>NC_071998.2:27909839-32909839 GCF_028885655.2 Pongo abelii
GAAATAAAGAATAGTTGCCTTGATCTGTCACATTATTAAGTTTATCATATTATGATATACATATATTACAATGTATCATATTGGGAAAAATCTAAAACAGATGTAAGAAATATTAAATAGACCCAATGTTTATGTCTCCCTGATACTTAATATTCAGGTAAGATGGAGAAAAACTCCAGTAGAAGGTCCATTTATTTTGTAAAGAAGATTTCTTCAAATTCTTCAGGCTTCTATCTGCCTCTACCAGATGTTTTTTCCCTGATCTGTTTTTCAGAATATTCCTTTATCTCTGGGAAAACATAACAAGGGAAACAACCCATTTTCTTGATTTATAATACAAGCGAACAAAATCTTTCAAAATACACATGCACCTTTTGCATAAATAGCATGATTTATTTAAAAGCGATTCAGAGATGAATTTCTGGTTTTATTACAACACTGTAAGTGATTTTAAAATAATACTGGATATTTGTGCTCTCAGTTTCGTTGGCCATTCTACCAGTTTGCTCAGCTATCCTGTTTCTCTTCTTTCTGCCTAGTGAAATTATATGTATGATTATATGATGGTCCTATTCTTTCTTATCCTAAGTCTTAATCCCACACACCTTCAAATTACATATATATGTATATACATATACATTTCATGTAAATAAAATATATATGTATATACACATATACATTTCATGTAAATAAAATATGTATATACACATATACATTTCATGTAAATAAAATATATATGTATATACATATACATTTCATGTAAATAAAATATATATGTATATACATATATATTTCATGTAAATAAAATATATATGTACATTTGTCTACTACCCATGATTTATCCATGATTTATGCCCCCAGAGCATGATATGATAGCCAGGTATTTTATATACACACACACACACATATATATATATATTTATATATATATATATTTTTTGAGACAGGGTCTTGCTCTGTCACCCTGGCTGGAGTGCAGTGCCTCCATCATAGCTCATTGCAGCCTCAAACTCCTGGGTTCAAGTAGTCCTTCCACTTTAGCCTCCTCAGTAGCTGAGACTACAGGCACAGGCCATCATGCCCAGATAATTTTTTTTTTTTTTAAAGAGAGAGAGTCTCACCATGTTGCCCAGGCTGGTCTTAAAGTCCTGACCTCAAGTGATCCTCCCACTTTGGACTCCCAAAGTGCTGGCATTTTGTGAGCCACTTGGTGGATCATGATGTAAGCCACAATGCCTTTCCCCAAAATAATATTTTCTTACACTGTTAGAATTTAATTTCCTTTTTTCTTCTTCTTTTTTTTTTTTTTTTTGAAACAGAGTCTCACTCTGGTACACAGACTGGAGTGCAGTGGCTAGATCAAAGCTCACTGCAGCCTCAATCTCCAGGGCTCAAGTGATCCTCCAGCATCAGCCTCCTGAGTAGCTGGGACTGCAAGTATGTGCACCACTCTCCTAGTATTTTTTTAATTTTTTCTTTCAAATTTTTGTAGAAATAGGGTCTCACTTGCTTTGTTGCCCAGGCTGGTCTCAAATTCCGGGCTTTAAGCAGTCCTTCTACCTCAGCCTCCCAAATTGTTGGGATTACAGGCATGAGCCACCAAGCCCAGCCTATTTCTTAAAACACTGGAAAATTTAAAGTTGAGGTAACGTTGAAGTTCAGAAAATTCAAAAAATAATAAAGCAAAGAAAAAAATGTAAGAGGGTAGCAAAGGTAAACTAAAGAGAAAAGAAAAATGTATAAAATTACAAGAGAAGAATAATAATGCAGAGGAGAAAATAGTATGTTGAGTAAGAGAGTAAGAATAAAATATTTAAAAAATATATTATCTCTTACCATTATATTATATTCCATTGCATTGCATTGTATATACACACACATATATCTGTATATCTACATAATATGAATATGTGTGCATATATAGTGTATTACAAAATATTTTGTAAACATTTTATAGTTTTTTTCAACTCAGTAACACTTTACTCATTTCAAAAGTAGGTGTTTGAAATGAAGTATATGAATTTTCCTCCTATTGAATATCTTGATTTAGATTAAGATACTTGAGCACATTGGGGCAATCAGCTGCACAGGAGGAGGTGTGGACAGAGAGTTTTGAAGCTCAATGGCATGGGGAGGAGTGAGCTGAAGGTGAGTTCCAGCAGGCCCAAGTTCAAATCCTACACAACCACAAGATGGTTGAGTGTGCCGGCAGTGACCAGCCCCTGAAGACCTCTTTTCCCACACTGGCTCCTCTGAGGGGCAGAGTAAATGCACTAAAGTTCCCAGAGCAGGGCCTGACTTGCAAGTTTCTGGTAATAGTGGTTTCATTTACTGTTGTAACCATCTTTGCATGATGGGAAGGGGCAGGCAAATGGAGAATGGCACATTGCTAGCTGCTGGGATGCTGCAGGCACTACAGAAGTAAGGGACCACCACTCCTCCACTGGGCATGGTAGGGTCTGGTCCTCCTCTCGGCCCCACAGCCCCCACGGTGGCACTTACCACATGCCATTATCACTGTGTGCCACCCTATCTCCTTCACTCAAGTCCGAGCCTGAGGGTAGCAGGACTCTGAGCGTGGACATCGCCATGATGGGCAAGGCCTAGCAGAGCATGGATTCTCAAACATTGCTGGATGATGGAATCTAGCCATGCTTCTAGAACACTCACTCTGGGCTAGGCTCAGGGCTAGACATTCCTGAGTTCAACTGGTGCCCAGGGTGTTTGAAGGCAAACAAGCAAGCAGAAAACCAACAGTCTGTGTGGAGGGCTGAGGAAGTTAGCACAAGGGCTCCAGGATCCCAGCTTCAAGAAATAGGGGCTCTGGGCAAGACATCTCAGAGGAGGTAAGGGCAAGTGACAGCAGCCTGAGCCCAGTAATTAGTTGGAAGTCCTAGCAACAACAGCAGCCACCATCTGCCAAGCACTTTCTCTGATCCTCACAGTAGCCCTATAAAGTGAGGACTTTATTGTTCTCATTGTACAGAAGAGGAAGCTGAGGCCCACTTGCCCAAGGTCACAGAGCTTGGAAGTGCCCTGAAGTGTGGCACCAGAGCTCCAGAGGAGGAGCATGTTGAGGGGAGGCTGGGAGGCCAAGTGCTAAGGGTCTTGGTGGTTGGGCAAGGAACTTGGACTTAACCTTCATGTCTCCCTGCTCCTCATTTTAATACATTCATGGGCTCTCAAAGTTGTATGAAACCTCAGAGGTTATCTCCCAGCATTGCTACTTCCCTGGAAGGGGACCCTATTAAGCAGCCTCCCAAGAACCAACATTGAGAGGCAGCCTACATGGTCACTGAAAACTGAGATTCAGTCACCTGGGCCTTGCCAGTTGCATGATCTGAGGCATGACAACTTACAAGGCCCAATTTCCTCACCTGTTAAATGGGAACTGTGGTAACTGCCTCTAGGTGGTTGGCACAGGATCTTCATTTATAGACCAGATCACCAGCTGGATGTCGTGAGCAGGACAGGGTTCTTATAATCTCCCCATTGCAAAGGGGAGGTTGTGGCTCAAGGGGGAAATGCCTCCCCACTCCGGTCCTGCGCTAGCTCAGGGCAGACCTGGGACTTGCCTTCTGACCTTCCTCACCCTCTGTGACCTCCTACTGCACCTCTCTCTGTCCAGGAAGACAAAACTCTGCTGAACCCTTGTGAAGCAGGAAATTCACTGGCTTCACAAAGCCCTGCTGTGGTGGCAACACCATGCTCTTCCTGTCTCATTCTCTCAGTGCTGGTTTGACCAGAGCTGTGGTTCCTTCTTCCTGGGTCTCTGGTCTCACCTCCGCTCCATCACATCCAACACCTGCCCAACCCACTCTGTTTTTACTTCTCTAAGCTAGGGACAGTTTTCTTGCAAAGGTTCTCTCCTCCCTTTTATTACTTCTCAGCATCCTCCCCAGGCTTCTCTCTGTCCTTCTCCCATGTCGACCACCCCATGTCCATTAGCCTGAGAAAGCCTTGGCCCTGGGAGAAGACAGAGGCAGGAGCACTGAATTAGAAGTTGGTGTATAAGGCACTCTTCCTGGCTCCGCTCTGCCTGGTCTGATCAAGCCATGTCATCTGGCCTTTATAGGCTTCATTGTCCCCATCTATAAGAAGAGGAGCCCTGGTAACATAGTGAGACCTCATCTTTACTTTCTTCTTTCTTTCTTTTTTCTTTTTCTTTTTTTTTTTTTTTTTACTATAAGCTGGGCAGGCATGGTGGCAGGCACTTGCAGTCCCAGATATTTGGGGGAGGTTGAGGCAGGAGGGTCACTTGAGCCAAGGAAATTGAGGCCATGGTGAGCTATGATCATGCCACTGCACTCCAGCCTGAGAGACAGAGGGAGGCCCTGTCTCAAAACAACAACAACAACAACAACAGAGAGGTGGAGGAAAATAATGTCTTGGAAAAAAAAAAGATATTTGAGTAGAGTAGAGTGATGGTTATTATTAGGTGTCAACTTGATTGGATTGAAAGATGCCTAGGTAGCTGGTTAAAGTATTGTTTCTGGGTCTCTGTGAGGGTGTTGCCAGAGGAGATTAGCATTTGACTTAGCACACTAGGAGAGAAAGACCCACCCTCAATGTGGATGGACACCATCCAGTTGGCTGCCAGTGTGGCTAGAACAAAGCAGGTGGAAGAAGGTGAAATAAGCTGGCTTGGTGAGTCTTCTGGCTTTTATCTTTCTCCCTTGCTGGATGGTTCCATCTGTTCCTCCTGACCTTGGACAGCAAACTCCGGGTTCTTGAGCCTTTGGACTCTGGGACTTACGCCAGTGGTTTTGCCGGGAGCTCTTGGGCCTTCAGCTACAGACTGCAGGGTGCACTGTCAGCTTCCCTACTTTTGAGGCTTTTGGACTCAGACTGAGACATTACCGCCTTCTCTCTTCCTCAGTTTGCAGATGGCCTATCGTGGGACTTCACCTTGTGATAGTGTGGACGAAAAGAGTCCAACTCTGTAAAATATTTTAAGAGATTTATTGTGAGCCAAATATGAGTGACCATGGCCTGTGACACAGCCCTCAGGAGGTCCTGAGAACATATGTCCAAGGTGGTCAGGGTGCAGCTTAGTTTTACACAGTTTAGAGAGGCAGGAGACATCAATCAAATACATTTAAGAAATGTCATTGGTTTAGTCCAGAAAGGCAGTATAACTCAAAGCTGGGGTGAGGGTGCGGGGGGAGGGTGTGGTGGAGGCGGGGGGGGGGGGCGTGGGTGGGCTTCCAGGCTATAGGTGGATTTAAACATTTTCTGGTTGACAATTGGTTGCATTTGTCTAAAGACCTGGGATTCATAGAAAGGGAATATTCAGGTTAAGATAAAGATTGTGGAGCCCAAAGTTCTTGTGAAGTCTTATAGCGGCTGCCCTTAGAGACAATAGATGACAAATGTTTCCTATTCAGATCTTAGTTAATCTCTTTAGGATTGGGAGGGTTTGGAAGAAAAAGATCTAGCTATGTTAATAGAGATTCTTTACAGATGCAAATTATCCCCCACAAAGAACAGCTTTGCAGGGTCATTTCAAGATATGGCTGCGAAACAGGTTTTGGGGTAAAATATTTTGATTTTCTACCTTGTCTCATAGTTATGCCAGAATCGGGTTGGAAAATAAGTCATGATATACACGGTTAAATAAAACCCTTCTGATGAGAATTTATGATTTGTAGCACATGACTCCGCAGACCCCTTAAATAGGAATTTGCGCAAGATTAAAAAAAAAAAAATCAGAGTTTAGTCCTCAATAGTGTGAGCCAATTCTCCTTAATAAACTGTCTTTCATATACCCATGTATCCTATTAGTTCTGTCCCTCTGGAGGATCCTTATGCAAGTAGTTTAAATCAAAAAGGGCAATTATATTTTCTTCATTAATTACAAAGTAATAGCCAGTTTTTTCCAACTTGTTTGAAGCCTTACAAAGCATTGTTTAAAGAGTTAACACAAAAAAACAGCTGAGCTCATAGAATTGAAGTGATAAGCTGAACAAAAATGAATTAAGACACTGATTTTGATATACAGGTAACATAGAAAAATGGAGCAATGAGACTAAGAAAACCTGTGGACATTTGTCTGAAATAAGAGAAAACATTTCATAGTTCACAGACTTAACAGTGTTGGTAATAAACACAATTGAGCAATTGTACAAGTAACAATCTTGTTACAATGTGTATCCAACGTCTACTGAGAAATATTGTTTATTTTCTCCCAAGTGGATGCACCAATTGATAACTTTTATTTGGGAATGAGGGACTAAGTGGCTAAGTTGGCTGGATTTCCTGGGTCAATAGGGACTTCCCTAAGGGGACTTTCCCCTAAGCCAAAATGAGTCGCAGCTGCAAGCTAAGGGAATGGAAACCAACCAATCATATAGGAAGTTTCAGCTCTAGTTGCAGCCTGATGTTTTCAACCAACCAGGCCTGCCAACCCACAAGCAGGTAGAAAATAAGCTAATTCTATAGGACAGAAAAAGGAAAAGGGGAGGGGTCATAAGGAGATATAAGCATAAGATACCCAAGCCAAAAATGGCAACCGTTCCGCGTCCCCTTCTACTGCCTGGAAGCTTTACTTTCGCTTTCACTTTTGCTTTAATCATGCCGCCGCACGCTCTTTGGGTCCGCACGTTTCTCTAATCGAGCTGTAACACTCGCCACTGTGGCTTCATTTCTTGAAGCCCGTGGGACCACGAACCCTTCGATTGAGAAAAGACCTTCGATCGGGAAAAGACTTCTTGTCTCAGCAAGTTGTCTGCTGATGAATGTTGTACTTTTTATAAACAAAGATTGCATTAAGGAAAAAATAAAGCTATGTATTTATAGATAAATAACTGTTTTGGCCATCAAAAATTATTTTGATAAAACTTTCATTGAAAATTTTTTAACCATACACTATGATATAGAGATAACATGGTGTGTTTTTGATACCCAGTTAAGTCTAATATTCTGATATTCACCTAAATTTTGTTTTTGCAAATAATCAAGAGAAAGAAGTAATTGATTTCTAGTGTCTTTATCATTTACGAAATCCAAACTTTCTTCTAAAACGCATTATCTCTGTCTCTCTCCCTGTTCCCAGAATATAAACATGGCCCTTGAAACTGTGGCTAGAACAGTATCTCTGACATGTTACCTACCTAAGAGAAAAGTATACTTTTAATAGCACATTGACATTTGGTAGTTGTGATGGTTCATATTGAGTGTCAACTCAGTTAGATTGAAGGATGCAAATTATTGTTCCTGGCTGTGTCTTTGAGGGTGTTACCAAAGGAGCTTAACAGCTGAGTCAGTGAACCGGGAAAGGCAGACCCAGCCTTAATCTGTTTGGGCACAATCTAAATCAGCTGCCAATGCAGCCAGACTAAAAGCAGGCAGAAGAACATGAAAAGACTACATTGGCTTAGTCTCCTGGCCTACATCTTCCTCCTGTGCTGGATGCTTCCTGCCCTTGAACATCGGACTCCAAGTTTTCAGCTTTGGGACTCTTGGACCTTCGACCACAGACTGAAGGCTGCACAATCGGCTTCCCTACTTTTCAAGTTTTGGGACTCAGACTGGCTTCCTTGTTCCTCAGCTTGCAAGTGGCCTATTCTGGGATCTCACTTTGTGATCATGTGAGTCAATACTCCCTAATAAACTCCCCTTTATATATACATTTATCCTATTAGTTCTGTCCCTTTAGAGAACCCTAATACAGTAGTAGATGAGTAATTGTGTTTTGTGATAACCTAGCAGTTAGCAAGGAACCACTCAGTCATCTGTGTTTATTTGCTATGTCATGTCAACAGAGTATATATTTTTCTACCTGTGGACAAAAGTAAAAACTCTGGCAATATCATTTTGTAGTTTCTATAGAAATATGCCATTTTCTATTTTTAAGATTCTTAGGATTCCCCAGAAGCTGTTTGTAAGCAGGCAGCAATATTAACAGATGGTAGTCAGACCATCAGTTAGTCTGTTCTAAAATATACGTGTGAAATGGATTCAGCTATTAACTTTGTCACAACAAAGCACTTAAGAGTTTTAAATAGGTCAGCAAATGTATTCTGAAGATACTTCACCCGGTTCTCCTGGCACACATCCTCTGGGACATAATACATGTTAAAGAATTACAATGATAAATTGACTTTTAGTAATATCATGTGTGTGCTTACAGTTAACCATGCACTACATGTATGATTTAATCCTTTTTTTTTTCTTCAGAATGGCCTCTTTACCTTAGTGAATTCTATAGAAGTCTATAGACTTCTATCTGTAGTGACTTCAGGAATAATGACCTGCTTGTTACATGTGTGAGTTAAAACCGCATCAAAGGTGTGGAGATGCTTAATTTGGAATTTCTACCTAAGCAAATAATTATTTGCCTGGTGAGGTGGTTTCAAATCATTTTACCTGTAAAGCAAAAGGAGTTTCTGGAAGCTCTAACTACAATCTAGATTTAGTCTTAATATGAAACAATAAGACAATCACATTTAAGTAATCTTATCTCCTTAGTTTCCTCTTGAATGTGACATTTTCTCAGATGCCTTGTTTTTAATGATCTCAAAAATTTTGGGGAGTACTGGTGAGATATGTTGTAGAATGTCCCTCAGTCAGGTTCTGTTTGATACTTTTCTGATGATTAGGCAAGGGTTATGTTGTGGGGGGGAGGAAGGACAGAGAAGTAAAGTTCCACTTCTAACACATCATATTCATAATACATTCTGTTGACATAACTTAAATCGCTTGGTTGAGGCAGTGTTTTCCAAGTTTCTCCACTTTGAAGTTACTTTTTGCATCTTCCATACTGTACTCTGGAATAAGGTAACTATGTACAGCTCACATTTAAGGAGTGGAGAATTATGCCAAACATTTGAGAGTGATGCTTAGCTACATAAAATATTTGAAATTCTTCTACAAAGAGAACTTTTCTATTTTCCCTCATTTATATATTTATTCACCTATTAATGTCCATATGATCTTAGAAACATTTATTTTATACCTTGACTTATAATTTAATAATACTGTATTTTATTGCCAAAATTATTTCAGTTTTGTCCATTGAGAGTCTTTCAGTTGGCTCCTGTGTCTCTTTTCCATATTTTAATCCTTGTGGATTTTCTTTGTAATTGTGGGTTTTTTTCTTTATTAACTTATTCTTTTATTGTTTTTACTTTATGTTTTGCAACATTGTTATTCTTTGTTTATAGCTCAAAATCATATTTCATAATAAAGTAACCTACTTTTATATATTTCCTTATTTTACCTTTTAGCTTTATTTTCTTTTAAAATTTTACTTATTGTGGTAAGAACATTTAAATTAGATCTGCCCTGCTAATAAATCTTTAAGTGTAGAATACAGTATAGTTAACTATGGAGACAATGTTTTACAGCATACCTCTAAAACATATTCATTTTGTACAATTGAGACTTTAGGCCCACTAATTAATAATTCTCTATTTCCTCCTCCCCTCACACTCCAGCAAGCAACAGTTTACTTTCTTATTCTATGAGTTTGACTATTTTAGATATTTTGCATAAGTGTGATCATGCAGGATTTGTCTTTCTGTAACTTGCTTATTTCACTTAATGTGTCTTCATAGTTTATCCATGTTGTTGCATAGTGTTAAGATATCCTTTTCTAAAGCTGAGTCATATTCCACTATATGTATGTACCATTTTCTTTATTCATTTATCCATCAGTGCATGTTTAGGTTATTTCCATGTCTTGGCTATTGTGAATATTGTTTCCATAAACATAGTGTTGCCAATATTATTTTAGGATTATAATTTAAACTTTTTGGATAAATACCCTGAAGTGGAATTACTGAATCATATGGATGTTTTTATTTCATAATTTTTTGGGGAATCTCCATACAGTTTTCCATAGTAGCTGCAATATTTTGTATTCCTGCCAACAACGAACAAAGGTTCCATTTTTACACAACCTCACCAACACTTGTCTTTTGTTTTTTTTTGATGACAGCCATCCTAGCAGGTTTTAGGTGATACCTCATTATGGCTTTAATTTGTATTTCCCTGATGACTGGTGAAATTGTCTGTAATTTCATATAGCTGTTCATATGTCTTCTTTGGAAAACATGTCTGCTCAAGTCTTTAGCCCATATTTTGACGAGGTTATTAGTTTATTTTGGAATTTAGTTGGAGGAGCTCATTTTATATTTTGGAAATTAACCCCTTATCTGATATATGCTTTGCAAATATTTTCTCCCATTCATAAGTGGTCTCTTTACTCTGTGATTATTTCTTTTGTTGTGCAATAGCTGCTTAGTTTAGTGTACTTTTCTCTGTCTTTCTTTTATTGTTATGTTTTTGGTGTCATATCCATGAAATCATCTGCAAGACCAATATCAAGAAGGTTTTTTCATATCTTTTCTTTTGGGAGTTTCAGTTTTAGGTCCTCAATCCATTTTAAATTGGTTGTTGTTTGACACAGAGTCCGGCTCTGTCACCCAGGCTGGAGTGCAGTGCCGCGATCTCAGCTGACTGCAACCTCCGCCTCCTGGGTTCAAGCCATTTTCCTGCCTCAGCCTCCTGAGTAGCTGGGATTACAGGCACCCACCACCTCACCTGGCTATTTTTTTGTATTTTTAGTAGAGACAGGGTTTCACCATGTTGGCCAGGCTGGTTTCAAACTCCTGACCTCAGGTGATGAACCTGCCTTGGCCTCCCAAAATGCTGGGATTACAGGTGTAAGCCACTGCGCCAGGCATAAGTTGATTTTTATGTAAAGTAAAACATTTTTATGTTAGGTAACATTTTATGTAAGATAACATTCTTATGTTTAGGTAAGACTTAATTTCATTATTCTGTATGTGGATATCCAGTTTTCCCCAAAGCCATTTGTTCAAGAGATTATCATTTTTCTATTGTGTATTCTTGGCACTCATCAAAAATAGGTTGACTTTATATATATGGATTGATTTCTATGCTCTGTCTTCTATTCCATTGCTCTATATGTCTGTTTCTATGCCAATTAAATATTGTTTTAGTTACTATAACTTTTTAATACACTCTGAAATCAGGAAGTGTAATGCCTCCAGCATTTGTTCGAAAGATTATTTTGGCCATTCAGGGTCATTTGTGTTATAAATTTTAGTAATTTAAAAAATATATTTGTAAAAATCTTAAGGAGTTCATCATTATGGAATTTTTGTGGAATGTCTATACATTCTGGCAGTACCAAATGTTCCATGCCCCTTTGTACATTTTCTGCCCCCTCCCTAGATTTGGCCATTTCTGCAAGGAGCTCTGATTCCTTTGAGCTACATTAGAAACCAAGATTTCAATGCTAGATGTGCTTGCTTCTCCTGGGGAAGTCTTGCTTCCGGGTTTTCTCAGTGAAAGAGCAGGAAAATATGAGTATATCTACTAAACCATGTGTACACATATGCCTATGATTATTTCTATGTGTAAACATATATATATATATATATATATATATTTTTTTTTTTTTTTTTTGCAATGGAGTTTTGCTCTTTTTGCTCAGGCTGGAGTGTAATAGTGTGATCTCAGCTCACTGCAACCTGCGCCTCCCAGGTTCAAATGATTCTCCTGCCTCAGCCTCCCAAGTAGTTGGGATTACAGGCATGCACCACCATGTCCTGCTAATTTTGTATTTTTAGTAGAGATGGGGTTTCTCCATGTTGGTCAGGCTGGTCTTGAACCCCTGACCTCAGTTGATCCGCCCGCCTTGGCCTCCCAAGGTGTTGGGATTACAGGCGTGAGCCACAGAACATATGAATCTTTATTAAGCTAAGCATGGGCTCATTTTGATGTCTCTAACTGTAGTTCATGACTACATAGATAATTCCAGCCTCTTGTCCTTGCTCATCTGTAATCTCACTCCGCAAAAGTAAGAACTTTTGTCCTCACCATCTTCCATTCATTTATTTGATTTTTCAATTTCATTACATATGTATACTGCATCAGAATTGTTAAGCGTACCCCATGAGAAAAAAATATATATCAGTTAGAGTATAGGGCTATGTATTCTTTATTTTTGTTTTAGTCACAAAGTCCAGTCATTTTCAAAGTTACTAAATTCAGCAGCACCTTTTCTCCAAGTTTCTTCAATGAGATCTACATTCTGTCCAGGGACTCCCCTAACATTTTAAAAAGAAAAAGTTGGCTGGGCACAGTGGCTTATGCCTGTGATCCCAGGACTTTGGGAGGCTGAGGCAGGTAGATTACCTGAGGTCAGGAGTTCAAAACCAGCCTGGCCAACATGATGAAACCCCTTCTCTACTAAAAATACAAAAAAATTAGCAGGGCGTGGTGGCAGGTGCCTGTAATCTCAGCTACTCAGGAAGTTGAGGCAGAAGAATCACTTGAACCTGGGAGGCAGAGGTTGCAGTAAGCCGAGTTCACACCACTGCACTCTAGTCTGGGCATCAAGAGCAAAACTCCATCTCAAAAAAAAAAAAAAAAAAAGGTGCATACATTAATATTCACTTTTTTGTGGTCCTAAGTTCTATAGTTTTTGACAAATGCCTAGTGTCATGCACTTACTATTACAGTGTAATACAGAATAGTTTCACCACCCTAAAATATCCCCTATACTTTGTCTATTCAAATTTTCTCCTTCTCCCAAATTCCTGGCAACCACTGATGTTTTGACTATCTCTGTATTTTTGCCGTTTTCAGACTTTCATATAAATTAAATCATACATTATGTAGTCTTTTCAGGATTATTTATTTTACTTGGAAATATGCTCATTCATCTAATTTTTATCACTGAAAAATATTCCATTGTAAGAATGCACATATATTAATTTCTCTATTCACCTATTGATGAATATCCGTTTATTTCTAATTTTCATTGATTATGAATAAATTACATAGTTTTTTTGTACTTGCATACCTTTTCAAATAAGTTACGTAAATATTTAGGAAGACAATTGCTAAGTCACATGGTAAGAACATGTTGAGCTTTGTTAGAAACTGCCAAACTGTCTTCCAAAGTACTATACCATTTGTATTACCAGCAGTAATAAATGAGAGTTATTGCTGTTCCATATCCTTGCCAGGAATTGCTATGTCAATTTTTTAGGGTTAGCCTTTTTTTTCTTTAGTTATTTATGCTGAAATGTGATAGGTTTAGCCATTGTAATAGGTATGTCATGGTACCTCATCATTTTAATTTGCATAATTATCTTTTGTATTCATTAAAGTATTAAAAAATTACTTTCTGAAATGATTCTGAGTGTTTTCCTTTTCGCACTCCAATGATAAATTTTGGAACAAAGTGGCTGGCAGGGAAACCAATATAATTCCATTTCTTAATTTAGATGATATTTGGACTGGGCTACATTTCTGTTTCTTTGCTCAAAAGCACTGAGAAAAAGTATTAAATATTTGTTCCAGGACTTACATACTTCCAGAGATTAGACTATAAACTAATATTGCTTTATTTTGGAAATGAACCTATTACTCACTAATCATTAAGACTCACTACTATATTTTCACTTTGTTTCCACCAATCCAAATGCATTATATCGTAAACTCTGTCAAATCACAATCCATTCTCCCTGAAGGACTCATCTTAAACTTATTTATCTTAGCTCCTAAAATCCTTCAAGTAATCTCTGACTTTCCTCTCTCTCAAGATGATGTTATTTCCTGGTAGGACTAATAGCCCTATCTTTGATTTTTAGCCTACTTTTTTGATGGTATTTTGGGGAATCAATAGTCATCAATAACACAGTAACCTTTCTAAGCTTTCAAGATTCAAAACAAAATGTCAACTCTACCCTCTTGTTGGCTGATATTAAAGCATGAGAACTACTCTTAACTTATTTTTAACTTTTGACCTGATTGTTCAATACCTATTAAATGTCTGGGAAACAGTAAAACATATATGTGTGTATAGGTTTTCTAAGACTACATGTTCTACTCTCTCTTCTAATGAATGCTAAAAGCTAAGCTGAATGCTAAAAGCCAAGCTCTTGTCTTGAGTCTTGATTGTCCATACACCAGGTTTGACCAACTATACTTTGAACTGTACTTTGGTGTTAGCTTTTTGACTGAGACATGAGTTTCCAATAAAGTACAGCCCTTTAAAACTCATGATTATATAATGAATGATGTTGTTTATCACACTAAAGTATTTTCTCTAAGATGAGCATGTGAATTAGCTCTCTGCCTCACTTGCAGAACAAATCTCATTTCTTATTGCTCAAATCTCATTACTCATTTATCAGTAATTACTTTGATTTTTACTGTATGGATGCTGAATATACAACTAAATATTTTTTTCTTTTCACCAGTAGACTAATACGTCTTCTACCAAAAGTAGATGAAAAGGATGTCATACTCTGAATTTTCTGCTGTAAATATATCTTTGATTTTACCTTACTTTCTAGCTTGAATTTTACATTCTCTATTTAAACTGTGGTTTATTATAGTTTATTTGCCAATATCACATATATCTGTTGTAATTAACTGCTTAATAATAGTCCATGGTCTGACTCTGACTCTTCACACTCCCAGTGATGGCTGATTCTATTTGCCTTCACCTCTCTGCTTCCATGAATAAAACTGCACATTGAATATGCATGTTCCTGCACCTTTTGGAATAGTGTAAAAATTTGTGCTGTGTACCTGAATGTGAAATTGTTGGTTCATAGGCTATTAATATACTGATAGACTAAATAGTGTTAGTTTGCTCTCTGGAGTGACTGCCATCTGTAGGATGTGAGGTTACATATACTCTACATCAATACTTGGTATTACCTTTTTTAAATTTTTACCAATACCCTGGGTACAAAATAATAGTTAACTTTCCTTTATTGTACTTCTCTCATTACTAAAGAATTTGGTGATATTTTTGCTAGATTTTGATATTTATTCTTTAAAAACTACTTGTTTGTATACGATGTCCATTAATATTTTGAAGTTGCTATTTTGCTCTTGTGAATATGTAGAAGTTGCTTGCACAGCAGAAGCAATAATAACTCCCTTGTTGCTTTCAGATGTTACAAATGTCTTCTATATTCTATAATATGATTATTAACTTTGTCATGGAGTTCTTCATTATAGAAAACATGAAAAAAACTTTTTCCTCATTCTCGATAATTGATGGATATAAATTCCTATGGTTTTTTCTATTCTTCAATTTTACTTTTCACATGCAGTTTGTGTTATGTAGTCCATGTTTGCATATGAAATTCCATTTTATATTTTTTCTCTATAATGAGTCAGTAATCTAATACTACCTACCAAAGAACTCATAATTTTCTTAATAACTTATGGTGTCAATTTTATTTTTTATTAAATTTTCACATACACATAGATGTGCTCTTAAATTTTTTTGCTGCTTCATATGTCTATTTCTCTGTTCTTGTTTTAACATTATTGTTACTGCTATGGCTTTACAACATATCTTGGTGTCTTGTGCATAAGCCAACCAGTATTCTACTGCCCATTTTCATTTTACATTCTCTTTAAGGTTGACTTAGCTATTTGTCTTCATTTATGTCTTGATAATATCTCTATAGGCATATTTTACTAATTCTAAGATTTATTTTAATAATATGAATGTCTACAAATGCATAGTTTTTCAGTATCACCATTAACTTTGTTTGTAGTGTGAATATATAATATATATTATATATGTGAATATATAATATGTATTATATATATTCATATGTAATATGAATATATATGAATATATGAATATCTTATATATTTATTATATATTATATAGCATATATAAAATATATATTATATGTAATATATAATATTTGTATATGCTATATAATATATGAATATATTATATATCATGATATATAATATATTCATATATTCAATATATGTTCATATTATATATGAATATATATAATATATAATACATATCATGTATAATATATATGTATGATATATATATCATGTATAATATATATATGAATATATCAGTTAAAAATCTGTGTTGTCCAGGGTTCAACCATATATATATATACACACACATATATTTATGAATATATATGAATATATGTATGAATATATATGAATATATGTATGAATATATATGATATATGAATATGTATGTATGAATATATAATCATATGAATATATATGATATATATGAATATATAATCATATGAATATATATGATATATATGAATATATATGAATATATGATATATACTGATATATATTCATATATCATATATATTCATATATATGATATATATCATATATTCATATGATGATATGATAATATATCATATATTCATATGATGATATGATAATATATATCATATATTCATATGATGATATGATAATATATATCATATATTCATATGATGATATGATAATATATATCATATATATTATATATCATATATGAAATATATATCATATATATGAATATATAATCATATATGATATATATTCATATATATGAATATATATCATATATATGAATATATATGAGTACATATATGTAACATATAATATATGTATATATGTAATATATATTCATATATATGAATATATGAATATATATGAATACATATGAATATATATGAATATATATGAATACATATGAATATATATATGAATACATGTGAATATATATGAGTATATATATACACACATGGACTTTCCAATGCATGAGAGTTGGTGCCTCTTAACGCTTATGTTGTTCAAAAGTCACCTGTACATATATATCTATATATAGTGCTACATATATGTATACTACAAATACATATTATATGCATACATGTTGTATACATATACACAAATAAGTATATTCAGTGCTAAATTATCTGTCATAGTAGAAATGATAGCAACACTTTATATTATAGTCTAGCCATTTTCAGGGAGATAGTAAGGAATGAATGTCCCAGTGTAGCTTGTTTAGTTTTAATTTTATCAGTACTTTACCTTAGCAGGGCTTTTGCTTATCCTTCCTGTGCAGATATCAGCCCTGGTAGTTCCCTGCAGTGAGGGGAGGCACTGATTATCCCAGGCAAGTGAATAGGCGAAAAGCAGGAACAAAATCTAAAGCTTTCTTTCAGCCCTCACTGCTGTCTTTTGGCAACCATCTGCCCCAGGCTGAAGCTTCTAATGTATCCCACATACAAGGTCTGTAGAGCATTCTCAGAGCCTTTGTGAAATGTTTACTTGTGGTTTTGTCGCTTGTTTTTTGTTTTGTTTTGAATAAGTTTGGTTTGTGTTGGTTTAATTGGTTCCTAAAATCATTGTATTATTCTTGATTCTACAGCGTGCCCATGATTGAAATTTCTAGGCAAACATCCCCCGCTCATAGTGTCTTTGCAGGCTTCGCTTCTTTTCACCAAAAATGTCAAAATCAATTTAGTGTTGTAGTAATTACCATCAGTCACTTCAACAAGTTTCAGATCATTTATCTGAACTACTTTTTATTTTGATTTTGTGTCTTCATCTACAGAGCACTCATATTTTCTCCCAAATGAGTTCTTGTGTTCTATTTCTTGAAGAGAAACACATGATTTTTAACTGCTTATTCTTCTCAGTGTTCCGTGGTTAAATCCTACATGTCTTCTTCTACCATGGAGTCTAGCTTCCCAAATGCCAGGGAAAATTCAGAGGTCCCACTCAGAAAATAATGAAGGTAATAGAGCCTAAATACTAAAAATATGACATACAAGAGTTAAGTACAGTTTATTATTTCTGCCATTCATCAAGCAGCATATTTAATGCTGAGAAAAAGCTGTAAGTAGTCAGAGGCTTATTATTATTTATACTGTATTCAGTGACATCAATGAAACAACAAACCTGAATGGATGACAAGTGCTTTGTCTTCTCATTTTTTCATCAAAGACTCAGTTAAACCAAGGTGTCTATAGTTGTGAACAGATAAAACTTCCTAGAGACTTTTGCATTACCAGGAAAAGAACACATTTTTATTGAAATACAGAATTTTTATTTCTTAGCTTATATGTCTATATAGCTGGCATTTTGACAGTTATTTAATTTTCATCTGCATATGGCAAATGAGTATGATTCTCAGAGATTCTCAGAAAGAGTTATGATGTGAATTTCATTCTATTGCCATGTAAAAATACTTATTTCTCTCTTATCATAAAAGCAGGCATTTTCCTATGTAAAATCATATATGCTTACAATTCGTTGTTTCCAAATGTCTTGTTCTTATATGAAATAAGTGGGTCTTTTTAAATATAATTGAAACAAACTATACTTTTTCAGAAAAATGATAAAAAGTGAAAATGGATAAAGTGCCTTCATGTGAATATATGAGTTACCTGTGTCTAGAAGCTAGAAATATCCTAGAAAAAAAATTGATCCAATATTTTATATATAGAGAGTAAATATGTAGTGAACGGATATACAGATTGTTTTACTTCTTTGCCATTATGGACTATTATTAGTCCATGAAACGACTTTACCATCATTGAAGTTTTGTGATTTTTATATATCATATAATCTTTTTCTTTAAATGCTTATCTACATTTCCTTATATATTCCCAATGAAGTCTATATATATGCATATTATCAGTATAAGTTCTATATTTCAAAATGAATCATTTATATTATCTTTTGGATTTGCTCCTATAGTAAGGCTGTTGACTTAACTGGGAATAAGAAAACATTTTGACCTTCTGTCAGTCAGCCAGTCAGACACTGATGATACAAGAAAATAGAAATGGTAGAGGATCAGGTAGTGGTAATGCCAAAGACTACTTTTGGTAGCCCCTGTTGGGACTTATACAGAGATATTGGGGTGTACAGTAAACCCCAGATTAGAGTGAGGGCTCGTAGGGCCTACAGGGCCAATGGACTTGATATCTAAATCTCAATGTAACGTTTTCCTCTACAAATAAATAAAGCAAGTATTCAGGTTAGCTAAGACATACAGAAATATTGGTCAGCAAGTCTGCACATGGTAAAATTTATATAAACAGTGTAGACAAAAAATATGGAGGTTTTGTGTTTTGTAGGCATAAAAAGATTTAGAAGATATATGCTTTAAAGATTAATAGAATTTTGCTAGTTAGTAATAGAAAGGAGGTAATATAATCAAGGACATTCTTATTGCCTCCCCAATATTCATTCAACCCCAGGTTATTAGTTTAAACCAGTCATGATTTTCATTTCTCTCTGTTAATAATTGGCTTAGAAAAGAGAATTAGTCTCAGTTACAGCCAGAGACAAATGAAGGGAAATCTATTGGTGGTGTGAGGTTGGAGCTAGCTTTGGGTAAGGGTACTTGTCTCTAACAAAAAGTCATAGGAAGAGATGGTTCATCACCTTACTTTCAGCAATTGTATGTCTAGATGTGATGCCCAGAACAACTGAAGCTTGTACCAGCTTAAAGAGAGAGTCAAAGCCAAGACATGTAGGGTGGAAACACAGAGAACATTGTGTAGCTGATGCAACCAATTTTGGAGCTCAACATACCTCTGGAGTTATTATGTAAGCAACTTTATGAACAAAATAACCTCAATTAATTGGGAGTAATTGGATATCTAAGATGAATCATTAAATTGAGATGTCAGTGGAATATCAGTTCTACTTAAGGTAGAACTAACTATTACGTGGAAATGCTGAAACTCAGAAAATAAGTCAGGAATAATAGCACAAATGTAGATCTTTATTCTCAGAGGTAAATGTAGGGGTAATAGTATTTCCAGTATAATAATTAAAGAGAAAAAGATAGTAAAAAAAGAATGAGCACTGTAATCTCAGCACTTTGGGAGACTGAGGCAGGTGGATCACCTGAGGTCAGGAGTTCAAGACCAGCCTGGCCAACATGGTGAAACCCCATCTTTACTAAAAATACAAAATTCGCTGGGCGTGGTGGTGCATGCCTGTAATCCCAGCTACTCTGGAGGCTGAGGCAGGAGAATTGTTTGAACTCTGGAGGCAGAAGTTGCAGTGAGCCAAGATCACACCATTGCACTCCAGCCTAGATGACAAGAGTGAAACTCCATCTCAAAAAATAATAATAATAAATAAAAAATAAAAAAGAATGAGCAATGCCTATATTTATCAGATAAAAAGAGAAAAAGTATTACCACAAAAGGAAATTCAGGAAGGTCAGAAGAGAACTAGAACTTTCTGGTGTTGCAGACACAGGAAGAAAAACATGAACAGAGGAATGGGGCTGCCCAAAGTATTAAAATAATGTCAAACAATGAAATGTACAAAACAGTGTTAGACTCTTTTAAAGAAGGTATCAGGGACCATTGAAAGGCCTTAAATTTTTCATCCAACATGTCCCTTATGGAACAAATCAAGAAAGAGATAACCATACTAAGAAACACATAAAGAACATATGAATACTTAGGAATTTTTTTTCTTGGTGTTTTGAGGAAATCACAGCCATTTGAATTCTAAATCAGTAAAGAAATTTTTCAATGACATATTGTAAATAGTGTATGTCTATTCTTAAGAAGATTGTAGAATTGACTGTTGACCTGTTCAAAGGACATTCACTATTTCTCACCCAATATTTCTCTCTGAATTTAGATTTCCCTTCTGTTGTCACATACATTATGTAAGGACTTTCATTACTGGGAAAGTCAGTGTGAATTTTACTTTAACAGATGGTTATTGTTCAGGCAGATTGAAATCAGCAATGTGCACTTGTTTTAACATGTTATTTTCATTTTAATTGCACACCAGGAACCTAATAAATAAAAATACCCTCTGGCTAATCTGGTGTGTGTGTGTGTGTGTGTGTGTGTGTGTGTGTTTAAGTTTTCTGGTGTCACTAGCTCTGGAGACAAATACTAAATATTAATAAAGATAATATCTTTATTATAATATCTTATAATAATATAAACTCTGTACAAGGTCTGTCTGACGCCACAAATAACTTTGGGTTAAGAGGAAATGAGAAGCAGGGGAAAAGTGTAACAGTAAAACAGGTGACAATAGCTTTATTAAGAGCCCTGCTGTGGCCGGGAGCAGTGGCTCACGCCTGTAATCCCAGCACTTTGGGAGGCCGAGGCGGGCAGATCACGAGGTCAAGAGATCGAGACCATCCTGGCTAACATGTGAAACCCCGTCTCTACTAAAAATACAAAAAATTAGCCGGGCGCGGTGGCGGGTGCCTGTAGTCCCAGCTACTCGGGAGGCTGAGGCAGGAGAATGTCATGAACCCAGGAGGCGGGGCTTGCAGTGAGCCGAGATAGTGCCACTGCAGTCCGGCCTGGGCGAAAGAGCGAGACTCTGTCTCAAAAAAAAAAAAAAAAAAAAAAAAAAAAAGCCCTCCTGCTTTTATGTAGGTGGAGAAATCAGACACATACATGCATAAATAAAATTATTTATTACTAATTAGTAAATGAAAAAGAAATGATGGAGTGATGTCTCCAGCTACTGAAGACTTCCTTTGTTGACTGGGCCTCTAAGCAGCAATATAAATGTTTAGAGAGGCAGTAGTATAAGATCCTTTAGTTAAAGGAAATTATAGGGTCAATCTATATATATTAAAGGTATATCTAATGTTCCATTTTTTTTATTACTACAATGTGAAAAGATATCCAGAGGTATTAGGGAGAACATGTAAGAAATGTATGTCTTTGACTAGCCCAATTCAAGATCTACTCTTCTAGGTCTATATGGAAGATATGAATAAATCAACTTACTAAGAATGGAAAAAGATATACAGAATTTTACTAATTAATATCTATTTGAGATATTATTTAAATAGGAATTAGTGTTTCAGAGCTGGAAGAAACTTAAGAGTTTTTTTTCCTAATTTTACAGCTGGGCAAAGAGAAAGAAAAAATCATGGACGAGGCTTCTAGCCTCTCCTTAGTTTAGTCCCAACTCTACTGTAGAATATATACCTTGGGAAATTAGTTAAAATATTCAAATCTCACTTTCTTCAGCTATACATTTTGAATAGAAATAACACTCCTCACAGAGTTGTTATAATCAGTAGATGAAACAAAATTTATTCAAGCAACCTAGCTCAGTACTCAGCATTGAGTAATTTATGAATACTGCGTCTTTTTTCTGTTCCAGATATTATCAAATAGTAGTTAAATTGGTTCCATATACTTTCAAGTTTTGAAACTGCTTTTAAATAAAAAAAAAAGTTGCTATCTGAAGCTGTTCCAGTTTAGGGGTAATAAACATGGGGTTTCTACACCTGGATTAAAAATTGTTTTAAAATTTAAAAACAAATAAAAAGCAAAAGACCCAGTTCAAATCAGGCTACACTTTTTTCCTAATCTCCTATCTTTACTATAATGGTTGATATCACCAGCACTACATTGTGC
Source organism: Pongo abelii (assembly GCF_028885655.2). Classification (NCBI taxonomy): domain Eukaryota; kingdom Metazoa; phylum Chordata; class Mammalia; order Primates; family Hominidae; genus Pongo; species Pongo abelii. The sequence goes on from NC_071998.2 coordinate 27,932,051, forward strand.
CCTATTTTGAAATCTCTGAGCTGGAATAGAAAATACTTTTTCATTCATGGAAAATGTTAAGAAGGAGGCTACTTACAATCAAACACCAACAACCCTCCCCAAGAAAAGACTAGTAACTGAGAGATGGGCTAAGAATGATTGCTGAGCTGCTTCTCCCTTTTCTCTTTTCAGTTTTCTTGGAATATAAATTGAAGATCTATCCTAATGTCCAAGTTGTACATTATTTTCATTGATAAATAATATCCCAAATTAAGTGTATCAATATTATTATCTCATATCTCTGTGTGTGTCTCAAAAGATAGATATTTGAATGATTCATAGAGATTTTATATATATATATATTATATACATATAGATATATAATAGGACAAACAAGTATGCTGGCTGCAGTTTTTTGGTGAAAAAGATTACCTTGATTATTTATTCCATCTACTCTATATTGAAGAGGAGATTTATAATAGACCTTTTCAAGGGAGACTTAGACACTATGATGTCTATTTTATGGCAGTTTTCTTAGATTACTTTATAAACATATAAGATCTCAAAACAGAAATCTCAGTAAGTTCCTTGAGGACCAAGACATTCAATTCTAGGTTGTGTTGCCTATTCCTAGTACAAGGACTAGCATACAGAGATCTACACCCAGAATAGATATTTATAAATTATGAAGGGACATTGAGATCATGAGAAGTAATTTAAAATAAAGTTTCCATAAATAAAATTTACTGTTATATTGCAACCCAAATAAAGGCACATCTCTGCTAAGGAAATTTGAGGAAATGAATCACTATTCTGTGTCACGTAGCAAACCAGCTGTATTTTGTCATATTGGTAGTATTACAGAGACAGCTTTTAATTTTTAAAGGACTATACATCTTCAATCCTGTTCCTGAGACATCTTTCAAATGATAAAGCCTCAACTACTTCAAGTATCCATGAAACCATATTCATTAAATTTACAGATATCTTTAAACAGGGGTCATAAACTCAAATGTTACCAGATGCCAGACACATAATAAAGGGAATGAAATAATTGGATTTAAGGCAATTGAGAGTCAGTGGAACTGTGAGGAACTGGAGTCCATATGCTTATTATGAGGACATTTTTAAAAACTTATAACACTATACACATAAAAAGGTCAGTAGGGCAAATTATTTAAGCAATCTGCTTGCCAATTTTCAACCTTTTTAAATAACTAATATTTCATATGGTACACACTTAACTCTTGTTCAGTAATTCTGGCCTTTTTCATTCTTATACCTTCACTTAAAATGGATTTAATATTTTATCAAAATAATTTTTTTAATTTTTTTCTATTTTTTATTTTTTATTTTCTGTTGATAAGTGCTTTCTATCTACATTGATGTTTCATCAAGTTTTTGTATACTAGGATGGCTAAGAAAGATGTTTTCTCAATATTAATTATGATAATGTGTACTTCGAGGTGGAAGATTTAAGATAATTGTTATCCCTTTTTTGATTCATAGTTTTCTTCATTGAGTTTTTTTTCTTTTTACCATATATCCATTTATTTATTTACACAATACGTGTTTACTGTTTACTTATTGTTTGGCAATGTTCTAGTGATTGCAAGAATAGCAGTGAACATAGCATACAGAAATCTTTGCCTCCCTGAAACTTTGTAGGAGACGCAAGAAAAATATTAATATTAATAAGTGGAAAAACACAGTACTTCAACCAAAGATCATTAATATGAAGATAAATAAAATAGAGTGGAAACAGGAAATATAAGAATCAGAGGAAATACTGTTTTTAATTAGGTGGCTTATGAGCCCAGATCCAGTCAAGAGACATAAACATACCAGTTATTATAAGAGAGAGAATTTATTATAAAGAAATGTTTCACTAGGTATTGAAGATCTGAGAAGAGTAAAAAGCAGCATTAACATATTACAGCATAGCAACTGCAGAAAACAACTATTTCCTTTAGAACTGTGGGAACAAGGAGAAGACATGAGAAATATTGAAACTGGGATGTTTTTAGGAGGGAACTTCAGAAAGTTGGAACTTGGTCCTATAAGTAGGGGATGCTGCGCCCTTTGTGTTGATGTCTCTGAGATTGGAAAAGAGACTGTACAGGCCTGGAAACCACACCTCTGAGAATAAGGTCTTGCTAAAGGTGTGTGCTGTGTCTGTTTCAGTGAGTATTGGAGAAACTAAAGGCTAAAATCCACTGATACTTCCAGACAAATTCTTACTGTCAAAATGAGGAAACATTGCCTTGGTGATATTGATGGAACAGGAGGCATAAAGAACTGGGAGCAAAAACAGGAAGAGCAAGGAAACAAGAAAAGTATGTTCCCTTTCCCTCTTCTTGGCTTCACCATTCCTATACTCTGTCTCCTGTTGGTGGAGTCTAACAAAGCACCAGCTGGCAAGGAAGAAATGTGTTTTGCAGATCTGTCTCCCTTTATTCACACAAAGCAGAGTATACAGAGTGTGGGCTTCGAGTTGAGAGATAATACCTTGATAGATCCCATTTTTATTCTATTTTTTAAAACTTCTGTGGAATAGTTAGTGTATGTTCTTTTTTAAGCCATAAATAGATCAAAGAGGTTGAGAGGAAAGGGAGAGAAGAGTCAACTGAGTCAGTATATAGACTCTGGCTTATTGTTTTAAAAATGTCCTTAGTCTAACAATTTTCTCTACTCTGGGCCGGTACAGGGACAATATCCAAAGTATATTAAATGATGTAATTATATATTTTACTTATTTATTTTCCATTCTGAAATGAATTTCTGGTCTAACTTATTAGTTAAGAGGCATAAGGATAAACAGCATGTATGGTCATTCCAAACTGGTGAGCTAAGTCACTATTACGATATGTCCTTCCTTTCCAATGGTATGGTGAGAAGTCACTGCTGCAATCAGAGTTTTATTAGATTTGCCTTTTGAAATAAATTGGTTAATGTGTAGAAAATTCCTAAACTGTTTAAAATCTAAGGTGATGTATTCACCTTACCTTGTTTCTCTCTGTGAAGGCCTTATAGTAATTGGCAACTACACTTCATAAATTTTTGCATTAATTTAATGTTAGTAAAAATTATTTCTTCTTCTAACTCTGGAGTATGTGTTCAGGGAGTTTAACAAAATAATTTACTCAACCAATATTTAGCTATTTATTTTCTACATTATGCAAGGGAAAAAGGAAAAGGATTCCATCAGATACAGCACTCAACTTTAAAAGATGCTATTTTCCCAGCATGTAAGCAGTTATTAGAGAAATACATCCATTTATGAATAATATTTTCAAAATAAATCTTAGTCCCAAAATATTGAATGTTTGAACATTGAGAGGTATTTAATAAGAATGTCATTTTGTTTAACTATAGCTTTATATGTTAATTAACTTTATTATGGCAATCATTTTATAAAGTGCGTACACATATATCAGAATATCAGGTTGTACAGCTTCAATATATACAATTTTCTTTTGTCAATTATACTTCAATAAAGCTGCAAAACCAAATTGATTTATAAAATGCAATGTCTTGCACATCAACAAAAACATGTATTTGGGGAAAGAAATGAGAAAAGTGGGGAGGGAAAGTAGGAATGTGAGAGAAAGAAGGAGGGATACCTGTGGGGAGGAAAGAGAAGATGAGAAATGGAGAAATGGATGATGGAAAGAAGAAAAAACCATAGAAGTGAAGGAAGAAAAAAGACAAAGACAGAAAGTGAGAAGGGAAAGGAATAAAGGGAAAGGGTAGAGAGAAGGAAAAAAGATATAATATTCCTCTTGGAATAAAGTAGTAATGTTTAGACTAAATCTTGAAATAACTGGAAATAACAGTCATGAAGTGTAAGATATCTAAAGTGTATAAAAACGAAATAATATGCTTTTTATTTTTTTCTGAAATAGCTACGAAATATTTAGTTTTTGTTTCATCTTATTAAACAACAGATCCTACAATAGTTTTTTGGGGTTATTTTAAAAACAATTCATCTTTTGTTACTTGTTCATTTCACATTTAGCTTGATTCAAAGGGACGTTTAGTATACTTCACCTTATGGCTGAGTGTCTTCTGAGTCACAGAATATAAATGTGAAGGTTTTGGTTGAGAAAAGTTTACAGTTAGAAATCTGGGGGTTTTAAAAAAATAGTTGAATATCATTGTTGCTGTGCACATTAAAAAATGAAATTTATATGCTTATAATGCAAAAATATATATAGCATGTGGTAAGATATTTAAACTTAAGTCTACTTGGTCTTTTTGTAATATAGGAGGGGATGATTTTTACATGGAAGAAATAGGTCGGGCTACTTTTTAAAATAGATATTTCAATTATTATATTTAATTTTAAAATTTAGTTATTCTTGAGAAGTTAAACTTATTCTAATTTCATAATTAACTGGTAAGATAAGATGAGTTATTTTACTGGTTTCAATTTATGTTTAACTAAGTTATATAGTTGAGAGATTAAAATCTGTTTAAACATTTACTTCTACTTACGTAATTAAATTGATTTACACTTCAATCTACATTCAAAAATTTATTTACCTGATTATATTAATCACTTCAAACATTTAACAAGGAAAATATGTAGATTTTGTGAGGAAAATAGTACTATGAACTTAAGCCATGCTTGTAAGTATAATAAAACATTTATAAATTTAGTATCTCAGTCTTATTTAACCATTCAAATTAACTTTAAACAAAGTATATATATATATAAATCATATTATATATATAAATTAACTTTAAACAAAGTGTGTATACACACACACACACACACACACACACGATGCAATGACCCCAAAATCCATCATTATACTTGTGTTACTAATATAAGCAACATGAAACTTTTAATAATATATATATTTTTTCCTTCCATAGTTACAAATGCATTATTTTAAGGGAGTGAAACCTAATGATCATCTCATACCTGCTATGGCAACTTTGATTCTGTAACAGAGTTAATGGCCCAAGATTCTATCTCTTGGATCTGAGTGAAGCTTCCAGAAGACTCCACCCAGACTTGACTTTATTGACCATTACTTACTGAAAGGAACCTTCCAGTGATGCCTTTCCTTTTAACTTGAGTAATCCCACAACCGTTGAACATAGAATATATTTTGCCCTTATCATCTCTAGTGTGTGTGTTTGTGTGTGCGTGTGTGTGAAAATGAGATAGAAACAAAGATTGTGTGCGTTTGGAGAGTAAAAGAATGTTGAATAAAATCCGTTTACTCAAACCAATATTTGACCAGTTAGTTTATAAGTTATACAGGTAAAATAACAATAGCATAAGAATTTAATCAAGTAAAACTTTGGACCTTAAAGATGCCATTTTTCCAATGTGGAACCAATAGTTGAAATGTATTTCCATGGGTTTAAAATATTCAATATAAATCTCTGCACTTTCCCTAATATTTTTGTTGTTTGATTTCACCTGTTTAGATTTTTATTACCCCAACTAGACATAGAAGTAATAACTTTACTGTCAAATAAGTATAATGAGACTTAAATGTTGATTAAAATGAGTTAAGCATATAGCTGGACATGTCCATATTCAACAATTTTTATAAATACCTGAAATTCATTTGTATATGACCATTCTTTAACACATTTTTGAATATCATTATAGCTTCTTGGGTTTTCAAATAATTATTGTTTTCACATTTAATTCTTAGATGATCACACCTTGTTCAGAGAAGCTCCTTTAAATTGCTGCTTTGCATCCCTGAAAGTATTCTTACTGTCTAGCAATGACTCAGTTTTCTTGTTCTATCTTTATTTTCACTGTTCCAAGATGCAGACAACTCTTGGAACTCTATTTCTTTCAGTGTAGAAAGAGGTTAGCATCAAGGAACAGCAGATGAGTACAAGATTGTAGTAATGAGTAACACTTGTTGGGACACATAAATGAATTATAAAATGCTATTTATAAAGAGTTTTTATTAATAATTTCAAATTAATTCCATATATGTTTATTTTATTTGAATATAAAGATTTTAAAACTATTTTTTTCTTTTTCTACTTTCGGTCCTCTCCTTTATAACACTTTACCAAGTTTTCTATAGTAAATATGTCTGAAAACTCTGGTATTACATAATTGTTTCCTCTGGCATATATTCCTACTTAAATTTCAGAATCTTCAACAGATATCTAATTGCCCTCTTTTCTTTTTTATGGTATTAATATATTTCATTGTCCATCATTCAGTAGTCACATACTGATACTTCTTGGGCTCTGTGGGAGATGCAGTGGAAGCTTCAATTAGCGAAGTGCAAGTTTCTATTACAAAATAAAAAATGCATTTGGTTAATTTCTTAGCATAACGAATGTGGTTTTAGAGGTTTCAGGATATGCACTATTTAATTGTCATTAGCCTTTTTATTTGTCATTTTTATTCATCAGTTGTGGTGCCACTTGCCATGTAATGTTTTCCTTCATCCGGGTTTGGGCTGCGATAGGTTGATTGGCTGCATCACGCTGTTTTTAACTGCTGGAAATTCATTTTCTCAATGAATGTTCACTGACAGATAAACATAAAGAATTTTTACTAAACTCTGCTGAAATCATGCAGCTCTCTAGACAAATAGCCCAGTATATTTATCATAGAGGATGCATTTGAGTAAGCAAAATAGGCTATGTAGTCAAAATTCGACAGTTATTTCAATTGCCTTTATCTAAACCTCTCTTTTCTCAACTGATACAAATAAAAACAAAAACAAAAATATCCTGGCAAAAACTAAGAAAATGCAATTAAAGCATTGTTAGGTCCAAAGTTCCCAGAAAGCCATTTAGAACAGCCAGACACACACAAATACAATTAGTACAGAATTCACACATCCAAAATGAAAAGTTTGAGCAAGTCTTTTATCAGTTCAAAAGCATGAAATATGAGGAAACAGTTAATATAACAGGCAGAGACTTTAAAGCATTTGCCCAGAGCTATTATAATCAGTCACATCTAGTTATTCACATGTGTATGATGACCATGATAACCATTTTGTGTTCTTCTTTTTAGCATTTCACAGACTGAAAATCCATAAACAAATAAAACAAAGGTGGCTCTGGTGATGATGTCAGAGAAAATAAAGATTGCAAGGGATAGTATACTTTTTATTCAACTGCGACAACAAAAAATCTCGTTTGTGGGTTCATTTAATCTTTGTATTTTCTAATATTTAAATACTATAATAATACTTTTTTATTTTTTGAGATGGAGTTTTCCTCTGTCACCCAGGCTGGAGTGTAGAGGCATGATCACAGTTCACTGCAATGTCTGCCCACCCCAGGGGTTCAAGCGATTCTCCTGCCTCAGTCTCCCTAGTAGCTTGGGATTATAGGCACCCCCCACCACGCCTGGCTAATTTTTGTTTTTTTAGTAGAGATGGGGTTTCACCATCTTGGCCAGGCTGGTCTTGAAATCCTGACCTCAGGTGATACACCTGCTTTGGTATCCCAAAGTGCTAGTATTACAGGCGTGAGCCACCGCTCCCGGCCCTGTAATAATACTTTCAATTAATCATAAATTGCATCTTTCAAGCCTTAGGTAGATTAAGCATTTGATGGATAGAATTCAACCATCAAAGGAAGAAATGCAGCCAGGTGTGGTGGCTCACGCCTGTACTCCCAACACTTTGGGAGGCCAAGGCAGGGGGATGGCTTGATCCCAGGAGCTCCAGATCAGCCTGCTCAACATTGCGATATCCCATCTCTACTAAATATATAAAAATTAGCTGGGTGTGGTGGTGTGTATCTGTAGTCCCAGCTACTCCAGAGGCTGAGGTGGGAGGATCAGTTGAGCCCAGGAGGTCCAGGCTGCAGTGAACTGTGATCCCGCCTCTACACCCCAGCCTGGGTGACAGAGCAAGAACTTGTCTCAAAAATAAATAAATAAATAAATAAATAAATAAAATAAAGAAGTGGAATTAATCTATAGTATGACCAGATTTTACTTTTTCTTATATTCATTATAAATGTGACTATAGGTTTTGTTAGGAGTTTAAGAGTAAATATTTATAATAGCTTTGGAAATAACTAATCCACTTTGATGCGAAATTTGATTTTCTTAGTAATAATACATAAATGGAGGAATTTTTTAAAGATATAAGTGATATTATATAAAAATAGTGAGACTATATCAGAAGAAGTTAGGAGGAAATAGTATGCTTTTACTTAACATTTCAAGGAGAATATTCTGAGATATAACTAAGAGAACACATATTCAGAAACAATCCTTTCACATAATATCTGCAATCAGCATAATCAACATATACTGAGCATTTAGTATGTCCCAAAATCTGCTCTGTCCTTTTGTTATCTCATTTTGTCTTCAAACAACCCTGTGAAATGGATGTAATGTTTTTCCTGTGATTTCAGATAATTAAAGTAAGCATTAATAATATTCAATTATTTCCTTAGGTTCTACATTTGATAATTGGAAGAACTAAAATTTAAAATCATGTTTGTTTAATCCTGTTGGCTTCAGTCTTCACCATACCACTTCCTGTGGTTCATTTTTATAAAACATCTAATAATTGTTCTGATGTCTCTCCTTTTCTACATACAGTTTTTAATGTGGAGAATATTGTATAAGACTGTAAGAGAGATGAGAGTCCTACTGCATAAAACATGATCCTTGACCTACCATCCTTGCTTCTCCCCAAATAGCTGTGTTCTTAGTAAAGCCATATTCAATTCTGTGGTAAATATTCTTAATTCTTCTTGAAATCTCCATGTTCTAGGACTCTAATTTTTGTAGCTTGCTTTATTTTTCTATAAATAACAAATTTATGTATTAATGGTAGGGTTCTGTTTGAATCCTTGGCAAAGTTATTGGTTTGAAGCTTTGATAATAAAGTAATATGCTCATGTTTCTTCCACTCACTGAGATTTGTGATGGCTTATGAGGAAAGGAAAAAATAGTAAGAAGTAAAATAATAATAACAACATCTAATATTTGCCGTAAGGACTGACCTGCGCACATTTAGGGTGAGGAAGAGGGACCAGGAGAGACAAGCCTTTACCTTTCAACTCCTGGACTTTGGCTCAGATTTGGAGGCCACCACTTACTCTCCACATGTCTTGTTTCCAGCTGTTTCTGCACATGAACATCGCACTTTACTGGTAACCACATATTCTCCTGTTTCTTTGCCCACCTTCTTTGTGAAATGTTTTGTATGCCACATTTTCCATATTATGTTCAACTTTTGACTCAAATCAAATTGCAACATCTATGAACCCAAGACTGAGACAATAACTCTTTCCTCTATGCATGCACAATTTACCAATATAAATCAGTGTCTCATTTTATTGTTATTCTAATTTAATATTGAATCTCTTTTGTCACACTAAACTCCTTAAGTGTATGTGGCCTATGAAAATCACTTCTGTGTTTTACATGCTTGGGTCAAAATAAAGCTTCTATAAACATGAACTGAATTGGTATAAAGCAGTAGTATTTAATGGATACATTTATTGATCTATCCATCATAGATATATTTTGGATCTCTTTATTTAGATAATTTTAGACATATTTATTAAACAATATGTAGTTACTATATTCAAGACATCATTGTAGGAGTGAAAACCCTAGTTTCTATCTGTAAGGAATCCTCAGAGAGTTTAAAATGGAGTCTCTAGAATGAAGGAATGTATGACACTAGGAGAGAAGAGAACCACCACTGTAAGAAAAGAGACATATAGTTATGTCCCCCATGGCATAATGGAAGAATTGCAAGGGATCAAGGATTATAGAAACGAAAGAAGTCACTTCTCCCTGGCATTATCATAAGATATTTTATATAGAATGTGGTCTATAATTTTGAGCCAGGATTTAAAAAATGTACAGAACTTCAAGGTGGAGCTTGAGATGAGAAGGTGGACATAAAGGCAAAATAGGGACTGACAAGGGCAAATCTGTTGAAGTACAAATGTGTACAGGTCAAAAGCCCAAGAATGTGATTGACAGTTTTGCTAAAGATTGGCCTACAAAATGAAGAATAAGAGCAGTTAAGAATGTCACAACCAACAAAACACTGAGAGCCTTCATTCTGTGAGCAAGAGACTTGAATGTGGAAGTGATAAAATTAAAGAGGTGTTACAAAATATTAATCTAGAAGGGATATTCAGAACCGATTGAAGGAATAAGAGGAAGGCATCTACAATAATTTAGTTGCAAAGCATGAACTGATAAATTCTTTAAAGAGAAGAAGCAGTGGAAATAGAGAGTAATAGTGACAACAGACAGACAAATTCCTAGGCAGACAGAGACAAGTCCCTGGTGAAACCAGACCTTCAAGCCAAAGACCGTTTAAAGCCTGAAAACCGAGCTGTTGGTTCCATATAGAGTCTATAACCAGAGTGAAAACTTCTATACCCATCTCACCCTCTCTCTCTCTCTCAATTGGTTCCTTCTGAATGATGCCTTTAAACCAATTGAATGGTGCTTTTTCCAAAGCCTACCCATGGACCAATCAGCATGCACTCCCCCATTCTAAGCCCGTAAAAACCTGGTCTCAGCCTCACAGACGGCTACCCACTCTCTGGTCCTCTCTTTCGCAGCTGAGAGCTTTCCTTCTGTTGCTCAATAAAATTCTTCTCTGCCTTATTCACTCTCTGGTGTCCACACACCTTATTCCTCTTGGTTGCAGGACAAGAACTCAGAACCCACTGAGCTGCGGGCAGTGGGAATCAATGAGCTGTAACACACTCCCGCCTGCCAGACTATGGAAGAAAGAGAGCTGTAACACGCTCCTGCTTGCTGAGCTACAGGAGTGAAGAACTGCAACATCTAACATCTGTTGGGGTCTCAGACCTTGGGACTCCTCAGGTAAGAGCTGTAACACCCCTTGGGGTTTCGCAATTGCTGTCATCTCCAAGTTTTCGGATGCCACTGCGTTCTGTTTGTCTAGATGCTGGTGCCCATGGCAGAAGTCAGTAGCAGTATGCCTGGTCCAGCTGTGGGCTGAGCATGGAGCCATGACAGGTGCGGGTATCTGGGCCGAGGCATGAGCCAAATGCAGCCTGCTGGGCCAAGTGGGCAGAGTGAGCCCAGCGGGCCCTAAGCAAGGCTTGGGCAGAGATGACGATGGCCATAGAGATTTCTGGCTGGTGAAGTAACACTGAAGGAGTCCTGTAACGGGAGGATAGGCTGATGGTTATAAGTTCTGTCTTAGATGTGGTAATTAACAATGAACCCACAGAAATTTTCTGTTTTAACCAGGTTGAACTAAAAGGAAAACAGTTCATCATCTTCTAAAGGAAACTTAAATTGGAAAGTTGGTTGTTAGATTTTTTTCAGAAACGCATACATTTTTTAAGTAATAAATCTAACATTCTTCTCCAATAGCAATTATGATTGATATCTCATATTCCATATACAATGATAAAATTATTAGCGTGATTACATGTTTGATATAAATAGAATTAGTTTAAATAAATAAAAATATATAAAGAGTAAAGAAAAATGGACTTATGTACTCAATATTGGACTGATTCATCTGGAATGATAAATGTATTTTATGTATTTATTTTTGTTCTCTTGAGATAACATTTTATTTACTTTAAGCAAAGGCAACCATGGCCCCAATAAACTGAATATAAAAGCAGATCAGAAATTCAAATCTAACTGACAAGAGTGGCCCTGAGCAAGTCATTTAATGACACTTCCAATTACTCTTATAAAACAGAGACACAAATAACCTGGAGACACATACCTACGAGTGTGACTGTGTGACCAAACTCAATAACCAGATAAATTTGAATGATTTATAAAGCTCTGTAAATTGTAAAGAGTAAGATTAATTTGGTGTGAATGGGTAATGGAACCACCATTCTTTATAAATGTTTTAGATCTTATTTGCTTTACACATTCAATTCTGTTCATTACTAACTTTCAAAGCACATTTTAATATCATTATCTTTAGCAAAGTACTATGGGTTTACAGTGTTTATAAATAACTGGTCCACTACCAATTCATTTGAATGGGTGTTTTTATCTTAACATTCAAATTTTAATCATCACCCTCATCTTCCAATAGGATCAGTAAGTATATTCAGTGACAATGTGTATTCTTTTCCTTTGGGTTAATTGGCCAGATGCTTACTTGATTAACATATCAAAAGGTATATATTTTATAATAAATCATCAAAAAATGTTGCAACTTTTTCTGTATAAAGCTCCAGTTAAGTAACAAGTTTATTCACACCCAAGCTTACACAGGCTGGATATATAGCAATTTTCACTGTTACATAATCACAACTAGTGTTATGATTAATTTTACATGTCAACTCTAGTGGCCATGGGGTATGCAGATTAAATATTTCTGGGTGTGTCTGTGAGGATGTTTCTGGATAAGATTAGCATTTGATTTGGTAGACTCAGGAAAGGAGATTGCCCTCATCTAATCCACTGAAGACTTGAACAGAGCAGAAGATAGAGGAAGGGGAAATTCATCCCTTTTTCTTCCTGCCTGCCTGCTTAAGCTGAGATATAACTTCTTTCTCTAGGCCTCAGACTAGAATTTACACCATTGACTCCCCTGGTGGAGCTTCTCAGCCTCCATAATTATATGAGCCAATTCCCCATATATAAATTGATTATATATGCATATGAATATAAGATGATAAATTATATATATTTGCAATCATATATATTTTATATACATTTATATTATAGGCAATCTCCTACACGTACTTTTTTCCTGGAGACCCCTGACTAATACAACTAAGATGCACAATAATGAAAATCTTTGTAAGTTCAAAAGCTTTCATTTTAATGATAAAAAATCAGGAAATTAATCACTGCCATTGGTCTCCCAGTAAAAAGGATACCAGTCATATCAGAATTAATATATTTGAGCAAAAAGTGCTAATGCTTGTCAAGTACTTCGTTTCCCAGGACCAAGAAGTCTTTTTAATTTAAATTGTAAATTGACAATTCATAAGTGTATACATTTATGGGATACAAAATGATGTTATAATTTATGAAGATGATGTGGAATAATCAAATCAAGCTATTTAACATATCCCACCTCAAATACTTAAATTTTTGTGGTAAGAACTTTTGAAAATTAACTCTAGTAGCAATTTTGAAATGTATAATACTCTATTATTAATTATAAATACATACTGTGCAATAGAACTCAAAAAAAGAAAAAAAATTATACCTCTTGTTTTCTGAGATTTTGTATCTTTAGATCATCATCTTTCCTTTGCCCCCACCCACTAGTCTCTGTAACCTTTCTTCTAAGATCTGTAAGAGGACAAGAATGTCTACTCTTGCTGCTTCTATTCAACATAATCTTGAAATTCCTTGCTAGAGCAATTAGACAAGAGAAAAAAAACCCCTAAGACATCTAAATAGAAAAAGATGTGAAATTTTCAGTTTGCTGGTGATATGGTCTTATACATAGAAAATTTCAGACTCCCACAAAAAGTGTTAGAAGTAGTAAATGAATAAAATTTCAAGATACAAAATCAACATACAAAACTGGTAGCATTTTATACACTAACAACAAATTGTCTGAAAAAGGAGTCAAGAGAACAATTTTATTCACAATAGCTACAGAAAAAAACGAAGTTCTTAGGAATAATCAAGGAGGTAAAAAAACTGTATGAAGACATAAATAAATGAAAAGATATTCTGCATTCATGAATTGGAATAAATAATATTGTTAAAAATGCCCAGAGTGTCCTAAGCAATCTATAGGTTCAATGCAGTCTTTAACAAAATTTTAATGACATTTTTCATAGAAATGAAAAAATATCTTAAAATTCATATGGAACTGTGAAGAAGCCCAACTAGCCAAGGCAGTGATGAGCAAAAAGAACAAAGCTGGAGGCATCTCATTGCCTGATTTTTAACTATACCACAAAGCTATGGTAATTAAAATAGCATGGTATTGGCAAAAAATAGACCCATCAACCAATGGAACAGAACAGTGAACCCAGAAATAAACCCACACATATACTGTCAACTGATTTTAGACATAGATGTCAAGAATGTTCAATGGGTAAAGGACAGTCTCTTTAATAAATTGTGTTGGGAAAACTGAATTTTCACATGCTGAAGAATGATATTGGGCTTTTATTATATACCACATACAAAGATCCACTCAAAATGGATTAAAGACTAAAACAAAAGACCAGAAACTCAAAAACTACTAGAAAAAAAGGGAAACTAAAAGGCTTTTGAATTATTTCATTTTTACGTGTGTATAACAATATTACATTGGCAATGCTAGAGTCTTTTGTAGCTTTGTCCACTTTTTACTGATCATTTAGAGGTGTTTATACTAAATATATAAATATACTAAATATTTTTCAACATAAAGGAAGCACTTTGCTATGTAATAAGGCAACTTTATATTAGAGCTGTGTGCTGAACTTAACTATAAAATACTTATTTTTATTTGAAATTTTTATTAAGATAATTATAGATTCAGAGGCAGATGTAAGAAACAATACAAAGGGACCATGGGTATTTTTTGGTATTTTTAACCCACTTTCCCCAATGGCAATATCTTGTGAAACTATAGCGTAATATTACAACTTAGATATTGACATTTTTACAATCCACCAATAGTATTCAGATATCCCCAGTATCACTTTTATTTATGCTTCTGCGTGCTTGTTTAGTTCTATATAATTTTATAACATGTGGGTTCATCTATTGAACACACAATGGTCCATACCATTTTGTAAATATACCCACCTGTCTCCCACCTATCCCTCCTTCTCCCCCACTCACAGTCCTACCCACAAGCAACTATTAATCTTCTCTTCGTTTCTAAAGTTTTGCGTTTCAAAAATGTGATATAAATGAAATCATACAATAACTTTTTGGGAATGGCTTTTTTCATTTAGCATAATTCCCAGGAGATTCATCTCAGTTGTTGCATGTATCAATAGTATATTCTTCTAAGTTGTTGAATAATATTAAACAGTATAATACCACAGTTTGTTTAAGCATTTGTTCCTTAAAAATCATCTGGGTAATTTTTAGTTTCTGTTTAATATAACTTAAGCTGCCATGTATAGTTTTTTGTGTGACAAAAATCTTTGTTCCTCTGAGATATATGATCAAGAGTACAATTGTTAGGTTATGTTGTATGTTAGTGCTTAAAGAAATAGCCAAGCTGTTTTTGAGATTGGCTATACAATTTTGCATTTCCACCAGCAAAGTGCAAGTGATTTTATTTTTCAACATCATCACCAGCTTAAATAATTGATATATGGTTTCTTAAAAATAAAAATATTCCCCCAGGTCAATAACGAGAAGATAAACAACTCAATTAATAAATTGCAGAAAGGTTTTATAGATATTTTACTTAAAAAGATGTGTGAATGGAAAATAAACACAAGAAATACTCAACCTTGTTAGCCATTAAGGAAATGTACATTCAAAACACTAAACTATCATAAAACACCCACTAACGTGACTTAAATATAAGACTATTCTGTGTTTCTGATCATGTGGAACAATTGTAACTGACATATTGTTGCTGGGAATGTAAAATAATACGTATTTTGGAAAACAGGTTGGCAATTTATTAAAAATGTAAACATATATACCTAATCTTTTGATACTTAGATGTTTATACTAAATGTAAACATCTAAGAGGAAAAGTATATGACCATACAAAGACTTGTATACATATGTCCAGAGAAGCTTTTTATAATAGTAGTCAGAAAACTGAAAACCATTGAAATTTCCATTGATAAGTAAATGGATCAACAAATTGAGGTATTGGCACACAACTAAATACTATTCATCAGTAAAAAGAATCAAGCTACTTATAGATATAACAATGTGAATAGTTCTGAAAATAATGATAAGTGCAAGAAGCTAAACAAAAAATTTACATAGTGCATAATTTCACTTATATTAAATTCTATAAAATGCAGAGTAATTTCTAATATCAGAAAGCAGTTTAGTTGTTAGTTGTCTCCTGTAGGGCTGCAGTGTAAGAAAGGGTTGGAGTGAGAAATTACAAAAAACTGCAAGGAAACTTTGAGTGTGATGGATATGTTCATTGTCTTGATTGTGCTGAAGGTGTTATGGATGTATACATGTGCCATCAACTTGCACACTCAAATATATACTTGAATGTGCAAGTTGATTTTATATATATATATATGAGTTTGCAAGTTGAAGTATATATATTATATATAGAGAGAGAGAGATAGAGAGCAATTTGACTTCATAATGTGAGAAGAAGAAAAAAAAACAACTAAGATGGATAACATGAATAGGTCACATAGCATTTTTCTAATTAACAAAACCAGTTATTTACTTCTCCTACACTGCTCTTGCCAATACTTTCTCAAATGTCCACTCCATATCTTGTTTCAGATTCAAGACTAGAATTTGATTGTCTTCCTCTAAACCCACAGCTGTCTAGAATTTACTTGTTGATAACATCTAGTGATATATAATTATATATTTTAAATGATGAAAGTTTTCATTCTAAGAGCTATGCAAAGCAAAAGTTCAAAATTAATCTAATAATCAACCAGTCATCACTGTAAGACTTTGAGAAAGGTGTGATTAAATTTTACTTTCATTTTAAACAGTGTTCCTTTTACAAATTTGGTTATTGAAAGAATAGGCCATAGAAGTAGGTGTTCTTTTAGGAGGCTGGGAGACTATTGTTGCCATCTAGTTTAAAGATAAAGTTCTGATATTTCTAAAAAGTAAAAGTATGCCTTACTCTAAGAAATAAGAATTAGATAATATTTCTACAGAAATATCATGGTATTCATTGAATGCTACTGCTCTTGTCTCTGATAGTAAATTTTTAAATAATAAAATATTTGCCAGGGTTATAATTAACTCACAGAAATTTTAGTGTCACACTATGTTAAAAAGTTCAGGTGATTCCTAGAGTTTGGGAAATAAGGAAAGAGAACTCTGACCAGTTCTGTTTTGCACAAATAAACTGGCATGCAGAGAAATTGAAGACAGTTCAGAAAAGAGATCAGAGTTAATTAATGGACTGATAACATATATTGGAACAAGTTGAAGGATATACAACTGTTTTAACTAGAGTAGAAAATTTTTAAAAATGACTGTATGATGATCAAGAGTGTAAAGGGTTCAAGGTGATGGTTAGAACATTTAAATCTCCAAGAAGAAAGTTATTAATATTTTTGCCTTGGGTGTTAAAGAAATAAGTTTTCCTTAACAGAACTTTGAAATATTGAAAAGGCTTAAAGTGAAAAGATTCAATGCCATCCCCATCAAGCTACCAATGACTTTCTTCACAGAATTGGAAAAAACTACTTTAAAGTTCATATGGAACCAAAAAAGAGCCCGCATCACCAAGTCAATCCTAAGCCAAAAGAACAAAGCTGGAGGCATCACACTACCTGACTTCAAACTATACTACAAGGCTACAGTAACCAAAACAGCATGGTACTGGTACCAAAACAGAGATATAGATCAATGGAACAGAACAGAGCCGTCAGAAATAATGCCACATATCTACAAGTATTTGATCTTTGACAAACCTGACAAAAACAAGAAATGGGGAAAGGATTCCCTATTTAATAAATGGTGCTGGGAAAACTGGCTAGCCATATGTAGAAAGCTGAAACTGGATCCCTTCCTTACACCTTATACAAAAATCAATTCAAGATGGATTAAAGACTTAAATGTTAGACCTAAAACCATAAAAACCCTAGAAGAAAACCTAGGCATTACCATTCAGGACATAGGCATGGGCAAGGACTTCATGTCTAAAACACCAAAAGCAATGGCAACAAAAGCCAAAATTGACAAATGGGATCTCATTAAACTAAAGAGCTTCTGCACAGCAAAAGAAACTACCATCAGAGTGAACAGGCAACCTACAAAATGGGAGAAAATTTTCGCAACCTACTCATCTGACAAAGGGCTAATATCCAGAATCTACAATGAACTCCAACAAATTTACAAGAAAAAAACAAACAACCCCATCAAAAAGTGGGCGAAGGACATGAACAGACACTTCTCAAAAGAAGACATTTATGCAGCCAAAAAACACATGAAAAAATGCTCACCATCACTGGCCATCAGAGAAATGCAAATCAAAACCACAATGAGATACCATCTCACACCAGTTAGAATGGCAATCATTAAAAAGTCAGGAAACAACAGGTGCTGGAGAGGATGTGGAGAAATAGGAACACTTTTACACTGTTGGTGGGACTGTAAACTAATTCAACCCTTGTGGAAGTCAGTGTGGCGATTCCTCAGGGATCTAGAACTAGAAATTCCATTCGACCCAGCCATCCCATGACTGGGTATATACCCAAAGGACTATAAATCATGCTGCTATAAAGACACATGCACACGTATGTTTATTGCGGCATTATTCACAATAGCAAAGACTTGGAACCAACCCAAATGTCCAACAATGATAGACTGGATTAAGAAAATGTGGCACATATACACCATGGAATACTATGCAGCCATAAAAAATGATGAGTTCACGTCCTTTGTAGGGACATGGATGAAATTGGAAATCATCATTCTCAGTAAACTATCGCAAGAACAAAAAACCAAACACCGCATATTCTCACTCATAGGTGGGAATTGAACAATGAGAACACATGGACACAGGAAGGGGAACATCACACTTTGGGGACTGTTGTGGGGTGGGGGGAGGGGGGAGGGATAGCATTGGGAGATATACCTAATGGTAGATGACGAGTTGGTGGGTGCAGCGCACCAGCATGGCACATGTATACATATGTAACTTACCTGCACATTGCGCACATGTACCATAAAACCTAAAGTTTAATAATAATAAATAATAATAAAAGAAGAAGAAAAAAAAAAAAAAAAAAAAAAGAAAACAGTATAAAAAAAAAAAAAAAAGTTATAGCAATGCTTTCTCTGGGGAATTATAATAAAAAAATAGGAAACATTCTCATTTTTTCTGGGGTCAGTTTATAGGAAGAAGGGGATGAAATGCATGACATCTCCAGTGCCCTTTCTAGCCTTGAGGTTCTATTATGTTCAGTTTATTCAACCAAGAGGAGGTTAGAAACTTCATTTCATTTCTGTATCATCGACTGGGGAAATAACTTATTAACTGATAGATTTTTTTCTTTCAAATTTGTTGTTTCCCTAGTGGATCTGCAGTTTTATCCAATATTACTCTCTGAGCCATTGCAATGATCTAGCAGATATAAGGTCAATGGGTTAAATTATATGAGGATTCTAATATGTATGAAAACAATTTACTTTTAAGGAGAAAAACAAGAAAGTACATTTTGGTCTATTTCCCTCAATTTCCTAATTAATATATATTTTAACATAATATTATAATGTGTAATTTTCAAAATATCTTTTTGTAATTGCAATTTTGCATATACATTTATCATGCTATAAACACTTTTAAATATTATTTTGATATTTTGCCAAATATTTGTTTCATGAATATAACATGTTTAAGAAAATCCTATTATATATATTAAAAATTTTTAACATAAAAATTTTGCAATGCACATCTTTACACGTAAATCTTTTCTTCGGTCTTGGTCTACTATATTATGTTCTTATATAGATTTTATAAGAAAAATTGTTGTGTCAAAAGCCCTTACAATTTTTCAGATTCTTAGGAAATATTGACAAATCACTTTCTGGAAATTTAAGTCAATTTTGTAACAATATAATTACATTTCATGTGTGCATATTTTTCTCCACATGTACACAATATTCCCTTTAAAACAATAACAACAAAACTTTGCTAACTTAAATAGCAAATTATTATATTTATATTCATATGTTAGAGTGCTAGTAAGAGAGAGTCTGTTGACAGCTGACTTTTTTAAAAGAAAACAGAATCACCATTGTAAAATATTAATAATACAGTTTCAAAATTAATAAAGTATGCATTGTTCATATATATGTTAGTGCAATATGGTACTTCTTAATCACCAAGTAAGTTTCTAAGAATTATGAGAAAGCCTTCTACAAAGCTGTTTTCTTAGGTATATATCAAAACACAGAAAGAAATATATGACAGTTATCATATTCATATTGAAAGATAAGCACTGCAATTAATTCAAAAAACAGGAAAGACCCAAACAAAGCACAACAAAACAAAAAAAAAGATCCTTCATTTGAAGTGTGAGGAAATAGAGGAAATCCTCTTTCTCTTCCTCTTCATGTCTTCCTAGTCATATGTCTGACTCTTTAGATGTATATAAACATATCCTCATGGTCACATGTTTTCTTTTAAGCTCTTAATTTCTGCTTGTTTTCCTTCTTTCGGGTCTTCCTTTGTCATCAAAGAAATTTTGCAGACTAGAACTTATTTCCCAAATTTCTGATATAAAAATCTAGAACTATGTTAGCACTCAACTCAAGGCCAGAAACACAATTTGAAATAGATCAAGCGAAAAGGATAGTGTATTGAATTAAATAGCCAAACTACAGAAAGGATGAGTGGAGATGGGTTCAGAAATACCTAAACTGTAGACAGTTACATCATGAAAATCATCTACATCATTTTTTTCTGTCCTTTTTTGGTACTTCACTACTGAAGAAAGATGACAGTGAAAATGAAGTAGAAACATTCCATTAGATGCTCACCTTTTCACAGCTTTGCCAAAAAAAAAAAAAAAATGAAGTAAAAGTTTTATTTTCAATCCTGTTTAGAAAACCTGGTTAATATTATTAAACTTTTTAAAAATGAAAGAATACAATTTTATTCTCATTTCAGAAAATGTAAAAAGCAATAAATAGACTGAGTCACAAAGCACATGATCACAGCAACAAACATCTTAATTTGAATTAAAAACTCTCTAACCAATTAATGCTATATGTAGGACCCAAATGAAGAATTCACAGTTAATAAGTATAGAAACAAAATGCAATTGATTCTGTGCTGTCATTACTGTACTATAAAATTTCTACCAGAACTCACCAAATTGCTCCTTATTACCAAATCTAATGTCTGCATGCATTTTTCACTTGTATAAATTATCTGCACCTATCAATCTATTGCTACACTTTTGTCCAGTATTAAAATTTTTTCTTCCTTGATTTCATAGTGGATAATATCAGTATCTCCCATATTGTTCTTTTGTTTTCTTTATTGTTGTTTCCTGCAACAGCTCTCTGAATTGAGGGGTTCACCAGGGCTGTAATACTATGTATATTCTCTATAGTCAGTCACATAATGGTAGTTCTCCTCCTTTTTAGTATCTTCAACTTTCAATGTCTGCAAATGCCACCTGCAGCATAGACACTGTACTACATCTTCATCAATAGGTTATTTTTTTCTTGATCGTGCACAGCTAAAGTGCATTTCCCTACCTACCCTGAGGGAATCTAAGTTGAATTCATGAAGCTCTGTTGGAAATGATGTACACCACTTCCAAACCTGTCACCTAAAACATCCAATACACCTTTCACAAACTTTTTCTTTCCTGGCTACTAGATTTATGTAATTTATCCAGTAAAGGATTTCAAGGTCCTAGAGGAGAATGAGACTGCTAGATGAAAGTAGCCTAGATCCCTGAATAATTGTGCAGAACAGACTCTAAGTTAACTTAAACTTATTCACTTCCTGTGCTTCTCACATCGAACTCACAACACGAACTCAGCCATGAGAAATAAATAAATCGTTGCTATTGAAAGCCACTAAAATTTGGGGGCTGTTTGTTTTAACAGTTAATCTCTCCTGACTATACAATATTCCAATCCTTATTTTTAACTTTGGTCTCTTTTTTCATGTATAGATCCATATTTCCAGTTTCTTTCTTGACATTTTCAACTACCTGTTTTGTAATTCTATGCATTTAATTATAACTTATTTTTTTCCGTGAAAAGAATAACTTTATCTCAACACCACTATTATTATTAAGGAAATAATCGTGATTATATTTTAATAACAATAAAATTATTTCTTTATGTGTGGCCCCTCTTTCACTCCAGGGCCTTTGCCTTTTTAATAATGAATCTTCAATAACTGGAAGAGTGTATGTTACACAGTAGGTGTTTGGCTAATATTTGTGAATAATTGAAAAATAAATAACTTATCAAACTAATGTGACATTTAAAAATCAAGCATTTTTAGATTTTTCTTAACAATAGGTAGAAAATTCATAAAGCTGAAAATTATGTGAACTCTAAATTCCTCAAGTCTCTTTCATCTGTCTCTTTTTTTTTACTTATTCACATTAATGCATGTAAATGATAATTTATCTGAAATTGTGCAAAATGCTTCATTTTGTCACTGCAAACTGCCAGTACCCTAGGCTATCCTGTATGCCATTGCTACATCAGACTTTGAAAAGACAATTTAATTAGATTATTCCCCTAATTAGGTTTTTCATTGTTTGCCAAATTTGGCAGATATCTTACTTCATCAAATTCTCCCATAACATGTTCTCAGCCTGTCTTCTTAGCTTAATTTCTCCTGCAGGGAAATATTTCAGATGCTCCAGTCAACCAAGAATATTAACTATTCCTCATCACCCAAGACTATTTTATCTACTTGAAATAATTATTTATCCTAAAAATATGTCTAAATATAAATAACTCCAACCCAAAGAAGTCTTTCTAATAATTCTAATTAAATGTGATTGTTTTCTTCTTTATCGTCCAGAATTTTGTTTGTTTGTTTCAGGAAGCTATCACTTAATAATTAATGTAGCCACATCTGAAGCTAACTGCCTGGATTTCATTCATGACTCCTCTGCCTAGTAAATATGTGATAATAAGCAAATCATTTAACTAATTTGTGCTTCAGTGTATTTGTAAACAAGTGGTGGATGCTAGTAGTATCTACCTTGTTATATTGTTGAAAAAAATCAATTGAGTTAACACAAGTAATATTCTTATACTAACACATCATGCATTAGTTAGTATTATATAATATTTGCAATTGTTTTATTGTTGCATCAAACTCAACAATATTTTATACCATTTGCATTGTGAAACATGAAATTTTCCTTATGCTCGCAATATACATACATATGCCATAATTTTTTAAAAAAACAAGTTTACTTTCTAACTGCTCATTCATTCAACAAACATCTAAGAGACATCCACTCTGTGACAAAACATTTTTCCATGCTCTAAAAATACATTATGTGATAAGGGTAGTAGTTCCTAAATATTTCCATATCCTAATCTCTGGAAGTTGGGAATATATTGCTTTATATGGCAAAAGGGCCTTTGTAGATTTGATTAAATCAAGAATCTTGACATGGGACACATATTCTGGATTATTTAGATGAGTCAAATGTGATCATAAGACTTCTTTTAAGAAAGAGAAAAGAGGTTCGAAGTCAAAAGATGGGATGTAATGAGAGAAACACAGGTTGGAGTAATACGTTTTGAAGAAGAAAGAAGGGTCCACAAAGCCTATGAATGAATGTATGTGACCTCCAGAATGTGAATAAGACAAGGACACAAATTCTTCCCTGGAAACAGATTCTTCCTCCAGAAGGAACACTGCTCTTTGATATGTTAATATTAGTCCCCTAAGACTCATTTTGGACCTCAAGAACTATAAAATAATACATTTGAATTGTTTTGTCACTAAGTTTGTGTAACTTGTTACAGCAGCAATAAGAAAATAATTAAAATGTTACAGTAGTGCCACCAAGACATTGCACCTCCACATATCCATGCTCTTGTGTAGTTTCTTCCCATGTTATTATTGATTTTAGGCATGAGATTTATTTTGCTCAGTTATACACTAACAAACACAACCAGTAACTTGCATATAATATATTGAAGCATGCCCTCTCTTGCTGCTGAAAAACATTCTTCTATCCTGTAAAAAATTCCAAGTTAGACTTTTTGAGGATAAGAGAACAAATATGGGTTTTGCTATTCCAAATAGCCCACCCATGGCTGCCCTAGCAGTCATATCCCAGATTTATAAAAGAGCCCCCCCAATTTTTAAAGCCTTCAGATGGAAACTTGCTCAATTTTCACTGTTTGAACGAAACTGAGTGAGCAAAGAACAAGTAGTAGGGGATGAGGTCAGAAGGAGAGCAGCACCATGGAAGTCACAGCATGTACTTGGATCATGTTCTGCAGCATAAGGGAAGCTAAGTGGCATTTATCTGACATATTCTGAAAGAATTTCTGACCGCTAAACAGGGAAAAGATTGAAGCAGGGCAAAGATAAAAGCAAAACGTCCAATTAGAAAGCTATTTCAACAATACAGGTGAGAAATAGCAATGTTTTGGACGATGATGAAAACAGTACAATGTTGAAAATTTGGTTGGATCATGGATATTTTGAAAGTTGAGACGACAGAGTTTGCTCTGAGTTGTAAGAGAAGATGGATATTTTGAAAGTTGAGATGACGGAGATTGCCCATGAGTTGTAAAAGAAGAGGATTTATCTGATTTGCTGATGTAGGGTAAACTGGGGGAACAGCAGATTATTGGTTTGGGAAGAAGGTAAATTAGGTAGAGCTCAGTTTTGAATGTGTGATGTGAGTGATGTCCATCAGACATTTAAGGGGAGTTGCTGAGAGGGCAGTTGTCATTGTTTGATGAGCCAAGCCAGAGTTCAAGTAAGAGAAAAGTTTGTGTTGGAGATATAAGCCTGGAAACCACCAGCATACCTGCAGTATTTCAAACCAAAGACAAGAAGAGATTTTCTAGAGAGATTGTGTAGAAAGAGAAGAGAAAAGCCCCGCACCTAGGCACTGCAGCTTTTACAGATGAGAAAATGGGAAGAAGAGGAGTCAGAATTGGGGAGGAGGCTGTAACCAAATTCTATCTACCACTATTTTCTATGTGATTCACATACAATGATATCATTCAATCACCTACTTTACAGGTGGGAATAACCAAGATTTGGGGAAGTTAAGCAACTTGCCTAATATCGTGAGACAGCTAGGTTAAATTCCCTAACTTATTAAATTCCCAAACCTCAGGTTTTAAACACAGATCCAATTTTATGTAAAACATTGAGCCACATAGCAATAGTTTTCTGTTCTTCTTATATCAAATTATTCACTGCAAATTACTAAAGTTTCACTTGTCATATACAATGTTATTTGAGATTGAAAATCCCTGGCTGCTCCCTATTTTACTAACCACAAAGCTGCTCACAGCTGGGATATGAACCATTATTACTTATTCACTACTATGTAAGATAGTTTATCCAGAGCATAAAAAGGAGTGAATAAGGCTGTTAGAAAAGAACAGTCACATTACAACAATTCAGCTTGGTTATTACTGCATCATTTCTCCCCTGTTGGTTATATTCTCTCAATTGTTGAACATTATCTTACACTTTAAAACATTCTTTATATTTGGAGGAACTGGAGAATATTTCATTAAAATTATCATAAAGCTGGAAACCAATGTCAGCTGTAAATTATTTCACTGTGTAAGCCACTGGGATAGAAACATTTCCTATCATAATATAAAAAGTTGAGTGGGATGCATGGGGGAGTCTTACTGAATCTAAAACCTCGGGTTTACTCTCTGCCTTTTTCTTTTTTCAGCTGTTACTACAGAGAGAGAGAGTGAGAACACAAAGAGTTGTTTCTAATGCAGCTTTAAGCGTCTTTGGCTTACCGTAAACACCAAGGCAATTAGGATTTACAATGAAAATAATGCTCATATTGACAAAAAATTTAAGAGAATTAAAATTAATGTGCCAGTGTAATTTAGAATTGAAGATTAAAATGGGTCACTATTGGGACATTCGTAAGTTAATATCCAGAACATTTATCAGTTAGGAGTTGGTACCTTCACAATTACCCATGGGTCTTCTTACCTCCAGGACTGTCTATGAAGTCTATATTTTGCACTTCTTTTAAAGTTCAAGTAATTTTGATCATCTTACTTATATGCCCCCTTACTTACAAATTTCTAAGTGTCTTTCATCTCAGTTATATGTAATCCTTGGGTGACTTCAGAGTCAGCTTGGTTGTTTTGAAGAAGTACATATTCTAAGGCTCTTTGCTCACTCAGAGATTTTTATATAGTAGGTAGGCATGGGGCAAAAGAATTTTTATTTTTTTTCTGAAGCTCCTTAGAAAATTCTGGAGCCAGGACATAGCTTGCAAAAAAGTAGTTATACATTTGGCAGTGGATTGGGAAGTATTCATCTACAGTGACTACGGTATTGACTAGAATGTTAGAGCTTCTATTTTGTCTATAATCAGTTCCAAACACACACACACACACACACACACACACACACACACACAGACACACACACATTTAATATATGAATTGACAAAGGTACCTCTTGTCCATAGGTCCCCATGGTAATGTGGCATCCCTGGGAAGAAAAAGAGTTCCACTCCAGGGAGGGTTTGACAAGAGCACATAGTTTTGTTGTCTTCAAGCACATTACTAAATATTTCAATTTATGACTGCCCAGTTACATGAATGTAAAGTTTACATTTTGTAGGCCTAACTCATCAAATGCTTACCTAATTAAAAAAAACTTTTAAACAATAAAAATTCTCAATAATCTGATGACTATGGATACTATCAATAATGTATGTTTTAGGCCAGGTGCGGTGGCTCATGCCTGTAATCCCAACACTTAGGGAGGCCAAGGCAGGCAGATCACTTGAGCCCAGGAGATTGAAGCTGCAGTGAGCCGAGCTGTGATCATGCCATTGCACTCCAGCCTGGGTGACAGAGTGAGACTCTGTCTCAAAAAATAATAATACTAATAATAATGATCATATATGTTGTGATAATCTGACAATTTTATTTCAAGGCTTAAAGGAAAAACATTGCTATAATATTTTATAAAAAGTAAGCCTTATAAATCGACATTATCAAAAATCTACTTCAAATAACTAAAGCATTTGTATTCACTATAGTTAACAAACCTCACCTTAAATACATATTGTGTCCTAAGAAATGATGTCTGATGATATGAAGATATTTTAAAATATACTTTAAATACTGTTTATCATTTATTTTATCTGTACTTAATGCCAATGTTTTTGTCTTTTACTGTGATTTAAAATGCAATAGTATATGCATATGACTATATTTACATATATTTTAAATAAATGATGACAAATATATGAAGGTATATTCAATTGTTTTTTAAATAAGAACAAAGAATCCAAAAAATTGAATACTGCTTTTGAAAAATAAAATCCAAATTTCTGGACAAGGCACAGAAGGGCTTCTCATCACTTGACCCTAAGTTATGTCCAAAGATACCCTCAGAACATGACTTTTCCCCCTTCTACAGGTATGCAAAACCCTAGCCTAAAATTAAGAGGGCAGAGGCAGAAGAAGGAGTTGGAAATTTATTTAAGAGAAAGATCCCCATGCCCTAATCTCATAAATTCTAAATAATTATGTGCCTGGAGGATGGTCCAACAAAATGCTCTTTTAAGAAGTGCATTTTGGGCCAGGCACGGTGGCTCACACCTGTAATCCCAGCACTTTGGGAGACCGAGGCGGGCAGATCACAAGGTCAGGAGATCGAGACCACAGTGAAACCCCGTCTCTACTAAAAATACAAAAAATTAGCTGGGCACAGTGGCGGGCACCTGTAGTCCCAGCTACTTGGGAGGCTGAGGCAGGAGAATGGCATGAACCCAGAAGGCGGAGCTTGCAGTGAGCTGAGATTGCACCACTGCACTCCAGCCTGGGTGACAGAGCAAGACTGTATCTCAAAAAAAAAAGTGCATTTTGAAAAGCACTGGTTTAAGCATACTTATTATTGGTTATTATTCTTTATTTCTGAACCTTTACTTATTCCATTGTCATTGCTAAAAATACTATTTTTCTTATTGGGTGATATGGTTTGGCTGTGTCCCCACCCAAGTCTCATCTTGAATTGTAGCTCCCATAATTCCTGTGTGTTTTGGGAGGGACCAGTGTGAGGTAATTGAATAATGGAGGTGGGTCTTTCCCATGCTGTTCTCATGATAGCGATTAAGTCTCATGAGATCTGTTGGTTTTATAAAGGGGAGTTCCCCTGCACATGCTCTGTTGCCTGCTGCCATGTAAAACGTGACTTTGCTCCTCCTCTGCCTTCTGCCATGATTGTGAGGCTTTTCCAGACATGTGGAACTGTGAGTCTATTAAACTTATTTCCTTTTTAAATTACCCAGTCTCTGATATATCTTTATTAGCAGCATGAGAACAGATGAGTAGAGTAAACTGGTACCAATAGACGGGCGTGCTGTTGTAAAGATACCCGAAATGTGGAAGTGACATTGGAACTAGGTAACAAACAGAGGTTGAAACAGTTTGGAGGGCTTAGGAAGATGTGGGAAAATTTGGAACTTCCTAGAGATTTATTGAATGGCTTTGACAAAAATGCTGATAGTGATATAGACGATAAAGTTCAGGCTGAAGTGGTCTCAGATGGAGATGAGGAACTTTTTTGGGAACTGAAATAAGATCACTCTTGCTATGCAAGAGACTGTTGGCATTTTGCCCATGTCCTAGAGATCTGTGGAACTTTGAACTTGATATAGGGTATCTGGTGGAAGAAATTTCTAAGCGACAATGTGTTCAAGAGGAAACAGCATAAAAATTTGAAAAATTCACAGCCTGATAACACAGTAGAAAAGAAAAACCCATTTTCTGGGGAGAAATTCATGCTGGCCTAAGAAATTTGCATAATTAACAAGGAGCCAAATGTTAATCACCAAAACAATAAGGAAAATGTCTCCAGGGCATGTCAGAGACCTTTGTAGCAGACCCTCCCATTACAAGCCAGGAGGCTTAGGAGAAAAAAGTTTCATGGGTCAGGCCCAGGACTCCCCTACTCTGTGCAGCCTAGGGACTTGGTGCCCTGTATCCCAGCTTCTCCAGCTGTAGCCAAAAAGGGCCAAGGTACAACTCAAGCCATGGCTTCAGAGGGTGCAAGCACCAATCCTTGGCAGCTTCCACATGGTGTTGAGCCTGTGGGTGCACAGAAGTCAAGAATTGAGGTTTGAGAACCTCCACCTAGATTTCAGAAGATGATAGAAACTCCTGAATATCCAGGAAGAAGTTTGCTGCAGTGGTGAGACCCCCATGGAGAACCTCTGCTAGGGCAGTGGGGAAGGGAAATGCGGGGTTGGAGCTTCCACACAGAGTCCCCACTGGGGCACTTCCTAGTGGAGCTGTGAGAAGAGAGCCACCATCCTCCAGATCCCAGAGTGGTAGATCCATCGACAGCTTGCGCTGTGCACCTGGAAAAGCTGCAGACCCTCAATGCCAGCCTGTGAAAGCAGCCAGGAGGGGACATTGTACCCTTACAGGATACAATGGGTACAGGGTTGGAGCTGCCCAAGACCATGGGAACCCACCTCTTGCTTTAGCATGACCTGGATGTGAGATCATTTTGAAGCTTTAAGATTTTACTGCCCCATTGAATTTTAGACTCTCATGGGGCCCGTAGCCCCTTCATTTTGGCCAATTCCTCCCATTTGGAAAGGGTGTATTTACCCAATGCTTGTATCCCCGTTGTATCTAAGAAATACCTAACTTGTTTTTGATTTTACAGACTCATAGGCAAAGGCACTTGCCTTGTCTCAGATAGACTTTGGACTTGGACTTTTTAGTTAATGCTGAAATGAGTTAAGACTTTGGAGGACCGTTGGGAAGGCATGACTGGTTTTGAAATGCGAGGATATGAGATTTGGCAGGTGCCAGGGGCAGAATGATTTTTTTTGGCTGTGTCCCTACCCAAATCTCATTTTGAATTGTAGCTCCCATAATTCCCACGAGTCATGGGAGGGACCCGGTAGGAAGTAATTGAATCATGCCAGTGGGTTTTTCCTGTGCTCTTTTCATGACAGTGAATAAATCTCATGAGATTTATTTTATTTTATTTTATTTTCATATTATTTTCTGAGATGGAGTCTTGATCTATCGCCCAGGCTGGAGTGCAGTGGTGTTATCTCAGCTCACTGCAGCCTCCACCTCCTGGGTTCAAGCGATTTGGCTGCCTCAGCCTCCTGGGTAACTGGGACTACAGGCACCCGCCATGATGCCTGGCTAATTTTTGCATTTTTAATATTAACGGGGTTTCACCATGTTGGCCAGGGTGGTCTCGAACTCCTGACCTCAGGTGATCCACTCACCTCAGTCTCCCAAAGTGCTGGGGTTACAGGTGTGAGGCACTGTCCCTGGCCCTAATGGTTTCATAAATGGGAGTTCCCCTGCACATGCTTTCTTGCCTGCTGTCACGTAAGATGTGACTTTGCTCATCCTTTGCCTTCTGCCATGATTGTGAGGCCTCTCCAGCCATGTGGAACTTTGAGTCCATTAAACCTCTTTCCTTTATAAATTACTCAATCTTGGCTATGTCTTTATTAGCAGCATGAGAACAGACTAATACATTAGGCAATTAATTCATTGTGATATTTGCAGTCCAAAATCTACAACCTTCTTCTTTGCAACGTTCCTTAAACATTAAGCCTTAAGATGGATACAGCAATAATTTTGTCCCCATCTGTGTTCCATTAGCATTTTGCACGCATCTTCATTTTATTCCCAATCAACTTCCTTCACGAGGCATAAATCACTAGCCAGAAGCATCACCTGGGAACTTGTTAGAGATGAAGAATCACAGGCTGCACCCCAAATTTACTGAATTAAAATTTATTTTTAACAAGTTCCCAAGTTGATTCATGTGCACATTACATTTTTGGAAGTACTTTCTTTCAAATTTCACAGTAGTTGTTTTACTTTTTCTTTTCTTTTTTTTTTTTTTTCTTTTTTTTAAGGTTCTATGTGTCTCTCTTCTGGTAAACTAAGAATTTCTTCTGGACTGAGATTCAGTTTTAAAGGACATTGTTACTTCAGCCTTTAGCACAAAACCAAATATACAGTTAGTACTCAGCATAAATTTGTTAAAATGAAAACATAATTGTGAAAAAATTTATGATGCTACAAAAGAGAAAAAGTAAACATATAAAGAGAATAAAGATTAATACGATACAAAAAAGGGGCATGTGAAAATGTAATATAAAAATTCATCATAAAATACATCATTTTCAGATTAAATTATTATTTTTATTTCCTTCTGTTGCAAAGCAACCTACTACCAGTATTACTTAATACTGCTTGGTTAACTCAAAAATTGGCATTTTGTTTTACACAGTTTTAATGTTAAGAAGGTGTTTTACTACATTATAAATATCACAAGCCATTGCCATAGAAACATTAGTATATCATTAGCATATGTGTTTAGTGATTTTAAAACATGTTTGTGAAAGTTTCTTAAAAACCCAGGACCAGGTCTATAGCTTTGATAATCCTGATTTAGGAGCCATAGTGCATGACCGGGACCCTTAGTGGAAGATTATGATGCATATCATGTGGGGGAGCCCTTGGCTGTAGATACAGTTATTCTATGTTACTGGTTGAATTTTGGCCCCCTAAAAAATATTTGTTGAAATCCAAAAGGCTTAATTTTACATGTCAATTTCCCTGAGTTGAGGAATGCCCCGAATAGGTGGTAAAACACTATTTCTTGGAGTCTCTGTGAGAGGGCTTTCAGAAGACCATTGGCATTTGAATCCATAGACTGTGTGAAGAAGTCCCACCCTCACTAATGTGGGAGAACATCATCCAATTCTTTGAGGGCTTGAGAATACAAAACATGAAGAATGAATTCTGTATGTTTCTTCTTTAGCTCAGACACCCATCTTCTCCTGTTTTCAAACATTGGAGCTCCTGGTTCTCAGGCGTCCAGACTCTGGACACCAGTGGTTCTCTGGACACCAGTTTTCCTGGTTCTCTGGACACCAGTTTTCCTGGTTCTCTGGACACCAGTTTTCCTGGTTCTCTAGCTTGTAAATGATGTACTATTGAAAATTTTGGCCTCCACAACCACATGTGCCCAGTTCTCATAATAAATATCTGTCTATCTATCTATCTATCTATCATCTATCTATCTACTGTTGGTTCTGTTTCTCTGGAAAGCCCTGAATAATACAATGTTCTAACCTCCAGTACCTCAGAATGTAACCTTGTTTGTAAACAGGTTGTTGGTAGGTGTAATTAGTTAAGATGAGGTCATAAGGGAATAGGGTGGTCCTTTAATGCAATGTGGCTGGTGTTCTTAGAAGAAGAAAAGAGAAAGACACAGGGAGAATCCTGTGTGAAGATGGAGGTAGAGACTGAAGTGATGTGTTCACAAACCAAGAGATCCCAAGGTTTGTGGTTGTCACCAGAAGCCAAAAGAGAAGCATGGAACAGAGTCTCTCTCAGAACTCTCAGAAAGAACAAACTCTGTGGAATCTTAATTTTGACTTCTAGCATACAGAACTATAAGATAATAAATTTCTGTCCTTTTAAGCTACTCAATTTGTAGCACTTTGTTACAGCAGCCCTAGGAGATGAAGACATCAATGTTTGTCTTAAATCAGCTTGAGTAGCTCTTGTTCTTGTTGTTAGAGACCAGAAGCTCTGAAGCTTTAGTGTATATGACCAAGAACACATTTGCTTGCTTGAGATTTCTGAACTTTATCCTATAGCAACAGAATCTGTAAGAGTGGGTATTGGACAGCTGCTCTCTTCTGATACAGCTGACCTGTGATTACTTTTTAAGGCATAAACTTGCTAGTCTGAAACCTAAGAATTATATTCCATTGAAGGTTAATGGGTAACTAAATCTACTAAATTGTATTATCTTTTTGAATACCATGGCAGTAAGTGAAGTAAGGTTTTGAATCCAGATCTTTCTAAGTTCAAATTCTATGCAGTCTCTTCATTGTGGCAGAACTTTTTCTTGAGGGTTATTTTCAGGGAAGGACGGGTATTAGTGTCTTATGTTTGTAAACAGAGAATGTGAATTACACACAAATTTTCCTGTAGAGAGAGATTTTCTTGTTGTTGTTGACGTTTTGTAAGCTGGCTGCAGGAGAAAATGAGCAGAGGAGAGTAACTGAAATAAACGACATCTTTGGTGAATGTCTTGATGAGTTCGAGGGCATATATGTAGGGGACAAGGGGAGAGGGCCAGTAGATGTAACTAGTTAAAATGAGGTATCACTGGAATAGGATAGGCCCTTAATCCAGTAGGGTAGACCTTTTTCCTCTCCTATGCACAGAATCTAGCACCACTGTGGCAATGTGTAGGATGTAGTAGCATTTGAAAATGTCTAGAGGTAGCATCCTTGGCATGGCGTTGGCAATTTCCTCAGGAGTACTAACAAAACTAGAATCAGAAATTTCTTCAATTAACATTTAAAGAAATAAACATCAGCCCTATTTCTCATTAATAATATCTAAGCTCAAATGTCACTTCATCAGAGAGGGTATCCTTTATTGCTATTTCTAAAGGAGCAACTACTGCTGTTATTCTAGCAAAATATCCTTTTGATTTGCTTTATAACTTCTGTCTCTCTCTCAAGGGCTCAAAAGTATTTGTGAAATGATTAAATGAATACTCCAAGGAGCTGGATCAAGAGAGTATAAATGTAGCAGTGGATCTTTATACATTGGGGATACACTGGTATGTGAGATACATAGTCTCTGATTTCATGGGTCCACCTTGGGGAACTCAAACAAGTAAATGTCCATTAGATAGCATTTCTATCATAAGTGCTGTCATGGTTAATATTGAGTGTCAACTTGATTGGATTGAAAGATACAAAGTATTATTACTGGGTGTGTCTGTGAGGGTATTGCCAAAGGAGATTAACATTTGAGTCAGTGGACTGGGAAAGGCAGACCAACCTTCAATCTGGGTGGACACCATTTAACCAGCTGCCAGCGTGGCTAGGATAAAAGCAGGCAGAGAAATGTGGAAGGACTAGACTGGCTAAGTCTTTTGGCCTCCATCTTTCTCCCGTGCTAGATGCTTCCTGCCCTCGAACATCGGACTCCAAGTTTTTCAGCTTTTGAACTCTTGGACCTACACCAGTGGTTTGCTAGGGGCTTTTGGGCCTTCAGCTACATACTGAAGGCTGCACTGTCAGCTTCCCTGCTTTTGAGGTTTGGGGACTCAGACTGGCTTCCTTGCTCCTTGGCTTGCAGACGGCCTATTGTGGGACTTTACCTTTTGATCATGTGGGTCAGTACTCCTTAATAAACTCTCTTTAATATGTACATCCATCCTATTAGTCCTATTCCTCTAAAGAACCCTGACTAATACAAATACTATAATAAAAGAAATAGAAAAAATCTGTGGCACGCACATAGTTGTGCAATTAAACCAAACACAGATGGAATCGGGAAAAGAAAATGTCCAAGAAATGGAAGACACAAAATGTTTATATATAAGTGAAAAATGTTAAGTGTGTGATTGTGACTGTGTGTAAGTGTGTATCTGTACATGTGCATTTTGTGGTTATATCAGAGGTGGGATGGGGCATAGCTAGAGAGAATAAGAGGAGATATTCTGTCTCAATAGTTAGCAGAGGCATACAGATTATGATAAAAAATATTTTTTATTTCATTTACTTGGAAAAGATGAAAAAGTTTGACAATATCAAGTGTTGTAGCAGATGGGGGTCAAAGGTATCTTATCTACTTCTGGTCGGGATGTAAATTAGTACAACCATTTTTAAAAAATAGCATTATTTTGTGACAATATTCAGTCATATTTGCTCTGAAAGAAATTTTGGATGCTTCCAAAATTTAAATTCACCATTAAAGGGCAAATGTGTTTTCACCATTGAGATTATATAAATGGATGTGCCAGAGAAGACTGCATTTATTTAGATGTGTACACTCTCAAACATGTTTTATAAAATTTAACACACTCACACTATATCCAGGCAATTTTAATTTGGGGTACATACCCTCTCCCCCAAAATTCTTGTGTATATGCAATGGTAGACAAATACAGGTATTTTTATAGCAGTAGTGTTCATATGGAAAAACAATAAAGTGAGTCACAAAAAGAGGAATAGTATTAATTTAATTATGTACACCAGTGGTCCAGTGAAAGGGTAAAAAATATGCAAGGACTTGTAGTCATGGTAAGTCAACTGTATAAGCTGTGTTGATAATCTTGATTTAAAAGCAGTGGAAAAAAAGGTAAGGAGCAAGGCAAGAAAGATACAATCATCAGATATGATTTGTAGGATTTGGTGACTGATTGGTTATTGGGGGTAAGAAAGGAGTCTAAGTGTCTCAACAGGCCAACTCCATTCATGTTGATGCCACTTATTGTGAATTTTAAATACGGAAAGTAAGCCAATTTAGGTGATGGAAAGAGGAGAGATACTAATTTTGAATTGTATTATACAGCATTAATATCACCATTAGCTACTCTTACGTATCCTACAGTCATTTGCAGGACACTGGGTATTTAATGTTCCTTTGGGTGCTTAGTAGTTTCTTATAGTGAAAAATATATATATATTGGCATATTATCTTGGGTTTTTATTTCTACCTTATATTTAAAAGAGAGACACAGACAATCAGCATGGTATCCCTTGCAACATGGCTTAATATATTTTAAACATAAGAATAGATCGTCTATCCATTTATTTCAAAATAAGAGAAGTTGTTTTCTGTTGCTTTTGCCACTGTATATTCATAGATCACTTTTTAAAGCTTCCTTAACATTCCTGACACTTCAAAAGAGGATATTATCCCAAGTTGGCACTTAGTTTAATCTGCATATGGGGTGGTTTGTTTTTCTCTTGTTGATCCTTGAAGACTTTTCATTTGTCTCTCCCATATGGCAAAAATGGGTACATATTTTGTGAGCATCTGCAAGGCAATATTTAGTACCCTCACATTCCTAAGAAATTACGTTCAAGCTGACACGTTTTCACAACCAATGTAGTTAAAACGTGTAATGTCATTGTGCCTGAACAGAATAAGAATCAATTGTCAATTTTGTTGAACATTAAAAATTTTATATGCTCTATAATTCATGGTGGACAAGACTGCATATTACTTTATTTCAGCAAATTTATTTGACCATTCAATGTTTATTTTTTCCTTTTTGATCCAAATGTTTATCAGGAAAAAAATAGAATCAGGTTGAACATTGATATGCAAAATAATATATATCACAGATGACACCATGAACTTTATGTTTATATCCCATGTTTACACCAGATTTGACTCTAAATTCTTGGGTGCAGCAATTTTGAGATTTTTACCTTGGTAAACAACACACTAATTTCCCTAATGCTTTTTGTTGAAAATATTTTTAACTACATTTGTGATATCACCTTTAGAGTCAAATTATATGCCACATAAGGAAATAAGTACCATTTCTCTATAGTTTCACACCGAAACTATACTGCCTACTGTCAAACACAATATTTTGTTACATTGGCTCTGAGAAAATTGTGAATGCTTCCAAAATTTAAATTCATCATTAAAAGACAAATGTGTTTTCACCAATGAGAGTACATAATTTGATGTGCCACCAAAAACTGCACTCATTTAGATGTATAAATTCTCAAATGCTTTTAACAACATCTGTTGCATAGCTTTAAATTAATATTTTGTATACTAAGTTGAATATGATACACATGATATTTCTCCCAGGAAGTTCTCTACTGTAAATAGTGCAGAGATGTCTAAACATTGCTGATAAAATCTTAATCTTATTCCTCTAATCTAAGGATCATCATTTTTCTGAAAATGGCCATATAGTAAATATTTTAGACTCTGTGGGCCATATTGTTTCTCTGACAACTACTCATTCCTACCATGGGAGCAAGGAAGCAGCTACAGACAATAAGTAAGCAAATTGGTATGACTGTGTTCCAATAAAAGTTTACAAAAACAGGCAGCAAGGTCTGTGGATCACAGTTTGCCAATCCCTGATCCAATCGATTGTAGTTATCTATTGCATAGATATAACACAGGCTTCTTAACTTATTTATGAAATTATTAGTAAAATGATGGAATTGAAAGTTCAAGATAACTAAAGGATGTAATGAGGATTGCATAGAATATATACAAAGTTAAATATCATTGGTAGAACTGAGGAAATATCCTCTGTTTGTTGGAAAGAAGATTTTAATTCATCTATTCATTCATCCCATAAATATATATTGAGTGAATACTAAATATAAGCCCTTATGATAGGAACAGGAGAAACAGTGATGGACAAAAGAAGACATGGTTCTAGTCTAAGTAAGCTTGCATCTAATGCTTTGAAGAACATACCTGTGTGTTTTGGGAGAGTATCCTCTACTGTGAGAGGTAAAAGAGTTAAATGAAGATCACACAGGCTTATTTATTTACCATGTTAGGTCTCCAAATCTTTCCTATCCTAAGTAACAGATTGGACTGTTCATTACAGGAATAAATAAAAAAGGAATAAAAGAGAACAAAATACCATGGAATCAATAACAGAGTTGCAGTATAAGAGTTTATTGAATTTGCTCAAAGTCATGCTTAAAGTGATGACGGCAATCATGGAAATTCATATTGTAGCATGACTTCCCAATAGTGTAGGTTCTAGTCTATTTCAGTGCAGTTTTGTTCCTAGAGGAAATTAGCAATAAGATGCAGGTAACATGCTCCAAGACCCCTAGCAGATGTCTGAAAACATGGATAGTACTGAACCCAAATGAAATGACTTGAATATATGCCCCACAAAATATACTGAATTGTAATCCCCAGTGTTGGAGGTGGGGCCTGGTGGAAGGTGTTTGTGTCAAGAGGGGCAGATCTCTCCTACCTTGCTGCTGTCCTTAAGATAGTAAGTTCTTGAGAGATCTGCCTTTTCAGAAGTGTGTGGCACCTCCCACGCCAACTCTCTTGCTCCTGCTCTGGCCATATGAGATTCCTGTTCCCCCTTTGCCCGCTGACATGATTGCAAGCTTCCTTAGGCTTCTCCAGCAGCAGATGCCAGCATCATGCTTCCTATACAGCCTGTAGAATCATCAGCCAATTAAACCTTTCTTGTAAGTTACCCAGTCTCAGGTTTTTTTTATAGCAATGCAAGAAAGGCCTAACACACCTCTATACACCAGTTTATATTTTCTGTAAATATATACCTATTATAAATTAGACTAGGCACAGTAAGAAATAAACAAAACTAATAATCATTATAACAATATTCTGTAATAAAAGTTATTTGAATGTGGTCTCCCTCTCAAAATAAGTTATGACTCTACTTACCCTTCTTGTGATGATATGAGATGATAAAATGCCTAGGTGATGAAATAAAGTGAGGTGACTTATGTAAGTATTGTGACCTAGCATTAGGCTACATTGATCTTGAACATGAGCACTGCAATCCTGGACAGTTATTCCGATAACCAAGAGGGCTACTAAAGGATGAACCGGCAGGGGCAGGTAGCATATACAGTGTGGAGACATTTGACAAAGGGATGATTTATGTGCCAAATGAGAGGAAATGGAAGTACACAAGATTTCAACATACTACTCAGAATGGCATGCAATTTAAAAATTATGAATTATTTATCTCTGAAATTTTTCAATTAACATTTTCAGACCATAGTTGACCATATGTAACTGAAACTGGGGAATACAAAACCACAGGTGAGTGAGGTGAGTGAAGACTACTGTAATAGTTTTGGAGCATCTACTATTTAATAAAGATACTACAGTGAGCTCTCTATATATTATCTTCTTAATCCTAAACAATAATTATCTTAAGAGTTCAAAATTATTTTTCACATTTGGCACATGTAGAAGCTAAAGATAAGAAGAAAAAAAAAACATGTTGGTCAACCATGCTAAAGATAAGAAAAAAAAGTGTTGATCAATCAACTAATAAGAACCAAGTCAGATAAGGACTCAGAACTTTCCACGTAAAAAATCTGTGCTGCTTTTGTTATAACTTTCTTTTTTTTCTTTCCGAGATGGAGTCTCACTCTGCTGCCCAGGCTGGAGGGCAGTGGTACGATCTTGGCTCACCGCAACCTCTGCCTCCTGAGTTCAAGCAATTCTCCTGCCTCAACCTCCCAAGTAGCTGGGATTACAGGCACGCACCACCATGCCCAGATAATTTTTGTATTTTTAGTAGAGACAGGGTTTCATCATGTTGGCCAGGATAGTCTCCAACTCCTGACCTCATGATCTGCCCACCTTGGCCTCCCAAAGTGCTGGGATTACAGGCGTGAGCCACTTTTGCTATAACTTGATATGCATAGGAAATCATATTAATAGGAACATGAGATTATTATAGGTACTATTATGAAAATTGCAATTTAAATTTTTTTTAAGTCTAATACTTGGCTTGTACTAAACAGCGAACATCATGTGCCTTCTCTCATCTTTTTTAAAACATTTGCAGGAATATATCAGTTTAAATGTGACTTTTCTATCTTCATTTGCAGATAGTCTTAATAACTTCTTAGTTACAAGAGTAGAAAATATACTTAATATAAAATGTTAATATCAACAAGTCATTGTGACTGTCTCTAGAACAGTTTACTCAGCTATATGCCAGAAAGATTATGTTACTTACTTGCAACAGAATAGGGTTTTTCTCTGGATTAGAAGCTAATATTTATTAAGATATTGTGTTATTGACAGAGAAAAGCATTTCAGATAGAGATGAACTAATACACCAAATATGA
Source organism: Pongo abelii (assembly GCF_028885655.2). Classification (NCBI taxonomy): domain Eukaryota; kingdom Metazoa; phylum Chordata; class Mammalia; order Primates; family Hominidae; genus Pongo; species Pongo abelii. The sequence goes on from NC_071998.2 coordinate 27,971,462, forward strand.
GCATAATTAATAAAAAAACTCACTCATCAGATTGAAGGGTTTCATTCAGAACTACTATTTGTGACCTACATGACTAAAGTTGTCAACTTAAAAATCCTCTGGCTGCAAGACTAAATGCAAAATAAACTTTCCATAAATTCTGTGCTTCTGTTGATAAAGGTATTTCTCATAAAGACATGGGCTGATAATTCTGATAACCCTATATGTGTATACTGGTTTTGACGAGTAAATGGATAATGTGTGGTAGGAGCCAGGCTTTTCACTGTTGTTGGAGTGGGAATTTAGAGATAAGAAAGGGGAAGAGTCTGGAATGATGCACATGGTAATAAGTGACACCAGTTAGAATGGCAATTATTAAAAAGTCAGGAAACAACAGATGCTGATGAGGCTGTAGAGAAATAGGAACACTTTTACACTGTTGGTGGGAATGTAAATTAGTTCAACCATTGTGGAAGACAATGTGGCGATTCCTCAAGGATATAGAACCAGAAATACCATTTGACTCAGCAATCCCATTACTGGATGTATACCCAAAGGATTATAAATCATTTTCCTATAAAGACACGTGCACACATATGTTTATTGCAGCACTATTTACAATAGCGAAGACTTGGAATCAAGCCAAATGCCCATCAACAATAAGCTGGATAAAGAAAATGTGGCACATATATACCATGGAATGCTATGCAGCCCTAAGAAAGAATAAGTCCATGCCCTTTGCAGGGACATGGATGAAGCTGGAAGCCATCACCCTCCACAAACTAACACAGGAACAGAAAACCAAACACTGCATGTTCTCACTTATAAGTGGGAGTCGAACAGTGAGAGCGCATGGACACAGGGAGGAGAACATCATACACCAGGGCCTGTTGGGGGCAGAGGGCAAGGGGAGGGAGAGCAATAGGACAAATACCTAATACATGTGGAGCTTGAAACCTAGATGATGGGATGATAGGTGCAGCAAACCACCATGGCACTTGTATACCTATGTAACAAACCTGCACATTCGGCACATGTATCCCATGAATTAAAGTAAACTTAAAAAAAAAAAAAGGGGAAAAAAAAAGTCATGTTAGGAATGACTTTGGGTGTTTTTGGCTGGCAGGCAAGATGGCCAAATAGGAACAGCTCCGGTCTACTGCTCCCAGTGTGAGCAACGCAGAAGATGGGTGATTTCTGCATTTCCATCTGAGGTACCGGGTTCATCTCACTAGGGAGTGCCAGACAGTGGGCGCAGGACAGTGGGTGCAGCACACCGTGCGCGAGCCGAAGCAGGGCGAGGCATTGCCTCACTCAGGAAGTGCAAGGGGTCAGGGAGTTCCCTTTCCTAGTCAAAGAAAGGGGTGACAGACGGCACCTGGAAAATCGAGTCACTCCCACCCTAATACTGCGCTTTTCCGACGGGCTTAAAAAACGGTGCACCAGGATATTATATCCTGCACCTGGCTCGGAGGGTCCTACACCCATGCAGTCTCGCTGATTGCTAGCAGAGCAGTCTGAGATCCAACTGCAAGGTGGCAGCGAGGCTGGGGGAGGGGCGCCCGCCATTGCCCAGGCTTGCTTAGGTAAACAAAGCAGCCAGGAAGCTCAAACTGGGTGGAGCCCACCACAGCTCAAGGAGGCCTGCCTGCCTCTGCAGGCTCCACCTCTGGGGGCAGGGCACAGACAAATAAAAAGACAGCAGTAACCTCTGCAGACTTAAATGTCGCTGTCTGACAGCTTTGAAGAGAGCAGTGGTTCTCCCAGCACGCAGCTGGAGATCTGAGAACGGGCAGACTGCCTCCTCAAGTGGGTCCCTGACCCCTGACCCCCGAGCAGCCTAACTGGGAGGCACCCCCTAGTAGGGTCAGACTGACACCTCACACAGCCGGGTACTCCTCTGAGAGAAAACTTCCAGAGGAACGATCAGACAGCAGCATTCATGGTTCATGAAAATCTGCTGTTCTGCAGCCACCGCTGATGATACCCAGGCAAACAGGGTCTTGAGTGGACCTCTAGCAAAATCCAACAGACCTGCAGCTGAGGCTCCTATCTGTTAGAAGGAAAATTAACAAACAGAAAGGACATCCACACCAAAAACCCATCTGCACATCACCATCATCAAAGACCAAAAGTAGATAAAACCACAAAGATGGGGAAAAAACAGAGCAGAAAAACTAGAAACTCTAAAAAGCAGAGTGCCTCTCCTCCTCCAAAGGAATGCAGTTCCTCACCAGCAACAGAGCAAAGCTGGACGTAGGATGACTTTGACGAATTGAGAGAAGAAGGCTTCAGACGATCAAACTACTCCAAGCTACAGGAGGAAATTCAAACCAAAGGCAAAGAAGTTAAAAACTTTGAAAAAAGTTTAGACGAATGTATAACTAGAATAACCAATACAGAGAAGTCCTTAAAGGAGCTGATGGAGCTGAAAGCCAAGGCTCGAGAACTACGTGAAGAATGCAGAAGCCTCAGGAGCCGATGCAATCAAATGGAAGAAAGGGTATCAGTGATGGAAGATGAAATGAATGAAATGAAGCGAGAAGGGAAGTTTAGAGAAAAAAGAATAAAAAGAAATGAACAAAGCCTCCAAGAAATATGGGACTATGCGAAAAGACCTAATCTACGTCTGATTAGTGCACCTGAAAGTGACAGGGAGAATGGAACCAAGTTGGAAAACACTCTGCAGGATATTATCCAGGAGAACTTCCCCAATCTAGCAAGGCAGGCCAACATTCAGATTCCAGAAATACAGAGAACGCCACAAAGATACTCCTTGAGAAGAGCAACTCCAAGACACATAATTGTCAGATTCACCAAAGGTGAAATGAAGGAAAAAATGTTAAGGGCAGCCAGAGAGAAAGGTCGGGTTACCCACAAAGGCAAGCCCATCAGACTAACAGCAGATCTCTCAGCAGAAACTCTACAAGCCAGAAGAGAGTGGGGGCCAATATTCAACATTCTTAAAGAAAAGAATTTTCAACCCAGAATTTCATATCCAGCCAAACTAAGCTTCATAAGTGAAGGAGAAATAAAATACTTTACAGACAAGCAAATGCTGAGAGATTTTGTCACCACCAGGCCTGCCCTAAAAGAGCTCCTGAAGGAAGCACTACACATGGAAACGAACAACAAGTACCAGCCACTGCAAAATCATGCCAAATTGTAAAGACCATTGGGGCTAGAAAGAAACTGCATCAACTAACGAGCAAAATAACCAGCTAACATCATAATGACAGGATCAGATTCACACATAACAATGTTAACTTTAAATGTAAATGGACTAAATGCTCCAATTAAAAGACACAGACTGGCAAATTGGATAAAGACTCAAGACCCATCAGTGTGCTGTATTCAGGAAACCCATCTCATGTGCAGAGACACACATAGGCTCAAAATAAAAGGATGGAGGAAGATCTACTAAGCAAATGGAAACCAAAAAAAGGCAGGGGTTGCAATCCTAGTCTCTGATAAAACAGACTTTAAACCAACAAAGATCAAAAGAGACAAAGGCCATTACATAATGGTAAAGGGATCAATTCAACAAGAAGAGCTAACTATCCTAAATATATCTGCACCCAATACAGGAGCACCCAGATTCATAAAGCACGTCCTTAGTGACCTACAAAGAGACTTAGACTTCCACACATTAATAATGGGAGACTTTAACACCCCACTGTCAACATTAGACAGATCAACGAGACAGAAAGTTAACAAGGATACTCAGGAATTGAACTCAGCTCTGCACCAAGCAGACCTAATAGACATCTACAGAACTCTCCACCCCAAATCGACAGAATATACATTTTTTTCAGCACCACACCACACCTATTCCAAAATTGACCACATAGTTGGAAGTAAAGCTCTCCTCAGCAAATGTAAAAGAACAGACATTATAACAAACTGTCTCTCAGACCACAGTGCAATCAAAATAGAACTCAGGATTAAGAAACTCACTCCAAACCACTCAACTACATGGAAACTGAACAACCTGCTCCTGAATGACTACTGAGTACATAAGGAAATGAAGGCAGAAATAAAGATGTTCTTTGAAACCAACGAGAACAAAGACACAACATACCAGAATCTCTGGCACACATTCAAAGCAGTGTGTAGAGGGAAACTGATAGCACTAAATGCCCACAGGAGAAAGCAGGAAAGATCCAAAATTGAACCCTAACATCACAATTAAAAGAACTAGAAAAGCAAGAGCAAACACATTCAAAAGCTAGCAGAAGGCAAGAAATAACTAAAATCAGAGCAGAATTGAAGGAAATAGAGACACAAAAAACCCTTCAAAAATTAATGAATCCAGGAGCTGGTTTTTTGAAAGGATCAACAAAATTGATAGACTGCTAGCAAGACTAATAAAGAAGAAAAGAGAGAAGAATCAAATAGATGCAATAAAAAATGATAAAGGGGATATCACCACCGATCCCACAGAAATACAGACTACCATTAGAGAATACTGCAAACACCTCTATGCAAATAAACTAGAAAATCTAGAAGAAATGGATAAATTCCTCGACACATACACCCTCCCAAGACTAAACCAGGAAGAAGTTGAATCTCTGAAGAGACCAATAACAGGAGCTGAAATTGTGGCAATAATCAATAGCTTACCAACCAAAAAGAGTCCAGGACCAGATGGATTCACAGCCGAATTCTACCAGAGGTACAAGGAGGAACTGGTACCATTCCTTCTGAAACTATTCCAATCAATAGAAAAAGAGGGAATCCTCCCTAACTCATTTTATGAGGCCAGCATCATCCTGATATCAAAGCCGGGCAGAGACAGAACCAAAAAAGAGAATTTTAGACCAATATCCTTGAAGAACATTGATGCAAAAATCCTCAATGAAATACTGGCAAACCAAATCCAGCAGCACATCAAAAAGCTTATCCACCATGATCAAGTGGGCTTCATCTCTGGGATGCAAGGCTGGTTCAATATACACAAATCAATACATGTAATCCAGCATATAAACAGAACCAAAGACAAAAACCACATGATTATCTCAATAGATGCAGAAAAGGCCTTTGACAAAATTCAACAACCCTTCATGCTAAAGACTCTCAATAAATTAGGTATTGATGGGATGTGTCTCAAAATAATAAGAGCTATCTATGACAAACTCACAGCCAATATCATACTGAATGGGCAAAAACTGGAAGCATTCCCTTTGAAAACTGGCACAAGACAGGGATGCCCTCTCTCACCACTCCTATTCAACATAGTGTTGGAAGTTCTGGCCAGGGCAATTAGGCAGGAGAAGGAAATCAAGGGTATTCAATTAGGAAAAGAGGAAGTCAAATTGTCCCTGTTTGCAGATTACATGATTGTGTATCTAGAAAACCCCATTGTCTCAGCCCAAAATCTCCTTAAGCTGATAAGCAACTTCAGCAAAGTCTGAGGATACAAAATCAATGTACAAAAATCACAAGCATTCTTATACACCAATAACAGACAAACAGAGAGCCAAATCATGAGTGAACTCCCACTCACAATTGCTTGAAAGAATAAAATACCTGGGAATCCAACTTACAAGGGATGTGAAGGACCTCTTCAAGGAGAACTACAAACCACTGCTCAATGAAATAAAAGAGGATACAAACAAATGGAATAACAGTCCATGCTCATGGGTAGGAAGAATCAAAATCGTGAAAATGGCCATACTGCCGAAGGTAATTTACAGATTCAATGCCATCCCCATCAAGCTACCAATGACTTTCTTCACAGAATTGGAAAAAACTACTTTAAAGTTCATATGGAACCAAAAAAGAGCCTGCATCGCCAAGTCAATCCTAAGCCAAAAGAACAAAGCTGGAGGCATCACGCTACCTGACTTCAAACTATACTACAAGGCTACAGTAACCAAAACAGCATGGTACTGGTACCAAAACAGAGATATAGATCAATGGAACAGAACAGAGCCCTCAGAAATAACGCCGCATGTCTACAACTATCTGAACTTTGACAAACCTGAGAAAAACAAGCAACGGGGAAAGGATTCCCTATTTAATAAATGGTGGTGGGAAAACTGGCTAGCCATATGGAGAAAGCTGAAACTGGATCCCTTCCTTACACCTTATACAAAAATTAATTCAAGGTGGATTAAAGACTTAAACGTTAGACCTAAAACCATAAAAACCCTAGAAGAAAACCGAGGTATTACCATTCAGGACATAGGCATGGGCAAGGACTTCATGTCAAAAACACCAAAAGCAATGGCAACAAAAGCCAAAATTGACAAATGGGATCTAATTAAACTCAAGAGCTTCTGCACAGCAAAAGAAACTACCATCAGAGTGAACAGGCAACCTACAAAATGGGAGAAAATGTTTGCAACCTACTCATCTGACAAAGGGCTAATATCCAGAATCTACAATGAACTCCAACAAATTTACAAGAAAAAAACAACCCCATCAAAAAGTGGGCGAAGGGCATGAACAGACACTTCTCAAAAGAAGACATTTATGCAGCCAAAAAACCCATGAAAAAATGCTCACCATCACTGGCCATCAGAGAAATGCAAATCAAAACCACAATGAGATACCATCTCACACCAGTTAGAATGGCAATCATTAAAAAGTCAGGAATCAACAGGTGCTGGAGAAGATGTGGAGAAATAGGAACACTTTTACACTGTTGGTGGGACTGTAAACTAGTTCAACCATTGTGGAAGTCAGTCTGGCGATTCCTCAGGGATCTAGAACTAGAAATACCATTTGACCCAGCCATCCCATTACTGGGTATATACCAAAGGCCTATAAAACATGCTGCTATAAAGACACATGCACACGTATGTTTATTGCAGCACTATTCACAATAGCAAAGACTTGGAACCAAGCCAAATGTCCAACAATGATAGACTGGATTAAGAAAATGTGGCACATATACACCATGGAATACTATGCAGCCATAAAAAATGATGAGTTCATGTCCTTTGTAGGGACATGGATGAAATTGGAAATCATCATTCTCAGTAAACTATTGCAAGGACAAAAAATCAAACACCGCATGTTCTCACTCACAGGTGGGAATTGAACAATGAGAACACACGGACACAGGAAGGGGAACATCACACTCTGGGGACTGTTGTGGGGTGGGGGGAGAGGGGAGTGATAGCATTAGGAGATATACCTAATGCTAAATGACGAGTTAATGCGTGCAGCACACCAGCATGGCACATGTATACATATGTAACTAACCTGCACATTGTGCATATGTACCCTAAAACTTAAAGCATAATAATAATAATAAAAAAAAAAGAAATGACTTTGAATTTAATGTGACGGAAATGGTAGTGTACCTCCATGGCCTTCCCCCTAAAACAACAAATCTGCTTGAACATCAGAATAACAACAAACATAGCACAATTGAGGTAAATTCTACATAATATCTGACTAGTACTATTCAAAATTGTCAAGGTCTTCAAAAACTATAAAAGTCTGAGAAGCTGTTACAGCCAAAAGGACCACAAGGAGACAAGATAACTAAGTGAAATATGGTATCCTAGATGAGATCATGGGGCAAAAAAAGCACATAAGGTAAAAACTGAAGCAATCTGCAGTTTATATACTTCAGTTTGTAATAATGAATCAATATTCATTCATTTATTGTATAGCAATGGCACTTAAGGTTAAGATGTTAATGGTAGGGGAAACTGAATCTGAGGTATGTGGGAATTCTTTGTGCAGTCTTTGCAATGTTGCTATATTTCTATAATTGTTTTGTAACAAAATTTTATTTTTAAAAATTCCTCTACCTAATTTTCATGGTATTTAATTCACTCAGCTTCTGAATTTACTAAATGAGTATGCACTGGACAGGAATCTCACAATATAAAAGCTTTTTCAGTTATGCTAATAAATTGCCACATTTCTGTTAATTTCTCCGGGCCTCAGATTAGTTTAAGCCTGGGGATAAGAACAAAAGTTTAGGAGTCTAAGAGACATGGTTTAAATGTAGCTTTTCTTTTTTCTAGTTAAGTGAACTTTAGCTAGGTAAGTTATATAAAGTCTCCTAATCCTGTTATATAAGAAATCCACAGTTTAATACAATAATGTTGAGCCGAGTATTTTTAACTCACACAAAGTAAAGTGTATGATCTCTGAAAACTAATAAACTGACAGGAAAAACATTAAACATGGTAACTTGCCTCCCATTCCACTCAATGTGAGATTTTTCCAAAAAATCATTTCAGGGCAACCACATCTTTGATTGCAATACTGGTACTTTAATATATGGATTTTTCATACAAAGCCAGTAAACTAGTTTATCTGGAATTCAAAACAAAAATGATAATCTGACCAATAGCAAAACCCAGCTATAAGGATTCTTGCAAAAATATTTCATTCATCTCCCACATGGCACCTAAGGCACTTTCCAGAGAAATTTTGACTTTATAAAATTTCCACCTTATTTGCTAATGAATCCTTGTAGAATAAATAATTCCATTATTCCCACTATATCAACCTGATAGAATAATGAGCAAAATTCAAGGAGAAAATGCTTTTACTGTACTTAGTGCCAAAGATTTAGTAAGTACTCGAACTCCAGCCTCTACTGAGAGAAATAATAGAAGCTCCTGCCAGCTTAAGCACATCCTATTGTTATCAGTAAGAAAATTAGGGTAAATCAGTAAAGTCTTCATGTTTCCTTCATTATCAAACATCAATGGTTTGATAATTCTGTTCTTATAGTAAACTCTGCAATGCTTAATGGCTGTCATCAGTTTTAGCTTTTATTGCATATACATAAAACAAAATATTATTTTGATCACGTTATATTTTACTTTTTATATGTGGTTTATCTAAAATAAGCTTAATATTTAGATGGTTATATTATTAAAATATTATTTACCTAGAGCAATTTATTTTCTTTATTTTAGGGCAAATTACATAGAACACAAATCTCTTTGGAGTATGCTATATATGTCTATAATGTATACAATATTTTCATAATTTAAAATATTCGTATACAGTCAAGAATGCATCATTTTAATATTGTCTCCTTTGGAATACTTGCAATAACTTATTAGATATGTTATTTTCATCAATCCTAGTTATAAATAAATTGTTCTTTCTTGAGCTTTCAACCACAAAGGTAGGTTTCATTGCTTTCATGAATATACTATAATTGAGCTGGTATTTCAAGATCCATTTTGAAGTATAATGAATATTTTCCCAATATAAAACATTTTGCAATATATAACCCAAGAGAAATAGTTTATCCTCAGTTCCCCTATCGGATTTAACTGAGTATGACTATGAATGACAATGATTTATTTCCAAGGTTTGACAAGCAGCACTGACTGCCTTTTTGTAAGAGATTGGTTATTTGGCTATTCTCTCACAAGGAACTTTTTGTTTCCCAGGGAATTTCATTTTAAAATGTTTAATTATCTCTATAAGTAAAAAGTTGATAATAATGAAACTGAAAATTAGATCCCGTTGTAAAATTTCCACTGTAGGAAATTATGATATTCTCTTAGTCTAGATATTATAAGGATGACTGAAAAAAAAAAAGCAGTTTAGACTTGCCATGGATTAATTATGGTTAATTGTAAACAATTTAAATCAGGTCATCTTACAGCAGTGGGTGTAAGACCAGAATTTTGATTGTTGGAAGGATGAAAAAGAATACAATCCCTACCTGTTAGGGAAGATTATAATCTCATGTGTAGGAGGGTTCATTTATTTTCTCTCTTTTATACTTATTTTTTCTTTCCTGAATGTGTAGCATATAAATTATCTCAAAATCACATTGCAAATGTGATAGGTGTAATTTGTCAAGGTAGGTCAGTTTCAACCTGCATTCTCTCTTTGTCTTTTGTAGGACACCACACATACAGTGTAAAGTAACCTTTAAAAATACCAGTGTATCTACATAAATATCAAATAGCTCTGTGTTTTCTCCTTGCAAAGCTTCAAGAACTATTAGTTTATAACACTACCCTCTTCTCCCCAAAAATACCTAGGTGTTTTTGAGCTACATGTTATTTCCTGAAAAAAGTATAGATTACCATCTAATGCACATTAATGTATTTCTGTATTTGTAGGTAATATAGTTAATCCAAAGTATGGCAGAAGGTGTCCATCTGTAATGCACTCCCCTTTTCAAAGCAAGTCTGAAGCATTTCCTTATTGTATAAACTAGTTATCTAGAAAATTGCCATTATTTCAGAAAAGTGCAATTTTTTCAAATTATGTACGGATTATGTGCTCTTAAGGGTACTTTGAAAATGACGGGTTTTCCAAAGAAAGTCTTAAAAGCATTTATGGGAGTCCAAAAAAAAAGTGTTTTCGGTAAGAGGAAAAACACTTTGATTCTGTTAAATAGATCACCTAAATTATTCTCTATAGAGTTTCACTCTGGAAAGCCACTTTTTTACTAGTTCTTTTCATTTTCATGCGCGTAATTGTCCTTCCTAAGGTTATTTTATATAATGTAATTTTGATTACATTAATGGACTGGTTTATAGAAAATATTCAAAAACAGAAAAGGTAATATAAAAAGAAGAAGGAAGGCCAATTGGAAAATTCACCCTATTAGCAGGTTCCAAGTATGAGGCCAGCTTTAAAATTTGCATTTATAATTAAATCACTGTTAGAATTCACTCTACAGCAGCACCTTGAAAATGAAAACATAGTTTCAGAGATGACTGTTGGCCTTCATATTAAAACAAAACAAAACACTTCTTAAATTATTTACTTAATATATTTTGTTTTGCTGTCTGTTATATAATCCTGGACATGAAGAGAAGCCATAAGATTTATAATATCAAAATTTCAAAAATAATCAATGTAATTCACAGATACTTAGAGTTAACTGTATCTTTGTGTTTATAGGAAATCCCTGGGTATCAAAACTGTGGTCTATATTCTTTGTATAAATATTATAAAATATCTTTGGAACATCATTTCAATATAGCATCATTTATGCAGACATTAAACAGAAATACTTACAAACCAGTAAATTAATTTTATAAAAGAAACCTTATTAAAAAAGGAAAACAAAGTGAGCTCTGTTATAGCCTCCTTATGTGCCTTAAAATCCTAAATTTGATCAATCACTTTTATAGTTCAGATAATATCTTTTCCAATCATTTAACTATGGCTGGAATAAAATTAAGAAAAAGTAAAGTGATTATTAAACCATCTTAAACCAAAAAGTGTATTTCTGAATACAGAAGGGTAAATAGCAAAATTATCTGCCACTGAGCATCTTTTTCTAATGTTTACATTGATGTATCAAATTTTAAGATTGGAGAAGACGGTTTCTATGAATGCGTAAGAAGTCGCTAACATATTGTGAGATTTTAATGTATTTTTGAGAGTTTAAGAATTTCATACCATTTTGTGCAATGTCTTAAAATAAGTACCTGCCATAAAATAATGTGTATTCAGTACTTTTACATTATTACTAAAATCCTAAAGACAGAGCAAACACGTTTGGTGCCAAAAAACTTATGCCATGCTGCTAATATAATTACTATGTTGTTTAAGTGTACTGATTTTGTCATAAATATTTAATCATTTCTTATGTGTACTTTCCCCCTTCTCTTCTTTCTTAACTCACATGGTACAATCTGTATAGAGGAGGTGTATATGTTTGTAAATGTACCACGTGTGCATAAGAATAACAGGTGTGCTTATAAAAATCAGAAAAAGTAATTTCCATTTACTCATGATTAATGAAAATGTTCATTAAGTCAGAAGTTGAAAATTAACAACTGTTTTGGTAGTATCCCAGTGTAGTTTAGTTGTAATACCAGAGATTAAGTAAACTGTTTGTGACACACACCTGCACATATATTATATATATAACATACATATATAATGTGTATATTATATATATAACATACATATATAATGTATATATTATATATAACATACATATATAATGTATATATTATATATAACATACATATATAATGTATATATTATATATATAACATACATATATAATGTATATATTATATATATAACATACATATAATGTATATATTATATATAATATATATAATATAAAATTCCCAGTATTAATATATATTACATTCATATATATTATTTATATATTATATTAATAATATATATGAATAATATATTATGATTATATAACATATATTATATATTATATATGAAATCTTTGATTATATATTAAAATATGATATACATATGAAATATTTTTCTGGTTTTCTTCAGTAGCCGTGTAGTTGTGGCATCGCTTGGTGTTTTCTAATGAAGTGAAAATCATAGAAAATAATGAAGTATCCTATATATAGGGCACTACATCATATTCTCAAAACATCAGTTTCTTCATTTATAAAATTCAGATGATAATGCCTGACATAACAGTAGACATGAGGATCAAATGAGATCAAATTGATGACTTTTACATGGTAAAAGGCATGGTAAGGGTGTGTTGTAAACTGTCCCATTTCATGAACTGAAACAGACTTTTCCAAAACACAGAAATTGCAATGTTTTTGTTCCCCTGCTCTATTTAAACCCAAAAATTTTCACCAGAGAGCTAGGGATCTAGCTAAATGGACATGAGATACACACACACACACACACACACACACACACACACACACATATATATATCTCAAAAACATAGACACTTGGTTGTCATCCAAAACTTGGGTTTTTCAAAAGATCTTTTTGAAAACTTGGTTAATGGTAATTCAATTCTATTTATAAAATCATCATAATGCTATTTGTAGCCAGCATTGCTTAGTCATTTGACCCACTCTAGAGTTTACAACAGAAGTGCTTGTTTGAGCACAGTTACCAAAACCCACGGGCATCTAAACAGTGAAACATAAGTCAACCTCTCGGAAATTAATGAAAATGGGTTGCTTAGTAGCAATTACTGATTGAAAAGTTTAATCATAACTTAAATAGCAACCACCAACCACATGTATACTCTGTATTTCTACATAGTTTGGAAAAGTGATTTCTCTCTATACTATGCGGCCATAAAAAAGGATGAGTTCATGTCCTTTGTAGGGACATAGATGAAGCTGGAAACCATCATTCTCAGCAAACTATCACAAGAACAAAAAACCAAACACCGCATGTTCTCACTCATAGGTGGGAATTGAACAATGAGAACACTTGGACACAGGAAGGGGAACATCACACACCAGGGCCTGTTGTGGGGTGGGGGAAGGGGGGAGGGATAGCATTAGGAGATAAACCTAATGTAAATGACGAGTTAATGGGTGCAGCATGCCAACATGGCACATGTATACATATGTAACAAACCTGCACGTTGTGCACATGTACCCTAGAACTTGAAGTATAATTTAAAAATAAAACCTGTATATAAAAATTCTGATTAAATAGGATTAATGAGAAGCTTCAAAACAAAAACAAAAACAAAAAAACAAAAACAAACAAACAGAAAGAATAAGCTCAACTAACATAAAATCACCTGAAAATTAGACTGAAACAATTTACAAATATAAAAGAGGGCTGCATATTTTTTCTTCTATGAAGTTGTGAATTATGTGAATTGGTGGAGGTTATCTGAAATCAGCTGGAAATTTATAACACTAAATCTATGGGTGTGACTCATTATAGACCTAGTGAATTGAAGTGAATACATGTCCTAGATGTGTGTGATTTGTTTGATAAGCAGGTGCTACATATAAGCAGGTGTAAAATTAGGGTTATACTTAAACTGTTTCCTAATACTTAAATCTTATTGGAAAAAATTCATGTTTCAAAATCAGCATTATAGCACAGCTAACCGAAGTTGGAATACCTACCAAGATAATTTTTCTTTTTTTTTTGAGACGGAGTCTTGCTCTGTCGCCCAGTCTGGAGTGCAGTGGCGCAATCTCGGCTCACTGCAAGCTCTGCCTCCTGGGTTCACGCCATTCTGTCTCAACCTCCTGCGTAGCTGGGACTATAGGCGCCTGCCACCACGCCCGGCTAATTTTTTGTATTTTTTAGTAGAGACGGGGTTTCACTGTGTTAGCCAGGATGGTCTCGATCTCCTGACCTCGTGATCCGCCCGCCTCGGCCTCCCAAAGTGCTGGGATTACAGGCATGAGCCACCGCGCCCGGCCAAGATAATAATTTTTCTACTTCCTCGCTTACCCACCTTCTGAAAGGTGGCAAAATTCAATGTTAATACTAACTGGAAGGATTTAGTTATGTGACTCAATGCAGAAAAACAGATAGAAACTCTGTTGGAATGCAAACATGACATTCATGGTAGAAGTTATTAAAACTACCAAGCAATCAATTCAACCAGTCTGTAGAGAGGAAATGCCTGCATCCTGAATTTAGAATATTAAAAGGATGCTGGAGATTTACATTTTTGCAAAACCATAAACCTAGAATTATAGAAATCTGTCTGACTGAAAACCCTAACTTTTTTCCCATTAAACCAATGACTATTAAAAATTTATGGTTCTCTTGAGGATATGATGACTACAATCTAAAAAAACCATTAATGCTTAGTTTGGCCTCCCCCATTGTCTGAATGAAGCATAGTACTATTGTGGCACAGAAAAGATGTATATTTCTTAAGGCCCTGCTATTCAACATATATACCATGAATAACACAGTCCTCCTAAAAGTTTTACATTCTGGATAAGACAAGAAGCTGATTATCAAATATAGAAATTTTGGATTTTTTTGAAAATTCAAAATTGACCCCAATTTTATCCAATCAGAACTGTTGAATGTCTATGACAATTGAATCATAAACACAGCCTTCCTTCTTTCTTAGAGAAATTTAATTTCTATTAATTCTACACTCTTTTGCATTATAATTATTGTAAATAACAAACAACCCTAACAATAATGATTTTTCATTCAGTGCTCAAAACATTTCTCAATTCTATTATTCTTATTTAAAATGAAGGTTCCAGCAATATACCCACAAGAATTAAGTCACTGAAGTTCAATGAGTTGCATTGCCTGAGAAATTTATTTCACTCTTCCCTTATTCTCAGCAATGTTTTTTTTGGCTTTCTGGCAAAGTCTCTCTGTGCAATAAAAGATCTTGTTTTTACTAAGTGTGTTTCTGAATTATTTCTGACTCACAGCCAACTTGTCTACTTTTTCAAAAACCATAGAATATTTTGATATGTACTTTATTTACGTTTTTATTTATAATATAAATTTTATATATTATACACATAATATATATTTTTAATATATATTTTATTTATAATTTAATGTTATATATAATATGTAAGAATTAATATATGATTTATGTATATTATGTGTTCTATATAAAATATGTATTTAATATATATATATTTTTAAAAAACAAGTGGAAAGTGCTGAGAGGTTGGTGGATGTCTTTCTTTTAGTAGGCATTTTTGTAGGACTGAGGAATCTAGTAATTGAAGCATCTGTTTAGAACAGGTCACAGTGGCTGCAGTTTGACCAAGATTCCAGCCCAGTGTCAACAGCAAAGTTGAGACAGTTGTTCCAGATTGCATTTTACACAACCGATGGTATTCTAGTTTGGCTGTAGGAGGAATTTTTAAATGGTCTTGTCTGTGTATGTGTACAATACAGCAGTTGTTAAAATATATATTTGCTTTTAACCTATGACTTAAGTTACAGAATTGAAGCTGAATAATCTCTATGTTGCTGCTTAATTTTAAACAAGAAAACCAATATTACTAAAACAAAAAAAACAAAATAGCCAATTACAATGGCCTTTTAAATTTTTAATATGTTTTATTTTATCACGAATAAAATAACTCATCTCAGAAATACTGTATCCTACTTGGTAAATAAGTTAATAAGACAAAATAATAAATGTATGTGGTTATTAAATAAATATTAACATATTTATTTAATAACATATTTATTTATTTTAACCATAATAGTATGGTTAAAAATACTACTGGTTTAACCATACCTAATCTTTTTATACGTAAATCATAATTTTTTCAATACTCAAGAATAAGAGTTATATCTTGAAAAAGTCACATAAAAGAAAATTTTTGAGCTCTTATAGATTATATAAAAATTTCTAGTTTAGCTTATTGTGTAACGTTTCAAACCTGAAAGTTATGTGTCATCATCTGTTATGTTTGATCCTATACTAATTATTCATGTCAATTAAGATAAAAATGTGTTTTTATAATTAAAACATAAATTTATGTTTTGTCGTCATCTAGCTTAAATATGTATTAATTTAGAAAATCAGTAATTTCGTAAAAGTAGAGTTTAATACTAAAACACATTAGGTTGATGCAAAAGTAATCGCAGTTTTGCCATTACTTTCAATGGCAAAAACAGCGATTACTTTTGCATCAACCTAATAAATGTATTTTTATGATACTTGGTTCATAAAAATTACTTTCTGAAAACAATGAACTATTAGCTGTTTTTTGACTTTATTCTTTCTTTATCAACTTCTGTATTAGAAATCCATAGATTTTCTCAAGTTTGTGTATTCAGGGTTTTAGATTTTTTTATGAATTATTTTATTTTGATAAGAACACACGAGATCTAACAAAATTTTAAATGTGCAATATGATATTTTTAATATAAGTACAACGTTGTACTACAATGATCTTTTGTAATGATGACTAAATATTAACGGATGATCAATTTGGGTATACTTTTTGAGATTATTTGATCTTTCTTTGCTTCTATTCTAGGAATATCTGCATCACACACCATTCTACCAACAAAAGGAAAAATATAAGCAAATATCTTAGTAAATTCAGATTAGTTTTACACTACTTAAATACCAGAGCTCTGCTTCCTAACATTAGCTGGCTTCTATGACAACTGTGGGAATGAGCTGAAATGTGTCTCAAATATTAAGCTATAGGTTCAAGAAGAGGGGGTGTCTATCTGTGTCTAACTTGTCTGACATCTTCATAATGTCTTATTCTTTATATCTTAGATCCTGACTTTTTATTTTTTCTTTTGTAAGTAGTGAGGAAGCCTCATACACCAAAGAACCAAGTCAAGATTTGATGTAAATCTTTGTGTGTCAATAGCAAAGCACTGAAGTTCGAGTTAAGCCTTTTGCATAACCCACTATCTAACCACAAATTCTTTACTCCAGGATTCTCTGGGTTACAATTCTGTACCTGAACTAAGATTTGTAGTTAATATCAGCCCGAAAGGAAATGGTTTATATCATAAAGTCAACCTCAGAATCCCCAGGCTTTTCTGGGAGTTCGATAAGATTCTTTCATCATATGGATGTGGAATATTTTCAAAGGAAACATGTTGGCATAAGTTGTCTACTTCAAGGAGGAATTAACAAATCAGATGAAATATCCCAAGTGTGAGAGAGCTAATTTTCTAATAGGATTATAGATACTATTAAGGATTTATTTAAATCTGAGATGAAATTCTGGAGAATTCTAAGAAGGAGGAACCTTAACTTCCAATGCTTTAAGTATACTGCCTGCCAGCTGGGAAAAAGTCAAGTTAAGATAATATTGTTTGCTTATTAGATTAAAAAAACAAAATAGTGCAAATGACCTATAGTCTAATTGTCATAAAACTGTAATAGAAGTTTCTGAAAATGTTAAAATGGTTGACATGTAAATCCAGAAAATGTGTAATAATCTAATACTCATGTAGTACCATAAAGAAGATAATGTCTTAGACTTACAGTACTTTGATAACTTGGCTTTAAAAAAAGCTATATATCTTCTGTTTGATCTTTTCACAGTAAAAAATATTACAGAAGTGTAACATTCAATTTTATGTACGATCATGAAAACATAAACATATTTTTAACAAAATGACTTTTTAAAAGATTTATCCCTTGTTAACCTCAGGCAAAGCTGCATGTAGACTTATTCTACATAAACTATATCAAAATGCATGTCATCTCTTAGATAAGTTTTTACTGTCATTGTGTTGTGTGTAGTGTAATTAAGAGTTTCAGATGATTTTAGGACTTTAGACTATCTTTAGCACGGATAAGAAATGAGCAGCTTTTCATTGCTTAACGATTTTGATTACCAATTTCTATGAAGATTAAAATTTGTAAGAAGACAATTTAAGGCCAGGCATGGTGGCACATGCCTGTAATCCCAGCACTTTGAGAGGCCAAGGAAGGAGGAGCCTTTTGAGTTCAGGAGTTTGAGACTGGCCTGGCAACATAGTTAGACTTCGTCTCTACAAAAAAATCAAATAATTAGCCAAGTGTAGTGGTGCACACCTGTAGTCCCAGGGACTTGAGAGACTGAGGCAGGAAAATGGCTTGCACCCAGGAGATAGAGGCTCCAGTGAACTGTGATCATGCCACTGCACTGCAGCCTGGGTGACAGAGTGAGCTGCCGCCTTAAAAGAAAAAAAAAAAGAAGATTTAAGAGTAAGCAACCTAGTATTATAGTTTTAACGTATATATTCTGTCTGTAGAGTCCTTATTTACAATAGTAACACTCCCATAAGATGAAATCATA
The DNA here is from genome assembly GCF_028885655.2 of Pongo abelii. Taxonomy (NCBI): domain Eukaryota; kingdom Metazoa; phylum Chordata; class Mammalia; order Primates; family Hominidae; genus Pongo; species Pongo abelii. The sequence continues at coordinate 27,989,866 of NC_071998.2, forward strand.
AGGAATTATTTTATGTAGGATGCTGATAAGGTTAATATATAGTCACCTGAATCTATTCATATATATTAAAATGTATTAAAATTTTTAAATAAATGATAGTAAATAATCAGGATCAGAAAACTATTACATTCTTTGAAAAGTTTTCTTTGAATATCCAGTTCATTCTTCAGAAGGAGCAGTAAAATTTATTTTCTACATTTACTTTTGTTCAGATGCAAAAAAGTACTTCCTGAGAGCTGGTTACATTTTTTTTACTTTTTCATTATACTATTCTTTGATAAAAGTTATTTACCTTTTAAAAGGGTAGAATTTCTAATAATTATTCTTACTTGCTCCTGTGTATAACTTATTTATTGTCCTTCTAAATCTAACATGTAATCATTTCTCAACATTATGCATCTATAATTTATGCATACATATTAATATAATGAGCAGTGCCCTCTCACAGCTTTTTCTGACGCTTACTGCCTTTCATAAATTTAGGCCCAAGTTCAAAATAATAAAACTGTTAAGATGACTTTTACATAAAAAAATTATGTTCAGTGTTTCCCAGATGGCCACTAAGTAGCTCCAAAGTCTATTTATTCACCTTACAGAAGGAGAATTAATGTAAACACATATGCGTGTGTTTTTCTTCATATATTTTATTAGCTTAACACTTTGTAAAAGTTGTCTTGTTTATCAAGCTCAAGAGAATGAAAAAGCTGTTGATGTAAAAAGATAAATGCCAAATCTATCAGAGATCTATTGTATATAGATTCAAAATTATTAACATAAATAGGATTCAGATCTTTCTATTCAAATACTTTAGTATAGACAGAAGCATACTCATGTTAATGTTCAGAGTAACATTGTAACTTTTAATAAATTAATATTTAATAATTTATCCTAGATTTAAACAATTTTAATTATTTTTGGTAGTTAACACATACTTTTCTGGGTGGACGGAGGGCCTTGGAGGTTTGTTCATGTCCTACAGTTTATAATGTGTTTTTAGCTGAAGGACAATCTTGACTTAATCCTTATTAAATAGTTATATGCCATATATCAAAGAGAAAATTCCATTTGCCTCCATTCTGATACTATTGATTGCTGTAATAAATTATTTCGAACCATTCAATCTTATCATCAATAAGTGGTTTCTCATTTTCCCTCACGCTAGCCTGAAGTCCTCTTTTAAAACATGCAGGACAAAGAAAAGAAGCAATAAAATAACAATAATTCAGTGAAGTGCTATATTTACCATTGACTATTGCTACTACAGGAAATAGATTGATGAATAGATCTTTCCCAATGAAAGCTGACCTCTATACCATAAATAAACTTCTTCAAAATATTTAACAAAACTGAGTCAGAATTTCCAAAATTCTTTTAGTTCAAAGCTGATGATAGAGTGAAATAGCTGCTAGGTAAGAAGAAGTTATTTAAATAAGTAAAATTATGCATATTTAAATGAAACATATAATAAAAATAAAATTCTGCCTGTTTGTTTAAATATACTTTAACATTTTTATGGGTATATGAGCAAAAATATGTTTCTCCTTGAAATATATAACAAATTAATTTGGTTAAAATCTGTACTTTAGAGTTTAAAGTTGACTGAAATATAGTTCTAGAAAATTAAAACTGATCTTCATCTTTAACTTAGGCTAGTTTCTCACTCTGACATAAAATATGTCACATATGTTAGCCCCAAATTGATTAATAAAAATCTTGCATTATAATCCATGATAAGCCATGGATTACACAACCATGTAAAACTCTTCTCTTGTGGAGATAACCTAGGATATTCTTGTGATAAACTGGAATATATTTTTGTTATTTTTTAAATCATAATCGGAAACTTTAAAAATGCATACACAAATTTTATCCAAGTGTAATCTGGTTTGAATTGACACTGTCATGTATAATTTAAGCTATGCACACTGCCTTTATTTTAATTCTGCGATTGCAATACTTTTGAAATACAAAAATTTGACTATGCAATATGCTATACTATTGCAAGTGAGAAAAATTAAGGCTCTAAAATTGTCTTTGGATTTGTCTACCAAGCAAATACATGTATATTCAAATGTCCATAGACTTTTAACCTTTGCATGAATAAGCCCTCTGAAGCCCAATCCTGAATCATGTTGTTTGTTTCCCAGGCTAAGAAAATCAACAGACTAAGTTAGTTAAATTACATTAATTTTCTAATCTTTTTCTCTTAACTGTAGAGCATGTTTAAAAAGTGGAGAGCAAGGGCTTGAAGTCTGGTTGGTCAGGTTTAATTGGTATTTTCTTCCCATGGGAATTAGGCTGTTTCTCACTTTTCCTGTTCTTTACTCTTATCATCTCTAAGATGGTAGTATAATGGAAACTATCCAGTGAATCTTATGGACTATGAATGGAGACAATCCATGAAATGCACTTAGAACAGCATCTGACATATAATTGGCACCTGAGATTCAGTCAGCAACTTTCATTCCAGGCTTATTTGCTGCTCACTGCCAGTATCTTCTCTGATTGGTTGGTTTCTTTGCCATATTGATTATTGTGCATTTTCATGTCACCGCTATTAATTTATTATTAAATTAGCTATTGTTACATGGTCCCAATTGCAGTACCTGTTACATATTAGCCATTAATAAATATTAGCACCTCTCTTTCCTTACCCAACCTCTCCAATCCCTGTCTCCCTAACATCAGTTTTGGCAGGATAAATGAGTGTTAAATAAAAGGTACTTTGCTTTTTGGCTTTTACAAATACTTCAAATTACATACATTCAGCTACTACATTATTAACACAAGTAATTATACAATGTCAAGTTTTACTCAAATAATTATGGCAAGTATACAATATTGAAAGTCTCTCCAAACAGTGTCCATATCAAATAAGAGTCATTCAGTATTGTTATAGGATTGAGATAAATGGTGTGCCAATTGTGGAAAACAAAAAATTGTGGCGCGTTATTTAGAAGAAACATTTAGTTGAGTAAAGATAGATTTCAACCAACTCAGCTCACAAAAATTAGGAATAATATGAAGAACATAAACCCTAAAGGTATGTTTCTTTACTCTGATTCATTGTGAAGATTGCACACCAGCCAAGACTACTGTAGAAAATTAGTAATTTTTTCTTTTTGTGTCCTTAAGTATTACTGTTATTTAGTGGGATTCAGAGAACAGAGATTAACTCTTATGTTCAGCTTATTTGTGAATAGCTATGATAATTAAGAGGAAATAATAAGTACAATGTAATAAATAATATATTAATGTGAAAGAGAAAGCAATTCCCCCAAAAAAGGTATTCATAAAATCCATCAATTTATAGAAATATGTAGATATTGTATAGATATTTTTCCATAGTTTAAGCTAACCTGTGATTCAATGTTACAATTCAACGAGTTTAAATAACCTGTACATTTCATTATGGTACCAAACGTCTAATTACAAAATTCAGAAAATGTTACATATGAAAAGATGATTGGTTTTGTTCACAATGACCCACCTGAATTTGAAGCCATAATTGTAAAAATTGTTAGGCACTGATACAAAGTCGTGTGTTTACATCAGCTCAGCTGGTTGAAGAAATCATACCTTCTAGCATATCAGCTACTATAACCACTTGAAGTGAAATATTTTTAAATTAAGGGTTTTTGAAACTTCTTTGTATGAGATTGCATACAATATAAAATATTTGTAATTTGAATTTTTCAAATTTCAAAAGTAATTAGAGAGTAAATTAGTGCAAGGTTATTTTTCAGATAGCAATGGCAAGATAGCAAACCCATACTATCCTAGTAAGTTTAAAGTTAATGCAATCTGAATGTAAAATAAATTAAGAAATAGCTTAAAAAGATACTTGATTTTTTAAATTTTATAAATGACATTTTATTAAAAAGTTACAGAAAAAATTAAACCACCACATAGAATCCTGTTTTGAGAAACATCCTTAAGTGTGTTTGAGTATTTATTTATTTTTTACTTACTTTATCTTCAATTGTGAAAAAATAGTATTTAAATAAAAGGCTTTATGTACACTTTTACATATCTAAAATAATAAGAATTGTACCAAAAACTGTTAAAAAATAGATCATGAATTTAATAACATTGAAGGATACAAAATCAGCATACAAAATCAGTAGTGTTTCTATACACTAATAAACTATCCAAAAAAGACATAAAGAAAACAATCCTATTTGCAATAGCTACCAAAAAAATAAAATACTGAAGAATAAATATAACCAAGGAGGTGAAGAATGTGTACACTGAAAACTATAAAACATTAAGGAAGGAAATTAAAGAAGATATAAAAATGAACAGATATACCATGTTTGTGGATTTAAAAAGTTAATATTGTTAAAATATTCATACTACCCAAAGCAATCTACAGATTCAATGCAATTCCAATAAAAATTCCAGTGGCATTTTGGAAAGCAATCCTAAAATTCATATAGAACCACAAAAGACCTTAATAGCCAAGGCAATTGAGCAAAAGGATAAAGTCAAAGCCATCATACAACCTAGTTTCAAAATATTATTTGAATTTATGGTAATCAAAACAGCAATGTATTGGCAAATAAATAGATACACAGACCTATGGAACAGAATAAAAAGCCCAGAAAAAAATCCACACATTTATGGTCAACTTATTTTCAACAAAGATACCAAGAACATACAATGGAGAAAGGAGAGTCTCTTCAATAAATGGTGTTGGGAAAATTGTATATAAAAATGCAAAAGAATTACGTTGGATCTTTATCTCACTCTCTGTGAAAAAATAACTCAAAATGGATTAAATACATAAATGTAAAACCTGAAATTATAAAGCTACTAAAACAATATAAGGGAAAAGCTTCATGACATTGGTCTGAGCAATGATACTTTGAATATGACTCCAAAAGGACAGGCAACAAAAGCAAAAATAGACAAACGATATTAAATCAAACTAAAAATATTGTGCAGAACAAAAAATTAGCAGAATGAAAAGACAATCTGTGGAATGGGAAAAATATTTGCATAACATATATCTGATAAGGGATAAATATCCAAAATATATAAGAAATTCAAATTAGTCAATAGCAAAAAATTAAATAACCTGGTTTAAAAAATGGTCAAAAGACCTAAATGGAATGAGGGCAAACAAATGGCCAACTGGTATAGTAAAAGATGCTCAACATAACTAATTATTTGTGAAATGCAAATTAAAACAACCATGAGATATCACCTCACACCTGCCAGAATGGCTACTATCAAAAAGATTACAAATAACAAGTGTTGTCAAGAATGTGGAGAAAAGGGAACCCTGATACACTGTTAGTGGGAGTACAAATTAGTACAGTCAACATGGAAAACAGTACTCAAGTTGCTGAAAAACTTAAAAACAGAATTAGCATATGATCCAACAATCTCACTTTTCAGTATATATCCAAAGGAAAAAAATCAGTATGTCAAAGAGATATCTATGCTCCCATGTTCATTTCAGTATCATTTACAATAGCCAAGATACAATGTCAACTTAAGTGTTCAGTAATAGATTAATAAATAGAGTAATAAAGTAATAGAATAATAAATAAAATGTGGTATGTGTATATATATACACACAATGTATGTATACATTGTATTTATATATGTATGTGTATGTATATACATACATATATATACACACACACACACATATATATATACACACGCACACAATGGAATACTATTTAGCTTTAATAAAGAGAATTCTCTCAATTTGCAACAACATGAGTGAACCTGGAAGATAGATATAGGAAGAAAAATATCATATGATCTCACTTACATGTGGAATATAAAAAGGTTAGACTCATAGAAGCAGCAAGTGGACCTTAGGGTGAGAGAAAAGGTTAGGGAGATGTTGGTCAAAGGATATAACATTTCATTTAGAAGGAGTAAGTCTAAGATATCCACTGTACAACATGGTGACTATAGTTAATAACATTGTCTTATATATTCCAAAATTGCTGAGATAATAGATTTTAAATGTTCTCATCACAAAAAAATGGTAAGTATGTGAGTTAATGCATATGTTTTAATTAGCTCGATTTAGGTAATCCACAATGTACACATATATCTATATATCATGTTGTACACCATAAATATATAATATTTTTATTTATTATTTAAAATAACTATTTTAAAAGAAGAACTGTTGTAGTTTTTTTCTGCATTACTAAATATCTAAGTTAATAATTATTTTAAAAAGGTTTCCTTTAGGAATTTTGAGACATTTAACGGGCCTATGAAATAGCTAAGCATTCATTTTAGATGAAAATAAAATTATCTAAAAGTACCATTGGTAAAAAAACAAAAGTGACGCATATTTAACCTTCCTAATTATTGTTATTTAGAATAAGTTCAGTATTCCTTAGTGTAAAGAAATGTAAAATCTTCAATTATTTTGAAAGATAGTGTATTAGTCTATTTTGTGCAGCTATAACAGAATACTTGAGACTTGGTAATTTACAAAGAAGGGAAAACGATTTCCTTACAATTGTGGAGGGTGACTAGAAAGTCGAAGATCAAGCCTCCAGCATCTGGTGAGGACTACCTTGCTGTATCGTCTCACAGTGAAAGGCAAGAGGACAAAAGAGGGTCAGAGAGAAAGTAAAAAGAAGGCCAAACTTCCCTTTTGGTAAAAACCCACTACCACAATAGCAAAGTCACTCTCACAAATTAATCTCTTTGAGGGTGCTGCTCCCATGATGCAAACACCTCATCTCTCAACACCACCGCATTGGGGATCAAGTTTCCTATACATTAACTTTGGGGTGATACATTCAAACCATAGCATTCTGCCCCTGGTCTTTCAAACGTATGTCCTTTCTCACATGCAAAATACATTCATTACATCCCAGTAGTCCCAAAATGTTAACTTATTCCAACATCAACTCAAAAGTCCAAAATCCAAAGTCTCATCTAATATGACTGAGAGTCAAGGCATGAGTCATTTGGAGGAAATACCTTTTCAGCTATGAACCTCTGAAATCAAAACAAATTACCTACTTTCAAAATACAATGGTGCGACAGGCATAGGGAAGATAGACATTCCCATTCCAAAGGGAAATAGGTAAGAAGAAAACGGTAATGGGCCTCAAGTAAGTCCAAAATCCAACAGGGAAGACATTATATATTAAGATTTAAGAATAATCTTTCACTTAATGTGCTGCCTACTGGACACACTAGGATGGAGATTGGAACCCTCAGTCCTTGAACAGCCTCACTCCTATGGCTTTGCTGGGCTCAGCCCATGTAGGAGCTCTCATAAGTTGAAGTCTTTTTTGGTTGTTTTTGTTTATCTATTTATTGACAGCCTTTTGAAGAAACGTTGAAGTCTTTTGTGCCTGCAGCTCTCCCAAGCTGGTGTTCCATGTTGATAAATCTACGGTACAGGGGTCTCAGGGGTAGCTTTGCTCCCGGGGTTCCACTAGGCATTGCCCTGGTGGGGACTCTCTGTGGTGGCTTCACTCCTCTGACAAGCCTCTACCTGGCCACCTTGTCTATCTGCTGCATCCTGTGGGTATACCTGCCCTAGTTCATTGCTCTTGAGCTTCTGCACAGCAAAAGAAACTACCATCAGAGTGAACAGGCAACTTACAAAATGGGAGAAAATTTTTGCAATCTACCCATCTGACAAAGGGCTAATATCCAAAATTTACAAAGAACTCAAACAAATTTACAAGAAAAAACCAAACAACCCCATAAAAAAGTGGGCAAAGGATATGAACAGACACTTCTTAAAAGGAGACATTTATGCAGCCAACAGATACATGAAAAAATGCTCATCATCACTGGTCATCAGAGAAAGGCAAATGAAAACCACAATGAGATACCATCTCACACCAGTTAGAATGGCGATCATTAAAAAGTCAGGAAACAACAGATGCTGGAGAGGATGTGGAGAACTAGGAACACGTTTACACTGTTGGTGGGAGTGTAAACTAGTTCAGCCATTGTGGAAGAAGACAGTGTGGCAATTCCTCAGGGATCTAGAACTAGAAATACCATTTGACCCAGTGATCCCATTACTGGTTATATATCCAAAGGATTTTAAATCATGCTGCTATAAAGACACATGCACATGTGTATTTATTGAGGCACTGTTCATAATAGCAAAGACTTGGAACCAACCCAAATGTCCATCAATGATAGACTGGATTAAGAAAATGTGGCACATATACACCATGGAATACTATGCAGCCATAAAAAAGGATGAGCTCGTGTCCTTTGTAGGGACATGGATGAAGCTGGAAACCATCATTCTGAGCAAGGACAGAAAACCAATCACCGCATGTTCTCACTCATAGGTGGGAATTGAACAACGAGCTCACTTGGACACAGGGAGGGGAACATCACACATCAGGGCCTGTCATGGAGTGGGGGGCTGAGGAAGGGATAGCATTAGGAGAAATACCTAATGTAAATGATGAGTTAATGGGTGCAGCAAACCAACATGGCACATGTATACCTATGCAACAAACCTGCACGTTGTGCACATGTACCCTAAAACTTAAAGTATTATATATATATATATATATACTCAATTAAAACAATAGTAAGACATTTCTTGCTTAGCCGATTGCCAACGTTGAAAAGAAAAAAATTCTGTCCTCCTGTGAAATCTAAATGGAGGAAGCCACGCCCCCACATTCTTGCATTCTATGTACCTGAAGAATTTGTGCCACATGGATGCTGCCATGGATTAGCACTTATACCCTCCAGAGCAGAAGTCTGAGCCACAACTGGGGCTACTTGAGCCACAGCTGAGTGGCTGAGAAGCACTGCAGCAGAATGAGGTGAAGAGAGTCCTGAAGTTACCCTGGGCAGCAAATCCATGGAGGGATTCTTGGCCCTGTCCCCCAAAACCATTCTATCCTCCTAGAGCTTTGGCCTGTGACGAGAAGGTCAGCCTCAAAGAGCTCTGAAATGCCTTTGAGACCATTCTCCCATTGTCTTGATGAATAGCACCTAGCTTCATTCTATTTATGCTAATTCCTTTTTCAAATATTCCCCTCGCCCCAACACACACACACACACCCCCGCACACACACACCCACCCTTGCATGCTAGTTCTTTCTTTAAATGAACAGCCTGCAAATTTTACAAATTTGTACATTCTGTTACTCTATTAATCATGAAGTTCATCTTTAACTTGCAAGAGAAAAGTAAATCTTGGGGCCCCCAAATCACGAAGCTGAGAACTGTTTAGGGCCAACTTGCCTCCCATTTTATTCCAAGTCACCCCTCTGCTCACTGAGATAAATGCATATCTGATTGCCTCCTTTGGAGAGCTAATCAGAAACTCAAAAGAATGCAAACATTTCTCTCTTATCTACCTATGACCTGGAAGTCCCTTCCCCACTTCTAGTCTTCCTGCCTTTGCTTTGAGCTGTCCCGCCTTTCCAGACCAAACCAATGCTCACCTTGCATATGTTGATTGATATCGCATGTCTCCCTAGAATGTATAAAACCAAACTGTGCTCTCACCACCTTGGGCACATGTCATCAGGACCTCCTGAGGCCATGTTATGGGTGCGCATCCTCAATCTTGGCAAGATAAACTTTTTAAATTAACTGAGACCTGTCTCAGATTTTCAGGGTTCACAAAATTATTTCCCTCTTCTCTCATTTCACTGTATGCAGTGAAAATAAGCCATGCAAACCTTTCTATATTTTGCTTAGAAATTTCTTGGTCCTATATTTGTTGATACTCTCCTCCAGCATATCTGTTTCATTTCCTTAGCTCAGTCTTTCTCATCCCACCTTCTCTGCTCCCCGCACCCTACTGCACCTCGGTGTTTAAAATTTAAATGACAAGCAGTAAATGAGTCCACTTAGCCAAGCACCTAGTACATTTGGTATGTGTTAATGATTATCTAATGGCCTTCCCATGTGTTAAACTCACAGAGTTAATGTTAAAGTTTCATGTCCCATAATCTCCTTGAAGGAATTTCCCAAGTTTTTTTTGCTTACCTCATATAAATGAACTTGTTCTTGGGTTACAGCGAAGATCAATAACACGTTGTTTTGTACCAGTTTATCAATGAGTTGTCCAATTACTGGATATTCCTAAAATTAACATATATAATTTTGCATCATCTCAATAAAATAATGTAAAGAAAGGAAAAAAAGAAAAGAAATTTCTTCCATCAGATACTCTAGTTCAGCAGTCCCTAAACTCTTTGGCACCAGGGACTGCTTGTGTGGAAGACAATTTTTCTCCACAGGTGGGGATTGTGGGGGAATGGTTTTGGGATAAAACTGTTCCACCTCAGATCATCAGGCATTAGTTAGATTCTCATAAGGAGCGCGCAACCTAGATTAGTCACATGTGCAGTTCACAATAGGTTTCATGCATTTATAAGAATCTAATGTCACTGCTGATCTGGCAGGAGGCGGAGCTCAGGCAGTAAGTCTCACCTGCCCACTGCTGTGCTACCAGGTGCTGAACAGGCCACGGATTGTTACTGGTCTGTGGCCTGGGGATTGGGTACACCTGCCCTTGTTCGTTGCTCTTAAATTCTGTCTTCCACAAAGCCCTAGTGCATACACACAATTCAACAAAGTTTTTTGCCAATTTTTAAGAAGGATGAGCTTTCCTCCAGTTTCCGGTAAGACAGTCCTCATTTTTGTGTGAAACTTCATCAAAATGACCTTTACTTTCCATATTTCTATTGACATTCTCTAAGAAGTAATCTCTGAGAAGTTCTATAGTCCTCCCACAGTTCTTCTTTTCTGGCTTTTCACCAGAATTTCTCTTAAAGTTCTACTCATGGCAATCCAGGCTTTCTCTAGTCTGCTCCTCCAAATACTTTTGGCCTCATCCCATTACTCAGTGCTGAAGCCCCTTTGACATTTATAGACATTGTATTTGTTAAAGCAACACCCCACTTCTCTAGTACCGATGTTCTGTCTTAGTCCATTTTATGTTGCTATAACAGAATACCTGAAGCTGGGTAATTTATTATAATAAAATATTTTCTCACACTTCTGGAGGCTGTGAAGTCCAAGATCAAGTCCCTAGCAACTGGAGAGTCTTCTTGCTGCTTCATTCCATTGTGGAAACCAAGAAGGCAAGAGAGAGACAAAGAAAGAAAAGAAGGCTGAAGTCATACTTGTAAAATGAACCCACTCTCGTGATAATCCATTTTTGAGAGTGGTGCCTCCTTGACGCAGACACCTCACATTGGGTCCCACCTCTCAACATTGCCACACTGAGGATCAAGTTTCCAACACATTGGGGCATATGTCCAAACCAGATAGGTGGTCTTCAAACTACAAGAAACTTTGTTTTAGGGACCATAAATAAGCCAATATTTAATGCAAAGATATCTTTATACACTGTCTCAGCAACATAGCCTTTTAATTCATGCTTGTAACAGAAGTGTGAATTATAAAATAATTAAAGCCTTCTGAAGTAGTCTTTGGATCTGGAGTGTGGGAGAGTGTGTATGTGTGCATGTATTTAATAAACATGGTAACAGTCTCCAGAGTTAGAGTATATGAATATTAATCTCAATTTGGAGTGTTTTTCTAAATGTGAGACTTTAGCCTATTTCTCAATCTTCAGAATTGGTGCCTTTTCTATAAAGCTAGTGATTATAGAATAATTTAATCCATAAAATAGCTTAGAGAATTAAATTATACAGTGTGTTTAAATATTTCTGTTATTGGATCTTAGTAAGTGAGTGCTTAGAGAATGAATAATCTATCAATGTTAGATTTTGGAAAGTGGATAAGCAATGTTATGTTTTACATATAGGCTTAAAAGAGTAAAAAGTAGTACTATTAGCAGAAATTTCACTTGTTAATATCACTTATGAAATGATTACAATGTTTTTCTATAAATGCCAATTATTAAAAATTATATACTTACATATTAACCTTATGTGTGCTTTAGGCTCTTTACCTCCCCACATAAAAAGGTTCCTGAAAAAAGTAAATTTTAGCTATGCTGTCATTAGATTTATGGAGTTGTCAAATATTAGGATATTTAATCTAGTAAGAAGCCTAAATCATTTCTGAATCCAAATCCTTATTTTATAAATGAGGAAAGCTAAGTTATCACTAAACATATTTTAGCCGTAAAAATAGCCATGATGTAATTTTAGACTTCTGAATTTCTACCACAGTGACAGAATATATCTTTAATGACTAGCCATTCAATATATTCACAAGGCAGAAATTTATTTGTAATATGTTGCCCTTAGAGACATTTGATAGATTTGTTTTCTTCTCCACCAAGACACTTGGTTGTTAATAATTTTAGGGTTGGTGAGCCACTAATTAACCACCATTAGATTAATAAAACAGACATAATAAGTTTGGGATGAGCCAATTTTGTTCCTTGTATGTATGCATGTGTGTGTCTGTGCCCATGCAATAAACACACACTCATAGTAAGGAACAAATCTACTCACACTAATCCCAGGGTCATACATTTATAAATTAGAAGAAGAGGTTTGCAACACATACAAACAATCAAACTTGAGATTCCCTACATGGAAATTCTATAAACCATTAAGAAAAAGAGAATGTTTCTTGAAACACTATAAATAATAGTTAAGATAGGGAATCAACTTAAGTGTCCAACAACAGATGAGTAGATAAAGAAAATGGGGTCTATGTACACAATGGAATATACTGAGCCATAAATAATAATAAAATTCTGTCATTTTGCAACAACATGAATGAACCTGGAAGACATTGTGTTAAGTGAAATAAGTCAAAAATAGAAAGAAAAATACCACATGCTGTCACTCATTTGTGGAATCTAAAACACTTGAACTCATAGAAGCAGTGAATAAAACAGTGCTTTCTTATTAAAACATACATTTCCCATCTCAGTTTAACTTAGGAGAGGGTTAAAAGACATACATATGATTTGCTGTCCTAACATATCAAAATATAAAGTCAAAAAGAAGGATAGAAAAAGTTAGAAGAAAAAAGGGAATTAAAGTTGAGAAGATAAAAAAGTGAATATAACAGAGCCCACTCCATTGCCTGGCTCATTGGAGGTGCTTAGTAAATGATAAATAATTTAAAATGGAAATATGTTTGACTTGATTTTTAAAAGCCATATTTCAAATTATTTATCATTGTCATTTTGTTTAAATTTAATTTAAAGTTAAATTCTAATTATCTTAAATTTACTCTAAAATTTTAATTTTTAGTTTTTCACTTATATTTTTAACTTTTTTATTATAATTTACTTTTTCAAAAAGATTGTTGCTTTCCAAACTCTGTTACAGCCTGATATGGTTTGGCAGTGTCCCCACCCAAAATCGCATCTTGAATTGTAATCCCCGTAATCCCCATAATCCCCCCCATGTCAAGGGATAGACCAGGTGGAGGTAATCAAATCATGCTGGTGGTTTTCCCCATGCTATTCTCATGATAGTAAGTTCTCCTGAGATCTGATGGTTTTATAAGTGTGTGGTAGTTTCTCCTGTGTCATTCTCCTTCCTGCCGCCTTGTGAAGGAGGTCCCTTGCTTCGCCTTCGCCTTCTGCTATAATTGTAAGTTTCCTGAGGCTTTCCCAGCCATTGAGGTCCCCATTTCCCTGTCATCTGTTAGCCAGGAACAGGTCTCTACTCCTAAAGAACACTCTCTTTCCTTCTCACGCTTTCTGTGTGGCTCCCAGTCATGCTGATATGAGAGTTAATTAAATCTTTTTCCTTTATAAATTGAATCTTTTTTCTTTCTAAATTACCCAGTCTCGGGCAGTTCTTTATAGGAGTGTGAAAATATACAGCCTTATTAAAATGATGTATATAAACAAAAATTTAAAATTAAGAGTCAAATATATAAATTGAATATTTTTCACAGAAATGTAGTTAATCAAATATTCAATGGAATATTAAAGAGATAAATAATTGTCTTAAAAACGAGTGATTAGTTTAATAATATGAAGCTATGCATTGACATTTTAAGTTAGTAATTTTACTTAATAGTAAACAAGCCCTACCTAGCTTATTTTTATTGCAACACACATGTGAAGAATGGGTACTGAATTTTTTCAGCTGAAGATGATATAACTAAATGATAAAATGAAAAAAGAATTTGTATTCTTATAATTCACTTACATGTAAAATAGAGCCAGATCATGCATCACCAGTTCCAAGAACTTTAAAAAAAAATGTTGGGACTATGTAACATTCAGTTTTGAAGTTAACAGTTTCTATATCCTGCCATTCATTTGAATAATTTGCTAATGGAAAATAAAAAAAGAAAAAAATGTGACCATTTCTCTTCCTACAGTTCTCCCTCTTCACTTCTCCTCCGCCTGTGTATTTAAGAGTTTTCTTTCAGAGTATAATCTTAGTCTCTTGTTCTGGATCAGCTTAGATTCAGAAAAAATACACACACACACACGCACACACACGTATTTAATCAAAGTTCTCTCATTACTTCTAACAAAGCTTATAAAATTCCCAAGACTTTGGAATAACTCATTGCCTACTACTTATCCATCAGATATTGTTCATCTCATCCAACCTTAACCATTGGACAATCAAGGTCAATTGGAAGTATCTTTCTTTCTGTGTCTTATCTGACAGTGGATGACACAACCCCACATTTAATTTGGAAATGAGACATAAGAGGTATAAAATTTGAGTTATGCAAGTGAATAAGTTAAAGAGATCTGCTGTACAACAAGACTAGAGTGACCAAAACAGCATGGTATGGGTACCAAAACAGATATATAGACCAATACAGAACAGAGGTCTCAGAAACACCACCACACATCTACAAGCATCTGATATATAACAAACCTGACAAAAACAAGCAATGGGGAAAGGATTCCCTATTTAATAAATGTTGTTGGGAAAACTGGCTAGCCATATGCAGAAACTGAAACTGGACCCCTTACTTACACCTTATACAAAAATTAACTCAAGATGGATTAAAGATTTATATATAAGACCTGAAACCATAAAAACCCTAGAAGAAAACCTAGGTAATGCCATTCAGGACATAGACCTGGGCAAAGACTTCACAACTCAAACACCAAAGGCAATTGCAACAAAAACCAAAATTGACAAATTGCTCTAATTAAACTAAAGAGCTTCTGCACAGCAAAAGAAACTATCATCAGAGTGAACAGGCAACCTACAGAATGGGAGCACATTTTTGCAATCTATCCACCTGACAAAGGGCTAATATCCAAAATCTACAAGGAACTTAAACAAATTTACAAGAAAGAAACAAACAACTCCATCAAAAAGTGGGTGAAGGAAATGAACAGACACTTTTGATAAGAAGACATTTATGTGGCCAACAAACATATGAAAAAAAGCTCATTACCACTGATCATTAGAGAAATGCAAGTCAAAACCACAATGAGATACCATCTCACACCAGTTAGAATGACAATCATTAAAAAGTCAGGAAACAAAAGATGCTGGAGAGTATGTGGAGAAACAGGAACACTGTTGGTGGGAGTGTAAAGTAATTGAGAAGTTTTAAGGGTAGATTTGTCTTTTTATAATGTCCTGGTCCATCTACTCAAACGCATATTCTATTAATGCTTTCTTTATATTGTCATTATTCTCAGGGTTATGAAAAATGTTTTCTAGTTGGCCCAGAATCATATTTTCTTGGCTTTTCAATAGATGAGAAAATAATTCCTTTATCTAATGTATCTAGAAAAAGATCCTATTTAGGCCACTTATTGACCATGATTAAGTAATGTCTCCATCTATAAACACAGATATAAAAATTACGATAAAACCTTGTTCTAGCACAGCTTTGATTAACCTCATGCCTTGCCTTGTTTAGGGGAAGTTAATGGCTACAGTGTTCATGGACAATACTCTGAATATTACCTGTCATTTCAAATTTTGAACATTATTAACATTTAAGTCTTGGTTACACTCACAAAAATATAGTCTATAAAAATAAGAATATTATACATAAATACATAAAAGGAGCTTATTTAAATGTTTTTGTAGCAGCAAAATGTTAAATAAACTGAATTTTTATAATTAAAGGAATATTTCAATAAACTACACTTACATACACACACGCAAGTACATAGAGGAGGAGATTTTGTGTGTAGAGGAAAGGACTATAAAGGCATACATTAAACTGATAGCTTTATGTCAGAGAGGATAATTGGATTCAGTGAGGGGAAGGTTATTATATTTTCCTTCATGCATTTCTAGGTTGCTTACTTATTCTAATGCACCTGTATTCCCATACAGTAGGAGAAAGAAAAAATAGCGTATGTATTTAGACACATGGAAAAAATGAAGAAAGTAATGTTCCTTCAATGTTTTACCAGATAGAGAAAATAGACAAGAGTTGACATTAGGTCAAATATTAATACAGTGTTTCAACAAGAATGTATGAATTGGTATTATGTTGTATGTATGGAATGGGACTGTCTTCATTTTATATAGTTAATATCTTCCTATTTATGTATTACTGAACATGTGATAGAATTTAATGGGATAATATATTTTCTTACATCAATAAATTGAATTCAGGCAACTTTCCTCTAAATTTATATTTCTAGGCATAGATATCCCTTATTACAGAGACTTGGGGATTTATATCATTCTATAAACTGGTCACATTTTTTTCTTCAAGAATTAGGAGTGCACTAATTGAGGAATATTGAATTATTATCAGATGGGTTGACTTTATACAACAAAAATCCAAAACTTTTGTAAATTGCTTAAATATATAATTTCTTCATGCATGAAATTTCAAAAAAAATCAGATATGGTAGACAGCACATTTCACAAATATATGTTCATGCCCTTATCCTTCAAACATGTGAGTGTGTTATTTTACATGGCACATTGGACTTTGGTAGTGTAACTAACACTGTGGACTAAAATAGGGAGACTATCTTAGATTATGTAGAATGAGCCCAAATTAAGCACATGATGCCTTAAAAGTAGAAAACCTTCTCTGGTTGAATTTAGAGAGATACAGTGGAAGAATTTAGAGAGAATTGAAGTAACAGATAACTGATCTGGTGTTGCTGAAGGGAGCCACATGGAGAGCATAAGAAGGAAAGAGTGTTCTTTAGGAACAGAGACCTGCTCCTGGCTAACAGATGACAAGGAAAGGGAGACCTCAATTCTACAACCACAGGGAACTGAATTTGGCCAACAACTTGAATGGGTTTGCACCTTCCCCAAATCCGCTAGATGAGAATTGAGCCCAGCCAACACCTTGATTGAGAAGAAGAGACAGCTGAGTCACTCTGTGCCTGGCCTTCTGACCCACGGAAGTATGAGATAATAAATGGGTGTTGTTTCAAGGTACTGTGTTTATGGTAATTAGTTACAACTGCAATTAAAAATTAATACATCTGATGAGATCATCCAGGTATATGGAGATAATTAATTTGTCTTAGAAAATTTACCATGAATTTACATTGCTAAAATTAATTGTAATTGTTAGTTGGTTAGTATTTTCTAAATTGAAAACTTTTTAGGCTAAAATGATTTGCATCATAGTATTTACAGCCTTGTAAAACTGTATATGTATTAGAAAATACTCAAGTGACATTCTTGAGGAAAATCTTGTCCATGTTCACAGACATTTTCTTAGCCCGCTTCGAACAGAGAGGTGGCGGATCTCAAGATACCTCTGATTCTTCCCTATGAGAAGGAATACCTCACTAAAGAAAAGATTAAAGTCAGTGTCACCTCAGATATTCCAATGTTTTATTTCCTGCCAATTCAATTTGTTAACAATCATTGATGCAGTATATCTGAAGTAATAAGTATGTTTATAACCCTTTATCTAGATAGCTTAAAATTAGACAGCTGATTAGAAAGCTGCAAATGTAAAATTGTTATTTTAGTCACTTACAAAAAATCATTTCCCAACAAGTGATGCTTTTCTATTGCCATTTACTTCATCAAAAAGTATTCATAAACATGTATGTAATAAATATTCTTGGATGTCAGTAGCAGGGAGTACTTAGTTGGTTTTTCCTGTCAACCCTGTAAATCACATAACACATAGTGTTTCCTTATTTGCTTTTGCTGTAATAATGCTCAAAACAGTTTTATATTTTAGCTATATCATTTGAATAAGATAATCCTGCATGCATTGTATGTAGTAAGGTTATCCTGAATTGATGTTTGTTTGTTATGTGCCTTACATTTTTTAAATCTGACTTTATTATTTATTATTTTACTGTTTGTCCATATTTAGGAAAGTGTTTAGAAATAAACTTCCCTCTAACTCCTAGATACATCTTTGAGTATCATAGCACTCATGAAATAAGGGAATGCTTTTTTCCCATTTCTCATTAATAAGGTTTGGCTAAATACATTTTATCACAGAGTGTATATGATTTATTTTCTTATTTCAGTGATCTCTTGTAACAACAGGTTGAAAATTGGAGAGAACTCTTCAATGTTGAATGAAACCCTAAGATAAACCTAAACCTCACGAGACTTCATATTAAGATTTCATAACCAGTCATCTGATTAATCAGCTAATATGGTCTGAAATAGGTCTGATTAATTAGCTTAATATGAAATCATGTGAAGTTTAGGTTTCTCTTAGAGTTTCATTCTTGACTCCTCGTGTGTTACCTTTTTAGTCATAGCTTGAAAATTCAATCCAAATGTAGAGTTAAATCAATCTTTTAGGTCTCCATTGCAAAGCTGTGATAATTGATTTCTGATAATATGTTAAATCTCAAAACCTTCTTAAATAGAGACTCAGCATCACAATGACATAAGATGTAATAGCACTGCATTTGTTAATGCTCTTAGACACAAAATACACATATATACCACACTGTGTCTATGAAGGTAGGGAAGTTAATCAATTACAGATCAATATAAATTCTAAGGCATGAAAAAAATTATCTCCAAACTTATGGAACAGTCAACGACAAAAATTTTCTTAAAGAGAAAAGCCAATACTGCAACAATATTACTCAGTTTTATCAAAATAGTTCTGTTTTAACTTATGTTCACCAATGTGAATCTGACAAACATTGCAAAACAGAGAATAATACATGAAGAAAAACTTCAAAGAGCAGTGAAAAAGGAAAAAAAGTCTCCTAACCTTTTTTGTAGACCTAAAGTTTTGTGCCTTGAGCCATACCTTTCCATTATTAAATAGAGGCATCGTATTCAGGATCAAAAATATCAGATTATGAGATGTTTTTTACTTAAGAAATGGTAGTGGAAAAAAAAATATGTTGTAGTAGTACCAGAAGTCAAAGAGATATGCTTTGAAATATCTATTTATGAAAAGTAAAAGCAGTGCCTCTCAAAGTCTACAGGTAGACTAGTATAGCTCAGTTGCACCTGTCCATTAGGTTGAATACCGTGGAAAAATCAAACTCAATATCACACAAAATATTTTCATTGATAGAGGAATTAAGTTTTTCCTATGTTCTCTGTATGCTGCATAATTTATAATTGTACCTTTATGTCTGTGGTCAATATATCTGCTGGAAGGATTGGTTGGTCTAATATTCCATAGACAAGTTACACAGTTTTGTGAAAAATCAATGCCACTGGCATTCAGGTCAAGTTGGAGTAAGGAGTTCATGCTTTGATCACTCTCTCTATTCTAAACACATAATAATGATTGATAAAATATTAAAAAGGAAAATCCAAAAGGCACTGCTGGGCTCAAATACAAGATAAAAATCTCTGTGTACCAGAAATAGAATAAAAACAGAGTAATGAGCCAGACTGAAGCTGCAGGCTTACTGAGCACTAGGCCCAAAAGAAGGCAGTGTTGGCCAGGAGTTCAGCTCCTGCAGGGTAAATGCTGCTAAATTGCTTCATGTAAAATAAACAATTCTGAACTGTACTAACAAAATGAAGCCAAGCAATGCTAACTGGACACCCCTACTCCACAAGCTGTTGAATGGAGACAAAAAATAAAGTAACATTAAATATATGATATCAATCACTTCCTGTATCTATAAATTCTGGGGAGCTTCAAATATAAGGAGGTGAGAGGATAAACAAAGCCTCCAGAAGGGAGTTGAGCCAAATTCCTAACTACCTCTATGTCTGAATTTGTAATATTCCTATTACAGTCAAAGGATAGAAAATCTAAACTTCATTGAAGACTTGGTTTTTTATTGTGGTGCTGTAAGGATGAGCAGAGGCAACTGAAGTATTATTAGAAGGAAGTGATCTCAGGATGGTGGGGAGAAAGAACCAATCTCCAAACTCCAAAAATTGTAAGCACTCACTCATGATAAAACATTTTAAAATAGTCTAGTGCAAAGATAGCCAACAACATCATAAACTGTATTTATAATAAAAACTTTACACTATAATTTTATAACAGATTCTTACAGATGCTTTAATTTTGTGAAAATATTCAAAAAGAAATATAGGTACATTAATTCCTTTTTTTAAAAAAGTAATTTTTAAGGAAAAACGTGAAAAAAGAAAAGGTATATATGAAACAAGCAATCTTTAAAAGGAAGAAGTTATTAAAAATATAATATGTGAGAAAAATTCTAAAGTTTACACAGTTGAAAATAGAACAATGAATAAGAATTTAGCATTGAAGAGCTTATACAGAATGCAACAAAGAGGAAAAACAAGCAACTTAAAAACAAATATGAACAAATAGTTAAGAAACCTGGGGGTAGATTGTGAGACTCCATTTTAAAATTATAGTTGTCCCAAAAGAAAAGAAAACAAGTAATAGCAGAAGCTTGGCTTCCTAGCCTCAAGAAGTTCTAAAATCTGAGATTTCCTATATGATCAATGAGGAGAGAAAAAGTTATGCTTCTAAGGAGAACAAAAGTATACCTGTTATTAGATTGTAACCCCATGCATAATTTAGAAGTTCTTTTTATATGCCTGTAGATTGAACTAGATCCTGAATTCTCCTAATTTTCTTCAATGTTTGGCTACAACTAAATCCCGATGATGTTTCCTGGCCCTCTTCTTCCAATCCAGGCTAGGGATGCTCCAGGGACATTCAAGGGATTTCTCCTTCCTAAATCTAACCAACTATGGAAACTAAATATTAAAACTGGAGATAAACTAGACCCATGAGATATTATGGTCAGAAGTTAGATCTATTGCCCAGGGACTTCCTTCTTGTTTCCAAGCAGTTGATACTGTCTCTTCCTTTGTAAAAACCATAGAGAAGCTAGGCACGAGGTCACCTTTCACTGTGTTCCATACTCTGTTGAGGCTCTCCTCAATTCACATCACAAGCCGCCTAGCAAACTATGAGGTTACCTGCTGAAACATTTTTAAAATGGCCCAAGGGGAAAAGCAAAATTCTCAGGGTCCCCTCCCATCAGTGTCCACTGGGTATACCAACTATATAAAATTTGTCCAAAATACACTACTGAAAAAAACATTACATTCCTCCAAGGGCCGCTTCCCATTACTGAATTGTCCCTTTGAAGTATGGCAGCAAGATTTTATTTGGCTCCCCACCTCTCAAGAAAACCAGAATATCCTAGTTATGGTTTACATAAAGCTTGTCCAACTAGTGGTGCATGGCCACATGCAGCCCAGGAAAGCTTTTAATGCTGCCCAACACACATTTGTAAACTTCCTTAAAATATGAGAGTTACACAGAGACCTTTGTTGTTGTTGTTGCTGTTGTTGTTAAGCTCATCAGCTGTCATTAGTGTATGTTATGTGTGGCCTAAGACAATTATTCTTCCAATGTGGCCCAGGGAAGTCACATGTTTTCAAGTTGGATTAAAGCCTTTCCCTGTTGGCAGGCCATAGGCAAGGCAGTAGCTAAGGCCCTATTGGAAAAATTATACCAATCTGGGGAGTCTCTCCAGAGCCTCACAGTGACTGAGGAACTGATTTGACAGGTAGAATTATTTAAAATATTTGCCAGATTTAGCCTATTTATCAACATCTCCATTATGCTTGCTACTCCCAGTCATCTGGGCAGGTGAAGCAAACCAACGGGATAATAAAAGTCCAGTTGGCAAATATCTGTGTAGCGTTTAGCCTGGAATGGCCAAAGATCCTTTCATTAGTCCTCCTTAACCCTGGCACGCATTCAACGCTCCCTTCCCAGAGTTTTTAATTCATGCAGATAGTCGAGGTAGCCAACAAACCTATGAGGATTTCTAAATCTATACTGATCCCCTTCTAACTAGGACCTCTGACTGACAATCATTGTTTGTTCTTTCACCAGGACCCCTGACTGACAATCATTGTGTCTTCTTTTACCATCAGTCTTCAAACAGCTCTGGGGAAGGGACTTCTTAGAAACATACCAGGTCCATGTTTCCTGCTTCCAAAATGGGAGACAATGCTTAAGTTATCCTCACCAGGAGATTTTGCCACAGAAGCATTTTTTTATCCAAATTTCTATCTATTCCGTTGAGCTTGCGAGGACTACCTTCCCTCCTCTCCAAGAGCTACTTGAGAGTCTTGGGGCACAATCCAACACTGATGATAACCCTTAGATTATAACTGGGGAAACTTTCAACAATGCGATTTGCCTGAAGGGACTAACTCTAGTGAGGAGCTAGATTAGGAAGGTTTCTGAGGTCCTGGTTTTGACGAGGTTCTGCTTGGAATAAATATATGGTCAGAAATCTTTCCTTCACTGTTGACAGAATTGCTCACTTTACTGCCTGAGCCACCAAGGAACAACAGAGGTCCCTAGACTCCCTTGTTCATGTGTCCTAGACTACTACATTGTTTTGGGCTATCACCTCACCACACAGGGTGGTGTTCATGCTATTGTTAACATTTGCTACTGCACCTGCATAGATACTTTTAGTCAGGTTGAATTGGGAACATCTAAGATCTCAAAATCAGCCAAATCTCCAGAAACAACACCTTCAGAAAGCCTCCTGGCTGAAGTCATTGGGTTAAATTTTCAATGACAAGATATTTTCAGCTGATTTCCCCTGGAAGAGGATTTTTTTTTCCTGTGGTCTGCCATACAGGTCTTAGTGATCCTTTTCATATTTGGCCTAAGAAGGTCTTAATGATGCTCCTCACATTTGGGCTAGGCTCCTCATTAAAATTGTTTTACCCTGTTTTAAGAGATGTCTGCAGGAGACCCCCACCAGAATTGTGCTGACCTAATCCTTGAGACTTTAAACTCACCTCAACTGGAAACTGGAACTAACTTAACTCAAGGGACTTTGATTCAAATCTAATAGGCACCTGAGTGCCTCTCGTAAGTATAATAAATGGCTTTAGTTGCTCAGTTGGCCACTGACCTGCTACTAGGATCCATGTGTGGGACTAGACGGACTTAAAGCAGGTTGCTGGTGCCCAGAGCAAGTTACGGGTGCCATAATGAAATGTAGTGCTGTCTGGGGACAGGTTTGAACCAATTCTTCAGGACAGGTTCTGAGTGGCTAACTGGACCTAAATTTAAAATAGAGCAAAGCAGCCATTAGCTAACTGGAGGTACCACACATGCTCTGAGTTCCCGAAAGCCCACACCTTTTATCTTTGGGATTTTCAGGACTCACCTAAAGGAGTCAATTAAAGCTTATCTGCATCAGCCAGACAGGGTACTGCTGCATGGACCAATCAGAACTAAGGGATTTTAAACTTTCAGTCCTTCATTTGCTTAAGCAGACTTGATTAGGAATGTGGGTGGAAACTTTGGCTAGAAAACCCAAGTGTTCCCTTCGTTCTCTTGAAAAAATAATGTTTAAGTTATTTATATTTAAGTTATACTCCTTATGCCTTTCCCTAGAAACCAGTCAAAACAACTCCATCTAAAACATAACCTTGATATCAAGGAACAACTACAGCAAAGTGCTAAACAGTTTTATTCCTCTAAGCGAACCAAAAGGAAATAGCCCCAAATCAACAGGAAGTAGCTAGAGTAATTCTTGCCCATTTTTTCCTCAAGGTTGAGGAATGGGTATAAAACAGGGGGGTTTGTAGCTGCACCAGACTAATTTGGTTTATGTAATATGTTTGTAAGTTGTTTTTCAGTTGTCATGGATGCTCAGGTCACATAACCTGAGCCCGCCCAGATAAAGTATGCAACCACATGGGGAACCTAAGTGCTTGGAATGAGGTGTAGGGGCTGGATTAAGAAGCAGACATCACATGGCAGAATGCAGGATCCAATCAGATTATACTCTACCATCAGCCCCTGCAGGATTCAGTTATATCATGCGTCTCGACATCATCTCATTGAAAGATCTAATCAGATCACAACCCATTATTCTATGCTTATAAAACCCAACCTAGTCCCCATCTTGGGGAGACAGATTTGAGCTTTTTTTTTTCTGTCTTCTTGCCAGTCAACTTGCAATAAACTATTATCGCTGTAAAAATCCAGTGTTTTGGCATCTGGCTTTTTGTTATGCACAGGCAAATGAACCCAGTTTGGCTCAGTAACAAAAGTCTAACATGAGCTTGCCAAAGAAGGAGAGATACAGAAAGGAGCAGAATCAATATTGGAATATCTCAAACAAAGATTTAGTAATTCTGACAAGCTCTTAAAATGATAAATGAAAATAAATATCAATACCAAAACATATCAGAAGTAAACCAGAGAAAAGCCAGAATAAGAAGAAAATCCAAAATGGAGACAGCAGGGGAAAAAAAGGCAAATTGCCATTAAAGGAGTAGCAATGATACAACAGAGGACTTCTCTGTTCAAGATGCAAGGAAAAGACAACACAAAGATATCTTCACTCTAATTGCTTTGTAGAACTCTAAACTCAGCAAAACATTTTTTAAGAATTTTTAAAAATTTCAAGAATTAAGGCAAAATTCAGACTAACAAAAATGAAGTTTCCCACTAAAAGATATACATTAAAGAAAATCTAAGGAATGTACTTTAGTCAGGAAGGTAAATTTCCTAATTAATTCTGTAATAAAAAAATAGAGGAAATTAGGGAATTAGTAGAAACAAAGATACCTGTGTAGTGATACGTTAAAAAAATCATATAAATAAAATGGTTCGTGAAGTTTCAAATATGTACATAAATATATTTTATATGTGTTTGTATGTATACACATATAATAAGAACAATATTGTATAAGTTCAGAGGTTAAAAACTGAATTGAAGTATTCTAGGCTCTTTTCTTATCTGTTGAGAGGACCAGATGTTTACTATCTTTAATTTAAGGATGCAGGTTTTAGTTTGGAAGGTAAACATTACAAAAATAGTAACAATACCAAAGTATATATGTTCTGAAATGTATATGTTCTCAACCATTGCAAAAATAGTAATAATAAACTGTATATATTTTCAAGACACACATGGATTGACAAAAAATAGAAAATCTAAAAATAAGAAAAGAAATTAGGGGAAAATAAATATAGAGTAGAAAGCACATAATCAAATGTCAGATTTGGACCCAAGTATATTACTATTAAAGTAAATTTATTTAGAACCACTTCAGTCCACTATTTTCTGTCTAAAAAAAAAAATTTAAAGTGTAAGCACATATAAAGAATAAAAATTAAGAAATGGAACAAAATCTAACATACAAAAACTATCCAAAATAAATTTTGTGTAATTACCCTAACATTAGAAAACAGGATTTAAAGAAAGAAGGATTTCTATATACAGACAGGCAATTGACAATGATATTTGTTTTTTAATTTTTCGGGAAGATATAAGAAGTCTAAGTTTTTGTAAATGTAATTCCATAGCAGTACAGTCCAACATAATTTTCTGGAAAGATAGAAATATTCTACATCTGCACTGCCTGATATAAAAGCCACTTTCCAATATGTAGCCATTGAGCATCTGAAATCTGATTATTGTGAGTGAGGCCTGAATTTTAATTTTAGTAGACACATGTGGCAAGTGGTTACTATAATGGACAGAATAGTCATATCGCATTTAAATACATAAAGCAAAAATCCAGAGACGTCAAAAAAGAAATAAGAAAATCAAGAATTATAACTAAAGGTTTTAACACACCTCTGTCAGTAACAGAGTAGTAAGGGAAAAGAGAAAACCACTAAGTGTTAAGATTTGAACACCACAGATTATAAATTTGTTCTAGTTGATATGTAGAGACTACTACATCTTCAAATTAGAGAACATTCATAATTTTCAAGTGCAATTTTTATGAAAATTTATCATATGCTGGAACATTAGCAAATATAAATTAAGTCATGCAGAATATGTATAAGAAAACTGCAGACCTATGGATTTAAGAAAACAATCAGATAATTAGAAAAATATCATATTTTTGAAATTAAATAATGCATTTGTTTGGGAGGCCGAGGTAGGTGGATCACCTGAGGTCAAGAGATCAAGACCATCCTGGCAAACATGGTGAAACCCCGTCTCTACTAAAAATACAAAAATTAGCTGGATATAGTGGTGTGTGCCTGTAGTCCCAGCTACTTGGGAGGCTGAGGCAGGAGAATCCGCTTGTACCTGGGAGGCGGAGGTTGCAGTGAGCTGAGATCACTCACTGCACTCCAGCCTGGGCCACAGAGCGAGACTCCATCTCAAAAAAAGAAAAAATAATAATAATAGTAATACTTTTGTAAATAACACACATGTCCAAGTTAACAACAATGCAAATCAGAAAATATTTTAAACAGAAATACAGTATAGTAGTCCACCTTGTCTGAGTTTTCACTTTCTGCAATTTCAGTTACCTGCAGTCAACCATGGTTCGAAAATATTACTACATTGAAAGTTTTAGACATAAACAATTTACAAGTTTTCAATTGTGCACCATTCTGAGTAGCATAATGAAATTTTGCACCATCCGGCTTCACCCTGCCGTGACTGTAAATCATCCCTTTGTTTAGCTTGTCTACACTGTCAAAGCTACCCACCTGTTAGTCATTCACATCATCTGCTGTAAACGTCCAACCATCAGCATGGTCATAGCTAGATAATCCAGGATCATCCAAATTAGATAATCCTCCTTCTGGCATATGGGCAGAAGGTCAATAGTAGCCTAATGCTATGTCAAAATGAGTATGTTGTTCACCTCACTTCATCTCATCACAAGAACACTTCATCATCTCACAGCATCATAATAAGAAGATACTCTACAATAAGATATTTTGAGAGAGAAAGCAAATTCGCATAACTTTTATTAGAGTATATTATTATTATTTTTCTATTTTATGATTATTGTTGTTAATCTCTTACTGTGCCTAATTGATAAATTAAACTTCATCATCGGTATGTGTGTAGGAAAAGACATAGTCTGTGTAGGATTTGGTACCATCCATGGTTTCGGCCATCAACAGGGTCTCTTGGAATGTATCTCCCATGGATAAGGAGGGGCTACTGTATAATCAAACTAAAACATGTCAAAATAAATGTGCTGCAGTTGAATTTTGCCTCCAGGAAAATTTTTGGTCTTAAATGCACATTCAAGGAAAGAAGAAGGCTGAAAGTAGCCAAGAATTTAGGAAATAAAATGTGAAAAAATGCAGATTAATCCAAAAAAATTAATGAAACAATATTAAATGGAAAATTAAACTCAATAAAATAGAATAGAAACTATAATTTTAAAAATTAATAAAGCAGAATCAGGTCTTTGCTAAAACTATCAAAATTAACAACAGCTTATGGAGACTTCTTAAGGAAGAAAAAATGAAAGAAAATGTACAAATAACCAATTTCAGGAATATAATAGGGAAGAGTACTGTAGACTCTGGAGTGATTCAAAAGCACATAAAAGAATAAAATAACTTTATCCCATTAACTGGAACATTTAAATAAAATGTATGAATTTCTAGAAAAATGTAAATAACCTAAATGTAAACAAGAATGAATCAAAATTGTAAATTGTTTCACATTATATTTCAATAGCAATATTCATAATTAAATATTGTAATAAAAATATTACATGTTAATTAGGGTAGATTTAGTCATCCCACAATGTACATACATACTTTTAAACGTACTTGTAATTTTATCTGCCAATTTAAAATCAAATGAAATTTTAAAAAATAAAATAGTGGCCTGGTGCAGTGGCTCACGCCTGTAATCCCAGCACTTTCAGAGGCTGAGGCAGGTGGATCACGAGGTCAGGAGTTCGAGACCATCCCAACCAACATGGTGAAACCCCGTCTATACTAAAAATACAAAAATTAGTCAGGCGTCGTGGCATGCACCTGTAGTCCCAGCTACTCAAGAGGCTGAGGCAGGAGGCTGAGGCACTTGAATCTGGGAGGTGGAGGTTGCAGTGAGCCGAGATCATGCTATTGCACTCCAGCCTGGGCAACAGAGTGAGACTCCATCTCAAAAAAAAAAAAAGTAAATAAAAAATAAAATAAATAAATACATAATAAAATAAAATAGAAAAATATGTCATAACTGTAAGGACTAAAGAGATTCATTGAGAGTGTAAATAAAAATCTCACAAAAATAGAAAATGTCAGGCTGTCTACTAACATTTAAGGAAGAAATGATGACAGTCTTATGCAAAGTCCTCTTGGGAATAGACCAAAAGGAAAAAAAATGACTACTAGTTTCCTGAGAACAGCATAATCTTGATACCAAAATCTGAAAGAAGAAAATTACAGGCAAATAGTATTTATAAACCCAGATGTAAAAATTCTCAACAAAATATTAGCAAACCCTGTCTAGCAATATATAAAATCTAAAAGACATCATGACTATGTCTGGCGTATCACAGAAATGAAAGGTGAATTTGTAAATTTACAAGATATGTATTGAAGCATTTTTAAGAAAAAATAATGGGAATAATCTCAACATACTAACAGGAAACTAGAAATATTTTTAAAATGTTATTTTCATGGAAAAATGCATCATTTTAAGTTAATGGATTACAGCAACTATCTACCAACAGACAAATCTCAAAATATTATGCTATTCATAAAGCAATTTATGTATAAAACATTATATAATGGCATTTGTCTAAAATGTAAATACTGTAAAATGATTTTATTTAATATTTGAGGATATATAAATATGTAGTAAATGTGCACAGAAACAACACTGCCGCTAGAGGAAAGAAAGGTGAGACTGGGGAGAGTGAACAGGTGGCTTATACTATCCTTTATTTTCTCTTTTAAATAAAAATGTTAAAAGTTGTGCCTTAGTGTTCAGATTTTTATAACACTGTGATATATATTGTTTGTCTACTATTTTATTATCTATTCTTACCTGCATATATGAAATATTCCACAGATGGTAAAAATAATTATATAGGTAAAAATATAGATGCTATAATTTACGAGATAGCACCATCATTATTTAGAATTGTCAGATAGTCTAGTCATATCTCAGTTTGGAAGTTGAAAAAACTATTCAGGGTAGTTCCTATGTTTCCTGATGGTATGAAAATCTTTATATGATAAAGGCAGTTCAAGCATATGTTGATATTATCTGAATTTAGTGTTCATTATATTTCTCAGAACAGTTATTTTCATTCTTGGCTAAGATGATTGACGTAACAGTGCATCTTCAGTTTTCCAGAAGAATCTAGCCTCTTCTGCCTCACAGACCTTAAGATTGTATCATTTTAATTCAAATTAATTGGCCATTTGTCACTAAAAAAAACCCTGCTAGATATTATTCATGAAATAAATTGACAAAAGCATAATTTTAAGCTGTTTACTGATAGTGTTTTATTATGTTTACTTCCTACATAGTATAAGCATTGAAATTAGAAAGAGAGAAAGGAAACCATTTTCAGTTTTATTATTCACTAATAACTATGGGCTTATCAGAACTGTGCCCTTATTATCAAATATAATGAACTGATTTTATTGCATATTTTGATGTGTTTTTCTTGAATTTTGGCACTGAGGACAGTAGATATAGAGAAATTGAGTACAACTGATAGTTAACACAATATTAATAAAAAATGCCATGAAAATGTGTTCCAATTAAATGATAATATACATTACTGGTTAAATAAAGTCAATTGATATTTATCAGAATCAGTCTCGATGGAATGACTATGGCCTTCGTGATCAAAGATATAGCATGACTTCTATGGCAGAGACATTGCTAATTATATGAAGACAGACCTTTGATTAAATTGGATCAACCTACAATACAAAGTGGTTAGAATTCAAATCAAGTAATTACTAACATTATAAAATTTTAGATATGTTTAAAAATTGGGAAAATGTAATTGTATTTTTTGAGGTATTCCTGCATGATAGGGAAGCCCAAACAATAGGCGCTATAAGGCAAGGGTTCAATGATGACCACCCACTCCTTCATGAAGTCCTATTTCATTGATATCCTGCATAGTTTTCAGTATATAACAGAACCAGAGGCATTGAAGTAAGAAAAGAAATTTTAATAGCAATATTGAAATAAACTTAGTCATAGATTCATTTGAACTTCTTAATATTTATATACATTCCTTTTGAAATAATTTTCACATAACAAGAAATTTATATTTACTCCGAGAAATATAGGGTTCATTAATTGTAAGGTTTTTAAGATTTCAAAAAAGTAATTTATTTTACCAAAACAAACATAAAAATGTAATGCATAGCTGATAAAAATGTCACAGTTCTCTAAACACTTAATTTGGTTCATTTTCTTTTTATTATTTTTATTTTATGTATTTTCAGAGAATGAGATATTGGATTTTTCCCTATATAAGATTTATATGAGAACCATAGTTCAAGAGATTTAAGCTCTTTAGGATTGAGAATATTACTTTCATAGAATATATGCTTTCACAGAGTTTTTAGGAACAAATATTTTTTCTTCAATAAGAAATAGTTTTCTTTTATGTCAAACTCAGTAGAGTAAAGCATTAGCTGGGATTGCTTTTTCTTATTACTGATTTCAATGAAGACAGAGTTTTGGATGCACCCCCATGGCTTTCCCCCGCACATTCTGCCTTGAGGAGGGGCTTATCGCAGTTAAACCTCTTATGCATCTTAGCATAACTGAAGGTTTTATCTGCTTCTCTAGGGGAGATCTCTGCCTTTGCTAGCAAAGGAAGGCTTCCTGTGGTCCTGTAAGCCTGACGCTAGGGTTCAGTTAGCAGATGCAGTGGTTCCCACAGTAAACTGCTTCTTCCTACCTTGCCTTTTTTGGGGGCTTAAGTTAATATACTAACCCCAGTCTTCTATTTCTTCTTTTATTTCTCAATGTATTCATAACTGAATTGCAGAAAAGGACACTAATAATAAGGACCACTTTATAGAGTCCAACACAAATGGTGAAAACAGAAAACCAAGTCATGTAGGCCTGGGTTTGAATCTCATCTTTATGTCTTATGTCACTCTCTTGGGCAAACCAGTTTCTCTAAACTTCAATTTTCTCATCTCTAAGTGAGAGGTGTTATACATAATATTTAGTCATATATATACTTTTTAAAAAAATGAATAAAGTATAACTAGACAATATATAATATAATTATGCATTATTGTTGAAAGTGAAAAGTTTTTAGATAAATTATAACATATTTAAAAAAATACATGAATGATATTTAAACTACTGCTTTTATATGACACATAAGGCAGAAAACTTAGTACAATAATTTAAACATAAAAGCTGAGTCCCATAGTATATAAAGAATCAAGCACTGGAGGGAATACTAGGGAAAAAGAGGTTTTAGGATAAAAGAAAAAAAAACAGTTTCTTTAATACTATGCTATGACCTGTAATGTTTGTTGAACATGTTTCTTAAATATTCCACCTGTCAATAAGAAGAGATAAACAAGAAAGAAATGGTATAATTCTGCTTTTAATCCTAATACTACTTTCTCTTAGTATTTCTTATAGTTGTTATTCTCTCTCTTTTTTTTTTTTTTTTTTTTTTTTTTGCTTTTTCGGAAGGGAAAGTTTTATATGGCAACTTCTGGTCTACTTTGGTTCCATTGCTACTGATTAATTTTTGGTTATTTATAATATAATCGTTAGCTATGATTATTGGGATCATTAATGGAATATATATGTGAATGTTTATCTAAAATGAGATCGAACTTTCATGTATAGGTGATGTTGATACATTAATAACTTGTATTAGGTAAGTGAATGGCTAGTGGAGATATCCCTCCAATTGCAGAAGTAAACAGAGTAAATACATAGCTTCAGCTGTGGCATGAGAAAACAAAATGGAACACAAGCTAGGTTAGAAACATCAAGCCTACCTAATGAGATGAAATTTGTTGTGTTGTTCATGTAACAGATGACATAAATAAAATAATGATGAACATTTCATGAGTCATAGGACAGTTCCTTGAATATCTTGTGGATGTGGACATGCTCTAGACAGTGAATAGTAGATTAATATTTATTGGTTGTCATCTATGGGTTTCTATTTGATCTATTGAGGTCATATGCTTCTTGGTGGCTATTCATATGACAGAAACTGATGCAATGGTTGGTGATTACCACCTTTAACATTCTCCCTATTTTCTAC
Organism: Pongo abelii; assembly: GCF_028885655.2. NCBI lineage: Eukaryota > Metazoa > Chordata > Mammalia > Primates > Hominidae > Pongo > Pongo abelii. The sequence continues at coordinate 28,022,151 of NC_071998.2, forward strand.
CCAATTCCGACATTAAATTTTTTCTCTGTGGTTAGCTGATATCATGCCTTGCTGTACTGATAGCGCTGCAACAAGCGAAAAAACAAGAATTTATGGTAAGTGGTGTGACAAAGATACAACTTCACATGGGTAAAGAATACACTTTGTAAAACTTAAGATATTCCCCCAAAGCATGTAGGTTTTTCAGTTATTTTATTTTATCTATTATCACATGTAATAAAGGAAAGAAAGTCTCTTTGACAAATGGTGCTGGGAGCATTGGATTTTCACATAAAATAAAATGAACATTGACTCTTTCCTCATATTATACTAAAAAATTAACTCAACCTGATCACACACTTAAATGGAAAAACTAAAATTGTAAAATTTTTAGAAGAGAACATAGGAGAAAATCTTTTTGTGCCAAGTAGCAAAGATTTCTTAGGACACAAAAAATTGAGCTATAAAAATAATACATGAACGACGAGCAAATTCAAAACTCACTCTTCAAAAGTTAGTATTCAGCAAACAAAAAACAAGGCCCAGAATAAGATAAAATATTCAATATATATATCTGACAAAGGACTTGTATCCAGATTATATAAAGAATTCTTACAAGTCAATAAGCATGTAGTTTTAACAGTTACTGTACTATATATACCATTACATGCAATAAGGAATTCCCTGATTTTTAAAATAAATAAAAGACACTATGACTAAATGCTGTACAACTCCCTACAGTCCAAAACATTCCAAGAAGTAAAATATAAAATTCATGACTACAGAATCATATTGTGCTTTTCAAAAAACTATTAGATGGTGAATTAGATGATAAGCAAGGCTCTACTTGGAATGATGTTTAAAGATAATAAAGCTATGTCTCAAATACACTTTGTGAATATAGTAACTTATTTTTAAAGATGAAATTCTCAAAGATAAAAGGGAAAGAGCCTAATATGAGATTTGAAAATTGAGTGCATCTCATGTATATTTTCTTAACCCCCAAGCATAGCATATTTTCTATTTACTTAGAAATGAAAAATTTAAATTAAATATATATGTGTGTATATATATATATATATGTGTGTGTGTGGAGAAAGAGAAAGATAGCGTGAAATAATATCTTTATCTCTGTATGTGTGTCACATTCAGTAAGGATACACACACACACAAAGCAAGAGAAAAACTGAATGTGTAAAAAGTGCCGGGGGAAGTTACTCTGTGAACTGTCCTCTGTATTAGTCATTGTTAGTCATTTCATAGGATTTAATCTGTTGTCCCAAATTATATCTGTTTTTATAAATATGAGGCAGAGATTTAATTACACTACATATTTTCTTATTAGGATAAACAATAGCTAACTGTGATATGATGTTAATTCAATATGATGGAAAACGTGTAATGAAATAAGACTTTCAAATCATATTAATGTACATGTGCTATGCTTCATAATTCCTTTTTTTTTTTTTTTTGAGATGGAGTTTTACTTTGTCACCCCGGCTGGAGTGCAGAGTGCAATGGCACGATCTCGGCTCACTGCAACCTCCGCCTCCCAGGTTCAAGCAATTCTCCTGCCTCAGCCTCCCAAATAGATGGGATTACAGATGCTAATTTTACATGCTCAGCTAATTTTCATATTTTTAGTGGAGACAGGATTTCACCATGTTGGCCAGGCTGGTCTTGAACTCCTGACCTCAAGTGATCCACCCGCCTTGGCCTCCCAAAGTGCTGGGATTACAGATATAAGCCATTGCGTCCAGCCCATGATCCTTTTCAACAGCATTATATTCAGTGGTTAATGACATGCACATCCTGGAGAGAAAGCATATTTTATTTGATCATGTGGGTTAAGAACTGACAAAATAGTGCAGTCCTGAGACTTGATTGCTGCACACATTCTTTTAATTGCTGGTTACTTAAAGAGAAGCTTACTGATTTCTTTAAGGAGACTAATAGGAAATAAATGAGTTCTCAGAGTTTATCAATTACAGAAGTAACAAAAATCATTCTAGTCCACGTACTCTTCACAATACCAGTGGGTGGTAATGTAAAGGTGGCATTAACTGAGCCATTTCATAATCACAGTCAAATACATCATAGTGTGACGATGTCTAACGTTAAAAGTATGAGCTGGTTATTTAGATTAAATTCTGCGTTACTTCTGCAGATCAGTTGTTTATTTCTTTGTAAATGATAACCCCTATTGACTGAAATGGAACTAGGAATCCAATAGCTTAAAACACATGAGATGCTCTTGTTTAAAAAGTGTATGAATCCAATATTTTTAGCTACCTTTATCCAAGACTCATGAGGGAGCAGCACTTTACAAGTAATGCTAGAGCTTCTTGAACCAGTTGAAAATTTGCGCTTCTGAAAGCTTCGTGTTTAGTAGCTTAAATAACGCTTCCACACCAATTATATATTTAATCACACTCACTTTTTAATGTAAACTTTCTACAGTGGGTCAAAATTTTTTAAAAATTACTTTTATGTTTTACTATGTGTGTGAGCGTGTATGTGTGTGTGTATTTGTTGAAACAAAGTCAAAATGTTTAAAATAAACATATGTAGTTAGCCTGAGAAATTTAAAAGAAAATCAGTTTCCAGACTGGATTTGTTTTTATTTTTTATTTGATTCCTTAACAGGGCTTCGGTGTTCATGTGAATCTTTGAATCTGTAGGTAGAAGAATACGTTTGTGTGTACTTTTCTGAATATGATTTCTGTAGCTTTTATAAAATTATTAGACGGAGTTTTGATCTTCAAATATTACAAACTGTAACTTTGGAATCACCCTACCTTTTCATAAGACCTTACTTTTTGAAAGTTAAAGGATCAAATTTGATGTGAAAATATCTGTAAATTAAAAACTTGGCTGTCTACTAGCTGCATAGCTAGAGCTTCTAGAATGACAAGTGTCCACATTCTGACAGTCAGCTATTTATTCTATAACTCCATTTATGTTCAAATCAAATTTCACTTCAAGCATTATACCATTTTTGTTTGTCTGCTGAGCTTCCATCTTTGTTGACCAATTCCTTTTCTCAGTTATCCATTTTTGTAAAATGTCATATTAGTTTATCACTGAGAGACAAAAAGGCAACACAAATACATGTGTTGGTTTCTGTACTTGAACTGCACAATAGATGTGAAGTGATTAATTACCGAATTACTTGAAAGAAATGATGTGATTTGGTCACCAGTCATAATATGCATCTGTTACTTACATAGTGATTTATGGATTGAAGAAATAAGAATAAAATTAATACTTTAGGAAATTACATTTAACATACTGTAATAACTGAAACTTAAACCCTGTTGTGTGGCACTGGTATTATTTAATTATGGTAACTGAAATTCATACATATCAGAATCACGTAAAGTGAAGACTGTCTGTATTCAATATGCGGTAAAAATATTCTTCAAAAATGAAGGCAAAATACTTTTTTCAGAGCAACAAAAGAGGAGAGAATTTGTAACTGCCAGAACTTGTCTCAATAGAAATATTGAGGAGTGTTTTAGGGCTAAAAGGATAAGATACCAGCCTAAGTGTAGGGAAACATACAACTACAGGAAAGAAAGAATAACACTGGAAGGGTTGTCTACACAGGACAGTAACTTTAAAAGAATATATAAATGTTCTTCATTTAATTTATCTAAAAGTCAGTTGACATTTTAATGCAAAAAAGTCATCTATTATGACGTTTATAACTTAGGAAGATGTAAAATATAGATTTATATAATACTGCCAAAAATTTGGTTGTGTAAAGGAAATTGAACTATTCTAGGTGCTTATATTTTACATGAAGTTGATATCACCTGTAAGTAGATTATGATAAAGCCAAAAATGTAATTCCTACATTAACAATCAAAACATAGGTAAGGGCTGGGGGCGGTGGCTCACGCCTGTAATCTCAGCACTTTGAGAGCCCGAGGCAGGCGGATCAGGAGGTCAGGAGATTGAAACCATCCTGGCCAACATGGTGAAACCCCGTCGCCACTAAAAATACAAAAATTAGCTGGGTGTGATGGCATGCTATTGTAGTCCCAGCTACTAGGGAGGCTGAGGCAGGAGAATCGCTTGAACCGCAGAGGCGGAGGTTGCAGTGAGCCGAGATCGCACCACTGCATTACAGCCTAGTGACAGAGCAAGACCCCGTCCCCCACCCCAAAAAAAAGGAAAGAGAGAAAAAACAGGAAACTAGGAAAGTATAGCTAGAAACATCAATAGAAGAATTAAAAGAGAATAAAATTTTTGATTAGTTCAAAAAGGTAGAAAATGAAGAACATAGAAACCAAAATCAGATAGGAAAAATTGAACAATGTACACTACAAACCAATTCCCATCACTAATTCCACTAAATGTAAACTGACTAAATAGTCCTATTAAAAGTAGATATCATCACAGTAAATATAATAGGCAGTCTCAAATTTATGCTATCTAAAAGAGATTAATTTGAAATATAAAGACAGGAAAACATTAAAAGAAAAAGGGTGAAAAACAATATGCCATTCAAAAAGTAAAAATAAGGCTATTTTGTCTACACTAATATAAATGTAAACCTCAAGATAAAAACTATTAGCAGAAAAAGAGATAATTTAAAATAAATAAAGATCAATTAATAAGAAAGATATAACAATCATAAATGTGTATGCACCTAATTAAAGAGGTACAAAATCAAAAAAAATTCATGAACTGTAAAAAATAAAGGGAAAACTGGGCAAGTTATTAACATAATTGTGGATTTAAACACATCTTACCCTTGTGACCTCGATGATGCTACCTCATCTCTTAAAACAAGTACCTTGTTCTAGTTCAAATAAACTAACACTGCTTCTGTTTTAAAAAGTGAGACTTAAATTAGATAATATATACAAAGTGCTTATCACAGGATTGTAGAGCACATAATACTATTTCTATAAGGAGTAGATGTTAATGTTTCTTGAAATTGTAATAGTCCAACATATAATGAAGAAAAATCCATTCTAAAATCTTGGCATTCTATATATGAAAATAACTTTCTTGAGCATTGCCGTATTTTCTTGTTTCTTTTGATTGCGAAAATCTTCTATTTTTTCCAATAATCCGTCTACCTTAATACTTTGCACTTTGGATTTTGGTCCTTACATTCTCAGAAATTGATCTCTGAAAGGTTGTGATGGCAGCAGGGGCCATCTGGAGTGGCCTCTGCCATGACACCAACTGCAGTGGTGGAAGGCGCCGCAGGGGCTGCATGCTCCACAGAGCTAACACAGGATCCAGGAACAGGTGGAAGCCACGCGGGCTTCCAAGTTGGAGGGGTGGGAGCCCCGCCCCCCCAGACACAGCTACAGCTGCTCAGCTGCAATGCAGACCTGGGCATCTCTGCACTCTCAGAGGCTCAGGAAGCCCCCTTGCTCCCACAGGCTTAAAAGGGCCTGCTCCCACTGCCTGACCTCTCCTCACTCCTGGCACCCACTCTGATTTTGGAGCTAAGCAGTGGCTGAGCCCAGGTGCTATCACGACCTGGCTGGGTGTGCACACACTCAGTGCAGCACTGACACTCCAGCCCCCGCCACCTCTGCCCCCTGTGAATTTTGGGTACCTACGAGCATGGCAGGGAGGCCGAAGGTGGGTTGAGTGTGGTTTGGCATGGTTCCTGCAGGCACAAACAGCCTGGGTGCCATGGGCACTGTGGATGGCAGGTTAATGGTGGCAGGAGGCAAACAGGCTCCTGGGTGGAAAGGAATGGGTCCCTGGTGAAACCCCACCTTCAGGCCAGAGATGACTTGAGGCCTGGAGATTGGGCTGCCAGTTCCACGAACCAGCGTGAGAACTTGTGGTGCTTTTATGACTTGCTCATGGCCACCCATGGACCAATTAGCATGCAATTCCTTCTCTCTGAGGTCCATAAAAACCCTGGGCTCAACCAGACTTGGGCAGAAAACAGGATGACCTGCCTACAGAGAGGAGCTACCCACTGTGGATCTCTTCTCTGCTGAGAGCTGAACACTCGCCAGGATGCCCTGCCTGCACAGAGCTACCCATTTTGGGTCTCCTCTCAGTTGAGAGCTGAGCAGATGTTGGGACTACCTGTTGTGGGTCTCCTCTCTGCTGAAAACTAAATGCTCTTTGGGATGCCTTGCCCACAGAAAGGGGCTACCCACTGCAGGTCGTCTCTAAGCTGTTCTGTCACTCAAAAAAGTACCTCTTCGCCTTGCTCATCATCCACTTGTTCGCGTGCCTCATTCTTCCTGGTTGCAGGACAAGAATTCCAGACTTGTCAAGTGGCAGGGCAAGAGCTGTAACACAAATAGGGCTGAAACACGCCCCTTGCTCACCACGTTACAGGCAAGAGAAGGAGAGAGAAGAGAAGGAGAGAAGAGCTGCAGCCCTCGAGGGAGCCCAGACCTAGGAACTCCCTGAGCCAGGGCTGTGACTCCCTCTTTGGGGCTTTTTGATTCCTCGCATCTCCAAGCCTCCAGGTGCCACTATGTTCCCTGGTGCCAGCCGGGGAAGCTGCTTGTGATATGCCTGGTCCAGCGGTAAACTTGCAGGGAGCTGGCACCTGTGCCAGTGCCTGGAGCTACGCACTCCATCACCGCTAGCATGCCTGGCTGTGCCCAGTGGCTGGCTCCCATGCTCACTTGCTCACACACTCCTCACTGCTCCATCCCTGGCTCACTCTTGGCAGGCGTGGGATCCAGCCTGGTAGCATGAGCTGAGTACAACCTGCCAGGCCAACTGGGTGGAATGAGCCCATTGGTCCGGAGCAAAACTCAGGCAAAGGCACCATTGGCTATAGAGATTTCTGGCTTGAAAAGTGACACCCCAAGGATCCTGTGACAGTTGTATCATCTTTTCCTAGACAGATTTCATTTCTTACTCTTTATTTTCTTTGATGGGTTGTTCACAATAGAAACTGAAAAATCCATCAAAGAAAATAAAGTGAATGAAGACAGCGTTTCAAAAGAAGAAAGGACTGGGCATAGTGGCTCACATCTGTAATCCCAGCACTTTGGGAGGCTGAGGCGGGTGGATCCCCTGAGGTCAGGAGTTTGAGACAGCCTTGCCAACATAGTGATACCCCATCTCCACTAAAAATACAAAAATTATCCGGGCGTGGTGATGCACACCTGTAATCCCAGCTACTCGGGAGGTTGAGGCAGGAGATTGGCTTGAACCCAGGAGATGGAGGTTGCAGTGAGTCGAGATCACACCATTGCACTCTAGCCTGAGTGACAGAGCAAGACTCTGTCACAAAAAAAAAAAAAAAAAAGAAAGAAAGAAAGAAAAGAAAGGATGACTCTGCAGGCAGGTTGTCCTTTCTTCTTTTGAAATACTGTCCTCCTTCTGGCTCTATATCATTCAGCTCTTTGAAATGCTCTCGTCTTTGAGATTCTTCTCTCAGCTGTTTTACTGTTCCTATTTTTTTTTCTCACCTTGGGATGATGTCTGTTTAGGGTCTGATTATTTTGATGTGATCTTGTCTTTTAAAATATACACTTGCAGATCTTATGCATTCTCATTATCTATATGATCGCTTCACTCTTGATGATTATAATCCAAGTGTTCAGCTCCAAAGTATAAATTTATTCATTCATCTTAATTTAAAAATAACATATTGTTAGCACTATGATTTACTATGGAAGAAGTTATCCTTTCTCTTCATTTATAGCAAACAAATTTAAATGTTACGATAATTTTTTTCTTTTACAATATTTTTGGAATCTGTCAGCACTGATTATCTTGTTGACACCCTCATCACTGTTTCTATATTATGACAGTAGTTCCTTTTCCAGAATCTAATTTATTATTTCCTTCTTCCTTCCAATCGATCCTGTAACCTGTACTCATGTCAGTCTTCTTTAAGCAATATCCACCCCCGTAGTACTAGCCTCCTTTACAAACATCAATGGCTGCATAGTAAAAATATCAATCCAAATTACGGTTTGATGTTTTCAGGTTTTCATAATCTAACTCAAGCAGTTTTATCTGCCTAACCTTTCAAATATAAATTCCCACAATTATTCTTCGTGGTCCATGTATCTTAGTTTTCTCTTCTTATGGACCAACCCTCTCCATGATTCTTTTTCCTGGCTCATCCTAAGTTTCTGCCCCATACTAAAAATCCTTGCTCTCTCAACTTCAGCTTGGGGTCCCCTCTTATGAAGCTTCTGCTTATTTTACTGCCCTTATTTTCTTATTTAAGTTTACCTTCTGTGTCACATAATAGACTATTTTTTCCAAAATACTCTGATTATAACTCATTTTCCTATACTTAGCAAGGATTCTGTGAGTCATATTTTGGCTTTGCTGGTTGGCTGCCTCTTAGTTTCTGCCACTGGAGATGCTAGAGGAAGACTGAAAAGTCAGAAGAGGGAGAAGGGTTTTGGCTCGTATTGTTTTGCTCCCAGTGTCAGGACTGCTTTGTGGTTTTGTCAGCATCATCATAGTGGCACATCTTGACTTTGGTGATTACAGTTTACTCATGGCAGTTGATTTCACTATCAGCTTTTTTTTAACACCCCAGATCCAGCCTCATAATGACCTCTTATTGGCATCAGAACCATCTTTCTTGTAGTCCTTCCTCAAATCTGAGTATGAGATCTTTGCAGTCCTTCCTCTGAGGTTCTGTGGTATCTGTTCCAGGCATACAGTGCCCCCTTCTTACAAGTCAGAGCTCCAGCTCCACAGAGCTTCTCTTTCGGCTTTTAAACATCAATAATTTTAACCTTTTTCCTCTGTTAGCTTAGCCTAAAGGGTTGTTAAGTGCTTCCTGCAGTTACTGCTACTATGACACTTTAATGTTCTTCTGTTTGCTGCAACAGTTCTCCAATAATGTTAGTAATTGCTTTCATTAAAATATACCTGGTAAAATAACTGGAGTAGTATCTGTCCCCTGACTGGACTCCGTTTACTAGACCTCATCTCTAAGCCATCTCTCCTCCCTATATGCTCTATTATGCCATCTGTTAACTTAAGATATTTATTTATATTTGAGTTTTCTCTCAAAATAGACTGAGTTTCTTGAAGGCAGGATACTTCTTTTTAGTTTTGTGCTCTCAGAATTCAGAACATAGCCTGATGCACTATATTTGTCAAATGAACAGAAGAATAAGTGACAGCATTAAATTATCCCAATTCTATGTCTGTCATGTGGTGATGAAGCATTCTGGAAGCCTACTTTTGTAAACTCCATCTCAGAACAGACCAGGAAGCTGTCTAGCTGGAAGGAGCACCAGCTACCTAATCAATGACTCACCACTTACTTAGGTTTCCATCACTGTCTGGGAAAGGACAAAAAGATAACTTTTTTTCCTCTCCTGCAAGTGTGTGCTACGTGAACTCTTCTGAGGAAGAGATCTTATACCTTCATCCACTTAAAAATGTTTTTAAACTCCTATGGCTAAAATATATAACATGATATATTACTAATTAATGAATAGAAATTATACTCAATTGGTATTTGACATGGTTTGGCTCTTTGTCCCCATCCAAATCTCATGTCAAATTACAATCACCACATGTCAGGGAAGGGACCTGGTGAGAGGTGATTGGATTGTGGGGGAGGTTTCCCCCCTGTTGTTCTCCTGATAGTGAGTGAGTTCTCACAAGATCTGATGGTTTAAAAGTGTGTGGCAGTCTCCCGACCCCCAACTCCTGCTCCACCATGGTAAGGCATGTTTGTTTCGTCTTCGCTTTCAGCCATGACTACATTTCCTGAGGCCTCCTAGCCATGGTTTCTGTTAAGCCTGTGAAACTGTGAGTCAATTAAACCTCTTTTCCTCATAAATTACCCATTCTCAGGTAGTTCTTTATAGCAGTGTCAAAATGAACCAATACAGTATTCTTTAATAAACATTAATCATGTTATGAAAACTTAACATTATTATGCATTATTATAATATTTTCTACAATAGTTATTTTTATTTCCTATGATTGATCATTGAATAGAACACATCAATTTAGTAGCCTTATCTGATATTCTAATTCTATATTTATTTTTAAAATAATCTGAGTTATTTTAAAAATTTTATTTTCTGAGAAGAAAATATAAAAACATAATTTTTATATTTGTCAAAAATTTGTTTGAAATTTTCTTTGAATTACAGTAAAGTAAAATATATATATACATATGGTATTAGCTCCTTGGACCACGCAGACTGCCTAAATAAAATATTCATGTGCCATTTTCAGAGAAAATCTTTTAAACATTTTAAAGAAGTAGTCAAGAATATAGATAGTGAGAAAAAATAAAAGCATGGTTTTTACAGAACTATTTAAATATGCACAAAATTGCATGAATTGAAGAAGTTTACACTCCTCTAGGCATTTTAACCCAAAGCAGACACGAAGGGATATGCATAGTACACTCTTAACACAATTATATTATTCATGTTATATCACTATTTTTTGCTAATCTTAGTTTTCTTTCTTAAATCTGACTCTTCCTCTTTTCTTTTTCATGATCCATGTGCATAACCAACCTATAATTATTTGTTAATCTCTTAGTTAGGCTGAATATTACACAGAGAAAAGAAAGTGCCATTTTATTAGGAAATGCATTTTGTTTATTCATGGTCTAGTCTAAGAAGTTTTTCTCAGATAACATGAAAAATTGAGTGTACACTCTATTCAACAATGAACTGATTAATCTTTTCTTACCTCACAAGGGATGATAGCCTATGCAATTCATCCTCTGTTTTGTATGGGCCCAACACTACCTTTCTAGGAGGAAAGTCTCAATCAATGTCATCGGACCTAAGAGTTCAGATTTCTTTCCTCTGGAAACAATTGACTACAGTTATATATCATCTACATTCTTTTTTTCACTGCTGTGATCTCATTCTTCTGATAACTAGATTTCACACAGTAGGATTCAGCAAGGTCAACAGTTAGACACCTTGAACTCATCCAGTAGTCCACAGGATTGTGACTTGATTAAATGATAAAGCATAAAACACATTATTAAGAATCTAGAGAGGTAGAGAGCATAAAAAGGAAAGGCACAAATTACAACATCTGTAAAAATCAGTGCAACTTGTTTTAAAAAATCAGTATTAGGCAGCATGTGGCTAGGAAAATAACATTCTTCCCCAGGGATTACTAAGTGTAGCATAATTAGTGCAACCTTTATAGCCAGCAATTAGTCTGCCATGCAATGCCTTCAGCAGAAAATGGAATTACCAACAAGACTCCATCCTGATCAAGAAGCCATATATGCTGTTAATGAGCAGCCTATATCTTTTCTTTCTTATTGTCTTTTTAAAACCAAAGGAAGCCCAGGTCGAATTGTGTTAAGTAGAGAGAAAGTGTTGCCTCTGCTTGGAATAAAGAAGAGTCCGTCAGTTGTGATCTGTGGCTAAATTTTTCTAATAGCTATTTAAACTCTTCTTCTGTTTTCTTATCAATTGATGAGACAGTACTTTGACAATTTAAAAGTAAAACATATATCTGAATCTAAGGTAAGTGTTTATGATATCATTCTGCGGCATTAATGTCTAAGCCAAATCTTTTTCCTTTGTGAGCAAGCACAGCCCTAAACATAGTTGGAAGAGGAAGAAATATGCCTCCTATTATTTACTTATTTTCCTTATATGTTTCCTTTGTATTATAGACATCAGTGTTGTCATTCCACATCAGTAGAAATGGTCTGGGAGAGGGAAGGTAAATTATTCACACTGTAATGTCAACAGTCAGCAATGCATGGTAATAACACAACCTTTTCTTTTTGTATATTTTCCATGCATTGATCCGTTTTTCTAGAATGTTCACTCTTGTCTTACGTAACTGAAAAAAAAAAAAAAAACTTGTCCTTCATGTCTCAGCTCTAAGTTCCACTTACCTATTCAGGATGGGTGTGGTGGCTTACGCCTGCAATTTCAGCCCTTTAGGAGGCTGAGGTGGGAGGATAACTTGAGCCCAGGAGTTCAAGACCAGCCTGGGCAACATGACAAAACCCCGTCTCTATAAAAAATACAAAAACATCAGCCGGGTGTGATGGTGTGCACCTGCAGTCCCAGTTACTCAGGGGACTGAGGTAGGAGGATTGCTTGAGCATAGGAGGTGGAGGCTGCAGTGAGCCGTGATCATGCCACTAAACTCCAGCCTGGGTAACAGAGTGAGACTCTGCCTCAAATACAAAAGAAAAAAAAATTCCTCTTACCTGTTCAAATTGCTGTGTGGCCCCTATTCCTAGGCCAAGCACAGATAGGTGCTTACACCTTGAGTGTACCATGCTTCAACTTTAGCACTGTCACCTCTAAGTTGTTCAAAGTTAGATTAATCGTCCATGTGTCTTTGTATTCACTAGGCTAATGTAGTATCCTGTGCATAGTGAGCACTTCATAAGCCCACTGAATGATTTCATATGTTAATAAATTAACAAGTATAAAATTACTTAACCAGATTTATTTTCAAAAGAGACAAATAGATTTCAGAATTTTAGCCACTAGAACACTTTACTGAGAAAATGCTTTGAGTATGAGGAAAAGCAGCCAAGCATCCATGGAATCTCAGCTTTCCTATATGATTATTCTTGTTTGAGATGTTACTTCTTGAAATCTCTTATAACTTGTGACACTGAATCATTGCCCAGGTATTGCACTTGTCACTAGACTGAATTTGTTCTCCAAGACACAGCCTTCTAGTGCTTCTGCTGGGCTCACCTCTCTATCAAAACATCCCTTTACTATCTGACACTTCAGTGTGGGTCGTCATTGTGTGCCCAGTTCATGTTCTGGGTTTCTGTTTGTGACACCCCATCATTTGTACTTCAGTAACCTATAAGTAAAGGTAGTCTTTCTTCACTACCACTTAATCTCTCCATAAAACTCTATTTATGAAACTGTAAATGATAACTTGATTTTTACTACTCATTGACAGTCTTCTTTCTTCTATGTTATTTCTTATTTTGAAAGATACACTGCTTCTCCTAATAATCATGTTATTTAGCTTTTTGAAATATAGTGACTGGTGTTTGCAATATTTTGTGGAAATCAGGTCTTGCCGATTTCTAACTCAGGCCTTGCTGAATACTAAATTCCTGCTTTCAGTATGTGTGATTAGGACCCTCCACCTAGAGTAGACAAGTCTAATGACAAGCCCTGGCACTCTATTTCTATCCCAGGAGTCATGATAGGTCCTGAACACTTCAATCAGCAGAGGCTAAGAATCATTCAGGTAAAAATCAACAGTGGTAACAAAAGTGAAAGAAAATTCCGTTAGAAAGCAAATTAAGAGACTTCTTCTCTTTTTTAACCTACATGATAAACTCTATAATGGCAGTGAAATATTTTATTTGCCTCTGCAATTTCTGTTCATAATGAGTACCTGACAAAGTGTCAGATATTTTAAATTAAATTTTAATTTTGACTTTACATTAAGAGTCTATATTTCTTAATTATTTAAATCTTCAGTAGTTTCAGAACTTTCAGTATATTTGTTACTAATCATTAATTCATAGTTGAATATAATTTTAAACAAGTAGGAATTTTTTAATAAGCAAATAAAACATATATTACAGTGGAATATTTAGTAGCTTACTTAGGAAAATTTAATATGATACTCATCCCTCTCTAAATGTTAGCAGTTGCCATTTTCTTTTTATTAATTCAGGCATTATTCTTCAGGCTCCGTAGATACCCAAGGAGTTTCACATGCTGAATCCAGGGAGTCTACAGACATGAAGGCAGGAAAAAAATCATATTTTTTTCAGTAACATTTACTTAAATGTTTTATTGGGGTTCCCTATGAATATAGGCAAGATAGCATAGAGTATTAATAACTGTGACTTAATCATCAGAAGATATTGCAGGTATTTCTATTCCATGTTAGAGGTGCTGTATATATAACTTATGATTATCACTAACTTGGGATTTCATTGGTTATAAACCAAATTCCTCATCACGGTTCAACTCATTATTTCTGTCTACAAATATTTGATCAACATTAACCTCCCAGTATTGGGAAAACTCCACACCTAGGAGTCATTTAGCAAATTAAATCTTGAAATCATTTGTTCTTACAATGGTTATATAGATAGATATGCCACATTGAAATACTCTCAATTCTCAGTTGTTTATGAATATATGGAAAGAGGTGAGTAAATATTATTTGTTATAAAACATGAGAGTTCAAATGAGAATGCTTAACTCAGAGAGTGTAACCTTTTATAAGACATATAGACATGTAGATTAGAAGAGTTAGCAATTTTCACATAGGCACATCTTTAAAAAAAAAAATTTAAGTTTAAATTGCCTATATTTTAAATGTGTTACTTTGTTATCAATTTATTAAGATACATGTTACTAAATAACAAATATGATTTTACACTGTTGATAATATGTTTTAATATAATTGATTTTGTAATCTTATGGGATTTTATATATTGAAAAGTATTATTCTAATAAGATGGCAGGGGGTCCATTAGCTTCACCAGCTATCCATAAGAGTCCATGGAACAAAAAATATCTAGAACATCAACTCTAATGCTTTTGTTTTTAATAAGTGTATCTAGCAATAATCCCTAGTTTCATCCCTGCATATTAAAATTTATCATGGATGCCTTGAATGTTTCCTCTTAAAAAATTCTGGAGAACCAGATTAATACAATGTGCTACTGATTTCTTTATACTTTCTGGATGTTTTAGTGAAGCAAAAGATATTGTGAAGTTATAAATTACATTCCTTGAAATTATATTCACTATATCATAATCAAACTTTTATGTAGGAAGAATGGAACATAGTCATTGAATTCACAGGTCTATTATATATAATATATAATACACATTTTGTAATTGAAGCACATAATGATTTGACAATTATTCTACCTTCTGTCATAGCTCCAGCAAACTAATAGCATAACCTTGCTTCATCAGAGAATTCTAAGACTTTTGTTAACTCATCCATTATTGCAATTAAAAATGGAATATCAAAGTAACAACAAAACAAAATAACAGCTAATATAAGTTCATGTACTGAATCTGTACATTTTCATAGTTTTCTGAAGATTCTTGTAAATCATAGGGGTAGAATAACATACAAAATATATTGCAGACAGACATATATAATATTTAGAATAACATAGAGTAGCAATATTTTATTTGTATATTAAGACATCTGTTGACACTTCCTACGTCATATCTTGATCTAGGAAATTTTTAATGATTGTTTCTTCTTTGAGGGTCACTATTCACCACATTGCTTGGAACTTTCTCTAAGTCCTATGCCTATCTTTGGCAGTTTCTCTAGATTATTACTGGGCTGCCACAATTTCTCTAATGTGAAAAAAGTGAATTTCTTTTCTCATTCTATAGAGACATGTCGATTTTTTTCACTTCTAGCCAATCTTATTATGTTCTCAATGTTATGACTTCAGACTTCACTTTCCATTTGTATGATTTTAAGCAATTTAACTTTTTTCTTTCTGCATTTTAATTTCATCATTTGTAAGATGAGAATAGTACTTATTTCAAAAGTTAATGAAGTTAATAAGTTAATAAATGTCAAGCACTTAGAAAAGTGCCAGCACATAATAAGTACTACATGAGCATTAGTTATGATGATGATGATGATGATTATTATAAATAGCATTTTGGAACATGAATCAACATGGCTTGTCTGGGAATATTGAAAATCCTGTGCTGTCTGAAACAAGGATTATATTGGTAAGAGTTAAAAGATAGTTTGATGTAGAACAAATAAAGATAGACTGGGAATTAGAAAACCTGGATTTTAGCCTCCTCCCCACTACTATGAGGAGTGTGATATTTGTTTTTTATTTCTCCCCGGATCCCAGATTTCTTATCCATAAACAAATACTGTCTCTTCGAGCATCATAATTATAAAATAAAAGTTATGAAATTTGAAAAGTTTACAGTAATCTGGAAAATATTAATATCCTGATGTCAAATGAATAATTTGATTTTATTGGGTAATACAAATAATTCATGAGTTCTGAATACAGTTAGACTTGAAGTCTGGTTACTCTTCAAATATGTGACATAGTTCTAAGGGCAGACACATGAAGTAAATATGCTTCATGGATGTATGGTTCGGTTTTCACAAGTTTTGGAAGTAGCTTCAATTATTATAATTTATGGTACAATTGCAGGTATTACATTTAAGATGATGTATTAGTCAGCTTGGGCACCATAACAAATGCTACATCATAGCTGCTTAAACAACATAAATTTGTTTTCTCATCATTCAGGAGCCTTTCAAAGTCCAAAATTAAGGTGTCATCAAGGTTTATTTCTGGTGAAGCCTCTCTTCCTGGCTTGTGGATGGCTGCCTTCTCTCTGTATGCTCACATGTCCTTCCTCTCTGTACATGCAGGGTTGGGTGGGGAGAAAGAGAAAAAGAGGGTGTGTATCTCTTCTTATATGGACACCAGCTCTTGGATTATGGTCCCACTCTTATGATGTCTTTTAACCTTAATTCCATAAATACTTAAAGATCTTATTTTCAGATTTAGTCATATTGGGGGTTAGGGCTTTAACATTTATATTTTGGGGGAGATACAATTCAGTCCATAATAGATAATATCTTCCCCTCCTGGACACTTTTACTATGATTCATGTAAAGCATCACTAGGTGCCCTTGGTGCCTCGATTAATAACATTTTAAGTTTTTTTATAGAGTAATATTTTGCAATCTTTCAGCACATAAAGAAGCTTGTGAAATTCGTGTCATACAAAGTAAAATGCATAAATGATTTTTTCAGTATTTTCAAATTACTAAAATATTTAGCCTGGATAGTTCTTTTTCCAGAGACTGAGCTACTTCTAAGAAATACTAGGGGTTCCTTGAGTTCAATTTGCTAAACTTGTGTTCTTCTGGCATTATTATGGCTGCATTCTTGTCTGATCCTATGCACTACACTAAAATAATCTTGTCTTTTGGCACATCATTACAGTTTATATAACAGCAGTCTAGTCTATAAATCCAATTCACAACAATACATAGATGGTTATTAGCATAAGTAGACTGAGTAGCATACCAAGTGTGGGAAATTGGAGCACTCCACATTCCCAGTGTTGGCAGTAAGAGAATACAACTCTCCAACCGACTTAGTGGTTAGAGGTGACCTTTTCTGCTAGTAAGAGGACATGGGGCATTTTCCCCTCTAAGTTCTAAACAAATGCTGTGGTAACTATTAATTATATTAATACATGAGCTTTGACTTACAATGTTATTTTTGTTTAGTATTTAATAAGCATTGTACTCAACAAAGATGTTACTACAAATACTAATTATACAATGGTTCCCTCCTGGCTTCTCCAACACATGTAGACTCTGAGTCATGCATCTTCTGCAATAGTAAATTTTCAATGATTGAGAAGGGCTCAACCAACCTCTGCAGTTCCTGTCTCAAACCCCTGTGATACTACATATTAAAAAGTAGATTCAAAATAAATAACACATAATAACACAATGAATATAAACAAAAGAAATTAAATCTGGGTTATGTCAATTCTGTCATTCTATGTGACAGTTTGTAGTTTTTGTTTAAAACTTAAAAGAATGAAACAGTAGAAACTGCGAATTTTACCAAAGATGAAATATTTAAGGGAATCTAAATAATACACTTAACATTAAGTTTTGGTGCATGATTTATTCCTTTTAACTGACTTTCATCTTTGCTGTAAGCCAAGGCATTGAATTACAGCCATTTCTACTCCTGTTTGTATACCATGATACCGTGAGCTTTACTAGGTCAACAGCTATGTCTTATTTGCTTTTCTCTTCCACAAGTTAACACAGGATTTGCACTTGAATTACGATATATCTCTTCTGTAAAGAAGATAGAATTAATTATCATTAGAAATTAATCAACTATTCAATATCTGAAATAAGAGTGAGAATGTAGAACCTCAGTATCTCTTCCCATCCAGGCTATTATAATATTTTTTTCTATGTGGTCTTCTTCTTTTTTATTTCTCCAACTGTCATTTTTCTGATCCAAAAATTAATACCCCCAAAGTCTGGTTGCATTAACTTTATTAAGAAAATCCATTGTTTGTCAATTATCTCCTTGAAAGCAATCACAATACACAGAATTTCCCTAGCATAGTTCTATTTTTTCCTATATTTCCTATAAATCTTTTTCTTTCCTGACTTACCTCCTCCAAAGACACTGCACTCTAGCACCTAAAGCTGCTTGCTTTCCCCAGTGACTTTCCATGTCCCTATGACTATATATTTGCTCCTTAATGGGTAAAATGTCTCCATTGTTCTTTTGCTGCCCCTTCATTCAACCTTCATTCAAATGACACTACCTTGGTGCCCTATGCCTTATTTGAATACTTCCAGCAGCTAGCTCCACATTTTATTGCTCCATTTACACCTTGAATGAGCTGTTATTATAGCACTTATATCCAGTTACAACAAGAACTACTTTTGGGTAAAGCTTTGTCTGTATTTTTTTAAATATGATCAGCAATGTAGAACTGTGGTTGGGAATAAGTATAGAGACAAATCCACAGTGAACACAGGATGCCAAGGTGAAAATACCAAATTTTAAATGAAGGCAAAATAAGAGAAAATATAGCTGTATCTGAATGTGACATAATGAAAGCACTGAAAAATAATCTACTTGGCTTTTCATCTCCGGTGTTTTCAGTGCTAAATCACTATTACTATCCTGATTTTACCCTTGCAGCAGCTATAAATAGACAAGCCTGCAACTTTTAAAAAATAGCCTCAGGAAACCCAATCACTGGAGCAATAATATTTCAATATTTAAATATCAATGCCCTGTAAAATCCTTGAAATTGAGCATTTATTCAACTTTAATTTGTGATTATTCATACAATTTGCTGTTACATCAGTAACTGCTTTCTTACTTCTGTGTGGAGTGCTTTTTCGAAGATTTGACTAATAAAACTCAAGGAGAGAAACTATAAAGAAGAAGGCTTAAATAAACCTATTAATTATATTAGTGTAAAGTGGCTTGATTTTTTTATGACATGAACATATTAAAGTTTGAATTTTTATGATATGTGGAATTCAAGGGATTATCTTTTCAGCTACAATGCTGTTTACACTTCAAAATTCTATGATGTTTAGCAGAAGGGGGGGAAATATTTGCACAAAGGACTAACATTCAAAATCTACAAAGAACTCAAACAAATCAGCATGAACAAAAACAAATAATCCAATCAAAAGTGGACAAATGACATAAATAGACACTTTTTAAAAGAAAAAATACAAATGGCCAACAGACATATGAAAAATGCTTAGCATCACTTATCATCAGGGAAATGCACGTTAAAACCACAATGAGACACCACCTTACTCCTGCAACAATGTCTGTCATTAAAAAGTCAAAAAATAATAGATGTTTGCATGGATATGGTGAACAGGGAACACTTACACACTGCTGCTTGGAATGTAAATTAGTACAACCTCTATGGTAAACAATATGGAAATTTCTCAAAGAAGTGAAAGTAGATCTACCATTTTATTCAGCAATCCCACTACTGAGTACAAAAGAAAATAAGTCACTATATTAAAAAGACACCTGCGTGCATATGTTTATTGCAACACAATTAACATTGCAAAGATATGGAACAAACTTAAGTGCCCATAAACCAATGAGTGGATAAAGAAAACGTGGTATATATACACCATGGAATACTACTCTTCCATAAACAAAGAATGAAATAATGTATTTTGCAGCCACTTGGATGGAGCTTGAGGCCATGATACTAAGTGAAATAACTCAGGAATCAAAAACCAAATGCCGTATGTTCTCACTTATAAATTGAAGCTAAGCTATGGGTACATAAATGCATATAAAGTGGTATAATGGGCCATGGAGACTCAGAATGGGGAGGGACAGTGCACTAAAATCCCAGACTTCACCACTATACAACTCATTCATGTAATAAAAAAACACATACCCCAAAAACTATTGAAATAAAAAAAATTAAACCTAAATAAATTTTTAAAATATAACCATATCCCTTTTCCCAAATATTTTGATACTAGATTTTAGTGTTTAGATTTTTTCAAATATTTATCTAAGTCATCTAATATAAAATTTCTCTTTCAAACCTTCCAGCTTTTCAGAGAATCAGCTTGCTATGACTACCCTGGCCTTGAATATAGGACTCAAGTCATTAAAAATCAGGTAGGTTGAATTATAAGATACAGTTCTTGTAAATCCAGGATTCTTTCTATGCCTATTGACCAAGAGAACCCCAACATTTCTCTCAAGTTGACTAAACTTAAACAGTTGGTTATTGTCCTGATTCTAGGACCTGACCTCCCTTTTCTTAGATCAATTTCCTCAGAAAACTTGTAATTGTAAGTATTTTCTTTGCTCTTTTGAGGTATACCTGTTTTTAAATGACTCCTACTAGTTTTACAACCTAGGAATTTTGTTTGTTTGTTTGTTTTTCAAAGTCCTAGGAACCATCTCTTCGAAGTGTAATCATCAGGGAAGATAGCCTCCCCGTCTCCTACTGTCTATGGGAGAATAAGAGCCTCACTTATGTAGGCAGTGGGCATGTTCTCAAAGTTCTAAAACTACCTTCCATGATGAGGATGAGAGAAGACCAATTAGCCGATACAAATGGCCTATAAACCCACCTCCCCGCACATACACGCACCAGCCTTTAAAAACTCTCCAACTCTTTATTTCAGCAGAGTTGACTACAGTGTCTCTCTCCTCATTGCAATAGCCTTGAATAAAGTCATTCTTGCCTTTTCAAATTGTCTAGTAAAAATTTTGCTTTGATATTTATACAGGAAAATACAAATATTTTCTGACTCTGAGTAATGGATTCATTACCCATAACATAATTCTGTGCAGAAATTAAAAAAAAAATCTATCCTAAAAATCATGTGGAACCAAAAAAGAGCCCGAGTACCCAAAGCAATCATAAGCAAAATGAACAAAGCTGGAGACATAACACTACCTGACTTTAACATACTACAAAGCTATAGTAACCAAATCAGCATAATATTGGTATACAAGCAGACACACAGACCAGTGGAATAGAGTAGCGAACCCAGAAATAAATCCACGCATTTACAGCCAACTGATTTTTGAGAAAGGCACCAAGATTAAACATTGGGGAAAAGACATGGTGTTGGGAAAACTTCAATACATGGTGTTGGGAAAACTGGAAATTTATATGCAAAATAATACAAATTTATTAGGCAATTATAATTGCTATGCTAAAAGGGGGGAGAAAATTGAATCGTATAAAATGTTAATTAAAACACTAGAAGGCAGTAAAAAGCACAGAAGAAAAAGAAGAAATAATGAACAAAGACAATAAATAGAAAGGAGTTACAAAGATGGTATATGTTAATCAAACTATATCAGTAATCTCTCTAAATGTAAAACTTTTAAATGCACTAATTAAAAAAGAGAGTGTCATATTAGATACAAAAGGAAGATTCAACTATATCTTGTCTAAAAAAAACACTTTATGTTAAATGCACAGATAGAGAAAAAGTAAAGGGATAGAGAAAGATAGTGCATGCTATCACTAATCAAGTCAAAGCTGGAGAAGCTATATTAATATCAGGCAAAGCAAACTTCAGAGCAAGAAAAAGCATCAGGAATAACAAGGAACATGGCATAATAAAAAAGGGGCCAATACTTTAAGAAAATATAGTAATCCTGAATTTGTATATGTCTAACAACACATAATCAAAATAAATGAGGCAAAGACAAATATAATTGCAAGGAAAAATAGTTGCATCCACTATAGTAATTTTGACTACAAATTCCTTTAATTAATAATTGACAGATCCAGTAGGTAGAAAATCAATGTGAATATATTTGAACTGAACAGTCCTAGCGAACAGCTGGATCTAAATGGCATTTATAGAATATTTCATCCAACAGAAGAATGCACATTCTTCTCAAGCTCAATGTATAATTCACCAAGATCATATCTGTACCATGAACCATACTTTAACAAATTTGAAATAATAGAAATTTTGCAAAGTATTCCCTCAAACAAGATAATTAAACTATAAATCAATTATAGAAAGAAAGATGGAGAAGCCTAAAATATTTGGAGATTAAAACTGTACTTCTGAATAACACATGAATCAAATGAGAAGTTTCAAAATAATTTTAAATATTGGAACTAAATTAAAATGAAATATAGAACCAAGTCAAGTGAGTGATTAGGAGGAAATGTATATCATTGAATGTGTATATTAAAATATCAGAAAGATGTAAAATTAGTAACAAGGTTCTACCACAACATAATTAAAAATTAAAGCAAATTATAGCTAAATAAACAGAAGAAAAGAAGTAATAAAAGTCAGAACAAAAATAAATAAAAAAGAAAACAGAAAAATAGAAAAAAAATCAATGAAACAAAAATTTAGTTTTCTGAATAGACCTCTAAAATTGAAAAGCCCTAACCATAGTGAGAAACAAAGAGAGAAGATCCAAATTACTAATATTGGCAATGAAGTAACAATTACAATTGATCCCATGGACATTAAAAAGAAAATAAAAAAACATTATTAATAACTCCATGTGCAATATTTGATAATTTAATTGAAATAGAGCAATTCCTTGAAAGACACTACCAAAATTCTCAAAAGGAGAAATCTATAATATGAATAGGTATTTATCTACTAAAGTAATTAAATCAATAATTAATAACTTTCCAGAATAGAGAGAATCAGGCACAGATGTTTCCTCTGGTGAATTCTACAAAATATTTCAGAAAGAAATAATATTAATTTATTACAATCTGTTCCAGAAAATATGGGCAGAGGAACACATCCTGATCAATTCTATAAGGCCAACATTACTGTAATACCAAATAAAACAAAACATTACAAGAGAGGAAAACTACAGACCAATAGCTCATATAAATTTAGATTCAAAATTTGTTGACAAAAAGTAAACAAACTGAATCCTACAATATATAAAAATAATTACAGGCTGGGTTGCAGGTACTGAACTGGCTTTCCAAAGCACTAAGACTCATTTAGAGTCAGTTATATAGAAATACAATCACCAACATCATGAGAGACCACAGCATCTTTCTCAGATCTTCATCCTGAAAACCTGTGTCTTGACCTGATGCCCATGAACATGTGGATGCCTTTAAGAGGGCAGCCCAAACATATTATCTCTCTCATGCTGTTCCACACTCAGCCTCAAGCAATTCATTGTATTTATTGTTGAAGCTTTCCTGCAAGTTTATGTCTGCAGAAGCCACTGGTTTGGAAACAAAGACAGTCTACCAAACCCACCTTATACCACAATCAAACCCCCAAGGGCATCAAAGAAGATTAAAGCAAAAAACCCCATCCAAATGAAACCAATTTCAAAGAATAAAGGAATATTGACCCACACAGATGAGAAAGAACAAGTGCAAAACTCTGGCTGGCAACTCGAAAAGTCAAGACTGTCTTCATACCTCCAAAGGAGCAAAATAGTTCCCTGATGAAGGTTCTTAACCAGATCAAAATGGCTATAATGACAGACATAGGATTCAGAATACGGAAGGGAATGAAATTCATTAAAATTCAGAAGAAAGTCTAAAACCAACCCAAGGAATTTAAGGAATATAATAAAACAATAAAAATACTGAAAGACAAAATGGCCATTTGAAGAAAGATCCAAATTGATCTGATAGAGCCGAAAAACTCATTCAAAAATTTTACAATAAATAGGCAAGTATTAACATCAGAATAGACCAAGCTGACAAAATAACCTCAGAGCTCAAAGATGAGTTCTTTGAATAAAATCGCCGACAAAAATAAGAAAAAAGAATAAAAAAGAATGAACAAGCCTCTGAGAAATATAAGATTATGTAAAGAGACCAAATCTACAACCCATTGACATCCCTGAAAGAGAGAGAGAGAGAGAGAAAGCAAGCAACTTGGGAAACACATTTGAGGACATCATCCATGAAAATTTCTCCAGCCTTACTAGACAGGACAACATTCAAATTCATAAAAAGCAGACAACTCCTGCAAGATACCATGACAGACGACTATTTGACACATAGTCATCAGATTCTCCAAAATCAAAATGAAAAAAAAAAGTTAAAGGCAGCTAAAGACAAGAGGCAGGTCACCTATGAAGGGAACCCCATCAGGCTAATAGTGTATCAACAAGCCAGAAGAGATTGGGGACCTAATATTCAGCATTCTCAAAGAAAAGAAATCCAAACAAGAATTTCATATCCAGCCAAACTAAGTTTCATAAGCAAAGGATAAATACGATTATTTTTAGACAAGCAAATGCTAAGGGAATTCATTACCACTAGACATGCTTTACACAAAGTCTTTAAGGAAGAGATTAATATGGAAAGCAGAGACCAATACTGGCCACCACAAAAACACACTTATATACATAGACATTGGCACTAGAAAGCAACTACACAATCAAGCCTGGATAATAATAAGCTAACAACATGGTGACAGGACAAAATCTGCACATATCCATATTAACCTTGAATATATATGGGCTGAATGCCCCCAAATAAAAGGCACATTGACAAGAGTGGCAAGTTGGATAAACAAGCAAAATCCAACTGTATTCTGTCTTAAGGAGACCTGTCTTACAAGTAATGACATCCACAGGTTCAAAGTAAAGGGATAGAGAAAAACCTACCAAGCAAAATAGAAAACAGAAAAAAAGAGGTTATTAGTCTAATTTCAGAGAAAACAGACTTTAAGCCACCAAAAATGAAAAGAAACAAAGAAGGGCACTGAATAATGGTAACGGGTTCAATTCAACAAGAAGACCTAGCTCTCCTAAACATATACGCACACAACAGAGGAGCACCTGTATTCATAAAACAATTCTTAATGACATAGTAAGAGACTTATATAAACACACAATAAGAGTAGCAGATTTTAACACCCCACTGATGGCCTTAGACACATTACCAAGGCAGAAAACTAACAAAGATATTTGAGACCTGAACTTGACACTAAACAAAGTGGACATAACTGGCATCTACAGAACTCTCCATCCAAAAACAATAGAACATACATTCCTCTTATCTGCACATGGCACATACTCTAAAATTGACCACACAATTGGCCACAAAATGATTCTCAGCACATTAAAAAAAAAAAAAAAAAACAACCAACAGAACCATACCAATCACACTTTCAGACCACAGCACAATAAAAATGAAAATCAATAAAAAGAATATTGCTCAAAGCCATATAATTACATGGAAATTAAACAACCTGATCCCAAATGACTTTGAGGCAAACAATGAAATTAAGGCAGAAATCAAGAAGTTTTTTGTAACTAATGAAAACAAAGATACAGAATACCAGAATCTCTAGGACACAGCTGAAGAAATGCTAAGAAGAAAGCTAATAGTACTAAAAATGTAGATAAAAAGGTTAGAATTGTCTCAACAAGCTAACACTAAATCTACGGGAACTATAGAAACAAGAACAAACCAACCCCAAAGCTAGCAGAAGAAAAGAAATAACCAAAATCAGAATGGAACTGAATAAAAATGATATAATGATATGTGAAAAAATACAAAATATTAATGAATACATGAGTTGGTTCCTTGAAAGTATAAATAAGATTGATGCACCACTAGCTAGACTAATAAGGAAACAAAGAGAGAAAGTCCAAACGAACACAGTCAGAAATGACAAAGGGAACTTTATAACCAGCCCATTAGAAATACAATAAAATCTCAGAAATCATTATGAACACCTCTCTGCACACAAAATAGAAAACCTACTAGAAATGGATAAATTCCTGGAAACATTCAACCTCCCAAGATTGCACAAGAAAAAAATTAAATACCTGAACTGACCAATAATTAATTCTGTAATTGAATCAGTATTAAAAAAACATACCAGCCAGAAAAAGCCAAGGACCAGATGGATTCACAGCTGAATCCTACTAGACATACAAAGATGAGTTGGTACAATTCCTACTGAAACTATTCCAAAACGTTGAGGAGGAGGGACTCCTCCCTAACTCACTCTATGAGATCAAAATCATTCTGATACCAAAACCTGGTAGAGACTCGACAAAAAAAGAAAACCTTAGGCCAATATCCTTGATGAACATTGATGCAAAATTCCTCAAAAAATGCTAGTGAACCCAATTCATCAGTGCATCAAAAAGCTAATCCACCACAATCAAGTAGGCTTTTTCCCTAGGATGCAAAGTGAATACTTATAAACTACTCCTGGAAATGTAAATTAGTTTAGCCATTGGGAAAAGCTGTTTAGTTTACTTCTCAAAGACCTTAAAATAGTACTACCATTTGACCCAGTAATCCCATTATTTGGCATTCCAAAGGAATGCAAATTATTCTATTATAGAGACACACACATGCCTATGTTCATCACAGCACTATTCTCAATAGCAAAAACATGGAATCAACCTAAACGCCCATAAACACTAGACTGGATAATAAAAATGTGGTACTATACGCCATAGAATACTATGCAGCCATAAAAAGATGAAATCATGTCCTTTGCAGCAACATGTATGGTGCTGGAGGTAATTATCCTAAGCAAACTAATGCAGAATGAGAATTACCACATGTTCTCACTTACAAGTGGAGCTAAATATTGAGTACACATGGACACAAAGATACTGTAGCCTGCTTAAGTGTGGAGGGTGAGAAGAGGATGAGAATCAAAAAACTACCTATTGGGTCTATTGGGTACTATGCTTACTACCTGGGTGATGAAATAATCTATACATTAACCCCCCGTGACATGCAACTTACCTATGTAACAAACCTGCACAAGTATGCCTGAACCTAAAATAAAAGTTAAGATAAAATATATAAATATATAAAAATTGTATATTATACATCACAACCAGGTGGGATTTCTTCAAAATGTGCAAAGCTTATCCAACTGTTTAAAATCAATTAATGTAGTCTATCACATCAATAGGCCGAAAAAGTCACGTGATCATATCAATACTAAACAGAGCATGTAACAAAATTTACCACTTATTCTCTGTAAAAACTCTCAGCAATCTGGGAATAGAGGAAAGTTTCCTCAACTTGATAAAAAGTAGGTACAAAAAACATTACAGTGAACATCCGTCTTAATGATGGGAATGTAGAAGATCTTCCACTAAGTTTGAGAACAAGGCGATGATATCTCCTTTCACCATTCCAATACAAAATTGTACTGGAACTCACAGCTAATGTAATTAATCAATAAAAGAAAAGGAAAGAAAAGAGAAAAGAAAAGAAACACGAATTGAGAAGAAAAAAGTAAAACTGCTTTTGTTCACATAAGAAATTGTTTTCTTTGTAGAAATCTCAAATAATAAACAAAAATATCCCCAAAGTACTAAGCAATTATAGTAAATTTGCAAAAAAAAAGTTAATATACAAAAGTCAGTCATGTGCCATTGTATCAGCAATGAACAATTGTAACTTGAAATAAAAAGTATGCCAAAATTTACATTGTCACTAAGAATAAAATAAAATGCTTAGGTATAAGCCTAACAATATCTGCATAAGATCTATGTGAGCTAAACTACAGTACTCTGATGAAGGAAATTATAGATCTAAATAAATGGAAAGAGATTCTATGTTCACAAAGATTCAATATTGGTAAGATGTCAATTTTTCCAACTTGATCTATATGTCACTGAATGGCACTCAAAATCATAGATCAAGAAATTGATTCTGAAATATATATGCTCAAGGAAAAGACCCAAATAGGCAGCACAGTGTTGAAGAAGAAGAAAGTAGGAGTACCTGACTTCAAGCCTCACTATAAAGCTAGGGTAGTCAGCATTACGTTTTATTGGTGAAAGAACAGAAAAACGGATGAATTGAACAGAATAGAGAGTCCAGAAGGAGATACAAGCAAGTATAGTCAACTGATACTTGCTGAAGAAGAAAAGACAATTCAATGGAGCAAGGATGGTCTATTTTAACAAATAAATGATGCTGGCACAACTAGACATCCAGAAGCCAAAAAAAAGCCCCCCAAAAAAGAAAAACAAAAGCAAAAGCCACAATATAGACATGAACCTTACACTTTTTACAAAAATTTACTCAATGTGTATCACAAAACTATCACACTCCTAAAAGATAACACAGGAGAAAACCTAGGTGACCTTGGTTTTGGTAGTGAGCTTTTAGATACAACATATTAAAGGAAAATTTAATGAGTTGGACTTCATTAAATTTAAAACTCCTGCTCTACAGGGGACAATGGTAAGTGAATAAAGAAACAAGGCACAGACTATGATAAAATAACTACAAAACACATACCTAGTAAAGGACTGTTTTCCAAAATACACCAGAAATTCTTATCACAACAGTAAGAAAGCCAACAACCCAATTTAAGAAACGGGCCAAAGCTCACAAAAGATGGCTCACCAAAGAAGACATACAGATGGTAAATAATCATGTAAAAGTGCACAACACCATAGGTCATTATGAAATTTCAAATTAAAACAATGAGATACCACTACACACCTGTTAAAATGGCCAAAATCTGGAATACTGAAAACAACAAATGCTGGTGAGGATGTGGAACAATAGAAACTTTCATTTGTTGCTTGTGGAAATGCAAAATGATTAGAGCCTCTTTGGAACACAGCTTGGCAATTCCTTACAAAGTTAAACATAGGCTTACCATATGATTAAGCAATCACACTCCTAGGTGTTTACCCAAATGAGTTGAAGACTTATGTTCTCACAAAAACCCACACACAAATATTTTTAGCAAGCCTATTCATAATTTCCACAATTGCAAGCCACCAAGATGTCTTTCAATAGGTGAATGAATAAATAAGCTGTGTTACATTCATATAATGAAGTAGAATTCAGGGACAAAAATGTCATAAAACTACAAGATTAAATATATATTGCTAAGTGAAAGAATCCTTTCTGAAAAGGCAACATATTTTTCGATACAAAGTGTATAACATTCTAGGATAGATACAACTATAGAGACAGTAAAAATATTAGTGGTGACCAACCGTTCAGGGACAGTGAGGTGGAGAGGAATGAATATATGGAATGCAGAGCATTTCTGGGGTGGTTAAGCTATTCTTAATGATATTATAATGGAGGATTCATAATATTATCCATTTTTTAAAACTCATAGAACTGTATATCATAAAGAGTGAACCCTAATATAAATTATTTTTAATGAAAAATAATTTATCAGACTCAGTACATAGATCAATTGTACAAGTGTACCACACAAATATATGATATTTACAATAGGGCAAAATATATGTGTGGGAGAATGAGTATACAGTAACTCTCTATACTTTCTGTAAAACTAAAAATGCTCTAGAAACAAAGTCTATTGAAAATACGTCTCTAGCAAAATGAATATGCAAGCACTGAATAGATTAAGATATTCATAATACATATATCTGACAAAGAAGTTGTATTCAGATTGTATTAAAAACTCTTACAAATAAATACTAAGAAAACAAATTGCACAATAAACAATGGGAAAAAGTATTGAATAGGCATTTCATGAAACAACACACAGATGGCTAATAATTTAGTGAATACTCAGTATCACTATTTATCAAGGAAATGAAAACTAAAATTACAGTGAGATAATACTACACACCTATTAGAATGTTTAAAATAAAAAAGATGGACAATACCAAATATTAGCAAATATGTGGGGCAATCTGAACATCACAAGTAGAATTATAAAAATGATTTTTTAAAAGCCATCAGAATTTAGTTTGGCAATTTCTAATAGAAATGAATAATTGCACTAATGCTATTAACTGGCAATTGTATTTTTTATATTTTCCAAGATATAGAAATTTATGTCTATAAAAACATGTTATACCCAAATATTCAACTTCTGCTTTATTCATAATAACCAAGAACTGAAAACAACCAAAATGTTTATAAACAGGAAAATTAAGTTAAAATATTATAATTTATTTATACAGTGGAATAATATTCAGCAATCAAAGGGAACAAACTACAGATACAAGCAACAATGTGGATCAACCTAAAAAATTGTTTTAGGCAAGAGAAACCCGACATAAAATATAATATACTTTTTGATCTCATTTAAATCAAGCTCTAGAATAGGAAAAGATTACAGAGAAAGAAATGACAACAGTGACTAATGGGTTTGATAGTGGAGAATAGGAAAGGGTTGTCTGGGGAGTTGCAAAAGAAATATTTCTTGGGTGATGAAAATATAGTCATTAGTTGCATGAACAACATTTTGGTCAACAGTGGACCACATATACAGTAGTGGTCCCAGAGGGTTATAACGGAGCTGAAAAATTCCTGTCTTCTAGTGATGTCTTGATGATTGTGTCCTTGTGTAGGCCTGGGGTAATGTGTGTGCTTGTGACATAGCTTTAACAAAATGTTTAAAAAATAAAATGAAATAAAATAATTTACAAATAGAGAAAGCTTATAAAATAAGGATATAAAAAACAAAACGTTGTGTAACTATAAAATGTATCTGTGTACTAAGCTATGTGCTATTACAGAAGAGTCAAAAAGTGTAAAACAATTTAAAAGTTTGCAAAGTAAAAAGTTGCAGTCAGCTAACGTTAATTCATTATTGAAGAAAGAAAAATATTTGTATAAATTTAGTATAGCCTAAGTGTACAGTTTTTATAAGGTCTATAGCAGCAGACAATAATGTCCCAGGCCTTCACATTCACTCACCACTCTTTCACTGACTCCCCAGCGCAACTTCCAATCCTGAAAGCTCTATGCATGGTTAAGTGCCCTATACAGGTGTACCATTTTTTAATGTTTTATGCCATATTTTGACTGAACCTTTTCTCTATTTAGATATGTTTAGATACATAAAGACTAGTGTGTTACAATTGCCTACAGTATTCAGGAGAGTAATATGCTGCACAGATTTGTAGCCTAGATGCAGTGGGCTATACCATATAGCCTAGGTGTGCAGAAGGCTATACCGTTTAGGTTTATGTAAGTATGCTCTATGATGTTGCATAACAATGAAATCGCCTTATGACACATTTCTCAGAATGTAGCTCCATCATTAATCAAGGCATAACTGTATTCCACATCTTCACAGAGGTGCAAGTTGTTTTTTATATTTCAGATGTGCAAATATATCAGTTATCATTACTGAGTAGGCATGGTGCTATCGTAACCTAGTTATACAGGTGATGTTAAATTAAGCACCTCACCCATACTAATTTGCACTGCAATTGTCATATATAATATATATAATCTAAACACATTAAAAATTATATTGTTTTATTTTATAACTATTAGTACTAGGTGATACTATCATTAAAATAGAAAGAGGTGAAAAAAGTAATTTTCCTACACTATTATTCAAAAAATTGGCTGTCAAACAGTCATAAAAGAGAACATGCTAAATAAGTCTGTCTCATTCAGACTAAATATCAGATGACTAAGATGAAGAAATAGGTTATTTGAATCATAAAATTTTAAAAAGATGTATTTGTAAGTTAAGCAAAGTTTTTAATTCATTTTATATGACACATTAGTGAATGAAAAAGAATGATGACAATTATCACATTAGCTTTTTGATTAAATGGTTATCTGAAATTTTCCTTAAGATTTTTTAAACATAGCCTCATCCCTGCATTTTGTTTTTATTTTTTCCTTAGAATTTGTCTTTAAAATTAGATTAACTGTAAACTTCAGTTCCTCCTAGACCTACTCAAATTATAAAAATCCATTTAAAAATATCGACTGTTAAGTGTCAGGTGTCAAAATACTCACAATTAGCATAAAAGAGTTTTAACTACCCCCAACCTCCCAAATTTCATATTGAAAGCAACGGTGATACTTTCTATCTTCTGGTTTTTGATGGCTGTATAAATTTCAAGACCTCCATCATGATTTCCAGGCAAGGCATATATATACTTACGGCAATTCTATTTCCTAGATTTGGCAGGTTATTGAAAGGAATTTGTTGAGAAATTTCAATTTAGATATAACCACACCACTGTTCTATTATAAGAACTTTGTAGTATTTATGACTTATTGATGCTCTTCTTGCTACTTGAATTTTTCCTCCATGCCATCCAATCCATTCTTTGACTCAATTTAAATTCTCCTTCCACAAATCTCTTCGGGTAATAATTGCATCTTTCTTTCCTCTGTCTTCTTGTTTCACTTAGTTCGTATCTAACATATATTACTTTTTGAATACTGCCTTACATTTTGGTTAATTTTTGCATGTTTTTAGGGGCATTTGCTCATTAAATCTCTGGTGATTGCACTGTAGACTTGTGCACACAAAACTCCTGCCATCGCTATTGTGAAGTAAGTGCCACTATGCCTCATCACTTGAAACATTGCTTTAATTCAGCCTTAAAGCCTTTTTTTTTACATTCCCTACTGAAACCACTTTTAAAGTAAAACACAAAAAAAGAACAAAAATACCATGAAGCCCTTATTCACAAAAATTACAGAAGTTCAAATAACCACGGGAAGAAATGAAAGTCTTAAATGTTAAAAGTTTAATTTTCTTATATCCTTGACCTAAAGGCCTCATCCCTGTTCTCCAAATGTGAAAGCATTTTACAAAATGAATTTATACTAAGCACTAGAGGTCATTTTCAAGAAGCACTAGAGAATTAGTACCAAATACGTTATATGAACTTCAGTGATTACCAAGAATGAAAGTCAATTTTCAGCACTAATATCTAGGAATTTAATT
The DNA here is from genome assembly GCF_028885655.2 of Pongo abelii. Lineage (NCBI taxonomy): Eukaryota > Metazoa > Chordata > Mammalia > Primates > Hominidae > Pongo > Pongo abelii. The sequence continues at coordinate 28,054,755 of NC_071998.2, forward strand.
TGATCACTCCTGTAATTAGGAGTAATATTGCTTGAAGGCGAGTAACTTAATCTATACAAGAAGAAGGGAAAATTAAACCCCCGTAATTTACTTATCAATAAACTACATGAATGCCATACCTTGTATTTTTCCTTGTGGTTACAGTTAAATCATGAAAACATGTCAGGTGTATTTCAGATACACATCCCCCTCTAAACTGAGCGGGGGAAAAGTGTGTGTGAGTGGGGCTTTGGGACTTGCTGGATGGGCCACTGTTGTGTGAGTTCTTTAATTGGTCCATATGTACAGGCTATAGACAGATAACATTAAGAGAAGAAACAATGCAATTGGAATAAGAAAATTTACTTACCAACAGGTGACATGTAGAAAATTCTTTAGTTCCTCTGAGCTTTTATTTCCTTTTCTGTGAAGTAGGAACATCCATACCTTTTTCCAGAATTGTTGTGGTAAGGGTCTCACTGTAGATGTGTGGTATGTTTTGGCTGCTGCCTGCTGCCTTCAAAAATTAAGAAATAAGTTAGAGGAATTTTCAACTTTTGGTATTTTTTACCTTTTTGGCTTGCTTTATTTAAATTTCCGGAGGCCAGCATGATGGGAAACTGAGACCTGTATCTGGCTCTATTGCTCTTAACTGTTCATTTGAGGAATCAAGCCATTATTCTCTAAGCTCCTCTACTATTTGACCCTAAATAAATAATTCCCAGTTCAATTCCTCCAGCAGGAACCAAAATTCAGGCATTTATATGAAGAAAATAGACAGGATTCAAATCTCTACTCTACCCACTTATTATCTAGTGACCATAAGATCTTTCTCTGTCTCAGTTTCATGATGTATAATACTATATACTTTATTGGATTGCTGTGAAGCTTCAAGAGATAATGATATATATTCAAAGCAATTAGCGGGAACATGGAATTGGATCACCTGAGGTCAGGAGTTCGAGACCAGCCAGGCCAAAATGGTGAAACCATGTTGTCTTTACTAAAAATATAAAAATTAGCCAGGCGTGGTGGCACATGCCTGGTAATTGCAGCTCCTTGGGAGGCTGAGGCAGGAGAATCGCTTGAACCAGGAGGTGGAGGTTGCAGTGAGCTGAGATTGCACCATTGCACTCCAGCCTGGATGACAGAGCAAGACTCCATCTCAAAAAAAAAAAAAAAGAAAGAAAGCAATCAGAGGAAGGCCAGGAAGATTAGTTACCACTATATTACTTTTCTTAGGCATTGGTACACTCTCTGAAGCTGGTGCCTCTTATCATATCCTCTTTCTAGTTCATCAGCTGCTCTTTGGATAAAATAACATGAGCAAAAACAAGTGGTTCATAATAAATATTAAATAAATGTATGTTATTTTATTTTTTATTTGCATGTACATACATACAACTTCCTAAGCTTGAAATTCTTACACAATTTAAGGAAAAAAATCAGATGTTTGGAACACAAATTAATGAGAAATACATTGTAATATTTTACTTGATCTAAATGTGCTATAACTTTGTAGATAGGCATCTTGGGTTTTTAATTTCACCTTTACATAAAATTTAAAATGTGCAATTAGCATTGGCATGTTACAAAATTCAAATCATATTTTCCAAGTAAAATATTTTATTTATCTATCACATCAAACTCATTTTATTGGAAGATGTAGTTACTAAAATGAATGTGAAACAGGAATAAGGTTACTCCCTGGGCTCTTATTCTTGCTTTCCTTTCCTCTGTTGGCTTAATGGTTTATTTTGCTGGTTATTGTTACTTGCAGGCCTGCAACTATCTGCTTTCAATCTTACTGCTATTCTGTATGTAATCCTCTAAACTCTCAATATGCCTACCCACAAAAATCCATGGGCAATTTCATAAAGAAGGAAAAAAAACTAAAGTTTCCAAAGACATTAGGGATATTTACATTTAACATGATTCAGATCATGGTTAAATTCTTTTGAATCAAGATATATATATATATATATATATATATCTTTTATATATATATCTTTTATATATATATCTTTTATATATATCTTTTATATATATATCTTATATATATCTTTTATATATATATAGAATTAAGATATAGGCAGGTCATATATATATATATATGCCCAAATAAACTGTATTTATTTATTTATTTTTGAGATAAGTTCTCACTCTATTGCCCAGGCTGAGTGCAGTGGTGTGATCATTGCTCAATGTAACCTCAAACCCCAAGCTCAAGTGATCTTTCCATCTTAGCCTCCCATGTGGCTCTGACTGCAGAAAAATGCCACTGTGCTCAGCTAACTTTTAGGATCTTTTTGTAGAGACAAGTTCTCTCTATATCGCCTAGGTTTGTCTTGAACTCCTGTACTCAAGCGTTTCTCCAGCTTCGACCTCCCAAAGTGCTTGGATTATAGATGTGAGCCACCATGCCTGCCCCAACTACATTTTTTGTAGTCACAATCAATTTATGATTATGTCTGTATTAGTCTGTTCTCATGCTATTGATAAAGGCATACCCGAGACTAGGTAATTTATAAGGAAAAAGAGGTTTAATGAACTCACAGTTACACATGGCTGGAGAGGCCTCACATCATGATGGAAAAGGGAAAGGCACGTCTTACATGACAGCAGGCAAGAGACAATGAGAGCGAAGTGAAAGGGGAAATCCCTTATAAAACCATGAGATCTAGTGAGACTTACTCACTACCATGAGAAAAGTATGGGGGAAACCGCCCCCATGATTTAAGTATCTCCCACCAGGTCCCTCCCACAACACGTGGGAATTATGGAAGCTACAATTCAAGATGAGACTCGTGTGGGAACACAGGCAAACCATATCAATATCTAACCACCATTTTAGGATATAATGCATAATGAGCTACCTCAAAACTTAGAGGCTAAGTAGCAACCATTTACTTAGTTCACCATTTTGTAGGATTACTGAGCAGCTCTTCAGATCTGGACTGCCTTAGCTGATTGTTGCAGTCAGTTGGTGGCATGACCGGGGCACAGTTGTCTAGAATGTCCTCACTTACACTACTGGTGGTTCACAGCCTCGTTGGTTTTTAGAGCCTCAGTGAATCCGACTTATTTCTGTTTCATATGGTTTTATCCTCCAGTAGGCTAGCTGAAGCTTCTTCGTATGATGGTAGAGGATTTCCAGGAGTGACACTCTTAAAGTGAAAGTGCTTTTCAAGCCTATTCGCACCATGCGTGCCACTGTTCCCTTGGCCTGAGCAAGTTAAAACACCAGCCCAGATCAAAGTGGGTGGAGAAAGACTCCACTTTTTGATGAGAAGAGCCTAAGTATTGTGCTCAGTGTTACAATTTCCATAATCTCTATCTATACACATATGTACACACATACAAATATATATATATGTATTTTATATATCACATACACAGATCAAACTCATCTCACATATGAATATGTATATGTGTGTATGTATATGCATATGTATATTTAAATACACATGACCTTTGATTACAGTATTTATAAACACATTTCCAAAGCAACAAAAAATCAGTTCATATCTTTGTAGATGCACCTGAAATCAATTAGTGTATACATAAACAGAGAGAAATAAATCAAGGCATGGTATGCTACTATATAACTTACTACCAGCAAGTCAAAGCCTTGTATTTTTCTTTGGTGAAATTTAAGCACTCCACTGTATGGTAGTGTTTTCTGTTTGTCTACATAATAAATTATCACCAACATAATGTACTGTTAGCCTGCTAGCCTGCTATGTGTACATAGAACCCTATGTTAGGCACTAAAACTTGAACCCCCAAAAGTTTTAAGGTTAAGTAGTTTAAAATCCAGTTGAGGCGAATCTGCAGATACATATCTGCAATTTGCCCAAACAAATTCAAAATAAGTTCATTCAATTATTGGCACAGGACTTTCAAAGAAGAAAAAGACAAAAATTTACTGGAGGGGTTTGAGGAGGAAAACATCTGGGAGAACTATTTTGTGCGATGAGTTTTTCACAGTCAAAGAATACAAAGATTAGGGATCATGGCGGAAAGGAGGCAGGACTAGATTGCAGCTCCAACTCAGACAGACGCAGCAGTGTGTGGAGGCTTGCATCATGAATTTTTGCTCCAAAACGACTGTTGGAATACATCAGGACCCGAGAGGACCCACAGACCCTCTGAAGGAAGCAGATTGCTCCTGCAGGACCCGGGAGACACCCCAAATACTGTGAGTGCCCAAACTGTGGAAGTGAGAAAGGGAGATTATCTGCCCTCTGACACACACCCCCACTGGGGAAACTGAAGCTCTGGATTACAGTAGAAGATTCTCACCTTACTGGGAGCTGAGTCAATTGAGAGAGCCGAGTGAAATACAAGAGTAGAAGAAGAAGCAGGAAGAGACCTGTGAGCTCCCTGGATCCCCTAGCAAACCATTTCTTCCTGGCCTCACGGGGTCCTTCAGGAGGGTAAACAGAGGCATTGGGAAAAGGCTACAGGGAGAAGGAAATATCCAGATGAACTTGGTAACAATTTGAAGTCTCCTGGCCAGAATTCAGGTAAGGGTGTGAATCTGGTACGCAGACTCCACAGGCTGGGGAAGGAAAGTCATACTTGCTTTCTCAGCTGAAAGGTGGGTAGCCTGGGGCAAGTTCTCAGCCCCGCTTGCTCACTGCCTGGAAACAGACTCAGTGCTATTCGTGGGGAAGGCATGGTGGGAGTGAGACTGGCCTTTCAAATTCCATGGGAGCTAGGTGAGGCCTGTGACTGCCAGCTTTCCCCCACTTTCCTTACCACCTGGATGACACAGTACAGACAGCTATCATCTTTCTAGGAACATAACACCATTGATCTGGGAATCTCACCCCCATCCCCCAGAGCAGCTGCAACAACACTCACCCAAGGAAAGTCTGAGCTCAGACATGCCTAGCCCTGCCCCCACCCAATGGTCCTTCCCTACCCACCTAGTAACTGAAGACAAAGGGCATAAACTCACCAAACCTAAGAATAATTGGCATTCCTGAAGAAGAGAAATCTAAAAGTTTGGAAAACATATTTTGAGGAATAATCGAGGAAAACATCCCCTGCCTTGCTAGAGACCTAGACATATAAATACAAGAAGCACAAAGAACACCTGGGAAATTCATTGCAAAAAGATCATTGCCTAGGCACAGTGTCATTGTGTTATCTAAAGTTAAGATGAAGGAAAGAATCTTAAGAGCTGTGAGACAAAAGCATCAGGTCACCTATAAAGGAAAACCTGTCAGATTAACAGCAGATTTCTCAGCAGAAACCATACAAGCTAGAAGGGATTGGGACACTATCTTCAGCCTCCTCAAACAAAACAAATATTAGCCAAGAATTTTGTATCAAGCAAAACTATGCTTCATATATGAAGGAAAGATAGTCTTTTTTGTACAAACAAATGCTGAGAGAATTTGCCACTGCCAAGCCACCACTACAAGTACTACTAAAAGGAGCTCTAAATTTTGAAACAAATTCTGGAAACACATAGAAACAGAACCTCTTTAAAGCATAAATCTCATAGAACCCATAAAACAAAAATACAATTTAAAAAACAAAAACAAAAAACAAAACCCCAGGGTATAAAGGTAACAAATAGCACGATGAATGGAATGGTACCTCACAGCTCAATACTAACATTGAATGGCTTAAATGTTAAAAGATACAGAATTGCAGAATGGATAAGAACTCACCAACCAACTATCTACTGTCTTCAAGAGACTTACCGAAGACATAAGGACTCACATAAACTTAAGGTAAAAGGGTGGAAAAAGACATATCATGCAAATGGACACCAAAAGTGGGCAGGAGTCGCTATTCTTATATCAGACAAAACAAACTTTAAAGCAACAGCAGTTAAACAATAAAAAGGGATATTATAGAATAATAACAGGCCTTGTCCAACAGGAAACTATCACAGTCCTAAACATATATGCACCTAACACTGGAGTTCCCAAATTTATAAAACTATTATTGATCGACCTAAGAAATGAGATACACAGCAACACAATAATAGTGGGAGTCTTCAGTACTCCACTGACAGCACTAGACAGGTCATCAAGACAGAAAGTCAACAAAAAAAAAATGGACTTAAACTATATCCTGGAACAAATGGACTTTACAGATATATACAGAACATTCCACCTGACAACTGCAGAATATACATTCTATTCGACAGCACATAGAATTTTCTCCAAGATAGACCACACAATAGGCCACAAAATGAGCCTCAATAATTGAAGAAAATTGAAATTATATCAAGCCTCAGATCACAGAAGAGTAAAATTGGAAATCAATTCCAAAAGGAAACTTCAAAACCGTGCAATTACATGGATATTAAATAACCTGTTTCTGAATGATTACTGGGTCAAAAATGAAATCAAAATGGAAATTAAAAAATTCTTTCAGTTGAATGACAATGGTGCTAAAAGGAAAGTTCATAGCCTTAAACACCTACATCTAAAAGGCTGAAGGAGTGCAAACTAAGGTCACACCTCAAGAAATTAGAGAAATAAGAACAAACCAAACCCAAACCAAGCAGAAGGAAATAACCAAGATCAGAGCAGAACTAAATGAAATTGAAACAAACAACAACAACAACAACAACAAACAATACAAAAGATAAATGAAACAAAAAGCTGGTTCTTTGAAAAGATAATTAAAATTGATAGACCATTAGCAAGATTAACCAAGAAAAGAAGAGAGAAAATCCAAATAAGCTCAATAAGAACTGAAACGGGAGACATTACAAGTGACACCACAGAAATACAAAAGATCATTGAAGGCTACTATGAACACCATTATGCACATAAGCTAGAATACCTAGAAGAGATGGATAAATTCCTGGAAAGACACAACCCTCATAGCTTAAATCAGGAAGAATTAGATACCCTGAACAGACAAATAACAAGCAGCAAAACTGAAATGGTAATTTAAAAATTACCAACAAAAAAAGTCCAGGACCAAAGGATTCACAGCAGAATTCTACCAGATATTCAAATAAGAATTCGTACCAATCCTATTGACACTATTCCACAAGATAGAGAAAGAGGGAATCTTCCCTAAATCATTCTATGAAGCCAGTGTCACCCTATGAAGCCAGTGTCACCCTAATACCAAAACCAGGAGAAGACATAACCAAAAAAGAAAACTACAGACTAATATTCCTGATGAACATGATTCTAAAATCCTTAACAAAATACTACTTAACTGAATCCAACATCATATAGAAAAGATAATTCACCATGACCAAGTGGGTTTCATGCCAGGGATGCAGGGATGGTTTAACATACAGGAAAAGAGAAGGAAATAAAGGGCATCCAAATTGGTAAAGAGGAAGTCAAATCATCACTGTTTGCTGATGAGATGATCGTTTACCTAGAAAACCCTAAAGAATCCTCCAGAAAGCTCCCAGAACTTATAAAAAAATTCAGCAAAATTTTTGGATATAAAATTAATGTACACAAATCAGTAGCTCTTGTATACACCAACAGTGACCAAGCTGAGAATCAAATCAAGAACTCAATCTCTTTTACAATAGCTGCAAAAAAAAAAAAAAAAAAAAAAAGAAGAGAAACATACCTAAACAAGAAGGTGAAAGACCTCTCCAAGGAAAACTACAAAACACTGCTGAAAGTAATAATAGACTACACAGACAAATGGAAACACATCACATGTTCATGGGTGGGTAGAATCAATATTGTGAAAATGACCGTACTGACAAAAGAAATCTACAAATTCAATGCAATTCCCATCTAAATACCATCACCATTCTTTACAGAATTAGAAAAAAAAATTCTAAAATTCACATGGAACTAAAAAAGGGCCCTCATAGCCAAAGGAAGAATAAGCAAAAACAAAACAAAACAAAACAAAACAAAACAAAACAAACAAACCAAAAAACAAATCTAGAGGCATCATATTAGTTGATTTCAAACTATATTATAAAGCCATAGTCACCAAAACAGCATGGTACTGATATAAAATAGGTACATAGACCAATGGAACAGAATAGAGAACGCAGAAATAAACCCAAATACTTATAGCCAACTGATCTTCAACAAAGCAAACAAAAACATGCAATGGGGAAAGGACACCCTTTTCAACAAATAGTGCTGGGATAATTGGCTAGCCACATGTAGGAGAATGAAACTGGATCCTCATCTCTCACCTTATACAAAAATCAACTCAAGATAGATTAATGACTTAAATGTAAGACCTGAAACTATAAAAATTCTAGAAGATAATATTGGAAAAACTCTTGTATACATTAGCTTAGGCAAGGGTTTCATGACCAAGAACCCAAAAGCAAATGCAATAAAAACAAAAATAAGTAGCTGAGATTTAATCAAACTAAAGACCTTTTGCACAGCAAAAGGAAGTCAGAGTAAACAGATAACCTACAGAGTGGGAGAAAATCTTCACAATCTATACATCTAACAAAGGACTAATATCCAGAATCTACAATGAACTCAAACAAATCAGCAAGAAATAAACAAAAAATCCCATTAATAAGTGGGCTAAGGACATGAATAAACAATTCTCAAAAGAAGATATACAAATGGCCAACAAACATGAAAAAAATGCTCAACATCACTAATGATCAGGGAAATGCAAATCAAACCCACAATGCAATAACATCTTACTCCTGCAAGAATGGCCATAATAAAACAATCAAAAAACAGTAGATATTGGTCTGGAAGCATTGAACAGGGAACACTTCACTGTTAGTGGGAATGTAAACTAGTACAGCCACTATGGAAAAGAGTGTGGAGATTCCTTTAAAAAGGATTTGATCCAGCAATCCCACTATGGGTATCTATACAGAGGAAAAGAAGTCATTATTTGAAAAGATACTTGCACATGCATGTTTATAACAGCACAATTTATAATTGTGGAAACGTGGAACCAACCCAAATGCCCATCTATCAATGAGTAAATAAACTGTGGCATATACGATGGAATACTACTCAGTCATAAAAAAGAATGAAGTTATAGCATTTGCGGTGAGCTGAATGAGATTGGAGACTATTATTCTAAGTGAAATACCTCAGGAATGGAAAACCAAACATTGTATGTTCTCAATCATAAGTGGAAGCTAAGTAAGCTATGAGGATGCAAAGGCATAAGAATGGCACAGTGGACTTGGGAACTCAGGAGAAAAAGGTGGGAATGGGGTGAGAGAAAAAAGACTACAAATAGTGGTCAGTGTATACTGCTTGGGTGATGGGTGCACCAAAATCTCACAAATCACCACTAAAGAACTTACCTGTGTAACCAAACACTACCTGTTCTTCAATAACCTAGGGCAATAAAATTTTTTTTAATTCCAAGAAAATATTGTACCAAGCAACCATAATCTGAAGCATGAAGCAAGTTAAAATGTGGCCTGATTTTGAACAAGTGATGGAGAATACCAAAAAAAAAAAAAAAAAAAAGAATACAAGTATTAGCAGAAAGACTGAGCAAGGAGGTAGTGTGAGGAAAGTTTATTGAAGAAAGCAAGGAAGCATATAGAGAAAGAGCTCCTGTGACATTGAATGAGGAAGTTTTGATTTACTGTCATAAGCAGAGGAAAGTTGTTGAATGTTGTTAGGAAAGTCATAACCCAATTTGATATTCACATTTGCAAGTGACTTCTTTAATCAGCAAGCCTCCAAAGAATTCAGGAATACAAACTTCCACCTTAATCAATCTTCTTCAGTTGGTTTAAGTGAAACTACTTTTAATAATTTTAAATTTGTGCAAAACGTATCACCAGATGTTTAAGTATGTATATCAATCTAGTTTCCTCTCCCAGTAATACATATCTGTAAGTAATTTAAGAAATAATTAATACAGACATGACTACTAAAATGTGTTCCACAAGTTAATAAAACGTATTATAATTATCATTGAAATAACAAAGTTGAACACTGATTCTTAGTCTTTCTTAGTTTTTGTTTTGTTTTGTTTCTTATGACCACAATGAAGGTATGGAATTTGAATTATGGGTCCTAAGGTCTCTTTAGGGGTTGACCTTTTGTAACATAAGATCAAGTGTGACTTTTTCTACTGTTTTGGAATATCTTTGCTTTTGGCAGTGGCTCCAATGGGCAAGAAGACGAGGTGCTACATCATAAGCAGAATGTTGTAAGGCACTATAAAACTAGTTCTTTATTGAACTCCAGCCTCGTCTTTCCATGAGGGGAGAAGAGAGTGATTGTAAAAGTACCTACAAATTAGGAATTTATTTGGAGTGAAAGCTGTTACTATTTTGTGCATTCCTCTCCCATGAAGCCATGTGCAGAGAAGATTAGGGAACCATTTAGAGAAGTTACGTGATCTTTGGGGTATTTAGGGACATAAGAAGTGCTTCCTAATTCAAACCTGAAGAAGGCTAGAGGCTTGAATGACCTGTGGTAGCGGCATAAAGTTAGCTGCATGGAAAATAGAGAGAACTTCTAGAATCCTACCAGGCAGTTTCTTATGGGCCAAAGTTGGAGTTTGTGGAAGGGAGCATGGATGAGGTGACCTCAAAAGAGAGTGGAGCAACAGGGTAGATAGCTAGAAGCTATAGACTGGAGGAGGGCCAAGTCATAAAAATCTGATACGATTTGAGTACATGTTGAAAAGTGATCGCCAGCATTGAATGTGGGGCCTAGTGGGAGGTATTTGGGGCATGGGGAAAATCCCTCATGAATGGCTTGGCACCGTCCCCCTGGTGATAAGTAAGCTCTTGCTCTGAGTTCACACACAAGATCTGGTTGTTAAAAAGTGTGGGGCACCTCCAACCCCTGACTTGCTCCTGCTCCTGACATGTGATATACCTGCTCCTTCTTCACCTTTCATCATGATTATAGGCTTCGTTAGGCCACCCCAGAAATTGACACTGGCAATATGCTTCCCATACAGCTGGTATAACTGTAAGCCAATTAAACCTTTTCTTATAAATTACTCAGCCTCAGATATTTCTTTATGGCTAGACAAGAACAGTCTAACACAAAGTCTGATCAACAGAAGCCTCATCTTCATCAGGGAACTACAGGAAATGTTGTCTCTGATGATAGTTATCTTGGAGAACTCCCAAATTATCTTTGGTAGGCAGAACTGCTATTATTTAAGCATTAGACATAAAGGTGGTCCTGATGTCATGTTACAGTTATGCTGGCCATGTAACAGTATACTAATTTCCTATAACCTACCTCTTTCCCGTAAGTCAGGATAGATGTAATCATCAACTAGAATGCAGGAGATAAAGCAAACAGAAGAAGAAAGAAGCTGAATATGAAGTACATGAAAGTTTCTTTGGCATATTCAGGTCAAAGCTGCCTGGAAAAAAAATAGCTTTGAATCAAATAATACGATAAAGTTTTGCCATTAGACCAGAGATGACTTTTAAATACTGGAATGTGATTATAAAAACTTTGAGATCTATTCAACATTTTATACAAGGATGAGGAAGAACAATTCAACAGAGCAGTTTAAAAGTGTAGAGATGAGAGTGAGTGAAATTGCTTTATTCTTGAACTCACTGAATCCGGCTCTTTTAATAAACCAGTTATACCCTAGGTCACTTAATTTTAGGATGTGTACACTTTAATCTTCTAAAGATACAGACACTACTTTGACAGATTAAGGTTAAAATATATTGATATGTTAAGTATATATTGTATTCATCTATCTTATGTTGCTATGCAGAATACCTGAGACTGCGTAATTTTTAAACAATAGTAGTTTATTTGGTTTATAATTCTGAAGTCTGAGAAGTTCAGCATCAGATCAAGGTGCCACATCTAGTGAGGGCATTGTTGGTGCATCATCCCACACTGGAAGGCATCACATGGCAACATGGCAAGAGAGGGCAAGAGAGTGCCAAGCCCCCTTTATAATAAGTCCAATCATGTGATAACTAACCCAATCTCCTGATAATGACATTAATACATTTATGAAGGCAGAGCTCTCATGACCTGATTATCTCTCTCTTTTTTTTTTTGCTTTTCTTTCTTTCTTTTTTTTTTTTTTTTTGACAGAGAGTTTTGCTCTCTTGCCTAGGCTGGAGTGCAGTGTTGTGATCTTGGTTCACTGAAGCCTTCACTTCCCGAGTTCAAACAATTCTCCTGCCTCAGCCTCCCAAGTAGCTGGGACTACAGGCGTGCACCACCATGCCTGGCTAATTTTTTTATTTTATTTTTTGTAGAGATGGGGTTTCACCACGCTGGCCAGGCTGGTCTGGAAATCCTGACCTCAAGTGATCCACCCGCCTTAGCCTCCCACAATGCTGGGATTATAGGCCTAATTATCTCTTATTAGGATCCAACTTCCAACGCTGTTGCATTGAGAATTACATTTTTAACCCATAAACTTTGGGGGATACATTGAAACCACAACACACATACACACACTAAAAGATCTGATACACCCAGTAAAATATGGTGACATCAAAGCTAAATTAATAAAATCTTTCAGTATGGGGGCATTGGTCAGGCTGAGTGCTACTGAGAAGTAGATTAAGAGGACAACTGTTAGGTTATTTCCTAGGGTAAATGCAAACTATACTTCCTTTTGCAAGAAAAATTGTCTTGACATATGATCCTAACCTATTTAAAAATGCTAAGTCTTTTAAACTATGTCAGCCAGGTCATAGTGGCCGACTATTATCAGGAAAACCATACTCCTGTGCCAAATATTTTTAAAACTTTGGGGAGAGGGATAGCATTAGGAGATATACCTAATGCTAAATGGCGAGTTAATGGGTGCAGCACACCAGCATGGCACATGTATACATAGGTGACTAACCTGCACATTGTGCACATGTACCCTAAAACTTAAAGTATAATATAAAAAAAATTATCATAATAAATAGTAAAATTCAAAAAAAATAAAATAAAATAAAATAAAAAACTCTGAGTGAACCACAAGTTTTTCTAAAACAGTCTGACAAGTATTTCTATTGTAAACACTCATATATTAGAAGCCAGCAATTCTAACAACATTTAAAAATTTTAAAATTTGAAGGAGAAAGCTCTTTGTCTCCTTTGGTAAACAGACAGGTAACACCTGAACTTTATTATGACAAGTTACAAATTTGAAGCTTTAACCAAACATTTCCAGCAAGAGATATGTTAATACAGTATTTCCTTCCTTAGCTTTCTAAACAAAGGTTAATCGCTAGCACATAGCTCAACATTATCAAAGCGCTTCTGTCACCACCTTATTTACTTAAAGTTTTCCTCTATGTTTTTTCATTAACTGAAGGGTGAAACCTGTGGCTTATAGTTACAACCATGATATCAATCAAACAAATCTCTTCGGGACATGGAATATTGTTTCAGGAAATATCTACGGTTTCTCTCAGCAATATTAACATGTTAAGTTGCAGACACAGAGAAGGAAGATAGTTGTCTTTAATTATAATCAGGGTTTTTCCAGGCAAGTATAACAGAGGTGTAGGGAAATCATAAAGACTAAAGGAGTTGGTAAATATGCTTTTATAATGAAGACCCATGGAATAGTACCTGGGTAGCTGAAATGAGTGAACCATATGGAGTAACAGTACTTACTGTACTGATTGGAGGTATCCGTACCTTTTAATAGTTGTCTGAGGAGTAGTAGAAGAGATGAGGTTGAAGATGAGGGGTTGCATAACTGGGTTCTGGTCAGGTAGTATTCTGGACACTTAGGGCTTTTGAATCACATGGGTGTTTTGCCCACATTAGTAAACTGACCATATTATGGAATTACTTACACAGATTTATGCCTTGCACCAACTGACGAAGTGTCCTCTATGATCCAAAACAGGCAGGATGGTAATAATTTCCTTCACTTTTGTCTTTACTCTGCACAAGTTATCTAGGTTACCTTTATGTCACTTGCTCCTTCACAAAAAGTAGACAGCATTAAAAACAAACTGCCTACCTCAAAATTTGGCCAGGGTTTACATTGCTTACCAAATCCATTTGGAAGGAATTTAATGTAGAAAAATTGGATCAAGAGTTGTGTGGAAATGATTTTTGTTCATCAGATAACAAGCAATAGGGTCCTTAATACTTTATTTGTGGAACGTGGTTCTTGATTCACAAGCGTGTTTAAGAGCTGGGTGCAGTTGTTCACATCTGTAATCCCATCACTTTGGGAGACCAAGGTGGGAGGATGCTTTAGCTCAGGAGTTTAAGACCAGGCTGGGCAGCATAGTCAGAGGCCATTTCCACACACTTACACAAAATAGCATGGCATGGTAGGGTGTGCCTATAGTCCCAGTCCCAGCTGCTCAGGAGGCTAAGATGGGTAGATTGCTTGAGCCCAGGAGGTCAAGGCTGCAGTCAACTGTGATTGTGCCAGTGCAACATTGCACTCCAGCCTTGGTGACAAAATGAGACCCTGTCTCAAAAAAAAAAAAAAAAAAAAGACAGAAAAATATAGTGTGAATACTATTTCACATTCCAAAGTACATTCGAGAATAATTTCATAGTGAAATCAATTGAAAATGGAGACTTTTTTTTCTCAAAATAATACACAGTATCCAGGCTTGGATATAAGTCACATGTTAATAATTGCCTATTATGACAAATTTTATTTTACAAATATGGCTATAATAACATCTATCACCTCATAAACTCTTTTGTAGTATGAGCTTTCTATTCATCTAAAAAGTGGAGTCTAAATCCAACCCTTGAATCTGGGTTGGCTCTAGTGACCTACTTGTAATTAGCAGAATAAGCAGAATGAGGCTGAAGCGACCCAGACCAGGTCAGTGGGAGTTCTGCATCTGCCTCGGTCTCTTAAACCACCTGCTGTTTCTATGCTCTGTCTCTGGTAACCATCTCAAAACTCAGCTGCTGTGCAGTGAGAACTCAAGCCACCTATGCGGCCATGTGGAGGTGCTCCAGTGTACAGTGTTCAGCTGAGCCTATCCTTTTGGTCACCCCAGCCTATCAGCCGGACTCTTGCATGAAAAGCTTTCAACAATTGTAGCCCATAGCCATTTAGGTCATCTCTGACTGATTGATTCTTCCTAACTGGGTCCCTAGACATAGTGAAGGAGAGCAAGTGATCTTCTCCTGTGTCTGTCCACATTCCTAATTACATAATCAGTAAGCATGATATAATTTTTTTGTTGTTTTATACCACTAAGGTGGGGTACTTTGCTGTGGAGCAAGTGATAATGAGAATAGAATTTAGTATCTGAAAATACAGTATCAATAAAACAAAACTGAAAACATCTGGCATTGGTTCAGAGACTTGGTCACAAGCATAAGCCTGAAAGACCTTGAAATGGCTGTCAGTGGGGGATTCAAAGAAAGTAGAAAATAAATGTTATTCAGCTGGAAGAGGACCCTTATTATATAGCGACAGGAAATTTGGCAGTGCTGTAACCTGTGGTAACAGGAAAAATAAAAATATAGCTAATAAACTATTTGAATTTGCTAAGGAGATTTCTAGGCTGAATTTTAAAAATGCCAGCATCTTTCTTTTAGCTGTGTATAAGATAAAAATAGAAAAAAATCAGCTGAAAAGTTATTGTTCATTTTTAAAGCAAACTTCAGAGAAAATATGAAGACAAGACTTGCTGAAGTTTGAAAATACAACTATTTTTCATTCCCATTCTTTTCAGTATGTAAAGGATTTTCAAAATGGTAAAGGGGCTCAGGGAAAATATCAGATCTACAACATTGTCAGGAGACTGGCCTCAGAATAAAGATAAACCATGGGTGTGATTGAAAATCTCTTTATTAAATCTTCCAAAAAATTTTAAGTGATGCCTCATGGTCTCTTTCAGAGAGGCAAAAGGCCATCTAAGTTCCTTCAGTGTGTTTCAGAGATCCTCTCTCTTAAAGAATATTCTAATAACCTTGAGGGTGTGGTCCCATGATTGCCTCACAGGAAGCCCAAGGCTGAGAGAGCTTATTGCAAAAAAGATTTGTGGTTATGGCTTTCATTTACTGGAGTGTATTATAAATTGATATATAAGACACTCAGAACTTTAAAAAAAATTATCAGGTTGGACTGAAAATGAAAAACGCAGTTCAAAACGAAGAGTCCTTTGGAACTGGCAGCATGTCCCGAGAAAGAGTGCAGAATTGCTGTAGAGCAGTGAGCTGTAAACCTTCCATTTCCCCTCCTTCAGTGGGAATATCTATGTAATGATTCCAGACTTAATTCATATCATATATTTTGTTTGTTGGAGGAAGATAACTTGTCTCTAGTTTACAAGCATGTGGATGGAGATAAGACACATGAGAAAAACTGAACAAAAAGAGACTCATGTGTACCTGTCCCTGATTTAGATGATGAAATCCTAGACTTTAATCTACTGCTGTATGAGATTAGACTTTTCAGGCCTTCTGAAGTTAGTGAGTTTATTTTGCATGTGGAAGGATGCGAGTTGTAGGCAGAGGACAGGCTGGGACAGGTTGTGTTTTCCAAATATTACACTACTAATATCCCCTATCCCACATGTTCCTCTGCCATGTAGTCTTGCCACTGCACTATTGAGGAGAAGTCCAATTACCCTTCACTTGTAGCTGAGCTAACTTAAAAACTCACTTACAATTAAAAGAACTTAGTTAAAGTGACTCTAGGTGTCTTCTGAGGCTAGGACAGAAGAAGCTGTTCAGCTTCTATCTTGTTATTTGAGTGCTCTCTCTGCACACTCCCTTTCAGAACTCAGTTTCTCAGGCTCTGAAAAACCCAAGCCATGTGGAGAGATCACACATAGGTGCGCCAGTCTACAGCCTAAGCTGAGGTCAGCATTTAAGGAACCTCCAGCTAGATCCAGGCATGTTAGTGAAGAAACCTCCAGATGATTTCAGGACCTAAACATTTGAGTTATCTCAGCTGTTTCAATATTCCCAGATGAAGGAAGCTTCAGGAATCATGAAGCAGAGAATAAGCCATTTCTACTATACGTATCTGTCTGAACTTCTCACTCACAGAATTCATAAACTTAATAAAATGATTGTTGGTTTACACCATAAAGTTTGTGATACAACAACTGATAACTGAAGCACCTGGAAGTGCATTTCTAAAAATTATTTCTCAACTGTTTTTATAATTTCTATTTGATATTATGCTCATTCATTTGAAGATTGATCATTTTAAGAAAAGAATGTCTTGAAACTAACACTGACAAACTAAAACCAAAGCAAGACAAAAAATAACCTCATAGGAAGGTGAGAAAGAATAATTGGAGTTGACAAAAATATAGTTCAACCACAGGAATATATAGATTAAGGACTTAGCGGGGCAGTGCAGGCTGTCTTCAAATATGTGAAGGCTGTCATGTGGAAGATGGATTAGACTTGTACTGAGGAGCTCTAGAGAGCAGAACTAATGCCTTACATTGGTTGGTCCAAGGGAAGCAGATTTTATACTTAACAAGTGGAAGTATTTTTCAGTAATCAGAACAATAAAATTGAGGACCGCTTCTTGAGGGAGTAAACTGTAATTTTTGTTGAGGAAAGCCTGGGTATTGTAATAATGGTAATTTTCTAAAAAAAAAAATCTCTTGTTTTGGGTAAAACATTGGAGTGGGTGTTCTAACATATTCCAGTCATAAAGTTGTAAGAATCTATAAAATAGCAATTTTTTATAATAATCTACACCTAAAGGCTAGGTATATAGGCCAGTTAGAAGACAGAAAAATAGACACAAGTTTTCAATGACTTGTGCTTTCAAGGGCAATAAAATATCTAGTAATTACAGTATGTTACATAACAAATTAAATACATATTTAATAGATTAGTGAAACATCTATTTTATATTATATTATATTATATATTATGCCAGTGCATAAAAGCATAACGGCACTACAAATTGACACTCTTATTTACATATAATTCCATTGTATAGAAATATATATGTGTAAATATTTTACATATACATTTATACACACATACATATATGTGCACATATACATATCGTTTTGTATTACTGTCTCATTCCTCCAAAGATTTGATGGAGCCTCTATAAATGTAAATAACATATTAAAATAGAAAAGAAAAAATGGGATATGAATAATTTAGATGAAATAGAGTAATAGAAATTATAGTAAAGTTAATGTGCAGATATTCAAGGCAACATCTTATCTGATTATAGTCAAATAGGAATGGAAGAGAATAGGAAGTGATTAAAAAGAAGAATTCCATCATAATTATCATTATCATCACCATCACATCATTATTCCATTATTAGTGTCTTTAAATTGGCTGCTATTTATTCATCATTTATTGTAACAACACAATCTTGAGCATATAATATTTATTATCTCATTTAATTGCTAACTGAAATTATGAAGAAGAGAAATAATATCTACATAAAAAGTAGGACATGCTTAAGTTTATCCATTTAAGTGGATAACCTGGAAATGAACCCAGATCTTTCATGATGACCAAGCCCAGTATATTACGCTATCGACAGTGTTAGTGTAAATGAGATCTGTATTTTTAGGTAAAGACTTTAGTCATTAGAAGAGGATGGATGTTTTATCTATTAAGCTCCCCCAATATCTTCCCTACAATAATACACATTTCCTGAAATTACACACTTTCCTTTAGTTTTTGATTTAATAGAATATGTCTGTGTTCTCCGTTTATTTGTGAATAACATTAAGAGGGATCAGCCAATACAGTTGGCTAATAGCTAAAATATAGATTTACCACAGTTTAGGGAGGAGGAAAGGGGTGGCCATTATGGGATGTCAAAAACAAAGGAAGATTATGAAATCGAAGTTGAAAGACTGGCTGCCTAAAACAGATATTGTCTATTTAATAATATTTCCCACATGAAGGACATCTTCCAAGGAGATAAAGAATATAGAATTGCCCACTTTAATTTTGAAAACATTAATCTTGGGACTAGCAAGTTGTCAACTGCTAACACAGTAGGGAGGTAAATTTTTATCCTACGGAAGTGGATATTTTTAGAAAATAAGAAAAGAACATAGCCAAAATGCAGTAAAATAAAGAAATAGCTTTGAACTTGTAGAAAGAGTCAAGATAGGTAAATAGACACTTTCTAAATTTCAGATGTGATTGACTAATCACTAGAGAATTTCAAGGAGGACTGATGAGAATGTATAGAGATTTAAAGCAGGAGGGAAGAAAGTCAGGTGAAGATAATGGAGCTAAAGAGAAATCACTTGAAATATTTTGCTTTTCTTTGAAAGTGTTCTGAAATATTTTACACTGTGCACAACAAAATTTTCTTAGTTGGAAGGAAATGAGAGTAAATCATACTCTTTTATTAGTTTGGTATGACATTACTGATAATAAAAATTTTATGTAGGGATGCTAAATGACAGTTTATATAAAGGCCAAGATTCATGAGGCTTGAGATATTAGATTTAGTTGGAAAATAATATGTGGAAGGAAGGTCTTTATGTAATTTGTCTAGCACAGTGAGTTCAAATTCAACTTTCTATTTGAAGTTCAAATTTTATAACGTAAAATTATATTTTAGATATTTTTCATAGTCTAAAAAGCAATCCCTCACATGTAATTTAAATTTATAATAAACTCCATGATAATTAAATTTAAAGGACTAAATTTAAATTAACTAAATGGCTCTACTTAGGAAAGGAACTAATATTCAAAAGCACTTATTCAGATATTTTTCTCTCCTGTTTCTGTTGATGACCCCTGACAAAAATTATCTTTTGGACAAAATCCTAGTCAGTCTTCTCTGAGTCCTCTTCTCAACTAATTCTCAACCTTGGCCCATAAAGACTTGAAAAAAACACGAACATAGTTTTTAACAATTCAAGGCCACATACTTATAATAATCCTACTCTCCTTGAATTGCCTAAGAAAACTCAAGGCTGTCAAAATAATTTACTGCTTGTTTCTGCCAACATCTGAGGCTAGGGCCACATCTCCCAGTCTCTGTGGAAGGATGGAATCCTATCATTGATAATTGCTAGGTAGCAGGCACAGCTGGCTAATCACATTAGGATTTACTAACCCTTTCGTAATTTTTCATTTCCCTGAGCCCCAACTCACCAATCCTCTCTCTTCTTCCATTCTCCCTTTAAAACACCCATTCATTCCTGTACATATCAAAGGTGAGTTTAGTTCATGCTGAACTATTTTTGCCTATTGCATTAGTTATTACTAATTAAAATAGTTATTACTATTACTTTAGTGTCCAGTTTTGTTTATCTTTGACACTCCCTTCTTCCTTTACTGAAGCAATCACAGATTATATATATAATTACAGAACTGAACTAGTTGTGTAGATGCAATTTCCACACTTGATCTTACCCAAAAGACCAAGAAGAAATAGATACAATTTCCACACTGTAATACTTACTATTTATGCCAATACTTACAACAATAAGAATAACCCAGATTTATTTAAGACTTACTGTGTATTGGGCCCTCTGATATCTGCTTTACATTCAGTCTCTCATTGGTGTTCACAACAATTCTGTAAGGTATTTACTATTGACATATACATTATTACAGATGAGAAAATTGACAAAATGAAACTAGAAATCACATTTTTTTGAAAAATTAAGTTGGCTTTGGAAATATTATTTTTCTTAGATGAATTGACAGGTCCAAATCACCAAAGTTTGATTACATTTTTTCAGTACAGAAAAATAGAAAAATACACTGTCTTAATGAGTCCTTTTTTAAATATTGACATAGTGGTTTAAGTTGATCATCTATCTCTTGAAGAGATTTCGAAAAACTAATTTTCAGGGAATATGTACACGTCCTAAATCAAAGGACTGGAGAGGATGTGGAGAAATAGGAACACTTTTACACTGTTGGTGGGACTGTAAACTAGTTCAACCCTTGTAGAAGTCAGTGTGGCGATTCCTCAGGGATCTAGAACTAGAAATACCATTTGACCCAGCCATCCCATTACTGGGTATATACCCAAAGGACTATAAATCATGCTGCTATAAAGACACAAGCACATGTATGTTTATTGCAGCACTATTCACAATAGCAAAGACTTGGAACCAACCCAAATGTCCAACAATGATAGACTGGATTAAGAAAATGTGGCACATATACACCATGGAATACCATGCAGCCATAAAAAATGATGAGTTCACGTCCTTTGTAGGGACATGGATGAAATTGGAAATCATCATTCTCAGTAAACTATCGCAAGAACAAAAAACCAAACACCGCATATTCTCACTCATAGGTGGGAATTGAACAATGAGAACACATGGACACAGGAAGGGGAACATCACACTCTGGGGACTGTTGTGGGGGGGGCGTGGGAGGGATAGCTTTAGGAGATATACCTAGAGCTAAATGACGAGTTAATGGGTGCAGCACACCAGCATGGCACATGTATACATATGTAACTAACCTGCACATTGTGCACATGTACCCTAAAACTTGAAGTATAATAATAATTTTAAAAAAGAAAATAAAATAAATAAAATAAAATAAAATAAAATTCTGATTTCTATAGCACATTTCACATTCAATGATCAGGCATCTTTAAATTCTTATGAACATTTTTACTATAGTGCATTTAATAAAATGAATTAGAAAAAAATACAGTATATAGGCCGGGCACAGTGACTCCTGCCTGTGATCCCAGAACTTTGGGAGGCCGAGGCGGGAGGCAGGTGGATGGATCACTTGAGCTCAAGAGTTCAAGACCAGCCTGGGAAACATGGCAAAACCCCCTCTCTATTAAAAATACAAAAATTATCCAGGTGTAGTGGCACGTGCTTATAGTCCTAAGTTACTTGGGAGGCTGACGTGGGAGGATGGCTTGAGCCTAGGAGTCTGAGGTTGCTTATAGCCAAGATCATGCCACTGCACTCCACCGTGGGCAACAGAGCAAGACTCTGTCAAAAAAGAAAGAAAGAAAGAGAGAGAGAGAGAAAGAAAGAAAGAAAGAAAGAAAGGAAGAGTATATGAAATAAAATAGGCACTGAAAATTCCAGATATACTTTAACCTGAAAATTAATTTACCTCAGTAATGACTATCAAGGCATTATCAACTTTCTTGAAGGAATATTAGAAGTAGATATACTGGCAAATTTCTGGAGATCTCACAGTCACACATAGAATATTAAACATACCCAGTATTTTTTTTTCCTTCTTGCCTGAGTCCATATATCTGCTTTAAAGGCTCTTTACTTCAGAGAACAGCATAGTTTATATTGATTGTTAATATTATACCAGGAAAATAACAAACATTTCATAATTATTTTATTTTGCCTTCACAATAAACAATAAAATGTCACAAAACAACATTATAGAAGTGACATAATTTGTCAGCAGCCAGCAACAGAAGAGTGATTCAAGCTCAAGCCAAGCTTCCTCTGATTCTAGCGCCCTGACAAGGGTTCAGTGCAGCCTCCTAGTTGTAGTACTGGTGCCATTAGTTTGTGATCTTTCTGATTCTTCTTTAGACCCTTACAGAACTACTCCCTCACTATGAGTGATGTCTTCTGTTTTCTTTCCCTCTGTCAGTCTTCCAACAGTACATCCCTGTGAATGAGTCTTGATGTATTTAGTTTACTAACAAAAAAAAAAAAAAATGGAAAAAAATAAAACGTTTAGAATCAAGAGAATTCAGTTACTAGCATGTCCCATTTTCAGATAATACACAGCATAACATTAAGCCTGATATTTTATGTTTTGTTATTTCCAGAAATGATGATTCAAAATCTGCAAGCTTTGTATTTAGACAAAATTAATGTTTCTCAAACTGACAGTGGCTGTAATGGAAATAATAATAAATGTACCATTCCCAAATGTTTTGACTTCGTACCAATGGAAGATAAGGCTGAGTAAAACTGTTTCTTGTCACATCCCTTATGAAGAAAAATGCTCACAACTTCGAAGCAATCTTCTTATCCTGTAGTATTTTGTAAATGTAGCAAAACGTATCTATCATTTATTTCTTGGAAGTACAGAAATTTGGAATGAACAAAAATCTTAAAAAGAGATAATATTTCTTGCATTGATTGTGAGAGAGAAGGTAGATACTAATAAATAAACACGAAATAGTTCTTTATTGTATCTTGGCCTAGTACACCATGGGAATTTAGGTCAAATTAGCTTTGCACAGTTTTCTAAAATTATATCTCCTATATAGCTTTCATTAGGCTTGAACAATTAGCAATTGTAAATTGCCCTCTTATATCTGCACTTTTTATTCCCTTCCAACAAATAAGTGTACTATATCAAAATGAAATTATACAAAAAGCTAAACAGGTTAGACAAATACTAAACATTGGATTAGTGCTTATATAGTCCATTCTTAAATGTTTGTTCTCTTAATCGCAAAAGTTTTATTAATTTTCTAATTATTAATGTTGCTTTAATTTTACCTGGAGACAATTATATATATTATAGAAATTATATATATATATCTACACACACACATATGTTAGGGGTGTGTGTGTGTGTACTTGTGAAGTATTCAAACTTGAGATTAAAGCTTGGGATCATCTTGAAGCTAATTTATTTTTACATCTTGCTCAAATATCTTGAGAGATATTGAGAGAGAGTTGTTCATGTTTCTCCAAAGTCCGAAGCAGCATTTGATATTACTTTCTTGTCTTCTTGTTGTCTAGTTTGTTCTCCTAAAACTGTTAAATTGGTTATTTTAAATAGATTTTGTACAACTAAATCTAATGATTTCATTGTACTTCTCACCTTTTATGAGATCTTGTAAACTCCTTCTCTTGAAACTGCAACATCAAGTAAGTCTACACCACTACAGAGTTCCATTTCCCTTTCTATAGTTTTATTTCCCTGGTTTTGTTCTCCATGTATTCAATGATGACGTTCCAGTATTTTAATTTTATCTATTTTTAAAAACTTACACACATTCTTTGGGTTGCCATGCCTTTTTCACGGTTTCAACAAACACCTATGGCCATTAATGATTTTACAAAGAAATATTATAATTGCAAAAGACAGTGGTCTTAAATAACTCTGGTTAAAATATTATACCATTAATGATTTTACAAAGAAATATGATTGTGTACACATATGTCTAGGGCCATTAGTATGGTCTAGGAAGAAGCCTGTGGAAACAAAGGATTCAGAAACTTAAGCTACATTTACTTCATCATATATCATCATATACTTCCCCTGCCTCTTCTTTTCCAGTTTATGTTCCACACTTCTTACACAATACACTGCTTAAATAAATCTCTTTACTCCCCACTATTCAAATAATATCATGCAAAAAAATGAAGCACAGCACAGCCCTTAAAAATTTATTTCAAATAATATTTAAACATTTTGTTATAAATCTAGTTTTCCCCCACTAAATTATTAAAATTAAGAAGACAATTAATAACACAATTGCAATTTAGCTTTGGTGATATGCCAGAGTTGACTCACACTGGTTCGTGACAGCTGATTATGTGAATCTTCCCAACTTCACTTTCAGTGACATGTTGATGGTACACCAACATTACAAATCAAGACATATGTTTGGAGACCTGGCTGTTCAACATTTACCAGTACAGCACTAGCAATATATTTTTTACTTAGAGAAAATGGTAAATTATAAAACTGAGCATGGAAAGGGTAATATCAACCACATGTATCTCAAGCAAAATATAATTTTCTTTCAATATGTTAATATACATTTACAGAGTTCATTAATTACATTAATATACAATTTCATTTCATTTTATTTAATTTGATGTAATTAATCGGTGTGATTAACTTAATTTAATGTAGTAAATTTAGTTAATTACATTAATAGACATTTCACGTACACTTTGATTCAGCACTCATTTAATATGACCAAGCCATGAGTTCTCCCTTTTCATTTTCTTTTTCAGTTTTTCTTGTTGTTTTAACTGGATCTTTTATCAAGTAGTTTTTCTCCTTTTGGTCTCAAGGTGGTTCTTAGCAGTTCTTATTAACTTATTTTCAGCAGAGAGAGAACTTTATATGGAGATTATTTCTTGGGCTCCACTCGGGTTTGAAAAAACTTTATTTTTGAATGAATGGCTCTGTTCACTAGGTTGGGATTATATTGATTAGATTTGGTATGAGTTCTATTACCTGTCACAGATGCAAGAAATCAGTTTCCGTCAAAAGACAGACTTTTTAGTAAAACAGCACATGAATAAACTCTACTACTGCATTAAATATAATAATTATATTTCTATAGCTCTTGCTTTAGTGATGGAGGCCAATTGTTAAAAACTAGATTGATGCTATCGAGTTGATGAGACTTAAAAGAAAAATTATTTTTTAAAAAAGAAAAAATAAAAACAAGTCTGGCATCTCCAAGTCATGAACATACTAGGACCCTTCATGCAATGCATTGTGTACTAGCCTTTGTCAAATCAACTTTCTGTCAGGAAAATAAGTAAGGTACAAGTGGTTTAAAGTATGTAAATATAAAAGGTAGTGAGGGTTTACAGAGGAATATATATTTTAATTATCTTATTGTTACCTATGTTCAACGGCTACATTAGAATTAAAACTTTAATATTAGCTGTAGTTTAACCTCTCTATAATTTTGCTTGACACTATGAGAATTCAAATAGACATTGCACACAGAAGGAAAAATCAGTTAAAGGATATAATGTCATTTGAGTTACCTTACATTGCAAAGTCCTCTACCCAGATTTGAAGTTAAGAAAATGGATGAGATATTCAGTTTTTATCAATGTGCATTAAAATAAGGTGAAGAATAAAGGAAAGAGTTAGGTTCCAGCCACACACTGAGAAATCATTTCAAATTATAATTTCCGTATGAGTTACAGGTGTGATAAAATTCATTGTGCAATTCTTAAAATGTCAAAGAGAGCTTTGGAACATTTTGGACTATCAGGTCAGTAAAAATGTCTTCTACAAAACGGCCTCACATTCTCACATTTGTATTGTATGTTGCACATCATTTGAAGATGAATCTATTTAAATGCAAATGTGCAATCACAAAGCAGTGAAACAAAATTATATGCAAACAAAGCTAGTTGAAGAAATTGAGTAGTTAAGCATTTTTCAATCAAATTCAAAGGAAGATTTGTTTCCTTTCAAAAACCACTACTTAGCAAAGTTTAAACATGCCTTTTCAGAATTGTTATTGAATTACATTAACTAATATGCCTATAGCATTATAGTCATATTTTGAGCAAGTTCTCATGCATTTGACAAATTTTATATTCCAGGCATTCTCTAACAGGAGAAAGAGTATTCTATTAAATCCTTTTTATTCATATTATTTTTAAGGATGCTGGATAGTAAAAAAGGAAGGAATTTGGTAGCTTTAAACATGACATATCAATTTCCAGTGAGATGGATTATTTTGTCCAATGCTATAGCACATTAGATGAGATATAAAAACATCTCTGAAAAAAGAGGTTGAAGGGAAGACCAATATTTAGCATTATGAGGAGATACATGATATACAAAAGGAGATAAAATATTGCAAGTAATTGAAATAAAAATGATCTAATGTATATTAAACGAATAACAATACAATTATTGCCTTTGAGTTTCCAAAGTGAGAGAAAATATATTTGATAAAAACATGATGTTCTTTCAAATAATATTTACTAATTAAGATCATAATTATTTCTAAATTAAAATATGTAACTCAATAAATACAGAATAACTGAATAAAAATTAATAATATGATGACAACTAACATTTATTGTGAAATATGTGCTACTGGGAAACTATTATGGAAATATTTTAAGTGTGAATTCAGTTTTTTAATAGATTCAAGGTTATTCAGTTTATTCTCCTTGAGTGTGCTGTAGTAATTGAGTTGCTGTCTTTCAAGGAACTTATCCATTTCATCTACAGTCTAGAATGTATTGCGTAAAGTTTTTTCTAGTACTATCTTATTATACTTTTAGTATCTGTGAGAGCTGATACCATAGCTCCTCATCTTGATATTAATATCATCTTGATATTAGTAATTTGTATCTTCTCATTCATTTTAAAAATTGAATTTCTTAATCTCTTAAAGTGCCAAATTTTGGTTTTATTTATTTATTCATTTATTATGTTTCTGTTTTCAATTTTAGTTATTTCTGCTCTGGTCTTATTTCTTTTTTCATACTAGCTTTGAGTTTAATTTAGTGTTTTGTTATTGTTATTGTTGTTTTAATTTCTTCAGGCAGACTTTTAGAGTATTCATTTGAGGCTTTGATTCTTACCTAATATGAACATTTAATGTAACATTTCCCTCCGATCACTTTTTTATTTTGAAATGATATTTTTCATGTTTAAAAACATTCACAAGTATCTAGAATATTGCATAAGATGTATCTGTGAAATATAAAACAAATTCCAAAAGTAATGATCTCCATAACTTCAGAAGAAAAAATTCCAATGATATGCTTTCTTCATTGCGCAATTCCCAATTTCCTCCCCCGCAACAGGGGCATGAAATGGATTTGTTGAACATAAAGTATTGCTCTGTGCTGACTGAAATTGGATAGAAAAAGTCTTTTTTTCTTTTTTTAATTATACTTTAAGCTCACTTTTTAAGTTTTATTCCATAAATATTGATCAGTTGTTTTGTATTTTTATTTATTTTAGCATTTTCTACTTGCCATTGCTATTTCTTCTGCAATCAATAATTTATTTAGAAGTATTTTGTTTAATTTTGAAATATTTGGGATTTTTTCTGATATTTCAAATTTAATTTCAAATGATCACATACTGTTGTATGTATAATTTCAGTCTTTTAAATTTATTGAGACTGATATTATGACACACAAAATAGTCCATCTTGCTGAGGGTTCCATGAACACTGGTAAGTAATGCGTTTTCTGTTATTATTTGTGGCATGTTTCAAAATGTCAGGTCAAATTTGTTGACTTTTTTTTAGTATTCTATATTCTTACTTATTTCTATCTACTTAATCTCTGTTACTAAAAGAGGATTGTTAAAATATAACTTTATAATTGCTAATTTATCCATTTCTCCTTTAGGTTTACCAGCTTTTGCATCTTTTTTTTATGGTCAGTTAGTTTCACATTCACTTAGAATTATTATTAACTACTTGGGAGAAAAAGTAGAAAAAAAGAGAGACCTACAGGTCAGTACCCCTTATAAACTTACGCAAAACATCCTTAACAAAATTTTAGCAAAATGAACCTAACATTATATAAAAGACTAATAGTTCATGACCAAGTTGAATTCAATCTCAGAAATGCAAGCTTAACCTATAAAGATTAATGTAGTTTTAATTATTCTTAGAAGAAAATGTTTTAAAAATCATTATTATTTTGGTATATAAAGAAAAAAGTTGACAAAATTTAATCCTATTTAATTATTAAACACTTATTAAACACTTTTAGCAAATTTGGAATAGAAAGGATATCTTAACCAGATAAATGGCAGGTGCAAAATATGTACTACTATAAACATACGTACTGATGGAATACTGAAGATTTTAATATATAATCTCAAAAAAGGAAAGATTCCCATTTTTGTCACTTTTATTTGACATTGTACCAGAGGTCTTAGACTTTAATAAGACAAGGAAAGATTTTTAAAAGCATAGAAGTTAGAAAAGTGGAAGTCATTATTTGCAGATGAGATTTTTGTCTACACAGATTATCTTAGAAATGTACCAAAAAAACTACGCGAAGTAAAGAATTACTTTAGAAGGTTGCAGAATACAAGGAGAATAAAAAGATTAATTGTCTCTTTTATTTCTTGGTAGCAGTGAAAAATTGAGAATCTAAATATAGAAAATATTATTTATATAAAACAGTCACGTATATGAAATATTGAACAATATGCAATATCTGTACACTGAATATTATATAATGCTGAGAAACATTTAAAAAGACAAATAAATGAACAGACAAAACAGATTCATGAATCAGAAGATTCGGTGTTGTTCAGATGTCCATCCTCAAAGTATTCATGTATAACCTTGACACAATTCTCATCAAATCCAAGCTGACATTTTTGTAAAAAAATTAATTAAAAAATTCTAAAATGTATATAAAAATTCAAATGGCATAGAACAGGCAAATGATCTGGAAAACCAAAGGTAAACTTGAAGATACACTGTTTGAGTCCAAAATTTACAATAAATCCATATCAATCAGGATGGTAGGTGTTAATGAAAGGATGGAAAAGAATGATAGATCCCCACATATATAGTCAGTTGATTTTCAGCAAAAGTGCAAAGGCAATTTAACAGAGATTGCATACTATTTTCAATATATGTGTTGGCAAAATTGGACATCCATACTTTTATAAAAAATAAACCTTGACCCAATAAACAAATATTAATTTTAAAGGCATCATATTGCTATCTGTAAGAGCTAAAACAATAAAACTCATAGAATATAACATAGAAGAAAATACTTATGACCTTTGATTAGGCAAATTTTTTCAGATAGGACATACAATAATATATGAACCATAAGAGGAAAAAAAATAACTTTTTCTCTTTAAAACCACTGTTAAGAAAACACAAAGATAAAACACTGACTGTGAAAAAATATTCAAAATACATACATCTAATATGTATTTATATATGCAACATTGTTATTAATATTAGTATTTAAATATTAATACATATATCTAATAAAAGACTCTACTATAATATATATGCATGTATCTTATATGTAAGCAAGATATATACATATACGTATAAATATATCTTATATAAAAATATATAATATATATAAAAATATATATCTTATATATAAATCTATATATCTTACATACACATGGGATAGAGAGATAACTGTTACAATTCAATAATAAGGCAGCCCTATAAAAGCAGGTAAAATATTTTAACAGTGACTTTACATAAAAAATATATATACAAAAAGAAAATAAGCCAAATCAGCACATGAAAAGCTGCTGAACATGATTAGCAATAAGGTAACATGCATTAAAACCAAATGACATATCCCTAATCAAGAATAAAATAGCTAAAATTAAGAGTAGATGGACAATATCCAGTTGTCAAGAATGTGAAACAGATAGATCTCTCATACATTGAGACTGGCAATCTAAAATGGCACAGCCACTTTTAACATCTGAAGAGTAGTTGTTTAATAAAGTTAAATACATACTTATACAGGTAAACACAGCTTACCCTAAGATACAGCAATCCTATTCCTAGAAGTTTACTCAAGTGAAATGAAAGCATATGCTATAGAAGAATGTTTATTTTAATATTTAAGGTAGCTTTATTCATAATGAATATCCATCAACGGGTGAAGAGATTAACAAATACAGTGTATCAATACTCACCAGTAAAAAGAAACAAATTACTATTAAATACAACACTGTGAAAGAATCTCATAAATACTGTGGCTAATGAAAGAAGCCAGGCACAAAAAACTGTATAATTCCATTTATATAAAGTTATGGAAAAGTAATAACTAAAATGATAGAAAGCATATCAGTGGTTGTCAGTGCTCTAGGGTGAGGTAGAAGTTTGACTAAAAGGGGAGAATGAGGGAATTTTTGGATCTATCCTACCTGATATAACACCAACACAACAATAACAATGAAAAGGAAGTGAATGAAAATTGTATATCATGAACATGTGGTGATTACATGAATATTTATAAAATCTCATCAAATTTTTCACTTATAACTTGTCCTTAAAATTCATAGAAAAGAGTTCTGATTGACTTGTTCAATCGAATATATGTAGTAGATTACACAGACCATGTAAAACCTGAGCCTTTTGGCTATCTTTGGGGTGGGAAAGGAAGGAACCTACTGCTCTTATACTGCAAAGACATGTAGTATTTCTGTGAATAACAGACATGAACTTTACAGCATTACACAACTATTGATTCCCCAGTGCTCTAGGAAACAAAAATAAGCAATTACTGTTCTCCAGTAACAACAACAAAACCTTTGAACCAATAGGTATGTATGGGTATATTGCTGATCACCTTTCTAACACAGCCATGATTTAGCTCAGGTAGTCATTCTCTTGGAATTTGACCCTTCCTCAATTCTGAGAAAATCCCAACCTGTCTGAGGCCTCATAATAATTCCATTTCTCTTGCCAATTTCTTGTTTAGTGTTGTCGTGTAACCCAGCTCTGCCAATGAGACTGAGGGGAGAGTTACATGAGAGTGGTAAACATCTAGCAAATATCTTGGAAAATGCAGCCTTATTCTTCAGCAGAGGAAAAGTATTTTTTCTCTCTCTCTCTGACCACTGCTATGTTTGGATGTGATACTTGAAAATGTAGCAGTCTTGTAAAGAGTAGGACAAGCACACGGCTGACAAGGTAATGAAATGAAAGACGGATTGTTGATAACATCACTGAGTCAGTAAATTAATCAGTCTTGAAGTTCGAATACCTTGGATTTCGTGTTACACAATACAGTAAATGGACTTACTGTTTGAGCCCCTCTGAAACGAATTACCTGTTATTGGGCAAATAAAATATCCTACTTGATATAACACCAACACAACAATAACAATGAAAAGGAAGTGAATGATCACAATCAAGACTTTTAACTTTTCTACAGCATTGTGTATTTGACAAAACAATTCCGAATGCAATCTTTAATTTTAATCTCAAAATAAGCCTGCATATTACCAAAGGTATGAAAATCAAAGGTGTTGAATGATTTGTCATCCAGGATTTTGAAATATCTACTCTAGTGGTTTTATTTTTCCCATTGCTATTTTAAAATAATTTTGGCTAAATACTTGTTGAATTTTTAAAACAGGTTAGTCTTTCTGCTTTGTTGCTGATGATTAAAATGAATTTTAATATGTCCAATTTTGGTTTGTTATATTTACCTTCTATACCTAATATGAGTAGTATATAAAATTAAACTTTCTAACAAACTTGCAAAAAATTGAAATAGGGATTGTTTTTCCTTTCACAATAGCCATTTCAAGAGGATTTTAGACACTGTTCAAATATTCTAACGGTGCTTAAATTTTTTCATTCTTCCTGTGGAATTGCCGTCAGTCCTAGTTTTTAAGTCACAGACACACAAATCACTTATGTTAGTTTTCAGTCACACTTCAATTTGATCAAAAACAGTATTTCACACCTAGAATTTTTTGCCTAATTTGCCATACTGCTATTAAACTGGGTCTTACTATTTTCTCAAATCAAACCCATCCTCAACGGGTGAAAGTTGCCTATCAATCAGCGATATTATTTTTAAAGGATCCTTCCATGGACTTCATAGACAATTTTAGCAGAAGGCTTTAAAAGTTTTTAATCAAATTCAATATCATTTTGGTATTTACTTAGGTATGAATAAACTGTAGTATACAGAATTAATAAAATTTTGTAATTTTTCAAATGTTAAAACAATTGCATCATAGAGCTCCTGTAATAAAAAGCCTCAATTTTGGCTCATTTAGATTGATCTCATGAAAATCTGCCAATGAGCTTATGTAGCTGATTTTTAACAGTTCATTTCTTCCCTTGCTCTAGCATTGTTTTATACTCAGTGCAATTTACTAAGCAAAGACATTTTCCACCAAGAATTTCAGTAATCCTGCTATCAGAATGAGAAATTTAAAGTACATAGGAAAATCATTTCACATGCCTTCAGTTACTCCTCTTATCCTTTGAGACCCAACCCAATTTCCACTATATTCATGATGCCATCCCTTAATGTGTATCCAACAGAGTAGCCTTTCTTTAGTATGATATGAGAGAAAAAAAGTGCATAAAGTCATGAGATTCCAAGTCTAGAGCCTTCTATAGAGGAATTAATGGCAGCAAATCTCACCCAGGAATGATTATGTATTTCATACATGGTAAAACTTGTTCTTACAATTATATATCTTCTTTTTAAATATTATTGACTTAATTTTCTCATTTGCTTTTTTTTTTTTTTTTTTTTTTTTTGCTTACAGTTTTCCTCTCCTGGTAATAACTGCTCATCCATTAACATTCTTGACTTATTCCTTACATAAAACTTACTTGATGTTAATACTACGTAGTTAGTAATCTTCATTTCCAAGCATTTAAACAAGTTCCTGTATTCTTCCCCTTGCACTCTGCGTAGCACCTACCATTAAGATGCACTCTAGATAGAACATAGTTAATGATTCTAATGCTTGCCTGCAACAACTAGAATATAGCCATAATCTTATAAGAGGTCAGCTAACAGGGATTTAGGAATGCATTTATTTATAATCTCTTATTTCATATAAGATCTCTAAAAAAGCGGAAATCACTTGCTTATGAATGCCTAAATTGTAATTCGAAATAGGCACCTCCATTAGTGTAGTGGAATAAACATGGATTTCGAAGTCACAAAAACACAGAATGTGAAACCTGACCTATTTAGTCATTGGCACCTGGATAAGCACTTTTACTCCTCTAAGACTTGCCTTTCACCTATGATATGGAAATACAAATGACAATCTTTATGAGTTTTGAGAGCATTAGATGAGCTATCATATTGAAGAAGCCTAAAGTTCCTAGAAAATAATAAAATAATAGGTACTTAGTAACAAATGGTTACTGGATGGCTTATTTCCTAATTGGTGTGTATGTTTACATGTGTGTGTCAGAGAGCAAGAGAGAGAAAGAGACCTATTTAGAGAATTATATCTACTGGACATTACTATCCGACCTTCACAAAATTGAACAATTTATAAGCATTGCCTTTGTCTAGTATATATTTGTTTACTTGATGGTATATCTGAGATTTTGATTATATTGACTTTTCAGCCTCTGCCAATACACCTGACAGTTAATTAGGAGATTCAGATAGACAGCTATACATTTTTCTATACAGAAAAATTATATTTCAATACTATTTGAGTCAAATAATTTTGGTGAATCTCTATAAGGTACATTCTATTTTACTTCCAAAGTTGGTTAAATTTCATAATCATCTAGAAAACAAGTGATTGATTACTTGCTCTAGCCAAGAGGTTATAACTTAATTGGTTTAAGAAAATTGATAACTAGCTTTTGGATGTACTCTAAGTAACATGGGATTTAAAAAATAATATCCTGAAAATATGGAGCAGCATTAGAGATAAAACAAATCAATGTTATAAATAAACCTCTGCCATTTAAAAATTCTGAGCACCAAAGAAACCATTCAAAGAAACTTCTGAGAAGAAAAAACTTTCAAACTCTTTCC
The DNA here is from genome assembly GCF_028885655.2 of Pongo abelii. Classification (NCBI taxonomy): domain Eukaryota; kingdom Metazoa; phylum Chordata; class Mammalia; order Primates; family Hominidae; genus Pongo; species Pongo abelii. Next base: position 28,088,749 of record NC_071998.2, read on the forward strand.
ATGGGTACATTCTCAGAAACATACCTTCGCCTGGCCTTGTGGACTGTTACTTGTCACATGCCCCCAGATCATATTTTCAGTGCCTGCAGTCCTTGGTACTCATAATAAAACTGTCAACATGCATGTCAATTAATGCCAGTTGGGATGTGAACACCTATTCACTAACAATTTGACTGAAACCACCTACTAATTTCACATAGGCCAGTGAACAGTAATGACTTTCCATCACTTACAACGTGAGCTACTTTCAAACTAGTGACCCAAACATAAAAGGCTCTGTATCACATTATCATTTTCCTGGAAAATACTGTTCCCTTGAGTTCACTTATTTCTAAAAAGTTCTAAAATGCTTTATTGGCTTTAACAGGTTGTATTAGTGAGGCAGAGAAATGAGAATTTCATTAAAAATTGTATCGAAGACATTTGATAGCAATAGGCTAAATTTCTATTGGTGTTTTCTATGGCTGTATTTAGCTTCACATTTCACTGAAGTGATGAAAAATAAAATTTACTCTGACATACAGGAGACAGTAATGCTGTCAACCTTAATTCTCAAACACTTTTTTCTAACATACATTTAAGTCTTTGAAGTAAATGTTCATTTAAAATAGTTGGACAATATCATTATATAAAATGTTAACAATTACATGGAGATAATTAATAGTAGCATATACTAGTGAATATGCGTGTGTGTGTTCATATTGCTTTTTTTTAATACAGATGTGTTTAGCTCCAAATAACTGAATATTGTCCAAATAATTGTATGAGTTTTATTCATTTTACATAGATGAATCTAGTGGCTAACAGTGGCTCAATGCCAAGATGCAAAGCTTCTGACTTGCCATCCCATGTTTCTCAGATGTTTTCCTTACCTTGGCAAGATAGTTCTGGAGCCCCAAACGTGGCAACCTCGGTTAAGAAGATCCCAGCAGGGAGGGAGGGGGATGTGGCAAAATACTTCAACTGTGTAAGAGGGACTATGATGAAAAAGCAAGAAGTGGTAGTGGCTGTTAGGCAGTAATTGTGTTCACTGTTCTGCCATTATTCAATTTTCTCTCCTTCTAATAGGTATCCAATTTACAATTATAAATATATTTCTGTGATTATTCAATTAATTTGTGTTTCATCCACTAGATTCTTAGTGTACAGAAGAAACTGTTTCTGTAATGAAACCTCGTTGCCTAAGTATCTGCCATCATTCAGCCACTATTGGCTGAGTGAATGGGTGCGGAATAAAACCTTTTCCAAAATGCTGAAACTGACAGTTTATTGGTTTATTTCAACTGAAGTGGTGCCAATTCATGACAGATTACTACTTATGCATGAGTGTAAATTAGAGAATATTTGAGTTATCTTGCCATTTTTGCAGTCTACTTCTTTTGTCATATCGCATATTCATTTTTTGTCTAAGGTCAACTGAAATGTTTTGCAGTTTCTAACCAGAATAGTTATATCAATCATTTCCATTACATTATTCTATTTTTAATAGCCCACTGTTATAATCTGATAGCCAGCATTTCTTAGGTGCTTCTTTTGCACATTCCAGTATATTTAGTATTTTTTTTTAAAAATTATTTAGGCACAGACTTATAATACTATTAATCTGTATACCATGTTCATTGCAGCATTGTGTCCTAAAAATTTGCAAGGTAGAAAGATTACTGTGTTGAAATTGCATAAAATTATTTATATTATATAAAATTGATTAAATTACAGAGCTCTCATAGTATGTATCATCAACCATGTTTTCCTTTTAGTGTTTTTACTGTCATAAATATGATAATTACTTCATCCTGAAAGAAGCCTAACAGATCCCAAGCCTATAATTCACCTTACTTAATTGAAATATTAAAATAATATTTACATTCCATTTCTACTTATGAAGAAATAGCTTGAGTTTGTGCTGACCAATGTTCTTGCTAAAACCAACTAGAAAAGTTAGGTTAGAAACACACACACACACACACACACACACACACATAAAACCAAGTTTGTATGAAGAGAGAAGACAGCAGGGAACTTTTGAATTACAATTTTAGAAAGAAGGGATGTTCACTGAGGTATGGTTCACATTCTATATACTACATTCCTCTTCAGTTACTTTTCTGTTTTTCTAAGTGGCATAGCACAAGCTATAGAAGTTGTAGAGAATGACCAGGAGGAAGCAGGGACACCAGCATGATCTTTTGTGATCTGATGATGATCAAAGGGTAAAATTCAAATGTGGGCCTGCCAAGTCCATGGAGCTGAGATCTGGAAGAAAAACAGAAAACTGAAAATACAAACTCTGTGCCAACTACATCTTTCTTTATTTTCGTTAGTTTGAGTCTTTTCAATCTGTGGCCTATATCCTTTATACGTAGGTTTTATAAAGGGATAACATGTGTTTTATAATTTAAGAAAAATATCTTATTCTTTCCATAAACATTTATTAATCACTTGTTATATGTTCACAACTATGGATGACAGTGGCCCAATCACTGAAGAGATGTGATGCCGTCCTTGCCTTTATGGAATCTATAGTTTAAAATATGACATTAAAATATGTTTACTATTCAACAACTATTTATCAAATACCTATTGTGCGTCAGGAAAAGTCCTGGGTAGCAAATGATTGCAGTAAAACAAAAAATGTCCTTCTCTCCTGTGGTGATAGAAGTGTTCTGTATCTTGACTGAATCAATGTCAATATCCAGGTGGTTGTATCTTCCTATAATTTTGCAAGAAGTCACCATTGGGGAAAACTGATTAAAGGAACACAGATCTATCTGCAGTCAATTTTTACAATGGTATGCGAATCTCCAATTATCTGAAAATTTTTAAAAATAGAAAAAATCCTTATTTTATGAAGCATACATTGTATTGGTGGAGCATATAGACAACAGCATCAAACAAATAAACTTTTTAAAAAAATTATGGGAACAAAGTATTATGAAGAGAAACTAAAAGATGGTAAAAATAGAAAAAGTGACATGGTGGGAATAGGCCTATTTTTGGTGAACTGATTAGGAAGGATCTCTGATAAGGCCATGTAAAGAGGAGAACAAAGGAATAAACCAATGATATATCTAAAGGAAAATATGTTAAAAGAAAAGACCAGAAAAGACTGGTAGTGCCAACGTCCTGGAGTAGCAGAAAGAGGCAGAGTACAGAGGTCAATTTGACTGCAGAAACATGAAAGTGAGAAAGGTGGGAAGAAATGAGATCAAAGGGATAGCTGGGAGCCAGGTCATGCAGCACCTTACATCTATAGTAAGGACTTCGAGCTTTACCCAGAGTGAGAAGGAAACCTATCAGAGAAAAGTCAGAGACATTATAAAACAATGCCATCAATGACATACTAAATTAGAGTGCATACAGAATACTGTAGAGCCCTAGTGGTGATAATTACTCCTGACAGGAGGCTTCTTACTAAGATATCACAATGGAGGTGATCTTGTGTTAATCTTAAACGATGATATGGAGCTTTCCAGATAATAAAACAATAGAGGAAAAATGGAAAAGATCTTTCCTACTAGAGGAAACTATAAAAAGTTGGAAGTCTGCTTTATGTTGGCTTTTTGTTCTGTCTCTATTATGCGCCGAGGAGATTCAGCATTTTTGAAAAGTTGAGGAGTACAAGGTGAGCAGCTGGTTGGTGCAGGTACTCCAATCTCAGCCTAAATGACAAAGACATCTTGGAGAATACGTTTCTATTCGGTATCACTTCTTAGATTTCTTGAGTTTTCCTTTAGGTATCAATGTTGAGAAATAGAACAGGTGGTTCAACATAAATATGCAACTACACAGTTTATTACCTATATTAACTAAATTCAGCAGACAAGAAATAGATCTTGGGTGCCTAGATACACTGTGAGATGGAAGATTCAAATTAACATTTTCATGCAAAACTGAACTTCTTTCTTGACATTGTTTATTTGAGGCACAGTCCTTTTGCAAAGTCTTGCACAGATCTTACCCCAAGTAATGCTAAATGGTTCTGTCTGACTTCAATTCTCATTATGATTTACTTAATTCCATTGTGATTTTTTTCACCATCAAGGGTTGCTGTAGCCAGCACAACTGTAAGTGGAGTGCCTGCAGTGCAATTGCTGATTACTTTTTACCTTCTTAGTTACAATTTTTCATTTTTGATGACCTTCATTTTTATAGGGGCAAGGATACTAAAGTATTTTATTGTTTCTGCTTTTCCTTATTTTGTTCTATTTCTTTCTATAAATTATTTCTTACTGCAGAAATTTTTCTGTATTTCTAACTAAAATTAGTAAAGTGACTGCTAGATTATTTAGTATCTTCCTCTAGAGTTAGATTCTAGAGGAGACTCTATAGGGATTGAGTGCCCTTTGTAACTCTCCCTTTGATCAATCCTGCCTATTCAATAGTATGTTTCATGCAGTAGATGTAGTATATCAGCTAAGTCTGAATTTATGTACCAGACAAAGCAAGACCAAAGCAAGTTTTAAAATAAGAAAATGACTCATGTAAGATACATGTCGCCACGTTATCCCTTTGGCAACAGTATGGATTGGACAACAGTATGGACTGTTCTAAGGTCAATATGAGGAAGTTTAACAAAAAAATTACAAAGTCATTAATTTCAGGTTGAAACATATAAATAATTGAAAAAAGCCACAAAGGATATTAATTATATCATCTAGAAGTTAAAAATTGGTTTAATGTTAGTAAATTCATGTCTTTCAAACTGATAAATTGAGTTCCCTGAGTCTGTATGAAATCAAATGAAGGGGACACAATATTTTGGTGGTGGAGTAATTTTAATGGGAAAAGTTAGGATTAAAAAGAGGATACAAACTGATGTATTTGGAGCAGGGTTGACTTCACAGGCAGGGGACCAGTGAAGTTATACGGAACCTCACACTCAGCAGGGCCCCACATGTGGTGGAAGACTGTTTTCAACATCTTGAACTTAATTTTACTTTTAAATTTGTGTTTTGTCAGTGAAATGTGATGAGATGATGGAGTATAGACGTTGAGCAAAGGAGATAGCCAGAGGAGCCATGTGTAGAGTTCCTTGACATACCTCTCACATGTAAGGATTGCAGTGTCCTCTGAGCGCAGAATTGTGGTGGATCCAAAATACATGTGGATGAGAGTTCAGTCAGACTCAAAATAAGTACAAAGAATGCATGTTACTTCTACCACTGGGTAAGTGAAGGTGCTGAAAGTCTGGATAGGCCACATTCCCTTTGGCTTCCAATGTTCAAAGAAGGTAATAGTGTTCTGTGAAACTTGAACAATCAAGGAGCCCTGTCATATCCTATCTTACTCATAATTCTTCCCTGTATTTAGTCAACCACTTATGCTGAAAATGATGACCTAGAAGGAAAGGCAAAGAAACGGTAGTTCATTGTTCATTTTATTTTCAGTCCTCACTTACTCATCAGTAAGCCTAAGGTGGAGGGTATGCATGTCAAATTAAATGAATCAATTGAGTTTTATTCAGCATGTCCACTGTTCTGACAAGGGTAAAATACCTATGTATATATGAGTTATAGAATACTGATTGGCATTGAAAAATATAAAGAGGAATTTAAAATTCATGCTAATCATTTTAATTTTTGATTTTTCATTATTTATAATATTAAATAGCAAATTAAAAACACGTGACAAGCTGAGAGATGAACTCCAAAAGAAAGCAAAAACTTTTATAACTTAGCACCTTTATCATCACATTTTTCCTGCTTTTTAAAATGTTATTTTGATAAAACACATGTAATGTAAAATTTACGATTTTAACCATTTTTAAGTGCATAATTCAGTGGTCTTAAGTACATTCACAATATTGAATCACTATCACCACTGTCTAGTTCCAGAAATTTTTATTACCCCAAATAGGAACCACATATCCATTAATATCCATTAAGTGGGCATTCTTTGCTAACCACTAATCTGCTTTCTCTAACTGTGGATTTGCCTATTCTGATTATTTCATATAAATGGAAACATACAATATGTGTCCTTTTTTCTTGCATTTTGGTCAAAGAATTCCACATTTTCATTTTGCACTAGGATCTACAAATTATGTAGCTAGGTCTAGTTTCGGAATATATTAAAGAGCAAAACTAACTCTAACTGTGTCCGCCTTATAATAGGGATGGTCAGGCCTCTGATCCCAAGCTAAGCCATCATATCCCCTGTGACCTGCAGGTACACACCCAGATGCCCGGTTCCTGCCTTAACTGATGACATTCCACCACAAAAGAAGTGTAAATGGCCTGTTCCTGCCTTAACTGATGACATTATCTTGTGAAATTCCTTCTCCTGGCCCATCCTGGCTCAAAAGCTCCTCCACTGAGCACCTTGTGACCCCCACTCCTGCCCGCCAGAGAACAACCCCCCTTTGACTGTAATTTTCCATTATCTACCCAAATCTTATAAAATGGCCCCACCCCTATCTCCCTTCACTGACTCTCTTTTCGGACTCAGCCCGCCTGCACCCAGCTGATTAAAAAGCTTTATTGCTCACACAAAGCCTGTTTGGTGGTCTCTTCACAGGTACACGACTGAAATTTGGTGCCGTGACTCGGATCGGGGGACCTCCCTTGGGAGATCAATCCCCTGTCCTCCTGCTCTGTGTTCTGTGAGAAAGATCGACCTATGACCTCTGGTCCTCAGACCAACCAGCCCAAGGAACATCTCACCAATTTTAAATCCGGTAAGCGGCCTCTGTTTACTCTCTTCTCCAACCTCTCTCACTATCCCTCAACTTCTTTCTCCTTTCAATCTTGGTGCCACACTTCAATCTCTCCCTTCTCTTAATTTCAGTTCCTTTCCTTTTCTGGTAGAGACGAAGAGAGACGCATTTTATCTGTGGACCCAAAACTCTGTTAGTTCAGGGTTAGTTTAGGTTAGTTCAAGATCTGAGCCTTATCAACCAAATTGTTTTGCCTATCCACCTCGTGGTGCCAAACCCATATACTCTCTTATCCTCAATACCTCCCTCCACAACCCATTATTCTGTTCTGGATCTCAAACATGCTTTCTTTACTATCCCTTTGCACCCTTCATCCCAGCCTCTCTTCGCTTTCACTTAGACTGACCTTGACACCCATCAGGCTCAGCAAATTACCTGGGCTGTACTGCCGCAAGGCTTCAGAGACAGCCCCCATTACTTCAGTCAAGCCCAAATTTCATCCTCATCTGTTACCTATCTCGGCATAATTCTCATAAAAACACACATGCTCTCCCTGCTGATCATGTCCGACTAATCTCCCAAACCTCAATGCCTTCTACAAAACAACAACTCCTTTCCTTCCTAGGCATGGTTAGACACTTTTGACTTTAGATACCTGGTTTTGCCATCCTAACAAAACCATTATATAAACTCACAAAAGGAAACCTAACGGACCCCACAGATCCTAAATCCTTTCCCCACTCCTCTTTCCTTTCCTTGAAGACAGCTTTAGAGACTGCCCCCACCCTAGCTCTCCCTGACTCATCCCAACCCTTTTCATTACCCACAGCTGAAGTGCAGGGCTGTGCAGTCAGAATTCTTACACAAGGACCAGGACCACACCCTGTAGCTTTTTTATCCAAACAACTTGACCTTACTGTTTTGCCTAGCCCTCAAGTCTGTGTATGGCAGCTGCCACTGCCCTAATACTTTTAGAGGCCCTTGAGATCACAAACTATGCTCAACTCACTCTCTACAGTTCTCTTAACTTCCAAAATCTATTTTCTTCCTCACACCTGACACATATACTTTCTGCTCCCCGGCTCCTTCAGCTGTGCTCACTCTTTGTTGAGTCTCTCACAATTACCATTGTTCCCGGCACGGACTTCAATCCGGCCTCCCACATTATTCCTGATACCACACCTGACCCCCATGACTGTATCTCTCTGATCCACCTGACATTCACTCCATTTCCCCATATTCTTTCATGTTCCTCACCCTGAACACACTTGGTTTATTGATGGCAGTTCCACCAGGCCTAATCGCCACTCACCAGCAAAGGCAGGCTATGCAATAGTATCTTCCACATCTATCATTGAGGCTACTGCTCTGCCCCCCTCCACTACCTCTCAGCAAGCCGAACTCATTGCCTTAAGTCAAGCCCTCACTCTTGCAAAAGGACTAAACATCAATATTTATACTGACTATAAATATGCCTTCCATATCCTGCACCACCATGCAAGAGGTTTCCTCACTACACAAGGGTCCTCTATCATTAATGCCTCTTTAATAAAAATGCTTCTCAAAGCTGCTTTACTGCCAAAGGAAGCTAGAGTCATTCACTGCAAAGGCCATCAAAGGGCATCAGATCCCATTGCTCAGGACAATGCTTATGCTGATAAGATAGCTAAAAAAGCAGCTAGCATTCCAACTTATCTCCCTCACTTTCAGTTTTTCTCCTTCTAATCTGGCCTCTCCCACCTACTCCCCCACTGAAACTTCCACCTATCAATCTCTTCCCACACAAGGCCAATGGTTCTTAGACCAAGGAAAATATCTCCTTCCAGCCTCACAGGCCCATTCTATTCTGTCGTCATTTCATAACCTCTTCCATGTAGGTTACAAGCCACTAGCCTATCTCTTAGAACCTCTCATTTTCTTTCCAACCTGGAAATCTATCCTCAAGGAGATCACTTCTCAGTGTTCCATCTGCTATTCTACTACCCCTCAGGGATTGTTCAGGCCCCCTCCCTTTCCTACACATCAAGCTCGGGGATTTGCCCCTGCCCAGGATTGGCAAATTGACTTTACTCACATGCCCCGAGTCAGAAAACTAAAATACCTCTTAGTCTAGGTAGACACTTTCACTGGATGGGTAGAGGCCTTTCCCACAGGGTCTGAGGAGGCCACCGCAGTCATTTCTTCCCTTCTGTCAGACATAATTCGTCCGTTTGGCCTTCTCACCTCGACGCAGTCTGATAGTGGTCCCGCCTTTATTAGTCAAATCAGCCCAGCAGTTTTTCAGGCTCTTGGTATTCAGTGAAACCTTTATATCCCTTACAGTCCCCAGTCTTCAGGAAAGGTAGAATGGGCTAATGGTCTTTTAAAAACACACCTCACCAAGCTCAGCCACTAATTTAAAAAGGACTGGACAATACTTTTACCTCTTTCTCTTCTCAGAATTCAGGCCTGTCCTCGGAATGCTACAGGGTACAGCCTATTTGAGCTCCTGTATGGACGCTCCTTTTGATTAGGCCCCAGTCTCATTCCAGACACCAGACCAACTCGGACTGTGCCCCAAAAAACTTGTCATCCCTACTATCTTCTGTCTAGTCATACTCCTATTCACCGTTCTCAACTACTCATACATGCCCTGCTCTTGTTTACACTGCCGATTTATGCTGTTTCTCCATGTCGTCACAGCTAATTTTCTCCTGGTGCTATCCCCAAACCTCCACTCTTAACTCTTAAAGTAAATAAATAATCTTTGCTGGCAGGACTATGCTGAATCTCCTTAGGCACTCTCTAATTAGATGCCCTGGGTCCTCCCAATTCTTAGACCTTTAATACCTGTTTTTCTCTTTCTCTTATTCCGTTTACTTTTCCAATTCATACAAAACCATATCCAGGCCATCACCAATAACTCTAAATGACAAATGTTTCTCCTACAACCCCACAATATCACCCCTTACCGCAAAATCTTCCTTCAGATTAATCTCTCCCGCTCTAGGTTCCCACACCGCCCCTAATCCTGCTCGAAGCAGCCCTGAGAAACATCGCCCATTATCTCTCCATACCACCCCCAAAAATTTTCACCGTCCCAGCACTTTACCACTATTTCATTTTATTTTTCTTATTAATATAAGAAGACAGAATGTCAGGCCTCTGATCCCAAGCTAAGCCATCATATCCCCTGTGACCTGCAGGTACACATCCAGATGCCCGGTTCCTGCCTTAACTGATGACATTATCTTGTGAAATTCCTTCTCCTGGCTCATCCTTGCTCAAAAGCTCCCCTACTGAGCACCTTGTGACCCCCACCCCTGCCCGCCAGAGAACAACCCCCCTTTGACTGTAATTTTACTTTACCTACCCAAATCCTATAAAATGGCCCCACTCCTATTTCCCTTCGCTGACTCTCTTTTCGGACTCAGCCCGCCTGCACCCAGGTGATTAAAAAGCTTTATTGCTCACACAAAGCCTGTTTGGTGGTCTCTTCACATGGATGCGAGTGAAAGGGATATCATTATTTACATCAGGGAGAGATTAAATATCTGGACTGCACTCCTTTAATTGATGAAAGGAAATAGTCTCTGAAATGATTAAGATTAGTAGTTGTATGTGCCCCCAAATTCTAACTTACAGAAGATGTGACAAAGTAGATCTTAAATTGGACAATAGTGAGCATCATTGTCTTGTTCCTGATCTTAAAGGAAAAGCTTTCAGTTTTTCTCCATTGAGAATGATATTAGCTGTGGGCTTTTCATATATGACCTTTATTATAGTGAGGTAATTTTCTTCTATTTCTAGTTTGTTGAAAGCTTATCATGAAAATCTGCTGAATTTTGGCGATTGCTTTTCTGTGTCTGTTCAGATGATCAGGTCATTTTATCCTTTATCCTGTTAATGTAATATATCGCATCAATTGATCTTTGTATGCTGAACCGTCTCAGCATTCCAGGGATAGATTCCAGTTGCTCAAGGTGCATACTTCTTCTAATGAGCTTTTGAATTCAGTTTGCTTATATTTTGTTGAGGATTTTGTATCTATATTCATCAGGGATATTGGTTGTAGTTTTATTTTCTTGTCTGGCTTTGGTATTAAGGAAATACTGGCCTTATATAAAAGGTTTAAAAGTGTTTCCTCCTCTTTAATATTTTTGGAAGTGTTTGAAAGACATTAACTTTCATTCTTCCTTAAATGTTTGGTAGAATTCACCAGTGAAGGCATCCAGTTCTGGGTTATTCTTTGTTGAGGTTTATAATTATTAATTTGATCTCTATACTATATTACATATCTATTCACACTTTCTATTTCTTTATTATTTAGTCTTGGTAGCTTGTATATTTCTGAAAATTTATCAGTTTCCTCTAGATTTTCTAAGTTGTCATATAATTTTTCATAGTAGTCTCTTATAATCTTTTTTGTTTCTGTGCATCAGTTGTAATGCCTCGTCTTTTGATTTCTGATTTTATTTGAGTTATTGCTATTTTTTTGTCTACATAAGAAGTTAGTCTCCAAAATATATAAAGAACTCCTGCAACTCAATGGTAAAAAAACAAAACACAACAAAACACCAATAACCTAAGTTTTTAAAAATGGCCTAAAGACTTGAGTAGACATTTCACCAATAAAACATACAAAAGACTAACAGATGCATGAGAAAATACACAATGCTCCTAATCATCAGGAAAATGAAATGTAAAACAAACAAACAAAACACAATAATATGTCACCTCACGCACGTCAGGATGGCTATTATTTTTTCAAAAAGTGTTTCTGAGAATATCAAGAAATTGGAACCTTTGTACCCTGTTGATGGAAACGCAAACTACTGCAGCTGCTATGAAAACCAGTTTGGCATTCACTCGAAAGATTAAAAATAGAACTACTCATGAGCCAAGATGGCCGAATAGGAACAGCTCCGGTCTACAGCTCCCAGCGCGAGCGACGCAGAAGACGGGTGATTTCTGCATTTCCATCTGAGGTACCGTGTTCATCTCACTAGGGAGTGCCAGACAGTGGGCGCAGGTCAGTGGGTGAGTGCACCGTGCGCCAGCCGAAGCAGGGGCGAGGCATTGCCTCACTCAGGAAGCGCAAGGGGTCAGGGAGTTCCCTTTCCAGGGGTGACAGAGGGCACCTGGAAAATCGGGCCACTCCCACCCGAATACTGTGCTTTTCCGACGGGCTTAGGAAACGGTGCCCCAGGAGAGTATAGCCCGCACCTGGCTCAGAGGGTCCTACGCCCACGGAGTCTCACTGATTGCTAGCACAGCAGTCTGAGATCAAACAGCAAGTCGGCAGCGAGGCTGGGGGAGGGGCGCCCGCCATTGCCCAGGCTCGCTTAGGTAAACAAAGCAGCCGGGAAGCTTGAACTGGGTGGAGCCCACCACAGCTCAAGAGGCCTGCCTGCCTCTGTAGGCTCCACCTCTGGGGGCAGGGCACAGACAAACAAAAAGACAGCAGTAACCTCTGCAGACTTAAATGTCCCTGTCTGACAGCTTTGAGGAGAGCAGTGGTTCTCCCAGCACGCAGCTGGAGATCTGAGAACGGGCTGACTGCCTCCTCAAGTGGGTCCCTGACCCCTGACCCCTGAGCAGCCTAACTGGGAGGCACCCCTCAGCAGGGGCAGACTGACACCTCACACGGCCGGCCAGGTACTCCAACAGACCTGCAGCTGAGGGTCCTGTCTGTTAGAAGGAAAACTAACAGAAAGGACACGCAAACCAAAAACCCATCTGTACATCACCATCATCAAAGACCAAAAGTAGATAAAACCACAAAGATGGGGAAAAAACAGAGCAGAAAAACTGGAAACTCTAAAAAGCAGAGTACCTCTCCTCCTCCAAAGGAACGCAGTTCCTCACCAGCAACGGAACAAAGCTGGACGGAGAATGACTTTGACGAGCTGAGAGAAGAAGGCTTCAGATGATCAAATTACTCCGAGCTAAGGGAGGATATTCAAACCAAAGGCAAAGAAGTTGAAAACTTTGAAAAAAATTTAGAAGAATGTATAACTAGAATAACCAATACAGAGAAGTGCTTAAAGGAGCTGATGGAGCTGAAAACCAAGGCTCGAGAACTACGTGAAGAATGCAGAAGCCTCAGGAGCCAATGCGATCAAATGGAAGAAAGGGTATCAGCCCTGGAAGATGAAATGAATGAAATGAAGCGAGAAGGGAAGTTTAGAGAAAAAAGAATAAAAAGAAACGAGCAAAGCCTCCAAGAAATGTGGGACTATGTGAAAAGACCAAATCTACGTCTGATTGGTGTACCTGAAAGTGACGGGGAGAAAGGAACCAAGTTGGAAAACACTCTGCAGGATATTATCCAGGAGAACTTCCCCAATCTAGCAAGGCAGGCCAACATTCAGATTCAGGAAATACAGAGAACGCCACAAAGATACTCCTCGAAAAGAGCAACTCCAAGACACATAATTGTCAGATTCACCAAAGTTGAAATGAAGGAAAAAATGTTAAGGGCAGCCAGAGAGAAAGGTCGGGTTACCATCAAAGGGAAGCCCATCAGACTAACAGCAGATCTCTCAGCAGAAACCCTACAAGCCAGAAGAGAGTGGGGGCCAATATTCAACATTCTTAAAGAAAAGAATTTTCAACCTAGAATTTCATATCCAGCCAAACTAAGCTTCATAAGTGAAGGAGAAATAAAATCCTTTACAGACAAACAAATGCTGAGAGATTTTGTCACCACCAGGCCTGCCCTAAAAGAGCTCCTGAAGGAAGTGCTAAACATGGAAAGGCACAACCGGTACCAGCCACTGCAAAATCATACCAAAATGTAAAGACCATCGAGACTAGGAAGAGACTGCATCAACTAACGAGCAAAATAACCAGCTAACATCATAATGACAGGATCAAATTCACACATAACAATATTAACTTTAAATGTAAATGGACTAAATGCTCCAATTAAAAGACACAGACTGGCAAATTGGATAAAGACTCAAGACCCATCAGTGTGCTGTATTCAGGAAACCCATCTCACGTGCAGAGACACACACAGGCTCAAAATAAAAGGATGGAGGAAGATCTACCAAGCAAATGGAAAACAAAAAAAAGCAGGGGTTGCAATCCTAGTCTCTGATAAAACAGACTTTAAACCAACAAAGATCAAAAGAGACAAAGAAGGCCATTACATAATGGTAAAGGGATTAATTCAACAAGAAGAGCTAACTATCCTAAATATATATGCACCCAATACAGGAGCACCCAGATTCATAAAGCAAGTCCTGAGTGACCTACAAAGAGACTTAGACTCCCACACATTAATAATGGGAGACTTTAACACCCCACTGTCAACATTAGACAGATCAACGAGACAGAAAGTCAACAAGGATACCCAGGAATTGAACTCAGCTCTGCACCAAGCACACCTAATAGACATCTACAGAACTCTCCACCCCAAATCAACAGAATATACATTTTTTTCAGCACCACACCACACCTATTCCAAAATTGACCATATACTTGGAAGTAAAGCTCTCCTCAATAAATGTAAAAGAACAGAAATTATAACAAACTATCTCTCAGATCACAGTGCAATCAAGCTAGAACTCAGGATTAAGAATCTCACTCCAAACCGCTCAACTACATGGAAACTGAACAACCTGCTCCTGAATAACTACTGGGTACATAATGAAATGAAGGCAGAAATAAAGATGTTCTTTGAAACCAACGAGAACAAAGACACAACATACCAGAATCTCTGGGATGCATTCAAAGCAGTGTGTAGGGGGAAATTTATAGCACTAAATGCCCACAAGAGAAAGCAGGAAAGATCCAAAATTGACACCCTAACATCACAATTAAAAGAACTAGAAAAGCAAGAGCAAACACATTCAAAAGCTAGCAGAAGGCAAGAAAAAACTAAAATCAGAGCAGAACTGAAGGAAATAGAGACACAAAAAACCCTTCAAAAAATCAATGAATCCAGGAGCTGGTTTTTTGAAAGGATCAACAAAATTGATAGACCGCTAGCAAGATTAATGAAGAAAAAAAGAGAGAAGAATCAAATAGATGCAATAAAAAATGATAAAGGGGATATCACCACCGATCCCACAGAAATACAAACTACCATCAGAGAATATTACAAACACCTCTATGCAAATAAACTAGAAAATCTAGAAGAAATGGATAAATTCCTCAACACATACACCCTCCCAAGACTAAACCAGGAAGAAGTTGAATCTCTGAATAGACCAATAACAGGAGCTGAAATTGTGGCAATAATCAAGAGCTTACCAACCAAAAAAAGTCCAGGACCAGATGGGTTCACAACCGAATTCTACCAGAGGTACAAGGAGGAGCTGGTACCATTCCTTCTGAAACTATTCCAATCAATAGAAAAAGAGGGAATCCTCCCTAACTCATTTTATGAGGCCAGCATCATCCTGATACCAAAGGCTGGCAGAGACACAACAAAAAAAGAGAATTTTAGACCAATATCCTTGATGAACATTGATGCAAAAATCCTCAATAAAATACTGGCAAACCGAATCCAGCAGCACATCAAAAAGCTTATCCACCATGATCAAGTGGGCTTCATCCCTGGGATGCAAGGCTGGTTCAATATACGCAAATCAATAAATGTAATCCAGCATATAAACAGAACCAAAGACAAAAACCACATGATTATCTCAATAGATGCAGAAAAGGCCTTTGACAAAATTCAACAACCCTTCATGCTAAAAACTCTCAATAAATTAGGTATTTATGGGACGTATCTCAAAATAATAAGAGCTATTTATGACAAACCCACAGCCAATATCATACTGAATCGGCAAAAACTGGAAGCATTCCCTTTGAAAACTGGCACAAGACAGGGATGCCCTCTCTCACCACTTCTATTCAACATAGTGTTGGAAGTTCTGGCCAGGGCAATTAGGCAGGAGAAGGAAATCAAGGGTATTCAAGTAGGAAAAGAGGAAGTCAAATTGTCCCTGTTTGCAGATGACATGATAGTATATCTAGAAAACCCCATTGTCTCAGCCCAAAATCTCCTTAAGCTGATAAGCAACTTCAGCAAAGTCTCAGGATACAAAATCAATGTACAAAAATCACAAGCATTCTTATACATCAATAACAGACAAACAGAGAGCCAAATCATGAGTGAACTCCCATTCACAATTGCTTCAAAGAGAATAAAATACCTAGGAATACAACTTACAAGGGATGCGAAGGACCTCTTCAAGGAGAACTACAAACCACTGCCCAAGGAAATAAAAGAGGATACAAACAAATGGAAGAACATTCCATGCTCATGGGTAGGAAGAATCAATATCATGAAAATGGCCATCCTTCCCAAGGTAATTTACAGATTCAATGCCATCCCCATCAAGTTACCAATGACTTTCTTCACAGAATTGGAAAAAACTACTTTAAAGTTCATATGGAACCAAAAAAGAGCCCGCATCGCCAAGTCAATCCTAAGCCAAAAGAACAAAGCTGGAGGCATCACACTACCTGACTTCAAGCTATACTATAAGGCTACAGTAACCAAAACAGCATGGTACTGGTACCAAA
Source organism: Pongo abelii (assembly GCF_028885655.2). Classification (NCBI taxonomy): domain Eukaryota; kingdom Metazoa; phylum Chordata; class Mammalia; order Primates; family Hominidae; genus Pongo; species Pongo abelii. The sequence goes on from NC_071998.2 coordinate 28,104,926, forward strand.
ACCGAGATATAGATCAATGGAACAGAACAGAGCCCTCAGAAATAATGCCACATATCTACAACTATCTGATCTTTGACAAACCTGAGAAAAACAAGAAATGGGGAAAGGATTCCCTATTTAATAAATGGTGCTGGGAAAACTGGCTAGCCATATGTAGAAAGCTGAAACTGGATCCCTTCCTTACACCTTATACAAAAATCAATTCAAGATGGATTAAAGACTTAAATGTTAGACCTAAAACCATAAAAACCCTAGAAGAAAACCTAGGCATTACCATTCAGGACATAGGCATGGGCAAGGACTTCATGTCTAAAACACCAAAAGCAATGGCAACAAAAGCCAAAATTGACAAATGGGATCTCATTAAACTAAAGAGCTTCTGCACAGCAAAGGAAACTACCATCAGAGTGAACAGGCAACCTACAAAATGGGAGAAAATTTTTGCAACCTACTCATCTGACAAAGGGCTAATATCCAGAATCTACAATGAACCCCAAGAAATTTACAAGAAAAAAACAAACAACCCCATCAAAAAGTGGGCGAAGGATATGAACAGACACTTCTCAAAAGAAGACATTTATGCAGCCAAAAAACACATGAAAAAATGCTCACCATCACTGGCCATCAGAGAAATGCAAATCAAAACCACAATGAGATACCATCTCACACCAGTTAGAATGGCAATCATTAAAAAGTCAGGAAACAACAGGTGCTGGAGAGGATGTGGAGAAATAGGAACACTTTTACACTGTTGGTGGGACTGTAAACTAGTTCAACCCTTGTGGAAGTCAGTGTGGCGATTCCTCAGGGATCTAGAACTAGAAATTCCATTTGACCCAGCCATCCCATTACTGGGTATATACCCAAAGGACTATAAATCATGCTGCTATAAAGACACATGCACACGTATGTTTATTGCAGCATTATTCACAATAGCAAAGACTTGGAACCAACGCAAATGTCCAACAATGATAGACTGGATTAAGAAAATGTGGCACATATACACCATGGAATACTATGCAGCCATAAAAAATGATGAGTTCATGTCCTTTGTAGGGACATGGATGAAATTGGAAATCATCATTCTCAGTAAACTATCGCAAGAACAAAAAACCAAACACCGCATATTCTCACTCATAGGTGGGAATTGAACAATGAGAACACATGGACACAGGAAGGGGAACATCACACTTCGGGGACTGTTGTGGGGTGGGGGGAGGGGGGAGGGATAGCATTGGGAGAGATACCTAATGCCAGATGACGAGTTGGTGGGTGCAGCGCACCAGCATGGCACATGTATACATATGTAACTTACCTGCACGTTGTGCACATGTACCATAGAGCCTAAAGTATTATAATAATAATAATAATAATAATAATAATAATAAAAGAAAAAAGAAAAAAATTAAAAGAAAAAAAATAAAAAAATAAAATAAAATCTTACTCATGGCAATAAAAGAAAACCTCAAAAAAAAAAATAAATAAATAAAAAATAAAATAAAAATAGAACTAAAGTTATGATCCAGGAATCCCATTTCTGGATGTTTATCCAAAATAGTTGAAATTGTTACAGTCAGTTAGGCAAGAGTAAGGCAGGAGAGGGCTCTCCCCTGATCCACTAACAATGTCAAGTGATAGTTCAGTAATTATCACATTGCCTCTCTAAAAGTGATAAATTGGCAGCTGATGCCAAGGTGAGGCCATTTCCTGATGGTTTACACCTATTGCACTAAAGTGTTAATTGAGTGCAGGCACCAGCAAAATGGCCTTCTGGCGGCACTACACAAGAAAAGTGGAAGAAAGCCTGAGATGGGCATGCGTACAACTTCCTAAATACAATGCACATGCTCACTTCCCAAGGATAAGGAGAACACTGTGCATGTAGGCAGCCCACCCTAAGGGAAGAAGTATGCGAAAGGGGCCAACCTATAAAGTCCTAGGAATAAAGGTTAAACATCGCATTTGTACTTCAAGTCACCTGCTTGGGTCTCTTCTAAACATATTTTCCTTTCTTTCCTGTTCTAAAGCCCTTTAAATAAACTTCCGCTCCTGCTCTAAAACTTGCCTCTGTCTCTTTTTTATTTTTATTTTTTTGCCTTATGCCCCTCAGTCTAATTATTTCTTCTGAGGAAGCGAGAATTAAGGTTGCAGCAGGCCCATAGGAATTCACCACCAGTAACTCAGATACCTTCTACTGGTAACAAAATCAAGATCTTAAAGAGCTATTGACATTCTTGTATTCATTGTAGCAGTAGTCATAGTAACCAAGGTGCGGAAACAACCTAAATGTTCAACAACACATAAATGGAATAGATGTATAAAGAAAATGTGGTATGTACTGCAAACAACAAAGTGTCTGAGACAGGTCTCAATCCATTTTGAGGTTTATTTTGACAAAGTTGAGGAATTCCCCAGGAAAAAGAGACACAAGTTACAGTAGAATCTGTGGCCTGTGCTTTATTGAAAAAGCATTTTGAGGACTTTAACATTTAAAGGGGAAAGAATGGGCAGGAGAGGAAAGAGAACAGTCAAGTATGCATTCATCTCACACTCAGTAAATATGCATTTTACATAAAATAAAATAAACATAAAGTAGTGGAAAAACCAAATATACCTTTGTCTCAGAGTGGGCAGAGGGATGATTTCTTGTCTTTGTCCCCTACCTGTGAAAATAAGCTGTTAATTTATATTTTCAGGGTGAAGAAAAATGCCTAGGGAGATATGTGGCCTTCTATTTGGTAGCTATCTGTTTAGGAAGAACAAGAAGTTAGTTTTTTACATAACTCATTCCCCAAGCTTAACTTTTCCCTTTGGCATAGTGAGTTTGGGGTCTCAAGATGTTATTTTCCTTTTCAATAAGTACATTGGAATATTATTCAGACTTAAAAAGAAAGGGAATTTTGTAATATCTGACAATATAGATGAACCTTGAGGATATTATGTTAAGTGAAATAAGCTACCCACAGGAAGACAGATATTTCATGACTCCATTCATGTAATTTGGTAGATACATGGAATCAAAGAGTGAGATGGTTGTTGCCAGGGACTAAGAAGTGGGAAATAGGGAGTTACTAATCAATGAGTGTATAGTTTTAGTCAAGCAAGACGAATAAACCCTAGAGATCTGCTGCATAACATTGTACCATAGTTAACAATAATGTATTTTACACTTAAAATTTTGTTAACAGGGCATATCTAATATTAAGTGTTCTCACCAAAATAAATAAAATATTCCATGACTACATTAAGGTCTATGATTTTAGATTTGAACTGACCATGAACCTGTTTCAGGACTTTGTTGAATTGTGAGTGTGTACCCTAAATTATACCAGTACTACACAGTACTAAAATGTTCTTTATAATTATATGTGACACCTTTACCAGCTAGTAAAGGCAATCAAAAAATATTTGGTTGGGTGATTTTAAAGTGGATTTTTTACAGCAGAAAACTGTTTTGGTATGGACAAACTTATGATATAATAACTTTGGTTTAGTTGGCTCAAAGTGTTGAGAGTTCTTAAGCGCCTGTTGATGAGGAAGATGTTTAGTCATAAAGGAGCTGCTACTTACGTATAGTATCTTCTGGAAGCAGGCACTTCCTAGTGCTTGCAGTTAAGATATATTGGCTTGTTGCCCTATTTAATGTAGGGGCAGGAAAATATATCTGGATCCTGCATTGTTTAATAAGGACACTTTGTATAGTCCCAGTATTGTTTAACACAAGAATAAGGAATTACGTTTGCTTCATTTAAGAGGGATATTATGGTACTCTGAGGCATGGCGAATGGGAAAAAATATAATACTATTTGTTTGCTGGTGAAATTCTTTTGACATATTTGAACTCACAGTGTTTAAAGAAATCCTATGCTGCCTACCCTATGGCTGCTCTATAAGAAATGTTTATATTGAAAAAGTACCAAAAATGGTGTTTTGACCTTGTAATCAATTATAGTGTTCCATTATAAGCTTCCCTGTTTAAGTCTCCATAAGTGAAATTAACATACATGCTGCTTAAATTGGCACTTTTTTAATACTGACTCCCTAAATTTTTGTAGCAAGATTAAAAAAAAATGCAGGTTAATTAATATCAGCAGCATATGGTATCATTTTGCATAAGTGCCCTCACTTATAATGAATAGTTAAAATACAGGATTTACTGTATTGTTTCTTACAAGAAAATACAGAAAGCTGTATACAATGTCTACAGCTTTTGGTTGAATCAGCAGTCTCACTTCCAGATTTCTTTTAGTAGAATTTATTTCCTTAGATCGGTTTGAGGTTTATAGAAAAATTGAGCAGAAAGTGCACAGGATTGTCATATACTCTCTCCAAATCCCCTCTGCCCTGAGTTTCCTCTTTTATGAACATCTTGCTTTTGGTGTGGTACATTGGTTACAATTGATAAACTTATATTAATACATCATTGTTATTAACTAAATTCCAAAGTTTACATTAGGGTTCACTTTCTGTGTTGCACAGTTCTATGAGTTTTGGCAAATGCATAATGTCATGGATCCACTATTAAGGTAACATGCAGAATAGTTTTCAACCCTAAGGGTCTTCTGTGCTCCATCTATTTGTCTGTCCCTTTTTCTCTCTGCCAGCCCCTGACAACCATGGATGTTTTTACCTTTTTACCTTTAGAAGTTTTGCTGGGTGTGGTGGCTCACGCCTGTAATCCCAGAATTTTGGGAGGCTGAGGCGAGTGGATCACCTGAGATCAGGAGTTCGAGACCAGCCTGGCCAACATGGTGAAACCCCATCTTGACTAAAAATACAAAAAAATTGCCGAGCGTGGTGGCGCGTGCCTGTAATCTCAGCTACTCGCAAGGCTGAGGCAGGAGAATTGCTTGAACCTGGGAGGTGGAGGTTGCAGTGAGCCGAGATTGTGCCATTGCACTCCAGCCTGGGCAACAAGAGCAAAACTTCATCTCAAAAAAAAAAAAAAATACAATAAAATAAAATTTAAAAAGTTTTGCCTCTTCCAGAAATTCATATAGTTGATACCATGCAGTATCAACTTTAATCTTTTTCAGATTGGCTTGTTTCACCTACTAATATGCATTTAAATTTCTTCTGTGTCCTTTCATGTCTTGATAGGTCATTTCTTTTCATCCCTTAAAATTATTTGGTGCGTCCCACTATATAAAGTTACCACAGTTTGTTTATCCATTCACCAATTAAATGATTTCTTGGTCACTTCTAATTTGGGGCAATTATGAATAAAACTGCTATAAACATTTGTGTGAAGGGTTTGTGTGTGTGTGTGGTGTGTGTACATAAACTTTCTATGAATTTGGGTAGATATCAAGAAGCACAATTGTTGGATTGCATGATAAGCCTCCATTTAGCATTGTAAGAAACTGTCAAACTGTCTTCCACAGTTGCTGTATCTTTTGCCTTCTTACCAGCAATAAATAAGATTTACTGATGCTTCACATTCTTGTCAACATTTGCTGGCATCAGTGTTTCAAATTTGAGCCATTCTAATGGATATAAAGTGTCATCTCATTGATGTTTTAATTTTCAATTCTCTAATGATGTTTGATGTTGCTATTTGCTTACTTGCTGTCTGTATACCTTCAGTGATGTATGTGCTGAGATTATTTTGCATATTTTTAATGGGTGCTTGTTTACTTGTCGGTGAGTTTTAAGAGGGTTTTTTTTGCATATTTTTGGATATAAGCCATCTATAACATCTATTTTGCAAATATGTTCTCCAAGTCTGTGATTTGTTTTTCATTCTTTTAATTAAAGATGTCTTCATGAGCATAAGTTTTAGATTTTGATGCAGTCATTTTTTAACATATTTCTTGCATTTATGCTTAGAGCTTTCTGTGTTTTATCTAAGAAATAATCACTTGCCCCAAGGACAAAAATATTCTGTGTTTCACACGTTGGGATACTTGATATGAGTATGTTGGGCTTGTCTAAAACTATGCAGTCAAAGCAAGCAAGACTCACAACTCCCCACTATATCTACATTTCATTCTGACTCCCACTCCCACTGTCTCCTGAATATCTCATGGCCTCTTCTACCTATTCATCTGTATATATTATTTCAAATTAAATTTTATATTGCATTTTAAATATTGGTTGAGATCAATAGTTTCCATATAGATTGCGAAATGACCTGGCAACATTTGTTGAAAACACTTCCTTTTGTTACACCAATGAATAGCTTTGGTGTCTTACTAAAAATTCATTTAAACACCTAGGTGTGGGTCTATTTCTGAGTTATTTATATAGATGTTTACTTATCTTCCCATTTTCATGCTATTCCCACATTGTCTTTGTTACTGCAGCTCTGTCTCCTATTTCAACAAGACCACTGAAGTTGGTTTGGGCTCTACTATTTGTTCTATATACAGGAAAGAAAGTACCTTGAAGCATAAATTCAGAGCCATTTTGGGTCTCACCATATTTGTTTCCATTATCTTGGGAATCACAACCAACTCTCACAGGCATCCAATATATAATATGTTTGTTTCATATAATTTATCTGTTTTCATATTTTATTCACAGCAGGAGGGCTAGACCAGTACTAGATACGCCACTATGGCCTGAGTTAGAGGTCTTTCTATTGCACTTTTATTTTCCTTGCAATATCCAGTTCTTTCAATCATTGACTTAGTTTCTACTAACTACATTTTATGAGCATTATAATCATTTAGATTTTATTTCATGGAGTCTATGATTTCTGGAAATTCATTGAGAACTCAAAGTAAATGCATTACTAATGTGTTTTATATCACTTTTTTTTTTGAAAGAATGCATAGATTATATATAGTGTATGATATTACACTTTGATATTTGGCATCTTGTTAGAGCTCTATGTTCTTTTCAGTCAATAACTAATATATAAATGAGAAAAGGCCAGCAGCAACATTGACATTTGAACTAGATAAGGGCTTTGCTGCATATTTCTTTGACTGTCCTCTTTACATTCCCTTCCTAGTGCCAACCCTGAGTTTTTGATAACTCCATCATAGGCTGTGATGCCTACATATTTGCTGTCTCCTACTCATTTTATAGCATTTATAGAGGAATTTTATAACAAGTTTAAAAATAATTTAGCAGTATCTAACTCATAATGATGATCAATTTTGCATAATCCCTCATTGAGTGCTCCGCTACTCTTTAGCTTTCTATTTTTATTGGCTCTGTGGTACTTTTATATTCAACAAAATATAGAAGTTAAATTTTATATTCTATTACTGCCTCTGAACATGTTCCGTTTCTAGGCACTATGGACCAGATATCAATATAGAAAAAAATATGAATGAAGGCAGAATGCATAGAACGCATTATATTATATATATTATAATAGGACATATGAAGGTTCTGACTATCTCAGAGGCACAGTAGACAAAGGGGGTATGTTCCTATGCTATTTTTTTTCCTCATGAAAGAATCTGTATATCAGAGATAGTGGAATTAGTTAGATTTTCCAGAGAAATATAGTATCTCTCTCTCTCTCTCTTTCATAGATTTTCTTCAAGATTTAAGTCCAGAATAGAATCCCCAATAGAGAATTTCTTCATAAAAATATGGAGACATAAACATATATACTCAGCACAAGAGTTACACACACTCACATATAAACATATCTGTCTACCTATACCTGTATCTGCATATCTGCATATCTGTATCATCAATAATATTGCTTTGGCTCTTAATCTTTGCAAAAAAATCTTGTACCACTGGATTTTAATATTTAGAAAGGAACAACATGTACTATCCTTTTTTAATTTTCTTTTTCAAATTTTTTATCTGTTTTAAAAATAAAATGGGATCCATGTGCAGAATGTGCAGATTTGTTACATAAGTATACATATGCCATGGTGGTTTCCTGTACCTATTGACCCGTCCTATAAGTTCCCTTCCCTCACCTCCCAACCCTCAACAGGCCCTGGTGTGTGTTCTTCCCCTGTCTGTGTCCATATGTTCTCATTGTTCAACTCCCACTTATGAGTTAGAACATGCAGTGTTTGGTTTTCTGTTCCTGTGTTAGTTTGCTGAGGATGATGGCTTCCAGCTTCATCCATGTCCCTGCAAAGGATGTGATCTCATTACTTTTTATGGCTGCATAGTATTCCATGGTGTATCTGTACCACATTTTCTTTATCCAGTCTATCATTGATAGGCATTTGGGTTGTTTACATGTCTTTGCTATTGTAAATAGTGCTGCAATAAACATACATGTACCTGTGTCTTTATAATACAATGATTTATATTACTTTGGGTATATATTCAGTAATGGGATTGCTGGGTCAAATGAGATTTCTGGTTCTAGATGCTTGAGGAATCACCATACTGTCTTCCACAATGGTTGAACTAATTTACATTCCCACCAACAATGTAAAAGCATTCCCATCTCTCCAAAGCCTTGCCAGCATCTATTGTTTCCTGAATTTTTAATAATCGCCATTCTGACTAGCATGAGCTGGTATGTCATTGTGGTTTTAATTTGCATTTCTCTAATGATCAGTGATGTTGAGCTTCTTTTCATATGTTTGTTAGCCACATAAATGTCTTCTTTTGAGCAGTGTCTGTTCATATCCTTTGCCCACTTTTGGATGGGGTTTTTGCTTTTTCTTGTAAATTTTTTCAGGTTCCCTGTACATTCTGGACATTAGCCCTTTGTCAAATGGATAGATTACAAACATTTTCTCCCCTTCTGTAGGTTGCCCATCCACTCTGATGACAATTTCTTTTGCTGTGCAGAAGATCTTTAGTTCAATTAGTTTAAATTGTCAATTTTGACTTTTGTTGCAATTGTTTTTGGCTTTTTTGTCATGAAGTCTTTGCCCTTGCCTATGTGCTGAATGATATTTCCTAGGTTATTTTCTAGGGTTTCTATGGTTTGGGGCTTTACATTTAAGTCTTTAATCCATCTTGAGTTAATTTTTGTATAAGGTGTAAGGAAGGTGTCCAGTTTCAGTTTTCTGAATATGGCTAGCCAGTTTTCCCAGCCCAATTTACTGAATAGAAGACCCTTTCCCTATTGTGTGTTTTTGTCGGGTTTGTCGACGATCAGGTGGTTGTAGAGGTATGCTGTTATTTCTGAGGTCTCTCTTCTCTTCCATTGGTCTATATATCTGTTTTGGTACCAGTACTATGCTGTTTTGGTTACTGTAGTTTTGGTTACTGTAGCTTTGAAGTAAGGTAGTGTGATGACTCCAGGTTTGTTCTTTTGGCTTAGGATTGTCTTGGCTGTACAGGGTCTTCTTTGATTCCATATGCAATTTAAAATAGTTTTTTTTCTAATTCTGTGAAGAATGTCAATGGTAGTTTGATGGGAATAGCATTTAATCTATAAATTACTTTGGGCAATATGAACATTTTCACGATATTGATTCTTCCTATCCATGAGGATGAAATATTTTCCATTTGTTTGTGTCCTCTCTTATTTCCTTGATCAATGGTTTATAGTTCTCCTTGAAGAGGTCCTTCACATCCCTTGTTAGCTGTATTCCTAGATATTTTATTCTCTTTGTAACAGTTGTGAATGGGAGTTCATTCATGATTTGGCTCTCTGATTGTCTATTGATGGTGTAAAAGAATGCTTGTGACTTTGCACATGGATTTTGTATCCTGAGACTTTGCTGAAGTTTCTTATCAGTTTAAGGAGTTTTGGGGAGGAGATGATGGGGTTTTCTAAATATAAAATTATGTTGTCTGCTAAGAGAGACCATTTGACTTCCTCTCTTCCTATTTGAACACTTTTATTTCTTTCTCTTGTCTGATTGCCCTGGCCAGAACTTCCAACACTGTGTTGAATAGGTGTGGTAAGAGAGGGCATCCTTGTCTTATACTAGTTTTCAAAGGGAATGCTTCCAGCTTTTGCCCATTCCACATGATATTGGCTGTACGTTTGTAGCTCTTATTATTTTGAGAGATGTTCCATTAATACCTAGTTTATTTAGAGTCTTTAACATGAAGGGATGTTGAATTTTATCCAAGGACTTTTCTGCATCTGTTGAGAGAGTCATGTGGTTTTTGTCTTTGGTTCTGTTTATGTGATGGATTATGTTTATTGATTTGGGCATGCTGAACTAGCCTTGCATCCCAGGGGGTGATGCCAACTTGATCGTTGTGGATAAGTTTCTTGATGTGCCGCTGAATTCAGTTTGCCAGCATTTTACTGAGGATTTTCACATCGATGTTCTTCAGGGATATTGGACTGGAGTTTTCTTTTTTGTTGTGTCTCTTCCTGGTTTTGCTATCAGGATGATGCTGGCTTCATAAAATGAGTTAGGGAGGAGTCCCTTCTTTTCAATTATTTGGAATAGTTTCAGAAGGAATGGTACCATCTCCTTTTTGTGTTTCTGGTAGAATTCAGCTATTAATTCATCTGGTCCTAGGCTTTTTTTTTTTTTTTTTTTTTTTTTTGGTTGGTAGGCTATTAATTACCATCTCAATTTCAGAACTTGTTATTGGTCTACTCAGGGACTGGACTTCTTCCTGGTTTAGTCTTCAAAGGGTGTATGTGTCCAGTAATTTATCCTTTTCTTCTAGATTTTCTAGTTTATTTGCATAGAGGTGTTTATAGTATTCTCTGAGGGTAGTTTGTATTTCTGTGGGGTCAGTGGTAGCATTTGCTTTGTCAATTTTATTGTGTCTATTTGATTCTTCTCTCCTTTCATTAGTCTAGCTAGCAGTCTATCTATTTTGTTAATTTTTTCAAAGAACCACCTCCTGGATTCATTAATTTTTTGGAGGGTATTTCATATCTCTATCTCCCTCAATTCTTCTCTGATCTTAGTTATTTATTTTCTTCTACTAGATTTTGCAAAGGTTTGCCCTTGGCTCTCTAGCTCTTTTAATTGTGATGTTAGGGTGTCGATTTGAGATCTTTCTAGCTTTCCGACGTGGGCATTTATTGCTACAAATTTCCCTCTTAACACTGCTTTAGCTGTGTCCCAGAGATTATGGTATGTTGTCTTTTTGTTCTCATTGGTTTCAAATAACTTCTTAATTTCTGCCTTAATTTCATTATTTACCCAAGTCATTCAGGAGCAGGTTGTTCAATTTTCCTGTAATTGTGTGGTTTTGAGTGAGTTCCTTAATCCTGAGTTCTAATTTGATTTCACTGTGATGTGGGAGACTGTTCGTTATCATACCATTTCTTTTGTATTTACAGAGGAGTGTTTTACTTCCAATTACGTGGTCAATTATAATAAGCACCATTTGGCACTGAGAAGAATTTATATTCTGTTGATTTGGGGTAGAGAGTTCTGGAGACATCTACCAGGTCCATTTGATCCAGAGCTAAGTGCAAGTACTGAATATCCTTATAAATTTTCTGTCTTGATCTGTCTCGTATTGACAGTGGGGTGTTAAAGTCTCCCACTGAAATTGTATGGGAGTCTAAGTCTCTTGGTAGGTCTTTAAGAACTTGTTTTATGAACCTGGGTGCTCCTGTATTGGGTACATATATATTTAAAATAGCTCTTAGTTGTTCCATTTACCATTATATAATGCCCTACTTTGTCTTTTTTGATCTAGGTTGGTTTAAAATCTGTTTTGCAAAGACTGGAATTGCAACCCTGCTTTTTTTTTTCTTTCTTTCCCTTGCATGGTAAGATTTCCTCCAACCCTTTATTTTGAGTCTACATGAGTCTTTGCACGTTGAGATAAGCACACCGATGGTTTTTGACTCTCCAATTTGCCAGTCTGTCTATTAATTGGGGCATTTAGCCTATTTACATTTAAGGTTAGTATTGTTATGTGTGAATTTGATCCTGTCATCATGATGCAATTTTTTATTTTTCACACTAGTTGACGCAGTTTCTTCATAGTGTCATTAGACTTTATATTTTGCTGTGTTTTCACAGTGGCTGGTACCAGTTTTTCCTTTCCATGTTTAGTGTTTCTTTCAGGAGCTCTTGCAGGGCAGGCCTGGTGGTAATGAGATTCCTTAGCATTTGCTTGTCTGTAAAGGATTTTATTTCTCCTTTGTTTATGAAGCTTAGTTTGGCTGGATATGAAATTCGGGGTTGAAAATTCTTTTTTTTTTTTTTTTTTTTTTTAAGGAATGTTGCATATTGGCCCCAATCTCTTCTGGCTTGTAGAGTTTCTGCTGAGAGGTCTGCTGTTAGTCTGATGGGCTTCCCTTTGTAGATGACCAGGCCTTTCTCTCTGGCTGCCCTCAACAGTTTTTCCTTCATTTTGACCTTGGAAAATCTGATGATTGTGTGTCCTGGGGTTGATCTTATCATGAAGTATCTAAATGATGTTCTCTGTATTTCCTGAATTTGCATGTTGGCCTGTCTTACTAGGTTGGGGAAATGCTCCTGGATAATATCCTGAAGTGTGTTTTCCAGTTTGTTTCCATTCTCCCGGTCTCCTTCTGGTACTTCGATCAATTGTAGGTTTGGTCTTTTTATGAAGTCCCATATTTCCTGGGGGCTTCATTCATTCGTTTTCATTCTCATTCTTTTTCTCTAGTCTTCTCTGCATGCCCTATTTCAGCAAGGTGGTCTTCAAACTCTGATATTCTGTCTTCCACTTGGTAGATTTAGCTATTGATCCTTGTGTATGCTTCATGAAGTTCTTGTGCTCTGTTTTTCAGCTCTATCAGGTTGTTTATGTTCCTCTCTAAACTGGTTCTAGTTAGCAATTCCACTAACCTTTTATCAAGGTTCTTAGCTTCTTTGCATTGGGTTAGAACATACTCCTTTAGCTCAGTATAGTTTTTTATTACCCACTTTCTGAAGCCTACTTCTGTGAATTCATCTATCTGATCCTTCATCCAGTTCTGTGACCTTGATGGAGAGATGATGCGATCATTTGGAGAAGAAGAGGCACTCTGACCATTTAGGTTTTCAGCATTTTTTCATTGATTCTTTCTCATCTTCATGAGTTTGTCTAGTTTCAGTTTTTGAGGCTGCTGACCCTTGGATGGGGTTTTTGTGGGGGCTTTGTGTTGTTGTTGCTGATGGTTTTGTTGTTGCTTTCTGCTTGTTTGTTTTTCTTTCAGTGGTCAGGTCCTTCTTCTGTAAGGCTGCTACAGTTTGCTAGGGGTTGACTTCAGGCCCTATTCATCTGATTCACTCCTGCATCTGGATATGTCACTCAAAGAGGCTAGAGAACAGCAAAGATGGGTGCCTGCTCCTTCTTCTGGGACATCTGATCTTGAAGGGCACCAACCTGATGCCAGTAGGATTGCACCTGTATAGGGTGTCTGACAACCCCTGTTGGAGGGTCTCACCCAATTGGGTAGCATGGGAACAGGACCTGTTTAACAAAGCACATTGTCCCTTGGTGGAGGAGGTGTGCTTTGCTGGGGGCTAATCCGCTCATCTGAGCTGCCTGGATTCCTCAGAACTACCAGAAGGAAAGGCTAAGTCTGCTGGTCTGCAGAGGCTGTGGTCACCCCTCCCGCTAGGGCCTCAGGCCCAGGGAGATCGGGGTTCTGTCCCTGAGCCTCTGAATGGAGTTATTGGACTTCCTGCAGAAAAGCCCCACCCAGTGAGGAAGAATGGATCAGGGTAAGGCCTGAAGAGACACTCTGGCCTCAGACTGCCACAGCTGGTATGTTGGGCTGTGGGAGACAAGTCTTGGGACCAAGCCATCCAGCCTCCCTGGCTCCAGCAGGGGAAAAGTGCAGCCTGGAGCTATAGAGGTGGCTGCTGCCCTTCCCCTGCCCAGGGAGCTTAGTGTGTTAGGCAGTTGCGAGTCCTAGTGCTGGCTGCTGCCCCTCCCCCAAGGAGCTCAAATGGCTTAAACAGCAGGCAGCCACACCTAAGGTGCTGGTTGCCCCTCCCCCAAGGAGTTTGGTATGCTTACGCAGATTCTAGCTGAGATGCTGCTGAGAAACTGTGCATACTGGGGTTTGGACGCTAGGCCCTGGTGGCATGGGTTTGCAAGTGGGCTCTTTGGATCTGCGGATTGCACAGTTCCATGGATAAAGCGTGGTTTCCCTGGCTGGGTAGCACACTCACTCACCACCTCCCTTGTGTGGGGGGAGGGGGCTCCTCTGCCCTCTGTGGCACTGTTCTTCATTTTCTCCATGGGTCACAGCAGCCTTCTAGTCAGTTCTGATGAGACAACCTGGATACCTTGGTTGCCAGTGAAGGATTCGCATGCTTATTATGGTTTTTTTCGATGGGAGCCTCCAAATGCCACTGTTTCTAGTCAGCCATCTTGGCCCCAACACACTATCCTTTTTTCATTTGATATTTATAAATGAAATAAAAGAGATATTCAAAGAACACTTGATTTTACAAACTAGTATTGTGTGAGGAAATGTTTCTTCATTGAACTTGTGTTTTCATAGTCAGTAGGGAAAATTGCCTAGCACCTATTTGTCACACTGCAGTTGCTAGCTAGGCTAGTGCTTTTTATTTTATCAGTTTTTTTTAACTGTACTCTGATAGTTCCGCTTCATGACACCCAGAAGGCAGCAAAATTTATAAAATCTTCTATCCTTTCAGCAGCAAGACATTTATGTTGTTGAACATAACACCACTATTACTATGTCCAAATATTCTCAAACTATTTATGACTCTACAATTCTAAAGAATTTGATACAGAGTGATTTAGCCTAAGCTGAGTGCATTAGTACAGATAACTATAGTCGTTGCAATACCTAAATTTTAAAACCCTAGTGGTTTGATAGATATTTATTTCTTGCTCACATAAAGTTGAGTATCATGATCCTTATCTATAAGTGGCCTTCTACAGGGACATTCAAGCCCCCAGACCCTGTCCATTATATGGAAATGACTACTTCTAGGGCATCAGATTTGTCTACATTCATCATGTCCATAAGAAATGGAAAAAAAAATGATGAATGAATATCTGCTTCTGAATCACTTTGATCTAGCTCTGACACATATTTCCTGTATTCAAAATGCACTGGTAAGAATTATTTACATAGTGTTATCCAGATGAAAGAAGAGAGGAAATTGGGGCCAGAATGTCATTTCTAAACATATCTCTACCCCATGGTAGAGAGTCACAAAATTCTGATAGATACCTAGTCATCTCTTCCATACTAACTCCAGCACAATAGAATTATTCATGTGAATAATTCAACATACATTTAAGTACAGAAGTACTATGCAATTGTGCTTTAACCCTTTCAGTTTCAAGGCAAGAAGACATAGACAGCCAAAAGCTATGTCCAGTACTTTTATTGCATAAACACTGAGGAACATGCACACAGATACAGAATTGCTGGGACTCATATACTAACTTGCTTTTTAAAAATGAATTTGAAAAATTGATTTCCTTGGATCATACACCAAAAAGGAGTGATCTTTGGAGTTTAGACACTTTATTTAGAATTTAAGTTTCAGAAATCATCCTGTTTTATGGTCAATTGGGCTGTTCAGCGAAGTCACTGAGCCAGATTTTTTATCTGGAAACAGTTCAATGGAAGTATACCTTTCATAATTTTTTAGAGGAAAAATGCATACTGGTAAATTGCATGCCATCGTGTGCCTTTGCTCATGAACTTCTGACTCCAGCAGATGCCCCATTTACCTGTGTTATACACAGCTAAACATTTCAAAAATAGTTGTTTCTCCTTCCTTACTAGGTATCTTTACTTCATTGGGTTCTCAATTCCACTGCTCATTATTTCAGCTGTTATAATCTACGTTTTGGCAAACACAGTAGTCAATTCCCCATCTCCATTCTACATGACTTCTGAGAAGCACTTGACACAGTTCACTACACTCTTATTTGAAACATTTTTCTTGAAAGCTTCTGAAGATGTCTCAAGATTTTTACTTTTCCAATGGGAATTATTTTCCACTTTTCCTTTCTCATTAATTCTTTGTTACAGACTTTTAAATGTTAGAGTACCCTAAGGAGCTCTCTGGTGAACTGCCCTGTTGTCCTTTGTCCCTAAGTAATCTAATCGAATTACAAGATTCAAGGAAACAAACTGAGAGCATTCAAACTTACATATCCTCTCTCTTGACTTAGACATACAAGACTTAAGCATCCAGCTTACTACATTACATCTCCATTGGGATGTATAATTGAAAGCTCTTATTTCATGTGGCCAAAATCTAACCATTGATTTCTTTTTCCAAATCATGTCAATAACATCCACCTAGATTTTGTCTGTTTGAAAACCTACATCCAATCTTTCAGTGGACGTTTCTGGGACTACCTCCAAAATATATCCTGGATAAGACCATTTTTTTTTTCTCCATGCATCTCTGTGGATACAATCCTGTTCAAAGATGCTATCATCTCCCTCTTCATCCTTCATAGAACAGTCATCTATGGATTAATACTTTAAAATTTTAATCAGAGTTATCATTTACCTTTAAAAATCCTCCAGGTTTTCTTTTTTGTTTATTTTGTTTGTTTGTTTATTTTATGAGACAGGATCTTGCTCTGTAGCCCAGGCTGGAGTGCAGTGACACAATCATAGTTCACTACAGCCTTGAACTCCCGGACTCAAGCCATCTTCCCATCTCAGCCTCTGGAATGGCTGAGACTACAGGCATATATTACTGGCTAATTTTTCAGTTTATTTATTTATTTTTTTTTTGTAGAGACAGGGGTCTTGTTTTGTTGTTTAGGCTGGTCTCAAACTACTGGCCTCAAACTACTAACCTCAAGCAAACCTCCTGCCTCAGCTTCCCAAAGTGCTGGGATTACAGGTGTGAGCCACCACCTCAGGCTGTCATGTTTTTTATTGTTATTATTATTATTACTATTAAAGTAAAGGAAAACTCTTCCCATAGCCTGTGGGCTCTGCATGCTCTGGCCACTGCCTACCTGTCTAAACTCACCTCTCTCCTGTTTCTCCTTTCACCATGTTCCAGCTACAGAGATCTCATTCTAATGTATTTAAAGCTCATTCTCTCATTGGTTACTCACTCCTCCTTTGTTCGGGACACTCTTTCCCTAAGTATTTGAATAGATGCCTCTTTCTCATCACTTAAACGTAACTCAAACATCACTTCTTCAGAGTATCCTTTTATGATCACTCTAGTTAAACCACCCATTAAAATTGTAAATAAAAGTGATTTTTAACCTTAAAAAAGAATTATTAGTGAAGAGTTATAGAAGTAATAGGAAACACACAAGAAGCAAAAATTAAGAAGTGCTATATTGCAGGCTTGATGTCTTATAACCCAGCTCTGTTACTAATTTTCTGTGTGACTTTAGGTAAGAAATAATATGTTTTAAATCTCTAGAAATCAGTTTTCTAAAATAATTAGAATACATAAATTACTAAAGATATTTCTAGTTAAAATATTCTATAACTTATTCTGTTTTACTTATATTAGGAAGCCTAGAATATAATTCATTAAATTTTATCACTTCAAATGTCATTCTTAAGATAAACACAATATTTATCTTAAAGAAAGGGGAAGGGAGTGAGGACAGTTTATCAGGAAGTGGCCTAAGCTGGGAGACACCACACCAAAGAGCAAGTGTAGAGGATACTGTGATTCAAACAGTAATATTTTGTTATGATAATTTCTGAATCTTTTACAAGAATATGGATCCATTTCCCAAGAGTAATTGATATTAAGCAATATGTGGCCTTTTGTCTCTGGTTTCTTTCACCTAACATAATGCTTTTTTGTTGTTGTTACAAAGGTGTTTAGTTTATTCTCATCAGTGTCACTGATATTATAATGCTTTCAAGATTCATCCATGTTGTAGCAGTTATTGGTACTTTTTAGGGCTGAATAACACCACATTGTATGGTTACACCACGTTATATTTATACATTCATCTTTTGATTTTAGAAAATATAAATAACGTTTTAGTTACTGAACTAAGATCATAAGACCATTGATTTTGACTGAATAACTATTCTTGGTTATTTCATAAATCATGGATTTTATTTTATTACTAAATATATAAAATTGTGTGTTTTTTTGGTTTTAGGAAAAATATTTGAATATAGCAGACTTCACATTTTTGTCTCTGTCTCTTAGGAGTGCTGTGTGACTACATTGGACATAATTGTGACAAATTCTGAGTGACTATTAAAGCTTGTTCCATGTCTTCATTTTCTCAAATAATTCTGAAATAAGTCACTGATTAAGTCTTAGAAATTGTTTATCGTACCTCATAGAGTTAATGCCAGAGATTCAATAGATTCTCTTATATAGCTTGTTCTCAGGTAGAAGTGAGAAAAAATAGGTTACCATTGTTTTATTTCAGCACATTTTTATTGTGGTAAACTACAGGTAATATAAAATCTACCATTTAACTATTTTGAAGTATAGAATTCGTTGGCATTGTGTACATTCACAATGTTGAGCAACCATCACCACTATCTAGTTCCAGAATTACTTCATCAATTCCAAAAAAAGGCATTAAGCAATCACTCCCTATTTTCATCTTACCCCCAGCCCCTGGCAAGTACTCATTTGCTTTATGTCTCTATGTAATTGCTTATTTGGGATATGTCATATAAACGATAAACAATATGTGGCCTTTTGCCTCTGGTTTCTTTCACTTCATATAATATTTTCAAGGTTCATTCATGTTGTAGGAGGTATCAGTACTTTTTGTGGCTTAATAAAATTACCTCGTTCCTGTATTTTGTTACCACATTTTGTTCATGCATTCATATGTTGATGGGCATTTGAGTTGTTTCACCTTTTGTTTATTGTAAACAGTGCTGCTATGAACATTCATGCACAAATTTTTATTTGGATATCTCTTTCCAATTCCACCTAGAAGTGGAATTTCCGGGCCAAATGGTAATTTAATGTTTAACACATTGAGGAACTACCAAACTGTTTTCCAAAGTGACTATATATATCATTTTCATTTTATGACAGTTTCAATTTCCCCACATTCTCTCATACTTTTTATCTCCTATTTATTTCATTACACCATTCTAAAAGGTGTGAAGTGAAATCTTATTGTGGTTTTGATTTGCTTTTCCCAATGACTAATGGCATTGATCATCTTTTCATGTACTTATTGGTCATTTGTATATTTTCCTTGGAAAAATATCTATTCAGGTTATTTGTTCATTGTTGAATATGGTTTTTTTTTTTGGTCTTTTCATTGTGGAATTTTAAGAGTTCTTTATATATTCTGGATATTAGATACTTATCAATTATATGATTTGCAAATACTTTCTTTCATTTTGTGAGTTGTCTTTTCCTTCTCTTGATAGTGTCCTTTGATGCACTTTTTTTTTTACTTTGGTGAAGTCCAACATACTTTGTTGTTGGTTATGCTTTTTGCATTATATTTAGGAAACCATTGCAAAATCCAAGAGCATGAAGAGTCACTGTTATGTTTTATTCTAAGAGCTGTAGACTTTTAGCCATTACATTTAAATTTTCGATCAATTCTGAGTTAATTTTTGTGTATGATACTATTTAGTGGTCTGAGTTAAGCATAGGACAAAAAAGGATGCAGTTAATCTATGATAAAGGTCAGTGATTAGAAGGGGAGGAGGTCTTGTCTCTGGTCTCTCCTAAGTCATTTACAGTACAAGAAAAATGTGATAATTAGTTCATCTATAATCTAAGAAGCAGAAGTTGCAACTACATACTATGTGACTCAAATCACAGTCACATCTCTCTAAAGTCTTAAAGTGTTTGGGGGGGTTCCAGCAGCTTTTAAATTTTTTAATTGATTTTCACACCAGTTACTCACACTGCAAGTGTTACCATCTCAAAACTAACTACCATGCCAGAAAGGGAGAGTGGGCAAAGCTAAGTCAAAATGCTACAGAACTCTCTCACTCCATTTAAATTATCTTTCTTCTGTTTAAGAATTCACACGGTTGCTGTAAACATTGGACTCTGTTCCAGAGTTCTGATGTAGTTCTGACAATTGTTGTCAGGTTTTTCAGTGTTTCTGGAGTGGGACAAAACATTAGAGGGGCTTACTTGACCATTTCTGCTGACATCACTCCTATCATTGGTTCTTGATGTAGAATGTAAAACTAATTGGAATGTTTTGTATGATAGAGATATAAATAGATATATAGATATGAATAGTTACAGTAGCTTCCCTAATCCTGTGTAACAAACATTGTAATATGAAGTTGTCAAACACTATATATTTTTAAAAATATTATCTTGATGTTTATTATTTTGCAGATGAGTGTTGTGTGTATACTCTTTACCTGTTTCTATGGTCAGCAGTGAAATTGAGTATATCAAAGGCACTTTACACTTAGGCGCCTCAGTGTAGACAAGAGAGGTAGATCAGTAAACAAGCAGCTATTTAGGTGATGTGAGTTAGGAATTGGTGTATATTTATTTGCTTATCTGTTTATTTTTTGGTAGGAAACAAATGCTAAATTCTTGTCCAATTAATCACCATTGCTTTCCTCTGAAGAATTTTATACAAATTAAGCAACAAATATGAATAAATGGGTCATCATAAATAGCTATGCAAATATTTCACATCTCAAAAGCAATGATCTGTAGCTCAGAACTAAAGACTTAGAGGCTAAATGTGGGCCTTCTACATATCTGTAAGTCAAAATCCAAAACTTTGTATCTTATTTCTTTTGTTGATCCACAGGGGAAAACAAAAATAATAGCAGGAAGAACCTCACCATCAGCTCAGGGGAACAGACGGAGTGAAAATGTTAGTGCATCCTGTTATTAGCAGACCTTAAATCAAGTTATACACCCAATCAATGGAAAAAGAGGAAGAGAACAAAAGAAGCAGAGATTGCTATAAAAGCCTCTAGGTAACTTGGAAATGTAGCATGATTCAAACCTATTTTATACTTTTTCTAGATAGTCCTTAGGGCCATAAAAGCACATTTTTGAAATACACCAACTTAGAAAATGAACAGATATGTTACTGCACATTGTACAGCTGCACTTACTCCCCTCCACATGTATACATATACACACAGAAACACACACACATATCTGCTGAAATATTAGGAAAACTATTATATCAAAAACAATGAAATACAACGTCATTGAAGCCCCATGTAAAAGTCTCATGTTGCTATAAGGACAGTTAACTCGGCACTCACTTAGATTCTTCACAAATGAAGTTTACTTTTGGATGAATGGGATTATTAAAAAAATACTAACTGCAACATGGTGGCAATTAAAAATAAAGTAACTGTGCAAACATGAGGCAAGCTTTCAGCACATCTTCTACCACGACATTATTAATAGTATGATATAATACACAGGAAGAGTAATTTCTCTAAGATGCACAACTGTCAAAAGTACATCAAGTACAAAGAGCATAAAGATCTATTGCTAAAAAACTAAGTAAGTTGATACTAAATATCCAGAATACAGACAGAAAGCTGATTGGCAAGTTCCAGAGGCTGGTGGAAGAGAGGGAGTGACTGCTAGGTAACAGGTTTTCTTCTGGAGTGATGAAAATGTTTTAGAAAAGATAAAGAAGGGACCAGGTGCAGTGGCTCATGCCTGTAATCCTGCACTTTGGGAGGCTGAGGCGGGTGGATCACGAGGTCAGGAGAGCGAAACCATCCTGGCTAACGCGGTGAAACCGCGTCTCTACCAGAAATACAAAAAATTAGCCAGGCGTGGTGGCGGGTGCCTGTAGTCCCAGCTACTCGGGAGGCTAAGGCAGGAGAATGGCGTGAACCTGGGAGGCAGAGCTTGCAGTGAGCTGAGATGGGCCACTGCACTCCAGCCTGGGCGACAGAGCGAGACTCCATCTCAAAAAAAAAAAAAAAGATAAAAAGATAAAGAAGGGAATGATGGTACAATATAATGAATATACTAAACGTCACTGAATTGTGGACTTTAAACTGGTTAATTTTAGGTGATAAAATTTTTTTCAATAAAATATAAGTATATATAATATAAAACATATTATATATATAAAATCGGTTGCAGCAGAGCCTACTTTTAGTTTATAAAAATAATGTTTCTCTTGATGTCCCCTTAAATTACATACATAGCTGTACCTGTAAAACCCTGTAGGCAACCTGTTAACCTTCGAATTAGTATCTTTATCCCCCCATTATTCTTCTCACTCAATAAGTTCTCAAGTCTGGTTGAGTCTAACAATGCACCAAAGGTAGAATGCTTGCTCTTTAATTTAATACTCCATCAGTCTGAATTCACGTCCTCCAATTTAGTGACCGGTGAAGCAAGAGATTGAGGTGGGAGCGGAAGACCATCTTGCATTGCCTTATTTTCCTCAGGTATCCAAGCTCTGTACCTTTGCCCTTGCCTACTCCTTACTTGTCCAGTAATCCTGTAATGATAATATAATGAATTATTACATGGTACAGGAAATAAAATGAAATATTATTTTCAAAGAATGTTTTTCTTCATAACAATCCATAGAAAAAAATAAAATCTTTATAAAAGAACACACATTCTCAAAATCTGGAAGAAAGGAATGGCATTTAATTTCATCTAGTACAGTTTTTGAGCTCATCTGTGTAGAATTTATATAATGGCCTCTTAAGGATGTTTAGACTTTATAATAGCTAAAACAAGGCCACGTAATTGTTTTGTCTTAAGAATAAACAAACGAATGTACATGAAAACTAAATGAAGAAAAACATCAATGCAAATAATACATTGTATAAAATGTTAGAGCCAATGAGATCTGAGAGACTATTTATTAAAATCTAAACAAATTGTTAAAAGGAATCATCTGACATCCTTTATCAATATGGTGGTAAGACAGCCTGAAGTAAAAATAATTATTTTCTTATTTCAGTAGAGCGCCTCCCTTACCTGAACAACAATCTATTACAGTTCTGCAGGAATTTATGGTTTGCAAAGTAATGCACTAACCCTGTCACCTTGGAATTTATGACAACTTTTGAGTCAGTCATGACCAATATTGCAAAGACGAACAAGGTGAAGCAAATCTGACTTATTTCTCCATGCACAATTTTTGAGAATTAACAAATGAATAAAAAAGCTCAGATAAATTAAGTTGTTTGCAAGACATCATATAACTAGTAAATGGTACACATTTTAACTTAGGTTTCCTGTCTTCAATTGCATACCTTTCACAACACCATGCCTACTATTGACACAGGTAGGGATATTTTCCCCCAATGCTTATCATGTCTCATTATTTGATGGGATCATTTTATGACAGTGATGAGGCTTTAAGTGAATATTTTGTTTAATCAGAAAAAACTTTAAATCAGACCCAGACCTGACTTTACCATCATTAGCACTAAATAATTAATTAAAAGTTAAAATTCAGCTAGAACTTTTTGCTTAATTGCTTAATTTATTGGAATATAAATAATGAATATCTATAAAAAGGAAAGAAGCTTGCAGTTATTTCTTGGCAACAAATTACAGTATATTTTAATTATAAGAAATATGATGAGTATTTAATCCCTATTTTTGAAATGAGGATGCTGAGATTCACGGGTTTGTTGTGAAGTCTACATAACATAATGGACAAAAGCACTTATCACATTATCTGGCACATGAAATAATGTAACTATTTTCAATGGATGTTCTCAGTATAGGTGCCATTCTTGAGCAGAAAGAGTATACATTACACTCAAAGTTCTTAGACTACATTTCGTCAAAGGCAAAACCAAAATTCTGAATTTTTTGTGATTAAAAATATAGTTAGTTTATAATATATTTCAGTAAATTTATACTCAGATAATTAAACTTACCTATATATATTAAAAGAACTAAAGTAGAAAAACATAAATAGGAAAAATCTAGTTATACTAACCGATATATTTAATTTCAGTTTGAAAAGACTGAAAAATGTGTACTACTATTTGAGAAAAAGTGTTACATAAGAGTCTTAGAAAAATAAAGTATTTTCAACAGCAAATTTGTTTTTTTTTTTAATTAGGAAATATTACAAAAGTCTTCCTAATACGCTACTTGAAATAATGATAGACTATAAAGTAAATCAAAACTTAACAAAATATGTAGTACTAAAAAAGAAGAGGCAGTCTCAAATTGTTCTTATTTCTACTTAAAAACTCTCAAATTATGTCATAGGTAAGATTATTAATATCAATACACTATTAGCTACTTTATAGACATTTGATTTTTAACTATATATATACACACATGCACATATACATACATATATACACACATATGTACATACATATATATGTATATGTATATGAGGAAGGAAGATTGTTTTAGGCTGGTAGCTCTAGACTGACCTTGGCAATATAGCAAGACCCCATCTCTGCAAGATAAATAAATAAATAAATAAATAAATAAAATATCTTACTGATCCACATCATCTCCAACTATTATTATTTTAATTGTGCCAGTCAAATGGCAAAAACACTGCAAAAAATTTTGCGAATTTACAAATAAGTTTATAGTTCAATGAAATTTCACTGAGTGAACACACAGAGAACAACCAAGCAAATCAAAAAATAGGTTCTTACAGCAGGATGTAAAACACCCCTGCCTCTCATTACTACCATCCACTAAAAGATAACTGTATTCTGTTATCAAACATCATTGATTATTTTTACTTATTTCAATATTACATTACAGAAAACATACAGCATGCATATTTTTGTCTGTTTTGTTCAACTGTACATTTGTCTTTCACTATGTACGAATCATTCTTACTATTTTATGTGTCAGGCATCATTTGTGCTTTATGTTATTTTATATGATGACTATTCGTTTGACTGTTGAGACAAATTTGGGAGTTATAGTTATTGGCTACCAGATAAGAATTCATGTTGGATACATACATACGAGGTGACTTGCTAGGTCTTGGGAAATGATGATCCAGGTTTTATAGATATTATCAAAAGTTTTCCAAGATGCTTGAGTAATGTACTTTTCATAGTAATTTGAAGAAATTCCTTATATATATTTGGAATACGAGTCCTTTGTCAGATATATGCATTGCAAATATCTGCTCCCTTATTGTTTCTTATTTTCATATTAATACACTGCACCATTTTTTTCTTAAATGTTTTATTACAATGTTTTTATGCAACTCAATATTATTTGTAAAAAGAACTTTTAAATGATTGTGCCACATACCCAAGTGTAATAGCTTTAATACAGCAGGATATTCATTTTCACTTTATCTGCTGAATGAACAAAGCTACTAGGAATCTGTTTTTTCCCAAGATTAATCAAATATTGGAATATTAATCATCCTACCTACAATGTCCATCTATCAATAAATAAATACAATGGGTGATGTAGTTAAACAAAATGTGTATTTCACAAGACTTACAATACAGAATTATAATAAGAAAAGTTAAATTGTCCAGGTGCAGTGGCTTATGCCTGTAATCCTAGCACTTTGGGAGTCCAAGGCGGGCAGATCACTTGAGGTTAGTGTCAGGACTCTGAGTCCAAGCTCAGCCATCATATCACCTGTGACCTGCAGGTACACATCTTGATGGCCAGTTCCTGCCTTAACTGATAACATTCCACCACAAAAGAAGTGAAAATGGCCTGTTCCTGCCTTAACTGATGACATTATCTTGTGAAATTCCTCCTCCTGGCTCATCCTGGCTTAAAAGCTCCCCTACTGAGCACCTTGTGACCCCCGACTCCTGCCCGCCAGAAAACAACCCCCCTTTGATGTAATTTTCCTTTACCTACCCAAATCTTATAAAACGGCCCCATCCCTGTCTCCCTTTGCTGACTCTCTTTTTGGACTCAGCCCACCTGCACCCAGGTGAAATAAACAGCCCTGTTGCTCACACAAAGACTGTTTGGTGGTCTCTTCACACGGACAGGAGTGAAAGTTAGGAGTACGAGATCAGCCTGGTCAACATGGTGAAATCCCATCTCTACTAGAAATACAAAAAATTAACTGGACGTGGTGGTGGGAGCCTATAATCTCAGCTACTGGGAAGGCAGAAGCAGGAGAATTGCTTGAACCCAGGAGGTCGAGGCTGCAGGGAGCCAAATCACACTACTGCACTCCATCCTCAGTGACAGAGTGAGGCCCTGTCTAAAAAAAAAAAAAAAAATTTAAGTCGTTACTGGTGGAAGAGATCCGATTTACCCTGAATTACTGGTGGCGAATCCGTACTGGTCTCCAGCAACTTCAATTCTTGCCTCTTAAGAAGAAATAATTTGACAAAGGGGAATTGATATGGTTTGGCTGTGTCCCCACCCAAATCTCACCTTGAATTGTAGTTTCCATAATCCCATAATGTCGTGGGAGGGACTGAGGGAAAAGAGACCCTTTCATATTGTTTTATACTCAGTACCTGTTTTAAGAAAAAACAACAAGGAAGTAAAACCAAAGACAGGCAGCCCGGCACCAGGCCCGAAACCAGGCCTGGGCCTGCCTGGCCTAAACCTAGTAGTTAAAAATCAACTCATAACTTAGAAACTGATGTTATTCATAGATTCCAGACATTGTATAGAAGAACATTGTGAAACTCCCTGCCCTGTTCTGTTTCTCTCTGACCACCGGTGCATGCAGCCCCTGTCACGTACCACCTGCTTGCTCAAATCAATCACAACCCTTTCATGTGAAATCTTTAGAGTTGTGAGCCCTTAAAAGGGATAGAAATTGTGCATTCAGGGATCTCAGATTTTAAGGATGTAGCTTGCTGATGCTCCCAGCTGAATAAAGCCCTTCCTTCTGCTACTTTGTGTCTGAGAGGTTTTGTCTGCCGGCTCGTCCTGCTACAGGACCAGGTGGAGATAATTGAATCATGGGGTCAGTTTCCTCCATCCTCAGGACAGTGACTTAGTTCTCACAAGATCTGATGGTTTTATAAGGGGCTTCCCCTTTTGCTGGGCGCTCATTCTTCTCTCTCCTGTCATCATGTGAGAAGGACGTGTTTGCTTCCCATTCTGCCATGATTGTAAGTTTCCCAAGACCTCCCTAGCCATTCAGAACTGTGAGTCAATTAAACCTTTCCTTTATAAATTACCCAGTCTTGAGTATGTCTTTATTAGCAGTGCGAGAACAAACTAATACAGGCATAAAGCATATAAGGGACCAAGGCAAGTTGCAGAGAAGGAGTGGAAGTTTATTTATAAGGCTTTAGAACAGGAAAGAAAGGAAAATTCACTTGGAAGAAATCCAAGAGGGCTCCTGAAAGTCAAAGGGACAAGGAGTGTTTAACCTTGATCTTAGGGCTTTATAGGCTCACTTCTTTCCCATGATTCTTCTCTTAGGATGGGCTTCCTGCATGTAGAGGGCCCCCCTTATCCTTGGGAATTGAGCACACGCAGTGTGTTTAGGAAGGTGTATGCATGTCCATCTGAGGCCTTCTTCCTTTTTCCGTTGGAGTGCACCTGGAGATTCATACTCCACCACTTCATCTCTTAGTGCATATGCCCAGAAAGTTTCTTCTCCCTGGCATCTGCATTCAATTAACATTTTAATGTTAATACCTGTGGGTCATTGGGAAATGACTTCTCCCTGGCACCCTCAGCGGGCTGCCAAATTATCATTTTTAGGGAGGCATTTGTGATAATTGACAAACTCTCACCTGACATTCCTAGGGGAAGGAGGGGAGAAGAGCTCTCTCCTGCCCCACTCATGCCTGTCTAACTACCTGTAACAAAATGATTTCTTTGTTTTTATATTTTCAATCTATTTTAGGTCTAGCTTTTGTAAAATATATCCAACATACTCATACACACATATATGCATGCATACACATTAAAAATAAAATATTGTTTCATTATTGATGGCCATAATCCTCATTTCTCACTGCTTTTATTTCTTCATGCTCTATTAGAATGCCAGGATTGTGTAACATTGTCTTATTACATTCCTTTTTCACTGACCCAGCATACAGTATTCTCTTTCATTTCTACTCTCATTTCTTCTCTTACAACTCCTATTGATTCTTCAAGGACTAGCTCAGATTCAACTACTCCCTGAAGCTTTTAATGAATAACCTGAGTTTTGAATTATATTCTACTTCAGATTGTAAAAGATTTCTCATAATTTTTCACTCGACTATATCTCATATTAACTTTTGCCTAATATTTTTGTTTTTCAAGTAAATTGTAAGTTTTTAAAATGTAGTGGAATTTTCTTATAATTTTTTCTTTTATGTAACATCAAATAATCTTGAGTATATAATTGATGTCTATTTTTTTGAATGTTGATTAATTAATATGTAGGACCTGATTATAAAAATGAATAATTTCAATTACTATGTTAGTTGATCATAAATAAATGATTATTTCAAATAGAGTGTGGTAGATGGAATAATAGCCCACAATGGTGTCCACAACCTAATCTCCAGGGTATGTGAGACAGAAGTAAAAATACTAGAGTTATTTTCATCTTAGTAGCTTAAGATATAATCTATTTTTTTTTCTTCAGTCAGATGGACAGAAGCTAAATCACACCCTGAGATATACACCATATCAATTCTCTCATCTCAGTCTCTTCTATTATTATTACAGAAGTTCATTCTTTTAGACATCTAATCACCATCAAGCCATAGTTTTGTTCAAACAATGACTACATTACTATTGTGCTTTCCAAATATCTTCTTGTTAAGCTAAGTGGAATGTTAGCATTTACCACTATATTTTTGCCACATATATCAAATATTTATGGAGGCTGAGGAAAATAAAAACAAAATAAATCACATTTTGTACTGTAACTAAAAAAAAAAGTCGACCTTTAAAACATTAAATGTGATAACAAGAGATCATCTAAATGTACTTCCTTTTTCTAATACGAATATTTGAAAGCAACATTATGATTTTATGTAATGATTGGAAAAAACTGTTTTCTGATAAGGGGCAAGGAATTGACATTAAGGAGCATCTTTCCTCATAACATTATTTTCAAACCTTAACATAATGTGCAAAATAAACTCTTTAGGGCTGATGCTCAGCAAAACTTGTTAGTTCATTCCAGCTTTATTTCCTTTTATGATATTTTCTGAGAATTAGTTATGAGAAGATATTCGTAAACCTAAAACCACAATTTCACTAATCTTACTAACACAAATAACTGATCCTTTCTTTTTTCTTTTTTGTTTTTTTTTTTGAGATCGAGTCTCACTCTGTCGCCCAGGACAGAGTCACTCACTCTGTCGCAATCTCGGCTTACTGCAACCTCCGCCTCCCAGGTTCAAGGAATTCTCCTGTCTCAGCCTCCAGAGTAGCTGGGACTACAGGTGTGCATCACCACACCTAGCTAGTTTTTGTATTTTTAGTAGAGACGGGTTTCATCATGTTGGTCAGGTTGGTCTCGAACTCCTGACCTCAAGTTATCCACCTGCTGCGGCCTCCCAAAATGCTGGGATTACAGGCATGAGCCACCACTCCCAGCGAAAAATAATCTTTTCTGAACCAAATTGTTTGAACTTTCTGAATCCAAGGGCAATGAAACATCTTGTTGTAGAGGCTATGATCCACCATTCACACTTTAAATGCTTTGCAGCATGTTGAGTTTAATAGGTTCTAAATATTTAGTAAGCATCAACTGTAGTGCTTTTGGCAGCAATACTTATAAATGTCCCCCAGTGGCTTTAAAGAGTTAATATGCTTCACTAAAGAGTAAGATTATTATCAAATAGCAAAATGACAGTCCCACTAATTAGGAACTCATTTTCCCACTAAACTGGTTCTTTTAGAGATTACAATATAATTTTCCCATTAAGGGCTCTTTGATATGTTTGAAAGAGGGTTTATTTGAAATTCCTTTTATATTGAGGATAGTGAACTCTATGCAGCCTAGTCTTTGTTATAGTGTTTTTGAAATGCAAAAATGATTGACGATGGCAATGGTTATGTATGTTGTTTGCATACGAATTGCTGCACTTCAGCTATTCGTATTTCATCTGCAAAGTACAAATTAACCACTAATACTATTGTGCTCCAAATTACTAAAGAAAAATTTAAGATGGTTATATTTAAAGCAATAAATATTGCTTAAATAGAGCTTCAGAATCCAAATATTTATTAATCTATTATCTACCTATCATCTATCTATCTATCTATCTATATATATCAATATATTCTGAAACCTTTTTTGCCTCTTTAAAATTTGGCCTTAATAAAGGAATCTCAGTGATTGAGTTGAACATAAAAATAATCACATCATATAATCTGTAATTTGTATAATCTTATAGAAAACCTTGAAGTATCAGGATTTGTTAGGAAACTAATGTTAGGTTTAATCAAACTAGAGACAGACACCATATTTTGTAAAATGTTTGGGAACACTTAATGCCCGCTAGTTCTTCCAGATGTCTGATGAACTGGGAATTAATATTTGCTTTTGTGAACAAAGACTGTAGATTAAAATCTCAGGAGCAATTTCAGCCTGTCGAAGTATTTTGAGGTGCCATAATAGGCTAGTGCCTTATGAAAATCACAAAGACGAATAAGCACACATAGAGCTTGTTTAAAGTTCATAAGCAGATATAGAATTTTGAGGATTGTGATTTTTTAATAGGACAAAAGTAATCAAATATCAGAAATTGTATATATCATATTTTGTAACTATTACCAGCTGGATAGAAAATTTAGACTAATTTGGAATAGGTACTATAATAATATTTATTATGCTATTGGTAACTATCAATGCAAACTCAACTAATAATCTAAGTAACACAGAATTTACAATTATATGTGATTAGGTCAGCCTTTGGCTAGATCTAAATTCTGGGTACACATTAAAGTCACCCAGGGAGATTAAAATACAATTTTATTTTCTGATAATCATGAATTAATTGCTACTAAACTTATCTTCTTGGCAATAACAATTATAAAGTCTAACCAGCCAAAAAAATGTTTGGAAGCACTTTATTGTGAGCAGAGTAGGCAGGAATTACAAAGAACAGGGAATCAAAATATTTAAATTGCATTCCTCATGACTGCATGCCTAATTTTGAAGGCCCAGCCATGGAAAATAAAGCTCAGTAGAATTAGAGTTAAATATTGAAGTCCGGATCTCTTATAGTGGCATGAAACTGAACAGGAAGATCCTGGTGATAAGCAATCCCCAGAGGGGGAAGCCCTAAACTGCAGGGTCAAATCTCCCCAAATTCTTGACCAATTCCTAACTATCAAGGTTTAGGGAGGAAAATCCAGTGAACTCATGGAGATCAAATGCTGGAAAGCTAAAAACCCAAGCAAAAATTACAGGAGATGAAAAGACAGAATTCAGAGTTTTAAGTCTCACTGTAATTGCCTGGCAGGTTCTTCCTGCCAACTACAAAAACAACATCAAGTCAGGGAGGTCACGGCATTGCAGTAAAGAAAGAGTTTAAGGGACATGAGGCTGACCCATGTGGGAGAACCAAATTATTACTCAAATCAGTCTCCCAGAAAACTAGAATGTTAGTGGTTTTCAAGGATAGTCTGGTGGGCAGGTGGCTAGGGAAAGGGTGGTGTTGATTTGTTAGGGATGCCATTATAGGGGTATGGCAATTGGTCCTTCTATGCAGAGTCTACTTCTGGGTGGAGGGCCAAATGACTAATTGAATCATGAGTTGTGGATCCCGGTGGGGTCAGTCTGAAAAACATCTTAAGAGACCAATCTTACATTCTGCAATAGCAATGTTATCTACAGGAGTAATTGGGGAAGTTACAAATCTTGTGACCTCTGGAACAATGGCTGGTTATCATTTAACTAAGCCTATATGTTGGCAGAATCCAGGCTCCTCTCATAATTGTATCCTTGGGGGCTTTTACTAGTTTTACAAAGGCAGTTTAGTTTTGAGAAGGGCTATTATCATCCTTGTTGTAAGGTTAAACTATAAACTAAATTTCTCCTAGTGTTAGTTTGGCTTACACCCAGGAATAAGCAAGGCCAGCATGGAGGTTAGAAGCAAAATGGAGTCAACTATTTCAGATTTCTCTTACTCTCATAATTTTACAAATTTGGTTTAATCACCAGTATAGTTGGGCTTTATAACATCTTTCACTACATTTCAGACTGTCTATCAAAATG
Source organism: Pongo abelii (assembly GCF_028885655.2). Lineage (NCBI taxonomy): Eukaryota > Metazoa > Chordata > Mammalia > Primates > Hominidae > Pongo > Pongo abelii. The sequence goes on from NC_071998.2 coordinate 28,136,729, forward strand.
AAAGAAGAGCCTCAATTTTGGATAAAGGAACAAAACCCAGGATTATTAGCCACAGTCTAGAAATTAATAAATGCGCAATAACTTAAATAAATAACATAAATAAATAGAAACTTCCTAAAACACTTAAAGCCAAGCCTTCACAAGGGGACCCATGAGTCAAATTAGCTCTGCTGCTGGATTTTCTGCAGTCTACAAAATAAGAACATGTTTTACACTGTTAAGTTAATAAAAATAAAGAATAATACTATTCCATGACATGTAAAAATTATATAAAATTAAAACTTCAGCCTCTAAAATGAGAAGTATAGCATAATTGCAACAAATTGTGAATCTCCAAAGAATAAATGTTGACTTTCTGGCTTGTTATGGAGAAAGTTTGCTGATCTTTACTTTATAGAATCATTGCTACCCACCAGTAGTTTACTTACTAAATAAAGTTCAACATTTTTCATTGAGTTATAACAGAAATCCTTCACAAAATGGAAGATTTACAATGTAAAATAAAATAAAACATTACTGACCATGTACGGAAGCAGGTAAATTTGGCACAAAAATTTAGATGACATAATGGTGATTTAAAGTAAACATTGGAAAATCCACATCTTGGAATTAGGGCATTCCAATAAGTTTTACAAACATATCAAAAAATTTACCCAAAATAATATAACGGGTATTAGGGAATGCCAGGAGAGAAAGAGAGAGAGACAGAGAGAGAGAGAGACAGAAAGGGAAATCATAGAGCCAAAGAAAATATATAAGAAATCACAAATCCTTTTGGTGGATATAACAGCATATTGGACTCTAGAAGAAAGAGTCAGTGAAGTTAAAGATGAACGAAAGTCACAGCAGATGGAAATCTGTATTAAAAGAAGAATAGAAGAGCACAGGAAAGGGTAAATATGTATGTAAATATAAAATATTTTTCCTATGTTTTTAACAATGTAATGACTATTAAAAGAAATCTAACAACAGCATATTGAGAGATCTGTAACATATGTAGTAGTAAAATATATGATAGCAATACCATAAAGTGTGTTGGTAAATGAAATTGTACTGCTGTAACATCCTTACATCATATGTGAAGTGCTATAATATTAATTCAAGGGACGCTGTAATAAGGCTAAATACATATTGCAATCCCCAGAAAAACCACTAAGAATGGCACTAAGATGTATAGCCAAAACCTCCAATAGAGGACATAAAGTGGCATACTATAAATATAAATACCCAATTAAGCCAAATAAGACAGAAAAGGAACAATAGTAGTAGCAGCAAATGGATGAGACAAACAGAAAATTAAGAACAAGATACTAGGTCTAAAATCAATTATGTCAATATTATATAAATGTAAATGAACTAAACACTCCAATTAGAAAAAGCTGATTGTGAGAAAATTAAACTAAAAAAAAAACAATACTCAACCATGTATGGCTCATGAGACAAATAATTTAAACATAAAGACAATTGGAAATAAAAATCTGGGGAAAAAAATATATGTGTATATATATATATGCCACACCAAGCATAAAAGCTGCCGTGAATATACTGACATGTGATAAAATAAAAATTATAAGAAACTGGCTGAGTGAGGTGGCTCACACCTATAAACCCAGCACTTTGGAAGGCCGAGGCCAGCAGATCACTTGAGGCCAGGAATTTGAGACCAGCTTGGTCAACATTGTGAAACCCCATCTCTACTAAAAATACAAAAATTAGTCAGACATGGTGGTGCATGCCTGTAATCCCAGCTACTTGGGAGGCTGAGGCAGGAGAATCACTTGAACCTGGGAAGCGGAAGTTGCAGTGAGCTGAGATCACAACACTGCACTCCAGCCTGGGCGACAGAGTGAGACTATAACTCAAAACCAAACCAAAGCAGAACAAAATGGAAAAAGGTTGTGGGAAACAAAGTGGATCATTTTAAAGTAGTGAATGTATCAGTTCATGAAGAATAAAAAACAATTATATTCATAAACATCTAATAACAAACTCTTAAATATATTAAAATACAGAAAATATATAAAGCAAAATACAGTCAAACATTGCTTAAAAACTGGGATACATTCTGAGAAAAGTATCATTAGGCAATTTTGCCACTGCACAAACATCATAGGGTGCACTTCCATAAACCTAGAAGGTATAGCCTACTACACACCTAGGCTATCATGATAAAGCCTGTTGCTCCTAGGCTACAAACCTGTACAGCATGTTACTCTTTTGAATACTGTAGACAATTGTAACACAATGGTAAATGTTTGTGCATCTAACATACCTAAGCAGAGAAAAGGAAATGCATTTTACTACCATGTTACAACAGCTGCAATATCACCAAGCAATAAATTTTCAGCTTGTGGGATCATCATCATATCTGCAGTGTAATATTGACAGAAATTTTATTACTTGGTACATGAATGCAATACATTTTAACACTTCTTTCTTAGTAATTCATAGAATAAGAAGCCAAAAATATCAATAAAGTTATAAGAGATTTGAATATTAGCCCTTTGTCAAATGGATAGATTGCAAAAATTTTCTCCCATTCTGTAGGTTGCCTGTTCTCTCTGATGATAGTTTCTTTTGCAGAGCAGAATCTCTTCAGTTTAATTAGATCCCATTTGTCAATTTTTGCTTTTGTTGCCATTGCTTTTGGTGTTTTAGTCATGAAGTCTTTCACCATGTGTATGTCCTGAATGGTATTGCCTAGGTTTTCTTCTAGAGTTTTTTCAGTTTTAGGTCTTACGTTTAAATCTTTAATCCATCTTCAGTTAATTTTTTTATAAGGTGTAAGGAAGGGATCCAGTTTTAGTTTTCGGTATATGGCTAGCCAGTTTTCCCAACACGATTTATTAAATAGGGAATCCTTTCCCCATTGCTTGTTTTTGTCAGGTTTGTTAGAAACCAGATGGTTGTAGATGTATGGCATCATTTCTGAGGCCTCTGTTATGTTCCATTGGTCTATATATCTGTTTTGGTACCAGTACCATGCTGTTTTGGTTACTGTAGCCTTGTAGTATAGATTGAAGTCAGGTAGTGTGATGACAAAGGGCCAATATCCAGAATCTACAAGGAGCTTAAACAAATTTACAAGAAAAAAACAACCCCATCAAAAAGAGGGCAAATGATATGAACAGACACTTCTCAAAAGAAGGCATTTATGCGGACAAAAAACACATGAAAAAGAGCTCATCATCACTGGTTGTTAGAGAAATGTAAATCAAAACCACAATGAGGTACCATCTCATGCCAGTTAGAATGGCAATCATTAAAAAGTCAGGAAACAACAGATGCTGGAGAAGGAACGCTTTTACACTGTTGGCAGAAGTGTAAATTAGTTCAACCATTGTGGAAGACAGTATGGCAATTCCTCAAGGATCTAGAACTAGAAATACCATTTGACCCAGCAATCCCATCACTGGGTATATACCCAAAGGATGATAAATCATTCTACTATAAAGACACATGCACACATATTTTTACTGCACTGCTACTCAAAATAAATAGCAAAGACTTGGAACCAACTCAAATTCCCATCAATGATAGACTGGATACAGAAAATGTGGCACATATACACCATGGAATTCTATGCAGCCATAAAGAAACAGGAGTTCATGTCCTTTGCAGGGACATGGATAAAGCTGGAAATCATCATTCTCAGCAAACTAACACAGGAACAGAAAAGCAAACACTGCATGTTCTCACTCATTAGTGGGAGTTGAACAATGAGAACGCATGGACACAGGGAGGGGAACATCACACACCAGGGCCTGTCAGGGGTGTTGGAGGCTAGAGGAGGGATAGCATTAGGAGAAATGCCTAATGTAGATGATGGGTTGATGTGTGCAGCCAACCACCATGGCATTGTATGCCTGTGTAACAAACCTACACATTCTGCACATGTATCCCAGAACTTAAAGTATAATAATAAAAATAAATACATAAATAAAAATTTAAAAAAAGAAAAAAAGTTATAGGAGATTTGAACACCATTAACTTGACCTGACATTTAGAGAAAAATACATCAAACAACTGCAAATGAACATTCTTTTCAATGGCATATGCTCATAAATATTTTTTGAAAGTCTTAATAAATTTTTAAATATTTAAATATTTTAAATATTCAAAGTTTAAAGAAACAGCTCTGCTTTTCAGAAAAACGATAACCTTGATGCTGCTGGAAATAGGACTCTGGGTGATCAAGAAACATAAGAGTGTGCAGAATGTTATTTCAGAAAAGAAGAAACAAAAAAAGCAAAAGGAGAATAAAAAATGGAAGGGGAGTATGGGATTAACTGGGATGGATGGTTCATTTTTGTAACATTATGAATAATATTTAATGCAAAAAAGAGTAGTTCAGATTTTATGAAGTGGCATGGAGTGTGTGTAGGTAATGATATTCTAAATAACAAGAATATATATATTGTTTGCCAAATGTGGTAAGGTTTGGCATTTCTGAACTGTTACTGTCAGCTAAAAAAAATACTGCAGCTATTAAAAATAGTGGACATTGCCTTGAGGAATGCTAAAGCAGCAAATTTGGACCGATTCGTTTTGCTTTCCACCAATGCAAAAATCATCCTTATTATCTGGTGAATACATTTTGTAGAAAGGTAAAAGTTTGGGAAGTGAAGAAAATGGTGAATTGGAAGCATATCACAAAGGAAAAATAATGTTAGTAATTGGAATATACTACCCAAAGACAAAATAGATGCCATTTAATTCTATAATGTGTCACAGCCGAGAGAGGAATTATGGTGTTCTTTACCAAAAAACAAACAAAAAATAACAAACTATATATATAGAGATTATATATATTATATATTATACATTATATATCATATTATATAATAATATATAATGTTTATTATAAATATATTATATATATGTTTTATATAATATATATAATATATGTAATATATATTATATATTATATATTATATAATATATAATATATTATATAATATATAATATAATATATAATATATAATATAATATATAATATAAAATATATTATAAAATATATAATATAATATATAATATAAAATATATAATATATAATATAAAATATATTATATAATATAAAATATAAAATATAATATATAATATATAATATAATATGTAATATAATATATAATATAAAATATATTATATTATATATAATATAATATATAGTATAAAATATATTATATAATATATAATATATAAAATATATAATATATTATATAATATATATAATATAATATATATTTTATATAATATATATAATATAATATATATTTTATATAATATATATTATATGTTATAAAATTTATAATTTATAATATAATATATATTTTATATATTATGTTTATTATAGAATATATAAAATATTTAATATAATTTATTATATATTTTATACATAATATATATTATATATTTTATATATTGTATATAATATATATTATTATATTTTATATATAATATATCATATTTTATATATGATATATTATATTTTATATATAATATATATTATATATTTTATAATACATAATATAAATATCTACTATATATAGTAGATGTTTTATATCTACTATAAAATATATAGTATGTATAGTAGATATTTTATAATATATTTGTATGTATAAAATTTTATAATTTTTAGAGTTAGAACTAAAGGAGAAGAAGAGGAGTAATTTTAAATTTAAAAAATATCTTGTAGGCAATTAGTATTATCTAGGACCCAGGTAGGGGTGGGAACTGAAAATGGATATGTTAAAGTCATAATTGTAGGAAAATGTGATGATTACATATATGAAAGTACATGTGCTTTTTTGGGAAGTGAAGTGGAATTAAACAAGAGGATGAAAATAAAAAAAGAATTGGTAGTGAAGTAAGAGCATAAAATGGAATAATGAGATTAAAAGGAAACACTAAGAACTGTTAAAGGCAATTTCAAAACCTGAGAGGCTTTGATTGATGAGGGAAATAGCTAATATGCCAAAAGTAGTGTAAAATGAGCAAATATTACCTTTTATTACATGAATGCTCAAATGAATTTGAAGACAGATTTCTGAAGTACAGAATTTATTAAATATGTTAAATGAAGAAGAGATATCTATATATTGAAACATTGATTAATGATTAAAGATATTATGATAGATACCTATCAACTAAGTTTGAAAGTAAATATACATGCATATATGTATGTGTATTCCCTTTCCAGACATATTTCATACACACATTCCAATCATGTTAGCACAATTATTGTTGTTGATAAATGTATATAATCATCAGTTTAAACTAAAGCAGCTAGGAATTCTAAGAATGAATTAAACAGAAACATAGACATCTATTCTTCTTTCACACTCAGGTACATCTCCCCTCCCACAGAAACAGTATTCCTCAATAAAACTAAAATATGAAGCATTAGCTAAAGTTAATATGTCATATTAAAAAACAAATACCATGCAGAACAAGAAAAGGAAGTAACCGGGCACTTAATTTTCACTTGAGCATTTTTGTTGTTGTTAATCTTTAACTGTTATTAGTCATTTGGAGAAAGGCTTCTGTAAACTTAATTTTGGTACACAAACACATCATGTTATTATCCTCCCTACATTCTAAAGTAGAAACCAGACATTTAACTCAAAAGAATACTCTGCTAGGAGCAAAAGCCCCTTGGAGCAATATTTGATCCTAGGTTCAACATGTCTGGGAGGCAGAACACTTTTGTGTCCAGTATCTTAGTGGGTTGCTTTTGTTAGTATCTCCTTCCTCTCAGAAAAGAGGCCTTTCATCTCATACTTGGAGCCTATCAAAAAGAAGCTATTAAAGAGCTTTTTCACACACCTAATTAGCACTCTGAGCATTCCTTCTGACTTTCTAGCAGTTTCCCTGCTTGCAAGAAAACCAACAAACAAAAACAGAGAAGGAAAAACTGTGTCCCAGTGACATAATGCAATTGTGCATTATCTTTTCCTACTTACCTCCACAACTACTCTGTCTGCTAAATTCATTTCTTCAATATCAGATCTCCAGAAATGTGTGAGGCAAGAGAATAGGGTCTGGAGGTAGGGAACCTAAGGCTGATTTGCTGACTTCCTAGAACTAAATCAAAAGGAAAACCCCAACTTTCCACACCCAAGTAACAAAAGGATAAGAAACTGCTCCCTTTGCCCTTTGCAAACTCCTGCTATCCATCGTTTTTTGCCTTGTAGATGAAAAATGGAAAGTATCTCTGATTGGTCCCCTCCAATGACCAATCAGACTGGTCATGGGCCTGTAACTTTGTAACTTCACTTCAGCCTCTGTTTGGTACCCTCCCACAACCAATCAGATAGTTGATATTTGCATAGGATGTAACTTTGTAACCACTCCAGCCTCCAATAAGATGAGTTGCGGGTCACTTCTTCCTTTACATAGGGTGTAACCAAGTAACCAATGGGAAACCTCTAGAGAGTATTTAAACCTTAGAAATTTCTGTAACTGGGGCTCTTGAGTTGCTTGCTCGAGCCTGCTCCTACTCTGTGGTTTGAACTTTAGTTTCAATAAATCTGTACTTTTGTTGCTTCATTGTTTGTTGCTTTGTCTGTGTATTTTGTCTAAGAACCTGGATGACTTGTAGTCAAGATTCTCCCCACCTGTAACATATGCATCATAATGGTCTTTTTGCTAGCCTCTGCAGGTTACTTGGAATTTATTGTCAAGGATCGTAATTCCTTTCTCTCTAAAACATAAATTATCAATCTCAGGTAAACAGAAATAAACATGGATTAAAAATATATACCCAGTGATTTTTCTCGAGTTTTCCTATTTGAAAGACTGAAAGTTTCTCAATTTTTAAAAATTTATATTTTATTCCTTAGTACATTTTAAAATACTTTTTCTTCTTAGAAGGATTACATAATTCTTAAAAGTCTTGATATAATGTAATATAAGTGTACCCGTATGTAACAGTAATTCAAAATAATATTGGTTTAAGGAAGATAGAACATTTTATTTCTTTCTTTTTCTCAGGATCCACTCATGAAAGATTTGAAAAAGGAAAATGAATATTTAGGTCTGTCTGGAAATCTTCCACTGACTGAAACCTTTTGATATAATGGAGAGAGTACCAGCATCAAAACTTATAAAATGAGAGTCTGTGTCTTAGAAAAATATCCTAAAGATGGTGATATGACATTCTTTAAAAAGTGTCACATTCTTAATGTTCTTGATAGTACAGATGATGATACAGTGTGGGAAGGCTGAGTCCAAATGATTTTAAAATAATTAGACAATGGTGGGATATTAAAAATTTCTCAGCTCCTTTTTGCATGGATTTTTATCTTTATGTAGGCAAGTAGTGATACGTGATAAAGTTTATTTAAATTAATCAAAAAACTTTTTAATCAGTAAAATTATTATTATTATTATTGAGATGGAGTCTCACTCTGTCACTCAGGCTGGACTGCAGTAGCACGATCTCGGCTCACTGCAACCTCCACCTCCCGGGTTCAAGTGATTCTTGTACCTTAGCCTCCCAAGTAGCAGGTGCATACCACCAAGCCCGGCTAATTTTTGTATTTTTGGTAGAGACAGGGTTTCACCATGTTGGCCAGGCTGGTCTTGAACTCCTGACCTCAGGTGATTGGCTGCGTTGGCCTCCCAAAGTGCTAAGATTACAGGCATGAGCCCCCGCGCCCAGCCTACTCAATAAATAATAATAATAATAAATATCTGATTAGAAAATATTGGGCTATAATATAATTGCTGGCTTTTTTTTTATTTCTTAGTGCCACATAAAATGGCATCTTTTAATCAATATAATGTTAGGTTGAATAAAATGCAGCATATCTCCTGATTTGGAGATACAATCTTTGCTACCCTTCCCCACACATCCCCATATACATTCACCACCCTTCTTTTCCCTGCTGTCTTTTGTGAAAGAATCCTTTGCCCTCTGCCTTCCTCTTGTGTTGTGTTTTTGTGGAAAGCACACTCAGGAGATTTTAGAGTGGGAAGAGAAGAGAAGCGTATATATTTATTCCTGCACCTCCATTTTACCTATATTCTGACAAACAATGGCTGTCTTTTTTTTTTTTAACTGACGGAGTTTTTCTAGTGGTTTGTGGCCCTAGTTTTCACTGGACGCCATTAACTCTAGTCTAACTCCCTTGGCCCTTCAAAACTAGATATGTATTTTCTTGAATCTAAGTGATATCACATACGACTTTTTGCCACTATTACTCATCCCAGGGAATTTAACTATCCCTGTTGGTTTTCTTTTTCTCTCTCTCTTTCCTTCTCCCTCTTTTTTACTTTTTTGAGACCGGATCTCCCTCTGTCGTCCTGGCTGAAAGTTCAGTGGCGCGCTCTTGGCTCACTGCAACCCTCCCAGGCTCAAGCCATCCTCCCACCTCAGCCTGGGGTAGATGGGACCACAGGCACGCACCATCATGTCTGGCTATTTTTTGAAAAGATGGGGTTTCACCATGTTGCCCAGGCTGGCCTCAAACTTCTGAGCTCAAGCTTGATACCCGCCTCAGCAACCCAATGTTATTGGATCACAGGCCACCACGCCTGGCTCCTGTTGATTTTCTTAACACGGCCCAGATCCTTATAAATATTGTAGTCCCTTCCTCCAATCGTCTATTAACCTCTTTTGAGTGTATCATCTCTTTTCTGCTAGACCTCTGACTAACACACAACTCCACTCTTTCAGCGGGTTTTCTGGTAATGTGAGCTGGAATCAATCTGTTAATGTTAAATATTTTGTGTGTGTGTGTGAGTGTGTGTATGTCAAACTCAGCAGAGATTGGCAGGTGTTTTACATTTGGTACTTAGTTTGTAATATTCAGATATAAGGGTTAAGTGGGACCTTTAAAAGGAGTAGTAGGTATTCTTCCTTTTTCTATATTCTAAGACAATTTAGTCATCATGGGAACTATGTACTATGTTAAACTTTGAAGATAATGACTTGTGGAAATGTGTGGTCCTGGGATATTGAACAAGGTGGATTTAATGTTCCCCTCAGCTTGACTAAACTTTAGTCTTCTTCTTAATCCTTGCCTCCAGCTTCCCTTTTGATAGAGCATTTACTTTAGAGAATTTGTAATTGTGAATCCTTACCCTGCGCCCTTGAGATGTAAATCTTTTAAAATTCTCTTGCCAGTTTTATAACCCGGGAATGTCTTTCTCAAGGGCCTGGGAGCCATTTCTTTGAAGTGCAATCATCAAGGAAGATAGCACCGCTGTCTCTCAGCTTCTGTGATAGGGTGGGAAGCTAACTTCTCTGGGAGCCTAATTCAAGTTACAAAACTACCTTCCCTAATAAAGATAGGGAGAAAGTTTACTTTTCTTTGTGATAAAGCCAATTAGCAAACACAGATCTCCTAAAAATTTTTATTATAGCAGAATTGAGATCAGATTGCATTCTATCTTCTCTTCCATACTGCAATAGCTTTTAGATAAAGTCTATCTTGTCTATTTAACTTTGCCTGGTGAAGTTTTTGCTTTAAAAGTATTCTCCTGCTTCTCTTTAGACCAACTATTAGTTTATATTTTTCCAAGAATCACCTGTTACATTTATTATAATTATGTTGCCCAACTGTTTTTCATTTCAGCATTTCTGCTTTTCTATTTACACGTTATCATTCTTATTTTTTGGTACTTTTTGGTATTTTTTATATCAAGTTGGATGTATCTTTTACTATTTTTTCTATGGGTGATTAATGAAAGGCTTTAGGTGGTTAATTTTCCTCTCAGTAAAATTATTATTATATCTTATAATTTTAGATAGGTACTAATAATTATTTGGCAATTTAATTTTGATTATCTCGTGTATGCCACAATTGTTCAGAGAATAAATGAACAAATTTTCATGTCCCTAAGATAATTTTTATTTGTACATTTGCAGTTTCTTTACAGTGCTTAATATGGTGTGACTAGAGAATAATTCTCTACAATTTCTATTTCTTGGAATTTTACAATTTTTCTTTTTATTCAACATGTTGTTAAACACTGTGTATATTTTATGGATTCAATAAGAAGATATATAGAAAATTTGTAGTGTTTAAATGTATTTATATATGTTTTTCAATGTTTTAGATAGATCTAATTTCATTAATTGAGTTACATATATACTATAACCTGCTTTATTATTATTATTATCTTGAATATCAGTGCCAGAGAAAAATGTTAATCAATTGCATTGTTATGTAGTTTCTGTAAATTTGTCTTTTACTCATAAACTAATAGTAGGATATTGGCTGCACACAGTTTTCTGAACACTATGAATTAACTGCCTAACGTAATAATTTTTGCAATGAATTAACTATTTTCTTATAGTTTTATTTAATTATGTTATCATTGAAATTATTAACTTTTCTCTGTTGTCTGCTTGGGTGCTTTTCATACTTTCCCTTTCAATCTTTTTGAGTGACACTGCTTGGGTTTACCTTTGAAGATCATATACAGTTGTACTTTTATGACTAAATTCTGACTCATTTTTTCTATGCTCACATTTATTTCACTTACGTTTATTATATATAAGATGTTTTCCTCCCTCGTGCACCAATTCTCCAGTAATTTGGAAGTTTTTGAACTTGTTTTCACTCTAGTTTAGTACTTCAAATAGTATCCTTAAATGCATAAAATACATTAAATGAGAAGAGTAGAAGATTATGTACTTACCCTATGATTATCTCTCATAAAGCTGAAGAAATAGGTTGAATCATCTTTCTTTTGCTTTTTATCTCCATTGCTCCTATTAGCCTTAGTTTTCCTCTATTTGAGAGCTACATTTGTCTCATTAAAATCTTATTTTTCACTATTACCTCTCAAAGATTATCAACTTTATTTCTAATATTTTATAACTGTGTATTTGAAAACATATTATACAATAATTTGCATTTTTCAACTTTATTGGTATCTAGTATTATTAAATATTATTTGTTATTAGGCTTTGCATGTGTGTCAGAGAGCGTGTGTATCTATTTTTAATTATGTGATAAGCTTGATGGGAATAACAGCCATGTTCCTCATTTATTCTTCAACTCTCCCACAATGCCTAGCACAATGCTTCTCTACATGGTTATTCAGCAAGATTTTTCATCTTACTATTGAATTTAAAAGCTTGAGGGAAATATGCTAGACAGAAAGAAATCCTCAGGAGCTCTCATCAGTCAGCACTAATATTTTTCATCTGTTTTATCTTTTTTTGAAAACAAAGCAAAGTTTCACATTATTAAAAAATATTGCTAACTTCAAAGACTACTCTATGCCATTTTATTTACCAAAGGAAATAGCAAGATGGTCAACAATTGGTATTAGAGATTCACCTGTCCTGATTCTGAAGACAAAAAATAATAATACTTTCTGTTTGATGTGTAAGAGATCCTAAAGATTTAACTTAGTGAAAGATAATAAAGGAGATACTCCATGAGCACATTCTTTTCTCACTGCTCAGTACTGTTCTCCATACGTAGTAATAAATGTGCTGACAGGGTAGTGGAAAAGGAGAGATATTTTTAAGACAGATTTATTTAAAACACCTTGGAGAATATTCTTAGTTTTTAATTACTGACTAAATGTACTGCTTGTATTATCTTCATTATAAATGTTGTTACATACTCTATAAGTCACTCATACAATCAAACTAAATAGAAAGAAGCATAAAGATTAAACATTTTTCACTGATAGTTGCAAGTCCCCTAAATGTTCCTGCCCAATTCTGCTAAACTGACATTTCCTGACCATCAGTTGCTATACCCCAATTTCATTCTTCTGTGCCTACATACTGAACTATGATTAACCCAACATGTTTTCCATGCCTTCCAGAGATTTGAATAGTGAATAATTTTTGAAATAAGGGTTTGACAGCTCTTCCTCAATTAAATGCAGTCTTTTTAGTTACTTGCCCCTCTCTTCAAGAACACTTAAGTTGTTTTTACTTGCAATGTATAATCTTGAACTAATTGTTTTGTTTGGATTTTTTCCTTCTTACACCTTTTAATAGTATCATTCATATTGGAACCAGACCTCCCCCTGACTAGCCCAGAAAGCTTCAGTGAGGATAAAGTATGCTGAAGAACCTTTGCTATCTCCCCTTTTCAGGGTGTGCATAGTGGGGCCTCTAACAGCAGTAGTTCTACTACAGTCAGCCCTTTTGTGTTAGAAGGATGTTGGAGTCTTTATTACTGTTACTAATATTATTATTACTATCCTTGGTTGAGATACCACCACTTCATTCTATTACTGCTATAAGTTTTTATGAGTTAGGTAAAAGTGAAGAATTGGTTTTGATAATTTGGGACCTGTAATTACATTGTTTTTCTACTATAAAAGGCAGCCATTATTTCATAAACTTGCTACCAAGAGAGTTTCTATCTGCTTAATTGTATGGATGCTAATAGCACAAAATATTTGAATTCTTGAAAGGATCTCAATAAGGGGAATCTAGAATTACAATGGCCAGTTTTAGAAACTTTGGGCATAGAATTTTTACTTTAGAGGCACCTTAGCACAAAGAGAAGGAAAGAATCTAGTTTTATTTGTTTAAAAGAAAACACACTTAGGAGAAAGTTTACTTCATGTAAGTCAGCTATAATAGCTGTGTGTGTGTGTGTGTGTGTGTGTGTGTGTGTGTGTGTATGTGTAAAAATAAGTTTCCTGCATCTATTTTTTCTCTCCTTTATGTAAAGGGAGAAGAAATATCTTGACAATTATAATTTCACATTTCAGTGAGGCTGGATCTCTCAAACTTCTTTTCATTTTTTTTTCTCTCATTTTATCCCCTCAGTGGAGAAATTTTGGAGACTAATTAATCATAAAAAAATTGTTGGCATCTGTGCCTCCTAAAAATATCTAGTCCAGATAGACATAAATGGCCTCCTAAAAACTGAAAAAAAAATTAAGTTGAATTTACTTTGCTTGAAAAAATGTGGACTATGTATAAAAACCTGCAGCTAGGAAAATTTAGTGACTAATGGACTGACTTACTAAGAGAGAAAAGAAGATCTCTGTTTCTACAAAATGAAAAAAGAAAGTTTAAATATAATTTAAGGAGTCTTTATAAAATTTAGCTTTTAAACACATGGACTTAAAATTGTATTAAAAACAAGTGCATATACTATTTCAAATAAGTAGGTGAATAACACTGGTTAACAAATCCGTATGACTTGTATGTTTTCTATGTGAATTAATGCCAAAAAAATCCTATTTTATATATGATTATGTTAAACATTTCATGATGTAAACTTTTCAAATTTTCCAACACTTGGTTTATGAGTCAAAGAGGCTATCATTATTCCCACAATAGTTTAGGATTTCAAATATATTAAATGATGTTTGAAGAAATTAATTTGTAATAAGAGGATATCTTTTAAAATGTTTAACCTCATAAATTCAAATAATATTATGGATAATAAGGGATTAATGTGTTGACTTTAGTTATAATATCCAAATTTTTAATTAAATTTAAGACCTTAGACTAACATAAAGTTGTGTTAATAAATTATTTTTGGTTAATTGGATAATTTCAAATAAGAAAAAATAGAAACTTTCGCCATTAAAAATAGTTTTAGTTTACAAGTTTTCTATACATTATAGAATGTGAAAATACCTTTGCATGACATATATGTGGCACATATTTTGCTATAATAGAATATTTGAAGAATATGCAAAATATTTTCTCATAAAAATAGTTTATGAATTACTTATTATTTGTTTCTGTGTCTGAGAACCTTCATAGGAATTGGATGAAGCAAAGTTAAGGATTTCATGAGTTTGCTGTGTGTGCGTCCAGCTTGAGTCACTTAGACTTTCTCAATGAAACAAATATCAGGATGTGTATATGCTGCAGAAGCTAATCATTGTTCATTAGCTATGGTTAAGCAGGGATAAAAGGAAGATTGGAAACACAACAGAAGAAAATGTTGATAATCATTTCTTAGAACTCAGAACCTTTGTGAATAGCTTTGAGAGACAACCAAGAAACATTCATTTTAGATGTTGCAAGATAAACTTTTTTTTTTTTTAAGATGGAATCTCCCTCTTGTTGCGCAGGATGGAGTGCAATGGCAGGATCTCAGCTCACTGCAAACCCCAACTCCTGAGTTCAAGTGATTCTCCTGCCTCAGCCTCACAAGTAGCTGGGATTACAGGTGCCCACCACCATGTCCAGCTAATGTTTTTTGTATTTTTAGTAGAGGCAGGGTTTCACCATGTTGGTCAGGCTGGTCTCGAACTCCTGACCCTAGGTGATCTGCCTGCCTTGGCCTCCCAAAGTACTGTGATTACAGGCATGAGCCATCACTCCCAGCCAGGATGAACTATTTTTAATGATCAGTATAGGAATTTATCTGTAGAGTTTTAATATATGACTTTTCAATTAAATTTAAAGACACATTTTATATTCTTTTTTTGGTAATTTCTCATGTGAACTTAAACATTTATTAAAATTTGTTTCCTAAGTTAAAAAGTATTATATAGAAAGCACAATTGTCTTTGAGGAGAAGTTAAAGATAAATTATATTAGTAAAATTACAACTTTTTATTCAAACATTTATTTAAAATATTTTCCTCTACATAAAGTGTCTTAAGGTTATTCTTAGCATTATTTCAGACTTCTTTCAAACATCTGTCATACACTAGGATATAGTGTGCAACAGCATAGCACACGTGAAAGCACAAATATTAGAGAAACCAAAGTATACAATGCATATTAAGTTTCAGCACATTTTCAGGGTACGAATTATTATACTTAGGACATCAATTTCATATTTATAATTATTTACTATGTAAAATTAAAGGTATAGGGCAAATACCTTTAATTTTTTCTAATTATTTATTACTAGAATATTGTATAAGCATTTCTTGAAAATGTTAATGGCTTCTTTTATTTTACTGGCTGCCTTTTCCATTCTATATAAAAAATCAACTTCAATATGTCAAAGATATTAGTGAGTCAAATAGGCATGTAAATTAAATAAAATTGGACAGCTAGGGTTTGCAAAGTAATTAATGATTGCTAATATTTGAGCTACAATGACTTTTAAAATAATTGGCATAGTTGCAGTATAATTAGCTGAAATCACTTTTATAAAACTAGTAATTGGTTTTGAAACAAGGGCAATATTTTAAAAAATCTACATGGTATTCAATGCATGTACTCTGACTTCATTGAAATCAAGACATTCTCAATATAAGAGGAAAATAGTGGAAAAAAAGTATATGCATGTAACAGGTAAAATACTATAATGGTCTATGTATGGGAATAATTGAGTTTTCTTTCAAGACAAGAAGTTCCTATTTTCAACTAGTAATTGCACATTTACTTTTTGAGCAATTAAAACACCAAATAGAAATATACTATTTTTGGTATAACGTAGGATGTACTGTGTCCTATCACCTAGTTTCATTCAAGTCTTGATTATCTCACACAAACTACCTGTGTCTGACATTTTAGTAACTAAGCCCCCTTTTATACCATCTTCTTGGACCTAATCTTTAACCATGCTCAAGATGAGGGTGATAGTGAGGAGACAGTATCCAATAGTTCAGGTCTTATTGCAGGAAGTAGAAAACAGCTGAACTGATTACCTAAGGATACATCAAATAACCCATGCCCACAGCACTATATAAAGCAAGTTTCTTTATAAAATTGTTTTAGATGGAAAAAATGCCCAGAAATATTTTACTTCAAACTATTATCTTTGATAGCTTGTAGAAATGACAGTTTCAAATGAGATCATGTATGACTTGCTTTTTACAATTACGTTGCTAAAAATTGTGATGTCTTAATCTCTTTTCTGTTAGAATACTTGAGACTGAGTAATTTATAATGAACAGGAAAGTATTTAGCTCATGGTTCTGGAGGCTAAGAATACCAAGAGCATGGTGTCAAAATCTGGTAAGGGCCTTCTTGCCCCACAGTAACATGGCAAAAGGTCAAGACCATGCATGTGAAAGACACCGTAGGGCAAGTTTAACTTGTTTTATAATAACTTGCTCTAGCAAGAACTTACTCCCACAATAAAGGCATTAATCCATTCATGAGAACTTTTCCTACATGACCCAATAATGTCTAAAGGCCCCACCTCGTAATAATGTTACTTTGGCAATTAAGTTTCCAATATATGAACTTTTGGGGTACATATTCAAACCTTAGCACAATATATGTTACAATTTTAATTATAGTATATATTATTTTCATCATTCAAAAATAAAGATCATAGAAAAAGATTTTTGAAGTATTAAAAATAATTTCAATAAAACATTATATGGGATTCCAATATTCTTTCAAATAGAATTAATAAATTATACACATTGAAGTTATTAAACATCTCTGGTATGATAGACACAAAGTTAGGCAGACAGAACAATGTGAATAACCCTATTCTTAAAAAATACTATATATCTAAAAATTAATATCTAAAAAACTAATAGTATATATCAGTCATAATAAAATAGGATAGTATATGTAAAAGACAAAGCAGTTACAAATTATTTAATTTTTACACTTTATAAAAACTAAAAATCCTGTTTTATAGTCTCTAAAATTATGTTGAAAATCTAAAGCATAAAAGTATCCTTCAGTATACTAAAGTATAAAAGTATGAAATATAAAAAGCCAAGTGTTAAAGCATGGATAAAGAAATCACTCTGTGAGTTTATTATTCATAAGAAATAAAAGCAGCATGTATCTCTCAGAGGAACTCACAATAGAAACTTTCAGC
This sequence comes from Pongo abelii, assembly GCF_028885655.2. Taxonomy (NCBI): domain Eukaryota; kingdom Metazoa; phylum Chordata; class Mammalia; order Primates; family Hominidae; genus Pongo; species Pongo abelii. Next base: position 28,154,422 of record NC_071998.2, read on the forward strand.
CTGGCAATTTTTGAGTTTAAGACATCTAGGAGAAACTTACGATATTTGACAAATTACAAGAGTTAACTAAGCTTTTGTAGGACAGGCAAATTGAATGTCACCCAAATAAGCCTCAAGTAAGTATCTATACTAAAATCTAATATTCAGATAGAGTATTCAATAAAAACATTCCATTTGCTGTTAGCTGATGATGTATTTTATACTCATATGTATTTTTTAAACTGCATTGCTTAGCGAATAGAGAGAGAGCATACAGCTTATTAGTGAGCAAAAGTAAACTAGTTGGAAATTTGAATATGTACATATTTAGCAGACAAATATTTACAATATTAATTATGACTTTTCCACTTAAACTCTAATATGGTTATTTTAATGAATGCAATGGCTAATGTAATATTTACATTCTTATCTCAATACCAATTTATCTTGTTCATATGAATACTCTTCCTTTAGCAAAATACACATTTATTGATTCTATTAGTGTTTTATTGTTATAAATTTTACATTTTATCTTTTAGGAACTAATTAATCATGAATTCAACAATATTTACTTAGAGTTTACTATATACTAGCTACTGTGCTACTAACATTTCAATGAATGAAATATAGATGGTTCCTACTGTCACTGTCTTTCTATTTTATCTAAAACAAAACTCAGTAGATTCCAGTTTAGTTTAAAATGGCATGCAATTTTATAATGTCAGATTTGTAATGTTTAGGTTACAATCCCAACATTTACACAATTTTTCGACATGGCGGAACACATAAAAATTGGAACTAGGAAAATGGGAATTATAACAATTTTAAATATCTGAAAACGTGATAATTTGACTAGGATGCCTCTGACATATGCTGTACTAAAAGATGTTGATTTCTGGGATTTACAGATAAAATTGTTCTATAATTAATACATCTTCCAGCAAGGCAAACTAACTGCTAAACATACTCTTCATATTTTTCCTAAGCAGTAGATGAATGAGAGCAGAGTTATTAGTGTTCTTTGTTCCCTGGTGAGAATATGTAAACAAGTGAGGAAGGTTTGTTACAAGAGATAGCTTTGAGAACGAGGAAGTCTTAAGTTGAGCAGACTTAAATGAAAATAGAAATTTACATTCATTGAGTATTCCTGAGTGCCAGAAAATATTTTGTAAACATTGCATAAATCTCGATAGATTCTCAGAACTTCTCTGAATTCAGCATTTTCATCCCTTTTTGTAGATAAGAAAACTGAGGCACAGTACATTTAACCTACCAAAGTCACATATAATTCATGGCAAAATCAGGATGCAAAGATCAGCAGTCTAGTTACCAAGCTTTCTTTTTGTATAACCTTGTAATGACACTCAGATTGGCATCTGCTTCTCAGATTCCAGAGGCAGGGCCGAGAGAGAATATTTCCAGCACACTGTCTTTCAAGCAAACAGTCAATAAGTGGAATCATGCATCATATAAACTTGATACTAACTGACCTTTAAAATTCCTTCCAATTTCAACATTAGACATTTCTATGAATGTCAAATTAATGAATTTCACTAGACTTCTAGGCTTAGAGCCATGATACACCAAGAAGTAGGAATGTGTAAAGAGGCCAGTAAGTGCCTGCTCTATAGACAGAAAAATGTATTGAGAGTGTCTGTTTCCAGCAGGAAAGTCCAAGAACTGAGAAATGCACCCACAACCACTTAGGTGTCAGTGGAACCCCTGCAGGCAAAAGAATATCATTTATTGTTCAATTCTGGTCCTTGAATTCAGTTTTTCTAGTCCATTACCTTAGTGGGTGGTCATACATTTTTCTCTTCCTTTAGATAATCAATTTGATATCTATCTCAATCTCTGGGAGAAACCAAATTACTGAAATTTCTAAGCTTTGTATTTATGGCAAGCTCTGCTTGGGTCATAGGAGCTATTTGAATACCGTTGTGACCCATTGCTAAGTCAAGAACATGGGGTTAATTTTACAGCTTTATACTAGTAACATATATTTAGGGATATATACAAAAAGGGATAATATATATATTATATATAATAAAATGTATATTATATATAAGATAATTATATATTATATATAAATATAAATATAATAAAAGTATATATATATGTATACACACAATGACTTGTCTGGATGCTGCAAGAATCAAGGCAAGGGTAACAGAGTTTCTACCTAAAAATACTTGATAAAATTTTTCCCTGGAAAATGTATAGATAGACATATAATGAAATACTACACAGCCATAAAAGAGAAAGAAATCACATCCTTTGCAGCAATGTGGGTGGTGCTGGAGGTCATTATCTTAAGTGAACTAAATCAGGAGGGCCGGGGGAACACATGTTCTCGTTTATAAGTGGGAGCTAAACAATGGGTAAACATGGACTTGAAGGCGGAAATAATAAATGCTGGGACTCCAAAAAGGGAGCAGGTGGGAGGGGGGCAAGGGTTGAAAAAGTACCTATTGGGTACAGTGCTCGCTATTTGCGTAATGGGCACACTAGAATCCCAATCCCTACCAGTATACAATTACCCATGTGACAAACATGCATATGTACCCCCTGAATCTAAAATAAAATTAAAATTAATTTTCCTAGAAAATCAGTTGAGTACCAAATACAGGGTTAAATTAGTGTAGACTAAGTGGGAATGAAGATAGAGATAAAAGGTTTGTTATATGTATAAAGCTGTTAAAGAATCTACACATTCTGGACCTTCAAGTGCATCTATGACCATGATATGAGCCCTTTCTGATGGAGAAAATTTGGGGTGCTGCTTTTAGAGAGGTAATAAGAAGCCTATTATAAAGTTGAGCAGAAGAATAAATGAATTTGGTATTATCATCCTTGTTATATAAAAATATTTTATTTTTTAATAAAATATTACCTAAATAATATTTTATTAAATTTAATGATCAGGAATTAGGAAGATTCTTTTGAGGCAGGTGATTTTATTAAAGGGTGACAAATCAATTGAATCCATTTTGTTCTGGTGATTCTAATAATTAAACTTAATTATTGCCCACCACCAGAAAGTCTCATGGTATGATCAAAAAGTGACTCTTGCCTTCAGAATCAGACAAGAAAATCTATAAAGAACAGCAAACATATGAATCTACTGTAGTTGGAGTGTTCTGAAAAGTCATGATACCTCATGAACTATGTATTTGCACCTGCTACACTCTGTCCATAGAAGGTCACTCACTCTCTTTACTCAAATCTTTCATTTGTCTTTCAGAAAGGACCACAAAAAACCATCTCTTTATTAAGCTTGTACTCAAATACTGGCGTGGGTTATGTGTCCCTTCCTTCTACTGCCAACAGAATCTTATGCATTCGTCTATCATGCCAATTAGCATGTTTTATTGAAATAATTTGTTTATTTGTCCATTTGCCTAACTTAACTGTGATATCCTCAAGGGCAGAAACTAATTTGTTGTCTTTGAAGTGTAGAAAAATACCTAATAGCTGAATATAATTATTTGTTCTTTGATGTTAAAGTTGCAGTCCCTCCCTTAAGTCTGTTTCTAATCAAGCTGTGGGCAGTTTTCTCAGTGTAAAATATAAAGTAATGGAAAATTATACTGATAAGAAGGATATACCAGAGGACTTCCCTGATTAAGATGCTTTTGGATGCTTAGACATTTCTTTGGTTGTTTATTCTTAACCCTCTGAGATTCTCTTTCTGCTGATTTTTAAGTTAAAATAATTCACTTAACATTTCACTGCCTAAATAATTGACAGTTGCCCCAGCCTAAAGATGTAACCCAGATTTGTAATTATTCCTCTTGATAAAAAATGTCAGTGCAATTGTATTCAGTAATGATTAATTCTTTATATTTTATGCTCTCTCCAAAATTATAGATCCAGCATTTTGCTAGCTGTCCTCTTAAAACCCCATCTTTTTTTATTTTAAAGCTACAGATTTTCGTATATTAATTTAATATGTTGAAGAAGTAAAATATACAGTTGAAATTTTATCTAGTTTCACCTGATGTAAAAACTGTTTTCTTAAAATTGTATGCTCCAGAGTTAGGCATAGGTATTGTAATTATGATGTGAAGCTTGACAATGACTCAATAATTTCATTTTTATTTATAAATCTATATTTTAAAAATCTTATAGCTATAATGAATACGCATTTAATAAGATGACAATAATTGCTGTTGACTTTATCTTTGTCATATTCCAGGAGTTCCTTTAAAAACAATTGCAACTTTCAAAAGAAACAATATTGTTTTAATAATACAACTAAGCTTTCATTTTTAGCAGACACAGATGAGTATTCAGAAGAGACGATTTATAAAGCCAGTATATATATTTGTTTTCCCATCCAAACTCATTGTAGAACATGCCTCTGTTGCCTGCATCACATTCCCCCTGCCCACCTCTGTTTTTTGACCGAGCTGTGGTGGAAAATTTCATGTAAGTCTGACTCACCTTGGTCTGCTATTGTTCAAATTTAAACTCCCTGCATCTTCCTGTATTCTACCCTAGAGAAATTTATTTTGATATGGCCAAGGGGAAGCCCAGAAGTACAGGGATGACTACATCCCAAAGGAGAAATCCTCAAACAATGAAGAATAGAGGTTGTTGGTTAAAGACTCCTGTTTCTCTTATTTTATAGATGGACCATTCTCAGAGGCATTCTCACTCTCCAATGTCCAGGTGGAATCTGGAGTTAAAGCCTAGAGTAATGACCCCAATAATTCACCCTTATATTAGCTTTTTTCCCTTCCCCTCACATGTTATGTTTCCTCACTCCTGCACCCAAGTCGTTGTTTCAGGATCTATTTTAGGTGACTCCAACTAAGATACTCACTCTAGCGGTAGAAAGCAATATAGTCCTGCTCAAAGTAAATCATTAAGTGGTAATCCTAAGCAAATCAATGAGAGGTTACATCTTTTAACGTCTTCCTGAACAAATTGATTCCATCCCTGCTTTTTAATTCACAATTTGGTTAGTTCGACTACATATATATTGGAGCACTGGAGTATAACTAAAACTATTCATAGAGAAAAATTTTGGCACTTCCCGAACAGTTAGGAGCCAAGCATTTAAATTCTTCAAACAAAACGTTAGTGATGACACCTGCATCTAAAGCATGTGGCTCTGCCTACAATCAATTAATTAGAAATCTCTTCTTCAAGACAACCACACATGTCAGTCTTAATTTTTTTCATAACTTGACCCTAAAAACAATCATTGAGGTAATTTGTGGGATATTTAGTCCAGAAAAGACATGTTAATAATTTGCAATCATTTTTTTTTAATTTTATACTGGAGATGAAGGGCCAGAAATTTCATGCCTCAAATATATTGTGTACACCTTAGAAATGTCTTCTGTAAGCCATGAGCTGACATGATTCACTTCATCCTTAGGATTCATCACACAAACACACACACACACACACACACAATTACAAAACCAGTGACCACATGAAAACCATAACTTCGTCTTTTATAAATTGCTATGGAAGATATTACCTATTAGCCCTTCTATGATAATCTATAAGATCAATTAGCTGAGAATTTTGTGCTGATAAAAATTAGTATATAAACTATGTTAATAAATTGATTGGCAACTTGACATTTATAAAATTTAGGTGTATGTTTTTTTTTGTCTTTATGTATGATCTGCCAGCCAGCTCAGAAGAAAGTTTTATCCTTAAAGGTAATTTCTTTCAATTAAATCTTTAGTTTAAATGCCTTCCCCTCTTCATGAAGAAATATTTTATTTGTTTTAATTATGCCTTTTAAAAGTAGCGTTAAGCAATTATTGGAATAATAGTTAGAATAATAATAAAAATGTGGTTCATTTCATTCCTTCATTACATTGGCAACAAACTTTCCTTTTTTTCTCACATTCATATTTAGCAAACATAATTCTGTAAGGGTATAATAAATTTGGACCTTTCTGGTTGGAATTCCTTTATTAAAAAATATCAATGTGCATGTTCCCTCCCTCCCCCAATTTGCACATTATTGTAATAAAATGGAGCATAGGGAATGATTTCAAATCTAAATTTTAGACACTCTCCTAAAAGTTCCTCATCTAAATTAACTGACAACAATGATGACGATCCAGTGTTATGATCATATTCTGCTAATATAATCTCTTTTACTCATCTTATTCTATCTTATCAGATTCTTAGGAAGAAAAATAAAACCTAAAGCAACATGATCTATTATACTATCTTTCATCCAGTGACCCTATGTTCAGGTTCCTATCATGCTGAGAGGATACAAAATGACAGCCCATTGTGAAAGGATTCACAATAGGATGTCAAATGTTGCTTTTGATGTTGGGGGGACTTTCTTTTATTAATGAATATTAATCCTATGGTAGCAGGATGGAAGAGGTAAAAATTTTCTATAAAATAGTAATGTCTGTTAATTTTCAGAATATTATTTCTAGGCAGTGAAATGATATGTTTTTACTTTTATCCTGCTTGTATTTCTGCTATTGAAATGAATATAGTGCAAGGGCTAATAGATCTTCATTTCTGTACATGAGAACATTTGCACAGCTGATTTAAGCCTACAAAAGCACCTTCATGTTATTATCTCAGTTTTTATGATTATTTTTAAATGGAAATTTGATAAATAAAAGAAAATATACCGGAGAAAAGAATAAAACTGTTTTAAAATAAATCTTTCTCACACTGCAGAGTTAGAAAGTAAAAGAAGAGTATAATAATAGTTTTTTTAAAGAAGTGTTTAAGTTGTTAGGCCTTACCTATTCTTTAGAAATTTCATTTATCCTTAAAATCTTGGAGGCAATACAGAATCCCTTAGCTATGTAGATCATCTGGTAGCTCTCTTATCTCCTCCTCTAATGTGCTGTATGTATATTTATATTATTTCTGGATGCAAAAAATGGAAACTTTGCTAATGAAGCTCAGAATTTACAGCTTTACATCTGAGCAAAACCCCTGCTTTTCCCGAGACTGCTAATGAACATCTAAGACTAAAGATGCTGGAATCACTACTAATACTGGCAACAAATTATCCATAGGCATTACAAAGAAATGGTTTGTATTATTCCTACTAATTCTTATTTTATCTATCTCACCCTATGTTTCTAATAAAATCTATAAGGATGGGGCCAAGCACCTAATAAAAATTGATAATATTATGCTATATTAGAAATAAATCTTGCTTCTAGTTATTCTTGAACAGAATCTGTATAAAGTTTTTCTTCATAAATATTCCCTAGAATGACTCTTCTTTATTCATGAAATAAAGTAAAATTATTTCTTAAATGTGAAAATTAAATCCACTATACTCGATCCTCTGCATATCTAGATAGATCTAAAATTTTTCAATACTAAGAGTGAACAAAACTTAGGTTCCAAATGTGACCTCTTTCTTTTCATCCTCCATAAATGAGATGATCATAAAACCAAATAGGAGTTCTAGCAGGAAGAGGTCATCCATGTACTTGAGAGTCTTGGTGCTGCTCTCTTAAATTCTTATATAGATTCCTCTATAGGTGTTTTCCTGCAAAATTTTCCCCATAAAAATCTTGAGTTCCATGAGGCAACTACGTGTATCTTATTTACCACTGAATTCCAAAAAGTCTAGAACAATGCTCAATCCTGGTATATGCAGGAAAAATATGATTTAAATACATTTATGTCAATATAGTAATGGGGCCTCTGCTTATACTCACAATTATCTATAACAGTGTTTGTCAGCCTTAGCACTACTGACATTTTGTGCCAGATTATATATATATATATATTTTTTTTTTGGAGGAAAATGTCCTGTCCATTTTAAGATGTTTAGCAGTATCCTTGGTCTCTGCCTAATTGCTAAAATTCCCAGGAGAAAAAATAAATCAAGAATTATTAATGTATGCATAGATTTGCATCAACATCTCTATTTATCTACCATGTATACAGTCCATTTATGCAGCCACGAGTTTACAGCTGCTAATATTTGCCAGTGATTATGTTTTATTTCAGACTTCATAATAAATTTATCTTTATTGAATAATCTTTGTCCATACTACTTGGAGACTTCTGTGGAGATTTTTGAAGAATGCAAGTAGTATAGCATTCTTTTGTGACATTCCAGTACATAATTTAGTATGTTTCAGAAACAACTCATGAGACTTTGCTGCACAATAACAGAAGTAGAATTATTCCCTTCTTGAACCCTAGTGCATTCTTCATGGAAATGTAAATTAGTACAGCTAATATAGAAACATGAGGGTTGCACCGAAAACTAAAAATAGAACTGCCATATGCTCTAGCAATCCTGCTGCTGGGTTATATATCAAAATGAATTGAAATCAGGGCATAGATGATATATCTACACACTCATGTTCATTGTGGCTTTATTCACAATAGCTAAGATGTGGAAGCAATTTTGGTGTCCACCATGGGATGAATGGATAAGGACAATGTGGCATTTATACACAAAGGAATACTATTCAGCCTTAAAAAGGAAAAAAAAAATCAGTCATTTGCAATAACATGGATGAACCTGAAGGATATAATACTTATAATGAAATTAGGCAGATGCAGAAAGACAAATGCCACATAATCTCACTTATTTACGGAATCGAAGGAAATCAAGCTCATAGCAATAAAGGATAGAATGGTTACCAGTGGCTGGGATCAGGTGGATGAGGAAAGGGAAGATGTTGATAAAAGGGCAAAAAATATCAGTTATGCAGGAGCAAGCTTTGGTGATCTATTACACAGAACAGTGATTATAGTATATAATAATGCATTATATATTTCAAAATTTCTAAGAGTAAATTTTAAATACATTTATTTTTGCTAACTTTTATTTTGCGTTCAAGGATACAGATGCAGACTTATGACATGGGTAAATTGCATATCCTGGGGGTCCTGTGTATCGATTATTTCATCACCCAGGTGATGAGCATAGTACCCAATAGGTAGTTTTTCAGTCCTCATCCTCCTCCTACCCTCAACTCTCAAGTATTCCCCAGTGTGTATTGTTCCCTTTGTTGTGTCCATATATACTCAATGTTTAGCTTCAACTAAGTGAGCAATGTTGTATTTGGTTTTCTCTTCCTACATTAATCCATTTAGAATAGTAGCCTATAGCTCTATCTATGTTGCTGTAAACAACCTGATTTCATTTTTTATGGCTGCATAGTATTCCATAGTTTATATTTACCACATATTTTTAAAATAAAGTCCACCATTGATGGGCATATAGGTTGATTCCTTGTCTTTGTTATTGTAAATAGTGCTGAGATGAACATATATGCACATGTGTTTTTATGTTAGAATAACATATATTTCTGTTGGGTATATATATGCTGGGCCAAATAATAGTTCTGTTTTAAGTTCTTTGAGAAATCTCTAAACTGATTTCCAGAGTGGCTGAACTAATTCACATTCCAACCAGCAGTGTATAAGCGTTCCCCTTTTAACACAACCTCACCAGCATAGGTTATTTTTTGACTTATTTTTCTTTTTTCTTTTCTTTTTTTTTTTTTTTTTGAGACTGAGTCTTGCTCTGTCTCCAGGCTGGAGTGTAGTGGCACGATCTCGGCTTACTGCAACCTCCGCCTCCCGGGTTCAACCAATTCTCCTGCCTCAGCCTCCCTAGTAGCTGGGACTACAGGTGCACCCCACCATGCCCAGCTAATTTTTCTACTTTTGGTAGAGACGGGGCTTCACCATGATGGCCATGATGGTCTCAATCTCTTGATTTCGTGATCTGCCCGCCTCAGCCTCCTAAAGTGCTGGGATTACAGGCATAAGCCACCGTGCCCAGGCTTGACTTCTTAATAATAGTTATTCTGACAGGTATGAGATGGTTTTCATTTGCAATTCTCGAATTATTAGTGATGCCAAGCCTTTTTGTAGATGCTTATTTGCCACATGTATGTCTTCCTTTGAGAAGTGTCAGTTCCTGTGCTTTGCTCATTTTTTAGTGGGGTTGCTATATTTTTGCTTGTTAATTTGTTTAAGTTCTGGATAGATTCTGGATAATAGACTTTTGTCAGATACATAATTTGCAAATATTTTAGATTGTCTCTTTACTGGGTTGATAGTTTCTTTTGTTATGCAGAAGTTCTTTAATTGGGTTTCACTTGCTAATTTTGTTTTCCTTGAGTTGCTTTTGGAGTCTTCATCATGAAATCTTTTTCAGGAACTATGTTCAGAATGGTATTTCCTATGTTTTCATCTAGGGATTTTATAGCTTTGTAGTATATTTGAAGCAAGATAGTGTGATGTCTCCAGCTTTGTAATTTTTGCTTAGGATTGCTTTGGCTATTTGGGCTCTTGTGATTCCATATGAATTTTAGAATACTTTTTTCTAATTCTGTGAAAAATGTTGTTGGTAGTTTGATAGGAATAGCATTAAATCTGTAAATTGCTTTGGGCCGTATGACCACTTTGAAAATATTGATTCTACTTATCCATGAGCATGGAAAGTTTTTCCATTTGTTTGTGTCATCTATTATTTATTTCAGCAGTGTTTTGTAATTTTTATTAGAGAGCTCCTTCACTTCCTTGGTTAGCTACATTCCTTGGTATTTTGTTATTTTTGTAGCTATTGTGAATGGATTGCATTTGTGATTTGGTTCTGTTTGGACATTATTGGTATATAGAAATGCTAGTTATTTTTGTACATTGATTTTGTATCCTGAAACTTTGCTGAAATTTTTTTACCAAGTGTGTGAGGCCTTGGCAGAGACTATGAGTTTTTCTATGGATAGAATGATATTGCCTTGAAGAGACAGAGTTTGACTTGCTCTTCTTCCATTTGGATGCCTTTTATTTCTTTCTCTTGCCTGATTGATCTGGCTAGGACTTCCTGTAGTACACTGAATAGATGTGGTAATAGTAGGTGTTCTTGTCTTATTCCGGATCTCAAGGAAAATGCTTCCAGCTTTTTCCCATTCAATATGATGTTGGCTGTGGATTGCTCATAGCTATTATTATTTTAGTATAAAATAGCTATTATTATTTTAAGTATATTTCTTTGATATCTAGGTTGTTGAGACTTTTTAACATGAAGGGATGCTTACTTTTATTGAAAGCCTTTTCTGCATCTATTGAGATATCATGTGATTTTTGGTTTTAATTCTGTTTATTTGCTGAATCACATTGCTTGATTTGCACATATTTAACCAAGCTTGCATACCAGGCATAAAGCCTACTTGATCATGGTGGATTAGCTTTTTAAAGTGCTGCCAGATTTGGCTTGCTAGCATTTTGGGGGGATTCTTACATCTGTGTTCATCAGGGATATTGGCCTGAAGTTTTCTTTTTTCATTGTGTCTCTGCCAGGTTTTGATATCAGAATAATGCTGGCCTCATATAATGAGTTACGGAGGAGTCCCTCCTCCTCAATTTTTTGGAATAGTTTCAGCAGTACTGTTACCAGTTCTTTTTAATAAGTCTGGTAGAATTTGCCTGTGAATCTGTATGGTCCAAAGCATTTTCTGGTTGGTAGGCTTTTTATTACTGATTCAATTTAAGAATTCACTATTGCTCTGTTCAGGGATTCAATTTCTTCCTTGTTCAATCTTAGCAGATTGTATGTTTCCAGGAATTTAACCAATTTTTTTCTGGGTTTTCTAGTTTGTGTGCATACAGGTGTTCATAATAGTCTGAGGCTTTTTTGGTATTTCTGTGGGGCCGATCGTACTGTCCCCTTTGCCATTTGGATCTTTTCTCTTTTTTTCTATAAAAGTCCAACTAATGGCCTATGAATCTGATTTATCCTTTCAAAAAACAGACTTTTGATTTCATTGATATTTTGTTTGTTTTCTTGTTTCTCCATTTCTTTCAGTTTAGCTCTAATTTTGGGTATTTCTTATCTTCTACTGGCTTTGGGGTTGGTTTGCTCTTGTGTTTTGGTTTCCTCTAGATGTGATGTTAGGTTGTTAATTTGAGATCTTGCTAACTTATTGATGTGGGTGTTTAGCACTATGAACTTTTCCCTTAATACTGTTAAGCTGTGTCCCAGAGATTCTGGTATGTTATTTCTTTGTTTTAATTAGTTTCAAAGAATTCATTGACTTCTTTCTTAATTTTATTGTTTACCCAAAAGCCATGCTCCACTGTAGCTGTTCTTATGCCACATCCTCTGGGTTCCACATAGGCTGAAGTCCTGTACCTGCCAACTCTCTAAGCATCTCTTCCTACCTACTTAAATGTCTCTGGAAGTTGTGGGGTCTCCTGCAGCTAGGATTCCAGAGTTCCGTGGAAAGAGTGAGCCATTCCTCACCTGTTTAACCTAACACCTTCCCCAGCAGACACTCAGGGCCAGAAATGAGTCTTGGTGCTTGACAATTCTGTGCACGTTTGCCAGCTTCCTACCCCTTCAGCCTAAAGTCTGTGTCCTCCCTCCATCCACTCTCAATGCCTTTCTTCTGAAGATCTGCTTGCAGTGTTCCAGTCTTCTTGATTATCTGGTCTCTCGGTGGGAGAAGCTCTTCCTGGATGCTTCCAGTAAGCCATCTTAATTTTAAATGTTATAACTACACACACACAAAAAGGTAAGTATGTTAAGTGATGAATTTGCTCATTAGGTTCATTTAATTATTCCACATTAACATATATTAAAATATCACATTGTGCCCCAGATATATATACTATATAATTACAAATAATACAAATTTATAACATATAATAACAAATAACAATTTTCCCTTCTCAAAAACAACAAAAATAACAACAAATATAAAATAATAATATAAGTAAAAAGAAAATTTTGTGAGAATTACTGTCTTCAATAATCAGATTATATTGCTATGAATTATTAAGATATTCAGTCTGTATTGGTATCTGCCTCAGTTAGTCTACATATGAGAAATCTTTATTTTAGTCAATAAAGATAAAAATATCCCCCTGAATATATAATTTTTAAATGTAATGGTTTCTGTTTTGCACAATTTCAATTGAGAACAGCATGTAGTGGAGAAAAATACTGATTAATAACTTGAATTATAATTATTGGTCTTCTACTAGTTTTGAATTTAGACAATCATTTAAGCATCCTTAGGCTTCAACTTTACTGTAAGTAACATGCTATGTTTAAATAATTTACAAGGCACCTTTCATTTGGAATGCATAATTTACATGAGCTGCAGAGTATCACTTATGGAATGGAGCACAAGGAGCTCTGTGATCTCCTTTTCAGTGAAACCAACATACCTGGTGAAAAGTATTTTTAAAAAATTGAAGTTATAAGATGTAATAGGATGAATAAATTCTGAAGATCTAATATACATCGTAGTGATTGTAGTTAATAATAATGTATCACATTCTTGAAATTCGCTAAGATAGTAGATCTTAAGTTTTTTCAACAACTATATATACAAAAAAAGTAATTATGAGAGGATGAATATGTTAATTAACTTGATTGTGATAATTATTTCATAATGTGTATTAAAAAATCACATTGTATGCCTTAAATATATATAATTTTTAATTTTCAATAAAGCTGGAAAAAATACTTCCGCAAAGGAGAGCAAACTTAATTGAGTCAGGCTGTAGAGCAATTTATATCCAGGGCATTGTCAAGTACAACAGAGTAATCAACTAGTGATTTATAGAGCCTAACTGGAGTGTGATTGGGAAATAATACCACTAAAAAGAGTCCTGCTGAAGCTACTGTCATCCCTGGGTTGCTGTGTGCATGCCAAAGGCTACGCCGGCTAAGGAATGACTTCAGGGATTTCTGATGGATGCTGTGGGTGGTGGTGGTGGATAGACTTCATAAAAAAATGAAGACATGCACAACCACAGCAAACTCTAACTAGAAAAGTCAACGTTTAGACTTGCTGTATTTTTTAAAATATCCACTTCTAACAGTAAGTAATGAGACACACAATGAGACAGGGAATTGTGACACACACATAAGAAAAATAGCTGACAGGAAAAACTGCTTGAATGAGGGTGCAGATACCTGATTTAATAGGCAGAGTTTTCAAAGGCACCACTACAAACACACTCAAAGAACTAAAGAAAGCCTTTCTTAAAGAGTTAAAGGAAGGCATGGTGACAATGTTGCAGTAAATAGGAACATAAATAAATATATAGAAATTATAAAAAGGAAACAAATGAAAAGAAGTTGAAAGGTGCAGTAGCTAAAATAAAACATTCACTAGAGGAGCTAAAAAATAGTTGTGAACTAACGAAAGAATCAATGATATGAAGATCAATTGATTTCAATTATGCAAACTTGAAGAAAAGAGAGAAAGAGTGAAGAAAAATGAACACAGCCTGAAAGAAATGTGGGACACTATTAAATGCACCAACATATGCATAGATAGTTAACAATGATGCATTAATATTGGCTAGTCTATTTTAATTACACTATGACAAATGTCATATGTCAATAATAATGCTAATGTCATATATCAATAATAGGGAAAGTTGTAGGGAGGAGAGGATTAAGAGAACTTAGTATTTTCTGATCAGTTATTCTATAAGCCTAAAACTGCTCTAAAAATAGTCTTAAATTCTATCAATTTTTTAAAAAGTTATTTTATTCAAATGGACTAAAGTATTTTTAAATAAAAATGTGTGACTTACTGCAATCCTGAGGTAAATTTGATTCAATGCCAATTTAAGCACACACACAGACATTCTGACCTCAAGAGATAAGAGAGCAGTTACTTAAAATGTTATTGTTTTGCAAAGCAAATAAATTTAAGTCATTTTAAAATGGTACACATAATTTCTAGGCCAGCTATATTAGGAATTATTACTTTAATTACACTTACATTTTTAGTTTTTTTAAGCTCTTGTATCAAGATTTTATTTGCATGCAGACTATACATTCTAATGCAAAGATCCCCAGCTACAGTTTTAGGACTATGGCACAAAACCGAACTGATGGTTTTCTGCTAATATAGTTTGACATATATAATCAAGTCCACATATATTTTCCACTGTAGAGACATCTGATTCAGATTCGAATATACATTTAAATGTGTTCCTTGTAATTCTATTTAAATTACTGAAAAGTAACATGAATAGGTTGTAACTTTCCAATAATTTGTTTCTTTGCCAGTATAGATAGCAGGTAATTGCATGCCCACTGAACTGTGTAAAAAGCAGGAAAATTATAAAAAATCTATTAAAAGACACTGGAAACTTTTCATGGAAGGAAACATGACTAGATAATAGTATTAAATAAAAAGAACTCCAATATTCTTTCATTTGAGTTCCTGGGTCTTTTTTAAATAAGAAAAGAGTAGAATTGGTTCCCTAACAGCTGAAAATTAGAAGACATACAGTTAAGCGGCTTTATATTAAACACTTTAAGGTAAAAGTTTATAATATTAGAAATAATATTATAGGCTAATATTAGAGAAAAACATTTTGAAACATTAAAAGCTATTGAAAAGTGAAAATTCTATAGCATCAAAAGTTTGCTATATATCTCCAGACACGGTGGCTCACACCTGTAATCCCAGCACTTTGGGAGGCTGAGGTGGGCAGATTACAACGTCAGGAGTTTGAGACCAGTCTGACCAATATGGTAAACCCCATCTCTACTAAAAAAAAAATACAAAAAAATTAGCCAGACCTGGTGGCACTCGCCTGTAGTCCCAGCTACTCAGGACGCTGAAGCAGAAAAATCGCTTGAACCCAGGAGGCAGAGGTTGCAGTGAGCCAAGATCATGCCACTGCATTCCAGCCTGGGCAACAGAGTGGGACTCTGTCTCAAAAAGAAAAAAAAATTTGCTATATATTATGAATGCAGTGTTTATAACTAAGGATTTGCAATATAATTAGTATTTAAAGAAACTGGAATTTTAAATCTTTATCTACTATTTTTTCCTTTTTGATATAATGGAATTTCTTATTTCACTCTTTGATTTCTTCACCCACTTACTCTCCCTATATACTTTCAGTGACCCACACTTTTTTTCCTCTTTGCTCAGTGATTTTGGAAACACATGTAAAGTTACATATGCATTTAGTGAATTTTGCCTGTATTTAGTATCTCTGTGTAGCCTATGGAGACGTTAAAAAGAATGAGAGAGAGATTCATTTAGTTAGAACTCAATGATCATATTATGTTCCAAAAAAATCCTTATTTTTATACATTCTATGATAGGTGTCAAAAATTCATTTTACTCTCAACAGCTTTACCACTAAGCAGTTTGAAGTATTGTTTCTACAATAACAATAGTCTTTAAAATACTGGGGCCACATAAGAAAGAGTTATGATAGTAAGCATTCTGCAAAAGAAGTTTTATGTGCTTATAAAAAGACAGCTTAAATAGGAAAACATTTCCAAAAATACAGTGCCTGGTGTCAGCATCCTATTTCAGTTTGTTTCATGCTAGCTTGCCACCCTTTACCATTACTCATAAAATAAATGCATATTTCGTTTTATTACCTTTTGCTTCATTGTGCTTTGCAGATATTTTATTTTCTTACAGACTGAATGTTTCTGGCAATCCTATGTCAATCAAGTCTATAAGTGCCATTTTTCCAAAAGCATGTGCTCACTACATGTCTCTGTGTCGCATTTTCATAATTCTCACAATATTTCAAACTTTATTATTCTTATTATTACTATTATATCTGTTATGACATGCTTTGATCAAAGATCTTTAATGTTACTATTGTAAGTGTTTTAGGGCACCAAGAACCACACTCATATAAGGTGGCAAACATAATCAATAAATGTTGTTTGTGCTCTGACTGTTCTATGAATCAGTCATCGTAAAACCCTATCTCTCTCTCTCTCTCCCTCCCTATTCTTTGAGACACAACAGCATTAAAATTAGGCCAATCAATCACCTTACAATGGCCTCTAAGTGTTCAAGTGAAAGTAAGAGTCACACATGTCTCACTTTTAAGCAAAAGCTATAAATAATCAAGCTTAGTGAGGAAGGCGTGCCAAAAGCCAAGACTGACTGAAACCTAGGTTTCTTGTGCCAAACACTTAGCCAAGTTATGAATGCAAAGAGAAAGTTCTTTAAGGAGATTAAAGGGCTACTCCAGCAAATACGCAAATAATAAGAAAATGAAACAACCTCTTTGCTGATATGGAGAATGTTTGAGTGGTCTGGATAAAAGATCAAACAAGCCACAATGTTCCCTTAAGCCAAAGCCTAATCCAGAGCAAGGCCATAACTTTCCTCAATTCTATCAATGCTGAGAGAGGTGAGAAGACTGCAAAAGAAAAGTTTGAAGGTATTAGAGGGTGGTTCATCAGGTTTATGGAAGGAAGCCATACCTATAACATGAAAGTACATGGTGAAGCAGGAAGTGTTGATGTAGAAGATCTAGCTAAGATCATTGATGAAGGTGGCAAACAACAACAGATTTTCAACCTGAACAAAACAGTCTTCTATTGGAAGAAGATGCTATCTAGAGCTTTCCTAACTAGAGAGAAGTCAATGACTGGCTTCCAAGCTTTGAAAGGCAGGCTGACTCTCTTGCTAGGGGCCAGTGCAGCTGATGGATTTAAGTTGAAGCCAATGCTCATTTGTCATTCCAAAAAATCTGCGGGCCCTTAATAACTATGCTAAGTCTACTCTGTCTGTGTTCTGTAAATGGAACAACAAAGCCTGGATGACAGTACATCTGTTTACAGCATGGTTTACTGAATACATCAAGCTCACTGTTGAGATCTACTGTTCAGAGAAAAAAAAAATCTTTCAAAACATTACTGCTTATTTGACCATACACCTGGTCATCAAAGAGCTCTGATGAGTCGAGATGGAGTCGAGATGACCATGCCTGCTAACAGAACATTCATTATGTAGCCCATGGATCAAGGAGTAATTTTGAATTTTGAGTCTTATTATTTAAGAAATATATTTTGTAAGGCTACAGCTGCCATTGATGGAGATTCTTCTGAAGAATTTGGGAAAAATAAATTGAAAACCTCTGGAAAGAATTCACAATTCTAGGTGCCATTAAAAACATTTGTGATTTATAATGGAGATCAAAAATGCAACATAAATAGGAGTTTGAAAGAGGTTGATTCCAACCCCTATGAGTGACTTTGAGGAGTTGAAGACTTCAGTGGAGGAAGGAACCACAGACATGATGGAAATAACAAGAGAATAGGTTGAGAAATAGAACCTGTAGCTGTCACAGAATCGGTGCAATCCCATGATGAAATTGAACAAATGAGAAGTTGCTTCTTACAGATGAGCAAATAAAGTGGTTTCTTGGGATGGAAACTGCCCTTGGTGAAGATGCTGTAAACATCATTGAAAAGACAACAAAGTATTTAGAATATTTTATGAACTTAGTTGGTAAAGCAGTGGCAGGATTTGAGAGAAATCACTTTAATTTTGAAGGAATTTCTACTGGGTAAAATGTTATTAGGCAGCATTTCATTTTACAGAGAAATCATTTGTGAAAGAAATAGTCAATCAATGGGGTAAACTTCACTGTTGTCTTATTTAAATAAATTGTCACGGACGTCCCAGACTTCAGCAACCACCACCCTGATTAGTCAGTAGCCAACAACAGGAGGTAAGTCCCTCTACCAGCAAAAAATTAGGACTCCCTGAAGGCTCAGATAATCGTTAGCATTTTATAGCAATAAAATACTTCTAAGTTAAAGTATAAAAAATGTTTTAAACATAATGTTATTGCACACTTAATAGGCCATAATATAGTATAAACATAAATTTTATATGCACTTAGAAAGCAAAAAATTTGTGTTGCTCTCTATCATAGTGGTCTGAAATCAAACCTGCAATATCTCTGAGGTATGTTGGTATAGACAAAATTCCTTTCTATATAGTATTCTCTGGGAAGTTCTCTTGTTCTTATGAGTACTTGGGGACATGAACATTTAATGTTATTTTTTATCGAGTTCACAAGTATACTTGTGGTTATTGCTGAACATATTAAAAATGTTATTTTGAGAAAACAATTCAGCAAATCGTACAGAAACGTATAAAATAGATTACAAGGGCCGATTAGCCTTTGATGAAGGCCAGCTAAAATTGAATAGGTTGTAATAACATTTCCTGATAGCTACATTTTGAAGGGTTGGGAAAAAAAAGCACCAATAAAAACAAAGCAAAACTATAGATTCAGAACCACAGTAACTGCCTTAGAAGTATTTCCCCTAGGGAAAATAATTCTGGCTACTAGGCTAATTTCAACATCTCTTTTTCTCCTCTGTTCAAAAATAGTGTGATTAGGATCTTGCACTCTGTTTTTAAGTATAATGTTGAATACCTCATTTCAATTTTTCAATCTCAATATTTACTATTTTACCTATCTAATTTGATTTCATCCAAATATCGATACTCCCCATTCGGATAATCCAAAACAAGTCATTCTCATTCAGTTACATTTTTTTCTATTTAGTTTTTTAAAACATTATTTTCATTCTGAATATGCATCTGGAGTAAAAATGAAAATAACAGTATATTAGTCCATTCTCACACTGTTATAAAGAACTGCCTGTGACTGGGTAATTTATAAAGGAAAGGTTTAATTGACTCACAGTTCTGCATGGCTGGGGAGGCCTCAGGAAACTTACAATCATGGCCAAAGTTACCTCTTCACAGTGCAGCAAGAGAGAGAATGAGTGCCCAACAAAGGGGAAGCCCCTTGTAAAACCATTAGATCTTGTGAAAACTCACTCAGTATCATGAGCACAGCATTAGGGAAACCAGCCCCATTATTCAATTATCTCCACCTTGTCCCACCCTTGACATGTGGGAATTATTACAACTCAAGGTGAGATTTGGGTGGGGACACAGAGCCAAACCATATCAAATAATAACAACCAAAATGCCAAAAATACAAACTCAATTCTGTAAATGATGAAATCAGAATATTAGGTCATATAGGGTTTAACAAAAGTAAAAACATGGCCAGGCACAGTGGCTCATGTCTGAAATCCCAGTACTTTGGGAGGCTGAGGGAGGAGTATCACTTGAGGCCAGAAGTTTGAGACCAGCCTGGGTAGCATAGAAAGACCCCATCTCTACACACAATTTTTAAAAAGTTAGCTGTGCGTGATGACATGTGCCTCTAATCCTAGCTAGTCGGGAGGCTGATGTGAGAGGATGACTTGAGCCCAGGAGGTCAAGACAAGCTTGGACAACAAAGTCAAACCCTGCCCCCGACCCCAGTAAAAAATCAGCTGAGCATAGTGACACAAGCCTTTGATCCCAACTACTTAGGAAGCTGAGGTGGGAGTCTCACTTGAGCCGGGTAGTATGAGACTGTAGTGAGCTATGATCCTGCTACTGCACACTGCAGCCTGGGCAACAAAGTGAGAGACTGTCTCAAAAAAAAAAAAAAAAAAAGAAAAAAGAAAAAAATAAAGAAAAGGTAAAAAAGAACAAGTATAAGCATTAGACTTATCTGAGGTTTTAGTCTCAATAAGAGCTGGGAATATTTACTTAACCTCCCAGTCGTGAGTTTCTCAAATTAAAATGTGCTAATGATCCCTACATTACTGTATTGTTGTAAGGATTTATTTATTGAAAAAATATTTATTAAAATCTATTACATATCTAGTATAGTTCTAGCTAATGGGACATGGATGAAGCTGGAAACCATCATTCTCAGCAAACTATCGCAAGGACAAAAAACCAAACACCGCATTGTTCTCACTCATAGGTGGGAATTGAACAATGAGAAAACTTGGACACAGGAAGGGGAACATCACACACCGGGGCCTGTTGTGGAGTGGGGGGAGCGGGGGGGATAGCATTAGGAGATATACCTAATGTAAATGATGAGTTAATGGGTGCAGCACACCAACATGGCACATGTATACATATGTAACAAACCTGCACGTTGTGCACATGTACCCTAGAACTTAAAGTATAATAATAATAAATAAATATATATATATATATATATATATATATATATATATATATATATATAGCCCTTAATGAGTTTACATCTAGGGCATCAAGAAAGACAAATGTATACAAATCCATGGACAAACCTGCAATAACGACTGTGATAGATAGCAGAATTCAACAGATAAAGAAGGGTTGATTACTTCAAGATGGTTTTCTGGAAAAGACATATCTTCCACCAGACAAAGACGAAAGGGGTTGCAAGGGTTTAACCTGCTGAATTACAGGTTTACTTAATGAATGGCAGTTAGTGTTATTATTGCACAACTTCACTTCAACGTTTTGCAAAGTGATGAAGTTGTGATCATGTCCTGAAGTGTATCATTGGGAGTAAGGCTACAGCATGGGATTTGGTGGAATGTGGAACAAAGAGGACTTGATGCCAAGATTTATGTGAGGATTGTCTAGGAAGAAAGAAGATTGCAGAACTTTGCAACCTATTACAAAGCAAAAGTAATGGAAAAGAAGTACCAAAGTAATGACACAGCAACTAAGAACACACACACACACACACACACACACACACACCTTGAAACGCTATCAAGTGTAAAGAAAGAACTGTATGTGTTGAAGGCCAGCAAACATGCAGGTATAGAAAATTATTTCCATCATAAAGCTCCCATGAATCAATGTGCAACAATGAGGGCGCCGAGGAAGAAAAATTCAAGATACTTTTTAAATAAATGGAAAGTATGATTGCCTTACAATGAAATGTTAGTGTTTTTGAATGCTGAGTTCCTTCCTCTGGGATCCCTGGCTTTTGGGTCATGGGAGATACGTTGGTAAGAGTGCAGAGTATGCAGAGACTTTATTCATTTATCCTTTTTATATGTGAAGCCAGCAAATTTAGATCATTTCACCTGGAAGGAGAAGTAAACAGATTTGTTTTTTAAATAACCTAGCAAAAGCCTTTTGATGTAAATAACTAATTATCTTTCTAAAGCCTGGAAGCAAAATAAGAGAGGTCAAGTGAGAAAAACCTGTTGTAATTTAGATTCCCACCTTGGTTTTCAAAAGCCTAATGTGTAATTGGTGAACAGTGTAGGAAAGGACAAAAAGATCAAGCCAATTACTCACTTGTCCAAAGCCCAGACTTTATAGATAACTGTTTAAATTTTTCATGCTCAAAAAAATTTATTTTTGCTACTTTGAATCAGCAATCATGTAAAACTTATATTGAAATAATATTTTATTCTCATATTAAACAAGTAAAACAAATTCACTTTTTAGTAGTCTAAATTAAAATCTCATATATTATCTAGCAAATCTAAATAATTTAAACAGGTTCTAATAAACATATGGTTAAATAATTATATATTAAATAAATAATATACATATATGTATATATGTATCTATATGTATTTTTTTTTTTCAAAATAAGACTGTGCTCACAGGTATTGTGCTTTGAGATAAAATCAGCTCAATCACCTTGTAGCATTGAATTGATGGTTTGCTCAGGTGAAACCAAAACATTTCAGCAAGAATTTTTAAGCAGATTTTTCCTCAATTCTTTAAATGTTGTTTTTCTTGTCATGGTGCTGATGGTATTTTTGTTATTTTACAGAGATATAGGTAGGTTCCCTAGTGACTATTACCCTTCAGTTAATTTGTTACAATTTTGTTCATTTGTTTGCTTCTGTTTTGCTTCTGTGATGACTTATATACAAAATTAAAAACAAAGTGTTTTAGAATTCAACCTCTGTCTGCAGTTAGCATGTTTTGAAAATTATTAGGGGGTTTTAATGAACCTCCAGACACATCCAACATATCCCCGCCCCCCAGAAAAACTTAGCTACAAATAGAGCAAGTTTTCTTTCATTTCATAAGTCCATGCAGATCTCAGCTATATAGCTCTTCTGTTGGGTTACTTTGGGAAAAAAAAAAAAGCTGCTTTATTATTTAAAATTATGATGTCATTATTATTATTATTATTATTTTAAAATGTCTACTTTTCTCTGTCAGAAATAAATGAGAAAAAAATCAACCTGAAATCTTTACTGAGTTAGAGAACAGATAAATGCTTTAAATACATATGTGATTCTGCTTTGATGAAAAAATTTTTCCTTTAGTCCTAGTTGTAATAGAAAATAGTGACTTTTTTTTGTAGTAGGAATCTCTTCTTTTTGTAATAATCTATTTTGAAGAATTTGGCCTCTATCATTAATTTCTTGCTCTTAAATTACTTTCAGGCACTCAAATAAAATAGATTTCCAATATCAACATATATAATAATGCAGCATTTAAAAGTGGAAGTACTTGGACATGCAATGTGAGACTTGAGAATCCTGCTTAAAGGAGGAGTAAAAATAAAAATGAACAAAGCACAAAATCCATCAAATTCACTTTGTTTTGAATCATTTATATTTGAAATTACAGCTCCATTTTTTGCACTTAATATAGGTTTTATAATCACCAATTTAGGGTTGATGAAGATGGTCTGCCATCCTAAATCTCTATTTCACTACCATAAAAAGCCTTTTCAATAATAGAATGCTTTTCAATAATAAAATATAGGCCTTATTTTATGTGAGTATAATCTAATCATTTGCTTTAAATTAATACTCTTTATTATAAATGAGCATTTGTGATCAGAACTGTAAAAACACAACAAGAGATATGGTTTCAATTGCTGCCTTCTTATTTTTATGCCAACTTCATCCCCACATTAATTTGGACAGATAGATGTCTCTCTTGTTTCTTAAGAAATACAAGGCATCAGACTTAATATTTTTTAAGAGAACTGTGCTTCTTGCCCCACCAACTTTGACTATCCAATGCCCCCTTCTTCATATTTTACCTAAACACTTTCTTTGGATTTTTAACATCTTTTTTAATTTTTTGTCTACAGAAGGTAGCATACACTATTTTAGGCATAACCATAATCTTGTGTTCCTACTTACTGTAAATTGTAATTAGTTATGAAAAGTGTGTAGCCAGGGAAATAATTGTAAGCTGTAAACTCACAATAAGCCCAATCATATTCAGCAGGGGTAGGTGAGTGAGCAGAAATGACTGCCTGGAAAGGCAGAAGGATCAATTCTATCTTCCAGAACTTCAAGGATTCAGAGTAACTACAGTGTATTTATGGGGCTGACAGTGGCAGATAACTGTAAAATAATATTTCTTGGTTTCCCAATTTACACATCACTCTTTTACCCTGAATACAAATATTTTCATCTTAACATATTGCCCCAAAAGAAAACTGTGAATGTGGAGAGTTTCACTTGAGATTTCCTTTATTTCAAGCACTCTAGTCTTCTAAAGAGATAAAACCTTACAAAAAATATTTCACAGTTATCTTGGGAATTCCACTGCTTTGTCCCATTTACACCTTACCCTCTTTCAGAACCACTCATTTTGATTTTTTTTTCTTTCCTATGATAACTATCCCAGGTGATGTCCATTTCCATTAGGTTCTTTTTACCTAACGAGATATTTTATTTTAAGATTTTAATGCAAAGAGACAAACATGACTGGTAAAAGAAAGTGAGAAGAATTATTAGGGCAATGTAGATGCCTTTCATACTCTGCCATATAAGTACCAATTGTGTATGGTCCTGACATAAGTCTAATGAAAGAGAAAATGCCATACTTGGACCAGCATGAGATGTACACTATATATGGGAAAATAAGCCATCTTACATCTTTATTGCTAATTAGTCCCTGCTCCACTGTCCTTTTCCAGAAAGGAAATGTTGCTGCCGCCAACATACCTTTAACAAGTAGAGGGCTCCCTCCTGTGGGCAAGTAGCTGAAACAGTATCCATGGCAATAGACAACTCCAAACTTGGCCATCAAACACTGGCTGAGAAATCCCATGATATTAGAAAGAGAAAATGAGAAATGGGAAAGAACCTACAAAAGTGAGAAGTGAACCTAAAAAAGAATGGTAATGGAGACTTTTTTAAAAAAGCAACGGAATAGTTGCTAGAGTGAAGGAGGAAATGGACCAAGCATGGATATACTAATTAGATAATGGAAAGAGAATGAAAGACAAGGTGATCGGAGAAGTGAGTAACATATTAACATGGGTATATGCTGAAGTCTATAACCATAAAACACTTAGTCATCTAAATGTATGATGGTAAAAATTTAGAAATGTGAAAAAAAGTGATTGTTAGTGCAATGAACACGTTAAATTTTGAAATAATTATTAGCATTTGTATAATGTTTTTCTGGTATTGATCACTCTATCATATTATTCTCACATATACTCAAAAGAACAAAACATCTGCATTTTACTGATGATGATAATATTGAGGCACTAACACTAATAACCGTTTCTCATCTAAAATATCATAACAAGTGATAACTATTATATTACTACTATGGGTCAGGCACTATTCTAAAAATAATTAGTGAATTATCTATTTAACAAGGTATTAATATACAGCAAGTAAAAGAGCCATAATAGGGGATGGAGTTTGGCATATTTAACATTCAGCAAGGAGGTCTGTGACTAGGGGTAAAGACCAAATGTGTAGTAGGAAAATGAGGTTAGATAAATAACAAGGGCTAAAATAAGTAGGGCTTTAACAAGTTCTTGTAAGGTCACAGGTTTACTCTGAGCTAGTGTAGTCTTTGAAGCACTGAATTAAGAGTAGTGACATGACACAATGTGTCTTTTTAAAAAGCATCTTTCCCCTGCATATGGAAAATAGATTGTAGATAACAAATATGAAAACAATGAGACCAAATAGAAGGATACTGAAAAAAATACCAATGAATGTTGATGGTGGCTTGAGTATGAGAGATTGTGGTGTGGATGGAGAGAGAGGGTCATTTTCTAGTTGTATTTTGAAGGAATATACAACATGATTTGCTCATGATTAAATGTAGAAAATGAGAAGAAGAGCATAAACAAGAATTACTTCAAAATCCTGAGCACAAGGTCCTTGAAAAATGGAGTTGCCATTTAATAAGATGGGGGAGACACTAGAAAAAGTAAGTTTAAGAAAATAAATGGTTTATATATTTGACATATTAATGACTTTTATTGGACATCTACTTAATATGGGATTTTCAGAAATCAAGAGCTTGAAGCAAAAGTTTATGTGTAAATGTGTTCTTAGAAAGTGCAGTCATTGAGAAGCAAGTGTGAAGGAATGGGGAAATAAGGTATGAAAGGAGCAAGAGCAAATATCAGGTGCGTAACTAGATTATCTGATTCTTGGGTCAAGCTCCTGCCAATAACTCAAACTCACAGCACTTCCAAGCGGTCATATAATACAAAGCACTGCAAATGAGAGGTCCAGAAGAAAGAAGGGATATGAATTTATCCACCAGTTCCTTGTCTCCAATCACAGATTGACCTAAAGAGTAGTAACTACTTGATACCTCCAAGTTTTGTGTTTATGCACACTAAGAATATGATATATGCTTCAGAAATAGTACAGAAGCCCTGGGATGGGAAACAAGGCATAGCATTAAGGGCAAGTGGTAAAGTACTGTCTGGCTGTTCTCATAGTGAGTTTGTTGCCTCAGCCATTGACTGGGTTAAAATCAGACTAACTTGGTGTATTAGTCTATTCTCACACTGTTATAAAGAAATACCTGAGACTGGGTAATTTATAAAGAAAAGAGGCCTAGTTGACTCACACTTTTGCAGACTATATAGGAAGCATACAGGATTTTGCCTCTGGAGAGGACTCAGACAGTTTCCAATTATGGTGGAAGGCAAAGAGGAGCTAGGAGCTTCACCTGACTGGTACAGGAGGAAGAGAGAGAAGGGGTAGGTGCTACACACTTTTAAACAACCAGATATCATGAGAACTCGCTATTGTGATGATAACACTAAGTGTGGGTGGTGTTAAATCATCAGAACCCACCTCCATGATCAAATAACCTCCCACTGGGCCCCAAGTTCATCACTGAGGTTACTTTGCAGCATGAGATTTGGGTGGGGACACAGACACAAACCATCATTCCACACCTGGCCTCTCTGAAATCTCAAGACCTTCTCACATTTCAAAATACAATCATGCCTTCCCAACAGTCCACCAAAGTCTTAACTCATTCTATTATTAACTCAAAAGTCCACAGTCCAAAGTCTCATCCAAGACAAGGCTAGTCTGTTCTGCTTATGAGCCTGTAAAATAAGAAACAAATTAGTTACTTCCAAAATACCATGGAGGTAAAAGCATTGAGTAATTACTCCCAATCCAAAAGGGAGAAATCTGTCAATTAAAGGAGCTACAGGTCCCATGCATGTCTGAAACCCAATAGGACAGTCATTAACTCTTAATGCGCCAAAATAATCTCCTTTGACCCCATGTCTCACCGTGGCATACGAGTGCAAGGAGTGGGCTCCCAAAGCCTTGGGCAGTTTTACTCTTGTGGCTTTGACAGTTTTAGCCCCCACAGTTTCTCTCAAGGGCTGGCATTGAGTGCTTGCTGCTTTTTCAGGTGCAGGGTGCAAGCTGTTGGTGGATCTACTATTCTGAGGTCTGGAGGATGGTGCTCCACTTCTCACAGCTCCACTAGGAAGTGCCCCAGTGGGGACTCTGTGTAGAGGATCTAACTCCAGATATTCCCTCTGCACTGCCCTAGTAGAGATTTTCCATGAGGGCTCTGCCCCTGCAGCAGGCTTCTGCCTGGACATCAGGCATTTCCATATATCCTCTGAAATCTAAGTGGAGTCTCTCAAGCCCCAACTCTTGCATTCTGTGCACCCACAGGCTTAACAACAGGTGGAAGCCACCAAGACTTATAGCTTGCACCTCTGAAGCAATGGTCCAAGCTGTACCTTGGCCCCTTTTAGCTATGGCTGGAGGTTGAGTGGTTGGGATGCAGAGAGTATCCCAAGGCTGCACAGGGCAGTGGGGCTATGAGCCTGGCCCACAAAATCATTCTGTCCTTCTAGGCTTTGTGGCCTCTAATTGGAGAGGCTACCACAAAGGTCTCTGAAATGCTTTTGAGGTCTTTCCCTGTTGTCTTTGCTATTAGCACTCGATTCCTCTTTACTTATGCAAATTTCTGCAGCCTGTTTGAATTCTACCACTGAAAATGGGCTTTTCTTTTCTATGAAATGGACAGGCTGCAAATCTTTACCCTCTGCTTCTCTTTTAAATATAAGTTCAGTTTCAGGTCATTTCTTTACTCAGGCATGTGAGCATAGATTGTTAGAAGCAGCCAGTTCACATCTTGAGTGCTTTGCTACTTAGAAATTTCTCTCACCAGATACTCTAAATCATCACTCTCAAGTTCAAAGTTCCACTTATCCATAGAGCAGGGGCAAAATGCTGTCAGGCTCTTTGTTAAAGCATAGCAGAAGTGGCCTTTACTCCAGTTCCCAATAAATTCCTCATTTCCATTTGAGACCTCCTCAGCCTGTACTTCACTGTCCATATCACTATCAGCATGTTGGTCACAACCATTCAATAAGTCTCTAGGAAGTTCCAATCTTTCCCTCATCCTGTCTTCTTCTGAGACCTCCAATCAGATCTCATAAGAACTCAGTATCGTGATGACAGCACCAAGGGCGAATGGTGTTAAACCATAAGAAACTGTTCTTCTGATCCAATCACTTCCCACCAGGCCCCACATACAGCATTGGAAATTACATTTCAACTTGAGATTTGGGTGGGGACAGAGTTCCAAACCATATTATTCGATAACGTGAAAGTATAGAGACAAATGACCAAGGGCTCTGTATAAAGTTAAGGCTGGCATCATGTGAGATTAGACATTAGAGTTATCAGTGCAATATTCAAATGTAGATAACATGCAGTTAAAAGTATGAACCTGGGAAAGTAGGACACCACAGATACATTCAAAAAAGATTCCATGAATGAAAATGTTGATGTACTTCACTACATCATATCAGTCATTTATGGCTAATAGAGTAAGAAAAAGGAAAAGAGAGAAAAATATTTGGATCAGATAACGTAAAGTTTTAATTACCTTAATTTATAAAGAATTCATATGAATTAATTGAAAATGGCTAATACCTCCAATAGAAGAAAAAAATTTAAAAATATAAAAGGAAAATTTACGTTTAAAAAGATCTGGTGGGCCGTGCCCACCCGGCCCCGCGCCCTCCCGTCACCGGCCGCTCTCACTGGTCTACCTCAGAGTGTGGGGCCTGTCGCGCCAGCGCGAGCCTGAGTCGGCGCGGACTCCAGGAGGCTCGCAGAAGGGGAGGGCCCCGCGGCGCCAGAGCTTAGCGTCGCCAGGGCGGGCGGCAAGGCGCTGCCTCTTTGCCCACAGCACCGCCTATTGTGGCACCAGACCTCTGGTGAAAGAAAAGATGTTGTCTGGATTAAGCGTAGTTTCCACCACTTGTATTTTGGCATGTCTACATTTACACATAAAAGAAAAAGGCAAGCCACTTGTGCTGAATCCAAGATTACAAACAAGGGAATGGCACTTACTTTACAAGAACGACAAATGCTTGGTCTTCAAGGGCTTCTACCTCCCCAAATACAGACATAAGATATTCAAGCCTTATGATTCCATAGAAACTTGAAAAAAATGACTAGCCCTTCGGAAAAATATATCTACATAATGGGAATACAAGAAAGAAATGATAAATAGTTTCATAGAATACTGCAAGATGACACTGAGAGTTTAATGCCAATTGTATATACACCGACGGTTGGTCTTGTCTGCTCCCAGTATGGACATCTCTTTAGAAGACCTAAGGGATTATTTATTTCCATCTCAGACAGAGGTCATGTTAGATCAATTGTGGATAAGTGGCCAGAAAATCATGTTAAGGCTGTTTTAGTGACTGATGGAGAGAGAATTCTGGGTCTTGGAGATCTGGGTGTCTATGGAATGGGGATTGCAGTAGGAAAAATTTGTTTGTATACAGTTTGTCCAGGAATATGGCCTGATAGATGCCTTCTGGTGTGTATTGATGTGGGAACTGATAATATCGCACTCTTAAAAGACACATTTTACATGGGCTTGTACCAGAAATGAGATTGCACACAACAGTCTGATGATCTGATTGGTGAGTTTATGAAAGCTACTGCTGACAGATATGGCTGGAACACACTCATTCAATTTGAAGGTTTTGGAAATCATAATGCATTCAGGTTCTTGAGAAAATACCAATAAAAATGTTGCTCTTTCAATGATGATATTCAAGGGACAGCTGCAGTAGCTCTAGTAAGTCTTCTTGCAACACAAAAAGTTACTAGTAAACCAATCTCCGAACACAAAATCTTATTCCTTGGAGCAGGAGAGATTACTCTTAGAATTGCAAATCTTGTAGTATGTCTATGGTAGAAAATGGCCTGTCAGAAGGAGAGGCACAAAAGAAAATCTGGATGTTTGACAAGTATGCTTTATTAGTTTAGGGGCGGAGAGCAAAAATAGATTGTTATCAGGAACCATTTACTTACCCAGTCCCAGAGAGCATACCTGATACTTTTGAAGGTGCAGTGAATATAATGAAGACTTCAACTACAATTGGAGTTGCAGGTGCTGGCTGTCTTTTCACTCCTGATGTAATCAGAGCCATTGGCTCTATCAATGAAAGGCCTGTAATATTTGCATTAAGTAATCCTACAGCACAGGCGGAGTGCAGGAGTGCACGGCTGAAGAAGCATATAAACTTACAGAGGGCAAATGTTTTTTTGCCAGTGGCCGTCCATTTGGGCCAGTGAAACTCACAGATGGGCGAATCTTTACACCAGATCAAGGAAACAATGTATATATTTTTCCAGGTGTGACTTTAGCTGCTATTCTCTGTAACACCCAGCAAATTAGTGACAATGTTTTCCTAGAAGCTGCAAAGGCATTGACAAGCCACATGACGGGTGAAGAGCTAGCCCAAGGGAGACTTTACCCACCACTTGCTAATATTCAGAAAGTTTCTATTAACTTTGCTATTAAAGTTACAGAATACCTATATGCTAATAAAATGGCTTTCCAATACCCAGAACCTGAAGACAAGGCCCAATATGTTAAAGAAAGAATATGATGGAGTGAATATGATTCCCTGCTGCCAGATGTGTGTGAATGGCCGGAATCTGCATCAAGCCCTCCTGTGATCAGAATAGAAGCATTCCCCTGATAAATACTTTCTGTGCTCCAGGGAACCCCTTTTTTCAGACAGGAAGAGATAATGTCCTCAGTTTTATGGTGTTTTCTGTGTTTTGTTCTCCTGACCACTTTGGTTAACATATTTGTTCCATATGTCTCCACATCTGTGGAGGTAGACATGTTGATGGATTGCATTGCCCACCAGCACCCTACAGTCAGTTAATTGTGATGCTTTAATTCTAACATAAAGACCATACCACATCCAGGAGATGGAAAAAGTATGTTTGTGAATGTCTTCACTTGTACTCTAATTCAGACTTGCCAAA
This sequence comes from Pongo abelii, assembly GCF_028885655.2. NCBI lineage: Eukaryota > Metazoa > Chordata > Mammalia > Primates > Hominidae > Pongo > Pongo abelii. Next base: position 28,185,554 of record NC_071998.2, read on the forward strand.
GTACTTGCTATTTACTATTATGGGTAATAATCCTCTCTCACCTAGTTATTTTAGAGCTACTAAAATAGAAATGTACTTTTATGTATAGAAGTGCAGAATTTGGGAAAGAAACTAAATTTTCACCAAATTCCAAGGAAAAATGGTCAGTATCTAAAAATGTTCTTCTATGTCTGCTTCATCTTTCCTTCATACTCTGAAATTCTCTTACAGCAGATAGAGCTAGGGAAATATTAAAAATTTACCCTATTTATTTTCTGGAACTAAACCAAGGCTTAGCTATAACATTGTGAGAGTAATGGGAACTACTGCTGCCTTTAAATAAATAAAAGTCATTGTTTTCAACAGTGTATAAAAATCATAGTGAGGACTGGGAGCGGTGGCTCATGCCTGTAATCCCAGCACTTTGGGAGGCCAAGGCGGGCAAATCACGAGGTCAGGAGTTCAATACCAGTCTGGTCAATTTGGTGAAACCCCGTCTCTACTAAAAATACAAAAATTAGCTGGGCATGGTGGCGTGTGCCTGTAGTCCCAGCTACTCAGGAAGCTGAGGCAGGAGAATCACTTGAACCCAGGAGGCAGAGGTTGCAGTGAGCCAAGATTGCACCACTGACTCTAACCTGGGCAACAGAGTGAGAGTCCATTTCAGAAAAAAAAAAAAAAAAAAGCAAAATCAACCAACAAACAAAAAATAGTGTAATCTTTTTAAAATAAATATCTTAAATTTAAAAAAAAAGATCATTTTTATACACTCTTGGTACATATGTGGTGTTATCAATCTCAATATCTGAGCCAAATTTGAGTGTGTAGGCATCTATTCTGTCTCTAGGGAGTGGCCACAATAGTTGTTTAAGCCTTCTGTTTTGTGGTGATCTTCCTACTTGTTCCATCTAGTATTGAAAATGAGTATTGAGGTCTCTAACAATTTTTTTTCAATTGTTTCTTCCTCCTTCAATTCTGTCAGTTTCTGCTGACAGAATTTGAGGGCTTTATTAAATGCATTTGTAGTTATTAAATCTTAAAGGTAGATTTACCCCTTTATCATTACAAAATTTTCTCATTGTTTACTAAAAACTTTTGTCTTTACTGTCTTAGTGTAGCACTGCAGCTCATTTTTGTTTACTGATTGCATATTATATCTTTTTCATCCATTTACTTTCAACCTCTTTGTTTTTTGAATCTAAACATGTCTCTTGTAGGGATCATAGAATTGAAACATAACTTATTTATTCTGTGGATCTCTGCCTTTTGATTGGATATGGTGGGGTTTACATCTACTTTGTTATATGTTATTATATGTATCACGTGTTTTTACCTCTTTTCCTCTATCACTATCTTTTTTTATGTTAAATAGTTATGTTCCAGCATACCATTTTAATTGCTTTATTTGCTAAAAGTTTGAGGATTTTCTTTTTGTGGTTGCTATGGGGATGAGAATTAGTATCGTAATTTTAAAAGGTCTAGTTCAGAATAACAGTAAATTTTCATAGTATGCAAAAACATACTCCAGTATATCTGTTTTCTCCTTTTTTTTTTTTTACTATTAATGCTGTACAAATTACATGTTTATACATTATAATCTTTTAACTGTGTTTTATAATGATTGTTTTGTGCAGCTGTCATCTAAAACAGAGGAAGGCAAGGAATACAAACAAAACCACATTTATGCTGGCTTTTATATTTATCTTTGTAGTTTTCTTTTCCTTTTCCTTTTTTTGAGACAAAGTCTTGCTCTGTTGCCCAGGCTGGAATGCAGTTGTGTAATCTTGGCTCACTGCAACCTCTGCATCCTGGGCTCAAACAATCCTCTGGTCTCAGCACCCCCAAGTAGCTGGGACTACAGGCATGTGCCACCATGCCTGGCTAATTTTTTTTTTTTTTTGTATTTTTTGAATAGATGAGGCTTTTCCATGATGCCCAGGCTGGTCTCCTCAAACACCTGGGCTCAAGCAAACCTCCTTTCTCAGCCTCCAAAGTGCCGTGACTACAGGTGAGCCACTGCGTCTAGCCTTCTTTGTAGTTATTTTTTGTTGCACTTTACTTCTTGATGTGAATTTGAGTTTCATAAAGCATTTTATTCATTTCAGCCTAAATAACTTTAATATATCATGTAGGGCAAGTCTATAAGCAAGAAATTCTCTTCTCTCTCTCTTTTCATTTCATTGGGCATGTCTTAACTTCTTTTTTATTTTTGCATGAGATTTTAGCTAGATATAGAATTCTCAGCTTACAGTCTTGAGACATATTGAACATGTCATTCCACCGTCTTCTAATATCCAGGGTTTCTGATGAGAAGTCAGTGATTAATTTTACCAAGGATCTCTGCAATAGGTTAAGTTAACCCTTCTTGCTGCTTTCAAGGATTTGTATTTTTCATTTATTGTCATCGATTAACTTGTTAGACTTATTCTACCTGGAATCTCAGGTAAATTTATTCTATCTGAGCTTCTTGAATTTGAAGATTTGTGTCTTTTATACAACTTGAGAGTGTTTTGGAAAATACTTCTTTAAAAATTTTTCTTGTCTTTTCTCTGGTATTGCATTATGTGGATGTTGATACAATTTGTATGGGCCCACATGTCTCTGAGGATCTGTTCATATTTTTTTCTGCTTCTCAGACTGAATAGTCCCTATTGACCTATCTTCAGTGTTGTTCATGAATTCATCTGCCAGCTCAAATGTGTTGTTGAAATTTTGATAAATTTCCATTTCAGTTATACTTTTAATTACTAGAATTTCTATTTGATACTTTCTTATAATTTTATCTCTTTACTAATATTCTCTATTTCGTGAGGCAGCATTCTTATCATTTTATTTTTAGATATAATTTATTTAGTTCTATTAATATATTTTGCTAGATCATTTAAAATCTCTATGAAGCCTAAAATCTAGGCCTTCTCAAGGTCATTTAACAGCTACTTTCCACTACCCTGTGTTTCAGGCATATTTTCCTGTGTCTTTGCACATCTCATATTTATTTCTAAAAACTGAACAGTTTTGATAACATATTGTAGTAAATCTGATACTCACATCTACCTAATCAAAGTGCATTCTTGTTCTTTTAAAACTTGTTGTTATTCTTTTTTTGTTTAATATTATTTAAAATTTATAAGCAAAGTTGAATTTTATCAAAAGCTTTCCCTGAATCTCTACTGAGATAATTATACAGTTTTTCTCCTTCATTCTATTGATGTGATGGATGACATGACATTTATTGATTTGCATATGTTGGACCAATCTTGCATTCCTGGGATAAAACTCACTTGATCATGGTGTGTTATATTTTTGATGTGTTGTTGAGTTCGGTTTGATAGTATTTTGTTGAGAATTTTTTCATCTCATCTATGTTCTGTGGAGATATTGGTCTGGGGGGTGTGTGTGTGTGTGTATATGTGTGTGTGTGTCTGGTTTTGGTATCAGAGTTATGCTAGTGTTATAAAAAGAGTTAGGAAGAATTTACTCTGCTTCACTTTTTCATAATAGTTTGAGAAGAGTTGGCATAACTTTTTTTTTTTTTAAGATCCAGTAAAATCAGCAGTAAAGCCATACAATCTGGGACTTTTCTTTGTGGGGAGGCTTATTACTGATTCCATCTTGTTAATTGTTATTGACCTGTTTAGGATTTCTATTTCTTCTTGGTTCAACATTGGTAGGTTGTATTTGTACAGGAATTTATCCATTTCCTGTAGATTTTCTAGTTTGTTAGTGTATGGTTATTCATAGCAGTCTCTGTTAATAACTTGTATTTTGGTGCTAATAATTGTGATGTCTCCTTTTTGTTTCTAATTTTATTTATTTGTGTCTTTTTATGTCTATCTAATAGTTTATTGATTTTATTTACCATTGCAAAAAACCAATTTTTTTGTTCTTCTTTTGCATTTTTTTCTTAACTTTTGGTTTTGATTTCTGCTCTAATCTTTATTGTTTCTTTTCTTTTACTAATTTTGGGTTTTTTCTTACTTTTTAAAAGAGATATTATTAGGTAATTTATTTGAAATCTTACTAGTTTTTTGATGTAGTCATTTATCACTCTAAACTTTCCTCTTAGTATTGTTTTTTTCTGAGTCCCAAAGGTTTTGATGCATTGTGTTTCTGGTTTCATTTGTCTCAATAAAATTTAAAGAAATTTTATTTTTAATTATTCTCTTCACCTATTTATCATTCAGAAGCATGTTGTTTAATTTCTATGTATTTGTATAGTTTCAAATATTTCTCATTTTTTTGGTGTATGGTTTTATTCCATTGTTGTCTGAGAAGACACTAGATGTGATTTCAATTTTTTTAAATGTTATGGAGACTTGTTTTGTGTCCTGACATATGTCTTAACCTTGAGATGCTCCAAGCGCTGATAAAAATATATGTGTTATTTTGCAGCTGAGTGAAAAGTTCTATAAATATCTTAGGTCTATTTTCCCAATGGTACAATTTAAAATCAATGTTTCTTTGTTGATTTCCTGCCTAGATAATGTGTTCAATGCTGAGAGTAGGGTGTTAAGGACCCCAGCTATTATTGTATTGAGGTCTACTTCTCCCTTCAGTTTTAATAATATTTGCCTTACATATCTGGGTCATCCAATGTTAGGTGCATATATATTTGCTAAATATAGTAATTGCTAAATTGATTCTTTTATTATTATATAATTTTCTTCTGTGTCTCCTTTTACAGCTTTTAACTTCAAATCTACTTTGATATAACTATGGCTGCTCCTGCTCACTTTCTATTTTCATGGAGTATGTTTTTCCATCCCTTCCCTTTCAGTATATATGAGTCTTCCGAGGTGAGATAATTTGTTATAGGCACATAGGTTAGGTCTTGTTTTGTTTTGTTTTAATCTGTTCAGCTATTCTATGTATTTTAACTGGGGAATTTAATCCATTTGTGTTTATATTTAAGGTTATTATGGATAGGTGGAGACTTACTTTTGTCAATTTATTGTTTTCTGGTTGTTTTGTATATACTTTAATTCGTCTTGTACTGTGTTTTTTTTATTTTTGTAGTTGGGTGATTTTCTGTAGTTATATGTTTTATTCATTTCTCTCTCTTCTTTGTGTATCAGCTCCACCAACTTGTTTTATAGTTTTATATACTTTAATAATGATAGTTATTATCTTTATACTTCCAAACATGACTTCCTTTAGCATTTCTTGTAAGGCTGGTGTAGTGGTGATGAATTTCTTTCATTTTTACTTGTGTATGAAATATGTTGTTTCTGTTTCATTTCAGAAGGATAGTTTTGCTGGATATAACATTCTTGACAGACAGGCTGTCGTTTTTTTCTTTCAGTACTTTGAATATATCATCCCATTATTTCCTGGCCTGTGAGGTCTCCACTGAAAAATCCACTATTATCCTAAAAGAGATTCCCATATGTCTGACTTGATGCTTTTCTCATGTTGCTTTTAAATGTTTTGTTTGCCTTTCACTTTTGACAATTTGACTATATGATGCCTCAGAAGTGATCTGCTTGGCTTGAATCTATTTGAGATTTTTTTGAGCTTCCTGGATGTCTATCTTCCTGAATGCTCATTTTTCTCCCAGGACTTGGGAAGTTTTTTGCTTTTATTTCATTAAATATGTTTTCCTCACCTTTTCATCTCTCTTCTGAAATTTCCATAATATGCATATTTATTTGCTTAATGGTATCACATAAATCCTTGATATGGTTTGGCTCTGTATATCCACCCAAATCTCATCTAGAATTGTAATCTCCATGTGTCAAGGGAGCAACCTGATGGGAGGTGATTGGATCATGGGGCAGTTTCTCCATTCTGTTCTCATGATCGTGCAGTAGTTCTCACAAGATCTAGTTGTTTGATGAATGCCTGGTGCTTCCTCCTTCTCCCTCTGTCTTTCCTGTCACCACGTAAGATGTACTTGCCTCCCCTTTATCTTCCACCATGACTGTAAGTTTCCTGAGGCTACCACAGCCATGTGTAACTGTGAGTCAATTAAACTACTTTCTTTTGTAAATTACCCAGACTCAAGGATTCTTTACAGAAGTATGAAAACTGACTAATACAATCCTGTAGGCGTTCTTTATTTTTTTCATTATTTTTTCTATTTTGTCTGCCTGTGTTATTGGAAAAGACTATTTTCATGTTCAGAAATTCTGTCTTCTGCTTGGTCTAGTCTGTAGTTGGAGTTCTCAGTTGTAATTTTTATTTAATTCATTGAATTCTTTAACTTTAGGATTTCTATTTGGTTCTTTTTTGTATCCACCTCTTTGTCAAATTTCTCACTCAAATTATGAATTGCATTTTTAATTTCATTGAGTTGTCTACCTACCTTTGCTTGTATGTCCTTAAGATTATTATTTTGAATTATTTTTCTGACATTTCATATGCTTCCTTATGATCGGGTTTGGTTACTGGAGAATTATTATTTACCTTTAAAAGTGACACATTTCCTTGCTTTTTCATGATTGATGTGTTCCTAGATTGACTTCTATACATCAGGTGGAAAGTTGCTCAATGCTTCCAATTTTATGGAGTAGGTATCATATAAAAAGATGTATTTGTATGAATGGGTCTTGGGGTGTTGCTTTTGTGGGGTGTGTTGGTCTTGGTTCTAGGTAGAGGCAGTAGTGTAGTCTCCAAGTAGTTTCTTCAGCTATAGTCTACATTAGTGGCATAGGCAAGTTTCTCAGTGACCTAGGCTAAGAGAACCTGTGGCAATGATGGTGTGGCTTTTCCAGGAGTTGGCTTACTGGGCTGTTTCTCAGGTCAGGGGTGTAAGGGGATCATCTGACTTAGGATCTGGCTCACTGGGGTTGGGGCAATGGAGCTGCTATTCTGGCTGGAAGCACAGGCACACAGTTGAATTACCTAGGGATGTACCTGCCAGGATTTCTTGGCTTGCCTGAGGGTGTGTCAGCTAGGAACAACTCATAAGGCTGTTTCTCAGGCTTAAGATGTAGCTGCATAGTTACTCAGCTGGTCCCAGGACATTTCTGTAAGGAGTAGCCCATGGGGCTATTTTTCAGGCTTGAAATATTGGTGCAAGGTTGCTCAGCTAGCCCTGAGGGTGTGTGTGCTTGGGGGCAGGCATAGGGTAGTGTGGTGGCCCACGAGGCCATTTCTTAGTTCTTTGATTTTGGAGCACGGCTGCTTGACTGGCCTGGTGACACATACACTTGGGGCAGGCACAGGGCTGTTTCTTATGCTCCCAATACAGCTTCATGTCTGCTTGGCTGGTCTTGAAGCATTCCATGGGGCTGGCCCACAGGACTGTTTTGTTGGCCCAGGACATGGGCACAGGGCTGCTTTGCTGGCCTAGGGGCATGCCTGCTAGATGTGGCCCACAGTGCTGTTTCTCAGATCTTTGAGGTAAGTGCAAGGTTGTTTGGCTGGTTCAAGGGTGTGCCTGCTGGGGGTAGCCTGTAGGGCTGTTTTAAAGGCCTGGTGTGCAGATTCACAGCTGATTGGCTGGCCTGGACCATGCCCTCCAGGGTTGTCCTATGAAATTATTTCTCAGACCCTTATAGGTGTATAGGGATATTAGACAGGCTGAGGGCATGTCTGTTGGGCACAGTGGTGCTTGGAGCTGTTTCTTACATCCTAAGCATGGGTGCATAGCCACTCTGCTGGTGGAGGGGCATATTTGCTACTCAGAGGCTCTTGGGCCTCTTGGGTTAGAGTGTGCAGCAGTTCATTTGGCTCAAGGGCAGGTTCACCCTGGGCAAGAAAGGGAGACTGCTTCTGTGGCTGGGAAGTGTAGTCAATTGTGATTGGTATCCCTGCTGTACAGGACCAGAGTCACAACCAATCTTGGGCTCAAGCTCCATATAGCTGGAGTTATAGTGTTCAGGCACCCATATGGGCTTGGGGTAATGAAGATGGAGCCCCAGTGCTGGAGAAGTGTGGTAGCTACTGGCCCTTAGGGCAGGGCACACTCCAGAGGTGGCTTTGATATAAAGATGGTGCTGTGCTACTTCAGCTTGGCTCATAGTGGGAAGGTTGGGGTCAGGAGTATACACTTTATGCTCCTATTCTGGGGCAATCTAGTTGTGTGAATTTCCCCAACTCTTCATATTTGGTTCATGGTTTGTGCAGAATGTAGGATTGTCCTGTTGTAAGAACTGTAAGTGTTTTCCTTGGCAATGGGGACCGGTGGGGATCTTCTGCTTATCTTTTCCCCATAAGAATTTCCTCCTGACTCCATGCAAACACAATTTAAGTGAGGTAGATGAGGCTGCAGAGACCAGGTGCTTCCATGATTCCCTTCTGAAATTCCAGTCACCACAGGTGCATCTCCACTCCTATGCTGCACTCTAGGGCTCTCCATTTGACATGCCAGAGAAATCTAGCTGTTTATTTGTTGCCTTCTTCCTTTCTTGTGGGAGTGGGGAAAATGCCAGAAGTACCTAGACAGCCATTTTGCTGATATCACTTTTTGTTGTTCTTATTTTTCTTATTCTTGGTGATTTGTTTATAAACTTTCCTGGGCTAATTATCTAGATTATTCACTCTCATCCCTTGTGTCCATTGAGTTACATGCTAACTTTTCATTTTTTAGTTTTTGGGGGATTATTTTTAAGTCCCAGCTCTGTAGGGTATCACACCTCACTATAAATTGCTGGCCAGCCAGTGATTGGTCAGAATGTTTTATTAAAATTATGCCTATTTGTTCTTCACTGTTTGTCAAAGGAATCAGTGTGAGAAGCCAGGTGCTCAAACTTCAGGAAGTTCACAAGACAGCCTTAGCTTTAACTTTGCACAGGGCTTCAAGGTCAACAAGTGATGACTAAATGGGGCCTTCATTTTCAGGTTTTTTCTGGAAATGTGACATCTTATTAGATCCCCAGTGACATGTCAGAGATTTTTCAAAGTCCCTTATGGTTGTCTAGTTCTCCAGACTCTTGTCTACCTCAATTGAAATCATAATCTTAGGTGGTTTCGATATAGCCCGCATATTGTCAATGTTTTATTAATGCTCTGGAGAAGGGCCCTTTTGATCTGACCCTGAGTCAAAGCAAATACCCATACATTATTGGAGTGGAGACTTTTCATGGATCTGCAAATTTGGACAAAATAATAATGATGTTCTGAGAAGTGTGCTTTCAACACAGCTCCAAACTTATTCTTTCTGCTGTTTACTTCAAGGCTGCTGCCTTTTGGCTACCATACCACTGAGCAGGAGAGAAAGAGAAGATATAAGAATATTCCCAAGTCAAAGCATTTCAGACTCTACTGTCTTACTGAGGGTTTATAATTTCTTTTGGATAGATGATTTTCACTATGTCGTGTAGTTTTGATCAATTTTCAGAATTCTGAACTGTTGGATTTTAATAGTTTTGCTCATAGTTTTACAGAAGAGCGAGTTTATTTAGTTCTTAATTATCCAGTCCAGAAACAAAATTATTCCATCAAGGGAGTTCATTTTTATTGTGAAATTTTATTTTCACTTGATAAAGATCTTGTCAGTCAACCTATAAGTAAATTAAAATTAATAATATCTTATTGCTATTGAAATGGCTTTTTCTTATTTCTAAAATTAGTACTTTTACAGAGGGAAAATAAATCAAATTTTAAAATTTAAGTTTAAGAAATTGAAAATAGAAAATAAAATTATAATTTCAAAGGAACTAAATTATTACTTGGCCTCCATCATTGCAAAATTTTAAAATTTTTGGTTTATTTGAGAAACATCACGAGTTATTTAAGTGTTAAATATTAGTTGAGCCAAGCTATGTGTTTTCATATTTTCCATAGCCTACATTATATAAAATAATAAATTATGACTTACTAGATATATGGGAAATTATTTTAAAAAAAATTAAATGAAAAAAATTTATTGCTCTTTCTGTCATGTTTTTAAATAAAAGCAAGCATACCTTAGTAGTTTTTTTATGATATTTTGGCTACTAAGTTCTCATAAATCTTTTAAATGTGATCCAAAGAGAATTGGGTTTAAAATATTTCACTAGATGATGGGATTTTACATTGATATTTAATTTTTCTTTTTTCAAACTAAAATATATGTCTCTCAGTCAAAACTACATTTTAAAATTATAAACATTAGTGAAATTAAGCTCAGTTTGTCTCATTACTTATTGAACATTTCGAGTTTTTGCTTTACAATATCTTAGAAAGCATGGCTGCCAACAATTCTATTTTAATTTTGGCCTTTGTTACTAGCCAGAAGAATCATGAGTAAATTACTTTACTTCTGGATACATCAGTTTCCTCATCTATAAACTGGAATTAATAATACTACTTACCTCACGGCCTGGCGCAAAGTATAAATATTACATAAGTTAGCATATTTGGATTTATAGAACATTCACTGATAATGTATATACCATGCCTAGCACATAATCAGTGCACAAGAAAGAGTAACATGCTTTTCTGAATGGAAAATAGATCTTTTGCTCTCTACATTGCAACTATTTTTTTTTAGAATAAAATAGGGCGACCTTGAGTTTCTGTCCTTGGAGTCATATTAATTCAATTTTGTAAAATCTTATCTCTATCCCAGATATTGACTTGATGGGAGTGGTACTATGTAGTATTATATTTTAATTAAAAGCCACACTAATATTTACAGGTGTTTTATAGTAAACTAACTCCTTTGTTGATCTTCTCAAGGTATACTGCTTCCATAATGGAATGTTGAGTGGTGATCTTTATATTTTCTAGATTTTGCAGTCATTGTTCACTGGGTTCAAGCAGATCCTTGCCTACTCACTTTATTTATGTAGTAAGGACATGGATAACAATTGAGCCATTGAGGCAATGGAGCTGTGTACACATTACAAATACACACTTATCACAGAATGCTGACTTGGTAGGACAAATTCCTTGTATTAAGTTATTTATAATTGGTCTATTTTTTTTTAAATGCTTTGGATGTCTTCAGGAGAAAGAGATTTTTCCTAAAGTAATTGAAAATCTCTAAGTGCCAAAAAATATGAAAGGGTTATTTTGAGAGCATCAGTGTATATAATTCAAATATTATTTTCTTTTTATTGGATTTATTTTATTTGATATTTGTGGTATACAGCATGATGTTTTGATATAAATTTTTGATAAATATACATAGTAAAATAATTATAGTCAAAACGTTTACATGTCAATCACCATTCATAGTTACCTTTTCTGTGTATGTGTGTTACGAACACCTAGAACTACACCTTTTAGCAAATTTTCAGTATATAATGCACATTATCAACTATACTTCTCATGTCGTACATCAAACCCCTAGATTTATTTATTCTCCCTGATGGCAAATTTATGCCCTTTGACCTACTTCTGTCCATTTCCTCTCCCTTTCTGACCCTAGTAAACACTGCTCTATTTTCTGTTTTTATGTGTTCCACTTTTTAAAAATTTCACATATAAGCAACATCATATAGTATTTTTCTTTGTTTCTGGCTTATCTCACTTAGCATGATATTCTCCAGGTTCATCCATGTTGCTGCAATAGCAGTATTTCCTTCTTTAAACCTGAATAGTAACAGTCCATTTTATATATATAGGACTATCATACATATATATAAATTTCTTTTTCTTTTTTTTTTGAGATGGAGTCTCATCCTGTCACCAGGCTGGAGTGCAGTGGTGCGATCTCTGCTCACCACAACCTCCGCCTCCCAGGTTCCAGCAATTCTCCTGCCTCGGCCTCCCCAGTAGCTGGGACTACAGGCATGCACCACCATGCCCAGCTAATTTTTTGTATTTTTAGTAGAGACGGGGTTTCACCATGTTGGCAAGGATAGTTTCGATCTCTTGACCTTGTGATCTGCCCACCTCAGCCTCCCAAAGTGCTGGGATTACAGGTGTGAGCCACCCCACCTGGTCACATATATATAAATCTATTTATCTATTCATTTGTCAATAAATACTTAGGTTGTTTCAATATCTTGACTATAACAATTCAATGAACATGTAAGAGCAAATATCTCTATGAGGTGCTGCTTCCATTTCCTTGGGTATATGCTTAACCAAGGGATTTCAGGGTCATATTAAAGTTCTATTTTTAATTCTTTTCAGGAACCTCCATACTGTTTTTCACAATGGCTATACTTATTTATATTCCTGCTGACAGTATACAAGGGTTCCATTTTCCCCACATCCCTATCAACACTTGTCATCTTTCAACATTCAGTTACTAGTCATTTAATAGTTATGATGTGATACCTCATTGTAGATTTAATTTGCATTTCTCTAAGGATTAGTGATGTTGAGCACCTTCTTACATAACTGTTGGCCATTTTTATATCTTCTTTGGAAAAATGTCTATTCAGTGTCTTTGCAGTTTTAATCAAGCTATTTGTTATTGGTTTTGCTTTCTATTGGTTAAAGTTCCTTACATAGTTTGGATCTTAAGCATTTATCAGATATACGGATTATAAATATTTTCTCCCAAACCATAGGCTGCCTTTTTCTTGTAATTCTTATTTCTTTTGTTGTGAAGTTGCTTTTCAGTTTGATAGTTCCACTTCTTTATTTTTCTTTTGTTGCTGGAGCTTTTGATACTGAGAAAAAATTGTTGCCAAGGCCAATATCAAGGAGATATACACCTATATTTCCTTCTAGCAGTTTTCTAGTTTTAGGTTTTACATCTAGGTCTTTAATTTATTTTGAGATGATTTTGTGTATTGGATAAGATAAGAATCTCGTTTCTTTGTTTTACATATAGATATCCAGTTTTCCCAACATCATTTATTGAAGAGACTATCCTTTTTCCACTGTGCCTCCTTAGTGGGTGTATTGGTCTATTTTCACACTGCTATGAAGAACTTCCCTGAAACTTGGTAATTTATAAAGAAAAGAGGTTTAATTGACTCACAGTACCACATGGCAAAGGAGGCCTCAGGAAACTTACAATCATGGCATAAGGGGAAGCAGGCACCTTCTTTAGAAGGCAGAAGGAGAAAGAAGAGAAGGCTAACGGGGAAGAGCCCCTTTTAAAGCCATCAGCTATCATGAGAAGTCACTCACTATCATGATAACATCATGGGGGAAACAGCCCCCATGATCCAATCATCTCCCTCCCTCTACAAGGGGGGATTACAGGTCCCTCCCTGGACACATGGGGATTATAAATTGAGATGTGATTTGGGTGCACAGAGTCAAACCTTATCAATCTGCCCCGACTCCTCCCAAACCTCATGTCTTTTACATTTCAGAACTAATCATGCCTTCTCAAGAATCGCCCAAAGTCTTAACTCATTCCAGCATTAACTCAAAAGTCCATAGTCCAAAGTCTTATCTGAGACAAGGAAAGTCTCTTCTGTCTGTGAGCCTGTAAAATCAAAAGCATCTTAGTTATTTCCCAGATAAAACAGTAGTAAAGGCATTGGCTAAATGTTCCTCTTCCAAATGGGAGAAATTGGCCAAAAAAGGGGGCTATAGTCCTCATGGAAGTCTTAAATCCAGCAGGGCAGTCATTAAATCTTAAAGTTCCAAAATGATCTCCTTCGACTCCATGTCTCACATTCAGGGCATGCTGATGCAAGGGGTAGGGTCCCATGGCCTTGGGTAGCTCATTCATATGCTGACATTAAGTGGCTGTGGCTTTTCCAGGTGCACAGGGCAAGCCATCAGTGGATCTACCATTCTGGGATCTGGAGGACAGTAACTCTTTTCTCTCAGCACCACTAGGCAGTGCCCCAGTGAGGACCCTGTGTGGGGGTTTCAACCTCATTTCACCTTTGCACTGCCCTAGCAGAGGCTCTCCATGAGGGCTCCACCCATGCAGCATACTTCTGCATGGATGTCCAAGCATTTCATACATGTTCTGAAATCTAGGTTGAGGTTCCTAAACCTCAATCCTTGACTTCTGTGCACCTGCAGGCCCTACACCACATGGAAGCTGCAAAGGCTTAGGGCTTGCACCCTCTGAAACAATGGTCTGAGCTGTACCTTGGCTCCTTTTAGCCATGGCCAGAGCTGGAGCATCGGGTATGCAGGGCACACTACAGCAGGGCCCTGGGCCAGGCTCTGGAAACCATTTTTTCCTCCTAGGCCACCTGGCCTGTGATGGGAGGGGCTGCCGCCAACATCTCTGACATGTTCTGAAGATATTTTCACCATTGTCTTGGTGATTAACATTCCACTCTTCGTTACCTATGCAAATTTCTGCAGCTGGCTTGAATTGCTGTCTAGAAAATGGGGCTTTCTTTTCTATCACATTGTCAGGTTGCACATTTTCCAAATTTTTATGCTCTGCTTCCCTTTTAAACATAACTTCCAATTTCAGATCATCTCTGTCAAGTTAAAAGTTTCACAGATCTCTAAGGGAAGGGAAAAAAATGCCACCAGTCTCTTTGCTAAGCATAGCAAGAGTGACCTTTGCTCCAGTTCCCAAGAAGTTTTTCATCTCCATTTGAGATCACCTCAGTCTGGACTTTATTGTCCACATTACTATCAGCATGTTGATCAAAACCATTCCACAAGTCTCGAGAAATTTCCAAACTTTCCCACATCTTCCTATCTTCTTCTGAGCCCTCCAAACTATTCCAGCTTCTGCCAGTTCCAAAGTCACTTCCACATTTTCAGGTTATCTTTATAGTAGTACCCCACTCTCTGTGGTACTAATTTACTGTATTAGTCAGTTTTCACACTGCTGTGAAGAACTTTACTGAGACTGGGTAATTTATAAAGAGAAGAATTTAATTGACTCACAGTTCTTCATGGCTGGGAAGGCCTCAGCAAACTTACAATCATGGCAGAAGTGGAAGCAGACACCTTCTTCACAAGGTGGCAGGAGAGAGAGGAGAAAACAAAGGGGGAAGAGCCCCTTATAAAACCAACAGGTCTCCTGAGAACTCACTCACTATTGTGGGAATTACCTGGGGAAAACTGCCCCCATAATCAAATCACATTCCTCTCCTTACATGTGAGGATTACAGGTCCCTCCCTCAACACTTGGGGATTACAAATCAAGATGAGATTTGGGTGGGGACACAGAGCCATATCAAATCAGTGGGTTTGCTGAAAATTAGTTGACCCTCTGTATATGCTTAGGTTTACTTCTGGATTCCCTGTTCTATTACAATGGTTTATGTCTATTTTTATGCTAGTATCATATTGTTTTCATTACTGTACCTTTGTAATATAATTTGAAATCAAAAAGTTTGATGCCTCCAACTTTATGTTTGTTTTTCTTTCTCAAGATTGTTTTGGTGTTTGATGTCTTTTGTGTTTCAAACGTATTTTAGAATTGTTTTTTCTATTTTTGTGAAAAACGTCATTAGAATTTTGATAGGGATTGCATTGAATCTGCATATTGCTTTGGCCAGTATGGATTTTTTTTTTTTTTTTTTTGAGATGGAGTCTCGCTCTGTCACCAAAGCTGGGGTGCAGTGGCACTATCTCAGCTCACTGCAAACTCCACCTCCTGGGTTCACACTATTCTCCTGCCTTAGCCTCCTGAGTAGCTGGGACTACAGGTGCCCACCACCACACCTGGCTAATTTTGTTTTTGTATTTTTAGTAGAGAAGGGGTTTCACCATGTTAGCCAGGATGGTCTCAATCGCCTGACCTTGTGATCCACCCACCTCAGCCTCCCAAAGTGCTGGGATTACAGGCATGAGCCACCATACCTGGCAGCTAGCATGGATTTTTTAAACAATATTATTTTTTCCAGTCCACAAATATGGAATATCTTTTTGTGTGTGTGACTTCTTGAATTTCTTTCATCAATGCTTTATAGTTTTCAATGTGCAGATCTTTCCCTTCCTCTTTTAGATTTATTCCTAACTGTTTTATGATGCTGTCATAACTTGAATTGTTTTCTTATTTTTTTAGCTAGATCATTGTTGGAATAACAAATTGAAATTTGTTTTTGTGTGTTGATTTTGTATACTGACACTTTACTGAATTCATTTATTTGTTCTATCAGGTTTTTTTTTTTTTTCTGAAGTCTTTAGAGTTTTCTGAAAAAGTATAATGTCATCTGGAAACAAGGATTACTTTACTTCTTTGTTTCCAATTTGAATGCTTTTTATTTCTTTTTCTTGTTTGATTACTCTGGCTAGTTCTTCCAGTACTATGATGAGTGGATATGGTGATAGTGGGCATCCCTGCCTCATACCAGGTATTAGAGGAAAAGCTTTCACTTTTTCCCCATTGATTGTGATGATAGCTGTGAGCTTTTCATAAATGGCCTTTTAAATATTCTTACTTTCCTTTAGAAATCTGTAGAGCCCTAATAACAATAATTTCAAAAGTGGAAGGAGAGTTTTCTTCCTGTATTACTAAATGCCCATGTGAGGAGATGGAAACTGAGAATTTAGGATGCAGAAATCTGGGAAATTTTGGATATAAGAATATATGTAGCCTTTTTTATGCAGAGTATATTTATATGGTCAATATAAGGTATTGAAGACTATTTGGGCCTTCAACATTATGACCTACTTAAGATTAAGCGAAATGTCAGAGAACCAACTTGAGCGATGCATCCATTATTGGAAATAGAAAAAATAAATAGCACAGAAGAGCATGCTTGCAGGGAATTGTGAGTATTAAAGTAAATAAAACTAGAAGAGAGAGTGGAGCAGATGAAAGAGATGGCACCTCCCATGACTTCCTGAATTAGCCAGGAAGGATTTCATAGGAAGTTATGTTCTCCTAACTCCATGTGTAGTACCAACACGATCTTATTTCTTATTGTTTGCTGTGTCTCTACTGAGACTGCAGATTGGAGTGCCCCATTTAATGTAAACTACTTTTTAAAATCATGTATTCTTTCATTTTCAGGCAGTTTTTCTTTCTACTTTTATTCTTAAATACTACCAAAGCATTCCTTCTAAATAATTACACATTAAAATAAGACAAAATTTGGGGATGTTAAAAAAATGAGAGATCCTTCTCTTATGGGCATATAAACTGAGAGCATTTTGGTCATTAAGTAACCAGACATATTTTTAAACTTAGCTAAGAACTCTTTCTTTCCTCAGGAAAAAAAAGGATTTGGAATCAAGGGCATAAAGAATACCTACTGAATTTGGTCGTTCTTTCTTCTCTAAACCTTACCTTGTGAGTCAGAACAATTAGCCAAATGAATGGTTACAAAGCTTTGCGTTCCTGACTGACTGTAATGAGTCAAACTGCATCATAGTGGGATTAACCAGATGCTTAGACAGTAGAATACAATGTCCAATACTTTGAGCTCATTCATCAAAGGCATTTACTCAAAGGCTGCAAAGCAACTGTTTTCTAAGAAAAACTCTTTAAAATATGCTGCTGCTCTCTCTTTCACGGTGAGAGAAATTGTTGCCTAAGTCAGATGAATTTCAAAATGCAATTTCTTGCTGAAATATCCATTGTCTAGTATCAGAATGACAAGCTTTTATGAATGGTCACATTTAGAACATTATTTAATGCATGCTTTCTATTTTTTCATTAGTGCCTAAGAAGTACATTATCTTGGGTTTCAGAGCAGATGCACAAAGTGACTTCAGTGGAGTGATGAATAGCGTTTCTCTACATAATACATTCAAAAGAATTTTCCGTCTTATACATTTATTAAAAGGAAGAATAGTTTTTTTTTAAATGAGTGGAAATATGTGCTGTAGTAGACAAGGATATCCAAAGACAGGAATCTCAAGAAAAATAGCACATACATGAAGAGAAAGAGAGAGAGAGATACATAGAGACAAAGAGAGAGAGAGAGAGAAGAGAGGCTGATTTTAAGGAATCGGCTCGCATAACAGTAGAGGCTGGCAAGTCGAGAAAGGTAAGCCAGCAAGCTGGAAACTCAAGAAGAGTTATAGTGTAACTCCAGAGGCACTCTGCTGGCAGAATTCCTTCTTTTTCTGGAGAAGTCATTATTTTCTATGAAAACTTTCAAATAATTGAACAAGACTTGTCCACATTATGAATGATTAAGCTGTATTACTTGAAGTCTATTGATTTAAATGTTATTAATCTATAAAATATTTTCACAGCAACATCCAGATGTGTATGATCGAATATCTAAGACAGCCTAGTCAAGTTGACATACAAAATTAACTATCACAGTGACCTTTTATGTAACATAAAGACTCCTGGTCTATTGCTAAGCTCATTCAATGAATAGCCACAAACACCCTGATCATAGTTATTAAGAAGTTATTTCTTTCCTGGAATGCAGAAATTTCATTTCTGCTATTTCTTTGATAAATGTAATTCTTGAGGGTCAATGTGATTCAACCGTATTTTTAGTCTAGTTTTGTGGCCAGTGGATCAGAAGTAGATTTTCAGCCAATTATCACTTCATCAGATTTAATCAAATGTTGCCCATATGCAAAAGTCAAAATACTATAATTATGGTATTAAAGAAAACCACATTGACTTTGGTAGCTTATTTCAGCATTATGAAATATTTTAATATACATATTATCTTTGCCATTATCTTGTCTTCTTCTCAGTTATAGAGATATACAGCACTTATTCTCAAAGAATATTCAATTTAACTTTCAAAGAGTGTTAAGAGGAGGTAGGTGAATAGAAAAGGGTTTCTGTAGTCAAATAAGTCTGGGAAACATGGATTAAATCCTGTATAATATTTACTGCCTTACTCCTATAGACAATGTTAGTGTGCACTGTACATTTTTTCTAAAAATGCAACTTACAGTATACTACTTTTACCACACTGGGTTGACTACTAATCCTTACTTTTCTGTAGACTATGTTGTTGAACCAGTGTTGCAGATATATTTTGAAAACTTCCTTCCTGCTTTAAACATTTATTCTTCTTCTTAAAAATTGCTTTGGGTATTCTCAAGTATTCAATTACCCACATATATTTTAATATTATTCTTTCATTGAGAAAGACTGCTTCTGTTCTGATTGAGATTATAGGCAATTAATACAGTCATCTCCCCCATACCCATGGGTTTTACATCCATGGATTCAACAAGGATCAAAAATATTCAGAAAAAAAAACAAATGTTTGCATCTGTACTGAACATATACAGACTTTTTTCCCTTGTCATTATTCCTTAAACAATATAGTATCACAAATATTTTTGTGGCATTTATACTGTATTAGGTATTATAAGTAATTTAGAGGTGATTTAAATTATATAGGAGGATTTTGTGTAGGTTATATGCAAATACTACACAATTATATATAAGGCTCTTGAATATCGATAGATTTGGGTATCTGAGGGTGTTCTGGAATCAATCCCCCAAGGATAGTGAGGGATGATTGTATATCAACTTGGGTGAATTGCCATCTTAACAATATTGAAGTTTTTGTTCATTGAACAAAAATAGCTTGAGAGCAAGCTATTTAGGTATTTTGATTTTTCTTTCAGCAATGTATGGTAGTCTTTAAAAGAGAGGATTTGCACATTTTGGTGTTAAGAGGATTTGCACAATTTGGTGTTAAGTTAATATACAGATACTGTTTTTTATTTACTTGTTACTAGTATTTAAAATTTGTTTTATTCTCCATTTGTTTCCTATCAACATATAAATACA
Source organism: Pongo abelii (assembly GCF_028885655.2). Classification (NCBI taxonomy): domain Eukaryota; kingdom Metazoa; phylum Chordata; class Mammalia; order Primates; family Hominidae; genus Pongo; species Pongo abelii. The sequence continues at coordinate 28,204,965 of NC_071998.2, forward strand.
CATCTGACTCTCAGTGATAGGAACAGGAGGCAGGAAAATTCAGGGCAGAAAAGGGCAGGTCCCCAGCAAGGGTCTCACCTTCAAGCCATGAACTGAGGCCAAAAGAGAGAACATACATTCCTGTTTTCCTGCTTGAATTTTGCCTTTTTAAAAACCACCCATGGTCTGCCCTGCCCCCTCTTCCTGTGCCCATAAAACCCCCAGGCTCTGCCCGCAGAGACAGGAGAGAAAGAGAAGAGGAGAAGCAGCTGGATGTGGGAGACCATGGCTTAATGTCAGAGAGAAACAGCTTGACTTCAAAGAGCTGGCTTGACAGTGTGGCTTCCCAGTCCATCACCTTTCAGCTCTCCTGCCTGCTGAGAGCCACTTTCATCAGCAATGAATTTCTCCGAATTCACCAGCTTTCAATTTGTTCTTGCGACCTGGTTTTACCTGGATCCCAAACAAGAGCTCAAGTATCATGGATGTGGATGCAAATGGCTATCACACTGACCCACCACTGAGCTGTTAACACTTGAGCTGTCTGTTGATGGCAAAGCTAAAAGAGTGCTGACTGTTACACTTCCTCTGGGGCTTCGGGGGTCATGTGTACTCCCCATAGACACTGCCATGGGGCTCACAAAGAGTTTTGCTCATGCTGGCCCCCAAAGCTACTCACCCGGGCTCCTGCACCCACTCACCTGCATCCTCTCTCCCACGAGAGGTTGAGCACAATGGGTTCAAATAAGTGGAGTCTGCACCTGCCAGCACCAAAGCAGCTGGCTAGCCCCAGCGCCTTCACTCCAGTTTCCACCGGCAAAGGGATCAGGGAAAATTTCCTACTCCATTTGTGCTGACTTTGTACCTTGCACTTTCTTTAATTACCTCAGTTCTACTGCTAGAATACCGCTTGCTACTAATTAATACTACTAGAATTAAAATACTTTCTGTAGATCTCTTAGGATTTTTCTGTAGGCAATCAGGTTGCTCGTGATTAGAAGCAATTATTTTGCATTTTTTACACACACACAGATATATGTACATATAAATGTTATGTTCACATAAATTATACATAGTATAGCAATTATATAAATGATGCATTTCTCTCCTAGGCATTCGTGGCCTCTTTCTACTTTCCAGGACCTGCAGTGCTTGGATGGGTCTTTCTTGCCTACCCTGATGAACCCTTCTTATTTTCCTTATGAGTACATGAGGAAGGACAGTGGGAAATTGGTCATGGGTGGGTAGAAATTTCTTTTGCCTTTCAGACTTCCCTAGAATGTTAACACTCATGCTAGTCCACACATAGTCTTAAAAAGTTATAGAAAATATTCATCTGGTTTCTCCTCGTTCCTAATAATGTCAACTTCTTCCTTTTTCACGGTTCTGCCCAGGGAAAAAGCAGCAGTGGGTCTCTTCTGCCCTAGAAGGGGATCATTTTCTGGATTTTAATTTGTTTAAGTTTGTTTAAATTCTTAAAGCTTTCAGAAATTTAAATACAATTAATTTTTTTTGGTTATCTACCTTGTTATGTTTGTTAGGGTAAAGAAATTATATATTTTTTTTGCATTAACAGTAGAAGCATTCTTGTTTATATATGTCTATTCGGTCTATCAAAAATGTTTATAAACATGTTACTTTTGCACAGTAATTTCTTTCCTTCTTTTTAATTCCTATTAGTGATTTTCTTTATATATTTCATGTGACTATATACAATAATACAACTATATTTAGATTTTAAGATAAATTACTACTTCATTGAGAAATTGGATGAAATGCTTGACATATATTTGTTAATCTCATTAAACTGAGGCTTCAGAAAATGTACCATATTATTGATAACAGAAAAGTATATATCAGCAGAGCATAATAGATAATTTAGAAATAACATCACCATATGTCAACAATATATAATAGAGTTATTAATTTAATTATTTAAGTAAATGTGAAGTGTTTGGTTAATATACTGGTGAAAAAACAGACAAACAAAAACCTGGAACCCTTACTGTGAAAGCCATATATAGGAGAAAAATGGGAAGTAGAGAGAAAGTACTGTAAAAATCTACTAAATGTGATATAAACATAACTTTGTATTTGTTTAAAATCCCATGTGTGATGGTTGATACTGAGTGTCAACTTGATTGGATTGAAGGATACAAAGCATTGATGCTGTGTGTGTCTGTGAGGGTGTTGCTGAAAGTGATTAACATTTGAGTCAGGGAAGAGATTCACATTTGAGTCAGTGGGCTGAGGAAGACAGGTCCACCCTTGATCTGGTGGGCACAATCTAATCAGCTGCCAGAGAATATAAAGCAGGCAGAAAAATTTGAAATGGAGAGACTGGCCTAGCCCCCCGGCCTACATCTTTCTCCTGTGCTGGATGCTTCCTGCCCTCGAACATCAGACTCCAAGTTCTTCAGTTTTGAGACTCAGACTGTCTCTCCTTGCTCCTCAAGCTTGCATACAGACCATTGTGGGACCTTGCAATCATGTAAGTTAATACTTAATAAACTCCCCTTTATAGATATGTGTATCTATCCTACTAGTTGTGTCCATCTGGAGAACCCTGACTAATATACCATGTGTTTGTGTATGTACTAACGTTATACAACACACAGCATGATTAAGAGTTAGGTCCGGAAATAAAGGTGCAAGGACAACAGGAAGGCTGTTGCAGAAAGTAGGGGAATTAAGTTTAGACATGAGCAAAAACAGGGTTTACATATCTAAGCAGGTTAACAAAACAGAACAGACACTTCTCAAACCCAGGATTCAAAACAGGATTCTGTGATCTCAAACTCCATTGTTTTTATGGCCCTGTACTGTTTGACTGAAATTGTTGGGTGCAAGGCTGTTAGAGAGTTGTATACCTGTGAGGACAGTGATCAACTCCACCAGGAAGTTCTAGGTGTAGATCACCACCTCTAACGCTGATTTGTTACAGCTGCTTGGCTGGTGGCTCCTTTGAGAGTTTCAACTATCTCACTCAAAATTAAATCTCCCTGACTGAAGCTTTTAAACTCAGACCTTTTCATATACCTTGCAAGATAAGGAGGGAAAAAAAGGAGGAGGGATTCAATGACTCTGAAATTTCTTCCAAATGGTAGCTCAAAAAGAATACTGTACATGCGTGTGTGTGTGTACATATCGCTGTGTGATGGGAGGAGGAAATTGACAATCTTTTCACAGCTGGGAATATCAAATAACTGTTTCTTCACTGGCGAGGCAAAAGTACTCAAAAGATTCTCTATATGTGGAATAGTATGGGTTAAAAGAGATTGAGGCAGAAAGATGGAAGGAAAGATTGAAAGAGATTATAATTCTCATCAATTCAAGTAAAAAATACTTTAGAACAGACTATTCTCAGATGAACAGAAGTGTGTCTGTAGAGTTATTAATCATAAAGTAAGAAAGCTGTAGGCTGGAAAAGTTAAAATTGTTTATTCTATGTAAAAGCAATTGCAGACCTATATTATATATGTTCTTATACTCCCTCTCCTCCAATATAGCATATTTTATTGCACAACAAATAACTGGCGTGTTGCTGTAAATGTACTGCTATGAGGGACATAGGTGATACAGAGACTTCATTTCTGAACCATGAGTTTATTCCACTAAACTGTAGGCATTCCAGTGGAGGAAATGATGGCAGCATTTTCTTAATTTCATCTGTCATTTATGTTTTGTTTTGTTTGTTGTTGTTCTAACCCACTTTGAAAAGATGGTGGAAGAGATTGCAGAGTGAGCCTAGAAATCATCCATCCTGACATTAGGTTCTGCTTCTCAAGACAATAGAGCATGACACGTGTGCCCTGCTTGCGTATTTTGTGCTAATGGGTCCTGTAGATTTAAGCTACCTTTTTGCCATTGTATTTTTAAGGCAATGCCATGTCAATTTAGTCAGTACTAAAAGGCTCTTGGTAAAAAAGATAGTTATAATTAAAGTAACAAAAGTATTAGTAAGACAACATTTATGCATTCATTGTGTTGCTTAAAACAATATATATTTTTGGAATTTTAGTGCAAACAAGAAGCATTTTAATGAATAAATTTACAATTAAAATTAATATAAAAGATGTAACAGGCAATACTTGTCAAAAATAACACATTGCATTACAGGCAAATCTTCCAGCAAAACAATCAATTTTCAAGGAAAAGAAAATGATATTCAAGGCAAGGAAAACATTCATAGTCTATAATGTTGAAATGCAGTGAGTTTTCAAGGCAGCAGCAATGTAGAGGGTTGACGCCTGGGCTTTGTTCTTTAGCATGTACCAAAATTAGGCTAAACAGATGGAACTCCATCTGCAGTATGTCTATATCTGTGTAGTGATGTTCTATAATATGCTGATATATAAAAACTATAAATAGAAAGCTGTGTAAATTAGTTTGCCTTTTATACATTCTAACTAGTTGAAAATCCTAAAAATCCTAGCTAATTGGTAAAACAAAAAGAATGTCTGTTCACCTTATGGTTCATGGTCTTTTTTGATAGCAATACCAACATGTTTACCATGATTCCTGTCCTAGACTAGTCTGTGAAGTTAGGAAGAAAAAATGGGGAGGAAAAGAGGGAAAGCTAGACACTTTATTAAAGTACTTGGGGTCAAAAAGTTGGAAAAGTTTTCCACCTGAGGAAAAATTAATTGCAAAGATTGAGTTTATTTATCGGGTAAAATGATGCTGGCTATTGGTTTTGAAGAATGGAATGTTTCTACTACTTTATTTTATTTTTATTAAGAGGATTGAAAGGCCCATTTTCTGTCAGTACATGAATAATTCATTTTTACAAGTAATAGAAATTTCAATAAAAATACATTTTCTGTAAAAGATAGCTCAAATTTCACATAGAGATAATCATTAGTGATTTTATTTTTTTCCTAAGGAAACCAAAAGGAAAATGACTTGGTATATTATAGAAAAACTTACAGTTTAGAAAAATTTTCTTTTATATTCTGTATACATCAATATTACTTTCATCAAATATGAAAGGCTAGGTGACCTTGGACAATTTACTTAATTTCTCTTCATCTTAGATTCCTCGTATGAAAAAGGGGGATTATATTTATTCGTGGGGTTATTATTAGAATTAAATAACTTAACACATGCAAATAACTTAGAGCTAACTGTCCCTGACATATGATAAGTATTCAGTAAATATCAGATATTACAATATAGAGAATACTCTTTGTGGCCCAAATATTAGCGAAAATCTTCTCCAAATAGTTCTCTAGTACAAATCTAAAAAGACATTTGTTGCCCTGTACTGTAAAAGTTGTTTAATTTATTTAACTATTTTTCTCTAATCATAAGGCACATATACCTGTGTGCCTGAAATTAGGAATTTACAGGGCAGTTCTGAGAATGTTCTTTGAATTTAGCTGGTTAGATTCCTGCTATGATCTGGACTTCTGTCAGTTTTCTGGTTAGTGAAATAAAAACCATTTCATGATATTTTTCCTCGGGTTTTTTGTCCATTTTTTAAAGCTCTTCTCTCCTCAGAATGTCATTCTCGCCCCATGATCTTGCTGTTTTTCCAGTCTCTCTTGAATTTAAGTTAACGTGATCTATTTCTTCTAGTTACTCTTCATGGCTTTCCCTTCCTCTTATACAAGAAAATCTTCCACTGATCAATACTTTTCACCTCAAAAGCATAATTATTTCTATTAACGATGAGAAAAATGAAGCAGAGTGGTCAAGTGTATTGTCAGTTTAAATGTGGGCCTGACTTTGAAATTCTGTACTTTTCAATTACTTCTAAGGCTGTCAATACATAATTACAAAAAGTTCTGCTACTCCCACACATACAAACAGATGAAGGGATGGGTTAGCTGTATGCATTGTCAGGCAGCCCAACATGCGAGTTTAGGCTTGTTATGTCCCCAAATACCTCATTCCTGGAATCCTTTTCTAGAGAGTCCCACCCCTTTTCAGACAATGATGTTGAAACCAAGGTGAGTAAATGTTAACATTTGTGTTGTATATTTACTTTAATATAATGGGGTAGGTAGTTGATTTAAATGGTTCAGAAGATGAAGGTTTGGAAATAAATTAGGGATGCGTATGTTCAAACAGAAGTTCAGGTTTTAATAAAAATGTGGAACCACTTTGGAAATTGTTTAATAAGACTTCCTATTAATAAAAAAGGCCAGCCATAATTTTCCATTGATCCCATGTAAGTCAGGAGTATGGAAAAGGAGAGATAATCTTTATATTAATTATTATCCTAAATCGAAAAGAAAAACTACAATTCCCCAGTTTTTGTATTCTGCAACAAGTTAACAATCATCATAAAAATTACGAATGAATAGGGGAAAATCACATATCATAAGAACTGAACCGTTCTTACTGGAGATAATTATACACACTTCCAAAAGGAGAAAATGATACTAATAAATAGGAATTTATATAGCATCTATTTATTCTCATATTATATTGCATATCTGTTTTTTCATAGAGTTTTTCAAAAACACAAATACTTGGGCCACACCCCAAACCTACGGAGTCAGAATTTTCATCTACTATTAATTACTGTGTGCAACCACATTTCAGAAATACTGCTCTAGGCAATAAACTGCTGCTCTTCAAAAATACAAAAAAAAAGTTATTTTAATGCATTCATTATACAACAATTTGAGTAATAGGAATACAAAATAAATAAAAATAGTAAGAAGCCATTTTCACATCAAATTTATATTATTGTCATATTTTAAGAAAATAGTTTATTTTAAAATAAATGTTGGGGAGGTTTGGAGAAAGCAATGAAATCAAAGCTCACAACTTATTGCCTAGAATATTTTAAATATTTTGTTAAAAAATAATAATGATTGCAGAATGAGTGATAAGCTATATCAAAAGCTGTTTTGAAGAATTTCCATTTATTTATCTCTACCTTTCAGCATTTACTCAAAAATAATATGTAGGTTATTTTACAATTATTTTACTTTATTTGGCAAAACATTGATTTGCTCTGATTTCAAACATCATATATTTTTATAACAGTATGTGTTTTCTTGGCAGTTTCAACTTTGAGCTATAGAACATTAGTTAATTTCCCAGACCCTGGCTAAAGTTAAAGTAAAGCTTGTCTTATGACAAGAAAAATTTACATTCCTAAAATTTCATTTATTTGGACTCTACTTTCTAATGTTTTATTTACATTTTGTAAGGAGCTTAGCTGAAGCCCATTTCTACTTTGCTAATGTATTAATGGTATCCTCATCAAATAAATTATGAAAATAATTTTAGGAAGCATATCTCCTGTCACATAATAACTGTCTTCAATCATTATTTTCAAATCAAACTTTCATGTGAAAACCACGATGGAATTGTTATCAATATGGGTCAAAGCTAGTTGAAAAGAAGTGGGAAAACTTTTCACAATTTTCCAAAGTTATGAAACAAAACATGATACTGATTTTTGTGTAGCGAAATATAGCCTACATATATAAATATGCATAAATCAAATATTTAGCAAAATATTTCCACAAAACAAACACTTATGTAACCACCACTTGCAACAACAAATGAAATGTTTGTCAGCATCTTAGATTCTTTAATTGGCCCATCCTAGTAATAACATTCTTTCTTCCCTCTAAAGAATATCACTATTCTGAATTTTATGGTAACCACTTCCTTGTATTTCTGTACATTTCTTATTTTATGTATATATTAACTCTCTATATAAGGTTTTATAAACAATCATGTTAGGTTTTCTTATATTGATATTATTCATAAGGGAAATTGCAGTTCTACATTCTTTTGTTATAAGCTGCTTTCATTCAAAAAAATTTTTTTAAGACTCAGGCATATTTTTGCATGTAGTTCTAGTTCAGTAATTTTCATTGCTTAGTACTCTTTTTATGAAGGTAAACAATTTTATTCCTTGTATTGTTAAAATGCATTTGGGATTATGGCTCATTCAGGTTTTGACTTATGAATAATGCTGCTAACAACACATCTTATACATGTTTTCTGGTGCACACATGGACACATTTTCCTAGGGAATATGCTTACGAGTATAATTGTTGGATTTTAGTATATGCCTATTGTACTGAAATACAATTATAAGTCTAACTATCTGGATTTAGTGCAAATCCCAGGAGCTAATGGCATTATCATCATTAGGAATGTTACCACATCAGATGCCAGCAGCAAGTTTAGGGGTCCCCTAGTCTCCCCTGTTTCAATAATGAAGTTGAACCACATTTCTGACTTGCTTGCTACAAATCCAGGGGTATTCCCATGAATGATTCAGTTTTGAAAATTCACCAGAACAACTTACAGAACTCAGGAAAGTTCTATACTGACAGTTTATTTATCCTCATACCAATCAGGATCAGTCAAATGAAGAGATTTCTAGGACAAGGTATGATAAGTTCCCAAATGCAGATGTTCTGCGCCTTCTCCCCATGGAATCAGGGTGCATCACCTTCCCACAACATTCAGTAAGCAGGAGGTTCAGTAAGCAGGAGGTCCACCAAACTCCAGTGTCCAGGGTTTTTATTTGGAGATTTATTACACACATATGATTGATTGAATCATTGGCCATCTGACTGAAGTCAATCACCCAGACATCCTCCCCTGCCTGGAGGTTGAACTGGCTCAAAGCCTCAACCTCCTAATCATATGGTTAATCTTTCCAAAGGCCAGCCCCCATCCTAAATTGTCCAGCTAAACTAAGGTGTATTCCAAGAAGCCAATGAATAATAAAGACACTCCTGTCACTTGGAGTATTCCAAAAATTTTAGAAGCTTTATTCCAATAACTCAGAACAAATACCAGAACAGCTCTCGATATGCAACACCTGTCTTTAGAGTCTGTAAATAATGTGAAACTGGTACTGAAAGTGGTTAACCAAATCACTCCCTCGCAAGCTGTTTATGAGCTCCTGTTTCTTCACATACCAAAACCTGTGGTTTATTTTTTGTTGCTGTTCTTTTTATTATTTTTTTCTTCTTTAAAAAAATTCAACTCTGGTTTATCCATAGGGATATCACACTGTAGTTTTAATTTATATTTATCTATATAATAATGAAGTTGAACGACTTTTCATATATTTAATGACTGGATATCCTCATTTCTTTCTTTGAAAATAGTGCTCAAGTCTTTCGTCCACATTTCTTTTAGGATTCCTATCTTTTTTTAAATTGATTTGTAGACCCTCAGTACATAGTCTGGATATAAACTCTGTTAGTTTTATGTATTTCAACTATATTTGTCATATATATTTTTATAGACAGATATAAAATAGATGTTTTGCGAGTTCTCAGACTCAGTCTACAGTCCTGATGAAAGCATTTACAAAAGCTCAGAATGCATCGATGTTCATCATGGATGAATCAGGAAGCTGGAAACCATCATTCTCAGCAAACTAACACAGGAGCAGAAAAACCAAACACCACATGTTCTCACTCATAAGTAGGAGTTGAACAATGAGAACACATGGACACAGGAAGGGAACATCACACACCGGGGCCTGTCGGGGGGTAGGGAGCTAGGGGAGGGATAGCATTAGGAGAAATACCTAATGTAGATGATGGGTTGATGGGTGCAGCAAACCACCATGGCACGTGTATACCTATGTAACAAACCTGCACGTTCTACACATGTATCTCAGAACTTAAAGTATCATAAAAAATATAATAACAGTAGAATTGTAGGGCGAATTTGACCTAAAGCTAGAGCTCAAATCTTAATACTCTTGCCTACCTGCCTGAAATAAAAAAAAATTTTCTGAAAAAAAAACTTGGAACAAAACTTTTTAAATCATCTAAACACCCAAATTTGCCTACAGAAATAGATTTGAGTATTTTCCTGTGAATCAGGATTATAAATAATTCTGATAGTATAAATTAATTCTGTGACAATATTGAGTGTATACTTTTTCCTAATTAATTACCAATCAAGTAGATACAGATATTCAGTGAAAGAAAATAATAAAAGGTATATATTTATGGATTGAGAAACTGTATAGCCGGTGGTATTAACAGTCAACAAAGAATACTGAAGAAACATTGGATGCCTTGTAGAGTGTTGCAATGATGAATTGAGGACTCAAAAGAATATAAAGGAAGTCAGATGACAGAAGAAATGAAATTGACCAGGGAACATACATAGTAATAATTATAGTATGAAATTGAGAATAAAGCATCAAGAGACTTTCAAATATCAGTACACTGAAAATCTCGAAACAAAACAGAAACAAAGCCTAAGTCAAGAGGAGAACAAAGAAAGCTCTTTTCATTAAAATAAACCCCCAAAGGAACAGGGCATCAGTGATTAAAAATGTCAGAAGATACAGCAAAGAAAAGTGAAGTAAAGATCATTATAGCAAAACCCAATAATGTCAAGGTCCTAAAGGTAAGAAGGATTCTGTTCCCCATTTGTGACTGGGCTATTATGAAGATGATTTGAAATTTAAAAGGTTTTTTTTTTTACCTTTTTCTGTTAGAACCCTAATCTTTCATGATCAGGTTAATATAGAAGTGCTAAAGAAAACAGGATTGAAAGCAGATAAATGCATTTTTATTGAATGAGAGTGTGTTGACCTAATTCTGGTATATTTGAGCACCTGAGTAAGTCTATAATATAAATTGCTGTGATAGTTAAGTTGGTTATTTAGGAATGTTTCCTCTGCCTTGCATGTGATCATATATATTTAAGCATTATCCTTGATTCCATGTGAGTATTTGTTTGTTCATAAATTGTCCAAAGTGCAACAATAACACTTTTTCTAAGACATTTAAAAATCCCCTATATTTTTCTTACTGAAATAATAAAAGACCAAAGCATTTGAGAGAAGGCTTTTTTTCCAATTAAAACAAGGTAGTGAACATTATTTTCACACTCTGTTATGAGTAGTGAGTTGGCAAAAAAAATGTTAGGACTAGATCTTTATTTTTTCTAACCCGATGAGCTGATCCCAATCATCAGTGTTGTGTAACTGTAATTAATATCTGTCTGATTATCATCAGGAAAGTAGGGAGCAGAGGACTACATAAATCATAGTTTAATAATAGTTTATGCCTGCTGAGGTTTTATTTTTCAGAACTAGTTTTGAAAGAAACGTATACATTTTTCCTGGTTACCTCTAGGTTGACTGCTACTGAGTGAAGAAACAACCTATGTGTATAGCTCAGCAATTAACATTTCATTTCTAATTTCAGATGTCAGTAACATAAGTCAAGGAGACATTGAGTGTAAGGTCAGAGATGGTTATGAAGAAAGCTAGCCCAAAATAGATCTTGGTCAGAAATCTTGTCATCAATTTTGAATGGCATTTCTCACCAGCACACAGAGAACTCACATTGATTCACTTGTTGGGGATTCTTTTGACTCATTCTCCAGCACGAAGCTCATATAACTGGGCATGTTTGAAAGCCCCTTTATCTTTTCTACGATATATTATTTAAAAATGTCAAATCTGTTTTGCTGTTCCTGGAATCTAAATGATTCAGCATGAACTGCTTATATATACACAGAATGACTCCTAAATATTTTTTAAATTATGTGTTGTTACCCTGCCAGTAAGAAAACGCATTGCCTTTACTCTATGCATAGCACTGTTCTTCTCTTTCTACCTTTTTTTGATCATATTGTCATAGTTATATTGCTGCATACTTTCACTTCCATCTTGCAATTTGAAAGAAAATGAAATGGCTTAATAAATAATGATAGTGAAAATAATATTGGCTCAAAGATTTTTTTGATTTCAAAGGATATTAATCTTTCTTTTCAGTCGTGTTAACAGCCCAAATCCATAATACACTGTGGGATTATTAAGAGGGAGAGAAATTTTTACTTGCCACATTTGTTTGACCTCAGGGTCCCCTCTAGTGATCTTACTCACTTCTTATAAGACATTGGACATTTGTGATATATGGGATCAATTTATTTGCACTAGGAATACATCAGAAGAATCCCAGAAACCCCAATCTCTTCACAAAAAATACTAGTTTCATAACTACCGTCTCCAACATCTATTATCCTCGTTTTATAAATACCAAATTTCCCTACTCAGAAATCTCACAATATCCCTATTATAAATAGGAGACTAAGAATATTTGAAGTGAACAAAATGCAGAATATCACCAGATGGTTTTATCCAAAAACAGTATCACACTTAATCCTGGGCAATAAAAGCCACTCGCATAGTCCTACACTTCAACTGACCCCCAAATACTACATACACACATTCACATACATGCACACATCCTGTGTTAAGATGCTTATTACTTGGAATTTGACAGTTAGTACTTACACACAGTAAACTGTAATTCTAAATATATATTCTTAGTAGCACAGTTCAGGCATCAGAGAACCACTTCTCCATACCTCAGGCTCCATATCCTCAAAATAAAGGGTGTCTGAAATTGAGTGGCCTCTAGTTTTGTGGATTGTTCCATTGCTGTAGAGACAGACACTGATTCAGAACATGAGAAGTGTTTCAGCAGCAAGTGCACTTAAGTCAGTGAATAGAACATACAGTAAATAATAAAAAAGAACCCATGAAAATAAAACATGAAATATAAAAAGAAATTGAAAACCATTCAAGAGGTTATCACTCATATTTTTAAAAACTAAGGAACAAAGAATGTTGCCAAATTTACACAAACACACATACACACACAATTACTAAATACAGACAATAAAAATACTGAATAAATGCCAATATTTCAGTGAAGACAAGTTACTTCCAGTATAGAAATTGAAAGGATGTTCATAAAATAGTTATATTGAGTATTCTGCCAATAATAACATTTCTCAACATAGAACAATTTATAGAAAACAATGTATATAATTTTTATAGAAATTTTATACATGTCTATAGAAAATCCTAAGCTAAGTAGAATTAATCTAAAATTTAGTTCTCAAATGGCCAAATACAGAAGATGACTAAAAGTTAATAAAACAATTAAAAACAAATGATCAGTATATAGCATAGAGAATTCAAAATGAGATTATAAACATAATGGACAATAAAGTGAAGCAAATACCATAAATGAAATTTAAAGTATATATTGATATATTCAGATAAATTTTACCAGTTACATAAGGGATGTTGAACACCTAACATTTATCATATACTTTGGACATACCAGGATAAAGAAAATATTATTCCTTTTAATACGTTTTTAAAGAGTTTTGACTTTTTATTAATATATCAAGATTCTGAATTAGTATGAAAATAAATTTGGCTTTCTAAGCTTACTATCACCAGAGCAATAGGATAAATCTGTTCAAGAATAACTTGAATATAATTTATTTAGAATTCTTTGGAAATTTTTTTGCTTAGATTCTTCATAGAGATATAATAATGAATATATTATTTCAATGGATATGCTTTTATTTCAAAATGTTCTATTACAAATGGTATTTAGATAAAAAATATTTATACATAGAAACTAAAACTGAAGATATAGCAACAGGTAGTGAGACAGAAACTATTATTCATTTCCACTTAAGTTTTCAAGGCCAGAAACCTTATTTTTTGAGAGAACTAACCTTTCTGGAACACTGTAAGTCAAAACAGGTTCCAATAGATGAGAAGCAAATGAAAAGGAGAAAAGGGAATTTCATGTAGATATTTGAATAACTGGTAGAATGCATTAACTAAAAATAGAAAATGGCCTATGGTATATTGTAGCTGCTTCTCATGAACTAATATTTTAACTTATATTTAATAAAGCATGATTAAATATCAAGGCCATATAAAGGTTGCATATACTCTGCTTACAATGATGAATGTCTCCTTAATTCTAGACATTTTGAAGGTAAGAGCAATATAATAGAATTAGAGTCAATGGAAACTCTCTTCTTTTTCTCCTATATTCCGCCTGTCCCAAGTTCTCTAATTTGTCCAGTAAAATCTTTCTAATATCTGCATCTCCTTTTTATAATTCCTTCTCCCAAGTAGAGTTATATACCTTTTTACTTGAGGTATAATATACACAAAGTAAAATGCACAACTTTTATTTCAGGGGGCTTTGACAAGGTATATGAACATCTAGTTAAAACAGCAAAAATAAAATATGGAGGATTTCTATTGTTGCAGAAAGTTATTTGTATTTCCCCAGGAATTCCACACCCTCATTAATGGTAACTACTGATTATATTTCACTATAGCATAGTTTTGCATGTTTAGAATATCTTAACACAGTAATAACATATGTATTTTTTTTGTGTTAGGATTAGTTTACTAAAAATACTGTTTTGTATATCAGTAGTTTATTTCTTTTCATAGCTCAGCAGTACTTCATTGCAATAGTAAATCAATTTGTTTAATAATTATCCAGCGATGTGCATCTGGCTGAGTTCTTCCTTTAGTCTATCAGGAGGAAAGCTGCCACAGTATAAACATTGTTATATAAGTTTTGTTTTTTTTGTAAGCATATGTTTGCTTTTCTCTTAGATAAATATCTAAAAGGGAAATCGCTGTATCTTCGTGTAAGTTTATGTTTAATTTTATAAGAATTGCCAAATTGTTTCTCAGAGTGGTTTTACCATTTTCCTTCCTCGCCAGCAATCACACCATCACAATCACTGTGTTGTTAGTCTTTTAAAAGATACCCTCTTGATATAAAGTGACATCTAGTTATGATTTAATTTGCATTTCTGTGATGGCTAAATATATTAAGCATCATCTTGTATGCTTATTGGTCATTTGTATAACATCTTTTTTTGAAGTTTCTGTTCAAGTTAGTTGTACATTTTAAACTCTTCTGAAAAATCTTTTAATTATTGAATTATAGAAGCTCTTTATATATTTTGGATAAAAATCCTGCCATATGTGTGTATTTGTGTGTGTGTGTGTGTGTGTGTGTGTCTATCAATTTCTCTCAGTTTGACTTTTCACTGATTTAATGATATCTTTCAAATAGTAAAAATTTTTAATTTTGATGAATTTAAATTTTCCAGTTTATTGCTAGTACTTTACGTGTGCTTCAAAAGCTCCTGACTACACCAAGATTATACAGATATTTTCCAATATTTTCTTCTAAAGTTTTTATTACTTTAGCTTTCACATTTAGGCCCACGATTCATCTAAACAAATGCTTTTGTACAGTATAAGATAGAGGCTGGATTTCATTCTTTTTCACTAAAAGATCTAGATGTTCTTCACTCTTTCTTTTTTTTTTTTTTATTATTTAGTACATCTGAAGTTTATTTTCTTTTTTTTTTCTTTTTTTCTTTTTCTTTTATTATTATTATTATTATTATTATACTTTAGGTTTTATGGTACATGTGCGCAATGTGCAGGTAAGTTATATATGTATACATGTGCCATGCTGGTGCGCTGCACCCACCAACTCGTCATCTAGCATTAGGTATATCTCCCAATGCTATCCCTCCCCCCTCCCCCCACCCCACAACAGTCCCCAAAGTGTGATGTTCCCCTTCCTGTGTCCATGTGTTCTCATTGTTCAATTCCCACCTATGAGTGAGAATAT
The DNA here is from genome assembly GCF_028885655.2 of Pongo abelii. Taxonomy (NCBI): domain Eukaryota; kingdom Metazoa; phylum Chordata; class Mammalia; order Primates; family Hominidae; genus Pongo; species Pongo abelii. Next base: position 28,220,396 of record NC_071998.2, read on the forward strand.
GCGGTGTTTGGTTTTTTGTTCTTGCGATAGTTTACTGAGAATGATGATTTCCAATTTCATCCATGTCCCTACAAAGGACGTGAACTCATCATTTTTTATGGCTGCATAGTATTCCATGGTGTATATGTGCCACATTTTCTTAATCCAGTCTATCATTGTTGGACATTTGGGTTGGTTCCAAGTCTTTGCTATTGTGAATAATGCCGCAATAAACATACATGTGCATGTGTCTTTATAGCAGCATGATTTATAGTCCTTTGGGTATATACCCAGTAATGGGATGGCTGGGTCGAATGGAATTTCTAGTTCTAGATCCCTGAGGAATCGCCACACTGACTTCCACAAGGGTTGAACTAGTTTACAGTCCCACCAACAGTGTAAAAGTGTTCCTATTTCTCCACATCCTCTCCAGCACCTGTTGTTTCCTGACTTTTTAATGATTGCCATTCTAACTGGTGTGAGATGGTATCTCATTGTGGTTTTGATTTGCATTTCTCTGATGGCCAGTGATGGTGAGCATTTTTTCATGTGTTTTTTGGCTGCATAAATGTCTTCTTTTGAGAAGTGTCTGTTCATGTCCTTCGCCCACTTTTTGATGGGGTTGTTTGTTTTTTTCTTGTAAATTTGTTGGAGTTCATTGTAGATTCTGGATATTAGCCCTTTGTCAGATGAGTAGGTTGCGAAAATTTTCTCCCATTTTGTAGGTTGCCTGTTCACTCTGATGGTAGTTTCTTTTGCTGTGCAGAAGCTCTTGAGTTTAATTAGATCCCATTTGTCAATTTTGGCTTTTGTTGCCATTGCTTTTGGTGTTTTAGACATGAAGTCCTTGCCCATGCCTATGTCCTGAATGGTAATACCTAGGTTTTCTTCTAGGGTTTTTATGGTTTTAGGTCTAACATTTAAGTCTTTAATCCATCTTGAATTGATTTTTGTATAAGGTGTAAGGAAGGGATCCAGTTTCAGCTTTCTACATATGGCTAGCCAGTTTTCCCAGCACCATTTATTAAATAGGGAATCCTTTCCCCATTTCTTGTTTTTGTCAGGTTTGTCAAAGATCAGATACTTGTAGATATGTGGCATTATTTCTGACGGCTCTGTTCTGTTCCATTGATCTATATCTCTGTTTTGGTACCAGTACCATGCTGTTTTGGTTACTGTAGCCTTGTAGTATAGTTTGAAGTCAGGTAGTGTGATGCCTCCAGCTTTGTTCTTTTGGCTTAGGATTGACTTGGCGATGCGGGCTCTTTTTTGGTTCCATATGAACTTTACAGTAGTTTTTTCCAATTCTGTGAAGAAAGTCAGAGCAAACACATTCAAAAGCTAGCAGAAGGCAAGAAATAACTAAAATCAGAGCAGAACTGAAGGAAATAGAGACACAAAAAACCCTTCAAAAAATAAATGAATCCAGGAGCTGGTTTTTTGAAAGGATCAACAAAATTGATAGACCGCTAGCAAGATTAATAAAGAAAAAAAGAGAGAAGAATCAAATAGATGCAATAAAAAATGATAAAGGGGATATCACCACCGATCCCACAGAAATACAAACTACCATCAGAGAATATTACAAACACCTCTATGCAAATAAACTAGAAAATCTAGAAGAAATGGATAAATTCCTCAACACATACACCCTCCCAAGACTAAACCAGGAAGAAGTTGAATCTCTGAATAGACCAATAACAGGAGCTGAAATTGTGGCAATAATCAATAGCTTACCAACCAAAAAAAGTCCAGGTCCAGATGGATTCACAGCCGAATTCTACCAGAGGTACAAGGAGGAGCTGGTACCATTCCTTCTGAAACTATTCCAATCAATAGAAAAAGAGGGAATCCTCCCTAACTCATTTTATGAGGCCAGCATCATCCTGATACCAAAGCCTGGCAGAGACACAACAAAAAAAGAGAATTTTAGACCAATATCCTTGATGAACATTGATGCACAAATCCTCAATAAAATACTGGCAAACAGAATCCAGCAGCACATCAAAAAGCTTATCCACCATGATCAAGTGGGCTTCATCCCTGGGATGCAAGGCTGGTTCAATATACGCAAATCAATAAATGTAATCCAGCATATAAACAGAACCAAAGACAAAAACCACATGATTATCTCAATAGATGCAGAAAAGGCCTTTGACAAAATTCAACAACCCTTCATGCTAAAAACTCTCAATAAATTAGGAATTGATGGGACGTATCTCAAAATAATAAGAGCTATTTATGACAAACCCACAGCCAATATCATACTGAATGGGCAAAAACTGGAAGCATTCCCTTTGAAAACTGGCACAAGACAGGGATGCCCTCTCTCACCACTCCTATTCAACATAGTGTTGGAAGTTCTGGCCAGGGCAATTAGGCAGGAGAAGGAAATAAAGGGTATTCAATTAGGAAAAGAGGAAGTCAAATTGTCCCTGTTTGCAGATGACATGATAGTATATCTAGAAAACCCCATTGTCTCAGCCCAAAATCTCCTTAAGCTGATAAGCAACTTCAGCAAAGTCTCAGGATACAAAATCAATGTACAAAAATCACAAGCATTCTTATACATCAATAACAGACAAACAGAGAGCCAAATCATGAGTGAACTCCCATTCACAATTGCTTCAAAGAGAATAAAATACCTAGGAATCCAACTTACAAGGGATGTGAAAGACCTCTTCAAGGAGAACTACAAACCACTGCTCAAGGAAATAAAAGAGGATACAAACAAATGGAAGAACATTCCATGCTCATGGGTAGGAAGAATCAATATCATGAAAATGGCCATCCTTCCCAAGGTAATTTACAGATTACCATTACAGATTATCAATGCCATCCCCATCAAGCTACCACTCTTTCTTTTCTTACTCACGGTAGCCTCAACCTCCTGGGCTCAGGTGATCCTCAGACCTCAGCCTCCTGGGTAACTGGTACCATAAGTGTGTGCCGCCGCACCTGGCTAATTTTTTTTGCAGTTTTAAAAGATTTTATAGAAATGAAGTTTTGCCATGTTGCCCAGGTTATCCTCCAACTCCTGGGGTCAAGCTATTCGCTGGCCTTGGGCTCCCAAAGCCCTTATACTTTCTTATCTTGCCTTATACTAGTTGGATCTGAGAATACAATGCCAAACGTAAGTGGTGAAAGCAAATATCCTTTCTTGTGCCTGAATCTCTTTGTTAAGCCATTACTTTAGACTCTTGTTTTTTATGTGAATTAAAGAAAGAATGCTTCCTTATCAATTCCACTTCATCTTTACCCTTATACATTATTTCACCAAATCTACACTGATAGCCTGTTATGCCTGAGTATCTTCATTGTGAAGAACGCTGCTAATACAACAGTGAAATAATGGTCACTGTAGAAATATGTATATGTCTAGATTTTACCATGATGCACATTATTTCTTGCATGCCTGTATGTTTCATCCCAATAGAGTGTGAAATACTGGAGAAGGTATTTCATATCTCATGATTATAATCCATGCTTTCACATGAAAGCTTTTTCAAAACAATGACTGAAAAAGATAAAGATGGATTCTAAAATGTAAATAACAAAACAATGTAAATAAATAAAACCTATAAATTATGGCATAAAGAATATTACTTTATCTCATTGGAATTTTTTATAATGGATTATTATTAATTGATTGGTCATTTTTAAAGGTGATATGATATAAAGATATGCAATTGAAATTTAAATGAAAATGCCAGAGACTCTGCTTTTCTTCTCCCTATTACAATTACTTTTAGTAACGTAAAACTTACTTGTTTTCTACCAAAACACTGAATAGAGACTTCCCTTTTCCTATTCTTCTTTATTCCTTGGAAGTAATTATGTTTACTTCCTGCCATTTATACCCCGCTTCTGTCATAGTTAATTTAAAAACCACTTCATTTAATCTGTAAAAATTGAAATTCTCACCAGTGGTTTGTAACATCAGAGGGCCTTTTGTTTTTTCTTCTAATAATTCGCATGTGCTAATCTCCAATAAATTTTTCACAGTTAATTGTGTCTTAGCAATTTTCAAGAGCTGGATCAAATTGAATTTTTTATCATATTATTACATGGTATAATCAATTATTATAAATAATAGAGTACTATTAATTATTTAAAATAATTACCTTATGTAATCTGTGCTCATGCCCCAACCTGAATCTACCTGCAGGGGGCCACTGTTTCAAAAAAAATAAGTTGAGTCACAATAAAATGCATTATTCATGGTTCGACACTGGCATATGTGGCAAGAAATGGACCACTTTCATTCAGTATAGAGATCACTTCGAAAATTGACAAGTAATCTAATGACTCTATATAGAAGTTGATACTCATCTTTATTTCTCAAAGAACATATATCCAAAGAAAATTTTAGCCAAGTGGCAATATTATAATTGATATTTTGCCTCTGATTTTTTTTTTTGAACAGTAAGATATTTTAGGGTAATAGGGTTTAAACCATTGCTATGAATTAGAATCTTCTTGGGCTTCCTTATACTCCTAACTTCATAAAATGTCAGTCTCTGCAGAATGGAATCAATTATTCAAAAATTTTTAAGCATTCTTAAGGATTATTTAATTTCTGATTAAGGAATATTGATAAGATAAAAAGTAATTTTACAATTTTGGTTTACATATTCTTTCAAATTCTAGCAGTTTTAGTTTTGTTTTTTAGGGGCCTTATTAATTTCTTAGTATTCTGGGCTCAGAAAACTTGGCTATGATTATTATCTACCCCTTTTTATCTTTTTAGTTCAAAAGATCCACTGAGTTCTGTAAATTATTTTGTCAAATATCTTTTAAATATTTCTCTATACTGTATTACATATATTCATGATTCTTCAGTCTCTCATAATCACATATGTAGAGTATCTCCTAACTCTTCATTTCTAATTTCTCTCCATGATAATTTTCACTATACTTCCAGAGAAGGCAAATCTTTTAAAACATTGTTTTCATGATGTTATTCACTCTCAATATTTGAAAGGTTTAATCCCCTCTGCTTGCACTGCTCACTCAAGGTAGATCGCATTCTTCGTTTGCCACAAGCTAGGCTGAATCTAATTTTCTTTTTTTTTAATGTATGTGGGTACATAGTATATATATAAATACATGAGATATTTTCATACAGGCCTGCAATGTGAAATAAGTGCATCATGGAGAATGAGGTATCCATCCCCTCAAGCATTTATCGTTTGAGTTACAAACAATCCAATTACATTCTTTAAGTTATTTAAAAATGTACAATCAAGTTATTATGGACTACAGTCACCCTTTTGTGCCGTAAAGCAGTAGGTCTTATTCCTTTTTTCTATTTTTTTTGTACCCATTAACCATCCCCACCTTCCTGCCAACACCCACTACCCTTCCTAGCCTCCAGTAACCATACTTTTACTCTCTATGTCCATGAGTTCAATTGTTTTGATTTTCGGATCCCAGAAATAAATATGTTTTTCTTTCTGTGCCTGGCTTATTTCCCTAACATAATGATCTTCAGTTTCATCCATGTTGTTGAAAATGATTGGATCTCCTTCCTTTTTGTGGTTGAATAGTACTCCATTGTGTTTTTGTACCACGTTTTCTTTATCCATTCATCTTTTTATGGACACTTAGGTTGCTTCCAAATCTTAGCTATTGTAAACAGTGCTGAAAAAAAAACATGTGAGTGCAGATATCCCTTCAAGATACTGATTTCCTTTCTTGTGGGTATATATCCAGCAGTAGGCTTGCTGGATCATATGATAGCTCAATTTTTACTTTTTTGAGAAATCTCCAAACTGTTCTCCATGGGGATTGCACTAATTTACATTTCTATCAACAGTATATGAGGGTTCCCTTTTCTCCATATTCTTGCCAGCATTTGTTATTGCCTGTCTTTTAGATATAAACTATTTTAACTGGGGTGAGATGATATTTCATGGTAGTTTTGATTTGCATTTCTCTGATTATCAATGGTATTGAGTCCCTTTTCATATGCCTGTGTGCCATTTTTATGACTTCTTTTGAGAAATGTCTATTCAAATCTTTTGCTCATTTATTGATAGGATTATTAGATTTGTTTTTCCTAGAGAGTTGTTTGAGCTCCTTCTGGTTATTAATCCCTTGTCAGGTGGGTAGCTTGCAAATATTTTCTTCCACCCTTTGTGGTATAGAAGCTTTTAAAATTTATGTAATCCCATTGGTCCATTTTTCCTTTGCTTGCCTGTGCTTGTGGGGTATTGCTCAGGAAATATTTGCCCAGACCAATGTCCTGAAGATTTCCCCCAAGGTTATCTTGTAGTAGTTTCATAGTTTGTGGTCTTAGATTTCGGACTTTTAGGTCTTTAATTCATTTTGGTTTGATTTTTGTATGTGATGAAAGACAAGGGTCTAGTTTCATTCTTTTGCATATGGATATCCAGTTTTCCAGCATAATTTATTGAAGAGTCTGCCTTCTCCCTAGTGTATGTTCTTGGAAACTTTGTCAAAAATAAGCTCACTAGAGGTGTGTGGATTTGTTTCTGGGTTTTCTATTTTGTTCCATTGGTCATTGTGTCTGTTTTATGCCAGTTACTATGCTGGTTTGGTTACTATTACTCTGTAGAATAATTTGAAGTCAAGTAGTGTGATTTGTCCAGTTTTATTATTTTTACTTAGGATAGCTTTGGTTATTCTTGTTCTTTTGTGGTCCCATATACATTTTAGGATTTTTTTTTCTATTTCTGTGAAGAATGGCATTGGTATTTTGATAAAGATTACATTGACTCTGTAGATTACTTTGGGTAATATGAACATTTTAACAACAATGATTCTTCCAATCCATGAACATGAAATATTTTTCCATTTTATGGTGTCCTCTTTAATTTCTTTAATCAATGCTTCTTAGTTTTTATTATAGAGATCTTTTACTTCTTTGGTTAATTCCTATGTAGTTAATTTTATGTGTGGCTATTGTAAATGGGATTACTTTTTTATTTATTTTTCAGATGATTTACTTTTGGCATAAGAAATGCTATTAAATTTTTTATGTTGATTTTGTATCCTGCAACTTTACTGAATTTGTTTATCAGTTCTAATAGTTTTTTGGTGGAGTCTTTAGAGTTTTCCAAATATAAGGTCATATCATCTGAAAACAAGGATAATTTGACTTCTTGATTTTCAATTTGAATGCCATTTATATCAGTCTCTTGTCTGATTGCTTTAGTTAGGACTTCCAGTACTGGGTTGAATAACAGTAGTGACAGTGGGCATCTTTGTCATGTTCCAGATCTTAGAGGAAAGGCTTCCAGTCTTTCCCCATTCTTTATTATTCTAGTTGTGGATCTGTCATATATGGCTTTTATTATGTTGAGGTATGCTCCTTCTATCCCCAGTTTTCCTGAGAATTTTTATCATGACGGATTGTTGAATTTTATCAAATACATTTTCAGTATCAATTGAAATGATTATAAGGTTTTTATCTTTCATTCTCTTGATACGATGAATTACATTGATTGATTTACATATGTTGAACCATCCTTGCATCCCAGGGATCCATCCCACTGGTTATGATGAATGATCTTTCTTACCTATTGTTGAATTTGCTTTGCTAGTATTTTGCATCAATATTCATCAGAGATATTGGCCTGTAGTTTTTTTTTTTTTTTTTTTTTTGATGTGTCTTTGTCTGGTTTAGGTATTAGGGTAATACTGGCCTCATAAAATGTTTGGAAGTATTCTCTCCTCCTCTATATTTTGGAAAAGTTTGAATAAAATTTGTATTAATTATTTTTTAAATGTTTGGTAGAATTCAGCAGTGAAGTAATCAGGCCCCAGGCATTTTTTTTTATGGGATAGTTTTTATTATGGCTTCAATCTCATTACTTGTCATTGGTCTGTTCATGTTATGGATTTCTTCGTAGTTCAATCTTAGTAGGTTGCATGTACCTAGGAATTTGTCCATTTCTTCTAGATTTTCAAATCTATTGGCATATAGTTACTCATAGTAGCCACTAATGATTCTTTAAATTTCTGCTGTATAAGTTACAATGTCTCCTTTCTCATTTCTGATTCTTATTTGGATCTTCGCTCTCACTTTCTAATTCTGACTAAAGATTTATCATTTTATTTAACTTTTACAAAAACCCAACATTCTGTTTCACTGATTTTTTTCCATTTCAGTTTCATTTATTGCTGCTCTGATTTGTGTAAACTACTTTTATTCTAAGTATAAAGACTAAACAATGAATCAATCAAAAATAATAACTACAATAACTTTTGAAGAAACTGTCAGTACAATAAGATATAAATAGAAACAACAAAATTTAAAAAGTGGGGGGACAGAGTTAGGACATAGAGTTTTTATTCATTTTCTTTTTGCTTATTTGTTTACGCAAAAAGTGTCAAGTTGTTATCAGGTTAAAATAACAATTTATAACATAGTATTTATAAGCTTCATGGTAATCTTCAAACTGAAAAAATAGAATAAAATACAATTAATATGTGTTTTTTTGCTAAGAAAAAAAATTAAAGATGCCAGTCATATGCTTAGTTATTAAACTACAAAGTTCAGAATTCTTATTCAAAGACTAGTTATGTGAGAGTAAGAATTATTTTAAGAGTTTATTTTAACAATGTCTCTTCTTTTACATATTAAAATACCTATTTTCCAATAAATAAATAAATAAGAGTCATATCTTTGTTTGAAAATGCAATCCTACAATTCTTGTCAAACCCAATAGGATAATGCTGATTGGAGTATAAAACGAAAATACATATGATTAGTTACTATATATATACTGTATAAAAGATAATGCAATTTTCTTTGACTTCTGGGCTAGTATAATACTTCTAGCTTGTTGATAAATGTACTAGAAAATCTGTGTCATTATTTAAGAACTGTCATTACTTGTGTCTTTTATGTAGTCATTTTAGATACAATTCTTCACAAAAACTAGCTTTCATACAACAAAAATGAATGGCTATGTTTGGTTCTCTTCCAGTTTTCAACATCTCTTTGACTTACAAATATTTAAGAAATAAAATTGTTACTGCAACAGTGCTCATGGGTTCACAACTGTAAGTTAATGTACATACAAATTCTTGGAAAAAAATATATTAGGAACAGAATGTGCTTACTACAAGCAAACAAACCATGGCTCCCTCCTATCTTATTTTAACCCAAATATATTTAAAATATACATAAAGATGAACTACATGCAACATATTTTGTGTAAATTTAACAAAGAAATATATATTTGTTAATACAAATGACCATTCTTGCATTGCTATAAAGAAATCCCTCAGACTAAGTAATTTATAAAGAAAAGTGGCTTACTTGGCTCATGGTTCTTCAGGCTGTACAAGAAGCACAGTGCAGACATCTGCTTCTGGGGAGACTTTGGGAAACTTTTACTCATGGTAGAAGACAAAGCAGAAACAAGCACATCACATAGCCAAGGGCAATGCAGGAACAAGAGAGAGAGAGAGTGGCAGGCGAGGTGCCCACACTTTTTAATGATTGAATCTCATGTGAACTCAGAGTGAGAGTTCACTTATCACCAAAAGGATGGACCAAGCCATCCCCAGAGCCCAAACACCTCCCAGGCCCCACTTCCAAACATTGGAGATTACAGTTCAACATGACACTTGACAGGGACATACATTCAAATTGTATTAACATTTAACTCTAAAGAAATCATAGAAATAAATATATAAATATTATTGGTGATTACCTTCTACTTTGCTGTTATGTGATATTTGCTTATTCAAGAACATGATAATATTTTATTTTATATCACCAGAATAGTAAATAAGACAATGATATATGCCACAAAATGATTTTTGTGAATGAAACTAGATTTAAATTAAGGAGTACAAGAAATATGATTCAACATGAAAGCAAAACCAGATAGGATTTATGACTAGTTTTTCTGTATATAAGAATAAATTGGTCTGTTCAAACTGAACAGAACATCTTACATATAAATGATATCAGTGTGAATAAGTAATGGTTTTGTAGATAACTTATGTTTTGTATTGCAAATAGCCTATATTTATAGTGATTATGTATCAAGAGAAATGAAACAGAACATGCACTGTTGGTAAATGTATGCAATTTATTAGTTTGGGCATGAATTCAATTTATTTGTCATATTGACTCACCAGAATATGCTTGGTTTATGCAAAGACTTTATTAGTCTGGAAGAGAAACAGAGTAGCTATGTTTGTCAGAATTTAAATTTAGAGTTAAAACTTTCTATTCTAATCATCTGTGGCCAACACTGAAATACACATTTTTTTCTTAAAACAAGTATTTCTTTCATCATAAAAAAAGAAATGAACTAATATAAAATAAATTAATCAGAATTTATTTTATGACACATGGTAGGAGACTGATTTGTATAGCTTATATAAGACATGCTAATCAAGAAATAATTACTTTTAAAATATTGTGATTCTTTTCCTCTTTACTTCCTTGTAGTAGATGTGGCTCTATTCACTCATATTTTTAAACAGTCATTTAAAAATGTAATTCCTTGTAAGAGGGGCCACATCAAGAGGCGTCACAAAAGAATTCAAATTCCATACCTATTAAAATAGAAGAATACTTTAAAGGATTTTAAATCTTTTTTATACTCAGTAGATTACAAATGGAGCAAATCATAAATCATTTAAATTATGATTATGAACATTATCTTTTAATTAGTGTTCTAGAAATTAGTTTATAAATAGTATTTTGTTTAAAAACAATATTTTAAAGTCTATCAGTAGAGTGTGGGAGGACTGGAATATGGGGAATAATATATTCAATATGATTAAAAATAAGCTTTTAATTCAATTATGGATATTAATTGTGGATAACAAACCTCCACCTGCATTTCACATATTATCTGAGAACTTTGCTTCAGATTTGGCTGAGTAGCTCCTATCAAAACAAACCTCCTAAAGATGACTGTAAATTAGAGGACAGGGGGCCTATTTGAAGACACTAGAGGAGGTTTTGGGGAGCACAGCCAGAAACTAGAAGGCAATTAGCTCTTATTATAGAAAAAGAGAATGGCACTGGGTAAATGTAAATTTCTCACATTTTATTGTTTTTAGACTGAGGGTAGGCTCAAGTCTGCAACATTTAGGGCACTTAAAACTCTAATATATGCCACAAAACAGCTATGCTGGTTTGAAGAATCAGGGAATCGAGTGTAGAGCAACTACAGCTATAGAAAAGTAAAGGAGGAATTTCAAAAAGATGAAGTCCCAGAAATGGAAAAGCCAGATAGTGAAAGTACCAAGTTCTGTGTCTAATCACTGCTCAGAAGTCTAGCACAGCCCTGGACCATACATGAATGGAGCTGACATCAAGCAGATCAGATAAAAGAACTGAATTGAAATTTGAAATCCATCCTTCATGGGGGAGACAAGTTTTGTAGGCTGATTTCAGCCTGCTTAAAAATCAAGGGAGGCTAGTCTTAGAAAAATGATAACAGAATCCAGATTTTCTACAACACAAAATTCACAGTGTGCAAGATACTGTACAAAGCTACTCAATATAAAGGGGACAAAAAAACAAAAACAGGAAGCATGACCTATTTACAAGAGAAAACACACTCAACAGAGATCAACTTCCAGATAAACCAGATATTAGAGTAGGCTGACAAGGATTTTAAGGCAGCTACTATAACTGTGTTCAATATCATAAGGTAAAATATGCTTGTGATAAATGAAACCATAGAACATTTCAGCAAATATTTAAAAATTGAAATTATAGGACTGAAAAATATATCTGAAATTTTAGCTAAATTATAAAACACATAAATCTTAGATCCATAAAAGTATTTAAAAATGCTGTTTCATCTCAGAACTCTAAAGGTAGTTTATATGATCCTAAGCAAAGTTTACTAACTTAATGACCCTATCTTAAAACTGCATTCTGGAAATAGTAATATAGATGGCATAAAAAATGAGGCAAATGTTTACCCAATTCCCCTTTACCTTTAAAGACAATGAATGACAAACTTTCTGTTTCTGCTTATCAATTCAAGTTAAATTAATGTGACCAATTGCTCAGTTTATCAAATCACTTTTGCTGTAGTAAAATAAAAAAAAAAAACCTCAGGAGATTTTTCCAACAAATTGTTAATAACTGATTGTCTGTATTACTGCTCCAGGTCACAGCTCTACTCCTCATGTCTTCTTATTATCTCCCAGCCGAGATTAAAGAATAAAATATTTTTAAAAAGTAAAATGAAAAGTGGGAATGCATGATTGAGGTAGGATGCAGCAGATATTTGTACGGAAGGAGAAGGAGAAGAACTAAGTAAAAACTAATGATAACAATATAAAATATTCACAGAGTAATCCCACAGGAAAGCATACCACCAAATATATATCACAATATCATGGTCTAAGTGTCAAATGAATAGCCATACATGTGGGTAAATAGGAAATTTTTCGGGAAAAAGCTGAGTGTTGGGAGGGAAACTGAGGCAGGGCTTGCATAATGTCCTCTGGAATGTGTCTAGACTTCTTGGCTCCTTGCTTCTAGCCTCCTAGGCTCCTATTCCCATTATCTCAAGTAGCAGAATATGTTTCATATAAATGTTAAACCGTCACAGCTGTAAATCATGCGCTTAATGCAGTGTGTCCTTTTGACCTTCACATTCTCACCACCTGTTTCTTTGTTGGATTACCAATAAATACTGTGGGCTCCCAGAGTATGGGGTTTTCGCAGCCTCCGTACAATAGCGATGGCCTCTGGTATACCACCTTTTTCTCTCTCACTGTCTTTTTCTCTAATCCTTTGACTCTGCTGGACTTTGTCACCCCCACGAACTACCTGGTGTTGGGTCTGATCACTCTAACATTCCTGGATGCCCAACGTGGGGTGACAAAGACCCCAGTGAAAGAACGCCAGAGCGTGTGAAAGTGGGGAATGCATTGTTAAAGGACACCCGAGGACGTCTAAAACGAAGTTCAGTGGGAAAGCTGAGCGCTGGGAGGAACCAGGGTAACAATGGGACAAAGTGAAAGCATTCTGCTTATTTAAATTTCGTAAGGCATTTATTACAAAGAGGAGGAGTGAAAGTTAGTACTCAATTTATCACTCACCCTTTAGTGCAGTAAAGTAGTTTTGCCCATGGTTCCCGGAGCAAAGGACTATAGAGTTGGATGAATGGGAGATAATTGGCAGAGACTCAAAATAAGCGTATAAAGATGGAACAAAAAGTCCAGTCTTGGTTTGGTCAGCGTGGGTGCTAATAAAAGCCCTTGAGCCATTTCAAACAGATGAGGCAGGTTCAAATGAGGAAGAGGAAGACAAGTGTAAAAAAACTAACTTCAGATTCTAAATGTGAGGAACAGAAACCAGAGGAAATTAAAGAAAAGGGAAACTGAAAAAAGCATGTTTTACTAGCCCGTTGGCTCCACCTGCTGAACTAAGTGAAAGGCCAACTCCTCTTTCTCCTCTTAATGGGCAAGAAGATGAATTAGCTACAAAACGCACTGCTCCCCTTGTTGCAACATTAAAACCTGGAGCAACTGGTGGTGCTATACAAAATTCTACTCAAAAGGCTGGAGTCGAGGGAGACCTTGAAGCATGGCAATTTCCCGTTACTATAATCCAGCAGGGAGGACAGCAAACGTCCTCCCGCTGTGTTTCCAAAATCCATCTACAAAGGAGAAAGATATACAAGTAGTTTTTTTTTTTTTTAAGTGTACCCTATTCCTTTTAAAAGCCAGGGTAAATTTAAAACCTATAATTGATAATTAAAGATCTTCTCCGTGACCCTATAACACTCCAATACTACCTTGTTGTCAGTGTAAACAAGGACATAGCCCGAAAGCACTGAGACCACTGACAACCAGTAGCCTTTGTATCAAAAATCCTTACCCAGTAACCCATGGATGGTCAAAATGCATTCCATCAGTAGCGGCAATTTCTTTGCTAGCAGAAGAAAATAGAAAAATAACTTTTAGAGGAAACCTTGTTGTGAGCACACCTCGCCAGTTCAGAACTATCCTAAATTAAAAGCAAAAAGGTAGCTTACTAACCCAAAGTATGGGGTTATTCTATTACAAAAAGGTGATTTAATGTGCAGGTTTGTGCACATGTACCCTAGAACTTAAAGTATAATAAAAAAAATACATACTAAAAAAAGGGGAAAAAAATGTTGATTTAACATTAACCACTGAAAATTCCCTTAACCCAGCAGGTTTCCTAATGAGGGATTTAAATCTTAATTACCATACAAAGGTCTGACCAGACCTAGGAGGAACTCCCTTCAGGACAGGACGATAGGTGGTTTCTCCCAGGTGATTAAGGGGAGGAAAACACAATGGGTATTCAGTAATTGATAGGGAAACTCTTGTAGAAGCAGAGTTAGAAGAATCGCCTAATACTTAGTCTGCTCAAACAAATATGTGAGCTGTTAGCACTCAGCCAAGCCTTAAAGTATTTACAGAATCAAAAAACTATCTCAATCCTGACTCGAAAGGTTACCTACACTCTCTGAAATGAATTTGTGTAAGAACTGTTCATGGGAATGTGTCTTGATGGGGCAGCTGGGTTATGAAATAGGAACCCAGCTCAGCTCTATAATTCACCTCTGAGAGCAATGGCAATGTTGGGCACGCTGGTAAAGGACCACTAGAATCTAGCAGCCCGGACCCCTTTCTCTGTGGTCAAGAAAGGTGGGAAAACAGGTGCAGGACTGCTACATTGGTGAGCATAAGTAATCCGATAAGCAGAGGTCCATGGGTGATGACGCACCCTAGAAAGGAATAAGCATTAGGACCATAGAGGATGCTCTAGAACTAATGCTCATCAGAAAATGACTAGAGGTGCTGGCATCCCTATGTTCTTGTTTCAGATGGGAAACGTTCCCCCCAAGGCAAAAAGCCCCCTAAGATGTATTCTGGAGTATTCGGTCCAGAGTGTGTGTACATTTTTCCCTCTCAGATTTGAAGCAAATTAAAATAGACCTAGGTAAATTCTCAGATAACCCTGAGGCTATATTGATGTTTTACAAGGGTTAGGACAATCTTTTGATCTGACATGGAGAGATACAATGTTACTGCTAGATCAGACACTAACCACAAATGAGAGAAGTGCTGCCATAACTGCAGCCCGAGAGTTTGGCGATCTCTGGTATCTCAGGTCAATGATAGGATGACAACAGAGGAAAGAGAACAATTCCTCACAGGCCAGCAGGCAGTTCCCAGTGTAGACCCTCATTGGGACACAGAATCAGAACATGGAGATTGGTGCAGCACACATTTACTAACTTGCATGCTAGAAGGACTAAGGAAAACTAGGAAAAAGCCTATAAATTAATGATGTCCACTATAACACAGGGAAAGGAAGAAATTCCTACTGCCTTTCTGGAGAGACAAAGGGGGAGGCATCGAAGAAGCATACCTCTCTGTCACCTGACTCTATTGAAGGCCAACTAATCTTGAAGTTTATCACTCAGTCAGCTGCAGACATTAGAAAAAACTTCAAAAGTCCACCTTAGGCCTGGAGCTAAAACTTAGAAACCCATTGAACTTGGCAATCTCCTGTGTGTGTGGGTTTTTTTTTATTGTTGTTGTTTTTTAGATCAGAGGAGCAGGCAGAACGTGACAAATGAGATTTTTTAAAAAAAGGCCACCACTTTAGTCATGACCCTCAGGCAAGCAGACTTTGGAGGCTCTGGAAAAGGGAAAGCCTGGGCAAATCGAAAGCCTAATAGGGCTCGCTTCCAGTGCTGTCTACAAGGACACTTTAAAAAGATTGTCCCAATAGAAATAAGCCGCCCCCTCGTCCATGCCCCTTATGTCAAGGGAATCACTGGAAGGCCCACTGCCTCTAGGGACAAAGGTCCTTTGAGTCAGAAGCCACTAACCAGATGATCCAGCAGCAGGACTGAGGGTGTCTGGGGCAAACTCTAGCCCATGCCATTGCCGTCACAGAGCCCTAGGTATGCTTGACCATTGAGGCCCAGGAGGTTAACTATCCCCTAGACACTGGTCCGGGCTTCTCAGTCTTACTTCCTGTCCCGCACAAATGTCCTCCAGATCTGTCACTATCTGAGAGGTCCTAGGACAGGCAGTCACTAGATACTAGATACTTCTCCCAGCCACTAAGTTGTGACTGGACTGGGGAACTTTACTCTTTTCACATGCCTTTCTAATTATGCCTGAAAGCCCCACTCCTTTGTTAGCGAAAGACATCCTAGCAAAAGCAGGGGCCATTATACACTTCAATTAGAAGGAAAAAGGGTAAATATATATACAGCTCTAAGTATGCTTTCCTAGTCCTCCATGCCCCCATAGCAATATGGAGAGAAAGGGAATTCCTAACTTTCGAGGGAACACCTATCAAACATCAGGAAGCCATTAGGCCCCAAAATTCTCCTTACCTCTGAGTCTACTTTGTCCAATCCCTGCCTAAAGACAATTTTATGGGAAAGAGGATTTGCTTGTGTCTCTCCAGGTAACAATCAGGTGCCTGTGTGGGTGCCCATCTAACATCTGAAGATCTATCATGAGCCACAGCATCTAATGGAACCACCTGTACAGTGCAAATTGAAGGTTTGAAAAGCCTCAATTTGCTTTCTCTATGCCTTCTGTTAATCAGAAAAGACCTGTTTCTCATTATTGGTGGACTCCTGGCTACAGCTACAAAAGTTTTTTTGCTTCTGTTTCGGTAGATTTACTAATGTGGGCATGAGGGTCTGCTTGTGTTTTTTGCAGGAGATGAACGAACCGTATGGATGCCCTCAAGATGTGTACGACCATGGAATGGGAGACTGGAGGGATCCATGGATCCCAACCATGGACCAGGTTCCCCCAGTACGATCCATGAGTCAGTTGAATCTGAATGCGAAGATGGAACGAGGACCAACCAGAGTCAACAATGCTTAATGGACCAATGTTTTCTAACTCAGCTCCTCTCTACCCTGAATACAAGAGACCCTAATAGTTAGGCAGGAGTATCATAGCCCCTATTCAGCATGAAGTTACAGAAGACGGACCTTCATCCTTCTGCAACTCCTAGGATTAAGGGTCCTCTTGTAAAAGGGAAAGGGGAAATATGTGGGAAGCATTCAAACCAGAGTGACTCCAGTCTGGATAAGTGCTAAGAAAAAGGAAGCTGGATCACCAACTGGCAATTAAGGGCTGCACAGCCTGCAGTTGCCTTGCTCAATTAAAAGAGGCCACCTCTTACGCTAGTAATAATGATAGCAATAATACCTTCTCTTTTACTAAAAAGAAGGGGGGCATGTTGGGCAAAAAGCTGAGTGTTGGGAGGGAAACTGAGGCACGGCTTGCATAATGTCCTCTGGAATGTGTCTAGACTTGCTGGCTCCTTCTAGCCCTCCTAGACTCCTATTCCCATTATCTTAAGTAGCAGAACATGTTCCTTATAATGCTAAACTGTCACAGCTGTAAATCATGTGCTTAATGCAACGTGTCCTTTTGACCTCCACATTCTCACCACCTGTTTGCTGGATTACCATTAAATACCATGGGCTCTCAGAGTTTGTGGTCTTCGCAGCCTCCATACAATAGTGATGGCCCCTGCTGTGCCGCCTTTTTCTCACTTTTTCTCAATCGTTTGACTCTGCTGGACTTTGTCACCCCCACGACCTGGTGTTGGGTCTCATCACCCCAACAAATTTATAGTTATTCTCTAACTCAATATTATGTAATAATTGATAGCACATTTAAATGATTTGCTGATTGTCACCCTTGCTTATTATAAACCTTAGGTTACTACAATGATATTGACATCGGAAACCAAAGGAATTGCAATACTGTGTTTATTCTTTGTGCTGAGTTTCAAGAAAACTTGTGTCACAAGGCATATGGAAAATTCTAAAATTCAGCTAGGCAAATGGACCTTTGCCTTCACTATATCTCCAATGACCACCAAGCACTATATAGGGTTGTGATGGATAATGCATTACTTGCCCCTCAGATGAGAAGCACGTAAACCTTGGCTTTCTCATAGAGATTATTTTAAAAGCTGTTCTGGGTCACAAGCTGATGAGGGACTCTCAACATAAAAGTAAAGAAACATGTTCCATGCAGTTCTTTGGGAAATTTTCTTCACATTTACAGCATCTAACATTAGGAATTTAAATAATCTATTACTTTTTTTTTACCAAAAGGACCTTTTTCTCTACACTGATCCACTACAGAAATGATTGCTTGTCATTTGCTTTATATATCTTTGAATTTTTACATTTTCTTCCACAAACCTAAGATATAAGCTACTCAAGAGAAAAAATGTTTTTTGTTATAACCCTATCAGCTCTTAAACAATAGTATTCTCTTCAAAGCTGGTTAAGGTGTATTTGTTTTGAGTGACTGTTTGATATATACTTGCTCTTTAATGCCTACATAATGTGGACCTGCCTCAGGATGAATCTAGGTGTCTACTCACATTTACAGAACATACCAAGAGCCAATTGTGTATATTAAGTATAAATTTACATAAAAGTCTTAAAAATAACAAGCCCAAATCTGTTTGCATGAATCAAGCCATAACTTTTATAAAGGTTATAACATTTGTTTCTACTGAAACATGTGCCAAGTTACAGCTTAGATATTTTTACTATACATTTAAAAAATAAGCTTTCCCCCATCCATTAGCAGACTTGAACAATAAAAAGTGGAGATCATATGAAACTGTTGATATGGTCTTTCCTCCGTTTTGGCAAAGAACAATTAATCAAAAAGTGAGGTCTATATTCATCCTTGACAATGATTGGGCTTGTGAGAACTTTGAATAAAGGAATAAAGTTAAGAGTTACACTTCTGATATCAAAAGTCATGCAGCTTTAGCCTGCTTCTCTTGAGATTCTTGCCCTGAGTGAATACAGCTACTACGCAAGAAGTTTGATTTGCTTTGAGACAGAACTGGTAAAAACGCCTTGTACTGGTCCTCTTATCAGCATTACCCAGTGAATGCCTAAGCAACAGCCAGCCTTAGCTGTGAGCTATATGTGAGGGAATTATCTTGAGCATTCCACCCAGACAAGCCTTCAGATGACTGCGGTCCTACCCAACATCTGAACACAACTACGGAAAAGATACCAAGTAACCTGCAACCCTCCTGAAGTCCCGACCCATGAAATTATGTCCCTAATGTTATTTTATGCCTCTACATTTTGGGATATTGCTTTATGCTGTAATATATAATCTCCAGAACTTTCCACCATGCTTGGATATAACCTTTACTTTCATTTTGATTATGTACCAGCTGTACTCTCCAATTTACATATGAGGAAGCTGAGACACAAAGAGGTAAATTTACTTCCCCAAAGTCTCACAGCTATGATAGTAAAAGGAACCAATGGGGTAAGTCACATAAAATTCTCAGCACAATACTTGACACATAAGTTACATGGTACATTTTAAGCCATTATTATGACTATCATTATTTAAATTTGGAAGCTTGAAGTGGTAGTTGTACATCAAGCTGCAATTTAGAGAGTGCTTTGCAGGGGAGAAAAAGTGGGAACACCTTGTACCTCCCTTGAATTATTAAAATAACTAGAGGATGTTCCCCTGCTATTTGCAGTACTTTGAAGAAAAATTTGGAAATGCCTTACCTCTTCCTTGAAGTGATGAAATAATCAGATGAGAGTGATTCAGGTCATGTGCTCTTGTCTGGGCTTCTCTGCTTCTCAGCTTTTTCATCTATAAAATGAGACAACTAGGTTCCTAGACAATCTAATATCCTTTTTATTTAACATTTTCCAAGATTCTTTTATTTAATAGATAAAAATATTCCTTGAATGGAAAATATAGTGATCCACCTCTTGTCCATCACTGGTGATCTCAGAAAATACAAGAGCACTGGACACCTTGAGAATAAACATAGATAATGGGAAAGGAGTAAAGTGGTGGAGAAACCAATCGATCAAAACATTTTAGCTTCAGCTACTTCTCAATGTTCTCATACCTCTTGGAGCCCAGGTGCAAAACCAAAATTGCTTCAGACTGTGAAGCAACGTTAGTGAATTCTATAGGTGAGAGTTTTAATGAAACTGAGACTGCACAGATCACATACAGGAAATCAGGCCTGCCTTAAGAGGGAAAAATAGTATGCTATCCAAACCTCTCACTTTACAAGTGAGAGACATGAGCTCCAAAGAGAATGGGTTTACTAATGATTACCTTGGTAGCAAGGCTGGCAGGAAGACCTAGAATCCAGAAATATGTGGCATTTCATAACTTCAATTTATGTAATTTTGAGGCAGTTCATCAAGTGGTGGCTTGGGGAAAAAGCCATGATAACTGTGAAACTCCTTCTAAAACTTCCCAAATAAAGATGGGATCTGAGGGTAAGGGGCGAGCAGAGTATTTGCTCTACAACATATATTCTTAACAAATGCCCTATTCCTCTCATCTCCAGGTGGATTTGCACCTCTGTGACATAATTATATTGAAGGACTGTCAGCAATTTTTTTTTCCCTCTAAGGGCCCAGATAGTAAATATTTGTGTCTTTGGGCGCCACACGGTCTCAGTCACCACTACTCAACTCTGCTGTTGTAGCATGAAAGCAGCAATGAACAATTTGTAAGTGAATGGTCATAGCCACATTCCCATGAAACTTTATTTACCAAAATGGACAACAGAGCAGAGTTAACCCACAGGCAATAGTTAGCCTATGTGGAATGTCTTTGTGTATTTCTTATATAGCATATAAATATTCTTGGGCTAGATGTTTGTTAGACACCCATAGTTTGTATTGGGTAAGTTACTGGAAAATAGAGCATATATTTTCTGAATCACTTTTGTAAAACCCCAATATGTTTTGAAAAGACACACATTTTAATTGATTTTCTAAAAGTTAAATAAGTACCTGATATAACTTGCAATCATCTTGTAGAAGGTATCACCCAATTTAGTGGATTTTATTGTTCATTCATTTACACATACACAATTTATTCAGCTCCCATGTAATGTGAAATAAAATGACAAACCCATTTCTCAATATACTTATGATCTAATGCATTTTTTTCACATAGAAGAAATAGGGAAATAATACAACTCATTGTGTCCTGATGGAAGAAAGTGTCCACCTGACATCAAGTGACAGAAGGAATAAGGCTTAGTAAAGGAGCTAGCACTTGAGCTACAGTTTGATGATTGAATAGGAGTTTATCAAATGACTAAGGAGGAAAGCATTTTTCAGGCATAGCCATCATTCTATATAAAGGTGCAATGAAGGTGTAATTAAACATAAAGGTGTAATTCTCAAGACTGATTTGCTCAAACAGACTGACATTTTCCTTGCACCTACTGTTTCAATATCATTTTTCTTGTCAAGTCATGCCAAAATTTAGTCTCATCTTAGTTTCACATACAATTCACCTACTCACCAATTTTGGAATTTATCAGGAACTAGCCTGTCAAAAATCTCCTTTTAATACTAATTTAATTCTAGAAATAATCTTGGCTTAAGTTTTTGGATGGGATAACAATCATTGTATTGATGTCAGGGTTGGTAAATTTTCTGCATCTACTTTATCTGATCAGAAAACACATACATACAGCACTGAGTAGTTGAAAGTGTTCTTTCCTCCATATCCTGATGATCTTTGTAATACTGTATTTTGTCTTATTTCTTAACTCACGTTTTATGTCGTGTTTTCTTTTTGTTCTTATTTTTTCCTTTTGTCTATTTGCGGTCTCTGCTACTGTGTTATAATTTACATAAAATAGTATCCATTTCAAGTCTATAATTTGATGAGTCAACATGAAATTACTACTACAGTCAGGACACCAAACATTTCTATCATGCCAAAAGTTTCCTTCTGCCCCTTTGTAGTTCATTACTCCTTTCAACCATGCTGGTCCCAGGCAATCAATCTATATTTTGTCCCTGTCACTCAAGATGCTTTCAAGAATTTTATAAACATGGAATTGTAGAGTATGTATGCTTTTGCATCTAAATTGTTCCACCTAGGATAATGATTGAGGTTCATTTATATCATTGAGTGTATCAGTACTTTATTCATTTGTATTGCTAAATGGTATTCTATCGTATCAGAGGTTTTCGTTAGACAAGGAATGGGAACTAAGTTTCATAGCATATCTTATACCTGATTGCTAGCAGCCATGTGGTTTATTGCCTTGAAAAGTTCTAGACTACCTCTAGACCCAGAGATAGAGTTCTGTCTTTGATTAGCAATTTCCATGATAGATAATAAAGCGGGAAGTGGTCGCAAATGTGTTACATATTTGCAAGCTATGGCTTAGGTACTACCGATTCCACATGGACTTTCCCTATTGTGTATTTCATATTTTCACTCTTTCTTTGATACCAAGCCATCCACAATTGTTCAGTTTCCATGTTTTCATGTGGTTACATATTTTATGTGCTAATGACAAGAAAAGGTTAATTGCTGATACTACCGCCTGGTTGTACAAATTCTCCCTCTTTTCCCCTCTCCCCCCACTCTCCACCCCTCTCCCCCCACTCCCCTTCTCCCTTTCTTTTGTCTGTCTGTCGCCAGGCTGGAGTGCGGGTGGTGTGATCTTGGCCCACTGCAACTTCTGCCTCCAGGGTTCAAGCGATTCTCCTGCCTCAGCCTCCCGAGTAGCTGGGACTACAGGCATGCACCACCATGCCTGACTAATTTTTGTATATTTAGTAGAGATGTGGTTTCAACATGTTGGCCAAAATGGTCTTGATCTCTTGACCTCATGATCTGCCCACCTCGGCCTCCCAAAGTGCTGGTGTTACAGGTGTAAGCCACCGTGCCTGGCCTTTCTCTCTGTTTTATTGGACCTTTGAGTCTCCCAGGTAATTCATTTTGAATTTATCTGACTACACTAAGAGTTACAATACAGAATGAAGCAAAGTCAATGAATTCATCTGAGTAAACAATGCTCAATCTTATTTCAGCTGCTGTAAAAGTAAAATGAGGTTCTATGAGGACTTATTGCATAGTCTTAGATCATTCAACTAAGAAGGTTGCAGCTTTCAATAAAGAGCTCATTTTAACTGTAAGCATTCAGAAACTTATCTTACAGATAAAAAGATGTAGAGTAAGAAACTCTATGAAATAAACTGGAGAAATTTTTGAAGTTTTACCACTATATCAAAGTAGATGAAGGACAGTGAGAATGAGTTCTTATAAATCTTCATTACACTAACAAATACACTGTATGGTATTTGAGATATTTCACTTATACATCAAATGTGATAGAATCAGTTTAAAAAGGTAATTTTCCAGGAAGTTTAATTATGTAATTCAACAGATTACATGTTATGCATATCATTTTGATTTCCATCTCGTATCTTATTGTTAATATTATTGCCTAAGATTTCCTTTTGTAAAAACACCTATTTTCCTGAGTGAACTAAACTTGAGCAGATCTATTAGATATATTTTCAGTACTTTTTCTTTCTCACTGCTGGTTTTGCTGCTAAATTAGCCCACTCAATCAGTTGCACACATTTCATTCAGACTATTATTCATAGCTGTTTGAATTTATTCCTTGGCCTCTGCAGTTTTTGTTTCTTTCCCACATAATGTGTCTACTAGTCTATAATTGCATTAGAAACCTTGATACCAGAGTAATCATATTAACTGGTAATAGTTTAGAAATTTATGACTTTTAAAGTATTTTTTCCCTGTACATTGACTAGCACTCATATGTTAGAATTACTCAAATATTTATCTTCATTTTCCAAGAGTATAAGTAAAAATATAAATGTAACTGTGTGAATATTTGGACATCCTGACAGAACATTTGAGTACTAAATCATGGCTTATATGACATATTTATTTTAATGAAGTTAAAACATAGTATGAATTGGGCATGGTGACTCACATCTATAATCCTAGTTCTCTTGGATGCCAAGGCAAGAGGATCACTTGAGGCTAGGAGTTCAAGACCAGCCTAGGCAGCCTCATCTCTACAGCATTTTTTTTTTTTTTTTTTTTTAAGCTGGGCTTGCTGATGCATGCCTGTAGCCCCAGCTACTTGGAGGCTGATGTGGGAGGTTTGCTGGAGCCCAGGAGTTTGAGGTTACAGTGAGTTATTATAGTGCCACTGTACTACAGCCTGGATGACAGAGTGAGACCCTGTCTCTAAATTAAGAACAAACAAAACCATAGTATGTAATCAGAATATTTTTGAGTGAGTGACAACCATTGTAACATTGGAGAGAGAAAGTTGGATTGACTTCCTGGGTAGGGGGAATTTGCACTTATAACTTCTCTAGAGCTAGTGTGATTAGGAAAGAGGGAGTTAAAAGCAAGTATCTTATATACAGTGTTTGTTTTTCATCATAAATGTCCACCTTTACCAGATAATTTATCCATAATTGAGTGAAAAAGCATGGGTTTTAGAGTAAAGATGGCCTGGATTGAAAACTGGTTTCACTAGTGAATGACCATGGGAAGTTACTCCATTTTATGAGACTCAGTTTAATTCTATATTAGACTGCATGTGAGGTGATGGATTTGTTGAATAGCCTGATTTAATCATTTCATAGTAAAAATAAATATTGAAACATATTATACCCTATAAATAAATACAATTATTATTTGTCAGTTAAAAAAAATTTGTTTCCTGAGTCACAAAATTGTCGCCAGGATTGAGATGCCCCCTGTAAATACAGTGCAGTTTTTGACAGAGTGACTTTGGAGTGGATCTATAATACCATACACAGTTAAAATTGCATCAATTTTAAACTAAAATAAAAGTTTGTGACCAATAAGTGATAATTTAAATATTTTATCAGTATTGAGGAATCTTGAAAGTACTACTTTTTTCACTACCTCTTCTCTCTTCTTTTATCCCATTTCATCCCATTTTACTGCCTATTTAGAGCAATTTATAAGCTATTTAAGACACCAAAGCCATTCACATTTTTATGTGATTCCCTTTAAAATTCTCCAAAAATAAAATGTAAATTGTGTTTCTTGATATTTCTATGCTTGTGTATAAAAATATATGTGTAGAGGCTCTGAGAACACATAGAACATAAGAAAATGTCAGAAGTATCCTGACTGGTAAATTAAAATGAATCAACATTGGAAGATAGCTACAAAGGAGCAAATAGATTCTCTTTTATTCTGCAATTAAACAGATAGTTATCTAGAAGTGTATATGTGCAGTCAGAATGGTGATGATAACTTTTCTCTGTGGATTAATTTCATTCTGCTTATTGAAGTATGGCTCTGGATGTCACAGGTAGAGAAATACAAGGAGACTAAAATATGTTCAGAGGATGGTGAACAGTTTTAAAAGATCATGAAACCATGTTAATATAAGGAATTTATCTTTTGGAGATAGATATCAAACATTACTGATGAAATAAATCATGTCTGCAATTTACAAAAATCAAAGTTGTTTAGTGTTGGTGATAATATTTTTTAAATTTTTTCCATAAGTTATTGGGGTACGGGTGATATTTGCTTACATGAGTAAGTTCTTTAGTGGGGATTTGTATGATTTTTGGTGCACCCATCACCTGAACAGTATATACTGCACCATATTTGTAGTCTTTTATCCCTGGCCCCTCTCCCACTTTCCCCCCCAAGTCCTCAAAGTCCATTGTATCATTCTTATGCCTTTGCGTCCTCATAGCTTACCTCCCACATATCAGTGAGAATACACAATGTTGGGTTTTCCATTCCTGAGTTACTTCACTTAAAATAATAGTCAGCAGTCTCATCTAGGTCACTGTGAATGCCTTTAATTCATTCCTTTTTATGGCTGAGTAATATTTAATCGTATAAATATACCACAGTTTCTTTATCCACTCATTGATTGATGGGCATTTGGGTTGGTTTCATGATTTCACAATTGTGAATTTTGCTGCTATAAATGTGTGTGCAAGTATCTTTTTCGTATAATGACTTATTTTCCTCTGGGTAGACACCTAGCAGTGGGCCTGCAGGATCAAATGACAGTTCCACTTTTAGTTCTTTAAGGAATCTCTGCAGTGTTGTCCATAGGGGTTGTGCTAGTTTACACACCCACCAGCAGAGTAGAAGTGTTTCCTGTTCACTGCATCCATGCCAACATCTACCGTTTTTTGATTTTTTGATTATGGCCATTCTTGCAGGAGTAGGGGGGAATTGCACTGTGGTTTTGGTTTTCATTTCCATGATCATTAGTGATGTTGAACATTCTTTCATATGTTGATTGGCCGTTTGTATATCTTCTTTTGAGAATTGTCCACTTTTTTTGTGTTGTTGTTTTTTTTTTTTTTTTTTTTTTTTTTTTTTTTTTTTTTACTGATTTGTTTGAGTTTATTGTAGATTCTGGATATTGGTCCTTTGTCAGATGTATAGATTGTGAAGATTTTCTCCCACTCTGTGGGTTGTCTGTTTACTCTGCTGACTATTCCTTTTGCCCATGCAAAAGGTCTTTAGTTTAATTAAGTCCCAGGTATTTATCTTTGTTTGTATTGCATTTGCTTTTGGGTCCTTGGTCATGAAATCCTTGCCAAAGTCAATGTCTAGAAGGGTTTTTCCAATGTTATCTTCTAGAATTTTTATAGTTTCAGGTCTTAGGTTTAAGCTCTTAATCCATCTTGAGTTGATTTTTGTATAAGGTGAGAGAAGAGAATTCAGTTTCATTCTCCTACATGTGGCTGGCCAATTATCCCAGCAGCATTTGTTGAAAAGGATGGCCTTTCCCCACTTTGATCTTTGACAAACAAAACAAAAACAATGGGCTGTAAGTATTGGGATTTATTTCTGAGTTCTCTATTCTGTTCCATTGATCTATGTGCTTATTATACCAGTACCATGCTGTTTTGGTGACCATGGCTTTATAGTATAGTTTGAAATTGGGTAGTGTGATGCCTCAAGATTTGTTCTTTTCACTTAGTGTTGCTTTTGCTATGTGGGCTATTTTTTGGTTCCATATAAATTTTAGAATTGTTTTTTATAATTCTGTGAAAAATGATGGTGGCATTTTGATGGAGATTGCATTGAATTTGTAGATTGCTTTTGGCAGTATGGTCATTTTTACAATATTGATTCTACCCACCCAGGAGCATGGGATGTGTTTCCATTTGTTTGTGTCATCTATGATTTCTTTCAGCAGTGTTTTGTAGTTTTCCTTGTATAGGTCTTTCGCCTCCTTGGTTAGGTACATTCCTAAGTATTTTTTTTTTAATTATTTTTTTGCACCTATTGTAAAAGGGGTTGAGTTCTTAATTTGATTCCCTGCTTGGTTGCTGTTGGTGTATAGAAGAGCTACTGATTTGTGTTCATTAATCTTGTATCCAGAAACTTTGCTGAATTCTTCTGTCAGTTCCAGGAGCTTTCTGGAAGAGTCTTTAGGGTTTTCAAGGTAAACAATCATATCGTCAGCAAACAGTGACAGTTTGACTTCTTCTTTACTGATTTGGATGCCTTTTATTTCTTTTTCTTGTCCGATTGCTTTGGCTAGGACTTCCAGTACTATGTTAAAGAGGAATGGTGAGAGTGGGCATCCCTGTCTTGTTCCAATTCTCAGAGGGAATGCTTTCAACGTTTACCCATTCAGTATCGTGTTGGGTGTGGATTTTCCGTAGATGGCTTTTATTACATTGAGGTATGTTTCTTGTATGCCAATTTTGCTGAGAGCTTTAATCATAAAGAGATGCTGGATTTTGTCCAATCCTTTTACTGCATCTATTGAGATGATCATGTGATTTTTGTTTCTAATTCTGTTTATGTGGCATATCACATTTATTGCCTTGTGTATATTAAACAACCCCTGCATCCCTGGTATGAAACCCACTTGATCATGGTGGATTATCATTTTGAAATGTTGTTGGATTCAGTTAGCTAGTTATTTTGTTAAGGATTTTAGCATCTATGCTCATCAAGGATATTTGTCTGTAGTTTTCTTTTTTGGTTATGTCAATTCTTGGTTTTGGTATTAAGGTGATGGTGGCTTTACAGAATGAATTGGGGAAGGTTCCTTTTTTCTCTGTCTTGTGGAATAGTGTCAAAAGGATGGGTACCAATACTTATTTGAATGTCTGGTACAATTCTGCTGTGAATTCGTCTGATCTTGAACTTTTTTTGTTGGTAATTTTTAATTACCATTTCAATCTCACTGTTTGTTATTGGTCTGTTCAGGGTATCTAATTCTTGATTTAGGGTAGGAGGATTATATTTTTCTAGAAATTTATCCCTCTCTTCTAAGTTTTCTAGTTTATGTACATAAAGGTGTTCATAGTAGCCTTTATGATCTTTTGTATTTGTGTTATCAGTTGTAATATTGCCTGTTCATTTCTTTTTTGTTTTGTTTTCAATTTTTTAATCCCCCCAAAATTTATTGTTCTAATTTATAATGCCACCAATAGTGTATGTCACTTTCACTGCAATCTTGTCAGCCCTGGGTATTAGGATTTTTCATTTTCACTAATTTTATAGATACTCAAAATGATACCTCCAGATCAGTTTAATTTGCATTTGATTGTTAGTAAGGATGAACTTTTCTCATTAAAAAAACCTATTTGCATTGCTTTTTTGATGAATTATTGGTTCAAATTCCTTGCCCATTTTTCAACTGCAATCTTTATTTGTTCTTGTATATTAAAATTCTAGTATATTTGATGGAAATATTTTTCTACTCTGCTGTTCTTTCAAATATCTTTTCTAAGGGGGAAAAGTAACCATAAGCATTGACAGGAAAAAAAAAACTATCTCTTTAATTTTCTTTTTTTAATTTATTTTTATTTGTATAAATTTAAGGGACACAAGGGCAGTTTTGTTACATCAATATATTAATGAGGTTATTAGAATTTTCTCTCTTCTTGGTCTTGCTAATGGAGTATCCATTTTATGTTTTCAAAGAACCAGCTTTCTGTTTCATTTGTCTTTTGTATTTTATGTTTGTTTGCTTCAATTTCATTTAGTTCTGCTGTCACCTTGGTTATTTCCGTTCTTCTGCTGGGTATGGGTTTGGGTTTGATTTGTTCTTGTTTCTCTAGTTCCTTGAGGTGTGACTGTAGAATGTCAGTTTGTGCTCTTTTAGTCTTTTTGATGTAGGTATTTGGGGCTATGAACTTTCCTCCTGGCACTGCCTTTGTTGTATCCCAGAGGTTTTGAATAGGTTGTGTTGTTATGGTCCTTCAGTTTGAATAATTCTTTAATTTCCATCTTGATTTTGTTTTTGACCCAATGCTTATTCAGGAGCAGATTATTTAATATCCATGTATTTGTATGGTTTTGAAGTTTCCTTTTGGTGTTGATTTCCAGTTTTATTCCACTGTGGTCTGAGAGAGCTTGATATTATCTCAATTTTTTTAAATTTGTTGAGACTCATTTTATGGCCTTTCATATGGTTTATCATGGAATTCCAGACACTGTGGAATAGAATGTGTATTCTGTGGTTGCTGGATGAAATATTCTGTATATATCTGTTAAGTCCATTTGTTCCAAAGTATGGTTTAAATCTGTTTGTTCACTTTCTGTCTTGATGACATGTCTAGGGCTGTCAGTGGAGTATTGAAGTCCCCCACTATTATTCTGTTGTTGCCTATCTGATTTCTTAGGTCTATTAGTAATTGTTTTATAAATTTGGAAACTCCAGTATTAGGTGCATATGTTTAGGATTGTGATATTTTTCTGTTGGACAAGATCTTTTACCACTATATAATGTCCCTCTTTGTCTCTTTAATCACAGTTGCTTTAAAGTTTGTTTTGTCTAATATAAGAATAGCTACTTCTGCTTGATTTTGATGTTCAGTTGCATGAAATGCCTTTTCCACCCTTGTACTCTAAGTTTATGTGAGTCCTTATGTGTTAGGTGAGTCTCCTGAAGGCAGCAGATAGTTGGTTGGTGAATTCTTATTCATTCTGAAGTTCTGTATATTTTAAGTAGAGCATTTAGGCCATTTAAATTCAATGTTAATATTGAGATGTGAGGTACCATTGCATTCATCATATTTGTTGCCTGTGTACTTTGGTTTTTATGTTTTTGCTTTTTAACTTGCATTTTTGTTTTATAGGTCCTGTGTGATTTATGCTTTAAAGAGGTTCTGTTTTGATGTGTTTTCAGGATTTGTTTCAAGATTTGGAGCTCCTTTTAGCAGTTCTTGTAGTGAAGGCTTGGTAATGGCAAATTCTCTCAGCATTTGTCTGTAATAGATTGTATATTTCCTTCATATATGATGTTTAGTTTCACTGGATATAAAATTCTTGGCTGAAAATTGTTTTGTTTGAAGAGACTGAAGATAGGTCCCCAATCCTTTCTAGTTTGCAGGGTTTCTGCCGAGAAATCTGCCATGAATCTGACAGGTTTTCCTTTATAGGTTACCTGGTGCTTCTGTCACACAGCTCTTAAGAATCTTTCCTTCATCTTAACTCTAGATAACCTGATGACAATGTGCCTAGGTGATGATCTTTTTGCAATGAATTTCCCAGGTGTTCTTTATGCTTTTTGTATTTGGATGTCTCAGTCTCTAGCAAGGCCAGGGAAGTTTTCCTTGATTATTCCCCCAAATATGTTTTTCAAACTTTTAGATTTCTTCTCTTCCTCAGGAACACCAATTATTCTTAGATTAGGTCATTTAACATAATCCCAGACTTCTTGGAGGCTTTGTTCATATTTTCTCATTATTTTTTCATTATCTTTGTTGGATAGGGGTAATTTGAAGGCCTTGTCTTCAAGCTTTGAATTTATTTCTTCAACTTGTTTAATTCTATTGCTGAGACTTTCCAGAGCATTTTGCATTTCTATAAGTTTGTCCAATATTTCCTGAATTTTGGATTGTTTTTTCTATAAGTTATCTATTTCGTTGAATATTTATCCCTTCACTTCCATTATCATTTGTTGGATTTCCTTCCACTGGGCTTTCCCTTTCTCTGGTGCTTCCCTGATTAGCTTAATAACTAATCTCCTGAATTATTTTTCAGGTAAATCAGGCATTTATTCTTGGTTTAGATCCATTGCTGGTGAACTAGTGTGAATTTTGGAGGGTATCGAAGAGCCTTTTTTTGTCGTATCACCAGAGCTGGTTTTCTGGCTCCTTCTCATTTGGGTAGACTCTGTCAGAGAGAAAAGATCTATGGCTAAAGGCTGTTGTTCAGATTCTTTTGTCCCATAGTATGTACCTTTGATGTAGCACTCGCCCCCTTTTCCTATGGATGTGGCTTCCTCTGAGCTGAGCTGCAGTGATTGTTGTCTCTCTTCTGGGTCTATCCACCAAGTAAGTCTACCTGGCTCCAGGCTGGTGTACTGGGGGTTGTCCGCACAGAGTACTATGATGTGAACTATCAGTCTCTCAGCCATGGATATATCACCACCTGTTCTGGTGGAGGTGGCAGGGGGCTGAAATGAACTCCATGAGGGTTCTTAGCTTTGGTGGTTTAATGCTTTACTTTTGTGGTGGTTGGCCTCCTGCTGGGAGGTGGCTCTTTCCAGAGAGCATCAGCTGTGGTAGTATGGAGAGGAACTGACAGTGGACAGGGCCCCAGAACTCCCAAGATGATATGCCCTTTGTTTTCAGCTATCAGGGTAGGTAGGGAAGGACCATCAGGTGGGGTAGTACAAGGCGTGTCTGAGCTCAGAATCTCCTTGAGTGGGTCTTGCTGAAGCTGCTGTGTGGGGGATGGAGGTGGGATTCCCAGGTCCATAGTGGTATGTACCTAGGGAGGATTATGGCTGCCTCTGCTGAGCCATGCGGTTGTCAAGGAAGTGGGGGAAAGCTGGCAGTCACAGGCCTCACCCAGCTCCCATGCAAACTGAAGGGTCAGTCTTACTCCCACAATTTTCTCCCTAACAGCGCGGAGTCTGTTTTCAAGCAGTGGGCAAGCTGGACTTGAGAGCTTGCCCCAGGCTACCCATCTCCAAGTTGCAAAAGAAAAGGGCTTGGTTCTTCCCCAGCTTGTGGAGTCTGCACAGTCGATTCATGCCTTCCCCCGAGTTCTGGCCAGGAGGCTTCTCACCCCTTTCAAATTGTTAGAGTTCAGCTGAAGATTTCCTTTTCCCTGTGGTGGTTTCCCCCCACACTCCTCTGGCCGCTCTCCTGAGGGATCCCTGTGGTGCCAGGCAAGAATGGCCTGCTTGGGGATCCAGTGAGCTCC
The DNA here is from genome assembly GCF_028885655.2 of Pongo abelii. Lineage (NCBI taxonomy): Eukaryota > Metazoa > Chordata > Mammalia > Primates > Hominidae > Pongo > Pongo abelii. The sequence goes on from NC_071998.2 coordinate 28,252,379, forward strand.
CAGGGCCTTTCTGCTGCTTTTTGTACCCCTGTATTTTGCTCGGCTGTCTAAATTGACTCAGCTCCTGGTAAGGTCGGAAACTTCTCCCGCAAACAGGTCTTCAGTTTCTCCAGTGAGAGTATGTATTTGGAAGAGGAGGATCTCCGTTTCCCACTTCCGCAGTTGGGCCACTTACAGTATTTGGGGTGTCTCCTGAGTCCTGCAGGAGCAGTCCACTTCCCTCAGACGGTCTGTGGGTCCTCTCAGGATTGCTGGTTTGTTATCGCAGTCGATCTGGTGCCAAAATTCACAACGCGAGCCTCCGCACACTGCTCTGTCCATCCGAGTCAGAGCTGCAATCTAGTCCTGCCTCCCATCTGCCATGATGATTCCCTCACTGGTGGTGATGATATTTATTTAGCAATATCATCCATGCTTTGTTAACTGTTGAAGCTAGCTTTTTGGGCCCCAATATATTATTCTCTCTTCTTTTTCGTGTGTTTTGATAGTTTTTAGTTAAAATAAAAATGTAAAAGATGTAATTCAAAAGGGAATTAATAATTAGAAAAGATAAGCATAGAGAAGAAATGATTCTCAGTGAAGTTTGAAAAACCTATGAAGGAATATATTCTGGAAACTATTGGAAAGTTGTCATGGACCAAACATTCTAAAAGATGATGTTAGAGTTTTAAGGTGCTAGAAAAATATCTGGGATAAAAGGAAAGAAACTGTAAGAAAGTATATTTCGGTTTAATATAATGTGTATTTATTTTTTAGTCACGTATTGAGCACCTCTTATGCACTGGGACATTTTACTCTGGGTAGAGCACTGTCAGGTGTACTTATGAATCAGGTAACAGAAAATGTATTCCTAAAGAAATTAGAGCTTGACCAAATTCCTGAAAAATATATAGGTATTCATAATGCTAATAAATGTGGGTTATATCTAATTAGCATGATGATATTTAAAACATTTAAGCAAGAGAGGGAGGGATGGGATCAGATTCACATTTTATTTAGTTATCTTTAGATATTGCAGAGAAAGTGTTGGAGAGCTATGGGACTATAAAACAACCAACATTTAAAAATACTATTTAAATTGCCAATGTAAAATATAATGCATCCTTAAACCGCAGCAAGAGAAGATAGAATAAAGGGTATGAATACAAAACATATTGAAGGGCAAGAATCAAAAGGACTGTTACTGAATGAATTAAAATGTAAAGTGATTTATGCTTTTGTTTTGGATGATTGCATAGATGTTATCATTTACCAAGACAGTAACCATAGAAGAAACAGATTTTTTAAAAGGAAAAACGGGTTAGTTTGGGATGTACTCCTTTTTGAGAAATCTCTGATACTACCCTTTGGAAGGAAATTTCCTATAGCCACAATTTATAGAACTTAGTGAGAGTGGGTCAACTTTCATTCATGTTTCAGTGTTTGAGTACCCACATGGTCCCTAGATGCATTCCTATACAGGTTTCATTACTTAAACCGAGGAAATACATTTGCCAGTCTCGGTCAGGAGAAGACTCCCAAAAGTTTGGCCTAGCTTTAGTCTGGAATTGTCTCCACATAAAATTTGCTTCTAGTGGTTGAGTTTAGCAAGCACAGTCACAAGAGGGACTACTGTGACCTCTCTTTCACCCATCCCTTGAGGTTTTAAATATTTTAGTAAGGTTGAAGTCTTTTTTATTTTCTTAAATTGGAGCGAATGGTTACCTTGCATGAACATCTGCACCTGAGATGTGTGGTCTGGCCCCTGTCAATGTTGCATTTGTCCAAAGATCAAAGAAATGAGGTTGGGCCCTAAAGCTACAGGCAGAAGGATAGTGGCAGTGCTCTGATTACCGGTGACACTTGCAGGCTTGGACCACTACAGATCTTGATGTTAACAATTCATGATTGCCACCCTGCACCTAAGTAGTTATGAATTCAGAGACCTTATGGGAGAATAAAACAAAGTATTGCACTAGCTCTGAGTGCTAAAAGAAAATACGACACTTTGTGTTTTCTTCAAATGTTCCTCTGAAAGTGAATTTAATAATACATTTGGGGCACATCAAATGTCTTCCCCCATTCAGGGGAATATTGAACAACGTTGAGAGTTTAATGCACCTGAAATCCACAGGCAAGGTTGTCTACAAAAGATATATGTCAGAAAGGCCAAATGGGTTAGAAAGGAAGCACCTACATGAATCAGGAAACCATCCTAAACTACACAGGTTTTTCTCAAATATGAAATATTTATTTTTTTCTCAAATTCACCCATGCTGCCAAAAAATCTCTGAATTTCTATTAAGAATTTTATATGTTCTATTTATAAATTTCTAGTAGCTGTGAAATGGCAACATATGTAATGCATGATAAATTGAAAAATATGTTTTAGTAGTATAACTGAAAGTATCTCTATATTACTATACTTTCAAGTCATAAAATGTATTATAAAATGTAAACTGCAGAGACTTATGCTCTAATTTCAAAAAGCTGTATTACAAAGAGTTCTGCTAAAAAATTATTTTATCCCCACAATACTATAGTTAATATCCTTTAAACTTGATGAGTAATTTCTAACGCATATCTATCTACCCTCCTGAGTTATGGTAAAAGTAGAAAAGAAAAAGAAGAGGATAGTAAGAGAGTAGAGGATGTAAAACAGGGGGTTTAATTCTGGGGTGTTTTTCTACCCTAAAGAATTGAGACCACAGGAAAACTGGACAGAATTCACTAAGTTATTTTCGCATTTGCTTAAAATTTTACTTAGTAGAGAGTGGGGACATAAAATAGAAAAGGAAAGTGTTCTCTTTCAATCAGACTTCAGCTTTGGAAGCAGAAACACAAGCAGAATTTTTTTTACTGTTACTGTTGTTGGGTGAAATACGTCAAAATTAAAACTTTGACAAAAGTTACGTTAGTGAATGGGAAACCAGGTGGGCATTGCAATGCTTAAGCAGTGCCAAAATATTTTCTGAGATTTTAGATATTGCTTAGGCTTGCTTACAGGGTCACAATGCACTAAGCAGTAACCAAGAAAATGGTTTAGCAAGCTTGAGACAATTCCTTTTTGTCAAAGGAGCATGTGATACGTAATTGAACTTCCATATCTATGAGTTTTGCATTTTTGGATTCAACCAATTGCTGATCAAATTATTTGGGGGAAAAAATTGCCTCTGTCCTGAACATGAACAGATACTTTTTCCTTTTATTTTTTCATAAACAATACAAAATAGCACCTATTTACATAGCATTTACAAAATACAATGTATTACAAGCAATCTAGAGGTGATTTAAAGTAAAAGGGAGGATATGCAGAGTTTATATGCAAACGCTATGCCATTTTATATCGGGAATCTAGATCACCTGATCATTGATTTTGTTATCTACGGAGGGTCCTGAGACCAATCCCTTATGGGTAGAGTCATAGTGACAGATGACAATATTAACATAGTTTTAATTCAACAAACTATCATTATTACAGTTATTTTATGTAATCTAATGGATGCCTCTTAATGCTGTTTATAGGCAAGGTTATGCTGAATTCTTCAAATGTTTAAAGAAAATTAACTTACAATCTCTCTTGGAATTAGTACCTGGTACTTAAACAAAATCAGCCAAAACTCTCTGTTGAGAGGGCCATATATGTTGTTTTTCATGAGAGTAATAATTGATGCTGATGTTTTACTTAAGGATTAAGTTGGAAGACGGGGTAGTACACTTCAGTGGCTATAGAGCACGTTTGCACGTTTTTTAAAAGCCTCTAACACAACTTTGTGTTTGTGTTTATATAAAGCAAAACCTGTGTGTTATCTACTGGCAGGTCCTACAGAAGGCCAAATAGTAACAAATACATGAAAGCCATAGTTTCTGACTTGGTCAACAGATACAGCTCTAAGTCAAGTCCAGTTGTCTGTCATTACTCAAAATATTGCTCAGTTAAATAAAAAATCTTTTTTCTAGTCTACCTTTCAGTCTCCTTCACAACTTTCCTCCACCAACTTCTTAATATTGCAGTTCCATGGGATCCTGCTCTTTTCTTTCTTTTCTTATGTCATGTTCTTTCCCTGAGATAAGTCGTTTGTGCTTGTCATTTTATTAGTCACGTAAGCCTAATTCTAAGAAATTTTTTTTATTCAAAACTATTTTCCACACTCATATTAAATGCCTACTGTAATCTTCACCTGGATGTGTTTCAAACTCATATCAAGGAGAATACAGTTATTTTCCTCCATTCCACATGAAATAGATTCTCCCAGTCTTGAGTAGAACTACTATCATCCGCCCAGTTTATCCAAATCTGAAACCTGAGTGTCAGTCTAGATTTCATTGTTCTGTCATACCTAAGAAATATAAATCTCCCCAGCCATCTTATTTGCTACATCTTATTTACTCTACTATAAACAGTATAGCTGTTTATTTTGTAAAACTTATGTAATTTCCATTTGTTTGGTTTTAGGTTTGTTTCTGTCACTTGTTTTTATCTATGAAGACTTCCTGACTCTGGTCAAATTGTTTGATGTATTTTTCCTTGTTTTATTAAGTTGGTGGGCATGCTTATATCAAAACTATTATGGTATTTTCATTATTTTAATTGGTTTACTTCACTCTACTGTGTGAGTCTATGAGTTTCTTTAAGAAAACAACTGGATTGTAATCATCTTTGTAGTCTCAGAACTCAGCACAATTTCTTGACTATAAGAGGGCATTCAGGCTGGGCATGGTGGCTCACACCTGTAATCTCAGTGACTTGGGAAGCTGAGACAGAAAAATGGCCCGAGGCCAGGAGTTTCAGACTAGCCTGGGCAACATAGAGAGACCCTGTCTCTAAAAGATTAAAAAAAAAAATGAAATTTAGCTGCGCATGGTGGTTGCAAGCCTATAGTCCTAACTACTGGAGAGGCTGTGGCTGGGGAGGATTGTTGAGCCCAGAAATTTGAGGTTACAGTTAGCTATGATAATACCACTGCACTCTACCTTGGGTGATAAAGCAGATCCTGTCTCAGGCGGCGGGGCGGCGGGGCGGCGGGGGGGGGATAAAAGAAGAAAAAGCAAGCAAGAAAGAAAAGAAAAAGGAAGGGAAAGGAGAGGAGAAGAGAGGAAGCCCTTCAAGGTATACTTGGTAAATAAAAATAAATGAGTGAATTAATAGACCCCATTTGTTTATTCATTTACAGCCTATTTTTATCATATTTCAAAATATTTGACTTCAATGAATAAAGTGACACAAGGTCTTTGTTAGGGACTAAATGTTTTTATCCCCCTAAGTTCTATGGTTTTAAAATGTTTATAAAACCCTAAATGCTAATGTGGCTCTATTGGTAGATAGGGCCTCTAAGGGGGTGATTAAAGTTAATCGAAATCCTAAGGAGGCAAATCCCTGATCTTGAGAGGATTCAAATCCACATAAAAAAAAACACCAGAGAGCTCACTCTCCCTATCCCCACCCCCACCTGCCCCTTGCACCTTGAAAAGGTGTGAAAGCATAGCAAGAAGGCTACCATTTGTGAGCCAAGAAGAGAACTCTCACTAGAAGCCTCACCAGTAGAAACTTGATCTTGGACCTCTAGCTTCCAAAACTGACAAAATTTCTTTTCGTTAAGACACTTAGTCTGTCCTACTTAGTTGTGGCAGCCCAAGCTGCCTAATACAGTCTTCTATCAGAATTATTTTCTACCAGGAAATGCCATACAAAATACACTTGTGGTAGTGCTGTGATTATCTACTGCACAGCCATTCCCAAATAATTTTCTTCCATGTATGTCTCCCACGATAGAGATTAAAAGTGTCAGCTTTCCCAACCTTTTTCTTAACTAAGAATGTGGCCTAGACGTGGCCAGTGAACCACAAAGGAAATCATCTGGAGCTGAAGGGCAAAGATCTTTACCTGCAGTTTCCAAGCCCATTTTTTTCCTGCTTTGTTACATTGCCCTGTGAACATGTGGTCCTTAGACATTGCATCAAACAGAATAAGATTAAACAAAAGAATCAGAAAACATTGGGTCCCTGCTGGCATTCGCTAGTTACTGAACAAACCTTTGGATTACCTGCCTTCTAATGTCCTGAGTGATAATAGTGCTTATGGTTTAATCAATTTTCAGTTGGGTTTTCTATTACTAGCCAATAAAAGCATCCCAAGTGACTCAAATGTTACATGAATTACTAAAGGTAGCTACTTCTTTATCATCTGATTGTGTCTAGTATTGTATTTGGTAGTTTCAAAACAAGTTGGAATTTAAGTTTAATCTTTTAAACTTGTTTAAACTTGTTGGTGAATTAGAACCCATTTATCTTCAAATGCTGGACATTTTTTTCATTTAATTCTTTTATTTTCAGGAGGATCGTCCTTGTGTGAGACTTCTTATATTACTTTGTCTGAAAATTCAGCATGCCAGTGGAAACTAATTAACTTGTCATTGGGTACATGGAAAGATAAATAAAAAATCTGAATACCATGTCTGTATGTGTTTGGTCTCTATTGTGATGATTTTTTTTTATCTTTAACTTTTAAGTTCAGGGATACATGTACAGGATGTGCAGATTTGTTACATAGGTGTAAACTTGTGCCTTGGTGGTTTGCTACACAGATCACCCCATCACCTAGGTATTAAGCCGAGCATCCATTAGGTATTCTTTTGATCCTCTCCATCCCCCCACCTCCTCAACTGACCCCAGTGTGTGTTGTTCCCCCAATGTGTCCATGTGTTCTCATCATTCAGCTCCCAGGTATAAGTGAGAACATGCAGTGTTTGGTTTTCTCTTCCTGCATTAGCTTGCTGAGGATAATGGCTTCCAGCTCCACCCATGTCCCTGCAAAAGACATGATCTCGTTCCTTTATATGGCTGCATAGTATTCCATGGTGTATATGTGCCACATTTTCTTTATCCAGTCTATCACTGATGGGCATTTAGGTTGATTCCATGCCTTTGCTATTGTGAATAGTGCTGCAATGAACATAAGCGTGCATGTATCTTTATAACAGAATTATTTATATTCCTTTTGGTTATATACCCAGTAAGGAAATTGCTAGGTCAAATGGTATTTATGCCTCTAGATCTTTGAGGAATCGCCATACTGTGTCTTCCATGATAGTTTAGTTTCTCAATTCCTGTTTGTCCTCCAGTTCTTTACCTGGGAGGGAAAAAAGAAATAACAATTGTTTATCAGAATCACAGAAAACTTCTGGAGGATAGAGGATAAATTCTGCTTTTGCTTCACAGACCTGACTCAATACCAATGTATGCATCTGTTGACAGATTAATAAGAGAGAAACCATATAAGAAGAAAGAGAAAAAGATTTACTTAAAAATTCTCAACACTGTTGAAAATTGCTGAGCTGGTTCTTTTCATCTCTAGTTAATTGAGAAGTCATAGAAAAGCTAGGAAGACATTGAGATTTTTCTTTTATATTATTCAGTCATGTAATTTTATTAATTAAATATATTTAGACTAGAGGGTAACATGCATTAGAATGATGGTATAGAACACACATCTGGTTAGTTTTATATCCAGCTAGCTACATATATACATGTGAATATAAATGAATAGATAGATCATCTGTATGTTTTGAGCATATATTTAACATAATATCTATGTTAAGTGCATTAGTTTATTTAATCCTCAAAATTGTTAAATGCAGTATCGTAATTGCCACCTTACAAATTAAGAAACTGAAATTTAAAGATGTATAGTCTCCTAAAATCATAAAGCCAGCAAACGATGGAGTCAGGGTTTAATCCCATTCAGCCTGACTTGGCCTACCCACTTAATCATTGCATTGTACACACCAAATAATCGGAGAATGTTTAGTTTCCGATATTACTCTCTAGCCCCTTCTCACTAAGGAGTTGTTATCAACCTTTAACCAGTGGATAGGAGATTAGTCTTGGTTTTGCCATATTTGAAAGTAATTATTTAATGTAAACTTAAAAATGAGTTTCAAAGATTTATACAAGTTTTGAGAAGTGAAGAAGCCAGATAGTAGTTCTAATCTTTAGTTTCTAGATTATTTCTTCTTCTTCTTTTTTTTTTTTAGTAATACATTGCTTTCATATTCATTTTAGATTTTAGCTATCCAGAATGGAGGTTTGGTTCACTCTAATTTGGAACATGTAAATGAAGTTATTCATTTTTCACGTACTACAATTAAATTATAAATAGATTCTCACATATAAATGTGATATTTATGTGGTATGATAAAAATTTAAATAAGGTATCTACCAGGTGTAGGCTATTTATTAGATGGCCTTCTGGGGAAGCTTTTAGCATTTATATGTCTGTGTAAAAGCTAATATCAATGGAAGAAATAATGATTCTCCCATTATTTAAATGGAGTTTATATCTGAGCTATTTTAAGCTGTATTGAAAATTTCAAAAATTAGCTCACATATCTAAAACTTCATTGAATATTTATTGATTTTTGCCTGATCAGCATCCCTTTCTTTCTATTCACTCTTCATAGCACACTACTTTTCCCTTGCTGGTATTATAAATCAAGATGTCCACCCCCACCATCAACACCTAGTCATGGTGGCAAGCAATGACACAAACTAGACAAAGCACATTGAGATATATGAATTTTAAGGAAAACTACCCAATAATAAAAAACTGTTGGAATTATATCATCTTAATGTCTATAAAGCAAAGAGACTGCCAGTTAGTGCCCTCTAAATAAATCATATGGGCTTTCCTGGTACTTATCTTTCTCAAATGTATTTCTGTAATTTTATCTTTGATTATGAAAGTTTAAGTTACCCATAGTAAATTTACCTAGAGGAAGTATTCAAAATTACTGATATGAAAACTCAGAATGAAATTCAAACAGATCCTCAGTGAAATTTGGGGTATTTATAATGGTTTATGGAATTGAAATGAAAGAAATGACTTTTGAAATTCCCATCAGCATTCCAGAACTGAAAATTAACTGCCCCAAGGTAATCAGCAGTGAAATAACTAATTAAGTATTTCCCTGTGGTCACCTGGAACCACGTGTCCAACAAAAGCACAGCGTTCGGTTACTAACTGCTGTCAGAAAAGCTTAGAGAGGTTGAGTAATTCTGCAAGCATGGGTAAGGAGAGTTGTTTCTGACAGTATTAGATATTTTAAAAGCAAAGCAAACGAATGACAAGCTCAAATCTTAAAATTCTTGCCTCAAGGCATGGACTGAAACTCAGGGTCTTTCTGTGACTGTGTGTTGAAAGAACCTTTTCTTATAGCTTTAGGGCTAAGATCACTGAAAAAAACAGCTTCAGAGATTAATTCTGTACTTTGCTGAATTAAAAGTCAGTCAAATTTACAACCTTCTTAGTTCTCTTATGTAAAGTTCAGGCATAACTCTAGAACTAATATAGCCCCAACAATTGGAACCATTAGAGTGTAATATATGGGAAAATAAGATCAGCTGGAGAACTCTGATCCCTCAAATCCTTGTGATATATCCCCTCATGGAAAGAATCCATCTTCTCTTGCAAGAGAAATCAAATAATCTTTGTATGGAGAACCTTGTAGCCAAAATCATGAATATATACAGATATTGAAATACAGAATTCAAATAGTGAAGCTAATAGTTAGTCCCAGAAGGTTTTATGGGAATTTGTTAATTTGTATACTTAAAGCCCGGAAATTATTTGTAAGATCGGATTTTGGGGATGCTTAGTCAAGGAGGGGGCTGGGGATTATGATTTTGGATCAGACTGGATTTATCAAAGTCGTTACTCTCAGGAGAGTTCTTGCATTCAGTGAGCTCGTTCAAGTAGCCAGCTGCTGTTCTGGTTTAGATAAAGCAAACCTGGATCCAATTTGCTAACTGACATTGGAAAACCAAAAATCTCTCTTTATGTTTAGAGGAGGTACTGTCACAAACTTTGAGATGCTGGAAGACTGGATGGAATCTTTTATGTGCATCCATTTACTCACTGTGGTTTTCATTTTGAACACAATAGATTGAAAGATAATCAGATCACATGGAAGGTTAAGATCTGCATACATTGTGACAATGAGCCAGTAGGCTACTAGAAATAAAATATAATTATTGTGGCCTCTTGAAGAAAAAGAAAATTATACATACTTTACATCCAGAAATATATACTTTGAATCTTTTGTTAGCTCTCTGTAAAGAAACCTGTATCAATATCCGTAACAACCTTATACCGGATAATGAGAAATACCTGGAACTTTCAGAGAACATTGGGTACATAAAGGTACAGAATACCACTGTGGCCTGTAGGTAAAAGTGGTACTGGCTAACAGGGTTCAGCAGATAGAGAATGCCTGATTCTGACCCCAAACCGATCTGTTTCATTTTGTTCTGTTTTTCTTTTTCCTGAGAGTAATAATCTGAATACAAATTATCAGGAAATGGCAGAATCCTCCATTGACAATATAGTAAGAATTATTATTGAAGGAATGGTCAGGAGGAAGCCACTGGAGACACCTCTTCCTACAAAAGCAACAACGCTTTTGGGTTATTTGAAGATGTCAGAGCCACCATAAAAGACCTAAAAGGTACATCAGGGTGAATACCTCCAAATCATCCATATACGAATCTTTCATTTGCCTTGAAAAATTTCTAATGAGTCTTAGAAAAATTATTGGATTCTTGAAATTTAATAAAGAATGCTCTAACTATATCCACTATTGCTGATGCTGTTGCCTTATGGGATAAACTAAGACAGCTCCTTGTTATTGGTATTAGCTATTTAATAAGTTAATTTTTCCCAGTAAAACCAACAGTATCCTTTTACTCTTTGTATTAGTTTTCTACTGCTACTTTAATAAATTACCACAAATATAGTGGTTTAAAACAAAAAAAGTATTAAAGTCCCAGATGTCAAGTCTAAAGTAGATAAGCAAGGCTACATTCTTTCTGGAGAAAATCCTTTCCTTTGTCTTTTCCACATTCTAAAGGCTGTCTGAATTCCTTAGCTAGTGGCAACGAGTCATTCCAACTTCTGCTTCCCTCATCATATCTTCTGTCTGACTCTGAAATTCCTGGTATCTTCTTATAAGCACCCTAGTGATGACCTTCTGTGCACTGGGTTAATATAGGGTAATCTCTCCATCTCAAAATCCTGAACTTAGTCATCTCTGCAAAGACTTTTTTCTATGTAAAAAAATGTATCTCCATATTATAGGGATTACAGCGTGGACATATTTTGGGGCTGTCTGCCTCTCACGCTCCTGTATCCTTGCTCTGTATCACAATTTCATTCCTAGTCTGGCCTTACTCTTACAGTGACCATCATATAACAATGAGAATATTATGATGTTAATCCTAGAGGAGTATTTTATGTTACATATAGGTGTGTACAAACAAGAGTATTATAGGGTGAGAGATAACCCAGCAAAACAGAAGATCTTGTAAGTATTTTATTTCAGGAAAATTTCTGGAGTTTGAACGTTCGGTAGGCTGATCAAGATATGACCTCTGTAGTAAGTGACATGCTGTAACCCCAGCGCTTTGGGAGGCCCAGGTGGGCAGATCACGAGGTCAAGAGATAGAGACCATCCTGGCCAACATGGTGAAACCCCATCTCTACTAAAAATACAAAAATTAGGTGGGCATGGTGGCACATGCCTGTAGTCCCAGCTACTCAGGAGGTTGAGGCAGGAGAATCGCTTGAACCCAGGAGGCAGAGGTTGCAGTGAGCAGAGATCATGCCACTGCCCTCCAGCCTGGCAACAGAGACTCCATCTCAAATTAAAAAGTCTAATATTTGGAAAGCTACTTAGGGTTTTGAATACAACAAGATGTCCTGCTATAACCCATTTATCTGGTGCAATAAAAAACTTAAAATTGTGTGGGTCACACAGTTAGACAAAGCAATATCAGGTTACATTGCTGATGGTATTTCAACTAGTCTGAAGACACGACAGAGGCAGTGATTCTCAAAGTGTCTATGGCCAACTGGAGATAGTCTCTGAGAAGCGTTGCTCTCACAGTTGGAGAGTAGGATCCCACGTTGAGAAAGAAAAGCCATCCTTTTGGTAGTTAACCTCAGAGAAATATCTCTTGACGTGCTACTAGACTCTCATAAAAGTTTAACAAATGATGGTGTGATACCAGACACTGTTATCAACACCTTTTGGTTTGGGTACTGTTATGGAGGATATGCTGTATTTTCTAAACCATTTATCTGTATGGTGCTGTTTCTCTTAAAGCCAGATTACATAAGACCAGGAGCCAAGAAATGGATATGGGAATGTGGGAATGGTGACTGCAAAGTACATTCCTTGTTCTTCTCTAAAGTAAATCCCATCTTTGCCACTCTAGAGTCGGCTTCCAATAGAGCAAACAAACATGGTTACATTACATTGGAAGTTGATAATGCTATGTGGCCATTTTAGGCATTTCATGGCACCAGATCCATAGACAAAAAATAATTTGAATTGCTGGTAAATAGGTTTTCTGCTAGACAAAGTAGAGAAAAATGTAAGATTGGGGGTGAACTATTTTAAACTAATATAGCAGTTGTAAATTTTAAAAGATTGCAAATTCTAAAGTGTTATTTAGGCAGGATTATTTCAAGTTTTTTCAAATAGTTTTAGGCAAACTATTTCAAAGAGCTAAGTTATTAGGCATGAGGAAGGGGAAAGTAAGGGCAGGAACACTGTAAATACAAGTTATAGATTTGTACAATTGTGGAAGTATTATGGTGTTTCCTTATCAGGTTCTACTAAAATTAGTATATATTTCCTCTTCTTTATACTGCTAATAAAGGAAACACTGATTGTAGACACATGTGGCTATAAGATATCTATAAAGAACACTCTCCCCACCCACTCCCCAACAGACCCCAGTGTATGATGTTCCTCTCCCTGTGTCCATGTGTTCTCATTCTTCAGCTCCTACTTATAAGTGAGAGTATGTGGTGTTTGGTTTTCTGTTCCTGTGTTAGTTTGCTGAGGATAATGTCTTCCAGCTCCACCCATGTCCCTGCAAAGGACATGATCTTGTTCCTTTTTATGTCTGCATGGTATTCCATGGTGATTATGTACACAGTTTCTTTATCCAGTCTGTCATTAATGGGCATTTGGGTTGATTCCATGTCTTGGCTATTGTGAATAGTGCTGCAATGAACATTCACGTGCATGTATGCTTGTAACAGAATGATGTATATTCCTTTGGCTATATACCCAATAATGGGATTGCTGGGTCAAATGGTATTTCTGGTCCTAGATCTTTGAGGAATTGCCATACAATCTTCCACATAATACCTAGATGATATGTTGACAGATGCAGCAAACCACCATGGCACATGTTGACCTACGTAACAAATCTGCACATCCTGCACATGTACCCCGGAACTTAAAATAAAAATAGTATTTTTTTAAAAAAGAACAGGAAGAATTCACATCATTCACAGATCGTGAAGCTTCTGCAGAAACTTGGAGTTTGGGTTGACGGACTTTTGGGGAGGGAAGGAGGATATATATATATGTATATATTTCATATATATATGAATATGAAATATATATGAAATATATGAAATATATATTTGTCATATATGACATATGATAGTACAATAGTATATAGTAATATGAAATATAAACACATATGTATATATAAAATAGAAAGGATGCTAAGTAAGTTCAATTGTTAAAATAAAACAAAATGATTTTGTGTTTCTGTTAAGAAGCCAAGGAATGCAGTGGGTGAATAAGTGTTGTTTTTGCAAGCATATTTTTATTTCCAACCTTTTTTGGTAATGATGTCTTCTGGAAAACTACCCTGCCCAGTGTCATGTGGGCTGCCCCTGTTTCTACCTGGTCAAATTGTGAGTCTATGACCCAAGCTAATTCAACTGGGCACTTTCTCCCATGAAAGTTAAACTTTACAAGAAAGATGCAACAATATAACTTATTTGAAACTGGGATATTCTAATGAAAACATATTGAAGAAAATGTACATTACTTCCTTCTACACAAGTTTTCAGCCTGCCCTTTCTTGGATCTTATGATTCTCTTTAGTTTTTTTTTTTAGCTACCCAGTTGCCTTCAAATTTATTTTATAAATAAGTTAATCAGAAATATTTTTATGTTATCAAAAAAGCTCTAGCTTATATTTGTATTATATCTCCAAAACTATAAAATAATTTATTCATAAAATTATAAATCATCTCAATTTAAATAAGTTTTTTACACTTTGAATAAAAAATTTCTAAATGAATTGAACTTCATTTTCAGTCATTCTCTCTTCCTTCCTTACTCATTAAACATAATATGGAGCCAAGTATTTTAATACCCCATGTAGTTTCTCCTGCTTGTCTTGTCTTCCTGGCAGATGGCTATTCATCATTCAAGACAAAACTGCTTTCTCTGCTTTTGAAGCAGAATTAATTCTTCCCTTGATTTTATTCTTATAGTAGAATATGTATAGCAGATTTTATTAGTATTACATGTTTGTGCACTTGTCTTTCTCACCAGACTCAGTTCTATAAGGGCTTTACAACCACATTTTCATCTCTAATTTCTAACATATGCTTCACACAGAGTAAATAGCCAATAAATGATTATGTAACTGAATGTTGAGAATTGGCTAATTTCTCATCAAAGTGGGAAAGCCAGAATTATTTCAAAAATATGTAATTGTAAAGAGGTTCATACAAATTGCAAAGAAGAAAAGAATAATACCCAGAAGAAATAGGCTGGTTTAACCTCTTTACTGATGTTATCCATCTCATAGAAAGAAAGAAAAATGCAGGAAGAAGAGAAATTTGCTTATGTAATTTATTCATAGCAGATAAGAAAAAAAGCCAAAGATATTACATTCTATCAGCAATTGCAAGATTTCAAAGCAAGTTGGCATATTTTAATCATTTTTTCTTGTTTACTACCCGAGGGGTAACATTTATCCAGGGACAAGAAAGCAACATAGAAACAAAATTTTCTTTGTTGCTCTTCAGTTTGCTTTTTGCAAAATACCAACATTTTTCAACTAGTAAAGTCTACCTATGCAGAGGTCAATCAACCCAGAAGAATTGAAGAAAGATATAAACATTCACATCACTGACCTTGTGACAAGGCCAAGAAGCTTACATTAGAGCAGTGCTCTCCGCGTGGAGTCAGTGCATTCTAGAGACTATGAGAATGTCCACTGAAATGAGGACAGAATATACAATATCAATATCTCTCTCTATATATGTATTTTTAAAAGTTAAAGTTTGTGTATAATTAATAGAAGATTTCACACTGAAAGCCCCCATAGTTATTATGTCAGATGATCCTGTGTCAAATATGTCACTGATGAGAGGAATTTTGATTAAAGAAGAAAGATCTACAACTCAGAGTTTCAGAGGCTCATACTCACTAATAACTTTTTTAGTGTTATTGGGATATCACAACTTATAAATCTTAAAGGGATTTCTAGACTATCTTATCTAGTTTTAACTACATTTACCCTCAAAATAATGGCTTTCTTTTTTTTTTCTTTTGAGACGAAGTTTCACTCTTGTTGCCCAGGCTGGAGTGCAATGGCTCGATCTTGGCTCACTGCAACCTCTACCTCCCAGGTTAAAGTGATTCTCCTGCCTCAGCCACTCAAGTAGCTGAGATTACTGGCACCCGCCACCACCCCTGGCTAATTGTTTGTATTTAGTAGAGATGGGGTTTCATCATGTTAGTCAGGCTGGTCTCAAACTCCTGACCTCAGGTGATACACCCTCCTCTGCCTCCCAAAGTGCTGGGGTTATAGGTGTGCACCACCATTCCTGGCCAGAATAATGGTTTTAAATGATTCCTTTAAAGACATACAGATTGAAAAATAAAATATAAAAGCAAGTAAATAAAAATACAAAAGCGTAATTGAAAGTTTTCCTCCTACTCTCTGCTATGTTATTAGTAATGTTATTAAGTATAGGTTTGTTGATTAATGATCTATTCATGTATGAGCAAAGGTTGGGTAAAAAAAAAACCAGGAAAAATTAGTAGAGTAGTACACACACACTTCTAGAGAGAGAGAGAGAGGCACTGAATGGAAGGGACTCGGTTGACTAACTCGTTAGAGAAAATATAGAGTAACCAGCTATGTACAGAAAAATATAGCCCATGGATGGGTAAAGGATGAAGTATCATAAGAGAGCACATGGAAAATAGACTTAATGTAGTCTTGAGATCAGCAAAAACATCTGAATCAAGAGCAGGACCAAAGCAATTATCTTTGTTTAGTGGAGCAAAGACTTTGGAATAAGATTTGTATTGCAAAATGATTGTTGCTCCCTTTAAGGTATACCAAAAAGCCAAAAATGGAGAAAAGTTGAAAACAATAATATCCAAGATTTGGCCTGGGATGTTTTCTTATTTATTCATAGCTAGTGTACATTTAACAGCAGCTTAGTGAGACGAAGTTAGTGGAACATGATCAGAATCAAACTAATGCATTATCCTTGTTCATATTTTAAGATTGCTTTATTGAATAAATATACATGTATAAACAATAAATAATATGATTGGATCAATTTCAGATACTATAATAAATTTTGAGATCCAATTAAAAGAGCTCTATTTTGAAAAAGAGTAATCATTTCCTTTGTATATAGAAGAATGACTGCAACTCCACAAGCTGTAGGAAATGACATTTTATGTGGTACTCAAGGAAAGAGCCCATCTTTTCTCATCTTTTATTTTGAGGAGAAATTTTAGTAGTAAGTCAAATTAAATAATTATTTAGTTGTTTATAGAATAAGGATATGTTTTTAGAAGTATTAATCTCATATGGAATAAGCCTGGTGGAATTTATATTTTTTCAAGTTTAAATGACATTGCTTTTCATATTTTAATATATCTAAAATTGGGCTACATCTTACTATGTGATTACATGTTATAGTTACTCTTGGTCTGGTCATGGACATGATGTACTTATTCCTTGTATGTGTACAAACTTGGTTATTGTTCCTGGTTATCTGAGCAGAAAAATGGAACTCTTCCATATTTCGGTCAAACACACACACAGACACCCACACATACAATTCAGAAACCTATAGGAGCTTTATTTGTTGTCTGATTACCCTCTGTTGACATCTCTTAGAAGAAAGAAACAGCACCAACATACCAAAAAAAAAAAAAATGCCAGCAATGTTAAACACAAACACAATAGTAGACATTGTTTTAAGAATGCTGCATTACCAACTATTTTTATGTCCTAGAGGACAATAATGTGCAGCAATTATGGAAATTTCTTACTTCAAGTCAAACTATGTTTCAGAAAACTTAAATTGGGAAGAAATTTTAGGAATCACTTGACTACTTAATTTTTCTTACATTTCCTTTTTATATATGTTCAAGAGTGGTATACAACAAAATATATTTGCCAAAATATGTACAAAAACAGACACTTCTCAAAAACATACAAGCAGCCAAAAAATACATAAAAAAAATGCTCAAGACCACTAATGAGAGAAATGCAACTCGATGAGATACCATCTCACAACAGTCAGAATGACTTTTTTTAAAAAGTCAAAGAATAACATGTTGCTGAGGATGTGGAAAAAAGGAAACACTTATAGACTGTTGGTGGGAATATAAATTAGCTCAGTCACTATGGAGAGTAGTTTGGAGATTTCTCAAAGAACTAAGATTTGAACTAGCATTTAATCCAGCAATCACATTACTGGGTATATAACTAAAGAAAAATTGTTCTACCAGAAGAAACATGCACCCATATGTTCATTACAGCACTATTCACAATAGAAAAGACAGGGAATCAACCCAGTTTGTCCATCAGTGGTGGACTGGATAAAGAAAATGTGATATGTATACACTGCAGAATACTATGCAGCCATGACAAAGAATGAAATCATGTCCTTTGCAGCAACATGGATGCAGCTGGAAACCATTATCCTAATCAAACTAAAGCACAAACAGAAAACCAAATTTTGCATGTAAGTACTTATTAGTGGGAGCTAGGCTGAGCATGGTGGCTCACACCTGTAATCCTAGCACTTTGGGAGGCCTAAGCAGGCAGATCTCTTGAGCTCAGGAGTTCAAGACCAGCCTGGGCAACATGGTGAAACCCTGTCTCTAAAAAAATATATAAAAAATTAGCAAGGCGTGGTGGCACCTGCCTGTAGTCCCAACTACTCAGGAGGCTGAAGTGGGAGGATCGCTTCAGTCTGGGAAGTCAAGGCTGCAGTGAGTTACGATTGCATCACTGTACTCCAGTATGGGCAACAGAACAAGACCCTGTGTCAAAAAAGAAAAAAGTAGGAGCTAAACATTGAATGCTCGTGGATATAAAGTTGGGAGCAGTAGACACTGGACAGGGAAGGGAGAAAGGGGGCCACGCATTGAAAAACTACCTGTTAGTTATGGTGCTTACTCCCTGGGTGACAGGTTTAATTATGCTCCAAAACTTAGCATCACACAATATTACCTTTGTAACTAACCTGCAAGCACGTATACCCTGGTATCTAAAATAAACATTGAAAATAAAAGAAAGATGCAAAAATAAAAAGGCTTTTTTAATAATAATAAAGTAACATTTTCAATTGATTAGAAAGTGCTGAGTTAGTAAAATTGGTAGTGGTAACTTAAAATTGATAGTATTTTAATTGAGAAGATATACAAAATTTCTACTTCTTCCATCAGATATGATGTGAAGATATCTCTTGGGAATACATCAGCACTTTTCTATTACAGTAATACCTTGTTGACATCTAGAAAATCTTTTTTGAATTCTTATTCACATTGTATTACTAAGCAAGCTTTTACATTTCCATCTTCTTAGATGCTGGACTCCTGGACTGATTCCTTCATATTCCTTCTTTCTATTGTAGTTTCCTCTCTGTGTTTTTATGGCAGGAGCTTTGAAAAATAAATGTGAAGATGTTGTAGAAACATGACTGGGCAAATACATCAGAAAGGTGGAATTGCAATGGAAAGAAGACTTGTACACATTTAGGTTATAAATTATAAATATAAGCTCTTAAAAAAATAAATTCCTTAGAAAATGTACCTTGTCTACTTTTTAAAGTGAAAGCAGAGAGCTGCTAAAAATTTATATGAAAAGCATCCAGAAACATCAGCAATGATTTCTATGTATCATAATATCCTCCAACATACATTTTATTAGAGGTTTATATTTTAAATTTTGTCTAATCTCCCTTGAGTCTATAAAAGCCCATACCATCTAACATTAAGAATGCACTAAGATTTATTGTATCTTATCAAAATTTCCATTTCAATATGCCTCATGCTAATATAATTATAAAGTTGGAAAGAATGCAGGTTCAATGTACCCAAAACCATTTTACAACATCAATTGCAATAGAACTATGTGCAGAATATTTCATGCTTCTATTCTGTCTTAAGAATAACACCTTTAGTAACTTTCATATGTCATTTAGTTAACAAGACAAACAAAGTTGAGGATTTCAAGCCCAATAACAGAAGTGAACGATTTTGATTGACTGGTACATTATAACTCTTATTACATACTGTAGACCTAGGATATTATAATAATTAGCTTGTCAAGTCAATTGTTATTCTTCATTAAAAGTGAATATAAGGGAGCAATTAATCTTACAACTTTAGCTTCATTAGGACATTGTTTTCGTAGTTGGTTACAGTTCAGTGTCTCAATCTAAAGAATGTATCATTTTCTAATAGAAGGTTTCACCTTCATTATTTTGATTATGAATTCAAACTGCAAATGTAAGCTTATGTAATAACTTGGTAAAAGTTCTGAGTTATTTACAATTTGCTTTTTGAAATTCATTATAGATATGACATCTTTTTTTTTACTCTTTTTCTTCACCTTAGCATTATGAGACTGTGGACTCAGAATGTCACACTCCTTGAAAGTGATTCTACCCTATGTGAATCATGTTTCTGAAAATGCTGACTCCCACATAAATAGACAAAGCTCAAGGACTTTTCTACAATCCCAAGAAACATTAAAAATAAGTGAAATCAGAGTTGAGTTTTTCTTACATAGTAAAGGTTAGATGAATCACAATAAAAACTTGCTTATTGGTAATCAGTTTCCAGCTTACATTGTGGATTGACTATCTTCTTATAGTGTCTGAAAACTTGCAGGTGAAACATGCGGCACAGATCACAGAAATGATATTGGTTCTGCTCTCTGCCTTCTAATGAAATAAAGAGGAAAACTAATAATATTTAAAAATCAGTTCCTGCCTTAATTCACTGACAAATAATCCCCTCAGTTGGAAAAATTAAAGGAAGAAAAAATCTGTGTGTCCAGCAGATATTAGAAGAAAATATTGAACCATAGATGAATGAGCCCTGAAACGTGGGCCATTTTGTCAATTCCTCCACCCTTACTCAACCCTGACTTACAAAATTCTATAGAGAAAATGTTATGCTCTCCTTTGAGAATATATAAAAACTTCCATCATCAACAAAATGTTCCTCATAATACCCTGAAGATATTACTGCTGCTGTTTTTGTGAGCCAACGTGGTGAAACAGGAAAGAGCATTTATGTAGATTAAACAGATCTATGTTTGAGTCATGTTCCCCACTTCTCCCTGAGTTGGTTGACCATGGACAAAACACAGATACTATCAGCTTCATCTACCAAGTGCTTTAGCTCACTTGAACAGCCATAACCAAATACTAGAGAATGTGTGACTTAAATAAGAGAAATTTATTTTCTCACACTTAGGGAGGTGAGAAAGTTCAAAATCAAAGTATCAGCAAGTTTGGTTTCTTCTGAAGTCTCGCTCCTTGGCTTGCTGATAGCTGTCTGCTTGCTGTGTCTTCACTTGGTTTTTTCTCTATTAGTATGTATACCGGAGGCTCAAATGTCCTCTTTTAATACGGCCAGTCACATTTGAGACAAGAATAGTACTGGGTGGTCGGTTGCAGGCGGGTAGAAAAAACCGAACAGCTAAAATAAAAACTAAGCAAAGAAACCACAAGACGAGAAAATCCAAAATAAGACAGATAAGATGGCCAGACCCCTGGTCACAGTGACATGTCTCTGTCTTTTCCAGGCAAACTCAAGTAAGAGAGAAAGGGATCAGTAACTGGGGGTCTCTAAAATCTCCTCTTTTTCTGGAATACCTAGTGATTATTCCACTCCGTAATTAAAGAAATATCCAAAAAATAGGAATACTGAATGGTCACAGGAGAAGCGGAAAAATATCAAACAGCCATTTCACATAGCAAGAAAGGAGCTGTTAAAATTAGCTATAAAAACAAGGATAAGCCTGGGCTGATAAGACCCTAACCAACAGGATCTGGGCTAAGCTGATTTAAAACCATCTAGGTCCAACATAGTGTTGGATTGGACTCATTCCCTACCCCAGACCCAATTATATGCTCATTTTCATACTAAATCACACACCAACCAGTGCCATGACAGATCTGAGCATGTCCATATTTAATATAAAAATGGGTGGCACCTCAATTTTAAGAAATCTCACCCAAAGGACTATAAATCATGCTGCTATAAAGACACATGCACACGTATGTTTATTGCAGCATTATTCACAATAGCAAAGACTTGGAACCAACCCAAATGTCCAACAATGATAGACTGGATTAAGAAAATGTGGCACATATACACCATGGAATACTATGCAGCCATAAAAAATGATGAGTTCACGTCCTTTGTAGGGACATGGATGAAATTGGAAATCATCATTCTCAGTAAACTATCGCAAGAACAAAAAACCAAACACCGCATATTCTCACTCATAGGTGAGAATTGAACAATGAGAACACATGGACACAGGAAGGGGAACATCACACTTCGGGGACTGTTGTGGGGTGGGGGGAGGGGGGAGGGATAGCATTGGGAGATATACCTAATGCTAGATGACGAGTTGGTGGGTGCAGCGCACCAGCATGGCACATGTATACATATGTAACTTACCTGCACGTTGCGCACATGTACCATAGAGCCTAAAGTATAATAATAATAATAATAATAAAAAAAAAAAAAAAAAAAAAAGAAATCTCTACCTTTTATCCTAGAAAACCTCATGATTATTCTACCTCCTAATTAGAAGAGCCCATAAAACTAGAAAACCAAACTCTATTTGCAACTCAGTCTCCTGAGTATGCCCATGCTCCTGCTCTTGAGTGTGTACTTTGGCTTTGCAATAAAAGTTTCTTGCCGTTTGCTTTATTCTGACTTGTCCCTGAATTCTTTCTTGCAATGGTGTTAAGAACTTGGAACAGCAGCTGGTGCTGGGGTCTCATCAGTATCTAGAGCTCCGCCTAAGCCCTCAGGCCATAATATTAAATTAGTGCCCACTCTACTTTCCTCATTTTAATTTAATCGCCCCTTTAAGGGTCCTATCTCAAAATACAGTATATTTATCAGATCTAGGAATCATTTGGAGGAGTCATTAGGGTTTTCTAAAATTATATCATCACAAGCCCTCCTTCTTTCTGTAAGCTCAAGGTGGTATATAAGCTTCTGTTACTCATTAAAAAGTTGGATCTTCCTTCTGAAGGCTCACGTGTATACATATTACATAAATTTGTATGCCTTTTCTTCTGTCAATCAACCTGCCTTATGTCAGTAAATTTTCAGTAAACTCTTAGGGTGCCAATAGCCTATGGCCTCCACAGGACTCAACAGAAAAAAACTGGGAGCATTTAGGCCATCAGAAGATGAAAATAATTCTAAATATTTTATTGTTAGGCAAGAGGAAGACATACTAGTCCTTCAAAGAAGTTTATTAAGGGATAAAGAGCAAAAGCACCACAGGGGAGGATATAACAGTTGACTGAACATCACGGGAACACCAAAAACAGAATGTTAGACATGTAGCTTGCCAGAAATGCAACTGTCCCTTGATATCCTCAGGGAATTGGTTCCTGGACCTCTTGTGGACCAAAATCTGTTGATACTGAAGTTCCTGATATAAAATAGAGTAGTATTTGCATACAACCTACACACATCCTCTTATATACTTTAAATAATCACTAAATTACTTATGCATCTAGCATAAGTAAAATCCCTAGAATACTTAATGCAATGTAAATACTACATAAATAGTTGTTATACTATATATTTTAAAAAGTTGTTTATTGAATATTTTTGATCCAGGGTTGGTTAAATCTGCAGATACAGAACATGTAGATATAAGGGACCAAATGTATTTATCCACAGGAATTGGAACAATCTGGGATTCAGAAACAGAACTCCAGGAACTTCAACAGCCTAGTTCAGAAGAAATTGCCAAGATAAGATCACAAGCATAAGGAATGAATGGTTGAAATGGGTTAAATAAATTCATCAGTGAGTAAATAAATCAGCCACTCACCTCTGTGCTAACCTTGTAGATGCACTGATTTATTAACTGTCAGTATAATTTAAAGTGTGGAGTTTAATTTTTACTTTTAGAGATTTAAGCTTTGTGAAGACAGGGCCCATGACTACTGTGCTCACTATTTATATTTGCAGAACCAAACAAAATGCCTGACACATGATGGGCAGTAAATAACTGTTCATTGATAAGTTGTCAGGCTATTCATTCAATCTGTGCTTGAATGATAATGCTAGGAATTAAACCAAAACTGTAACTGAAGTCAACACGCTAGACAAGAAAATAAGATAAATAAAAATAACATAATTATAAGTGTATGAGAAATAAAAATGAAAACAACTACATGATTAAGAAGACATTTATGGAGCCAACAAACATGAAAAAAAAAAGCTCATCATCACTGGTCATTAGAGAAATGAAAATCAAAACCACAATGAGATACCATCTCATGCCAGTTAGAATGGTGATCATTAAAAAGTCAGGAAACAACAGATGCTAGAGAGGATGTGGAGAAATAGGAACACTTTTTTTTTTTTTTTTTTTTTTTTTTGAGACGGAGTATTGCTCTGTCGCCCAGGCTGGAGTGCAGTGGCGCAATCTCTGCTCACTGAAAGCTCCACCTCCCGGGTTCACGCCATTCTCCTGCCTCAACCTCTCCTGAGTAGCTGGGGCTACAGGCACCCACCACAACACATGGCTAATTTTTTTTTTTCGGTATTTTTTTTAGTAGAGACGGGGTTTCACAGGAACACTTTTGCACCGTTGGTGGGAGTATAAATTAGTTCAACCACTGTGGAAGACAATGTAGTGATTCCTCAAGGATCTGGAACCAGAAATACCATTTGACCCAGCAATCCCATTACTGGGTATATACTCAAAGGATTATAAATCGTTTCTACCATAAAGACACATGCACATGTATGTTTATTGTAGCACAATTTACAGTAGCAAAGTCTTGGAACCAACCTAAATGCCCATCAATGACAGACTGGATAAAGAAAATGCGGCACATATACACCAAGGAACACTATGCAGCCATAAAAAAGAATGAGTTTATGTTCTTTGCAAGGACATAGATGAAGCCAGAAGCCATCATTCTCAGCAAACTAACGTAGGAACAGAACACCAAACACTGCATGTTCTCACTCATAAGTGGGAGCTGAACAATGAGAACACATGGACACAGGGAGGGGAACATCACACAATTGGGGCCTGTTGGGGTGTTGGGGGCAAGGGCAGGGAGAGCATTAGGACAAATACTTAATGCATGTGGGGATTAAAACCTGCATGACAGGTTGATAGGTGGAGCAAACCACATGGTACATGTATACCCATGCAACAAACCTGCATGTTCTGCACATGTATCCCAGAACTTAAAAAAAAAAAAATGCTGCATCCCAAGTTGTCAATGTCATCCTCATTCATACAGATGTTTTCTGGCTTTCACAGTATTGTTCATGGTGAATATTTTTGATATCTTAGTTTTTTATTCTTCCTTTATCAAGCATATGCATGCAGACATCCATATTATCATGAATTTTTGTCAACATTTCTAGCAGTTTTTGGAAATGATGTCTATGTTTTAGGACATCTTATAAATTTGAGTTGTGCAACCCTAAGGGAGAAGTTGGAAAACTTACTCTTTTGGCTTTTTTATAGCTAATAGAGTGTAGGCATGGAAATTATGTTCTGCCAATCAAGTGCACCTATCTGAGACTTTACTTGGGAAAGGAGAAACAAAAGTGGGTGAGGATGAAGGTGGAGGTATGCAGCCTACAGGCACAACACAGTGAGGGTCGTGGGTGGGGACAAGCACCAATGATGCCTGTTGCATGTCTGAGTCTTTGCTGGTGCATTTCTATGATATAATTGGGAGACTTTTGGCTGCATAGCCTCTAAGCCTGAATTTCTAGTAGTCATAAATATGCTTTTCAGCTACATGAATTAGCTACAATGGTTTCTATTGTTAGCAACTATTATGACTGAGACAGTGTCTCTCAAAGATATATCCATTAACTTTATCACAGATTCAGCTAAAACCCATAAGTTAATAACCACCAAAATTTTTTTTCTCTATTTGAAAAAAAGACATTTGAGTTTCAGACTACATTTTCACTTGTTTATTGGACATCTCCACTAGGGTATATACCACAAATACTCAAATTAAATACATTTAAAACTCACTACCTCACATCCAGAGTCAGATGTATATTACCAGTCAGACTAAACACGTATCTATTCTATTGAGGTTTTTTTTCACCATTTCCAGACATGATTGAGTTTGGTCTGAATTTCACTTTGTCTTTTGTATCTGCTCCATCTAACGGAAATGTGTGTAATGATGAAAATGTTCTAAGTCTTTGCTGTCCAAAATGGTAGCCACTAGACATCTGTGACTATTGATACTTGAAATGTAGTTGTTGCAACTGAGAAAATGAGTTTAAGTTTAAACAGCTGTACTTGGCTAGTAGCTGCCTATTGAACAATGTGGTTCTACATCATATTCTTCACCTTTGGTTTAATTTTTGGATGTATCAAATAATATTTTATACAAATTCTACTTCTACAAATTTTTACAGTAGAAATGAAGCTGAATGTGTATTACATTCTGTAAGCCAAAATTTTTATACTGATAATTCTTTGGGTATTATCCATTAACCAGTTATACAGCCACTTAAGTGTAGTGTCTATAAAGTGATTATCTGGAATATTGATGTGTCCCAAGTAAAAAAGAATAAACTCTCTGAAGTCAAGAGCTATGACATATGCATTAGCAGAGTTGATCATCAGAACCTGCCAAGTATATAGACTTTGTATCAACTGATAGAACAGATGTTTACCTTGCTTCTGGATAAATCTGTATAGTCCCTGTCTAAAATATATTTGCTAGTACATTCCAAAGCTGGAACTTATCCATTTTTTAACATAGTTTGAGTAGCAGAGTTTCTTAGTTCAGGCATTGGGGGGCAAATTACAGATTGTGCTTACTTGGAACACCTGGATCAGCTATTTTTAATTAATTGCACTATTGAAAACAGTTGGAAATTTAGCTAAACAAGCAATTTGATGAGTTTTTTTTCGCAAAATTGACCAAATTTACATATGTTTTATTATTCTATAGACAGCAGGTTGGCAAAATTTTTCTCTAAAGGGTCAGAATGAAAATATTTTATGCTTTGTGGGCCAAAAGGCAAGATTGAGAACATTAAGCACCTGTATAGTCATTCAGAGATGTAAGAGCCATTTTCAGCTTATAGACCATATGAAAACAAGGAGGGTAGGTATTGCCCACAGACTATGGTTTCTCAACCCCTCTATTGTCTCTGAATTAATAGTAACACATGATTTTGACTTAATGTATATGACCCAATATGTAGTCATTATCCTTAAAAGTTTTAGCAATTATTTATCTCTGAGTTTACATTTATAATTCTGGATGAACTTGGTAGATTTTAAATGCCCTGATAAAAATTCAGGTTCATCAGGCATAGTTAATGAAATGTGTATCATGTGCTCAGTGCTGCAAGTGTTTTAAACATCAAAACATATATTGATTTTTTCTAAATGTTTATAGGAAATGAGATGCCAGTTTGAAATTTCAAACGACAATAAAAGTAATTTTTTTAAAAAATTAATATTCATATTCAAGAAAGCGACCCGTGCATATTATTTTGAAAACTGAAGTAAGATTATAATAAAATATAGGGCCCACTTTCATTCCATCCTACCCCTGATTTTTAGATTTAAAGGCAAATATTTTCAGTTTTAAAAAAATTTTACCTGAGAAATTTTCTTGCTTTTAGTCACTTCAATACAAGATCTTTTTATTTCTTAACACAGGAAGTGAGAATTTAGCCTTCATCATTCCCCACCCCCCACCAAGCACTTGCAAATACATATGTTTTTGTTTCTTCATTCTGTATGTAAGAAAAAATACGGTTGAATTAACACAGTCTGTTTAACAGCCCAGCTTTTCTCCATGTCTTTTTTTTTTTTTTTTTTTTTTAAGACGGAGTCTCACTCTGTCGCCAGGCTGGAGGGCAGTGGCACGATCTAAGCTCACTGCAATCTCTCTGCCTCCCAAGTTGAAGTGATTCCCCTGCCTCAGCCTCCCGAGTAGCTGGGACTACAGGCAAACACTACCACGCCCAGCTAATTTTTGTATTTTAGTAGAGACGAGGTTTCGCCGTGTTGGCCAGGATGGTCTCGATCTCCTGACCTCGTGATCCACCCACTTCAGCCTCCCAAAGTGCTGGGATTACAGGCATGAGCCACCACGCCTGGCCCTCCATGTCTTTTAATATGTCTCCTATCATATGCCATGGTGTCATTCATGCTCCCTGTATATTCAACATTCTGCAGCATTTTCCCTTGATCTGTGCCCATTGATGGATTTAAATATGTTGTAACCAACTCAAGTTCAGCTGCTTTCCACTGAGAGGACAGAACCTGAGAAACAAGGTGTGATGAAAAAGAAGCTAGTAGCAACTTTATTCAAGTGCTACTACTTGGGAAATGGCAAGGCTCATGCTTCTGAAAGACCATTTCATATTTGGAGCTGAGTAAGGGGCTAAAGAAGGGAAACTTGGTATGAGAAATATGAGGGAGTAGTGCAGAGTACAGGGTCTATGTGTCTTATGTGTCTTGTTCCAATGGCTACCTTGAGTTGTTGTCCACCTGAGGTGCAAGCTAGTGCCATCTCAACGGTAGCAGGGTTGTACTTTTTTTTTTTTTTTTTTTTTTTGAGACAGAGTCTCACTCTGTTGTCCAGGCTGGAGTGCAATGGCGTGATCTCGGCTCACTGCAACTTCTGCCTCCCAGGTTCAAGCGATTCTCCTGCCTCAGCCTCCTGAGTAGCTGGGATTATAGGCGCTAGCCACCAGGGCCCAGCTAATTTTGTATTTTTAGTAGAGACAGGGTTTCACCGTGTTGGTCAGGCTGGTCTCGAACTCCTGACCTTGTGAACTGCTCACCTCAGTCTCCCAAAGTGCTGGGATTATGGGCATGAGCCACCGCGCCCAGCCAGCAGGGTTGTACTTTAACTGCCTTGAGGTAATCTCTAGATGGGGAGGATTCTACAGCTGCATCTCCCTGCCTGGCTGATTTCAATATAGCCCTTGGAATTTATAAGCAAGCACAATTCTAGATACGAACAGTGCAAGGAGTATCCAGTGGGAAGAGAGGAAAACAAACAATTTCAAAGTATATTTCAAGGCTAAGACTAGAAAGAAGGAAACAACATTTAAATGCATTCTGAAGCTAAACTACTTGTTTACAACTCCCCACTGTCAAATTCCATTCAATTTCTATGGAGAGTGCGCAACACAGTCAATCTGGCTACTTCCTGCTGAAAAGGGGCACAGTTAGGGGACACCAGAATGGAGTCTGTACATTTGGAGTAGGAAATAATTCCTAGTTCCCAAACTCATAATAGGAACTTGCTGGAATATTAATGTATGAGGACCTAGGAACTTTTGAGAAAATCTATGTTGCATCCCCATTCAAAGCATACAACAGCAATAAAGTTCATAGCAGCTGAAGAGGTCAATGAACACAATAGCAATCATGCTGTATATAAGTCTTCTATGCATTAAGAGTGGCTAAACCATAATGTTACAGGCTCCTGGGAGAGGGTATCTACAGCAGAAACATGGGTCTCCAATGCATGCATAGCTTGGATTATATCATGAGAATAATCTGATATTTTTATATATATATAAAAAAAATTTAAAAATATATGTACATATATATAAAACATTTCGTCTTAATGCACAGTGCCACCTTGGATCCCAGGATATTTAAAGCCCTATGGGTTCAATCTGCTTATAGGGCATTACCTGAGTGGATATTGCCCTATTCCATTTCTAGTGCTATTCTGGCCAAATTGGGTGCCCTGTTTGTTCTTGGAAGGGGATATCATTTCAATTACCTCATTTTCTTGGAGTGGGGCTGTCACTACCCCTTCCAGGTCTAGAGCTTTGTATTGCAGCACCAAGGTAGCTTGGTCTGGCGCAGTGTTTGGCAACAGGTCCTTGTATGGTGGTGCCAAGGCATCTTGGGCCAAGCGGTCAGTGCAGACATTGAAAGGCTTACTGGAGCAATGGTAAGAGTAGCTGGAACAGCAGCCACAACCAGCAGGGCCACTGCCACTGCTGCTAGAGCTACTGCCAGAGGAACTGGTGGAGCAGTGGCCAGAGCCATGTCATCAAACCTTGAGGCTGAAGCAATGGCCAGAAAAGCCCCTGGGGAAGCAGCTAGACTAGCAGCCGGAACAGCAACTGGGAAAGCAGCCAGAGT
The DNA here is from genome assembly GCF_028885655.2 of Pongo abelii. NCBI lineage: Eukaryota > Metazoa > Chordata > Mammalia > Primates > Hominidae > Pongo > Pongo abelii. Next base: position 28,281,896 of record NC_071998.2, read on the forward strand.
GGCAGCCATTGAAGCCAGATCCAAAGGGGGCAGGTTCAGAACATTTAGGAGGCTTGTTTCCTCATTGCCTTTTTCTTCCTGGGTTCTACTATCAGGTTTGAGGAAAGCTTTGTTTTTCGGAAAGCTTTGTTTTTCATTGCTTTGTTCAGTCTGCGGCCGATTTTCCCCTTAACCTGAGTCCTAGTTAGGCAGTAAGATAAAAGCCTGAACATAGGATACTTTTGCCCATTTCCCAAACCCTCTGACAGAACAATTCCAGCGATGATAGTTTATAATCTTGGGTGATTCCATTCACATGACAAATTTTATCATCCAATTTGTACAGTTGCTAAACAGTGTTACAATAAGAAATCATTTCTTTTTAGACATGGGCTCATAGCTGTAGGCTCTCCAATTAGCCAAGATGTACCCCAGGGGGATGTCATGTGGAGTAGAAACCCTGCCACCAATTTTATGTCTATATAGAGCATGTCACATGATCAAAGGTCCAGGGGTAAGATGAGCTCCCTTGGGCTGGAGAGCTTTCCTTACACCAACAAAGCATTGCAGACACCTGATGCCATGGGAGAGGTGGGGGAAACAAATGGGAAAATCTCCAAGGCAAAAGCATCCTCAGCAGCTGCTGTGAGTCCCCCGGAGTTCCCAGCTGTGGGGTCAGCCAATCACGAGCAGGTAGCCTTTATAAGTGGACATTGTCTTGTCCAGTAGTGTGAACAGGCAAGCAAGCCCTAGTACACCGCATAGCTAATTACTCCACTTATTGGAAACCAGACAGACAAGGAAGGCCACTTGAAACAGCTTCTCACACAGGGCACCAAATTTGTAACTGACCTAAGTTCAGCTGCTTGATGCTATAATGTCACTCCCAGTCCCAGTAGGCTTGCTCACTTAAGTCTCTCCACACAGCCATGACAGCCAGCGATGTCAAGGAAAGAGTTCCTCATGTGGGCCAGTGGCTAGTAAGAGTCTGGATAGCTTTCTCTATCTCTTCAGCTTTGCACCGAGTCCAAGTCCTCCTGACCCACCAACCATAACAAATAGAAATAGAGTGATAACAACCAAGGCAGACCAAAAGAGCAAACAGGTTAGAGTGAGGATTATGTGAGGACTGAACCCAGGTACTATTGATATTATTTTCACATAAGCAGCACAGAACTCAATCAGCAGGGTGGCAGGCTCATCTAGAAAAGTTCACAAGCTTCCTCTCCCCATAAGTCTCAATGTGAATATCTAAAATTTTTGATATTTGTTAGCCTAGAATGTATTATCAGAGAGAGTGGCCCAGGATAATAAATTCTGCCTATTTCCTGAAAGGGGAATGCTCTATCTTGCTGCCTTCTGACAACCAGATGGACCTGATCTTTTTAGTTAGTGGGACCCTGCTCTACAGATAGACTAGATTGAAAACTGTGCTGAACACCCTCAGAGACAGGGAAAACATTAAACATAAACAGACAGAGGGATCTTATTGCAGACAGACTATTCTGAACCAATCCCCACAAAGAGGAGACTGAAGAGAAGTTCTTCAGTCATATCTCAAACCCAGTAGGCACCATGGAATGACCAGTGCTAGGTTCAGGTAGCACCACAGATGACCTATACTAGGTCCAGATGGCTAGGGAGTCCACATGAGATAGAGTCAGGATTTCCGGGTGCACTTTGGTTGACTTACAAAGTTCTTGAAGCCCATCACCTTCCCATATGTTGCTTTCCTTACACCAACAAAGCATTGCAGACACCTGATGCCATGGGAGAGGTGGGGGAAACAAATGGGAAAATCTCCAAGGCAAAAGCATCCTCAGCAGCTGCTGTGAGTCCCCCGGAGTTCCCAGCTGTGGGGTCAGCCAATCACGAGCAGGTAGCCTTTATAAGTGGACATTGTCTTGTCCAGTAGTGTGAACAGGCAAGCAAGCCCTAGTACACTGCATAGCTAATTACTCCACTTATTGGAAACCAGACAGACAAGGAAGGCCACTTGAAACAGTTTCTCACACAGGGCACCAAATTTGTAACTGACCTAAGTTCAGCTGCTTGATGCTATAAAGTCAGACCACTAGAAGTGAGGTGTGGTAAAAGAGAAGCAACTTTATTCAAGTGCTAGCAGTTGAGAAATGGCTAGGCTCATGCCTCTGAAACATCATTACATATTTGGGGCTGGGTAAAGGGTATGAGAAAGGAAACTTGGTATGAGAAACATGCAGGAGAGTGCAGGGTATGGGCTCTAGGTGTCTTGTTCCAATGGCTATCTTGAGCTGTTGTTCGTATGAAGTGTGGGGTGGTGCCATCTCGATAGTGGCCGGTTGTAAATTAACTTCCTTGAGGTAATCGCTGGATGGGGAGGAATTCACAGCTTGGTCACCACACCTGGTTCACTTCAAGATTAGCCCCTGGAATTTCCAAGCAAGCATATAATTAGGTAAACTAGCACAGCATAAGAGGTTTCCAGTGAGAAGTGAGTAAAACAACAAGTTTCAAAATATATTTGAAAAAAAAAAAAGACTAGAAAAAAGAAAATAAGTTTTAAAATACATTATGAAGCTAAGCTATTCAGTTATTATATTACACTGTTTTCCCTAATATGAGTATATGTTAAAATCTGATGATGTCAATTCCCTATCTTGTGTTTTTTTTTTCTCAATTGCTTTGGATCTTCATAAGCTTTTAGCGATATTTTTATCATTAAAAATGATATTTTTATATACTGAGTATTCAAATCCCCAAATGCACTAGTTTTACTCTATTTATTCAGGTCACCTTTCCTGTCCTTAAAAAAAATCAAATATATTGAAAATCTGTTAAAATTTAATGTTTCATATGGAATTTTTGGTATTTAAGAATCAAATACATTCTATATGATTCTAAAAATTTCTTACAGCTGGTGTATCATAAGGCCATTAATTATTCAATATTATGTTTCCAATAATCATGATAAAATTTTCTTCTTATATTCTTCTAGTTTGTTTTTGTATTGATTTCCCATGAAGATACTCACATTAACTTTAAATAATACAGATTTTATTCTTTTTCAGTTTATATATCTTACTACAATGCTGATTTCTAATACCACGTCATAAAGGGGAAGGAGGGGTTCCTTAGCTTCTTCTTGACCTTAATGGCAATGTGAGTTTTACCATACATGTGTTAATGTTGTTTTATAAAATTAAGGATGTTCCTGGCTATTCTGATATAGTTAGAAATCTTGTTTAATTTTGTTTGCTTGTTATCTTAATCACGAATGAATGTTAAATTGTATTATCTGTTGAAAGGTACATGTTATAGCCTTTAAGCTATTGATTTAATAGATTACATTGATCAAACTTTTAATATAATTCTATATCTTACATTCCCACTATAAAATTTACTTCATAATATATAATACAGGCAACATATATCTATTAGAGTTGTTAGATTTGATTTATAAATATCTAATTATTTAATTTCAAAATTCATATTCAAATGAAAATTAAATTTTGATATGAGAAACTTGGCATGTGAACCAGTTTACAGCCTCACCAACAGTGTAAAAGTGTTCCTATTTCTCCATATCCCCTCCAGCACCTGTTGTTTCCTGACTTTTTAATGATCGCCATTCTAACTGGTGTGAGATGGTATCTCATTGTGGTTTTGATTTGCATTTCTTTGATGGCACCAGTGATGATGAGCATTTTTTCATGTGTCTGTTGGCTGTATAAATGTATTCTTTTGAGAAGTGTCTGTTCATACCCTTTGCCCACTTGTTGATGGGGTTTTTTTTTTCTTTTAAATTTGTTTGAGTTCTTTGTAGATTGGCCCTTTGTCAGATGAGTAGATTGCAAAAATTTTCTCCAATTCTGTAGGTTGCCTGTTCACTCTCATGGTAGTTTCTTTTGCTGTGCAGAAGTTCTTTAATTAGATCCCATTTGTCAATTTTGGCTTTTGTTGCCATTGCTTTTGGTGTTTTAGACATGAAGTCCTTGCCCATGCCTATGTCCTGAATGGTATTGCCTAGGTTTCCTTCTAGGGTTTTTATGGTTTTAGTTTTAACATTTAAGTCTTTAATCCATCTTGAATTAATTTTTGTATAAGGTGTAAGGAAGGGATCCAGTTTCAGCTTTCTACATATGGCTAGCCAGTTTTCCCAGCACCATTTGTTAAATATGGAATCCTTTCCCCATTTCTTATTTTTGTGAGTTTTGTTAAAGATCAGCTGGTTGTAAATGTGTGGTATTATTTCTGAGGGCTCTGTTCTGTTCCATTGGTCTATATCTCTGTTTTGGTACCGGTACCATGCTGTTTTGGTTACTGTAGCCTTGTAGTATAGTTTGAAGTCAGGTAGCATGATGCCTCCAGCTTTGTTCTTTTGGCTTAGGATTGACTTGGCAATGCAGGCTGTTTTTTGGTTCCATATGAACTTTAAAGTAGTTTTTTCCAATTCTGTGAAGAAAGTCATTGGTAGCTTGATGGGGATGGCATCGAATCTATAAATTATCTTGGGCAGTATGGCCATTTTCACGATATTGATTCTTCCTATCCATTTTCCTTCATTTCAACCTTGGAGAATCTGATGGCTATGTCTTAGGGATGGCCTTCTTGTGAAGTATCATACTGGGGTTTTCTGCATTTTCTTAATGTGAATGTTGGCATCTCTAGCTAGTTTGAGAAAGTTCTCATGGATGTTATCCTGAAATATCTTTTGAAGTTGGTTCCATTCTCCCCATCTCTTTTAGGTACACCAATCAGTCATAGATTCATTCTCTATACATAATCCCATATTTCTATGATTCTTTTGTTCATTTCTTTTTATTCTTTTTTCTCTATTCTTGTTTGACATTCTTATTTCAGAAATCCAGTTTTCTAGCTCTGAGATTTTTTTCTCTACTTGGTGTATTCTACTATTAATACTTGTGACTGAATTATGAAATTTTTCTGTGTTTTTTAGCTCTGTCAGGTCAATTACATTTTTTTCTATACTTTCTGTTTTGTCTGTCTGCTCTTGCGTTGTGTTATTATGATATTTAGCTACCTTACCTTGGGTTACAAAATACTCCCATACGTCAATGAAGTTCGTTCCTATCCATTTTCTGAATTCTCTTGCTGTCATTTCAGCCATCTCCACCCAGTTTAGAACCCTTGCTGGAGAGGCAATCCTGTTTGGAGGAAAAAAGTCACTTTGGCTTTTTGCATTGTTACCATTATTTCACTGATTCTTTCTCATCTGTGTGAGCTTATCTACCCTCAATCTTTGAGGTTTTTTACTTTTGGATTTTTTGTTGTTGTTGTTTTTGTTTTTATCCTATTTGATGACCTTGAGAGTTTGATTATGGTATAAGGTGAATTTAGCTGACTGGCTTCATTTCTGGAAGATTTTAGGGGGCCAACGTTCAGCTCTTAACTCCTAGGCAGTGTGCTGTAACTCTGGGGGACTTGTATTGGATCCTGACTTTGTTCTCTGGCTTCTAGAGGTTTGGATTACACTGTGCTGGGAGGAAGTTGAGGTGTGGCAGTTGTGGCAGAGTGCTAGCAGATGGTGAAGTGTCTGCCTCCATGTGGGCACTCACTACAGTGGCAGAGGCAGTGCAACTGGGAAAGATAGGGGGCCCCTGGTGGAGAATTGTGCACAGCCACACTGGAGGTGGTATTGGCTTGGGGCTGTGATGCTGGAGAGCACAAGTCCTGGTGCCTTTTCTGTACCTGGCAAGCAGGAGTGATCACTCAGGTTGGGAGAGGATCACTGTTCTTTGCTCAGTGTTAGCACAAGGACTGTGCACTGATGAGGGTGGGGTTTGCTGGCTCTATGCCTACCAAGGCTTCATCTGCAATGTCAGTGGTTATGAGGAGGTGAAGGCAGACTGCTCTCCTGTGTGCTGGCAGGTAAAAAAAAGCAAAACCCATCCACCTGTGAAGACATGCCAACAAAGCAATGTGGGGATGTTGTGAGCCTGTGGGAAGCTGCAGCATGGGGAGGGAGTGGGCAGGCTGCTGCCTGGCTGTAGGGGCTGCCTCACTGGAGCTCTCCACCAGTCAGGCATGGTCCACTGGCACATAAGCTATGGTATGGGCTGCCAGGGCACCCAAGAGTACCTGGAAAGCAGGCTTGGCCAGGCTTTGGCCCCAGGAGAGACCAAGGTGTGCTCAAGTCAAACCAGCCTCATCTGATGGGAAAGACTGCACTCCAGAAATTCCCTAGGGCTAAAGCCTCTATGAGAGGAAGTAGAACCTGGGGCAATGGCTGTCCCTGGCCATGTTCCATTACCAGTGCTTCCACACTGAACCTTCTGGGCTCCACATCAGCTGGCTTGCTGTCCTTACCACTGTTCTAAGCAGCTCTCCCTGCCAGCTTGAGTGCCTGTGGTAGTCGAGGGGTCCTCTCCTGCTGGGGCTCCAGAGGCCCATGCTAAGAGTACGTTTTTCCTTGCCAAATCAACTCACCCATTCCCCTGAGGCTGCTGTGATTCAGAGTCCCAGTGTGCCATAGCCCTGTCCAGGTTTCTCAGCTTTCTCTCCTTTCACCCCAGTTTATGTGTCTTCCCTCTGTCCACTCTAGGTACCTTCCCTCTGAAGATCTGTAAAAAGCACACCCATCTTTCGGTGAGTGCTGTTGCATCTGGCTAGTTGTTCATCTTGCCCTCTCCCCCACCTAGCCAACTTTCAAATGTTTTGCATGTTCTACATTTATATTAAAACAACATGATTTCGTTTGTTGGACTCAGCATTGTAAACTGATGCTTGTGCACTTCTTATTGATAACTATCAATATTATATTTTGTTATCAGGATCATTATTCCTTTATTTTATAGTTTCTAGAGATTAATTTATTTTAAAATCATTTTGAGTTTGTTCTACAAGTCTAATGTATCACAGTTGATGTTAATCGTTGATGTCCTTCTTAGTTTCTCAGGAGGTTTTGAATTTAATCAGCAGGGTCTAATTCTGTGGAAAGATTTTCTTGTGAAATTTTCTCCTCGATGTTTCTACTAACCTTTCCCCTTTGGAGACTTTGTGGGCACTCCCTGTGGATGACTTTTCAGATTCAGATATTCAATTAGTGGCTAAAAGCTCCTGTCTCAGTTATATTGGCAATATTCCAGTTCCAGTTATACAACCAAGGGGTGACTTGACCCAAGCTCCCTCTGCAATGATTTCTCCTACTATCACAAGCATACTGATTGAAATAAGCAATAGTTCAGTCAACATTCCCAACATTTTAAGCTTTCTTGATTCATATAGGAGTCTTACTGTGGTTCTCTGTCATTCACGAAGTTGTTTTGATTCCTGCTACCCTGAAGGTATCTGTGTTTCCCTAATGCCTTGCACCTCCATTCCCAGAATTTATAGTCCATGAAAAGGTTTATTTTTATGCAGCTGTGTTGTTTTACTTTGTATTGTTATAATGTATTTGAACATTTATATTGTAATTCTCATTGCTTAGTTGTGGGCACGAGAAATTCCCAGTGTAACGTTCATGTCCTCAACGTTCATGTCCTCAACTTTTAACAAGTTTTTCAAAACTTATTGAAAACAGACATGAATATAGCAACTTTTAACTTTGAATTGCATTCCTTTGCAGAGGAAGAATAATTCTTCTGTTTAGCTTTCCTGTAATTTCTCTGCACTAGTTAGAGCCTTCTTTCTATAAAGGACAGATGCAATGATTTGAACTCTTATTGTGTAAATTTCTATCATAAACAGTGTCAGCTGGTATACAATATCAGTGAGACAGTCTCTTACCTTCAAAGTAGGTTGTGCATGAAGAATGGGTCTATTCTGCTTTTTTAGAATATTTATTTTGAAGTAATGACAGATTCACAGAAAGTTACATAGAATGTAGAGAGTGGTCAACCTTCTTTTGTAAATGTAATATAGTACTAGATTCTTGTATTAGTCCGTTTTTACACTGCTGATAAAAACATACCCGAAACTGGGCAATTTACAAAAGAAAAAAGGTTAATGGACTTACAATTCCACGTGGCTGGGGAGATCTCACAATCATGGTGGAAGGCAAGGAGGAGCAAGTCACTTCTTATGTGGACAGAAGCAGACAAAGAGAACGCTTGTGCAGGGAAACTCCCGTTTTTAAAACCATCAGATCTTGCGAGACTTATTCACTATCATGAGAACAGCATGATAAGACCCACCCCCATGATGCAATTACCTCCCACTGAGTGCCTCCCACAACAAATGGGAATTCAAGATGAGATATGGGTGGAGAAACAGCCAAACCATATCAATTTTCTTGCATTTTCTTTGCTGTCTTCCATATTACTTTTCAAATATTTGATGTATATTTGTACATAAAGATAGATGGATTCTCAACATATTTGCTTTTAAATTTCAACTTACTTCTTTAAAGACTTTTTTACATGGTCAACATTTTGCTTTAGCCATGGAAAAAAAAATTAGTAAATGTTCTGAAATATTTACTATTTAATGACATTTTTATATAGTTAGATATGCAAAATAAAACTTTAATTTCACACATGTGCGCACACACACACACTCGAAATGTTTTTGGAATTTGCACAGAGCACAAGCAATAACTATCTTATAGCATAGTGTTCCTCAAAATGTGAATTGCTATTTTGCAGAAGACCTAGATACTGAGAATATCACATTTTCTTGTGGACTTCTGAATATAAACAATAGGATCTTTAGCTTCTGTATATCCTGGCCATGGGCCATTTCTTTAATATTGCTTGTCCTGATACCAAAGCCTGGCAGAGACATGACAAAAAAAGAGAATTTTAGACCAATATCCCTGATGAACATCAATGCAAAAATCCTCAATAAAATACTGGCAAACCAAATCCAGCAGCACATCAAAAAGCTTATGCACCATGATCAAGTGGGCTTCAGCCCTGGGATGCAAGGCTGGTTCAACATATGCAAATCAGTAAACGTAATCTAGCATATAAACAGAACCAATGACAAAAACCACATGATTATCTCAATAGATGCAAAAAAGGCCTTTGACAAAATTCAACAGCGCTTCATGCTAAAAACTCTCAATAAATTAGGTATTGATGGGAAATATCTCAAAATAATAAGAGCTATTTATGACAAACCCACAGCCAATATCCTACTGAATGGGCAAAAACTGGAAGCATTCCCTTTGAAAACTGGCACAAGACAGGGATGCCCTCTCTCACCACTCCTATTCAACATAGTGTTGGAAGTTCTGGCCAGGGCAATCAGGCAAGAGAAAGAAATAAATGGTATTCAATTAGGAAAAGAGGAAGTCAAATTGTCCCTGTTTCCAGATGACATGATTATATATCCAGAAAACCCCATTGTCTCAGCCCAAAATCTCCTTAAGCTGATAAGCAACTTCAGCAAAGTCTCAGGATACAAAATCAATATACAAAAATCACAAGCATTCTTATACACCAATAACAGACAAACAGAGAGCCAAATCATGAGTGAACTCCCATTCACAATAGCTTCAAAGAGAATAAAATACCTAGGAATCCAACTTACAAGGGATGTGAAGGACCTCTTCAAGGAGAACTACAAACCACTGCTCAATGAAATAAAAGAGGATACAAACAAATGGAAGAACATTCCATGCTCATGGGTAGGAAGAATCAATATCATGAAAATGGCCATACTGCCCAAGGTAATTTATAGATTCAATGCCATCCCCATCAAGCTACCAATGACTTTCTTCACAGAATTGGAAAATACTACTTTAAAGTTCATATGGAACCAAAAAACAGCCTGCATTCCCAAGTCAATCCTAAGCCAAAAGAACAAAGCTGGAGGCATCATGCTACCTGACTTCAAACTATACTACAAGGCTACAGTAACCAAAACAGCATGGTACTGGTACCAAAACAGAGATATAGACCAATGGAACAGAACACAGCCCTCAGAAATAATATCACACATCTTTGTACACACTATCTGATCTTTGACAAACCTGACAAAAACAAGAAATGGGGAAAGGATTTCATATTTAACAAATGGTGCTGGGAAAACTGGCTAGCCATATGTAGAAAGCTGAAACTGGATCCCTTTCTTATACCTTATACAAAAATTAATTCAAGATGGATTAAAGACTTAAATGTTAGACCTAAAACCATAAAAACCCTAGAAGAAAACCTAGGCAATACAATTCAAGACATAGGCATGGGCAAGGACTTCATGTCTAAAACACCAAAAGCAATGGCAACAAAAGCCAAAATTGACAAATGGGATCCAGTTAAACTAAAGAACTTCTGCACAGCAAAAGAAACTACCATGAGAGTGAACAGGCAACCTACAGAATGGGAGAAAATTTTTGCATCTATTCATCTGACAAAGGGCTAATATCCAGAATCTACAAAGCACTCAAACAAATTTACAAAAAAAAAAAAACCCATCAACAAGTGGGTGAAGGATATGAACAGACACTTCTCAAAAGAAGACATTTATGCAGCCAACAGACACAGGAAAAAATGCTCATCATCACTGGCCACCAGAGAAATGCAAATCAAAACCACTATGAGATATCATCTCACACCAGTTAGAATGGTGATCATTAAAAAGTCAGGAAACAACAGGTGCTGGAGAGGATGTGGAGAAATAGGAACACTTTTACACTATAGGTTGGACTGTAAACTGGTTCAACCATTGTGGAAGACATTGTGGCGATTCCTCAGGGATCTAGAACTAGAAATACCATTTGACCCAGCCATCCCATTACTGGGTATATACCCAAAGGATGATAAGTCATGCTGCTATAAAGACACATGTACACGTATGTTTATTGTGGCACTATTCACAATAGCAAAGACCTGGAACCAACCCATATGTCCAACAATGATAGACTGGATTAAGAAAATGTGGCACATATATACCATGGAATACTATGCAGCCATAAAAAAGGATGAGTTCATGTCCTTTGTAGGAACATGGATGAAGCTGGAAACCATCATTCTCAGCAAACTATTGCAAGGACAAAAAATCAAACATCACATGTTCTCACTCACAGGTGGGAATTGAACAATGAGAACACTTGGACACAGGAAGGGGGGGACATCACACACCGGGGCCTGTTGTGGGGTCAGGGGAGGGGGGAGGGATAGCATTAGGAGATATACCTAATGTAAATGATGAGTTAATGGGTGCAGTGCACCAGCATGGCACATGTATACGTATGTAACAAACCTGCACGTTCTGCACATGTACCCTAGAAGTTAAAGTATAATAATAAAAAAAAATTGCTTGTCCTATATCTCATCATATTTTTTTTTCTCTTTTTCCTTACCACCACCTCCTCTAACTTCCCAGTATTCAATGTAAGGTAATTACTCTACTGTTTTCTCAGTGTAATACTCCTCTTCCATCTATTCCTGAATCAGCAGGTCACATGCCTAAAATGTCATTTATTTATTTATTCATCAAAGAACACTGCATCAATCATTTAGTCAACTACTAGGTATTGAAAGTCCCACTAAATCCCACTTTGAGCTAGGAAAAAATGGGGCCAAAAAAGAAAGAAAGGAAATACAAAGAGAAAATCTCCCTATTAAAGTATTTCGACTTCCAAAACATGAAATCTATGCCTGTCAGGATATATGACTTTAAAATTTCATGTGAATTTTTTAAAGCTTTTGCCTTATCAACTTTTGCCCATTGTAGACATTGTGGGTTTTAAAAAATATTTGTTCTTGACAATATTGCTTCTAAATGGTCCTCTATGTCTTCCTAAGATGAATTTTGCCCATCTTATGTAATAAAAAGGAAAATAAGCTAAAAAAGCTAAAAGAAAGGTAAACCAGAAAGACAGTAATATTTGATTTTTAAAATAAGGAAAAATTAGAGTAACTTGTGTTGTTAACAGTTCTCTTCTCTGTATAGATATCTAATCATGTTATTTGTTTCCAAAATGTGGCTAATAGTAGATACTATTATAGGTTGTTCTTAGACTTACAAATGTCTAAAAATTGTTTTAGCAGTATGCCAAACAAAACTTTAAGTGATATATACTATTTCAAAACAAATTTGAAAACGTGTTTCAAACGTTGCTTTCATAAAAGTTTTCTTGTAGATAAAAATTATCTTAAAGATGATGCATCTCCTAAATTTCTAATACACTAAATAGTTTAAATTTCTTTTTCTACTTTTTTGTTCCCTTTGTCTTTACTTTCTATTTTATTAACAAAAAAGTCATTGCATTAAGACATCAACCCCAAAAGAAATAATTAGAAATGTTAATCACAAATAACAGATGTTGCTTTCCTTGTGCGTAAGGCTTAAATTACCAAATGATTTGTTAATGCATAGAAAATATCTATTGTGTTTTTGTTTATTCATGTATTAACTATGTATATATTTCTCTTCTGACATCATCAGCTATTTCTCCTGAACACATCTGAAATTATTGGTCTCTGAACTTGTGTAAAGGAAGTATTTCTGCCATTAATTTTTGTACAAGAAAAGTTTTTTTTATTTTTGATAATAATGCTGCCTTGAAAAATATATATAGGTATACTTACAGGTTTTTGAAATGGCCTTGCAGTTTATATAACACATACACATACAAGATTAAAAATCTCATAAGATAAACGGGTTCGCTGGCAACATAAAAATATACTCAAGACAGGCCAAATGCATTTATGTAGGAAATAGTTGTTACAACTGTACACATCTCAGCAATATCCTCTTTGCTGAGGCAGAAAATACCGGAGGCTAGCATACCTCATCTCAATACCCACTGACTGGTACAAGGGTATCAATCATTTTTAAAAAGTGATTTTTCTTTAAAAATATTCCACCATATAGAAACCAAAAAAGGGCAGAAGAGAAAAGAAAACAGGCTCAGAAGTCAAAGTTTGTATAACTTTACTTTTATCTGCAATTTAAGGTAACCGCTACCTCCTCTAACTTCCCAGTATTCAGTGTAAGATAATTTTTCTACTCTTCTCTCTCATAGTGCATAGTATTCTGTCCAATTTTTATTAACTGATCGTTTCGATTGAAATACTAAGCTGAAATGAATAACTGATTAACAAAATATCCAGTTTTTTAGTGCATATAAATGTCTTTTAATTTTTACTACCTAAAACTACAACCTCGTTCTAACCTACGTTCTGCTAATCAGCCACTGTGTATGTCCTCTACGAAAATGGGTAAATTATCTGATCACCACATGTAATCCATGGGTAAGGGTCAGGGGGTGTCCAGTTGAGAAAAGAAAAGAGAAATATTGTTCATATCTAAGGCCTATGCTTCACTTCTGTAAATGAGCTAATGATTATTTTTTACTGGAAATTATTTTACAACAATATTCCTTATACCCTTTCACTTGTGGTAACTCAGAGTTTCAAGGATTTTAAAATGTTACTTTTGTTTCTTAATGACTAGTCATTGATTTAGGAAGTTGTCCTAGAGTACCAACCCTGGTAAGTTTTTATGAATTTGGAATTAATTTATACATTATCATATTACCAAAGGGGAAAATAGCCTTAGATATGAGTGTTTCAAATGTGTTTTCATCTTTTCATAGGAATATTAGAAGAATATGCTTCTCACTTTATGAAGTTGAATGTCTAATGTACTCCCAATATAAAATGGAAAGAAGCATGGACAGAAGAAAAGTATCAAAACAGAGAAGAGAGTTCAGCTCACATAATCTTAGGAATGTCAGTGAACCAAGCTGTTTATTTGTGGTAAATCATGTGAAGCAAAGTCTGGGACCTGGTATTGTCCTGGGAATATGTTTGAGCCCAGCTGATTAGAGGTTCAACTGAACAAAAATGACCATCCTCTCCCATCAGGAGTCAGATGAATGATGATCTTCAGATGTCCAAGAAACAGCAACTGAACCTTAAAGCCATCCATGGAGGGTTCTAGCGCAGATATAAACAGAGGTTCAGGGGCAATGTTCTGAATCTAGGGGAGGAAAAGAGGTTCAGATAAGAAGGAGATTTTGGTGGTAGACAGGCCACTCAAATAGTAGCTTAGTTCTGACTGTAAATTGGGACACATTGAGGGACCTGGAGCTCAAGAGTTCATAGGACGTCAGACCTCAAACTTTTCAGAGAATCTACATTAGTAAGGGCTAGCTAGTAAAAAAGACGTTAGACTGAAAACCATAGTTGAAATCTAATTTTAAGTACTACACATATGGGTGTGGCCGAAAGTAAGGAATGCAACTAGGAAATTTGGATCCAGGGAGCGGCATAAGAACCAGCAGCTACCCTTCCCCGTTGCAAAACCCCCATTCCATGTTGGAATAAGTTAACAATGCTGTCAGGTTTTGGGGTGGCTGAACCTGACTTTGTTTCTGCTTTTGTGAGTCCTATCTGGCTTAGGAAATGGAATGATACTGATCCTGTAGGGAAAGAGATCAGGAATTGAATGTGAATATCTGGGGGTAGCTGAGTCAGGAGCTATGAGTCTGGAAAAGGTTTATTCAGTGCAAAGACATTTTCAGGAACTTATAGACCTGTATGGCTCTGTTTCTACTTACTACACATGTAAATATAGCACATGTAGTTCTGTGTGTGTGTGTGTGTTTGTGTGTTAAGTTCCAATTAGTTCAGGTTATGCAATATTTTGTGAATATTTAATCATACACTTTTTAAACTTCGAAGTTTTGTTTTCTTAGTTGGGCATTTTGAAGTAAATACTTTCTTATTTTTTCAATTATTTTGTAGGCCTGTGAAATCCTAAAGGACTACACACTATACTGAAAATGCCTAGTGGAAAAAAGGGGCCATGACTAAATGATTAAGAATCCACAGCAGAGACACTTTTCAAAAGAAGACATATAAGTGGCCAACAAACAAATGAAAATATGCTCAACATCACTAATCATCAGAGAAGTGCAATAGTTTGCTGAGAATGTTAAATGACGAGTTAATGGATGCTGCACACCAACATGGCACATGTATACATATGTGACAAACCTGCACATTGTGCACATGTACCCTAAAACTTGAAGTATAATAAAAAAAAAAAGGAAATGCAAATCAAGGCCACAGTGTGAAACCATCTTATAGCAGTCAGAATGGTTATTATTAGAAAGTCAAAAACAACAGATGCTGGCAAGGATGTGAAGAAAAGGGAGGGTTAATATATGATTGGTGGTAATGTAAATTAGTACCAACACTATGCAGAACAGTTTTGATTCCTCAAAAGATCAAAATGGAACTACCATTCAACCCAGTAATCCCATTCCTGGGTATATATCAAAAAGAAAATAAATGTTTCTACCAAAAAAAGACACACGCACTCATATGGTCATTATAGCACTATTCACAATAGCAAAGACATAGAATCAACCCAGGTGCCCATCAAAAGTGGATTAGATAAAGAAAATGCAGTACATATACATCATAGGATACTATGCAGTCATGAAAAGAAAATGAAATCATGTCTTCTGCAGCAACATGGATGGAGGCCATTATCCTAAGTTAATTAATGCAGGAAGAGAAAACCAAATACCACATGTTCACGCTTACAAGTCAGAGCTAAACATTGGGTACTCATGGATGTAAAGATGGCAACAATACACATTGGGGACTATCAGAAAAGGAGGGATGGAGTGGAGCAAGGGCTGAAGAACGAAGTATTGGATATTCCTCACTACATGGGTAATGAAATCATTCCTATTCCAAATCTCAGCATTAGGAAATATACCCATATAACAAACCTACACATGAAATCCCAAAGTCTACCCCTTGAATCTGAAATAAAAATAAAGAGTAAAAAAAAAAATTAACAGCACCATAGTACCTTGTACATGTGAATCTATTTCCCTTTCCCTCTTTTACTACAACAATCCTTTGATATAAATTTCCTTGTGTATTCAACTCCATTTTCTATAGTTGATGAAATTTCTCACAGATTATGGCAATAAATGGCCTACATATCTAGTTTTTAAAGTTTTGCTGTGTGTTTCACACGTTTTGTTTGTAACTGCGCTGACATTTTCATGGGAAGTTGGAAGGGGATTGTAATGAGTTGCTGGCCCAATGTTTTCTTAAAAATAATTCTTCTTGCTTACTATTTACAACTTCTAAAAAGGACAGTAAGCCAAACTAATGATATTTTAGTGTTTCCCAGCTTATCGCTTTTTAATTCCTTTTAACCTTGTTTGCAGAATCTTGAAACAAGGACTAGAGAGAGCTAGAGAAGTAGTAGATTGTAGTGATTAAAAACCTGTTGCTGGAGCCCGGGCACGGTGGCTCATACCTGTAATCCCAGCATTTTGGGAGGCTGAGGCAGGTGGATCATCTGAGGTCAGGAGTTCGAGACCAGCCTGGCCAACATGGTGAAACCCCTTCTCTACTAAAAATACAAAAATTAGCCAGGCATGGTGGCGCTTGCCTGTAATCTCAGCTACTCCAGAGGCTGAGGCAGGAGAATCGCTTGAACCCTGGTGAGGCAGAGGTTGCAGTGAGCAGAGATCGTACCACTTCACTCCAACATGGGCAAAAGAGTGAAACTTTGTCTCAAAACAAACTAAAACAACTTGATGCTGGAATCAAGCTGCCTAGATTCAAATCTCAGCTTGGTTCTTTACTAGATCTTCAATATTGGAGAACTTGGGTATGTTTATTAGGTTTTCTGACCCTTAGTTTCTTGATCTATCAAATCACATCATTGAGGGTGTGACATACAGCAATTTAGGGGAAGATTTAGAGCAGCACCTGGTGTCATACAGTAACATGAGTAACACTATAGGGCTATTATCATTCTTGTCATTGAAGACCAAGAATATAATCTTATACAAATTTTTTAAAAATCTGCATTCAGTATTTTTATTACTCTTTGATTATACTTGTGGCAACAGAAGGGAAAGGTATATGTCTTCTTGGTAAGTTTTTAAATTATACTGACAATTCTAAAAATGTATAAATAATGTTTTATTAGTATAGCAAGGTTTTAACTTTATCAGTGGGCAATAAAGCAGTTATGAATCTAGTCGCTTGATAGAGTTAAATCAAAACTATGCTCATGTCCAATCAAGATACCATGTGCTTTACTTAAAAAATAATGAAATATTAATATCAGAGCTAAATATATAATTGTTAGAGGCTTTGCTGTCAATTTACTAAAGCTCATCTCCAATGTGTTCAGACATAAATTAATAATTATTAAACCTAACTGGTGCTGCGTAGTTGGAAAGCAAAACAAGTGGCTCTGTTCAATTATTTGTGTGATTTTTCTTCTTTTTATTTTACGTATATTTATCATTACTTATTTCTATCATGTTTGACATTTTCCCTTTATGCCTGAACTTTACTGCCCTTGATGGCATTGGGCCAGAAAGATGAAATATACAGAACAATATCTCTAAAACATTGATGCTACAAGATTAAACGTGTTGTTTCTGAGGTCTAGCAGATGCTGGGAGAAAAGAAAATAGAATCCTTGTTGTCTCACCATTGATAGAAAACTGAAACCATTGGTATGGAGAATGAAATCCCTAAGTCTACAGACTTCTACACATATCTTACTTATAACAATGCATCTACATTAGGCAAAGCCTGTCTCATTTTTTATGACTTAATTGCTTTCCTCTCTTTGCATTTATAACACCAATCTACTTTCTGTCTTTCAACATACATCCCAGAGAAAGGAAACAGAAAATAAAGCACATTATTCGGCAGGATTTCATTGTGCACGGAGGGTAAAAGCAGGCATGTATAAATGGAAATGTATTTGAAAGCCTTCCCCACTGAAATCTGGCAGGAGGTAAAGCACTTCATTAGGATTTGTAACATCACTGGTGAACTGCTTCACACAAAGTTCTATATTTGCAAATAAGGCACAAAATTGACTGTCAAGGAGATGTAAGACTATAGCAGATTCCAATTCGTTTTGCACTAAGTACTCTATGGAAATACAGTACGTTTGCAACTCCAAGATTTAGATTTCATAAACTGTTGGTAGAGATTCACCATTGGATCTTCGTTAGGTCCTGAAACAGGCCTCTTAATAATGATATCATGTGATGGGCACGGCTGAATCTGGGAAGTCAATGGGCATTTTATTGATATGCTCCAAAAATTAATGTAAAAGAGTAATCCACATTCACAAAATTTTAAATGGAGACAGTGCAGTGAAACATCCTAATATTGTGATTATCATAATATATGTTATGTAGCAAATTGTGTGGTTAAATATATTCAAGTAGCATTTCAAAATTCAGTTTGAGACACATAAAAATAAAGCCTCAGATCTTCTGTTTATATTAATTTCCATTATTGGCAAACTTATTAGCATGTAATAGGCATGTTTGCTTGCTGAGTTACAGACACATAACTTGTAAGCACCTTTTGAAACAGATCCCACTGTTCAGTATTTATCTGTTTGTTTACTATTCCCTTCTTCTAGAACACTATCCTTCCTCGTCTTTTATATTTTGTTCTGGTAAATGTCTAAAACCTTTAGGAATGAACCTGTTATCTATAAATATAAATTATATTTATAATGAAATGATCATTACATTTATAATGATAAATATAATTTATGTAATTTGATATTTATTATCCAAAAACAAATTAATTCTTTACTGTGTCCAGGGTGAAACAAAGGTTGTTTGCATATACCTCATTTCCCCCCTCCACAAAGAGAAGTATATGAATTGATGTGTTTCCTTTTGACCTTGGATTTTAAGAAACTTAAATTTAATTACCATGCTTACATGTAGTATGAATCTCATAATGTATGAGATTCTTTGCATTTCTAATTCTCCTTTTCTGAAGTGTTTGGATCTTCATTTTTACCTGGGTTTCAACTATACTGTCTAAGTATGAGCTCCTCAAGGGCAGAGAAGTTGTTTGATTCTTCCATATCCCAAAGTGCTATAATGTCTGTAGCACAGATGTGTTACATTTTATGTGTGTAAATGATAAATATAGTCTTTCTTAGAAAAAGGTATAGCTATATTTGTAAAAATGCATGAAATTAAAAAGGGTTATAATTAAAATGGCTTGGAGAAAATTATTTATTATTTCTAGGTGGTATTTCACCACAGGCCTAGTTCTAGGTTGTTGTCCTATGATTTTGAAATGTCCCCGCAGGCAAGAATCACTTTGGATACTTGTCAAACATACAGATTCTACGGAATCAGTCTATGTAACAGAGAAGTTTGGTAATATTAAATTTAATCCATACCCAAGATGATTCTTATCAGGAAAGTTAGAAGCAACTTTGAATAGTGCTTACAGAGAAATATTGAAATATGCAATGAAAGAAGAATTTGATGTGAATGCAACCAGGAATTGAGGAAGAAATAAAAGTGATTATGAGAAGCAGCTGGGAGCTGCTGCCTGGAGCAGTAGCAATCATCATATTTCTGGGAGTTTTCATTATAAGGAGAAGCTGATAGACCTCTTGAAATCCTCTATTGAGCAGTTCTACTAGAAGCAGATGGAGTGTCAACCTGGGAACACCATGAAAGTCCCTTTTCCTTTTTGTATCAGGGTGAGTCACTTCTAAAACCTACTGTGGGAATGAATAAAATAGGAGCAGAAAAAAAGGTGATTGGGAAAGTAGAAACTACAAGTCTTTCAATATTCACCTCCCTGAAAAGAGAATAATCATAATTCCACCAGAATATCTGGAACATAAGAAACCAGACACTTAACAAGTGCATAACTCAAGGCTGAGAGTATTCATAAAAGTAGTTGTATTAAACTAAAAACACTTAAGACGGCTAAATATAAAAAAACTCAACTGAATTTAGACCCAAATTGTTGTGATGGGAAATGCAGTTTAAAACCCAGGATCAAAGTAAAAGTGAGCGTAATTTGACAAAATCTTAACACACTGAGGGAAGGGCAACGGCTTCACTTAGACGGCGTAGGAAAGCAAGAGTGGCATTACTGACGAGGCTTACCATTGACCTTGTCACACCTGGGAAGAATTCTGTGCCTTAATAATTTCCTTAAATGATTTTCCTTCATCACACCAACCTCAAACTTGAGTGGCAGAAAGCGTTCTGAACTGTGCATTCTCTTCATCCATGTCATCTTAAAAAAATTTCCTCCAGCTTTAATCAGCACTGATTATTACCATTCCATATTCTGTCCCTTCTACTTTCATGAAGGAACTTTGAAACTATGAATTTTTTTCAGTCATTTCTTTTTACCATCACTACTTCCATATACATTATTGATTTTTAAGGAAATTCAAATTATGTTTTATTGAAAATTGTGTACAATTATTTAAAAAATGAATTTCATATATTTAAATTATTTGATGGTATTTTAAGATACACATTATTTAAAATTTCACAACTAATTGCTGATAACTACAATATGGTTTATTCTATTTCACATGTTTATTTTTTGTGATTTATTTTTTGCTAACTGTTCTTTTACACATTTTAATTTAGAGAGATTTTTGGTATAAAAATAATTTCTAAAATAAATGGGAACTTGTGGATATTATTAGCTCCTGCTTCTTGGCTGAAGCAGTAATTGGTGAAATGACCTCAAGCACAGTTAGTGTGATTTCAAGATACTGAAGAAAATAGAGGACAGGTGTATAATGAAATCAGAATTGTCTGTGTTTCTGAATCTTTTTCCTGCTGAGGAAATGCAGTTAGCTGTTCTATACAACATGGGCATAAGATAGTCTCATATACAAATGAAAGTTCTAATAATGTTTTTTTATTAGCAGTTAAAAGCACATAAGCATTTATCAAATTGTGAAGAAAAAAGATGAAAAGACAAATAAAAAATATTACTAATTTTAGTTCAAGGATAGAAACAATGAATAGACAATGAATATACAAACCCATTAGATTTCCTATGAGAGAGGAATAAGAGAAACAATAGATTTAAAGGACTAGTGAGAGAATTATGCAAATGTGAACTAGTTTTCTTTGGATACTTAGAATAAGATACAGATTATAAGAGATAGTCAACAATCACACAAGACTAGCATCTGGTAACTCAGACCAATAATCACAACACTGTTGAATTTATTTTTCTATTGCTACAAAAAAATTATTGGCTACACTTGTTTAATACAACACCCATTTATTATCCCACAGTTTTGGTAGGCTCAAGTACAGGTTAGCTGGATATTCTGCTCAGATTTTACCAGGCTGAACTTATGGTTGTAACCAAGTCTGTATTCCTTTTTGGTGATTAGAGTCCTTTCTCAAGCTCATGTGACTATTAGCAGAATTCAGTTCCTTACTCCTATAAGTCCCTTTTTTCTTTGTACTGTCGGCTGGGAACCAATCTCAGCTTTGAGTCAGCCCTCAGAGCCTAGCCATGTGCCCCCTTCCACAGGCAGTTCATAAGATGGTATTTGCTTTATGTCAGGCCAGCAGGAGAATTCCTCTTCTAAAAATTTGCCTGATTAGGCCAGCCCCATCAAAGAAAATCTCCTTAAATGCCAACTAATTACAGACTTTAATGACATGTGAAAAATGGCTTTATCTTTGACATATAAGGTGACCTAATCATAAGAGTAATATTTCATCACGTTTACAGGTTTTGTACACACTGAAGCAAAGACCATAACATAAAATATATACATATTTAAAAGACCATAATATAAATGTATATATATTTAAAAGACCATATATAAAAAAATATATATATACACACACACACACATATACACACACATGCACACACACACATATCTCAGATATGTTTGTTGGCCATTTGTATATTTTTTTTGAGAATTGTCTGTTCATGTTCTTAGCCAACTTTTTGATGGGATTGTTTGATTTTTTTTTTTTGCTGATTTGTTTGAGTTATTTGTAGATTCTCGATATTAGTTCTTTGTCATAGGTATAGATTGCAAAGATTTTTTCCCACTCTGTGGACTTTCTGTTTACTCTGCTGATTATTTCTTTTGTTGTGCAGAAGCTTTTTAGTTTAAGTCCCATCTATTTATCTCTGTTTTTGTTGCATTTGCTTTTGGGTTCTTGGTCATGAAGTCTTTGCCTAAGTCAATGTCTAGAAGGGTTTTTCCAATATTATTTTCTAGAATTTTTATGTTTTCAGGTCTTAGGTTTCAGTCTTTGATCCATTTTGTGTTGATGTTTGTGTAAGGTAAGGGATGAGAATCCAGTTTCATTCTTCTACATTTGGCTTGCCAATTATCCTAGCATCATTTGTCCAATAGGGTACACTTTCCCTACTTTGTTTTTGTTTGCTTTGTCAAAGATCAGGTGACTGTAAGTATTTGGCTTTATTTCTGGATTCTCTATCCTGTTTCATGGATATTTATGCCTATTTTTATACCAGAACCATGCTGTTGTGGTGACTATGGCCTTATAGTATAGCTTGAAGTTGGGTACTGTGATGTCTCCAGATTTAATCCTTTTGCTTAGTGTTGCTTTGGCTGTATGGGCTCTTTTATGGTTCTGTATGGGTTTTAGGGGGTTTTTTTCCCCCTAGGGCAACACAAATCAAAACCACATTGCAATACCACCTTATGCCAGCAAGAATGGCCATAATTAAAAAAACAAAAATAATAGATGCTGGCATGGATGTGGTGACAAGAAAACACTCTTACACTGTTGGTGGGAATGTAATAAAAGACAGTGTGGAAATTCCTCAAAAAACTGAAAGTGGATCCACCATTAGATCTAGTAATCCCACTACTTAGGTATACCCAGAGAAAAAGAAGTCAATATACGAAAAAGGATACTTGCACATGCATGTTTATAGCAGTATAATTCACAACTGTAAAAATATGGAACCAGCCCAAATGCCCATCAACAGTTAGTGAATAAAGAATATGTGATATATATATATACACACACACACACATATACATACCATGGAATACTACTTGGCCATAAAAAGGAATGAAATAATCACATTCACAGCAACCTGGATGGAATTGGAGACCATTATTCTAAGTGAGTAACTCAGGAACAGAAAACCAAACATTGGATGTTCTCACTTGTAAGTAGGAGCTGCGCTATGAGGATGCAAAAGCCTAAGAATGATATCATGGACTTTGGGGACTTGGGGGAAAGGATGGGAGGCAGGTGAGGGATAAAAGATTACACATTGGGTGTAGTGTACACTGCTTGGGTGCTGGGCGCACCAAAATCTCAGAAATTACCACTAAAGAACTTATTCATGTAACCAAACACCACCTGTTCCCCAAAAACCTATTGAGATAAAAATTCTATAAAAACCCCTCCAAAAAACAAAATCAAACAAATATATATACAAATATATATTATACATACAAATATATATTATATATACATACACACATATATATATAAATAAATATAAAATATGGCTCCCAAGATTCCTGCAACAACCATACCTGATATGTGTATACACATATACACATATATATCAGGTGGCAGGAATCTTGGTAGCCTTATTATAATTCTTCCTACCCATAGTCTGCCCTCTGGCCTGCAAAGATTCACATTCTTCCCAAGTGCAAAGAACATTCACCTCTCTCACAATTCTTAGTTTCATCCTAGCACAGTATTTGCTCAAAATTCAAAGTTCATAATCAAAATCTAAATATCATTAAATATTGTATCTTCAACTCAAAGTCCAAAATTAAATCAAAATATTGTCAGTTCAGAGTCTAAAATCTAAATTATTTTAAATCATGGGCAGATGAAGCTTTTACATACAATCCTTTAAATATAATTCTTTGGGGCACTTTTTTTCATTTATTTCTTGCACCTGCTCCCATCCACAGATCCTCTAACAAAATAGCAATTTGCTTCAACTTCAAGGTTAGCTTAAGAACATCCCTCTGAGTTTCACCTTTCTTTCTTTCTTTCTTTTTCTTTCTTTCTTTCTTCTTTTTCTTTTTCTCTCTTTCTTTTCCTTCCTTCTTTCTTCTTCCTTTCTTTCTCTTTCTTTGCTTCCTACCATCCTTTCTTCTTTCTTTCTTTTTCATTCTCTTTCCTTCCTTCCTTCTGTCCTTTCTTCTTTCTTTTTCTTTCTTTTTCCTGCCTTCCTCCCTCTCTCCCTCCTTCCTTCCCTCCCTCCTTCCTTCCTTCCTTCCTTTCATTCTTTCCTTTCATTCTTTCGTTTTTTGTTCTTTCATCTCACTCTGTTGCCCAAGCTGGAATGCATTGGCATGATCATAGCTCACTGAAATCTCAAACTCCTGAGCTCAAGGTATCCTCCCACCTCACTCTCCTGAGTAGTTAAGACTACAGACATGCACCAACACACCCAGCTAATTTTTAAATTTTTTGTAAAGATATCTCAATTTGGTGTCCAGGCTAATCTCAAAATCCTGGCCTCAAGTGATCCTTCTGCCTTGGCCTCCAAAAGTGCTTTCAACTTCTTTTAAAGTGTTAATTTGATTAGGTCAAACCCTCTAATATGATTTGGCTCTGTGTCCATACCCAAATATCACCTATAATTATAAAAATCCCCACGTGTCATTGGAGGGAGCCACTGGGAGGTAATTGACTAATGAAGGTGAGTTTTTCCCTTGGCAGTTCTTGTGATAGTGAATAATTCTCATGAGATTTGATGGTTTTATAAAAGGGCAGTTTCTGCACATGCTCTCTTGCCTGCCACTATGCAAGATGTGACTTGCTCTTCTTTGCCTTCTGCCATGATTCTGAGGCCTCCCCAATCATGTGGAACTGTGAGTCAGTTAAACCCCTTTCCTTTCTAATTACCTAGTCTCAGGTATGTCTTTATTAGCAGTGTGAGAACAGACTAGTACACCCGCCATGATATCTTCTTTTATTAAATCAGAAACAATCTACAATAAGGATTAATAGAACTTTTGAAAAGCACAGAGGAAAAGGGGATCAATAAACCTTCTGTGGGTTATGAATGCCAAACAACGGTTCTTAAAGAAAAGAGAAACAATTATAATTTAGATGGATCCTGCTGCAAAAGACAAAGATGTATTCAGACATCTTGTTTAGGGAACAGTAGGGCAGGTCCGTGTAACATCTTGGTGGGTGGCAGAATATTGTCTGCTCTGTCAGGTTATGAAAATTTCTGTCATTCTTCACAAGTTAGATAGATATTTTCGGGTAGGCAATAGCTTTAAACCTCTTTAAGCAGCTACATTTTTTCTTTAAGCCTCTGAACTTTTTCTGATAAGATCTCATAGAATTTGTAATAGATCAAGGCAAAGCTGCACTGATATTTGGAGGCTCTTAGAATCCCATCTGGGAAACTTATTTGTTATCTCAAAGACAAGAAAAGATAAAAAACAAGAAAAAGCTCATGTGTGGATGCACTGATTAACAAAGTTCCTATGTCAAGTACATATATTTACTTAATAGTCTGGATACTAACAAAAATATAATGATATGATAGTAGGTTTTTTTGTTAAAGGGATTGCTTAGCTCCTAACAACCCTCACTCACATTGGGTTTTTTTCTGGCAACCATACCTGATACCCAGGATAACTTCCAGAGGCCATATCTATCTTGTGTAATCCTTACCACCTGGCAGAGGGCAATAGATCCAGGAATAAAAGACCAACTCACGGTAAGAACATAAGATAATCTTTCCTAAAATTTTAAACTTTGAACAAAGAGATTGAATCTCCTTGAAGGTTCTGGGCAAAGCTGGGCCAAATAAAGTGGACAGATGAAGGCCCATGGGCCATATCTGCTACATTCAGCCTGTTTTTGTGTTATGGTGTGATCCAAAGGCAAGGATGGATTTGCATTTTTTCAATAGCTGGAGGAAAAAAGTCAAAAGAATATTTTATGACACATGAAAATGTTATGATATTCACACATCAACATGCAAAATATATACGGGAATAGAGCCACACTCATTCATTTATGTTTTGTGTATGGCTGCTTTCATGACACAATAGTAGAGATGAGTATTACAACAGGGACTGTATCGCCTGTAAAAATTTAATAAGTTACTATTTGGCTATTTATGAGGGAAAACAAGTTTGCTTCTTTTTGCTCTGGTCTAGACCAATGGACCATTAAGTATTTTAAGCTGTCCTTGTTCGATTTTTTGTTAAGTCTGGTTTACTCAACTATTTCTGTTATTTCCATTTTAATGTCTTGCCATTAAGGTTCCTGCCTTGTGTGAGCTAACACAGTCAGATTTCACTGCTTGCAACCAAAAGAATATTAAATAATATAATTATCTAATGACTTAGTCCAAGAAATCCATTAGCTTTGTGTAATTATAGAGCCGGATAGACCATTTCAAGTAAATTTACCAGTGAATTAGTGAAAACAAACAAGCAAAATATTCATTTTTATAAATGCCCAACATAGTGAAAAAAAATTGCTTCAATTTTTCTTAAATGGATGGCTAAAACTGTTAATGGAATTTATATTGTATACAAGGGTTACTGTGATGTCTGTAATTATTAATGCCATTTTCAGAAAAGCAATGACTTCAGGGGATTGGGATTTAAATGGAAAGCCTATAGTTCCTGTATTAAGTCTGTCAGGACCACACAGGGGAATAGGTGGACATAGTATGTGAATGCCACATTTTTAGCTGTGCTAGACAGAAAAGCTGTGTTTTCAGTTTTGTTGGATTTTGAGCATGAACATTAGTAACTCTTTTGATCATCCTAATTGAGATTTTTTTTCTTACCTTATTTTTATCTGACTTTATCTTTACACAACTAACTGAGGGTCAATGGGCTACATGTGGCCTGTACAGCCTGCCCTGAGCACACACATACCATACTCTACCCCGTTTCTCATCCTACCAGCACCATGCTCTCATCAGGCTGCCATTATGCTTCTTGCTTAACTTTAATGTAAAATTTTAGGGCACAAATTAGTACTCTGTTTTGCTCATTCATCTTTCTCACTAATCCTGTTATAAAAGTTTTATCTATTAGATTGCTTTCTTTTTAGGATAAATCAACTAATTTCTGATTTTCTCAATCCAAAAAGCCTGAACCATATAGTAAGCCATATCAGCGGTGCATTTGCTAGTAGCAGCGATTCCCTCTCTCATTCTAATAACAATTGCCTTTCTAGTTCCTACTCCCGGGTCAAACATGTCTTTCATTTCTTCACATCTGCTCCTTCTAAGGGCAGAGTAAGGGACACAGAAAACATGTAGTTCCCAAAGGTGCCAGTTAATATGGAGTACCAAAGCAACACCTGTCTCTTCACTGAATCCTAAAATGTTTTTAAATAGAAGAAGAAAGAGACGCAAAAGAAGAGGAGGAAGAATTGTTATCAGAAATCTCAGAGACAGTCCTACATGTATTTGGATGGACTTCTCTTATAATCTGATTATTATGGGGCCAAGACCCACAAATATAAACTAATTTTTTTTCCATGGAGAGTATAGTTGCTTAATGTAGGTTGCTATTTCCAGTTCTCTCCACTGTCAGTGGACTCAGCCCTCTTGGGCTACCACAAAAACCAGGAAAGTGATAAAAACAATAGGCTTTCAACACTGTCTCTATCTCAGAATGCTTCATCCAAGACTAGAAATGTCAGCATTTGACTTTTTCCACTTTATGTTGCTGGGTTTGATTCTAAGCAGTGATATTAAGCAAATTAATACAGCAAAAGTTACCATGTAAAACAAAATTACATAATTTATTACATGATGAATCTGACAAGGAGAAGCAATATATTGCAGTATATAAGAATTCTGACATGACAGTTTGGATTTACATATTTGTACAGTATGTAAACACCACTGATTTTTTTCCTTATCTGACAAATTTCATCCCTAGAATCCCTCTTGTGGTGTTCTAGTTTGCTATTTAACTTGGAATTATATTAGGCCCATTCTTCCTTTTTTATTTTTCTTGTTAAATCCTTCTAACATAAAAACTGAATATTTAATTTCCATTGTCTCTTGCTAGTGGCAATTGCTGTTAATGTTTTTGCACTGGTAGAAGCATAATTTGACTAGATTAATTTTTATGTGTGTCTGCTCTTTTAAAAAAGTACTGTAAGACTGGTTTATATGTTTCAAAATTACTCTCAATTTCAAGGCTTTTGTTTTATTGAGTGAGATCTGAAATGCTGGACCAAGGGGAATTGCCCAGGTCATAAATGGACAGCCCCTTTTCAACTCCTTTCCCAATAGGATTGCACCTCCGTTTCAGATAATTATGACCAAGAACTCAAAAAACTTTTTTTTTGAGATTCTTAATTTTGTATAGCAAAAATACCAAATTATTAACCAGCTTTTTCCATCTTTATGTCTAGAGCTGGCCTGGCTCTCTTTCAGTTTATCACTTTGTCTCCCAATTCACTAAAATAACCAAGTTATTTCCCATTTTTGTCTCTCCCCCACAAAATGTATGCCTTTTCACTGCTCAAACCTACTTTCTGACTTTCTGTGTCTGGGGTGTATGTACCCTTCCTTTTACCCACAGGCAAAATTTCTATTTTGTTATTGACTCCTACCCCATCTCATTTTGTAGAAGGTTATCCTATCTGTTAAAATAATACAACTGATGTGTTTATTAGCTTGGTATTCATTTCACAATGTATCTATTTGTGTACATGAAACATCACATTGTACGCTTTGAAAACATAAGGTTTTTATTTGTCATTTATACCTAAAAAAAAGTTGGACATCTTTGGTTTTTAAAAAATGGCTCCCTTTTGGCCTCAAATCAAGCCATTCTACCAATTTCATTGCTTCAGTCCATATTTAGCAATATAAATCTAGACTTGATCCTAGATCTATCTTTCTACCATACTATGCTGCTTTTCAAGTTTAGTAAACTTTTAGACAATACTTACTATCATATATTCAACTAAATCAAAAGCACCATTGATTGTAGGGTACACTGATATATATTTTACTCTAAGAAGTAAAAAAAAAAATCCATTAATCTATTACATGACCCTGATTGCAAGATACAGTCCAATTATCAGAGATGTTAAATTACTAAAAATGTGCATTTTAAATTGATGAAGTGTGCATATGCTCAGCACTGCACAGTATCGGAGATATAGAAATGACCAAGATTTTGTCTTGGCTCTTGAAGAGCTTATGTACCTTTATTTTTACAGACAATGAAAATGTTGAAAATTGAGAAACATTTTATTCCACAAAGACAATTAATTTCTAATTGTGTATTTGTATTATATGAGTTTTACTGAGTAATTTTTGTTCAACTGCTCCAAACTCTTCAGACCAATTTTGATCTATGCTTATTAATTACGATAAGCATAAGTCACATTTGTATAGCAATGTACACCTATTCACAAAGAAAGATCCTATTTGATATTTAAGCAAATTGGGTTATTCACTTAACCAAAGATAATTAGGAGAATAAATACACTGAAAATAAATTTTAAAAGCATTCCAGTTCCATGCATTTACATCAGTCAGAATTTTTACTCATTTTTATTAAGAGGAATGGAAGGCCCCACTTATGCTTGAATTTGCCAAGTGTAAGATGTGTGGCTATTGAACTGATGGCTTATGTTTTAGTTTGAAAAATACGAAAATAATTTCACATACTAGAAGAAATTCTTAGTATAAATTGTGCTGTATGCTGACACTGACTATAGCTCCCATTGGAAAAAATATTTAAATATAGAGATGCAATGATTAATCCAATTTCAATGCATGAGTGATAAAAGAATAAGAAATTTCTTATTTTGTCTACCTTTTTCCCCACCATCATAGACACATATACAGAAAATAAACTATGTCACTCTACAGTATTATACAACTAAGTTAAAATGGGATTGGTCACAGACTGGTTGTGCTCATATTAATCCTTTTCCTAATACTGGTAAGTACATGAATCCTTTTTGATTACTGCTATTTGTGACAATATGGACTAAAGTAGAAAATTTATTGAAAAGTAAGAAATTGCTACCCATGAGTAAAGTCATGAAATCAAAAAAGATTAGCAGTGGCTGAAATATCCTCTTCAGAGTCTCTTTCAATTCCTTGGGCCCAAGGTGAAACAGAAGAGTTTTGAAACTGGTTCAGAGCAAATCATTATTATAGAAAAACAATAAGCTAAATCTTACGGATTTTTGTTTTATTTGAACAAGGCAGAACTAGCAAGAGAATGGATCAATTTAAAATTTAAATTTGAAGATAGAGTGTCTCAAACTATGGCTAACATACTTCTATACCTAATGTCCATTATGTATGTATACATTGTTTACTGATATCAGTGGCAGATAAATATATTACAGTGGATCATCTCTTAATTTTTCTGTACGTATGTATAAATATAGTTGAACAAGTTTCGGCTTTTAGCTCCACTGATAGTAACTCATCAGATTTAACAAAAGTGAATGTCTTTGGTGAAGCTACTGATATAATTGATTAACTTAAGGACTAACAAAATTCATGAAGTCAAACATTTATCAAATCATAACTTTTACAACTGAAGAACTTTTAAAATAGCCTGTGGCTCTTTATCTCAAGATATGACAATACACTTACCTTGACTTTTAAACTATGAAATGAATGGTTTTGATTTAATATTATCAATAAAACTCAAATCTATGTTAACATTTTTGGCATTTGACAAAGTAATGATGCATTTCTGATCTTTTATGGTAAATTATTGTAATGTTTTTAATTTTTCTGTCAGTATATTTGAAGCAGTATACTATGATTTCATTCCTCAGTCTATATTAACTCAGCGAAAATATACATACGTGGTTGCCAGCTAGACACCTATGCTCAGGGTAAACTTAGGAAACATCAACCAACAGTGCAAAGACATGCAATATCATTCAGCTCCTTTTTCTTTTATTATGCAGATTAGTTCTCCCTGAAATGGGATAACTGGTCCAAGGACACTTATTTTTCTCTCATTGAATTTTCTATAATGTTCACATTTAATTTCTCTAAAAGGAGTTACGTGAACTGAAAGATTATATCTGGGGAAAAAAATAAGACGACCAAATTTGCTTCTGGGTGAGGGTGGTTGGAGTAAATTTTTAAGATCTAAAACAAATGGATGCTCTTGAAAATCCCTCTCTGGAAAGAAATATGTTCTCTTTTTTTTTGGTTACACTGTTCTTTAAATTAGATGAACTGATGTCTGAGTAATTCTGATAGCAGAAATCAAGTAGCAAAGTTCCATCAGATACAAGCCTGCTCCATGTGTGTTTTGTCTGTCTGTTTAGGCAGTTCAGCTTTCACTTGACTGTCCTTCTATAATCTCTATTTCCTTTTGAGAAATCACCATCTATTGTGTGTAGTTTTGATGGAAGGACAAATCAAATTGCCTGTCTTCCAACACAGAAATTATAGAAAATAGATTCTGGTTTTCTCAATCTCAGAACCCAGAGTAAAACCTGACCAAGTTCAGTCAATTAGATGCTTGGTTTTAAAATTAAATTTTCATTTGAGGGAAGAAGATAAATCTGGACATCATTCATGGCCAAGTGACATGCAGACAAGATCATTCTTTCTGTAAAACTATTGTTTTAGTCCTTCTTCTTTAAACATCTAATACTCCACTGACATGAATAAGCTTATCAGCTCAATATTTCAACTCTTATCCATTGTGGAAGCCTCTGATCTTTCTAATAATTTTGAATTTTGCCAAATTGGCCAGTTTCTGTTATTTTCAAGCTAACACATCTTATATAATCTATATTTCCAATTACATAAATTTTCTATGACATTATACAATATCTGAATGTTCATTCCAATAACTAACCATCAGCAGATTATGACCATAAAGAAAAAGGCTTGGCCTGCTGACTTTCCTTTTCATCTGTGTGATATTTTTTTCTTTAGGAAATTATTTCTTCCTATGCTTAAGAGTTTGGATCGTTTGTTTTTAGCCATCAGATGGAGGAACTTTTGTGCAGTAAAGCTGAACTCGTATGCTGATCTCTGGTAAATTCCAGAAAGTGTGTTCCATGGGTGAAGGGATTTTGTTTGCTTCGATCTCTCCTGTATTCTGAGCAGCTGGATAAAGCCCATCCAGCACATTTTACTCACCAAATAATTTTTTCAGTAAATGAATAAATACACGAGATAATAAATAAATGTTCACATATATAACCAGAACACATTTTTCTCAATTTGAAACCAAATTATGTTAGGTCTGCACTGGCATATCTAATGATTAAATTTCTGCTTTTGATAACATATGACAAATTTCCCTAAAGCCCAGTGACAGATTATCTAACTTTTGATGTTTATATCTTATTTGTCTAAAAATATTTTTGCAGTGAAATTGAACTTTATTGTCCAATACAACTATTTGAGTAATTGTAAAAATATAAAATAATTTAAACAATATTAAATGATTCAGTTAAACTCGTAAGTTTTTATCCACAGAAATTATGAAATGGCTAAATTTACTTCTGAATGGCCTACTATTATAGCAAAAAAAATCCATATAAAATGGGAAAACTGGCCAAAGTTATCTCTAAGTACAACATAATATATTTAAACGACAGCTTGAGGGAAAAGTTTATACAAATTTTACATATTTTTCTGTCAAGAAATCAGAACCACTATATTTTCAATAGTTAATCTTATTAGTGGTTCTTTATCCTTAAGATGCAGATCTAGAATCTGGTCCTCAATTTATTTTGATCCTCAATATAACTGTGACTGGGGCTGCCATCAGTTTCTTTCCAGATTAGCAGAGGTTACTATGTCCACATTAGCTATATTCAGATTTTTAAAAAAATATTTTCAAATTTTATTTTAGATTCAAGGGGTACAGGTGCAGGGTTGTTACATGGGTGTATTACATGATGCTGAAGTTTGGGGTATGATTGATCCCATCACCCAGGTGGTGAGCATAGTACCCAATAGTTAGTTTTTCAACACTTGCCTCTATTCCTTCCATTCCCCTCTAGTAGTCCTCAGTGTCTATTGTTGCCATCTTTATATCTGCGAGTACCCAGTGCTTAGTTTCCTCTTATAAGTAAAAACCTGCAGTATTTTTTTTTACTGTCCCTTAATTAATTCACTTAGGATAATGGCCTCCGGCTGCATTTATGTTGCTGAAAAACATGATTTCATTTTTTCATGGCTGCATAATATCCCATGGTGTATATGTACCAGATTTTCTGTATTCAATCCACTTTTATGAGCTCCTGGGTTGATTCCATGTCTTTGCTATTGTGAATAGAGCTGTGATGAATATATGAGTTTAGCTGTATTCTGGAAGAAATTGCTTTTATTTCTTCCAGAGATCTTTCTCACTAGTTTGTCCAAACATTTGAGGCCAGAATCACTCTAACCTGGCGAGATTCTTGAAGAATGAATGTGCAGAAAGATAAAACAATAACAAAAACAACAAAAAGTATATCCATAAATAAACAAATAAAGCTTTAAAAAAGTTGGAAAACTAACATACAGAATTTTCCCAACCTAAAAAACTTTCCTCTTACTCTCTAGTCCTTTGCCTTGCCTTATTTTTTCACTAAGGTATAAATATTTACCTATTGGTTTATCTGTTTACCGCCTGTCCCACAAAAATGCAGAATCTATGAGAATGGAGAATTTTTAACTAAGTTTTGCTTATTTCTCTATCCATTATGCCTAGAATGTAGCCTGGAATGTGTAGTGGTTGCTCAAAAAATACTCAAAGGAAAATAAGGATTAAGGGATTTGAGTTTAAATTATTTTAGGAACACATCCTCTTTCCCTGTACCATAAAAATGTAAAATTCAGTCCATATCTGTATAAGAGGCCCTGAGATAAGACATCAGTAACTATAAAGACTGATCAGCAAATAACATTTTTCATAAGGGAAATTATGAAGGCATATTTTCCTATTGATTATTGAAAAAGCTTTCTAATTTATATTATTATCCTAGTAAAATTTTCCATGTGTTTTTAGATTTTAGAAAAGTCTCTGGCTTAAGATCTGGTTTTCAAATTTAATATAATTTATCTAAATTATTACCATACCATAAAAACTCACTATCTCCATATCCTTTAAATCCTCTCTTAAAATATGTGTCAATATTTTTTTAAAAATTCACCTCAGTAATTGTTTCCAAGATTTAAGATAGACTGAAAATATAATCCATATTTTTAAACTATAATCCTACATTTACTTTTATTCTCATTTAATCTTTTTCAATATAACATTTTAGTTCTGGTGACATAAATAGAAACAAATGGTTTATTACAATATTAATTTTAAAAATTGGCAAGACTAAGAATTTTCAAAAACTGAATTTTTCCCAAGTTATTCTTTTATGTTTAGACAGATGGGTTTTAGTTTGACATTTAGCTACTTGATATTCAAGAACTAAAAAGCTACTAGAAAAACCAGGGTGGGCAACTACAAAATTTTTGAAAAACAAACACTAATCTTGATTCATGTGAAACTAATCTACAGCCTATGCTCTCATCACTTCAAATTTTATTTTAATAAGTTAATTATATTTTAGGCATAGTTAATATAAGACCTATTGACCCATCAAATAAAAATTATCTTATTATTACAAAATGGTGATAGTCTAAGGAAGTAACTGTTTTTAGCTAATAATAATAGAGACAAAACAAATACAACAAAATGTAAAACAAAAATGATGAAAATAACAAGTATCTTAAATGGAGTAGTTCAGTTTATCCAATAAGCTGAGGATTCAGGCCCTACTCAAATTAGATATTCCTCAGTAATTATTTTGAACTTCACTTCTAGTAAAAAAAAAGTAATTTTCACTTTATTTTTCTACAAATTAATGCTCATGTACTATGGTACAGAAAGCTATGATTTTGTTCACATTTAATGCTTATTTGGACACTTGGGCAAACCTAGATTGCATTCTTAAGAAAATGTCCAAGTTTTCCTCTGGCCCAGAGCTCCAAGATGAGACTACAAATCAAAGGCTTAAATTATCCTAACAAAATCTTCATCTTGTTCCTTTGACATCTGATGTCCGGAAT
Source organism: Pongo abelii (assembly GCF_028885655.2). Taxonomy (NCBI): domain Eukaryota; kingdom Metazoa; phylum Chordata; class Mammalia; order Primates; family Hominidae; genus Pongo; species Pongo abelii. The sequence goes on from NC_071998.2 coordinate 28,316,617, forward strand.
AATTTTCCTTCAATCAGCAACTCAGATAATCTCCAAAATTTTACAGGCATGTTCAAGGTTAAAAATTTTACAGGCATGTCCATTAGATAGGCTTTAACAAAATATATTTTGTTTTTCCTTAGAGAATTGCCTTCATTGAATACTATTTTAATATGATTCCCTTGGATTTTATTGGGTATCACCTAAAATTGATGTTTGGTACTTGAAAATTCATTTTCAAATTAAAACCTAGTAACATGTTCCTCCACCAAATAAGTCATGTTTATATTTAGAAGTCATGCCAGTTTATAATCTCTCTTCTTATCTTCCTTTTTCTTGGAACCTATGAAACTCAGAGTCAATTACAATTTCAAATTTTAATAAACATATTAATCTGGGCTTTGGCCTTACTTATTTTTAACTTAATCTCCATTTTTAACATTTCTAAATCTATGTTTACAGTCATATTGTACAATATGTTGCCATATGCCACCTCAATAATGTTTAAAGTAGTTATAAAATGAATAACAAATTGAAATATAACCCATTAATTTTGTGCTTTTAAAATGTTTTTATTGAAGTGCCTCTAAAAGCTAAGTGAATGCGTGTTCTGACCATTTAAAGGTGTAGTTTGAAGTTTCTACTGTTGGTAAAGAATATTTTTGAACACTATGTCTTATTTTAGAAAATGCAGGCAGATTGCATTTCATTCCATGACATATTAGGTGTCATTTATTATTAACATAAAATTAATGTTTCAGTTGTTTTATCTTCTCAAAGTGGATGAGTCAACGTGCATAGTCATTTTTTTAGTATTAAATACTAGCATGTCACCAGGAAACTATGATCAGAACATAGTTTGAAACTAACAACTGTCTTAGACATTCAGTAAAGAAGGCAGGGAGAAAAAAAAAACATTGTCGAAAATGACTAGATCCAAAATATACTTCAGGTCTGCTGATTTTGTTAATTATTTGCAAGTGATACTGTGACAGGTAAAACTAAATTCAATTAAACATAGTGTATATTTTACTAATATTATTGCATTAAAAATAGGGGAAATCGTCTAGAGTCACACTGCATTCCAGTCACTATTATGTGAATGAAAACAGCAAGATAACAGTATTTTCAATCTTTATAATAATTTGTTTGTCATAACACTAAACTGCCTTTGATTTCTACTGGAAAAGCAATTCAAATAGATTTCCTTTGAGTCATAAATGTCATTATTGTACATGGGTCATCCATAGGAAGTCATATAACATTAATTAGTCCCACCATCATACCACTGGAAAAAATGCTAAGCAATACCACTTACTGCCCAAAGAAACTTGATTCATCGAGCATCTACTATGTCCTCTGTTGGCTTATGAAGAAAGTGCCCTAATTCTTTTAAATTTCAATACTGTCTGCCATAATCTGAAGGGTAGGAGTGAACAGGTATGGAAAATGTTGAAACAAATTAATATCAGTTCAAAAATTAATGTATTGAGTTTCTACTTGTGGCAATATGACAGATGAGACATTTTGAACAGCCCATGTAGTGCAAAACAGCTAAATGTTGAATAAAATAAAATTTTTCATCTCATTGTGGATATATTTTCTCAATCATTACTTTGCCCTGTTCTCTATCATAGTCATCTTGGAATCAAATTGTACATATATTAGACATGATAGTACCACACAATTCACTGAGAATCTTCAGATTTCCTTATTCTTCTTGCTCTAGGGTGTGCTCCATTCTATTAGGAATGTCTTTATTTTGGGGTTTAGTTTGAATGCACTGAGGGCTCAGTGAGGGCTCTCCACTACCACTGAGCTAGAACTCAAGAATGTCCCCATAAGGCATAATTTATGGTATCACCAGTCAGTTCACAGCCTAGAAGCAGACGATGGTGTATTAGATGTCATGAAGTCTTTGCCTACACTTGAGTAAAACAACCTTCACTCTAGTAACCTTGGTAAATTTCCATGCAAATTCTATATACCATCAATGCGCTGCCTTATGTCTGGAACCTTTTTATTTTTGTGAGAAAGAACTCTAATTTCTGCCTCCGTAGCTCAGCTATGGTTCTCCTTAACTCCTGTTATACAAGCATTCCCATAAAGACGTGTAAGGTAATTTGCATGGGGCTTAACTTCTGTGTTTTCCTTTTTGCAATAATTATAATCCTATTCTATCCATTGCTCACTGCCTGAAAACAGTTTCTGCATATATTTTGTTTAGTATTACAGTTTTTTTCCTGGGAAAGCAAGTTAGTCCCAGTTACTGTGCCATGGATGGAACTAGACTGCTTCTGACTGTTAATTTTTTATGTAAAATTATGTATTGGCATAATTTTCATTATACAAAATGGCAAACATTTTTGTATATCTTTGCTAAGTGAAACTCTCTTGGCATCATCAGAATTCTCCAACAAATAACTACAGTCTGTACCATCTTGTAAGTATGTTTTTTGACTAAACTAACTAAACATTATTCCTCATTACTGCTGTTTTCCAAACTTTGTCAAAATTGTATTTTTAATCTAGCTGCATATAAAAAATAGAGCTTAAAGGACAAGAATCATAATTTTACAGTTTAAATTTGTGGACCTAATAGTGTTTCTCTAAATTTAGCTCATTACAAATAAAATTTATCCTACTAAAAACAAAATGAGCATATTTTTTGCTGTTCTGTTTCAGTCACAGTCCATTGAGAAGTGTTGACTGCCCCAGGCATTGAATTAAGTTAATAGTTGGAAAGGTCATTTAGTTTTCTTCATTAAGACTATGAAATCAAATTGGATCTAAATGTTTGCTCACTTAAAAATGGTCAATCTAAGGTGATATTTATAAGATAATTTTAAAGAACCTCTAGATCCCTTATGTTGAATTATTATTATTGATCTTATTGTGTAACTAATTATATCACTTGAAATAAATATATATAAGATAAAATATAGACACTTTGCTACATTCAAAACACAGGGTTCTAAATGATTACTTTTCATGACCAAACAAAACCATTCAAAGGCTGGTTTGTAACTTTATAGCTAATACTAATTAGATATTTACTGGTTTATTTTATTTTATTTTATTTTATTTTATTTTATTTTATTTTATTTTATTTTATTTGAGATGGAGTCTTGCTCTGTTACCCAGGCTGGAGTACAATGGCACAATCCCAGCTCACTACAACCTCTGCCTCCTGGGTTCAAGTGATTCTCCTGCCTCAGCCTCCTGAGGAGCTGTGGCTACAGGACGTGCCACCACACCTGGCTAATTTTTGTACTTTTAGTAGAGACGGGGTTTCACCATCTTGGCCAGGCTGGTCTTGAACTCCTGACCTTGTGATCGGCCTGCCTCGGCCTCCAAAGTGCTGGGATTACAGGCGTGAGCCACCACACCCGACCGACTGTTTTTTAAATTGACAGATAGCATTGCATGTTTTGGTCATTTATGATGTAATGTTTTGAAAGACATACATTATCAAATGCTTAAATCTAGCTAAATAACAAATGCATTATCTCATACAATTATCACTTTTGTTTTAAGAGCACATAACATCTATGCTTTTTATATTTTTCAAGAATACAATCTATAGTCATTAACTATAGTTACCTTGCTGTACAATAGATCTCTTGAAATATATACTTCCTAACTGTAATTATGTATCCTTTGACCAACATCTTTCATTTCTCTTCCCCCACATAACCACACAAGCCTCTGGTAACCTCCATTCCTCTGTTTTTATGTGATCAACTTTTTAGATTACACATATCACTGAGATAATGTAGCATTTGTCTTTCTATGCTTGGCTTATTTCACTTAACATAATGTCCTTCAGGTTGATCCACGTTGCTGCAAATAGTGGGGCTTAATCTTTATAGCTGAATAAAATTCGATTGTGTATATATCCCATATTTTCTTTATTGATTCCACCATTGATGGACATTTAGGTTGATTTCACACATTGACTAGTGTGAATAATGCTTCAATAAACATTAGAGTGCAGATGTTTCTTTGACATATCAAATCCTTTCCTTTGGATATATATCCCATAGTGAGATTGCTGAATCATATGGTCATTCTATTTTTAATTTTTTTGAGGAAGCTCCATGCTGTTTTCAATAATGGGGGTACTAATTTACATTCCCAAAAACAGTGTACAAGGATTCTATTTTTCCCATATCCATGCCAACACTTGTTATCTTTTGTCTTTTAATAATGGCCATTCTAACTTGGATGAGGTGATATCTAATTGTGGTCTTGGTTTGTATTTCCTTATTAGTGATGTTTGGCTTTTTGTTTACCTGTTTGCCATTTGTATGTCTTCTTTTGAGAATGGTCTATTCAGGTCTTCAGCCAATTTTTAAAAATCAGGTTATTTGTTATTTTTAGTGTGTTGTAGTTTTATGATCATTTGCCATAATAAATTTTTAAATTTCCGTTTTGATTTCTTCATTCACAAACTGGTTGTTCAGGAGCATGTTGTTTGCTTTCCATGTAATGTAATGTTTCTGAGTTCCTCTTGTTATTGATTTCCTATGTTATACCATTGTGGTCAGAATAGATACATGATATGATTTCAATCATCTTAAATTTGCTGAGACTTGAGTCCTAACATATAGTCTATCCTGCACAACAGTCCATGTGGCATTGAGAAGAATGTGCATTCTGTAGCTGCTGGGTTGCTTGTAAGGCCCATTTTGTCTAGAGTACCAGTGAAAAATATACCCTCAGACGTTTCTGTCTTTCTTGTCAGAGTCTTTACCTTTAATCTTGAAGAACTTTCTTCAGCATTTATTGTAAGACATGACTGGTGATGATTAACTCCCCTAGCTTTTGACTATTCAGGAAAGTCTTTATCTCTCCATTTCTGAAGATCAACTTTGCTAGATATAGTATTCTTGGTTGGCTGCTTTTTTTTTTTAGCATTTTGAATATACCGTCTCACTCTTTCCTGGCCAATAAGGTTTCTACTGAGAAGTCTGCTTCTGCTGTTAGGCATATTTGCTTTCTTTCTCTTAATGTTTTCAGGATTCTTTGCCTTTGATCTTTGACATTTTGATTATTATACATTATGGGTAAAATTTTATTTGGATTAAAAAAAATTTTATTTGGATTGAATCTGCTTGAAATTGAAAACCTTTGACCTTCTTGTACCTGGAATTTACATCTTTGGCTGGGGTTGAAAGGTTTTTGTTTTTTCTTTCAATAAGCTTCCTATGCCTTGGTCTCTTCTTCCTCTTGCTCACCAATAACCTATACATTTGCCCTTGTTATTGTTATTACATAAATGCCATAAGCTTTCTTTATTCCTTTTTATTTTTTCTTCTCTGAATGTATATTTTCAATTAACCTGTCTTCAAGTTCACAAATTATTTTCTCTGCTTGATCAATTGTGCTGTTGATGCTCTCCTTTCAATTTGTTTATTTTGTTCATGTATTCTTTAGCTTTAAAATTTGTTATTTTTAAAAAAAAATTATTTTAATCTCTCTGTAAAATTTCTTTGATAAATTTATAAATTCTTCCTTTTTATTTTATTCACATTTGCATACTTTCCATAAAACAGTTATTTTGAATTTTTTTTCGGGTGGTGCCTACATCACCATCTCTTTAGGATCAGTCACTGTCACATTATTTTGTCCATTTATGATGTCTTATTTCCCTACTTGATCTTAATCCTGTGGCTGTGCATCAAAGTCTGTGCATTGATATTGGTACCTAACCAAGTTTTCACAGCATGGCTTTCTTTGGAGGTTCCTTTAGCAGTAGTGCTGTCCATAGATTCAACGCAAGTGAGGTTAGGTGACTGCGAGGTCTTTAAGTTGTTGAAGCACTAGGGGGCCCCCTAAGCCTAGGACCTCTGTAGCAGGAATACTTTAACTGCTGAGGCTGACATAGTGCTGGGTCTCATTCAAAGTCCATGATCTCTGAGACCAGCATAGTATTGGGGTATACCTAAGGTCATGACCATTATGGCCTGCCTGCCACTGAGGTTTGTTCAGTGTTCAAGGCCACTGTAGTCAGCCAGTGATGATGTGGATTAGATCTTGATTCTCTCTTGCCATGGCCACAGGTTCCTGTCTGGCACTGTCTCATGTCTAGAGGCTCTGCCCATTGGTGCTGGCCTGGGGATCTGCCCAGCACTCGGTTTTACAACAGTGGGGCCTCTACTGATTCCAAGGCAAAGTCGTGGTTTATTTTTATTTCCTTCTCCACAAGCAGCTGGTGTCTATCTGTGCTGTGCTGCCTGGGGTTGGGGCAGGGGTGACATGGATAATGTAAAACTTCTTCAATGAATCTTTACTCATTATTATGCTTAAACCAGGTGCTGTGAACTCATATCTTGTTTCCTTAGCTCTTATGAAGGTTTTTTCATGCATGGATAGTTGTTCAAATTGGTGATTCTGTCAGTGGATGATTTTGGAGAGTCTCACTCTGCCGTTTTACTCCACGTCTCTCTGAACTGACTTTTTTTATAAATAGGTATTCCATGTCTTAAAAACTAAACTATTACTCAAATTCAGGTATGCTGGTTACTGGAAACATGTCATCTAATTAATTTGATTTATGGTAGTTTGTGAAAACAAAAATAATCTAAATCTAATTCTATCTGTCAGGGTGCAACCAGAGAAACAGCCAGTAGAAGACATTTGTTTACAGAGTTATTGCAAGGAATTAATGTGTGCAATTGTGGGAGCTGGCTAAGAAGGTCTGAGGTCCATGGGGCAGGTTGCCAGGAAGAGCAGGTCATATCTTTCATGTGCAGGTTGAATCTGTATTTCACAGGCAGAATCTCTTCTTTTTCAGGGAAGCCTCAGTTCTGTTCTTAAAGCTTCTCAGCTCATTGATTCAAGACCACCCAGATTATCTGAGATGCTTTTACCTACTTAAAGTCAGCAGATTATGGACTTAAACTATATCTATAAAATGTCTTTACAGCAAGACATAGAATACTGTTTGACTTAATAACTAAAGACTGTAGCCTAGGTTATGCCTGAGCGTTCCAGCCTGCTTTTTATGAAGGACTGCCTTGTAAATTTGGTTACTATTTTGTTAAGCGTTTGAACCCATATTCATAAAAGATATTGGTCTGTAGTTTTCATTTATTGTGATGTCTTTGTCTGGTTTGGTTTCAGATTAATAATGACCTAATTGAGTTGGGAAATATTATCTTCTCTTTTACTTATTGGAAGAGTTTGTCAAGAGTTGGTAAAAGGACTTTTTATAATGTCTGGGAGAATATAGTAATGAAGGCTCCTGGGTCAGGCTTTTTCTTTACAATTGGTTTATTATTATTGTTACTAATATTATTAATCGATTAACTTGTAAGTCCTATTAAATTGCTTATTTCTGTTGAGTCAGTTTTAGTAATCAGTATCTTTCTTTAAAAATTGTCTATTTCATCTATGTTATATAATTTATTGGCATACAATTGTTTATAGTATTCCTTCCTGATATTTTATTTCTATATGATTAGTAGTAAAAACCTGTTTTATTTCTGATTCTATTCACTTTTTTTCTTGATCAGTCTAGCTAAAAGTTTGTCCATTTGTTGATCTTCTCAAAAAATAAGATTTTGTGCCCACTGATTTTGTCTATTGTTTTTCTATTCTCTCATGAATCTTAGCTCTAATTGTTATTATTTCCTTTACTATGCTTGATTTAGGCTTATTCTGCTCTTTTGTTTAGTGTCTCAGAGTGGAAGTTTGGGTTATGGATTAGAAATTTCTCTTCTTGATATATCCATTTACAGCTATAAGTGCCCCAATAAGTACTACTCTATCTGTACCCCCATTAAATATTGTTATGCTTTTTCGTTTTCATTTATTTCAAAGTATTTTCTGATTTCCCTTTTGATTTTTTTTGACCCAGTAGTTATTTAAACATTTCTAAATGTTTTTCAATATCCACATATTTGTGAATTTCCTAATTTTTTTTCCTTGATTGATTTCTAAATGTATTCCATTGCAATCACAAAACATATTTCACATTATTTCTATCCTTTTACATTTATTAACATTTGCTTTATGGCCGAGATATGGTCTATCATGGAGGTGTTCTATATGCACTTGAGGAAAGTGTACATTCTATTATTGTGATGTGTTTTATAGATGTTTTCCAGGTCTAGTTGGCTTATAGTGCTAAATCATTTATTTCCTTTATTTTTTGTCTAATTGTTGTATCCATTACAGAAAGTGGTGCATTGATGTATGCAACCATTTATTCACTTTCTTTTTCTACTTTCATCAGTTTTCATGTAAATTGGTGCTCTGTTACTATTGATACATACATATTTATAACTATTGTATCTTCTTGATGAACTAACATTTTATCGTTACGTTTTTATCATTATAAAATGTTTCTCTTAATATAATAAAATTATAGAATAAAATTTTACAATGATAAAATTATATATCATTTTATAATGATACGAAATGTGGGCCAGGCATGGTGGCTCACAGCTGTAATCCGATGACTTTGAGATACCAAGGTGGGTGGATCACCTGAGGTCAGCAGTTCAAGACCATCCTGGCCAACAAGGGTAAAACCCCAGAAAATTAGCTGGGCATGGTGGCAGGCACTGTAATACAAGTTCCTTGGGAGGCTGAGACAGGAGAATCACTTGAACCTGGGAGGCGGAGGTTGCAGTGAGCCGAAATGGTGCCATGGCAGTTCAGCCTGGGCAACAAGAGAGAAACTCTGTCTCAAAAAAAAAAAAAAGTTATTAACTCAATAACATATTTTGTCTCATTATCTGCCTAGAATTATTATAGCCACTAATTCTGTGGTTGCTGCTTGTATAATATATCTTTATTCATCTTTGTACTTTCAATAAATTTATATTTTAAATCAAGGTGCTGTAGATAGTAAACAGTTAGAATTTTAAATCCAGTCTTACAATAGCTGTCTTTTGATTACATTTTTTATTCATTTATATTTAACGTTATTACTAATAGTGTTAGATTTGTGTCTGTTAATTTTTGCTTTTTACGTGTCTCATGTATTTTTTTCTTTCTCTATACTTTCTTTTTTCTTTCTTTTTTTTTTTTTTTTCAAAATGGAGTCTTGCTCTGTCACCCAGGCTGGAGTGTAGTGGTGTGATCTCGGCTCACTGAAACCTCTGCTTCCCAGGCTCAAGCAATTCTTCTGCTCCAGCCTCCCGAGTAGCTGGGATTACAGGTGTGCACCACTACACCCGGCTAATTTTTGTATTTTTAGTAGAGACGGGCTGGCCAGGCTGGTCTTGAACTCCTCACCTCATGATCCACCCACCTCAGCCTCCCAAAGTGCTGGGATTACAGGTGTAAGCCACCCTGCCTGGCCTATACTTTCTTTTCTTCAAATTTTTTTTTAATTTGGTGAATATAATAATAATAATTATTATTATTATTATTATTTTGAGATGGAGTTTCCCTCTTGTTGCCCAAGCTAGAGTGCAGTGGCATGATCTTGGCTCACTGCAACCTCCGCCTCCTGGGTTCAAGGGATTCTCCTGTCTCAGCCTGCCTAGTAGCTGGGATTACAAGCACCTGCCACCACACCCAGCTAATTTTTTGTACTTTTAGTAGAGATGGGGTTTCGCTATGTTGGCCAGGATGGTTTCAAACTCCTGACCTCAGGCGATCCACCTGCCTCAACCTCCCAAAGTGCTGGGATTACAGGCATAAGCCACCATGCCCAGGCAAATATTATTTTATGAGGCATTTTACATTAATATTTTTTACTTTGTGTAAAGGTTTGAGGGTTTTTTTAGTTGTTCCAGAACTGTGTGTGTGTGTGTATATACACATACATATATTTATTTATATATTTATTTATAAGCTAGATTAGTCAATCTAGCTAAAAATTTGTCGATTTGTTGTTGATCTTCTCAAAGAATAAGCTTTTGGTTTTATGTATATGCTTATGTATATATTCCAAAATCACCTTCAAGTTTATTACTAGCTTAATTTCAGTGATATATACAAATATTATTCCTGTATATTTCTATTCATTTGTCTTCCTTTTGTGGTATTGCTATATATATTTATCTCTAAACATTTTCTCAGTCTGATACAGCTTTTCTCCCACTGACCTCTTTTGTTTGTGTCGCTATTGGCAAATATTAGTAAAAGTTGCAGCTTGATATATTATAAGCCTGACAATATATTATAGACATATAATTTTATGAAATTTCTTTTGAAATCATTTAAAGAAGAATTTGCATTTATATTTTATTATAATTACATAATTTACTTTTCCTCTTTATATTTTCTTGTGGAATTGAATTACTATCTGGGGTTACTTATTTTCCATCTAAACAGCTTCCTTTAAGGCGGGGTATGCCTGCAAAAAAAAATCACTTAGTTTTTGTTTATCTGAAAATGTCTTAATTTTACCTTCATTTTTTAAATAAAGACTCGCCAGTTGACAATTTTTATTTCATCAGTTGAATAGATTAGTCCTCTGCCTTCTGCCCTCCATTGTTTCTGCTGGTAAGTTAGCTGTTGTTCTTACTGAATTTTTCATACATGACAAGTCATTTATTTCTAGGTGCTTTCAAGAGTTCCTGCTTGTCTTTGACTCTTGGCATATTTACTATGCTGTGTCAGTGGATCCATTTGATTTTTTTTTCCTTTTTGGAGCTCATTAAGCTTTCTAGATACATACAGTATTGCTTTTCAATAAATTTGGAAAGCTGTGAGTAGTTATTTCTTAAAATTTTTTATGTTTTTTTTTCTACCTTCTCCTAGTACTCCTATTACACATATATTGGTGCATTAATATTGTCAAAGATTTCTCTGAAGCTCTATTTTTCTTCATCCCTTTTTCTCTCTGTTTTTCAGATTGCATATCTATAGGTCTATATTCAAGTTTGTTAAATCTGTTTTCTATCAATTAAAATCTACCATAGAATCTCTCTTGTGCATTTCTCATCTTAGTTATTGTGATTTTTAACTACAGAATTTTCATTCATTTTTCTTCTAATTTATATCTTATTAGTAATATTCTCTATTTTATGTAACATCAACACCATACCTTCCTTTGCTTCTCTCATGGCATTCTTTGAATTCTTTGAAAATTCATAGTAGTTACTTATAAGTATTTTTATTTTATTTTGCTTATAAAATTGTTATTTTACTTATAAGAATACTTATGTATCTGTCAAATCTTACTTCTGATCTCTTTCAAAAGCAGTGTGTATAGCCTGTGTTCTTTTTTCCCCAGTGCAGTGCTTGTGTTATACTTTCTTTATTTCTTATCTTGTCTTTTTTTTTTTTGCTGAAAGTGGACATTTTATACTATATATTATATCAACTTTTACTACTCCCTCTGGACTATATATTTGTTATTTGTTTATTTGTTTAGACATTGGCTAAGTTATTCTAGTGAAGTTTATTCACCTCCCCTTTCCCCAACCTCACTGCAGTAATAACCCTATGGCGTTTTTCCTCAGAAGATAAAGCTGTAGTCACTCTGAAATAAAAATAGTTTTGACAGGGCTTTGTGGGTTTCTTTCTGTGATCACACACTGATGTTCATCTACGCTACTTGCTGTTGATTGAGCTATTATTTTTAACAAAGCCCTTGGAAATAAATTACTCTACGTTTAATTTTGGCTCCTTTAAGGGAATACTTCCTTTAGGTGTTTAATATTTTTTTCTGATAGCAGGAAGGCTCCCCACAGCTGTTTTCTCCCTCTCCCTCCCCCTCCCCCTCTCCCCTACTCCCTGCCCCTGCCCCTCCCCCTCCTCCTCCCTCTCCCCTCCTCCTCCTTCTCTTCCTTCTTCATTTTTATTTTTTTTGGCTGTCTCCTGCAAATTGGACACCCTACAATTTATCCTGAATCTTCATTAGGCATAAAGTGTGGAAATCTCCTCTTAACTGCCTTTTGGCTCAACCTCCACTGTTCTAGGGAGCACTGTTAGGCTTGGACTTCTCCAGGTCCTATTGCAAATTAAATTACTTCCTTTGGGAAGAAATATGAAACTATTTATGTTATGTTTCTCATTTCAGAAAATATCTCATTGCCATGGCTGTGGATCTGGACATGGGAACAAGAACATACTTTTCTTTGAGTGATGCTCTCACTTTTGATGCTAAGAATTAAGGGAGCAGATGGAAAGTAGCCTGGAGTCTTCTTGGTTTGTCTCTCCTGGCAAGAAACTACTAACTTATAAGCCAGGGCAAGGGTACTTGGGAATCACTCATTTTCATGATGCCATGTGTAAAGTCTCCATTTCATAACTGATATCGGGCAAAAGGAAGAAGTCTCATTTCTCAACCACATTTACTCAGAACTTAGCCATGGCAATAAGTAGCAAAGGGCAAGTTGAGAAGCGCTAATGTATTGTTCCTCCTGGGAAGAAATTCTTTTGACTTGGAGCTGGCAGGACATGAAACTGTATGTTCTTGGCTGCATTAGTCTGGAGGTTTTGTCTTAGACTGAAGAGGTAGAGGAAGAACACATTCTTGGTTTGAATACTACACATTTTCCCATTTCTTATCTAATTTTCAAAAACTTTCTTGAATAGATTTTTTTAATTTGTTGTCTTCCATTGGAATAATTTCCAGAGCTTTGAAATTATTGCATTTGTTAAAAAAGAAACACACTAATGATTTTTACCATTTCACTGGGGAGCTGGTCTGAAGGGCTCCTCATGCTATTATACTATGAATTTATCAAGTGTAAAATTTTAAATTTTCATTTTTGAAACAATCTTGGCATTCTAAAGCTATATACCTCACTTACTTAAACAATATGAGTCAATTTTTCAAAGAAAATCTTGGAACTACATATTCTTATAGAAAAAAGTTACATTTTTTGACCCAGGGCTTATTTTTCCGCCTGGAGACACATTTCTCCATTATCTATTTGGCTGTGGTTTCATTTCCTTATTGACATTTATATTCCTATTAAGCTCTTTAGTAAGATAAATACTTGTATTAAAAGAAAATGAGAAAGTATGGGAGTGACTCTAATTAAATTTAGTGAGGTTTCTCTTTTTCCAATTACATAAACCACTTGAGCTTTGTACCGTTTTTTGAATGAAGTAGGAAATAAGTCATTCCATTTGCCCTCATTTATTCTTCAAGAAATAATTCCATAATGAAAAAATGACATTAAAAATCTGATTCATTAGGTCAGAAATGAGTCAAGTCTATTTTCTAAACAGAGGTGTAAGAAGTCTGTATTTATTATACTCTGGCTGAAATGCCATAATTTTCTTGACCTCGTGATTTAGTTACGACCTATCTGAACAAATAGATTCTATATAACGTTGCTTTGCATAATGCTCAGCATAATAGTATGTCAAACATAAGGTGACAAAACTATTCTTAGCCAAAGTCTTGCACTAACTAAATGTGTTTCTTTACTCTCAAGACCTCCAGAGATAATATTGATATTTAGGCAACAAAAATGAAAGCCTCTACCAAAATTATGAGTATCTCTATTACGTGAATTTTAGGATGAATATAATTCAAAAACTCTACTAAAAATACCAAAACTGCAATGAGAGAATATACAGAAAAATAGCAAAGACAAGAAAAATTTTCTGCAAACGATATTATCATTACCTAAACATGCTAATTTTACCCCAAACTCTTTTCAGTTTCATTCTATGGCAGAATCAGAATTTCTGTATAGCAAATGTCCAGACTTGTAACTGCATTAAAAAGGAAGTAGGTGATTTTCATTTGAATTTTATTTTGTATGTGAGAGGTTTCATAAAGTTGATTTTATAAGCAATTAAAATGAGGTTAAGAAAACATTCATTGTGTATAAAATATTATTGTTTAGTACTTTATTTCTTTAGCATGTTCTTCGCTGTTTTGTATACTGCTTTATTTCTAAATTAACCTTAATATTATTATTTTTCTAAATTGATAATAATTTTTAATCCTTTCTCATTGCTTTCTCCATATGACTATCCCTATTTTGTTTCTTGAACATAACCTGTGTAGTCTAACATTTACAATTTATCACAGGCCATTTATTTTCATTTATCACATCCTTTCACTCAGTTTGGCTAGTAGAAATATGGTTCCAAGGTTCACTGTAAATGCTCCTTCTAGAAAAAATATCTCAATATATTTCATTGTAATTTATCTTTCTCCCACCCTTGTACCCTAACTGGACTTCTAAGATAGCTTCATTGTGTTTTGCAATAAATTGATAGCCATCTACATAGTTGTAAATTAGCACATATTTAGTAAAATGACTTGTATGACTGTGTGTTAGTCAATTTCTGCATCACTATAAAGGAGTAACTGAGATTCAGTAATTAATAAAGAGAGATTTGATTGGCTCACGGTGCTGCAGGCTGTAACAGCATGGCTTCAACATCTGTTTCTGTTGAGGTCGTCAGAAAGCTTACAGTCATGGCAGAAGGTAAAAGAGCAGGCGATGTCACATGGTGAGAGAGGGAGCAAAAGAGAGAAGGGTGAGGTTGCAGACTCTTCTAAACAACCAGGTCTCACACGAACTAACTGAGAACTCACTTATCACCAAGGGGATGGTCTTAAACCATTCATGAGGAATCTGCTCCAATAATCCAATTACCTCCCACCAGACCCTACTTCTAACACTGGAAACCATATTTTAACATGAGATTTGTACTGGATAAACATCCAAACAATATTATTCTAACTCTTGACTCCACAAATATCATGCCTTTCTCACATTTCGATATACAATGATGCCTTTGCAATAGTTCCCAAAGGTCTTAACTCTTCCAGAATTAACTCAAAAGTCCCAGATTTCAAGACCAAAGTCCAAATTCTCATCTGTAGATAAGTTCCTTCCACTTATAAGCCTGTGAGATCAAAAACAAGTTATTTACTGCAAAGATATGATAGTGCAGGCATTGAGTATATATTACCATTCCAAAAGAGAAAAACCATCCAAAAGAAAGGGACAGTTGCTTCCACATAAGTCTGAAATACCATAGGACAATGATTAAATACTAAAGCTCCAAAACAATTTCCTTTGACTCCATGTCACACATCCAGGGCATATTATTGCAAGAGGTGGGCTTCCAAGGCCTTGAGCAACTCCACCTCTGTGGCTTTGCAGGGTGTTCTTCCCATGGTTGCTCTCATGGGTTGGAATGTAGTGCCTGTGGCTTTTCCATGCTGATGTTTCAAGTTGCTGATGGTTCTACCATTCTTGGGTCTGGAGAATGGCAGCACCCTTCCCACAGCTCCACTAAGTAGTACTCTGGTGGGGCCTCTGTGTTGGAGATCCAACTCTATGTTTCCCCTCAGCATTACCTTAGTAGAATTTTTCTTTTTTTTTTTTTTATTATACTTAAAGTTCTAGGGTACATGTGCACAACGTGCAGGTTTGTGACATATGTATACATGTGCCATGTTGGTCTGCTGCACCCATTAACTCATCATTTACATTAGGTGTATCTCCTAATGCTATCCCACCCCCTCCCCCCACCCCATGACCGGCCCCAGTGTGTGATGTTCCCCTTCCTGTGTCCAAGTGTTCTCATTGTTCAATTCCCACCAAAGGATTATAATGCTATAAAGACACATGCACACGTATGTTTATTGCGGTACCTTAGTAGAATTTCTATATGGGGCTTCACTCCTGTGGAGGCTTCTGTCTGGGCAACCAGGCTTTCCCATACACCATCTGGAATCTAGGTGGGAGCTACCAAGCCACCTTTACTCTTGCATTCTGTGAACTTGCAGGTTTAACACTATGTGGAAACTGTAAAGGTGTTTGGCAGCCTTTGTTTTTCACAGTGGCAGCCTGAGCTGTACCTGGGGTCTTTGAGCCTCAGCTGCAGCCAGAGTGGTCAGGATGTGGGGAGCAGTATCCTGAGGCTGTGCAGGTCAGTAGAACCCTGTGCCTAGACCCTAAAACTACTTTTTCCTCCTAGGCCCTTGGAGAGTGATGGGACGGGCTGCCTTGAATATTTACGAATTATCTTCAAGGCCTTTTCCACACTGTTGTAGCTATTAGCAGTTGGTTCCCTTCTAGTCATGCTAATCTCTCTAGTAAGTGTTTTCTTCACAGCCTGCTGGGATTCTTTCTCTATCACAGGCCAGGCTGAAAATTTTCCGAAGTTTTATTCTCTGCTTCCATTTTAAATATAATTTCAAACTTTAAGCCATTTATTTGCTCTTGATCATGGGTTGTTAGATGCAACCATGCCACTTCTTGAATGTTTTGCTGCTTAGAATTTTCTTTCTCCAGATATTCTAGGTTATCACTCTTAAGTTCAAACTTCCACAGAGCCCTAGGAAATGGACACAATGCAACCAAGCTCTTCACTAGGGCACGACACAGTTGTCCTTTACTCCAGTTCCTAATAAATTCCTCAATTCCATTTGAGACCTCATCAGCCTGGCCTTCACTATCCATGTCTCTATCAGCAATTTGGTCACAGCCATTTAACCACTAATTAAGAAGTTCCAGTCTTTCATTTATCTTCCTATCCTCTTTTGAGCTCTCTAAAATCTTCAACCTCTACCTGTTACCCAGTTCCAAAACCACATCCATATCTTCATGTATCTTTATAATAACACCCCACTTCTGGTACCAACTTTCTGTGTTAGTCTATTTTTGCATCACTATAAGGAAATATCTGAGAAAGAGTAATTTGTAAAGAAACAAGTTGTAATTGTCTCACAGTTCTGCAGGCTATGCAAACAAGGCTTCAGCATCTGCTTCTGGTGAAGGCATCAGGAATCATGGTGGAAAGTGAAGGGAAAGCAGGCAATGCCACATGGGAAGATAAGAAGCAAGAGAGAAAAGAGGGAGGTCCCAGACTCTTTTGAACAATATGATTTCATGTGAAGTAACTCAATGAGAACTCAAATATTACCAAGGGGAAGGTACTAAAACATTCACAACGTATCATGTGGAAGGATCCCATCACCTCTGACTAGGCCCCAATTCCAAAATTAGGAACCACATTTCAACATGAAATTTGGAAGGGACAAATATCCAAATCATATCAGTTTGTCTTCTTCGTTTGGGTTTAAATTTCTTGAGACCAGGGCCTTAGTATTTTCTATGGTATTGCTCAAAGTTTTAAAGTAGTAGACACTGAATAAATATATTTATTGAATTCCTTTTCATTTGATTTACTTTAAAAAGAGAAGACTACAATGTATGCTCCCTTGAATACATTTGGTTGTATTTATAAATAGGCAGTGACTATGTGATGTTTTGAGGAATATTAAAGTAGACACCTGCATTAGTTAGCTAGGCTGCAATTAAAAAGTACCACAAAATGAGTGTTTTAAAAAGCAGAAACTTACTCTCTCAGTTACAGAGGCTAGAAGTCTGAAATCAAGGTGTCAGCAGGGTTGGTTTCTTCTAGCCATGAGAGAAGGATCTATTTCAGATCCTTTCTCCTTGGCTTATAGATGGCTGTCTTTTCCCTGTATCTTCAAATTATCTTCCATTTTCTCATTTGTCTATAAAATGTCCTCCTCTTATAAGGATACAGTCATATTGGGCTAGGGAACACCCTAATGACCTCATATTCACTTAATAATCTTTGTAAAGACCCTACCTCCAAATACAATCACATTCTCAGGTACCAGGAGTTAGGACTTTGACATATGAATGGCAGAGGTGTAAAATTCAGACTATAACAGCACAGTACAAAAATTTTGTTATGTGCACATTTATGAATGTAAATTTCTTAATAAAATTAACATGTTAGAATTTGAAATACGATGGTAAAAACCACTGGAAAACTTAATACATTGACTTAAATAAATACATAAATGTATATATATATATATATATATATACACACACACACACACCAATGTGTGACTTAATATATTGACATATATATACACATACATATATAAGTACATATATACACATATAAATGTATATGTATATGTATACATATATATGCATATATGTACATATATACATGCATATATACATATATATGCATATATATACATATATATATAAAAAGCAATGTGTGACTAGTTAGAGATGCTACTGGATAGGATTTGATAATTTGTACAGGAAAAAGGACAAATTAGAAGAAGAATAAAAACACAAGCATTCTAAATCCTTTGAAGAAATGGAAAAGGGTGCCATGCAATAGGCAAAACTGAGGATAAAGACAGAAATGGGATGTTAGAGCGCTAAATATAACTTAATGGCCAAATTTCCCTAAATTACATCCTGATTGCGTATTCTAATTGTAATATAGCAAAAAGAAAATAGTTCAAAGCTATCTAAGACATTTTTAAATATCTAAACAGCAGATACTGTGATAGTCCCTCTCCTTGAAAATGCTCCATGCCAAATAATATCACTATTATTGATGTGATATAACCTGTTTTCTCTTGAGAGATAACTTCAATTATGGCCAACCTGTAACAACATTCTTGGAAAATGTAAGACTCTGGCTACCTAATCTTATGTATGTATAATTCCACGTGGATTACAAAATTTCTGGCATTGCATTGGAGCAAACAGCATCCTTTGTTTAGAAACAGATTACTCTGTTGATACATTTTTCTATGCCAGTCTTATTTCTGCTTCCTCCCTCCTAAGGCTTACCTTTAGCACTAATTTGTTGCTCATTAGCACCTCTGTCAAAGGGTAAATACAGGGAATCAAAGACGATGAAACAGTCCAATTCTGTCCTCCCCATGGATCCATAAAAAATTTAATGAGAGAAGATGTTGAATTTTATAGGATGGATAAAAGTAAATGTTTATTTTTCAAAAATAATTTCTTTTAAAATTGTAATGAGTGACTTATAAATAAGATTGGATAAAAAAATTTATGAAAAATATGTTAAACCCCACTATGATACAAAAGCAATAGTATTAATTACAGCTTCTGAAGATACATAAAGTCAGTATTATTTTTATTAGTAGTAATATTACTACTTCTAAATGTAAAAGAGATTAAAAATAGATTAATGCGAATTTCCTGAAGTGTTGCAAAGGGTATAAAGCTATATTTTGCCTGTTACATGTTTACATCATTTACAGTTACTATTTTCAACATTTTCAGAAGTCTTGGCCATGTCAATGCCCGAAGAAGTGTCTTCCCACAAATTAGGTCCACCATTACTAACATGTGTTTGCTACAGATTTTTCTCTGGATAATCCCATTATTGTGCAACTGATTACAATATATTGAATTTCTATGACATCAAGTAGTAATTTTCAAAGCTAGGATTCTCTGAAAATTTAATGGCATTACCTGTTTTTCTCAAGATTGTAAAGTAAATTACAAACATATTCATGGAGACTTCCATCTAAGTGAATTTAACAGAAATCAAATTCTGTTGTAAAATTCTTTTAAAATAAAGAGTAAAATTTAACACATAAATTTTGGGGTTGAATTAAAGTGCTACTCAGTATATTTCGACAAGTATTTTGAAAGCTAAGGCATATTACATTTTTGAAAAAAGCTATAAATTGATAAAGGATACTTCAATGTATAACTTTTTGATACTATTGAGATGATGATACAGCTTTTAATGGTTTTCACTGTACTTGCAACTATGGGCAATTTCGCCCTCCTGCTGTCATCTACTGGTAAAGGAATTCAATTTGAATTAAAATAGTAATTGTGAACAGTTTTAATATGCTATGATGTTCCAGGAATTGTTTGAAGGATCTTAAATGTATAAACTCATTAATCTTCCCAACAAAGAAGGTGCTACTTTTTTAAATATAAGAAAACAGAAGCAGAGAAAGATAAATAACTTGCCTGATATTATTCTGAGAAACATAATGCTCTGAGGAATTTTCACTGTGACTCTTGCAAGTCTGCATCTCCAATATTCTCTCTTTATAATAATGATAATGAAAGACATATAAAACAAAATTTGCCATCTCAACTATTTTTAAGTACAGTGCAGTATTGTTGAGTACATTTACATTGTTTTGCAACCAATCATCAGAACTCCTTTCATCTTGCAAAACTAAAACTCTAATCCCATTAAACAACAGTTCTTGTTTTCCTTTCTACCAGCCCCTGTCAATTACCATTCTACTTCAGTCCCCATGAATTTGACAATTTGCCATATCTTTCTATAAGTCTTTTTGTGACTAACTAAATTAATTGAATATAATATTCTCAAGGTTCAACCATGTTGTAGCAAGTGTTAGAACTGAATTCATTTCTAAGGCTAAAACTCCATTGTATGTCTATACCACATTTTATTTATCCTTTTACTTATCAGTGGACACTTAGGTGGTTTCCACCTTTTGGCTATTGTGAATAATGCTGTGAGCATTAACAGGGGTGTACAAATATCTCTTAATTACTCTTCTTTCAATTCTTTAGGGTATATACATAGAAGTAGAATTGCTGGATCATATGGCAAATCTACTTTTAATTTTTTGAAGAACTATCATACTGTTTTCCACAGATGCTGTACCATTTTACATTTCTACCAGTTGTCTAATTTCTCACATTGTCACTAAAATATTTTATCTTTTTTTTATTGTAGCCATGCTAATGGGTGTGAGGTGGTATCTCACTGTGGGTTCAACTTACATTTCTCTAATGATTAGTAATGTTGGGCATCTTCTTACATGCTTCTGGGACAGTTATCTTTTTTGGAGAAATGTTTATTCAAATTATTTGCCCATTTTTAATTATAGTTTATGGCTTTTGTTGTTGCTGTGTTGTAGATCTTTATATATTCTACATATTAACTTTGTATTAGGTAAATGATTTACAAATATTTTCTTTCATTCCATAGCTCACCTTTTTACCCTATTGACTAAACCCTTTGATGCAGTTTTTAATTTTTACATAGTCCAATTTATTTATTTTGTTGTTGTTGCCTTTGTCTCTCCACCAATGCATGCACATTATTTTAGTCACTAACTCTTCTGATTCCCTGTGATCAAATCTAAACTGTACAAGCAATGGCTAATATATCATAAAAAAAGTTCCTTTTCCTGAGAACTGTCCTTGACCAACTATGTCTAAAATGAGCTAAACTCTGTTGACCATGTCCTGTTAAATCCTATGAAAAAAATGTCCACACTTCTCCAAGATGGAAGGTTCAGTTAGACTTATAAATTGTGTGAGCATGGATTTGCACCCCAAGAGTCTGATTCTAGAATCAGTTCTCTTAACTACTACATTCACTGTGACCCCATTTATAATCAGCATTGAAAAGAAAATTATTGCTGTATTACCTGCAAAACATAATATTTAAAACTACTTTGTAAAAAAGATAAAATCCTTTAATTTCAATTTACAACAAATAGTAAATTAAAATAGAACTGTTTCATTTAAATATACATATTATTCTAATACTATAACAAAATAAGTTAAATGTTGTTTTGACAATTGCATGAAACTACATGAAAAAATATACTATAGAAGTGTGAGATGATTCATGTTTCACTATTTAACAACCATGTGTTTAATTTCCCTTTGTGAATAATGTTACAAATCATCATTCAGCATTCAAATATAGTGGTAAACAAAAGCATAATACATATAGTTTGACTATGTGAATACTTTGACTAGAAATGAATTCCTTGTCTATTACTTATTATGGAAAACATGCATCAAAGTGTTAAAATATAATTAAATTATTATATTTTAATTCAACAATTACTAAGCACTCGATATTACATGAAGTGGTAACATTAACACAAGGATTGTGTTTCTTAATTTCAGTGTGCATATACTGTATTTTAAAATGTATTTTTTTAGGAATTAAAATAAAAAATAATTCTAAATTAGATCCCCCTGAAAATTTCCGTAAATAAAACATTCCCAAGCTGAATGCATTGGAATTAACTACAATATTTGTATTTTACTTTAACATTATGAAAAGCATACATATATATAATTTTGCATGGTAAGAGACAACAACTGAAAGCCTTTTCAGAAGAAATATTGTTATTCCTATATTGAAGATATCGGAATAACACAAGAAAAGACTGAGCTGGCGTTGCACAGAATTTGATCCATACAGTTCACGGCATGAATTACTTTCCTCCAAACCTGTAGAAGAGAATTGTAAATCTTCACAAAGCTCAACTAAACAACTTGAACATAAGCAAGTTCCCCCAAAATTGTTCTCCTCAAATTCATAAAACTCTCACCTTTTTGCTTATATAATATTTTAATCAAAAAGGAATAATTTAAAATCACTTGAAACAACTAGGTTGCACGTTAGAATTTCTTAATAATTAAGGAAAGCCTTGTGGGTGTGAACTGCCATAAAAATAATGAAATTAGAATTGAAACCTGACTCTTTCTGTGGCTACTGTCTCTATGGGTTCCATCTTTATTTGAGATCTAGCATGCAGTTCTTCATCTAGAAGAGATGAATCCTTTGCCTTGGCAGTTGGAGTCTCTTTTAATTATTAATACTAATTTCTAATCATTTCAGACTTTTTTGGAATATAAGAAATTTATATTACTTATATTTTTGAAAATTTTATATGTACTTCTTTCTTAAGTTTAGTTAAAAGTTAGATTCATAAATTAGTGGCAGATAACTTTATGAAATTCTCACCAGGTATCAGGTTCCAGCCCCAGCCCTTCTATCCACTATCCATAAAACAATTAGTCTCTGAACCCTAGGTTCCCAAATCATTAAATATATATAACAACAACAATTTTCTGATTTTCTTATATAGCTATAGATCATTGAAAGTATAACATTTGCCCATTGCCGTACACATAATATAATAGCTGCTTTCATTCTGAGAATAAAATATCTGACACTATAGGTATTATTCCATTTTACAAATGTGTCAAAGAGACCACCCAAGATAGCATGGTTATTCTATACAAGAGCCTATGTTTGGAAACAGATATTTCCAGTTCCAAATTATCTTCCCACCGTATTATGTTGTTTCCTTGTTTTTCTGAGGGTCACCTGAACCAAAATCTTTGTCAGCACTTTGCTAAACCGTAGTTACAGTTCTCAGTAATCCAGATGTCCAACACACTTACTTTTCTACTCCTTTCTAAAAGTAGAATAGAGGTAACCTGTTAAATTATAGTAAATAACATTGGAGTAGAGATTTGAAAATATGCCACTGAAAAATGTTCTAATCCTGTTAGCTTTCCATGGCTGCTGTAATAAATTACTCCAAAACTGATGGCTAAAAACAACATAAATTTATTTCCTTACATTTCCAGAGGTCAAAATTTTAAAATCAATATCACTGGGTAAAAATCAAATCAAGGTATCAGCAGGGCCTTGCTTCTTCTGGAGGTTCAGAGGGCAAAATGCTTTTTCTCGTGTTTTCAACTTTTAAAACAGCATTCCTTTTGTGTGTGCATGTGTGTGAGAAAGGTTCTCACTCTATTGCCCAGGATGGTCTCAAACTCCTGAACTCAGGGATCCTCAGACTCTGAAATCGGCCTCCTTGTAGCTAGGATTACAGACACGGGCCACCACCCCCAGCCCTTAAATTTATTTACCCAAAAACCCTTCTTCCACATTCAGAGCCAGCAGTGTGGCATTTTGCTTCAGTGATCACATCGCCTTCTTCTTCTGTACCAGTCTTCCTCTACCTGACTCTCGTAAGGTCCCTTGTGATTACATTGGGCCACTTGGATAATTCAGAATAACTTCTTCTAAGAGCCTTAACTTAATGAAAATATATCCCATGTTTATGGATTGGAAGAATCAGTATTGTTAACATGACTATACTACCCAAAGAAATCTACAGATTTACATTGTTTGCTTCTTTAAAAATTATATTCAAAATAAAATGAATGTGTTGGACTAAAATCAATAGTTAAATAAATAAAATCAACCTGGAGAGGCTGTTGTATCTCTCAATGCTTTTACTGGTTTCTCAAGAGTTCATCTTCAAAGTTTTTAACTGACTTATCACAATAACCTTGAAAGATATCAAATGATCTCAAGGAGTTGAAGAAATTGGGAAAGAAGATTGTTTTATTGTCTACTTCTTGTGGGGCTCCTACAACTGGAATTAAATTTTATCTGTACTAATGGTCACAGGAAAGTGCTCTTCAAATATGTCCCAGTTATAATATAATAAAGAAGATATATTCACATTGAAATTAACTGCGATGCCAGATTTTTTCACTGTTTAGAATATTTATGTTGATTCTCCCAAAAGCCTTATGTGGTAGTTACTATTACAATTTTCATTCCATTAAGATGAAAACAAGACATTTGTAAGTAAGTTTCTTATCTTGATTATGTCAAGTAATATGTTGGAGGTAAAGATTAATTTTGAACTCAGGATTTTTTTTTTTTTTTGACACAGTCGTCCTCTGTCACCCAGGCTGGATTGCAGTGGGTGATCTCGGCTCACTGCAATCTACAGCCCCCAGGTTCAAGTGATTCTCCTGCCTCAGCTTCCTGAGTAGCTGGGGTTTCAGGTACCCACCATCATGCCAGGCTAACTTTTGTATTTTTAGTAGAGACAGGGTTTCACCATGTTGGCCAGGCTGGTCTCAAACTCCTGACCTCAGGCGATCCACCCACCTTGGCCTCCCAAAGTGTTGGGATTACAGGCGTGAGCCACCGTGCCTAGCCTGGACTCAGGATATTAATGCTTAGCTTAATATTACACTTCCATACAATATTTCCTGAAATTATTTAAATTTCTTTTCCAGGCAAGGGACTCATTTCTTTTTCTTTTGACCAGGGCCATAGTCTTCACCTGTATATTAATAAGACAATATATATAGACAAAATGCTGTTTTGATTCACAGCCACTTAGTGATAAAAATTTTATTCCCTAAGAATTTATTTTAGCCCATTGAATAAATACAAATTGCTCACTCTGGATGTGACATCACTAGGTATCATTGAAATTCAACTTATATGAAAATTCAAAATCCTTCCAACTAGGAAATCCCTCAAATATTATGGTTGAAACAGATGCCATGGTGCTGAGATATGGCACCATGGCAGGAATGTCATAACTGTACTGTTTATTTCATTTATAAATTTCATAAAATTAAACTCTGACCATGAGCTTTGTAAAGGAATCTTTAATAGTCTTCATAATCTCCACAAACATTTTGGACTTACAGAGAAAAATAGGCTTAATGAATGATCTTCAGGGAATTTCTGTGGCCCCAGAGATCAGTATGTAAAGAATTATTTCCTCTTCACAAAGATTATTCTACAAAATGGACCATATGTTAAGCCATAAAACTAGTACACACAAATTTAACAAGACTGAAAGCATGGGATACATGTTTTCCAACCATGATGAAGTTAAATTGGAAATCACCAATGGAAGGAAATCTGGGAAATGGACAAATTTTTAAAATTAAATAATTTTAAACTTAATATTTTCACATTTAGAAATTTAAACGTGCCTAAATATCTACAGGTCAAACAAAAAGTTATTTTAAAAATTAGAAAAAAATGCCTTACATCTCTGAGGAATCACCACGCTGTCTTCCACAATAGTTGAACTAATTTACACTCCCACCAAGAGTATAAAAGTGTTTATTTTTCTCCACAGCCTCACGACCATCTGTTATTTTTTGATTTTTTTAATAATAGCCATTCTGACTGGTGTGAGTTGGTATCTCATTGTGGTTTCGATTTGCATTTCTCTAATGATCAGTGATGTTGAGCTTTTTTCCAAAGATTATTGGCCACATGTATCTCTTCTTTTGAGAAGTGTCTCTTCATGTTTTTTGCCCACTTTTTAATGTTTTTTTGTCTTGTAAATTTGTTCAAGTTCCTTACAGATGCTGGATAAATGCAGAACTACCATTTGACCCAGCAATCCCGTTACTGAGTATATACCCAAAGAAATATAAGTCGTTCTATTATAAAAACACATGCACGTGTATGTTCATTGCAGCACTATTCACAATATCAAAGACCAGAGAGTCAACGCAAGTGCTCATCAATGATAGACTGGATAAAGAAAATGTGGTACATATACACCATGGAATACCATGCAGCCATAAAAAAAGAATGAGATCATGTCCTTTGTATGGACATAGATGGAGCTGGAGGCCATTATAATTAGCAGATTAACACAGGAACAGTAAACCAAATGCCCCATGTTCTCCCTTGTACATGGGAGCCAAATGATGAAAACACGTAGACACATAGAGGAGAACAATACACACTAGGATCTATTCGAGGTTGGAAGGTGTAAGAAGGAAGAGAACCATGAAAAATAACTAATGGATAGTAGATGTAATACCTGGATGATAAAATAATCTTTACAACAAACCCCCATGACACATGTTTACCTATATAACAAACCTGCACATCCTGTACATGTACCCCTGAACTTAAAAGTTTAAAAAAATAAAAATAAAGAAAAATTTTATGATATCAGAAACATAACATACCAAAATTTATGGGATGCCACTAAATTAGTTCTCAGAGAAAATTTATAAATTTAAATGCCTATATTTGAAAAGAAGAAAAATATCAAATAGATAGTTTAAGAATTCACTTTTAAAATGTAGAAAAATAAGGGCAACCAAGCTAAGGACAAACAGAATGAAGGGAATAATAAATATTAGAATGGAATTTAATTTGATAGAAAACAGTAGCAAAAATTAGTGAGCCCACTCAGTGCTAATGATTATAAGTAACATTTATATGCATTACAAAAAAATACTAAGCAAAATATTCTGCCAAAAAAATCAGTAACTTAGATGAAATGGTCAAATTCCTAATAAGCCAAGTATTAGTAAAACTGACCCAAGAAAAAATATAAAATCTGAGTAAATCTATAGTAAATAAATTGAATTTATAATTTAAAATTTTCCCATGAAGTAAAGCCCAGATCCAGATGGTTTCAATTGTTAAATTTTATTAAATATTTAAAGAGGAAAAATACTAATACTCCATAAAATATAAAAGGAAATTGTATTTTCCAATTCATTCTATGAGACTAGTAGTATATACCCTGTACCAAAGCTAGATGAAAACATCATAAGAAAAGCAAACTACAGATCAACATCCCTCATGAATATAAATGCAAAATCATCAACGAAATTTGGTTTGTATTTGCAAACCAAATTCAGCAATATATTAAAAGGACTATTTACCAATAGCAAATACAGGTGGAATTTATTCCAGGGGTACAAGGTTTAACATCCCAAAGTTAATGTAATGAATCATATAAATCACCAATTATACAACTATAAATATAAAGTATGCAAACACATTAATAGATAAAGAAAATATTTAACAATATCCAACACCCATAATTATCTAACTTTTTTTTCTGAGAAAAAGACTCACTGTGTTGAACAGGCTGGTCTTGAACTCCTGGGCCCAAGCAATCCTCCCACCTCAAACCCTCCCACTTCAACCTCCTGAGCGGCTGGAATTATAGGTATGCGCCACTGCACGCCTGTACCTGGTTTGTGATCAAACTTCTTAACAAACGTGGAACAGAAAGAACTGTTCTAAATCTGAACGGCAGCATCTATGAAAAATCTATAGTGAGTATTATACATAACAATAAAAGATTGAATGCTTCCCCACTAAGATCAGGAACAAGGCAAGAATGTCCACTATCATCTGTTCTATTCAACATAGTACTGAAGGTTCTAGCCAGAGCAATCAGGCAAAAAAAAGGCACCTACATTGTAAAACATTTTTATATTCACAAACAACATAATACTATATATAGAAAAGAGTAAATTATACATGCATACACGCACAGAAGAAAATATTAGAATTAATAAACAGCAAGAAAACAAGACACAAGATCAATGTGCTTCTATTTATGACCAACGGCAATCCGAAACTGAAATGAAGAACACAATTCAATTCAAAACATCACCAAAAAGAATAAACATACTTAGGAATAAATTTAACAAAGTATAAGACTTGGACTCTGATAATAGTAACACTTGATGAGGTAAATTCGACAAATTCTAAATAAATGGAAACAAATTTTACATTAATGGGTTGCAAGACTCAATTTGATTAAGATGATAGTTTTTCCTAAATCAATCTACTAATTCAGTGCAACCTTGTCGAAATTTCAGTAAATTCCAGGGTGTTTTTTTTTCTTTTTTTCAGTTACTGACAGGCAGATTCAAAAATATATATGGAAGTACAAAGCATATCAATTTGCCAAAACAATTTTTTTAAGTAATAACAAGGTACAAATACTTTTACTTTCCAACTTCAATACATACCATAAAGCTACAGTTATCAAAACAGTGTAATACTAGCATAAGGGTAGGATATAAATAACAGACAAAAATGAAAAGTATAAAACTAAGTTTTATTTGTCTACTCAATTAATTATTGGCAAAACTGCCAGGACAATTTATTATGGGAAACACTGTGTGTTCAGCAGATGGTGCAGAGGACATTCAGTATACACACACAGAAAGACTAACTTAGACTCTCGCTTTACACCATGCACACACACACACACACACACACACAATTTAAAATAGATCTTAGGCTGAAATGTAATAGGTAAACAATAGAGCATTTAAAAGAAAACACAGAAGAAAATTTTTGAGAGCTAGGGGCTATACAGAGACATTTTAGCTCAGACACCAAAAGCATGATCTATAAAAGAAAAAACATTGAAAAATTAGGCCTCATCAAAATTCAAATGTGTTTTGTACTGCAAAGACACCATAAAGAAAATGAAAAGATAATTAAAACTCATATCTAATAAAAGACTTGTACCCAGAATTTGCAAATCTACAAGCACTACTGCAACTCTATAAGGAAACAACACAATAAAGACAGCCAAAAATCAAGACATCCTCCTAATGAATATATACCAATGGCCAATAAGCACACGGAAAGATGCTGAACATATTGTCAGTAGGGAAATTACAATTAAAAACTTAATGAGATACTATTTTGCACCCACCAAGATGGCTATAATAAATTAGATAGAGAACGACAAATTTTGGTGAAGATGTGGAGAAACAGAAAACTTCATACTTTGCTATTGGGAATGAAGAAAAAATGCAGCTACTTTGGAAAAATGTTTGTCAGTTTCTCAAAAAGTCAAACATAGAAGTAACTTACAAGTTAGCAATGCCACTTCCAGATAGCCACTCAAGAAAAATAAAAACATATATAAGAAGATAAATGCTCCATTGAAAAAGGACAGAATGTTCACAAATGAAGGTGTTTAAAAGGCCAATAATCACATTGAAATATTTACATAATCATTAATCATCAGGGACGTGCAAATTGAAACCACAAGATACCACTTCACACACGTTAGATTGGCTAAAATTAGAAACAGTGAGCCATACCAAGTGTTAGTGAGGGTGTGTAGGAACTGGATGTGCAGCAACTCTCGTGAATTGCTAGTTAAAATGGATAATGTCAGGACCACTTAGGAAAATTGTTTGGCAGCTTCTTAAGAAGTTAAAAACATTTATTTACCATAAGACACAGAAATTCCACTCTTAGGTATTCGCTCAAGAGAAATGAAAACATATATCCTATCAAGGACATATATAAATATTCATTGCAGCTTTATTCATAAGAACAAAAACTGGGCCGGGTGAGGTGGCTCAAGCCTGTAATCTCAGCACTTTGGGAGGCCGAGGTGGGCGGATCATGAGGTCAAAAGATCGAGACCATCCTGGCTAACATGGTGAAACCCCGTCTCTACTAAAAAAATACAAAAAATTAGCCAGGCTTGGTGGTGGGCACCTGTAGTTCCAGCTACTCAGGAGGCTGAGGCAGGAGAATGGTGTGAACCCGGGAGGCGGAGCTTGCCGTGAGCCAAGATAGCGCCACTGCACTCCAGCCTGGGGGAAAGAGCGAGACTCTGTCTCAAAAAAAAAAAAAAAAAAAAAGAACAAAAAGCTGAAAACTACCCAAATTTCTATCTACAGGTGAATCAATAAACTATGATTATGCTTAAAATGGAAAAATATTCAGCAAGAAAAAAGAAGAAACTACCTATAGATGCAAAACCACCGATAAATTTTTGACAAAATTATACTGAGCCAAAAAATGCATAAAATATGATTTCACTTATATGAAACCATAAAAAGTAAAATATCAACTATAGTGACAGACATCAAATCAGGTGTAACATAAAGTTAGAGATAGGGGTGAATGATTACATATGGCCCCTGAGCAAACTGTTTAGCATGGTGAAACTATTAGATCTATTGATGTATTTACTATGGTAGTGCTTTCATGGGCTTATACTGTGTCCAAAGTCATCAAAATTACACTTGAAATGAATGAATACATTGTTTGTAAATTATATCTTCATTAAAAACGTGAGAAGAAAAAGTGAAGCGAGAGCAAAAAATGGTTCATTTTGTCAGAAGTGAGGGAATTCTCAACAGGTCCCTCACCTGGTGAACTATCCTGTCTCTGAGGACTACATTCTTTGTCATAGAAATATTTTTCTAACAGTGAGAAAATACCCGGAGAATGTCTAGTCTGCAATACTACCCCATATATTATATGACCTAATTGTTGCATTCTCTCTAAGAGTTATCACTTTTTAATGCAAATGGAAATTAGTTTTAATATGCAAATGATTATTAGAATTTAAATAAGATGCTCAAAGACACATAGTTCAAATCTGGCAACTGATTGATTACAAGACCAGAGATGATTTTATCACATCGTCCATGTGAAATCCAATGTTGCAAAAAATGTGGTGTTCCATTGTGCTCCACTACTGCAGAAGCTCTTGATCCTTCATATAAACCAACTGGGCTATGCTTATATGAGGAAAAGAATCAGAATAAAGAGGTTTTATGGGGTGATTTGGAGTTGTTAATTTAGAGTCTGGTGTGCCAATTTTAATGCTTTTAGAATGAAGAAGGTTATGGCATAAAATCTGTGAATTATACCATAGGACATTCTCCACAACAAACCTAACATTTTCTTCCACAATCCTTGCTCAAAAATTATTGACCTCCCTTTAAACGTTAGAAGAAAAATAGGAGGCTGACTCACACATATTTACTGGGAACCCACTGTAAATTCAGCACCAGAATATAACCTAATCATCAATCTAGCTTTTATTCATTCTATATAGCAATATGCATACTTAGGTATGCCTAATATATGCTAAAGAATAAAAATAGTGTATGCATAAAAAGAGTAGTTCATGTTTTGTTGTATCTTCTCTCTGAAGTGTTTATTAATAAACCATTAAAAGCAAGGTAGAGGGGCACAGTTCAATTTAATGCTCTTATAAATATGGATTTTCCTTTTAATTTTTTAAAACATTTTACTTTTCAGAAACCGCTATCCTTCCAGTATAAAAAAAAAAAACTCAAAAAGAGGCAGATTCATTAAATAAATGTACCATTTTTAAGATTCTTAGTTTGTTTACATAATGTCTTCCACTTTTTCTGAACACTGGTGAAAATTTAAATCTTGTGGATTTTTAAAATGTTTATTACTCCTGGACTGGAGTGTGTGGACTCCTTAAAAGAAAATATTAATCCTTGACTAAATAAATTCTTTATCAAAAGAAGCTCAACTGCTACAGAAAATTTGAAAAAATAATAACTTAAAAATGGAAAGTACTTTATTTGTGGGACAGTGAAATTTTTTTTTAAATTTTAAGTTTAGATTCAGGGGTACATGTGCAGGTTTGTTACAAGGGTATATTGGGTGATGCTGAAGTTTGGGCTTTTATTGAATCCATCATGCAGTTAGTGAACATGGTATCCAGTAGGAAGTTTTTGAGCCCTTTCCCCCTCCCTCTTTCCCTCTTTTTGGAGTCTGTAGTGTCTACTGTTCCCATCTTTGTCTGTGTATATCCAAGGTTTAGCTCTTACTTACAAGTGAGAACATGTAATATACGGGTTTCTGTTTCTGTGTTAATTTGCTTAGGATAATGGCCTCCAGCTGCATCCATGCTGCTGCAAAGGACATGATTTCATTCTTATTTATAAATGGCTTCCTAGTATTTGATGGTGTATATGTACCACGTCTTCTTTATCCAATCTATTGTTGATTTTTTGTCTTTGTTAATGTAAATAGTGCTGTGATCAACATATGAGTGAAGGTGTCTTTTTGGTAGAACAATTAATTTTTCTTTGGGTATTACCCAGTAATGGCATTTCTGGGTTGAATAGTTCTATTTTTAGTTCTTTGAGAAGTCTCAAAGCTGCTTTTCACAGTGGCTAATTTACCTTCCCACCAATAGTGTATAAATATTCCTTGTTTTCCACAGCCTAGCAAACATTGGTTATTTTTTGACTTTTTAATAATAGCAGTTCTGACTGGTGTGAGATAATATCTCATTGTTTTGATGTGCATTTTTCAAATGTTTAGTGATGTTGAATGTTTTTTCATGTTTGTTGGCTACTTGTATGTCTTCTTTTGAGAGGTATCTGTTTATGTCATTTGTCCACTTTTCTAATGGGGTTATTTGTTGTTTTCTTGTTGATTTGTTTAACTTCCTTATAGATTCTGGATATTAGTCCTTTTATATGGATGCATAGTTTGTGAACATGTGCTCTCATTCTGTAAGTTGTATGTTTATTTGTGGTTTCTCTTGCTGTGTAGAAGCTCTTTATTTTAATTAGGTCCCACTTGTCCATTTTTGTTTTTGTTGCCACTGCTTTTGAAGACCTAGCCATAATTTCCTTACCTAGGCCAATGTTGAGAAGGGTATTTCCTAAGTTTTCTTCTAGGATTTTTATAGTTTGAGGTCTTATATCTAAATATTTAATCCAACTTGAATTAATTTTTGTATATGGTAACAGGTAAGTGTCTAGTTTCAGTCTTCTGTGTATGATTAGCCAGTTTTCTCAGCACCATTTATTGAACAGGGAGTCTTTTTCCCGTTGCTTATTTTTTTCTAATTTTTGTTGACTTTGTCAAAGATTGGTTGGTTGTAGGTGTGCAGCTTTACTTCTGAGTTCTTTATTCTGTTCCATTGGTCTGTGTGGTCGCTTGCATCATCTATGATTTCTTTCAGCAGTGTTTTGTAGTTCTCCTTATAGAGATATTTAACCACATTAGTTAGATATATTCCTAGATATTTTATTTTTTGTAGCTATTGTAAACGGGATTGTGTTCTTAATTTGACGCTGTTGAAATATTATTGGTGTATAGAAATACTACTGAGGTTTGTACTTTGATTTTATATCCTGAAACTTTAATGAAGTCATGTATTAAATCTAGGAGTCTTTTGGCAGAGGTTTTGGGGTTTTCTCAGTATAGAATCATAGCATCAGTGAAGAGAAATAATTTGACTTCCTTTTTTCCTATTTGAATGTGTTTTATTTCTTTCTCTTGACAAATTGCTCGGGCTAGGACTTCTAGCACTCTATTGAATAGGAGTGGTGAGTGGGGGAAACCTTGTCTTGTTCCAGTTAAGAGGAATGCTTCTAACTTTTGCCTGTTCAGTGTAATGTTGGTTGTGGGTTTGTCATAGATGACTCATTATTTTGAGATATGTTCCTTTGAAGTCTAGTTCACTGAGGGTTTTTAACATGAAGGGATGTTAACTTTTATCAAAAGCTTTTTCTCCATCTATTGAGATTATATGAATTTTGTTTTTAATTTTTTATGTAGTGAATCAGTGATACTTTATCTTTTGATAAGTCAGTTTTATAGATCAGTCATATTTTCATAAACATGTTTGTAGTATTAATTCAATAATGATCTCCTCTTTTAATATCTGGAAATGGCTTACCATGGCCCAAAGAACCAAAGTCTGATATGAAGAGGACATTTAGAATGTATCTCACTCTCTAAATTATAGTCATATTTCCTACAAATTTTAGAAATATGAATAAATCCACCTCAGACAAGATAAGAAGGAGCTACTTCCTCAATGCACAGGAATCCTTCTATGTGTTTTTACATGTGCTATTCCCTCCCTTTGAATATGTTCTCCTTTCTCCACCTGTTCAAATCTCAATTCATCTCACGTTAGCATACACTCTTGTACAAAGCCATCAAAGTCCATGAAAACCCACAGTAGCCTCTCTGTTATATAAATTCATACCACTGGGATGAGTCCTTCCATTTAACTCTTGTCAGATATATCAGTGCCTGGATCCTTCAACAAATTGTTAAAACTTAGTGATGTGACGACAATAGGTGCGCAAGCAAACTACATTGATTTATTGTAGGAGAAACTGATTTATTACAGGAGTCCTCTCCTCTTCTCTCCTCTCCTTTCCTATCCTCTCCTATCTATTCCTCTCTATGCTAGAAGATATGCTAGATTTAGAAAGTCTACTTTAGCATATCTACTTCTCATATAATTTTTCCTAGGACCACTAATTAATGGGTAGTGGGCCACATGACACTAGGCTCTGACAAGTGATGAGAAATGGGATAAAAAAAATGACTCAAGTGCAGGAATCTGCACATGCAAGTAGGGTACATAAAAGTGATCTTTAGAGAAAGAATCAATCTGCCATACAGAAAGAACAGAAGAAAACAACACCTGTAACCAAGATAGAGCAAGAGAGAGAATTTTTTGAGGAGATGTATGAAATTCTTATACACACATTCAATATACCCATTTACAGATTTTCAACATACCCTCCTTATACCCTATTTTGCTTAATGAAGTTGAGTCAAAAATACATAACTAAGAAATTTATGAAGTGCATTCTTTAAAGTGAGGCATAGAGACTCATATTTTAGACAATAATTTCATCAAAGAGTAGCAAAAATAGTAATGTCAGAGAGATGGTTGTCAAAAGGCATCTATTCACCCATTTTTTGAATTACTCAAAAAGGGCTTGAAAATTTGTTAAAAATAATATTCTCAGAGTTAAAGTTTTAATCATTTCAATGTGGGTTAAATAAAAGTTTAAAAATGTTAACTGATGAGGTAAATTGTTCCTATTTTAACTGGAAAATAATATTAACAGGCTAAGAAAAGAATGAAAAAGTCAAGTGAGAGGAGTCTATGGTCCATCCAGGAGAAAAGAAAAAGGAACGCTCTAAAGGAGATGATGACAATGTTCAACCTGGGATGTACAGAATACTTCAAAATTTAGCCACATTTTTAAGGTTATCTTGAATACATAGAACAAACTGGTGCCACTACTATGTAATACATAACACTAGAGCATTTTATTCTTATTACATGTCCATCTAGCGGTTTTATAATTTTGATTTGTTTTTGCTGTTCTCTCTACAGGAAGAGAATGCACTAGTTGTGCATTCTAGGAATATGCTGTTTCTGTAGATGTCATATTCCTGTTTTAAAGTGCTGGATAAATTGATATTCTGAATGTATGTATCAGTTTTATGTGTTTGGTTAGTGAGTATCTGATCCTGTAGGGTAGAAATGCTTTCAAGGATTGGAGGAAATTACATTATCAAACCTGTAAGAGTAAGGAACAATCACTTTATTATAGAGAGAAAAACTCTTTTTAAATTTCAATGTTAGAAGGAAAAGAGTAATACAGAGGTAATATACTCTATATTTAGTGTATTTTTAAAAAATAAATAAAAATGCTAGCTCAGAGGACTATTTCTTAGGAAATATCAATTATCTGCATCACTCAAAAATGGCATTATAAAACAACTATCAGTATGCCAGTTTCTCCTAGTCACCCCTAGTTAACAGTCACAGCTCTCAGAGGATTCAGACTTTATAGCCTAATGTGGAATATGTCATAAAATACATAAAACAACCAAGCATGAATATTGAAGCCAGCTTTACTGTAACAATTCTCAGGATAAAATAATGAATTGGCATTCTTGTCTATAAACAAGTCTCTTATGAGTTTTACTTTATCAAATTGGGCCCCAGGGAACTGACTTGCTCAACATTTTTCCTAATCCTAAAAAGCTAAAAACCAGGTCTGAGACCCCAGTATGGCATAGATTCCCTGAGAAATCAGCTTAATACCTTCAGTTCATCTAATTCCGATGGTCATGAAGTGCAAGCAGTTCTTAAGAGCCTGGACTTTGTAATTTAAAAAACCTGGGTTTGATTGTTGATCCTGTCACTTCTCAACTATGTGACCTTAGAGGTGTCTTAATTTGTAGAAGGGGGATATGAATATATATGCTGAAATGGAATGTATATGTTTCTGATATGTGGACCACATATAGCAGCTATTATTATAGTAATTATTATTGCCATCAGAAATCTGACATAAACAACATAAATCTGCCTTCGATTATTATGTTACTTCAAAATTTTGTAGAGTCTTGAGTTAATATTATGAATATTAACCATTATTTTACTACAGATGAGTAAATGAACTACTACATGGAAATTTGTGGTTAATATATGCTAGATCAGTCAGATTTTACTGGATGTATATGACTGTTATGGAAAGCATATTGGTACAAGAAAAATTGTTACTAATATGTTTTTAACCACCATATAATGGACAGAAATATTCAAAATTAAACACGTCTTTCAAAAATATTTTTATGTAAATTTAGTTGTAATATCTGGGGCAGAAAAATTTCTTAAAACTATAGCAAACATATTTGAGTCATTTTAATTGCCAATACTTAGATTTTAGTCAGATATTTATAAAAAGATATTTTTAATTGAACAAATATGTAATGTTTTTAACACATGCTAGATAATGTCTAGAAACTATAGATTTAGGAATGAATAAGAGACAAACAATGTCTGCCTTTGAGGAACTTACATTGACAAACAATCTGCAACTTGGAATGGTTATTTCTTTGCATTATTATGGATAAATTATACACAATGACTTATATGGAATTAAATAGGGAAAGCATTTTAACTTTTCCTAGCAATGCAAGAAAAGCACAGAACACTGAAAATATCTTTTTATGTAAGATATGAGTAGTTGGCTAGGCAATGTGTATATTGTGAGGAAAAGTGGGAGGAGGGGGAAAAATATTTAAAGAGAAATACCCTGGTCCGTAGGAATAACACTGCATGGCATATTTGAAAAACTGATAGACGTATTGGAGATAGAATAAAGTAGGTAATAGGAATCAGGAGTTAGGAAGAGTCGGATTATTTGGTGCTGTAAGAAGCATGTGCTTAATGAAACAAGATTTTCTATGGAAAGGAAATGTTCGAGTCTAGGTGGGTTTGTAATGGTGGGCTGGATCATTGTGGTGATGGGCTTATATGGATGGATTTGAGAAAATATAGTAAAAATTCTAGAAGTCAAATATATTGGAATGGAAATTATGTTTATTAATGCCTTCTTACTTTAGTTATTTAAACCCAACTATCACTCAATTAAATTCTAAATAAAACCAAAGGTTTTTATTTATTGGTCTCCTAGAAAACACCAAGTCTTTAGAGCACAGGATTGTGTTTATGCTTAAAAATACTACAAAACAAAGAAGTAAATGATAATCCTGAAAATATAAGAAAGAGTATAACTCTAAAAACCATCATTCACTATAGAAACCAGAGGAAGAGCATAGAGAACTATTGGCATCTGTAGTAGAATTCAAGGTACTGGATCTGTATATATAACAGTGAGTCCAGGAATCATTATCATAGATGAGAGAAACTGGAGGCTGGATGAAAATATATCATTTGTTGCTGTCCTAGGACAAAAAAAAAAAAAATTGCAGTTGAAAATGATGATGATAAAAACAAGAATCAACAACGCCAAAACCTTAATTGGTGATATGCCTCAGTGCCTTAAAGATTTGATGAAAAATGTATATTTGTTTATCCAAATTTTAAGTATGATTGGATATGTAATAAATGACATTGTCTCTATATTCTTGCAAATACAGAAATCTCAGTATAGCCTACGCAGCTGGCCTGTGAATAAAGTAAAACCTTATTCTGGTAGCCAGCTCTAATCTTCCCTCCTTTTAAGGAAAAGAAAATTTGCTTCAATTATCCAATTTTTTGATAAATTCTTCTTAAACATTTTTAATTGACAATTATATATATTTATGAGGTACAATTTGATGTGTTATATGTAGATATATAAATATAGTTATATACACATACATACACACATTGTAGAAATATAAAATCAAGGTAATTTACATATTCATTTCCTCACCTACTTACCTTTTTTTGTGCTGAGAACATTTAAAATCTAGCAGGCAATTTTGAAATGTAGGATACATTGTTATTAAGTATAGTCATCATGTTGTGCAATAAATCTTAAAAATTTATTCTTCCTAAGTAAAACTGTTGGGAAAAAGCTGAATGTTGGAACGGAAACTGAGGCAGGGCATGCATGTCTGACATAATGTCCTCGGGACTGTGTCTAGACTTGCTGGCTCCTTGCTTCTAGCCCTCCTAGAATCCTACTTCCATTATCTCAAGTAGCAGAACATGTTCCATATAAATGCTAAATTGTCACAGCTGTAAATTACGTGCTTAATGCAACGTGTCCTTTTGACCTCCACATTCTCACCACCTGTTTCTTTGTTGGATTACCAATAAATACCGTGGGCTCCCAGAGCTCGGGGCCTTCGCAGCCTCCACTATAGCGATGGCCTTCTTTAATTTATCACCTTTCTCTCTCAACCTGTCTTTTTCTCAATCCTTTAACTCCGCTGGACTTTGTCACCCCCATGACCTGATGTTGGTCTGATCACCCCGACATTCCTGGCTGCCCAATGTGGGGTGACAAAGATCCCAGTGTAGAAACGTTAGAGCTGTGTGAAAGCAGAGATGTATCGTCAAAGGACACCTGAAGACGTGTTTTTAGAAGCTTGGTAGGAAAGCTAAGCGCTCGGGAGAACCAGGGTGAAAAATGGGACAAAGTGAAAGCAGACATTCTGCTTATTAAATTCCTTAAGGCATTTATTACGAAGAGGCGGAGTGAAAGTTAGTACTAAGAATTTGTTCTCTCACTCTAGTGCAGTAAAACAGTTTTGCCCATGGTTCCTGGAACAAGGGATTATAGAGTTGGATGAATGGGAGAGAATTGGCGGAGATTTAAAAAAAGTATTAGAGCAAGGATTCCAGTCTCGGTTTGGTCAATGTGGGCGCTAATAAAACTCTTGAGCCATTTCAAACAAATGAGGCAGATTCAGATGAGAACGAGTGTAAAAAACCTCATATTCTGAATGTGAGGAACAGAAACCAGAGGAAGTTAAAGGGAAACTGAAAAAAGTATGTTCTATCAGCCCATCAGCTCCATCTGCTGAGTTAAGTGAAAGGTCATATCCTCTCTCTTAATGGACGAGAAGATGAATTAGCTACAAAACTTAATGCTCCTGTAGTTGCAACATTAAAACCTGGAGCAATTGGTGGTGCTATACAAAATTCAAAAGGCTAGAGCCGAGGTAGACCTTGAAGCGTGGCAATTTCCCTTAACTATAATCCAGCAGGGAGGACAGCAAACATCCTTCCACTGTATTTCCAATAATCCATCTATAGAGGAGAAAGATATACAAGTAGTTTTTATTTCTTTTTAAGTGTACCCTATTCCTTCTAAAAGCCAGGGCAAATTTTAAACCTATAATTGATAATCGAAGGTCTTCTCAGTGACCCCATAACACTCCAATACTACCTTATTGTCGGTGTAAACAAGGGCGTAGCCCGAAAGCACTGAGACCACAGCCAACCAGTAGCCTTCCTGTCAAAAATCCTTACCCAGTAACCCGCGGATGGCCAAAATGCATTCCACTGGTGGCAGCAACCACTTTGCTAACAGAAGAAAGTAGAAAAATAACTTGGAAGAAACCTCGTTGTGAGTACACGTCACCAGTTCAGAGCCACCCTAAGTAAAAACCAAAAAGGTAGCTTACTAACCCAATCTTAAAGTATGGGGCTATTCTGTTAGATGATTTAACATTAACCACGGAAAATTCCCTTAACCCACCCAGCAGGTTTCCTAATAAGGGATTTAAATCTTAATTACCATACAAAGGTCCGACCAGACCTAGGAGGAACTCCCTTCAGGACAAGATGATAGATAGTTCCTCCCAGGTGATTGGGTGGGGGGGGAACACAATGGGTATTCAGTAATTGGTAGGGAGACTCTCGTGGAAGCAGAGTTAGAAGAATTGCCTAATACTTGGTCCGCTCAAATGTGCGAGCTGTTTGTACTCAGCCGAGCCTTAAAGTATCCACAGAATCAAAAAAAAAAAACTCTCGATCCTGACTCAAAAGGTTACCTACACCCTCTCTGAAATGAATTTGCGTAAGAACTGTTTATGGAATACATCTTGATGGGGCAGCTGGGTTGTTATGAAATACTTGAGAACCCCAGCCCAGCTCTAGAACTCACCCCTGAGCACAAAGGCAATGTTGGGCATGCTGGTAAAAGACCACTAGAATCCAACAGCCCGGACTGCTTTCTCTGTGGTCAATAAAGGAGGGAAAACAGGTGGAGGACGGCTACATTGGTGAGTGTAACTAATCTGATAAGCAGAGGCACATAGGTGGTGATGCACCCTGGAAAGGAATAAGCATTAGGACCAAAGAGGACACTCTAGGACTAATGCTCATCGGAAAATGACTAGATGTGCTGGCATCCCTGTGTTCTTTTTTCGGATGGGAAACATTCCCCCCAAAGCAAAAACACCTCTAAGATGTATTCTGGAGAATTCAGCCCGGAGTGTATGTACCGTTTTCCCTCTCAGACTTGAAGCAAATTAAAATAGGCCTAGGTAAATTCTCAGATAACCCTGATGGCTATGTTGATGTTTTACAAGGGTTAGGACAATCCTTTGATCTGACATGGAAAGATACAATGTTACTGCTAGATCAGACACTAACCCCAAATGAGAGAAGTGCCGCCATAACTGCAGCCCGAGAGTTTGGCGATCTCTGGTATCTCAGGTCAATGATAGGATGACAACAGAGGAAAGAGAACAATTCCCCACAGGCCAGCAGGCAGTTTCCAGTGTAGACCCTCACTGGGACACACAATCAGAACATGGAGATTTGTGCCGCAGACATTTGCTAACTTGCGTGCTGGAAGGACTAAGGCAAAACTAGGAACAAGGCTATAAATTATTTAGTGATGTCCACTACAACACAGAGAAAGGAAGAAAATCCTACTGCCTTTGTTGGAGAGACTTAAGGGAGGCATTGAGGAAGCATACTTCTCACCTGACTCTATTGAAGGGCCAACTAATCTTAAAGGATAACAGTCAGCTGCAGAAAAAACTTAGTCTGCCTTAGGCCCAGAGCAAAACTTAGAAACCCTGTTGAACTTGTCAACCTCAGGTTTTTTTTATAATACAGATCAGAAGGAGCAGGCAGAACGGGACAAATGGGATTTAAAAAAGAGAGGCACTGCTTTAGCCATGACCCTCAGGCAAGCGGACTTTGGAGGCTCTGCAAAAGGGAAAGGCTGGGCAAATCAAATGCCCAATAGGGCTTGCTTCCAGTGCAGTCTACAAGGACAATTTAAAAAAGACTGTCTGAGTAGAAATAAGCCTCCCCCTCATCCATGCCCCTTATGTCAAGGGAATCACTGGAAGGCCGACTGCCCCAGGGGACAAAAGATCCTTTGAGTCAGAAGCCACTAACCAGATGATCCAGCAGCAGGACTGAGGGTGCCTGGGGCAAATGCCAGCCCATGCCATCGACCTCACAGAGCCCCAGGTATGATTGACCATTGAGGGCCAGGAGGTTAACTGTGTCCTGGACACTGGTGCGGCCTTCTCAATCTTACTCTCCTGTCTGGGACAACTGTCCTCCAGATCTGTCACTATCCGAGGGGTCCTAGGATAGGCAGTCACTAGATACTTCTCCCAGTCACTAAGTTGTGACTGGGGAACTTTACTCATTTCACATGCCTTCCTAATTGTGTCCGAAAGCCACACCCCTTTGTTAGGGGAAAGACATCCTAGCAAAATCAGGGGCCATTATACACTAAAATTAGGAGAAGGAAAAAGGGTAAATATACATATAGACTCCATGCTTCCCTAGTCCTCCGTGCCCATGCAGCAATATGGAGAGATAGGTGTTCCCTCAGAAGTTAGGAATTCCCTATCAAACATCAGGGAAGCCATTAGGCCCCCAAATTCTCCTTACCTCTGAGTCTCCTTCCTCCGATCCCTGCCCAAAGATACTTTTATGGGAAAGAGGATTTGCTTGTGTCTCCTCAGGTGACAGGTGCCTATGTGGGTGCCCACCAAACATCTGAAGATCGTCATGAGCCACAGCATCTAGTGGAACCACCTGTACAGTACGAATTGAAGGTTTGAAAAGCCTTGATTTGCTTTCCCTGTGTCTTCTGTTAATCAGAAAAGACCTGTTTCTCATTATCAGTGGCCTCCCGGCTACAGCCACAAGTTTTTTGCTTCTGTTTTGGTAGATTTACTAATGTGCACGTGAGGGTCTGCCTGTGTTTTGCCAGGAGATGAACAAGCCATGTGGATACCCTCAAGATGTGTATGACCATGGAACAGGGGGAGATTGGAGGGATCCATGGATCCCAACCATGGACCAAGTTCCCCCATTACGAGCCATGAGTCAGTTGAATCTGAATGCAAAGATGGAACGGAGTCCCGATGCTTTTTCATGGACCAATGTTTTCTGACTCAGCTCCTCTCTACCCTGAATACAAGAGACCCTAATAGTTAGGCAGGCAGGAGTGTCATTGCCCCTATTCAGCATGGAGTTACAGAAGATGGACCTTCACCCTTCTGCAACCCCTAGGATTAAGGGTCCCCTTGTAAAAGGAAAAGGGGAGGTATGTGGGAAGCATTCGAACTAGAGCAACTCCAGTTTGAATAAGGGGTAAGAAAAATAAAGCTGGATCACCAACCAGTAATTAAGGGCTGCACAGCCTGCAATCGCCTTGCTCCATTAGAAGGCCACTTTTTATGCTAATAACTATACCTTCTCTTTTACAAAAGAGAAGGGGGGGCATATTGGGAAAAGCTGAGTGTTGGAAGGGAAACTGAGGCAGTGCATGCATGTCTGACATAATGTCCTCTGGACTGTGTCCAGACTTGCTGGCTCCTTGCTTCTAGCCCTCCTAGTCTCCTACTTACATTATCTCAAGTAGCAGAACATGTTCCATATAAATGCTAAATTGTCACAGCTGTAAATCACGTGCTTAATGCAACGTGTCCTTTTGACCTCCACATTCTCACCACCTGTTTCTTTGTTGGATTACCAATAAATACCGTGGGCTCCCAGAGCTTGGGGCCTTCACAGCCTCCATGATAACTCCCTGGTATGCCACCTTTCTCTCTCAAGCTTTTTCTCAATCCTTTGACTGCTGGATTTTGTCACCCCCACGACCTGGTATTGGGTGTGATCACCCCAACAAAAACTTTCTACCTTTTTAACCAATATCTCTCCTTTCCCCCATTCTCTCCTCCCCTAGCTGCTGGTAATAAGTTCTTCTCTTCCTTTCAATGAGTTTGACTTTTCAAAATTTCACATGTTATCATACAGTATTTGTCTTTCTATGTTTTGTTTCACTTAATGTC
This sequence comes from Pongo abelii, assembly GCF_028885655.2. Lineage (NCBI taxonomy): Eukaryota > Metazoa > Chordata > Mammalia > Primates > Hominidae > Pongo > Pongo abelii. The sequence goes on from NC_071998.2 coordinate 28,359,817, forward strand.
CTGCAGGCTTATCTGTTAAAATGATGGATTTTTCTTTTTTAAAGACTACAGTATTCCTGTGTGTGTGTGTGTGTGTGTGTGTGTATTACTTTTTTTTTTTTTTAAGACAGAGTCTTGCTCTGTTGCCCAGGCTGGAGTGCAATGGTGTGATCGTCACTCACCACAACCTCTGCCTCCCATGTTCCAGCCATTTTCCTGCCTCAGTCTCCCAAGTAGCTGGGATTACAGGCATGTGCCACCACACCGGGCTAATCTTGTATTTTTAGTAGACGGGATTTCTCTGTTGGTCAGGCTGGTCTCAAACTCCCACCCTCAGGTGATCCACCCGCCTCAGCCTCCCAAAGTGCAGGGATCACAGACGTGAGCCAACGGGCCTGGCCTATATTACATTTTCTTTATCCACCCATTCTTTGATGGACACCAGGTTTGCTTCCATATCTTGTCTATTGTGAATAATCCTGAAATAAGCATGGGAGTGCAGATATCACTTTGACATATTTAAATTCCTATGTATGTATACCCACAAGGGGGATTGATGGATTATATGGTAGTTCTAGTTTTTTGAGGAACTTCCATACTGTTTCCTAAAATAGCTTGGATAACAGCATACAAGGGTTCCCTTTTCCCCACATCCTCCACAATAATTTTTTAGTCTTAAAGTTAGTCATCCTGACACATGAGTTAATATCATTGTGGTTTTAATTTGTATTTGATGATTAGACATTGAACATTTTTCATATCTGTCTTTTAAAAAATGTTTTCAAGTTCTTTGCACATTTTTGAGTTACTTGTTTTCTTGCTACTGAATTTTCAGTTCCTTATATATATTTTGCTTATTAGCATGTTATCAGATGTATGATTTGCAAATATTTTCTCCCAACTTATGCACTATCGCTTCACAGTTCAGTTTCTTTTGCTGTGTAGAAGCTTTTTAGTTTGATTTAATCCCATTTATTTCTGCTTTGTGTGCCTGTGATTTGGGGTCATATCCAGTAAATTTTTGCTCAAACCAATGTTGCAGAGATTTTCTCCCATTTTATTCTAGGAATTTTACAGTTTTCAGTCTTTGTTTTTAATCCATTTTGATTTGATTTTTGTAGGTGGGTTAGATAAGGGCCCAATTTCACTTCATGTGTATATCCAATTTTCCCAAAACTATTTATCAAAGCTGCCCTCTTACCCTGTGTGTTCTTGCCACCTTTGTTATAAAAACAATTGATCTTAATTCCTGGGTCTAATTCCGAGCTTCCTATAATTTGTTGATGTCTGTTTTTATGCCAGTAAAACACTGCTTTTAAATTGTATCTGTTTGCTGATGGCATAGTGTTTATATATAGAAAACCCTACTTATAAATTAGTGAAGTTGCAGGATACCAAGTGAACATACAAAAATTAGTGTTTCTATACATTAATAACAAACATCCAAAATAATGGGATTTACAATAGCATCTAAAAAATACTTAGGAGTAAACTTAGGAGCTAAGACATACTGAAAACTATAAAACAATGAGAGAAATTGAAAAATGACACATGGAAAATAGCTTGCATTTATGAATTTGAAGAATTAATATGGTTAAAGTGTTCCTACTACACAGTGATCTACAGATTCAAATTGCCTCCTATAAAAATTCTGATATAATTTGTTTTTACAGAAATAAAAGTCCTAAAACTTATATAAAACAACAAACTCAAATAGCAAAAGCATGTTGGTCAAAAAGACCAAATTGAAGGCATCACACTTTGCTTTCAAAACATAAGGCTATTATAATCAAAACAGCATGCAAACAGATACAGCAAACAGAATGATAGAAAACTTAAAAGTAACCTAATATGTTAACACTCAGTAAAAATGACTTCACTATTCTACGAATGCCAACACATCATGTCTTGAACTGGATTTAATATCAAGACCTACCAGACAGTGTATCCCAGATTTTGAAAGTTCCAGTTTATTGGTAAATTATATTCTAGGGAATGTATCAAATCTTTTAACATCAGGAGAGATAACATTTTCATACTATGAGAGAGAAAACATTCAAAATAATTTTTAAATTCCTGTTTTTATGTACTCACAAACCCCAAATGTCCAAAATTCAATCATTGTCTGAGAACACTTAAAACTCTAGCATAGTAATAGCAAACCTATACTAAATAATATGAATCTGCTTTGAGTGGTTGGCTGCTAAGAAAATTAGTAAGTTTAGTCAAATTTGAAATTTAAAACATACCCATGAATATAATCATTGATTTTTGGTACAAGTGATAATTAAATGTGTTTAGAGAAAAGTCAGAGCTGATCACAAGTTTATTTGAATTAAAAATATTCAACAGTACCTTGAATTATTAGATATAAGAAAACCTTTCTGAAATCTTTTAGTTCAGACATTATGAATTATTAAAAAGTCTGTCATTTACTTTCAGAAGAATGATTTATCCGTTACCTTGACTCCTGTGGTGTCCAGCAGGGCATCGTGACAGCCATAAATCTCCTAATCAACTACATATAAGTTCAGATTATTTACTTTATTTCAGGAACACAATGTTCCAGAACTAGAAGGCAAAGGATCAGAGGTACTACAAACCTCTAACAGAAATGACCAAAAGGAGAGAACATAGCAGCACATGCACATGATGAAACATAAATAGTAAACAATTGCTTAAGGAAATAAAACATCTCCATTCCACCATTCCCCACCACAATACCTGCTTCTCACAGGCAATGACTTTTATCAGTTTGGGTTTTTAACTCTTTTGGTACTTTCCCCAAAATAAAACTTAGGAAGAAAATAATATCTGAAACTAAAGAAAAAATGAGTTAAATTTTATTACCTTGTTCCTCATCAGATTTCTTCACCCTCAAACTTTCGAGTTAAATTTTTGCCACTCTTTTGATTACAATAGTCATTTTAAACAATGTTTCAGACTCATCAGGAGCAGGAGAGCAGCCTAGTGCTGATGATTCTCTTCTTCACCTTACAAACATAGGTGACAATGGGCATTTTCAAAAGTTCCCCCAATTTTCACCATTAGTGAGAAGAACCTAGGGCTTTCTGGCAAATTCCCGATAAGATGTAAATGAACAGAGCAGGGGGCATTCAAATCTAGCAGAATTGCTGCAAATAGCTGTTATGGTGTGGTGGGTACCATGGGGGAAATAAAGAGCTCAAGACAGACCTGGAGAAAGCAGACCCCAGAGAACACCAGCAACCAAAGCTGAAACACACTCCCAGGCTGAGAACATCTCTGTTCTTAGTGGAAACTGATTTAGCCAATTCTGAGAATAAACAGAGTAGCAATGTAGTTCTGTAAGTGGCTGAGTTGGAAAAAAGTATGAAGTGCAAAGAAGGTGAGTTAAGGGGAACTCATTAAAGAAACTGCACATCACGTTAGCAAGTGTGTGTGTGTGTGTGTGTGTGTGTTTTAAGCTGACTAAATTTTTCTTGTGCTCTCCAACCTCCAAGGAACCCTCCTACTGACAGCTGGTTCGTGAAAATACAAGATATAAATATGAATATTTAAATACAAATACTGATTTTAAAAACATGACATTTTTATATTGTGTAACAACGTGAGATCTACCCACTTTAAGTGTGCAATGCAGTATTGTAAATTATAAGCCCTATGTTGTACATTAGATGTTTAGAACATAGTTATCTTGCATAACAAACTTCTTATCCATTGAACAAGTTTCCAGTTCCCCTCCAAGCCCTGACAGCCACCAATCTACTTGATGCCTCTCTGAGTTTGACTATGTTAGATTCCCCACAAAAGTGGAATTGTAGAGTATTTGTTTTCTGTGATTGGCTTATTTCACTTAGTATATTGTCTTCCACACTCATCTATGTTGGTGCATGCAGCAGGATTTCCTTCTGAATAATGTTCCATTAAATCATACACATTGTAAAATGTTCATCCATCCATGGACATTTAGGCTGTTTCCATATCTTGACTATTGGGAATAATGCTGCAATGAATAGGGGAATGCAGGTATCTCTTCAAAATCTTGATTTTAATACTTTCGGATATATACCCACAAGTAGGATGATTGTATTATATAGTAATAGTTTTAATTATTTGAAGTCCCTACGTACTGTTTTTTCATAATGGCTGCACCATCTTACATTCCAACAGTGTACAAGGGATCCCATTCCTCTACATTCTTGCTCTTTTGTGGATAACAGCCATCACAATGTTGCAGGTAGCTCGACAGGAGTAAGCAGGCAGGAGAAGGCTTTCCCCAACCCACTACAACTGTTGGGTGACAGTTTGGTAACTATCACATTGCCTCTCTAAACATGCTAAATTGGCAGCTGGCGCTAGGCAGAGGCCATTTCCTGATGATCCACATCCGTTGCACTAAAGTGTTAATTGAATGCAGACACCAGGGAGAAGCAACTTCCCAGGCATGTGCATTAAGAGACAAAATGGCAAAATATGACCTTCCCGAGCACTCCACTGGAAAAGGGAAGAAAAGCCTCAGATGGGCATGCATACTTCCTAAACACCCTGCATGTACTCAATTCCCAAGTGTAAGAGGGCACAGCCCATGTGGACAGCCCACCAAGGGAAGGATCATGGGAAAGGGGCCAGCCTGTGAAGCACTAGGATCAAGGTTAAACACCACACTTGACCTTCACAAGCCCACTTGGGTTTTTTCCAAGTGTACCTTCTTTTCCTTCTTGTTCTAAAGCCTTTTAAAATAAACTTCCACTCCTGCTCTGAAACACACCTCAGTTTCTTTTTCTGCCTTATGCCCCTCAAATTCTTTCTTCTGAGGAGGCAAGAATTGAGGTTGTTGCAGACCTGTACAGATTCGCCACCAGTAACTCAGATATTTGCCACTGGTAACATATTTGGTGCCGTGAGACTCGGATATTTGCCACCCCTAAAAATGAGGTTTATGAAATTGGAAAGTGTGATGCTTTTAGTTTTGTTCTTGCTCAAGATTGTTTTGGCTATTCAGATCTTCTGTAATTTCATATGAATTTTAAGGATTTTTTTTTTTCTATTCAAGAAGTACATCCTACTATTTCCAACTACATAAAATAATTTGGATGACATTACACTAAGTGAAAGTAGCTAAAGTTCTCTGAAAGATCAGGATGTTGAATGCATGATCCACTACTCTCTCCCTCCTCAGAAGTGTCAGAGTTGCTTATCTTTCCCAAATCTCACAAAGCCTTGTAAGCTGAAGAAAAGCTATTTGTACATTTTTTTTTTTTCTTTGTTCCTTGCTGCCCTCAGACCTCCACACTAAGCTGGTTTTCCCAATGCTCCAGGTTGAGGCCAGACAAACAGGCCTCTCAGGCAGCATCCCAAAAATCTTGATGTTGGAAGTATGCTCCACTCACCCACTTTCCCTGCCCCCAAGTCACAGGCCAAAGCCATCTTGCTTAGCTCCCAGTTGTGCTGGCTTGGGGAAACAGCTGATGTCGATTAAATGAAATTGCTCTTCTGACCTGATTCAATGTGGATGCTGTAGTTTTGTGCTGGATTTGGGTACCGTAACCATTTAACCAATTCTAAACATCTTATATAGGTATTTTAGTCTGTACACTACTGTTAAATCAGTGTTTCTGTTGGAGGGAAAGGGCTGGAACTTCTTACTGCAGCATCTTGATGATGTCACTCCTTATAAATATTTTAAAAATTAAGAATAAATTCAAAGATTCTCAGCAAGAAAAATTAAAAAGTAAATATGAAGCAAAAGAAAACAGCAACACCTATAAATTCAAGTTAATATATAATAGACATATCAATATTAATATTTATATATCTAATATATATCCATTGCACCTATGGAAAAATAACAAGAAACTAAGATAGAGGAATTCAGAGATTAAATGGCCAGATGTCTAGAACAGCTCATTTGTTAACATCTCCTTTATTTACATGACAAATATATATATTTAATGAGTAACACTAATGATCAGAAAACTTAGACAGTATTTTATTGAAGTTTGAAGCATAATTATTCCAGTAAAAATAAAAATATACCAAAAGTAAATGGATTAATACTTTTAAAATGTATGAATCCATGTGGGGATTATAGGAACTACAATTCAAGATGAGATACATGTGGCAACACAGCCAAACCATAAAATTCTTACAAGGAACATGTGTAGCTTGTCTGCATGTTTTCAGCCCAGTTGTATAACAGAGTTCTCTAAAATAACTTTCAATTATAAAATACTAATGATACATAATATAAATGCTAATATGAGGCATGTATGTGTTTACATGTGTAATTAAAACTCAATAATAACTACAGTAATTGTGTAGAAATTATTTCAAAATTAGACTAAAAAGATTTGGAGGGGTAATTTGCTGGCAATATGAAAATCGTGAGCACATGGTGAGAATAAAATGTAGACCATGAGTTAGTAAATGTAATTATTGCTTACAATTTTTGTACAGAAAATGTATTCCTTTACCCCCTACACCCAGATCAGACCACTTTTACCAACTTTCCATGGAATTTCATTGAGCAGGATCCATTCTAAGAATTTAAATAGTACAAAAAAATCAATACTTCATTCAGTAGTATCTTTGTTTATTGTAATATCAGCATTTTTGTTGAACTTTTTATAAGGTAAAATAAAGCAAATTAAGCAATTATGTTAATTACATTAGGAATAAGTTTATTCAATATGAAAAAGATGCAACTATAAAATCAAATGGAGTAAGTGAAAATACTAAATGATAAAATTACACTGAAAATAAAATTGATATATATTTACTCTAAAATACAGTCTAAAATATATTCTCAGTAACAATAAACAGTACTAGTATTAAGTCTGTAAAACAATTACTAAATAGAATCTAAGATCCTCAGATAAATGCCTAATTACAGGTCTTGACCAGGGAAAGTTCAAAGTGATCCTGATGTAAGGCAGGATAGCAGAAAGAGGAATGCTATCTTAGTTTGTATTGTGCTAACAAAATATCCGAGACTGGGTAATTCATAAAGAACATAATTTTATTTTCTAACAGTTCTGAAGTCTAATAAGTTCAAAAGCATGGTGGCAGCATTTAGTTTCTGGCAAAAGCATTGTCCTTTTTCTTTCCAGGGTGATGACTGTTGCTTCACCCTCTGGAAGGGATGAACTCTGTGTCCTAAGATGATGGAAGGAAAATGCCCACCCCCCCCAAAAAAAAAGTCCTATTTTATAAGAACCTTAATCTCATTCACAAGTGGGAATCCCCTTGTGAGGGGGAGCCTGGTGGCCTAAGGCTCTTACCAAATAGGCTTATTTCCTGTGGTCTAATCACTCCTAAAGGCCCTACCTTTTTATATTATTGCATTAACAACTGATGTTTCAACATGAATTTGGAGAGGACACAAACATTAAAACAATAGCAAAAGCCTTAATCATAAAAAATATCATAGGAGACTGTCTGAATTCATGCCATTGTGAAAATGAGCAAAGGAATTGTTTTTATAATTGACACACAGGGACTCAATGAAAATTATAAGTATATTTTTAAAACAATGCTAGGGGAAAAAATCTTTCATAAGCATTTGGGAAGCCAATTGAATAGCTGGTTTTTAAAATTGTGAAAGCTTTAACATATATCCAGTTTTTCTATTAGAAAATGGTCCAACTTGATGATTAAATAGATTCACATTTAAAAATTATTCCATAACACTGATCCAGGCAAAGGTTACCAACTGTTGTTGAAAGCATGTGGTGTGTGGTCAAAAGAAAAGGAGACATTCATATGATATCAAAATAATATTAGGCAAGTTACTTTTTAGTTACAAGTTGACAAATAAAACTGTAATGGAGAAGTTAGAATGTCATGATCATAATATAATGATGTAATTCAGAATCAATTATAAATGTTCAATCAGATATTTGTGTGTCATGATGTAATGAAATTTGAACTTCAAAATACTTGCAATACTTAGCACTTATGAGCTATTTTATCCACATTTAGTATATGAAAACATCACATTTTTAGAACTATTTCCAGGTTACATGAAAACAAGGGAATGGGGAAAAGCTACACACCACCATAGTACCTAGACTATTTGGTAACATTCATCACACTTTATCATACCTGTTTATATCCAATTTTCTCAAATTGCTGGTACAATCATAAAAAGGAAATATTTTTTTCTGTTCAATTTCTTATCTACATCTGGCCCATGGCAAATGCTTAATGCTTAGTTGTTAAATGAAATAAAGTAGAATGGAATCCTTAACCTATACATTGCCTTTCTATTTGAGAATATTTTACTTAACAAGTATTATAAAGGAAATTATCTTTTTAGAGGAAATCCTTCATAGGGCATGGATGGTATCAATCAAGTTCAAGTGAAAAGGTATAATCTTGATTTGATTATTGGAGTCTCTATTTTGTCACTCATCATTTATACTCGTAAACAGAAGATAATATTTCACAGAATTATTTAGAGGATTACATGACAAACCATCATCTGACTTACATCAGGGGTATTCTACCTCTTAGATTGCTTGAACATATCTATATGGTTCTAGAGTTATAGAAGCAAATTATTTCCTACAGAATTTAGAACCATTCTAAGCAAAAAATGTGAATTACCTGTGAAGCGTTGAGATTTATAAAATAATCTTATCTTAGTCTACTACTAGAACTGGAGATAGAGTACACCATTGGCCAACAACATCAAACATTATCATCCAAGTGTTAACTATGAACTCTCCACACTCAGAAGCAATAGAGTGGATTAACAATGAATTCAGGAATATAAGTAGTCTCAGTTTTAAACTCATATAGATGTCACCTAGAGTCCACGTGGGTAGGTGTAACAGAAGTCAGAAACACGTCCTGTATTAGAATCAGGAAAGTGTCATCTCAGAATAAATTCCTTGCTTTTATTTATTTACCTTTTGTCATTTTTGCCTTGCCTGGGAAACAAAGTCACTAAAACTTCACTTGATCCATCTTCTCTAGCAATGTGTAGTTTATGACAAAGCAAGGTTTTATGGAGCTTTTGATCTATAGAGTTCTGTTTGATTGTGGGAAGCCCAAGCTCATGTTTGGAATACAGATTGACAGAGATGAAACACCTGTGAAAAGATAAAAACCATTGAAATAATGCTGTACATTTAGAACTGGGAATAATCCTTCATAGCAAAAATTATAAAATCATACTCTAAGAACTAACTTCATATATTTCCAGTTTTCCTAAATTTATAATAACATATTAACATCTTAAATAGATTTTTCTGACTACAACATTTGATTCTGGACTAAAACACACTCTAAATAACTTCGGATAATTTACTAAAGTCTTCTATGTCTCAGCTTCCTGTAACATAAAATGGTGGTGGTAATAGTAACTACTTCCAAAGTTTATTGTAAAAAATTAAATAAAATATGAATAAATCAGTTGGAAAAGTGCCAATAAGTGTAACATTTTCTACCATTCTCTGCTATGCACTCCTTGTTCCAATCATAGCAAATTACAATGCTTCACATTTGGTATGCTATAATCTCCAGTGGTTCCAGGCCTTTGAACAAGCTGCTTCATATACCTAGAATTCCCTGCTTGCTCTGGCTCCCCTAGAAAACATTTTCTCATATTCAGGAATTAGTTAATCCTTCTGAAAGCCAGGAAGCCACATCTGGCCTTCTTAGTTCACATTTTATATGATGTCTTCCAGGATAATCTATAATTCTCATTAATCACTTTGGTATCAAATGATTTATCTGTGCTCTTGAAAAAGAGCCACTCACCAGCCTGCAAACATAATATCCATATTCCCCTGAAATTCAAAGCAGTGATAACTTAGAAATAGCAAGAAAAGTATAATTAACATTCAGGACACAATTTACAAGAATGATTTAAGTAAAACCACGATAAGTACACATACGTAAGTTTGAGAGCTGATTGTCGTAATTTATTATTGATATTCATTGAAAATGTGTCACTTGGATTTTACTAGTAACTAGAGAAAACTGAAATAAAAGAATCGAACAAAATAAAAGAAACAAAAATGGCACACCGTCATAAGCAGACACATAAAATTACATAATGAACAAAATATAGAACTGTCGTATTATAAAAGGAAATTGGAAAAGTAACTCACATCTTTAGAAGAGTTAAAAATCAAGCAATGGTAAAAGTTATAATAAACAACTGGAAAAAAATGCCAGGTAAGCAATATTATCAGACAATGTAGAATTCAAAACAATAAATGATGCAAATAAAATTTTTATATTAATAAGTAATAAATTATAAAATATGACTTATGATCCTCAATCTTTAGCATCAAAGTGTGTGGAGCAAAAAGTTTTTAAAATTATAACAGTTTGAGAAATTTATAATCATATTTGCTAAGATGATTATGTCTCAGAATTTTATAGATTAGGTAATCTGCATCCGTGTAATATTTGATATTACCAACAAATGTGATTACAAACATATGCACCCACATTCATATAAATAATAAAGTAGTCTGACATTCATGAATATCACTCTTTCAAAAGTAATCTTATGATCAATAACAAAGGAGGCCTCAATACAAGAATCACGAAATATAGCCTCTATACAGGATAGTAGAAAAAGAAATGCCACATTATGGATTCAGCTTAAACGTAATCACAGAGACAGATTTCAGTGTGTGTGGTTTCAATTAAAAATATTGAAAAGATATGAAGCATTCATCTAAGGAAAATATAAAAACAAATTAGAAAGAAAATAGAAGAAATTAATGAAGATATAAGCAGATAAAGAAATATGGTAAAAGTGGTAAAACAAAGAACTGTTCTTCTCAAGTAAAACATAAATAAAATAAAAAGTACTGTGGAAAATGTGATCTAAAAAAAAACACAAGTACACCACAGCACTTAGTAGCCAATACAAAGAAAAATTAAGGTTAGTAATATTTGCATAATGTATAATTCATCTACATATGAAAGCAAAAAGAATCAACTAAAACTTTTTATAACTAATAATATAGTTTCCTAATATAGCAAAATACAAAATATATAAAAAATAGGTTTTTAATGTGAGTAATAAACACCTGGGAATTTTAATTTAAAAAAAGTGGAACAAAAGCTATAATATATACTTTGATGTAAATATAATTGTGCAAAAGTATAAAATCAAACATTTTGAAATGTAAAAAAGTCAATTAATGAAAAACTATACTGGAAAAAATGTAAAATTTCTCCCTTATTTAAACATTTCTTTCCACAAAATTCACCACTTTTTTTTGTTTGCCCACATGTAAGTGGAGGAGTAGATTGGGGAATAACTAACCATTTATGTCTAAAATTTATCTGAGATTATGTGGAAAGAGGTAATAAACCAGCTGTTTTAAACCTCAGCCTTTCTCTGCAACTTTGTGTTGAATCTGAACTCCCATATTACTGGAACGTCCTTACAACAAAAGTTTGTTTTTTCTCAATTATGTTTTGGGATGTGTTTATGCTGTATATTTTCTTCCATCACGCTGACCTCAATTGCTGTCTTCCTGGAATTGCTTAAAATTTCTGTTCTAATAAAGTTTCAATGTTTAAGCTTTTCCCCATACAAGTTTTTACTTTTATGATAATTGTAAAAGTGATATTTACATATCATGATATTAATTTATTTTTAAGGTTATTGTAGAGTCACATGTACTTGTAAGGAACAATATTTTAAAATCTCAAGTATTCTTTACTCGGTTTCTCCAGTAACATCTAAAAGAACAATATAATATCACAACTAGGATATTAATATTGATAGTTAAGATACATAACATTTTCGTCACCAGAAAGATCTTTCCAACACTTTAAGAGACACAACCACTACCTTCCCGCCTTCACCCTCTTCTTAAACTCAACTAAAGCAACCACTAGTCCCTTCTCCAGTTTTATAATTTTGTCCTTTCAAGAATCTGATAATCATACGGTATATACCTTTCTATTTTATATTTATTTTTGGAACACTGATTCTCTGAAGACTTGGATTTTTCTGTGTGTGTATCAATAGTTTCTATTGCTCAGTAGTACTATGTGGGTATAGAACAGTTTAACATTTCACCTATTGATATTTGGATTGTTTCCAGTTTTGAGCTATTAGGAATTAAACATAAACATTTGTGAACAGATACTTATGTGAACATGTATCCTCATTTCTCTGAGATAAATGCTTCTGAGTGCAATTGTTGGGTCACTGGGTCATATTTTTTTAAAGAAACTTTCAAATTGTTCTATGCATCTATACCATTTTTCATTCCTACTTACCATGTATCCAAAATGATATAGTATCTATCTTTACAAGCATATTATGTTTTCACTATTTTTTTAAATTTTAGCCATATCAATAGGTATTACAGTGAAACAGATCACTGTTGTTTTAATTTAGCTAATAGCTAATAATACTGAATGTTTTCATGTGCTTATTTGCCATTTACTTATTCTGTAAAAATCTGTTATATATTTTAACCACTTTTGAATGTCTGCTTTTTACTAAATTTCAACATTTTTAATATATTCTAGATGTTAGTCCTTTGTCAGAAATTTGGTTCGCAAATATTTTCTCCTTGTTTGTAGCTTCTTTTTCGCCTCTTAACAGAGTCTTTTAGAGCATTTAATAATTTTCTTGATGTATTGCAATTCATCAAATTTTCCTCTTATAAATTGTGCCTTTGGTATCAAAACTAAGAACTCAAGATTTTCTTCTACATACTTTTTAAAAAGTTGTATTATAGTTTTATGTTTTATGTATAACTTCATAATCCGTTTTGAAGTTTTTTTTTTGTAAGGTAAGAGACAAGTCTTGATTAGTCTATAGATGTCAAACTGTTTTGCTTGGCACTGTGAATTTTAATGTCTCTTTTCTGGAGAAGGAGAGGTCACTGACTTTTGAATACATCCCAAAGTTTATCTGGCACAGAGAGAATTTGGTTCAGTTTTATGCTGGATTAGGATACAAAAAGGAACATAAAGTTGGTGGCTCAAACTTCTCTGAGTTTAGGGGGATAGAAGGTCGATAGATGTGTTTTGGGAGAGACAGAATTGGGTGCCTGCTTGAGTTTTTGTCACCAAAGCAGTTGGTCCTGATGGGATGCTTGGGTGATCAAGAGCCGTCAGGCTGGGTAGACACTGCTGTGATGGCCCCCCACTGCCCAGTTCACCAGCTCGCTGCTCTGGTACCACAGCTGGATATCTCTCTGGGACTCATCCACAGATTTCCTAACACGGATGATGTTCCTGCTAATGTAGATGCTGAAGTCTCCCACTATGGTCCCCAGCAGCGTCAGCTGAGTCGGTGAGTCCTATCAGGACCCTGGAGGCATGAACCACATGGTATCCTTTCCAGACGATGGCTGCCATAGCTCATGTAAATGATGAGGCCTACATATAAGAGCTTCCTTTGCAGGTACCGGCAGTGCTTAGTAAGGACACTGTCTGGTGCCTTAAGTATCTTCATCCACACCAAATTGGAGCCCCGCCTTTCAAAGTACAGGGAGGAATAGGCCCCAGCACTCGAGTCCTGGAGCCCGAGTTTCATGTGTTTATAGACGTTCCATTCTTCCAGCACCATTATTTGAAAAACTCTTTCTTCCATTCAGTTGCTTTTACACCATTATCAAAAATCAGCTGAGCATATTTTTGTTGGTCCAGTTTATTTTCTGTGTTCTTCATTTTGTCCCATTAATCTGTGTCTGTGATCTGCCAGTACCTTAGTCTTCATTGCTGTGGCTATATAGTAAGATTTAATATCTGTTAGAGTGATACCCCTTACTTTATTATTCCTTTTCAAGGTGATTTTAACTATGCTAGTGCTGTGATTTGTCTATTTTGATCATATATCCTGCAGGCTTGCTGAATTCAGTTCTTCATTCTAGGAATGTTATTTTGTATAGATCCCTGTAGAGTTGCTAGGTAGAGAATCATGTCATCTGCAAACAGGAACAGTTTTCTTTCATCCTTTCCAAGATTTTTTATTTTTGACTTTTATTTCTTTATTCTCCTTTATTGCAGTGGCTAGAGGTTCCATTATTATTATAATTATTTTAAGTTCCAGGACACATGTGCTGAATGTGCAGGTTTGTTACATAAGTATACATGTGCCATGGTGGTTTGCTGCACCTATCAACTCGTCATGTAGGTTTTAAGCCCTGCATGCATTGGGTACATTAGGTCCTATTGCTCTCCCTCCCCTTGCCCCCCCACCCCCCGACAGGCCACAGTGTGTGATGTTCCCCTCCCTGTGTCCATGTGTTCTCATCATTCATCTCCCAGTATTATGATAAGAGCAGACATTTTTGCCATATTCATGGTCTTACAGTGAAAGTGTTGTCTTTCACAATTAGTATGACGTCAGCAGTAAGTTTTTGGAGATGTTTTTCATTAAGTAAACTTTAATGTCCTCCTAACCTTGATTTGCTGTGAGCTTTTATGATGCATAGGTATTAGATTTTTTTCAGATGCTTTTTTTTCTGCATCAATTGACTTTACTATATGATTGTTCTTCAATAGCTGTCATTATGGAGTTGTTCCTTGGTTAGTTTCAAAACGTAGACACAGCCTTGCATACCTGGAATAAATCTCACTTGTTCATAGTATGTAATTCTGTCTATACATTGTTGGAATGAATTTGCTAATCTGTTGAATTTAAAGTGAGTTAATGTAAGCATTAAGTAAGCAGCATTAAGTGAGTCATATTTTGTTATTGTTGTTTCTGTTTGTTCCTTTATCCACTCTGCCAATATGAGCCTCTTATTTGGTATATTTAGACCATTTATATGTAATTATTGATTTTTTATTTTACTGTTTTCTGTTTCTTCTGTTTCTTCTGTTTCTCGTGCCTCTTTTAATCTTCTCTTGGTTATTTGAATAATTTTTAGGGTTACATCTTGATTTATTTCATATTTTGATTGTATCTTTTTAGTTTTTATAGTAGTTGCTCTGCAAGTATCTACATATTATAACTTGTTACAGTTTACTTATATTAATATTTACCACTTCAAGCAAAACGTGGAAACCTTATTTCCATTTAGATCCTAATTTTCCCACTTTTTAAATATCTTTCTTAAATATAAGATAGTGTTACTTGATGTGAGATTTTACCTACTTGCTTGCATGTGTTTATTTTTCTTTTGTCTTTAGTTTTCAGAAATTTAACTGTGATGTGCCTTGGTATCTATTTCTTTAGGTTTATCATTTTTGGGATTTGCTTACTTTCTTGACTGTGTAGGCTGTGTCTGTTGCCAAATTTAGGAAGTTTTCAGCCATTAATTATTGAATACTCTTTCTGCATCACTCTTTTCCTTTGGGAATCCAATGACACAAGTTTTTTTTATATATTATTGTCCCACAGGTCTCTCAGGCTCTGTTCATGTGTTCTCAGCCTATACTGTTATAGGCGTTCTATCGATCTATCCCCAAGTTGACTAATTCTATTCTCTGCCATTATCACTACACTGTTAATTCCATCTAGTAAGTTATTTATTTCTGTTATTGTGTTTCTCAATTACATGATTTTCATATAGTTTTAACTTTTATTTCTTTACTGAGAATTTCAGCCTTTTTGTATTTGTCTCAAGATCATCTGTAATGCTTATTTAAGCCTTTTTATGCTGTCTGCTTCAAAGTATTTGTCAGATAATTTCAGCATCTGCTTCATCTAGCTGTTGGCATCAATTTTTTTCCTCATTCAAATTGTGAATTTCCTGGTTCTTTTTATGGCAAGTTGTTTCCCCTTATATCTTGAACATGTTGTCTGTTGTGTTAGTAGATTCTAGGTTTGATTCTGGGACAGTGCCAACCTTCCAACATGGTGTCTCTAAGTGGAGGAGAGAGTCTCAGGCCTTTGAGGACAAAGAGGCACTGCATACTAGGCTGCTCATTATGGCAAGATGCCTTTGCCATTGTTCCTAAGCTAATGGGTGCCTTAGTGCAGGAGTAGAACCTCATACACAGTGGGGAAGGTGAGAATTTCTAAGGTTTGCAACTTGCTGTAGTAGGATACCTCCTCTCAGCGGGGGAAGAAGGATGCTTCCTGGGGTGGGGATGGTCCTTGTCTTGAGATGCATCTAGCTACCTGTCATCATCTAGCTACCTGTCATCTATGAGTGAATATTTGAAGTTTCAGGGCTCTATAAACAATATAGCTTCCTCAGCCAAGCTACTTATTTAATGGATCCTTGCTATTGACACTACATTTCTTTCAGTGAGAGACAGTCAGAGATGAAGAGGCTTCCTACGCCAGGCCATTTTTTGTAGCCCAATTTATCTTGCAAGTTCTGCCTGAATACCCAGTGTCTTGGGTGAGTAGTGATAAGGGTCCGAAGTTCATGGAGATAAAGAGGGTTTCCAGGATGGGCATTTTTCTGTAGTGTAATCTCCCTTGTTACTGTCAGTCCATATCAGTGTCTTTCAGTTTGAGGGGACCGTCTCAGACTCACATCCCATGCCATGTGTACATGCTGCTGGACTTATGTATGTTTTCATCAGAATTCCAGTTCTAGCTGGTGAAAGAATATGCCTACATAAATGGCTTTCTGTGGACATTGGGAACTCCCAGGCTTGTGTTCCCTTATTATATTAGGTGAGGTTTGTAAAATGTTGGTCCTCTTGTCTTAGGATTCCTAAGAAATTTGCTTTCCTGTCTCCTCCTTTCCTAGTTCTCCTTTGGCTGCCTATTACATTATTTCCAGAATTTATAGCTGCACTTAGCAGAGAAGGGCAAAGAGAAACAAATATATGCCATCACGTTCAGGCCAAAAGCCTCCTTGTATATTTTTCACCTGTATTAGCTGCATACACTTGTGGTTGTTTTCTTTTTTTGATAACTTATTTTTTAAAATTATTAAATGTCCCTCTTTATGTTTAATAAACTCTATCTTAGATATGATTTTATTTTATGTTAACATAAATACTAATTTCTCTACCTCAGCCCTTTTGTGCTTCATGTTTTCAGTTATATATTTTTCTATCCATTTAAATTGAACCTTATCTGTATTTTTACACTTAAAGTATATACTTCTTTTATATAGCTGATAATGGGGTCATGTTTTTAATACTCTTATTATTTTAATCTCAGCCTTTTAGTGGAATCTGCAGGCAATTAATATTTAATGGGAATTCTGATATGATTTGATTTAACTTTTTTTAATTGGTTTGTCTAGTCTGATTTTAACTATATACTGTTTAATTTCCTGTTTTCTTTTTATTATTTGAATATGTTTTAGAATTCCCTTTCAGTTTATAGGGTTTTTTTGGCCACTATATCACTTTACATTTTTTTTTTTTTTTTTTTTTAGCAATTATGTAGTATTATAATACGTATCTTTAACCCTTTATAGTCTATTTAATGTTTACATTGTACTATTTCATATGTGAAGACCTTTCAAATGAAACCCATATACTGTCACTCTGATCCTTCGTGTTTACCATATGTATTATGTCTACAAATGTTATAAGTTTTACAAAACAGTTATAATTTTCCCTTTAAATACTCATAAATGTCATAATAAGAAAAATTAGCACATTTTATTTGCCCATATATTATTTTCAATATTCTTCATTTTTCCCGAAGATACACATTTCCATCTGGTATGCTTCCCTTCAGCTTGGTGAAATTCTTTTAATATTTCCTGCAGTTGGTGGAAAATTCTTAGTTTTTTTAAAAATATGAAAAATGTCTTCATTTCTTATTTTATTTTTGAAGACTGTGTTTCCTGAATATAAAATTATCAGCTGATAGTTACTCTTTTGGCATGAAATGCATTGTTTTCTTGCTTCCACTATTCCAATGTTAAATCAATTGTAATGCTTATTATTGCTCCTCATATATTTGATTTTTCTGTCTGCTTTTAAGATTTCAGCTTAAGCTCTATTTTTAGTTAATTTCACTATCATGTGCCGGGATATCTACAATGCTAGATCCCCCTCTCATGAAGAAAACAATCTAGTATAACAAATACAGCCTACAGCTTGTTGTAAATGCAATAAGATAAAGTGCTGTGATAAAGCGTACCAAAGAAGGTTGTAAAAAGAACTCTATGTTAATAGGTAAGGATTTTCCAAGGAGCTGACATTGAAGTGGAGACCCAGAGGATAATAAAAAACCAGCTGTCAAGGCACAATAAGAAGAGTTGTTAGGATGAGATAAAACTGACAACATAGGGTGGGGAACACCACACACCGGGGCCTGTCGTGGGGTGAGGGGAGAGGGATAGCATTAGGAGATATACCTAATGTAAATGATGAGTTAATGGGTGCAGCACAGCAACATGGCACATGTATACATATGTAACGAACCTGCACATTGTGCACATATACCCTAGAACTTAAAGTATAATTAAAAATAATAAATGATTTTTATTTATTAAACACCCACCCCCCAAAAAAAATGGACAACAATGACACTATTTTTTTAAAAATGGTTTCAGTGTTTGGAGCCGACATTACTCTAATTTGCAATGGTCAAGGGGGCTGGACAGTGGCCTGAAGTTTAGGTAGACAATATAGAATATCTTAGAGCATGATAGTCTTTGAATTTTGTATTAATTGCATTGGGAGAGTCACTGAACAATCTTAAGCAGAGGTCTGATTTATCCTGATTTACATCTTTTATAAAAGTTTACTCTGTTTATGTTGTAAAGAATAAATAAAAGAATGGTAAGCTTAGGAGCAGGTTGAGAACTTAAGGTGTACCATATTAGTTCAGAAGAGAGGTGATGGTGGTTTAGAATAGGGTGATAGTAGACATGAAGATAATTTGATAGATTTTGATATTTATTTTTGAATTAAATTTGATAGTTCTAGCTGATTTTAAGAGGCATCACTAAAACATGCTTCAGAAAGAAATATTGTAAACATTAATAAAATAGGTGGTTAAATTTTGCGATCTAGAAAAAGATACCAACATTTTGTTTTTAGGATAATATTTTTTGGGTCATTGTATAAACTTCATTTTACTTTTCTGGGGACTGATATACATGATAGTTTAATCCATAAAAATGCAGATGTGAACCTAAGCTAAATTCCATACAAAAATACAATTATCATTCTCACTTTCCAACATCAAAACTCAAAGAAAACAAAATATTATGGCTACTCATGGTAATCCAATAAAGGTGTTTGTTATTCGATAATGAACTACTAGATTAAGTATAGGAAATACCACAGAAGGATAATTTGCCTTTTCTAATGTAAATTGCTGGGGCTGTGCCAGCTATTAAAACCAAACAGAATTGACTGTCAAGGAGACAGTGCTGGAAGTCGTTATTTCCTGCCTGAAGTCTAAGCTTTCATGTTCCTGTGATCCTTCATCAGATCCTATTATTTCATTGAAAGTAATTATTCTTCTCTTGGATTACTTATTGTTCTCATTTGAAAATACACAAACTTCTTATAGAACTTATAAAGATCTATAAGCACATAAAAATTACATGGTACTGCTAATACTAATTTTAGTTGGGTGATATCTAAATCTACTAGGCTTTGAAATGCAATTTTTTTTATTCTTTGATTGTTTATGCCATATGTTCCCTATCATTTTAGCACAGATATAAGTTTTAGATGATTCCATCTTCATGGAGCTCTGAGTAATCACTCTTGCTTTTATCTAACTTCTCCTATACTACCGAAAAGTTCTATGAAAGTTAAAATGGAAACATGAATATACATAATGTGAAATGTTGGAATAAAAAAATAGATACAAGTGTACTTGCTTAAGTACACAACTGCCTCTGATTTCTTGAAAGGAATACACAGACTCTAAATGGGTTAATTGAACCTTAACTATTGGGCCATCAACTCTCAGCGGATAGGGTTTCAAAATCATTATGCTGTTGTACTTTGGGAAATTTTAACTTTTCCTCATGAAATCTTTAAAAGTAGTAAGTTGAACGAATTGCAGGGCTAGGCTAGGCTAGGCTCAAGAATCTCATGAGTCTAGAGCCATTAACATTGTGAAAGGTGAACGCGGATACTTCATTCAAAGATACTACTTGTCTGTTGGGTGCTGATTCTGCATCTGGCCATGGCATTGATGACTGGCAGTTAGTTTAGGTTCAAATGTCGTATCTACAGCTTATGGAATGAAATCTTTCTTATTGGTCCTATGATATGGCAAAACATTTTAAAAAATACTAAAAGTATGACTTTTTTTCTGAAAATGTTACTCAAATTGAAAATGTTTTCCTCAGAATCTACAGAAAATACAGAAATTGAACCACATAAAATTAATTAAAATGTATTGTTGAAGAAATCTTCTGTTTGATAAATCATCTTTCTCCTGAAAGTATTTGATAATTTCCTCATAATACCAAATATTCTCGTTTCAGTTTTTCTAAGTCCAGCTTCATATTACTTTTCTTATTCTCCTTGTAGGCCCATTAGTCTCTTCACATTGCTAACTCATTTTTTTCTCTCATGTGTTTAGAAATTAAGTTTCCATTAAGAATCCTGACTCAATATTATGTATCTTTTCCTCTGGTGTTTGTATTCTTTCCTGCTACTCATTTTATTCAATGTCAATTTGATGACATTTTCGCATTCTTGTTAAAACCTGAATTTATTTGTCCATCCCTAGGAAAAACCACAGCTAATTATCTGTGGTCATTTGACTTTTTCTGAAGTAATCTCCTTCACTTTGTCTTGCCATCTCTTTCATTTAAACTTGTCCAAAATCAAAGTTTATTTCTCTTTTCTATTTTTTTACTTTTCCCTAATTGCTCTCCTGATTGCTATATCCTGGAACTATCTCTTTATTTTTAAATTTTTTTCCATTTAGCAATGTCCACTTACATTTAGGTACCATCCTATGGTTTATTAACAATAGTACTTATTATAAGGCTGTCCCTTAAATGTCAGATTCCAGCAAACTATATTTTGGGAAAATAAGAAAACAGAATATGGTTAGTTACTAGTCAGCCCTTGTGACTTAAATTGTTGGAGTTGCACAATCACAGTAAAGTATCTTGAAAGAACACTCAGTTATGAGTTATTCCTAAATATCTAACTCCATTCTTTAAGCCTCAAATGACCTCTCATTGTTGTTCCTGAATGTGAAAATATCCACTGAGAGATAAACACCTATTAGAAATGTAGCAGTTCTCTGGTTAAAGATAACACAATAGGTTTCATCTTCATATAGACTTCAGTCAATTTGTAGTGGCTACATGGATTATAATGTTAGGAGGAAGTCTGAGGTCATAGTTAGGATCAGCTAGAAATATTACTGTTAGTAATCACAGATACCTGCCTTGGACATGGGAACAGGCTGATGTCTAAGTGCTGGATTTATCATTCTTCATATAACAATAACAATGAGAGAAAAAACTGAGGTCTTTATGAAGGGAAATTGTAAATGACAACACACGTGTAGAAAGTTACAAGGAGAACAGAAGTTTTGAAGGCAGGGGAAGTCATAATAAAACAGTTGTAATAGTTCTGATCAAGCAAATAAATAATGTTAAGAAAGATGAATAAAAAGAGGGAATGATGAATCAAAGTATTTTCACCATTACAATGTATTGTAGTTAATCACTGATTAGATGTGGAGGAAGAGAAAGAGATGGAAGTTAAGAAAGGCACTTAGACTTATTGCTGAAATAATAGTGTGGACTGTAACACTGATTAAAATATTTAAGAAAAAGTACCTTTAAAGGAAAGGCGGATGTTTCATTTTGAATATCTCTATCTTTGTTTCCAAGTTGCTTATATCCTTTCAAGACACTTTGCTTTCTGTTCATTGTTTTATTTATCAATCTTTACACTGTTCTATAAATGCTGTGAAATGAATACAATACAGTACAATAATGACTAAAGTCTCCTTACTCTTCAGTCTGAAATCAAGTCTTTACCTCCATTCCCCAGAGATAATCGTACTTACCAGTTATTTATTTTACATGGATTTGCATATATTAGGGGTTCTGTACTTTTGGTTTTCAGTCCAACTTACAAGGAGCTGAGAAGTAACCACTGGATCCTAACAAATAAATTGAAAAAATCAAACCCTGCCTCAAAAATTGGAAAGACAGACAGGCAGATACAGACAATTACAATTTACTGGAAAAGAGTCCCATGAGCAGAAACTTCTAAGGGAACCAGAGTTGGTGTAGGGAAACCTGAATAGTAATTATAAATTGCTGGAGGCTGGGTGTGGACAAGTCTGAGAGTTAAACTCAAGGGGAGTGATCCAGTCATAGCAGGACCCTCACACTCTTGTGAGTTTTACCTTTAAGGGTGTGGCCAAGTTCTGACAATGAAGATGAGAGAAAAATCTTTTTGTGCTTCAGGCAGGGAAAAGGGAAAATAAGCCAATTTGGAATGAGTCACATCATTCTGTTCTTCCTGTCTTCTAGGAGAAACTGTTTTGTCAAAGCCTAACCTACTTCAGGAAAGGGAAATGCTTAACTCCTTCTAGCCTCCCTGTCCCACTTAAGAAGGATGGGGGAACTGAGAACTACTGAAAAATTTCATAGTCTAGGGGGCACAGGCTCATGAAAAGGCTGATACCTAATCATTTGACTATAAAATGCTGTTGCTCCCTCCATACCTTACTACCACATCACTTAGTGGCCTGTTTACTGCATTTCCTTTTAGCCAGTAAATCTTGTCTGAATTTCAACAAAAAATTACACAGCATATGAGAAAGCAAGAAAACACAATTTGAAGAGACTAAACAAGCATCAAAACCACAATCAGATATAGCAGGAATGTTCGGATTAATCAGATTAGGAATGTAAAAAGTAAAACCTATAATAATATGCTAAGGGCATTAATGTGAAAAGTAGATGACGTGCAAAAAGAGATGGAAAAGGGTAAGCTAAGCAGAGAGATGGAAATTATATGAATGAATTGAAAAGAAGGGTTAGAGATCAAAGCACTGCAACAGAAATGTAGAATGCTTCTTGTAGGCTCAGTAGTAGACTGGACATGGCTGAGGATAGAATCTCTGAGCTTGCAGATACAGGAATGGAAAATTTCAAAACTGAAAAATGACAAAAACAGAATATTCAAGAACTGTGGGACAACTATAAAAAGTTAATATATGTGTAATGGGAATCTAAGAAGAAAACTGAAAGAAGCAATATTTGAAGCAATAATGACTGAGAATTTTCCCAAATTACTGTCAGACACCAAACCACAGATCCAGGAAGCTCATAGAAAACTAAGTGGGATAAAAAAAAATGAAAGACAAAAATATAAATTATTTCTGACTTTTCCTCAGGAAAGATGCAGTTGAAGAGTAGAGAATATTGAAAGTGTTGAGAGAAGAAAAACAGTCATTAACCTATATTAGGGTTTCTTAAGTTCACTACCATTGATATTTTGGACCAGATGATTTTTTGTTATTGGAGGCTGTCCTGTACATTGTAGTGTGTTTAGTAACATCCTTGCCTATTAGAAGCCAATACTAAATCCCAGTTGTGACACTCAAAAATGTGGACAAATGTCCCCAGGGAAAAACTGCCCCTAGTTGAGGACCATTGATATTTATACATCCGAATCTATAGAAAATATATAGTAAGTGTATTTGTCTGTTCTTGTGCTACTAATAAAGACATACCTAAGACTGGGTAACTTAT
Source organism: Pongo abelii (assembly GCF_028885655.2). Lineage (NCBI taxonomy): Eukaryota > Metazoa > Chordata > Mammalia > Primates > Hominidae > Pongo > Pongo abelii. The sequence goes on from NC_071998.2 coordinate 28,383,345, forward strand.
AAAGGAAAGAGGTTTAGTGGACTCACAGTTCCACATGGCTGGGGAGGCCTCATAATCATGGCGGGAGATGAAGGAAGGGACATACTACATGGTGGCAGGCAAGAGAGATTGTGCAGGGGAACTCCTATCTATAAAACCATCAGATCTCATGAGACTTATTCATGCCCATGAGAAAAGTATGAATTCATCCCCCATGATTTAATTATGTCGACCCTCCCAAATCTCATGTCCTCACATTTCAAAACCAATAATGACTTCCCAACAGTCCCCTAAAGTCTTAACTCCTTTCATCATTAACTCAAATGTCTGCAGTCCAAAGTTTCAACTGAGACAAGGCAAATCTCTTCTCCCTATGAGCCTGTAAAATCAAAAGTAAGTAAGTTAGTTCCTAGACACAATGGGGGTACAGGCATTGAGTAAATATACTCCTCCCAAATGGGAGGAATTGGCCAAAATAAAGGGGCTATATAGGCCCCTTGAAAGTCTGAAATCCAATAGGGTAGTCACTAAACCTTAAAGTTTCAAAATAATCTCCTTTGACTTCATGTCTTACATTCAAGTCATGCTGATGCAAGAGGTGGATTCCCATGGTCTTGGATAGCTCTGCTTCATGGTTTTGCAGTGTATAGCCTCCCTCCCAGCTGCTTTCTTGGGCTGGCATTGAATGTCTGTGGCTATTTCAGGCACGTGGTGCAAGCTGTCAGTGGATCAACTATTCTGAGGTCTGGAGGACATTAGCTCTCTTTGCACATTTCCACTAGGCAGTGCCCCATTGGGGACTCTGTGTGGGGGCTACAACCCCACATTTCCCTTCTGCACTGCCATAGCAGAGGTTCTCCATGAGAGGTTCTCCCTGTTCCTATAGCAAACTTCTGCCTGGACATCCAAACATTTCTATACATCCTCTGAAATCTAGGGTGGAGGTTCCCAAACTTCAATTCTTGACTTCTGTGCCTTGCAGGCTCAACACCATGTGGAAGCTGACAAGACTTGGGGCTTTCACCCTCTGAAACAACTGCCTGAGCCATACCTTGGCCTCTTTTAGCCATGGCTGGAGCTGCTGGGATGCAGGGCACCAGGTCCCTGGGCTGTACACAGCAAGGGGGCCTTGGGCCTGCCACATGAAACCATTTTTAGCTCCTAGGCCTCTGGGCCTATGATAGGTGAGGCTGCTGTGAAGGTCTCTTACATGCTCTGGAGACATTTTCCCCGTTGTCTTGGTGATTAACATTCCACTCCTTGTTACTTACACAAATTTCTGCAGCAGGCTTGAATTTCTCCCCAGAAAATGGGTTTTATCTTTTCTATTGCATCATCAGGCTACAAATTTTCCAAACTTTTATGCTCTGCTTTCTCTTGAATGCTTTGCTGCTTAGAAATTTCTTCCACCAGATACCTTAAATCATCACTCTCAAGTTCAAAGTTCCACAGATTTCTATGGCAGGGGCAAAATGCCACCAGTCTCTTTGCATAGCAAGAGTGACCTTACTCCAGTTCCCAAAAAGTTCCTCATCTCTATCTGAGTCACCCTGGCCTGGAATTTATTGTCCCTGTCACTATCAGCATTTTGGTCAAAACCACTCAAGAAGTCTCTAGTACATTCCAAGCTTTCCCACATCTGAGTGCTGCAAGTATCTTGGAAGTCTCAAAATTTTCCACATTTTCCTGTCTTCTGAGCCCTGCAAATTGTTCCAACCTCTGCCTGTTACACAGTTCCAAAGTCACTTCCACATTTTCAGATATCTTTACAGCAGCACCCCAATTTCTGCAATACCAATGTACTGTATTAGTCCGTTCTCATGATACTACTAAAGACATACTTGGGACTGGTTAATTTATAAAGAAAAGAGATTTAATGGACTCACAGTCCACATGGCTCAGGAAGCCTCATAATCATGGCAGAAGGCAGAGGAGGAGAAAAGACACATCTTACATGGCGGCAGGCAAGAGAGCTTGTGCAGGGGAACTTCCATTTATAAAACCATCAGATCTCATGAGAATAACTCACTACCAAGGAGAACAGTATAAGGAAAATAGCCCCCATGATTCAATTAACTCCACCTGGCCCCATCATTGAAAAGTGGAGATTGTTACAATTCAATGTGAGATTTGGGTGAGAACACAGCCAAGCCATATCAGTAAAAAAATTTCTGTTAAACATAAATGTGAGAAATAGCAAATTCAATTCCATTCTAATAACCTTGCAATATTCCTCACTGCATATTAGTAAATGGCAAGCTAAAAGCCAAATTTCCAAGACTTCATTACAGTTTAGATTATTATATAGATTAAAACATCCCCAAAAAATAACCAGCATTATTACATTATTGTGTAATGTAATCAGCATTACAAAGCAGAGATAATGTCCCGCTAGTAAGCATGATCTGTATGAGCTGTGTCAGAATCCAAATTCAAGAACCTAGTTTCATGGCTGTGGAGAGATATGGGGAAAATATTTTCTTGGACCAGTTCATGGCAGACACAGTGTGGTCCTGGAGTCAGCAATAATGACGGTGGTTTCATAAGTCTCTAGTATCCCAAACATCACAGACTTAGCATCTTCCTCAGTGGTCTTGTTCAGCAGTGTTGCTCAGGGAGCTCATCAAGAGCTGCTTATCTAGCCTTTTCCGTAACTTTGTAAGCCACAAAATAATTAATAATGTATATTAAATCCTTCTTCTACTTATTCCACTTAGAGGGCATCTTAAGGTCAGCATGGAAACAGGCTAATGCTCTGCTGCCTTCTAAAAATTTAATAATGAAAACAAAGATTTTCAAATTGCATATTTACCATTACAAAGAGAACAGGAGAAGAAAATATAGTTGGATAAAAGATATGAACAAATTTTTAATGGAATGTGGATTAGGCATTAGCAGATTCAGGAAGCTGATTGTCAAGTGCCTGCAGAGGACAATGCAAATGAATAGCAAGAGAATTAGCAAACTACAGAACTTTGAAAAGATTCAGAAATAAGAGGCACTGATGTCATGGGGTGGGCTGTATGTGTGGAAGTGGAGACTGTACATTACATGTGGGGTTAAAATCAGAAGACTTGATCAAAAGTATGAGCCAGGCGCGGTGGCTCACGCCTGTAATCCCAACACTTTGGGAGGCCAAGGTGGGTGGATTACAACGTCAGGAGATCGAGACCATCCTGGCTAACATAGTGAAACCCCATCTCTACTGAAAATACAAAAAATTAGCTGAGTGTGGTGGCACGCACCTGTAGTCCCAGCTAGCCAGGAGGCTGAGGCAGGAGAATCGCTTGAACCCAGAAGGCGGAGATTGCAGTGAGCCAAGATCGTGCCACTGCACTCCAGCCTGGGTGGCAGAGCAAGACTCTATCTCAAAAAAAACAAAAAACAAAAGTATGCTGCGAAATAGATACATCCCCAGTTTGCTTCCTCATTCTATGCATCCCAGTAAGTATTCCCAAACATAGGTTGTTCACCAAGGAAATGAGAAAATTGAATCAAAGACCCTGGCCACTGGCCACTTCAGAATGAGAGAGAGCTGCGTGCAAAAAAAAAAAAAAAAAAAAAAAATTAAGTGAAATTCAGGTTATGGGATGGTAGGACTTCCAACCCCCTGGAACACGATTAAACTTCTAGAATCCTGGCACCCAAATGTATATACTGCAAGCATGAGATAGGTGGATCCTGCTATGAAGACACTTGGATAAACCTAGTAGGAAAGATTCATATATGCTCTTGTTTAGAAGTCCCTGAAGTAAATAGGTGGGTCTGCCATCTGCCTATTTGATCTTTCTGCATAGAAAGCCACCGGTTGACAATCTTCTTTCCCTAACCAACACAGAGGTTCTGTCAGTATGTTAGTGTCCTGTACTTAGATATGAAATGTAGCATAAAATGCAACATTCATGTCCATATGTATGTGGTGGGGAAGGAAGATTTGTGGGTATCCAACATTTTGAAAGGAGACAAAAACAATGAGTTAGAGAAAAAATAGTAAAACTAGGAAATTTTATTATATCAAAATATGTCATCTAAATATGTGAGGGGAGAGAGAGAAGGGCCCAGAGCCTGCATCTCCACTTCTAGACTGGACTGCATGACCCAGTGCTCTAGGACTCCCTGGCCTAATGACTGGGAGCTTGCCTTCATATTCTGCTGCTTTTCTTCTCTGGGTTGTTCTCCAGAGGCAAACCATGTCACAATAGTGGTAGTTACTTGGTGATGGGGGAGGGTACTGTGTGCAAGGAGCTTAAGTAGGTTGTACTGAATCACAATGTATGCCTAGGGGGAATACCTAGGCATACGTGTGCTGTGCCCTAGATGAATTCAAGAGAGAAATGGATTTGGCTAAGAATCTGGAGCTAGTTGTTTATTCTCTTATCTCAGGCACTGCAATTTAACGTTAGCCATGGGGCCTGTATTTCCTGCTAATAAATCTCATGTAACTGAATGTGTGACCCATGGCAAATCTTTTAAGCTCCATGGACCTCAGTCCTTTCATCTGTAAAAATGAAGAGCTTGAACTTGATCTCAGAAGATGCTTCAAGCACTAACATTTTATTATTTTTTTCAACACTGTTGATGCTTTATCTTTTGTACCCCCATAACATAGTTATTTGCAGGATCACGGAAACAATAATTTTACAGAATATTTCCTATTTATTTCCAGAAGACATTGATTAAACACACATAAAGCAGCAGATCTAAAGTCACTCCTGTGCCTTTTATTTTTCTACCCCCTTTAGAAGCCTTTACCTAGGTGAGCAATAGAGCCCCCATTGACCAGAGGGGCATCTGGCAGTGACTCAGCATCCTCTGGTTCATTTTTTTTCTTAGATGAAGTTAAGGTGCCAAATCTAAAACAATTTTCCTATGCAAGATTTAGCATGGAAGGAATTACTGAAACCACAGGGTGGAAATTAATGATTAGCTTGAGATGCCATTAGCATACCAGCAGGAGAAAAGACTAAATGAGCTATGATCTGAAGTAAAATATGTCATCCTGGAAATTGCAAGTGATATGATGGAGAAACAATGCTGGGTAATAGGGGAGGAGAAGAAATGAGCTATTAGACTGAGAGGCAAGGAGACAGGCATTTAAATTAAGAGGACCAGACAAGGAGACAGCTTGAGTTAATGTGCAAGATCCCAGACTAAAAGACACTGTAGTTAGTGATTGCAGACAAGAAACAATCCATCAACTGAGGGAGAATGCAGCACTAAGGACACTAGGCAAGGAATATGATACAAAAGTACTTTCCTACTAGGATAAAATAAGCAAACATAAAATTCATTCTGAGTACTTCCTTCCTTAAGCAATATTATTAAGGGCTGCCAAGAGCAAAGTCTCACTACTCAGAAAATTACTGATAAAAAATGAGGTAAGGAAATATGAAAGAACTGAGACTAATGGATAAAAGTTAAGGATAATCTAGAAAAAAGTGAAAGCCAATCTTCATCATATATATACACAATTTATGTTTATATATTTATAAAGAACTAACAAACTTGCACTGAGCAACCTTTTTAAAAATCTACCCAGGCTTATGGATTCAGACAGATCACCTCATCAAGAACTGATTCTTTTCTATGATTATTTTGCCAGGAAAAATGAGTTTTGTTGTGTGTATACCATTGTTACTTTCACCGTGATACGTAAGCTTTGACTATAGCATATCATTACCCTATGTGTCTGACCCCAGGAGACTTGGGTGGGGAAGAGGAAGAAATATTTTAAGCTTGCAGCTAAGCCAGATGAAATGGATATTAGATTTTTCAATTTTGTGTGTTTGAGAATAGTTAATAAAACTAAGAAATTAGATCAGTCTCTTTGGGAGCATTTTTTTTAACTATGAAATACAAAGCTATGGGTATGGATACCGAACCAACATTTCTGAATCCCGTGAATTTCCAGGTTTAACGTTGGGTTACAGATCACAGCAAATTCTATTTAATTTACACCAGTCCTAAACCCAAAGAATCAGATTTGCAAATCTCAGAACCTCTCTATCCAGACATTAAACATTTTTGCTAGTTGCTTGAAAATTGAGACTACTTAATTTTATTCCTAGCTTTTTATATTAAGCAACAAAGAATTAAAGGTTTATCAAAATAATCATCAATACAATTTTTTTAAAGCTAAGCCTTATTTTGTCATTAGTAGTTTCAATCTGTTTTATTCATTAACAGGCTTTTTGTTTTTAAGTTTTATTTTCAAAAATCAGGACTACTCATCAGAGATGAGTGGGAAACAATCTGTTTCTTTATGTAGTCACACATTAATATGGGAATCGACATTTTGCAATGAGTAAGTTCAGTGAGAAGTATGCTGTACTATTAATGCATATCAGAAACAGTGAGGAAGCTAAGACGACACCATCAGCTTTTTTGGGTGATAAAATAATTCTTCACAAAGAAGATGCCTGAGCTAGAAATCTGGAGGATAAGCAATGTTTGTCAATTTGTCAAACTGTAGGTCTGTTAGGGCTGACACCAGCATCTACACGGGCTTGTTAGTTTAAAACAGTCTGGCCAGTGGAACTATAAATGTTTCGATATGGTTGGAGCTTAGACTTGAGGAAGACAGCTAATGAGCAGTAGGTAGGGGCTTAACCAATATTAGAATAATGAAACAACACAAAGATACAATAAAATTGCCTACTTGCCTGAATTTACCACCAGTTTAACAAGTCAGAGCTTATTTTATTTACAAGAGCATGTGAGCTGCTTTATTCTACCTGATTTGGTATTGGTGATCAATGATCATATACATTACTGTAAAGTAAGTCAAATTTGTTATCACAGACTAGTTTAATATATTGATTTGCTTTACCAGTTCAGCTAGTCCACAGAATGTTTCAGAAAGGGCAACTAAAATAAGTCCTATCTTATATTCAACATAAATATCTTGGAATGGTGTCTTTTGATAATTGGGCAAATTTTAGTTCTTTCATCCTTCCTATTTTTAGAGTTTAGAAATTTCTCAGACCTTCACATGCCTTTATTAATTGGTGAAAATTATTTTATTCAGACAGATGGCTTATTTAAGGAAAGTGGTTACTTTTATATCTCTTGGGAAACAGCCATCTGTTCTGATTGGGGTCTGGGGCTTCAGATGTTGCCATTTCCCCATAACCTGTAGAGTCTTCGTTACCCATTACTTCAAGGATGTTATAGTAATCCCTAGGGAATAACAGCAGCTATACATACTGGATTGAGACCAAAGTTTTTAATCATATCTCTCCTGTTCCTTACCTATTCTCATGTTTTGGTTCAAAGAGTAAAGCTCCCATTATTGAACTAGAATGGGAGAAAAAATAATTAAAATGGAAAAGAATATTTGGTTAGACAATTCTCCAAAGAAGATAGGAAAATTGCCTATAGACGCATGAAAAAAATGCTCAACATCACTAAATATGAGGGAAATGCAAATCAAAAACACAATGAGATACCACCAAACAACTTCAGGATGCTAATTATATGTATGCATATATATACATATACACATACATACATATATATGTATATACACATATGCACACACACATGCACATATATATATAGAGAGAGAGAGAGAGAAAGAGAGAGAAAGTGTCTCCCTACATTGCTCAGGCTAGTATCCAATTCCAGAGCTCGAGCAATTCTCCTGTCTCAGCCTCCCAAAGTGTTGGAATTACAGACATAAACCACTGTGCCTAGCCTCAATGAGATTTTAAGAGAGATGTGGAGAAAGTGGGTTACTCAAAATCTGTATTCTTATGCTAAAATGGTTTTGTAAACTTCTAATTTTGAAAGTGTTAGACTAAGAAAAGTTGCAGAAACAGTACAGAGGATCCTACATATCTCTGATCAGCTTCTGCCAATATTAACATCTGATATAGTACACTATCAATACCAGGTAATTAGCATTTATACAATATTCTAAACTACAGATCATATTCAAATTTTACCAGATTTTCTGCTAATGCCATCTTTCTGGTTTAAGATCCAACCCAGGATTCAATGTTGTATTTTTTTGCTTTTTGAAATTTTTCTTTAGTCTTTCTAGTCTCTTCCAATTCCAATCTGGAACCCTCCCTTCCTCCCTCCCCTCCCCTCCCTCCTTCCTTTCTTTCGGTCTTGCCAAGCTGATAGGATGGAGTGCAGTGATGTGAACTCAGCGAACTGCAGCCTCTGCCTCCTGTGCACAACTGATCCTCCCACCCCAGCCTCCCAAGTAGCTGGGACTATAGGCACACACCACCAGGCGCAGCTATTTGTTTTTTTTAATTGTAGACACAGGGTTTCCTCATGTTGCCCAGGCTAGTCTTGAATTCTTGAGCTTTCAAGTGACCCAACCACCTCATCCTCCCAAAGTGCTGGAATTACAGGCATAAGCCACTGCACCCAGCCAGCAACAATTTCTTAGTCTGTCTTTATGTATTTTATTCACTTATTTATTTATTTAAGTTCAGGGGCACATGTGCAGGTTTGTTGCATAGGTAAACTTGTGTCATGGGGGTTTGTTGTACAAATTATTTCATCACTCAGGTATTAAGCCTAGTACACATTAGTTGTTTTTCCTGATCCCCTCCCTTATCCCACCCTCCAATGTCCCATAGGCCCCAGTCTGTGTTGTTCCCTTCTCTACATCCATGTGTTCTCATCTTTTGGCTTCCACTTATAAGTGAAAACATGCAGTATTTGGTTTTCTGTTCCTGCATTACTTCGCTAAGAATAATGGCCTCCCGCTCCATCCATGTTCGTGTAAAGAACTTGATCTCATTCTTATTTACTCTTTGAGATGGAGTCTCACTCTGTCACCCAGGCTGGAGTACAGTGGCACGATCTGAGCTCACTACAAACTCCATCTCCTGGGCTCACGCCATTCTCCTGCCTCAGCCTCCAGAGCAGTTGGGACTACAGGTGTCCGCCACCATGCCCGGTTAATTTTTTGTATTTTTAGTAGAGACAGGGTTTCACCATATTAGCCAGGATTGTCTTGATCTCCTGACCCTCATGATCCGCCCACTTCAGCCTCCTAAAGTGCTGGGATTACAGGAGTGAGCCACCGCGCCTGGTCCCTGATCTCATTCTTTTTATGGCTGGGGTAGCATTCCATGGTGTATATGTACATTTTCTTTATCCAGTCTATCATTGATGGCCATTTAAGCTGATTCTATGTCTTCGCTATTGTGAATAGCGCTGCAATGAACATACACATGTACGTGTCTTTATAATGGAATGATTTATATTCCTTTGGGTATACATTCAGTCAATGGGATTGCTGGGTTGAATGGTATTTCAGTCTTTAGGTCTTTGAGGAATCATCATACTGTCTTCCCCAATGGCTGAACTAATTTACATTCCCACCAACAGTGTATAAACATTCCTTTTTCTCCACAATCTTGCCAGCGTCTATTATTTTTTGACTTTTTAATAATAGCCATTCTGACAGCTGTGAGATGGTCTCTCATTGTGGTTTTGATTTGCATTTTTCTAATGATCAATGATATTGAAATTTTTCATATGATTGTTGACTGCATGCACTCTTCTTTTGAAAATTCTTTTCATGTCCTTTGACCACTTTTTAATGGTTTTTTCTGTATCATTTTTATGATTGACACCTATGAATGGTACTACTATTTCATAAAATGTCCTTCAATATGGGTCTGTTTTATGTTTCTTCATTATTGAACTGAGCTTATAAATATTTGGCATATATAACAGAAATGACAATATGTCATTTTCAATATATCATATCAAAATATCCATAATATCAATATGTCATATTAGTGGTGATGTTAAATTTGATCATCAATTAGAATGGTGTTTGGTAGGTTACTATCTTTCCATTTGTAATTAATAAATATCTTTGGATAGATACTTCGAGGATTATATTACTAAACTGTTCTCAAGCTTTCTCCCACTACTTTTCACATACATTAATGGATCTTGTCTGCAACAATTATTTCTGTGGCACTTGCATGTTGGTGTTCCACTGATATGCAATTTGAATCTGCAATAGGTAAAATGTGCCTACATTGAAGAAGGCATATTTTTTCCTTCCTTAGGTCCTCAATGTCTATAGGGAATGTAAATGTATCTCTTTATATTGTTATTTTCTTAATCATCACTGGATTCCATGGAAAAAATGGTACTTACCTTCAGCCAATAACAAATAGCGTCTCACTTTACTCAGCCACTTTATTTAATTTGAAGCTAGATTGGAAAATAGAGTTAAAAATAAGACCTTGCACCATGAACCATATGAATCTGCTTCCTCCTTTAAATACTGATAATGGAGGAAAACAGCAGTCTTATTTTCAATAGGATAGATGTTAGCAACCAAAAATACTTCACTGATATTAGGTATCCCTGTATTTGGGCTTTTAATGAAACAAATTTCATTATATGTAAGAAAAATTTATTCCATAAAACAAAGGTTCTGTTTGTTTAATTATTGTCTACCCCTCCCTAAACTGTTGTTTTTTCAAAATAATTATACTAATACTAATACTGAGGTACTGTGTTCCCATAAAACCAAAGGAAAATTTCCCTAAAAGAAATTGGGAGAATTAAGTGACTAAAAGTCTTCCATCCTCCCACTCCATTAAGAAAAGGAGCTTAGGAGAAGTAAATTACAGAGTATACTTGGCTATGCCTTTAAATATATGTCATAGAGAGTCATAGACGAAGTCTTAACTTCCTTATATTTTATTTTCTCTAAAACTGAAGACTGGCAGACAAGTGATCTCTAAGATATCACATTTCATGGAGCTTTCCAAATATTATTTACTTAAACAGTATAGTCAAAATATAAATTATACAGTTAAGCAAGCCCATTAATTTTCCTAACTATATTTTAATGCATTTTACTTATTAATAACGCTACTTTTTATTGCACTTACCTCCTTGTCAGAAATTCTCTGACAAGTATTAAATAGGTTGAGAAAATGATTAAGCCTTATAATCTACATATAAGCAGGTTTGCTTTTATCATTTGCATATTATGTGGCCATCTCTGTATTTTCAGAGCTTGTACAGTACTGTCATTTAGAATATGTTTTGTTGACTCAATAGAATTAGAGTTGAATGTTAAGACCATCCCTGGTTAGAAATGAAAGATCTTGACACAGTAGCAGAGAAACCCAAGTCAAATTACTGCTCCATCGTTTCAAAAATATGTCAGAGAGCCAGTTTCTTCAGTTTCTTGACTAAAAAAAAGCAGTTAAAAACGATTTCTTAGAGATTTACTGTGCAGATTATATGATGCCATACTGAACCTCCTCTCCTATGATAAAATATATTTTCATAATATGAAAAGGCACCACTAGTGAGCCAGATAATTAAAGAATTTCCAGAATATGTGACGCAAATGAGATTAGATCAAAAGTGAACCAAAAGCATCATCCCCCAAAACATACAACACAAGCTGGAGCAAACTTCACCAGAGGAAAAAGAACTCTGATTATACAGCAAGTACTGAGTAAAAAAAATAAAAACTCTTAAAAGCTAGACCTATGTTAACATGGCATAAACATTTTTTTTCTAAAAGCGTTGACTGTACCCACAAGAAGGTCTCTTGTTCAGGAATTAAGACCTGAAGAAAGAGAGCACAGCTAGACCTTCCAAATAAAAAAATAAAAAAAAAATTTCATAAAAGAAATTTACTGAAGTACCACCCACCATCTTATTTTGAAAGCAGTTCATTGCCCAACTTGTCTGCAACATAACACACTTAAGCAGAACCTACTAGTTCTGCAAACTCGTGCAAAACCCACTTTTTATTCTCATCCAGGAGAAGGAAATATTGGGAAATCAGACCCACACACCTCACAGAAAACAGCAGCAATCTCTACTGAGCAGCATGACTATCTATTTAAAACTGTGAACGAACAACTCTGACCACTTGACAATTTAGGAGAGGAAATAAACTATTCAATAAAGAAAGTACAAGGTGTGCAAACAGCAAAATTGACTTATACGCGTAATATAAAACTTTAAAAAGTTTATGTCTTCCTGAGAATCCTGACTAGTTACTAAGTCTGTAAAACAAGAAGTAAAGAAGCATGGGAAATATTTATTTTGAGTTAAAAATATCATAAAAATTAAAAATGACTAAAAAATAGAATCAATGGAACTATATACCTAATTAATAATCACAAATTAACTTCAGAAAATAATCCCTAGAGTCCAAAGCAAAAGAAAATTATGGAAAATATTAAGATATATGGAGAATTAAATAAGAGTTCTAAAAAGAGAGAATAAGACAATTAACAACGATGTGATAGAAGTGTATTCCCCTTATCTGAAATATCTTAAAATTTTCTTTCAAAATTCTAAGAATAAATAAACAATATTCTAGACAAGTTAGGACTCCACTGATAATATTTCAAGGAAGATGAAATTGCTTACATACAAATAAGTATAAATTTTTACTATGAATTCCAGTCATCAATACCTACACATGGAAGATAATATGAAATATCCTTTAAAATACTGAGAAAATTATTTTATCTAGTCAAACTAGCATCAAAAACTGTGTGTGTGTGTGTGTGTGTGTATGTGTGTTCAGTAAAGTGAATCCCTACAAATTCTCCACATTTGAAAAAAATTACTGAATATCTTATGACTTGAGACTAGAAAAGAAAACAAAAAAGGTCAAAAATTAAATATCACAGAAAAAAAAAAACTATAGTTGAGTATGGCCCATGAGGCATCAAAAATTCTGAAAGGAATGAAAAGATATTTCACTTTACCTTAAAGACTGGAAAATTCTCCTTCAGACAGTACATGTTCAGTGTTACAGGATTTTCATTTACTTTTCTATAGCTACAAGCACACTGATTATTATGCATTTTTATTTACATGATCCATTAAAATTGTCTTACAAACTCAGTGTCTGAATGAAGTATTTCCAACAACCTGGATTTATGTATAAATGTTATAACTGCTCTGAAATTGTTAATTCTGTCTGTTCAGTTATAGCAAATCAATTTATCCGCAACAGTGAAATCCCACTCTCCATAGCACTTTCACAAAAAGAATAAAAGGTGTAACATTCCTTTTGTGGAGAACTGATCTGTGAGCATTTTTACAATATAAGTATTTCAGTCAAATCAGATGAGATAAAAGAAGCAATTTCCTTTCAATTCAGTGAAAAGAAAAACACTCAAGAAGAAGAAAAGCTTTATAATTACAGTCAATGAAGTACCTGTTACTATGAAAAGGACCAGCTAGACCTGGTCATGTTTCATATACAAAGAAAAACATACAACAATAAAGTGAATATAAATTATTTGTACCTATAAAGAAGTACTCCCAGTTTCTTTGGTATAATTTTAGTTCTGTTATAAAACAGAACATTTGTAACATATATCTAATGCTTTGAGTTAGGATTATCTACACACAAAATTAATTAGCATTTTCATAAAAGTGGATTTTTTTCTGTTTAAAGTGTAGTGTAGAGAACATGTCCCAGAGAAGAGCCCGTATTGCCTCCTATTCCTTGTCCATCACCACATTTTCAGTTGCCGATTTAAGCCTTTACTTCCTCTCACTGGTATTTCAAATACTATAACAGGTAATAGTTGAAAGATGCTGTACCATATTTCTGTTACCACTGTAACAAATTTCTATAAAATTCATGATTTAAAACAATGCAAGTTTATCGTCTTATAGTTCTATAGGTCCCATTCGGCTAAAATTAGTGTGCCAGCACAACTGTGTTTCTTTCTGAGAAGCTCTAGGAAAGAATCTGTTTCCTTGTATTTCCAAGTTCCTAATGGCCTACCATGGACAGTCCTTGTTCCCTTCCCTTTATCTTAAATTCAGCAACATTGCATCCCTCTGACCATTTTTCCTTAGTCACATCTCCCGCTCTTGACCATTGCTTCGAAAGGCTCTCTGCTTTTAAAGAGCTGTGTGATTACATTGAGTCCACCTTGATAATCCAGGACAATATTCCGTTCTCGTCATCCTTAACCTTAATCACATCTGCAAAGTCCGTTTTGTCATGTAAAGCAACATGCACACAGTTTCTGGGGATTAGGCTATTGACGTCTTTGGGAACCATTTCTTCCTATCATAGGTAATCTCCTCTGAACAGACTTGATCACTGTTAATGGCATTTTTTTTTCTTCCTTGAGTTTTTGTTGCCCCAGATCTACATTTTTATTATCTTGTCAATGACCAATTGTTACCATTTTCCTAGCCATTTCACCAATTACCCTTGCTCAATCCCTATGGATCTCCTGTAGCTTGCAACAGATACGGAATCATTATTGTAAATCCTTTTGAAGGTTGGGTTTTTTGGAAAACAGAATGTGAGATAAAGAACAAATTTTTGAAAGTTTGTTAAGAGTATGTTCTTGAACTATATTGTCTGATGGTTCTATAGGTCTCACTGGGCTAAAATAATTGTGCCAGTAATTACTATAGAAGATTACTTGTATAGTAATCTTTTATTATAGAAGAGGAAAAAAAAGCAGCAGAATTGGGCAGGGAACAAGACTAGTCTTAACAGAAGCCTCAGCTGACTGTATGTTGTAGAAAAGTTTCTGAAGCCAAGATATCTCTATTATCTTGTGTTGCAGTAAGAGAACCAGGCTGTTATGCTATGAATGCTATGAGTCACTGAAAGCAGGCTGTCCAGTGGAAAGCAGGGCGACTTCTCCAACAAAGGGCAACTTCCAGAGAGGGCTGGCAGCAGAGAGCCATCAGGCAGTAGCACTCATAACAACTGGAGAAGGAAGATTTTCCCTCCTCAGTAGGGATGGGGAAAGTTAACCATTACCATCTGCTACTCAGCTCTGATCTTGTCTACATGTACTCTTGCAATTTGATTCTCTGGTCATAATCTTTGCTTGAACCCCTCATAATGCTGTCACTCACAATTGTTTTAAAAGCAAGCATTTGTTTGTTTATATACACCTTTCCAGCTCCATTTTAACCTGTCTGTTAACAAATACCTCCAAATCAGTCCTGTCTCATTTGAGTGACAATAGACTGGAATAATTTGGATGGAGCCAAAGAAAGTAATTTCCCTTGGACAGAGATGCCTATTTATTACAATAAGACAACTTCTGTTTTATCCATAAAATGGGGCTGTAAGGGGGAGGCCAATACTTTACAATTTTAAGTTACATACAGATGAGAACTAGAATTGAGAATCTCCCTCTTTTATTATCCTGTGCAGTATGACATGGGTGGATTTAAAATTTAAGCTTCACCAACTTGTTGCTTTTGTGATGGCAAAAGATCTTAACTACAGTGAACCCTGTTTTCTTTATTTGAAAAATTTACATATTACCCACTTTACAGGGTAGTTTATATGTGTTGAAAACCATAATGATGTAAGATCTTTTTTTTTTTTTTTTCTTTTTTGAGACAGAGTCTCGTTCTGTTGCCCAGGCTGGAGTGCAGTGGTGCGATCTCACCTCACTGCAACCTCCACCTCCCAGGTTCAAGCAATTCTCCTGCCTCAGCCTCCTGAGTAGCTGGGATTACAGGCAACTGCCACCAAGCCCAGCTAATGTTTATTGTATTTTTAGTAGAGACGGGGTTTGACCATCCTGGTCAGGCTGGTCTCGAACCCATGACCTCGTTCGTGATCCACCTGCCTCAGCCTCCCAAGGTGCTGGGATTACAGGCGTGAGCCACTGTGCCAGGTTGATGTAAGATCTTTAAAGCACTGCGGGTGGTACATAATTTTTGTTCAGGATTTGTTAATTTTGGCCTCTTTCTCTAGGTTATGAAAAGGTCATTAAAAGTCATCTGTCTTTCCCATATCTCTATTCCCCCTGTGGTCGCTGTCCTCACTACTTAATACATCATGTATCTATTATAAGAATAGAAATATAATATTTAGATGAATTTTAACCTGTAAAATTGTTTTAAGGAATAATAAACTATTTTAGGAAAACTGACATATACAATACACCGTTTCCACACTGTTGAAGTTCAAATTTAGTTTCATTTTCAGGAAGATAAATATATTTTGTATGTAACTCAATTAGAATCTAAATTTATTTATTTTTTAAATTGAAAGATAAAATTGAATGTATTTATCATGTACAACATATTGAAGTAAATATGCATTGTGGAATGATTAAATCTAGCCAACTAGTATGTGCATTACCTCACATAGTTATCATTTTTGTGGTGAGAATAATTTACATACTCTCTCTTAGTGAATTTTTCAAGAATACAATATCACTACATTGCATAGACGTTCTTCCTAACAGAAATTTGGTATCCTTTGACCAGTATCTTCCCTGTGCTCCTTCTCCAAATACATCAGCACCCAAAATCCACAATTCTACTGCTATGAGATCAGCTTCTGTAGATTTCACATATCAGTGAGATCATCTGGTATTCATCCTTTTTTGTCTGGCTTATTTAACTTAACATAATGTTCTCCAGTTTTATCCATGTTGTTGTAAATGACAGGATTTTCTTCTTTTTTAAAAACTGAATAGTATTTTATGGTGTATGTGACTATATTTTCTTTATTCATTCATCTGTTTACAGACATGGGTTGACTCTATATCTTGCCTGTTTTAAATAAGACAGCAAAAACATAGGAGTGCAGATATCTGTTTGACAACTGAATTCATTTTCTTTGGATATATACCCAGTAGTGGAATTGCTAAATCACATGGTGGTTCTATTTTTAATTTTTTTGAAGAACATTCATACTGTTTTTCATAATGGCTGTACTAATTTTCACTCTCAACAACAGTGTATTAAGAGTTCCCTTTTCTCTACATCCTTGTCAATACTTATCTTTGTATTTTTGATAATAATCATTCCAACAGGTGTGAAGTGATGACTCCTAGTGGTTTTAATTTGCATTTCCTTGATAATTAGTGATGCTGAACATTTTTTTTTGATATACCCTTTGGCTATTTCTGTCTTCTTTTGAGAAATATACACTCGAGTTCTTTGTCTATTTTTTTTTTTTTTGCTTTGAGTTGTTTGATTTTCTTAAATATTTTGAATATCTCTTATCAGATGTATAATCTGGAAACATTTTCTCTCATTCTGTAGATTGTCTCTCCAGTCTGTTGATCATTTCTTTTGCTCTGCAGAAGCTCTTCAGTTTGACATAGTACCATTTGGCTACTTTTGCTCTTGTTGCCTGTGCTTTTGGGGTCGTATAAAAAAAATCATTGCCAGGCTAATGTCATAGAGATTTCTCTCTGTGTTTTCTTATAGCAGTTTCATAGTTTTGAGTCTTAAGTTTAAGTCCTTAACTCATTTAAAATTGATTTTGGTACATGATGTCAAATAAAAGTCTAATTTTATTCTTTTGCAAGTGGATATCCAGTTTTCCCAACATCATTTGAGATTTCCTTTTCCCATTATGTGTTCATGTCACCTCACTTTAGTTGAAAAGTCAATTGACATTAAGTGCATGTTTTTTCCTTTTGTCTCTACTCTGTTCCATTGGCATAGCTATGTGTCTGTTTTTATGCCTGTGCCATGCTGTTTTGGTTACTATAGTTCTGTAATATAAGTATTTTGAAGTCAGGTAGTGTGATGCCTCCAGTTTTTTTTTTTCCCTAAATATTGTTTTGACTATTTTGGGGGTCTTCTCTGTTGCAAGCAAATTTTAGTATATTTTTAAAATTTCTGTGAAGAGTGTCATTTGTATTTTGAAACGAATGGCATTGAATCTGTAAATCACTTTGGGTATTATGGACATTTTAACAATATTAATTCTTCCAATCCATGAATATGAATTTTTTTTTCCATATATGGTCTACTTTAATTTCTTTCATCAGTGATTTTTACCTTTCAGTGTAAAGCTTTCACCTCCTTGGTTAATTTATTCCTAGGTGTTTTATTTTCTTATAGCTATTTTAAGTAGAATTGTTTTATGATTTCTTTTTCAGGTAGTCCACTGTTAGTGGAAATGCTACTGATTTTTCTATGTTTATTTGATATCTTTAAATGTTACTGAATTTGTTCATTATTTCTAAGGTCATGTCATAAGCCAACAATTACAATTTAACTTCTTTAATTCCAATTTAGCTAGGCCCTCCAGTACTATACTGACTAGAAGTGATGAGATTGGGCATCTTTGTCTTGATACAGAGCTTAGATGAAAAGCTTTCAACTTTTATTTACTGAGTATGATGTTAGCTGTGGGTTTCTTGTATGCAGCCTTTATTATGTTGAGCAACATTCCTCTGCCTAATTTGTTGAGAGTTGTTTTTTTTTTTTATCATGAAGGGATGTTGGATTTTGGCAAATGTTTTTTCTGCATCTATTGAAATGATCATATGAATTATGTCCTTCATTCTCTTAATGTGATATCACATTTATTGACTTACATATGTTGAACCATCCTTGGATCCCTGGAATGAATCTCACTTGATCATGGTGAATTATCTTTTTAATGTGTTCTTTAATACAGTTTGCTAGTATTTTATTGAAGATTTTTACATCTGTATACATTGGGGATGTTGGCTATAGTTTTTTTTTTTTTTTTTTTTGTAGTGTCTTTTCTGGCTCTGAAATTAAGGTCATGCTGGCCTTATAAAGGGAATTTGGAAGTATTTCCTTCACTTCAAAATTGTGGAAGAGTTTGAAAACAATTAGTGTTAGTCCTTTAAATGTTTGTTGCAACTCAGTAGTGATGCCATCAAGTACTGGGCTTTACTTTGATCAGAGACTTTTCATTACTGATTCAATCTCCTTACTCATTATTGGTCTGTTAAAATTTCTATTTCTTCTTAATTCTATATTAGTTGGTTATAGGTTTCAAGGAATTTATACTTTTTTTTCTAGATTATCCAATTTGTTGGTAAGAAATTTTTTATAAGTCTATTATTATCTTTTGTATTTCTGTTGTACCCATTGCGAAATTTTATTTCTGATTTAATTTGTCTTCTCTATTTTTTCAGTTCATTTAGCTAAAGGTTTGTTAATTTCATTTGTTTTCCAAAAGGCAACTTTTAGTTTTGCTGGTCTTTTCTATTGCTTTTATAGTTTCTATTTCATTTATTTCTTGTCTGATCTTTATTTCCTTCTTTCTACTAACTTTGGGCTTAGTTTGTTCTTGTTTTTTTAGGCCTTTGAGGTGAAACATTAAGTTGTTCATTTGAAATATTTCTTTAATGGAGGCATTTATTGCTATAAATTTCCTTATTAGAACTACTTTTGCTGTATCTGATCTGTTCTGGTATGTTGTGTTTCCATTTTGATTTGTATCAAGATACTTTTTTAAATATCCTTTTGATTTTTTCACTAACCCATTGATTTTTCAGGGCCATGTTTTTTAATTTCCATGGGTTTGTGAATTGTTCAAAGTCCCTCCTGTTATTGATTTCCAGTTTTACATAACTGTGGTCAGAAAATAGATTTGATGTCGCTTTATCTTCTTACATTTGTTAAGACTTGTTTTGTGGCCTAATGTCTAATCTATCCTGGACAATGTTCCATGTTTAGTTGAGAAAAATGTGTACTGTGCATTTGTGATATGAAATGTTCTGCATATGTCTGTTTGGTCCATTTGATCTAGGGTATAGTTTAAGTCTAATTTCCCTTACTAATATTCTGTCTGTCTGATGTGTCCCTTGCTAAAAGTGGGGGGTTAAAGTCCTCTGTGATTGAATATTGCAGTTTATCTCTCCCTTCAGATCTATTAATATTTGCTTTTTATATTTAGGTGCTCTAACATTGGGTACATGTGCATATATATATATATATATATTTATTTACAGTTGTTATATGATTTTTCTGAATTAATCATTGTGCAATGACTTATTTTGTCTCTTTTTATACTTTTATACTTATAGTCTATTTTATCTGGTGTAGTCACTCCTGCTCTTTTATTTCCTATTTGCATGGAATATTTTCTTCCATCTCTTCACCTGAAGTCTATGTGTGTCCTTACTGGTGAATAAAGTTTCTTACAGACAGAATATAATTAGAAAATAGTTATAATTGAACTTTTTTTAAAATAATCAATTCAGCCACTCTATATTGATTGGATAACTTAATACATTTGCAGTCAAGTTAAGTATTGCTAGGTCTGGTCTTACTATGGCTTTGATTCATTGTCTTCTAGTTGTTTTCCACATCTTTCACTAATTTTTTTTGTCTCTTGCTGCCTTCCTTTGTGATTTTTCTTTCGTGTTATATTTTGATTCCCTGCTTTTAATTTTTTGTTAATTTACTATAGATTTTTGCTTTGTGATTACCAGGAGGCTTACAAAAACATTATAGTTATAATAGGTTATTCTAAGCTGATAAAAATATTTTAAAACCTTTACACTTTTACTCCAATCTCCACTCCACATTTTGAATTTTTGCTGTCAGTTTATATTTTTTATATTATGTATAGTGTAACAAATGATTGTAGATTTTTAAATTTTGCTTATTTTTTAACCTTCATACTTATAAGGATATAAATGACTGACACACCACCATTACAGTATTAAAGTACTTTTTGAAATTGGCTGGTAAAAGGAAGTATAAAACCAGTTTTACACTTTCAGATGATTTTATGTTACTCATTAGTGTCCTTTACTCTCAGCTTGGAAACTCCCTTTAGCATTTAAGACAGATCTGGTGGGGAAAAAAGCTCCTTCAGCTTTTGTTTGTCTGGAAGTCTTATCTCACTTCCATTTCTTGTGAGATTTGCTGAGTATAGTATTTTTTTGTTAACACTTTTATTTCTTCAGCACTTTTAATGTATCATCCCACTCTCTCTTAGCTTGTAAGATTTCTGCTAAGTCTGCTGCTAGTCATATTGGAACTTCCTTACATGTTATTTGTTTCTTTTCTGTTGCAGTTTTCAGGATTCTCCCTTCATCTTTGATCGTTTACAACTTGATTATGTCTCAGGGTAGTTTTATTTGGACTGAATTTGATTGGGGCATATACCAGGATATTTATATGTTTCTCCAAGTTTGGAAAGTTTTCTACCCCTGTTTCTTCAAATAAGCTTTTTACCTCCTTACTTTTTTCTTCTTCCTAAACAGTCAGAGCTTAAAAATGTGCTCTTTTGATGCTCCATAATTCTCATAAAACTTTTTCCTTCCTTTTCATTCTGGTTATTTTCTCCCCCCAACTCCCCAACTATGTATAGTCAAATAACCTGTCTTTGAGTTCATAATTCTTTCTTCTGTTTGATCAATTATGTTATTGATGCTTATATTGCATTTTATGTCATTTATTGTATTTTTTCAATTCCAAGATCTCTATTTGACTTTTTAAAAAATGTCATTGTTAAATTTCTTATTTTAGTTACATACTGGTTTCGTTATTTCTTGGAATTGTTTCTCCGCATTGTCTTTGTTTCCTGAGCTTCCTTAAAATAGTTATTTTGAATTCTTTATTAGGCTATTTATACATCATTATTTCTTTAGTATCAGTCACTGGTACTTTATTTTGTCTGTATGATGACACGTTTCCCTAATTGTTCTTTTTCCTTATGGTCATAAATTACTGTTTGTGCATTTGAAGAATTTGCTGCTTGTTCCAGCTTTCAACGACTGGCTTTGTCTGGGAAAGATCTGTGGCAAGCAGAGAGCTGCAATGCACCAGAAGCTGGAGGCAGCTACAATTGACATGGCACTGGGACGTTGGAACCAGAAGCCCAGGGCCCACTGCAGCCAGCACAGCACTGGACAACAATAGAAGCCTGGGGACTCTAAAGGCTGCCTATGGCTGAGAGTTTTCCAGAGCTTGGGTCCTCTGAAGGTAACTCAGCAGTGATACAGGCCAGAGGTCAAATCAGCAAGGCTGAAGCCTAAGACTGTGTAGCAATGCCTGGTAACAGGGAAGGTCAAGAGGTTGTCTGTGGCTGCTAGCCTGAAGGATGGGGCAGTGGGTTCTGTCTAGTGCTTGGTTTTACTAAGACAGGCTCAGTGTTGAAGTTCAAAGCAAAGTCCTTTACTTATATTTGTATCTTTTCCCCAAGTGAGTGATGTCTCCCTCCATGCTGTGCTGGATTGAGTTGGCAGGGGTGTGATGCGAGTAATGCCAAAAAGAGAATTTTAGACCGATATCCTTGATGAACATTGATGCAAAAATCCTCAATAAAATACTGGCAAACTGAATCCAGCAGCACATCAAAAAGCTTATCCACCATGATCAAGTGGGCTTCATCCCTGGGATGCAAGGCTGGTTCAATATACGCAAATCAATACATGTAATCCAGCATATAAACAGAACCAAAGACAAAAACCACATGATTATCTCAATAGATGCAGAAAAGGCCTTTGACAAAATTCAACAACCCTTCATGCTAAAAACTCTCAATAAATTAGGTATTGATGGGACGTATCTCAAAATAATAAGAGCTATCTATGACAAACCCACAGCCAATATCATACTGAATGGGCAAAACTGGAAGCATTCCCTTTGAAAACGGGCACAAGACAGGGATGCCTTCTCTCACCACTCCTATTCAACATAGTGTTGGAAGTTCTGGCCAGGGCAATCAGGCAGGAGAAGGAAATAAAGTGTATTCAATTAGGAAATGAGGAAGTCAAATTGTCCCTGTTTGCAGATGACATGATTGTACATCTAGAAAACCCCATTGTCTCAGCCCAAAATCTCCTTAAGCTGATAAGCAACTTCAGCAAAGTCTCAGGATACAAAATCAATGTACAAAAATCACAAGCATTCTTATACACCAATAACAGAGAGCCAAATCATGAGTGAACTCCCATTCACAATTTTTTCAAAGAGAATAAAATACCTAAGAATCCAACTTACAAGGGACGTGAAGGACCTCTTCAAGGAGAACTACAAACCACTGCTCAATGAAATAAAAGAGGATACAAACAAATGGAAGAACATTCCATGCTCATGGGTAGGAAGAATCAATATCATGAAAATGGCCATACTGCCCAAGGTAATTTACAGATTCAATGCCATCCCCATCAAGCTACCAATGACTTTCTTCACAGAATTGGAAAAAACTACTTTAAAGTTCATATGGAACCAAAAAAGAGCCCGCATCGCCAAGTCAATCCTAAGCCAAAAGAACGAAGCTGGAGGCATCATGCTACCTGACTTCAAACTATACTACAAGGCTACAGTAACCAAAACAGCATGGTACTGGTACCAAAACAGAGATATAGATCAATGGAACAGAACAGAGCCCTCAGAAATAATGCCGCATATCTACAACTATCTGATCTTTGACAAACCTGACAAAAACAAACAATGGGGAAAGGATTCCCTATTTAATAAATGGTGCTGGGAAAACTGGCTAGCCATATGTAGAAAGCTGAAACTGGATCTCTTCCTTACACCTTATACAAAAATTAATTCAAGATGGATTAAAGACTTAAACGTTACACCTAAAACCATAAAAACCCTAGAGGAAAACCTAGGCATTACCATTCAGGACATAGGCATGGGCAAGGACTTCATGTCTAAAACACCAAAAGCAATGGCCACAAAAGCCAAAATTGACAAATGGGATCTAATGAAACTCAAGAGCTTCTGCACAGCAAAAGAAACCACCATCAGAGTGAACAGGCAACCTACAGAATGGTACAGGATGGGAGAAAATTTTTGTAATCTACTCATCTGACAAAGGGCTAATATCCAGAATCTACAATGAACTCAAACAAATTTACAAGAAAAAAACAAACAACCCCATCAAAAAGTGGGCGAAGGATATGAACAGACACTTCTCAAAAGAAGACATTTATGCAGCCAAAAGACACAAGAAAAAATGCTCATCATCACTGGCCATCAGAGAAATGCAAATCAAAACCACAATGAGATACCATCTCACACCAGTTAGAATGGCAGTCATTAAAAAGTCAGGAAACAACAGGTGCTGGAGAGGATGTGGAGAAATAGGAACACTTTTACACTGTTGGTGGGACTGTAAACTAGTTCAACCCTTGTGGAAGTCAGTGTGGCGATTCCTCAGGGATCTAGAACTAGAAATACCATTTGACCCAGTTATCCCATTACTGGGTATATACCCAAAGGACTATAAATCATGCTGCTATAAAGACACATGCACACGTATGTTTATTGAGGCACTATTCACAATAGCAAAGACTTGGAACCAACCTAAATGTCCAACAATGATAGACTGGATTAAGAAAATGTGGCACATATACACCATGGAATACTATGCAGCCATAAAAAATGATGAGTTCATGTCCTTTGTAGGGACATGGATGACATTGGAAATCATCATTCTCAGTAAACTACCGCAAGAACAAAAAACCAAACACCGCATATTCTCACTCATAGGTGGGAATTGAACAATGAGAACACATGGACACAGGAAAGGGGGGGAACATCACACTCTGGGGACTGTTGTGGGGTGGGAGAAGGGGGGAGGGATAGCTTTAGGAGATATACCTAATGCTAAATGACAAGTTAATGGGTGCAGCACACCAGCATGGCACATGTATACATATGTAACTAACCTGCACATTGTGCACATGTACCCTAAAACTTAAAGTATAATAATAAAATAAAAAGTTCTTATGACCCTCTTAAATGCAAATTTTCCTTTAAAAATTGTTTTCATTTTTAATTATTGTAGATAAACAATATTTGCACATATTTATGGACTACATGTTATATTGATACAGCCTACAATGTGTCACATTCAAATCAGGGTAATTGGGGTATCCATCAGCTTAAGCATTTATCATATCTTTATTTCTTTATGTTAGGAACATATCAATTCTACTCTTTTAGTTATTTTGAAATACATAATAAATTGTTTTTAACTATAGTCACCCTATTGTTCTAATGAACACTAGATCTTTTTCCTTCTAAGTATATCTTTGTACCCATTAACCACTTCCCCTTTATCCCCACTCCCGACTATTCTGCCCAGCCTCTGGTAACTATCATTCTACTCTCTATCTCCATGTGTTCAATTCTTTTTCTTTTTAGCTCTCATATATTTGTGGGAATGTGTGATATTTGTCTTCCTGTGACTGGCTTATTTCACTTAACATAGTGTCTTCTAGTTTCATCCACATTACTGTCAATGACATAATGCCAATCTTTATTTTTATAGCTGAATAATATCCCATTGGGTTACCGCATGTTCTTTATCCATTCATCTTTCGATGAACACTAAGGTTGGTTCCATATCTACACTATTGTGAATAGTACTTCAATAAACATGGAAGTGCAGGTATCTCTTATATAGCAAACTTATTATTATTTTTTTTGGCTATATACCCAGCAGGATTGTATAGCAGTTCTATCTTAAGTTTCTTGAAGAACCTCCATACATTTTTCCATAAAGGCTGTACTAATTGTTACATTCCTACCAACAGTGTATGAGGGTTTCCCTTTGTCCACATCCTTGTCAGAGTATGTTATGCTTCTCTTTGGTTAAAAGCTGTTTTAACTGGGGAGAGATGATATCTCACTGTATTTTCACTCGCATTTCTCTGATGATCAATGATATTGAGCACTTTTTCATATAACAATTGGCCATTTGTATGTCTTCTTTTGATAAATGTCTATTCAGATTCTTTGCCCATTTTTAATTGGATTGTCTTTTTTCCTATTAAGTTGTTCGGGCTTATATATATACTGGTTATTAATCACTTATCATATGGCTAGTTTGCAAATACTTTCTCCCATTCTGTGTGTTGTCTTTTAACTTCCTTTTCTTAGCTATACAGAAGCTTTTTAGTTTGATGTAATACCACTTGTCCATTCTTGCTTTGGTTGCCTGTGCTTTTGAGGTATTACTCAAGAAACATTTGCCCAGATCAATGACCTGAAGTGTTTTTCACATGGTTTATTCTAGTAGTTTAACAATTTCTCATCTTAGATTTAAGTCTATAATCTTTTTAAATTTGATTTCTGTATATAGTGAGAAAAGGCGGGGGTGGGGGTGTTGTTTCATTCTTACTCACATGGATGTTGTTTCCCCAGCACCATTTATTAAAGAAATTGACATTTTCTCAATGTATGTTCTTGGTACCTTTGTCAAAAATGAGTTCACTGTAAATATGTAGATTTATCCTGGGTTCTCTAATCTGTTCTATGTGTCTGTTTATAAGGTAGTTTCATGCTGTGTTGGTTACTATGGCTCTATAATATAATTCGAGGTCAGGTAACATGATTCCTCTAGTATTTTTTTTCTTTTTGTTCAGGATGACTTGGTTTATTCTGGGTCGTTTTTGTTCCATTGTAATTTTCTTATTGATTTTTAAATTTCTGTGAAGAATGATTGTTGGTATTTTGATACGGATGACATTGAATCTGTAAACTGATTTGTGTAGGGTGGACATTTTAACAATATTCTTCCAATCAATGAATGTGGAATATGTTTCCATTCTTTGTGTCCCCTTCCATTTATCTTACTACCTTTTATAGTGTTTATTGTCAAGATCTTTCACTGATTTGGTTAATTCCTAAGTATTTTATTGTATTTCTAGTTATTTTAAATTTTGCTTTCTTGCTTGGTTTCTTTCCAGGTTGTTTATTGTTTGCATATGGAAATGCTACTAATATTTTTATGTTGATTTTGTATCTAATGCATAAAAATTAAACAGTATGCTCCTGAATGACCAATAGGTCAATGAAGAAGTTAAGAAGAAATTTAAAAAAAATTTGAAACATATAAAAATGGAAAAACAACATACCAAAATGTATAAGATATAGCAAAAACAGTACGAAGAGGGAAGTTTATAGCAATAAACACCTATGTCAGAGAAGTAGTCAAATGTCAAATAAACAACATTGTGATATATCTTTTTGCAATAAAAAAGCAAGAGGAAACCAAACCCCAAATTAGAGGAAGTGAAATAGTGATTAAATAAAGTGATTAAATTAAAAAAGTGATTAAATAGTGAAATAAAGATTAGAGCAGAAATAAATACAGTAGTCACTAAAAACTACAAAGATCAAGTAAAATAAAAGTTCAGTTTTTGAAAAGATAAGCAAAATCAACAAATCTTTAGCTAGACTAACAAAAAAAAGACCAAAATACATAAAATCAGAGATGAAGAAGACATTACAACTGATACCACAGAAATTCAAAGAATAATTCGATACTATTATCAGCAACTATGACAATAAATTGAAAAACCTAGAAGAAATGGATACATTTCTAGACATATCCAATCTACCAAGATTGAACCATGAAGAAATCCAAAACCTGAACAGACAAATAGAAAGTAACAAGATAGAAGCAGTAATAAAAAGTCTTCAATCAAAGAAAAGTCAAAGACCTGATGGAACCACAGCTGAAAAATAATTAGTCATACTCAAACTATTATAAAAAAAAAATGAGGTGGGAATACTTCCAAATTCATTCTATGAGGCCAGTATCACTTTGATTTTAAAACCAGACAGGCACAACAAAAAAGATAACTATGGGTCAATATCTCTGAACATAGATGCAAACATCTTTAATAAAATACTAGTAAATCAAATTCAACAATACATTAAGATGATCATTCATTGTAATCAAGTGGGATGCATTCCAGGTATGCCAGGATGGCTCAACAAATGAAAATCTATAAATATTTATGCACCCTATCAGCAGAATGAGGTACAAAACCTTATAACCACTTAAATAGATGCCATAAAAGCATTTGAAAAAAATCTCAACATATCTTCATGATAAAAAATCTCAAACTGAGTATAGAAGGAAAATATCTCAACATAATAAAAGTCATATATGCCAGACTCACAGCTAGTATCATACTAAACAGGGAAAAACTGAAAGATGTGGAATAAGACAGGAAAGCTACTTGCACTACATTTATTCAACATAGTACTAGAAGTCCTAGCCAGAGTGTAATCAGACAAGAAAAATAAAAGGCATCCAAATTGGAAAAGAAGAAGTCAAATTATCCTTGTCTGCACATGATCTGATCTTATATTTAGAAAAACCTAAAGACCCCACTAAAAAGTTATTGGAATTCATAAACAAATTCAGCGAAGTTGCAAGGTACAAAATCAGCATATTTTCTTATTGTGCTACAAATTTGTGATCACTTACCTGCTAGCTCTTATGAAGGCATTTTCATATGTGAATAGTTTACCAAATTGATAGTTCTATGAGGGAACAATTGCTGGAGAGTTCTACTTTGCCATGTTCAGAACCTAAATTTATATAAAAAACATGTAAGCAATTATAGTACATCTATCTGCAAAATAAAGGGGCATATAAATATAAATTATTCTATGTTATTTTATATTTTAAAGTATATTCATCCCAAAACTACAAATATGATTGAATTTGCTTTGGAATAAATATGTCTCAAAGTTTTTTATATGATAACTTTACAAGTATTTCAAATGAAAGACATAAAACTTTTTCCTAGAAAATGTGCATGTACAGATTTCTAATGACCATTTCGAGGCCATATGAAACCTGTGACATACAACCACAGATTCACACAGTGACTTTCAAACTTTATAAATATTTATAAATATTCATGAATGTTTCAACAGCTGTGTGCATGCACAGATGCGTATGCACACATACACATAAAAGAAAGAAAATGTTCTTTAAAAAAGCCTTACACTCTAGTATATGCTGTGCATTACGATATTTGCTGTTTTGTTTTACTCTATTCTACTTAAAAAATAAGTTTGTTTGCTAGCCTTCTGGGAAACCAATAACTTAAAGCAATGCCCACTACACCATAAAGTATAAATGGGCCAATTCACAGTTTGAAACATACTGCTTAGGGCTCACAAGATTCCATAGTCAAAAGCAATGCTTGGCGTTTTGGATAAAAACGCAGCTACTTCTATGCCAAAAGTAACTAGACATATGTTAGTTGTATTCGTTTTATAATTCTTAGAAAACACAGGGAAAGGGTGGAAACCATCATTATTAAGTGAAAGTCAGACAGTCAGTTTATCTATTTAGTAGCCATAAAATTTGAGAAAATTCAGAATCATTTTTGAAAGTGCTGTAGAAAAAAATCCAATGCATACAATAGTCTTCAAATAGAACTTTGTCTAATTTCAGTTCTTGAGCTATTCTATTATTATCATATATTTATTTTGATGTCTTAAATTATACTCTCGAACTTTAAATGAAACAAATATGTGTGTATATTAAAACCCATTTATTTCTAGCAATGGTGTATATTTTGATTTGATGTATTCCTGAACAGCAATCTCATTCATTTTCTTCAAAATAGAAGGAATTAAAAGCCTATAAGAAGCAACGTCAGGGCCTGTTTTCATGCACTCACCTTGTTACCAGGTATCAGGACACACATGTATGATAGAACTGCTGACTGCCTTTCTAATTCATATCTGGAGGGGGCTCCACCTATGCACCATTCGAAAGTGCCATTGTATCACAAGGCTGGTTACTGTAGTTTTATAATTAAATAACAAGCCATAAGATTCAGGACTAGTCTAATACCACATACATTTTATGTTTCTGCCTTTCTTCTAGATTTAAGGTATCAGCAGCATACTATCTAACTAGCAATTGTATCATTCCTGAATCCTAATCTCAACAGTTAATGACTGTACATAGGGGCAAGGTCCATGCAGAGCCGTTGTCTGAAAATATTTACTTCTCACAGCATTTCTTTGTGCTTTGCTCCCAGTAGAATATATTATAAATGTTATTCAATAAACTCTATTTTCCTCATCTATGAGGGCTTGGTAACATCTCAATTCTTGCTACATCTTTTAGAAGTTTTACAGATTTATAAAAAGATAGCTAGAAGACAATTATTTTATATTAATATACTATTATTACTTTATTATGGTACTTTTTCAT
Organism: Pongo abelii; assembly: GCF_028885655.2. NCBI lineage: Eukaryota > Metazoa > Chordata > Mammalia > Primates > Hominidae > Pongo > Pongo abelii. The sequence goes on from NC_071998.2 coordinate 28,413,031, forward strand.
TTAATAAGGACTCATAGCACTTACAGTCTGTTACTGACTATTCTAAGCTCTTTTTCATCATCAATATTATTATTAATATCTGCATAGGCTAGGCACAGTGGCTCACTCCTGTAATCCCATCACTTTGGGAGGCTGAGACAGGAGGACTGCTGGAGCTCAGGAGTTTAAGACCAGCCTGGGCACTATGGTGAAACCCCTTCTCCACACACACACACACAAAAAAAATACAAAAATTAGCTGGGCATCGTGGCGTGTGCCTGTAGTCCCAGCTACTCAGGAGGCTGAGGTAGCAGGATGCCTTCAGCCCTGGAGTTGGAGGTGGCAGTGAGCCATGATTGTGTCACTGCACTCCAGCCTGGGTGACAGAGTGAGAACCTGTTTCAAATATGTATATATATATATATATAACCTGTTTCAAATAGATATCTTCATATCAGCTCTATAAAGTAAGTACTGTTACTGTTAGTTATCTGTGTATCATAGAGCATAAAGTGAGTGACAAAGCTTTATGCATTTTATGACAGTTTTAACAGCATGAGTTAGACTTAAATACCTACGACCATCTTGTTTAAGCAGCTGAACAACCTTGGATTTCATTATCAGCCTTTGGCATTCTTCCTATCTCAGAGATATAGATACCATCCAAAAATGTTTTAAGCTTGTTTTTGTCTGTTGTGGCTTATAGAATTAAAATGACAGTGTCAACCATCTCAATGGCTCAATTCTATCGATAATTGATCCATATTTCATGGCCCAATGTGCTTCTCAAGAAATACTTGTGTTCACGCAAACAATAAAGATGTGTATTTGTAAAGAACGACCTGCTTAATAACAAGGGAGGCAGTTAACATACTCATATTTTATCTCATATACGAAGTAAGTATTGCAAATTTGATCATGTTATATACTGGTGACAAATTTCAGGGATTATAGCAAGTCTATTTTTTGTCTCCACCACGTGTCAACTTGTAGCATTCTATGATTTTCTCCCAAGGAGAATAATGTGGTTAAAATTCCTCAACAAGATTCCTTTGAAGCCCTTCACGATTCCATGAATTCTCTGGTAACAAATATCAAAATTTCCTAGAAATTTGGTTTATCTGGTTTCGTGGAATAATTATGGTAGAGTAGATGTCGTAAAAACTGTGACACAAAGTATTTTAAATCAGAAGTTACAAAAGTATGAGTGTGGTGAACTAATTCTGGGAAGCGCTGCATGCTAAAACTGAATTTGGATAATAACAATATTTTTTAAACCACTGAAGGTTATATGAGCTCCTGCAATCAATAATACAAATTAATTTAGCATTCCTGCAACTTCTTAGTTATACAGTCTTTTCTTTTTGCTATATATAATTTGTGGTATCTCTGAGATTCCAGAGTGCAGCAGCGTCTCAGATCCTGCAATAATAGAGGGAGGGGCTACTAGCAAAATATGAGTCTATTCTAAATGCTGGAGACCTTCATCAAAATGAAACCAAAACTTTGAGGGGCCCCTGTGTGTATCAATAGACTGATTATGTTAGTGGGAACTATTGTTTTAGTTTAATGTTATATTAGGAGCATTATCTGTGCAAAAATCAGTTATAAATAAACTGTACTAAAATACACAATAAAAACACGAAGTTTAAAAATCTTAAAATCAACATCAACTTCTCCATTCTAGATATCAGCTTTATTCATAGCTTTTCCATAATCTTGCATGAATGATAAGTCACTCCACACCATCCTCTAGTTGGCAATTAACTAATGAAATACACCATATAGAGAGAATGTCAGTTCAATCAATAAGTGCAGAACATGTTGTTTGCCTTCAAGAAGATGACAATTTAGTTGTAGAAGGACAGCTAACATACAGAAGCATGCAGTTAAACAAGTACATGTAAGTCATTTCAGTATATAACTGCCTTGGCAGATTCAGTAGAACTAAAATTGTTGGATATGAGTTCATAGAGAATGCGAATGTAAACTGGGTTCTGAAAAAGGGTTAGGAACAGAATAGGAATCTGTATATTCATAATGATGTCATGTATCACATTAGACAAGCTAAATAAATAGTTGCATTCAGTGTAATTCCGTGTGTTGTGTATGTTGAATGTCAATACTACTTTTTAACTATGGAACAGCACAGAAACTGTTCTACTAATAGAAGTGTGAAAAAAGACTGTCCATGATTTTGATTTACTAAGGTAAAAGTTTAGGAATACTGTAGCCAAAACCAGCTGATTTTTGTATTGTCTTCAAATTTCTCAAAGAGAATTCCACCTCCAAAGGTTGAACCCTCTCCATTTTAAGCCCATAATGGAGGCAAGGAATCAGAACAAGTTGTAAGTATAGGATATTGTTATTTGTTAAATTATCAACATAAATAATGCCATATCAAAATTATACACATTTATTTTTACTTAGTAAATTTAAAATTTGCTTTCTACATTCCAGAATTATAAATTAAAGTGTTTATGCCTTTTTTTAATTATTCAGATGATTTGCTTTTTTTCTGATGGAAACAAAATGTAAGGGTAATTGGATCAGGGATTATAGTATTAGGGAAATATTTGTTCTCCTTGTAGATGTCTACCTGTATTATTATTCCTCTATATTATTTTACAGAAAATGTGAAACAGAATTTTATCAGTCAAGATATCTTTGGATAATATTTCTACATAGAAAAATTGTGAGCAACTGATTAATTAGATTTACGTTTTCAGTTTCTTGCATTGACTTGAGGCTGCCTATTTGAGAATTTTAATGATGTGCATTCATACACATACACGCAATAATCAAAGATGAAACGGATTAATTTTCATATAATTTTGACATCTAGATACATACTTTACAGAATTTAAAAAAAAACAGAATAAAATAATAAGCTTAAGACTCAGTTGCTTTTTATGACTCTAATATTATGAGTACCAAATAAGTAGCGGCTGATGAGTTATTAAATGTATGGTTAAACACAATAATTTGATGATTTTTTGCTAACATCAACTGAAATTTGTTTAAGTTCAACATGTATTTTTATTCTTATTTTTAAACAAAATTAGGAATTGTTCTAATCAACTCAAGTAATAAAGAAATACAGTAAGAAAACCAAAATGTTCCCCCGTTTGCCTAATCTCACTTTGCAAATGAAACTACTTTTAAATACTTTATATTCTCCACACTCTAGTTAAAACCTAGAGCAACAGGAATATATGAGTATACGTTTTTATGAATTTACACATGCACATAATAAATTTTAAGAATGTAAACTACTATAATACAGGTAGCGATAAAGATCTTTTTCTATGCCATAATATATTATAAACTTAAAAAAAGTCACCATATTTTTAAACTTACTAGAATATATATAGAAGTATATATACGTGTGTGTGTTTGTATATCTTTGTCTCATTTATTCATAGATACTTAAATATTTCTTACTATTATTACATTATAAAACATTACAGTAAGCATTCTTACACAAATACCTTTGTGCACCTGTGCCACAATTGTTATTTGGACAAACATAGACTCTTTAGTTGGCCTATGTAAAAAATAAGATTTAATATATGCTGACCTTTCTTTCTATGAACCATGAACAAGGTATAATCTTTTCACAAAACACTTCTGCACATGCTACTTCTCCTTTCCTCCTATACCAGCTCCTCCTACTCAGTCTCTGGATCCTAGCTCTTATATCACTTCCTGATGTTGCTGCTTAGATTAGTTACCCAATTGTATTTTCTCATAGAACCCTGTATCTTCCATCTTTCTTGCCTTTGTCACAGAAATACACAGGCATACACACACACCCCTCAGCATGTATATAAGCATGTATAATCTTTTAAAGTTTTATCTTCTTCACAAAACTATAACCTCAATGTAAGCCACACTATTTCTATTTTTGCTTGTGATTTTATGTCTGACATGTAAATCAATGCTTATCACATAGTAGGAGATTAATAGCTATACTGATTATAATGATTATAATAAGAGTAAAGACTACAACATTTTAATTTGGTTGCTTAGAATTTATGGATTAATTGGGGAATAATTCATATGTTACAATATGTATGCAAGCTTTTTTATATTCTTCCCAACAGTTTTAGAGTTTTGATTTATCAAAATTCTACAGGCTATATTAGTTTTCTATTGCTGTTGTGATAAATTACCACAAGTTTAGTGGCTTAAAACATTACAAACTTGTTATTTTTCAGTTCTAGAGGTCTGAATTCTGGGTGACTAAGGGGGTTAAAATCAAGGTTTGGCATGTCTGTTTTTTTCTGGAAATTCCAAGTAAGAATTCATTTTCCTGTGTTGTCCACCTTCTAGGGGCCATTTGCAGTCCTTGGCTTGTGGACCCCTCCTCAGTTTTGAACATGCATCACTCCAAACTCTGTTTCCATTGTCACATCTCCTTTTTCTGACTTTGACCCTCTCGCTTCCCTTTTATAAGAATCTTCATGATATAATCACATTGAATCTAACTTAAATAATCTATAATAACAGATCCATCTCAAGATTATTAACTTAAACACATGTAAATTTCTTTTTGCCATATAAGGTAGCATATTCACAGATTACAGAGTTTAGGGTGTAAGCATCTTTACAGGGCCATTATTTTTTCTACCACAAAGACTTTGCACATTTTTTTGCCACTAAGTGTGTGTGGGTGTGTGTGTTGTATTGTTACTAGTTTGTGTGAATAAAATATTTGATAATATATATTCTCATTAATTATTGTTGGTATTTAAGATGTTATTTAGGACAGGCCATTTTACTGAATCGTTTTATGACTTACAAGTTGTTCTCTTTACTGGTTTAACTTGGATTTCTTGAAATATTTAAGTAAACATGTATTCCAAATACAAATTTTCTTTTCAACCACATGATTTCTGCTATTCATTGAATCAATTTTTTTAAATAATACTTTAAATGCTTACTTAATCTCTAATTATTTTTATTAAAGTATCCTGTTCTTGTATTACCAATGTAAAATCTTCTTGAATTTCTAACAATACAAATAAAAATATATTTTTAAATTTTATATTTCCCTATTTTCTTGAAAGTTGATTTCTTAATTGGGCTTGTTATCTTTATTTTCCCCTCTTCATCTGCCTAATATATCTGATAGTAATTCATTGTCCATTCATATAAATAGGGTGATTGGTAATAATAAGCTGTAATAAATGATCAGTGTAGCAAACTGATCATTTATTTTGTGCTATTAGCACAAAATGCTGTTGCTAATAGGAAACCCCTGGTTTTGATAAGTGGGTATGATGTGCTTCAGCCTGTGAGCTGTATAAATTTTGAGGGGTAAAGTTACCAAAAATACCACCTTTTCTTTCTAGCTCTAATATGCTTTGTGTGAGGCATACAAAAATCATTCATTTCTGATTAGAAAGCTGTTCATATGAGTTTTATTTAACCTAGGAACAAAGCACAAATAAAGCTATTGTTATATGTAGAGCAGAGGATTGGTTAAGTTACTTACCCATTATGACATCATAAAGCACACTCTGCAAGTTTCCTGGGTTATCTTGTTAAATCAATATACATTTCTTCAGTAGCCCCTATAATAGGTCTGGTTGTTGATTTCAATGGCTGCATTTAGTTTTGTTGTTGAACAACACAGCTCTTTAATTTGTATAAACTCTCCAGTGTAACTGTTGAGTTTTCTAATTATTAGGTATGCTATATATTTGTTTTATCTTCTTCTTTTAGTGAGATTTCAGAAAAAGGTATTGAACCCCGTGCTTTCCATCACACACGGTTCGTGTTAGTAGTTTCAATGTATGTACATGCGGATTCATAGTCACTGATCCAAGCTGGCCCAGAGAGGAAACAGAAAAGATAACAGATAATCAACCAGGTAGACTAAATGCTACCTACCGAAGTGAGAAACATGATATAAATATAACAAACAGATGGAGGACTAAAGCCAGCCTGAATATTTGGAACAGTTCATAGAAGAAGAATGCTTAAACTGATTAAGAAAAATGTATAGATTTTCAACAGGCAAAGAGGGCTGAGGGAGACAGGATCCAGAGACAAAAGCTTCAAAAATAATATTTTATATGGAAAATGATATGATAAAAATTCCCTGAAAATCTTTTTATCATTCACATTTAGTTGCCACAACTAGAATAAAATATTCACTGACAGAGGGAAAGAAGTTAACAAACTGGCCTCTGGTCACTCTTACTTTCTTCTTCAGTGTTCTTCTTAACACTACAGTATTATCTTTTGATAAGGCATATTAGTGTCAGAGTGATGCCATAAAGCACCTAAAACATTTTAATGTCGGTGTCCAAATGAGCACAGCTACCATGGTCTTTTGAAAGTCATTCAGCCTTACGATAATGAAAAATGTCATCTGACTAATTTTTGTAGTTATGCCTCTCACTTTATAACACCGCAGATGTTCTCTTCACCTCAATTTAAACACTAAACATTCTGCAAAGCGTAAACATATTTGTTTTCCAATGTGCTATTAAAACTGCCTGAACTCTAGAGACTATAAGCAATATTATTTGACCTTCTATGGACTGTAGCTACGATATTCACCAACCAAATTACAATAAAACAAATAAGAGGTTAATGAAATTGCTTTGCTTCTTTCAAATTAACAATAAAGTATAATGCTAATCAAATGTTTCTACTTCCTTCTGTCTTGCTTTCCCATTCCATCTCCCATTGTGTGCTACATTTACATTGTCCTTAAGACTCATTTTTTAAAATATTCTTTGCATTAGTATCTCTATTATGTTTGTATGCTTCATATAATTTTTTTTAGTTTTTTCATTAATATGTAATTTTTACTATTAATACTAGAAGGACCTCGCATGCAAGGATTCAGTTTTGAATAATAATTTTCACATATTCTAAACAGTTTTGAGGTATAATTGCACACATTTAAAATGTACAATAGTATAGGTGTTGACATATGTGTATGTTCAAGAAACCACTGCCACAATAATGATAAACACATTTAGCATTCCCAAAAGTTTCTACATGTTTTTTTTGTAAAACTTCCTTCCCTCCCCTCCATGGCCAATTCCCTTCCTCCACCCCCAGGCAAACCACAGAGAAGCTTTAGGCAAAGGTTTCCTAGATTCATTTGCATTTTCTATTGGAGCATTTTTAATAAATGGAATCATATAATACTCCTAACTTGTTTCAGCATATTTATTTTTAAATATATTCATGTTATGTATTAATAGTTCCTTCCTTTTTGTTGTTGAATAGTATTCAATTTTATAGATATACTACAGGATATTTACACTTTCATCCACTGATTAACATTTGGGTTGCATTCAGAATCCAGCTATTACAAATAAAGTTATCAGGATCATTTAGGTACAAGTCCTAATACGGACATATGCTTCCACTTATCTTGGGTAAATATCTACTACTGGAATGGCTAGATTATATACAAGTGTATGCTTAATTTATTAAGAAACTGTCACACTTTTCCTGATGTAGCCATACCATTTTATGTCCCCACTATCAATGTATAGGAATTCCAGTTCCTCCCTATCCTTGACAATATTTAGAGTCGTTAATTTCCTTAATTTTTGTCAGTGTCATATATGTGTAGTGGTATCCCATGGTTTCCATTTTTATTCTTCTGAAGATTATTGATGTTCAGTATGTTTTCATATGCTTATTAATTGCAAATCTCTTGTAAATCATTTAAATGTTTTGCTCATTTGTTTTACATTGGGTTGTATTAAGAGAGATAAGTCTTTTATCAGAAATGTGATTTGGAAATATATTCTCCCAGTCTATAACTTATATATTGAATATTTTTACAGTATCCTTCAAAGATAACACATTTTTTATTTTTTATTTTATTTTATGTTTTCTGAGAGTCTCACTTGGTCGCCCAGGCTGGTGTGCAGTGGCACGATCTTGGCTCACTGCAATCTCTGCCTCCTGGGTTCAAGTGATTCTCCTGCCTCAGCCTCCTGAGCAGCTGGGAAGATGGGCGTGCACCACCACTTCCAGGTAACTTTTGTATTTTTAGTACAGACGGGGTTTCACCATATTGGCCAGGCTGGTCTTGAACTCCTGACCTCGTGAGCCACCTGCCTCGGCCTCCCAAAGTGTTGGGATTACAGGCGTGAGCCACCGTGACTGGCCACATTTTTAATTTTAATGAGGCCCAATTTATCCATTTGTTCTTTCATGGACATTGCTTTTGGTATCACATCTTAAAATATGTTCATATAACCCAAAGTCACCAAGGTTTTCTTCATGTCTTATTCTGAAAGTTTTATAGCTGTAGATTTTACATTTTCATCCTGGATTCATTTTGAGTTAATTTTTGTGCATAGTGTGAAATATGGACCTAAGTTTATTCACATATTTTGCATGTAGATATCAACTGCTCCAGCTACTGAATTGCCTTTACACATTTTTGTCAAAATCAATTGACTATGATTGATTCCACACATTTCAGTGTGGGAATGTTCTTGGAGTCTGTTCTATTTTCTTTCACTGATGTATTTGTTGGTCTTCACGCCAATTCCATAGTGCCTTGATGACTGTAGCACTGTAGTAAATGTTAAAGTCATGTAGTGTTAGTCCTCCTGTTGACATTTTACAAAATTGTTTGGCTATTTCAGGTCTTTTGAATTTCCATATGAATTTAAATGTAAGTATATAATTAATTTTTAAAATAAAGATTATGCATAATATGCATCTAATAGTGCAGATACACACAAAGTAAAAACTAGACTGTAAACACTAGTGGCATAATTTCAAATAATTGCCCCCTAAAAGCATAAAGTATTTGAAATTCCTTCAGTTACTAAATTGACATAATAAATGCATGAAATTGGTCCCTTGTTTCTAAAAGGTATATATATTTTAAGCAAATGAAGATTTTGTCTACTAGAGAGTTATATCTCAGAGCTGAAAAGAGTGATCAAGTTCAACTTCCTCCTAAGACTCAGGGAAGTCAAGAGATTTGCATAGAATTAAGACACTACCATCTTCAGTAGGCAAAGTTAGAAGCTATACTGACTGAAACCAATCCAATATATTTTTCATTATACTCATCTGACTCACCATACTTCACTCAGTAAAACAGACTATTCCTGAAGAAATAAATGCACAAGTTATTTCTAGCGGTACATTTTGCTTTATGCAATAAAATATACCTATATTTGCACTATTAACCTACAATGGAAATATAATATGTTTTTATCTTCTGCCATAATGTGGTATCTCTTCATCTCCCCTGTCATCACTTTATGAAGTTTACTTTACCTTAAAATTTGGAAGGATTTGTTCAATGTCCTTTGTCAGACTCTATCTCACTCTACGAATTTGGTCAAATCGTGTTAGCTAGAGTGTTCATTTCCATATCTGAAAATGCCAGCTTTAAATATTAAGGTATTTATTAGCACCCAAAATATTAAAGTCTATAGTGTCTATTGGATATTTGAAATCAATGGATGAGAAAGATCAGTCGGTATGTCGAGAATAGAAGTATTGAATTTATTCAGGAATGCCTGAGCAAAAGGACAAAAGAACCTTATCAAGAAGAGACTAAACTGTTTTTACTTCCTATGTCAAGTTCTACATGCAAGAAAATATTGCTATGGAGTCCTCTGCAGTAGGAACAACATTTCCAACCTTGAATGAAACCAAACTATCTGTCAGAGTAAAGACTAATTAAAATACACTTTGCTCTGGAGATTGAGATAGCACACTCATGGGCCAAGGGCTTGTTAACTGTAGAATCCATCTTCAATTCATTTGTAGTTTATTAACTTCATAAAAGGCCATTTGCTTTATTTACAAAATGATTGAAGGATTCTATGAGAAAAAATGTCATAAAAGTAAGCAACCACTTTAACACTATCTCTCTATGCTACCAACATTGGTAAGAGAAATATAATGTTCGTGTCAGCCACCAAACATTCTTACTCATTAACCCAATAGTGACAGATACTGTCCAAGATCCAGAGCCACTCTTCTGTAGCTATGCCCTTTTCTGCTAATCCCCTCCAAATGACCTTTAGATAGTCCTGTTACAGTGCTTCCCAGATTATTCTCCAGTGTATGATTTTTAGGGTGTACTTGTCACATCACTGAGAAGTTTGCTAGTAAGAAATATGTTTTTCAGAACAGCAAGTACAGTACAAATAAGAAGGTAGCAGAACAACAACACTTCCATCTCTAGAAGTTCACATTTTTGTTTACCTGAGGAAAATATTGTTTTGCTAAAATTTTATTATGATATAAATCTTGCTGTATGGTAATTGATGTGATGTAACAGAAGACTAAAAAAATTACATAATAATAATATGGTAATATAGGTTGAGTATTACCTTATGTAAAATGCTTGAAACCAAAAATGTTTTGGGTTTGGGATTTTCCCATATTTTTAATATTTGCATATACCTAATGAGATATCTTGTGGATAAGAGCCAAGTCTAAATGTGAGATTCATTTATGTTATATGTACACCTTATTATACATATAGGCTGAAGGTACTCTTTTTTTTAACATTTAAGTAATATTGTGCATAAAACAAGTTTGTGTAAGTTACTTATGTATGGTATTTTTCACTCGTATCATCACGTTGGCACTCAAAAAGTTTTGGAATTTGGATCTCAGATTTTGGATTTTTGGATTAAGGATCCTCAACTTGTAAAATATTGGTTGCATAGTATATCAATTTCAATAGCTAAACTGCAATAAGTTTTTACTATGTAAATTGATAAATCAAATGTAAAAAAATTTACATTTCTGTTCTTTTACATACAACTCCTCTTTTTTAAAAAAAACCATCCTTGTGATTCAGCTATTAAGGAAAGTTTTCAATTTCTCTGAGAGTAACAAGGGCAATATCAAAGCTCTCTTTGCAACCTGGGAGTTCTTTTCATTCTGATAAATAAAATGAATTAACAATATTGCAGCAATTTTTAAAATTTGCTAATTCACCTTTCCATTACTGGAATTTTGTCACTAACATCAAGGAGATTTTTTTAAAAACACCAGTAAACAATTCTAAATGACATGTCAATTCAGAGACCTCAGTATCATGAATTAATAGTTAAGCATATTAATAGTGTTTAGAATAAAGCCTGTAGTCCAAAAAATAAAACTAATATTATATTGTCTGGTGATTATTTTTCCAAAAGTTGTATTGCAAATAGAACATTTCTGAAATTTTCAAATTCCCACATGAACTTTAAGATAATTGAATACACCTGTTTCTAATTGTCTTTATATGAACAAAGATCTATTTGAAGCATATAGTTAAATATTTTGATAAGAAAACATATAGTCACTTTATTCTTAAATTTAAATTTCAGTAAATATGTATTAAGTCATTATAGTGTTGCTTTAACTGGGTATGGCTTTATTAGCTTTTAAAATTTACTTTTCAAGGCAAAGAAAATAATCTTATTAAAACTGCAGGGAGGAAAGTAGGTAGGCAGAAGTAATTATAGAACTGGAACTTCTCCAGAACACTGGGGCTAACATCCTGATTATCAGAGGAACATTTTTTTATGGCTACAGGTGATTTCAGATGAGCCTAATTCATCAGTTCCTGCTTCCCCAAAGGCTACTTCTAATTCCTGCTGGAGCAATGGCCACCTGGTAAAATAGGTGATAAATTTTCCTTTCAGTACACATTAACTTCCAAAATCCATGTGAAGCTGTACCTCTCATTGCTTAGGCAGTCTAAATTGGTTGTCAACATAAAGCATTCTATCCCATTGTCTGAGGACTGCCTAAGACAGTTACCACAGACAGGTGGGGTTAGGAGGCCCTGAGAGAGTCAGATATTCTAAGATAGCCCTTCCAGTGTATTAAGGAGGAACAGAAAGAAGGTATTGCCATTAAAATAAGATAGTGAATTCTATAGTTCAATGAGGTTTTAATCCTGGGGAAGAAAACTTCGGTTTTCTAGCTTTCATTTATTAAGTTGGACATTCACCATGTCTAAGATGCTATAGCACAAAAGTTAAAAACACGTAAAAACCAGGAAGACCCCAGTGTGAAAGAAAATCTTTTTACTTCATCTTGTAAAAGCTAGCGTTGAAGCAGGGGGCAAACATTTATCTGTAGAACCCCTCCCCAGCATATTATGTATAAAACATAAATAGTTATTTGTTAGTGAGTGAATCCTATGAATTGTGACATGGGAATCAGTTCTCAGGATGGTGTGGTAGTTCAGTCACAAGGGACAGAATAAAGAACTTAAAGAGACTGAAGTGGCTAAAATATTGTTTCATAAGGGAAGCTAGGTAGAAATATCAGAATATGCTGTCAGGTTATTTTTCTAATTTGTAAACATTCAGGTCTGAATGACCTGAACTACTGCATAAAACTATTAGAAAAATTTGGTAAAAGTGAATCACCACCTTCACACTGAAAAAAAAAATGAATAAGTGAATAAAATGTATATTTATAAAATTACAAGGCAATAATGTTCTCATGTTATCTACTGCTCTCAAACTCCTGTCTGGAAGATGCGAGAATTAACACAATTTCAAAAAGTCACTTAAACTAAAACAAAGAAGGAAAAACACTCCTACCAATTAACACTTATCTTACTAAATTGCCTTTATGTGTTAGTTCTGAATACATGAAATGAATTCTGTTCTTGTGCAAGTCACTGTCCCCTAAGTTGCAATCCTGTACTTACCTTTGTTTCCAGGAGGAACATGAAATAGTTGCTATAAAATTAGAATAAGTATTTGCATCCAAGTCTTAAAGCAAACATTCAGTTGTAAATGATTATGGAAATTCGCCAGGAAATGCTGATTGGCTCTATTTTAAAAATTTCAAATTTCAAAGCATACATCTTTATTTCATGCAACCAGAAAGCCGTCAATGCCATTCGGCATATCAAGATTTTGACATCAAACAGAGCTCTATTTGTATTCCCAGGTTTGTCACTTGTTAAAAGAGTACGTTTTTATGCTATACATTTTCTTAATTTATTCTGGCCATGTATTATATTTTATTGTATTGCATTTTATTGTGTTTTAACTTAGTCTTGTCATGAGAAATGGAAAATATAAAAACTTGGGGTGATTATGAGGATTAAACTATACAACAAGATTAAATAATACAACAAAAATAACACAAATACAGAAACTAATATATATAATATATATATGTATATATGTATATAAACATTAGTTTCTTAATTTCTACCTTGTTATCCAATTTTTATCTCTGATACCTGCCTTACAAATACCAAAGTATCTATTCCTAGAAATTAATATGTGAATATAAAACAGAAAATGGAGCATAGAGATCTTCCAACCAAATAATTTATCCAGAAAGCCAATCCAAGGAACACAATGAGTAAAAAGAGAGTGTAAGTTCCACATTTCTATTGAGGAGTGACATGGAGGTTATTGATTAACCTTTTAGAATAAACTGACTTTACCTATTTTTTCTGTAACAGAATTTCACAAGAGATCATGAGAATTATCATTAGGTTGTCTTTAGTTTAACAGCCAAACTGATTTTACACAGTGTTATTTACAAACTGTGAATCTGAGATCCAGGACTGACATAAGACTAAAGAATAATCAACATAAGCAAGAGGTCTTTTTCATACTATTTACCATACTTTATTGTAAATACTGGTGCGGAGAGCTTTCTTCCTGGCTAGTTGCTAACTTAGTCTGTTTGTGTTGTTATAAAGAAATATCTGAGGCTGTGTAATTTATAGAGAAAAGAGGTTTATTAGGCTCACAGTTCTACAGGCTGTAGAAGAACGTTGCTGGCTATTGCATCTTGTGGGAGCCTCAGGCTGCTTCCACTCATGGCAGAAGAGGGGGAGCCAGCATGTGGAGAGCACATAGAGAGAGAAAGCAAGAGAGAGAGGGGAGGAAGTTGCCAGGCTTTATTTAACAACCCGCTCTCCCAAAATCTAATAGAGCGAGAACTCACTTATTGCCACAAGGATGGCACCAAGTTAACTATGAGGAATTTGCCCCATGACCTGAACACCTCTGATTAGGCCCATTGGGGATCAAATTTCAACACATAATTTGGATGGGTCAAATATTGAAAATATTTGCTAAATATTTTGAGATTTGGGACCAGACTTTTTAGTTTTACTATTTCTTTATGTGCCTAGCACAGTGTCTGGCATGCAGAAAGTACATAAGAAATGCATGGTAAATTAAATTACATGGGAAGATTAATCTCTGGGTTCCTTTTTCACACCAAAGTCATTGAATTCAGATCTATTTGACTTATGGTTGTAGAATTCAGGTACCTATCATGTGTTCAAACTAATAAGTTACCCTAAAGAAAGCAATCCTGTGACTATCATCTGCTATATAATTAGTAAAGGTCAGCCTCATGATTTTGGTAATAAAGAATCCTTTGTAGTCCTCATTGCTTCAAAAGCATTGGCACCAAAACATATTTCCCAATCTTACATGTTTGGAATAAAAAGTAAAATGAAAAAGTACTATAATAACAACTGTGTTTCAGAGTTTCGAGTTTGAGTAGAAGCGTAGAGAAACGTCAAAAATATACTGGAGGTCATGGCCTTAGATGTAATTTAGATACAAGAAACTTCTGCATTTTGTTTAACAAAAATTTTCGTGATTATTTAACATAGCATTTCAGAATCTTTTGCAGAAAATGCATCAGTGTAAAGGAATAGGGAGAAGAGACAGCCATATGCCCACTTAATGATGAGTAAGTACCTCATACTCTGAATAGGATGTCTTAGAAATTTCATGCAAGTGCAAATTGGCAAATTTTAAGAATTAAAAGAAACTTCAATTTTCAAGCATACCAGTTTGAGTACTAAGGAATCAGGATGTCAGGTACTAATAGAGATATTGTTTTGAAATAGTATGAGTTAAATAGAACACCTGTAGTACTTTCTGAAAATGGAATTAGATTACACAGAGAATATTCATTTCTCTTCAGATAAAATTACTTACTCAGAACAATGCTTTTAACAATCAAGTCTGCAGTGGCAGAAATGAAAAAAATTAGATGTGTGTCCATGTACTTAACTATATAACTCAAAAATAGATTTTTATAATACCAGGAAACAGGAATAAAACTCAGATTATTCTACATTTTTTATGATCCCTAAATAAAGTGAATGACATAGCTATTTTGTTCCTATTACTTTTCTTTCTCATTTTTTATTTTGAGATAATTGTGGTTTCATGCATAGTTATAAGAAATAATATGGAGTGATTCCTATAGCACTCATCCAATTTACTTGAAATCGAAGCATCTTTCTTAAACATGATATAAGTCACAGCAAGGACACTGGCATTCATGAAAATCATTTGACTTTATTTCAGGCCAACTAGTTTTACATGCACTGTGTGTGCATGTGTGTGTGTTTGTGTGTGTGTGCATGTATGTGGCTGTTTTGTACTACGCTATTTTATCATGGTTACATTTATGTGACCATCATGTGAGTATGTTTCAAAATCATTTTGTCCCACCTGTTTTTCTCTTATAGCCACAGCCACCACCCTCCACCACCACCTCCAACCCTTGGCAACCATTAATCTGTTTTTGTCTCTATCTTGTTGTCATTTTAAGAATGCTGCATAGGTAGAATAATAGTGTATTATTTTGAGATTGGCTTTTTATATTCAACATAGTTTTTGAACCTGGATCTATGCACGCTGTTATGCATATCAATAGCCTTTTAAATGCTAAATAGTATTCCATGACATGGGAATACCAAAGTTGTTTTAACATTCACTTATTAAAATTTCCAGTTTATGCCTATTACAAGTAAATCTGTTATGAACACTTCTGTATAGGTTTTTTTGTGACCATAACATTCCATTTATCTGGAATAAGTGCGTAACAGTGCAATTGCTGAATCCTATGGCAAGTGATATCAGACATATTTGTCTGTGCTTTTTTCCACCTGTATATCTTCTAAAGTGATAAGTATGTTGATTTATTTTTCTCATTTTCTAACAGAATACTTTTTTGTTTTAACTAACTGTGGTGTGTTGTTTATATATTCTAAATAAAAATTATTTTTTAAATTTTAGATTCGGGGGTAGATATGCAGGTTTGTTACATAGATATATTGCATATAGGTGGGGATTAGTCTTTGAGTGTACCCATTACCCAAATTGTGAACATTATACCCAATTGGTTATTTTCAACTCTCATACCCCTCATGCCCTCTCCTCTTCTGGAGTCCCCTGTGTTTATTATTTCTGTCGTTGTCACCTTATGTACCCATGTTTTAGCTTCTACTTACAAGTGAAAGCATGTGGTATTTGGTTTTCTTAGTTCACTTAGGAAAATAGCCTCCAGCTCTATCCATGTTGCTCCGAAAGAAATGACTTCATTCTTTTTTTATGACTGACTAGTATTCCCTGTTGTATATATACCACATTTTCTTTATCCAGTCAACCATTGAAAGACACTTAGATTAGTTCCATGGCTTTGCTATTGTAAATAATGCTGCAGTGAACATACAAGTTCAGGTGTCTTTTGTATTTAATGATTCCTTTTCCTTTGTATAGACACTCAGTAGTAGGATTGCTGGGTCAAAAAGGTCTTTAGTTCTTTGAGAACTCTCCATACCATTTTCCATAGAGGTTTAACTAATTTACTTTCCCACCAACAATGTCTAAACACAAATTCTTCGTCAAATATGGCCATGTGACACAAAATGACATTTGATCAACTGTTGACTGCATCCCCCAATAGAGTAGTACATTTGTTACAACTGATGAGCCGACACTGACACATCATTGTCGCCCAGAGTACATAGTTTAGGCTCACTCTTGGTGTTGTGTATTCTATGGATTTGGAAAAATTTGGAACAATTTGGAACAACATGCATCCATCATTATAATAAAATACAGAGTAGCTTCACTACCTTAAGAATCCTGTATACCTATCTATTCATCCCCCTGCTCTTCCTCCAACCACTGGCAACTATTGATCATTTTGCAGTCTCCATGATTTTGTATTTTCCAGAAAGTCATATGTTCCAAATATACACATTCCAATTTAAGAGAAAATGCATTCAACATTTCACCATTAAGTATGATGTTTACCATAGGCATTTGTACATACTCCTTTTTTTTAATTATACTTTAAGTTCTGGGATACATGTGCAGAACGTGCGTGTTTTTTACATAGGTATACATGTCCCATGATGGTTTGCTGCACCTATCAACCCGTCATCTACATTAGGTGTTTCTCCTAATGCTATCCCTCCTCTAACCCCCCACACCCTGACAGGACCCAGTGTGTAAAGTTCCCCTCCCTGTGTCCATGTGTTCTCATTATTCAACTCCCACGTATGAGTGAGAACATGCAGTGTTTGGTTTTCTGTTCCTGTGTTAGTTTGCTGAGAATGATGGTTTCCAGCTTCATCCATGTCCCTGCAAAGGACATGAAATCATCCTTTTTTATGGCTGCACAGTATTCCATGGTGTGTATGTGCCACATTTTCTTTATCCAGTCTATCATTGATGGACATTTGGGTTGGTTCCAAGTCTTTGCTATTGTGAATAGTGCTGCAGTAAACATATGTGTTCATGTGTCTTTATAGTAGAATGATTTATAATCCTTTGGGTATATACCCAGTAATGGAATTGCTGGGTCAAATGGTATTTCTGCTTCTAGATCCTTGAGGCATCGCCACACTGTCTTCCACAATGGTTGAACTAATTTACACTCCCACCAACAGTGTAAAAGTGTTTCTATTTCTCCACATCATCTCCAGCATCTGTTGTTTCCTGACTTTTTAGTAATTGCTATTCTAACTGGCATGAGATGGTATCTCAATGTGGTTTCGATTTCTATTTCTCTAATAACCAGCGATGATGAGGTTTTTTTTCATGTTTGTTGGCCACATAAATGCCGTCTTTTGAGAAGTGTCTGTTCATATCCTTCACCCACTCCTTGATTTTTTTTTTTTTGTAAATTTAAGTTTTTTGTAGATTCTGGATATTAGCCCTTTGTCAGATGGATAGAATACAAAATTTTTCTCCCGTTCTGTAGGTTGCCTGTTTATTCTGATGATAGTTTCTTTTGCTGTGCAAAAGTTTAGTTTAATTAGATCCCCTCTTCAATTTTGGCTTTTGTTGACATTGCTTTTGACGTTTTATTCATGAAGTTTTTGCCCATGCCTATGTCCTGAATGATATTTCCTAGGTTTTCTTCTAGGGTTTTTCTGGTTTTAGGTGTTAGGTTTAAGTCTTTAATCCATCTTGAGTTAATTTTTGTATAAGGTATAAGGAAGGGGTCGAGTTTCAGTTCTTTGCATATGGCTAGCCAGTTTTCCCAACATCATTTATTAAATAGGGAATCCTTTCCCCATTGCTTGTTTTTGTCAGGTTTGTCTAAAGTCACCTTGTTGCAGATGTGTGATGTTATTTCTGAAGCCTCTGTTCTGTTCCATTGGTCTATATATCTGTTTTGGTAACAGAATCATGCTGTTATGGTTACTGTAGCCTTTTAGAATAGTTTGAAGTCAGGTAGCATGATGCCTCCAGCTTTGTTCTTTTTGCTTAGGATTGTCTTGGCTATACGGGCTCTTTTTTGGTTCCATATAAAATTCAAAGTAATTTTTTCTAATTCTGTGAAGAAAGTCAGTGGGAGCTTAATGGTGATATCATTGAATCTATAAATTACTCTGGGCAGTATGGCCATTTTCACAATATTGATTCTTCCTATTCATGAGCATGGAATGTTTTTCCATTTGTATGTTTCCTCTCTTATTTCCTTGAGCAGTGGTTTGTAGTTCTCCTTGAAGAGGTCCTTCCCGTCTCTTGTAAGTTGTATTCCTGGGTATTTTATTCTCATTGTAGCAGTTGTGAATGGGATTTCACTTATGATTTGGGTCTCTATTTGTCTATTATTGTTGTATAGGAATGCTTGTGATTTTTGCACACGATTCTGTATCCTGAGACTTTGCTGAAGTTGTTTATCAGCTTAAAGAGTTTTGGGGCTGAGACGGTGGGGTTTTCTAAATATACAATTGTCATCTGCAAACAGACAGTTTGACTTCCTCTCTTCCTATTTGAATACCTTTATTTCTTTCTCTTGCCTGATTGCCCTGGCCAGAACCTCCAATACTATGTTGAATAGGAGTGGTGACAGAGGGCATCTTTGTCTTGTGCCGGCTTTCAAAGGGAATGCTTTCAGCTTTTGCCCATTCAATATGGTATTGGCTGTGGGTTTGTCATAAATAGCTCTTATTATTTTGAGAGAGATTCCATCAGTACTTAGTTTATTGAAAGTTTTTAGCATGAAAGATGGTTGAATTTTATCAAAGGCCTTTTTCTGCAGCTATTGAGATAATCATGTGGTTTTTGTCATTGGTTCTGTTTATATGATGGATTACTTTTATTAATTTGTGTATGTTGAACCAGCCTTGCTTCCCAGGGTGAAAGCCAACTTGATCATGGTGGATAAGCTTTTTGATGTGCTGCTGGATTCGGTTTGCCGGTATTTTATTGAGGATTTTCTCATCGATGTTCATCAGGGATATTGGCCTGAAATTTTCTTTTTTTTGTTGTGTCTCTGCCAGGTTTTGTTATCAGGATGATGCTGGCTTCAGACAATGAGTTAGGGAGGAGTTCCTCTTTTTCTATTGCTTGGAATAGTTTCAGAAGGTATGGTAGCAGCTCTTCTTTGTACTTCTGGTAGAATTTGGCTGTGAATCCGTCTGGTCCTGGGCATTTGTAGATATTCTTATCAACTTGAGGAAGTTCTTTATTCTTAGTTTGCTAAGATTTTTATATTGAGAAGGTTTTAAATTTTGTAAAAGGATTTTTCTGTGTCAGTTGGTTATAATGACATAATCTTCTTGTATAGCCTGTTGATATGGTGGGTTCTATTTATTCATTTTTGAATGTGAAACCAGTTTTGCACACCTGGAAGAAAGCCCAGTTGTTCATGGTGTATTATTCTTTTTTTACATTGTTAGATTTGATTTGTTAATGTTGTCTTAAAGATTTTTACATTTAAGTCTCTGGGAGTTATTTATTTTTTTCATTTTCTGGACTGTCTTTCACTGGTTTTACATTTAGGGTAGTAGTAAGCCCTCATCATGTGAGTTGGGGAGTGTTTCTTAGTGTTCTGAAAAAGATTTTGTAAAATTGGTTTTAATTTATCATTAAATGCTTGTGTGCATTCTTCAGTGAATGCATATGGGCCCAGATATTTCTGCTTACAAGGTTTTAAAGTACAAATTCAATTTATTTACAGGTAATAGGACCCTTCAGATCATTTCTTTAATTTTGATTACTTTTGAGGAATTTCTGATTTCCAAGTAATTGAAATGGATGTAGATTCTGTCATGATAACCCCTCTTCACTTCCCTAATTTGATTGATGTCTTTATTCTTATTAATTTGTCAGTGTTCCTAGAGATTTACCAATTTTATTTATTTTGACATAAGAATCAAACCTTTGATTCATTGATTTTCTCTATTGTTTTGCTAGTTTTGATCTTATTGATTTCTGCTTCCATTGTTTTCTTTCTTGTGCTTTCTTTGGGCTTATTTTCTTCTTCTTTTTCTAGTTTCCTAAGTTAAGATATTATGTTATTGTTTTGAGACCTTTACTCAAGTTTTTAGTGATATAAATTTTACTCTTTAGTTATATACATTTTATAGCTATGTCTTGCATACATTGATATCTTGTATTTTCATTCAGTTCTATGAAGTTTTGTTATTTTTTTTCCGCAATTTCCTCTTTGACCTGTGTATTATTTAGAAGTGTTTTATTTATTTTCCAAGTGTTTGGAGTTATAGCTATTGTCTTTTTATTATTGTTCCCTAGTTTGATTTCACTGTGGTTAGAAAATACAAACCATATTATTGCAAATCATTGACAATTTGTTGAGGCTTCCTTTACGATTTAAATGTGTTCCAATTTGGACATTTTCCATGAACACATTAATACTATGTGCATTCTACTACTGTTGTATATTCCTTAAGTGTTGATTAGATCTTTTTGGTTGATGATGTTTATTTCATCCTTTCTAATATTCTGTCTACATATATCAACTATTGAGTGGGGTGTTGAAGTCTCCTCCAATTGGTATTCTGGATTTTTCTATTTCTTCTTTCATTTTTTTTTTTTTTTCACGTATTTTGTAGGTCTATTGTTCAGTGCATTCACTTGTAAGATTGCTTATACCTCCTTGGTGGATGGACCTATTTATCTTGGTAATTGTCTTTTCTGTGAAGTAAACTTCATCTCACATTAAGATAGACACTCTTGCTTACTTCTGTTTGCATGGCAGATTTTTTCCAACATTTATTGTCATCCTACAGACACCATTGTACCTGAAATGAGTCCTTTTTCTATACAGAAATACATATAATTGGGTCATGCGCTTTTTTTCTAGCTGTTGATTTCTACCTTTTAATTGGTATGTTTAGGTAAATAACATTTAATGTTATTATTGGTATTTTAAGATAATTCAGATAATTTTTTATTTTATATATTTAAGGTGTATAACATGATGTTTTTATATACAATATGTAGTGAAATGATTTCTCCAATCAAGAAAATTACCCTCTTTATTATCTTCCATCTAATATCTAGTCACTTAACTAATTTTCAGTATAAAATATAGCATTATCAACTACTATACTCATGCTGTACATTAGCTCTATAGATTTATTTTTATCCTACATAACTCCAGGTTTATACATTTTGGCCTATAAATTTTTAAGTGAACATATTTTTTTCAATACTCCTGGGTATGGGAGTGAAATTCTTGGGTCATCTGATTTAAATTTTGAGAAAATGCCAAATTGTTTACTACGGTGCTGCAACATTTTATATTCCTACCAGCAATCTAAGAGTGTTCCAATTTCTCCACAACCTTGCTAATGATTGTTATTATCATTAATTTTCATACCCATCCTAGTGGATATGAAATGGTATCTAATTATGAATCTTATCTGCATTTGCTTAATGTCTAATAATGTTGAGCATCTTTTTCTGTGCTTGCTGAGAAGGATTGGTATTAATTCTTCTTTAAATGTATGGTAGCATTAAACAGTGATTGCATCCACTCCTGAGTTTTTCTTTGCTGAGAGATTCTTTATTATCGATTTAATATTCTCTTATATTCATATTGTCTATTTCTATTCAAATCAGTTTTGGTAGTTTGTGTGTTTCTAGGAGTTTGTCTATTTCATCTAAGTTTTCTAATTGTTAATAGCATTATTCTATAATCAGTTTCTATGTGGTCCATGATAATGCCCACATTTTCATTTTTAAAGTTAATAATTTGATTCTTCTCTTTGCTTCATGGTCAGTCTAATTGAAGATTTCTGAATTTTGTTGAGTTTTTTAAAGCAACTTTAAAAAAATTTTAATTGACGTATAATAATTGAATATATTTATTGTGGAACATATGATGTTCTGAAATAGGTATATATTGTGCAATGTTTTAGTTGAGCTTATTAACATATGCATTGCCTCACATACTTACCATGTTTGTGGTTGAGAACAAAATTATTTCTTTGTGTTGTGTTCAATTTTCTCTTTGTTCTAGTTTATTAAAGTGAATGGTTAGATTATTTATTTGAAATCTGTCTTCTTGTTTAATGTGTGTTTTTACCACTATAAATTTTCATTTGAGCACTGCTTTCTCTACATCCCATATATTTATTTTTGTATATTTTGTTTTCATTTTTTGTTCATCTCAAAGATTTTTATTTGGGCTGAATGTTTGTTTCCCATCAAAATTTTTATATTGAAGCCCTATCCCCAATATGGTAGAAATGGAGATGGGGCCTTTCATAAGTGGTAGTTTATGAGGGTAGAACCTTCTTTATAGGATTAGTGCCTAATATGGTTTGGCTCTGTGCCCCACCCAAATCTCATCTCAAATTGTAATCCTCATATGTCAAGGGAGGGAACTGAGGGGAAGTGATTGGATCCTGGGGGTGATTTCTTCCATGATGTTCTTGTGATAGTGAGTGAGTTCTCACAAGATCTGATGGTTTAAAAGGTTGCCACTTCCCCCCTCACTCTCTCCCTCTCCCTCTCCCTTCTGCTGCCATGTAAGACATGCCTTGCTTCTCCTTCACCTTCCACCATGATTGTAGGTTTCCTAAGGCCTCCCCAGCCCTGCAGAACTGCGAGTCAATTAAACTTTTTTTAAAGTAAATTACCCAGTCTCAGGTAGTTCTTTATAGCAGTGTGAAAATGGACTAATAAAGTCACTTATAAAAAGGGACACAGAGAGCTTGTTTTCTATTTCTATCACTTTGTGCCATGTGAGAAAATCAGTAAGACAGCTCTCACCAGGACCCAACCATGCTGGCACCTTGATCTCAAACATCTTACCCTCCAGAACTGTAGGAAATGAATGTTATTCAAATACCCAGTTTATGGTATTCTTCTTATAGCAGCCCAAACAGGTAGTAGTTAATAATTGTCTTTGTGATTTCTCTTTGGAAACGTTAGTTATTTACAAATATGTTGTTTAATTTTCACATATTTGTTAGTCCCCAAATGTTCTTCTATAATTTATTTCTAATTTATTTCCGTTGTGGTAAGAGAACATTATTTATATAATTTCAATGGTTTTAAATTTATTGTTATTTGTTCTGTGGCCTAGCACATGGTCTGTATTGCAGAACAGGCATATTACTATTGTTGGTTGGCGTTTTCTATGGATCTCTGTTACTTTTTCTTGGTTATTACTGTTTGATTTGCCCCTTAGTTGTATTCATTATGTAAAGTCGGGTATTAAAGTCTCCATCTATTAATGTTAAAATAGTTCTTCTTTCAATTATGTCCATTTTTGCTTCATGTGTTTTGAGACCCTGTTTTTAACTGTATGTATATTGATAATTCTTATAGTTTCTTGATGAATTGTCTTTTATTTATAATGTCCTTTTGTGTCTCTAGTAAAATTCCTGTCTTAAATTTTATTTTTTCTGAGATATATTATACTCATTCCAGGTCCCTTGTAGTTTTGTCTTGCCTAGAATATCTTTTATCATTCTTTTATTTTCAATCTATTTGTGTCTTTAAATTTTGAATCTCTTATAAGCAACACATAGTTGGATAATATTCTTTTTATTTTATTTTTAATTTATCCTGTCAATGTCTGCCTTTTAATTAGAGAGATTAGTCTATTTACACTTAACATAATTACTTACAGGGAAGGACTTATTCCTATTATTTTGCTATTTGTTTTTGTTTATCTTACATCATTTCTTGTTCTTCAAATTTTCCATTATTTTCCTCTTTTGTACTGGATATATTTTAATTTTCTTTTCATTGCTTTTATTATGACTTTATTTTCATAAACTACATCTTTATACATTGTGTGCCCATCAACATATATTTGTAATTATTGATATATGCAATTATCTGTTAAATAAGATAGGAAAAGAGAAAATACAAAGGCTATTAAGGCAGTATTTTATGTTTACTTAAGTAGCTATGCTACTGTTCTTTATTTATTTATATGTATTGAGCATACTATCATGTGTCCCTTCATTTCAGCCTGAAGGACTTCATTTAGCATGTTTTTGTAGGAGACATTTGTTACCTCATATGGTTTCTTACTTACTTGGAATATATTTCTCCTTTTTAAGGACAATTTTATTGGATATTGTAGGTTTATGGGTTTTATTTTTTCTTTTAACATTTTAATTATATCATCCCACTGCCTCTGGACACCATAGTTTCCGGTAAAAATCAGCTATTGAAGATGTTTTGTACCTGAGTTACTTCTTTTACAGCTTTCAATATTCTGTCTTTGCCTTTGGCTTTTGACAGTTTGATTATGATGTGTCTCCCCCTCCTTGGACTTTGTTGTTACTGTTTTCTGCAGTCATTGTTATTTATTTGCTGGCTTTTCTGAACTAATTCTGGAAAATCTGTGTTACCGTCATGTGTGGCCATTGAAGCCAATGTTTAATTATCTAATGATCAGCCAATGAAAATAGGCAAAGATTTTCTTAAATGCCTAGACCCAAAATAACTCTATCTTTTTCTATAGGCTCTGTGTGTGTGTGTGTGTGTGTGTGCACGCACGCTGAATTACACCCTCAACACTCAGCTAGGCAATTTACAACTTTGCCTTAGCCTTCAGCTCCTGATTGCAGAAATTCTCAAGGTCTGCCAAAGGTGACATCTAGGGCTTTCTCAGTTCTTTCCTGAGTATGCAGGAAGGACAGAACCTCAAGCATTCTAACTGACATTCTAGGCTCCCAGAAATGTGCCAGAACTTTAAGAGTTTTTATTTAATAAACCATCTCGCCAATAGACTTTCCTCCTAATATTTTTGATTAATCCATTGTTTGTCCCAGTGTTCTTCATTACCTGACCTAATAGCAACCGAAACATTTGCATTTAAGTATTTTTGACAAGTTCCCTCAGGCAGCAGCTTTATTAGGTGAGTTCTGAGTTATGGGAGGTAAATGCAAGCCTTCTGAGTGGGCCTTCTAGAAGTCACCAGATAGATCAACTAAGTTCATTCTGCTCTCTCCACCTATATGAGGAAGGTAGGCTGTTATTTTCAAGGTTACCAATGAACTGTGGAACAAGAGATGGAACTAGGATCAGTTAAAATTACACAAATGTTGCTGCTCTTTGATACTTGGCAGGTTTTATTGAATAAACACTCTCTAGGTTGCTATAAGCTTTTAGTTAATTTTCAGAGTTTTGCACTATTGGTTTATCTGGGTTACTGGCTTCTCCAGTGGCAAATATAGGCTATGCGAGACAAAAAAGAAAACTCAAGAAACTGACTACTGTGTTATTATTTGAATTCTGAAGTTCCTAGCCTGTTTGACTTTTGATTGACTTTTGACTTTTCTCCAACTTTCAAGTTTTCTTTAAAATATTTAATATGTAATACATAATATATTTGATACTAAATATTAATATGTAATATAGCTATGCTTAGTGGTAGAAATAGAGAAAAGTATTCTCAACCCATCTTTATGGAGGGAAAAGTGTTTTTAAATGTTAGGATTTTTTTTTTTAGAAATTAACTTATATACACACAAACATCCACACACATACATAAATACAATTCAGCCTTTAAAAATGACAACGGACAGTGCAATGACAAAGAGTGTGAGGGCTCATCGCCCTTACCAAGCTTACTGCCTTGTGAGGAAGATCAATAAGACCTAAGCAAAAATAAATAGCATACATAAAAAATTAATTTAAAATAGAAAAAATAGGATACATAAAAAATTAAGATTGAAGTTGACCTATTATAAAAGATTAAAAAGCCACTGATTGATGTTGACATGAATATAAAGGTGATGCAGGGGTGTCTCTGTAGGATTTCAATGCAAAGATAATTTTTTGAAATTTTTAATTTTTGTGAGTACAGAGTAGGTATATATATTTATGGGTTACATGAGATGTTTTGATACAACCATGCAATGCATAATAGCCACATCATAGAGAATGGGGTACCCATTCCCTCAAGTATTTATCCTTTGTGTTACAATTATACTCTTGTAGTTATTTTAAAATGTACGAATAAGTTACTAGTGACTGTAGAAGTTAGTATAGTATTGGAGACAAAGGAAGACTAGAGAGTCAGGCGCTTACTGAGCAGGGAAACAACAGAAAAATGAGTACCTTATTAATGTGAAACATATCTATGACTATCGATAGAAATACAATAGATATAGATAAATTTCAGGAATTGTGTTCTCTGTAAGGGTAGGGACCAACTATGTTACAATGATTTTCTCTGGGTCTTGTTTTGGGATGGCTTGAACTTCTTGGCTTTTTTTGTATTGTTTAAATTTGACAATAAAATGTATAGAATATTTAATAATAAATAGTATACTATTTTGAGAAAAATAATTTTAAAATTATTTTTCTAGCTTGTTTATACCATTCAAATAGCCTTCCTCAGCCTCGTTATGAATAAGTTTCAATTTGTTTTGGATCGACAATCACCATAATCAACTATCAGGAGATGTATTGGTACATCATGTTATGGTGATTGAGGGGGAGAATCGGATAGATTACACTAGTTATAGGATAATTTTCTAGTTTTGTTCCAGTCAATATGAAAACTCATGAATTTTTTAAAAATGTAAGGAAGATTATGAAAGCTTGAGTTGAACTATAATATATTACCCAATATTGCACATCATTGGTTAGAAAGCAGGTGTAAGGACAACAAGAAAAAATGCTTGGTATAAAATTGTAAACTTTAACATACAGAATACCTTGGAATTATTTCACTGAATCTAATTGTACCATATGCATATGAACCAAAAAAGAAAATGACTTTCGTTACAAAATTACACATTGTAATTTAGCAACCTGCAGTTGACTTAATAGAATCACTTAGAATGGATAAAAATATTACTCTGTATGTAAATTATCAGCACAATGGGAATATGCATGAAATTATTTGAGCAAGCAATTGGCCAGATTTTCCTAGGAGAACACCTTTCTATTTGAAGCATATTTAAGTAATTATCTATGACATGCCTCTACTTTCCTACAGTGACAACACTGAAATAAGAGCAGAGAGATCACTTTCTAGTCCAGATTTTGTCAATGACTGATTGGATAAATATATATTTCCTGCTGCAGTTTTCTCATTTGTTTCTTCTTTCTAACTAAAAGGATTAGATAAAGTAGGATTCAGAGTAAGTGTCTGCATATCCTCAGACTCTTAGTTTAAAGATAAAAACATAGCATTGTATTTTTTAAATTTGCAGTCAAGCAGTGTTTTAAATGTGGCAAAATGGGTACATGGTTCACTGCCTTCATCTGTGTATCTGTGGTAGAAAACATTATTTTTCTCAATTATTTACTAACCCTCCTTAAAAGAGCACATTATATTATCTTCTTTTTGCCTTGAATTTTAACAAAAACTATTTGTGATAATTTTTTGATTTATATATTCAAGGCTGATCACAGTTCAGCTTGAATATACATTTTTTTCCTGACAGATACCTATTGTGACCTTCACAGTAAGTAAATATACTCAACAATGCTGCTCCATGCAGCTATCCATCTACTAGTGCTGTAACTTTCATAATCTGGTGATTTGTGCTTATGCATCTAGAGCTACGCTTGTGTGTGTCCTGTATAATTGCCAGTTTTTAGAAGAGCAGAAGGTAGCCAAGAACAATGTATGAGATGATTGTTGTTGCCTCTTTTAAGTCATAAAGTACATCTGACATCAGTAAAAGATTCAGCTAAATGTTAAGAATTGTAGGCTGATGAACTTACTTAAATATCTACAGCACAGTCATGAATAAATTTATATTTCAATATACTCTGGAAGGAGAAATCATTTAGAATTTTACCTTTTCTTTAATAAAGTTGTCTATCTGATGGCACTGTTTTTTTTAACCAACAAATTTCTGAGAACCCGAGGGAGCTCCAACTCTGCATATTTAATCCTGAAGTACCTTATGAATCCTTGTTTAATATTTGAACATCTAAGTGTTCACATCAGTTCATCTTCTCTGAAGTAGATACATCTCTAAGAGGGTGCACAATAGCAGTTTAGCTGCAAAATGTGAAAATGAAATTGTCATGTTTAATCACTTCTCTTCCTAAGAAGAAAGATTTAAGCATGTGGAAATGGAATCACTCAAGTCTGAATTAGGCCAACTGCTGTTACTAATATAGCCATGATGAAACAAGCTTGTTCATTTTGTATTCCAAGCACCTGTCACAGTATATAAAACATAATAGACACCCAAAAGTTCCTTATTAAAAGAATGAATGAATTAATAAGTGGAGGGACAATCATTTCTTCTTGAAACTGATGAGTCAATAAGTGAAGAAGCATCTGAAACATACGCTAAAGTGATAGACCATCATAAAAATATTCAATAACAGAGAAGCAGGACATGTCAGGAAAGAGCATGGATTCGTTAAATTACATAAATTTGTGTTTGATTCTCCTCTTTCACTTACTTACTGTGTGATTTGAGAAAATGTCTTCATCATAGTTTTCCTTTCTGTAAAATGAAAATATTTATTAGCTCGTTAAGTTGAATAAAAAATGTTTCTACACAAGACTCTACCACAATTGGCACTCAGTAAAAATCTATTTCCTTTCCTATCCTATCCTTAGAGCAAAACTCTTTTAAAATATGACAATGCAATGTGTTTACTAAAGAAAACTAGAAAAGCTTTTATTTTTGATATTTAAATCATTTAGATGCTGCTGGATAAAAGAGGAAGCTAACCAATAACTATTTTGTACTCTTCACAAGTCCGATGATTATTCTTCAGATGTCATGTTGATCAGTCCTAGCTGGAAGCATTGATAACTATCAACCTATATGCTCAATCTTTCACATATTTTTATGCCAATATTAATTAAGTAGAAACAGCCTCAGATCTTGAACACTTATTCTCAGGCAGTGGATTTTTATAATTATTTTATGTGTACATTAGGTAACAGAAGGCAAATTGAGTACTTTCCATTCAAAGAAATAATACACTGAACTAAAGTTGAATGTTTAAAATTTTAACTATCAAAAAAAATGCATATATAGAGGTGAAGTATCGTTTCCAAAATATATTTGGAATACTAAAGGTCAAAGGTGAGCATCAGGAGCCAAAAGATTACTCTCCTTCCCTTCTTCCTTTTTCTTGCTTCATTTCTTATACCTTCCTTTCTCCTTTTACCAAACTTCATCTCATATAACATCTGAATTAGTACATTTACTAATTCAGTGTTCAAATTTTGTGCCTAATTTCTTAACAGCAATAATTAGAGGGAGATAGTGTCAGTTATATTATTATTGGAAAATAAGAAACTCACCTGATAGCAAAAGCAAGATTTGTATAATATCAGTCACTAAAATAATTTTCTTCTGTAGAATTTTATAAAGGAGAAACTAAGAAATATCATGAACAGATTATTGAATAACATCCTGTAGCTAATATAATAGTGGGTTTTGTGTGGTTACTCCTTATAGTACTCTTGAATAAACATATATACCTTAATATTCATCTGCAAATCAGGGAACATGGTTCTTTGAGCAGGCCAAGCATATGTTGTCACAGTGGACTGGCTTGAAAAAGTATAGACCATAGAAATAAGTAACACAAAATGGATTAACCATGTATTTCCAATATGTCCTATAAATAAAATTTCTTTTAGCTTTAGTTCTGATAAGAGCAGATGGGTGCATTCTATGACAAGGCCTGGTGAGCTTATACTTGGACTTACTAGGAGCAAATGAGAGAGAATTTTATTTTTATTTTTATTATTTTCTTTAAGATGGAGTTTTATTGTGTCTCCCAGGCTGGAGTGCAGTGGCACAATCTCGGCTCACTGCAACCTCCAGCTCCTGGGTTCAAGTGATTCTCCTGCCTCAGCCTCCTGAATAGCTGGGATTACACACGTGTGTCAACACACCTGGCTAATTTTTGTGTTTTTAGTAGAGACGGGGTTTCACCCTGTTGGCCAGGCTGGTTTTGAACTCCTGACCTCAAGTGATCCACCTGCCTTGGCCTCCCAAAGTGCTGAGATTATAGGCGTGAGGCACTGCACCCGACCAAGAGAGAAAATATTGAGATGTTGACATAATTTTGTAGCAATTAAGAAACCTAGCCACCATTTTGTCTTAAATGGAGGCTTTATCATATACTGCCTGTGACATCTGGCATATAATTGCCTTATTCTGTTACTTAATATTTCATATATGGATATTAAATGCACAATCAGAATAAAAATTTCTGGAGGGCACATGTCAAAAGTATTATATGTTTAACTCACCCACAGTTTCTAATCATGAACATGCTTGATAAATGTTTGTTGCATGATTAAACCAAGTAAAGAAGCTTCATCCTGGTCAATTAGCCAGGATCACTAGACATAAAAGCATTGAGGGGCTTAAAGGTGCCACACTCAATAGTATGAAAATAGTTATGGCAGCCTTATTACAATGGTTATGGAATCTACATTAAGTGGCTCAGCAGTTATAGTTGGCCAAGAGTCCTAAAGATGGGTCATTGGAAGGTACACCTCTTATTCTGCCCTAATTATCATGCTTACCTGTAACTGGGTCTGTTATACCCACACATTTCAGAAATAAAACCTATAGGTACCTTGTGTGTCCATTTTGGTCACAAGTGGAGAGAAACAGAGAAAAAGAAAATTTGAATTTCTCTTATATTCTCTACCCTAAGCAGGAAACTAAGCTTTCATTTCCACAAAAGTCAATCTCCTATCTTAATATATATATATTTTTGAGTCTGGTGTTCTTTGCATAACCCATGCATCTGCACAAAACACACACACAATTGTGGAAATAAGGACCAAACAAATGAGAAAAGCAATGCCTATTTATTCTGAGACTGATGTAGCAAGAGAGTCAGCCACCGTCAATAGCATTTAGCGAAGACTGAAAGGCAGAAAGAGAAGTATAGGCTATATAGTGGGAAACAGAGGCTTCAAATATGCCCTGATTAGAGGTTGTTGGCCTGGAGAAGTTGCATGCTGACTAACTGGAAGCAGAACATCCTATGTGATTGGTTCTAAGTTGAAACCAAGGACAAAAATTAGTAAAGTTGTCAGTTGTTAATCCAGATCTGGCCATTTGGAGTCAATTGTTACAGAAGTTGTTAAGCTTTCTTCATTGTCAATATTGTCAATAAAGGCAGCAATTTGGCTTCTTGAAAGTCTGTCTTACACCATGCTGGCTTCTGAATTATTATAGGTAAAAGTATTGTTTTCCTGGGTAGGTTGCTGCAGGTTGTGGGTTAAAGTTCTATTATTTTTATATGTGTCTTGGCCATTGTTATTTGTATATTCAGTCTTCACATACACACACATATTTAAAAATTCAGGAAATGAAACTGATCTGCAGGCCAAAAGAAAGGGCAACAGTCCAACAAAGATCCAGGAGTTAGTTGAGATCCAAGCAATAATTTCTGGGTCTAAAATGATACTCAATCTAAACACATAGAGCAGAATCTCAGTACTGAAAGGACAGAGGATGAGAGGTAGAAATAACAATTATACAACTAATCTCATGAGTTGGTATCAGAACAAGGTGCATGAAAACAAAGATGAAATCTGAGCTTATTGGGATTGGTCATAGGCAAGAGCCAACGGGCTGATATGCCTGAGGTATTTTACTGAGAATACAGAGACTGGTCTTTGCCCTTGGCTCTTGCAATCAAATAAAGATGCTTGCCATCTCAGTGCTATCAAACATAAAGAAAGTTTTCCTATGAAAAAGCTTCACTAGGATTTTTAGGGAATAGGATGCAGATATCGTACCCATGTATGCAGACAATGAGGTGAACAGGTGCAGACTCTTAAATTAGTGTTGGTAAGCCCTGTTATGTAGCTAAATAAAGGTGCTAGAATTATATTATTTGACCTAAATATTCAGATGACTATGCAATATTTTGGTTGTTTTTTGTCTGATAGGTTATTTTTGTTTTTCTATAAAAGCTATACTCTATCTAATCTATATATCTTTCTATCACTTTTATCTATGTGTCTATCATTCCATTTAAAGGAAAGAGAGATATAAGATTCTGAAGAGAGATGAGCATGTGCATGTAGTCTTGAGTGTCATACAAGTTTGGAGACTACTGTGGAATGTGTTAGATCAGATGACTGAAGAGTCAAATCAAGGTTTGGAAATTTGAAGGAAGGATTTAAGGGACTGGTTAAAGAGAACTGCTTTTCACATGTGCCCACATTTTGGGTGCAACAAGGATGTTTAAAAATGTTTCCCACTTTATAAGTTTAATCGTAGTAAATGCACAGAAATTAATTTTCTCTCAAGTTTAAACAGTAAAAACTATTTTAAAAAGGAAACCGGCTGCTTTGTTTGCCCTTTAAATTTGGGTAAGTTTTTCATAAAATGTGAAATACCCTCAGGCCTCACATAGAAGATAAATGCCCTCTAAATGTAACAAACAAATAATGCTTTCAATGGTAGGTAATCATAAATGACATCTTTGTATATATTACATAATTTTCCTCTCCTGAAAGATGTAGTCAGAAAGTTAGAACCCTAACTACACTCTCACATAAAGTACTAATTCAGAAGTGAAGTTTATAACCTCTCTCAGAAATATTTTTCTTTTTGTGAAACTCTAGACATTTTATTACATTTATTTCTCTTTGCTGAAATTTAGTCAAATGGTCAGTCTGACTAATGTGTTGATTCTCCTTGCTTTGATACAATGAAGAGAGGTGTTATTGACACATGGAAGAGTCAGTAAGAACAGAACCATCCAAATATCCTGCTTTAAACAGGAGTTTTGTCAGTAAAATGACTATATCCTATAGTGTAAAGGGTATGCATGTGAATTCAGAAGAGCTAAGTTAAAGTCCTGGCTCTGATACTAACTAGTCTAGTGATGTTGGTCAAGTCACTTAAACCCTCTTGTTCTTTTCCTCACCTAGCAAAATGGCAGAGTTAAACATAATTAGATTTTCTTTCAGCTCTTAATTTTGGAATTAGATGATTTTTGCTAAAAATAGACATTAAAAACAGAAATTTCAACAGTGGGTAATGACTGAGTTGAACATTCATATGAGACTAATCAAAAGGCACTGGCTTGTGAGTTTAACTATGTCATGGATTTTTTAATCACAAGACTCTTGTAAGATGCAAAGGAAAGGAAATAAACATTTAATAAGTGCCTAATTTGTATCAAGAATTTGATAAAGGTTTTATTTTCATTTTTATCAATTCTATATAACAACCAAATGAGATGATTATCAATAACCACTTATCAATTAAAAGGAAACTGAAGAACAGAGCATTTAGATAATATTCTCAAAATCATGTAAGTATTTAGGAACAGTGCAAGAGTGATACAAACTATTCCTGTGTGAATACAGCACTAGGGCCAGCAATTACTGAATTTCCACAATCTATTGCCAATCCCTGCCTAGCCTTGGGGCATTTTATGCCATTTGGTCAGTTTTATGTTTCTATACTTCTATGGTATATGCATATCTTCTTTTCCCTTACTTAATATGTTTTGTGACCCATATTTTTCCTGCAAAAATCAAAGGGATTTAAATTATGTCAACAAAATAATTATAAAATGCAGCGAAGTTCAAGATTAACCCTTTAGCCAATGAAGCTGACGTTATTTTTTTTTTCAGCAGAATAAATTATGTTACTCTGCTTCTTACATATAGTGGATACCTAATAAGCATTCATTGCATAATTAGAGGAATAAATGTATTAGGAAGGAGTTAGAGTGCCTCATCAGTAGACTCGATTATCCTCCGACTATGCGAAAATCAGAATTCAACTTCAGTATTTATCATTTAGTCTGTGTCTATAAGAATTAAGAGTACAAGAGGACCGAACACTTATATTGTTTATATAGGTTATACATGCTGTTGATAAAAATAAACCTGGCTCAAAAATAAAGTATTCCAAATCCACATTTGTATGACCAGAAGGTT
The DNA here is from genome assembly GCF_028885655.2 of Pongo abelii. Lineage (NCBI taxonomy): Eukaryota > Metazoa > Chordata > Mammalia > Primates > Hominidae > Pongo > Pongo abelii. The sequence goes on from NC_071998.2 coordinate 28,447,417, forward strand.
TTTCTTTTTCTCTTTTTCTTTTATTTAAGTAGTCTGGATAATTGCCTTGACATTATTCTTTGTTTTCTTTGTAAAGATGCAGAATAAATGTAACCTGACTCACCACTCCTATTTTGGGCTAACCTGCATGATACTTCGTGACTTTATGCTTCATAAGTAATTATCACCTTTAAGAAAACCTATTTGTTACTAATATATAGTAAGCTGTGTTATATAATTAATATCATAGCTTTCAATAGAAAGTCCACACAGCAGGGTTCACATCAATATTCATTACATTGAAACAAAATATTTCTGTCTGAATTTTTCCTGAGTTTCCACATTTTTTCATCATGTTATATAGAATGCATTGGAGCGTTTGAATTTTTCTTTACTAGATTTCACTTGATTTACCTTAATGCTCACCTCAAATCCCAAGTATAGGATTATATCAAAAGAGTATCACAAAAGGACTCTGTTGGGACTTGGCTTGGGCAAGGCATAACTACCCAAAATATATCTCATAATATTGCAGATTTAAGTGTATTCCCATTATTTCCAATATTCAATAATTACAGTTTTAGGCTATAATTTGTAAAATGCCCACAAAAGTTAAATATATCTAGTCAGTTCAGTGCCCATTAGGCAAATAATTCTTCTCACATTCTTATTTATATTTATTTAACATATATTTACTGATCATCAATGGCACGACCTCTGAGATATGCACTAAGTTTACAAAGAGTAAATAGCTTTTGCTCCTTAAAGGAGTCACATTATTTTGGATAACCAAGATAGTAAACAGAACTTTTAGACAACTAATTGATACAGGGAGAAGATATTACAACAACTTATACAGGAATCTTGGACCCCATACACATGATTTGGGCACAAACTAACAGGATGATTTTATTCATATCTTTAAATGCCAATTAACTTTCTAACTATCTGAAATGAACTTAGTGTTAAATCATCAAAACATTAGCAAATTACCCTTTATGACTCCCAATAGCTAATGCAGATGTATGGAAAGAAGATGTTTCCTTCTGCAGAGTCAAACTAATGTGTTCACCTCCTTAGTGCAGGCATAATATAACAAATGATAATTATGGTTTTAGTTAGTGGGTGAACAATTGCAGTGAAATGGAAAAAGTCAGAGGATAGGAACAAAGCAAGCTAGCTCAGAAATCTTTACCATGCCAAGTATATTTAACCCATATTTAAAATTAGCCTAAAATAAATTGTGGAAATCTTGGCTATGGTATCTGGCTTAGCCAGTTAGCAATCCTTTCAAATATCTAGATTCTGGTATGTCTGACCAATTTTACCAGGAATGCTGGCAAAAAAGGAGAAAAAAGTTTGGAAATATTTTCTGGTGGGGTTACATTTGTAAGTTATGTTCTTTATGCACGTTTAGGAAAATTTTAGCTAGCTAGAAGATTCCAGGAAATGAATGTTCACTTTAATATTATTATCTGGAAAATAGTATGCATTTGTTATAAGTTATATAATAAAACTTTTTTTAAACTTCAGAAAATCTTTTTGAAATAGAATAATCATCATTATATAAAATGTATTACACATTACCTGAATAACTACGTATGTTGACTTTCTTCAGAAGTATCATTCACATCATTAATCTCATTGTAAAGAAAGACAGCTTCAGACAGTTTAATAGATGAAAGTGAATGAGCAACTACTCTTGGTAATTCCCTGACACATGACTAACAAAGCTTAAATTGCCTACAGAAGTTTACTTTCATATGACTTGTCTTTGTTCCAAAAGTCGAGAAAGGGCTGGGCACGGTAGCTCACGCCTCTAATCTTAACATGTTGGGAGACAGAGGATTACTTGAGGTCAGGAGTTCAAAACCAGCCGGGCCAACATGGTGAAACCCCGTCTCTATTAAAAATACAAAAAAAATTAGCAGGGCATGGTGGCAGGTGCCTGTAATCCCCAGCTACTCAGGAGGCTGAGGCGGAAGAATAGCTCGAACCCAGAAGGCAGAGGCTGCAGTAAGCTGAGACCACGCCACTTTATTCCAAACTAGGAAACAGAGTGAGACTCTCTCTCAAAAAAAAAAAAAAAAAAAAAAGTAGAGAAAAATGTTTAGGTTATATGAATTTTATAATCAATTACATTTCATAGAGTGTCTATATATTGCTACATTTTAAATATTCTATATCAAAGAACTATAACATTTTCATAAATTTCACAGGATTTCTTTAATCAAATGTTTAACTTTTACACTTTTTAGTTCATAATTATAGAGCAATTTTATTAAAATATTGAATCTAGAAATTATCATAAATACTATTTTCTAAGGAAAACTTTTCATATAGGAACTAGAAGTCAGATAAATTTTATAAGATCAATACATTTTTCATGAAGCATTATTACATCTATTACCTTAGTTTATTCAGAAATAACAACTCTATTAAGAATATTTAAGCCAAAGGATAAACAATATTTTAAGCAAATTTCATTGCTTGTGTACACAGGATAAAATTAGAAAATAAACAAAAGTATAAAGCCATACTCAAAAATGTTCCATTTTCTCATGATCTAGTGATAACCACTCACAACTTCTTTGGTGTATTTCTTTCCATTGCATTTCTCTGGATGTGTATGTGTCTGCACAATGAAGTTTATATTGCATGTAAAATTTATTTTATTCAATATTTACTCAATATCACTATTTTACTGAATATCATATCATGTCCATTACCTTATGATATTAACATTTTCTGAAAATACCATCTAAAGGGCTACATAATATTCTACTTATGTCACATATAGACATGTCATAAGCCATTTAAATAGTTCTCTAAGGATGAACATTTATGATTCAAATATTTTCTATTGCAAATAATGCTATAATGAATATCTTAGAACCTAAATATAATATTGCCTATTGATTTATTATTTAGGATATATTTATAGTGGTATAGTTTTAATAAAAATTTGAATTAAATATTATAGAAGTGTTAAGCTTCTCATAGGTCTTTAATATTACAAATTTTCATTAAGGTACTGTAATCAATGCTTTGTATTGAAAATTAAATACATGAAATTATTATGCATGCTAGTATGCATTTTTGGTAGTTTACATAAAATGAAGGGAAATCAAATGAACTCATATATAATTTGTTGATTAAACAGTGAGTTTCACTCTGTGGCTTTGTAAAAGTTACTTAACTTGTCAGTGCTTCAGTTTTCTTATTTAAACGAAGATTACAATAATAGGAGTTTATAGAACTGTGCATGGTACAAAGTAAGAAATGATAGATAAATAGGCAATGAGTTATAGCTATTATGATTGTTTTACTTATTGTTGAATCATTGGTCTGATGCCTGTAATCCTCAGGTTTCTAAGAGACATGAATAATTTCATTCTTAGCAAATACATAGCTTTTAAGATTTCTACCCAAATGATTCAGGATTGCCTTCCTTCTGCTCATATGTAATGTAATGAAGGGAACAAATATTATCTATTAAAGCTAAGGCTGAGACAAATGCTGTATAACTCTGAGTAGGAGATAGCAAAGAAAATACATCATCTGGCCTTTCCTTTATTAGCAGTAGTGAGATATAAAGGCCTTTGCATCATAGTCCTTCCTTGAGGGAACAAAGTAAAGCTAAGGAAATGGAATCTTCCTCCTTACTGGTCCTCATGATTTATGACTATAATAAACCTGACTACACAAAAGCACACATTGTTTCAAGGAAATGCTAAGTGTCATCTTAACACACCCAAAAGCCTGCTCTTCATAAGAAAAAAATGTTACAAGGACCAGTGATTCACTTCCCTAATCATTTGCTTACAAAAAGCATCCTACTGTGTTCATCATCAAGAAACACTATATTCCTTTGACTATCTCCTTAGGAAAGGGGGTGGGGAACAAACACAGAAGAAAAGAGTAAATGAGAATGAGGCTCTAGAGCAATAGAGAGCTTTTGATGAGGAGGCCAAAATATTGAGTCTCTCACTGTTCTGCTAGCTGGGAATTTGAGGCAAACTACTTGGCTTTCATCTTTTTAGCTATGAAAAATTAAGTGATTGAAGTAAATGATTTCTAAGCCCTTCGCCATCTACAACATTCTTGAAATTTGTATAATCTTATTAATAATAGAGACCAGCATGGCTGAAATGGAAGCAAAAGAGTGAAGAAGTTAAAGTACATCCTTCAAAAATTACCCTGCTGAGAAAATTAACTTTGAACACAGTAACTGTAATTATGAGACAAACTGCAACATTTGACACCAGTGATCACTTCAGCTTATTTTCCTCTCTTGATTTCTACTCTTTCCCCCGTCTCTTCTGGTATTTTGTTGTACTTCCTTTGTTCTTCTCCCCCAAGGTTTTAAGTAAAGAGACTGATAAATTATGTCATTCAACCCCCTCCTCTGCATTGTTCAACCTATGCAAACGCACCCATCAGCTGAAATGAACATAATGAAAGGGACAGCTAAAAGACTAGTTTAATATGCTAATGAATGTTGTATTAGTTCGTTTTTACACTGCTATTAAGAACTGCCCAAGAGTGGGAAATTTATAAAGAAAAGAGATTTAACGGACTCTTAGTTCTGCATGGCTGGGGAGGTCTCAGGAAAATTACAATCATGGCAGAAAGGGAAGAAGTCACATCTTATATGGCGGCAGGTGAAAGAATGAGTGCAGGGCAAATTTCCCCTTTTAAACCAAGAGATCTCATGAGAACTCTCTCACTATCATGAGAACAGCATGAGGGAAACCACCCCCATGATCCAATCACTTCCTACCAAGTTCCTCCCCTGACATGTGGGGATTACAATTTGGATTAAAATTTCAGATGAGATTTGGGTGGGGACACAGCCAAGCCATTTCATTCCACTCCCAGCACCTCCCACATCTCATAGTCTCACATTTCAAAACACAATCATGCCTTCCCAACAGTCCCTCAAAGTCTTAACTCATTCCAGCATTAACCCAAAAGTCCAAAGTCTCATCTGAGACAAGGCAAGTCCCTTCCACCTAGGAGCCTGTAAAATCAAAAGCAAGTTAGTTACTTCCAAAATACAATAGGGTTACAGGCATTAGATAAATGTTCCCATTCCAAATGAGAGAAGTTGGCCAAAACAAAGAGGCTACAAGCCCCATGCAAGTCCAAAATCCAGCAGGGTAGTCATTAAATCTTAAAGCACCGAAATAATCTTCTTTAACTCCATGTCTCACATCCAGGGCATGCTGATGCAAAGAGTGGGCTCCCAAGGCCTTGAGCAGCTCCATTCCTGTGGCTTTGCAGGATTCAGACCCTACTGTCACAATCATGGGCTGGCATTGAGTGCCTGAGGCTTTTTCAGGCACACAGTGCAAGCTGTTGGTGGATCTACATTCTGGGGACTGGAGGATAGTGGCCCTCTTCTCACAGCTCCACTAGGTAGTGCTCCACTGCCTAATGCAGTAGTCAGAAGGGGTCTCTGTGTGAAGGCTCCAAACCCACATATTTCCTCTGCATTGTGCTAGCAAGGTTCTCCATGATGGCTCTGCCCCTACGGCAGACTTCTGCTTGGCTATGAGGCATTTTTATACATCCCCTGAGACCTAGGCAGAAGTTCTCAAACCTTAATTCCTGACTTCTGTGCACCCACAGGCCCAATACCACATAAAAGCTACCAAGGCTTGGGGCTTGCATCCTCTGAAACAATGTCTCGAGCTGTATCTTGGCCCTTTTTAGCCAAGGCTGGAGCTGAAATGGCTGGGACACAGGGCACCAAGTCCTGATCCTGCACAGAGGAGTGGGGTCCTGGGCTTGGCCCATGAAACCGTTTTTCCCTCCTAAGCCTTCATGCCTCTGATGGGAGGGGCTGCCTCAAAAATCTCTGATATGCCCTGGAGACATTTTCCCCATTGTTTCAGCTATTAACGTTCAGCTACTAGTTACTTATTTTATGCAAATTTCTGTAGCCACATTGAATTCCTTCCCAGAAAATGGGTTTTTCTTTATTACCACAGATTCAGGCTGCAAATTTTTCAAACATTTTTGCTCTGCTTCCCTCTTTTAAGCATAAGTTCCAGTTTCAAACCATCTCTTTGTGAACACATAAAACTGAACACTTTCAGAATAATCCAGGACACCTCTTTAATGCTTTGCTGCTTAGGAATTATTCCACCAGATACCCTAAATCATCTCTCTCAAGTTCAAAGTTCCAAGTTCCACACATCTCTAGGGCAGAGGCAAAATGCTACCAGTCCCTTTGCTAAAGCATAGCAAGAGTGACCTTTAGTCCTGTTACCAACAAGCTCCTCATCTCCATCTGAGACCACCTTAGACTGGACTTCATTGTCTATATCACTATCAGAGTTTTGGTCAAAGTCATTCAAGTCTCTAGGAATTCCAAGCTCCCCCACGTCTCCCTGTCTTCTTCTGAGCCCCCCCACTTGTTCCAGCCTCTGCTCATTACCCAGTTCCAAAGTCACTTCCACACTTTCAGGTTATCTTTATAGCAGTACCCAACTCGACCAGTGCCAGTTTCCTGTATTAGTCAGTTCTCTCACTGCCATAAAGAATTGCCTGAGCCGGGGTAATCTATAAAGTAAACAGGTTTAATTGACTCACAGTTCTGCATGGTTGGGGAGGACTCAGGAAACTTACAATCATGGCAAAAGAGGAAATAGGCACATCATAATTGGCGGCAGGTGAGAGAAAGAGAGTGTGCACAGGGCAGACCATCAGATCTTGTGAGAACTCCCTCGCTGTCAAGAGAACAGCATGGGGAAATTGCCCATCACCTCCCACCTGGTCTCTTCCCCAAAATGTGGAGATTACAATTTGATATGAGATTTGGGTGGGGACACAGCCAAACCATATCAAACCCATCTAGAAGAGTAGTGAAAAGAAAACAAAAAAATATAGATTGGAGTTCTACACTTCTTTTAGAAATAATTATATATGAAAGTATGGAATTATACATAGAGAATCACATTGCAAATTTGAAAACATTCCTCTGAAGACTAGCCATTTGAATCAGAGAATAGAGATGGTCAGTATTTTAATAAGCATAGAAATGACAACTTGCCTGGCAAGTCGAAATATTAAATATAAGGATGTCTTTGTTTTGTATATCTTAGTTTAGCATATGGATCCTCACCACAGATACTCTTGATAATTAACTAAATAAAAAGAGAAAGCTTTGATTTAATTTACAATGTCAAAAGTATATTTAATTTAAGGTTTTAAATAGTGACACAATCACCTTACTGAACACTTGACCACAAACTGTCAATACAACATGCCGAAACAACCTCACTACTAAAAAGTTAAATCAGTTATTTCAGTTATCTTTACAAATAGAAAAGAATGGATTTAATGCTTACACTTATGTAACAATTATCTATTAAAGTAGCCACAAAATAAAAACAACAATTGCTATAAAACAAATAGTTGGCGTGGGCGTGGTAACTCATGCCTGTAATCCCAGCACTTTGGGAGGCTGAGACAGGTGGATTACATGAGGTCAGGAGTTCCAGACCAGCCTGGCCTACATGGTGAAAACCCATCTCTACTAAAAATACAGAAACTTAGCTGGGCATGGTGGTGGGCACCTGCAATCTCAGCTACTTGGGAGGCTGAGGAAGGAGAATTGTTTGAACCATGGAGATGGAGGTTGTAGTGAGCCAAGATCATGCCATTGTACTCCAGCCTGGGCAACAGAGTGAGATTTTTATTAAACCTTCATATTTTGTCTCCAACAAATATGCCCCAGTGATAAGTCTCTGTAAATATATGAATCATTAGCTGGGTAGAAGTCTGGCCTATATTATTTCCATTTCCATTTTGTTTACAAGATAAGTACATAAGGTTTATTTGAATCAGAGGAAGAGATAGTGACATATTTGGATAAACACGATAAAGGAAAACTACATAAAAAGATTAAAGCTCATAATTTACTATCAGTGCAGGTAATAATTTTCTGAAAATTTAACATCAAGAAGAGATAGAGAATTTATTGCTAATAGTATTTTTAACAAAACCTGATCATCATTCTGTGATTTAAATAAATATATTCCAAACTGTTCGTTACAGTACAGTTACTGAACACATTATTTTATTGTTTTTAAAAAATGGGGAATACATTATGAAAATATTTTGGATGTATTCAAAATATTTTTCTCTTACGCAAACTATCAATGCATATTAATATACTGAGGGCTCTGAGTTGTTCTACAGCAGAGAAATCTTCAACTTTGCAACTTAACATGACCTAGCTGATGGTCAATTTTATACATCCACTTGACTGGGGCATGGGGTGCCCAGACATTTAGTCAAACATTATTCTGTGTGTGTCTGTGAGGGTGTTTCTGGATGAGATTCACATTTGAATGGATAGACTTAGTAAAACATTGGTCTCTTTAATATGAGTGAGGCTTTTCCAATCCCTTAAAAGCCTAAATAAAATAAGAAGGCTGACCCTTCCTCAAGTAAGAAGGAATTCCTCCTGTCTAAGTGCCTTTGAGCTAGGACATTGGATTTTTCCTGCCTTTGGACTCTGAAATGTTTGGACAACCAAAATGTTGGCTCCCTCTGGGTATCAAGTCTACTGGCCTTCAGACTGGAAGTACAAGACTGGCTCTCTTAACTTTCCAGCTTGCTGACTACAGGTCTTGGGATATGTCAGCCAAAATAACTGCTTGAGTTAACTTTTTTTATAATAGATTATCTCTCTATCTATCTATCTATCTATCTATCTATCTATCTATCTATCTGTCTATTATCTATCTATCTATCTATCTATCATCTATCTATCTATCTATCTAATATGTCTATATATCCTACAAGTTCTATTTCTCTGGAGAACACTGGCTAATACATCTAGTAACACTAAAAAAAAATTTAACAAATAATTTTCTTTTTATTTGGGGTGAGCACTAATAGCATCCTGTAGATAAAAAATATTTAACTATACAGTTTAAAGATAACGATTAAACAAGATTCAACCCTTTCTTAAAGGTATTAATTTTCAAAAAGCAAATGAATATTTTGATTTTTTTAACTAAAAAAGATTCTAAAGAGTTTGAAAATCATAAATTTTGTTTGTCTTTGATATATTTACAAGTACTAAATGCACAGAAAAGATACCAAACTTTAAGTTCTTTTTTAAAAATCTGATCCTGGGGCTTGGAAAAGGAATAGCTTATAAATAAAAATAATGTCATTGTAATTATTTTGGTCAAGTTAAGGAACAGAAGTAGATAAAACAAACAAATGACAATTGAACTAAACTAAATGAATTATCAAAGGTAGATTAGGCATTGATGACATTGAATGTAATATTTTCATCTCCTAAAAAGGGCAGTGGATATGAGGCAAAAATATATCTCAGATTCAAAATATGCATGTGTCTGTGTGTTTGTTTATATTTTTAGTTTGACTTATGCATACTATACAAGTACTGTAGAAAAGAAATGAAACTAAAAGCTTAGCCTCTGTTAGAGTATATATTATACTCATTAACTGATAATATCAATGTTATATGAAAATTTATTTGTCTATAAAGAGTTTGAACTTCAATATTTTTATTGTATAATTCTAGATTATTATGAAGGAATAAAGTATAAAATACAAAATACAAAGGAAATAGTGTAATTTAAAAGACATATGATTATCAATATAAAAACCAAAAAGTTAATTAAAAATTTATTTTAACTTAATGTAAAAATTTAAAATTGATTAAAAATTAGTTTAATGAATAAAATAGTGAAATAAATTGTCTGTATAAAATAACAAATGTACAAAGTGAAACAATTAAGTTTACCATAGTTCCACGATCCAAATGACAACTAGAAATAAGTATCAATAAGTATGTTGGATCTGCATGCAGAAAGAAATAAAATCATTGAGATATCAAAAACTAGAATCAAATTGAAGACTTAAAATGTTTTGATGAGCAAAAGTTACCAGATACATTTCCTTTAAATAATACCTGAAAATAGGCAAAAATAATCCCTGGTGATAAATGAGAAATAATTTGTTTTGAGTGGTTGTGGAGGTGGCCTTGAATTAACTGAAACTGAGCTAGAGGGATATTCCTGGGTAACAGATGTGTTCTGTATCTTGACTGGGATGGTGGCTGCAAACGTTCAATTATCAGAGCACATCAAGTTGAATATTTAGGAGTTGTGCATATCATAATATGTGAATTGTTTCTCAAGTAAAAACTTCATGATTAATAATAAAATGTTCCTTGAAGATACCATTCATAACAATGTTTTGAGAAAATGAAGACTGTCCGGAAGTGGCATACCAAGGGAGGGGAAGAAGTGGGAGTCATGTGCCCCAGCATGAAGAAGGGTTTTATCACTGATATTATTTAGAATTATCAGTGTATGGCAATTAATAAAAGAAAGACAAACAGACTACTGGTCAGTGCTTTTGTTATGTATATACATACACACATATATATACAGACAATGCACCCTCTTATTTCCTGCACCTGGGTCAAAAAGTAATTAAGATTGGAAATTTCCAACTTGTTAGTACATAATACACAAACTTGAGTGAAATGGTTGCAAAATATTTAACCAAAATTAGAGAGCCTGAAGACATGCTAAATGATACCAAAACAAATATATTTAAACAACAAGGTAAGAGAAAAAGCAAAAGCTTATAGAATAAGTTACAAAGTACAAAAACCAGAAATGATATTCCAGAAAACCAACAGACTTCATGAAACCCAAAATGATCTCCTATCTGTGAAGACTCAAGTCTGCTTGAGTGGCAGAAAGCACTTCCAACTTGAAGGAGTAAGTCAAGCAAACCAAAACCAGAAATGCTTGGAACACCTGCAGCCATAAATACTGGTATATTCCAGGAAGATGGGATCATTAAATATTTCTAGAAAAAGCTCTTTTATATCAAAACCTGTTTTAAAGCCAGTAGCATTTGGCAAAATTTCCTCCTTCCTATCAAAAAATTGCCAATTTTAAATCTAACTCTCAATAGTGATCTTAATTCCTAGCTGCTTTAAGTGGAGCTGGACATAGTATTTACTGAAGTACAGACTTGGTTCAGCTACTTAAAGAGCTTTCTGAATTTCTGTCCTTCCAATATGTGTTTCATAAGCCTCTTTTATTTTTGGTTACCTGATGGTTGTTTCTTTCCTTGAAGTTGAAAGGGCCTAATGAAAATCTAAACCAGATTTCAGATGGTAGGGATTGACATAGGAGTAAAAAAGACTAGGATAAAAAGTACTGCCTTTATTTTTTGTCCCAGGTTTATATACATTTCCCCAAATCTGAGCAAATACACACTTGCCCAGACAGCTTCTCCTGCAAGCCTCTTCCTTTTCAGGAACCTTCTGGGATTTGTTGTACCTTTTCTTGTCTTCCTATGTGTTAAGCTTAGACTCTTATGGTGTTTTCAGCCAGAATACAGGTTGTTTTTGGAATGGGATGAATTTCAGTTCCTTTTGCTTACCCTTTCCTCAAGCTTTGCATCCCAACAAAAGAAAAGAATTGTAAAATATTGTGAACAGAGAAGATAGGTGAGTGGAGGCTGATCCCTGATTCATTGTTTTCCTCAACAGAAATGAAGCAATTGAGTTTTTATAAAGGAGAAATGACTGGCCCTGGGAATTTAAAATCTAATCAATGCCTGTTACTATCCTTTTTCTAAGAACAGCAGAATACAGATGAGGTTCTCAAAAACATATATAAAGATCTACTCCAAGTATTTATGGGTTTTATATTTATCAAAATCCAAAATAAAATTGCAGAATAGTTCTACCACTTTATTCTTAAAAAACTTATTTTCTCCTGCTGTTAAAGGCTTACTAAATAAAAATAAAATTGTATTATTTTATCTTGGGAGTTGTAACAATTTACCACAAACATAAAATTTATTTCTCCCCTGCTGTTCTGGAGGCCAGAAATCTGAAGTTTCACTGGGTTGAAATCAAGATGTTGGCAGAACCTTACTCCCTCTGGTGACTCAAGGGGAGAATTTGTCCCGTGACTCAGCATTGCTTGGCTTGTGGCCACATAACTGCAAAATCTGCTTCGGTGGCCACTTTGCCATTTCTTTTCTGACTCAAATCTCTTTCTGCCTTCCTCTTAAAAAGAGACTTGTAACTATAATTCAAGCCTACCTGAATATGCCAGGATGCTGTCCCATCTCAAGATACTTATCTCATATTTTACCATATAGGGTAATCACAAATCTCAAGGATTAGGATGTGGATCTCATTTGAAGAGCCATTATTCAGTCTGCCTCAACCATATTTTGAAAGTTTAGCAAAGAAGTAGTATTTAGACATAGAGAAAAATAAATTCCAGTACAATGAATATTTTAGCAAACAAGACTAAATGGAACTATTTGAAATACTTGAAAAGAGTAATGTCATGTTTATATTTTTGTTATGAGGTTAAAAAAAAAAAGCTCAAAAGCTTTTTTTTCCCTTTTGTTCAATAATAACTGTAGGACTTTGGTTAAAGAAAAGTATCACAAATAGTCTTAAATCTGAAAATTAGCTGTATTAATTGCAAAGTTAGAATTAGAAGTTTATCAGAGAAATGTGGTAGACATATTTTTGTTTTGACAATTTTATCAAACAATTTTAAAATAGTTAGCTTCATCAATCCAGACTTTTAGTCACAATTTAGCAATGCATTTTTTAATTGAAGACCATAATATTTAAAAATATTCGGTGTAGATTAGACTGAGATAATAATGGAACTTTGAATCTGAAATGGAACCTCATAGCTAAATATTGGCATTAGGCCCAATCCATTTGAAAAACATTTTCAAGTAACCAGTAGACTATAATTTTTACCTCAGGAAACATACTTCCTTCCTCTTTCTTAATCTTTTAGATTTCTATAAAGTAAAATAGTCAGAAATGTTATAGAGTTTTGGAATATAATGTGGGTTTTTAAGAAGAAACCTTAGTGAGTTTTAAGATACATCACATTTTACAAGCTTGTCAGAATTGTCATTTTCCCTTTCCAGTGAATACTAAAGGAAGGTAATGGATGGTGGTTATAGTCTACTTGAGTAATCATCATGTTTCATAGTTAAATGATAAAAAAAAAAAATGCTGCCGGAAATTAGCTACTTTGGGTAGTTCTCATTTAAAACTAAAAACTTTCTTTGTTAGTAAAATTTTTCCTCTGTATCATATACTGGGTACTAGATAAAACCAATAAGCTTAGACCCTTATGAGTTTTACCCCTAGAAACTAGGCTTTTTTTGTTTGTTTGTTTTTTTGAGACAGAGTCTAGCTCTGTCGCCCAGGCTGGAGTCCAGTGGCGCCATCTCAGCTCACTGCAAGCTCCGCCTCCCGGGTTCATGCCATTCTCCTGCCTCAGCCCCCAGAGTAGCTGGGACTACAGGTGCCCACCACCACGCCTGGCTAATTTTTTGTATTTTTAGTAGAGACGGGGTTTCAACGTGTTAGCCAGGAGCTTTTTCTTTAATAACCATATTAAACCTCATAAACAGCTTTATGTTAAAATTCCATGTAAAGATTTTGTCTACTGTCAGCTTTTCACTGTTAAAGAGTGCAGCTAATGGCAATTGATTAGATTTTAAATATATAATTTCTTAATTTTAAAAAGAAAAATTTGGAAATTAACTGGTTGAGTTACTGAAAGTTGTAGCACCATTAACTTAAAAGAGTGACTAACATCATATCAAAGTTCATCATATCAAAGTTGAAGCATTCCATTTACTTTTAAACATAAATTGAAAATGAACAGCTTCTACATCCAACATCTTGACATTTTATTTTATTAGTTTTGTTCTTCAACAGATGCTTATGGGTTACTCCTAAGCATAACAAAAATAAGCGTGATCACTTACCCTAAAAGAATTTACAGAATATCAAGAGGGTAAAAGCTGAGCATAACCAGCTATCATACAAATTAGCTGTGATCACTTAGAAATATGATAGACTCTTGTATTAGAGTTAGAAAAAAGTAGGAATTTTGTTAGCCAAGGAAGTGTTACAGGAAAGGACTCCCGATCTAGACCCTAAGAGAGGGTTCTTGGATCTTGCACAATAAAGAATTCAGCGTGGGTCTGCGGTGAAAAGCAAAAGCAAGTTTATTAAGAAAGTAAAGGAATAAAAGAATGGCTACTCCGTAGACAGAGCAGCCTGAGGGCTGCTGGTTGCCCATTTTTATGGTTATTTCTTGATGATATGCTAAACAGCAGGGGATTATTCATGCCTCCCCTTTTTGGACAATATAGAGTAACTTCCTGACATTGCTACGGCATTTCTAAACTGTAATGATGCTGGTGGGAGTATAGCAGTGAGGACGACCAGAGGTCACTTTCATGGCCATTTTGGTTTTGGTGGGTTTTGGCCAGCTCCTTTGCTGCAATCTGTTTTATCAGCAAGGTCTTTGTGACCTGTATTTTGTGCTGACCTCCTATCTCATCCTGTGACTTAGAATGCCTTAACCGTCTGGGAATGCAGCCCAGTAGGTTTCAGCCTCATTTTACCCAGCTCCTACTTAAGATGGAGTCTCTCTGGTTCACATGCCTCTGACATTTCTACCCTTTCTTTTATAAGAGAACGCTGAAACCTAAAGGTGGCAGAACGACAAAGATCCATCTTCTGCAGCTTCTTCAGGCTGTATAGGGGTGATGATATTCCTGCCTAACTATGAGGGTCTCTTGCATTCAGGGTAGAGAGGTGCTCGGTCAGAAAGCATCAGTACGGCAAGGGCCATTCATGACTCTTGAGTTTCAGCAAGAGGTGATATCTGGAAGATTAATAACTGTTCAGTTTAAGAAAACATTCAGTAAGCTTGTTCTGTATTCCTACACAAAGAGCACAACAGCAATATATTCCACAAGAATAAAGCAAAATAAGTAAAGTTATTCTGAGTAAACTAAATTAGAAGGCTTTTCATGAACTGGGAAACTGTTGGAACTAAGCTGATAGGGGGTTGTTAGCTGATTGTAATGTGCCCAGAATTAGAATACTGATCCAGATTTTCACATCACCCATCCCTCTTGTTTCTTCTGAACAGCAGTCAGAGATCACTGGTTGGTTTACATGAATAAGCAGGGTTAGTCTAAATTGCAGAAACAAACCTAAAAACAACTATAATGAGACTAGAATTTAATAGCAATTGTACCATAGTTTTTGAAATATAATATTTCTCTCTCTAGTTTCCCATTTTTACTAAAGACAAATCATGGTAAGACTGATTTGCTTTATTATACTTCACCTGATTATTTGTATAAAGTGCAGCAAGAGTATTTATTTTTAACATAAGTTCTTTTTAAATTGGTGTTGATGGAACTGTGTTCCATAGAAGGAATTTTAGGTAAGACTTTTTTAAAGCTGAGCCCAGCCATGGGTTTGTCCCATCAAATACCTAAGTTGGGTAAATTTCTCTGCTTTTGAGGTCTCAAGATAACCTGGGGCTCCTGGACCTGTGAGAAAGTGACATTCTTTACTTACCATAGGTCAGAAACCCTGTACGGGGACTGTGTAGGTGAGGTATGAGGCCAGTTCTCCAAAGGGCTTTTATTGGCTTTACAAGTCAAGTTTGATTCCTTAAAGGAAAGCACACCATTCCAGTAAAGGCCTTGGTAAAATAACCAACTTTTCCAATTGTGTACTGTTACAAAAGAAAACAGATTCTTTTTGCACTTATGCAAATAACTGTGTTGCCATAAGTTAAGAATACTCGCAACTAGTTTCCAAATTCTGAAGAAATCAGGTAGAGAGAAACAAATATGTTCCAAATTTTGTTCACAGCAGTATACTTTATTTAATTGCTACAAGCTGTAAGTAACTCAAAAGAAAACTTTCCTTGACTGTGAAAAACAAAAGATCAGAAACATTTTATGCAAAGTTAAAAAGATTTGACTTCTTCAGTTTAGTCTGTGTAGTTAACTTCTCTTTGATAGTTATGAACATTTCAGTTCTCTATGAGAGTTCTGAAAGTTTTTTCCTTTATTCTGATGTCATAATCTCCAAAGTTATTAGAAACCTGCATTTAAGAACACCTGCTAGACTTCTATAGTTGATTATAAACCACCTTCTAAAGAGGGTTAAAACATGACAACAATTGTCTATGGATGATAAAAAGTTTTAGGACAGCCACTATTAAAGCCACAATTAATAAGGAAATTTGGTTACTTCTGTGACACACAAAATTTTACACAACAGTGATAATTATCAATAACATACACTAAGTCATATTAGAATTATAGGAGTTTCCCTTAACTTTGGAACATATACTAATAACACATTTATGCAAATATAGTTCAAAGAAAGCAAAACATGATTTCACACTTGATAATGCCTCCTGTGTGATTTTTATACCAAATAAACCAAATTTCACCTTTGCATTAATGTACTATTAATGTTAAAACTAATTTTTAATAAAACCTTATAGACATATTTACTCAATTTTAATGTTTCCCCTAAGGTAAGATTCTTATAACCCTTTTTTAATAACCCTTTACATTTTTTTGTGAAAGAGCAAATCAGTACTCTAAGAAAAACCTGTTGTGTTTTTATTCCAATGTTTAATTTATGGAAAAACTGAATAATACCCCTTTAACTTTAGCCAATATGTTCACACACAGAATCTCTTACAATTAATTTTTATAAACCTTCCACAACTTGTTTACATTTTAGATTTTTTTCTTACGTAAAGCAATCATTTAACACTTTAGGCAGAAAAAAAAAATCCACATTTCCATGGCTTCTTATAATCTTTCACCAAAAACACATTTTACTTTCTTTACACACCTTGCATGTAAAATCGTTTCTTTTGTAGTTTTAATTTCATGTTATAATGTTAGCTCTTAACAACTTTTATTTTTGGTGAAAACCTTGGTAAGTAAGAGATTTTAATTATGTACTAGGTGTGGAGCCTAGCCTAGCGCACACCAGGAAGAAATGCAGACAAGAGCTGACTCTCCAGCATAGCTAGGGGCTTGGCTAACTCCACATGTCCCCAGGTCTTACCTTACTTAAGCAGGCAAGTTGTACAATAAGAGTTACAGTGGCATTTCATGAAGCATTTAGGAGGTCTAACAACCTTTGAATTGTACATTTCTTCCATAAATTCCCTTTCACAAATCTTTTCATGACTTACATGGACCATATGAGACATTCTTGGACTTTCTGACTTGCCCTAAAATCCCTCCTTTTAAACAACGGGTCATTTTACTTTAGGACAATAATTTACCATACAAGATCCTTTCTTATATAAAATCTCTTTCTTTATAATCTTCTTTATATAGTTAGAGGGCATGGCTAATTCCACGTGTTCCCAAGCCTTATCTAGGCTCTAATGGCTTTAAGGTATATAAATTGAACAATTTTTAAAAGTTAAAGAAGCAGTTTGACCTTAAAGCATTTAGCAAATGTGATATCTGACCTTAATTTAGACCAAATGTCTACATTTTCAAGCCATTTTATTTTATCAATAGTCTTTAAAACTATCTTTATTTCCAAAAGATTACTAAAGTCATGTGACAAAAAGGTATTAAAGTTTCTATTTTTCTACAAAATATTTGATTTAAGCACTTATTTTTCTAAGCCAATTAATTAGAGCTCTCATATATAAACATATAACACATATAAATACACACAGAGACAGAAGGTTCAGCACTTGTAAGATTTTTCATTTGCCAATTTCTTAGTTGGATTACTGCCTTCCGGGTGCAGCCATTGGAGGAACACGGCCAGGAAAGCCTGTTTTTCTAGGGTCAAATAAGGGCAGCAAATAAGCAACTGAAGGCAAAGACAGGTCCCCAAAATTAAGGTTGCCATTTTATACTTGTTCCTGGATCCCCAAAAGGAGGGAAATACTATAGGAGAAGACAGTGCAGTGCTTCTACTCTGCATTTCATTGCAAGGCAACCCAAAGCCAGTCAGCCCATTTTGTCATCAGCCCATCCCTCATGGGAGTCTCATCTCCCAACCCAAAGCCAATCAGCCCATTTTGTCATCAGCCCATCCCTCCTGGGAGTCTCATCTCCCAACCCAAAGCCAATCAGCCCATTTTGTCATCAGCCCATCCCTCATGGGAGTCTCATCTCCCAACCCAAAGCCAATCAGCCCATTTTGTCATCAGCCCATCCCTCATGGGAGTCTCATCTCCCAGTGGAGGATGAGGATGTTTCTTTATCTTCCAGATGGCCGATAGCATGCGTCTCTGATCCAAGTGTGCAAAGGGTCAAGTATCCCTCCGCAACAATTATTAGTCATCCCTTAAATTATATTTCTTACCTAGTTATTACACACCAAAGCTCTCTTATAATGCGAAGTAATTTCTGATACCCCCAAAATTCAAAACCATCAGATAACACAATGCAAAACAGAACAGAGCCTTTGATTTTGAGAGGGATCGATCTGCTTTTAATTCCTGGGGTTTCATGAGGAAAACAGGGTTTTTCCAAAACAGGGTCTGTGGAGCCTCCTCTGTTTTTCCCAATTAGTCACAGGCTAACAGAAGTTATCTTAGGGCCTCTCGTGTGTCCATTAAGAGTGGCAAGACAAAAAATATGGAGATAAATAATTCAGTCGAAGAAGAAGAAAAAACCTTTTTCCAGAAAAACAAGTTCCAAGAAGAGAAAAACATGAAGGCATTTTAAATATATCTAAAGCTTGTTTATCCACTTTTAATTAAACTGACTTTTAAGCACAGTGCTCTTTAAAAAAATCCTTTCAGATCTCTTATTACCCTAATTTAGCCATGCCAAGCAGTCAATATTTCTAGCTTCTGAACTTTACCAAAGACAACCACCTAGGTGCTTAGAGAAAGGAAAATTTAAGACAGTCCATGGAGAAGAGAATATACAAGGTCATACACATATTAAACCAGAAAGGCTTACTTCCTAGGTGGGGAATCAAAACCAGACCACCACTGTGAAAGTGCAAAACTTTAGCTACTGAGTTGCAGCATGGGGCCGTCCCCATTGTCTTTCCCAGAAGAATTCTAGAGTAGTTAATTTGGAGCTTGCAAAGGCTTTTAATTATTTAATATGATTTTTGTTTTTATTTATTTTTATTTATTTTTTGAGAAGGAGTCTTGCTCTGTTGCCCAGGCTGGAGCGCAGTGGTGTGATCTCCACTCACTGCAACCTCCACCTTCTGCATTCAAGCAATTCTCCTGCCTCAGCCTCTCGAGTAGCTGGGATTACAGGTGTTCGCCACCATGCCCAGACTATGCCCGGCTAATTTTTGTATTTTTAGTAGAGACTAAAGTTGGCCAGGCTGGTCTTGAAATCCTGATCTCAAGTGATCTGCCTGCCTCGGCCTCTCAAACTGCTTGGATTATAGGTGTGAGCCACTGCACCCAGCCTAATATGATTTTTAGAGCTGACTAGCACATAAACCCTAAAATTCCTGTTCCCTGGAAGGCAGAGACCAAGAGAAGGTACAGCCACATGGTTAAAGGTCAAGCTCCCGCTGGGCACGGTGGCTCAGGCCTCTGTAATCCCAGCAGTTTGGGAGGCTGAGGCGGGTGGATCACCTGAAGTCAGGAGTTTGAGACCAGGTTGGCCAACCTGCTGAGACCCTGTCTCTATTAAAAATACAAAAAATTAGCTGGGCGTGGTGGTGCATGCCTGTAATTCAGTTGCTTGGGAGGCTGAGGTAGAAGAATCGCTTGAACCCAGGAGGCAGAGGTAGCAGTGAGTTGAGATCATGCCACTGCACTCCAGCCTGGCAACGGGGTGAGACTCTGTCTCAAAAAAAAAAAAAAAAAAAAAAAAAGTCAAACTCCCAAGGATATAAAGCAAGATAGAGACTTCATCCAGTTTTTTGGGTTTTTTGTTTGTTTGTTTCAGGGACCTGCAGCCAAGTTTGTTACTGACCAGCTTGTTGTCTTTTTGAAGAGCAAGCTTACAGGTGTTCTAAGCCCTTGTTTTATCCTAAAGTATCCCTCAACACAGAAAAATGAACTCATAGCACAAAGTACACCAGCTTAAGACTAGCATTAGAATTTTTTTTTTTTTGCATTAATCAAAACTTTAAAGAGGAGATAAACACTGATTCTTTTTTTCCATTCATTCAACCATTTGCACAGAGACAGAGAATCCAGAAATCTGATGTAAGAAGTTCTTAGGTTTTTCCCAGCATGCCAGGCTTCTGGGTTCCCTTTCCCTGAGCGGCCCTAGTGATTTTGCTTGCAGCATCATGACCCTGGGAGCCAAGCCACATCACAAAGGAAAAATTTATTTATTTTTTCATTCTTGCCAGAGCAAAATACATGTGATAAAACACAGATGTTAAGCACTCTGCTTAGCACCCAGTGTCAAACCAGCAAGGCTTAAATTTGCCCCCAGATGTGCCCCATCATCTTTAATCCAACCTCCGACTAGGAGTTTCAACACGTGGTCTCTGGGCAAGATGGTCACCCTGAGTAATACAAAATCTTTTGTATTAAGAAAGCGAAAGAAGAGAGAAAAAAGCTTTGCCTGTGGTAGGGTGGGGAAGGCGAAATGATCAGAGAGGCCAGAGAAAGACCCACCCATTGCAGTGGCACTGGAAAGTTCAGTCAGCTTCTTCTTCATAGCAAAGGGATCTTTTCCAGTAAGGCTATTAGCTCTCAAGTTTCCCCTATTAGAGAGGAAAAAGCTCCCCATGTCCCACGATCCTGAACATGCCTAACCTTGTCACCCACAGCCATCAGCAAAGAGTACGAGGCAGATTAATCCAATGAGAATAGCAGTTAACATCCCATAGTGTCAAACGTATTCTTAGCCGAGTGGGACTTTACTGAGAGAGTCTTCTAACCCCCTAAATCTTAAAAGGGACTCTAACCCTCCTAAGTCAGGCCTCTAACCCAAGGTCAGTCAAGCATCCTTGCCTTTTATTAAGAAGGGCCTCTTACCTACTCTGTCTTAGGAGAGACTCTAACTCCCCTAAGTTGGGCCTCTAACCCAATCCCATTATTTACCCGGGTACCACACCACTTACCCAAAGTTGTTCAATCAGTGCTGCAGTCTATTTCCTTTGGGTTAGGGGGTTTCTTCTGTATTGTCCCTTTGGGGTTTGCCAGAAAGATGTTACAGAAACCCAACACTTACCCAAAGGTAGCTGTCAGGTCAGGGTTTCTGCACTATGGTCCCTTTGTGATTGCCAGAAATACGTTACAGTAAAGGGGTCCCAATCGAGACCCCACGAGAGGGTTCTTGGATCTTCTGCAAGAAATAATTCAGGGTAAGTCCACAGTGCAAACTGAAAGCAAGTTTATTAAGAAAGTAAAAGAATAAAAGAATGGCTACTCCATAGACAGAGCAGCCCCGAGAGCTGCTGGTTGCCCATTTTTATGATTATTTCTTGGTGATATGCCAAACAAGGGGTGGATTATTCATGCCTCCCCTTTTTGGACCATATAGTGTAACTTCCTGACATTGCCATGGCATTTGTCAACTGTCATGAAGCTGGTGGGAGTGTAGCAGTGAGGACAACCAGAGGTCACTCTCATGACCATTTTGGTTTTGGTAGGTTTCGGCCAGCTCCTTTACTGCAACCTGTTTTATCAGCAAGATCTTTATGTGACATGTATTTTGTGCTGACCTCTTATCTCATCCTGTTACTTAGAATGCCTTAACCATCTGGGAATGCAGCCCAGTAGCTTTCGGCCTCGTTTTTCCCAGCTCCTACTTAAGATGGAGTCTCTCTGGTTCACATACCTCTGACAGAAGTGCAAAAGTGTATTGACTATTGACTATTGAGCTCTATCTCCTTTGTAACTCTCTTTAGTAGTTTCTGGAACATTCCTCTGTGTAGTGCCCTTCTTTCCAGTACTGTCTTCCAAAAATTCTAGCCATCTTAGCCATTTTCTGTCTTTTTGCTTAGTGATACCAACTGTGCTTTGCTTGAATTGCTCTTTCCTGAGTCAGGCAGAAAGCTGTGTAATAATAGGTTTTGCTCCAACTGTAACTTACAGTAATACAGAAAATAAAAGCGGTAATTAATGAAGCTTGCTGCTTCCCAGTTAAATCCCAGTTAAAGATTTCCAACTTTTTTTTTTTTTTTTAGCTACGTATGATAAAATATAACACAGGAGAGACACATTAAATAAATTGCTTGATCTTGCGAAGAAATCTGAATAAATGTAAAGAAAATAGTAGATCATAGTAAAAGGGATAAGGAGCGACAGATAGGATGTGAAAAAAGGGGATGGCACAGGTTACAGTATTACTTGAGTAGTCAAGGAAAAGCTATCTGAGAAGATGAGACTTGACCAAAGTTGAAGATCATTTAGCAAAGCACGTATCTTGGGGAAAGTAGCTGCAAGCAGAAGAGTAGAGCAAGATCACTAGGGCAAGATGTGCTTGGAGTATTGGAGGAAGCTCCAGGAGCTAGGGGAACATGTGTGGGGAAGAAGAGAGGCAGTCTAGAGGTAATGGGGGAAGGCCATGCAGTTCTTTTAGACTGTATAGTGATTCTGGCTGTATACTGTGAAAGAAATGGAGAGCCATCAATGTTTTGATCGGATTTCAGTGAAATATTTGGAGTTAGGTTTTAAAATATTCTTTCTGGATGTTATTGGAATAATAGACATTAGAATTTCAATGTAAATAGGAGACCAAATTTACAAAGAAGAAAACAATTTATGAGGCTACTGCAATAATTTAGAAGAAAGTGTATGATAACTCCAATCTTCTAGTAGTAGTACAAGTAGTAATAATTCAGTTTATAAATATATTTAAAAAGTCTCCATAATGCCATAATGTCCTGAAGGTTTGACTGAGGATTATGAGAGAAAGAGAAGAATCAAGGATGACTCCAGGTATTGTGGCCTGAGAACTGGAAGAATGGGGTTGCTTTTAACTGAGATGGAGAGGACTGTGGATGGAGCATGTTGGGGTTGGAATGCAATGGAAATGGGAGTTTCAATTTGGAAATGTTAACTTTGGGACGACAATTAGAATTTTATTTTGGTATATACTCAGTAATGAGATTTTTTGGTTGAATGGTACTTCTAAGTTATTTGAGACATCTCCAAATTACTTTCCACAGTGACTGAACTAATTTACATAGCCACCAACACTGTATAAATGTTCCCATTTCTTTGCAACATTGCCAGCATCTGTTATTTTTGGTCTTTTTAATAATGACCATTCTAATGGTAGCACTATTCACAATAGCAAGACATGGAATCAACCTAGGTGGCAATTAACAATGGACTGGATAAAGAAAAGGTGGCATATGTATGCTATGGGATACTACACAGCTGTAAAAAGAATAAAATCATGTCTTTTGCAGCAATATGGATGCAGCTGGAGGCCATTGTCCCAAGAGAATTAATATAAGAACAGAAAACCAAATGCCACACGTTATCACTTATAAGTGGGAGCTAAACATTGAGCACACATGGGCATAAAGAAGAAAACAATAGACACTAGGGACTACTAGACTGGGGAGAGTGAAAGGGGGACCAGGATTGAAAACTCCCTGTTGGGTATTATGCTCACTACCAGGGTGACGGAATCATTCATACCCCAAACCTCAGGATCACACAATATATCCATGTAACAAATCTGCACATGTAACCCTGAGCCTAAAATAAAAGTTGAAGACAAAAGAATTTCAAGTGGATATTTTAATATCTGACAATTTATAATGTTGATTGATTTTCTAATGAAGGATTTAACCTCTAGATTACATGATGTTAATGGACAATAACCAGGGCACGTTTATTTTTAATTTGCTGTGGTATCTAGCAGGGAATAGACTATATTGTAATATCCAAAGCCTCTCAGACTAATATTTCACTGTATTTCTATAGCATTCTAACAAATGACTCTTTAGTTTTAAACAAGTTATAAAGATATTTAAGTGCCTTTAAAATGCAATGTAAAAAATGAAAACAAAGGAGTTTGAAGTATGAAATACACACCAAAATATATACAGCAGGAAGCTTCTATGAGTGAACATGATTTCCTTGGAATAAGCCAGCTTTGTTTTAGTAAGTCAGAGCATATCTATAGAACAGTACTAAAACACACATCTTTTGTATGTTTCTATTTTGTGAAGTTTCTTCTCCGGGCTTTATTGTTCTATATATAACTCTGTAAGCCTGCCACAGAAATTTTCTTTTGAATTTCTCAGAACCCTATAGAAAATACATTATTAAAGCACATTCATATGAGACTACAGAATTATCAAAATTATAATGTTATTTAAACAACTTCAGCACTTTTGTTTCTCTTCATGGCTTATGGTAAGGACACTGTAATCTTGAATATGAAAATGGAGTATTCATATAATTTTCAAACAAGAAATTAGAGTTCATGTTATAGAATGGAGTAAATATTAACATTTTTAGATGTGAATCCTTACATGAATATCAAAATATATCCCCAGTAAGTCTTCTAACTAGGATTTTTTTTCTCACTAACACATTAGAAATTATATCACAACATGCATTATACTCATAATTACACTGTTTCTTGGTCCAAATTTTAAATGCACTGTGGCAAAATTAACAACTCTTCTTAAAAAATGTTTGCTCCATTAGATGTCCATTTAAATATTATTTTGCTACGCTCAGTAATAAAACTATAATTTGCCACCAGTAAGGTATATTTTAAATCAAATCAATTACCTGTCATATTGTCTACATATATTATATCACAAAACCAACTTGAGGGTCATTCTCTAGGCTACACAATAGAAAACAAGTCCTGTAATGGTTATCTGTGTTTGTTATCGAATTACACTATATATAGTCATGTATATTCCAAATTTGAAATGGCACACTGCCTAACTTACAAGATATTTTTGGCTTAAATATAAAATATTAACATGACAATATTTTTAGGGAAAATAATGGCCCACATCAACAAAAAATTTTTCTAAGTTACATTACTTTGCTTATGTAGGAAAAAGGAAATATTTGTTAAAAAATCCACATTCTTACTATGAAGTCAAAAAACGATGATTTTGGAACTTCAAAATAGGTAAAAAAACAAAAAACATGACAAAAGTTCTGAAGTGACACTTCACTAAAGAATATATACAAATGACAAATAAGCATATGAAATGTGCTTGATATAATATGTTATTAAGGAATTACAAATTGAAATGAGATACCACTGCATTACTGCTATAATGATTAAAATCCAGAACACTTACACCAAATTCTAGAGAGAACATGGGACAAGAAGGGTTCTCACTCATTGTTGATAGTATTACAAAATGGTACAGCCACTTTGGAAGACACTGATAGCTTCTTACAAAGCTAAACATAGTCACACCATTTGATCCAGCAATCATACTCCCAGACATTTGCCCAAATGAGCTGAAAACTTAAGTCCGCACAAAAACCTGAATATGAATGGTTATAGCAGCTTTATACATAGCTGCCAAAACTTGGAAGCAACCAAAATGTCCACCAATAGGCAAATGAATAAAAATCTATGGTACAAACAATGGAATATTATTCAGCAATAAAGAGAAATGAGTTATCAAGCCCCCCCCCACACCAAAAAAACGACATAAGAGAATCTTTAATGCATATTGATAAGAGAAAGAAGTAACTCTGAAAAGGCTACATAGTGTATGATTCCAAATATATGACATTCTGAGAAAGCAAATCTATAGAAGCAGTAAAGAAATCAGTGGTTGCCAGGGGCAGGAACACAGGGGATTTCTAGGGCAGTGAAACTATCCTGTTGATAATGTAATTGTGCATACATGCTATTATGCATTTGTCAAAACCTCAGAACTGTAAAACACTGAGAATAAACCCTAATACAAACTATAGACTTCATGTAGTAATAATGTGTAAATACTGGTTCATCAATTGTAACAAATGTATTACACTAATGCAAGGTGTTAATAATAGGAGAACTGAGGGTGGGGTGTGGCATGGAAAGGAAGTATAAAGGAATTTTCTGCTAAAATTTTATGTAAACCTAATACTGCTCTAAGCAGTAATGTCTATTAATCAAAATAATAGAAAAGAAAATTTTAAAGCAAACTGTATTTTTTATTGGGAAAAATATATTTTTGTATATAAAAGACCTATTAAAAATGTCAGTAAATATAATTTTTCTGAGTTGCAACTTTTGGAGGACATTATATAGGTAGATAGATGATAGGTAGATAAATAGATGACAGATATGTTTATATGTATTTCCTGATATTTTAATACTGTAAATGTTACTTTTATAATTAAACATGAAAGAATAAAATCATATATCCAAAAATTTCTGGTGTCTGCATGTGTATTTATATATCCAATATTCTGAAACAAGAGCAAAGTCTATGCTTACTCCTTTAAAATAAGTTTGGTGTTTCACAAATATCTGCTAGGTATAAAGAATATAAACACTTATAAATGTTTATACCGACCAAAAAAAGTTCAAAATCTCCATGTGGAACAAGACCTATTAACTTACCCTAATATAAAAGAGAAGACTATTTGGGGTACAAACCAGATGCCAGGAAAGATTGAGGAGTTAGAGTTATTCATTCCAGACAGTGGAGTAGAAGAGATTTTTGACTTGAGCTTTTGTGTGAGAGTGATTCTGAATATTCTAGATACAGGACCTACAATGGCCGTGGAGAGTAAAAGTAGGTGCTCTTTACAGGGATGGTAAGAAATTTAATGTGATTAGACTGTCAAACATCAGAAAGACTTTGTTTCTTAAAATGCTGATTACTAGGCACCATCTGCTAACTAAGAATTTAAATATTTGTAGATAGGTCTTAGGAACCTGTATTTTAGTAAAATTTGCAGGAAAATTTCACATAGAAGTATCATGGAACTGTCAGTTTCCTAAGCACAGAGCACTATAATCTTGTATGTGTGTATGTGTGTGTATTTAATCAGTGTCATGTGAATCCAGAAATGATATAATAGAAGAAAGACTGGGGATTGGAAGCCCAGTTAAAACATTATATTTTCAAAATAGTCTCAGTAAGCAATAATGAAAATGGATACTGCATTTGTGGATACTTTCCACAACACAATTTCTGAGAGCCACACTGACCTCTGTTCTTATGTATGTTTGTGTGTATTTTCTGATATTCTAATATTTTAATTATTACTTTTATAATTAAACATGAGATGAAATTTGGGTATAATAAAGTAGAATCATATAATGTGTAATAAAAACTCAGAGTATTTATTTCTGGTTTTCTCAAATGTAAAACTAAAGACACACTGCCTACAGTAAGGCAACAAAAATGTGAGTTAATATAGATACATAAATAAAGACAGAGAGATGGAGGCAGGAAGAGCAGAAAGGAGGGAAGAGGAGAGAGAAGGAGAAAAGGGAGGGAGGGAGGGAAGGAAGGAAGGAAGGAAAATATTATTAAAAGCAGCATGACAGGAAAACAAGACTTTGATTCAGATGTAATCACAGAAAATAAGGGTGTTTCCCCACAATGTATAACCTAGGCATTAGTAATTGACTATCAAAGCATCACCTAAATATCTAGGCCAATAACAACTCTTAATAAGTGATAGATGTTATCCATCTTTATATATGGAGAGAGAGCTATCTATCTCCTTAATCCATTCTCTGTCTCTCTTCAAAAGCACACTAGCTCTCATCCTAGTCACCTTTGAATAGGTACTGAATATTGACTCTAAAATCCATTTCTTCTGTGCTCTCACCCTTATCCACACAATGGTAGTTCATATAGACAAGCATAAGAAGGAAAAAAACGGTTTGGGAGCATGAGAATCATAGGAGAGGTAAAAGGAAGCCGTCAATAAATCAGTAGATTTAGGCAGAAGGATGAGGAAACTGTTAATAAAATATATATCACCAGATGCAGTTTACTACTGCATGTATAATCAGCCAAAAGATACTCAGCTTTAAGTACTCTCTGAAGTGCTTTCAAAAGCTTGTGCAAACTTATATTTTATGCAAATCAAAGCTATCTATTTAAAATATATCATCATCTTAATTTTCACAAGTATTAAAGTGAAAGTAAGATTGAAAACAGCACATTGTTTTGGGGGAAAAGGGGGAGAAATAATAATACCCTTCTATAGTAATATTCTATAGTAATACTAATAATATCCTTCTATAGTAATTATTTTAGGTACAAAAAAACTTTATATAGAGTAGTACTTGATATTCTGTGATTTTTTTTTAGGAAAAAGGTGACTGTAAGTATAATGCATATACATGTAAAAATCAACTTATAAGAGCTGAACGGCTTGCTTATTTCTCTAAACAGTATTCAGCTGCATTTGTTTAGGGAATAAACATAAAAACTTTTTTGCAGGTGATTGCTTCTTTCTTAATTTTCAAGGTTTCCCAGGGTCCTTTATGTGATAAGCAAAAATCTAGTTAAAATCTTCTATAAAAGTTTAAAAAGAAGTATCTGACAAAATAACCAGCAGACAAATATACACATGTATCTACTGCTATATATGCTAAAAAGCAATATACTATTCAATATAAAAACTATAGGTGCTCATCAGTTTAATGAGTTGAATTCACTATGCATGTACACATGTATTCATCCATCCAGCTGTTTGTTCCTCTAGTCATCTATTCATTTAAACATTCAACATTTATTACATGCCTACTATTTTCAGGCTCTATATAAATGCATCTAAATCCCAAAGGCAGAAGTTATTAAATTATTTTAGCAGATAGTACACAGTACCTCTTTTTGAAATATAGTATTTTCCTCAGCAAGTAACATAAATTTTATCACCAAAATTATATCAAATCTATTCATTTCTTTCCATTTCTGCTAGCACTACTCTAGACCAAAGTACTAGTGTCTCCTATAACAGGCTGATAATTTGTCTTACTATTAATCTTTTGCAGTCCTCATTTTCCATGCCCATTTAAATCCCTACAAACTTAAATGCATTTTCTGCAAAGCAGCCACAGTAGAAAACATAAGATTTAATTCTAGTCATGTCACTTCTCTTCATAAAACTATTTATTGCCTTTCTATTGTACACTTTTTGCACTTAAAAAACCCATAACACAGTCTTCTAGAGTTGAACTCTGTGTCTGGGACCCTATCGCCTTTTTAAAGGCAACAGCTTTTGTTTGGTTAGTCATCCCCATACAACTTTGTATAGTCTCATTTATTTTAGATACTTATCCCACATGTTTTGATTGAATAAATGAAATATGTTAAAGCAATATATAAATATATTCAATTCACAATGCTAAATACGTATGCCAGAAAAGAAGTGGATTGGGAGAAAACCTAAAGTTCAGTTTTACATGTTTGTGAGATACTTAAGTGAAGATATTATGCAGTTTATTGAATATGCAAATGAAGTTAATAGGAGCTATCTTTGCCATACACACATGCATATACACACAACACACACATACACAATGTAGGCACACACCCACATCCATATGAAGGTTTTGACAGACTATGGGAGACAGTGTCTCTCAGGGAAAAAAACCAGAAAAATAGACTGTGGACCTAATCCTAAAATCCAAATAACTACCCCATTATGCCATATAGAGGTCATATAAAGATGGGGAAATTATAATGAAGATTTAACATAATTGTCCAGAAAAATAAGAGAAAAAGCAAGTAGGATGTGGTGGTAGGAGGGATATTTTGAGAAGTGAGTAATCAATTATATCAGGTGTTGATGAATGCCGTTCAGCTAAAATGAGAATGTCTCTTGTGGATCTGACGGTATGAAGTCATCAATGAGCTTGACATGAACACTTGTCTTGAGCAACTTCATCAGATTAAGGAGAAAAGACTGGATGGGTATAATGTGGGAAGAGAGGAAGAAGCTTTTGTTAATGTACTTTAGGAGAGATAGTACATTATGCTATTTTGGAGTGATACAAGCAAAAACGGAAGATTGTTGATGCCAGACAGTTGAAATTAACAAAGAACGAAAGTCCTTTGGTTACAAAGATTAGATGTAAGTTAATCGGCTAGAATATACCACGTGCTCAATAATGGTAACACACAGTCTTGTTATGAGAAAGAGCAAAGATTATTTTAGTGAGTTTAAAATGTATGTTTTTATGGTAAAATGAAACATTCCTTTTGTTAAGTTTTGATTACTTAAATCATAATAAAACAAATGTGACCATTGGTTCTCCAGTCTAACCAGTTGGAAAATAAAGCAATAGCCATAAAATAGCATTTCACTGACACTTTCCCATCCTCTCTACGCCAAATCTGGTTTTCTACTTGTTTCTCCTAAATTGTTCTAGTAATAGCAAATAGATGCTTTACGAGACATTCAAGGATTAACTAATTGCCTTGAACACCAGATAGTATCTATTTTCCTTCTCTATTGCTTCAGGCATGTCTCTAATTATTGCTATTTCCAAAAGGAAGAGATGTATGGCCAGAATTACTACCTACCAAAAGCACCACAAATACCACTGTAGCAATAATCAAGAGTGCTGTCTTTGGTCATAATACCTAACATTGAAGGCAATGAGGCGTCACATTTGGTGCCCTTGCCATTGCTAGCTACCACTACAACTGCTGCATCCATCATTGCTAATCCTGCCACCATATTTGACAATGCTTTTTCCAATAACTCCAGTAATATTCCCAATGTATGTGGCTCTCAGTGTCCCAGGAGAGTTGCAGAGCAGCATTCACCGAGTTTTTATTTGCCCTTTTATTAACATCTTTTTGCTCTAATAATCAGTTGTGAGTTCAATGATGCTGCAGTGAGAGACATTGTGGTATTCTCAGAATTACTCGGACTTTCCAAATGCCCCCCTTCCCTCAGTTTCACTTATTTTTGTTGTTGTTTTCATTTGCATTTTAAGAAGTCAAAGGAGATTCTCAGTTTGTTATATAAATATGTTTGTATCCCAACTAAACTATTCCTATAAGGATTTTTCTAGCATGGACACAAATTAGGACCCAGATATGCTAACTCGCTTTTCAAAAACCATGAGGTGGTTAACACATGACTTCTTGGTTTTCTGATATGTTCTGTACCATACCTGGGGACAAAAATGCAATGAATGTTTAAGATGTAATTTAGAAAGAGATAGAAGGGAAAGAGAAGGATTCAGAAATCCTTTCCTTCAACAAATTTAACATATCAGTGATTTAATTTATAAAAGTTATGCAGAGTCCAAGTCTACTTCTAAAATAATCCATGGACTCTTTACAAGCATCTCCAAAATCTAAGGTTGGAAAAGTATTTTAAAAGTCAGATATGTCCTGCCTCACATTACCTAATTTACTCAATTTTTAAAGTGTTTTCTTTCGTAAATCTTGAAGTCATGTCAGATTGGTACCGCAAGTGTAGTAATCACACATATCAAACACTTATTACCCAAATATATTGTATTGGTACATCAATTGGCCCCATAGCATGCAAAGATCCCAGATAATGGTGATGATGATAATGGTGCTGCACATGGGACATAATAGGAGTTTAATATTTATTTCAAAAATTGATAAATGAATAAATTATAATTTGTGTTTTTGTAAAACAATATAAAGCATTTTAATACATATTAGCTGATTTTATTTGTAAAACAATCATCTGACTTGAGTAGGGTTTATCAGTTCTACTTTAGTGATGAAACCTAGAGTGATTAAAGAATTTTGCCAATGACTAACAACTAATAAAATAATTAAAAGCATGGACTTCCTGTTCCACATTTTTGCCTTGGTTATTTAAAATAAAAAAAAAATTTAGAGAGGTCTAACATAGTTTCTGTTTATTTCATTTCATTTTATCTATATATTATTCATTATAATTATGAAAAGCAAGTTATACATATTAAATATTACATAATATATTATTTTTTATGGCTGTGTGGTGTTCTATTATGTATATGCACCACATTTTCTTTATCCAGTCCACCATTGATGAGCATCTAGGTTGATTCCATGTCTTTGCTATTGTGAATAGTGCTGAGATAAACATGCGCATACATATGTCTTTGCAGTAGAATTATTTATATTCCTTTGGATATAATCCAGTAATAGGAATGCTGAATTAAATGGCAGCTCTGTTTTAAGTTCTTTCAGAAATTACAAAACTGCTTTCCATAGTGGCTGAACTAATTTACATTCCCGTAGGTAGTATATACACATTCCATTTTCTCTGCAACCTTGCTAACATCTGTTATTTTTTGACTTTTCAATAATAACCATTCTGACTGCTGTGGATGTTATCATAGTGATTTTGATTTGCATTTCTTGAATGATTAGTGATGTTGAGAATTTTTTATATGCTTCTTGTCCATGTATATGTCTTCTTTTGAGAAGTTTCTGTTCATATCCTTTGCCCATTTTTTAACAGGGCTGTTTTTTGCTTGTTAATTTGTTTAAATTCCTTTTATATTCTGGATATTAGATTTCTCTTGGAGGCATAGTGTGTATTTTACCCCATTTTATAGGTTGTCTTTTTACTCTGTTTATCGTTTCTTTTGCTGTGCAGAAGCTCTTTAGTTTATTGAAGTCCAACTTGTCAATTTTTGTTTTGTTGCAACTGCTTTCAGAGTGTTCATCATGAAACATTTGCCAGAGCCTATATCTGGAATGATATTTTCCTAGGTTTTCTTCAAGGGATTTTGTAATTTTAGATTATATATTTAAGTCTTTAATCCATCTTGAGTTAATTTTTGTATATGGTGAAATGAATGGGTTCAATTTTTATCTTCTGCATATGACTAAGCAGTCATTGTAACATTTTTTAAATAGGGAGTCTTTCCCCTATTTCTTGTTTTTCTTGACTTTGTCAATAGTCAGGTAGGGGTAGGTGTGCACCTTCATTGTTGGGTTCTTTAACCTGTTCCATTGGTCTATGTGTCTATTTTTGTGCCAGTATCATGTGGTTTTGGTTACTGTAGCCTTGTAATATAGTTTGAAGTTGGGTATTCCAATGTATTTGGCTTTGTACATTTTGCCTAGGATTGCTTTCGTTATTTTAGCTATTTTTTGGTTCTACATGAATTTTAGAGTACTTTTTAAAATTATCTGAAAAATGTTGTTGGTAGTTTGATAGGAATAGCATTGAATCTCTAAATTGATTTGGACAATATGGCCATTTTAACAATACTGATTCTTCCTATCCATTACATGGAATTTTTTAAATTTGTTTGTGTCATCTCTGATTTCTTTTAGCAGTGTTTTATAATTCTTGCTGTAGAGGTCTTTCACCTCCCTAATTAGCTGTATTCCCAGGTAATTATGTGTATGTGTGTGTTGGGGTGGCAGGGTTTGTTCTTGATTTGGCTCTCAGCTTGGATGTAATAGGTGTTTAGAAATGTTACTGATGTTTATACATTGATTATGTATCTTGAAACCTTCCTGAGTTGTTTACTAGATCTAGGAGCCTTTGAACAGAGACTATGGTATTTTCTAGGTATAGATTCATATTGTCTGTGAAGGGAAACTGCTTGGCTCCCT
Organism: Pongo abelii; assembly: GCF_028885655.2. Classification (NCBI taxonomy): domain Eukaryota; kingdom Metazoa; phylum Chordata; class Mammalia; order Primates; family Hominidae; genus Pongo; species Pongo abelii. Next base: position 28,480,727 of record NC_071998.2, read on the forward strand.
CTCTTCCTATTTGGATGCCTTTGACTTCTTTCTCTTACTTTATTGCTCTGGCTAGAACTTCCAGTACTATGTTGAATAGAAATGGTGACAGTGGGCATCCTTGTCTTGTCTCAGTTCTCAAGAGGACTGCTTCCAGCTTTTCCCCATTCCATATGACTCTGGTTGTGGGTTTGTCAGAAACGGCTCTTAATATTTTGAGGTATGTTTCTTCAATGCCTAGTTTGTTGAGGGTTTGTAACATGAAGGGATGTTGAATTTTATCAAAAGTGTTATCTTCATCTATTGTGATGATCATGTGGTGTTTGTTTTTAGTTGTATTTATGTGATAAATCACGTTGATTTGTTTGCACATGTTGAACCTAGCTTGCAACTCAGAAATAAAGCCTACTTGATCCTGGTGGATTAGCTTTTGGATGTGCTACTGGATTTGGTTTGCTAGTATTTTCCTGAGGATTTTTGCATCTATGTTCACCAGGAATATTGCCCTAACATTTTCTTTCTTCATTATTTCTCTGCCAGGTTTTGGTATCAGAATGATGTTGGCCTAATAGAATGAGTTAGGGAGGAGTCCTTCTTCCTTGACTTTTTGTAATAGTTTCAGTAGAATTGATACCAGCTCTTTTTTGTACAACTGGTAGAATTCAGCTGTGGATATGTCTGGTGCAGAGATTTTTCTGGTTGGTAGGCTTTTTATGACATTCTATTTTGGAACCTGTTATTGATCTATTCAGAGTTTTAATTTCTTCTTAGTTTAAGCTTGGGAGGTTGTATGTCTCCAGGAATTTTTCCATTTTTTGTAGGTTTTTGGGTTTCTATGCAGAGAGATGTTTATAATAGTCTTTAAGAATTGTTTTTATTTCTGTGGTGTCAGTGGTAATTTCACCTTTGTCATTTCTGATTATGTTTATTTGAATGTCCTCTCTTTTTTTTCTTTTAGTCTAGTTTGTAGTCTAGTAATCTTATGTATTATTTCAAAGAACCAAATTTTGGTTACATTAATCTTTTATATTGTTTTTTGTGCCTAAATTACATTCAGTAAGCTCTGATTTTGATTATTATTTTTCTTCTCATAGCTTTGAGATGATTGGTTTCATCTTGTTTTTCTAGTTCCTTTAAGCATGTTGTTAAGTTGCTGAGATCTTTCTAACTTTTTAATGTGGGTGTTTAACACTCTAAACTTTTCTCTTAACATGGTTTTGGCTGTGCCCCCAGAGATTCTGGTATGTTATATATTTGTTTTCATTCTTTTCAAATAATCTCTTGATTTCTGCCTTAATTTTATTAGTTACCTGAAAGTCATTCAGGAACAGGTTGTTTAATTTCTGTGTAATTGCATAGATTTTAGAAATATTCTTGGGTATTAATTTTCAGCCTGAAGGCTGAAAATCCGGACTGCTGGTCCCAGATGAAGCCCTCCCTTTCCCAACTGATTCTCTCTGAATAATGCCCACCTGCACACTGGAAGGATGGGGTGGAGTCTCAGGAAGTTCATGCCATTTGCAGGGGGAGGAGTCTGGCCTCTTCAGTTCCTGGGTGGTGACCTGGGATTCAATCAGTGAGGTGGGAGACCTGCTAGCAGGACTCTCTCTCACATCGCTGAAAGTTCCTGTTTCCTTTTTTCTTTTCTCCCAATAAACCCTCCCCTAATCACCCTACAATGTGTCCACACATCTAAATTTTCCTGGTCCTGTGACAACAACCTGTTTTTCCTACAACAATGTCAGGGAGATGTTGAAGACTCCCACTATTATTGTATTGGTATTTAAGTCTCTTAATAAGTCTCTAAGAAGTTGTTTTATGAATCTGAGCTCCAGCATTGGTTGCATACACACACACACACACACACACACACACTTACTTAGGATAGTTAAGGATTCTTGTTAAATTGAATCCTTTATCAATATGTCATGCCATTCTTCATTCTTTTTGATATTTGATGGTTTAAAGTCAGTTTTTTATAAAATTACAATAGCAACTCCTGCTCTTTTTTTTAAATTTTCTTGATACATCTTTCTCCATCTCTATACTTTGATTCTATGGGTGTCATTGCATGTGAGATGGGTCTCTTGAAGACAGCATACAGTTGGATCTTGCTTCTTTATCCGAATTGCCACTCTGTGCCTTTTAAACAAGTGGAATCAAGACTGAAAAACTTTTTTGAAGATTATAACAGGAGATGAAACATGGCTTTATTAGTGTGATCCTGAAAACAAAGGACAATCAAAGCAATGGCTACCAAGAGATGGAAGTGGTCCAATCAAAGCATATCAGATGGGTCAAAAGCAAAGATCATGGCAACAGTTTTGCTGATGTTCTAGACATTTTACTGTTGCATTTCTAGAGGGTCAAAGAATGATAATATGTACTTATTATGAAAAAGTTAGCTAAACTTTTAGTAAAAAACAAATGTCCAGGAATGCTTAACTAGAGAGTCCTTCTCAATAATAACAATGTTCCTGCTTATTCGACTTATGAAATAAAGCAATTTTGTGTGAGTTTCTATGAGAAAACACCAGAAATCCAACTTAAGGTCCTGATTTGGCTCCTTCTGAATTATTTTCTTTTCCTAATCTTAAAAAATCTTTAAAGCTCACCTGTTTTTCTTCAGTTAATAATGAAGAAAGACTTCACTGATATGTTTAAATTCCAAAGAGCTTCACTTCTTTAGAAATGGACTAAATGGTCTGTATCATCCCTTACATAAGTGTCTTTATCTTGGTGAAGCTTACATTAAGAAATAAAGTTTATATTTATATGCTTATATTTTAATTCCATTTATCCACATGCTTTTTGAAGTAACCTTGCTTATTTTTATGGGAACACTATCTTACATGCAATCTGTTGTTGACCAAAATGTTGACTAGCTAGGCAAATGTGTAAAAGAAGGATTAACATATGTGAGAACTCTGAAGTAAAAAAAAGGCAAGGGAAAGCAAAAGTAGGAAGAAAATGAAGAAAGTCACTGAAAGAGTCAGAAAGTGGAGATGTGTGAGACTGACTTTAAAAAGTAGAAGGAAGTACATACACCTGAAATACAAAGACCTAAAAGAAAACATATAATAAGTAGAGAGAGGAAGGACCCAGCCATGAAGTCTTGTAACCCATTAAACTGATTTTGGTTTATAGCCTAAAGGTCTATATAAAACTCTAAAGTATTCTAAGCAGAAAAAGTAATAATCAAGTTTATAGTTTGTGGTTTTTATGGTCTCCTCATGGAGAATGTATTAGCTGGAGCCAAATGTACCTATGAAATGACTTGTGAAAACTATATGACTATCTTTCAGGAATAGCTGATAGTAGCCTCATTTAAAGTGGCGGTAGTAGTGTTAACAAAGAGAACTGTGCAAGATATCAGAAAAATGGTCAGGTAGGGAATTTCAGGGTATACTGTCCCCCAAGAAATATGTGCCCCCCTAAAAACTATAAACTGGCAAAACTGAATTTACTTTACCAGAACTCTGGAAGATGGTCAAATGTTCATAGCAATAAATAAAATGTTCAATCATGAGAAAGACTACTTAAACCTAGTGGAAAAGCTTTGTGGAGTTTTAATTTACCCTTGTCACACACACTTCCCTAGTGTGGTGGCAGTCCTGAAATCAGCAACCTGCATTCCTGGTGTGGGTTTCTGGTTCTGTAGGCAGAACAGACCTTTTTCCAAAGGAATCACGTTTTTGTATATTTTGACCTTCCTGAGGCTGCCTAAATGACTGACACAAGGGGCTTGCCTTTATTTTGCCTAACTCAGATCTCTGTTAGGGTGAAGAAACAAATTTGGGAAGGAAGCTCCTTCAAACAATCAAAAAGCAGATGAACAAGCCTCTGTCACCTGGAGCCAAGAGATAACAGTTGGGCAAAAAAATAGACACGCCAAAAGCTTTGAAGGAAAGGCTGTGGAGTAAAACACTTCCTAAAATACGAGCTTTAAAAATCTCCTGGATATACTGGGGAATGTGGAAAACCAAGAAACAAGTAGAATGGAATGCAGGCTGAAAAATGATCTGAGACTCCATAACCTTTCACTTCTGGCTCATGTATATGTTCAGCAGAAGTAGGAAATGAAGGGTCAGGTAGCATCAGAAATAACCAACTAAGCATGGAAGGAGTGACCAAAACAGAGTCAATAGGCAAAGATCTTTAAAATGTGTTTTCTTTTCTTTTCATTATAAATTTCTTACGCCAGAAGGATAAGAAAATATGTGAAACCACTAGCTAACCACTTTACCAAATTAACCAAGACTTCTGAGACTACACATAACAAAAGAATTCAGTCTTCAAAAAATAGGTTACAACTTAATAATACCAAATCCTGAGGTGTAGGGAGAGTTTCATTTTCAGATATACCAAATCATAATTATACAAATGCCCCAATTTAACAAAAAATTATGATGCCTGCAAAAAAGAAACAATAGCTCTTTCATAGAAAAAAGAAAGCCCAAAGAAACTGATAATAATGGAGCACAAGTTTTGGTACTATAAAAACATTATAGGCTGGGTGCAGTGGCTCACACTTGTAATCCCACCACTTTGGGAGGCCAAGGCAGGCAGCTCATGAAGTCAGGAGATCAAGACCATCCTGGCTAACACAGTGAAACCCTCTTTACTAAATGTTTTGTCTTTACTAAAAATACAAAACATTAGGTGGGTGAGGTGGCATGCACCTGTTGTACCAGCTACTCAGGAGGCTGAGGCAGGAGAATCGCTTGAACCCAGGAGGCGGAGGTTGCAGTGAGCCAAGATCACACCACTGTACTCCAGCCTGGGCTACAGAGCGAGTCTCTGGAAAAAAGAGGAAAAAAAAGACTATAAACCCACTGTCTCAAATATGCTTAAAGAGTAAAGGACTAAAGGACACTGGGGGAAAAAAAAAAAAACCAAAGAAAACTAGAAGCACAATGACTCAACAAATAGGGAATCAATACAATGATAGCAATTTAAAAACGAACCAAAAAGAAATTCTGGAGTTGAAAAGTACAATAACTAAAATGCAAAATTTACTAGAAAAGCTCAACAGAAAATTTAAGCAAACAAAAGAAATAGTCATTGAACTAGAAGAGAAGACAATTGAAACTGCCCCACCTGAGGAGGCAAAATAAATTTTAAAAAATTAAATAATATTTAAGAGATCTCTGGAACACCATAAAATGTACCAATGTATGCACAATGGCAGTTTCAGATGAGTAGGACAGAAAGAAATGAGCAGAAAAAAATCTTTGAAGACATAATAATAAAAACTTTACAAATTTGAGGAAAGACATGAGTCTCTACATCCAATGCATTCAATAGTCTCCAAGAAGCATAAACTCAAAGAGATCCATACTAAGTTATAGTCAAAATGGCAAAGGACAATGACAAAGAGAATCTTGAAAGTAGTAGAAAATAAGGAAGTCAGCAAGTACAGTTGATTCTCACTAACATTAACAACCAATTTTTTGTAAAAATCCATGAAGGCCAGAAGGCAAAAAGATGATATTTTTAAAGTATTGAAACAAACAGAAGGATCTGTCAATCAAAAATTTTATGTCAAGCAAAACAATCCTAACAAAATAGTAAATAAGATATCTTCAAATAAACAAAATATGAAGGCATTTGCTACTAGTACACATCCTCTATAAAACATGCTAATGAGAATCTTTCAGGCTGAAATGAAAGGCAGCAAATACTAAATCAAAATCATGCAAAGAAATGAAAAGAAATGTTAGCAAATGTTACCATATAGGTAAATATAAAATACAGAACTATTTTATTTTTGGTTTATATTTCCTCTTATTTTCCTGTATAACGTAAAACAATAATTCTAAATCTATGCTAATGAGCATATGGTCATTTTCGAAAATACCAACATATTAGAGAAGTAACAAACATGTAAAAGAGCAGAGATTTTATATGTCATTTTAGCTAAGATGGTATTAATTTAATAATAGGCTATTTTAAGTTTATTATGTTAACTGTAATCAGTGAGATAACCACTGAGAAATGAAATAATATATAATATACAGAGAGGAATCAAAACAGTACAATACAAAAAATCAATTGAACACAACAGAAGGCAATAGTGAAAGAATCGAGGAACAAAAAAGATATACGACATATAGAAAAATAACAAAATGGTGCAAGTAAATTTTTTCTTAGAAATAAATGATTTAAATGTAAATGGATAAAAATCTGCAGTTGAAGGCCAGAGATAGGTAGAATAGAGCAATTATATGATATGTCTATATGCTGTGAACAAGAGACTCACTTTGGATCCAAAAATACAAATAGTTTGAAAGTAAGTCATTTTTCAAAAGCATTCCCTAAAAAATAGTGATGAAAAGAAAATTAGAGTGCATATAGTAATTTCAGGTATAATAGATATTGTCAATTATTGTTTGCAACAGTCAAGGCCAATCCATCCATAATAGATAGCAATTAAAAACATATACCCACATAAAAACATGGCCCCCAAACATATAAATAATTAAAAATGGACAAAAGAAAGACATTCTATAATAAGATTTCATAATCTCACTTTCAATAACAGGTAGAAGAATTAGCATAAAAATCAGCAAGTAGATTAAGATTTGTACAACCCTTTAAACCTGTTAGAACTAACAGGCATATACAGAATACTTCACCCACATAACAAAAGACCAAATATTAAGTACATGCGGAACTTTCCCCAAATAAACCATATGTTAAACCACATAACAAGTCTCAATAAAATTATATAGATATTAATTATACAAAGGAATCACCTCTGACTATGATGCTATGAATCTACAAATTGATAACATAAGAGAATTGGGAGACTTAAAAATATATGTAAGTTAAACAACACACTCTCAACAATGCGTCAAAGGACTTATCACAAAAGATTTTAGAAAATGTCTTCAGACAAAGTAAAAGGAATAAACAACATGCAAAAATGTAGAGTTTTACCAAAATCCATGCTCAGAGTAAAATTTATAGCTGCATATACCTATATTAAAAAAAGAAGAAAGATCTCAACTCAATATTCTAACTACACCATAAGGAACTACAAAATTATAAGCAAACTAAATCTAAAACTAGCAGAAGGAAGGAATGATCATGATTAGAGCAGAATTAAATGATTTAGAAAATAATCAATAGAGAAAACCAAATAAGTCAAATGTTTGCTTTTTGAAAAAGTTTGATATAATTGACAAACATTTATATAGATTTAGAAAGGAGACTCAAATCATTAAAGTCATAAGTAAAAGTGGACATTTTACTACGAAACCTGTACAAAATAAAATGTAAAAGAATGTTTTGGACAATTGTATGCCCACAAAATAGGTAAATAAATGAAATGCACGTATTTCTCCAAAAAACATGAATTACCAAAGCTGAATCAAAAATAAATGGAAACTATCAAGAGATCCGTTATGAGTAAAGAGACTGAATCTGTAATAAAAACTCTTTAAACAACGACAATAGAAAAGGCCAGGACCAGGCATTTTAAATGATGAATTCTTTTAACCATTTTAAAAAGAATTAGCACCAATCCTTCCAAATCCTTCCAAAAATAGAAAAGGAGGATGAAGTTTCTAAATCATTCTATGAAGCCAGAATTACCCTGATACCAGTACCAGAAAATAATGTAAGAAAAGAAAATAGCTCACCCATATAACTAATGAATATAGATGGAAAACTTCTCAGCACTATATTATCAAAACAATTCCAGCAGCATTTTAAAATATTTATGAATCATAACTAAGATTTATTCAGAAATGCAAAGATGGTTCAACATATGGAAATTAATGGCATATATTTTACCAATGAAATTATGAATAAAAATTACATAATTATCTCAAGTGGTACAGAAAAAGCACTTACAAAAATCTAATACTCTTTTTTGGTTTAATTTTAAAACCTTTAACAAATAAGAAATAGAATGTAACTGCTTCAAAGATAAAAAGCGTCTTTAAAAAATCATTGCTAACATGCTAATTAATAATAAAAGCCTGGAAACTTTCCTCCTAAGTATGCCATGGATGACTGTTTGGCCAGTACTATTAAACATTTTATTGGAAATCCTAGCCAGAGGAATTAGGCAAGATAAAAAATAAAAGTCAATTTAAATGGAAATGGAAAGTAAAAATTGGAAGTAAAACTATGTATATTCATAGATGGCATGATCTTATATAAGGAAAATCTTAGGGGAAAAAAACCTGTTAGACCTAATAAGCAAATTTATCAAAGTTATAGAATATAATACAAACACACAAAAATAAATTGTGTTTCTATACAATATCAATGAAGAATTTGAAAAGAAAAATTAAGAAAAATTTCCATCCACAATAACATCATGAAATAACATACTTAAGATTGAATTCAACCAAAGGCTTTCAGGACTGACACACTGAAAATCATAAGACATCACAGAAATAAACTGAAGTTCTAGGTGAATGGAATCTTGAATTGCCAAGGAATTTGAATGGTCAAAACAATATTGAAAAAGAAAAACAAAGTGGGAGGACAAACACAAAACTTTTATAAAATTTCCTACATATTTACAGTGATCTAAACAGTATGGCACTGTCACAGGATAGACAATATTGATTAATGGATAAGGCTGAGATTCTAGAAATAAATGGTAAATCTACAGTCAACTTATTTTCAACAAGGTTGCTAAGGCTGTTCAATGGGAAAAGAATAGTCTTTTCAATAAATTTATGTTCAGACAAATGGAAATCCATGTGCAAAAGAACAAAGTTGGGCCCTTGCCTCACACTAAATACAAAAATTCCAAATGAATCAAACACCTAAGTATGAGAGCTAAGCCTATAAAACTCTTAAAGAAAAACATTTAGGCAGTTTTTCATGACCTTAGATTTAGCAATAATTTACTAGATATGAAACCAAGAGCACAAAGCAACAAAATAGAAAACATGAATACATTAGACTATCGATTTTTTAAAAAAATATGCAACAAATGACAGTATAAAGAGTGAAAAGACACGATTGTCTTTGGGATAAAATATTTGAAAATTATATTTCAATGTTTATGTCACAGTGGTAACATAAAATTCAATTGAGAATGTTGTGTATGAAATATAATGGAGAATATTAAGTACATTTTTTAAAAAGCAGAATACCTTCATTGAGTAAATTGTCATAAACTTAATGCTTCTTAGATGCTGGGAAGTGAATGCAGAAGAATTGTATAAAATATATTAAAAGGATTAAATCAATATCAGAGTAGTCTTATGAATTTACTATTTCTGAGACACAAATCTATTCTTCTGAGAATATATAATATCTCATAATTATGTAAAATCTAGCCTAGGTATCTTTTATTATATTAGATTAGAATGATCTCATTTCATGAAGGAAAAAATTATAAATCTGTTAAATATCCACTTTTGTTGCTCCTTAGAATGAATCATTGGCATTAATATATCAACATGTACTTACATGCATTTTACAGAATTCAGGAGCTATATTCATTGACTTTCTAATCAAATCACTTCGTGTTTAAAAACATCATCCAAAACCCTTCCATTGAAATCCAGAAAGTAGCAATGCCTATAAGCCTATTACTGCTGGTATATTTGAGTATTTTGCTTTTTGGTTGTTAAACTTGGAATTTTTATGCTAAACATGATCTTCCTTGTATTCAAGATATTTGCAAAGAGAAGGAAAATAACATAAAAATAACAAAAAGGAAATGACTGTTTTTCTTAAGATATAGTTTATGTACATAATTTAAAATAAAAACACAATCATGAGTTTAATTTGACAGATAATGTGACACCATCTGCGAGAAATAGAAGAGGATGATTAGCATACATTATTTACTTCCACGAGGGTTGCATTTCCTAGTGTGATATGATATATTTGGCTCAGCAAAATGTTTAAAACACATTTTATAAATATTTAAACATTAGAACTACTGAATTAAAAATTCTACATCAGATAATGTAATATTTTACTACAAGGTGAAATTAAAGAATAACTAGTTTTCAAACTCCCCAAATTATGTAGAATTAGTGTACATATTTTTTCAAGATAAAGTATTGTAAACAAATAACGTCTGGCATTTTAAAAGTATTGCAGCTTTTTGAGATGCTGGTACAGAGCACAGGCTATAAAAAGTATTGGCTAAGAACATAAATTTTAATGTCAGAGTCACGGCTGTACACACTAAATGATATTGAGCAAATAATACCTCCCCTTAAATCTCATTTCTCATCTGTAAAGAGGATCAATAACAGTAGTACCTACTTTATAGCTTCCCTTTGAGTATAATTTATCTATGACTTTATCCTTGATTTGTTTTTCAATTAGTCCACAGGTATTTATTGAGAACATACTACAGTCTCACTATTCGTTATTTAAAGTCTTTGGGGCTGGGCGCGGTGGCTCACACCTGTAATCCCAGCACTTTGGGAGGCCAACGCGGGTGCATCACTTTAGGTCAGGAGTTCCAGATCAGCCTGCCAGCATGGTGAAACACCATCTCTACTGAAAATACAAAAATTAGCCAGGCATGGTGGTGGGTGCCTGTAATCCCAGCTACTTGGGAGGTTGAGGCAGGAAAATTGCTGGAACCAGGGAGGTGGAGGTTGCAGTGAGCTAAGATTGCACCACTACACTCCAGTCTGGGTGATAGAGTGAGACTCAGTCTCAAATAAATAAATAAATAAAGTCTTTGGAACTGAATTTATCTTGAAATTCAGAATTATTTTAGGAATATTTGCATATATCTTACATTATCTGACACACACAGTAGTTACCTTTTATTTTGAAAATTTATATTCCTACAGTGAAACACATGAATTTTTACATTGAGAGGGATAAGTAAAGACTGGAAGTAGCCAGATATTGGTTTCGGTCAAATTTGGCTATCAAATGAATGACAAAAATTACTCTTTGTTTTTCACAACATTTGGGGTTTTGAATTGCAGCTAAAGTGGAATAGACACTAAATATTAGCTCATTACTTATAATGCACTATACTCATTTTTGAGAAAGAAACTTTGAGTAATTTACATTATCTTTAGTAATACAAATATCATACAGAAATAATAATAGAAGATATTGTCAAGGGTTTCCTGAGCATCAAGCTCTGTTTAAAGCATTCTGCAAATATTAATTCAGGAAAGCTAAGGAAACTGAGGCAGGTTATAATAATTCCCCTCAGACTTCTCTATTAACTTCACTATTTTAAATTAATTACTTATACTGTTGGAATATTCCTATCCCTGAAAGTGAAAGATTTTTTACTACAGTTATTTTGCCTAAAATATTTCACTTTTTCCTCCATAGTTTGTATGATTCATAAAAACTTCTAAGCAGGACAAGATTAAGTTATCACTTGGATCTCTGTCAGGTCTCACACTTTCCATTGCATCCATGTCACCCAACAATCAAACCATGCTATTAGTGTTTTCTGAAGTGTTTTTTCCCTTTTTTAAAAAAATCTTTTACCTTTACATATGACACAAGGATTGATGTAGAAGAATCTAAAGGTAAAGACGATAAATTTGAAACAACAGCAGAAAACTATAATAATGGTAATATAAACTATAATTATAGAAGGAACATTGTAGAGCAAATACAATTGAAAGACTGCTAAATAGTTAAGTTTGAAATTTAAAAGAGAGAAAATAGTAATGACTAAAATATCCAAGCTTGAATAACTGGAAATAACCAGGATACAATAATATTACTCACTGTGACATAGTAGGTTCATTAAGGCATACCTATCTAAAATTATAGCTGTATTTCTGGCAACAGTCCAACCTAAACTTAATGACACAGACATGTGAAAATACTGGAAGTTTCCAGAATATGCCTTATCACATCTCTTAGAACTTATCAGATACCTCAAAACACTGCTAAAGTATCTTTCACTTCTTGGTCCATGACTCATATATTCATACATTTTACAATGTTTACTGAATGCCCATCACATTGTGGGTACTTTGCTAGATATTAGTGATACAATATGAAGTAATAACAAAGTTTTGTTTGAATTAATTATTCCCAAATTATATAATTACAAGTGGAGGCAGATTCTATGATAAAGCAACATGGGGCATTGGGAGCTTACAACAGGGAAAGTGACTTCTCTGAATAAGAGATGATTAAGAAAATATTTGAAAGACAAATTTAAGTTAACTAGTAGGTGTGGGGTAATAGGAGGTATCTTCTAGCTAGAGGTATCTTCTAGCCAGAAAGAGGAGCATATAAAAAGGAGAAAACTATCTCGGCCTACTAAAGAAACGCCAATATGGCTGAAGAACAGAGAAGAAAGGGCAAGAGTAACAATGTATGACTCAGCAGACCTGTTGATACCAGCCCAGGCAGAACTCTGTATACCAAGTAACAAATTTTATTTTTTATCCAAAAGGCAATTGGATATATTTGAAAAATCAATGAATATACTATATTAATAGAATAAAATGCAAAATAACACATGATCATCTCAATAGACACAGTAAAAGCCTTTGACAAATGCAACACTCTTCATGATAAAGACTATCAACTTATTAGGATTAAAAGGAATTTCATCAACCTGATAAAGGGCATCAACAACAATAAAATAAGAAAACCTACACATACCATCATATTTAATAGTGAAAGACAGAGTGCTTCTCCCCTGAGATCAGGAACACGACAAGCATGACTACAATCACTTTTTCTATTCAACTTTATACTGGAGGTTCTCTCAAGGTGAGAAAGAAAGAAAATGAAACAGAAGGCATTTTGTTTATAAAGGAAGAAATAAACAACCTCTATTAACAGGCAATATGACTTCGTATATAGAAAATCCTTGCAGAATCCACAAGGCCAACCATATTTCAGAGCATAAGATCAATTTTTAAAATAATTATATTATTATATACTAAGAATAAACAAAATGCAAATAAAATTAATTAAATCACAATAACATCAAAATAATGAAGTACTTAGAAATAAATTTAACAGAAAAACTGTAACAGTTAACTATAAAAGCCTATAAAACATTGTTGAAAGAGATTATGAAATGTTAAATAAACAAAGAGATATATTTACAGATTGAGAAAGGTAATGTTTGGGGGGTAATGTAAATTTCCCACAAATTAATATATTGATTCAGCAAATTTTTAATCAAAATCCCAACTGAAGTTTTTAAAAAAGTTATCAAGCTGATCCAAAATTTATATGAAAATTCAAAGAACTGAAAATAGCCAAAGCAATCTTGATAAAGAAATATAACATTAGATAAATTACACTATCAAATTTCAAAACTTACAATGCAGTAATCAAATATGATACTGACAAAAGTGTAAACATATATATCAATGGCCTAGAATTGGAATCCCAAAAAAATCCTTAAATTTATGGTCAATTTATTTTCTCAAAGGTGCTTAAGCAGTTCAGTAGGTAATGATACTTTTTTCAATGAATTATTCTGGAACAGTTAGATATCCTCATGCAAAAAGATTAAATCAGAACCTTATCTCATACCATGTACAAAAAGTAACTCGAGTGGATTATTGTGCAGAAGAGTTAACATAGCAGGGCTGAGAATACTATCATTAGAAAGTCATGCTTGCTAAATGGGCCTTTGGCTAATGCCTGAGAATGAATTTCAGGAGTATTCTCACCATTCCTTAAATGATAGGCATGGCTCAATGTGCCTAAGTGGTTTGTATGAAAAATATGATTTATTCTGAATACTTGTCTTCCTTCTGGTAGTCTGGAGTTTTCATAGATGCTAAGGACAGGTTACATTATAATACCTGCCCCCAGGAAAAACCATACGACATAAATCTGTAATAATCTTTCCTAATATGCAACATCTTACATGTGTTGTGACAATTAGATGCTAGAGGACTTAAATGCCTCCTCTGTGATTCTACAATTACTCTTGGAAGCTTGTACCTGCCTTTTCTGAACTTCAGCGCCATGTGTCTTTTCCCTTTATGGGTATTTATTTGTGTCCTTTTACTGTAACAAATCTTACTTGAGTGTATGACTTTATGTTGAGTCCTGTGAGTCCACCTAGCAAATCACCAAATTTGGTAGTGGTCTTAGGGAACCCCAACACAATTATAAACCTAAATTTAAGAGTTACAAGAAAACATAGGAACAGCAAATCTTCATAATCTTAAGTTAGGCAAAGATTTCTCACATGTGACACCAAATCACATGGAATTTTTAAAAATTGACATTTGAACTTCATCAAAATTATTTTTTCATTTAAAGTCACATTTAAAAAATAAACAAGCTACAAAATGGGCTGAGAAAATACTTGCATCAGATATCTGATAAAAACATTCTATCATGAATATATATGTATGTATTTCTGTGTATATATAACTATATATATATCCATATATATAACATAACCTAATAAGACAAACCCAATAATTTTCACAAAGTACTTGAATAAATATATAATGAAATAAAATTTATGAATGACTTGTAGGCACCAAAAATGGTCAATTCAACATCATTAATTATTAAAAATTGAATCCACAATGAAATATCATGTCAAACCCTCCAGAATGACTATAATCCAAAAGACATACAGAAACAAACATTGGTGAGGATTTAAAGAAACTAGAAACAGCATACTTTTCTATTTGCCATGTAAAATGTAGAAATACTTTGGAAAATTGTTTGGCAGTTTCTGATATGTTGAATATAAATTAACCATATCACCAAGTATTTCGCTCCTAGATAACCACTCAATAAGAAAGAAAATGTGTCTCCATACAAATACCTGTACAAAGATGTTCATAGCAGCATTATTCATAACACGCAAGATGCAGAAGAAAAAAAATGACCATCAGCTAGTGAATTAATACAATGGAATACTGTTCAGCATTGAAGAAGAAGAGCAAAGCATTAATACATCCTCCTATACAGGACCTCAAATCATTACCCTAGGTGAAAGAACACAGGCAATATAGGATCACATATTGCATGACTAATTTATATGATTTGTCTAAAGACAAATCTGTAGAGACAGAAAATAAGTTTGCACTTGCCTGAGCTGGCAATGGGAGAAGAGTGACTGCAAGTGAGGCCCAGGTTTCTTTTTACAGTAATAGAAATATTCTTAGATTGTCCTGATAGTTGTACAACTGTGTAAACTTTCTAAAAATTGAATAACTGAATCTTTAAAATTACTGACTTTAATATATGGAATTATAACTCAATAAAGCTGTTAAAATTGAGCCATTTGTCATAGTTTAGTAGTGTAATTTTTGTAAATTTATGTTATGTGCTTGAGAAGGAAATTGTTGATTACATTAATGGTGTTCAATCACATACTGTGGCAACAGATGTGGCCTGTTGCTTTATACTTCTATCAAATTTTGCTTTATTTTAAGGCTATTTTATATAATGTAATTAAAGTTTCAAAATAACTTCCTTGTGAATTAAACTTTTCATAAATATACCTAATAATGAGTTTCATCATAAATTCTATGTTGCTTAAAAAATGCATAGTTATACCAGATTTAATTAAGAAAGTGTTTAACTTTTGGCATTTTCATGTCCCCATTTTTAGCAGTGCCTTATGGCCCGGAATATAGTCTATTATGGTGAATGTTCCATGTGCACTTGAAAAGATTGTGCATTTTGTTTTTGATTGATAGGTATTCAACAAATGTCAATTAGGTAAAGTTGGTTGATTTTGTAGTTTTCCCGCTATTCTTTAGTCATTTTCTATATACTTACTCTATTAATTATTGAAAGAGGAGTATTGAAACATCTGACGATAATCGTGAGTTTGGTTATTTTTCCTTCAAATTCTATCAGTTTTTACTTTATAATTTTAAGTAGCAAGAATATTTGTTTATGTCTATTATGATTATGACAGAATATTTATCACTTGTGATATTATTTGCTCCAAAATCTACTTTGTCTGACATAGGTATAGAGGCTTCTGTTTTACATTGATTAGTAATAGCATGCTATATCTTTTCCTTCCTTTAACTTTTAACCTATTTGTGTCTTTACATATAAAGTCTTTCCTATAGGCAGCATATAGTTATATCCTAGGTTATTATCAAATAATATTTTCCTTTTAATTGGAGATATTTAACAATTTACATTAGTGGAATTATTGATATATTTGGGTTTAAGTCTATCACCTTGCTTTGTTTCTATTTGTTTCAGCTGTTCTTTGTTCTTTTCTTCTGCTTCCTCTTGTTCTGCCTTCTTTTTTTAATCGACAAACTTTAGAGTAGTTTCAGGTTCACAACAAAACACGATGGAAAGTACAGAAAGTCTCATTACTTCCTGTCCCACCTACACACAAACAACTTCCTTTCTATTGACAATCTGTACCACATTGGTACATTTGTTACAACTGATTGACCTGAATCTAGCTTGATGTATCATTAGTAGCCAAAGTTCATAGTCTACATGAGGGTGTTCTACATTCTATGGGTTTTACCAAATGTATAATGACATTTGTTTACAATTGTAGTATCATGAAGAATAGTTTCAATGCCCTAAAATCCCTCTGTGCTCTGCCTATTCTTTCTTCCCTTCCCCAAATACGTGGCAACTACAGATCTTTTTACTTTTTCCATAGTATTGCCTTTTCCAAAATATTACAGAGTTGGAATCATACAGTTGGTAGCCTTTTTAAATTGGCTTCTTTCACTTACTAATTGGCATTTGAATTTCTTCATGTCTTTTCATGGCATGATAGCTCATTTCTTTTTTCCCACGGTATAATATTCCACCGTCTGGATGAATCACAGGTTATTTACACAATCATCTACTGAAGGACATCTTGGTTGCTTCCAAGTTTTGGCAATTTTGAATAAAGATGCTGTAAATGTCTGTGGCAGGTTTTGTTTGGATATAAGTTTTCAATTCATTTGAATAAATCTCAAGGAGTGTGATTGCTGTATTATAGGGTAAGATATGCTTAGTTTTGTAAGAAACTACAAAACTGTATGGTAAAGTGGCTGTACCATTTTGGATTTCCACGAACAATGAACTAGAATTCCTGTTGCTCCACATCCTCACCAGCATTTGCTGGTGTTTTGGATTCTAGCCATTCTAATAGGTCTAACATATTTTTAGTATTAATGGGATTAGTCATTAGTATTCTAGCCATCCTAATAGGTCAAATGCCTTTTCTGCATCTATTACTATGATCATGTGATTTTTCTTTTTTAGCTTGTTAATGTTATGAGTTACAATTACTGCATTTCAAATACCAAACCAGCATTTCATACATGGAATAAGCTCTATTTGGTCATGGTGTATCTCATTATCGTTCAATTTGGAATTCCTTAATGACCTGTGATGCTGGACACCCTTTAATATGCTTACTTGCCATCTGTATATCTTCTTTGGAAAGGTGTCTCTTCAAGTGTTTTTTAATTGGAGTGTGCTTTTTTTTTTTTTTTTTTTTTTTTTTTTTTTTTTTTTTTTTTTTGAGATGGGTTTTACTCTTTCACGCAGGCTGGAGTGAAG
Organism: Pongo abelii; assembly: GCF_028885655.2. Lineage (NCBI taxonomy): Eukaryota > Metazoa > Chordata > Mammalia > Primates > Hominidae > Pongo > Pongo abelii. The sequence goes on from NC_071998.2 coordinate 28,498,169, forward strand.
TGACGCCATCTCAGCTCACTGCAACCTCCACCCCCCCGGTTCAAGTGATTCTCCTGCCTCAGCCTCCCGGGTAGCTGGGATTAAAGTCACCTGCTACCACCTCTGGCTAATTGTTTGTATTTAGTAGAGATGGGGTTTTGTCATGTTGACCAGGCTGGTCTCAAACTCCTGACCTCAGGTGATCCAACGGCTTTGGCCTCCCAAAGTGCTGGGTTTACAGATGTGAGTCACCACGTCTGGCCTAGAGTGTGCATTTTATTATTGAGTTTTAACAGTTCTTTGCATAATTTGGATAACAGTTCTTTATCAAATAATTTTTTATAAATATTTTCTGTCTCTAATATTCTCATTCTTAGTTCTCAGTCTTTTGATGACTCTGTGCCCCCTGGCTATGAATGTCACCAACTCTTCTCAATTTTCCATCTTCTTAAGTGGGACAGGATGGCTAGAAGGGACTGGAGTTGGGTCCCTTACTGCATGTGGAAAGCTAGAGCTACCTGGAGTTGGGAATTCTCTTCCTCTAGGTAGGTTAGGCTTTGTTAAAGCCCAGTAGGTTATGCTTTGCTAAAATAGTTTGTTTCAAGGACAGGCCTTGTTAACAAAAACAGAATGTTCCAACATATTCCAAATCCCCTCTCCCTGCCAGAAGCATGAGATTTTTCACCCATAGTTACTATGAGAGTGTTTGCATTCCTGCAGCTACAGCTTGGCCCACCCCAATATTTGTTTGCCCTGAGGTTTTTAACTGTCAGAATTTTAGACTCGAAGTCTGCAGCAATTCATCAGGTATGCCTATGCCAAAACTGGGCACAACATATATTTCTCCTCCACTAAATTGTAAATCTCTGTATCACCTTGTCTGTCCTTCTAATTTTAAGGGCAACACTTTGCCCTGTGACCTCACTTCTCTGAAGGATCTAGAAAGATTTTTTGATTTTTCAGCTTGTTCAGGTTTCCACGTATCATTATGATGGTGTAATGACTTCTAAGCTTGTTACATGCTAGACTAAAACCAGATGTCTTGCCACTTCTTTATATTTTGTGTTTTGTAATATGAGTATTTTAAATATATGAGTATTTTCATCCCATCTTTTGGTGTATTAACTCTCAGTTTTTGTTTTGCTGGTAATATATAACTGCAATTTATTAGTTTGTATTTGAGTGATACTATGCCATTTCACTAGAGTAGAAGATCCTTAAATTATTACACTTTCATTTCTTTAGTCCTGGCCTTTACCGATTGTTGTCAAATATTTTACATTTACATATATTATAAATGTCACACTACATTGTTATTATTTTCGTTGAAATACTCAATTGTCTTTTTTTAAGTGGAGATAACATTTTATTTTATTTTATTGTTTTTATTTATTATTATTATTTTTTAAGATGAAGTCTCCCTCTGTCACCCAGCATGGAGTGCAGAGGCTCAATCTTGGCTCACTGCAACCTCCGCCTCCTGAGTTCAAGCGATCCTCCTGCCTCAGCCTCCCGAGAAGCTGGGATTACAAGTGTGCACCACCATGCCTGGCTAACTTTTGTATTTTTAGTAGAGACAGGATTTCACCACATTGGCCAGGCTGGTCTTGAACACCTGACCACAGGTGATTAGCCTGCCTCGGCCTCCCAAAGTGCTGAGATTACAGGCATGGGCCACGATGCCCAGCCAGCAATTGTCTTTTAAAAAGTTATGTAAGTATGGTTGTTCTTAAGTATCCAAGAGGGATCAGGTCCAGGACACTCTGAGGAAACCAAAGTTCACAGATGCTTATATAAAAAAGTGTTGTATTTGTATATAATCAACACACATCTTCCTGTATACTTTATATTATCTCTTAGGTTACTTGTAATACTGAATACAAAGTAAATGCTACATAAATAGTTGTTATACTCTGTTGTTTAGGGAATAATGACAAGAAAAATGTAATGTACATATGCCATTTTTAAAAGTATTTTTGATTCACAGTTCATTGAATCCATGATTGTGGAATCCACAGATACAGCAGGTTGGCTATATATAGAAATCTTCCATCTGATATGTATAGTTAACAATATAACTTCTTTTCATTTTTGTAGATCTATATTGATACTTGGTTTGATTTTCTTCTTCTTGAAGAAGTTGTTTTAACATTTTGATTGATCTTCTGGGGATGAAATGAATGCTTTCAGCTGTTCAATGTCTGAAAAATAAATCTTCATTTTACCATAGAATTTAAAATATATTAATTTGGTATAGAATTCTAAGTTTACTATTTTTTCAGGTACTTTTAGATATTTCTCCACTGTATTCTTGCTTGCATTTTTTCTTGTAAGAAATCTGCTGTCATTCTAAAGTTTGATTCTCTCTAGATGTGTTTTCATTTTTCATATCGCTTTTAATTTTTGTTTCTTTAGCATTGATTTTGACCAATATAATTATAATATTCTTTTGAGTAGCTTTCATCATCTTTCTTGGGCTTAAGTTTCACTGAACTTCTTGGAACTGTCAATTTCTTTTTATAATCACATTTGGGAAAATTTCAGCCATTATTTAATATTTCCTGCCCCTCCCAATTTTGACAACTTCCATTACCCACACTACAGCCTCTTGTTCACTGAGATCTCTCTCTCATGGCTGACAGAATTTTCATTTTTAAATAAAAATTACTAACTCTGTGCTTCATTTTAGACAGTGTTTTAGTGCTGTGCCTTCAAGTTCACTAATCTTTTCTTCTGTAATGTCTAATCTGTCATTCTGTCATTAATACTGTCTACTGTATTTTGAATATCACACATTATAGAATTTAGTTTTAGAACGTTAATTTTCTTTTTTTTCAAATATCTTCCATGTCTCTAATTATGTAGTTATCATCTGAAATTCAGTTTTAATTATTATGCGTCCCTGTTTGATAATTCTGATACATTTGTCTAATATGTGTTTTAATATATTCAGTATTCTCCATATTATTAATTACATGGAGTTTCTGCTTCTTGGAATGCCTGGCATTTTTTATTGGACGCAAATCCTCATTAATTTTGTCTTCTTGAGTTGCAGTTATTTTTATATTGCTACAAGTAGTCTGCTGTTTAGTTTTGGGAAACAGCTAAATTACTCAGAAATAGTTTGATTATTTTGGCTTGCTTTTAAAGCTTGTTAGATCATGCCAAAATCTTGTTTAAAGTAGGACTAATTATTACGCACTTATGATGCAAGAACTTATGGGTTTATCATCCAATGTTCCATGAGCAATGAGGTGTTCCAGTTTGACTGGTAGGAAAAGTCACTCTTTCAGTCCTCTACGAGTGCCTGGTACTCTACAGTTGTATCCTTTACATTATTTTTTCCTAAGATATGAATAATTTCTTCACAGATATGTTCTAATAAGTACTCTGCTGAATACTCAAGACAGACACTGGGAAGACTGGTAAAATTCTCTCTGTGCAGCTGTCTGCTATTTTTTACTGTGTCTGTAAACTCTAACTACCTTGGTCTCTCTGAACTCTAGTATCCATCTTGTTACCCTAGATAGTTTCCTGTGTTCTCTATCCCTGTGTTTTGTCATGGAAACTCTTGGTAGACACTAAGGTGAGACAACAGTAGTGCCGAAATTGTTGGTTTCCATCTCTCAAGTATCATTGTCCTTCATTGTCTAATGTCTAATTCAAAGTCTTCTGAAACATTGTTGCATATATTTTGATGTGTTCCTTTATTTTTCTATTTTTCTTTTTTGGTCCAGAAACAGAAATCCTCCAAATGTCAGGCTCTTGAAATATATTTAATGAAGGCTTTTAATCAATAAAGTCTATTTGTCTCCTTTTTTCTTCTTTCCCTGAATTTGTATTATTTGAATATTTTAATGACTTTATTTTAGGTCCACTGTTACCTTATTTACTCTAAATCATTGTCACATTTTTTTAGTGGTTGCTCTAAGGAAGTGATGTTCAAGAGAAATGTAGTGTGATCCTGATAGATAATTCTAAGTTTCTGATATTCACATTAAAAATAGTAAAAATAAAGTGGTGAATTTAATTTTATTGATATATATTATGTAACCAATTTATACAAAATATTTTCAAATTCTTTCCATATACTTTCAATTATTTCAATCTAGGTAAATTATTAAGACACTTTAAAATTTTCATACTAAGTCTTTGATATTTGGTGTGGATTTTATGCTTATAGTGCATCTCTATTTGAATGTTAAATTTTAATTGGAGATATTTGGCATATTTGGCATTGATAAAATATACAGTTTAAAATGTAGATTAATATAACCAACTTTTAAAAACATATGTAATTATTTTTTAAAAACTAAATTGAGCCTGGGTGTGGTGACTCACTCCTGTAATCCCAGCATTTGGGAGGCTGAGGCAGACACAGAAAGACAAACTTTGCATGTCCTCACTTATTTGTGGGCGTTAAAAATCAAAACAATTAAACTCATGAAGATAGAAAGTAGAAGGATACTTAACAGAGGCTGGGAAGGGTAATGGGGGAGTGGGAAGGGAGGGGAGATGGTTAGTGAGTACAAAAATATGTATAGTTGGCCAGGCGCGGTGGCTCACACCTGTAATCCCAGCACTTTGGGAGGCCGAGGTGGGTGGATCCCGAGGTCAGGAGTTCAAGATCAGCCTAGCCATGATGGTGAAACCCCTTCTCTACTAAAACTACAAAAATTAGCGGGGTACAGTGGCAGGCACCTGTAATCCCAGCTACTTGGCAGGCTGAGGCAGGAGAATGGCTTGAACCTGGGCAGCAGAAGTTGCAGTGAGCTGAGATCATGCCACTACACTCCAGCCTGGGTGACAAAGTGAGACTCCATTAAAAAAAAAAAAATTAGAAAGAATGAATAAGACCTAGTATTTGATAACACAACAAGGTGATTATAGTCAATAATTAATTGTGCATTTAAAAATATCTAAAAGAGTATAATTGGATTGTTTGTAATACAAAGGATAAATGCTTAAGGGGATGGATGCCCATTTTCCATGATGTGATTATTGCTTTTTATATGCCTATATCAAAGTATCTAACGTAACCCATAAATATATATATCTATGATGTATCCATACAATTTTAAAAATAAGTAAAAATAAAAATTAAAAAACTATGAAACTCTAAATTTATAACTGCCCATAGAGTGTTCTTTGATTTTTATAGATCATTCACCATATGCATATGTGTATAAAATACTGCAAATCACAACTAAAGTCATCTGCATGTTGACTTACATTAGAAAATGTGTAAAATTATCATTGATTTCTATTTTGAAAATGTTCCTTTTCAATATATATTTTATATCTATCAATTTGAATAAAAAATAAGCTTTTCCTTTCTTCGAGCTTCAAATTGAACTCAATTCACATTCGGTGTGATATCTACAAGAAAATACACATCACACTGTCATGTTTTGTCTTTGATTATTAAATATTTGATAGACTTTGTAGTTTCAAGAAAATCTGCAATTGGAATTAAGAGTACAGTAAATAATTTTCTAGAAAACTCTTCTATGTTGAACCAGAAATAAGTGGCAAACAAAACAAGTTTATAAATTTAATATTTATTATCTTCTATTTCTTCTGCAAGTTCGATAAACTCTTAAGGATGCATAGCATCTATCATATAGACTGCACAAGTCTCACAACTGTATGCATGACAGTTTAATAAGTTGGCCTCAGAAACCAAGTACAAATATTTTCAATAAGTGTAATACATTAGAATGAAATAATGAAGGAAACACTAGTTTCCTGTTTTAACATTCTAATAATTATTTATATTTTTGACCTAAGATAGCTGTCAAGACAGAAATTTAGTTCTTTCATGTCTAGTTTATATTCTTCTTTAACAAAAATAAAATATAACTCCACCACAAATTCAAATTTTTCGGTTGCAAAATGATGACAATTATTTGTGAATTATAAGTTTTGAATGCAAACTTTTCCTACAGATATTAATTGCACATTCTCTATTGCATTACCCAAATCAACTCAAGCTAAGGAAAGTCCTTATAATTTTTCCATTTGGAATCTCCTAGAGAAATTCCTAACATACTTTCAATCTCTTCTGGTTTAACTTTTCATTTGCACTAATTTATTTTGCATTTGCATTTTTGGTCCTGTACCAGTACTATGGTTTTCTTCTAAATTTCAAAATTTGTTCATACATCTTTAAAGCTGACAGAATAATTTGATCATATTATAAATAATATAATAATTATGTAAGTTTAAAAGCTAATTATAATTTGCAATGATATTGTTATAACTCATGCTGTCTTCATGAATATTTATATGAAGTCTTTACAATGATATATTGGTGCATATAAAATAAAAGCAATTTAAATAATCAACTTTTAACTGGAACTATAGTGATGATATATTTATGTGTAATACTAGAAATGATAAATATGCCCAACATGCACACTCCAATTAAATATTTTTCATGATGCAACAGATTTGTGTTTAATAGAAATTATTTTACATTGATTTATTTTATAAATTAAAATAAATTAAAATTAAATAACATTAAGAGTTTAGCTCCTGAGTTCCACTCATCATACTTCTTTTTTTAACTTTTATTTTAGGTCTGAGGGTACATGTGAAGGTTTGTTATACAGGTAAACTCATGTCACAAGGGTTTGTTGTAGAAATTATTTTACCAACCAGGTATTAAGCCTAGTAGCTAATAGTTATTTTTTCTGCTCCTCTCCCTCCTCTGCCCTCAAGTAGACCCCAGTGTCTGTTGTTACTTTCTTTGTGTTCATAAGTGCTCATCATTTAGCTCCCACTTATAAGTGAGAGCATGCAGTATTTGTCTTTCTGTTCCCATATTAGTTTGCTAAGGATAATAGCCTCCAGCTCCACCCATGTTCCTACAGAAGACATAATATTGTTCTTTTTCACAGCTGCATAGTATCATTCATCACTTTTCAAGTGCTCAGTAGTCACAAGCATATAATGGCTTACTTATTGGAAAGTGTGGTTCTAGATATTAACATATATACCACTTACATATCACAATCCACCTTCAAATAATGCTGTGCCACTTCACATCAAACTTCAAACATCACTTCACTGCCTCCCCCTCCATTTTTAAGCTATTACTTTTATGTATTTATTCTACATGCTGATATATGATAAACCCCTAATACATTTTTATTGTTTTTCCGTAAACAGTAAATTACATTTTAAGGAGATTTTTAAATGAGCAAAATATATTTTATGTTTACCCACATAGTGAGCATTTCTGGGTTTTGTTCATTCTTTTGTATGAATCCAAATTTCCTTCTAGTATCATTTTTCTTTGATCTGAATAACTTCCTTTAAAATTTCTTGTTTCTAATTTTCTAATAAATTCTTAACTTTTCTCTCACTTAAAAAATTTTAAAGAGCCTTTTTGAGATACAATTTACATACCATAAAATTTGCCCATTTTCCATGTATAATTCAATGATTTTTAGTATATTTACTGAGTTGTAAAAGCATCACCTCAATGTTGATAGGGACAGGAGGCAGAGACATTCTAGGCAGAAAAGGGCAAGTCCTTGGCAAATCCCCACCCTCAAGCTGAAAAGCCTGAGACCACGGCCCAAAGTGAGAACTTACATCCCTGTTTTCCTGCAAATGTTGCTTTTTCCAAAACCACCCTGGCCCGCCCCGCCACCCATCCTGTATCCATAAAATCTCCAGGTTCCACGTGCAGAGCAGCAGAGAAGCGGAGCAGGAGAGAAGAGAAGAAGCATCTGAACGTGGAGAGAAAAAGCAGCTGGATGCCAGGACAACTACGGGTGGATATCCAAGAGAAGCTGTTTGACGTAACTTCGGAGAAGAATCCGGCTAGAGATGGAGGGACTTCAGGAGAAGATTACCTGCACCTCCCCCAACCTCTATTCCACTCCCCTTCCTGCTGAGAGCCGCTTTCACTGGCAATAAACTCCCCTGCATTTACCAGCCCACTGAACTATTAACACTTGAGCCGTCTGTGGACAGCAGAACTAAAAGAGCGCTGTAACATGCCCACTGGGGCTTCGGGAGTTGCAGGCATCCCCACAGATGCTGCCACAGGGCCTGCACAGAATTTACTCCGGCCGGCGCCCAGAAGTACTTGCCCTGATTCTTGCACCCGCTCGCCTGTGCACTCCCTCCTGCGAGGGGTGGAGCACAGCGAGTCCGAATTGAGTAGAGTTCCCTCCTGCTGGTGCCAAAGTGGCCAGCTGGTTCCACTGCTCATGTACTCCAGTTCCCGCCTCGTTCACTCACGTGCTCCCTCCCATAAGGAGTTGAAAGCAGTGGGCTGAGTAAACGGGGCACCCCTGTCACCAGTCTTGAGAAGGAGTCAGGGAAATATCCTGCTTAAATGTGATCTGTAAACATTTTCTTCAACCCAAAATGAAATCTCATGCCCACCAGAAGCCACTGTGTATTCTTTCCTTCCCACCCTAGTAACTCCTAATCTAGTTTCTGTCACTATAATTTCACCTAATTTGGACATTTTACATGAATATAATGAGTTGTTTTTTTTTTTTAATCTGGCTTTTTTCACTTAACATATATTTTTTTAATCTGGCTTCTTTCGCCTAACGTAATATTTTTGAGGTTTATCTATATTGTAGCATGTATTATTTCCTTATTGGTTTTTATTGCCAAATGCATTTAATTGTAGGATACAACAAATTTTGTTTATCCATTCCTCAATTGTTGGACATTTGGGTTGTCAGGCATCCCCATAGAAACAAAACAAAGAGGATATTTGTTCTGCATGATTCTCTCTCTCTCTCTCTCTCTCTCTGTGTGTGTGTGTGTGTGTGTGTATGCATAAAGAGAGGGAAAAATTATAAAAATTATAGAGGCTGAGAAGTCCCAAGATCTGCAGTTCAAAGGTCTGAGAACCAGCAGAAACAAGGGTCTAAGTTCCGGTCCAAGTCTGAAGGCAGGGGGAAAATATTTCAGCTCAAGAGCATCAGGCAGAGAGTCTTCTGCTCAGCTGTGTGTTCTTTTCAGGCCATTAACAAATTGAATGAGGCCCACCCATATTGGGGAGGGTAATCTACTTTACTCATTATAACAATTCAAATGTTAATCTCATTCAGAACTGCCCACACAGACTCACTGTAAATAACATTTAAACACATATTTTGATACCTTGTAATCCAGTCAAGGTGCCACATAAAATAACCATCATAAAACCTGTCTTTGTCAACCTGACATCCATATGCATCACCTTATACCATAGTGAATAACCAGATAAGATAATAACAAGTCATAAGAACCATAACTTCTCCTAACATGTTGCATCTATCCTGCATGCAACAAAAGTGAATTAACCCCTTCCCTAGAAGAGGAGGTACGGTCCTTGATTGATGTTTACTGTTCTTGATATCTTATAAAGTAAATACTATGATGGAAAATCAATACTACTTAAATACTATGATACAAAGTCAATACATCTTATGTTACATAATAAGGGAATAAGAAAAGAAAATAATATTATATATACATATAATATTATATAAATATGTGTGTGTGTATATATAATATATATATATATACATACAGGACAATAACAAAATAAGGAGAAACATTCATGATAATTAGATTTTTTGCTTCTGTTACTGACCATGTGGTCATAGTTGTTATTTGTAACTGGCTTCTTTTACTATCCATTCTGTATTCCTTTGGCCTTCAGCAAATGCCTCAGCTGGTAGTAGTTTTTTACCTGGTGGGGTGACCCAAATCTTTATTTGTGAAGAGTCTGAGCAATTAGTAACTCAGACTGAATTGAGTTGTAGTCTTCCATTGACTTTAATCATAGAGCATGGTAAGAAGAGGTAACCTACCGTGATGACATGTATTTCAGACATACTCTTTCTTACCTCTATGGTGGAGTAGCAGTTCAATTTCCCCTTGGTAATCAGAATCAACTCCAGCCAATATAGTAATAATGCCTTTAATTGCCTGTTAATTCAGAAACACAAGGAATCCAAAGTGGCTTGGCAGCAGTCTTAACATCCAATTTAATGAAATCATTGTTGCGACTCCTGGTGGAAGTGTTTCTCCCTTTGAAAGTAAAACCTCTAGGCCAGCAAAGTATAAGATTGTGCAGGCCGGGCTCGGTGGCTCACGCCTGTAATCCCAACACTTTGAGACGCCGAGGCGGGCAGATCACGAGGTCAGGAGATTGAGACCATCCTAGCTAACACGGTGAATCCCCATCTCTACTAAAAATACAAAAAATTAGCCGGGTATGGTGGCGGGTGCCTGTAGTCCCCACTACTCAGGAGGCTGAGGCAGGAGAATGGTGTGAGCCTGGGAGGCGGAGCTTGCAGTGAGCAGAGATTTCACCACTGTACTCCAGCCTGGGCAACAGAGCAACACTCTGTCTCAAAAAAAAAAAAAAAGACTGTGCAAAAAAGAAGAAAAAATTGGCTAGTGGGTCACTAGAGGGAATTGTAAGTGGTCTCACTCCTATTTCTACCCCTTGATTCTTAGCCCCACAAATCCTGGTTATAGGAGAAACAAGACCAAGTGTTGGATGCTGATTCATTATCCCATACCCTTATCCATTATCCCATACTCTTAATATCCATTCCTACACATGTTCCCTGGACTTCTGCCAGTATATATCAGAAAACTCAAGTAGTTATATTTTTGGAGTGTAGAGTATGCACCTCCTCATGGGTCATACTATGTATTTTAACTTTTGAATCCTGCTGAAACTTGAGCCTAGTTACAGGCTTACAATCAAAGAGGGGTAGTGTGGGTGGTTTCTGAAGACAATCATCATTGTCTTGCATTACATTTGCCTCTTAGGAAGACAATACAGTGCCCCCATGCAATGCAGGGCTAATCCTTTCAGCTGCAAGTAGAGAGGGGTTAGAGAAGCTGCTACTACTGGGGATGAGGAGGCTACTTTTACTGGGAGTTGAGAAGTTTCTTCCACTAGCAAAGAAGACATCAGAATTTAGGGTCTCAATGTCCCCAGCCTTAACAGGATTTTCCAACATGTCCACATTTCAATTTACAAGATCCTATTCTTTTCTAATCAATGCCCTCACTTTAACAATAAATACCCTTTGAAGCTAGAAGTTAAACATTCATTGTAATTCATCTGATACATACTGAGATTCTTTGTTAGATTTTAAGCATTCTCAGCCCTGCAGCTATAGAAAATAAAAGTGTCCTTCAGGCCACACACAGAAGCTGTTTGGTCATTTATGTGGTTTGGCTGTGTCCCCACCCAAATCTCAGATTGTAGCTCCCATAATTCTCACAAGTCATGGGAGGGACCTAGTGGGAGTTAACTGAATCATGGGGGCAGGTCTTTCCTGTGCCGTTCTCATGATAGTGAATAAGTCTCACAAGATCTGATAGTTTTATAAAGGGGAATTGCCCTGCACCTGCTCTCTCTCTTGCCTGCTGTCATGTAAGAAATGACATTGCTCCTCCTCACCTTTTGCCATGATTGTGATGCCTCCCCAGCCATGTCTACTGTGAGTCTATTAAACTTATTTTTCTTTATAAATTATCCAGTCTTGGGTATGTCTTTATTAGCAGTGTGAAAACAGACTAATACAGTACATTGGTACCAGTAAAGTGAGGTGCTGCTGTAAAGATATCTGAAAATGTGCAAGTGACTTTGGAAATGGGAAATAGGAAGATGTTGGAAGAGTTTGAAGGGATCAGTAGAAGACAGAAGAAGGTGGGAAAGTTTGGAACTTCCTAGAGACTTGTAGGGCTCAGAAGATAGGAAGATGTGAGAAATTGTGAAACTTCCTAGACACTTGCTGAATGGCTTTGACCAAAATGGTAACAGTGATATGGACAACAAGGTCCAGGCTAAGGTGGACTCGGATGGTGAGGAACTTATTGGGAACTGGAATAAAGGTCACTCTTGCTATACAAAGAGACTGGCAGCATTTTGCCCCTGCCCCATGGAACTTTAAACTTGAGAGAGATTATTTAGGGTATCTGGTGGAAGAAATTTCAAAGCGGCAAACTGTTCCAGAGGAATCAGAACATAAAAATTGGGAAAATTTGCAGCCTAATGATGCAATAGAAAAGAAAAACTCATTCTCTGAGGAGAAATTCAAGCCTGCTGCAGAAATTTGCATGACTAATGAGGGGCCCAATGTTAATAACCAAGACATGGTAAAAATGTCTCCAGGGCATATCAGAGACCTTTGTGGCAGCCCCTCTTATCACAGGCCTGAGGGCCTAGGAAGAAAAAATGGTTTCATGGGCTGAGCCCAGGGTCCCCTGCTCTATGGAGCCTCTGAACATGGTGCCCTGAATCCCACCCGTTTCAGCTCCAGCCGCAACTACAAAGGGCCAATGTATAGCTTAGGCAATTGCTTCAGAGGGTGCAAGCTCCATGTGGTGTTGGGCCTGAGGGTGCACAGAAGTCAAGAATTGATGTTTGGGAACCTCCACCTGGATTTTAAAAGATGTTTGGAAATGCCTGGATGTCTAGGTAGAAGTTTACTGCAGGGGCAGAGCCCTCATGGAGAACCTCTGCTCAGGCAGCGTGGAACAGAAATGTGGGGTTGGAGCCCCACACAGAGTCCCCACTGGGGCACCACCTAGTGGAGCTGTGAGAAGAGACCACTGTCCTCCAGACCCCAGAATGGTAGATCCACCAGCAGCTTGCAACATGCACCTGGAAAAGCCACAAACACTCAATGGCAGCCTGTGAAAGCAGCCAGAAGGAGAGAAGTACCCTGCAAAGCCATAGGGGCAGAGCTGACCAAGGCAGTGGGAGCCAATCTCTTCCATCAGCATGACCTGGATGTGAAACATGGAGTTGAAGGGAGATTATTTTGGAACTTGAAGGATTAATAACTGCCCTAATGTAATTTGGAATGGCTTGGGCCTTGTAGCTCTTTTGTTTTGGGCAATTTCTCCCATTTGGAATGGATATATTTACCCAATGCCTGTGCCCCTATTGTATCTACAAACTAACTAACTGGCTTTTGATTAGACAGGCTCATAGATGGAAGGGACGTGCCTTGTCTCAGATGAGACTTTAAACTGTGGACTTTTGAGTTAATGCTGAAAATGAGGTAAGACTTTAAGGGACTATTGCGAAGGCATGATTGGTTTTGAAATGTGAGGACATGATATTTTGGAGGAACCAGGTGTGAAATGATATGGTTTGGCTGAGTATTTGTATATGTGTATATATGTACATAAATATATACACATACATATATATAGACACATATAGCAAGGATTAAAATATGGATATGGTCTAGCTCCCATAATTCCCACATGTCATGGGAGGGACCTGGTGGGAGGTAATTGAATCATAGGGGTGTGTTGTTCCCATGTTCTTCTCATGACAGTGAATAAGGCTTATGAGATCTGGTTGTTTTATAAAGGGGAGTTCCCCTGAACATGCTCTCTGTCTTGCCTGCCTCCATGTAAGACATGACTTCGCTCCTCCTTTGCCTTCTGCCATGGTTGTGAGGCCTCCCCAGCCACATAGAAGTGTGAGTCCATTAAACCTCTTTTTCTTTATAAATTACCCAGTCTCAGGTATGTCTTTATTAGCAGCATGAGAACAGACTAATACAGTCATTTATGTGACATTTGAACTTAGAAATGGAATTCCTGAGTTCGTCTTTTTCTTGCATCTGTTTGTCCAGTTACATTAGGAGCATCCAGCCAACTTGTCCTGTGTGACTTCTAGAAGTAATTATTTTACTCTCTTCTTTCCAATGTGCTTAACTTTGTTTCTCATTCATAAATTAGAATTTCAGCATAGACTTGAGAATACCCTATTTTAGCATTCTCTCCCTCTTTCCCTCCTCCCATCCCCATACTACCACCCCCAGTTGTCTTCTTTCTAGGACTTGATCTTGCAACTTCAAATTGTAGCTACTCTGGTCTCCCTGAAATATAACCTCTGTCTTATATACTCAATAAACACTGTCTTTTGTTTCATTTCTCATTTCTTATGCCTCAAAACTGCTTCCAGGCAATAAACTGTTAAAATCATGGAACTCACCTTTTTTGTTTTCCATCTATCAGGAATTGCAGGCCTATATTGTCTGTCTAAAAATTGTTGTTTCATATATTTTATCTGTTTTACTGATTTATTGGGGGGGGCGGGTAAATGCAATCACTATTCAATTTGGCTGGAACACACACACACATTCTTTAAGTGTGTGCACGTGTCTACATAGATATATAAGTAGGCACCCACAGACAAACAGATTTGTTACCAATATGAGTCCTTTATTTCACTCAGATATTTACCTTGATGGGGCTTTTCATTCCTTCCTTCAGATGCAAAATTTCAACATCTGAAGGAAGGAATCTTTTTCTCCAGCCTAAAAATTGTTATCATTTTTTTGTGAGGGGCTTACGATGACAAATTATTTTAGCTTTGATCTGTCTAAAAACGTTCTTAATTCACCTTAGTTCTTGAAGAATATTTTTGGTAGATATGAAATTCGAAATTGATATTATTTTCTTTGAAGGCTATAAAGGTTGAATTTTATTTGCTTCTAGCTTTTATTGTTTCTAATAAAATATTATCATTCATATAATTTGCCCCCTTGTATAAGGTGCATTTTTTTCTCTAGACGCCATTAAGATCTATTTTTTATTATTTTTATTTATTTGATTATAGTATACTTAGATCTAGTTTTTTTTGTTGTTATTGTTGTTGTTTTTTAACTTGCCTTGTGTTTACTCATCTGCACTTTGATGCCTTTCACCCTGTTTGGAAATCTCTGCAGTTATCTCCTCAAATATTTCATATATCCCATTTTTTTCTACTCCCCTGAGACTTTAATTATGACTCTGTTAAATAACTTTATATTCTCTAAAAGACTGCTTATGCTTTGTCTTTGGACACTAATGTCTTTTGTGATTAAATTATATCACTGTCTATTGACGTGTAATTAGTCTTCTAACAACCCTATCATTTTTTACTGTTGTTTTATTACAGCAAGCATTTTCCTTAGGATATTTTTGTTAGTTTACGTAACTCTCCTGGAATGCTTTATATCTTACCCATGTTGTTTATGCATTCAGCTAGACTCCTTAACAGTTTCTCATAGGTATTTGAAAGTTTATGATTGACAATTCCAACATCTGGGTTCTTTTTGTGTTTCATTCCATGACTGTTTCCTCTCAAAAATATGTATCACATTTTCTTGCTATTCCATGGATTTTAATTTTGTGCTATACATTTACATAAAAATTCAATGAAGACTGAAGTGAGTTATTTTTATAGCCAGAAGAGTTACAATCCTGCTCCTGTCACTACCTTGTTGGAAAACCTGGAATCCTTGGAGAGTTTCTCTCACTTTTTCTTTCCTGTTTCTGTTTTTATGGTGCAACCTCCAGGATTCTGTGGAGGGTGGTGGATTAGCATTTTGAAGGACGTCCAGTTTTGCTCTTGTCAGAAAATCCTCTGACTCCAGTCAGCCAATCAACACATTGTAATTAAAATTTTAAAAAATTAGACTGATTTTCTTTACTCTAAGCTATTGCAAATACCTTGCCCTCTCTGTTTCAACATGGGTGAGAGTACCCCTGGATCTTTTCTCCTTTCATTCTCTGGAGTTTTGCTCATTTGGTTCATTTATATTTTATTATGGAATGAATGATGAGAAAAAATAATGACAATAACTAAAAATATGTGATTTATATAGCTTACCTTTGTTATTAGGAAGAAGTGCAGCATTTTTTACAGCTTTCTACTTCTGATACATAGATATTCATTTCAGCTTTTAATTTCAACAATAAATATTTTATTTCTAAAAGTTTCATTTTATTATATTTAAACTCTCCCTGGTCATTTTTGTAGTCTTCTGTCACTTGCTCTTTGTTTTACTTCATTGACTCTAATATGTTGAAAATTTGAGAGTCTAAATTGTGGATTATTCCTAGAGAGATAATTTAGTTTTTCTTTGCTCTTCACTAAGGGCCAGAGACCAGAGGGCACTATTTTATTGCCTTTGAATATTTTAATCCTTGCTATATGTGTCTGTATATATGTATGTGTATATATTTATGTACATATATACACATATACAAATACATACCCACATGATATATATGTAGCATATGTGTAGTATGTGTGTACTATATTGATACATGCACACACACATAGTATACACATACTATATATATATACACACACATGCACACACACATATACAGAGTACGTCTACACACATATATATGCATATATCCAAGACAACCTAAATTTTCTTTTTGTTTATGCTGCATATGTCCTATTTAAGATGCCTGTTCCTTTCATTTATTTATTTGGCTTCGTTTTAGGGTATCTTAGAAAAATTAGTGTTTCATTGTGTCTTAGAAAATTTATCTAACCACCTGAAAATTCATATATTTAATTCAAACAAATTTTGTGACAATTTTTTCAGAAGCTAGTTTCATGGCATGCTATGGTAAAAGCCTAGAGAGGATTTTATTCATCCTTGATTCTATCGCAATTATCACTGAGTCTCTTGATATACAGAGTACATTCAAAAAGTGTTAATAAAATTGAAAAGCGGTGGTTACATAAATATTAAGTCAAGTAACATATCAGTCTAAGGGGAAAGACTATAAATTACTAAATCTATTATAATCTCTTGCACACACTTGTCGTTAAGTTAGATTTCAATAGAGCTTCATTTTAGATATATTTTGTTTGATGACATAGCAAGGAAGCAAATATCAAATAGCTTAGATAAGTAGAATGAAATTTGGTGTTAAAATTATAATTAATAGTAAAGATTCCTGGATCAATTAATGCATATCAAATTTGTGAGAGGGTTGTGCTTTCCCTGGAAATAGAGTAGCAATTTTAGTTTCTTAATAAATGTTCAAATATTAGGTCGAATTACCAGAAAAGAGAAATGCCAGGAAGGCCAGAACAGCACTGTCAAAGAAGACAAAGAAAAAGAGAATTATTTATAGCCATCATACTTGAGGTGTCATTGACACCTATTTGAGATGTTCTCCCATTTATGAGTTCAAGTGTTCTCTTCAACAAATTCTCTATCTTCAACAAAATATTTCACTGTGAAAATGTCACTGGCCCCATTTCAAACTTTTCCCAAATCTTAGCTAAGTATGCAGAATTAGTAGACCTTTAAAATTATGAATAAGTTCATCCCCAATTTGGAATAGCTAAATTATAAATAATGGAAATTTAGACTGTTCATCAGCATTCTTAAACTGTTGAACTGGGTTTTTTCTTATATTCCACATGGGATAAGATTTTAGCACTTTGGGCCAGGCGCGGTGGCTCACACCTGTAATCCCAACACTTTGGGAGGCCATGGTGGGCGGATCACCAGGTCAGGAGATTGAGACCCTTCTGGCTAACATGGTGAAACCCCTTCTCTACTAAAAATACAGAAAATTAGCGTTCCAGCTACTCAGGAGGCTGAGGCAGGAGAATGGCCTGAACCTGGGAGGTGAGGCTTGCAGTGAGCCGAGATCGCGCCACTGCACTCCAGCCTGGGCGACACAGCGAGACTCCGTCTCAAAAAAAAAAAAAAAAAAAGAAAAAAGATTTTAGCACTTTGAACACAAATCTAGCTTCTTAAAATATATCAGTGTTCAAAACCTCAAGAACTAGAAATGTTTGCGTTATATGCACAAGTAATAGCAAATACAATTCTTTTTCCAAAAAACCTCTTCTTTAGCACTTAGCGTGAAACTAGCTATATTTCAAGAGGATTGAAAGCATTCTTAAAACAGTACTCATCCCTGTACACATCCCACCTTGCCCATTAGGACTTTCTGAGAGAATGATTTGAGATGAAAATATAGGGCTTGCCTTGCGTTTGTTATTTTCTTTCTTATTTGTGCCCTAATTTTGAAACACTATGGAAGTTTTAACTTCTTCCCCAAGGGCTATCTGAAATCTGCCACAGGGATTAGAATTTGAAAGCATGAGGAGGCAGGATTTGTAGGTGTGAATGAGAAACTAAATGCTTTTTTTTTTTCTTTCAGAATTGAACAAGAGCTTATTATTCATCTGAGGTTTGTGTCTCTAACATACTGGTTCCCAAACTAATAGTGCAATCCTGTAGATCAAGCTTAATGCAGATATGGTAAAGACTGTGGTCATTTATAATAGGTGGTTAGCTGTCCCGGCCATTTAAATAGCAGACAGCAATAAGTACTCAGTGATTGAGATGGAAAATAGATGTCTCATCTAAAATAAAGTCAGGCAGTTCATTAATGTGTGCCCTTTTAAACCCATAAATGTTTTGTAATTCCTATATTTTAGGGAAGTTTTAAAAATCTGGTCTAAAATGCCACCGGCACATTATCAGAAACATTTAGAGCTGTTAGAGGCTTCCAGCAGATTGTATTATTTATTATACGCAGGCTCTAGAGGCTAAGAGTAGCTGAAAGGATGGCAGTGCCAACAGCTGAAAATGAAGATTCCCTAAATAAAGGGCTGGTTGACATTCAGACTGATGTGCAAAGAACTGAAAATATAGTGGAACTCCTATTCAAACAAAATTGAGTTCTGTTATTTTTGTGTAACTGAAAGTAGAAATGGTTGTATGCTATTTTATCAAAGGGTATAATTAAAAATAGATCGCTTTCTCCTTTCATGTTTGAAAGAACTTTGATGAACAAATAATAATCAATAGGTATGAAAGCACATTTTAGATTACAGAGTACTCGGCAAAATGTATGTTTTTCTTGTCATTAATATGATCACGTGAAATAAACACTATTCATATTTAGTTAGTATATAGGTGAATTCTATAAATTCTTAGGAAGTTTCTGAACATATTCATTTCCTTTCAAAAATGGAAAACTGTGCTTCTAGTCAAGTCCTTACATCATTCTTAGGTATGAAGCACTATATTAGGCTTGACATTATGACATAAAGGTATTACAGTAGGTAGCTAGTCAGACATGAGCAGGGCAGGAGAAGGCCTCCCCACCCCCACAAGGAATGTCAGATGACCATCCGGTGATACTCAGGCAGTTGTTACACTGTCTCTCTAAAATAATAATTGGTCACAGCCAACAACCGGGAAAGGCAGTCTCCCAATAGATAAAAGGCAGTGCCCCAATACATAAAAACATCTGAAGCTGGTGATCAGTAACCTCCCAATAAGATCTCAGAAGGTGGGCGAGTGGGCTTAAGCAGGCTAAGAGGTAAAATGGCGACGACCTTTCGACAGGAACACTGGACTGGTAAGGGAAAAACGACTCAAATGAGCATGCCTACAACTCCAGTAAACACCCTGTGCATGTGGCCCCTCCCAGATGCTGACAGGCCTCTGCACATACGAACCTCCCCACCCCAGGGGAAACATCAGGGGAGAAGGAACACAAGACCCCGGAAGTATGCCAGTGTATAAAACCCCAAGTCGAAAGCTCAAACTGCCCACTTAATCTGTCAAGTAGCCTGCCTGGCCCTCTTCCGAGTGTACTTCCTCTCATTCCTGCTCTAAAGCTTTTTAATAAACTTTCACTCCTGCTCTAAATTGGTCTCCACTTCTGCCTTATGCCCCTCAGTTGAATTCTTTCTTCTGAGGAGACAAAATTGAGGTTGCTGCAGATCCATATGGATTCGCCATCAGTAACAAAGGGTTGTGGAGGCAATAGAGAAAATATGGTTCCTGACCTTCAATTAGCTCTAGACTCTTTGTCTAGGCACCACAGTAGTCGTAGGAGGAGGGCCCCAACAGACCTGTTCTTTGTTAACGCAGTTTTTTTCAGTATCACTCTAACCACAACATTCTCTGGATTTATCATTTGGGGTGTAGGTAAGACCACATGCCTGAATCCTTCACATTTCCAGATTAACGAAAAGTCCAATCTATCTCAATTAAGTTTCGAAATGCTCATTGTCTTAAATGTATTTGTACACTTGTGTGTGTTGGGTGGTGGAAGTCTGGGGAGAAAAAAATGGGTACACCAGCTGAGCAACAATACAAGGAAGAGGATTGGGGGAGGTAGAAGAAGCCCTGCTTTTTCCAGAAAATGTGTGAGAGTAGACGAATGCTGTGTGAGCCTGGGAAATGCCACAGCTGTGGCCGTCTGAGGGAATCAGTGTGGCAGCTAGTGTAGAGCAAGTCTGGAAGGACAACTTTCTCCTTGCTAATACTCAGTTTACAAAGGATTCTTTGAGGGAGAACCATCATATCACCCAGAATAGTACAAGGGTAAGGAAGTTCTACAGCTATAAGGACCTGATTATGTCTGTGTTATTTTATTTTATTTATTTTTGACAGAGAACTAATAATTGTATACGTATATTTACTGGGTACCATGTGGTGTTTCCAAGCATGTAAACACTGTGGAATGATTAAATCAGGCTAATTAGCCTATCCATTACCCAAAATATTTATGATTTCTTTGTGGTAGAAGCATTATAAAATCCTCTCTTTTAGCTATTATGAAATATACATTATTGATTAACTCCAATCACCATGCTGTGCAAAAGATGAATATAATTTACTCCTCCTAACTAAAACTTTGTACCTTTTGACCAACATCTTCCCTTTCTTTCCCCATCTACCAAGCCCCAGCCCAGCCTCTGGTAACCACCTCTGTAATTCCCTCTGCAGCTCTATAATGACGAAGAACAGGGGACTTTCCACAAAGATATTAAAGTTTAAGTTTTACAGTCCTTCACTAGCGCAAGTGTCTGGGTTGTGTGATGTTTGCAGTATTAATCATTTTTTAAATGATAATTCCTTTTCTCATTCTTATGAAATATTTGCTGCTATATCTAATTTTTGTATATTCCTTAAAGTATATCTGCAAACTGCAATAATGTCATCATTAAAGAAAGAAAGCTATCTAATGCAAGAAAGAATGTGCCCTTTCTCCAAGGGATATGTCCTGTGCTCTGTCTCCTGCCTCAGACACGAGCAGAATCCTGCCCTTGCCATCAGTTTTGTTCAAGGAATAGAAATTAATATTTTGTTATATTCAGTAGTAAGAAACTCAAGCCAAATTGATCAAGGCAGTGTTCAGATTCGCTCACACAATCACTGCTAGGGTGTTTGATTAAATTTCACCTATTTTTGTAAATCCTTGATTATTGATTTTTTTAGCTTTAGGTCTTTTGCTGTGTCCTGGGGTTTCCTGCAAGGCTTCCGCCAGTGATGAAAATGTACTTTTATTCAAAGTGCAGACTGCATGTCTGGAGGAACCATATCTCTGCCCCAGGGAAATGGTTTCCCTGGAAAATTACACAAGTTTCTTCAATTATATGAACGTATCAGCACTCCAAATGTAGCCAAGGGAATAGATCTTGAAACTACTACCTGTCTGTCAAAAGCACAGGGTTTCCTAAAAGAGTACAATCCCAATTCCTCAGATTAAGCCGGATCAGCAGAAAGACACAGGCCTGGGCTATAAAGCATTGGTCCCTGATGGAATTCCTTCTACAGAATGAGACTGTGGTGTATAATAAATATAATAAGAAAAATTCTCAATAGTAGGACCATTGTTGAGAGGTGTTGTTCATTGGTTTAAAGTGGATATTCTTCTCAAAGGTAACTGGGAGAGAAATCTTTCTAGTCTTATTATTGGCAAGAATCATATTCCTTAGAAGAAAATTTTTATCATATAAATTAGTAAATAACATAAAACCCATTTTACCCTCTTTATGACAGCCACTTAGAGTCAAATGTGAGGCTCACCCTTGCAAAGATTATACTTGGTATTTCATAGCATGGTTTTTGTGTATTGATCTCACTCCTATTTTCATTTGTTTTCCTGTTGCCTCTTCTTTCTTACCTACTTAAAATGTTGTCTTATTTTTTTGTAAGCTACAATAAAGGAATTTTTTAGAAAAGAAAAAGAAACAAATCCACTTACATTCTAATATGAAAAAGCAAAAGCATAATAGCAATATCCCATAAACTCTTAAGAAAGATAACACAGAATAATGATCCATACAGGATATAGCCAGATATAGAGGAAGTGAAATTTGTGCCTGGTATTTATGCAGCACCTTGCACATGGTAACTCTTTGCCCCTAATAAAGGATATAAGAAATGTGTAACCTAGATGAGGCAATAAATATAAA
Organism: Pongo abelii; assembly: GCF_028885655.2. Taxonomy (NCBI): domain Eukaryota; kingdom Metazoa; phylum Chordata; class Mammalia; order Primates; family Hominidae; genus Pongo; species Pongo abelii. The sequence goes on from NC_071998.2 coordinate 28,520,187, forward strand.
CATATTAAAACTATCATCAAATATCAGAACATAACCAAAAGTTTTTATTAAGGCTAATATAAGTTACTCCAGAAATAAAAGGCAAGTTTATATGATGGATGTTTTCTAAAAAAATGAAAAAAGGATGTCTGATTTCCTCTTTATTTGATCAATTGTTTATAATATTTATAAACATGTACTATGTACCAATTATTTTGGAAGTCATATGGAGACAACAATAACAAACATGATTTATGCCTTCATGGAGTTTGAAGAACAGAGAGAGGGAAAAGAAGAGAGAGGGAAAGAGGGAGAACAAAAATGTTCATATAATCATACAAATTCATTATTATACAATACATATGCTGGAGTAGCTTCTAATGCCAACTACTGTGTACATGCTGGGATATAGCCAGGAACAAGATAGACAATATCCTGTTCTCATGGTACTTTCATTTCAGTGGGATAGGTGGGAAATAGATAAGTTTGATGGTAAATAAATAAGTACAATTTAAATATTGCATCAAAATTACAGGATAGAGAATAACAAGGTGTAAGACATTTTATTTTGGTTATAGTAGTAGATAATAATGTGTATTTTCTCTACTAGGTTAGAAACATCTTCATCTTAGTCCATTTATTAACTTCCTTTAGCACAATGTGTCATTAATAAAAGAGTCCCAGTGCTGAAGTGGGAGGGAAGCGGAAAATGGACTAGACTTTTTATGATATTTATTTAAATTTTTTAAAAAGTATAATCTGATTTTATCTTCACAAAAGTAGAATTTACAGATGTCTAAGTGTAGATATTTATAAATACTGCAAGGATCTATGCCAAAATGCTAACAGGAATCATTTTTTACACAACTTTGAATCTGATATACTTCTAAATGAAAAGTCAAGCACATAGAAGATACTCAGCAAAATTTTTTGAATAAATAAAGAACTAAGAATTAACATTTACCATAGCATTGCAATTCGTAAATTATTTTAAATGGATGTACTGTTTCTCAGACTTGGATTATTCATAATCCTTGCTTTATGACACTATATTATCATCATTGATCCAATAATAGTCTTATTTTAGTTACTTTTATTTTATAATATGCCTAGCAAGCCGTAGTTTACAAAATTTCACGTAATATTTCTCAATAACTCTGTGAGATACATGTATTATTTCTATGAACTGGTGTGATAAAAGACTTCAGTACATTAAGTAACTGAATGAAGCTGCTCAGCTAGGAAATCACATATCATGGTCTGCTTAGTGCCATAGTGTAGAATGTTTTTCATGGTTCATTCCCAGGTTTCAGTGAGATCCTGTAGGTGGTTGATATGTATTAAATATCAAGTTCAATGAGATTTCCATCTGTGTTTAGATAGATTGCCAGCATAGATTATAAAATCAGATAGTTAAAAGAGTGACAGATTGAAGAGGACAAATATAAGCCAGGTCCAAAGGTATATTGGGAGGAGGGGAGAATATAAAGAGTTGGAAGGAGATAGGAAGATTAAAGAGTTGGGGTAAGTGCAAGATGTGAACTCCTGATACAGACATCAGGGAAATGGGTGTGGAGTCTCATCACAAATAGCACCTGAAAGCCTAAAGCAGGTAGATCTTATAGTCTAGTAAGTGGATGTGACTTTTTGAGGCTGTCAGGATTTAGTTAATGTAAAGAGATGGAAGGCAGAGGAAAGCAAACAAGAAGCACCAACAAGGCTAACATCTGTGGATTTTCTCCAGGATTTCTGAGTTTGGCAAGCATCTAAACTGCTAAGGAATCCCAAGATACTCTAAAGGAAAGTTGGCTGTAAGTGGATGCTACCAAACTGAATGATTTGTATACAAACCAAAGGAAATTAATAAATTCAAGTAAAAATTACTAGAAAAAAAGCTTTTAATGAATCTTCAACCCATGAGTATAGGTGTCCAGCAGAAGAGTATGCAAAATGGAAACTGACCTGCTCTTTGGTTTCACAATATGTAAAAACTATGGTTGGTTAGATACCTAAAATAAAGTATGTGTCAAATGAATTAAAAATTTCTTTTCTGACTATCCATATTGATTCCTTTTCATGAAAACTGTTTTTGAGTAGGAATAGTAATGCTGGACTTTTTCCTATATCTCAACTTCATTGCATTCCTAAACTTTCCTATGTGGTACATAAACACTGGAGTCAGAGCGAACTTTCTTTTCTCAAGTCTTTTATTTCCTTTACATGTAATGTCTACAAGGAGAGAAATAAATGGAAATTTCCATTTATTGGGCAATATCTGAAGTCAAGTGGTATAGATATCATCCCATTTACATATTAAACTACCCAAATTCTAGTTTTCTCTTTCATAAATGTAGACAATAAAGTGTATTTAATTCATAATGTAATTGTGTGGATCCTATGAGACAACATATGTAAAGTGATTATATCAATGTTAGGCCCATAATCATATGACTGTTTAATGAAGTATCATTTCATATAATACATTATAGTGCAGAGTATGGAAACAGGTGGCCCAGGTTTTAATCCTTGCTCAATGATTTTGGGCGTATTACTAAGTCTCTATGACTCACTTATAAAGTGGATACAAAATTGGAGCCTACTTCATGACATTGTTATGACAACTAAATGAAATATATGTAAATCACTAATACAAATGCTTGATACTAATTAAGTGACAAATAAGTGGCAACTCTTATTAGCATATTGTGAAAGAATATAATGATAATTTTATATATATGCAGTGATTCTTAATTTTTGTATGGTTATAGATGCCCTCTGCTAAGTAAATGAACTTTAGGGATTCTTCCACAGGAAGGATAACAACAATAAAAATTATATTTATAAGCACATTCACACAACATTTTTTATATAATTTAAGCATTTATGAACCCTTTGATGACCATCTGTGGATTGGCAGGTTACAATAATATTTTGAATATATTGAATTATTGAATAATATTTTTTACAAACTACTTTATAAATTATAATATAAAAAGTACAAATATATGTTTTATTTATGTTATATATTGTGGAATACTTCAAAAAATATTTCACTTGCTTTCTAAAATATATTTTTAAGAGAAAATTAAAAATATAAAATAATCTGGAAGGTTTATAATTGATGTCATCTATTTACAGAAAATAGTATCTCAAAAGTTATCAGTTGTTAAATTTCTGAAATGTAGTTTTACTGAGGAAAAGAACAGCATGGCACCATATGACAAAAATAATACACTATTCTACTCCTCAAAACATGCAATACTTCTCAAAGTAAGCAACATGAATATGGGAATTTTGCCAGCATTAAATTATTTATAATGGTTCACAAGTCTCTAGAAGAGTCCCTTAATATTTAAGTAGTAGAATTTTAATATAAATATTACATTGAATAATATTATTTTTTTCTTAAAGAGATAAAATTTAAATTTAAAGTGTTATTATCATATAAACAAGTAATAACCACTTATCCCATTATTTAAAACCTCAAGATATGATTTGGTTATACTTCAAAATACATATTAAATTTGCTCAGTGAATTGAACTGTGTTTTTTAACATGATGTGAGTTCTGGATTTTGAACATGACGTGAGTTCTACAGTGCAATTTTCAATTAGTTTTTAATGCTGACAATTCCTTATATAACTTACACAGCAAGTAGAAAAACTAGCGTTCCTGTAATAGGTGAGAAACCAATATGTTTTCTAATAAGAGAAAACCACCATAGTACCTGGGGGTGAGAATGATCTATGAACTTGAGGGGAATTCTGATTGTGGATTTGTTGAAATTCACATCTTTGACACACTAGGGCTCTGTTCAGTTTTCTAATTGTGGAAAATGTCAAGATGGGGCAGTTGAAATGGTCCTAGAATCATGAGGTAAGTAATGTTTGTTTTCTTGAGTTATCTATCCATCTCTCTTTTCCACTTTTCTCATCTTCCCTGTGGAAGCCCTTTTATATCAGAGATGCAATTCCATCCTCTGCCCACAATACAACTGTTCCCAATCTTGCCTTGGCCAGGTACACCCCCCATCCCCAAATCCTTCTTTACTTGGCGAAATACCTTGCTTCAATACTAATTTAAACACATTCTTATCAAAAGTACTAATAGATGATAACTTTATCAATTACCACTCTCGGAAGCTTACAAAAAGGCAAATAATTGTGTTTATATAATAGTGTATAGGAAGATAATACTAAACTACACCAACCGGTTGTTATTGCAAATGAGTTACTATTTTTATGACACTTAGAACAGTGCCTCGTATGTAGAAGATGCTCAGTATGTGTTAACCATTATTATTATTATTGCATATAATAGACTAAGCTGTGGAAAATAATGGAGGCTAGAGTTTAAAAGAAATAATATGGCTTTATCACTCACTCCAGTTAGAATATAACTTAATTTCATTATTAGTTTGCTGATAATTGCTCATATTATGCCATTTATTCATCTTAATTATATTCATATATCACCAAGGATATAAATGATCATAAGGAACGAAAACATAATCAAGTGTGAATAGTCCAATATAGCTCTCATTAGGAAAGGAATAATGAAGACTTAAAAATTGGTTTGAAAATAATTGACATATTAACAATCAGTGCTGTCTGAAAATGAAGTGGGCTATTAGTAGTTTACCTTACCTGTAAAGATGAGCAAGTAGAAGTTTAGACAACTGATTAATAGGTGATATTTTATCGATATATATACAACATTAAGATACTTCTAGAGTAGTTCTAAACTTTTCTTCTGGTATTTGTATCTGAAAATATACATCACCAATCAGATCAATAAATACTTATCAAGGGTCTCCTATGTGTCAGGCACTGGGCAAGACAATAGTGGTGAAATGATGAATTGTATAGATTGGTCTCCTGTCTTATGTGGCACCAGTTATAAATGAATAACAAATTTGTTATACAGTTGTGAAAATTTATTAAATTATTACAAGAGTATGATGCACTAAATTAGGTTTCAAGTATGGCACTCCAGGGAAGGTAATAATCTGGAAGGCACTGGCTTTTAGAAAGAGATAAAATGTGGAATTTGGGACAGTCTTCAAACACAGGAAATTGCAAAGTTGTGGAATTTAATTTTTTAAAAAATAGGATTACTAAGAAGTGAGAATAGAAAGAGGCACTCTAGCAAACCTGGAACTGAGAAAATTGAGGAGAGTGTGCTGAAAAGAGCTGAAGAGGCAGGTAGTGTGATCTGATCATAGAAAATCACGGCCATGGTACCAACTACAGATTTTTTCCTAGGACTAAGCCATTGCGGAACACCGTAAGATAATAAAGTAATAAAATGTGCACTTATAAAATATTTCTTACACATGAATATTTTATAGTTTAAAGAGTATATATTATTCATTATTACCATTAATGTATAGAAAACATTTATGATTTATGTCAACCCATGGAATGTCAAAAATAGAAATAAGTTTAAGTAAAAGTTAACTTACCAAAAGGATTCAAACTATTCTGATTGGAGAATGTGCCTTAGTTTTAGGATAGGTTTCCAAGCTAATAAAGTGTTGAAATATTTCTATCCACAACTCAGATGCACAGAAATCTGAAAGAGTATTCACACAAATTAGGAAGCAACAGATATTTGGAGGGATTTGGAGAGGCTAAAAGGGAGTAAAGTCAACAAAAAAGATGCATTGTTTTGATGGGAAAAAAAAGTTCAAAAATGAAAATGGTGATGGTGATGCCTCACATAAATTTCGGAAACAGTTTTTAGATTCATCAAAAAACGACTACACCCATTCTCTCTCTTTCTCTTTCTCTCTCCCGTCCCCTCATGTGTGCACCTGCACACACACACACACACACACACACACACACGATATTCTTTTGATACATTTATTCCAGGAAATCAAACTGAAAGCCTAAAAGAGTTACTCTTAAGATGTCTTCTTGAATAATACTGTGAAGGGAACCCACAGGATAAGAATGAAACACCTATATGATGTACATTACTGAATTTCCAAAATTGTGTTGAGAAAACATGACATTTTCATGTTACAAATAAATTGTAGATATAAGCTAAGGTTTTTTTGGGCAGCTATTTGGTGGTACTTTATTTTTTTTTAATTTTTATTTATTTTTTACTTTAAGTTCTGGGATACATGTGCTGAATGTGCAGATTTATTACACAGGTATACATGTGCCGTGGTAGTTTGCTACACCTATCAACCCATCATCTATGTTTTAAGCCCCACATGCATTAGGAATTTGTCCTAATGCTCTCCCTCCCCTTTCTCCCTACCCCCCAACAGGCCCTGGTGTGTGATGTTCCCCTTTCTGCGTCCATGTGTTCTCATTGTTCAGCTCCCACTTATGAGTGAGAACATGTGGTGTTTGGTTTTCTGTTCTTGTGTTAGTTTGCTGAGAATGACGGTTTCCAGCTTCATCCATGTCAAAGTGAGTGCAATGAGTACTCATGTCAAAGTGAGTATAATGAGTACAAAATGAGTACAAAGGACATGTACTCATTCATTTTTATGGCTGCATAGGATTCCATGGTGTCTATGTGCCACATTTTCTTTATCCAATCTATCATTGATGGGCATTTGGGTTGGTTCCAAGTCTTTGCTATTGCAAATAGTGCAGCAGTAAACATACATGTGCATGTGTCTTCATAGTGAAATGATTTATAATCCTTTGGGTATATACCCAGTAATGGGATTGCTGGGTCAAATGGTATTTCTAGTTCTAGATCCTTGAGGAATCGCCACACTGTTTTCCACAATAGTTGAACTAATTTACCCTCCCACCAACAGTGTAGTAGCATTCCTATTTCTATGCATCCTCGCCAGCTTCTGTTGTTTCCAAACTTTTTAATGATCACCCTTCTAACTGGCGTGAGATGATATTTCATAAGCTAAGTTTTAAGAAGTCATTTTGTTTTATGTCTCTTTTTTAGAAGCTTTTTACTTTTGCTCCCAATTATATACAGATGGAAAATATGACCAGCCTTCAAAATTTGATCTTTGGTTTCTATCATGCTTCTGTATCAATAATACTTCATAAATTTGAAAGAAAAATAATCTCGTTATAATTTCATAGATTTTGCAATTTTAGTACCTTTTTTATCCAGGGATTTCAAAGGATGTTTATAACGTTAATTAAGCTTCAAATCACCAAGTATTCTTACTACACACATTTCACAGATAGTTAAGTCGTTGCACTGAGATGTTAAAGGATTTTCACATAAAGTCTGTAATTGGGAAAAGCAGGATATAAAAATCCTGATGTGTGTTTGTAGTAACCCCTAGACATCCCACATTCTGAAAAGTGTTCATAAACACCAAAAAGATTTTTTTTCATCTCGTTATGAAATAACTCAAAATCTTTATTATGTAATGTCTGAGAGAGACCTTGGGGAATAAGGTTATTATCATATCTAGTGATCATAAAGTAAATGCAATAAAATAACATTTATTTTTACTAATAAGTATTAAAACAGTTTTTACATGCTAAAAACTGAAAAATATTGCAGAAAAAATGACAATATTTTATCAACCTCTTTGGTTCAAGTTGTTATAGAATTATATTTGTTTTCCATAGCACTTTCAAAACTAGTAAAATGTAGTATAGTGTTTGGTTTGTTTAACACTCCCCAAAGACAGGTGCAATAGGAACAATTTTATAGAATTTTGAAAAAGCATAGTATAGTATTCACATGTAATGTATTATTTCTATTAATAGCTACTTGAATATCTTTGAAATAGAATCTGAAAATAGAATGTTATTGTAAACTGGCTAGGTCAAAAGTTGTTTAGAGAAAATGTTAAATATTCTAACATAAAATGATTGAAGGCTATAATGACCAAATCACCAAAGAATAATAACATGGCCAATAAGCATAAATCAAAGTTAAAGCAAATTTTTAAAAATTAATAAGATTATTTTCACCTATTAAGTTGATGTCATAAATATATATGTATCATTATGTACAGATAATATCTTATATTAAAACACATTTTAATGATAATATTCAGTTTTTTTAAATGCATGAATTTGTGAGACAAATTTCAAATATTCCTAGTGGGACTATAAATTGGTACAATGCTCTTGACAGCAACTTTTTTTTGTAAGATGGAGTCTCACTCTGTCACCCAGGCTGGAGTGCGGTGGTGCAGTCTCAGCTCACTGCAACCTTTGCACCCTGGGCTCAAGAGATTCTCCTGCCTCAGCCTCCCAAGTACCTGGGATTACAGGCACCTGCCACCATGCCTGTCTAATTTTTGTATTTTTTAGTAGAGATGGGGTTTCTCCATGTTGGCCAACCTGGTCTTGAACTCCTGGCCTCAAGTGATCTGCCTGCCTTGGCCTCCCAAAGTGCTGGGATTACAGGTGTGGGCCACCGCGCCCGGCCAAGAGCAACTTTTCGATATACATCAGAAAACTAGAAATATGCCTAATTTTTGACTTACCATTTCCATGTCTAGAAATGTGTCCTGAATAAGTATAAGTTTAAAGAAAAGTCTGAAAGAATATTTTGTGCAGCTCTATTTGCCATAATAAAAATCAGAACCTAATTAAATGTCCACAAATAACTTCTTTAGTAGTTATGGCACTTGCACGTGTTTCACTCTTATGTAAATATTTAAAATGATATAGAAGAATATTTAATGAGATGATAAAATACAATGTAATGTTTTTAAAGTTATTATAGAACAATATTTCTTACATGCATGAAAAGAAAGAAAAATGTTTATACCAGAATATCAACAGTAGTTCTGTGTGTGAAGAATTAATCATGCTTTTTGAGTTTTTATTTATTCTTAATTTTCTACAATGTTCTTATGTTATGTTTTAAAATTTTTTAGTTAGCCATGTTTATTATTTATATTTTTCATTATTTTTCACCTTGGAGTTTTTTTCTCTTTCAAAATATTTTTTAAATTTTTTTTGAAATAATTACAGATTCACAGGAAGTCACAAGTAAATGTGCAGGGAGGTACCACAAACCATTCACTCAGTCTCTCCTCAGTGTTAACATCATGTAGAATTACAGTACAATATCAACACCAAAAAGCTGGCTGGCATTAGTTCAAGTCCAGAGGTTATTGAGATTTCACCAGCTACACATACACTCGTGTTGGAATGGGGGCAGTATCTGGGTATGTGTAGCTCTATGCAATTTTGTCACAGACAGCCTTGTGTAACTAAAACCACTATTAAGATACATAGCTGTGCTATCACAATCACCATAATTCTCCTTGCAAACCCCTTGTAGCTGTTCAATCCCCTGCCCTAAGCACCTGGCAACTACTAATCAGCATCCATCTCTCTGCTTATTTCACAAATATTCTATAAATAGGATTATACACACAGTGTCTATTCTTTTGAAATTTATATTTTTAATCACATAATTTTCAGAAGTTCATTCACAGTGTTGCATGTATTACTAGTTCATTTCACTTTATTGCTGAGTAATATTCAAATCGTGTGAATGTACCACACAGTTTGTTTAACCATTAACCACTGAAAGATATGTAAGTATTTTCCAATTTAGGGCTATTATAAATACAGACCTATGAAAATTTATGTGCAAATTTCTGCTTCAAAATAAGTCTTCACTTCCCTGGTATAAATATCTGAGAGTGCAATTGCTAGACTTGAAGTCAAATAATTTTCCCTAGTGATCATAGCACCTAAAATTACCAACAGTAGAGTACGATGAATCAAGTTTCTCTACATTCTCACTTAGCAGTTGATGTTATCCCTATTTTTTAATTGTATCCATTTTAAGAGGTATATATTGCTATCTCATTGTGGTTTTAATTTGCATCCTTCTAATGGCTAATGATGTTGGACATATTTTCATTCACTTATTTGTCATTTTTATCTCTTCTTTTGTAAAGTATCTACTCATGTCCTTTGCTCATCTTGTAATTGGAATTATTGTTTAATGTTCAGCTTGTAGAGTTTTTTACATTCTAGATACAAGCCCTTTGTTGAATATGTGGTTTGCAATTATTTCCTCTCCATTTATAATTTTCCTTTATATCCTCTTAAGAGGATGTTCACAAAGCAATTTTTTAATGTTCTATAAAGCCCATTTTATAAAATTTTCCTTTTACATATTATGCTTTTTGCGTCTAGTCTAAGAACTCTTTGCCTAGTCTTAGGCCCCAAAGATTTTCTTAATTTTTTTCTAAATGTTTTATAATTTTACATCTTACATTAAATTCATAATCTTGTTTGAGTTAATATTTGCATATGACATGAGGCTTAGGTCAGAATTTGTTTCCTTTATTCATAGATGTCCAATTCCTTTTGCACAATTTATTGAAATGGTGACAAATTTATTTACATGGTTATTCCTCTTCCAATGAATTGCCATTGCACTTTTCTCAAAAACTTGTTAGGCATATTTGTGGGGCTATTTCTAGGCTCTCTACTCTGTTCCATTTATCTATGTTTATTACTTTTTAAAACATTATATAATATAAAACTTAGAAATAGTTTGGAATGCAAGGGCTCTGCCTTTGCCAAGTATGTGTTTGAGTTGTAATTACATAGACCATTACAAGGTAGTTGTAACATAATAATTCATTTGTTCACTTACTCAGTAATTTATTCAACATACTTTAAATATAAAGAAGACAGGAGATTCCTCTACAATATAATGTTATGAAGAGATTTTTAAAAAATCTCTTCCCCAAAAAGTAATGTTAGAAAATGACAAAACTGTCAAAGACAGCCACTGTAATGCATTGGAAATTGAACAAAGGCATACAGAGAAATATTGAATTTCAGGTAAGAACAGTAAGCCTCTATGGCATTTTGAACTAAGGTTGCTCTCGTCACCTCTGCAGACCTGTGAACATGAGAGTTCAATCAGAGTAGGTAAAACTATGAAATTCTGTATCTTCCTTGTCTTTGTGGGAAAAGGTGCACCTGATTGGAAACTGTCGATAAATGTGGTGCTTTCAGTGGCAAGAAAACGGGAGGGTCCCTAGCTCTGCCACCCTGAGTTTGTAGCCTGCTTAAGGTAAGCAATGGTCCATTGGACTAGGTAGGTTATAAAAGGGAATTCCAGGAAATTAGATAAGAATAGAGGGCCTGATAACTTCTCCAACTCTATCAGTTTAACCAGAAACTATATACATGTCTGGCAGAGACCAGAGCAGAATCAAACCACCCAAAAATCCATGACCTATGGAGTACATGTGAACACACAGTTGAGGGGAGAGTCCTAAAATCTTCCCACATTTGAGGAGCATATAATCCTGAAGCTCAAAGAATCTCAGAATAAGCACAGAAGGATCCAAACTAGCTACATTATTATCAAGCAGTCCAATGTCAACGACAAAGATAAAATTTTGAAAATAGCAAAAAAAATAAAATAAAATACTGACACATCATATACAGAGAAAACAGTAAAGTTAACAGCAGATTTCTCATCAAAGACAGTGGAGTCTGGAAAACAGTGGAGTAATAAATCCAAAGTGCTGAAAGAGGCCAGTATTATTACCCTGATACAAAAATTAGTTTAAGGCTGAATTATATCCCCTTGTATACAGATACCATATTTTCTTTATCCATTCATTCATCAGCAGACATTTGAAGAAGGATATCCTACCATATGTGACAAAATGAATGAATCTGGAGGACATTGTGCTAAATGAACTAAGCCAGTCACAGAAGAAAAATATTTCATGATTCCACTTCTATAAGGTATCCAATATTGTCAAATTCATAGAAACAGTCGAATGGGGATTTCCAGATACTGAAGGGTGAGAGAAATGGAAAGTAGCTCTCCAGTGAGTCTAAAGTTTCATTTGTGCAAGATGAATATGTTCTGGGAATCTGCTGTAAAACACAGGGCTTATAATTAACAAAACTGTATTGTACATTTACATTTTTAAGTGAGTAGATCTCATGTTAAGTGATATTACTCCAATAAAAATTTATATTCTCATTATTTTTAAGAAAATTAGTATTTATGTTTAAACATGAGTGTTGGATTTTTTTTGACCAGTGGGAGGAAACTGGGACGTGCAGGGGTGAAACTTTTTCAGCTCAGTAACTGTTTTTATTGCTACAGTGATAGCAGTTTCTTTAATATGACTCCCCTCTAACTCATTTTCTCTTCCCTTCACCATACCTTTCTCCACTTAGCCACTTACAGCACTCGTTTGCTACCCTGTTTATTCTCAGAATTGGCTAAATCAGTTTCCACTAGGGGTGGGGATGTTCTCTGGGTGCTGCTTTCTCTAGGTCTTCCTTCAGCTTCCTAATTTCCCCCATGATGCCCACCACACCATCACAGCTATTTGCAGTAATTCTAGGTTTGAATGTCCCCTGCTACCTGCTCATTTACATCTTAAAGGGAATTTGCCAGAAATCCCTAGGTCCTTCTCACTAATGGTGTAAATTGTGGAGATTTTTTTTCATTCCCATTGTTGTTGCCTATTATTTTTAAGTGAGGAAGTGGAAAAGCTGTGATGCTTTGCTGTTTTGCTCCTAATGAAAACTGAAACATTAAGAGTACTGTTTAAAATAACAATTATAATCAAAAGACTGACAAAAAATAACTACCAGCATTTTGAAGAAGAAAAGTATACTGAGAAACAAGGTGGTGAAATCTGACTCACTTTTTATTTAGCGAGAAAAAGGTTAATGTCTAAAATTAAAATTTATTTAGCAAGATGGAGGTAAGCACCAGAAGAGATGAAAATTCAAACTGATAGCAGTTATTTGCACGTGGGAAACAAGTATTGTGGTGGGGAGTGGTGTAATAAGGGCTTTTAAATTTTCTTCATAAGGTAAAGAAAAATATACTGAAAAATCAATTATATTTTTTATCAACATAAAATCTAACAATGAAAGTTAAAAAAATCATAATAGCTTAAGAAACAATAATATACCTAGGAATAAACTGAATAAAAGAATGATACAATTTGTACAAATGAGGACAACAAAACTTTACTGAGAAAAATTAAAGACATAAACAGACACTTCATGTTCATAAATTGAAAGTTCAATGGAGTTAAAGTGGCCTTCCTCCCCTAAATAATGTATAGATAAAATACAGCGTGTCAAATTCATAGGCATTTTTTGAAAGAAGTTGAGCTGACTTGAAAAGATATGGAAAAATGACTCTGAGAAAGAACAAAGCTGGAGGACTTTGATTTCAAAACTTATTGTAAAACTACACTGATCAAGACAATATGATAGTAAGATGAGGATAGGCTTATATGTAAACGAAAAATAAACAAGAATTCAGAAATAAACTCTTACATATTTCTGGTCAATTGATTTTTAACACAGATGCCAAGACATTCAATACGTAATGGATAGTCCTTTCGCTAAATGGTTCTGAGACAATGGAATAGCCAAATTAAAAAAGAACAACAACAAAGAAACCCTCACACCCCTTTCTAAGATTATACACAAAAATTAGCACAAAATACATTAAAGGCATAAACGTAAGAATGATATTTTCAAACTTCTGGACAAAACCATAGGTAAAAATCGTCCGCAGGCAGGGAGAATATGTTTGCAAATAACATATCTGATGAATACCTTATATTCAAAATATTTAAAGAACACTTACAACTCAATAAGACAAACAACTTCAAGTAAATAGATAGAAGGCTTGAGCAGGTATTTCACCATAGGTATACAAGTAGCTGATATATGTAAATGGAAAGGTTTCATATCATTCCTTAGTAAAAAATGTAAATTAAACCACAATGTGATAACGCTACATACCTGACAGAAGATTTATGATAAAGAAGACAATACCAAGTACTGGCTGGGAGGTGAAGAAATTGGAACCTTCATACATTGCTGGCAGAGATGTAAAATTACATGTCACTTTGGCAAACATTTTATTAGTTCTTTAAAGCAGGTGTCCCCAACCCACAGGCCATGGACTTGTACTAGTCTTTGGCTTGTTAGGAACCAGGCCACACAGCTGGAGGTGAGCAATGGGCAAGATAGCATCACCACCTGAGCCCCACCTCCTGTCAGATTAGTGGTGATACTGTATTCTCATAGGAGCAGGAACCTTATTGTGAACTGTGCATGTGAGGGATCTAGGTTGTGTGCTCCTTATGAGAATCTAATGCCTGAAGATCTGAGGTAGAACAATTTCATCCAAAAACCATTTCGCCATCTGCCCCTGCCCCATCCATGGAAAACTGTCTTCCACAAAACCAGTCCCTAGTGCCAAAACTACTGGGGACCATAGCCTTAAAGTTAAACATAAATCTGCTCTATGACCCAGCAATTCCACTCCTAGTATTCTACCCAAGAGAAATAAAAACGTATGTCCACACAAAGACTTGTAAATAAATATCCTTAGCAACATAATTTTTGTCAGCCCAAATCTGGAAATAATTAAAATATTCATCAGTTGGTGATTTCATAAGCAAAATGTTGTATACTGTACAATGAAATACTCTTCAGCAATAAAAAAAGATGAAATAGTGAACATCAAATAATGAACCTCAAAAACATACTACATTCAAAATATTTTGTATTGTATGATTTAAATTATAGAAATATACAGAAAAGACAGATTATGTATGCTGACTGAAAAGCAAACCAAAGGTGCCTAAGACTGAAATTAATTTAAAATGAATAATATAAATTAATTTAAAATGATATCAACATAATTTTTAGAGTGATGGAATTATTGAAAAACTGGATTGCAGTGATGGTAGTAAAATTTCACTAAAATTCTTAAATTGGAAATGACATTGGCAGAATTTTATGAGGTACCTTATATCTCAATACAAAAATTTATAAAAAGTGATACGTGATTATTTTATGTCAAACCTTATTGGGGGAAATGGAGCACTAAAGTGGTTGAATATAAGCCTAAAGAGGTAGGCAAGAGACAAATTTTTAATGTCAGGTGCTATGCACTGACTGATTTTTGTGCCCCCAAAATTCATATATGGAAGCCCTAATCTCCAATGTTATAGGATTGAGCAGTGGGACTTTGGGGAGGTAATTAGGTCATGAGAATGGAGCCCTTATGAATGGGACTAGTACCCTTTTAAGAGGATACAGGAGAGAGATGATCTCTGTCATGGCCATGTGAGGATGCATCAAGAAGGTAGCCATTCTGTGAGTCAGAGATAGGGATTCGACAGACATCAAGTCTGTTGGCACCTTGATCTTGAGCTTCCCAGCCTACAGAACTGTGAGAAATAAATATTTGTTGTTTAAACCACCTAGTAAAATTTGCTTTATGCCCCAGCATATGATTCTTTTTTGTAAACATTCTAAGTGCACTTGAAAATGTGAAAATGCATTCATAGATTTGCATTCAGTATTCTATATCTGTCAAGAAGCTTAATTTGGTTAGTCAAAATAGTTCTTACTTAAAAAAACATTTTATAAAAGAGTAAAACAAAACAAAAGATCTATGATTCTCCAATTATATTTAACCTCTAGCTATTCCATCTGCCTACAGTGCCTTCTTCTACCAACATTTATCAAAATTCTCCTAGTCTTTTCAGGTCTAACTCAATTTCCATCTTTTCTAGAGGGCTTTTTGTTTCCCCACTTGGAAATACTCTTTTCATTTTCTAAACTCTGTAGCACTTTATTTATATCTTTATCAAATATTGTAGACATTTATATGTCTATTATTCACTTAATAGATTATAGCTTCCTGAAGGTCTGGAGTGAGAAAAATTGATATTTAATTCCCAGAAACCCTTGCCTTGAGTATGCCTCAAAAAAGTTTTTTATGGTTGAATGAATGAATATAATACAAAGACTCAGGTCTAAGATGGAGATCAATAATTCTACTTACAAGTTTTAGCCCATTTTTATAGTCTACTCTTATCCTTCCCTTTTCTCATCTTGAAAAAATATTAACTTTATTACTTAAAAACTGGTCTTATTTTTTGAATTTTTCTTTGTCCTTAATAAAATCATAGTTGTGTCAAACCCTAAAGCTACCAGATTCTTTCAAAATAACTGTATTTGAGTTGAGCTGCCAGTAAAATAAACTAGAGAATATTGAACAGGTTGCACAGCTTTGTAAAAAGTCATGTAAAAGCACTAAATACTACATCATTTTGTTAATGAATTTAAAGACCTAATGAGAAAAGAAAATGGAACAAATGAATATATTGCCATGATGAAGTTTGTAAATGCAATGTAGATCAGTAGAGCAGAGGGACAGAACACTTTTACATAATTAAAACGGCTCACACCTTAGTTTTTAATCTAAGAAAATCTTTTAGTTAGAAAAGCCTTACCATCCACATTTAGATGAAGCCTTTGCTTGAAAAATAGAATCTATTAGTAAAAATGCTAACATTAAAATCTGCCCTTTTCAATTTTTTTGAATCATTAGGAAATACTAAAGGAAAATTGTCCTGCATGAAAGTAAAGTGCACATTAACTCAATAATTCATTTTGTAATTAACTTATTGAAGGAGTTTAGAACATTAAGTCCTCAATTTTTTCCATTATTCTTTCATATTCCCTAGAATTTGAATAGGTATACTGAGATTTTGAATTCCACACAAACTTTTGGCTGGAAATGTCATAAAGGGTGTTTAAGACCCCAATTATGCCATGGAACCGTTATAATACTGCATACTGCATATTCAGTCATTAATTCTGTGGCATAAAGGTACAACCTAGTGTAATTTTTATCTGTGAAAAGTGTACAAGAGCAGACAAAGCTGTAGCCAACCCATATTTAACCTCATTTCACCAAAGCTCAACTCCATTTCAGTTGAACAAGGAAAATTTTCAGTCAGGATTGAGATGTTAAAATTTCACCATCCCAAGTCGGATAATCCAAATGAGAAAGCCTATAAAGTGTAGTTAACCAAAGAAAACATAACAATGAGAAAAGAAGAGCTCAGGAAAAAAAAATATGATCTGTGAACAAACTGTTCCTCCAGGAAACACGGAAACAAATGAATACAAATAGGCACCACTGCTCTGAAAGGACCTAAATCAACAAGCAGACATGGGGCAAATGTTGTATAATTTAAACAACTAAACCCATTATTGAAGAGTGAAAATAAAACTTGTGTGTGTGTGTAAAACTATGTGTGTAAGATCATACATTAATATGTGCAAATCAAAATTGAATTGTTTTGCTATCTAGCTGGCAATTTTCATTTTCTCTTCAAAGTATAAAAAAGAACCATAGATACTCTGTGTAATGACCAATGTTGGGCAATATGTTTTATTAATTTTTTCAAACAGAAAATGCTGGAATTCATTTAGTACCTTCTATGTCTCTGATACCGACTTTGTTATCGTAACTAGATATAAGGCAATCTAAAATGCACTTTCTGTCTTTTCGTAATGCAAAAGACAGGCATGTTTAACAGAGAATTATAAAACTCTACTGTGCATACTTTATATTTTAAAAACAGTTCTGAATCTACATGCTTATCTCTGTGTAAAATTCTTTTGTTAAGTTACACACACACAGATGTTATGCTTTTAATTTTAAGTATAAAATCTACAGGAAAGAATTATACAAAAGTAATCACTATATTTTTTCAACATATTTGTCTCCTAACTACTGTTGACATTGTCTTATCAATAATTAAACAATACCACACAAAATATTGTAAAAGCAATACCACATGAAAAGTGTACTTTGTAATCAAGAGCTATGAAAATATTTTCTCAATGATTATATTCCTCTTTTATACTGTGTCTGAGGAAAACTCTCAGTTCCATTAGAGACTTAATCATTAAAAATACCATGACACTGGACTTTTCTCACTGAACTTTTTGTCCACATTTGCGTTCTTTTCTCCATATCAGTGATTTTTTTTAACTTCTTAAAGGATCTCTTCCTTGCATCTGTTAAAATTCAGTCAATTATTTTGTGCAGGAAGATAGGCTATTATTTCGGAAATAACTGTAATAAGGTGTAAGTGCAGTAATTGAGGTGTGAAGAGGGTGCTGTGATAGCCTAGGGTTCATAGTGACTCCCTCTGCCCTTGCAGATCAGAAGGCTGAAATGTATTTAGGGAGTGAGTGATTGGGAAAAAGCCTTGGGAAATGGGCAAAGATTATCAGAAACAAATGTTATGAATTGAAGAATATTCCATTAAAGTAATGACCTGCCTTCAGATAGAAGATAGAAGTCGAAATATGACTTGGTAAGAATGCACATGAGAAGGCATTTCTGATGGAAGAATGCAGCCACTTAACTATACAGTTCCAGGACCAGGTCTAAAAATTGAAATAGTGCAAACAATATCATTTATTTTAATAAGTCAAGATTATATTTAACCATTAAAAGCTTATTTTTGATACTACAGCACTATTAGTAATAATGAAGTTTTACCTATTTTTCACCCCACCCAAATTTTCCACCTGTATTTTTGTTCTGCATTATGCCTGTATTAGTCAGGGTTCTCTTAGAGGGACAGAACTAATAAGATATAGATGATAGATAGATAGATACATAGATAGATAGATAGATAGATAGATAGATAGATAGATAGATAGATAGATAGATATAGATAAAGGGGAGTTTATTAAGCATTAACTTACTCGATCACAAGTTCCCACGATAGGCTGTCTGCAAGCTGAGGAGCAAGGAGAGCCAGTCTGAGTCCCAGAACTGAAGAACTTGGAGTCTGATGTTCAAGTGCAGAAAGCATCCAGCACAGGAGAAAGATGTAGGCTGGGAGGCTAGGCCTGTCTCTTTCACTTTTTCTGCCTGCTTTATATTCGTTGGAAGGTGATCAGATTGTGCCCACTGGGTTAAGGGTGGATCTGCCTTCCCCAGCCCACTGACGTAAATATGAATCCAGAGACAACCAGGATTAATACTTTGTATCCCTCAAACCAATCAAGTTGACAATCAGTATTAACCATCACAATGCCATTATGGAAACCCCTTTGTCTAAGACAACCTAAGCTTGTAATAATTATTAGCCAATTAAAATTTTAAACAATATAATGCAGCTATAATTGTCATTACTAATGGACAAATGAATTGTTTCTCTAAAAATACAAAAGCAGTTTTTAATAAATATTTTATTTTCATTCTTTTCTCATATATATATTTTTTTAGATAAACCAAATTTGTCACTGAGATACATGTGCCTTCTGCACTATCAATATGAAAATTTCACAGAAAATTTTTTAAAAAATATTAAAAGTCAGGAAACAACAGATGCTGGAGAGGATGTGGAGAAATAGGAACAGTTTTACACTGTTGGTGGGAGTGTAAATTAGTTCAACCATTTTGGAAAACAGTGTGGCAACTCTTCAAGGATCTAGAACTAGAAATACCATTTGACCCAGTAATTCCATCACTGGGTATATACTCAAAGGATTATAAATCATTCTACTGCAAAGACACGTGCACACGTATGTTTACAGCAGCACTGTTCACAATAGCAAAGACTTGGAAACAACCCAAGTGCCAATCAATGATAGACTGGATAAAGAAAATTTGGAACATATATACCATGGAATACTATGCAGCCATAAAAAAAAAGAATGAGTTCATGTCCTTTGCAAGGACATGGATGAAGCTGGAAACCATCATTCTCAGCAAACTAACACAGGAACAGAAAACCAAACACTGCATGTTCTCACTCATAAGTGGGAGTTGAACAATGAGAACACATGGACACAGGGAGGGGAACATCACACACCAGGGCCTGTCAGGGTGTCGGGGGCTGGGGAGGGATAGCATTAGGAGAAATACCTAATGTAGATGACGGGTTGATGGGTGCAGCAAACCACCATGGCACATGTATACCTATGTAACAAACCTGCACATTCTGCACATGTACCACAGAACTTACAGTATAATAATAATTAAAAAATTGGTTTTATTGCAGAATTTAAGTACCTATATATCCTATATTGCAAATGGTTCCCTACCTGACTTTGTATTTAACCACAACATTAATGAATAAATATACAATTTATTTTTTTGTTTTGGCCTTAAGTCACATTTTATTTCATTAATATTTGTTGTGATACTACTGCTTTAAAATATTTTATTCTCTTTATTTTTGCAACTATAAGTTGGAGGCTATGAGGCAAGTTTAAATGCTGAGGAAGTAGTTTCAGATAAAACATATCTATAATCATCACATGATTATATTTATCTAATGGCCTGACTTTATAATGGTTGAGCCAAAACTTAATTATCAAGAAAATTAAAAAAAAAAACTACTACCATGTTATCCCATCCACCACCCTGACATTTCTGAATGGTGTGGCCAATGGATATTCCCCATCTAAAAGCTAAGCATGCCTACGTGACTGCTACAGTGTTTTCCAGGTGGCTCATGTTTAAATATGTTTGAGAAATGATAACTATTATGATCATTTAATATTGGCAATATGCCAATCTATTAGAATCTCTAAATATTGTTTAGCTTTATTTTACATAAAAATTGCTAGACTTAAATGACTTAGTTTACCCTCAAACACATATTAACACCTAAAGCACAATCTGGGAAACACTGTCCTAAAATCCTTTAAATGTTTAATCTGATTGATACAAGGGACTGTTCTCAATCTTTTGTCCTAATTCTACTCACTGACATTTTATTAAGTGAAAACTACTCCATGGTATCTTCCTTTACTTCCGTCTTTACTATTCTCTTCCCAAGACACAATGATCAATAGTTTATAGTTAGTGCTTAAATAGAAAACTGTCTTCTTTATTTCCATTCTTCTTTAAGTGTTCTCTCTCTCTCTCTCCATACACACACACACATATTTATTTAGCCAGAAAAAGGAAAAGGAAAATAAGGAGGGTGAGAGGGATACAGCAGATAAGGAGGAAGGAGAAAGGGAAAAGGAAAGAGGGGAGGGAGTAGGAAGAAAGAAAAGAAAAGGGAGGAGGAGGAACAATTTGAAAGTCTTCACATATGACGAACTGTGGAAAGTGAAGAAAAATAACAGCCTAACTTTGAGAGACATTCAATCTAGATAAGGATAGGTAAAGATAAGTGCTATCTATAATAGATGAGAACAGAGAGAACACAAAAAGGCAAAGCCAAGGGAAGGACCTGAAAGATTGATGGCTTTTCATGTGATAAAGGAGAAAAGGAAAATATTAGAGGAGGATGGAGAAAGATCTCAGATGCTAAATCAATGAGCAGATGCTATTGGACTTAACAGTTTGACCCTTATAAAGTCACTAAATAGCTGGGTAAGAACAGTTCCAGTAACAAAATTCCAGCAATTCAAGTCCAGAAACATATTGAAAGAATTATATACCATAATAAAGTATAACTGATCTCAGGAATACAAGGCTAGTTTAACATCCAATGTCAATAAATGCAATACACTATAGCAATAGAATAAAGGACAAAAACTAACATCTATTCAAATGAACAAAAGGCATTTGACAAATTCAACACTCACTTATTAAAAAGAAAAACTCAACAAACTAGGAATAGGAAGGAACTTCCTCAATCTTATAAAGGATATCTATGAAAAATCCAAATCTAACTTCATACTTACTGGCAAAAACCAAAATGCTTTCTCCTTAAAATTAGGAGCAAGACAATGATGTCTGCTTTTGCTGCTTCTATCAATTATTGTACTATAAGTTCTAGTCAAAGCAATTGCCAGGGAAATTAAAGATTGAAAATGAAGCAGTAAAACTATCTCTCGTTAAATACATGACCTTGCATATAGAAAATCCTAAGGAATACACATAAAAACTAGAACTAATAAACAAGTTCAGCAAGGTTGTAGGATACAAAGTCAATATTTCAGATATACTAGTATCTTGAATACATAAAAACCTCCCAAAACTCAATAGAAAAAAAAATCAGTTACAAAATGGGCAAAAGACACAGTTTACTGAAGAGTATAGATAGATGGAAAAAGGCACATGAACAGATATTCAACACCATTAGCCATCATCAAAATGAAAATAAAAGCCATACTGAGGTATCACTTCACACCTGTTTGGATGATTATATTTAAAAAGTTAGACAATAGTATGTTTTAAAGAGGATATAAAGAAATTGAAACCCTTGTATACTTCTGGTAGCAGTGTAAAATAGTAAAGCTCTTTGTAAAATACAGTTTCTTAAAACATAGAGTTACCATATGACACAGCAATTCTACTTCAACATAAGCACTCCAGATAAATAAAAAGTTATGTTCACATAGAAACATGTACATGAATGTTCATAGCAGGATTATTTATAATAGCCCAAAGTGAAAACAATCCAAAAGTCCATCAAATGATGGAATGAGCAAAATGTGGTATACCTATACAACAAAATGTTACTTGGGGGGCCATACATAAAAAGGAATAAAGTCCTGATCTCTGCAACAAATAGATGAACTTTGAAAACTTTATGCTAAGTGGAAAAAGCTAGTCACGAAAAATCATATAATTTATTTTACCTGAAATATCCAGAATAGAAAAATCTATAAGTGATAAAAAGTATATTACAGCAGGTGCAGTGGCTCACTTCTGTAATCCCAGCACTTGGGGAGGCCAAGGCGAGCAGATCACTTGAGATCAGGAGTTTGAGACTAGCCTGGCCAACATGGTGAAACCCCATCTCTACTAAAAATACAAAAATTAGCCAGGCTTGGTGGCACACGCCTGTAGTCCCAGCTACTCAGGGAGGCTGAGGCAAGATAATTGCTTGAACCCTGGAGTGAACCCTGGAGGCAGAGGTTGCAGTAAGCCAAGATTGCACTACTGCACTCCTCCAGCCTGGGTGACAGTGTGAGACTCCGTCTGAAAAAAGAAAAAAAAAAGGGGGTAGATTACTGGTTTCCTAGAGCTGAGAGGAGGGGAATTGGTTGTGGGGAAATGGAGACTGCCCACTAATAAGTAGGTTTCTTTTGGAGGTTATGAAAATGTTCTAAAATTAGAGAGTAGTGATGGTTGAATAACTCTGTGAAGACACTAAAACCATTGAATGGTGCACTCTAAATGGATGAATTGTTTGGTACGTAAATAATATCTCAGTACATCTGTTAAAAAATAACAGTTCAGGTAGATTAAAATAGGCTTTGATATATATGACGAAAGAAGATGTGAAGATTCTACTTAAGGCATTGATCTCTGTTCTAGTTCACTGAATATTTACTACTCATTTTTCTTTTCTTTCGGTTCTGCAGACCCATACCAAGCGATGATGGCAGTGGTTATGGTAACTTTGTAGGATAAACAGTCTACATAATGCTCCTTTGTGGGTCTGTGGTATTGGATACTTTGAAACTCTACCAATTTCTGACAGATGAGTACTTGCAAACTTTAACTTTAAAATATCTTTAATAATAACTCACCTTTTCCCAAGTTTAATGTATTTGAGCCTTAATGAAATTATAGACATACAATGCAGCTTTTTTACATGTGAAAAACTATCTGGCAGGTGGTCTTCCTGATTTTCAATTGAATACTTACTATCTGTTCAAAGTACAGAAGCTCATTCAGCCTACTCAGGAATTCATATGTCTTATCTCCATTTGAGGCACTACTAATAAATTATGAATTTAACAAGTTTCTGTGAGCCAAATTGTCTTCTTTAACTTATTTTCAGGGTATCTTTGGGAATACATCTCCCTAAGAAATGTTTTATAATCAGTAACTATAAAATTCTAACTCATATTAGAATCAGTATTCTCTAAAATGATTCCATGACTATTCCCCATGGGCCAAGGCATTCTGTGAAGAGGCTGGGTTTCTGCTGGACTTCTCAGTAGGCCAACATATATTGAGATTCTTCAGAATGAGGATAAAATGTGTGTCACAGTTTTAAAGCACATAAGATTTAGAGTTGGAAAGATCCATGGTCAAATTCTAGTTCTGAATCTCACTAATTGTGACAGTTTACAATTAAAACTTAGTTACTTTGTCTGTTAAATCGGGAAAATAATGATACCTAAGGCATACGTATTATGAGAATGAAATACAACAACACATTTTTCCGCTCAGGCTGCCATAATAAAATACCATAGACTGGATGTTTCAAACAACAGAAGTTCACTTTTTCACAGTTCTCTAGACTGGAAGTCCAAAATCAAGGTGCTGGCAGGGTTGATGTCTGCTGAGGGCACTCCCCTGGGGTTGCAGAGTCCTGCGTTTTGGCCATGTGCTTTTCTGACCTCATCTTTGTAAGTGTGCAGAGAGTGAGGGAGTGAATACAGTGAACACTTTGCTGATTTTCTTATAGGGACACTAATCCTATTAGATCAGGGCTTCACCCCGTGACCTCATTTAACCTTAAGTACTACTTCCCTAGAGGCCCCCCTTGAAATACATCCATATTGAGGATTAGGACTTCAACATATAAATTTTGACGGGACACAAACATTCGGTTCATAATAAATAATATTTAGAATGTACTTACAGTTCCTGGCACATAAGTCCCAAATTAAGAACAGTTTTCATAATTATCATTATTGTTATCACAATTTTCATTATTACTCTTAATAATACTATTCACACAGGAAAGACTATATATACATATATATCCCAGAAATCCTATCATTCAAAATAAATTAATAGGTGGCAAGTTTGATGGTTCTGGAGTTAGGCAGACCTGGATTCCAGTCCTAGCTCCACCACTGACTATTTGCAGAAGAAGCATTCTGAGCCTCAAATTCCTCATCTATAATAATGGGGTAATGATCGCCCCTCATTCATAGGCCTATTAAGAGGACTAAATGAAAAAACTTACGTAAGTGCTGAGAGAAATACCTGACAAACTGCTCAATGATGATAGCTTTTACTATCACAGATACAACTTTCGTAAATTTCTACAGTGAGTCCTTGTAGGCACACCTCTAGGTTTGTACCAATGTGTCCTTGTAGGCACACCTCTAGGTTTATCTCCAATTCTTTACATTGGAGAAAACTGAGAATTTGATTCTAAGTACTGGAGGACATATATGTAACTCACTCTGCAGCACCAATGCATTTTTAAATGAAAAATGCAAAACACATCCTTACTTTTTGTTATCCAGTGTCGGATAACTACTCTTTCTGAATCTGACTCAAATTGCTTCTAAAATGCAAGTTAAGTGGCATACCCTATGCCTAGTATTAAGAATGGCACATATCCTTTATACCTGCATCTGATCAGAGCTACTACAGAAGTCTCTAAGTTCTTGGAGACCAGGACTATAACTACTCTCACATTTGAAAAGGAACTTTCCATTGCTTCTTATAGTAGAAAGCAGGGTGGTAAGGACTAATAGCTTTCATAAAATGGCCATTTTTTTTTTCCTAGTAAAGTTATCTTCTTGCCTCTCAGGCAACACACTGTCTGTTGGAATATGTATGGTTTTCACATGGCTTTTTCTTATCTAAGCTGAAAGTTTTCACACCTCTTCTGGCAAACATAAGCCTGTCAGAAAGTCTAACAAATGAATCTACTACATATAGATCTGTCCAACTAGATATGTCAACAGGATTATATCCATCAGATTAATTGTACCAACAAATATTTAAAATGCTTTCCTGTTGCCCATGTTTTCCTAATGCTGACCTCTAGGCTCAGTCCTGCCAATCTGTTGAGTAGACGACCATCTGCAATTCACTCTGCTAACAGGTAGATTCTGGTAATTTTCTTATCTAGACTGCCCATCATCAGTTTCCAATACATTATTTTAGATAAACATAGCCTAGGCATTATACTTTCTTAGTATAATGAGTATACTCATTAGACTTCAGTCTGAGTATAAAGAATTCCTAGATGTTCTAATGGCCCCTGGCCCCTACACCCATACCCACCTTTCCACCAACAAGGAAAGAAGTCATAGCTCCAACTATAACCAAGTTTGTCAGTCCTTTAGTCATAGGAAAATATATTCATATTTATGTTTTAAGATAGTAATTCTATTTCTGCTTGATTGTTCCATTGTCTATATCAATGATACCCCTCATCCCTGCAAAAACACCGCATCTATTAGTTTCAATGGACGTGGAATACACAATTCCTTTAAGTACTTAGTAAACTTTGCAAATATTAGGTGTAGAGTTTGTGCTTCCATTATTCACTTTCTTTTCTTCTTAATATTCTGGACCTATTCAAATGCTGTTCAAAATCTAAAAAATAGAATAACTCTTTCTGTAAAAACTTACAACTGTGGTATTTATTAATATTCAGAAGCATGATGTTTCTTTTTCTTTCTTTTCTGGGATATTTTAGAGAGTGTTAATTCTTCATAAGGGCCTATTATGTTTTTCAGGTTGTGAACTGCTGAGATTCTCGGCATCTTAAAAAGACACAGCAATCCAGGAACAAATAGACATTTAAAGAGAAGAATGCTTATTACACTCTCATGTGGCCACTGGGTACTCATTAAATATAAGTTGATTTTCAAAAAATTGAGTGGAATGTAGTTAATTTCTGTATAAGGAGACTGCAAAGTAGAACTTCAGTTATGCCTGAAACTAAAAGAGAAGGTTTAAAAATGAAGAATAATGGCCTTCTCATAAAAGTTAAATTGGTATTCTGGCTGTCATAAAATGCCATAGAGTATCACTGTGATTGTGACACAATACCAATCAAAATAGTATATATAGACACTGGATATTTTCAAAAATATAGGGCTTGTCCAAAGTTGAAAAGCCTTTTCTCATAATATTCTGATCACTTTAATCTTGTAATTGATTTGAAGCAGGAGTAAGATGGTTAAAATAACTGATCTATAAATAATCTGTAAAATTATGTGTTAGTAAATTTTCATTTCAGGGGAGCCTTAGCTACAGACAGACAGTTAAAGTGACTTACTTCTGTAAGGATTTGTTTATGCCACAGACTGGTCATTGAAACTGATTAACCATTGAGCTAGTGTTCATGCCCTCATTTTTCCACAAAAATATAACTACAATATGCACTGATTACATATAAAGTTACAATTGTAACTATTATAGTCTAATATAATGTATCCTCCTGGAGTACGAGGAACTTTTTGACATCTGTTATTCCCTGTTTATATTCACAAAGCAAAAAAGGCCTGTAAATGACTTCAAGTACTATCCTTCTCTGTCTTCTTTAGGAAAGGCAGACTGCAGGTTTGAAAATGTTGCTTGTGTCATTATGATGAATGGGTATACCCTCACTGTTGGGTACAAGGTTCTATATGTGCTCCTTAAATGAAACTTGTTGGATGTGTTGTTCAAATCTTCTGTATCTTTGCTATTGTACTGCATGTTCAGAGGAGATAGTGCTGTTGGTGATACCCTGGACATTTATCTCCCACCTTTGATCTACTATAGGTTCCTGCCTACTTTCCAAGCCTTATTGTCTAGATATACTACCAATTTTGCTGTTTCTTGCATCTGAAACAAGAACCCTATGCAAACAAGAGAAATTGTTTCGGATGCAAAGAACAGCCTTTGAAACCAACACTACATTGTAGATAGGAGATTTGGAGTAAAATGGAATAAATGCAAGCTTGTGTGCTATCACTGCTAAGGACAATGAAAATACCATTATCATGAATGGATGGGCAGCTGGGTGCACATGACAGTTATGAAATAGAAAATTAAAGTATTCCCTGTGATAACCATGATTAAATAACTGATTGAAAGCAAGTTTGAAGTAAAGGAGGGCTCCTTGTTTTTGCCATGACAGACTTGTCTGATGGATAAAAATAATTCAAGGAATACAGCATAAGATGGCTGTCTCTAAGGGCACTGAACAATTTAAAGAAAAAAATGACAGGGTCAAATCTGTAAAATTTGGACAGGGATCCAAGATAGTTGATTAGAAGCAGCTGTGGTGCACAGCCCTCACAGAGAGGAATGAAAGGTGTGAGGGAATTCAGCACTTCCAACTGAGATATCGAGATTCTTGCACTGAGATTGACAAGGCAAACAACTTGACCCACAGATAAAGAAGAAAACTAGGGGGGTAGGCAGGGCTGGGGGACAGCCCACCCAGAAGTGGCATCGAGCCAAAGGAACACCCACCCCCAGTCAAGGGAAATGATGAGTGATTGTACATCCCCACCTAGGAAACCATGCTTCTACAGATCTTTGCAACCCATTGATCAAGAGATCCCCTCAGGAGCCATGCCACTAGGGCCTTGGGTCTGATACACACAGCCATGTGGTGTCTTGGCAGAGTAGTTGCTCAGGCACAAACAGAGATCCAGGGGTTTTACATACTCTGGCCCCAGGATTCTTGGTAAGGTAGGAAATACATTTGTACATATCCCTAGGAAGGGGGCTGAATCCAGGGAGACAGGCAGAGTCATTCTGCAGGCCCCACTTCCACAGCACCTCACAAGTTAAAGCCCATTGGTTTGGAATCCCAGCCAGCCAATGGCAGTGGGTGGAGTCCACCTGAGATGGGTCCAATTTCCTGGGGCAACTTCCATCTCTGCTGTTCCATTGACTCATCTGCTCCAGCCTGCTGGCTGTGGATAATATAGATGGTCTGGATGAGGAAGGCTCCCTCACAACACAGCACAGCTGCCTTGCCAGATCATCACCAGACTGCCTCTTTAAGGAGGACCCTGATCCATTCCTCCTCACTTGGCGAGACCTCCCTGCAGGGGCTTCAGCCAGTCCAGCCAGGTTCTACAGACAGAGCTTTGATCTCTCTCTGGGACACAGCTCCTATGGGAAGAGGTGGCCCCCATCTTGCAGTATGGTTGACTCAGCCACTCCAGCCTGCTTGCTTTGGATAATACAGGTGATCTGGACAAGGAAGGATCTCCCTCAGTGTAGCACACATGCTCTACCAAAAAGCAGCCAGACTACTTCTTTGGGTGGATCCCTGACCCCATTCCTCCTGACTGGGGGAGACCTCCCAATGGGGGTCTCCAGCCGTCTCCTACAGGTGTGTATGGGCCAGCAACAGGTCAGTACCACCTGGGATGAAGCTTTCAGATGAAGGAACTGGCTGCCATCTTTGCTGTTTTGTGGGCTTTATTGGTGATACCTCCAGGTATGGGAGAAACTGAGGCAACTGGGCTCTGGAGCAGACCCCCAGCAAACTGCAGCAGCCATGCGGTGGAGTGGCCTGACTGTCAAAAGAAAAACAAAGAAATAAAAACAAGAACAACAACAAAAACATCAACAAAAAAAACCCCACAAAATCCTCGTTAAAAAGTCAACAACCTCAAAGATTGAAGGCTGATAAGCCCACAAAAATGAGAAAGAATCAACACAAAAACACTGAAAACTCAGAAAGGCAGAATGTTTCTTCTCCTCCAAATGACTGCAACATATCTTCAGCAAGGACACAGAACTGGGCTAAGGCTGAGATGGCTGAATTGAGAGAAGTAGACTTCAGAAAGGGAGTAATAACAAACTTTGCAGAGCTAAAGGAGCATGTTGTAACCCAATGCAAAGATGCTGAGAATCATGATAAAACAATACAGGAGCTGATAGCCAGAATAGCCAGCTTAAGGAGAATATAACCAACCCAATGGAGCTGAAAAACACAACATGAGAATGTCACAATGCAATCACAAGTATCAATAGCAGAATAGATCAAGCAGAGGAAATAATCTCAGAGCTTGAAGACTATCTTTCTGAAATAAGACAGGCAGAAAAGAATAGAGAAAAAATAATGAAAATGAATGAACAAAACCTCTGAGAAATATGGAATTATGTAAAAAGACTGAACTTATGACTGATTAGGGTACTTGAAAGAGATGGGGTGAATGGAACCAAGTTGGAAATCATACTTCAGAGTACCACCCAGGAGAACTTCCCCAACATAGCAAGACAGGCCAACATTGAAATTCAGGAAATGCAGAGGACCCCAGTAAGACATTCCATGAGAAGATCAACCCCAAGACACATAATGATCAGATTCTCCAAGGTTGAGATGAAAGAAAATATGTTAAGAACAGCCAGAGAGAAAGGCCAGGTCACCAACAAAGGGAAATCTATCAGACTAACAGCAGACATCTCAGCAGAAAACCTAGAAGCCAAAAGAGATTGTGAGCCAATATTCAACATTCTTAAAGAAAAGAATTTCCAACCCAGACATTTATATCTGGCCAAACTAAATTTCTTAAGTGAAGGAGAAATAAGGTCATTTTCAGACAAGCAAATGCTGAGGGAATTTTTCACCACCATACCTGCCTTGCAAGAGGTCCAGAAGGAAGCCCTAAATATGAAGGAAGGAAAAACAGTTACCAGCCACTACCAAAACACACTGAAGTACACAGACCAGTGACACTATGTAGCAACCACATAAAAAAGCCTGCAAAATAACCAGCTAGCATCACAATGACAGGATCAAATTCACAATACTAACCTTAAAAGTAAATGGGCTAAACACCCCAATTAAAA
Source organism: Pongo abelii (assembly GCF_028885655.2). Taxonomy (NCBI): domain Eukaryota; kingdom Metazoa; phylum Chordata; class Mammalia; order Primates; family Hominidae; genus Pongo; species Pongo abelii. Next base: position 28,550,409 of record NC_071998.2, read on the forward strand.
GACACAGAATGGCAAGCTGGGTAAAGAGCCAAGGCCCATTGGAATGCTGTCTTCAAGAGGCCCATCTCACATGCAAAAACTCACATAGGCTCAAAATAAAGGGATGGAGGGAAATTTACCGAGCAAATAGAAAACAGAGAAAAGCAGGGGTCACAATCCCAGTTTTAGACAAAACAGATTTTAAACCAACAAAGATAAAAAAATGACAAAGAAGGGCATTACATAATGGTAAAGGGTTCAATTCAACAAGAAGAGCTAACTATCCTAATTATGTATGCACCCAATATAGGAGCACCCATTTTCATAAAGCAAGTGCTTAGAGATCTACAAAGAGACTTAGACTCCCACACAATAATAGTGGGAGACTTTAACACCCAACTGTCAATATTAGACAGATCATCAAGACAAAAAATTAACAAAGACATTCAGGACCTGAACTCAGCTCTGGATCAAGTGGACCTGATAGATAGCTAGAGAACCCTTACCCAAATTCAACAGAATATACATTCTTCTCATCACCACATGACACTTACTCTAAAATTGATGACATAATTGGAAGTAAAGCACTCCTCAGCAAATGCAAAAAATAACTGAAATCATAATAGTCTCTCAGACCACAGTGCAATCAAATTATAAGTCAAGATTAAGAAATTCACTCAAAAGCACACAACCACATGGAAATTGAACAACCTGCTCCTGAATGATTCTTGGATAAACAATGAAATTAAGGCAGAAATCAAGAAGTTCTCTGAAACTAATGAGAGCAAGGAGACAACATGCCAGAATCTCTAGGATACAGCTAAAGCAACATTAAGAGGGAAATTTATAGCACTAAATACCCACATCAAAAGCTAGAAATATCTCAAGTTAACAACATACCATCTCAATGAAAAGAACTAGGGAACCGAGAGCAAAGTAACTCTAAAGCTAGCAGAAGACAAGAAATACCCAAGATCAGAGCTGAACTGAAGGAGATAGAGTGCAGAACGGTTTGATGTTGGAGGAAAAGCAAGGATGTTGAAGGAGTCCCACTGATTACCTGAGGTCAGATACACACGGGGCCTGCCTAATACTGAGGCAGAATTCTCCCTACATGAGTCTTCTGAATATAGAGTGATAAGAACACATACATATATATGCACACATGTATATATATACACATATGGGCCAGGCGCAGTGGCTCACGCCTGTAAGGTAGGGAGTTTGAGACCAGCCTGGCCAACATGGTGAAACCCCATCTCTACTAAAATTACTGAAAATTAGCCAGGTGTGGTAGCAAGCGCCTGTAATCCCAACTACTTGGGAGGCTGAGGCACGAGTATCACTTGAACCTGGGAGGCAGAGGTTGCAGTAAGCCAAGACTGCACCACTGCACTTCAGCCTGGGAGTCAGAGTGAGACTCTGTCTCAAAAAAATATATATATATGTATATACACACACACACACACACACACACACACACACGCACACACATACACACACACCCCATCGGGAAAGGGGACAGGAGCACAGAAAAGAACCCCATTATGGTGCAGAAATGCAGTGCTTGCTGAAATCTAATGAAGGAACAGAATACAGGAAAAAAAAAAAAACTCTTTGACATTACAGGCCTCACACTAAAACAAAATACGAACAGAATATCATTTCAAAAATTCATTGAAACCTGTAGTGCAACAAAGCTAAGTATAAAGCAAACTTGTATACAAATTAGGTTGATTCAACCCTCCACAATAACACCATGACAGAATAAGACACTTTCACATTTCTAGGCATAACTATTATTTACTTTAGTCTCTGGTTTTGTTAAAAGTCTGGCATTCAATAAGAATTATGAAATACAAAAAATATCAAACAAATATCATGTGTTACCAAAAGATAAAATAGTCAGAGGGAAAAAATTCAGATGTGGCACAGATATTGGAATTATCAGATGGGACTTTAAAATTTTTAAATAGAGACATTATTTGGCTAAAATGTTAGGGATAGATGACATGAAGAACAGATAGAGAATTTCAGCAGATAGATGAAACTATTTTTTAAAACCCCAAGATACTAGAAATAAAAAAAAAAGTCAGAAATCAAGAGTTTCATCAAAAACCTTATCAGCGCATAGTTTCAATATAAGAAAGGATCAACTAAACAGAATGCAGTGCTATAGAAATTCACTAAACTGAAATACAAAAAGCAAAAATCACGAAAAATTGAATGAAACATTCAAGATCTGTGGGACAATATATAACAATCTAACATGAATGCACATAGAGTCCTTGATGAAGAAAAGAGTGGGTAATAAGATATTTGAATTAGTAATAGTTGAAAAAAAATTTTTTTTTAATTATCGGTCAACAATAGCTCACATACTCCAGAAAATCAGAGAACCCCAAACAGAATAAATGAAAAGAAAAACAAATCTAGGTGTACCTTTAGTCAAAGTGCCAAAAATCAAAGATTAAAAAGAAATCCTGGAGGCAGCCAGAGAAGTCAGGAACACTCCATAGAGATGAACAATGATAAGAGGTATGGTTTACTTCTCATGAAAAAGACTGAAAGCCAAAAATAATTGAGTGACATGCATAGTGTTGAAAGATAACATACACTTGGCTGAAATAGTCTTTCAACGTGAGTTTTGAACGTGAGTTTTCTTCTGGCTCCTATTTCAGATGTAGAAAGCCGAATAGAGCATTACTCCTACATAGATGACAACAACAAAAAACACACTGTATAATCTAAAAACTCAGAACTTTTCTTGAACCCATCAAAGAGTTGTGGTCACAGGAGAAACAGCTAACCCAAAATCTAAGAAAGACAAGTACAGTCAAAGAGAGACAAGACATAATAGTTGCTTCCTTGGAGAAGATGACAGATTCCATACAAACTGCTAATAAAAATTTAGGTAAATGTTTAACAAAGGCTGCTAAAGGTTGAGTTTGGGCTAGAAAGAATACACAGAACTCCTATGAACCACAGACACAAAGGAGGTTCTCAACCACTTGCAGATCCTTCCTCAGAGATTTTACTCAGTGCTCAAAAGAAGATCAGGGACAGGGCAAGAGATCTGAGAAAACTTCCTTGTGGTGCAGTTTTGGGAGGAAGGAACAGCAACTATTGCTGGAAAAGTACAAAGCTTCGCCTGAATTATTCTTCTCTATCTTTCCAGAGAATAAAAGGCTTACATTTCGGAGGAAGGGGAGAATCTCCCTTAGGGTACAAATGAAGACCCACACAAACTGAAACAACCAAAATGCCACTCAACTGAGTAATGGATAAACTATAGTATAGGCATACAATGGTATACTTCCCAGCAAAAAAGGAACAAGTGGAATTGATATAGCAACAACATGGATAAAACTGAAATGCATTTTGCTAAGTGATAGAAACAGACTTAAAAAGCCACATGCTGCAAATTACAGTTGTATGACTTCCTTGAAAAGGCAAAACTATAGAAAAGAACACAGATCAGTAGTTTCCAGGAATTAGGGGTGGCAAGATAAATTGACTACAAAGGGGCACAGGGTAATTATGAAAGCTGATAAAATTTTTCTCTATCTTGATTGTGGTGATGATTACATGATTATAAGCATCTGTCAAGGCTCCCAAAACTGTATGACGATTAGGGTGAATTTTGTTGTATGTAAATTATACCTTGTAAAAGCTGATAAATGAAAACATTAAGTAATTTAGGTAAAATACATAAATTTTAGATAGAAATAAAGAATTCCTCTTATTAATGTAAACTAAAGAATTATAAAACAATTACTGTAGGCTAAAGGGATATACAGTCATGTGCCACATGATGACATTTGATCAACAATGAACCACATGTATGAAGACATTCCCATAACATTATAGTGGAGCTGAAAATTTTCTATTGCCTGGTGACATCATAGTCATTCTAAATGCATTACTGAACTGTTTGTGGTAATGTAGGTATAAGCAAATCTACTTCACTACCAGTCATATAAATGTATAACACATGTAAGTACATATAGTACATAATACTTGATAGTGATAATAAATGACTGTTACTGGTTTTTGTAACCAGTAAACACTATACTTTTAATCATTACAGTAAATATTATACTTTTAATCATTATTTTAGAGTGTACTCTTTCTATTTATTAAAAATAAGTTAATTGTAAAACAGCCTCAGGCTGGTCCTTCAGGATGTGCTCCAGAAGAAGGCATTGTTGTGACAGTAGATGACAGCTCCATGAGTGTTGTTGCCCTTGAAGACCTTCCAGTGGGACATGCTGTGGAGGTGGAAGACAGTGATATTGATTATGCTGGCCCCGTGTAGGCCTAGGGTAATACGTGCATTTGTGTCTTAGCTTTTAACAAAGGAGTTTAAAAAGTAAAAAAAAAAAGTGAAATATTAATTTTTTTAAATCAGGAAAAGCTTATAGAATTATGATATAAAGAAATAATATTTGTGTATAGCTATACAATTTATTTGTGTTTTAAGGTGAGTGTTATTAAGAGTCAAAAGGTTAAGAAATTAAAAAGTTTATAATGTTAAAAAGTTACAGCAAGTTAAAGTTTCATTATTGAGGAAAGAAAAATCTTTGTTGAGAAAAGAAAAATTGTTTTATAAGTTTAGTGTAGCCTAAGTGTCCAGAGTTTATAAAGTCTACAGTACTGTATAGTAATGTCCCAGGCCTTTGCACTCACTTACCACTCACTCACTGACTTACCCAGAGCAACTTCCAGTCCTGCAAGCTCCTTTCATGGTAACTGACTATACAGGTATACCATTTTTATTGTTTATACCATATTTTAACTGTACATTTTCTATGTTAGATACACCAATACTTACCATTGTGTTCCAATTACCTACAGCATACAGCACAGTAATATGTTGTGCAAGTTTGTAGCCTAGGAGTACTAGGCTATACCATATGTCCTAGGTGTGTAATAGGTTATACTATCTAGGTTTGTGCAAGTATATTCAATTATGTTCACACAATGATGAAATTGCCTATGGACTCATTTCTCAGAATGTATCCCTGTTGTTAAGCAATGCATGCCTAATAACTGTTTTTTTGTTTGTTTGTTTGTTTGTTTTGTATATTGACCACGAATCCTATCATCTACTTAAGTTCACTTATTAAGCTATCAGTTTCATTTTTGTAGATTGCTTAGAGTTTCCTGCATGAATAATCGTCATATACATGAATGGAGTCTTTTAATTTTCTTAGGGTTAATCAATTAAAAACTACATGAGATCTAACTAGGTTTTATAAAAGTCACTTTGAGGAATTAAAAGAAACAAAAATCATTATCTCAAAGTGAGCACAGTATCATAATTCTCAAGTTGTAATACCTTACAATTTAAATAAGCATTATAATTTATTCTGGAAAAAAACACCTTTAAAAATTTTTAATAAACAACAAACCCACAAAATATCCTTAATATTTTTTTCCCTGTCTTCTGTTTAAATTTTTGCTGTGTCATTTAAGATATGTATCTGGTCCAAAGTATATTTTCAGAATATTTTGGCTGCACTCGGAAATTACCTATGCAATCAAATAATTCATCTCCTTCTTTGATATTTTCAGCATTCCCTAATCTTGCCTAACATGGAAATGTTTCAACAGCAATGATATTATTGGGATTTATCAGTTTTCCTCTGAGATATTTAACAGGTCTATCAATACATCACATTTTAAAAGATGCAATGAACAATAACTTGGAAAATGTGCCTACACTTTAAAGGTTATTTGGAATTTCCAGTTGGATTACAGGCAATAGGAAGAGCTGACATATCTCCTACTTAAAAATCAAGATATCTCAAGGCTGGAAGATTGTGTTAATTAATTCTCATCTGAGGGCTTGAATCAAACCACAAACCTATCTACTATCAATTCAGCAATTAGTAAGGCATTCTTAATTTTTATAAATTTAAGTATTCAAGCTCTAATTTTTGGGAATAAATTGCAATAATTAAACCAATTTAGCTTGTGAAAAGAATCCACCCATTAACCCTAGTTTTATCTATAAGGAATTCCATAGGACATGGATCTTTTATAGACCTATCATGATATATAGCCATTAACATATTTATAAATAGTAGCTTTTACTTAATTACTAATTAGAAAAATATGTATTTTTGAACTTTGAAATATATAGTTAAAAACCATTTGCCATTATATAATGCCCTTGTCTTTTTTGATCTTTGTTGGTTTAAACTCTGTTTTGTCAGAAACTATGACTCCAACCCTTGCTTTTTTCTGTTTTCCATTTGCTTGATAGATTTTTCTGTAACACTTTGTCTTGAACGAATGTGTGTCATTGCATTTGAGATGGGTCTCTTGAAGACAGTATTCCCCAGTGGGTCTTGTTCTTTATCCAGCTTACCACTCTGTGTCATTTAATTGGGTCATTTAGCCCATTTACATTTAAAGTTAGCATTGGTATGTGTGGTTTGATTCTTTCATCATAATGTTAGCTGGTTATTTCACTGACTTGTTTATGTGATTGCTTTATAGTGTTTTTGTAGCGGCTGGTAAGGGTCTTCCCTTCCCATATTTAGTGCTTCCTTCAGGAGCTCTTATAAGGCAGGTTTTGTGGTAACAAATGCCCTCAACATTTGCTTGTCTGAAAAGGACCTTATTTCTCCTTCATTTATGAAGCTTAGTTTGGCCAGATATAAAATTCTGGGTTGGAATTTCTTTCCTTTAAGAATTTTGAACGTTGGCACCTAATTTCTTCTGACTTGTAGGGTTTCACCTTGAGAATTTTGCGTTAGTTCAATGGACTTCCCTTTGTATGTAACCTGGCCTTTCTCTCTAGCTGCCTTTAACAGTTTTTCTTTTATTTCGACCTTGGAGAATTCAATGATCATGTGTCTTGGGGATAATCTTGTGGAGTATCTTACTGGGGTTCTCTGTATTTCCTGCATTTGAATGGTGGCATCTGTAGCTAGGTTGGGGAAGTTCTCATGGATGATATCCTGAAATATGTTTTCCAAGTTAGTTCCATTCTTCCCATCTCTTTCAGGAACACCACTCAGTCATAGATTTGGTCTCTTTACATAATCCCATATTTCTCAGAGGTTTTGTTCATTCCTTTTGATTATTTTCTGTATTCTTATCTGCCTGTCTTATTTTAGAAAGCATGTTTTCAAGCTCTGAGATTATTTTCTCTGCTTGGTCTATTCTGCTATTAATACTTGTGATTGCATTATGAAATATTTGCAATGTGTTTTTCAGCTCTATCAACTTCGTTACATTCTTCTCTATACTGGCTATTTTTTCTTTCAGCTCTTGCAATGTTTTGTCATGATTTTTAGTTTCCTTGCATTGGGTTACAATGTACTCCTGTAGCTCAATGAACATCATACCTATCCATAACCTGAATTTGACTTCTTTTATTTCAACCATCTCAGCCTCAGCCTGGTTCCAAACCCTTGCTGGAGCAATGATGTTGTCATTTGGATGAAAGAAGGCACTCTGGCTTTTTGAGTTTTCAGCGTTCTTGCACTGAATCTTTTTTATCTTTCTGGGCTTATCTACCTTCAATCTTAGAGATTTTTGACCTTTGGATTTTTTTTTCTTTTATCCTATTTGATGACCCTCAAGGTTTGATTGTGATATAAGGTGAATTTAGCCAACTGGCTCCATTTATGGGTGATTTTAGGGGCCCAAAGTTCAGCTCCCAACTCCTGGACTGCATGCCCTAATTCTGGGGACTTGTTTTGGTCCCTGACATTGTTCTCTGGCTCCTCAAGGTTTGGAGTCCCCTGCACTGCAGGGACTGAGGTGTCACAACTGCAGCAGAGTGCTAGAGGATGCAAGGATCTGCCTCCCTGCAAGCCTTCACCACAGTGGTGGAGGCAAGGCAGTTGGGGGGCAGATGAGTGGGCCTGCTGGAGACTGTGCGCTGTCGCACTGAAGGTGGTATTGGCTATGGGCTAGATGCAGTCTGGTGCAGGTCTGGGTGCCTACTCTGTGTCCCACAAGCTGGAGGGGTCGTTCATGATGTGGGAGGATTCTTCGTTCTCTGTGCAGTATTAGCTCAAGGACAGGATGTTGGTGAGGGCAGGGTTTGCTGGCTCTGTGCTTTCCAAGGCTACATCTGAAATGATGGTCAGGGAGTGGGGTGAGGGGGCATTACTGAACTCCCTCATGCTGGTGGGGCAAGTAATGCAAAACCCACCTGTGCAGGTAGGGACCAGCAATTGCTGTGGGCTCAAGGGAAGCTGCAGTATGCAGAAAAGACTTTTGATAAAATTCAACATCCAATCATATTAAAAACTGTCAATAAACTGGGTATTGAAGGAACGATATCTCAAAATAATAAGAGCCATATATTACAAACCCACATTCAATATCATACTGAATGGGCAAAAGCTGAAAACATCCCTCCTTGAAAACCAGCACAAGACAAGAATATCTTCTCTCATCACTCCTAGTCAACATACTGTTGGAAGTCCTGGCCAGGGCAATCAGGCAAGAGAAAGAGAAAAAGAGCATCCATATAGGAAGAGAGGAAGTTGAACTATCCCTATTTGCAGATGACATAATTCTATATGTAGAAAAAACATAGTCTCAGCCCAAAAGTTTCTTAAGCTGATAAACAACTTCAGCAAAGTCTGAGGATACAATATCAATGTGCAAAAATCACCAGCGTTCCTATACACCAACAACAGTCAAGCTGACAGCCAAATCCGGAATGAAGTCCCATTCACAACTGCCACAAAAATAATAAAATACCTAGAAATACAGTTATACAAGGGAAGTGAATGACCTCTTTAATGAGAACTACAAACCACTACTCAAAGAAATCAGAGAGGACTTAAACAAATGGAAAAACTTTCCATGCTCATGGATAGGAAAAATCAATAAAATTAAAATGGTCATACTGTCCAAGAAATTTATAGATTGTATGTTATTCCTACTAAACTACCATTGAGATTCTTCACAGAACTAGAAAATGTATTTTAAAATTCATATGAAAACAAAAAAGCCCAAATAGCCGAGGCAATCCTAAGCAAAAAGAACAAAGCTGGAGATGTTATGCTACCTGACTTTAAGCTATACTACAGTGCTAAAGTAACCAAAACAGCATGATACTGGTACAAAAACAGATACATAGACCAATCAGAATAGAGAAACCAGAAATAAGACCACATACCTACAACTATCTGATCTTCAACAAACCTGACTAAAACAAGCAATAGGGAAATGATTTCCTATTTAATAAATGATTCTGGGATAACTGGGTAGCCATATGCAGATTGAAACTGGACCCCTTCTTTACACCATGTACAAAAATTAACTCAAGACAAATGAAAGACTTACATGTAGAACTCAAAACTCTGAAGACCCTGGAAGACAACCTAGGCAATACCATTCAGCACATAGGCATGGGCACAAAGATTTCATGAAGAAGACACTTAAAGCAGTTGCAACAGAAGCAAAAATTGACAAATGGGATCTAGGTAAACAAAGGAGATTATGCACAGCAAAAGAAAATATCAACAGAGTAAACAGACAACATATAGAACAGGAGAAAATTTTTCACAAACTATGCATCTGACAAAGGTCTATTATCCAACATCTATAAGAAACTTAAAGAACTTTACAAGAAAAAAACAAATCACCCCATTAAAAGTGGGCAAAGGACATGAACATACACTTCTCAAAAGACATACATGTGGCCAACAATAATATGAGAAAAAGCTCAACATCACTATCATTAGAGAAACACAAAACCACAATGAGATAACATTTCACACCAGTCAGAATAGCTATTATTGGCCGGGCACAGTTGCTCACACCTGTAATCCCAGTACTTGGGGGGCTGAGGCAGGTGGATCACTTGAGGTCAGGAGTTTGAGACCATTCTGGGCAACATGGTGAAATACCATCTCTAGTAAAAATACAAAAATTAGCCGGGTGTGGTGGCATGCACCTGTAATCCCAGCTACTCAGGAGGCTGAGACAGGATAATCACTTGTACTTGGGAGGTGGAGGTTGCAGTGAGCCAAGATCATCCCACTGCACTCCAGCCTTGGTGACAGAGTGAGATTCTGTCTCGGAAAAAAAAAAAAAAGCTATTATTAAAAAGCCAAAAAATAACAGATGCTGGTGAGGTTGTGGAGAAAAAAGACCGTATTTGCACTGTTGGTGGAAAATTAGCTCAGCTTTTGTGGAAGACAGTGTGGTGAATCCTCAATGAGCCGAAGACAGAAATACCATTCAATTCAGCAATGCCATTACTGAATATATACCCAAAGGAATATAAATTGTTCTATTATAAAGACACACACACAAGTATGTTCATTGCAGCACTGTTTACAATAGTAAAGATACGAAATCAACCCAAATGCTCATCAATGATAGACCGGATTTAAAAAAATGTGGTATATATACACAATGGAATACTATGCAGTCATAAAAAAGAACAAGATCATGTCCTCTGCAAGGACATCAATGAAGCTGGAGGTCATTATCCTTAGCAAACTAACACAGAAAACCAAATATTGTTCTCAAGTATAAGCAGGAGCTAAATGATGAGAACACATGGACACATAAGGTGAACAACGCACACTGGGGCCTATTGGATGGTGGAGGGTGGGAAGAGAAAGAGGATCAGGAAAAATAAGGAGTACTGGGCTTAATCCCTTTGTGGTGAAATAATCTGAACAACAAATCCCCATGACACAATTTTACCTATGTAACAAACCTGCACATGTATCCCTGAACTTAAAGTAACAGTTAAAAAAAGAAACATAGGGCCAAAAGCAATCTACAAATTCAATGCAATTCCCATCAAAATACCACCATCATCCTTCACAGAATTAGAAAAAAAAATTCTAAAATTCATATGGAACCAAAAAAGAGCCCATATAGCCAAACCAAGACTAAGCAAAAATAATAAATCTGGAAGTATCACTTTACATGATTTCAAATTGTACTATAAGGCAATAGTCACCAAAACAGCATGGTACTGGTGTAAAAATAGGCACATATATCAATAGAACAGAATAGAGAACGCAGAAATAAACCCAAATACTTACAGTCAACTGATCTTCGACAAAGCAAACAAAAACATAAAGTGGGGAAAGAACACCCTTTTCAACAAATGGTGCTGGGATAATTGGCTGGCCACATGTAGGAGAATGAAACTGGATTCTCATCTCTCACCTTTTACAAAAACTAGCACAAAATGGATTAAGGACTTTAAGACCTGAAACTATAAAAATTCTAGAAGATAACATTGAAAAAACCCTTATAACATTGGCTTAGGCAAGGATTTTATGACCAAGAACCCAAAAGCAAATTCAATAAAAACAAAGATAAATAGCTGGGAAATAATTTAACTAAAGAGCTTTTACATGGCAAAAGAAACAGCAGAGTGAACAGACAACCCACAGAGTGGGAGAAAATCTTCACAATCTATACATCTGACGAAGGACTAATACCCAGAATCTACAATGAACACAAACAAATCAGCAAGAAAAAAACCAACAATTTCATCAAAAACTGGGCTAAGGACATGAATAGATAATTCTCAAAAGAAGATATACAAATGGCCAACAAATGTATGAAAAAATGCTCAACATCACTAATGATCGTGGAAATACAAATCAAAACCACAATGCAATACCACTTTACTCCTGCAAGAATGCCCATAATAAAAAAATAAAAAATAGTAGAGTTTGGCATGGATGTGGTGAACAGGGAACACTTCTACACTGCTGGTGGGAATGTAAACTAGTACAAGCACTACGGATAACAGTGTGAAGATTCCTTAAAGAACTACAAGTATAACTATCATTTGATCCAGCAATCTCACTACTGGGTATCTAACCGGAGGAAAATAAGTCATTATATGAAAAAGATACTTGCACATGCATGTTTATAGCAGCACAATTCGTAATTGCAAAAATATGGAAGCAACACAAATGCCCGTCAATGAGTGGATAAAGAAATTGTGAGATATATATATATATATATATATATATATATATATATATACACGATGGAATACTACTCAGCCATAAAAAGGAATAAATTAATGACATTCACTGCTACGTGGATGTGATTGGAGACTATTATTCTAAGTGAAGTAACTCAGGAATGGGAAACCTAACATTGTATATTCTCACTCAAAAGTGTGAGCTAAGCTATGAAAATGCAAAGGCATAAGAAAAACACAATGGACTTTGAGGGGAAAGGGTGGGAAGGGGATGAGGGATAAAAGACTACAAATAAGGTGCAGTGTATACTGCTTGGGTGTTGGGAGCACCAAAATCTTACAAATCACCACTAAAGAACTTACTCTTGTGACCAAACACCACCTGTTCCCCAATAACCTACGTAAATTAAAAAGTATATATTTTTAAAGTTAAAAAGTATATATAAAGAAGGCAAACTTTGAAATAACCTGTCATTCTGATAAACAGTAATATCTGCTCAATATTTTAATAAATTTCAAATATTTGTTTCCAAATTTTTCCTGTATACGTATGTTTTCATGGGATATGAATTATACTATACGGTTTTATCTACGTCTTCCACAGAATGTTGTGATCATTTTCTCATGTCATTTAATATTATTGTAATGATTGCATACTTCAGGTGTCTCTGTGTGTGTGTGTTTGTGTGTGTGCACAGCATGCAAAATCTATTATTTTAACATTTTCTCTCTCTTATCTAATATTTAATTGGTTTAAATTTTTAATTATAAATCATCTGAATGATTATTTGGGTTATTTTTCTCTACTATTCTCCTTTAATCTAGACTTCTGCATGTGCTCTTACTCTCATTTTCTTGTCCTTTCTCTCTCATGTTAGTACTTAGAGTATTACTGGTTATATAGTAAGTAAATAAAATAACGTATGACCTATCATTAAATACTTATTCAGCCTATCTTATTTTATTCAACTCAGTCCTTTCATATGTTCTGTATTTTGAACAGACTTTAGGTATCTTTCTGCTTGATTTAGTCAAGCAACCAACCTATCTTATGCCTTATGTCCTAAAATCTCACTTTATTTCAGTACATCTTGACAATGTTCAACTTTGTCCCTAAAGATGGAAGCCACTCAACCAAAGGTTGGCACTGTCATAAGATTACATTGCCCAGTCCACGGAACAAAAATATGTGTGTCTATGAGGTGCATTAAAGAACAGCAAACTGGCTATATGACTACTTTTTAAACACACTACTGCTGCCCTCACTTCAGAATGATGACTTGGCCATTCTGACCAATGCTCTTTATGACACGTCACCAAGGAAGCAAAACGTATGGAGACAAATCTAACAAAAACCCTTTAAAATAATCAGAAAAGAAAAAACATACAGAAAGAGAAAGAACAACCCAGAAACTACCACCACAGATGATTTAAGCCCATAAGAGGAAAGGAGAGAAGAGAATAAGACTGGTCAATGCTGACAAAGCAGTAAAATCACAGCCTTCTGTCCATTTTTTTTTTCCATTTTCCACAAAACGATGACTTTAAAATGTTATTATTCTCATCCAAAGACACTCATTCATTTGCCACCCTTCCCCCTTTGTCTTCATTTCCAAAGACTCTTTCTTCCTTACTCATCTTTTGTAAAAAAACACTCAAAATAATTCCAGTCCCAAATGTTGAATCATCCCCACGATTCAAGTCTTCCTGGATAAAGTCCCAGATACAGTGGAGCAGAGAAAGTTGTCTCTTTAATCCAGTTCCTAATTTGTGACATACCCTGCCTCTAAGCATGAAAAAAAATGATGGTTTTAGGACACCAAGTTTTGGAGTGATTTGTTATGGAGCAATAGATAACTCATAACATTTTCTTGTCGGTATCCCTGTATTAACTGTGAGTTCTGTGTTTCCTTTACAGTTGGCATCATACTATAGATAACAAGAACTGGGATGATGATGATGATGATGATGATGATGATGATGATGGTGATAACGGAAGCAGAAATATGTTTGCCTTTCATTAAACGCTTCTTGAGTTCCAGAGACTTTGCTAACGGATTCTCATGTACTATTTCATTTAAACTTAATAACAAATATTTAAGGTATGTCTTATAATCCGTATTTTATATCTTAGGAAACTGAGGCTTAGAGATGTTGTATTATTTGCCACGTTTGCTAATGTAAACCATACAGCCCTTTTCATCATAGATCTTTTCATCATAGATCTTTCATTCTAGACAAAAATGTATATGCAATATCTAGAACAAAAATTAATATATAATTTCTGATTATGGCAAGTGCTATTAAAAAACTATCGAGATAATGTGATAGAAAGCAACAAGGGCAGAAGAAAGTGTGGAATTTACAGGGAAAGTTCGGTAATAAGCAGTCCTTAGAAAGTGATACTTGAACTGAGAGCTAACAGAAAAAAAAGATTCAGCCATGTGAAGGGCCAAGGGAAAAATGAGTTAGTACAAAGTCACTGAAGCAGCAAAGAGCTTAGCCCATCTGGATACAGAAATCAGGCTTTGGGATTAGAGCTTAGTTACCTGGGGGAAGGATGATACTAAATGCTGTGGGTATGGTTGGCAGGAAAATCTAAGATATGGTAAATCTTGTATTGAGAATTTTGGATTTATTTCTAATTGAATTGATAAGACTTTGAATGTTTATACAGGAGGGCACTGCAAAACAAGATTTTTATTTTTAATTGATCCTTGGCTGCTATCATTAAAAGAATGCAGGTTTATGTTCTAAACATGTACAAAGCTTATTCTCTTATCTGGAATTATTCATTTTTCTCCTGGCATTTATCATTCATCACAATGCAAGCAATTTCCAACAATTACTTCTGCTGGGTGTAGCCCACACATAACTTTCCAATATCAAAGAAATACTTTCAAACTATTTTATGATCCTACTCTGCTTTTCTGACACACCGTTAGGTAATACTGCCTTCACAGAGAACAGAGAACAGTACATACTGCCTTCACAGAGAACAGTACATACACTAGACATAGATCTCCTTTCATTTTAGGAAATGCCATTCTAGTCACACTCTGTCATCCATTCACTCTAGAGATATTTATTGACAATCTAATATGTGCCAGGCCTTCTACTAGGTAAACAGGAGAGAATAAAGGGACATGGATCCTATTTCATGAAATTTACAGTCTGCTGAAAAAAAAAAGAAAGCATGTAAAACCACATACACATGCACACACTCACACACACACACAGAGAGAATGTTAAATTTGAGAAAAAGAACAAAGTATATTGTGAGAATAACAAGAGGAAACATATTTTGCTGGTAGGATAGTGTAAAAAATGCATCTTTGGGAAATTATATCTCAGTTGAAGGCTACGCAGATACAAGGCATGAGGAAATAGCATTCTTGTTAAAGGGAACAGCATATAACAGATCCCGAAGCATTTGAGGAACTCAAAGACAGCTCATTGTTTTAGCACGTAACAAACAAGGTGGTACACCACGACATTGAAGAGGAAACAGAGCCAGATCACGTTGCACTTTGTAGATAATGTTTAGGATTTGTAAAGTTTTTGTTTTAAAAACATTTTATTTTAAGTGCAATGATATTCTCATGGAAATTGTAAGATGTTGGGGATTTTAAGAAAGGAACTGAAATTCCCCAACTTTAGCACAAACCATCCTCACTTTGTGGGTATAAACTGGTTATAGTGAGATCTGCTTCCCTGGTAGCTACATACAGATTTACATTAAATGTGCAATCTGTGTAGTGAAATCTTCAAATTAACACCAAACTTTAATAACAGAAGAAAAGGAAACATATTCTTGGGGAAAAGAGAGGAAAATTGGCAAGTAAACTGACAAGAAACCTTATTTTTATCTCTGTTTTCTCTGATAGTTTTTTAGTTGTAAAATAATAAATAGTTAATATGAATAGCTACCATTAGTAAGTCCTTAATGTATCTATCCCCTTTTGTCTGATCTACAACTGTATAAGAAATATAATATCAGCACAATTTCATGGAAGAGGGCATTAAAGATTATCCAAGATATCAAAGATACAAATGATGGTGCCAGGAGACAATGCTTCCTTTAGAGCTTTCAAATTTCCAGGCCAATTCATGAACAAATACTTTCATTTTTACTATTTCTAACTCTGGAATAATTTAGAACTTCCACCGAATTTCTTTGTAACCTTAAAGCTTAACTTTTTTTGAGCTTACAAGACTTCCTATTTTCTTTTCTCGGGGAGTTAAAGAGTTTGAGGCTGTTCATCTCAGCGTTTTTCCTATTTTTGCAATTTTCCGGATCAAGGTATCATGGAAACAGAACCTCAGTGTTATATTATTTGGCAGCCTCTGGAGTGAACATACAAGGGCATCATTAACGCAGTCCATTGAGGAGTAAAGATGAGTCTCTGGTGTCCCAAGCCACTAAGGATCACTATTCTCTTCATTTAAACTCAGTTCTTTCTCTCACGTCGACTTCATATACAGCTCTCCTCAGCAAATTGCAGGGTCACCATGATTTCCTGATTCACCCTTAATATACAGCCTATCACTAAATATATTAACAGGGCCACTGACTAAACAAGGAAAGGATGTCACTGACCAGGCCCTGTGAATTTTTTTCTTGAACTAAAGCCACATATATTTCCCTTTGCAACTTAGAGTTGTCTAGATGGAGAATTCTGAGTATCAACTCTAGTCCTCCCCAGCCACTCAAAACTCACACAAAGTCATTGGTTGTTATTCACATATTTCCTCAGTAAGTCTTGAATTTAAGGACAAACAGGCTCACATGTCTTAACCTCAATAGCTTCATGATTCTAAAGCAGTTATCCACTTTGAAAGTGTTACTTAGATAAGTGTCACATCTCTAAATGCTCACACAATAAAAATGTAAGATTCAGTAAGTAATGGTGCCACATTTTCTGCATGGAAAAATGGTGATATTCAAAGCAGCTCTGGGGAGGCATGGAGGCCACCCACAGATGAACATAGATCAGAAACATCAAGAATTCCAAATATCGACCCAGATACCCTCTTCTTCCTGCTCTCACTCTACTCATGGACGGGTTTTCCTGAGTGAGCACTGATAACAACTTCACAAACCAGAAGTTACTTTGAACATGAAATCACGCAAAAAATCTCCACACTAACATCAGTACAAATATAAAATAAATAAATGAGGTAGAGGACAAGATCGAATTAATCCTCTAGAGTCCTTAGAATAAATCCCCACTACAGTTGTTCCCATAACAGCTTCCCAGATCCCTTGTTTCCTAAATGTTCTGCTACTGCCACAAAGCCTTTGGAAAAACACTCTAGAGAGGAAATCTCAGCTCTGTTGCCATTATTCTTCCTTTAAATTCCCATTAATATTTTTATCTGACTGACAGTTTCTAAGTAGTCTCCACAGTGTCTTACTACTACTTGATTACTTGCATTCTGTCTCAGAAAACATGCAAATACCCCACAGGGTAAGGTTCTTAATATTTCATAGCCCCTATGAGACTTTGAACTTAACTTTTCATAGAGGTATCCATTATACAGGGAAAATCCATTGTCAGAGAAGAAATAAGTCCATCTTGAGAATATTCTGTAGACTTTCACCAGAGCCTCTCATTTTCTCCTTCCTGAAGCAAAATAACAATAATAAAAATAGGAGCTACCAGCCAGGCGCGGTAATCCTAGGCTAGTGCTAGCACTAGCCTAGGATTACCGCCAGGCGCGGTAATCCTAGCACCTAGCCAAGGTGGATGGACTGCCTGATCTCAGGAGTTGGAGACCAACGTGGGCAACACGGTGAAACCCTGCCTCTACTAAAATACAAAAAATTAGCTGGACGTGGTGGCGTGCGTCTGTAGTCCCAGCTACTCGGGAGGCTGAGGCAGGAGATTGCTACAACCCAGGAGGTGGAGGTTGCAGTGAGCTGAGATCACGCCACTGCACTCCAGCCTGGGTGACGGAGTGAGACTCCGTCTCAATAATAATAATGATAATAATAAAATAGAAGCTATCTTTTCTGCAGCGGTGGCCACCTCTCCTCAGAGTTCAAATAGCATCAGGCTAAGCTTCTTCCTCTGCCTTGGCCTCAAATACTGGGCTGGCCTGGAAATTCCTAGTCCCCAAATGAACCAGATATCTTCATAAGTAGTCAGGTGTGTTATATTAGCAGCAAAATTAAACTTTTCATCTCTCTTCTCTTCATCCAGAAACAGAAGTTGCAGGGATTAGATTTAGACAATTGTTTATTCCAGATTTCCTCTCTGTAACACCTGCTTTCTTTCAGAGCATGGGTCAGCAAGCTGTGGTCTGCAGGCCAAATACAACCATTCCTATTTTATAAATAAAATTTGATTGGAACTATACCACTCCCATTGATATACATGCAGTCTGTGGATTTTTCTCAATACAAGAACAGAGTTTAATAGTTGTGACCATATGATACGTAAATCTAAAATCGTTACTGTCCAATTCTTTAGGAAAAAAAGTGTCCTGATCCCTACACTAGAGGATTTTTGAATCATTTAAAATCTTTTTCCTCTTTGCATTGACTCCCTAGCAATCTGGTACTCTTCACTGCTCAGGCTAATGAAGCTTTCTCTACTCAACAAATTCCTCCAGAGTTCTAGCCAACTTTGTGTTTTTTGACTTCTGGAATCCAACCAGTCAGCATGAACAGGGACTTCTCATGTTCTAAGAAGATAATCTTATTAAAGAAATCCCAAATAATAGCCTCAATCAATCTAAGATGTAATCCCTAAATCCCTTACACCTCTGATGTCCTCGTATTCCATAAGTGGTTGCCTGAAAAGCAGGTTAATTGAGATACAATTCATGTTTCAAAAAATTCACCCATTTAAAGTGTACAATTCAATGGTGTTTAGCATACTCAGGGATTTGTGCCACCATCACTGCAATCTAATTTTAGAAAACGTTCATCACCCCAAAAAGAAACTCTGCACTCTTTAGCAGTTTGTCTCAAGTAGCCTACAGTACCCTAAGCCATAGGCAAACATTAATCTTTTTTCTGTCTCTCTATTTTGCCCATTCTGGACATTTTATATATATGCATTCATATACAATAGGTGGTCTTTTGGACTAGCTTCCTTAGCATAATATTTACAAAGTTTATCCATGTTGTTGCATGTATCAGTATTGCATTTCTTTCTATGTATGGCTGAGTAACATTCCATTGCTAGAGATACACTACATATTTTTCACCCATTCATGTGTTGGTAAATATTTAGGTTGTTTCACTTTTTAGATTATTATGAATAATGTGGCTATGAACATTTGTGTATAAACTTTTATGTGGACATACATTTTCATTTCTCTTGGGTGTATACTGAGAAGAGAAATTGCCAGGTCTTATGGTAACCATATATTTAACGTTTTATGGAGCTGCCAAACTGTTTTTCAAAGTTGCTGCATTCCCACCAACAATGTAGGAAGGTTCTATATTTTTTCCATCCTTACCAACATCTGTTATACTATTGCTTAAATCTTTCTTTTATTATAGCCATCCTTGTGGGTATAAAGTAACATCTCATTGTGGGTTTGACTTGCATTTCCTTAGTGACTGATGGTTCTGAGCATCTTTTCCTCAATACCATTGGCAAAATGCTTATTGGCCATTTTAATTTTGTATTTGGAGAACTATCTACTGAAATTCTTTGACTATTTCTTATTTGGGTTATTTCCTCTTTTACGACGTTGTGAGAGTTCTTTATATGTTATGGGTGTAAGTTCATGATCAGATACATATTTGCAAACGAGGTTTAATTGGCTCACAGTTCTGCAGGCTGTACAGGGAGCATGATGCTGGTATCTGCTCTGCTTCTAGTGAGACTCCAAGGAGCTTTTTTACACACAGTGTAAGGTGAAGTGGGAGCTGGCATCTCATACGGCAGAGAGCAAGCAAGAAACAGAGTTGGGGCAGGGAAGATGCCACCCACTTGTTAACATAGCCATATCTCATAAGCACTCACTGTCTTGAGGTCAGCATCAAGGTATGAGGGATTCACCCCCATGACCCAAATACCACCCACCAGGTCCTACCTTCAACATTGGGAATTACAATTCATCATGAGATTTGGCAGGGACATATATTCAAACTATATCAAGTGAGTTGTGTTTTTTACTTTCTTGACAGTATGTTTTAAGCTGCAAAAGTTGCTTTAATTTCAGTAATGCCCAATTTATCTTTTCCTTGGTTGTTTGGGTTTTAGGTGCCATATCTAAAGAACTATTCCCTAACCTATGGTCATGAAGATTCACTTCTAAATTCTTTTCTAAAATGTTTAAGTTTAAACTCTTATATTTAGGTCTTTCATCCATTTTGAAGCAATTTTTGCATATTGTATGAGGCAGGCTTTTAATTTCAGTCTTCTGTATGTAGATATCCATATGCGGCAGCATCATCTATTGAAAAGCCTGTTTCTTCCCAATTGAAAAATCTTGGCACCCTTCTCCAAAATGAGTTGGCCTTAAATGTGAGGATTTATTTCCGGACACATAATTCTATTCCATTGATTTATAATATGTCTGAGATGTGAGTTCTCCAAATTTTTTTTTCAAAATTGTTTTGGTTATTCGGCATCCCTTGCATTTCTATGAAAATTTAAAAATTTTTAAATCAGCTTGTCAATTTCTGCAAAAGATCCAGTTTTAATTTGATAGGAGTTGCTTAACATTATGTTTTATATGCTCTCTTTGAAACTTAAGATAACTTGCTGACATAATACATATGTCGTACTGGATAACTGACGGGGTCAGCTACACTAAGCAGAAAATATAAATTTTGCAAAGACTGTCTGGGAAGGGAAATGTTGAGACCTCTGAGTACCACAGAAAGATTCTTGCTACCTAGACTGCTAGGAGACTGCTCTAAAATCACTCCATTAGCCTAAGAAAATCTTATTTCAACTTAACCAATTTATCATGAGACATTCCTTTTCTCTCTAGCATCTCACCCTGTCACTTTACTACCACATTGCAGTACAAATAATAGCATTAGCTGCTGCATACAGTGCCAGTCATTGCTTAAAATATATTATTTGTGCAACATATTTAATGCTTACAATTATATTATTGGGTAAGCTATGTAAGTTTTGCTATATCAATAAAGATATAAAAGGTCAGAGGATAACAGCTTTTATTTAGGTAGAAAGTATTAGAAATGGAATTTGGACTCAAACTCAGCTACCTCTTAAAGTTAAGCTCTTAATCAATTTCCTCCCACAAAGTAGCCAGTTAATAAATGTCTTTAGAATAAATAATCAATCAAGACTAAATCAGGTTTCTGTAGTACCAATCATTTGTGCTGCCTTTCTAAGCTTTCAGAGTGACTGTGACACAGAAAATATAAATCCACAAATTGAATGCAGTTAGAGACCTGAAAGGCCTACATATCATTTACAAGAGCACCTAGAAGTATTTATCACAGTAAAATTATGTAATGTATTGGATGTGTTTCAAAATAATCTATGGAGACTAATATTGGAGAAGGGTGATAATGAATCAAGGTATGTTGAAAAGCATTGCAGATAGTAATTGATACAATAGGTTCATTATATTATTTTATCAGCTTTTGAAGATCATGATAATGTTCACAGGAAAAGTTATTTTTTATTAAAATGTCCATCCCACCCAAGGCTATTTATAGATTCAGTGCAATTCCTATCAAAACTCCAATGTCAGATTTCACAGAAATAGAAAAACAATCCTAAAATTCAAATGGACCCAGATAAGCTGCAGTTTTACAAGCTTTTATTTCAAATGCTCTTGGCTAAGTAAGGTTGCTTACAAAATTAGTAACCCTGAGGAAAAATAAAATAAAATAATACATAAATCAAAGTAAATACATGAATAAAACCAACAATAACACAAAATTATTTATGTGAAATATATTTAAAAGTGATGATCCCAACATCCTAGGTCACTTTAAAGATTCTAGTTTTTTCTCTTCTCCTTGTAAAGGTCATAGCTGCCACTGGGTCACATGGCAGTGCAAACCTGCCTCAGCCGTGTTCTAGGCCCAGAATCATTTCCCTCTGCTGTGGTTATGAGCTGCTTATCAACCTCTGTGTGATAAAAATCATTTTATTGATGAGTCTGAACTTGATAGAGTTCAAGCTTTAATTTTCTCCCACTGTTTCCATCAACCACGCTCTGTGAAACCCTCCTTTACTTTCTTTTAACTACCGAAATGGCCATGAGAATGTTTCTCATAGACTTTCAGCTGCAGAGGACATAATAGACCAAGAGCCTCAGGTGCTGTCATTTGAAATCCATTAGCTTTATTCTGAAGCCAGGCTTTCCACAGGCTGCTCTCACCCAATGATGCAGTGCAGGAGGAATACTAAAGCAAGTCCATTCCTGGAAGACATGGAACTCATCTGATTGGCAACTTTGGCTCAAGGACTCTCCAAGCCCCATGCTGAACCTTCCCTAGACTTCATAACTGATTATGATATTTCCACCTAGCCTTCCTCTCCTGCCTCCTTCACTAGCAGTACCACATTGTCATATGGTGCCTTTGTCTCCCAGCTTTGCCAGGCTTCCGCCCCAGTTTCTCTCACAGGTGCTTCCCATAATAAAATTCTACTTTGTTTTATTTTTTGAAACAGAGTCTCCCTCTATTGCCCAGGCTGGAGTGCAGTGGTGCAATCATGTCTCACTGCATCCTTGACCTCCCAGGCTCCAGCGATCCTCCCACCTCAGCCTCTCAAGTAGCTGGCACTACAGGTTCATTTCATGCCACCACACCTAGCTAATTTTTGTATTTTTGGTAGAGACAGGGTTCTGCCATGTTGCCCAGGCTGGCCTCAAACTCCTGGCCTCAAGTGATCTGCCTACCTCGGCCTCCCAAAGTGCTGGGATCACAGGCATGAGCAACTGTGCCTGGCCACAATTCTTGCTTGTTTAATCACCTTGGCAACTGATTCTTGGAGGACTGCTACTAACACAGCTACATATTGGACACATTCTGTAACTTCCAGTCACTTTTAAGTACAAACTCTTTTAGACTTATTTAGATCTTTTGTCTTGTGTGATATTTAATGTTTATCTCTTTCACCTCAGACTTCTGAGAAAGAGGCTTGAGTAGAGAAGGGGTTGTAGCTCTTTAGTTGTCAGGCTGCTTTTAGAGCCCCTTTCTGCTGTACCCTTTCATTAAATATTGACTTTAGCTCAAAGGTCTCTGTTGCAAGTGTAGATTAGGTTCATGTGAGCTCCTCGAGGGACTTCACCTAATGCAAAGTTCTTTCAAAAGGAAGATCTCATTCTAGTTTAATTTCTTTCCACTCTTTGCCACAGCTCCCGCCTCTGTTGATGGAACTGTTACCAGATAGGCGTCCCAGTCCAGACCCCAAGAGACAGTTCTTGGATCTTGTGCAAGAAAGAATTCAAGGCGAATCCACAGAATAAAGTGAAAACACGTTTACTAAGAAAGTAAAGAAATGAATGAATGGCTGCTCCATAGACAGAGAAGGGCATTCCCAAAAGCAGGAGGAGAAATGAATGCACATTAGGTACAATGCTTGTTTATATATAAGATAACAGAGCAAAAAATCATGGGGGAGATGTGCTCCACTACAAGGGTTTGTGACAAAGGATTGTTAATCTTTGCGTAACCACTGCCTTCTGTAAGAATCTATATGATTATCTTTAAAATGAAACATTCTTAAACTAAGAATGCATTTGTTCTTAAGATATCAGGACATCAGGACATTTCCTGGGTGTGAAATTGGCTGGGTCTGTTAAGTCCCGGGTCTGTTCAGCAAACATTATTAACTTGCTTCCTTAACTGTAAATATCCTGTGACTAAGAATGCCTAAACTCTTGGGAATGCATATACCAGTAAGTCTCACTCGCATTTTACCAAGGCCCTGATCGAGATAGAGTCGCTCTGGTTCAAATGTCTCTGACAGAACTGTTATCTCAAGAAGCAGTCTTCCTGGGTGAGGAGGCTGCAGACCAGCTCAAGGTCACCTTCTTCCAAGATCCAATGGACCCACAAAACCGCGCATGTTTTTGCATCACCAGGGGATGTGAGGCTGACTGCTATAGGGCTGTCCCAAAAGGCATATGTGTCAGTCAGATCAGCAAATCACTTCGTAAGAACATTTCCAAAGAGAAATTAAATGTCAGTCTCCCTTTCTTTCAGACATTCTTCATCTCTTAAACCATTTTCTCAGAACCACATTCACTCAGCTTGTGGGTGGGAAACAGGCTCTTCCTCTTCCACAGCAGGAAAGGGTATCACAAGCCACTCACTCCCTTCTTGACTCTTCCAGAGGACTTCAAACGGGTTCTCTGGAAAATCTGATGACTGCTTAGTGATCTCACGTAAGCAGGGTAAAGGACATAAAATCCGACAGTTTGAGTGGAAGAGCTAATCTGACCCAGACTAAGTCCTGAGAAGATGACTGTTCCCAATTACTTTAGGCTTTCTTTAGAACATGGGGATTGTTTGAGACTTCTTTGACATCAGTTTAAGTTCGCATATTTAAATTGAAAAAATTCATGAAATATTCTGTGGCACTAATTTGCTCCCCTACAAAGCTCAGATTCAACCCTCTTTCATAGTGCACCCCCTTGTAATACCACTGACATTTAACACCATATCTCTGGCCTTTGATTCTAGCTTGATGCAGTTCACAGGGGTTCTCTTTAATAATATGGCTTCTGGATCTGCCACTCCTCTGGTCTAACCCAGGAAATGGATGCAGAAGACTTGGAAGTTTGCTGGCATGAACATACTTCCTTCATTAGTATTTGAATGACACTTGAGTGATTATTAGTTCATCATCCCCTATCCATTTTATTTGTCTTGTATTTCATCAAAATTTGACAGCAGAATTGTTTTCAGATCCAGACATATTTGCCTTACAGCACCCATGCAGTATTTTAAAATACCAGTTCCACTACCATAACAAATGATTTTTCTGTCCCAGGTTGTTCTGAGTGCCCGAGTTACTGCTTCAAGATTATTTTTTTAAGGAAAAAATGTTTGTTGGGTTGCATGATTCTAACACTAAATGGGACTCTCCCCTTTCTTACATGCTATTTCTCAGTCATCAGTGTGTCCTGAAAGATTGTTGTGTCTTCTATACATGGAACGTTTATTGCAAGCAGTCCAACTCTCACAGAAACAGATGAAGCAACAGGCTTAGCCGCATCTCACTGCTTATCAAGACCTGCTGTCTATGTCTATAAAGAATACTGATTGCTATTATACTCCATCTGGTCTCAAATATATTTCCCCTATTTCTATTCTTCCCAAAATTAGTAATTATTTACCTTTTCATGACCATTTAGAAATACTATAATTCAAGAATCTAAAAATTCACTTTTATTCTATCAGACCTGAACTCCTAACCTGTATATAAAATGACAATGTAGGGATGTTGGAAGTCTTGAAGAGGAAATGAAGAGACAGGCTTTCTACTAAAGACCATAATTTGTGCCCCTTATCATTCATTGAGCTCCTGTCATCCTTCCCAATATATGAAATTTTCTTCCAATCGAACCTACAAGTGAGTACCCCACTTAATTTAACTTCGATAGGAAACCAGTGAAGTGAAATTTCCACAAGCAGAAAGAGAGCAATATTCACAACACAAAATGAAAGAGAAAGAGATTTTGTAGTTATGGATGCAATACTTCATTCCACTAGTTTTATGAACATTTTAGGATAGAAACTTTTGTTCCTTAGTTGAAAAATTATATCTCTATAGACATTTTAGAATAAATTTTAGTTACCAGATTTAGTCCTAGACTGATAGTTTTCTTCCTTTCGTTTGTTTGTTTGTTTGTTTGATTGTGATGGAGTTTTGCCTTGTTGCCCAGGCTGGAGTGCTATGGCACGATCTTGGCTCACTGCAACCTCCGCCTCCCAGGTTCAAGCGATTCTCCTGCCTCAGCCTCCCGAGTAGCTGGGGTTACAGGCACTGGCCACCATGCCCAGCTAAGTTTGTATTTTTAGTAGAGACAAGGTTTCTCCATGTTCGTCAGGCTGGTCTCAAAATCCCGATCTCAGGTGAGCCGCCCACCTCGACCTCCCAAAATGCTAGGATTTCAGGCGTAAGCAAACACACCAGCCAGTTGTCTTCCTTTCTAATGCAATCTTGAGTCTTGCTCATGGTACATTGTAATATGGAATCTAATTTGTGACTGAATTCTAGTCACAGAGAGAAGTTTTGGCACAGGCTTTCATCTCTATTCATTCTAGGAGATGTCTTGCAAGACCATATTGGCTGCCTCACCTATTTGCTCCTGAGACACAGCTCATTCCATGTCAGCCTTTTCCCTTTTAGAAACACTCTGGAATAGTGTTTAGTGGAGCCGGAATATTCTTCAGTCAACAACACGTTTATTTCTTGCCATAGGCATTCTGGAGTCTTCATTGAATTTTCCTTAACTTGTTGCCTTGCATAGCTTAATTTCTATCGTTGAAAAAATACAAAATTGTAATGGACCCAAAAATTTATCTTAAACATAACCAAAGGGAAATTATCAGATAAAAATAAAGACAGTAGGAAAGGGAGGGAGAGTTAGGGAATGATAAAGGTCACATAGAAACACCAACAGACAGTGACACTGACAAAGAGAAGCTGCAGGGCCAGAGAGGTAAAGGATTAGTCCTTGATGCAAGAAGAAAAACATCCTCCTTTGATGCTTCAGTGATCAGTGGGTGATGCATCACAGTGCGTCCGGCCCAGAAGGAGTCTCATCGTGACTGTTCACCTGTGACTTTTCTTCTTGAGTTTCATCATTCTTCCTGTCAATAACTACATCTCTGTGTGTGTATTGCAGAAGGGGAGAAGGAGTGTCAGCTTAGTATTTCAAGAATAAACCACTTCCTATATATTTTTCCACAGGTTTCAAATATACTGACAAGAATTTCCACTTGCCTAATTAGTTCAACTTCAACATAATATTTATTGTATCTTCTCTAACATATTATTTTAGGATGCATGTATACTAAATATGGTACAGTTTTATTTTCTTAATATTTTATCTCTGTAATCTTCCCAGGGTCTATATTTCTTTAGGAAGCATAATAAAAAATGACTATAGTTACATTTACTGAGTCCGTGCCCACTGCCAGGCACTCCAAGTAGTTTACAAGCATTGTTTTGTCCAATCCACAATGTAACTTTATGAAGGAAACAATATTTATTCCATTTTATAAACGGCAAAACTAAGCCACAGAGGACAAAAAAATGTCACAAATAACGTTTTAGAGTTTGAAACGTTTTCTCAGGGTTTTCTAATTACCTCTATATTTTTTGATACACAGACTTATCTCCTAAAAAGCAATTATTTAAGTTTACTTTTCCCTTTCTTAAGAAACTTGAAAAAGTTTACTTAAACATATTTCCTCAATCTCTAGTCTATCTCACATAATTAAGACACTTTTGTTCATATTAGCTAAGAAATTCTGAAGCTTAATAAAATGCGTATGTACATTTATTATCCCCAGACCTTGGGGAATTCACTTGAAATCATGTCCTCTAAATTAATGTCCTATCTTCAGATCTTAAAACCTCTAATAGCCACAAAAAAAAATAGCACTAAAGACTAGTGTAGACAATGGACAAAGCCATCTGCCCAGTGCAGAAAGAGAGTAGGTCAGAGAAGGGCAAAATGAAGTTTCCTTTTTCAGTACTGAGCAGTGCCTGGTCATCTAGACCATAGAGGAACTGGCATCTGGGTCCTCCTCATATCTTTTCATCCTATTCTCACTCTGCTTCAAATCCTGACATTCCTGATTAAAATTCACTTAATAACAACACCACACACATTTTTTTCCATGATTATACAGCCTGTGGAGTAAAATATTTACCATATAACTAGCACTAACTGAACAAAGTCATCACAAATCCAGGAAAGGGTAGAAGAAAAAACAGAAATAATACAAGAAAGACATCAATATTGACACTATCTCTTGCTATAAAGGAGAAATAAGAACACCAAAAATGGGATATCATTTCTGAAATGTATGCTTCCCCTGTCTCTTGCAGGAAAACAAAACAAAACAAAAATGAAAAACATATAGGAGTGGGAAGCACAGCTCAACTATACTAGAGATAGGCACCTTCTGTTTATTATAAGAAAATATACTCCTATTTACAACTCCCACTCCCTACTAAGACATCCACAACATCTCAAATCCTCCTACAACATTGTGTTATTTTTTGTTAGGCTTATTTTCTCTTAGAAGATGTCTATTATGAAAGTCCATTACTGTAAGTTTGTTGATATTTTATGGCACACTAGAAAGGTTTACATTCATCATTCAACATAATGTGACACTATGGAATGAATGGGCTCTCCTTTTGTGTTCCCCTTTCTCTGGCTTGTATTGCAAGTAAACAACATCTGCCAAGTCAGCTACATACAGCTCTAGCAGGTAGCTAAGCTTTCCTCCTCTGTCTAGTTAACAAATGGATCTGCATGTGTGCATAATGGACTGTGGGTGGGTTTCCTGGTTCCCGTACCTATAAGTGTTTACCCTCTTTCCACAATGTCCCTTATTTGCAGAGAGTCCAAAATTGTTATTAATTTTTGCACACATTTGAATGCTCAGAAATTTATTTTTCTTTCCAACAAAACTTGAATAGATTTATTTGGGGTTTTTCTCTGGAATAAGGTTTCTTGATGAAATTCCTCTTAACATTAAAAATCCTGTTTACAATGCAGGGCTTAAGCATAAAAAAAAAATAGGCCCAAGAGTCTTATTAGAAAAGCAGGGGATTGAAGTTAATTATTTCAAGAAAGCATGGAGCAGCTACATGGACAACACAGAAAAGCTCTTGAATACCAGTCTCTAGGAAATGTCACTCTGTTTACTTTCCCAGTCACCAGCTTTTTTCCCTCATTTCCAATCCATGGATCATTGTTTTCTGAGTAATCACTGGTGACTACTAGACAATGGAAAATCTGAGTAGGAATCCAGAATATTGAAACACACTGTTTTGAAAATGAATATGATTAGATGACAATACAAAGAGAGACTAACAGAAAGTAGTCGTTAAATTAGCATTATTGTTTAGAGCAGGGGTCCCCAAACCCCTGCCATGGACTAGTACTGGCTCCTGCCTTTAGAAACTGGACCGCATAGCAGGAGGTGAGCAGTGAGCAAGGAAGCATTACCACCTGAGCTCTATCTGCTGTTAAATCAGCAGAGGCATCAGATTTTCTCATAGGGCTGGGAACCCTATTGTGAACTGAGTATGCAAGGGATCTAGGTTGCAAGCTCCTTATGAGAATCTAATGAATGCCTGATGATTTGAAGTGGAATAGTTTCATCCCCAAACCATCCCCTCACCCTCCACTACCACCATCCATGGAAAAATTGTCTTCCACGAAACTGGTCCCTGGTTGCCAAAAAGGTTGGAGACCGCTGGTTGAGAGTCAATCTCAAAAGCTACCTTATAGCCTTTCCTTAGGGTCTCTTGCTTTAAAAAGTAGATTCCATAGAGTGTTACTGCTAGGATATAGTCCATTTCTATCCTATCCAATATTTCCATATTTCATGAGGACTTAAAATCTTTTTGTGAGGGGCAGAGGGAGACAGGGTATCACTCTGTCACCAGGCTGGAGTGCAGTGGTAGGATTATAGCTTACTGTAGCCTCCAACTCCTGGGTTCAGGTGATCTTCCTACCCCAGCCTTTGAAGTAGCTAGGGCCACAGACATGTGACACCACATCCAGCTAGTTTTTGTATTTTTTGTAGAGATAAGGTCTTCCTACATTGCCCAGGCTGGTTCCAAACTCCCAGCCTCAAGTGATCCTCCTGTTTCATACTCTCAGTGTTGGGATTATAGGAGTCAGCCATGTGCCTGGCCTTTTACATCATTTTAAAAGAACACTTCCTCTTTTCTGGTATTTCATGCCAGTTCTCCAGATCTAATATTCCTGAGATTTATAGCAGACTTATTGCAGCTAAGATTTTTAAATAAACCAGATTTTCTCGGTACTCTGATGTTAAAGCACACTCAGTTTAACTTGGGTTTGGAGATCTTATAGCTACCATACCCTATATGGCTCACCAAACAACGAATGTGCTTGAAGTGAGGGAGGGGGGTTGAGAGACAAAGGCAGATTGAAAGCAGGGGGGATTGTATTGGATGAGTGTCAAATCAAGAAATCAAGCCAGCTGTCCTTATCCAGCTTGGGAATACTCATTTGGAGTCCCCTCCATCAACTATTTGCCCACGCTAAAACCTCTTTCCACATTCCCTAATTTGTTCTTTATTTTCTCTATTCTTTGATCTTAGATCAATGAATGTAAACCTGTCTTCTTTTCGAATATACGCATGTAATGCGTTTCTCTCTAAGAAATCTCTTAGCAGTAACCCACAAATTTCATATGTTGTTTTATTTATCATTCAATTAGAAATACTTTTCAAATTTCCTTGTGATTTCTTTGGCATAGTGGCTATTTAGAAATATTTTGTCTATTTTCCAAACATTTGGGGAATTTTTAGGATATGTTAATGTTACTATTTTTTAAATTAATTCATGACATCATACAAAAGCAGCAAACAAAAATCAGTTGCAATTATTTACACAAATAGCAATGTATCCAAAATAAGAATTCAGAAAAACAATCTCATTTATGGTAGTATAGAAAAAAATAAAGTACTTAGCAATAAATTTAACTAATGAGGTGAACAATCTTCCTGTGCTACCCAAAGTTATATGCAATTCAATAAAATCCCTATCAAAATTTCAATGATATTTTTTACAGAAATAGAAGCAAGAATTCTTAAATTTGTATTCAACCAAAAAGGCCTCAAATAGCCAAACCAATGCTTAGAAAGAAAAACAAAGTTTGATGCATCACATTTCTGATATCAAATTATATTTACAAAACTATAGTAATTTGGAAACAATCAACGAAGTGAAGAGACAACCCACAGAATGGGATAAAATATTTGTAAACTACTCATCTGATATGATTTTGCTGTGCCCCCACCCAAATCTCATCTTGAATTGTGGTTCCCATAATCCCTACATGTAGTGGGAGGGACCCAGTGGCAAGTGATTGGATCATGGGGGCAGTTTCCCCTATGTTGTTCTCATGATTGTGAGTGAGTTCTCATGAGGTGTGATGGTTTTATAAGCGTCTGGAATTTCCCCTACTAGCACTTCTCCCTCCTGCCACCTTGTGAAGAAGGTACCTTGCTTCCCTTTCACCTTCTGTCATGATTGTAAGTTTCCTGAGGCCTCCCCAGCAATGCAGAACTGTGAGTCAATTAAACCTCTTTCTTTTGTCAACTACCCAGTCTTGGGCAGTTCTTTATAGCAGTGTGAGAATGGACTAATACACCATCTGACAAGGGATTAATAACCAGAATATTTAAGGAGCTGAAACAATTCCATGGGAAAAAATCTAATAATTTGATCAAAAACTGGACAAAATATTTGAATAGACATTTCTCAAAAGAAGACATACAAATGGCAAACAGGCATATGAAAATGTGTTCAACCTCAGAAATGCAAATCAAAACTACAATGAGATATTATCTCACTCAAGTTAAAATGGCTTATATCCAAAAGACAGGCAATAAAAAATGCTGGCAAGGATGTGGAGAAAAGGGAACACTTGTACACTGTTGATGGGAATATAAATTAGTGCAAAGATTGTGCAGAACAGTTTAGAGTACAACTACTATGGAGAACAGTTTGGAGGTGCCTCAAAAAACTAAAAATAGAGCTACCTAATGATCCAACAATACCACGGCTGGGTATATACCCAAAAGAAAGGAAATCAGTATATTGAAGAGATATCTTCACTCTTATGTTTTTTGCAGCACTGTTCACAATAGCTAAG
Source organism: Pongo abelii (assembly GCF_028885655.2). Classification (NCBI taxonomy): domain Eukaryota; kingdom Metazoa; phylum Chordata; class Mammalia; order Primates; family Hominidae; genus Pongo; species Pongo abelii. Next base: position 28,582,175 of record NC_071998.2, read on the forward strand.
ATTTGGAAGCAAAACAAGTGTTCATTAACAGACAAATATATATATATTTTAATGTGCTACATATACACAGGGAGTACTATTCATCCATTAAAAAGAATGAGATCCTGTTGTTTGCAACAACATGGATGGAACTGAAGTTCATTATGTTGAGTGAAATAAGCCAGGCACAAAAAGACAAACACTGCATGTTCTCATTTATTTGTGGGATCTAAAAACCAAAGCGATTGAGCTCATGGACATAGAGAGTAGAAGGATGTTTACCAGAGGCTGGGAAGGATAATAGGGGGCTGGTCGGGAGGTGGGAATGGTTAATGCATACAAAAAAGATTAGAAAGAATGAATATGACATACTATTTCATCACACAATGGAGTGTTTATATTTAATAATAACTTTATTGTACATTTTAAAATAACTAAACAAGTATAATTGGATTGTTTGTTTTTAAGGGATAAATGCCTGAGGGAATGGATACTGCTTTCTCCATGATCTGTTTATTTCACACTGCATGCCTTTATTGAAACATCTCTTGTACCCCACAAATATATGCACCTACTATGTACCCATAAAGGTTTTAAATAATAATAAACAGAACTATAATAATCAAAACAGCATGGTGCTGGTATAAAACACACACATAGACCGATAGAGAGCTCAGAAATAAACCCAAGAATATATGGTCAAATAATTTTTGACAAGAGCCATAGGAAGACAGTGGGGAAAAGTATGACCCAAAATTAAGGGAAATAAATTAATAGAAGTCCACTCAGAGATGATCAGTTCTGGAACTAGTATACAGAACCTTTAGAATAACTATTTTAGTTTTGCTAAAAATTACAGTGAAATTCAGTATATGGTATTGGTAAAACTGGATATTCACATGCAAAATAGTGAATTGGACACTTATCATATATCACATACAATAAATCAACTCAAAATGAATTAAAGACCCAAATGTGAAACCTGAAACCATAAAACTCCTGGGAGAAAACATAGGGGAAAATTTTCTTGACACTGGTCTTGGCAGTGAATTTTTTTTTTTTTTTTTATTTCACATAAAAAGCTGAGGCAACAACAACAAAAAAAGATAAGTGGAACTATATCAAACTAAAAAGTTACTTCACAGGAAAGGAAATAATCTGCAAAATGAAAAGGCACTCTATGGATTGGGAGAAAGTATTCATGAACCATATAGCTAATAAAGGGTTAATATTCAAAATATAAAAGAAAAACAGCCAAATAGCAAAAGACACAAAAAAAGATTAAAAATTAGCAAAGAACCTAAATAGACATTTCTCCAAATAGAAAATAGAAACAGTAAACAGGCATATAAAAATGCTCAAGATTACTAATCATTAGGGAAATGCAAATCACAACCACAATGGGATATCACCTCACACCTGTTAGAATGGCTATTATCAGAAAGACATGAGGCAACAAGTATTGGCAAGTGTGCAGAGAAAAGGGGAACCTTTACTCTGTTGGTGTGAATGTAAATTGGTGTAACCATTATGGAAACAGCTTCCTTAAAAAATTAAAAATAGAGCTACAATATGACCCCAGCAATTCCTCTTCTGGGTATACACCCATAGGAAAAGTAATCAGTACTTCTTAGAGATAACTGTACTACCATGTTCATTGCAGCATTATTCACAACTGCCAAGATATGGCAGCAACTTAGGTGTTTGTCAATGAATGAATAGATAAAGAATTTGTGAGATGCACAGATGTACACACACACACATACACACACTCACACACACAGAAATATTATTCAGACTTAAACAAGGAGATCCTGACATTTGTGACAACATGGGTGAAACTGTAGGACATTCTGCCAAGTGAAATATGCTAGACAAAAGAAAAACACTGCATGATCTCATCTATATATGAAATCTAAAAGAAAATCAAATACATAGAAGCAGAGACTAGAACACGGTGACGAGTTCACGGGGTGGAAGTCAGGGGGAAGATGAGGAGATGTAGGTCAAAGGCTACAAAGTTGCAGTTATGTAGAATGAATAAGTCTGTTCATCTAATGTACAGCATAAGGAATATAGTTAATAATATTGTACTGTATACTGAAGAGTAGGTTTTAAGTGCTCTTACCACACAAAAAAAGGTGATTATGAGATGACGAATATGTTATTTGTTTTAACTATAATAATCATTTAATTGTGTATATGTGTCTCAAAACAGCACATTATACACCCTAAATATGTACAATTTTAGAAGTTTCACTGTGGTCAGAACACATACTCTATGATTTCAGTCATTTGACATTTATTGAGATGTATTCCATGACCTAGCATATTATCTATCTTAAAAAGCATCTTATTTGCATTTGAAAAGCATGTATATTCTGCCTTTGTTTAGTATGGAGTTTCAAAATACATAATAGATTATTATTGTCACAATGTTATTTAAATATCTCATATTCATACTAGTATATTTTATCTATCTTTTCAATTATTGGGAATAAATATTAAAATCTCTAAATACAATTGTATTTGAGTTTATTTCTTTTTATATCTGTTAAATTTTGCTTTATTTACCTTGAATGGCTGTAATAAAAGGTCTATACATCTAGAATCTACTGTTTTCTTAATCAAGCACCCCTTTTACTATCATGAGATATCTTTTCCTCTGGTAACACTTACTTGAGGACTGCTGTATCTAATATTAACATAATCATATTATAATGAGTATCATTTTCATGTTTTTAAAAATCTTTCTACTTTTAACCAATTTATCCTTTTATATTTAGAAAAAAAAACCTTTTTTCCAATGCCATATAGTAGAATCTTGCTTTGTATCAGATAAAAAGATTATATCTGACAATTTCTATCTTTGAACATAATTGATTAGATCATTTATATTTAATGTAATTTTTAATATTGTTGAACTAATATTGGCCATCTTACTAATTGATTTCTATCTATCCCCTCCTTGCTTTGTTTTTTTTTCCCTCTTTGTCTTCCTTCTTTTGCACTGAGTAATTTGTAAAAATGATTCATGTATATTTCTTATTGACTTTTGAGCTGCACCAGTTTATAAATTTGCAGTGATCACCATCATAATTAAAACATTTCTTTTCAATTTATGAGTATGCCCTGAAGTAATATTACACTACTTTACATCAATGTAATAAAACCTTACAACAGTGTATTTTAGTTGAACCACATAATATCCTTTATGTTATTGTCATATTCTTTACTTCTACATATTTAGTGATTTAAATAGTTAATTTTCTTTAAAATAAATTCTTTTTTTTTTTTCCTGAGACGGAGTTTCACCCTGTCTCCCAGGCTGGAGTGCAGTGGCAATTTCAGCTCACTGCAACCTCTACCTCCCAGGTTTAAGCGATTCTTCATACCTCAGCCTCCTGAGCAGCTGGGATTACAGGCACGGACATTCTTTCATTATTATTATCATACTTTAAGTTTTGGCATACATGTGCAGGACGTGCAGGTTTGTTACAAAGGTATACATGTGCCATAGTGGTTTGCTGCACCCATCAACCTGTCATCTACATTAGGTATTTCTCCCAATGCTATCCCTCTCCTAGCCCCCACCCCCAACAGGCCCCAGTGTGTAATGTTCCCCTCCCTGTGTCCATGCGTTCTCCTTGTTCAACTCCCACTTATGAGCGAGAACATGTGGTGTTTGGTTTTCTGTTCCTGTGTTAGTTTGCTGAGAATGATGGTTTCCAGCTTCATCCACGTCCCTGAAAAGGACATGAACTCATTCTTTTTTATGGCTGCATAGTATTCCATGGTGTATATGTGCCACATTTTCTTTATCCAGTCTATCATTGATGGGCATTTGGATTGGTTCCAAGTCTTTGCTATTGTAAATAGTGCTGCAATAAACATATGTGTGCACATGTCTTTATAGTAGAATGATTTATAATCCTTTGGGTATATAACCAGTAACGGGTTTGCTGGGTCAAATGGCATTTCTGGTTTGAGATCCGTCAGGAATCACCACACTGTCTTCCACAATAAGTAAGCTAATTTGCACTCCCACTAACATTGTAAAGGAATTCCTATTTCTCCACATCCTTTCCAGCGTCTGTTGTTTCCTGACTTTTTAATGATCAACATTCTAACTGATGTGAGATGGTATTCATTGTAGTTTTGATTTGGATTTCTCTAATTACCATTGATGATGAGCTTTTTTTCATGTCTGTTGGCTGCCTAAATGTCTTCTTTTGAGAAGTATCTGTTCATATCCTTCACCCAGTTTTTTTGGGGTTGTTTGTTTTTTTCTTTTCAATTTGTTTAAGTTCCTTGTAGATTCTGGATATTAGCCCTTTGTCAGATGGATAGATTACAAATTTTTTTTTCCCATTCTTTAGGTTGCCTGTTCACTCTGATGATAGTTTCTTTTCCTGTGCAGAAGCTCTTTAGTTTAATTAGATCCCGTTGGTTAATTTTGGCTTTTGTTGCCATTGCTTTTGGTGTTTTGGTCATGAAGTCTTTGCCCATACCTATGCCTGAATGATGTTGCCTAGGTTTTCTTCTAGTGCTTTTATGGTTTTAGGTCTTATGTTTAAGTCTGAATCCATCTTGAGTTAAGTTTTGTGTAAGGTGTAAGGAAGGGGTCCAGTTTCAGTTTTCTGCATATGGCTAGCCAGTTTTCCCAGCACCATTTATTAAATAGGGAATCCTTTCCCCATTGTTTGTTTTTGTCAGGTTTGTCAAAAATCAGATAGTTGTAGATGTGTGGCATTATTTCTGAGTCCTCTGTTCTGTTCCATTAGTCTATATATCTGTTTTGGTACCAGTACTATGCTGTTTTGGTTACTCTAACCTTGTAGTATAGTTTGAAGTCAGGTAGCATGATGCCTCCAGCTTTGTTCTCAAAATAATAAGATCTATTCATGACAAACCCACACCCAATATCATACTGAATGGGCAAAAGCTGGAAGCATTCCCTTTGAAAACTGGCATAAGACAAGTAGTTGCCCTCTCTCACCACTCCTATTCAACATAGTACTGGAAGTTCTGGCCAGACCAATCAGGCTAGAGAAAGAAATAAAGGATATCCAAATGGAACGAGAGGAAGTCAAATTGTCTTTGTTTGCAGATGACATGATTGTATATCTAGAAAACTCCATCGTCTTAGCCCAAAATCTCCTTAAGCTGATAAGCAACCTTAGCAAAGTCTCAGGACACAAAATCAATGTGCAAAAATCACAAGCATTCCTATACACCAATAATAGATAAAGAGACAGCTAAATCATGAGTGAACTCCCATTCACAATTACTACAAAAAGAATAAAATACCTAGGAATACAACTTACAGGGGATGTGAAGGACCTCTTCAAGGAGAACTATAAACCACTGCTCAAGGAAATAAGACAGGACACAAACAAATGGAAAAACATTCCATGCTCATGGATAGGAAGAATCAATATCGTGAAAATGGCCACACTGCCCAAAGTAATTTATACATTCAATCCTATCCCCCTCAAGCTACCACTGACTTTCTTCACAGAATTAGAAAAAACTACTTTAAATTTCACATGGAACCAAAAAAGAGCCTGTATAACCAAGACAATCCTTAGCAAAAAGGCACAGAAATTCTTAAGAGTGAATGGTACTTCTTTATATTTGCACAAATTTTACATTTTTTCACTCTGTAACCGTGCAATGAGATACCATTTTCTATTTGTTACTTTTTTGCTTTAGCTTGAAGAATTTCTTTTAGCATTCTATATAGCCCAGGTAAGCTTGATACAAATTGTCTTACCTTTTTAAAAAATATAAATATTTTTCTATTTACTTTTACTTGTAAAGTATATTTTCACTGGATTAAGAATTTAAAATAAATTTTTTTCTTTCAGCAATTTAAAATTTTTTTTATTATTTCCTGTCTTTCTTTGTTTTAATGAGGAGCTACCTAAAATTCGTACTGGTGTTCGCTTGTATTTAATCTGTCTTTTTCTCTGGATGCTTTTTGTTTGTCTGTTTGTAGTCTTTTCTTTTTACTCTTGGTTTTCAACTGTTTGGTTATTATGGATATTTAACCTAATTGGTAAGCTCTGAGTTCTTGGATAGGTGAGCTAATATTTTCCCTCAAATTTGGAGAAGAAAATGATACTTATATTTAAAGAAAGTCTGCTTATTCTCTCTCATACCTCTCATTATGAGACTCCAATGTTATGTATATTAGGCTGCTTACTATCCCACAGATTATGATCAATTTTTAAAAATTATTTTTCTCTATATATTGCAGTTTTGGTAACTTCTATTGGCCTACTTTCAAGTTTAGCAATCCTTACTTAGTCTTTCTCCAGTTTGCTTTTAAGCCCATCCAGTACATTTTTGGTATCAGATATTGTCTTATTCAATTATAGAATTTTTAATTCTTTTTTAGAATTTTCATTTCTGTATTGATTTTACTCATTTTTACTTATATGTTTTACTGCCATTTTTAACAAAACTACAAATAACTATTTTAAGGGTTCTGTGTGCTAACTCCAGAATGGTTCACCTCTGAGTAGCCTTCTAATAATGGTGTTTTCTCTTAATTTGGGTCATAGTTTTCATAAATCTTCATACATCTTTTTGTTCTTAGATTATTCTATACATGTTGTAAAATCGGAAAGACAGAAATATGATAATATTTTATTTGTTTTGTTACAAGACAATTCGTTTCCCTATATTTGTGTATAAGGGTTTCTCCCTCCCATCAAGGTGAGATGACAACAGGAACAATTTTAACTAGGCTGAGTTCACCTCTCATTAGCCTGACCTACTACCTCCTGTGGCTGTGCTTCTGTTTTATATTGTCATTATTTCATTTGGGAGAAATTGGGGCTGAAGTTTCATATAATTTTGGATCACATTTAGGTTTAATTCAGAGCCTCAGAATCCAAGTACAATGAGAAAGCCCAAGACAACATTATTTCTCTCTATTCTGCAATCCCTTCTCCACTGTTGCTTTCAGAGTGAAAGGCAAAAGTGACAGTGTCATGTGAATTGTTAGGTCTAATGATATGCTTTTGCTTTGGGGGATATTCAAGATTATACTCTATCCTATCATAATGCCATTCAGTATTCAGTGAATATAGCCGGTCCTTCTAAAGTTTCCCCTTTTATGACATGTCCATTACTTCCTCTGCACATTTCCAGAGACACCACTGCAATTCTCTGCTGTTCCATAAGGAGTTTTGTTTTTCTGTGGAATTTAGTTCATTAAAGCTTCCTTGAATGCATTGCTCTTCATTAGTCTCATACAAAAATATTTTGTCACCATTTTTGTTCTTACATAATGGATTAGAATATTTTGAATCCTTTAACAACCTAATCTAAAGCAGAAGTCCTCTATTTCCTTCCAAAATTTATTTTAAGCATTTTTCAGTCTCCCATAGTCATTCTGTCAATTTCAGTCTCTCCACTGATTTTACCACTAAAGATTTCTGATACTCAGAAATACTTAGCAGATAACTAATATTGAATTCTAATAAACAGATTAAATGACCATTTTTCAAGCTCTAAATTAACAAAATATTCTATTTTATCGTAATTTAATGAAAACATTATTTAATATACTTTAATGAATCTCCAGGACATCTCTAATTCCCTAGGTTTCTTTGAGTTAATAAGGCCTTCAACTTACATTTACCCGTACTTAGAAATCCTAGAATTTAATGCCTACTCTCTTAATCAAATCTTGATATTTCTTTTTTTAGGATATTCTTTCTTCAGTGCTGTTCCTCAGAGAATAGCCTTTTCATGCACAAAGTATTCTATGCAGAGGACAAATATATTGGCTTGAGTAAGACTATCTGATGGTATGGAAAGTCATGGTGTGAGAGTATTTGTCCAATAAGGTTATTAATGTGGCCCCATGTCCACTGAAGACTGGAATCCAAGTACTAAGACCATAGAGACATCTTTCTAGCCATTCTGTAGATACCATCTTTCTGCCCTCACCTTTACTCCATGGATGGTTTTCCTGACATGCATGCTAAGATTCAGCTTGTATATGCTACCAGTGGAATGAAAATTTATTCAAATATATACATAGTTGCATAGGAAGGAGCAGACAGTGAAAGAGATGGAGATAAGGACAGAAGTATCATAATATTTACGATATTACATGAAATCATGATAATCCTCATTCTATGAAACTTGGCCAGTGTACTGAACACTAAATGCCACAGACAATAGGTGAGCCTTTGCAAACCGCAGACTTCTCCCTCTGGCTTGCAGTTTTCCTGCTCTGAGCATTTCATTGGACAATCTAAGACAACTCCTTGGCAAGATTTTTTTTTTATTAGCAGAGAAAAATTTTAAAATAGTTTCTGCAGGGATGTTGACTACTTCTAAGTGAAAAGGGTGATTTTAACTCATTCTTTTCTCCCTTGTTCTTGTTCTATGCCATGTCCTGTATCTCTTTATATTTAGCATTATGGGCATACATTGGCAGTGATGCTTCTACTTACCCTACTCCTCCAATGTATCAGTAGTCCTTCTCATGTGTGAACTTGATTGTTAAACACATACTTTTCAAGGTTTGGGTTTGAAGTTATGTGGATCATGTATCTACCAGTGTTTCATGTCTTTCCAATATTGAATACTAACTATTATTCTATTATTAAGCACTTGAACAAATTTGGAATGACACTCTGTAAACTCCCTAGCTGCCACATACTTGCCTTTATTATTTTGGGCACTAGCCTTCTTGAACCATCCCACAATTTATGCAAAACACATAAGCAGCAAAGTAAGAGAAAAAGAACATGAGATTCAGAAAAGAAAGAGAAGAAATAATAGGAGCAAAAAGGTAAATTATAAATTTGTTGGTACTAAGAATAGTGGTTTTCTATTAATAATAGTACCTCCTTTCCCCATATTCATATGCGCAAACATGGATATTAGAAAAATCTGCCTATCAATTCTTGACCATATTCTTTTCAATTGAGAAATTTCAGGAAATACATTTAGCCTATTAGAATAAAAAACACTTCAAACACAAAAATATCACCTTTCAAAGAATAAGCAAACAAGACATAATTAAGAAAGATAAGCAAAGGTAGAATGAGAGTACATTTATAGCTATAAAGTCAATATTGTTTTTTGATATTTTTAAATTTTTAAACACGAACTCCTGTTATCCAAAATCTACTCTTGTGACACACCAAGAATATGTATAAGCATAAGGTTTATTACCTTGGTTTAGGATTTATCTATTCTCAACCCTAGATGCCACATGGCTTAGTACATATTTCCAGTGTGAAGAGTAGCTTTTATTTTATTACTATGACTTCTTTCCTTGTTCTTTGGTGTTTACTTCAAAGCCGTTTAAAAACTGTGCAACCAACATAGCCCCTAGCAGTAGGTAAGCTATTCCTTCCCAGCTGGATTGTCAGTGAGTTTCCACAACTGAAGACTGGAAAGCTAACCATATTCAAACCAAGACTTGATAGGCAGCCTCTCATGCAATACTTCCCTAAGGGAACTAAGTGTAGCTATGTTAAAAATCTGAGTGCCAATTAAAGCTTTCTCCCCATTTTTTCCAGCTGATTTCCCCAGGGACATTCTACGGCAAAATATCAACGCTCCATGTTATTAGGGTTTGTTTGTTTGTTTGTTTGGAGTTTTTCTAGTAAGAAGTGGTCATTCTAATCCCCAGTGCCTCTAATTCCATCCATAAGTTGTTCATTTAAAAAAAAAAAATTATCCTGGGCTCGTTTAATGTTTCAAAAGTACACTTTTTTTCTTGTAAAAAAAAAAAAGCCCAGTAATAATAGAGGTTGAAACTGTAGTAATTAAAAAGATAGAGAGAGAGAAAGAGCTAGAGCTAGAGACAGGTAGACAGCCATAGAGAATATACAGCCCCAAAATGGAAATAGCCAGCTGGCATGAGAGGAACTGTTTTATTGCTCAGAGGCTTACAGTGGTGACTAGCTAACATGTGGCTTTGCTCGTGAATGATCACTTCCTCAACAAGGAAGAGTCTCAGCTCGCTTTATCTAATATAGCCACACAGCTTATCTTGTGAAGATTTCTCTTTTGGCACAGACTTCAAAAACACACAACATATCTTCTTTTATCAAACATGTGTTCACCATCCACAGTTCTTAATATTTCACGTTGAACTTAAAGATTTTGTTTTAACTTTCAGTGAGAGCACTTAAGTACTTAAAAATGTTTTTGAGCCCTACCTATGGGTCATTTGTGGATTGGTCCCCAGGACTCTCCATAGTATCTGTATTCTCTCAGTGAAGCAGAACAAAACAATATTGATGCATACACTGAGCGCAGCGTGTGCAAAATGTATACACAATGTCCCCCTTAAAACTTCAGATGGGGATTAATACCTAGGTGATGGATTGATAGGTGCAGCAAACCACCATGGCATATATTTACCTATGTGAGAAACCTGCCTATGTATCCTGGAACTTAAAATAAAATTTAATTAAAAAAAGAAAAAAATGCACTAGTTAGCTAATATAGACTCTTTTTTAAGAAAAATAAAAAGATCTGCTAATAAATTATTCAATGCCAAAAAAAGAAGAAAAACCTTCCAACAAGATACGTGGTAGCTATGATTCACTTCCCTTTATTGATGTTGAAACCAAGATGCAGAAGTTAACTCATTTTCAAAGAACTCAGTTGTTAAGTGTAAGAGCTGTGATTTGGATCCAACTTTGTCTAAATTTAAACTCATGGTTCTTAAGCATTCACACACTGTTGAGAGGTACAGAATAGGTTTCTAATTAATGTCTGTTGATTGAATGAATAAATCCATCAAACAATCAATCAAACAATGAGAGTCTCCCAGAAGAGTGACCTTGGCAGCCTCTTCAGTCACATCCATGACTCCACAACAAAAAAAGTGTGTCTTACCTAACCAGCTTGGTTGTGTGAAATTTCAAGGCAGGAAGCTGTATGCAAATGGGTCTCCTTTACTGGAAAATAGATTGCACAAATTATTCTGAGTGGGCCATTACACGCTGTCAAGTATTTCCAAATTTTAAGTTTTTACTCCATTACTAATGCAATGCCTTTGTCACCTGGCTTGTCCTACAGCTTTTCCCCTTGTCAATGAATTCTAGAATACTTGTTATAGAGCTACCTCTTTCCATATAATAGCCTTGTTATCAATAAACCTGTTACTACATGGTCTGGTCTGTTATTCACAACCTTGTCAGCACAGGGGCTGTATATTTCCTGTTCACTATACAAAACAGTTGATGACAAATGCTGAAATTTGGATATATTTTAAGTGTCAATTCAAACCATGTGACTTACCTGCTAAAGTAAAACGTTCGGTAATTCTCTCCGGAGCTATCCCTTAACCCTATATTATCACCAATGTTTCTCTTCATTTCAGAGTGTGTCCTTTCTGTTAGGCCTGTTCATAAGCACTAGATCATTTGTTATTCACTATTCAGTCCTTCGCAGGTCCAGTGTCACTGGATAGTCTAAAATTCTGAGTGGCATCTACTGGCTATCAAGCTCAGCCATACTCCATCAATAACCTGAAAGAGAAAGTCCATATCTTTATATTCCTCCCATGTCCATTTCCTATTCACTGTCTTCTACAATCCAATGGCTGTTTAGAATTATTTTAAAAGCTTTCTTCCATTTGAAATGTAATTTTTCATTCATTTTACAAATATTTGTTGAGTACCTGCTTTGTGCCAAATATTTTTTAGTTTTGGGGAGTGCAACTTTGAGAAAAACAGGTGACTATCTCTACTCTAATGGAGCTAATGTTAGTAGAAGGAAGAAAATAAGTAAAACAATAAAATAGTAAAATAGGCCTTCCATTAGATGGTCATAAATAATATGGAAAAATAAAGCAGGGAAGGGAGATAGGAGTGAGTGGGTGGAAGGATAGATTATAGTTTTCAATACTGTGGTTGGGGAGGACCTTATTAAAAATGAAAAAACATTTGAACAAATTGCTGATAGAGATGAGGGAGTGATCCATTATACTCTCTAAAGGAAAATTATTATTCCAGGAAAAGAGAGTGACAACCTTCATTCTCCTCATATCATTAAGCTGATACCTGCTTTATATCTCGTTTAAATGAGTTTATTTTGAAATAAAAGATAGAATACATGAAATATTTTATAACATGCAATAAAGTACTTACTTTTACTAGAATAACAAATTAATTTATGTATGATGATTTTATCTATTGCATTTTGAAAAATGCAATATTTCAAAAAGTATTCGACTTACATTTAAAACAGTGTTTCTCAACTTCTGTACTATTGACATTTTAGGGAAGGGAGGACTGTGCCTTGTGATATGTTTAGCAGCATCCCTGGCCTCTACCTACTAGACACCAGGAGCACTCCCTCCCCCTCCTCACATACACATATATACACACTTATGACAACAAAAAATGTCTCCAAGAATGTTTCCAAATGTCCCCTGAGGAGCAAAATCATCCCCCATTATGAGTTACTAGTTTAAAAGAACCAAAGTAAGTGGATTCTACAGCTTCTGATGTTAGGAATTCAGTACTTTTTTTACTTTAGTTCCACTTGTCTGATATAAGTATAGCCCCGTCTGCTCTTTTTTGGTTACCATTTGCATGGAATATCTTTTTCTATCCCTTCACTTCCAGCCTTTGTGTCCTTAAATCTAAAGTGAGTTTCTTGTAAACAGCATATAATTGGGTATTGTTTTTTACTTCACTCAACCTCCCTGTGATTTTTGATTGGGAAATTTAGTCTATTTTCATTCAAAGTAATTATTGATAGGTAGGAACTTACTTTTGTCACTTTGGTAAATGTTTTTTTTCTGTTTCGTGTTTCTCTCATTCCTCTCTTCTCTAGTTTTCTTTCTTTGTGATTTGATGATGTTTTGTATTGGTGTGCTGTCATTTTTTTCTTTATCATTTTTGTATCTACTATACAAATTTTGTGGTTACAATGTGGCTTGCATTAAACATTTTATAGTTCTAACAGTCTGTTTCAAGCTGATAACAACTTAACATCAATTGTATACAGGAACTCTACACTTTACTCCCCCTCACCACAATTTATGTAATTGATGTTAGATTTTAGTTATTTCTATATTTTGTTTCCATTAACAAATTTTTATGGTTATAGTTATACTTGCTACTTTTGTCTTTTAAATTTATTTACTAGTGTTAAAAGTGATTTTAAGTGCTACCATTAATGCATTACAATATCACATGTTTGTTTTTGTTTACCTATAGCAGTGAGATGTACACTTTTACATGCTTTCTTGTTTAGCATCTTTGTTGATAAACCTGTATGATATTACACTAAGTGAAATGTCAGACACAGAAAGAAATATACTGCTTGATATCTCATATATATGTGTGTATATATATGTGTATATATGTATATATGTATATATGTGTATATATGTATATATGTGTATATATGTATATATGTGTATATATGTATATATATGCGTATATATACACATATATATGCGTATATATACACACATATATGCGTATATATACACATATATACGTATATATACACACATATACATATATATACACACATATATATATATACATATATATACACATATATATGTATATATACGTATATATATATAGTCAAAACCACAGGCTGCAGGGAAGAGAAAATATGAGGTGTTGGTCAAAGGGCACAAAGTTTCATTTATGCAAGTTAAATAAGTTCTGGAGACCTACTGCACATCATGGAACAAGTGATTGGCAATACATACTGTATTATTTACTTAAACATTTGCTAAGCGGGTAGATCTTATGTTAGGTGCTCTTACCACAAATGGGAAAAAAAAGCAAAAGGAGATAGAGGAAGCTTTGAATGTGATGAATACATTTACGGCATCAATTGTGATGATGGTTTCATAGATATATATCTGTCTCCTAAGACAATAAATTGTATAGAGTAAATATACAGCCTTTTGTATGCCAATCGTACCTCAGTAAAGTTTTTTTTAAGGAAAATAAGGCAATACATTCAAATAAGGAGTAAGCTTCATCCAAGAAAAATATATAACTGGGCAAAATCTGTAAGTTCTATTGTTTAGAGTAGCTTGAAAAGTCATTAATGGAAGCTTCCCCCAAATTATTGCTACCGCTTGCACATTATCCTTTTGTCACAAAAAGGATTTTACATCTCAGTCAACGTAACATTATAAGATTTGGGATAGGTGGGGTATTGTGCCTTTGTGTACCAAGTGCAAAAACCTATAATGTGAGTGAAGGCCAGTTCTAAGACAGTTTTAAAAACATTGTTAATGAAAGTTCAGAATCTGGGAAATGGAGTCCCTCAAAACTATCCACGCTGCATCTTCCACACTTACTATCTAATTTATTTTTCAATAGCTTTATATCCATCCACAGGCACTTATTCAATCATTCTAAAATTCTTTCTACCACAGTGTCATCCAGATAAGTTAACCCTTGTCTCAGACTACGCCATGAACACTTTTTATCAATTGGATTTATTATATCCACTGAGTACTTTTACACGTTTCCTCAACTTTAAACTGTCCTCAACTTTATTATTGACTTCAGCATATGAGCTAAGATTTCTCAAAAGTATCACTTCCTAACTCATTTTATGAGGCCAGCATCATCCTGATACCAAAGCCAGGCAGAGACACAACCAAAAAAGAGAATTTTAGACCAATATCCTTGATGAACATTGATGCAAAAATCCTCAATGAAATACTGCAAAACCGAATCCAGCAGCACATCAAAAAGCTTATCCACCATGATCAAGTGGGCTTCATCCCTGGGATGCAAGGCTGGTTCGATATACGCAAATCAATAAATGTAATCCAGCATATAAACAGAACCAAAGACAAAAACCACATGATTATCTCAATAGATGCAGAAAAGGCCTTTGACAAAATTCAACAACGCTTCATGCTAAAAACCCTCAATAAATTAGGTATTGATAGGACTTATCTCAAAATAATAAGAGCTATCTATGACAATCCCACAGCCAATATCATACTGAATGGGCAAAAACTGGAAGCATTCCCTTTGAAAACAGGCACAAGACAGGGATGCCCTCTCTCACCACTCCTATTCAACATAGTGTTGGAAGTTCTGGTCAGGGCAATTAGGCAGGAGAAGGAAATAAAGGGTATTCAATTAGGAAAAGAGGAAGTCAAATGGTCCCTGTTTGCAGACGACATGATTGTATATCTAGAAAACCCCATCGTCTCAGGCCAAAATCTCCTTAAGCTGATAAGCAACTTCAGCAAAGTATCAGGATACAAAATCAATGTACAAAAATCACAAGCATTCTTATACACCAACAACAGAGAAACAGACAGCCAAATCATGAGTGAACCCCCATTCACAATTGCTTCAAAGAGAATAAAATACCTAGGAATCCAACTTACAAGGGATGTGAAGGAACTCTTCAAGGAGAACTACAAACCACTGCTCAAGGAAATAAAAGAGGATACAAACAAATGGAAGAACATTCCATGCTCATGGGCAGGAAGAATCAATATCATGAAAATGGCCATCCTTCCCAAGGTAATTTACAGATTCAATGCCATCCCCATCAAGCTACCAATGACTTTCTTCACAGAATTGGAAAAAACTACTTCAAAGTTCATATGGAATCAAAAAAGAGCCCGCATTGCCAAGTCAATCCTAAGCCAACAGAACAAAGCTGGAGGCATCACACTACCTGACTTCAAATTATACTACAAGGCTACAGTAACCAAAACAGCATGGTACTGGTGCCAACACAGAGATATAGATCAATGGAACAGAACAGAGCCCTCAGAAATAATGCCGCATATCTACAACTATCTGATCTTTGAAAAACCTGAGAAACACAAGCAATGGGGAAAGGATTCCCTATTTAATAAATGGTGCTGGGAAAACTGACTAGCCATATGTAGAAAGCTGAAATTGGATCCCTTCCTTACACCTTATACAAAAATCAATTCAAGATGGATTAAAGACTTAAACGTTAGACCTAAAACCATAAAAACCCTAGAAGAAAACCTAGGCAATACCATTCATGACATAGGCATGGGCAAGGACTTCATGTCTAAAACACCAAAAGCAATGGCCACAAAAGCCAAAATTGACAAATGGGATCTAATTAAACTAAAGAGCTTCTGCACAGCAAAAGAAACTACCATCAGAGTGAACAGACAACCTACAAAATGGGAGAAAATTTTCACAACCTACTCATCTGACAAAGGGCTAATATCCAGAATCTACAATGAACTCAAACAAATTTACAAGAAAAAAACAACCCCATCAAAAAGTAGGTGAAGGACATGAACAGACACTTCTCAAAAGAAGACATTTATGCAGCCAAAAAACACATGAAAAAGTGCTCACCATCACTGGCCATCAGAGAAATGCAAATCAAAACCACAATGAGATACCATCTCATACCAGTTAGAATGGCAATCATTAAAAAGTCAGGAAACAACAGGTGCTGGAGAGGATGTGGAGAAATAGGAACACTTTTACACTGTTGGTGGGACTGTAAACTAGTTCAACCCTTGTGGAAGTCAGTGTGGTGATTCCTCAGAGATCTAGAACTAGAAATTCCATTTGACTCAGCCATCCCATTACTGGGTATATACCCAAAGGAGTATAAATCATGCTTCTATAAAGACACATGCACACGTGTATGTTTATTGCGGCATTATTCACAATAGCAAAGACTTGGAACCAACCCAAATGTCCAACAATGATAGACTGGATTAAGAAAATGTGGCACATATGCACCATGGAATACTATGCAGCCATAAAAAATGATGAGTTCATGTCCTTTGTAGGGACATGGGTGAAATTGGAAATCATCATTCTCAGTAAACCATCGCAAGAACAAAAAACCAAACACCGCATATTCTCAGTCATAGGTGGGAATTGAACAATGAGAACACATGGACACAGGAAGGGGATCATCACACTCTGGGGACTGTTGTGGGGTGGGGGGAGGGCGGAGGGATAGCATTGGGAGATATACCTAATGCTAGATGACGAGTTAGTGGGTGCAGTGCACCAGCATGGCACATGTATACATATGTAACTAACCTGCACATTGCGCACATGTACCCTAAAACCTAAAGTATAATAATAATAAATTAAAAATAAATAAATAAATAAAAAAGTATCACTTCCTAGGTTTATAACTTATTTAAAAATATTGTGTTTCAAGTTGGTATCAAACATTTCTTAAAGTTTTGATTTTTCTTAAATTCATAAAGACTCAAACATTTGTTTCCCTTCATCATATTTTAGAATTTAATTTTAGGCATCTATTTCAATTCACCTTTCTCAGCTCTCTTCAACCTCACTCAAGGCTATCTAGCATCTAGAAGAATAATAGACAGGTCAAATATCCCATTGTGCAGAATGTACTAGTTCTGAAGAATAGGTTCTGTAAAGTACTATAGCCCAGGCAACTGGGGAGCTGTCTCAGTAGTCACATTCTACACCCCACCTGTCAGCCCCTACTTTTACCTCCTCAGCAATATGACCTATTTGAGTTTTGACCAATATTTATGATTTCATATTAAATGTATACGGAGTAAATGTTAAAACTCTTAAAGCAAAAAAAAAGAGCAGACAAGAGAAAGAAGAAAGAAAGAGAGAAAGAAAGAAAGAAAAAGAAAGAGAAAGGAAGAAAGAAACAGAGAGAAAGAAAAAAAGAAAGAAGGAAAGAAAGAAACAAAGAAAGAAAGAAAAAAAGAAAGAAGAAAGAAAAAGAAAGAAAGAAAGAAAGAAAGACTCTGAAAATCCTAAACCTTAAAGGAAGAATGAACAGAATAGGACACAGGGTGAACCAAGGGCCTCTGTTTATATTTCCAAAGAATACCTAACATGTAGCCTAATCAATCTCTCCATATACCAAGATCCCATTGGGTAATATCTAAAATATAACTTGTTCTTGAAAGTCTTTGTCTCTCTTCTTAGGCCAACAGAAGCATTCTGGGAAGGAGAGCTTAGGTCAATTTCCTCCTAGCCAATCCTGTTCTCTGAATCACGCAAAGCTATGCCTTATTGCACAAGCATCACAGAGTCCTATTATGGCATATTCCTTTGTCACAAGTTCTGAGCAGACCCATTCTCATCACAATGGTCATTTATCCCTTTATTACCTATATCTAAAGTATTCAAATTATTCAGCTACTAAAACTCAGGTTCAGTTGCTTACCACTTACAGAGTCCAAATAAAAAGAGTGAGGTCTGGTATAAATAAAGTGATTTTTTATTCCAAAGATAGATTAGGAGAAGTACAGGCTTCCTGCCTCAGGGGTGCAGCCTCACTTTTGGAGCAGAAACGGGGGCCTACACAGGGGCAGAAGTGAGCAGGTGGGGGGTCCATGTACTCAGTTTGGTACCGTACCTATCTGGCAGTCAAGTTGGCATCTTCATGGGCAGAAATATGTTGTAAAGGTGACTGAAAACTCTCCAAGTAAGAGAAAGTCTCATAACAGGCATACTTTGGGTTATAAATCTACTGTTATCTCTCGAAGCAGCCTTCTGGTAGGTGAGAGATCTACTCTGGAGCTTCTAAACCCATAGTTAGATGAACTTGCCCTGTAGGGATCATCTGGCAAAAAGCAGATAAAAGACTATAACTGCATTTCTAAAGACCTAAGTGGGAAGTGGGGAAAAGGAGGAAAGAGAAAAGAGACAGACAGAAATATAATTAAACTATCTCAGAAAAATGGAGATACTGAATTACAATTCCCCACTGCCAAGTTCCATTTCATTTCTATGGGATTTGGGTGTCATATTTATTTTGGCTACTTGCAGCTGAAAGGGTACATAGTCAATAGGGGTAGTAATGAAACTGATTTATTTGGAGTTGGAAATATTCACAAGTACCAAGACTTACGCATAATATTTGTTGGAGAATTATGATGTGAGGTCTGTAAATCTCTGGGAAAACCTATCTTGCATCCCCGTACAGAGGGTGCAACATCAGTAAAATCCACAGCAGAGAAGTGTTCCTATTTTTGCAACTAAGGCCAAAGTTATAAGCAGCTTCCATCACCAGGATGATTCTGATGTGAACCAGGATGTTATCCATTGATCCAGCAACAATGTAGAGACAGACATAGCTTTGATTTGTTGGTGAATATCAGGTCTATCTGGGATGTTTCCCAAATTATCTGTGATGTACAGACAACAGTATTAATTATGCAGCTTCTCCACTTCAAACTTTGACAGGTTTTCTAAATACGTTTTAAAAAGACTACAGAAAGAGCTATAAATAACTCATGAAGGTGGTCATAAGCCCTGTCTAGTTCTTGAGAATGCATCATTTTAAATAGCTGCATCCCACCCAGGAGGTGGCATTGAAGATGGGCTAGGCCTCTGCATGTGATGAAGACATAAAGATTTTTAATTAGAGTCATTTCTATGGAAAAAGAGAACAAACAAAGGCTAATGTTGAGCACAATTTATTCAGATGTTATACTCAAAGCATCTTTAGTTACAGAGGAAGAAGGTGGTAGTAAATAAGAGTAGAAGAAAGTGGTAGACAAATCAGAGTAGGACAAATTGATTTGCAAAATAAGTTTTACCCTATTATTCATGAAGTACAGCAAGAATAATTATTTGTCATATAGGCTGTTTTTAAAATTGGCTTTGCTGGAACCTTGCTACAAAAGGAATTTCAGTTTAAACTTTTTAAAGCCTTGAGCTCGGCTATGGATTTATCTGTGTCTGCAAATACTTGTGTGGATTGAGTAAATTTTTTCTATCTTGAGGTCCCAAGATAACTTGGGATTCCTGGGCCTGTCAGAAAGTAATATTCTTTACTCACCACTAAGCAGGAAACCCAGTACAAAGTCTCTGTAGACAAAGTATAAGGCCAGTTTTTTTCCAAGGGCTTTTAATTGGCTCTATAAGTCAATTTTGGTCCTTTAAAGCAGTCTGTTTATATAGGAAAGTATGCCATTCCAGTCAAAGCATTGGTAAAATAACCAGTGACTCCAATGACACCCTGTTACAAAAGAAAGCAGATTCTTATTGATCTTATGCAGATAACTGTACTGCCATAAATTAAGTATACTAACAAATAGTTTTCAAATTTTGGGGAAATTAGGGAGAGAGGAAGAAATATGCTCCAAATTTTGCTTACAGGAGTGTACTTCACCAAATTATTAAAGGCTGAAAATAGCTCATAAGAAATAAAGATTTTTCTGAACTCTGGAAAACAAAAGAATTAGCAATGTTTCAAATAAGAAGTCACAAAAAGATTATTTTTATCTTCCATTAGTTCAGGCTATGTAATAACTCCTGTTCTGCTTGATTTCATGAACACATTAGCTCTCTATGGAAGTTGTGGAAGTTTTTCCTCTATTATAATGTCACAATCTCCAAAGTTATCAGAATCTTCATTCAACAGCACCTATCAGAGTCCTATAGCTGATTATAAAACTGCCTTTGAAAAGAAACACAGTAAAGTCACAATTATGGATAGCAAAAGTCTGAGAACAGCCATGGTTAAAGTCTGGTCATCTCTGTGGCGTATAACAATTTAACTTAATGATCATAACTATTACTGACAAAATATACTGAGTCATATCAGAATTATAGGAATTTCATAACATGTTGGAACCCATGCTAATAACATATTTATATGGGCCAGGCACAGTGGCTCATACCTGTAATCCCAGGACTTTGAGAAGCCAAGGTGGGCAGATTGCTTGAGTTCAGGAATTCATAAGCAGCCTGGACAACATGATGAAACCCAGTCTCTATAAAAAATATATATATATGTATAAATTAGCTTGGCCTGGTGGTGCACGCCTGTAGTCCCAGCTACTTGGGAGGCTGAGGTGGATTGGAGGATTGGTGGATTGGAGATTGGGAATATTTTTGAGCCTGGGAACTGGAGGTTGCAGTCAGCCAAGGTCACGCCACTGCACTCCAGCATGGGTGACAGAGCCAGACCCTGTCTCAAACAACAACAAAACAAAACAAAACCAAAACCAAAAAACAAAACAAAAATTCCACTTATATGAATATAATTCAAAAAAAGTTAAACACAATTTTAGATTTCACAATGTTTCTCATATGGTTGTAATATGCCAAATAAGGCAAATATGTCTCTTTTGGACCTTGGGGGACCTAATATCTAAAGGACTAGCCAGATTAAAAATTTTAAAAAGGCTTAATTTAGAATTTGACTTTGGAAGGTTTATCAAATATCAAAGGTTTAAACACTTGATGTTACAAAATAAAATCCCAGGTAACTATAAGTAAAAGGGTAAAAATCTTTACTCATTTGTACAGGATAGACTCCACTTTTCAAACAAAACCCAATAAAGACAGCATGAAGCCAACTGAATTTATTTATCTCTCTACCCTCTTTTTCTGTCATTTATTCAAATGGCTAACAAAAGTCTTTATTAACTTTCAATATTACATGAAAATCTTGCTCAAAACAGAAAGCCAAATTTTACCTTTGTATTATTGTGCTATTAATGTTAAAACCAATTCTAAAAACAAAACAAAAACCCTTATAAACAAACCTATCAAATCTTAACTATAAGATAAGATTACCATAAACCTATAATCCTTTACAATTTTCTGTTAACCAGCAGATCAATTCTCTAAGAAAACCTTGTTATTCAGACACGTGGGCCCAGATTCTGACCCCACATCAGTACGCTTTTATTCTAACATATATGTTACAGAGAAACTAAATAATCTCCTTCAAATTTTAGCCAACTTTCTCATACCCACAGAATATTTTTTACAAGATCAATCTTTCACAAATATTTTACAAATTGTTTAAACCTTTGGTATTTTCTTATTACTCTTCTAGATTAAGACAATCTTTAATAACTTCTGAGCTAGACAAAATTACATTCCCTTTAACAAAAATTATATTACCATGCCTTCTTATAACCTTTTAACAAAATACATTCTACTTTCCTTATACACTTTGCTTGTAAAACTGTTTTTCCAGTAGTCTCAATTACATGTTACAATGTTAACTCTTAGAAACTTTTATTTTTGGTAAAACACCTGGTAAAGTAGGCACTTTTAACCGTGTATCAGGTTGTAGAGACCAGGACAAGGAAGGAGCTACAGACAATGTCTGACTCTTCCCAGTTTAGCCAGGGAACCCAGCTAACTCCATACATCCTCAGGCCCTAACTAGAATCTACTGGCTATAAAACAGTGAAGTCAACTAATTAAAAGTCATAGAAGCAGTTTATGACCTGAAAGCATCTAACAAACAGTATCTGACCTACCTTAGACCAAATGCCTAAATTTTGAAGATGTTTTTATTTTATCAGTAATCTTTAAACTGTATTTTTCAAAGTTTATTAGAGTCACATGACTTAAAGGCATTAAAGTTTCTATGTTTTTCTGAGAAAATATGTTTGATTTAAGTACTTATTATTTTTAAGCCAATTAATTGAGCTCTTTCATGCATTTTGATATTGAAACATCACG
The DNA here is from genome assembly GCF_028885655.2 of Pongo abelii. Lineage (NCBI taxonomy): Eukaryota > Metazoa > Chordata > Mammalia > Primates > Hominidae > Pongo > Pongo abelii. Next base: position 28,604,596 of record NC_071998.2, read on the forward strand.
CACAACACATATAAACTTACAAATAGACAGAAGTAAGTCTGGTAGGGTGCAGAAAAATATTGGATACAAGAGGAAGGAGGAACAGACAGGAGTAAACAGAGAATCAGAATTCCATTGACTGAGAAGTTTTTACAGAAAGAGAAGGGGCTTTAAAACAATATTTGTACTCATACAGCCCATATGTCAACTTTAATAAAATTAATTAAATTAATAAAGAAATTTGAATTAGAAATTAACTAGAGTTCTCAGAGGAAAAAAAATCTTTAAAAATTCCTTTAGTATCAGATTTTAGCCAGGACAAATAGCCAGTATTTCCAACTTTTGAATTAGATAAAATTATTCTTTTTCTCAATATGGACACATCTTTTTTGGCATATTTTATGTAAACCTAGGAAGAAATAAATCCTAAACTGCCTATCAGATATTAGCATTTTATAGATGAGAGCCATTCCACAATTTTTGAAACATGTTTCCCATACACTAACTCTTTATCAATTGAAAATGACCTAGGCACTCAATAAGCATTCAAAAATGATTTTAAGATTTTACATTATACAAAAAGTTTACTTAAAAGCATTTATTTCACTTACATGTACTGAATTTTCCCATTTTTAACTGTTTATTTAAATTATTTCTGAAAACTGAGATACTGCACAAAGATGGTCATTATTTAAAGTTATTTCCTTGTTAACCATCTTTAAAGCCTGTGAACATTAGGTGTATAAGGAAGAACCTTAGAGTAAAACACATGGGCATTTTGTCAATACCTCCGAAGATTTGGGTACTTTCATTGAACTAATAATATCTAATTAGTCTCATTCATCAAAATAACCTAACCACTTTATAAAAGATAGCTGGATAAACAGTACTCTTTGATGAAATTGGATGTCTACATGTCTAACTTTGCCTTAACATATAATCCAATGAAAGCTGCGCACTAAAATTTGGGTAAAGCAGTTTCTATGGCGGTTAAAAACAAAAACAAAACTCTTTTTACCATTTTTTTCCTTCAGTGCCAAACAAGTTTCTAATGTTTACATTCTAGTTAGACCACAAATAATGAGTCCTGTCTTAGTGCCAGCAGCTTAATAACAGCAGATTTACAGCAGGCAGATAAGAAGAGAGAGGAAGACATAGTCTGGCAGGCCTCTGTATAGGAGCCGGGTTTTACAAGTGAATTGTAAGAAAGAAAACAAATGTAAAGGGATCAAAAGGAAACTCAGAAACCTTCCAGCCACCATACAGTGCAAGGTAGCTCCCCCAACCATTCTCATTTATCTTCCCTCAGGGAAGGTCTCAGTAAACCAGGTGTATAGCTTTCCCAGAGTCAGGAGGATGAAATTGGAGGTAGAGAGTAAAGAAAAGGATCAGGACCCATACATAAAGTCATACATTCATACATGCAAACAAACAGCATACTTCCAAATGAGTTCCCAATCAAGAAGTCTGGGTGAGATTCTGAATCCCCCTCCCCAGTTCAAAATGGTTTCAGAGGCAACTGAGTCCAAGTCAAGCCAAGCTCCTATGGCGCTGCACATACAAACAAATACAAATGCATAAAATGCTCAAATGGTGTCACTAGCAGCCAAGTCTTAAATAGAGCACGGCCCTAGCAACACTCCAAAAAGGCAGAGGGTAGTTGCACCTTCTGACCAATTTACCCAGTTTCAAAGTTTGCTGGCTTTTTCAGAGGCAACTTTCTTTTTATCAGCAAAGTTGTTGGAAGCCGCAGACATCTGTGCTGGGAGAGTCCCTCAGAACAAAAATATGTCTGGAAGCTGCTAGGAAGTTCCCTGACATTCCCATTGTGAGGTCCACTAGCCTTGAGCAGCTGGCATTCACAGGCAACCCCACACCTTACCTTGTAGCGGAACCAGACTGACAGGCTTGGATCACCCAGGACATGCAGCACTCCTTGTATGGGCCACCAAAATTGTAACAGAAGCACAAGTTCACTTGCTTGCTTATTGCAGAATAAACACAGTTCTCATAACAGTGAGGTCTGGTATAAAGAAAGTGACTTTTTATTCCAGTTATAGTTTAGAGGAAGAAGTATAGCTTCCTGTCTTAAGGGTACAGCTTCACTTTTGGAGCATAAAGCAGGCACTTTTAAAGGGGTAAGGGGTGGAAGTGGGCAGGTGGGGGATGTGCATACTTACTTTGATTTCTTGTTTATTGGGCAGTCAGATTGGCATCTTCATGGGCATAGATAGGTTGGGAAGGTGGCTGGAAACTGTCCAGGTAGGAGGAAATCTCATAGCAGGCACACTTTGGGTTGTAAATTAGCTGTTGCCTCTGGAGGCAACTTCCTGGTGAGTGAGAGTTCTGCTCTGAACCTTCTAAGCCCGTAGTTGGATGAACTTGTCCTGTAAGGAGTGTCTGATGAAGAGAAAGTAAAAACTGTAATTTCATTTCTAATATTATTATTTTTTTTAGACAGATTGTTGCTCTGTCACTCAGACTGGAGTGCAGTCACACAATCTCAGCTCACTGCAATCTCCGCCTCCCACTTCTCCTGCCTCAGCCTCCCCAGTAGCAGGGATTACAGGCATGTGCCACCATGCCCAGCTAATTTTTGTATTTTTGGTAGAGATGAGGGTTTCGCCATTTTAGCCAGGCTGGTCTCGAACTACTGACCTCAGGTGATCTGCCCGCCTCAGACTCCCAAAGTGCTGGGATTACATGAGTGAGCCACTGCGCCCAACCTATAATTTCATTTCTAAAGAACTAAGTAGGACATAAAGGAAAGAAGAAAAGAGGAAAATAAGAGAGGAAAAAAATAAACTCTTTCTTAGAAAAATTGATATACTTGGTTACAAAGTTTATATGTTTCCGAAATTTGAGAAAATAAAATAGTCCTTTTTATCTCTCCAGGACCCATGTTTTTGAATTTGTATAGAAACTTGCCTCATCCTTCACCTTCCTTAGTAAAGACTTATAGACTAAGCCATTTGCCTCCACCCATCTTGTACTCCTCTTCCTGCCTATACTTCTTACATTCTACTTCCTTTTGACCCAAGGACTGCATTTCTATGTATTTGAGTTTGCCTAGGAATTGGCATAATTCTGAATCTATGATATCTATCTACCTAGAGCTTCTTCCCTAGATCTTGCTCACTTTGATAATGCTCGTTCTGCCCATCCTCAGAAAACCCAAGGCCCAGCCAAAAATCCTGGCCACAAACCTTACTCAGACAGATACAGGCTCTCTAATTGCGCACTCTTGTTTAGCTCTACTCCAGAACACTAGAATGAAGAATTCTACATGTATCATCACCTGATATTTTATTCTTTTAATTACTTTTTAGGTCATCAGTTAGGCAAGAGGAGTTGCCAGTTTTCATCACTGATGACATCTAGGCTGTCATGATATTCTTTGCTTTATTAAACCTCCAGTGCCTAAACAGTTGGCCTAAAAGGCTAAAACTCTACCTCCACTTCCATTTTCAGTTACTAGACATCCATTGATTTATGTTCTACCTATCATAAGTCTCTCTTCCTCTCATACACATTACTTTAAATATTTTTCCCTGAAGAGTAAATTCTCAACGTTCTGGAAGGAACCACTGCCCATTTATAAATGGTGTTCATTCAAAAATATACCTTTATTCCATTTATCATCTGTGTTTTTGTTCTCTGGCAAGTTCTGTCTGAACCCTGTGTATGCTATGCCTGGGACATGGACATCAAAGACATAGGTCCTCTCACCATGAGCAGGATGATATGCTTTTCAGTGCCCTCTGAGTAGATCTGACTATCTTTGCTCTAGACTATTACTCTCATGATGAAGGCATGAAAATTCAAGTCAGTTGTCCCTTTTAGAGAAACTTCTGTATGTTACCCAGGTGTTTTCTATGAAAGCCTAGGTTTTGAGTTATTTATGTCTTTCTACTTCTGAGGTCAAGGATTGCAGGCATTTGTAAACCACGGGTCTCTTCACCTTCACTGCATTTCCTACTAATTACATACTTCCTACAGCAGAAGTGGACTTAGTAATTGATGGACCCATAGAACTGAGCATAAAAAGTGGGAGACCATAAAATATTCACAGATCAGATGTAGGAAGAGAAAGAAGAAAGCTCCAGCACAGCAGAGAGGTTTCCAGTGAACTGGTTCATAGGAAAACAGCACTCACTCTTGTCTTTTCTGAGTTGCTTCATTCCTGTTTGCTTTATGTACTGGTCTTAAGCAATATCACTATTGATTCCCACTCTTAAACTTCCAGCTAATGGTTAAGTTTCATCAAACACAACTTACAGTGGAGTTTACAGAATGAGTAAAGCAAAAGAGATACAAAGCAAAAGTAAACGAGTAAAGCAAAAGTGAACAACATAAAGAGAACAAATTTCAGAGTATAGAGAGTAAGTGGTTGTTCCTGACATTGTAGAACCTCCCTCTTAATGCTCCAGACAGGGACAATGGACTATAATCATGGTCCCCTTGTGACAGTCTTCCCTTTAGCCCTGGAAGGTGACTTCATTTGTCAAAGTTCTATTACTCTGGTCCTCTCTGGTGATGTGGGGAGAAGAAGAGGAATCTCAACTGCCATTTTCTGCCTCCTCCCAGGATACTTCAGGAATTCTTACTGAGGTTTTATCTGTCCAACAGGTCCTGAATATGCTCAATATCCTTCTAGTATTATATTATACTTTAATTGCTAAACCTCTCTCAGAGATCCCACAGCGGAAGTTTCTGAATATTTTATAGTGCGTGGAAGAATTTAGGCTAAAATTTACTTAGAGACATCCATTACTTTAGAATAATCTCGTAGGTGCCCAAACTGTAATCACTTATAAGGAGCTCCCCTATGCTTTCTTGTGGATCTTACTGAAAAATAAATATTGGAAATGAGTTACATGCTCTGAGTAAATGATCTTTACTCATATGTTCATTTGTTCATCAGATTATACCAATAGAAATGGAGAGGATCCTCTCATTTACATTATGGTCTGGGAAAGCCTATAATGTAAATGAAAGTGATTGGTAGTATAAATTATTGTACAATTGTAAAATGGAATAACAGTCATTTTTTAGAATGAATCATATCAGTATGTTCTGATATACAATTATCTCTGAGATATTTTATGAAGCCAAAAAATAAGTGCAGATGTGTGTGTGGGGTGGGGGTGTACATATTCCTAGAGAGAGAATATATATTAAACTAGTATGAGTTGGAAAAGTGGGCAGACACAAGTCTATAATGACGCTATCTATGCAACCCTAAGGAAATTGCACTTGATCCTACAGGTATGCTGTTGGAGAAGAAAAATGAATAGCAGTGGGAAGAAAACATAATTTATTGTGCTCCCTTTTGCATTTGATTATTTTTCAATGCATGAAATACTTGTTCACACAATAAAGAAATTCAGTTTAAAAGTACTATATTATACTTGGGTTTATACTCTGGTTTCTAAAAGTATTCCTTATTTTTTACAAACCCTGTTATGTGCTTAGAGCCTGTGGAGTTAATGGCTGTCTATTTTATAAGTAGGTAATTAAACTGAGACTAGTACCCTTAATATGGGCATAATATTCTTATTTGTTGATTGTTTTTGGTCATATGCACAAAATAATCTGCTTACAATATGACTAAAAAGGAACAAACATAGAATACATTAACATATCCTTGAATTCTTGTCTTCTGTGTTATGTTTATTTTGTTAGTCAGGGAAGGTCTGAAGGCTCTCTGAACAAATTCCTTAATTCTAGGTTTTTCATCTTATTTTAAAAGTTGGCACAAATAAAATATTCTTATTTTACTTTTAACTGTGCATAGATAATGGTCTCTTCAGAATGCTAATCCAAATTCTTAATATAATTTAAGCTTTTTTCTTATTCTGTCTCTTCTGGAGATGGATGCTAAAAAGAAAAAATACAATTCTCTTTATAAATCTCTTCAAATAGTTGCAGTGGGTTAGCATCCTTTTCTTTTCTAAACTGGTCTATACCAACTCATTATATCTTCCCTCATATGAGTCTAGTTGTCAGTACTTTATGTACTTTGCTCATACTTTGAAGGGCCCTTTATAATTTTTTTCAAATTCTTTGTAAAGGTCAATTATAAGAATTGCAAAGTAATTCACTGTTGTGACCATATGAGACACTTAATAATTTAAAATTATTTTGTGTTGGGGTCATATTATATAATCCCAACTCTGTGATGTATGTTAATCAATAATTTTTTATCCAATATGAATATAAAGTACCATAAAAGAATGTAATAGACACTGAAATAAAGAGCTAAACACCTATAAGAAAAGCTTCAATAGAGTAGTATACATGATGTCATAAGCAATAAAAGGACAAAACACGTCATTTATCCATAGGTAGGATAGAGAGTGATTGATGATACTCTTAGAAAATGTCACTTTGCCTAAATTTTGAAAGATGAAAAATGTTAACTAGGTAGATCAGGATGACAGACATTCGAAACAAAGGGCATATGAAAATTTTAAAAGGCAAGTTCGAGTAACCAAAAATAAGTTTAGTGTATATGGGGCAGATAAGTACTGAATATATGGCTAGAAAAGAGGCAAGAGACTAGATAAAGAATTGCAGAATGGAATTAAAGGGATTGTGATGTGCAACAGATTATAAAAATATTATGTGAAAGATTAGCAGATTAACTGAGTTAGATATATATATATCAAAATTAGTTGTCAAATGGGGCAAGCAGATGGAAGTGTCTAATAATAGATATATGTCTGACTTAGCTCAACAATTTGTATTTTGCCAGAACTATTAAGATCATCTTTTAACTAATGTCCCTAAATCCAGTTTCAAACAGGTTGAATTCATTATAGGACTAAAACCAAAATTTCGATTTAGATGTCATTGACATACAGGTAAAAACTAAAGAGAACGAGAGTAAAGATACTATGATGGGCTCCTTCCCCCACATTACTATTACTTCACAAAAACATTGAAAGATAGATATTTTTACCCTCCTCTCCCACAGAAGGAAAGTAAACCCAGATAGACTAAATTATGGTTTTTAAACTGGTAAATTTTAGAGCTGAAGTTTGAATGCATATCTAATTTAAAGCAGCTCTATTGCAGGTAGCACGCTGCCTTTTATCCTAATTGGTTGTGGAGTAAAAAGGAGGAATCAAAGGTGATTAAGCTTTCAAAGGCTTGTGACTAAGAAACTTTTAATATTAATAAAAATATGAAATGAAGATGATGAATCACTTGCACTTGAATACTCATGCATTATCCAGGTATTATCTATGTGTAGCAACATTCACTGCATAATTTACTTTATATTGAATTTAGGATTTTCTGTGATACCAATTCTCTATCTCAGCATCTCCCCCTTCAGTTGGTGAATGTGTCACATCATTTTGAACTTGTCTTTGTTCATTCACCTCAGTAATCTGACCACATTCCTATTTAACTGCTCTCTCCAGCATCATGAAAGCCAATGCAGATAATTGCCTTACATCCTTCATATTCATGCTACTCCTGCAGAATGTGACTCTGTTGACCAATGCCTCGTTTTTCAAATGTTCTTTTCTGAGCTTCCATTGAACCAGGGTAAACTGGAATTATTACTCTTCTTTATTCTTTGTTGTGCCTTTCTTCTCTGCCCATTTACATTTCAAGTGTCTATCTCCTGTACTTCCATACCATTTTTTGAAAACCTGTCATTTAGCCAGGCACAGTGGCTCACACATATAATCCCAACATTTTGGGAGGTTTAAGTGGGAGGATCCCTTGGGGCCAGGAGTTTGAGATGATTCTGGGCAACACAGCGAGATCCTATCTCTACTAAAAATGTTTTTATATTTTTAACGCAAAAGAATTTTAATAAACCATTATTTAATTATCCTATTTATACCCACAGCATCACCAGCTATATCTGTGTAGAATAGTCACAAATCCAGCTTATGATCTGCAGCTCACATTGTATTTTTGAATTCCCAAACAATAAACACCAACTTGGACATTTTTCCCCACTGAAACACAGAATGATGTCTCATCAATGATGCATTGATTTCCTCTCTTCCCCCTACATGTTTTTTATACATTATTATGTATCACTATTTGATGCACTATTATTTTTTTAGACACATAGGTTTGAAATGTCAAATTGCTTTAAGATTTTCTTCCCTCTCATTCTACAGTCAATAAGTTAAAATTTTAAAAAATATTCTTTCCTTAATCCTGGTTATTTATTCTGTTTATTGCTTCAAACTGATAAATTCCTTTTAAGGAAATCTATGATTAATTAAATATTACAGTGAGCTTGTGACTTGGTCTTTCTAACTTTTGTTTCTTCCCGACTTTGTCATACACATCACTTGCAGGTTAATCTTTCCTTAAGACTATTATAAACATGCTATGTGTTGCTACACCACCTCCAATTATTCTCCATCACCCACAGAATAAAGTATGCCATAGAATGCATTCTTAGCTTGATATCCATGAGTCCCTGTAATCTGTCCAAAAAAAGTTTCACTACTCATATTCCTATTCCATTGTTCCCGTCATCAAATTTGTCTTTCTAGTTAACCTGCTCCAAAAGTTGCCATTCATTTCCATGCTTTTCTATTGATGCAGTCTTTTATACTTTGAATGTTCTAACTCTTATTATGCCTATTAGAAATCCCTCCTAGCCACCAAGAATAACTTCAGTGTACCAACTTTCACAAATCTTCCTGATTAATCGATTCTAAATTGAGCCTCTCTCTCTTTGTGTCTCTCTTTCTCTCTCTGTGTTTGTGTATGCACATTACATAGCAGATACAAATACATTGCTTATTTAATGAATAAACTCTATATTTTAAACCAAATTATGCCTATGACTTTTAAAATACATTGCTTTTTCAATTTTAGGAAACTAAAACAATCCCTAAGCACAGTGTTTCATAGATTGTTAATAGATTAGAAATATTGCTCTGAAAGAACAAATGCACTCCCCAAACAACTTCAGGGAGTGATTCAGAAATAACAGAGAGGCTATCATTTTTGCATTTGGGAAGATTAAAATAAAACAGATTCTTAGTAGTACAAAAATGTATGATAGTAACTCAAGAAACTTTGTATTTGTGGATATGCTTTAGAAATAGACCACTAAAACATTAGTAGATAAACTGAAAGTATCTGCTTAAACACAGCCCGTTTTTATATTAATTAAGAACAAATATGTTTGTAACTTGTATTATACATGTGGAAAACTATAATTTAATGTAAATGATAAAGTATTGAAGAATCTTAATATATTATTAATAAAAAATAGCTTTTCATGTGTGTGCCTAGGTATGTGTCTGTAGTATATGCAAGTGGGCGCTAATCCTCAAGTGTTCTGAAGTCTTCTATGATGCACAAATCCTGAAATTTTTCTGGATCTATTTCTCTTCAATGTGATTAGGTAATACCGATTTGCCTAAGCCAATTATGTCATTTTCTTTCCCAGTGATTGAATCATAGAAAACCACGTGACCTTCTGGAGGGCTTCTAGGATAGCTCCTGTCATATTTAAAGAGACACATAAATGTAAAAAAAAAAAAAAAAAAAGTCCTTTCCATTCTTGTCTCTGGATTTTAGTGTGACACAATATGATATTTAGTGATGTCATCTCATAAGTGAATGAAGCTTGGCAATATACTGAAGATAGCACATGAAAATATGGAAATACAATTCTGAGACTTGATTACCTCTTATACTACTTAATTGCCTAATTTTATAGCCAACCTCGCATTGGACTTATTGCTTTATAAAAACAACGAATTCCCTTAAGGTTTAAGCTATTTGCAATGGGCTTTCTTCCTCTCATGGCCAAAAGCTTCCTCTTTTACAATAGAACTTGCATTTAACATGTATGCATTTGATTCTACACATTTCTCCTTCCTCCAGAGAAAAGACAAAAACATAGACAAGGATAATAATGGGGAGATGGTATGTTTTAAAAAGTTATAATTGAAACAGAACATGGAATTTTGCCTGCTTTTCCCTTTTATGTCCTGTGGCCTGAAATGAGTGTGAGACGGGAGAAAGGAATCAATTTTTCATTCCACTAGTTATCAATGCCCATATGTCTATCTAAGTGTAGGCAGCTAGCTCCACTGAGTGTGATTTTAATGTTTGGTGCATATTTTTCGTAAGTCATGAACCTTAAACAAAAGTCAACTAATTCATTTGGTGCTCCTCAAATAAAATAGTAGCCTTCTTTGACATTGAGGAAAATACTAGCGACCCTAGACTTAATGAAAAATGGTACTATTATCTTCTACTTGGGTAAAATCTCTGGGAAAGTATGAATCAGATTCATCAATGCAGTCCTGTGTGTTAGCTTACCTATTAATATTCTCATTGTGTTCAGAGGATTGTTCACAGCACTGTGCTCACTATTATTACCGAATACTTTCAGCAACATTATACGAAAAGTGCTATACTAAGAGCTTTGCATAGATTATTTCACTAAAGCTTCACAACCATCTTAAAATATATAGTTATTAACCCATTCTTATAGACAGAGTTACCAGCTAAATTGAAGAATCTGAAATTAAAGATGCTAGGCAACTTGTCCATGTTTGTATAGTTACTAAGTAGTTAGATATAAGCAGGCATATGATTTGTTTTCTCCAGTTTTTAGAAATAAAAGATAATATGAGAAGGTCAACGACTGACTAGTTTTCAGGTAGGAAATTGGTTTGTGCTATGACAACTTCATTGCCTTTCAGCTTATAGAAATTAAGAAGATACTAGTAGATTTTCTATCATCCTGAAGTTATGGAGCCAAAGGGAGTAATATATTTTGATGCTGCTGTGTTCTTGTTATCATTGCCTTAAACCTAACAGCTCATGGGCCATTGGGCAATAATATGCTTAACTTGTTCATCATTGCAAATAAAAGTTAGGGCAAAAAAAAAACAAACAGACAGATATATGTGCAAAGATAGGCACATAGAAAGACAAACAGGAAATTATGTGTAAGTGTGTGTGTGTGTGTGTGTGTGTGTGTGTAATGTTAACATTTGAAATAACTATACATGATTACTACAGATGCCAAGACTTTCCATAGTAGGAAACACGTTTTATATGAAACACAACATGAAAAAGGAAGCTTTTTGCTTTTTCCAAGTTGTATCTACAAGTTACCAACATAGAGTGCTTTTTGGCAGATTTTTTTTTAGGTGTCTCCAATGGTGCAGTCAACCAAGTTAACCATAGAATGATTCAGAATTGCTATTAAGAAACAAACCTTAGGTGAGCTGCTTGACCTTTATGAAACTTTAAAGACTGGCTTTCCCAAGGATTAATTCCTGACCCTTTGAAAGTTGACACACTAAGGCACTCTATCAATGCAAAATTTCATCGAGGTGTGTCGCTTTGATGAGAGTTGAATGCAACTCCATTTGACATTTTATTTCAGTGAACAAAAAAACCTCACTCCCAAAATTTGAAATTCATAAGAATTTATTTCACTACATCTCTATTTTCTTTTCATTGTTGTTGTTGCTATTGTTATTTTGGATAAAATGTATGCATTTGTAAATTTTTGAATACAGAACTATATGGCAGCTCTCCCTTTGCTAATACTTTCAGTATGTATAACTCTTATTTCAGGCAAAAAAAATTACTTTCAGGTTGAAAGATAACAGACCATAAATAAATATATGATATTCATGCATAACTGGAGAGAGTTGGGTACTTAATCTTCTTTGGAAGTGTAATAAATACCATAATAATTTCAAGACTGAATTCTTCAGAATGAGTAATGAAAAGCAGTGCAGAAAGCATCCGAGTGAATTCTCTCTGTATATTATCAAGTTAGATGAGATATATAGAATTATTTCTGTAAGAAATATATCCAGGTTATATTTACGCCTTGGTCTGTTTCGTAACTTCAGGAAAGAAAAAAAATCGAATATTTTAATATCATTAAAGTGTCAGTTTTGTTAATTAATATATATATATTTAATGACATGTTTACATTATAGATATTTGAGTGAACTGTTGAACCCTTGAAGTGATTATGAAAAAAACACTAAAAGTGAATTCCACTTAGAACTCTGCAAAAGACTAGATTATTTTCACAACTTTTAATTTAAAATTCACATTTTAACTATTTTTCTCTGAAGTTATCATTCTACCCCAAAGCAGCTGATTCAGTGTATAATTTTGGCTTCAATGTCACCCTCATTAAATAGGAAAACAAAATCATTTTAGCCAACTCTTACAATTCTGACTTTTTTTTACTGAATTAGTTGCCACTAATATAATATACACGCATTATCCTTACCAACAAATAAAACTAGTCTCAGTTGATATCTATATATCTTTCTATTCTTAACATAACATCCCAGTGAGTTGAATTCCATATGATTAAAGAAGGAAGTTTATCATCTGTGTTTCAAGTCAAAAGACAGTATTTAAAACTGTCATATTTTATAGAAGAGTATATTTATGGAATTTTTCCCAATATCTGGGCATTGTAGCTCAGAATCATGCCTGTGAATAATGAGCAAAAAGAAAGCCTAAAGGAAGTGCTAAAGACTTCCAATTGTCAGGGCTAGCCCCTTCCCCATAGAAGTTCCTGAAAGGTACTTTGTGGAATCTAGGATGTCTTATGCATTAACCCACTTCATCACAACAGGTAGGGAGGCTTGTTTTCCTTGTGGCCAAACAATACGAAAAAAATGGATATCTGAACCACATCGTTTCCTACTAGGTTTAAAACGAATGAGCATCTTTCCTATAAATTTCCTGAATTTCTTCACCAACATTGTACCAGATTTTGCTGGGACATGCAGAATAGCAGGGCTGGAATAAGGTGAATCCTCCTGCACTTCTACCACTTAGCCTGGTTTACAATAAGGTGACTGGTGTCTCTATTGTAAAAGACAGAAGCTCTCTCTTACAGAGACTAAAGTAAATGAAGAAGGTAAAGTACTCAAGCTGTAGCTTGCATACCTGGAAAATGTGTCTAGAAAGAGAAAGGATATTCAGGATCTTAGTAGAATAAACTACTCTGCTCCACAAAAGGGGCAATATTTGGCTACCTGGTACCCAGAGGGAGCAGGTATGACCAAAGTCTGTGAGTTAATGTGCAGGACATGACAACATTGCCCAATCCAGTGTGGAAGCATCTCTTTTTTCCCTTCTCAATTTGATCTGTTGCAACACCAGAAAAATTTCCGTCCACAGAGCTAGAATTAAGTTAACTAGTACTAGGAAGTGGGGGGAAGAGGATTATATCAAAACTAGATATTTTAGTTGCAAAATCAACAGGACTGATTAGCAGTAAGAACCAGAATAATACTCTTTGAATAGCCAAAAGTGAATGCAAAATCATAGGATTGAACTGAAATAGCATTAAGCATCTCTGTTTATTTAGTGGGAAATAGGAGCTCAAAACAGCATGGTCAGGAGTGGTTATTATAAAAACATTTTATAGCATTAGCAGATACAAATTTATAAATAATCCAGTTATATTTACTGCATGCTAGCATATTTTGAAAAGGCAATATTATGTATTTGAATGAGTATAGGATTTGGAATTCAATCCCAGTTCTGCCACTGATTATATATTCTTGAGTAGTTCACTAAATCTTCCAAAACTTGTTTGTCTATAAAAGGATATAGAAAGTCTTACTTCCCTAATTCACAGAATTATTTGGAGATTAAAATAAGATAATGAATCAGAAAATACCTTATAAACTGCAATACAATTGAATAGTCCTAATAGTAATGGGAGAGCTATTTGGAAGCTATGTACTGAAAAACTGATTCTATGGCAGAAATGAGTGTTTTCCTCATTTCTTCATTGCCCTTTATTTCTGTTTTCAGAACATTTGAAAAATTTCAGAAACATAAAAAGCTTAAAATGTACATTAGTATGATGTATACTTCACAAGAAAGCAAAAATTATGGGATAATCTGACAGAAAAGACAAGAGAAGACTGAATTATGAAAACCACAATTGTCCTGAGTTGGTATTTCACATTAGTTGCTATATTTTATCCATATTTAGTCAGCGAATATGTTTATTGTACTATATCTGGGAGAGCTTATCTAGTACTATACTTAGAAGCTCCTATTGCCTCAAGGTAATTTTCATATGACAAAGAAATAGAGAAATAAGGCAAAAGCTGGAGGAATGTGGGGATTTTAAAAAGGACAATAAAGAGGGGAGGTAATACAGCATTATTATTTACTATTAGTAATGAACCATTAGTCAGGGCAAGTGATACAAAATATAAAGAGAAACTTACATATTCACACACACACACACACACACCCTATACACAAATATTCATTGCAGCTTTATTCATACTATCCCCAAACTAGAAACAACCTAAATGTCTTTCAATGAGTTAATGGTTAAAAACAAGTGTTACATCTGTATCATGAAACACTACTCAGCAAAAATAAAAGGAATAGATTATTGATACATCTGAATATTTTTAGCCATCTCAAGAGACATATGCTCAGTAAAAAAAAAAAAAAAAAAAAAAAAAAAAAAGCCAATCCCCAAAGATAATATACAATTCCACTTATATGGCATTCTTGAATGCTTCTACTTATGATTTCATTTATATGGCATTCTTGAAATGACAAAATTATAGAAAAGGAGGACAGATTAGTGGTTGTCAGGGTTTAGGAAGAAGGGAGAAAGGGAGGGAGGGAGTTGTTACTATAAAAGTGTAGCACAAGGGAGACTGTGATAAAAACTGTTCTGTATTTTGACTGTTGTGGTCATATAAATCTACACATGTGATAAAACTGAATTCAACAAACATATATATATATACACACATATATATTATATATATACACAAATGAGTGCATGTGGAATCTGAATAAGATCTGTGCATTTTATCAATATCTACTTCTTGGTTGTAATATCGTACTATGGTTATACAAGATTTTACCACTGAGGGAACTGAGTGAAGGGTGTATGTGATCTTTTGTATTCTTTCTAACAATCTCTTGTGAATCTACATTTTTCTCAAAATAAAACAGTTTAAACATATATACAAATAATCAATAGAAAATAGTGTGAATATGTCTACTTAAAAATATTATATTGGTTGTTAAAAATCTCCCTACAAATAAATCTCAAATCTTGGATTATTTCACCAGTGAATTTTTCCAGCAAAGAAAGCAAAAGCACTGATTTTAAACCTTCTCCTGTAGAAAATAATAAGGAAAAACTCTATTAACATATACATTAAAGTATTTATGGGTAGAGTGTACTGATGAATACACAATGTAATTCAAAATAACTCAATTAAAAGATGAACTGAGATTAACATAGAGATGGAAAGATACATGATAAAGCAAAGACAATAAAAGGCTAATTACAGAATCTAGATCATGGATACATGTGTTTTTACTGTACAATCCTTTCAAATTTTCTCTATACTTTAATATTTTCTTAAGAAAGTATTGAAAAATTAGAAGGCAAAAGTCAGAGACCATGAATACAAACAACACCTAGATGGAATTTTAACACAAAGGGGTCTTGAGTAGGTGAGAGAAGTTAGTTTCAGAAGTCAGCTTTAGATGATAATATAGATAGTTAATTTATGATGCTGTGTATGAATATGGGCATAAAAGTAATCAGTTCAATTAAAAGCATTAAAAATAAAAATGTTATATAATTATCTTATTAAGGTTAGAAAAATTGTGATAACATTAAATAATCTTTCATGATTAAGACTCTCAGCAAACTAGGCATGTAAGAGAATACCTCAATTCTAACAAATAGATCTACAGAATATTGGTTGCGAACAAGCCACTTAACAATGAAATATTGAGTGCTCTTCATTTAGGTTGGGAAACAGTCAAGATAATCTGAGATCTTTTTTTTTTTTTTTTTCTATTTAACATTGTACTGGAGGACCTAGCCAGTGGAGTAAGGTCAAAAACAGTTCGTATTTTCTTCTTTAACTTTGATTTAGTCACTTCTTTTTTACTAAAGGAAAATACTACCTTTAGTTTATTATACAGTCACAAACAAATATGTCAATTCATCCTGTGTACTTTTCAAAGTTAAATAAAAACACATACTTAATACATAGTTAAATGGTTTCCATTAAAGTAGAGCAAAAATGTAAAAATATAAACTTATTTATTTCTATTGTTATCCACCTTAAAATTATGGTAAGACTTTATGATCTCATTGGTAGACACTTAGCTCTGGATACATACAGTTAATTTGGTAAGAGACTGAAGCTAGCACAAAGGAAGTGCTGTAAATAGCTAACGATCTTCCTCACCGTTAGAAGCTTAACAGATATCTCCCTGAATTCTTCAATCTTTCCTGCAAATCAACTGGTGAAAAACCAAAGCAGAAAAGGCAGCATGGTCTCCATGAGGCTTCACAGATTAAAACCATGTTAACATCTGATCCAGTCCTTATTAAGATGGTAATACATGACCTTTCCTTTGATATGAGCTGTGGATGTCATATAGCAATTATAACAGTGCCTCCCAGAAAACAGCTAAGTATACTATAGCCTGCAAGTGGTACTACTATTTATGTTTATGGACTATTTCAAGGACTCTGTCAGCTGGAGGTCCTAGCAACTGCTCACCAATAGGCCAGGTCTCAGGCAATAAAAGTAGACATTATATGAAGACATGTAGATGAGCAACAGAATTACTGACATTTAGAGGTAGAAAAGGTCCCCGAAATCAGCCACTTTTCTTTTTTAATTGAACACACATGATCCACAATGGAGTACATCTCATGGTCAAGACCAGAGACCAAAGAGAAAGCTGTGGCGAAAATCAGGTTTTCTTATGTTCTTTTGATGTTCAGTACTAAATAATCTAGTGGCGATGCCAATAACCACATGCAACAACTCATATGTAATTGCAGAAAATCATCTCATGAGTTATTTGGCATCTGTTAGTTGTGGTTGTGATGTCTTCATTCAGAAGTTTTCTGTTCTATAAAATATTGAAGAGGGACCAGGTGCTGCATTCAGATGAATGATTTGAGCAATACATTTCGGTACAATCATATCATCACAGACCATCCAACCTAGAATGCAGTGAATTGGGGAACTAGTGCTGTCTTTGAAGAGTGACTGACTGATGAAGCAGAGCTTCACAGAATGACAATTTTCACTTGAATACAGCAAAGAGCGGTGTTTTGGCCAGTGATAGAAACATGCTGGGACATATTCACATTATAGCTATCATTTCCATTTGACGGAAACTAGAACCCATTCAATAACTGAGTGATAAATTAGTTGAAATTTATTTTTGGAATGTTCAGAATCTAAAGAGACTATTATTATATAATTGCACAAAATATATTGCTTTCCATTACCTCTGTCTTGTGTTATGTCTACAGAGTGACAGTGAGAAGAGATGCGCTATGACTTTCACGGGCCCTAAGCACTTTTGACTTCATAGGACCCTTTCTTCATAAAAATATTACAATTACATTTTTAAGGTATATTGGCATAAAATAGTCATATATTAAAACATTTTCTTCCCCTAAGGTTTATTTTTCTGATAAAGTTCTTAAAAAATTAAAACATTTTCATGAGATCCTAAAGTTGTTGTGAGGCCTAGGCACTGTGTCTAGGTGTTTAACAGATAATTTGGCCCTAAGAGTGAGGATAGACATCACTCCATAGGTGCTGCAGAGATTCCTTGGATTTCACAAATTAGCAAAGTCAGGATTGCCAGTACTGGCTTAGATATCTCCAATTTGTCAAAAGTAGGAACATCTGCTTACTTTTAGAGGCCATTTTTCATAGACGTTCGTAATCACTGTATTCAGGGCTTAAAAAGGACTAAAAAAAACAGAGGGGTTGGTTCTGTAGATAGATGCTCCTTGGCAGTATGTGAATCTCGTGTGCATTAGCTCTTGGCATAGGATTTCACTCTTTTTCTCAGTGAAATCACACCTTATTTAGAGAATGAGAGAACAGTTAAAATTACAAATGTTAAATTTACCAATAAAAAAATCCACAGTGCTTTGAAAAAGATTATGCTAATATAAATCTTAGATATTATCTTTCCTATAACAGAGTCATTTTATTTTATTGCATGGCACTCATGGAGGTAGAAGAGAAAAATGTTCTACATGTGAAGATTTAGAATGACAGTTAAACTAATTTTGTATCACCAGGCCATCCATCAACCATATACTTTCAGCAATTTTTTTGGTCACGTCAAGACTAACTGAACCAGAAATAAGATTACGTTAGAATAAAATAAAGGAGAAATATAAAAGAGAAAAATGTTGATTTGACTTCTTTGGAGTCTAAAATTATCAATGTTTCACATAAATAATTGAGAATCCTATTATATTTGTTTATGAGAAGTTTCCAGCTTTTTAAAATAACAGCAACAATAATAAGTCTTACCTCTAAAAATACAAAATATCAAAATTCACTGCTTGAACACTTCAAGATACTAACTGGAATTCTGTGGGTGTTTAGATAAATGTGCCCAAGCTGTTTGTCTTTTTTCTTTAGATTTATATAATCCCAAGTATATTCACACAAGTAGAAGAGAACACGGTAGTAAATGCTTTACTTTTTTAATTTTTGAAAATTATTATTTTCTCTATTAAAACAATTTTATAGTTGATAATTGGAGTTTCAATGGTACAGGGTGATATGATGTTGCATAAAATCATCTCTGAAGGTGTTTTGGCTTCTACTCCTACGGTAGCAGCTCCAAATTTCTCTAGTTGTCTGTGTCATAAAATATTTAACTGGAATCAGGTGCAGTAATAAGTTGAACTTCTGGCTGAATGACACTGAGTAATTCAATCCAGAACCCAATCATATTCAATTCATTAAACTGAAGAGTGCTTTTCAATCTTTCAGATGAAGTCCATATGGAAGTCTAGAGGATGGATATTCACTCTAAACTCAGCTATTTCTTTGACCTTTTTTTCTTTGTTTCTTCTAAAAGTTAATCTGGGATCTAGGACACAAGTTATAATCTCCTATTTTGCCAGTATCCTAAAGGAAACGGATCAGTAAGAAAAAGGATGAAGTTGAAGTAGGGATGTATAAAATAAAATAAGTTAAAATCCCATACTTCATTGAAAAGAGTCTGGTTTATATCTCAATTCAATCACATCCATTTTGCTTTGGTTTCCCATCGTTAGGCCTAATGTTACCAGTGTACTTACTATGTTGTTTTTATTTAAAAGAAATGTTTTGCTTCCCATTACTTGATCCACAATGAATATTTTTGAGTAAAATATTGAAACTCCAGTTTTACAAATTGTTACTGTAATTCCATGACAAATTTGTAGCATGAAATATTAATATCAGCTTTTCATAATGACCACTATGTACCATGCTAGTTGGTTAATTGAATAGCTTTGGCATTTACACGATGGTCCGTGTATACAGAAAACACAATGAGATAAGGAAAATAATGAGGAATATTTATAAAAAAAAAAACACAACAAAACAAAAAAACCATTAGTTGTACCACCATGTCCAGGTAAATTTATATGTCTGATGTACTTATGGAAAGGGAAAATATGACTATTTACTTTTCTGTTACTGAATATTCCCTACTAGTTTAGGAGATACTTTCTCTCTGATTCAGTACACAATGAACAGTAAGTTTGGTTTTCAGCAGCAGCTGGTGTGCATCAATAGGTATGCGTTGTATCCCTAAAGAATATTCTCATGTATTTTTGTTTGTTGGTTGGTTTTACTTCTCCAGTTTGCGCCTCTAAAAAAAAGATGTGAGAGTTCATCCTCAAAATCTGAAATGTTTCAAAACTATTGGAGAAAAGCTTGCTGCAATCTCATTGGACAAGTAGAATGCCCACCAGATTTCTTTCATTGTTTCCTGTTTCCTCAGAAATTTGCTGCAATCATTTCATAGGTTGCCTTACTCTGGTTTTATTTTACTTTTTATGTATTTATGAATTTATTTTGATAATTTCAACTTTTATTTTAGATAAAGGGGTACACATGCAGGTTTGTTACATGAGTGTATTGTGTTACGCTGAGGTTTGGGGTAGGATTGATCCCATTGCTCAGGTTTTAAGCATAGTACTCAATAGTTTTTCAACCCTTGCCCCTTCTCTCTCTCACCTCAGTAGTAGTCCCCAGTGTCTATTGTTGCAAGCTTTATGTCCATGAGTCCCAATGTTTAGCTCCCACTTATAAGTAAGAACATGTGGTATTTGGTTTTCTGTTCCTGTGTTAATTCTCTTAGGGTAATGGCTTTCAGCTGCATCCATGTTGCTGCAAAGGACATGATTTCATTCTGTTTGTGGCTGTGTAGTATACCATGATGTATATGTACCATATTTTCTTTATCTAATCCACTGTTGATGGGCCCCTAGGTTGATTCCATGTCTTTTATATTGTGAATAGTGCTGCAATGACCATATGAGTTCCTGTGTCTTTCTAGTAGAACAATTTTATTTTCTGTGGGACATATACCCAGGAATGGGATGTGGGGTCAAATGACAGTTCTGCTTTAAGTTCTTTCAGAAATCTCCAAACTGCTTTCCACAGTGGTTGAATTATTTTACATTCTCACCAACAGTGTCTAAGTGTACTCTTTTATCTGCAGTCTCACCAGCATTTATCTTTTGACATTTTAATAGTAGCCATTCTGAATAGTGTGAGGTGGTATCTCTTTGTGGTTTTGATTTGCATTTCTCTGATGATTAGTAGTATTCAGGACTTTTCCATATGTTTGTTGGCCGCTTGCAGGACTTCTTTTCAGAAGTATATGTTCATGTCTTTTCAGTGGGGTTATTTCTTCTTTGCTTGTTGAGTTGGTTAAGTTCCTTTTAGATTCTGGATATTAGACCTTTGTTGGATGCATAGTTTGAGAATATTTTCTCCCATTCTGTAGGTTGTCTGTTTGCTGTGTTGATAGTTTCTTTTGCTGTACAGAAGCTCTTTAGTTTAATTAGGTCCCACTTGCCAATTTTTGTGTTGGTTCCAATTGCTTTTGAGGACTTAGTCATAAATTATTTCCTAAGGCCAATGTCCAGAATGATATTTCCTAGGTTTTCTCCTAGGAGTCTTATATTTTAGAATAGAAAGATTTAAGTACTTGAGCTCAGTTATTGGCCTTAAATGGAGACATTCCTTGAATCTTATCCTCCAGAGTATTAGTGGGCTTGAATAGTTGAGCTGATTCTGAAAACAATTTTGTGTTTGGAGGCCTGGTTTGAGCAGAGCTTTACATTTGTATTTGAGTTTGATATTCTGTTTCTGGTATGAATTGGTATGGATAATTTCTGTGCTTCAAATGTACATACTGGCCAAGTAAGGCCCAATTGAATAATCACAGATATTGCAGAAATCTTGAAAGCCATTATGGTTTGGTTCCCTGTCAAGTTTAAACATTGCCTCTACTACAAACTTAGAAAGCAATTATCCAGGCTCTATATAATAACATGACAATAAACATAACCCTGTCTTAAGAGTTAAATATTGAAACCCCAGTGATAACAGCTAGATAGATATTTAGCCACCACTTTCCTATTGCTGTGGGATACCCAAAGGATAGAATTCAAGACCCTTAAAGAATACAGGAAGAAGGAGGAAGGGAAAAATGTTTCACTGCCTTTTCTCCCTAGAATGAAAGGAAGGATGCCTTTAGAAAAGAAATATTGAAGGATATAAATTTCCCCCAAAAAAATATTAGGTGAGGATAGCCATAAGTGAGGCATGAACTTTGAGTAAGTCTCAACAATGAAATGAGAATTTTATGTGTTTTAAATGTCTTAATACAAACATCATTCATTGCATGTAGGAGGAAAAAATTAATATTTAACATTGGAAGAAAAGGATAATTAGATGCCATAAAATGGATAATTCAAGAAATTTTGAAAGAGAAGATAGATTACTGAATTCCTTTAGTCTGAGTAAGGTAACCAATTAATTTGAATGTCAAAATAGGAATTTAATACCAGTATAATGCTTATTATTAGAACTTAGTAATTTCTATTTAGTAATTGAGATTACTATATTTGTACATGTATGTGTGTACGTATGTGTATAATATAATACCTGTATATATCATTATACTTAAAGAAAATGCTAGAAAAATCAAATATTTCTTATTCATTGAAATGTTCCACTCATTTAACTTACCCAATTTGTTGTATTTTTAAATTTTTGAAGTAAACATCTAACTCAAGTCCTCTCAGATCTATATTTTTCCTAGTTGATACTTTTGTTCAATATTCTGGTACCCCAAGTTTAGTGATCAGTTAAGCAGCACCTTGTGACAAGTTCTGTCATTGTCCATGTCTTTGTTTTAATTCTTGGAGGAATTCGGAAATTAATTAATGCCATGGTAGCTCCTCATGTTGAAGACAGTACCACCAATGTGTACATTTCGCTAGAATTTGAAGACCAGGAAAACTATCAGAGATACCATCCCTAAGGATGGTGCTTGTGGAACAAATTCTGGACATTCCCTCAGGAAAAAATATATATATATGACTAAAATGCTTCCATAATTATTTTGAAGTAGCTACAAGTTACCAAAATACACCTAAAACTTGCAAGGCTACGATTCTTAAAGAAGTGATACGTTGGGCGGGGCGCGGTGGCTCACCCACGCAGTTTGGGAGGCCAAGGCGGGCGGATCACGAGGTCAGGAAATCGAGACCATCCTGGCTAACATGGGGAAACCTCGTCTCTACCAAAAATACAAAAAATTAGCCGGGTGTGGTGGCGGGCGCCTGTAGTCCCAGCTACTCCAGAGGCTGAGGCAGGAGAATGGTGTGAACCCAGGAGGCTGGAGGTTGCAGTGAGCCGAGATCACGCCACTGCACTCCAGCCTGGGCGACAGAGCGAGACTCCATCAAAAAAAAAAAAAAGTGATATGTTGTTTATAGAGGAGAAAGATATAAAAGTTAAAGATATTTAGGAGTATGCATTACATGAGAGAAATAAATTCAACACTGAAATTGAAACTGAACGTTAGAACATTAAGTGTAGTAATTATGGCCTTCAAAATATACTTGAGATGTTTGTGTGAAAGCAAATAATTATCTCCTAAAAATAAAATATATATATTAGTAGAGAATATCTGGGGCCAGGAAACCAAGAAATGAATTTCCACTTTGTCTTTGCCATTCACATTTCATTTGACTTAAGGAAAATTTCATACCATCTCACAGATGCTAGGGAACTATTAAATTTATGATAAGATATGATATTAAAGTTCTTCAACATCAGGAATGAATCATTTCAAATAGTTATACAGTAATGGTGGAGAGGAAATTTTTTTTCACCTCCTGAAAGGAGAACTTCAAATGGTGTCAGCAAGTTGACATTAGTGCTCCTTTCAAGTACCACATAAGTTGTAGCCAAAGTTTTAGAAGCTTTTCTTTCTTTTTTTCTGTTTTGTTTTTGAGACGGAGTCTCACTCTCTTGCCCAGGCTGGAGTGCAGTGGCTCGATCTCCGCTCACTGCAAGCTCCACCTCCCGGGTTCACGCCGTTTTCCTGCCTCAGCCTCCCGAGAAGCTGGGACTACAGGCGCCCGCCACTACGCCCGGCTAATTTTTTTTTTTTTTTTTTTTTTTTTTTTTAGTAGAGTCGGGGTTTCCCCATGTTAGCCAGGATGGTCTCGATCTCCTGACCTCGTGATCCGCCCACCTGCGCCTCCCAAAGTGCTGGGATTACAGGCTTAGAAGCTCTTCTTCATGAATTCCTTGTCTAGCATATATTGAGAGCCTCATTGAGATTGTAAATGATACTCTTCATTGATTGCTGCTTTAAATGTTAATTTCACTGGCGTCGCAATTCACATTTCTACTGCTTTCTTTTTGCTACTCCATGACAAGTAATAACATTGCACTCATTTACAATTTTTTGTTAACTTCATTAAAATTTCATGAAATGACACTATAGTTGGTTAAACCATGGAGACAGCTTAGCTTGGTAGAGTTTCACATTTTCTGATTAGGAGAAATACCTCTGTGCAAACTTTCTGTGATAAATAAAGGCTTAAGACAACACATTAAATAAATATAATGCATGTTTATGTTCCTTTTACTAATACCTGTGCTGTTGAACAATATCCAAGGGTAATTTCTCATGAGTGCTGAATGTACTGTAACGGAAACATCCTAAGAAATCCAGGAAAGATAAATATAAGTCATTCTTACTCCAGAAATCACACATCCGTCATACTGCAGTTAAAATGTTATTTCTATATTACAAATCTGATTATGCAAATCTCTTGTACAACACTTTGGAGATCAATTTTTAGAGTCACGTCTATGGTTATTTCACCTACAGACATGAAAAAAAGAGAGTAGATAACAGCCTGTATATGGAAAATTTCATAAAATGTGTATTTCCATGGTTAAAAACAAAAGGAAAGTGAAAGTTATAATGAATTTTTTCACTTTGATTAAGTTAATTATAGTAAATTTCGTACGGTAGAACATTTAGAATTACCCTATTAATATCTGCCTCAAGATAGTACAGATAAATGTACTGCAATGTGCATTGTAATTGGCACATTGTTTTCTAAATAAACCTTTGGCATGAAATAATAAAGCATGAAAGACCACCAGCAGCCCTTTCAATAATGACAGTCTCATAGGAGAAAGAGCAATGAAGCGTAGATCTTGCTTATTTGAACAGGAGAGGGGAGAATTAGGTACTATCAAATTTATTGATGTGCACGTCTTGCTTATGGGAATTTTTGATGTAGTTCCAATGACGCAACAACAAAAATTGAAATGTAAGACCGTGTCCACAGAAGTCTTTAAAAGAATGTCCATGATCTGCCATATCAATCTAGAGGAAAAAAATAATATCTAGATCATTATATTTCTCTACTTTGAGCTTCAGCCTTGAATACAGGGCTGGAAGACTTGGGGGAATAGGCAAATTGTAACACTATACAAAACTGCTAGTCAATTTTACTCAATTCCAACAAATCTATTGGGTTAGAATGGATAAAACTAGCCTTAAATTCCTTTAGCTATCTCAGAAGCCATTTGTAATAATCATCCCATTGTAATGCCCCACCCCCAAAATGTCCATGTTCTAATCCCTGGAACCTGTGACTATGTTAGCTTACATGGCAAAGGATTTTTGCTGATGTGATTAAGTTAAGAATCTTAAGATGAAGAAATTATATTGGTCCTTATAAGTAAAATAGAAACAGAGGAGGGCTCAGAGTCAGAGAAACATGAAGGTGCTACACTCTTGGCTTTGAAAATGGAGGAGAAGGACATTTGCAGAGGAATGCAGACAGCCTCTAGACGTTGGAAAAAATAAGGGAACAGATTCTTCAATACAGCAACCAGAATAAAAAAAAAAAAAAAAAAAAAAAAAAAAAAAAAAAAAAGCTCTCCTGTCACCTTAATTGTAGCTCAGTAAAACTCATTTCAGACTTCAGACTTCTAGAACTATAAGATAATAAATTTGTGTTATTTTATGGCATTAAGGTTGTAATAATTTGTTATAGCAGCAATAGAATGCTGATTGATATAATGCTGCACCATCCACCATCAGTTGGAAAATAAATTTCCCACTTTATATCATGAACTTCAAGTTCTACTCAGCTTACATATTATTTAATTCACATTTCCCGATATCTTTCAGTAAGCACTTACTCTCTAATAATAACAAAGTACTTACACTTTCCAGATTACCTTTTCTTGTCAAGTTAGCTTTTTATTTTTAATTGTAGATTTCTATGAGGCTGTAAGAAGAGAGGGCTTCCACTATCTTTTGCCCAGTTTCCTTATATTGTAACATCTTGCAGTACCATATCACAACCAGGATATAGGCATTAATATGGTCAGGATATAGGCATTAATATAGTCAAGGACATATTGTTACCATAAAAATCCATCAGGTTGTTCCTTTATAGACACATCCACTTCCCTTGCATCACCACATCCTCCTTAACTGCCAGCAACCACTCATCAGTTTTCCATTTCTATAATTTGGTTATTTCAAGAATGTTACGAAAATGAAATTATATATAGTATGCAAGCTGTTTGGATGAGCTTTTAAATTGGTATAATAATCTAGCAATTCATTCAGATTATTGTATGTATCAACAATTTGTACCTTTTCATTGTTGAATAGTATTTTATGTTATGGATATGTCACAGTTTATTTCACAAGTAACCTATTGAAGAACATCTGAGCCTTTTTAGTTTTGTGCTATTGATATAAACACTTGTGTATAGATTTTTGCATATACTTAGTTTTTATTTCTCTGGAAAATAAGCTTAAGAGTGCAATTGCTCAGACATTTGGTAAGCCCATGTTTAATTCTTTATAAGAAATTGTCAAACTGCTTTCCAGATTGGCTGTATCATTTTACATTCCCACCAATAATGTAAGGGATCCAGTTCCTCCACATTCTCATCAACATTTGGTGTTGTCAGCAGTTTTTAATTTTAACCATTATGATAGGAATGTAGTGATATCTTATTGGGATTTTAATTTGCATTTCTCTAATGGCTAATAATGTTAAACATCTTTTCATAGGCTTATTTGACATCTCTATGTCCTCTTTGGTGATATGCCTCCTCATGACCTTTGCCAATTTCCTAATTACATATATATATGTTTTAATTATATATGTAATTATATATATATAATTTGTTTACTGTTGAGTTTTGAAATTTATTTGTATACTCTTGATACTAGTCCTTTATTGGATATGTTAGATATCTGATTTGCAAAAACTTTTCTCCTGATCTGTAGTTTATCTTTTCATGCTATAACATGGTCTTTAAAAGCCAACATTTGCAATTTTTAAGAAATCAAATTGATTTTTTTTCCTAACATGGATTGTGTTTTTGGTGTCAAGTCTCAGTTGTTTCTTTAGAGTCAGAACATGTTTCTTCTATCTTTTTTACTAAAAGATTTATAGTTTCACACTTTACATTTTAGTCTATGATCCATTTCCAGTTAATTTTTGTATAAGGTGTAAGACATATGTCAAGATTTATTTTTTTGTTGTTGTTAAGGATGTCCACTTTCTTCAGCACAATTTGCTAAAAAGTCTGTCCTTTCTCCATGAATTGCTTTTGAACCTTTTTCAAAAAAATGTTTCTTTGAGTCTATTTCTGGGTTTTCTATTTTATTTCATTGATGTTTCTATTCTAGTAACTTTGTGTAGAATACTAGAATAATTAATATTCTAGTAATATCACCCAGTCTTGAATAATGTTGCTATAGAATGTCTTAAAAATGTATAGGGTAACTATTTATTCTTTTCCAAAATACACTGAACAATTCTAGTTTCTTTGCCTTTCCATAACATTTTAGAATAAGCTCATCTATATCTACAAAAAAACCTTTCTGGAATTTTGATATGAATTGTGTTAAGCCTGTAAATCAATTTGAGGAGAATTGATATATTGTATTTCCCATGTTGTGTATTCCAATCCATGAGCACAGTATTTCTCTCCATTTATGTAGATTTTCTTTAATGAAATTCACCAGCATTTTGTAATTTTCAGCATAAGGATCTGTACATGTGTTATCACACTTATATCTAATTACTTCACTTTGAATAGTCATCATTTTTTTAATAATTTGGTTTCTACCACTTTATTTGTACTATAAAGAAATGCAATTGATTTTTTGCATGGGATCTTGTTTCCCGCAATCATCTTAAACTCACTTTTTTTTTTTTTTTTGAGACAGAGACTCGTTCTGTCACCCAGGCTGGAGTGCAGTACCATGATCTAGGCTCACTGCAACCTCTGCCTCCTAGTTCAAGCAATTCTCCTGCCTCAGCCTCCCGAGTAGCTGGGACTATATGTGCATGCCACCACGTCTGGCTAATTTTTATTTTTGTATTTTTAGTAGTGACAGCGTTTCACCATGTTAGCCATTATGGTCTCGATCTCTTGACTTCATGATCCACCCACCTCTGCCTCCTAATAAACTCGCTTATTAGTTGTAGGATTTTCTCTATAGGTTCTTTATGTTCCCTATGTAGACAATCAATGTATTTGCAAATAGATGTAGTTTTGTTTTTTTTTTTAATTTTTAATCAGTATAACTGTTGTTTCCTTGCCTGGCCTTATTGTGCTGACAACAACTTCTAGTAATTTTTGAATAAGGTTAGTGATCGTGGGCATCCTTGCCTTGTTCCTGATCTTAGATAAAAAGCATCTGGTCTTTAACAATTAAGGATGTGATTGGCTTTAGGTTTTTGGTAGACGATCTTTCTCAAGTAGAGGAAGTTCCTGGCCCTTCTCCAATTCTACTTGGCTGGGAATGTTTTATCATGAATGTGAGTGGTATGTTGTCAAATGCTATTTTTGAGTTAGATTTTACCATTTCAGTTCTTATGTTTAAGTGTAATAGAATTATGTGATTTTTCTTCTTTAGCCTATTGATGTAACAAATTACATTTTTGGTATTTGAATTTGTAACCAGATTTACATACCTGGAATAAGTCCCAGTTGATCCAGGTATATATTATTTTTATTCATTGGTAAGTTAGATATTTTGATAAAACGTTTTGCCTCCAAGTTCATGAGGGATAATAGTCTATAGTTTTTCTTTTCTTTTTTGTAGTGTTTTGGTTTTGTTGTGAGAATAATAGTAACCTCAGGAAATAAATTGGGAAATTTTCTCCCTTATTTTCTGGAATCGATTGTCTAAAATTGGTGGGAATTCATCAAATGTTTGATAGACCTTTACAATAAAACTATATGGACCTAGATAGTTCTATGTCAGCCAGTGGTTTTTCATTATAAATTCAGATTCTTTAATGGTTATAAAATTATTCACATTGTCTTTATTATCTTGGTTGAGGTTCTGGTAATTTTTAGTGTACAAATAATTGATCTTTTTCTTCGACATTATGAAATTTATGAAGATAAAGTTGAGCATAAATTAATGAGGATAAATTTCCCATTATTGTTCTTTTCATTACTGTAGAATCTGTAACGATATCATCTATTTTATTCCTGATGTTAGTGACTTGTGTATTCTTTTTTCTCTGTTATCCTCAATAGAGGTTTATCAATTTTATTAATTTTTTGAAGAACCAGATTTTTTCCAGATTTATTGAGGTATCACTGACAAATAAAATTTTATAAATTTAAGCTGTACAACATGATGTTTTTATATATGTAAAATTGTAAAATAATTACCATAATCAAGCTAATTAACATATCTATCACTTCAAATAGTTACTATTTTTGTGATTCGTGAGAACCTTTATGTTCTACTCTCTTAGTAAATTTCAAGTATATGGTACAATATTGTTAACTATAGTCACATGCTGTACATTAAATCTCCAGAACTTATTCATCCCATATAACCAAAACTTTTTACCCTTTGACTAACATCTCCCCATTTCCCACCCCAAACCCCTGGAAACTACTATTCTACTCTCAGCTTCCATGTGTTCAACCTTTTTAGATCCCAAATATAAGTGAAATCATGCAATATTTGTCTTTCTATCCATGGCTTATTTCACTTAACATAATGTCTTCCAGGTGCATCCATGTTGTTACAAGTGACAGGATATACTTCTTTATCAAGTTTAAATAATATTCCATTATGTTTACACACAACATGCATACATATATTTTCACACACATATACATATGTGTGTGTGTATGTATGTGTGTCTGTGTATACATAATCACTTTCACATTTTCTTTATCCATTTATCTACAAATGGACACCTATACTGATTTCATATCTTGGCTATTGTGAGTAATGCTATAATGAAAGTGAGAGTGCAGACAGCTCTTCAAGATGCTAGTTTCACTTCCTTTGGATTTACATCCATAAGTAGGATTCACATATCATATGGTAGTCCACAAAAGATGTTGAATATCCAATGTAATCTTGAGCAAGAACAAAGCTGGAGGTATCACAGTACCTGATTTCAAAATATATAATAAAGCTGTAACAAACTCTATGGTACTGGCATAAAAAGTAACAAACATACAGACCAGGGAAAATAATAGAGAGTCATTAAATAAATCCATACATTTATGATAAACTGAACTACAAAGTTGCCAAGAACACACCATGAGGAAAGGACAGTCTCTTCAATAAATGATGTTCAGAAAACTGGATATGCACATGCAGAAGAATGAAATTGGACCTCTCTTTCACGCTATACACACAAATCAACTCAAAGTGAATTAAACACTTAAAGGTAAGACCTGAAACCATAAAACCGCTAAAAGAATATGATGAGAAAAAGCTTTTTGACAGTGGTTTAGACAATATATTTTTTGGAGATAACTCTGTGAAATTGTAAAATATATATTTAATCTTCATCCCCATTCCCCGCAATACAACTCCACAAATCCTCGAAGTCTCCAAAGTGCTGTCTTTTTGTATGCTAATGTTGACTGATAGTGATAGAGACAGGAGGCAGCCAAGGGCCCCTCTGGCAAAACCCCACCTTGAAGCCTGAAAAACCAGACTGCCAGTCCTGATAAAGCCTTCCCTTTTCCCCACTGATTCTTTTTGAATAATAGCCACCTGCGCACTGGGAGCACGGGGTGGAGATTTGCAATGGGGAGGAGCCTGGCCTCTCCTGTTCCTGTTCCTGGGTGGTCACCTGGGATTCAGTTGGTGAGGTGGAGAGCCTGTTAGCAGGACCCCATCTCACTTTGCTGTGTTGTTTTTTCCTTTTTCCTTTTTGCCCAATAAATTCCATTCTTCTTCATTCTTCAAAGTGTCTGCCAGCCTAATCCTTCCTGGTCATGTGACAAGAACCCACTTTATAGCTGAAATAAGGAGAAAATCCTACAACAGTAGCTTCAAGATAAGGCTGGTCACTAGAAAGACAAAGACATGATTAGACTGTTAGGACTTTCAACCCCACATCCCAACCTCTGTGGAGGGAAAGAGAGCTAAAGGTCAAGTTGACTACCAATGGCCAAGGGTTTAATCAATCATCAGTATGCAATGAAACCCCCATGAAAAAAAAAAAAAAAAACTGCAACAAAAAAAAAAAAATCAAGAGGACAGGGTTTGAGCACTTCCAAATTCCTAAATGCAGGGAGACTTCTGGAGGGTGGTACACCTAGGTAGGGGATAGAAGCTCCATGTCCTCTCTCCCAGACCTCACCCTATTCATCTATTCATTTGTATCCTTTGTAATATCCTTTATGATAAGCCAGTAAACATAAGTAAATATTTTCCTGAGTTATGTGAGCTGCTCCAGTAAATTAATTGAACCCAAAGAGGAGACTGTGTGAAAGCTAAAGTGAAGCTGGTCAGTCAGAAGTTTTAGAGGCTCAGATTTGCAACTGTCTGAAGGTAGAGGGCGTTTTGGGGACTGAGCCTTCAATCTGTGGGATCTGGTACTGTCTCCAGGTAGGAGTTATGCTGTGCACACAAGCATAACAATTGCTTTTGTTTACTGTGTGGATGGAATATTTGATCCATTCCAACCAGACATTTGCATCTTGGTATCTTGTCTTAATTGCCAAAGTTTGTTTTAAGTCTTTAACTTCTATGATCCTCTAGTAAAATGAATGTATGATTTTAGGAAATTACAAAAACCAGTTGGGGCAGTCCATCCTTGCTCTTTAGTGGTCCACAGAATGTTGGACCAACTACGACGTAAAAAGCTCTACATTGGAGGACAAGACTCCTGGTTGACACTGGAATCTTTATTGAAATTTCCCCAGATTAAATTGTCTTAATTTACTAATGCCCAGTCTGAGGAGAGTCAGGAGGGACAGAGGTACTTTTCTGAAGTCTTTGACTTGGCAAGTCCCCACAGGGTATAACAAGGCAAGCATTAAATGCAATAGTTTGAGGTGAAACTGACTTGGTTATGTAAATAACTAGATGGTCAGCAATAGAGCGAGGAAAGAAGAAAAAGTAATAGAATAGATGAAGGGTTAAATTTTTCTTAGCTTTAGTTTGGTAGGGTTTTCCCCTGGGACTATGGCCCACAACTCTGGAGGGGGTGGCGCTTTCTTGACTCGGGTGTGATGAGTCCATCCTTTTTTTGCTGTATGAACAGCAGTCTCGGTGGTTAGCAACAGAAGGTAGGGTCCTTCCTAGGCTGGCTCGAGTTTCCTTTTTTTTTTTTTTTTTTTTCACTTTTTAATGAGAATGTGATCTTCAGGCTGGTGCTGGTTTACCAGAAATTCTAGGGGTGGTACATGTGCTAAAAGACTTTTAGTTTTGAGGGAAAGGAAAGTAGAAGATAAACCAAGTGTATAATTTTTAAGAAATTGACCTTTTGTTTTAAATGTGGGGACATCAGCAGTGGACTTTATGGTCTTTGGTGCCTTTCTACTGAGAAATTTCCTTTAGCATCTATTTTTTTATTAGTTTTTAGACCAAAGAAGAAAAACACCGTTTTATAATTTTTGTTAGGGAGTAGGTTAGTGCTTTAAGAAAAACTCATTGTGTTTTTACTTTAATGTCCAGTTCACAGAAAAACTGGATGATACCCCTTTAACTTTAGCTAATGTTTACACACAGAATTTTCTTTACAATTAACTTTTTAAAACTTGCTTAAACCTTCAAAACATTTTTTTAACTTTTTAATGTTAAGGTAAAAATCCACATTCTTATGCTTCTTTATAATCTTTTTACCAAAGGTATATTTTACTTTCCTTATACACCTTGCATATAAACTGTTTCTTCAATAGTACTCAGGAGGCCTTATTACTTTTAAATTATACAACATTTCTGCATAAATTTTTTATAACATTTTTCTCTTTCACAACTTTCACAGACAATTCCTCAACATGCCTCAATTTTCTGACTTATTACAAACATCTCTTTCTTTAAACAACCAGTTAATTTATTTCAGGACAAGAATTTACCATATAACATTCTTTTTACATAAATTCTGCCACCCCCCCCCCCTTTTTTTCTTTTTTCTTTTTTTGAAGATGATAACCATTCTTTTCCAAAGTGAACTTCCTTTATGTCTGTGGATTAGACTAAGGCCACAAGATTAGAATACTATAATACATGTTACACTGTTAACTTTTAGCAAACTTTACTTTTGTTGAAAACCTTGTAAGTTTGGGATTTCAATTATCCTTTGCTATTAATAAGACCTTATTTAGTCCAAATTAACTTAGAATTGGTATCGATGGCTTTTTTTTTCTTTAATTACCCAGGAGGAACCAACTATCCTCCTGTCCTGAAGGCAGTCCCTCCTAGGTCTGGTCGGACCTTTGTATGGTAATTAAGATTTAGATCCCTTGTTAGGAAACTTGCTGGGTTAAGGGAATTGTCAGTGGTTAATGTTAAATCATCTTTTTTTTTTTTTCCTTAGGATACTTCTGAACTGGCGAGGTGTGCTCACAATGAGGTTTCCTCTAAAAGTTATTTTTCTACTTTCTTCTGTTAGCAAAGCAGTTGCTGCTACAGATTGAGTGCATTTGGGCCATCCGCAGATTACTAGCTTAAGGATTTTTGATAGGAAGTCTACACAGGTTGTCAGTGGCCTCAGTGCTTTTGGGCTACGCCCTTGTTTACACTGACAGCAAAGTGGTATTGGAGTGTTATAGGGTTACGGAGAATACCTTTAATTATCAATTATAGGTTTAAATTTACCTTGGCTTTTAAAGGAATAGGGTACACTATTTTTTTCTCTTAACTACTTGTATATCTCTCTCTTTCTTTGTCTTTGATTTTCTCTCTTTTTCTCTTTGACTTTCCTTTTGCCTCTGTCTCTTTCTCTCTCTCTGCCTCTCTCTTTCTCTCTCTCTCTCTTTCCTTGACTCCCTCTTTGTCTCTCTGTCTCTTCCTCTTTCTCTCTCTGCTGGTCTTTCCTTGCCTCTGCCAGCCCTTTATGCTGCTGTTCTCTCAACCAGGGTTTGCCAGTGGGAGGGGTGGTAGCGTGGCATTAAATCCAGCTGTAACCAAGTGTCTATGTACGGGAACTGATCTGGGTGCTCCAGCTTACAGGTTACCCTTGTGCCATACCTTTGAAACAAGGGACCTGTCCAGGCTTCCTTCAGATGGCCAACCCACCTCTAATGCTGGCCAGTCTATTTCACACAAAGTTCTAAGTTTTCCTGATGTCATAATAACACAGTAATCTCCTTTAAATCCTTTCTTGAAATTTTTTAACATAGTTCCTAGTGGGGTGGGCTTACTTTGTGCCTGACCCATGCTTCTTCGAGACAAAACACCACACTCCTACCACATGCACACCACAAAACACAGAAGGGGTAAAAAGGGCACACACACACTTTTACAGTTTACACCAAACCAGAATCAAAACCAAAATCAGAGTATCCAGAAATCCAAGCCAGGTCAAAACCAAAACCAAAGTATCAAGAAATCCAAGTCAAGTCAAAAACAAAAACCAAAGTGCCGATAAAGGCACGCCATGGGTGATCAGGCCACGCTTCCACTCAAATGGAGTGGGCAAGTTCCAAAGACTAGTCTTACCAAGTTTCAGATGTCCGGACTCCGAGTGCCAGTTCCTTCCTGGTGTTCAGCCACTGCATTGATCCTCTGCAGGGGCCTGCCACGCATCACTCTGATGAGGTGTTCCACCAGGGCAAATGCCTACCTGGGAGCACTCTCAGGATCTGCATCACTCGAGCTGGCCAGAGTCCTCCATAGGGATGCTCCACAGGGCAGGGTTAAGCCACCTAAGGGGCTGCCTCAACCATCCTTTAATCACCTCACTTCCCAGTTAGGGAACCAAGAAATGTAGCAGGACAAGCCGCAGACAAAACCCCTCAGACACCAAGTTCAAGAAGAAAGGGCTTTATTTGGCTGGGAGCTTTGGCAAGACTCATGTCCCCAACAACCACACTCCCTGAGTGAGCAATTCCTGTCCCTTTTCAGGGCTTGCAACTCTAAGGGGGTCCATGTGAGAGGGTTATGGTCGATTGAGCAAGCAGTGGGTACATGACTGGGGCTGCATGCACTGGTAATCAGAATGGAACAGAACAGGACAGGGATTTTCACAATGCCTTTCCATACAATGTCTGAAATCTATAGATAACATAACCGGTTAGGTCAGGGGTCGATCTTTAACCAGGCCCAGGGCATGGCACCGGGCCATCTGTGTGTGGATTTCATTTCTTTTAGTTTTTACTTCTTTCTTTGGAGGCAGAAATTGGGCATAAGACAATATGAAGGGTGGTCTCCTCCCTTAGCATATTGTTAGATCATGTTTTTCTTTGTTTTGCTTATATGCTCCATGCATCTCTGATATATTTTAATATTTCAACTACTTACATTTAAGGAAATATTCGTGTTAGAGATTAAATCTGCCATTTTGCCATTATTTTAATTTTGCTTCCTCTGTTTCCCATTCCTGTTTCTTTTATCTTACCTTCCTGTGGACTGTTAAAACAATTTTAGTAATGGTTGGTCTTGGGCTTCTCTCCATCACCTCCAACCCCTGCCCTGTGAATGGGACTCAGCAAAGAGCTGAGTATTCATCTCTTCTTGCCATCAGTGATGTGGCAAGGCCTTATCTCAAGCAATTTCTTCTGCCAGAAATATCTTTCCCTTTACATTTGCCTGGACAACTTTTAGTTATCCCCACCAATAAATCTTTCCTGAATTTTGAAACCAGAAAAACTTACTCTGTCTTGGAAATCACATGGCATTTGTAGCTTAGGATATAATTATTTTTTTCTCTTTATGTGTTTGTTAGACTGTAAGTTCTTCAAAACTAGTTTATCCAGCCACAGCTCATATTAAGCATCCAATATTGAACTGAACTGAATGTTTTTTCTTGAGTTTTAAAGATTATATAAAATTTACTATTCCTTTTTTTAGTTGTGGTAAAATAGTCATAGGTTCTTGTAAGTCAGAAAAACTATTATGTAGGGTAAAATTGGTGGTTTTATATAAGCTTTTCCCCCTTGATTAGTTTATCCCTAACTGTGGCCCAACTATCACTAAATGAGAAGATGCTTCGTCGTCCTTTTCTCATAAGAGGTGCTGAACGATATGGTCTTAAGTAGTTTATAACCTTTTTTTAGAGCATACCTGAGGAAAACAAAGATAGGTGATGGGAATAACAAAAATTGAAGGAATCATATTTTTTAGCCTTTGTCTCTAAGAATGCAAAATTAAACAATTTTTATTACAAATCTTTGTCAAAATAACATTTAATTAAGTTGTTCTTACATTGTTCCTCAAATTTACCCCTCTGCAACTGTTTTCATTTCTAAGAACAACGAAGTTCCAGGTGACCACAAGAATTTAGTGTTAACCCATTGACAAAATCAGATCATTACAATTCTTTTACACTGAGGAATTCATGCTGCTGCCACTTTCTTGGATCTGAGATTCAAAGGCAGAAATATAAAACTGCTGTTGCATTTGACTGGATTACAAAATAAGCAGCATCGTTAGCCTGGTTGTCAGAAAAAAACTTTAAAGTTCTGGAGGAGAAAATGCATGCCTTCAGGGGTTGCTCTAGGAATTCAGTCTGGGACCTGCCAAGCATATATAACAGAAAGAATTTATGCTTTTCAGTTATAAGGAAATTACAGAAGAAGTGTGAAATCTTGACTCCATTCCCATATTGGTATCAAATTGATCATATTTAAATTCTCAGCTTCAGTTTTCCTCTCTGTAAATAAAAATAATGCAAATTTACTAATGTTATTCCTAAGCTAAAGTGAAATAATATGAAAAACTGATGCGTCCCAAATTTACTGTATAGAAAAGTCCTAACAATATTAGTTAACATCATTTTCTCAAGTCCCTCGCAAGGGACAGCATCAGATGCATTCTCAGAAAGTGAAAACAAAAGATAAGAACAATGACAAACCCCATGTCCACATTAAAAGCTCCACATCCCCTCAAGGAACAGGCTACATAATTTTTAAAGACAAGAGAAGATTGTGCAAAAGCCTTCGGTTTTGTGGAACTTATGCTAAGATCAAAATGAGACAACTGCAAAATAGAAGGCCCTAATAGTCACCATTCATATAACGAGGGTAATTAATAGTATGGCGAAGGATATCTTCAATGAGAGTGTTGGAACCTGGAAGATGAGGTTATCAAGATGTTGCATGGCTCCTATATAGTATCCGAGGGCACATCAAACTTGTAAAGGTGATAGAATTCAAATCATAGCCAATATGGAATTCTTAGGAGGGCCTCTTCCATGCTCTCTCTGCTCCAATTATAACCAGAGATGCTCTCTTAGCTAAAGTTTGTCTTTTACGTTGATGGTATCAAAATATATCTCAAGTATGACTACCTTTCACTATCGGGATACCTACCACCCTATCTAATACAAGCCACCACCATCTCTGCTGGATCTGAATTCCAACATCAACTGGTTTGCCTGCTCTGATTTTTGTCCTTTTCTTCACAATGCAGCAAAAGTGAGGTTTTTAAATAAATCACCTCCAACATTCCCTGGCTCAACACCTGAGAGGTTTATATCACATAAAACACAAAATCCTTTTCACAGCCTATGGAGACTTACATGAACCAACTACTTACTCTCTTCGTTTCTAAACTTATCTCCAAACCTGTATGCCTCCTTCATACAGTTCTAACCACACTGTTCCTCCCAGCGTACCTCAAACACAGCTGTCTTGCCTCATGGTAATAGCTTCTTGGCTATCCAGAAGACTACTCTTTATAGGCCTTCCTCCCCTTACTTTATTTGTGTCACTGGTCAAATACCTGCATTTCAGAGAGCTCTTCCTAGTCAGTTAAATTAAAATGGCCACATTTCATTCACTTGTATAGTAATTTATTACTTTTTAAATTGACAAATACAATTGTATGTGTGTATTCTGTATAACATGATATTTTGAAATATATCTACATACTAGAATAACTAAACATACCTAAATAACATATGTGTTACCTCATGTAGTTATCATTTTTGTGGTGAGAACACTTATACTTCCACCTTCGAGCAGTGGACATTCCATCCACTTTAAAAGCCACAGTTTTCTTCAAAGCACCTATCACTACATATTGTTTATGTTATATATTTGTATCCTTGTTTTTCATTGTCTGTCTCCCCTACTGGGCTCTAAATGTCATGAGGATTAGACTTTGTCTCTCTCACTCACTGCTATAAACCCAAAGCCCACAAGTATGCTGGCATTTAGAACCCTATAGTCGTGACAGCCACCTCTCCACCTCTTGGTTTGATGCAGGTTTGTTTTCTGGCTTTTTTTTTTTTTTTCTGGAAACAGCCCTGGTACTGGCCTACTTCATAGAAAGAACTTGGTTTGGGATCCACATATCTCCATCTGTCAATTTTGTTCAGGCCACATTCTAACTGTGTAAACTTGGACAGAAACGTTAAACTTACCTCTGAGTTTCAGGTCTCTTCTAGGAAAATTAAAAATAATAATAATAATGCCTATCTCAAAGAGTTATTTCAAACATTAAAAATTTACCTTTAAACTGTCTGCTTTTTTCTGGGCTTATGGTATTGATTCATTAAAATGGCATTACCTTCCCCATCACCTTTCACTTCAACACTGAACTGTATCAGTTCCTGTCCCCTAGCTGGGCTCTGCCCTTCCTTCCTCTAGAGATTCTCTCACCACCGAAAGACACCCACTTTTTATGCTCGTCTTAGAACTTCATGTTTCATTTTTGATTCTTCTGGTTAGGCCTAATTGATTTACATATATGGGTGTGTATGTGTATGTGTGTGTGTGTGTGTGTGTGTGTGTGTCTACATGTATATATATCATTTATATATATTGATATGTATTATATACATATATATCCTTTTCTAAAATTGTGTATGTTTGCATCTGTGTTTCTACATGGTAGATGCCATGTCTGCAAAGCATGATGACTTTGTTTGGTTAGCATATGGGAAAGTCCCAACAGTAGTGATGATTTCTTATCTTCTCTGTTGTTTGCTGCTTCAGAAAAATAGGTAAAAACAGAAAGATGTTCAATCTCTTAAGCTCAGCGCTTTCAGTCCCATTTGTAACAATTAAACACATCTAAAAGTAAATTTTGTTACTAAAGTTATTATAGTCTAAACAAACTATCTTTTAAAATTTATATGCCAGTCATTTTAATTTCATCAGTAAATCAAGTAGACTGAATATAATTTTATGCTTTCAAACTAACAAAATGACTAGATCTATAAATGAAATTAAGATACATTACTTTTTGCTGTTTCTCCCTAGTTCTTTAAAATTGTTATTTCTCTACAAATTCAAAATGTTCAGAAATGTTTTACCTTTTTTCTAGAACGTCCTGGGCCTGAGGTTAAGCTTCGAAATGGGCCTTGTGTTTGGGGAGGCTGACTAACCAATGAGATGAGTGGGTCAGTGTGGGACCCTGGGTTGCAGGAGGTATCACAGAGGCAGGATTGGGAGGCATTTTGCTACTTTGCTGAGTGCGTAAGCCTACAGCTAGCAGCTACAGGGCATGGCTTGAACATTATTTAATCAAATAATTTGTGTTTATGCACTATCAACATATACCGCTAAGTAATATACATTTTTGTTTTCTGGGTTTGCTTTGTTTATGTGCCTGGTAGAATTTCCATAAATTATGAAGAACTAAGTACAAAATATGCTTTTTTAGCACTTCCCTGAAGAGCTATTATGTTGCAATACAGTACTAAATAAACATAGATGAGTATATATAATGCATATTCAAAACTTAAAGTACTTGAATGATAGCAGAGGGTGGAATAACACAAAATGACAATGAAGAGCTAGACAATTTATCACGGTTTGGAAAAGTTATTTGAAGAACAGACTTTAAGCTGAGATGCATAGGTTAAACTTTTTCAGACAGAAACAAGACTACGAGTCATAGCATTGAGGTGAGAAAATGTTTGCCAAATATGAGAAAGTGAAAGCAGGCCAAGGTGTTAAGAATATACTCAGAAGAGGGAATAGAATGAAAGAAATTTGAAAGGTGTTCAGAGGTTAAATTGCATAATCTGATAAACTATGGTAAGAAACTTTTATTTGCAATGGCAGGTGGCATCATATAATGGGAAGATATTGAAATTTTTTTAAAGAGAAAAACATTTTTCAATTAATAATCTAAAAATATTACTCTGATTCTATGGTTAAAAAAATGCTTAAATGAGGT
Source organism: Pongo abelii (assembly GCF_028885655.2). Taxonomy (NCBI): domain Eukaryota; kingdom Metazoa; phylum Chordata; class Mammalia; order Primates; family Hominidae; genus Pongo; species Pongo abelii. The sequence continues at coordinate 28,644,553 of NC_071998.2, forward strand.
TAAGACTTGAAGGTGAGACTGGCTAGGAGGAAAGATATAAGCTATAAGTTTAAGCAGTTTGAACTAAAATAGTCACAGAGTGGACAGAGAGAAATGAATGGGCATGAGATATATTTGGAGGGCAGAAACAGTAGGAGGTGCAGATTGATTCACTTGGAAGATAAAAGAAGACACTGAAGTTTCCAACCTGAGTTCTTGGTGGGTGATTTTAACAATTACCTAAGTGGAGAAATCCAATAAGAGGACCAGGTTTGTGGAAGGAAATCAAGGGATGTTTTATGGAAAATATTGTTTAATATATCTATTAGGCATCCATTTGGAAATGTCTAGTCCAGTGACTATATGAGTTTAAAGGTCAAGAAAAAACTGTACAGAAAAAAATGATATTACGAGTTATTACTATCAATAGAAACTACATTCTCACTGCTGCCTATTCCTTTTAGGTTAGCCTTCAAAAGCCAAGTCTGAAATGTATGAATTATTTATGTGTTGATTGAGGGAAATTCAGAAGGAGTTATAAGCACCACTCCTAATGGATTCTCCTCTGGTATTATCCTTTCAGCAAGTTCTCAAGGTAGAAATCCGTCCCAATGGGCCGGGTGCGGTGGTGGCTCACGCCTGTAATCCCAGCACTTTGGGAGGCCGAGGTGGGTGGATCACGAGGTCAGCAGATCGAGACCATCCTGACTAACACGGTGAAACCCCGTCTCTACTAAAAATACAAAGAATGAGCCGGGCGTGGTGGTGGACGCCTGCAGTCCCAGCTACTCAGAAGGCTGAGGCAGCAGAATGGCGTGAACCCGGGAGGCGGGGCTTGCAGTGAGCCGAGATTGCGCCACTGCACTACTCCAGCCTGGGCAAAAGAGCGAGATTCCGTCAGAAAAAAAAAAAACAAAAACTCCCAATATCTCAGTGCTTTGAAGTAACCCCTGGAATGAATTTACTAACGGCAAATCCAAAACAAGTTAGAACAACTCTGGTAGATACCTCTACTTATTATAATAGCTGCATTGACTTTAGAATAACTTGAAAGCATTTAATGTTAAATTTAGTATAAACCTTAGGTCTATTTTTTATCACCAGATTTAGTCACCAACTAGCTGAGTGATAGCACATTTTTATAGAAAGACATCCTTACTTGATGCCATCTCACCACCTTTAAGCTGTCTCACCACCTTAAGGCATCCTGCATCCCCACCATCTTTTCTTTATAGGGAAGACAACCCTCACCTTTAAGCTGTCTTACCTTTACACTGTCTCACCACCTAACCAAGAGCGAGACCTGCTTCACTTGAAATAGTTACAAGTTTGAAACAACTGATTTAGTAGTATCATTTTTTCTATAATCATCACATTATTCATCATTCCATTTCTAGTAAGTTGTACAGTGTCTGACACCTAATAGCACATAATTGTTGGATGAATACATGTACCCTAAATTAAGAGTAGCACATTTTATGAGACCCAAAACTAGTAAGTTAAATATGGAAACTTTGTATTGTACAAATTTGCTTCTCCTTTTTATTCTTTTAGTTCTTATTTAATCTGAATGAAAACTACTATTCTCATAGAGTTTATACCCAAAAAACCTTTAAACCCATCTCTGTGCTGGCCAATCTGTGTGTGAGTTGCTGAGTGCCTCCAAAAATCAGCCAATTCTCAAATTTGTTTTCATGTTTACTCCTCACTTGTCTCTGTCATGTACAGATTCCCAAGATAGACAGGAATGCATAGAAAGTTTATCTGACTATCCTATGTCTATGTCTCTCTTATTTCCAGAATCTCCTAGCTGTTCCAGCATTTATCCCAACTGGATCATGATCTCTGGCTATCAAAGTTATTATTTTACTCTACTTATATCTTACTACACTACTTTCAGATTCAAAGTCTTGTGTTTTCAAATTTTATGTAAAATTGAATTCATGCTCCCTGGTAACAGAGCTACAGATTTTGGCAGCCAGCCCAATGATGAAAAATTAACAATTTTTACCTATTAGATCCTCAAGGATCTAGAACTAGAAATACCATTTGACCCAGCAATCCCATTACTGGGTATATACCGAAAGGATTATAAATCATTCTACTATAAAGACACATGCACACGTTATGTTTATTGTGGCACTATTCATAATAGCAAAGACTTGCAGCCAACCATATGTCCATCAATGATAGACTGGATAAAGAAAATTTGGAACATACATACCATGGAATACTATGCAGCCATAAAAAAGGATGAGATTGTGTCCTTTGCAGGGACATGGATGAAGCTGGAAACCATCATTCTCAGCAAACTAACACAAGAACAGAAAACCAAACACCTCATGTTCTCACTCATAAGTGGGAGTTGAACAATGAGAACACATGGAAACAGGGAGGGGAACATCACACACTGGGGCCTATTAAGGGGGTCGGGGGCTAGGAGAGGGGTAGCATTAGGAGAAATACCTCATGTAGATGACGGGTTGATGGGTGCAGCAAACCACCATGGCATGTGTATACCTATGTAACAAACCTGCACATTCTGCACATGTACCCCAGAACTTAAAGTATAATAAAAAAAAAATCTTCAAGATGGGTGCTACACCAGTTCTGACTTCTGACTACACAGCACAGTTACTCTAAGTATCTCATTGTTGGAAGTAGAAGTTTAACATTTATCATATACGCACTGGGGAATAACTCTTGGATGGAATGCTTTAATGAGAATGATAAATTCTCCTTAAATCTTAATAACAACCTCATGAAACATCTATTATCTTCTTCACATTACATATTTACCTTGGACACAGAGCTAATATATATACTACAGCCAGATTTTTAAATCCATTTGCTAATCCCAATGTCTGTGAGCTTTGTACAATGCTTTCACTCTGGAAAATTGCATTACGAATCACCTAAAAAGTTCAAGTACTATATAAATACAATTTACTATTACTTGAAAAGAACGATGAAATCCTTAAAAACCCATGAAGATTTACCCAAAATGAGTCATGCTATACAATCCTTATTTCTTCTTTTGATAACTTTTCATTAGCTTGAGAAAACACTTGGAAACTTTAATAAAATGTTCATATACGTTAGTAAATGTTTATGAAATATGAATTGGGCAATATTGTTACACGAATTCACAAATGCCTTAGGAGTCATACCTAGTGTCAAATAAGACATTGATTTCAACTTTGGAATAAATCTCTTGTGGAACATGACACAGTTGTGTGGCCTTATTTTCACCTGCGTAACATTTTTAATATGTGCATTAGATAAGAATATAAAAAGATATTTATATTTTCAGTAGACAACAAATTAGAGAACTAATAATATAGTGACAAAAGCAAGATTTAATATGACAGTGAGAAACTAAATTCCTAGGCTAATATGAAGCCAACAAAATGTACCCTTAGTACTTTTAAGCTGAAAAATAACTAACATAAGTTTCAAGAGGAAGAAAAAATACTTAACATGACGTAATACAAAACTTATCTTGTCTCCAAATCTCCTAGTGAATTCATGGTGTAAGATGGTTGCTTACAGTAGTTAGCTAATTTTTGGAGCCTAAATAGAAGTTTAATTGCCCTACAAGTAAGACGTAGCAGACCAACTGTACTTTCTGCTATACGAAACAAATTTGGAGTACTAGGTACCATTAAACATCATTTAAATACATTGACAAGCTAGAGTGAATTAAGAGAAAGAAGAAATAAGAGATAAAGTTAGTAAGGGACCTGAAAACATCTCAAATAGATGCTAAGTGTACAAACTTCCATGTATCTTAGAAAAAAGAATTGAACAAAAGAGGAGGCATGAAATTTACTTTTGAAATATCTAAAGAGTTTTTTAATGAAAGATAGAATAGTTTTACCCTGTGTAGCTCCCAATAGCAGAACTAGGATTGCAGGTGGAAACGTGAGAAGTAGATTTTGAATTAACATGACAAGAAATAGGGGTAAGTTTAAAACTGCTTTAGAAAATAACGTATTGCCTTTAATGACAAGGACTACTCTGACATCAAAGATATGTTGAGAGAATACTATCATGGTCAAAGGTTGTTTGAATCACCAAACAAAATTTCTTGAATAAAAAAACAGCAAATAATAATAACCACAACGATAATGGTTTGTCTAGTTTTCATCTTTTGAAATACCTGCAAAACATTTCCGTAGGTATCATCAGAGATACATGAAGAGCATGCTCAAGCCTCAGCCACTGTAAACTCCTCTCTTATGTCTTGCATCCAACTCTTGATAGTACTCTATTGCTTTCCTTTTCTTCTGGGTCAAGCTTCTTAAAAGTAGTTTAATCTCACTGACTCTAGATACCTTGATACTTGCTTCTGTCTTCACTATGCTGAAACCACTCAAGCAAAGATCACCATAATTTCCACGTGAATACATTTCAGCTCTCGTTTCATTGGGTCAATCTATTGACTTAGACACTGCTAACCATTCACTGCCTAAAATTCCTTACCCCCTGGGATTCTCTGAAACTAAAGGTGTCTATCTCTTGCTCTCCAAACTCCTGCTGGCTAAACACAGTAAACAAATAGACTCCTATGGTAAAGGATACTTTTTCTCATTTTTAAATTCTCCTTTGTGTCCTTGTTTTTCACTTTTTCATGGACTCATTCACTTCTTTCTGTTTTTCATTTGTAATTTTTTAGGATTTTTCCTTCTGTGCTGTTACTTTCAAGACATCACCTGTTTTCCTGGGTTCAAATACCATCTAAATAATAATAACTCTCCATATCCCCAGCATTTGCCTTTCCAATCAGCTTCTGATTTAGCTTCTGACTAATATATTCACCTTGCTGCTCATCTGATCCTTGTAATATTCCCAGAAACCTCAAACTCATCTCAGCTTGTCCAAAATTGAACATATCTACCTATCTCCTTCAATTCTCTCCTTGTTTCCTATCTTAGTCATGGATCTCATCATCAACTTAGTCACCCAATCCACAAAACAGATGGTCATCCCAGATTCATCTCTTTTCCTCATATTCAACAAATGACTGAAACTTGCTCAATACAATAACTGTTGCAGTTAGGCCTCATATTGATGATTACAACCTTCTAAGTGTTCTTCCTGCTTCTTTCTCTCATTCTGACCTTCTTAAGACTGTAGTCTTTATCATCGCCAAGTTGAAGATGTCATGCCACAGATCAAAATACGTTAATAGTTTCCTCTGATGTAGAAACCAATAGCAAGAGTAGGAATAGCAAGGTCAAGGGCCTACTCAGGCCAGATAAAAACAAATGCTAACCAGGTGCAAGTGCATATGTAAACTTTGTGTAAGGGTTGCCCACAAAGGCACAGCAGAGAATATGTACCCCGAGTAGAAGTCTTCTCATCTCCAGGAAATTACTGTCATGAGAAAATAAAGAATTGATGCTGCCAGAAAGCTTTGTTAAGAGAAGCCAAATACGTGCTTTTAGTGAAATCTCTAATTTTTAATATTGATTCAATATGTACAAGAGAAAGACAGTATCTGTAGAAATTTTATTTTCGACACTTGATTTACAGAATCTCCTTCCTGTCCAGTCTCCTTATGTCTGCTTAAAAAGACTTTTGTATCCTAATATTTACCCCTGTATCCCAATTCAGGCTCTAGTAATAACAAAACTTTCTGGCAGCATCAGTTCTCTATTTTTTTCATGGCAGCAATTTCCTGGAGATGAGAAGACTTCTATGCTGGTTCTTTCCTTGCAATTTTGCTCATATTGTTTCCTCTGCCTAGAGACTCTCACCAACATTTTACAGTCAGTTACCTCCATAAAATGTATCAAAACAAATTTATGTTTTATATCCTCAGGAAAGTTTCCTGAAGTGCTCAAATTGGAACAAATCATCTCCTCTTTTCTATATCACATTGTTCTCATTTTCCATATAGGACGTATAATGTGGTTTTTAATGAATGGGTTTACTTGAGTGTCTGCTTCAGAAGATGGTAAGCTTGAAGACAAGAATCAGTTCTTAGTAATGCTGCATCCCCACCACCCGAAATAACAATAATAAGATAAAGAGTAGGGAAATAACAAAAATTTGTCAAATTCTTGAGTCTCAGATTCTTTAACTGCCCAAATTTCAAATGTTTTTTCACAGCTTCTATAGAAACAAAATGCTAGTATGTCATAATTACCTTCTTTTTGACTTAGTAAAACTCCATATGGATTAGAAGTTTGGGTGTACAAAAGTTGTTTCAAAAATTCAAGGCAATTTCATTTTACTCATCAGCTCTGAGCAGAGAATCAGAAAAATCAATTCACCATTTTCTCCCTTAGTATATCTTCTCTCTCATGTCTTCCTTCATTCTTTTTTCTGTTAGTTTTTTTCTAAAATTTCTGGCTATGTTTCTCACATGGCGTAATTTATCTCTATTTCTTTGAAGAGTTGCCTGCATCTGTATCTTCAAATGACTCCTGAAGCTTCCCTTCTTGTAGTGAGCATTTTTGAATCATCCCTGTATTTTCCCAAAGACAAATGTTGTGCTGCTGTCTGTTTAGATTTCCCCAGAGCTTCTGCTGTTATATTCTTGCACTCAACAGCAAATTTAACTTGTATAATAAGGTAACATTAAGGCCTAATTTAATAACAGTTGCCTAGCATGTCACTAATCCACAATGATACTAAAATCTGTATCATATGCTTACCCTTTCCAGAAGGAAGGAGAAGCACATATATTGCAAATTTATGAAACTCATTTTTTATTGTTACTGTGTGTTTCGGTTGTTTTAATTTCCTCATGTGTTGAAAAGCTTTCTGATATTCCCCTGGTTTTATTTTTGTTATATTACTACTATTATTATTATTCCTAAAGTAATCCAACTTACTTGTAAGCCAATGTATGCACTCAATATACATTTTAAAGTTGTTTTGGTAAGTCTATTAAGTAGTAGAGAAAGAATAACATGGTAACTCACATAGTGTCTGCTGTTTCCAGTATACTATTCTCTACATAGTTGCTTAATTTCATATCAGTGCTGAATAATAAGCATTAGCTCATTTTACACATGAATAAAGAGATGCTCAGTATGATTAGGTAATTTACCCAAGGTTGTGATACTAGCAAATAGTTGTCAGGATTCTAAAACTAATACCATTACCACTAGACTTCTATACTCAGTATCTATAAATAATAAACCGGGGTGCAGAAGCAGGGTGAATGAACAAGAATGACCACAAAGGAGAGAAAAGAAGAGAGATGTGCTCTAGAAACCATTTCACAAGACATGACATTAAATATACCTTCAAAAAACAATGCCTCTCTCTTCTCCAGTTTCATGTGCAAACCTGTGCTTATTAGCATGTGGTTATGCCAGGAAGAGAAATTGTTGCAGAAGGAAAGAGAAATGCAATGAATGAAACATTCAGAAACCCTGAAGGGTGAGAAGAAGCAGTATCACAGAAAATAAATTATTAATATATCCCATTTTCAATCTCTGGAATTGATAGAGAGCTTCTAATGTGGGCAATGTCTCACAATTAGCAATGTGAGACATTAAGGTTTTCTCCCTTAGTATCTAACATGCTATATTCTAATTATTTGTTTACAAATTGACCCTGCCTTTTAGACTGTGGGAATATCAACAGTAGAGGAATTATCCAAACCTACATCTTTAGGGTTTGGCTGAATACTTATTAAATAGCATGAAGAAATAAATATGCAAATAAATAAAAGAAAGAAGAAATTATTTATTTAATTTCATTATCAGTCTTCACTGATCTGAAAGTCACTAAGAAACTGAAACATCCTCATAACAACTCAGAATTCAATGGCTGTTAATCCAAGAAAGATGAATTTTAAAACAAAAGCATAAAACAGACAAGATTAATCCCATCAATTTCATGGAGATAAGAGTGAAGCAAGGGCTATGAGAATTCACCTAATAACAAAATCATATTAAATAATTTTAAGTGAATAAACATCTGTAATTTCACTATGTAAAACATTATTTATACTTCAGTCAAAAAGAGCAAAACTCATTCTTCTTAATATTTCTTGGCATTACTGCTGATAAACCCTGATGGATTATTTTAAGTTATTATAAGAAACTATAAAATAAAATAAGAGTATAAATTTGAAAGAAAATAAAACTTTCAAAAGGACAAAAGGTTAGTAATAATGAGAGGGTCTATAAAATTTATTTAGAGGTGATAGTGTCCAACAAGTTAGTTAGAAGAATATTCACTAAGATAAGTTCTTAGTAGTAAATGAGCTCCATATGAGAATGTTTGGAAGCAGGTAATAGACGACACATGGAGGCTGAAATGACCTATCAGAATGGTACCACTGTATATAGGATGGGCGGTAAAAAAGATATGCCTTTGACATTTTTGGAGTGATGGTAAAATTATGAAGGTGTGCTAGCTCCTTAAGAAACATAGGCGTAAGGAAGACTTGACCCAATAGATGTCAAGATAAAATTGAATACAAAACAATAGTAAGGCTCCGTTTCTCAGAATGAGTAGTCTTTTTAATTGTGATGCAAAAACATGCTAGAGGTTATCATTGCCGCACTTACCACCAGTAGTGGAATTCACATTGCCATTTTGTCAGCAAGTTATTCAATTACAGAAATCCATCCTGAGTTCCATGTCCTAGGATAACTGCTGCCTTTGTGTGTCTCCCAATAAACTGATCCAGCAAAAAAAGCATTCAAGTTTAATTGTTTTATTTGAAAGATGATTCTAGAAAACACAGGTAGGAGAGTAAAAAAATGAGAAGGGAAGGGGAAGACAGACAATAAAATAGGTGCATCAATGAAGCTATCACTTACAGAAACATAGCTTAATCCCACTAGAGAGTTGTGGGGGCCACTGTACAAAGTTTTATCTCAGAGATACCCCATCAGAGAGGAGAAGGAGCTAGTGCATTTACACACAATCTACCATTAGCTGAAGACCTCAGGAAGGAAAGAAAGCATTAATCTCCCAACACTGCTAGTTTCTCAAATGGGCTGCAAAGGCTCCAATGGATTATAGGAACACCTATAGGAAAAAAAAAGAAAAATGCAGGTGCTAGAAGTTGGAAGTCAAGGCTCTGTACTCTGACACAGAAAAGACACAAGTGATATCTGTTCTAGTGTGCCATAGCTTTCTGGTTACCATGCTGCAGATGTTACTTGAGCAAAGACTTTTCCCTTCAGTTACTTCAACTTGTAGACTTTCCACTCAAAGTTACATATACTAACCTCTTTAATCTTCATCTTAAATATTGTGTTGCTTTGTATTATATGCTTCAGTTTCACCTTCAACAAAATGAATTTCCTGCTCACTGGTTTTACAAAGTTTTATAAAAAGCATATTTTTATTATTAATTTTATTCTATTCTACTATGAAGTGTTTCATGTAATCTAGTATGGATTTGATTACATAATGTCTCATGAGGCAGCAAAAAAGAACTATATTTGAAAACACACAGATTATGATTAGAACACTTCATTATCAAGTTAAATGTGAAAGACTATGAAATGTAGTAGCTTCATTACCAAGCAAAAAGAAAAAATTAAAAACAGTACTGTATATATGAGGCAGGTATTGTCTCTGTCCCCTGCTCACATTTAAAACTGATATACAATATTTTAATCAGTAATAGGTAAGCTAAATATTTTTAACCACTAAAATAATTGACAAGTAATTAAAATATTTTTATAAACAAAATGCTAAAATCAAATGGTTTTATCTATGTGTTCCAAATAACATTTCAAGATTAGGTAAATCCAAGCTTATACAAAATTGTCCAGAAAATAGGAAAGTAGAAACTACTCAGCATGATTTGTGATACTGCCTTTCCAATCTTAAAAACAGAAGCAGATAGAGAAATATAAGAAACAAATACTTCAACATATATATTAAATACACACTTAATATTGCAGATGAAAAAACTCTAAACAAGATATTGGCAATAAAAATGTATCACAAACTCATCTCAATAGATGCCACAAAAACATGATATAAAATACAGCATTTACGCCTTATTATTAGCAAATGAGCAACAGAAGGGAATATTTTAATTTAAAGAAATTTAAAGAAGGGAATTCATGTAAAACTCATGGCAATTATTATACTTAACAGCAATGAGTTTAAGTATACTCTAAGAACAGTACTAAGACAAAGACACTTACTCTTACTGCTATTCTTGAACATCGTGATGAAAGTCCTAGTGAGGAAAGAGGAATAAGAAAAGAAAATGAAAGGCACACAGAATAAAATCAGCATGTGGGAGAAAAGTAACACCACAGAGAATTGAAAAATCTATGGATAATTACTACAATTCATAACATAATTCAAGGTTTTGTGTCCCAAATTCTTTTAATCGATTGCATTACCGTACATCAACAATGAATATGTAGAACAGGTGATTAAAATAAAGTAAACTGGCCAGGTACAGTGGTGTGTGCCTGTAATCCCAGCTGCTGAGGTCCCCAGCTCCTTGCATTTCCCAGATGAAACAACGCCCCACCCTGCATCTGCTCACCCTCCATGGGCTGCACCCACTGCCTAACCAGTCCCAATTAGATGAACTGGGTACTTCAGTTGGAAATGCAGAAATCACCCACCTTCTGCATTGGTCTTGCTGGGAGCTGCAGACTGGAGCTGTTCCTATTCAGCCATCTTGGCCCCATCAGTGTGCTGTATGCAGGAGACCCATCTCAAGTGCAAAGACACACATAGGCTGAAAATAAAGGGATAAAGGAATATTTACCAAGCAAATGGAAAGAAAAAAAAAAGCAAGTGTTGCAATCCTAGTCTCTGATTAAACAGACTTTAAACCAACAAAGACCAAAAAAGACAAAGAAAGGCATTACATAATGGTAAAGGGATCAATGCAACAAGAAGAGCCAACTATCCCAAATATATACGCACCCAATACAGGAGCACACAGATTCATAAAACAAGTTCTTAGAGACCTACAAAGAGATTTAGACTCCCACACAATAATAGTGGGAGACTTTTACACCCCACTCTCAATATTGGACAGATTAATCAGACAGAAAATTAACAACGATATTCAAGACTTGAACTCGGCTCTGGACCAAGTGGACCTAATAGACATATGCAGAACTCTCCACCCCAAATCAACAGAACATACATTCTTCTCAGTGCAACATAGCACATATTCTAAAATTGACCCCATAATTGGAAGTAAAACACTCCTCAGCAAATGCAAAAGAATGGAAATCATAACAAACAGTCTCTCTGACCACAGAGCAATCAAATTAGAATTTAGCATTAAGAAACTCACTGAAAACCACACAACTACATGGAAACTGAACAACCTGCTCATCATCTGGGACACAACTAAAGCAGTGTTAAGAGGGAAATTTATAACACTAAATGCCCACAATAGAAAGCTGGAAAGATCTAAAATTGACACCCTAACATCACAATGAAAAGAACTAGAGAAGCAAGAGCAAACAAATTCAAAAGCTAGTGGAAGACAAGAAATAACTAAGATCAGAGCAGAACTGAAGGAGATAGACACAAAAAACCCTTCAAAAATTAATGAATCAAGGAGCTGCATTTTGAAAAGACTAACAAAATAGGTGGACAACTAACTAGACTAATAAAGAAGAAAAGAGAAAAGAATGAAATAGACACAATAAAAAATGATAAAGGGGATATCACCACTGATCCCACAGAAATACAAACTACCATCAGAGAATACTATAAACACCTCTACACAAATAAACTAGAAAATCTAGATAAATCTAGATAGATAAATTCCTGGACATATACACCCTCCCAAGACTAAACCAGAAAGAAGTCCAATCCCTGAATAGACCAATAACAAGTTCTGAAATTGAGGCAGTAATTAGTAGACTACCAACCAAAAAAAAAAAAAAAAAAAAAAGCCCAGGACCAGGCAGATTCACAGCTGAATGCTACCAGTGTCACAAGGGTGATCTGGTACCATTCCTTCTAAAACTATTCCAAACAATAGAAAAAAAGGGACTCCTCCCTAACTTGTTTTATGAGGCCAGCATCATCCTGATACCAAAACCAGGCAGAGACACAACAAAAAAAGAAATTTTCAGGCCACTATCCCTGATGAACATTGATGCAAAAATCCTCAATAAAATACTGGCAAACCGAATCGAGCAACATTTCAAAAAGCTTATCCACCATGATCAAGTTGGCTTCATCCCTGGGATGCAAGGCTGGTTCAACATATGCAAATCAGTAAACATAATCCATCACATAAACAGAACCAATGACAAAAACCACATGATTATCTCAATAGAAGCAAAAAAAAAGCCTTTGATAAGATTCAACATCACTTCATGCTAAAAACCCTCAATAAACTAGGTATTGATGGAACATATCTCTAAATAATAAGAGCTATTTATGATAAACCCATAGCCAATATCATTCTAAATGGGCAAAAGCTGGAAGCATTCCCTTTGAAAACCAGTACAAGACAAGGATACTCTTCTCACCACCCTTAGTCAACATAGTATTGGAGGTTCTGGCCAGGGCAATCAGGCAAGAAAAAAGAAATAAAGGTTATTCAGATAAGAAGAGAGGAAGTCAAATTGTCTCTGTTTGCAGCTGACATGATTGTGTATTTAGAAATCCCCATCCTCTCAGCCCCAAAACTGCTTAAGCTGATAAGCAACTTCAGCAAAGTCTCAGGATACAAAATCAATGTGCAACACTCACAAGCATTCCTATACACCAACAATAGACACGCAGAAAGCCAAATCATGAGTGAACTCCCATTCACAACTGCTACAAAGAGAATAAAATACCTAGGAATACAACTTACAAGGGATGTGAAGGATCTCTACAAGGAGAACTACAAACCACTGCTCAAGGAAATAAGAAAGGACACAAACAAATGGAAAAACATTTCATGCTCATGGATAGGAAGAATCAATATCATGAAAATAGCCATACTGCCCAAAGTAATTTATAATTTTAATGCTATTCCCATCAAGCTGCCAGTGACTTTCTTTGCAGAATTAGAAAAAAGCTACTTTAAATTTCATATGGAACCAACGAAGAGTCCATATAGTCAAGATAATCCTAAGCAAAACGAAAAAAGCTGGAGGCATCACACTACCTGACTTCAAACTATACTATGAGGCTACAGTAACCAAAACATCATGATACTGGTACCAACACAGATATATAGACCAGTTGAACAGAACAGAGACCTCAGAAATAACACGACACATCTACAACCATCTGATCTTCTAGAAACCTGACAAAAATAAGCCATGGGGAAAGGATCCCCTATTTAATAAATGGTCCTGGGAAAACTGGCTAGCCATATGCAGAAAACAGAAACTGGATCCCTTCCTTACATCTTTTACAAAAATTGACTCAAGATAGATTAAAGATGTAAATGTAAAACCCAAAATCATAAAAATCCCAGAAGAAAACCTAGGCAATACCATTCAGAACATAGGCATGGGCAAAGACTTCATGACTAAAACATCATAAGTAATTGCAACAAAAGACAAAATTGACAAATGGAATCTGGTCAAACTAAAGAGCTTCTGCACAGCAAAAGAAACTATCATCAGAGTGAACAGGCAACCTACAAAATGGGAGAAAATTTTCACAAGCTACCCATCTGACAAAGGTCTAATATCCAGAATTTACAAGGAACTTAAACAAATCTACAAGAAAAAAACCAACAACCCCATCAAAAAGTGGGCAAAGGACATGAACAGACAATTCTCAAAAGAAGATATATATGCAGCCAACAAACATATGATAAAAAGGTCATCATCACTGGTCATTAGAGAAATGCAAATCACAACCAGCGTGAGGTACTATCTCATGCCAGTTAGAATGGGAATCATTAAAAAGTCAGAAAACAACAGAAGCTGGAGAGGATGTGGAGAAATAGAAATGCTTTTACACTGTTGGTGGGAGGGTAAATTAGTTCATCCATTGTGGAAGACAGTGTGGCAATTCCCCAAAGATCTAGAACCAGAAATACCATTTGAACCAGCAATCCCATTACTGGGTATATACCCAAAGGAATATAATTCATTCTACTATAAAGACACAAGCAAACGTATGTTTATTGCAGCACTGTTCACAATAGCAAAGACTTGGAACCAACCAAAATGCCCATCAATGATAGACTGGATAAAGGAAATGTGGTACATATACACCATGGAATACTATGAAGCCATAAAGAAGAATGAGTTCATGTCCTTTGCAGGTACATGGATGAAGGTGGAAGCCATCATTCTCAGCCGACTAACACAGGAACAGAAAATCAAACACTGCATTTTCTCACTCATACGTGGGAGTTGAACAATGAGAACACATGGACACAGGGAGGGGAACATCACACACCAGGGCCTATCAGGGGGTGGGGGTCAAGGGGAGGGAAAGCATTAGGACAAATACCTAATGCATGTGGGGCTTAAAACCTCGATGACAGGTTGCTAGGCATACCAAATCACCACGGCACATGTATACCTATGTAACAAACCTGCACATGCTGCACAAGTACCCCAGAACTTAAAGTAAAATTTTAAAAAAAATTTAAAAAGTTAAATGACCAAGTAGAAACCTGGTATTAAAAAAAAATAGATAAGATGAACACAACTACACAAATAACATTAAAGAATGCTCAATGATATTAGTAATTGGGCAAATGTAAACTAAAGCCACAGTGGCATACTATCTTATACCCAAATTAGCATAGATTTTGTGATATCAACTGCTAAAGTACATGTCCAGGAATTAGAATTCTTATTGCTGATAGAATCACAAATTTGTTACAGAGTTTTGCACTGTCTAGTAAAACTGAAAAGCTACTTGCTCTCTGATGCAATCATTCCACATTTGGTTATATATTCTAGAGAAATTATTATATATGTATATCAGACATATCTATGTATACATTCTCACACACCAGGAATGCTCATAGAAATGCCTATAAGAGGAAAAACTTAAAAAAACAAATTTCTATAAACAAAATAGAAGATAAATAAAATGGAGTACATTTTAAGTTCAGATATTTTATGACATGGAAATGAATCAACTTCAGCGAAAATCATTAATGTGGGTAAATCTCAAAAACATAATCTTTTAAAAAGAGAAAGTCCTAGAAGAATATATACAGTGTGTTTCCATTAATATATGCTTCAACGCTTGAAAAACTAGACAGCATATTATAAGAATATATCAGATTAAACAATAAAGAAAATGAATAAATGCAAATTTCAGCATAGTGGTTACCTCTGTGAGGGTGGGGAGAGTGATGGGTTTATGTAAAGATTACACAAGGGTTTTGAAAGAAACTGCTAACATTCTGTTGTTGAGTTGGTACATAGCTGTTCTTTTTAATTTTTTTTCACATTTCACTTTTGTTTAAATGTCACTTTTTGTTTCCATACTTAATAAAGCTATTCAAATATGAAGCCAAAGTAATTATAATATTCTTCCTAAGTAAATATATAAAGAATACTTTTTTTTTACATTTAAGAAACATACATTTTGGGACAGCCTTAAGTTCTGTAAAAATCAACAATATGGCAACACACAGCCTTGAGGACGAAAATTCATTCTTTTCTATCTTATAGCAAGTTTGCCTTTCCACGTAAAAAAATGAAAAGTGACTATCAAATAATAGGCTCATGAGTTCAGTAACTCTCTGTATTAATATCTGGAAGCTAGACTCATCTATGATTATTGTCTAGTGCCATGATATTAATCTCCCATCCATTAGATGAGACAAAAGTAGTATATTCAGTGACCTAAAGTGGGTTGTCTTAAGTGTAGTTATCTCTAGTGCAGTGATATATTGAAAATAAAGACACATTTAAAACAAAGTCACCATAATAAAAAGTTTCTTGGTGGTAAAATCCTTAAAAGCACTGTAGAACTGTTGAAAAATATGTTGCTTTCTAAAGAAATGAAGTACAGCCAAGACTAGAGAAAACCTTGAGAGGTCACACAAGCACATGGTCTAATGCCGAAACACTTGTTTTCAATTTTCTTCAGAATTATTAGATATAAACAATAGTTTATCTATTGTGATGTCCTGGAATTTTACACTTCATAGCCACAAGGTCATATTTTAACATTTTCTATTACAGAGAATTTCAGACTTAGGAGTATTTTTTAACTCTTACATTCCCATCACCTAGCTTTGACAATTAAGAAAGCATAGCCAATTCTTTCCTTCTCCATAACCTCACACATTCACCCTCCATTTCGTTGTTTTGAAACAAATCCCAGAGCACATTATTTCATCTATAAACATATTAGTATATGTGTCTAAAACACAATAGCTACCTTTGAAAACATAACCAAAATATCCTTATCACACTCTCCCAAAATAATTTCTAATATCACCAAATATGTAGGCAGTAGACACCTCTTACCGATTGTCCTACAATTGTTCTTTTTATTTTTACAGAATATTTGGTCAAATTGGGACCCAAACAAGTATCATACATTTTGATTAGTTAATTTGATTAGTTAATTTCAAATAGTCATTTCAGACTATTTGAGTATTAGTCATCACGCTGTTTTTTTCTTCTTACAATCTATTTTTAAGAAATCATTTGGGCTTAATACCTAGGTGATGGGTGGATAGCTGCAGCAAACCACCATGGCACACTTTTACCTGTGTAACAAACGTGCACATCCTACACATGTACCCCAAAACTTAAGAAAATCAAATAATAAAAAAAAAAAGAAATGGGAGTATTTTTTGTCTTATAATTTTCCAGTAATCTGAATGTACTACTTGCATCCCAGTGACATCATTTAATGTGTTCTTCTTTCTCTTATTTCTTGAAAACTGGTGATTAGATTGACCATTTGCAGGACTGTCTGATAGGAGGCATTTTGTACTTCCTTTACAAGAAACCTAACATCAAGTTGTCTCGTTTTGTGATGTCAGCAGCCATTAATGTTTAGTGTTTGGATCCAAATTTCACTAAAGCTGCAAAATATTTATATTTTAATTAAATTATTTTTGTTTCATGTATAAACTGGGATATTTTAATAAAGGTCTACTACTCCTTATCTGTCTTTTTGTTTCTCTGAGGTACTATTTATAGAAAAGGCAGAATAAATGCTTGTTTCTTTTTTTTAATAGAGTTTTCATATGGGTTAATTCCTTACTATTTGCACTACTGGTATTCAATGAAGTGTGTGTGTGGTGAGAAAGCTTCTCTTTTTTTAGTATCATAATGAGTTCATGGAGTTAAACACATTTGACATGCTTTGGTTTATCACACTTATTATTCTTACAGATGCTCAAATTGTCCCATCCTTTAGCAGTAGGAGCTTCTTTAAATTGGTAGCTTGAAATCGGCTGTGCTGACAGTATTTACACCACTGAAATCAGCAAACACAAATTAGGGCTTCTGTTTACATCACATACTATACTTATACTGTCTCTCTCTCTTTTTTTTGTTTTGTTTTGTTTTTTGTTTTTTTGAGATGGAGTCTTGCTCTGTCACCCAGGCTGGAGTGCAGTGGCGCGGTCTCGGCTCACTGCAAGCTCCGCCTCCCGGGTTCACACCATTCTCCTGCCTCAGCCCCACAAGTAGCTGGGACTACAGGCGCCCGCCACCATGCCCGGCTAATTTTTTGTATTTTCAGTAGAGACAGGGTTTCACCATGTTAGCAAGGATGGTCTTATCAACATCAAGTTTTAGTTGTGTGGAAAATATATAGTTAGTGCCCATTTCTAGTCCTTATGTTATTTTTTTTTTAGTCATTTTAGTTGTCTGAAGTGCATTCTCTACAGATATAATCAGGAAATGCTAATGAAAAATGCACCCTGAGTTCTTAAGTATTATTGATATTTTGTCTGTGGCCTTTATATTTTTAAAATTAGATTTTCTGGCTAATAATTTCTTGGATGATATTTTATTTATTTGAACATTTTTTCAAAGCAATTAAATATTTATTAATGCCATTATTTGTGTTCCTCAATGAACATGAATTGTAGTCATCTTCTTAAAATTCTCTCTTCCACCTCCATTCTTCTTGCACTTCACTTGTATTTCATCCCATATCTGTCCTGAAGTTTCTTTCTTCATGTCTCATTTTCAGCTCTTCACCAAAATTTCTCATATTTGCCCAATGTAGGATTTCCTTCACTTGTTTTTCTTTTTCTTCTGTTTTGAAATTAATTAATATCTTAAGTAAGACTCTCTTTTTCTTTTTTTTTTTTTCTGGAGTCACAGTCTGCCCGCAGGGTTTCTACTGCCGTTGTTGTTCTGGTGATGGTGGTGGTGGTGGTGGTGCTCCTAACTACTGATGGGGATGAGATCCTGGCTCTCTACTTCTCTACTTGGTCATCTCTGACACCCACTGGTAGGGTCTGGGGTCTTAGGGTGCCTAGCTCTAAAGTGAATCGGGTGGCTTCTTGGCTCATAAGTGACATATGGATGTGGGGCCACATGTTTTTCTATGATGCTTGGCTGGAGTTTTGTTTCTTGCAAGACTACCCTATTCGTAGTCCTTTAGCTAAGGAGAGCAAGCATTCGTTGGGGCTTTTTTTTTTTTTTTTTCATCTGCTGGCATTTCTGGGTTGCTGGCTCCCTTAGCTCTAAGTCTGGGATATATGAGGCAAACAAAAAAATCCTGGGAACACCTTACCACGTCATTTTTTTGGATCCTGAGGTCCCCAGCCAGTCTGCCTTCTCTCCATCTTCCAAAGTCTTCTTATGTTTGTTTTATATAACATCCAGAGGTTTTAGTTGTACTTAAAAGGAGGAATAGGAAAGATAAGTTCTTCTCCATTTTCCTAGAAGTTAAACCATAAATTTCATTTTCACTTAATTATTTTTAAAAATAACTTATGTTCCATGTTTGAGAATTTTTATCTATACCGGTTATGAGTAGTTTAGCTCTAAAATGCATTTTTAAACTTTTTCCTTTCCTATTTTCTTCCCAGTCTCAATCTGTAACCTTGACATAAACTGCAGAAAACTTTTTTCACCTTTTTTTCCATTGTCTTAAAATATAGCCTTAAAATGTACTTTGAAAATCCAATCCCTTCCCTTTCCCACTGTATACCCCCTTACCCCATGCACATTTATCTAAATGTTATTCATGTAAATAACATTTATATGCCTGTTAAGAAATTCCAGGGGCTAATTTGAAATGAAGTAGGCATGAAGGCCCAGCTGCAGAATTCTCCCCGACTTAAAGAGGCCTCAAGATGGATAATTCACAACCTGGCCACTGTCAAGTTGGTGCCAGCCCATGCTCCAGATGAGCCATAACACAAGATAGGTATCAGAGGCAGACACACAGCTCCTGCACCCTGCACAACTCCCACATGCCTCCCATATCAAGCTTCCCTTTTTTAAACCCCTGCCCTCAACCCAAACTTTTGAACAGGTTTCTTGAAGCGTGAGCCTGGTTGCTTCCCCACAGCTTTGGAAATAAAGTCATATTCCTTCCACTCCACTTCATCCTTGTTATTGGCTTTGCAAGTAGTGAGCAGCCAAGACTGTGCTCAGTTACATGCCCTTGGTCATTGAATAAAAATGTTGTCTTTCTTTCAAACTTTTTTATGTATCACTTGGGTATTTTCTTCATGTAAACCACATCCCTATTTTGGCTTTTCCTTGCCTTTTTATTTCTTAATGTTTAAGCTCTTGTTCTTTTTTCACGTTTATCCATTGGAATTATTTCATACTTCTCCTACTTGTAAGTAATGCAACTTTCAGTGAATCTATTCATTTGATTTTGATAAATTTGTTTACATGGTTCTCGATTTTTTATTGGATCTGCAATTTTTGCTCTTATGTCACTTTCATTAGCCTCCTTTTTCTGCTATAACAAATTGTCACAAATTTAATGGCTTAAAACAACACAAATTTATTTTCTTACAGTTCTGTAGGTCAGAAGTTTGAAATGGGTCAGCAGTGCTGCATTACCTCTGAAGCAAATAGCAGAGAATGTTCCTTGCATTTTCCAACTTCCAGAGGCCTCCTGCAATTCTTGTATTCTCCTCCTCCATCTTCAAAAACAGCAGCATAGCATCTTCAGATCTCCCTCCTTCTCTGTCTCTGACTCATTCCTTTATCTTTCCCTCATAAGGACCTTTGTGAGTACCTTGGACTCATAAAATAAATAAATACATTCCAAGATAATTTCCCCTTCTTGAATTTCTAAACTTTAATCACATCTGCAAAATCTCTTGGCATATAAGGTTACGTATTCACAGTTTTCAGAGATCAGATCTTGGACATCATTCAGGGGCTATTACTCTGTCTACCACATCATACAACTGTTTTATCACCTTGTCTTGTTTTGGAGCTCTTGTTTTATGGATTTTATGTTGTTATTTAGTTGCCTTGTATGATTAAGTGATTGTGGGAGGTTTCTTCTCTAGAGTGAGTCATTTTCCTCTGTATGAAAATAATCGTCATTGCCTAGTTTATTTTTTTCTTCCCTTTGAATTGGGTTAATTTTTATAATGCATATTTGGCTATTATCAATCATTTTGTTCATTTTGTTCTTATCTGAGATAATTGTATTTTTTTCTTCAAAGACCCAGTTTAAAGGATCTGGATGTTTTCTGCTCTATCCACTGTTTTATAATTTCCGGGAATTGTGGAGGGAAGAAAACACACTAAATTGAGGTTGCAGTTTGAAAAGCTGGGCCCCTACAATCTTGCTAAATGGCCCCACCACCATTCTTTGCATTAGCAGGAGGAGGCACTTTCTCAGAAGGTGATACCCTCCTGGCTCTGGAACCAGAGCCTAATTTAGTGTTTAGCATTGGAAGCGTCATTTCAATAAAAAAAACCCTCAGCTCCCTTGTTTGTTATCTCCCTTTACTCTTTTCTCTTCAGTAGTCACTTTCTGTACTCCTCTTTTGGGAAAGGAAAGTGTAATATAAAGGATATCAATTCGATTTTCTTTCTTACTGACTACATGCAGAGTTTTGCCAACATTTTATTATGGGGGAAAGGAAGAACAAGAATTAATCTATGCAGCACCTTCCTCTCTGTTTCAGATGTTTCTTTATATTTACTTCTAGTATAGATCAATAATTTTTGCAGTTTATTACAATTGGATTATATTCCTTGCTTCATGTTGTCACTTTCTTTGCTAGTGTCTTTCGGTATATAGGTTGTTGTTGTTTTGTAAGTTATTTTTGGTGACTTTGTTATATTTTGGAAGTGTAAAATTCTGTGATGCTATTGAAATCAATTTGCTTCAATTCAGGATTAATTTTCTGGATCATAAAAGCTGTGATATATTAACAGTTCAGTATCATAAATTTTAACCTACATATAGCATTTTTTTTTCATTTTTAGGATTTCCATTTTAGTTTTGTCTCATGAGAGTACAGTGTAAATAGGGGCTAAATAATACTTTTAATAGTTTTTAGAATTAGATACAAATTTTAATTTTGTACATATTATTCTCTTTTTAATGACTGTTTGAATTTTGGTGGAAATGGCGCTTGTTATTTCTCTGGGAATGAAATGGATCACTTATAAAATTATAGATATTCAAACTTGAAGAAATTCTAAAGGACATATGATCCAATCACTTTTGAGATTGTAGAATATTCTCTGTAGAATCTTTGCCAAGTATTCATCTGAATATGGTTTAAATAGCTAATCAGTTCTGAAGCAGCCAACTCTGCCTTTCATCTGATTTTTATAAAAGTATGTCTTATATTCATATAAAATCTTTCTCATATTGGCCCATGCTTTCCAGTTCCTGCATTAGGGTGTCAATATAATTCTTCCATGGAATAACACTATCAATATTTGAGGGAAACTCCAATATCCTCCCTTTCTCAAACTCCAATCCTGGGCATTGATTCATTTCAAAAGGGTTTGAGTTGTACTTTTCCCATTCTAGCATCTCCAACTGGAACACACCTGGCAGGAATAACACCCTGTTAAAATGCAGGTTTAAATATGAACATCATACTTAAATTATGGCATCATCAAAAAAGAATATCAATCTCACTCTAGATAAAAAATATGGTTTTTTTCCTTCACTTTTCCTTGTAATCATTGCAGGCTGAGGGTGTCTAGCACTTCAGTGGTTATTTCATATTGTTAAGTAAAATTATAGTCACTGCTGACTAAAATATTGCTGCTGAGAAACTTTTACAATCTCATCCTAAATTTTATGCAGTTGGCTTCATGTTCCAGTTTTCTTTCCCGCATGCAGTACTGTTGAACTTTATTTTTAAAATTTTAAACATCAGGATAGATTTGAAGTCATATTTTGTCATCCAATTCATTTGTTATTCTTCTAAACTTTATGGTATACCAGAACTGAAGTATCTGTAATCAGGTATCATTCAAATCTCTTATAATGAGAAGAGAAATAAAGAGGGAGGAAAAAAAAAACATTGTTATAAAGAGCAAAGGGGAAGGACGTAAGGGAAAAAGATGAGAAAGAAAAAAACGAAAGGAAAGGGAAGCAGTCAATCACGTATAAAAAGGATTGTATACTTCAATCTCTTCTTATGTAACCCAAATTCCACAGGAATTTAGCAAATTTAACAACAGGAAAAGGTGCAATCTAATTAAAATAATTATAATATCATCTCACATTTCTTTTGGAAGAAGCTATAAAGTATAAATAAACAAATACATAAATACATTGTTGCCTCTATATTTACTTTGTGTATTTCCTCTAATTGCTCAAGGTGATTATCACACATCTTATTCATTATCCTCACGCATACATATATGCTTCAAGAAGGAAACAATTACTATAAAGGTTATTTTCTTTAAGTCACAAGATTCAGGAATTCCGTTTTATTAAAGATGACAACACTGTTAATACTGTGATAGTTGGAAAGGTGATGAGCTAATAATTAAAATTAATTTAAAATGTTATGCAAAACAATAATTACAATAGAGCAGAAGTAAGCAGATCACCAATTAGACAATGGTAAATATTTAAATTAAATATAAACAAACAGGATTCTGTGAAGATAGCTGTGACAGAAATGTAGACTCAAATTTTTTGAAATTCTTTGCAAAGCATAGCTACAGCAAAAGGATAACTTCAAGAACCCCAAAATAAAAGTAGATGAAGACAAACTAGCAGCAGCAAAATGACCTACTTAATACCAGACACTCTACTAGAAAAGGTAGAGAGAAGGCAAAGAGCTTTCTCACAGAAAAATCCAGAGAACCCCAAAGACTCACTGCAAAGTCCATTCAAAGTATAGCAGCAAAAGCTAAACATGGACATGGTGACCACCAATTTGGGTGAGGATTCAAAGAACTTTCGGAATGTCTGAGGGTGATAAAGTTATCTGAAAGTCTGGGCCCTTTGAAACTAGAAACCAAAAAACTAAAGTATCTTTTCAAGTTTAAGTCCTATATTGAGGAGACATTGCTAGGAGTACAATCCAAATTAAACAGATTACAGCCAGTAGGGGCAAAGGAAAGAGGAGATTAAAAGGCTAGAGAAGGCTAAGGCAAGAGGGAAATTGTGAAGGAAGACCCCAGAAAGTTGAAGCTTTTTTTTCTTTTTTTTTCTTTTATACCTTAAAATCATCTACAGTCTTCAATTCTAGGAATATATCACCTCCCGGAACCATTTACAATGACATAAAATATAACAAAGTACTTAGGAATAAATGTAACCAAGGAGGAGAAACATCTGGACTCTGAAAACTATATACAATGTTGATGAAATAAATTGAGGACTTACTTGTGATTAGTTGGTGAAAGCAGTAGATTAGGGGGCTCTGAAGTGGTAAAACTACAGTAAATATCCCTACTAACACCTCTTTCCCAAAAATCACAAGATAATCATTTCACCTACAAATGTTTAACAGAAAGTTTGCAGCAGAATCTCGTACAAAGTTGTTATAATAAAAAGGAGAATAGGAATCCGAATAGCAATTATATATATTATGAAAACATGCCATTAACATTTAATCACATAGCAGATGAAATTTGTTGTTTAATATTTCAAAATAAGAAAAAAGAGATTGAGAAAAATTATAGAAGATTAAAAGATTAAGTCAGCAAACATACTGAAAGAAAAAATTTCAAATGATAAATATTTGAAAGAATCACAAATCAGAAAAAGAAAAAAATGAGGTAATTGGTAATAACAGTATTTGAAATTATCAGAAATACTATTATAATCCAATGTATAAATCAAATACTCGTAAGTCCAAATTGTTATAAATAAATGATGAAAAAATAAATAAATGGCTAAAATAAGCAAATAAACTGTGCAATAGTCTAAGTAACCTTTGTACATAATCCACCCTTAAGGAGATTTAGCACAACTTCCCATTCCTTAGGTCTGGACTGTGCATAGTGACTTCCTACTATAAACACAGTAAAAAAAAACAAAAGTGGGGTGGAGGGGTGGAGTAGTGGGGAGAATAACCTACAGTACAATGAGAAACCTGGCAAACACTATCTCAGTCAGGTGATCATGGCTAATATCTACAATGATGTCATGTTTCATGTATGTACTCTCAATATGAGGTGGAGAAAATGGCACTTAACCTTTGTCATCTTTCCCCACTTAAGACTTATAATGCATATTGGAAAAATCTCAAAGGAGGGATATTCCACCAAATACCTGACCAACATGACTCAAAAACTGTCAAGGGCATCAAAAACAAAGAAAGTCTGAGAAACCATCATAGCCAAGAGCAACCTAAGGAGGTATGATAGTTGATTGTAATATGGTATCCTGGAGAGGATCCTGGAACAGAAAAAAAGGATATTAGAACATAAAGTACAGACTTTATTTAATAATAATATGTATCAATATTGGCCCGTTAGATACAACAAATGTACAAATTAATACACGATGTTAATAATCGAGGAAAATGGGCATGGGCTTATAGGAACTCTCTGTACCATGTTCTGAATTTCTTTGCAAGTCTAAACTTGTTCTAAAATAAAAAGTTAATTTTTTTTAAAAACTAACAATTATTTCAGACATGCAGACTAAACCAAACAGAATATAAGAACAAATATGGACAATGAATGGACTGTAAGAGAAATAGAAGATGTAAAGAAGAAAATTTTAAAAGCCAAAAATAAATGAACAGATGCAAAGGAAATTAGAGAAAGTGGTAAATACAGAAGACAGGTAGACATGTATAAGAGTGGTACTCAGTGAATAACAACAGGGAAAAAAATTTAGACTAAGCAAAGGAACACAATACAAAACACCATAGCATCCCACTCTCTTCCAAAGCACTCTTGGAAATTACATATAGAAATTCACATTATGTACCTGGGGACAATCTCTCAGAATGACTGACTGACATGGAAAAGATTTATATTTGGGGCATTAAGGGCCTTGTGATAGAAAACAATTTGAAGGCAGCTAACAATCCCTCTCTATATGCTTACAATGTTGGAGGGGGCTAGTGGAAAGTCAAGAATTTTACCACCATTCAGCAGTAAGAAAGATAACCTGTCTTGGCAGTGTCAATAGAGACCAAGAAGGGGCGGAACTAAGCTTTCCTAGATCTTGCAGCCAAGGAGATATTAGTGGAGACCTAGTGGGGAGGCAGAACTCAACTCCCACTGTGCAGTCCAAAGAAGCACCCCCTCATGTGTCAGTGGAGGCCAAATGGGAAATCTGGATTTCTTCTAACACCTGGCAATAGAAACCCACTATTCCCCTGCAAGAGCAATTTCAGAGGAAGCCAGCTAAAATATGAGGTTGAAATAAGATCTAGAGTTTCATAATATAATACTCAAAATGTCTATGTTTTGATAAAAAATTAGTTATTGTACCAAGATCTAGAAAAATCTTAAACTGAATGAAAAAAAGAATCAATAGATGCCACTATTAAGATGACAAAGATGTTACAATTATCTAACAAATATTTCAAAGCAGCCATCATGAAACGTGTCAATGAGTACTTATGAACATGCTTAAAACAAATGAATAAACTAGTCTCTCAACAATATATAAAAAGTCTCAAGAATGAAATACAAGGCAAAATGAAAAATCAAATGGAAATTTTAGATCTTAAAATACAATCACTGAAATGAAAAACTCAGTGGGTGAATTCAGCACCAGAATTGGACAAGAACAAATCAATAAACTAGAACATAGAACAATAGAAATTCACCAGTTTGAGCAAGAGATAAAAAGTAGACAGAAATGAACAGGGCCTCGGGGACCTGTGGGACAATAGCAAAAGGTTAAAATTCATGTTATCAGAGTCTCAGAAAGGAAAGAGAATGGTGCTTAAAAAGTATTAAAAGAAATAATTGCTGAAAATTTTCCAAATTTACAAAAGACATACAATGTACCTACTTATTCAAAAAGTTGAACAAGCCTCCAAGCTCTGGGATAAAAAATGTATGGAATTTAATGTGTGTGTGTGTGTGTGTGTGTATGTGTATATATATACACAGACACAGATGACACACATATAAGTAAAATTGGAAGAAATCTGAATAAGGTTGGTGGATTGTCTCAAAGTCCAGGTTGTGTTATATTATACTACAGAAGACTTTTATAAAATGCTGCCTTTGGGGGAAACAGCAGAGTGCACAAGAGATTTCTCTGGAATATTTCTTATAACTGCATGTGAGTCTACAATTATCTCAATAAAACTTCAATTAACAATGTCTTTTTTGAATTAAAAGTAGAACCACCATTCACTCTGGCAATCCGACTTCTGGGTATCTATCCAAAGGAAAAGAAATCATTATATAAAAAAGACACATGCACACGCATGTTTACAGCAACACAATTCACAATTGCAAAGATACAGAACCAACCCAAGTGCCAATCAACCCAATAAATGGATAAGGAAAATGTGGTCTATATGCACTATGGAATACTATTCAGCCAGAAAATGAATAAAATAATGTGTTTTGTGGCAACTTAGCTGGAGCTGGAGGCCATTATTCTAAGTGAAAGAACTCAGGAATGGAGAACCAAATATCATATGTTTTCACCTATAAGAGAGAGCTAAGCTATGAGGATAAAAAGGCATAATAATGATATAATGGACTTTGGGAACTTGGGGAAAAAGGTTAGGAAGGGGTTGAGGGATAAAAGACTACAAATTGAGTATAGTGTACATTGCTCGGATGATGTGTGCACCAAAATCTCAGAAATCACTAAAGAAATTACCCACGTACCGCAAAAACTGTTGAAATTTTAAAAAGTCTTTACTTTTGCAGTTAGCTCCCAGGTTTGCTCTGCCCTCCTTTCTCATTATCTTGTATTTAGAAAACCTATAAAGAAGTCAGGAGTAGGAGTATTTGATGTTTTCTGTATCTTGAAATTACATATAAAATGAAGAGTAGATTATGGTTACCAAAGGTTTAGAAGTAACAGGGAATTTGCTGTGGCTACCAAAGGGCAATATGAGGCATTGGTGGTGATGGAAATCTTCTATATACCATGACTATTAAAGGGTAACGTGAGGCATTGGTGGTGATGGAAATCCTCTATATATTGACTGTATTGATATCATTACCCTGGTTGTGATTTTTTACTGTAGTTCTGTAGGATGTTACCATTTGGGAAAATTGGAAAAGGGTACATTACATCACTCATAATTATTTCTTAAAAATGCATGTGAGGCTAGGCGTGCTGGCTCACATTTGTAATCCCAGCACTTTGGGAGGCCTAAGCAGGTGGATCACCTGAGGTCAGGAGTTCAAGACCAGCCTGGCCAAGATGGCAAAACCCCGTCCCTACTAAAAATACAAAAATTAGCCAGGCACGGTGGTGTGTGCCTGTAATCCCAGCTACTTGGGAGACTAAGGCAGGAGAATCAGTGGAACTCCGGGAGGTGGAGGTTGCAGTGAGCCAAGATTGCGCCACTGCACTCCAGCCTGGGCAACATAGCAAGACTCCATCTGAAAAAAAAAAAAATGCATGTAATTCTGCAATTATCTCAAAACTTGAAGTTTAATTAAAAATGGATTTGAATCAATTAACATAAATGTAAAGAAACTATATAAATGGCCAGTGATGACTACTGAATACATTAAATGTAGAACTAATCTTATTACTAAATAACTAAGGGAGTTGGAATTTTAGAATACTCTAAATTGAGATAATATAAAAATATGACAAACAAAAATTTGGAAGTAATAGGGAGGCAATGAGAGGGATTTTAAAAAGCTAAACTCGGCTAGGAGGGGTGGCTCACACCTGTAATCCCAGCACTTTGGGAGGCCGAGGCAGGTGGATCATGAGGTCAGGAGATTCAGACCATCCTGGCTAACACGGTGAAACCCCATCTCTACTGAAAATACAAAAACTTAGCTGGGCGTGGTGGCAGGCGCCTGTAGTCCCAGCTACTCGGGAGGCTGAGGCAGGATAATAGCGTGAACCCGGGAGGTGGAGGCTGCAGTGAGCCGAGATCGCACCACTTTACAACAGCCTGGGCGACATAGTGAGACCCTGTCTCAAAAAAAAAGCTAAACTCGGCCAGACGCAGTGGCTCACACCTGTAATCCTAGCACTTTGGGAGGCTGAAGTGGGTAGATCATGAAGTCAGGAGTTCCAGACCAGCCTGGCCAAGATGGTGAAACCCCGTCTTTACTAAAAAGACAAAAATTAGCTGGGCATGGTGGCGGACGCCTGTAGTCCCAGCTACTCCAGAGGCTGAGGCAGGAGAATCACTTGAACTCGGGAGGCGGAGGTTGCAGTGAGCCGAGATCTGCCACTGCACTCCAGCATGGGCCACAGAGCAAGACTCTGTGGGGGAAAAAACAAAAACAAAAAAGACACCTAAACTCGCCGTCTTTCACAGAAAAGAGTTAATTTATCAATTGTCATTAAATAAAAATGAATCATGTAGTTTAGAAGCATGTCATTAATATCTTAATAGTTTTTATTGCATCTTAACTATACAGACACTTCTTAGGAAGAATATTTCTTCTAGAGAAAAAATATTTGATTTTTGAAAGTTTATTTTGTTGCATTGCATTTAAATACTATTAAATGTAGCATTATCTAATAATTCAGTACAGTGACCGATATAATAATGTCCTTGGATCAGTGAAGGAAAGGTAAGTGGTAATGGAAGATTTAGTATGATCATTAACACTGTAGATAATTGAATTTGTGTTTTTGATTTTGTGTTTATAGTCTGAAAGTCCTAGAGTGATAGGTATTAACTTTGAAGCTTAGTTTCTTCTTCTTTAAACTGTGGCTAATACTGCTCATCTCATAAGATTTTGTGAGGATTTTTGTAACATAATATAGGTACGGTTGGAACGCAGTCTTTGGAAAAGACTCTGTTGTGGGCCTTGAAGTTAAAAATATATATATTTCTCAATAACCGTCAATTCCCTCCTATCTCTCCCCCTATTGTGTGTTGTCAGTATATCTTGATTAAGGTAACATGGAATTACACAGCAGATTGAGAATAATTTGTATTTGAATTGGCTAAATGTTAAGAAAAGAATCAGATTCCAGTATTTGCTTTGCTTCACTACCTAAAAATCCCAGAGACCCTCAAGCACGCAGGCTTGTTTGGTTGTAAATTATAATATCTTTCTTACTGAGAATTTTGTGAAACTGCTCAGGTTTACCAGGGATAATTTTTCTTGTTGGAAAACATATTGAAAACCCCTGATATGGGTAAACAAAAGATAAGTTTGGAAATAAAAGTGTCAGTACTGACACAAGGCACCCATTTGCTTTTCACTAGTGGACATTAGGTTTTTGGCAGGGATTAGCCAAGCAATTTATATATTTCTTACTTCCAGTCAGGCAGCATCTGGTTTGCAATGGGAGACTGAACATTTGTCTGCCTTCTCTACCCCCAGCTGTCCTCCCCATATGTATTCACAGAAATAAAGAAAACTTCTAAACCAAATTAATAAAAATCACAGACCATTAGGCAAAATATGATACATTTTTCTCTCATTAATCATGGGTTAAAAACAGTAAACAAACCTGCTGGCAGCGCAGGTGATGATGCAGGCAAAACAGCAATCCCTGTTAGCCCACTGCCTCTGTATGTACCTCCATATAACCATGGTGCACTGCCATACTTAGCCATTTACTGAGGGCAAACTGGTAAACTTGCTTTGGATCCAGTGACTTGTATTCTCAGAAGGAGATCCACCTGACACTATCTTGTGAGGCCATTATGAAAATCATCTGTTTGGAAAAATATTTAACTATGAACAGGTAGTCACAGCACTACCAGGCGAAGTCGATGTAGGAACCACCTGCCTACTTAGGGAAAGTAGCCTGGTCAGATTCAGTAAGTGCCTCTTACTAGCAACTAATGTACACAGCAGTTGATTAGTTGGCATCACAAGTGACACATCTTCTACTAGTCAAGATAAAAGTGTGTGTTTTCATAAAGCCTGTGACCTAGAGTCTTGAAATGCATGTAAAATCAGGTTAACCTATAACTTAAGATAGAATTTTTTTTTAAATAAGAGAGTATATGGACAATTTTTTTAAACTGCAAATTACCTTGACCTAATTAACATTTATAGACGATAATACCTGTGTGCAGAAAACACATTTTTTGCCAGAACATAGATTTTTAATAAAGTAGACCATAATGAGGGGCTAAAATAATTCTCAGTAACTTTCAAAGTGACTGGGCACCGTGGCTTACACCTATAGTCCCAGCACTTTGAGAGGCCGAGGCAGGCAGACTGCTTAAGCTCAGGAGTTCTAGACCAGCCTGGACAACATGATGAAACTCCATCTCCACAAAAACAAAAATTAGCCGGGCATTCTGACACGCACCTGTAGCCCCAACTACTTGGCACTCTAAGGTGGCAGAATTGCTGAAGCCCCGCGGGTCAAGACTGCAATGAGTCATGATCATTTCACTGCACTCCAGCTTGGGCAACTGAGTGAAATCTTGTCTCAAAATAAATAAATAAATAAAATAACCATCATAGTATTAAATCTAACAATGTATATTTTCTGAAAACAATGAAATGAAATTAGAAATCCATTAAACCTGGTATGTAGAAAGTCAGAAATAATTGGAAATTAAACAATTCAGTTCCAGATGCCATGTAGGCCAAGGGAAAAAAATCACAGTAAAAAAAGAGAGAATAGTCTGAAGTGAATAATAATGAAAATACAACGTGTCAAAATTTGTGAGATGCATCTCAAGCACTGTTACAGGGAAACTTATAGCATTAAATGCTAATATTAGAAAAGAGTAAAGGTTTACTATTACTTATCTACATTTCCACATCAAGAAGATAATGAAAGAAGAATAATATCAAATAAGTAGAAGAAAGAAAATAGTGAAGATAATAAATCAAATGGCAAAGAGAAAAGCAATAGAGAAAACCAACAAAGACAAACTTTGGCTTTTTTGAAAAGACTAAAAATTGATAAATCCCCGACATATCTCAGGAAGACACAAATGAACATTATCAGGAATAAAAAAGAGAATGTCACTACAGATTCTACAGAATTTCAAAAAGGAAGAGCAAAATTCAAAGAATTTATTGTCAACAAATTAGATGCTATGGGAAAATTCTTGGAAATCACAACTTACTAAAATGGACTCAAGAAAAAAATAGAAAATCTTTCGAAGAAACTGAGTACATAATCAACAATTTCCCACAAAGAAAATTCTGGTTAAAAAGTGTTTTACAGAAAAAGACCCCAATTCTATACAAACTTATTCAAAAAATATTAAAGGAAGGAACATATACCAAATCATTTTATGCAATCAACAAAGTACTGAAAAAAAACCTGAAATTACCTAATGATAAATTTACAAGTGACTATTCCTCAACACCCCAAACACAGATTTATTAATAAAATATTAGCAATGGAATCTCATGATTTACAAAGCAAATAATGCATCATCATTTAAAGTTGAGCTCTTCCAGGAGTAAAGCGATAGGTTAACATTTGAAAATCAATCATTGCATTCCACCCTATTAAATTAGAAGAGAAAATAAAGATAGAAAAACACGACAAAATTCTAGACAACATCCATTCATGGTATTAATAGAAACTTCTAAAAAACTAAGAATAGAAGGAAACAATTTGTTAAAGGGCATTTATGGAATATCTACAGTTAACATCACTCCTTGTGGTGAAAAATTAACATTTTTCCCAGATATTGCCAAAAAGATAAGGAGCTTGTTCTTATCGATTCTAATTAATGTTGTGCAAGAGGCTATTTTTACAGTTAACATTTTTTAATAGAAGGAGTAGAAGTACACTCAAAAATAATGATAAAAAGTATAGTATAGTAAATTAATAAACCAGTAACACAGTTGTTTGTTATCATTATCAGGTATTGTGTACATAATATTAGGTGCTGTACTTTTCTTTGACTGGCAGTGCGGTGGGTTTGTTTACACCAAAATCACCACAAACACATGTATAATGCATTGCACTATGGTATTATGACTGCTACAATATCACTATGGGATAAGAATTTTTTAGCTCTATTATAATCTTATGGGACCCCTATCATATATGCAGTGTCATTGACCAAAATGTCATTATGTGCACGATTACACAAGTAAATACAATTATTCCCCTAAAAAGAAATATGATGAAGTCCTCAAAACAGAACTACTGATATATAAATCTACATGGATGAATTAAAAGATAAATTGGCAAAAAAATAATAATAATAAAGATCAGATAACAAGCGATAAAGAAACCCCCTCAAGAATCTTAGCAGCAATATAAAGCAACAATATAGTAACAATAGCAATATTACTGTGTGTTCACTGTTCTAAGCTCACCACATATATTCATTTCATCTTAATTATAAATATATGATATGTATTATTATGATTCCCATTTTATAGATGATACATTTGGGAAATAAAGCTGTTAGTATCATGCTTGACCCAGAAGGGAATTAAATAGCAGCTTCATGTTATCAGCCCAGTTCTTTCTGAATTTTAAACCCTATGCCCTGGAGACATATTCCACTAACCTACAACACATTTCTACTGTTGCATCAGTTTCTTAATCAGATATGCATTAAGATATCTTAATCAGATACGCATTAAGATATCTTAATCAGATATCTTAATGTGTTTCTATTCCAAGTGAAGCCATCCTCCAATTATCCTGCTTTGTAGGGAAACAATGAGAAGAAATTGTCACTCTTTGCTTGTATATAGACGTTTAAGGACCACATTTATTAATTGGGATTTTTAAAATGTAAAATAATAAAAGTAAAGTCAAAAATATCTGATATAGAAGTCAGATTGATAAGTGCTGGGTTTATGCCATGTATACCATATATACTCCAAAGCTAACTTTATAATAAATAATAAATAATAATATATCATCATTTGTCTCAATTCAAACAACTCCTTATTGGAAACATCCACCATAATAAATTATGTGTATGTATTTCAGTCTATTTTTATGCTTTTGCATCTATATATGTCACAACAAATAATATATACTTTTTTGTGATAAATGGAAGTGCTTTATTATAATTGATGAGGCAATTTCTTGGCTTTTCTTGGATGTGAAAGCACTTAGCGTGTAGTTAAGTGCACTCTTTTTTTAAATATATAATTCTTTTTCATAAACATCTATTTACCAAGTATTAAATATTAATCTTTCTGTAATAAGTATAACCCAAAACACAATTTTTTTTGACTTGGACTCCTTGTATCCCAATGAGTTCATCTATGGTCTTTATAGCATCTGTGAAGTCCTCATAATCAAATGAAACATTTTTGTCAACATATGATTATTTTTCAGCATTCTTATTTTGTGAATATATAAACATTGTGTTGATAAATTTTTACAAACTTGAAGTAGTTAATAACTTCTATACAATTTTAAAATAGAGGAAAAATAGAAATGTAGAATAATTTTAATGTATCCTAACCCAAAATTCAACTGCTATTAATCAATACTACTTGTAGTTCCACAATTCTAAAACACTTTTTTTTTTACATCTTACTTATTCTGTATTCAGGGCTTCATAAAATGTATATGAATTCCAAATGTACTTACTTTTTTTTTTCCTGAAAACATGATTTTAGTATGTCAATGAAGTATTGTACTCTTGACGGAATTTTTATGCCCAGGGTATATCATCAATTTATTTTTTATTAATTATTCTTTATTTGGAATTCACATATAATTGTACATATTTATGGGGTACAATGTGATGTTTCAATGCATCTATACATTGTATAAAGATCAAATCAGGATAATTATCATATGTATTACTTTAAGAACTGGTCATTTCTTTATGGTTATAACATTCAAAATCTTCTCTTTTAGCTACTTTGAAATATACAGTACAATGTTATTTGCTATAGTCACCTTACTGTGTAATAGAACAAGAAAATGTATTCTTCCTGTTTAACCGTAACTTTATAACTTTGTACTCGTTGACAAATCATCGACCAATTTCTTCCACCCCCACCCCCAACTTCTGGTAACCACTATTCTCATCTCTACTTCAATAAAATCAAATTTTTTAGATTCCACGTATGAATGGCATCATGTAGTATTTGTCTTTCTGTGCCTGGCTTATTTCACTTAAACTTTCATCCTGGTTTACCCATGTTGCTGCAAATGACAGGATCTTATTCTGTTTTATGGTTAAATAATATTTCATTGTAAATATTCATGTCACATTTTCTTTATCCATTCATCTGTACATGGACATTGAGGCTGAATCCATATCTTGGTAATTGTGAACAGCACTGGATACCAATACACATGGGAGAACAGATATTTCTTCAACATACTAGTTTCATTTCCTTTGGATATGCCCTGTAATGGGAATGCTGGATCATATGGTAGTTCTATACTTTCGTCTATAGACGAACTTCTATACTTTTCTCCATAATGGCTCTACTAATTTACAGTCCCATCAACACTGCATTCCTTTTCCTTTGTCTACATCCTTGTCAACATGCATTTTTAGACTTTTTGACATTAGTCATTCTAACAAGTCTAAGATTGTAATGCATTGTGGCTTTGATTTGCATTTCCCTGGTGATTAGTGATATTGAGCATTTTTCACGTATCTGTTGGCCATTTGTATATCTTCTTTGGGAAAATATTTATTCAGGTCTTTTGCTCAATTTTTAATTGGATAATTGGGTTTCTTCATTTTTGTTTTTTGTTTGCTTGCTTGTTTTGCTGTTGTTTGAATTTCTTATATATTCTAGATATTAATCCCTTGTCAGATGGATAGTTTGTAAATACTTTCTCCCATGCTGTAGGTTGTCTTCACCCTATTTATTGTTTCCCTGGCCGTACAGAAGCTTTTCAGCTTTACGAGATTACATTTGTCTATTTTTGCATTTGTTGCCTATGCTTTTCAGGTCTTATTTAAAAAACCCTTTCCCAGTCCAATTTTATGATATAAATAATTTTTAAAATTGTAATTGTTTTGTCATAAAACAAAGTATTTAGCTTCTTTCTCCATATTTAGGGTATTCAATAATTCTAAGTTTTGTCCTAACTTTGTTTATAAAATTTGGATGCCTTTCTCTAATTAAAATTACTCCAGAATTTTATTGCAAATTACTACAGCAATTTGTTGTTTGAGTTTACTTCACCTAACAAGGTAACCAGAGACCTCATATAGCCTTTGTATTTTTTTTTCCTCATTACCTTTTTATTTTTATAAACTTGCCGTTTAGTACATCTTCCTCCTTCACGCTTTCCTTTTATGTGCTTTCTTCCAAGTTTAGAAGTAGAAAAATATAAAATGTTATATCTGCATCAAGCTGTGGAATGGCATTGTGATTAAAAGTAGAAGCTCTTCGCTGCAACTACCTGAATCCAAATCCAGACTGTGCCACTTACCAGCTAGGTGGCCTTGGGAAAATTTTTTATTTTCTAATCTTCAGTTTTTTTCGCTGAATGTCTGTAGGGAGATAATAAAATTACCATAAATATATAAAATATAACAGGTTAACCATGCAAAGTTCAGGCACTGTGGCTGGCACCTAGTCAACACTCAGTAAAAGCTAGATTATATTACATCTATAATCAAAAGACAACTTATTTGGGGACAAAAATTTTAATATTTCACATTCATTCCTTTTTTTTTGAAGGTATAATGACTATTTCAAAATTATTAATCAGCTTAATAAAACTATATTTTTGAAATCCAATTTATAATTACATAAATGCCATTATATTATTCAGACCAAATTTTAATAAGTCAAACATTTTGAAAATATGTACATTGCTGCAGAATTTTTTTAATGGTAGTCCTCTCATTTTCCACTGCTTCACTTTCTGTCATCTGAGTTACCCATGGTTGACTAAGTTCTGAAAATATTAAGTGGAAAATTCCAGAAATATATAATTCATAAATTTTAAGTTGTGTGCCATTCTGGGTACTATGATGAAATCTCATGCTGTCCTTCTTCATTCCACCCAGGATGTGAATCATCCCTTTGGATATGAATCACCTCTTTGTCCCGCATATCATGCTGCATATTCTACCCACCCATTAGAAATCAAAATAGTCTCCTGATATCCAACCATTTTCAGCCTCAGAGCTTGATGACCCAAGATCACCCAAAGCAGGGGATCCTCCTTCTGATGTATCCTCAGGTCAATAGTAACCTAATGTTAAATCATAATGCTTATGTCCTTCAACTCAATCTCATCATGTAGGTATTTCATCATCTCCCATCACTATAAGAAGGGTGAATACAGCACAATAAGAAATTTTGAGGCCAGGTGCAGTGGCTCACGCCTGTAATCCCAGCACTTTGGGAGGCTGAGGTGGGTGGATCACCTGAGGTCAGGAGTTTCAGACAAGCCTGGCCAATATCACAAAACCCCGTCTCTACTAAAAATACAAAAATTAGCCAGGCATGGTGGCACACACCTATAATCCCAGCTACTTGGGAGGCTGAGACAGGAGAATGGCTTGAACCCAGGAGGAGGAGGAGGTTGCAGTGAACTGAAATGGACCACTGCACTCCAGCCTGGGTGACAGAGCAAGATCTCAAAAAAAGAGAAAGAGAGACCACACTCACATAACTTTTATTACAATGTATTGTTATGATTATTTTATTATTAGTTATCATTGTTAATATCTTACTGTGCCCAATTTATAAATTAAATTTTATCATAGGCAAATATATATTGAAAAATATATATATATATATATATAGAGAGAGAGAGAGAGAGAGAGGCTTCTGTACTATCCATCATTTCAGGCATCCACTGCAGATCTTGGAATGTATCCCCCATGGATAAGGAAGGACAACTGTATTTCTAATTTTTACTTATTTTTCTCTCTTCTTTGCTTAACGTGATTTGCCAGGGTTTTTCTATTTTGTTTTTCTAAAATTAGCTGAAGGACATATTTATAATTAATTCTGCTTTTTATTTTCTAATGTAATCACTCCTACTTTTATCTTTACGGTTTTCTATTTTTGTCTTTCATTGCATATATTTAATTAATTTTCCTAAATTGAATGTTTAAATTGTTTTACTGAATAATAGGGTAAGAACTTCAGAAATATATGAGTGTCTTTTTTCCCCTGAGGTCTGATGTGTTTTCTTCAAATATCACATTGATTTCCACTTCTCTTCCAGATGTCCTGATTCATCATTCAGAAACACCTGTAAATGTTGAGATGGGTTTTCATTACTTGTATTTTGTATCAATTACCTTCAGTAGGAGATTGACTTATTGGTCCCAAATTTTATTCTTCCCCATAGTCACACACTAGGAGTTATAATTTTACTGTTGTAGAGCCAGTATATTTCCCTACCCTTGAACTTTAGGCTCAGTCCTGTGCCTTTCTTGGAACAAAGGTAGCTAGCAGAAGAAACACAAAGAATTGATATGTGCCAGGCAGTTGGGCCTTCATTTTTCCTACGTACATTAAAAGAACTTGTTTTGGTGAGCTCACTGAACCAAGCCCAGCCTGCTACAGTTGACGAACTTGGCTGATATCTGTTAATCTTAGTTGACTCACAGATTCTGCAGCAAAAATATATCAGTACTACTTTAAGCTATTCAATGTCAGGTAGCTTTTAGTCAGCATTGATATGCGATAGTTATTCACTCAGAAATTGGTACCTAGCTATGCAGTCCTGCTGTAATAAATTCTTAAAATGTATAGCAGTGGATTTGGGACCAGCTGGTAGGCATTGAAGAAACAAAGCAGCTGTGAAATTGGCAAACTGTATTATGGAGTGAGAAAATATTTAGTTAGGATCTACCACCTGTGATAATGTGGAAGGGAGAAAATCTACCTAATGGACTTGTAGAGTTGGGGGAGGTAATTTGAAGGAGATTTTGAAAGAGTGTGCTGTTGTTACCAGATGCGTTTGGTAAGGTACTACAAGAAAAAGTTGATCTCAGAAAGGAACTGGCCAGTCAGAAAACAGAACATGAAGAGAATATAGTCAGGCCAGAAATTTGGGGGATGGAAGATAAAACGATTTCTTACCAAATTAACTTCAGAGGAGCGAGCAAATTTGAAGTGGTGCCATGGAGATAGGACCAGTAAGGCATGGCCTCAGAAAAAGACAAAACCAAGGGTGTCCCTCTAACATCCTTTTATAAGAACTCTGAGTTAATATAAGCACTTAGTAGATTCTCTCAGCCAAAGATGATTACAGAATGGCTAAAGGTGTGGCTCCACAGAAGTCTGATGTACCCGATGCTCTTGTAGATATAATAGAAACTCAGTGGAGTTTATAAGAAGGCAGAACTAGCATAAAGCCCTGCCAGCCTGGACTAAAGGAGACAGAAAATTTGAGGTGTAAAACCTCTCTGGACCTCCAAGTTTCTATAGGCAGAAAGCAGATTGTGAAAGCTGCCCAGGCACCAAAAGGAAAAAAATATATGTTTTCTACAGGGCTGTGGAGTCAAGAGCAATGGTTAACTATGGAAGTCATTACCAGGAAGTAGATGTCAGGCTCAGTCAAGGCAAATTCCCTAGCTCTAGGGCAGCATTTGACACATTTTATTTATTGACACATAGTAAATATGTGTCAAAATGTGACAAAATATTGACAGATAGTAAATATTTTAGGCTTGCTGGTCACATGAAATGTCTGTATATCCTTCTTTGTTTTTGCTTTGTTTTTAAACTTCTTTCAAGCATTAAAAACATTATTTAGCTCCCAGATCATACCAAGAAGCAGTGTCTGCATGTGACTCCATGGGCTATCCTGTGCAGACCCGCTAGGGCCTGACATTCGCCCAGGAAGACTTCAGAACTCTAATTAGCCAGTGAATGCCCTGTATCCCACAGTCTTCAACTTTTGGAATGGGAGGGCTTGTCCAATTTATTTTATCCCTGTTCCACTATTATACATTCGTTGTTCAGGGAACAGATAACTTGTTTTATTAGTTTTGTGGGTTTTTTTTCTTTAGTTCATTGGTCTCTGAATTAAAGGGAATTGCATCTGTACCTAAGGTAAATCTTGATATCCTAAAATTTGAGCTTAATGCTAGGATTGGATGAGAGATTTGGGATTCCTGGGAAAATCAGTGAAGGTTACATGACGGTAATTTGGCGAAATGTGATGAAGGTGGCAAACATATTTAACTATCTACCCCACTTCTTTATGCTACCCTGTAACCACCCCCTTTTCCATGTGAACTTGTTCTTTCCAGTAGAAGTAGAGTGCACCTCGCTGATTGTCATTCAGTCCAGTTGTATAGTTTACAATGTCCAATGGAAGGGAGGTTAGCAGATGTGACAAAAGCAGAGGCATGAAATGTTCTGGCATGGTTGGGCTTGCCATCTTGTGTTTCTGCCATCAACAATAAGATGATACCCCAGAGAGCCTGTTAGTCCACAGAGGAAGGCAGACATGTCAGCAGACCTGGACATTTTGCCAAGCCACTCAGGTCAGTCTAAGCCAACTTTCAGATGACTTACAGTTCCATGAACAAAAACAAATAATTGCTATTATAAGCCACTTTGGGGGTGGTTTATTAAGGCACTAACTTTTATTTGTTTTAATCTTCTTAATGTGTCCCTCTGAAAGTATCTCAAATTTATCTTCCATATTACTGACTAAAATTTATCTTTATGTTTCTGGTGTAGTTTTTAATTATATTTTTGGTATCCCATGCAATTTAAAAAATATATTTATTTTCCCTTCTTTAACATTTTATTTTTATTGTAGAACTCTCACACATATACAAAAGTTCAGCAAATAATATAATGAAGCTCCATGTACCCATTACCAAGCTTCAACAATTATTAACTCCTGGCTAATCTTATTTCATTTCTAAACCCACCTGCTTTCCCTTTACTCTCTGGATTATTTTGAAGAAAATCCAAGGCATCATATCATTTTATCTGTAAATATTTTATTATATATCTCTAAAGATAAGTAATATTTTTAAAAACATAATTACCAGTCTATCATTGATGGACATTTGGGTTGGTTCCATTTCTTTACTATTGTAAATAGTGCTGCAATAAACATACATGTGCATGTGTCTTTATAGTAGAATGATTTATAATCTTTTGGGTATATACCCACTAATGAGATTGCTGGGTCCATGGAATACTATGCAGTCATAAAAAAGAATAAAGTCATGTCCTTTACAGGGATATGGATGAAGCTGGAAGCCATCATTCTCAGCAAACTAACACAGGAACAGAAAACCAAACATCGCATGTCTTCATTCACAAGCGGGAGTTAAACAATGAGAACACGTGGACACAGGGAGGGGAACATCACACACCAGGGCCTGTCGGGGGGTGGGGGCCAAGGGGAAGGAGAGCATTAGGATGAATACCTAATGCATGCAGGGCTTAAACCTAGATGACGGGTTGACAGGTGCAGCAAACCACCATGGCACATGTATACCTATGTAGCAAACCTGCATGTTCTGCCCATGTATCCCGGAACTGAAAGGAAAATTTAAAAAAATACATAATTAATTTTTACCATTATACTTTGTATTAGTCAGGGTTCTCTAAAGGGACAGAGCTAATAGGATAGATGAATATACACAGGGGAGTTATTAGGAGAATTGACTCACGATCACACGGTGAAGTCCCACAATAGGTTATCTGCAAGCTGAGGAACTAGGAAACCAGTCCAAGTCCCAAAACCTCAACAGTAGGAAAGCTGACAGTACAGCCTTCAGTCTGTGGCTGAAGGCCTAAGAGCCCCTGGTAAACACTGGTGTAAGTCCAAAAGTCCAAAAGCTGAAAATCTTGGAGTCTGATGTTTAAAGGAAGGAAGCATCCTGCACGAGAGGAAGATGGAGGCTGGAAGACTCAGCGAGTCTGCTCTTTTCGTGCCTGCTTTTAATGCTGAAAGGTGATTAGATGATGCACACCCAGATTGAGATTGGGTCTGCCTCTCCCAGTCTACGGACTCAAATGCTAATCTCCTTTGGCAACACCCTCACAGACACACCCAGGAAGAATACTTTGCATCCTTCAATCCAATCAAGTTGAGACTCAATATTAACCATTACACACTTTTAAAAAGTTAACAATAAGACAATCAAATATTTACTTTAAGTTTAAATTTCCTTCCCAGTCTTTAAAACATTTTTCTAATATTTGGTTTGCTTAAATTAAGATCCAAACAAGATCTATACATTATCACTAGTTTATGTACTCTTAAATCTCTTTTAATCTATAGGTTCCTTCTCCCTTTCCTATTTTGTCCCACAGGTTACTGCCAAAACAAATTAGTTTATTTGTTCCATATTCCAGATTCTGTACATTCCATTGATACATTGTTAACCTAATTACAAAATTTATTTTATTATATATTCCATTGGTGTATGTGTCTATAAATAAATGTACATATGTACATATATACACATATATATTCATAGACACATACATTGTTATTTCAAAATAACAATACCAATGTTGTAATTTATTATATCACTGAAAACAGTTTGAAATATTTTCTATTACCTTGTTTTTAAGTTATATTCCACAAGGATGTATAGTCAATTACTATGTTTTAAAATAAATATAGTGATTTAAATAAATCAATGTCACCAGATAAATACTTAGATTCATTTGTGACATTTCACATTCAATTTTTAGGGATTTCTGTTCAATTTAATTTTTAAACTAATCATATCAAGCATATAAAAGTATTGCCAGAAAAAATATATAGCTACGTGAAAAGATGATATTGGATCTGTATCTCATATTCTACTTAAGCGAATTAAAGTCATATATAAAAAGCCAAACTTCAAAAATATAGGCTGGCTCACACCTATAATCCCAAAACATTGGGAGGCTGAGGTAGAAGGAATGCTTGAGACCAGGATTGCAAGACTAGTCTGGCAAGACAGTGTGATCCTGTCTCTCTCAAAATAAAAAAATTAGCCAAGCACAATGGCATGCATCTTTAGTCCCAGCTACTCTGGAAGCTGAGGCAGGAGGATCACTTGGGCCCAGGAGTTCAAGGCAGCAGTGAGCTGTGATCACACCACTGTCCTCCAGCTTGGATGACAAAGTGAGATCCTGTCTCTAAATATATATATTGTGGTTGCAATGCAAAGGAAGATTTTTTCAAATAAAACATTACAAAGTCTATATGAAATAAAAATAGAATTTTCTACATTGAATGGTTATTTTCTATTCTTCACAAGACTCATATACTAAGCAGGTAGATACGCCTGTACCTGGAGAAAGATGTGTGTTACACATAGCCAACAAAGGGTTAGTATGTTGAATATATCAGGAAAGTCTAAAACGTCTGCAAGACAAAAAGAAAAAAAAAGAAATAAGCAAATAATTTGATCAAGCAATTCACAGAAAATGAAAATACGCAGATCCACTAAGCATATGAAAAGGTGGATGATCAATCTTATATCAGTAAAATGAGAATTAAATTTAAAATGAGATGTAACTGAATAACCACCATGATGAAAAAAGTAAACAGACAACTGAAATACCAAGTTATGACTAGAAATTACAATAACAGAATTTCTCATACACCGTTGATGATAAGGTAATTGGAAAATGTCAAAACAAAAATTGTACCAGACATAGTTAAACAGGCAAGGAAAACTTTATTTAAGGTTACTGCAGTAGAAGTGAGAGGCCAGAGCTCAGCTTGAACTCAACTCTACTGAAGAAAAAGATGGTACAATGGCTGGGATGAGGGTAATCATAGGCCATCTGTGTTTACTAATTGGCTTTATTCAAAGAAAAAGTAAACTTTCTTGTACCTTCCTGACAAAAAGTAGGTTTAGAACTTGGAGCTACATGCCCAGTGACATTAGGCTCCTTATCCTGCCGCAAAGACTGAAAGAAAGTGCATCTGTCTTCCTTTCCTATCACATTTCAAAGGAATGACTTCAGGTCTTTGAGAAAAATATTCCTGGGTTGTGAAACTGGCAAGAGGCTTTTACAAGATTTACATCTCAAAGGATCAGAGAAAGAATTTATAATTACAGGTTTTCTTAAGTAAATTTTCTAAGAAAAGGAAGGGGAGGAGGGACCTCCATGGTTAGGCCATCAAGATTCTCTAAAGGTCTGGATGAGAGGAAGGTTGGAGGCCCAGAGGAAAGAGGAAACCTGATTAAAGTTTAGCCAACTTGAGGAAAACATTTAGGCAGTCTAGGTCAAAAACAATTCAGCATTACAATTAGCAGTTAAATATGTGCATAAGCTGTCCCTGCAAATCTACTCTCAGGACATGCTCTAGAGGATATTGTTACATATAAGCAAATGTTAACTGTAGTAACACACGAGGTAGAACCATAAAGTAGATTTTTTTAGAAAGCAAAATTATTTTTGTCTTTCTGCCCCTTTCATATGATCTTTTGGGCTAGCAAATCCCCTGCCCTACAATGAAGATTCCGGCAAGCCCCATTAATTTCTGATTACTTTTACACACTATCAAATGTTCTCAGGTCATTTGAAGGCTAACAGGTCAGCCACAATTTAGTCATTAATATGTCCTGTCCCATGTAATAGTCGAAGCTTCCATCTTTGTTTAAAGTTAAAACTCCCCCTTCTCTTCCATTTGGAAGAGGGATTTATAATTGGCCTTTCCTCTCAATCTTCAGAAAATATACAAGGAAAAGGGAAAAAGAGGAGTAAAGGTATGTGTTAAAAAATTTTCTCAATGATGCATAATGTGGAAATTTGGCTTCAATTTTGTCTATAAATAGAATACATTTAAAGCTGTCTCTTCCTCTAACGGATTATTTTACTTGGTTTGGAGGGTCACCAGTACCACGGTTCCTTTTCCTATTCCATGTACTGGCTGGATGCCTAATCATTTGACGGTTACCCTTCTACTAAGGATGAAGTCTCCTCTTCCCAGAAAAACTTCTGTGACCCTTTAGAGTTGGAAAAAAAACAAAAGGCAACAAACAGCAATGACGACAAAAACCCCAAACACGTATTTTTGCCTACGCTTTCTAGGTCAATGGAAAAAAGAGTAAAAAAAATTTAGCTACATTCTATTTGATTAAATGTTTTGAAGAGAAAGGAAGTGGAAGAAAAAAAATAGTATGGGGACCTGGACAGAAAGATAAGACAATAGACACACAAAACAGAGAGATAAATAGAAAGGATGTAGAGGTTTATCTGATTCTGCAGGATATGTTAATTAGTTTTTATGTCACTCTCTGCTAGTTCTTCAACTGGGTCACAGAATATTTATCACCTTAAAACACTATTCTTTGAAACTGCTAATCAATCAATTAACCACTGTTCACAGCTCTTTAGCTGCTACTTACCTGCAAGAAAGGAATTTTTCCAGAAAAGTTTCTATCCATTTTTGTTTATGACCGCATTTTTGTGCCCAGTACTTCTGGTGTATGTTAGCTACACATTTAAAATAAATATTGTGAATTGATAAATGAATAAATGTATCTTTCAACCTGCAGGGAAGGAAGTTACTCTCTAATCTCTGTGACTAGCCTGCAATAGTATGGCCAGATGAATAAAGTAAAGGTAATATCTTACCCACAGGCTAAAGATATTTTCATTGCTATAATTCCCCAAACTTTATTGTGCACCCATTAAAAGAACCTGAATTTCAAAACCCATCCTTGCCTCAGGGTAAAAGCTAGTATCACA
This sequence comes from Pongo abelii, assembly GCF_028885655.2. Lineage (NCBI taxonomy): Eukaryota > Metazoa > Chordata > Mammalia > Primates > Hominidae > Pongo > Pongo abelii. The sequence goes on from NC_071998.2 coordinate 28,689,471, forward strand.
ATAGTACTTACGCAAAGTACAAGAATTCCAGCAGTTTTAAAAAACACTAGTCTAAAAAAATAGAGAGTCAAACTGTCTTGCTTCTAATGACAGCTCTGTCACATGCTAAATGATCTGGGACAAGGTGCTAAATATCCCTGTAATTCTCATCAGTAATATGAGAAAATAATATTAGTAATGACTTCATAGGATTACTAAAAGATTAAATGTTAAGTACATACTAGGTATTCTGAACATATTATCTATAAATATTGTTATTTCACTTTAACCCCTGCAGAAATTATAGAGGTTGTTTCACATGTTTACAAAAACAAGATTCTCACAAGCACTTCACAGACTACACCCTCCCTCCCTTTCCTCTGTGAATACCTGCGTTGAATCACACTGTAGGTTTTCATCAGGAGCACCAGAATGCTCTTGATGATGCCTACCAGAGGTACTCCATTGTCTGCTAACGCCTAGACCAAGGATGCTAATGTCCAATGTTTGCTTATTTCAATATTAAGGGTGTTAATGACCTTCATTTATGAATCCCAAAACACATTTTTTTTCTGAGACGGAGTCTCGCTCTGTCGCCCAGGCTGGAGTGCAGTGGCACGATCTCGGCTCACTGCAAGCTCTGCCTCCCAGGTTCACGCCATTCTCCTGCATCAGCCTCCCGAGTAGCTGGGAATACAGGCACCCGCCATCACGCTCGGCTAAGTTTTTGTATTTTCGGTAGAGACGGGGTTTCACCGTGTTAGCCAGGATGGTTTCGATATCCTGACCTGGTGATCCGCCCGCCTTGGCCTCCCAAAGTGCTGGGATTACAGGCGTGATCCACCGCGCCCTGCCCCAAAGCACTTTTTAATCGTTGGACAAAGGTCTAGCACAGTTGTCCTTCAGACTAGAAGTCACGAATGTTCAGGCTATTCATATCTTACACTATCATTTTCTCCCAGGGAAGTCCAACTATAAGACATTTGATGTTCTTATTCACTTTTCTTAGTCCTTTATCCTAAAGTTTCAAACATAAACTCATGAATCATGACTAGGAAGTATTTGAGAAAGAGATAATATTCTATGAGTATATTCTCTGCATTGGTTGGATTTCGTCCATTGACCATGAAGCAAACATGCTTCAATTCTCTCTTTTCTTAGGAAGTGTTTCCCTATACTCCCACATCCCAGGGTTATTATGCTCAGTAACTCATGCAGATAATAACTTTGAAATCTCCCCCACTACCTGTTCTTCAGTATTAGAGACTGAATGTTTGTGTCCCCCCACCAAAATTTATATGTTGAGACCCTACCCCTCAGTGTGGATGTATTCAGAAATGAGGCCTCTAAGATAATCATTAAGGTTAAGTGAGGTCATAATGGTGGGGCCCTGATCAAATAGGATTAGTTTCTTTATAAAAGGAAACAACAGAGTTTTCTCTCTCTGCCTGCATACCCACCAAGAAAAGGTCATGTGAGAACATAGTGGGAATGCAGATGTCTGCAAGCCAGGAAGAGAGAGCTCTCACCAGAGGCCAACCCTGTTGGACCTTGATTTGGAACTTTTAACCTCCAGAACTATGAGAAGATGAATTGCTATTGTTGAAGCCATTCAGTCTATGGTAATTTGCTATGATAGCCCCATCTGACGAATACATCCATTCAGATATGGTAAAATTTGTCACAATTTTGGGGTAGACACAGCTTAATCTCAGTAATGGATGAGTCATGTGCCAATGACTCAATAAAATGAGGAGCAGCTGAGGAGATTAGGAGCCGAACATTGAGTTGGGAAAGGAGAGAGAAGCTTGGAAGAACTTAGAAATGCTTATTAGGGGCTCTTAGGGACGTGAGAAAAAAAATAATGATTTGTAATGGCTGAAACTACTTATCCTGAAGGTAAACACAATGTTCATAATATATAAACTGCCCATATTTTAGAGAAAAAAAAGTGGTTAGTAACCAAATGCCGAGGTAGAGTTGAAGTCTGCAAAATACCACATGCTCTGAGCAGCAACTTGACTCAGAAGTTCCACCTAGAAACCGAAACCAAATATGTTGCTTTCTCAAAGATAGACAAATGTAAATGACCTCAAAAAGGATGACTTTATGCCAATGAAATAGACTGTCCACTTTTATTAACTGTTTCCAACTATCCTATTAAGATCATATATGGGTAGTCAAGTTTTCTACAAAAAGAAATAAAGTTTGACAAACTTTCCATACTACTATATTTCCAAATTAAATATTAATTTCCTGATAAAGTAACTAGGACACAAATGCAAGTTTTAGAAAATTACTTTGGAGCAGATATGGATGTGAATTTATTCTCTTGAGTAATATTTATGAACTCATCTTTAAAATTGATCATGATCCTGCATGTCAATAGTGTAAACTATAGTTCACACTATAGTTTACAGCAATTAAAAGGCATTAATATTTACTCTTCATGACATTCCTAGGGGAATTCTACAATAATCCCATTGAGGCTATTTTTTATACCTAAAGGTTATTTATCTATTTGATTTACAAATGGATACGCTTATAAAGCTTCAGGCTTTACAACATTTACATCATTGGACAAAAACCCAAAGAAAAACGCGGCATCAATGACAGCAGCACATGGTACAATTTTAGATTTTAAAATGATCTATCAGTTAAGAGGCATTGATTTACAAGCAACAGAAAACTCAAGCACAAAGTGGCTTAAAAATTAAGGGCATTAACTGGCCTAGGTAAATAAAAGTAAAGAGGTCAACCTTCGGACTTAATTTACTTGAAGGACCACAGAGTATCATCAAGAGATAGCTTTTCTACAGCATTCTGCTTTACCTTCAGTAATATTACCATTATTCCCAAACTGCCATTTCTTTCGGTTACAAGTTGAAAAGTTATACATTTCTTTTTTTTTTTTTTTACATCAATTAGGTAAGAAAGGCTCACTTCCAGAAACTTCCTGATAAGCCAGAAGATCCCTATTTTCCATCACATCATAGCAAATATTTTATTTAGTCTTGTTGGGCCAAACTGAGTGAAGAATGACAAATTTTTCCCATTTTTTCAAATTACTGCCATATGGAAAACATTTTGTAAAATATTTTGTTTCCATTTCAATATATTCATTTAAAAATGTCATAGTGCTAGAAACTAATGATGTTTAACTATGAATTACGCATTATTGATTATGCAGAACATTTTTTTCTCTCCCCTCCTTTAAAATGTTGCCACATTCATTAGCTGTCCAAGTTTTAAAAAATCACATGGTATCCATTTATTATTCTTCAATACATTTTTATATCTGCAATGGATTAATCAGGTACTGGTGAATATAATAACTTGAGAAGAATTTAAACATTGAAATGTTTCAGGGAGCACAGTGATTTAAAACCAACCAGGAGGAAATTCCCTCAAAATATTGTTTTATATAATTTTCTGTCTATTACCATAATAGCAAAATAAAAACAGTAAACAGCTTGTAAAGAAAAATAGAAAATATTTCTCTTTTGTTGCTCGTTTGAAACCACCATTATTATCAGTGTTCAGGTAAAGAAAGTAACATTTTAATTTTAGGAATGGTGGAATACTTCATAAGTAAAACAATAAACTTTATCTCAGTTGTATGACTTCTTATTTAGAAAAGAAGATTTCTTCAGTTCAAAGTATTATAAAAAGGTTCATTTTTGCATGAAAAGTGAAATTTAAAGTTAAAAAATTAGCAATTTGAACTAACATAAATCACCAATTAGTTCGTTTTAGTATCTTTAACAAATCCATAATTATGGAAAAATAGAAAAGATGTCCTTTTTCCAAAAATTGTTCAGATTAGCTATGAATTACTATGCAAACCATAAAGCACCCTGAGCCTTAGAGTCTTCACCTATAAAATGAGGGAACATGACTAAATGCCCTTTAACCTCCCTTCCAATCTACAAATTTAGGTAGTAGCATTACCATTTTAAATAATCCTTTAAAGAGTGAGGGTTTCACCTCAAAGTATTTTCTAAACATATGAAATTCCCCTTTTAAGTTGCAAACCTTTGCTATCAACATTTACAAGAAATGCATTATACACTTTCCTGTCACACTAAAAGAGTGTGAGGTATGACCCACAACACCGTTCCCTGACTTCACAGCTCTGCCTGTAAAACATAGCACCAAATAGAACAGATCAGCACACATAGGTTTCTGTACCTTGGCTCAATTATCTGTAATTTTGAGACAAGCTGTGCATCTCAAAATGAGGAAGATAGAAACGTTCCTGTCTACCTTTCACAGTTTTGAAGACCAAAAGAGATTACCATATTGATGCAAAAGATTGTCTTTGTGATGAACAATTTTGACTTTTCCTGATGAAAAGATCTTGATAATATATAACACATATCTTCTTTAAGGGCACTTACACATTCATGATTTAAATCCTTCAGTTTACTGATTATTCTGTAGTCATTTTGTTTCTTTTCTAACTTGCTGCTTTGTCTTCTAATTGCATCAGCCTGGGATACAGTTAGTTTCTCCCAAAGAGTCTAGAAACCTGACCTTTCAAAAAGTGAAAGTGAAAACCTATAGATCTCTCTGTTACTTTAGCAAATTTGGTATTGCCATTAATTTTAAAACAATGGCTTCCTAGAGCAGGAAAACTTTTTTGTTGTTGTTTTTTCTTGAGATTCCTACACTCCACTCCAGCCCTAGAAATTCTGATTGAGTATATCTGGGCAGGATAAAGGAAATTTCTCTGTCTCAAAACTCCCTAGTTAATTCTGAAATTGGTCAGTTTCGGAACCACTACTTTGTTCTCTGTTTTAGACCTACTATAACATTTTCCTCTGACATTAATCACAACACATTCAGAGTAGATTTTCAGAAATCTATAGAGAACTACTGTAACAATGTTTTTCAGGAAAATTTTAAAATGGTATATTAACTGCAGAGCTAAGACAATTCAGGTAGACACTGAAAAGTGGGTGGCTGTTCCTCATGGGAAAATTGTTTTCCACTTTACTTGTAATCACTCACTGGTAAACACAAAGACTATCTTATAACAATTGTCATTACTAACTATAACATGAAAGTTCTCCAAATAACAAAAAGATGGCTGATTAGTTAATTGGTATTATTGGGAAAATGTGTCTAGTAGACTAAATAAAAGCATAAAATAAACTGCTTTCTGTAGAATTTCAAACTTTTCTCATGCCTCTGGAGTTTACCATAAACAGGACAGAAAAGTTAACCAAAAATACTATTATTGAAAAATAAGCTCAATTAGCTGCAAGAATATAAGTTAAAAAAATAGGTATAATTTTCTCTTTGAGGAGTTGTAAGACATGCATAGATTTCAAATTCCATTTATTATACCCAGAATAACTAATTATGAAAATGATATTTAAAATATTTGGTATCAAGCATGGATACCACCCCTTCCAAACTTAATATAAAACCCACATTTTTTTTCTTAGGTGTCCTAGATGTCTGTAGCCACTGAAGAATGTTTTTATACCTCTTTGTTGTCTGCTTGGGCCGCACCAAGCATAAGCCTCGTGGTTGGTATCGTCCTGCATCTACGCAGCTGTCTTATATACTGAGGAACCTAATGTGGACAAATACATCTGCCACGTAACCCTCTAGGAGACATAGCTTTTCTCATTGAAATATTATACATCAAAGCATTCGTTGGTTAGTACATAATTCAAACCAGCCAGGAGTGCTATTCCAGATATTTCTGCAGGAATCTACATGAACACATGTGGTTGAAGAATCTATGATTTTCCTTCAGAGGCACAATACTTCAACAAACATTCATATGTGTCCACTCCTAACTACCTGCTATGACATGAGCTTGGAAAGAGGGTTAAACACATTTTGTCGGTATAGTGTCCCATGATTGCTCTCATGTCACTTAAAAAGTTCAGACTCCCTATGAGAAAGACAAGTGGTAGAAAAACCACTTGGATTAGCTGTTCTGGTGATTTGCATTTAGTTCTCTGACTTTAATTTTAGGAGAAATAATACAAAACAAATTGCAGAGATCGTTAGCATTTTCCTAGCCATCTTTTAATAATTTTAGCTGACTTGCAATTTATATTAAAGTTTCCAAAGCATTTCAATTGGATGGAATTATCTTGTTTTTGCCACCATAGAATACAAAATAGCAAGTTGAGTAACCTTACAATCAAAATGCAACTCATATAGAAATATCCAAAATGTAGTTAACATTCTGGCTAGTGGTGGGAATACCCCCAAAGCAATCCTGTATATATTTTATTTTTTTAAGTGAGAAACACAATTGCATTGCATATTTCTCATGTACAACATTTAATCACATTCTGAGCTATGCCAATGTCCTTGTGTCTTACAGATCCTTATCACCATGTCTATGAAAAAAATAAAGACCATTAGCACCCTCAGCATTTTCGTCCTTAAAAATTAAGCAACTTCTGAAGACTTCTAATATTCCAGCTCTGTATCAGTTGAGCTGATGATGATGTTCTGAGATTATCAGAAGGAGACTATTTCTTTAATTATATTTGCTATTCTCATGGCCAACCCTGGCCTGAGACATGTGAATGAGGTCTTCTCAACCCCTCTCACAGATCCAAAAGTTGGCAAGAAGCGTGTGTAAAAGTCCAAAAGCCATATATTTCATTGAGCAGAGGGCAATTACAAGGACCGAAATGAGTCCTCAGGGCCACAGCCATTGCTGGGGGGTAAAGATTCAGAAGGGGCCGCTGGAGCTTGGTGCTGAGATCCCTGAAGCTGCCATCCCAGCCCTCACTGAACCCTACCCCAGGAGCCCAAGCCACGTGCAATTGGTTGCCACCCTTCTTTGAACCAATAATGTCTCCAGGAGATGAATTTATGCTGAAATATTTTAGCCTGAGCTATATGCCCTGTTTTTAGAGTCAGGAATTAAGTTTAGCAGAAAGGATCCCCAAATGAAAACTAGGACCATTACCAAACTTAATGGAGTGGATGAGAGGGAATAAAATGATTTCTGCCAAAAATGGGTTATTGGTTTATGACTGAGCTGAACCTGGTATGGTATACTCAGGAATTTTCTCCCACCACTGCCCTACCAACATGCTTTGTAATACCTAGCTTATCTATTGTTGAACAGCATCTTGACCAGACCTCCTATCTAATCTCTTTCTACATCCAGTGAACTCTAAAACAAAAACTATGCTTCAAATCTGGCTCACTGCTCTTCCCCTCTTGCTCGTCTCAGGCCTGCCTCATGGCTTGTAGACCTGCCTGTGGGGAAAGGAGTTGTAGACTTGGTTTTACTTTCCAATTAACTTTTCTGTTCCTTCCCACCTGTCTTCTACATCCAGCATTGGGAATATGAGTAGGAAGAGGGCTTTGAAGGAAGAGGGACAAAGCATATGCTATGTGTCAAATATTTTGTTTTTGTTTTACTTTGTTTTGTTTGTTTTGTTTTACAATGTGGCTCTCGGTGCCCTCCAACACAGTTGTCATCCAAAAGCTAACTTTCTATTTTAAGGCCCAGTTGTGTGTTTTTTGGAGTGTCCCCCTTCCCTCCCTCCCTTAAGGGAGTTTTGCAATGTCCCCTTCTCTAACTTTTTGATATATTCCCTACCTGGTCACTTATACCCTGCTCCATCTCTTGTCCCTGGCAGAAAACTCTTAGCTTGTTTCTGCTAAATCTCATCTCATTGGCCAACCCACTTGGGTGAATTTCAAGACAGCTGCCATTCCAGGTACTATGTAGCCCTTAGGACCTCACACTTCCTTTACTACCAAATAAAGCAATTATAGACATTTTTGTTGCTGGATTTCCTTGCCTTATCCTGCAAAAGTAAGACTACTCCAGCCAATCTTTTACCTTTGAAACTACCTAGGCAAAATTCAACCACCAACTTCTAAATTAAAATTAAATTAAATTAAAACTTAAAATTCTAAATGTTGGGGAATAAGAAGCCTCTTGCATTAATCACCAGTTGCAGCATAGTAAGGACTAGGAAATTACAATTTAACAAGCATCTAGTCCAAAAATAGAATACCTGTACACCTTCTTGCAGTCGGCTCAATTATTTGGAGTAATTCTGGGGGGCTCCTTCACTAAGCTTTAGTTGGGAAGAAAGAGGGTACACCTTTCTTTCTCTAGTCAGAAGGAAGGGGAAATCCCACAACTTCTTCCTCCTATCTATGAGTTTCCTCCAAAGAAGGTTTTCTCAAAAATCTCCAGTCTTCTGTACATATTGTGTGGAGATGGGCAGTGAGAGCAGCTGCACTGGCTATATCAGACTTTAAGATGTTCATGATACACATTCTCAGATTAAAAGTTTCAGGCTAAATTCTGAGACACCAGGAATTTAATAAATAAGCAGAATTAGGGATATATTTTCCTAATTCATTCTGTCACCCACTTAGTACTGCAGCTGAGCCAGAGAAGTGACTGTTCTTTCCCCTATCTTGCCCAATTGTCTATTGGAAAAGAACAAAATGTGGACAGAGGGAGGAGAAGATTAAAAAGAACAGGGAATACTAAACATATAACTGCTTCTGTGACCCTACTTCCTGAGATCTGAGCTGCCGTATTCATGAAGGGTTAACCATACTATGTGACAGAACTATTGAGCACATGTGATTCCGTTTTATCTAAAAATAGAGATTTCTCATGAATGTAGAAGAACTATGTTATTATTTTAATATTTAAGCCTGTACTCACTGAGGTTCTAAAACCTTGAAAACTTTCTCATCACAGGAAACATAAATCAAAGGCCTGTATTTAATATCGCACAAGGCAGAAATAATCCTACAAAAAAAAAAAGGGAAAAAAGCACTCTTACAGATGTACTATGTTAAATAGATATGCATGGCATTTATCTTCAGAAGAACCATTGAACAAGTGGGAAGTGTAATAAGCTTTTTTTTTAACCCAACAGAAGACAGAAGACACCAAGGGCAAATGTGGAATCTTATCAAATATAGCAACTGACTTTGAGCTTATTCACTCAGTACAAAAGGCACTAAAGCCCATAGAAAAATAATTCCATTTTGATTATGTGCATAGATAAAGCCAATGCAAAATTGTTTTCAATTAATACAGATACAGCAGTTTTTCTTTTAAGTGGAACACATATCAGAGTTGAAATAATGTGAAAAGAGGAGAAAGAAAGATTAAAATCACCATTATGTCTTTGAATGGAGGAACTAAATATAATACAATAAATTATTTATTAATAAAAAACAGGTAATTATAATAAAAATCTAGTCACATAAATTTTTTCAAACCAAATATGGTTTTTAGATTTTTAGATGACTTTCAAATAGTGTGTGTCTCCTGGAAACATTACATTTAGATTTTTAATATTTAGTGATTTTTTTAAAGATCATTGACTTATGACCACAACAATATGATTAACACAACAATGTTTATGAAAATTAAAATTATAGTGATTTCTGGAAAAAATGCTTTGTTTTTACAAAAACTGCACCTGAAATGCAAGAAAAAATTATAAGAGCTGTTTATTTTTATTAATTAAATTGAAGGTTGAAATCACTTTACTTTGCTCAGTTTGTAGAGGTGGAAGAAGGCTTTTTAATTAAATGTCCCAGAAGCAGAAAAAGCATTGAATTATCAGATAACCATAAAAACAGTCTCCAAAAAGAGATTGTACAGTTAATAGCCTAGTCATTTCGATGAAGAGAGCACTTAATTCTCAACCACTATTCTGTAGTGATGACAACTAATAGAAAAGCAATTATTAGGTTAGAATTATTCTTATGCCTGCAGAGCCTGACTGACCCTTCATGTTTCCATAGGGAATGCAACAGGGCTTGTGATGAACTGAGGTGGGGTATTGCATTAACTTTCTTTGAAGCTAATTGTGTTGCCATCTTTACCAACACTAGCACAATGATTATCAGGACAAGCATTCTTTGTTATGAGCAATATGTATAAAATGTGGGCAATCAATAATAACTAGAAAATTGAGCTGGCAAAAAGAAATTATTATACATGAGTTGAAGTTGCACTCAATTGTATAATAAAAGATTCACCTACATGAAGACTTGTGTTAGCACAAAATTTTATATAAAAAATGTTTCAGAAAATCAGAAGATAATGTATAATCCTTGATTAATGTTAAAAATGCCCCTTTACATATAACAATGTGAGCCTTCTATATGATGTTAAGGAGAAACTAGTTCTCCTTAACATCATATAGAATATTTCTTATAGAGTAACTGCTCCTAAAGATGTCCATCCTCATAAGACAGAAAGTCAGGATCAAATGATCATATACATGGAGGAATAAAAAGCACCTTCTCTCTCTCTCCTCCCTCCCTCTCTTCCTCCCGTTTTTTTCTGCATTTTTTGGGTGTGTGAGTGGGCATGGGGCACTCCCTCTGAAGTTTGAAAATGAAGCTTCTATTTCCCAAGCCTACTCCACATTTGAAATAATAGTTGGAATTATTATTATTATTAATTATTACATACAGCCTTAATAATTCCTTCTTTTAACATTAGAACACTATTGTTCCAATTTTGCTGTTAAAGTAATGACTATCTAAATTAGTTCAAATTACATACATTTAATAAATGCCTTATATGTGGCAAGCCACAGTGCTAGACACTATGAAGAATATAAAGAAGAAAGAATGTAGCTCTTGAGCATATGGGGCATAAAGTCAAAGTCAAAGAGCTGAATACACAATATAACTTTTAAAGGGAAAATATAATAAGTGTTGAGTGAACTACACGATAAGTACTAAGCAGACATAAAAAGACTGAAGAAAATAAAAGAGAATATAACTTGGAGTTCCTGCTTGGTAGAGAAATCCTTCATGACATACACAAACTCATTTAGTTCTCAAAACTGCATTTTGAAGAAGGAATTATTTTCTCCATTTACAGATGAGTTGAGGCTCAAAAAGTTTAATTAACTTGCTAAAGTTTTCACAGCTAATAACTGCTGGATTTTATACTTAATCTCAAGTCTATTTATTTACAACATTCATGTTATCTCTCTGTTTTATGGAAGTGAATACAGGGGAAGAAATGAGTCAAGAGTTCATTTTTTAAATTGGTCAAAATGCAATAGACAGAAATCCAAAACACAGAAGAGGGTAGCAAAATATGTTGAATATGGACGTAGAGGCAGGAGACTGAAGAACATCAGAAAATGAGAGGTTCACCTGCTGACTGGTGGGCAACTTGGCTATTTCCAACTTTCAATTCCCTTCCCCATGAAAGGAACTGTGCGTGCTTTAGATTAAATGTTATACCTTGGAGTATATATATATATGCAGCATTTGAGCACTGATACTACCCTGGTGTGCCATTTTAAGCTGAAAGAGCAATAAATGTTTTGAACTTGTCTCATAGGTGAAAAGGCACTCTGGAGAGGCTCTTAAAAATTCAACGTTCAGGACATACTTTTTTTTCTCCTCTGAAAGTGAACAAAATCTCAAAGGAGATAAACCAAAATAAATAAATAAATAGGTGGTGGGGAAAATAGTAGAGCAGCTAGTAAGATGGTGTTAGGAGCTTGGCAGTTTGATAAATTCAATTTACTGAGCATACACAGTACACAGTAGGAACAAATGGAGCAGGTCAAGGAGAGCAAATTTCAAGAGCTGTTATACAAAAGATATCACCACAGGATGTTTATTTTCATGTTAATGGAGCTTAATTTCAAAGCCTCCACATTTCTATTGTTTTCATCCAAGGCCCCGGAAGGGGCCTCAAAAATGTGATCATACATCTTGCAAAATTTTTGAAAGTAAATTATTTAACCAAAATGATGAAAGATCACTGTTGTTTTCCTCTCCAATTTGCACTAGTACATGACCACTCCTGTCAAGGCCGTGGACTACTCTCCATCATTGTTGGGATCATCTAGCTAGAGGGAGGTTTAATTGTGGATTTATTTATTTATTTATTTATTTTTATATGGAGTCTCTTTCTGTCACCCAGCCTGGAGTGCAGTGGTGCAATCTCAGGTCACTATAACCTGTGCCTCCCAGGCTCAAGCAATTCTCCTGCCTCAGCCTCCTGAGTATCTGGGATTACAGGCACCCACCACAACACCTGGCTTATTTTATGTGTGTGTGTATTGTGTGTGTGTGTATTTAGTAGAGAGGGGTTTCATCATATTGGTCAGGCTGGTCTTGAACTCCTGACCCCAAGTTATCCACCTGCCTCAGCCAGCCAAAGAGCTGGGATTACAGGCATAAGCCACGGTACCCAGCATTTTTTTTTAAGGGGGATATATTGTCCATGATTTTTAGTTACTTCTCTGTAGAATAATAGTTAAAGTATTTCTAGCCTTCTTGGTGTTGCAATTACATCCAGAATATAAAACCACTTACTATATCAAATTTTGTATTTATAGTTTTTTGCTGTTGTTGTTTAAAGAGGAACTCCCTCCACTCATCAATTTGTATAAGCTTCATGCGCCACAAAACCATGGGATAAAACATTTTTCATATGTCTGGAATGGAGAAGTTGACAAATGATTTGGAGACAGAGAACATATCCAAAGAAATCAATATGGCATAAAAGCTGATACAACATGACAGTATTAATAATTCTGGGTTGGGAATCATGTTACCTAATTCCTAGTCTCCAAACTGTATGAATCTAGGTATTACAGTTTCAGCTATTTTGCCATCAGTCATATTATCTGTAAAAATGAAAAGGTTGATCCAACTTATGATTTCCATACACCAGTCCTTAAATTGTTACTCATTCGCACTAAAGTTTTTAAGGACAATTAGTTCATTCACATATGTCTACTATTGTGTTTGCGGCAGGGACTCTTGGGCACTGGAAATACAAGGACTCTGCCTTCCTGAAGCCAAGAGACTAGTTCAGGAGTGGAGTGGGGGGAAGACATTAAACAAATAATCACAGAAGTGAATACAAATTCCATACTGCTTACGTAGTTTACGTACCGTGAAGATAAAATAGGAAGAGCCCCAAGAGAGTATAATAAGTAACTTCTGGAGATCAGATAAATTCTTCTAAGAAAGTGTCATCTGAGTTGAGATTGAATGAGCAAGAGTTAAGTAATGAAAATGAGGGATGAAAGGACAAGCCGGAGAGCCTTTCGGGCTGGAGGCAAAGAATGAACACTGTCCTGAAGTGGGAGGAAACACAGCTAATGGGAGCAGTAGTCTCCAAATTTTATTTTGATCATGTACAACAGTTTAAAAATTTGACCAGACTATGAATACAATACCTGTGTATTTATGTATTTTTTATTCATAAACAGTAAACATGAGATGTCTCTGTAATCCAAATATCTGAGAACCATTGCTTTATGTGAAATTGTGGTCTCTAGTCTCTAAGATTCTGGGATTCTATGCTTGCAGAAAAAGACTGAACTCCATTGTGGAAACAAACCTGTACATTTTTTGTCATTTTGTTATTGTTTAAAGAGGAACTCCCTCCACTCACCAATTTGTATAATCTTCATGTCCCACAAAACCATGGGATAAAACATTTCCCGTATGTCTGGAATGGAGAAGTTGATAAGTGATTGGAGACAAAGAACATATCCAAATAAATCAATATGGTATAAAAGCTGATACAACATGACAGTAATACAGATACAACATGACAACATAACAAAAATAACTTTCAAGATTTTTTAAAATTGGAACATCTCTTAAATGTTTCAGCATTTCCAAGTATTTATTGTTTTAAAAGCTAGAAACCCTAGCAATTGAGCAAAAGCCAGATTTTATTTTTGCACGTCTATTGTCATATAGACAAATCCTAAATAAGTTTAGTAATGACTCTCTAAGATACATTTATAGATCTTATTCTCTGACATTGTCCATGAAAACAAAATCTCAAACTTTCATGAAACTTCTTGTTTTTATGGTAGCTGATACTTATCAAATTGTCAACAAAAGCAGAAAAATTGTAATGCTTGTTTTTTAATTCAATAAATCCATACATATAATACTTTTTAGAATAAATCCAGACGTATTCTTCTGTCAGGCAGGAAGGATTTCATTTACATATAGCTAGAATCAGGTCTCATGTTAGTAAGACCTTATTATTTTTACCAAGTATCTATGACATATACTCATCTAAAACCATATTACAGATAATTAGAAGTAAACTTCACTTGTCAGAAAAGGTGTTCAAGGTATAGTGTGTCCTGATGTTATTTTTTCTTTACAAGAACAAACATAGAAACTGATATGAATTGCCATTATTTTTTACAAGTGTTTACATTTATATTAAACTGTGCCTTTCCCAAAGCTTTTCACAGTCCCCATCAAAGATGTTTCACAAATTGTATCAGTTATGAAATATAAACCCTCAAATTTTAAGAAGATGCACAAATGTATAGTACACAGAAATTTCAAAAGGATAAAAGTGTATATTATTTCAAGTGCAGTAATAAAAGCAATGTAGCTAAAATCCCAGAATAAGCTGTAAGCCTTTCTAATGAATTCAATCCCAATTTGCATATTTTAAAAAAGGTTACAAAGTAGAAAAATATTTGTCTTTCATCTAGTTATAGACTCAGAAGACACAATATATTAACCTATGCTAATAAAATATTTTAAACATATTAAATGAAAATTTATTTAAAATATTTAGCATTTTAAAACTAGTAATATAAGTAATATATAGTTTAATTGGTATAGCTCATTCATCAGAGCATACAATTGGAATTCTTAAAATCCATTATGCAAAAGCCCTTGAATTCTTTCCTTTTTCCAATGGAGAAATAAAAGCAATAAAACATAAGTACCAGTTTTGCGGAGAAATGAATTAATTTTGTGCTTTCCATCAGTAATACAACTGAACTGGAATTTTCCAGACCATGCTATCCTCAGTGTTGGATGTTCCATCTCACAAGAAGATGAACTATTATTATACTCATTAGTGAACTCAGTAGTTCTCTTTTACATAAATTTCCCTTTTGAATGGAATGTTTCAACATATTATAAATATATGGGTAATTAGGTGGATATGAATACATATATCTATGAAAAAATATTTAATAAGTAACTCTAAACTGCAACATATTTTGAGATATTACATTTTTAAAACTTTAGATCCACAATGGCAAACCACTGGGTTCTATTCAGTTGGTACTGGCACTAATGGGAGGTTATGGAAATTAAGGAACTGAAGTAATTTCTACCAAGGGCGACAGACATTGAAACACTAAGTTTTTGTATGTGGTTTATAGTCTTAATATAAGACTGATCTTGCCTAGGATCATTGTATTTTTCAAACATTTTAAGGATACTCTTCACCTACTCCAAACAATACTAAAATGGTCTTTCATTTGGTCATATTGACCTTTAGCATTTCTGAGATTAGTATTTCTGAAGTACAATTGAGCGAGTTATGCTGCTTGAGAAGTAGAAGATTGCTTAATGGTAAACTAAATCTTTCAAAACCAAGGATTTGAAAATTTTCAGATATTACCTATAATTAGATTATATTTTCATTCTTCATGATTCGGGTATTTGAATCAATCAATGTTGATGCATGTAAATACATTTTATCACCTGTAACTGTTAATTAAATTGGACATGCAGGCTGTATAATTTCTAATATAATCTTGGAATCAAATAGAAACACTGGGGTCTTCAGCACCAGTTATATGATGCCACTATGGTGCTGAAAATATCAAGGACCATTAAGTATTGCCTATAGTTTTAAAAATAAATTATATTTTATTTGAAGGACATAAGAAGTGAATAAAGAAGCCTTGTAATAAAAATATTTATTTGACTTCAAATAATTTGCAGGGGGAGAAAATTAAACAACCTGCTAATTCTTTGCTTCTTGTCTTGATCATATTTGCTCAGTTCAAGTCTGAGAACCAATTCATAAGAGAATGTAAGATTAAAAAAATACATGATATGGTTTGGCTCTGTGTCCCCACCCAAATCTCATCTCAAATTACAACTGCCATAATCCCCGTGTATCAAGGGTAGGACGAGGTGGAGGTAATTGGATCATGGGGGTTATCTCCCCCATGCTGTTCTCATGATAGTGAGTGAGTTCTCATGAGGTCTGATGGTTTTATAAGCATCTGGCATTTCCTCTGCTGGCACTCACTCTGTCCTGCTGCCCTGTGAAGAAGATGCCTGCTTCTCCTTTGCCTTCTGCCATGATTGTAACTTTCCTGGGGCCTCCCCAGCAATGCAGAACTGTGAGTCAATTAAACCTCTTTCCTTTATAAGTTACCCAGTCTCGGGTATTCCTTCATAGCAGTGTGAGAACAGACTAACAAAAAAAAAAAAAAAAAAAAAAAACTTCCTCTAAGGAGGTAGAAAGCACTGAAAAATAAATTTAAATTATTAATTAAGTTGCAGTATCATATCTACTACCTTTATTCTCTGTGAATCAGTAAGCAAGAGAGAGCTTGAGAAGACTGAAGAGAAAGGTAGTAGAAAGGAGATTTTGAGCTAGATGGAATCCATTAGAACAGAATGAAATAATCACTGGATAGTAGAAAACATTCACAAGAGAATGAATGTATATATGAAAGGGAATAATATTTTTACATAAGCAAGCATACATAGTTCCTTCAGCAACCATCCACATAGTCCAAAGGGTAAAAAATTTTTGCTTTTTTGATCAGCCACCTACTGTCACTTTTGTTCCACAGGATCCAGGTTATTTGTTAAGGGAAGAGAAAACAAAAATTAAAAGACAGTAAAAAAGAATGCGTTGATATTTGCAACAAATAGCTGATTACAGGGGAAAGGGAGGGAAAAGAGAAACTGGAGAAACATTAAGCTTCATGTATGAGGAAGCAGTGACCAATCATGTGAAAAATATAGAACACAGCATTAGGAAGGAAGGTTTATTGCTTTTGATTTTGTTTTATAGTAAAAACCAACAACTCTGAAGGTAAAACTTTGTAAACTCAAAGCAGATAGAGAGAATGTGGAAGAAGGAATGCTACCAGGCTGAGAATTGGTATTGCAGATAAAGAGAAAGTGATAGATGCTTGTGGGAGTCTAAGGTGTCTTTGAGAATGTCATAGAGTCAGTACAAAGACTGATATGGTTAGCAGCCTTCATTGGCACAGCTAAGACTTTGTTAAAGGAGGTCTGTGGGAAAGCACTTCAACAGGTACAGGAAAATTGGCCATTTGTCAGGTAAAGATATTATCATTAATAAGTTTGTGAAAGTCATTCACTTTTCCCCAAATATCAGAGATTAAAATAGGTGTAAACCTCCAGTGCATGGCTGTGGAGGTCTTCTGAGTGTAGGACTTTAATGGGTCATTTTGGTTGATATGGAGATGCACCATTCAGATCCAACTGCAGGGAAGAACTTTTTGCTCCACCTGCTGCCAGTACTCAGTGGACAACCTTTACTTGTGAGCTTCTTCAGGGATTGTCTCAGTTGCAGAGAGCTGCTGCATCCAAGGTCATACACTTCTAGGGGTGGCCCATCATGCAGTGACTAATTGAAACAAGATTTTAAAGGCCCAGCCGTTTTAGCTCAAGAAAGGGTAACTCTGATGGGCCTTTTTAGCTCAAGAGATCCCTCTAGGGTGGTTTGAGGCTGTTAGATCTGCATAACAGCTTAATTTATCCAAGCCCATTTGCCAGCCCTGCTTTCTTCCCCTCTCTCCTGTGGGTGTTGACCAAATAGCTGCTCCTAAACACTAAAATTTGTGTCAGTGTCTGCTTCCCACAGAACCAACACTGTGAAATTCATCAGTAATGACAGTAACCAATAGGAAAAATTTTTTAAATGCAGTTGAGTGGCAGATTGGGAGGCAAAAAGGGAAATAAGGTACATCTTTCAGTTCCAAGATTTCCAGAAATCATAATAATTTCTTTTTATGTTACATAAATTCCCACATATATCTTCACCTCCTTGTAAACAAATTTCCTTTTTTTCAAGCTTTTATTGTAACAAATCTGTTTATCTTCCTTGCCTTGCCACTTCCGTTTTGTGTTTTACATGCTAATCTCCAGTTCAAAGATTCCCTTAGTATTTTTTCCCTGTGTTCATCCTGTTCACTTACTTGTATTGAATAAAAAGACTCAGGAAAACAGATTAGCCATTTCTATCATGCAATGCATCCCCCTTTATCTGGAGAATTAAAACATTGTTGTTCTATATCAGTTTCTTATTTACATCTTTTGAAAAAGCAATTGAATGATTTCTGCACAAATTAGATGGGGATTTTAATATGGCACTTAGCATCATTTCAATTCATAAGAAATTAATTTCTTTACTGCAAACCTCAGAATTTGTCCCATATTTGATCTTGTTCATTCATGTTGTAATAGACATATTTACTATGACCTTTTAAATTATAATGATAATAAAATAGTTACAGTTGAGTACTTAAAATGTGGCAAGGTTTGTGCTAAGTGTTTCAATAGCATTACCTAAAATAATCCTTAAAATAACAACTTAAAGTAAACACTATTTTTATTTTCTTCTTATGGGTAAAGAATCTAAGTCTAGATAGGATACGTAACTTACTGCTATGGTTAGGCTTTGTGTCCCCACCCAAATCTCATGTCAAACTGTAATCCCCAGTGTTGGAGGAGGGGTCCGTGGGGAAGTGATTGGCTCATGGGGGCAGGTTTCCCCCTTGCTGTTCTCATAATAGTGAGTTCTGATGAGATCCGGTTTAAAAATATGTGCACTTCTCCCTTCACTCTTCCTCCTGCTCTAGCCATGTAGGACGTGCCTGCTTCTCCGCTGCCTTCTGTCATGATTGTAAATTTCCTGAGGCCTCCCCAGCCATGTGGAACTGTGAGTCAATTAAAATTCTTTTCTTTATAAATTACCCAGTTTCAGGTATTTCTTTATAGCAGTGCAAGAACAAACTAATAAGAAGTATTAGAAGAAAATGAGCATCAACTAAACATTTATAAAAACATCTAAATAAGTGTCTAAGGTTACCATGATACCTTGAGAAGAATATGAAGAGTAAAAAATAATTATATCACTAATTCATTCAAAAACATTTCACAGAGCATCCTCTGTATATAAAATATTTTATAAATTATTTTATTTAATCCTCATAACAATACTATAAGGTAGATATTAGTACCTCCTTGTAAATACAGAAACAAAGCCTTAAAGACTTTAAGCAACGTGGCTGTGGTCATACAGCGAGGAAATGGCAGGTCTGGCCTTACACTGAGGCTTGTCTGGCTCCAGAGCCGTGTTGTATGAGTGTTTCTTGGAAAGGTAAATTTACATGAAGTCTAGTGAGAGCAGGTAAAACAATCCCTAAGCAATCTGCATACACCATTCCTCCTCTTCCTCCCAAGGACAATCTATGGGGAAACTCTCATGGGCAGAATGTCACACTGTATGGCAGAATATCAGCTTAAAAGGTCAGTAAACTTCACAGTAAAGCATTCTACTCATCCATGGAAAATAAATTGCTATTTCTGCTTAGTAAACAAAAGAAAGCTAATTTATGATGTTCACATTTTGGGTAAATTTTCTCAGAACCTAAAAGTTAATAATATATAAATCATAGCAGTCTGACCAGTTATCATGTTTTCTAAAAAGATTTTTTAAATGATGTTAACAAGAAATGAGAGCTTTAAGCACTAAGGGAAACCAAATAAATATGAATCAAATGAAGGAAATACAAAGAAGTCAAACTAAGGTGATGAGGATACAAATGAGTTATGCTATGAGGAGAATATCTAAGAATAAAGGGTGCTGCCATAAAAACCCAAAGAATGAGCCAGTCTGCAAAGGCTAGAAGCAATCAATAATTAACATGATGTAAGAAAGACTGACTAGGAGAAAATTGAGAAGGAACCCTTAGAATGGATTCTCAGGAAAGACTGCTCTGACTATTAAACTGTGAGTTTTTAGAACAATCTATTTACCACAGGAAGCTGTGAAACTGCCATCATTCAGGACAAACAAGGATTAGACTCTCAGAACCACTAAAAGCAAGTGCTAGCAGATACATTAGTGGGAAATGAAAAGAGTCATCTTCCTATCGCTTACTCCTTTCTATACAACTTACAAAGTCTTCTTTGTCCTTGGGTAAAAGTTCACATGTTTGTTAAAAGATGCATATTTTTACCTAGTTGACTGATTTATACTCCTTTTGAACTCCAGAGTTTCTGCAGGACTTGCTTAACTCTCTCTAAATGTCATGAAGTGTCACAGGTGTTGAGCTTGTGATTGTGACAGAGACTTTTTTTGAAAACATACTCTCATTATGGAAAAATCAGAATATACAGACAAATAATTCAATATTACCAATATCATAACCACCCAAGGATAAATATGGTAACATTTCAGTGAACAAACTTTCAAATATTTCACACGTGTGTGTGTGTTAATATAGATTTGTGTTTATGAAGATTATCATTATACTGAATAGACTCTTCCATAATTTGCTTAAATTAGCACATGGAAATTATCACCCACATAATTAAATTGTTTTCTAAGTATTTTTTTAAATTTTATTATATTTTAAGTTCCAGGGTACATGTGTAAGACATGCAGGTTTTTTGCATGGGTAAATGTGTGCCATGGTGGTTTGCTGCACCTATCAACCCATGACCTAGATATTAAGCCCAGCATGCATTAGCTATTTTTCTTGATGCTCTTCCCCACTCTGCCCTCCCCCAACAGTCTTCAGTGTGTGTTGTTCCCCTCCCTATGTCCATATATTCTCATTGTTCAGCTCCCACTTATAAGTGGGAATATGCGGTGTTTGGCTTTCTGTTTCTGTGTTAGATTGCTGAGGATAATGGCTTCCAGCTCCATCCACGTCCCTGTAAAGGACATGATCTCATTCCTTTTTGTGGCTGCATAGTATTCCATGGTGTTGTATGTACCACATTTTCTTTATCCTGTCTATTATTGGTGGGCATTTGGGTTGATTCCCTGTCTTTGCTATTGTAAATAGTGCTGCAACAAACATACACGTGCATGTATCTTTATAATAGAATCATTTATATTGCTTTGGGTGTATACCCAGTAATGGGATTGCTAAGTCAAATGGTATTTGCTGTTCTAAATCTTTGAGGGATCGCCTCACTGTCTTCTACAATGGTTGAACTAATTTACATTCCCACCAACAGTGTAACAATGTTCTTATTTCTCTGCAACCTTGCCAGCATCTGTTGTTTCTTGACATTTTAATAATTGCCATTCTGACTGGTGTGATATGGTATCTCATTGTGGTTTTGATTTGCATTTCTCTAATGATCAGTGATGTTGAGCTTTGTTTATATGTTTGTCGACTGCATGTATGTCTTCTTTTATCTGTTCATGTCATTTGTCCACTTTTTAATGGGTTTTTTTTTCTTGTAAATTTCTTTAAGTTCCTTGTAGTTTCTGGATATTAAACCTTTGTCAGATGGATAGATTGCAAAAGTTTTCTCCCATTCTGTAGTTTGTCTATTCACTCTGATGATAGTTTCTTTTGCTGTGCAGAAGCTCTTTAATTTAATTAGATCCCATTTGTCAATGTTTGCATTTGTTGCAATTGCTTTTTGCAATTTCATTATAAAATCTTCCATGCCTATGTCCCCAGTGGTTTGCTAGGTTTTTTTTCTAGGGTTTTCATAGTTTTGGATTATACATTTAAGTCTTTAATCTGCACACACACTATTGATATATAACTATAAATTATCTATTCCTGGACACTAGACTGTTTCTAATTTCTTACTATTATATATAATGCCACAATGTCTACTTTCGTACCTAAGTTTTTGTCATAGCTTTAATCACTTCTTTAAGAGAAATTCTGGAATTGTTAGGTCAAAGAGTTTGCATATTTAACTAATTATTTAAGAAATCTGAAAATAGAACGTACTTTTCTCCAGAAAGTAGTACATTGTAGGGTCTGGAGTCAAGAACCATGGGCTGATTCTATGTGTCTCACTTTCCTATTTGTAATATGGAATTTATAAAATTACTTCATACAATCATGGTGATTATTTAATACATGAAAATACTTAGAATAGTACCTATCAGAGATGAAACTCTCACAAATGTTTGTTTTATTCTTCTTCTTCTTATTATTATTGCCATGATTATTTCCAAATAACACTATCATCAAAAGTCATTTACCTTCAACCTAGATGACAATATTATCACAAAAATAATTACTATTAAATTTGAAATTTAATAGAAGGGTGAAGTGGATCATGCCTGTAATCCCAGCACCCTGGGAGAATAAGTCAGGTAGATTGCTTGAGTCCAGGAGTTTGAGACCAGTCTGGGCAACCTGGCAAAACCCTGTCTCTACTAAAAATAAGAAAATCTGTCAGGCATCGTGGCATGTGCCTATAGTTCCAGCTATTCAGGAGTCTGAGGTGAGAGGATTACCTGAGCCTGGGAGGTTGTGGTTACAGTGAGCTGTGATCGCACCACTGCACTTCAGCCTGTGTGAGAGAGTGTCTTTTGGTACTGTTTTTTTGAGACAAGGTCTCAAAAAAATAGTTATTGCTATTTTAATTTTTATTTCTTTGATTAATAGTAAGGTAGGATGTTTCTAATACGTTTATTGGCCTTTTTTTTTTTTTTTTTTTGAGACAGAGTCTCGCTCTGTTGCCAGGCTGAAGTGCAATGGCTCGATCTCAGCTCGCTGCAACCTCTGCCTTCCGGGTTCAAGTGATTCTCCTGCCTCAGCCTCCCCAGTAACTGGGACTACAGGTGTGTGCCACCATGCCCAGCTAATTTTTGTATTTTTAGTAGAGACGGGGTTTCAGCATGTTGGCCAGGATGGGCTCCATCTCTTGACCTTGTGATCCACCCAGCTTGGCCTCCCAATGTGCTGGGATTACAGGCGTCAGCCACCACACCCGGCCTCATTGGCTATTTTTATGTTTCCTATGTGCCTTGTCTGGTCATAGTTCCTGTGGTTTACTTTGCTGCTGTAGTTTTTTTTCTCTTTGCGTACTGATCTGTAATGAGGCTACTTCTTTCCTGTCTAATAGGACAAACTTTTGCACAATTTCAAGCCAATGTCCATAGCTTTAAATAATTTCTAAAACAAAAATACTCATACATTTCCTCTTGCATTTTCCCACTGAGTGCTATTCTCAGAGACAAAGCGTTTATACACTAGGACACTTTTTACAATTTTATATACCATTCCCCAAATGTGTTTTTCCATCTCTTTAATTTTCATTTGAATTCTAATACCTTTCAGCTCTTTGGCTTAGTGAGTTCTTTTTAATAGCTTATATTGCTATGACCTAAGTTCAAAATATTGACCTTTTATTGGCCTCTAGCCAAAAAAAGAAAGAAAGTTCATCTATATAAAAAGGCTTCATATTATTGACACTACTCTTGAAGTCTTTACTCCCTCGGGCTAAATAGGCCAAATGCTTTGCTTTTTTCCTCATTACACTAACTTCCCAAATCTTTAATGACTCATAATACAGCATATAATTTAAGGACATAATCTTTAAAATCAGATATGTACTCAAATTCTAGTTCTACTCAATGAATTTGTGCAAGTCACTTAATATCTCTGGGCATCATTTTTTCTTACACATAAAATGGAAATAATAATATATATCTCAAAGGAGCAGTAGGAAGTTTACATGAGATAAAGTGTGTGGCAGTTTGGGTGCTTAATAAATGAGTAATAATTTTATGTTTAATCATTATCGTTGTTCTTCAATGAGCATTTATATAGTTATATAGTTATATGATTATATAGTTATCAGGTATCTAACAGAAATCTTGGAGCCATCATTAGATTCTTCTTCTTTAGCATTCCTTCCCCTCACATCTAATCTGTCATCAAGTCCTATGAAGTTAACACCTAAATATGCTTCACATGCATCCACTCAGCTCCATCCTTAATGCCAATACACTCACCCAGATCCTCATCATGACTTATTTGACTTGTCAGACGGATTAGCAGTTTCAAAGTCCATTTTGGAAAAAGGGTGTGAGACTCTGTCCACTTCCCCCCACCTCCTCAGAACAAAGTCATTGATTCTATTATCTTCTTCCAGTTTTGTTCCTTCTCCAGCCTCAGTTCTACCAGGTGTCAGGACTCCCTGGGGGCCTGATGGAGCAGCCCGCAGCCTGTGAGCGAGGCCACAGAAACTTTGCCCCACTGCTTCTTACCTCACAGGGGTGGTTTTCAGAGATTCTTTGGGACAGAAAAAAAAAAAGTCAATTTTCGAGAACTGCTGTCCAAAGGCTATTTCTAAGTCATAAATGTAAGTATGGCACTGGTAAACTACAATGCTTTCCAAAGTTGCTCATTTCTTAAAAGAAAAGTCACAATTATTGAGCATGAAAGTCAAGGTCTTTAAAAATGTACTCACTCTATCCCTGCAGCCTCATTCTTGTCCTACTTTCCTGCATCAATCGCCCTTTTGAAATATTTTGTACTATAATCACAAACATTTTTGCCATTTCCAGAATATTCTGTGGGCCTTTGCTCAAAAGAATATTAGGACCTTTGCTCAAAATATTCTGCCTAAAATACCATTTAGTCATTGATTCATTCAAGATTAATGGAAGAAAAACTGACACCTACTAAGCTTTCAATAAATTCCAAGTACATTTAAAAATTAAATAATCCTGTGTAGTAAATATTTTTCATACTATTTTACAATGGAGAAAATTGTGTATTTTGCCCAAGTTCATGCATGTAAACTACAGAGCTGGGATTTTATTTCTTTCCAATACTTCAAAATATTTATTAGATTCCTACTGTCTTTACTATATTGGAATATTATGGACATAAAGATGAATTAAAAGCAGATTTTTATACAAAAAAATCAGTCTTGTAGGACAGCAGCTCAGAAATCCCTTATTCATGAAGACATTCATGTTTTCATAAGGACTGTTAGGGGCATAGTCACATTCTGCAGATTAACTAATAAACCATGGCTGCTCCATTTCCTGACATGGTTTCTCTCTTCACACTTCCCTGCCTGGTGTGGCACTTTCAGAATCTTTAAGAAACTTCTCAATTTAAATAGAAAAGTAGCGTCCTTACTGCTTTAAGCAGCTTAAGAAAAGACACTTCAGAAAAAAATTAGAGGGTTGAAATTCATGGCCAGAATAGGGCACATATATATAGTCAGTATCATTGAGAATTAATTGAAAGGCCATTATTTTCTGTTCTATGCTTGAGAAATCTAATATAGATAAAAGGCAGACTATGTAAATAGGAGAAAGAACGGAAATGGAATTCAAGCACTTGAATTCTTAGTCTGTTGTTTTTCCATCAAACTTTATTGTGTCCCTTGTCATAAAATTATAAAACTAATTACAGTGGTAGATAGATAGATAGATAGATAGAGAGATAGATAGTTAAAGACAGATGTTTTGTGTTTTTTATAATTAAAAAACCTAAAGCGCTAAAAAAAAAACTATCCCATACCCTTGCATAAACATGACTCTGATTTAGGTGAATGTTTCTATTTATATTTTTGAAATGTAAAACTCTAGGGCGCTGAGATTTCCAAGGGGTCCTGAGCCAACTTTTGCAAGCCACTAGTGTAGCAGAGGGAATACTAGATTGAAAAACAGAATAACTAATTTTAACTAGCTATCTGACAGGTGAAAATCATTTCAACTTTTTTATTAGTTTTCTCATCTTAAAAATTAATAGTAATAACATGTGCATCTTGAAAAATTGGTAGAATAAAATAAAGCATATCAAAAAACTTATAAAAAATTAAACACCATCAAAGTTTCTGATATCATTTTTATAGTGCTTGTTTTATAATCAGAGTTACATAGATTATGAAACTAAAAATTAGAAGATAATTTATATTAGAACTAGAAAGGGCTGTAACACTACAATCTCAGTCTTCAATTTAGGACACTGAAGTTCAGAATAGCTAAAAGACTTCCCTAATGTCATATAGTCATTGCTTAAAATGTTACATAAGTGTATGTTCTATTTAGTTATAAACACTGCCATTTATTTTAACAACCATTCTTATTAATATCTGTACTTTAATAAAGAAAAGTATGAGTGATAAGGACAGGAAGTAGGTACAGTTATATTCAAATATCAGTATACATTTTTAAAAATGCATTGAATTAACTGTGTCTGTATTATCTACATATCGAGAATCCCTAACTTTAAAAAGAATGAATTGATTGGACTTAGAGAATGTGTTAGTCCATTCTTCCACTGCTATAAATAAATACTTGAGGCTGGGTAATTTATAAAGAAAAGATGATTAATTGGCTCACAATTATGCAGGCTGTACAATAATGCTTCAGCAACTGCTCCTGGTGCAGGCCTCAGGAAGCTTTCAATAATGGAGGAAGATGAAGAGGTAGTAGTTGTGTCATATGGTTAGATTGGTAGCAAGAGAGAGAACAGGGATATCCCACTCTCTGTTAAATAAACAGATTTAACATGAACTAACTGAGTGAGAGAGAACTCACTTATCACCAAGGGGATGGTGTTAAGTCATGGGGCATCTGGTCCATAAAAAACCAGCTTCCAATAGGCCCCACTTCCAACACTGAGAATAACATTTCAGCAGGAGATTTGGAGGGGACACACATCCAAATCATATTGGAGGAGTAAATATGTTTGTAGAGATAGAGACATAGATTTAGATATCTAGATCAAAATACATAACTAGATTTATTGGTTTCATGTACCAAGAAAGAGAAGCATAGAATAAGTAATTTTTCTAGGATGAATCACACAGATAGTAAATATCAGGGACATGACTAGAGACTGGGTTTTTCTAACTCAAAACTCTTTCTTTTAATCCTTAAAATAAATAGTACTGCATACTGATGAAATATTCTAGGTTAGTCTCTATATAATATTAACTAATCACAGTTAATTAACAAGGAGTTCCAATTCTACTGGAACTTAAGTAGGAGAATTATTTAGAAGTTGAGAAAAGATGCTGCAATTTCAGTTAGTTTTAAGGATGAGTAGGATGGAAAGGTGGACAAAGAATACAAGAACACTAAAGTAAGAGAAAATTTCGGTGGCAATGTCATGATGAATGAGAGGCCAAGACATTTCTAGAGGTTAAAACAGTCCAATGTGCTAACTTTGAATTTAACGAAACTTTACCTATTAAATATTCTTCATCTACTTCCTTGAGGTGTAAAGTTAGTTTGTTTATTTGAAATCTTTCATTTTCTTTCATGTAGGCATTTAAGCAATAAACTTCCCTCTTAGTACCACTGTGCTCTATCCCATAAGCTTTGGTAAAGCATTTTTATTTGAAGATTTTTTTATATCCATTTTAATTTCTTCTTTGGCCCCTTGTTTGTTCAGGAATGTGCTGTTTAGTTTTTACATATTTGTGAATTTTCCAATTTTCTTTCTCTAAATGATTTCTAGTTTTATATCACTGTGATCAGAAAAGATACTTAATGTGATTTCAATGTTCTTCAATTTATCAAGAATTGTTTTGTGGCTTAAGATTATCTAACTTAAAGAATGTTCATGTGCACTTGAGAAGTGTATATATTCTGCTGCTGTCAGGTGGGATGTTTTGTATATATGTGTTAAATCCATTTGGTTTATAATGTTCAAATCCACTGCTTATTTATTTTTTTTCTGGATTTTCTATTTATTATTAAAACTGGGTGTTTTGGGGTCTCCTATTATCATTGTATGGGAGTTCATATCTCCTTTCAGTTCTTTTATTGTTTGCTTTATATGTTTAGGTGCTCTGATGTTTGGTGCATATATATTTACCATTTTAATATCTTCTTGATGAACTGACTCCTTTATCACTATATAATGGCTTTCCCCATCTCTTGTGACTAATTTTTGTTTGCTTGTTTGTTTTGAAACAGAGTCTTACTCTATCACCCATGCTGGAGTGCAGTGGCACGATCTCGACTCCCTGCAACCTATGCCTCCTGGGTTCAAGCGGTTCTCGTGCCTCAGGCTCCCAAGTAGCTGGGATTTACAGGCATGTGCTAGCATGTCCAGCTAATTTTTGTATTTTCAGAAGAGACAGGGTCTCACCATGTTGGCCAGCCTGGTCTCAAACTCCTGACTTCAAGTGATCTACCTGCCTTGACCTCCCAAAATGCTGAGATTACAGGCATGAGTCTTGTCGCTAATTTTCACTTAAAATATATTTTCTCTGATATAAGTATAGCTACTCCTGGTCTCTTTTGGTTACCATTTGCATGAAATTTCTTTATCTATGCTTTTTACTTTCAGCTTATGTGTGTCCATAAAACTAAAGTGAGTCTCTTGTAAGCAGCAAATCACTATATTTTAAAAATTTATTCAGCCACTCTATGTCTTTTTATTGGGGAATTTAATCCACTTGTTTAAAGTTATTCATAAGTAAGAACTTGCTATAGCTATTTTGTTAATTTATTTCTGACTCGTGTAGTTTCTTTGTTCTTATATTCTTTTTTTGCAGGCTTTCTTTGTAGTCAGATGACTTTGTGCAGTGGTATACTTTGATTTATTTCTCTTAATCTTTTGAGAATCTACTACAGGTTTTTCATTTGTGTTTACCATGAGGCTTACATGAACTATATCTCATAGCATTCTAGTTTAATCTTATAACAACTTAACTTTCATTGCATACAAAAACTCAATAATTTTACTTCCCCCGTCCTCATATTTTAAGTTATCAATTTTAAAAATTATATCTTTTTATATTGTGTATCTAATAACAAATCATTATTTTAATACATTTGTATTTTAACTTTTATAGAGTTGAAAATGATTTACACATCAATATTACATTATTAGAGGATTCTGACTTGACTATCTTTTTATTTTTACTGTTGAGTTTTGTACGGTCATATGTTTTTATGTCGTTAATTAGCATTGTCTCATTTCAGGTTGAAAAACAATATCTTTAGAATTTCCCATAAGGTTCAATATTTAGAATACCATAGTGGTGATGAACTTCCTCAAATTTTGTTTGTTTTTTAAAGTCTTCATTTGTCCTTCATTACTAAGGAAAGTTTTGTTAGGTATAGTATGCTCAGTTGGCAGTTTTATTATTTCAGTATCCTGAATATATAATCTCACTCTCTACTTGCAAAGTTAGCAGAAGAAAGAATATAATAAAGATTAAAGTAGAAATAAATGAAATAGAGAATAGAAAAAAATCAACAAAGCTCAAAGCTGATTTTATGAAAGATAACCTGGGAAATGCCATTCCAGACATAGGACCTGGTAAAGATTTCATAATGAAGATGCCTAGAGCAATTGCAAAAAAATAAAAATTGACAAATGGGACCTAATTACACTAAAGAGCTTACCTACAGAATCTACAGAATGGGAGAAAATATTTGAAAACTATGAATTCAATAAAGGTTCGATATTTAGAATCTATAAAGGACTTAAACAAATTTGTGAGAAAAAAACAACCCCATTAAAAAGTGGGCAAATGACATAAACAAAAGCTCCTCAAAAGAAGACATACATACAGCCAACAAGCATATGAAAAAATGCTCGACATTACTAATTAAAGAAATACAAATTAAAACTAGAATGAGGTGCCATCTCACACCAGTCACAATGACTATTATTAAAAGGTCAAAAAATAAGAGATGCTGTTGAGGCTGTGGAGAAAAGAAAACACTTATACACTGCTGGTGGGAATGTAAATTAGTTCAGCTATTGTGGAAGGCAGTTTGGCAGTTCCTCAAAGAACTTAAAACAGAATTACCGTTTGACCTAGCAATCCCATTGTTGGGTATACACCCAAAGGAATATAAATCATTCTACCATACAGACATATGCTCTCATATATTCATCACGCCACCATTCACAATAGCAAATACATAGAATCAACCTAAATACCCGTCAACAGTTGCCTGGATAAAGAAAATGTGGTACATATATGCCATGGAATACTATGCAGCCTCACAAAAGAATGAGATTATGTCCTTTGCAGCAACATGGATGGAGGCATTATCCTAAACAAACCAACACAGGAACAGAAAACCAAATACCACATGTTCTCACTTATAAGTGGGAGCTAAACAAAACAACAGACACTGGGGCCTACTTGAGAGTAAAGTCTGGGAGAAGGGTGAGGATCAAAAAACTACTATGCTTATTTCCTAGGTGACAAAATAATCTGTACACCAAATCTCCACAACACACAATATACCTATATAACAAACCTACACATGCATCCCTGAAGCAAAAACAAAAGTTAAAAAAAATAAAATTTAAAAATAAATGCAAAAAAGACAAAATTTGTAAGCCTTTAGATAAACTAACCAAGGAAAAGAGAGAGAATGCACATAAATAAAATTGTGAATGAAATAAGATCCATCATCACTAATACCACAGAAATGCAAGGGACTGTAAGAGATTACTATGAACAAATTATAAACCAAAAAACAAATAACCCAGAAGAAATATACATCCCTAGTAACATACAACCTACAAAGATTGAATCATGAAGAAATAAAAAATCTAAGTAGACAAATACCCAGTAAGGATTGAATCAATAATAAATTTAACCAAGAAGATGGTTGCCAGGAACTAGGGTATTGGAGGAGATAGGGGATACATTGATCAAAGGGAACCGGTGTCAGTTACAAGATGAGTAAGATTTGGGGCTCTAACATATAGCATGGTGACTATAGTTAACACCATACTGTATACTTAAAATTTGCTAAGAGGGTAGATATTCAGTGTTCTCACTACACACACACACACAGACACACACCCACACATACACACACGATAACTAGGTGAAATGATGGATGTGTTAACTAACTTGGCGGTAATAATTTCACAATATAGATGTGGTGTATCAAATTAAAAAAAACAGTCTAGTGGGTACAGTGGAGAGTAGAAGCATAGGGGAATAAAAGATCTAGGAGGAGAGGAACTGTGTGTGTTTTGTTCAACCAAATATTACTAGTGACTAACAGAATGACAACAAAACTGATAGATAAATGAACGAAGTGGAGAGGAGGAAAGGTAGAGCTTCATTAATAAAGATCCTGAATTCCACTCTAAAGATTTCAGAAATAACCTTTGTATTTCGGTGATCAATTTGAAGCTTTTAAGGAGATCTGTGACAAGGTCAGGCTTGTATTTCAAATAAATCATCTGGTGACAGAGAATAAAATTGAGAGAATTAGATATAGAGACAGCAAATCAAAGACATGTCTGCAATCAATTAGAAAAAGAGAGGGAATGACAACCTGCTAGACAGTTGGTGATGTTTTTAACCAATTTTCAGAAAGAAATTTTTGAGAAAGGCAAGAAAAATACTGGTTCTATTGAATTAGAAGTGCCCACAATACCACAATACATTTTGATAGCACATTCTACAAAATGCATGCCTATAAGTTAAAGTAACCTGTTACTTATGTAAGCACCTAGAGAAAATGCACAGAGCTAGCAGAGAAGAAGTAAAAGGCAGAAATACAGGAAAAATAGAATTCAATAGGAATATAGAGGGAAAAGATGATAGATAATAAAGGAAATTGAGAAAGAATGATCAAAGAGGAAACGGGAATGGAAGACAGTTATATCCTGGAAACTAAGTTTCCAGAAAAAGGAAGTAGTCAACAGTGTCAGGCCCTTCAGAGAGACTGAAAAAGAGGAACACTGACAAGGAGTCACTTGATTTAGCAATTAAAATACTGTTCTAAATTTTGAGAAGCCAGTTACATATGAGTGGTGAGAGTGGAAACCAGATATTAATATTCTAAAATTGAGCATGAGATATGGGAAAAGAGTTAGTAGAGAATAGATTTTTCTTCCCAAAATGTTAGCAGAAGACGAATGAAGAAAAGCAGTAACCATATTAATTAACTACATAATAAATTATTTTATTTAAAATTGATATGGAATATATTATTATGACCATCTAGGTATCACATTATTCACTGTAATACCTAGGTATTATAGATACAAAGATGATTCTGACCCAGACTCAGTTCTCAAAAAGTCTTGCAAATAATTAGCACAGGGTTTGGTGTTGATGGGTGGCATTGGGGAGGAGCACTAGTCAAATGGGAGAGAGAGAAAGGAGGAGGAAAGGAAATATTTTTTGTAATTATACCTAAGAAGAGTCTTAAAGGATAAGCAAAATTTAGCCAGTATGTCTTAGTTTGAGATCCACCAAAATCAGAGCCTGAGACTAAAACTTGTGTGCAGGTACTTTGGGGAATGATCCTTAGCATTAAAAGTAAGGGATAAGGATAGCAAAACAGGGAGAGAAAAAAAGCCACTATAAATATATATTATCAGGTTCATTACCAAGATGAGTGGTGCTTTATCACGTAGAATCTTCTGAGGACCCTTATAAAATATTATCAAAACCATCCACCCAGAAGAAGAAATGATATTGTAAGAATACTCAGTCTGAATCAAGATATGGTGAGACAAGAAACTGATGAAGTAGTTTGAGCTTTAAATGCCGTGTAAAGATATTTGGAATTTATTCTATAATGAATGGGGAATAAATGAATGATTTAAAATAGTGTAATTCTTGCAAATGTTTCAAGAATCAGGATGAAAGATAATGTTTTAAAGCAATAAATGAAAGGGCAGTGTTAAATCAAGTTTAGCCTAATGATTCCTCCTTACATGTTTTAAGTTTGGCCTAAAGGTTTCTCTGTACATTGTGAATTATAACAAGCGGAGATGTAAACAGACTGTACTCTACAGTTGTGCAACTAACCGAGTTTTGGCCAATCAAATGTAGCCAACTGTTTGAACCATGTTCAAATAGGGCAAGCACCAATCTGTAACCCATCCAGCTGTTTCTGTACCTCATTTCCGTTTTCTGTGCATCACTTTCCTTTTTCTGTCAATAAATCTTCCATCACGTAGCTGTGCTGGAGTTTCAGACTGTACTCTGGCTCAGGAGGCTGCCCAATTCACGAAATCAGTCATTGCTAAATTAAATTCCTTTAAATTTAATTTGCCCATTTTTATTTTATCAGGAGGAAGAAAATATTTGAAAGGTGAGATTTCTGCTTCAGGAAATGTTGTATTAGGTCAGTGGCTCTGAAATGAGAACAATTTTGCCTCCTAAGGGATATTTGGCAATTACTACACACATTTTGGTCACAACTGGGAAGGGGACGGTGCCACTGAAACTAGCGGGTAGAGAACAAGGATGCTGCTATATATTCAATATACAGAAAAGCCTACCATGACAAATAATTATCAAGCTCTCAAAGTTAATAGTACCAAGGTGAAAAGCAACAGCTTGGGTGTTTTGGCCCAGTTAAAGGATATGCACATACACCTACAGACACATACATATACACATATACATACACATATACATACACAAAGCTTGAAGGCATTGGAGAAATAAAAAGTAGTAAAGAATTATCAAGATCAAGCACAGAAGAAAACTTAGGCTAAGGATTTTTATTGTGATGGTGTTGAAATAAACTTGTTGAGAACATACGTCTTAACAAGACTTAGTTTTTCAACCCATGAAATGTATTCTAAATGTATTTATGCTTTCTGTGAACTTTCTCAGCAGTGACTTGTAGTTTTCAGTGAAGAGATCCTTTTTGTTTTTTAAAAATATATATTCCTGAGTATTTTTAGTTTTATGATGCTCTTACAAATGAATTTAAAGTTCATCTTCCAAATGTTGTTAGTAGTATGCAAATAAAATTGACTTTGTATTGACTTTACTAAATTCATTTATTAATTCTAGAATTACAAACCATTAAATCTAATTTCTCCAGTGGATTTTAAAAATAATCTTATTTTTGGACAATTGAAGGCATCCTATTCAACCCTATAATTATTATTCACTCTGACTGACTAGTTATTTTCAGACATTTTTAAAGGAAAAAAACCTTCGTTCAAATGAAATTTCGACTGGTAACCCAAAACAGTTATCTGATAAATACACACACACACACACATATACACACACACCCACATATATATAGATATATCTACACACACATATGTATATATTATATACACACACACCCTGACATTAGAGATGAGGTCTCACTATGTTGCCCAAGTTGGTCTCAAACTCCTAGACTCAAGTGATAATCCTGTCTCGGCTTCCTAAAGTTCTGGGATTACAGGTGTGAGCCACTGCACCCAGCCTGGGTGACTTTGAATATAGGCAAAACTTGGAGTAGTAATCAAAGATAGTTGATAATTCCAGGAATACAAATGTCATATTAAAGTCATGAAAGGAGAAAAAAATAAGGAGGGAACACACAAACACAAAACTTCTATCCCTAGAAAGATAGAAGTAGTAGAAGTTTTCTGAATTAATTTGTAAAATTTTAATCCTTGTTCAAATTTATACTATGATGTGACCTTAGCCAAGTACTTGAAACTCCCAACCCTAAGCTGGTTTATTTGTAAAATGAGCTTCTTTGAGGTTATGTAAGTAAAACACTTCCTATTCTGTCTGGCAGTCAGTAACAACTTAATTAAGGGTTTCTTAAAAACGAAATTTTTTTCCTTTAATTCAGCATTATTCTATGCTAGGTTACTTCACCACAACTTTAGATGTTAATAGTGACCTTGTGTACACTGGAGTTTTAGAAATTATGGCGTAATAGCAAAAGCATTCATGCCATATAAAAAATCAATTTCAGGTAGATTAAAAACCAAAATGTGAAAGGCAAAACCATAAAGCTTTTAGAAGATTATATGGAAGACTATATTAATGTCCTTTATAGGAAAGGATTTCTTAAACAAAACAAAAAAAAAGCAGTAACCATGAAGAAAAAGATTAATAAATTCAACGCTGTTAAAATTATAGCCATAATTTTTTCTTCTTCAAAAGACACCATTTAAAAAGAAAAGTAAAAAGCCATAGAACAGAAGAAGCAATTTGCAACACATATAGCTGATGAAGGACTTTTATCCAGATTTTATATGAAGAAAACTTTGAAAAAGTCAGACATCCCAATAAAAAAAAGTTTAAAAGACTTAAAACAGGCTTTTAAGGCTTAATACAGGCTCTATTTCGCCATAGAGGAAGTCAAAGTACCAATAAATATGTATAAAGATGCTAAACTTCAGTACTTATTACTAAATAATAGCATTTTTCTTAATATTAAAATGTATTAACAAGGATATAGAGCTACAAGAATTCTATATGGCTGGAGGGATTGTATTAATACATTGGTATCACCTCTTTGGTAATCCATATTCCATAATGTAGAAATGATGACAATGTATTCCTTTTGATTCAGAAATTTCACCCCTGCACATAGTTCACAGAGATAAAAACAGTGATCTACAATAAGTAAAAGAGTGTTTAAAAAGCAATTTTTCAGTGGTGGTGCATGCTTGTAATTCTAGCTACTCAGGAGGCTAAGGCGGGAGGATTGCTTGAGCCCAGGAGTTTGAGGCTTCATTGAGCCATGATTGCACCACTGCACTCCAGCTTGAGTTACAGAGTGAGAGCCTGACTCTAAAAAATATATATATGTAATATATTATATGCAATACATATATAATATATAAAATATAATAATATGTATCATATAGAATTATATATATATATATATGCAATTGCTCAAACTTGTCAAACATTGGGAACAATCCTTGGAAAATACATTGGGGGTATGTGAATAAAGCAGACCATATATACAGCAACATTAGGGTTCTAGAATACATCATTTTAAACAAAAAATAAAAACGATTACAGACTGAGTTTACATAATGTTCTAAAAAAGGCAAAATGAAACTATGTTGTTTAAAAATATATTCGTAGGTGACAAAACTATAAAGGAAATCAAGACAATCTTTACCAATGAGTCAGAATAGTGGCTGCATTGAGGGTAATTGGGAAAGGCATTTTGATTTTCAAGGTTTGTCAGTCAGGATCTAAAGAGCTATACCAGAGGAGTAATTATAGATATGTAGGCAGAATTCTGAAGAATACTGTTGGGTTGAGGGAGAGTAGTCATGGAAGGATGGACTTGGAAAGGAGTACCCCTTCTCAAGACTGGGTTCATCGTTGGAGAAGGTGTAGTTGCATCCCACAAGATAGTAAGCTTACTAAGTTTTCCAAGCCAAAGTTAGCCCACAATCACTGGACAACCCCTCCGGAGTGCAGGAAGGCCAACATTGTCTCATAAATGCAAAGAGGGAGTCCAGGAACCACGATGTTCAGAATCCTCTCATCATCAGGGTGGCACATGTTTACAAACCACACAGTGGGAGCAAGAAGCCAAAGGCTTCTTGGCCTTTGGAATCAGAAGACCCTTCCTCCCACAAAGTTCTTCCAGTGCCCTCTATTGACATCGCTTAATATTGTGCTTGCAGCAAAGAAAAAAATGCTTAAAACTTCCTTGTGGCAGAGCAGATAAAACAGGTGGGTTTGCTAGAAGATGTGAGGAAATTAACTGATAATTGGCACAGAAAAGGAACAGAGGAAGACCTCCGGGAATGGTCTAGTACTTCGTCTGTGTGATAGTAACAATAAAAGGGTTCTCATTACATCTATTATTAAACTGCAAAGTAATATTTATGCACATATATGTCATAATAAGATGTTGATTTTTAACAGTTACATCACGTGAGTCCCATATTTCTTAAAAAATGGAAAAAATAAATAAAAAACAAGGTAATATAGGCAAAATTGTTTTGAATGACATGAAAAATGTATAA
Source organism: Pongo abelii (assembly GCF_028885655.2). Classification (NCBI taxonomy): domain Eukaryota; kingdom Metazoa; phylum Chordata; class Mammalia; order Primates; family Hominidae; genus Pongo; species Pongo abelii. The sequence goes on from NC_071998.2 coordinate 28,725,956, forward strand.
TCCAATATAAGGAATTAAGAATTTGCCATTAGTTTTGAAAAGTCCACTTTTTGGAAAAAAATATATAGTCAGGGTTCTCCAGAGACACAGAACTAACAGTATGTATCCGATTGGATATATCTCTTTCTAGATATATACTACATATGTCTATATACACACATATATATCCTATTGATATATCTCTTTCTTAATATCAATATCTATATTTATACACATACATATACATACATAGATGCAATTGTTCCTTGTACAACATGGGGTTGAACTACATGGGTTTTCTTATAAGTGAATTTTTTTCAATAAAAGTTACACCGAGTATACCCACCTCTCTTGCCTTCTCTTTCATGCCCCACCCCCCACCTCTGCCACCTCTGCCACCCCTGAGACAGCAAAGACAACCCCTCCTCTTCTTTCTCCTCCCCAGCCTAGTGAATTTAAAGACAATGAGGATGAAGACATTTAAGAAGATCCACTTCCACTTAATGAATAACAAATACATTTTCTCTTCTTTATAATTTTCTTCATAACTTCTTTTCTCTAGCTCACTTTTTTGTAAGAGTACTGTATATAATACATATAACATAAAAATATGTGCTAATCAACTCTTTTGTTATGAGTAAGGCTTCCAGTAAATAGTAGGATATTAGTAATTATGCTTTTAGGGTGTAAAAATTTGTGTGTGAATTATTGACTGCATGGGGAGCGGTCAGCACACCTAACTCCCACATTGTTCAATGGTCAACTGTATATCTAGTAAGAGATTTATTATAAGGAATTGCCTCACATAATTATGGAGGCTGAGGAGCCCCATAATCTGCTGTCCATAAGCTGGAGACCCAGGAAAGTTGGTGTATTTCAAGTCCAAGTCCAAAGTCCTGAGAACCAGGAATGCTGATGGTGTAAGTCCCAGTCCAAGGACAAGAGAGACCAATGTCCCAGCTCAATAAGTCAGGCAAAGAGAGTGAATTCTCCCTTCCTCCACCCTTGTATTCTATTCAGCCCCTCAAAGGATTGTACGATGCCCACCAGCATTGGGGATAGCAATCTGCCTTACTCAGTCTACCCCATCAAATGCTAATTTCATCCAGAGACACTCTCAGACACATCCAGAAATAATGTTTAGCCAGATATTTGGGAACAATCATGTTCCAGTCAAGTTGACACATAAAATTAACCATCACAAAAGCAAATATTTACTTATAAAGTGATATTACTGCCAAAACATTCCAAGAGTTTAAAAATCTGCTTGTATTTCACTGAGAACAAAGAGCATGTACACAATTATTTACTTAAAAAGTAAACAGTCTCTTACTGTTTGATGAATAATATTTTAAGCTATAAGTGACCTAATATTATCTAGTCCAATTATTAATGTGTAAATATGGAAATACTGATACCAGAAATATTACTGTTTTCAGCTAGTAAACATCAGGGTCAGAATTGGAAACTAAATCTCCTTACATATAATTAATGTTCTTCCCTGAAGACTGTGTTTAGGATCTTAAGAAATCCCCCAAGGGTGCAGAATTTTATGAGTTTGAACGGAAACAATGGTTATGGTCTGCTTCCATTTTCACTCCTTTGATCTTTCTTCTTTTGAGTGGGTTTGAAGCTGAGCTGTATTACAGATCGGTAGCCTCTGGCAGTGTGAGAGGAAGATGAGCCTACCATAGTGGAATAAAAAATGAAAAGTGTGATAAGATGTAATAAAGTAAAATAAAATCCTTGCTTAATGCCCCAATAAACTGTCAGTGTTTGGGTATGGCAGCTTGTTGGGCTGTGCTTAGATGGGAGCAAGTAAGATCAGCACAGTGTTGAGTGAACACGCTGTTTTTTAAATTTTCAAAGTCATATAAGTTAACAAAAAGAATGAATAACAACACAATGTGCATCTCATTATGATATTTAGTTTTGATTAAAATCCAGCTTAAAGCAAACATTTGAAGCTAAGTTTTACTTTATCTTATATTTACTTACATTTTAAAATAATAAATTCTGAACGAATTCTGTCATAGAGTTCATTAATTGTTTAACAATATGCACTCAAAGACAATTATTGCTATATTCTCATTGAAAATTGAATGCAGGCTATTTGAGGGACTTAGACAGAAAAACTTTTTCTTACTGAAAATCAGAAACCATGAGTCCTCTGTTGAGTTTTGACTTGTGTAGGAACCATTTCCCTGAAATAGCTCTGACATCTTTCATTACCTGTATAATGTAAAATGCAGCCATTCAGCAGCTGGATGACAGTGATAAAGTGCAAACTAATAGTGCTCACCCTCTGCACTAACCCTGATGTACCTGGCCTTTTCAAAACAGGGAGGCTAATGTCTAACAAGTCATGTAAAAGTCAGAGTGAATGAACCTTAAAGTAAATGCAACATAACATCCTTTGCATTTCAGTTTCCCTTGAAATAGCAACACTTTAAGTTCCATGTCAAAGCCAAAAGGCAGTGATTCTGGGTAAGTTTTGAAATGTGTGTTAACTTAACCAGAAAACAATCCAGTAAAAAGAAGGTTGAATCACTTACTGTCACTTGACAGTTTTAGCAGTCAGTTTCTGCTTTGGTAATCAAAGTGCTGGTACTGGCTTCAATATACTTTCCCTGAAATTAGAAGTAAATAATTTTCAGTCAAAAGCCAGAGCAGAGGTTTATAAAATCATAAATTATTTTCATTGTAGAAGATACTGGAAATGGGAGACTTTCTTCTTGAATACCTACTAAGGACTGATGTTTTTGCATTTATTATATGCAAAATGAGTATGCATAACCTTGAAAATTTCTTTCTTTTTCTCATTTATCCTAATTATCCCACTGACCAACAAAGCAACTGAAGTTCAGAGAAATAAAGGAATTGCTCAAAATCATGAATTCAGTAAGTGATAAGTCTCATATTTGTTCATATTTTTGTTTTAAATATATAGCATAACTCCTGATTTAAAAATGAGATATTCTGCTAAAAACTATATTTAGAGCAGTGAAAAATACATAGTACATATATTTGGTTGGTTAGTTTAGTAATATTTTGCCTCATTCTCTAATAGAATCCTGGATCTACATCACACTTCTGAGGTTAAATGAGTAGGAAAAGGAGAGATTGCCAGAAGTGATACACTAGAGAAGAAAGGGTGATTGAAAAAATGGAATAGACCATTAGTAAATCAGGACTTAGGTTATCTGAAGTTTAAAGCATATCAGCCTAAGAAAATAGAATTAGGAGAAAAAGATTGGGACTTCAGAGAGGAAATAAAATGCTTCCTGAGCTCTGACTTAATCAGCCTGAGGGTTTTATAGTCATGACTTGTTTCTCTCCACTTCCTTCTTTTAGAGACCTCTTAAGTATTTTAAAGGCCTTACACATTCTCCTTTAAACAGAAACTCCAATAGAGAAAAGGCTAGGGCTTGATCTTTAAATAATTGTAAGTTACCGTTTGCTGCCCACATTCTTAGGACAAAATTTTGAGTTATATTTCCTTAGGGTGAAGATAGAACATTATTTTCTTAAGGAGTCTGGTTCTTCAAGAGGTAGGATTTTTGATTGGCTAAGTGTTGTGTTTTCAGTATGCCTTATACTTCAGAGTCCTTCAAAAGGGACCATGGTAAATGTTCTTCACATTAAACTTTAATGTTATGACTATTAAGAATGAAATTTTATATTTTCAATGAGCCCAACCATGTACATTCCTCAAAGCCCCCATCCAAAGGATTAACAAATAAACAATTAAACCCCATGTGTTAGAATGGAATTTCATACATTTTAAAGATATACAATATTTGATATATTGCTTAAAAAGGTAAGAACTTGAGATCATCAACAAAGTTAAGGGTGAGAACAGTGGTTCTTAATTTGGGTTAATTTTGCCCCTTAGAGACTTTTAACAGTGCCTGGAGGCATTCTTGGTTGTCACTAACAGAGGCTTATGGTACTAGCATTAGTGGGTAGAAGCCAGGAATATGGCTCAATGATTGTCAAAACACCCCTCCCCTCAACACAGATCCAAAACTATCTGATCTAAAATGTCAATAGTTCTGAAGTTTCAAAACCAGGGTCTAGAGGATGGTTAAAAGATATGTTTCCAAGGTACACAGTAGCACACAATTGCAGACTTCATTTGGACTGTGGGCTGTGTCTAGGCATCCTAGGGGCACTGTTCCCGTGGAAAAACCTATCACTAAGTTGACTGAAATCAAAGGGTAAACCTTGAGGCTGCTAGTCCTAACTGGCAGTGGAACTTATTTAATTAAACATACAAGCAGAATTGGAAATAAGAACAAATAATATTATGTGTAGTCTATAGGTTTATATCAGCTGTTACCAATTTGTGATCCATGAGTCAAATGGAGCTCACAATAGGGTCTTCAATTAAATTTCAGTATGAGAATTTAGAAAGCTGCCTCCTTCTTGCTAATTTTCTATATGAAACACACACACACACACACACACAATTTTTTTTCCATTGGAAGTATTTTGTACAATAAAGTTATTAGAGTTGTATACATTTAGTCTTTCCCTTTGGGAATTAGTAAAGTAAAAGAGAATTGAATATGTTTTTGTTTCCTGTTAAATGATACGCTCTCTTGGTATTGGTGTTTTTTTTTTATTCTATTGTAGTGTTTAGATATTTTTAAATGATCATTTATCATTTTTTAAAAGATATATTTTAAAACTATTTTTGTTAAATGTCACTTTAAATAGTTTTATTTTACATAAATTGGTTCTCATGCAAAAAATGCTGATTAAGAGTATAAGTAACTATGAGTCATAGGAATCAGTATCCTGGATTAGGTGGACCATTAGAGGGGTAAAGAATACCCCAGTTTTGGGATAATGAACTTATTCAGTTTAGTGATGGCAATAAACTAGTATTTCCTGGAAATTTCCAACATTTCTATCTTTCTGTTTCAACTTTTATTTTAGATACAAAGGGTGCATGTACAGATTTGTTACATGGGGATTATTGCATGATGCTGAGGTGTGGAGTACAGATCCCATCTCCCAGGTATTAAGCACAGTACTTGACAGGTAGTTTTGTGACCCAGCCCCCGCTTCACCCTCTAGTAGTCCACAGTGTCTATTGTTCCCATATTTATGTCCATGTGTACTCAATGTTTAGCTCCCACTTACAAATGAAAACATGAAATATTTGGTTTTCTGTTCCTGTATTAATTTGTCTGGGATTACGACCTCCAGCTCCATCCATGTTGCTGTAGAGAACATGATTTCATTCTTTTTTATGGCTACACAGTATTCCATGGTGTATATGTATAACATTTTCTTTACCCATTCCATCATTGATGGACACCTGGGTTGATTCTATGTCTTTGCTACTATGATGAGTGCAGTGATGAACATACAAGTACAAGTGTCTTTTTGGTAGAATTATTTTCTTCTGGGTATATACCCAGTAATGGGAATGCTGCGTTGAATGGGGGTTCTGTTTTAAGTTATTTGAGAAATCTACAAACTGCTTTCCACAGTGGCTGGACTATCCCTCATGAACATAGACACAAAAATCCTCAACAAAATACTAGCAAATCGAATCCAGGAGCACATCAAAATTAATATACGACCATCAAGTAGGCTTTATTCCTGGGATGCAAAGCTGATTCAACATATGCATATCAATAAATGTTGATTTATCATTTATTTTATTGATTTACTGTGTTATTTACCAATTTAATGATTCACCACATAAACCAGAATCAAAAGCAAAATCATATGGTCATCTCAATAGATGCAGAAAAAGATTTTAATAAAGTACAATATCCCTTCATGATAAGAAACTTTCAACAGACTAGGCATCAGATAAATATACCTCAAAATAATAAGAGCAGGCTGGGTGTGGTGTCTCACGCCTGTAATCCCAAAACTTTGGGAGGTTGAGGGGGCAGATTGTTTGAGCGGAGGAGCTCAAGATCAGCCTAGGAAACATGGCAAAACACTGTCTATACAAAAAATACAAAAATTAGCTGGGTGTGGTGGTCCACACCTGTAGTCCCAGCTACTTGGGAGGCTGAAGTGGAAGGATCGCTGGAGCCCAGGAGGCCAAGGCTGTGGTTAGTGGGGACCATCATACTACACTCCAGCCTAGGTGATGGAGTGAGACCCTGTCTTGAAAAAATAAAAATAATAAGAGCCTTCTATGATAAACCCACAGCCAACATCATAGTGAATGGGCAAAAACTCTAACCATTCCCCTGGAGAAGTGGAACAAGACAAGGATGCCCACTCTCACCACTCCTATTCAACGTAGTACTGGAAGTTCTAGCCAGAACAATCAGGCAAGAGAAAGAAATAAAAGTCATCCAAATAAGAAGAGAAGCAGTCAAACTATTTCTTTTCACTGACAATATGATTCTATACCTAGAAAATATTAAAGACTCTACCAAAAGGCTCCTAGAATTGATAAACGACTTTAGTAAAGTTTCAGGATACAAAACCAATGTACAAAAATCAGTAGCATTTCCATACATCAATAACGACCAGGCTGAGAGTGAAATCAAGAACACAATCCTATATACAATAGCCACAAAAAAATGAAATACCTAGGAATATAGCTAACCTAGGAGGTGAAAGATCTCCACAAGGAGAACTACAAAACACTGACAAATGGAAAAACACTTCATGCTTATTATGGATAAGAAGAATCAATATTGTAAAAATGGCCATACTGCCCAAAGCAATTTTCAGATTCAGTGCTATTCCTATCAAATCACCAATGTCAATCTTCACAAAAATTTTAAAAAACTATTCTAAAATTCATATGTAACCAAAAAAGGGCCTGAATAGCCAAAGCAATCCTAAGCAAAAAGAATAAAGCCAAAGTCATCACATTACCCAAATTCAAACTGTATTATAAAGCCACAGTGACAAAATCAGCCTGGTACTGGTTTAAAACAAAAGCAAAAATAAAATAAACAGACACATAGACAAATGGAACAGAATAGAAAACTCAGAAATAAAGCCACACACCTACAAGGTGATCTTTGACAAGGCTGACAAAAACAAGCAATGGGGAAAATAATCCTTATTCAATAAAAAGTACTGGGATAACTGGTTAACCACATGCAGAAGATTGAAGCTAGACGCCCACTTTTCAGCATATGCAAAAATCAACTCAAAATGGATTAAATATTTAAATGTAAGACCTCAAAGTATAAAAATCCTGAAAGACAACCTAGAAAATACTCTTCTCAGCATTGGCATTGGCAAAGAATTTTCAACTAAGTCCTCAAAAGCAATTGCAGCAACAATAAAAAAATAGACAAATGAGACCAATTAAACTAAAGAGCTTCTGCATAGCAAAAGAAACTATCGACAAACAACCCACAGAATGGGAGGAGATATTAGCAAACTATGTATCTGACAAAGGCCTAATATCCAGAATCTATAGGGAACTTAAAAAAATCAACAAGCAAAAAACAAATAACCCCATTTTAAAAACGGACAAAGGACATGAATAAACACTTCTCAAAAGAAAACATACAAGCAGCCAACATACATAGCTCAGCATCACTAATCATCAGAGTAATGCAAATAAAAACCACAATGAGATACCATCTCAAACTAGTCAGAATTGCTGTTATTAAAAAGTGAAAAAAAAACAGGTGTTGGTGAGGATGCAGAGAAAAGTGAATATTCCATAATTTTTAAATGTTTCTTAACCTTCAGACTATACTGTTTTTTAAAGAATTACAGATATCTAAGTTTCTGGTTATATCATGCTGAGAATTACAGATATCTAAGTTTCTGGTTATATCATGCTGCACAAGTACATGTTCCAAGGTATTTGGTTTGGATGGGGAGTGTTTGAATTTAGTTTTCTGTTTTGCTTTCAACTGAAGGGAAAGAAAAAATATAGAAGCCATTTCAAGATTGCACAGGGAAAAACACAGAGAAGTAATAAGAAGTGCCTGAAAAATTGATGTTTAAGTGATCTGGGTGAATCATCAACACCAGCCTAGCACATTTTCTTCTGCTTTGACAGGAATCGACAGAGTATTAGTGAAAAGGATCACACAGTTACACTCAGAGTTGTTGATATCCCGTCAAGAAATAAAAACAAGCGTGTTCTTTCTTTATTCAGTTAATCATCTTTAGTTTGATGTATAGGTTTCCAAACACATACAATTCCACCGAGAATCTGTTTCTACAGCTTATTTTCTAAAGTGAGAAGGATTTTGAGTTTGGCCTCTCTCAGGTACAAAATTAGTCTCTCAAAGTTTAGGACAAATCTATAGAACAAAATATCATTATATAACCATTTCTTGGAAAGAAATTGTATTTAAATACATCCTTTATTAATTGTCATATGTTCAGCTCTTTCTCTGTGCTAAGTGCTCTACCTCTATTCTAATCTTGTAAACATGTGAAAAATCAAATACATACTATTATTATTATCTTGACATTGCAGATCAAGAAACCAGAGTACAGAAAAGCTAAATTACTTGCTTAATACCAAATAGCTAAGTGACACAGCCAAATATGAATCCACGTCTACCTGATTCCTGAATCTGCACTCTCACTGTTTACACTCTACTGCCTCTCAAGGGAGAAGCATGGCTATGGATGTCAGTACAGGAAAACAATCTGGGTAATATCTGAAAGCTAATTAATGTGTAGGAACTATGCTACAGTTATTCCTATTAATTGAGGTATCAGAGAAACTATAATAATTGCTATATGGAATTCTTAGGAATGAATATTTATATAATGGTATAAAGTTTAGTCATTTTCAGAAAAGCAAGCAATTTCAAATTCACATCCATGTTCTCTATTCTTTGCATATTAGGGCAATTTTTACTAATTAAAAATGCTGTAGGCTGGTATGGAAGCAAAGATTATATATCTAAATTTTTAGAGAAAGAAATGGTATCTAACCAGGGAAAGATGGCTACAACATTTGGAATTCTGGCTTTGTTCTGCTTTGACCATTTGCCGCATCAAACTGCTACTTCTACCCTGGATTTCTGCCTCTTCCTGGCACTAGTCTCCCTCCTCCATTCCTGATTCTGTGTTAAAATCCCAGAGAACTAGAATCAGATATTACACAAACCTCTCCATTGGAACTTTGCACATTCAAGACAACACTCTGTTGTTTTATCAGTATGCGTGAATAGTAGATAGCAGCTAAAGAGTCATGTAAGTCTCTTTATATCGCTAATAAACTTTCAAATATCAGTGCAACCAAACTTCACATCCATATTCAAGATATTATGAACACATACCAGAGGCAAGATATGCAAAAAAAGCTGAATTTCGATTTTCTTTTTTTTTTATAATTATACTTTAAGTTCTAGGGTACATGTGCACAACATGCAGGTTTGTTACATATGTATACATGTGCCATGTTGGTGTGCTGCACCCATTAACGCATCATTTACATTAGGTATATCTCCTAATGCTATCCTTCCCCCCTTCGCCTCCCCCACAACAGGCCCCGGTGAGTGATGTTCCCCTTCCTGTGTCCAAGTGTTCCCATTGTTCAATTCCCACCTATGAGTGAGAACATGTGGTGTTTGGTTTTTTGTCCTTGGGATAGTTTGCTGAGAATGATGGTTTCCAGCTTCATCCATGTCACTACAAAGGACATGAACTCATCATTTTTTATGGATGCATAGTATTCCATGTTCTATATGTGCCACATTTTCCTAATGCAGTCTATCATTGATGGACATTTGGGTTGGTTCCAAGTCTTTGCTATTGTGAATAATGTCACAATAAACATACGTGTGCATGTGTCTTTATAGCAGCATGACTTATAATCCTTTGGGTATATACCCAGTAATGGGATGGCTGGGTCAAATGGTATTTCTAGTTCTAGATCCCTGAGGAATCGCCACACTGTCTTCCACAATGGTTGAACTAGTTTACAGTCCCACCAACAGTGTAAAAGTGTTCCTACTTCTCCACATCCTCTCCAGCACCTGTTGTTTCCTGACTTTTTAATGATCACCATTCCAACTGGTGTGAGATGGTATCTCATTGTGGTTTTGATTTGCATTTCTCTGATGGCCAGTGATGATGAGCATTTTTTCATGTGTCTGTTGGCTGCATAAATGTCTTCTTTTGAGAAATGTCTGTTCATATCCTTCACCCACTTTTTGATGGGGTTGTTTGTTTTTTTCTTATAAATTTGTTTGAGTTCTTTGTAGATTCTGGGTAGTAGGCCTTTGTCAGATGAGTAGATTGCAAAAATTTTCTCCCATTCTGTAGGTTGCCTGTTCACTCTGATAGTAGTTTCTTTTGCTGTGCAGAAGCTCTTTAGTTTAATTAGATCCCATTTGTCAATTTTGGCTTTTGTTGCCATTGCTTTTGGTGTTTTAGACATGAAGTCCTTGCCCATGCCTATGTCCTGAATGGTATCGCCTAGGTTTTCTTCTTGGGATTTTTATGGTTTTAGGTCTAACATTTAAGTCTTCAACCCATCCTGAATTAATTTTTGTATAAGGTGTAAGGAAGGGATCCAGTTTCAGCTTTCTACATATGGCTAGCCAGTTTTCCCAGCAACATTTGTTACATAGGGAATCCTTTCCGCATTTCTTGTATTTGTCAGGTTTTTCAAAAATCAGATGGTTGTAAATGTGTGGTATAATTTATGAGGGCTCTGTTGTGTTCCATTGATCTATATCTCTGTCTTGGTAACAGTACCATGCTGTTTTGGTTACTGTAGCCTTGTAGTATAGTTTGAAGTCAGGTAGCGTGATGCCTCCAGCTTTGTTCTTTTGGCTTAGGATTGACTTGGTAATGCAGGCTCTTTTTTGGTTCCATATGAACTTTAAAGTAGTTTTTTCCAATTCTGTGAAGAAAGTCATTGGTAGCTTGATGGGGATGGCATTAAAACTATAAATTACCTTGGGCAGTATGGCCATTTTCACGACATTCATTCTTCCTACCCATGAGCATGGAATGTTCTTCCATTTGTTTGTATCCTCTTTTATTTCATTGAGCAGTGGTTTGTAGTTCTCCTTGAAGAGGTCCTACACATCCCTTGTAAGTTGGATTCCTAGGTATTTTATTCTCTTTGAAGCAATTGTGAATGGGAGTTCACTCATGATTTGGCTCTCTGTTTGTCTGTTATTGGTGTATAAGAATGTTTGTGATTTTTGGACATTGATTTTGTATCCTGAGACTTTGCTGAAGTTGCTTATCGGTTTAAGGAGATTTTGGGCTGAGACAATGGGGTTTTCTAGATATACAATCATATCATCTGCAAACCGGGACAATTTGACTTTCTCTTTTCCTAATTGAATACCCTTTATTTCCTTCTCCTGCCTAATTGCCCTGACCAGAACTTCCAACACTATGTTGAATAGGAGTGGTGAGAGAGGGCATCCCTGTCTTGTGCTGGTTTTCAAAGGCAATGCTTCCAGTTTTTTGCCCATTCAGTATGATATTGGCTGTGGGTTTGTCATAAATAGCCCTTATTATTTTGAGATACATCCCATCAGTACCCAATTTATTGAAAGTTTTTAGCATGAATGGCTGTTGAATTTTGTCAAAGGCTTTTTCTGCATCTATTGAGATAATAATGTGGTTTTTGTCATTGGTTCTGTTTATATGCTGGGTTATGTTTATTGATTTGCATATGTTAAACCAGCCTTGCATTCCAGGGATGAAGCCCACTTGATCATGGTGGATAAGCTTTTTGATGTGCTGCTGGATTCGGTTTGGCAGTATTTTATTGAGGATTTTTGCATCAATGTTCATCAGGGACATTGGTCTAAAATTCTCTTTTTTTGTTGTGTCTTTGCCAGGCTTTGGTATTAGGATGATGCTGGTCTCATAAAATGAGTTAGGGAGGATTCCCTCTTTTTCTATTGATTGGAATAGTTTCAGAAGGAATGGTATGAGTTCCTCCTTGTACCTCTGGTAGAATTCGGCCGTGAATCCATCTGGTCATGGACTTTTTTTGGTTGGTAAGCTATTAATTATTGCCTCAGTTTCACAGCCTGTTATTGTTCTCTTCAGAGATTCAATTTCTTCCTGGTTTAGACTTGGGAGAGTGTATGTGTCCAGGAATTTATCCATTTCTTCTAGATTCTCTAGTTTATTTGCGTAGAGGTGTTTATAGTATTCTCTGATGGTAGTTTGTATTTCTGTGGGATTGGTGGTGATATCCCCTTTATCATTTTTTTTCACATCTATTTGATTCTTCTCTCTTTTCTTCTTTATTAGTCTTGCTAGCGGTCTATCAATTTTGTTGATCATTTCAAAAAACCAGCTCCTGGATTCACTGATTTTTTGAAGGGTTTTTTGTGTCTCTACCTCCTTCAGTTCTGCTCTGGTCTTAGCTATTTCTTGCCTTCTGCTAGTCTTTGAATGTGTTTGCTCTTGCTTCTCTAGTTCTTTCAATTGTGATGTTAGGGTGTCAATTTTAGATCTTTCCTGCTTTCTCTTGTGGGCATTTAGTGCTATAAATTTCCCTCAACACACTGCTTTAAATGTGTCCCAGAGATTCTGGTATGTTGTGTCTTTGTTCTCATTGGTTTCAAAGAACATCTTTATTTCTGCCTTCATTTCATTATATACCCAGTAGTCATTCAGGAGCAGGTTGTTCAGTGTCCATGTAGTTGAGCGGTTTTGAGTGAGTTTCTCAATCCTGAGTTCTAGTTTGATTGCACTGTGGTCTGAGAGACAGTTTGTTATAATTTCTGTTCTTTTACATTTGCTGAGGAATGCTTTACTTCCAACTATGTGGTCAATTTTGGAATAAGTGCAATGTGATGCTGAGAAGAATGTATATTCTATGGATTTGGGATGGAGAGTTCTGTAGATGTCTATTAGCTCCACTTGGTGCAGAGCTGAGTTCAATTCCTGGATATCTTGTTAACTTTCTATCTCATTGATCTGTGTAATGTTGACAGTGGGATGTTAAAGTCTCCCATTATTATTGTGTGTGACTCTAAGTCTCTTTGTAGGTCTCTAAGGACTTGCTTTATGAATCTGGGTGCTCCTGTATTGGGGGCACATATATTTAGGATAGTTAGCTCTTCTTGTAGAATTGATCCCTTTACCATTATGTAATGGCCTTCTTTGTCTCTTTTGATCTTTGTTGGTTTAAAGTCTGTTTTATCAGAGACTAGGATTGCAACCCCTGCCTTTTTTTGTTTTCCATTTGCTTGGTAGATTTTCCTCCATCCCTCTATTTTGAGCCTATGTGTGTCTCTGCACCTGAGATGGGTTTCCTGAATACAGCCCACTGATGGGTCTTGACTCTTTATCCAATTTGCCAGTCTGTGTCTTTTAATTGGAGCATTTAGCCCATTTACATTTAAGGTTAATATTGTTATGTGTTAATTTGATCCTGTCATTATGATGTTAGCTGGTTATTTTGCTCGTTAGTTGATGCAGTTTCTTCCTAGCATCAATGGTCTTTATAATTTGGCATGTTTTTGCAGTGGCTGGTGCTGGTTGTTCCTTTCCATGTTTAGTGCTTCCTTCAGGAGCTCTTGTAGGGCAGGCCTGGTGGTGACAAAATCTCTCAGCATTTGCTTGTCTGTAAAGGATTGTATTTATCCTTGACTTATGAAGCTTAGTTTGACTGGATATGAAATTCTGGGCTGAAAATTCTTTTCTTTAAGAATGTTGAATATTGGTCCCCACTCTCTTCTGGCTTGTGGAGTTTCTGCCGAGAGATCAGCTGTTACTCTGATGGGCTTCCCTTTGTGGGTAACCTGACCTTTCTCTCTGGCTGCCCTTAACATTTTTTCCTTCATTTCAACTTTGGTGAATCTGACAATTATGTGTCTTAGAGTTGCTCTTCTTGAGGAGTATCTTTGTGGCGTTCTCTGTATTTCCTGAATTTGAATATTAGCCTGCCTTGCTAGGTTGGGGAAGTTCTCCTGGATAATATCCTGCAGAGTGTTTTCCAATTTGGTTCCATTCTCCCCGTCACTTTCAGGTACACCAATCAGACGTAGATTTGGTCTTTCCACATAGTCCCATATTTCTTGGAGGATTTGTTCTTTTTATTCTTTTTATTGTTTCTTTTTATTCTTTTTTCTCTAAACTTCTCTTCTTGCTTCATTTCACTCATTTGATCTTCAATCACTGATACCCTTTCTTCCAGTTGATCGCATCGGCTACTGAAGCTTGTGCATTCATTGTGTAGTTCTCGTGCCATGGTTTTCAGCTCCATCAGGTCATTTAAGGACTTCTCTACATTAGTTTTTCTAGTTAGCCATTTGTCTAATTTTTTTGAAGGTTTTTAACTTCTTTGCCATTGGTTCGAACTTCCTCCTTTAGATTGGAGTAGTTTGATCGTCTGAAGCCTTCTTCTCTCAAATCATCAAAGTCATTCTCCATTCAGCTTTGTTCCATTGCTGGTGAGGAGCTGCGTTCCTTTGGAGGAGGAGAGGCGCTCTGATTTTTAGAATTTTCAGTTTTTCTGCTCTGTTTTTTCCCCATCTTTGTGGTTTTATATATCTTTGGTCTTTGATGGTGGTGATGTACAGATGGGGTTTTGGTGTGGATGTCCTTTCTGTTTGTTAGTTTTCCTTCTAACAGTCAGGACCCTCAACTGCAGGTCTGTTGGAGTTTGCTGGAGGCCCACACCAGACTCTGTTTGCCTGGGTATCAGCAGTGGAGGCTGCAGAACAGCGAATATTGCTGAACAGCAAATGTTGCTGCCTGATCGTTCCTCTGGAAGTTTCGTCTCAGAGGGATACCCAGCCTTGTGAGGTGTCAGTCAGCCCCTACTGGGGGGTGCCTCCCAGTTAGGCTATTTGGGGGTCAGGGACCCACTTGAGGAGGCAGTCTGACCTTTCTCAGATCTGAAACTCCATGCTGGGAGAATCACTATTCTCTTCAAAGCTGTCAGACAGGGACATTTAAGTCTGCAGAGGTTTCTGCTGCCTTTTGTTCAGCTATGCCCTGCCCCCAGAGGTGGAGTCTATAGAGGCAGGCAGGCCTCCTTGAGCAGCGGTGGGCTGCACCCAGTTTGAGCTTCCTGGCTGCTTTGTTTACCTACTCAAGCCTCAGCAATGGCGGGCACCCCTCCCCCAGCCTCGCTGCCGCCTTGCAGTTGGACCTCAGACTGCTGTGCTAGCAGTGAGCGAGGCTCTGTGGGCATGGGACCCTCTGAGCCAGGCGCAGGATATAATCTCCTGTTGTGGCATTTGCTAAGACCATCGGAAAAGTGCAGTATTAGGGTGGGAGTGACCCAATTTTCCAGGTACCGTCTGTCACAGCTTTCCTTGCCTAGGAAAGGGAATTCCCTGACCCTTTGCGCTTCCTGGCTGAGGCAATGCCTCGCCCTGCTTCAGCTCTCGCTCGTTGTGCTGCAGCCACTGTCCTGCACCCACTGTCCAACAAGTGCCAGTGAGATGAACCTGGTACCTCAGTTGGAAATGCAGAAATCACCCATCTTCTGAGTCGCTCACACTGGGAGCTGTAGACTGGAGCTGTTCCTATTCGGCCATCTTGGAACTGCCCTTAATTTTGATTTTCTAAAAGACTTAGAGAACCAGCGTGAGCAAACATGTTACTTTCTAAAATGTTTAAGGATCTCAGTGCCCAGACTTGGATTAACAGTAATCTAACTGGTTCACACATGGCCTTCTTTTATGTATGTATGCATACGTTATTTAAACTTATGTGATTGTTCACGTTAATGTAATAAACATTTGTGAACATACTACCCAAAATGAAGGTCAAGTCCTTGACTGTAATTCATTTCTGGCCTTATGGCCTTCACCTCTGCTTCCTCCATCACATCTGCTTCCTCTTTTCCTTCATCCAAAGAAATCATTTTCTGCATTCTTGAATTCATCATTCTCTTACTTTCCTTTTTATGTTTTTTTAATTTATATGTTTCAATAGAGTATATTATTTTAGTTGTTTTTAACTTTATCAAAAGGGATATGTTACTATGGATAACAATTTAGGATAATTTTTCATTTAACAATATACTATTCATGTTTATTATATAATAAATTTTGCTATACTTTGTTCAAATTGATTGTTTTTCCACATTCCATCATATAAATATGCAATATATTCATCAACTCTCCTGTTGATGAGCATACGTGTTGTTTCTAAGGTTTTGCTGTTGTGAACAGTGTTGCTATAAACATTCTTGTACATGTCTTCTGGTATACATGCATCTGGGTTTCTCTCGGCTTTATAGATGGAATTGTTGGTTGGTTCATAGAATATGTCAACATCTAAAGTGATAAGATAATATGAAAGTGGTTTTAGCATTTTACAGCCCCACAAGCAATTTATAAGAGATATAAGGTGTATATGGCTTCCAACACTGCATACACTCAAGCTTTTTAAATTTTTGCCAATATAATGTGACTAAAGTGAAACCTCATAGTAGTCTTGATTTACATTGCCCTCACTTTGGATGAGGTTAAACATCTTATAACATGTTTACTAGCCATATGTGTTTCCTCTGATGTGAAATGCCTTTTCATGCATTTGCCCCATTTTTTTTCTTTGAGTTGCTGACTTTTATATACTAATTTGTATTTCTTTAGCTAGTCATCATAAAATGTACTTGTTGGCTGTGTTTATTGCTGATTACTTCTCCCCATTTATAACATGTTTTCACTTAGGATTATTTTTTGACAAGCCAAATTTCTTAATTTTAATATTGTCAAATATTGTCAGTGCTTTTTTGTGCTTAAAATATGTTCACCAATATGTTCTACTAAGATGCTCACAGTTTGTTTTTAATATTCAAGTCCTTAATTTATCTGGAGATGATTTTATTTTTGCAGATAGCCATTTTTCCTGTTCCATTTTTTGAATCCTCCCACATTTTCTTACTGATAAGATAGGCCACTTCTGCTGTACCTAAATGTGAATGCATAAGCTTACTTCTTGATTTTCCGTTCTATTTCATCAGCCAGTTTTCTATCCCTGTGCCACTTACATACTATCTTTATTAATAGAGTTTATAATTAAGTCCTGATAACTTGTGTGAAGGAAGATACAATACATTGTTTATTTATACAATAAAATATGAAACAAGAGTCAAAATAAATGAATTATAGCTACTTACAACCATAGATGTATATGTATACATATGTACAACTATATGTGTATATATATATGTGTGTACGTGTACATGCATATATATATGTATACATATAGTTGTAAGTAGCTGTAGCTTTCACATCCAAGCAAAGAAAACTTCCCACACATTAATTTTTTCTTACAAGGGATAAAAGAGATGATTGTTTCTAGTAAAGGTGATGGGTACTTTTAGGTTTGAACCTAAAGGCTGCATGTAGTATGATTAGATCTCTCAATGGATATTACAGCTTGACCTAGTGTACCTGTAGAATGGACAATCTCAGTGTGCAGGATAGTGAAGATGGATGCATCCTTGGGTGAAGAGCCCCAAGCACTGGGAACACTACCAAAACAGTTTTTGGCCAAGGCTTTTCCTTCAGCAGGGACAAGCAGCTTTAAGAGTCACTTCTGAGATTATAATTCACTGGCCATGAGCAGTTGGAAGAGAAGTAGGGGAGGTAATTCTTGATGCTAGTAAATCTTTATCTATTTTTCTGGGCTCTTAGTTCCTACGAAACTGCTACACTGTGTTATTTTAGTCCTAAAGACACCTAGGTGAGCAAATGTGTCACCAAATGAGGGGGTAAGCATTGATTATCTCACTCAAAATACCTGATGGGAGGAAGTACAAGCAGAATTCTAGGACCACTCCTTTATTTTATTTTTTCTTCTTCAGAAGAAAGTATTAATCTGATCTTGTCAGGTACTTTGTATTCCTCCTTCTCCAAAAGTTAACCCCAAGGAAGGGCAGAGGATCAATTAGCTAAGATGCTGTATCTAACTACTTGGCACTGAATATGTTTCTCTCTCCCTCTCTCTCCTCTTCCCCACATCCACCTCTGCAGTCTATTCCCCCAGCATAAAAAGAGCATTATATTTCTCATTCTTTTATGGTAGAAACTGTTCTTAAGTCTTACCTCTTATTTGACCTGGGTAGTATTTGTTCTTCTCATTGGTAAGGCAAGTCCTCATGTCAAAAACGAATCATCATGGAAGAAGAAAAATACCGATAAAGAAAAAATTCTCATAACATGTTAAAACATTATCCCACTATTTAGGGAGCAAATGTCTTGTAATACATTTTATAACTATTTATGGTATGCTATTGTGTGGAAACATTATAGTTAAACACCACTGAACAAGTCCAACACCTTCATTCTCTAATGAATTACTTGGGACCCTAAGAGACAAGGTAGAGTGATTCTCCCAATACTTCTCCATTTATTCTGTATTGCCTTTTCTCCCCTCCATTGCACCAAATTTTCCAAGAGGTGTGTCCAGATATCTGTCTACTGGGCCAATTAAAGGTAAAATAATGAAATCAACAAAACAAATATGACTGGCCTTCCCAGTTCATATACCCTCTATCCCTCCCTTTGCATTTCTGTTTATACTAGCTATTTGATACCCTCAAATTTCAACACATACCTCTCTCCCAATCAAGCTATTTTCAAAACATTACACTACAATTAATAAAATCTTACAATGCAATATGTTACTTCAAACTAGAACATTTTCATAAACATTTTGCATTCCAAAAATTCAAATAAAATATCCTGACCTGGCTCAAATTTGAAGTTAGTGCCAAAAAATTTACTGCAGCCCTACGATTTTTGTGCTGCTGTCATACCTGGGAGATATTGTGGGTTCAGTTCCAGACCACCACATTAAAGTGAGCCACATGAACTTTTTGATTTCCCAGTGCTTAGAAAAATTATGTACATAATATGCTATAGTCTATTAAATGTACAATCACATTATATTTAGGAAACAATTTAAGTACCTCAATTAAAATACTATATTGCTACAAAAACAAAAGCTAGGTATCATCTAATCTTCAGTGAGTCATAATGTTTTTACTCGTGGAGGATCCTGTCTGGAGGTTGATGCCTGCTGACTGGTCAGAGTGGTGGTTGCTGAATGTTCTGGTGTCTGTGACAAATTCTTAAGTAATGAAACAATGAAGTTTGTGTCACTTATTGACTCTTTCATGAAAGATTTTTCTATCGTATGTGAAGCTGTTTGATAGCATTTTTATTCACAGTGGAACTTCTTTCAGAGCTGGAGTCAATATTCTCAAACACTGCTGCTGCTTTATCAACAAGGTTTATGTAATATTTGAAATTTTTTTGTTGTCATTTCAACAATGTTCACAGCATCTTCACCAGGAGTATACCACTTCCTTTTCTCAAGCATAAGAAGAAACTCCTCATCTAAGTTTTATTATGAGATTGCAGCAGTTCGGTCAGATATTCAGACTTCACTTTTAATTCTAGTTCTCTTGCTATTTCCACCTTATCTGCAGTTACTTTCTCCACTGAAGTCTTGAATCTCTCAAAGCTATCCATGAGGGCTGGAATCAACTTCTTTCAACCCTTTAATAATGTAGATATTTTGACCTCCTCTCATGAATCATGAATGTTCTTCATGGCATCTGGAATGGCGAATCCTACCCAGAAGGTTTTCAATTTACTTTGCCAGATCCATCGGAGAAGTCACTATCTATGGCAGCTATAGCCTCATAAAATGTATTCTTAAAGTGTCAGTCATAGAAAATCAAAATTAATCCTTGATCCATAAACTACAGAATGGATATTGTGTTAGCAGGCATAAAAACAACATTAATCTCTATGTATATTTTCATTAGAGCTGTTGGGTGACCAGGTGCATTGTCAATGAGCAGTAATATTTTGAAAGGATAGATCTGGACAGTGGACTTAAAATATTCAGTAAACCATGCTGTAAGCAGATGTGCCGTCATACTGGCTTTGTTTTTTCATTTACAGAGCACAGGCACTGTAGATTTAGCATAATTCTTAAAGGCCCTAGGATTTGCAAAATTGTCAATAAGCATTGGCTTCAACTTAAAGTCACCAGCTGCATAAGCCCCTAGCAAGAGAGCTTGTCTTTTGAAGATTTGAAACCAGACACTGACTTCCCCTGTCTAGTTATTAAAATCCTAGACAGTGTCTTCTTCCAGTAGACGGCTGTGGCTGTTTTGTCTACATTGAAAGATTGTTTAGTATAGCCACTTTCATCAATTCTTTTAGCTAGACCTTCTAGATTACTTGATACAGCTTCTACATCTCCACTTGCTGCTTCACCTTGCACTTTTATGATATAGCAACAGCTTCTTTCCTTAAACTCATGAACCAACCTCTGCTAAGTTCAAACTTTTCTTTTTCAGCCTCCTCAGCTCCCTCAGCCTTCATAGAATTGAAGAGCATTAGGGTCTTGCTCTGGATTAGGCTTTGGTTTAACGGCATGTTGTGGTTGGCTTGATCTTGTATGCAGACCACTGAAACTCTCTCCATACCAGCAATGACTGTTTCATGTTTTTGTCATTTGTATGTTCACTGGAGTAACATTTTTAATTTCCTTCAATAACCTTTTTTTTTTTTTTTTTTTTTTTTGCACTCACAACTTGGCTAACTGTTTGCTGCAACAGGTTTAGCCTTCAGCCTGTCTAGGCTTTCAACATGTCTTCCTCACTAAGCTTAATTATTACTACCTTTTGAATTAAAATCAGAGATGTGCAAATTTTCCTTTCACTCAAACACCTAGAGGCCGCTGTAGATTTATTATTTGGCATAATTTCAGTATTCTTGTGTTTTAGTGAATAGGAAAAGGGAGAGAGATGGGGGAACACCCAGTCAGTGGAGCAGTCAGAACACACATAATATTTATTAAGTTCACTATCTTATGTGGGTCCAGTTTGTGTCACCCCCAAATAATTACAATAATAATGTCAAAGATCACTTATCACAGATCACCATAACAGGCATAATAATAATGAAGAGATTGAATATTGTGAGAACTACCAAAATGTGACACAGGAAGTGACCACATGATGTTGGAAAATGGCCACAATAGACTTGCTTGACACAGGGTTGCCATAAAGCGTCAATTTGTAAAAATGCAGCATCTGCAAAATGCAATAAACTGAAGCACAATAAAACAAGATATGCCTGCTTTTTTCAGGTCACACATATACTCCAGTCATATTTGTAACAATTTTGATGTATTGGAATTGCAGATTTATCATAGCCAATTCTAATACAATAGAAAGTTTCATTAGATATTTAATTATAATATTAACTAAATGGATACTGTCCCAACTAAAATAACGTTATTCTTGAAATATAAGAACATTCATTTAGAAAAGAAAGATCTGCTTTTGAGATAATAGGGTACTTTAAATTGTTATAATTAATTTTTTAAAATTAATATAATACCTATAAATAAGAAATTTAGTAAACCCGATTTTACAATAATTACAGTAATGAGCAAAGCAGCCCTATCCTCTTAAACATTTACAGGCTTGGAAATAATTGTTTTGTGAAGGGTTGTATGTTAATTAGAGACTTGTAGCACATTAAACATGATGCCTTATAAACATATGTTTTAGTTTTTTCTTTTCCCACTTTGACACATTAATATGATAGTAACCAAAATTAGTAACATAGAAAGCCAAATTTAATAAGCCAAAGTCAAATTAGACTAAATCAATCAAATGTATTCCTAATTTATAAAAACTTATATTTGCTGCTATATATTTTAAAATACTACTTAAAAATACTTGTCCGTTGCTTTTTCACCTATTGCTCTTCTTTTTCCATCACTGAAAATCAGGGCCAGTCACTGTGATTTTATGATTGCTCTTCTAAAAGTTTCACAGGATAAAAGCACTTGACCTACATTTTCCTTTAGGCTCTTCCTTCTGAAACCTGAAAAAAAAAATCAGAGTTCACGGTAAGAACAATAATTGTTCCTGCACCACCTATACCTTTATTCTCAGGGTTCTGCAATCAACTGTGATAGCATTTGAAGACACTAATCAGTCAGACTCTGAGAGAATTGATTCCAGAAAAGGTGCATGAATGACTTCCTTTCCATTTCTTTGTATCTGTGTGTAGCTCCAAATAGAAAATTCAGTAACATCAATGACCCAAAACTCCTATGAATAGATGTGTTAACTCCTAATATATAAAAAAGTAGAAAGCATGATGGAATTTGTGTTATACCATTAACATTTACACTTGTTTTTGAGAGAGGCTCTGGTTCAAGGCACACTAGGCACAAAAGTTCTCTCCTTTCCTATCAAGAACCAAAGAACTTGAGGGTAGTGAAGATCTGGCTACAAGCTCTCCCACAGTTCTTTTTTGATTAGACCCTTTGATATGCCAACTTGAACCCTAAGAAGACCAGCCTAGAGATCTACATCTGAGACATAACAGAGATTCATGTCTCATCATGTACACAGGAATCACAGGCCAGTATAAAATATACAGAATCCAGGTCTACATAAAATATAGGTAATGAAGTTTTCTTACTTCTTCCATGTAAGTCTCCTAATGAAAGAACCTCAGAGTGCCATGTACACTCTCTTGTATACTACAAGCCCAGTTTAATTTTGGACATAACATTCTCATGAGCAGCTAATAATGTGTTGTCTATATTTTATTTATTTTTGTATTCCCAGCCCCTAATGTAATGAGTGCCACATAGTAGTAACATAAAGTTTAGGCAGAACTGAACAAAATAGAGATGTTCGCATATGCTATGGAATCACAAAGAATTAAAAATTACAAATATCTCTGCATTACAAAATGCCACCCAATCAATGAAATTATATTTATAAAACCCAAGGTATAAATTATTAGCTGGAACATCCTCCCTAAAGGGAGAGTGAGTTATGATTTTTGAAATACTTGGGAGTAAATATTTTTAAAGTAGTCCTTATTTTATATGAAACAATCATATAGAATACTTGATACTAAAGTCAGAAGTAGAAAGAAAATCACAATGGAAATTCATAAAACCCACCAGTTTATGTAGATTTATTTATTTATTTATTTATTTTGACTTTTTTTTTTTTCTACATGTAATCTCTGTTGCACTTGGAAAGGCTGTTACCTATCTTGAGGCAGGAACTTAGTGGTGTCCTTAAAAGAAAGATTGTCTCTGGCCACACAGAGTGCTTAGTTTGCCAGGATGGTTGACCTAACAATAAGAGTCTGGATAATTACACTCACAGTGTATTCAGCCTTATAATTCTCTGCATTGACAGGAAGGAAAAATAAATGTTTTCTGAACAAGTTGTCAAAAAGTTGCTCTCTTCAAACAAGCATAGTTTTACCTTAGCACAGTTTTGAAATAGAAGGTAATACACTTTAGAATTTTCTTTACTAAGGTCATTTAGAATTAAGACAGTTTCTTGTCTGTCTGGGCTTGTTTAATTCTGGCTTTACAAAAAATAAGACAGAAGGTAGAATGCCATTTAGACAGCTTTTTCTACCCTAGTATAGACATGACATTGTACCACCTATATCTCCCTTCAAGGTAATTTGTTACCCAGATACACAGTGCAGTTGGCAGATGGCTTTCATCTGTCCCATCATTTAGGGTCTATCTCAGCAGCACTGACATACCTCAGCCTGATGAGGAACAACTCAGAGAGGCATGAATCACTGCCAGGTTTCCCTCTGAGTTAGCCAAGGCTTTGGAGAGCCTTCATCACAACTTCGCCCTCTGTTCAACAGTTCTTCTTTCCTTTCACAGGTATTGATATGTAATAAACCTCTTGAACCCTATAGTGTCTCAGCTTCCACTTCAGAGAAACTCAAATTGAGATCAGAGATATCAAAACTGGCCCAATAAAGTGGACAATAAGATGAGGTTTTTGCATTAATCAATGTCCTGTTAAATGAGGACCCCATCACTGGTGGTAGGGGGAACACACATTGTCCTGGATGCACAATGGTAGTCCAGTTGTTAAAATCTTTACAGGGGTGAGTTGGGATGGTGCTGGTAGGGTACACTGAAGAGTTTTAGTATAGAATGACTGTTTATAAATGTTATTGATGCACTACAGAAATATAAAGAACAGAGGAGGGTGAGTAAAAGGCAATCAAAAAGCAAGGTGAAAACCAAATGATCTTGGTTGCATCAAAGCTCTCATTTCCTGCAACAGAAGAGCAAAGGAAGCCGAGAACCATGTCTACGATATAAATGTTGGAGTGACAGAACTGCAAAGATAGTTAAATGACAGATAAAGTCAGGTCTATTATGCCAAGGTCAGGACCTTTGTTAAGACATTTTGAGATTTTGCTATTTGGGCGGATGTCTCTGAATGGGATGATGATGTCTGAGTGGATTTCTCTATTATATTTTAACTTCCCATTCTCCTCCCAAATTTCTGAGCCTGAAGAAGTGCATGCATATGCACACATACACACAAATTCACACACACACACACACCCCACCTCTTATCCTCATGGTGGAAGAAAATGCAGAGTCTGTAAGATAACAGGTCTTACCTTCCCAGGATTTGACCTCACCTTTACCCATAGCCTCTAGGCTAATAACTGGGGTTAAGTTACAATGTAACCTTCCTGGGGCGTTGTTGGGTTTGATGGAAGGGGGAGGCTATATCACAAAGTAATTGGAAGACATAGCTGTCACAGAATGGCAGGGGCCAGGAGAGTGAAGAAAGAACTGGATTCTGAAGATGCTTAATAAAGGTCATTTGGATATACAATTAGGTCAGGAAAAATGCATTTATTTTGGAGGGCACCCAGAAGATACCAGATTTAACACTTGGCAAGGAGTCAGAGAGAGGTGGCAAACTTGCTACTAGGATGATGTTAAGCACAGGAAAAGTGATGACCCATAGAAAGGAAGTTGAAAGGGCAGAATTGCCACCGCAAATAGTAAAGGAACAGATTGAAAGGGGTGGATGTTTGGAAATAGATATACAACATATGTCCCAAAAATCCTCCAGATGATTGTATTCCATTGGAGATACCACCCATATCAAGGCCATAAGGAATGCAATGGTGACAGGAGCATGAGTATCATCAAAAATGTTAGTGGTGGCCTCTTCTCTGGGCCAGTGTTGGTGGTAGGAGAGGCTGTTACAGAACTTGTCTCACTGATATCACTGGGGATAAAATAACCCCCCAAAAGTAGAGGGCAGATGATATTGCTTCAGAACCAGAAGGCAAGGTGTTGCAATTATTGTAATGAATTATAAGTTTGGAGTGACAGCCAAGGTTTTCTGACCTGTAGAGAGTTACTGACATGATTAAAAGAAAATCATTTACTGAGAGGCAAAAATAGGTAAACACCTTTGTCATCAGAGGAAATAAGAATGAATAAGTAGCTTACAGAAGTCACCCCAATAAAAATTATGGTTCCTTGTACAATTTTAGATTGAACCTGTTTTCAGATATGGAATTCATTGACTAATTTTTTTCCAATTTTTTATGAAGAAAACATCACAGTAATGATTTCTCCACTACTTTTCCAAGTGGCCTATGGCCATTTTCTCAGGTACCAATATATTTTTAAAAGGAGGGTACTTACACATTTGGAGACTGTTGGACACAGGGTTTGAGTTGGCATTGGTAACCAGAATCTTCACCATCATTACAGTCCCATAAGAGAGGTGTCATATGTGGGCTAAGTAATAAATAGAATCCTAGTCACGGTTATCCAGTGGTTCCACTGGGTTTACAGATCTACTCAGTCTGTAGTCACTCCCTGGTCTCCATAGGTATATTTTGGAGTTATATATTTGGCAGCTTGTAACAAGCCTCAATTTTTTTTTTGCCTTGGCATAAGAGCTATAATAGTGACAAAGTAAAGTGGACACCTTTGAAATTGCCCCACTCCTAGCCATCATGCCTATCATGAAGGCATGATAGAGATTGTGACCCCAATAATCTAAATGAAGTAGGGGCGTGGTCCCTATCATTTCCTCATTTAATTCCAAATAGATGGATCATGGAAAATGACAGATTACTCAAATTAAGTGAAGTATTAGCCATATTAATATGGCCTCAAAAACATGATATCTGGCCTCTGATTTGATGAACACATTCATTTCTTTCCCAATCTGAAAATATTATAGACAATTTACATTCATGTGGAACATATAACAGTATATATTTACCGGCTTGCCCCAGGGCTAAGTTCACACACACACATGTGTGCACACACGCACACACACACACACTCTCTCTATATATATGTGTGTGTGTGTGTATAAATATATATATATACAAAAAATAGCATAGTCTAAAGAGATTTGGATCATCTAGATATCTGAAAGAACACTACATTAGTCCATTATGTCAATGGTATTACGTTCATCAGACCAAGTGAGCAAGACAATGCTAAAGATCTCAATAAAATACACATACTCCAGAGGGTTGGAGATAATTCTACAGAGAGTGAAGAGCCCAGCACATCCATACAACTTTTAAAGGCCCAGTGGACAGGTGTATGCTGAATCATCCCCTCCAAAATAAGAGAAAAATTATTGCATTTTGCACATCCTACCATGAACAAAGAATAGTACTGGTACATTTTTTAGATTCTTGTGGCAGCATCCTACACAACTAAGAATACTGCTCAGGCCCACATACTGCATGAAATGAAATGCTGTTAGCTTTGGAAAGATCTTACAGCAGAAAACAGCCCTACAGCAGATCCAGGTTACAGTGAAAGTAGCCCTGACACTAGAGTCATATGGTTTTTCAGACCTTATGGTACTGGAGATATAATGGCTAGTAGAAAAGAGGCAGTGTGGAATTTGTGGCAAGTCTCAGTGTAAGAATCATAATGTGGGCCCCTGGGATTCTGGAGTAAAGCTATGCCATTTGTCAGAGAAAATCATATGCCTTTTGAAGAATCCCAAGGGTTCTGGAGCAAGATCATGCCAAATAAAGCAGACAATTACGTATCTTTCAAAAACAACTTGTGGAATGCTATTAGGCTCTACTATAGACAGAACAGCTGACCATGTGTCTGGACCTGCTTGTCGAGAGCTGGGTCTATCAGCCAACAAATTTATAAGTGATGGGCCTAGCAGAAATTCAGCATAAGACGGAAGAGGTATATCCCAAATTGCACACGAGAAGGACCACAGGGCATAAGAAAGCTGCATGAGTAGGAAACCCAGACAACAATGGCATCCACCATCATTGCCCTAGTGCCTGCCCTTGAGTTGACAACTCTGGCATAGTAGGGCCCCCCATATGACCAGCTGAAAGAAAAAAAAACTCAGACTATGAGTGTGTTGGCTTAATGTGTGGGTGCAAGCCAAAAACGGATTTTAGCTGCACTGTAACCTCACTTAGAGATGGCCTTGAAAGACTGCCATGAATCCTTCCTATGGGCATAGCTTCATAACTTTGGGCAGTGTCCCTGGTCATATACTTTGTGTTGAGAAAGAAGCTTCCTGAGATTAGAATATATAAGCACTTATGGGTAGCAGTGAATGGCCTAGAGAGCTGATCAGGGCCCTGGAAGGGAAAAAAATGCAAGGTCAATTATAAGAACACATCTTGAATAGCATGTGATTAAACATGTGAGAGTTGGCATGAAGTGCAGATTTTTATGTTACATATTAGTGGCCAGTAGAAAGCATTAACCATAAAAGCGCACTAAATAAACACCTGATATTGTCAGTGATTTTTGGCAACAGCCACCTCAAAGTGGATATAATAGATGTATAAATGGGGTGACTGTGGTGACAGATATAGAAACTATGCATGAATCCAACAACATGGGTTTCAGACTAGCAACGCTGATCTAGCTTCTGCTACCAACTAATGTTCCACCCACCGGCAACAGAGAACATCTCGTATCTTCCAATATGACAAAATTTCTTGAGGAGACCAAATGGGCTCCATTCATACTAGAAGGTCCAGTCATTTGTTCTCATAGGAATAGACACCTGTTAGAGTATGGATTTCCCTTACTTGCCCACAGAACTTCAGCAAACACAACTATGTAAGGTCTTACGGAGTGACTGATCTTATGGAATGGGTGTCCAAAGTATCACACCAGGAAAAAAACAGGAAAACACTTTACAGCAAAGAAGGTGTGGGAGTTAATGATGCCCACAGGATCCATTGGATGTATGACTTACTCCACTACCCAGAAGTGCTGGTCTGCCAGAGTGCTGGAGCGGCTGTGAAGGTACAAATAAAGAATCCTTCAGTATTCTGATTCCTCTTAGGTATATCAACTTTAATTAATCAATCTGGTTTATATGTCATTGAACTTGTTAAATTTGAAACTGCTTTTAAAAGTTCATCCTAGCTGTGCTGACAAAATATAGTATCTGCATGTGAAAAGCTAAGCAATAGTTCCTGGGTGATGATTTACCAAGATTGCTATTGATACTCTGTGTTATGAAACAATAGGTATAGAGTATCCCTTAGGAGGACGTTAAACAACATTTTAAGAACAATAAAGCAAATAAATTTCCTGATGTAGAAAAGTAATAATAAATTATGAGTTGTTTAAAGTAAGCACCTTTCAAAGGGAGAAAACATTGAGAAAAAAATGAAAAATAATACAATTTTCTCCATAAAATTAGAGAATAACATTAAATTTTGAAACTGAAATAAAGAGATCATCACTGTAAGATAAAACATCCTATAAAGCAACTCTTTTTAAGTTTTTTGAACGTGTCACAAGGAATTTATAAATAGCCAGCAGACGACATGACCAAGGACTCTACTTATTTGTTTCTTACTGAAATGGTCTCAAAAGAAGAATCCAGAAACTTTGTGCTCATAAACATCATAAATTAGGAGACAAAATAACCTAGACAAAAAATGAATATTAAAGAAGTGACAGAATGCTTTATTTGGCTGCTTAGCAAATTGCTAGTTGTGGGGCTCATATCTGTGACACTGAAGAGACGATCTTATTTTTGTTACAACAGGTTAACTAAGTTTATCTCTGTTATGTGAGTTTTATAACTCATGTAGCTCACCTGTACAGAAAAAAAAAAGTCATAAGGCTCTTATGATAAGGTCAATGGCTGTTTTATTTATTATGTACCTAAAGGAGTAAGAAATATTTCTTGGTGATAGTTTTATAATTTGCAATTTCCTAAGAAGGAGTAGGGAGAATTGAAAGGTGTGCTGCTAGTTTTGTGATCATAGGGATGTAAATCAAATACAGTGGGTTTTTTTTCCATCTTTTAAGAGTTCTTCACAGTTTTCCTTCAGTCATGTTCTGGGCTACCTTATGCTAAAAGTTCGTCTTGTAAAAGTCAAAACAGAACTCTTTATTCATTGTACATTTGTTATTGAAGCTATGTTTTTAAGTCTACAAAGATTAATACAGTCTGTCCTTGTTTTATCAACACTGTTGAGAATGACCCAGACATTTGAATGAACCACTATCTTCAGAGATGCTGGTCACCTGGCATTTGGAGATTGCACTGAAGAAGACACCACTAAAGGCCAAAAGCCCAAAGACCCAAAGTCTTTAATATCAGTCCATTTTGAAAATGAATAATGAATATACAAGACCTCTCACTGTTCAACTTTCCCTGCAAGTTCCAGAAAAGTCTTTCTTATTCATGTGGGTGACTAACATTGAGAAAAGCATAAATAAATGTGCTCCAAAGTGACACACTTGTTAAAAATGAACCATTGGAAACTTAAGTGACCCTCCTTTGAGAATTAAAAAAATTAGCTCCCATCCTTTCTACTCATTAATTGAAACTGAATTTTACCAAATTCTTGGCTAGGAGAGGAGCAGGGAGAGCCAGAGTTTATTATTTCTTCCATATCAATGATTGATTTCTCCGAAGATAGAATGGTTTCCCTGATACCTTGTTCCTTAAGGGCTGACTATAGCTTGCTGAGATTTTGGCTTTTTCTTGGAATGAGGTATTCCACTGTTGGGATAAAGGTAGTGGTCTGTGATTGAATATACTACATATACAAAAAGTAACAGGCATTCAAATGATGTTTTAAGTTTTAAACCCACTAGAAAATGTGTTAGTTTCTGTATCTCTCTGTGAATGTTATTGTTTGCTATATCAACATAAGTAAGCTTATTAAATGAAAATTCTCCCACACAGGGTGATTTTCCTAGATTTGAAATTTTTATTACAATCTTTGATATACTGATACAAAATTTTAACAGTTATGTCCAATTGAATGTATTTCTCCTCCACCCATACACACACCCCCACTAAAAGTCCTACACAATGAGAAGCATTTGTAGCTAAGGTGAATCAGTTCTCATAATGGAAACTGAGGGGTTGAAGTAGGATGAGAAGCCCAACTGTGTGTCAGACCCTGTTCTAAGGGGTTGCACTTAAATATGGAAAATGCTATCTGGCTACTTTGGTTAATCTAATCAGTATAGCAGTTCCACCACATAAATGGTAAAACAGCTTTTGTGCCTTACTCTGTAAACAATCTGAGATCTAACCAATAAGCTAAGGATAAAACCTTGGGAAAATTTATTTATTTTAAAATTAGGGCCCACATGTAAACTTGTTATTGTGAAGACACACAGTGTCTTTATTGAAAGCTGAGGCATAGACCCTAGTATCAGAATGAATTGGCCTAAAGTTTCAGCACTACCACTTTAGGATCTGCAAACTCGTGAAGTTTATACAACTTCTAAACATTTGTCTCTTTAAAAAATGGTCATAAGAATAGTACAGTTTCCAATAAGATACTGTGAGGACTAAACTAGATAATAAGATACTAATTATGGAAGGCTGTTTATAAAAAGTAGTTTTCATTAAAGGGAAATATAGTGTCTATTTTTATTATTATTTGTATTGACTGGAGCCATATTCTACATACAAGAGGGACTCAATGAACATTTGTTGACTCAGTTGCTCTTTAATTCATATATCCTCTTAAGCAGTCACACTGGTCAAACCTTTACTCTGATTTTGATAAATTTATTTCCAAGACAATACACAACATGTTATTATTTACAGAAATAAAAATATATTGACTTAAGTTCCCTGGGAACAACAAAAACTCACTAATCATGGATTTAATGTGGTCATGATATCAAAATGAAATTGCAAGTTGAAGCATTTAATGTTGAGCTTGTTATTGAAAGGGATAGTGATGTAAATGTTGCATAAATTTTATAACAATACTTTCCTGATAGAAAGCAGCCCAAATCAGATGCTTATTTGTTGTCAAATTTTCAAAATAGTTCATGTGAAAAGAAGAAATAAAATTAAATGTCTTGGATTTGAAGATGCTATTGTTTCAGGCTGAAGGTTGGCCACGTTGCATCTGTCTAAAGGTAGCTTGGTATTTAGGAATGGAAATGGAGGGTATTTTTTAAAGGTTTCAATTACTTGCCACACTTCAAAAAGGCAGTAAGCCTGTTCATAGAAACTACAAGTAATTTTCCCCTGCTGAGTTCTCCCACACATCATTTTATAAAGTATTTAATGTGAAAACAAAAAATAATTCTTTTAATAACACTTTTTTAAAGTTTGAAAGAACATGTAAAAGTGGTGATAAATATATTTTCCTTTTATTCTTAGAAGTGACATGACCATATTTTTCTAGGTACCAAGAACTATGTCCCTACCAAGGTTTCATGAGAATTATTATTTCTTATTTTTGGCTGAAGTGCAAGGAGATTAATTGAAATGACTCCAGAAAAAAAATTATAATCTTAACTTTATTTAAGATAATCAATTTGCATGTGTTACTCTAGAAAAAAGTATCTGTCAAGAGAAATAACCCAGCACTACCAATATTGGTGGGGACATGAGGATGAAATGCCTGGAAATATATCTGTGTAGTAAGGCGTGCCTTTACAGATCCACTTTAATTGTTTTAGCCTAGAGAAATGTTAGCGTCTGTTCCTTCTTGAAAGAAAAGATACAATAAAGCCTCATATTTTAGAGTGCTTTCTTCCTGTAAGATTTGATGATGTGCCACAAATATGACCTGGTTTTCTTCACAGTCATTGAGCTGTAAGTACCAAATATTTTATTCCCGTATTACAGATGGTGAAAAACTGCAAAGTTAATAAATTTTCCTAAGGGGATGCAATAAGTTGATAGAGAAACTTAGAACTGAACTCACGTGAGACTAGTCATTCTGGTTTCTCTGCTGTGTGTCATAAAAACGCCTTAATATAGATTTCAGAATTCGGCTTTAAGTGCTTGGATTATCAATTCCTCTGCCTTCTTGTATGCATTTTTTAAAAAGAGATACAGTGTCACAATAATTTAAGTAAAATATTTTATTCATATTTCACCATGTCTAGTTGTAAGCTCTACTAACTTAGATTTTTCTATTGTATGACTTATTTTAACTATGTTCAATTGAACATAACTGCTAAAGTTTTGTTTGAATGGTAGTAGCACCAATATCTCATAATGGCTGTAATAAGACTTTTGTTTGTTTGTTTGTTTGTTTGTTTTTGAGACAGAGTCTCGCTCTGTCACCCAGTCTGGAGTGCAGTGGCGCGATCTCAGCTCACTGCAAGCTCCGCCTCCCGAATGGGTTCACGCCATTTTCCTGCCTCAGCCTCTCCGAGTAGCTGGGATTACAGGCGCCCGCCACCGTATGAAAATCATTTCATATAAGAGAATTGCAATTAAATGAGCTTATTTACGTTGATACATCACACAAATAATTGCATTTATGAAGAGAGAAAGTAAGACATTTTCGAGTGGGTTTAACATTTAAAACTTCATTTGATTACCTGTTACTTATGGAGTGTACAGTATCCTCAATTCACATTCTAAGTCGGTTTGTCCTCATAAGCTTGGCCAAAGTTTATTTATACCAAATTTTTCTGGCTTCTGACTCTGGAAAAAGAGTGGGTGTAAAGAAAGTAGCACAAAGCTCTGTCCGGGATTTACAATGGGTCTTAAACTTATTTTTTAGGGAGGGACTATGATTAGTTTCTTTGATCCAATGAACAATGGATCCCATAGCCTCCAAAGCCTTTAGAGAGAATAAGTGGTTCAGAGAACCTCAAGACTAAGGGTTGCTAAAAATTTTTATTAGTTTTGGTATTTTTAAACATTTCCTTATTTGTGGACAAATGTAGAAAAGGAAATGCCCCTATATTGCATTTCATTCTTAAGACCTTATTACATTTTTAATGTCTATATTTTTAAATATTATTCTGAGTGCAAAATAAAGTTTCCAGAACAGAGCAGATTATTATTTACTTACAACAAATACTTCAGTTCCCCATGTACCACTGATATCTGCTTTCCAAGACAAAACAATGAGATCCAAATGAGATGTCATCCTTTGCACATCGGTTTGTACTGTGGGAGGTGATTGTACAAGAAAAGGGGAAGGGCATCTATCCCTTCTCCCTTACTGCACTTGATAATTAATTTCCAAACACAAGAGATAAAATACAATTAGTAAATTGAAGGCATTAAAACTAGTTTTTTTTGTTTGTTTTTGATAATTCGAAATACAACAAACCATTATAGATTCTCCTTTCCTTCTTTCTTTCTTTCTTTCTTTCTTTCTCTTCCTTTCTTTTTCTTCTTTTTTTCTTTCTATATTTTTAATTTTAAAAGATACATTTGGTAAAATACTTAATTTTTAAAATATATTTTCTTTATAGATGTAAATACGTTTGGTGCTGCTTATGTGTTTCAAAATGAAAAAATAAGTATATAGCTAATGATATGTGGATAATGGTTGCTAAACATGACGATCGTAAGTCTCAATCCAATTTGAGGTGCTATAAAGAACAAAGATACTTAAACAAATCCATAGAATATATTCATAATATTATTGTTCTCCACTATTACCACAAAATATAAAATTCTAGCCTAGATTCTAAGCCTTGTGCACTAATATTGGTATCCCGGGAAAAATTGAACTTCTTTGGTGACTTTGATTTAGATTAGACTTTTTCTCTGTAAACGACACTTCCCTTCCAGCTTTTTATTTTATTCACTAGGAGAACTCCACTTCTCCTGCAGGAATAGTCCTGTAAACCAACTCTCATTTCTAAACCAACTTTGTAAACATAGAAACCAATTATTTGGGGTACAGCACTTAAACAGGGCAACTTGGTCACCTTCTTATGACCACTGTCTAAAATAGGATATTTTAGGCCAAGTAAATAGCATGGGTTCTCTGACGCAGAAGACAGCAAATGTGAAGACATATACTCTTTTCTAGACATATCCTGGATCTTTGGACTTACCAAGTCAGCAATTGCTATCTCGGTGAAAGCACAAAAGGCTGTTCCCATAATGCTCCTGTAATCTAGAGTTGTCCACTGTGACAGCTTTTTTAGCTGATATAGAAGATTAAATGCATACTTCTAAACATTAGCAATTGAGAAAGTTCAGCAATTGGTCAATGCCCAGCCTACTGGGCATTCTACAGGGATTAGATTGGCAACGACTATTGGGAAATTTCTTTCTTATTCTTTATTAAAAACTGACTTCCACAGACTGTTTCAATGAGGGCTCCATCAAAAAAGCAGAACTCCCATGAGTGATACAAAACAAGGGAGTTATTATAGGGATTAGACCTTACAGAGTTCATGAGAGGCATTTGTCTGTGCATATGGTGACGGGCTTGAAGTGCCTGTAGATGGCAAGGGACAGCAGTCAAGATGAAAAGGTGGATGTGAAGCAGTGGAAAGAAATAACAAACTGCTACCCACAAAAACAAACTGAAACTACGTCCAATTGCAATGAACTGGGTAACCTGAAGAAAAAGCTGGGACTTACCATAAAGCTGCACAGGTACCTGATCCAAGATTAGGAGAAGTTGAAAAAGAATATCTGGTGGAAGCATAGGGAGCTGCAGGCTTGGCTGCTGCCCACATCAAAAATGTGAGTCACCAGCTCACTGACAATTGGCACAAGCTGCAGTGGGGTCTGGTGTCCTATAATAGCCTTTAGTATATGTCTTATGCCCCACTTCTACCTTTTTTTTTCTTTTTTTTTGAGATGGAGTCTCACTCTGTCACCCAGGCTGGAGTGCATTGGTGTGATCTCAGCTCACTGCAACTTCTGCCTCCCAGGTTCAAGTGATTCTTCTGCCTCAGCCTCCCAAGTAGCTAGGATTACAGGCTCCCACCGCCATGCCCAACTAATTTACATTTTAAACTTTTACAAATTTTGTTTTTCCCCAACTCTAACCTGAAGCCATAAAAAGACAGAGATTCTGGGGGAAGGTTTGGCTTAATCAGGCTGAAACAGCATAAAACATCTACTTTATCCTTGTTGAAGTGAAATCCATGCAATCTTTTATCTATATTTAACTTCCAAATAAAGACAGTAATAAAATCTAACTTGATAAAACCATCTACTATACAACTAAAAATATGACTTTACTAAGTGATAAATTCCTTATGGTATTTTAACAAACTTTGGGAGTTGTTCATTTCTCTTCCAGTTAAGTCACACATACATAACTTAGAAGTTAGAATCTGATGTTGGGAAGATGGCCGAATAGGAACAGCTCCGGTCTACAGCTCCCAGCGCGAGCAACGCAGAAGACGGCTGATTTCTGCATTTCCATCTGAGGTACCGTGTTCATCTCACTAGGGAGTGCCAGACAGTGGGCGCAGGTCAGTGGGTGAGTGCACCGTGCGCCAGCCGAAGCAGGGGCGAGGCATTGCCTCACTCGGGAAGCGCAAGGGGTCAGGGAGTTCCCTTTCCAGGGGTGACAGACGGCACCTGGAAAGTCGGGCCACTCCCACCCGAATACTATGTTTTTCCGACGGGCTTAGGAAACGGTGCCCCAGGAGAGTATAGCCCGCACCTGGCTCAGAGGGTCCTACGCCCACGGAGTCTCGCTGATTGCTAGCACAGCAGTCAGAGACCAAACAGCAAGTCGGCAGCGAGGCTGGGGGAGGGGCGCCCGCCATTGCCCAGGCTCGCTTAGGTAAACAAAGCAGCCTGGAAGCTTGAACTGGGTGGAGCCCACCACAGCTCAAGGAGGCCTGCCTGCCTCTGTAGGCTCCACCTCTGGGGGCAGGGCACAGACAAACAAAAAGACAGCAGTAACCTCTGCAGACTTAAATGTCCCTGTCTGACAGCTTTGAGGAGAGCAGTGGTTCTCCCAGCACGCAGCTGGAGATCTGAGAACGGGCTGACTGCCTCCTCAAGTGGGTCCCTGACCCCTGACCCCCGAGCAGCCTAACTGGGAGGCACCCCCCAGCAGGGGCAGACTGACACCTCACACGGCCGGCCAGGTACTCCAACAGACCTGCAGCTGAGGGTCCTGTCTGTTAGAAGGAAAACTAACAGAAAGGACATCCACACCAAAAACCCATCTGTACATCACCATCATCAAAGACCAAAAGTAGATAAAACCACAAAGATGGGGAAAAAACAGAGCAGAAAAACTGGAAACTCTAAAATGCAGAGCACCTCTCCTCCTCCAAAGGAACGCAGTTCCTCACCAGCAACGGAACAAAGCTGGACGGAGAATGACTTTGACGAGCTGAGAGAAGAAGGCTTCAGACGATCAAATTACTCCGAGCTACGGGAGGATATTCAAACCAAAGGCAAAGAAGTTGAAAACTTTGAAAAAAATTTAGAAGAATGTATAACTAGAATAACCAATACAGAGAAGTGCTTAAAGGAGCTGATGGAGCTGAAAACCAAGGCTCGAGAACTACGTGAAGAATGCAGAAGCCTCAGGAGCCGATGCGATCAAATGGAAGAAAGGGTATCAGCCCTGGAAGATGAAATGAATGAAATGAAGCGAGAAGGGAAGTTTAAAGAAAAAAGAATAAAAAGAAATGAGCAAAGCCTCCAAGAAATGTGGGACTATGTGAAAAGACCAAATCTACGTCTGATTGGTGTACCTGAAAGTGACGGGGAGAATGGAACCAAGTTGGAAAACACTCTGCAGGATATTATCCAGGAGAACTTCCCCAATCTAGCAAGGCAGGCCAACATTCAGATTCAGGAAATACAGAGAACGCCACAAAGATACTCCTCGAGAAGAGCAACTCCAAGACACATAATTGTCAGATTCACCAAAGTTGAAATGAAGGAAAAAATGTTAAGGGCAGCCAGAGAGAAAGGTCGGGTTACCATCAAAGGGAAGCCCATCAGACTAACAGCGGATCTCTCGGCAGAAACCCTACAAGCCAGAAGAGAGTGGGGGCCAATATTCAACATTCTTAAAGAAAAGAATTTTCAACCCAGAATTTCATATCCTGCCAAACTAAGCTTCATAAGTGAAGGAGAAATAAAATACTTTACAGACAAGCAAATGCTAAGAGATTTTGTCACCACCAGGCCTGCCCTAAAAGAGCTCCTGAAGGAAGCGCTAAACATGGAAAGGCACAACCGGTACCAGCCACTGCAAAATCATACCGAATTGTAAAGACCATCGAGACTAGGAAGGGACTGCATCAACTAACGAGCAAAATAACCAGCTAACGTCATAATGACAGGATCAGATTCACACATAACAATATTAACTTTAAATGTAAATGGACTAAATGCTCCAATTAAAAGACACAGACTGGCAAATTGGATAAAGACTCAAGACCCATCAGTGTGCTGTATTCAGGAAACCCATCTCACGTGCAGAGACACACATAGGCTCAAAATAAAAGGATGGAGGAAGATCTACCAAGCAAATGGAAAACAAAAAAAGGCAGGGGTTGCAATCCTAGTCTCTGATAAAACAGACTTTAAACCAACAAAGATCAAAAGAGACAAAGAAGGCCATTACATAATGGTAAAGGGATTAATTCAACAAGAAGAGCTAACTATCCTAAATATATATGCACCCAATACAGGAGCACCCAAATTCATAAAGCAAGTCCTGAGTGACCTACAAAGAGACTTAAACTCCCAAACATTAATAATAGGAGACTTTAACACCCCACTGTCAACATTAGACAGATCAACGAGACAGAAAATCAACAAGGATACCCAGGAATTGAACTCAGCTCTGCACCAAGCAGACCTAATAGACATCTACAGAACTCTCCACCCCAAATCAACAGAATATACATTTTTTTCAGCACCACACCACACCTATTCCAAAATTGACCATATACTTGGAAGTAAAGCTCTCCTCAATAAATGTAAAAGAACAGAAATTATAACAAACTATCTCTCAGATCACAGTGCAATCAAGCTAGAACTCAGGATTAAGAATCTCACTCAAAACCGCTCAACTACGTGGAAACTGAACAACCTGCTCCTGAATGACTACTGGGTACATAACGAAATGAAGGCAGAAATAAAGATGTTCTTTGAAACCAACGAGAACCAAGACACAACATACCAGAATCTCTGGGATGCATTTAAAGCAGTGTGTAGAGGGAAATTTATAGCACTAAATGCCCACAAGAGAAAGCAGGAAAGATCCAAAATTGACACCCTAACATCACAATTAAAAGAACTAGAAAAGCAAGAGCAAACACATTCAAAAGCTAGCAGAAGGCAAGAAATAACTAAAATCAGAGCAGAACTGAAGGAAATAGAGACACAAAAAACCCTTCAAAAAATTAATGAATCCAGGAGCTGGTTTTTTGAGAGGATCAACAAAATTGATAGACCACTAGCAAGATTAATAAAGAAAAAAAGAGAGAAGAATCAAATAGATGCAATAAAAAATGATAAAGGGGATATCACCACTGATCCCACAGAAATACAAACTACCATCAGAGAATATTACAAACACCTCTACGCAAATAAACTAGAAAATCTAGAAGAAATGGATAAATTCCTCAACACATACACCCTCCCAAGACTAAACCAGGAAGAAGTTGAATCTCTGAATAGACCAATAACAGGAGCTGAAATTGTGGCAATAATCAATAGCTTACCAACCAAAAAAAGTCCAGGACCAGATGGGTTCACAGCCGAATTCTACCAGAGGTACAAGGAGGAGCTGGTACCATTCCTTCTGAAACTATTCCAATCAATAGAAAAAGAGGGAATCCTCCCTAACTCATTTTATGAGGCCAGCATCATCCTGATACCAAAGCCTGGCAGAGACACAACAAAAAAAGAGAATTTTAGACCAATATCCTTGATGAACATTGATGCAAAAATCCTCAATAAAATACTGGCAAACAGAATCCAGCAGCACATCAAAAAGCTTATCCACCATGATCAAGTGGGCTTCATCCCTGGGATGCAAGGCTGGTTCAATATACGCAAATCAATAAATGTAATCCAGCATATAAACAGAACCAAAGTCAAAAACCACATGATTATCTCAATAGATGCAGAAAAGGCCTTTGACAAAATTCAACAACCCTTCATGCTAAAAACTCTCAATAAATTAGGTATTGATGGGACGTATCTCAAAATAATAAGAGCTATTTATGAGAAACCCACAGCCAATATCATACTGAATGGGCAAAAACTGGAAGCATTCCCTTTGAAAACTGGCACAAGACAGGGATGCCCTCTCTCACCACTTCTATTCAACATAGTGTTGGAAGTTCTGGCCAGGGCAATTAGGCAAGAGAAGGAAATCAAGGGTATTCAATTAGGAAAAGAGGAAGTCAAATTGTCCCTGTTTGCAGATGACATGATAGTATATCTAGAAAACCCCATTGTCTCAGCCCAAAATCTCCTTGAGCTGATAAGCAACTTCAGCAAAGTCTCAGGATACAAAATCAATGTACAAAAATCACAAGCATTCTTATACATCAATAACAGACAAACAGAGAGCCAAATCATGAGTGAACTCCCATTCACAATTGCTTCAAAGAGAATAAAATACCTAGGAATCCAACTTACAAGGGATGTGAAGGACCTCTTCAAGGAGAACTACAAACCACTGCTCAAGGAAATAAAAGAGGATACAAACAAATGGAAGAACATTCCATGCTCATGGGTAGGAAGAATCAATATCATGAAAATGGCCATCCTTCCCAAGGTAATTTACAGATTCAATGCCATCCCCATCAAGTTACCAATGACTTTCTTCACAGAATTGGAAAAAACTACTTTAAAGTTCATATGGAACCAAAAAAGAGCCCGCATCACCAAGTCAATCCTA
The DNA here is from genome assembly GCF_028885655.2 of Pongo abelii. NCBI lineage: Eukaryota > Metazoa > Chordata > Mammalia > Primates > Hominidae > Pongo > Pongo abelii. Next base: position 28,765,780 of record NC_071998.2, read on the forward strand.
AGCCAAAAGAACAAAGCTGGAGGCATCACGCTACCTGACTTCAAACTATACTACAAGGCTACAGTAACCAAAACAGCATGGTACTGGTACCAAAACAGAGATATAGATCAATGGAACAGAACAGAGCCCTCAGAAATAACGTCACATATCTACAACTATCTGATCTTTGACAAACCTGACAAAAACAAGAAATGGGGAAAGGATTCCCTATTTAATAAATGGTGCTGGGAAAACTGGCTAGCCATATGTAGAAAGCTGAAACTGGATCCCTTCCTTACACCTTATACAAAAATTAATTCAAGATGGATTAAAGACTTAAATGTTAGACCTAAAACCATAAAAACCCTAGAAGAAAACCTAGGCAATACCATTCAGGACATAGGCATGGGCAAGGACTTCATGTCTAAAACTCCAAAAGCAATGGCAACAAAAGCCAAAATTGACAAATGGGATCTAATTAAACTAAAGAGCTTCTGCACAGCAAAGGAAACTACCATCAGAGTGAACAGGCAACCTACAAAATGGGAGAAAATTTTCGCAACCTACTCATCTGACAAAGGGCTAATATCCAGAATCTACAATGAACTCCAACAAATTTACAAGAAAAAAACAAACAACCCCATCAAAAAGTGGGCGAAGGACATGAACAGACACTTCTCAAAAGAAGACATTTATGCAGCCAAAAAACACATGAAAAAATGCTCACCATCACTGGCCATCAGAGAAATGCAAATCAAAACCACAATGAGATACCATCTCACACCAGTTAGAATGGCAATCATTAAAAAGTCAGGAAACAACAGGTGCTGGAGAGGATGTGGAGAAATAGGAACACTTTTACACTGTTGGTGGGACTGTAAACTAGTTCAACCCTTGTGGAAGTCAGTGTGGCGATTCCTCAGGGATCTAGAATTAGAAATTCCATTTGACCCAGCCATCCCATTACTGGGTATATACCCAAAGGACTATAAATCATGCTGCTATAAAGACACATGCACACGTATGTTTATTGCGGCATTATTCACAATAGCAAAGACTTGGAACCAACCCAAATGTCCAACAATGATAGACTGGATTAAGAAAATGTGGCACATATACACCATGGAATACTATGCAGCCATAAAAAATGATGAGTTCACGTCCTTTGTAGGGACATGGATGAAATTGGAAATCATCATTCTCAGTAAACTATCGCAAGAACAAAAAACCAAACACCGCATATTCTCACTCATAGGTGAGAATTGAACAATGAGAACACATGGACACAGGAAGGGGAACATCACACTTCGGGGACTGTTGTGGGGTGGGGGGAGGGGGGAGGGATAGCATTGGGAGATATACCTAATGCTAGATGACGAGTTGGTGGGTGCAGCGCACCAGCATGGCACATGTATACATATGTAACTTACCTGCACGTTGCGCACATGTACCATAGAGCCTAAAGTATAATAATAATAATTATAATAATAATAATAAAAAAAAAAAAAAAAAAAAAAAAAAAAAAAAAAAAAAAAAAAAGAATCTGATGTTGGCACATTAAGGCCTGAACAGTGGCTGCAGCCAGACTGGCTTTGAAGAGTGGAAACCGGTTTGCTTAGCCCATGCATAACCTCCATCCTTGCCACTATGACAACTTTGTTCAAGAGTCCATTGGGCAAAAAAGTGGTGGCTGAGAAAAGAAGCTAACTAGTATCTACAGAATTGATCATTTTGTACATCAGATTGTTAAGGTCTTTATCTGCCAGTTTGCTCTCTGAAGAGCATTTACATGAAGTACACATAATTCTGCTGTTTTTGTCCATTTGGACAGATCTTTCCACATATCTGTGCCCTATAACTCCTTATCACTAAATTACCAGTTGTGTTCCTTTCTAAGTCCCTGATTTTCCATAAAATAATTAGTTTATACCTATGAATCAGTGTAGGTCTATACTTAAGCCATATCTCCAGGCGTATGTCCTTCTACACAGAGTGAACAAATAAATTTGCTACTTTCTATTCACTAAGAGGATTCCCCTTAACCACCCTTCTTTAGCACCCATATGTGGAATTATAATGCTGCTGCCATCCACTTTTGGGTGATGTCAGCATGTCGTGCAGAACCATCCATAAACTAGCCACGAGTTTTTTTCTTCCTCAGTAAATGGAAATAGAGGAGCCCTCTATGTAGCTAAGTGTTCAAGTTGTGAGCAAGAAAGCAGCTTAGAAGGAGTAGGGGCCATGAGCATCTGCACCACTTGCTCATGTAACTTAGTTATGACTTTTGACTTGTTTGAGCTCAGTCTCTTACCTGTCACAACTGTGCAATGATGGAATCCATTTGTGCATGCCCAGCTTTAGGAATGGATATGTCAGGAAACATCTACTTCGTGACAGGCAGCTCAAGTCACATCAAAACATAATGGCCCTTGGTAAAACAATCTCCACAATGCCTGGGCAGTAGGCCAGAAGCTATTTCTCAAGAGAGAAGTTAGACAGAATGCCATGACTTTGTACAAAAACTTAAAGAATTGGCCCTGTGATTCAATTTTGGGGTGTGACAATCCTTGCATCCGTGTGCATGTGCTAGAAACAATGAGAGGTAGGGAGGGTAGGTCCTAAGAAGGACTAGTAGTCTTTTTATAAAACTGTTCAGATTCTTTTTCCCAAGACTTGGGAGAGAGGGCTCCTTCTACTAGCAAAAGATACTTGACAAAATTTAAGGGTTCAAGGACACTAGCTTCAGATTTTCTGACATAGCCTCAACCATTTCCAGGGTGCAAGTCTTTCCCAATCAATGCCTAAACCTAAAATAAGAGACCCTATGAAGCTATGAATTCGATTTACTTTAATCAAATCCATTTACTCACATAATTTGAGTCTGGTTTTCATTTTGGTTTAGTTTCATTTCAAACTTTGGTGCTGGAGCCACGAAACATAAAGTTAAGTTTTGTTTTGTTTTGTTTTGGTTTGCTTTGCTTTGTTTCAGAGCAGTCATAGGATATTTCTGCTTCTTTACTTGGATCTTGTGGTGGGAATTGAAAGCCTTTAGCTGACTATTTCCTCTCCCCAAGTGTTCTGGCACATTTAGAAATAACCAAGCAACAGGATCATCTTTATTTTTTATTAAAATGCCCCATGGCAGCAAATACTTGGCCACTCAAAGATTTTCCTTCTACAGGCACTTGATTAAAGGTATCTGCATGTTGTTGCAATTCAATAAATTTTGTGTCACTGCATGTCATAAGCTGGTAGTGTCCTTTTACCAGTAGCAACAGATTAACTAATGCAGTTAAGTCTGCTCAGATAAAAACAGTTCCAGATAATCCAGAATCAATTCACATAAGCCATCCATAAGTTATTTCCTCTGAAACCACTTTGCTTAGCTCATTTCTGTACCAATTAAGGTTTCATCAGGAAGTGCATTGCTAGAAAGGTATGGAATAAGAGATATTATTATAGAGATTGAACCTTGCATAGTTGTAGAAATTGATGAAAAAGTCTACACAAAGCTATTTTCTACATCTAGTGGTGGGCCTTAAATTATTAAATGTAAGCAGGACCAGCTCTCTGAAAGCAAACCTGGACATAAAGCGTGTTGGGGGAGGTGAGAAGAGTAAGCACAAAGTAGAATCCATGAAGAAGACAACCCAAAACTTGCCTTCCTCCAGCCCGAAACTCAACAACACAAGTGATCTTCAAAAGAAACTGCAACCTTTTGCCACAGATGATCTTCAAAAGAAACTAAAGTTCACGATTCATTTAGGACTCAGAGAAATTGCAAGAGGAAGTCCAGGTAGGAACTGAATTACTGCTGGGTATGGCCAATAAGGTGAAAAGGCAAAGTAGCAACCACTCCTTCAAGCTGCAGCTTGTTATCCTAAATCAGCCTTCAAAAGGTAAGGGTTGTTGTTTCACGTCTTGCCTTCTAATTCTCATGCTAATTTTTCTGGTGGCCAATCCTAACCTAGAAATTTATAGGAAGAGAAATTCCAAGGAACATAGTTCTAGTTTAGCTAAACAGACACAGTACAAAATTACCATGTGCTTGGTTTTAAGTATGTCCAGCAAGTATTTTTGTCTATTGTGTTTATTTAAGACAATGTAATGCATTTAACAAAGGAACCCTTAAACCCTGTACCATATAATATTCCACAGCAGAGGAAAGCACTATGTTAAAAAAGAAAGAAAAGAAGAGAGAGATTGAGAGAAATTGTTTTCTGAGTTTCTGATTTCATTCCCCATAAGATCATCTTATTTTATTTCTCATCTTTGCATGTCCATGAAATTGCCTGTTGTATTCTTACCAAAAAAAAAAGTTCACAGTCACAAATAAGATTTTATTCCAAAATTCCAAATGAACACAATGACCTTGCATAAGACCCTGACTGTAGTTAATTAGATAATCATATGAGTCCTGAATTTTCTTCTTTTCTCTCCTATAAGCTTACACCCAGCTATAAGTGCCAGTTCTCTTGAACTGGAGAGAAAACAAATGTCTTTAAAGGCTTCTGAAGTCCAAGGTGAAGAAAGTGAGAGAAAGATAAGGCATATACTTTACTGTTTTAAAGGCGAGGAAAAGCCTTTTACAAATATGAAAATTTCTTTAACATCATTAATAATCAATTAACAAGATCTAGTTTACTTTTTGAATGAATAAGTGAATAGATGAAAATAATATCAGCTTGATGAACAGGCATATGTGTCAATTCATTTCAGAATTCTATTTTTATAAAGGAAAAAATTATTTTTACTTAATGCGTCAATTCATTTCAGAATTCTATTTTTATAAAGGAAAAAATTATTTTTACCTAATGCTGTGAATTTTGTTCATTGCCTGTATAAAATAACCTTGTTGTAACTGTCTCCATTTTTCCTTCTTTAGTTTTTCTTCTGATGCCTTCCCTCTGTGCTCACCTTTCTTTCTGTTTTTCTATTCCCTTTGTGTTTTCTCTGGCGATCTGCTCGTAGAAGATGATGACATGGATAGTGAAGGCTATAAGCCATTACACCACCTTATTCTCACTGAAGTTTTATCTCTTTGTGTTTCATATCCCATTTCAAATGTCGTACATGCCTTGTCTTTTTTAAAAATTAAACTTTTATTATAGATTAAAGGGCACATACGCAGTTTTGTTTCATGAGCAAATTGTGTGATACTGAGGCTTGGGGTCCCAATGATCTTGTCACTCAGGCCATAAACATAGTACCCAACAGGCAGTTCAGCCTACGACCTCCTCTCTCCCACCCCATCTAGGGATTCCCAGTGTCTACTGTTCTCATGTTTACAATCATAAGTGTTAAATGTTTAGTTTTGACTTCTAAGTGAGAACATGTGATATTTGGCTTTCTGTCTCTGTGTTAGGTCACTGAGGATAATGGCCTTCAGCTCCATGTTGCTGCACTGGGCATGATTTTGTTCCTTTTTATGGCTGTGTAGTGTTCTATGGTATATACGTACCACATTTTCTTTACTCCACTGTTGATGGGCACTAAGGAAACCAAACCTTGAATTGAGTGAGATGATTATAATTTTGAGATTTTAGTATTTACATACTGGAATGCCAAAAGAATACAAACTGAAATAGTCTGTGGAAAAATGCTGTCCATTTCTCCAAATGAAACATAATAATAATAATGATAATTTTATCTTTTTCACTAGTTATATGGCACAAATATTAGCTTGAGGGAAGAAGAATCTTCTAGAATGTTTACATAAACTGAGAAAACTTCATAGGATTTGGAATAATTTGATGATCTGCAAGTGTCCCGAAAGTAACATTGTCAAACCTTCTAAGCATTAAATTCACTGCAAAAAGACTGGGCACAAGGTGAATGTTAGAATTAGCATTGAATGAAATTGTAATCGTGACGTAAAATATGGTAAATTACTACAATTAAAGTCTTTTTTAAATAATCACCTATGAAAGGGGAAAATAAAGCAAAAAATTGGCAATCATATGAAAATCAAAGTAATCAATTAATCAATATATTAATTTAGCACTGATATTATTAATATATGGCATTGTCTTAGAATTTACAAAAGTTCTGGGGATTGTTCTTGCCCTCATCTGGGTTCAATCCACTTAGAAAATACTAACCAGGATTTAGAGTATAATATACTGCAATGTGTTCTTTTGTTGAACAATTCACTTTGTTTGTTAGCTGAGTGATTCCCTTGTATGCTTCTGAATTAATACAACTTACACTGAAGAGAAGATATTTCTGTTATTCTGTATCAGAACAAAGTCTTAGTTTTGTTTGCTCCTTGCAATGAAAAAGTTAGGAATCAACTGTGTGAAAATACCATAGATTTGAGTTTATGTTTTTAAAATATTTTTATTTTTCCTTAAAGAGATGGAAGGACCTCAAGATAAAGGAGGTGGTTTCTGGATAAATAGTGTCTCAGAGGAGCATATCAAGACTTGTCCTCTGCAATCTCAGTGCTAATAAAGTGACACCATTGGTCTTTGATGATTTATGACAATCATTGCATTTCAATTGTCTGAAACCAGCATTGCCATCCATCACCCTCCTCTTAAACAGGAAAAGCTATTTATCAGCTTTGCCTGATGAGGCCTGAGATGACTCAAAATTCAGCTGGCATGTAGATTTCCTGGTGCTTGGACCTGTTGCCTGTGCTTTTACTGAGCAAATATTCAGCAGTTTAGTGTCAGACACACACCCTCATGTGCTATTAATAGGAAATTTAAATTCTCATTTTTTGTTTGGTTCAGGTAATAATTTGTAGCGTGCTTATGTTTATGTATACCCGAAACAAGCCAATGTTGAATGCAAATTTTAGTATAAAAATTTATGTATGGCCCCTGAATTTCCTAAGCATGGTACAATACAGCAGCAGTGGGAAACTGAGAACAAAAGAAAATTGCTTTGTGTTAAAATATAAGGATGGTGTCAGAGATAAGAGGCCCAAAGACTCACATAAGTGTTAAAACATTGCTTTTTGTGTGTGCTTGGAGAATAGCAGGTAGTATCCTTCAGATTTTTACTATTTGCACTATTTGGAGTTGATTTATATTTCTATGTTACTTCGGTGGGGTTATTTTTTTAAGCCGAGAAGTGAAAAACTCCTGATAAAATGAAAGAAATCGATTCAGCAAGTTTTTTTAAGAGCAAATACTGTTTGTCCAACATTGTGTTAGATTTGAAGGGGACTGTAAATACGGTATACCTGTGAGAAATCTCCTGCCCTTGAAAGACCCCACAAATCTGGGGACAATCAAAGTTAATAAACATGAAAATACCAACTTAAAAATAATCAAGGAGCTAAATGTGTGGTTCTGAGAAAACATATGCTTTCCTCAAGGGAAGTTCCAGTAGGACATTAACACTGAAGTTTAATCAGCTGCAGGGTCAGATCAAAGATGACTGAAGTCTACACTTAACACTTCCTTTTGGAGTATCATATCACAGCTATCAAAAGTGAGCATAAGCAGAAGAAGAAACAAGCGAAAGTCCCAGCAACAGGACAGAAATGACATCGGGACATAGGCCTCTTTAATTTCTGTGGCTTTCTTTTCCACGATACCTCCCACTTTGGACACTGTGCTGGATGCATGCCCATTTAGGCCACTGCTATCTTCTCCCTTCAGACATGTGACCAATTCCTAGAAGTTCCTTTTTTGATCAGGGTACTTCCTCAGAAGGACTCCCCCAAATTGCAGGGAACTGCCATTGATCTTTTCATGTCCTCTTCAATATCCTTTCCCTAATAATTCTAATTAAAGAAATTTTTTTTCCTCAGGTAGTGCCCAATAAATATCTATTGACTAAGATGTAAAGGAGTGAGAAGTCTTCAATATTATCAATAGTTTTATTTCATTTTCTTCCCTTGTGGGTCCATAGTGCTCTAGGATTGAACATTTCACTTTGTATTGGGAATCAGAATGCTGGTTAGGAAAAAACAGTGAAGTGGGGATGTAGTAGACACCAAAGTTAGATTCTTCAATGCCAGGAGAACCTCCTAGAAGTCTGGATTTCAGATTGTGACAAAACTTTTTCTACTTACTTAAAACTTCATTTGGTGGAACATACAGTTGCAGTAGATGCGGTTGGTGCCTTGGTTAGATGCTATTTCCCAGAAGTCCTCAGGTGCGTCCTTCTCATTAGAATGGTCTATAGTAATGCCTCACCCAGAAATGCTGGGAGACTATGCCCCTCTCTCTCGGTTGGTCTGCAGCCAATAACTAATTCACAGGGAATACAAAAACTGCCTTAATTGCCTCAAAGAGAGGTAAGTCTGCAGTGCCATTTATGCTCCAGGGTTCTCTGTAAGAGCAGGCTGAGGTTAGACTTTAGATGGGCCAGTGATTCTCAAATTTTAGTGTGCATCAGAATTACCTGGAGGGCTTGTTAAAGCAGAGATTACTGGGTCCCATCCTCAAGTTTCTGATTCAGTAGATCTAGGCCTGAGAATTTACATGTTAAAAAGTTCTTAGGTGATGCTGATGCTGTGGGTCTGGGGACCACATTTTAAAAACCACAAAGCAGAACTCACATCTTTGCCTACCTCCTCCCTTTGTTCCACCTGCTTCACTAAGTGTCATATTTTTTCACCTGAGAGCCCTCTCTTGCTTCATTTGCATAAAAATTTATATCTGAGGCTCTGCTTCTAAGGAACCTTACCTAATAGTCTATGCTGAATTAGACCTATATGAATATAAAAGAATGTCTTTTTGCATATGTAAATGTGTATACATGGTGAAAAGCAGGAAAAAATAATGCCATCTATATATACTCAGAGCTATATCTGCCCTTTGTACAAACGACATCAAGTTAGTAATAATAACAAATGTTTCACTCGCTTAATGTTTCTCCTTCCTGGAGTTGTTTCTGTGAGTCTTTCTCAATGGGCATCAGCACCAGTGCACTGAAGCATCTACAGTTGCTAAGGAACATGGAGCTTAAAGAAAAGTGTGGGAAGGGCAGATAGGAGCAAAAGCCTCTCTCCCATTTGTGCTAACTCTGTGAGAAGGATCACAAAGCACTGTTATAGGTGACTCCACATTTCACAGAGCTTTTCGAAACTGTTCTTGCAGAAATGAATGTCAGCCTCATTTTCCTCAATCCTGGAGATCAGTCAGGGCAAGAACACGGAAAAGTCACCATCCTACTCTCAAAATTCTTCTTTTCTCTGACAACTAAACCTTTCTTCCTGGATCAGGTGTTTTTTTTCTCTTACTTTTTAATTTCAGGTTGAGTTTTCGCAGTGTCCTTCATTGTTCATGTGTTTCTTACACATGAATTATCTACTTATGCTAAAGTTCCTGATTCAAATAAACATAAAATGAGAAGGTAAAATACATTATGTTAAAAAAACATAGATAGATAGATAGATACAGATGTAATTCCTAGAATACCAGAGCTATTTTACCTCATCATCTTGGTTGTCAGTATCATCCTTAATGAGTAAAACATGAGTTTTCATACTCCATAAGGCAGCTCACTACTTATGTTCCCTTCCCATATGACTGCCTCATGACTCTGTATTCACTCCAAGAATATAGTGGCTTTTTATAGATTCCACATGTAAGTGACTTTATGCACTTTTTCCTTTGTATATTTGAGTAATTTCACCTTCCATAACATCTTCCAGGTTCATCCATGTAGTTGCAAATGTCAGTATCTCCTTCATTCACGAGGGACAGGAAGAGGGAAGAAATTAGAAGCAGATCAAAGGGTACACACTTGTAGATATGTAGAATGTGTAAGTCTAGAGCTCTAAGGCACAGCATGAACATTATAGTTGATAATATTGTATTGTATACAGAAAATTTCCAGAGTAGATTTTTGGTGCTCTTACCACGCACGTACAAAAGGTAACTATGGAAAGTGTCGGATATGTTTATTTGTTTAACTGTAGTAATTATCTTACCATGATTATGTATTATTACACAACCATGTTGTACACCTTAAATACATACAAAAAATAAATTTAGAAAAATAATAATTCCTTTAAGCCAAAGACAACACTTAAAAAATTAAAGAATGCAGTGGCTAAGACAGTAAATCTCCCTCTCTGTGCATAGCAAGGACTCTTAGAAATTAGTTTCTTCTACATTAAGGAGAGGCCTGGACCAGCAGAAATAAGTCCTGAGCTCATAAGGACTATGGAGAAATGACAGAAACCTTAAAAAAATGCTTAAAATCCCCATTAACATTAGTTGTTCTTTTTTAAACTTTGGCTCCTTACTATAAAACTTTCCTCAGGACAAATATTTGGGCACCAAGAACATAGCATCAGTTAAACTCCAAATTAATTCACATATATTTGGTTGCAGAACTTTTAAAACTTCAAACCACTTCCTCCATGGCATTAAAGTAGTCTCTAATTCCACTCTAAGAAATCCAGTAAAATCACTAAGATATGCTTACTACAAAATACAAGGGGCCTCAGGACTGACGTAAATGGTATAATTCAGAACATGATTACATATAATTTTGTTTCAGTCATCCTTAAGCCTTAGCCAGGATTGGAAGATCCAGGCATTCTATGACATTTGAAGGCTCTAATCAGGTAACAAATAGACTAACATTCCTGAACAACCTGCTACATAAAAGAGAATTATTTCACTACTTGTGATATTTAGCAGTTTTTATGTCTTCACCACCAGGATTCTTGCTCTTTTTGTTTAAATGAATTTGTGATCATATACTGCATTGATATAGTAAACATTATAGCCTATAATAGTTGACTATGCTGTCACATAGATTAAAAGGCTCTATAGTTTAGAATTTAGGGAAGCCAGATTAGGGTGTCATGAAGTAATTCATACAATAAAAATAAAAATTTAATAAAATATCATATTAACAAATTTTTTTTACATTTTCACAAAGTTTGTGTAAAACTCAATTTTTCCAACCATGTACATGAGCACAAGCCTGTTACTTTTAGTCTTCACAGTCTCAGACTCTTTAGGTGTTAAGTTGAAGTAAAAACCATTCTGTGTTATCTTATTTTGTATTTCACAGGCTGAAGGGGCCACACTTTTTAAATTGAATTACATTATAAATCCAATCTCTATAACCTTATTACAGATTACAATATGCCAACCTAGGGACTATACTGGAGAAGAAATTATAAAAATTATAAAAAGCATGAGGAAGTAACTAAAATGTCAACTTAGCTCTAGTTGATTTGGGAAATATTTTGATGTTCCAGTACACTAATTCAATGAAATATATCTTATGTTCATCATGACTGTTCATAAACTTAAGTTCAGGGAAACATGAATTTTCTCTTTTACAGAGAAAGATTGAGGGATTAGGTTTCAGGACTGGCTACAGAGCAGTGAGACATTATCTCATGGCTTATTGTGATATAAGTTTCACCAACTGAGGTAAAAGCTATTCCCTAAACTTTGAAACTACCCTCATTTTACTTAATTTTGCTTAAATTTGCTTTCATTTTATATGTGTTGCTACATAAGTATATATGACAAAGACTCTTGATTACCTCTCTTCTTCAATAGATTTATCCATGAATAGACTTAGGAAATATCTGTAGGTGTATGAAAAGCCTTTCAAACACTTTACTTCTCCTATAATTGATAAGTATACAGGCAGAATTTTCATTATAAACTTGAATTCACAATGACTCTTTAGATATGATTCAATAAAGATGGATGGACAATTGTTTATATTGAAAAAAGAGAGAAATATAATGGTGTGGAATCAGACCTGGACCTGATATTGGTAAAGCATATTGTGTTTTATGATTTCAATAAGCCCAACTATGATAATGGTTCTCTATGTGGTGGTGGCAGTTCATGTGGACTTCAGTGGTATCATATTTTATTGTTTAGACTCATGGTTAATAAACTGGAATATAATTAGCTTGTTTGAATAAAAAAGCTCCTTTAATTGTTTCAACTTTAATTATAATACCAATTTTCAAGCTATATGTAATGCCAAAAATAGCTAATTTTGAAAATGATGACTTCTTACTGCAGCTCATAGTTTTATTTTAGGAGATGCTTGCATATTTTCAAATTAAGAAAAATATGTCATCCATCTAAAAATATTTTATAAATAGAAAAATATTTTGTTTAATTCTAAGAATAGATTATAATTGATAAAAAATTATTGGCATGGATTATTCTGTTATTGTATTATTTCCTTGAAAATTACACAATCAAAATAGTTAAAGATAATAAATTATATAATCGTATTATATGGGTTGATTCCTTTTTTCAAAGAAAAAAGGGTTGATTCCTTTTTTCAAAGAAAATAAAATATTTTAAGATCTCTGCAAAATGTTAAAATGATCTTATTTAAAATTCACTTATTAAATATTGACCATGTACTAAGCACTACTATAAGGATAAAATGGTGAAAATTTATGGTCTCTGCTTTCAATGAGTTTTCAGTTAAGTGAAGGAGAATAAAATAACCTGAAAATGGAGCAAGTTAACTAATAAAGTAGGGCAATGTGCACTGAGGCACAAAAGAAGAAATCATCAGAGATTTTCTGGTAAATTTAGAGAAGACTTCACAAAGTAAATGAATGACATTTGTATTCAGAGAGGCAGTATGCGTTAAGGTTAGAAAAGCCTAGATTCTGGTTCTTGACAGCTTAGGTTAGATTCTCTGCTCTACCACTTACTAGCTGTGTGATGGGCCAACTTACTAATTCTTATGACACTCGGTACTCTGAATTAAAGAAACTCTGATAAAAATAGTAATACATTAGTTATAAGAATAGTTATATAATAGTTGTAAGAATAGTTATTACAAAACCCCTCATGAGTTTTGTAGGATTAAATGCATAGATAGATACACATAAAATATGTAAGACAATGTCTAACACATAGCATTAAGTGTTTGATATTATTATTATTTGAGGGATATGGAACAGTTTGGTGTGTAAATAATTGTAGGAAAATATTCCAAAGAAAGGCAACAACATAAACAAAGATAAGAAGCAAAGGGCTGATATAAAGTATCTAAAGATCTGTGCAGAAGTTTGAGATTTTTATCTTATGGGTGTCCAAGAACCATTGAAAAATTTTCATAAAAAATGTAGATGTGAAGAAGCTCATTGTAGGGCCATTTTGAAGCAAAAATTGGGGGCCATTGAGAGAGTCCAATTAGGAAACCATAATGTAGCAAATGGATCTGAATTAGGGAAGTAAGGAAGAAAAATTAAGAGGGGAGGAAAAAGAAAATTTAGCAGATAGGCAGATAGAATAACTGAACATGATAACTCTTCAGAATTGGGGATAAAGAAGAAAGAAGGATGTAGAATGTATATTTTTCCTGACTAAATTCATTTTATTAGCACGAATAGAAAACTATAAGGACTATAAACAATGAAATAGAAGTTTAATTACTAAATTAATGAGAAAAAATAAAACTGAGGCCTCATAATGTTTCAAATGAAAAAAAATAAAGGAAAGTGCATTAGTTAGCTAATCCTGCCATCACAAAATACCATAGACTGAGTGGTTTAAAACACAGAAATTTATTCCGTCATATTTCCAGAGGCTGACTAGTCCAAGATCAAGGTGCCTGCTGATTTGGTTTCTGATGAGGGCTGTCTTCCTGGCTTACAGAAAACCACCTTCTCACTGTGTCATCAAATGACGAGGAGAGAGAACTCTGGTGTTTCTTTCTTTTCTTATGAGGCACAAGCCCTGTAGAATTAGAGCCTCACCCTTACAACCTCATTTAACCTTTATCATGCCCTCACAAGCCCTTTCTCCAAATACAGTAACGTTGGAGGTTAGGGCTTCACATATAAATTTGGAGGAGACACAGTTCAGTTAATAGCAGAAGGACTGACTGAATTACCTATTTAAAATTAGGACTTCTTTCTTTTTTAATAGTTAGTATTTAGGTAAAAACAGTGCATTGGATGGAAACTTTATTCTGGAACCAAGTATGAGTTATGTAATTTAATAGTTTATCCATGTAGTTTAGGCATTTGCATGAATTCAATCATATTGTCCAGTTGGGGCATTGCAAAAAAAATGACAACTTAAAATGCTTATTTACAAATCCAAAAATTTTAATTACAGCTGCAAAGAAGGAATTTGTCAGTAAACACCATGATTCACAAATTCAGGAAGTATTGAATTGGAAAGAATACTTGAATGTGTCAAACTCCCTCTCTGCCATTTTACAATAGGAGAGAGGCACGAAGAAGCTAGGTCATGATCTAATCACATAGCTTATTGGTGGCAGCATTAGAACCAGCCTTAGAAATGAATTTATTTTCTCCTAGTCCAGTGTTTTGGCCAGCATACCACATGTCATGAAACTCTAGCTACACTAATGGATATTTTGCTATGAAATTGATATTCCCTGATAAGAATTGCAAGTGCTAGCTAAAATATTTGTTCTAAATGTTCTTTAAACTTCATTTCCTTTGCTGAGTGTCTTATAAACCAAATATAATCATTATAATATTGATTTAATTATTTATTTTAACATCACTATCCAGGGTTACTACATTTCTCTAATATAATATAAGAAAGATGTTAGACCTCACTGATAACACTGACATTAATATGGGTCATATTTAAAGGCTTTGGGAAGTAAAAAGATATACCTCCTCAGAGGATCACTTGAGCCTGGGGGGCGGTGGCTGCAGTGAGCCGAGATCACACCACTGCAGTCCAGCCTGGGCAACAGAGTGAGATGTGTACTGCCTCATGTTGCTTTTGTGTCTCGTTGTATGTATTTCATGAAATTGCTGACATAGCCCATTGGGAATTAACTTTCCTCAATGAAGAATCTACAGTGAAAATTGAGCCAGCCTTCTATCACTTGGTGCCTTCTTTTCTGAGCAATCCTGAGACTAGAATTACAGTCAAATAATTTCTTGTTATTTCTTTGGGAACAGAGAAAGCAAGAAAGAGAAGTAGGTTTTGAACTCAAAACTATTTTAACTTGGCAGCATTGAATGTTTCAGTTTTCCTGCAAAATATAAGTGAAAAAATAGGTGACATTTCTGACTTAAATTAAATATAATAGAAGCTTGTATAAATAAAGGCAAGCTATAAGCGCTTCCAAGATTATTCTTCCTGTATTTGCTTAAACTAACTAGATGCCAAAACAAATATCAGCGACCCCCAATCAGGTGTTTGCTGGAGCCAGCTTGCACTAGCTTGGAGAGTTGATTGCTGATCATCTTCTCCCAACTTTTTTCTTCCCAACTGCACTTTTATTGATGACAAGTTGGTAGCTTGGGATTGGCTATAGTAGGAGTATTTGTACCATGAACACCTGCAATTGCTACAAATTAGGATTATATTATTGTTTATTTTTTCTGGCATAGTGCTGAACACATTTCAACTCAACTTGACAATGGACTCAGAATTCTCTAATTTAACACAATATTAGTGTTCAATACATTAAGAAGAAAAGTTTTATCATCTATTTACAATGCTATAATGGAAACCAAAGCTGTGTAGACTTTTCTATCTTTGGGACTTATGAAACAATATCAGGATCTTTATCTTCCTTTACTTGCAGAACCATCCATCCCATGAAAATAAGACATGGATGGAGAGGGTCAATAGCATTTGAATTTCATTTTTTTATGTAAAGAGGAGCTTTATTAGGAGGTTCATATGTCTTATTTATACTTTACCTGTATTAATAATACTCAGTATTTGTTGACTGCTTTGTCTTGTATAAGAGTTAACTTTTTTCCTATTTAATACTCAGAACAGACCTGTGAGGCATATATAATATTCTCAATTTATATATGAATGTAAAGGAAGTTCATAAAATGTACACGATATCAAATTCAAGATTTCTATCTTCATGTCCAGTGTTCTTTTCACTATATCACAATCATTGCCTACATACATTATATTACTTAAACATGTGGTTGTAGGCATACAAAGAAATTAGTCTGATTTTTTGCTGATAGCTTGTATTATCCTTCCTGTTCAACAATATCATGCCAAAGTGAAACAAAATACATGAAATCAGTAGGCCTTCTCCAAAAGTCCTCATGAGAGTGAAGTTTGCTCTTCCTAAAACTATATAAAATATTGGCACTGTCAAGGTGGACACAGCATGGTTGAAAGTTCTGTATGTAGGTGATGGGTGGGTGAGTATATAGACATCACTTGAAAATATTAGAAACAGAACTCATAATTTATATTTTATCCTTAATTTGATGAAATATTTCAGAATCGTGTAGTTCAATTTGTTTCGATTAAAATTTCAAACCTCAAATGAGCATTTGTGCTCTGCCATAAGACATATGAAGGATATATGCCTCATATTTATATTTGAATCTTATATGTTATTTTACAGAGTAACCTGAGTCACCAAACTTTGCATTCCTCAGTCAGTAAGAAAAGCAAACACAAAAAAGTTAATATTCCTATTTGTCTCTGGTTTTTGTCAAAATCAAAGAAGAAAACATTTATATCTAGAAAAACACTGAATCAAACCAGGTTTTCAAAATGTAAGAAAAATGTAAAAATGTCTCACAAGCAAATCTATGAATTTATAGTCTCTATAACAGAGAACAATTCTCGTTACTATACAATTATGCAAACAAATTTACTTCTGTTATTATAATCCTGGAAATTCTGACAACATGAGATATTTTCTGTGGGAAAATAAAAAACTCCAGCTTCCAGAAAAATTTCTGTTATACCTGCTCTTAGAAGACATTAAGATATAAAAATTGTACAACATTCCCAATAATTGATTATAATGATTTACATTATAATCTTAAAAGTAGAATATTGATGGCTTTGGATATCATTTGATTTTACCTTTTTATTTTATAGGTGAGAATACTGAGGCCATGAATGGCTGAAAGTTGCAGAGTTTAGTTACTGAGACTCAATTTTTCCTTAATCCTTTGCCACTTGCTCATTACTAAATGTAACATGACTGCCATATTTATGATGTATCTTATATAACAAATACAGATCAACGACTACTCAGTTGTCCCTTACGTCTGCTGAAGTCTCTAGCTAAAAAGAAACTGCTTGGCCTTGGCGCCATGGCTCACGCCTGTAATCCCAGCACTTTGGGAGGCAGAGGCGGGTGGATCATGAGTTCTAGAGATCGAGACCATCCTGGCTAACACACGGTGAAACCCTGTCTCTACTAAAAATACAAAAAAAAATTAGCCGGGGTGGTGGCGGGTGCCTGTAGTCGCAGCTACTCGGGAGGCTGAGGCAGGAGAATGGCCTGAACCCGGGAGGCGGAGCTTGCAGTGAGCCAAGATCGCACCACTGTACTCCAGCCTGGGCGACAGAGCAAGACTCAGTCTAAAAAAAAAAAAAAAAAAATAGGGAAAGAAAAGAAAAAAAAGAAACTGCTTAAGTATTTTTTTGGAAGTATAATGAAATTCCAGAGACACAAGCATGCCAATCAGAAAATCTGATCAGTCTTAGCCTTTCCACTCACAAATTAGGCTTTGAGTTTGTTTTCTCTTGGGTAAAAATGTCAATTAAAAATACTAGCTTTTAGGATTATGAAAATCCTGTAACAAAATGGATATTGCTGTGTTGGAAAATTGTGAAGTGCTATTTAGACAAAAGATGATTGCTAATATTATTTAGATACATTCGATGTTGGAGGAACATTAACACCCACAAAATTCCTTGCAAGAAGTGAGCTCCAGAAGTTTTTCATTTGGAATGAAAAGTCTGTGCTTACTTTCTGTTTATATTTTTAAATTAGCAATGAATTATCATTGAGAAATCTAATATCAATTCAAATGAACTAAGTAAAAGACTCAACCATTAGTCACTTTAGGAACTTTTATCCTCAGTATATGGATATCTAAGTATCACATTTGTCCAAATCCTGCATTTAGTTACCATAATTAAGATAAATGCTGCTGTTGCCTGTTGTTGTTTTAATCAATCCTTTGAAAGGAAACTGGAAAGGAAGATGGATGATCTAAGCCCGTAACTTGGGCTCCCCAGATGATTATTCTCTGTCTCTTTGGGAATCCATTAACTCAAACTGGGATCTAGAAATTCTTGGGAGGAGCACACATGCAGCACTATTTACTTCTGATCTGCATTTGATGATGTGAGACCTGTTAGGGACATATACTTTATTTTTCAACTGATTGAGCACTAACATCACTGGTGCATGGAGCTTAAGTAGCTCGACCAGCTAACTGCTGTCAAATCAATTGTCAAAAGCCAAAGGAAACCGGCTCTCAGGCAATGCAAATACCAGGACTTCTATAGGATGCTAATGTCATAAAGTGCCTTTTGCTACAGTTCCTCTGACCTCTCCCCTTCCTCTTCTATTCATAGCGCTGACTAACTTCATTATATTGACTGTTATATTAACTACACATCCAGGAAAGTTCCAGAATCTCTAGCAACTTGCATTCTAAAGAAAATACAATTTGTATCCTGAGTATCTAGTAAAGAAAGTACATAAAGGAGAGGCAGAATATCATAGTGATTAAGAGCACAGACCTGGAAATAAGATCCCCCTGAACTTTGTTACTGACTGTGTTTTGAGGGAGCGAGGTGCTCTAAGGAAAGTACTGACCTAAGACATCTTTGTCCAGTTTTCTTGTGTATATAATCTGTGGTTTTTAATGGTACCTACCACATAGGTAATAATGCATGAAAGCTCTTTTTGTTTTTAGTAAGAAAATCTAAAGAACTATTCACAATGTCACTTTGAGGGCTTTTAGCCATGGCATAGTGCATTAGGCAAAATTCTAGATCAAATTATTAATTTGTACATATTTCAATTTATGAAACTGTGAAGACAAGCATTTGAAAATAACTTTGTATCATGAATGGCATATTTATTAATATTTAGGCATGTTTAGTCTTTCATCCTTATGTGGTAATGTCCTTGAGAAGTACCTCTTGTAAATATATGCTATGCAGCTTGGTTTCTAAAATAATTTACACAATGATACATCTTACTTCATATGTCTTGTGTGCTGCTTACTGAAAATCTATACAATTATTAAAGTGATGAAATGCTTTAGCCATACTGTAGTTACCTTAGCAACTTGTTGCAATGTGGGTTGTAAACAAATGCCTCTTTTATATTCTAAACCATTTTTTTTTTAAATGCCATATAGGCTACTTTTAAAAAATGACTTGAAGAACACATATTTTTGTATTTTAGCTTAATGACAGCAATTTTAATTTGGCTGTAACATAGTGTCATTTTGGTAATTTTATAGTTATCTTATGTACAAATAATCTACTACTAACCCAGTTACATTTTAGAAAATGAACCATGCTTTTGTATACTTACTTGCTGAAAAAAAAAACCAGAATATTTAGCATTCTATTCTGCAAGGCACTGTCCTAAGATAAATAAATAGAATGATGAAACAAGGTCTCTGCCCTTTTGAGCTTTCATTTCATGGTAGGAGACAGAACTAAAACATATACATGTTTTTAAAAGAAAGCAAAATACAATCATAGAGAATGACCTGGGCTTGGGAGTGGGGAATGTAAGGAAGATTGCAAAAAGGCAAGTTTTCTATTTATAGAGTAGACCAGAAAGGCCTATTTGGATAGGTGACATTTAAACATAGATCTGAATGAAGTAAAGACATCAGAACATCCTGGGGTGATTTACTCCAGGCAAAGGAATAAGAACCTAACAAGATCCAGGGAACAGAATGAAGGCCAGTATAGCAAGAGGTTGGTGTAACATGAATAGATAGAGAGTAATCTGGTTTAGAGTTTTCAAAAATGTACTCTGGCTGTTGTGTGTAGAAATAGAGTGCAGTGGGGAGCAGGGGAAAGAAGGCAAGGCAAGAATGGAAACTTAAGAGCAGTCAGAATTACGCTGCTAGACTAAAGAAAAGTAATGGCAATGATACTGGTGGGTTGGGGGAGGTCCCCAAATGCCAGTGGGGCCTCCACCCCAGCTAGTGTCTAGGCTCTTGACACCTCCATGAGAATGAATTCAAGGATGAGTTGGTAAATTGTGAGAGTAAAACAACTTATTGCAAAGGGAAAAGTATACACTCAAGAAAAGGGGCAGGGCACAGTGGCTCATGCCAGTAATCCCAGCACTTTGGGAGGCCGAGATGGGTGGATCACCTTAGGTTAGGAGTTCAAGACCAGCCTGAACAACATGGCCAAACCCTATACTAAAAATACAAAATTTGCCTGGTGTGGTGGTGCATTCCTGTAATCCCAGCAACTCCAGAGGCTGAAGCAGGAGAATCGCCTGAACCCGGGAGGCAGAGATTGCAGTGAGCCGAGATCGCGCCATTGTACTCCAGCCTGGGCAACAAGAGCAAAACTCCATCTCAACAACAACAACAACAACAACAACAAAAAGGGAGTGGGGGCATACTTAAGAGAGAGTCATGCTCAAGAGGGTTTGCGGTTGCTACCTTTATAAGTTTCTTTAACCAAGGTGTGGAATATTCATGAAAGTTATTGGAAAAAAGTGTCACTGTGGTGCCACCCATTTTTATGCCAAATATGTGTATTCTTGGAACTGTTAGGGCTCTGGTGGCTGTGTGATTTGCATAATGAGGTTCTAGGTGAAGCCTAGGTCAAATCCAATGTCATGTTGAGTCCAGTTGGTTTAGCCAGCTTCACATCCTGATTTTTCAGGATCTTATCAGCACATAATTTCTGCAGCTATTTCAACAAGCTATTTTACTAGTCATGTGAAACTGCTGCCTCGAATTTTCTAATCTCCTGCAACCACCCTGTATTATTCATGTCTCAGCAACATAGTAAGGGGTCATAATAAAAGCATGGACAATTAGCCTCTTTCAATGTATATTCTGGAAGAAGGATTCAGAGGTCTTGATGACTTCTTAAATCTAGGATCACAGGATCTCTGGAGGTCTCTTTTACAGATGGCAGCAGGTAGTGCTTTCTGGAACAAAGTTTATTACTTTGAAAGTGTAGGCATTAACTTCAAAGGTCTTCTCACCCAATCTCAGCCGCATGTGGATTCTCCTTACATCCTACCTGTAGGTAGTCATTCAGTCTTTTCGAATACAGTCGTAAAGATCTTTTATTTTTCTTAGATTGAACTTAAAATTGCCTGATTCTCCCTTTGAAACGGGGCATAGAACAAATTTTTACTTCCTCTATAACCATCGTTTCTTCTTACAGTGTATTTTTTTTACCAGAGTTTAAAAAAAAAAAACAAGAAACAAAAAACGTTTGGTGGAACTCCATGGTTCAATAATATGGGAAAATACTTCTTTATATCAACTCCTTAAAATGTCATCAAGCACTTTATCAAAAATTTGAGGTGTCCTACAGCAAAGAAACCCTTTCATTTTGATTAGCTTTTATTCAACGATGGACTCTTTACGTATTCATATTTCAGAAAATTAGTACAGGTGTCATGCTATTTGTAATGGTGAAAGAGACTCTTCAACCATTCCATATATGACATGATATTTAGATTCTCATGCAATGCTGGCTAGCTTCCTCTGCAGAGACAGATTTTAACACTATACACCCAAAAATATAACAGATAATTTAACAAAACAATTCAGATATGGTCTGAGTAGCAGCATATTTTCTGTATCTATTACTTCATGTAAACCTGAATCCGTGTTTCTTTTGAAACAATTTAAGACTATATTAAATGTGTTGTAACATTATCACATCATCGATCGGTATAAACACAGATGTCCCCTCCAGTGAAAGAGTTGCCAAGGCGTTTCTTCTCTATGTATTTGATGTTTTTAGCATACTGGCTGGGCTTTAAATTCCTGTTGAATTTCAATAGGAATGAAGAGATTACCAAATCATTTTCATTCTGGGTTCTATTTTTGTTTTTATTGGCAATGTCTCCCAGCTTTGTGTCATCTGCATCCTTTATATGTTTTGATCTCCGGCATTGATGCAATCTGAATAAAAAGGAAAGCTAACAGAAAAAAAATTACGTCAATTTACTTGCGCCCTCCCATCAGTTTGATAGTAAGTTATTAACAAAAATGCATTGAGTATTCTGTTACCACTAGTTTTGCATGCAAACAAAATGTGACCATCTTATCTCAAGGGAGGTCATTTGAATTACTTTTTTGAAAGTAAAATATACCTTTATTATGTTCTCACCTGATATACCAGGCTTTCTGCTATTTAAAAAGTATATGTTCACACATTCTTAGATAATATATGTTGATTCTTAGTGCCTAGAGTTTCTAAATTTTCTTAAAAATCATTAAATAAAAAATGTCTATTTTTTTTCCGTGGTTGAGTTTTCTCTTAATCCACTTGTATTTCTCAGGGTTCATCCTTGCTGCCTTTTGGAAAAGCAAACCATTTGCTAATTTCCATTTTTAATCTCTCATACGTCCTCTATGATTTCTCAGAGTTCTCCAAAGATAGTCCTGAAGTCACATTTACAAGTACTTTAATAATGTAATTCATGAACTAACAAATTAAGATCCCTTTACAACTGAAGCTGAATTCCTGCATGTAGCTATACTGAAGGTGGAAGGAGCCCTCATAGCTAAAGGGAAGTGAATAGGCAATTAGAAGCAGTTATAATTAAACTATTGCAAAAAGAGAACAGATAAATGGACACCTTAAATAAAGAAGATGCTGATTAACTATTCAGATTTTGACAGGGTCAATTATAAGCAAAATAGGTGTATAGCACACAAATTCTACTAAGGTTTTGATAAACTCTGCCTACAAAACATCATTCTGTCCCACCAAATGTGTAAGAGCACTAGCAGTGCTCTAATTAAATACACCATAAATTTTAGGCTCTGTCATTTTGTTGATTTAGCATATGCACAATAAATAATGCAAAAGTATGAAATTATAAAGTACAGTTGAAGGGAGGTCTTCTCACTTTGAACGGTATTACAAATCATTAAAAAATTCATCAATTCATAAGTTGTTGTATCTGCATGAAGGTTGGTCATCCCAATCATGGTACATAAGACTCTTCCAATCATGCCTGTCCTGACCCTTCCTATCAACATAGGTTACTTATATGATTGGATAAAATAGAAGGAGCAGTGATCATGATGAACTATTTCTATGAATAAAAATATACAAAGAATATCAGCTATGTACATTTATGAGGATGCTGAAAACATATCTAATTATAACATATAGCACATAAACATTAATTTTGTTAAAGAGTCATTTAAATACTCAATTAGCACCTGTTATGTGCCAATAATTTTGTTGGGAACTGGAGAAACAAATATATATGTATTATTATCCCTGTTCAAGAGTCAACCTAATCTAAGAACTAGACATTTAAGCAAGTACATTCTGAAAGTAAATTATAAGAATAACAATGGATACCTACTTAAGATATAGAAGTAACTCGGTTGAGCATGGTGAGCATGCTCAACTGTGCCAGGAAAGGCAGGAACATCTGAAGAAAATATTTTTGCATTTACATTCCTATAGGGAAGCATATTACTTTCAAACAAAATGAAACAAAAACTTTTTCACTGAACACATTAAAAAATGAAGAATAGATATTACAAGTTATTATAGTTAAAACAAGCAGAAAAACAAAGGTAGAACAAAAAGAAATTAACCCTTTTCTTTACAAATTAGGAAGTACTCAAGTTAAATGAGACATAAGTATTAAAGCCAGAGAAATTTATGTTTGCTAATTTTGAATTTTTATGTAAGAACATGGAATCTATGTAACAAATTATCTTCCCCTCTTAATTTTTTAAAATTTACTTTTGTTGATATCTATGTATAAACCAGTTCCTAAAATCTTAAGGCATTGAATAAATAAAATTAATACAAAGCCTAATATTATCTATATTACAGAATAAAAAATTTTATGAGAAGTTGAGATTACTGCCTATCTAGGTAAGTATTAAACCATGACACATGAAGATAGAAAAAGAGATCTTAGGCAGGAAAGGCAAGATGTGGGTAGTAGGTCTGAGATTTTCTTAACATGTACGAACAATAGACTCCTGCAGGGTAAAATCCTAGTACACTATTTTTTTAGACGAGTTCTCAAAAAAGCCAAAGATTTATTGGCCCAGGAAAAAGATTTAATATAGCATAGATTACATTTCTGTATTCAAATAGAAACTCAACATATTGTCTTTTATGTTGCTATGGTTAAGGTAAATGGCAAAATATTATCAATGTTTACAAATTTTGCTCTACATAGTTGCTATACCACAGGAGATATAATTAATCATAACAAGCAGTGACAGAGGCAATGGTCTGTTGTATTATAGAAGTAATAAATACATTTATTTTCCAAAGATGTTTTATTTGGAGCAAAGTTGTCAACTTATGAGTTGTGTAATAATGGCTATATTCATATTCTTAAACTATGGATCCAATCATGAAAATTTTGAGCATTTATGCATGCTTCCTGCTTGAGTTGGCAGCTTGCAATGATTGATTTCTAGTTATTACAGCACTAATCTTTTTTTGATTATTTCTCAGATAAATGAAATATAAAATGCCACAATATTTGATGTGGCATTGGTTTTGGTAATACTGATAAAAGAGTCGCAGTTGTCCCATTTAGTGGTTTAGTTCCTTTTTGAGCTTTGATCATTTATTATGATCATTTCAGGTTAACAAAAGATTAAATGAGAAAAGGGTAAATTAAACGGTGAGATGAATTACACATGAGAAGACTTTGTATTTGTACTGACAAAAAGAATCAGATCTAAGAATATAGAGATAACTCCTACAAATCAATAAAAACACAAACAACCCACTAGAAAATGGGCAAGAATCACGTGCAGGCACTTCACAGAAGAGGGAATAAGAATGACTAACAAACATATAGAGATGTCGAGAATCATAATTGATCACAAACATATACAAAAATCCCACATTAAGTTACCATTTTGTACCCTTTTGATTACAAAATTAAAAACATCTGAAAATAAACTTATAATGGAGATGTTGTATATTCACATGCTATTTTATACATTGCTACTAGAAATGTAAATTTGTACAAACACTTTCAAAAGGAATTCAAAATTTCCTTCTATTGTTGAAAAAGCATATCCTCTATGATCCAGCTGGTCTATTTGTACATGCACAGCAGGGGACATATGCAAAAATGTTCGTAACAGAATTATGCACAATGTTAAAAATGTGGAAGTCACCTAAATGTCCATCTTGGGAGAGTAGATGAATATTCACATAAGAGAGCAGTTTAAAAAATGAACTATCATTCTACATACAGATAATACAATCATACATACATGTAAAATTCAATGAATAAATTAAAAAACTAAATTATCTTTTAGAACAGATACAGATATAGCAAAACAATATAAAAAGGAAATAAATGATGAACACAAGATTTTTTTTTTTTTGACACGGAGTCTCACCACTCTGTCACCAGGCTGGAGTGCAATGGCCCAATCGCTGCTCACTGCAACCTCTACCTCCCGGGTTCAAGCGGTTCTCCCGCCTCAGCCTCCCGAGTAGGTGGGACTACAGGCGCCCTCCACCACACCCAGCTAATTTTTGTATTTTTAGTAGAGACAGGGTTTCACTATGTTGGCCAGGATGGTCTCCATCTCCTGACATCATGATCCGCCCGCCTCAGCCTCCCAAAGTGCCGGGATTACAGGCATGAGCCACCGTGCTTGGCTGAACACAGGATTTAAAAAGATGTTGGAAGAAGAAAGGAAGATAGGTGAATTAAAGGATGAGAGGATTTACGGTTAGATATTTTTTTTTTCACGATCTCAACTTTCATTATGAGTCATGGGTTTATGTTGCTTGTTACATTCTTATAAAAAGTTAATTATATTTTTAAAAAAATAGGCAGTTCATAGAACAATGATGAGGTCTCTCATGAGCCAATTGTTAATATTAATAAAATTTTGTGTTTCTGTATGTGTGCAAATGTACAATAATGAAAAGATAGGATATTGTGCTAAATTACCTAGATCAAGCTTATAAATTAGTATGTTGTTTATGGTATATGCCTGATTTCCTCTTCTCTGTCCTGTCAGGGAAGCAAAGTACCATATAATCTTGCTTAAGAATTAAGGTTAATATGGTCATCATGCTATACATTAGCTGTCTTTTCATCCTACATAACTGCAATTTTGTACCCTTTGTATCCTTTGACCAACATCTCCCCATCTCCCTCGTACTTCTACCCTCTCTCCTACCACAGCACGTTTGATAACACTGTAGTTTGCCAAGAGAGATTTCAAGTGCTCATATATATGTGTGTGTGTGTATACATATATATGCACACACCTCTTACATAGTAACTATATATATACACACACACACCCACACACACACAGACATACACACACAGACAGGTATATACTTACATAGTTCCATGGTTATATATGGTAACTATGTAAAAGGAGATGAATGCGTTATTTTATTTGGCGGCAGTAATCATTTCACTATGTATATGCATGTCAAAACATTGTATTGTATACCTTAAATATATATAATTTAAGAGCTCTAAAAAATAGTTACATTTGGCTGGGCATGGTGGCTCATGCCTGTAATCCCAGCACTTTGGGAGGCCAAGGCGGGCAGATCACCTGAGGCCAGGAGTTCAAGACCAGCCTGACCAACATGGTGAAACCTCATCTCTACTAAAAATACAAAAATTAGCTGGCATGGTGATGGGCACCTGTAATCCCAGCTATTTGGGAGGCTGAGGCAGGAGAATCACTTGAACCTGGGAGGTGCAGGTTGTAGTGAACCGAGATTGCACCGCTGCACTCCAGCCTGGGTGACAAGAGCAAAACTCCATCTCAAAAAATAAAAAATAAAAATAAATAAAAATAATTACAGTTAATTCATTTCTGGATAATTTAGACTGTTCTATATTTCATCTAGTCAACCAGTAACCTCCTTTCTTATATTCCACAACCAGTTCTTGGTGGAAATAATATGAGCAGTGTTAGAAGGGCCAAGTTGTCTTACTATTATCGTTTTGATGAAGGAAAGAAAGAGCAAATCATAATTTCATTGCTAATAAGGTCACCTACTATTTAAGACTTTGTGGATTATGTTGCAATTCAACAATTGAACTCCACTGAGAAACAAGGGACAAGAAATGGTCTGTATGATATTGTTGATCAACTTGGGTAGGAGATTCAAGCAAGTACTACCTACCCTCTTTGTATCTATTGCTTATATAACAGAAACTATTTAGTACCATTTAAATAAATTAATAAATAATAACAACACACAAGAAACCCTGTATCCCAGAAACATAAATAAAATGCATTAACTAAAATTGTACCATGTACTCTTTTTTTTCTTTCAAAAAGGTCCTGTTTTGAACAGGTGGGTCATTGCTTTCTTGACTCAACACAGTCAGCAACTGAAGCTATCTATGATATTGCTTTATCTCCCCACTAAGAACATTTGTGAGTTGGCACTCTTTCAGAAAGACACATTCATCTAACCATAAGTGTAGTTCTTGGAACAGAAGCTATACTTTGTCTTCTTGATGTTTATAAAGCTTCAAAAACCCAATGTCAACTGGAAGAGGATTGAAGCACGTTATACCACATTCAATTTAACAATGAAATTTTTCATTGAAGTTTTATGTTATGTTGCTGGCTTTAGAATACAGTTTTAGCAACAATTTCTTCAGAATTATATTTTATTAAGAGATAAGTCTGTGAGTGCAGGAATATGTGAAAGGAAATTACAAAATGTTTTATTGGTTAAAATATTTTGGAAACTATAAATTCTCAAGGTGACAAAAGTTTACTTTTGTTCTACTTTGTACTAATACTGACTACATGGTATTGTCACACGAAGATTTCATTATTTTAGACTTCAGGTCACATGGTTCATTTAATTATATTGTACGCATGAAAACATTATAAAATATATTTTTATATTTACATGTGTGCAAAACCAAAAGCATGCAAAACCAAAATATCCTGTACATTAATATTTGGTACTATTTAGGTAATATGAAGTTTTAGTGAGAAGAAAACAGTTTATAATTTGAAATAAAAGGACACAAAAAGTAAAAATATTTAGTGTCCAGAGAAACTACACAACAATAATAAGACACAGATAAATCTTCCAAGAAGAGGAATTTAAGCCAAAAATAACCATTAGCAGAGTATGGATAGCCTTTATCTTGAACATTCGTTTTCTCTTTAGCTGTCAATAAGAGATCTCCACTTATCAACTGGGAATATTGCCATAGAGCTAAAAGAGAACAGTTCCTCAGCCTGCCTTACAGTTCTGTGGCCAGATGATTAAAATCTGGGTGAAGATATGTTGGCAGAAGTATTGTGTGGGACATTCTTGAGGTTGCCTTTTTACTCTCTTTCAACTTATTCTTTTTGATGATTGGCGTTTCTGCTGAATTCTTGGATCATAAAATGACCTTGGGAATGGAAGCCACATGTAGCCGAACAACAGTATAGGACAATCTTTGAATGACAAAATATAACCTCTAAGCTGCTCATCTCTAAACTTCTTTCCTACAAGAGAAATAAAGTACTATATTGTGTAAGTCGCAAATTTACTAACAACTGTATCCTACCCCCAATATAAACAAGATAATTAAAACCCCACATGCATGTCAGAATTCAAGACTCTACAATCTCTTTCAAATTTAGTTTGGAAACACTTCCAACTATATTTTTCCACTAATCTGTTTGCCCAACCTGTTTTGCTTCCTGTGTACAAGTATCTTTTATATACTCCCACAATATCTTGGTTCATTTTACTCACTTTCTCTCTCTGTCTCTCCATTCAACCTCACAAATCTTGTTTCATTTTACTCATTTTCTCTCTTTCTACATTCAACCTCACATTCTCAAATATTACATTCTTAAAAAACCAGCTCCAACCTTCAGGAATTCTTTTTTCATCTTCCAGTTTAGGGAATCTCATTTCTCCATGTTTATAAGCCTAGTTTGTTAAACAAGCATTTGTACCTAATTGCATACAGCTTTAAGACACATGTTATATTGTTTTCCTACATTGGTATTTAATGTTTGTTTTGAGCGTTTTATGTGTTCATTTGTATTTGTCACCCCAACTCTGATTAAATCATCTAACTATCCACCAGCAAAAACATACAACAAAAAATTTTCCCTCCTTTACCTCTTTTCTTGTTTGTAAAAGGATACTAACCTTTAGTTCTACACTTCTCCCACACCACTGCTACTCGCATGTAATCCATCTCTAAATTATGTTATTTCTGTCTTATCTCTCTGGATTTGTCTATCTCTTTCTCTTTCCATACCTATGCTCATTGTCTTAGTTCAGGGAATATCTTTAATTGCTAACTGGCCTTGCCTTTCCTTCTTCATTCTTCTTCCTCTGACACGATCTTATGAGAATGAGTTTATTGATGTCCAGGCTTCGAGCTGACTTCTCCAATCCCATCTGTTAGTTACTTTTCCCTTCTTAGCTTTGCTAGAGCTGTCATAACAAAGAACTGCAGAGTAGGTTGATTAAGCAACATAAATTTATTTTCTCACAGTTCAGGAGACCAGAAGTCTAATTTCAAAGTGTCAGCAGGGTTGTTTTCTCCCAAGTTCTCTCTACTTGACTTGGCCGCCCTCTTGCTGCCTTTTCACATGGTCCACCCTTTGGGCACAGGCAAACCTGGTGCCTCTCTGTGTGTCCTAATCTCTTATTTTTATAAGGACATCAGGCACATTGGATTTAGACCCACTCTAATAGCTTCCTTTTTACTTAATCGCCTCTTTAAAGGCTCTTTTAATATAGTTACATTCTTAGGTACTGGGAGTTAGTAACTACTTAAATTTTAGCTTAAACATCTGTCTGCAGTTACCACAGTGATAACAGATTCTCTTTCTGTCTCTTATCTTCCTCCCACCCTCTGTCCCTATCTCATTCTTGAAAACTTTACACAGCTTTCGACCTCTTTGTTTGCATATTCAGGCTTCTGCCAAGTCTTCCTTTGCAATTCTGCTTAGAATATTTTCCTCTGGGTAGCATTCCCTGAACTACCTTGTCTGATCTTTCCCTGTTCCCATGTCCCATAAAATGATTCAGAGGGCCTTCCTATGTGCTTCTACAGCACCCTTGTCCTAGACCTAGCAAGTCTCAGAGCCAGAATTCAAAGCCAGGAGGTCTAACTCCAAAGACTGTAGATTAACCATAACACAGAGATGCATGAATCTGCAGATAAATTGCTTATAAACTGCCCATTATCATCAAGGTGAATTTTAAACTCCTTGTCCTGGTATGTGAGTTCATCAGCAGCTGGCCCCTAGGTGACAGCTCCAGTGTCATCTTTCAACTGCCATTGCAAGAACTGCCTTATGTTTAAGATTTAAGGAAAAGGGAAATTTGAACCAAGATAGAAGTGAAAGCTTTCTATTGTTGTTTCATTTTTATAATGTGCAATAGAGAATGGCATTTTGAAATTTTATAGGATGGCTTATGAATCCACTGACTGACAAATGGAGACACAGTTGAAGAAAACAAGCACCACTTCTTTGTAAGAAATCAAATGGGCCAAAGTTATTGTAAAAAGAAAGGAAAATTTATGATTCTTTTCCTGACCACATTAGCTTGTCTGATTTCCTCCCTTGTCAAAAAAATATCAGAAATAGTCACCAGGACACCCACTTATATTAGGAGGATGACAAGTGGTAAATCACTGACACTTGAGTAGTTTCTTCAGCAAAACACTCCAACTGCTTTGAAAGATATTTATTCAGACTCTATGTTTGATCTGTTTATTTTGTTGTAGCATGTGTTTTGAACACTAGAATAATGACAGAATTGTAAGCAAGAGACTTAATTACAACATAATATTATCGTATAAAATAATAGTTTAGGTTAAAAGCAATGTGGCATAATGGTACTGAGTTGAGATTCTGTTTCTGTACTGAACCACTGCGAGACTTTGAGGAAACAATTAACTTCATGTTGATCATTAGCAAAGTAACAATAGTATTGCCTAAGCCACGGAGTTGTTTTAAAAATTCAACAAAAGGCTGGGTGTGGTGGCTCATGTCCGTAATCCCAGCACTTTGGAAGGCCAAGGCATGTGGATCACATGGTCAGGAGTTTGAGATCAGCCTGGTCAACATGGTGAAACCCCATCCCTACCAAAAAATACAAAAATTAGCTGGGTGTGGTGGTGGGTGCCTGTAATCCCAGCTGCTCGGGAGGCTGAAGCAGGAGAATCACTTGTACCCGGGAGGCAAAGGTTGCAGTGAGTCGAGATCACACCACTACACTCCAGCCTGGGCAACACAGTGAGACTATGTCTCAAAAAAAAAAAAAAAAATTCAACAAGGTAACATACATAACGCAATTAGCACAGTGTGTGGCAAACAGGCATACTCAGTTGTCTCGCTACTGTCCATGGTTTTTATCCAGTCAGGATCCATGTACCATTTTTGGCCTGTTGAGCCTGTAATCAACAGTAAAGCCAAGTCCCTGTTCTAACAGACCTTATAGCTAATATAGAACCTTCTGGTGTAAGTTAAAAAGCTGTGATCTAATGTTAGCCATGGTTTAAACCCTGACTGTACCACTTAAGCAGCTATGTGATCTTGGCAAGGCTATTTGACTTTTCTGTGACTGTTTCTTCATCTATACAATGAAGATAATTATTATTAGATTTGTTGTTAGGATTAAGTGAATAAATAAATCTAGTTCTCCTAGAGTATTTCTGGTACATAAAAGGTGTCATTTAAGTTGCTTACTTTTTGAATTAAGCCATTTTTCAAGCTATTTCTTAAGAGTGAATTTCTCAAATCAGACTAACATGAATCAGAGATCATAAGCAGTATTAGCCTAAACTAAATAATTTCAAAGGTACAAACAAAAGGCTTATCAAAAGTTTCAAAATAATGGCTCTCCAGGTCTTTCTTTCCTGTGAAAGCCACATCTCTTTAGCCCAGAATAGACAAAGCCTCTATGTGAGTTGTGCATGGTTCTTCATACAGTGGGTAATGCTTCAATTATAAAACATCTCCATTTTATACCCCAGCACTGCAAACACTATATGCCATTTTCCAGGAAGCCATCCCTTATAAATTCTGGTTCTATCTATTATAGGTAATCCTTAGTCAGATATCCTACTAAGGGCCCAAAGACAACCCTCTTCCTTCTAGCAAATATCATTAGTCTATTTACCCAGGGGAGGTAGAATTGACAAGGAGATTAGACCTGCTCACTTGTTATGGACTAAATGTTGTACCTTCTTCCCACCCCAAATTCATGTGTTGAAGCTCTAACATCTAATATGGTGGTGTGTAGAGATGAGACCTTTGGGAGGTAACTAGGTTTAGACAGGTCATGTGAGTGGGACCTTCATGATAGGATTAGTTGCTATATAAACTGTGGATGAAATGTCTCTGTTTCTTTTTCTCTCCTCCCCCCAACACACACTGAGAAAAGGCCATGTGAGGACATAGTTACAAGGCAGCTGTATGCGGGCTAGGAAAAGAGCCATCACCAAGAACCAAATTGGCTAGTATCTTAATCTTGGCCTTCCAAGAACTGTGAAAAATGTTTCTCACAGAACTCCAGAACTGTGAGAAATACATTCCTACTATTTAAGCTACCCAGGCGGTGGTATTTTGTTACAGTAGTCTGAACTAAGAAACCCCTTTTTCTTCTTTCCCTCAAGGTCTCTCCCTGGTAGGAGTAAATGAGCAAATGTATTGCAGGCCAGGTTATTTCACAACTTTCACCTACCCTTTTTAAAAACAACAACAACAACAGCAACAACAACAGCAACAAACATCTTTTTTAAGTAAAAGGAGGAGATACATCTGTTATACTTTTATTTCCATGCAACCCCTCAAAGGCACTCTTTTATTTTATAAGGTAAAACTTACACATGGTTCCAAAATCAAAAGAACATAAAAAGTCTAACCTCTACCTTTGATACCATCTGCCCACTTACACCATGATCCCAACCAATTTTATTAATTTTTGGAGAAACACCTTGCTTCACCTTGCAATTTTCACCTAAAAACATCATGGAGACATTTTTATACCAATTAAGGAGAATTTCCTCATTCTTTTACATAGCAGCTTAATCTTCCATGATATGGATATTTTGTATTTGTACTGTAATGATCCAAGGTATAAAAGATGTTTTATAATATGAGCTGTTGAAATTGACAACATAACACATTTCTTTGGCATGTTCCTACATTATTCTGTATTCAGTGTTGTCTGTGTTCTGAGGCTTTTATTTTTATTAGTTTTAAAATTGT
Organism: Pongo abelii; assembly: GCF_028885655.2. Lineage (NCBI taxonomy): Eukaryota > Metazoa > Chordata > Mammalia > Primates > Hominidae > Pongo > Pongo abelii. The sequence continues at coordinate 28,798,883 of NC_071998.2, forward strand.
GGCAATTAGCCAACATGAGATCTGTCCTCTTAACACATTTTTAAGTGTATAATACAGTATGGTTAACTATAGGCACATTATTGTACAATAGATCTCTAGAATTTATTAATCTTACACAACTGAGATTTTATAATAGACTCCTCTCTGTTTTACATAAGAGTATCAACATGGAAGTAAACAATAAAAAGTTTTCTATATCCATAAAATTCTCAATGGCCTGACTCCCTGCTCTGAAAGGAAACCCATAACTCAGCATTTGGCATTCCCATGAAAATAATGCCAAGAAGACACTCTCCTATTTTAACCCAATAAGAGAAGTAAACTGGTCCTGTGTTTTGACACTCAAATAGATATTGACTCAATTGCATGAGAGGTAAGGAACTCATTTTTAAATTTGCCTCTTTTTAGCATTAACAACATATAAATTCCTTTTAGCCTTGAATAATTGAAAATGTGGGGACCTGGCTATTTGAATAGAGCACAATGATGAATAGTGCAGGCTTCAGAGTCAGAAAGATACTGTGTAGGTTCCATACTTAACTCAATTGTGACAAAATAGATTTGTCACCTTAGGTAAATTTGCATAAGCCTCAATCTCCCTGTAATTTGAGGACATAAAATTTAGGTAAGCAGGTTGTGAACAGGATCAACTAATATAATGTACATAAATCACATTACATAGTCATTAAGTCATTACTCAATACATGGTAGCTTTCATCATCATCATCATCATCATCATCATATACATCTATTTTATTGTGTACTAGATTCTGTATAGATTCTGGGGAACAACAATGTATATGACAAGATCCCTGCTCTCAGAGCTCACAGTACAGTAGCAAAGGCATACCAGTAAAGAAAGAATAGCTTTTATCTATGAAAAGACAATACACCAATAGACTGAATGCTATGCTCTAGAGAAGTAAAAGGTGTTCTGAAAATGGCAGTTTGTAGAGAAATGATCTTAAGTAGGGAAAAGGATCAAGATGTTTCCATTGGAAGAGACATCATATATTTCAAATTCAAATATCAGAGAATATAAAGACATAGACAACACTGGAACAATGCTGTAGTTATTTTAATTTGGTGGTGAAATCAGATTCTTGGATTTGACAGTATCGTTGAGTCTCAATAGTTTCTTTTCATTCCATAGATAGATCTAAGAGTAGCGGGAATGGGGTATATCCTCTGATCCTGAGGTTTGCTCTCCTTGTTTATTAAATAATTTCCCCCATAAAAGCAAAATGTAAAAGGCGTGGGGGAAAAGGGTGATCCTTATCCTCTCCCATTTTTTTGAACAGGATCCATAAATCTACAGGTTTTTATTATTATTTTTTGAAGGTGCTTAAATGTCAAGAATATTATGCTATGGATTACCACTACTGCATACACGTCGCATACATCAAAAACTCATAGCAAGTAAAAAGACTTCGCCATGGCTGGTACAAGACTTTCCACAACATTTCCTACCACTGTAAGGCACCCTTCAGGTATTAAAGTTAATGAATGTGTAAATAACCTATGTTTACTTTAAACAGAAACTTCAGTTGCAGACGGTGGCCTGCATACCAACAGCAACCAAGAAAGGAATTTCAAGTCACAACCTTTTTGGAGAGGAGTCGCTCTAAATTCTGAATTTTCTTGGAACCAAGTGAGTCTCTTCATCATAGCTCTGCAATTCATGCCTAATAGTCTGCAGAATATTTTATTGGTAATTGATAGGCTTATATAATCAGAAATCATAAGTTAAAGATGGCCTTTTGTTGGAAATAGTTTATTATAATTCTTATTCCCACTTTGTTATCAGGAACAGTCATTTATTAATTAGGAATAAGAATTAGAACTCGAAGAGGCATCAAATATTGCGGCAAGCAGACAATGTATAGATTCATACCAGGTTCCAAAATACTGCCGAACATCCTCCTCTTGAAAGGCTGCAAAAGAGTCAGTGTCGAAGATACATTTTAGGACATCAAACCTAAAAACTCAATCCTGGCAAACTAATACAAACGCAAACAAAATGCCTCTTTTTATTCCTTAGCACCTCACCACCGATTTCATTATTCACTTCTCCTTCATGCAAGCTGCGCGGGTTAGCTTCAAACTCTTCCCTTAATTGCACCAGAAGTTAAGTCTGGGCGTTGGACATACACACTCTAAATCCTTACGCGTGGGTCTGTCTGTGAACAGCCTGGAGCAGCGGAGCAAGTTAGTGGGAGGGTATCGCCAACTGTCTGCTCTTTCCAAGTGGCAGCCTTCATGGATCCCTCACCCCTAAACCCACAGCACCTGTCACTGCTTCTGCACTGAGTCGGCTCAAACAGAATCCAAAGCAGGTTCATCCCTGAAATTCAGACTTGCGCCTGAAGTTACCGGTCCGGAGCCCCTGGGAGCCGCAACGCTCACTGTGGAATGCTCTGGATCGATTTCAGAGCTGTGAGTAGCGCTGCTAGAGGTCATCCTACGAGTTTCATCTTTTGTATTAAATCTTCACTTCTGCGCTCTGCGACTCCACGTTTGGCGCTCACGAACTCGGTTCCCGGCAAAGTCAACCGCCTTCCAACTTGAAGAGGGACAGTCAAGAACTCCCTTGATTTTGAGGAGATTCTCGGTGGAGACGGCGGCGATGGGTGGCGGAGCGGTGCACCCAGCGCCAGAGCAAAGGAACCTGGCTCCATCTCCAAGCTGGGCAACTTTGCGTTTTCCGCTAGCAGGTCCGAAGCCATAGATATTCGCGAAGCCCCAGAGGGGAGAAATCCTCAGCAATCCTCTGTCTCACACTTGAAAAGGCAGAGTAGCGCTCTGTTGGAATAGAAACTGTGCAGAGCACAAATGCAAGCTTTGGTTAAAAAAAGCACAAAAAACAAAAAAACAATGGGCAAAAGTTTACTCTCTGTAAGCAATTAATTCCCGCAGCCCATTTCGGATAAAACAAACTCCTCTTGGGAAGCTCCTTTCGTGGGAGGTGTGGATGACCCGGGGGCGCTTCTGAGAGCGAAGTCTCTCCTGCCTGGGACGCCCCAGCGGTGTAGCACCCAGTGATCCCTCCCGACCGTCGAGGGAAGAAAAAGAAGTTGGGACAGGAGCTAGCCAGAGACCCGGACAGCTACTCCTGGTGCAAAACCTTGGAAATGGCTGCTAAAGGGGTTGGGTCTCTAGACTCCTAATCCCTCCCCTTTCTCCAGCTGAGCCGTTCACCTGCTACCGTCCAGTTTACAATATAAGCGTAGCACCTAAATTAACCCAGTTCCAAAAGCTAGGCATTACAATTCCCTAAGAAATTCATTTTCAAAACATCTAAGCGAGTTTCGGGAGCTCCTTGGGGGAAACGTTACGAAGGGAGTGGGCAGGTAAAGACGGGATGCGAGGGGATTATGTTCACGAAGCGATGTGTAGGCTCCTCTATTCGAAGGACCTCGGGGAGCCCCTCAGCTCCCAAGAGAGCTGCTGCAGCCACTTCAATTCTCCACTACAGAAGGGGCGGAGGTGGCCTCTGGAGGGTGGCGATGGGAACAGGGCTCATCTTTAGTCTGGTGGCCTCTCGCTGGGTGTCGAGGGGGTGTAACTGGCTTCGAGAAAAGAGCTAGGGAGTCGAAATGCCAGACAGGGCAGAGAACGGAGAGGTGGCCCAACGGACTTAAGGGCGTGCGGCGAGGAACTGCCTGCCGGCAATCCGCTAACTAGTGAGGACTGATTGACTCTCTCTGTCCTCAGTATCCTTGGAACCCCTACCCCTCCTCAGGTTTCCCGACTTTTCGCTCACCAGTGGCCGGGGGCCGCGGGCGCAGGGCTGGGCGTGCGTGTGTAGCTGCGCGCGCGCGGGTGTGCGCGCCTGTGTGTGTGCGCAGCCCGAGCTCCGAGCGGGGCAGCCAAGCCCCAGCCGGCTACCCTGCGTCCCTCCTTGCAGCCGCCTCCTCAAAGCCTCCTCACCTGGCGCCGCCGCCCGCCGCCCGCCCCCCGCCCAGCCCCGCACCGGCGCCGCCTCCCCTCAAAGTTTCCCCAGCGTAGACACCTTCGCGCTGCAGCAGCCCAGGGAGACGGCCTTCTGAAGCTGTGCTTTAGGGTGGCTCTTCTTACACCTTTCCGCCTCATCCCCACCTAATTCGGGCAGAGTAGAAAATTTTCCAAATTAAGGGGAGAAAAGGGGGAGGGGCATTATCGAGAGAAAGCAAGAGGAGCGGCCGCAACTGAGAATATCCTGCCTGATGCCAGGGAATTGACTGACGTGTCTGTGGGGTTACGGACGAAAACTGAATAGGCAGCCAAGTTGGCCGAGGAGGGGCTGGGAGGCTTCCGGGTGCTGGGAAGGTGGCCCCGGTCTCCATTTCCACTGGTACGAAGGCTTGGAGGCGCCTCTATGGTGAGGGCTTTTGAACCGCCATCCACTCCTGATCCCTTGGAAAGGAGCCTTCAGAGCTGAGGAGGGAGAAGTCCAGGAAAAGCCCCTGGACTTGTGTGCGTCGCATCCTTGGCTTGGGATTTTAAGGACACGAAGGAGAATTAACAGCGCCTCAAGGTAAGAGGCAGCAAAGCTGCTGCTTGAATTGCCAGAGACAATAACTTAAAATAGATATTGGGGATGGGGTGGGGGTTAAGTCAAGTTAGGAGGATCTCTCCGGGCGTCGCCACGAGATCGCACGACCCGCGCTGGCAAGTCAGGGAGTAGCCGGTGCTGCGCTGCCCAGCTGCGAGGCAGGAAGCCAGAGGAGTGTCCTGTCCTTACACTTTCTGAAATCTATTGGAAATCGATTTCGTACTGGGTTCTCTATCGAGGTTGATATACAGCGTGGATTTGGGTTTTGGGTTTTCGTTTTTTTACCAGAGAGGTTTTTTTTTTTTTTTTTTTTTTAGTTTTTATTAGCACCGCGGACCCACCCCCAATTGCCATAGAGAGCTGTGGTCACCGGTGAACGCAGCTAGGACGCGGTGGCAGGTGAGCCTGGCGCAGGTGGGCAGGTAGGGGCGGCGGCGGCGGCACCCGGCCGGCGGAATCGGGGGCGCGCGAAGCCCACGCTGCCGCTTGGCCGGCCCCGTACAACCGGCGTCGGAACCTGGGCGCCGCAGGTCGCCTGCTGTTCCCTTCGCCTCCGCTAGAGGCTCCCAGCGGGCGCCGCGGAGCGGGTGGGTGTGGGGGCGCCAGGAGGCGGCGGGGTGAGCGCGGAGAGCCAGCGTGCCCGCGGGGTGGCGGAGCCCGCGCGGCAGGGGCGGGGGACGTGAGCGGCAGTCCCGGCGCGCTTCCGAGCTCCGCACCGCGCCGCGGGGACGCAGGTCCGAACCCAGCTGAGCTCTGGAAAGCTGTGCCTTGAACTGGAGCCACTTCGGGGATGAGATCCTGGCCCGCACCCTGAGGGCAGCCCCGGGAGGTAATGCCTTCTTTCTCCTCCTCTCTCCTTTCGCCTCTTGGTTCTCTGTAAATTCTGAGTCAGATACTCAGGGTGGGAGGGAGTGAAGGGTGAGAGAGAGTCTATAGGGTCTGTATCTAAAAAAGGTGCCTTTCAGTGTTGCTCCGTGGTGCTCTGTTGTATGTGTACTCGAACTAATGCCCAATTTCCCCCGCCTCCCTTGAATATTTGGCTGCTTTAAGGGAAGTTTTTTGCGGAGAACGCTGGGTGGTTGGTCTGGGCCAGGCTGCTCCGAGGTGAGCTAGGGGACCTGCTGTGCCCCCTTTGAGCCGCGGTAGACTGGAGTGCAAGACTCCAGGGATGGGGTGTGGTGGAGAAAACGAGTACCACACCCTCTTCTTTTCCTCTCTTTTCCTCTTCACCTGCTGGTGAAGTCTCCCCATTCAGCATTTTGCTGATTTCCTTTTTCGAGGGATTGGCTCAGAGAACAGAGGAAAGCTGCTGAAATACTTGGAGGGAGGGAGGGAGGGAGGGAGAGAGAGAAGAGAAGAGAAGAGAAGGATGAGAAGGAAGTCATGGTCTGAGCATCAGAAGAGGAAGGAGGGCGAAGTTAAGCTTGTGTGTTTGAGGTGGGGGAGTGAGTGCTGGGAAATGGCCTTGGAGTTCAGTTTATTTGATGAAGTCAGATTCACTTCACATTTCACACTTTGACATAATCCAGTTTGCTGAAGCCACCTAACAGATATCATCTGTGCTGTGTACTGCCTTGGGCTCAGTGGGCACTGAATATGTTTGATGAGTGTGTCTAAGCAATAAATAAATAAATAAATGAAAGAGTGCTTATTGTGTTTCCTTGGTGTGATTACTCCCCGTGTCTGTCAGCCGGTAATGTATGTATTTTTCAGCGTGCCGTGCTGTGTTTGTGCATAGCATATGTGGTCATTTTACACTCAGTAATGCAATTTCAGGGTCTTGGAAAGGTGGCTCTTAACAAAGATGAATATTTAGAATAATACTAAAGGAAGACCAAAAATTACCATGGGGTGTGGAATATTCCAGGAATACTGAATAGAAGCTGAGATCCATCATTGGTGAAAATATTGGGCCGCATACTGAAAGGGCAAAAAGTATTTTTCAGAAATTAGAAGCAGTGGTTAACATTTTAAAAGAAGGAGATGTTCTTTAGGGTTCTGTCACCATCACCCAGTAGCATGCATTACTCCCAATACAGTTCCAGTGTGAGGAAGAAAAAAAAATGCACTTCCTGTTCAAAACCAGTAAAATGTTTTGAGATCTGCCAGGTATTTCACCTTAAGAATTTAAATGGAGTGGATTGCCTATTGATGGCAGAAGTGGTTTGGTTATGTAAGGCATCTATTATTTTTGATTAAGGTACATATATAAGTTAATATTTTTATATAATAAGTTTACTGTAGTGGAAATGGAAGCAGGACAATTTATCGATGTTTTTCATTCCTGAATAACACATAGCATTATCTCAGGGAAGATTTATATAAAGTTTGTCATTCATGTATTATGGTGGATGGTGCTCTGTGTGGAAGGCAAGAATATATATCTTGATGAAGTCCCAAAAAGGATGGTTTATGTTCTTAAAATACAGTATTTTAGAAATTTTTGTGATGTGAAAAAGTGATACTCATCTGAATATAGGTACAACTTATATATACACTAATCATTTATTTGTTGAATTAAATTAACCGAGACATACATATTTAGGGCTCAAATGTATTTCTGAAAGACACCTCTAAAACCAAAGAAAGATCTGCTATGAAGACTCTGTGTATATGATGCATAAGGGAAGTTTTGTTTCTTGACATTTAATCTAATTAAACTGGTGAGGCTGGTTTGTAATCTCGAGTCAGTTTTAGGACTCCATCTCTAAAGATGCTTTCCTCTCTAATAAAAGTGATTTTAAAAGAGACCAAACATTAAAATGTTCCACAGCTGTCATGGACTAGAAAACCATTTGAGTCCTCTGAAACTTCATGTCAAGAATAAGAAGTGATAGGAAGTTGTCACAAATTAATTGTCTTGATACTTCAATTAAAAACTGATTATGATCTGGCTCTGGTAGTCATTATGGTTGATTTCGTTTGATCTCTAGATATTCTGTGAAAGGACTCTAGGTGGAAATGTTTTCCTGTAGTACAAGGAGAGGAGGTCACTATATGCAAAGAGGTTTTTCAGTTACTGATTCTCCAATCTGGTTGTGTTGTATCCTTAAGGAAGCATGTTAGATTGAAAAAAAATCCATTTTCTCAATTTACATAAATATTTCTCTTTGTCATAGCCCTCAACCAACCTCTGAGTACTGTATTTATAATTTTGTTGAAATATGTCACCAAGCCTCTTCCCTTTATGGTTTAGGGGCTACTTTGATGTTAATAACTTTAAAAACTATTTAAGCATAAAATACCATATTTCCTGAAAGAAAATAAATTTAAAAAGGGTTTGGGGTAAGGAAATTAAGGGAGAATATGAGGGAAAGGTTAAATTCCAGGTATCAGGCTTACCCATCTAATGGCATATACTTCTGTGATTTTTTTGTTATGCTTCTAAAGAAATCCTCACTTTCTTCCTTCCTTTCTTCCTTCCTTCCTTCCTTTTATTCTTCCCTCTTTTTCCTTTAAAATATTTCCTTCAGAATTAAATCCATGCTAATTTACATTTACTTTATAATGGTCAGTCCATAATTTACTTTTAAGTGGGTGATAGTCTTAAAATACTAAGATTGTTGCATTTTTTTTTAATTTTACACAAAAATTGACTAGAAGGTGGGTTTGGGTCTTTAGGGAGTTCGAGTCATCAGTTTATTATCGTCTCTTAAATTGTAAATGCATCTTGTGTCTGGCTGTAACTTCACTGTCTTTCGTTTCTGGAAAGTATAAAAGCATGGACAGGTATTCATTTGATACAGATGGACAGCCTAAGAACATGGTGCATTTGTGCTTTGAGTGGCTTATTTTCATATGATTAATACTCTGTGAACAAATTGGCCAATGTAATCAAATATGTAATGTTCATATTCAGCAAGTAGTAGAGTCACATTTGTCAGTGTATATTGGTTCAGAAATAAGTATCATATTTTAGGAAACCTTAGCTTCATCTAAACCTTAATAAAAGTTACTTTTTAAAAAAAGTATTATCACTCAACAGATACAGTTGCTGTATCTATTCTTAAATGTCCTCAAGAGAGAAGATCCTAGTTCTAAAAATCTCCCAAGAGAAACTAATCCAGTGCCACTGGGAGGCAGCATGAATAAATAGAAAAAGCAGTGGATCTGACACCAGAAGACTTGAATTCCACTATGTTTCTCATGACTAGCAGTGTCTTCTTTGAAAAGCTGTCTTATTTTTTCTAAGGCTCAGTGTTGATTTCTGTACAATGGGAATGTTTAATATCTACCTACTCTATGTTTAAAAATTGATAACAGCTAGCTTTAAGCATTGGAAAAAGAAAAACAGAACTTTAAGGTGCCAAGTAAATGTAGCACTTGATAGAAGAATAAATAAAATATATTTAAAGAATGCTTGTAAAACTTCAGTAATGCATCATGGATTTTGATATGCCTTTGATGAGAGGAATATTTTCTCTGAATGAGATATTAACATGTGTCATGAAAGTCAAATTTAAATTAATATTTATATATGGGAGATGATTTTCTCAAAGTTATTATTATAAGGCACAAATTTTGTGATGTATGGAAATCTTGTAATGCTTATTGTATGGGCCATAAAAGTTCATTTGGGCATTTGTGCTGTTCTTAAAGAGTTTTGATAACAAAGAAAAGGCAAAAGAAAAACAGTTAAAATGTCATTTAATAATAAAGTCTCAGTTGGGTTTCTGATTTTTTTATTTTTTAGCAATTCTACATTTTTCTTCTTCTTGTGAGTATACTTAATATGACACAGGTAGGAACTGTCCCTTGCTTTCATTATTGTCAGGTCAGTTACCCAATTTTTATGAACACTAAAAGTATTTAGCTTGTGGAATATTTTGTTCCGTGATTTAATCTATGAAATGGAACACAAACCTAATATATTATCTTAGTTTTTTACAGTGGAATTTGCCCAGGACCACTGACAGACCATTTGTCCTATTTTATTTTATTGGCTTTAATGCTAATAATATTAGTTATAAGTTATTTTCATTATGTGAATTAGGAAGAAAATACATGGTAGATATTAAATGACTCATGGATTAGAATAAAATTTTAAAAGCTCCATTGAAATAATTATGTGCTCTTTTTATAAAATATGAGGTTCGCTAGGATTTGACTAGAATACATTTTGTTAATTTTCTAAATGTATTCACTAGTTAATGTCAAGAATAGCCTGTCTTTACTGGCTGCAAGGGTAAGTTAAATACCATTTCCTTCCCTGGAGTTTTGGTGTCATTGTCAGTAAAAGCTGTAAGTGTATTTTCTCTAACAAAACGAGTAAGACTAAATGCAAACCTGGGAACCTAGACTAGAAAACAAATTACATTTTTTGTTGTTATAATAGAACATTATATCAAATTGCCTATAAAGGTAGAATTATTGTCTTTACAATAATTTCTGGTTCAGTGTACCAGAAATATACGCAAAAATATAAGATTCCCAGCACATTCAGTTTCTAGGTAGCACCATAGAGTTTGTGAAATGGATTCTAAATTGGACGACATAAGAGGATTTTGTGTCTTCAGACAATCTCATTCTATTATAATGTAACTATGGTTAGCTGTAAGATATCTATCTAGTAGCCAGCATGAAGAGAAATAATTAGCATAAAAACTGTATTGCTCCAGGTATACCAGGAGAGTCAACAACAGTGCCTTGTGATAAATGTTGATTTTGAAACGGTGAGCTTCATTTTTCAAAAGGAAAGTGCCTTTATTTTCTTAACAATTTTTGACTTGACCTTTATATACATATATACGTATATGTACAGTATCATATGAACACATCTTCTTTATATATACTTTATATATATATATATTCTGTCTATGTATATAGAGAGCATATGCATACATAGGGAGGGAGAGTCTCTATGTATATATATATATGTACATATGTATATCTACATATATACATGTACACATACACACACACACACACACACACACACACACACACAGACATATAGCCTGCTGAAAGCAGTCCTTGTGAGGTGAGGATGTGACTGTCACCTGCTGGTTAAGCCTATGATTATGGATTGCAAATGTTTTTTCTTTATTCAATTTTATTTGCAGGTAATGATAAAAGCCTAGCTTTGGTCTCGATTAGTTAAATTCACATCAATTAATATGCAAATATTTATTGTTGATAAACTAATTTTCTATTTGATATTCAGGATATAATGGTACATGAGAATTTGTTCTTGTTCTTAAGAATTCTGTGTTCTTGTTAAGCAGAGAAAACAAAAATCGGTGATAAGCTAACAAAAATAGAATAGAGCATCACCTCATTCAGCATATTCTTATTAAATATCTATTGTTCCCAAGGCTATACAAAATAACAATACAAAAGTTGTGTCACCAGGCAATTCAGAGTAGGGTGAAGTGTGAGTGGTCTGGAAAAGATTCATGTAGGGGGAGGAAACTGGGCTGAGAGTGAGTATAACACTGTAAAAGTAAACAATAAATATATAAACTCTCTAGTAATTAAAGCAATGCAAAATAACACAATAGTAAGATAGTCTTTGCTGATGAGTTGGGACAAAGATGAAAACATTGATAGACTCCTTGTGTTGTTAAGGGAGTGGGGAAATAAACACTCAATACATAATTGGAGTCATTGTAAACTGGTTCAGCTCATCTAACATGCAATTTAAGTAATTATTACTTGGATATATATTAAATTACAAATGCTCATAATAATTGTCTTTATAGTTCCTCTTTTAGAAGTTTATCCTCAGAAATGCTCCCATGAATCTCCAGCACTATATTATGTACACACAAGAAGAAATAGATAACTTGAATGACTCTGTCTTTTAAAGAAATTGTATCTGTAGTTAAAACTTTTCCACACCAAATTAGCAAATGGATAAATAAGGTATATCCATACTGTGGAAAATGTTCATCAGTGAAAAGGAATGAAATACTGATACATGCTACAACATGGATATACCTTTAAAACAGTATGCTACTTCAAAGAAGCCAGAAACAAAAAACACCATGTGATATAATTATATGAAATGTACAGAAAAACATATCTATGGAATTTAAAAGTAGAGTGGTTTTCATCTGGCACTGGCAGTGGGGTTGGTGAGTGACTGCGTATGGGCACAAGGAATCTTTTGGGACAATGGAACTATTCTGTAATGGGATTGTGCTGATGGTTGCACAAGTCTGTAAATTCACTAAAAATCATTTAATTGTTCACATAAAAAGAGTAAATTTCATGGTACTTGAATTATGTGGCAATTCAGCTGTTAAAAAGCCAAACACAAAACAAAAAATCTTCCTACAAAGTAAACTGAAGGCACAGATGACCTTACTAATAAAATCTTCCTAATATTTAAGGAAGAAATAATACCAGAGCTATATAAACTCTTTCAGGAAACTGTAGAGGAGAGAATATTTTCCAACTATGAGACCAACATAAAGTTATCATAAGAAAATAAAACAAGAGGCCAATATCCTACAGAACATAGATGTAAACATTATTAATGAAATGTTAGCAAGTATAAATAGCAATGGCAAGTAAAGATAATACATCATGAACAAGTTAGGTTCATCCCAGAAATGCAATGTTGGTTTAACATTAGAAAATCAATTGAATAGTTCACCATATTAACAGAGTAAAAAGAAAAACCGGCCAAGCATGGTGGCTCACACCTATAATCCCAGCACTTTGGGAGGCTGTGGTGGGTGGATAACGAGGCCGAGAGATCGAGACCATCCTGGCAACATGGTGAAACCCTGTCACTACTAAAAATACAAAAATTATTTGAGTGTGGCGGTGTGCGCCTGTAGGTCCAGCTACTCGGGAAGCTAAGGCCGGAGAATCGCTTGAACCCAGGAGGCAGAGGTTGCAGTGAGCCAAGATTGCACCACTGCACTCCAGCCTGGCGACAGGAAAAAAGAAAAAGAAAAACTATATGGTGATCTCAGATGCAGAAAAATCATTGGAAAATACAACATTTATTCTTGATAAAAACTGTTAGCAAATTAGGAATAGAAGGCAACTTCCTCAACTTGATAAGGAACATCTGCAGTAAACCTAGAGCTAATATTACACTTAATGGTGAAACACTAAGTGCTTTTTCTCTAAGCTTGGAAGAAATGTAAGAATGTATGCTATCATCACTTTTACTCAACGTTTATAATGGAAATCATTTAAATAAGGTGAGAAAAAGACTCAGGCAGAGAGATTAGAAAGAAGGTGCAAAACTGTGTGAACATGATTTTATTAAATAATTGAAAAACTCCAAATGTCCAATAGGAAAATAGATAAACAAATGTTGGAATATTCATGCAGTATGTTTCTGGTTTAATAAGACGGTAAGTGGAATGTTGTAGTTCTTTAAATACCATCATGGGAAAATCTCCAATATATATTTTTAAGAAGGAAAATATGGTTGTAGAGCAATACTTAGTCTACAGTGAATTGACTGATTAATTCTTCAGGTATTTATTGGGTAACTCTTTTGTGTTAAGCATTGGAGTAGGTAGGCCCTGGGTCATATATTGTCTGTGGGAAGGGGACAGATATAATCCTGCCCTTGAGAGACTTACAGGCTAATGAGAAAGAATTTACAAGCAACTGAAATAAATGAAATTCATAATGAGAAATTGTGTTATGTGCACATAAGAAATGAAGTTGAATGACAGGGATTTATCCGTGAGTTTGAAAGATAGAAAGATTTTCCTAAGAGGTGTCTGGTTCCTAGTGAGCATTCAGTTGAGAACTATTTTTATAATAGATTAATCCAAAGCATTCATCTTTCCTATTTTACTTAATTTTGCTTCATATCTGGTAAACTGAAGGAGTACATGCTATACTTCCCTATCACACTAACTTTTCCTGTGTCATTATACTCTTTTCTCACTTTGAATAATTCCCATAATCATCATCTGTATTCTTCTAGCACCTACTGTGAACAAATGCATTATTTTATGTGCATTCACAGTTGCATAAGGCACATCTTATTACATTCATTTAGTCTTGAGTTGAAACTCATTTCTTAATGTGTAATTTTTATTATTTTTTCCTTTTTCTTAGGTTACAAAAGTAAAACATTTGCATCATAAGTGTATTTAATATCATAGCAATATATAATATACAAAGTGAAGGAGCTTCCTGGGGCTCCCTTGTACCTAAGGTTTGACAAAATAGGAAGCTATGTTGCACAAGAAATGTCAGAGTGAGTAAGTGTGAAGAGTGAGACTAAATGCTGTGTCGATAATAGGCAAGAGGATTAAGTAACCAGGGACCAGAAAACACTTCAGAAGATAGACGTCCAATGGAATTTTTCAGTTACAATGTTGTAATCTGTGCAGTGGTACTGCTTCCTGTGATCTCAAAATCTTCAACAAAGTCACATATATGTTAGTCTTAGTAACATTAGTGTGATTGGATTCCTGGTAGTGGTTGGTGACAGAATTTATTTTTTGTCAGAGTTGGGGTAGCAGTGTGAGAGAGGGAGCTTGTGTAAATAAGATACATGGGTCATAAAGCATGTGAATAAGACATGGATCATAAGAACATGAGTCATGCTCTCGTATGTTTTCTGTAAGTGGCCTTAACCATCTAGTTCATTTACCCATGCCTTAGATACATTCCTTGCAAAACATTCCTTCCAAGTAGTTGTGTAACATAACCTTAAACACTGAAGTCTGTAGCAGATTACTTTGTCTGGCTGTACATGGTTTTAATTGATATTTTTATTTTTTTCCATAAAACTTCATTCTGTCTAACTAAAGTAGATTGATGGTAGTCCATTACCCCTTCTTTCTAAAGAACTTTTTGATTATAATCAGTGAAGATCATTCTAGAACATATTCATGAGTTCCTGATCTTACCTTATTTTTGTAGATGATTAAATTAAATGCAAGCATTTGCATATATATATGGTTGGTTCTGAATTCAAGATTCTTCTCACAGGTACTGCATAAACTCAATAAAAATTTAGTCTATCATTTCGTCTTTAATTACACTTAAAATATGTGTGAACAAGATTGATGAAATAAATGTGAATTGAAATACATTCCACATGTTATTTATAGGTCCTTATGTAGCCTAGCAAAATACTTAGGTATGGGTGACTGCTAAAAAGAAGTGGATTTGATGACCGTTCTGTTGGACCTGGAGCTTCTGGTCCTATTCATCAGTCCATAGGAATGCTTACTGTGGGTTTTACAGAGAGATTAGGAGATTAAAACTAGAAGTATTACTAGCCGACCCAAAAACGAAGGTTCCATGATTATGTTAAAGTAAAGCTCAAGGAAGGGTATGAAGTTTGATTCAATAGAAATAAATGGTTTCAAATTTCAGCTTGAGAATATGGATGATAATCATATGTTTTGTCTGTAATCATGGTAGAAAACCATGGGAGTTATTTGCATGTTGGGGAGGATAATTATTCATCTTTCCATTTAGCTCTCGTTGTGGAGTTAGAAAGACTATAGATACGTCAAGTATAAGATCACTTTATAAGAATAAAGTGCTAATGAATGTAATTATTAATTTATACTCAATTTTTAGATGTTGGAAACAGTATTTAAAAGTAAAATAATCTGGTACTTACTAATAAAGCCACTCAATTTAAAAATATATCTCCATGGCTTTGCACATTGGGATTCTTGCACCTGGAATAGTCTTTTTCAGATCACATGGGAAGACTCCTACTTATACTTAAAAAATGAGCTTAGTATCATATTCTCAATAAATCATTCCAAAAGTCCTGGAATCTCTCTACTTTTACAAGCTTCTGTTTTTATATGTATTATTTAATATATTATTATTTTTGTTCATTGGCCTATTTATCTTTCCAAGTCATGTGGTCCTGGAAGACAAAAATTATATCTTATTTATTACCATTAAAAATATCTTTGGACATAGTTCTTACTAAATATTTTTGAAGTGAATTGAACTGTGATTTTTAGAACATTTAGACAGTTTTAAATCATATCCAAAACCATAGTAATACTGTTTCCAATTGGTAAAAGAGGTAACATGCAGTGACTAAGAGTTTAAGATTTGGTTTCAAATTCTGACTGCCATTGATTTCTGGTTATTGGACTTTGAACAGTCTCTTCATCTCATGATGTGTTAGTTTCCTAATATGTAAAATAGGAGTGAAAAACACTTTTCTGGCCTGCACGTCTTACCTGAAGTTTATGATGATAGGATAAAGCATGGGTGTAAAATAAATTTGTGTGCTCAGTACCTACACAAAGTCATTCCTGTATTAAGTATACAATTAAAAGCCACTAATAAAATAGTCTTAAATGAAATAATTTACATCACTTTTCTAATAACGAGAGGTTTGTACAGAAAAGTATAGCCAATGAACTTGAAATCTCTTTCTTTCTATTGGATTTTCCCTGCCTTTTTATAACAGTTTCATCGCATCTTACTACAACATAAGTTTGATTTTATAGGTTATAGAACAAAGATAACAATACAAATTGACTATTGTAGTTTAAACACATGGTTATAGATGGCTTAATTGATAACTTTTATATAGTTATTTAGACCTGGATTGATGATTGTTGAGCAAATCTTTGTATCTGAGTAAGCACTGATTTTTACCATCTCTTCAAATTAGAGCCAGTTTAAAGTGAGTAAATTGTATGATATGTGAATTATATCTCTATAAGGCTGTTATGAAAATTCGTGGAATTTGTGCCTAAAATATCCATGCATTCATGCTGTTATAAACACATGATCAAATGAATGAATGAATTGGGAAGAATAGGCAAATCTATGCAAAACAATTTCAAATAATTTATGTAGATACTTGCCCTCAAGGAAGTGGAGTGTAATTCTCCACTCTTTAAGCATGGCTGCACATAGTGACTTCCATCTAAACAGTATGTATGGAAAGGAGGAGGAAAAAATAATGTTACAGTGCAGAAACCAGACAAACATGACCTCAACCAAGTGACCAAGGTCAACATCAACTGTGGCGATCATAGTGATAGAACGTGCCCTTGATATAGTGAGGATGATGGTTTACCTCCGTGGTGTTCCTCTCAAAAATGCATAACTTTAGTCCAATCATGAAAAAAAAATAGGCAAATCCCAACCAAGGAACATTATACAAAATATCTGATCAGTACTCCTCAAAACTGTCAAGCTCATCAAAAACAAGGAAAGTCTGAGAAACTGTCATAGCCAAGAAGAGGCTAAGGATATATGACAACTAATACATGGTATCCTGTATGGGATCCTGCAATAGAAAAAGGACATTTGATAAAAACTAAAGAGATCTGAATAAAGTATGGACTGTAGTTAACAGTAATGTAACTTTTGTTTGTTCATGAATTGTGACAAATGTACCATACTTATGTAAGATGTTTATAATAAGAAAAACTGGGTGTAACGTAGGTAAGAACTCTTTGTGCTATGAAATTTTTCTATATATCTTAACTTTTTTAAAAATGTCTTTTTAAAATTAAAACAGCCAATTTACATAAAACAAACAGTATTTTACTCATTTTTATTTTGAATATTTGATCTCTTTAAACATGCATATCCGATTTTCTTCTTTGATACTTTCTGTATCACTGAAAAAGAAAAATTCAAAGATTAAGATTAAATAGTTACTGATTTAATGGTAGTTTCATCTGGGAGTTCTACTATTAATGTGTTCTGATACTATAAGGGGTTATCACTCTATACCTAAATCTAGTTTGTTGGAAATACATTACGTTTTTCGTCTCTGCCCAGCATTCCTATTTGGCCAATGTTACAGAGTCTAATCAGATTTTCTGCCATTCATTTTGCTGTGATGGAGCATTTTCCTAGGTGTTTCTGACTTAAGTCAGATTTTCACTGCATTTTTATCTTTAATTTTGGTTTCATGTATCCGGGAAAAACTCCAGGGTAGTCTAGCCTGATTTCTAAACATTTTTCCTATTTCTGTAATCGCTTTTTATCTTAATGCTTCTGAGATTCTCTTGGTGATATGTGATTATTTCCTCTGATATTCTTAAGGTATTCTGATAGTTTTCGTTAAGCTTCACTTTGAAGCTTTTTTTTTTCTCTCAATACTTTTTTCCTGTTTACCATTCACTGAAAATTTACTCATCTAGCATGAGCTGTTTTTCATTTGTCCTTATTTAAGCCAACTGGTCTTTCTCCACTTTGCTTTCACTATTTTTCATTCAAACCTGCTCTATGGGGCTAAATATTTTCTTGCTCATGAATAAAATGTCACATAGGCCTCCTATTTCATTTACTATTAGAGAATAAAATGTTCAGCAATTACTACTAATCACATGAATAGTGACATTTCTTTTACATACTATTCATATAAAAAGGAGGTCTTAAATCTATTTAATATGAAAGTTTTCCCAGCATTTTTCTGGCCACCTCTATTGGGAAAAGGGGAGTTGGTCAGCCTTTCCTGTGTTTCCCCCAGTTCGCCTCTATGCTTTCTGTCCTGTTCAAGGATGCTGCCTCTGGCTCTTCTAGGGTTAAGCCTAAGAAAGGTAGGAGAGGTAAAGGTGAAGTGTGACTTGACTGACTTAAATGTAACCCTGGATAAACTTCCCCTGGGTTTGGTGGATTCTCTTTCTTTTTCAATGATTTTTTGTTTTATCTTCAAGTGGTACAGTGGATGTGAATGCTATCAAAAATTTCTGGCTGTGTGCCTCTTGGACACATGGTAGGACTGAACTTCCTGGCTTTCTGTGGTTGGGTAGGGCATTTAACCAGTTCTGATTAATGAGTTTTGAAGTTTTTTATTATTATTATTATTATTATTATTATTATACTTTAGGTTTTATGGTACATGTGCGCAATGTGCAGGTAAGTTACATATGTATACATGTGCCATGCTGGTGCGCTACACTCACTAACTCATCATCTAGCATTAGTTATATCTCCCAATGCTATCCCTCCCCCCTCCCCCCACCCCACAACAGTCCCCGAAGTGTGATGTTCCCCTTCCTGTGTCCATGTGTTCTCATTGTTCAATTCCCACCTATGAGTGAGAATATGCAGTGTTTGGTTTTTTGTTCTTGCGATTGTTTACTGAGAATGATGATTTCCAATTTCATCCATGTCCCTACAAAGGACATGAACTCATCATTTTTTATGGCTGCATAGTATTCCATGGTGTATATGTGCCACATTTTCTTAATCCAGTCTATCATTGTTGGAGATTTGGGTTGGTTCCAAGTCTTTGCTATTGTGAATAATGCCGCAATAAACATACGTGTGCATGTGTCTTTATAGCAGCATGATTTATAGTCCTTTGGGTATATACCCAGTAATGGGATGGCTGGGTCGAATGGAATTTCTAGTTCTAGATCCCTGAGGAATCGCCACACTGTCTTCCACAAGGATTGAACTAGTTTACAGTCCCACCAACAGTGTAAAAGTGTTTCTATTTCTCCACATCCTCTCCAGCACCTGTTGTTTCCTGACTTTTTAATGATTGCCATTCTAACTGGTGTGAGATGGTATCTCATTGTGGTTTTGATTTGCATTTCTCTGATGGCCAGTGATGGTGAGCATTTTTTCATGTGTTTTTTGGCTGCATAAATGTCTTCTTTTGAGAAGTGTCTGTTCATGTCCTTCGCCCACTTTTTGATGGGGTTGTTTGTTTTTTTCTTGTAAATTTGTTGGAGTTCATTGTAGATTCTGGATATTAGCCCTTTGTCAGATGAGTAGGTTGTGAAAATTTTCTCCCACTTTGTAGGTTGCCTATTCACTCTGATGGTAGTTTCTTTTGCTGTGCAGAAGCTCTTTAGTTTAATTAGATCCCATTTGTCAATTTTGGCTTTTGTTGCCATTGCTTTTGGTGTTTTAGACATGAAGTCCTTGCCCATGCCTATGTCCTGAATGGTAATGCCTAGGTTTTCTTCTAGGGTTTTTATGGTTTTAGGTCTAACATTTAAGTCTTTAATCCATCTTGAATTGATTTTTGTATAAGGTGTAAGGAAGGGATCCAGTTTCAGCTTTCTGCATATGGCTAGCCAGTTTTCCCAGCACCATTTATTAAATAGGGAATCCTTTCCCCATTTCTTGTTTTTCTCAGGTTTGTCAAAGATCAGATAGTTGTAGATATGTGACATTATTTCTGACAGCTCTGTTCTGTTCCATTGATCTATATCTCTGTTTTGGTACCAGTACCATGCTGTTTTGGTTACTGTAGCCTTGTAGTATAGTTTGAAGTCAGGTAGTGTGATGCCTCCAGCTTTGTTCTTTTGGCTTAGGATTGACTTGGCGATGCGGGCTCTTTTTTGGTTCCATATGAACTTTAAAGTAGTTTTTTCCAATTCTGTGAAGAAAGTCATTGGTAGCTTGATAGGGATGGCATTGAATCTGTAAATTACCTTGGGAAGGATGGCCATTTTCACGATATTGATTCTTCCTGCCCATGAGCATGGAATGTTCTTCCATTTCTTTGTATCCTCTTTTATTTCCTTGAGCAGTGGTTTGTAGTTCTCCTTGAAGAGGTCCTTCACATCCCTTGTAAGTTGGATTCCTAGGTATTTTATTCTCTTTGAAGCAATTGTGAATGGGAGTTCACTCATGATTTGGCTCTCTGTTTGTCTGTTATTGATGTATAAGAATGCTTGTGATTTTTGTACATTGATTTTGTATCCTGAGACTTTGCTGAAGTTGCTTATCAGCTTAAGGAGATTTTGGGCTGAGATAATGGGGTTTTCTAGATATACAATCGTGTCATCTGCAAACAGGGACAATTTGACTTCCTCTTTTCCTAATTGAATACCCTTTGTTTCCTTCTCCTGCCTAATTGCCCTGGCCAGAACTTCCAACACTATGTTGAATAGAAGTGGTGAGAGAGGGCATCCCTGTCTTGTGCCAGTTTTCAAAGGGAATGCTTCCAGTTTTTGCCCATTCAGTATGATATTGGCTGTGGGTTTGTCATAGATAGCTCTTATTATTTTGAGATACGTCCCATCAATACCTAATTTATTGAGAGTTTTTAGCATGAAGGGTTGTTGAATTTTGTCAAAGGCCTTTTCTGCATCTATTGAGATAATCATGTGCTTTTTGTCTTTGGTTCTGTTTATATGCTGGATTACATTTATTGATTTGCGTATATTGAACCAGCCTTGCATCCCAGGGATGAAGCCCACTTGATCATGGTAGATAAGCTTTTTGATGTGCTGCTGGATTCGGATTGCCAGTATTTTATTGAGGATTTTTGCATCAATGTTCATCAAGGATATTGGTCTAAAATTCTCTTTTTTTGTTGTGTCTCTGCCAGGCTTTGGTATCAGGATGATGCTGGCCTCATAAAATGAGTTAGGGAGGATTCCCTCTTTTTCTATTGATTGAAATAGTTTCAGAAGGAATGGTACCAGTTCCTCCTTGTACCTCTGGTAGAATTCGGCTGTGAACCCATCTGGTCCTGGACTTTTTTTGGTTGGTAAGCTATTGATTATTGCCACAATTTCAGCTCCTGTTATTGGTCTATTCAGAGAGTCAACTTCTTCCTGGTTTAGTCTTAGGAGGGTGTATGTGTTGAAGAATTTATCCATTTCTTCTAGATTTTCTAGTTTATTTGCGTAGAGGTGTTTGTAGTATTCTCTGAAGGTAGTTTGTATTTCTGTGGGATCGGTGTTGATATCCCCTTTATCGTTTTTTATTGCATCTATTTGATTCTTCTCTCTTTTTTTCTTTATTAATCTTGCTAGCGGTCTATCAGTTTTGTTGATCCTTTCAAAAAATCAGCTCCTGGATTCATTAATTTTTTGAAGGGTTTTTTGTGTCTCTATTTCCTTTAGTTCTGCTCTGATTTTAGTTATTTCTTGCCTTCTGCTAGCTTTTGAATGTGTTTGCTCTTGCTTTTCTAGTTCTTTTAATTGTGATGTTAGGGTGTCAATTTTGGATCTTTCCTGCTTTCTCTTGTGGGCATTTAGTGCTATAAATTTCCCTCTACACACTGCTTTGAATGCATCCCAGAGATTCTGGTATGTTGTGTCTTGGTTCTCATTGGTTTCAAAGAACATCTTTATTTCTGCCTTCATTTCGTTATGTACCCAGTAGTCATTCAGGAGCAGGTTGTTCAGTTTCCACGTAGTTGAGCGGTTTTGAGTGAGATTCTTAATCCTGAGTTCTAGCTTGATTGCACTGTGATCTGAGAGATAGTTTGTTATAATTTCTGTTCTTTTACATTTATTGAGGAGAGCTTTACTTCTAAGTATGTGGTCAATTTTGGAATAGGTGTGGTGTGGTGCTGAAAAAAATGTATATTCTGTTGATTTGGGGTGGAGAGTTCTGTAGATGTCTATTAGGTCCACTTGGTGCAGAGCTGAGTTCAATTCCTGGGTATCCTTGTTGACTTTCTGTCTCGTTGATCTGTCTAATGTTGAAAGTGGGGTGTTAAAGTCTCCCATTATTAATGTGTGGGAGTCTAAGTCTCTTTGTAGGTCACTCAGGGCTTGCTTTATGAATCTGGGTGCTCCTGTATTGGGTGCGTATATATTTAGGATAGTTCGCTCTTCTTGTTGAATTAATCCCTTTACCATTATGTAATGTCCTTCTTTGTCTCTTTTGATCTTTGTTGGTTTAAAGTCTGTTTTATTGGAGACTAGGATTGCAACCCCTGCCTTTTTTTGTTTTCCATTTGCTTGGTAGATCTTCCTCCATCCTTTTATTTTGAGCCTATGTGTGTCTCTGCACGTGAGATGGGTTTCCTGAATACAGCACACTGATGGGTCTTGAGTCTTTATCCAATTTGCCAGTCTGTGTCTTTTAATTGGAGCATTTAGTCCATTTACATTTAAAGTTAATATTGTTATGTGTGAATTTGATCCTGTCATTATGATGTTAGCTGGTTATTTTGCTCGTTAGTTGATGCAGTCTCTTCCTAGTCTTGATGGTCTTTACATTTTGGCATGATTTTGCAGTGGCTGGTACCGGTTGTGCCTTTCCATGTTTAGCGCTTCCTTCAGGAGCTCTTTTAGGGCAGGCCTGGTGGTGACAAAATCTCTCAGCATTTGCTTGTCTGTAAAGTATTTTATTTCTCCTTCACTTCTGAAGCTTAGTTTGGCAGGATATGAAATTCTGGATTGAAAATTCTTTTCTTTAAGAATGTTGAATATTGGCCCCCACTCTCTTCTGGCTTGTAGGGTTTCTGCCGAGAGATCCGCTGTTAGTCTGATGGGCTTCCCTTTGATGGTAACCCGACCTTTCTCTCTGGCTGCCCTTAACATTTTTTCCTTCATTTCAACTTTGGTGAATCTGACAATTATGTGTCTTGGAGTTGCTCTTCTCGAGGAGTATCTTTGTGGCGTTCTCTGTATTTCCTGAATCTGAATGTTGGCCTGCCTTGCTAGATTGGGGAAGTTCTCCTGGATAATATCCTGCAGAGTGTTTTCCAACTTGTTTCCATTCTCCCCGTCACTTTCAGGTACACCAATCAGACGTAGATTTGGTCTTTTCACATAGTCCCACATTTCTTGGAGGCTTTGCTCGTTTCTTTTTGTTCTTTTTTCTCTAAACTTCCCTTCTCGCTTCATTTCATTCATTTCATCTTCCAGGGCTGATACCCTTTCTTCCATTTGATCGCATCGGCTCCTGAGGCTTCTGCATTCTTCACGTAGTTCTCGAGCCTTGGTTTTCAGCTCCATCAGGTCCTTTAAGCACTTCTCTGTATTGGTTATTCTTGTTATACATTCTTCTAAATTTTTTTCAAAGTTTTCAACTTCTTTGCCTTTGGTTTGAATATCCTCCCGTAGCTCGGAGTAATTTGATCGTCTGAAGCCTTCTTCTCTCAGCTTGTCAAAGTCATTCTCCGTCCAGCTTTGTTCCGTTGCTGGTGAGGAACTGTGTTCCTTTGGAGGAGGAGAGGTACTCTGCTTTTTAGAGTTTCCAGTTTTTCTGCTCTGTTTTTTCCCCATCTTTGTGGTTTTATCTACTTTTGGTCTTTGATAATGGTGAGGTACAGATGGGTTTTTGGTGTGGATGTCCTTTCTGTTAGTTTTCCTTCTAACAGACAGGACCCTCAGCTGCAGGTCCGTTGGAGTACCTGGCTGGCCCTGTGAGGTGTCAGTCTGCCCCTGCTGGGGGGTGCCTCCCAGTTAGGCTGCTCGGGGGTCAGGGGTCAGGGACCCACTTGAGGAGGCAGTCTGCCCGTTCTCAGATCTCCAGCTGCGTGCTGGGAGAACGACTGCTCTCCTCAAAGCTGTCAGACAGGGACATTTAAGTCTGCAGAGGTTACTGCTGTCTTTTTATTCGTCTGTGCCCCCAGAGGTGGAGCCTACAGAGGCAGGCAGGCCTCCTTGAGCTGTGGTGGGCTCCACCCAGTTCAAGCTTCCAGGCTGCTTTGTTTACCTAAGCGAGCCTGGGCAATGGTGGGTGCCCCTCCCCCAGCCTTGCTGCGCACTTGCTGTTTGATCTCAGACTGCTGTGCTAGCAATCAACGAGACTCCGTGGGCGTAGGACCCTCTGAGCCAGGTGCTGGGTATAATCTCCTGGGGCACCGTTTCCTAAGCCCGTCGGAAAAGCACAGTATTCGGGTGGGAGTGGCCCGATTTTCCAGGTGCCGTCTGTCACCCCTGGAAAGGGAACTCCCTGACCCCTTGCGCTTCCCGAGTGAGGCAATGCCTCACCCCTGCTTCCGCTGGCGCACGGTGCACTCACCCACTGACCTGCGCCCACTGTCTGGCACTCCCTAGTGAGATGAACACGGTACCTCAGATGGAAATGCAGAAATCACCCGTCTTCTGCGTCGCTCACGCTGGGAGCTGTAGACCGGAGCTGTTCTTATTCGGCCATCTTGGCTCCTCGAGTTTTGAAGTTTTGAACAAAATTGAAAAATGTCAGTGATAGGCTGAACTGGGATGGGCGTCTCCAGAGTTCTTTCTTCTCCTTTAGACACTGCAGTCTACAACTTTAGAGGAGATGGCTATTGTTTCATCATGAAATCACTGAAACTTCAATGAGAGGAGCCAGCTTCTGCCTCCCACAGGCCCACAACAACCATTTTTAATCCTTGTGGTTTTATGCCATTAAAATTAAGGGATTTTTTGTTACCACAGCCTAATGTAGCCTATTGAGACAGAGAGATATCTGTATTTCTCATAGGCCCCTACTGGGACTATTTGGCTGAATTTTCTATGATACAGGAAATGCATTTTCTTCCGGTTATATGCATAATATTTCTCCCCCAGCCCCTGGAAATCTGCAAATTCATCCCCTATGTTGGGATTATTCCATTCACCTTTGCATTGTTCTTGAACAGAATTTGAAATGTCTTTTGGCAAATTCTTTCTTCTTAGTTGCCCTCTTTAGTCTTCAGGAAACATTTACAGAATCTCGCCTCTCCCAGGGAGACTGTAGCTAACAATTCACTCTGCTCAGCTAGGAATACAGTGTTTTAATTCAATGTATGTATGGCTTAAAAAATACGGAATGACACAAACTATGCTCTACTAATCCTCTGGAATTCTCCTACAACAATGGTCTTAGGAGAGGACTTCTAAAATGCATATCAGACATTAACTCTTCTTTCCCCGAGCATCAGTGTATACAGATGAAGCAGTCTCCCTGAAGTTTCTTCAAAGTTTGAGGTAAGGTGATAGTTGAGCGATTATAGCAGGTCAACAATTTCCCGCCCCCGCTCCCAGCCAAAAATATTTTTCTTTCTTGTTTCCAAACTTTCAGCCACTTACTCTGCAAGGGATGCTGGCTTATAAAACTGGTGGTTCTTGCAAGCCTCTTTTACAAGTTCTGCATAGATGACCTAGCGTTTTGATTAAAAATGTGAAGGTTCTTGTCAACTATTTGGTTGTTGCATTTTGGGTCTCAACTGAAACCAACACAGAAAATGTCTCCTTTTAACATCGTGTTCTACAGACCATTGTTCCAGAGGAATATTAGAGCATAGTTTGTGTCCTTTAGTATTTTTTAAGCCATTTATAAATTGAATTAAAAATACATTTGCCTACTACTGCAGAGTCATAGCCTCTTGGAAGGAATTACAGTATGATTTATGGGAAGTCCTGGCATGTTATTATTATTTTTCTTAAAATCAATATGGTACTATGCACAAATAGTTCAATTCACTCACTACTCATTAAAGCTATTTCATGTTCCTTCATGTGCTACTAAATGGAAATTACTGAAGATACTTAAGTAAAGTGTATTTATTCTTTCCATTTTCAGAATACCCATGTGAAAACTGTTGCTGTCAGTTACTGTACATTTATTTCAAAAGATTGCTCCGGCTTAAACAGTGAATCAATCTTTTAGACTGATTGATTATGTTATAAGTAATACGAAACACTCTTGGGTTTGTGCAGCAAAGGACAGTGAAACTTTACCAAAGCATAATGCATATTATACATTAATAATCTTAGCCAGTATTCACTATAAAATTTTAAATTTAATGAAACCTTGAAAGGAGTTGCTGCATTTTGTTACCTTGAATTGAAACACTTAATTGCTTTAGTTAGCAAACACACCTCAAATAAGGAACCATTCTGGCGTATAAATGCCATTATAACTTTGAAAATATTATCTATTACTATTATAATTTTATCTCTGTCTTCTGATTCACAGTCCCTCATGTAACAAGTATAATCACATTTCAAAGATCTACACCAAGTTGATGATCAGAAGTAGAAATTATCGTACGGAATACTTTTGAACCATCCTCTTGTTTTTGAGGATGATCTAATTAACACTTGATGAGTTTGAGCAGTACAAGATTTTGAGTAGGTTTTTAATGGGACATTTTAAAATTCTGGTCCAAGCTGGGCTATCCTATAACTGATAGTTATATACAGTTGTAAGTTACTGTCTTCCGAAGGATGCTAGATATTTAAGCTATACATTTCTGAACACCAGAAATTTCTTTGTAATGTTTGTAGAGTGTGACTACTATTACATACAGATGACTTAATGTCAGAATTGGACTTTGTAAAATTCCAACACTTTGGTCTATAGCCTAAAGTTTTGAGGTTACCTATTAAAACAGCTTAAGTGAACTTAAATGGACTTGAGGCAGAAAAAAGTAAAAATTAAAAAAGAAGGTATTTCTATGGCCAGTTGGAACTGAGAATACCTCACAGATCTTGGTAGTGAGAAGAAGAGTGAGTTATCTAACCTGGGATAATAAGAAAGTGTGAGGAAGAATGCACTATAATACCGGGCAAAGACTGACATATTTTCTGTTATTTCTGACATCTTTTTCAAAGTTTTCTCAGCCCCAGCCCAGAATACCAAGCATTTATTTTCTGCCATCTAGAAAATTTTTCATATACTACTCATTAAACATCAATTACATTTATGTGTTCATAGCTTTTGCATTGCTTTTTAATTAGTTAATTTGGGTTAATATTTTATCTAAAATTAGACTATAGGCTTCTTTAGATTTCTTTTGCATGTTTAAGTCTGATCACACTGAAGAGTGCTCAGCCTTCACTTAACACTGGTGAAAGGTTGTCTATCAATATAATGGTGACATTTGGGAGACTCTTCCATCACACTAACCATTTTGCAAGGCGAGAAAAGTAAACCATGATTTTAAATATTTTTATGTATAACATGTCCTTATAACTTTAAAAATCTTCAAGTTGCATATATTAAATATAATGTTTAAATAAGATGGTGATTCTATGAACAGCTAATAATACCATTTCTTTAAAGTGTAATAAAATATCTGATGCTGTTGTAGATGTCTTATACATGATACATAGAAAAGAAAGGAAGTCATCAGTCAAATTAAATCTATTCTAGCAACAAGGGGGCACAGTGGAAAATCAGGTCTTTTGTGAAAATTGGAAGTTATGTGGATAGGAAGCATATGTAAGTAAGTTCCAGACATTTTCTTGACTGCAACTAGTCACAAGATGCTCTGCAACTCCCAGGGTCCAATTTGATAACTTAATGTCATTTCTTTGTTAGGACGATTAACAAGAAAAGAATAAACTACAATATGTCCGAAACCTATAAAGTATCAAACATTTTCCTTCAGTCTTTCTTAGCTGAATATTTTCATCTAAACTGGAGCACGTGGAAATGATTTGTGTGATTTTATTTTCTAGGTTTCTCCAAAGATGGTTGAAAACTAGTGCCATTCTAGATGCAGAGATAACTTACATTCACTGATGTCTTAAGGCATTAGTGCATAATTTGATTATAAGTGTCTGTTGAGGTAAAGTATCTGTGGAATTAAAAATGCCGAATTAATGTTTTTATAACACAGGACTGCAAAGCAATTGATATTCTCTTGCATATCTGACGTCTGTGAAAGAATCTTTGTGTATTTAGTGTCATAAAGTATGTCCAGGTTAAATTTAGCTGCTTTGCTAGTGATCAAAATTCAATATTAGCAAAATATTTTTTCTATTTGATACTTCATAGATCTTTCCCTCTTGATTTTAAATTTTTCTTATTAGCTATTAAGCAATGATTAATAATTACTAATTAGTTGTGGAGAAAAGGGAAACATAATACATTGTTGGTGAGAACGTAAATTGGCACAGCCATTTTATGAAAACAGTATGAAAGTTTCTAAGGAAGTTAAAAATGGGAAAAATTGAAAAAAAATTGGAAAATAATTTGGAAGTTTCATATAAAATTAAACATGTCCTTAATGTATGACCCAGAAATTGGATTCTCAGGCATTTATTACAGAGGCAAAACACACACCCACACACCCCCCCCACACACACAATATTAAAGTGTTAATTATAGATTTCTTTATGATAACAAAAAATAAGGAAACAATAAAATCAATAAAATGTTCTCTATTAGGTGACTGGTTAAACGGACTGTAGTATCCACTGCGTAGAATACAACTCAGCAATAAAAAGGGATGACATATTGATCAGCAATTTATATGTACCTCCAGGGAATTATGCTGAATAAAACAGCCAATCTCAAAAGTTTACATACCATATGGTTCTATTTATATTTGATTGTTGAAATGACTAAGTTATAGACATGGAAAAAAGATTAGCGCTTGACAAAGTTTGGGGGTGGGGGTGGGTAGGGTTATAAATAGACAACACAAACATTCCTTGAAGTGTTGGAGCTGTTCTGTATCTGGACTGCGATGGTAGATGGCAGATACATGATTCTACTCATGATATAAAGGTGTATAGAACTAAATACACATAAAATCATAAATGAGTACAAGTTATACTGAGGAAATTTGAATATGATGAGTAGCTTGTTTCAGTGTCAATATCCTGGTCGTGATATTGTATTATTATTTTGCAAGATGTTAACATGGAGGAAATCTTTCACACAAAATTGCTTAGAAGATATTTGAGGGTGAATTTCAAAGGGTAAATGTACATCCAAATCTACATTACAAAACTACTCAGGGACCTCTTGCCACCTTGTGATCAGAGCATAGTTAGTGGGGCGGAGGTAAGTGTTCGGAATATTTGACCTTTATTTCTTGGAATTTGGAGATCATAGGGACTATTGCCTGAACTTTACTTTAAAAAATCAAAGGCCAAAATCTGGCTAAAGCTATCTGAGATAGCAGATCAAAGAGAGAAATCTGCCTTGAAAGGAGACTGTACTTCTTACAATTGATGACGGGGAACAGGATGTCCTGGTCTGGTGTACTATAGAGAGCATCGGAAACATAGGACTAATCAGTAGCAGGGTGAGAGGACCCCAGAATGAGAGTCTATATGTAGCAGAACATAGCAGTAGGGGTTGGTAGCAATAGGGGATGGCCTGTGGCCTCCTGAACAGCAGTTGGCTCATCTGTTTATTTGGACAATAAACATGGGCTCCTGGGGGTGCTTCCCCAAAGGAGGTGCATGACTTGGGTGCCCCAGCCACCCTGAATCAGTAGTGCTTATTAATGAGCACCTACTGTATGTAAAAATCATGGGCTCAGTGATGTGTAAGCAAGACCTTGTTCAATCCTCATGCAGCCCTAGGAGGGATCAACCCATTTTACAGAGAAGGAAGCTGAGGCTCAGAGAGGGGAAGAGTGCCCAGATTACTGTGGTGGAGGCTGGACTCCAGAGGACAAGCCTCCTTCCATTCATTCACCACTGCTGTTACCTGACTTGGCACACTCATCTCAGACTGCAGTGATTTGAGGGGTAGCCTGGCTTTCTGGGATGGTCCCCACAAGCCTGCAATAGAATTGCCCCTTTACATGGCATCAGTGGATGCATGGGTGCGTGGCCCATAGCAGTGAACGTTACAGGAGAAAGACTTCAGCAAACTGCGAGTGGTTGTGAAGAGTGGACTTCAGAGTCTCACAGAAGCTCTCCTTGAAAGAGCCAATATGTTTCTAACTTGGGAGAGACCAGAAACAACACAGTGAGTGACAGGGTAAGACTTGAAGAATGAGACAGGGAAAACAGTAAAGATGCCACTTCCCAAATCTTACCCAGTCCCCAGCCCTTTGCAGGTTTCCAAGCCTGAGACAAACATGAGTAGGGGAGTAGAAGCAGCTCTAAATTAAATGTAAAAATGAAGATTTGGAATAAAAATTATACTTATTATTAATACCTCAAAGGCATACAAATCTACTCCCCTCGAAAGTCAATAAGCTAGGCAGAAAAGAAGTGAAGGAATAGAGGATGCCGGGTACCAGGAGCACACCAGGAGGATCATTATGACTGGAGAGGATATGATACATTCAGGTTCACAATGCCTATGATGGGACTGAGTGGAGACAAATGGAGTGGGTGAGCATGGTGTACCAGATTTGAGACCTAATGGTAAGCAGAAAGTAGGGATATAAATTAGACTCTGAAGACTCAGAGAGCCTAAAGGAAAAACCATTTCAAAGGCAGTTTCAGGTCAGATAATATTCGGTCCTAAACAAAGGCAGTGGTAATGGGACAAAAGAGTTAGAGATACATTTTGGTGTGTTTGGATGTAAATAATGAGGGCAAGGAGGGAGTCTGTTGATTCTAGTTTCATATCCTCCTCCAATTCTCCACCTACCCCCAGAAAAAGGTGAGGTTGTTGTTAACATATATAGTGCCTTCTGAGAATTACTGAAAGATTCTGCCTCTTGACAGATGAATGGTAAAAAGTGAGCATCCCTGGGCATAAAGTTGCATAGAAGTACACCTTCCTCTAAGATACCACAACGCCTGTCAGTCCTGTAATGGGGCACCGCATAGTTTGACAAGTGGAGCAATAAGGACTGGGTTTCAGTCCCTACTTGTCCCCAGAGCCAACATCCTTTGTGAAATGAACAAACTGCAGAACCGTGGGACTATGCCTTGACTGCTGCCAGAGAGATGGAGTTTCTTAAAACCTATGACCCTGCCTGGGTTTTTATAAAAGGAGGCCTGTGAGGTACAGAAAATCAAACAAAGTAATATCAAATAAAAATATTTTACCTCTGCTTGGCTGAATTGAGATGTATTAACAATATATAGTCTCTAGTGTTCAGAGCGAAGAGACGTTTATCAAATGTTATATCACTGGCAAGTTGTTTTTTCCTAACAATTTGAGGAAATATGTTAATAATATTTCATTAGAAAAATATTTTCTTTATGTATAAGAGATTAGTTGTGTTTCTGTATTATTTCCATTACATTCTGGAGCCATCAATACTTCTGTGGAAATCAATCTCCATTTTAATACTGGAGATTATTGTGAAAAGGTAATGTGAAGAATACAAATGTAGTGTTTAGCTTTACAAAAATGCTTCTGTTTGTAGTATAATTTTAGAATAATAAAAAATGTATGTTATAAGTTATCTTCAAATTTCCTTTCATATTTATTAGCAAGTTGATAGGAGTTTTGAACTATAGAACAGGCTCTAAAACAAGGTATAAATTAACTGGATGCACATATGGTATGGGTATCTAATTCAAGTAATTCAACTGAAATCCTATAGCAGAATTCATAATATGAATAAATTTGACAACCCTGATATAAATGCTGCCAGTGCAATTTATAACATTGATTCTGTAATTGGAAAGAGGTTGGAGGGTGCGGGTAACTGTATCATAGATAGTATATTAGTAATTAGTTTAGGTAATCTACATAACAAACACTGTGGAGTATTTTACATTAATGTTGCCTCTGTTTCAGTGGGAGAATAAAATTATCTGGAGATACTTAAATAATCCTGGATTTAAAGGTGAACTCAATATTAAGAAAGCTTGAAAAAAATCCACAGAAAGATGTGATCAGGTTCGTAAGAAAAAATATTTACAGCGTAATTGTAACTCAATATAATGTACTGCTAATATTTAATCTTATTCATCTTTATATCCCTGGGACCTAGCACTGTGCCTGATAATACGTGCTTCAAAAATGTTCAAGTAGTCAACAGCGAAACATGCATGGCAGATGATTTGTCTGGTTTTTGAGTTGTGCTATCCTGATTATGGTATTAATGATGTAGAGAAACTAGACAGTGAAGCAACCCCAGAATGTTTTGTGTTTTCATAAGCTTTAGCAGTTTAAGACCCTGCAGATGAGCTGACAGATGGAAAACAGTGAGAGTAATAATAATAGTTAGCGCCCAGATCAACAAAACTAAGTCAAGAGTGAACAGGAATTGTTATTTAAAATCATTGCCGCCAAAAAAAAAAAAAAACAGAAACAAAACCTAATAACCTGTCATAATAAAAAATGTATATGTATATTGTGACTAAAATAAGAAAATCTGAAAATATAGCTCAAGTTTCTATTTATTAAAAGTCTATTTGGAACTGAAATGTAAAGAAGCCTTATGAATGTTAGAAATTCTTAATTTCACAGTTTGCTTTCAAGTTTTTCTTGTATATACCAAAGTCATAGCAATAATGCATTTAAATGCACGTAACAGACTAAATACGCTTATATTAATTTTGTATTTCTTATTTTTACTTATGTATTGAGGGTCTTGCTTAAATTTTATCAGGTGTCCTATTTTCTTATTGACTAAGAATGTGATCCAATGGCATTTGAATATCTGCAATGGTGGCAAATGTGTGGTATCTCTCTCTCACACCGTGGTCTAGTGGATTTTTTCTTGTACTTAATGTTTTTAATCATTTAGAATCTCTTATTACATTGTTCGAAATTGACACTCAATAAATATTAGCTAGATTCTGTTTTAGAGACCTTATAAAACTTTCTCTTCGATGTTGATCTGTTCTTCATTTGGTCTCTGTCTATCCAAGACCAATACACCTATGACTAGCACTGGAAATCACATCATATTTAAAAAACTGGAAATTATTAAAATTGGAGACAATGCCATACCAGTTAATTGGCATATATTTTGGAATGCTTGGAAAGTTAATAATTTTAAAATTGTCTTATTTTTTCATAATATGAAAATTTCGAACAAAGGGCAAATATAATTTTTTAAAGAAAAAAACAACTTTTAAGGGTATGGTGTCCTTATTGGTTGCTTTCCATTTATGTTTGTTTTATACTTTTGTTTTAATTGTTTGAAATCAGCATAAACCTGGGTAGTTACCTTGTTGCCATATTTTATTTTAACTTATCTAGCAGCACTTCTTACCTATTTTAATCATATGAACTAGAAAATAGTTGTTTTCAGAAAAACACTGGGAATAACTAAATAAGTAATATTACATTAAATTTCCTTACACTATTTTTTAAACATTTGTTAGATTTTTATGAACCATAAGGATATGTTTTGAGATCCATTTTATTGCCAGGATATCAAGTAGAAGTGGGTATAAACAAGTCAGCTTACTCAAATTTGGTTATAATTAGTTTTTAAAGTAATTTACAGTAATTACTAGCAATTAAAATATTTAATTATTATAATCATATATTTTGTACACTTTATTGTAGTTATCTTGGCCATCTATCTGATGACTTTTTAATCTGTTGCTTGTGCTGAAAATCTCTAGATTATGATTCAACACTGACTGCTCTTTAATAAAGAAGAAACATTTTTAAATATTTTTAATTTTAATGCATTTCTTAAAGTATGAAGTCGATAATGAAACTGATTAGGTACAATGTTGTAAAAATCGAAATGTATACTTTCCCATTTTCAGATGACATTACATACCTAGACCATTGAATTTACAAGGCAAATGAGATAGGATTAATTTATATGTATGTACACCAGAGTTTTCATTTCAATAGAAAATATATTTGATGTATTTCCCACTTAAGCACCTAACGATATAATGCAAAGTTATAGTTTGAAACCTGTTTTTTAAAATTCTATTAGTGTTGGAAAAGGCTAAAGAAAATTAATAAATTCATTATGTTTCTAATTTGGAACTGTTAGATATTTCTATGAACTAGGCACAAATTGGATTGAAAAATTTAATGACAGAGTGAACAACCAGAGGTTTGAATATAAATAGTATGCTTAGAGATTAAAATATTACCAGAATATAACATTCTAGATTTTGATTTTGCTTATCAATAGATATCAGGTTAAATTGTATTCTTGTTTTCTTATAAGATGCAATGGAAAAAGGTGATTCACTTCACAAGAATTTGATTTATAATTGTTTTTGCTCAGTTCTCCAGCAGGGTGATCCATGTGTATATATTCATTTTTAAAGATGTAATTAGAATTTCAATGGACTTATATGTAATTATCTGTGAAAGTGAATTGATTGTGAAGGAAAATTTTGTTGTAGGACTGTGATACAGCACGGAGAGTACTGGACCTGTGCTCTCAGAAATCTTGGTTCAGATTTTAGCTCTACTTTTTTGCTAGCTTTTTGAGTTGGTACAAGGAACTTAACCTCATTTGAAACTGGGGAGACAACAATGATTTCCCTGTCTGTAGTTGAAATTTGTGTGTATATAAAAATATGAAAACCGTTTAAAATTGTAAGCTACAATTTTATTATCATTGTCATACACAACAATTTGCCATTTTTATGGTCTTTCTTATGGGCCAAGTGCTATGCTCTGTGTCTTATCTCATTTAATTCTCAAAACAGCTATATTCGGTAGGCATTGTTAGCAGCCCTATATGATAAATGAGAAAATTGGCATTGCCTAGAAAGTGGTGAAGCCAGGATTCAGACAATCTTTCTAAAACCCCTGACTTTAGCTAGTGTGCCTCAGTATATAATGTTACTTTTAACTTGTTGCTTAATGCTAAGATATTCTGGAAATGAAGTGTCAACCATACTAATGAACTATCTTAGTGCAAATGCAGGTCTTTCCAATCATTTTAGAAGTATTATTCTGATGGCTAGTATCCCAGAAGAACAGCAATTTTCTGGATCTCTTTACTTTCTGGGGGGTTATTTTAATTTCATTTTGTACATTAGTTATAAAATTTCAAGTTTGGCAAGGGTAAGAACTTTGTTAAGTTTCAGCGTGTTTATATTAATCCCTGGTTCTATATATGTGACCCGAACCATTCCTATTTCACCATGTAAGATGCCTTTATGGATCACTTAAAATAATAAATGGAAGTTGCATTTCCTTTTCTTTATTTTTTTGGTGACATAAATTGCAGCACTGACAAACTGTAAAATTGAAGAAAAAGCAGAGTTGTAGAGCTTAATGGTAATTTAAATGGAATTGTTAAAAATAGTAATAATTCATAATTTTTATAGGTGTTGGTTATCTACAGTTTGAGAATAGTCTGTAAAAGTGCTCTTGAAGTCTGTATAGTTCAATTTGCTCATTTTATAAATGAGAAAATTGGAATGTGAGAAATAAACTAATTTTTCTAAGGTGAAATGGGAACTTACTATCATAATTTGGTTTTGTTCAAAGGCGGGTGAAAAAAAAAGTGATTGACCTGGAAAGTTTGGTTTGGGCTAATGAACATGAACATACATCGTGTTTGTTTTTTAAAAAGGCTTCAGGAACTTGGTCATTTGGTGTTAAGACTTCCACATAATCTAGTGGTCTTTTTTGGATTACTTTCAGCAATATCAGCTACTTCTGAGATTGTGACATATGTGTAGACCTACTTGAAGATATACTTGGTTCTGTGGTGTTTGGAAATGCTGCAAGTCATTATTTACTTTGGGATTATGAAGCAGCAAGATGTGGAAGGGGCACTGGTCATGGAGAGAGAAGACTGAAGTTTTCCCAATTCACTCTACCTTTCTAAGCACCATTTGTAACATGGAATACACTCTGCTTTGTCTAAATTCCATTGTCTAAATCCCACTTCCATTGTCTAAATTAAAAGAAGAGATTATACAAATGACCTTTGCAAAACGTAAATTGATTTTTTTCTTTTTATGAAGGTTAGCTGTGTGATATTAGAAGGTTATCATCTTACTTCTTTAAGCGTTAATTAACTCTTCCTATCTCATGGGGTTGTGTATATTTTAAGCAATGCGTTTAAAGTATGTAATGTCTTTGGACATAATAGGCATATGTGGCAGATGGAATGCCTAAATTGCCCTAGTTTTTTATATTTCATTGTATCCATGCCTCTTACAATGTGATTTGCAATGTTTCCTATCAAGGGGTGGAATTATTTCCCACCCCTTGAGACTTACTTTGTTCCATAGAGTGCTATTCTGAGGGTTACCATTTCTGACCTTAGCGTTGAAAGGCCTAGCATGTTCTGTACTTTCTTTTGGATTCCTGCTGCCACCATCAAGACATGCCTGGAATTACCCTAGAGGTAAATGAGACACCCTGTGGAGTAGAGCCTAGTTATAGACCAGGCAGGCCCTTACTGGTTTATACTGGATGTATGAGTGAACACAGTTGAGATCATTTGAGCTGGGCCAAGATCATTGGGACTTCCCAGCTGAACCTGGAGAGTCTATTTAGACTTATGAAAACAACAACAACAACAATGAAAAGATTATTATTTTTAATCACTGTGTTTTGGGGGTGGTTTGTGACAGCTACAGCTAACTGATAGCAGATGCAAAAAAGTAATGGTACGTATTATTTTTATTATGGTTTCTGTATATGTAATAAACTTTATGACAATGGTTACTTATATTTGGAAACATTTATTTGGGCTTAAGTGTAAGGTAATTTTTTTCTAGCTTTTCAATTAAATCCATTCTCCAGACAAAACCAGAAAAAGAGAGAGAGAGAGAGAGGAAGGGAGAGGGAGGGAGGAGGGAGGGAGGAGAGAAGAAAGGAAGGGAGGAAAGGAGGAAGGGAGGGAGAGAAAGAAAGGTAACTGGAGGGATTCTTGCTACATAAGAATATTCAGAACATAAATGCATGAAGTGTAAGGTAATGGGTAATTGATTCAACTACCTAAATTGGGAGATGTGTCCCCCTTCTAGAGAGACATATATATTCTGAAATTGTCTCATGCTTTAGTCATCAACCTGAATAATGATGCTTGGAAGCAGAAGCATCCTCCCCTCTACTTCTTCCCCCCTATAGAACATGAATTTAATGTGCTTTAAAATACATTTACTTGGCAGCCCAGTAAAGACATTAACTAAAACATATAGCATGACGTTGAGAACATATTATGTGACACTCCCTGAGAGTCAATATGAAGTTTTTTTTTTTTTAGTTTTTAGAACACAGATTTTTTCTTCTTTCTTTATTATGAACATTTAGCCAATTGCAAACACCGCTGGCTACTTTCAGTTTGAGGAAAGTCTTCAACATGAAAGGGACGTGGTTCACTGAGCTTGCCCTGTTCAAATTTGGCATTTAAACAGTTTTTATGACAGCAAAGCAAAGTTGAGCAAGAATGTTTCCATATGAAAATATATACTTTTCCAATTACTTTCTCTATCCTTGTTACTTACGTGTGGTGCTTTAGATAAGATCGTGTTCCTTCACTGCAATCTTCTTATTAAATTAACTTTATTTTCAAGAAGCTCTAAAGATGAAAAGCACTCCGGATGTTAAATATCATTTAAATATTATATGAAGTGCATCTCAAGTGTTACATTTGTAGGTAGCAGGAAAAAAAAAAGAAACAGGTAGGCAGTGTGAACGGAAGACTGAGGGGGCAAATTAATGTCAGGCTTAAAATTTTGGAAGGCATCTCAAACAGCTATTCTCTGTTGAGATGCTACATCTTTCTGTAGCATCTCAAACAGCTATTCTCTGTTGTCATGAGGGACTTTATGTGAGCAGAACATGAGGCAATGGCATTGAATAGCAGCAGAGGAGATCAAGGGAAAAATAATTTATTCTTTTAACATATATAAGACATGTCACTGAGTGCCTAGTGGGTAAGGCCCTATTGTAAGTCTCAGAATAGAGGAATGAATGAACCCGAGAAAAGTTCCTGCAGTCCGTCTGGTAACTATCACTTCTTTCTCAGATAATAGAGACTCCAAAGTCTTAGGTTTTAACCTCAGATCTACTTCTGGCACCTGACCTTGCCCTTACTTTTGGAACTCCAAAATAAAGATGAAGGTACTGTGGACACTATCAAATTATGCTGGGGAATGTTACTGGCACCATCCAGCTGGTCTTCCAAGGTTCTGAGTTGTCTCCACCCATGGCTTCAGTTCTTCATGTGATCAGAGAGATGTTGGGACGTAGTTCTTTCACTGTTCATTGAAGAGTTACTGGTTAATTTTTTCATTCAAAAGGATATTTCTTTGGGTAAATAATTTCTTAGCCTACTCAAACAAAATCTGTTGTCTCTGGGCCGTGGCAGTTCATCTCTTTGTTGCATTGGAAATAGAAAATTAATTGTCCCTGGCATTCTAGGTCCTATTTTATCATTTACAAATTCTCATTCCTTTTCCTTTTATTTTCTTTCTGGTAATATGAGCATACTTCACATCCTGGGTTTATTGTTTGTCATTTGCTAGTTTTTATTTTGCATTGTTTTTTGTACACATGCAGGTTTTGCACATATTTCTGTCATGGATTTCTTAGTCTACATATCCTAAGTAGGTGTCACTATTCATTGAGATATGAATAGCTCTGGTTTTGTATCTCAGTATGTTTGGATGGTCTGCTAATTTTGGTGGATTTTTCTCTCTTCTTTAATCTACCTCCTTGAAGGAATGATTTAAAACTCTAAAATCAGTTACACTATTTTGTTGAAAATGTGAAATTCTGTAGAGTTGTCTTCTGATGCCATGTTACTCATAGCCATCGATGAGTGAGTCACAGACTAGATTAGTGGAAGGAAGGAAGGAAAAAAAAAACTATAGATTTACTTCTTCATTTCTTTCCTTGGCTAACAGGCAGAATGCTTAAACCAAAGAAGAGTAATCTGTTGGCCCACCTTTGATTCACTTGCTGGCTTTGTGATATGTGAAGGTCATTGGTCAGCATTTTTCCCTGTTAACAGAGTTAGGGAACTAGTGAGTTTATCATTAGTCATCCTGGGAAGAGCCAGTTTTAACATCTGTAGTAATTACCTTTTCCAGCCTGGCCTCTCAACTTAATTTTTTTTCTAGTAGTTCTAACTCAAGCTTTGTTCTAGGCTTATATTTATTATTAATCTTATATGTACCTCTTGCTTAAATCTTGCCATACCTAACACTTGGATCCTACATCTTGGTTCCTGCTGGACAGGTTCCTGTCCATGAGGCTTTTTTTCTAACTTATTGTTAATTCTAATCTCTGGCTATATTAGAGATATGTTCCTGAAAAGTTATGTTCCCTGTGATGTTTTGTAAATGGAATCATTTTAAATGCATTGTGGGTACTTGCCATTTAAAGACTACTGGTCATATGGTGTTTTATAAAATGAAAGCCTTTTGCAAGGCAAATTATGATACTCACCTCAAAATTCATCTTTCTATTTATTTTCTTTCTATATTCTGTATAACAATTTTCATAGGTGGGCACACTCAGGGCCACCCCCATGGCCATGTAGGCTGTGTACTATGCAGATCCAGGGGGTGTCATTCACAGAGACCATAGTGTCAACAGCCCTCAAAACTGCATGGAGTGTGGCATTTCAAATATTTACTTTTTCTTTCTTTAACCTGACTTCAGTAAACGCATTACTCATTAATGTGTTTGTTTTTCTTTTGTTGTCTATGGTAATTAATAGATAGCTCAGCTTTTTTTTTTAATACTTAAAGGAGTACAAATTCAACACAGGGGCTGTTTGTCTGGGCTGTGTGGTATGTCACATTGGCTGGCTCTAAAATCCTGTGGCCTGTCTCAAGAAAGTCTATCGTTTGATTTCTTTGTGAAGTCTATTTCTTGATGTACTTTGTTTCCTAGTACATCAGTTTATTTCAACTTCAGTTGCCTCTTCTCTTTTTCCTTCTAGGATTGTTTTTGGATTCTCACTAAACTCAAAGAATCCTTTCAACTTGTTTTCTGGTCCTCATATTGGCATGGAAGCTAAGAAAACTGTAGTGTCTGACTGATATTTATACTTTTCATATGACACTTTCCAAGTAATAAATCATCAAACATGAAACTGCTGGAAACATTTTTTTCTTTCAAATTTAAAGTTTGCTACATAAATAGTTTTAATCTCTTGATGATACATAAGTGATGGAGTCAACTTAAGCACTATAGTAGAAAATATAATTTTAATAATAAAGTCACTTTGTGTTAGAATGTCTACTCTTTTCTACAAAGAACCCATTGGTGATTTTCACAGTAACTCCATAAGGTCAACCTTTTGCTTCTATTTCATAGATAAGGAAACTACACTTTTTGTACATATGATAAATTGTTCAAAGTCACGCTACTAGTTAGTGGCAGAGCTGGTATTTGAATCCACTCTTTATAATTCCCAAACTCATTCTTTCTATTACATCTTGCGCTGTATAAATGCTGTCCAATTTTTAATACACATAGCAGTTACTTTCCCACTGTGAATACAAAGTATTCCTTCAGCATATGTTGATCTTGCATTTAAGGAGTAAATTCTAACCAGAACCACCATATCAGGAAATTAATAGAATAGATAAAAGCCCAACCAATTTTACAAAATGTACATAACATTTTCCTCTCTGAGAAATAGTCCTGTTTTGTTTTGTTGTTGTTTGTTTGTGTTTGGTTATTCTTTCTTCCATTTCTTCCCTTACTGTTATTTTGCAATCTTGGATATTGTAGTCATAATATCATTAAACACTTGCACCACTGATTTTGCTTTCTTTGCCTATTTTCCCTTTAGTTGTTATTTGATAGAAATGAACGAGATGTTTTCAGATACCTTCAGCATTTCCAAACTTCTTTATAATTAAGAAGTGATTCCTTCATGGGGGAAGGTATGTGTAGGGGAACACGGTTTAGAAGCTTTGAAAAAGTGTGTGATCACATATAGGGGGAGAAACCTAGAGACACAGGACATCTTTTTTATCCATGATATTTGATGCTGTAGGGTGATTAAGAATGCAGGAGAGACATATAGGATTTATATGGTGTTTTGCCTGCTACAGTAGTCTGGATTTTAGAATTATTGGTTTCCAGACCCATTGTTAACTTGCTTAAACCAGGATAATGTCTGTAAGGAATAAAACGTAGAAGGATATACATTCAACCAAGCTTGAAAATATATTTGCCTCGCATGTGTAACGTGGGAAACTACCACTTGCTAAAGGGTCTAAAATCTAATAGATGCATATATGCATTCCTGTTCATGATAATCTTGTTTCACAGAGCCACAGGCTCCAGTTGTCATTTATTGATAGGGGTAGAAAATGGAAGCCAAAAATCTACCAGATATTCCTGTTGCTCTCCATTGTCATGTTTATGTATGTGAAAGAGGCAGGGGGCAGAGTGTTTTCCTTGGTGCTGAGATAAATGACTGAAATTGCAATTATAAGGTCCCCGCTATATGCCATCCTTCTGTTCTTTACTGCTGCCTTCCTCCTGTCTACCTACTTACTGATCTTTTTGAAGTTTTTATTCACTCAAGTTCATGAAATAAATGTGTTTTTCAATAAAGGCTATTTAACTGAGTTGCTTCTTTTTAACTGCTATCTAATTGAATTTTAAGTTTTGATTTTGAAACTAAATCATTGTAAAACTTCAGAAGTACATATTATAGCAATGACTTGAAAATATAATGTGGAGTTTTGCCAAGGGCCAACTTTATTCTATATTTTAAGATGTTATAACTTACTGTTATATTGTAAGCTACCATGGAAATATACTGCAAACATATACATTTTTTAGAATATATATTAGGGAATTAATAGCACATACAAGCACTCAGAAATAAGTGCTCATGGGCCAGGCACGGAGGCTTATGCCTGTAATCCCAGCACTTTGGGAAGCTGAGGTGGGTGGATCACCTGAGGTCAGGAGTTCAAGAGCAGCCTGGCCAACATCATGAAACCCTGTCTCTACTAAAAATACGAAATTTAGCCGGACGTGGTGGCACACACGTGTAGTCTCAGCTCCTGGGGAAGCTGAGGCAGGAGAATTGCTTGAACCCTGGAAACGGAGGTTGCAGTGAGCCGAGATTGTACCACTGCACTCCAGCCTGGGTGACAGAGTGAGACTCTGTCTCAATAAATAAATAAATGCTCACAATGACTAGGAACTAAGCATTCTATGTATTCCTTAGAGTCCTAGAAAGATATCTAGGTTAATTGAGAATGCAACTGTGTTTTTGGGGGAAACAAGCCTCCCTGGGACTATAAGCAGCAATACTTGCCCAGAAGTCCACCTTGTCAGCCTGTTTTGCTTAAAGGCCATGAATAATAGAATCATGGGGCAAGGAGTGAAACATATATATATATATATATATATATATATATAATTACAGTAAGAAGGAACATTTTATCACGTTACTTTCCTAGTAAGTAAAGACCAGCATCTTTAACAAGGTCTCTTGGCCCTAAGTGGTTTAATTTTTGCCTACGTCAGTAGCCTCAACCAGCTCAGCCTATATCCCTTTGAGTCTAGCCACAGAAGCCTTCCTCTGGTTAATTAATTAATTAATTAATTGATTATTTTACAGATGGGATTTTGCTATGTTGCCCAGTCTAGCCTGAAACTCCTGGGTTCAAGTGGTCTTCCTGCTCACTTCCATTTCCTGAGTGGCTTGGATTATAGGCACTCATTACTGAACCCAGCTCCTCTGGTTCTTTAATTGTGATAATCCTTTGATCTTCTGGGCTTTGCTGTTTCTTTTCCTCTTCCTGGTGGCTCTAACTCTGTGCTTAGTTAATTCCAACACATCCTTTAGAACTCAGCTCAAAAGTTACTTATTTGAGGAAGTTTCTCTTCACTTGTCATCAGAGGAAGTTTCCTTCCCTATATACATAGTTTCCAAAGTGTCTTGTATAGTTCATAACAATTTGTGTGTTCAACAGTGGAAGTTATACATACATTTTGTTGTTGATTTTTTTTACTGTCTTTTTTTTTGCTATAGTATAAGATAATGAAGGCAGTGATGACTGCTCACTTGGTTCACCAACACTCTCCTCTATGCTTAGTACAATGATAACATGTTATTGGTGCTTGGTACATACTTGTTAATTGATTGAATGAGCAAATAGATAGATAAATATATGAATGTATAAATAAATTCAAGGCCAGAGCAATGAACAGAGAATAAGGGCTTAGACTAGGAAAAAAAATGGGCCTATAATCGCAGTACTTTGGGAGGCCAAGGTGGGCAGACCACTTGAGGTCAGGAGTTCGAGGCCACTCTGGCCAACATGGTGAAACTCTATCTGTACTAAAAATACAAAAAATAGCTGGGCGTGCTGGTGCATGCCTGTAATCCCAGCTATTTGGGAGGCTGAGGTGGGAGAATTACTTGGACCCAGGAGGCAGAGGTTCCAGTGAGCCAAGATCACACCACTGCACTCTAGTCTGGGCAACAAGAGTGAAACTCCACCTCAAAAATAAATAAATAAATAAATAAATAAATAAAATAAAAGTATTAGGAAAAAAGGAGCAGAGAAAAAAAAATGAAAGGGATAGAATAGAAATACCAAAAGTGGAAGAGAAGGTGAGAGGTAATTGTGGAAGAAGATGTTTAATACTTGTAAACTGTTTAGAAAATGATATGATTATGAAGGTGTGGAGCTTGGTGAGAAAGAGAGAAGGGGTCAGTTTTAATGTAGCCAAGTACTATTTCTCTGTCAGAGAATTTGGGGACAATTTTCAACATGATGATACTGACAATATATTCATCACTGTTCTTTGTAGGGCCCTTAGGAGATAAATCCCTTTTATCCTCAACCTAAATATTCCAAGAGACTAAGAATACCTAAAGTATTATGGTTTTGGGAAAGAAGAATCAACATCATGATTAGTGGAAGATAAACTAAGAAGTAAAAACATAAAATCTTCTTAAATATTATTTTTTAACTCTTGGATTTGGGATAAGATTTGGGTAATGGTTTCACCTCTGGGGACACATCCATGGTTTTTTCTGGGTTCCTGAAGATTGTACATTTTGGGAGCCTTCTTTAAGAATGCTAATACAAAATTAGATGCAGGACTTTGTGAAAAGTCAATGAAAATAAGGCTCCTGAAGTTTAATTAACTACAATAAAATTTTGACTATGCTCAGGCATGTTCTACTGGCTGTGCAAATTTTGAAAAGCACATTAACTTCTTTAAACTTCAGTTTCCTCTTGCATAAAATGGGACAAACTATAAATTCCAGTGAAAGATTGGTCTGATTTTGTAAGTATATATTCTATTGGGAAAAATTTTTTGTAATCTAGAAGTGCTATAAAATTAGTCATAGCTGCGATTACAATATTTACTCATTCACTTATCTTTATGGCTACACTTACTATATCACATTTTTTAAGTGGAAGAAACAGGTTATTTCCTTTTTAGTGTAATATTTATCCTGAAGAACTAAGACTTGCTGACCTATACTTTCATGCGCTGTTCATTGACCCTCATTTATTTGTGGTGGTCATGCTCATTAAGCATTGAGCATTTATTACATATGTGCTGAGTCAGATGTAGACTTTGGCCAGCTGACTGGCTAGGGCTAAAACACCCAGTCCTTTTCGGTGTTGCTTAAACTTTTCTCTTGATTCGAATTCTTCCTTGTCAGTCAAATGATAAATTTTGTCTTCAGAGAAAGGAATTATTTGATAACTCCTTTTCTCTTACTGCTGCTGGTTCTTGTCAGTCTGTCAGAAAGCAAAAGTAAAAAGCTGCATTGAAGCTGATAGAAATTTCATGTATATTTTTCTATACCATCTTTACCTTGATAGTTGTCTCATACTTCTGTACTTCCTAGTACATTGCCTAGGGACTGAAATTCTTACAAACAAATTATTATATTTTTACTTCTTTCTTAGATGCTAGATTTCCTGCACAGAAGGTAATTAGATAAGCTCTTTCCTGTGAGCACAACTATAAGGAGAGACACACAAGATTAAGCACAGTTTGCATAATACAAGCTTCTTACCCACTTGGGACATTGGAGAGAAGCTCCATGCTCTTAGTCCTATTCTTAG
This sequence comes from Pongo abelii, assembly GCF_028885655.2. Taxonomy (NCBI): domain Eukaryota; kingdom Metazoa; phylum Chordata; class Mammalia; order Primates; family Hominidae; genus Pongo; species Pongo abelii. Next base: position 28,843,598 of record NC_071998.2, read on the forward strand.
CCCAACTGTGAGTATGTGCATGTGTAGGGGACAGGGATTGTAAAGAGGGAGAACAAAGTCAAAGACAGGGGAGGGAAACACATGTCCTTACAATGTGTCTGTTATTTCACCACCTTCTCTAACTAGCTATCATTCGGGTATTAGCTCAATTTTAGTCTCAACAAAGGACATCTGTCTCTGAGATCACCAAGATCAGTCTGGTAGCAGGATCAGGGGAAAACAAGAGTGAGAGAAAATAACAGAAAACAGTGTGGAGGCAAGGTGACTTTTGGTTAGTTGTCTGTCTTCTCAGAGCCCAATTTTTCTCATGTATGAAATGGGAATAATCATAATTACCCAATGGATTCTTATGAATATGAAATGTAATAATATGTTTAAAATGCCAGAAACTTCCTAGGTGCTCAGTAAATATCTGTCTCTCACACAAAAGATTTTTGGATGGAATATGTGCAGATCTAGGACTTGGTGCCAGCCTAAGCCATAAGATGTCCTCAGCAAGGATTCCTGAATAAATACCAAGGTAGAGGGACTGCTGCCTAGGGTTTAGTGCTTTACCTCTGTGAAATTAAGCATGGAAAAATAAGTTCAGAGAAAAAGAAAGAAAGTGGCATGCTGTGATAAAAGAATTTAAAGATTTATGTTTTTTTAAAAAATATTATTTCCTTTGAAGTCCTCGGATATGCTTTTTAAAAAAATTATCGGCTTTGGGAGGCTGAGGTGGGTGGATCACGAGGTCAGGAGATCGAGACCATCCTGGCCAACATGGTGAAACCCCGTCTCTACTAAAGATACAAAAATTAGCCGGGCGTGGTGGTGTGTGCCTGTAATCCCAGCTACACAGGAGACTGAGACAGGATAATCGCTTGAACCCGGCACGTGGAGGTTGCAGTGAGCCGAGATCGCTCCACTGCACTCCATCCTGGGTGACAGAACGAGACTCCGTCTCAAAAAAAAAAAAAAAAAAAAATCTCGGAGATACGATCTAAAGAAGTTGGTTATGAGCAGGCTCTGAGCACTCTGTGAGATGCCACTATTTAATGTTACATTTTAGAGCAGGTGCACAAAGTGTTCAATAAAGCATGCAATCTTCTAGAAGCAGTGAAACCGCAACAGAATTAGGATTCTATATAGTAATATTTTTATATCAACAAAGGATAATATAAAATAGTAGTCCGTCGATGCCAGTGAATAATGAACACTGAGATATGTTTTGCCTTTATTTATTTATTTAGAGATGGAGTCTTGCTCTGTAGCCCAGGCTGGAGTGCAGTGGCATGATCTTGGCTCACTGCAACCTCCACCTCCCGGGTTCAAGTGATTCTCCTGCCTCAGCTTCCTGAGTAACTGGGATTACAGGCATGCACCACCACACCCAGCTAGTTTTTGTATTTTTAGTAGAGATGGGGTTTCACCATGTTGGTCAGGATGGTCTCTAACTCTCAACCTCATTGTCTCCTCGCATCGGCCTCGCAAAATGCTGGGATTACAGGCATGAGCCACCGCATCCAGCCCACCATTATTTTAATGAAAGGCTCAGAGAACTAACAGATCTGACACAACTAAGATTCAAACCTTGGTCTGGCCCATTCCATAACTACTACACTGAACTGTTTTAGATTTTTAAAAAATACTAAAAGTTATCCAACAAAATTTTCTTTGCGTTTTAGCCAGGTTCTTCATATGCACGTAGACACCATAGGCATCTGAATTACATCCTGACATGTATTTATAAACTGGTGTCTCTTGATCCTGTATCCAGGCCTTTGTGAACTTTATTTCCACATAATTATTTTGATTCCATTTAGTCATGGTCAGCAAATAGGAAACTTCAATAGACTTTTAAATTTTATTCTTGATAAATAATTGATAGGTTCTGTTCCCATAAGACATAAAAGGGAAATTTCATGTGACTGCATTTAAGATTATGTATTTTCAAAACCTTAGTTGAAAGTCTTCAATTGAAATTTCTGTTAAGTAGTTTTCAAGAAATCTGTCTAGACCTAGGAGGTAGCATGAAATGCTATTCATAGAGTTATATATTTTTCTATAGACATAACATGAAGGTTTGAGAACAGTCAGACCAAGTATATTTTACTCTGTTCTTCAGTTCAAGAAAATTTGATTTGACTTTTTCACAATATGGTCCACATGAAGGATGCCAGCTGGTAAAACTTACTTCTTATTTATCATCCGTGCCTTAGGGAGGATAAACGATGAGACCCAGGGAGAAAATGAAAACACATGGCATACAGTTTTATTTCAAATAATGTGAAACTTCAAAAATATAGTGTGAGATAGATCATCATCTTCAATTTCAAATGCTTGCTCAAAACCAGGAAAGCGAGTATCTTTTTACATTAATATATTTTTTTTAGGCAAAGCATAACCTCATTTTGAAGAAGTTTTATCTATCTTGTTATCTCAGAAATGTAAAATTGATGCTCTATTCTATGTTTAATAGTTTTTTATAAACAACATGGTAAATCCTTTGTATATTTGTTTTCAATTCTAATTCCTTGACACAGTAAAACACACATGCATTGAAGGGAAAAATATTCTTGAAAGAATGGCAAAACATGAATAGGCTTAATCCTATGCCAATGTTGTAAAATAAGGTACAAATTTACTCTTATTTTCTGAGATTTTATTTTACTTCTTGCCTTAGGTGAATATTTTCATGAATTACATATTTATAATTAATTTTAATGATTGTTTTACAAATATATATAGGCCCTTTCTGGTTTATCTATGTAAGTAGTTTTATTTGAGATTTTAAACTAGACCTCATTCTTTCTTAATGACACTTAATTTCTCTTTAAAAGAATGAGATTAACATAGCCACTGTAGTTTAGTAGAATTAATCTCACACGTGGTTTTCCAATGGCAGATATTTAAGATGAAGAGACATACAATTTGAGGAAATTGCTGGAAATATTTTCCTTCTTAATCACTTTGGATTTTTCTTCTCCTACCACATCGAGAAACCAAAATCTCACAGAGATCAAAGCAACTGAATACAAAGGACTTGCTCCTACATAGCAGTAAGTTGCTTTTAGGACTGCGGTGTAAATCGGTAAATTCGTTGCCATAGCTTTTACTTTACAGTAATTCTAGTTTTCTATATGCCATGGGTATAAAAGGAAGCATGTCTATTGATGTTAATATAAAGCTGAAATGAAGCATGCAGGGTTGGAGAAACTCTAACATAATTACTACAGCATTAGAGGTGATACTTTCTTATTCTTTATTTCCAGAATAAAGTCAACTGAGTTGACTCTTGGGATAGTAGTCAGGACACTCTATTCCAATCTTGGTTCAATTTTCTCCACCCACTATACCACAGCTGCACCCAAAGTTTGGGTGAAAAGATAATTGCATAACTTTTCTTCACCTTATTTATCTAGCTATAGAATGGAATGGAAATATAGTAGAATCACATGGGGTAACATCTTCAGACTCCAAATTGTGATTTTCTTAATTCAGGTTTGAGACATGCTTAATAGAATAACATTATACTAGACTGTTTAGAATAGATCAACCCAGAAAATATGAGATTGTATGATACAGTGTTGTGTGTGTGTGTATGTATGTATAAGGGTTTGTGAAGACAGACTACGACTCTTAAGTACAGAATAAGGCTGTACATGTCAGCAGAAAAAGAATATCAAATTTAATTGCCATGTAAATAGGTCATGGATGGTCCATGTGTTCAGTTATTCCTCTATGGATCTTTTGTTTATTTTTTTTTCTGATTGTTTTCAATAAAGATTTGTGAAAGAAGAGTTTAATTACAAGTAGTAATAGTTAAAACACATTGATGTCAACTATATGTTCTCTGTGATTAAATTGAATTAGAATCAGTGGCACTAAGGAGATTAGTTTTCTTCTGTAGTTTTGCATTGTTATATTATTGTTCAATTTTATTTATATTTAATTTCAGTGATTGTTAAATGTTTTATAAGTGACCAAAATTTAAAACCTAATCATTTCATGATATATTTATCTCATGTTAAGACAGTGCTTTCTGAATCCAGAGTTCTTGTTTTAAATTATTTAATCTGACTAAATAATACTATTCAAAGGATACATTAATTTAAACGAGTTTTAAATTTCCTGGGAATAAATTTGAGTTCTGATTGTAAGTAAACTGAGGAGAGTCATCTCTGATAATTCAAAATTAATGAGACCACTATTTGGGTAGGTTCATATTAACATAAGTGGATATATTAAAATTATCTGTGTTTGCTAAATTATAACAAAACTGGCTATCTTCCTTTATTATAGCATTTATAATAAAAATGAATAACTGTATCAAAAATACTCTAATCATCATTTTATAATTGTCAAAAATCTGTCAAGACTTAAAAATAGGATTTACTTTTTGCAGGTACATTACATTTAATGAGTTTAGACATAGTCCATAAAGAGAGACTTTCTCAACTGCCACCTGCCTTTTGGTCACGTATACACTGTTTTATTAATTTTAAAGAAATCATAGTATTTTCTCATTATAACAATTTTTATTTGAAAGGAAAATGTGCTTACTTATACTTTTGTATGTTTATTACACAGGTAATATATTAACATGTATTATAGAATTCTCACAATGTATTTTGAATAAAGTATGACATTGTCTGAATTTCTACTTTCTTATTCAGCGATAAGAACTGTAATCTAGTCATATGTATCTTTGTAGTACTTTTCTGTCAATTATATAATGTTGGGATATATCATATTAAAAAATATGGTAGATGTTGTATTGCAATTCTGCTTTTTCTCTAATATATGTGGAATATTTTTCCTCCAAGTGATATTCCTCTACCTTATTATATTGAATACCTGTTTGATATTATATTAATGAATCATTGCTTATTAAGCCAGTCTCCTTTGGATGATCATTTGTGTTTATTTCCAGATTTTTGCTATTACAAGTTAATATATATATATCATATATATTATATGTAGTACATTCTGCAAATATGAGAATATTTGAGTATATCAGTATATTTTCAAAAGCAACTGACAGAAATCCAAATACCAAGATGCCCAAACAAAGAAAAATAAACTAGTGGCTATACGGGAAGTTTCTGTTGTATACAAGTTTAAGGTATGGAAATATTCAACTTCTAAGACTTTAAATGTCTCTGAATCTCTTTTCTCCTCTCCTCAGTGTGAGGCTTATTCTCAGAGAGGATCTCTTCATGTTCTAGAAAACATGCCCTCAGTTGATTTAGGTTTATGTGGTCCTTACAAGTATGAACTTAAATGAGAGTGTTTAAGGAACCATATGCAAATTTTCAGGAACCATATGCAAATTTCTCAGTAGAACTTTACTCACTTTTGTTATGTGCTTAGCTTTAGACATATTCAAAAAAAGGAGAGGGACAAGGAATCCATAGTACTGCATGTCCGGTGCTACAATTGAGACCCTTTGCCATAACCACACAGGATAGAAGAAGTTCTTCAAATAAAAAAAGACAAAACAATAAAGAAAAGAAAAGGATTATTAACATTTCAAATTTTGGGAGATATAGCCAAATTATACTTCTAAAGCAATTTATACTGCAACTAAAAAATGTGAAATAGTTTATCTGCATCAAACGAGCACATCATGTTAATCATTTGAATTTAATTCACTAAAGAAAAAAGTGTCATATTTATTTTATTTGTATTTTTATTTAATATTAGTGGAGTTTTTATATTGTTTTCATTTTTTTGGTCATTTATATTTACCCTATGGAGTTTATTTTGTGTTGAGTAACTTGTCTTTCTTACATTAATTTTCAGGAAATATTGTATGTCATGAATAGTAATTCTCTCTTACATAGGTGACAAATATGATTTGTAGTCTACATGATGTCTTTAAACTTTTCTATAATGTCCATGATCCAATATTCTTTTTCTTTTTTTATTTTTATAGATTAGGGGATACAAGTGAGTTGTGTTATATAGATATATAGCATAGTGGTGAAGTCTGGGCTTTTAGTGTACTGTTTACCTGAATAGTATACATTATACAAATAGGTAGATTTTCATCTTTCTTCCCTTCCCACCTTTTATAATCTCCTACGTCTGTTATTCCACTTTGTATGTCGTGTGTACCCATTGTTTAGCACCCTCATATAAGTGAGAATCTGTGATTTTTGCCTTTTGTTTATGACTCATTTCACTTAGGATAATGGCCTCTGGTTCCATTCGTGTTGCTGCAAAATACATAATTTTATTCTTTTTTTATGGCTGAGTAGTATTCCATGGTATGTATGTATACAACATTTTTAAATCCAGTCGTCCATTGATGGACACTTAAGTTGATTCTATGACTTTGTTATTGTGAATAGGGCTGCTATAAACTTATGAATGAAGGTGTCTTTTTGATACGGTGATTTCTTTTTCTTTGGGTAGATACCCAGTAGTAGGATTGCTGAATTGAATATTAGTCCCATTTTTAGTTATTTGAGAAATCTCCATACTGTTTTTTTTTTGTTGTTGTTGTTTGTTTGTTTGTTTGTTTTTATACAGAGTCTTACTGTGTCGCCAGGCTGGAGTGCAATGGTGCGAGCTTGGCTCACTGCTTGAGCCTCCCAGATTCAAGCCATTCTCCTGCCTCAGCCTCCTGAGTAGCTGAGATTACAGGCACGTGCCATCACACCTAGCTAATTTTTGTATTTTTAGTAGAGATGGGTTTCACCATGTTGGCCAGGATGGTCTCGATCCCTGACCTCGTGATCTGCTGTCTGGGCTTCCCAAAGTGCTGGGATTACAGGCGTGAGCCACAGTGCCTGGCCCATATTGTTTTCTATAGAGGTTTTACTAATTTACATTTTCACCAACAATGTATAAATATTGTCTTTTCTCCACATCCTTGCCAACATCTGTTGATTTTTGACTTTTTAATAATAGCCGTTATGACTGGTGTGAGATAGTATCTTACTGTGGTTTTAATTTGCATTTCTCTGATGGGCTATGATTAGTGATATTAAGTATTTTTTTTCATATGTTTGTTGGCCGCTCGTATGCCTTCTTTTGAAGAATGTCTGTGTATGTCTTTTGCCCACTTTTTAATGGGGATTTTTTTTTTCTTGTTGAGTTGTTTGAGTTCTTTGCAGATTCTGGATATTAGCCTTTTGTCAGATGTATTGACAGTCTTTTTATCACCTTTGATTACTGCATACTTCTCACAAAGGCTTGCCTCTTACTATGATTATTAGTATAGTCTGTAACATTTCTTCCAACACTTTTGAAGTTTTTTTGAAACAGAGTTTTGGGGCCGGGTGTGGTGGCTCACCCCTGTAATCCTAGTACTTTGGGAGGCCAAGGCGGGCAGATCACCTGAGGTCAGGAGTTCAAGACCAGCCTGGCCAGCATGGTGAAACCCCATCTCTACTAAAAATACAAAAATTAGCCAGGTGCGGTGGTACATGCCTGTAATCCTAGCTACTGAGGAGGTTGAGGCAGGAGAATCACTTGAACCTGGGAGATGGAGGTTGCAGTAGCCAAGATGACGCCATTGCACTCCAGCCTGGATGACAAGAGCATCTCAAAAATGAAACAAAACAAAACAAAAATCCAGAGTTTTAAAACGTTGTATCTTTAATATTTAAAAACAGGACAGTGATGACATATTGTAATACATGCTTCAATAGATAAGTAGGCAAATAACTATGCTTTGGCTGGTACTAGGGAGCAGACTAAAGTTTCCTGTGGGAGATATCACAGCTATTCCTTCCTAATCACATTCATCAGTAAGGAAGTATCTGTCTTATCAGTGTCATCTGGGATCCACTTTCTTTTCACCTTTCTGTTTCACTGCCCTTACATATTTGCTTTTGTTTCCCAGTTTAACTTCCCTAAGTCACAAGTGCCAGGTTTCACATCTTCACTTGATGGTGTCCAAAATAAAAAGAGAGAAAATGCAGATGGTGGATGAGAGGATTTCCTTACATAAGGCTCTCTCCTTTATCAGTGAAGAAAATATTTTCCAGAATACTTCATATTACATTACCTGCTATATTTCTTTGGCCAGAATGGTATCTCACAACCACCTCTGCAGAACACTCCTAGGCAAATGTGGGTGTGATTCCTATGATTGGCTAAAATAAATCATTTTTCATACCCTGGCCAGGGTGTTGCTACTTAAGCATATTTTTTAGCAAGGAAAATGTGAGACAATGGCTAACAAATAGGGAAATAATAGTCTATTACATCAAACATGCAAATATAATACTTTAAATTTACAGAGGTTTTTTTTTTTTCTTACATTAGCTTGTTTGGTTTGTCTCACATTTATGTAAGAAAAGTCTTCATTCCAGTTTTAAAGATGAGGAAACAGGTCTAAAAAATTACATGATTGGCTGAGTATTACAAAACTGATAAGAGACATGAGGAAATTTCATTCAGGTCTTTCTATTCCTAGTTCAAGACTTTATTTGCTATAGATTGTCTATCATTAAAAAAAGACAAATAAACATGTCTTCAAAACAATAACAATGTACTAGTGGTTTTCGATATATAGATGAATCATCATTACCAGAACTCTAATTTCCTTTTTTTCCTTAGGTGCTAAAGTTGTCTTGGGAGTAGCTAACCACTATGGAGTGGCCTCTTGGTAGAAAGAAATGATGGCCATATAACAGGGTACATAAGCCATTTCTCATGCAAAGGAAACTTGCAATTATTAAAATAGGTGGAATAAGTCATTTTTCACAGATTGTTCTGAACAAGCAGGAAATGTGAATTGGGTGATTTCATGGAAGATTTTCATTTTTATACAAATGAGATACAAGGTAAGACACCTTGTGCATCATTTCACTTAGCTCAACAGTATGTAGTGAAGATTCTGTTGTTGTACAGGATTCTAATGGCTTTAAGATATTGACAGGTTTTTGTTTTGTTTTTGTTTTCCTTTATCTCAATAGTAGAAAAATAGCAGAACAGACTTGGTTTTGTGTATAGTCTCTCTCTCAGATACTTCTTTCTTTTAAGGACTATCATTCAGATGTTTTGCTGACTGTTGTAGGAATTAATTCCAAAGCAATCTTGTCACATTTAAGCTCACAAGACTTTGGTTCACTCTTATTTTGTGATAATTCAGTACTAAGAACTTTAATGTCTGAGGATCGCTTCTGGTGACAGCCAGTTTGACATGCTGGTTCAGATAAACCAAATTTAAGTACGAAAACAGAAGTGCTGCATTTCCTGCATTATGAATATTCTTAGTACCTGAGGTAATAAAAGATTCTTTTCACAGATACTTATTAAGTTATTTGATTTTATTCAAAGCATTCTTATTCAGTAGACATACTGATTTTCAGAGATGTTAAATTATAATTCCTTTGATGTTTTATGGCCTGTTCTTGAATATCTGAAAAGTGATGGAGAATAAAATCCAACTTCAATTACTTGTTTATACTATACAAATAAGTAATTATTGTTTACAATGTATATTTTAGATTTATTTGCAAGGAATCAAGCAATTAGTTTTATAAATAAAAATTTCGCTAATTTAGTAAGACACCTTCTAAAACCTCTTATTAAAAATAAATAAAAGCGAGCCCTCTTTCTCATATCTATCTATCTTTTGGGAGTTCTCTCTGCCTGCTTATATTTTTAGTATTTTATCCATTTCATGATTATAAGAAAGAGGGTTCAGTAATATGAGTATCTAAATGAATTTTGAGGTACTGACAAGTTTAGAAATGATTTTAAGGTACCTATAATAAATTTAGAAATGACTCATGTGAATGGATTTTTAGGAGTCAACAAATTGGAGAGAATAGCTGAAGTTGTGTAAGGAGTTTATAAAACATTTCAGTTTATCAAACATACTTTGGACTGGAAATTCCAGATTGCAGTATAAATTAGAACTAGTGATTAAAACGTCCATTAATATATTAACGTTTTCTAAAATACCACTTACAGAGTAATAACAAGAACCTTGTGTGTGTGTGTGTGCCTTGGACAGTTGTCTTCTCAGACTAGTTTTTCATCTGTAAGATGATGAGCTGACTAGACAGGGTCATAAAATCAAATGCCTATTGGGGGCAAAGTGAATGAGGAATGGCTGAGACTCTATAACTGGAGAATTCATGTTCTGTCCAAGCTGGTTTCTGTCTTTCTCTCTATATACCTCTATACACACCTACTTGCTTACCCACCTAAATATTCTGGCTTAAATAAAACGTGTAGAGTTGAATTTAGCCAATGGGGATCCAAATTGCAACTTCTGAAATAACAGAATAACTAAGATCACATCCACCTTTAAAAAATGGAATTTTTTGAGAAGAGGAGAAAAAGAAAAGTATATAAAAAATGGAATTTTTAAATAACCAAGTAAGAGAATCATTTATTTATTCTAAACGTCTACTTGCCTAATTCGTGTTACCCTTAAAATTTGACGCTGCAGTTGATCCCAAATTCTTAGCTCTATTTGAATGTTATAAGAGCAATTATTTTGATAAAATAAATTGAGTATATGTATATGTAATTATTAAACGTATTACTTGATATACATATGTACACACATAGACACATACACTAAATATACACAATTTTATTTATTTCTTGGAGAAATGGATCCTATCACTGACTTTGGAGTTAGATAATATAGAACTTTTAAAATATAAAATGAACCTTGATATATTCTTGTGAAGAAAATCAGACTTCAAAGATCCAACAGAAAGGACATCTCCCATTACATGAGAAACTGGCTTTTTCCGTTGCACGATTTTTCATTTCATCCTTTCCTTTGCCTGATCAATTTTTTTAAACTTTAATCATCAGTAAATCACAGTTACTTAATTTTGTTCTTTGTAAATACTTAAACTTAATGCAATAAAAAGAGTAGATCTATTTTACAAAAGATTTTTTTTCTCCTGCAATTCAAGTTTCTTCTCCTATTTTATAGTCCTAGTAGTTATGAATCTTGAAAAGTTAAGCCTGAGTGCTTAGGACTGTTTAGAGAAAATCAATTATAGCTTATCCTAGGCTCAGGAGACAATATAAAATTCTGATGATGTTCAGGTTTAAGGTTATGCCTGGATCATTAAATTATGTTCAGTATCAAATCCATGGGGGAAATGGCCAATTCTGGGTTATCCAGCTTACCACAGAGAGCCAACATAAGCTTTTGGATTTCCCAGAGACTCCATGAGAACAGACACTTTGCTCTTTTCACTGCCATATCTCCAGTGCTTTGAGTCATTATTCTCAATGTTTAGAACAGGATCTGGGACATAATAGTTACTCAATAAATGTGTAAAAATTCTTGAAATAACTTTGGGAAAATATTTTAGGAGGCAGATATAGATATAGATTTGATGTCTATTGATACAGATGCCAAATATAGATATAAGTTTTCCCATTAAGAGCAAATATTAGTATAAGGGAAATATAATACAAGAATTGAAAAATGTTTTCTTAATAGTTCTTTGAATTATGGGATAAACATTTTGTTTTTCATTGCTGTAATAGTAATAACCAAAAGAAGTTTTGAAGGTTAAAAGAGATTTTCATTTTCTTAAAATTTCTAACAAAAATCTGAGGCTGAATTAGATATTGACCTCAGTTGTTGTATTGAATTAGGTTTGCAATAGATAATATTGATTAAAATACCCTAGTATAACTATTATATAGTTAATAGATCAGTGAATAAATGAGTTAACTGTAGCCGTATTCACTTATTAGTGTCAGCAATAAGATAATTATGGAATCTTATTTCATTCAATTCTTATACTTTGCAGATATATACACACGTGCATATATGCATATATATGCACATGAATGTGTGTGTTTGTGTGTGTGTGTATGTGTGTTATACAAATTGACTGAGGCAGGTTATCTAGTTTTAATATTTGTAGAAATTCTGCTTCTTAATTTTGTTGTCTGTAATCTGCACTGCTTAATTATATTTTTATTATTGTTACCCCCAACCCCCCACCCAACTGAAGGTCATTTAAATTCTGTTGACTTCTACTTTACAACTAATATGTTTCAAGTAGTATCCCTTCATTAATTGATAACATTGTATGATTTTGAGTTATGAAAATAACTCACCAGGTAAGAGAAATGCTTATTTCAAAACAAACACCAATTCATATTTATATTGTTGTGTCCTCATTATTTTATTTCATGCTTGTAGAGCAGAACAATAACTAGAGATTTGTATGTTATCTACTACGGTATCAGATACTATCCCCACTTAGTAGCTTAGAAGAACGATTACTTGTGTTGCTCACGAATCTTCTATTTTAGGCAGTATTTGGCAGAATGGTTTACCTCAGCTGCGGTAACTAAGGTAAGGGGTGGATAATCCACTTTATGATAACTCACTCACATGATTGACACATTATGACTGAATATTGGCTGGAAGCTCAGCTAGGGTTGTGGGTGAGAGGCCTTTTTTTTTTTTTTTCCCTCCATGTAGGCCCCTTCATCGACTGCTTAGGTTTCCTCACAGCATGGTAGTTTCCTTTCAGTAGCATACTAAGAAAACAAAGTGTAAGTGTATGGTGTTTTTGTGACCTAGACATGGAAATCACATAGCATCACTTAATCCATACTTTGTTGGGTGAGGTAGTCACAAAGGCCCACTTAAGTACAAGAGGTGGGGAGATAGACTCCCTCCTTTGATGAGCAGTTAACAGGGTTCTAGAATAACATGTAAGATGGGAGGTACTGTTGCATTTACCTTTGGAAACTATGACTTACTATATCATGTTGTAAAATAAAAAATCTATTATTTTAAGGTTTCCAAACAAAGTCTTCTGGAGAAGTGTTTTGATTCAGAAATGAAAGTGTTGCACTTGTAATCCTGAATCATTGTGTATGTATTTACATGGCTGTCTTCTGAATGGGGATTTTCATAGTCTTATGGCTTAGAACCTCCTTTTGTGTTAATACATTAGAAGCCAGAGTATATGTCTACTATGTGTGAAGAAATGGATAAATACTTTTTGATGCCATCATTTTTTTGAAGCTTTCCTTATACCTAGAAAGGACCTTTCCTAGGATATAGTAAAAATCATGAGAATCAATCATGAGCATGTTTCATGTTTCCTGTGTATTATTAGACTCTAATCTCTTTTTTCTACTCATTGTTTTTCTGTATCAACAAGTGCATGTACACATAGAAGACTAAAATTATTTAAGGCTGGAACCTATACAAAAGGATTTGCATCAAAGGAAGAGTTAATATTCAAAGTTTGTTAACTGAAGTAAACGGAAGAATTAGAACTTTTCTGTAAACCCTATTTTAGAACAGTTGAAAAATAATACATCAGACATTTCTGATGTCAGTATTGATTTTAAAAATGATCAGTTTGATTTTGATCTGAGCTACATCCTCAGCAGTTTTCTGGCAAAGATGACATTTTGGCATGATGAGTATTCTAGTTAGTGTTAAGATGTAGTTTTGATATTTATGACTTCAAGATATATTAAAACTTTAAAGCAAAGCTTAAGAATGATTTATGCCGTCACAAGTTCTTTGTGTTTTATACTGAGGGGGAAATAAAATTTAGATAATGTGTAATGTTCAGTCTCTCTTTCTCTTACGCTTTCTCTCTTTCTCTGTCTCTTTGATAGAATCTGTAAGAACAGTGAAACCAGACATTTTCTTTTTGTAAGAAGGCAATTATGAAACCCAAGGTGCAGTGAAATAATCTTTGGGGGAATATTCTTTGGAATAGTCTGTTTGCTGCTAGTTTCAAGTAGAAAAATAGTAGGAGTATTTTTTTCTCCAGCTGCACTTTTAATAATTCTACATTTTGATTTGATTTGATATTAAAATTGAACATAATTCTATTTTATATTATTTTATAATGGATGTTTATCCAAATCACAAACAATATCTAGTTTGATTCATATTATACATTAGCTTCTTTTTTTATATACACCATCCATTTCTGGAAGAATGTTTAATGACTTGGCTATTCTGTCCAAACGTCCCTTTCATATCCATTGATTTATTACTTCATTCTTATATTTATTCATCTATTGTGCCTTGCATGACTGTTCATTTAATGAACATATACTGTGCTTTCCATGTGCTTGGGCAAGTGTTACCTGTAAAGTTAAATAAGATGCTATCCTTTCTCTGAAGTTTATAATCGATTACAGAAGGTTATTGATTTTTATTTTAACTGCAAACATTGATATATTCAAACATGAATTCATAAAGTGGCTTCCTTGGTAACTGTCTATTGAAATATATTCATTTTTATATGAATCACAAAGGATTTCTATATGAATTTATTTCTTTGTATTCTTCACATTATGTGGATGAGTGGTTATCTTTTTATGCTATTAAAATCCCATCTCAAGGCTGGGCATGGTGGCTCACACCTGTAATGTCAGCACTTTTGGAGCCCGAAGCAGGCGGATCACTTGAGTCCAGGAGTTCAAGACCAGCCTGACCAACATGGTGAAAGTCCATATCTACCCAAAATACAAAAATTAGCCATGCCTGATGGCGGGCGCCTGTAGTCTCAGCTACTCGGGAGGCTGATGCAGGAGAATCACTTGAATCCAGGAGGCAGAGGTTGTAGTAAGCCGAGATTGTGCCACTGCACTCCAACCTGGGCAACAGAGTGAGACTGTCTCAAAAACAAACAAACAAACAAACAAACAAAAAACACATCTGAAGAATAATAGAATATTTTCAGCTCTACCCAATGAACTGTGATGAGGTTAGTATTGTTAACATTTCAATAGCACTAATATGGTATATATTCAAGAAAGTAAAATCCTTATAGTTTTTATTGTTACTATGTAGTGGCTTGTTACACAAGAACTGTTTTCTTTGAGTTATCTAGTTTTCTATGATTAGGATCCTTCACCATAAGGGAGTGGTTTTAAAGTGTTATTCCTAGATCAGCAGTATAAGCATCATCTGGTAGACTGTTAGAAATGCAAATTATCAGGCTCTACCTCCTACCTATTGAATCAGAAATGCTGGAGGGGCAGCCCAGCAACCTATCAAGGCCTTCCAGGTGTTTCTGATGTACACCAATGTTTGAGAACCACTAAGAAAGAATTCCAACACACTTATTTATCTAAAGTAAAATTTTGAGACATTCATAGGATACTGGTGGTGCAGATATACTTGCTTTACCTAGTTAAAATTGAGTGGAAGTTAATAAGCTCATGTCAGGTTCAGGGCTATGACTATGCCTGCTTGGGATCAGGTTCCAGCCTCAGCTGAGGTCCAAGGGGAGTGGGTGGATGGGTGATAGCTGAAAGAACACCTGGGGCTGTAGGCAGGTGAATATGGTTTTATTCAGCAGCTCTCTCAGCAGCAGCTTTTTCACATTAGCTCCCTCACACTGTCTACCTTTATCTTGGCTGTTTGCTGTGGCTCTGCGCCTCCTCTCGGCAGCCGGCTCTGTGCCTCCTGCCGTCCCCACGCCTGCAGCTGCACAGCTGTCTCTCCCTTGCCTTCGTGGTCAGCAGCTTAACTCTTTCCCTCTGGGCATGAGTATGAGCCATGTTGAGCCCTGTTGTGCCCTGTTGTGCCCTGGCTCCTCTGTCCATCTGCAAGACAGACAAATCTGGTCCTCTCTCTTTCTTTGGGCGCCAGCCTGAGCCATGCGGAACTGAGCCCTGTGCACAGCATCAGCAGGGCAGTTATACCTTCTACAGACAATAGTGGCTCAGAGACTAGTGTGAACTTACACAAACAGGTTATATAACAAGTGGAGTATGCGCCTGGCACCTTAAACTCACTAAGTCATGCAGGCCTGGATGTCTGCCTCGGCCTAATCTTGACCAAAGCACATCCATATACCTTATACTTAATTTTTCTTCAAAGAATCTGTGTTATAAAACTATCAACATTTGTCAAATTATCTCTATTCTTTAGGAGAAAAATCAAATATATATCTGTCCCTTAGCATTAGTTTGATATTTAAATAATCAAATCTATATGTAACTTTATAAGTTCTTCTGCAATCGTAGCATTCTCTCTGATTTATAATCAAATGTTACCATTGGAATGTTGGCCTAATTTAGAGAAACTTGAGCAGGATAAAGCAATTCTCTAATACTCTAATACTATGAGAAAAAGATAATATTTAATGGTCACTTATTAATTTTAGACCACTTCAAATATGTTATCTCAATTTTCACAAACACTCTGAAATAGTTATTATTGCCCCCCCTTTAATTGATCAGTAAACCAAGGAACAAAAAGAAATGTTAAATAACTTGCCACAGCTAGTAAATGGTGGAACCAACATTTGACCCAAGGGTTGTCGCTTCAGAAACAACCTTAACTAGTTATGCTTCGTTGCTGCAGTGGAAAGTACATTGGGTCTGGTGTTAGACTTTTGTCAATGGTGCTCAAAGCATGGTTTCCGGATCAGCAGTATCTGCAAGATCTGGAAACTTGTTTGAAATGCAATTTCCTTAGCTTCATCTCCGCCCTCCTGAAGCAGGAACTCTAGAGGTGGGGGCCCAGCAATCTGCGTTTGAATAAACTCTTTAGGTAATTCTGATATACTTTAAAGATTGAAAACTATTCATCTAAATTCAACACCAGATTCTATTATTTACTTTCTCTAGAATTGGAAACCAAATAATTTGTAAACAATTGTAAGTGAAACAAATATTTTAAGTGGGATTCTTCATTTTTAAAAGGAGACTAATAGTAAACCCTACATGTTAGGTGGTTGTGAAATTTCTGAACTATTGAATGAGAAAGTTTCATGATTCACAAAGTACTTTTTTTTTTGCCCAGGCTGGAGTGCAGTGATCTTGGCTCACTGCAACTTCTGCCTCCTGGGTTCAAGTGATTCTCTTGTCTCTGCTTCCCGAGTAGCTGGGTGTACAGGCGCCCACCACCATACCCTGTTAATTTTTGTATTTTTTAGTAGAGACAGGGTTTCCCTGTGTTGGCTAGGCTTGTCTCGAACTCCTGACCTCAGGTGATCTGCCTGCCTCAGCCTCCCAAAGTGCTGGGATTACAGGCATGAGCCACCGCGCCCGTCCCACAAAGTACTCTTAAAATGTTACTTGATATTAATTTATCACATCAGCTTGTGAAGGTGACTGAAAGTTTCATGATAACTTATGCTTTTAGGAGTTTTATAATGTCTTAGGAAACTTGTGTAACTTCTTAATCAACAGCTTCAATAGATTAAACTTGATTAGTATGTCATTGTAGATTGCTCTCTAATGAAGCAAGCCTGAAGGTCGTGAGATGGGATGAGAATGAGTGGGAATAATCTACCTAGAATACCTACTTTGGAGGGTGAGCTTAGTAAGTAGGTAACCATGAGGAATTGTAGAGTTTTTGGGAGAGTAGGTCAGAAAGAGAATTTGCTGAAATACACTAGTGCCAACCTATTTATTTTGGTTCTGCCCATTCCTGATGTTTAGGGTTCCATTCCGTCTTTTTTGTGTAGCTCGGATAACTCCATCTTCAGTATGAATCAGTAGCCCTGAGATTTGAGGTATAGTGCAGGAGAGTATGGTGCCATTTATGGACGGCTCCAAGAAGGGGACTCTAGCTCAGAGTCGAACAAGCCCATGTGATGATTTGAGCTCTGAGAGAGCTGCTAGGAGGAAAATAAAGAGTTAGGCACTGAGGCTGGATAAATCTATGAAGGCTTCTCTTTCATAACTCTTAGTAACATTTAGGTGTAACTGCAGGGCTCAAAAGAAATGAGGACATGGATGCTCTTAGAATTCAGAGGGATAAGGATTTAGGATATTCTGTATGTGTGTGTCTCTGTTTCTGTCTGCCTGCCTTTCTCTCTCTCGCGCTCTCTCTCTCTCTGTCATACACACACATATACACACAGACACAAACACACACGTGCACATACAGACATATCTCCTTGAGTAACTAAGATAAAGGCTGAGTGGGAAAAATGTGGTAATGGCTGAGTAAGAACTTAGAGAGTTGTAGTATAACCCACTGCCGGGTTCTTTTCTCCCTTCTTCCACAGTGGAGATGAATGTCAAGAGAATAATTCTGAGATGCTTTGGAGAAAATTGACTTGAGAGCATATTATTTTATATTCTACTCAGACCTTTTCTCCAGTCTGCTGAAGAGTCTGTCCTCCAAAATCTTTTTCAGTTGCTTGTTCTCATTTAGTTATTAATAGAATGAGTATCACTAAAGTTATAGAAGGAATAAAGGATCTCCTAATCTTTTTTTTTTTTTTTTTTGAGACAGGGTCTTTCTCTGTCACCCTGGCTGGAGTGCAGTGACAGGATCTCAGCTCGCTGTAGCCTTGACCTCCTGGGCTCATGCAGTCCTCTCATCCCAGCCTCCCAAGTAGCTGGGACTACAGGCATGAATCACCATGCACTCCATTTGTTTTTTTTTGTTTTTTTTTTTTTTACTTTGTGTAGTGTCAGGGTTTTGCCATGTTGCCCTGGCTCGTCTTGAACTCGAGCTCAAGCAATTTGCCCACCTTGGCCTCCCAAAGTTCTGGGATTATAGGCTTGAGCCACCGTGCCCAGCCTAGAATCTCTTAATCTTATAAACAATTTTTAAAATTAATCCAGATGAATCCAGAAAGTTGCATCTGAATCATGTAGGGAACAAAGTATATAGATATAGCCTGGTATATAGTCTGGTATATTTTTTTCTACACATTCTGTATGTTTTAAAGCTTAGAAAACATAGTATATTATTGTAGGGGAGTAAGTGTATAGTACTGTTTCATGAGAAGGTCAAAATAAGTTTCATGAGGAGTCAAAGATTACCGCATATTCAAAATTTGAGCTTGCTTATGGATTTAAATTAGGAAAATAGAGGGAATTATTGTATTATACAAGCCGAGATATTATTGCTTTCATAGAGCCAAAAAACTGCTTATTGCCTTCAAAAGAGAAAAAAAAGGAGACAGTGTCACATTACTGGTAGATTTAAGTGAGTACTTACTTGTCCACTTATATCTTTGAAAATAAAATTGAGTTTTTTTAGTCTGATATTATTTTTTAGGTTTTCCCATATGCAATGTCTTACTACATCTAGGCCTAATGGAAATTGCAGTGTGTGTTTCATATGCCACAATCTGTCTTCAGTTTACTCCTTGACTTCCCATACCTTTAAGCACTAAAAGTAACTATAAAGTTGGAGTTAATATATTTTGTTTCTCACATGTTTCCAGAATGATGCCTGCTCATCTTTAGTTGTTCTTGGCATTCTCTATCAGAGTTCATTGTGTTGACTAGAAAGGTTGACTATACAGGACAGTGTTTTTATATGTGTAGAACACCATACTTAATGTAGTTGAACATATCAAATCTTATTGTAATTATTTATTTATGAGTCTGTCTCCTCAACTGCTGTCCACTAATTGTGAAAATATATTGGAAAGGCACTGTTATTCATTTAGCTTCATGGAATGGTAAATATCATATGCTCAATGACATTTTGTGGCATTTTAAACTGAATATTTCTTGAGTAGAATTCTTTTTTTTTTAACTTTTCTGTAGGTGGGGATGTTGGAGATTATATGCAATTTAGTTCTTAATTTTTCTATGATCTTATGAGATCATAGCCAACCAATGGGAATGTCTAAATAGATTACTTTGCTTGCATAAGTTATTACTATTATTGTTTATTCTGCCTTTGTTTCATTCTACAGTAAATCATAGATTCTAGGAAGAAGCAAAATTTGAAATTTTGGGCTTAATATTTAGATCTAAGATACATTAAGTGGTACCTACCCTCCTGAAAGAGTGAATATATTTGGTTTATTCTCAGGTAATAATTTGGGAAGTGTAAGAAAATATGGATGAGTGAATTTCCTACAACATTGTAGTAGAAGTATCATGTGAAATTGATACTCAAAGACCTGTCTAAGAAGGCTAGCATTTTATAAAGTATTACGTTAGTAATGAAATGTTACCTTCCAAAGACACAAATAACTTTTTCATGTACTTCAGTCTTGGAAGTTATCAGAAGAAACGTAGTGGCATAAAAACTGTGCAAGAATTTTAGCCTTATTTATTGATACTCCATCTATATGCATAAATGAGATGTAATCATGTACCAAAGTACATTTATCTACTGTTTCTTGTTTAGGAATAGGTAAGAAACCCAGATTTAAATGAAAACCATTTGTTTTATCTTATTTTCTTGCCTAAAGCAAAGAGTTGATTGACTGCTATAATATGAATTTAGAGGTAACTAAAATCCCAATATTGTTGAAACTACACTACTATATAACCTGTCAATTCTTAGGGATGCACATAAAAGCCAGATACATTTTCAGTTGCTCAGTGTATTGTGAAAAGTCTAATGGGGCTTTTTTCTCTCTTGAAAATTCTTCATGGGCTTTGAGTTACATCTCAAGGGCTGTGTTGTGGTTTTACAATTAACCTCTTATAGTGAAGAGTATACACATATGTTTTATAGTAGTTAACTCATTGTATACCATATTATTTCAGTGTATATGTGCCCAGAGCAATCTATAGTAGCAGTAGATAAAACAAGGGCAAAGCTTTAATTCTAAGGGCTACTTTAGAATTCCCTGTATAATTTTTGTTGCTATCACTTCTCCTAGAATGTTATGGTAAGAAAGCTTCCAGATCCCTAGTTTATAATCGCAGTTACTTCTGCTTTTTTCATGCTGTCATGGTTCCTCAATGAAGGTGGGTGTTTTTTTGTTTGTTTTCATTTTAGTTTTTAACATCACGGAGATGAATTCTTCTATGCTCTTAGCTTTCTTGAGGTGGCACTGTAAGCTATTTACTCCAGGAATAAACTGTCACTTTTTCAAAAAAGGAAACACAAACATAGCTTTATTGGCAGTAACATACATTGCATTGTTTTAGAGTTTTAAAAGTTTATAATTTTATAAAAGCTAATTTTGTACTAAATATTACTCTGTTAATTCCTTTTTACAGTAAATTATTCCAATAAAATAGTAATTAAATGTTTCTTTTAGAGGAGATTGATATTCATTTTGTTCTTTTTTTCTCATTTATTTTTATATTATTGTTAAAAAAAAAAGGAAAACCCTCACAGTTTTCTAAAAGAATATAATGAAAAATATCTAGGTCACATATTTATTTCTGCTAAACTCTGATTCCTGGAAACTTGTGGGAGAGAAGAGTTGTAGTCAGTACAGTTCATGATTATTAGCATCAATATCACATAGGAGAAAGACAGTGATTTTTTAAAAATGGCTAGAAAAGTAGAGATCTATCATTCATGTATATAAGTGACAAACACCCCAACTTTAAAAAATTTATTTTCTAGGGTTAAATAAGTTCTGGAGATTTTAAATTTATAGAAGAAAAAGATCATCATATTCCTAGCTCCAAGGAATAAGAACACATCAATTTGTGCCAAGGAAAGAGCAATGTGAAAACCGTAAGGGCATTATTTCTTCTTTCTGTGGAAACACAATGTTGGCAAATTATCCATTATTTTTTCTCACAATGAAATCAGAATAATAATAAAAAGAAAAAAGTACTGTATGCAAGTCCCTATGATAAATGCATTATGTGTATTGTTTCATCTAATATTCTCCAAAGCACATGACATTATTACTATTGCTCTTTTGCTGCTGAGGAATTAGGGTTGAAGGGATTTATGTCATTAGGAAATACAAAATGGCATGTGGAATGGGGTGAATGGCCCAGTCAATGGGACTGTAGAGTCTGAGGTGTTAACTCTGAAGATGCGGATTTTTGTACTAGAGGAGACAGTAACATCAACACTTCTTTCATCTTTTCTGTCTCAGAATTTTTGCTTTCCCCTCTGCTCCTCTTCCCTACAAATACATATTTTCTACTAGTGATATTATAGTAGCAGCTTCCTTTTCTAATATAAAGTTAGGAGCAGATAAAGCTGTGGTACCTGGATTCCATAGCACAAAATGCATGTATATTTGTTTTCCTTATAAAATATTTACTAACAAAGCTGATTATATTATATAGTAAATTGAGCTCTTGAATAAAGTTTCAAAGGAACTCCACCACTTGACTGTACTAACCAGAGTTTATTTTATGGCATCCTACTTTTAGTATAGAGCTTCCCCTTTTATTAGAAACATGCTGTTGCTCTTACAGATTCCTATTCAGCCTTTGGAGCCAATGTGAGTTTTTTTTTTTTTTTTTTTTTTTTGAGGCGGAGTCTCACTCTTGTCGCCCAGGCTGGAATGCAGTGGCGCGATCTCCGCTCACTGCAAGCTCCGCCTCCGGGGTTCACGCCATTCTCCTGCCTCAGCCTCCGGAGTAGCTGGGACTACAGGTGCCCGCCACCACGCCCGGCTAATTTTTTTTTATATTTTTAGTAGAGACGGGGTTTCACCGTGTGTTAGCCAGGATGGTCTCGATCTCCTGATCTTATGATCCGCCTGCCTTGGCCTCCCAAAGTGCTGGGATTACAGGTGTGAGCCACCGTGCCCGGCCCCTTGTGAGATGTTTAAGAGCAGTTTCTTAAAGGTGATTTTTAGTTGCTCACTGAAATACTATTAACTAAAACTATTAATCCAAGTGTAGTATAAAATTCTTAGGCTGCTTAATTCAAATCAGAGTGACTCTTGTTTGTCATGGCTCTTGTAACTCCATCAGCATCAGTTGAATAGAAGTGTGTTTGTGTCCATTTTAGTGGAGAGAATTTCTGTCTGGATCTCATGGGGAAAAAGTCAAGGTTGAGGCAGTTGTTCTGAGCCTTGATCCCTTTAACATTTGTTCAGTTTTCTAAAGACCTGAGAATTACATGGGCGTTGATCTGTATCAGTTGCTATTAATAATCTTGGATTATTTTATTTTTGCATGAATAAAAAAAATGTGGAGTAAAGGCTGATTTCAGTATTACCAGTTTGATTGCAGAGATTTATATTTCCTCAGTTTCAAGATTAGAAAAATAAGTTCAGCTTTAAAGAATAATTTTCCTTGTATTTGTTGGGTGTATTTTTTCAAAAAGAACTTGTAATGTTTTTAGATGAGCTTGGTAAACATGTACTTTGAAGTAATATACACACGATATAATATCTATTTTTAGTTCTAAAGTTACTGTCATTTGCAAGGGCATGTATTTCCAAAAACAAATAATAAAAAGCTTTTATTTTCATAGCTATTAAATTGCATAACAGTCTTCTTTGTGTACCCAGTAGTTACCTAATTTCCATCCAAAATTACGGTTCTAGCAATGTATGAGAATTGGACTGTTAACATTAGAAATAAAAAATGAAGAAATTCATTGGAATGAGTCATGTTACCTTTCATAAAAGCTTGACAAAAAATGGATTCTGCCTACTAATATAAATGGCCTAGCTAAATGAGCAAACAACTTTCTGTTCTTAGAACAAGTAGAAAATAAATAAGGAATAAATAATATAGAATTAGATAAAAGTAAGCTAAAAATAAAAATATGCAGTGGTGAAATAAAATTATCAAGAATCTGAATAGACACAAATAAAACTAGATTCTTTAACTGTACTTTCCATAGTGCTATAAAACTTAATCTGTTCATTAATTTCTTTATATTTTTAACGCTGTATATTTATTAAATAACAACTACTGTCAAGAACTCTGTAGTCGTATGCCTACAAAGATATATTATTTCCTTATAAAGGGAAAATAACTTGTATTAAGTCCTTTTTGCTATGTATTTTTACATATGTTGTTTCACTTAATCTTTAAAAGTGAATTGATAATATTTCAAAATACAATTTATATATAATCAAATAGTGACTCAGAGAAAATACCCAGAAGCTAGTATTTTATTATTAAATCAATTTTTATTTTAAATATGTTCAACTTTTAATTTTAATTCAGGGGGTACATGTGAAGGATTACTACATAGGTATGTTGTGTGATGCTGAAGTTTGTGGTACAATTATCCTATCACCCAGGTAGTGAGCATAGTATGCAACAGGAAGTTTTTCAGCCTTTCCTCGCTTCCTCCTATAGTAGTTTCCAGTGTCTGTTGTTCCCATCTTTATGTCCATGTGTATTCAGTGTTTACCTCTCACTTATAAGTGAAAATGTGTGGTAGAAAGTTTTCTGTTCCTTTGTTAATTCACTTGGGATAATGATCTCCAGTTGCATCCAAGGAGGACACAATTTAGTTCTTTTCATGGCTTTCATATTCCATGGTGTATATGTAACATATTTTCCTTATGTAGTACACTGTTGATGGCACCTAGCTTGATTCCATGTTTTTGCTATTGTGAATAGTGCTGCAATGAACATGAAAATGCATGTGTCTTTTTTGCAGAACAAATTGTTTTCCTTTGGGTATATACCTATTAATGAGAATGTTGGGTTGATTGGTAGTTTTGTTTGAAAATCTTTGAAAAATTGCTAAATGGCTTTCCTTAGTGGCTGAACTTTCATTCCCACAAAGAGTGTATAAGTGTTCCCTTTTCTCTGCAGCCTTGCCAGCATCTATTGTTTTTTTGCTTTTTAATAATAGCCATTCTGACCAGTGTGAGATAGTATTTCATTGTGGTTTTGATTTGCATTTCTCTGATGATTAATAATGTTGAGCATTTTTTCATATGTTTGTTGGCCACTTGCATGTCTTCTTTTCAGAAGTATCCGTTCATATCTTTTGTCGACTTTTTAGTGGGATTACTTGTTCAATTTCAGAACATATTGGTCTATTAACATTTTTATTTTCTTCCTGGTTTAATCTTGGGAAGTTGTGTGTTTCCCCAAATTTAGTTGAGTGTTGAGTTTAATTTCAGAATTTATTTGTTTGTTTTCTGCCTCAATGATCTGTCTAATGCTGTCACTGGAGGTATTGAAGTTTCCCACTATTACTGTATGTCTGTCTAAATCTTATTGTAGGTCAAGAATAATTTGTTTTATGAATCTGAGTGCTTCAATGTTTTATGCGTATATATTTAGGATAGTTAAATTTTGTTGAATTGAACCTTGTTTATGTAATACCCTTCTTTTTCGTTGATCATTGTTGGTTTAAAGCCTGTTTTATTTCACTTAAGAGTAGTAACTCCTGCTCTTTTTTATTTGCTGTTTGCATGGTAGATGTTTCTCCACTCCTTTACTTTTAGCCTCTGGCTGTCATTATATGTGAGATGGGTCTGTTGAAGACAGCAGACCCCAGCTTGCCACTTTATTCCTTTTAAGTGGGGCATTACACCATTTACATTCAGTTTTAGTATTGATATAATAGCTTTTGATCCTGTCATATTGTTAGGTGGTTGTTTTGTAGACTTTATTTTATAGTTGCTTTATAGTGTCTGTGTGCTATGTGCTTAAGTGTGTTTTGTGGGAGCAGTTATCATTCATTTCTGTGTTTAGCACTCTCTTAAAGACCTTTTATAAGGCCAATCTAGTGGTAGCAAATTCCCTCTCTGATTGCTTATCCAAGAAAGATCTTCTCCTTCAGTCATGAATCTTAGTTTGGCATGATATGAAATTCTTGGTTGAAATTTTTTTTTCATAAGAATGCTGTAAATAGGCCTCCAATCTCCTCTGGCTTATGAGGTTTCTGCTGAGAGGTCTGCTGCAAGCCTGATGGGACTCACTTTGTAAGTGCCCTGACCTATCTCTCTAGCTGCCTTTTAATATGTTTTTTTTTGTTTGTTTGCATTCACCTTGATGACTCTGGTGACTCTGTGCCTTGTGGATGGTCATATTGTATAGTATCTTGCAGGGATTTTCAGAATTTATTGAATGTGCTTGTCAACCTCTCTAGGGAGAGTGGAAAAATTTTTGTGTACTACATTCTTACATATGTTTTCCAAATTGCTTATTCTCCCTCCTAATCTCTCAGGAATGTGAATGAATCATTGGATTGGTCTCTGTATGAAATCCCGCATTTCTCAGAGGTTTTGTTCATTAAATCAAAAAAAT
Organism: Pongo abelii; assembly: GCF_028885655.2. Taxonomy (NCBI): domain Eukaryota; kingdom Metazoa; phylum Chordata; class Mammalia; order Primates; family Hominidae; genus Pongo; species Pongo abelii. The sequence continues at coordinate 28,869,389 of NC_071998.2, forward strand.
TGACTGTTGATTCAAATAACTGGTCTTCGAGCTCTGAGATTCTCTTCTCAGCTTGGTCTGTTCTGGTGTTGATATTTTGAACTGTATTATTAAGTTCTTGCAGTGAATTTTTCAGTTCCAGACATTCAATTTGCTTTTTTTCTTAAAATGGCTGTTTCATCTATCAGCTCTTGTGTCATTTTACTGGATTACCTGGATTGGCTTTCAACTTTCTCCTGAATCACAATGAGCTTTCTTGCCATCTAGATTATGTATTCAATGTATGTCATTTCAGTTCTTTCACACTGATTAAGAACCATTATTATAGAGCTAGTGTGCTCCTTTGGAAGTAAGGAGACACTCTGACTTTTTAAATTGCCAGAGTTCTTGCACTGATTCTTTCTCATCTGAGTAGACTGTTGTCCATTTCATCGTGGTATAAATGGAGTATATTCAATTGGCTTCATTTCTGGGTACTTTCAGAGGGCCAATGCTTTGTATAGGATCTTTATTTGTGGCTAGATTTTTGCCCTAGTTTTCACAGACAATGAATGTTGGCAGAATATTTTTGGTATTGTGATTTGGGCTGCTATCCTGTAGATTGTGCTTAGGTAATGGCCAGCACACGGGCTCCTACTTAGCCACATGGGTCTTTTGTATTTCAGAATGTTCATGGCAGCACTCGGTGGTGGAGTAGGGAGATACAACCCCTTTACCAAGCCTGCTCCTAGGCCTTGGGGAAGCCCCCTTCAATAACTGGCATCAAGCCAGTGGGAGCGGTCAGTTGGGGCTTTAGGAGGGGCTGGTGGGCAAGAAGGTCTGCAAAACACATGTGCTCCAGTCCTGCACGAAAGTCTACCCTGCTCTCTGTTGGCCCTGCGGCCAGCTCAGGTTAGAGCTACTCAGAGGAAGATGGGGGACGTTAGCGGATGTGCATCTATGGCTTCGTTCTGCTGCAGCTGCCCCATGTATCAAACCCCTTTGGGCTCCACATACACTGGAGAGGTCTTTGTGTAGTCTCCAGGCAGTTCAAATGTCTGTGGAGGTTGTGGGATCTCCTGTAGCTAGGATCCTGGAGGCCCATAAGGAGAGTGGACTTCCCTGCTATCCCTTCACTCACCTCTTCCCTAGGAGCTGTTCAGGGCTGGAAACTAGCCCTAGCATTTGGCAACCTTGCACAAGGTTCCCAACTTTCTCCCTCGTCATTCTCGGTGCCCACGTTGCCTCTCTGTCAACTCTTGGTGTTTTCTTTCCAAATATCTGTTCTCTATCAACTCTTGGTGTTTTCTCTTGAAATATCTGTTCAAAGTATGTTGGTTTACTTGATATTTTGATCTCTCTGTGGGAGGGGCACTTCCTGGCTGCATCTAGTCAGCCACCTTCTCCTCCTATTTATTTATTTCTTGAGGTGGAGTTTTGCAGTGTTGCCCAGGCTGGTCTTGAATGTCTGGCCTCAAGCAAATAAGTTACTAAAAAAATAAAATGAACTATTAAACCAAAATGTAGTTAAAAATTAAGAAATATTAAAATAAACTAAATTTTTCTTATGGGTCAGAATTGTCACCATGATATTGTTACTCCCAGTGTGCTTGTATTAGTGAACTTTACTTAATGAACTGTGGAGCTTTGTGACTCTATTAATTCTCTGAGGATTTTATCTAGAGATGTTTAGGAATTAGGACCCTCTTCTGTGACAACCGATAATAACACTCAACTTCCTGAAATTCTTACATTAGATGAGGAGGAATAATTGCGTATGAATAATTGTATGCCTAAAACACTTTTTCCTATTCAGGTATAATATAATAAAACCTTAAATATTTGAAAAACAATTGGCCCTATAGCTTTATGTATTATTTTAGTTGGTATGTGAATACTTTTATTTTGTTATTCTTGTGGGGCAAAATCCCGTGATTATCACCCACATTTGTAGAGAAAATTGTCTCCTTTCCCTCCAAACATCATAATAGCTATAAAAAAGTAGGTTTAACTAAAGGAATAAACCAGTAGAATGAATGTCAGTGTATTTATGTTTATGATTAAGTGTGTTTAAATGTGATTAAATGTGTTTCTATGCTCCTTATTTCATTAGTTTTTCATCTTGGAATTGAAATGCAAGGAATAGTCCAAATTAACAGGGAATAAAAATGTTTGCTGTAAAATGATTGCTAAAGAAACAGAATATGGCACAAATGTTTTGAATTGTAGGAGGTTGGCACTATAAAATGAACAGATTATAGGGGGGCCACTATAATCATAGACACCAAAAGTCTAACTCCAACTCTGTCATTTGTTTACTTGGTAAAACTAGAAAAGTTACTTAGCCATCAATCTCTTTACTCATTTACCTGGGTGGAAAAGTGATACTGAATAGGGCCACGTGTGAGAAATGCTTTGGCGATCAGAAGATACTTCAAACATATTAACTTTTCTCTTAGTGAAATGGTTTATATCCTATAGGAAGGATCAGCTTAATGTGTACATTTTCAGGATGATGGGTGTTATTAATTATTTTTAAAAAGACACATTTAGAAATACAGTAATATGGAGTTTAAAAGGAGACCTATACATTGAAACATACAAAGAATCTTCATTAGCAGCAACATTGTCATTATTAGACTTTATTTTAGACCACTGTGAATGCCATTAATATTAATATGTAAAATAAATGCAATTTAAAAATCATTATTACAAAATTGGCTACTCTTCAGATATAGCATCAGATTAAATAAGTATTTTTGTAAAATATAATTTTGCTATCACTATACATAATATTTAGAACTGTTTGTTGGAGATTGGCCAATGAATCACTAAGGAATTATAGGGATAATCAGGTTTATTAAATACCTTATTTTGTTTACTGGAATCTGCTGTACATTCATTTAGTTTGCAGATGGTTTTAATTTGTAGTGGTTTCAATAAAAAGAACTGTGAGCTGTTCAGTTATAAACCAAGTAATGAACAATATAGCTGTAGGAAATTTATGGCTTGTCCTTAGAAATAAATGTGATCTGGAAATTTTAATATTCTAAATATCAAATTTATCAAGCTAGTGTCAGAATATGAAGGGTATGTTTATAAGACTTTGGATATATTTGGAAGATAATTACTGATTCCTGTCAAGCTATACTGTGACTCAAAAGCTTGGATTAGAAAAATGTATAGGCATTGATTCTGGAGCATGTGAGCATAAATAGGTCTGAAATTATCAAAGCTCATTGCTTTTTGTGATGCATCTTGCATATAGATTATTCAGAAGTCTTGGTGAAAGTGAAACAAAAGGAAAGTGCTTTTCCTAAATTTGTGTGCTAATTAAGCTTGGAGATTAATAAATATACCGTAAATTAAAGCGGGGCAGTTTCAATCACAGATACTTTATGAATTAACATTTTTACAAAACAAGAATCATAAATCCTACACTATATAGTGACACAGATATTTGAATCACAAATATTTATTATATCCATAGGTCTCACAGGTTGCTTTGATGGTGTGTAGCTGATACTCTGTCATCTTCTTTTTAAAGCACTATTTATTTTATATTTTTATTTTCTTTCATAAAAACATTAAATACTAAATATGCAATATGAAAAAACATTTAATTTGGAAAATATAGTATGAAATGTATATTTCAGATGTGTACATGCTTTACAATTCTCATTGCCAATTCTGTTTCATTTTCTGGATTGAGGTGATAACTACAGCAAATGTTCAGATGCGTGTTTAACATGAAAATTATCCTAATTTTTTAACAAAAAATCTAATTATTGTGTTGATGCAGATTATAATTTGAAATCATTGATACTTTTTCAGTGGAGTTTATAATTGTAATCTTGAGAAATATTTTAAAAGTTATACAGTGTTTTAGAGTTGTTTTGTGTATTTCTCCATTTAAAAATACCAATATTTGAAGAATTACCTTATTTCTGGAGAGTCCAAGTTTTCTGCCACTTTGTCTTTGGTTCAGAATTACTCCACTTTGACAGTCCATTATAAAGTCATGGTAACTTACAAAAAACAATCGAAGGATGTATTAATGATATAAACATTTTCTTCCCAAACTTAGTAGAGTGATAATAAACAAATATATTCCTTTCCCTTCTGCCACATTTTTCTTTTAAAATAGATGTTTAAAAACTCAGTAGTTTCTTACATGGTTTCTTCAGATGCTAAATAGCTGGTTTTCTGTAAGAATTATTGAATGAGTAGCTTGATATAGTCTTGCAGTAACACTTTATGTTCATGTTAATATTAGGTTGGTGCAAAAGTAATTGTGGGCAAAAGCAGCAATAATTTTGCGCCAACCTAAGTGGTAATTATTAAGGCCCACAGAAGTCTTAGCTATTTTTTTTGTTTGTTTGTTTTGTTTTTTTGAGATGGAGTCTTGCTCTGTCGCCAGACTGGAGTGCAGTGGTGTGATCTTGACTCACTGCAACCTCCGCCTCCTGGTTCAAGTGATTCTCCTGCCTCAGCCTCCCGATTCGCTGGGATTACAAGTGCCTGCCACCACGCTTAGCTAATTTTTGTATTTTTAGTAGAGACAGGGTTTCACCATGTTGGCCAGGATGGTAAGCTGCAGTTTAAATTCACATTCAAGTGATACTCTAGTGCAGCTTTATTGTTCATTTTTTTATACCTTACCAATAAGAAGTATAAAAAATTGATAACTGACCTTTACATGCATTAGTTTAATATTTGTTCACTTACCAATGTGTGTGTGTGTGCATGCAGATAGTTTTAACTTGTAATGGTTTCAATAAAAAGAACTGAGATGTTCTGAATTATAATATACATACAGATATATAACTTACATGCACACACATATAAATACATATCTTTGTGTGTGTTTTTATAGAGATTTTTCTATAATATACAATTATTTAAAATGTATTCTTCATTATGGTTTAACATGAAGAAACTTACTGTTCAAATGAAATGGAAAACAAAATCAAACAAAACCTAATGTTCATGGAATTTACATTACACTTTCATATGCTTACTCTTTATATTAAATCAAACAACTCGTGATTTATCACACTGAAAAAACAGGTTTTGAAATATCTAAATTGTTTAAATTTAGTTGGGAAAATTGTTTCTATGTCATGAGAATATATTTTGGTTGATTGCTTGGCTTAAGCTAAAATTTAATTGTACAGAGACAGATAACTATCATGAATATGGCATTTACAGTTATTTTTTAAAAATGGAGTACAAATCATGGTAGTTTGAATTTTTTCTCTTATAATTCTGTTATTGACAAAATAATGTGTTAGAAAATGGCCACCAAAGGAAAAAAATACACTGATGTTTTCTGCCTTCATTGGGAAGAACAATAGAGCTATCATAGCCTCTTGGAGCTGGTTCAATATATTTCTTGTTCAAATATAGACAGAAGGAAAAACAAACTATCTCTAGTAACAGCAAATATAATTGGCCAGATGGACTTCCATCTCTACACCTGGATCACCATAATGTGTGCACAATATGAAGTTATAATTACATGTAGGGGATTCTTAGGATGATTTATTGCTCTGAACAACAGCTGCTAGAGCTTCAATTCTACTTCATGTAAATTATCTAGAAATACCTATAAAATTAAAGAAATAAAACTAAACAAACTATTCTGACAAAGGAACCAAAAACCTTAAAGAAAATATCCAATATTATACTTTTTGTTCCAAACACATCCAAAACAAAGCAGATAATGAAATATCAGTATCCAAAACATGGTAAGCCTTCTTTTAAAAAATGAAAAAAAGCAATAAAAACTGTAGATGCCTGAAGCAAAAAAAAGCCACAGTAATTTTCAATGTGTTAGATACTTACAGATGTTTTTTGCCTGCCCAATATTTAATTTCCCCTTTTTATTAGTATCTTGGTGGTAGAGTAATTCCTGATGACTAACTACTGGAAACTAGTCACTCATATTATCTCTCCACACTACATAAAGGGGCACTTGAGATAAGCTCAGACAGTCAGCTGTGCTGTCGTAGGACTTAGCCTCTTTAACTGGTGATATGAGGAAGAGAGGAGTCACCCACAGTAGTGGTGATGAAGGCAGTGAATTCTGAGTGGACCACCCTGCCTCTGAAATTACTGCTGTGGTTTTGCTTCCATATTCCAGAGCTGCCTTGGGACCAGGCTGTTACTCAACTGGTTCTCAAGCTACAGTATATCCATGAGTTAAACTACACATCTCTAATATACTTCCAGTATATTTTTTTTCTAAAATTAGCCAGATTCCATATGTTCTGTTTGCAAGTAATTACCTTAACTGATTAAATTTTAAATTCATAGACAGGAAGAATCAATATTGTGAAAATTGCCATCCTGTCCAAAGCAATTTATAGATTCATTGCTGTTCCCCATTAAACTTCCACTGACATTCTATACAGAATTTAAAAAAAAACTATTTTAAAATGTATATGGAACCAAAAAGGAGCCATGACAATCCTAAGCAAAAAGAACAAAGTCGGAGGCATTATGCTACCTAACTTCAAACTCTACTACAAGGCTATAGTAACCAAAACAGCATGGTACTGGTAAAAGAACAAACACAATAAACTGATGGAACAGAGTAGAGAGCCCAGAAGTAAGACTGCACACCTACAACCATCTACTATTAAACGAATCTGACCAAAACAAGCAATGGGAAAATGATTCCCTATTTAATAAATGGTGCTGGGATAACTGGATAGCCATATGCAGAAAATTGACACTGGACCTCTTCCTTATACCATATACAAAAATCAGCTTAAGATGCATTAAATACTTTAATGTGCAACTCAAACTATAAAAATCCTAGAAGAAAATCTAGGCAATACAATTCAGGACATAGGCACGGACAAAGATTTCATGACAATGACACCGAAAGCAATTGCAATGAAAGCAAAAACTGATAAATGGGATATAATTAAACTAAAGAGCTTCTGCACTACAAAGTAAACAATCATCAGAGTGAACAGACATCCTACAGAATGGGAGAAAGTTTTTGCAATCTATCCATCTGACAAAGTCTTTAATCCATTTTGAGTTGATTTTTTAATGTGTATTCTAGGAAAGGCTTTCATTCTTTTCTTTGCAGATATTCAGTTTTCTCAGTAACATTTGTACAAGGGACTGTTCTTTATGGGTACTCTCAGTACCTTTGTCTAAGATTATTTCATTATATATGTGTAAATTTATTTCTAGGCTCTCTAATCTGTCCCACTTGTCTATGTATCTGATTTTTCACAAGTGCATACTGTTTTGATTACTGTAGCTTCGTAATATGTTTTGAAGTCAGAAAGTGTCAGGCCTCCAGCTTTGTTCTTCCTTTACAAGATTGTTTTTGTTATTTGGAATCTTTCTGGTTCAATATGAATTGTAGATTTTTTTTCCATTTTTGCAAAAATGCCATTGGAATTTTGATAGCAATTGTATTGTATCTGTAGATGATCTTGTGTAGAATGGACAACAGTAACAATAGTAAGTCTTCCATCCATGAACACTAGACATGATATTTGTGGCATACCATGAAAAAACTTCCACCTATTTGTATGTTTTTAAATTTATTTCAGAAATGTTTTGTAGTTTTCAGTGTACAAGTCTTTACGTTCCTTGGTTAAGTTTATTCCTAAATATTTTATTTTTTTCTCACTACTATGAATGGGATTGTTTTCTTAATTTACATTTTGGATTAGTTATTATTAGGGAATTAAAATTCCACTGATTTCTTAATGTTAATTTGTATCTTGCCACTTTGCTGAGTTTGTTAGTTATACCAGTTTTGTGTGTGTATATAATCTTTAGAATTTTCTGTATACAACATGTCATCTATAAACAGAGACACTTTTACTTATTCCTCTCTCAATGGATGCTTTTTATTTTCTTAACTTTTTCTTTATTTTTTTAAATAGCTCTGGCTAGGACTTCAGTACTCTGCTGAATAAAAATGGTGAGGGGACATTCTTGCCCTGCTTCTAATCTTAGAGGAAATGTTTCCAGTTGCTTACTATTGAGTATGATGTTAGCTGTGGGATTTTCATATATGGCCTTTATTATGTTGAGGCAATTTCTGTTCATTCTTAGTTGTTGATCTTAGTGTCTTTTATTGTTACTACTGTTTTTAGATTCTCTATTGCATTTATTTCTGCTTTAATGGTTGTTATCTTTTTTCCTGCTAATTTTGAACTGAATTAGTTTTTCTTTTTCTAGTTTTTTAAGGTATAAAGTTAAGTTGTTTATTTAGGGTTCTTCTTTTTAAATATGGGAATTTAATAAAAACTTCTCAATATAAACTTCTTTCTTAGTTCTGGTTTTGCTGCATCCCATAAGTTTTGATACTTTGTTTTTGTTTTGTCTCAAGATATTTTTAAGTTTAGTTTTTGTTTCCTCATAACCTGTGGTTGTTCAGAACTATATCGTCTAATTTCTACAAATTTTTAAATTTTCCTGTATTCCTTCTGCTATTGATTTTTAGTTTTATTCTACTGTATTTGAAAAAGAAACTTGGTATGATTTCAACCTTTCTGAACTTTTTATGATTTGCTTTGTGGCCTAGCATGTCATTTATCCTGGAGAATGTTCCATGAGCTCTTGAGAAAAATGTGTATTCTGCTGCCGTTGGGTGGAATATTCTGTATATGTTTCTTAGGTTCATTTGGTCTAGAGTGTGTTCAGGTATTCTATTTTCTCACTGATTTTCTGTATGGTTTTTCCATTCATTATTGAAAGTTAGTTACTAAAATATACTATTATTATTTGTCATCTTTTCATCCTTCAAGTTCTGTCAATATTTGCTTCATATATTTAGTTGCTCTGCTGGTGAGTGCATATGCATTTATTATTGTTATATATTTATAGCTCCTTATGAATTGGCTTTTTATCATGATATAATCTATTTATTTGTTTCCTGTGACAGTCTTTTTACCTAAAATCTATTTTGTCTGATATAAGCAAGGTCACACCTGTTCTATTTTTGTTAACATTTGTGTGGAACATATTTTTCCATCCTTTTGCTTTTAGCCTATGTGTGTCCTTAAATCTAAAGAGATTGTCTGTAGACAGCATATTGTTAGGACTCGTTTTTTCATCTATTCATCTACTCTATAAATCTTTTTATTGGATTTTAAAATCAATTTACATTTCAAGTAATTACTGGTAGGGCCATTTTCTTAATTGTTTTTTGTCTTTTCCCTTTGTTTTTGTCCTTTTTTCCTCTCTTGCTGTCTTTCTTTTCATTTTGTTATTTTTCTAGTCGTGTGTTTTGATTCCTTTCTTATTTTTTCTTTTGTGTATCCTCTGTAGTATTTTCTTTGTAGTTTCCATTAGGCTTCATAAAACATCTTGTAGTTACAACTCTTTTAAGCTGATAACAATTTAACTTCGATCACATACAATCACTTCTCTTTTGTTTCAGCCCCCTTCATGTTATTGATGGCACAAATTACATATTTATATAGGATGTGTCCATTAGCATATTTTATAGTTATAGTTTTTTTGTACTTTTGTCTTTAAATTTGATACCAGTGTTTAAAGTTATTTACATACTACTGCTACTATATTACAGGATTCTGTATTCGTCTAAATATTTACCTTTGCTAGCAATCTATACTTCAAATATTTTTGTATTGCTATCTAGCATCCTTTCATTTCAACATGAAGGACTCCTTTTATCATTTCTTGTAAGGCAAAACCAGTGGTGATGAACCTCTTCAACAGACATTCCCTGATGTTTTTCTGGGAGCATCTTTATTTCACTTTCATTTTTGAAGGAACAGTTTCTGGGGTACAGTATTTTCCATTGGCAGGTTCTTTTTTTCTTCTAGTACTTTGAATGTATCATTTTACTACCTTTGGCCTCCATGGTTTCTGCTGATAATTCTGCTAAAATTATTATGGAGCCTCCCTTATATGTGAAGAGTCAATTTTCCCTTCCTGCTTTCAGAATTCTCACTTTATCTTTTATTTATTACAATTTGATTTTAATTTGACATGATGTGATCTTCTTTACTTTCATTCTAGATAGGGTCCGTTGGGCTTCTTGATTCTGATGTCTGTTTCCTTCCCCAGACTTGGGAAATTTTGCCCATTATTTATTTAAATAAGTTTTCTTCCCCTTTCCCTTCTCTTTCTGAGACTTCCATAATATATACATTTGTATCGTTGATGGTTTTTCATATGTTCCTTATGATCTCTTCATTTTTTATTTCTTTTTGCTCCTTTAAATAACTTCAAATGGCCCATCTTTGAGTTCACTGCTTCTTTCTTCTGCTTGATCCAATCTGCTGTTAAATCCCTCTGTTGAGCTTTTAAATTCAGGTATTTTATTCTTCAGCTCCAAAATTTTGTTCTTTTTAATATTTCTTATCTCTGTTGGTATTCTCATTTTGTTCTGATATCATTTTCATGAGCTTCCTGAGTCTTTATGATAGCTATTTTGAATCCTTTGTTAGATAATTCATATGTGCCCATTTTTGAAGGTTAAAATCTGGAGATTTATTTTGTTCCATTAGTTAATGTTTCCTGGTTTCTTTGTGTGACATGTTACTTTGTGTTGAATTCTATACATTTGAAAAAATAGCCAACTTTTCTAGTCTTTACAAACTGTCTTCATACAGGAAAGACCTTCCCCAAGAGGTATACTAGAGATTCTGAGGGCCTCCCAAACCTTTTCTGTGGATGCATGTTTTCTAGATTTTTGCATGTAAATTTCAATAGAGATTTTTGCCAGTTTTCTTTTTCAAGAACTTGTAATCTCTTGCTCCCTCTGCTGTCTTTCTATGGCTCTGCAGGTTCTCTGCATCTGATGTCTGCAGCTCAGCTTTTTTGTTCTCAGTGGTCCCCAACCAGCTTTCTCACACAGGCAAGACAGAAACTATTTCCTTGGGCAGCCCCCTTAGAAGCCAGAATTTTAAACACATGTTCCGTCTCTTTCCCTCCTCACATAGAAGCTAGGACCTGGCAGTTTCCTTCCAATAGTACTGTGATGTGAAGGGGGATGAACTCTGACTAATAAGCACCACTAATTTACTTACTGGCTTTGATGCATCTGGTTTTATACTTTCATGGGGTTCAAGAGCCTTTTAACTGGCTTCTAATTTTTTTCCAAAGGGAATTGATCCATATGTTGTTGTTGAATTGGTGTCTTCCTTAGGTAACAACAGTATAGGACTTCATATTTTGCCATCTTCCTATCCAGATTTCAATTTTCTAATTGTCTTAAGTGTTAACAAAGTGGAAAATAATATCATATAGCATTGTCTATAACCAGAAAAAATATATTAATATTTATATCTTGTATTATTTATTGCTACATTACAAATTACCACAAAACTAAGTGGTTTGCAATAATTATGCTTACTATCCCAGAGTTTCCATAGGCCAGGAACCTGGGCATGCCACATCTGGGTCATTTAGCTACAGTTTTATCACAAAGCTGTAATCAAGGTATTAGGCTAGGGCTTCAGACATCTCAAGGCTTGTCTAGGGAATGATCTGCTTCCAAGCGCACTGGTTGTTGGATGGATTCAGTTGTTCATGGGCTGTTGAGCTGAGGATCCAAGTCTCTTTCTTGATGTTGGCTGGAGGCTACCCTCAGTTTCTTGCCTTATAAGCATCTCCATAAAGGCTGCTCACATAATAGCAGGTGGCTTTGTTAAATTGAACGAGTGAGCAAAAGAGTGTGCAAGCAAGTCAGAAATCACAATATTTAGTAACTTAATCCCAGAAGTGATATCCATTATTTTGCCATACTCTATTTGTTATTAGCAAGTCACCATGTCCTTTCCATACTCTGGAGGGGATTATTCAAGGGTGTAAATAACAGCAGGTGGAGATCATGGTGGCCATTTTACAAGCTGTATACCACAGAACTTGTCTAGTTATTTTGGATTATCTAAGCAATATCAAAGAGAATTATATGATGCATTAGTTGTGCTATTGCAAAGTTCGTATGATACTGAATTATTTATCCACACTGAGGCTTACACTGTTCCTATGCAAAATGGAGGTAATGATGCCTGCCTCATAGGAGTATATACCATACCTGAGAAAGTTTTTAAATTTTAAAGCATCATACAAATGACTGATGGCTACTACTGATGTGCTGTGTACTACCTGGGTTTCATGATTGAGTGGAGTGTTGGAATGACTAGCTCATACACAGTGTTTGATAAATAAATACATGTCAAATATAGAAAAGTAAAGTAAAAATGTTATATAAGAGCATAAAATATATACTCTTTAGTCAATAACTATATAGGAAAACATGGGATGAGTGTGTGAACCTGCAAGTGGTTCTGTTTAACTATATTGTATAGTGAGTAAAGGGCAATGTCAGAGGCAAGGTCAGGAACGTACTTTTGGGTCTAAGTGTCTGGCCAGGTGGTCTGGGATTTTTTCAGTGAAAAAGAAGGGAACTTTTAAAGGTTTTCGAGCAAAGTAATTGTGTAATTTAGGCAGATTTATCATATTGACTGTGTTAATCGTACATTAAACCTATTACCACATTGCTATTATTATATATAGGTTCCAATTTTGGAAGTTTTGTTTTCATATAGTACTGTTTGATTGAGACTGCAGCAGAACAAGACTGTGTTTGCAAAGCAGCATAGTATAATCCATAATTGGCTTTGATAAGCAAACTATAGAAGTAGAGCTGGGAACTAGATTAATAAAAAAAGAGAAACTTCACCCAGTGCTAAATAATATTACATTTACCAAGAATGTATTATTTCCAAGGTACTGATTGAAGCACTTTACATGATTGTATAATTTTATCTTCATAACAGCCCTATTAGTCCTATATTATTATTTTCTCCATTTTACAGATCAGAAAATTGAGATGCAGATAGTTTCAATACCTTGCCTCATATCATATACTAATATGTTGAGAACACAGGAAGGGAGCCTGCCGTTTGGTTCTAGAGCCTTACCACTAAAAATGCCATTTTCAAACCAGCAGTATCTCATCCCACTATTAGAGGGAAATTGGTGAAAATTTATAACCTCAGCCTTCACTCTGAAAAGATCCTCAGGCAAATTGCAGGCCAAATTTGAGCCCATGCCCTTAACTCTTTTTTTATGTTGTAGAACAAATCCAAAAGAAACAACACTTGTTTAGGAGGGTAAAAGATACTTGACACTTGTCATGAAGTTACTCCAAGAAATATCTTGTCTCTTTGGACCCTGTGGCTGAAGTTTACCTAGAGCAGTAGTAATATGATTTTACTTACAAATCATTCTCCTCCCCTATACACACACCTTATTTGAACCTTTGATTTATTTTACTTTAAAGCAAGATATATGTGATAAATGATGTTTTATGACTGAGGCAGGGAGATGTGTATGATAGTGCGTTGTGAACTGTTAAATAATGAAGATTTATAAAATGTAAAAATGTGAATAATAATTAGGGCTTAGTTAACCCATTCTGCAAATTACTGATGATGAACCTAAAGTTCCAAAGGGGAAAAGTCCCTACTTAAAGTCATGGTTCAGTGGTGGTATACTGTCCAGAAGTCTCAGACTACAGTGTCATCAGTACCCTTCTGAAAACATCAAGTGAAGGGGAATGATATAAAACAATACTCAGGACAAGATTCAGACAGTAGAAATTGAGGTACTACAGTACTGCATCTTTGGGTTTGGCATGTACTTTTTGGGGGGCTGGGCTTAGTATGTGTTTTCTTGGACTAGACAATGAGAGATGATTTCGGTGAGATACAATAATTGGAATTGTAGGATAGGTACCTCTCTGTATAAAACTATATCATTCATTTATTCATTTATTCACAGAATAAACTTTGAGTTCCTACAAGTGACATGCAGTACAGTACATTTGAGTTTGAAATGATTTTAAGGCAGGTGAGATGACATGAGTATCAAATGAGCAGTTGTATTTATGGAATGGAGATGAGAATTTGAAACTGAACAACATTTGAAGCCGTGGTTATGGATTATATTATGCATTAGTATGTAAGACCATGCAGGGTGATAAGGCAAACAGCCTGTTGACTGACACCTGGGAAACAGCAATATTTAATAAGTGGAAGATTAGGTGATCATAGATATAACTGAGAAGAACCATCCAGAAAGGAGGAAAATTAGCAGAGAGAAGTGCTACAGGAGTCAATGATGAGGAAATATTTTAAGAGGAAAAGTGTAGGCAAACATCCAAAATGCTCATGAGAGTCAGGTAATAAAAATATTAAATATCAATTTGATTTTACAAAACAAAATGTTACCTTGGAGAAAATAATTTCTGAGGAGTGACAGATACAGAAGGAATGCATGGGAGATCAAGAGGTATAGATAACATTTGTAAACTAAATTTTTAAAAGTAGATTTGTTAAGAAGATAGAGAGGGTAGCTAGCTACAGAGAGATTCCCAGAAAGAAATTTTTTTTTTAAGTTTATGAGATTAGGGAAATTCGGGCAAATAAGCTAAAGGGAAAAATCCCATCAGAAAGAAGTTGAAAATTGTTAATGATTGTAAAATTCAAGCCATGCCTGCCTGTCTACCCAAATTTCCATCTTGGATTAAAAATGAATTTAGGCATTTTACTTGAAATTGGGACAAGTGATGATTCCTAGTGAAAGAAAGTGTCAGCCAGAATGGGGAAAGGAGTGGATGGGAAGTGAGAGGCATCTCAAACTGTGATAATTGGGAGAGATTTGTTTCAGTAGTGAGCTGGCCATGTTGGGCTATCCAAGGGACTTTTAAAAGTTAGATGTCTAAGCCTTATAAAGGAAGGAATTCCTGACGCATGCTATGATATTGATGAACCTTGAGGACATTATGCTAAGTGAAATAAGCCAGTCACGAAAAGACAAACACTGTATGAGCTCACTTATGTGATGTGTGTAGAGTAGTCAAATTAACAGAAACAGAAAGCAGAATGGTGGTTGCTAGGAGCTAGTGGGAAGGGAAAATGGGGAGTTGTTTAACGGGTTTATAGAGGTTCAGTTCTGCAAGATAATTCTGGAGGTTGGTTGCACAACTCTATTGATCTGTACATTTAAAAATAAGATGGCAAATTTTGTGCTATGTGCATTTTATTAGAATTTTAAAAGAAGTTAAATGTCTAAATGTACACTTCCATTGGAACCTGTTTGGAAGACAATCAATCTCTATTTTTTTTTTTTTTTTTTTTTTGAGACGGAATCTCACTCTGTCACCCAGGCTGGAGTGCAGTGGTGCAATCTCGGCTCACTGCAAGCTCCATCTCCTGGGTTCAAGCAATTATCCTGCCTCAGCCTCCCAAGTAGCTGGGACTGCAGGTGGATGCCACCATGCCCGGCTAATTTTTGTACTTTTAGTAGAGATGGGGTTTCACTATGTTGGCCAGGATGGTCTCAACCTTCTGACGTAATGATCTGCCCACTTCAGCCTCCAAAAATGCTGGGATTACAGGAGTGAGCCACCACGCCCGGCCTGACAGTCTCTATTTTTTTACAGTGGAGAGGAAGCTTTTATTTTCCCATGTTGGGAAAGAGTATGAGATTTACCTCTTCTTGTGTAGAAAGGGAATAAATTAGTAACTGAAACAATTAATACATGAAAATTATGTCCATGTACATATACAGTAGCAGCTATGAAGAGTTCTTACCAAAAGCAGACAATATAAGCAAATCCAATAGAACAATATGCTTATATTTGCCTTCATGTATAGTTTTAAAAGTTCAAACTAAAACAATAAAAAAAATTAGAACCTATCAAATACAGACAGATTAGAATAAAAAAAAACTCAGTTGATGAGGCTATGGTTAAACTCTATATCATGATTGGAAAAGTAAGTGGATGCTATTAATTTACCATTTCTGGAAGATAATATAGCTATAAATCAAAATCTCTTAAAGATTTATACCTTGACATTGTAAGTTCAAGGATATATATATGAATTCATATATATTTATATTAAGGAAAACTATATTAATAGGGATATTCCTCAGTGTTATAAACCATATTTTATAGATTGAGTACCTTTGTAAAACATACAATAAGAGAATGGCTAAATTACTATGAATAATGGATTATCATACAAACATCAGATGTAACTTTCTAAGAATGTTTAATGGCATTGGAAATTCTCATGATACAATCTTCAGTGAAAAAATATGTCTGTCAGTTCGTCGATTGGTCTATCCATTCATCCATCTCTCTTTTCATCTAGCTAATTTTGTTAGTCATTGGCTATTATATATGTGGTTTCATATAAACACAGAAAATACAACCAACAAAATATAAAAAAAATTACACAGTTATTTCAAAGTTGTGAAAAAAATGTGTATTTTTCAAATTTTAGACAATTGGAAGCATTTCTTTGAATAAAAAGAAATGTTTATTTTAGAAGTTTTAAGTAGCAAGTAATTATAATGTGTGAGGGATTATTGACAAGGACAGCTCCAGTTATGACTTTTATCAGACATATTTATTTGACTGTCTCCTGTGAATATACCCTTTATTATTACTGAGAAATTGATATCAAATAAGAATATTAGTTGGAACACAAAGGATTTTATGTAGCTTTATTTGGTTTTACAGACTTGGACAGATTAATGACATAAGTAAGCCAGAATTGTTAGTTCTTAGATTATTAGAGGTTGACTCAAACCATATTGTTATCAAGGAAAGCAATAAACTCATCATTCCTATTTTATGTCCTGCATGAAAAACTATAGAGATTACAGCTATTAAGTATAGAGCCTTATATTATTACTTAAAATGGCAACAAATCTTCCCCTTTAGATGTCTGTGTCTTTAGTGAGGGAAAGAGGTAGGTCTTTTCATACCATACACATTTAGCAGGTGGGACATTAAATAAATCTCATTGTATAGGGTGACCAAATTGAGCTTTTGTGTGATCTTGATACACGTGACCTCTAAAAAATTCTGTCTTTTGTTGAAAACAACAAAAACACCTATTTATGTTGCAATGGTAGCATGATTGACAGTGATGGATTGGAAAGTTTCTTAGCGTGTTCTTTAGCAAGTAGAAGTTAATGTAGAGCTATTTCTGACAAATGTTTCACTATTGTTGCCAATAAATAAATGTGTCAGTTATGTGAGCTACTAAAGAGGATACTGTTTCTTTGAAATTTTGCATTTAAAAAAAAATGATGGACTAGGGGTCAGGAAAGGATTCTCCAGTCCTGACCATAATACCAAGTTCCTGTGTGACACTAGGGAAGTCACTTAAGTTATTTTGCCCTGAGTGTCCACATTTCTAATAATTTTTTTTAGGACTAAATGAACTAATGTTCAAGGTTCTTTAATATACTGAGGAGAATATATAAGAACAAGGTGTTTAGTGATAATAATTAACCCACATTATGTTTAGAAATCAGTTGATTACTATATGGACCAGTAAAAAATAGTAATATCAGAAATAAAGTAGTATAGCATCCCAATCCCTCCCTGTCCCACCACCACTTTGCTTTTAATTCTAGCGTGAATGTGGAAAAATTTATTCTTATTATGCCTAAACATGCTTTTATAGAAAAAGTGACCAGTATTGTGTCTTTATTAATAGGACATATAGAAGATGCTTATTGAGTACTTATCAGTGTTTTGAGAAAGTGAATTTGGCTGTGTCATTATTGATAGGCTGGGAGTGATGAAAAGTTAGAGACAGAAAACCCCAGGTAGGAGGCTACTGACATAGTCTATTTGTGAAATAATAAATACTTACATCAGGCATGGTGGTGTGTGCCTGTAGTCCCAACTGTTAGGGAAGCTAAGGCAGGAGGATTGCCTGAGCCCAGGAGTTTGACTTCAGCCTGGGCAACAAAGTGAGACCTCATCTCTTAAAAAAAACAGTAAAAAAAAAAAAAAAAAAGGTTTACATGTTGCTAGATAATTTACCACAATAAATTCAATCAATACATGTTTGTTGAAATTCTATGTGTAGGGCATTAGGCTAATGGTGGTTCTTACCATTCTGAGAAGATATGAACTAGCAAGTGTTATGGGTAGATTGTCTTGACTACAAGTTGTCCAGGTTGTTGGCATTTTGAACAGAGAATTGGACAAAATGCACAAACTAAGCAACGAAAGAATGAAGCAAGGAAAGCACAGATTTATTGAAATGAATGTACACTCCACAGAGTGGGGGAAGGCTCCAGCAAGTGACACAAGAATGCTGGTTACTTTATTTTGTGTGGCTTAAATACTCTCTAGAGGTTTCCCATTGGTTACTTGGTTACACCTGATGTAAATAAATAGTGACCTGTGACCAGTCTCATTGGTTGTGGAAGGCGACAAATCAGAGGCTGAAGTGAAGTTACAAAGTTACACCCTATGCAAATGTCTGATTGGTTGCAGGAAGGGACCAATCAGAGGCACTTTCCATTTTTCATCTGCTACACAGAAAGGGGTGGGTGGATCCTTTTGTTACTTGGGCATGGAAAGTTGGAGTTTTCCTTTTGATTCATTTCTAGGAAGTCAGCACAAATCAGCCTTAGGTTCCCTGCCTCCAGACATTATTCTCCTGCCTCATTTTCGCCCCCCCGAGGAATGTGATACCCTTTGATCTTTATGGGAGGCAGAGGGACAAATGGTCTTTCTTCTGTAACTGCTTCATGCTGACTTGTGGCACACTCCCTACCTATTGGGGATCAAAGGACTCTCATCATGCTCTGTCTAGTGGAGTCAGGGTAGCTTCTTGATGGCCAGCAGTGGTGCCTTCACCTGGAACTGGCTGGAAACCTTGTCACGCGATCATCTGAAGCTTGATGGTCTCTAGGCAAGAGGAAATGAATACAACCACCCAGAGGTATTTTTGTACCAGGGAATCAAAGGGCAACTAGATGTCACAGGATTAGTACAGTCTTCCCAAGGAAAAATGTGAACCCAGCTAATGGGCTTACCTTGACAGTACTTAGACTGTATATCCTTTAAAGTGCCCTTAACTAGGGATAGTTTCCATGAAAACCATACAGGTTTTTTATATGATACATTTTGGGTAGCTTACATGATCATGTAGGGGGTTAATCTCTAGGGCGTAGTTACATTGATGACTTTTCAAGGTTCCAAGGGCCTGACCAAAATGTCAGCTTCTCTTGATACAAAGTGGTACTTGGAATTTTAGCTCTGTATACATTAATACTGGGTCCCAAATGGGTTTCGGTGTGGATGCAATTCCAGAAACGTTTCTCTGATAGGAGTGGAAAAGTTTTACTGCTTGTCCTGTCATTGTAGGGCATTTTTTTCAAGGGCCCAAAATAGAGCGGGGATTGGGATGGCAGTGTATTTGGATGATAATGGAGATAAACAAAGCTGACAGTCCTTTGCCTAAGCTGGACTGGTGGTACTTAGCAGTCTTTGTATTAAATTTAAAGATCTTAATAAATACCCAGATTCCATGAATTGCTGTAGGGGAAAAGTGAAACTCTGTTGTAAAATTAAGCTGATTCCCAGTATGCATGGTCCCAGTATACACAGGCTGTGGCTAACCATTATGAGACCAAAAATACTTACCTGTTATTTTGTTCTATAGAATGGAAACTTCATGGGTGGATACCTGTGCTGTCAGGAATGTTTGCTATAAAAACGAAATAAAACACTTTGCTTAATTGTTACAAAGGAAGTGATTCCATGCATTTAGAATAAAGCAATTAAGTTGTAAAACTTTAAAAATGGCTACTATTATCCAGGTTACAGTAACCATGAAACAAAGACACCAAGGAAAGTTGGTAGGCATTAACTTATCTTTGGGCTGTCTTTTGAACAGGTACTTAAGGTCTTCCACAGGTTCACATGTGTTGTGACGGATGGGTGCTTCAGATTCCAGGTCTCAGGCTTCAGGTATCACAGGCTTGACCCTGGAAAGATGTGTCCAACTATCTAATCTTAGTATTTTGACTTTAGAAGGCATGGCCAGCACCACTGAAAATGGTCCCTTCCATCTGGGTTGTAATTGTTGAGCAGTTGATCCCTCCTTCCATGTTTTACCAAGTACCTTATCTCCTGGCCTGATTTGGGTTGCTGGTTCATTCCCAGTGTGTTGAGCCTTTGAGTTACAAAATTTTGAAAAGCCTGCTAAAATTGTTCCAGGTTAGCTAGATATTTTATTAGAGTGTCTGTTTCTGCATCAGTAATTAGATCACTAGTTTAAAGTGGCATTTTGTGGAAGATTTCATATGAGCTAATATTAATTTTTGCTCTGGGGGAATTACGGATTCTTAAGAGGGCCATGGGCAGCAAGTTCACTCAAGTTTCCTGACATAGCTTTGCTAATGCCTGTTTTAGAGTTTGATTAGCTCTTTCCACTTTTCCAGAGGATTGAGGCCTCCATGCTCAATGTAAGTAGTATTTGATTCTGTGAACCTCAGCAACCCCTTGAGTTATTTGGGAGACAAAGAAAAGGCTGTTATCACTTTGGAGGCTTTGGGGGTAACTTAAACCAGGGAATTATTTTCTTTAAGAGAACCATTATAACTTCATTAGCTGTCTTTGTTCTGATAGGGTAAGCTTCAGCTTAACAAGTAAAGGTGTCTATTAGTACTAGCAAAAACTTATATCCTCTGCAAGCTGACTGATTGGTAAAGTCCAACTGCCCATCTTCTCTTTTAACTTTAGCCAACATGTTCACACACAGAATTTCTTTTACAATTACTTTTTAAGAAACATTCCACCACAGATAGATTTTCCTATCTCACTTAAATTGGTTAACCCTCTAAACTTGGGTAAGAATTCCACATTCCTATGCTTTTTACCAAAAGTACATTCTAATTATTTTGACACAAATCCTTTTCATGACTTACACAGACCATATCCAACATGCTTGGACTTTCTGACTTGTTCTAAACATCCCTCTTTTTAAACAACCAGTCATTTTATTTTAGAATAAGAATTAACCATACAATATCCTTTCTCATACAAAACCACCATCTCTACAACCTTACCTACTAAAAACACATCATATATATTTCTTCACATCTGTTTCCCCTATTTACTGGTTCCTTATTACTTTGTTTCATAAATAACCCCCTTTTAAAGTCCATAATTTGACTTAACTTTTATATAACCTCTGAACTACACAAAATCATTTTCTTTCTCACCAATGATTCATCTTTTTTGGCACATTTCATATACAGAACCATGTGTCAACTAGAATTCTTATCCTTAGTAACCTTAAATTTTACTGAAGCCCTAAAAAACAAGAATCTCAGAAATATCAGATATGAGCATTTTTTAGTTGAGAAGAATTCCACAATTTTTAGAAACATATTTCCCCATATCATAACCCTTTCTTAATTGGAAATGACCTAGATAGCTAATGAGCATCAAAAGTAATTTTTAAGATTTTAAATTACAAAAAAATTTATTTTAAACATTTATCCCATTTACATGTACTCATTTTTTCATTTTATCAGTTTATCTAGATTACTTTTGAAAACTGAGATATGAAACACTCTCATTTAAGGTTTCTTATTTCCTTGTTAACATTTTTTTTTTAAATAGCCAGTGACCATCACATGCTCACCTAAATTAGAGCCTCAAAAGTAAATACATCGGTATTTTTTCCAATAACTCAGAAGACTCAGCTAACAACATTAAATTAGTCTCATTTGTCAAAGAAGGCACGCAAACCAAGATGATTTTGTTTTCGCTGGGTTAATGGCTTTATAACCTTCTATGCCAAACAATGACATCTCACAGTATCTAGCAAAGGCAAATATTAAACCTAGACAAAAATATATGCTGACAATTCTAAAGACATTTCTTTTTTAATTTTACCAATAATTTTATAGCCAGCTTGTTTAATAAAAAGTTATACTTAATTCACATGAACTTGAAAATTGCTTAGACTTATTTACTTATTGAGTGCTCTTTTAATTATAAGCCAATTTGGTAGACACAACGTATAACAATAAGTGTACATGCAAATAAACACATCTAGACATATATACACACACAAACAAAGATCCAATAGCCTTTACCTTGGAACTCTAGCCATGAGATAGCAATACAAACTCACTGGTTTTACATGGTTACAATTTGCTTGTCCCAGTGGGTAACCCAATGAAAGCTGTGAACCAAAATTTTGGGTAAAGCAGTTTCCATGACAGTTTGATTTTTAAACTCCAAAGAACATTCGGGCCAAACAGCACCAAAGGAGAGTGTCACATGCTAACCAGGCCAGACCCTGATTAGAAAAGCAGTACAAAAGCCTGTATACATGCAACTCCTTCCCACTTTCCCATTCAACAGCAAACTCCAGATTCCAAACAATATTGGGGCCAAACGGTATTTCAAAAGAATATCAAATGTTTCCTCCTTAGGTTATGAGGGTCAAATTGATTCCAGTGGTTGAGGATGCAGCCAAGTGGGGAGTGAGGTGGAATACATGCAATGTTTCTCATAGTAATCTGCAAGAAAAAGAAAATTCTAAGGAAGGTTTAGTACTAGACCTCAGAACCTCCATCTATGGCATCCCCTTTGGAGATGTTAAGGTCTGGAGTTAGATCACCTAGGGTGTCCTCCTTTGGTGTCTAATCTTAGTGTGTTAGACATCTCTGACCTTAGGTGGGCACTGGTGCCACTTTGTATGTTTTCCCTCCAGAGGCAATGGCCTACTAGGAGCTTTTCTTTTGTCCCTGGATGAAGATCTTGACTTATATCATCCTTATAATTTGATAAAGCCATGCTTTCCCGTGCTTCCCCTTCCACTAGAGTGACAGCTATGAGCTTTAGTCATAGGAACTGGGTGTGTTTCTTTTGTCCTTAGCCAATTGAAAAGATTGAGTAGGAGAAGGGAGGTCAAATCGCTTAAGAGACATTATCTTCTGCCATTATGGTTAACTCTATAGGATAATTTAGCATAAGAAAAGAGGGTTTAATTCGCCTGAACACGTGCAAGTTCACCCTGGACGAGTTGCCACTGCCAATTGCATCACATGTAGGGATCAGGGACTATACCCAGGAAAGACAGAAAAGAGTCCTTCCCCTTTCCATGCAGGTCAGTTGTCCTCGTTCACTTTGTGGCCTTCAGGTAATGCCAGAGAGTGGCTCCAGCCAGTTGCCCTCAATTACCAAGGATCTACTAGGAAACAGCAGCTGAAAGACTGAAAAAGAAAAAAAGAAAAGGACTCAGGTCCCTCACCCGAACCTGATGATGATGGTCAGGTGCTTCCACAAGAAAACCTTTCAGTTTCACTGCAGAGTAGCCCTGGCCAAAAGCCTGCAGTAGCCTGCATGCTTAGGTGCTGTCCACTGAGCGTCCCAAGTTGGAAAGAGAAAAAGACAGAGAGAGAAAAAGAGTTCCCCTGTACGGAGCAGAGAGAAAAGGGGAAAACAAAAAGAAAAGAAAAATAAATCCCAAACTCTGGGCTTACCTCCTGGCTCGCTCACCAAAATATATTACCAGTGGAGGGTCTTGACTACAAGTCATCCAGGCTCTTGGTATTTTGAACAAAGTATTGGAGAAAATGCACAAACAAAGCAATGAAAAAGTGAAGCAATGAACACACAGATTTCAGAGTACATGCCACAGAGTGGGAACACGCTTGAGCAAGTGGCTGAAGAGCATTGGTTACAGAATTTTCTGGGGCTTAAATACTCTCTAGAGGTTTCCTGTTGGTTACTTGGTTATACCCTATGTAAATGAAGTAGTGGCACAAGACCAATCTGATTGGTCATGGAAGGTGACCCATCAGAGGCTGAGGTGAAGTAACAAAAATACACCTCTATGCAAACGTAGGCTAGGCCCATGACCAGTCTGACTGGTTCTGGGAGGGACCAATCAAAGGTACTTCCCATTTTTCATCTGCTACACAGAAAGGGGTGGGGGCAGGTACAAAGGGAGTAGCCTCTGATCATTTTGTTACTTGGGCGTGGAAAGTTGAGGTTTTCCTTTTGATTCAGTTCCAGGAAGTCAGTGAAAATCAGCCTTAAGTTCTTGCCTCTAGATCCTATTCTCTTGCCTCAGAAGGAAGTGCAAAATCTTATATTTCCAGCAGCTTTCAGTTTGAAGAAGCACTTACATAATTGCCAAGTTCTGTATTTTTTCTTTCCCTGTTTCCCATATTGTCTAAGCTACAGTTAGATGACCATTAAGCCTTACATAAATCATGAAAACATGAAGATTCTGAGAATATAGAAATACCTGCAACAGAAATAGCACATAAGATACTACTTGAACTCTTTTATGTTATTTAAGATCAATGTATTTGCATGTACATATTTTTAAATGAAGGAAATATTTTATAAATATTTCTGTATTGAGATTAATTTCATAAGTAACCCAAAAAACTAACTTAGCATCATAAGGTTACATTTATTATTTTTGTGTGTCACACACTGCTATACAGGCTTTATTTATAATATGTCACATGAACCCTATTGTAGTGATGGGGAAACTCAGATCTAGGAAGGCTAAGTGACATTTTCAGGGTCACACATCTGGTTAGTGGCAGAGCCATAATTTAAATCAGGGAATCTGACACTTAACCACTTTGTCTTGGTTACTCAATTATATATTTTTTCTTTTGAAACTATTTTCCCCCTAAGTATTTATTAGCAACATAATTGGGGTTGATTGATTGATAGATTGAAAGAGCCTAAGGGCATGGGATGAGAAGGGGAGGGATTATTTTCAAAACAGGTAAAGTAGTTCCAAAAATAATGGTGTACCTCAAATAATTTCATTTAAGCAGATTTCTAATAGTAATGTTATATTTGGTTTTTTACCATTTAAATCAGAAATAATTGAATCAGACAAATAAGTGGTTTTTATATTTGTTCAAGGGCTGGTGAGATTGATTTTTATATTTTGCTTGATTAGTATAAGTAAATATGAATAAAAATCCCTTCTGTTACCACATTTAGAATGAACATCTCAAAATAAGCTTTGGCAGTAGTTTTACTAGTTCTAAAACAAACCATATGTTCATGAGCATGTACGCATTAAATGTCCTAAAGATACTTTATTAATTTTACATTAATCTGCATTCATTTAGTCTTCCACACTTTGATTAATTTAGTGATTTATTTTCACTTAGTAACTGTAAGAAATTTCACAGAATGTTAAACTGTCAATAAGTGTTATATTTATTGGTTGTTCTCACTGTAGCTGTACATCATTTCACCTGTAATCAAAACCAATAAGATTGAACAGTAACAGATATTCAAATAAACTATATAAATATTTGTGTTAACACCTTAGCTGTGGATTTATCAAATTTTTTCAGGGAATGACTTATTCTAAACTATTCTAATCTGTAATTGGTTATTAAACTATGTATATATATATATTTTTAATTTTACTTGGAGTTCTGGGATACATGTGCAGAACGTGCAGGTTTGTTCCATAGGTGTATATGTGCCATGGTGGTTTGCTGCACCTATCAACACATCATCTAGGTTTTAAGCCCCACGTGCATTAGATATTTGTTCTAATGCTCTTCCTCCACTTGACCCCAGCCCCTGACAAGCCTTGGTGTGTGATATTCCCCTCCCTGTGTCCATTTGTTCTCACTGTTCAACTCCAACTTATGAGTGAGAACATGGGGTGTTTGGTTTTATGTTCCTCTGTTAGTTTCTGAGAATGATGGTTTTCCAGCTTCATCCATGTCCCTGTAAAGGACATGAACTCATTCTTTTTTATGGCTGCATAGTATTCCAGGGTGTATATATGCCACATTTTCTTTATCCAGTCTATCATTGATGGACATTTGGTTGGTTCCAAGTCTTTGCTATTTTACATACTGCTGCAATAAACATATGTGTGCATGTGTCTTTATAGTAGAATGATTTATAATCATTTGGGTATATACCCAGTAATGGGACTGCTGGGTCAAATGGTATCTCTGGTTCTAGATCCTTAAGGAATCGCTACACTGTCTTCCACAATGGTTGAACTAATTTACTCTCCCAAAAACAATGCAAAAATGTTCCTATTTCTCCACATCCTTTCCAGCATCTGTTGTTTCCTGACTTTTTAATGATCGCCATTCTAACTGGCATGAGATGGTATCTCATTGTGGTTTTGATTTGCATTTCTCTAATGACCAGTGATATTGAACTTTTTTTCATGTTTGTTGGCCACATAAATGTCATCTTTTGAGAATTATCTGTTCATATCCTTCATCCTCTTTTTGATGGGGTTGTTTGTTTATTTTTTATAAATTTGTTTAAGTTCTTTGTAGATTCTGGATATTAGCCCTTTGTCAGATGGATAGATTGCAAAAGTTTTCTCCCATTCTGTAGGTTGCCTGTTCACTCTGATGATAGTTTCTTTTGCTGTGCAGAAGCTTTTTAGTTTAATTAGATCCAATCTGTCAGTTTTGGCTTTTGTTGCCATTGCTTTTGGTGTTTCAGTCATGAAGTCTTTGCCCATGCCTGTGTCTTGAATGGTATTGCCTAGGTTTTCTTCTAGGATTTTTATAGTTTTAGATTTTATGTTTAAGTCTTTAATCCATCTTGAGTTAATTGTTGTGTAAGGTGTAAGGAAGGGGTCCAGTTTCAGTTTTCTGCATATGGCTAGTCAGTTATCCCAGCATCATTTATTAATAGGGAATCCTTTCCCCATTGCTTATTTTTGTCAGATTTGTCAAAGATCAGATGGTTGTAGATGTGTGGTTTTATTTTTGAGGCCTCTGTTATGTTCCATTGGTCTATATATCTGTTGTGGTAGCAGTACCATGCTGTTTTGGTTACTGTAGCCTTGTAGTATAGTTTGAAGTCAGGTAGAATGATGCCTCCAGCTTTGTTGTTTAGCTAATATGCCTTTTTGTGAAATAGAAATTGGGTCTTTAAAAATACTTTGTTTAAATAATGGCTATTCTTTTCTTAAGCAAGAACAACAATACATGTATCTCATTTATGTTCCTACTTGAAACAGAACACAGGATAACAGAACCCCACTTTAATTCTAGGGAAAATGGTTAATATTTGTTCTGAATTTTATAAATATTTAAGTTTTATTAGTTTTATGTTCATTGTTAGTGTATTGGAGTTAACTGCTATGAATGCATTGTGGAATAAAATATGAAATAATAAGATATTAAAATATAAATTTGTTTTACATTCTTCGTATGTCTTAAATCAGAAATATAGATTTGTAAAAATATATTATTTTAGACTTTTGATAATTTGTCAGCCTGAGAGTCTTGTTTATCTCTTCACTATCTAGGATTTTTTTTTAACTAATCAGATAGGATTTGGCATAGGAATAGTTTATTTAAAAGCTTATTAAAGCCTTAGGGTAAAACATAATTCTTTAGTTTATTTTGAGCTGGAAGCTACATTTGAAATAATATTCCTAGCTTCTCTAATTTTGATATTTCACCGCTTTGAACCAGTGTCAATGTGTGGAGTGTTCTTTTGTCTATACATGTTCCCATGTTTATTGTCGATGCTCATTTGGTGTTTAAGTGTATAGCAAGAAAGTAGCAGGTAATACTTATCTAGCTGGGATGTCTCAGGGAATATATATGAGTTCTTAGGTTGATTCTAGTTGTCTGTTTCATTGATTGTAAATTAAAAACTGGTGTAGTCTAGTGAGAAATTATGAATTTAGTCTACGTTGCCTTCTCTTGTCCTGTGAACCCTAACTGTTCTGTTCTGTCCTGTGTGGGATTGAATGACTGTACACTACAAGCGCTTGCTGATTAAAGTGTGGCTTATGGAGAAGCAGCAGGAGTTTCACTTGGAAATGAATTATAAATGCAGATTCTCAGGACCTACCCCCAGAACTGCTGAATGCAAATGTACATTTTAACAAGATCTGTAGGCGATTTGTAAGTTTGAGACACACTGGGCTATTACTGAATAGGTCGTTTATGTCCCAAGACATGACACAAAATTACTGCCACTTACATATTTGTTGATTGACCTACCACAGTCAGAACATTTGTACTGTGTTGAACGTGAGCTGTTTGGTCATAGTATATGGACAGAGATGAATGACAGCATTTCTCTGTGTCCTTTGTGTTTTCCTATCATTTCTATCTTATTACTTATTTCCAAGCTGACAAAGTCACCTTTGAAATTTTCTCCAGGTGAATAAGAAAAATGTAGATTTTAAAAAGGTCTGAGGCTGTTTAATCTTCAAGAACACTAAATAAAAAGATTATGATCTTTTTAACTTACGTGATTGCATCTTAGTAAATGCTTAGAAAAACATATTTGATGAAAAGTTACACATTTTATTAGAACGTGATGCTATCTTACACATTTCACCTTCTGCCTTATATGACAATGATTTGCCTCATGAAGTACCATTGAGTTTAATTGTGTAGTCTTATTGGAGCCTAAGCCTTAACTGGAGTCAGTGCATGTTTTTTTTTGACTAAGATCTGCACAAGTAAACGCAATGTGATTTGCATTTTATCTCCCAGAGTAAAAAGTATTGTATACTCTACTTTATTAGCGGTATTACCTTTATGAAGTATCTCAAAATGTATTGAACCAATGAGATTTGTCTTCCTTGAATTGTTTTAAATTATTGAACATACGTATTTAGTTTCTCCTGCTATAGGAATGAAATAATGTTATTATAACTAATGAATATTTTTATTTTCTTTTAAATTATTCTTTTCATGGAGTTTGTAATTTGTTAGTTTTGCTTAAGAGAAAAGTATTTTCTTTTTTAAAAAAACAGTAGTATAGAAACATTGACCCTCCTTTATCATGAGTTTCTACCCTTAAGTTTCCATTTTAAACTCTTTTTTTTCCGATATTTACTTCGTATTTCCAAATAATATGCATAAACTTCCCTGTCCTCACCAATTACATTCACAATAAAATTAAATAAGATTTTTAACTGAACCTTGACAATTTGGGATACTCTCTTAATCTCTGCTTAGCAGAGATCCCGAATGTTTCCACAAAGGAAAAATTAATCACACATAAAATCAAGGATCAAAATGTCATTTGCCTCTTTAATAGCTAAAAGGGAAGCTGGAGTGAAATAGTAACTCTGATGCCGTTCTGAGATGTCATGACAGTGTGGCTCATATGGGTTTCCTTTTGTTGTTGATCATATGGACTCCTTCTGTCTGGAGAGTCTTGATCTTAATTTCTGGTAAATTTTGTATTATCACTTTGCTATTACTATTTCCTTTTTCTCTAATATTTTTAAGCTCCTATCAATTGTGTTTTGGGTTTTCTGTTTTTATCTTCTAATTTATTTAATTGGGGGCAAATTTGAAAATGGAAAAATTGACACAAAATGTTTTATAATTTCAAATTTATTCCCTATGTGAATGTTTGCTTTGGTATAAGTTTATCTGCTTGGATAATGAGATGATTTAGAAGAATATGAGAGCTTTTGCTTAATTCATTTTTCTGACTTCATTGCTGAAAAATATAGCATTTGCAGGGATATGTATAATTCTTCTGGGAATTTTAAAATAAGTGTTATTATATAATTTTGACAGCATATAAACTTACTGATTACAAATCTTTGTATGGCTCACTTCAGAGCAACACACAGTTTGACTTACTGTATATTGAACTTGCAACATTTGAGCCTCAGCTCGTCTGTACGTCAAGAAATCTAATTCCCAACTGCTTCAAACATCTTTATATTTCCAAAAATTTTGTTGTAAGCCTCTGGATTTCTGGCAACAATGTTTAAGTTATTGCCAAATCTAAGTGATTAAGGATATATATTGACCTTTTTTTGATGTGTATATCCAGGTCTCAGTTTTCAGGTGAAGATTATGACACTTTTGTATGGTTTTGGACATAAATTTTGTAGTCAAGATTTACTCATATTGTAAGAGACAACATTTACTGACCACTTATTATATACCATTTATGGTGCTGACAGCATTAGATACCTTATATAGTTCTTACAGCAACTCTATCATGCAAGTTCTACTAATGAACTTTATTTTATGAATGAGGAAATGAAAGCTTAGAACATTAAAGTTGCACACATGATAAGTTTTAAGGTCTGGTTCAAGTCCATTTGTGTGACTTTAATGGCCAAGCTCTTTTGCACTGTTTTATTCTTAGAAGTGCATATTTGAACTAACACCTTACAGTGTATTTTCAGTGTCAGGGTGCAAAATTTTATTCAGAAGCATAGCATGTAGGAGGATTATTAACTAAAATCTCTTTAATTAGAGCATTGGTTGTTTGAGGACCTTATGACCTTAAGGAAGGAAAATAGAGTTGACCACAGTTGGTAGTATTTATATCCTTTGTAAGTTTTATTTAACTATTTACTAGAATAAAACAATAAGACAATACGACAAATAAAGTGAAAATGATTACACAATTTAACTGTGTGTTTATTGGTAGCATAAAATTACCTTTCTTAGACCCATTTTTGGTTCTACATCCCCCAAACTTTAATGACATGTTCCTTTCATTTTTCAAATTAACATGATTACTAAGGGTTTTATGTGTATATGTGTGTTGTACTTCTGTAGTTTCATATAGTTATTCAATGCCACTTTTATTTTAATTTGTTGAATTTATGTTTGAGAGTTGAAGCCTACTGTCAGGGTCTCACAGTGATCCTGGAAACAGACGGGCTAACATGGATGTCTCCAAGCGAAAAACCTTGGATATTGGCATTTCTCAAATCTCCTTCAAAATACATGAGTATAACAGCTTTTTCTACCTATGACAAATTCATGACAGGACTAAAAGGCAAAGTAGAATACTGCAACCTGGTTCCATCAGTCCCATTCGCACAACTTGTATTCATTTGTATTCATTCTACCTCTAACTCCCTGCCCAACCTTTTGCATTTCTGAGATTCAAGTTTACCTCTTCTCAAGTAGTTCTTAAAAATATACATATAAAGTTATTATGGTTGAAAACAAAGTATGAAGAATTATAAACACTTTGGGAGGCCAAGGTGGGGGGGATCACCTGAGGTCAGGAGTTCGAGACTAGCCTGGCCAACACGGTGAAATCCCGTCTCTACTAAAAACAAAAAATTAGCCGGGTGTGGTGGTGTAATTACAGGTAGAGTACCTGTAATCCTAGCTACTCCGGAGGCTGAGGCAGGAGAATTGCTTGAACGCGGGAAGTGGAAGTTGTAGTGAGCCAAGACTGTGCCATTGCACTCCAGCCTGGGCAACAGAGTGAAACTCTGTCTCCAAAAAAAAAAAGAATTATATGCAAGGAAACTAGTATTTAATATAAGGTAATCTTGTGGTTGAAAGAAATTACTGCTTAACTCAAAGATGACAACTGTTTGTAATATGATTCAGTTAGGGAACTTATTATAGCAATTCTTACGTTAATGGACCTATGTTGCATATGCATTAGTATTTCTATTATCAATATCTATTATTATCTCTTTAGTTTCTACTCAATCCAGTTTTATTTTCAGCAATTTCTCAGCAAAATATCTGTGAAGCTAGATAGCTCATTTTTAACTGGTGTGTGTGTGTGTGTGCGTGTGCACGTGTGTGCATATGTGTGCTGTTGAGCTGAGTTCCTTATATATTTTGAATATTAACCCTTTATCACATATACGGTTTGCGAATAATTTCTTCCATTCCGTAGACTGCCACTTCACTCTTTTGATTGTTTTCTTTGCCATGCAGAAGCTTTTTAGTTTAATGTGATCATCCTACTTGTCTATTTTGCAAGCCCCTATTGGGAATGCTGATTGTTATGGCTTTCCCTGGCCATTGCATGGGCAGGATTGCCTCCAAACCATGATACAGCAGGGGTAGTACTAGGTCACAGGTTGCTTTAGGGTCCTCAGCCAGGACTGAGGATGGTATCTCTATTATCAGGGACAATGACATATGTTACTGGGTTTCGTGAGCAGGACTGACTCCAGACCATGGTAAAATGGGGCTGCAGTCAGGTAATAGAACTTCTTCAGGACACACAGTAGGGACTGAGGTCAGCGGGTCTGTTACTGGGGCATGGATGGGCATGTCTCCCACTGGGTCCTTGGGCAGGCAGGACTGATTCAGAGTCTGGATAGCGTGGGCCTGGAGCCAAGTTATGGGCTGCTTCAGGATCCACAGTCGGGACCTATATCAGTGGGCCCATTCACTGGGGAGAGGGAGCGAGCATGACTCCTCCCAGGTCCCTTGGCAGTTGGGGCTGGCTTCAGGACAGTGGCCAAGAAGTAGATCTGGAGCTGAGTCCGGGTTGGGGCTGCTTTTGATCTGTAGCTGGGATCATGCTCAGGGAGCCACCACCAGGCCTTGGACTGGCCTTCTCAAAGTGTCTCCTTTTGGTCTTGGGCTTCACCAGGGTTCTACAATGTCCTCTCTGGATTCTAAAGCTTCTACAAAGGCAATTTTGACTATGAACAGCTGCCAGATCGTTGGTTGTGTGGGGGCGAATGAATGGGGGACCTCCTCTTCTGCCACCTTGCTGACTTCACTCTGTGGCCAGATTCTTGATTCAGAAAATATCCATTTGCTTCCTAGTTTGCTGGTTTTGACAGGTGCCATTTTAATGATCACCAAATGTTGAAATCCTAACTGCCCATTAAATTCACATAGTTTGTTGCCATCATCTAGTTGGGATCTGACAGCCATCAAATGAGAGGGTGAGTGAGGTATATAGTGTAATTAGTTAGTGATGAATGAATGCAAAACAGCCCACAGGGTAAGTCAACCTCTTTGGAACCCAAATACCAACAGCAGTGAAGAAACTGTCACCCTTTCCCTCTATATCTCTTCTATCAGTAAGAGGCATTTTTTTGATGTTTGTTTTGTGGCTATTTCAATGGAGATCTTCGTCAGCAATTTTCATGTTGACAGTGAAAATTCTGGGGCAAAATGGATAACCTACTGCTTCTTGTTTTATGCAGCGATCTGAGATCCTGATATTTAGAAATATGTGTGAGAAGGAGAAATTAGTTCATTCCAGTACGCTTGTGGGAAAGATACTGGACAACTAAATATTAGTGCTGTCTTTTATTTTGAAGAAAGCTCAAATGTCATCGAGTTATAACTTGATAGAACAAACTCGATAAAGTACATTGGGACTGCAAGAATCACTTAGAGACATGAAGTACTAACTTAGCTTCATTACTGAACACGGTATTAGATGACATCGCTGCCACACCAGAATTGCCTTCAACAGGCAGAAGCACTTATTTTCCAGCTGCTGTAGAATGTTGGCTGATAGCATTTTATAGCTGAACACTTCTCCTGAAAATTGCTCTTGGCTGGTGGGAGCTTCTGGAGGTTATGGCCTTTTCCCCAGGGTGTCCCACAGTCAATGACTGACTGATTCTGGTGTATTAAATTCCAATCTTTTTGACTCTAGGTGGGTTAACTCTGTGATGTTCACATTACAGAAATTCTTGGAGGATCAGTCTAAACTAGTGATATGCTGGAGCCAGCTTTCACTGAAGCTGGCTTAACATTTCTTTTAAGGTGTGTTCAGTGACATTATGTGGATAATATAAAATTGACTATGGTGGAAATACGTGCTTACACTATAGAAATGGGCAAATACTAACAGTCAGGGCTTTTTTCTTTTTTCCTTCACCCTGAAAGCCATTTACCAGTAAACAACTGAACTGAGCCCACATATCTGACTAGGTTTTCCCCTGCCCTATCCTGCTTCCTTCACTTCTAATAGGTTTTACCTGAGAGCACAACCTCAATAATCATTTACATTACAATTACTATTACAAAATGCTTCCAGAGAATCTGACCTATGAGAAGTTCCTACTTTGTGCCAGATACCATACCACTTTATGTAATTGTGTTACATAATTCTCATAGTAATCCTATAAAGGAGATACAACTCTCATTTTCTTGATGAGAGGTAAACCTTAGGTAGCTTGCTAAATGTCTCCAAGGCACATGTCCTTTCTAATATATCATAGTATGTCCTTAAGAGAACATTAGATGACCCCTACTGTGTTCTTCTGTTGACATGGCATTATGTAAAATATTCAGTAGGATTGATTATCCTTCCTGTTGTAAATAGGTAGAGATTTTAATGATGAAAGTAAATCAGTTTAAGCAATAATGACAGCCACTTAACGATGCGCTGCAAATGAAATAGTGTACTTTGTTCTGGAAAAGATGATTTTGGTTTTCTGCAATATTCTAGTGCATTGTCAAGACTACATTGAAGTTTTTGATTTTTTTTTCTTGAACATTATCATAAAGTTCAAATACTGTAATTTACCTTGTGGATAAGAAGAAGAAATTCACTGTACTTCTACAGAGATTGTAGTAAAATTAGGCACCACCCAAAATAATTGATGTGATCACCATTTTAAAGTAAAGATGAGTCTTTTCTCAGCCCTTGCAGTGAATGAAAAGAAATAAGGATATTGTTTGCAGTTGTTATTTACATTTCATTTTTTAAAAACAAGATAAAAGGGAGTATAAATGAATAGAGATGATATGGATTTTGTGCCATCTTTATGGAAGATTTTATCGTTAAAGTAACATATATATTCACTGCCTTACAAATTTGTTGAACAAAGACATGCTTGCCCAGTTAGAAAATTAGTGATAATAAATCTTAGCATTTTGTCAGTATTCTTTTTTCTGCTAGTCAACCCTTAGATATTTTGTAATTTTTTATAGAGTATAGCTATGTTTCTTAGGAGCCTATTAGTTAGAAACGAATTATTAAAATATGTTTTGTATTAATCTCTTATCAGGAAAGATATATTTAAGTCACTCCTCCAATAATGATAACATCATATTTTTGTGTCTTAAGTCATTCGTTATAGCCCAGCTTATCCTCTGATTTCTACTCAAATTTTTCTATTTTTTTCTAGTACTCCTGAGTCAGCCAAAACCCAAGTAATTAGATTTGGATAATTTTAGCCACAGATGAATTTAGCACATTTAGTTTCCATTTTTGCTATCCTACAATAAGTGATATACAGTTAAAAGTCAATTGGCCAGAATGGATTTAAATAGAGTATTATATTCTTTGGGCTTTTCTAGATATTATTTATTTATGTTTGTGATTATGAAAATATGACAGGGGAAAAGCAGCTGTGTTCTGAAAATGTGATGTGTGTTTCCAAGAAAATTGATTTTATTGTTTGTATTACTTTTGCATCCATGCATTACATTAGTATTCTTTAATTGCATATCACGATAAAAATACTTTTAAATGTAATGATAGTTTTAGTTCTTCAATAATGTTAATAATTACTATAAAATATTAACAATGTTAACCTTTTCATAAAAGGACTGCATATCTTTTCTTTAAAAAAAATAAACACATTCAATAAAGCCAAGTGAAATCTTTGGCTCACAGTAAGTTTTTTATCTGTTTTGATTTTTTTACAAGTCTTTCTATGGGAGACACCACATTATGTTCTGAGCCCCATATAAAATTCAGAAGTTTGAGTGGTTTGCTGGAGGTCACACCTACTGGTAAAGTCAAGATTGGTGTTTTGTTTAAAATAGAAATATTATTTGAACACTTTACCTGCCTCAAAAAATGTGGAAAGATCATTACCAATAAACTATTATTTATTTTTTCTTAGTGGACTTTATAGTCTAAATAAAAATTTAGAAAAAAATATATAAAAAGATCTAACTTGCTCTGAACTCACCTAAAAATAAGTGAGTTGAGAGCAAGTTAGATAATATTTTTCTATACTATGTATTTTCTCATTTTTTCTATCTTTATATTTGGTAGTTTTAGCAAGTTGTCTGCCAAATGGGTTAGCAATTTATGCTCCATTGTCAGTTTCTTTGAATGTTAACTCAGATTGGGTATTAGCTTCAATTTTATGAATTAAAAGACAAAAATATCTAATTATTAGTGAGGTGATACACATGAGAACTTCATAAAGTTTGTCGGAAAATAAAATTAAAAGGTAAAAACAAATCATATAAATTTTATTTTCCAACATAAGTTTTATCAAGGTCAAGATACTTTTGTAAGTGATGATACCAGCCACTTAGTTCATCCGTAAAGAACTGAGTGTCCTGGAATTTAACCAGGTCAATATAATCTTTTTAAAAATATATTAAAACCCAAATGTCCAACAATTATAGACTGGATTAAGAAAATGTGGCACATATACACCATGGAATACTATGCAGCCATAAAAAATGATGAGTTCATGTCCTTTGTAGGGACATGGATGAAGCTGGAAACCATCATTTTCAGCAAACTATCGCAAGGACAAAAAAACCAAACACTGCATGTTCTCAGTCATAGGTGGGAATTGAACAATGAGAACATATGGACACAAGAAGGGGAACATCACACACCAGGGCCTGTCGTGGGGTGGGGGGATGGGGGGAGGGATAGCATTAGGAGATATACCTAACGTAAATGACGAGTTAATGGGTGCAGCACACCAACATGGCACATGTATACATATGTGACAAACCTGCGCATTGTGCACATGTATCCTAAAACTTAAAGTATCATCATAATAATAATAATAAAAGAAAAAATGCTGTGTTACACAGTGAATCAGGCTTAGGGGTGGACTTGGTTCTCTCCAAGTATGCGGTAATCGAAAGATACTAAACTTGAAGCCATGGTACTTTCACTAATTGTTTTGGACAACATGTCAACAGATACATACTTGAAGCCACAGTGACTCCACTCAATAAATATATTGCTTTGCTTAAAAAAATATATATATTATTAACTGAAGAAAAATGAGTGCCCTTCACAGATTTTTTTTTAAGGTTAGGAAACAAAAAAAGTCAGAAAAAGCCAAATCAGGACTTTAAGGGGGATGCCTAATGATTTCCCCTAGAAACTCTCCCCAAATTGTGCTTGTTCGCTGAGAGGAATGAGCAGGAGCATTGTTGTGAAAAAGAATTCCTTCCTGGCAATTTTTTTTTTCTAAAGCTTTGGTAAATTTTCTCAGATTACCTTCATATTAAGCAGATGTTATTGTTCTTTGGCCATGTAGAAAGTCAACAAGTAAAATACCTTGAGCATCTCAAAAAATGTTTTATGACCTCGCTCTTGACCAGTTTACTTTTACTTTGACTGGACCACTACCACTGCTTGGGAACCATTGCTTTGATTATGCTTTGCCTTCAGGATCCTACTGGTAAAGCCATGTTTAATTGTCTGTTACAAGTCTTTGAAGAAATGTTTGAAGATCTTGATCCTGTTTGTTTAAAATTTCTATTGAAACCTCTGCACTTGTCTGCTGCTGAGGTGGGCACCACGATTTTGGCAACCGTGAAATGAAAAGATTGCTCAATGTTACTTCTTCAGTCAGAAATGGGTAAGCTGAAACAGTTATGATGTCTGTGCTGTTGGCCATTGTTTGTTCTGTGAATCCTCAGTAGTCTTCAATTAGGGCACAAACAAGATGACTTTTTTCCTCCAAAGTGGACATGGATGGTCTGCTCCTGCTGGCTTCATCTTCAACACTGTCTGTTCCCTTCTTAAAATCAGTTATCTATTGTAAACTTCTGATTTCTTAGGGCCATTGTCACTATACACTTTTTGCAAAGCATTGAGGTTTCACCATTCTTCCACTAAAGCTTCATCATAAATTTGATATTTGTTCTTGCTTCAATTTTATTTTGCTCTGATGAGGGCTTTTTTCAAACTGGTGTCTTATCCTTCTTAGTTTGTAAAACCAGATCATATTCAGACGTGTTATAAGTTAGTGCAAGTATTTTAGTGCAAAAAATTGAAATCCATGCATGGTTTATTCATGGTATGCGTTTTCCGTGAACTTTTTGAAGTTTCTTTGTATTTGCAAGTTATACTTTCTCCTTTGACAATTATGATACTTTGCCACTGACAATCTGTTTTTAAGAGCTTTTACTGCTTTCCTTCAAATTCTAATCCTTTACTTACTAAATGTGGGATCTTGGGCAAGTCACTTAATGAGAGTGGGGTTTGGGATGATATTAGTATCTTCCTTAAAGGCTTTCTGTGAATATTAAGTGGGTTAATACATAGAAAGATCGTAGCATAATTTCTGGTACAGAGTGAATAATATATGAGTGTGTTTTCTTATCAGCTTTCAATGTTAAAGACTCCTTTCAGCCTTATTTACAGTTTGATATTTATCATGGAGAGGAATAGAGAAAATATTCAATTATAATCTCACAGGAATAGAAGCTGTGGAGATGGGGATTATTAATTAGGAATGGAGTAGCATTTTTCCAATATGTTTTTGACGGTTGGCACTTGGATGTTTTGGGTTATGAATGTGCCAAGAGTTTGCAGTTTTTTATTATTTTGTCATGTAATCTAAAGGTAAAACAAGTGGCACAACTTTTTGAATAGATGCCTTAGGGCTGCTGATTTTGGTAGGATGCAGCCAGAAATCCAACAGCTGAAGCTAGGAGCAAGTGGTCACATGAATTCTTCATTCTTCATTTATTATTCATGGATTGGGAAGGACAGTAGTTCTCAGACTCTATGCATTGGAATCACCTGGAAAGCTCACAAGAGCAGATTCCTGGGCTAGGTCCCTAGAGTTTCAGATTCAGCAGGTCTTAGCTGGAGCCCAAAAAATTGCACTTCTAC
Source organism: Pongo abelii (assembly GCF_028885655.2). NCBI lineage: Eukaryota > Metazoa > Chordata > Mammalia > Primates > Hominidae > Pongo > Pongo abelii. Next base: position 28,907,745 of record NC_071998.2, read on the forward strand.
CAAGTTCACAAGTGATGCTCATGCTGCTGGTCCTGGGGTCACACTTTGATGAACCCTTGAGTAGCATGCTCAAGCTTCTTCAATTGCTCTAAGCAATTATGAAAAATAATTGAGCATATTTTCTCTAAAAATTAGACATCACTTTGGGAGAAGGGATATATTTCATATTTGATTTTCTATAATATTTTCAAAGATAATAAATTCAGATATAAGTTCTAAAAATACATTATCATACATATTATATATCATATGTACACATTATATATCATACACACATGCATATGCAATGTATAAGGGATACAGTATTGATACAGTAATATTGTTACATTAAAATAAATTGCTTTTATTTTAAAAGATTAAATACATTATACATACACACATATATAAATTATGTATATATACACACATATATACATGAACATACACACCCACACACATATATATATATGTTTAAATCTGAAATTAGCCCATACCCATGGGACTTTAGGTATTATGCCCTCACCACCTTCCAACTCCCAAAATTTCTCTTCTTCACTAATTAGATGTCTGGACATCTAGTCATTCTGCATAGGTAGAATATTTGAGAATATCAATTAGGCAAAGAAAATCTGATAAGCTGTGAAGAAAATGGCTTTCACATAGGCCACATATGTTATTTTGTGGAAGAGGAAATTAAGTATATATAGGTTGTCATTTAAAATTTAGCAGCAAGTATAAAATTATGCTTTCTGAATTACACATATGTATATATGTGTGTGTATATATATATTATATAGACATATATATATTTCAAACTAGCTTAACTTTTGCATCGTTTTTAATGAAGAGGAAGTTAGAAGTGGTGGGAAGGGACTTATGGAGAAACTACAGATATTGTAAGGATTTTGAGTGACCAAAGGGCCATGAACACTAACTGCCATACTAGAATAACAACCTGTTATTCAGTGAAGGAGCAACTTGGTTTAACTTAGAATTGGACAAGGGGAATATTGAATTAAAACATGGTACAGTGATTGACATACCTACTGCTGATGACTGCATCAACAGAACACAAAACAGGTTACTTTAGCTTAAATGCATTCTATTTTTGAAGGAAATTTTATTTAAAAAATTTATACAGTGATTTTTTAAAAAAGGATCATTCTTACAATAACATTTCAATATCTATAAAGTTCCTTTAAATAGGACCCCTTTTATGGTATTGTATAAAAGAATCAGCGTGCAAACATTTGTTTGACTTTGCTTAGTAACTTACTTTTTTCAAAACTAACTTCCAGGCCGGGCGCGGTGGCTCACGCCTGTAATTCCAGCGCTTTGGGAGGCCGAGGATGGCGGATCACGAGGTGAAGAGATCAAGAGCATCTGGGCGAACCCGGTGAAACTCCGTCTTTACTAAAAATACAAAAATTAGCGGGGCGTGGTGGCACGTGCCTGTAGTCCCAACTACTTGGGAGGCTGAGGTAGGAGAACTGCTTGAACCCGGGAGGCGGAGGTTGCAGTGAGCCGAGATCGCACCACTGCACTCCAGCCTGGCGACAGAGCGAGACTCCGTCTCATTGAAAGAAAAAAAAAAAAACAAAAAAAGTAACTTCCAGGGACCACTAATTGTACTGTACCTACTATTAAAACTGTAGCTGTGGCCGGGCGCGGTGGCTCATGCCTGTAATCCCAGCTCTTTGGGAGGCCCTGAGGCAGGCGGATCACGAGGTCAGGAGATCAAGATCATCCTGGCTAACACGGTGAAACCCAGTCTCTATTAAAAATACAAAAAATTAGCCGGGCGTGGCAGCGGGCGCCTGTAGTCCCAGCTACTCGGGAGGCTGAGGCAGGAGAATGGCATGAACCCGGGAGGCGGAGCTTGCAGTGAGCCGAGATCCTGTCACTGCACTCCAGCCTGGGCGACAGAGCAAGACTCCATCTCAAACAAAACAAAACAAAACAAACAAACAAAAAAACTGTAGCTGTACAGACATCTGAGGAAATTAGTTATGGCAGGAGATTAAACCGACATTTCCAGAATTATCAAGACATTTGTTTGAACATTCATATAAGGATTTCTTAGAAGGGCCAGTTACATGATTGGCTAATTACATGTTTAAATATTTCTAAAGTACCCAATTTCCTCAATTTCACGTGCACATGTCTTGCATATACAAGCGCTAACCATGCCTAGTTCTTTAAGTGAGAATTGTTTCTTGTTGTTTTATCACGGCTGAATTTGTTTTCCTGGGTAGGGTATCTGATAATCCTAAATTCTTCCACGTCCTCCATTTTTAACTGATAGGAAGTATCTTCTCATCTATAACAGGGAATCACCTTCGTTTTAGACCTATGAATAGAAGAGCCTTCAATGAAGTGGACAGCACCTTGGCCTATTTGCTGAAAGATTATGATCTGTTAGCAGGCTGTTTTCTTCTTCCTAACTCCAGCAGATTATTGACATTGGTGTTTTGGATGTCCAAGCATCTTTAAAAATCACCAACTTAACTAATACTTCTCTAATATATACATTTCTAAATTAACTCTATGCGTTGCAAAAGGTACAGAAAAGCAAATTTGTGACGAAATGATGATGGTATATGGCTACCTAAGCTCACTCACCAAGCTCAGTGACTCACTTTCCTGCCATATCCACTTTTAATACCCTGTACAGTATGAAAGTCAGAATATTCAATTGTTTGTGGAATTTCATGGGGCCATGGACTTTTAGACATCTCAAATTTAACTTGTAGGTGCCTAGAGTATCTTATACTTAGCAAACCTCCTCATATATAGGTAATTCATCTGCTTCCCCAAATTGCATGGATCTAATATAATTCAGTTTGGGTGAAGTTTTATAAAAATAAAAGAGATTTATAAATATACATTGCATTTATCTTGCAAATCATTTTTTCTTCTTTTATAAAATAAAGGGAGCTGGAATACATATAAAGCTTTAGATTTAACATAAAGTATTTTCACCGTAATGGGCAGTCATTGAAACAGTCTACCTTCTAAAGAAGCAAATACTACTTTGGGCATCTCAGCAGATGAGATATGCAGTTGAGCTTTGGAAATTATGCAGTTGGAAATAAATTGATTTAGTTAAGCACTTTATGCAATAGCTTTTTATTCACCAGACTTAAAAAAATTACTCACAAGCAAAATATGTGGAAAAAGCTTATATGTAAACTCAGTCTACACTAATGGCTTATATATAAATATGTAGATTTGCATTCAATTTTATATCAAAAATGAGATCGAAGTAGAAAATTGCTATATATTTTAGCAAAATGGTTCTAGCTATTATGCAAGTAAATTTCATCTAAGTCAAGGATAGAAAAGAAGTTAGAATAAGTGCATAGTGCAGCTTTTCAAATAATTGGGCTTACAAAAATTTTATTTCATAAACAGACTTTGCAGTCACACATTTTGCCCATTTGCTTTTATTCATGTCACCTGCTTCATTTCCTGGCTAACCCCCAACACAGTGTTGGTGCCCACTTCAGTAAATTAACAGGAATTCAATCATCTTCCTGTAGTCAAGCTCATGTAATTAACTCTGCATTATCCATGTGTTTTTAATTCTAGAATGTTTCCCTTTGCATCTATGCATACCTCTAAATGCCACCTTATCCTGTCAGCTGATATCTGCTTAGGGAATGAGATCTAATTTGAATATTTACCAAAGTAATGTATAATTAGCCTAGCTACTAATCTATAATGCAATGCATTTGTGGCCAAATAGAAATAAGCTTTTAATTGGTAGCATCTTTGCTCCTTGCTGTTAGCCTACATTATTGAGAACTTACTGAACCCTTGTAAATGATAGCATTTGCAGGCAAGTTGCTATATTTCCTTTAGGCTCAGTGACTTAAAGTTTCTAAATCTACTGTTAGAGTTTTTTAAGCCCACACTGATTTATTTTAATACTTGGAACATGCTTACTTTTATAACTAGACAAATGGGAACTTTCTGCATTCTAGTTATCTAGTCTTCCAATTACTAATTGCTTGATTCATCATTTTCTTCCAATCTGAGATGTATCTCTTGTTTATATTATGTCAAGATTATGTTTGCAGGTGTGTTTTCTCCCAATTAAGCAATGAAATAACGTAGTATATAAATGAATGGCTGATGCCGTGTGGCTGTTGCAGCAGTGACTGTTGGAATAGGAGCAAGAATTCCTTGTCTAATGATTCAGAAACTGACAAACATATTTAGTTTTGCAGTGCCTTCCCTGAGCCTTTATAGTTCTCAGGTGCTAGTGTTATCCATTGATAATGATTTTGTGTGCAGCTGCCTATGTTTTCCTTTTAAAGCAGCTCTAATGTATCTTTTCAATCATAGAATACTCCCTCAGTACTTTGGGTTTTTTTTTTTTTTTTATTTTCAGGTGGCTAGAAGAGCAGGGCATAAGAAGAGGGTGAAAAGTAGAGATAAAGGTTATTTGCCTTAATTGAAGAGTCACAGTAGATTTGATGCAACATCAAGAGAGACATTGCAATGATTTAGATTTATGTGATGTGCAATAAAGCTGTATACTTGAGATGAACTATTGGCAAATGAGGATTGCCAAAGGAACAAAATAAAGGTGCAGTCATCCTTGGATAACTGTACTTTTCCTCAAGATTTTCATTCAGTTTGAGAATTAACATTTTTTTCTAAATATAAAGCAATAGCTACCTAGACAAGAGGTGTGAAACTTTAAAAGCTTGAATTGTTTCATGAAGAAAAAAAAATTTAAAAGAATCATTTTGGGCTTTTAAATGCCTGAGAAACTTTGATAGCCTTTTATATTCTGGAGAAAACAGGAAGAGAAACATTTTGAAGAGATGCATTCCAAGGTGACTCCAAAGCCTTAACTACAACTCTGAAGCAAACTGCTTCTTTCTTAAAATTGTACGATTCATAATACAAAATGGAGAAACCATGTTGAATTCAAAGTAGAAAAATATTATTTTTTAATTACTTATGTAATATAGAGAAAAATCATTTGTTACAAAAGTACTTTTAGGTATATTGTAATCTTTGTGAATTTGTAAGTATGATGGCATAATTTTGTGAATTTTTACAATAAACATAAATTTTCCTTGCCAGAGCAGGGTTTATTATTTTTTCTTTCTCAGAGATCCTTATTCAGAAAGCAGGGTTTAATTTTATTTACATGATGCTACATACATATATAAAGCAATTAGTGATTAAGATAGTATTACCTGTAACAGCATTTTATACTGTGAAATAATGTGTGTGGTATAGATTCAAGGGGTTTTGCCCATAAGTACAAAGCATTGGCTAGTTCATAACTCTTCGTTATTTATTGGTATTGTCTGCCACTTTTCTGTAAGGTCCGCTTGGCATAATAACTTGAAATCATTGAAATAATTCAAGCTTTAGAGCCAACATACCTGAATTTGTGTCTGTATCCATCATTTAATAGCTATGTACCTTTATCAAATCACTTAATCCTTCTAAAATTCAGTTCCCTCATTTGCAATGAAGAATTTGAACTTCCTTGCATGTCTACTGTGAGAATGAAAATAAAAACCTATAAAAGATATATGACATCACAGGGGCTTAATTAATAGTTATTAATACAATCATTATGAATGTTATTTTGCTTAGAGTATAAGAAGTATAATAAACTCTGTGGTTGGCTGATGTTGCCTGTATTCAGTCAGCTAGCAAATACATGTTTAACATCTGAGAGGTGCTTGACAATGTCTCTGCAGAAAATCAAGGGTAGAATGAAATAAGCATAGTAACAACCCTCATTCTTGGTTTGTAACAACACCTTCGATTTATAAGAGAATTCAGTGTGTTGTGCCTTATGCTATGGGAGAAAATGAGTTAGTAACATGATTTCTGGAACTTTAACTCATAGATTCCATTTTTCTCATCTGCAAAATGGAGATGATATCCATGCCATGTATAACTCAGATTATTAAATGAGAAAATGTTTAAAAACAAAAGAGTCTCCCCAAACGTAAGTGACAGCACGATTATTTTCTGGCCATTTCCTAGCACTGTGCTGAGTCAAGCATACCATTTCCAATTAAGATTATTCACTCAAGAATATATTAGGTACCCAGATACCTACTATACTATTGTATTTTGAATCTTGAGATTATACAAAGTATAAAAACTTGATCCCTTCCTGTATTAGTTTTCTATTGCTGCATAACAAATTGCCAAAGAAATGAGATGCTAAAAGAAACACAAATTTAATACCTCACATTTCCCATGGTTCTGGCATGTTTTTAGCGGGTCTCCTGCTCAGCACTTTGTAAGGATCAAATAAAAGCTGTCAGTTTGTGTGTGTCCTCATGTGATGGTTTGACGGGAGAAAGAGCTGCTTCTAAGTTCTTTCAGATTATTGGCATAATTTATTTCACTATGGATGTAGGACTGAAATCTCTGTTATTGTGCTGTCTCCCTGAGGTGACAGGGAGGACCACTCTCAGATCCTAGATGTTGCCCTTGTGGACCAGCCACATGGCATCCTCCATAGGTAGTTCATGACTGTTTCCCTTCTTCCAGGATAGTAGGAGAAAGTCTTCCTAATATTTTACCTTATATTAAAGGCGTGAATTCATTTGGTCAGGCCTACCACAAAAGAGATCATCTCTCTGTGTTTAGCTCAAAATCAATTGATTGGTAACTTAATCATGGGAGTGATACCCCATCATCATCACAGGTCCTTCCCATACTCAACGGAAGGAAATTAGACAAAGTCTGTGTAACAAAGGGCACGGTCTATCTTTAGGGTCTTAGTAAACTGCTCGGATTTTGGTACTTTACTTTTTGATGACTGAATGTTTAAGGAATTTGTCAATGAGCCACATTTTTAATTGCATATAGATAAAGTTGAGGTTACGTAGAAAAATTCATCTTCCTTTATGACATGAGCATACATTCAGAAACCTTCTCTAAGCATTTCTATAATGCCAATGAGTTGCTGAGCTTGGTTGCATCTTGATTGGCTTAAACTGACGTGACAGTTTAAATTATGTCTCATGGATTGATAATGTGGATAAAGATTTCTTAAGCATGTTATTTACCATTTGTTTTATTTTTATTTTGTAATACAGCATCTCTTCTTACTTAGTCCATTTACTCTTGGTGTTCAAATATTTGTGAAATAAAATAATGAAGATTTGATGAATTAGGTCCCTGCTTAGCTGCATTTGTTTAGTTTACCAAAAAATACAAGGTGTTTGGGTCTAGAGTACAAAAGATCTGGTTTATATTCATAGCTCTGTTGTTACCTTACACTATGACTAAAGAGAACCCATTGCGTTCCAGAGTCTCACTTGTCCATATGCAGAATGAGCCTGTAAACCTAGAAGATCCCTTTTGAGACAACATTTTATAATCTTGTTATTTCTTACATAAAGTTTAGATTATCTTTTAAGGAAAATTGCTTTCAATATATTTGTGTAGAAATTTGACCTTCATAAGATTATTTGCATTTGAAAACAGGTCTGCAAATGATTATAGATTTCATATGATAGAATTTTTTAAGATGTAGAGTACTAATCTACAATATTGTAACAGAAGAAAATAGGTTGAATACGTTTCCAAATAAAGAATATAACTGCAAGATAAGTGAATTTAAAAGTTTGCTATGAATTTTGACCCCAGGAGACTTCTTTGGTATTTCTTCTCCCCAAGCAATAAACCATTATTCTCTGTTTATATTTCACGTATTGTGTTAGTCCATTCTCACGCTGCTATAAAGAACTACCCGAGACTGGGTAATTTATAAAGAAAAGAGGTTTGATTGACTCACAGTTCTGCAGGCTGTACAGGAAGCATGGCTGGGAGGCCTCAGGAAACTTACAGTTGTGGTGGAAGGTGAAGGAGAAGCAAGCCCTCTCTCTCCTGCTCCGTCTTACCATGGCGGAGCAGGAGAGAGAGTGAAAGGGGAAGTGCTACACACTTTTAAACAAGGAGATCTTCTGAGAACTCACTATTATGAGAACTGCAAGGGGAAAATGCACCCCATGATCCAGTCACCTCCCAACAGGTCCTTCCCCCAACACTGGCTATTACAATTCAACATGAGATTTGGGTGGGGACACAGAGCCAAACCATATCAGATCTTTACTGTCATTCACCCAGTGTATGTTATTTCAGGTGTCACAATTTAAGTAATTCAACTAGCCCCTTCTTTATTTTTCTTGTTTTGTGTTACAATGGAAATTTTATGCCCAATTTTATTGAGCACTGACTATGTGTTGGGTACTATATTAAGCACCTTATATGCACAAGCTAATTTAATCCTGATAACTGAGTGGTTAGCTGCTCTTGTCCAAATTTAGAGAAAAGAAGCCCAGAAAGGTTACGTGACTTATTCACGAGGTGCAACTATTAAAAGTTGAAGTTGGGATTTGAATCCAATTCTTGTTCCATAATTTTCTTCCCTCTGCCTCTACTATAATTTGGTGTTAATGTGGTATTGTCTCCATTATGGCCATTTGTTGATTTAAAAATTGACCGTGAAATGTGGGTCTGACTGTGTGTCATAAACTTCCCCAATTTCTGGATATTGGTATTGACTAGGAATGGCAAGCTCCTTTAGGACAAGAACCTACATCTCAACTACTTATTTTTAATACTGGGAAGAAAGAAAGTATTGATATTTGATATTTATTCCGCATATTGATTCTATAATTTCATCAAAAAGTATTTAAATACCTAAAATAAAGAAATATATTTTTAAAATATACATTTTAAAAAAGAAATATTATAAACTTATTAGCAAATCTTAAATGTAAAATTATAAAAGATAAGTGTAGAGCATAAATTATTATGTTGCTATAGGTTGGCATTGGATAAAATAAATGATCACTCACCAGTAAAACCATTCAAATGAAGATATTTTGATCAGGGAATACTAAAAATAAATAGTGTTTCATCATTTCTTCAAAAATCAGTCTTAAAGTCCATTGATGTCACTGTAGACTAACAAGTGCATTTTTTATAAAGTTTTCTAGCTGCTGTAGAAGTTCTTTGTAACTTGATACAAGTTCAGATAATGGTGAAAAGTTAGTTATAAGCTAATTCTGTGATGCTTTAAAAAAGAAACATAACTCTTGTTTGAGATGATCTTCAGAATCTCTTTTGGGCTGGTGGTGGTGCTGTGAATAGAATTATAGTAGTAGTTATAAAAAAAGTTGAAGTTATAGTGATGTAGTTTTCTATATAGAAATTCATTTCTGTTTCCCTTACTGTTGTTTCGTTTCTTCAAGTACTGTTGAAGATTTGGTTATATATTGTTTTAGCTTATTTTCATGTTCATCTTCAGCTTGTTTGACAAGTTATTAAACAGATATATAGATATAATACGTGTTGGTTTTTGAGCTGGCATTTTCTTCCTTTCAACGGAGATTGTGGAAGTAGAGAGAATGCTTTCTAAGCATCCTTTGTTAGATTTAGAAGTTTAATGTAACATGTAAATGTCTAAGTGTATCTCTAGATATAATGTTTAATATTTGATATATTTTAACATACACTGACAAAAACACTACGATTTATTTTACTATGTAAAAATAGCATACAATACCAAATACTATAAAGTGATGTTGCAGTCACTATTCTCTTCAGACCCTAGCATGGTCTCCTGGAACACACACATGCACAAAATGCCTTCCTTCATGTTAAGATAAAAACGCAAATCCTACACTTTGAGGAACTTTCAATTAAATGAAACTGAAACCTCATTATTCTTATAATCACCGTGTGTTCTTTGTTTTTGAAGGAATACAAATTCTTGACAAGTGAAAAAATACATTTAGTACTATCTTCTCTTTTATACGCCAGCTCCCATTATTCTGTTTCTGGAGAGAGCTAAAATTATGCAAACAGATTTTATTTTTTTAAAAAAGCTGCAGATGGGCTGGGTGCGGTGGCTCATGCCTGTAATCCCAGCTCTTTGGGAGGTCGAGGCGGGCGGATCACACGATCAGGAGATCGAGACCATCCTGGCTACTACGGTGAAACTCCATCTCTACTAAAAATACAAAAAAATTAGCCGGCCGTGGTGACGGGCACCTGTAGTCCCAGCTACTCGGGAGGCTGAGGCAGGAGAATGGCGTGAACCCGGGAGGCGGAGCTTGTAGTGAGCCAAGATTGCACCACTGCTCTCCAACCTGGGCGACAGAGCGAGACTCGGTCTCGAAAAAAAAAAAAAAAAAAAAGTTGCAGATGTTAACAGATTTAAGAAAACCCAAGTCCGTGTGACAGTTTTATCTCTGAAAAGTCAACTATGAGTTAAATACTTTTATAAAGCACTATGGAAGCTGGTTTAACCAAAAAATATTTTTGATACAAGGAATCAGCTTTTAATATATCCAGGAAGTTACTGGTCTTCACATATACCATTTTGTCTCAAAGGGCCAGGCTGCACTCCCACATTCATTGCAGCACTATTCACAACAGCCAAAATTTGGAAGCAACCTAGGTGTCCATCAACAGAAGACTGGATAAAGAAAATGTGGTACATAGACACAAATACTATTCAGCCATAAAAAAGAGTGAGATCCTGTCATTTGCAACAATATGGATGGAACTGGAGATTATTATGCGAAGTAAAATAAGTCAGGCATAAAGACAGACGTCACATATTCTCACTTATCTGTGGGAGGTAAAAATAAAACAGTTGAACTCGTGGATACAGAGAATAGAAGGATGGTTACCCAAGGCTGAGAAGAGTGGTCTGTGTGAGAGGACACTATACGGGGGAGGGGAAGCCATTTTAACTGGGTAGGGGGATGGTTAATAGTTACAAAAAGGCCTACAGGCCTACCTTCTATCCCATTCCCACAAGGTGGATTCACACTAATCTACTGACAATTTTGTTGAATAATTCTCTGAATGTGGAGATTAAATTTGTATGTCTATGATTCTTGTTATGAATCTCTTTCCATAGATTTACCCTACACTGAATAGTTTCTTAAGTCCCCAACCTATCTTTATTTACTTTAGGTAATATAGGTTGTAGTTTCTCCCCTGCTTTTTACTGTCTGACCTAAGAGTTCCTTTGATTAATTCCACTAAAGGTGGTATAAATGTTGTATTACTCCTTTCCAAGTGTCAACACTCTCATCCTATAAAGTACATTTTTCTAACCCCTAAGAAGTTAAATGACCTTGCTAAAGTTATGACATCTTTTAGCCATAAAGAGAGTGTTACAAAAAATAAATAATATAAGCATACTCTATTAGGAAAAATGGTAAAAACTCTGGGGAAATAATCCTATTTATGAATCTGAGGCTTGTCATTTTCACTTCTCCATTCCTACTGCTACCACCTTAGTACATGACAGCTTTGCCCTCTGCTTGCATTACAGCAGTTACTTCCTTTTTTTCTCCACTGTTTCTTCTTTCTTAATTTTTAATTTTTTTGAGTACATGTTATAGCTAGCTAGCTAGCTAGATAGATTTATGGGTTACATGAGACATTTTGATACAGGCAGGCAATACATAATAATCACATTAGGGTTAAAAGAGTGTCTGTCTTCTCAAGCATGTATCCTTTGTGTTTTAAACAATCCAAATATACTCTTTCAGTTATTTTTAAAATGAACAATTAAATTATTTTTATACCATGGTCACCCTGTTGTATTAGCAAATACTAGATCTCATTTATTCTTTTTAACTATTTTTTGTAGCTTTTTTTTTTTTTTTTTGAGCTAGAGTCTTGCTCTGTTGTCCAGGCTGTAGGGCAGTGTCACAGTCTCGGTTCATTGTAACCTCCACCTCCTGGGTTCAAGTGATTCTCTTGCCTCAGCCTCCTGAGTAGCTGGGATTACAGGAGTGTGCCACCACTCCTGGCTAATTTTTGTATTTTTAGTAGAGATGTGGTTTCACCATGTTGGCCAGGCTGGTCTTGAACTGACCTCAGGTGATCTGCCTGCCTTGGCCTCCAAAAGTGCTGGGATTACAGGCATGAGCCACCGCTCCTGACCTTTTTGTAGCTATTAACCATCCCCCTACCCAGTTAAAATGGCTTCCCCTCCCCCGTATAGTGTCCTCTCACACAGACCACTCTTCTCAGCCTTGGGTAACCATCCTTCTATTCTCTGTATCCACGAGTTCAACTGTTTTATTTTTACCTCCCACAGATAAGTGAGAATATGTGACGTCTGTCTTTATGTGCCTCACTTATTTTACTTAGCATAATAATCTCCAGTTCCATCCATATTGTTGCAAATGACAGGATCTCACTCTTTTTAATGGCTGAATAGTATTTGTGTCTATGTACCACATTCTTTATCCAGTCTTCAGTTGATGGACACCTAGGTTACTTCCACATCTTGGCTGTTGTGAGTAGTGCCGCAATGAATATGGGAGTGCAGATTTCTCTTCAATATAGTAATTTCCGTTCTTTGGCATATATACCTAGCAGTGGGGTTGATGGATTGTATGGTAACCCTATTTTTAGTTTTTGGAGTAACCTCCAAAATGTTCCCCATAGTGGTTGTAATAATTTACATTTCCACCCACAATTTATGATGTTGCCTTTTCTCCACCTCCTTGCCAGCATTTGTTATTGCCTGTCTTTTGGATATAAACCATATTAACTGGATGAAACGATATCTCATTTTAGTTTGATTTTCATTCTCTGATGATCAATGATGTTGAGCATCTTTTCATATACCTGTTTGCTGCTAGTATGCCTTCTTTTGAGATACATCTATTCAGACCTTTTGCTCATTTTAAAATTGGATTATTAATTTTTTTTCTTATAGAGTTCTTTGCTCTCCTCATATATTTTGGTTATTAATCCCTTGTCAGATGGGTAGTATGCAGATATTTTCTCCCATTCTATGGGTTGTATCTTCACTATGTTGACTGTTTCTTTTGCATTGCAGAAGCTTTTTATCTTGATGTGATCCCATTTGTGCAAATTTGCTTTGGTTGTCTGTGTCTGTGGGATATCGCTCAAGAAGTCTTTGCCCAGTCCAGCATCCTGGATGGTTTCCCCAATGTTTTCTTCTTGTAGTTTCATAGTTTGAAGTCTTAGCTTTAAGTCTTTAATCAATTTTGATTTCACCCTGTAGGTGGTGAGAGATATAGGGGTCTAATTTCATTTTTCTGCATAAGGATATTTAGTTTTCCCAGCACCATCGATTGAAGAAACTGTCTTTTCCCCAGTGTATGTAATTGGAATTTTTGTCTAAAATGAATTCACTGCAGACATATGGATTTGTTTCTGGGTTCTCTATTCTGTTCCGCTGGTCTATGCATCTGTTTTTATGCCAGTGCTATACTGTTTTGGTTACTATAGCTCTGAAGTATAATTGGAAGTCAGGTAATGTGATGCATCCAGTTTCGTTCTTTTTGCTCAGGATAGCTTTGGCTATTCTGGGTCTTTTGTGGTTCCATATAAATTTTAGGATTTTTTTTCTTTCAGTTGCTTCTTAACTGGTCTTTCTTTAGCTTTTGTCCTACTACACTTACTTTAACACAGAAACCATAGACATTTCAAAAATGCAGATATGATATTTGATAATGGAATTATCCTCATAAAAACTATCAAAGGCTTCTTATTTCCCCAAATATAAAGTACAATATCAGCAGTATCATGAATTATAAGTTCTTACATGACCTAGCTGTGCCTATTTCACTGGTTCAGCTAATGCCACTCTTCCCCTATATTACACACTCCATCCGCAATAGCCTTCTAGTATGTACTCCAGTTTTTCATGTTTCAGGGACTTCCACATACTGTTGCCTCTGCTGAAAGTTTGTCTACTTCTCTACTTCTTGATACCCCTCATTGATGTGTGTGTGTGTGTGTGTGTGCATGTGTGTGTGTGTGTGTGTGTATATATCCCTCATCCTTTAGGACTTAGCTGAGATTTCACTACTTGAATCTTCCCAAGATTAGATAATTGCCTAGTTATATGCCTTTTTTTTTAGCACTTTTTAATTCTACTGTTTAGCACTTTTCATAATTTTTGTTAAATAATTAAAGTGTAAGCAGTGCTTGCTTGCAGTTACACGGATGAGACTCCAGGAGCAATAGTTGTCATATCGCTGCTTATCTTCTCAGTGCCAGTTAGATGCTCAACTACTATTTGATAAGTGAATGAACAAATGTTTAAATAATTACTCTATAGTATTTAACTACCATTTGTACTATGGAATTTTGTACCCTGCATCTATGCTAGATAAATTATATAGATCCTAGGTATTTTATTCATTCATCAGTTATAACCTATCTATTATGATCCAGCATTGCATTAAGTCTAGAAGTCAAACATAAAATAAATCCCTGTATTTTATTTAGATAGTGCTTTCTTCTTTTGGGTTTAGGCACATTGTCATGAACACACCATAATCTTTCCAGTGTATTAGTGATTATAATTGTTATGATACAGGTCAAATAGTTGAGGATTATTAGCATTGACCTGACCTGTATCTACAGGCTGCGTTCCTCGTAAATCAGATTAGCTATCATAGTATTTTTGTTAATAATAAAAATTCTGGAAGTGCATCCTGCTGAATTATAATCTCTAGTGAAGGGGCATGCATTGATGGAGTTTTTTTTTTTTTTTTTTAATAAATACTACCAAGTGATTCTTACCAACTCTTTTAAGCACAAGAAAAACTGACCACCTGCTTAGGAAGTAGAAAAAAAAATTTGCTTATTTTTTTCACATCATACAATAAACAGTATTTTAAGTAAAATTATCTTTATTGGTATAACAGTAAAGTTTATAACATAAATTAATTTTAATAGCATTTTGTTAATACCTATAGCATAGAAGATGTCAACATTTTCTAATTACAGTATTTTTTTAATTTACTTTTAATGACTTGAAGAAGAAAGGGCATAAATTTTTAAGGAAAGATTCGAAGATGGCATATGAAATTTGATTTAGGAGCTAAAATATATTAAAATACAGATATTTTAATAGACTTCATATCATCAAAAAAAGATTAAAACTACTTTATTCTTCCATTTCCACTGAAATAGCATACTATTTACTTATATGTTCTGTTTTGCTTATAAATGGTGAGATAAGGGAGATTGCTTTATGATGTTTACAAAATCCTCTTTAAAGTATAATACATTTAGAATGTGTATAAACTTTGTAATGATATATGAAAAGCAAGAACAGATTTTATTCTTATTAAATATATATTTTAAAATATGAATGTTTAATATCAATTTCTATGCTATAGACACCTTAGAATGCTGCTATCTTGGGAATTTGCAGAATTACCATATTATGATTCACATAAACTTATAAAAATTCCATAAGGTTTTCTTATGTTTTCTGCCTATATGTAGTATTCATTTTGAAGATAAATCTTAAAATTTAAATTAAATGTTAAAACATATGACTAACATAAAAAAACTAAAATCAGTATAATGTTGAAAAAAATCTCATTATTTCCAGGAATATTTTGGTGAATATGAAAGGAAGAAATGAACAAGTTCATTCAATAACCAGTATTTCCTACATGTAATCACCTGAGATGCACTTGGCATGTTTTGTCCAAAGTGGAAAACCAAATGCTAAAGAGCATTTTGTTTTTGATTAAAAATAATAATGGAAACAGACAACTTAGTCTTTTTCTGGCAGGATCTATGTGGAACAGTCTTACAATCTTTTGAAGGTTCACAAATCTCTATTTAGGAAATGTGAGTTTTAAAGCATGTAGAGACCGGCCATAGTGGCTCACGCCTGTAATCCCAGCACACTGGGAGGCCAAGGCGGGCAGATCACTTTGGGGTCAGGAATTTGAGACCAGCCTGGCCAACATGGTGAAACCCTGTCTCTACTAAAAATAGAAAAATTAGACGGGCATGATGGTGGGCGCCTGTAATCCCAGCTACTCAGGAGGCTGAGGCACGAGAATCGCTTGAGCCCAGGAGGTGGACGTTGCAGTGAGTGAAAATTTCACCACTGCACTCCAGCCTGGGCAACAGAGTAAGACTCTGTCTCAAAATAAAAAAATAAAAAAGAAAGAAAGAAAGAATGTAGACACCATCTAATTCCACTCTTTGAGTATTTGTATTCAGGTTCAGGGAAGAGGTTGGCTGAAAATCACTCTGTAGCAGAGCAGACTCCTCCTGTCTTCCAAATCCTTCCTTTTTTTTTTTTTTAAATGCTGTCTTCCATGTCTTAAAATATGCATCACACAAATAAAAATCCAACCTCATCCTATCAACAGTAACATCATTGGGCTTCTGAAAAGAGCTCCTGGACTAGGAATTACCTACACTGAGAGAAATCCAACATGATCCTATTTTTTTTTGTTGTTGTTGTTTATATTTTAAGTTTCTAAGGACTGATCACTATCAGCTACTTCTCAACTCTCGTTCCTTGGTATCACTCCAATATGTCCCTCATCTTCACAAGCTCTCAGCAGTTCTTACTTAGTTACTAGAAAATGGAAAAGTGACTACTCTCCCAAATAAAGGTTTGTTACTCCTATTTATTGAATCAGTATTGGTCAGGAGTGTCTGTCAGGAAACCAATTCTGCATGGGGAGAAGTAAAGAGAATCCCCATGATTTGTATGAAGTACTCCCAATCCCGACATTTGACAGTATACCAAGTACTATCTTCCAGTATTTAAAGAGCACACAGCCTTCATGAATTCACTTATTGTAGAAGCCTCAATTATACTAGGGATTTAAGACAGAGAAGAATAGTTTTTGGGGAAATGCTTATTGCCTGCCCCTATGAAATGGTTCTTACTTTCAAAATATTGGTTCAGTGAGGACATACATTGATACCCTGTTGTCCATCAGGTAAAAATTACTTTGAGTTAAGTCTAACCTGTTGTGATTACAACCTGTGATTATAACCTGTGATTTTTTATTATTATTATTTTCCTTATCCTGAGACCTTCAAATTTATCAGCTGTCAGCTTTTAGGCAGAATATACTTAAATTTTGACTTGTTATATAAACACGATTATTTTTCCTTTTGAGAAATCTTGTTAGCTATTGCCATAGTTAAATAAAAAATTTACTCTTATTGGAATTATCATTGATTATTCTCCTGTGGCAATGAAAATTCAATACCCTCTTTTTCCTTTTAGTCCTTTGCCTTGCAAACATTTATCAAAGTATAGAATAGATTTTGGACTACTGTGGAGTTTAAGGAATAACATCTTAGAATAGTCAAATTAATGAGTATGAAACAAAGAGAAGCACTCCTTATGAAGGACAGAGTTATAATGAAGTTGTAAACATTTCTGATACTCATTTGGCATTTGTTGATTGCTATGGTATTTAGGTTATGTAAGCATAGACTCTTGAATGAAAAAGGGGAATATTTTTAGTTGACTACTGAAAATGTATGAATTTCATATAAGAAATTACTGTATGTACTTAGACTCTCAAAAAGAGATATACCTAAAAGAATATAAAATGTAATGGTCTAGAACAGTGCTGTCAGATAGAAATAAATGTGAGCCTTGAATATAATTTAAAAATGTCTACTAGACACATTTAAAACTGGTAAAATGAAACAAGTGAAATTTATTTTAATAATATATTTCTGATCTCGCACATCCAAAATATCATCTTTCAACACAGAATTAGAATAAAATTATTGGGAGAGATATTTTGTGTTACTTTCTATAGTCAGCCACTAAAATCCAGCATATATTTTACACTTACAGCACATCTCAATTCCACTTAACCATACTTCAAGTAATTAACAGTACATGTGGCTGGTACCTGCTGTGCTGGACAGGACAGGTATAGAAAAAGGACTGGATATGCTAGTTGTGAGATTTAAGCACCCACATAATTTTTCTTTGCTTCAGTTTCTTCATTTATAAAAGACATGAGTTAGATGAATTGTTTATGCTGTTATTTCCAATATTACATTTTTCTACTCTAGAAATTTATGTCATGCTGCTTAAGAAAAGGCCATATAACATCTTCTTGATAGGGTTTGTGTAATGAAATGTGATAGCTTGTTAGAATAAAATACTGCAGTACTCTGGAAATCATCATAAAATGCCTTTTATTTATAAGGAGGTTTCAGTCACCTCTGTTCTAAGTCAGAGTGAAGGATAATTTTGGCTCTAGACAATTAAATGATTTTATCCATACCCATACTTACTTTTCTAGACTTTTTGTTTTTTAAGGACATTGTTTAATGACAAAATGTTTTATTTGACATTATGTCAGCTTACTCAGATAACTGGATGTTCAGGGATCAAGTAGTGCATGTTCTTCAGAAACTAGAGTATATAGATGGCCTTGCAATGCAGAAATTTGTTCTGATTTCAAATATATATTTAAAGTTAAAATATGCAGATTTTTCTTAAGCAAAGTAATTTGAAAAGTCAATAAATCAAGTTTGTCAGATTTGGATATAACTTACAAAAATGTTGCTTATTTTATATTTTAACATACTGAAATTGTTCTCTGGGGCGGGGAAGATTCCTGTTGTGTTTGACTATTCTTAGAACTAAAGTTCAATTTCCACTATTTTCTTCCTTTCTCATTTATGCACATATTAATGTTCTTATTAAAATTCAGGAGACCTTTATTCTACCTAAAGATGAAAATCACAGAGGTGACCTTTTAATTCTGTGCCTGCTGCTGGATTGCCTGACAAAACAACTACAGTTTCTATTATAAAGATACTTGAAGGTAGGATAGGGATATTATTTTATTAATTATAATTTAAGTGGTACTATTTAGGTATTAATTCTTATATATAATGTGGGGAAATGACAGGCTAATTGATTTTAAATAGAAAAAATTTTTGTTAAAATTTTGTATGAAAATTGGTAAATTATAGAATAGTTAAGAGAGGATAGTATATGGGAAAGTGTTTTATAAATTTCAAAATGATTTACAAATGTTATATATATCTTGTTATTTATTATGTACAATAATAATAATAATGATAAAACAAATTAGTATAGGACATCAGATATATTTACCTTGATGTTGGCTTCTTAATCAGGTGTAAAGGCTTTTGAATTACCCTACTCAATTCTTGAAAAAATTATTGTGATGATGATGACTTAATTATAATATTTTACTTTGAATTCAAATTATATGAGTTGTTTCTACAGGGAATAATTGTCCTATATTTTTTCTTATATATTTTGTTTGTCATTGTTGCCAAAAAGAAACAAACATAAGTATAAAAAACTATGAACAAAGATAGATATCAGTATCCCTGTCTCTCTCTCTCTGTCTCTCTGTCCCTCTCTCTGTCTCTGTCTCTCCATATATATATATACATTATTATATATATATGTTAATCATTCCTACAGGATTTTGATTTTTTTGTAAAAATTATGGCATATCTTATGACTTTTTTCTAAAATTATTTTTCATAGAATAGGTTATATTTCCAATAATACAAAGATAAACATCTTTTTCAAGTTTGTTTTTAAATACTGAATTATGTTCATATGTACAAATGTTAATAAAGATATCCTAATCTACACCTTATTATATAGATATTTTTGATCTGCCTGTGCCACTATTAAATATCGCTTTGTTGTCAGCTCCACAGAAAACTTACATATCACTTTGAACTTTAAATGCTAACAGAAATGCTCTGTTGGCAGTCTTTGTTAAGAAAATTCTAGAGTCACAAACATATACACTTTAACATCTTTCAAGTAAAGACTCCTTCACTTTTGAAGACTGTACTTACATCATGTAATACACGGAAAAATGCATTAAATCTATATTAATTATGGCTTATATATCACTGTATGAGTTAAGTTAGTTGAACCTGATGAGTGAGCATAATATTACATTTTATAGGTAAGTATTAACCAATTTGATTTTGTACTTGGTTCTCCCTATTTTACAGCCATCAATTGGTTTATGTCTACAACCTTTTTATGAGTACCTGGGAAACTTTTTGGTGTGTAGAATATCCTTTTTTGGGGATATGATGGCCTTTGTCTTAGATCTTATTAATTGATTGTGTTGTCCTTGGAACACAACAGTGGCTAGGAACACAAACTTTGGAGCCCAGCACACTTTGGTCTGTGCCCTGACTCTAACTTTTATAGTTATGAGGCTTTTGATATATTGCTCAGTCTGTCTAAGCCTCAGTTTCCTCATCTGTATAATTAAAATATCATTAGTACCTATTTTATAGGAATGTTATATTAAGTAATACAACTTAGGCACAGATTCTAGCAAAGTGGCTAGAATGTAATAACCACTCAATACATCTGTATGACCATCATTATTATTTATTTTGGTTATCATTACTATTTTTATAGTCATCAAGGGCTGGACTACCACGTGACTAACTAGGCTATCTATTTAGGACCACATATAATCCGTTGCGATTTAGTACTTTCTTATAGTTTTGTGTATGAAGGATGGCTATAACTTTTAATAATAGAAGATAGAATCTAAAACAAAAATATTATGTGTATTTAATCCACTTGTCATGTCTATGGGGCTTAATACAACTTTGTAGACCTTCTGTAACCTAAGTGGTTACTTAACTCATGGGCAAGGTGAATGAATCCAATGTAGAATTTAGAGTTAAAATTATTTTGTTGCTACAGACACTCTCCTGTGATTTAGGGAGGACAGTAATTTCTTGGACTGTCCTGTGGACGAGATAGACATTATCCAATTCCAGTAAAGTACCTGGTGATTGAGAGCAGAGGATCTTCACTTCATGAACTGCAAAGGAGGCTTCATTTCTCAGATTTGTAGGTCTAGGATAACATCTTAAAAGACTCCTAGGAGCATGTTGGTAACTGGTGCTGGCTGAGAGCTGTTGTACACTCATCTGACTTTTAAGTTTAAATAAAATAGATTCTGTTTTTCTACTCCTCTAAATGTTTAGCAAAAATAGCAAAAAAAAATTTTTTTTTGAAATATTACTATTCGTATGGAATTCTTCCTCTTCCTATTCCTCACAATATTTTATTTTAAAAATAATGTCTATAAATCTAAACATGGGAAGATTCAGTGTTTCCATGGGGGTCCATTGGCAGAACTGAGAAGCATAAAGTAAAATGAATAACTGTTTCAGCTGTCAAAAGAGAGCATTCGTTTGTAGCTTTTACTTTTCCCTTACAATAATCCTTTGATAATTTCCCAAGAGATGTCGGATTTGAAACTGCAATTTTCAATTCTCAGGAATCTAAATTTCAACCAATATCATGAATGTCAACAAGAAGTCTGGACAAATAGAAAAGATGAAAATCTTATTTCATTTTCATGATTACCTTAACTGGGCTCAGAAGAATTTGTGTTTCATGTATATTCTTTTAATCTGGAGAGAAATATAAATAACTGTGCATGTAGGAATTATAGTCAGCTGATGTTTCTTGTGGAAGATAATCTCAAGATAATAATTACTGAAAAGTAAGCATCAGAGGGATAGTAAGTTACTCCTAGATACATATAATACCATAATAGAAAATGTTGATATTATTCCTACTTAGCAAATATATAATCTAGTGACATTGAGTAATCAAATCAAGGACAAATAAATAATAAATTTACTAAAATTCTGACTTTAGATTCCATTAAATGTTATATAATTACCCATTTCTCCCCACCCCTGAAATTTCTGGGTTGTTATTTTGGGTTGATTAAATAAATCATAACAAGAATTGGTTTTCTTCATCATAATTACTAAAATATGTTTTCTTTATGACACTTTTTAAGGTCTCCCATCTTATGAGAATATATGTTGCTAAATTAATTAATTCATTCAGTTTTCAGCAATTTAGGCCTTGATCTGTGCCAATAACTGTATTAAGCTTTTGAGATACACAAATGAATCAGAAAAAGTCTCTTAGGAGACTTAGAGAGATGACAGGGACAGACATGGATATAGACTTAAGTACTAAATGACGGTTGCTCAGAGGGTTCCTGAAAAGGACACCCTGCAAGACTGATGCTGAAGGGGAACTGAGGAAGGAATATTTCAGAGAAGAGGAACATTTGCACAGGACTTTATACTATATGGAGTTGGGTGGTAGAATAATGGCACTTGAGGACAGATGAGATGTCATAATGAAAAAGCATGATGTGTATCGGGAATGATGAATATCATTAAAATACATTGTGATGCATGCAAGCAGGGGTTATATTAGCAAAGATATGGGAGAAGAATCTATATATCAATCACAATATACATTCAATAAACAAGAAAGACCTCCCATATTTCAATTCCACTGTAATATATAATTAAGTTATAATTTAATATATCTTTAGAGTGTAATTTAATATAATAGGTTTTGTTACTTTTCTGTTTTGTTTGAGTATGAAAAGAGGGTGAGAATTATATGTTATTTAATATTTATTTAACAAATATCAAGAACCACCATGTGCTAGAACCTGATATAGGTATGTAGATATAGCAGTCAACAAAACAGAAAATTCCGTTTTCTCATGGGGTTTACATACCATTCCATGTACCACCATAAGAATCATCAGATAATGATTGACATTCATGGAACTAGTTTCCTTATGAAACTTCTTGTAAGAAGACCAAGCAGATAAAAACCAATAAGCAAACCTGTCTGTCATTCACTCACTAACTCATGAAACAAATATTTACTGAGTTATATTTAGGAACCAAATTATATTTCCTACCAACTTTTCAGTTATAAGGTGTTATAAAATTGCAGTAAGATCAAAATGATCATTAAGTCTAAGACCTCAAAAACTAGGGAAATAAGCAGATGGGAGAATGAGAGTATATAAACTTTGGAGTTTATTTGGTTGAAGAAATTGTCCTATCATATTCTATTGTCCTATCTAAATGTCCTATTCTAAATGTCCTATCATATTAGAATAGACCTTTGTATGCATTGTTTCCTTGTTCTGCCTTTTAGTTTATATCATTATTTATGAGAAGATCTTGAAGCAGCTTAGAAGAATGTTAAAAGATAATAATACTATTACTACTACTGCATAGCTGTTGGAATTACCTCAAAAACTTTGAATTGCTATGATTGTTCACTTGACAAAAGAATGTATTATTGTTCAACCAAAACTATTGTGCTCTGTCCTAAGAGATATATTAGTATATAATAATACTATCTAATAATAATACTATATTGCTATAAATAATATTATATTGATGATATATTAAAAATATAAATAAATCACACTATAGTGTAAGCCCAATGAATTTAATGCTGTTTTATGCCTACAGTAAAAATGTACTTATTATAATTGCCTTATGAATACTTTTGATGTTTATCATATTTTAAAAATGAAGAGAATTAAGTTTTAAGGGCAGGTCAGACTATTCCAATAATAAATATGTTGATTGTCTAAGCCCTGGATGTTTTTTGGAGGGTGATGGTTAGCACACATAGAGAAAAAAGCATTTTATAAAAATTGTTTGCTATGATATCAGAGGCACATATTTCAGGATTTAAATCAGCTAAGTTTAACTGAAAGGCATATGTTAATGTTGTTGATAGAAACATTTTACTTGGATTTTAGATTGATGGAAAAATTGTTTCAGTGTTCCATGAGTCTTTCTCCTATATTGTGAGCATTGCATATTCCAAAATAATTTTTTCAGATAAATGCAACTATATTCATTTTAAATTGAAGAACTGTGGATTTAAAAGGATTATCTTAGAATCACATTTGGAGTTATATCTATAGTATAATATATTTGCCAAGGAAAAAATTAGTCTGCATAGGTATTATTTTCACTCATATTTTACCTAGCAAACTAACAAATTATATTTCCTAAAACCTTTCCAGTTAGAAGATGTTATAAAATTACAGTGTGATCACAGTAATCACTGGGCATGGAAGAAATCAAGATTTGCATGACACTTAAGAGGCCAGTGCAGCATGGTGTCTAAGGTGTAAAGAATGGTCCTCTGGCTCATGGATGCCTTTATAGTCATGCCTTTATGGTGTACTCAGAGTCGACTCTTTAGGGTAAGCCTTGGCCACAGTGTGTGTATGTTCTCTGATAGAAGAAGTGAGCAGTGCTGGTTTTGCCATGAGCAGAGAGTTGTGTATTTGCTTTGGATGCTAGATCCTTAGATAACCAAACCTAGATGGCATGGATCATAGGAAGATGGAGGACTCAAAAGCTCCTAGGTGTGGTCAATCTTTGTGAGCTTGAAGGCAGTATTGCACTCATTACCACATTAATAAAAGTAACACATTATTCAACTTTACTATGAGACAGCACTCTTCTAAGGACTGTAAATACATTTCTCATCTAATCCTCACAGCAACCATTTGACATAGGCCACCTACTATATGGATGAAAAATGAAGTCAGAAAGAATAAAAATAAATGGAAGTATTGATAATATATTTAAAAGGTCTTTTATTCATTGAGTACTTAACATGTGCCAGCATATAACTTATCTCATTTAACCATACACTTAATCTTTATGAGGTAGGTATAATTATTTTGGTATTTTACAAATGAGGACACAGATTTATAGAAAAGTTAAAGAATATTCCCAGGATCCCAGGGCAAGTAAGTTCTAGAGCTGGGATATAAACCCAGACAGTACCAGCTTCCTTTTTTTTCCAAGGAATGAGGGCTAATTTTTCTACTCGTTAGCATCCTACCTTGCCAAAATCCTATATTGGGCATTATATAAATATGAATTACAAACATAAGACACTTAAGCAAATTCTAGTCTAATTAAAGACAGGGAAAAAAATTAAAAGATTAAGAGATAAGACATTTGGTATAGAGGTCTATGAACGAGAGAGTCCCAGTCTTGGGAAACAGTGTGGTCTATGTGAAAACTCATAGGCTTTAGAATCCAGTAAAGCCAACTTTACTTTCTAGTTTCATTACTTGCTAATTGTGAACACTCATGGGAAAGTTACCTACTATCTTTGAGCTTCTCTTCCTTCAACTGTATAATGTAGTCTCCAAGAAAATGTAGAGAAGTCAATATCAGCTTCAATAGCTTCTATTTACTAGCGGCTTAATGTGTACCAGTCCTGGTTTCAAGAACTCTGCTATATTTATCTCATTTAATATTTTAACCCT
Organism: Pongo abelii; assembly: GCF_028885655.2. NCBI lineage: Eukaryota > Metazoa > Chordata > Mammalia > Primates > Hominidae > Pongo > Pongo abelii. Next base: position 28,932,710 of record NC_071998.2, read on the forward strand.
TCAAGATAAGCATCATACCACAGGTGAGTAACTGAGTCTTGTAGAACTTACCCAGGTCACCAGGGAAGCAGTGGAACTAGGATTTAACTCTATGTAACATTAAAAAGATTACTTCTTGGGCTGGGTGCAGTGGCTCACGCCTGTAATCCCAGCACATTGGTAGGCCAAGGCCGGTGGATCACCTGAGGTCGGGAATTCGAGACCAGCCTGGTCAACATGGTGAAACCTCATCTCTACTAAAAATACAAAAAATTAATGGGGTGTGGTGGCAGGCACCTGCAATCCCAGCTACTCAGGAGGCTGAGGCAGAAGAATTGCCTGGGAGGCAGATGTTGCAGTGAGCAGAGATTGTGCCATTGCACTCCAGCCTGGGTGACAAAGTGAAACTCTGTCTCAAAAAAAAAAAAAAAAAAAATCACTACTCTTAATTATTCAACTAACAGCTTCCCCAAAGTAAATACTGAATATAACAGTGGTCAAAGTAGTAACTGTGGTATATGAAACCTCTAAGACAAGATTTAGCATCTAGAGTGCACTCTATAAGTTGTAGCTCAAATGATGAACTCATATATCTTATCTGTGTCTGAGAAGATACTTTTGTTTGGAAATACATTAATGAATACTGCAAGGAAAAAGAATTAGTGTAATTTAACTAAAATTAAATATTTTCTTGCTTATTCTTTCAATTATTTTTCGCCTTCTCTTACTTTCCTAGAACATTAAATAATCATAGACTTTACATAGAAACATTTTCATAAGGAACTTGCCCAATTTTTTAATATTATCAAGTGTGGAATTGAGGGTCAGAGTGGATAAGCCTTACCCAGGTCCAACTCATAATGCCTGAACTAAGACTAATGCTCAGGTTTCCAGATTTTTTTTTTTTTTGACACAGGTTGTGTATCTACCTGTATTAATTAAGACCAAAAAAAACCTTGATAAAGAGTAATATGTTTCTTATAATAAATTGTTCAATCATACCAAAAATTTAGGGCTCTATTTCATACAAATTTCTAAGATAAGTAATTGAAGAGAAATATGCATTCTACTCATTAAATTATTATTCTTAATTAACTCTTACATCCCTCGCAAGAGGCCCTCATGAGAAGAATATCAACAGCTATGTTCTCTAACCATAGAACTTCAGAGTCTTACATGTCCTAAATTATCTGCTTTTTATCTACTTTATTGTTTTGTCTCACACATTTTCCTGCTCTCCCTATGGTCTAATTAGGAAATGAGGAGGTGAGATGAAATAGGCATAGCATCCTTTCCCACCTTTTCCACTGAGCTTTCTTTATCTTCCAGAAAAACAAGCAAGTACAAGCCTCTGTTGATCCAAGGGGCACAAATGCACTTAGCTATGGTAAGACGGAGTTGGAACTACTAACAGGAATAAGTAGTGTAGAGGCTAAGCACGCAAATCATAGACACAACTAGATTTAACAGTTGTATGTTAATAGGGCAAATTACTCAACCTCATTGAGTTTCAATTTCCTTGTTGATAAATAGTGGATAAACATTTATCTAATAGTACTTATAATACTATATTTATCTCATAAACTTAAATGGTAGACTCTGTATGCAAAGTATTGGGGGCAAACTAAGTGCTAGAGTAAGTTTAGCTTTTATTAGTGTTAGAGTAGTATTTAGCTTGATAGGGCTTCTAAGAGTAAAATCGTATCTTCTAAGCTATTTCTTGATATTGCTCTTTATTCAGGCCAAAACTATTAGAGGTTCTGCTTCATTCTTTCATTCATGTGGACCCTCGAGTTTAGATCTAGTACTTCTTTGGGCTTTGATTTTTTTCTTTTCAAATAATTGGAGGAAGGTGATAACTGTTTCATAAGATTATTCTGAAGAATAAATGAATTCATAGCTTAGACTGTGATACATAGTAACCAATTAGCTGATGGTAGTTGCTATTATTTTATCATTATTTTTGTCTTTCTTAAGACAGCAAACATCTAGAAATTTCCAATGGTTTAATTTATCCTTTTTTTTTTTTTTTTTTTTTTTTTGCTTACCATAGGATCTTTTGTTGATTCCTGTTGAGTTAGATAAGATAGGGACTTTTTACAACCTAGAGAATATAATATAAGAGGAATTTTTGGAAAATCAGTGAACCACGCTGGCAAATATTAATTTTGAATCCTGCAGCTATGATAATGATAAAATAGATCGATTTAGGAACAAATTCCCACACTTAAATGAAATGTTATTACAATAAATTTTGTATGGAAAAGGGAGTACCTGGGTTCTAGGTTTGAAAATAATTAGGTGAGTGAATTTCTAATCGAGCAATGAAAACCAAAACAAGTAATACAACATGTGTAGTTGACCTTGTACTTGAGCTCTTTCTATCGAGTTATTGCATTTACTCATTCACTTGTTTATTTAACTGAATATATTGAGTGCTTCCTATGGAGCAGGTACTCTGGATTTCTGGGCACTTGTTATTTAATAATGAACCTATAATTTAGTAGGAAAATTGGAGATTAATAAAATAATCACATACATAAATGCTAAGTCTTAATTTTGGTGAGTGTTACAGAAGAGAGGTGTTCAGAGTAAGAAGAGCTCTTAAAAGCAGGAATTTGATATGATCAAGCAGGCTAGAGAAGGGCTCTCTAAGAGAGATGGATGCTTAGTATGAGATGTAAAGGAGTTTATGTGGAGATCAGGGTCAGATTCTATATCAATTCATTGGAATATGTCATAGGTCTTTATTGCTTAAAATCCCTGAATGATTGTTTTGAAGCAGAAAGTGAAGGAAAAACCTGTCCTAATGACTTGATTGTATTTTACATTATCCCCTGCAAAATGGAAAACTGAAAAGGTTGGAGGTTAAAACTAGTGTAAAATACCTGTGCAGTTTTTCATTTTGAAGAATAATGTAAAATACAATCAAATCATTAGAATAGCTGTTTCTTTTACTGTCTATTCAAGACAATCACAGGACATATCTTTCTAGGAACACAGTGCCAAAATATCCTTACTCTTTTTGGTTGATGGTCACAGTACTTCATTGTCCAGTTTCTCCCAAAGAAAATAAGGATTAAAATCCTAATCACTTTGTCATTTCTCCTTAAAATTTCAACCACATTTTTTGTAGAATAATCTAGGTTTATTTTTGAAAGACACTTTTGTCATGAATTGAATTGTCTAAAATTTTTATACTAGAAATATATAGAGTTCATAATTAAATCAAATTTATTACTTATACAGTTTCAGTACAGAAAATAGTCTAAATTACATTTTTGATTTTTTCCTATTTGAATTCTTCCAGAGTAATGAACACATTACCATAGGAAAGACTGTACACCAGGTAGATGATGAAGTTCTAAGGGATGAAAAAAAAGTATCAAGGTACCAGGTAAAGGACTTATAATACCTGCTATGAGACTTCCTAAAATGAGTTAATATTATGGCTGATCCTTTTATTGCCATCCTGGAAGGTGATGGAAATGATGTTCACAAGTGGCTTTTGGCCAGTGTATCACTTGTACCTAGATGCTTATGTCAAAACTGGTATAACCCCTTACAAACTAATCCAAAGCACAATTTCTGTTTAAAACGACTTAAATGCATTTTTTACTTTTTAGTGTGAACTTTAGAGTTCATAAAGCTGCATTTCCATCCCAGCTATGAATTTTTTTTTCATTTCTGTAGAATTTATTTATCTTTGGCTGCTCCCCAGGTGCATTCTTCTTTTTTTTTATTATTATATCTAGGTTCTAGGGTACATGTGCCCAACGTGCAGGTTTGTTACATATGTATACATGTGCCATGTTGGTGTGCTGCACCCATTAACTCATCATTTACATTAGGTATATCTCCTAATGCTATCCATCCCCCCTCTCCCCACCCCACAACAGGCCCCGGTGTGTGATGTTCCCTTTCCTGTGTCCAAGTGTTCTCATTGTTCAATTCCCACCTATGAGTGAGAACATGCGGTGTTTGGTTTTTTGTTCCTGCGATAGTTTGCTGAGAATGATGGTTTCCAGCTTCATCCATGTCCCTACAAAGGACATGAACTCATCCTTTTTTATGGCTGCATAGTATTCCATGGTGTATATGTGCCACATTTTCTTAATCCAGTCTATCATTGATGGACATTTGGGTTGGTTCCAAGTTTTTGCTGTTATGAATAGTGCCCCAATAAACATACGTGTGCATGTGTCTTTATAGCAGCATGTTTTATAATCCTTTGGGTATATACCCAGTAATGGGATGGCTGGGTCAAATGGTATTTCTAGTTCTAGATCCTTGAGGAATCGCCACACTGACTTCCACAATGGTTGAACTAGTTTACAGTCCCACCAACAGTGTAAAAGTGTTCCTATTTCTCCACATCCTCTCCAGCACCTGTTGTTTCCTGACTTTTTAATGATTGCTATTCTAACTGGTGTGAGATGGTATCACGTTGTGATTTTGATTTGCATTTCTCTGATGGTCAGTGATGATGAGCATTTTTTCATGTGTCTGTTGGCTGCATAAACGTCTTCTTTTGAGAACTGTCTGTTCATATCCTTTGCCCACTTTTTGATGGGTTTGCTTGTTTTTTTTCTTGTAAATTTGTTTGAGTTCTTTGTATATTCTGGATACTAGCCCTTTGTCAGATGAGTAGATTGCAAAAATTTTCTCCCATTCTGTAGGTTGCCTGTTCACTCTGATGGTAGTTTCTTTTGCTGTGCAGAAGCTCCTTAGTTTAATTAGATCCCATTTGTCACTTTTGGCTTTTGTTGCCGTTGCTTTTGGTGTTTTAGACATGAAGTCATTGCCCATGCCTATGTCCTGCATGGTAATGCCTAGGTTTTCTTCTTGGGATTTTTATGGTTTTAGGTCTAACATTGAAGTCTTTAAGCCATCTTGAATTAATTTTTGTTTAAGGTGTAACGAAGGGATCCAGTTTCAGCTTTCTACATATGGCTAGCCAGTTTTCCCAGCACCATTTATTAAATAAGAAATCCTTTCCCCATTTCTTGTGTTTGTCAGGTTTGTCAAAGATCAGATGGTTGTAGATGTGTGGTATTATTTCTGAGGGCTCTGTTCTGTTCCATTGGTCTATATCTCCGTTTTGGTACCAGTACCATGCTGTTTTGGTTACTGTAGCCTTGTAGTATAGTTTGAAGTCAGGTAGCATGATTCCTCCAGCTTTTTTCTTTTGGCTTAGGATTCTCTTGGCAATGCAGGCTCTTTTTTAGTTCCATAAGAACTTTAAAGTAGTTTTTCCCAATTCTGTGAAGAAAGTCATTGGTAGCTTGATGGGGATGGCATTGAATCTATAAATTACCTTGGGCAGTATGGCCATTTTCATGATATTGATTCCTCCTATCCATGAGCATGGAATGTTCTTCCATTTGTTTGTGTCCTCTTTTATTTCATTGAGCAGTGGTTTGTAGTTCTCCTTGAGGAGGTCCTTCACATCCCTTGTAAGTTGGATTCCTAGGTATTTTATTCTCTTTGAAGCAATTGTGAATGGGAGTTCACTCATGATTTGGCTCTCTGTTTGTCTGTTATTGGTGTATAAGAATGCTTGTGAATTTTGCACATTGATTTTGTATCCTGAGACTTTGTTGAAGTTGCCTATCAGCTTAAGGAGATTTTGAGCTGAGACTATGGGGTTTTCTAAATATAGAATCATGTAATCTGCAAACAGGGACAATTTGACTTCCTCTTTTCCTAATTGAATACCCTTTATTTCCTTCTCCTGCCTGATTGCCCTGGCCAGAACTTCCAACACTATGTTGAATAGGAGTGGTGAGAGAGGGCATCCCTGTCTTGTGCCAGTTTTCAAAGGGAATGCTTCCAGTTTTTGCCCATTCAATATGATATTGGCTGTGGGTTTGTCATAAATAGCTCTTATTATTTTGAGATACATCCCATCAATACCTAATTTATTGAGCATTTATAGCATGAAGGGCTGTTGAATTTTGTCAAAGGCCTTTTCTGCATCTATGGAGATAATCATGTGGTCTTTTTCTTTGGTTCTGTTTATATGCTGGATTATGTTTATTGATTTCTGTATGTTGAACCAGCCTTGCAGTCCCAGGGATGAAGCCCACTTGATCATGGTGGATAAGCTTTTTGATGTGCTGCTGGATTTGGTTTGCCAGTATTTTATTGAGGATTTTTGCATCGATGTTCATCAGGGATATTGGTCTAAAATTTTCTTTTTTGGTTTTGTCTCTGCCTGGCTTTGGTATCAGGATGATGCTGGCCTCATAAAATGAGTTAGGGAGGATTCCCTGTTTTTCTATTGATTAGAATAGTTTCAGAAGGAATGGTACCAGCTCCTCCTTTTACCTCTGGTAGAATTTGGCTGAGCACCAAGCGGACCTAATAGACATCTACAGAACTCTCCACCCCAAATCAACAGTATATACTGTCTTCTCTGAACCACATCGCACTTATTCCAAAATTGACCACATAGTTGGAAATAAAGCACTCCTCAGCAAATGTAAAAGAACAGAAATTATAACAAACTGTCTTTCAGACCACAGTGCAGTGAAACTGGAACCTCAGGATTAAGAAACTCACTCAAAACTGCTCAACTACATGGAAACTGAACAACCTGCTCCTGAATGACTACTGAGTACGTAACGAAATGAAGGCAGAAATAAAGATGTTCTTTGAAACCAATGAGAACAAAGACACAACATACCAGAATCTCTGGGACACATTCAAAGCAGTGTGTAGAGGGAAATTTATAGCACTAAATGCCCACAAGAGAAAGCAGGAAAGATCTAAAATTGACACGCTAACATCACAATTGAAAGAACTGGAGAAGCAAGAGCAAACAAATTCAAAAGCTAGCAGAAGGCAAGAAAGAACTAAGATCAGGCAGACTGAATGAGATAGAGACACAAAAAATCCTTAAAAAAAATCAGTGAATCCAGGAGCTGGTTTTTTGAAAGGATCATCAAAATTGATAGAGTGCTAGCAAGACTAATAAAGAAGAAAAGAGAGAAGAATCAAATAGATGCAATAAAAAATGATAAAGGGGATATCATCACCGATCCCACAGAAATACAAACTACCATCAGAGAATACTGTAAACACCTCTACACAAATAAACTAGATAATCTAGAAGAAATGGATCAATTCCTGGACACATAGCCCCTCCCAAGACTAAACCAGGAAGAAGTTGAATCCCTGAGTAGACCAATAACAGGCTCTGAAATTGAGGCAATAATTAATAGCCTACCAACCAAAAGAAGCCCAGGACCAGACAGATTCCCAGCTATGAAAATTTAAATCTGTGTGATTTTGGCAGGTCGCTTACTCTATCATAGTTTCTTACATTTTCCTGTAATTTGTGACTGTTTAAATATCATAAAATTATTGTGAGAAGAAAATGAGTTAATGTTTGTAAGTTGTTTATTACAGTGGTTGGCACATAGAAATAATAAACTATTTTTCTTATTATGAAATACATAAATACATAGCATAGTCTGACTTTATCTGCTGAGCACTTGCTTGCTCATCTTCTATTTTTCTGAACTTTTTTCTTATTTACTGCACTACAGGGTGTCTTTGGTAAAGGACCATATGTCCTTTCATTTTGGTAGGCATACTTTGCATATCTTTCATTGATTATATGTTCTGGAGAAGACCTGTAGGCAATGGAGCTCTTTAAGAGTAAGATAAAGGCAAGGATTTCTGTTAACACAGATTATATATGGCCATAATTTTGAAAATATTTTCCATAGGCTTCTCACCTTTAGAACAGAACATATGATATTGGCCTACTTTAGGTAAGCTAGTATGTTGAGAATCTATCAGAGTTTCATGATACCTTTAATAGCTGAAAATGTGTATATTCTAGATATTAATATCACAATGTCTATAAATAACTATATTTTATAGGAATCACTGACCTATTTTATAGACAAGCTATATTCCTTTTAGCAGACATTTTCTCCTTTGATCTGTGAGTTCTCATTGTTTCCTTTTATTAATAGATATTAGGTGATTGATTCATAGAAGGACAAGTTGAACTAAAATTACCTCCTTTTATTTTTCACCATTTGTCCTTTGTTTCATTTTCAATATACTATAAGTAGAAAGAAGGAATACAAGGTGAGAAAGAATTTATGTGGTTCTTGTCTTCCAGCTCATCCACGGAGCACATCTACTGTAGCATTTTTTTTCATGTCAACATAGATAGTCCTCTGTCTATACCCAAATTAGGAACAAGACAGAATCATGTAGTGGTTTGTTAGTTGGATGATGAAAGTCATATGTGGATTTGTACTCTCGATCTTTTAGTTGTGTAACAAGGTCATTTGTAAAGTGGGGATTTAGTATAATGCTTCCTACTTCATAGGTGTGATATAATGATTTAATGAAATAATTACTCTAAAGCACTTATGCAGCTTCCTGGGCCTTCTAATAACTGTTAAAAAAATTCAGCCTAGAACCTAGAAATTGGAGCATCTTAAAATCACAGGTGATTCTGATGCAGGTAGTTAGGGAAACATTCTTTAAGATAATGGGACAAATTGCTCTTTGCCAGTCACAGAAGCCATATGTCTGTTTTTGTCCATCTGGCTTAATAATTTTCAGAATAAATGAGTACTGTAAACTTAATAGAATATAAATTATAATTTTGGTTTGACAAGCACTTGGTTGGCATATATGTGTACATATATCCGAATGTATATGAATGAAACACACTTTGAGAACTGAAGCTGAGGATTTTGTTAAGAAATGCTGTACTCTTATTTCCTGAAAACCATAGGAGATGACTAATACCAATGTCAGTGAAAGTTGTGACTCAAGGTTTATTCAAGGTTTATTCAAGTCAAAGAGTAGAAGAATTTCTTAAGAATAAATGTGTGCTGGCAGACGTTTTCAGGCTTAAGACATTTCATTTTCTAATTTACAAACATGAAATATAAGATTTTTATTACTAGTGTGGTTAGTCATGCTGCTCCAGATGCTAATTTTCATTTCCTAAACAAGTTATTAAAGTGAAAAATCAGTTCTCCAGATTTTCATTTGGTGGCTGTAATTTCAGCACTAACTAAATGAAAACCACTCTGCCTGTAGCATACTTGTTCTGTTCCTTCTGCCTCATGGTTTTACCCTACAGGTTCTCTATAATTGCTGCTCCTTTTCCAGTTTTTATATTTTCTCCTTTGCTCCTTAAATATTGGTAAAAGGAATTTATTCCTATCAAAATTAATGTTAATGATAATCAGCTAAGTAAATGCTTACTGCTGAAGAAAGACTAAAGGAGTTTTCAAATCTGTTCTTTCTGTCCCATGCACATGCAATCTTCTAGTACTTTGATTCTACAAAAGCAATCATTTGGATATTCAGAATTTAGATTCCTTTCCAGTATGATCTTTCTTAATTCTTAATTCCAATTCTTTGGGATCTGATAGATGCTGCTTTTCTTCAGTTACATTTTTCTTCTCCCCAGGCTTTATATTTATATCTAGGTTAGAACTATTTTTTAAAATAATTCTGTGTTCCTGTGATAGGTTGATATGTTTCTCCACATTTTCATTTCATGGCATGTCAACACAGTTATTATTCATCTGCTCTTAAAAGCCTTGCTCATGAAGGACTGTAAAAAAATTATTTCATGATCTTTACAACAAATTTATATTCTGTTTCAGTTTTTGTTTTACTTTGACTTTTTTTGTCTTTGTTAAAACATAACTAAAATCTTAACACTGTTCAATTTCGCTTTGTTTTATATTTAAGCTCAATGCAAAAGACATTTGTTAATTTGATTTAACAAGCAGTAAATATTCATTGAATGTGTAATAAAGTAGCTATAGAGAATAATTCCACAAATAACTTCTCTGCTGTCTTATAGCCTATTCTAGGTTGTATCTGATCTCATTTTTCTGTGTCATATTGACATGAATAGCTAGAAATTCAGGACATTTTCTGAGAAGTAGTACCTTGCATGCAGCACATTTCAAAAAAGTCACTTGAGCATAGATTTAAACTCTAGACCATATTTGTTACTTTCCACTAGTTTTCAACTTCATGATTTCTTTCTTTTTTTTAAAGTATCAATTAATGTAATCATGAAGTCAATTTATTGTCTAAGAAACATTAATGCCAACATTTTTTCCCTTTTGCAATGATCGCATAACACAAATAGTATTAGATATAAGATTCACATTTGATAGGTAACTTTTAAAAAAATAAGTAAAGCGATATAAAATACTTTTCTTGGTTTGTTTGCCATTTCTTTATGTTTGGAAGAGCATGACAATAAATACTTTGTATATCTACCACCACCAGACGTTGATAGGAATCAGTAACCACAGTGGGAGGAGCATGGTATTGTAGTCTACAGCAGTTAAAAGCAAAGGCTATTCAGCTTGGTATGGCTTCCTTTTTTCTTATTTATTTTAATTTTTAACCAAGCATTTATATAGCACTTGCTAACTGCCATACATTATTCTGAACACATTTTAAATATTGCCTATCCTTAATACCTCTTTAATTATAAGGAAACTGAGGCATAGAAAAGTTAAGTGGCTTGTCCAAGGTAACAGAAGAAGTGACTGAGCTAACCAAAATATTGTGTTAGGTTGGTAGGATTAGAATCCTAACCCTGTCCCTTATGTTGTTGTCTAAAAGGGCAAATTTCTACATCTTTCTGAATTTATTTTATATATATATATTTATTTATTATATCTATTATATATAATTATATATGTAATATGCTTTCATTTCCATCTATTGAGCACTCACTAAATGAAAACCACTCTGCCAATACCATACTTATTCTGTTCCTTCTGTCTCATGGTTTTACCCTACAGTTTCTGTCTAATTGCTGTTCCTTTTTCAGTTTTTATATTTTCTCCTTTGCTTCCTAAATATTGGTAAAGAGAGTTTATTCCTATCAAAATTATGTTAATAATAATCAGTTAAGGAAATGCTTGCTGCTGAAGAAAGACTAAAGGATTTTTCAAGTGTGCTCTCCCTGTCCCATGCAAATATATATATATATAATGGGAATAATCATAATAACCTTATCATAATGTTGCTTTGTGACGAAATATACTTAGATATACTTAGTCAAGTGTCTTCCTAGAACATGGTGTCTTAACTAATATTTTTTGATTGGGTTTAGTAGCTCACACCTGTAATCTCTGTGCTTTGGGAGATCAAGGCGGGATGACCACTTGAGGCCAGGAGTTTGAGACCATCCTGGGCAACATAGCAAAGCCTATCTCTACAAAGACAACGAAAATTTAAAAAAAAATTAGATGTGGTGGTGCACAGAGAGGCTGTAGTGGGAGGATTACTAGATCCTAGGATTTGCAGGTTGCTGTGAGCTGTTGATTGCACCACTGCAGTCCGGCATGATTGACAGTCAGACCTTATCTCCAAAATATAAAAAAAAATGAAGAATATAGCTTAGCATTCATGTAGCATGGAGGAGAGTTACCACTACCACTGCATTAATTAGATTTTGATGTAAAGGGTTTTGTTTTTGGTTGACATTCTATTGCCTTTTTTGTTCCCTTTTTTGTTTTCTGCTAGCCTCTGCTAACTCAGTGACCTTATATGGCCCTTGTCTCTTCCAAGCATACAACTGAAATACCTCTTTTCCACTTAAAACACCAGGATTTTAAATTTACCCTTCTGCGAATTCTTCTCAAATTAGAGATCATTTTGCCAATGAGATAAGTATTTATTAATCAAAGCAATAAAAATAAAGGTATGAATAGGCTAAATCTATTTATGCATTTATGCCTTTGAAGAAGAATTCCAAATAAAAGAAGCGGTATTGTGGGGAGGGATTTGAGCAGAAGATCTTATTAGTACCAAATAAAAAAAAATAAAGCTATTACATTATTTCAAAATGCACTCCTCCAATCACAGTATATCCATCTTAGATATATTTTGGCCAATGTAAACTTCTTCATGAAAGAATGAAAAGGGAATGTTTATAAAATTGAATGTTCTGGCATTTAAACCTTGGATGTCACTTATTATTCCATAAAGGGGGACAATTGCAGTTTTTTAACAAATCACTTTGAGCAATTCAGTTCAGGATTTTCGGATGTACTTTTGAGTTTATTTAATAATGTTGTTAAATTTGAATATAATGAGTGGAATAGCCTGAATCCTGCAATTGTGTTTTCAGAACTAAGTAATCTTAAATCACAATTATGAATGCTAGTATAAATTAAGAATGCATTTTTCAAAACAGACAATACAATTCCAGGTATCCACAGCTAGGTGACGAAAGCACATAAAATTATGTGTATTTATGAATATGATAATGAAGTTTGAAAGTAATTTAAAAAATGGGCCGGGCTCGGTGGCTCACGCCTGTAATCCCAGCACTTTGGGAGGCCGAGGCGGGCGGATCACGAGGTCAGGAGATCGAGACCATCCTGGCTAACACGGTGAAACCCCATTTCTACTAAGAATACAAAAAAAAAAAGACAAATTAGCTAGGTGTGGTTGTGGGTGCCTGTAGTCCCAGCTACTCGGGAGGCTGAACCTGGGAGGCAGAGGCTGCAGTGAGCTGAGATTGCGCCACTGCACTCCAGCCTGGGCGAGAGAGCGAGACTCTGTCTCAAAAAAAAAAAAAAAAAAGTAAGTAATTTTAAAAATCAAGAGCATGTGTAACTTATGTGTTTAGCAGAAAACAGATACAGACAATGATGAAATCTGATACATGCTATCCTCATTTGTAAACCTATGGACGTGCCATTATCTCCATCCATCCCAGGATGTCCTTGAAGTTAGCTGGACTATTGATGAGAAGATACATTCTGTATTACAAGAAAGTGAAATTATAATACTAAATGAATAAATGAATTCAAAAAAGGAGCCAGAGGAAGGATGTATGAAAATTAGTGTCACTAAAGTAATTTTTATTAGCCAGTTTGTGGGTTCTTTTTATGCAAAATATAATTTTTATTCAATGATACATGTATTTTAAGTATTGGCTTCTATTTTATATCAATAGGTAAAACATCAATATATAATGATAACATTTGATCTATTGTCTCTGTTGATTGACTTCATTTAATTTACATATTGATACATTTGTGTAGATTTATCAAAATAAGATTCTGTTTTAAGACTGCTAGTTTTATTCTCAGATTTATGCATGCATCCTTGTTAAAATATAAGGCTACTTGCCTAATAAAATGTTCTTTATCTTTCTTGGAACAGTTGATTAATAATAACTTCACAAAGTCTCTTTATGATTTTTTATAGAAAAAAATCAAAGATTGATTTTTAAAGAAAAATTGTGAAAATCCAAGATGTATAATATAGTCATTTAACTCTGAGTATTTTTCTGAATGGTAGCTTTCATAGTTATAGGCCCTTTCTGTACCAAGAACAGGGTATTTAATTTTAAAATACTAAAACTTCAAATAGTCACAATGATTGAGGCACTGCGATATCCAACTTGTCAAATAAACATTTGTGTTTGGTGTATTTGCCAGTAACTCAGACTAATTGATTTCAAGAAGCTTTTTAATAGCAAACACTGAAGCCAGTAAGATTAACCACAAATTATCTTCCATTTTAAACTAAGAGTTGGAATCTCTTTTCTGTAAAAGACTGGACAGTAGTATTTCGAGTATGTGGGGCATATAGTTTCTGTTCCAACTATGGAACTCTATTCTTATAGTTTAAAAGCAGTCATAGATAATAAATAAATGATAAGTTTGGCTGTGTTCCAATAAAACTTCATTTGTTGACACTTAAATTTGAGTTTCCTGTATTGCAAAATACAATTCTTTAATTCTTTTAACCATTTAAAATTTTATAAACATTTTTAGCTCATAGACTATATGGGAAACAGGTGGCAGGTTGAATTTGTCCCGTTACTTTAGTTTGCCTTCTCCTGCTTTAGATTAAGGGCACCTCAAAGGCAGTGAGATGTACCTATTTTTTTCCCCCAATACTTAAAACATAATAGGTACTCTGCAGATGTATGGCAATACATTATCTGAACAATGTCTTTAGTTACAAATCTAATTTTTATTTTGTTCTAATATCAACCTTATCTTAGCAAATGAAACATATTTCCGTGTTAATTAAGGAAAAGAGCATGGAGATATGTATCGGTCTGTACGTATATATACGTATATATTTTTCTTTTCTAATAGTTTACTTTCTAATGGAATGATAGATTTATACAAAGGTTGTTTAAAATACAAGATTGTAGATAAATTCAGGGGCACAAATATTCACAAGGATGGGGTTGGAGAGGGGGTTCTAGCCAAGCTGTGACATGTGGGGTGTGTGTGTGCCCATGGGAGATAGGAGGAGAGAGGGAGAGATGGAGGAAGGGAAGGAGGGGAGGGGAGACAGAGAAAGAGAGAGAGAGAGAGAACGCTAGAGAGCCAGAGACCAAGAGGGAGCACATGCCCTATGTGACTATTTCAATTTCAATGAATTAAAACCAAAAGAAATTAAAAATTCTGTTGCTCAGTTTTACCAGCAACATTTCAAAAGCTCTATGGCCATGTGCACTAGTGGCTACCATATTGGAGAGAGAAGAGGAGACAGAGAAGAAAGAGAGAAGACAAGACAGGGAAAGACGGATGACAAGAGATGGGGAGATGTGATGATAAGAGGGGGAAGAAGGGCTTCCTGGCTAAGGGGATTCCCAATTATTTAGGACTCTTGAGAGATATATATAATCTCTATATATAGATATATATATATAGAGATATATATATAGATATATATAGAGATTATATATAGATATATATAGATAGATAGATATAGAGATATATATAGATAGATATAGATAGATATATATATCAAAGATAGATATATATATCAAAGAGAGATAATATATATATCAGAGAGATATATATATATCAAAGAGATATATATATATCAAAGAGATATATATATATCAAAGAGATATATATATATATATATCTCCCCTAATTAGGATCCTTGAGATATTTGTGTGTATTATATATATATATATATATCCTTAATTTTCTTAATATAAAATACATACACATATAATTAAACAGCTTCATTGAGATATAATTTATGTAGTATAGAGTTCATGTATCCTAAATGTATAATTTAGTGTTTTTAGTACATTTACTGAGTTGTGTGCATCCATCATCATAATTTAGATAATCATAATCTAGTTTTTGAACATTCCCATCATCTCTAAAAGGTCTTATGTTTCCATTTGCTGTCATTCTATTTATATGTATTAAAAATGATCGATTAATATTAACTTCTATTCTATTACATATATCAAGAAATCAGAAGACAAATTTAGTCTTTATGGAGACATATGCAGGGCTTGTGCTCTTGGAACTTTGCAATTATTAACTTATATAGCCCTCATTCAATATAATGTGGATGTTTTCATTATTATCTACATTCCTTATCTACTGATAAGGAAACTGAAGTAACTTTACCAAGTTTGCCCAACTTTCTAGTGGAGGCATAGGGCTTTAAACTGATACACCACGGCTCCAGAATCCATGATTTTAATCACTGTATTTTAGAAGCTATTGCTAATACTTGCAAGGATAATAAAAAGGTTTCTTCTAAGGGGCAGTTGTAAATTAGCTTTTGACTTACAATTTTAGGCATGTAATAATTTTCATCAGAATCATAAGTTTTGTCTCCTTTTATCCTACCTAAATCAGAATTGAGAGCATAAATCAACTAGGATTTTAGGTGTGTAGTTTCAAATAGTAAGTAGCAGGTAGTTACTCCGCTACTCAGGGTATGTGTGACTTTAATATTTCTAGTGTTATGGAAAGCACTGACTGATGTCCGTCTCTCCAATATATGTTTTTGAAAAACCTCCTTTGCAAAACTGTAAAAAGCCTGATTTTTCATAGTTGTTCTGAAGTTTTTACCTTAGTGCTTTGCTTACATAAGTAACAGCCTGTTTATTTTTGTCAGTGCTTAAATTGTTCTGTTTAAGATTATTTTACAATTCCAGTGGAATTCTGCTTACTTAATATGTGTGTGTGTGTATATATACATATATAATGTATATATATATATATATGACCAGTTAATAAGCAAACAGCAATAGTTGTGTATTAAATTATCTCTAAGCATAGAAATCCTCAAAATGCAGTTTTATCCTTGGAGAAAATGTTAAATGAAATTGTTATATATTTAAAACGACTTTTGCCTGGCATGGTGTTATGCACATATAATTCTAGGTACTTGGGAGACTGAAGAAGGAGGATGGCTTTAACTCAGGAGTTTGAGGCTGCAGTGAGCCATGATCATGCCACTACACTCCAGTTTTAGTGACAGTATGAAACCCTGTCTCTGAAAAATACAATGCAATACAATACAATACAATACAATACAATACAATACAATACAATAGTTTTCTGTGATGCAATTGTAGATGTGCACATCATACATATTTAATTATATATTCATCATATATACAATTATATATTTATATATAATATGTATGGGTCTGTATGTATATATACATATATTTTTTTCTTTTCTAATAGTTCACTTTCTAATGGAATGATAGATTTATACAAAGGTTGTTTAAAATACAAGATTGTAGATAAATTCAGGGGCACAAATGTTCACAAGGATGGGGTTGGAGAGGGGGTTCTAGCCATATATATTCATATATATACAATTAAAGAATATATGTATTCTTTGTATTTCTAATTATAAATAATAAAAATTCATGTGAAACAAAATTGGCCTTATTTTATTTTAAAACATGTCATAGGAACAAAAAATAAGGAAATTACCAATTTTCACGTTCTTTTTTTTTGGGAAATAGTAAAGTCTTTTAGGGTGAAGTTAATGTTCAGAGAGTTGAGAGAAATCTCACATTAACAACAAGATCCTGTCATCTACTTAAATATTTCACTTAGGTTGTCTCTGGAAAACTCATCTCATTCATGTCTGTCTGATTTCCACCTGGGGGTCTGTAGCACTTTCCACCACAACTTTTCTGTCAGGCTTTCAACCTACCCTGCAATGGTAGCCTTCTTCTTGAGGTGTTTAACTGCACTGATTCACTTCACGTTCTTTCCTCTCCTCTTCTTTGTTCTCATTACCATTGCCATCCATGGAGGATGGGTGACGGGAAGTCCCGAGTTCAACGCATTGCTTCCTTCTTCAAATTTGAGTTGTTGCAGCACTCCTCAACAACTTTGCGGTTTTCCTAAAGGGTTGTTCCACCCAATTCCTTCATGATATTGTTGCCTGATGAAGAAACAGGAAGTCTGAAGATCTAAATAGGCAGTAGAGTGATGGTTAAGGCTATGTTTTCACTCTTGCTACAATTTGTTAGCTGTGACCTTGAGTATGTTATCTAATTTTTTTAAGCATCAGATTCCTCATAGGGAGTCTAATAGGAGATAATAGGAGTTCTTTTGAATATTACATGAGATTTATATATGTGTGTATATATATATGTGTATGTGTGTGTGTATATATATATATAAGATTTAGCAAAGTACTTTGTACAGAGTGAGCAATCAATGAGTGCAATTCATTGAAAACTATGACTGGTTTTATTTTTGTGTTTTAATCTCATCTATTTAGCAATAACTATCCTGCCTGGCTGTTTTAGAGCTCTTAAACTCTGATGCCACCTGTGCTGTACATCCTGTTATGCCAGTTTGAGTATTTTGATGTTCATTGATTTATAGTCCTGGCTATCTATTAAAAATAGAATAATAAAAATCTTATAACTGAAAATAACTTTGGAGAGAATCTATTACAAACTCTTTCTCAAAGTATCTCTTATGTAAAATCCTTTGCTGTGTTTTTGAACCAAACTCTATTAACAGATTAGTAGTCCTGAGAAGTATTTTCCAAAAGCTTCAGATATTAAAAGGGATATATTGAGAGACTAAATTATTATTAACCAAGGAGCTGAAATCAGATAGCATAGTGACTACTTTTTAAAGAATGTTTCTACAGCACCCTAGACTTGAAAAAGGAATTTCATAATATGTGGAACTCTGCATGCAATCTTTTGCTCTTAAAAGAGAGAATGGTATGTGTACTATAAATATTCTGAAATTCCCTTCAATAAAGTGTTTCATACAACTTTTTGGACCTAGGATACATTATATAATACTAATTGATATCCCTTTAATAAAGTGTTTTATATAACTTTTCAGACCTAGGATACATTATATAATACTAGTTGATGTCCATTTTGAGTATTATATCTTAGCAAAAAAGAATCAGTGATAGAAGGCCATTCCATCATGAGAGGGTTCTTATGATGACAGTATTTATTTCAAGTCAAAATATAACTTCTAACTTCTAACTATGCATATTAGTTCTGTCTTCTGGAGCAATAGAAGAACCTGTTTTGGATGTAAGTATCATATGTTCACTTAAACTTATTGTTTTCTCACTTAACAGGACAGCTTCCTCATGACAACTGATATATATAATTATCCCTTACCATTCTGACTTCTCATTTCTAAGCTTAAGAAAATCCTTCTTAGAATGTCTACTCAACAACTGAATGCAAAACTCAAATGTAGCCTGGGAGTAACCAGGAACAGTCCACAATGAACCTTTTTTGGTTCTAGATATGTTTATAGTACTGCCACTATGACTTAACAAGAGCATATATTACTCTGTTGGTTTACACTAAATTTATGGTTAAAAAAACAATCATCTGTGTTTTTGTTTTATATGTAAGTTATAATGAGGCCAGATTTTGCTCATACTATATTTGTGCTTCCATTTCTAAGACTAAATGTAGAATTTAACATCTGTCCATGTAATGTTTACTGTGTGTTGGTTTCTATTCATTATTATAAGCTGTCAGGATGAATTTGAATCGTACATTTGAAGTCCATTAACTAAGCGATCTTTCATAGCTCTCCACTGATCAGATAAGGACTACCCATTAGGTTGAAATGAAAACATTAACCAGCACTATTTGCACAGAGTTGCTAAAATTTTACTGAAATATAATATTCAGCCTGTATTTATCCTTGGTGCATATAAGGAGAAAATATGTCAATTGCTTTGTTATAATCCAGATATACTTATATTGGCATTAAAAGCTTTCTGTACCAATCTAAAACTAGTATAAATGAAGGAGGTTTATATTGAAAGACATTACTTATTTCACATTGGCTTTTAGTATTTGTGGTTTAAAAAAATGATTACCTGCAAAATACATTGTTACTTATTTTTTATATCCGGTGGACATCTATCTCAAAATTAACAGTATATTAGCTATTAGCATCCTTTGCCTACTGATATATCTCTGTACCTCTCATAGTCTCCTTAATTTATTTAGTGTTAATAATTTTATTTATTTGTTTATTTTTGTTTTATTTGCAAGTTCTCATCGCAGACTGGAGACCTGAATTCATTTGCAATGGTTAGAGGCTTTGTTCATATTTTCCCACAACTTTTGTCAGGGAGAATAAAATGCTTAAGTGTTTTGTTCAGTCATTTTCTATCTTATGCTCTTTCATTTTGATGCAGAATGCAAAGTAAAAACAGGATTTTAAAAATTTGAACTTTTTTTGTATCATATCACTATTATATAATATTCCCCCAATCAATAGTCTTATTCTAAAAGTAGTTTTTAAAGCTCCTTTTTTGCTCTCCATAGCAAATTTTAGAAAATTCAGCTTGTTCTGGCCTTTAGTCTTCTTGGTAGTATCCTTAAACATTTGTGTCACTCTATTTTCTCTTGCCAATGTGACCTTTGTTTCTTAAAAATATGCTCATTAGCCCTAGTGGGGTTTTTTTTTTTCATTTAAATACTCCTTGTTTTACTTTGACATCACCTTATATGGTAGGAATTGTACTTCCTGCCTCTCTTGAATTATTTGACTATGGTTGTTCATTTTCCCTATCATTTTCTTTAAATAAGTATTTCCAACATAGCACACTGACATTTATTTTTCTAATTAAAAAATTTTAAATTATTTGCATATTCATTTTTCCTTAAGATTTCCACCATGTTTTTGTCAAAACTTGATTCTTATTGATCCAAATTATTTTGAGACCACAAGTCCTGCTCATTTAATCTTTCTCTAATACAGGTGAAAATTTTAGCCAGGGAAATTACGAAATTACAAGATTTTAATAGGTTAATAGGATAGTTTTTGAAAGTCCCAATGTTTTATGTCCTTTTTAATTTTTTTCTAGCCTGTTCAGCATGGGGAATAGAATTTTACACATTCTTCTCTTGCGGTGTATGACTACTGTTTCAGCTTTTAGAATTATCTGAATTCTCTATAGTGTGTTCCCAGCCTCAGTTTATAATGTTTATTTACTGATCCTATTCAGTTTGGGATTTAGAATTAAGGAATGTAACAATCCAATGGCTAAGAAATATTAATAACTTGTAATACTCTCCCTCATTTATAATAGTTGACTTTTCAAAAAGGTGTTACCTTCTGTACAAAGCATATCTCAATGATTCTTTCTCTATTTTTCCTACATTAGAATATAGTTAACCTTATTCTTTCTCTATTCTCCCTGGATTAGAATATAGTTACCCTTATTCCAGTACGCTGTTAGAAAATAAGTTGCCCTTTCTAACTAGCTGGGGTTAGTTTTGCTCATTGCTATGTGAATATTTGAAATTGGTTAACTTAGAAGGTAAGAGGTGTAATAGTGGGGGGTCTGATTAAGAAGCTAACATAAAGCAGGTTTTTCATTTCCAAAAGCAAAAGAATAAAAGAACAAATGCTAAAGAGTGAAGATTTCATATTAAGACAATGATCATACTGTATTTTAGGTCTTAAATTGGTACTACACAATTAACTTCTACCTCTCCATCCTTTGTTAACAAACAATGTTGGTTTTCCCTGACACTTTCACTCTCTATATCACCACCCTTGCCTTTAGTATTAACTAGATGCTTGTAAATTCATTTGGTTTGTTACATACAGGGAAGCATTTTACCACTGTGACTTTTCCTCCATTTAAATGTTGAATGTCTTTCTGATTTTATGACTCAGGGATATTAACCGTTATCTCTAGGGTGCCACTATGATCGCAAATACACTGAGTACCTTGGATGCTTGCAATGCAAAACACTTATGGTAACCTTTATATAACCCACTTGGTATAGCTGAGTATGTATCTCTCAAATTCCCTCTTTAGTACACAAGATTATTAAGACTTGGATATGCCACAATAACTTCATGCCAAAGCACATGCTGACAGCATGTTTAGTACGGGGAATAGAATTTTCCACATTCTTCTCTTGCGATGTATCAGTGCTGTTTCAGCTTTTAGAATTAACTGAACTCTCTATAGTGTGTTCCCACCCTCAGTTTATAATATTTCTTTCCTGATCCTATTCAATTTGGGATTTAGAATTAAGAAATATAACAATCCAATGGCTAATAAATATTAATAACTTGCGAGACTCTCCCTTATTTATGATACTTGACTTTTCTCTCCCCTTATGATACTTGACTTAGCTCTCCCTTCTACTGGATAGATTCTGGGGGACAAATTTCAGATCTGAAGTAGCTTTGATTCAGCTCCAGTTTTCTCTCTTCTCCCTTTAACTTTGCTTAAATATTTTGTTGTTTTTCTCAATATTTCCAACAGAAATAACTACCACCACAAAAATAATGAATCAAAAACAAAGTTGTAGAAAATACGTATGGAAGGAAATATTTAATATCTTGATTTTTACAGAACACTTCTACAGAATTCTAGGATGATTTTTTTGTCTATCTTTTCTTTCAAGGGAATTTCCACTTATATGGGGAAAATAATTTTGTTTGGAAATTTAGCATATTCATATGAGCCCTTAAATTTAAGGTTCAGTTGTAGAATGAGGTTGAAGCCGAATTTGGAGAGGGATTGAATAGGTTTAAAGGCAAGCAGACTTCACTTTCAGTACAGGCACTGTATTAACTAGTCATGTAATATAGGGCAGTTTAAGAAATATAGCCACACACCTACAGCCATCTGATCTTTGACAAAATCGACAATAACAAGCAATGGGGGAAAGGATATCCTGTTCAATAAATGGTGCTGAGACAACTGGCTAGCCATATGCAGAAGATTGAAACTGGACCTGTTCCTTTCACCATATAAAAATTAACTCAAGATGGTTTAAAGACTTAAATGTAAAACCTATAACTATAAAACTCTGGATGATAACCTATGAAATACCATTCTGGACATAGGTCCTGGCAAAGATTTAATGATGAAGACTCTGAAAGCAATTGCAACAAAAACAACAATTGACAAGTGGGACCTAATTATACTAAAGAGCCTCTACACAGCAAAATAAAATAACAGAATAATTAGACAACCTACAGAATTGCACCATTCAGGTGCCTACTTTTAGTAACATTAATTGTACTTGGCCATTTTTTAAAAATGAGTATTGCTGTATATGCTGTTGACTGACATTGTGTAGAGAGAGTGTCTTAGGGCTAAATTCCCTAGAAAGCAAATATGTCCTGGATGTGCTGGGAGCATTAAGCTGAATGAAAATGTCATGCACCTCACATACCTTTGGTCCTTTCTCTTGAAGTATCTTTACTCTTTTAGTACAGCCTTATGCTTTAATGTAATATAGGGACATTCAACAGACAAATTCTAGGCTGAATAATTTCTCTAAGCCTGTCATACTTCATTTATTTATCAAATAAACATAGGGATAAATATGAAAGTATAAATTAAAACAGTGAAAAAAAGACTAGGATAACATAAAGTAGATTTATAAGTCAGTCCCTTGACTTATAATAATCAAATATCACTTCTAGTATCCTAGAGTATTTGATATAATCATTTTTATCAATCATCTTAGTTGCTGAAAAATACCCTGAAATTGTTCACTGAAAAGCATAATATCATAACTGTATGTATTATTTAATAAAGATATTTCAATTATTATTATGTACTTTTCTTTCTACTTCAGTGTGGTCTAGCTACCTGACTCATAGAAACATATGTAAAAGAGGTTAGAGGAGTGTTATCTTAAATATTTGAGTAGCAGATTTTTATAGAAATTAATCAAAATTGAAGTTTCACAGTTGAGATTTTAATTAGATAAACTATTCTGTAGATCATGATGCTGTCACATATAATATTAATTACATATTTATTGCAACCATTAATCATACAAGAGTAATTATTTTATGTAACATTGAAGTACGGAGATAACAAATAGTGTTGATATTTCAGTGACAGATCTGTGAAGGCATTTAAAACTACAAATGTAGAATAGTCTATGTCAAAGAGTCTAGTGCTATTTATAAGCTTGCAACTAGATTCTTATACTCATCACAGTCAGGATTTTGTAATCATTTTTTGGTCTTCAAATCTTGGTGACTCTAGGAATATACATTAATTTAATTCATTAAAGACATTAAACCATAGCTTGTTTTTAAAATAAATTCCATAAAAATCATGTCATGATTATTGATATTATTTAACCATTATGTAGCAAAAAAAAATAGATGTTCACTGTGAGAATTAAAAATTGGCTAACTTTCACATGTGAAGCTTTTAATTAAGTCATAAAGCTTTGAAGATGAAGGATGGCCATAATAACTGACTTTCTTTCATTGAGAACCTTATGTGAGCTGATCATTGTGCCAGGTGTTAAACTTATCACCAATCTTCCTAGCATCTTTGTTATGTAGGTATTGTTATCATTTTATTAAGATTTGTATTTAAAATCACACAATGCAGTATACTAGTATAGATATTTTTAAAAACTATTAAAATTGTAAAAGTATGTACAATGAAAAGTAAAAGCCTGAAGCTCTTACCTTGTAATGGAGAAAGATGACCACTGCCATGTAGGACACAGAAATATGTGGAATGAGGGCCAGGTGCAGTTGAGTTGACTCACGCCTGTAATCCACACACTTTCAGAGGTGGAGGCAGGCAGATTACCTGAGGTCAGATATTCGAGACCAGCCTGGCCAATATGATGAAACCCCCATCTCTACGAAAAATACAGATATTAGCCGGTCATGGTGGCAGACCTCTGTAATCCCAGCTACTTGGCTGAGGCAGGAGAATTGCTCGAACCTGGGAGGCAGAGGTCGCAGTAAGCCTAGATTGCGCCACTGCACTCCAGCCTGGGTGACAATAGCGAGACTCTGTCAAAAAAAAAAAAAAAAAAAGGTGTAAATAGATTGCTATAGGACTAAAAGTTTCTCAACTGAAGAACTGTTGCTTGAAGTGAGTTTAAAGCACTAATAATGGATATGTATGAATTCATACACTACACTGTCTGATTGAAACCACATTCTGTGCTCTCTTGTTTCTGCAGCTGTTGCCCTCTTTTGTTTTCCCCCTTGGGAATGTTTTCAGGGAATTAGGGAAGGATAGTTTCATGTTCTTAGGTTCTCACCATAATTCCCATGATCCACTAAATGTCCTCTGTGTTACATTATTTTGTCTAGAACAAAAAGCAAACAAACAAACAAACAAAAAAACCGTTCTGTTTCTGTCAATTGTTTCCCCTCATAGATACGTTGATCTTTACTGAACCATAAAGCTATTATAAAAAGAATTGCCAGCTTCTAGATATATAGGATGTCCAGTAGGGCTGAGAGAGCCAACCAAGTCTAGAACGTAATCTGGTCTTCGCTTCCCTCCAGGTCAGGGAGTGAGATGGTAGTAAAGAAACAATGGTACAAAGAAACTGGAAAGACATTTCTTCTGAGGATTGAGAATAGTGTTATCATAAAAAGTCAGGAAAGGATGTGACATACGTAATCATGCTTATTTTCTTTATAATCTTGATAAGGTACTTTTTTTATGCAACCATCATCACTATCCATCTCCAGAAATTTTTCATTTTCCCAAATTGAAACTCCATTCCCATTACACATTAAATCCCCATTTCATTCTCTTTACTCCCTGCAATTACCGTTCTACTTTTTCTTTATGGATTTGACTACTCTAGGCATCTCATGTAAGTGAAATCATGTACAATTTGTCATTTTGTGGTGGGCTTATTTCACTTAGCATGATGTTTTCAATGTTCATCCTTTTGCCACATGTCAGGATTTCTTTCCCTTTTAAAGCAGAATTTTATCCTATTATATATGTATACCACATTTTGTTTATCCATTCATCCACTGATGAACACTCAGGTTGCATCCATCTTCTTGGTATTATGAATAATGCTGCAGTGAGCATGGGTGTGCAAATATCTCTTGGAGGCCCTGCTTTTAATTCTTTCAGGTATATACCCAGAATGGAGTTAATGAATTGTATGATAATTCTATTTTTAATTTTTTTGAGGAACTGCAATACAGTTTTCCATAATGGCTGTACCATTTTATATCCCCATCAACAGTGCACAGGTTTCTAATTTCTCTACATCCTCACCAACACTTGTTATTTTCTGTATTTTCTGTATTCTTAAAATATACTGTCCATCCTAAAATATGAAGTGATGTGAAGTGGTATCTTATTGTAGTTTTGATTTGCATCTCCCTAAGTGATTAGAGATGTTGAAAATCTTTTCATATTCTAATTCCATTTGCATATCTGTTTTGAATAAATGTCTTTTCAAGTCCATTGCTCATATTTTAATTACATTGTTTTTTGTTGTTGAATTGGAGAATATTTTTATATAGTCTGTATAATTATCTCCTATCAGATATGTGACTTGCAAATATTTTCTCCCATTCCTTGGTTACCTTTTCATTCTGTTGATAATATACTTTAATAAACACAACTGTTTATTTTGATTAAGTCCAGTTTGTCTGTCTTTGTTTTATTGCCTGTGCTTTTGGTGTCATATCCAAGAAATCCTATTGCCAAATGCAATGCTTGAAGCTTTTCCCCTATGTTTTCTTCTAACAAATGTATAGTTCTTATATTTAAGCCTTTGATGTATTTTGAATTAATTTTTGTATATGGTGTAAGGTAAGGGTCCAAACTTATTCTTTTGCATGTGGATAACTAGTTTTCCTACGTCATTTTTGAAAAGAATGTCTTCTCCCCATTGAATAGTCTTGGTTACCTTGTCAAAAATCATTTGATCCTATATGCAGAAGATTATTTCTGGACTCGACTCTATTTCATTGGTCTGTATGTTTTTTTTTAATACCAGCATCACACTGTTTTGATTACTGTAGCTTTGTAGTAAACTTCGAAATCAGAAAATGGGAGACCTCCAACTTTCTTTTTCAAAAATGTTTTGGCTACTTTTGGTTCCTTGAGATTTCATGGGAGTCCTAGAATATAATTTTTCTGCAGAAAACGTTGGGATTTTGATAGGGATTGCATTGACTCTATAGATTGCTTTGGATAGTATTGATCCTATAGTTTTGTTTTTGAATGGTTTCTATTTCACCGTGCTTTTGAGATTTATGCATGCTGCTGCATGTATCAACAGCTTCTCCTCTCTATTGTTCAGCAGTATTCAGTGATACTGGATGTGCCAATTTTTTTCCTAGCTGCTTTCAAGATTTTACATTTTTTTCCAGCTTGATTATGATGTGTCTATGAATAGTTTCTTTTATCTTGTTTTGAGTCTGCCAGACTTCATCAACCTGTACTTTTGTCATTTTCATTAAATGTGGGTAGTTTTCAGCCATTATTTCTTCAAATATTTTTTTCTGCTCTAATCTATTTTACCTATCCTGGGTCTCTAAAGATACATCTTAAAACTTCTGATCTTACTGATGGGTTTCTGAAGAAAATATTTTTTGCCTATCATTTTTCTCTCTGTTCTTCAGATTGGGTAATTACAGTTGATTTCTTTCAGCTTCACTCTTTTGTCTCCATTCAGCTATTGAGTCCATCCTGTAAGTTTTTTTTTAATTTCGAACATTGTATTTTCAGTTCTAAAATTTCCAGTCAGTTCTTTTTTAATGATTTGTATTTCTCTTCTAACAACTGTATTTTCCTATGAACTAGCTTTCCATTTACTTCAAATATGTTTGCTTTTACCTCATAGAGTAGGATTGTAATAGTTTCTTTTTTTTTTCCTTTTTATTATTATTATTATTATTATACTTTAGGCTCTATGGTACATGTGTGCAACGTGCAGGTAAGTTACATATGTATACATGTGCCATGCTGGTGTGCTGCACCCACCAACTCGTCATCTAGCATTAGGTATATCTCCCAATGCTATCCCTCCCCCCTCCCCCCACCCCACAACAGTCCCCGAAGTGTGATGTTCCCCTTCCTGTGTCCATGGGTTGTTTTATATTTGCAATATGTGAGTTATCTTGAATGAGGTGGTTCTTGGATTTTGAAAAAATTTGGATTGTGTCTTGGACATTTAAAATAATATGTTGTTTGATCTCTGGGTCTTGGTATAATTCTATGAAGAATACTTATTTTTGGTGTGTTTGTTTTCACAGAAGTTTATCCTGGTTAAATTTTGAGTGCGATTTCTGTTTAGCTTCTGTGCTTGGTTTGTCCAATACATATACAGCTCAGGAGTGAGTCCAGGAATTTTGTGGGTTCATGTAAAGAATTAGGGAATGTTATTTTTTAGCTTTTTTCTTTTTTGGATGCTCACCATATTTTCTGGTCTGTAGTGGCTCATTTTCCTGAATCCTTTGCCAGAAATATGAGGTTACTTTCTGAATTTAACTTTCTGTACCACTGCTCTGCTCATTTGCTCTGTGAATGGCCCCTGCTGCTGAACAGTCTTTAGAAAAAAGAAGAGTGAAGAAGAAAAATGAAGTATTCAATTACTTGTGAGTCATTCTCCAAGTTTAGATTCCTCTCCACAATATGCCTGCTTTTGTTAAATTTTCAGTTTTCTAGAAGTTGAATTTTGCATTTCATTCAGAATTTTTAGTTGTAA
This sequence comes from Pongo abelii, assembly GCF_028885655.2. NCBI lineage: Eukaryota > Metazoa > Chordata > Mammalia > Primates > Hominidae > Pongo > Pongo abelii. The sequence goes on from NC_071998.2 coordinate 28,960,461, forward strand.
TCAATGAGAGAGAGAATCTGAAGTGGGCTTACCCTGCCATTCAGCTGTGGCACATCTTTTTATTTACTTAGCATTATCTTTCAAATAACAGAAGTTTTTAATTTTGATGAAGTTCAATTTATCAATTTTTTATGACTCAAACATTATGTGCCCTGCCTACGACATTTTTGTTTAACCCAAAGTCACAAATACTTTTTGTATGTTCTTCTATATATTATAATGATAAGTTGACATTAAGAGCTATGATAACGTCAGGTTGATTTTCCATAAGATGTGGGTTGTGGGTTAACGCATCTTTAATTTTCTATATAGATGTAAATTTGTTTAAAAAACTCTCCTTTTTTAATAAATTGTGTTAGCTTGATACCTTCGTTGAAAATCAATTGATGATATATTTGTATCTAATGTTGGTCTTTTTAATCTGTTTCATTCGTCTATTTGTCTGTCTTTGCACTAATATCATACCATCTGAGTTTCTGTGGTTTATTGTAGGTCTGATATTAGGTATTTTGAGTCCCTTAGTTATTTTTTATTTTTATTTTATTTTTTTTAAATTTTAATCTTTGTGGATACATAGTAGGTATATATATTTCTGGAGTACATGGAATGTTTTGATACAGGGTGCAATGTATACTAATTTTATTTTATAATTTTTATGCTGTTGGGTTCTTTTTATTTCCGTATATATTTTAATGTTAATTTCTATTTTTAAAAAAGCCTGTTAGGATACTCATTGCAGTTTGATTGCATCTATGTGTGGGGAAAATTGAGATCTCAAATATGGAGTTCTCCAATCTATTAATATTGCATGTGTATCCATTTACTTATTTTATTTTATTTTTTTTAAGTTTTTTTTATTATTATTATACTTTAAGTTTTAGGGTACATGTGCACAACGTGCAAGTTAGTTACATATGTATACATGTGCCATGCTGGTGTGCTGCACCCATTAACTCGTCACTTAGCATTAGGTATATCTCCTAATGCTATCCTTCCCCCCTCCCCCACCCCACAACAGTCCCCAGAGTGTGATGTTCCCCTTCCTGTGTCCATGTGTTCTCATTGTTCAATTCCCACCTATGAGTGAGAACATGCGGTGTTTGGTTTTTTGTCCTTGCGATAGTTTACTGAGAATGATGATTTCCAATTTCACCCATGTCCCTACAAAGGACATGAATTCATCATTTTTTATGGCTGCATAGTATTCCATGGTGTATATGTGCCACATTTTCTTAATCCAGTCTATCATTGTTGGACATTTGGCTTGGTTCCAAGTCTTTGCTATTGTGAATAGTGCCGCAATAAACATACGTGTGCATGTGTCTTTATAGCAGCATGATTTATAGTCCTTTGGGTATATACCCAGTAATGGGATGGCTGCGTCAAATTGTATTTCTAGTTCTAGATCCCTGAGGAATCGCCACACTGACTTCCACAAGGGTTGAACTAGTTTACAGTCCCACCAACAGTGTAAAAGTGTTCCTATTTCTCCACATCCTCTCCAGCACCTGTTGTTTCCTGACTTTTTAATGATCACCATTCTAACTGGTGTGAGATGGTATCTCATTGTGATTTTGATTTGCATTTCTCTGATGGCCAGTGATGATGAGCATGTTTTCATGTGTCTTTTGGCTGCATAAATGTCTTCTCTTGAGAAGTGTCTGTTCATGTTCTTTGCCCACTTTTTGATGGGGTTGTTTGTTTTTTTCTTATAAATTTGTTTGAGTTCATTGTAGATTCTGGATATTAGCCCTTTGTCAGATGAGTAGGTTGCGAAAATTTTCTCCCATTTTGTAGGTTGCCTGTTCACTCTGATGGTAGTTTCTTTTGCTGTCCAGAAGCTCTTTAGTTTAATTAGATCCCATTTGTCAATTTTGGCTTTTGTTGCCATTGCTTTTGGTGTTTTAGACATGAAGTCCTTGCCCATGCCTATGTCCTGCATGGTAATGCCTAGGTTTTCTTCTAGGGTTTTTATGTTTTTAGGTCTAACATTTAAGTCTTTAATCCATCTTGAATTAATTTTTGTATAAGGTGTAAGGAAGGGATCCAGTTTCAGCTTTCTACATATGGCTAGCCAGTTTTCCCAGCACCATTTATGAAATAGGGAATCCTTTCCCCATTGCTTGTTTTTCTCAGGATTGTCAAAGATCAGATAGTTGTAGATATGCGGCGTTATTTCTGAGGGCTCTGTTCTGTTCCATTGATCTATATCTCTGTTTTGGTACCAGTACCATGCTCTTTTGGTTACTGTAGCCTTGTAGGATAGTTTGAAGTCAGGTAGCGTGATGCCTCCAGCTTTGTTCTTTTGGCTTAGGATTGACTTGGCGATGCAGGCTCTTTTTTGGTGCCATATGAACTTTAAAGTAGTTTTTTCCAATTCTGTGAAGAAAGTCATTGGTAGCTTGATGGGGATGGCATTGAATCTATAAATTACCTTGAGCAGTATGGCCATTTTCACAATATTGATTCTTCCTACCCATGAGCATGGAATGTTCTTCCATTTGTTTGTATCCTCTTTTATTTCATTGAGTAGTGGTTTGTAGTTCTCCTTGAAGAAGTCCTTCACATCCCTTGTAAGTTGGATTCCTAGGTATTTTATTCTCTTTGAAGCAATTGTGAATGGGAGTTCACTCATGATTTGGCTCTCTGTTTGTCTGTTATTGGTGTATAAGAATGTTTGTGATTTTTGGACATTGATTTTGTATCCTGAGACTTTGCTGAAGTTGCTTATCGGTTTAAGGAGATTTTGGGCTGAGACAATGGGGTTTTCTAGATATAAAATCATGTAATCTGCAAACAGGGACAATTTGACTTTCTCTTTTCCTAATTGAATACCCTTTATTTCCTTCTCCTGCCTGATTGCCCTGGCCAGAACTTCCAACACTATGTTGCATAGGCGTGGTGAGAGGGGGCCAGTTTTCAAAGGGAATGCTTCCAGTTTTTGCGCATTCAATATGATATTGGCTGTGAGTTTGTCATGGATAGCTCTTATTATTTTGAGATACATCCCATCAACACCTAATTTATTGACAGTTTTTAGCATGAAGCGTTGTTGAATTTTGTCAAAGGCCTTTTCTGCATCTTTTGAGAGAATCATGTTGTTTTTGTCTTTGGTTCTGTTTATATGCTGGATTACATTTATTAATTTGCATATATTGAACCAGCCTTGCATCCCAGGGATGAAGCCCACTTGATCATGGTGGATAAGCTTTTTGATGTGCTGCTGGATTCTGTTTGCCAGTATTTTATTGAGGATTTTTGCATGAATGTTCATCAGGGATATTGGTCTAAAATTCTCTTTTTTGGTTTTGTCTCTGCCCGGCTTTGGTATCAGGATGATGCTGGCCTCATAAAATGAGTTAGGGAGGATTCCTTCTTTTTCTATTGATTGGAATAGTTTCAGAAGGAATGGTACCAGTTCTTCCTTGTACCTCTAATAGAATTCGGCTGTGAATCCATCTGGTCCTGGACTCTTTTTGGTTGGTAAGCTATTGATTATTGCCACAGTTTCAGAGCCTGTTATTGGTCTACTCAGGGATTCAACTTCTTCCTGGTTGTGTCTTGGGAGGGTGTATGTGTTGAGGAATTTATCCATTTCTTCTAGATTTTCTAGTTTATTTGCATAGAGGTGTTTGTAGTATTCTCTGATGGTAGTTTGTATTTCTGTGGGATCGGTGGTGATATCCCCTTTATCATTTTTTATTGTGTCTATTTGATTCTTCTCTCTTTTCTTCTTTATTAGTCTTGCTAGTGGTCTATCAATTTTGTTTATCCTTTCAAAAAACCAGCTCCTGGATTCATTAATTTTTTGGAGGGTTTTTTGTGTCTCTATTTCCTTCAATTCTGCTCTGATTTTAGTTATTTCTTGCCTTCTGCTAGTCTTTGAATGTGTTTGCTCTTGCTTTTCTAGTTCTTTTAATTGTGATGTTAGGGTGTCAATTTTGGATCTTTCCTGCTTTCTCTTATGGGCATTTAGTGCTCTAAATTTCCCTCTACACACTGCTTTGAATGCATCCCAGAGATTCTGGTATGTTGTGTCTTTGTTCTCGTTGGTTTCAAAGAACATCTTTATTTCTGCCTTCGTTTCATTATGTACCCGGTTGTCATTCAGGAGCAGGTTGTTCAGTGTCCATGTAGTTGAGCGGTTTTGAGTGAGTTTCTTAATCCTGAGTTCTAGTTTGATTGCACTGTGGTCTGACAGACAGTTTGTTATAATTTCTATTCTTTTACATTTGCTGAGGAGAGCTTTACTTCCAACTATGTGGTCAGTTTTGGAATAGGTGTGGTGTGGTGCTGAAAAAAATGTATATTCTGTTGATTTGGGGTGGAGAGTTCTGTAGATGTCTATTAGGTCCGCTTGGTGCAGAGCTGAGTTCAATTCCTGGGTATCCTTGTTAACTTTCTGTCTCGTTGATCTGTCTAATGTTGACAGTGGGGTGTTAAAGTCTCCCATTATTATTGTGTGGGAGTCTAAGTCTCTTTGTAGGTCACTCAGGACTTGCTTTATGAATCTGGGTGCTCCTGTATTGGGTGCATATATATTTAGGATAGTTAGCTCTTCTTGTTGAATTAATCCCTTTACCATTATGTAATGTCCTTCTTTGTCTCTTTTGATCTTTGTTGGTTTAAAGTCTGTTTTATCAGAGACTAGGATTGCAACCCCTGCCTTTTTTTGTTTTCCATTTGCTTGGTAGATCTTCCTCCATCCTTTTATTTTGAGCCTATGTGTGTCTCTGCACGTGAGATGGGTTTCCTGAATACAGCACACTGATGGGTCTTGACTGTTTATCCAATTTGCCAGTGTGTGTCTTTTAATTGGAGCATTTAGTCCATTTACATTTAAAGTTAATATTGTTATGTGTGAATTTGATCCTGTCATTATGATTTTAGCTGGTTATTTTGCTCGTTAGTTGATGCAGTTTCTTTCTAGCCTCGATAGTCCTTACAATTTGGCATGATTTTGCAGTGGCTGGTACCGATTGTTCCTTTCCATGTTTAGTGCTTCCTTCAGGAGCTCTTGTAGGGCAGGCCTGGTGGTGACAAAATCTCTCAGCATTTGCTTGTCTGTAAAGTATTTTATTTCTCCTTCACTTATGAAGCTTAATTTGGCTGGATATGTAATTCTGGGTTGAAAATTCTTTTGTTTAAGAATGTTGAATATTGGCCCCCACTCTCTTCTGGCTTGTTGAGTTTCTGCTGAGAGATCCGCTGTTAGTCTGATGGGCTTCCCTTTGTGGGTAACCCGACCTTTCTCTCTGGCTGCCCTTAACATTTTTTCCTTCATTTCAACTTTTGTGAATCTGACAATTATGTGTCTTGGAGTTGCTCTTCTTGAGGAGTATCTTTGTGGCGTTCTTTGTATTTCCGATATCTGAATGTTGGCCTGCCTTGTTAGATTGGGGACGTTCTCCTGGATAATCTCCTGCAGAGTGTTTTCCAACTTGGTTCCATTCTCCCTGTCCCTTTCAGGTACACCAATCAGACGTAGATTTGGTCTTTTCTCATAGTCCCATATGTCTTGGAGGCTTTGTTCTTTTCTTTTCATTCTTTTTTCTCTAAACTTCCCTTCTCGCTTCATTTCATTCATTTCATCTTCCATCACTGATACCCTTTCTTCCAGTTGATCGCATCAGCTCCTGAGGCTTCTGCATTCTTCACGTAGTTCTCGAGCCTTGGCTTTCAGCTCCATCAGCTCCTTTAAGGACTTCTGTGTATTGGTTATTCTAGTTATACATTCGTCTAAATTTTTTTCAAAGTTTTTAATTTCTTTGCCTTTGGTTTGAATTTCCTCCTGTAGCTTGGAGTAGTTTGATCGTTTGAAGCCTTCTTCTCTCAACTCGTCAAAGTCATCCTACGTCCGGCTTTGTTCTGTTGCTGGTGAGGAACTGCGTTCCTTTGGAGGAGGAGAGGCACTCTGCTTTTTAGAGTTTCTAGTTTTTCTGCTCTGTTTTTTCCCCATCTTTGTGGTTTTATCTACTTTTGGTCTTTGATGATGGTGATGTACATGTGGGTTTTTGGTTTGGATGTCCTTTCTGTTTGTTAGTTTTCCTTCTAACAGATAGGAGCCTCAGCTGCAGGTCTGTTGGAGTTTGCTAGAGGTCCACTCCAGACCCTGTTTGCCTGGGTGTCATGAGCGGTGGCTGCAGAACAGTGGATTTTCGTGAACCGCGAATGCTGCTGTCTGATCGTTCCTCTGGAAGTTTTGTCTCAGAGGAGTACCCAGCCATGTGAGGTGTCAGTCTGCCTCTACTTGGGGGTGCCTCCCAGTTAGGCTGCTCAGGGGTCAGGGGTCAGGGACCCACTTGAGGAGGCAGTCTGCCCGTTCTCAGATCTCTAGCTGCGTGCTGGGAGAACCACTGCTCTCTTCAAAGCTGTCAGACAGGGACATTTAAGTCTGCAGAGGTTACTGCTGTCTTTTTGTTTGTCTGTGCCCTGCCCCCAGAGGTGGAGCCTACAGAGGCAGGCAGGCCTCCTTGAGCTGTGGTGGGCTCCACCCAGTTCAAGCTTCCAGGCTGCTTTGTTTATCTAAGCAAGCCTGGGCAATGGCGGCCACCCCTCCCCCAGCCTCGCTGCTGCCTTGCAGTTTGATCTCAGACTGCTGTGCTAGCAATCAGTGAGACTCCGTGGGTGTAGGACCTTCCGAGCCAGGTGCGGGATATAATTTCCTGGTGCGCTGTTTTTTAAGCCCATCAGAAAAGCACAGTATTAGGGTGGGGAGTGACCTGATTTTCCAGGTGCCGTCTGTCACCCCTTTCTTCGACTAGGAAAGGGAGCTCCCTGACCCCTTGTGCTTTCCGAGTGAGGCAATGCCTCGCCCTGCTTCTGCTCATGCACGGTGCGCTGCACCCACTGTGCTATGCCCACTGTCTGGCACTCCCTAGTGAGATGAACCCGGTACCTCAGATGAAAATGCAGAAATCACCTGTCTTCTGCATTGCTCACGCTGGGAGCTGTACACTGGAGCTGTTCCTATTCGGCCATCTTGGCTCTTCCTCCTACTTATTTTATTTTTTCTCGTAAATATTTTGTAGTCTTTAGCATATAAATCTCTCACATGTTTTGTTAGATTCATCCATACTATTTCATATTTATGCTAGAGTTGTATTTTTAAATTTTATTTCCAATTGTTTTTGCCAGTATTAAGAAATACAACTGTTTTATTTGTAGACATTTTTGTATTTAAAATACTAAATATTCTATTAAAAAGATGATACAATAAATGAATTCATCACGATTGTATGATTTGTCTACTTTTGTCAATTTTTTCAGGTATTTTTAAATGTAACGACCTATTTTTACTTATTTTTCTTTCAGTACATTAAAATTTTGTTTCACTGTGTCCTGTGTTACATTGTGTTTGATGAGAAGTCAGAGAACATTCTTGTCATTTGTCCCCTGTATTTGGTTTTCATTTTTCCTTTTTCTGATTGCTTCTAAAATTTTCTTTTTAGTTTTGTCTTTATTTTCAGGGATTTGATTATGATGTACCTTGGTGTGGTTTTCTGTATCTTGATCCTTGTTGTGACTTAATGAGCTTCTTGAATCTGTGGGCTTATATTGTTCTCCAAATTTGAAAAATTTTCATCATTAAAAAATATACTTTTCTAACCCCCTCACCCCTTCTTGTATACCAGTTACACATAGTTTTTCTAACTTGATGTTTTCCCATAGGTCACTTTATGTTTTTTCGTAGATCATTTATGTACTTTTTACTTCCAGGTGTTTCTCCTCCTTGTGATTCAATTTGAATATCTTCCATTGTCTGCCTTCAATTTCACTAACATTTTCTTCCTCAGCACTGAATTTACTGCTGAATGCAGCCAGTGATGTTTTTACTTCCTAAGATGTCTTTTTCAGTTCTCAACATCCAATTTTTTACATTTTTCAATTCTCTTCTGATTGTCAGTGTTTAATCTCTATTTTGTTTCTGTGTTTCTTTACATATTTAGATATATTAAAATAGCTAATTTAAAATATTGTCTGCTAATTTCATTTTCTCCCTTTTCTTAATCTATTGACTGAATGTTCTCCTTGCTATAGGTTACATTTTGTTGCCTTTTTTTAATGTGTAGTAAATTTTGATTGTATGTTTACCTTTATGGATGTCTTGTTGTGGTTGAGATGCTGTTGTGTTTCTGCGTAGATTATTCAATTTTGTTTCAATATTTTGTTTATTTACTTGAAAGGTAGTTTGATCCTTTCAAGCCTTGTTGAACTCTATTAGGACAGATATAGCATTCTTTAGGCGTTGCCTTTCTAGGTTTTCTACCCAATGCCCTGGATTTTAATACTTTCCATGCTGATTAGAAGGAACTCTAATTTAATCTCCCAACCCTGTGCGAGCTCAAGGTGTTGTTCTGCTCCCAGTTTATTATGTGGTAGTTGCTTTCGATCTGAAGCCATGGTATCTGGCCCGACGCATGCTCAATTAAGTATTCTGTTACAGACTCAAGGCAGGGCCTCTGTGTAGTTTTTTTGAGCTGCTTTCTCTGCATAGCACCCTTCTCTTTGACACCGTCTCACAAATTCGAGCTGCTTAGTAGCTCCAAACTCAATCTCTGTCTCCTCATGTAGTAAAATCCTCAGGAACAATTTGGGCTTCCCCTCCAGTTCAGAAAGTGACCCCAGGAAGAAAGTTAAGGATGATACTATGGCTCACCTTATTTGTTGTTTCTTCTCTGAGACATTAAAGTCATTAACTAGCATGAGCCAATATCCAAAAATCATTCTTTTATAAATGATTGCCTATTTTTTTATTTATTGACATAGGTAGAGACAATTTACTATCAGATACTCTTTCATGGATGAAAACCAAAATTTAAGTCATTCACTTATTTTTAAATTACATTATCAAAATTAGAGTTTATTTTAATATATCATTTTAGATGACCCAAACAAATGGAAACATGCTTATGGATGGATAGAAACAATATTGTGAAAATGACCATACTGCCAAAAGCAATTTACAAATTCATGAAATTCCCTTCCCATCAAAATGCCATTATCATTATTCACAGAACTAGAAAAAAAATCTTAAAATTCACATGGAACCAAAAGAGAGCCCAGATAGCCAAAGCAAGACTAAACAAATAAAACAAATCTGGAGGCATCACATTACCTGACTTTATACTATACAGCTCTAGTCACCAAAACAGCATGGTACTGGTATACAAATAGACACATAGACCAATGGAACAGAATAGAGAACCCAGAAGTAAAGCCAAATTCTTACATCCAGCTGAACTTCCACAAAGCAAACAAAAATGTAAAGTGAGGAAAGGACACCTTATTCAACAAATGGTGCTGCGATAATTGGAAAGCCACATGTAGAAGAATGTAGAAAGATCTACATCTCTTACCTTATAGAAAAATTAACTCAAGATGGATCAAAGACTTAAATCTAAGACCTGAAACCATAAAAATCCTAAAAGATAACATTGGAAAAACCCTTCTAGATATTGTCGTCGGCAGAACTTCATGACCAAGAACCCAAAAGCAAAGGCAACAGAAAGAAAGATAAAAGGATGAGACTTAAACTAAAAAGCTTCTGCAGAGCAAAATAAATAACCAGCAGGATAAACAGACAACCCACAGAGTGGGAGAAAACCTTCACAAACTTTGCATCTGATGAAGGACTAATATCTAGAATCTACAAGAAACTCAAACAAATCAGCAAGAAAAAAATAATCCCATCCAAAAGTGGGCTAAGGACATTGATAGATAGTTCTCAAAAGAAGATATACAAATGGCCAACAAATATATGAAAAAATGCTCAACATGATTATCAGGGAAATGCAAATCAAAACTACAGTGTGATACCACCTTACTCCTTCAAGGACGCCATAATCAAAAAATCAAAAAATAATAGATGCTGGCGTGGATATGGGAAAAGGGAATACTTTTACACTGCCTGTGAGAATGTAAACTAGTACAACCACTATGGAAAACTATGGAGATTCCTTAAAGAAGTACCATTTGATCCAGCAATCCCACTCCTGAGTATCTACCCAGAGGAAAAGAAGTCATTATACGAAAAAGATACTTGCACATGAATGTTTATAGCAGAACATTTCACAATAACAAAACTATGGAACCAGCCCAGATGCCCGTCAATCAATGAGTGGATAAAGACAATGTGGTGTGTGTGTGTGTATGCATATATTCATGTACATATATATATATACATGGGATACTACTCAGCCATAAAAAGGAACAAAATAATGGGATTTGCTGCAACCTGGATGGAGTTGGAGACCATTACTCTAAATGTAGTAACTCAAGAATGGAAAAACAAATATCGCATGTTCTCACTCATAAGTGGGAGCTAAGCTATGAGGACGCGAAGACATCAGAATGATACCCTGGCCTTTGAGGACTCTGGTGAAAGGGTGGGAGGGAGGTGATGGATAAAGGACTACCCAGTGTTTACAGTGTACACTGCTTGGGTGGTGGGTGCACCAAAATCTCAAAAATTGCCTCTAAAGAGCTTATCAGTGTAACCAAACACCACATGTTCCCCCAAAGCCTATTCAAATAAAAAATTAAAGTTAACAAAAAAGATTTGAAGTCGGAAACCTGAAGAGATATTCAGACTTTCATGTTGATTACAGCATTATTTACAATAGCCAAAATGTTGAAATAACCTAAATGTCCATAGACCAACAAATGACTACAAAAAATGTGGTGATATACACGGAGTGGAATATTATTCAGCCTTAATAAGGAAGTAAATCCTGCCATATGCAATAACACGATGAAACTTGAGGACAAACTAAGTCATTTTTCTATTTCTCTTTTATATTCTACACTAGGTATAAGCTATGCAAAAACATTTTTCTTTTTTTGTGCTAGATATTCTCCGTTGATACATTGTACTTTTGTTGTTGTTGTTGTTGTTGTTGAGATGGAGTCTCGCTCTGTTGCCCAGGGTGGAGTGCAGTGGCATGATCTCGGCTCACTGCAACCTCCGCCTCCTGGGTTCAAGCAATTCTCCTGCCTCAGCCTCCTGAGTAGCTGGGACTACAGGTGCCCGCCACCATGCCTGGCTAATTTTTGTATTTTTAGTAGAGATGGGGCTTCACCAAATTCGTGAGGTTGGTCTCAAACTCCTGACCTCAGGTGATCCACCCACCTCGGCCTCCCTAAGTGCTGGGATTACAGGAGCGAGCCACCGCACCTGTCCTACACTGTACTTTTAAAAGATCGAAGTCTAGTTCAAATCATGGTTTAATACTCAGTATATCCAAGAAAAATGTCTTGCCTCATCTGATCCTGTCTAATTTTCATTATCTTTGCTTATTTTTGTTTTAGTCTGTTTTCTATTTTGATTTATTTTAAATATATATGTTTGTATTACATGCTTGCTTGTATGTTTTCATCAATGGATATTCTATTACTTATAGATGCCTTCGTTACATTTAAATTATAAAAGCCTCAAGGACAAGAGTTTTTATTCCTCACTTTTCTAACCCAAGATATCATATTTCATGTTACATAATGGTGAACACAGAAAATAAGATTGTGAAAAGCTTACATTAGTAGTTGAGGCCCATGTTTCTCTTCATGCTATGGCAAACTGCTATTTAAAAGCATTTGTAATTTTGCTGCAGGTACTAAATGAAAGTAGGAAAACAATTCCATCTTTCGGTGCTTTGAAATATATTTATAAAAGATCAAAAGCTCTCCAAAGCGCATAGAAAATGCAAAGAAACTTGGAGTTCAAAATACCATGTAAGAAACAATTTCAATACCATTATTCACTTAGATGCGACTCTGAAAGAACAGTTAGCCACTGTAATTCAGTTCCATTTGTTTTTCTGCTTCATGATACAATATAAGCATTGAAATTTGAGGCCTTTTTAAAGTGAAATTTTTATTAAGTGATGGAAAATTAAGCATATTTAGTTTTGTTATACAATTGGGCTGCTGCTGTTTTCTAGAAATACATAAAATTTGAAAGATCTAAGGGGTATACATGTTAACAAATTTTTAGCTCATTAAATTTGAGCTGTGTGTTTTTAGAACCATAGTCTGTACATATGTAATTTTAAATATTTTTCTGGAAATTTCACAGATACACCTCATTTGAGTAAATATAAGACAAAGATACACATTTGCCTCATTACTAAGTTAGTATTTATAAATTCTTTTAATATTATAAATATGAACTATTGGCATTTTTCTGTATCTCCTTTCTTCTCTTTTAACTTACATTAGAATGTAGTGTTTTTGTTCCAGAATTTGATGTAGACTGCTGTAAATTATAGTCATTTAGTAGAATTTATAGAACATTTGGTAGAAGATATTTTCTTGAAAATACAAATTTTATTATGTATTAATAATTTAGATTAGTTTATACTTGAAATAAAATGACAATCTATTGACAAAAATGAAAACCAAGTTTTACCACAACATTTATTCATGTAATAATTGGTTCTCCACAATAAAACTGTTCATCTGCATTAATTCTGAATTAAAGAAAGTGATGTGTGTGAAAATCATATTCTGTATTTCCTTGAAAACTCAGAATATTTTTCTTTTTCTTTTAATTTTATTATTATTATACTTTAAGTTTTAGGGTACATGTGCATAATGTGCAGGTTTGTTACATATGTATACATGGGCCATGTTGGTGTGCTGCACCCATTAACTCGTCATTTAGCATCAGGTATATCTCTTAATGCTATCCTTCCCCCCTCCCCCCACCCATAGGTGGGAATTGAACAATGAGAACACATGGACACAGGAAGGGGAACATCACACACCGAAAACTCAGAATATTTTTCTAAGCTGAGTTCAAACAGAAACTATCCATATATGCCATTAAAATGTCTCTGATTTTAAAAGTCCAACTGAACTTTCTTCACTAGCACTTGTCAGGCTGAAGGGGATTAAAACAAGTGTATTAAGATTATCATTTTTTTTTTCACATTTAGGGATGTGATTGTAATTGCAGATTTCCATATGTACTTTATTTTACCTTTTATCAAGAGTAGTACATTGTAATTGAATTGCTTGCAACATCCTGACACTCAAAACAGAAGAGAGAAAGGATATTTTATAACTAAGATTGACAGAGAAATAAAAACTCATACAGATGAACGAAGACCTTCTTTTAAAATGATGACAGTTTCAGAAATAATTAACTTTTTGTTTTGGATTTCAAAAAAAATGAGCTTCAGTTTTGGTTTGAATTTCTTGAGAAGAAAGTTTAGTCTTTAAGGATTTTTCTGCTCAATGGTGTCATCTAATTACTAATTATACTGTGGCTGTATAATTGACCAACTAATGGTTGGTCAGATGCCAGCTGATGTAAATATTGAATGGAGACAGCCTCAAGATCCAGACTGGTAGTACCGATGGCCTGGGTCAGAAAAGGTGTTAATTTCACCAAAGTCTTCACTCTGCTCCAGTCTCAAGGAATTTGTTCAATGAGTTGTGCCTGCTTTTCCTATAGTGGATGATGCCCAGGTGAAGAGAACTGCCAAAAGATAAATGTAACATACCGTATGTTACTTCAACAGAAATAAAAGACACAGTACATTTTGAATTTCAAAAACTTATATGATTTTTTAAACACACAAGGATTTCTTCAAAAGTAGATTTCTGAAAATAAACCACTTTCTAAATATAGTATGAGTTAGGGAATTTTGCCAGTAAATAGTCCACTACTCTCCTGCCCTTGGAGATGCTTATTATGTGACTTTATTATACATGTAAAAGCCCTTTATTATATATGTAAAATGACTTGATTATACCTTACAGTTCTATAGCAGTAATGATCTCATCATAAAAAATTGTTTATGCTGGTATAGAAGTGCTTAGTAACATTTCCAGTAATTATTGGTCTTGGTTGCTAGATGGATGAGTGAAAGGTCAGTATTGAAAAGAATAAGTAGTAGGTTTTAGTGTTCACTCTGAGACCCAGTTCTTTTATTCATTGGATGAAGATTAATTTTCCATAGTTGAGGTTTTATAATAAGATTCTATTGTTTTTTTTTTTATGGAGATACCAAAATATCAGTTATATGGTTTTGTATTAAGTTGAACCATGGGAAATTGCCATTCTGTGGGTTGAGGATTGTCAAACATCAGCAATTTCGTATGGTTCAACCAAATATTTGGAATGATGTAGAATTATATATTCACACACATCTGCTTATTATGTGCCAGATGCTTTGCTAATCACCTTCTAAAGGTGAAAACTTTTAATCCTGACAGAAACCCAATTATTAATCAATATTATTCCCATTTTAGAGATGAAAAATTTATACCACAAAGAGGTCCAGTAAATCAAGCTCACAAAATTAGTAATGGGTGGAGCCAGAATTCGAATGCAAGCTTCCTGAGTCCAAAATCCCCAAAATATTTTGCAGTAAACTCTTATGTTTGAGATATGCGAAATATTCTTAATGTAAGAAACTAAAGGGCCTTATGTAAGAACTTTATGGAAAAGACTTTCAGAACTCCTAATGTAGAGATCCAAAAAACAAACAAGCAAAACATCTCATATGAGATTAATGATGTCCCAGTCTATGAAAAGTCTGGACATTAGGGAACAGGAGGATTTAGAACTGTAGGTTTTACCCTTTATCTAGTCCATGCCATAAGAAGTAGCACAGTTAAATTAAAAAGACATTTAATTCACTGCTACAAGGGAATGAATTATCAAGCCATGAAAAGACATGGAGGAAACTTAAATGCACATTACTCAGTAAAAAGCCAATTGAAAACACTACATACTGTGTAATTCCAACTAAGGCAAAATTATGGAGATGGTGAAAGATCAGTTGTTACCAAAGGTTGGGGAGGGAGCAATGAACAGGCAGAACATGGAAGATTTTTAGGGCAGTGAATATACTCTGTTCTATACTATAATAGTGGGTATATGTCAGTATAAATTTGTCCAAATCCATAGAATGTATAACACCATGACTGAACCCTAGTGTAAACTATGGGCTTTTTGGGTAATGATGTGTTAATGTAGGTTTATAAGTCCTAAAGAATGTTGATAATAGGGGAGACTATATATTGCTTGGAGCAGGGAGTATATAGAAAAATATCTGTATCTTCCACTCAATTTTGCCAGGAACATAAAAGTAGCCTAAAAATGTATATTTTTAAAAACACATTTAGTGCCCAATACTGTCTTTTTGAGGCACAAATATTAAAAGGAGCTATATTTTAGATACTACAAATTAATTATACTAATTGGCTGGAACCATTAACTTCCTTGCTGTATATTTCTTTGAACCACTGATTCCAACTCTTCCTCTCTAAATTGAGGCTTAAAGACATATATGTATGTATAATAGCAACTATTTGTATAGTTGCTATTGTCACCAGTACTCAGTAGAAGAAAGTCAACTGTTGCAGCAATGCTGACAGCCTGGAAGAAAAAAAATATGTACACTAGCTAACGATTTTTATAAAATGATAAAAGAAGTAACTAGTGCTGTGAAAAGTGACACTCCTTCTACCTTATGATGTTTCAAGTGCATAGACATAAACATCCATAATTGCTCACATACAGATAAATATATGCATACATGCTTCTTTTGGATCTCCCCTATTCCCACTCACCATGTATAGGTAACCAGTCTCGTTAATTTCTGGTTCATTCTTTTCAAATTTCACTTCATGTAAAATGAACAGATACGTATTTGTTTTCTTGTGTATCTTTGCTTTTTTATTTTTTATTGTTTAATGTTTGTGGATACATAGCAGATGTGTATATTTGTGGAATACATGAGATGTTTTGATAAAGGCATGCAATGTGAAATAAGCGCATAAGGCTGGGCGTGGTGGCTACGCCTGTAATCCCAGCACTTTGGGAGGCCAAGGTGGGCGGATCGCTTGAGGTCAGGAGTTTAAGACCAGCTGGCCAACATGGTGAAACCCCATCTCTACTTAAAATACAAAAGTTAGCCAGATGTGGTGGTGCGTACCTGTAATCCCAGCTACTCGTGAGGCTGAGGCAGGAGAATTGCTTGAACTCAGGAGGCAGAGGGTGCAGTGAGCCGAGATTGTGCCACTGCACTCAAGCCTAGGTGACACAGCAACACTCTGTCTCAAAAAAAGAAAAAAAATGTAATAAGCACATCGTCACATCATGGAGAAAGGTATATCCATCATCTAAAGCATTTATCCTTTGAGTTGCAAACATTCCGATTATACTTTTTTAGTTATTTTTAAATGTATAATTAAGTTATTATTGACTATAGCCACCCTAATGTGCTATTGAATAGTAGGTCTTATTTATTTTTTCTATGTTTTTTGTACTCATAAACCATCCCCACCTCTCCTCCAGCCCCTACTATTCTTCTGAGACTCTGATAATCATCCTTCTACTCTGTGTTCATGAGTACAGTTTTTTTGATATTTAAATACCACAAATAAAATCAGTGAGAACATGTAACGTTTGTTTTTCTGGTTTATTTCACTTAACATCTCCAGTTCCATCCATGTTGTTGCAAATGACAGAATCTCATTTTTTTGTGACTGAATAGTACTTCATTGTGTATATGTACCACATTTTCTTTATCCATTTATCTGTTGATGGACACTTAGGTTGCTTCCAACTCTTAGTTGTAAACAGTGCTGCAACAAACATAGAAGTAGAGATATCTCTTTGATATATTGATTTCCTTTATTTTGGTTATATACCCAGCAGTGGGATTGTTGGACCATGTGGTAGCTCTATTTTTAGTTTTTTGAGGAACCTCCAAACTGTTATACTGATGTACATTCCCACCAACAGTGTACAAGTGTTCCCTCTTCCACATCCTCCCCAGCATTTGCTACTGCCTGTCTTTTGGATATAAGCCATTTTAACTGGGATGAGATAATATCTCATTGTAGCTTTCATTTGCATTTCTCTAATGACCAGTGATGTCAGCACCTTTTCATATGCCTGTTTGTCATTTGTTTATCTCCTGAGAAATGTGTATTCAAATCTTTTGCCTATTTTTTATTGGATTATTATATTTTTTCCTATAGAGTTTTTTAAACTCTTTGTATATTCTGGGTTATTAATCCCTTGTCAAATGAGTAGTTTGCAAATATTTTCTCTCATGCAGTGGCTTATGTCTTCATTCTGTTGATTGTTTATTTTGCTCTGCAGAAGCTTTTTAACTTGATGTGATTCCATTTGTCCATGTTTGCTTTGGTTGCCCATGCTTGTAGGGTATTGCTTAAGAAATTTTTGCCCAGATCAATGTGTTGGAGATTTTTCTCAATGTTTTCTTGTAGTAGTTTTGTAGTTTGAAGTCTTAGATTTAAGTTTTTAATCCATTTTGATTTGATTTTTGTATATAGCAAAAGATAGGGGTCTAGTTTTATTTTTCTGCATATGGATTTCCAGTTTTCCCAGCACCATTTATTGAAAAATCTGTCTTTTCTCCAGTGTACATCCGTGGAAACTTTGTCAAAAATGAGTTCACTGTAGGTGTGTGGATTTGTTTTTGGAGTCTCTGTTCCATTGGTCTATGTCTCTGTTTTTATGCCAGTAACATGCTGTTTTGGTTACTATAGCTCTGTAGTCTAATTTGAAGCCAGGTATTATTATTCCTTCAGTTTTGTTCTTTTTGTTCAGGATAGCTTTGGCTATTTTGCGTCTTCTGTGGTTCCATATAAATTTTAGGATTTTTTTTCTATTTCTGTGAATAATATCATTGTTTTTCTGATAGGGATTGCATTGAAGCTGTAGATTGCTTTGGATAGTATGGACATTTTAACAATATTTTTTCTTCCAATCCATGAACATGGAATATTTTTCCTTTTTTTTTTTTTTTTGGTGTCCTCTTCAGTTTCTTTCATTAGTGTTTTATGGTTTTCATTATAGAGATCTTTCACTTTTTTGGTTAATTACTAGGTATTTAATTTTATGTGTGGCTATTGTAAATGGAATTACTTTTAAAATTTCTTTTCACATTTTTCATTGTTGGCATATAGAAATGACACTGATTTATTTATTTATTTTATTTTTATTATTTTTTTTTTTGAGACAGAGTCTCACTTACCCAGGCTGGAGTGCAGTGGCATGATCTCAGCTCACTACAACGTCTGCCTTCCAGGTTCAAGTGATTGTCATGCCTCAAACTCCTGAGTAGCTAGGATTACAGGTGTGCATTACCACACCCAGCTAATTTTTTTGTTGTTGTTGTTGTTTTGGGAGACAGGGTTTAACCATGTTGGCCAGGCTGGTCTCAAACTCCTCTTGGCCTCAATTGATCCATCTGCCTCAGCCTCCCAAAGTGCTGGGATTACGGGCATGAGCCACCACACCTGGCCTAGGAATGATACTAATTTTTGTAAGTTGATTTTGTATCCTGCAACATTACTGATTTCTTAAATCACTTCTAATAGTTTTCTTGTGGAGTCTTTAGGTTTTTCCAAATATAAGATCATATAATCTGCAAACAAGGATAATTTTTTCTTTTTCCTTTCCAATTTGGAAGCCCTTTATATCATTCTCTTGCCTTACTGCTCTAACTAGGACTTCCAGTACTAGAATGAAATTGGTGACAGTGGGCATCCTTGTTATCTTCCAAATCTTAGAGGAAAGTCTTTCAGTTTTTCTCCATTCAGTCTGATACTGACTATGGGTCTTCCTATATGGCTTTTATTATGTTGAGAGCTTTTCACAATGGTTGAACTAATTTATACACTCCCACCAACAATGTATTAGCATTCTCTTATATACTATTTTTTGACTTTTTGATAATAACCATTCTGACTGCTGTGAGATGGCATCTCATTGTGGTTTTGATCTGCATTTTTCTAATGATCAGTGATATTGAACTTTTTTTCATATGATTGTTTGCTGCATGTATGTCTTCTTTTGAGAAGTGTCTGTTCACGTCCTTTGCCCAGTTTTTAATGGGGTTGTTTTTCTCTTTTAAGTTTGTTTAAGTACCTTATAGATGTTGGATATTAGACCTTTGTTGGATGCATAGGGGATGCATAGATTGCTAATATTTTCACCATTCTGTAGGTGTCTGTTTACTCTGTTGATAGCTCCTTTGTTTTTTTTTGTTTGTTTTTGTTTTTTTTTTTTTTTTTTTTTTTTTTTGAGACAGTCTTGTTCTGTTGCCCAGGCTGGAGTGCAGTGGCAGGATCACGGCTCACTGCAACCTCTCTGCTTCCAAGATTCAAGTGATTCTCCTGCCGCAGCCTACCAAGTAGCTAGGACTACAGGAGCGTTCCACCATGCCTGGCTAATTTTTGTATTTTTAGTAGAGATGAGGTTTCACCATGTTGACCAGGCTGGTCTCAAACTCCTGACCTCAAGTGATCCGCCTGCCTCGGCTTCCCTGAGTGCTGGAATTACAGGCATGAGCCACCATGCCCGGCCCCTTGTTAATAGTTTCTTTA
Organism: Pongo abelii; assembly: GCF_028885655.2. Classification (NCBI taxonomy): domain Eukaryota; kingdom Metazoa; phylum Chordata; class Mammalia; order Primates; family Hominidae; genus Pongo; species Pongo abelii. The sequence continues at coordinate 28,979,835 of NC_071998.2, forward strand.
GCTGTGCAGAAGCTCTTAAGTTTAATTAGATCTCACTTGTCAATTTTTGCTTTTGTTGTGATTGTTTTTGGTGGCTTTGTCATGAAATCTTTGCTCTTTCCTGTGTCCAGGATGGTATTTCCTAGATTGTCTTCAGGGTTTTTATAGTTTTGGGTTTTACATTTAATTTTTTAATCAATTTTGAGTTGATTTTTGTGTTTGGTGTAAGAAAGAGGTTTAGCTTCAATCTTCTGCATATGGCTAGGCAGTTATCCCAACATCATTTTTGATTAGGGAGTCTTTCCCCATTGTTTTTGTTGGCTTTGTCAAAGATCAGATGGTCGTAGATGTGCAGCCTTATTTCTGGGCTCTCAATTCTGTTCCATTGGTCTGTGTGCTGGTTTTTGTACAAGTATTGTGCTGTTTTGGTTACTGTAGACATATAGGAGTTTGAAGTTGGGTAGTGTGATGCCTCCAGGTTTGTTCTTTTTGCTTATGATTGCCTTGCATATTGAGGCTCTCTATGACAAATCCACAACCAACATTATACTGAATGGGCAAAGTCTGGAAGCAGTTCCCTTGAAAACCAGTGTAAGATAAGGATGCCTTCTCTCACCACTTCTATTCAACCTAGTACTGGAAGTCCTAGCCAAAGCAATCAGGCAAGAGAAAGAAAAGGCATCCAAATAGGAAGAGAGGAAGTCAAACTATCTCTGTTTGCAGATGACATGATTCTATATCTAGAATACCCTATAGTTTTGGCCCGAAAGATCCTCTAGCTGATAAACAACTTCAGCAAAGTTGCAGGATATAAAATTAATATACAATAGCTTTCCTATATACCAACAACAGCCAAGCTGAGAGCCAAATCAGAAACACAATCCCATTCACAATTGCCACAAAAAGAATAACATACCTAAGAATATAGCCAACCAGGGAGGTGAAAGATTTCTACAGTGAGAATTAAAAACACTGCTCAAGTAAATTGGAGAAAACACAAACAAACGGAAAAACACCCTATGCTTATGGATAGAAAGAATCAAGATCATTAAAATGGCTATACTGCCCTAAGCAATTTACAGATTTAATGCTATTCCTATCAAACTATTGATGACATTCTTCACAGACCCAGGAAAAACTGTTATAAAATTCATATGGAACCAAAGTAGAACCCAAAGAGCCTATCCCCAGTTTTCGAGGGTTTTTTTTAAATCATGAAGGGATGTTGGATTTTATCAAATCCTTTTTCAGCATCTATTGAAATGGTCATATGTTTTTTATTCTTTTATGTCTCTTTGTATTGTATACAAAAGGTAGCACGCTATAGAAAATATTTTGTGCTTTTTTTTTGCTCATCAATATATGATGGAATATATTCCATATAAATTCATAGAGATCTTTATTCCCTTTTTGCAGCTCCATAGTACTTCATTGTATGAAAGTACAGTAGTCCCCTTTTGTCCACCATTTCTCTTTCTGCAGTTTCAATTACTTTTGGTCAATTGTGGTCTGAAAATAGTAAACGGAAAATTCCAGACATAAACAATTTATAACTTGTAAATTGCCTGCTTTTCTGAGTAGCATGATGAAATTACTTACCATGTTACTTCATCCAGCTGGAATGTGAATCATGAATCATCTCTTTGTCCAGTGTATCCAAGCTATACATACTACCTGCCTATCACTTAGTTGCCATATTGGTTATCCAATTAACTGTTGTAAAAATTTCATCATGTAGGCATTTTATCATCTGACATCATCACAAGAAGAAGGATGAATATAGTACAATAAGATATTTTACAAGAAAGAGAGAGAAATATTTACAAAACTTTTTAATATACTTTTATTACAGTATGGTGTTACACTTGTTCTGTTTTATTATTATTGTTATTAATCTGTTACTGTGCCTAACTTATAAAGTAAACTTTATCTTAAGGGTGTATGTATAAGAAAAAAGCAGTGTACATAGGCTCCAGTCTGCAGCTTCAAGTGTCCACCGGGGGTCTTGGGATATAATATCCCTCTTAAATGAGGAGGGACTTCTATATTTTATTTTATTTAATCACTCTACTATATTTAAAAATTTAGATTACTTGAATATGTTGCAGTTACAAGCAACAAAGTAACGACTAACCTCATTCAAATATATTTTTGAGAATATCCCTTTACAATAAATTCCCAGAAGTAGAATTTCAGGGTCACAGGGTAAATGCATATATTGTTTTGTGAGATATTGTAAAATTCTCCTACAAGTAATTATACCTGTTTATATTCTCACTAGCAATGTGTGAGAGTCATATGCCTTATTTTAACCAGAAATCTTGAAAGGTATTATCTCCTTTATTTACGTTGCTTAAGCAGAGTATTTCTTTAGTGGAGCTGTGGTTATTATAGTGGAGCTATAGACTAATGAATAGGTCAGAGTATACAAAATCATAAAATAATTAATTAGAACAAAGGAGGAGTCATTTTTCTGGAGTTTATGCCTCTACCATATGCCTACCCTTCCAACTTCTATTTGCTCCATTCATTTATTTTAATTATTATATACTTACATAACACTCACATTGTGCCATCCATGTTATAATTATTTTAGCAGTATTGTCAAATTTAATTCTCAGAAAAAATCCCATGAGGTAGGTAACCTTATTCCACTTTTACTCATGGAGAAACTGAGGCATAGAACTTTGAAGTCAGCTATTCAAGTCCCCACTCCTAATAAGTGGAAATACAGGATTGAAACATAGGAAACCTGTGTTTGCAAACTGTTCGCTTTATCATTGTCCTTTCATTGGCAGGCAAAAGAAATACACAGTGACAACAGCTGGTGAATGAGTTAAAAAGAACTCAGGTTTCTTGAATTCAGGTTTCTTGCATTATCTATGAGTAGCAGTGCATTGTTCATTGCATTGTGCAAAATTGCAATGAATGAGGTTCTTTCCAGTCAATCTTTGCATATACGTCATGTGATATATTATTTCAGATGATTTGCTTCTGATAGTCACTGAATATACCTGTGTTTTATGTTTCTATAGAAGTAATCAAGGGAGGTCAGTCTGTAAAAATATAAAATAGTATTATTTGTTTTCATTCTTACAACTACCATGTAGTTTACTTAACCTGGAAATCCCTTGCATAAGAATCAGATTTCATAAGTGGCAGGCAGGCACTACTTATTAATAATGAAATGCATGCCTATAACCAGAAATAAGTTAAATAAATAAATGAGAAATCTCAACATATACATGTTGGAATTCAATTAAGAGTGCAAATATTGCATGGAACCCAGATTCGCAGGATTCAGAAGGTCTAATTTATAGAGATTTTAGTGACTGACTCAGCTTTTTCGATGTTTATAAGATTCTTAAAATTTGTTCATCTAGTTTAATCATGGACCTTATCATCTTCAAGCTTTGTAGAAGATATTGAAGAAGATATTCTAAGTTACTTTCATAAGACTTCCCAGCAGATAATGGAAATGGAGCAGAGCCCAAGTTTCTTAACTCCTATGTCAGCACTTTTTCTGCAACATTTGCTTAAATTTCCAGCCTACATCTTCATTTCTAGCTCTCTTTGTGTTTGATAGGCAGTGGTAGGTGAAATAGTATAATGGATTTCCATTGTTCCTACATTGTTTCCACTTATACTCTCTGTTCAGTCTACTTTTTCTTGCTGTTGTTTTTGTTTAAAAAAACTGTTTCTTGAGATTATTGTAGATTTACATACTGCTCTAAAATAAATACAGAGAGATCCATGTGGCCTCTCTGTACGGAATATATATATATATCTCTCACAAGGATCCCTCATGTTGAGCTTTTATAGCCATATCCACTACCATTGCCACGCTGACACCCTGACTGCAACCTGTGGCAATGACTAATCTCTTCTCCATTTGTATAATTTTGTCATTTAACTGGTTATAGTAATAAAAACATATGTAACTTTTTAGGGTTGACTTTGTTCACTCAGCATAATCCCCTCAAGATTTATGCAAATTGTGTGTATTAGAAAAATAAGGATGTGAGGCAACAAATATGTTAATTAACTTGATTTAGTCATCCCACAATGTATACATATATTAAAACAGCACATTGTACATCATAAATATATACAATTTTTCTTTGGCCAGTTAAAACACGTTTTAAAGGTAAAAGTTACATAAGATTAAAAGAAATATATTCTTGTTTCTGCCAAGCCAAACAATAAAGGATAATACATTTTTAATGAAAAAAATTGTGTTTATTATATTTTATTCATTTTTAATTGCTGAGTAGTAGTCCATGTTATTGATTTAGCACAGTTTGTTTAACCATTCACCCACTGAAGGACAGATGGGATTATTGACTTTTGGGATATTATTAATAAAGCTGGTTTGAACATTCATATACAGGTTTTTGTGTGAACATAAGTTGTTATTCTCTGGTTTAAATGTGCAAGAGTGCAATTTCGGGGTTGCATGGGAATTGCATGTTAAATTTCAGAAGTTTGCAGAGTGGCTATATTATTTTAGATGAGATTGGGTGCATTCAGGGTGGTATGGCCGTAGACAAGGGTGGCTATATTATTTTAAATTCCCATCAGCAGTGCATGAGTGATCCAATATCCTTGCCATATCCTTGCCAGTATTTGGTGTTGTCACACTTTTTTTCTTATTTTAGTCATTCTGAGAGATGTATAGCAATATTTCATTGTGATTTTAGTTTTCATGTCCCTAATGCCTAATGAAGTTGAATGCATCTATATGTGTTTATTTTCTATTTGTATATCCTCTTTGGTAAAATATATGTTCATGTCTTTCCCTCATTTTCTAGATGGAAAGTTTTAGATTGCTGAGTATCTAAAGTTCTTTATATATTCTAATACCAGTTCTTTGTCCGATAGAGGGTGTGTGAATATTTTCTCAGAATTTGTATCTTGACTTTTCATTCTTTCAACATGAGCTTTGGCAGAGAAAACATTTTTAATTTTGATAAGATCTACTTATCAATGTTTTCATTTATTGATCCTGATTTCAGTGTTAAGTCTAATAACTTTTTATCCCTGGATTATGAAGATGTTCTTCTGCATTTTTGCTAAAAAAATGTATAGCTTTTAGTTTGACACCCAAGTTCGTGACACATTTCGAGTCCATTTTTGTATGAAGTGAGAGGTTTAGGTTGAGTAACATTTTCTTAATTATGGTTGTCCATTTGCTCTAGGTTGAGCTACGTTTTCTTAACTCTGGTTATGCATCTGTCCATATTTGGGTGAGTCTACTTCTGGGTTTTCTACTATGTTGCATTGATGTATAAGTCTATATTTCCACCAATACCACACTGTCTTGACTCTCATAGCTATATACAGTAGCAGGCCTTACTATCGGATAGAGTGATAATTAATACTTTATTCTTCTTTTTCAAAATATTTTAGCTATTCCGGCTAGCTTGTGCCTTTCCAAGTAAATTTTAAAATAAGCTTGTCTTTGTGTCCAAAAACCCTTCCTTGAATTTTGGTAGAAATTAATTAAAACTATAAATCAATTTGGGGAAAATTGATAGGTTCTATGTTGAGTCTTACAGTCTATGAATGTAGTATGTCTCTCCATTTATTTAAATCTTGATGCATAAATATTTATCATTGCAAGCAAGAGTGAACACAGTAGGTTTGTTTAAGTTCTGATTATCCTTAAAATTAAAATCTGTAACCATCTGTGTTCCCTAATTATTAGGTGAACTTCAAATGACTTTTATTATTCTTAAAAGAAGAATGCGCGATAGAAAATATGCTTAAATTAATTTTACCATTTCTATTTTGAAGGAAGAGGAAACTGAGCTTAGGTCTCAGGACAGAAAATTGTTAATGAACTCAGTATCTATATTAATGGACTCAGTGCATAGAAGTTATATGTCAGTGTTAATTTTGTATAATTTGAATTGTAATCTTTTATATTTGTATGTAATCTAATTCATGACTACCTATATGGCTCTATTATTATAAACTAATTGAAAATTAAACATTTCTGCTCTTGGATATGAATATTTTAGGACTTTGATTTTACTGTAACAATTTTAGAAATAACATCCTAATAATTTAATATGCATTCTACTGATTGTATGTCATTTTATTAAATGGGTGGACACCATTTTATTTATACTTTTGATTTTTAGAAACAAGCTTCTCAATGACATATGTCAGCCTTTTGGAAAGTATATGATAATTATGTATCTCTTTTTTTTTTTTTAAAGAGGCATCTAGAGGTCTTCTCAACTATCATACCTTGAAGAGAACCTAAGTTCTGATATGAACATTGGGAGTAGATAACCAGTATTTATATGTAAAAATAATATACTATTATGCTGTAAATCAATTTTCTGGATTGTACTCAGTTTTAAAGGGAAAATGGCTATTGTAAATTTATAAAAATTCTCTCAGCTGTTGGTGTTATAAACTTGCAAGAACGATAATTTCAGCTCATAATTTAGTTAATTATATGTATTATAAAGATTCCAAATTTATATTTTACCTTTGTGCTACAAAATTCCATGGCAACTTTATCAATTTAAAATGTATTTTAGTGACTACTCAAATTCAGCTATCTCTAAGGTGCAGTTGCATAATAATATAATAGATAGCCAAGAAAATTATAAAACAGCTTAGGATGGAAATTGAACAATGAAGATCGTATACAATTGAAGCCATGACCAGAATTAGGTAACCAATAATGTAATTTTCAAAGTTAGCACTTTTCTAGGATATGAATTTCAGAAATATTTCTATAAAAATATAGTTTCAAATTAGAATCTAAAAATGAAACTGTAGATTTTTTTCTGTTTTACACTTGACATGAAGGGAGAAAAAAATGAAAATTTGACCCAAAAGCAGCCTAGATATCAGTTGAAATGCTATTATTCCCATAACTGCCAATAATTACTATACATTTTCACCAGTGCCTGTCCTACCGTTGCTGTGCTTTGAATTTTCAAGCAGCTTTGTTCACTGGTTGTTACCTATCTTGGATCAGTGGTGGGCACCTCAGTCAGCAGCAGCCAGCCCATAGCTGGCCAGGCATGCTTACAAAACCAGGCCTGTCCCTGGAATTGAGTTAGCCTTGGGAAGTGAACCTGCAAGTCCTTAAAGTAGATTTAGGTTAGAAAGGTCGGGGTAGCCATGGGCAAACTAAAGTTATGAGGAAAGAGAAGATACTAAAAAATCAGAGAAAATGCAAAGTAGACAGAACTGGGAATGATTGGTAATCCAACTAGGTGAGAAGAGGCTTCTCAAGAAGTAGACGGTGCTGTGTGTCACCATGGTTGGCAGTAAGCTTTGAGTTTTGCTACATGTAGCCTTACTGTGACCTCCTTTTTACATCAAATATCAATGACTCATCCCTGAAGTGAAACACCCTATTTATCACAAGAGAACAACAAGCTTCCTGCTGATTCTTGTTATTTTCTCTTATGAACATTATTCTCCTCAGTAGACTTATGCATATATACAAAGACTATATTTCTCCTTATTAGAGATCTAAAACAAACTGAAATTCATTTAATTCTACACTCAGATTTCAGCATCTCTAGGAAATGTATTCTCAGTATCAGTGGATTTGGGGTGAGTGTTTCAATTGTTGTTCATAAATTGGTGCCAGATTTCTTGCACAAGCCCATTTTAAGATCTTTCAAACTCTCAGAACCTCACTTAATGAAGCAGTATGAATTTGTAGCTGGTTGTACAGCTGTTGGCCTGCTTATTTAGATCAACCTGAAAAGACAGTCTATAATACACTCAATTAGAAGTAACTAATGATTATTTGAGTAGTCACTGATAGGTACCTGACTAATGTGCACCCAGTTAAAGCCTAATGAACAATGACAAGAGGATTCCTCAACATTTTATAAAGTCAGTAGACACCATTTATACTGTACTGACTTTTGAGTATTTGCTCGGTTAAGGCGTCTTAATATTTTAGTTTTCCCCTTGTTTCAATATTGCAATAGTTTACTTAATCCTACTCTATTTTCTGTTTATACTTTTTAAGATAATAAAATAATTTGAAATTGTGAGAATGTACATGAAAAAGATGTTAATCCTAAAGACCAAATGCAGGATAAATATTTTTTCATGTTTTTTTTTTTTTTTCTGAGTAGTGAACTCTGTTTAATTAATTCTCTTGTGCCATTGTCCCTAGACAGTGTGCTATGGATCATTTCTAATGTTCTGCTGAATTCCTATCAGGGTATACATTTTATTTTTCTGTAACTGAATATAAATGCTATATCAGCAAATTCTGTTAGGTTTCATGTGGCGAAAAAAGGTGAGAAACACAATCATGGCATTCAGGAGCCAACAAAGATGGAAACTCACTCAGTCATTAGTGAACATTCCCTTCAGTGTAAGAAAATAGTCCCACTCCTATGCCAGTTACTTCAGAAAATGGCCAACAAACATAAGAAGATGATCAACCTTATAAGTAAACAGTGAAATGCATATTAAACTAAGATCAATTATCAGTAAACACTACCAGAATGGCTAAAGTTAAAAATTAAAAGACAGTATCTTCTGGAACACTCATGTACTGATGGTGGGAGTATAACCGATACAACCACTTTGGAAACTGTTGGACGTTGTCTACAGAAGTTGAATATATGTGTACTATAACCTAGCAAGTCTGCCTTAGTTATATACCCAAGAGAAAATTCTTGCACACATGCATAGAGATATTCACAAGAATATAACATCATTTGTAATATTCAAAATCTGGAAAAAAATCAAAATATCGTCAACATACTTTATGAAGTATTCATATAAGGCTAAACTACACATCAACAAATCATAGCTCTGTACAAAAGCATGGATGAGTTTTGTAGAGAAAAGATATTTTTTCTATTAATATTTTCTTTTTTCTTTTTTTTTTTTGTGCTCACCATCTGTGTTTATTCTCATAGTCTTTGCATTTGTTTTTCCCCTTTCTGAAATGTTCTTTCTCCTCTGAAATGTTTTTATTCTGCATTTTTTTTATTATACTTTTAGGGTACATGTGCACAATGTGCAGGTTAGTTACATATGTATACATGTGCCATGCTGGTGTGCTGCACCCATTAACTCGTCATTTGGCATTAGGTATATCTCCTAATGCTATCGCACCCCCCTCCCCCCACCCCACAACAGTCCCCAGAGTATGATGGTCCCCTTCCTGTGTCCAGTATGTTCTCATTGTTCAATTCCCATCTATGAGTGAGAACATGCGGTGTTTGGTTTTTTGTCCTTGCAATAGTTTACTGAGAATGATGATTTCCAATTTCATCCATGTCCCTACAAAGGGCATGAACTCACCATTTTTTATGGCTGCATAGTATTCCATGGTGTATAGATACCATCTCACACCAGTTAGAATGGCAATCATTAAAAAGTCAGGAAACAACAGGTGCTAGAGAGGATGTGGAGAAGTAGGAACACTTTTACACTGTTGGTGGGACTGTAAATTAGTTCAACTATTGTGGAAATCAGTGTGGCGATTCCTCAGGGATCTAGAACTAGAAATACCATTTGGCCCAGCCATCCCATTACTGGGTATATACCCAAAGGACTATAAATCATGCTGCTATAAAGACACATGCACATGTATGTTTATTGCGGCACTATTCACAATAGCAAAGACTTGGAATCAACCCAAATGTCCGACAATGATAGACTGGATTAAGAAAATGTGGCACATATACACCTTTTCTATTAATATTTTCAGGAGCTAATGTTTGTATAGTACTTTCCATGAACTATGTGCTTTTCTATATATTGAATATTGTTAAATTGTTTAATTTTTTTACAACTCTATCAAGTATGTGCTTTTAAAATCCCTGTTTTACATATGGGAAACTGAAGCATAGGTATTTTAACTTTTTCTAGGTCACAGAGCTTTTTAATGTAAGAAAATATGTAAAATGGAACAGATTGGTAATGGAACTTCCGTTACCAATACTCAACCTATGAAACAGTAAATTAGACAGTTTGGACTTTGGCTGAAATGAGCTGAAATGCATTCCAATTGGATAATATTTTAATCTTCATATAACACAGAAGCATATGTAAAATAGAAATGCACGATATTACACAGTATATGAAGTGTGGCATCACTGATCAATGTGAGTTTTTGAGAAATTCCAAAAGTCTTGACAAATTATTTGTTCTATAAAACAAGAATCTACTTTGTGATTACATATTTTTAACATAATATAAGCTACAATTAATTCCACTAAAACTTCAATTATCATGTAACAATACACATAATACAAATTGACATAAACCACTTATTCATAACATTTAAAATTTCAAATTAATAAAATTTCCAATTATTTGGCACTGAAAAATTCAGTCAACTCTTAGTAAAGCTGTTGATCCAAAACTAAATTATAATATTAAGGAGTCTCATCATTAAGTCTTCCTGCTTAGTGTGTTAGGAAAACAACTCCAAAAAACCTGTGATTAGTAGATAAGGTTCCACACTTTTAAGGATAACAACATTAAAATTTGTGAGAATAGGCAAGTTATTTGTAGTGGGGACAGACAAAAAAAAGAGTAAGCGGAGAAAAGGTATAGATGAACATCACTGGAAATTATAAATAAAGGAGAATTATCTGACATACATAGATTTCAAAAATAGCCATTTTCAGCCTAACATAAATTATTATAACAAATCTTTTTTATTACTAAGAAAAACCTTAATAATTAATTTTTCAATTAATAAATTTCATTGGAAGTACAATTTACAGTTTTGTCCTTTTTCAATGAGCCTTTATTGTTTCATGTTCACCATGAAAAAGCAGTATATATATTTTTATTACTTTACTTAATTATAGTTTGGAAAGGTAAAAACAGAATCCATACCAAGTCTGTCTCTGAAGCTTTCTGTAGTAGCATTGAACAAGTTAAACTTCTTTTAAATAAAAAGGCATATTTTTTCTGATAGATGGAATGAGTGATAGTGATCAGAAACAGAATCATGACCAAGCTAATGCATTGTTCACTAGTTTTCCAATCTCTCCCAAAGTACACTCTTCCATGTTGAATACAGACTGTATTATTACTTGCAGTAGGTCTTTCTGGCTAGTATTACAGCATTGCACTTTTTAAATTTCCAATCCCTTTTCCTTTCTAAAAAATGTCATCTAAAATTCTTCATTTTGAAGTCTAATTTATTTCTCATAGTTCAGGTTCACACTACTACAATGATTCCTTATTTTTTTCTTCTGGTTTCTTTGAGTTATTAAGACTTGATCAGAAAATTTTATACTTCCAAAATATGTTAGACCTTTCATGAAATAAATATCACAAATTTCATAGGAGTGTTTGACTTAAAAGCTCAAAAGCCATTCATTTCTTATAATCACTTTTATGCACTTTTTAAGGTTAACATTTAACTCTGAGCTTAATATAAAATGCTCAACATGCAAATGCCTTGAACAGGTTAATATCTGCTTTTCAACTCTTAGTGTAAGTATTGATAAATTAACACTAATGGTTTTCATTTGGTCATAGAATCCATTTTCATAGTCTGGAGTAATTGTGTTGCAAGCATCTAAAATGACTATTACTCAGTCTTTTAAATGAGGTAAACTATCCCCACCATTCTGTGATGTGACTTCCCATGTCTTTCTAATCTTGCTTCCCAAATTGTTTCAGCAAAAGCTTCCATGCTTTCTTTATCTCATCTCTAAACAGTTTTCTCCAAGATTTCAATATTTTTCCCTCTTCTTAGTGTGTATGTGTATCTCTGCCTCCATGACAATTTACCTGTCTCTGTGTTTCCATTTCCTTGCGGGATAAAGTGAAACTAAGATGCCAGGGAACAAATTGGGACTAAAATGCTTATGATTATTTTATGATAGCTCAATACAACTTACAAGACCTTAGGTAAGCTCGCACATATGCTTTTGTCTTTGTCTTCTTAACATCATTTATTTTCCTTTCCTCTCTTCTTCATTTCCCCATTTATGAATCAGATATTGTGCATTTTGTTTCCTTCTTCCAGTGTACCTTGGTTTTGACTTCAAGCGTATGCACAAAAGCTTGAAGTCAAAACCAAGGTACACTGGAAGAAGGAATGTACCTTGAACTCTTCCTTCTCTGACCTTCGATCTCTACCTGCAAATATGTCAGCTTAGATGCTGCTGTAGGCATAAAACTGGATTCAACCCTCCAAGTCTGAGCTGAAGAAAAGTTTTTTTGTTTTTTCTTCTTAATAGGCTAATGTATCCTCTGGAATTTTCAAGCCAGGAAGAATATTGTCAAACTAAATGAAAAGATAGTGGTATGTCAAGAGCTGAGTTATGGCTACCTGTTCCGCTACTTCTATCTTAAATAAGATAAATGACCACAATCTATGTGACCTTCATCTCCTGGACTACAGTCTCTTCATCATAAAATTAGAGGTTTTGACTATGAGGCCGCTGAGGACCTTTCCAGTTCTAACATGATGGTTTTATAATTTTCAAGATATTGTAGCAAATTATTACTTTTTTATATTTTTCTTTATGTCTCATGTATATTCCAGAGAGTTTCATGGTTTTATTATTTAATCATCTAAAGAGGCTTTAATATTATGCAGTTAAATTGAATATTTGGTTTGTCTGCTTAAAAATAAATGTAGCAATAATATTTAACATTTATTGAGGCGTATGATTCCTGACATTTTATATGTGTTATTTCACATTGACTTTTGTTCACCTTTCTAAAGTAGGAACAATAAAAAGTTCACATGAATGTTTTTGGTATTTCTGCACAAGATCAGAGGCAAGCTCATTATGGCATTGTCAGTAGATCGATAGTGCTGAAGGCAGCAGACACGAAGGGTGAAGGACTTACCACAGGGTCACTATACACAGAGACTGGATATTAGTAAAAAGATGATATTCTTCTGAATAATCTCATCTTAGTAATGCTTGATGATGTTTTATTTTAATGATTATAATGATTAACTGATATCTTAAAATAGACACTGATAAATGTGCTTGTGTTCAGAGCAAAATTATTGATCAGAGAAATGGTGAAAATCGTAGTCATAGGGCTATTTATTTTTTAAAATAAAATTAGGAATGTACCTCTCCAAAAAAGGAATAACAATAACAGCAACAAAAATATGGCAGAGATTAATTTTCAGTTCCTATCTTTAAGCTGTGCTTTGCAAGCTCAAATGCTTACAGTTTGCTGGGCCACTTGTCCAAGGTCACACAATATGTTAGTGTAAAGCTTGATCTAGCTAGGTTATTAAAATATGAAGTATTTAATATTAAAATATACCTGAATATATATAATATGATGAATATCATGCTATGTATTCAATAGTCTTGGAATAAAATAAAATTTAAATGAATGAAACATGTATCTTTAGATATGTGTTTACAAAGATGTTATATGTGTTTATATATACTTATTAATTTAGCAATATTTTCTTTAAAGTCTTTAACAATTTTGTTGATATATACATTCATTTATCCATCCATTCATAGATCTATTCATGCATCTATTTAACAAATATGTAATGATTATTATGTTTCTTTTTTTTTTTTTTGTGAGGTGGAATCTCACTCTGTCGCCCAGGCTGGAGTGCAGTGACCGCAATCTGAGCGCACTGCAACCTCCTCCACCTGGGTTCAAGTGATTCTCCTCTTCAGCCTCCGAAATAGCTTAGATTACAGGTGCGCACCACCATGCCCAGCTAATTTTTTGTATTTTTGGTAGAGATGGGGTTGCACTGTATTGGCCAGGCTGGTCTGGAACTCCTGAGCTCAAGTGATCCACTTGCCTCAGCCTCCCAAACTGCTATGATTACTAGGTTTCTGACATGCAAAGTGGCAAATATATGACATATGTTAAGATCTCAGGAAACCAGAATTTTAGAGTAATAACATTTCCATTTTCTAACTCTTCAAAAACACTTTTTTTTTTTTTTAGTGGCATCTTGCCCTCAGAACTCCACTCAAGAAAGTAATACAAGTAGAATTATTTTTATTTTATATATGAAGATGCAATCATGGAATGGATTTGAAGACTTAATCCAAATTACAGAGCAAGATAACACCAATACCAGGAATTAAACCCGTATGTTTTCACTTAATCTTGGCAAAACTTCTATGGATTATTAATGTAATAAGAATAAGGTTTACAATTCTTTTTTGGGTTGTGTCTCTGCCCGGCTTTGGTATCAGGATGATGCTGGCCTCATAAAATGAGTTAGGTAGGATTCCCTCTTTTTCTATGGATTGGAATAGTTTCAGAAGGAATGGTACCAGTTCCTCCTTGTACCTCTGGTAGAATTCGGCTGTGAATCCATCTGGTCCTGGACTCTTTTTGGTTGGTAAGCTATTGATTATTGCCACAATTTCAGAGCCTGTTATTGGTCTATTCAGAGATTCAACTTCTTCCTGGTTTAGTCTTGGGAGGGTGTGTATGTCGAGGAATTTATCCATTTCTTCTAGATTTTCTAGTTTCTTTGCATAGAGGTGTTTGTAATATTCTCTGATGGTAGTTTGTATTTCTGTGGGATCGGTGTTGATATCCCCTTTATCATTTTGTATTGCATCTATTTGATTCTTCTCTCTTTTCTTCTTTATTAGTCTTGCTAGCGGTCTATCAATTTTGTTGATCCTTTCAAAAAACCAGCTCCTGGATTCATTAATTTTTTGAAGGGTTTTTTGTGTCTCTATTTCCTTCAGTTTTGCTCTGATTTTAGTTATTTCTTGCCTTCTGCTAGTCTTTGAATGTGTTTGCTCTTGCTTTTCTAGTTCTTTTAATTGTGATGTTAGGGTGTCAATTTTGGATCTTTCCTGCTTTCTCTTGTGGGCATTTAGTGCTATAAATTTCCTTCTACACACTGCTTTGAATGTGTCCCAGAGATTCTGATATGTTGTGTCTTTGTTCTCGTTGGTTTCAAAGAACATCTTTATTTCTGCCTTCATTTCGTTATGTACCCAGTAGTCATTCAGGAGCAGGTTGTTCAGTGTCCATGTAGTTGAGCGGTTTTGAGTGAGTTTCTTAATCCTGAGTTCTAGTTTGATTGCACTGTGGTCTGACAGACAGTTTGTTATAATTTCTGTTCTTTTACATTTTCTGAGGAGAGCTTTACTTCCAAGTATGTGGTCAATTTTGGAATAGGTGTGGTGTGGTGCTGAAAAAAATGTATATTCTGTTGATTTGGGGTAGAGAGTTCTGTAGATGTCTATTAGGTCCGCTTGGTGCAGAGCTGAGTTCAATTCCTGGGTATCCTTGTTAACTTTCCGTCTCGTTGATCTGTCTAATGTTGACAGTGGGGTGTTAAAGTCTCCCATTATTATTGTGTGGGAGTTGGGAGTCTAAGTCTCTTTGTAGGTCACTCAGGACTTGCTTTATGAATCTGGGTGCTCCTGTATTGGGTGCACGTATATTTAGGATAGTTAGCTGTTCTTGTAGAATTGATCCCTTTACCATTATGTAATGTCCTTCTTTGTCTCTTTTGATCTTTGTTGGTTTAAAGTCTGTTTTATCAGAGACTAGGATTGCAACCCCTGCCTTTTTTTGTTTTCCATTTGCTTGATAGATCTTCCTCCATCCTTTTATTTTGAGCCTATGTGTGTCTTTGCACGTGAGATGGGTTTCCTGAATACAGCACACTGATGGGTCTTGACTGTTTATCCAATTTTCCAGTCTGTGTCTTTTAATTGGAGCATTTAGTCCACTTACATTTAAAGTTAATACTGTTATGTGTGAATTTGATCCTGTTATTATGATGTTAGCTGGTTATTTTGCTCGTTAGTTGATGCAGTTTCTTCCTAGTCTCGATGGTCTTTACATTTTGGCATGATTTTGCAGCGGCTGGTAGCGGTTGTGTACCGGTTGTGCCTTTCCATGTTTAGTGCTTCCTTCAGGAGCTCTTGTAGGGCAGGCCTGGTAGACTATAAATCATGCTGCTATAAAGACACCTGCACACGTATCTTTATTGCGGCACTATTCACAATAGCAAAGACTTGGAACCAACCCAAATGTCCAACAATCATAGACTGGATTAAGAAAATGTGGCACATATACACTGTGGAATACTATGCAGCCATAAAAAATGATGAGTTCATGTCCTTTGTAGGGACATGGATGAAATTGGAAATCATCATTCTCAGTAAACTGTCACAAGGACAAAAAACCAAACACCACATGTTCTCACTCATAGGTGGGAATTGAACAATGAGAACACATGGACACAGGAAGGGGAACATCACACTCTGGGGACTGTTGTGGGGTGGGGGGAGGGGGGAGGGATAGCATTAGGAGATATACCTAATGCTAAATGGTGAGTTAATGGGTGCAGCACAGCAGCATGGCACACGTATACATATGTGACTATCCTGCACATTGTGCACATGTACACTAAAACGTAAAGTATAATAATAATAAAATTTAAAAAAAGAATAAGGTTTACAATTATTAAATTATTTCAACCCCGTACATGTGTTGAATGGCAGTCATCAAAAATAATGGTCTTATAGTACAGCAGTTTTATATAGAAGATAGATATATATATATAGTAAAGCAGTTTTATATAGAATCACACATTTGAATAGCAATCCAAACCAGAAACTTTTCCTATGTTTTTCTGTTTCACATTCACCAGACAGGAATAACAAAAGGTGAGACTTCAGTACTCCATCAAGAAAAGCTCCCTTTTAGCAAGACCTCACATGAACTTTGGAAATGCATCATGGCAGAATAAAATATTGGCATACATTGTTCACATGAGCTGGTAATTTTAAATAAAATTCAGAAAATAATTCAGTTGAAGAATAAGAAGCTGTTCCAATTTAATGACAAGGCAAGAAAATAGCCTGAAATGGCAAGATGAGTGATATGTGAATAAAGCATGAAAGTATATATTATAAATTAACATTGAAGTTTTCTCTTCATCTATATGGCATAATTGTAATCAAATCATTCCACTAGTCCTCAGATTGGTTTAATTAGGCTTAGTTTAACACATTGGAAAATGCATGAGGTAGTTACAGAGGAGAGCTCTCTATCAGAACTTTTTCAAATGATGGAAATGTTCTATATATGTAGTCTCTCCAATATGGTAATCATTAACCACACAATGTTATAAAGCACTTGAAAAGTGGCTGTTGTGACTAAGGAACTGAATATTTTATTTTATTGCAATTGATATAGATTTAAATAGTCACATGTGGCTAATGACAATTGTGTTAATCATTTCTGGTCTACAGGCTTTGGCATCTGTTTCTGAACTATGTGGTATAAATGCTCATTTCATGTAACTGAGTACACCACAGAATCTGAGGCTTGAATGATACTAAGAGATGATTTACTTCATTCACTTTCAGACTTTGACAGTGACTCCCAGTAAGAAATTAAGTTAAATTTGAGACATTATACACACATATGCATGTATACACTCAAAAGTTTCATGAAGGCAACTATTGTCTGTAGTGAGTTGCACTCTGATGTTTTAATTCTATTACATTTTAAAAAGTAGTTATCTGAATTTCCAAAAAGATTGCTGAGCTTTGCTGTATGTAATGTCATTTTGCAGATGAAGGAGTTGTGTCTCAGAAAGGTGGGATGACCCTCCAATTACAGCAAGAATGTCAGACATAAAGCCATTGTTCTGCATTTAACATATCACCTTAAAAATAAACACTTGACTTTCCTTTGTCTTCAATTTAGAAATATATACTGATAGCTTTAAATAAACCACTGACTATGCCTTCTGTATTAATCTCCTTCCTCCATGAAACATGTTTATGGACCAAATGCATTTTTCTTTAGAAAAATTTAAGCGTATGGGGTTTATGCACTACTCTACAAGTTTCCTTTTTGCTGTTTACCAAGTGGAAGACTAAACATGGGATTGCCACTTTGATTGCCTTTTTGTATTACAAACTTTGCATAGGAAAGCACTTGAGGGACAAAACCTCAGCACATCTGAAATTTTTGACAAATGAGATTCTAATTTCCACTGAAAATTTGAGTCACCTACAATTCACTATTTCCCTATGAAATTGAAACTAGGGCCAATGATTAAAATATATCTCACTCTCTTTTATGTATCCCAAAGATTCTAAAGAAAGAATAAATACTATCAAATAAACAATGACACAGTGGTTTATCACTTAGAGTTTCATACTTATCGGAAGAGCTGTGTTAGACTGCTTTATTCAGTTTTTAAAATTATACTCCATTTTTCTTTATTTAAAAAATAAAGGAATATATTAAGGAATTCCCAAAACTTCATAAAAAAAGTTAGGATCTGACATTTTAGAATAACATTTGACTCAGTGTCATAGATATGGATTTAAAAATAACATTACCATCAGCTGGGTGAGGTGGCTCACACCTGTAATCTCAGCACTTTGGGAGGCCGAGGTGGGCAGATCACTTGAGGTTAGGAGTTTGAGACCAGCCTGGCCAACATGCTGAAACTCTGTCTCTACTAAAAATACAAAAATTAGCCAGGCATGGTGGCAAGAACCTGTAATCCTAGCTACTTGAGAGGCTGAGGCTGAAGAATCGCTTGAACCCTGGAGATGGAGGTTACAGTGGGCCGAGATGGCACCACTGCACTCCAGCCTGGGCGACAGAGAGAGAATCATCTCTAAATAAATAAATAAATCACCAGCACCACCACCATCACTTTGTTACTGTGTGCTATTACAAACATTGATATGAACCAAACATGAAAAAGTGCTTATATCTGCTTAATTTTCTTCACAGCTACTGTGTGGTTTTTGTTGTTTGCACCTTCTTGATCTTACCAGACAGTGTCAATGGAAGATTTTCATATGACAACCAGGATTCATGGTTTTTCTTCAATAAATCAGTAAATGATTTGTTACTTAAAATGTATAAGGATAGTCTTTGTCCAGTCATGCCACCAGAAATAAGAAACAAGTTTGTTTATGTACAGTGATACCTGCACCATGGCTGCTAACTGGTTGAGAGCAACAGTGAGGGACCAGCAATTTTAGGATGTATCTTGATTATAGGCATGTTAAATGTTTTAAAAATGCAAATCTCAGTAATAATTGATAAGGTACACTTGCAGTTTGTAAATTTGGTGGACAAATATTAAGAAAAAACAGGTAATGCACCTAGTGTCAAAGTATTTCCCTAAAAGATATTTATTAATCACAGAGGAAAAAAATCTTTACAGTGGGAAACCCTGTAGATACTTCCCTGAGTAAACACTGTCAGTATTACCATTGGTAAGACATAGTGACATCATGAACTTCTTGATGTAATGGAATGAGAAGAATTTAATCATGAAAACAAATTAGAAAATTTGAACTGAGGAACATTCTACCAAGAAGAAGTATTCTTCAAAAGTGTCAAGGTCATGAAAGATAAAATAAGAGCAAAGAACTGTCATAGGTTGGAGGAAACTGAGAATAAAATGCAATTAAATATAAAATTGGACTCCAGAGAGAATCATGGAACAGAAATACGACATTACTAGACAACAGGTGAAATTTGAATTAACTTTAGGGAAATCCAGATGAGGGGTATATAGATACTGTTATTTTTCCAACTTTTCTATATGTCTACAATTAGCTTAAAGTTAAAAATAAAAGTATGCATTGTGGAATTGATGAATTACATAATTGGGGGCCAATGTTTCAGTGGAGAGGCATTTTTGATCATTCAGAAATTTTTTCTGATATAATAATACTTTTCTTAGGAAAATGACAAATATCTTTAGAAATATGTTACAGCTTAAAGTATTATTATATATGTTTAGACTTGGCAATCCTAAAATAGGACTCAATTCAATACATAAGAATTTATACTATCATTCTATAGAACACCCAGCAATCTTTCACTTTTTTCCTGAAAGATAACACATTTAAGCTTTTTCTTCTAACACCAGCTAGCACCAAATTTTAACTTTTATAAGTTGCTACACATTATTGTAGCAACTGGTGCAAAGGAATTTCTAAACCAGTCTAATGATTATAAATACACTTCAGAAGATCTGTGAAATGAGCGTGGAATGTCTTCCAATATGTTTTTCAGGAAAAAAAAACTGAAAGCTTCTTTTCAGTATGATTTATATCTTCTAAATGGCATATTCTTTGAGAATAACTGAGGCAGAAACTTGCTCGAAAAGAGAGGAGAGTCTTGCTGCTTGCCCCAATCCACTTGCTGGTTTGTTTATAAACATATTAGGTGGCTTGAAGAATCCACTAGCTTCTTACATTTCTCTTCAAAGTGATGCATTTTCTTGGCTTTTAATGTATTAAAGTAAATAAGTTAAAAGATGTCAGGTTTACAGTCTTTATGTAAAAATCTATCACTGTTTTTCTCATCCTCTATCAAACAACAAGTATTCATTCTAAGTATGACTAATCAAATAATGGGTTTCTGGGGATTACATAGTGAATTTTATAATGGTAGGGCCAGAGATTATAAAGACTGCAGAGTTCTCTGCTACCCACTTTCAAGGTTGATTTTGGCATTACTTTTTTGAGCATCTAATAAGAATAATTAGCATAACTATACTTACTGTGCACCAGCATCAATTATTATGCTGCATTATTTAATTTAATATCTGTTAGGCAGATAATATTATTACTACAATATTAGAGATTATAAAATTTGTGTTTATAAATATTAAGCAATTTACCTAAGGTCACTCAGGCAGGTTTTAAACCTAGGAAATCTAGTTTCAGGGCCCACATCCTTAACCCCCGCACCACACTATAAGCAGGAGTTTGGCATTCAAAGGTGGATAAAAGTGTAGTGTAGCCTTTAAGGAGTTCAAAGATGAAAGGTTAAATCCTCTTGTTTACACAAGGCAAATATTGTGGAAGCAATGAAGCTTGAGTGCCTCCAGTTAGCCATGAAATTAACTAGAATTTGCATTTCTTCCCAGGCCGTGCTATGACCATCATGCTGTGTATACAGCTATTACTGTGTAGCAAACTACCTAAAAAAAAAATTCGTCTTCACTTAGTAAATGTTTATGGTTACTAGAAATCTGTGGGTTTTCCGAGAAGTGCTTGAGCTTTGAACCAAGCTTGGCTAATCTGAGCTGTCTCACTTATCCATCTAAGTTCTGATAGCCTTGCTGGACTCTGGGTTGCCTTAAGCCCGTGTCTGCCTATTGAATAGCTGTCAGCTGGGGCAGAGAAAGTAATTGGGCCTCATGCCTTTCATCATCTAGCAGGCTAAATTGGCCTTGCTCACATGATGATCCAGAACTCTAAGTAAGAATGCAAGACCTCTTGAGATTAAGGTTCAGAATAGGCAAACCATCATTTCTACCACATTTTATTGGCCAAAGCAAGTAACAAGGGTAGCCTAGATTCAAAGTGAGGATAAATACATTCTACCTTTTGATGGGAGTAGCAGGAAAATCACATTTCAAAGGATAACTGAAGAACTCGAGATATATTTGTAATCAGTTTCTCTCTCTCTCTCTGTCTCTCTCACACACACACAGACACACACACACACACACACACACACTACCCACTTAGATAATGTGTCTACCTTCTACATGGATAGTTTTATGACCTCATCACCTGAATGAAACCCTCCTTCCTGAACTGTACAATATTCTACCTTTTTACTTTTCATCTGTCCACACATATTCTATATATTTTATATGAGAATCCTCTAATATTGATCTGCTTTTTGGACAGGAATAAAAGAATTCAATTTGCAGTTGTAACTTTTATGTTACTGTGAGAGCTAGAAGGCAGACCCTGGAGTATGGTTGTTTTCTACCATAGTCTCAAATGTTCTGTGTAGAAATTTTGTGAGTTTGATGACAGTGAGAAAGTCTTTCTGGATATTTAAGATACACTGCAGTCTGGGAATACAGGTCATACTTTTTGTAAGCCTGCTTTAGCATAGCCTATTTGCCTCAATTATCAGGAAAGTTTGGTATCACCTACTTTCCATTGGCTTAATCTCTTCTTGAAAGTGGACAAGGTTGATCTGCCTCTACTCCATCTGCTAAGTGCACTGTATTAGTTACTTTATACACAATGCTTTGTGTAACTGCCAATAATTACCATGATTTAGCTACTATTTCCACCTTATGGATGGAAAAGTAGTTTAGGGCAGTTAAGTAATTGTCTTGGACACAGTTAATTTTTAAGCAGAGTTTGAACTCAAATCTATTTGACATAAAAGCTTATTTCCTAAGAACGAAGTGGTACTGTGGAAACCTTGGAACAATCAATTAGAATAATTTACAACTCTGTTTAAGAAAAACAAATATATAAACTCATATCTGGCCTGGTGTGGTGGCTCACGCCTGTAATCGCAGCTCTCTGGGAGGCCAAGGTGAGCTGATCACTTGGGGTCAGTAGTTCCAGACCAGTCTGGCCAACATGGTGAAATCTCTTCTCTACTAAAAATACAAAAATTAGCTGAGTGTGGTGGCGTGTGCCTGTAGCCCCAGCTACTCGGGTGGCTGAGGCAGGACAATCACTTGAACCTGAAAGGTGGAGGTTTCAGTGAGCCAAGATTGTGCCATTGTACTCCAGCCTGAGCAACAGTGTGAGACTCTGTCTCAAATAAATAATTAAAATGATAGAAACTTTTGAAAAAGTCATATCTGCCTTACAGATTCAAAGGTTATAATTTATGATTGAAGACAATTCATTATTTAATGGTAGAACATAATTTTTAAATATTCTGAATAAAATCTAGGCCTCAACTTTCTGATGCAGTAAGTTGACCTGTTACTTAACCTAGTTATTTTTGCCTCGTTTTATTTATCCTGTGTTGTTATAATAACTATATTTTTTTACCCGTTTTCTATATTCTACATTTTCTCTTTACAAACTAATCACTGATTTATAACACTGGTTAAAATGTGAAATAACATTTCACCTTTATGGAGAAATCTCACATCTTGAGCATTCATATCCTTGAAACATATCATTCTTGTTTTGTTTGTTTGTAGTTGTTATTTTATTTAGTTTAAATATATTTATCCTAAGTAAGGGAATTTATTTTGGTCATATCATTCAGATATATGGACTGGCAATGATTTGGTTGATTTATTATAGAATGAGGAATTTAGCTCATAGAGGTTGTTAAGGTAAAAGTAGATGCCTGTAACAGCTATGTTGATCAGAACAATGAAAAATGTAATGGAATTTTAAAATTAAATGTCTCCTCTGATTACAAAACTATTCCATACTGATTATAGAATTAGTGAAGATTAAACAAAGAAGGAAGAATATAAATAAATTCCAGGAATTCAACATCCAGAAGTAATTCATAATATTTTTGGATATTTTCTTCCACTATTTCTGTACAATTTTTTTAATTGCATAGTTGACAAAAATATAAATAGCTATACTGTTTTTTCTACATATAATATAGCATAAATGTTTTCAGTATAATTAGGTTAAAGAGTAAAAAATTCAAGCCATGAAATGAGGCACACACATAGTATTAAGTTCATCATTAGAATGAAAATTGTATGAACTTCATTTATTTAATTATTTACCAAAGGATCATGTATAAAAAGCCTACTTTTTAGGCATTAGGACAAATGTGGAAACTTGATTTCTATCCTTTAAGCAGCTCAGCATGGTCAAATTACAATGTCATGTAATCCCAGCCCTTTAGAAGGCTGAGGAGGGAGGATTGCTTGAGCTCAGGAGTTTGAGACTGGGCAATATATCAAGACCTCATATCTACTGAAAATCAAAACAATTAGCTGGGCATGGTGGTGTGCGCCTGTAGTCCCAGTTACTTAGGAACCTGAGGTGGGAGGTTCACTTGAGTGCAGGAGATTGAGACTGTAGTGTGGTTGATCATGCCACTGCACTCCAGACTGGGAGACAAATCAAGACCTTGTCTCAAAAAAAAAAAAAAAAAAAAAAGAAAACAAAAAAGAAAAGCAATAATATAAATTTCTGCACAATGGAATAGTATTTACTCATAAAAAAGAGTAAAATCCTGTCATTTGCAACAACATGGATTAACCTGGGAGACATTTTGTTAATTGAAATAAGCCAGGCACAGAAAAATATATACCACATGATGCCACTCAGATGTGGAATCCAAACAAGTTAATCACATAGAGTGGTGTTTACCACGGGCTGGGGTGGTTAAGGGTAGAGGGAGGAGATGTTGATCAAAGGATACCAAATTTCAGCTAGACACGAGGAATATGTTCAAGAGATCTGTTATACAACATGGTGACTATGGTTAATAATATATTGTGTTCTTGAAAATGCTGCGTGACTGTAAAGTGTTCTCATCACAGCAATGGTAACTGTGAGGTAAAGCATATATTCACTAACTTGATTTTGTCATTTCACTTCAAAACATCATACAATATAGAGTGAATACATACAATTTTGCCTCTAAATGTAAAAAAATGAAGCTCAAAAAGTCATAGAAGTATCTGCAGGGCTCTTGGATAACACAGAGATTAGAATATTGTCTTGGAAATCAGCTATTATTAAACAATAGATGTAACTTGGGAACCTTATCAATTGTGACTTTATGTATGTATTATTTTGTTGATAAACAAATACATTATAAACATAAGTTCTCACTGTAATACTTAAAAAAATGCCAAATGTTTCATTAAAGACTCAGGTTTTAATATTTTACTATTTGCAAAGAAAAGCTATAACATGCACTGACCTAGATGTGATATTTTGCAGTGTTTACGGGGTTCATCTCATTATATATTTTGCTTCTATTCTCAGTAATCAGGGGTTTCCAACTTATTCCTTGTTTTTTTTTCCGTTTTTTTTTTTCTCCTCCTTTTTATAAAGCTGAGTTCCCACAGATGTTTGAAAAACAGATTGCAATCTGTGAAAGGAACATTTTCTCATCCATCAGTGCAGATACTGTGAATGGGCCATCAGGGAATTGTAGTTTGTTCTTTTAATACAGGGACTGTTTTGTTTTTTTCTTTTTTGATAAACAATATAAGCCATTGTATGGTTTTAGTAAGGGAAGAGGTCATCTTTTTGGTAAACAGACAGGTTTAATACAGCCAAAGGCAACAACAAAGTGTTAGAAATGAGACTTTCAGCAAAGTTGAACTGATGTATTCCAGATTGAAACACACATTTTGTCAAAGTGGATTTACTGTTCAGCATACATCTCAGCAAATTCACACAACAGTAGTAGGAAAATTATCACAATGTCACCATGTATTTCTCACTGGGTTAGGGGTTATGTCATTATGCAGGAGACACATTTCAATATCACTCTGCTTTCTCCATTGGTCTCTGATTCTCCCTCCTACTTTAATCTGGGACCAGATAGTTAAAATAGGTCATTTTCTAAAGTTGAGGTTCTCTTTATGGGTAATCTGCTTGTTTAATGATAATCATTTGGTATTAATAAAATATATTGAAAAGTACATGAGGAAGATTATCGACCCTGCTGCTATAGTCAAATTAGCAGTAACTTGAATGGGAAGTGATGTCATTAAATCTAAATTTAGCCATGAATAACATTTATACATTCAGGATTGATTTTTACAAACCTTCATTGAGCCTTTACCATGTACTCAATTCTAGAAATGAAATGATGAATAAGACACAGTCCTTTGCCACAAAGTTCTGTCTATCGGTGGTGCTGTGAATACAGGTAGCCATTATATTTTGTTAATATTCCTTTAATAGATCTATTAAAGTGTTCTAAGGAATCACATATGTCACTTGACGATTCTAAATATGGGGTTTGGATTCCTGTAGACAGTGATATAACAAAAATTTATATGATCAGATCTATATTTTGGACAGAGAATTCTAACACAATGTAGAGGGCGGTTTTAAGGGTTTTATTGATGCTGAAATTAGGAAGACTGGTGAGAGGCTTTTGTTCCAGTGGCAGCAGGGCAAAGTGAAGGGTGTATTCGTTGTGGGCGGAAGGAGGACATTAAGTTTATAAGAGAAGAAGAAAGGATGGAATATCTGTATTTCTCTGAACACATGAAGTTGTTAACATTTGGGAAAAAAAGTGCTCCATAGGAAACATAGATCTGTATTATACATATTATATTTTAGTAACGATCCAAGCAGCTTTCTTAATATTTAGCTTCCTATATAGATTCTGATATATTTTTTTGGCCTGTAATCTTATAAGATCACAAAGGTTTTGAATATTCTGAAATTACTTGCCTTTAGGTTTAATACTTAATTCTCAGGTTAATCTTATGTGTGCTGGTGGAGTTTAGACTAACTTAAGCCATGTAAATATTTTTTCTTGATTAAAATGAATGTAGTTATTCATTTATTGGATTTCCAAAATAAGTATTCTTTTAGCATTAAATTTTACCTTAAACAACTTTATATTTAGGTATAATTTTGTACTATGCAAGCACCATTTTGTAACTACTGTATCTGAATTTTAGCCATATTAAGGATTAATTTTAATTAAATCCTTTAAATGAAAGAGTGCTAACTAGACTCAATGACTACGCATTCATTTATATTTATTATTTAATTTTTCAAATGGAAAGATAATTTTTAAGCAGGTACTCATTACTGAAATTTGCTAAAAAATAAATAGGGACATATAGTATCCTGCTGTCCTTAAATTAACAGATATTTTTGTTAGATTGTAACATAAATGTCCTCTTTTTTCCTTTATTATGAAAAATAAATTCCATATTAATTTTCCAAAAACTCATTTTGGAAAATGAAGGACAAATGCTTTGTGTATATTATCTAACCCATTTTCTTTTTTATTATTATTATTATTATACTTTAAGTTTTAGGGTACATGTGCACAACGTGCAGGTTAGTTACATGTGTATACATGTGCCATGCTGGTGTGCTGCACCCATTAACTCGCCATTTAGCATTAGATATATCTCCTAATGCTATCCCTCCCCACTCCCCCACCCCACAACAGTCCCCAGAGTGTGATGTTCCCCTTCCTGTGTCCATGTGTTCTCATTGTTCAATTCCCACCTATGAGTGAGAACATGCGGTGTTTGGTTTTTTGTCCTTGCGATAGTTTACTGAGAATGATGATTTCCAATTTCATCCATGTCCCTACAGAGGACATGAACTCATCATTTTTTATGGCTGCATAGTATTCCATGGTGTATATGTGCCACGTTTTCTTAATCCAGTTCAGATTAAATAACATGACCAACTATAACCTTTTTCCTTTACTTTAGCCGTGTGGATGTGTCCAGGTCTCTCTGGGTGAAGACTCAAGTGTTGAGTCCAGTCTAGCTGTTGGATACTTAGTGAGCCAACAAGTATATGTTTGAATGCTGACTATGTAGGCAGCATGGTGTTAATTACTAAAAAATGAGGCATTTCATAATAATTTCTCTTTTTTTTTTTGGCTCAAAGAAAATAGCCTGACCTTGTTTGGTTCACTATTTGAGTTCACTTATTCAGAAATGTGTATTGTGTGCCTACCAAATACCAGATAACATGCTAGATATCGAGAACCTAGCACAGTTAGCAAGAGAAGGGAATGTACGAAGAGAGTAACAATGCCTTGATAAGTGCTGTTATATCACAAGGGAAAGAGAACTCTTTGATCCATAGAGTAGAGTGATTAACTTTGCTTAGGAGAACATGTCTAGTTCTTTATTACTTTAATGTAGTGAAAAATCCACTCCAATACTTACAAAAGGTCAGTGCATAAGGAGGCAAGGCATAGTTAAGAGCATTTTACCAGGAAATGAAATGTGAAAATTTAAGTCGATATTTTAAAAACTGCTTGTTTTTTACATGTGTTTTAAATTGTAAGATCAACTGTAAGACCCACATAAAGTGAGTTCTGTATTCATTTAACTCATTGAATTTCAGTCCCTATCTTGGAAGAAAATTACCTGACAGAAGAAATGTGATAAAAACTGAGCCCCTCAGTTGTCATAAACGATCCAAAGAAGAGAGGTTAATGTGGAATAATTGTATGGGCATAATAACAGAAGCAGCCCACCATTCTGCGTGAGTGTGAAGGAAAGCCTAGCTGTAAATCCTGCAGTAGGCAGGGAGAAGAAACACTTTCCCTGGGACTAGCTGATTTAATTATTATCATTGAGCAAGTTACACAACCAACTCATGCCTTGCTTCCTTTCCTTATAAAATTAAAAATATTTTCAAAATACTTCCATATCCAACATTTTATTATTTTCATTTTAAGAAGGAGAAAATCAATAGGGTTTCAGAAACATTGTTGTGTAAGAAAAATATGGAAGAAAAGTCAAATCTTCAGTAGCAGAATTATTAGTAATTTATGAAGGTAGGACAATAACCCAGTAATTGCAGAAAAATAAAGCAAATATAAGGGTAAATATTTTTCCTTAACTACTCTGTCTTTACTGCCCTAAGAAATGTTATTTTAACCTCAATATTGTGATATTTCATGACAAATGGATAATTTATTCTGACCAAGTTACGTATTATGTTAATCTATTTAAAACTTTTATTTGAAATGTGATCCATATTAAGACTAAGGAACTAGACAGTTCAGGAAATATAATATTAGAAAAGAAGGCAAACAAAATATCAACATTTATTGTCTTGATATATATATATACTTAGAATTACTAGTCAGTGCTTTTCTTTCCTTCCTTTCTTTCTTTCTTTCTTTTTTTTTTTTTTGAGATGGAGTCTCACACTGTTGCCCAGGCTGGAGTGCAGTGGAGCAACCTCCGCCTCCTGGGTTCAAGCAATTCTCCTGCCTCAGCCTCCTGAGTAGCTGGAATTACAGGTGCCCACCACCACGCCCGGCTAATTTTTTGTATTTTTAGTAGAGATGGGGTTTCACTATGTTGGCCAGGCTGGTCTTGAACTCCTGACCTCATGATCCGCCCGCATCAGCCTCCCAAAGTGCTGGAATTACAGGCGTGAGCCACCGCACCTGGCCTAGTTGATGCTTTTCAAGGTCAATTAATCAGTAATGTAGTTAGTGCCGTATTCCCTGAATTTTACCTATGAGTGTACAGAGGCACAGACGCATTCAAATACCCTTCTTCCCTTTTTCTCTTCCTGCTACCCTTCTGTAATAATCCATTGAATTTCATCTGATCAAGGAAAAACATTGTGCTGTTGTTGGATTTGAAAACTGTTCTAAATATCCTCTGTTCTCAGAGAGTATACAGTATAGTACAAGCCATAACAAATATCTGTACATAAATCAGTGTTTCACCAAAAGCCTCTGAGATACAGTAATTGTTTCTGATTTCTCCTTCAATGTACATAGCTAAGGTAATCTTCCTCTAAGAAAGATTACTTCCTTGATTCCACACCTTTGCCTCAAATCCTTATCTCTTCTTTGACTTTTATTAGGCTTATTTTAATTTAGTTTGAATAAAACTAAATTAATAAAATTTAATTTTAAAAATGCCTTGTTTTAAAGTTTATATGTAGCCCGTTGCAACCATATTTTCCTTTTCCCCCCACCCTTTGCACAAATTAGCCCAGTATCTTCACTGCTCACTGGCTGTCTTGTATACCATTGTCATCATCACCTCTGTGCTGTTACTCTTATTTCCCTTCCTTTCTTAATGGCATATATGTCATTTCTCTCAGCTCCAGCTCTATTCTTAGTTCTCTATACAGTCGTCCATGACCAAAGTGTCTCTTCTGGCTTCCTGCAGCCAAGTACCTGGATCTAAACACTGCCTTCTAATGGTAAATGCTGCTTCCACATTGAGCTTGGGTACTTGGCCTTCTCCCTTTCTCAAGCTTTTAGAAGCTTAAAAATAGGGCTCACCTATTAATAAAGTCATATTCTAGAGATCTTTAGAAGCCAAGCCCATACTTACTGTATATAAACTACAAAGAAGTAATCCTTTCTTGGAAATATTTCCACTTGATAATGCAATCATTATACCTGGGTATGGATTATACTTGAAGTAAAATGTATTGAGATTTTTGTGTCTGTGTGGTTGATAAAAAAAAATAACTGCCCTACTTTTCATACTTATGTATAACAGTACTATGTGGTATATCATGTTTGGTTTTTGCCTGTGCAATTCTGTCCATTAGTCCATTAGTTCTTGTACCTTGGATTCCATACTACATTTCTTTGCCAAGGAGATATATATGCCCACCCAAGAAGATGAATGTCTAAATCATCTTGAGCATATGTTAGCTATTTCAGTGTTTTACCTTAAACATTCAGGTGTAAGTGGAATTTTATATTGGATCTCCAATTAAACTGCAAATGGGAGTATTCAGCAAAACATTTGGCTGTTAAACATATGCCTTCAGCCATCACATGCTATCTTTTTCTAAATTTTATTATTCCTTTTATATAGGTTGCTGAAATTGCAAATTCTTTCTCCAGAATTTTTATCATCCCAGCAAATCCACTGAAAATCTCCCCACTGAGCATTGTTGCTTAAGTTTGTAGCTTCTTTAAATATGATTCAATCTTTGTACTAGAGACCGAGCTTTTGTAACTCATAAGGAATGGAATAGAGAGATATCTGATAATCAATGCATAGAAATATGTCTGTATGCCATTTACAAAAAAATTATTTTCTTGTATTCCAGAAGGCATTGTAAATGTTTAACTTTTAATCCAGTGCCACCAACATTTCCCAAACACCTATTATGGTCAAAGTACTGTGCCAGTCGCTATGTAGTGACAGGGATGAGAATGACATGGTATCTGTTCCTGAATAAGCAGAGTAAGTGACAGACTTAGGCTGAACTGTCCAATTTCACTAGACAAAATGTGACCAATATCAGAGTAAGATGATTAGTGGGAGTGGAGACCAGAAGGGAAAGTATATTGGTTCTGCTAGTGCAACCCTTGGTCACCTTTTCATCATGCTACCGTGCACAAATGGGGGGTATAAATAACAAAACTGTGTCATAAGTTTAACCAATAAACTGAAAACTGTAATGCCTACACTAGTCTCCTAAAAATAAAACAAGAGTGTTTGCTGATATAACATATAACATATGTATGGCTGCATGCCCTGAAGAACTAGTATATTTCTTCATTCACAGCATACACCAAAAAATGAAATTTGAAGTCTAAACCTTAAGTATACACCATGTGTCATTTCAGTGGTTAGTAAAACACACGCCTTGCAGTACATGGTGTACCTTTTCTTCTCAATTCTCAAGCCTTTATTTATATTCCCAAAATGGAGCAGAGTATCAGATTATTTTATATTTTTAAAATAGAAAGTCTGAATTAGTGTGTAGAAAGACAGCACAATACACATATATATTTTATGTACTTAAAAATACCTCTCAGGTTACATTTATAGGTCACCTAGTCTAAATACAGCTAGTTCTCTGAGCTAAGATTACCAGTGAAGATCATATTTCAGAAAATAAAAGTGAGAAGAGCTTCTTCAAGTCTTTTTGCTCATACCAGCCCCACCACAGCCTGTACATAGTCCCTGTGAAATTCGTTCTTGAGTTGTCCGTTGACTAGAAAGATGATTTAAGAAACCTTTGTCTTATGCAATTTTTGCTTGAGGTACCTTTTAGTACATTCCTTAGTCCAGTACATAAGAGCTCAAACACTTCGTTCAGATCTAAGTAATAAGAGATGCTGCATAAAATATGGTTAAGAGTGAGGACTTCGGAGCTGACTGCCTTCACTCATAATTCCAGCTCAGCCACTGAATAGCTTTGGGACTTCGAGTAAGTTACTAAGCCTCTCTATCTTCTGGTCCTCAGTTTCTTTATCTTCCAAATAGGGATGATAATGGCTATTTTCTAGAGTTATTGTGAGGATTAAATGAGTTAATGTATATAAGGCATGCAAAGCAGTGATTACCTATAATAATATTCTATAATTATTTTTTATAATTTCAAATTTTATTAAGGATTATAGGGTTGATGTACAAGTTCGTTACATGTGTATATTGTGTGATGCTGAGGTTTGGGGTACTAATGATTCCATCATCCAGGAAGTGAGCATAATACCAGATAGGTGTTTTTACAACCCATGCTCCCCTTTCTCCCTCCCCCAGCTAGTCATCTTGAGTCTCTGTTGCTCTGTTGTTTTCATCTTTGTGTCTATGTGTATTCAATGTTTAGATCACTCTTATAAATGAGAAACATGCAGTGTTCGTTATTCCGTTTTCTCGTCCTGCATCAGTTTGCTTAGGATTATGGCCTCCAACCACATCCATATTGCCACAAAGAACATGATTTCATACTATATATATATGTATATATTTATGTATTTATATATGTTTATATATATTTATGTATAGATTTATATATATTTATATACAGATTTATATATCTTTATCCAGTCCACCATTGATGGGCAGGCACCTAAGTAGTAAGCCTTGTCTTGTGAGGGAGAGTAGAGCAATCTTATTGCTCCTGGGCAGCATGACTGTGGCCTCTACTGGGGCTGATGCTGAGCTGTTCTGGGGTCCAAGACCCGTGGAGGTCTCTGTAGACTTGCAATTCTCTGTATCAGTCTAGAGACTTAGGGATGCCAGGTGATTCTCCCCTTTGCAGGATTGCACAGGTCCCTGTGAGAAATGTGGATC
The DNA here is from genome assembly GCF_028885655.2 of Pongo abelii. Classification (NCBI taxonomy): domain Eukaryota; kingdom Metazoa; phylum Chordata; class Mammalia; order Primates; family Hominidae; genus Pongo; species Pongo abelii. Next base: position 29,012,260 of record NC_071998.2, read on the forward strand.
TCCTGTGGGTTCTCACTTACCCTTTCCTCTTGTTGGGGTGCTTCTCCTGACTTCCTCACTGATCCCAGATAGGCTATTGCCCAGTTTTGTTCTTCTCTGTTCTCTGTCTCACCTTGCTACCTTGATGCATGCCAACATGGCTTCTTAGATGATTGGCTTGCAGGGTCAGTGTTTACTAGCCACCTTGTTCCCTCTTCATGAGAGTGGTGCACATTAGCTGCTTCTAGTCCACCATCTTGACTACCCTCCCATTATTATTTTTAATATTGCTATTACTACTGTCAGTATGAAATGTTACAACACTTCTTTGCACTTCCTGATAAATAGTATATTTTTCTGAAAAGCATTGAAAATTATTTTTCTCTTTTTGCTTTGATTTCAAAAAGCTGAGAATCAAAGTCTGTGATGACTTTGGTAACTTGTATGGTATGAAGGCCTTACATATCTGTGCTTGAGTTTCCTTCTTATTTCAGTCTTCCTTGTTTATATGGATTTTCTCTGGATCTGTTTTTATACATTTATTTGTATTTTTCAATTATATACTATATATAAGGCAACTCAGAGTCTTCCTTCAATTACATAGTATGATAAACAGCATGCAAAAAAAGCAAGCAAGCAATTCAAATTAATCCTGATTAATTTTAATAACAACATATTTGGAAGTAACAATAAAATGTACATGTTTTGAATCTCTAACCTTCTATTCTAAAATCTTATAATTATGCCAGAAGATAAATAGAAAGTGAAGGCATCAGAAATGTTTAGAGATGGAGTGAAGTGTGGTGTCAATCTATCTGAGTTGGTTTGCATTCCTGTGAGATTCAGGTCACAAAAGCTATGTGAACAAGCTACAGAAGAAAACACAAAGGCACTGATAAGTTGCAGCCTCTAAAGATGATCTTCTTATATGTAGAAGGGGTAAATTGTTGAGTTTTTGGCTATTAAATTTTGCTGGTCAGTTGTTGTCTCCTTTTGAACAAGAAGCATTTCATTTACATTTTATTATGCCATTTTGAGAAACTGGTTTTATGAAAAGATATAGTTCTTAAAAATAAGATTGATGGCTATTTATGAAGTAGCTATAGATGCTTTTTGTTGGTGTGAAAGTTTGCGTTAATGTAAGAATTTGGGTGTTTGTGATCAGGTTATGAATCGTTTTTATAAGTTGGTAAAAAATCACTCTACTTGTTTATTTTCTCTTTTGCTGGCAGCCTTACTTGAGTAAAAACATGAAATGTTTTGTTAGTTTATGTCTTTTATTTTCATAATGGTCTGTGGTAAAAGATTGAAAGAAAATAATGATAATTTTGAACGTTTAGACATTCTACTTTAGTGTTCCTGGTCAGTGTATACACTGTGAAAGATGAAGCCCACAAGCAATCACTTGACTGATGGTCTCATATTGAGAGTTATAGTTTATTTAGCTGAAAATTTATTAACTGAGTGACTGATGTGCATCCCTGTTCTTCTTGCTTCCTTCCCCTCTGGGATACCTGGGAAATTCAAGAGTTTTTGGTTAGTAGCAACTACTATTTAAGGGAAATGAATGAGCACTATGTTTCAAACACTGAAAAGAAGGTACTTTATGTTTTAGGTTTGGAATTCAACAAATTAAGAATTTATTAGAAGAGCTTGCTTCTGGTTAAGGAATTTATATGTCAGAATCAGAATCTCTGAAGTAAAACATTTTGACAAGACTTACTGAAATGAATACCTTGGGCAAGGCACAATATTAAGGATTGAGAAGGTACACATAGAAAGAGAATAGAGAGCTGGAAGTTAGAAAAGTAGAATTGACCATTGTGTGTTATAAAGAAAATATGATGGCCATGCTTGAGAACGTGATGAAGGGGGTTGCATAATTTTGGTGTGCATTAGAAAATCAAAGCAAATAAAAGATTCTAGACTGAGTAGAGAAAATGTTTCATAGACAATTTTAGCTGTATGAAATTCTAATAAAGTAGATGGTAATTAGTGCTTCCAATTATGAGGATAGTGAGCATAGGCTGGCATCTCCCTTCTGAAGCCAGAAATTTGGTATGAGACTTCAAATAGAAGAGGAAGCAGACATTACAAGCATTACCCTATATATTTTTTTAATCTATAGATTGTGCTGGTAGAGAACACTTCACTATGGTTGTCACTGACATTGTATAGACCAGGGGTCAGCAAATTGTGATCTGTGAGCCAAATCGGACCTGCCATCTATTTTGTAAATAAAGTTTTATTAGAACACAGCTGCATTCATTTTTATATATTGTCTATAGTTGCTTTTGGACTACAGTGGCTGAATTGAGTGGTTGTAACAGAGGCCCTATGATCTATAAAGCTTGAAGCATTTATTGTCTGGCCCCCTATAGAAAAAGTGTGCTGACTCCTGATGTAAAAGCAATGCAGAAAGCATGTGTTGAATGCTCAAATATATTTGATATATGTGCAAAAGTTTCAAGAATTATTTTTTATTTGTATACATTTATGTGGTACAAATGCAATTTCGTTATGTGCATAGACTGTGTAGTGGTGAAGTCAAGTCATTTAGGGTATCCATCACCCAAGTAGCATATATTGTACCCATTAGGTAATTTATCATCTACCCTCGTCTCATCCTCTTACCCTTCTGAGTCTCCATTTTCTATCACTCCACACTCTATGTCCATCTTTCAAGAATTATTAAGTCCAATTGTACTCCAAATTATTCTTCTGGTTCATGAAGAGTGGGTGGTACTACCAAAATAAACCAGAGAATCATCCTTAAAAACTATTAAGAGAGTTGAAAAGTGTAGCCAGGACAGTAACAGAAGAGCCAATGGAAGATATTCTTAGAAAGGGTCTCCTTTAGTTTCTTTATTATAATGTATGTCAGAAAGATTGTTGACTCTGATTAAAAGATGTTAGAAAAACAACATAAAAAGTGAATTTAATCACAGGGTCATAACATTTTTTCCATTCATACTATTCACCCATATTCCAGGGCCTGCTACCTCCTTCCGCCTGAGAAGTTCCACCACAGTACCAAGTCCCCAGCTTCCCATCAGTGCTCCTTGATGTGAGAACTTGATAATTACTGTTTTGTTATATCTAAGTGTAGTTGTGTAAATCACACAAATAATAGCATTTTACTAGCAGCATTTGACTAGGAGTTGTGTCTAGGCCATATTAACTGGGTTTTGAGCGAAACACTTATTCTTTCTTGGCCTGTTTTCTTGTAAAAATATGGCCCTTTATCTAAGTTTTTTTTTTTTCTCTCAATCACTTACTTTCACTTCATAGTGTTATAAAGTGAGATGATACATCAAAAAGTGTTTTGAAGGCTATAAAGCTCCATTGGTATCACAATGTTTATTATTAGGTTACAGCAATGGCACCTAGGACTAGAGTAACCCTGAGGTATCTAACCCAAAATAGGCAAGTGCAGTGGTGTCATCTGATCTAGCCAGATTCTATGATGGTTAACTTTGAGGAGTCTTTGGGACAACAAATTTCAATTATTTATGTCCATTTTAGTGTGGCTTATACATCCAATTTGAATTTCTCTCCAAAATTGGTGGTGGTAGAGACTCATTCTTATGGATTGAGCTGCAATGCATTTTCTATTATCTGTTTTAAAGATGTGGAGGAAATAATAAACATAGACCTCTATAACATATATGCTGCATAACTCATAGTAGATAATTTATTTAATTGAATAAGTAACAGAAAAAAAATGAATGGATTTGTATTTACATGGGATTAAGGAGAAGAAAAGTGAGAGGCAGAGAGGGAAAATAAAGAAAGAACCAAAAAAAGAATGTCAAATGTGCAGAAGGCAAGTAAGCAACAAAAATTTTGAGGATATTATAAAGGAGAGTTAATAAGAGAATGAAGTGCCTGATGAGGAGTTAACATTAATATTTAGATGTCTAGATAGTTGATAACACATTAGACACTACAAATAAAATGTTTGTGTTATAGTACTTGTCTATTAATGAAAATATATCATGGGCATCCATATAAGATGTTGAAATCTCTGTTTTCCCACTGGAAATAGAATGAGATTTATTTAAGCATAAGTCAATATATTCTGCAACATCAATAAGGATATAATAAATATGTTAATTGAATCTGAACTGAATCCCTTTTCATTGTGTCAACTACTAGACTACAAGTTAATTATGAGTTCTTTGTTGTTTTCCCAAAATACAAGCAGAGTCCTCATAGTATTATGTTTCAAAGGCATCTAACACTCTAAGTGGCTATATTTCCGTGTTTCATTGTCTATGGAATTACACCATTGTGGAAAACATTTTAGGGTTCTTTACATTATTGTCTTGGGATGGTCTATGCTAATCTAGATCATTTTATAGCTATAGCAACTAAAGAGCTATAAAGTGAGCCACCAAAAAAACTCATAATAAAATATTAAATTAGATGCTCTCTTAAGGTATAAGCTGCATCGGAAAAGTGAGTAAGGTACTTTGTTAGGTACAAGCATTTTCAGAACTCACTGGGGTGCCATTTAGCACATTGGAGCAGTTCTTCCAAACTTCCCAAGAGGTCTGAAAAAGTGAATTAGTTTGTCAAAGTGCCTGTTTTTTACTCTGGGGAACAATTGAAGTTATAAGAATCTGGCTGAATAAATTGCATCTTTCTCTCTATGTATTAAGAGAACGATTACAGTCAATATGAGATTTTCCCATTTTACCAGCTAGGGTGGGGAGAAGTAATCTAAAACTTGTGTCTAAGGCTTCCCTTGCCAAAAGCTCTTTTAGCTGTAGACAGTCATCTTGGGATGGCTGATATTAAGAACTTTTGGGAAGCAAGAAGATGAACTAGATTGATGAACTGTGGAGATTTTATCTAGGACTTAATATCTTTCACTAATAGAAAAGAACTTTTCCTGATATCCTAAAATTGCAGGTGGTAGTTCTAGTGGATCAAGGTCTACTAATGGGTAGATTTAATCACTTTTCCAAATCAAACTAACAAAAGATTACTTCAGGTTACAAAAAGTAAAAGTAGATGTTTTGTGACAGTTACTTTGAATGAAAAATTTCCAGTTACTAGATATATGTAAAATTGCAGCCCCAAAAAAGTCCATGAAGATTGTTAAAGCTAGTGATGAATTTTTTCTATTTTCTATAATTAGGGAAGGTATTAATTATGTCCTTGTTACTAGGAATTGTAATTATATCATTAATATTTAATATTACTTACCATTTAGTTGATTACCAATGTTAGAATGATAAAAGCTACTAACACATGAAAAAGGCTGATAGAACCAAGTGAGAACGGTTCTGCTGTAGAGGTTAAATGTGCAAATTCTGAAGTTCTTCTATCTATGTTGAAAATTTGGTTTTACAACTCACTAGGTGAACTTAGGCAATCGTTTAAGTTCTTTAAGTCTGTTTCTATAAATGTGAATAATATAATTATTTTTTTTTGAGATGGAATCTTGTTCCATCACCCAGACTGGAGTGTAGTGGTGTGATCTCAGCATACTGCAGCCTCCGCCTTTTGGGTTCAAGCTATTCTCCTGCCTCACCCTCCCGAGTAGCTGGGATTACAGACATCCGCCACCACGACCAGCTAACTTCTGTATTTTTAGTAGAGACGTGGTTTCAGCATGTTGGCCAGGCGGGTCTTGAACTCGTGACCTCAGGTGATCTGCCTGCCTCAGCCTCCCAAAGTACTGGGACTACAGACGTGAGCCACCGTGCCCAGCCAATATTTTTTAAAGTTGTTTTGATTATTAAGTTAAATTATGCCGTCAAAGTTATTATCAGTGTCTGAAACATAGCACTGATAAATGTGAATTAATATTGTCATTACTACCATTATTTGTTATTGTCCTTTTCCCCATGGATTTTCAGAAATGTTGACAAATTTTGCCATTGCCATTTATGTTGTTTGAGTGAATTAAAAAGTGATTTTCTGTTTCTTAGCTAATGAATAGATGATGACTAATGTTTTTATATGAAGAACTACTTCATAAGGTATAATGTTTCTTCTTTAATAAATTGGGGGTTAATGACTAGTAAAATACTGAAGGAAATTTGGCTACTTTGCCTACAAAGCCAGGAAACATAGTATGTCAATGTAGATGATGGATGATGATTTAAGATCTGGTCAGTAATCAGTAGCCAAGGGGTCATGGCCACCTATTAAACTTTTTATATGTTAATGTTTTGCGAAATTGATAATGCCTTGGTGATCTTTCTTGTGTTTCTGGAGGCACATTTGCTACCATATAAAAGATGACCACACTGCACTCCAGCCTGGGCGACAGACCGAGACTCCGTCTCAAAAAAAAAAAAAAAAAAAAAAAAAAGATGACCATTGCTTTCTGAAAAATTACATTCACTTTTCGCAATTGTATAAATCTTGGGATAGACCTACAGAACACAAGAAAACCCTTCTCATGGAGGCAAGCTGAGTTAGACTTGTCTTTTTCACTGATAAAAAAAGAGAAGGTAAGGATGTCAATTCACAGCCCCTGGGAACAGTGGTGAATGTGTGCTAGTAGGTGCGAGAGAAAGGTATGAAGTCAACACAGGACTGAGACTACTGAAGAAGGTATTCACTCACCTACAAATGGTGCCTAAATTCAGATGTCCGTGAACTCAGGGTGCTATTTGGTTTGCACCCACAGGTTTGGGAGCATTTAATTTTGCTTCTAATAATTAATTTTTATATATGTACAGTAATGCAAATTTCATGAATACATATGAAAAGCATAGCGGTTAGCTTGTAATGCAGAACTGCAGTATATTCTGATTAAGAAACCAATGTTTAATGGAATTTTGAAACTAGTGTGAGCACTATGAGGATAAATGTTGTTCCCATTCTACAGATGAAGACATTGAAGCTTAGGTAGGTTAAGTAATTTGCTCATTGCCACAGAATTACTAAATGATAGAATGCAGCCTCAGAATCACACTCTTCTTTGTTTTCTATTACACCACTTATTTTATTTGTTTATTTGTTTTTCTTTTTTGAGACAGAGTCTTGCTCTTTCACCCAGCCTGGAGTGCAATGGCACAATCTTGGCTCACTGCAACCTCCTCCTCCTGGGTTCAAGCGATTCTGCCTCAGCCACCTGAGGCACTTTTATGTTTGTGAGGTAATATCTGTTTTTAAATAAATCTAAATATATATGGCCTATAACTTAATTTGCAAGAAAAAATTATCTAATTCTATATTGAGTAGTAGTGTTAGATTCTAAAATAAGTATGCAAATTGTCATGAAGTTTAGTAAAAAAAAATTGATGTTGTATTTTAGCTATTTTTGGAGTATAAAACTTTACCTGTTTTATTTTTATAACAGGAATATATGTGCATTTAAGAAAGTTGGTAATTTACTAAAAAGCAGACAAAGAATGATAGAGGCTATTCTGTTTCAACCTTCTTTCTGCTTCATTGCCTGTTTCTTATCATCCTTTGCTAATCCACCTGCATCATCCAGATCTCTGAATGCTGGAGTACTCAGGGCTCAGTTCTGAGACATCTTCTCTTCCCTGCTTACATTCTCTTTCCACATGACTTTGTCAAGTATTACGGCTTTCTTTGTAGATTCTGGATATTAGCCCTTTGTCAGATGGGTAGATTGTAAAAATTTTCTCCCATTCTGTAGGTTGCCAGTTCACTCTGATGGTAGTTTCTTTTGCTGTGCAGAAGCTCTTTAGTTTAATTAGATCCCATTTGTCTATTTTGGCTTTTGTTGCCATTGCTTTTGGTGTTTTTGTCATGAAGTCCTTGCCCATGCCTATGTCCTGAATGGTATTGCCTAGGGTTTCTTCTTGGGTTTTTTTATGGTTTTAGGTCTAACATTTAAGTCTTTAATCCATCTTGAATTAATTTTTGTGTATGGTGTAAGGAAGGGATCCAGTTTCAGCTTTCTGCATATGGCTATCCAGTTTTCCCAGCACCATTTATTAAATAGGGAATCCTTTCCCCATTTCTAGTTTTTGTCAGGTTTGTTGAAGATCAGATGGTTGTAAATGTGTGGTATTATTTCTGAGGGCTCTGTTCTGTTCCATTGGTGTATATCTCTGTTTTGGTAACAGTACCATGCTGTTTTGATTACTGTAGCCTTGTAGTATAGTTTGAAGTCAGGTAGCATGATGCCTCCAGCTTTGTTCTTTGGCTTAGGATTTCCTTGGCAGTGCAGGCTGTTTTTTGGTTCCATATGAACTTTAAAGTAGTTTTTTCCAATTCTGTGAAGAAAGTAATTGGTAGCTTAATGGGCATGGCATTGAATCTGTAAATTACCTTGGGCAGTATGGCCATTTTCATGATATTGATTCTTCCTATCCATGAGCATGGAATGTTCCTCCATTTGTTTGTGTCCTCTTTTATTTCGTTGAGCAGTGGTTTGTAGTTCTCCTTGAAGAGGTCCTTCACATCCCTTGTAAGTTGGATTCCTAGGTATTTTATTGTCTTTGAAGCAATTGTGAATGGGAGTTCACTAATGATTTGGCTGTCTGTAATTGGTATATAGGAATGCTTGTGATTTTTGTACATTGATTTTGTATCCTGAGACTTTGCTGAAATTGCTTATCAGCTTAAGGAGATTTTGGGCTGAGACAGTGGGGTTCTCTAAATATAGAATCATGTAATCTGCAAACAGGGACAATTTGACTTCCTCTTTTTCTAATTGAATATCCTTTATTTCTTTCTCTTACCTGATTGCCCTGGCCAGAACTTCCAACACTATGTTGAATAGGAGTGGTGAGAGAGGGCATCCCTGTCTTGTGCCGGTTTTCAAAGGGAATGCTTCCAGTTTTTGCCCATTCAGTATGATATTGGCTGTGGGTTTGTCATAAGTAGCTCTTATTTTGAGGTACATCCCATCAATACCTAGTTTATTGAGAGTTTTTAGCATGAAGGTTGTTGAATTTTGTTGAAGGCCTTTTCTGCATCTATTGAGATAATCATGTGGTTTTTGTCTTTGGTTCTGTTTATATGCTGGATTACATTTATTGATTTGTGTATGTTGAACCAGCCTTGCATCCCAGGGATGAAGCCAACTTGATCATGGTGGATAAGCTTTTTGATGTGCTGCTGGAATTCGTTTTTTCACAAGAAAAAATCAAACAATCCCATCAAAAAGTGGGTGAAGGATATGAACAGATACTTCTCAAAAGAAGACATTTATGCAGCCAACAGACACATGAGAAAATGCTCATCATCGCTGGCCATCAGAGAAATGCAAATCAAAACCACAATGAGATACCATCTCTCACCAGTTAGAATGATGATCATTAAAAAGTCAGGAAACAACAGGTGCTGGAGAGGATGTGGAGAAATAGGAACACTTTTACACTGTTGGTAGGACTATAAACTAGTTCAGCCATTGTGGAAGACAGTGTGGCGATTCCTCAAGGATCTAGAAGTAGAAATACCATTTGACCCAGGCATCCCATTACTGGGTATATACCCAAAGGATTATAAATCATTCTGCTGTAAAGACACATGCACACGTATGTTTACTGCGGCACTATTCACAATAGCAAAGACTTGGAACCAACCCAGATGTCCATCAATGATAGACTGGATTAAGAAAATGTGGCACATATACACCATGGAATACTGTACAGCCATAAAAAAGGATGAGTTCATGTCCTTTGTAGGGATATGGATGAAGCTGGAAACCATCATTCTCAGCAAACTATTGCAAGGACAGAAAACCGAACACCACATGTTCTCACTCATAGGTGGGAATTGAACAATGAGAACACTTGGACACAGGGTGGGGAACATCACACACCAGGGCCTGTCGTGGGGTTGGGGGAGGAGGGAGGGATAGCGTTAGGAGATATACCTAATGTAAATGGCAAGTTAATGGGTGCAGCACACCAATATGGCCCATGTATATGTATGTAACAAACCTGCACGTTGTGCACATGTACCCTAGAACTTAAAGTATAGTTTAGAAAAGAAATAAAAAACAAGTATTACAGCTTTCAAGAATATCTGCATGCTGACTACTCTTAAATGTGTATCTTCAGCCCTTAACTCTTAAGAAATTGTAGATTTTTATGCCTACCTGCATACTCAACATATTCCCTTGCACTTTAAACCTCAAACTGAACATGTCCATAGTCAAATTCCTGATCCTTCTTTAGTAGTCCTTATTTTCTGCCATCCAGCTACTAAAATAAAAAGACTTTGGATATCCTTGAATCCTCTATCATTGGTTTCAGAACCAATTTCTGAGAGTATTAGTTGAGGGCTGCTTCCCAAGACGTGTTAATATTCCTGTATTTGTGACCTGTCTTTCTGTCCTAGCCACCAAGGTTCCAGAAAAAAAGGCCCTCAGTGGCACAGATAACCTGGAAATTAGGCAAGGAGAGTACACTGCAAGGTCTGAGAAATAGGGGTAGGTGCACTGCCAACCTCTGCTATATATATTTAAACCATCTTACTTTATAAATACATTTGCTATCCTATTGGAGGGTGCTTTAATTATTTAGGCGTGTATTTTGGGAAACAAAATATATAATGGAGTACAGAGAAATCCAAAATGAAAATTTCCACAGTCCAAAAGTTTACATCTGGATGTAATAAATATAGTAACTTATCAATAAAATTCAACAGATGGCTTCTGTATTTTACTGGGGAGTAGTAAAACTACATATGACATGACCTGGGAAGAAATGTTCAGTATCAAGTCCATAGTTTCACTACAATTTTGTATATCTTTAAAAAATTTTCTACCATTACCTTTCATAAAGTATTTTAAAATAATAAAGTGGCTGGAAATGTTTTCATGTCAAAAATAAAAAAAAATTATACATATGGTATTGTCAATAAAATTAATTTTCCTCAGTAGGCATGCTTAATAAAATCATTTACAGAAAGTATAACCTCAGATGCTATAGAGTTACAGATGGCAGTACCATGAACAGTAGAGTTCAGCATTAATCTACAGTACCCAGTTTCCATCACCATTTCATTACCATTTCACAGAGCTAATGCTGCTAAGGCTGCTGCTATTAAGGCATCAAAGGACCTTGGAGAGCATCTGTTCTACAGCCTCCGTTTTACAGCTGAGATTTTTCATTCACTTAGCCTTTCCTATGTTTGATTTAGAGTGTCTGACTCGTTTGATCATGTAAGGTGATACAACTGTACTATGCTTAATGTTGAATATTCAATAAGTAGACAGTTAAAGAAACCCGTGTTTACTCAGTTAAGGTCCACTACTCTGTGCTTTTGCTACAAGAAAAAGAAAAAAGGAAAACAACTGAAATGAAGCAAAGTAATTTTTTCATTAACAGTTCGGATTACGTCCCTGAACCATATATCCAAATATTTTTCCTCTTTTATTAATAATTTTTATGTCTCATCTGTGAAGTATTACTGATAAGATACTGGTACCAGATCAGTCCTCAAAGTTCTTAAAAGTCTGTATGCCAGACACTTAGAAACATTTGGACTAATTAAAGAGATGCATGAATTATATGGATCTTTAGACTGTAGGTGAGTCTCTCTTTACTTTGAAAATAATAACAAGAATTTATGTATATTGATAATACTTAGCATACCAAGCAGAGCCCTTCACTGGCAATGTTCTTTTTGTCCTAAAGGCAAGAACTGTAGCAACAGGGCTGTCAAATAATTCCCCATTTGTTTGAATACTAAATAATAGAGAACATATCATTCATGTTTTCTTGTTTATACATGTGTGTGTAATTATGTACTCGTCAGTAAATCTATTGTTTATTGAATACTGACTGTTTGCTAGGCGCTATACTAGATATGAAAAAATATGAAACATATTAAAATAAAAGTCCCTTTTAAATATAATAGCAGCTATCGGTTGATTAATGGTTAGTCTGATCTGAAACACAGTGAGACAGAGATTAGATTAAATTCAAATCTCCTAAAATTGATTACAGTCAGTCATTCCTATCCATTGGTCTTGTATCTGTCATTTCAACCTAATTAAGGACCAAAAATATTCAGAAAAAATAAAAATACAACAAGAATGACAATAATACAATTAAAAACCAATGCAGAATAACACCTACAGTTGCCCTTGAACAACATGGGTTTGAATAGCACAAGATCAATTATACACAGATGTTTATCAACCAAATGTGGTTCAAAAATACAGTATTCATGGGATGCAAAACCTGCATACGTGGAGGGCCGGGTTTTCATATACGTGGGTTCCACAGAGCCACTGCAAGATTTGAGTATGCATGAATTTTGGTATACATGGGGGTCCTGGAACCAATTCCCTGTGTATACGGAGGGGCAACTATATTAACAAGCATGTATATCTTTTTGTGTTTTTATTTTTAATTTTTGTGGGTACATTCGGTATTATAAGTAATCTAGAGATAATTTAAAGTATGCTGGAGGATGTGCGCAGGTTATATGTTAATACCGCGCCACTTTGTATAAGGCAGTTGAGCGTCCGTGGAGTTTGGATTGGTTTTGGAACCAGTCTGTCATAGATACCAGGGATGACTCTATATATTTTTCTATTAATCTATGTATCTTCTCTGGTTTTCCCATATGTTGTGTGTGTTTGTGTGTGTGTGTATTTAAGTGTGTTCTACAGTGGATAACATTTGGAAGGTAACCCTGATGTATTATTAAAATTTTATAACTAAACCTTTATAACATATCTACTCCAAGAAACATTTTTAAGCAAATTATTTTGCCGAATTTGCATATAGTGCTTTGACACATGAAATCTCTTGAAAATAATGCATTTTATATTGGCAATAAAACTTTGTAGTTTATATATTCACCATCATGATAACTCTATGATACACATGAACAAACACATAGGTAGAGCTTATCATAGGTGTGCAAATAAGATGATACTAGTATTTACACTTAGCATGTGGCAGATACTTTCTAAGTACAATAGCTATATTAACTCATTTAATGTTTACAACAGTCATACAAAGGATGTACTATTATTAACCCCATTTTATAGATTAAGAAATTGAACCACATACAGATTAATTAAATTGTCCTAGGAGATACAGGTAATACATGGAGTTGCAATTAATTCAAGGAAACTAACTCTTACGTCAGAGTTTTTAATCATTGTTTTGATTTCTATATGTATTGTGGGTGTGTGTGTCTGCGTAGATGTGAATGTTTAGTGTGCATCTTATAGTAAGATGGAAGAGTAGTAATTGCCTGGAATTGCTGTTATATAGACCTGAATTCATATTTTATCTTTTCCTCTTTCTAGCTCTGTAGCCCTGGAATGTGTTTGCATTCTGTGTGTCTCAGTAGATATAGTTGTGCCTATCGGACAGAGTATATAGAATTACATAATATAGTTGTGTCTATCTGACAGAGTACATAGAATTACATAATATATGTATGTGGTAGAATATACAAAGCATGATGTTGTGCCACATAATAGTCAATAAATGTACTTCCTTTCACTTGTGGCATTTCTCAATACACTATATACCCACTGATTAACCAGAATTTCTTGATAATTGTGTTCATGGAAGAATTAATGTAGTTTTAAATTCTGGATTGGTAATTGAAGTGTGCATTTTGATACGTATACGAATAAAATACCATAAAATGTTATGAAATTAGTTTTTAGCTAAAAGTATTATTATTAAAAATCAAAGAAAGAAATATAAAAAGAGAGAGAGAAATATCACATATAAAGGGTAAAATGAGCATATACTTATATAAGCTAAAATGTAAAAGAAAATAGACCTAACATATATTCGTGGAATAATTTCTTTGTTTTTTATAACTTACTTAATTAAATCTTTATGGGAAATCTGTACTTTAGTCAGTACTTGAAGAGGAATCAGTTAACTGGGCTTTGGTTTATAAAATGAGGCTAAGACATTTTTAGATGGATATGAAAGGGGAGAAAGTGTCATTTTTAGATGGAATAGAGTCAATTTAGATTTTGTAGATCATGAAATGGATATTTGAATCTATCAGGGAGATTGTTCCAGGGGTAACTCTTCTAGACAAATAATAACAAACACTGTCAAATAAAATCTTGTGATACAGATTCTCTCCCTCAGATAAGTTGTCTTTCTTTTGCGTATGCCCTGGCATTGACTTAATGCATTACATAACCACAGTTGAGTTTGTAGCTAGAAAAGAGATTAAGACAAAGGCTTGGCGATTCTCTGGAGCCTGCTGCTGCTTGTAACCTCTTCTCTCTGACCCTAGAGTTGATTCTCATTAAGACTGTATAGTATTCCAGATATAAGCTATATATTTCTTAAGCTTCTAAGTCTCAGAAAAAGTAGAGTACAGTCTCCTTTCCAACCATCAGCTCCAGAAGGGAGAAACTCAGCTTCTTTGTTCACAGTTATCACTGTATTTCTCTTTCTTTACTGTGTGTGTTTCTTTTTTCTCTTGCTCTTCCCCATTCAGTCCTCTAGTGGTCTGTTTCCTTGTCTCTTTCTTGTCTACACAACTGTAAAAGTGGTAGAAATTCTTTGTTCCTGTGGGATAATGATAGTCACTTAATCCTAACTTTCCCACACATACTACAGAACCATACAGATCAGTGAAAGAGCATACAAAATTCATTATCAAGCTTTTATATTGTGTGAATCCACACCGATATTTGTTTCCTAGGGCTGCTGTAACAAAGTACTACAAACTGGGTGACTTAAAACAACAGAGATTTGTTATTGCACAGTTCTGGAGGCTAGATGTCTGAAATCAGGATGTCAGCAGAACCAGGCTCTCTCTGAAGGTTCTAGGGGAGAATCTGTTCCATTCCTTTCTCTTAGAGTCTGGTGTGGACATTCCTTGTTTTGAGGTGCATCACTCCATTTTCTATCCGTATTGTCACATAGTGTTCATCGTCTTTGTCTGTGTCTTTTTCTCTTCTTCTTATAAGGACACCAGTGATTTTGGATTTGGAGTTCACCCTACTCCAGTATGACCTCATTTGATTGCATCTGCAAAGACCCACAGTTTCCAAATAAGGTCACACTCAAAGGTACTAAGGATTTGGACTTGAACCTATCTTTTTGGGGAATATAATTGAACCCCTAATGACACCTGTGCCAAACTAGCAGGTAAAGGACACTACACAATAATTACAAGTAAGAGGGGAGATTGAAATGGGAAGCAGCAAAGCTAGCTTTAGAGAATGCACCTGAGGAGAGTCAGGTCAACTGCCCAGAAAACAAGGTGTCACAGGGTATATATAGTGACAGAGCACAGGTAAATTCACTTGCAGGAAGAGAGACTCCCACCCTGGTTATAAAATTGCTTATGTCAGATCTGAGAGGAGATTGTTCAACACATGTTAAATTTCAACAAAGTGCTACGAGCTGTATCTTCAAAGCTTTGGCTACTTTATGCAGTGGTGCAGATGCTGTTCTCAGTTTGCCTTCACAATGTCAAAGCAGTCACATCTAGTATGTTATCAGCAGGACAGAGCATTCTGCTAACAATCACATCTGTCCAGAGTAAGTTCTTGCTATTTACTCAGATCTGTGTGTGTGCTATTCATATGTCAAATTACCTCTGTACCCTCCTGAGACATTTGTTCTACTTCTTGCTTATACAAAATATTGCTGTTCAAAACATGATTAAATAATCATCAATGTCATTTCTTGGGATATATAATCAAGGGATACAATAGAGAAAATTAAAAGACACTAGGAATTTAAGGATTAAGCAGTAATGAAGATATTGGAGGATTCTGTGGTATAAGAATATACCCATCTTTGAGACAGAAAAAGCAATGGAGACTTTAATAACTCTGACTAAAAGACTCAGATTGTCTCAGAAAGGGGAAAGAAAAAGTAACATAATTCAAGCAGCCAAAAAAGGTGAAATAAAGTACTTGTAGAAAATAGAAACAGAAGTTATACCAAGACAAACCATAGAACGAATTTTAATACCTGTGTGGAAAACCCAGGAAAAACTTGAAAACCCAGTGATGAAGAGAGAAGCAGGTGGGTGTTTATCCTCATAGCCAATGCAGAAAATATGGAAAATTCCACTAGTAAGTGGTGGGAAAAATGAATTTGCTATTTGGGGTTGCCGAGGAAATCTTACTGCTTTGTGTAGTTTATTTGCACTTAGTGCCTGATATATATATATATATATATATATATATATATATATATAGATATATGCAATATAGTATTATTAGTAAATTAAACTTCTTGAGAGAAAATTTATGGTAAAGATATTTATCCTTAGGTGAGACTCATGAATAATTGCTGTGGATTAAGGTAATGTATGTATAAATAACTGCAAAAGCTGCAATTACTTTTGCACCAAGCTAATATATTATTAAAACCTACTTAGTTTGAAAATTTTGCTTGACTGTCTTTGCTCTTGCTTGGCCAAATAGCCCGAGTAGCAAGGAAGTGAAGTTGCTGATCTTGTGAAATATTAAATCTCATATTGAGGTCAGCTTCTGTTGTAATTTAAAAGATTCGTATTTTATGATCTTATCTATGCAGTGAGCAGTGTGGTACACTTCTTTTTGTTTAAACTTTGTTAGGAGTAGCATATGCTTAAAAATATGAACATAAAATAGTTGAATAAAACATTGGTCACATAAACTACCAAAAATTGTATTATAGTGTGTTTAGCCACAGGAGGGAAAAGCTAGTTTTCACTGTATTAAATGATGAAAAGGAAGTACTTCTTTGCCTATAATGATGGAGTAGATTTCACCATTATGAAGGCTACAACGAGATCTCATTTCCTGTATTAAAGTAGCTTTCAAAATGTTTTGACTGTGATCCAGAGTAAGTAATGTTTCACACTGCAATCTACTTCTCTCTCTCTCTCTCTCACTTTCACACACACACACATACAAATACACAAAATCAACATCTTTGCTGAACAATGATTGCTCTTTTGTCGTATGCATGAAATATTGTTTCTTTGTGTGTATGATCTGCTCTATCCAATTATAGTTCATTTTGAGATATAAAAAATTCTGGTATTATTCCTTAAATTGATTTCATAACCTATTAAAATGGTTCAAAGTATAACTTACAGTTTGAAATACACTGGTCCACACATGCCCAAGAATCATGGAACACGATATGTGTCCTCCTGTGAATATTCCTCAACCTTAATACAGAGTCTTTGCACAGCAGGCACATAATGGACAATTATTCATTTGAAAAGGATGAAGCAAAATATACCAAAGGGAAGAAAAGAACAAAGTATCTGTAGAGATAATTTTTTTTAATGGTGAGAAACAAAGGTGACATGTACTTGAGAGGAATAAAAGCTCTATGTTTGTATTTCGTATTGCGTATGGAGTAGCTCTTTCAGTACAATTCAGCATAAAGATATTTCAGAATGTAAGAACACACACTAACTTCATGACTAGAGTTCTGAACCTCTAATCTTTCTAATTTTTAAGTAAGTTTGTTTTTAGTAGGGATAAATTATAAATTAAATTTATTGCTGGGGATAATTGGTGTGCTCAAATTTCAAAAAGATATTTTAAATATACATATTGTATAACGGCTATGTTTTCCAGAAAATTCATTCCTAAAAGATGTTACATTTAAAGTATGTACGTAGACTCTGGGAATGACTTACTATTAATTTTTAATGCAGTGCATAGTACTTTTATAATTTATATTAATCAAGTCTATTTAAAAAAATATTCTCACAAAATGAATAGAAAGAATAAGCACATAATAAGAGGTCAGTTGAGAACTAATACCAGATTAATTCATAGGAAAAAGAGGTACATTATGTCCATAGGGCCATGCCAAAGAATACTTATCACAATTCCTAAAACTCTGAAATTAGACATATACATGATTGAATCAACAACTGTGGAAAAAGAACAAGTACTCCCTGGAAAATCATATCATTAATCATACATTCGTGGATGTAAACAAAATCACTGTTTACTTTCTACTATCTAAATGAAATATGTATGACATGAGTAACAGGAAGTTAGGGAAGAAGTTTGAGAGTTGGGTGAAGTACATTTAGTGTATGGGGTTCTTTCATGCCTGAGTGGAAAAAGCCAGACCGAAACATGGATACAGTTATTTAGAAATATATCGGAGGATTGGAATGTTTCAGAGCAGTAAGAGTAAAGCTACAAATTTGCATAATTTGGTAAAAATGTTTTCTACTGAGAATTTCTTTTTCTTTTTCTAAAGGTTGCATGAAACTGTTTATAATGCACAATATACACTCATCGGTAAAATTATCCCCATTTTTTCCTAACCATGGATGCTCTAACCTGTTTACTTTTAATTTATTGTATCAAACATTCAGAAATAGATTTTGCAGGATTTAATAGGAATATTTGCTCCTTACCAGATAAGCAATCCTAGAAATGACAAAGTTTGAAGGAAGTATAGCAGAAACTCACTTCATATATTATGAAGTTATTACAAGAATTCTGAATTAGTTATAGAATGAATAGTTTATTAGTCAATATTTATTGAACTCCTATTCCTCAGTCCTGTGCTGGAAAAAAAAGATATATACAGAAATAAGTCAGATAGTATTCTTTTCCCTGAAAGAATCACAACTGGCTGAGAAATTCTGATGTTATACTACCAGGTTTCTCTTTTGACTCTCTTCACAGTTTTGCAAGCAACCATATCACCCCTGGAGAAATGAAACTTACATGTCTGACAGAGCTAGACAAATAGAATCAGTCATATGTTTGGCTCTGATCAGATAGAGTTATCATTATGCTGACAGCAAACTCCTGGCTTTGTATTTATTTATTTCCTGAGTAATGTCATTAAAACCATTTGTACACTGAAAACACTGTATATCATAATTAAGAATCTTGTTCAAATGTATAATCCCATCTATGGCACCCTCAGGAATAGATGATCACTAAACTTCATTTACCCTGAAATAAAATTCTATTAAGAGTGTATGGGTCTATGTGTATCATAATAACTAGCTCTGTGCCTGACTCATGGTTTGATTGACTAGTATTTGTTTCATTTTATTTAAAACTGGCCTATGATTAAAGTATTTTAAATACATTCTAAAATTACGGAAGTGGAAGAAAAATGTTAACTTCATTGAATTTAGAGCTTCTCATGTACTGTCCCTAGACCTGTGCTATATATATATATATAATGGTAACCTGAGTGTGAATGTAGTTGGCCTTAAGAATTCCTATTTTTAAAAGCAGGTGGCTATGATGCATCTGTTTATAACTAAGAGGCCTTTAACTGTAATGAGAAGTTAGCTAACCTCACAACACAAGATCATGTTGAGTTCTCTTTTCCATCACGTTTTCTTCTGCCTGCAATCCTTAACCTTGGCTAGGAAAGTATACTTTCCTATCTAGGATGTACCGATTCTATTTTCAGTGAACTAGGAAACTATTAATTCAAATTAAATTGTACCTTTAAAAAATTCCAAGGAATTTTTCTTGTGGGGTAATTGTTTCATTTTAAGAAGGATATTTTTATTTTTCCTCTTTGTGTTCTATGAGGGGGAAAAGGGTTGCATTCCAGATAGATCAACAGATTACATATTAACTTAAGAAAGAATAAGGTCTTTGTGTTAAAAAGGGAAAACATAATTAAATTGAATCAGATCTCACCTTCACTCTCCTAATCCCACATGGCACATATTTCACATTTTGCCCATCTTATCCCCACATTTTGTTGGCATGATATGGGCATGAAAGATAGCACGATTCAAGTATGTAACTTGTGGTATTTCTGCTGTTACTTCCTTATTCCACAAACAAAACAGACATTAATAATCAGTCATAGCATTCTTTCCTATTGAGCCTTTCAATATCCTCAAAATAATGTCTAAGGTTGCTTCTGTAGATTTGCCATTTCTGACTCTTAAGTATGGGCTTTGGATTTAAGAGACTTAGGTTCAAATCTGAACCCTGCTATTCACTAGCTTAAGGTTTCTCAGAAAGCCATATGGCTTCTCTGATCTTTACTTTACTCTCTTGTGATGTCTGGTAATAACAGCTACTTCATGAGGCTGTTTGGAAAAACTGAATGAGTTAACATTTGTGAAGCACACAATGGTGCATGATAATTGAAAAAAGGACACAAGTGACAAATGAATTATAACTATTTTTATTATTATTATTAGTTTTTTTTTTTTTTTTTGAGACAGAGTCTCGCTCTGTTGCCCAGGCTGGAGTGCAGTGGCACGATCTTGGCTCACTTCAAGCTGTGCCTTCTGGATTCACGCCATTTTCCTGCCTCAGCCTCCTGAGTAGCTGGGACTATAGGTGCCCACCACCACGCCTGGCTAATTTTTTGTATTTTTAAGAGAGACGGGGTTTCACTGTGTTAGCCAGGATGGTCTCGATCTCCTGACCTCGTGATCTGCCAGCCTTGGCCTCCCAGAGTGCTGGGATTACAGGCATGAGCCACTGGACCCGGCCAGCTACTTTTATTATTTAGGAGACCTTCTTATGTATTACTGGGGCACTCAGAACATATCACATCATAGTGTTTAACAAACTGTTATATTTGTCATTGTCAATATTCTAATAGCCATAGAATATTCATCAAAGTACAGATCATAATCTTATCCTAGTATTTAGCACAATGCTTGACCAGTGGTTGACACAAAGTAATATTTGTTGAACAACTGTCATGGGCATACCACTCACCTTTTCCACATTATTTTTATTAGTTTATGTTATTTTATTTTGGTTTCAGAGACAGGGTCTCACTGTGTTGCCCAGGCTGGTCTTGAACTCCTGACCTCAAGTGATCCTCTCACCTTGGCCTCCCAGCGTTCTGGGATTACAGTTGTGAGCCACCATGCCTGTCCTTCCACTATGATTATTATTTAACTCTTGACTTCCAAACAAAAAAATTAGTAGGGTATTTCAATGGCATCTGCTTGCAATAGTAATCTAAATTATTTTCAGATGATAAATTAGGCATATTCAAAATTACTAATATCTAATTTGCAGTCCTTGCCTGGCCAAGGAGAAGGAATACATGTTGGCAGAGGAAGCTTTTAAAAGAACACACACACGTACAATGTCCTTTTAGTGACTCAGTAAACTTAGATTTTAAGATCTTCTATTATCTGTTCATAAAATATTTGATTTTGACCAGCTTCATTACATTGTGATACTATAATTTTTCTTACGTGCCTAGAAATTCACATTTTAATCTAAAATATAAATATAAGGTGTCATTGAATTACAGAAAATGTATGAAAAGAAAACGTGGTCATTACAAATCCCTCCCTTGATAAATCTCAGAATTCCTGAATGAGGTTGCAATTCAGAATGAATACATTAACAAACATCTAACAAACATCAACTAACAACAAAAAGGAAATGAATACAGGAAGAATTATATATACCTTGGCTTGAAAAGTATAGGTGTTCCCCTTCTACCTTGGCTGTCTTACTCTGACCCTGCCCCAGAATCTATACTCCTTGAGTTCTAGCCTGCAAAAGGCAATGAAATGTCATAGATGCTTTACCCAGCTCTTCTCTTATTTCCATAGAAGAGTGCCATATTCCCACCTAGAAAATGGTATGAGTCCTGATCTGTAGTAGACCTGGTGATCTTCCTTGTATTTCTGAAATCTAGTTACGTAGCTCAGCGTTCTCTACTGTTGAACATAGTGAATGGTATCCTCAGCCCACAGTGACACAATATGTTATGCATTCAGTATAATTGTGCTAGTTAAGGTAATACTATTTGTTATACTAAAAATACTGGAAACTTCAGTGACTTAACACAATAGAAATTACATCTCAATCAGTTCATAATCTTAGATGGCCGAACAGTTTGGCAAGGAGGCCTTACTTCACAGTCTTTTTTTTTTTTTTTAAAGCAATATATAAATCTTCCTTCACAGAAAAGCCTATCAAAAACTTCACATTCTGGAGAAGACATTTTTGAATACTGCTTGAATATTCATTTTTTTTTATTATTATACTTTAAGTTTTAGGGTACATGTGCACAATGTGCAGGTTAGTTACATATGTATACATGTGCCATGCTGGTGTGCTGCACCCATTAACTCGTCATTTAGCATTAGGTATATCTCCTAATGCTATCCCTCCCCCCTCCCCCCACCCCACAAAAGTCCCCAGAGTGTGATGTTCCCCTTCCTGTGTCCATGTGTTCTCGTTGTTCAATTCCCACCTATGAGTGAGAACATGCGGTGTTTGGTTTTTTGTCCTTGCGATAGTTTACTGAGAATGATGATTTGCAATTTCATCCATGTCCCTACAAAGGACATGAACTCATCATTTTTTATGGCTGCATGGTATTCTATAGTGTATATGTGCCACATTTTCTTAATCCAGTCTATCATTGTTGGACGTTTGGGTTGGTTCCAAGTCTTTGCTATTGTGAATAGTGCCACAGTAAACATACGTGTGCATGTGTCTTTATAGCAGCATGATTTATAGTCCTTTGGGTATATACCCAGTAATGGGATGGCTGGGTCAAATTGTATTTCTAGTTCTAGATCCCTGAGGAATCGCCACACTGACTTCCACAATGGTTGAACCAGTTTACAGTCCCAACAGTGTAAAGGTGTTCCTATTCCTCCACATCCTCTCCAGCACCTGTTGTTTCCTGACTTTTTAATGATCACCATTCTAACTGGTGTGAGATGGTATCTCATTGTGGTTTTCATTTGCATTTCTCTGATGGCCAGTGATAGTGAGCATTTTTTCATGTGTCTTTTGGCTGCATAAATGTCTTCTTTTGAGAAGTGTCTGTTCATGTCCTTTGCCCACTTTTTGATGGGGTTGTTTGTTTTTTTCTTGTAAACTTCTTTGAGTTCATTGTAGATTCTGGATATTAGCCCTTTGTCAGATGAGTAGGTTGTGAAAATTTTCTCCCATTTTGTGGGTTGCCTGTTCACTCTGATGGTAGTTTATTTTGCTGTGCAGAAGCTCTTTAGTATAATTAGATCCCATTTGTCAATTTTGGCTTTTGTTGCCATTGGTTTTGGTGTTTTAGACATGAAGTCCTTGCCCATGCCTATGTCCTGAATGGTAATGCCTAGGTTTTCTTCTAGGGTTTTTATGGTTTTAGGTCTAACATTTAAGTCTTTAATCCATCTTGAATTAATATTTGTATAAGGTGTAAGGAAGGGATCCAGTTTCAGCTTTCTACATGTGGCTAGCCAGTTTTCCCAACACCATTTATTAAATAGGGAATCCTTTCCCCATTGCTTGTGTTTCTCAGGTTTGTCAAAGATCAGATAGTTGTAGATATGCGGCATTATTTCTGAGTGCTCTGTTCTGTTCCATTGGTCTGTATCTCTGTTTTGGTACCAGTACCATGCTGTTTTGGTTACTGTAGCCTTGTAGTATAGTTTGAAGTCAGGTAGCGTGATGCCTCCAGCTTTGTTCTTTTGGCTTGGGATTGACTTGGCGATGCGGGCTCTTTTTTGGTTCCATATGAACTTTAAAGTAGTTTTTTCCAATTCTGTGAAGAGAGTCATTGGTAGCTTGATGGGGATGGCATTGAATCTATAAATTACCTTGGGCAGTATGGCCATTTTCATGATATTGATTCTTCCTATCCATGAGCATGGAATGTTCTTCCATTTCTTTGTATCCTCTTTTATTTCATTGAGTAGTGGTTTGTAGTTCTCCTTGAAGAGGTCCTTCACGTTCCTTGTAAGTTGGATTCCTAGGTATTTTATTCTGTTTGAAGCAATTGTGAATGGGAGTTCACTCATGATTTGGCTCTCTGTTTGTCTGTTATTGGTGTATAAGAATGCTTGTGATTTTTGTACATTGATTTTGTATCCTGAGACTTTGCTGAAGTTGCTTATCGGTTTAAGGAGATTTTGGGCTGAGACAATGGGGTTTTCTAGATATAAAATCATGTAATCTGCAAA
Organism: Pongo abelii; assembly: GCF_028885655.2. Lineage (NCBI taxonomy): Eukaryota > Metazoa > Chordata > Mammalia > Primates > Hominidae > Pongo > Pongo abelii. The sequence continues at coordinate 29,036,050 of NC_071998.2, forward strand.
CAGGGACAACTTGACTTCCTCTTTTCCTAGTTGAATACCCTTTATTTCCTTCTCCTGCCTGATTGCCTTAGCCAGAACTTCCAACACTATGTTGAATAGGAGTGGTGAGAGAGGGCATCCCTGTCTTGTGCCAGTTTTCAAAGGGAATGCTTCCAGTTTTTGCCCATTCAGTATGATATTGGCTGTGGGTTTGTCATAGATAGCTCTTATTATTTTGAGATATGTCCCATCAATACCTAATTTATTGAGAGTTTTTAGCATGAAGGGTTGTTGAATTTTGTCAAAGGCCTTTTCTGCATCTATTGAGATAATCATGTGGTTTTTGTCTTTGGTTCTGTTTATGTGCTGGATTACATTTATTGATTTGCGTATATTGAACCGGCCTTGCATCCCAGGGATGAAGCCCACTTGATCATGGTGGATAAGCTTTTTGATGTGCTGCTGGATTTGGTTTGCCAGTATTTTATTGAGGATTTTTGCATCGATTTTCATCAAGGATATTGGTCTAAAATTCTCTTTTTTGGTTGTGTCTCTGCCCAGCTTTGGTATCAGGATGATGCCGGCCTCATAAAATGAGTTAGGGAGGATTCCCCCTTTTTCTATTGATTGGCATAGTTTCAGAAGGAATGGTACGAGTTCCTCCTTGTACCTCTGGTAGAATTCGGCTGTGAATCCATCTGGTCCTGGACTCTTTTTGGTTGGTAAGCTATTGATTATTGCCACAATTTCCCAGCCTGTTATTGGTCTATTCAGAGATTCAACTTCTTCCTGGTTTAGTCTTGGGAGGGTGTATGTCTCGAGGAATTTATCCATTTCTTCTAGATTTTCTAGTTTATTTGCATAGAGGTGTTTGTAGTATTCTCTGATGGTACTTTGTATTTCTGTGGGATCGGTGGTGATATCCCCTTTATCATTTTTTATAGCATCTATTTGATTCTTCTCTCTTTTCTTCTTTATTCGTCTTGCTAGCAGTCTATCAATTTTGTTGATCCTTTCAAAAAACCAGCTGCTGGATTCATTAATTTTTTGAAGGGTTTTTTGTGTCTCTATTTCCTTCAGTTCTGCTCTGATTTTTAGTTATTTCTTGCCTTCTGCTAGTCTTTGAATGTGTTTGCTCTTGCTTTTCTAGTTCTTTTAATTGCGATGTTAGGGTGTCAATTTTGGATCTTTCTTGCTTTCTCTTATGGGCATTTAGTGCTCTAAATTTCCCTCTACACACTGCTTTGAATGTTTCCCAGAGATTCTGGTATGTTGTGTCTTTGTTCTCGTTGATTTCAAAGAACATCTTTATTTCTGCCTTCATTTCGTTATGTACCCAGTAGTCATTCAGGAGCAGGTTGTTCAGTTTCCATGTAGTTGAGCTGTTTTGAGTGAGTTTCTTAATCCTGAGTTCTAGTTTGATTGCACTGTGGTCTGGGAGACAGTTTGTTATAATTTCTGTTCTTTTACATTTACTGAGGAGAGCTTTACTTCCCACTATATGGTCAGTTTTGCAATAGGTATGATGTGGTGCTGAAAAAAATGTATATTCTGTTGATTTGGGGTAGAGAGTTCTGTAGATATCTATTAGGTCCGCTTGGTGCAGAGCTGAGTTCAATTCCTGGGTATCCTTGTTAACTTTCTGTCTTGTTGATCTGTCTAATGTTGACAGTGGGGTGTTAAAGTCTCCCATTATTATTGTGTGGGAGTCTAAGTCTCTGTGTAGGTCACTCAGGACTTGCTTTATGCATCTGTGTGCTCCTGTATTGGGTGCATATATATTTAGGACAGTTAGCTCTTCTTGTAGAATTGATCCCTTTACCATTATGTAATGTCCTTCTTTGTCTCTTTTGATCTTTGTTGGTTTAAAGTCTGTTTTATCAGAGACTAAGATTGCAACCCCTGCCTTTTTTTGTTTTCCATTTGCTTGGTAGATCTTCCTCCATTCTTTTATTTTGAGCCTATGTGTGTCTTTGCACGTGAGATGGGTTTCCTGAATACAGCACACTGATGGGTCTTGACTGTTTATCCAATTTGCCAGTCTGTGTCTTTTAATTGGAGCATTTAGTCCATTTACATTTAAAGCTGATATTGCTATGTGTGAATTTGATCCTGTCATTATGATGTTAGCTGGTTATTTTGCTTGTTAGTTGATGCAGTTTCTTCCTCGATGGTCTTTACAATTTGGCATGCTTTTTCAGTGGCTGGTACCGATTGTTCCTTTCTATGTTTAGTGCTTCCTTCAGGAGCTCTTTTAGGGCAGGCCCGGTAGTGACAAAATCTCTCAGCATTTGCTTGTCTGTAAAGTATTTTATTTCTCCTTCACTTATGAAGCTTAGTTTTGCGGATATGAAATTCTGGATTGAAAATTCTTTTCTTTAAGAATGTTGATTGGCCCCCACTCTCTTCTGGCTTGTTGAGTTTCTGCCGAGAGATCCGCTGTTAGTCTGATGGGCTTCCCTTTGTAGGTAAGCCGACCTTTCTCTCTGGCTGCCCTTAACATTTTTTCCTTCATTTCAACTTTGGTGAATCTGACAATTATGTGTCTTGGAGTTGCTCTTCTCAAGGAGTATCTTTGTGGCGTTCTCTGTATTTCCTGAATCTGAATGTTGGCCTGCCTTGCTAGATTGGGGAAGTTCTCCTGGATAATCTCCTGCAGAGTGTTTTCCAACTTGGTTCCATTCTCCCCATCACTTTCAGGTACACCAATCAGACATAGATTTGGTCTTTTCACATAGTCCTATATTTCTTGGAGGCTTTGTTTGTTTGTTTTTATTCTTTTTTCTCTAAACTTCCCTTCTTGCTTCATTTCATTCATTTCATCTTCCATCACTGATACCGTTTCTTGCAGTTGATCGCATCAGCTCCTGAGGCTTCTGCATTCTTTACGTAGTTATCGAGCCTCGGCTTTCAGCTCCATCAGCTCCTTTGAGCACTCCTCTGTGTTGGTTATTCTAGTTATATATTCGTCTATATTTTTTTGAAAGTTTTTAACTTCTTTGCCTTTTGTTTGAATTTTCTCCTGTAGCTCGGAGTAGTTTGATCCTCTGAAGCCTTCTTCTCTCAACTCATGAAAGTCATTCTCCGTCCGGCTTTGTTCCATTGGTATTGAGAAAGTGTGTTCCTTTGGAGGAGGAGAGGCGCTCTGCTTTTTAGAGTTTCCAGTCTTTCTGCTCTGTTTTTTCCCCATCTTTGTGGTTTTATCTACTTTTGGTCTTTGATGATGGTGATGTACATATGGGTTTTTGGTGTGGATATCCTTTCTGTTTATTAGTTTTCCTTCTGACCGACAGGACCCTCAGCTGCAGGTCTGTTGGAGTTTGCTAGAGGTCCACTCCAGACCCTATTTGCCTGGGTCTCAGCAGCGGTGGCTGCAGAACAGCGGATTTTCATGAACCGCGAATGCTGCTGTCTGATCATTCCTCTGGAAGTTTTGCCTCAGAGGAGTACCCGGCCTTGTGAGGTGTCAGTCTGCCCCTAATTGGGGGGTGCCTCCCAGTTAGGCTGCTCAGGGGTCAGGGGTCAGGGACCCACTTGAGGAGGCAGTCTGCCTGTTCTCAGGTCTCCAGCTGCCTGCTGGGAGAACCACTGCTCTCTTCAAAGCTGTCAGACAGGGACATTTAAGTTTGCAGAGGTTACTGCTGTCTTTTTTGTTTGTCTGTGCCCTGCCCCCAGAGGTGGAGCCTACAGAGGCAGGCAGGCCTCCTTGAGCTGTGGTGGGCTCCACTCAGTTCGAGCTTCCTGGCTGCTTTGTTTACCGAAGTAAGCCTGGGCAATGGTGGGCACTGCTCCCCCAGCCTGGCTGCTACCTTGCAGTTTGAACTCAGACTGCTGTGCTAGCAATCAGCGAGACTCCGTGGGCGTAGTAGGACCCTCCGAACCAGGTGCGAGATATAATCTCCTGGTGTGCCGTTTTTTAAGCCCGTCAGAAAAGCGCAGTATTAGGGTGGGAGTGACCCAATTTTCCAGGTGCAGTCTGTCACCATTTTCTTTGACTAGGAAAGGGAACTCCCTGACCCCTTGCACTTCCCGAGTGAGGCAATGCCTTGCCCTGCTTTGGCTCACACATGGTGCACTGCACCCAGTTTCCTGAGCCCACTGTCTGGCACTCCCTAGTGAGATGAACCCGGTACCTCAGATGGAAATACAGAAATTACCCGTCTTCTGCGTCGCTCACGCTGGGAGCTGTAGACCTGAGCTGTTCCTGTTCGGCCATCTTGGCTCACTTCACAGTCTTTAGCTTGCAGTTTTTAAGGTCGTCGTGGTCATCTCCATGCCCACCAGCCAGAAAGTAGAGAATTTTATGTGCAAACATTTACATATGTTTGTGTTCCACTTTCTAAAACTTAATCTCATGGCACCACATAACTTCCAGGGAAACAAGATATATAGTTAGCTGTGTCCCTAACAAGAAGAGGCAGTGTATTTTGGTAAACATTTTGTATTCTTTGTAATAATAAATATATTTTATTTGAGAGATCTAGAGTCTAAACATATGATCTATATAATAACAATTATGTGTACAGGTAACAGTGGGTGAGTCTATAACAGGTTCCTAAAGGTTAAGTGACTGCCTAAAATCATATAATGAATTAGTGGAATATCCTAGGCAATCAAGGCTCTAGATTCCAGTCTAATATCCTTTCTAATATATGTTACCTGGTGATAGAGTTATAATTTGTCATATTCAGTCACTCCCAGAAGCAGTTCTGCAGTGAATGTAAATAGTAAACAGATTTTAAATTCTGCAGTCAATACAAATAGTTATTGTAAATAGGAAGTCTTCTATGTTCACAGAGTTTTATTAAGAATATTTTACAAACATTGTTTTCTCTTGATGCAATGCTAATATTGACACAGCTGAAGCCAATTAGTTTAATTAGAAGTCATTTAAACAACATTCATTTCATTGTTCTTTTATTTGTTGGTAGTAATTTAGATTGTGAGCCCACTGGACAAGAATGGAATTGAATTTAACAAGTTTTTGAGTGTCCTTTGAAGGTACTGGTGGTGAAAATAATCTTGATATAATATAGCATATCCATTATAGCATTATTGACGTGTTTTGTATGTTTCACTCCACTGCATGAGTATGGTAAATGAATTTAAAAATATATAATTAAAGGGGAGTGATGTCAGCAAGAACGCAGAATAGGAAGGATTAGGTTGCACTTCCCTGTAACAGAAAATTCAATGAGAAACTATCCATAGACCAGAACACAGTTTTGAAAATCCCAATACTTAGAAAAAAGCCTTAAACACTGGCATGTTCTGCAAAACTGAATGAAAACAAAAATGGAAAAGTTAGAAGAATGGTGTCACTTCAACTGTGCCACCAGTCCCACTACCCCAGGTAGGCACAATGCCAGATGAAGAGGATTTTCCTGGGCCCATGGTTTCTACAGGAGAAAAAGAGAGCCAGAAGCAGTTATCTAGTTTCTTTAGCATTTTGTGATGCTTCCCAAGAAGCCCATGTTGGTCTTACCCCATGGGGAATATGGTGGGTAACTGTATGGCTAGACCACCTGGGGGAACATATCAATACAACAATCAGAAAACAGTGAACAAAATGTCGGTATTACAGCCTTACATATCAGTAATTACTGTGAGTGTAGATGGATTAAATTCACCAATAAAAGACATAGAGTGACCAAATGGATTTTTTTTTAAAGACTCAACTATATGCTGCCTAATACAGTCTCACCTTACTTTTAGGGACACACATAGACTGAAAGCGAAGAAGTTGAAAATATTTTCTATGCAAATGGAAAGCAAAAGAAGGCAGGGGTAGCTATTCTTATCTCAGACAAAATAAACTTTAAGTCGAAAACTGTAAAATGAGACCAAGAAAGTTATTATATTGTGTGAAAAGATGAAGTAATCAGGAAAGTATAACAATTGTAAATATATATGCACCCAACATGGGAGCACCTAGATAAATATAACAAATATTAAACTACCTGAAGGGAGAGATAGACTATATTGCAATGATAATAGGAAACTTTAATATAACTTTTCAATAAAGGACCGTTCATCTGGGCAGAAAATTAATAAGGAAACACTGGAATTGCACAACACTTCAGGCCAAATGAACCTAGCAGACCTGCATAAAACAGTTCATCCAACAGCAACAGAAAATACACTCTTCTAAGGCAAACCCAAAACATTCCCCAAGATAGATCACATGATAAGGCACAAATAAAGCCTTAGAAAGTTTAAGATTGAAATCATATCAAGTATGTTTTCTGACCACAATGCCATGAAACTAGAAATCAATAGCAGGATGAATTTGAGAAAATCCATAAATACGTGCAAATTAAACAATATGTGCCTGAATGGATAAAATAATACATTTTAAAGAGGTATTTTAAAATATCTTTAGATGAATGGAAATGCAAATATGACACACCAAAACTTATGGGATATAGAAAAAAGAGTTCTAAGAGGTAAGTTTATAACAATAAATGCTTATATTACAAAAGAAGAGGGATCTCAGATAAACAACTTAAGGTTGCCCCTCAAGGAACTAGAAAAAGAAGAACAAACTAAGCCCAAAGTCAGCAGGAAAAGAAGAAGGCAGAAATAAATGAAATATGGACTAGAAAAATAATACAAAAGGTCAATAAACTAAGAGTTGGTTTTTAGAAAATATCAAATTAACATGCTTTTATTTAGTCAGCTATGAAAAAATAGAGAAGATTCAAATAAATAAAATTATAAATGAAAGGGAAGACATTAAAGTTGATAGCACAGAAATACAAATAATTTTAAGAGACTACTATGAATAATTATAAATCAACAAATTGGATAACCTAGAAGAAATAGATAAATTCTTAGACACATACAACCTACCAAGACTGAATTATGAAGAAATAGCAAATACGAACAGACCAATAATGAGGAAGGAGATTTAATCAGTAATACAGTCTCCCATCACAAAAGCCCAGAATCTGAAGGCTTCACTGCTGAATGCTTCTTATGGCATCTTAGATATAGAAATCGTATATAGAAAACCCTAAAGACTCCACCAAAAAAAAAAACCTGTTAGAACTTATAAACAAATACAGCAATATTACAGGATACAAAGTCAACACACAGAAGTATCATTTTTATATACTAACAGTGAACTATCCAAAAAAGAAATCAAGAGAGTAATTCCAGTTATAATAGCTACAAAAAATAAAATACACAGATGTTCTCCAACTTGCAATGGCTTGACTTACGATTTTTAAAATTTAGGATTGGGAACTATTTAACCATTCTGTTTTTTACTTTCAGTATAGTATTTGATAAATTACATGAGATTTTCAAAACTTTATTCTCAATTAGGTTTTGTGCTGGGTTTAAATGTTCTGAGCACTTTTAAGGTAGGCTGGGCTAAGCTATGATGTTTGGCAGTTTAGGTGTATGAAATGCCTTTTTGACTTATGATATTTTCAATTAACAATGGGTTTATAGGGACATAACCCCATTGTATGTCAAGGAACATCTGTTCTTAGGAATAAATTTGACCAGGGAGATAAAGGAGTTGTATATTGAAAACTGTAAAACACTGATGAAAGAAATTGAAGAAGACACAAATAAATGGAAAGATGGTTTGTGTTTATGTATTGGAAGCATTAGTATTTTTAAAATGTCCATACTACCTAAAATGAACTACAGATTGAATGTAGTTTTCATTGAAATTCCATTGTCATTGTTCATAGAAAGAGACAAAAGTTGTAAAATTCATTTAGAATTCTCAAAAATCTTGAATAGCCGAGGCAATCATAAACAAAAAGAACAAAGCTGTAGGCATCACACTACCTGAATTTAAACTATTATAATGCTATAGTAATTAAAATAACATGGTACTGGAAAATTAAATTAATTAATTAAACACACACACACATCAGCCAATGCAACAGAATAGAGAGCTCAGAAATGAACCAAGACATATACAGTCAATTGATTTTTAACAAAGGTGTGTACAACACATAAAAAGAATCATATAGCCTCTTCAATAAATGGTGTTGGGAAAGCTAGATATATGCATGCAGAAAAATGAAAGTGGACTCATCTCACAACATACACAGAAATCTACTCAAGATGGATTGAAGGCTTAATTGTAATACCGGAATCTGTAAAAACTACTAGAAGAAAACATAGGAGAAACAGGACATTGGTCTGGGCAGTAACTTTTTTTTTTATTTGACCCCCCAAAGTGCAGACAGCAAAAGTGAAAATAGACAAATGGGATTAGGTCAAAGAGAAGAGCTTCTGCACAGCAAAGGAAACAGCAGTATGGAGAAAAAACTTAGGGATTGGGAGAATATATTTGCAATCCATGCATTCTGTAAGGGGTCAATATTCAAAATATATAAAGAACTTAATTCAATAGCAAGAAAACAACACAACAACAACAACAACAACAAAATGGGCAAGGGACCTGAATGGAAATTTCTCAAAAGAAGACATACAAATGTCCAACATATATATGAGAAAATGCTCCACATCACCAATTATCAGGGAAGTTTAAGTTCAAAGCAAAATGAGACACTGTCTCACCTGTGGGAATGGCTGCTATCAAAAAGATGAAGGATAACACATGTTGGGAAGAATGTGGAGAGAAGGAAACTTTTGTACATTGTTGGTGGGAATGTAAATTAGTTATAGCCATTATGGAAAATTGTATAGAGGTTTCTCAAAAAGCTAAAATGGAATTACCATATGATCAAGCAAACCCACTTCTGGATGTTTACTCAAAAGATCTGAAGTCAGTTTGTCAGAGGTGTCTGCGCTCTCATGTTCCCTGCAGCACTATTGACAGCCAAGATATGGAATAAACCTAAGTGTTCATCAACAGATGAATGGATCAAGAATCTGTGGTACATATATACACAATGAAATGCTATGCAGCCCTAATAAAGAACGAAATTCTGTCATTTGCAACAACTTGGATGGAATTGGAGAATATTAGGCTAAGTGAAATAAGCCAGGCACAGAAAGACAAATACTGCATGTTTTCACTTATATGTGGAATCTAAAACAGTCAAACTCATAGAAGCAGAATAGAATGGTGGTTACAGAAGCCTGGAGGGTGGAGGCAATGGGGAGATAATGGTCAAAGGGTACAAAAGCTTAGTTAGACAGGAGGTCTAAGGTGGGTTTCTTTTTGAGGTATGTCACAGAATGTGGTGAATATAGTAATGGTAATGTATTGTACATTTCAAAATTGCTAAGAGAATAAATTTAAAATGTTCTTCCTACAAGAATAATAAATACTTGAAATGACGGGTATGTAAATTAGTTAGATTTAATTATTCCACATTGTATTCATGAATGATAACTTCATTTTGTATCCCATGAATATATAATTAAAAATTGTCAATTTACAATAAAGTTAAAAAAAGAAAATATTTTTATGCATCAACTTTGTATTAGGAAGCCCTCTTTTTCATTTTTATTTCTTAACTACTTTTTAAATTTTAGGTGATCTTTTCTATTTTAATGATTTAAAAAGTATCTGTCATTCGTTTTATTTCTCCTATCCTGGAAAGCATCCAAACGGTACAATAGTAATTTATGGGCTTTCAAGCTCTGTATGATCCAATTAAATTCCTGTGCCCTCTGATTCAAATAATTGTTATTTTGTATTTTGATTGAAAGGTTTTCAAGTATCTCAAAAGAGGGAGGTGAGAAAAAAAAAGTGATAAAATTAAACAGTAGGTTTTTTTAAGTGTGAAGGGAACCAGTTTTAGCATTAGTCTGTTGCAGAACTTTTAGCATTTTGAATACAAGTTTATGCCACTATGGGAAGTCTTTTATGTTCACAATGATTCTTTTTCCTGAGCACTCTCCACTTTTATGAAAACTTCAAAAATCCCTAACTATTACCAAAAGAGCACATATTCTTCCCTGTGGCTGAGCCAGGGGCTAGAGAACGGATTTTGTATTATGTGTTAGAACATTTTGACATTTATGTAGTATAAGATTACTGCAGACATAACTGAGAAATTCTTTGGGAAGATAAAATGAGAAGAGAGTGAAGAAGGGATTATATTGTGTGCATTTATGCCTTTTTAAAAAAGCTTTCTTCTGAAAGGGAGTGCTTACGGTTGTGCAAAGATAGAAGTGAATATACCTACATATTGGAGAAAACTTGAAGATTTTGGTTGATTGACATTTTAAACCCTCCAGATACAGACAAAGGATGATAGACTGAGGAGCAAGGTATATCAGTGTATCTTTTTTATCAGCATTGTTAAGGAGCTGATGCCACAATAATGGAGGGTACCCTTGAATGTTATTTTATTTTTTATTAGAGTAAATAAGAGTGAAACCCTTTTATTTAATTTGTTCAGTAAAAATTTTTGAACTCTATTAGCTACATTTTGGACTAGGTACTGTATAGATGCAATTGTTACCCTCCCTATCAACGGAGTTTGATGTGTACTTAAACACATTATTTAATAAATACTTAATAGAATTTTGTAGTCACTATTTATTATTATTTTGAGGATCTGTTCATATAGTTTCAGGAAATATACTAGTACTTTCAAGTTATTGAAATTTTATACAAATATTTGACTATGCTCTAAATAGCCCTGCAGCCTTCCATTTTATACTTAAGAACTTTAATTTATTACTACATTATGTATTTCTTCTTATTTGCTACTCACTTTGTATTAGTTTTAGTTCATTATATAACTTATTTAACATTGACAATGAACTTTTCAGCATTGCTGATGGAAAGCAAAGCAATTTGCTTAGTCATCAGTTCTTTTTTTTTTTTTTTTTGGATACCTCATATAATAAATGGGTCACCACACATTTTATGCAAAAGGCCAGGTAGTAGGTATTTTAGACTTTGCGAGACACAGTAATTTCCTCATTGCATATTCTTAGTTTTTTCTGATAATAGTTTAAAAATGGTAAAACTATTCTTACCTTGCTAGTAATCTGAAAACAGGCTATGGCCCAGACATGGCACACAGATAGTGTTTTGTCTACCCATAATTATAACTTGAAATTGGCAACATTTCAGCTTCCACTGACTGTTGAGTTCATGTGATTTCTTCTTATGTACCTTCAATTATAAAATATTGGGAAAAAGTAGGTGAGAGATGGCATTAAAAAAGCAACCAAATGAATTGTCAGTCACTAGCAAACAAAAGATTCACATATGAAAAACCAGATGGAGATACATTTCAGCTAAACTGTAATTTATTTCAAAAGGTTTTAATAGTATTAAGTACGAAAGCTAGTTATATATTATTGGTGGTATCTGTAAGGTAAAGTTTTTCATTTTCAAAATTATTTTATTCCAAGATATTATAATGCTTATTATTCTATTACATAAAATAATTCTCCTTTGTGATGTTTTGTAAAATGACTACTACATGCAATTCTTTAAAATTTCCCTATATTTTGGTATAATACAGGTAATGATTCATATATTTATTGTGAAAGCTTTAGAAAAATTATCTCTGAGGGATAGCTACCAAATCTTTGTTTTGTTGCAACATTACATTCTATCACTGAAATAAATATGATACCTTATTTTGAAAATATAGAAATCCTCAAATGGATTAAACCAGTTGAGCTCCTACCTGGTTTTTGCCACCAAGACAAATCTCCATAGGACTTAGAACACTAGATTAACTGGCAACTTGTGGCCTTGATCTGCATTGTAGAAGTTGGCTTACACATAATGCAAAACTTTTACTGAGAATAGGAATGTGGGTACTTTCACCCTGAGCATCTCCCTCCATTTTCTACCCCCAAAAGACTTTTTCAATTATTAGTAAATGACTTAAATGATGGTTTATTTTAGTTTAATCATCATATTTTTCCTTAGCTTAGTTGCTAAAGTTTACAATGCATGTGAATCACCTAGGAGGCTTTATTAATATGTATATCCCCAAATCCTTCCCCTATCCCACAGACAATTTAGTAGTTGTAGGACGATGTTTAGAAATTTGAATTTTTAAAGTATATATGCCAGTTCTCATGTAGATAATTCATGGCACTGCATTTTGAGAAACACACTCTTAAACCATATCCTACTTATATATCTGGTTACTGAAATAAAATTAGACTCTTTTTACTCTAGACTTCTATTTCTCTGCTGTAACACTTATGCCGGCAGTTGAATCAAAGTGTGATCTTGAGGAAGGCAGAATCACATCTGGGTTTCCAAATTTCATTCCAATTTTCTTTCAGTATACCAGGCTGCATTTCCCAGCATGTGGCATCCCCAGATTTGTAAACTCCTTGTAGAAATGGAGCCTGATTTATTCACCTCTCCATCTGTCCCTGATGTTCCCTGTTTCACATGTAGTAGAAACTCAATAAATAAGGTAAAGTCCTTGCAAGTACCATTCATTGGAGCACTGTTTGAAACAGTAGATGTGTGGTAGAGATGGTGGGAACTTGCACTTTCCAAAGTTATCTGGATTCAATACCATTTGTCTTTCTGCCATCACCACCACATACCTGCCATTCCATGTTAGTACTCTGTTCAGTGGTATCGGGATAAGTTTGTCAAGACAGGGGCAAAGTGAGACTTGCTTGGTGCCTTCATTTGAAAGTGATGTATAAGGGAATAAAGTGTTTACCATAACAGCAGAAAGTCAGAATGATATGGCTTTAAATAAAAGGGAAATTTCATGAGTGCATTAAGGAAATGTTGTTCAGATAAGAAATATTCTATTCTTTTGATTGCGGTTTTAGAATCTCTCTAAGGATCTTAAGTAGAGGAAAAATAAACTTATTTTATTTCAAGTGGCATAGGCATTCCTTGACTGAAAGCAGAATCTGAGATCAGACTCTGCCAGTAGATACGTGTTCCTGCCTAAATTACTGATCCCAGATTCTTCATATTCCCAGAGATAGCACTATATTGCTCTTAGGGTTCTTTGAAGGGTGGATTGAACAATGCATATGAAAGCACTATGCACTTGTGTATTGTTGATTAAGAAGCTAGCCACTTCATCTCAAAATAATATCTCCTTTAGTTCGCTCATTTGCTTGAAGAAAAGCAAAGTGTTGATTATGGTCAGTAGGAGAAATATGGTTCATAATGCTAGTGACTGTCTATTACCAGTAAGGTACGGTGTCACCCCTCCTTCCTCAATAATTACTTTATTCAACTGAAACATCCATTGATCATCCAGTATGTGCCAGGCACAATCCTAGGCAATTATGGTACAACAGTTATCAGAACAGTCAAGAATTGCCATTCTTATGGAGTTTACATTCTCCATGTAGGGTAGGGAGATATTGATGATACAAAAATAAAAGAATAAAATACAGAGTATGCCAGATGGTAATAAACAAGATATAGGAAGTGAAGCAGAGAAGAAGGATAAGGAGCGAGAGTTCTCAAATTTTAAATGGAGTGGACTCAGAGGGCTCCCTGAGCAGGCGACCTTTGAGCAAATAGTTAAAGAGAAGAGAGACAGGGCCATATGGAGATGGCAGGAGCAGTCCAGACAGAGCATAGCAAGTCTTAAGGCCTGGAGGCGCATGTGTGTCTAGTGTTTTTGAGATAGAAAATAAACTGATGTGGTTGAAATGGAGTAAGCAAAGGAGAGAAGAGGAAATTAACAAACTCTTCTCCAGAGACGTTGTAGAAGGTGTAACCGGGGAGGGGTTGTGGATTCTGTATGTCTTTCTGGCCATCATACAGACTTTGTGTCTGATTGAGATGAGAAACACTGAAAGGATTTGAGCAAAAGACTGATGTCCTTATTTAAAATTTTTAAAAAAATTACTCTGGGTACTATTGAAAATGGATTATAGAGACATAAAGATGGAAGTACGGAGATCAGTTAGAAGCCTCCTGCAATACTCTTGGTGAGAGGATATTGGTTGGGCCCTATGTGGTCATTATGAAGCTGGAGAGGAGATTCTGAATGTGTTTGAAGGTAGAGTCATGTGGTTTGGTGATGGTTTGGATCTAAAGTCTGACGGAAAAAAGGTCATTAATTTTTACTCAAGGATTCAGAAAATAGATTTGCCTTTTTAAGTTGTAAACACTGTTGGAAGGGCAGATTGGGTTGGGAGGAGCACAGATCAAGACATTGTTTGCTTGTGGTTCCAATGGGATTATACATATTATATTTCTATGTGAAGATGGCAATAAATGTTGGCTATACATCATAAAACATTGGGAAATGAATATGGCTGATACAGAAGTCACTGATATTTTGTTCATAGCTTATTTGAACCGCAATATAATGTCTTGTTTTCCCTGAGCTGAAATGTGACAGTCAAATATCAAAAAGCGATATATTATTTAAATTAGAATGGGACTATTACATTTATTTTGTCCAGCACACATGTTTCAATGGACAAATCCATAATGTGAAGAAAACTGTTATAATTAGTGGATTTGAGATTTTTTTTTTACTTTGTAGCATCAATGTATAGATTTGTCATTTTTCATATGAGTGTGGCATAGTCCCACATATGTACAATAAACAATGTATAGTGTTCAGTCTAGCCTGCTAGACATCAGCATACAAGTCTACTGAAATAGCCAAAGGTCCCATTTGGAATATACGGGGCCTTGAGTATTTCAAGGCCACGTGTGTGTGTGGGTCTGTGTGTGTGTGTATGTGTGTGTAAAATAAAATATATGTATACAAAACATATATTCCTATATATGTGATATATCTGGACATAAGTGTATATTGAAGAGGACATTTTTTGTTTTGTTAACCCAGCATCAGCTCTCTTTTTGGAAATATCCCTTTTTACCTTTTCTACCACCCATAGCTGCTTTGAAAGCCACCATATGGTACACTAGAGAGATCCATGGGTGGACATCTTCCTGTCACTGTCTAATCATGGTTCTTACCTGACAGTTTTGGTACTAATGTTAAGAAATAAAATATAGTATTTCCTTGGAAATTTTGCCCATAAGTTAAAAATGAAGGAACTAAAGACAGCATTTTTTTCAAATTATAGCTCAAAGAAGCAGACAAAAACAGAGAAACAAACACTAAGATAGCCCAAGACGGAAAGGAAGAGATAAAAAAGATTAAAAACAAAAGAGCAGACACGCAGGGTAGGAGAGAGAAATATTGGACAGTTCTGATAGTATTGAAGTTTCTGTTTTTTAGTGCTCAGTCTCACTCCTGCCTGTGGATTCAAGACTCCTGTACCCTCATTTAAATGATATTTGGAATAAAAATAATTACAATCAATGTATGACTATATACTTGTACAGACTAAAATGAGAATATTCATTTTATTTCTGAGAGAATATACATAATTTATTCAACACTCTTCTCTTCAGAATATCTGTGTTGGAAATATTTTTTTCCTGGGATAAAATAGAATGATAATTTTACTTCATTTGTTATCCTGCTTGTGTTCTTTTGTGTTCTAAGACTCAGTTGTAATGCTTGGCATTGATTAAAGCAGAAAAGCTTTGGAGAAAGAAAAACTGGCCATAGTGAATTCTACTGTTGTACCCAACATCTCCATATTATTTCATCTAAGTTTAAAATGAAACAAAATACTCTCAGTATTTATTGAGGACTTAATATGTGTCAGGCATTGTACAAAGTACTTATTCCATTTTTTCTCATTTTCCTGTCAACAGTCTCTAGAGCATTATTCCTATTTTATAAGGGAGGAAACTGAAATTTAATTAGGTTTCCTCCCCACGGCCTCACAACTGTTGACTGGAAAGAAGATGTAGGACTCCAATAACTGCTACAACATACCCTATCATAGGCACAGAAAAACCCAGGAAATTGTGCTGCATGAATATACTATTGGCTGTTAATCTAGCCCAAAAGTACTATTTTTAGTTACAGTTGTTCTCACTCCACCCCAGGGAGAAGAAAATTAATGTAGGCTGCCAAAACATCAGATTTCACATTCAACTCAATAATTCATTCCAATATTTGACAATCCAGTACATCCAATATTTAATGACTTTGGGTTTCAGGGAGTTTTTATATATTTCCAATTCCCCAAAGAGCATATTTTACTGTTCACATGTATAGTGGAAATGGAAAAGATTTGGTTGCCATAGTCTAAATAACATTTTTTTACATCAGTGTAACTTTTTTTTATGATGCCATCTACTATCCCTAAATGAATAAAATAAGTTTCTTCATTTTCCAGTGGTTCTGGCTTCCCAGTTCTGTGATTATGGAAATGGCTTCCTCTGAATTCTCTCCAAGTTTTTATAGATCCTGTCAGTTTGAGAATTCAGAAGGCTTTGTTTCAAGACAGCCACATCATTTATACTGCTCAGCCAGAATTCAGCTCCTAGTGAACTTAGTGTGAGATTCAGCTCAGCTCAGTGTGTCACAAGCAGTTTTTTGACACTAGAATTTAAAATCCTCAGAGTCCAGGTGTGGTTGACCCAATTACCTTCTGGCTTGGACTAAACTGTAATGTCCATCCACGGGGAAAAACGGGATCTTACAATGCCATTTTACATATATGTATAGAGAGATGTATACTTATATACAAATTTCTTTTAGTTTGAGCTTTGATTTGGTCATATCCAAATAATTAGAAATCATACATCAGGGCAATACAGCAAAACTGTGCCATAACACTATAAATAGTTTCCAGAAAATTAAATTGTATGAAATGCAGGTCGCTATTATTATAAAATTAAAGAAAAAATATTTTAAAATCACTTTAGGCTTTCAAAAATCATAAACATAATGAACTTATAAAATACACACCTATCAGTACAGTCTGTCTGGTAAACTGAAAGCATCCCTATGGATTATGAAGCAATAACTTCTGAAGCCTACTCCTCCTCCCACAGAGATAAGAAATTTACCCTGCGTTGATGAAAAAAGGAACTTATGCAGGACAGAAGCCGTTCTCCAATTGTATATAATATAGACAAATGCCCCTTATTGGGGTGTGTATTACATGGCTTTCATTATTTTAACCATAGTTTTGCTAGGTGAGTTACCCTAGAATTCTGTTTATGTTTGTAAATTTTTTCTCATCAGAGTACCTGAGTTATGAGAATATTGGTAACTTTTTCTAATAAATTATTCATATAAGTTACAGAACTCCTAATCAGAAAAAGTAGAGCAAGGTGACCTTAGTAAAATTTTCAATGTTAGCTTATTTTTTACATTTATAAATGTAATGACAGTATATCACTGGTTATTTCCTTCTAACAAAATATAAATTGCCACTAAACCCTTAGCCACACTGTATGACTAATTCAAGCCATCTGCCATGAGTCTACCAGATATTTTTATATTCTGAGTTAATGAGAACTGATAGACCATTTCATTCCTTTTTTCCTCAAAACTTGAGACTAATAAACATCAATTGGAGGTAAGAATTCTTTTTTTTTTAATGATGCAGGCTTCCTTGAACTGCAGCTTAGGAAATAGCAATACTCTGTTCTTTGGCTCATTTAGAGCTCAGCATTTTTATGAGTTAACACCAATATCTTATATAGCTGATCCTATCCTATCAGTGTTTTGAAATAGTTTTCTCTATAGATAACATGAGGGAAATTCAATATGATAGTGCCTTTTGTCACAAAGTGTACCTTAAATTTAAGTCTAATAAGAAGAGATTAAAAACAGATGCAATTTTTATTGCTTAGTGTCAAGAATCAGTTATTGTGCAATGTTGAGTGTGGTTACATTCTTATGTGGTGGGCTTATATGCTTATCTCTATCAATTGCATGATCTTCCTATAGTACAGATTTTAGATCCACTTTTCTCCGGATCATGGTGTGACAATGAATGGACTAAATGTTTATTGCTTCTGAGATGGTTTGGGAATAACATTTACATTAGGCACAAAGAGAAAAGTATAGCTGAGATCACCTTCTAGGGTTCTATGTTGTTACTTTATATTTAAAGGAAAAATAGCTCAGGTATGCTTGAAGGAATTAGATGGGACCACTTGCTTATTGGAAACTGAGAAAGCAGCCCCCTGACCTTTAATAATGTCTCAGTTCTACTCTTCTTAAGGCACCACTTATTTATCCTCTGATAAATGCGTTTGGACTTGTCAAAGGAGGATCACAGCCTACAAGTAGGTAATCGGAGAAAAATATAATTTAATTCTTTGTTTGACAACAATTCTAAGAAGAATCTGGAAGAAAGACAACTGAAAAATTAAGTTAACTCAGGCAGAGACCAATAAAAATCAATCACCTAAGATGTTCCATAATTGATACGGTGAGTGCCGAAGACTTACAGTTACTTAAGTAATTATATATGATCAGGAAACTGAAGTTCAGTCATTTGTAATTTCATATCCCTGTTGCTAACCATGAATTATTAACAAATACATTATAAATACTTCTGAAATTTCCGATATGCTTGCTATCTTTAGATTATCAATTTGTGTAACTCTATAGGACACTGTAGTTTCCAGGGTGACAATGCTAGCCAATCTAAGCAAAGGCCTAATCTTAAGGTCCTTACGTTGATGAAAAGGTATTAAAGCCAAGGAGTAATAGAATATTAAGACCCATTATAATTCTGCATAATGAAACCACAAGTTGTATATGAGCCCCAGTGGGTTGGATGTCATAGATAATTTTGCATAACATGGCTGTTTCTACTTTTGCATGTGGGAAGCAGTGCCATTTCATAACCGTATGCCACAGAGCAAGTGGCACTAGGCACTGGCAAGTTATAGCAGAAATTTTAAGACCAGTGGCCCTCTTTTCTAATATTAAAAGTTTAGGTTATGCCACAGTCATTCTGGAAGTTCTCTATTACTCCTGGATTTATATTACATTAACCATCTGAGTCACTACCTGAGGTTCATAGGTCATCAGCCTTAAAATATAGATTAAGTTGGAGTCAAATGTACTAATTAGGTGCGCTGTCTTTCTGTTAACTTAGAGGCTATAAATTATGGGGTCTTTTTTTCTCTGCTTTTCCTAAGAATTTTCTTTCTCTTCTTTTGTGTAAATCATGCCAGTAGCTGAGAAATCAGCATCTTAGACCAACCTCAGGCAACCTCAAGCCTTTATCTTGCACCTTGGTGTGATTCTTTTCTTCCATACTTTTTCAGAAGTTAAGGAAGCCATACTATTTGCATCTTAATGCCTTCACAATTGTCCTTTCAGTTGATAGCTTCTATATGTTTACAGTTGAGTAACCTAGGGCCCAGATATTTCAAATTCCTCATTGAGGTTACCAAGTAATTTACAGCAAAGCAAGCAGTACAGTCCAAGAAATTCTGACTTGTCCAATGAAAACGAATACCAATCCTGGCTCCATTATTCACTACCTTCATGACAATGGAAATGTCTCAATTTTGAGTCAGGATTTTCTCATCTTTAAAATAGGGGTAATAGTATCTAAGAACTTTGCAAGTAGAAGGCTACATGTGAGATAATACAAATACAGTACCAGGCACATAGCAGGTACTCAATAAAAATTAATTATTTTTCCTTTCATTGGTGTTACTATGAAATTCTGACATCTGTGTCCACTTGCAATGTCTGGAATATCTTAATGTTCTCAAATGAAAGTCAAGTTTTATGGATTCATTGTATATTTTTTGGTTTGACCTTACCATGAGGCTTGCAAATACTATCTTATAACCCATTACTTTAATAACAAGGGAACTCCCATTTTTAACACTGTTTACATAAGCAATAAAAAAGAAAACTAATAAATACTAAGGCTTAACTTCCTCCTCCAGCCCACACATTTTAACTTATTGTTGTTTCTATTTATATCTTTTTTTTTTTTTTTTTTTTTTGAGACAGAGTGTTGCACTGTCGCCCAGGCTGGAGTGCAGTGGCACAATCTTGGCTCACTGCAACCTCCACCTACCAGGTTCAGGCAATTCTCCTGCCTCAGCCTCCCGAGGAGCTGGGATTACAGGTGCCCGCCACCACGCCCAGCTACTTTTTTGTATTTTTGGTAGAGACGGGGTTTCACTACATTGGCCAGGCTGGTCTCGATCTCCTGACCTGTGATCCGCCTGCCTCGGCCTCCCAAAGTGCTGGGATTACAGGTGTGAGCCACCACACCCAGCCTCTATTTATATATTGTTGTACTGTCTATATCTTGAAAAGTTGTTGTAGTTACTATTTTGGATTGGTTCATCATTTAGTCATTCTACTTAGTAAAAGAGTAGTTTACACACCACAGTTACAGTGTTATAATATTTTGTGTGTCTTGTGTACTTACTATTACCAGTGAGTTTTATACCCTCAGGTAATTATTTATTGCTCATTAATGTTTGTTTCTTCTGATTGAAGTACTCACTTTAACATATCTTGTAGGACCGGTCTCATGTTGATGAAATCCCTCAGCTTTTGTTTGTCTGGAAAAGTGTTTGTTTAACCTTTATGTTTGAAGGATATTTTTGCTGGATACACTATTA
The DNA here is from genome assembly GCF_028885655.2 of Pongo abelii. Taxonomy (NCBI): domain Eukaryota; kingdom Metazoa; phylum Chordata; class Mammalia; order Primates; family Hominidae; genus Pongo; species Pongo abelii. The sequence continues at coordinate 29,056,379 of NC_071998.2, forward strand.
TAAGGTAAAAGTGGCTTTCCTCCAGTATTTTAAATATGCCATGAGCTTGTATTAGTCTGTTCTCATGCTGCTAATAAAGACATACCTGAGACTGGGTAATTTATAAAGGAAAGAGTTTTAATTGACTCACAGTTCCACGTGGCTGGGGAGGCCTCACCAATCATGGCAGAAGCAAAGGGGAAGCAAGGCACATCTTACATGGCAGCAGGCAAGAGAGAGGTTATGCAAGGGAACTCCCATTTATAAAACTATCAGATCTCCTGAGAATTATTTGCTGCTATGAGAACAGTATGGTGGAACTACCCCCATGATTCAATTATCTCCACCTGGCCCTGTCTTTGACATGTGGGGATTATTACAATTCAAGGTGAGATTTGGTTGGGGACACAGCCAAATCATATCACCACTCTCTCCTGGCGTGTAAGGTTCCAACTGAAAACTCTGCTTCCAGACATATTGGAGCACCATTGTATGTTGTTTCTTTTCTCTTGCTGTTTTTAGGATCTTTTCTTTATCCTTGATCTTTGGGAGTTTGATTATTAAATGCCTTGAGGTAGTCTTCTTTGGTTTAAATCTGCTTGGTGTTCTATAACCTTTGTGGATTTGGATACTGATATATTTCTTTTGGTTTGTGTTCTCTGTTATTATTTCCTTGAAAAAACATTCTACTTCTATGTCCTTGTCTACCTCCCCGTTAGGCTGAAAACTCAGATTTGCCCTTTTGAGACTATTTCCTACATCTTATAGGCATGCTTTATTGTTTTTCATTCTTTTTTATTTTGTCTCCTGATATGGTTTGGCTGTGTAGTCACCCAAATCTCATCTTGAATTGCAGCTGTCATAATCCCCACGTGTTGTGGGAGGGAACTGGTGGGAGGTAACTGAATCACGGGCAGATTTTTCCCATGCCGTTCTCGTGACAGTGAATAAGTCTCACAAGATCTGATGGTTTTAGAAAGAGTGGTTCCTCTGCACGTGCTCTCTTGCCTGCCACCATGTAAGACGTGCCTTTGCTACTCCTTCACCTTCTGCCATGATTCTCAGGCCTCCCCAGCTATGTGGAACTGTGGGTCATTAAACCTCTTTTTCTTTATAAATTACCGAGTCTCCCAATATGTCTTTATTAGCAGCATGAGAACAGACTAATACATCTCTTCTGACTGCATATTTTCAAATAGCCTGTCTTCAAGCTCACTAATTCTTTTTTTCTGCTTGATCAATTCTGCTATTAAGAGATTCTGATGCATTCTTCAGAGTATTTTTCAATACTATTTTTCAGCTCCAGAATTTTTGCTTGTTTCTTTGTAATTATTTCCACCTATTTGTTAAATTTATCTAATAGAATTCTGAATTCCTTCTCTGTGTTATCCTGAATTTCTTTGAGTTTCCTCAACATAGTTATTTTGAAATCTCTGTCTGAAAGATTACAATATCTCTGTTTCTCCAGGAAGGATTGGTCCCTGGTGTCTTCTTTAGTTCATTTTGTGAGGTCATGTTTTCCTGGATGTTGTTGATGATTATGAATGTTCATCTGTGTCTGCACATTGAAGAGTTAGGCATATATTACAGTGTTTACAGTCTGGGCTTGTTTGTACCTGTCCTTCTTAGGAAAGCTTTTCAGATATTCATAAGGACTTGCATGTTGTGGTCTAAGCTGTTTTTGCTTTAGGGGGCACCCCAAGCCTAGTAATGCTGTGGTTCTTGCAGACTCATAAAGGTACTGCTTTGATGGTCTTCGAAAAGATCCAGGAGAATTCTCTGGATTACCAGGCAGAGACTCTTGTTCTCTTGTTCTCTTTGGAAGACTGTTTGTTCTTCCAAACAAACAGTCTCTCTCTCTGGTCTGAGCAACCTAAAGCTGGGGGTGGAGTGACACAAGCACCCTTGTGGCTACCACCACTATGACTGTACTAGGTTAGATCTGAAGCTATCACAGCACTGGGTCTCACCCAAGGCCTGCTGTAACCATTCTCTGGCTACTGCCTATGTTCACTCAAGGTCCTGGAGCTCTACAACTGGAAGGTGGCAAAGGTGGCCAGGCCTATGTCCTCACATTCAGGGCACCAAGTTCTGCTAGGCCCCTGGTTAGTCCAGAGGTGCCATCTGAGAGTCAAGGACTAGAGTCAAAAACTTCAGAAGTCTACCTGGTGTTCTATTGTAAATTGCAGCTGAGCTGGCAGCATTCAAACCACAAGATGCAGGCTGCCACTCTTTCCCCTGCCTTTTGAAAGGCAGAGGAGCCACACCCCATGGCCACCACCAACATAGGCCCACAGAGAGTAATGCCAAATTGCCACCAATGTTGCCTTAAGGCCCAAGGGCTCTCAAGTAAGCTTGTGCTTAATGCTACCTGGCTTGGGACTCACCCTTTAGGGCAGTGGGCTCCCTTCTGGCAATGGGCAGGTCCAGAAATGCCATCTAAGAGTCAAGTCCTAGAATCTATGACCCCAACATCCTGCTCGCTTAGTGCTCTATGCCACTGAGGCCAAGATAATACCTGAAGCCAGCAAGTCTCAGAGGCTCACCTAAGGTCCTCGACATATTACCTGGGTATTGCTGTTGATTATTCAAGGCCCAAGGGTCTTCACTTAGCAGATGATGAATGCTGTCAGGACTGGGTTTTTTCCCTTTAAGGCAGTGAGTTCTCTTCTTGCCCAGGGTGTGTCTGGAAATATCATCCAGGAACTAGGGCCTGGAACAGGGTTCTCATAACTCTGACCAGTTCTGTATCCTGCTGTGGCTGAGCTGGTATCCAAGAAGCAAGACAGTCCTCCTGCACTATTCCCTTTCCTCTCCTCAAGGGGAAAGAATGGGTCTCTTTTGGAGCTGCAAGCTGCACAGCCTGGGCTTTGAGGACGAGTGATGCCAGTACTTCCTTAACTGCTCTGGCTGGTGCCTCAATAGGTGGTGTACCCCCCACTAGTCCACTGTCTCTGGGCCCAGTTCATCACTAGGACTCCTGTAAAAGTTGCAGTCCTTGTCGCCTAGACTGCCTTTCAAGTTTACTTAGAGACCCATAGCACTTTAGCCTATGGTGGCAAGGATCACAGGAATTCAAGTTCTGACTTCTGGGATTGGCAATTCCCTTTTGGCTAGGGCTGGTCTAAATGCTCCCGTCTGTGGGTGGATGTCACTGAGTTTGGTCTAGTTTTCTTTTCTGCTCTAACAATACAGCCCGGAGTTCAATGTCTCGTAACTGCTGTGCTCTCCCTCCCTCAGCACACTGAAACACTCTCCACACCCTGCCACTGCTAGGGGGTGGGGGAGGGGTTGCATTAGCAATTCGAGATTTTTTCTACCTCTTAATTGCCTCTTTCAGGGATAGGATGTTAAAACTAGGTACTGTGAGTGCTCACCTGATTTTTTGGTTCTGACGAGGTGCTTTTCTTGTGTAAATACTTGTTAATTTTGTGTCCTTTTCAGGGGGACCATTTGTGGAACCTTGTATTCTACCATCTTGCTCCCTACTCCAAGGTGAGGTTTTGAAATGCAGATGAAATGTCTTCCTTTTCCTAAAAGCATTTCTTCACTTGGTTTCCAGGAGTCCAGGCCCTCCAGTAGCATGTCTCATCAGCCACTTCTTTTCAATCTCTTTTGCTCACTCTTCTTTTCTCTGGCCTTCCTAACACTGATGTGCCCCAAGCTTAGTACTAGGACCTCATCTCTTCTCTTCACTATTATTCCCTTCTCTTCCCTTTCTTCCCCTTCCTACCCTTCTTTTCCCACCTACACTGTCTTCCTTTGTGAACACATCTCATTGTCAGAAATCTGAAGTATATGCTGATGAATCATAAACACATATTTCTAGATCAAACTCTCTTCTGTGCTCCAGATTTCTAAATTTAACTGCCTACCTAAGTGTCTAATAGACATCCTAAACTCATTACAAAGAAACATGATATTTTAATTTTCTAAAGGATATTTTAATTTTAATTTTGCTTTAGCTACTGTCTGCTTCATTTCATTTAATGGTAACTCCACTCTTGGGTGCTCCATGGCAAAATCCTAAGAATCATTCTTGAATCTCCTCTCTTCCTTCATACCCACGTCAATTTGTTAGCAAATCCTTCTAGTTCTTCTTGGAAACCATAATCAAAAGCCTGTCACTTTTCACTCTCTCTACTACCATTACCCCGGTCCAAGTTATCAGGAACAGGGTAATGAATTATTAGAGCCACTTCCTGACTGGTTTTTCTGCTTTCACCTCTACATGTTTATAGTCTTTTCTCAAACAGAAGCCAAAGTCATCTTTTAAATCTCAAACCAGCTCAAAAACATCGAATGATTTCTTATTTCCCTTCAGCTCAAAAGCCAAAGTAATACTATGTCCTGTTACCTTTTAGACTTTGCTTTCTATTTATATTAATTTTCCTAGTCCTGCTTCAGTCCTAGTTACCAGCACAGGGCCCACTACCTGCCCCTGGTCTTTATACCTGCTGTTAACTCTTGCTTGGATTTTTTTCCTCAGATATTAGTCTTTCCTTTGAAGACTTTACTCAAGTGTTACCTTTTCAATAAGGGACGTGCTGACCACTCTGTAAAATTGTGTCCCATAAGACATCCAATATGCCTTAATCTGCTCTTTTTATTTTTTTAACACAGTGCTGATCTTCTTCTAATGTGTAAATAATTTACTACTATGCTATGCTTATTATTATTTATCTATAACCCCAGTAAAATGTGATCTCTACCAGGGCAAGTATTTTTTTCTTTAATGATTTAGTCTTACTTATGAAAAAAATTTACATATAACTATTGATTGAATGAAGGCATGACTATGTTATATACTTGTGCTGCCACATTCTCTTTTATTTCTGACTTCTGATAAGAATCACTATGTTCCTTTGGGAGCATGTGTCTACAAGAAACTATTATTACCCATAGGCATATATCTTAATTGCACTCTGTAGAGGTTTGATAACAATAAAGATCTGATTGCCATGTCACATTTTTTCAAGGTATCATCAGCTGTGTTAAAATTGCACTTTATACATCAAAATTAATACAAGTTCCAAGAAACATGAAGATAATTCTTTGTTTTAAAAATGAAACTAGTTATGGAATCTGGGATATGAAGTTTAATACCTAAAAAAGGACTTCTGAGATCTAATTCATTCTCTGCATTTATATTGGAACACAGAGGTTAAAAGAACACCAGTTCATCCAAAAGACATCTATTACATGCTATTAACATATGCCAGGCTCTGTCATAGGCTTTTGAAGTACAAAAGTGAAGTGCAACATTATTTTTACCTTTAAGAAGGTAGGGTAGCTTCTAATATTGTAAGTAAGATAGACAAGTAAACATTAATTTCATTACAATGAGATTTTTACTTTAATAAGAAACACTTGAAGAAACCTTGCTTGCAATTTAGCCCTGGAAAAGTCACTTGGGATCTACTGTGATTCTTCATCTCCTAGTTCATTGTAACAGGATAAAAGGGATCCAGGCTTTGTAACAAAGTAAAAGGAGATGTAGACCAGCCACTCCAGTATTTGAAAGGGAAATGTCCTAATAATCAATTTCTAGAGCAAAAACTTGGCATGTCTATTTTCCGTAAGTCTCAAAGATCTGTTTATATTAATTATTTATCAATTTTATACTGATGTCTGTGATCTGTGGCTCATCTGTTAAATGTTGCAACTTTTGTTCTAGTTTTATAACATTCTTAGTGATTTCATTAGTCCATTATAAAGTTCAGATAAAAGTATGACTGAAAAGTCTACTTTGGGGTGTCAAATAATATAAACTTAAAAGTTGAATCCAATGTTCAATTTGGTGTGCAAGACTTCATTAATATATGTATATTGTTTGAATAAAACAAAGTAGTACATACTTAGTATTAGGGTTTTGAGAAAACTTCCTTAAAGCTTCTTACAAAAACTTATTTGAAAATGATCAAGAAGTTGCATAAATCTTCTCTGACTTTTCTCTTTCTCGCTCTCTGCTAGAGGTGAAAGAGAAGAAATAGATTGTATGCTATACATCTTACAGTTTTAGTGATATTAAAAACACCTGTTCCCTTCCTGTCTATCAGAAATAAATCCTAACCTTGTCTGACAAGGCTATGTTGATGAGTTATAACATTTTTCTCTTAGATACCTAGAATCAACTCAGACTAATGGTCAATCTTGTTGCCAGGGGGAATAAAAGGTGATAAAACATAACTGAATGATGTAGGTGGCAAAAAGTCAGAAATTCAACAGTAATAACATGATCATCCCGTGCAACTAGCTTCTCTCTCTAAAAGAAAAGGTGACTGAGATGTGGAGGAATGCCCCCGGTCATATTTGGTTTTATTCTTCTCACATTTACTACCAGAAATGATACAAGGTTTATTTCCTTCTGCTTCAGTTTTCTCATTTTCTTCAGTCCCCTAGGAACTGGTTCTTGGCCTAGTGGTAGGATAGTTTGTACTCTCCAACACTGACTTTTCCTTACAATATTGCTTCAGTTACATTCTTTAGGCTCTACTTCATGCCATTTTCCTAAGTCCTTCAAGAAATAATTATTTGGGAACTGTGTTAGGTATAAGAACTCGGCAAAGCCCTCAAATTTGAGTGTGAATTGGGCACTGCCTTGGCCCTCAAGGCAGATAACAAACAAGGCAAGTAGGACTCAGCTCTAGGGGGGGCTCATGAAATAGAAGATTTTCAGTATAAGGCAGTTGGCATTAGAGATACAGTCTGGTCCCACAGCTTGCAGACTGTATGGTCATGCGTGAAATACTGTCAGTGCCTCATTTCTTCTTTTCCAAAATAGGTGAAATCTTGAAGAGTAATTTTGATCATAAGCAGTTTTCACATACTCTGCTCTCAATATATGTTAGTTTCTCTATTCTTTAAGTAAAGGGAGGACTCAATTTTATGCATCAGTAAGTGGGTATTAGTTAAAAGTGTACCCCCTACCTCTAGGTAAAGGCAAAAACAATATACTCTACTTATTTTTCTTTTCAAATAATGCTGCTTTTAACTGTTTTTTAAAGAACTCTTCCTGACATTGAAAGCAGTTCATCCTGGGGAGTCTCCATTACTTTTATGGAATACGTTAAACTCTTTCATGGGAGGCGATGTGGTCTACTGAAAAACAAATAAACAAAATATGCTCCATGTCAGGATAGTTAGATGTTTTACCTTAACTCTACCATATGCTAAGTGACATAAGTTACCAAGTCAATTGGTATCTCTATGTACTTGTGTGTTCATGCATAAGATAGGAGTAATAATACTACATATTTCACATAATGATTGTGAGAATTAATATATGACTAACGCATGATGGCTATTCATTTGTAAGCTGATTTATCACCAACCTTGCTTTGTCTGGAAAAAAAATATCCACTGCCTACCTGACAAAGTTGACGTATACATTATAATAGATAAATATATGGAATTCTTTGGAAAACAAGCCACATCTAAGGAATAAAAACGTAAGAATAGTGCTACTAATTATCATTGTGTGATTCTCTAACCGTTTGTTCATAGTTCTTCAAAGATAAAGAGGCCTCGATTCTTATCCTGCTTCTCAACCTCTCTTACTCTTTTGTTCTAATCCCTGCTTTTCAGACTTTAGTCAGTTTTTTCAGCCTCTTAATTTCTCAGAATAAGGACATTCAGCACAGTTTGAGAGGAAGTGGCCTTTCAATCTCAACTTTTATGTCAGGAAGCCTAAGGGGCCAATCACCTTCCTCTGGGCAACTTTTGGAAAGATGCTGGAAGGAGATTTTCCTCTATCCATAGATTATCTAAATCAATAGGTCTGTGGATTGAGCTTCTACAGGCACACAAGTGGGATAAAACTAGTCATTTAAATTGGCTTTCGGGGCTTTTTAGCTTTGCTTCGCAAAAATATCCTGTCTAGACAAATTCGTACTTAAATTTTCCCTATGCAGCCCTTGTGAAGACATATTTAGGCCTGAGAATTACTCTGCCACATGGATATATTTATATTATTTATATTTACTTATAGTTTCTCTGTTTCTTTTATATAGTTACTTTGTGTTTGATCAGTGGAGAGTAATCATTACTACCATTTTGTCTGGAAATTTCATAAAGATTAAAGATAGTTTAAGGTATTAAAAATCATAAAAGGGAGCTCAAGTGATTTTTAAGAAGTAGTATTTGAGTTGTTCCCATTAATTGATTCAATTAACTGTATGTTATGCTGGAAAACCTATTGTATTCACCCTCTCTGGGTAAGCCTTTTTAAATGAGCATTTATAAATTTCCTTTTCTCAGGAAGCAGAATGTAGTGGTGAAAATTAAGCATTAATTACAGAACTTACAATGCGAAGGAAACATGATTCTGAATATTAATCCTCATTATCCAGTGATTTAAAAATGTAGGAAACTGGAATGAATGTTTTCTTGTGCCCAGTTATACCCTGGACTTTGCTTTTGTTTTGAAAGTTTCTTGAAATAAAATCCTAGTATTTGTTTCTTTTAAAAGGAAGGGGTGAAGAGAGATTAGTAGTATCAATTGATATTAGTGTTCTGGTTACTGGGGTTTAAATAAAAATACTCAGATAATGCTTTTATGTAAATAGTTCACTATTCACTTTCTACTTATCTGAGGCAAATAAATTTTAAGTTAACTCTTGAATTTCTATCCTAAGAATTGTAATTAAATAAATCCTGAACTCTACTTGTTTGTTATCAGGATGGAATGCATGTCATTTCTACTCTTTACCATTTGATGCATAAAATGCCAACTTAGCTCCAAAAGACAGATTATTTAGATTATTAAAATTAATATAAGATTAATATAAGATTATTGTCTTATCTTCTATTTTTAAAATTGTATATTTTTTATATAAACTGGTAGCTCATGTGTTGAGATACTAGTGTTGGTGAGAAGTAAAAGTTCTGAAACTGCACAGGAAATATTTTCTTCTTCCTAGTTGCTTCCTTCCCTATATTAGACCATCCCATGTGCATAGTTCATAGGCATATATACTAAATTTATGCAAAACTAAACTTTTTATCTTTTTCTCTAAAATACTAAGCCTAGGGATTATACCAAAACTTAATCTTAATCATTTGTCTACTCTGTTTCCTCATGTTCACCCTCATTGACAATAGCTTGATTCAGGCCTCTAATATCTCTATCACAGTATATTGCAAAATTACCCTAACTGGTTGCCTTTCTTGTTACCTTGTCTCTACAATGATCTGTTTAAAACTAGAATCTGACTATGTCACTCCTTGTTTGTAACTCCTCGGTGGTTTCTCATTCCTACAGAATAACACCCCAGCTCTTAAACAGAGCATACTAGCCCTAAATAGTCTGCCCAAACTAGCTGAGAAAGCAGAACTGCTTTGGGGTTTCCATGTATATCATGATGCTTCTTGCCTCAATATTTTAGCTAATATTCTGGAAAGGTCTCCCTGTACTTTTTTTCTTAATCAGCTACTACTTTAATTTTAAGGTTGAGCTCACACATCCCTACAGGAAGCTTTTTTGATGTATTTCCTCTATCATCCACAGATACTGGGGACTGAATTAGGTGCCCTTCTCTGTTCTGTAATACTGACACAGTGATTTTTCATATAATTTCATATAATCCAGTTCATATAACTTCTGAACTGGATATTCTGTATCACAAATTGTCCTTGACTGTGATAAATGTAAGCTCCTTATACAGAATATGTATATGTATGTGTGTATATATATATGCATGTGTGTGTACATATATGTTTGTATACATGTATGTAGAGGGAATGTGTGTACACATATATACGCACACATATCATTTGCACCTTCACTTGACAAAGTATCTGACACAAGTAGATGGGTAATGATCAAATCTGGGTATTTAGGATATTCATCACCTTCAATATTGATCATTTCTTTGTCTTGGTAATATTTGAAACCTTTTATTCTAGCTATTTTGACATATACAATATATTATTGTTAACTGTAATCACCTTACTGTTCTATCAAACACTAGAACTTATTCCTTCTAACTATATGTTTGTACCCATTAACCAACCTCTATTCATCCTCTCTTCTCACACACACTCTTCCCAGCCACTGATAACTATCATTTTACTAACTCCACGAGATCAAATTTCTTAGCTCACATATGTGAGTAAGAATATATGATATTTGTCTTTCTGCGCCTGGCTTATTTCACTTACCATAATGACCTGAATTTGCATCCATGTTGCTGCAAATGACAGGATTTCATTCTTTTTTATGACTTTGTGTGTGTGTGTGTGTATGTATATATATATTCATATATATATTCATATATATTTATATATATTCATATATATATTCATATATATTTATATATATTCATATATATTTTTTATATAGTCATATATATTCATATATATTTATATATATTTTTATATATTCATATATATTCATATATATTTATATATTCATATATATTCATATATATTTATATATTCATATATATTCATATATATATATTCATATACCACATTTACTTTATTCATCCATTGATATATACTTAGTTTGATTCCATATCTTTGATATTATGAATAATGCCACAGTAAACATGAGGGTTCGGGTATCCTTTTCATAGATCAATAATTTCCTTACCTTTCGATACATACCCAGTAGTGGAACTGCTTGATCACATGATAGGAAACTTATCTTTTCTTATCTTCAATGTACTAGTCTTGAGCTGTGCTAATTATGTAGCCATTAGCTATATATGGCTACTTAAGTTAATTAAAATTAAATTAAAAACTCAATGCCAAATACTTATAGTGATATATAAAATAGTATCAACATTGCAGAAAGTTCTGTTAGTCAATACTCTTCTCAAGTATTAGTACAAAATGTCTTATTGTGACGTGGACTCTTCATGTAATGCAAATTTCTCTTAAAGATATTGAAAAATGGAAATTTCAGTTTCACTTTCCCCTTTTCTGTGTAATTGTCAGCGCTAAACACTTAAACAAATGCAGAACATTGTATCTTACTTAGAGACAATATAGGCAAAATATTATTAACATGGACAATGAAATACAGGAATTAAACCTTCAAGGATAAGTAGCATTTGGAGTACTGAGAAGGTAAAGGATGAGAAGAAAATATTTCAAATGAGTAAAGTTCCAGGATTAGGCCAGAGCATGGCCTAATGAATGTGTGGGTAAATCTCTTTAAGGGAAGTAATTAAAGTATGTTTAGGATTAAAGTAAGATGAGATGTAAAATTAAAAGGAGGATACAAAATAATATAATAAATGTATAGATATATGATAATATGTTATATGATAAATATATAATAGATGGATATATGATAAACAAATGTAGTAAATTATTAAGAGCAAAATCTAGTTATTGGTATATGGGTACTTACTATAAAATCCTTTAATTTTTACAGTTAATACAGCTTGATACTTTTACAGTAAAATATTTTAAAATTTACGTGTATACAATAATTTAGCTATGTACCAGTACATTATAAAGAAAGAGAAAAGGAGATGGCCTTATGACTATTTGTGGTATGAAGAAAGTTAGGCATATTTATTATCCTTGGTTTTCATACTTCAAGAACATTTAAAAAGTAAATGCAAAAATGTTTTAACTAAGTTTGATCTAAAAATAATGAATTTCTAATCTAAAGGTATGAGTGGAAAGATGTTGACATTTACTATCTGTATGAATTTGGATAAATTACTTAGTTTTAAATTCTCTAAGTCTTAGTTTCCTTTTTAGTAAACTGTGGTTAACAGTGGTGCCAACTTCCTAAGGTTATCATGAGGATTGACTGATTTAATACAGGTAAAGTACACAGAATAAGGCCTACCACCTGGTAAACATTGGCTAATCTTTTTAGGAAATAGACTTTAAAAAAATATTTTACCAGTAGCTCCCACCCTACCTTCAGTATTGTGTTTATTTAGTAGGTTATACGCTCTTTAATGTCTGAAACCAAATGACCTGTTTTTTTGTTTGTTTTAATGAACTGTATTTTTTCCCTAAAGCTTATTAAATAAGAGCTTGGAAAAGAGACTCCAAAGTGGCAACAAAAGTTATGATACAGGCATAGCAGCTCTCTTGGAGGAAGTCAGAAGTAGTATTAATGTTAAGTTTTCCACAGAGGACTCTTTGAGCCTGCTGGTTTATAGAACAAAACAGACTTCTGTAGTTGTTAACTGTTAGCCAATTAGCACTCCCTGGGGAGAGAACTTGATCAGGAATGAGAACACTATATAGAAAAAGCAAAGCACAGAGAAAAGAGGTGTCTCTTGAGGTTCAGTGGATGATTTTTGTTCTGTCATTGATTTTTCACCTTGAACGATGGTTACAGTTTGTATAAATTCAGCACAGAACTCTCCGTGCAGTTGTTTATAGCTCCAACTTTCAGACTTTTCATTACAGGAGGTTCATTTTCTCTTTCTGGGCTACATTTAGCACTGAAATGATAAATGGCTCTTCTGGAGCTGGAAGAGGTTTTGAGATTATAAATTGTAGTTTAAGTGCATATCCTATCTTCTCCTGAGCCCAAAAGGAAAGGATATGGTTGAGTCCTACTCCATTTACTCCTTTTTAATAAACATGCAAAATACAATTATGGGTATGTATTATGGATTACGTTACAAGTTATTCCCTGGCTATGAAATCCTAAGCCATATATACCCCAAATATATAAATCGCCAGACTATGCTAGGGGCATGAATTTGCCTAAGTCCTTATTTGGCTGGTTGAAACTAGAAATTCAGGGCCTGTCTGCCAGGATGGGAAAAAATGAAAGGGGAAGACAAACCTATGTGCATTCTTGCCACAGATCGGACTCTTGCTGGCGATAGTATGACAGTAAGATTGTATTGCCATCGAGAGAATTGTGTCTATTCCAATTATTCCAAACCTTACAGTATATAGCTGGGTTTATACTATTACCAATGTCTGAATGCTTCTTAGCCAAATAAATCTACATGAGCATATCATAAATATACATGAGCATAACCATTTTCTGATTTCATGGCATTTGGTCATTTTAAAGACAGCTATGGTGCTTCCTCCATTCCTGTAGACCTTGTGATTAGTAGTGATTCATATGTAGTGAATATTAAATAATTCAATATTTTGTTAAAATTTAAATAAAGATGTCTTAAGTGAATGAATAAATGAACAAATGAGAGAATTAATAAATTTACTTGATTTTTTTCAAGCAATCCTCGTGCCTTGGCCTTTCAAAATGCTGTGATTATAGGTGTTCTAATTATTTGCTATCTTTTCTTAGAGAGGGAAGGGTATTTTCTTGAGAGCTATCCTTTTTAATTAAAACTATAATTAAAATGCTTTTAGTCAAAATCCTACACATATCAAGAATAGATTCATGAAAGTAGAATTTCTATGTACTTTTTTGCTCTAAGAACATTTGTTACTTTTGAGTCTGAATAGTGTGAACAACCTAACTCACTTATGCTGAAAATCTTAACACCAGCATTAAAGATTTAAAATGTAATTGTTACAAACACAAAATTTAGCATTAAAACTACCCTATGAGGACCATTTATTTTATTATCTTTGAGATGTACACTATATTTACCCACATGGTTATTGCTACCACATAATTGCAGCTTTTAGAGTTGGTATATATTAAAAGTCTGAGCTCTAACATCCAAAATGTCTTATATGTTTCACTATGTCTAGATGACATTTATACTTTCTTCCGGGCCTTGAAAATTGCCTGGAAGCAGTAGCCATTTGTAAATAGTCACAATAATTCTGTTTGTCACTATTCAGTATTAGATAGAACTGGGCTGGTAGATTAAGTGCTGAATCCTTGGATTCATTGTCCTCTGTGTGTGTGTGTGTGTGTGTGTGTGTGTGTGTGTGAGAGAGAGAGAGAGAGAGAGAGATAAAAGAAAGGAGAAAGGGACTGAAGGAGAATATGAATGATAAATAAATTTAATTCCTTGTTTCTTGAATCATTTTTGCTCCCTTGGTGATCCTATACGTGTATCTATTTTTTCTCATCTTTATTTTGTCCACATCTTCCTTTAATTTACTCCTATCCTTCTATTCCCATGTAACTTTATTATTTGGGTTATTATAATGTATCTAGACCTTACCTCTGATCTATGTCATTTTTACCTCAGCAATTTATTTCCCAATTATTCTATGTACTTTATTGTTCTTATGAGACAATAGACTATGATAATTTTCCAGAAATAATTTTGTTTTCTTCCTCCCATCTTCTAATGTTGAGACTGTTTCTCTGTTTTCTTTCATCTCTACCCTCAGTCTCATAGGTTTCTCTGTTTTCTTTCATCCCTACCCCTCAGTCTCATAGGTTTATTTCTCATTTCCAATCCAGCGATTTCAAAACCTGAACAACAAACCAACTCAGCAGACCTTGGCGACTTGAGGGGATTTCACAAACATGAGCAGTATATGCAGGGTGACAGGCACTTACAAATGCACTGGGGATTAGGTGGTAAAATACACCAAGCTACACCACAGATTTCTCCAATGATTGTGTTCCACCAAGTTCTACCACAAAGTTATCTGAGTGATCCTGTTGAACATTGTCCCATGTACTAGTCCCTGCTCTTTCCCTTTGCCTGTTGTTAGTTTTGATGTCATCATCCTATTAGTGGTTATTAAGAGCTGAGTCTCTGAGGTCTTGGCATCATCTTTGATTGAGGCTCCTTCCTTGGATATCATTGCCATGGCCAACCTCTCTTTCTCTCAGTCTCTCACTCTTCCTCATCAGCTCAACACTCCTCTCTCCCTCTCCCCCCTCCCTTCCCTTCTTCTCCCCTTCTCTCCTTGTTTCTCCTCTCCTTTCTTGTCATTTGCAGTGTACCTTACAGCAGTTTAACCTGCCTAAAAAGTAAAGCATATGTGCATAATATGATAAGGGGGCTCATTGTACGGTAAAGGAGGGGAGATGCCGATTCCTGGAGGGCTGATAACCTGTCAGACACAACTTGGTAGGTTTTAAAACATTCCCCTTACACTGGAGAGGCTGTCGGCATTCTAAAAAAGTGTCAGCACCCCTTTTTTCAGTACCTCAGGGAATCTTTTTAGACTACTTCTGCTGCATTTCAAACTTGCTTTGCCATTACTGTATTACCCTTTGCTTCTATTGTCTGAATTCATGTGTTGTCTTTTTGCCTAGATACTCTTATTAAATATTTTGTTAATAATTTGATTCATCATTACAGGGTCACCATGAGACATTGTCTCTGGCTTTTCTTCAGCTTCACATTCTACCTGCTGAGGTCAATATCATTACAATGCTTAAATACAGCTGTAGCTCCCAGAATCCAGTCCAAGGTTAGACTCATCCGGTTAACCATGCAGAATATTCAGACAGTCTATGACATGAGTCTTAATGGATGGTCGTCTGTTGGCTACTACGATTGCATTGAATAAAGAAACAATTAGCAATGAAGGAGCATCATTAATAATTTAGACTTTGGAATCAGACAAACCTAGATCTGATCACAAGATTTGCCATTAAAAGCAGTGTGACTTTGAAAAAGTTTATGTAACTACTTTGAGTTTCAGTATAAAATGGACATGATAACAGCATCAACCTCATAGACTTATTATAAGCATTCAGATGCTATAAGTGAAGAAATTAGTGCATTGCCAAGAATATAAAAAGTGCTTAATAAATTATTCTTATCGTCTCTATTTTACTGGTAAGTGGAAATTCTAGGGCAAAGTGATCTATGAATGCGTTTTTCCACTAAATGTTAAAATCTTTAGGTAGATTTTATTTTGCCAAACCTCTTTTATGACAGTCTAGGTATTGTCACATAAAGTGATATAAACAATCAAAACAACAAAAACATGAACAGATATTTCACATCCTGAAAATGGAAGCCACTCAACTTGTATATATTCAAAATGTATATTCCACAGATTGAAGATATTGAGACATCCGTAAGTATGGACTTTATTACTGCCACCTGGAATTGTGAAGCCTCACCTATAAGAGATAGACAATGATCAAACAAAAATCATAAAGTTTAAGAGAATCTAGAGAATGCTGAACTAAAAGGAAGAACATACCTATAAAATAAAGCATTAATGCTTACTTCAGGCAGATAATTTTCATTCTCTTTCTCCTTCAAGGTAAAGACTCCTAATTCTGCCAAATTTCATGTGCATCCCTTTGTACTTTTTGAAATTTGGCATTGCATTGCATGGGGAATTGTATGTAATTCCTGCAGTCCTACATTAATTTCCTGATCTTTCCAAAAGGAAATTTCGTCTTGTGCTCATTGATCTAAAAATTAAGTGTTGGTAAGATAATCATATGTCCCAGGGTATGCTTCACATGCACAGTGTCTTAGTGCGATGCTGATGATATCCAAAGAGACTAAGTAATAGGCTATTCTCCATGGCCCTCAACTGCCAGGCTTCTGAATGTGCTGAGTCCAGACACTTGGGTTACAGAAGCAAATGGAGCTAATTTAGGGGACAATTTCCTGTGCTCCCACTTAGTCCTGCTTAGAATCATAGAATCCTGGATTCATAAGGGTTTTTAGCAAGTACGAAGTTTAGCATTTCATAAATTGTTTCCCAGGGTAATGTTATTATCCCAAGAGATGGCAATATGGAAAAAAGAGAAAGAAATTCTGTGTTTATATCAGTTTAAATATTTTCTTTCATTGTGGTAGGCTTAGAATCTTTATTATGTTAAGTAGATTGTGAGGGAATGACAAGGGAAGAAGAGGAAGAAAGGCAAGAAAAGGAGAAGGGAAGGGAAGGGGAGGGGAGGGAAGGGGAGGGGAGGCTGCGGGATGGAGGAGGGAAGGGAGGGAGGAAGGAAGGAAGAAAGGAGGGAAGGGAGGGAGGGAGGGAGGAAAAGAAGGGAAGAAGGAAAGGGGGAGGGAGGGAGGGTGGGAGGGAAAGAAGGGAGGAAGGAAAGGGGAAGGGAGGGAGGGAGGGAGGAAGGAAGGAAGGTAGGAAATATTTGTCAAACTTGATTATGTTAGCATCTTCTAGTGCACAAGCATTATACGGAATAGTCTGGGAAATACTAGTGTGATTCCAGCACTTCACTTTACAGATAAAGAAACAGTGCCACTTCAAGACAAAAACCTGTCACTTTAGTAAAAATCAGAGTACAGTTTTAAGTTATTAAATATTAACCTTAATTGGCAAGAGCACAAGGAGAGCTCATCTTCCTGTTTGGCATCACAACAGCTGGTGCTGGTAGTTCTTTCATTCTCCCTGCTCATGTTTTTTTCCCCTCTCCACCTAAGGTTACATACAGCTTTTCCTGTCCCTAGAGACACTTGATACTAAGTTGCCTTTGTCTTCATAATGGTGAATAGCAGCCCAGAATTCCCATTTTCATGCCATGGACTGATATGAAACCTAATCTTATTGACCACTCCTCACTCTTCCTTTTATACAATGTCAACACTAACAGGAACACACTGTAATGACACAGAGTCACCTATTGTTTTTTAACCTGTTTCCATTTACTTACAGTGAATATAGCATTGTGTCTTTCTGTGTGTTTTCCAATAATAGTGTTAATATTTAGGAATTACTTGTTGGTAATCTTGTTTTTAAATGTGAGGTGGGGCTGGGCATGGTCGTTCATGCCTGTAATCCCAATGCCAAGGTGGGAGGATTGCTTGTGGCCAGGAGTTTGAGACCAGCCTAGGAAACACAGCAAGACCTTATCTCTACATACATACATACATCCAAAGTGGTTCCTTACTGTGTCTCCATTTAAGAATCTGAACATATCTAATGTTTGGTAGAGAGGACCAGTGGCAATTCCCTATTATGGTTAAAGCGAAAATTATATGTTTAGTTCTCCTGAAGATTCAGTTTCTTTAGGCCTTACCAGTGAGATTGTATAAGTGACAAAGTAAAGCACTTACACTACATCTCTCACCCAGCCTGGAAATCATGTCAACCTGGAAGATGCCCAGTGCCAGGTCTCGTTCTCATGCACCAAGACCCCTCTTTTATGCTGCAGATTCCTAGGTCTATCTTCTTCCACTTCAGGACATCCCTTACTACCTCCATCAACAGTCAGTGTGGCTTTCAGGTCATGGCAGAAGGAAAAGGCAGCAATCTTCCTAATCCACGTGCAAGCAGACACTCCCATGCATCCATAGTCAACCAGCCTCACAGAAGAGAGAGAAAATCTGTGACTACTTGAAAACTATGTCAAAGCAAAGATTTTTGCCTTTCCTTTCATTGACAATCTAATATGATAGTATACTCTTATTCTCTGTCTCCTTCTATCTGACTCTGTTTCTCTTTGCCTGTCTATCTCTGTTAGCTTTTGTGTCCTCAAAACATTATCTCTCCTCTCATGCTCTCTCTGTCTCTTATTTCGACTCTATGACTGTTTCTCTTTTTGTCTCCCTCCTTTCACACTTTCCTCCTTCTCTCCCTATATTTATTGATTTCCTAATCTCCATTTCTTTTTGTCTATAACTTCATGGGTCTTCTGTGTCCTCTCACTTTCTTTCTCTATCTCTGTCCCTCTTTTGCCAATTCCCTCAGTTGATTCAGGGTTTTTGACATTGGTTGGGTATGAGTCGTTAGAGTCCCAGGTATGGGGTAAGCAATTATGAGCAGGGCAATTTCCCTTGGTCCAGCCTTAGTTATTTTAATCTTAATCTAAATCCTTTATAACACACGACAGTGATGTTACTGAAGGTGGAAAGTGGTATCTCCACCCTGGCCTAAAAGAGGATTGTTTATACTCAAGTTCCTAGAAACACTCTAACACTTCAGTTTTTGTTTTTAAGCCACTATTTGATAGTCATTCTCAAAATTCTTGTCCGTGTACCACGGGAGTTCCCAAGATCCTTTTGAGCCATGTGCTAGGTGAAAACTATTTTTAAGATAAGACTAAGGTATTATTTGTGTCTTCATTGTGTTAACAATTTCCATGATGGTGCAAAGGCAATGGTAGATAAAATTTCCAGAATCTTAGCACAATTCAATATGGCAACACCAGACTGTTACTAGCAGTCACTGTATTTTCCACCATCATTTCTTTAAAGTAAACAAGCAAAAAAAACAAAATGGCAGGTCACTTAACAATGTCCTTTATGAAGTAGTATGCATTATTTTTTATAACTTGTTCTCTGAATAAACACCATCTTAATATCCTTTGTGATGAAATGTGAAGTATGCATAAAGCACCTTTGCTGCAAACTGAAGTATGATGTTTTCTTAAACAAAAAGCACTTTTGTAATTGAGTTGCACACTGAACTAGCTGCTTTTTCATTTAACATCATTTTAACATAAAAGTGTAACTAATAGTCAAACTAAAGCTATTGAGGCTTAAGGTATTTGGCATATATTTCTCAAAAATAAACAAAGTGATCTTGTAACTTCAAGGAAAGTAACTATTTTGTATCTGTATTTGTTGCCAGTGATCAAGTTTGAGCTTTGAAGTAAAAGTTAAAATTTTGAAAATTCTTTGTGCCACCATAGGCGTGACACTTCCCAATACTTTAAAATTATTCTGATAAGATTAGCGGTAATTTTAACAAGAGTAATTTTTAGTATTTTGTATATGTTAATAATTTGATTATGCATAATTTAGTGAACCAATATTTTCTAGATCACCAATGCATGATGATCAAGCAGTCATAGATAAAGGATCCATTCAGGGTAGCCAGTGGATTTTAATATAATAATATGAAAAGTTATTTGATTTGGTTTTAGATTTTATATTGTAACTGATCTTTTAGAAACTGCCTCTCATAAAATGTTGCTATGCTATCAAAGAAGTATTCTACAATAACTTTAAAAGCAGTAAAAATCTTTCTTTTCTCCAAAAATACATGTCTATATCAGACTAGATTTTCTTAATAGGTTTCTGCTAAAATAATATATCACACAGGTTGAATGCAGATTGAATAAGGCTGTTTTCTATTAAGTCAAATTTTAAGGAAATTTACAAAAATATAGAACAGTCTCACTCCCCTAATTTTTTTGTTTTGGAAAATATAATTATCTTTCATAAAAATGTGTCATTTATGTTACTGTTTTATGGGTTTATTTTTATTTTTAAATTAGTGTTTTCATAATAATTAACTGATAATGACTATTGTTAAAAGTTTTTCTCAGCTTTCATTTCTAATATGATGAATGAAAATTTATATACATAAATGAATGCTCTTCATTTTAAACAGTATGTAGACCCTGATTCCTAAAGGTTTGAGCACTGATATAAGACAACTTTCTATCTCCTCATACACATTTACCTTAATTCAAGTTCCCAGAAAAATACCTAAGTAGTAATGATACTCAAAGAATGGCAAAGAATCTCAGTATTAATGATAAATGTTCAATTCAATCATGCCTCTCTTTTACTTTGAACCAATAGTCTCAGACCAAACATATGTACCCCAATATTTAACTCTTATAGAGTGAGTACATTCCTCATTAGTATTCATTATGGCCAGTCATTGTTTATCCCATGTTGCTGCTGGGAATATCATTTCTATACCCAGTAAACATTTGGAGAGTTATTCTGTACCAATACCAGACATTGTGCATACATTTTACATACATTTTTTATTTTAATCTTTAAAAGAATACTATGAAGGTAGTGATTTGAATCAGTTATGGGTAACTTATCACTGCATAACAAACCACTTCAAAACTTAATGACTTAAAACAAGTATTATTTTATTTGCTTTTAATTCTATGGGCATGCATTTTGATCTGAGGCTCAGGTCGGTGGCACTTCTACTTATCTCTCCTGGGACATTCATGCAGCTACAGTCATCTAGCAGTTCCACTGAGTCTGGATGGTCTAACGTGGCTACTTCTCTGTCTTACAGTTGGTGCTACCTGTCAGGGGGCCATAGGTCTCGAAAAGGCCAATGTGGTTTTCTCCTATGGTGGTGGAAGAATTCTAAGAGGGCAAGAGGAGAAGATGCAAGTCCTCGCAGGTTCTAGGCTCAGAAGTCACATTCCTCTGCATTTTAGTGGCCAAACAAGTCACTAGGCAAGCCTAAATTTAAGAGATGGAGAAAGAAATTTTAGCTCTGAAAGATGAAAATGGAAAAATTTCATTGCAAAGAGAGTATGTATAGAGATGGCAGAATTATTGCAGCCATTTTGAAAGCTGTATATCACAGTGTCATTAGATCCATTTATAGATGAAAAAACTAAGAAATAGAACAACTAGAAAGTAGTGAGGTCGAAATTTGAGCACTTGTCTTTGTGTTGCCAAAACACATACCCTTAACCATTAAAATATTTAGATAGACAGATATTGAACCCATGATTTTAACTCTTAAGAGTAAGGTTAGATGAGGCTTTGGTTCTCCTGCCATGTTTGTTTCTTTCCTGTACCAAGTGGCCACTGACTGTCTATCTCTGCTGCCACCTACTGTTGTGGGTCTCCATGCCCTATAAGTGTGTGGATGGATGGGGTCTCCATCCACACACTTATCTGACAAATGTGTTTGAGAACTAATGTCAGAGACCCTTTTTAATAATCGCCATTCTGACTAGTGTGAGATGGTATCTCATTGTGGTTTTGATTTGCATTTCTCTAATGATCAGTGATGTTGAGCATTTTTTCATGTGTTTGTCCATGTAAATGTCTTCTTTTGAGAAGTGTCTATTCATATCCTTTGCCCCATACTTGTTGTTTTAACAAGGAAATTTTAATATAATGGATGGATTAAAAATTTGTTGGAGAGCTGGAAGAGGAAAAAGAGGCCCCTGAGGTTATACAGAGAGAGTAGTCTCAGGAAGCAGCTCCACCCTTAGGGCTTGGGGAATAAAATGAAAAGCTGGGGCACTGGGAGCTTAGATAAGGGACTTTGTAGATCTCTATAACACACTTCTCAGAAGTGTTGCTATGCAGCCAGTGTTGGTGTCTCAGAAGCTCAAAGGAGAGGCCTTGGGAACTCAAACTCAAGAGCTCTCAGAATGGGATACAAGCCACCTGGGGGTGGCACCTCTGTCAGGTCAGAATAAGCTGGTTCTGCAAGGATTTGAAAAATCGGTAGGCGGAAATGACTGCCACTGACAGGGCGCAGGATGATTGCTAAACAATGCTGACAGCAAGAGAACAGGAAAGAATAAGCCTCTTTCTCCCTTTCTTCACCCCACCAGCCTGTCCCCAGTGCCCCCCCCCCACCCCCATTGCAGAATCTAAGGAAACCATCTGGCAAAGGAAAGTGGTGTGCAGAGTCCCAAACCCAAAATCTCAAAGCAGAATATAGAAACAGGTTTGGTTTTAGGTCTTATGTTTAAGTCTTTAATCCATCTAGAGTTAATTTTTGCATAAGGTGTAAGGAAGGGGTCCAGTTTCAGTTTTCTGCATGTGGCTAGCCAGTTTTCCCAACACCATTTATTAAACAGGGAATCCTTCTCCATTGCTTGTTTTTGTCAGGTTTGTCAAAGATCAGGTGGTTGTAGATGTGTGGCGTTATTTCTGAGGTCTCTGTTATGTTTCATTGGTCTATGTATCTGTTTTGGTAACAGTACCATGCTGTTTTGGTTACTGAAGCTTTGTAGTATAGTTTAAAGTCAGGTAGCATGGTGCCTCCAGCTGTGTTCTTTTTGCTTAGGATTGTCTTGGCTATATGAGCACTTTTTGGATTCCATATGAAATTTAAAGTCATTTTGTCTGTGAAGAAAGTCAATGGTAGCTTGATGGGGATAGTGTGAATCTATAAATTACTTTGGGCACTATGGCCATTTTCACCATATTGATTCTTCCTATCCATTAGCATGGAATGTTTTTCTATTTGTTTGTGTCCTCTCTTATTTCCTTGAGCAGTGGTTTAGAGTTCTCCTTGAAGAGGTCCTTCACATCCCTTGTAACTTGTATTCCTAGGCATTTTATTTTATTTGTAGCAATTTTGAATGGGAGTTCACTCATGATTTGCCTCTCCATTTGTCTATTATTGTTGTATAGGAATGCTTGTTATTTTTGCACATTGATTTTGTATCCTGAGACTTCCCTGAAACTGCTTATCAGCTTAAGGAGATTTTGGGCTGAGACAATGGGGTTTTCTAAATATGCAATCATGTCATTTGCAAACAGAGACAATTTGACTTCCTCTCTTCCTATTTGAATAATCTTCATTTCTTTCTCTTGCCTGATTGCCCTGGCCAGAACTTCCAATATTATGTTGAATAGGAGTGGTGAGAGAGGGCATCCTTGTCTTGTGCTGCTTTTCAAAGGGAATGCTTCCAGTTTTTACCCATTCAGTATGATATTGGCTGTGGGTTTGTCATAGATAGCTCTTATTATTTTGAGATATGTTCCATCAATACCTGGTTTATTGAGCGTTCTTAGCATGAAAGGGTGTTGAATTTTATTGAAGGCTTTTTCTGCATCTGTTGAGATAATCATGTGCTTTTTGTCATTGGTTCTGTTTATGTGATGGATTACGTTTATTGATTTATGTTTTTTTGTTTTTTTTTTTTTTGAGACGGAGTCTCGCTCTGTCACCCAGGCTGGAGTGCAGTGGCGCGATCTCGGCTCACTGCAAGCTCCGCCTCCCGGGTTCACGCCATTCTCCTGCCTCAGCCTCCCGAGTAGCTGGGACTACAGGCGCCCGCCATCACGCTCGGCTAATTTTTTGTATTTTTAGTAGAGATGGGGTTTCACCATGTTAGCCAGGATGGTCTCGATCTCCTGACCTTGTGATCCGCCCGCCTCGGCCTCCCAAAGTGCTGGGATTACAGGCGTGAGCCACCACGCCTGGCCTGATTTACGTATATTGAACCAGCCTTGCATCCCATGTATGAAGCCAACTTGTTTGTGGTGGATAAACTTTTTGATGTGCTGCTGGATTCAGTTTGCCAGTATTTTATTGAGGATTTTCACATCAGTGTTCATCAGGGATATTGGCCTGAATTTTCTTTTTTCTTGTTGTGTCTCTGCCAGGTTTTGGTATCAGGATGGTGCTAGCCTCATAAAATTAGTTAGGGAGGAGTCCCTCTTTTTCTATTGTTTGGAATAGTTTCAGAAGGAATGGTACCAGCTCCACTTTGTACCTCTGTTAGAATTCGGCTGTGAATCTATCTGGTCCTGGGCTTTTTTTGGTTGATAGGCTATTAATTACCGTCTCAATTTCAGAACTTGTTAATGGTCTATTCAGGGATTCGACTTCTTCCTGGTTTAGTCTTGGGAGGGTGTATGTGTTCAGGAATTTATCCATTTCTTCTAGATTTTCTACTTTATTTGTGTAGATGTGTTTATAGTATTCTCTGATGGTAGTTTGTATTTCTGTGGGATCAGTGGTGATATCCCTTTTATCATTTTTTATTGTGTCTATTTGATTCTGCTCTCTTTTCTTCTTTGTCTGGCTAGTGTTCTATCTATTTTGTTAATCTTTTCAAAAACCCAGCTCCTGGATTTATTGATTTTTGAGGGGTTTTTCGTGTCTTTATCTCCTTCAGTTCCAGTCTGATCTTAATTATTTCTTGTCTTCTGCTAGCTTTTGAATTAGTTTGCTCTTGGTTCTCTAGTTCTTTTAATTGTGATGTTAGGGTGTCGATTTTAGATCTTTCCCACTTTCTCCTTTGGGCATTTAATGCTATAAATTTCCCTCTAAACACTGCTTTAGGTTTGGAGCTAAGAGATAATAACTTAAAAACACGAATTTCTTACTCGGCTTCTGTTGAAGGGGAAATAGAAGGAACATTTGTTGTTCAAAGTCTGTACCTGAAGTGAACCGATAAGAGGAATTGAGATGTCAATATTATTTAATGGGCCCAGCGGACTCTTTTGCATATCTAACTTTCAGGAAAAGAGATCCACTTGTGCCATCTAGTACCATTGTAATTACTGTATTCATAAAAATAGAAATCCAGGAAGGCACTAAGAGAGTGAAGCAACAGAATTTGTTTTAAAGTGACTAATTTAAAATTGATCATTATGACATGTCTCCTTGAGCTTGAGATGTTTTACAAAATCAGGTTTCAGTGTTTTCAATACTGTGATTTGCATAACCAAGATTTATTTCATTATTTTATAGAAGATTCTATTGTAATGAAACCAAAATAGCTATTAAAGGGTATAGACCTAGGCTGGCAAATAAATGTGATTTCATTGTATTTTATGTGATTGTAGTATAATTTCTTGCAATAAATTTGACTTTTAAGTGGTGTGTGTATGTGCATGTGCATATATGTATGTGTGTGTGATAGAGAGAGTCAGAAAATTGCTCAAATTTTGCAACAGAGCCAAATACCTAGCAAATTTATAAATGGCAAATTTATAAATTTATAAAAGCTTTAGCTTGCAAAATTATCAAGACTGGAATATATAGGTACAGAGTAATATATTTTATACTAATGTGATGAATGGAAATAGATAAATGTGTTTTATTATTGTATTATGATTTTTATTCATTCAACTTTTAGAAAGACATCCACAAGCATCTTAAAAAGAGAAAAACTATATATTCAAATTACTTTTCTTTCTCTAACACACTATAACTTGATTTCTCTCTTCCTTTTTCTCATCTATATGCTATTTCTGATATTTAGTTGATTTTTAATATACATTTAAGAATACTCATTGATTTATGAAAACACATATAATAAAATGCATTACCTGAAAATGCAAGCAATAGTGTCATCAAGGATGAGTACATCAAATTGGATTGGAAGTAAACTTTTTTTTAAATAATTAGGGCAAAACCAGCAAGATGGAGAACAATGTGGAATTTTAGTTGAGCACTATTGAAAGAAGCTAGGTTTTTATTTTCCATGTTCCCAAGAGTTTCTGTTTCATTTCTTCTAGGAAATCCACTGGAGATGGTTTCAAGATATAGCATCCTTATATGTGAGGTATCCCAAATGAAGTTGGAGCATCCATGTTGAAATCGCTTCATGTTGTGGTAAGAGGAAAGTGATTCTTAATATGTTGGCCCAATTTCATACTATATATATATATTACATATATATAAAGGAAATGTATATGTAATATGCATATTATATATAAATATACAGACATGTGTATATGTGTGTGTGTATGGGTTTTCTTCTTATGAGCAGATAATGAAATAAAAAATATAGAATTTTGTAACCCAGTCTACAATTTTGAAATTCAACAAAAAGTCTTTATTATTTTGCAGTGATTATTTTCCTGCTCCTGAAGTGGAGTAGGGCACAATAGCAGACTCAAATTTGTTCTTAATTTCCCACTATGTGTATGTACATTATTTATGTTAGTCAATAAGTTATCATAACAGCCTTAAGAGGTAGATATTATTATCCACAGAGTAAAGATGCGGAAACAAAAGTTCAGAGAAATTAAAACCTCATCCAAATTCATGAAACTAGCAAATGGCTCAAAAGTGATTTGACTGCAAAATCTACTCTATCACTGCCATGCTGCCTCCTTGGATGAATATTTAAAATATAAGCCACTATTTTTTATAGCACTATCCATGAAGATTTGTAATTAAAGAAATGTTTATCTGAAACATTCCATTCAGCATAATGGATATTTAAGCTTAAATATATATATATATATATATATATATATATTCATGTATATATATATATTTATATATATGTATATATATAATTTTTTTTTTTTACATAGAAGACATTTGTTTGAGGAAATTTCAGATTTCTGGTTGAAACCTTTAGAATTCCGGTACACATTTGGGATATTAGTTTATAAATGACAGAACACAGGTTCTTTTGTTTCTGGGACTCAGCAGTACCATTGGAATTAGTTGCTTTAGGTAGCCTACGTGAAAAATTTCGAACAACTCTATCCTGGTGATCATGAACCATATATGTACTCTGTCTCTGTGAGTCAGATTTGCTTGGGTTATTCAACAGTGATGCCTTGGAAGGCTGTAAAGCACTCTCTCTTTGGTAGTCATGCCTATAGTCTTGCTTCTGTATTGGTAATAGCACCATTTCTGTGGGAGCAGATACCATGTCTGTTGCTGAAGATTACATTTTTACTTTCTGTGTTATGTAATGCGGGGAAAAAGAAAGCCAACTCTCGGTGTGAGATTCAGAGGAGCAGTCTTCAATTATCTCCAGGTTTCAATGTGTGGCTTCACTTTTTAATAGGAAAAAGCCTATAAAATTAGTGAATGCATGGAAGATATTAGGCTAGACTCACCAACATCAATAAGGACAGGCTTCTTCCAGAGCACCAGGGGAAAGGAATCTGGGCAATTCTTTACTAAAGCTATTTTTGATTATTTCCATTCTGAGAACAGCTGAATAAATGTCCATATCCCTCCTATGCTATATTGCTTTTCTATTCAAGCATCTTTAAAAAATTTTACAGAAGCTCCTAACCAAACATTTCCAAATTCCCACTTGATGTCCAGCTTTGGATTGATTTTAAAAGTTTTTTTAAAATAGAATTCTCTCTGTGTAGGGGCACATTTCTTTCTGCTTTTTCTCTGTAATAACCCTATATTTGCTTCTGTTTTACCTACTTTGAAATAGTGATCAAGTTACTAAACATCTTTTAGCCTCGGAATTCTCATTAAAATATGAGGTTCATAACAGTCAGATTGCTTACATTTTAAAGATTACAAAGCATATATGCAAATCATCTAGTTCTTAGAACATTACTGGTGATCTTTCATATTAGCTATATATCTAGATCTACTAATAGGTTCGATAACATACAAATCCCTCAAATATTTATGAGGAACTTTTTGGACTCTTGCAGAATAAGGACAAAATTTGGTTAGGAGATTGGTGTGACTCATGAGTTTGGTGGGGAGGAGGTGAAAGGAAGCCTCATCTTTATCAGAAGTACCTAACCTAAAATAAGTACCTAAAAATGAGCATTTTATTCATTTATTACCATGCCAGAAGCAATAGATCTTTACCTTAGGTTTGTTCATATTGCCTGTATGACAATGTTCCTTTATCATGAGGCTTTTTAACATTTGCTTCTCTATGCCAACAGTTCTCAAGATTTAAAATGTTTACAACCACCTGGAAAGCATATTAAATACAGAGGGTAGCAGATGCTATTTGGGGGATTCTGCTTCAGTACGATAGGTTGAGTCCCAAGAATTTACATTTTAAACATGATTATTCAGAACCAGAGCAATTCTGGTATACCCCACTAACGGCCATTTTTTCACCTTGAAGATTAAAGTTTTACAGTCTATTTGGAAGTTTTATTGTTGGAGATAGAATTGAACAATTTTATTATGTAACTGTTAAGAGAGATAGCTAAGAATAAGACAAGATTTAATAATAGTTCTCTACACTTATTAGGCAGTAGAGTAACTCTGTACAGAATTTGATTCCACATACTTATAAAAAGTTGATGGAAGAACTATGTAAAAATAAAACATGATGGTCAAGTTAATAATAGGGTTTCTGATTTTACTATTGTTTATCAATACCTTTTAATAACCAGTTGCTTTCATATATATTAATTTATCAAATCCTCATTCTAGTTCTGTTTAGCATTTTGTAGCCTCATTTTACAGACTTATACAAATAGATTTATAGGAAATACTGGCTTGTTAAGTTGTAAGGTTAGAAAACGATAGGGCCAATCTTGGTACCAAGACAGCATGCAACTGGTACAGCTGCTTCCTAATCCTAGGGTAATTTAATTTTCTAATCATGAAAGGTTTTGTTTTATGACAGCCACCAGTATAAGCACGTATTGGAAGAACCAGCCTATATTTGTTTTGTTTAAGCTGCTGCACACTTAATTCATCTTCACCTGATGAGTTAGACTTTGAAAAGCATCAGTAGAGTAGACCTGTTTCATCTACTTTGTAAAACTTCTCAGGAAAATATTTTCTGAAAGAAAGGTTTCAGGTATCTTCTGCACATTCTTGTTTTTTACCAGTGTGCTTATCGACTTTCACCAATTATTTTGACTGTTTGTATGTCATCTTTCATTTAAATCAATTATCAGTGATTAAGCTTCTTTCAGTAGCTGGTCAATAACCTCTTTTAAGAACAAAAGTGGCCAGGTGTGGTGGCTCACGCCTGTAATCCCAGCAGGTTGGGAGGCCGAGGTGGGCAGATCCCCTGAGGTCAGGAGTTCTAGACCAGCCTGGCCAACATGGTGAAACCCTGTCTCTACTAAAAATACAAAAATTAGCCAGGCGTGGTGGCAGGCGCCTGTAATCCCAGCTACACGGGAGGCTGAGGCAGGAGAATTGCTTGAACCCAGGAGGCGGAGGTTTCAGTGAGCCGAGATCATGCCATCGCACTCCAGCCTGGGGGACAAGAGTGAGAGTTCATCTCCAAAACAAACAAACAAAACCCAAAAGCATTATAGGTAGGTAGACAGATAGACAGACAGACAGACAGAGATAGAGATATGTCCAGCCTCCTTTGTATCTAGGTTTGGCTTTGTGTCTAAGTTCTGGCCAATGTGATGTTACCTAAAACAATGTATACCATTACTAGGTCATATCCTTCCAGGGTCTGAATGTCTGCTTCTCTTTCTTCCTTGACTAACTTGGAAATTAGATATGGAATGAGATGTCGTGGTGAGCCAGCTTGTATCATACAGACAAAGATAACTGTGTAGATGTGGTAGAATAACAACATAGAAGGAGTCTCACTTACTGCCTTAATTGATAGAGCAAAACAGTCCAGGACTCCTTCTGTGATGAGTGTTATGTGAAAGATGAATAAGCTCTACTTGCTTAGTTATTGCTATTAAGCCACTATACAGGGCAGAATATATGTCCTAATGAACTCATGCATTCTTCCGTGAATGTGTTACTCATGAATGTTTAGCACACTATGGCTCCTTTAGGAAGTTAATCTTAGCTCGGCAAGATTCACTGGGCCCTTAAACAAAGAATGCCACTGTGATTGCCTAGATATTATACGTGTACCCTATAGAAGCATCTCATCTCGCACATCTTACTCCTTACACTATTCTTCTCACCACCTTCTCCACTGATCCATCACCAGCTCTGTTATCCTTTTTTTCCGTCCATTACAGAGCGATGCATACGTTTGTTACTTTTTCTCAATTCGTTTTGCTACAGCACTTATCTTTCAAGCATGTGCATTGTGACGACTGCAAATAAAAGACAATAGGAATAATAAACCCTGAGACAAACTTCAGAGTCCTTGCCTTTCTTAACAGCATTCAATATAAACTTTAAAAACCACATCAGACTATGCAAATAAAACAGTAAGTGGATGCCTTAAAGCTTCTCCCAAGATAACAACATCCAAACCTGTATAATCTACAATATATTCTTCATTGTCTCCTGCCCTTCACTCAATCCCTCACCTGATCTATCCTCATTTTGCATGCAAGACACATTTGTTTTCATCTGTAGCATACCTCCTTGGATCTTTATTTTAGAGACGATTTTAGATCTATATTTAATTCCCATAGTAGTCAAAGAATGCCTTGATGTCTTATGGATGCAATGTTCTCCTGCTCCATAATGGAGTCCTCAGTTATCTTTAAGTGGCAATTATTCTACAGAGAATGCTCCCTGCTAAAATGACTGTTTTGACTATGATTCTAGCATTCTGGGACCCAGCCTGAGATTGCGTCTTTACCTTAGGCCTTAATACGACAGTTTGTGCATCTTCTGACTAGCAGAATGCAAGCTTATTATATGCCTTAATATATCTCATAGCTGGTTGCTTACTACAATTGCCGTATTTTATCATTCTGTCTGTCACTGCTTTAATGCATCTCTTATTCCTAAGCATACATGCTGGCACTTCCAACTCAATGTTCAACACACAATATCTCACTTAATTCCCTTAAGCCTCTTAGATAAATATAATGATCACATTTTAGTCACCAACTCAACAAACATTTATTTAGCGTTTCTTTTGTGTCACCTATTATTTTAGGCAAGGGAGAGGGAGATAGCAAGTAGCCCCCCATTTGCTCCCTCTCTCATAGGGAAGACAAATAAGGTAAGTGTAAAAATACAAAAACAAAAACAGAAACCCTCCCCAAAAAACTTTTAAGTATACAGTAATAGCATAAAACTTCATTCTAAGAACAAGGAGCAAATAAGAAAATTGCTCAATTTCACTGGAAGGAGAGGAATGGCAAAGATTAGAATATGTTTCCTGGGCATCGTACTTCAGCTGAAATTGAAAAGATAAGGAGACAGACTCAGACAGATAAAACAGATTTTCTAAAATGTCACAGCTAGTTAGTGGCAAAGAAGGGACAGAGATTCACACCCAGGTACTTCTGATGTCATGGCCCATGCAGTGAGCCATTCTGGATTCAGAGTTATTTGGTTTTTGGTGATTTCTATAATTGAATGCCATTTACATA
Organism: Pongo abelii; assembly: GCF_028885655.2. Lineage (NCBI taxonomy): Eukaryota > Metazoa > Chordata > Mammalia > Primates > Hominidae > Pongo > Pongo abelii. Next base: position 29,087,587 of record NC_071998.2, read on the forward strand.
TTGGTACACCCACCTGGCACCCCCATCACTTACTCTCCTCACTTCTGAGCACTTGCTTCTCAGCTATATATCATCTCTACCACCAAGTTATAGTTTTATATAACTTTATAACTTGGTGCTAGAGATGATATACAAATTAAGTTTTCAAGGAAACAACTTCCAAATTTTGAGGTTTCCTGTACAGTCTTTCCTAAAAGAGCCCAAATGATATTCCAATTATGGTCTGCCAATTCTGCTTTTCTACTTTTCCTTTCAAAATAGCTCCTCTTTCACTTTACAATACAAAGACATGGTTCTCATTCTTGTCCTTACTTCCCAGGGTATGCCGTCCTGGGGGATAAAAACGTTGGTGAGGTTTAAAAAAGGGAAGAGTCAGGAACAAAATGAAGCTTCTATAGGGACAGTCCCAAGAGAGCAAAACAAGGGCGCTTAAGGAAGAAATAAAGGGGGAGTACCTTATTTCTTTCAGGTGTTAAACTTGTAACACTGCTACTGTCTTTATCTTCCTGTTGTTCATCACTTGATCAAGCTTTTCTCCATCCATCCTCATCTTCTTTTGGATTTCCTCTGATAAGATGAAAGATTAAATATCTGTATACCAAAGGTTTTAAGGAACATGTACTTAAAGCATAAATAAAATATATAGTAACCCCAAAATTATATTCTTTAAAATTATACACACAAAAATTTGTTTTTGATGTCAACTTTAAAAAGGTATGGGAGTGTAAAAATAGTCATTCAATGCATATAATAGCTTTGAAAACATATGCATTAAATGCATGAATAAGTGAGTGGAGGATTTATTCTAATGTGAAAGGCAAAATCTCAAGATTTATAGATCTATCTCTTGAGAAGTGAGAACAATTGTACTATAATGTATACATTTTTGCCTAGTTGCAAAAGGGGCTTATCACACAATATTATATAATTTAATTGCACAGTATCATTAGCATGTAAATGCCAAGGAGACACTTGTGGTACTATCATTATATGCTGCTCCAAGCTATTTCACAGGATCATTGAAAAAGGAATAGGGTATCGTTTGTTTCTTCTCAGCTTTGAGGAATGACAGTAAAATTGTTATTGCAGCATAATTAAATATGCATATCTAGATACTAATAAATGCTTTGCTGTCCTAGAATTCAAGAGAAGTGTCAGGCCTTTCAGCCTTCTCTGGCACTGGTCACAGTCTCTAAGTTTTTCTGTAGCTCTCCATAGCTAATAAATGACTACAGAACTTTCAAGAGAATTTTACCATTTATCGCCCTTGCTGAAAACTCCAGTACTGTATCTGCTTATTTTATTTCAGCTGAATTCCTTCCTTCCTTCATTTCTTTCTTCCTCCTTTCCTCCCTTCTTCCCTTTCTCTTTTTCTTTCTTTTTTTTGTGGAGAGAAAGAGTGTGATTGGGGCAAAGACATAAATATGAGTGTTCCTTTTAGATATATTAGTCAATTTTCTCTTTTCAGGGGCATTTAAAGCAGAAAGTACATAAATAAAATTAATTGCATAACTCTCTAGCCATGTCAAAATCTTGATGTGTTCAGTCTCTGTAATTGGCGTTTTCTATTCAAAGTAAGTTTTGCAAACAGCAGGAGCACAGGCTGCATGAGAGCTGCCTATTAAATAGGGGCAATTTGCAGTAATGAAAGTCCTGTCAGCAATCCTTCATAGTTATGGGAGCCACTAGTTGGAGTTTCACAAAGCTACCTTCTCCATTTCTATTTCTTACACATATGCACATACAAAGTTTTGGAGTTTGTTATAACTGATTTTTATTAGCCACTGTAGTCTTATTATCTTGACATGAACCAAAGTAAAACAAATGTGTTAGTTAATATAATACTAGATTCTGTAACAAATAAACCTCAAGGTGTATGATAGCTCAAACACAATAGAATTACAGTTCTTTGTCATTTAAAGTAAAAAAAAATCATATGGGGTGCATGGACAGCTCTCATTTAAGTAGAGATTCAAAGAACAGTGCTCCTTCCGTCTGAGGGCTTGCTATTTTCAATATGTGTCTTCTAGGATCACCCTGATTAGCTTTATAAGCTGGTAGAAGGGAAAAAGATATAAGGCGAACAAGTAGGCATTTTTGAAGGCCAAGCTGAGGAGTGCGGTACCGTAATTTTACTCATTTTCCGCTGGGTAGAACTCACCTGACAGAGCAACAGAGACAGGGAATCATAGCCTACTTGCGTGTCTAAGAAGAGAAGACATCGGCTTGGTGAACAGCTAACCTGTCACTGCCCAGCAACATGTAAGGTTTGGGAAATGCAATAATCAATAATTGTATTCAGGGGAAGAGGATGACTAAAGTTGGAGGCTGATGCAAGGCAATGTAGAAATTATAAAATGTAACAGAGTGCTTCATAAATTATTTTTATAATTATATTGATCTTTTCATGCAGAATGAAAATGCTAATTAGTTTCGTAAGTATTGACAAATTAAACATAGCCACAGACAATGCTGGGCCCCAGTAATAAAGAGAACTTAATTCTCTCAAGATTTATTCTACTTTTTAATCTAGAGTGGGTAATAGAGGACTACAGATCTTAATAAAGGTAAACACCACCTTTTGGCTCAGAGGGAATTCAGAAAGGTGGGGTAGAAATGCACTGCAGTCATTCATTCATTCATCCCATGCACATTTGTTAAGTACCTTCTGTATTCCAGATGCTGTATTTACCTTGAAGATAGATAAATTAGTAAGATAGCACCTCTGCTCTCAAGACCTTGCATCTAAGTGGAAGAAACAAACCTTTAAACCAATAAGTAATTATAGTATTATAGTTACAGTTCTATGAAAGTATGAAAGGAGTGATCACATCTTCCAGAGATATTAGGAAATATCATATAGAAGAGATGCCATTTAATCTGGGTCTAGAAGAATAAGTATTTTTAGGCAGCAGAAAGAGTTTAAAGCTACCCTAAAACGGGTAGCTTTAAACCCATGGTCAAGTATATGAAAAAGTGAGGCAGCTGAAGGGTATGAAAGAAAGTGGCACAAACAGAAATAGGAAGTTATTTTGCATGTCTGGAAAATAAAGGCTTTATAACAGGAGATAGAGTTCTGGGGAAGCCAGTTAGTGAGCAGTGATTCCAACCTCAAGTGTAGATGGAATAGTAGGTTTTTGAGGGAGGTCCTAGCAGAGGAGGAGTGGCTCTTCTCTTCGTTGTCACTTTTTCACTGTTGTCAGCACTCTTAGAGTCTTAAGTAGCCTTCTAACTGCAGAACATAAGGCACTACTCATTCACCTCCACGGTCATTCTTGCACTATATGTGTTCTCAGGGAGCTATAAAAGGGATAGAGCTACACAGATAGAATTTGCAGAAATAAGATAAGTGCAGGAAAGTAATAAAAGAAAGTAAAGTTCATTAAATTGGAATATAAGTTGCCCTTCCATAAATATGACAGAGCATGTTATCCTGCTATTGAACAGTTTCTACTTGTTAGTTCAATTTCTGCATGTGAGCTCTTATTTCTTAACATTACATATTCCAGGAAAACACAGTGGACAAAATCATAGATATGAGAAATAGTATAATATTTGTTACAGTGTGATCATATATCACTTAAAGACAGGGATACATTCTGAGAAACCCATTGTTAGATGATTTCATCATTGTGCAAACATCATAGAGTAGATTTACACAAACCTACATGGCATGGTCTGCACCTATATGGTGTAGCCTGTTGCTCCTAGGCTACAAACCTGTGCAGCATGTTACTGTACCAAATACTGTAAGCAGTTGTAATGTAATGGTAAGTATTTGTGTATCTAAACATAGAAAAGATAATGCATTGTGCCAAGTTGATGGTTATGATGTCACTAGGCGATAGGAAATTTTTAGCTCCATTATAATCTTATGGGACCACCATTATATATGTGGCCCATCATTGATAGAAATGTCCTTATGGGGTGCATGACTATATGTAGTATATACTATAATACTCATAAGTAAAATGTAAAAGGAGAGAGATAAATTGAAGAAAGAAGTGTTAAGCAAAAAGGAAATCGAACTTAAAATATTTGGAAAATTCTAAGCCAATGCATATTATTAAAAAATGAGAAAGCATGTTCTGTAGAGAACACCAAGAATGTGGCTGGACAATCACTCCATAAAGAGGTAACCCATGAATTTAGTTAGCCATCTTTGCAGAGGTCAGGAATAATAAATGGGTGACTCCAGCAGAGATCCTGCCACTGGACTAAAAGGAACAAAGATGGGACAAAATGAAGAAAGGCTTTCAGACTTCTGAAATTCTGTAGAATGGAACAAGAGAGATATCAGGCTCTCTGGCTGCAAAATATGCCTTATTCTTTAACACAGGAACAGAAAACCAAATCCCAACTGTTTTCACTTGTAAATGGGAGCTAAATGATAAGAAAACATAAATATGTAGAGGAGAACAACACACACTAGGATCTTTTCAGGGGTGAAGGGTTGTAGGATGGAGAGGATCAGAAAAAATAACCAGTGGGTCCTAGGATTAATACCTTGGTGATGCAAAAATCTGTACAACAAACCCCCATGTTACCTATGTAACAAACTTGCCCTTGTACCCCTGAACTTAAAATAAAAGTGGAAAAAAAAGAAAAATGATCCAAACAGCAATTGAGAGACTAGCAGGTCTGCCACTGACACCGCAGGCCCAGAACACACAGATGCAAGGGTGCAAGGCTGTCTCCTTCCCAGTTTCAAGGGTAGGACCACCTCCTTGGTCTCAGAGGATGAGGCTGCCCTTGCTCATTTCCTCAGGGGCAAAACTGCCACCCATGGCTGAGTGGGTGGGACTCCTCACCAATGGGTCTAGAAAGTGAGGCTGCCACCCTATTGGGACTGGAAAGCAGAGCATCAAGCCAAAGAGAATTATTCTCTGGAAGCTTCAGATCTAACGGAATTTGCCTTTCTAGGTTTTGGACTTGCTTGAGATCTATCATCCCTTTCTTTATTCCAGTTTCTCTCTTTTGGAACAATAATGTCTTTCCTATGTCTGTCCTACCATTTTATTCTGGAAGCACATACCTTGTTAGGTTTCACAGGTTCATAGCAGGAGAAGAATTATTCACAAATTTTAAATGCTGCGTCTCAAGTCTTACCATACGCGATATATGATATTTAGATACACTTTCATCTTGGAGTTGATACTGGGATGGGTTAAGGCTTTTAAGACTATTAAGATGGGGTGAATGCATTTTGCATGCCAGAGAACATGAATTTTGGGGGACCAGAGGGTAGATTATGGTCCCCAAATCCATATGTTGAAGGTCTAGTGTCCCAATGTGACTTTATTTGGAGACAGTGTCTTTAAGAAGGTAATTAAGATTAAATGAGATCAATAGAGCCAATACTGTTAATCCAATACTGCTGGTGTCCTACAAGAAGAGACCCCAGAAGTGTATGCACACAGAGAAAAAGCCATGTGAGGATACAGCGAGAAAACAGTCATCTGAAAGCCAGTAGAGGCCTCACCAGAAACCAATCCCGCTGTTCCCTTGATGTTGGACTTAACAGCCTCCAGGACTATAAGAAAAGAAATTTTTGCTTAAGCCATCCAGTCTGTGATATATCGTTATACCATCTCAAGCTGACAAATACAATGTGTTCAAATGTGACTGATCACTTATCATAATAATAATGGCAATAATATTTGCCATATATCAGATAATATTTTAAGCCCTATATGTACATTATTTCATTAATACCCTTGATAACTTTTAACACTAATTATTAACACAATTTTCCAAATTGAGAAAATCAGATCAACCAGGAAGATTACTGGTTTTCCAAGCAGTGGAGAACTCAATGTCATTCTAATGTAGTTCGGTTGCATGTGACTCTCCACAAAGAGCTTAGCTTCTCTGGGCTTCAGTTTTATTGTCCATTAAGTAATAATGATATGTTGGCTGGCCTCTTCAGATGGTTATTTGTGTGGTTTAAATAAGATGATTTAAGGGAAACCATTGTATCCATTTGAGTCAGGAATATCTTTATCATCATCACTGCCATTTTTTGGTGACCTTCTGTTCCTGCCCAGATCACGGACTTTTCACAGGACTGTGATCGCAAGACACCACGACACCCTTTCAAAATATTTTTCTTTCAACTTTTTATGTATAGGCTTTTGTTCTTACTATTAATTTAAAAAAAAGATATGATCATAAGATTTCCTTGAATAGCATTCTTTTCAGATGGTGAAAAATTAGTCTCCTAATGACTTCATTGAGTTTGCACAGGGAAGTTAATAATAGATAATGATTGTGAAAATTTGTTTGTGAATAATTAAGGGTATTGGCCCACAAAATAAATTTCCCTTACTATCTTAATATTATATTAATCTTACTAATGTTGAGTTCCTTGCTTTTGCCCACTTTGCTATCTTTGTAGAACAAAATACTCATTTTCTCTAATATGACTCTATTTTAATACCTTTTAATTAGCTACTAGAACATAGCTCTTTCTTTTGTTTCTCTAACAAAACAAAATCTAGCTGTCCCTTTTATATTATATGAAAATAGCTTTTTTGTATGTGTATTTCAAATTGAGCCTTATTTTGCCAGTGTATCTTCTAACTAGGTCAAATATTTTATTTTTATCAAAATGAATTATAAAGTAATCAGATTAGCTTAACAGTGAGAAATGCCATTTAAAGAATTTGACTATATTGCAGATTTGTTTTTTTAAAAAAGAACATTATATTTAATCCTCTTATGACTCTAGAACTTATATATTTATTAAACAATTTAAATACAGTTGCTTCTTTCTAAAGCAATATGAATAGAGTCCTCACCAAGCATATTTTGACTCCCAATCACTAGGTATATGAAAATGTTTAGAATTTAAATATTCTGATTTTATGCAATTATGAAAAATAGATTTCTAGTTTTTGTGTGCATCAACATTCATTACATTGCCTTAACTTTTAAATTGCTTCTTCTCTACTCTCCCAATCTCTTTGTCTATATCTTAACTATAGGACAGCCACAAAATGGAATAAGAAAAAGAAACAGGTCATATAATGGGGTATTGCACCAAGAGCCTTTTTAGCGTTGGATGGTTTGACAGTTCCATGTTTGACATCACTAGTCAGAATTTTAAAGAAAAAGAGGCACGCTGTTATTCCGGTTGAATGTAATGTCCTAATAACTGTAAGACTATTAGGACATCTAAAAAGACACTTTATGATATATACCCTGTTAGTCTCTTTCTTATTGTTAATTGCAGAAAATGTCTCCCAAGAATTTGTAGGTTACAAGTATATATATCCTTTTTTTGTATTTTTTGTGATTAATTTTGAAAAACAATTTTTAAAAACAAAAACTAAAGACCAGTATTGATGAATATCATTCTCTTGGATTTTGACATGGTTTCTTTTAAAGAAATTGATTATAAAGCCATAGTATAATTCTTTAGCAAAATCAAACAAGCATCAAACCTCAGGATATCAGAAAACAGAGAACACTGCAATTTAAATGGACGGCGTTGTTATAATGATGGATTTATTCAGCAGACAATGGCTATATTACTAAGGCAATCTGAATTAATCTGAAATTGAATCACCCTTTGTACAGAATTGAGGAAATTGAAGCAATTTTAGATTAAGACATACAAATATCATGCTATAAACTTAAAATTGAATTCAAAATAAATGGAGCTCTCTATTGTCTTACTTTCATTGTTTTATTGTTTTAACTTTTTTATCCCCTTTTTTGCTGCAAAGAGCAAAGATATTGAAGATTTCTTAAATGTGTGAAACTGTACATTGATATACCAAATAGAAATATCTGGAATAAAAGACACCTGATTTTTTTTAGGGATTGAAAGTATTTCCTTTTCTGTAATCAAGAAAGTTTCATTTTTATCATACTCAGCATGAAATTGTTTACAGCTTGTGACAGAATGGAAAAGACATAAGCCCTTGACATAAAAGTTATTAATGTACTTGTCAATCATAGTCAATTAAAGGAGATTCATAAAAGTTGGCATTATCTGATGGACCCTCCTAGCTCACATTAGTCATTTTCAGGCTCTTTCTAAGAGACTCATTAGCTCATCTATTTGCAAATGACTGCCACTATCTGGGCAGATTGCCTTTAAGTTCTATTTTGCTGAAGGATAGTGTTCTCTTGAAAGATAGCCATGTTGATCAGCATAAACCAGTGTAACAGGAATTTAAAGTCCTGTGTGGGCAAATTAGATTCAACGAGAAATAAAACAAATTTCCGTACTCAAGTTCAGCTATGTATTAAAAAGAGTTGGAATTTTCAGAGAGCTGGATCCATTTTCCCCCCAGTCTTAACATTGGCCAGGAAGAAGTGCTACACTCCTACCAGTCCTCACCCCTATACCTTATGTCCCTCCACAGAGGATTCCCACGTCCTTATGTCATCGTAAGTATCAGAGAGGCTCTTCAAAATAAAATATGTTTATTTTAGGAATAGATCATTGCAATGGGAGTACACTTCCATAATAAATTGTATGCATATTTTAAGAGGTAAAGAAAGCCAAAAGTTTTTACAAGAAAAAGTGATTACACAATTGTTTTGAAATAATTATCCTTGGTTACAAAGATCAATAACAAGGGTGATACCAGTCCAAAGTTGGACATGCAATTGTTGGGCGGATGTCCTTGCGGAAGTATTTTTTTGTGTAAGGTCGCAATGGCCTTGGGCCAGTTTGTGGGTTTTGCAGCATCGTTTTTTGTTATGAAGCATACAAGCTTGAGAACTCTCTTTTCATGGCCTTCCCTGGCTCTGTTTGTCCGGATTTTGATTCTGACAACTTTCACACTTATAAAATCTTTGGTGCCTGATGGTGGAGCTACCCTGTTCTCCCATCAGATTTCTGCCTCATGTAATATATTCTATATTGTCTTCTCCTGCTACCATCCTATCAAAATCTGAAAGCTCAGGGAAAAAAAATTGTTAACATCAAAAAATATGTTTGAAAAATGGCTATGGTTGGGTTAGTAAAGAGTTCTTATGCGATTGGTGGACAAGGAGGCTGGAAACTCAGGGTTAAAGAGAATATTTTCAAAGAGTTTACAAAAGAGTTTTGGTTTAAACTAAGGATTTTGGGGAACCCAATGAAGCAGGGTGGTGATATGTTGAAAATTATATTTTAGGGAGATCCCTCAGGCAATAGTATGGAAAAAGAGTGGAAAGAGAAAAGTAGGCTGGGCATGGTGGCTCATGACTGTAATCCCAGCACTTTGGGAGGCTGAGGTGGGCGGATCACATAAAGGCCAGTAGTTCGAGACCAGTCTGGGCAACATGGCAAAACCCTGTCAATACTAAAAATACAAAAATTAGCCAGGCATGGTGGTGTATGTTTGTAATCCCAACTACTCAGGAGGCTGAGACACAAGAAACACTTGAATCCTGGAGGTGAAGGTTGCAGTGAGTGGAAATCACACCACTGCATTCCAGCCTGGGTGACAGAGTGAGACTCCATCTCAATAATAATAATAATAATAATAATAATAATAATAATAATAATAATATAAAAAGAGGTAACTAAAGACAAACTGGCAGTAGAATATTGTAATTATATATAAGCATAGTAATTAGGATATAAACTAAAGCAGTAGCAGAAAAAATTGAGAGTAACTAATAAATTTGAGAAATATCTGGGTGGTAAATTGATACAACTTTGCAATTAGATGTTGGGTAGGAGGAAAGGGGAGGAGATTAGAATGAGTCCAGGTTCTTAAATTAGACAATGATAATATAGGAGGAGGCACAGGCTTAGTTAGAGAAAAGTTACCTTTTAGGGACTTGTTAGACAACCCAGAGGAAACCGTTTTAGAACTCACGAAGTTCTTAATAGAGGTAAAGATTTAAAAGTGCCTATGTCATTGGATTTCTCTGAGTATATATAAGACGTTGTCTTAAACACGCTTAGCATAGTGTCTTAAGTGGAATAGGTTCTCAATAAATAGTAGCTATGGTTCCTGATGATGGACTGAAAGATGTGGATAGTTGGATTATTCTAGAATGGAAATTTGACTCCAGTCCTGGATCAGATGGACAAGGGACAGAAAGAGAAAGAATTCCAGTTATTATAAAGGAAGGTTAAAATAATAAGCCCAGGAAACTATGCTACATCAAAAATTAAAGGAAAAAAAGACTGCTAGACTTCAGGAGAAAAGAGTGAATGTTCACAAATATATCTGGAATGTGATGCAGTCTTGCTTCATGAAAATTAGTCATATTGCCAAGCTCCCCCCCGCCCCCGCCACTGCCTTTTATTTTATTTTATTTTGTTTTATTTATTTATTTTTTTTTTTGGCAGAGTCTTGCTCTGTCACCCAGGCTGGAGTGCAGTGGCACAATCTTGACTCACTGCAACCTTCGCCTCCCGGGTTCAGGCGATTTTTCTGCCTCAGCCTCCCTAGCTGCTGGGACTACAGGTGCGTGCCACCACACCAGGCTAATTTTTGTATTTTTAGTAGAGATGGGGTTTCGGCATATTGGCCAGGCTGATCTCGAGCTCCTGACCTCATGATCCACCCGCCTCAGCCTCCCAAAGTGCTGGGATTACAGGCATGATCCACCACACTCAGCCTCGCCACTGCCTTTTAAAGCAACTGTTTGATTTTATATTTGCCTCATTTGTAAGTATTGCCTCAACATAAATATATTTTGCATTTGAAGTCATTGAAAACTACTATATTTGCTAAACGCTTATATTCCAATCCTATGTTTCCTCAGCCTAAGCTCTTAGAGTCAAAAAGTTGTAAAGCAATTTTATACTGTACGATGCCTTTATGAAAAGAGATTTTTCTTTACTTTACCACGTGAAATATGTGGTAATTGACAAAACATGTTGTAGTTAAGGATAAACGTGTAAAGTACAGCCCCAGATTATAGCAATACACCTTTATGAGAAAGAAGTCAGGCTATCTGATCTCTTCCTGCAATGCAAAACTGTCTGAAGGCGTTGAGTAACTCAGTACCAGACAAAATGGATTGTACCTGCCCAGATGGAGGCAGAAATGCTCATGGTGGTGTTGTAAAACAAGCTCCTAAGCAGCAAAGAGACACTGAGCTGTCTGTAGGGAAATGAAAAAGAACTGCAAATTAAGCATGCCATGGTTATTCACTCTTTTATATTAGTGTCTCCAACTCCGATAAGTGCTGTTTAGGGTTTTCACGTGCTCAAAACTGTCATTTAATCTGAAATGATGTTGTTACATATTTGAGAGTCATTTTGAAAACTTACTGAAAAGGATCTGACATCCATACCATGGAGTATATGGCTAGGGACATTGTGGCAGTTTATTTGCCACGGCAAGTTTAATCTAAATCAGCAAATATCTAATTTCTCATGAAAAATGAAATTCCAGGAGGTTTTTTCCTCTGCAGTGTTATTAAATAATCTGGGTTCTGCCAGAAGAAGGAATGGCTCATATGGAAAATATTTAATTGCCTGCATTTGTATGACAGGAGTGTTCTGAATTTAAATAACATATAATGAAAAGCAATAGAGTAATATTGCCAAGAAATATCTTCTCACAGGTGATTGACTAATCCCTAGAGGATTCTGTGTGCCGTACGTTAGCCTGGTAAAAGGGAACTGGGCTAGTGGTCAGTCTTAAATCCGGACTGTGAGGCCTAATCCTAAATTTGCCATTGGTTAACCACGGAAATTTAAATCTCTCCCTCCATTTTAATTTTCTCTCCCTTCCTCCTTGTATCCTTCCCTTCTTCCCTATCTCGATAATTTCTAAAGAGTCTACTATGTAATAGCATCATGTTAGATACTGAGATAGAAAGATAAAAGATACTTCTGCCTTGAAAGGAGCTTAGGGGAAGAATTGGTCGGGTCAAATCATATAATTCAGGTTCCTTGAAGTTCTGATATCCTATCCTTTGCTCCTGTTTAAATTCTTATCACATAGTCAATGTCATTTTTTGATTGCTTGGAAATAATGAACCTTAAATGCAAGGTCATAGCTGGCCTGAAGAGTCATTAATATATTCAATAAATATTTTGAGCCCTATGGGATGCCAAGCATTGTGCTAGGAGAAACATTATAAGAAACAGGTACCATGTGAAATGGGAGCACAGAGGAGGACCACACAGTCTTCTCTTAGGAATTCAAGCCAGGGTTTCAAGAGAGTGGAGGTGTAAGCCAAACCCTGATGGATGAGAAAGAGTGTGGCAGGCAGAGGAAGCAGTACCCCTTGTGCATAAGAAATAAGGGAAGGTCACTCAAGGCAAAGAACAGTGTGTACTTACAGGAATGCAAATTGTGTTTGTGGAATTGCCATTCACTAGGCATCGCTGCAGCACAAAGTGTGAAGAGGGGTAGAGCAGGGATAGATGACCTCGAAGGTGATGCAAAGAAGTGATGAATGGCCATTCAAAGGATTTGGAGCTTTATCCTGAGGACATTGGAGCAGGTCTGGCATGATCAGATTTGAATTTAGAATAACAAATTAAAAACAATCAATCTTCTCAGAAAGGTGTTAAGGAAATGAGGTGAAGATCAGACATCTATCCATTAATTTTTTCCAAGCAAGATGACTTTCTGTTTTAGGTATGAATCTTAGTCTCAATCTCAGGGGTGTTAAAATTTGTTTTTTATAGTTTATTTAATTTGTATTTTGTATTCATATTTCCACAAGCTATAAAAATATTAATGTAGATCGTTGGCGCAGTTTGCACTCTTACTCAGCTTTGCAGTGTTGTGACATAATACTTAGGATTTATGTGTGCCATGATATCACAGGGGGAAAGAAATGTGGAAAGTTGTCCATGCAGATATTGAAAGATTTATGGTTTCCTTTGTATAGCTCCTCGGGATCACTAATAAAACTTACAGACTGGGACTATTTGCTGAGGCCCTCCAGATATGTCCAGGCCTCACAGTTCCTTGTCCATTTTCTGCGTAACTGCCATTTCCTGAGAACTCTAGCTGCCTTCTCTGAGGTTATGGAACCCTCCTCCTAACCCTCTCTCCTCAGCCCAGTTGAACCTTCAGCCTGAGGCTAACATTTTATTCCTTATTGTTTCTTCCAGTATGCTTTTTCTAATACTCTTTTATCCCTCCTACGCATTAGCAAACACTTTTAATTATCCTAAGCATTTAAGCTTTTGAACAACAAAAGCCAAAAAGAACTGAACTCTACTTGGGCTGAGTCTCTAAGTAAACTCACTCTCTACTGTGTCATGTATCTCCCCTTAGGGAATAAGGTGTGGAGCAGGCAACCCACATGAAGTGGGCTAAAAGTCATGTGAGAGAGAAATAGAGGTAGAAAAACACAAACTAAAACAAGTAAATATCTCAAAATATCATCTAGCTTCACCTGCTTTCTATGCTATTTCCCCTCTACTTTTGTTGAATTTGAAATTGCTTTTGTTGAATTCCCTAGTTTACAGCCTCCACTCTCAGTTATTTCATGAACATTTTCTTTTGTGCAGACCGCTGCACTGACCTATTCACATGCTGTTTCCGTTTTGCAGTCTTCTGTTGGTACCACCACAAGCTGCCTCCTGAAACCCCTGGGCAGGAGTGCAGAAGCTCACTTGAGCACACATATGGGGCCGATTCCACTGCCTAGAACTCACTACCCTGCAAGGCTATTCTTAGATTCCTCATCTAGTGAGGGAATTGCACTATTTCATGTCAGAAGTGTACCAGTTAAAAACAAACAAACAAACAAAAAAGAATTAGGAATCTAGGACTCTTTTAAATTATTCCCCTGCTACCATTAGAAATCCTTTTTTCCTATCCACTGTGTTTTTCATGTCCTGGCCAAAGCAAAACAATAGAGAATGAAAATCTCCACTTTTACATTTTCATTTAGCAGAGAAATGTTCTCAGTGCCTGAGTGGAACCTCAGTGCCTGTGTGGGAACCTCTAAAACTGTGTAGCCAATCTCCAAAAAATTTCCAATATATTTATTTAAAAAAATACACGTATAAGTGGACCTACACAGTTCAAACTCTTGTTGTTCAAGGGTCAACTATCATAATGACTGAATAAGAGTTAGGATAGGTATATTCTTCTTTTAGAACAGAAATGAAATAATATTGATACCAATTTAAAGTTCACAAACATAGATAGCTATAGCAGAATTTATTCAGTGAGAATATTACCTTTGCATGTGTATATAAAAGTGTGTGTAGCTATGTGCAAACTTGGAAATATAATAATTAGTTATATAAAAGGGTTTTGATATAAAAAGGCTTCGGTAAAGTTTTCTAAGGCAACAAAATACTTTTTTAAGTTTAACAGAAATTAATTCAAATTATAATTCTGCGGCTTGTGAAATAAGAAATCTTGGATAAATGACTAAATCTTTGTGAATGTCAACTTATTCAACAATAGAGAATACCTACTCTGTTTTGCAAAGACTAAATAAGACAGTGACCACTTTCTGGCACATTGTAGTGTTTAACAAACAGTTGTTAATTTATTTATTGAAATGACCGCAGAGCATGTTGGTTAAGAGCACAGACAATTTACCTGGGCTGCTTATCTCTGAATCACAACTCTGTCACTTATGAGCTATGTGGCCTTAGGCAGATGACTTAACTTCAGTGAATGTCAGTTTCTTCATCTGTAAAATGTGAATGATAAAGAGCACTGGCCTCATAGAGTTGTGAAAAAGAAATGAATTAACATATATAAATGCCTACAGCAGTTTTTAGCATTAAGCAAGCATTAAGCAGGTGTTAGCTCTTATTAATATTCAATAGATGAGATTAGGGTAAAAGGAAGTAATATTTATCCAGTGTATTACACACAAACTATTGTCTTCAACTTATTTACATTATCTCATATAATCCTTACAGCAGTCCTGAGGGGTAAGAATTTATTTCCCTATTTTTCAGTTCAGGAAATAGATTTAGAGAACCAAAATCTCTCCAGTATACTAAATCATCCATCTCAATTATTTAAATCCTTCTCTTTTCCCTTTTCTCTTGTTAGATTAGCTCTTCATCTAAGGAGTAGATATTACATGGGTTTATTGATTTACCTTACCCTGTTTTCTCAGTCTGTTCCATGTAAAGTTCTAGAGCTCATTGGGAGAGTCTTTGGTCTGATGCTCTTATCTGATCTGTATTCACAATGTCCCTAACCCTTAAAAGTCTATAGAGAAAGCATAGAATGAAAGGGTAATTCATCAATGGAAATTCAGGTCTATCTTAAGTGCCCCCACCTGCTCATAGTGCTACATTCAATCATTTTTAAAATGTGTCCCTTTATGGTTTGGGGCACTATGTACCAGGCACACTACTTTTTATACCTGATGATATAAGCCAAAAAGATATGTTCTCTTTTTCAGGAAATGTACAATCCAGTTTGAAAGACAAATGCAAAAGAAACTAAACAACAATAAAATATAAATCAATAATTTGGGATATATGCTGTAAGAAGAAAAAACGGCAGGTGCTAGAGAAAGAATATCTATGTGGACAGAGGGCAGAACAATTTTGACAGATAGTAAGTAAAGACTTCTCAGTGGAGGTGACATTTCAGTGGAAGCCTGAGGGATGAGGAGACGACAGCCATGAAAAGTGGGCAGGGAGTATAAGTGAAAAAGTGTATCTGAGTTGCCTAGACAATTCGAATAACTGAGAATACAGTTCACTTCTATTCTACTTCAACTGAATTTAAAGCAGGTGAACTAAAATACTCTTAGAAGTTTGGCAAATAGACCATGAAGTAGAACACCACATGTATAGTTAAGCACAGTAACTTACGTACACATTAAAAATAGATGTTAACCATATTAAAAAAAAGCAAGCCCGTATCCAGGTGTCCCAGCATTCAAACCAGCATGCCTTTTAGACAAATGACAAATCTGTATATCCCTATGGCAGGGGTGAAGAATTCTAAACCTTTCTGTTTTGTAAACCAGGCTTCCTCATTTCTGCTTTTAGATTATATCTTTGTCATGTCAGCATATGTAGGGGTTAATTGAGGTGGTGGAGTAGCCTCTTAATGTAGGCATTGTTCTAAAGCCCATATTTAAGGCAATGGCTGTTAGAAGCAATGTGGTTCTTCTGATCTATGAAGCAAATGGTTTCTTTTTTCTTTTCTTTTCTTTTTTTGAGACAGAGTCTTGCTCTATCCCCCAGGCTGGAGTGCAGTGGCACGATCTCAGCTCACTGCAACCTCTGCCTCCCGGGTTCAAGCGATTCTCTTGCCTCAGCCTCCCAAGTAGCTGGGACTACAGGCATGCGCCACCATCCCCAGCCAATTTTTGTATTTTTAGTAGAGATGGGGTTTCACCATGTTGGCCAGGCTGGTCTCAAACTCCTGACCTCATGATCTGCCAACCTCGACCTCCCAAAGTGTTAGGACTATAGGCGTGAGCCACCACACCTGGCTTAACCAAATGGTTTCGTTAGAGAATACCCAGATCAGAGGTTGGACACTGCAGAGAGTTTCCTCATTTCACTGCCTTTTTACGGTCCCCATTCCCATTCAGGGGTGAGACTACTACAAATAGCCATCAGCTCTGGACCCAAGGTCTCTATGTGGCATAAACTCACTGCTTGTAAGTGAAAGAGTTTTGTGTTTTCAGTTATCCTTAAAGAGGTAAGTCACAAGAGCTTCTGTGAATGAAAGCAGTTTATTTGTCTTCTATAGCTGACTTGAGAACAGCTGTCGTTACAAAGTTCAAAGGTTACCAAAACCACCATCAGTTTTGATAATTCACTAGAACCCACAAAAATCACGGAAAGCTGTAATACAGTATATAGTTAATAGTTTATCACAGCAAAAAGATACAGATTAAAATTATCCAAGGGAAGAGATACAAAGAGCAGAGTCCAGGAGAGTTTCAAATGTGAAGCTTCCAGTTATCCTTTCCCAGGGAAGTCATGAAGAATGCTTGTTTTTCGGCAATGATGTATCACAGTATGCATGGGGTATTGCCCACCAAGGAAACCACCCAAGCCCCAGTGCTGAGTTTTTACTGGCACTTGGTCACATAGACATATTTGACTGACTGTGTGGCTGACCTTTAGTCACTAGCCCCTCTGGGCAGGGAGCTGATACCTGGCCCAAAACTCCTATCGTTAGTCATGTAGTGACATCACTGGGTCTGGTTCAAGGTCCCCAGGTAAACAAAGATATTCTTAGCAGAAAGGACATTTGAAAGACTTAGAGATCACCTCTCAGGAGCCAAGAACACAGGCAATACTTTTCTTTAGGGAAGGGTTATTCTATTTTAAAAAGTGTTTACATTTTATTTTTTAATTGATAACAATTGTATGTACTTATGGGGTACAATGTGATGTTTGGATATATGTTTACAATGTGGGATGATAAAATCAGGCTAATTAACAAATTCTTTGCTTCACATGCTTACCTTTTTTGTGGTGAAAGTATCTAAAGTCTACTCTTAGAAATGTTGAAATATACAAGCCAAACATAGACTGAGAGTGAAGGGAGGAAGAAAGACATACCAGGCAAATGGAAACCAAAGGAGAGAAGGGGTGGCTATCTTTATATCAGACAAAATAGGCTTTCAGTCAAGAACTATAAAAAGAGACAAGGTCATTATGTAATGATAAAGAGGTCACTTCATCAGGAGGATATAACAGTTTTAAATATGTAGGCACCCGACATCGGACACATAAATGATTAATTCTTTATTACACAGTGTTGCTCTAATAGAAAACATTTATATACAGCAAAACTATAAAAAAGCTTTTTAAATATAAGCTTGATCAAAGGAAGAGTAGTATAACATGTATTGATTGTCGTTTCCCTTCCAAACATCTATAGTTGGGACAACTCTATGGAACTGATGGTATTACCTGCTAGACTGCACTACAAACCAGGTTTTGTTTGTTTGTTTGTCTGTTTGTTTGCTTTTCTGATAGGAAGAATAAGGCCAGGCATGGTGGCTTATGCTTGTAATCCCAGCAATTTGGGAGACTGAGGCTGGCGGATTGCCTGAGTCCAGGAGTTTGAGACCAGCCTGGGCAACATGACGAAACCCCATCTCTACAAAAAATACAAAAATTAGCTGGGCATGGTGGTGCGGGTCTGTGGTCCCAGCTACTTGTGGGGCTGAGGTGGGAGAATCACTTGAGCCTGGGAGTGAGATTGAACAGTGAGCTGAGATTGCACCACTGCTCTCCAGCCTGGGTGACAGAGTGAGACTCTGTCTCAAAGAAAAGAAAAGAAAAAGAAAGAATACTTACCCAGAGCAAATCACTTGTGCAAAGGCTGGAGGCAAAAAAAAAAAGTTTGAGAAACTGAAAGAAACCAGGGGAGTTAAAGTGTAGTACACAGGGCACGTGCCAAGATGCTTAGATTGTATTCAAAGTGCAATTCCACTTCTTTGTAGAGGCTTGAGTAGTGACATGGTCTTATCTACATTTGAAAATAATAAATCCAGCTGTTATGTGCTTCTTAAAAAGCAAAGTTTTCTAGACCGAGCATGATCATGTGAGTCTGTGACAGTGCCTAACTCTTTTCCCCCAAATCAGATCCCTTTTTATTTCCTGTACAGAGCTGGCTCATTGGACATTGCCAAGTGTAACAGTTATTTACCCCTCTTTACTTGCAAATATTATTTGGTCACTCACTAGTTAATAAATTGGCCTATTTTATAGAATAGCTCTGAGGGCATCTTTGGTTCCACCCAGAAGTTATCTGGTTGCTTTTATGACTAGACCAGGTTTTTCCCTCTGGTGCCTCCTTCATTAGTAATTGTTAGTTGATAGTTCCTAAGTGGAAAGCTTCTTTCTTATGTCGTCTGCATTCAGTTATCCCCTGAGTGGCCTATTCCCATCCTGTTGTATGCCAAGTACTTCATTTCTTTTTTCCTTCCAGGATTCACTCTTGGAACATGCCAAACCAAGTCCCAAACAGATGTCTCTTTTTCAGATACTTGGCAAAAGATTTTTGGCGGATCAGTTTTTAGTGGTCCACAGGGGCTAAAAGATTTTTTCCTCTTATTTATTCTACAAGCTTCTAATCAGAAATTTGTTCTGTAAGAGAATCCACATTACTAAACAAGACACAAATACTGCTCCAAAAACAAAGCAACCATCAATAACTTGGATTTAAAAGCCACTCGTGAGATTCTGAAAAGTTCAGTCTTTCTGTGAAAGAGCTGACTTGAGTACTCATTAAGAGCCAGTGTCTCTGGGGAGCTCTGCTAGAACTTTGCAGAATTAGTTAGGGACATGTAGTCACCATCATCTAACCATCTATAAGATAAAGAATAGTTTTCCTGAGCTGAAAATCAGTTTTCCCGGGCTGAAAGCAGGGTGCCAGCAGGGCTGAGATCCCACAAAATACTTTGGGAGAAAATCCATTTCCTTTCGTTTCTCAGTTTCTAGTGCTGCATTTTTTTCATTCCTTGGCTCCTGACTCTCTCACTTTTCAAAACCAGCCAAATAGCTTAACCTTGTACTTCAATCCTTGCGTTGTATTCATCTTTAATGGTTAAATCTCCTTCCACCTCCCTTTTATAAAGACATTTATATTACATTTAGGGCCCACCTGCATAGTCCAAAATAATCTCTCCCTCTCAAGATTCTCAATAACATTTGCAAAATATTTTTTGACATATAAAATAACATTCACAGGTTCTGGTTATTAAGACGGGCATATCTTCGAGAATCATTATTCAGCCTACCACAAGCTATGCACAGCTCAAGATCCTTTTCTAACCTGTGTCACAAGGTAGTGACACTTAATTAACAAAAAGTGTTTAAAGGGTTTTATAGACTTTAAATACTTATATCAATAAATGCTTGTTTTTTCATTCATTCACTTATTTATTCATTCTTGATCCCATTTACTGTTTTAACCCCAGGAGTTACTGTGAAAATAAATAACTGAGAAATGATTTTAATTTAGCCATGATTTACAATAAGGTTATTAAGCAGTTTAATTATTTCCTGTGGTTTACTGCTCCTTTTACTTACAGTGGCTATCCATTGAGCAAGAACATATTTTCGCTTCCTTAAGTAACTCATTGAAACTTATCATCTAAAAGTTTGAATGTCCCCTTATTTTATTTAAAAAAACAAAAAATCTGACCCTTTGCAGAGTAACTATGCCCTTCCAAATTTATCAGTGCATGCAGAGACAATGGTGCTTTCATCTATTAGAATTCTTTGTCACAAGTGATAGAAAACACAACATGCACTAGTTTGAACACAACAAAATAGTGTGGTACCTACTCAGATAATTGCAATGTTCGGTGTAGGACTGGTTTATCAGTGAAAGTCAAAGCTAGAAGCAGATAGAGTACTCACACTGGGTAACCTGAGAAATAGTAATGAAAGAGGATACGCACAAATGTAGAGGAAGTGTATAGGGAAACCATAAGATACAGTGCAATAGTCTAATGCCTGTACACAAAGAGCTGTTACAAAGTCCAGGGCCTGGGAGGGCATGGGGCAGTGACAGGAACCTAGAGACTGATCTACATGGAGAAGACCACCTGCCAAGAGCTGAGATTTTGGTTAAGGTGTGCAGCAAACCTGATTCAACACCTCAGGGAAGAATCCAGGATAATAAAATAGTCTCACTTTATTTTCTTCCTTCTCTGCAATCTCCTGCCGATGTTTACAATTTGAAACTAACTTGAAGTCAGAGGCAAAGAAGCTCCTTGATACCATCCTTATAAATGCACTCTCCTAGTCCAGACACTGAACAAGATGGAATAACTGGTGAGTGGATGTGGAAGAATGAATGGAAGTTACTGACATGCTGGTTTAAGACACAGATGATTTTAGGATCTGAGGGTTAGCTTATCTCTCTCTTCCTCCTTCCTCCGCTATCTCTTAGCTGTGCTCCCTTCCCTGTTTTCTGCATAGTCTCAGACGGCCTTTACTGCTCGAGCTACCAAGATAATTGCAGCAGGTCCCCACATCACAATTCTAAATGCTGAAAAAAGAATACCTTTTTCTAATCAAGTAGTTTTGGCAAAATCTGCAATAATTTTATCTGTGTGATGGGATGACCTACCTGTCTCAGTCAGTCATTGTGGTTAAGAGACTTCAAGACTCTGACTGGTCCTACAAAACTCATTATTGCCTCTGGGGTGGGGGTGGAATCAAGTATGTGGGACTATGTAATATGAGAGAAAAGGATGAAAGGATTCACAAATGAAGAGCCTACATTTACAGGTGAAATATGAATAGATTCTGGACAGTCAGTGCCTTATTATTTTTCCGATGATTAGAAATGTTTGTCTCTGAAACTACTTAATAAAAGATTAACATTTTAATTTTGTTGAACATCTTTTTTCTAACTATGTCCAATATAAGCCACCATTTTTAGAAACATGATAAAGCTGCCTCTCAATTTTTTTCCATTCCCGCATGTGTCATAAAGGTGATTTGGCTATCATATTGTAATTCCATTTTCTATCATTGCTTACATGTTTTTCAGTGAGTAGTTAATACTTAGTAAAAATGCATATACTTTTGTACAGTTTTACAATTTTCATAAAGTGTCCATTTGTAATCTTCATAACCATCTTATGATGTAGGTATTTTATCTCCATTTTGCAGATCTGGAAATGTTAGCTAAAAAGAGATTAAGTGACCTGCTAACAAATTTTAAGTGTGTGGCCAGGGATTTAAACTAAGGCTTTTCTGATCCTAGACAAGTATGTGTATAGGAACAATTTAAGATTCAGTTATGTAGATTTGTGTGACTGTGTGTGTGTGTATGTGTGTGTGTGTGTCTGGATATAACAAAGGCCACTGTCTCTGACATTTATGATTTCATAAGGACTTACTACATTCTTTTTTGCAAAATATGCTCCTTCACGACCCATTACTACATAAGAAAATTCCAAAGCATTATTTAGTAGCAATTTGTTTGAGAATGTTTTGTAGATATGTACATTTGAGTAAAATAGAAAAGTATTAACTAGGAAAGGGTAATGATAGTTTCTAGCCACATTTGTATTAACCAATTTATAAGACTAACTGATTATTTCCTAATAAAAATGAAATCCTGAGGGAATGTGACATAAGGCACAGACTTTTTGTGAACAAAGGATACAAGGAAAAGTGAGAACAGAGATATTTCCCTGTTCAAAAGAGGAAATCCAGTTATATTAATAGCAAAGCTGAGCTTCTGAACTTAAAAATTTTATTATATATATATTATACTAGTCCTCTATAAAGATGCAACTGTATTATGAAATCAAATTATTTATTGGTACCAGACGTCGTCAGGTGCATTAAGAAAAAATGTTCAGATCTTTAAGGAGACTTTTCTGCAACCACCAGTGTAGAGGTGACTTACAACGTCTATGCCTTTGAGTAATTTCACTTTTGAGAATCTATTTTAAAAGAATCATCTTAAATAGAGAAATATATATATTTACAGGGTGATGATTAGCAGTAATTGATTTTATAATAGGAAAAATAGGAAATAAATGTTCAAAAGAGGACTGGTTAATAAACTACAGTATAACAATTTGTGATGTTGTACTATTTTTACTGATCTCTTATAAAGCAGAGAAATATTCACTCATTTAAATTAAATGAGGAAAGCATAATAAAAATTACATTATAGCCTGATTAATACCAATGTAAAATATGTGTTTAGCAGAAGTCTAAAAGGATATAATGCATAAAGTTAGCAGTGGTTGTGTGGGCGTGCCATAGCTATGGATTTTTTCCCTTTTTGTCTTCATTTTTAGAAATGTCTATAATGTGTTTATACCAGTTTTACAAAGAAAATATATCACTGTAATACACTGGTAAAAATAACCTTCTTTGTCCTTGTATGTTCATATAATCTTTTGCAATGTACTACTGAATAAAATAATGTCCATGCCTGCACCCCTAGCTTTGAGTCCATTGCCTATGACACATACACCTGTGATTTCTGATTGTGGTCATTTTGCACAAAAGATACATGAGTCTGGCTGTTTTAAGATTGACTACTGGTCCTTGTGTGCTGCTGAACCAGGACACAACATCAAGTGATGTTACTTATTCATAATAATTCATAGCAGATTTCATGCTATGTTCTACATGGCACTTTTTGGGAAAAGGAATCAGTAGGAAGAGATTGTATAATGAAGTTCCCTGGGACTGGCATGTAGGTTTACCAACTACTGGGGCAGAAAATGTAGTAAATGATAAGAAATGCGTCCCCAGTGGTCATCATCATCATCATACGGATTCGTGGCTGAACCCTCAAGCGTGAGTGTATGATAGGTTAAATGGAAGTAAACTCATTAGACGTGTCAGCTTCACTTCATTAATAATGAGAAGTAGTTCAGCCAGTGCACTTGTACATCTGGCCATGCGCTGTGGCTCATATATTTTGAGTTGTAGGAAGATAAATATCTTCCAGACACCTGAGGGGAATGTAAGGTAAGCAACAAAGGAATGTCTGCATTGAAGTATTAGTTAAGTAATTTTTACCTATTTTCACGGATTGAAGCTGAAGCCTCTATAGTTGAACATACTGGATACAGTGCACCCATCCTGTTACTTTGAATAGATGTTTGGGGCATATTTTCTCCTTAGTTTAGTCTCTTCGCTGATTCCCTTGAATCCATACAATGAGCTAATAGGGTTTTTGCTAATATGATTGTTTTTAAATTTTGATTTTGTTGTTATTGTAGTTTATGTCCTAGTTTGTTATTTTGTTTCATGTTTTTCTAATTGATAGGCAAGATAAACATGAAGCTGTGGGAATGAGAAAAAGGTGCAGGGGCAAAAAGACATTTGGAACGTTATTCCGCTTAAGTTGAAATATACGTTTTCAAGTGTATTGACACTGATGTTTCCATTTTAATACATTTTAATCTAAAATTAAATAATCCTGTGTCATTAGAGATGTAGGCTCCTTCTAGCTTTGTGTTCTACAATCCCTAAGTCAGGTGTTCCATTGATGGGTCACAAATGGTTATTTGACTCCAAGAATGGAATTTTATGCAAGGGAGAAAGAAGGAGGAAGGGGAGGGATTAAAAGGACTTTCCTGGAAGTTTTGTCCAAATGGTTTCAATTTATTTTTCATTGATCAGTGTGATATGGTTTGGCTCTGTGTCTCCACCCAAGTCTCATCTTGAATTGTACTCCCATAATCCCCATGTGTTGTGAAAGGGACCCAGTGGGAGATAATTTGAACCATGGGGGGGTGGTTTCCCCCATACTATTCTCATTGCAGGGTGTAAGTCACACAAGATCTGATGCAGGGGTTTCCGCTTTTGCATCTTCCTCATTTTCTCTTGCTGCCACCATGTAAGAAGTGCCTTTCACCTCCCGCCATGATTCTGTGGCCTCCCCAGGCATGTGGAACTGTAAGTCTGATTAAGCCTCTTTTCTTCCCAGTCTCGGATATGTCTTTATCAGCAGCATGAAAATGGACTAATACACAGTGTATCTGTAAGGGATGACTGAAAAACTGTTTTCTAGCTGAATATACTTTAGGGATCTGTTAGTGAGATAAAAATTCAAAATGGATATTGTGTAGGCCACTAGCACTGTTTGTCACAGCAGATATGCCTAACTTCTGCTTGACTTTTCATTTACTATAAATGCTGGACTTCGTATTAATGACTATTCAATTTTCTTTCATAATTTCAACCTAGAAGAATACATTTGCACCTTGATTCAATCATCTTTTATATGAGCTGACCTTCCCAACTTTCTGTCATTTGAAAATTTAATGAGCAAGCTTTCTCTTGCTTTACTCAACTCTATGACCTAATATAAAGGAAAAACTATCATAAAAACAAAATAAGAAGAAAACGTAAATCACTGCTTGTTTCTATATCCAAGACACCGAAAAGGATTTACATGACTTTTTATGAGACTTTTAAAACTTATTTTGGTGGTGGGTGCCTGTAATCCCAGCTACTCAGGAGGCTGAGACAGAAGAATTGCTTGAATCCAGGAGGCAGAGGTTGCAGTGAGCCGAGATCCCACAACTGCACTCCAGCCTGGGCAGCAAGAGCAAAACTCCGTCTCACCAAAAAGAAAAAAAAAAAAACAAAAGAACCTATTCCAATGACAATTTTTTTTTGAGTTTTGTTTCTGAATGGATGGGCGGAAAATGGAGAAACCTAGAATTGGGAGAAAGACAATAAATGTGAGAAGCAGTAAAAGAGAGGAAAGCAGGCCTCTTAACATGTTGGAAGGCTGAGGTAGATATAAACTGTGAAATTCTCCATAGTTGGAGATCTTAGGGTGTTTTATAATAATAATGTTTACTACTTAATTTTTAGTTATTACTTTATTTCGGTGATATAGTTTCCCACTTCTCACTCATTAACTTCCAATTTTCAGGGTCTGATACACACAGCAGCTTTCTGTTTTAGACAACATTTTCCACAGGGCTGAGATTCAAAGATAATTCATGACAACCACAAAAGGTAGAAAGGGAAGTAAGACATGGAGATTAGTGCAGCAACGGATGTGGGAATTATTAGTTGAACATTGGTGTTTACTCCCACCTTGTCTTCCAAAATCCTTACATATATTGAGAAGAGCCCTTTCCCCAGTATTGTTGGATGTGTTCTTGAATCATTTCCTTTAGACATTGAAGGAAAATATGACCACAGAAAGGTGGAAGACAAGGGCTATTCACAGTGTAGAATATACACCTATTTAAAATGGAACCTGTAAACCAAAAAGTATGAAACAAGTCTCAATTAATTTAGAAGTTTATTTTGCCAAAGCTAAGGGCATGTGCATAACACAGTCTCAGGAGGTCCCGAGAACATGTTCCCAAGGTGGTTGGGCTACAGCTTGGTTTTATATGTTATAGAGAGACATAAACGTCAATCAATACATGTAAGGTACATTCGCTCAGCCCTAAAAGGTAGGACAACTGGAAGCAAGTGTGTAGGGATGGGGGTGTGGCTTCCAGGTGATTAAAAGATTTTCTAACTGGCAATTGGTTGAAAGAGTTTATCTAAAGACTAGAGTCAATAGAAGGAGGGAGTGTCTGGATTAAGATAAGAGGTTTTTGGAGACCAAGGTTTTCATTCTGCAGAGGAAGCCTCCAGGTAGCAGGCTTCAGAGAGAATAGATAGTAAATGTTTCTTATCAGAGGTTAAAAGATGCCAGGCTCTTAGTTAATTCTCTCCTGGATCAGGAAAAA
This sequence comes from Pongo abelii, assembly GCF_028885655.2. Taxonomy (NCBI): domain Eukaryota; kingdom Metazoa; phylum Chordata; class Mammalia; order Primates; family Hominidae; genus Pongo; species Pongo abelii. The sequence goes on from NC_071998.2 coordinate 29,113,669, forward strand.
GACCTAGAAAAGGAAGAGGATTCTCTACAGAATGTAGATTTTCCCCACAAAAGACAGCTTTACAGGGTCATTTCAAAATATGTCAAAGAAATAAATTTGGGGGTGAAATACTTTGATTTCTCTCAGGGCCTGCTATCTGTCATGTCGGTATATTATTGTAACAAAGCGTCTGCTTTGTCAGTCTTAAGTTCTCTGTTTTAAATGTTAATGCTGGTCAATCGTGCCTGAATTCCAAAGAGAAGTGGGGTATAACGAAGGCATATCTGACCACCCATTCGCACCATGGCCTGAACTGGTGTTTCAGATTGACTTTGGAAAGCCCTCGGCCAAGAGGAGGATCCATTCGGTTGGCTGGGAAGGCTTAGAATTATATTTTTAGTTTACAGACCCAAGCCAGAAATTCATGACAGTTTATCAGAGATTTTACAGGATATCTTGAGACATTAGCAGAAACTTGAAGATTTGATCAGTTATGTATTAATGTGATTATCATGCTTATACTTCTTTATTCTGTCTCCTCTGCTAGATTCTAAACTCTCAGGACAGGGATAATGCATATCTTATTTATCTTGGTAAATCTGGTCTCTAGTATACCGTAGGCCTTCAGTTAGAATTTATTTAGTGAACGTTTGAACTATGTGATTCACTGATAAAGTATCTCCTAAGTGAACAGCATTCTTCATGTACCCTTACTGTAAGAATTACATTTACCCACATATTTACTTTTAATACACAAGTCTATTTCAATACTATTGAAGTAATCTTTAAGTTAAATGAGGCCCAACAGAAAGTACTTGAAAACACACATAAGTAAATATGGTGATACTGAGGGCTTTTAAGTCCCTAAGTTAATGATTCTCAAGGTGTGGTCACTGGTCCAGCAGCTTCCTCATCTCCTTAGAATATGTTACTAATGTAGATTCTCAAGCCACACCCCAGACCTATGATTCAGAAACTCTGGAGTGACCCAATAATCTGTGTTTTAACAAGCCTTGCAAGTGTTTCAAATGAATAATCAAGTTTGAGAACCCGTGCCTTTCTTGAAGAAGTGACTGTGAACAGATGATTTCATAATAGAAGACAGAAAAAATAAACTCGATTAATGCTTGCTAAGCATTGGGTACTTTTCCTGAGCTTTCTGTATCCTCAAAGTTTGTGACTAACTTTAATTTCATTTTTATTTGTTTATTTTTTGTTTGTTTGTTTGAGACAGAGTCTCGCTCTATCGCCAGGCTGGAATGCAGTGGCATGAGCTCAGCTTACTGCAACCTCCGCCTCCCGGGTTCAAGCAATTCTCCTGCCTCAGCCTCCCAAGTAGCTGGGACTACAGGCATGTGCCACCATGCCCAGCTAATTTTTGTATTTTTAGTAGAGATGAGGTTTCACCATGTTGGCCAGGATGGTCTCCCATCTCTTGACCTTGTGATCCGCCTGCCTCAGCCTCCCAAAGTGCTGGGATTACAGGCGTGAGCCACCGCACCCAGTGTTTGTGACTGTCTTTAAAACATCCAGGACTGTTTGGGTTAGTGATTGTAAAGTTTGATCTATACTTGTAACTGTATACAGCCATCCCTTGTCATACAGGAGGGATTGTTCCAGGACACTGGAAGATACCAAAATCTACTCATACTCAAGTCCTTCAGCAGGCCCTGTCAAACCCACGTGTATGAAAAATTGGCCCTCTGTATATGAGGTTTCACATCCTGCAAATATCAAATTTTCAACTGTGTTTGGTTGAAAAAAAAATCCATGTATAAGTGAACCTGCACAGTTCAAACCCAATTGTTCAAGGATCAGCTGTAGTTATGTTTGTCTCAAGCTAATATTGATCTGTAGATTTTCTTGGATGAGTTTTTTATTTTTGTTTTATTTGCATAAGAAAATGGTCTAAATATCCTAAAATTAAATGCTTCTTGATATAGGTTTGATAACTGCTTGATATTGATAGCTAACTCAGTTAATGTAGCTCTGACTCCAGACTATAAATCCCACACATAAAGTCCATAACCTTACTTTAAGCTCATAGTATATATAGTGTTTTGGCCAAAAAAAAGATACTTTTATCTAGTCTGTGCTGTCTAAAGTATTTATTCTCCCTCCTTTTGGTTATATGTTTTATTTTATCCTGTACATTTATGCTATCTGTTTGTATACACAAATATATTTAGACCATAAAAATCAGGTTTCAAGGATTACACACATTGTATTGTAGCTAATGGGTTTCTGCCTTTTTATGCATTCAGGTTTTAATGAGTTATTTTCTTGTTGCATGCTTTATCACAGGAAAGTCTGTTTTCTCTTGGAAAGTGAGAGTGGCATAAATTGTGACTTCTAAATTTTTTCTGTGAGAAAACATGGAAACAATGAAGCCGATGTGTCAGTATTCAAAAGTACAATTAAATGATAGTGACTATCATGTATATGTACCATTTTAATTAAAAAATCATGTGCTCTCTGATACATTTGCTCTATTTTGCAGAATCTAAAATGAAATTGTACTCACTATAATGTATTACTTGGTCATGAAAACTTTCAATGCTGAGTCCAGGAACACTAAAGCAGGTAAATAGCAAAATTATGCACATCTTGTTTCTTAAGTAGTGAATATGTAATAAGCATTGTAAAACAACAAGTATTATCAGATTATCACAAAAAAGGGAGAGTTGAATTTTGGAGGAAATATAGGATGTAAGGACCTGACAAATCTACAACTATTTAGACCCATATATGTATACCCAATATTCTTTCTCTATTTTGATTAAAGGTGTTTAAAAGCGTTCTTTATACTATCTATTCATTGGAGATTTTAAATATACATTCACATTTTAAGGGTTTGAATCCTTGAACAAAGATGCCTATATAATATTGTATAACCTAAAGTATTATAAAATATAGTTGACATATCATGCAACAGTACTAATTTCATTGAGTATGATTTAAGGAACATTAAGGTTAGTATTTCAGTAAACCTACTGGAAACCTTGCTTTTGCCTTAGTTTCCCTTAAAAGACTAGCTAAACCATGATTTACTAGAATATAAAATTCTATTTCACTGAACAGGCATTTATACAAATAGACATGTGGATAATAAAATCATTAATAATTACTACATCACATGTTATAATAATGGAATTATTATGATGATAACAGAGATTTTCATCCTGTTAAGAACATATGTTTGAGATTGTCTACCTCAAAATGAGGATTTTACTGAACAGATAATTTAGTTTGGAGTTCCTGAATGAAAAAGATAATTATTGTCTAGATCAGTTGAAACTGAGTGTAAACTGTACAGAGGAAATACCTCAAAATATAATGTTAATTAACTAACTTTCAACACTGCCACCATACTGAATGTGGCTGGTTATTGTGCCAGAAGGAAATGAGAGATCTGAAATATCTAGCACCAACAATTAAAAGTCACACACGTAACTTCTGCACAACATTCACTAGATTCCACACAATCTCAAGAAGGCCAGGAGGTGATGTCATGAATCCAAAAGTCAGGAAGTAGGACATATCTTTTATGATATCACAGATTAGTTGAGATGATTTGATTTAAAATATGCTACATGGTCTAAGCTTGAAATATATTTAAGGAACACCTTATACAGGCTGTCGTTTTGTAGACTAGCCAAGACTGAGGTAATAAGAAGCATCAGTGATTACTAATGAAGACTACATGATGTCAATTAAGACTATATGTGAGGAGAAAATAAATAATGGTTAAAGCATGAGCCTTGAATAAAATTCCATAAGGGTTACTTGTCCAGTTAGTGGATGTTGATTTCCACTTTATCTGTTTCTCCTATGGGCAACTCTCACATATCTTCCAGGGTGAGCAGCAAACAATAATTTATTATTCTATAATGGCTGATTCTCCATAATAATACAGAAGAGTTGCCTGCCAGAGTATGAAAAAGAAGACAGAACAGCTTACCAGGAATGAAGAGGAGAATATGTAAATGACTAGATGAGTGGAGGCAAGGTTATTTAGGCTGAAAAAGAAGGAACAAACCCAACAAAGGCAAAAAAGAAAAGTATGGGCAGCACAGGTTTTTCATAGAACTGACTGCTGCTTGACGACCAGTCATTTGACAAGGTAGTCTTTCACTGTCACTTCCACATTTTCATTTTTCACTTTACAGGCTTGTAGCTTTATTGATAAATTATTGCAATTATAACGATCTGGAGTTAAAAGAGCATACATGAAGTCATCTAATTTTATTTGTTGCTCAGGTTAGATTAAGCCGTGTTGCCAGGCCGATGGCATGTTGCCTTATTAGAGAGACTCTAGAAAAGGAATTCTAAATAACTTTTCTTCATATTGCAATGCATATTTAGCGAGTATATTCATACACATTTATTTAGTATATCTTCAATATAGAAAAATGTTCAGAAAAGAATGTGTCAGTGATGTTTGGCTGCTGAGTAAGATGAAACTATCTCTGGTGTATGTAATCTGACTTTTAAAGTAATTAACATGAGAGAATCACTTGGTTACTCTCTGGGAAAGACTTGAACTACATGGAGAGAACATACATCTCTTTCTGTATGGCATTAATTATGTATGTTTAGAGCACATGTGTCTTCACACTGTTTGATGTAATAAATGATAAATAATGGATCAAGGAGAATTTCATTTACAATTCTGTTATTTTCAGACTTGCATTATGTCCATAATCTCCTTCTTTCTAGATAGTAGGAAAAAAATGGATATTGATCAAAGATATGAATATGGCTCAGATTATAGAAAATTTTTTATATGTACCTGTAGTGGAAATGTCTAAACATATATCAATGAATGTCAAACATGCTTCTTTAAATAAAGAAAAGACAATATGCTTACCAATATGAGTTTTATTTATAGAAAAAGTTTTCTAAAATAAGATTGAATATTAGATTTATACGAATATATGAAGAATATGGAGAATTTTAAAAAATTGTATAAGTGATCTAATATAATGTGAAATACGTATGCATTTTGTTACCTCTTATATGCTTTACCTTTTTATATTCTACCCCTGAACATTTCTGCCTCTTTTATTGACATAATCGACCCAGGTCATATTTTCCTTCTCTTTCTATGTTCAATCTCTTTTCTCACTAAAATTTTCACTTCCCTCTGGCTAAGTGGTTGGAAGCAGGAAAAACAAAAGCAGACTTAATTTCTTCCATGTGATTGGATGTTAGAGACATAAATTGTTTTTGCTTTTAAGAGAAAATCATATTCATATAATCTGAACTATATTCCCATTAATATCCATTATTCAAACAACAAATTTTTTTCTCTATTTCTATCATTTTCTTTCTACATTTACTTTCCCATATACAGGACTAGTATCTTTAGGTGTGTATATTAGTTCATTCTCATACTGCTATAAATAACTACCTAAGACTGGGTAATTTATAAAGGAAGAAAACTTTAATTGGTTCATGGTTCTTGAGGCTGTACAGGCTTCTGCTTCTGGGGAGGCCTTAAGAAACTTACTGTCATGGTAGAAGGTGAAGGAGAAGCAAGCACATCTTCACATGGCTGGCAGAAGAGAGACAGAGGGAAGGTGCTACACACTTTCAAACAATCAGATCTCATAAGAACTCTATCACCAGAACAGCAAGGGGGAAGTTTGCGCCCATGATTTAATCACCTCCCACCAGACCCCATTTCCAACACAGGGAATTACAATTTGACATGAGATTTGGGTGGGGACACAGAGCCAAACATTATCAGAGTGTATGCCTTTTCTAGGATACAATGTTTCTTGTTGCTCATTTGCTACAGTGTATCTAAAGAGATGCATTCACATTTAGCATGATTTAGTAATGGTCTTGTTAACATACAGTCATATTTATTGATAACGTGAAAAAAAAATTGGTGAGCATTTATATGTGACAGTCATTGATACTGTGCTACGTGTAGTTCAACATAAAGCAAATCAAAATCGATTTTATGCCCCAAGAGATCAACATTTAAGAAAAGAGATAAATGTATCTATATAGTATTACTCAGAGTACTATATAACATTGGTTGAAAGTACTCAAAAAAGTGTTTAAAATACTCTTGTAGCATAGGAGAGAAAATAATATTATTTTTTTAAAATTTAATTAGCATTAGAGGAGGAAGTTCATTTTATGTCATGGCCTTGTTAATTTTTGGCTTTGCTTAAGAATATTTGTGCATATAAAACTGGCTGGTTTATTCTGGTTTATGTTATTCTTTCTTCCAATTGTTTCTGTTATTTCATTGCCTTTCTGTTGATTACTGCTTTCAGGGAATAATTTGTCACTCAGCAAGCTCTCAGAATTTTGAAACAAAATAAAACAACTATACATGTTTTTCACTCTTTAATAGTATATGTCTTACTTTCCTGAATTGGAGTTTTACATTCACTTGGAGTTGTACCTCTCTTTAGCAACTTCCAATTCCTTGCCACTGATGGTGATCTCATCAGGTGATGCAGTTGCTCACACCAGGAGAAAAAAGTTGACACGAAATGAATGTAAATAAACTGTATGAGACTGAATTCAGCAGATGCAGTATGTTTTGTGAGTCTTGATATTGAAGGCCAAGACGTTGACATATGTTTACAGTTATCCCTAATTTTGTTCTGAAATCAAGAGTCTTGCCACTGATGGTGATCTCATCAGGTGATGCCGTTGCTCACACCAGGAGAAGAAAGTTGACAGGAAATGAATGTAAATTAACTGTATGAGACTGAATTCAGCAGATGCAATATGTTTTGTGAGTCTTGATATTGAAGGCCAAGACGTTGACATACGTTTACAGTTATCCCTAATTTTGTTCTGAAATCAAAAGTCAGTGGAACATGACAGTTTAAGTATTCCATTTGTTCTTTGCAAATGTAGGCAATAGGCAATCACACACTTAACACTCAGTAATCACTATATTGTATATTTTTAAAAAACCTATTACTAATGTGCTAAGCAGAAATCAGGGAAAACTGATTATCTGCGTTATAGAATTACTTTATATTCTTTTCATCATTGCAATGATAGAATAGTAACTTTAGTGACAACTATGTTGATTTGACTTACGCTGATATAAGCATTACTGTATAAATACTAGATAAACTCTGTTGTGCTGTTGTATAAATGATACATGCAAGCAACATTTGTCTTCATTAAAATAAGTGACATATTTGCATGTCTGGCTGTGAAAAGATTACTACATACAACACATCTATCAGACAGAAGAGAGTTGCATAATCAGGTACATTGTCTTTGAAATGATAAAATTCATAAAGACATGCTTTGAGAAGCAGAATTATCTGGGAAGATGCTTATCATCTAAACAGGCCCAGATACAACTTATTTGTTTGTTTCTTATTCCTGTCCAATTGCTTTTCCAAAGGAAAGCAACCCAAATTGGATTGCCACCTAAAGTATCTATATATCAGAGGACATTGAAGAATAAAACATACCAAATCAAAAGACAAGACAGAGTATCAAAAATCATATACATCATGATATATTGTAGGAAATAATCAGTATTATAAAATGTCTGTGATTAAGAACTCTAAGTTTGAATTTCATTGTAGCAAAGGCTGAAGAGGAACCTTGACAAATGAAATTATTCTCTATAAATAAAAATAATTGACAGGTCATTTGTTACAGAAAAAACTTCATTTGAAAAACCTTTTCTTGTGCATCCTTATAAAATAGATTGTGAATATTAACTGGCCATTTTTAATGATTATTTTTCCTTTTGGTTTTCCCCATGTTTCAAATACACATACATCATTCTATAAACTTGGAATCATTGGAATTTTTTGTTGTCCAACTTTTTAAAATAATATTTTCTTTCTGTGAATTATTTTTACTCCTTTGAACACAAGTGACTTCCTGAATTTTTATTATGGAAGTGAGAGAGGATAGTCAGCCAACATGGTATTGTTGTTTGTTTTCTCCAGCATCACTTTTTACTTGAGAGAGCAATCATTCTTATTGAGGAAATAATCAGTCTTATAAAATTTGATGTTCATTTCACAGCAACTTATTTCCACTACAATAAAATAAAATTGATTTTCTGGAGAATGTGAAAGAGGTCACTAGATATCTGCTCCATATTGGCTATAGACCTTCCCTAGCACACTTAGTTATATATCATTCAGCATAAAACATACCATGCCTTTGATTGTACTATCACGGCAGTGCAACCTGCTTGAGAAGTTTTGTGTGTGTGTGTGTGTATGTGTGTGTGTGTGTGCCTAGCTTCCCATGAAGATGTAATAGTTTCTATAAAGTATTAATATCAAATGGATTAATAAATTGAAAAGCAACATTTAAGCCAGAATTATACCTAAATATATTTTGGTACTGAGTAATGCTGAGGAAACCTATATCCCTCAGACATCTTTTCTTAGAGCTTTTCCCATTCCAATAAATCTGTGCACTTTTGGGCATTCATTTATCCCTTGCTTGTAGTTGTCCCTAAATTACTGAACTTCATTTTCAGAGATCTAAGGCCACTTTAATTTAGAAGTCCTACAGTCATCTTGAATGCAATTTCTTCAAGAAATAGTTCCTTTTCCATTAGCCCCTATCAACTGTTTCCTCATTTCTCTGGTCACCTTGGTAGGAAAATCCTCATGCATCTCTGCTTCATTTTCTGTACGTTCATAAATGGTTTGTCATTAAGTCTGGCCCCTTCTCATTTCAAAATGCATTTAATATTGTAATTGACATAGCTTCTTAAATGACCTCTCTTCCTCCTGTTTACCTGCTATCATACATCCTGTGTATTTCTTTCAGAGTGGTCTTACTAAGTATGATTTTCATCATCTCACAATAACATTTGGAAATTGTCTACTTGCTTCGCACTGTCCACCAGGCCATTCATAGGAATAATATGTCATCACTTCTCTCCCTCTACTTCTCATTAGAAATCTAGTACACTGTTGATCAGTTTCCTTATCACCTGCCAAAAAAAATTTTTAAGACTGAAAGACCCTTTTCTATTCTACTCTACTTTCTCTTCTGTGCTACTTTCCACTATGTGAATAGCTTTTGCTACTGTTACTATGCTCAGCCACACTTATTCTCATAGGCACAAATCAATTTTCATCTCTTTCATAAAGTCTTCCTTGACCATTTCACTTAATGTTGACATTGCCATTTTGTCTATTTCTATGGCTTTTGTCTTTAACTCATGTGGATATTTAATCATGCAGATTAACTTTACAGGTCTGATTACCATGATATACAGATCATAGAAAATCAAGAGCTCCATAAAATCAGCCATTCCACCAGAAATGGAAGTCATGAAAAAAGATATTTGATGATGTTGATTGCAATAAAATAATTATTAATCAGGCTCTCTTAGCTTTAACACATGTGAGTCAGCACTTATAAAATTTGCTTTAGGTGAGTTTTGTTCTGCTCTGTATTAGTTTCCAAAGTGGGTTGAGTAAAAGAAAACAAATATGACAGAACTTTTTTAATGAGGACCACACACCTTGCATGAATTAGAAAATGAAAGCTTTTTGATTCAGAGAGTACCTTGTATTGTTTTGCCTTTTGTGTATATACTGTTTCTCAGTGGGAAAACTTCCTTAGGATTGAGAAATTATTTTATACATCTTTTGCATCCCTTCATATTTAAGATGGTCACTTTGTTAGGGGAGCAAAATTAATAGAATCACAGTAATCAGAATGGAGCAGGATTTCATTTTATATTTCTTTCTAAATTCTCTGGTAGATGTTATATAATCCTGGTGACTTTTGTAGATGGATTGTACTGATTAGACACCCTTTCTGCATTTGGCGTTATCTGACCATCTGGAAGGCAATGCACATTTGTTCCAACCTTATTATGTGAATGAGGCTATTTCACTTAATAATCATTGCCAGGATATCTGCTATATCTACTTTAATAAAATATTTCTATTTTCCTTTTTAAATTAATTATTTTAAATTTATAAATAAAAATTATATGATGTATAGTATGATTTTTTGAAATATGTATACATTTGGAAAGGATAAATTGAGCTAATTATCACATACATTAACTCACATACTTATTTTTTGTAGTGATCACACTTAAAATCTATTTTCATAGCAATTTTCATAAATATAATACATTGTTATTAACTATAGTTGTCATATTGTACAATAAATATCTTGAAGTTATTCCTCCTATCTAAATGAACTTTCATATCCTTTGACCCACATCTCCCCAGCCTGCCACCTAGAGCCCCTTGGCCACCATTTCTACCCTCTGCTTCTATGAGTTCAATGTTTTTAGATTCCATATTTAAGTGAGATCATGTGCTATTTCTTTTTCAGTGCCTAACTCATTTCAGTTAACATACTTTCAGGTTCAACTGTGCTGTTGCAAGTGAAGGGATTTCCTTCTTTTTTAAGGCTTAAAAGTATACCATTGTTTATATATAACACATCTTCTTTACTTATTCATCCTTTAATGGACACTTGGGTTGATTCCATATCTTCACTCTTGTGAGTAGTGCTGCACTGAACATGGACATGCAGATATCTCTTCAACATACTGATTTCATATGCTTTGGATGTATACCAGAAGTGGGATTGCTGGATCATATGACAGTTCTCTTTTTAACTGTTTGAAAAATTTTCATAATGTTTTCTATAATAGCCATACTAATTTACATTGCCACCAGCAGTATTAAAGAGTTCCCTTTTGTCTACATTCTCACCAACATTAGTTAACTTTCATCATTTTTATAGCATCTATTCTCACAGGTGTGATTTATCTCTTACATGTAGACATAAAATATCATTGCTATTTTAATTAGCATTTCCCAGATGATTAGTAATATAGAGCTTTTTAAGAAAATTTGTCCATTTCTATATCTTCTTTTGACAATTATTTGTATAGGTATTTTGCCTATTTTTAGTCACATTATTTTTTTTCTTGCTATTAAGTTGTTTGAAGTTTGAATATATTTTGAATTTGAATCCCTTATCAGAGTATAGTTTGCAAATGTTTTATCCCACTCTATAGATTTTCTCTTTATTCTGTTGATTGTTTCCTTTGGTGTTTAGAAATTTTTTAGTTTAATGTAATTCAGTTTTTTTTTTATTTTTGCTTTTGTTGTCTGTGCTTCATACTCAAAGGGTATGAATATTTGTTGTATCTAAAATATTATTTCCTAGACCAATGGCGTGGAGCTTTCCTGTTATTTTCTTCTAACAGTTTTATATTTAAGATCTTAAAATCTTTACTCCATTTTGAGTTGATTTTTATATATCATGTGAGATATAGCTCCAATTTCATTTTTTCTGCTTGTGTACATTGGGTTTTCCCTAAACCATTTAGTGAAGAGACTGTTCTTTGCCCGTTGTGTGTTTTGTGTGTTCTTAGCAACTCTGCTGAAACTTAATTGACTATAAATGTGTGGATTTATTTTTGGGCTCTCTATTGTGTTTCATTGGTCAGTGTCTCTGTTTCTTCTGCCAGTAAGCTTCATTCCTTCTGGTTAAGATGCTTTGGCTTTTCCAGGTCTTTTGTGGTATCATACGAATTTTAGTATTTTTTTTTCTATTTCTATAAAAAATGTCATCGAATAGGGATTGCATTAAATCTGTAGATTGCTTTGGGTAGTATGCACATTTTAACAGTATTAATTATTTCTACTCATATACACAAAATAGATTTCTATTTATTTGTATCATTAGTTTCTTTTGTTAGTATTTTATACTTTTGAGTGTACAGGCCATTCACTTATTCAGTTAAATTTATTTTTAAAGTTTTTTTGTATCTATTTTAAATAGGATTGCTCTCTTGGTTTCTTTTTTGGAGAGTTCATTGTTAGTGTATAAAAACACTACAGATTTTCATATGTTGCTTTTGTATTCTGCAACCCTATGGAATTTCTTTATTAGTTCTAACAGTTTTTTGGTGGAGTCTTTAGTTTTTTATATATATGAGGTTATGTCCTCTGCAAACAAAAACAACAACTTTTTCCATTCCAATTTAAATGCCTTTTATTTCTTTCTCTTGCTAATTGTTCTAGCTAGGCTGCTATGTTGAATACAAGTAGCAAGAGTTGGAATCTTTATCTTGATTCTGGTCTTAGAGGAAAACCTTTCAACTTTTCACCATTAAGTATTATGTTAGCTGTGGGGTTGCTACATGTGGCTTTTATTGTGTTGAGGTGCATTCCTTCTCATACCTAATTTATTGAGAGTTTTTTTTTTTTTTTTATAAAAGGATCCTGAATTTTGTCAAAAGCTTTTTCTGTATTGATTGAGATTATTGTATTGTTTTTTTCCTACATTCTATTAATGTAGAATATCACATTTATAGATTTCTATATGTTGAAACATCCTTGTATCACCGGGATAAATCCCACTTGATCATGGGCAGTGTTCCTTTTAACGTGGCATTGAATTTGATTTGCTAGTATTTTGTTGAGGACTTTTGCATCTATGTTCATTGGAATCTCTAAGTTTTTTTATACTGTCCCTGTCTTCCTTTGGTATCAGGCAAATGCAGGCCTCATTGGATGAATTTTGAAGTATTCCCTCTTCTTCAGTGTTTTGGAAAATTTGGAGACGGATTGGTATTATTTCTTAATTAAGTGTTAGATAGGGCCAAGCATGGTGGTTCATATCTGTAATCCCAGTGGTCTGATAAGTCTAAGGCAGGAGGATAGCTTGAACCTAACTGTTTGAGACCAGACTAGACAATATAGCAAGACCCCACCTCTACAAAAACAAATAAATTAGCCAAGCATGGTAGCAGGAGGCAGCTGTAGTCCCAGCTACTCCAGAGACTGAAGTAGGAGGATTCCTTGAGCCCAGGAGTTTGAGGCTAAAGTAAGCTTTGATTGCACTACCACACTCTAACCTACGTGACAGAGGGAGACCCTGTCTCTATAAATGAATGAATGAATGGATGGATGAATGAATGAATAATGAATGCATGTTAGATAGAATTCACCAGTGAAGCCATAATGTCCTGGGCTGTCCTATGATGGAAGACTTTGTATTACTGATTCAATCTCCTTTCTCATTATTGGTCTGTTCATATTTTCTATTTCTTCATGAGTCAGCCTTGGTAGGTAGAAATTTATGTCTAGAAATTTATTCATTTTTTCTAGGTTGTCCAATTTGTTGGCTTATACTTGTTCCTATTAGTCTCTTATGATTCTTTGTATTTCTGTGGTAACAATTATAATGTCTCTCTTTCATTTCTGATTTTATTTATTTGAATCTTCTGTCTTTTCTTATTTAGATTAGCTGAAGCTTTGCCAATTTTGTTTCTTTCTCAAAAAAAGCTCTTCCTTTTGTTAATTTTTTTTCAATTGTTTTTCTAGTCTATATTTTATTTATTTCTGCTTTGATCTTTACTATTTTTACCCTCCTACTAACTTTAGGTTTAGTTTGTTTCTTTTTTCAAGTTCCTTGGTATGTAACATGAAATTATTTATTTGATATATTTCTTATTTTTAATGTAGGTGTTTATTGCAATAAACTTACTACTTAGAACTGTTTTTGCTGAACTCTGTTTTGGTGTATTTTATTTTCATTTTCATTTGTCTCAAGATATTTTTAATATCTTAATTTCTTTGTTGACTCATTTTTTGTTCAGAATGAGGTTTAATTTCTATGTATTTTTGCGTTTTCCAAGATTCTTTCTGTTATTGTTTCTAATTTTGTACTGTTGTGGTCAGAAAGGATACTTGAATAATTTCAATCTTTTAAAATTTCTTAAGACTTATTTTCTGACCCAGTGTATTATCTATGCTGAAGAATGTTCTGTGTTTATTTGAGAAGAACATTTATTCTGCTGCTATTGGATAGAATGCTCTCTATACACCTGTTAGATCCATCTGGCCTAAAGTGCAGATTAAGCCTGATGTTTCCTTATTGATTTGTCTAGATGTTCTGTTCATTGCTTAAAGTGAGGTAATGAAATCTCCTACTATTATTGTATTTAATTCTATCTCCCCCTCACAGTGTTTCCTTTATATGTTTAGGTTTTTCAATGTTAAGTGAATATATATTTATAATTTTTATATCTTCTTCATGTGTTGACCTCTTGATCACTAATAAGGACCTTTTTTGTTCATGTTACAGTTTTTGACTGATATAAGCATAGCTATACCTGCTCTTTTTAGGTTTTATTCATTTTACTGATATAAGCATAGCTATACCTGCTCTCTTTAGGTTTCCATTTGCATGAAATATTTTTTCCTATCTCTTCAAATGAGTCTGTGTGTCTTTAAAGGTGACAGTAGTCTCTTGTAAGCAACATATAGTTAGGTCTTATTTTTCATCCATTCTACCAATCTATGTCTTTTTATAAAACATTATTATTATTGTTATTATTAATTTTAGAGCCAGTATCTCACTATATTGCTGGGGCTGGTCTTGGATTCCTAGGCTCAAGTGATCCCCCTGCCTTGGCCTCCCAAAATACTGGATTATAGGTGGGAGCCACTGTTCCTGGTCAATCTATGTCTTTTTATTGAAGAATTTAATCCATTTATAATCAAGGTATTTACTGATAAGTAAATATTTACTACTGCCATTTTAATAATTGTTTTCTGATTGTTCTGTAACTTATTTGTTCCTTTCTACCTCTCTTGCTATATTTCTTTGTGATTATTTTCTCTAGCAGTATTTTTGATTCTTTACTTTTTATTCATGGTTTATCTAGTATAGGTGTTTGTTTGTCATTACTATGAGGTTTATGTAAAACATCTCATAGGTATAATATGCTCTTTTAAGCTGATAACTTAGTTTTTAATCACATATAAAAACTCTACACTTTTATTACACCCCCATACATACATTTTATGTTTTTGATGTAACAATTTACATCTTTTTTTATTTGTATCCCTTAACAAATAATTGTACCTATTATTTTTAATAATTTTGTCTTTTGACCTTCATATTTAAGAAATAGTGATTTCACAGACCCATAGTACAGTATTAGAGTATTTTGAATTTGTGTACTTACTTTTACCAGTGAGTTTTATACTTTAATATGTTTTGTGTTACTAATTAACATACTTTTCTTTCTGGTTAAAGAACTACTTTGAGTATTTCATATTAGAAAAGTCTAGTGGTGATGAATTTTCTAGCTTTTATTTGTCTGGGAAAGTCTTTATATCTCCTTAATTTCTGATTGGAAGCTTTCCTGGACATGTTATTCTTTAATGGAGTTTTTTCATTAGTACTTTGAATGCATCATCCTACTTTCTCCTGGTCTATAAGGTTTATGGTAAGAAATATGTTACTAGCTATACTGAATCTTTTTTATGCATAATATGCTTTTAGTGTCTTCTTGTTTTTAAGATTTTCTTTTTGTCTTTGATTTTACGTAGTTTTACTATAATATATCTTCCTCTAGTTTGGATTGAATCTGATTGGAGACCTTTGATCTTCCTGTACCTGGACAGTTACATCTTTCCCCAGATTTGGAAAGTGTTCTGCCACTTTTTATTTAAATAAGCCTTCTATTCTCTTGTATCTCTCTTCTTTAATGCCTATCATTTGAATGTTTGCTATTTTGATCCTTTCTCATAAGTTCTGTAAATGTTATTAATTTGTATTCTTTTTTTTTTGCTTCTCTAACTGTATATTTTCAAATAACCTGTCCTCAAGTTCACAGATTCTTTCTTCTGCTTGATCAATTTTGTTATGGATGGTATTGCATTTTTAAATTTCATTGTTTGGTTTTTTCCAAGCAGCAGAATTTGTGTTTTATTTTTTAAAATAATTTTAATATTTCTGTCCAATTTCTTACTTTCGTCACTTATTATTTTCCTTGAATTGTTTCCTGGTAGTTTCCTGAACTCCTTAAACCAATTGTTTTTCAATTTTTTGCTAGGTGGTTAATACGTTTTCACTTTTAGAGCCCACTACTGATGCTTTGTCACTTTGGTATGTCATGTTTCTCTGATTGTTCTTGATCCTTGTGGCCATGCATTGTTATCTTCACATTTGAAGAAGTAGGGACTCATTTCAGTCTTTGCAGACTGGCTTTGTCTGAGAAAGCCCTTTATCATTCAGCTTGTCCAGAGATTATGGGCAGGTTATCTACCATGATTCATAGATGGACTTGCTGCTGGAGTCATCAGGCAGGCTGGCCCAGTACCAAGGTCAATAGGTGAGTGGGCTTGGCACCCGGGTGTGCAGAGATGGTCTTAGGGCCTGGGTAAACTGTGCCAGAAGTTTTGATTGGGTCTGTAATGGTGTGTCTGGAGACTGGTTCCTTGAGGCTGGCTGGAGCCGTATCCATAAAGTCTGAACTGAAGCCTGGGTCCACGGGAACTTCTGTGGGTACTGACCTGGTGCTAGAGTAAGGCTACACATGAGTCTTCTAAATAGACCCTGAGATAAGCCTGTGTCTGCAGAGGCTATCCTGGAGTTTTGGTCCATAGGGTCTGGCCTGATACCAGGATTTACTGGTGGGGGCATGGACCCTGGGGCCACTGGAGCCTGGAACTGTGGGGACTGGCCTGGAGCCAGTGGCCAGCCAGCTGCTGGGGATGGCATGGAGCCTGGGTCCATGAGTCTGATCTGGTACATGGTATTGTGGGTACTGGCCTGGTGCCTGGAACCAGGACGATTAGCATGGAGCCTAGGGCCATGAGGACCAGGCTGGAGCCTATATCTGTAATGGCTGGCCTAGGAGCTAGGTCTGAGAGGCTGTTGGACTGATTCCTGGAGCTGCAGAGCTGATCTGGAACCTGATTACACAGGAGAGGTCATAGGGTCTGTTTCATTGGGGGCCAAGATAACACTTGGGTTAATTGGGATGGGCCTGGACTGTGAGTTGGCTGAAGCAGGCCTGGAACCCAAGTCTTCTAGAGCATGGTGCCACAGGGGTGGCCTTGGATGATGGGGCAACAGGGACCAGCCTGGCACTGAGCAGGCCAGGAGTCCATGTCAGTGGATACGGCATGATATCTTCAGCCAGGATTGCTAGGCTGGCACTAGGCAGGCCTGAAGCCTGGGGCTATGTGTGCCAGCCTGGCTCTGGGCTGATCTAGAACCTAGGGAGGGCCAGGAACTTATAGTTTCTGTGGCCAGTCTGGTGCTTGGGCAGGCCTAGAGCTTGTATCTTCAGGGCATGGCATGGCAGCTGGGTCCATGGGTGTTGGCCTGATGGCTAGGGATGCAAGGGCTAGCAAAAGCTAGCAAGTTGCTTGTGTAAGCCTGAAGTCTGGAGGGAGCCATTGGGGCCAGCCTGGTGCTGCAGTCAGTCTGGAGCCTGGGGCCTCTGGGGCCAGCCTAACCCTGGAGAAGGCCTGGAGACTGAGTCTGTGGGGTCAGACTAGTGCCTGAGTTTATGGGGATTGGCCTGGAATTGGACAGGACTGGAGGCTGAGACAGCCAGGCAAACCTGGATTGTAAGGCTGTGGGATCCAGCCCAGCACTGATGTTGGTCTCAAGGCTCAGTCTGGAAACTGATACTTACCTTTCTGTCCTTCCCTCATTTGGAATGTATCTCTTCTCACACTGTGTTGCCAAGGGTTTGGGGAAGGGGCAATGTGGGTGATGTAAAACTGTTCTTCTTATCTCCTCAATGCATCTTTTTAAATTTTTGTGACATACCCAGATGCTATAATCTCTTAACTGGTTTTTGTAGCTCTTGTGAAGGTATTTTTGTGCAACAATAGTTGTCCAAATTAATGTTTCTGTGAGAGACAAACACTGGGCAGTCCTACTCCACCTATTGCTGATGTCTTCACCATAAAAGATTTCAATGAAGAAATTTAAGTGTAGGGATTTTTTGTTTAACTTTCATTTTAGGTTCAGGGATACGTGTGCACATTTGTTATATATAGGTAAACTCATGTCATGGGGGTTTGAGGTACAGATTATTTTATTACCAGACACTAAGCCTACTACCCTATACTTATTTTTCTGCTCTTCTCCCTCCTGTCATCCTCCACTCTCTGGTAGGTCCCAGTGTCTGTTGTTTCCTTCTTTGTGTCTGTGTTCTCATTAATTTTGCAATATTGTAGTGTTTCAGGAAGTCAAAAAAATAACAATTGTATTTGGAGAGAAAGCAACTCCCATTCCTATAAATATTATCCTTATCATCAAATTTAGCATTTTCTAATACGTATTTAAAAGTAAAGGGGTCAATTACTATGATTTAGCCAGATTTTCATTTAATACCAGTAGATAGAGAAAATAAAGTCTGGCTGAAGGAAAACCTCGATACAGACCTTTAATCCTCTACGATGGGCAAATAGTGCTGTGAAGTTTTGTGGGTTTCTTCATTCTTGAACAGTTTTTATAGACTGTCAAATTTAAATTCTGAGTGTCAGTGCCTTAGTAAAATATCTCATGCTATTTATCATTTTTTTCTGGGCTTGTTGTGTTATTGAATATCTTTTCTAGAAACTGCATTATATTCCCAATTATTTCGGATGATTACTGCTACAGAAAGTTTTACAGACTCTCTGTTTAATACATAGTGATTTGGTCTATTGTCTTATCGATCACGTTTGATGAATTATTTAAGGATTATTCAAAGTAGTTTCCCAATTATTAAAGACAATTCTATTTCAGTGAAATGTAATTTTAAATATTAGTCACCTTCAGAGTAGTATAATGGTATAGAAATTGTTAGAAATGCAGGTTTTAAAGGGTACTTAGAGGTCATTACTTTTATTCTTCCTCCTATGGAAAGAATTATTTCTTTACTCTCATTGACAGAATCCTTTGTCCTCTTCTGAATATTTCTAATGATGAAGAACTAGCTTATAAGAAAGATACTAACATTGGATCCAACTATTAGAAAAGTTTGGTTTTGATTTAAATAAAACCTAAATCTGACTACCCCAAATTTCTATCTATTATGGGAAACTTTTAAAAAAGTATTTATTAAGAATCAGGAGAAAGTATAGAAAATTTCATAAGTGGGAAATACTAATGAAAGTAGCTAACATTTTAAGTGTTTATTATTTGCTATCATTACTCTAAAAGCTTATACCTATTATTTTAATTAATCCTCATAACCCCTGTGATGTAGATAAAATTATTACTTTCATTTTACAGGAGAGGAAATTAGGCATAGAAGGTTGCATAACTAATAGAAAATATCAGAGCCAGAATTCAAGACAGGAAGCCTGGATCAAGAATACACATATTTTACCAGTCCTTACTGGTAAAACAGACAAACAACAACAACAACAAAACATACAGCTGAGAAGGTGACAAGAGATAGCAGAGAACTTAAAGATACTTTTCATTGCCTCAGTCTAGAAATGGTGCATATTGCCTCTACCTGTTTTCAATGACCAAAATACATCATATGGTACCAGCAAGAGGATTGGAAAGTGTAGATTTCTATGTGCCTATCAAGGAGAAAAATCAAGCATGATGTGATGTATAAACTTAGGATTGTCTCTGTCATGTCCTATGTGGAACTTTCCCCAAAAGCCCACATTTATGCCTGCTCTCTCTAATCTCCTTTAGCCTCTATGTGCTAATATAAACCATGTCCATTTACTAATGGAGATGAGTTTCACTGGACGCTGATAGCTCAGTGTGCACAAGTATGTGTGAGACTTTAGTGTTAGCTATAGACCAAACTATGTAGTAACACATTAATCTTTGTGATAGAAAGATGAATACTAGTCTCTCACTGTCTGTCTTCCTTTTTTCCATGGAAACATTTATTTTAGGACCTCTTCACCACCCACTAATACCTTCAAGGAGTAATTGTATTGTAAGCTGCTAATGAATTCAAACGAAGTGTCAGGGACATTTATATTAGTGATTTGAAATTTCCCAGGATTTCTCATTTATAAAGCCATCTTTGCTCCCTGAAATACTTTCTTACACTTAGGTAGGTCACAGAAAAGAAAAGAGGATTTGTTTCTATAGATGATATGTACTTCTATAGATGCTACGTAAAAAGTAAGAGATAGGGCAAAATAATGGCATTGCTTAAATCCCTAAATTATTATATATTATTCTCATATTAATATAAGTATCATATGAATACACATGAGTAAACTGAGTCTCAGAAAAATTCAACTAGTATTCCAATCTAAGTCTATCTGACTACACCACCAGTGTATTTTTTTGCTAAAATAAATGGTCTTCTAGCTAAAAGTTTTATATACATTTTTTACTTCATTCTTATTGTTTTATGGCATTTGAGTACAAAGAGCTAAATTTTCACTATTACATAGAGATAACAATGTAGGTTTATAAGCAACTTGTTGCATAGGTGTATACTAACATTCTCATTATGATATTTCTGGCTCATATTCTAGCTTGTGCATAAATAGTTACATCTGTCTTTTGACTCTGAAATAGTGATACGTATGATAAAATTCATAACATATTGGAAAATATTCTAATTTAATGCAGTGACAGGAAACCATGAACTAAAATAAAGCCACACGTACCAAATGGGTACAAATTACCAAATAACTCAAATTGAATTTCATCTTTGGAACGGGATATAAGAAAATATTCTAAATTGTACTAATTTTGTAAGCAGCTAACATGAACACAACAAAGTTGCCTGCATTGTCTTATGGTTCAAATCTTTCCTTAATTTGCAAACGTTTGCTTCTTTTCGCTTTCAGTTCACACTTTTCAGCCTGTCCTCTATTCTTATGTCCAGTGCCCTCTCTTGAAAGCTGTACTTCCTTGTCTTTTAAATGTTAGAGCCCTTTAAAATTCGTTACTGGATTATCATCCTTTTGGCATTCTGAACACTTAATGTCATTAACTACTGTGATTTTGGTAGTGCTTTATGTTGATATTTTCGAAATCTTTATCTCTATCTTAGATTTTTCCTAAAATGGGGATATGTATACATAGCTACCTCTGTAATATTTCCATGTAGATGACCGACAATCATCTAAAATTTTTTAAAAATGAAGTTTTTTTTCCCTCAAATCTGCTCTGCCTCCTTTGTCTTATATCTAAGTAACATAAAAAGTCATCCCATTACTAAGCAAGAGATCTGGATGGCTCCCTTGGTTCTCCCTCGGTTCTGCCTCCTGTGACATCCCAGTAACGCTTAGGTTCTGTCAATTCTGACTACTGTCAATCTAAATATCAAACAGAGAGAGGCTCTCTAAAACAAAAAAATGTATTATTTGCGAGTAGGGCACAGAAATGGGAATATATATGCACTTATAAATTATGTGCATATTCAAGGAGGTAAAGTAAGACAAAAGTTTTAAAGGAAAAATAAGGAAGATTACGTAATTTTTTGGAGATAATTATCCTTGGCTATAAAGATTAATAACACAGGTGATACGAGTGAGAGGGTGGACAGGCAGTTTCTGGACAGATGTCCCTCAAGAAGTACTTTTTGTGAAAGGTTGCCATGGCCTCTTTGCAAGGTTGCAGTTTTTGCATTCTTTTGTGATCATTTTGTTCTCAGGCATACAAGTGTGACAACCCTCTCTTGATAGTCTTCCCCAGTACTGTTTGCCAGGTTTGCTTGTTTGTTTTTATCATTAGTTTCTCCATTTTGATTCTGATGAATTTTATAGTGTGCAATAATGTCTATTAAACCTGCAGTATTTTTTTCAAACTGGCTTGCCTATGTAGACCATCAAAATTTCTCTTGAATTATTGTAATTAGTTCCCATCTAGTATTTGACTTATGAAATTTCAAATAGTTTTTACACATGTATGATGAAGGCTTTGGGACAGGTGCAGCAATAGAAACTAGGTCAGTAAAATAGATAATTACTGAAGACAGTCATGCGGATATAGGCATAAAATTGTAATTTCTGTGACAGATGTTGGTGAAAGGATACAAAATTTCAGTTAGATAGGAGGAATAAGTTTAACATCTATTGTATAGCTTGATGACTATAATTAATAACTGTGTTTTGTTCTTGAAATTACTAAGATATTAGATTTTAAGTATTCTTACTACAAAAAATTAAGTATGTGAAGTAATTCATATGTTGATTAGGTTGATTTAGTCATTCAACAATGTACTCGTATTTCAAAGCAACATATTGTACATGATAAATATATGCAATTTTTATTTGTCAATTTAAAATAAATTTTAAAGGGAAATTATATTTTACACTCTGTCGTATCAACAAATATTATATATTTCTTAATAAAATGTAAAAAGTTGACACATTTCTATTCATTGGCAAAAAATACTATTGCTTCTCACAATATAAAAAGTTAATTTTAGTTAAATGAAATATCTAAAAGTAAAAAATAAACTAAAAAAGAAGAAAATATAGCAGTGTATTTTAATATCAGGGTGGTAAATTTACTACTAAGCAAGAAATGAAACTGAGTCATAAGAGAAATGATTGATATATTTACTATATAAGCTTTAAAAATGACTATATAATGTGAAAGACATCATAATAAAGTTAATTTTAAGCATAAAGCTTGAAGCAAATCGTTGTAACATGAAAGACAATGTTATTATCCATGACAAACTATATAAATAGCACCTAAAATCAATATAACAGCAACCATATAGAATAAAATTGTCAAAAAGTATGAATAACTTATTTGTGAAAAAGACACACAAGTAATCAATAGAAATATGAAACATATTAATGCATGTTCAGTTATATTTCTTATCAGAAAAAAACTAAAAACAATAAGATATTATTTTCTTCCATCAAATTTTTTAAATTAAAAAAATGATAACCATTGCTGTCAAGGACACAGACAAATGATTACTGTTATTATCTGCTGTTGGAGGTGCAAATTGCCTTTCTGATGGACAATTTGTTGGAGTTTAGCAATTTATATTTTTAAAAAACTGCATGACTTTGTACTAAGAAATACTCAGTCTGAACCTAAAAATAAATAGACTTTCTCAGAGTGATGTTAATTGCAGCATTGTAATGGGCTGAGGGGGAACTAGTCATTGATGGGAAATAGTTGGCCATTAAAAATAGTCAGATGTCCTGACATGGTATAATGACCATCATATATTGAGAAATGTGAAAAGTAATTTGCAGGACTCAATGGGTAATACGGTCCCAATTCATGCAATAAAATCAAACAAAACGTCATTATACTAGATGGAAACATTCTGGGAGATTACTGTTAAACTGTTAATAATGCTTGCTCCCGGGAAGGCTGTTGGATTGGGTAGAGAATGGAAGAAGAGAAGAGAGGCTTTCACATTTGCTTTTGTAAATGTTTAAAATATTTGGATCTTTAAGCATCAAGCATGTATAACTTTTTTTAATTAATAGAAAGGTAGAGGTGCATAAAGCATTTTGAAACATGCTTTATAGTGTCTGCTATCACTACTTGAGATATAATCAGGATTGATTTTACTTAAATTCTTTGAAAATGAAGTGGAATTTTTATGAAATACTTCAACAGAAATCTTTTTTTCTAAAAAAAATTTAAGTTTTAAACATTTTTGTCATTGTAGCACTAGCATGACACTCTTTCTCCAAATTAAGACTAATTAAAAATTATTTAAGGAACAGTATTGTGTAATAATATTCAATAGGGTAGTATGACTCAGAATAGAAACTTGAGTATCTGACAAAATTAAAGTCAATACAGTTATCATTGCTGTTTCTTATGCCAAGTAATAAAATCTTTTGAGTTGGTATAATCATTTTCAATAAGCGTATGTCAAGAGAAATTGTCTTTTTAATTATGTCATTATCATTGCTTTTATTTGCATGTTAAGTTGCTTTTGATTTTAAGTTGTGTATATAGTTTTTGTTGGTTTCATAAAACATGGATTATTAGTAAAAATATGTGGCTATAGCTGGTCACAAATCTTTTTGTCAGATTCAGTATCAAGAATAAGCATGAAAAGTACAATTGCATTGGTGAACATTTTTATCAGTTATGAACTTAGTGTCAAACAAATATCTTTGAAAGCATGAATCAATACATAAATTCATATTTTATCATGGTCTCTTCACACATTTTCTCTAAAGTGTATGGGCATCGTGGCAATCACTATGGAGAAATAAGCATAAGCACATCTCAAACTTGAGAACTTGACCTCTTAGAGCTCAGTACATTATGACTGCTTCTCTTTCATAATTCTAATAAAAAACCTGGATAGGTGCATCGCTGCAGTCTAGCATGGAGTGAAAATTTTAAAATTCAGATTTATCTCCACCTATTTCAACCACGTAGTATACTTTATGAACATAGTGATTTGATGAGGTAAAAAAATTTATAAAGAAAGACCCAGTTGGTTATTTCCAACAGTTTATTTTGTTTCTCTAAAGATCAGACACTGGGATAAGGATAGAAAATGCTTACTAACCAAAGAGGTAGTAACATGAATAATGTTAGAGTGGTTAAAAAAAAAAAAGTATCTTAAAATAGAAAACTCATATAAACTTTTAAGTGCCTTACAGCATTCATGTAGTCTAAATCCCCATTCTAAAATATGTTGCTCTGTATTTAAGAAATATTTGTATTTCTGTGACTTTGACCATTTTCTTTATTGTGACCTCATAAATTGCATGAGTATTCTCTAAATAATTTATTTCAGCATTGATAATAATAAGTAGCAGAAAGGTTGTCAAAGAGCTATAAAGATGTTAAGGAATGGCTTCTCTTAATAAAAGTACAAGGAATGGGTATAATTTTCATCATCTTAAATAACTTTTTGAGAAATGTGGAAACAGTTCCCTAGAAATAGAAACTATACTCAACCCAAAGGTACCAGACTTCATTATAATGACAATGTTATTAGTCGATTTTTCAGGATTATAATGGGTTAGGTGTTAATATGACTAATACTCTTTTTTTTTCTCCAGAAATTCCTTTCCTGCTTCAAGATTTTAGCATTAATATGTAAATTCAGTAACAGGGCTGTAACATTCAATTTGTTCTCTCTGTTCCATTCCTTACCCTCAATAATGACAATAATGCTGATAAGAATGATAAAATACTATGAGATAGGTACTATTAGTATCCACATTTTGAAATGAGAAAATTAAGTCCCAGAGAGATGAAATATAATGTGATGCACACATAGAATACATTGCATATTCTATGTGTGATAGTTACATACAGGTCTCTGCTTGTAGAACTCTAAACTTTTATGTACTGCTACACAATTGCTTCAACATTTCCTCCTCTGTTTCTTGGTTTTCACCATTTATTGCTATTTAGTGTTTCTCCTTGTCATCTTTGCATATCTGCATCTGTGATATGCATTTGCCACAAATAACCTACGTTTTATTATTAGGTAAAACGTTAATGCAAACACTATAAAGGAAATGATTGTATCACATTTATTTAGCCACCTACTCTACCTTTTAGAAAACTTTTAATAAATGTTCTCTGAGTTACTGATTTTTTTTTATTTACAAATACATTTAATATACTAGTCAATTGATTTTGTTAGCTGCTGAAGATTTTCTAGGTGTGGAAACAAGAAAAACAGGATGGCGCCTCTGCCTAGAGGATGCTTATTCCTTGGATAAAGTGGTGATCTACTCTTATTTGATTAGGCTATTTCAAGGATTCTTGACTGTCAATTGGAATTTTAATTGGAGACTTTAACAGCAAATAACCTTTATAGCATATGATTTACGTAAATAGATATTCAACAATTTTAATATAGCCACATAGTGAGGAGGTTATTCAGTGGGGTCTACTTCCTTCCCTAGCCCTAGTAGAGATTAAAGAGAGAATGTTCCATTGTCCTCCAAACTCCTCTGCCATACAAGTAACTGACTCTGGGTCCATTTGGAGAAACTTCTACACTCAACCACATAAACCTCACAATTCAGAGTAGTTGAGGCTGTATTCATTGTGGCATTCTTCTTCCACCTCATGAAATACCAGGCAGGCCCCTTTGATCAGGGCTCCATGGCAGTACTGCCCCTGGTACACAAGTGTGTACCCATTTAGGAAAAGACAGTAACTGCTTACCTGCACAACCTAATTATATGGAGATATGGTCTCAGTCCTTTAACAGTGAGACGGAAACAGAAATCCAAACTCCAGGGACAGAAAAGTCTACTGAGATCAATACCTCTTCTTTTGCCCCACAAAAACAAAACAAAACAAAACAAAAAACCTAGAAAACCTGTAGTTAATTTCTGCCAATTCCTAGATAGGACTTAAAAATTAAACCTCTTCAATAAAGTATTTACATACTGCCTCTTACAAGGGCATATGGTAGTAAAACAAATGGATCTATATGCTATTCTGTACCGAGCATGAGTGCATGAAATTTTGCCAGCTGGGAAACTTTATGGACAGAGACCCTGTGTGTGAACAGGCATAATTGCCTATACACATGCTTTTTATGGGGAGAAGAGATAGTGGAATATTTATTTTTTTCATTTGAACAAATTAACATAGGCAAAATTTTCTAGAGCTTAAAATTTCAGAAAAACTGCAAAGACTAACACCTGGTCTTGGAAAAATATTTACCTTGATGATTACCACCTTCCTGGTGAAGAACTGGGCCTGTCTTCTTAGAACATTAGAGCTAGAGTCTGAGATCTAATGGAGAAATTAAAGCTGATGAAAATAAGTTTCAATATTAGGAGCCGTTAAATGAGCAAATTAACCATTTATTTTTATATGAGAAAAATAATGTATGTGTTGGCTGGTAGAAAAGATGCCAGTTATTAATAATACATTTATAATTTACAGTAATTGCCAAAACAAAGATTTTTTTAATAGAAAAAGACAAATTCAATAACATTACATTTATGTATAAACACTTCCATTCTTTGTTTCCAGTTATTATATCATCATCACGCATTTATATCCAGAATGAAAAGTAAAATAGCCCAAATAATAATTTCTAAAATTAAAAAAAAACTGAAGCAAAAATATGTTAAATGGTGTGACACGGAAATACTGCTATGTCTTAGCTGCAGTAGGGCTAGAATTCTGATCTCATAGTTCCTTTTCCTAGATTCTTCCTATTGCACCAGGAAGTACAAATTTAAATACCACTGCCTCTCATTTGGCATTGGAGACTGATACTTTGACTCAGGCATGATTGAAAGTGAACTGGACTAATGTTTGATGGAATTGCCCTAAAGGCAAAAAATTATTTATCACTCTATCTTTAAAACAAGAACAGTGACCTGCTTAAGGGATGCTCAATCAATATTTATTGAATAGAGAAATGAAGGTGACCAGTGTCTGGGATGCCCACAAAACTGTTTCAAAAGAATCACAAGCACCAGCCAAGCTGCTGAAGATACTCCAGGGGAACAGATTACTGTATTCACTTGAAATGGAGGAAATATGAACAGCTGCTTATCTGCAAATGGTTCCTGCTTAGAATAAGTTTGTGTGCATTTGCAGGAACTTGTGAGTCTCCTATTGAAAATGAACAGGAGACTGATGAGTTCCCGGGAACACCCACAAATCTTCCTACTCATTTCTACTGCTTTGCAATGGACAACATTTTATGGCTGGTACCTTCCACTGTTGTCAGTTCCTCCAAGTTCTGAGTATAAGTTTAAGTTCTAAACAAGGAAGTAATGTTGAAAATGCAAAATAATTCAGTTAGGCAAGGGTTAACTTGTCCACTCACCATGGATGTCAGTAGGTTTACTTGAAGTGTTGAATCCCACCAAGGGAAGCATCTCTAATAGTCCTGATCTTATCTTTGTAAACTCAGCAGACATTCTACAAGACATAAATTATTCAATGAAATGAATGATGCCAGTGCTTACATGAAAGATAATTTATAGACCTTGCAGGAAAAGAAAAAATTAAAAATCATATGTATTCCCTTAAACTTTTTTTCTTGGTTGTATCTAATCAGGAGTTTAACTATATAAATGTTGAGATTGTTATTTAATTTTTTTCTGAGAAAATATTTTCTCTATTCATGTTCATGTGTAACATCAACTTATGTAATTAGTCTTTTTATATTTCAGGATTGTTCAATGGACTACATCTACCATCAGCATTTATAGCATGAATCTGTTGTTAAATCTCATAAAGCAGCCTTTCATGAAACCACATAAGGTTGATCCTTTATGATCTGTTTATGGTCTTCTTTTAACAAGAGTGACAAATTCAATTACTGAAGGAGGAATATAGTAAATGTATGAAGTTGATGATGTGTATCCTACATTAGTGAGTAGCAGGGACTCTACTCATAGTCATACCTAAATACTTTCAGATTCACTTAGAAAAATGAATCATATCTAAAGGTTATATTTGTGTTAAATATTCTATAATAATTAGTGGTAAAGTTCCTCTCAGTGTTTTTTCTACATTCCTCAAAATGTTATCTTCAAAACATTCAATGAAGTTCTTACATGTAAGCTGGTAATACAAATCTTACCTTCATTTTGACCTGTCTTTTTTCTAAAACAACGTGCAGCTTTTAAATTTTTTGCAAATTAAATCCAGTTGGAGCTTATTTCTGTAGGATTTCTTCAATTGATTTTAATTATCGTGGCATAAATATGGAAAAATATTAAATCCATTGAAAGCATGTTTTCAGACAGAAGTATCGTCAATCACTGGTCAGTAGACCTTTCTGTTTCTCTTTCACAATCTAGGATTACAGTTCTCAGCCTTTTTTTTTTCTTTTTGCCCCACATCTAAACCTATGATCATTGTGTCTGTGTGATCACACTGCTGGATGTGGCTGAGATGAAACGTGTTGGCTGTATTTTATTTCCAGTAGCTTGTTGTGATGTCTACTCTGAAAAGCTTATCTTATTAGAATGCAACAAGGTGGCATATATGTCACCCTGAACATGCGCTTCTTTTTTTTTAATAAAAGCAAATCATCCACTAACATTACTCTTTAATATTAGTAACAAATTACTGGCTTCCGCAACATGTCATCAGGTACAATCAGGAGAGAGTTGAGAATCACTTTTCCGGAATGTATAGTTCATCCTAATGCCAACGGTTTTTTTTTAGACCAGGGGAAAGTTAGAACAATAGGCCTCATTCAAGGAGCTCATCTGACCCTTGACTTTTAATAACTAGAGAAAAAAAAGTCCTTTCAATTTTTTTCCCACAGGTAGATCAATAACATGGAACTTACATGTCAGCATCAACTCAGCAGACATCTCTATTGAGCATTTATTTTCAACTGTTCTCCCAGAGTCTGGGGTTGGAAACTGACAAGGAGCGTGTTTGTATAGCTCTTTGTTCATTATTATTATAATGGACACAGCATTATATGTACAAGGTCCTGCCTCACTCATTGGAAATCATACATTAGGCTTTCTTGTTCATACCCTGCTCTGCATTACCTTAAGCAATGAAATGTGGTTAACCCACTGGGAAACAATTTCTTAAATATCTAAAATATGTTAGATCCACTTCAGTTTAAAAGCCTGCATCTCTAATATTAACTTGACGAAGCTCTAATTACTATTTCTATATTATTTCTCTCTCATTTAATGTTCTGTTTGAATGTATTATCTTCAGTTTATCTCAAGTTGCCTAAGTGGAAACTCCTAAATGTGTCTCACAATTGCATGTTATCTCATAAAAGCAAAGTTTTACTTTAGTATTGAATTCATTCTAGGATTCTGTAGATGACACTAGCTAGCCTCGTTAGAATAAATTATGGGAAATTACATAGAGAGAAAAACAGACTTTTACCTGTAAAAGCGGGAAATCAAAAACAAAAACAAGCAGTACATATATTACTTAAAATTGGAAGAAAAGAAATCAGCAACAAAAGAAATTACGTGAGTAACTATGGTATATTTTGTGCAAAAACCAGTGGCCCATACTCTTTCCTGGAAGGTAAGACTCTAATTAAGGTTTCATTTGTCATTACCCTCAAATCCAAAGAGAAGCCCTGTCATTTTAATTAAATACCATTAACTGAAAGATTACTGCCTACTGTGAATTAATTGGCTCTTCAAATTACTCTTTCTAGAAGGAATGTACCATTTTAGACCTGCCATAAAATCTTGTTTTAAAAATTTTTTTCATAGTACCATTTTAGCTTAGATCCAGTTTTTTGAGCCTCCATTTTCTATCCTAATTATGTTAGCCAATAATGTCTTTCAAATATATCAATGTTTTATCTTCTCTGCAATTAATTTTCTTCCCCTTCTCACTGTATATTTCATTTCTGAGTTTGACTAAAGGCGTATCAGTACATTGAAAGCAAACATAACTCATTGATTTAGTTTATTTATGAAAATTTAGGAAATTTAAAGCAATTCCAGGTTATTCTATTTATTTGTATCAATACTTCAAATAAATTTTTTGTTTTTTATTTGCCCACCATAGGAAAATAAATAGCCAAATATAACAACTATATAGTTACTCTCACTTGTTGCTGAACAATTAATTGCCAAGATAAAAGAGTACATTCGGCAAGTTGAATGGCGCTTCTAAGAACCTTAGTGAAAGTGGATCTGGTTTATGCAGTTTGAAACTCTTTGGAGAATTCAGTTGTTTGTACTGACTAAAAATAGTGATCCTAGTTTCTGCATGGCAGCCTCAGATCCCTGACCTACAGGCATCCTGTTCAAATGTTCCACCACCTGGGAAGCTAAAGATAGCCATTCTACCTCTCAGAAGTAGCAGAACCTTAGGCAACTAGAAAGTTCAGTTTTATTATTCATTGCAATTAGTTCCATAATAGCCCCAGTTCTTGTCAAAATCTTCCCTGGTGCAACTACTACTTTAAATGCATTTTTTATAGATAGACTTTAATATTTAATTGCTATTGACACGCTTTAACTATGCAATTAAATAGTGTCGTGTGGGCCTAAATGTTTATATGCTGTCATATATACACACACACACATTTATATATATATATAAACTTGTATGTGTGTGTATATATATATATATCTCCCTGCTGCTTCCAGGGAGTCCAGCCTAGTCCCATTTGCTGGCCAGGCCTCTCTCAGCTTCTGGTCCCCACCACTTCCACACTGCACCCATGGGGCAACTTCACCCGGACTGACAGGCACAAGGGGCACTGTTTCAATTATCAGGGACAATGCAGGGTCTCCCTGTGTCCCTCCTACCCACATGTGGGCAAGAAAGACTTTGAGTGCCCGGGAGTGCTCAGTGTTCTGAGAGGAGGGCCAGCCAAAGGGAGGGGACCCTGCAGTGCCAGCAGGGAAATTTTGATTTTGAGGTTTCTAAATGCATTAAAGTTATTTCTTTAGCCATATATATATATATATATATACACACACACACATATATATAGTGTATATATGTGTGTATATATAGTGTGTATATATGTATATATATATAATTGCTAAAGAAATGTATATATACTGCTAAAGAATATGTATACACACACTATATATACACACACACTATATATAATGTGTATGTGTATAGTTTTACAAATTTATATATTACAAATTTGTATATATGTATATACACACACACTCTCTCTATATATATATGGAAAAATACATTGAGTTCTAAACCATTGACTTACTTATGTGTAAACTTTTAAACACAGTCAACTTCACAATCTGGGAATTATTTACAGATGGACAAAGGTCCGCAGGTAGATAATTGAACTTCTGTCCTATTCCGTTGAAGTAATCTAAATATTTGCTCTTTTTAGATAATTATTTTTTACATTTCAAAAATTCTAACAAAATTATATTCTTTTCGATAGTAAGGCTCCATTTGTTAACAAAACTCAGAATTAAATTCACTTTCCCTGATAGTGATTATTTCGTGCTGATCAGAAGAACTGTTTGCTGATCAAATTGTAGCAACAGCTGTGATGTGACTGGTTAATCAAACACAATTATCAAGGGTAATAGGTAGGCAGAGTGCTTGGATTATATATGCCAGACACAATCCATCTTTGGAAAAAAGAGCAGACTGAAAGTTTACAGGAGAAAAAAATATTTTTAAAACAAAAACTGTAAGGGAAAAATAACAGTGAAAAAATATTCCCTGATTTCTTTTTATACTTTGTTCAACTAATTTTTGTTGAGTATTAGCTTTGTTTAGACACTGCGCTATTCTCCAGGGATTAAAACGGAGAAAACTTAACATGACACTTGTCTGTATGGAATTAACATTTAATGATTTAATATATAATAAGTGTATTAATATAATAAACACAATATAACATATTCTAGCTGGGCACAGTGGCTCACGCCTGTAATCCCACCACTTTGGGAGGCTGAGGCTAGTGGATCACTTGAGGTCAGGAGTTCAAGACCAGCCTGTTCAGCACCGTGAAACCCCATCTCCACCAAAAATATAAAAATTAGCTGGGTGTGGTGGCGCGTGTCTGTAATCCCAGCTACTCGGGAGGCTGAGGCAGGAGAATTGCTTGAACCTGGGAGGTGGAGGTTGCAGTGAGCTCAGATCGTGCCACTGCACTTCAGCCTGGGTGACAAAGCAAGACTCCATCTCAAAAACAAAACAAACAAACAAACAAACAAAATATATATATACACACACACATATTTTATCTATATTTGAATTATTAAAAGTGATTAATATACACTGAAGGGAAATGTCAGTTGCTATGACAGCATAGAAGGGAAATACCTGCCTTATTATGGTTTGAGTGGGGGAAATGAGGGCTTTCCTTGGGAAGTTGTGTTTGATCTGATATCTGACCAATTAAGGATTAACAGAGTGAGTGTGGTAGAAAGATGAGAATGTTCTAGGCAGAAGGAACACTATGTAAACAACATGAGGTTAAAGACAATAGCAACGTGTACAGCAATTTAAAAAGACTAGGCCGGGTGCAGTGGCTCATGCCTGTAATCCCAACACTTTGGGAGGCCGAGGTAGGAGGATCACGAGGTCAGGAGTTTGAGACCAGCCTGGCCAAATGATACAACCCCCCATCTACTAAAAATACAAAAATTAGCCGGGTTTGGTGGTGGGCACCTGTAATCCCAGCTACTCGGGAGACTGAGGCAGGAGAATCACTTGAACCCAGGAGGCAGAGGTTGCAGTGAGCTGAGATCGCGCCCCTACACTCCAGTCTGGGCAACAGAGCAAGACTCCGTCTCTAAATAAATGAATGAATAAATAAATAAATAAATTAAAGAAGACTAACATGACCAGAGCACAGAGAGTGAAGGAGGAAGGAGCTTGGATTGAGCTCAACAGGTAGATAACAGCTCCAAATCATCTATAATCTTGTGGGCTGTGGTAAGGGTTTTGGTTTTCATTCTAAGGACTTGGGATGTTGTTGATGTGTTTGAATTGGGGAAGGCCAGTTAACACATCTGTGTATGTGTGTTTATTTTAAAGATCACCCCAGTGTAAATAATGTATCAGAGGGAGCTGTGTGTGTATGTAAGGGACTAATTACAAGACTTACAATAGCTCAGGAGAAGATGGTGGCAGTGAAGATTTAAAAACTACAGAAAAGAAACAGGATACATTGCAGAGACATTTAGGGAATGAAAATTAATTGACTTGGTGATGATGAGTATCAGCAGCAAAGGATAGGGAGGATGAGGTAACAATAATAACTACTACTTTATGGTGTGAGCCACTGAATATGTGTCAGTGTGGTCCACGAGATGTAGGACAATGACAGATGACCAAGACTGTAGAGATAATCATGTGTGAGATGGTTATAATGAAAAGGTTGAGAGCCCTTATCTTAGAGGAGCATAACTAATCTATTTTCTGAAATATTTCTAGTGTACTGATATTGAATATTTGCTAACTTGGTTCTATAGAAGGTCTACCACTCTCTAAACAGGTAGAACTTTAATGCTGTTGTATTACTGGAGTTTACAGATGGCTGCCATTAGTTAAATGCATACAGTGTTCTAGGAACTGTACCACATCGTTTCCAAATTTCTCAATAATCCTGATATACTAGCAAATGGCAGAGCTGGAGTTCAAACTCAGGACTGTCTAACCCCAGACTGCATACTTTGGACCATGTTGTGCTACATCTCTTCATCTATTGTGAATATGCTGTTAGACAAGTAATACCGTTTTAGTGGCTAAGTGAATTTTAGTTTTCTCTTTTGCCCTTTGGAAGCTGTCTATACAAAATTAAATATAC
Source organism: Pongo abelii (assembly GCF_028885655.2). NCBI lineage: Eukaryota > Metazoa > Chordata > Mammalia > Primates > Hominidae > Pongo > Pongo abelii. The sequence continues at coordinate 29,147,582 of NC_071998.2, forward strand.
AAAGTTGAATATACAAAATTAAATCTTATCTGTGATTCAAGGAAATTAGAAGCAACAGGCAATTTTGGGAATTGAATTTACTGAACATAAAGAAAGTACAGATTTTGATTATTATTGTGATTATGATCATTGGTGTGAAAGTTACTAATACAGTGGTCCACTGTGTGCTTCAGATTTAAAATGCTGTACAGGTAGATTAATCCAAAATATAATTGACAATATTAAAGTCTCAAAACCCACTGAAAATGAAAAGACAATAGTTAACATAAGAAAAAGCTTTTCACCAAATATTGCATGTTCTCACTTGTAAGCGGAAGCTAAATGATGAGCACACGTGGACACGTGGTGGAGAACAACACATCCTGTGGCCTGGCAGAGGGCAGGGACTGGTAGAAGGGAGAAGATCAGAAAGAATAACTAGTGGATGCTGGGCTTAATACCTAGGTAACGGGATGATCTGTGCAACAAACCACCATGACACACGTTTACTTATGTAACAAATCTGCACACCCTGCACATGTAACCCTGAACTTAAAATAAAAGTTGGAAAAAAACAATGAAACCATACGGTACATTGAAAAAAAAAAAAAGGTTGTCAGTAATGTTAGCATTTTTCACTTAAAATACAGTCAAATTAGTAAGATAAAAATCATTAAAATATTTGTCAAGTAAGTATTTTTCTATATTTTTGAAAATTAAAATGCTTTCTTAGGAAAGTATTTGTTTCCTTTTGTAGATCACTGACAAATTTAAAATAGAATATTCTGACTGGCATGGTGGCTCATGCCTATAATTCCAGCACTTTGGGAGGCTGAGGCGGGTGGATCACTTGAGGTCAGGGGTTCGAGACCAGCCTGGCTAACATGGTAAAACCCTGTCTCTCCTAAAAATACAAAAATTAGCCAGGCGTAGTGTGACATACCTGTAATCCCAGCTACTCAGGAGGCTGAGGCAGGAGAATCACTGGAACCTGGTGAAGGAGTGGCCTGCCCCTCCACACCTGTGGGTATTTCTAGTCGGGTGGGACAAGAGACTGAGAAAAGAAATAAGACATAGAGACAAAGTATAGAGAAACAACAGTGGGCCCAGGGGACCGGCACTCAGCATACTAAGGACCTGCACCGGCCTCTGAGTTCCCTCAGTTTTTATTGATTATGATTTTCATTATTTCAGCAAAAAGGAATGTAGTAGGAGAGCAGAGTGATAATAAGGAGAAGGTCAGCAACAAACATGTAAGCAAAAGAATCTATGTCATAGTTAAGTTCAAGGGAAGGTACTATGGCTGGATGTGCACGTAAGCCAGATTTATGTTTCTCTCCACCCAAACATCTCAGCGGAGTAAAGAATAACAAGGCAGCATTGCTGCAAACATGTCTTGCATCTCACCATAGGGTGGTTTTTCTCCTATCTCAGAATTGAACAAATGTACAGTCGGGTTTTATATTGAAACATTCAGTTCTCAGGGGCAGGCAGGAGACAGTGGCCTTCCTCTATCTCAACTGCAAGAGGCTTTCCTCTTTTACCAATCCACCTCAGCACAGACCCTTTACGGGTGTCGGGCTGGGGGACGGTCAGGTCTTTCTCATCCCACGAGGCCATATTTCAGACTATCACATGGGGGGAAACCTTGGACAATACCCCGCTTTCAAGGGCAGAGGTCCCTGCGGCTTTCAACAGTGCATTGTGCCCCCGGTTTATTGAGACTAGAGAATGGCGATGACTTTTACCAAGTATACTGCTTGTAAACATTTTGTTAACAAGGCACGTCCTGCACAGCCCTAGATCCCTTAAACCTTGATTTTATACAACACATGTTTTTGTGAGCTCCAGGTTGGGTCAAAGTGGCTGGGGCAAAGTGGCTGGGGCAAAGCTACAAATTAACAACATCTCAGCAAAGCAATTCTTTAAGGTACAAGTCTTTTTCAAAATGGAGTCTCTTATGTCTTTCCTTTCTACATAGACACAGTAACAGTCTGATCTCTCTTTCTTTTCCCTACACCCGGGAGGCGGAGGTTGCAGTGAACCAAGATCGTGCCACTGCACTCCAGCCTGGGTGACAGAGCGAGACTCAGTCTCAAAAGAGAGAAAAAAAGAATATTCTTCTAAGGGCAGAGTTCAATTTCATTCGAAGTTATTTACATTATTCCTGATACATAGTCAATAAAATCATTGAATCTCGTAGCTGGCAGGAATTTTAGAGATAATTTAAGTTCAATGGCATTCTTTTATTTAAGTAAATAAGTATTAGGAAGACTAGGAACTGGTAGCTCAAAGAAATTTAGTAATTTATCAGAGTTATACACATAGGCTTTCTGATTCCCAGTCTAGCTCTTTCTACCACTTTTTTTTTCTTTTTTTTTTCCTAGTCAATTGCCACAGTAGTAATTCCAGAATATATTTTCCTCAGAAATTCCCAAGTCCAACAATACTTTACATTTTACCCAGATCTACTCACAGTGGTGATGTTAAAGTCAACCATTTCTACACATACTTAGCATGTTAGCTCTGGGTGAAATGGAACTCTACAAAGAGGGCTGTAGGTTAGGGTGGTTATTTGCAAAAGTGTCAGTGTGAGCCAATTAAAGACTAATGAGGCAGAAATGCCTTCAACCAATTGGAACCCATAGATGATGTGAGAATGATTGGAAAAAAAGACACAAATTTAAGTGATAATTGGAAGAAACATTACGTAGAATCTAGCTGTATTTGAAATTTCCTGGAAAAGATTGTTAATATAGCTGACTTTTTAATGAGGTGTTTTGTGTCTTTTGGGAAGTTTTCTTATTACCACTGTTGAAGGATAATATGATGTGGTGGAGAATAAAAACCAAACTGAACACCGAATTTTCAGTTCTAGTACTTATGGTTAAGTTCAGTGCTACTACATATTATCCATATGCCTTTGGACATGTCATTTTAGAATAGACCCTTGTTTCACTCTCCTATTAAAAAATAATACTATATCGTAGGCCTGACTCTCCGAGAAGTCTTAACAAATGACATAATGTATATGAAAATGTCTTAAAAATCACAAATCACTGTGCAGACATTATTATTGAGAAGAGTGACAATGCTACTGACTACTGCCATATTAGTCCATAGACCCAGCAGAGTTATGTTAACATGATTTAAAAAATACTCAGGGTGAAGGGGTTGAATGTTCTTGGTAGACTTTTATTCTTAGTTGATTTTTTTTTGGAAAATATAAAACATGAAATGTCAGAGCCAGTTGATTGATTAATACCTCTTCTGTTAAATGAAATGTGAATGGCTTTAACAAGAAAATACAAAATGAAATGAAAACATAAATGTATTAAGCATTAGGACCAGGAACTATAAAGATTGATTAGAAAAACCAGAGGTATGTTAAAACACACACATTCAAATAAGAGAATCTTAAAAGTTTGTAACGTCAATAGCACCTTTCTGGAATTATTTTGCCAAAATATTTAACCTGAATCTAATAAAAAGGAAGCAAGCAGACAAATCCAAATTGTTGGATATTCTAAAAAGTAACAGGCCTCAAAACTTCAAAAATATCAGTGTGATGAAAGGTAAAATTTCAACATGGGAAAAACCATTATAGGTTAATGGTAATAAAGGGCATGCCAATAAATGCAATATATGCCCCTTTTTGGATCCTGGATTTAAAAAATCCAGGAGGAAAATAGCTATAAAGGATACTCTTGAGACAATTCGTAAATTTTGATATAAACTATATTACTAATATTATTATAGCAGTATTTTTTTTGAGACAGTGGTATTGTTATATTTCTTGAGATAGTAGTATTGTAAACATATAGGTGAAAGTCCTTTTTTGTTAAGAAATTCATGCATGCCAAAGTGTTCAGGATGAAATACCATGCTATTTACAACTTACTTTCAAATGGTTCTCACATGAAATATGTATAATTTTGTGTACACATACACAAACCCATACATGCACGCACATATTTAGAAAGAGAGAAAAAGAGATCAAGCAGATGTGGCAAAATATTAGTGTTGTATACAGGTAAACATTTAGAGATGTAAGTTGCACTATTTTTTAAAAAATGTTTTCAGTAGATTTGAAGTTTTTCAAAATAAAAAGATAGGAGAAAAAGTTAATTGAGAAGAACCAGAATCTATTTCTGAGGTTCTTGCTGTCAAAGCAAAGTAAATGATAATTTCTACTTGTGTTTTTCAAGGCCAAGCTGTGTCAAATCAGTAGTTCAGTCTATAATTCTCTCTGAGAGAGAAAAACATGGTTGCTATGTTTTTGGTGTTCACTAGGCTTGCATTATAGTTTTAGTTAAGCCTTAGCATGATATAGTCAACTAGTACAACCTTTCTCAGAAACAAGGACCTGTAATGGGGCACACTATGGATATTTGTCATATCGTTGTTACACAACTAAATGAATAAAGTTTAAATGAAGAAATGTTGCATAAAGCCACAGATCATTTAACTACCAAACGCTAGATTTGGGAATCCTTAACAAAGTCTCCATAAAAGTAAAGCATTTCACGTCTAGAAAGGATAATGAGACTATCTAAAACCCAAAGTCTTCAGAGCTGGAAGGTGTTTTATGTATTTAAAAAAGCATGGACCCTGAAGGCAAATTCTAGATTCAAAGCCTGGTTCCACCACTGAAGATTTTATGGATTTTGCCTAATGTACTTAATCTCACTGTGCCCTAGTTTTGAAGTATATAAAATAGAAATGAAATATATATGATTTTGTTATATATAAATATAGATTTCCCCTTAATGTACTTTATATAATTATAGTACAAATCAAAAAATAATACATGTGATACACTTAGAAACAATGCTTGATAATTTACAAATGTTTGGTAAATTTTAGTTATTTTAAAGATGAGTAAAGTGTTTTTCTTCCATTATTTGCTTTAATTTATTTTGATCTTTTTAATCTGATAATATCCTTATCACTTACACAGTGAGATATATCACTTACGTAGAACCACTGAGTACATAGACCAGATGTACTCAAATTAACGGCCAATATTGGTTTTCTGTGAACTGGTCCAAATATTGGCTTTTAAAATAAACAATGGTAATTCCTTGATTTTCAGAAAGAAGTAAAAAGCTAATAATGGCTAGAATATTCTCTATTTTAATCTCTTCATCCAAAAATATTTTTCTAAGTCTTCATGATATGGGCCAGCAGATGACCAAATTAATAAGTTTTTAATTGTTTAAGTCAAGCATTTTCCTGTTACTTGTCCTTCTTCCTCAGCCTTTATGTTAGATTTACTTAATTGGTTAATGTTATTTATTTATGGATTCCTAAAATGTTTGTATTTTCAATTAGTATTAGATATTATTTATTGCATAGAGATATTCATTTCAGCTATATATATATTTTTTATTTTAGTTTTATGGTGGAATGTAAATGAGGTATTTACATTATGCTGTTCTACAGAGAGCTCATGTGTTCTAGGTACCCAGATGCATAAACAGGTTTGAGAACTACTAAATAAAAGCAGCTACTTTTTGTAGTACATCAAAAGAGAAGTAAGATAATTCTTCCTTTAGTCTTTTTCTGCAATTATATGAGTTTATAACTTGAATAATTAAAATACAAACTGACATCCTGGAGGGCTTTATAGTTACAAAGTTGTATCACAACCAACAGCCTTCATAAACCAGTTAATAAGGGTTGGCAAATTCAAATCAAAGTAATGTCAAGGTAAAATTACCTGAAAAGTTTGGCCAACTCTAACTCCTGCCTTCTAAATTTTGGGTTACAGATCTTAGCCATTTTATAGAGAAGTGTTTAGTCAAAACTTTCTTGAACAGTGGCTTGGTAGTTGTAATGAATTAGAAGAAAAAGTTTCTTTTTTTTTTTCTTTTTTTTGAGATTGAGTCTCTCTCTGTCATCCAGGCTAGAGCGTGCAATGGTCTAGTGGCGTGAACTCATCTCACTGCAACCTCTGCCTCCCCAGTTCAAGTGATTCTCCTCCCTCAGCCTCCCAAGTAGATGAGATTACAGGTGCCCGCCACCACTCCCGACTACTTTTTTGTATTTTTAGTAGAGACGAGGTTTCACCATGTTGGCCAGGCTGATTTTGAACTCCTGACCTCAAGTGATCCGCCCACCTCGGCCTCCCAAAGGATTACAGGGTGAGCCACCAAATCTGGCCAGAAATAGTTTTCTTACTAGTAGAGAATGTTGATCTGTCATGTGATAAAAGTAAACAAAAGATTATGTAATTTTGGCGACTGAATTTTCATAGATATTAAATATGGATTATGTTTAACTGATCTATTTGCTTTGTCATTGCAAATGGAATCCTAATCCTCAGGGAGAAGAATCATCATTTGATTTTCAATTAAAATGATTTTTATTGTTCAACGATTTTTCCAGTTAATGCAATTGTCTAATTTCTACCTTTTGGGAAAATCTTCCTGGTTTTGCATAGATGTTATCAAGTAGAAAACAAAGTGCACCTCTCTAATAGTAAGATTGTAGGTGCAGAACTTTAAGCTACATAGTGTTAGTTATGAAATACTCTTAATACATCTAAGAACTATTGATGAACAAAGTACCTGTTTAATCAAAACAATATGGTCATGATCACCTGCCAGAAAATGTGTTGTTTGTTTACTGGAGAGGAATTTTTATGCAAATCCCATTGGAAGCATGTACCAAATTTGATGGAATCTTTTTGCCACGAACAGCTAGTAAAACAATTGATTCAGGAATTGTAACAGAGTGAACACTGTCAAGAATTTGCCATCACATCTGAAATTGTAATCTATTTTCACTGTTTCTCAAAAGATAACTTCATTTAATTTTTCCCCATTATAGTTTAATTGTTTCCTGCTTGTGAATCTTATCTTTCCTGTTAAATGTCATATCTTCCACTATTGTTAATATAATAAGTGAGGACAACTACAATAGTTTGATGTCAAAAAAAAAAGGAAATCATTTTTCCTGTAAATGTCCATTTTCTATAGGATGTGACTTAAATGACACATTTGATAGATCAGTCATTTAAGGAAAGGCTAGAGTTTCTTTTTGGGAATCATTAAAACACAATAGATATTTTATCATGCCCATGATTTTGCTAGCAGGTGTGAAACCTGAGCTAAATGACTTTTGAAGGTTTTTTTCTCTCTAATTTTATGGTTCTGTGATTTTATGAGTAAAGGCATAAAATTATGATGATTTTGAAGTTAGAGGTTAAAGGCAATATTGCATTATAAATTAAGAGGAAATCACCACATCATCGACTATATTGTGACACTCCCCTCAAGTAAAAGACATCTTGGTGCAAAACTTATTATTCATCTCCAAATAAGATAGGTTTTATAAAGTAGCAGAAGATAAGATAAGCTAGAAATTATTAAGCATCCACTATGAACCAAGCATTTTCAAAACCATAGGAGATAAGTACTAGTATTCATATTTTATATTTAAGAAGGTAAGGCTCCGACATATAAAGTTCACCCAGTTAATGCATCAGAACTGGGATTCGAACCAACGTCTCTCATTCTTTCATGCTTATTTCACTCCTTATGTAGTGTTTTCAGTAGATTGCTCCTTCTACTTGTCATCTTATGTGCTGCAAAGATAAAACCCTCAGGGGTTTGAAGATGCAAATGTAAGCATCATTTGGTTACACTATAGTATAGCTGACAGTGTTCCTAAGCTTAATATTTTTATATATTATATAAAATATATAGTTCATTTTCTTATTTTCTATATTTTAATGCTGAATATATGACTAAGGTAGTAACACAGAGTACACGAAGTAAAATGTTGAAATCTCCTTTCTACTGCCACCATTGCTTTCCCTCCCACTTTCCATTCCTATTTCCTAAAAATAAACATTTTAAAGAAGTGGTATGTGTGTTCTAGAGTGTTTTCTATATGCATATATATTTTCAGTGAGCTTATATTATGAATATTGTTCTATTATTTAATTTCATTTTAAATTAGCAGATTATTATGGCCACATTTTCATATAGATTTGCTACATTTTAAAGTATTTATATATTATTTAAATATCATTTAGGCTTACCTCATTATTATATACCTTTAGTATCTACATAGTAATATTGAATTATAATTTATTTAACAATTTATTTATAAATATTTAGATTGGTTCCCACTTTTAATTCATTAAAAGTTGCCACAATCATCATCTGTCAATATATTTTACTCAAATATAAACATTTCTGTAGATGTCTAGAAGGAGAATTTTTAGATAAAATCGTGTATTCATTTTGAAATTTTGACATTTCCTACTATGTACTATAAAAAAACATGGCAACTTACAATATTATTAATGAAACAAAATTTCTATTTTCTGTCGCCTTTGGCTGATACATGTTTTAATTATTGCCAATCTGATGGAATAAATATCTTGATGCTGTTTTCATTTGCTTTTTTAAAATATAAATTAAGTGAAGCATTTTCCCATACTTGTTGATATTTCTTTAGTACGATTTAAAAGTTCAAATAATTAGTTCACTTTTCTATGGTTTTATGTCCTTTTTTGTTGTTTCTTTTTATGCTTTTACTTATGATTGCTATAGACACCAAGTACAGTGTATAAGCTTCAAATATTTTCTCCACATCAGGTATTTTTCTGTTCCAGATGACTAAGGCACAGTTTGTGACCTCAGAAGGTCAAAGAATTGGAAGACAGATAAATGTATAAACCAATACACATGAATAGAAAATACTATACTAGCGGTAGGAACATTGGTCTGTGGGGTCCTGATAGAAGCTATAACCTCTCTATGGGGAATCAGAGAATGTTTCACAGTGGACATTATATTGGAGCTGTGTCTAAGATTGAACAAGAATTTTCTAGGAGGAGAAATACAAGAAGTACATAAAGGCATTTTATGTTCAAAAGCATGAAGTTATATGTTTAGGTTAGAGTGGGAAGTACAGGTGGACTGGAAGATGACACACATGGAGTGGAATGGAAAAAAATAACGTTGTGCAGTTCGATTGTTGTCAGATCATAATAAACTTTGTGGATTTTATGAAAAAGCAATGCCTAGAAAATGAGGTATTTAAGCAGAGGATTACAAATATCAGATTTGGTTTAGAGAAAATGAGTAAACGTTGTGTACCATCTCAATGAACTGGCCGTGTGTCTACAATTGGGAAAATAAAATAACAAATCCTTTAAAGAGTGAAGGAGGGACTTAATATAAATGCGTGTTATGGGTTATTTTTTTTTCTGATTCTGAAGTGCTTTTAGCTTTATTGTTAATACTTTTATTTATCAGGTATAATAACGTTGGCTTTGAACATTGATGTGTCCTTTGCTTTAAAGACATTTTTATGTAAGGGGAGGGAAGAATCAAAAGGCAGGGTAGGGTGTAAAATGAGCCCATAGAGTTCTGAATCTTGATGGGAAATTGGGAAAAGGGTGCTATGTTTATTATTTGTAGTAGGTGCAACAGTGGGAGTTGCAGTGTTGAAGGAGATATTGTTGTCCAAAATCACCTATTGATTTTGGACCTATTGATCACCTGTTGATTGGACCTATTGATCACCTCTTGATCTGTGGGCTCCTTGAAGACAGGGACTAGCCATTTCTCATGCATCTTGTGTCTTCTTCTTCAGGCTCTGTCTACCACACAGTTCAAACCACTGGACTTTTAGCTAATTTTAATCTTTTTTGTTCCTGCTTGCTATTTCTCTGTCATACATAATTTAACATGTAGTTCCTAATTCAGACACGTTGTCTCTTGAATTTCACAAGTACTGTTTTCTTTATCTGGAATAGCCTTCTTTCTGTGACCCCTCCCCCTACTCCTTGTTCATCCTCTGGTCACCTGGTCAAATACTTTTAAACCCTATGTAGAAGTCAGGCTTCGTCTCTTTTGAAAAGACCTTTCTTATTGTCTAATTCTGATTAGCCACTTCTTCTGTAGGATCCTACACTTGTCCATCATTACAGTTATGCCTGTACTAGAAATATTTGCAGATTTGTCAGTTTACCCGATGACTCTGAACTCCCTGAAGGATGGAACATTAAGTATTTCCTTTGATTCTTCAATGTATGGCCTAGTTTTTCCCTCATAGTAGGGGCTCAAAACATCTTTGATGAATGGATAATTAGATGTTTATCAAATTTAAACTAAATTTGAATTCAGTGTTCTAACTATGCCTGATCTTTGGCAGTGATAAATATGTATTTAAGAAGTATATCATTTATCTTTATCCCATATTTAACAAATAGTCCTGAGCTAAAAGCAGGCCTGGAAATTTGTTATATTATCAAATCAGCGAGGTATAAATTCCATCAAATGTATCAGTAAATGATAATTGTGTATATAGTCACTCAAATATTGCAAATGTTGTGAGTTGGGGGCTTAAATAATATATTCCACTACTTTCTATCTTCATCTGCAAAACCACAGTGCTAAGCTTAATTTTCAGTTGCAAAATTTAATCTTTGAGATTTGGAACAAACTCAACCCACAGGAACCAAACTATGTTTGCAGTTACTCAGCTGAACTGCTGTTCCAAATATAAGATTTTCATTAATGAGAGAAATAATAAGCACTGAAAGTTTACATGTTTTTTAAAATGCTTGTTTTCTGTTCTCTCATTCCCTTTCCAAAGGGGCACTCATTTATTCTCTTCAAATAACTAGACAATTAAATTTACCTACAAAACACTGGACTATTATGTGGACAGATTTGAAGTAGGATGAGTTATCTCTCAGATGACAGAAGATTACCCATGATGCCACTTTCGAAAGGCATCAGTCTTGAAGCAGGGAGAACAAAAGAGAAAACACACACACATAACCACACGCATGCAGACACACACACACGCTCACTCACTCACTCACTATTCTATGCAGTCTATGAGTAAATGTAGAGGTCCACTTTATAAACTGGATCTCTAGATATTACTACTTAGACAAATGATCTTTGATAGTGAACTAAACCCTTCAATGACTGAAAAATACTTCCTGGAGTATAAAATCAAATGTCATCAATGAGGACTTATTCACAAAAAGGCATATTCAACTGAAGGCAAATAAGTCATAGTATACTTCTGAAGGCAAGAGACTTTATTAAAGTGTAAGCAAAGTTAATGACACATACTAGGTTAACAACATTCTTCCAAGCCTCTAAGGATCATCTATAATGAGTAAGAAAGGAAGGACTTGTATTGGGATATTATCTATTTTTGTATAAATGGGTATTTTACATAAAATCCGGAAAACTTTGTCTTAAGTAAACTGGATGTTCTTACAAAATGTTTAAGTATTATAAGTTAATGTGTCTTATTATTTTTGGTTAAAAGAATTGTTTCATTGTAGGGCAAATGTATATTTGATTCTGTATAAAATTTATAATTCAAACTTCATATTTTTACCTAATTTTCTTTTCTCTGTATATTTCACAAACGCTATAGGTAATGTTGCATACTGGGACGTTATGGAGCAAAGACAAAACATGAGCTTTTAGACAAACCTAGCTCTATTATTTAAACATTTGTTTAACCTTGGACAGATTACTCTCTTTTTTGTGCCTCAACTGCCACATGTTTAAGGCAGGGATTATGTGTTGTCTGTTGTCAGAAATCAGAAATAAATGAAGTAATACACATGCGTTGTGGGTGCTTGATAATGAAAGTTTTTCTTTTTAAAAAATAGTTAAAATTCCAATAACTTTATTATTCTCTGTAATTTCTGGCAAATGTTTACCTTGGTACAGTAGGGGTAAGAGTTTGTCTTCTTTTTTTTTTTCTTTACTTGAAAGACATAGAGCGTGCCACATATTTAGCTCAGCTATGGCTAGCACTTACTTATTATTGTTAGCAATCACTTGCTTTTATACCCTGACTTGCATTGTTTATTTTCAATATTTCAGGGCAAAAGAGAGATTTTATGAGAAAAGGGAGAAAAAAATAACCAGTAGGAGGATTGTATTTACTGTATATGCATTTTTCATTTCCTGTTCTATTTTTATTTTGTATTATTTTACTTGCTATATTATTTTCATTGTTTTTAGCTTTCATCACCAGGAAAGGATGCAGGCTTCCTTCTGAGGTTGACTTCCCACTCAGTTTACCAGCAGCATTTGTCATATTAGTGGTGTGATTTAGCCCTTAACTGCAGATTCCTCTGTCAGTTTTGCAGCTGTTTTACTTCCTGTCACCAGCAGTAGTTATTTTAAATAGAGCCGATATTATGGCCTGTATTTTGATATTATCTCTACCTTATTTGTTTTATTTCAGTTTTCTTGCTTGTGTGGGTTGAAAAATGTAAGATACAAGATTCTAAGAAATAAGGATGAATCTAGAAAATGAACTATATTACAGAACAAATTTCTGTTTATACTTTTGAATCAGAACTAAGTTACTCACTTTAAGACCCCACCAGTGACGTCTGTCCTCTAATAAACCTGATGCCTACTTGGAGCCCAATTAAAAAGAATTCTCCATTAGCTGGAATTTACCCCCCGGTGATAGAAGAGTAAGAGAATAAAGTTAATTATATGAATTCATGCTCACATTAGTGATTTTCACACTAACAGCACTCAGAACTTTTTGGCAAAAGCAAAAATATCAATCTACTTCATATCCTGTAACTGCATGCAATGTGCCATATTGTGTAGCACTTAAGTCAAATTCACACCACCCTTCTTCTCTGCCCTGGGTGCCCTGGGTGTTGGCCTTCCTCCTCTCTGCAGCCTTAGAACTTGGAAAATATTCCTTTCATAGCATTGATTATATGGTTTATGCTATAGTTCCTCATTGCAGATTCAGAATCACTTTGTATGCCCCATGGTACTCTGAATTCCTTTGGGGTTAGGGACCTTTTTTTTCAAATCACGAGCATAGATGGAATAACTGATGCATGGTTATTAACAGAGATGTTGACCACAAGTAGAAAATGACACAGGGGTTCTGGATAACCTTATAAAAAGACAATAAAGCGTTCAATATGGTAATTCATTATAAAATAACTGCCTATTTTTGAAGTTAAATAGTGCAAGAGTTTGAAAAAATGGTGTTTTCTAATAATCAGTGCACCAGAAAATTAGTTCAACCAGAACATTCCATTCTCAGTGCATATCAGTTATCTTCTTATATAAAATGGAGAGCATATTTGACAGAAAATGTGGGAGAATTTTCTAAATTAGCTGAATGCTGTCTAAAGAGGGACTTGCATGAAGTTTTCTTGCATTCAAATTCACAAACCAAGCAAAGCCAAGTACCCGACTAACATAGAGTGCTACATATGGAGAGCATATTTGTCTTGTTTAGTGAAAGAATAGCAACAAGAGGTATAAAGTATTATAAAACACACCCTGGATTATTTCACTATTATTATTGGATCAACTTAATTTTACATTTGGATTGGAATGGTTATTCAAAGAGCCACTTAAGATCTCTTTAAGTTGAGGTGATTGTTTTTTGTTTCTTTGTTTTGTTTTGTTTTTTGAGACAGAGCCTCTCTCTGTCACCCAGGCTGCAGTGCAGTGGCACGATCTCGGCTCACTGCAACCTTTGCCTCCTGGGTTAAAGACATTCTCCTGTCTCATCCTCCCGAGTAGCTGGTACTACAGGTGCATGCCTGTATTTTTCTTGTATTTTTTTTGTATTTTTCTAGCAATTTCTTGTATTTTTCTAGCAGAGACGGTGTTTCTCCATGTTAGCCAGGATGGTCTCGATCTCCTGACCTCATGATCCGCCCGCCTCGGCCTCTCAAAGTGCTGGGATTACAGGCGTGAACCACCGCGCCCGGCCAGGGTGATTTGTTTTTAAACCCATGTCAAACTCTAAATGTATTCCACCCAACCAGTATGCCTGAATTTCACTGGGGAAACTGGCCTAATTCTTCAAGAGGTTTTGCCTAGGCCAGTTTGGGATTGAGTGTGACACTTCATGAAGAGCTGGAGGACCTTCGTACAACTGCTCCTTTATTCTGCCCATATTTCAGACAGATTGCCTCATTACTCTGGAGTTCTCTTACTTCAAATTTTTCTGTCCCTGCTGCCTCTGATCTGGTGATGCTCACTTGTGTTCACCTACTCTAACTGTAGCAGCAGTTTTCCTTTTCAGCTATAGTATACCAAAAACTAAAATAAAAATCACGTTATTTCTTTGGATAGGCCGTGGTATATGTGTTCTCTTCTGCTTAGAACACTTACCCCACCCTTCTCATTGCTAATTCCTGCTACTCTTTCAGTTCTCTTATATATGGTATTCCCTTAGAGAAGACATCTGTAACCAACGCTCTTAGCACTGAATTAAGTGGCCTCTCCATGTCTCCATTAGCCCTATATGGAAACTTTTCATAACACCTATTACTGCTTTTTTCAAATTCTTGTTTTCTCCTCTGTATTCGTTGAAGCCTGGAGTTTTTATATCCCCAGCATCTAACCAAGACTATGCCTGGCACATGATAAGCACAAAACAAATATATTTTTTTCATACATACATATTTTTTACAAATTTTTTATTTGAATATTTTTAATTATTCAGATACTTAGCAAGTTTGGCTTGGTTGTTGTATGTGTGGTTGGGGGAGGTGAGTAGTGACCTACACTGACAGTGGTGAACTGCCTAGGACTCTATGTTCATGAGTTTCTATAAAACAAACTTTTAATTAATGTTGACATTTGATGGTTACTTTGAAAAATGTTGAAATTTTCAAAAGCATGAATTACTTGATTGATATTATGCTTACTAGGCTGGGAAGATTTATAGATTCTTTTCATTAATTATAAATGAAACCTTTCTTTTTGCTCTTTAGATAAAAGTTATTGGGACAAACATAGGTAAAAGGTGGGATTCTGGTTATTTTGCAAAAGAGAGTAACTTTATTGTTTTTTTTTCATTTTTTATTGGTGTGGTTTTCTTTCAGAGTTGAACCTAATATGTATAATATATAATTTAGTTTTATAAACATTCTTGGATTTCAGGAGTCACATGAAAAAATACTTACTTGGACAAATATCATAGAAAAAACACTCAGGTTAAACTCATTTAATGATTGCTTTTGAACTTTTATTTTAAGTTCGGGGGTACAAGGGCAGATTTGTAACATTGGTAAGCTTGTGTCATAGGATATGAGATTATATGAGTATAAAGTGGGAAGCTAAGTTACTGAGGATATCTTTAGAACAAATTATCCCAGCAACACTTATATACTGTGATATTAATGTGAGAATTACATATAGTTGTATTATTTATTCTACTCCCTACTCCTGACATCTATATTAATAACCATGCCCTTTTATTTTGATGAGCAGAACCCTGTTTTTTCATCCTGCATAATGTCATGCTAGTTATTGTATTAGGAATTCTTTTAAATGAAATTTACTGGTATATAATATAGAAAGCATGCATTTATTTTTAAGTTTTATTTACTTAAAATAAATGTTCAGTGTTTCTTGTGTGTTTCAGCTAAAAGAGGGTGGTGCAAAACTGAGCATATTCTTCAATTGATTGTGAACTAGATGGAAATACTTCCTCAACTTTTGGTGGCCAAAGGGTACTGTTTTTGTTGGTTAATAGGTACCAGGCTTTACACAAACTGTGAAGTGCTGTGGATTTCTTTGTGAATCACCATATCTAAGCTAATGTGGTGGTGGTTTACAAAGTAATTCATAGTGCTTCACAGGTGCTTCTGCAGTTGATCTACACCATGAAGCCTAAGATTCCTTTACTGAGCCATTGAGAACAAGCCACTTTGTATTACAAGACAAACAAAGTCAAGAGATCCTTGGTAAATATACTCTAGAATCCTTCTATTTGGTGCTTAGTGTTAACAGTGATCAAACCTGTGTCAAACACACCAGAAATTATGGTTACTTTACCTAAATATGCATGTTTTACATAGTTGCTGTCTCTGTCTCTGCTGTTCTTTTTTTGAAAAGTAATTTGTAATATTTCTTGGTTAAAAAAACATGATACATCAGAAACAGTAATTGAATCAGCCCCTTAAATCATAAGCATACCATTTGGAGGTTTAAATATTATCTTTTATTTGGATTATTATGCCCAATTAATATATTAATTAAATAGTTTGGTAAATGATCAGGGGCTTGAAAACATCATTGTTATGCAGTACTTTTGTAAAAAGCAACATTTTATTTTAACTAGAAAAACGTTGGTGTGGGCAAAAAAATCACCTTAACATACCAAATTGTACATTTTGATGGCATATATTAAAATTAGGTATTCACTGGACATTCATTTTCATTTACTCTTCTGGAAACAGTATCTATAGTCCTATTCTATGATAGAAAAGATTGTGTAACCTTTACAAGGTCACAAAAGCCTAATTGTTGACTAGTAATTGCTTATTAAAATAAATAGAACTTTGTGGTCATTTCTATCATCAGGATTACCAAGAGTGGATTATCCCTGAACCATAAATCAAAAAATTGATGATTAACTATTTTAATAACTGATTAAGCTTTCAAATAGTCATTTTGGTTTTACCGTTTTTTATTTTACAAGGCTAGAGCGTAGGTCTTATTTAAGTTCAATGGTATGACCATAAGACTGTCAGAACTATGAAAACTTCTGACCTTTAATTTCTTAAGTGACACATCTGGACACCTAAGTGACAGTAGTACAGACTTCTGAAATTACTTTTGCATCATCATTGAATATATCTATTGTATTCATTATGACTTTATTTTGTCCTGTTATGTTTCATTCCTTAGAAGTGGATTATGCATATGCTGTATGACGTTGGGTGACTTTAAATAAATTAGCATACTAATTTTTAAGCCCTTCTGTTAGATAAAAGAAAATCAATATATTATTTTTAAACATATAAATTACCAAAAGAATGAATCAATATGTATACTTTTAACCTTAAAATATATGTGTATAAATATGATTGGAAATGCTTTACCTAAGAAATATCTTGCTACTCTAATTTAATTTGAAATATGATACAAACATGTTATTCTTATTTCCTAGCCTTTAATTCCTCAGTATTTATTATTACCATTCCTTGTCTGATACATATGTAAGCTTATTTTTCATAGGACTGTATGTTCATAAGCAAAATCCACAGAGCTCTGGGATTTCCTGTGCTTTTGTTGGGTGCTACTTTGCTGATGTGTGAGGACAGGTGGGAAAGACTCTGAGAAGACAGGTTTCTGAAATTAATTTGTCCTAGAGCTCTTTGATTTTTCTGTTTTATGAAAGGGGACACCTGTAAAATTTCCTTTGAGCTGAAGCTTATGTTTTTAATGATAATATGTAGAACTGCTGATATATAAATTTAGAAGGAAGTCACAATATTTTTTCTTAAGAGAATTTTTAGTTTACTGGAGATATAATGGGATGTGCTAATGGACTAATAAGCATATCTCATAATCATGTACCTATATCCTTGTATCCTAATTTTAATCCCAACTTCTTTATATTTATTTCACTACAACATTTTTTATTTTTAAGATAAATACAGATTTACAAACAATGAATTAATTTTGAGTGTAGGTTTTGTGTTTTTTGGTAAGAGACAGAAAACATGTGTTGCCCTGGCTGGGGTGCAGTGGTGCAATCATAGCTCACTTCAGCCTTGATTTCCTGGGTTCAAGCAATCATCCCACTTCAGTGTCTGAGTAGCTGGGACTACAGTGCCTGCCACCATGCCCAGCTAATTTATTTTATTTTATTCTATTTTATTTTGTTTTATTTTATTTTATTTTATTTTTGTAGCAACACAGTCTCACTAGATACTCATGCTTGAGTGCAGTTATGAGTAGAACATGTGTTCAAAGTGAACCTGAGGTCTCCTGTTATGGACAAGGTAATATCAAGCTCCCCTAATTTCTGTGAGAACTATATGAGAATAGATATGTTTAAATGAACGTTATCTGTGAGAATTTTCTAGAGAACAGAACCAACAAGATTTTTGTGTATATATATAAAATATATTTATATTATATGTAATAATATATAATATATGTATATATTATATATTTATATATTATATATTATTAATATACAATATATTATATATTAATAATATACAATATATTATATATTAATAATATACAATATATTATATATATTATATATTAATAATATACAATATATTATATATTTATATATTATATATTAATAATATACAATATATTATATATTTATATATTATATATTAATAGTATACAATATATTATATATTTATATATTATATATAAATAATATACAATATATTATATATTTATATATTATATATAAATAATATACAATATATTATATATTTATATAAATAATATACAATATATTATATATTTATATAAATAATATACAATATATTATATATTTATATAAATAATATACAATATATTATATATTTATATAAATAATATACAATATATTATATATTTATATAAATAATATACAATATATTATATATTTATATAAATAATATACAATATATTATATATTTATATAAATAATATACAATATATTATATATTTATATAAATAATATACAATATATTATATATTTATATAAATAATATACAATATATTATATATTTATATAAATAATATGCAATATATTATATATTTATATAAATAATATACAATATATTATATATTTATATATTATTAATATATATTTATATATTAATAATATATATATTATATATATTATTTTTACCTTTTTTATTTATTTATAAGGCTAGAGCTTAAGTCTTATTTAACTTCAATGCTATGACCACAAGACTGTCAGAGCTCTGAAAACTTCTGACCTTTAGTTTCTTAAGTGACACATCTGTACAACTAAGTGACAGTGGTACAGGCTTCTGAAATTGCTTTTGCATCATCATTGACTATATCTATTGTATTCATTGTGACTTCATTTTGTCCTGTTATGTTTCATTCTTTAGAAGTGGATTATGCATATATATATGGAAGATATATATGACTATACATGAAAGATTATATATATGTATCTTTATATATAGAGAGAGAAAGAAAGACTATATATCTATCTATCCATCTATCTATCTTTCTTCTATCTACAGAGAGAAGGATTTATCATAAGTAATTGGCTCACATAATTGTGGAAGCATGGCAAGTCCAAAATCTGATGAGATGGGGCAGCTGTCTGGAGTCTCAGGGCAGAGTTGCAGTTCAAGTCCAAATGCAATCTAATCTTCTGGCAAAATTATTTCAAGCATGGGGAAGGTTAGTCTTTGTCTATTAAGGATTTCAACTTATAGGTGAGGCCTACCCACATTATAGACGGAAATCTGTTTTATTCAAAGGGTACCAATTTTGATGTTATTCTCATCCAAAAATCACCTTCACAAAAACATCTAGCATAATGTCTGACCAAATATCTGGGCACTATGGTGCAGTCACGTTGACAAATAAAATTAATCATCACAGTAAAAATGGTATTTTTCCAATGAAATAAATTTTTGATTTTCAAAAAGTAATTTGGTGTTCTTTGTAAGATTTTCTTAATTATTTTCCACATATTTCTATGGGTATGTGAAATTTAAAATATTTATATTTTATTTTATTTATTGGAAGTTCAATTAGTTTATCAATATTTCTTCAGGGAATACTTCTACTAAAACATTATTGACTTAGAAGAACTGTAGAAATAATTGTAACCTAGTCATGTCTTAAATATTTGAGTTTCATTTTTCTGGAGTTTAAATATTTTTAAATAAATGCATGCTTTTAAAATACTTACTATTATATATTTCTCTTTCACTTTTATGGGATTCTCATTTTATGTATTATGTTGTGAAGTTACAGTTCCTGGTGTACTGCACGTACCAAAATAAATATTTGCTGAATAAGTGAATAAAATTTGAATATTACAATCTTTAAAAATTGATTTGAGGAATGGTAAAATATTCATATTTAAAACATTTTTAACTACTAACATAGTTCCTGATCCTAGCTTTGATTTAAATGAAAAGCTCTCCTAATGCATCTGTGATATTCATGGCAAAATTCCAAACAAGTAAAGCAATCATTTTACCTAAAAATTAATGAAGTGACAAAAAATTAGGGAATCACAATAAGATAAATAGATGTCATATCAAATGTGAGTGAAATACTTAGAATAAGGGAAATATTTCATCTATGAGGAATCTGAATTTTAAAAAGTTCCAGTTCATTTGAATGCATATTTTTAAAAGTACTTCAATTGAATTACTCAGATTCTGAAGATATTAGCTGCTTACTAATTAGCAGTTAGTAGAATATCAACCTTTTATTTTCATGTGGGTATACTTAAGTGGTGTAACTGAGCAGCACTGTAATCAGTGTCCTAATTTTGTCTCCTTGAGAGACTGTACTTTTACAGCCTGTTCCCCAAATAATAATTAGAGACGTAAATTAAATCTCTGCAATTTTGCTTTAGAAAATAGTATGGCAAACTATAAGCAGAAAGAATTGGGAAAAGTAAAAAACTTTAAATTCTTGAAAATTACTCTCCTTCGGAAAAACAACTAAGATGTAAAGAGATCTTATTTCCAAGTACTTTACTTGTATCATGACATTTAATTTCTGAGTTGAATATTATTGCTCCATTTTACAGATAAAGGAATGAAAGTGCCCTAACTTCTAAATCTCTGCTGTATATTATGACATACGATCTGCCTGCAAAACACTCACTAGTCACATACATGAGGCTTTGCAACACACAAGGGGAAATTTCAGAGTAATCATAATAAAATCACAAGAGCTACATTTGGGAAATGTTTACCTTTATTCTCCCTAAAAATCTAAATCATAACCTTCCCATTCAATTCTTTTTTAAAATGCGTTATTGCCTGTGAGGAAACTCACTTCTCAGTTTTACCTGAGGTTTATCATGAAATATTTATGTGCTCATTTTGGAAAAGTTTTCTCTAAACAGATACGTCAAGTGGAGGTCTCCTAGGTAGGCAGATGGGTATTTTCATGTGAACTAAATGTGTGACTCTGAGGTAACCATTATCCTGATCCAATGATCTGATCTGATAGTCATCTTTGCAAGCCAGATGAAACCCGCATTTTAGAGCTGCGATGGGGGGACAGAAATGGAGACCTTTGGTGACTAGCAGATAAACAAAGCAAGTATGATATTGGGCTGAAGATGTAAAAGGAAAACAAAAATGAAAATATAGTGGTTATAATGCAGTAAGTTCATTTATCAGACAGTAGAGAAATTAGATCAGTATTTCTACATTGAGGTCAGGAGCACATATAAAATCTTCCAGGGTGATGGGATTGCATAATTTGAGAAAACTTCCCAAGTGATTCTTAAATGTTCATCTGCCTGACAACCACTAAACTAGAATCTGTGAAGTCAGAAATCCTAGACACTCTTAGAGAAGAACAAAAGAGATAACCATAAAATCAGTATTAAATAACATAAAGCCAGAGAAGCGAAATCTTTAGGACTCAGATTTTAAAAGCATCGTTCTCTTCCTAAAGCAAGGTTACCATGGAAACACCACAGAGGGCAGGTCCTGACAGCCTGAGGGACAAGGTGGAGCTCAGTCCTGAATGTGATACCTGTGTCGAAGAAGATACATTAGAATGTTTGGTAGTGTTTATCCAATGCTAAGAATCCAGAGACCAAATGGGATAGATACCTAGAACAGGGATGTTGAACGAGCCGCATACGATATCTAAATTTTCTATTTTAAATCAACTTCAATTAGTTTAAAACATTAAAAAAATTAGAAGAAATAGGTGAACTTAATTTCAATAATATATTTTATTTAATCCAATATATCCAAAATATAATTTCAACAATTATTCAGTGTAAAAAATGTTAATATTTTTACATTTAATCAGTGTAAAAAATTTTGTATTTTTTTCATGTTAAGTCTTAAGAATTTTATACATATTTTACACTTAATGCATATCTCGGTTTGGACTAACCATATTTCATATGATTATAAGTTGCCTGTGGCTAATTGCTATGGCATTTAATGCTACAGATCTAGAGGACAAATGCATATGTCAGTTTAGATCCTTATGTGTCTAGCTCAGGCCCTTTTGCCAATCTGCCTAAAGTACCTGTCAGGTGGTAATAGTTATGAGCATGGGCTCTGGAATCAGCCTGCCTGGAAGGCCGAGTTCTACCCCTTAATCCCTGTATGTGACCTGAGGCTGGTCACGTATCCTTCCTACACCCCAGTTGCCCCAGTATGGAAAAATAATATTTATCTCATAAAGCTGTTATGAACAGAAATATGTTCAGGTAAAACAAGGGCTAAATTATAAGTAACATGTAATAAAGGCCTAAAACACACAGCTAGTAATTGCTTTTGTTGTTGTAACGTGGCTTTTGAATGTTGGATTCTCTCAAGACTCAGTTCTAGACTCCTTTGTTTTTTCTAAACTTTCTCTAGAAAATTCTGTCTGTTCCAAGGGCTTCAATTCTCTTCTCTATAACAATTAACAGACTTTTATCTTGCTCTCAGACTTCTTGTTTCCAAACCCAAATAATCCTTGACAGATCTACTTAGACTGCTCAAAAGTATCTCAAAATCTACATATTTAAACTAGAACTCAGAGTCACTTCCCTTGAATTCTATACCCTTCCAAATAGCAGAAAAAAAGTGATTATGCATTTTCTCTGACAAGAATCAACATCTGTACACAGGTGCAGCCTAAAATTTAGATGTCATCCTTCATCTCCCATCACCAAACATGTGATTAGATAATTTTTTCTACATATCTTAAATCCATCTATATCTTCTCTGTATTTCTACTATCATCAGTTTAGCCAGACTAATATCATTTCCTCCTGGATTATTGCAATACCCTTCTAAGTGGTCTGTCTTCATCTATTTTATTTAGGTGTCTATCTGATTATTTTATTCTCCTCCTTAAAACGCTTCAATAATTTCCCATATGTTCAAAAGTTAATGACCAAAATTTTTATGTGACCTAAAATTTAGTACTGCCTACTTCCAGTCTTTCCCTGGGCTTTAGTCACAGTGATTTACTTTCAATTCATTATCCTTCCTCTAGTCTCAGGAGATTTGCAGAAGTTAATTCATCTGTTCATAATTCTCCTTTCTCACTTGTTTCTCTAGTTAAATTTTACCCATTCTTCAGTCTTCAGTTCAGATGTTACTTCTCTGGGGACAGTCCAGATAAGTCCTCTCTGATTTCATCTCATAAAACACACAGAACCACCATAGTTTGTAACATATTTGTTTGTGAGGTTATTGGTTAATATTAGTCTCTCCTGCTACACTGTAAGCTTCATGAGAGAGGGAATCATTATTTTGTTATATAACTTTTTATTGTCAGCATGAAATATAGTTCCTGTTATAAAGAGGATGCTCGATACGTATTATGAAAAGAAGATCAGGAACAAGAGAATATTAGAGTGGAAGCAAAGCACAAAATCTCTGTGGAAATGAAAGCTTTTATAATTAAAACAAAATTGTGTTCTCCCAATATCCTGGCACAGAATTATTACTATTCATATTACACTTCCTATTCGTTGAAGCAACTGTAATTTGACCCACTTACGCCCCCAAAAATGTAGCAGGAATATTGCCAGGCTGCTTCACAACCCTTGGTCTAGCTCCAAATAACCATCTTACGAATTTCTGCCTCCCAGTTATCTTGTTTTCGTTTTGATCAAGGTCCAAAAGAGAAGGTTTTATGTCTGCTTCTGCCTACATCTCTACTGTCCAGTCCAGCTAGAAAGCCTGAATATTGCCCTAGGCAAGAATAGTCAGGGACGGGAGGGAGGTACTAAACAGATTTGTCCCTAAAGTCTGAGAGCAAACTGGAATTGCCTTAATCGGTCTGGGACCTGGAGACTCAATAGATTGCTTTTGGGACAGATAGTGCCTGGCACAGCTGCAGGCATCTAGGTTGAAATAACCCATTGAATGTTTTACTCTCATGAAAGGATAAAATTTAAAGGAATTGCTTGTGTGTGTGTGTGTCTGGGGCACCTATCTTGTTATATTTTCTTTGGCATGTGTATAAATCATTGACCTTGCATTAGTAAAAGAAAATATTTGAATAGCTAAAATGTATAAAAATGAATAGCATACATGCAATTAATTTATGTATATTATAAAACCTACCTGATCATTAAACATTCATGCAGCTTAAGGGTAAATGTGGGGTGTCTGCATTTTATAAAGACTAAGACCTAGACATATTGATGATAAAAGCAAAATATACATAAACAGATGGCTTCTGGTTACGAATGCATTACTCTGCTGCCACTTCTTTCATTAGAGCAGGTTCCAGCACTGTATTAGGGTAGCTGTTTTTAAAAATCCATTTACGTGTATTCTAAATCCTGTCCTTAGGACTGCCTTCCACCCTTCCTTTGCATTGCTGCCATTTGCAATTATCTGCTTCTTATTTACGTCCTTGGAGGATCTTAAATAGTCTGCACTAGGGCAATCAGGTATTTTTAAAACCATCTTTCAAAACATGGAATGATAAGGAAGAGCACCCACTAAAGAACCCCTGTTTATCAATCTCTGAAGGAAATGCATGAGTATATATTTGGTCCCAGGACTTGGTCAGGAGCCTAAAGGTGGGTTTATATCATTCACAACTTCATTGATAGTTATACTTTAAAATAGTATATGTATATTACTTAATATTAGTAATGTTGGCTCTGCATTCATTTTGAAATAACTCAAA
Organism: Pongo abelii; assembly: GCF_028885655.2. Lineage (NCBI taxonomy): Eukaryota > Metazoa > Chordata > Mammalia > Primates > Hominidae > Pongo > Pongo abelii. Next base: position 29,172,202 of record NC_071998.2, read on the forward strand.
GTTCTGTTTGCAATTTAATAATTGACGTTCTTTTTTAAGTTCAGGAAGCAATTTTCTATTACTGACTCAAGCATGTGGCTCTGTTAATTGTTTGTGCCAAAGAACATAAGGCTGAATTTGCAAGTTTTGGCAGCCAACAGTTCTTTTTGGTACCTGACAGTATTGAAGTTCTAGAACTGAATATAGCAGTATTTATTTTTGGTTTTAGTCAGAAAAACTGTCACCTGAATTTTGACTGCCCAAAACCAAAGGCACCCTTTCATATTAAAATAAATAAATAGCCTAAATTACAAGTTAAGGACTTCTACTTAAAGAGGTAACTTTATTCTTATCTATATATTTAAATATTATGGCTAATGGATAGTACCTTCCCATTTCCATTAACGCTCATAAAATTATATTGCAACTCTGTGGAGATTCCATTTATCAATCAGTGATTTTCTATTTTCAATGTATAAGCTCATCTACAAATAGCCCTATCATAAAGACATTAAAGCACAAGCACAATTTTTCCCAAAATACCAGTTTTAATGCTGCACATTCTTTTATATTATCTTATATTTGTCTAAAGATTTCTATAACTTGGCAGTCAAGAAAAGGGGTACCATAACCTGTTGTTTAATGTAGCTGTGGTCTTCTTCAGCATTCAAATTGTGCTTATGTTTTACTAATATTAATAATAGGTAACAATTTGAGCATTTTGTGAAGAGTTAGCTTAAAGCACAGTTTCTCAGCCATGGCACTATTGGCATTTTGGACCTGATGATTCTTTGTTTTCATGGGTTCTAGGACATTGCAGTCCATTTAGCAGCATTCCTGGACTCTACCGTCTAGTACTAGTAGTACCTCCCCTCAAGTTGTGACACCCAAAAATGTCTCCTGTCATTGCCACATGCCACTTCTATGGGGAGAATTTTAATTTAGAGCAATTAATTTGTATAGATGATTTTATTTAATCTTCATAACTGTCCTATGAGGAAGACATAGATTTTTTTTTCTCTTTTCAAAAGAGGAAATTGTGGCTTAGTTCATATAGGTAGGTGATACAGTTTTGGCTCTGTGTCACCTCCCAAATCTCACCTTGAATTATAATCCCCATAATCCCCACATGTCAAGGGCAGGACCAGCTGGAGGTACTTGGATCATAGGGGCGGTTTCCTCTATGCTGTTCTCATGACAGTGAGTTCTCACAAGATCTGATCATTATATAAGCATCTGGCATGTCCCCTGCTTGCAATTCTCACTCTTGCCACCTTGTGAAGGACGTGTTTGCTTCTCCTTTCACCATGACTGTAAGTTTCCTTAGGCCTTCCCAGCCATGCGGAACTGTTAATCAATTAAACTTCTTTCCTTTATAAATTACCCCATTTGGGGTATTTTCTTATACCAATGTGAGAATGAACTAATACATTAGGAGGCAGTGATACGTTGATTTAAACCCCAAATATCTCTGGAGCATGTGTTTCTGATCACCAAACTGCAATGCATTCTAATCCGTATTTGCTGAATTACTTTGTCTTTAATATTTGACAGCTAGTTTCATGTCTTGATAGCATACCATTACATGAACTTTTAATTCACTTTAAGATTCAGTGAGTAATGAGTCTGTGAAATGCATTCAAGTTTGTATGAGTGCAGATAAGACACAATTATGCATATGTGCATGACTAATAAACACCTGGAGTTTCAAAAGGACTTTATAGGTCTTCAGCCTAATCTCCTAGTCCCCAAGAGGAATCCCTCTGCATTATCCAATGCACAAAGAAATGGAAGCCACAATAATGCAAATTTAATTTGAACATCATTTGTAAACAGATTGCCTTCTTAGAGACAAGACAGCTTTCTGAAATAAACACAGGAATAAAAGGTGGGAGCCACATGGCTCCAGGTCTGCCATTCACCTGCTCAGCAGTCCTTAGCCACTGTTAGACCCAGCTTCCCCTCCTTTGAGAAATGTAGACAATAATTTCAGCCCTGGTCACTACACATGTAATTATGCACATACTTAGGCCAGCAGACAGTGTTTTATAAATGAGGAACATTATGATTGTATTATAGGCTTACTGAAATTTTACTTGTTAGGCTGAGAAAGACTGTATCCTTTTGAGATTATTTTTATAGGAAAAGTTAGGCAACTGATAGAAAAATGACATATTGAAATGTATCACTTTTTATAGGAAAAGTTAGACAACTGGTAGAAAAGTGATATATTGAAATAATCCCTTTCTAATGTATCTGGAGGCAGGAGAAGCCATACTATTCTGGAAAAAGTCAGCATCGCATTAGCAACATCAGTACATTTCCTTTGGGTCTTAATATCTAAGCTGTTATCTTGAATTTTTTTTGTCAGTGTGGTAATATCATGGCAGTACCAGTAATTTAGTTACTGTCACAGTGCCTTCCCCTGGGCGGTAGCTCAGTATGCATAGAACCGTGTTTGTAGGCATATGTATAACTAACCACTGTTAACCGAACCATAAAATTTCTTACCTGTTGAAAAACATATTTTAGTGCCTCTTCTAAACTTCTACTTTGATACTCATTAGTAAGTACTTGCTAAGTGCATACTTTGAGGTGAAAATGCACACTCAAGCCTTTGTTCTCTGTAATACTAAGAGTTTATGAATATTGATGGGGGAGGGAGCTGCAGGCTGACCCATCCCTACCTTAGATAATATCTAGATCTATACCATTTTTATCCTGCAGCTTGTGATGTAAAATGAACAAACAGTCTTAGCCCCTAGACTGGGTCAGTTCATTTTCAACACCCTCTTCCCCTATCCACTAAAGTTAAAACAAATAAAATGGATCCAGCATATGCTCTTTACCTCTGCTTTGTGCTCTTGGGGAATGATGATGTACAGGTACTTTTATCAATCTTTTGATAATTTCCTGAGCGCAACTGGAAGTCAGATTTAGGGGACAGGACTCTTAATGATTTATGGAAAAATACTGATACTTTCTGCTGTATCTAGTAGAGGAGGACTAGTATTGTCACCTCTTGAGTTTTTGGATTTTTAGTGTTATCTCCAAATGTAATTATATATATACACATACATTTGTTTGACTAAAATTGTTAATTCAATGCAAATAATTAAAAGTAGTATAACTTCTCATGATTTACTCTTCTAGGGGTCTGAAAAACTAGGCATGGCTTGGGCTGTTTTCAATGTGTTTCTTATCCCTTCAATGAGGGTTATAATAACCTATCTCAAAGAGAATGCTTGTGGACTATATTAAATAAAGTTATATTAAATAATGGCTACTGTGTTACCTCAAATATGATTCTGAGAAGTTGTACATGTCCTCCAGTAAGATCATAGATTAAACTCAAGGTGATAGGCAGAATCATGGCTCCTCATAGATGTTATGTCCTAATCCCTGGATTCTGTGAATATGTTACTTTACATGGCAAAGAGAAATTAATATTGCAGATTGGTTTAAGGTTAGGGCTGACCTTAAAATAGGGATACTATCCTGAATTACCTGGGTAGACGCAATATAATCACAGGGACCCTTAAAATTAGAAGAAAGGACCAGAAGAGATAGAACCAGAGAGGCAGCAATATGAAATGACTTGGCTCAGCATTGCTGGCTTTGAAGGCAGAGGAAGAGGCTATGAGTCAAGGAACATGAGGGATCTGTAGAAGCTTGAATGGAAGCAAACAAATGGGTTGTCTTCTTTCTAGAGCTTCCAGAAATGAATGCAGCCATTTCAACACCTTGATTTTAGCCCAATGATAATAAATCTGTGTTACTTAATCTCCTAAATTTCTTGTAACTTGTTATAGAAGTAATAGGAAACTAATTCACCAAGGGAGCATCGGGCTAACATTTTGTTGTTTTAGATCTTCCTTAATGTAATTCCTTCAGTCATTAAGTCTTTACTCCTGGGACTTCTAAGCTATCTTTTTGCACACTCTTAATGGAACTACTGTGGGTATCATTCAAAGAGGCCACTGGAAGTAAACACATATATGCCATTTAGTACAACAAGTGCTTTCAGAGAAGTAATCCTAGGACAAAGTCAAACCTGTATCTGACACATGCTACATGTACAAAGTGGGCATTTTGGGGAGAATTTCCTCTCTGATCAGAGTTTCTCTCTTCTCACAACCGGAGACTCATTGGATGCCCCTATTCAAACACGAGCACAAAGAGGAATTCTATTAGAGTAGGGTAGGTTACAGGTCTACAATGTTAGCTCATTTCTAACTCATGTCATATATCCCTGGGCCATAGCCACTGGCAGAGAGTTTGTTCCATACTGACCTTGTTTCAAGACCCTGGTTAATATGCATTCCCTCCTCTGGAACATCGCTGGCTGAGGTGGCTGGTTAAATAAGAAAAAGCTGGAGGTTTTATTCTAGAAATTATTTTCTCCAGTTCTGGAGCTTATGCATGTCTTTTTTGTGCATAGTTCATGGACCAGAAGCAGTTACATGGTGTAATGTAACTGCAGAGAGTGGGTGGCTGGGGGAGAGGGAGTCAGGCAGAGGTTGCCAAATAATCAATGCATATATCCAGAAAGAGAAGTACTATCACAGGGTGCAAGCCCCTAGACGGAACCAGGAGTGTACATTTCTCACTCTCCACTCAGCTATATCTCTCCATCTGAATATTATTAGTAGTACATATATTATTTCCAGAACAGAATTTCTAAATTATTATCATTCATAGTCTAAAGTAGACTCTACTTCTTTTAATTGCTGAAATTATATTTTTCTGCCTGGCTTACTACTGCTTTGTAACTGCTGGAAGAGTGGCTCATGTAATGTGTATTATAATTATAAGAAGTAACTGTATGTAGAAATATAAATTTCCATTTAATTAAGTATCCATACTCCTTTAAGGAAGGAGCTGTTTGAAAAGAAAACCATAGAACTAAAGTGGGTATTATAAGCACTTCATTCACTCAGTAAGCAGTTACTAAATTAAGACCATGCGCTTAGAAGAATGTGCTAGGTTCTGGGTATTAGGCCAGACAAAATATACAATGTCTCACCCTAAGGTGACATTGAGAGAAATAGAACAGTAAGTTAGAAAATACTGTGATGAGTACTAAAACAAGGGAGCAGAGTGCGCTAGGAACGTATAAAAGGCCAGCTTAACACAGGAGTGACAATAGGTCAGGAGATTTCCTGGAAGAAATGTGATCTAAGCTGAGAGCTGAGGGGTAGGAAGAGGGTAGTTAAATAAAGGAAGAGATGGTTAGAGTTGGTCTTGGGGTGAAGAGGAAGGAATATTGCAAAGCTCGGTAGCTTGTGTTAAGTATAAGGACCTACAGGCTAGAGAAATTGGGGCCACAAGTGTATGCTATTTGACCTCAGAAAAATAATGACAACTTTTAGCACTGTAAAAGTCTCAGCTTTCTCTGTTAATTATGGACTATGCCACCATATATGGATACAGATATAAAGTCAATGAGGTACTATTACAGCAAAGTTTTTAGTCTTTGGTAAACTCTAATAAACAGAAAGTCTTCATCCGATGTAGTCTTGCTTTGAAATGCAATGATAATGTGGAGTTAGGTTACATTCTAGATGAAACAGGTGGTATTATTCTGGGTCTGTGTATTGCACATACAGAACTGCAAGCTGGTTTACTCTGTTTTCACATGCCAGGGACAGTGTTGTACTAGGGACCTACAGCAGGTACAACAACAACAAAAAGCTGCTTTAGGTGTTTGCAGTTTCCTATGCAAAGTTTATCCAAAGCATCAAATACAGATGTTTTATTGTGTGTATGTTTTAAACAAGAAGAGCGTAAAAAATGTCTTTTACCAAGTGTACCTACTGGTGATAGTGGAAGATCTACACATAGAACCCTAGAGTGGATGTTGAAAGCTTTTCCCCCTTAATTCCCTAAATATGTTTTCCATCTTGTGCTCTGAGTAGAGGGGAGGAGTCAAGTAAATCTATTTTATGTAAAGAATATGTAACTTGGTCTGTATATCACTATTCAGATTTCAGAATAGATGACTAGATCACTTCTCAAAGGACCCCTGTGCTAATACCATCACCTTAGGGGTTAGAATTGCAACATACGAATTTTGCGGGAGGAGACACATAAACAATCACATCACAGAAGGAGGGAAGGAGAGGAAGGCATGGGAGTTTCAACGGCTGTATTTAAAATAAAACTCAGGATGGGATTACAATATTGAGATAAATATGTTTTCCACATGCCCATTTCTTTTCACCCTGTTCAAATAAACTGTATCTCTTTGGCCTTTCACTCTCATGGTGTCATCTCAAAATATAAGACTTGAGGAAAAGCTCTGTAGTCCTTTCTCAGCCCATTGACTTGATATAACCTAGGATTTTGAAAAAAAAGCAGAGGGTCTTGTTGAGATGAGCCATTTTGTTTAGGAGCAAACCAAGCAGAAAAGTTGAAATGCCTTAGAAAAGTAACATTGTCCATTTTGGTTGAATGATACACATTTCAAAATTATAATTATAGCGTCTGAAACTTACCCTTAAAATCCACATGGTATATATACTATATACAGTATATATATATATATACTATATATGTGTATATATAGTATATATGTAGTGTGTGTCTATATATGTGTGTGTATATATGTATGTATATATGTAGTATATATGCTATATATACACTATATATACACATATGTGTGTGTATATATATACTATACATATATGTATATATATGTGTATATATGTGTGTGTATATATATAGTATATGTGTATATATATACTATATATATACACATATATATGTGTGTGTGTATATATATATATACACACAGACACTATATATTACGGAAATAACAGTGTATCAATATGTAGATGCTCAGTTGCTAGGTTTGAAGTTGAAAGGATAAGGAATAACATGCAATGGGCTCATTTTAATTTAATTTAATTTTCTAGTCTTGACATGTGACTCTTGGGAGTTGCTTCCAAAGCAGAAAATCTCTTCAAAGGGAGCTGTGGGCTTGGATATGCTCCATGGGGATGAAAGGCATGTGAAGGAAGAAAAGACATGATCATAACAGACAGATGAGAACTGACATAACTGCCCATGAGTCTCATGTGCAGCTTAAATGAAATGACGTGCCATAAATTAAACCCTGTGATTCCTGTAAAAAATCTGACATATTAAGTCTGACTGAATTGAAAAAAAATGTGTCGAAGAAAGCATATTTCTATGGCAGAGAGGGATGCATGAACTACAGGTTTTTATTCTTAAATTGTGCTGGTATAATATTGATAGTAAAGATATCTGTTTCCTTATTAGTCTACCAAGGCCTGTAGGCCTGTGATTGGAGTCTTAGGGGCCAAAAATGGGTCAGAGAGTTGAGCATAATGGGCAAGTCTGTAGTAATTTGCATCATTGCTCAACAGCCATCTACCCCTCTGATTGAGAGAATTATAGTTCCCCATCTCATCAGCATTCAGTTTAGCCATGTAGCTTGTTGGGGCTTCTGAAATATATGTGGCCTGATATTGCCACTTGTAGGAAGAAGCTTTGAGAGGCATCACCTGGGTGTAGCCTTGTTCTTTTCCCTCTGCCATGGGAACGGTGGTGCATAAGATGGGGACTTTTTTTTTTTTCCTTCACTCTCGATTCTGGACTGTAGGAGGAGCAGAACACTGCTAACCAACAATCAATATGTAAATGTGAGTGGGAAACCATCTTGCTTTTTGTTAGCCATTGAGAATGATTTTCATTGTTACTGTAGCATAGTCTAACAAAAACTGCCTAATGCACTTCACATTGATAGTGTAGAAACAGGGAAGTGAAATGCAGTGTAGGGAACAAGATTGGGCCCAGAGATGGTAATTAGAACTGTTGGGTCAGGAGCTGTGCAAATTCTGGAACAGAAAAGGAAATAAGAACAAAGGTGGAAACAAATTCAGTGGCATTCTTGATAGTTACTATGATCAGGGATGAAGTTACCAAGGTCTACTTATTTGTCCCTTTGTCTTTAGCTGCAGTGTTATCTGGTAGGTGAGTTAGTCATTTTTAATTTAACACTCACTTCCATCTAATATTTTATTTTCTTTCAGGAAGGGGAAATTCTCAGAAACTGCAATAAATCGGGAATCTTAAGAGTGGTTGTTCTAGAGAAGAGAAAGTTTTATGGCAAAAGCATTCAAATAAATTAATCCCCACTTGGCCTCCAGTAACTCTGCACCACCCATTTTGGGTATGATGGGCTCAAACAGGGCAGAAGTATATCACTGAGACTTGAGGCACGAGGCCTTTGGAAAAGAATCAACCATGTTGACTACATTAAAACACTGAGTGAGATCTGTATGTTATCCATAAATTCATGTAAGCCAGTGTGAGAATGCTACTCATTGCCTATATACATTCATCTCTGAGGGATTTTCTACTGGGATGAGAAAGATAAATGCACAGTGAGCTTCTGACTATGTCTTATGATAGAACAAAACTCATGATCCAGTGTTTTGTCATTATTTCTGATGGTTGGTGTGTGCGTGTGCCTGCATATGTGTGTGTTTGATACAGCATTATTTTCTAGAATTTTGTCATTATAACTCTAAAAGTCATTAGAGGGATATTGTACCTCCAGTGGGCTAATTTAATTAGAGAGCACCAATGGGACATTGTCTCTGAACTTAATAAGATCCTATATACAGACAAAAGTTGGCACATAGATACATTAAAATTTATTGTTTTCCGTTTTAATAAATCCTTATCTAAAACATTTTATTTTGTTTTATACCAATTGAAAGATTTTTTAAAGAATTAAGAGAAATTATCTATTATTTCTCACACTCTAACATTCAAAATCAAATTTAATATAAATATTGAATACTCATATATATATAAACTATTAAATGTTAACAGAAATTAAACTCTAAGAAAGGCCTGTTAATTTTAAATGCTTCAATTAATTTTAAAATGACATCATTATCTCTTCATTTCCCCACACTGCTTTTAATTATTCCCCTTTTAATTGGAACTATTGGCTATAATTAATTTTTGAAAAGATGCTATGTGGGAAATAGGGAACATACAATGTATAACTGTTTTGCATCAGGTCTGTTTAAGGGGTAATTAATTTTCATAAGACATAATAGGAAAACTTAATGAAAGGCAATTCTTATTTTATTCCTGCTTCAATCCCAAAGGAAATATGGATGCTAGAGAATTTACTATTTCATTGTTTCACAGAGTATTCAGACACTTTTTTAAGAAAAAACAAATGTTTTATGCCAAAAATATTCCATATTCTATTATAACAATAACTATTCTTCAACTCCCAATTCAAGAGCATCTGTACACATCACACTGTCAAGTACATCTTTCTCATTCTTATCCGAGGCTTACATTTTTTTCCTACCATAAATGATTACACTCTGAACCTAAAGAGGGCATTAAAGAAGTGTAATGCATTGGGCTGACCCGTTTGAGACAAGGAATTTCAAATACTCTAAACTTTCTGACGTAAACTCTCACCATTTGTGAATGATTCATCCACGGAAATTGTCAGTCCTCAGATTCATAAGTACCTATTTAGCATATGATTTTCTTTTTTTTTTTTTTTTTTCATTAATAAGTACTGCTGTGTTCCACATATTTATTAAGTTCTGCTAGGTTCTAAGTAGGGTTAACGAAATGAACAGGACATGATCCTGCTCTCAGAAAAGACAGAACATAAGCACAAAAGATAATTAACAACCTAGATCCAATGGTAAGTGGCAAAGGAGTGGTTTACTTAAGGGCTCAAGAGGCTGAGCAAATGAGAACTTCAGGAAGGTGACAGAACTTGATCTCAGCTTTGAAGGACTAATTAGCAAGTTGACAGTCTCCTTGGAGCCAGACTGCTTGTGTTTGAATCCTAGTTCTGCTACTGATTTTCTGTATACAATGGATAAATGATAAAGAAGAGAACAATAAAAATGTGTTGAGATGAATCTTTTAGTCCCTCTGTCACAAACTCAGTGATTCATGCTTCAACAAGCCTTGAAGTGCTTATAATTATAATAATCCATGTTTCAGCAAAATGACAAACTGACTGTATATCTTGGAATTTGGGGGTCACTCCTGAAATAAAAGCTATGAATATTAAATCAATAATACCAATAGTCCACTTTACGTCTTTATAAAAGGGCACCAAACTTGATGGTAGATGTTCTGATCCCATATTGAAGTTTTGCTATTGGGAAGTACAGATGGACTTGACTTTCCTGCGATGTAAGTTTTTCCAGCATACAGTAGGGATGGGTAGTAATTAACAAAAAATCAGCTCAGGATGGAACATGAAAAGAACAATGTTTCATAAAAATGTTGTTAAAATTAGTATTTTAAAGACTGCATGCACTTTTGTTATACTTAGAATATAAACTTTTTATCCAATATTTAAAAAACACTCCTCAGTTAGTGCCTTGACAGAATCACTGTGCTCATATTGGATTACATCTGTTTCTGTCCTTTTCTTCTTTTTTGTTTTTGTTTTGTTTTGTTTTATTTTGCTTGAGATGGAGTCTCATTCTGTCACCCAGGCTAGAGTGCAGTGGCATGATCTCGGCTCACTGCAACCTCCACCTCCCAGGTTCAAGCGATTCTCCTGCCTCAGCCTCCTGAATGGCTGGGACAACAGGTGTGTGCCACCATGCCTGGCTAATTTTTGTATTTTTAGTAGAGATGGGGTTTCACCATGTTGGCCAGGCTAGTCTCGAACTCCTGATCTCAGGTGATCCACCCGCCTCAGCCTCCCAAAGTGCTGAGATTACAGGCATGAGCCACTGTGCCCGACCTTTCCTGTAATTTTCTTTTGGCAGAAATAATTCATTTTAAATACAAGGTGTTGATATAGCTACAGGTACATAGAATTCACTGATATTTTATCATGAGGCATGCATAGTGGATTCAGATAGATAATTAACTCCATTTTAAAGAGCAGGAGATAAAGACTTAAAGGAGTTACTCTAGTCTGTAAGAAGTAGAGCCAATAACTTGAACCTAAATCATTCTGATTCCACTATTCTATGCCTTCCTTTACATAGTAAGCTCAGGGAAACAATAGGAAACAGAACATAAGCAAAAAATACATGCTTATCCTACTTAATAGGTTGAATATAATGATAACAAAGGCAGTCACAACACTAACAAAACTAACAATACACTATTTACTGAGAGCTTACAGTTGCTAACAGGTCAGCATATACCCAGAAAGACAAATTTTCCTGAGCAAAAATTGATCTACTCCCTCCATCCCTCCCCTTTCTCTATTCACTGGAGTCTCTCTATTTTCTTTCGTTAACACTCTGTCTCATGTGGATTTTTCAATATGTCTCTGTCTTGTGTCCTTCTTTGCCACTCCTTCTCTTCCCTTATCTCTTTTTATTTTTCTTCTCTTTGCCATTATCTTAAGCCTGATGTCTTTATCTATTTCTGTAACCTTAGGATTAAGTGATTATTAAAGCCTTTATACAAGAAAAGTAGAAATGAGGAAATTGAATAATTTTTAATAAGTATGTAGAAACCCATACATATGAGGTCAGAATAATAGGAAATAACACACTTTTAAAATATAGCCTTTACTCTTTAGGTTGAACTATGTAATTGTCATTTTTATAGGTCAAAAAGATCAAATAAGGAGTATTTCTTATAGTTTAACCAAGTATTATTTCCTATGCTTGAATGTTTTTGAATAATTTACTGACTGCTGTCTTATTTTAAGTTACTGTATATATTTTAATTTCTAAAGATATTCACAGGACTTCAAGAAGCTGCAGTACAATAGCCTTAATCAGAATTTGTCTTCCTGCTGTCATTAGTTGTCATAGTTCAGTTTCATATTAGCATTTATCATGTTCCTTTAAAAAAATCACCTATTGTATATCATTAGGAACATAGAAAAATATTAATTTCTGTCTTCTAATTGTCACATTTCTGAGAAAAATAACTCCAAAAGCAGCCAACAGTCAATAACAGACTCTTCTTCATAATTATTCCCTATTTCATCTCAGAGTAACTTTATAAACATAAATCAAATACCTTCAGAGAGATGGGATTAGTGTTGAAGATTTAGAATTGCAGAAGAATGCTTATTGAGACTCAGAGAGGATAACTACCAACTATGGGAACCACAAATAAGTATGTAAACATTTGTGTTAATTTGGAAGAGTGAAAATGAAAGAGCAGAGGATGTAAGGGCATGTGACTCTCCCAAAAAAGTTATTCTTGACTTTTCTTTGGATCTGGATCCGTATTCCTGGCATGCTTCAGAAGTTGCTTAGAATGACCAATGAGTTTACATTTGGTGGGTACTTTAGAGCATCCACCTTTATACAATCCACACATTATTTCTCCTTGACTTTAAGATCTCATTTCTGTGCCTGAAGAAGGCATGACAATCTCCATTCATTTTCAACAGTTTTATCAGAGATGTGTTTTTCATCCTTAATAAGTGTTCAGGAATGTGAAATAATGAAGAAGGCTTGTTGCACAGTGTTTGTAGGCACAGAGACCTAATTAATAACTTAGTGTTACAAACTTAATTTCCGAGCCTCAGTTTCCTCATGTGAAAAATGGAATAATAATATTACTTACCTTGTAGAGTTAATATGAGGAATAAATCCTACAAGCATTCAAAATGTGGAGCTATTATTATCACAGGTGTTGTTATCAATCTGTTCCAACTCAGGGGACAGGGACAGCCCTTTAGTCTTGTAGAGTTGGAACGAATATTTTTTCACTGTCAAACTGTCAGTTGGTCTGGATCACCATTTACTTTCCCGGTTCAGTTTCATTTGTCTTAGTTCAGTTTCATATGTCCACGTAGGGAGTGCCTACAAGAAGAGTCCTAGAATATCATGAGAAGTAGGAAGTGTTTTTAGTATAGTTAAACCACACGACTCATGATTCAATAGAATGCCCTCCTACCCCCAAACCTCATTTATACAACAGATTATCTAAATGAGAAAGGAGGTTTTTATTAGGTCTCAAGATATTAGTATGGTGCCCTTTGTTCTTATCTAGGTTGTGGACTCAGCAAAAAATACTGTCAACTATTTACTGAGTGGCTACACCTTGTCATATTCATTAGCTTCATTTTTGTTTGATACCTGTAACTCTAAATACTCAATAACCCTAAATACTCCTTGCTTACTTGTCATCTTTTTTACCTTCTCTGATCATCCTGTTTAAAATTGCAATTCCCAACCCACCCACCTTCTAGATTTTTCTAACCTAATTTTCTGCTTTATTTTTTTCATTGCCTTTGTCATCTTCTGGTATACTATGTAATTTATTTAATTGCTTGTTTATTGTCTGTTTCCCAAACTAGAATGTAAACTCCGTAAAAGTGAGTACTTTTGCCTGTTTTGTTCATTAAATATTTAGTGCCTAGGATAATGCCTTAAATAGTGTATATTTTCTGCATATATTTGTAGAATGAATGGATGAGCAAGTGTAAAGTACTAATACTTTCCCAGTATTACAGATAAGGAAATTTCAGGCCCAGAAACATGGCCTGTTAAGGTGACACACTGTTAAATTAGGTGCCAATCTTTTATTCATCTACTTTTCAAATAATTTTTGAGCTCTTATTCTATGTCTAGCCATGAGTAGATACTGGATATCTCTCCCTCTCCCATCCCACATGTACATATACATATGAGTCAGCCCTGATTTCTACCTTTTGATGACATGCATTTTATTGTAGTATATAGACACTAATTAAACATTCTATAAGTAAAAATTTATAGGAATATATAAGCAGTGCCTTGAAAGAGTAAACATTTGGAGGTTACAGAGTAACTTAAAGAAAAAAAAAAACTTTTATAGAATATCCAAGGAAAGCCATCCTGAAAAAACAAAACAAGAATGAAACTTGAGAAGTATTTGGAGAAAAACATTTCACTCAAGGAACCACAAGTGAAAAAACTCAAAGGTAGGAGGGAGCTTTTCGTTTTTAACACCAACAACCCCATTAGTGTTGTTAGAACATAATAAATGAGAGGAAGAATGTGTGAGATGAAGGTAAAGGGATAGGTATGAACCAAATTACTCTCCCTTCTGGAGACCTCACACCACATCTTATAATGCATCTTAAACTGGATCCATAACCTTAGTTAAAGGTAACTTTTCTATAGCTAATTGAATTGCATTGATTAGTTGATATGCCATTCTACAGATTTTCAAATAAGCACTAATTAACTTTTATTTGGTGAGTTATTTTTCTCTCAGTGTCAATGATTATTTTTTAAGTTCCAAACATTGTGTGCCATCCTTGAAAGGATCCTAGGATATAGGCACTGAGGCTGTAGCTTCTATGGGATAAAAGATGTTTGACTGAATGAAAGAATGGATTGGAGAGGGGCAAGAGTAGAAGCAATGAAGTCAGTGGAGGGGATGTTATGTCAAAGAAGAATGGTTCTTAAGTTATGGTGATGGTGTAGACAGGGAAGGTAGAACACAAGTCAGAGATATACACTGTTGGTAGAACTTACAGGGTTTGGTAGTACTTGATATTGATGGCAGCAGTGGCCCATCTGGAGCAGCTGCTGCAAAGATGCGGGCTGCAGCAGGGGAGGTGCAGTTGGGGCTGCACACTCCACAGAGCCAGCAGTAGCCAGGAACAGGTGGAAGCCCTGCCCACTTCCAACTTGAAGGGGTGGGAGACCCACCTTCCTGGGTGCAGCCACAGCCGCGGAGTCACAGCTGGGAACCTGAGCATCTCCGTGCTCTCAGGGAAGCCCCTCTGTCTCCGCAAGCTCAGAGGTGCCTCCTCCTGCTGCCTAGCCCCTCCCTGATCATGGAGCCTGCTCTAGTTTCAGAGCAGGGTTGTGGCTGAGTCCGGGGGCTATTGCAACCCAGCTGGGTGTGCCTGCACTTGGGGTGGCATTGACACACCAGCATCCTGCAGCCTCAGCTCTTGAGAATTTGGGCACTGATGAGCACAGGAGGGAGGATGAGGGGGTGCTGAGGGAAGCTCAGTGCTAACCTGTAGGCATCCCTCAGCATTAACAGCCAGGGCACCATGCACCCCAGCAGGAGGCAGATAGCCTTCTGGGAAAAAATAGGTAGATCCCAGTGAAGATCCACCTTCAAGCCTGGGATGGCCTAAAGCCTGGGGGGCGGACTGCCACTTCTGCAGACCAGAGTGAGAACTTATGGTACTTTATCCAACCCTGCCCATGGCTGCCCATGGGCCAATCAGCACACACTTCCTCCCCTCTGAAGCATGTAAAAACCCCTGGACTCAGCCAGACTTGGGTAGATGTTGGGACCAACTGCCTGCAGAGAGGAGCTACCCACTGTGGGTCTCCTCTCAGCAGCTGATAGCTGAGCACATGTGGGGACGACCTGCCTACAAATAGGAGCTACCCACTCCTGGTCTCCTCTCTGCTGAGAGCTGCATACTTGATGGGACAATCTGCTTGCAGATAGGAGCTGCCTACTCTGGGTCTCCTTTCCACTGAGAGCTGGACTCGTTAGGACGACATGCCTATGGAAAGGAGCTGCCCACTTCGGGTCTCCTGTCTCCTGAGAGTTGTGCTGTTGCTCAATAAAGCACCTCTTCACCTTATTCACCCTCCAGTTGTCCATGTGCCTCATTCTTCCTGGATGTGGGACAACTTGGGACCTTCTGAATAGTAGGACTGAAAGAGGTGTAACACAAACAGGTCTGAAACACACCCCTCACTTGCCATGTTGAGGGTGATGAAAAGGAAAGAAGGGAGAAAGAGAGAAGAGCTGCAGCCTCTTGGGGAGCCCAGAGCTAGAAGCTCCTTGAGCCAGGACTGTGACACCCCCTTTGGGACTCCGCAGTTCCTGGTATCTCCAAGTTTCCAGGCGCCACCTCATTCCCTGGTGCCAGCAGTGGAGGCCACTTGCAATATGCCTGGTCCAGCTGCAGCCTTGCAGGGAGCTGGCACCCATGCTGGTGCCTGGAGCTGCCTGTCCTGCCACAGCCGGTGTGTCTGCCTGTGTACAGTGGCTGGATCCCATGCTTGCTCACTCCTGCACACCTTGCTGCTCTGCGCCTGTCTTACCTTTAGCAGGGATCCAGGCTGGTAACATGAGCCAAGTGTAGCCTGCCCCGCCAAGTGGGCAGAATGAGCCCAGCCAGTGGGCGCAAGCAAAACTCAGGCAAAGGCGCCACTGGCCACAGAGATTTCCAGCTGGCAAAGTGACACCCCAAGGATCCTGTGAGAATATATAGGAGAATGAGAGAAAGAGAAGAATGAAAGATGACCCCCAGATTGTTAGCTTGAGCAAATAAGAGAATGATAAAGACTGAATTTGCTGAGATAGGGAAGATTGTTTAAACCAACAGTTGTTAAACTTTTGGTTTTGGGACATATTTGGATGTTAGAAATTGAGGATCCTCAAAAGTTTTTATTTTTATTAGTAATGTCTATTCAATATTTAGCATATTCAAATTAAAACTGAGAAATTTTAGAAATATGTATTAATATATTTAAAAATACTACTAATGATTACCTATGAAATAATATATTTTATGAGAACAACTATACTTACTTTCTAAAGCCAGACAAATAATGAAATGAATGGCACTGGTTTAAATTTTTGGCCAATTTCTTTCATGTTCAACCTAATAGAAGGCAGTTGGACTCTCATGTCTGCTTCTGTATTTTATCTATTGTAATATCCTGTAGCTTTTGGAAAATGTCACTGTACACTTGGGACAAAATGGGAGTGAAAAGGGAAATAATATCTTAGTATAATTATGAAGCCAGTTTTGACCTGTGGACCCCTAGGGTATCTGGACCACACATAAATGCCTCTGACTCAAAGTTTTTGATGCATTTCAAACATTTTTTTCTCCTTTGCTGACTTTACTTCCTTTCTTTGAAGGGAATAGTTTTATAGAACTTTGTTCTTTTGTTAATGATGAATTGCCTTTAAAGGAACTTCTAATAGCATATAAATTTAAATCTACTTTTTCTGTAAATCACATTTTTTGCTTCTCCACTGGGCTTATAAAAGCTCATGACCTCAAATTTTTGTTTTTCTAACTCATCCTTCTCTGGCATTTTGTGGCTGACGGGAAATGTTCTGCAGGACCACAGGAGTCAAGCTTCACTATCTGTCTCTAAGCCCAGTTCTCAGCATGGAGGCTTGTAGGCACTGCACCCTTAGGCATCCCCCGTTATCCTAACTATTTTTTAGGACGGAGTTTTGCTCTTGTTGCCCAGGCTGGAGTGCAATGGCGCGATCTTGGCTCACCACAACCTCCGCCTCCCAGGTTCAAGCAATTCTCCTGCCTCAGCCTCCCAAGTAGCTAGGATTACAGGCATGCACCGCCATACCCAGCCAATTTTTTGTATTTTTAGGAGAGATGGGGTTTCTCCATGTTGGTCAGGCTGGTCTCAAACTCCCAACCTCAGGTGATCCACCCACCTCAGCCTTCCAAAGTGCTGAGATTATAGGCATGAGCCACCACGCCTGGCCCTAACAATATTTCTAATAGTTACTTTGCTCTAATTAGGAAACCAGTCCCATTCTTGGAGCATAGGCTGGAAACTATGGAATGTTATAAACCAATAAATCAAACTACATTTTCAGATATTTGTTCCTGATCTTGGAAGAATGGATGTTCTGTGCACTTAGATGTATAACTTTCTAATATTCAGTCTTTTGAGAAAGCATCCTTTTATGTCCTAGCTCTTGGCTTGAAAAACAGAATAAACACAGGATAGAAAAGAACAGAGGGATATATTTATGATGCCTGAACTTATAGTTCAAAATCATACTCACAAACACAACTGTACAAAGGACACTTTTCTCTCAAAGGATAACTTTGTCCTGTAATAGAAATCCTGTCTTTTGAGACTAAGCTATAGAATTGTACCAACTTTCCCAATGTTAGGGCTACTACTTAGTAAATTGATTTTTCTTGCATATTAAATAGAATTGCAATGTGTTAGGAGACCTTATTCACTTAAAAGAATGGTAAGTTTTTTCTTAATTATTTGTTTTTATTAAATAGAATTATATTCTAAAATAATGATGTAAGGTCAGGAAGATTAAGAGAAGTGTTGTTAAAGTAATTACTAAATATGAAGCTAAAATTAGAAGCTTAAGATTGTTTGAGAGTTCCCAGGTATTAAGCTCCTATCACATGACAAATCTTGAATTAAAATTAAAACCAAACAAATCTTGAATAAAAATTTTAAAAGATTAAAAATATTGTTAAGGCCAGGCGTGGTGGCTCACGCCTATAATCTCAGCACTTTGGGAAGTCGAGGCAGATGGATCACCTGAGGTCAGGAGTTTGAGACCAGCCTGACCAACATGGAGAAACCCCATCTATCCTAAAAATGCAAAAAATTAGCTGGGTGTGGTGGTGCATGCCTGTAATCCTAGCTACTTGGGAGGCTGAGACAGGAGAATTGCTTGAACCCAGGAGGCGGAGGTTGTGGTGAGCCGAGATCGCCCCATTGCACTCTAGCCTGGGCAACAAGAGCAAAACTCCATCTAAAATATATATATAATTAGGATAATGGGGGATGCCAAAGGGTGCAGTGCCTACAAACCTCCATGCTGAGAACTGGGCTTAGAGACAGATAGTGAAGCTTGACTCCTGTGGTCCTGCAGAATATTTCCCGTCAGTCACAAATTTTATCACATGAAAATCAAGACTGCTTGTTTTTCAGTTTGTTAATTTCTTACTCCGCAGTTTGGATCGTTTCTGCCATGGCTCAGTGAGCTACAGTTTTCTTGTTGTCTTCTGTTGCAAAGAAGACATCTTCTTTATCCAGCATACCTGTTCATTCACTCACTCAATTACTTATTCATTCAAATATTTTTGGAGTATGTGCTATATCCAGGTTCTGAAGATATAAAAATGAAAATGAGTTGGTTCCTGCTATCAAAGAAATCATGAGCTGAAAGAGAAAAGAGATGTAGAGAATTCAAAGCAAAGAGTGTGATAAGTGCAGTAATAGAAAGAAAATGGGGACTGTAGAGGTCTGAAAATCTGACTCTTCTAACCCAGACAGTCTCCATAGGAGTAGAGAACACTGCAGTTGGACCTTGAGGTATTAGCTGGATTTTAGCAAATGAGAAAGAAGTTAAGGAGAGAAGGGAAAGGCCAAGACATTCTGAACAGAAAAAGAAAATGTTAGCAAGCTGGACAGGCAAAATAGGACTTGCTTGTTCAGTTGATCAGTGGCTCTCAACCCCATTTCCATAGAAATTAAGAGGTTAAGTAGTTAGATATGTGTTATATGTTGGTCAAAACCACTAGGATCTAAAATAAGCATTTATTTGTCTCTCTTTAGTCAAACAAACGGGTTTCTAAAGTGTTGTTCTAGAAGGAAAATTGAATTAACAAATCTGTGGACTAAGTGGAAAATAAAAATGGCTAGGTGAAGAGAGCCTTTGAGGCCTCGTTAATATTTCTATATTTGACAAAATTAAGAAATAAGCATGTTATATCAGGAAAGACAATATGTTACCATTTTGAATAGCACGTTATTAATTTCTACTTAATATCCTTTGCTCCAGAGAAACTTTTCAGAAAAGTCCCCACACCAAATGTTAAGTGATTCCTGTAAATTCCTCTTGCTTTGAGCCAGATATTATATATATCAAGAATCTTTTGTTTCCTAAATCTGGTTGTCTGTGCAAATATTTAATGCCTTTTTGAGTTCATGACTTCAGAGATGCCAACTCTCACCTGGCCAGTGTTGTCTGCTGCCTATTCTCAGCACATCCTTCCTCATGGAGAGCAGGTCTAAGCCCCAGAACTACTCTTGCTTTGCTTTCTTAACCTTTACTGCAAAATTCTACCTGTTTGGCTATGCCTTACCTTGTTCATTTATTCATTCATTTAAAAAGACATTTATTGAGTATATATTTACTACGGATTGTATGAAATACTGGAGATAAAATAGTAAACAAGGCGAGACATGGTTTTTTTCCTCTTTTCTTTTAATTAGTTCCAATATGAGACAACTGAAGTCAAGTGATTCACCTACTATGTTGGAACAAAATTCTTCAAATTACCAGAAAATGAAATAAATGTAAAATTCAGTGTTCCTGAGTATTCTGTCAGCTCAATGGCAGATTGGGAAAGTTCACTACATTAAAAAATTAAAACCTTCAAGACCAGTTAGTGTACAGAGTAGGAAGACTAAGGTCAGTGTGGAAGGCAGGAGAATACCAAAATCATAAAATTATACTTTTTGAAAGCATTTTTATCTGCTCAGACTAAGTAGCTTCATTACTTCCAGGTGTTATTAATTATAATGGTTGTTGGATACCTTACTCTTCAAAATGCTTAAAATTATTTTTATTAGGATTTGATTTACAAACATGAAGTCAGTTTAACACACATGGATTTGGAAATACAATAGAATTTTCAAATAAGGAGTTCTGTATATTATTCTAAAATAGATACATAGCAACATTGAAATCTTCCTGGCATCTCTATGTGGAAATTCACAGTAAGAATTACCATAGTAACAGAGTCTCTAAACTTTCAAAAAATGTATGCACTTAAATGTCTTAAGTATTACAAATGTAATATGATGATTTTTGAAAGAGGCCTTGTTTCTGGGTTCAGTTTCTCTTTGTTGCTAGTGGCTCCAAAACAGCTACATAGTGTAGTCTTTGATTCCAAGCATTTTGCCAATTACTTTCTGAATTTAAACCTCTCTCTGATAAGAGATCAAACTTGTTAGTGCTGAAATGTTTTCTCTAAATCTACCTAATCAATGACTTAGTCATCTACCATGCACTAAGTAGAGTAGGCACATTAGGAGATCCAAAAGAAACAAGAAGAAAGAAAAAAAGAAACAAGAAACAGTTTCTACATCCAGGAGCTTCGAAGTGTGCAGGCTAAAAAAGTGTAAAATGAACCATAAATTATGACATGCAATCTACAAGTGCGATATAAAGAAGGAGAGCCGGTGAAAATTGGATCAGGCAGACCTTGGGCTGGGATTGGAAGGATAGAAGAAGTGTTTGAAGATGCTGATGCCCTGTACCTACCAGTATCCTTCTTATCAGTACCCTTGTCTTAAATAGAAACATGCTTTCTTTCTATTCTTTTTATATCCTGTTGCTGAGCCTTGGTTTTATTCATTCATTTCCAGAGGTCTACATTTTAATAATCCTACAAATTCTAGAGAACTGTGAAAAAATAACGCAGGCTGTGAATGCTGTCTCTCCCATATATTTTATGAATCTACACACTTCTACTTGTACCATTGAATGTGGCAAAGGATATAAAGCCTTTTCTTTGATAATGGAGAATTCAACAATATTTTGATAGAAATACTAGTTTGGCATGTCAGTTTTCTTCTCTCTCAGACTTAGGTTCCATTACATAGCATTAAATTTTTTAAGTGCTAAAGATGACTAGCAAGGTTAAAAACTTAGCCTTGAATGGGTAGCAAACTAAAATCAGCCAATGGTCAACGTGAACGATTTTCTATAGACCATCCAAGTGAATATGGGATTGTACAGTAGATTGTGAAGGATATCTTCTAAAAGGTACTATAGAGAACTTGGAGAATCATGATTAGTTCCACATTCTACGATTAAGAACCCACGTACTACAAAAGAGGGGTATATATATGGCAAAAGTCAAGGGGTTCACTGTATTGAAGGCCACCCTAAGTCATGTGCCTGCTTTAGCTTACAAAATTAGGCAGTACAGGCCTGCTATCACATTCCAGAGTGAAGCATCACATCTGCGCTTTGGAGGATGAGGTCTGGGTTCCTCAAAACTTTCATTATAAATATAAAACTATAAGATTCTATGCTTCCAATGTGAAAAAACTGTTCACACTTAAAGACCAGTCCATCCATTACTGGTTCATTTTTTTTTTTTTCATCAAAAAATGTACTATGTCAGCCACTAATATCAGAGATGGACTAGACAGCCCTGTAAATATATAATTAGAATAAAATGTAACAGGTACACTATACAAAACATGAATCAAATGCTTAGGGAAATATAATTCCTTTGTGAGTAGGATATAGCAGAACGTTGACTCAGGCAGTGCCTTTTGACTATTTAGAGTTCTCTGAGTAGACAAGGAAGGAACAATGTGGAGAAATGTTGGAAAGACATGACTGGATCAGTATTCTTATATGGAAACTGATACTTTGTTTTCCTTTTTAATAATTATGTGGATGTGGCTAAAACTACTCTTTATGTTGAGTAATATGAGCCATATGATGATATAAAGACTTCCCAGGAATTTTCCAGGACATGAGCCAATGGAAAATTCCTGGGAAATGTTTATATTATCCCAAGTCACCCAACTAGAACAGATCAGAGAAGTTCTGTGGTTCTGGAGAACAGAGAAGACAAAATGTATGCTTCAGAAATTATTGTATACTCTATCAGCTCCAGAGTTATGGAACTGAGTTGAATCACTGGTCTTAGTCCCATATAACATATCATTTGTCTTTAAGTTTTAATAAGAAACATAAGTTGCACAAGTGGTATGAGGTATTTATAACAAATTGTAAAAACATGTTTAGGAAAATAAAACTGTCATCAGCAGTGAAGTATTAACTGTAAGAAACAATGCATTCATTTTCATTAAGTCAGATAAATATGAAAGGAAATGGTAATAAGAATGGGTTTCCTTTTAACACCTTGCCAACTCCAACTGCTTTTCTTTATTGATATTAATTTACCACTAAATTGAAAATAATTTGCTAAAAATCAAATTTAAATTAACTAAAAGGTTTTCTGTTAATGTGAGCAAGTCAAATAATTTTGAAATTAAACTTGAGAAAAATAAAATAAAATGCATATACATGGAATAAGCCAAATTGGGAAAAAAATGTCATAAAAGACCTCCCTTCTCCTTTATATGCTCTGTTCAAATCTAATGCTACAAAATTTGTTTAATCATTCTTTACCAATTTATGTAGAACAGAAGAGTCAAATAATAAATATAAAATTAAGTTTACATTAAGGCTGGAAGTTGCTTTCACTATTTGTTTATACAGAAAACAAAACAAAACAAACAAAAGTTTTCTTAGGAGTGTGTCCAGCCACTGTAATGAAGAATTACTTGGGGAAAGATAGCCATGACTAAAATTTTATATTACTGAAATTGTAGCTTTCTTTTTTCTCTGTATTGAGTCATCCATTTTCTTACATTCATCTGTTCCTATCCCATTTTACTGCTTTATTCATTCTGCTATTTTTTTATTTTTCACTAATCTTTGATTATTTCCCACACATTTACACCAATCCACATTTATCACTTCCTTCTAAATTTCAGTCTAGGCTTCTGATGAACATTTCTGGCTGACCTGGGTTTAAATCTGCTCTCTACTGCCTACTAACCAAGAACATGACTCACTCACTCCTCAATTACTCGGTGTCATCTAAAATAAAATAAAAAGAAAGAAAATGGGGACAATACAAGGTTGTTTGTAGCATTTAATAACTTGTGTCCTTGCATGGGTGTGTTTATTACCATATGGCCTTCCTTGTGTCTGTTAAAATTTTCCTGATAATTTGATTATTATACAATCCCTATTTTCTTATATGAGAATAGTCTTTGTACGTTTAATTTTTCTTGGGAAAATTAAAACTCCCTGTAAACTTACTTCATATGTATTCATCAGGAAATTGGTAATTAACACAAGGAAGGGAATGTATCAAACACATATTCCTATGTTTGTGTTAAATCACTAAGCATCGTCAGTTCAGTGCTTCTTTTCTTTTTTATGAGGTGACAGGAGGCTTCTGACTTGGGTAGCTTGCAGAATCCCTTACATACCAAAAGAAATCCATCATTTTCCTTTTCTTAAGGGAGAAGGAACTCCACTTCCTTTACTGATAAAAGCTCCATTGTAGTCTAGGCCCACCGCCCTTCTCATGTTAGCCCAGGGCTGCTAGGCCTTGTTCTCTGTATTACGTTAGTGTGAGGGTCTGTGTGTGTGTTTTTGTGTGTGCGTGCACGCATGCAAGTGAACATGCATGTGTGTGTGTATATGAGCATGCACACATGTGTGTGTGTGTATAGGGGCAAGAGAAGGTTTCTGTATATCAGTAGTTTTGGGGAGATGTCAGGAGAAGTAAAGCTTTAGGATTGTATCAAATTATAAATTAAAAATCCATTATAAATCCAACAAGAGCTACTACTAAAATATCTTTCATTCATTCCCTCCTTTTAGGGAGTTGGGTTCTCTTACCTGGACTATCATATTAGCTTCTTATACATCTTCCTGCTTTTAATCTTCATATCTGTCCACCCTGTACTTTATTGAGTGGCCAGAGTTCTCTTCACGGAACAGTCTTGTTCATTTGCATTTTGGTTTTCAAAGCCTTCAGTGACTCCTATTTGCTCTAAGATAAAACCCACACTTCTTAGCAGATGATTACAAGCAATCCACAATCTGTGGACAATCAATTTTGACAAATGCATGGTGCATTATTCTCCCCTGCCTGGCCCCCACCCCACTTATCCAGGGCTGTAGTTCCATATGACTGTCCTCATTGCCAGAATGAACTTTCATGACTCCCTGCCCAGTCTTTCCATCAGCCCAAGAAGCAAGCATTTTTCTCCATGCTTATTTGTTTAAATGTTACTTACTCCACAAGGCCTAGTAAAATGTCCCCTTCTCTCATCTATTCCAGACGAAATTTGTCATTCCCTCATCTGTGGGTTTGTAGCACTCTGCTTTTATCGTTATTATAGCAATGGGATTTTTATCTTGGATTTTACAGACTAGTCCTGATGTCCAGAAATCTATCTTGTTGTCAGATAGTATTTTACTAAATTTGGTTATGAATGTATGTTCCTTATGATGACAGCATTTATAGTATGACTGATATGTCTGAAGTATGTATACAACTACTTTTATACCTCTTTCCTTTTATCTTTTTTGAGATGGAGTTTCTCTCTTTTGCCAAGGCTGGAGTGCAGTGGCACGATCTTGGCTCACTGCAACCTCCGCCTCCTGGATTCAAGCGACTCTCCTGCCTCAGCCTCCTGAGTAGGTGGGATTACAGGTGTCTGCCACCACACCCAGCTAGCTTTTTTGTATTTTCGTTAGAGACGGAGTTTTGCCATGTTAGTCAGGCTGGTCTCGAATTCCTGACCTCAGGTAATCTGCCCACCTCGGCCTCCCAAAACGCTGGGATTAAAGGTGTGAGCCACTGCGCCTGGCCAATTTTATCTATCTGGAATAGGCAGTGTACAAATATCATTATTTGATAAATCAAACACTGTGCCCTGGCAGGAGCAAAACTCTGTGCGGGTCCCATGTTAACCCCTGAAGCCAAAGGAATTTTACAGGTAGTGCTTTTTTAGCTTTGCCATCTGTGAATGGCTTAGGTCTTTAACAGCTCAGTGGACCCTCTGCCTTTTTGCGAGGGCAGAGGATCAGTGTGACAACCTTCTGTATCCTAAGTTCTTGTCCGTTGTCCAGGAAAAATCAGGGCACATGAACAAATTGAAGGATAGTACATGTGGAGGATTTTATTGCCAATGTAAGTGGCTCTCAGCGGGAAGGGGGCCTGGAAAGGGGATGGAGTGGGAAGGTATTCTTCCCCTGAAGTCCAGCCATCTCTAGTAGGACTCTTCTAGGAAGTTCTGCCATCAAGCTGTCCCTCTGAAGTCAAGCTGCTTCTCTCTGACAATCAGCTGCTTCTTTTCCTCCCAACGTTCAACAGCCTCTTCTCTCTGCTGGTCTGGTCCTGGGGGTTTTTGTGGCTGCAAGATGGGGAGTGAGACGGGCCATAGGTGGTTTTGGAAAAGGCAACATTCGAGCAAGGAAAACAGGATTGCATGTTCTCACTTTGGGCCACAGTTGCAGGCTTGAGGGTGGGGCCGTCTCTGGGGACCCACCCTCCTCTGCCCAGAATTTCCCTGCCTTCTGTCCCTGTCACTAGACTGTGTGATGCAAGTAAATATACAACTGCTGAAAACACCACCTGGATTGTAGTGAAACTTCTGTATTAGTACTTGAAGGCAGTTTTCAAACTGTCTTCCTCTGAAGGTTCAGCATCTGCTTTTGGCATGATTTTCAAACCCATAGTTCTGCCTGTCTTCCTCTAGATTACCTCTCGTTCACTAATATTCTCCTAAGAATTGGATAACCTTAGTCAGTCACAAGTAATTCTTGTCTAATTAACCCAGAGTCTGGTAGGAATGTGGATAGGAAAAAAAAAAAAAGTTGCCTCTACCACTCCACCTGTCAAAAGCTGAACTCTAACTCAAATTTAGCACTTCTTTAAACTACAAATGTAGGCAACAATCCATAGTAGGATTTGTGACTGTAACTAATAGAAATAAAATATTTTCATATCACATTATAGTTGTTATAAATATTTGAAATTTCTATAATCTCATCACTATTTTTAAACCAGTTTTTGGTGTATTGTATCATTGCTAGATCATATATGAATATATCAAAATATTTAAAATATTTTGAAATGGATTTTTAATATAATTCCCTTTGTAATCCTCTGTATTTTATTTTGTGCTTTTAAAACTATTATTCTAAGGAAACTTAACCACATTGCCAAATGGTATGAAAAAGGATAAGACAGCCTGATCTAGTTGGATTCAGAGCATATGTGTAAGAAT
This sequence comes from Pongo abelii, assembly GCF_028885655.2. NCBI lineage: Eukaryota > Metazoa > Chordata > Mammalia > Primates > Hominidae > Pongo > Pongo abelii. The sequence goes on from NC_071998.2 coordinate 29,198,748, forward strand.
GTAACATTTATGTTCATAAGTGCAGACTTAGACTCTATTTTCTTAGGTTTAACTATTACATATATATGTATATATATTTAATATATTCGTAGCTTCGCATAGTGGAAGAGTTTATAAAATGCAACGTTTAAGTCTCCGACTCCTTCCCCAAAGATAGCCATTATGATTGTGTTTTGGTTATTTTTCAAGATATTGTCTATATATAACATATATACCAATATAGATTGTGTATACTGTTATACACAATCTATATTATCTTACAAATACTGCTTCTGCTACCATTCTGCATTGACTTTTAAGTAGGAAAGTCACATTCTTGGTTCACATCAGTGTTATGGTCAGAAAACTTTTCAAGTCTTGCCATTTGCATTATCTTTAAGCCACATTTTTTAATTTTCATTAATGCAATGTTTTCAATAAAATATCTTCTTCTGCAGAACTTTTTAATTTGTCACTGCTAATTTTAATCTTGTACATTTTGTTATAATAACCTAATTAAATCATCTAGAACTCCAAATATGCTTCCCAACATATTAGTTATCACTCTCATGTTTGTGTAATTGTCAAATTGTCCTTAAATCATTCAACAAATATGTATTGTCAAGTACTATTCTAAGTACTGTAAATGTATTTGCTTATTTAATTCTTACAACTTTATGAAATAAATACAATTATACCTATTTTAAAGATGTGGAAACTGAGGCATAGAGAGATTAAATAACTTGCCTAAGTTTTATAACTCATAATTACTTATTTGTGAACCTAGATGGACCCATCAAAGAGTAAATTAAATTATTGTGTGCAACTACAAATTGTGTTTGGCAGTCAAGGAGGATGACTTAAGCTAAGTATTAGGAAGAATAATTAGAGCCATCTCAAAAATCAATGAGCTCACTATCACTAGTTACCATGAATACTGGAAAGAGATGCCTGCTTTATCAGAGAAACTGGACAGATGACTCTTAAGTCTGTTTTTATTCTAGGATTCTGTGGACTTGATTCAGATAGCTAATTTTATATCTTTCAGCATTATTGCTATATGCTGTGCCTCTAATTCTTACCGTTTTAATAAGTTGTTTTTAAAAAGTATTAATGGGCTATTAACTATAATTGACTATTCACAAAACCAATGGTTTATTCCCATTTTAATCATGGATAGACATTGGGACATGGTTTTAAGTGAATTTCTCCAGACCAATAACTATAGCATCCATGGCACTCAGAAACTGGGTTTCAGAAATGCTTCAATGGAGGAAAACTCTATTGCAGGAGTCAAACTTACATTGCCCTCCTTGTTGACTCCCATGACTATCCCATTGTTTTAGTTTTCTGCAATCGTGCAGCTATGTTGATTTTACATTAGACCCTGTCCTGGGTCTTACTCTCAACCATTGTATCCTAATGAATAGAAAATAAAAGGGAACATCAGTCAAATTTAACAGACTTTGTTGTCTTATTCAGAGTGACTTCCTGATTATCATTTAGCCTGCCACGTTTTCTCTACCTACCTAGACATGGATGTCAGTGTTTATTGTCAGCATTAAATTGGTCATCTAGCCAATTTTATTATCACTGACACAGCCAGCAATAATCCTAAACAATTCTGTGTGTGTGGGCTGGAGCATATTCAACAAGACAGGCTTTTGGCAGGCCTGTGATGCTCTTTTTGCATATCTCTTCCCTGAGTTCTGCAGATCCCAATATCCAACTCCCAGCAGGAGTACAGGAAAAATCTGGCCCACTGAAGCAGAGTGGCGGTGACTGTGGAAAGGATTCATCATATGGCTTTTTAGTTCTTATTAGATCTTTCTTCTGTGTAGAGTAAGAGATATAATAACTCATTTAATTTTTCAAAAGTCTTTTGATTGTTATACAGAATTTCTTACTGTAACAGCCAGTATGATGGTGATGTTGATAACACTGGAGGAGATGAAGAGAAATCATTCCTAAGTTAACAATGGGCAGAGATTATATACACTGGTTTGGCCATGAATGTCGTTCACAGTCTGGATTGGTTCTGATTGGTTGGTATGTCATTCTTATAGTTCAATATCCATTTTACCATGAATACTTTAGATATCATGTTGACTTGCCCAAAGTTTGTTCTGTTAAGGTAACCGAATTATCATTCAGCCCTGTAGCTTTGTACCTTGGCATTATGCAAAATAACATTAAGACTTGAGAGCCAGAGGAATCATCATAGAAAATGGTATTATCATATGGACTGGTCATGCCATGAAGTCAGTTACATGTTTCAAGTTCTGCTCAGAAAAATAGTCATTTATGGTAACTTTGATGGCTCCAAGATAACAGCTCTCTAAGTTTCTAAAAGACCTTTTCCCAATCAACTGAACAGTGTAGGATGCAGGAGTGTGTGGCTACAACGTTTCACTTCTCTTCTGAGACAATGGGTTTGAGGCTGGCATAGAAAGCAGGCTATAAGTAAAGTAGATAGGGGAAAGTGTACCAAATATTTGGGAAATAGCAGGTAGGCCTATTTTACTACAGGAGGGTTAATGTAGGATGGTGGCTTTTAAAGTTTTTAACAGCAAATCACCCTTTCTTGAAAAAATGTAATATTAAAAAAAAAACACAGATACAAATGAGCTGATCTTACAGAAATCAAGAAACTCAGGATGGCAACCTTTGGGTAAGCAGATGGAAGTTCTTGACATCAGTGTGAGTTTAGTAGAAAACTTCTTAATATTTATACTGTGTATCTTTTGCCTGTTTACCTCTCTGCAATTCGACTCCTGCTTGGCAAACTTACCTGAATTCCTGACTCACAGACTTCCAATTACCACTCTGTTTCTAACTTTCTCTGGGCCTGTCTACTCATTTCTTCTCTACTATTAGTTCTGACTTTTCTTCTTCCTAGCTGCAGCTTTGCTTCACTAAATTATAGACATCCATTGTAGTTAAGAAAATCTACCCATTTTGAGAAGAGTGTCATAATAGTAGGAAATAAACTTAGGAGGCATTGGCGAGAAAAGAAAGAACTTTTGCTTTATAATGCAAGTGCTTTATAACAGCGCTTGCAATGAATCAGGCATAGATAATGAAGGAGTTGGACCAAATAAGACTTACACTTTTGGGCCAAATGGGGAAAAGTTGTGCCTTCATAATGGTTTGAGTAACCATTGATATGCATGCAGCCTTCACTGTTAACAAACCATATTCTTAGAAGTTCTCTCATTCACCCTCATAATAACGTCATTAAGAAGATTTTATTTTCTTTGAAAACTAAAGAAAAGAAGAGGAGATCAAGTTTTTGCTTAAGGTCATACTACAAGTTAGTTCAGCCTACTGATTTAACACCAGTCTTGTGACTTTAGATCCTTTCTTCAACTCATGGTAAACATCCGAGACTGCACAAAGCTTTAAAGGTATTTTCTGCTGCTTTCATACTGGGTCTTGTGATGAGAGCCACATATCTAATATTGAAATTAGTCACATTTAACACAGGGCTGGGAAGGGCGTGGTATGCATGTCAAGTTGCTTTTTCTACTCTGGTGGAAGACATCATTAATCAGTCGCCCCAGTCTTTCCTGCTGAGTCTGGATGCTGCCTCGTAGCCTTTTTCTTCATGTTACTCCAGCCAACCACTACTAATAAATCAGAGTTTTCTGAAACTTGAAACTGATTTGCCATTCTGACACTAGAGTCTTGATATGATGCATGTGCTCTGGTACGAAACTCAGTAAAATGACATGCCTAATTTCCAGTCCCTCAGGATAGCTCTTCCTTGTCCCACGTCTGAGGCTGATTAACTTCTTGAGCATCAGGTCACACTTGTTAAATTTGCCCTAATCATGTGCCTACTAATTGGGCTTATCCCTTGATTCCTAGCACTAAGGCCCTACTTTTTACTCAGGGTGTAGAAACAGATGTTCTATCTTGTTCCACACTCCTGAAGTTCTGTTTATAATCCACTTCCTTCAAGCTAGAGTTTTGCCTTAAGTTCTCCCCCTGTATTCCCAGAGACTAGAGTCCAGTTCTTGTTGTGCAGTTTCTATGACTTATGTCAGTTATTACTGTGAAACAAACCACTTTCAAACTTCACAGGCATGAGCGAATAACAAGTACTAACTATTTGCATAAATTTACAATTTTAGTGTAACTTTTCAGGAATTGCTTTACTCTGTTCCATGTGATGTCAAGTTTTTTTTTTTCTGTCTGTTTGGTTTAGTTTGTATGTATATATTTTTCCTGATTACCAGTTAAATACAGAGGTTTTAATTTCTTAGTTTAATAACTAAGGGCTGTACACTGAAGTCAATATATATACCTGACATTTCAGTCTAAGTCAGTCAATATACACATCTGAGAGCAATGAGACTGTACAGCTTATCAAATACTAGAGGGCCTTTTAAAAAAATAACAACAAAGCAGTGTTTACAGATTTTAAGCTTCATCTTGCACACTGACAATCCACTTTCAAGATAAGTCATTCACATGGTTGACAGTTCAGTGCTGTGTTTGTCTAGGAGCTAATCCAGGGCTGTGTATGGGCTGGGGCTTCAGTTCCTCTGTACATGGGCCTCTCCAAGGCATCTTAGGCTTACTCACAGCATGATGGATTGATTCCAAAAACAAGTGCTCCAAGAATGCATCCATTCTTTTGACTAATCTCAGAGCCACTTCTGCCATATTCTTTTAATCAAAGCAGTCACAAAGGCCAACCCAGGTTCAGAGGTAGTGCCATAGATTTTACCTTTTGAAGGGGGAGTTACAAAGTCCTAAAAGAGCTACATACCTGGAGATACAGTATGGTAATCTTTGGAAAAACCTTTTGATATATTGACCTATAAAACCTTTTAATATATTGACCTCCTTCCTGCTGCTGGATTTCTAGGAACCATCTGCCTAGATGTCCATTTAGTGGCCCACTGTCATAGTTTGTAATGTTGCTTCCATAATGTATCCTTTTATTTATAATTCCCCCTACTGCTAACATTTGACACACTCCAGGAAGGTCCTATCATCAAGAAATCCTGAAAAATAAGATGAGTGGGAGAAAGAAAGCATGTTTTATAGAGCCAAATGGACCTGATTTCAAACCCTGGCTTAATAACTGAACTCTGAGAAATTTACCTCTCTCATTCCCAATTTACTTTTCTATCAAGTGAGTACAATACAATTCCAACTCACTGTTGTGAGAATTAAGCATATTAATATAGTAACAGGTTTATTTAATAGTCTAAAATCTGCTGGGTATTAACATAAAAAAGTATATTTTTTATTCAGTTGTTACTTTGAACTGTGTTCTGTTTCAGCCTATTCCTTTTCTATACCCAGTGCCATCTCTGGATTTTAATTTTTTCAGTATGTATTAGTCAGGTTTCTCTAGAGGGACAGAACTAATAGGATAGATGAATATATAAAGGGGGGTTTGTTAAGTATTAATTCACATAACCTCAAGGTCCTATGAAAGGCCGTCTGCAACCTGAGGAGCAAGGAGAGCCAGTCGGAGTCCCAAAACTGAAGAATTTGGAGTCCGATGTTTGAGGGCAGGAAGCATCCAGCACAGGAAAAAGATGTAGGCTGGGAGGCTAGGCCAGTCTAGTCTTTTCACATTTTTCTGCCTGTTTTATATTCTAGCCATGCTGGCAGCTGCTTAGATGGTGTCCGCCCAGATTAAGGGCAGATCTGCCTTTCCCAGCCCATTGACTCAAATGTTAATCTCCTTTGGCAACACTCTCACAGACATACCCAGGATCAATACTTTGCATCCTTCAATCCATTCAAGCTGATACTCAGTATTGACCATCATACATTGCTTGCATTTCCGGTTACTTAAAGCTATTAAAAATTTATGACTGTTAAAACTTCCATATTGTGATCAGTTTAGCATGTCCTCTTCCTCATAGTGCAGGCCAGGTTTATGTCTTGAGAAACTTGAAGTATGCAGAGGGTATAGTTTGCTTTTTATTCGGCCTCCATTCATCACCTGTAGGTAGAGGTAGAGGAATGTTAACTTTGGTTGAGTATGCTTTGGTGTGAGATTCTTCTCTTTTCCCCTTTTCTGGGATTTCTTGGCTTCGATGGGATTGGAGGGCATAAGGGCCTTGGGAGATAAGAAAATAAAGAGTTCGGCCACCTATGAGTCATTTAGAAGTATCTCTGGGCTTGCTCTTACCAGGCTGGTTTTGTCTGCTGCTTCAGGTCTCTGTTGACGGTAGGTTTGATTTTAGAGGAGACAGTATCCGGGTTCACCTTGACTCCTTCTGTCAGTGAAGACCCCTTAGAGAGGCACAGCATTGCCTCCCACTCTCCAACAGTCTATGCACATCTCTGGAATGATTATTACCTTGACTGGCCTTTGACCACCTGGATAATTCTAAACTACTGCTCTTTCCTGTATCCTCTATACTTCATGTGGAACCAGAAGAAGCACTGAGGGCATCGTGGAACAGGAATGGGAATGTCCTCCCATCTTTTGCTGCCCAAGCACCTTATCCCACACATGGTTTCTTTACTCTGTGGTATGGGCTGCCAGAGCAAGTATACCCAGTTTAGTAATTTATAGTTGTGAAGCCAGCACCAGGCCTATTGTTCTCTAACTCCACAGTTTGCCCAAGTACTTTTTCACAACGTTCTGTTTTGATGGCAGCATTGAGGTAGGACTGTTGCAGCTACAGCTGGAGGCATGTAGTTCCAAGGTTGAGGTTATCACTTGCTTATTTTTGCAAATTTCCATGATCTGTATGAGTAAATTCCTAAGGGCCTTCTCTATTACTTGCCTTTGTTGGGGTGAGCACCCCACCAGGAGGAACATTATTGCTACTTCCCTTGCTCATTTGTTTTTATAATCTTTCAGCCCAGCTTTTGTTTAGTCCTTCATTTCCTACTCCTTCTGTTGGAAAGTCCCAGGAAACAAAGCAGCACAGTTTCAGCAGGCTTTCATAGAAGCAACAGCATTCTATCAGAGTCTAACAAGAATTAAATATAACCGGAGGACCCTCCAAGATATGCCCCTAGTCAGTGCACCCTGTGTGATGCTCACTCTGTTCACAAGGGCTATGTAGCCAGCATGATGTTTTAGGAACTTACTTATTTTTCCCAACAATGGATGTAAAGGATTGCCTGCTCCTATTTAAGTTAGATACTAACAGCTTCCTTAGAGATGCTGGGCATGTTAAAATACTAGCTGTGAAAGCAGCAGTGAAGGAAGCTGTGCATTGTTAATCCTTCCTGTGACAGAAACATCAAACATCAAAAAGCAAGCCTTGAAGGCTCATTTATGAGGATGGTGTTTCCTCCACCCTTTACCAAGTGTGTGTGTGGGTATGGGGTGCCCCTCCTGGCAAGCCTGTAAAGCTGCGGGAACTGTGACTGCTGCTATTTTCGAGGCAAATTGATTATTGGCCTTCACTGAATATTCACAGCTCTATTAGCCAAAACCGCCACTGTTTCTCAGGGAGTAAAAACTAGGTAGACTTCCAACTTTCTGTGCCCATTCTGTGCCTTAACAATGGCCCCAGGACTGCTACTTTCAACTAAATTTAGAATGAGAGATCCATTATATTTTCCTGTTTATATTTGTGAATTATGTTTGGCAGTTTTTTTGTAAATTATTTTTAAAGTGGCCTGCCTTCAATTTTAAAATCTTCGTGCTCTGGACATATATAATGAACTTCATTCCAGGTAGAACTGAAACCAGCTTCCCATCCTTCTGACCTTGACTGATGCTTGACATACATCAATGTATGGGATTAGATGACATGTTGCTTTTTAAAGCTGTTATACTGCTTGCATCTTTTTCATCATTTTAGTGGAGATTTAGAATGTCGTATTCCATTAGCCTAAGGTTTCTAAAGCCATTTTTGTCATCTTTTTTTCTGTTGAAAATTCTCTAAAGGGTCTCTAATAGCTTGCTCAGTGTGTGACACATGTGGTCTTCTATAGCCTTGCCCCTAGGCCTATTTTTTTTTTTTCATCTTTTCTCCAGCACATGCCCTTTCCTTATTCAGGAAACTCTCATTCCAGTACCATATAATGCTCAGGAAAAACTCATTTTGGTAATACATTACTTGCTGGTTTCACTATTTTTAAATGTTTCATGAGATTTAGTCTTACCTGTCATTAGACATCCTGGTTAAAATGAGTGATAAATTATCATCAACATGGTCCCTGTACATATCCCTGTAGATGAATAACCTAAAAATGTCCAGGAAATTATAATTAATTTATTCAAAGCAGAATACGAGCATTTGATTCAGAGGGTGGGGGATTTTGGTGAGGAGGAGTGGTAGGTGTGGGTGGGCAGGTTATATATGTATGCTCCTCCCCTTCATTGATAAAAGGAGAGAAGTAGAAGAGGCAATAAATGGGATATGTGGTTTCTGTAGCCTAGGAAGCTGCTATCACAAGGAAACTGTGAATTTGGACACTGACTTAATGGTGAGCACCAAGGCAATACACTTCCCTTTCTCCAATCTACTCTTCTCTCCATCTTTCCTAAATTTCTCCTCTGTGATATTTGTCTTGATCTTTATACTACAGCAGTGACTACATTGAAGGGAGAAGTTGCTAAATCAAGTTTAATCCAGTTGGAATATAATAAGCATTTGCCCTTGGCTTGAGGGTTTTCACTTTGGACAGAACTAGACAGGCCCATCACTGCTCATGGCAACCGTGAAATGTTATCTACTCTGTTTACTTAGCTTTTCTTTTCTCCACAACTTGAATACCAGAAAGCATGCCTTGTATTTATTTTGATTTCTTTCTTATGATTTCTCCACTTTATTTAAAATTTTCTTCACTGATTCATAAAACTTTCTGAATCCCAACTATATGCAGGAAATATTGAAATCTTGGTGGTGAGATGATGAACAAGGCAGAGCACCATTCTTATGTGGTTCATGATCCCTGCACTCTTCACTACCGTAGCCACTAGCTACAGGTGACTATTTAAATTGCAATCAGTTAAAATAAACATTGTATTTCATAGGCATGTAAGCTACATTTCAATTGCTAAGTAGCCATATGTGCTCTTGCCTGCCGTATAGGACAACACAGTAATAGAACATACCCAACATCACAGAAAGGTCCACTGGGAATTGCAGGTAGACTCGACTTTAATAATAAAAATACTGTTGCCTTTTATTGAGCACATATTATGTGCCAGATACTGAGCTAATTGTTATACAAACATTTTATCATTTAATATTTTCTATATCCCTATGAGGTGAGGATATGGAATACTGACTTGTAAGTGGGTCTAACCTCTCTGAAATAATTCTCAAATTTGATAACAGTTTATTCTGGCCTACACTTGTGACTCCTCAAGTTATAGCCAGTGAGTACACACTCCCATGGAAGAAGACAGTAGCTTCAAAGGAAGCAACAACAATAACAAAAACAAAATTCTCACAGGTACAGACTTAAGTCTACATTAAATAAATTCTGAACAAGTATTTTAAGAATATGACTGTGTAGGGACATTAAATTTTTCCACAGGGCATTTATATGTCTTGATCTGAGAGAAATGGCTTTTGACATCTAGTATATTTGATAATTTAGTGATGTACTGATGAAATTAAGCAGTTCCATGCTTATAATTATTCCCTCATTCGGGAAGCAGTTTCTCATGACCTGCTCTGCCACATGACCTGCTTGGCCTGTGATTAGGTAATAGTGATACAAAGTTAGAGAACATGTCCTCCTCATTAGGCCCTTGCAGTCTAGTGAAAAACACAAAACACCACAGTATAATAGCTGTTTGAGTGGTGAACTCTGGTAGACACTCCAGGATTCAGAATAAGTAGACATGATCTCAAGGAAACTCCTAACAACTAGGAGGGAAAAGAAATTCATACAAATAAATATAACACAATTTAAGATTTGGCATGTGGAATAGTGGTAGAACATGCCAATATGCCATATCAGATGTTATACAATGAAACTTTTCTTTATAAATGCTTGTGGATGCATAGAGGAAGAGATATAGCTGCCAGCTTGGGAGGGGAGGGGAAGGAGGATGATGGGTGGAGATTAGAGAAAGCTTTACAAAAATAGTGAGATTTGAGCCAGCCTCCAAGACTGCGAAGAATTGGATGAAAGGGTATAACAGGAAGAGGATCAACAAGAGCAAGAGCGAAGAGGTTGACAAGTATATCCCCTCCTTTCAGTGGTGGTGAGTGTGCTGTGATGATAGCCTAATTATGGAAGGGAAGCTCTGATGGATAAGACTGAGAACAGGCTGCTGAGGACCTTTAATTAGTCATGTTGAAGGATTTGGGGCTTCTCAAAGAATGATGAGAGCAGTCTAAAGGTGGATCTATCATCTGAAAACCTTCCTCAGGTAGAAAAAAAAACAACAAAACTATGTATTTATGTGCTTAGCAACTGTTTTAGCTTTCTTATTGTGAATGGTTAAATATTTAATGTGATTGGTTTTGAAGAAAACAAACAAAACACTTCAGAATTAGTAAGAGTGTTTTTCAGGTTTAAAGTTTTTTTAGTTTGTTAATAGTTTACACCCTGTGAATAATGTGAGAGGTCTATCTTTTCTACATTGCCATTCAAAGTGCAAATTAGAAAGCTTATCTCCTTAAGGTTTGAGCTTGAAAACTGATAATTACAGATTCCCAGGAGAAACAGTTAACTTCCTGTAAAATGATAAAAGAATGAGTTGAGGCCAGGCACAGTGGCTCATGCCTGTAATCCTGGCACTTGGGGAGGCTGAGGTAGGTGGATCACCTGAGGTCAGTTGTTCGAGACCAGCCTGGCCAAGATGGTGAAACCTTGTCTCTAATAAAAATACAAAATTAAGCTGAATGTGGTGGCAGGCATCTGCAATCCCAGCTGCCGGGGAAGCTGAGGCAGGAGAATTGCTTGAACCCAGGAGGCAGAGGTTGTAGTGAGCCTAGATTGTACCATTGCACTCCAGCCTGGGTGACAAGAGCAAGACTTCATCTCAAAAACAAACAAACAAAAAGAATGAGTTGATGCCTCTAGAAGGAAAAGTTAATATGGTAGGTTAATTAAATTCCCTTTTCTCCAAAGAAAGAATTTTTCTTGAGCTATCAGCTACTGTCTAGGACCCATACTTTAGAAATGTCTGATTTAGAGCAGGTCACCTGTGCTTTTAGACTAGCACCTAATACTCTGAGCACTGACTCAGACCCGAATAATGAACTGCATGTATGATGGACAGAACAAGAAGGTATAGCTGCATTAACCAGGGCTTAGTTCTGATCTGAAGAGAGGTGTGAGTTCTATCATTAAATTTTAAAAACATTAGGATTAACTCCTAAAAAGTATTTTTTCTGTGATCTAAAGTATCATTTGTCTCAGACTGGGCTGTAGGCACATAACCCTCTTTCTCCATTTTACTGTTGTTTTCTGATCCTTATATGAGAAGAATGACTAGAAAAGTGAAACCTGTTAAAAGAGAAATATAACTAGTTATCTAGATAAAGAGATTAATAGTCAACTTGTGAGTATTTTACATAAAATGGCAAACCAAAAAAACAGAAATCCAAAGGTCAAAGTGTATTCATTTCCTTACTCATTATGTCTGGCATGAAGCCTTTTCATCTTCCCCAAAATACATTGCCCTCCACTTGGAGAACTCCTCCTCCTCCTTTTCAATTGTTCCGTCCCAGTGGGGGCAATCAGTCATAGGGCCAACTACTTGGCCATCATTGATGATTCTATAATGGGCTCCTAACCCAAGCCTGACCAATCTGAGTGCTTCCTTGAGACTTTTCAAGCTGTATTTGAGAAGAAAAGAGAAGCAGATCTCTGCTATTGAAACTTTGAAAAGTGGGTCTTGGGCTCAGCTAGTGGTCATCTTTCTGCCATGTGGACAAAGCTGTACTAGCAGAAGGAAGCCGCCATGCAGAGAGAAGCTTAGATGAGGAATGGAAAGGGAAGGTCCTGAAAGCATTCAAATGTCTGTGTCTTTGTTCCTGACATGTTACATCTCTATACCTGCCAAGATTATGTGAAATAGTTCAGTATCCAACCAATCCATTTTTATTTCTGCATAACTTAGTTAAGATAGCTTTCTGTTACTTGCAACCAAATCATTCTTTGCTAATACAAAAGAATGGGTATACCTATCCCTTTTTTTTTATCTTAAGTCAAATCCTTATATAGCTTAGGAATGACTGAACTATGTATTAAAGTTTTCTCTTTTTTCTAAGCACCTCCTACTGATGATAACTTTCCATTTCTTTGATGCATATGGGTTCTTCAGTGTTTTGGCAAAACTTATGGACCGTTAAATTCTCAAACTTGTAAAATTTCCATATTGCCATGCTAGGTAAAATAAGATTACGTTATTTATTTTACTACATCCACAGACGGATTTCTAAAGAATGTCACCTGTGAGTATAGTAAATTAATAAGCTGTGGGACCTACAAGCTGAACTTACTACATTAGGGAATTGGAAAAAAAATTCTTAAATGCTTCATTGGGTACTCTTCGTTAGTTCCTATGTCTTGCTCTCTTTTATTAATTCTATTACTGATTTACAATAAGTTATTAACATTTTGCATTTAAAATCAGATCAAAAGATAGTATTTATTTTTTCTGAGTAAAGCAGATATCTAGTTCATTTTACAAGGTTTTGATTGTGTCTGAGTTCCTTATTAAATCACCTCTCTTTCATTTGTTCTTAGCAGTTGCCAGGCAACTCCTGTGATACTTGGTAAAAATATTCTGAGAGGATTTTTTAAGAATAAAATTAGTAGAGACACAGACCCTTTGTAAAGATGGATATTATAGTTGTTCAGATGTAAAATTAGCCACTATGAATGAGGGGTATTATCTAATATTATACTAAATGGGAATTTCTGTCCAATTGTAAGCTGGGTCTCCCACCTACAATTTGCCTAAATTGCAAAGAATATCTTGATTCCTGATTTAAAAAGAAAATGAGGTTGATAAAAAATAGCAATTACTCTTTTATTGAGTTTAAAAAGGTGAGTGACGATAAACGAATTTGCCCAAGCATTTTTCTCGCTGATTCAGGCTGCTGCCCCTGGCAAAATTGCTCAGAGAAAAGCAATCTTTTCATTTAAGATTTCTTATTTCTGTGGTTTAAATGTGTCCCGCAAAGTTCATGTGTTGGTAACTTAATCTGCAATGCCACAGTGTTAAGAGGTGGGACTTTAAAGAGGTAATTAGATCATGAGGGCTTCACCCTTATGAATAGATTAACACGGTTATCTTGGGAGTAGTTTACTTATGGTAGAAGCAGATTCCTCATAAAAGGCTGAGATCCCTTTCCTCAGTCTCTTGAGTGCCCTTTCACCATATGATGCCTTCCACCATGTTATGATGTAGCAAGGAGGCTCCCACTGGATGCGGCCCCTTGATCTTAGACTTTCTAACCTCCAAAACCATGAGCTAATTAGACTTCTATTGTTTCTGATCACCCAGCCTGTGGTATTCCGTTCTAGCAGCACAAAATGGATTAAGATACCTGTTAAGAAAGAATTGGCAAGACTAAGGTGAGGATTTAATCCACTCAGCCTTCTTCTAGAGGGAATCCCATGTAAGAAGCATTTTAATAACATGCGATTAATCACTTAGAAACAAGTCTTATAGAAGAGTGCTGGGAATACTAATGAGAAGTCCAAATGAAATAAACTATGTGAAAGCATTTTTTACACAATACTCTTGGTTTCGATTTTTGTTGTATTGGTACTAGTGCTGGTGGTAATTGTTATTTTAAGAAGAAATTCAGTATAAGATCTTTCTGAGAATGACTTCTGTTTTCTGCATTTCATTTTAGAGGTGAGTGTTAGCCTTGGTGACTGCAAACATGTATGTAGATTGAGGGAGACAAATCAGCTTTTTGAGCTAATGGATGTTTTCAATCAGAAGCCAGAAAGATTTAGGAAAATAGTGTTCTTTTATTAATAATGGCAACCCCACAATCTGTGCTCTAAATCCCATCTCCTTTGCCTTTCTTTTGAATTATGCTCAATCGCTGTCACTTTTCTACATATTAAAATTCCCCCTCTCAGCCAGATCTCTTCCTTGAGTGTATCAAACTATCCAAATCTATTATATTAAGAAATAAGAAAATATAAATGAGCATTTATTTCTTATTTGCTCCTTCTCAGGAATGTCACTCACCTATCACTTACAACTGAATTTCTTGGTTGGGTTGTGAGGTGTGTCTTCACTTATTTCTCAACCGATTATTATTTGGTTTGTCTACATCTCAGAAAGGGCTTTCCCTAGGGAATAAATTTGCTAGTTCAATTGAGACAGCCTCTCTATAGAATTTGAAACTATTGAGAATTAGGAATCAAAATTCCTCTTTAGTTTTCAATTTTATCATTTGATCCTGCTTTCTCTCTAGCTTTTTAGAATTGTTTTAGGGACACTTTCTAACCAAGTTATTGTTTAAATATTAGCACTATTCAGGAATCTTATCTAGGCCCCCTTACCATCTCACTTTATGGATTCTTCCTGAGTGATTTTGTCCCTCTTGAGTTTCTACAACCACTAATTTGCTCTTGACCCAAAATGATGTGTGTATGTCTTTGTGTGTCTGTGTGTGTGTGTTTGTGTGTGAGAGAGAGAGAGAGGGAGAGAGAGACTCCAATCCACATTTAGAGAGAGAGAGAGAGAGAGAGACTCCAATCCACATTTCTTTTCCTTAGCTCCAGAGCTATTCAGCCAAACCCCTTAGAGCTTAGTGTGGATGTCTTAAAACCTCCTAAAATTTAACATGCTCCAAATGACCTCATTCTCCTCAGTACATTTTCACATTCTTTATTTTCCTTTTCATTGAATAGCATGTTTGTTTACATATATTTCCAAGCTTAAATTCTGACCAAATTCTTTTTTTTTAAATTATTATTATTATACTTTAGGTTTTATGGTACATCCTTTGTAGGGACATGGATGAAATTGGAAATCATCATTCTCAGTAAACTATCGCAAGAACAAAAAACCAAATTCTTAACTCCTCTTTTCTTTCCATCTCTAAAACAATTGTCTAGGAAACTAGAGTATTTGTCTCATAAATACTTTTTAAATGTCTCCTCCTTTCCAACCCTATTATCTCTACCATAATGATCTTATCTCTTTCTTGACAGTTTAATCATATATTCTTCCAAAGGCCAACTTAATGCCATCATGGTGCTTCCTCTTTATATTTGTTTAAGGGCAGAGAAAGGTTAAGGGGAAAATTGTACATTTTTCACTTTTCATAGTAGCATGTGGATATTTTTAATATTTCATAAAAATAATATTATATAATAACAAACATAGTTGGGGGTTAGAAGAAATGCATATAGTTTTCCTACTTAAATATTAGCAAGTGAATATATTTGAGAACTTCTGAGAAACATTTTCAGAGATGTGGAGTGAGGGGTATTTTCTGTATCCTTCTGGGTCTTCTAAACTTAGCTATGGTACAAATATTCACCAAATCCAAGGAATTTTAAAAATCCTACCAATACAAGGCCTGATTTTTAAATGCGAACATCTAACTATTCTAGTTTACAGATGTTAAATGAACTCCATCTGTTGCCTTTTTGAATAGTGCAGTATTTCCTTCTCCTGCCGGAATTAATTTAGAATGGTGCTCAAGAGTCTTGGTACCTGGCCTTGGAATATAAAGCCACAGCATTCAACCCCACCTTCTCCCTGACGTGGAATACTTTAGTGGTTACAAGTGCATTCAGTGTTAGAGAATTCTGAAAATTTTCTAGTTAATTCAAAACATTTGAGAGACTAAATCCTGCTATTAATTGGTGTAATTCAGCTCATCCAGGATTTTTAGCTTGTTGATTAATCATGACATGATCGTGATGCTTATATTAGTAGCATGCATGTGTATGCACATAGACAATTACTGTCATGATAAATTGGGCATGGAAATGCTAGAAAAATGTGAGGAATATATAGCAGAAATAATGGCATGCTGTTAATGGAGGAGGAAGAAGAACGGAAAAAGGAGGAGGAGGAGGAGATGAAGAAGAAAGATTGTTCTTGATAAAATCAAAGGTTTATTCAGTATAAAATCTAACTCTGTGGGAACATTTTTAGTTAAGTACTGGAGGCTGAAAACAAAATACAATAGATTAAAAAGTGAAAAGAAGACCAAAAGGTAGACAGTGAGTGCAAACTTGTAAGAAAGCTGGTGGTTAAAAAGAGATTAGAAAGTGGCTCAAGGGAAACAGGACTGGGGAGTTTTTATTGATTAAAAACAAAAACAGATTTTTGCACAATGAACAGAAATACCTTTTGAAGGCAAGGTAATAAACTCTCTTTATTTAAAAAAAAAAAAGAGTGACTTTCTTAACGTTTTTTCTTTTCTTTATAATAGCTCCTTTGCTGTACCATCATCCGTGCATAAGTTCACACGTATCCAACACCAAGTATTTCCCCACTTGAGCACGGCAGTGTAAGATACTACACTGTGTAAAGAATCTCTCTCCTTTGTGGGACGTGGATGGAGCTGGATGTCATTATCTTCAACAAACTAACACAGGAACAGAAAACCAAAAACTGCTGTTCTCACTTATAGGTGGGAGCTAAATAATGAGAATACGTGAGCACAGAGAGAGGAACAACACTCATTGGGGCCTATCGGGGAGTGTAGAGTGGGAAGAGGAAGAGAAGCAGGAAAAATAATTAATGGATACTGGACTTAATACCTGGGTGATGAAATAATAGGTACAACCAACCCCCAGGACACATGTTTACCTATGTAACAAACCTGCACATCCTGCACATGTACTCCTGAACTTAAAATAAAAGTCTAAAAAGAAAAAAGATCTCAGTCCTGCTGTATCCCAAACAGGAGGAATTTTGGGAGGTCTAATATCTTTGAGATGATAGCTATGACTTGATGACTTGGACATTTCCTGTAGATTGTCATTTCCTGAAGCCAAGGCCCATATCAATAATTCATTTGCATCATCTTCAGCATCTGAGCACGGTGATGTGCATATACAACCTGTGGAGGGGGTTGTTGAAAAACATAAAAGGAGGTTGAATGTGTCTGTCCATTTCTAACTCTGTTCCTGTGACATTTTTACATATGGCAATATTTGTAGTCTCTCAAATCAAGAAGATATAGAATTTCTAAAGATTTCTCACTATTCTCATTTAATATGTCAAAGTCTGCAATAAGATGCCTACATCTTTGTAACACATTACCATTTATAGATATTTTCAGTCTTAATATCTCACATGAAGAAACTGAGACCCTGTGATTTAAACCACTAGGATAGAGTCTTTCTGCAGAATGCCAGTCACTTGCTTTTTCTACCATATCATGGCTTGACCATTGAGCATTTGCCATATAAAATACCGATGTGATATTGTTCATCTGAATTAGGTTACTTTATTTGTTAGAGTATTGTGGTGAACATACAGATTTCCACAGAGGACCAGAAAGACAGAAGATGATAAGGGAGAAAATACAAGTTTAGGAGACCCACTGGACACCCTGTTGAAGTATGGTTGCAGAGAGTTGGCAGATAGGAATGATCCCCTACAGATGAGAGTGATCTGCTGACCCAGCCTAGCTTCATCCAGTCCCCTAAGCCTAACTGAACTATTTCTGTGACTTACTAGTAGCCAGTTCATGAGTTAGTGCCAGCTTCCCCTGATGATGCCCAAGTCCTAGACTATAATGACAAATGCTTTTGCCCAAACTCTGAGTTTTTATACTCTGAGTTTTTATCCTCATAGTTTTATTAAAGCATGATCTACAAGCACTAACTCTGACTATGTTTTTACTTGTCTTCCATTTGTCTGCAATTCTCATTTTTAAAATCTCCTATTTTGGTTTAAGATTGCTGCTCTAGTATTTCAGTCTAGTTTCTTGAGTTTATTCCTGTTACTCAGTTCTGGTATGTGATGTAGGCCAAGTACAATACTGAGAAATCTTGAATGCTTTTAGCAAGAAAGCTTCTTTGCTCTTATAATAGTCTCCCAATATTGTTTCGTTTTTATATTACTTTTTTGTTTTTCCACCAGAATCTATATTTGATATATGAAGAAGGCAATAATAGAATCATAGACTTTTATAGCTGAAGGGACATTTGGGATCAGCACAGAATTTGAATGGAGATGCCTTAAATTTTTGGCAGTGTCTAACGACTTCCCTATGGGGCCCATGACCCTCTGTCTGCTCTGTTTTAAGTAGAATAGATCTACTTTTTTCTGTTTTGTTTTCATCTTGTTCTTTTTCCTAAATTGTTTATTTATAATTAATACAATATATTTGCTGCTTTATGAAAATAAGCAAAAATTCTGAAAACCACATGTAAAGTCCAACCATTGTGACAAAGATAAGTGACACAACTATTGCTTGGATTGTTCAAGCAACTTTCCTGAAATTCTGTTTGGATTTAAAAACCACTCCAAACTCCTGACCTTGTGAGTTTCTGTTTTTCTTTATAAATCTGTCTTTATAATATATTCATTAGTCCTGTACTTATATCCATGTTCATATTTCCTCTCCATGTTGTTTGGGCTTTTGTGACAGAGTTACCAGACAACTGTGGCAGTGTGTAATGATCACTAGACACATAGACACGGCATCAGAAGACTTGGGCTCTAGTCTTATTTTTTTTATTTGTTTGTTTGAGATGGAGTCTCGCTCTGTCGCCCCGGCTGGAGTGCAGTGGCAACTATCTTGGCTCACTGCAATCTCCGCCTCCCGGATTTAAGTGATTCTCCTGCCTCAGCCTCCCAAGTAGCTGGGACTACAGGCATGCACCACCACGCCCAGCTAATTTTTGTATTTTTAGTAGAGACAGGGTTTCGCCATGTTGGCCAGGATGGTCTCAATCTCTTGACTTCGTGATTTGCCTGCCTTGGCCTACCAAAGTTCTGGGATTACAGGCATAAGCCACCACACCAGGCCTCTAGTTCCATTTTTAAGACTTATTACATGTGTGATTTGAGTCTGGTCATATATAAGCTCATGTGCCATATAGGCTTGTGAAGAGTGCTTTTAAGCTGAATTATCTCTATAAAAATTCTAGGCTTGTTATCAGTAAGTATTGTATATATATGCTTCCTGGCCTCTAAATCTGTCTTCTGCTTCTTTTTACATCTTCATTTAATGTCAGGCTGCCCATGGTAACTTTGCTGCAATCAGACTGACCTTTCAGGTTCTTGTACATAATGCAGTTTTTCTGCTTCTAGACCATTTTGTTCTCCTTAAAGGAAACTATCTCACTAACCCTTTGCATGGCTAGATCCTTTTTATTTTTTATGTTTCAACTCACAGACCCTCTTTGATTACCTAATCTAAAGTAGACTGTTTCAATTATTATACTTGTACCTTACCTTCATTCTGATTTGTTTATTCATAGCATTTATTACAAAATAGAATTACCTTGTTTGTTTATTCGCTGTCCTCAGAATCACTGTGAGGCAGAGGCCTTTTCTGCCTTGTTCAGTGCATGTCTCCTGTGCTTGCCAACATAGTAGATGTTCATGTTCATTAAATATGTATTAAATAATGGAAGGAAGGAAGGATGGAAGGAAGGGTACATTGAGGCTTGTACAGTAGTTCTCTCATTATTTGCAGTTTTGCTTCCCTCAGTTTCAATTCCCCATGGTCAACTGCAGTCTGAAAATAGGTGAGTACAGTACAATCAGCTATGGAGAGAGAGACTACATTCACGTAAATTTACTACAGTATATTGTTATAATTTTTCTATTTTATTGTTAATCTCTTACTGTGCCAAATTTATGAATTAAACATTAAGTACATATGCATAGAGAAAACCATATCATGTATAGGGTTGGTACTGAGTTTCAGGCATCCACTGAGGGTCTTAGAACCATATACCTTGCAGATAATCGGGGGGAGGCTGGGCTACTGTATCCAATTTTCTTCTCATTTGACATCAGTGTTCACTGTAGCATATGAAGAAATACCTCAAAATCTGGAGTGCTCTTTAGACAATCTATGTGATGATACCCACTCTAGATTTTTTTTTTTTTTTTTACTGCAGTAGGCTATAGAATTCCAAAGCCTGCCTCAGTATAGTTATTTATGACTCTGTTTATACCACTTTATATTGGTGTATGTCTAATTCTTAGAACCATTGGAAATATCATTCATAATCTTCAGTTATAGTGGAATTGGAAGGAGTGCTTGCTTAGCATAGGAGCCAGGGTTTTCAGTGACACACAGGTGCTGCAGATCCTTTCTTCTTAGACCAGACTGTCTCCTTATCATGTCATTTAGGATTGCTTTTTGCCTCCAAATGTAACAGAGTTGGGATCTCAGCTACCATGTCTGTCTTGCTTTTATCTCAACCGAATAAATCACAGTTACTTTGCTCCTGATTTTTGAACTCATCATGAGAAGAAGCCTTTCTCTGAGAAAAACAATCCTCCACTATGGAACTTACTACTTCAATTAGTTTATCAGATTCTCTCTTAAGATATTTTATAAAAGAAAGATACAAATATTTGCTTTCTCTTGGTGCATGTAGCTAGGACATTTAGTGGCAACTAAGGCTTGCTATTGGGTATACAACTGGACCTTTAAGCATAGGAATTTGCATAGACATTGTTCCCTACTTTTGAAAACCTGAATTTCTCAGGCAAATGGGGCATAGCTTAAACATTATCTACCCAGAACAATAGCAAATAATTGCACATCATGAAAGAGAGATTTTTAAATAAATATATTTACATTTTATTTTTAAAAAATTTAGATACATGTATTAATAGAAGAAAGGCAATATCTGTGAAATTCTCAATGACAATATTTACTTGTTGAAAGTCCTTATTTGAAAGTAAGTACTACCAGATATTCTCACACAAAAAATAATATTTATTTATTTAAATTTGACATGTAGCCATTCTCTTCTCTCTAGTTCCTGCTTCCATTTTACTTTTCTAGCAAAGATGTATTTATGTAAGTGTTTAAAATTCAAAATATGTGCTAATTGATGGTAGGAAGAGTGATGCCAAAAAAATTTGCCACAAGAATGAAGCCAAAGGTTAAAATTCTGCTGCAGTGACTTCAGAAAGAATTGATTTTATATTAAATGTGGAAAACTATACAGAAAATAGAGTTTACTTATTCAATGAATACGTATTGCATGCCTACTATGCACCCGTTGTGTTCTAGGGATGAATAAGGAAAACGAGTTCCTCGCTCTCATGGATTTTATTTTCAACTAAATAGATGCAGATAAGAATGAATGAATGAATGGCAAATGAATAAATATACAATATTGTCAGGAAATGATAAGTGCTATCTAGTGAATTAAAGATGGTCATGAAAGAAGTAGAGTATATGGTTAACTGCAAACTTATGGTTAGAGGATTCAAATTTAAGCTAAATTTAGAATGATAACAAAGCAGTCACTGGGAAAAGTATTCTAAGTAACATTAAAACACAAGGTAGAAATTAGTATAGTTTGGTTGAGGAACAGAAAAAAAGCTAGTATTGCTAAAAGGAAGTGAGTGTGGGTAAAAAGTGTGAAGAAGATTCATAAATGAATGGAAACAGATTATTATACAGGGCTTTAAAACTCGGGATTAGAGGTTTGGGTTCACTTCCCAGTTTAATAGGGAGCCATTCGATAATTTTAAGCAAGGCCACTACAAGGTTTCATTCATGTTTTGAAAATAATCACTGTAGTTACCACATAGAGATGGATGGAGTCAAGGGAACCAAAATGGATTCTGGGAATTAACTAGATAGGTGGCTCTTGAAGTAATTCAAACAGAGGTAATTGTGACTGGGACTAGGATGGTGGTCATGTAATAGAAAAGAGTGGATGGTTTCAAGATATGATTTGGAGTCAGAAGAACTTCTTGATATTGAATATGCGAGATGGGAGAAAGAGAAGAACAAAGAAAAACTCTATATTATTGGACTGAGATAATGAGATTATGATCCCATTTACAAAAATGAGGAAGACTGATATAGAAGTAGGTTTTTGTGTAAAATCAAGAGTTCTGTGTTGTCCATATTAAAATTAAGTTTGAAATACTTATAAGATTTCTATGTGGTGACAAGGAGTAGTCAGCTGGAAATAAGAAGCTATAGTGGTCAAAAATAAAATGTTTAAAGTCATGGGCTGAAATGAAGTCACCTGAGGAGAAAGTGAAGAGCAAAGACAAAGCCCTGGAGGAATACAATTAGAGGTTCACCAGAGGATGTGACTCACCCCAAAGAGACAAGGATGACCAGTAAGATTGAAGAATACTAGAGAACAGAAGAATACCCTAGAAGCCAGAAGGAAAACAAGTTTCAACTGTTTTGTATACTACTGAGAGATCAGTAAATATTTATAACATGGTGATAGATGCCCTAGAGAACGATTCAACAGTCTAGACTTCTGGGCTTCTCTTTTTCATTTTGGTGAGAAGGTGAAGCGAGTTCACCTCTCTTAATCTTTTTTTATTCAAATATAAAGTGAGTCACCATTTCTCTGCTTTTATGCACAGGATAAACATCATTAAATCACAGCACTCTCTTGATGAATCTGAACTCTATCAGGAGCCTTTTTCAACACAATTCTCATAACCATCCTGGCCCATTTCAAAGTTGGTATGTGAGGTGACATCTCCTTACAATCCCTGCTGTAAACATTCTTTGAATCATTTTATAACTTTGTTTTTATTTTAAGATTGAATGAAAATGGTATGTGATACTTCATCATTTTAAAAATCAACTCAGTTAATAGTTTAGTTTTAATTTCTGTCCTTTGTGATATGATCCTGAAAATCCTTGTGTGACTTTATAAATGTATTTTAAGATCCTGGAATTTGTAGATTCACCATGCAAATAAAACACATCTCAGATACATGAGTTCATTATCAAAATATCCAAATAGTTCTATATACTGGATGAATGACCTAAGTAGCTTAACTTTTTGTTTCTTAATTTTCCTTTCATGGAGATAATGATGAACATTAATGTGGACTAAATCTGGCAGGCAAAATAAACAAGAGTTAATGTAGTATTATAACGGGGATCTGATTGTGATGTTAGAGTCAGATGCCAAAGCAAAGATTTTAGGCAGACAGTGAACAACGATAAGCAAAGGCACAATGTTGTGTGAGGTAAAGGGTAGCAGAAATGTGTTCTAAACAGAAGAAAGAATGATGCGGAAACTCTGGAGTGAAGATCTCATAGTGTTTTCGGAACTGAAATGAGACCAAAATAGTTGGAGTGTGATGAGCTATAGGGAAGATTAGCCAGTGGCTCAGTTGCAAGACATGAAATTAAGGGGCAAATGACATAATCATCCAAGGTTTTTGTTTTTTTTGTTTTTTTTTTTTTGAGACAGAATCTGGCCCTGTCACCCGGGCTGGAGTACAATGGCACGATATCGGCTCACTACAACCTCTGCCTCCCGGGTTCAAGCAATTATCCTGCCTCAGCTTCCCGAATAGCTGGGATTACAGGTGCCAGCCACCATGCCTGGCTAATTTTGTTGTATTTTTAGTAGAGACAGAGTTTCACTGTGTTGGCCAGGCTGGTCTCAAACTCCTGACCTCATGATCTATCTGCCTCGGCCTCCCAAAGTCCTGGGATTACAGGCGTGAGCCACCACGCCCAGCCATCCTAGCATTTTTAAAAGATCACTCAGGCAGTGCTAGGGAGAATAGATTTGAGATAATAATGGTTTTAGGGAAACTTGCCAAGGGCTATGACAGTAGTCTGGAAAAAGATGGTGTTACCTTGGCAAGAGACATGATTTGTAGAAATAGAAAGTCAGGCAGGTGCCAAGGATTCTGTCAGTTCTCATAATCGACCATTTGTTCCTTCTATCAGTGGCATAAACACTTTGAATCCTATTAAGAACTTTGGTACATGTAAAAGTTATTATGTTTTAGTGAATACTTTCTCTAAATAAATTTTCTATAATATTCCATGGACCAATGTCTTTTTCTCATTTTTTTAAAAAAGATGATTAGTTTTAATTAAAGAAAAGCTTCTAGTTGCCAGATGTGTTTAGACTACAGACAAAGCCATGCCCCCTATATCTATGTAAAAGAATGTTTATAGTATAATGATAAAAATATGTAAGTGCATAAAATTCTGGTAAGACAGAACGAGGATTTGATGCCAATGCCTCTCCCAGCACTGGATGACCAGGGTGTTAGTCCTAATTTTTCTTTTGTCTGTTCTTGTCACCTAAGAAAACTTGCTTTCTAGATGCATATACAGTCCTCAGGCTAATGGTAGGAATATTTATAGAGTGTTAAGCTTTCCTTAAATATTTATTATAAAAACATCATTTATAGATAATATTAAAATGAACAGAACCAAGTGAGATTATAATCTCATTTCTCCTTTGACTGGTTTTATGTCTGGTCATTATTGCTAAAAAGATGGAATGCATTTTTGGATTCTTGTTCTACCATTAAATTACTTAGTTTTCACCTTATCCCAGAGAGACTGCCACATGGAATGAATAGTCCAAACTCCACACTTACAAAACTGGGATTCTATAAATTTGTAAGTCCAGTGAGAAACAATATAAGGACTGTGTCTATGGATAAAGCTAGAGCTTTCCTCAGATAATTGTTTCACTTTATTACTAAACAAAGGAGAATGCATGCAGATAATTTATCAGAAAGGTCAGAATGTTTAGATAATATCTTTATAGAAACTTTAGCATTTAGAATCAATAATGTCATTGAAAACATAAAAAAAGTCAGTGAAAACAAAACTATAAAGTAGCATAATTCAGGGCAATGAAATCAGTTTAAGATTTCTTTTGTTCTCTTTCTCTTTGTAACAAGGTACACTGAAAATAAGCAGATGGCATTCTGTGGGCTGAGGATGAATGACTAAGGAGTCATGGCAGGATTGCATCACAAGATTATGTGTAATTGATGCATTTAGCTCTAAAAGCTGTTGGTTCTGCAGAATGTTTAAAGCATTGCTGAAATGGCATTGAGAGAAAAAACTGGAATTATTCAAAATTACAATAAGATAGAAAATAAGGTGTTTTCAATATCACTTTTTTAGTCATTATGATGATTCTAATCATTGGTAATGCTAAAAGTTGTACAATGTGTCATGATATTATTATAAATAGTAAGGTCAGTAAGACCATTGTATTTTTAGATCTCTGCGTTTATCTTGCTCTTTTTTTTTTCTTCTTTCATTTAGCATTTACTGAGGTCTTACTATTTGTTAGACACTGAGGTTATTAAATGAATACTATTCTGACCCACAAAAGGCTTATAATCTAGGAGGATAAATAAATTGGTAAATTGATAATTATGAATGCTATAATTATGCAAAAAGCCTGTCATTTTACACAATTATTATAATAAAATGAACTTAGCCTATATACTCTCTTACTATTTCTAAACTGCTTTTGTGTTTCAATTATCTAAAAGCTTACATGGGGCAAATGTTATTCTCAATGATTTGTTTTTACAATTTAAAAATGAATACTTAAAGCTTCTATTTTAAATGCATGCCAGTTTGCTTAATTGTACTTATGTTACAGATAGGCTGAATAATGCCTATTTCAAGGGTAGAAATTGGTCTACCAAAACAAGACCAGATGCTCTTCAAGAGGCTTATTTGAGTTACTGTGCTTGAACTTAGTTTTAGAAATTTGAAAGTAAAGGGAAAATGAAATCATACTGAGTTACATAAATCCTTATCAGAAAGAAGAAAGCAGATTAGTTCTCTGAGTCAGGTAAACTTTTTCTTGCTCTTGATTTTAAAATAACTTTTTCATGGGCGGGCACGGTGGCGCAAGCCTGTAATCCCAGCACTTTGGGAGGCCGAGGCTGGCGGATCTCAAGGTCAGGAGATCGAGACCATCCTGGCTAACACAGTGAAACCCCATCTCTACTAAAAATACAAAAAATTAGCCGGGCGTGGTGGCGGGCGCCTGTAGTCCCAGCTACTCAGGAGGCTGAGGCAGGAGGATGGTGTGAATCTGGGAGGCGGAGCTTGCAGTGAGCCGAAATTGTGCCACTGTACTCCAGCCTGGGCAACAGAGTGAGACTCTGTCTCAAAATAATAATAATAATTATAAAAATAATAATAATAATGTTTTTCACATGAGACCTCCTATAGAAAACATTAAGTCAGCAACTCATATTATGCTTTTATACCTAAACATAGAAACAATTTTAATATGACTATTTCTTAGAATGGCCCTCTATAAAGCTATACAGTGAAATGATTATATTCAAGTATCTGAGGGAAAAGGACTTTACAGGAGGCTAGCCAAGTATGCTTGAGAAATACTGGGTCCTGCTGCTCCAGTGTATTATGTAAAAATGAAACTAGTTTAAGGAGTATAAGAAAAGCGTTACCTTTATATTGTTTTAATTATAGATCATTTATGTCACCATGGCTTCGATGAAACTTGTATAGATGATAACTATGGTTATGTTTTCTGATATAAACCTGGTGCCCTAGTTTTTGTAGCTCTGGAGAAGGGCAAGCGATTTGCTTTGGAAACCAAAAAAGGTGATAAGGTTAGCATTCATTCTATTATAGGAGCAGTCTGTAGTCAATACCACACTGCATTCCCATTTTATAGATAGAACTGATTCTTAGAAAATTCTCAAAATTAGTAGCCTGGGGATGATATGAGAACTTGGTTTTTCTAATCCCTGATACAATCAAGTTATTAATATAATATTAGGAATTTCCAGAGAGCAGAGGACCTTGACAGTAAATACACCGGAGATAGCAACAAGGGATCGTGAAGGCGGCAGCTTTTCTTATATGTGTGATTCACATTTATCTTTGTGGTTTATTTTTAAATGCTGCCAGATCATTTTGCTAATTAATGAGGCATAAATTTCTGGGAAATCACTTAACTAATCAGAAATGGAGGAGATTTTATCTGTAGTAGAATTTTGAGTCTCCATTAGGACATTGTATGATAAGCACCTATTCATAAGCAAATTATTGCATTCTGGTCATGTCTTCACCTGGACCAAATGGAAGATTGACTAAGAGATAACTGAAAATCTCATCATTCCAAAAGATTTGGAAGAAGATACGTTTTCATACACATTCTGTGTATTTCATTGTAGGCAAAACATTGTCAGTTATAATTTTCAAGGATATTTTATACTTTTAGTTGTTTTTATCTGCTCACTTGAGAAAAATAGAATAATATGAGAAAATGAAATATATGTTATAGTTATCTGTGTGTTTATACTAGATAAGTCTCAAGGTACTTTTTCCAAAACCCATGTATACTGACCTTAATCACAGTCTTAATATCCCTGAACTACCCCAATCATTACCTAGAGGATTCAATGTTCTCTGGAATATACACTGTACAGGGACTGTTCAGGGACAACAATTCCTTCCAGATAGCAATCTTAGAGATATGCAGTTTCCAGCAAGTTTCAAAGTCATCTCTTTATCTTAACCCAATCCTGTTAGTAGATTTATGAAAACTGAATAAGTATTTTTACCATGATGCTCTTAAAGCAATACAGTAGCACAAAATGGATTGGAATTTAATATAAATGGATGTTGCAAATTGGCCAGTATGTATACAAAACAATCTGTTGTGGCCACCCAAATCTTAGGGGCTAAACTCTGGCTGTTACATTCATGGAATTAGATAGATATAGAGAAGCCATGTGGTAGATATATTTTCGCTAATCCATTAAAATGACACAGAACAGCAAACTTCTGCCCAAGAGGAGATAGCATCTGTGATGCCACAGAGCCACTTAGTGACAAATTAAGACCTAGAACTCAGTTCTCTGATAAGCAGTTTACTGTTTCACTAGTATACAAGTTGTATGATACTGAAATGTATACCTTTGCGGGAAATATATGCAGCAGCTGATGATGCTTAGAAATACAAATGTTTCTAATGTGTCAAGGAAAAATATTGTAATGGCAAATTTCTGAATGTTATATCCATGTTAACAGAACCTGAGTATCACATGTTAACATTTGCTCAAGAGCCAAAGGAATCTCTCAATTGTTAAGAAACTATAGACTTGGGACCAGTGTTGACAGATCAGGATTTAAAGGACAAATAGCCCCGCATGTTAAGACGTGGACTGTATAGGGCCTAAGTGTTTAAAACAATCCTCATGAAATCTTAACCTTTTCCTGAGGTGCTTTCATACATTCAGTTGTCATCATTTTAAAATTGAAGACCATTCAGCACTGGAGCTTGACAGGAATATTAAATGTATCATTCATCTTAAGAAGCACTAGGATTAATGTTACTGTAATTTCTGAAATAAAAATGGTAAAAATGATCTCTGATTGGTTGGAAGAGGTTCCAGCTGTGCCATGATTTGATTTAATGATCTAGAAACTGACCCACTCAATGATTTACTTTTAAGCATGCTTATCTTTGAAAAGAAATGGATTTTAGGATTCTATATTTTACCTTAGAATATAGATAAATTATTTTAGGAAGGAAAAACAATAAATAAAATTGCTTCTGATTAAGGTATTAAATAATATTGTCCTATTACAGATCTTTTTTTTTTTTTTTTTTTTTTTTGCCGTGAACACAACAAAGAATATACCAGACTGAGAACTTGGAAATCAAATAAACTAAGCTTTCTTAAATCTCTAGAAATATTAAGGGAGAAGATGGTCCAACTGATTCAGGCTAATGGTCATCTCTTTGTATTTCTCAATTGCTCTTTCAACAGTACCTAATTAACATCTAAACTTCACTTGCAGGAATTTCTAGGTTGTTTGTGTGTCTTGCAAATGTTCCTTTAGATGGACATCAACTTACAACCTGAGGGACAGAGACCACGTTGGCCCCAATAGCTGCATATGTAACTGTATATAAAGGTCTGAAGAAGTCACTGCTGTTTACTTTCCTCCTCACTTCTCAAATACCCACATTTTCAGTCTTAGCATCAGAGATGGGGAAGGCTGGGGAACTGACACGGATAGAGAAGAAAAGAGAATAAGAGCAACAAGAGAATTTAACACAAGAGGAGCTATGACTATATTCCAAAGTGGAGGCCTTCAAATATGAATATTATTTGATGCCTGTTTTAGAGATAAATTAGTCACCATGTTTTATATTGGGATGAGAGAAATCATAGATTCACACTTACCTTTATAATTCTTTGAAGAAAAAATGGAGAGCAGACCTTATTTTACAAAAAACAAATAAATGAAACTAAATACTTAAAGGTAGCATCATGACAGTTACCCCTTAGTTAACACTGATTTTATCTAGCATTAACACAGGTTACATTTATCATCAAATTTCATATGTATTAAGTTGTGGTCCCTTTTATGGTCTGTTCACAGAGTATTTATGATTTTTACATGGCAATTATAGGGAAATGCCATTATCTGGACTAGTGGGGAAATAATTGGACTAGATGTCAGAATTTCTGAGTTTTATCATGCCTGGTATTGAGCCATGTTACTTTAGGAAATTCACTAACCCCCTTAAGGAAAGTTAAAGCATCGTGATTTTACATGTATGAGTTGATAGTATGCTTTTGTTTTTCTAAATGAACAGAGTAGTATATATATATTAAACATTTGTATCATATTTAAAATTATTTAATGTCAACTCTTTGTTCAGAATTATCATCCTCAATTATGGCTTTTAGTATGAAATAGAAAACAGTGGCTTTCAAATATTGTTTACTGTGATCCAGAATAAATAACAATATATTTCACATTACATTTCAGTAAATACATGATAGTATACACACACACACAAACACACACACACACACACACCCCTAAAAATATTATTTCTACTTATGATGCACTTTGACTTTTGTGTTATATTCTATTTCATTTTTTAAAAATTCTGTTTGTAATCCACTTAATCTGGTTGAGAAGTTAAGTGAAATGAAGGATTTATAGGGTGCTGTCAAGGAAAAATAAATTTGATGATACAGTCTGCATAGCCCCATACAAGATCTAAATGCACTGAAATTTTTAGTTAATTTTCTAACTGACCAAATCAGATCTTAGTTGAACTGGTGATACTTATTACTGGTTTCTCTTTCCCAGAATCTTGATTTTCAAGGTTCTTTCTATTTCTAACATTTTATGTTCTAAGGTAATGATACCTAAATTTGGAGACACAGAAGAAACCATTGACTCCCGGGACATGAGGACAAAGTGACAATATCCTGAAGTGCTTATTTTCCTCTTTTAGCTTTCTCATTTGGGAAATCATACTTCTTAGCAGTGAGAGAACTAGAGCCCAAAGAGATAGCAACAGATGGAAAGAAGAAGAGATACAAGCCCCCTCCTTGCATCTGACCCTTTGCCACACAGATATGCCTTGGACATTGGAACTCTATGAATGGACTTTAAAATCTGTCCTTAAATATTTTAATTTTTAATTATTCTTTTTTGTTACTCAAGTAAGTTGGATGGTGGGTAACATTCCATGCTACCCAACATAATTTCCTAATTGCCAATAGTTTCTTCCATATTAGAGACAAAATTAGACTTACCACTGAAATTATCACCATTCTGACAGGTATTTTTGAAAATATCACTTATATTCTTATTTTTATAGATTAAGCCAAAGCAGAAAGTGAAAAATGCAAGCTGGTTGGATACCTTTATTGGCAATAAAATAAAGCAGAGTTCTAATTAAGCTATTTCTGTTAAATGATCATAGACAACTGCTCATCTTACAGATTTCAGATTTTTCTTCTATCCATTCATGCTTTCAAAAATCTATCCCTAACTTTTCTTTTAGATGACCTTTGTGACTGTTGGAACTGTCTAGATTTTAAATTATAGAAATCCAACTATAAAAGAATAACAAATTATTTTGTCCTGATTAAATACCTACCATGTGCAAAGCATTGTTCAAATTGTTGGAAATATGCCATTGAAAGAGATAGATACAACTTTTGAATTTATATTCTAGAAGGTAAATTAGAAAAGTTATGGACTAAACTATTATAAACATTCATATAAATATTCATGTAAACATTCATATAAACATTCATAAAATCTATTATTATATTTTAAAAGTTACAAATATGCTATCCATTATAACTTTTGTTAAAATATAAATGTATCATATATATATAGAAAAGATTGAAAACTATATGT
The DNA here is from genome assembly GCF_028885655.2 of Pongo abelii. Taxonomy (NCBI): domain Eukaryota; kingdom Metazoa; phylum Chordata; class Mammalia; order Primates; family Hominidae; genus Pongo; species Pongo abelii. The sequence continues at coordinate 29,229,755 of NC_071998.2, forward strand.
GAGCGTTTAATTTGACAGTGTTTCTGTGAGAATTGTAATTATTTTGGCACACTATATTTTCCGGATTTTTTCCTAATAAAAATATAATATTTCATTGTAAAAATTAATACATATTCTGTATGTATATATGTAGTATTAATTTTAATTGTTACTACTTCTAGCTCTTCTACCAAGTGTGCAGCTCCCTAAAACCTTGGAACTGCTTTTGTTGATTCTAACATACCCTTATCCTCCAGTGTATCACAGTTTTTTTATTCAATTAATTGAGCAAATGATTTGTAAAAGAAAAGATTAACATGGCTTCCACCTGGAAGGAGTTTACAACCACGTGGTGAAATAGATATGTGAATGACTGGAGATTACACAGTGAGGCAGACAAAAGGAATGTAGATCTGAACCACAGAGTAACTCTAAGGTAACTGAAATTAAGTGATCATAAATAGTATTTGCATATTTCTAGCTACCCTTAATTTTGAGGTCACATTTTTGCATCCCTAAGTCAGATCATTTTATGTGGTAGAAATGAGTAGAGACTGGGAACAGAATCTTTAAAATTAGAGCCATCTTGAAAAATTGTTTACCAATCTGGATCATGGTTAGGCTTCATCTAAATTATTTCTTGGTATTATTTTTTATAAGTTCTTGCTCAGTATACACTCTCCTGAGATCATCAAAAACTGTTCAGTGTAAAGCACTACCTTGAGGCTGTCAGGTTGGCCCTACCTATCTTGAACAGCTTTGCATTGCTGTTGGCTTATAAATCTCTAAGCCTCACCATTGGCAAGAGCTGTAATTACTATGACAGGAACCAAAGACTCAAGCTTCTTGCATGGTCATTAACTGTATTTGAGGGTTAATGCTTCAAAATGAGATCCTTTCTTATCCAGCAGTCTGATTAGGAAATGAACTGGACTACTGTAATTAGGATTCAAATTTACTGCCTATTTCTGAGAGAGGTTCCGTGGATTGTAGCATCTCTAGCCAATCATGCCATGTTGCTCAACCTTACAGCATGGCTTATTAACTGTCCATCTGCTTTTACGTGTGGCTTTCCATCTCATCAAGCAGCTTGAGGACACACTTCACGCACTAGAACTGGCTGGGAAATAACTATATACTCATTGTAATATAACCCCATTGTTATTTACAGTTAATTTAGAAAAGATGAGCCAGTGTATTCTTGTCTCTATGCATAGAGTCAGATATCATTTTCAGAGTGGCATATTATTTTCTTTCACTTGATGAATGTTTACTGTCATGGCTCAATAAGAGATGAGCTACAGTCTGCTAGTTTTGGCAGTGTCTGCTTAGTGGGGATGTTAACTTGTCCTCCCAAATTACAGCTCCATTTATTTTATCCAGTTTCATTAATCTTCTGAGTGCCTTCATGGCCAATGATATGGCTACTGCTAGCATTGAGTAGAGAATTGATTATAAGTAGACTAGAGCAATACATCTATGGGAGCCAGACCCCCCAAATGATTTGGATGTCATTTTAATTAACACAGAACAGATTTATAATAGACTGCAGCATTATTTGCAAAAGGACAATCTCTAGAGAGATAACTAAGAAAGACATAGAATATGACTCTCTGGGGAAAAAATACGCTGGGAATATAAATTGAAACTTCAAAATATGGTGATTTCTGGTAGGCCATACCAAAAAATAGAAACATTTCTCCATTTTTGTGAAAGAAAATCAAGTTCAACTCAGAAGACATTTTTACATGGAAATGCTAACTACCAAGTTGATTTTCTGTGGGATGGGAAAAGTTACTGCAGCTGAAAAGAAACTAGGAACCTATGTTGATTTAGAAAGATGCTATGAATCTGAAATCTCTCTTGTGTTTCTCACTGCTGACATGTAAAATGTCATTTTGATTCTGCTCATCCTTTCATCAAAAGCGTCAACATGTCAAATACCATAGAATCTTTGAAACAAAGTCAATAAACCTAAGTTCTAAAGTAAGAAAGAAAATAACTGTCACTGTTATGAAAAAAAAAAGTTTTTTGCTAAATGATTATTTTTTGTAATGGTTCTTATTTCCTCATCAGCTTACATTATAATTTCAGAGATGCATTTCTAGGAGGAAATTTTTGATTCCTGGAAAATTATATGGCTTATTCCTAATGTACTCAGTAATCTTGTCAAACCAAGTGATGAGTATGATGATGATAATCGCTAATGCTTATGGCACACTTAAGTTGTGCCTGGCTAAATGCTTTTTATCTTCCTCACTTATATTTCTCATAACAACTCTGTGACGTAGTAAAAATTACTACTTCTACTTTATAAATGCAGAACATCTTTATCAATTACCATGAGGAACTCAGGCCTCAGAGGTCACTGCCATTTCTGGCATTCTAATCCCCACACATTTCAGCACAACTCCCTACCTGATTTGATTTCTCTCCTCTCAGTTCTTAAAACCCTGCTACTTTTCCTTCACTCATCACCAAATATTGGATAACTTAATCTTTTAAAACATTTCTTTGATAATTTTGATTTTCATGGTTTATTTGCAATGTCTGTCCCTTGATGGTACAGCCTCCCATGCATCCTCCTCAAAAAGTGATTGTTTCTTTTTCACACCCCTTCATATCACTGGCCTTGGGTGGGATACGGACATTGCTTCTCTATCTTGCTCAAAAAGCACCCAACTTTGAATTTTATATCATTAGACTATACTGACCATTAGCTCTCCTTGTTGCAGTCTGCAGTGCCACCCTGGTCATTCCTCCTAATTTCTTGATGATTTACATACTGGCTCATTGCCACTCTTTCTAACACTACTCCTTCGTGATTCTTAGTGATTTCATAAATGTGTGGACTATTTTTATGATAGCCTGGTCTCTTAGTGTCTTGACTTCTCTCTGCCAATTACTTTGTTCTCCATAAAATTATACAAACTCACTACTCATGATCATACCACAAACTTTCTGATTACCAATAATTGCAGCCTGTCCATCATCTCAATTTTTTCTGTTCCTCCTTCTCACCACTGCCTCCTGTCTTTCCACCAAACTTAACAATCTTTCGATCTCTATTTAACTATTTACAATTCATTATTCATATAAATGTTTCCTGTACCTCTCACATTTGTGTCCTTATTTTTCTTCTTATTTAGCTTACAATCAATATTCATTCATTATAATAACTTCTCTTATATGTGCTACTCACTTGCTTTTGCTTGCTTCATTTTGGGAAGCAAGCGAAAAAACCCTGATGAAAGCCACCTTTCAACAGTTCTGTGCCTGCAACTGTGCAGCTGAACATGGCTGGAAGAAAACAGAATTGTTTGTTGAAATCGACTAGTTCCAGGTTAGATTTCTGTTCATCAACCTCAAGTTAATCCATTCACTTGTACTCTTAGACTAATATTTTATACTTTCCTTCCTCCCTCTTCTCAAACCATCAGTACGTCCTTTTTCAAGTCATGGCCTGAAATCCTATTTTAATGAGAAAATAAGTGGAATCATTAGAAACATCCCACCTTCTCTCACCATCACATCTGAAGAGCAGCCATCAGCAGTTCTCATACGCTCTGTTTTATCTCCTGTAACAGTGGGCAAAATCTCCATGTTAATAGCTAAGGTCAACTTCTCTACTTGTGTCACTGGAACCCACTCTTTTTACCTGCTCAAGGTTGTTCTTTCAGCAGATGTTTCCTCTTTATCTTGCACCATCAGTTTTTTTTTTTCCATCCTACTACATCGTTTTGACTTGCAACATGCTGTTATTTCTACCATTAAAAAGAAAATTGTCTGTCTGGCCCAAATCGTTCCTTTAGCTACCAAGCTATATCTTTTCTTACCTTAACAACGAAGTTCTAAGAAATAATCATCTATACTTACTGTCTCCAATTTCTTTTATTGAACCCACTAAAATCAGATATTGACCTTTACGCTCAACCAAAACTGCTTTTGTAAAGATCACTGTTGCTAAATCCAGTGATCACTTATCATTTCTTTTTTAATTGAACTGTCAGCTAGTTCCCTCAATCTCTCTTCATTGAGCTTCTAAGGTACATATTCTCCTGGTTTTTCTCCTGCCTCATGGGCCGCTGCTTCCAGTTTCCTCTCCTGGCCCCACTTCATATCCCCTAAAATATTGAGTGCTCCAGGTTTTTGTCCTTGCGCATTTCTACTGCTCTAACTACAGTCACTTCTTTGGTGATAGCATTCAGCCTTGCATTCTCAATTATCATCAACTTTTTAATTCCAACTTTGTATCTCTAGCCAAGATCTCCCACCTAAGCTCCAAATGCATATATTCAAGGATTTATTTAGATATCTAATAGACATATCAAACTAAACATGTCCAAAATTGAACTCATATCCTCCAACTTTAGGTATAGCCTTCTCACAGCATTTTATATGTTAATTAATGGCAATTCTAACCTTTTAGATGCTCAGATCAAAATCTTGGGTCATTGTTAATTTCTCTTCTTTTTGGCAAAGTGTCTCAGTTCAACCTCAAGCATACATACAATATCTAACAGTGAGATCACAGGACACGAGTGTCATCAGTGTCATCATTTCTGTCTTGGTCTAAGACATCCGAGTTATTTCTGCAGGCATTCTCTCTTTCTCTCTCTCTCTCTCTCTCTATATATATATATGCACACATATGTGTATATGATATCACATATACATTGCTGTATATATATGCATATATATTCATATAGATATGAATTCTTTGAGGATAAAGTATATTTTCTGCTCATATATTGCCAGTGTAAATAACTATTCCAGGAAAATTGATATTTAATCAATATTTGTTGAGTGAATAAGCTGAAACTTAGAGCAATTCATCGTTTATTAAAGCTCTGTGAATTTAAATTTCTCTCCCTAGACTGAGAGTTCTTCACACTATGCTATATTGCTTATTCCTTGAATACACCACTCAATTATTTTCTGTAAATTAAGCCTTTAAAATGTTTCATTGTTGATCTCTTAGAAGCAAATTAATTTATACATAAAGATGTACAGTCTAAAACACACATACACTCACATACACACACAGCCACCATTTTAGAATTAAGTGCAGACCATCATCCAATACTAAAATATATCTCAAACATCTTGGAAAAGAAAAATATTTCAAGCAGAAGAGGATATTACTTCAACATTATATTGGATGCATCCCAGTGTTTGACAGCAATTTGGAGTTAAATACTGTGGGAATACCTTTATCTATAATGATTAATAGATTTTTCACTTCAAATACTTTAAAATTTAGAAATCTTTAAAATTTAGAATCCTCTTATTCTTAAAGAAACACATGTCCTCCCTCTTATCAATTTGTATATAAAAATCATCATGATGTGGATCTTGTCTTAATGAAATATGCTAATTGCTGACACCTTCCTATTTTCAGTTAAACAATGAAAAATGAGAACATTTCAGTAGATTTAGTGCACCATTTAGCTAATTTTCATCATAAAAGTATTCATTAAGCACTCATTTATATATGCTGTGCTTGCCATGTGTTGTGGTATCAGACCAGTTTTAATATAAATATCAAATTCTGACACCTAAAAAAATAATTTTGAGATGCAACTTTAAGAGCTTTTGAGGTTACACCCGTCTTTGAAGATTTTATAGGTCACATATATTCAAAGTTGTATTCATAGCAAATGATTATGTGTATCAAAGAGATAATGTTCTGTTTTTAGAATTATCAGTTCTCAAATGCATGGGATATTATAGCTAGTTCCTAATGAATATTTTGTTGGAAGCTCTATCCTCTGCCTCTTTGACGTCTAATTTATCAATAAATCAGTTTGTGAATAGTCTTTACCCTCAAATACAGTGACTGCTATGTTAAGGTTTTAAGGTTCAGTTTTAAGGTTTTTTTTTTGTGCACTATTTAGTTATTTTCCTGATTACCTTATAGAATGATTATTCCCACACAGGTTTTTTTTCCTGAATTGTGTGTGTGTGTGTGTGTGTGTGTGTGTATCTAGTACTGGCCATATAGATATATAAAGGTATACATTGACTATTTATTCTTTTTGGCTATATCCATAATTCCATTCAGTAATAGATGATTCACAGGCATAATAGAAAGAGCTCCTGAATAAGCATGAGTTTCCTTCCAGTTCCTTCTGATATGTTAGTAAAAGATAGTAAGGATCTTTTTGAAAAGAATAATTATTGTGGGAGAAAAGGAATACAGATTTTTTTAAAACAACTAGTACTCACCAAAATGCTAAAGAGGGCTACTGATTACTCGGGCAAGAATTAACATGTTCCACAATATGGATGCACAGTCTTTACATTTTACCTTGGTAATATTTTAAACCATTAAATTATATAAAAATATATGTATCTATCTATATATGGATATATGAAAGATATATAAGATATATTAAAGATATATATGCATATATAAAGAAATAGTTATTTACAGTTTATAGCACAGAGACCATGACATTTTGAAAATTTCTAATTGTTATATTTCCCCCCTTCAGGAATGTAATAATTATTATTTTTGTCATGGAGGTATAACTAGAATCTAACGCTGCTTTTTCTGGGCTCTTCCTACTGTCATATATTTTGTCCTTTATAATACAAGACTGTCAAATTGAATATAAAGACCTTATTGTCTGATTAGACTGAAGGAATTTGTTTTAATTCAACTGAATCCAATTATAAAACTATTAATTGAGCACACGGTATTTGCTAAGACTACACTGGAAATACAGTGACAAGACAGGCACAAAGTCCTTGCTTTATGAACTTATTTGCTAAGGGTGGAGCTAGACTTCTTTTCCTACAGAAATTTATCATTCCTGGCCAGCCGCAGTGGCTCACACCTGTAATCCCAGCACTATGGGAAGGCTGAGGTGGGGGCGCATCTCCTGAGGTCGGGAGATCGAGACCAGCCTGGCCAATATGGTGCAACCCCATCTCTAGTAAAAACAGGAAAATTAGGCAGGCATGGTGGCACACACCTGTAATCCCAGCTACTCAGGAGGTTGAGGCAGGAGAATCGCTTGAACCTGGGAGGCGCAGGTTACAGTGAGCTGAGATGTCATCATTGCACTCCAGTCTGGGCTATGAGAGCTGGACAACCTCTCAAAAAAAAAAAAAAGAAAAGAAAAAAAAATTTATAATTCCTGAATTTGTTAAACATTTAACCCGTTGCCTTAACTATCATACCATCCACATGCATATCAAATATCCAAATTGTCCTTCTATCTCTGTTGAGAAAGCATTTAGACAGTTAGAGTTTTCTAATTACACTTCCAGAATAAATCTTACTGGATGTCAAAGAAAACACGTAGAACACATGACTAGTATTTTTAAGAAAATGAAGGTAGCAGTCTGTTAATGACTAGAAAGAGCAGAATGATCAAACTATCCTAGGAAGAGAAGGAGCCAGGACAATTCCCCTTCTCTGGTGAGACTGCAGTTAAAAATAAAATCATTTAATGTGTGTCTTCAACTCAGGAAACCTTATCCTTTCTTGCATTGATCTGCAGATGAAACAAACTAGCCTCCCAGAACTAACTCAATGTTTCCCCCAAGGTGTAGCATAAACTTAATCTAGTTCAGAATTTCCCAATCAGAACTATTAATGTGTGTGTGTGTTTTTGTTTTGTTTTGTTTTGTTTTGAGACGGAGTCTGACTCTGTCGCCCAGGCTGGAGTGCAACGGCGCCATCTCGGCTCACTGCAACCTCTGCCTCCCGGATTCAAGCGATTCTCCTGCCTTAGCCTCCTGAGTAGCTGGGGCTACAGGCGCCCGCCGCCACGCCTGGCTAATTTTCGTGTTTTTAGTACAGACGGGGTTTCACTATATTGGCCAGGATGGTCTCTATGTCTTGACCTCGTGATCCGCCCTCCTCAGCCTCCCAAAGTGCTGGGATTACAGGCGTGAGCCACCGCCCTCAGTCCTGTTTTGTTTGTTTTTGAAGAGCAGTGGTGAGGTTTTGAGGAGTAGGAGGGTGGAGATTGTTTTATTTATTTGTTTTTCTGACTGAAGATCTGACAAGTACTTGGGAGTTCCCAGTTCCTTAAATAGTATAGAGCAGTGCATCTTAAACTTTAATATGCATGTGAATCACCTGGAGATCATACTGAGATGCAGAATTGGATTACCAGATCTGGGAGGTGGAGATTCTGCTTTTTTAACAACCTCCCGGGTGATATCTTTGCTATGATTCCAGAACTATACTTTGAATAGAAAAGACTTAGAATATTTTATTCAGATGATTTGTAAGGTCTGTTGCTCTGAGGTGTTATATTTCTTCTCTCTACTACTTTGGCTAATGAATGGATAAAAGGATTCTGCTTTGCTTGCTTCTGAAGGTTTTCCACTTCTATGTGTATAGCTAGGAATGTGCAAACCGTAAGGCTCTACCATTAAAATGGCATGTAACTGCTATGTAATATAGGAATATATCAGGGTAAAATTTAGGAGTTGCACTGATCAGGGAAAGTCTCAAGTTTTCTTGGAATAAAGTAACAACTCTCCACAAAAGGCAGAGGGTGTGAACGAAAAAGACAGAGAGACAGATTGCGCAGACTATGGAAAATGTAGCCTGAATTCTACTAAAGGATAAGATTTTTTAAGTAGATGATAGGCTTTGGTCTATTAGATCTTTAATAATCCCATATCTTCTTGTAGCTGTATTCAATTAAACTACATAAAACAAAAATGGCTCAAAAAAATTAAAAAAATATTGTTTCTGTGAACTTTGTCGTTTTCTTTTCCTCATCAGTAATACTCATGTTTGTTGTTTTGTTTCTCTGTCCCTTGTCTTTTTATTAATTTTTTGTTCAAGGATGACATTATTAAAGTAAAGATATTGGATTTCTACTTTTGTTAAGATAATTGATCGTCATAGTCCCAGTATATACTCATGTTGTGTGTGGCAGGGTGTGTATCTTTAGTACTGATTATCTGGATTTATAAAGCCATGCATTGACTATTTTTCTTGCCCACATGTACGATTCCATTGAGTAATAGATAATTTACATGAGTACTGGAAATATCTCCTGAGGCTATTAGGTAAGTATGAGTTTCCAGCATTCACTGGGGAAAGAACTTATTATCAGAAGCTTATGATCTTGAAAGAGTGCATAGCATGAGGACAATAATTGGAGAAAATGTCACTTGTTTTCTGCCACTCAAAATCTTCATAAGCACTCTAGGTATGCAACCATCATGAAAATAACTTCACTTAAGACACTTAAGATACTAAAACATTTTGGATAGGTGGAGTTGTTACTTTTATTAAGGTAGTATTCAACTAAAGAATTATTGTCACGTATTTATATGAAGTTTTCATGATAGGGAAATTTGCTGAATAATCCAATAAATACAGCATAACATAAAAACTCACTTGGATAATGACTACCTAAAATAAGACTGGTAAAGCAATTTTTTTTTTTATCTTCATTCTCTTTTGCATGCATACAACAGACTGTAGCATTTTGTAGCTGAAGATAGTGTGTTTATGATCATATATTTTTGTGTTTGGAAATTTTAGAGGGATTCTTCATTCATTATCAGCTTGTATAATGCAGTCTTTAAATCCTTTGCTGATTAGCTTATCTTACAATTATTTTGATTCAGGGATTTATGGTTAAAATACAAATAAAAATAATCAGTGTCCATTTTCCATCTTTTTCTTTAAGAGTGGAGGTGAAAAAGATCTTTCACCTTCTTTCTTTTCTCTTCTCTTATCCTAGTCTGTAAGCCTGTTTATTGTAGCATGAATGGGTTCCTTAAAAGCATCTTTGTTTACAGTATGGCTTAGGCAAGAAAATGTATTTATTGAATAATTTTTCTTTTTAGTTCTGTAATTTGTTCTCTTTCTCTTTCTCCCTGTACATAAATATACATACATATATACATATATATATATACACTCTGCATATATATATCTATATTTTAAAGTGTATATATCAGTGTATATACCACTGTATACACAAGTGTATTTTAGAGATGAGAACATAATTATATGATAATTACTGTGATTATATATCATATATATTCTTCTGTAATATATTCCTATAATATCCAGTGTCACTCATTCAGATAATTACAATGTTTTCATCTCTAAAATAATTTTTAAGAATTTAAAAATGTATCTGATATTATTTTAGTCATTGTAGGGGCAATACTTTAAACTTATCTCCATACTTATGATGCAAATAAAATGATATAATACTTCATTCAGTAAAATTTTTATTAATCAAAACATTTAGAAATTGGAGCAGTCTAGATTGTTTATTAATTCAGAGTAAAGTAGAATACTTTTTTACTTCAGCTCTCATTTCTGAACAAATTTTACAATATCTGGTCCAATTCGTATCTTAGGATAAGATATATTCAAGTATATTCAAGTAAGTGAATCTTTCTTCAATTATTTGGAATCTGACAGAGAGTGAGAAAACCATGGCTTTGGGATCAGTCAAGCATGTTTTAATTTACAATATGTCCTTTATTGTTTACTAATTGTTTGACCTAGGTGATTTGCGTAGTCTAAACCACAGTACCTTACTGTGGTTTATTATTAAATATAAAAGGTCTAGCACAGAATGCATACACAGAGGTGGTGGTCATCATTGTCAGTGTTCAAGATTACATACAGATATAGAACACATATTTAAATCCTAGAGCCAGAAACTCCTTTAAGATAAAGAATACTCTCATTTTTATCAGTGAAGAAACAGAGACACAGAAAATTACTACATTCATAGGAATTTTAGTACACTATTTAAAATGTTTGTGTTTTAATAGATACCTTACTCTAGCCCACTTTCTCTATACTTTCCTATATTCTGATAAAATGACTATATTGGTGGTGAGACAGGAAGGGGATCTAATTAATTATAATTTATTTTATACATACATTTTCATAGACTTTAAAATGTACATAAGTTGGCATACATTTTTTCTCAAATAATGTTTTAAAAAAACTTTGGAAACTGCAAGCAAGATTCATTCTTTTCTGATTTTCAGTCAGTCTTATAAGAGTATGGTAGTGTGTATGTACATTGTACAATAGTTGCCCATTATCCACAAGGGATATATTCCAGTTTACACAGTGGGTACCTGAAATTGCAGATAATATCAAACTTTAAATAAACTATGTTTTTCCCTACACATACATACCTTCGAAAAAGTTTAAATTATAAATTAGGAACAATAAGAGATTAACAATAACTGATAAACTATTATAACAATATACTATAATAAAAGTTATGTAAATGTAACCTGTCTCTCAAAATTCACTGTATTCACTCTTCTTCTTGTGATGATGAGAGATGATATAGTGCCTATAAGATGCGTAAAGTAGGCCAGGCGCAGTGGCTCACGCCTGTAATCCCAGCACTTTGGGAGGCCGAGGCAGGTGGATCATGACGTCAGGAGATCAAGACCATCCTGGCTAACACGGTGAAACCCTGTCTCTACTAAAAAAAAAAAATACAAAAAATTAGTCGGGTGTGGTGGCGGGCACCTGTAGTCCCAGCTACTCGGGAGGCTGAGGCAGGAGAATGGCGTGAACCTGGGAGGCAGAGCTTGCAGTGAGCCGAGATCGCACCACTGCACTCCAGCCTGGGCCACAGAGCGAGACTCCGTCTCAAAAAAAAAAAAAAAAAAAAAAAAAAAGATGAGTAAAGTAAAATGAGGTGAATGATGTAGGCATTGTGAGGTAGCATTAGACTACTATTGACCTCGCAATGATAAGTCAGATGAGAGGACTACTAAATGACTAACAGACAGGTAACATATACTGCGTGAATACTCTGGACAAAGGGATGACTTATGTCCCAGGTAGGACGAAGCAGGATGGTACAAGATTTCATTATGCTACTTAGAACAGTGTGCAACTAAAAACTTATGAGATATTTATTTCTGGAATTTTCCATTTAATATTTTTGAACCGCAGTTGACCACAGGTAACTTAAGCCACAGATGATTAAACCATGGGCAAGGGGGGACTACTGTATATAGAAATATATGTGTACCACTGTCTTCTATTTTTAAATTATTCTAGTAGTCAAGGCTGTTTGGTTAAGAGAGATAGAAACCTACTCTAATTACTGAGAGTAAAAGAAAGTGTAGAGATTTTGTGAGAATATGTTAGTCTTAAAGAAATTACATATGCCATGGTCCATGGGGTCAAAGTTAGGAACTTGGAATATTTCAAGGAACATGGATGCTTTCTCACCTCTTTTGATTCTAAGGAACTTTAGGTTTTCTCATTTGTGTTCTCTCTGGGTGTTCCATTTTTCCCTCTGTGTCTTTTACTTTCCTCAATGACTTCACCTTACTTTTGCTAAATTAACCATGTTGTAAATTCTAGACGTCACTATTCATGACATGTCAATTCAACCTGACTAGCAACGGATGCCCATCTCTTTCCAATCAGCCATGGAAAGGGAGAGTAAAACATATGGGAGCTTTGGGCTGTCTTTCCTAGAGATAGAGATGAGGCCAGCAGTGAAAAAAGGGAGTCCAAGCTGGGCAAACAGTGACATCTCTTAATAAGAAGTTACATTGTTTATTATATTTCAGATAAAATGTTCTCAGTTATCTAGTTATTTTGCTTGATTTACAAAACATTGTTCATTTGATAACTGTCACTGGGCAGATAGGAATTCGATGTACATCAGTGGTTCATGACAATAAGATACTATTGAGATAATAGCTTTTATTTATTTATCAAACAACGAAATTATGAACTATTCCTCTTTCCTTATCTCAAAACGTGGGATTATTTTAATTAGATACTTTCATTAAAGAACTCATAGGACCTTATTTCCTTTCTGCTCATGCCCAGTGTCATAAACAACAAGTAAAACATTAAAAATGTTCAAGTTGGTGATATTTTAAAGCAGTGTATATATATTCTAAGTTTATCCAAAATCTGAAACCAGGAATACATTTGTTTAGGTCTTGACCTATGCTATGAGGATTATATTTTTATTTTATTATCTGGCAGAAAGAATAGGTTTATATTATTACATATTAGAGGACTTAAATTAGAAAAAAAATACTTTACTTCACCATAAAAAGCATTTCTTTCAAGCAGTGCATGTTATAACCAAACAATATTTTATACTTGTTGATATGGTTAGGCTTTGTGTCCTCACCCAAATCTCATCTTAAATTGTAATCCCCATATTCCCCACAATCCCATGTCAAGAGAGAGACCAGCTGGAGGTCATTGTGTCATGGGGGCAGTTTCTCCCATGCTGTTCTCATGGTAGTGAGTGAATTCTCATGAGATTGATGGTTTTACAAGGGGCTCTTCCACCTTCACTGAGCCCTTCTCCTTTCTGCTGCCTTGTGAAGAATTTGCCTTGCTTCCCCTTCATCTTCCACCACGATTGTAAGTTTCCTGAGGCCTCCCCAGCCGTGCTGAACTGTGAGTCAATTAAACCTCTTTCCTTTATAAATTACCCAGTCTTGGGCAATTCTCTATAGCAGTATGAAAATGTACTAATACACATCTGGTTCACTCTCAAATACCAAAGCTTTAATGCCTACCTTTTCTAGTTCTACAAGGTGATAATGCAGAAAACACAAATAACCTATTGATGTATGTATTTCTAACAAATTGTTCACCAGGTCTTTATCGATATCAGAACAATCTTCTTGCCAATAAACATAATTTACTTTAAAAATATGGTAAAGCTTGTTGGCAATAAGCTGAAACCCTTCTGACACAGTTCACTGTAGTGTAGTCATAGACTTCAGCTTTAAAATTTGCACAAGGAGCTTTAATTACTGGCTTTTTAATGAATTTTTTCTATAAAATTATTTTACTTGAATGGTAATTGCATTATGGAAAAATTCAATCTTAAGGAAATATCTATCTTTTGTAGATATCTTTTTTGTGATATCTTTTCACTTTATCTTAATTTCCTTCCAGTACTCAGTCCTGCTCAATTGCCCAGATGGCTTCAGATATAGTTCATCAGGTCTAGAAGTGCAAAATATGTTTTAGCTCACATAATTTACCTGAGAGGCAGTACCCATGGTTAGTGAATTTAGATATTGTTTAAAACATTTGTCAAGCTAAGGAGAACATGACTTTGCTGTTGAAGCAAAGAGAAAATGTGTTGAAGAATCAAGAATGAGTGTGCTTCCACCATGTAATTGAAAGTTAAAAGTATATGCCAATCATTAGAAGGGTTATTTTTATTGAGTTATATTTATATAAGCAATGACAAATGTATTTACAGAAATAGCTACATAGTAAATAAGAGATGTTTCAAATTTATCAGTATTACTTAAAATGTTTATCTTTATCTTATTAAAACCTTCCAATGGTGTTAGGAATAATCATACTAAGGAAAAGATTCTAAATGTGAAACAGATTACTAAGGAACTACCTGGCAAAAGACACTTTTTTTCCTTCTCATAGTTGGAAAGTAGACATTGCAGGGTTATTTATTGTTCTAGATTTTTTGACAGGGAAGTCAAGCAATATTTTCCTTTTTGAGGAAATAAGTTTTTCTCTGAATTATTCTCTCTTCATTTAGCAACTATGTAAATTATTTATCCTACAAGATGCCACAGAATTTATTCTATATATAGCCTTTTAAAAGCCATCTATAATCTGGTGTATTTGATTGGTATAGATACAGTTATATACAAAGACCTGTGTCTTATCGAATGTAATATCATACAAGTTTTCCAAGTGCATGTTAAGTTTTTGTAGTGTACAAGATCTTTCCTCCTTATATACTGTATTATTGTTAAGCTCCGGAATTTTCTGAAAACAAATAGTACTGGATGGATTTATTCCCCTCCCCTAGTCCTCATTCATTCTTACACAAACGAGTGTCAACTTCTCTATCTACCTAGGTCCAGTGCTTCATTATTACAACTATTCTAAGCAACATCACTACCTGGTGATTAAGCAAAAGTACATTTTAGTAACACCACACAAACATGTTACCCCTAGAACTAGCTTTTCTTCAAGATGTTTTTGCTTACTGATTTTGCTGAGAGTCATGCACACGTTGTTAATCCTAGGCAGGCCTATTGCAAAATGAGGAGGGGAAATAAAAAATGCCCGAGTAATTAAACTCTGGAATAGGATATTCTTTTTCTGAGCATTGTTCCTGCTTACCTGTCAAAAATCCTTTAGTAGCCTTATTTTCTTCCTTTTCTATTACTTCTAGAAGTATGCCCATACTTCCCTCTGTTATTTCAGTTCTTCTTACCCATTTAGTTGTGATCCTTCACAGATTCTGGCTCAAACTTCATGATTTGACTCAGGATCCTGACGATGTGAGTGAGGACAGACAGTAATTAATTCAGATTTGGGTTTTGTAGGCATAGAAGAGACTATAAAAAAGGGAGGAAGAAATAACTATTTGTCTGCACTATCTCCACCTCAGGCTCTCTTTTTGGTATAGTGAAAAGAATATTAGATTACCTACACCCTAGGCAAATGATGCTTTTCCTTTTTTTTATTTTCAGTTTCTTTATATTTACATGGAAATACAGTAGCTATTCTATGGAACATTTACTCAACTCATATTTATATTCTAGGAAAACTATAGGATGCCAAGAATATATAAAAATAAATAATACAGATACAGAAGGATTCCTTACTCTTTGAACTTACATCTGGTGAATTACCTTTCCCTTTGTCCCCACCTCCCATATGCCTCCAGAATGTATCACATCAGATTAAAATGGACTAAAATGCAATTATTGTGTCCTTGTAGGAGAGGGTTTTTTTTATTAGTAGCATTAGAAAGGAAGATATTTAGTTAACAGTAACTTCTCTGATAGAAAAGATAATATGACAACTCCACCAATCAATGCCAAATAGAAAAATGGATTGCCATTGAGTATTACCTATTGTGTATTTGCACAGCAGGCCTTGAGAAGTGTGATTATCCAGAGGAAGATGCATTACAGAAGAATGACCTATGAGTGACCAGAGAGCTGGCATTTGTGAATTCTTGTAAGAAATAAAAGTGGGCTATTTCAGTGCAGATAAATGGATTTGTTACAGAAGGTCATAGTTTAGAGAATTTAGACACCCATTGAATTATATGAATTTAGTGTACATTTTGTCATGAAGAATTAATTTTGACAAACTGTAGGTCTACAGAAGTAAGATGAATATAAGTCCCTTTTGTTCCTTTGTTAGCATACCCATTGCCAAGATGATAAGCCTTCATCAGCTTATATGTTGCTATTGCAAAATATTCTGATTTTTCTTCTTCCAGGAAAATATTAAATTGTTGGTGTAGTGTGTATGAATGTGTGTGGGTGTGTGTGTGTGTGTCTGTGTGTGTGTGTTTGTGGAGAGAGAGAGAAGGGCCCTGGGTGGCAGGGGAGGGTTAGGGCAGGGAAAGAGCAAGTGAGAGTCTACTATGTGTCAGACAATGTTGCTAGGGCTGCAAACCGCAGTAAATTCAAAGTGACAATGTTTTTGTTCTCACAGAGCTTACAGTCTAGTGAGAGGAGAAAATAATTTCAAATAAATCAATAAGCAAAGCGATTTCTGTATAGTGTGATATTATAGAGAGTGAGAAGCTACTTTAGATGGAGAAATCATGGGTGGCTACTCTGAAATGAGAGTTGATATGAGATCTGAATGATAAGAAGGATTCAGCCATCCATTAGCCTGTCTAACATGGTCCTATCATGCTGCAGGATAGGCATATGCCTAGGTATGGTCAATAATGCCTTGATGTCATTGAGTTTATATCTAAAATGTTTACATTGCTTCTCAAGGCTCTTCATAATGTAATGTGTTCTATCCAGTGTATCTTACTACTTATTAATACAAAACTACTTTCCTCTGGTTCTCTGCTGCCATAGAGTATGTGCCATTTCTGTATAATTTATACTATCCTTCTAAAGTAAGACTTTTATTTTCTCCTGAATTGTTTTCTTTCTTTTTATAACTCTCTGGATATCATGTATGTAGAACAATCCACATTATACTATACTTCTTCAGTTAGCTCTGAGTATCCTCATCAACAGTAGGCTCATATATATTTGCAATTCTTTTTTTTTTTTGAGACAGAGTCTCGCTCTGTCGCCAGGCTGGAGTGCAGTGGCATGATCTCGGCTCACTGCAACCTCCGCCTCCCGAGTTCCAGCAATTCTCCTGCCTCAGCCTCCCAAGTAGGATGACAGGTGCCTGCCACCACGCCCAGCTAATTTTTGTATTTTTCGTAGAGACGGGGTTTCACCATGTTGGCCAGAATGGTATCGATCTCCTGACTTCATGATCCACCCGCCTCGGCCTCCCAAAGTGCTGGGATTACAGGCGTGAGCCACCGCGCCCGACCTGCAATTCATTTTTATACTGTATCATATACCATCTTGTGTTGCTCTTCAATTCTTCCTTGAGAACAATTAGAATAATAAGGGACAGTTTTTCTGTATTTATTTTTTGAGTAGCAACTATGCACAAAACTTTTTATATCTATTTTACTCATCTCTGCAACAATTCTGAAATGTTAAGTTTTAGCATGCCCATTGTATTGATGAGAAAATTAGGTCATCTAGTTTAAATTACTAATACAGGGTCACACAGCTAGTAAGCAGCTGAACCGGGACTCAAACTGACTTCTGTGTAACTCCAAAGCTTGCCTTCTTTCCATTATACCAGAGCTTCTTTCTGCAATTAAATGGTTTGCTTCTCAATGAAAAATGCCTATCTAATATTTCTTTTGTGTTCTCTTCAAATCTAACACATTACTGTGTACATAAAGGGACTTGGTAAATTTGTATGAATTAACAAAATATAAACACACACCAATCTCTCCTTACAAGAAACTGGGAACAACAGTTGCCTCTGCAAAGTTACAGTGTAAAAGAAAATTGATTTTTTAAAAAACAATTAATTTTATTTCATATTATTATGTACTGAATGTTTGTGTCCCTCTCCAAAACTAATAGGATGAAATTATAAACCCCAATGAGATGGTGTTCAGCAGTGGGGACTTTGGAAGATAATTAGGTTATGAGGACAGAGCTTTCATGAATGGGATTAGTGTCTTTATAAGGGGAGAAGAGAACAGAGCTCTCTCTTTCCACTACATAAGGATGCAACAAGAAGATGACCATCTGCAATCCACCAAGAGTGCTGTCACCAGACACTGGATCTGCCACTGTCTTGATCTTGAACTGTGCAGCTTCCAGAGCTCTGAGAAATAAATTTCTACTACTTAAGTCACCCAGTCTATGGCACTCTGTTATAGCAGCCTGAATTGACTAAGACATTGATTTTGTACATCTAGTTCCCTCTATTTGGAATGTCCTTTACTTTCTCTTTTGTCTTGTGAAATCCCACTTATCTTTCCACACCCAATTCAAATGTTATTTCCTCTGTGTAGATTTTGCTAATCCCTCCCCTCTAGAAAGAGTGTTGGCACTGGGGTTTGTGTTCCCTTAGTACCTTATTTTTAGCAATTGTCTGCTTAAAAGCAAAGAGCACAGATAGTCCTCCATATCCGTGGATTCCATGTCTACAGAGCTGACCAATCACAGGTTGAAAATATTTTAAAAATAAAAGTAAAAAATATTAAGTATTAAAAAATACAAATAGAAATAATAAAAATTAAAAGTATAGTATAACAACTATTTACACAGCATTTATACTGTATTAGGCATTATAAGTAACCTAGAGATTATTTAAAGAATATGACAGGATTTGCACAGGTTATATATAAATACAATGCTATTTCATATATGGGATTTCGTTATGAGGGAGGGGGGTTCTAGAACCGGTTCCTCATGGATACCAAGGGACAACTGTATATTCATTTCTTTAGGTACTGACAGTGTCCTTCAACACATCTTAGCTTAAGTTGAGCACCAGAAGTTGAATTATCTTCATAAAATATAATGCAGTTCATAAATGTTTCTGTTCAATAACAAACTGAATATATGCCAGTTGCTCCATAAGATTATATCATATTTTTACTGTACCTTTTCTGCATTTAGATATGTATAGATACATAATCCTTACCATTGTGTTACAGTTGTATACAGGATTCAGTACAGTAACACCCTGTACAGGTTTGTAACCTAGCAGCAACAGGCTATACCATATAGCCTAGGTGTATAGTGGGGCTGCGCCATCTTAGGTTTGTGTAAGTATCCTCTGCAGTTTGCACAATGATGAAATTGCCTAACAACTTCCATTTCTCAGAATGTTTCCTTTGTTAAGTGATGCATGACTGTACTTCCTAAAGTTGTAGGCAGAAGAATGGACTATTGTTATTCACTACTCTAAGTTGATTCCCATGATGCTAGGATGACTTTCAAAGAAGTAACAAATTCTTCATTGTTGGAAAGAAAAAAGAGGAGAGTTTTGCATCATACTTTCACTTTTGTTTGCCAGAATTTACTACTTCTCTACTTATTATTCTTTGTCAAATTTCTCAGTACAAATTGTGATACAGTGTGAGATCTACTGTCACAACACATGGTTAATGCGGCACATACTGACGTACAACCTCTCTCATACTCTTGTTATCATTTCCCTTGTATCATGCATGCTATTCCTCTGGGACTACACTATCCACTGCCATCACCCCTTGCATCCTCAGCACATAACACAGTGTCTGGTGCATAGTAGATGATCAAGTAATGCACAGTGAATGAATGAAGGGAGGAAGTCACTGACATTTTCGTTTCTGAGGATGAAAGGTCCTTTCTTTTTGGATTCCACATTCAGTCTCATTTTGAGTTTCTAATGAAAATTTCTGCTTTCTCATTTATTTTTACAATTGAACTAAGGACTCCATTGAAGAGTCACTTCAGAATTCACAACTAAAATATTTTGTCATTAATGCCATGCCACTGGACAGAGCTTGCAGGATCTGTCTTGTAAGCTATTTTTTTTTTTTTTAAACAAAGTAATGGTGTATGAGTAGTGATTTCAAAGCAGGGAACTTGAGGAATCAAGTAAGGAATCATCAATTATTCCTCATTTCAACATTCAAAAAACTAAAATATGACTATAAGTTACTGTGAAAATATCAAATTCCCTCTGATGTAATTCAAACTTGGTTTAAAAATGTATGGCAATCACATTTCAACTTATTGTGTGACAATAAATCGAGTTTAAACACAATTGAAAATGTTCCTAATGTTGCCAATAAGTAATGGTATTGAGGTTTTCATTTATAATATGCATCCTTCTAAACTTGTTTTTGCATAACATGGAATTAAGTGGATTTTTTTCCTCCTCCTTTTATTGATAATTTCTCTGAATGCCTGCCAGGTGCTGACTACTTTTGTTTGCAGATCTCTTACTTCTTTGTTTCTTCAGCTGAATGGAAATGATTTTTGGCAACATGTATTCTTGTAACTATATGATGCCAATAAAATGATGTTCACACCATGCCTCTTATATTACCACTTGTTTAATAACATGCATAATTATGAGAGACAATGGAGTATGGGAAGGGTCGATGGCTTCCTTTTCTAAAGCAGGAAATAGTGCCAATTGTAGAACTGGAAAATTAATGATTTTGTTTTGCTATTATTTGAATAAGGAGCTTTAAAATTTTCAGCATGCTATCTTTATGGAGCTTCTGCCTCTCTTCCTCTTCACCACAATTTAATTTCAAATGTTGATGCATAAAATCTTATAATTTGAATGCATACCTTGGATGCTATATGCTCTAACCCCCCAACCTTATCTAGGAATTTCTTCTAAAGTCCTATAAGAGCCCAGAATCTGGCTGCACTGCCTGTATTTGAGCACTGTCAGTTCACGCCTTTCCAGCTCAGATCATATGGGCTTGGGATCAAGAGAAACAAATTGGTTGTAGTCTCAGCTTCGTTTCTAACTCTGCCTATTACATAATGTAAGGCCAAACCCCTCTCTGAGCCTCAAAAGCCTCATGTATAAAATGATAGGACTGAAATACAAGGCTTCTAAGGTTACTTGTAGATTTAGACATTATGACTCTGTATATAAACACACATTTTAAAATCTTATTAATATTACCTTACAGATTAGATTTTTGAAAATATTTTTGTTACTGTAATTTCCTACTCTCTCCAAAATTTCAAATAAATGTCAACTGATTAACTGTCCAATCTGGTCTCATATATATTTAGTAGCAATATAATACACACACACACACACACACACACACACACACATATATATTACTACCAAGATCATATATGAAAATTCCAGCCACTATGTTAAGGCGCTCTTGAGTATGTTTGTGTGCATTATTATTGGTGAAATGTCCCACATCACAGGACCCAGGAACAGTAAACTAGAAAGAAATGTACACAGTTTATCTAATTCCCTTAAAATTAATATACAATGATAAAAAGAAATCTGAAGCTGTTCACCTGTAACTTTTAATAAAAGCAGGGTAAGAAAGCAAGTAGGCCTGTGACGGATCTGGAGAAGAAAGAGCTAGACAGAGGCCTTTGAAAATTTTCTCGTCTTCCTCTTCCACATTACTGACATGAAGTCATTTTGTTTTCTTTTAACCAGTTGTGGTTTTGGGGAGTAGCCACATAGTGCTAAGCTGTTCTAACTGCTAAATATTTATTTCTAACATAGACTCAAAATATAGATTCCTGTAAACCTTATTTTGGCTGCTAAGCTGTCCATTGGTACAACGAAAAAAAAACATTTTTACTCACAAAAGACCCTCTACGTTAAATACCAATGAATAGGCTCAAATATTGAACTTAAAGTGTCATACCTTCAACTGATATTATGCACTATTCTGGATTTGAGCAAGACCGAGTACAGGGAAGCTACCAAGTTTCTTGATTCCAGTGGCAACATTCTCTTTTTAAATAATGCCTCACACTTTTAATTTACATTGAACACTTTTATTAAAATAGCCAAGTCCATTTTTTATTAAAATCTGTACATCATTTTAAGGTCATTTACCGTCAGGTTCCATTTGACTTAAAATACACATATGAAACAAAACAATGAGTTAGAAGTTTTGACGTTAACTGATTTAGAAGATTTTAACTTTAGTGGTGTAGAGAGAAGAAAAAAGGCATTAAACACACTTTTTTGTCTTTAATTTTCTATATATGCAAGTGCATCAGAGGGATAGTAACAAGAAGGGAGGGAGGGAGAGAGATAGAGATGAAATAATAGAGCAATGGTTCTATAACATGCCATCTGTGAGTCAGTATCAGGTTACTGTATGCTTTGCATCAGGTTCTAGTTAAATTTAAATGTTGAAAGCATATTTGAGTGAAAATAACATGTACATTAGAAAAATTTTCCTGTGCAATTTAAGAAAAAGCAATCAGAAAAAAACTGTGGCCTACATTCACTTGTTCTGAAATGTATTGTAAGATTCATACAATTGACTTTGACAGGTGATATTGTACACTCTTTTCCTCTAACCATGAATGTGGCGGCAAAGTGAAGGGGTCTCTGGCTTATAAACTCATTCACTATCTTGAAGTTAAATAATCAGTGAGCCATCCTTTCAGAAGTGATTCATATTTTAAAACAGAATGAAAAATACTCCTCAGGGGAAAACACATGGTTTTGCAATATATGAAGTCATCAGTAGCTCCAGATGTTTTGCAATCTGAACTGTGTCAAGATAACAAAGCAATGAGCCAAGATTGATTGTTGACCTGCCATACTAGAGCAGGTGGGAGATGGAATTTGAGAGGAAACAGTCCCCAAATACCTAAATTATGTAAAAAACTGCCCAAAATAGAAGTGCTAACCTATCAATCATGGAAATGTATATTAGTCAATAATAATATGCTTTGTACTTGTCATGTGGTGACTACATATTAAAGAAATGAAATAAATTATTTTAAAAACGATTGAAAGGTAGCTAGAAATTCTTTTGCATGCATTTATTTATCTTTGTGAACTAAATAACATTATACAGCAGATGCCACTGGCAGCCATTTGTAAGTTTTAAAGCACAAGCATATTATAAAGATAGTATGGTTAAGATTTAGTGCTCTGAGAATAGATACGGGTTTTATTGTTCCTGCTTTTTCTGTTCTTCTGTGTGATCTTAATTAAAATCAATTTCTTTACCTTCCATGTACAGATATAGATTGTCCAGATGCAAAATGTTTAATATTTTCAGAATCTAATGCTTCAATGTATTTGCTGTTTTTAAATGTAACTTTTTTTGTGTTTTCAATAGATATCTGTTCTAGCTCAAAGCCACTTCATATGAAAATGTTAAATGAACAATTCCTATTTTAGCTATCAGAGAGTTACTTATCAAGAGAACATGGAGACATTTTATTTTGTTTTGTTTTTGCAGAGCAAGTTGAAAAATTCTAACCTTGGCCCTAGGGTATTTCATCAGGAATAATCTTAAGTAAAACTTGCTTTTCACTTTTCAAAAGCAAGATTGTCCCTGTGCTCATACTCTGGCCTTTGTAAATAAACTGAAAATAATTTGTATGCAGTTTCTCTGAACTTCTAGTATGTCATCAGGATTTAGTTCAACTTAATAGTACTTTTGAGAGAATTAAATTTGGAAAATAGCTGTATAGTGTTGATTCATTTATAGTAGTAAGGTGGTGTCTTCATTAAAGGAAAAAGTTGGCAACAAGCCTTACAACACCTCCCTTGTTTCCTTGACCACTTTGATTTATAGTTTTCCCAGAAGAATACTTTTTCTGAGTTACTGATAAGAAAAAATTCACATAAATTGTTTAATCCATCCTGTTCCTTATGACTTATGAAGGTCTTACCCAAATCTTAACTTAGAGTGGCAAGAGGAAACATTTTAAAAAAGATTTAAAATAACATGGAAATATGCTATTAGTTTAAAAGAGAAGGAGAAAATAAATTAACCCAATGAAGGAACTGCTTGCTTAAGTAGGAGTCAAAAGTGTGGAGTTACAGTCAACCATTCAGTAAAGGATAATTGCTGAAGCAATTAATCTTTATATGGAGAATGCCTCTATGCCACTATCAATCATATCAGGAAGACCCACATGGACTATGCACTATAGAGAAGGGTCCTCATGGTACCCATCAAAACTTGACATTCATGATTGCTCTCTAATGTAGCAAGAAGGCAGAAGGAACTATGGGATGTGCTGTCAGAAAAAGATAAATCAGGATTTTTAAAATGAAATAAAAAATGATTTAATACCTTAAATTTATACACTGTCTTATTTGTGGAAGTCCGTTGCTTTTGCAGCTTATCAGAGCAAACATAGTTATGGCCAGGACTTAACACGAGCAACTCAGCCACTGATGGGTCACAAATTTAGAATGACTCCTACCCACGTCATGAGATTTTCCTTATTCTGTTCTCTGTCTTAGACCAAAAGATCTTTGTGTGAGATTACATGATGCACATTCCTGTACCTCTCTTCTCTTAGAGTATCCATTGCCTGTAACTCTCTCGTATTAAAATAGTGAAATCAAAATATATCTTTCTGGAGAATTTGTAAAAACACCTCACTGGCACACAGTTTGAGCTACAGAAAACTTTGTTTTTCCCAATACCTGATCTTGTGTCACCTCATATCTCTTTTATCATCACTTGAGCTGTTGCTCCAGCTTTCAACAGCTTAGAAAACGGAATGGGAATTTTAGTGCCTAGAGTGTAAACTGGTGGTTGAGTATCTTAAAATAGGACCTTGCCTACTTTTCTTCAGTTTTAGAGATACATGATTCTTGGCTGTACATGAAGCTTTCAGCATTAAAAAATATTGTTTCAAGTTTCTATGCCTCCCTTTCTTCTCAAATAATGATTGTTTTTATTCAGTCTCAATTGTTCAACATGCATATAATTCATCAAATATTTATTGAGTGTATTAATCCCTTTTCACATTGCTAGAAGAACTACCCAAGACTGGGTCATTTATGAAGAAAAGAGGTTTAATTGACTCACAGTTCCACAGACTGTACAGAAGCATGATTGGGAGGCCTCAGGAAATTTACAATCAGGCGGAAGGGGAGGGGAAGCAAGCGCGTCTCACCAAGGTAGAGCAGGTGAGAGAGGGAGCAAAGGGGGACGTGCCACCCACTTTCAAACAACCAGATCTCGTGAGAACTCACTATCATGAGAACAGCAAGGGGGAAATCCAAGAGGAAATCATCACCTCCCACCAGGCCACTCCTACAATTTGACAAGAGATTTGGGCAGGGACACAAATCCAAACCATATTATGGAGTAACTTCTGTATGACAAGTTGACTGAAAAAAAAAGAGGCAGCTGTGTGACTGGGGTTCTATATACTCTATACTTCCTCTGTTCTGACACAAATCTCACTCATTGTTATTGCTTATTTACTTGACCAGTGGTGTTCTTTGACTTAAAATAACCTTTGAAAAGGAAAGACAGTGTCTGTTTAGTTCATCATTGTATTTTCTGTGCTTAACATGGTACCTGGTATGCATCGCGTCCTTAACAATTTTTGTGGAATAGAGAGAGGGAGAATGCATGAAAGGAAACAGCTCCAGCATGGTTACCAGGTCATAATATTTTTTCTTTTGAGAAGATACTCTATGGAAGGAGTATAGCTACTGGTTAAATTAGTAACATTTGAATATTGAATTTGAGTAAACTTTCTGCATTGTTAGTTTTCATTATTTAGTTTTTGCTTAATTCTAAAGGACAGGCAGAACAATTAAATGGCCATTTCTAGAGTTGCAATTTAGAGTCAGTTATTTTAATTCAAAATGTCTGTAAAATAAAGCTTTTGTTCATTTGATTCATGGGCTAGCACATAAAAGTATAAGAAGGCAGAAAGAAAAAGAGACAAAAAAATTGTGATAGCCTCCTTTTGGCTACTTTTTCTCGTCTTTCACCACTTAAGTGGTCACTCAACCATTCTCCTATCCTAAGGATCACCAAAGCTCACTGTTTCCTCACTGAAGCCAGGGGCTTATTCAAGAGTTAGATTTTGACTTATAACAAAAGTATTCCATAAACTGACTTTTTCAGAATCCTCAAAACCATGTGGCTAATAAACAAACCTACTCTTTCTTTGATGAACCCATCAAACACACACTCTGAGTGCTTGCCGTGAGCCAGGGACTGGTGACATGAAAATTGCTGATTTCTGCCCTCAAGCACTTCAAATGTTCTTCTGGATTCTGAAGCAAAGTAGAAGATATATGATGTTACAGTTTTTTTCATTATTCTCATTAAAGATGTCACTACTAGGGTCTCAAGGCATAGCCAACTAGGTTTTCCAAACAAAGAACGAACGAACAAAGTATATTTTCCCCAAACAAATTTAGAAAATATCATAATATTTCAGAATGGCCAATAGTTTTGAATGGAGAATAAACTGAGAAGTACAAGTCATTATCAGTATGCAGATTTCTTAAAATTACATCTTTAATAGTTCTTAGCAGATGTCAATCATGCAATTCTTCTTCTCAAGCAGGACTCATGTAAGTTCATTGAACATTAGACTTATAATATTTAAGACCACGTAGTCCAGTGATCTAACTTAATGTTCAGGAAGTTTGAGGCCCAAAAAGATATATATTCTTTCCCATGGCATCTAGAACATAATTGGCCAGGGACCTATGTGACTTCCAAACCATGCTGGTATTTAAAGAAGCCATTGGACCTTTTAGAAAATTATCAGGCAGGCCATGCACTCTAAAGATTCAGAACCTATGCACAGATAGTTTCCACTATCTTTGGGGCTCAGAAACCTGGCTCAGATAGCAGTGAGATTCACAAATGGAAAGGATCCCTGTTTGAAGGGAGTGAACCAATGATGTGCTTCTCCAAAATCAAGTGGTGGTACAACTGTGTAACATAGGGAGCAACTTTAGAAAATGGGTGGCTTTTCACAACCAAAGTAACAGGACCTTTCCTGTGCTAAGAGAAACAGAGAATCCAGAGTTCGGCTCAGCAGTCAGTGAGTGCCAAGCAAAGCTACTCCTCTAAGTCACAACTCATAACTCTGTTTTGCCTCCTAGGTTCACTTTGGCAGCATCACCAGCAATATCCGCACACACATTATTGGTCACTCCTCTCCCCTTGTTCCAGTCGACTCTGTTAACATGTTTATTGCCAGGCATACTAAAAAAGCAAAGCTTTGACAAACAATTTACTTATTCGATGATTTGTTCCTATGTGGTCTTTGAAATGCAAAACACATAAACAGCCAAGTTTAAGGTCCAGTGCTTTCATTTTGGTTAAATATATACAGCTGTTAAAAATAGGGGAAACATTGATTTTCCTTATTATTAATTTGATTTGAAAACCCACAATTTTGTTGATTCCCACTGAAAAAATTGAACTTTGCAATACTTTGTGTTATAATGTAGATATTCCTGAACATAATTTACTTTGATCCTTTACCACTGCATATTGGATTGTAAATTAGCTATCCTCCCTGTGGATTTGGAAGTGCAGTCACTGTATCTGTAATCTGGTTTTAGCGACCTCTAGTGCCAGAAAAGTTTAATTGCTCTGCTTTTTTTTTTAAGTTCAGAGCTGACAGGTATCTTTTAAATCATGCACATCAATGACATCACGTATATAAAACAAGAGACTATACCAATCACATTTTTCTATAATGTGATGTGTGCGTGTGTATTTATATATGTGAAGTGTGTATAGGCGTGGGCATACGTATGTACAATAATTCTAATATTTGCTTTGCAAACAAGCATAAGATTTTTGTTGCATACGTTTTGGCAATGGCCAAAAAAATTCAACTAACAAAAAATGCAAAACATGTATTTCATTCCAGGAGGAATCCTCTTTCTTTTTTGCTATTCAGTGAACCGTTTTAGGAGGTCTTATATAAACTTATACTAGCATAGCTTACATATGTACCTTATATTGTATAGAAAACTATTATAAGAATAGAAACTTGCACCTCCTGAACAGCTCATGCTCTATTGAAATTAAAATCAAAAGAGAAAGCTCAAGTTTCTTGCTATTTAAAGTGTTTTAAATCTTGCCTTTACAAAAAGTGAGTTGCTAAAGTAAGTGTGTGTGTGTGTGTGTGGTGTGTTTATCAAACAGAAAATGACATTTGGCCCACATACCTAAAATTTCTTTTAACATATCAAAAAAGTTTAACTTTGCTTATATTTACAAAAATACCAATTCCTCAGTTATATTATTTTATAAATTTCAAGGTAAACTGAATTTCCTTTATAATAAGTATTCATAGTCTTGCAGCACGATGTAGTGTGAGTTTCACAGGACTCCTGAGTACTGAAAAACATCCACATTTAAAGGAGTTTTTATTTAATTCTTCATATTTTACCCTCTCTCCAGTTGAATTGCCTTTTCCACAATCCTGCTCTCCACAATCTAATTTTGGTGATTCAAGCATTTGCCATGAGTTTTCATTGAGAGCAAAATATCATCTTACTATTTGGTCAAACAGTGAATAATCAATAGTACTGTACAAACAAGCAGCATGAATAATAGATAAACCTAAAAGCTTAGAGATGCAGGTTTCCTGCAGTGGGATTTGGAAGGAATTATTCAGTATGCAGCCCACCATTTAATGGGGGGAAATGTTGACGTTTCAGCACACTAGTAGCAGAATCTTCATCATCACCATCATCCCACTAATTTTTTTCCCTATATAAATAGTACACAGTACCCCTCACCATATGTAAATAGCTATCCTTCAAACACTACAACTTTGTATGTAAGTCACTTTTTTTTTTTTTTTTTTTTCTGAGACGGAGTCTTGCTCTGTTGCCCAGGCTGGAGTGCAGTGGCACGATCTCAGCTCACTGCAAACTCTGCCTCCCGGGTTCATGCCATTCTCCTGCCTCAGCCTCCTGAGTAGCTGCGACTACAGGCGCCCGCCACTACACCCAGCTAATTTTTCATATTTTTAGTAGAGACAGGATTTCACTGTGTTAGCCAGGACAGTCTCGATTTCCTGACATCGTGATCCACCCGTCTTGGCCTCCCAGAGTGCTGGGATTTCAGGTGTGAGCCACCGCGCCCGGCTGCATGTAGGTCACTTTTGTTGCCTTATGTTTATGTCTAACTTAACTGAGCATTTCACTTTTATTTGATTATTATTTTTCATGACATTTTCTCACTCCATCTCTCAAGGCAACGTGATACTATGGAAGGAGTTTAGAATCAAAGGTTTGAATTCTAGCTCCATTTCAGTGATGTGCTGTTGTGGACAAATTGGATTAAGCTGGTGTGAGTTTGTGTTGTAGATTGATAGTATTGCCATCTTAAGTATATTACTTAACTATTTGAGCTTCAGAGCTCCTCCTTCACTATTTGTATTTATCTCTATGGGCTGCAGTTTTAAAGTTAACTTTTTTTCTTCAAGTATCGTATGAAAAGGTGTATCCAGAGTGCTGCTGTCTTGCTTACAAAGCCTATCCCTCTTAAGCAAGGGAACATATAGTACTGAAGTACAAAAAAGAGAGTTAAAGAAAATATAAGGCCTAGAAGAAATAAGGTATGCTTTCAGCTTCAGTGGACAATTTTCAAGGGCCATTTAGTAATATCAATAACTGCCTAGAGCATGGTTTTCCATTCATTTACTGAAGAATTGCTAAGCTGGGGTCTCATTTTACTGGTTATTCATGTGTGCTCACAAGTAGCCAAAAGTGATGCTGCTGTTATGTACATGCAACTGGTCTTCAGTGGATAGCTGCAGAATTTCCTTTCTGGGAAGGCTGAATTTCAGAAAGGATGTTACTAATAGTAAAGATGACAGAGAGAAGGAAGCCAAAGAACTGCACAGTGCCTCCAGAGGCATATATTTTTAGTACATTACCTGAGACCACGGTCTGACTGGATTTTCTAGGGTGAGAAACTGGATTTAATCAATTACTCAAAGGTCACTTACTTATAATAATCAATCTTGCAAGACACAGATGTATAAACCAACTGCCAATTTATTAACTTGCAAATGCGCTACTGGGATTCCATATTTGTTATGTAAGGCATCTCATTCTTCATATCTAGATGTTCGGGGAAAAATAATTCATTTACTCATTCATTCAGTGAATATTTATTGTTGAACGTGTCTTCAGGGCACTGTGCTAGGTATTTCAGATGAAGTAGTGAGCAGAGTAGATATACTCCTTGTCTTCCTATAGCATTCAGTTATTTCATGAGTGTAGATAAATAAAAAGATAATGTCAATAAAATGTGATAAATGCTGTGATATGTTAAAAAATGAGAGATTTTGCCCAGCTATTCATGTTTACAAAAAGAGATCTATACTGAGACATATTCTAGGGAGATTTCTGAATTCTAAAGATCAAATCTAATAGTAATGATAATAATAAAGCATCTTTCCTAATAGCTAATCTTTCCTAAATGCCTGCTCTGTGCTATATGCTGCTAATCACTTTAAATGCATGTTTGAACTTCACAACATTCTGAATATTAGATATTTTATTATTCCCCTTTAATTGATGAGAAAACTAAGGATTAGAGAGATTAACTAAATTCTCTTGGTCACAAAATTCACAAATGGTTTTACTGGGACTCTAATGTCCAATTAATTCCAAATCTTATACTACCTTCTCTCAATCTCTCTCTCTCTCTCTCTCACACACACACACGCACACACACACACACACACACACAACAAATAGGAAAGAAAAGAAAGAGGAGAAAGGAGACGGGGAGAATTTCAGTCACAGAAAGACATACCCAGATCAACATCAGATTTCTTATTGAAACAGTAAATTCTAGAGGAAAACAGAGCAATGTTGAAAGATCTTTTAGCAGCATTTCTTTCAATTGAGGTTATTTCCACCAAAAAAAAAAAAAAAGGCTGTTTGTTCATTTTATGTTTATTCCCATTGATTGTGATTTATGAAGTTGATCTTTTAATGAAACTGGTGCTCAGATGTGGGATCTTACCACTGACCTATATAAGCTGATTACAGGAGTTGAAGGGAAACCTTTAAAGTGCAGATCAAAAGGGAGTAAATCTCAAACAGTGTTTCCCTTTAAGAGGAGACCAGTAGGTAGTTAGACAATTTGTAAGACTTGGGGATAAGATAAGGTTGATAACAAATGGCCTTGAGCACTTGGCTAATGAGAACACTTAGAGTTAAGTGATCCTTGTCTATGCCTAAATCAAGGTCTGTTAGTTTTGCCATTAAGCCAGGATGATTTTGAATATGTAGATCCATAGTAAAGGAAGGTGACACTAATGACAAAATTCTGTCCTTCTTTTGATCTGACAAACAGTGACTTCCTGGAACATCTACCAATTTTTTCCTTGTTAAATTCATACTAAGAAATAACAATTAACACTTTCATCCCTCATCCATATGCCTTATTTTCTCTTATGCCATACCATATATTAACCTGTGTGTATTTGCATGTTATAACTTATAGCAGTATATCTTGATGGTGATTTATAGTTTATAGAGAATTGTCTTATTTGATCATTCACTTTGTTATTCTATTAGATTTAACCCAGCATGTAATGTAAGCCAATAATGTGCTAAGTACTACAGTGTAGAATTTTGGGAAGACAGAATGACAGTGGAAGCATACCATTGGATCTTTCCAAACCCTCATGTAAAATGACATAGCAACCAGAGAGTGAAAACAAAAATCCATGGACAACATTTACAGCAGAGTACAAGCAGGTGAAAATAAAATACCAGAAACCAAAAGACCTATGTGGTTTCAGCATCTGTGCAGCAAGAAGCAGAGAAAACCATTGGGGAGACTGAAGACCTGTAATAGGAGAATCCTCAGAGTCAAAGGTATTCCCTAGAAGACGCAGTTGGCTAACTTGACAATAGCTGCTAAAAAAAGATGGGTTTTACATACTCCAATCACAAACTGGTACAAGTGGTACCCAGTAAGAAGATCTAAAGGGACTGGAATGTTTCAGACCTAGTGAATTCTCAAAATTGAACGGCAGGAGCTCCCTTGTCTGACAGCACCCCATGCTGAAGAAAGACTGATGGAAGTGAATCAATATAGAACTGGACCGAAAAAATGAAGTCAAAGGGGAAAAACTGTCTAAATAAAAGTGGAGAAGAAGCACAGAGCCAGGAAATTTCAGAAAGTATGCCACCGTATGTTTGAAACTACCTTAAAACAACAGAAGAGAGAACTTTGTGAAGTTAAGAGAGAGAGCTAGGCCAAGCCTCCTCCTAAAAGTTTACAGAAAAGATAAAAATGAGCAAAAAAGTAGTAAGAGCACAGCCTGTACAAACTTATTATTTAAAAATTAGAATAAGGATAAGAATAACATCCTTTTAGAAAATGAAAGCATGCCAAAAAAGATTGCAGGTCAGAAAAGATGATCTATTCTATGCATGATAGGAATGCCTGAATAAGTAAACTAAAGCCAAAGAACAGAACAAATAAAAATTATAAGTAAAAAAAAAAAAGTTCCTGAAAAAAAATCAAGAACACATATTTAAAGAGTATACTGTGAACCTGAGAATTATAGTACAGGATAGGCAACATCAAAATTTTTGAATAAACCTATGAACTTGCAAATGAAAAACTGGAGGACATTCAGGTAAAAAAAAAAAAAATATATATATATATATATGGCATGTTACTGACAGGGAAAATTAAATGGTCATCAGACGTTTTTTTTAAGAGCAATGTCTTGTCCTTAAAGAAACAATGAGTAACAACATAAAGAACATTAAAAATATTTGTTAACATGCAGGAATTAAGGGGATATTTTCCTATTAAATATGTTTTTAAAATCTAGAGAATACATTTTATATATGCAGAATACCTATAGAAATACTGATAAGGAGTGATGTTAAACACTAATATATACTTGCCTGTAGAATTAAGATTAAATAAGGGCTACAGGGAGTGAATATATACTTATGGCTATACATTTTGACAATGCAGATATAGAATACCCTTAAAAAATGGGAGGGAGAATGAAGATAGTGTATACAAAAATATTTAATCCATTTAGAATTTTAATTGATAGTGATAGTATTAGTAACATTATACTTTTACTACTGTTTGTATAATATGAAGAAAACCCATGAAAAATTATACAATACTCTATTTCTATCTCTGTGTCTTTGAGAGCACTTTTAAAGTGGGAAAAATGGGTTACATGTAATAGTGTTATTCTGCTGCCATTATGTGTATATTATATGTATAGCATTGGATAAAGCAAGTGAGAAATTATGGGATGTTCCAATTCTGTCATACTGTGTGCTTATGGGAATCAAGATTCTCAATGTAGAAAAAGATAGAGATGTAATCAAGAAGTTCAGTAAAAGCCATGAAGTACTATATTCAGTATAAACTCATGAGATGACATGTTTAAAAATTAAACATATATTTGCGTATACATGTATATGCAGAGAGAGAAAGAGGGAGAGACTGTGTGTATGTGTGTGTGTGTTTATGTGTGTGTGTGTGTGTGTGTCCCAGTCTGTCTACTAAACAGATCTGGAAATATTAATAAATCCTAGAGGTGAACATCTCCAGTGCTCAGCTTTGGAGAATTGAAATCCAGTTTCCCACTTAAAGAAATCAGAGCTTTTGGGGGGAATAGTTCATCTTGAGTCTGGGTCAGGAAGCGAACAAGATAACCCTGGAACAGTCTGCTACATCAGATAGCAAAAAATATATCAAAGACTACAAAGATAATGTCAAAAGGAGTCAGGAACCAACTTGAAGAAGTTCCTACTGCTCAAAAATAGAACAACTTGATTTTAAATTAAGATACCAGTTTGAATGTTTTGGAACCCGTAAAATGTTTAAATTCATGAGTTCAGAATGATGTTAAAAAGCCAGCTGGTTACCTTTGTAGGATGACAGAGAAACAATTCATTATTGTAAACTAACAAATAACAAGAAAACATCAAGCATTTATTTTTGCTTTCCCATATTCCTGTAACTCTGGGTAGCCAAATAAGGGATAGTCACTCTTTATAATGAAGATCTCTTTATAATTATTACAGCTAGCAAACTAAAATAATATGGTATAATTAAAATACCACTATTTCGCACCTCCAATTATTAAATAGATCTGCAATGAGCATCAATGGCTGATAACGCCACCAAAGGAGAGGAAACTAAATATTTTATGCCTTCTAATGGAAAAACACGACACCATCCAGACTGTGAAAAATCTGCAAATTAAATGGCCTCTCTTCTTTAACACAAATGTGTAAGAAAAAGAAAGAGATGGAGGAGAAAATGATAGCTGAAAAGAAACCTAAAAGGCATAAACTTTTTTTTTTTTTTTTTTTTTTTTGAGATGGAGTCTTGCTCTGTTGCCCAGGCTGGAGAGCAGTGGTGCGATCTCGGCTCACTGCAAGCTCTGCCTCCCAGGTTCACGCCATTGTCCTGCCTCAGCCTCCCCAGTAGCTGGGACTACAGGCACCCGCCACAATGCCTGGCTAATTTTTTTGTATTTTTAGTAGAGACGGGGTTTCACTATGTTAGCCAGGATGGTCTCGATCTCCTGACCTCGTGATCTGCCCGCCTCGGCCTCCCAAAGTGCTGGGATTACAGGCGTGAGCCACCGTGCCCGGCCCAGGCATAAACTTTTTTAATGGGCAAGACTAAACTATTATGTCTAAGGATGCATACTTGGATAATAAAAAGCAGAAAATGATTCAAGGAAGTAATTGCTATAAATGTTAGGGCAGCATTTTTGTTTCTCTTTTGGTTTTTAATTGTATATTTTTAATGTGTATTACAGGATGTTTTGATATTCTTATACATAGCAGAATAATTACCACAGTCAAGCAAATTAATATATTCATCTCCTCATACCTTTTTTGGTAAGGAAAGAGCACTTAAAATGTATTATCTTAGCAAGTTTTCAGTATATAATGCAATATTATTAATTATAGTCATCATGCTGTACATCAACTCTCAAGACTTATTCATCCTACATAACTGAAAGTTTGTACTCTTTGACCTACATCTCCATTACCCAGCCCACCTTCCCCCACACTTGGTAACCACCATACCATCTGTTTTTATGTATTCAACTTTTCTTAAATCCTACATCAAAGTGAGATCAGGTAGTACTTTTCTGTAACACATTCTGTATGTATTTCTATACATTTTCAATATGTATACCACAATTATGTGTCTGACTTATTTCACTTAACATAATGTCCTCCATGTTCATCCATGTTGTCACAAATGGCAGGATCTCTCTCTCTTTTTCTTTCTCTCTCTCACTCTTTCTGTTTCTCCCTCCCTCTCTCTCTCTCTCTCCCTCCCTCTCCTCTTAGGATCTCTTTTTTCTAAGGTTAGTAATATCCCATTCTTTATGTATACCATAGTGTGTTGATCCATTCATTCATGGACAAACATG
Source organism: Pongo abelii (assembly GCF_028885655.2). Lineage (NCBI taxonomy): Eukaryota > Metazoa > Chordata > Mammalia > Primates > Hominidae > Pongo > Pongo abelii. The sequence continues at coordinate 29,264,978 of NC_071998.2, forward strand.
TAGGTAATTTTATATCTTAGGTATTGTGAATAATGCTGACATTAACAGGGAGAACAGAGATATCTATGAGATGCTGATTTCACTCCTTTGGGGTACATATTCAGAAGAGAGATTGTGGTTCATATTGTAGTTCTATTTTTAATTTTTGAGGAATCTTTATATTATTTTTCATAATAGCTATACTAATTTCTCTCTCCCCCAACAGTGTACAAGGGTTTTTTTTTTTTCTTCACATCTTGTCTTTTTGATAATAGCCATTCTATCAGGTATAAGGTGGCTTTGATATCACATTGTGGCTTTGATTTTCATTTCCCTGATGATTAGTGATATTAAGCATCTTTTCATATACTTGTTAGCGAGTTTTATGTCTTCTTTGGAACAATGTCCATTCAGATCCTTTGCCTTTTTTTTAAATTGGGTTGTTTTATTGCTATCAAGTTATGTGAGTTCCTTACAAATATTGGATATTAACCACTTATCAGATATATGGTTTGCAAATATTTTCTCCCAAATAGTAGACAGCCTTGTGATTTTCTTGATTACTTTCTTTGCTGTGCAAAAGCTTTTTAGTTTGATGCCATATCACTTGTTTATTTTTGCTTTCGTTGCCTGAGCTTTTTATGTGATATTTGAAAAATCACTGCCAAGGTCCATGTCACAGAGCTTTTCTCTATTTCTTAAGGCTTTTTACAGTTTTAGGTCTTTAACACATTTTGAGTTTATTTTTGTGTGCAGTGTATGACAGTTTTATTTATTTATTTATTTATTTATTTATTTATTTATTTATTGCATGTGGAAATCTAATTTTCCCAACATGATTTATTGAAGAGACTATCCTTTTCCCATCGTGTATTTGTCTCGGTCTTGTTTTGTGCTGCTATAAGATAATATCGGAGACTGGGTAATTTATAAAGAAAGGAGGTTTATTCAGCTCATGATTCTGTAGGCCGGGAAGTGCAAGAAGCATGGTGTTGACATCTGTGCAGCTTCTGGTGAGAAATTTTCTGCCACCTCACACCACAGCAGAAGGTCAAAGGGGAAGTAGACACATGCAAAGAAGCATAACCTAAGGGACCTCCTGGCTTTATAACAACCCACTCTTGCAGGAACTAATCCATTCCTGCAAGAAATAATTCCATCTCTCCAGAGCAAGAGCTCATTCACGCCTTTGGGAGGGCATTAATCTATTCATGAGGACGCTCCCCCTGACCCAAACACCTCTCACTAGGCCCCACCTTCCCCACCACGCATTGAGGATCAAATACCAACATGAATTTTGGTGTGGACAAACCATATCCAAAACATACCAGTATTCTCTGTGCCCTTGTTGACTGTGTATTCTTGGGTTTTATTCTTGGCTCTCTAGTCTGTCCTATTGGACTATGTGTCTGTTTTAATACTAGTAGAATGCTATTTTTATTCTGATAGCTTTGTAATATAATCTGATATCATGGAGTGGGATGCCCCCAGTTTTAATTTTGTTTTTCTTTCTCAAGATTGTTCTGTTTGTTTTGAGCCTTTTGTGATTCTATATGCATTTTAAGATTGTTTTTATAATTTCTGTATAAAGTACTGTTAAAATTTGATAAGGATTGCATTGAATTTGTAGATCACTTTAGGTAGTATGAACATTTTAACAATATTAATTTTTCCAATCCATAAACAAGGGATATCTTTTCATTTATTTGTGCCTTTTTTCATTTCCTTTATGAAAGTTTTATAATGTTCAGTGTTTAGGTGTTTCACTTCCTCGGTTAAATTTATTTTTAGATGTTTAATTTTTGATGCTATCATAAATACAGTAGTTTTTTCAACTTCCTTTTTGCATAGGTCATTACTGATGTAAAGAAATACTACTGATTTTTGTGTGTTGATTTTGTATCCTGTAACTTTCTTAAATTTGTTTACTATTTCTAATGATGTTTTGGCAGAATCTATGGGGTTTTCTGTATATAGGATTATGTCATTCACAAACAGGGATAGTTTTACTTCTTCCTTTATAATTCAGATATATTTTATTTCTTTTCTGCTTTGGTTGCTCTTGCTAGTATTTCCAGTACTATATTGAATAGAAGTGGTAATAGTGGACATCTTTGTCTTGTACCAAATACTAGAGGAAAAGCTTTCAGGTTTTTCCTGTTGATTATCCTATTAGATGTGGGCTTAGATATGGCCTTTACTGTGCTGGGGTAATTTTATTTTATTCCTATTTTGTTAAGCACTTTTATCATGAAAGGATGTTAAACTTTGTCAGATTTTTTTTTCTGCAACTATTAAGATGATCATGTAGTTTTAATCTTTTGTACTGATAATGTGGTATGTCACATTGACTGATTTGCATATGTTCAAGCAACTTTGCGTCTCAGAAATAAACCCCAGTTGGTCTTTGTATATAATCTATTTGATGTGTTGTTAAATTAGGTTTGCTGATATTTTAGAGAAGAATTTTGCATCTATTTTTATTAAAGATACTGGCCTGTAGTTTTCATTTCTGGCTTTGATATCAGAATTATGCTGGCCTTGTAAGATGAGTTAAAAAGTATCTCTTCTACTTTTTTTTTAAAAAAGAGTTCAAGAATTGGTATTAAATCTTCTTTTGATGTTTGGTAGAATTCAGTCATTATGTCATCTAGTCCTTGCTCTTTTTTTGTTGTTGTTGGGAGGTTTTTCATTACTAATTCAATCTCCTCATTTGTTATTGGTCTATTCAGACTTTCTATTTCTTCTTGATTCAGTCTTGGCAGGTTATGTTTCTAGGAATTTTTTCATTTGCTATAGGTTTTCAATTTGTAGGCATATAATTATAAGAGATCTCTTATGATCCTTTTTATTTCAGAGACATCTGTTGTAATGTCTTCTTTTTCATTTTGATTTTATTTATTTGTATCCGTTCTCTCTGTCTTCCTCTAATTAGCCTAGTTAAGGGTTTGGCAATTTTGTTCAGTTTTTCACTCTCAGTTTTGTTGATTTTATTTCCCTTATAGATTCTCTATTTAATTTATTTTTGTCCTACTCTTCATTGTCTTTCTTTTGCTAACTTTGAGTTTAGTTTTTATTTTCTTTTTTAGTTCCTTTAGGTATAAATGTAGGTTGTTTATTTAAAATTGTTTTTCTTTTTTAATGTAGGCATTTATTGCCATGAACTTCTTGCTTAGTACTGCTTTTGCTGTGTAAGTTTTGATTAGTTTTTCTTGAGATATTTTCTAAATTCTCTTTTGATTTCCTTTTTAACCCAGTGATTATTCCAAAGTTTGTTATTTAGTTTCCACATATTCATAAATGTTTTCCATTTTCTCACTGTTATTGATTTCTAGTTTCATTCTATTTTAGTAGGAAAATATACTTAGTATGATTTCAGTCTTCTTAAATTTGTTAAGACTTGTTTTAACAACATGTGATCTATTCTGGAGAATATTCTGTGTGAAATTGGGAAGAGTGTGTTCTCTGTTGAGAAAATTTCTGTATATGTCTTTTAGATCCATTGGTTGAGTGTTATTCAAGTCTGACTTGTGTTTTTAATTTTGACAGTGGTTATTTTAGAAGGATAAGGTTGTGATTGGGATATCATTGAAATACCCAGAGGGGCTTCTGGAGAGGCTAGCAGAGTTTGATATTTTGACTTTGGTTGTTTTCACAGAACAAAATAAACTATGAAGTAGATAACATTATCTTCTCTTTAAGGATGGAGAAGCTCAGACCCATTGACAGCTATAAACTAGGCAAAATTTAGAATTAAACTCAGTTTTTTACTTTTCGAAAACATTTCTCTTCCTCTTCCTCTCTTTCTTCTTTCCTTCCTTTCTTCCTTCGTGTAGTCAAGTCCAGGCTCATATCACTCACCACACGAGAGCCAGTAGTTCAAGAGACAAAGTATTGGGGCAAGGAAGGTGACTTTATTTTGAAAAGCCAGCAAACAAAGAAGATGATGAACTAATGTCCTAAAGAACCATCTGAAGTTAATACAAATTTCAGCCTCTTTTTATGTTAGGGGAAGAGGACAAGAAAGGGGCTGAGATCAAGAGATGTCCAATGATCGCAGATATCTAGGCAGCAGCAAGGGTCCAAGGGGGTTGTAAAACTTCATTGTCCTCAATCAAGTTGCCATGCTCCTATAAACCTTTAATTAAACATTGTTACTTGTGTGTATACCCTCTTTATCACCTCAAGTTTAGTTTGGGGAAGGGACTATTATCACCTTTGCTTTAAAGTTAAAACACAAACTAAATTCCTCACGTACTTAGGTTGTCCTTGATTCAGAGATAAGCAAAAGCAGTTAACCTAAAGATGGCACCTTGGGGGAGTAAAATGGAATTAGTCATGCTAGGCCTCCTTTTCACTGTTACACTTCCCTTTTCTCTTTCTTACTTTTCTTTGTGTGTGTGTGGTTTAGCTATCTTTATAAATACATCTCCGTGACACTAAAGTTATAACAGCCTCTTATATTGGGTATAGTTTTAAATAGTACAATTAAAATAGAAATAAATAGGTATTAAAAACTATGTTTAAAATATTTATGTTTTAGTCTACCCCAGTTTAGGAAAGTTAACTTTATTTGGGTTTAGACTTTAGAAAGCAGGAATGCAGTTAAGTGATATGTGTTAGGGAAATAGAATTACAAAGAAAATCTTCCAACTCAGAAATCCTGTCCACAAAGGTAATAGAGGAAACAAAAAGTATTTTATTATTGAATAAGCATTAAACCATGATGTGATGTGCATTGTAGGCAGTGTACTAAGAGAAGGCAAAGATAGAATGAAATCTCACCCTTTATATAGCCAAGCTGATGACAACCCATTGCATACACGTTTTCAAGATAAACAAAATTAGTCCTTATGTAAGAGGACTTGACATCACCATTTGTCACAGAGTTCACCCTAACTTTACCTGGTAATTGGGGTGACCATCTGTGTTAGCTAATTGTGTTACCATATTTTTGCCATGGGAATTAAGTCTCTAATGTTTAATTTGCATTTGTTTTTACTCATATAAGGTTATCACTATAAGACATTATTTTCCTTAGGGGTATCACTAACAGATGTCACTTTTCTTATTTTATTTTGATCATATTAAGCCGTGATGACATTATCTTCTTCAGACTATGAAAAGATGAATTTATATGACTCTAAAGAGATGGTAATTTTCTTATGTGCCTTTAATACACACACACGTGTGTGTGCGTGTGTGTGTGTGTGTGTGTGCATGTATGTTTTTCACATGAGCCTGCCCTTTTTTTCTATCAAACTTTAAGCTCTTTAAGGACAAGAATTAGGTTGAGTTTTTCCTTTGTACTTCCTCAGTGTATCTTGTGCAACTCTTTCATTCCCCATAGGTGCTCAATAGCTCTTATTCAGCTAACTGACAAAATGATTGTTATCTATATTGGGTCACTGGACTGATGCTATAAATGGAGACAATTTTGCTTGAGAAAGATCTAAACCTATTTCTCCTGTCAGTTTCTTTTTTCTTTGTTAAAAGCAAGTACTTCCTAGGATTAACTTATCCTTTTCTCAAATAATATTTCTTTATGAAAGTTTGCTACATTAAATATCCAGCAATCCCACTACTGGGTATCTACCCAGAGTAAAAGAAGTTGTTATTCGAAAAAGATACTTGCACAGGCATGTTCACAGCAGCACAATTCACAATTGCAAAATTGTGAAACCAACCCAAATGCCCATCAATCAGTGAGTGGATAAAGAAACTGTAGGGGTGTGGGGGGGGGTGTATGTGAGTGTGTGTGTGTGTGTGTATATATATATATACACACACATACACATATACGTATATATGTATATATACACATATATATACACATATACATATATGTATGTATGTATATATGTATATGTGTATATACGTATATATATACACACATACATATATACATACATACATACATACATATATATATATATGGTGGAATACTACACAGCCATAAAAAGGAAAGAAATAACAGCATTTGCAGTGACCTGGATGAGATTGGAGACTGTTATTCTAAGTGAAGTAACTCAGGAATGGAAAACCAAACATTGTATGTTCTCACTGATAAAGTGGGAGCTAAGCTATGAGAATGCAAAGGCATAAGAATGATACAATGGACTTTGGGGACTTGAGGGGAAGAGTAGGGGGGCGAGCAATAAAAGAATACAAATATGGTGCAGTGTACACTGCTTGGGTGATGGGTGCACCAGGATTTCACAAATCACCACTAAAGAACTTACTCATGTAAGCAAATACCACCTTACCCCAATAACTTATGGTAAAATAAAAAATTTAAAAAGAAAATTTAACAAGCCTTTTAGGAGAGAGACAAATAACCTGAAGTTTTTTGATGTTGAATTTCTTGTAAATCTTGTTTCCCTTTCTCAGACTAAAGAAAGGTACTCATGAATAATCCTTAGTGATGGCTGATATCTGGGATAGCTTTGGTAGACCAAACAGTTTCAATAATTTGTTGAACACATTCAATGTAAAGTACCTATTTAGAAGCCTCCACTTGACTGACAATAGGAGGCGTTTTATACTTACTAATTATTACTTTTTTGAAAGAAATTTTTTATTTCATTTTTAATAATTATTCAAATGTTTGCCTTGCTTAAAGAAATAATCTGATTTGATTTCATCTATGCTCAGTATCTGTTTCATAAAACAAATTTTTTTTCCAGAAACAAAAACATTTCTATCAGAATAATATGCTGATCAAGAACATTTATAATATTTTATTATAATTGTCTACACAGTAAGTTTCTTGTGTGTAGGAAGTCTGACTTATTGATTTGTATAACCTAGCACATGACACACTCTAAATAAATGTCTTGCATTTATCAGGGAAAGTGGTAGATGATGGTGTTTATTGGACTGAATAGTCATTCTTAAAGTGGGGTCTGACCCATGTTTTACCCTCTTCTAATTTTTCTTCTATATTTTTGAATAATTCTGATCATTAGAAGCTATATTGCTCTCCACTCTGAGAACAACCATGACTCTTAACTCAGTACTACTGGAGCCTCTTGGCTGTTAGCTATTTTCATCAACTTAACTTGCCTGGCTGTACTGTAAGCTACGGATATTTTCTTTCTTTCTTTTTTTTTTTTTTTTTTGAGATGGAGTCTTGCTCTATCACCCAGGCTGGAGTGCAGTGGCGCGATCTCGGCTCACTGCAAGCTCCGCCTCCCGGGTTCACACCATTCTCCTGCCTCAGCCTCCCGAGTAGCTGGGACTGCAGGCGCCCACCACCACGCCTGGCTAATTTTTTGTATTTTTAGTAGAGACGGGGTTTCACCATGTTAGCCAGGATGGTCTCGATCTCCTGACCTTGTGATCCACCCGCTTCGGCCTCCTAAAGTTCTGGGATTACAGGTGTGAGCCACCACGCCCAGCCAAACCATGGTTATTTTCTTGACAATATTTCCTTCAGCGATCTACCCAGAAACCCTCTTTGTCCTTCATCTTCAAATTTTCTCTACTTTCTATACAATGACATAGTACAGCTTTTATTGTATTCAAAATGTCTCATCTACAGTGTCCATCTTCTTTTATACAGCATCTAAGGAGCATCTGGGAGCAGAAAGATTCAAATAAACAATCCATCACAGTAACACTCATAGAGTCTCTCCTCTACTATTTGACATTTTGTTGATGTGCTATCAGAGCACTTCACACTTGACTGGAGAGCCATGAAAACAATTACTGGGTCAATGACAGCAACTAAGGAAAAATATTCCTTCTAAAACAGCACCTTAAGTATTGTTAAAGCCATAGTATCTTTAAATAAATGCAAGGTTGACTAAGGGAAACTACACATGCTCTATAAAGACAACGAACATGAGGTAAAGAAAAGAAAATATTGTTTTAGATTTGAAGGCAGTCTAATTTCACAGGATTGGTAATCTCCATAAACATTTAAGATTTTACTGGAATCTTGCTGTTAGTAAATGGATCCCAGTAAGTTATCGTTATTACATAAGTAACAACTAAAAGCTAATGATGGGTTCTATCCTTGGTGATTATAATTTCTGGGATGGCAAATAAATACAGCATTTAATTATAAGATAACAGAAGCCTTAGACAATATTTGTTTGCCATTTTAAGATGTACTCTACCTAAATAATTTCTTGAAACCATCCAGGTGATGAGTGAACAGCAGAGAAGAATTGCAGGCAGCCAGGATACTAACAGAAGAATGTGTATCACTTGAAACTTTTCCCATAGTATTGCTCAGAGGGATGATGACAACTGTGAAGCAATATGGGAATGGGTGAATTCCAAAAAGCCACACTGTATTGGTTTAGTAATGGGCTTTATAAGGGAAATTTACAAACCAGCTGCCAGTAAGAGGAACTTTTTTTCACAACTCATTTGTGTTAATAGAAATTAACACTTATTTCAGTTTCAAAGTTGTTATACTTGAAGTTACTAATAAAAAATGAATTTAAAATCATCACATAACATTCTGCTTTGACTGTGGGAATGAAATGTGGCTTAAGAAAAGAAAAGGTATCCATCACCTACTCATAGTTCTTTTGGAATTTGTTCTTCAAGTTTCTGAAACTCTCCTGTCCGCAAAGTACAGGAATTACTGAGCTACGTGAGAAAGTGTCTGTGGGACAAGTAGTGAAGAGGTAAGCAATCATAATAAAGGGAATCAGTATACATTCAGCATGGAAATTTGGACTATACAACAGTCCTTTCCTTCTGCTTCAGCTCAGGAGATACGTGCTTCTAAGCACTCTTATCCTTCCATGGAGAACCATGGAGACACAGGTGAAGTTGTAGGAGCCACCATTGGCTTATATTCTAGAGGAAGCACCCCACCTGTTGTGGTCATTCTGTTTTCTAGGGCAAGCCTGTGAGCATTGATGGTTATAGCCCAGGGCAAAAAGTACGCTGGATGCCATAAAGTTTGGCTTGAAAGCCAAATTTATATAGGAATTACCTGGGAAAGCCCATATACCTGGAGAGTTTAGAGGTCTTGGGAGGTTGTAGCCTCTTGAACTGTGTCGGAAGCTGAGTTCAGTTGCTGACCCTCTCCCTCACCCCTCCCACCCCTGGACTCCAGGGGAAGTTAGAGATCCTAACTGGCTCCTTGTTCAGCAAACCAAAATGTACCAGAATTGTCAATCTGGATGGCAGCACCAAAATGGCCTAATTGGAGAACAGTTGTTCATGGAGAAAAATTAGAATTAGTAAAACTGACAAACATTTAAAGAACACAAACTATATATATTTCTTTATATCCTATATTTAGTGTTTTTACCACTTTGCATTTTACAGATAAGGAAATAGATGTCTTAGGGGGGTCAAGTTACCAAACCTCGGTAAGTAACATAACCACAATTTGAATACAAATTCAGTGTGCTCAACATTACACCATCCTGGCTCCAAAACCAGTACGCCTTGTGTTATAAAAGTCTCATTCTATATCTGGGGAATTGTAGGGGTTCAAAAAGATGGATCTGTGAGAAGAATCAATGGGAGGTTCTGAAAATGAAATTAAAGAAATAGGAACTCTGAGAAGGATCAAGGCTGTATTATAAAAATTGACATCTGAGTCATAAGTACTATGCCAAGTTTAATTTCAGTTTGGGAAAAGAAGGAACCATGATTTAAGTGTATCTTATCTTTGATAGCTGGAGATGCCCAATACTTTGACAAGGATACATTTGTCATTTATAGGATTTATAGAGATTTTAAATAAACTGGTTAAAGCTAAAAGTCACCTTAAAAATATTATCATCATCATTGGATTTATATCCTACCAATAATCACTGTTATAACTAAAACTGGTAAATTACTTTATTGTTTGCACACACCTTATCTCATTTATGAGATATCTCACTTCTTTTTTTTGAGATAAGAAAATTAAAGTTTAAGGCATTTAGGTGATCTGCCTAAGACTAGGTCATTTATTTGAAAAAAAAAAAAAAAGAGGTTTAATTGACTCACATTCCACATGTCTAGGGAGGCCTCAGGAAATTTACAGTCATGGCAGAAGGGGAAGAAGGCATGTCTTACCTGGTGGCAGGCAATAAAGAGCACATGAAGGGGGAACTGTCAAACAACACTTAATAAAACCATCGGAACCATGAGAACTCACCCACTATCACTAGAACAGCATGAGGGAAACCAACCCTATGATCCAGTCACCTCTTATGTGGTCCCTCCCTTGACATGTGGGGATCATGGGGATTACAATTTGCGATGAGATTTTGTTGGGGACACCGAGCCAAACAATATCATTCAGCCATATTTCTCTCCCCGATATCATGTCCTTTTTACATTTCAAAACCAATCATGTGTTTCCAACAGTTCCCCAAAGTCTTAACTCATTCTAACATTAACCAAAAAATCTAAGTCCAAAATCTCAGCTGAGACAAGGCAAGTCCCTTTTGCCTATGAGCCTGTAAAATCAAAAGCAAGTTAATTACTTACAAGACACATTGAGGGTACAGGCATTGGGTTAATGTTCCAGCTCCAAATGGGAGAAATTGGCCAAAACAAAGGGACTACAGGCCCCATGCTAGTCTGAAATCGAGGCAATCATTAAATCTTAAAGCTCCAAAATAATATCCTTTCACTCCACGTCTCACATCCAGGGCATGCTGATACAAAGGGTAAGCTCTCAAGGCCTTGGGCAATTTCCAAGATGTTTTGACAAGTAGTTTTTTATATTCTAATTGTAGAATGGATCAAGTGATTTCAGGATCATCTCACGTCTCCAAATGAGTTACAGTCTTAAAAAGTTATACCTATTATACCCAATATTGTAATTATTGAGATTATGGTTCTTGCTCCCATTCTTATTACAAATATATTAGAATTAAATTTGCCTTTTATACTCCTGATAATCAAGACATTTCAAAGCCATATTTAAATAACTGACTTAGAAGATGATTGTCAAAGTCTATGAGGTTACTATTATCTCCACCAGTGCAAATGATCAGACATAGCTGTGAGCAATAGACCTTTATTGCAGACACAGAGCAAGTATTTAAGAACATTAGGATGATGTCCTCCGTTTTCTTCTGTTGAAAAGGATCTGTAGATCTTAAACTTCTACTAAGTAGCTGATAATACAACAGGAGAGACTGTAGTTTAACAACTCACCCGGAAGCCATGATGACATCTCCAGTGAAATAGCATCATTTCTTCCTTCCTATAAAATGTCCCTCTCTTAGTCTTGGCAGAGAATTAAAAGTATTTATGGATGTAGCCTTGGCAGAGAAGGAGCAGCCAACTTATACAAACATAATTGTAAAAGCCAGTCATTTTTACAACTTGATATTAGAGGTCATTTATAAAGTGTCACATTTTGTTTCTTTTAATTTATACATTAATCCTGCAAGGAAAATGTTATTCCATGTATTATTTAGATGGAGCCACTAAGACCCAGAGAGGTTAAGTAATTTGCTCAAGGCCACAGAGCTAGTAAATGGAAAAGCTTTGGCTCAGTTTGTTTCTTCTGGTCCCGCAGTCTTTGTTGCTTGTGTAATTCCATTCTGTGTCCTAATTAATAATTTGTCTTATTTGTACTTTAAGAAATCAGCATATTTAAACACCAGTATGACATTTAACATTTTGTGATTTATTCTAATAAAAAGTATAAAAGTCGGTTTGACTTAGCTGTATTATTTGCTTTAAATATTTTACAGTATTTATTTTCTTATTGAGAGTCTATGGGTATTTCCAATGTCGTATCGCCATTTTTCTTAAAATCAGAATTAATTTCATATGTGCCATTAATTATTAATGTAATTTAATATTATATAATCTGTTTCTATCAAAAGAATTCTATTTGTACTGAAACAACTGTTTATTAGAAATAAACAGATAAGGCTGGGCGCGGTGGCTTATGCCTGTAATCCCAGGACTTTGAGAGGCTGAGATGGGCGGATCACGGGATCAGGAGATCGAGACCATCCTGGCTAACACTGTGAAAACCCGTCTCTATTAAAAATACAAAAAAATTAGCCTGGCGTGTTGGCGAGCGCCTGTGGTCCCATCTACTCTGGAGGCTGAAAAAGGAGAATGGTGTGAACCTGGGAGGTGGAGGTTGCAGGGAGCTGAGATCACATTACTGTACTCCAGCCTGGGCAACAGAGCGAGACTCCATCTCAAAAAAAAGAAAAAAAAGGAAATAAACAGATAAACAGATAAAAGTTTCAGAATGCTAGTCTCTGTGTTCTGCAATGGTGTTTTCCAAACTTTGCAATGATAATCACCTGGTATGTTTATTAAACATTGAGCTTCTCTAGGGCCCTTTCCTGTGGATTTGGATTTGAATGAGACTTCAGAAATTATATGTCTAACAAGTATCTCCTGGGATTTCTCCCATTCATGGAAGTTTGGGAAACACTGTTCTGTATCAACTGTGGAATGATTTCTGTCCTCAGAAAAGCTAGAATTTTAGCATCAGACACGTATGCGTTACAATCTCAATCTCTAACACCAGATGAGTGACTTTTGGCAAGATATTTATCCAGATGAACATCAACTTCTTTATTTGCAAAATGTCAATAATATCCCCCTGGAAGAAGGTGAGAATTAAATGGAAGAAGAATCTTGTATATAGTAATGTTTAATAAAATAGTACACAGTACACAGTAAATAGTTGTTCCACTTTCTTACGGATAGTCTATTAGCATACTTGGGAAATATGCTGAAGGAAATGTAGATACCTAGCTTCAATTGAGGGCATTTTATTAACATTGTGTGTGTGTGTGTGTGTGTGTGTGTGTGTGTTCTCATTCAATAATTTAATAAAAATTAAAGTGGGAAAAAATCAAAATTCATGCAAAAGTTAGAAATTATTGTAATGCAAAACATTCCTCTCAAATAATACTAATTTTCCATTTACTGGATATTTATTAAGTGCTAGGTGCTTTACATACGTTTTCTTTTAACCCAGATGACACCTCCATGAAGTAGTCTTTTCCTCACTTGGCTCTGTATATGCCAGGGCATAGAGAGGCTGAGTTACTTGCCAAGTTCAGTGACACAGCTCTTTCTTATATAACAACAAGCATTTCTAAACTTTAAGATAGTCTCCCTCCAGTATCCCTTAGTTGCTTTTCCAAATGCTCTCTCCTTTCCCATTCTTGACACCATGTTTACTTTCTTATTTAGGGTTAATTAAATACAAAGAGCCAGAAACTAAAAGCTTCCCCTCATGACCCCTCTATCCTCAGGTATATTATGGCTTCTTCTTAGAGTTGTAAGCAGCTCAGGCTTAATTGCCATGGAAGGTATTAACTGCTCTGATTCAGGATATAATCTTTCTTTGAGGACTGACTCTGAAGAGAGTAGCTAATTTGCTTCCTTAATTGGACTTTCACATTTTGCAGCCTTATATTAGGATTGTCCTTTTCTCAGTGAGGAGGTCAGAGTTGAATGAACGAAATACTTTTCTGTAAGATTTTTAAAATGTAAGAAAAAAGAAACCACCCTGTTTCAAATCAAAGGAAGATTGTGGAGAAGCATTGAGGTGTTAGGCAAAACTGCAGCTCTAGATCAAGGACACATTGCCCCCTAGGGTGGTTTCTTCTGCAGTCACTCACTCCTAGAGTATAACTGTAGACCTGTGAGGATTTCCCTACACTCCTTCCAAAATATGCACCTGGGATTTTGTGTGAGTAATCTTCCTTTAAGCCACAGAATGAAAAAGCTTTCTGGCTGATAATACCATAAAAAAATCAAAAATCTCCAGATGACAGCCTGTCTTTTGTACTGAAGTGCTATGTGGCCTGGAAGTGATGTGTCCCATTCACTGGATATCTACTGTATGCCAGACACAGTTACCTTTTTCAAAGAGTATTATCATCTCCATATTATATGTTATAAAAAGGAGGTCCATAGAGGTCAAATAGCTGACCTTGGCCCCAGAGGCAGAAAATGGGAGAGCCAGGAGGCAAAATTAATTAGGCTGTCACACTCCTGTGTCATCACTTTTTTCTGTATAAAGCCCAAACAATCTTTGGTGCCTTATGTTTAAGATGAGGAGGGTTAAGATCTGTGCAGAGTTGGGGGCCAGACTAAAATGTTTCCAAACTTCTCTGAGCCTCATGAATCTACTATAGTGAACTTGGTGAATATGGAGAAAAGACTATTGAAATACTCACTTTTGAACATACCCTAGGACTTTTGAAATATAATTGAGATATTTCATGCAGAGTATTTCACAGAGTTTTTATACCAAATTTCTTCTCTGGAAAATTTATGCCAATATTTAGAAACATGTACAACATAGCATAAATTGTGTGCCTATTTGTGTATTTCCTTTTAATTTGTGGCATGGACAATCATGTGTCATCAAATGTTCTCTGCTCACAGCACATCTGTTTTCACCTATCTTCTGGTTTCTAAATGAATAACTACAGTGTTATATCTCTCCGGCTATTCTCCTTGATTGGAAATTAACAGTGCATGGTATCTAAGATAAGGGCCACAGCTGGCTTTGGCAAAATCACCAAGAAAGGTCATTCATAGGGTAATTCTACCTGTATTTGTTACTCCTGCCATTTTACTACCTCCTGATGCCACCGGGAGCCCAATACTTACACAATGTTTCCAGGCTGTTCAAACATGAGTCTCAATATTAGTATTTTAAAAATGTATTGAACAATACATGTCTTAAGACTTATTATGGGATTTTATTAAGTATGTCTGGCCACTTTACTAAATGCTCCAATGTGCATTAATTGGACTATTCTTTCTTGAATATAAATTATAATATGGTTTTTACTCTATTTAAATGTTTGAAGGTGTGGACGAGAGCTATTACATTCCATGGATGGTGACAAAGGAAATGAGACTCTTGAGTCAGAGGCAAAGGACATTATTATTCATGGCAAAACAGTAGCAAGAATATTGTCGTGGGTGTATGGATTCCCCAGTCCCCAAATTGTGAACAGTGATGTGATAGCCAGGTGGAGCCAATACATACAATAAAATCTTTGCTAGAAAATAAGGAACCTGAGTTAGGGAATCCACAACTTGTTTTGTATACTAATAATAAACTAGTATACAATAAAATAGATAAACAAACTAGTATACAATAAAATAAACAAAAAAACTAGTATACTAGTGAATTTAAAATAATTATCGTTTAGAGTAGCATCACATATATGAAATATTTAGGGACAAGTCTAACAAATGTTGTGCAAGATTTGTTCACTGAAAACTAAATAATATGCCAAGAGATATTAAAAAGACTTAAAATAATGGAGTGATAGATGTGTCATGTTAATATGGGCCATGTTCATGGGTCAGATGACTAAATATTAAAATGCAGTTTCTCTTGAAATGTATCTGTAGTTTCAATGCAAACCTAGCTGAGCAATTGACATATCAAGTCTCTGAGGCAAGGACATGCTGGTTCTGGTTCATTTAAGAAAGCTCTCCTAAAAGCAAGCAGTGAATCAAATTCTTCCTTTTTTTTTTTTTTTTGACTGGATCTTGCTTCGTTACCCAGATTGGAGTGCAGTGACACAATCATAGCTTACTGCAGCCTTGAACTCCTGGGCTGAAACGATCCTCTGATCTCAGCCTCCAGACTAGCTGGGACTACAGGCACATGCCACCATGCTACCATATCCAGATAACATTTTTATATATGTATATATTTTTTATTTTTGTAGAGATAGGATCTCACTATATTGCCCAGGTTGGTCTCAAACTCCTGTTCTCAAGCAATCCTCCTACCTGATCCTCCCAAATTTTTGGAATTACAGACATGAGCCACCATCCCTGGCCCTCAACCTCTTTGTCCTGAGCAATACTAAATGCATTCCTAGACCACATGATACATTATCACAATGCATTATTTTAATATTTGGTCAAAAGAATGGCTATAGCCTTGTGATTTTGGCACACTCAGCAAGACGTGTAGGAGCTCAAAAGGTCCATGGCAGACTGCCTTCCACAAAGTATGTGCCAAATACTGTTACTATAACTAAACTTGATGTACATGATCTTATTTAATTCAAATAAGAGTTATATGCGATAAAATGATTTTCTCCACATAACAGATGAAGAAACTGAGGCTCAAAGGGGCTGAGTTCCCCAAGAGTATATAAACAGTTAGACACAAATATATCTGACTCCAAATCTGTTATTTTTTTTCAAGTATAAATTATTGCTTTTCCAATTGGTAAAATTACACAATAGGAAAAATGATCAGGTTGGCAAGTGGTAAAGCAGTTCTGAAGATTTGCAGACTGAGGATCTCTGAGGGCCCAGAGCCTTCTTCAGAGCCACTCCCAGCTGGAAGGATTAGGAACCACAGCAGACAGATAATGTATTTTCATAGCAGTTTCCTCCTTTCCTTCCCTTATTCTAGGTTGGGTGTTTCTCTTTCCACCAAAGTTTGGCTTAGGACTCCCTGAGAGGAAAATAGAATCTTGGCTTACTCCACATGATTCCTACATCTGCAGAATATGGGACTGAGGTGTTGTTCTTAGAAAGCAAATGAAAAATGAAATTCTACTACTCTCAGCTTTCATAACTGCCGTTTCCTCTCTTGACAAGACAGGCAGTTCTAGTTCTACAGGTTCTAGTGCCAAGGAATCAATGCCAGAAACATGAAAAAATATTGCTCTTTGAAGCCAGGTCCCACCATTCTTTATCCTTCAGTTTGTCTGTGAGTAAAAAGAGAATTGGGCTAAATGATCTCTATGTACCTCCTAAATTTGGTTTCTCCAACAGGGCATTAGAAGAGCTTCCCATTTATTCTAGCTGCTTTCCCTTTTCTTTATCTCTAGCTAATCCTAGAAATACTTAGCTTGACAGTGTAAGTACAATACTAATTGTAGTAATTTATGTGAGCCCTTTTAGCAATTATGACTAATCACTTTGCAACACAATAATGATTATGCATATCATTATATAAGCATCAGATTAATTTGGTTGTGAGCTTTATTTTATCAGGACACTCAACTCTTTTCACATACTCATTCTTAGAGTCTGTTACTCATTGTTGGTCATCTGCTCACAAATTTAAAACTTTTGGGAGTACTTTGCATTTTGTAGGACCTTCCACAGTATGTTTGATGGCCTTGGGCAAATTACTTATCTCCTCTGAAGTGCTTTCTTTATTTTAAAAAATAACATAAATACTATTATGAGATAATTTTTTTTATAAATGCTGATTAAACTCTTTGGTTAGCTGGTTAAAATTTGACAAACCAGATAAGCTATTTTCAAATTGAACAAATGGAGCTTATTCAGACAATTTGATTTATAAATGAACAATTTAGTTTTCTATGGTTCCTACCACCTATAGGAGTAGGCATGTAAATTGAGGTTTCTTAAATAAAAGTCCTAACTCATTATTCTCTATATAGTTTAAATGTACATTTCCAAGTCAAAGTAAATATTCTTAAAATTAATTCAGAAGAAGGCATGGGGGAATAGGATGCTAGAGATAGTTTCATAAGATACAATGTAAAAGGCTCTCAATGTAGAGGACAAAAGGAACATTTTCCAGAGGAGAGGGCTTTGCTAAGAGGTATCTGAACACAGTGCTGAGTCTAATGCATGTGGGAAATGTTAAGGTTAGAAACATGACAACAGGAGTGTCATATTCAAGAGAGTGAGAAATAAAGCTCTTGGAATGAAGTAATAAACTATACAATGGAAGGCTTTGAAAGTTAGGTATGATTTGAATTCTGAAGATAAGAAATTAGACATTATATTATTTTTGCATATTTTTAGAATATAAGTCAAAAATAGGCAAAAGGAGGCTGCATTTCACAATTTTAACCATAATATGATTTCTTGAGAATAATTACACATCAAAACAGTTGATTTGTATAAAATTTACAACTACCACATGCTAGATAATTACTTGCATATACTTCTTTATCAATTTTTGGTTTGATTTATTGTTAATCTTATAGTATTTTACATCTTTATTTTTGCCAATTTAGTCTATACTTCTGCTAAAAGTTTGGAGGGAGATTTTTTAAAAAGAACATAATTAGACATATGTTGTTCTAATGAGTTCATAAAATTACCCACTTTTCTTCTGCATTCAGTTTAAGAACAAGAACAACAACAACAAACCCTTAAAGAATCTCTCAAGCAAATATAATACTATTCATAGAAAACAGAATCTGATGAGTTTATGAAAATATTAGGTTATTAAGAACAATGTATTCCGGAAAGCAATCTTGTGAACTAATGGAAAATGTTTGGATGTACTTCCACTCTCAATAACAAAAACAGTGTTTTAGTAATGAATCATTGTGTAACAATGGTTAGTTGTTTTGATGTGTCCTTTTTTTTTCTTATAGTAGTGTTTGAGGAACATGAGTTTTTTTTTAAGAAGTTGTTAGTTAGAAATTTCTATTTTGCAGATATTAGTAAAATAAATATCTAGGGATTATTCTTTTTATCATTACAATTTATTAATTTTCAGAAGACACACGGTGCAAATCAAATGTAGGCTATGTTAAACATACATTTTTCTATCCTCAAGGAAACTTGGATTCAACCAAAGAGTCTGTAATTTGTTAGTGTTCCCAAAATCTACACTTCTTTTTTGCTGTTGTTGAAGTCGCATTGGAGATATTATCAAAATGTTTAGAATTTGGTGTCAAAAATTAGTGGAAAGAGCTCCAGTGGAAAGAAATCACCATAGACCTCAATAAGAACCCTGTCACCATCATAAAAAGCAATCAAGTATGTTTAATTACTCTGTGAAAATTGCAGAGAAAGTTGTTCCTTCTGTGGTATGCAGATACCTGCCAATGACTATTACATGTGAAGGATAGAAATTTATGACTCATCTCCCAAAATAAAAGCAAGTACGTTAGTGACATAAAGTTTTCTTTTGTGTTTATGGGTTCTGGTTAAGCCCCACATCAGATTGCTTTCTCCTAATGAATACTTTCTGCAGTTATCTGCAATTGTTTTATTATGACATCGAATTGGGCTTCATCCAATAAAAATATAACAATAGCCAGTATGTTTTATAGGGATTGCTATATGTTAAGTACTTTCTTAATGAGATTGGAGAGTTCCCTGGCCCCTCTCACAAGGTGTGCAACAGGGATGTTGCTCTCTGTTTGGCCACTGCACGCTCAAACCCTTTATGTGAGAGGGAGCATGCAGACGGGCAGGTGCAGGAGCCAGGGCACGCACTTTGAGCTCTGGCTCCACAATAATGTCTAGGGATGGGTGTCTGCAGCTCCTGAAGTCCAAGTAGGTGTGTGCTACACTGTGCTCTTTCAGCTTTGTCATCCACAGATGGCTTATGTGTTAATCACCTCAGTGCCCTCTTGGTACCCAGGTCTTTGTCCAACATCCAGGAAGAATCCGGTCATGCACGGACTTGAGTTATGAATGTGGGGGTTTTATTGAGTGGTAGAGGTGGCTTTCAGCTGGATGGATGAGGAGCTGGAAGGGGAATGGGGTGCAAAGATGATCTTCCCTTGGAGTTTGGCTGTCCAGTAGCCAATCTTCACTCTAATGGTCCCCAGCCAAACTCCTCTCAGCATTCAAACATTCCTTCTCTTCTCTCTGCAGTGCTGTTCTGCCTTTCTTCTGCTCTGTCTTCATCTCCTCCTCTCCTTCTGGAGCCTGGGTCTGGGGTTTATATGGGTACAGGATAGGGGGGTGTGGTTGGCCAAAAGGCAACTTTTTGGGCACAGAAACAGGAATGCCTGTTCTCATTTAGGGCCCTGGGTTTCCAGGCTTGAAGGTGGGGCTTTGCCGGGGAACTGCCCTCTTCTTTCTACCCAGTATTTCTCTGTCTCCTGTCCGTATCACTAAGTGTGTGACATATAGTCATTCAGTTTATCCTCATTTTAACTCTGAAGTCAATATAATTATTTTTTTCATTTCACAAAGGTGTAAAGTAAGGCAGATGAAAGTGAAGTTTCCAAGGTCATGGAACTAGTAAATGGTTAGATCAGAACTCTAACACAGGTTGATGGACTCCAGAGCCCACTGTCATAAAAATCACACAGTTGCTATTGTTTGTCTGTTCCTAATACATGTCAGGCACCATGCAAAGTATTTTATTTATGTTATTTCTTTGATCTTACATCAAAAAAGTGGAGTAGGTAATATTATTCTCCATATTTTATAGACATAAAAGCTGAAACGCATAGAGGTTCAATAATGAACCTCAATTATATGGCCTTGAGTCATATAAATAACACTTGGAAAAGCTGAGATTGTCTTTCTCCAAAGCAACTACATTATCATTCTATCATAATATTCTTCATGTAATCTTAAAAAATGCAACCAATTAAGAAAAAACATCTTGACCAATTAGATATGAAATTTTCAAAATCATATGAAAAGCAGGATTGTCTTCCCTGAATCTAAATGAACTCCAGAGGAACTTTCCTGTGGTGCCTTCCAGCAATAATATCTCTCAAACATTATATAGCATGTCAAGTAATTTTATTTAAAATTAAGTAATTTACTAAACAAGTTTTGCCTTTTAAAGAATAGCTGTTACCTAAGGGAGAGTTATGAATCAAAAAGGAAGATTCATAAAATACCTTACTTTACCTAGCATGATAACTGAAGAGATGGGAATTATATATTTTAAATTTTTAGAGGTGAGTATAATTGTCAAATCCTTTAAAATAGTTATTAGTTACCTGAACTCAATAATCTCATCTATAATTTTCTCCCAGCAAAATTTTCAAGCCAGATTTTATTACTTACTATTAATAATTTGTCAAAAATGGTTTTCTGGGTTGGTTTCTTTGATACTTTGTATATTTTTATCTTATATTTGATAGTTTGTATATTTTATCTTATGTTTAACAGAGAATGTGTGGAGCAATGTTGAAATACGTTCTTTATATATTAATGCTGAAAAGAACTTTAGAAGGGATTTAGTCCAATTTTTGCTGTAAGTGACCACTATGAAATGATATAGTATAGGAATCAGGACACAAACATTGGAGTCAAATATGTATTTGAAGCCATATTCTCTTACCTTCATATTGTATGAACTTTAACAAGTTATTTAAGTTCTCTGACCTTGGTTTCTTGATTTTTAAAATAAAATAATAGTTTTTCAGTGATTAGAATAGTTAATAATAGTCCATGGCACATATCAATCTTTTAATAAACAATATTTAAACATACCTTTTAAAATATTCTTGCCAGAATGATGAAGTAAGCAAAACAATATGAAAATAATTTTTAAAAACCCACTCATTTAACATCTGGGAACTTTCCTAAGAACAAACTGCACATGTAAAGATATTCATTTACAAAAATCGACTAAATCTTGGTATGAACAGAAAGAATTTGGCATTTGAACCATAATTCACTCCATTATTCACACACCACCTTACCCCAACCCCATGTTATGAGACATCTGCTGCCACAGGAACAATCAAAGCAAGATGAGAGCTGACTTACAAACAACCTTCAAGCCACATGCACACCAACCAACATAGAGCTGAAGCCTCACTACTACATGAAGCTTAAATACAACCTCTGTCCAAACACTGACTGAATAATAAGTACTCTGACTCAGGGGCAACCCATAGGAAGTAGGCTTAAAAATAATACTTTCATTACCCTTGGTGGTCTGGAAGACCGTGTTGATGCCCATTGCTATACTCTCTCAGGAGTAATCATAGAAGGAACTTACAAGCTATTAGTCCCAGGTTGAACATGGGCAAGGATAAATAAACATATATATCTGTGATAAAGTTTGAAAACCTAAATGACATGTGTGCCTAAGCATAACCTTGATCAATAAGTGGCTTATGTAGACCTAGGGATCACTCCTGGGTAGTTAGAATAAAATATAAAAATAAGGCTCAGCGCAGTGGCTCACACCTATAATCCCAGCACTTTGGGAGGCCTTGGTGGGTGGATCACGAGGTCAAGAGATTGAGACCACCCTGTCCAACATGATGAAACCCAGTCTCCACCAAAAATACAAAAATTAGCTGGGCATGGTGGCATGCACATGTAGTCCCAGCTACTCAGGATGCTAAGGCAGGAGAATCGCTTGAATCCAGGAGGCAGAGGTTGCAGTGAGCCAAGATCACTCCACTGCACTCCAGCCTCAGCGACAGTGAGAGACTCCATCTCAAAAAAAAAAAAAAAAAAAAAAATACACACACACACACACACACACACACACACACACACACGAGGGGAATATCTGAGCCAGGAAATCAGAAGCTATACACTATGGGGAAAATTGATTTTGAAGAATTAATTCAGCCAAGTCACTAAAATAATAAACAAATGACCAAGCAAACAACAGCAAGAACTTCATGGTGGGCATCATCATCCAGAGTTGCTACCATACATCATGCAAGTTTGTTTTGAACAAAAACTTATGAGCTGTGAAAGGAAACAGGCAAGGGTGAACACCATGCACGTAAAAGAAAAGCAGGAAGTAGAAATGGCATTTGAAGGGCTCCAGATAGTGTGCTTAGTAGACAAAGACTTCAATTGGCTATTATAAGTACACTGAAAGAATAAAGGAAATTATGCTTAAACAATTAAGGAAGTTGCTATGACACTGTTTCATCAAATAGAGAATATCAGCAAAGAGAAAGTATTAAAAAGAACCAAATAGAAATTTAGTAGTTATATAGTAAAATAGTTGAAAAGAAAAAAATATATATATAGGAGTTCAAGAGTAGATTTGAGCTAGCAGAAGAAAGAATCATTGAGCTTGAAGATAAATCATTAAAGATTATGAAATCAGGAGAACACAGAGAAAAAAGAAAAATGAACAAAGCAATAGAGAAATGGGGAATATCATTAAGTACACCAACATACATGTAGCAGAAGTACCATAAGAAGAGAAAGAAAGGGACAGAAAAATTTACAAATAAATAAATCCTGGAAAGTTTCCAAATTTGATGAAAAATCTTAATCTATGTATCCAAGAAGCTCATTGAACTACAAGTAGGATCAACAAAAAGAGATCCATAGGCAGATACATTATAGTCAAAATTTTGGAAGACAATATAAATAGAAAAATCTTGAAAGCAGCAAGAGAAAACAAAAAACAAAAAAAAACTACTCATCCCATAGAGGGCAGTTCAATTTATTAGATTAACAACTACATTCTCATCAGAAATGATGGAAGCCTGAAAGGAGTGGGATGGCATATTAAAGTGGAGAATAAAAAAACTGTCAACCAAGAATTTTATATTCAGCAAAACTACCTTTTAAAAATGAAAGTGATGTAGCCATAAAAAAGGATGAGTTCATGTCTGTTGCAGGGACATGGATGAAGCTGGAAACCATCATTCTCAGCAAACTAGCACAGGAGCAGAAAACCAACAGCACGTGTTCTCACTCATAAGTATGAGTTGAACAATGAGAACATATGGACACAGGGAAGGGAACATCACACACCGGGGCCTGTCGGGGGATGGGGGCCTAGGGGAGGGATAGCATTAGGAGAAATACCTAATGTAGATGACAGGTTGATGGGTGCAGCAAACCACCACAGCACATGTATACCTATGTAACAAACCTGCATGATCTGCATATATATATCCCAGAACTTAAAGTATAATTAAAAAGATAAATAAATAAATAATAAAAATGATGTTGAATGAAGATACTCATAGAAAACTAACAACTGTTAGAATCCATTGCTAGCAGACTTGCCTTACAAAAAAATACTAAAGAAGTCATTTAGTCTGAAAGCAGGTGACACTAGACAGTAATCCAAACCTACATGAAAAAAGAAATATATCATATAGGCAATTATGTAGGTAACTACAAAAGATTATATAATTGCATGTTTCTTCTACTTCCTTCTCTTGACTTTTTAAAAAAGAATTCCATAAAATATATTATGTAATTGAATTATTGGTCCTATAACAAATATAAGTATAATGTATTTGACAATAATAGCACAGAGGGGGCAAGAGGAAATACTACTGTGTTTGAGTAAGAAAATTTGAAATGATATTACAAATCCACAGGTATAAACTAAGAGAACCAGAAAGGGTTAATCAAAAAGGGTTAATCAAAAAGTGAATGTAACTAACATAAAAATATCTAGTAGTTCTTCTTTCTCCTCTCAGGTTCTTTAAAAGACATACTATAATAAAAAGTACAAATTGTGAAAATACATGTTGGGTTATTAACAGATATAGATTTAATATGTATAAGAGAGATAGTGAAAAGAAGTAGAGAGGAAATGGAGTTTCTCCATTTCAGGGAACTCAATATAAACTTGAAGTAAATTTTGAAAAGATAAGATGTATGTTTAAAGCCCAATCGCAACCACTGAGAAAATAACTCCAAAAAAAGTAGTTTAGGGAGACTAACAGAAGTAAGATGGCAGAACAAGACTTTCTACAACTCATTCCTCCACAGACACATCAATGTGAAGAAGTATCTGCATACAAAAATACTTCGGCAATATCTAAAGAAACTAGGTAAAAGATTACAGCACCTGTGTGTAGTGCAGAAATTAAAAAAAAAAAAAGACAAAGAGAGTAGGATGGACATTTTTACACATATATGTTATTCCTCTCCCAACTCCAGGCAGGACAGCATGAAAAGAGGTGCACTCCACATGGGGGAAGGAGAGATAAGTGAGCATTAGATTTTGCCTCAAACCCCAAGACCAGGCTCACCATAGCAAAACATAGCGCTAGGAAGGCCAACATGGCTTTAGCCTTCAGTCGGTGCCTAAAGACTAAGGCTTCAGGTACACCCTGATACCAGGTGGGATCCCACGGTCCTAGGCTCAAGACGTGCCCTGAAGATTTAGTTTCTGGGCCTTCCTCACTGCCAGACTGACTGCAGTGGCTCCAGGCTCCAATCCTAGCTAACCACGCAGACCCAAGGCCTCTCAGCACCAGGCTAAACCCAAGGCCCCAGGCTTCAAACTAGACTCTGGTTTCAGACAGCCCAACACCGGGTCGGCTCCTGCAGCCCTACTCATCAGGGCAACACACACAGACCCAGACTCTAGGCCAGCCCCCATGGATACAGGCCCCAGGATCAGGCCAGCCCTTGCAACCCCAGGCACTAAGCAAGTACCTGTAGAACTTAGCTGCCACATCCACCCTAGTACCAAGTGGGATCCTATAGCTCCATGCTTTAGGCCTGTCCAACAGACTAGGTTTCCGGGTCACCCTATACCAGGCTGACCCCAGCAGTGCTATGCTCTGGACCAGCGCCCCCACAACCTCAGTCTTCAAGTATATCCCAGAGCAAGATTGGCTTCAGTGGCTCTGGATGCTGTATCCACAAGGCCACAGGCATTAGGCCCACTCCGTACCATGCCAACAACTGAAGCTTTTTTCATCAGGACAGCACCCATGCAACCATCCTCTGTGAATAGATTCTACTCAATTCCAGGCCAACCCCTATGGCCCAGGGTTCTAGGCCAGCCCCAGATTTTAGACCAAACCCAGGCAAGGTCAGCCCACACAGCCGAATTTTTAGGTCTGCCCCAGCATCAGGTCACCACCCCTGACTTCATGCACCACGTTGGCACCTATGGACATAGGATACAGTCCTGTCCAATGCTAGGCCAGTCCCTGTGGCTGCCCCATGTTCCAGCAGACACAATCCAGGTCTATCTCAGTGGACCTGAGTCCTAGGCTCTCCCTCATGAACTGAGATACTATGTTTACCCCAGGAGACACAAGACCCAGGCCCACCCCTGGATCCAGTAGGCTGCATGCAGATAAGACTAGCTCATGTGAACTCAGTTTCAGGTCCATCTCAGGGGAACCAGGTACCAGGACCATCCCAGCAACTGGCCAGCCCCTGCCAAGTCAAGGTCACAACCCATTCCAGCATCAGGTCATCCTCTGTGGACTCAGGATTCGGGCTAGATACAATTCAGTTAGATATGAGGAATAAGGTCAAAAGATCTATTGTACACATGGTGACCATGGTTAATAACAATGTATAATATTTTGAACATCACTAAATGGGTAGATTATATTTGTTCTCACAACTGTGATAACTATGTAAGTAATGTTTGTATTAATTAGCTCAATTGAATCATCCCGCAATGTGTGTATATTTCAAAACATCATGTTTTGGATAAAAAGTATATACAATTTTACATCAATTTTTTAAAAATGTAGTTTAGAATTATTAAATAATTAAAGTATTTAGTATAAAATTCACAACACAAAAGAAGAAAAAAGAGAGAAACAGAAATTAAAAAAGATATGAGACAAACAGAAAACAAAAAAGCAAAATGGTAGATTTTAACCCAACCCTATCAGCAATAATATTGAAGATGTATGTTTGTATATATTTATATATATTATGTATAATAGGAAACAAAATTCCAAAGGAAGATATGTTTCTGTCAACTGATTCCTAAAATACATTAGGCAAAAACTGATATAATGGAAGGGAGAAATAGACAATTCAAAAATATACGTGGATATTTCAATACCATTTTTTTCATAATGAATAGAAACACTAGACAGAAAATCAATAAGACAGAAACATGAACACCACAGACAAACTAGATCTAGCAGATATATATAGAACACTGTTCAACAGCAGCAGAATATATATTTATTGAAGAGCACATGAAGCATTTTCCAGAATGATCATACACTAGTCCATAAAACTTTTTTACCTAAGAAATTCTTATTTAATAATTTTAAAATATTAAGATCACGCAACACATATTTTTCTGGGGGCAGTGGAATTAAGTGAGAAATCAAAAACAGAAGGAAATTAACACATATATAGAAATTAAACAACACACTCCTAAATAACAAATTGGTAAAAGAATTTATTCTGGGAAAACAAGGTTGATAACATCTAGAAAAAAAATATATATATATACCAGCGCACCAGCATGGCACATGTATACATATGTAACTTACCTGCACGTTGCGCACATGTACCATAGAGCCTAAAGTATAATAATAATAATAATAATAATAATAAAAAGAAAAATAAATAAATAAATAAAATAAAAGTACGTGTGTATGTGTGCAAAAAAAAAAAATACACACACACATATATATATATTTATATTTGACCTTTATTCTACTAATATGATGTATATGTATACATCATATATATAGGCCCAAATATCTTCAAAAATAATATTAAAGTTGGGGAACCCACTCTTTCTGATTTCAAAACTTACTCCGTAACTACAGTAACCAATATAGTGTGGTACTGTCATAAAGCTAGACATAGAGATATATAGATTTCAGAAAAAAACTCTTATATTTACGGTTAATTGATTTTTGATAAAGGTTGTGAGATAGTTCAGTGTTCATTTTATACTGACAAAGTGGTATATTATTTATTAGAGTTTCATAATATTTAAAAATCTCTATAGTAGGATCTTCATAACTGACACAAAATTCTTTGGAGAAATTTGTTCCTTTTGTTCTTCCTGATGTATTATTATTTGCTAGTTTCTGTCAGAATTTACATGTTTTGATGTTTTAATAAATGTTTACACTTTTATAGTATTTACTCTTTTCATTCATGATTTCTATTTGTTACGAAACTCTCATTTTATTCCAAATAGCTTTTTGGCTGTGGTTCTTGTGTTTCCATTAGACAATCATGTCATGAAGACATTGGAATAAATATTATCTGCCCTTTACAATATTCCTTATTTTCTCTTTTTCTTTTCTCATTAAATAAGCTCAAATTAATAGGAAAATGTCAATAATAATAGTTTAGATGCACATTTTTATCTTTTCTTGAAATAGGGAGACCTTTATGATGACATTTGTTCCAATATATTTTTTGGAAAACTACTGCCCAAAGTGGCTCAATAATGAAAGGATGTATTATCAAGTAAAAAATAATAAATTTCAGAAGCACTTAATTATATATCCGTTTTGGAATAGACTTTTATAAATCATCATTTTTTAAAACCACCATTTCCTACTCAATTAGAACCTAGAAATGTTTCATTACCAGGATGTATTAAAATTGACAAAACACAATTTGAGAAATAGTGTCCTTAAGTATGATGTTAGCTTTTGATTTCATTTAATTCTTATTTTTCACATAAGAAATTAAGTTTGACTTTTAATTAACTAATTTTTTTAAACCATGGATTTAATGTGTTATCAAATATATTTACTTAAAATATCTATTTTTATTGGACTCTACTGGACTGTATTGACAAACTGTCTTTTACATTTTGATGTGGGACATCATATTAAAAGATTTCTTACTTTTAAATCTCCCTTGCATTCTGAGAATAAACCAAAATGTTTCATAGTCTATTATTGTTATTATGTTTGAATAATTTAATAATATTTTATTTGGCATCTATTTTTGTATTCATAAGTAAGATTGCTATGTAGTGAGTACATTTTTTTGGTAGTGATTTTCTGCTGTCAAATTTTATAAGCAGAAATACGCTATACTGATCATTTGTAATTCAGTCTTATTTTTAATCAAACAGTTCTGAATGCTTGAAAGCATCATAGGGCCTCAAGAACAACATGTTTTGAGGAAAGTTTATGTATATTAAATAGTTAACTTATCTGAACATCTAGGTTCAGTTATGGGTTGTTGATATCTAAGATTTTCAGAATTTCTAAAAGTATATTTAAGTGAATATGTGTATTAATATGGTTTATTTGGTTGCTAGCTTTGAAAGAGAGAGAGGGAGAAAAGTGGAGAAGAAAGAGAATATTAATTTGAAGTACATGAGGCAGGGATAGATCTCAGGATTTCAGGAAGGCTGAAAAAAATGAAATAACTTGGTGACTGGAGTTGTTTCACAGTTTTATTCAGGCCGTACCACTGGAATTAATTAATGCTTGTGTTTTTGTCCTCTCTGGACACTATAATCCAAATTATAGGAAGAAAGGGTGTTTGTCTCACAGTATGAGTTAATGCCTCAGGAAGGGGGTGAGTGCAGAAGAATTGGTTATCAGCTCCTGTACCACACATTTTTCAGTTGCTGAGAGGGAATGCCAGAAAAAAGGAAATTGATATTGGAATGGATGCTGGGTAGCCCAAATCTAGCAGCAATTGTCCATTAAAGAATATATCCATATAAACTTCCCCTCAAGGATACATTATTTTCCTTCTCATTGCCAAGGTTCAAATTTAAAGTGCATGTGTGTGTGTTTGTGTGTGTGTTTGTATTTTATAACTCTGTCTTACTTAACTAATTTTATTGGATGCATTACCAATGAGAACCCCAAGAAAAAAAATAATTTTAGTCAGACTCCATAAAAATACTTAAAAAGACTGAATAACTCTAAAGCTTTAGATGCAGGCTTGTTTCAGGAGAAAAGAAAGATAGCTGACATAAGTCCAGAGAGTGCCATTTACTGTGGTGATTGCACGGGGAGCTCTGAAGCCAAGCTGCCTCAGTAGAATACTTGCTCTGCCATGCTTTAGCTGTATGACTTCAGAAAATATATGTAAGTTCTCTGTATGTCAATTTCTTCATCTGTAAAATGGGGATCCCAAAGTTAACTGTATCAGTAAATATGCCACTTTACTAATATCATGTAACAAGCCATGCAAGATTTAGTAGCTTAAAGCAACAACCACTCATTTGGCCATGTTTCTGCAATCTGAGTAAGGCTGCACTGATAGACTTGTTTTTGCTCCTTGTTATGTTCTTTGGGTTCATTGATGGTTTCCGTCGTTTGACAGCTTCATTGTGGCTTTAGTATCACATATCTGGCACCAAGGCTTGGATGACTGGAGTGACTGGGGACTGCCCAGGCCTCCTTTTTCCTGTTTCTTGCATCTTGCAGTATTTCACTCTGTCTCTATGTGACCTTTTCTATTCAAGAAGATGTGACATCTCAGGAAAGCAAAAGCAGAAACTATAAGCTTCTTAATGCCTGAACCCAGAACTTTCCCACTGTCTTCTGTCATCTGTTGATCTAAACCAGTTTTAAGGACAGTCCAAATCTAATATGCAAGGAATACGCCTTCTCCTACCCAAGGCCTGAATTAGGAGGGCATGATCCCCTTGGGGAATGTTTTATAGCAATTTACCACAAGCACCTAGAATAACACCTGGAACATCATAAGTACAGAATGCCTGCTCTCTATCTGAATAATGTTCACTGAACATCTACTAGGAAAATTACTTATGTATGTATGTATGTTTTTATTTATTTATTTTGTGATAGAGTTTAGCTCTTGTTGCCCAGGCTGGAGTGCAGTGGTGATCTCGGCTCACTGCAACCTCTGCCTCCTGGATTCAAGCATTTCTCCTGCCTCAGCCCCCCATGTAGCTGGGATTACAGGCACCTGCCACCACGCCCGGCTAATTTTTTGTATTTTTAGTAGAGATAGGGTTTCGCCATATTGACCAGGGTGGTCCCGAATCCCTGACCTCAGGCGATCAGCCTGCCTCAGCCTCCCAAAATACTGGGATTATAGGCGTGACCCATCGCGCCCGGCCTACTTATGTTTTATTGTTTAATCATCACAAGAACCTCTTGAAGAGTTTATAAATGAAGAAGTCGAAGCTAAGAGAGTTTATAGAAGGTGTTTAGACTGCGTGGCTACTTAAGAAAAAGACTGTTTCCACACCGTTCTGACTCCTAAGCACATACTGCTAACATTATTCTGGCTCTGTCTTCATCCTATACTGGCTGACCCAGGCAATAGACCGGGGCAATCCTGGTAAACTCAGAAAAGTATGAGCCTAATTTCAGTCAGGGTGAGTCCATTGGCCTCTCCTCATGGTCTCCTTTCCTCAGCTCTAAGCTATAACACAAATTTGCACTGTGTGTCCATGATGAACGTACTGGGCATGTCCTGACAGAACCAAGAGTGTTGAGTTCTGTTTAATTGCTTTAGCTAGAATAACCTAGTTATCCTGAGACAAGCTGAGACAACTTCTTCCTCAGTGTTTCTTTTGCTATGCAATCATGAAGTATTGATCTCACTGTTTATGTTCAGTGTCTTTTAATGACATTTTAATTTTTCACATGACATCCTCATCTACACAGCTCACTGAGGATAACAAAAATAACATCTTTTGTATGACTATAAACAGTAAGTCTTACACTCCTTATTTATCATCTGCAACCCTGTGTCATTGTGATAGGTGTACTCGATTATATTTATCCTTCAAATATGTGATGGCTTAATAATCTCTAGAAGCTCTTTGACAAGTTTTTTTTTTTAAGTAATGAGATTTTTGTTCACCTGTTGTGAGAAAGCAGATGTGATAATTAAAAGAATGTCGTTGTAGATCATAGATTTTTCCAACAATGTGTAAAAATTATTATTCTTTTTAAAGAGTTTTCAAGATATTTACATATAAAAATGTTTACTATTAGGAAAAATGTGCTGTGAGAAAGGGAATATGGAATTACCTAACCATTGTATGATTTTAGAATAACTTCAGATAATTATAATAACTTTATTTGAGCCATAACAGAAGCCTGCATGATACCACCAAATGGGCATATTTATAAGTTGAAATATTTACTAAGTATACTTAAAAGGAGAAAGGATATTTCTAATTGATAAAGAATCAGGAAATGTAAAATTACTTTAGAGGGTTATTAGATGTATGATAATTAAGGGTATAAAATATAGTGAATAAACACTGATTCATAAATGTTAATATAATTTTTAAAATTTATGGCAAATTAAATAAATGGCTATGTGCTAGACTTCACTTTGAGCTCTAGAGAAGTGTGCCAATGAGGTGTGCAGAGCAGAGAAAGGAGGGTTTCCTCTCTCCCTTCAACTTCCCACTCTTCTCTTCCCTGTCTCTTAAATCAGATCTTATACCTCATTCAAGTTCTTGTAAACAATACTGCAGAAAAATAAACTAGAAAGAGTATAAATCTTGACAATTTACAGTAAACATATTTCAGAAGATAAAAAAAATCAGAAGTACCAAAAACTGGAAGCAGCCTATGTGTCCATCAATAGGAGAATGGAAAAATTGATAAATTCATAAAATGCAGTATTACTCAGAAACGTAAAGCAACACAAAAAGTATTTTTAAATTATGCTGATTGAAATAGTCTCTACAAAAAAGAAGCATATACTGTGTCATTCTATTGATATGAAATTCTACATTAGATAAGATGAATCCATGCTATAAATACATCAAAGCAGTGGTCGCTGGTGGAGATGCCGAGTGGGATTTACTGGGAAAAGGACAGAGGGAATGTTTCTGGGTTCATGGTAAATTTATCTCAATAGTATTTTAGGTTACCCAGGTGACTGTGTTTGTCAAAATTCATTGAAGGAACATTTAGTATTAATTTACTTCATCATTTGTAAATTGTATTCCAAAACAAACAAGTCTACATTTTAAAAAGTCATCTGTATGCTTTATATTTATATTTGAGCTGCGAATCCACCATTTAGCAGCTGTATGACCTTGGGAAAGTGACTTACGTAACACTCTGTGCTTCACTTCTCCCCTCTGAAAAAGGGAGATGACAATACAGTAGTCCCCTACTTACCTGCAGTTTCACCTTCTGCAATTTCAGTTTCCTACCATCAACTGAGGTCCAAAAAATGTTGAAAGGAATGTTCCAGGAATACTTATTTATACAATTTATACAATTTATACAATTTATAAATTGTAAATTGTGCACCATTCTGAGTAGTGTGATGAAATCTTGCACCGTCCTACTTTGTCCCGTCTGGGATGTGAGTCCTCTCTTTGTCCAGCATATCCATGCCATCTATACTGCTCACTAATCACTCGTTAGTCACTTAGTAGCCTTCTGGGATATCAGCTTGACTGTCATGGTATCACAGTGCTTGTGTTCACATAACCCTGATTTTATTTAATAATATTTTAGTAATAACTTAATTATTAGTTACTGGTATTATTTACTGTGTCTAATTTGTACATTAAATTTATTATAGGTATATATATAGAGAGAAAAAAATTATAGTGTCTATAGGGTTTGGTACTATCCATGGTTTCAGGCATCCTGGGAATCTTGGACCATATCTGTCATAGATAACGGGGAACTATTATTTTTATTTCTTAAACTTGCTGTGAAGCTAAACACAGATAACGGATGTAAAGTTTCTGCTACTTAGTGATAGTACTTAGGACAAAATTGCCACTTCGTAAAGGTTGTTGCATTTTTTTTTTCTTGGCCAATGAAGAATAGAGATGTGAATGGATTTTTGAAGGGCAGATGGTGAAATACAGGAGTGTTCACCTCATTACAGCAAAAGCCATCTAGGCGAAGTCAGTATAACTGGTAAATCTGACTCTTTGGAAGGCACAGAGGTTAACTTGGGTAATGATAGATATCACAGAAGTGATAGAGAAAAAGGTGGACTGGTTAATGCAACCCTAGTGACACAATTTTAAAGGAAGGAAAGAGGAATCATGCTTTCAAGGTGACCTATCATAAGTGTGTTAGGTGAGACAGGGTAGAGCAGATGGAGATGCACACTAGCATTTATCTCGAACCTGAAAATTACAGAAGGATGACTAGGGACTGGAGAAGAAATACTCACCAAATGTCCGTAAGTTCACTTAATGTCACCATCAATTTTCCACAATATTTTTTGATGTAGGATTTTACAGTAAGTGATAAAACCTTCCTTCAGCTAAAATATATATCAAAAACCAGTGTAATATTATCTTCTTAAACCCAAATATGGCTTGTATCTCTTTACGTGTGACCTTTTTCTCCCAGGTAAATTAGGACATAAGGAAAAAATAATGCTGGGAATAGTCAATTGATTTCTTAAACCTTTTTTTTTTACCCCCCTCCAGACACCAACTTTTGCAGCGGATAAGCAATGGAAATAATACTTTTAGATTTCTAAGGCTGAAGTTAAACCTGTGTAGGTACTATGTGTATACCACAAATATTATCCTATTTTAAGCAATATACTCTGAAGTATACTATTAACAGGTTTTTAAAGTATTCCTTATCTGGAAGTAAACTTGTAATAATTATGGAGTATACAGTGGATGAGAGCTATATGCTCATGGGTCTGGTAAGCCTTCATTTGAGGAACATACACAGGGTTGTTAGCCCTTGCTGGGCTCCAGAACTGGCCTCTCCAAAATAGCATCAGGCCAGGATTTCTTGCATCAGGCCAGTATTTCTTCAGGAATTGGAATGTGTAGATTGTTTTATTTCATAGCATGAGAAGATTAATGGCTAATTTATATTTATAGAGGAGTGGAATCAATTATATTGAGAACAACAGCAAAAATGGTTACAATGCAATAGTCACTGGGCAATGCACATTAAACAAAAACCAAAAACCTCTCTATCAGAAAACGTTGAAAGGTTTGAAGCTGAATTTAAGGGGTGTGTGTGTGTGTGTGTGTGTGTGTGTGTGTGTGTGTGTGTGTGTGTGTGTGTGTGTGTGTGTGTGCGCGCGTGTGTGTGTGCTTCCTGAAGCAGTCCCTGAGCCTAGAATTAGAATGTAGGCGCAAGGAACAAGAGTATTTTCAGGAAGAAAAGTAAAGTGACCACAAAGTACATATATACCCTTCGTATTCAATCCCCACCACTAAATGATCTTCATTAGGCTCTAGCAAAAAATAATATAATAATAACACTTTATACTATAGAGGGATTTTTCATATTCAATTTTCTTTCATATGTGTTATCTTGCTGTCATGAAGAATTAACATAGTAAGAGACAGAGACTAAAAGGAATTATGAATTACCCAATGCCACATGGCAAAGAAAGATGTCAGAACCTCTTGCTCTAAATCCCTTAGAACAACATGTCACAACGTCATGTTTAAATTAATCCATTATTTTTATGAAGAACATTTCAAAAGAAAATTTTAATGTTTTTCATTATATAGTCATGGAAATAATATGTTTATTGTATGAAAAATCCAGATGAAAAACAACAACAAAATTCTTTATTCCACCAGACAAATAATTAATACTAATATTTGGGCATATACTGAATTATTTCATATACTGAATTTTCTGTCTTAGTAGTTCTCAAGCTAGATTCTATGAGATGCAAATTTGCAGGCTTCATCTTTACTAATGAATGAGCAATTATAGATTAGCAGTCATTTTCTTTATCAATTTGAAGACATTAATTCAATTCTTCTATTCTTTATTGTTACTAATAAGTGTGTTGTTCTTTTGTCTCTTTGTGTGTGATTTGTCATTTCCCTCTGGTTGCTCTGTAAGTATTTTCTCTTTGTCTTTAGTGGTCTGTTTCACAGTGTTTTCCTACATTGTGTCTAGGTGTCACTTTATTTTCATGTTTTATTGGGCTTATCGGAGAATTTATGTTCCTCTGAGTTCTGGAACAAGTTTGTCTTTTTCTCTTTGAATATTACCTCTCTCCTGTTTCTTCATTCTCTCTGCCTACAACTGTCACTCAATTAGATCATTTCACTCTATTCTACATATTTCTTTAACTATCATTCATATCGTCTATGTCTTTATATATCTGAATTACATTATTTATCATTACATTAAGTTTATTACCAAGTTGACTAATTCTGTATCCAGCTATGTCTCCTCAGCTATTTAATACATGCATTGAATTTTGATTTTTAATTACATTTATTTCATTTATCTATGTTCTTTTGTTTCTTTTTCAAATTTAATTTTTCTTCCACTTATGGTTTATGTTCTCCTTCTTTAAAGGAAAAATGTAAGCTTATTCAGTTTATCATCAATTTTATCATATTCTATTTTCTACCATTTTCAAGGGGTAAAAATATTCCTATTTATTTTTGTCTTTTGAGTGCTTCCACATTGTGGATTGTTTACTTGTGTGGTTTTAAGTATTTTATTGTGGTTACTTTTCAGAGTGTTGGATTTTTTTTCATTTTTTTGGAATAATGTGAACCCCTGTTGTATGATATTTATAAAAGGATTTTGCATCTGGGTTGGCAAAAGTCTAAAATAAATTTTAGGTTGCTTTGTTGGCTTGGAGATTCCAGGTCTTCGCTGAGAGTTTAAATAGGGTCTGCAGGTCAGTGAGGGCTGAGGTATTAAGTTTTGATTTTTTCTGGAATACTTTTTTTCACCACTTAAAACCCTGACCAGAAACAGGCATTTTGGCTACCTCCTTGGCTCCCTGAAAATAGTTGTTCTAGCTCCTCCTTATCAAGGGTGAATCCTTCTAGAATCCTGGAAGGTTCAGTTGAGGATGAAATGTAATTATTTTCTTTATAGTATTTTGTTCAATTTTAGAATCATGGTTATACTACCGTTAACAATAAATTGGGATTCTCCCCGTCTTTCTCTAAGTTCTAGAATGATCTGTATATTTATCTCTTTATCACTGTAGAATCATATACAATTATAAGAAATAGTATAGAGATGTCATGTACCCTTTTTCCAGTATCCCCCAAGAGTATCATCTTGCAAAATTATAGTACAGTATCACAGGATATTTGCATTTATATTATTCACCAGTATTTTCCACATTTTCCCAGCCATATTCATACTTCTGTGTGTATATATGTGTATCTTTCATTCTACACAATTGTATCACCTGTGTAGGTTTCTATATCTGCCATCGTAGTCAACAAACAGAACAGCAACTATCCCCAAGTATTCCTTAATGTCCCAAGTAGCCCTTGTGTCCCTCAAATGTTCCCAAGTATCCCTTGAGTTGTTCTTTTATAACTGCACTCACCAACCCTCTTCATTCCTAAACCCCTGGCAACAATTAAGCTGTTCTCCACTTCTAAAATGTTATTATTTCAAAAGTATTATATAAATGGAACTATAAAATATATAACTTTTTGGCTTTTAACACTCAGCGTAAACTCCTGGATATTCAACCAAGTTATTGTGCATATCAATAGTTACTTCCATTTTATTCCTGAGTAGTATTCCATGGTGTGAGTGTACCACAGATTGTTTAACCATTAACCCACTGAAAAATACCTGGGCTAGGCTGGGCGCAATGGCTCACTCCTGTAATCCCAACACTTTGGGAGGCCGAGGCGAGAGGATCACCTGAGGTCGGGAGTTCGAGACCAGCCTGACGAACATGGAGAAATCTCGCCTCTACTAAAAATACAAAATTAGCCAGGCGTGGTGGCGCATGCCTGGAATCCCAGCTACTCAGAGGCTGAGGCAGGAGAATCACTTCAATCTGGGAGGCAGAGGTTTTGGTGAGCCAAAATCGTGCCATTGCCCTCCAGCCTGGGCAATAAGAGTGAAACTCTGTCTCAAAAAAAAAAAAAAAATTCTCAGGAGTACAGTTTCTGGAATTTATACTATTTGCGTGTTTTATTTTAAAAGAAACTGCCAAACTGTTTTCCAGAGTGGTTGTACCATTTTACATTCCTAACAGCAATGTATGAGCAATCTGGTTTCTCTAAATTCACTCCAGTATTTGGTGTTCCTACTATTTTTCATTGTAAGTATTCTGATAGGTTTGTAGTGATATTTCATTGTGCTTTTAGCTTGCGTTTCCCTGATGTGTAATGACACTGAACATCTTTTCACATTCTTATTGCCATATGTATAAAACTTCTTTTTATACAATATGTACAACTGTCATAGTGAACCTCTATGTCTGTTCATGTATTTTGCCCATTTTCTAATTGACTCATTTATGTTTTTGAGTTTTGAAGAATTCTCTAGCTATTCTAAAAACTAGTCTTTTATTGGATATGTGCTTTGCAAACATTTCTCCCATTCTGTAGCTTTGCTTCTCATCCTTTTAGATGGACTTTTGCTGAATAACAGTTTTTAATTTTGATCAGGACAAATTTATTTGTTTTTTCCATTGTAGATTATCCTTTTGATGTTAAGCCTAACTCTTTGCCCAACTCTAGTCCCAGAGAGCAGTGAGGATTTTATCCATGACAGCCCTAAACAGATAAGTCTCATGATCACATTCCTGCATCTGGATTGCTTGCTCTTTTGTGTCTGTACACACCTCTTATCCTAGTCTCTCTTTTCCTAGTCATCCTAGGGATTTTCTTATCTCACTTATGCTGGATCACTGGCTATTCCCTTTATTGCCCTGTTTCTTGATTTATACTAATATGTTTCCTGTGAAAGAGTAGATGGCAGATACATTTTTGAGAACATGTCTGAAAATATCTTTTTTTCTTATCCTCACGTTTAATTGTTAGAAATCCAAGTTAAAATTATTTTTATTTTAGATTTTTTTATCTCTACATCTATTGTTACTATAGAGATGTCCAATTCCATTTTGATTTCTGATTTTTGTATGTGACCCTGTTTCCCCTCATTTCTGGATATTTATGGAATATTATTCTATATAAATGCTCTAAAATTTCACAAAAGTATACATTTGTGAGAGTTTATTTTCATGCTTTTTGGACCCCTCGTCATCTCTTTGAATTTGGCAATTAATATAATTGATTTTTTTGAATTGTGTGTACTCTTTTATTCTATTTATTCTTTCTTTTTGGAATTTCTTTAGGAATATTGAGTATAATGGAGAGTAGGATTTTAATATTTTTTTTCCTCCTGATTTCCTTCTGTTTATCTTCTTTTCTCCTGCTTTTTCAAGGATTTCTTCAGCTTTATCTTTGAGACTGTTTTTTTTTTAAGTTTTCATTTAGGATACTATGATTTTTAACGTATAAAGAGCTCTTTTTGTTACTTGTTTTTGGAATGTTTCTTGACATTTGATGAATGATTCATGGATCTTATCTCTGCCAATATTTAATGATGTATTTTGTTTGTTTGTTTGAAAACTGCCTCTCCCCCTTTTTAAGTTTTAGTTCCCCTGAGATTTTTTTCCTCTGTTTCTGTTTTAGTTTCTATCTTTCATGTAAGAAAATGTTCTCAGATGTATGGAATATCTTAATTTTATGTTCATGATTAACTTACAAAAACTTAGGTTCTAAGTACATGTATAAACCTTGTTAACTGAGCTGCACTGTTGAATGAATTATGTTAGTTGGAAGAGCTATAAAATCATTTTTTTCTGGTCTTTCTTCTTGGGCTGCTGATACTTCTTTAAGAAGTTTATTTCAATATCCAGCCTGGTACTAGTCTGCTTGCCATGTTTCGGGATGGCAGGTGTCAGAAGAGGGCAAGAGAGATCAAGATTCAGCTCTGAATACTCAAAGAGATACTTAATTCCTCTCTCAATATTCCACACTGTTCCTGCCAGTCCCCCAGTCTAGAGAACACCTCCAGAGAACAAACTTTAAAGAATAACTTATTTTGGAAGGAAGTGTATTTTTCTAATGTGATGGAGTTGGAAGATGTTGAGAGATCTGCCTTCTTCACACGCCATCCTCCCTGGGTTATATCACCTTCTTAGATTTCTCAGCGTTCAGGTCCAGACGTTCTTAGCACTGTTGATTGCTGAGTCTTTGGAATGATTTATATTATATATTTGAATATTTTTCTGTAAGGATATTTACCATTCAACAATTCTCCTTTGAGTTCCCAACGTTTTCCCTTTGTTTTCTCTCTTTTTGCCCCATTCCTTATGAGGTTTATACTTTTAAAAATATCTTTAATGTCATTCAGTGATGTTTCTGGGTGGTGGGTTTAGGGGAGAGCGATATTAGCAGTATGTTTTTTATCGTCCATTATAAGTAAGAGGCAGAGCTGACAGTTCAATCAGAAATAATTTTTGACAACTTTTACAGTTTATTTTATGGATATGCTTTTATTTTTTTTGCATCTCCTTACCTCAATTTTGATAGCTTACATTTCTCTAGAAAACATTCTTTTTATATGATTTATTCATTTACTTCTTACCTGTGGTTTTATTCCTTTCCTTTTCTTATTTTTCATTTGCAATTTTCTCATTTTCTTGATTTTTTTGTGAGTAATAATTTAACTTTTGATTGCTCTTCTAAAAATTCAAATTTTGGATTTATTTACCTTTTAAAAATAATTTACTAGTTTATATTTCCATATCATCTTCTGTCTTTCTCTAGGGCACAGTGAGGGAGGAGTTTGTGGTCTTCTTCTTCCTTCTTTCCTGTGCCAGAGGCAGTTTCTTTCCAGGGTTAAATAGGTTGCAAAAAGTGAGAGTAGAGGTAAGCTAGAGAAAAGGTTTCCTGAACTACACTTCTTTAAAACTGGCCCTCAATCCCAGTTCTCTGCTATAAGTGAGATGCTGTCCTTCTGACCACTTTTAATTTCCATCTTAGTAGTACCTCAGTAGTTTCCTTGGTTCTTAGTAGTTTACCTCTTTACTGATCCTCTCTGTTGAGATCCCACGGCCCTTCTATGGTACCCTATTGAGCATAATCTCGTTGAGAGAACTTCAAGACAGCATTCTTTATCTCTGCCTCTGTATCTATCTGCCTCTTACTCTGCACCCACCACCTCACCCTGCCAAACCAATCTCTGTCTGTGTCTCTCCCTCTCTCTTGGTCCACATCTGGTCCACGGGAAACCCATGCTTCTAATATTTAATTAGTGAAGGAGCAGATTTCTTCCAAACTACAGCCTTCCCACTCTATGTTTCAAAACATTTCATCCCACCTTTCTTTGTGACGCTTTAGATTCCACAGCCAGAGTCAGTACCCAGTTGACTGTTTTATCCATCTAAAGACGGATGAAAGACCAGTGGTGACAAAAGTATTTTTTAGCCTATTTGGCCGGGCGTGGTGGCTCACGCCTGTAATCCCAGCACTTTGAGAGGCCGAGGCAGGCAGATCATGAGGTCAGGAGATTGAGACCATCCTGGCTAACACGTTGAAACCCCGTCTTTTCTAAAAAAATACAAAAAAGTTAGCCAGACGTGGTGGCAGGCACCTGTGGTCCCAGCTACTTGGGAGGCTAAGGCAGGAGAATGGCTTGAAACCAGGAGGCAGAGCTTGCAGTGAGCTGAGATTGCACCACTGCATTCCAGCCTGGGCGACAGAGTGAGACTCTGTCTCAGAAAAAAAAAAAAAAAAAGAAAGAAAAAAAAAGAAGGATTTTAAAGCTAACTCTTCACAAGTTTCCCATAGACAGGTACTTGAACGCTATTCCCAGCTGCCTATTCTTTGGAATAGTTTTGGGGCCTCTGTCAAAACTAAGGTTAAGAGTCTAATTTTAATATATTTTAACAGTTTATAGTTTTAGAATTAATTTAAGTGTATTTTATATCTATGTTAGTGTGTGTGTAAATTTAAAAAATTCTTATATTTGCATGCATTAGTCAGGGGTCTAGCAGGAAACGGAATTCCAACCAGATGGTTCAACTCTAGAAGAAACTGGGATGTCAAAATGCTCACTCTCCTCTCCTCCTCAATCTCCCATCAATATATTTAGTGGCTAAAAGCCACCCAGAAAACCGAAAATAGGGGAGCCCAGATCCAATGGTGGTCAAAGTAAGTTGGAGAAAAGGGTATACATTAGCGTGGGTAGTAGGTGGAGAGGTACCAAATGGAATATAACAAATATATGACTTGCCTATTGTTCCAACATTTAACAAATTTAGATGTATATCATCATGGTCAGAAAATGTAAATTACACCACATCTATTGTCTTTTGACTCTTTTGAAATATGTTCAAGAAAGGCTAGAATACCAGCCTTACTTAATTTTTGATGTTGTTCGTTGTAGCAAGCTGTCTGCTTATTTGCTATAGACCTGTTAGTGCTGTTTTTTATAAAAATCACCTAAGGTTTCAATCTGTAAATTTAAAGATTGTTCCAGATTATCTATACTACACCTTGCCATTTACAGGCAATATTCAATATTCTGTTGCCATTATTTAATAAATGTTATTTAATTTTATTTTTTTCTTCATATTTGTATACGCAGTTTATCTGCTTAAATCCAAGGAGCTCTCTGCTGAGGTTTCATTATTAAATTTAGATTTATCCTATTGTGGTCAGAAAACGTGAATTACACTCTGTCTACTTGTTGCAACTTATTATTTTCCTTGTAGCCCCACTTCAGCAGGTGATCTTCCTCTTGATTATATTAACACTATCATTAACACTTTCATGTTCCCATTTTCCACTCATGTTCATAAAGAAATAAGGACAAAATAATGAGATATTCAAATTGACTCACACACAGAGCTCTTAAAAAGCAAACAAATGAAAAAGGAACACTGTTATAACACACTATTTGACTGATAAGCAGTACCACGTTATGAGGGCTGAAAATGATTGCTTATTGTCTAATACAGTCAATGTTTAGCTTAGAAAATGCTAGTGTCACATGTAACATATGAAACTAGAATGAAGTAAAGTTGTATATTCTTGTATATAAATATTTTGGCACATGTTTTATTATTTGATATATTACATTGGATTTTACCTTTCCAAAACAACAAACAAAAATCCAACTCTTTAACCCTTTCAGTGCTTATAACCTTGGTTTTGACATCAGTGAAATAGCACATATATATGCACACACATACACACACATTTAGTATTTCTTTAGCATTAATTTAGGATTTTTTCAATGTTAATTTTTAAGTTTCCTTTATTTTAATGTGTTTTTAATTTTGTTATTTGTTTGAACCTAAAGAGCTTTTTTCTTTTCATGGGTGAGTTTATTACTTTTACATTTATTGTTTTAACAGACATATTTGCTCTTCCTTTATGTCTTCTTTTGTTTGTTTCTTTTCCTTATCTTTGCAAACCAGTGGTTATTATTTTCATGCCTTGATGTTGTTGCAGGCCATTTTCTTTTTTTTTTTTTTCTTTTTATTCCATGGATTGAGATTTTGTTTTTCTTTGAGATAACCTATCATCTTTGACGATTATTCCCCCCGTTGTATATTGATAGTTCTCTTTTATTCGTGAATAAGAATGGTGATACATTGTTCGTTCATTGTCTTTATATTATGTTGAATACCTTCAATCCTATCTGTGTTTAATCATTTTGCATTCCTCCCTGGTTTTCGGCATAGTTTACTCAATCTCCACTGATTTTTTTTCAAGATTAATTACATATTTTATTTCTAATATTTTAATTAGGAATGCTTGTTTTCTTATTAACTCTAATAAGCCCTTTTTATCTCTATTTATCTTTCTGTATCTGTTTAAAATAGAAAAATATGCATACATATAGGTAATACATGTGATAAGTTTTTTTGATTGAGTTCATATTGGCCTTTATTTCCTTGAGCAAGTAAAATAGTTGCTGTCTAAAAAGTTTGCTTCATGGAATAGATCATCATTAAAAAATACGCTCTGAATTTTTTTTCAGGTGTAGATTTATTTTCTTCTTGTATTTTTATGTCAGATTTTTGTCTCTTTTTTTCTGTTTATCTTCAAATGATGATAGGTGCATTCAAGCTGTTTTTTGACCAAAATACTGTAAGGTGAATTGTCTTTGGAACCCATTTCTATTCATCTACAAAACCTTTGAATTCTTACATTGATCTAATGTTTCTTTCTTGTAGTTTTTGAGCTCTGAAAGATTTGTGACTCTTCAAAGGTTGTATTTCTGGATTTGGATGACCCCCAAACTTATGAACCAATTGCTCTTTTAAAAATTTGGGTTAGAGGAAGGCACAACAACATGCATACTTTCTCTTTGTTGGCTTTTCCCTCCCAAACATCTTTCATCCTTAATTTTCTCAACCCACATCAGCTGTTTGCTGATATTGATCTGAGGTGGATACAGTTATTCTGAGTTGACTAGCTCCTATCACTTTCATGTTCCCTTTCCTATTTAGGTAGGTTATCATCCGTGATGGAGTTATCTGAAAACTCCATCCAGAAGGTCAGTTTTGGTTTACCCCAAGGGAATGAGAGGTCTATGGCAAGTGCATTAGCTGTACAGTCCAGAGGTTTGTCTTGCAATTATAACTTCAAGTTGGGTGAATGCAACTTTTTAATACAGGTTGCTGAATGAGTGACCTATGGAGAGCTTCTCTGGGAAAGGAACTAAATCTAATTGATCAATATTTCCCTTGGGCAATAAAAGTAATTCATCTGAGTCTTCCCTTTCCTCATCCGCAAAAGCAGGTACAACATAGTGTGTCTCGTGGGGGTGTAAACAGGACTAGTTATTTGCCAAACATGTTACTCAATGGTTGGCCCATAACAAGAACTCAAGAAACAGTGGTTTATATTATTATGCAGTCTAACTCCTTCATTTTACAAATGGAAAGTTGAGGCCCAGAGTCACTGAGCTAGAACTAGATCTAATCTCTGACTCTGAGGTCGGTGCTTACTTAAAGGGGTGAAGTTAGCCTTAATTTATCTTCTTTATATGGTATGTTTGTATTATTGTGTAAATATTTACATATATGCCCATTATAAACACAGAAAAAGCAAATAGAGTATATGCACTGTCACTGGGAAAAAAAAAGAATAGCCCATCTTGTTAATTTTTTTTCTTTTTGCATCTGAAACTTTCTTTTAAGCTAATTCTTTTGTCTTATTTAATAACTTCTTCAAGAACAATGTAGCCCCAAAGTCAGTTTTTTTAGGAGGATTCTTTTCTTTTTATGACCAATTGCAACATACCTATTTCCATACTTTATGTTTCCTATGAAGAAATGCAAACATCTTAAGAGTGGCTGATCTCTAGGAGATGAGGTATAGAGGTGTTCTTTGAGGAAAGGGGACTGCACTTTCTATCTAATCCACTGAACCAACAGGGCTACTTTGATAATAGGAGTGATGTCTAGAATACTGTAGGAGAAACTAGCACTGAGAGAGTTCAGCAATTCCGTTCTTATATTGGCCCAGCTTCTGTCACTCTTGTAATCCATAACAAAGAGCATGTCATTTACCAAGAGAAGGTACCCCACTAAGGGATAGGTTGGGCCTTTCAAGGAAGAGAATTTTCCTGGGACATCTTGAAGCAGTAGTTTCTAATATATATAGCCTCATTGTACAACAAAGCTGGTATCATCTGAGAATTTTAATTAATAGATTTTTTAGAAGACACTTTATAGAATCAGAATCTCTTAAAGGTGGAGCTTAATATATAGAATATTAAAAATAGCTGTGCCAAATAATGCTATAAAGAATTACAATTCAGTA
This sequence comes from Pongo abelii, assembly GCF_028885655.2. Lineage (NCBI taxonomy): Eukaryota > Metazoa > Chordata > Mammalia > Primates > Hominidae > Pongo > Pongo abelii. Next base: position 29,309,778 of record NC_071998.2, read on the forward strand.
TGCAGCACTTATACCAGCAGCAGCAATGTCACCTGAGAGCATATTAGAAGTGATAGATCTCAGGTCCTACCCAACACTTACTGAGTCAGAATCTTCATGTTAACAAGCTCTCTGGGTCATTGGTATGCACATTAAAGTTTGAAAAGCATTGATCTTGATCTGATACAATGTTTAATAAACCTATGTGCACATAAATCAACTGGATAGCTTTCAAAAAGAATCATGCTCAAGTTTGCCACCAGAGACTCTGGGGTAATTGTTTGAGGTGGGTCCAGCCAGCCCTAAAAGCTCCTCAGCAGATACCCAGCTATGGTGAACCACAGGCAGCATCATGTGATAAGCAGCCAGTGGATATCAGAGCTCACTGCTGTGTGTGTTTCAACCCAAAGCCATTTCAGAATTGCCTTTGACTCTATAGCAGAGAATAGGTTGAACGACTTATCACAAGGCTGGCAAACAGCAAAGTCCTATTGGGCCCCGTACTACTGGGATTGTTTTTTGTCTAGAGGAGAAGATAGCATCCAACAGCAAAGGTTGTTGCATATTCCCAGTGCTCTCCTGAGGGCTGATATCAGTGACCTTCAAAAGACAGAGAAATAAATATTCCATTTTTAGCATTCCTGTTTCAGAATCCGTTTTAATTCCATGATTCAACTTTGATGTGCCTGATATGTCATTTATTCCTTCAGTAATGACACTGTCAGCTAGGCCTTTCCTTCCTCTCCAGGACTATCTTAAGTCACTTAGTAAAAAGAAATGCCACTGACTGAACTTTTTAGACTGGTTTACTCTTCAAATTCACATTGGGTATGGTTTACGAGAAGAGCAATACAACTTTGACGTTTGTTAGGAAACAGTATTAAATGAACTTTTCCATAATTATACAGATTTAGTCCCAGAAATATATAGTTGAAAGTCTTTCTCAGGTCAAACAAAAAATTTCAAAATGTATAGCCCAAAAAACCTGTTTTCGGTATCCCAAAAGAAGGGATACTTTTTCTTCCATGAATATCTGTAGCAATTATTGCTTGTACACTTTGTTTGACTATAAATAGTGGAACAACTTGCAATATTTCCTTTAGGCAATTTTCAAGTTTTATTTTGCTTTTTACATGTTTATGTCATTTCTTGAAAAAATCATAATCTCAGTTAAGGCAGAAAATATATCTTGTATTTATTTGTACCCTCCCATTGCACAGAAGTTCATTTATTAACATATCAGAATGTAAAATTTAACATGTTTGGGCTATTTGGTTTTTATTATTTCCCCTCATGAAGATTTTCCCATTTTTCATATGTATATAATACAATGTTCTTTGAAAGGCATTAGTTATGTATATTAAAATGTTCCATAGGTAATGAACAAATTCTGGCTATTTTAACAAGAGCCCAAAGCTAGACTTTGGTGAAAAAAATTGTATCTCCATGTTTTTAAATTTTTTTTTTTAATTTTACTTTAAGTTCTAGGATACATGTGCTGAACGTGCAGGTTTGTTACATAGGTATACATGTCCCATGGTGCTGCACCTATCAACTGGTTGTCTAGGTTTTAAGCCCCACATGCATTGGGTATTTGTCCTAATTCGCTCCATCCCCATTCTCCCCATACCCCGACAGACCCCAGTGTGTGATGTTCTCCTCCCTGTTTCCATGTGTTCTCATTGTTCAACTTCCACTTATGAGTGAGAACATGCAGTGTTTGGTTTTCTGTTCCTGTGTTAGTTTGCTGAGGATAATGGTTTCCAGCTTCATCCATGTCCCCGCAAAGGACATGAACTCATCCTTTTTTATGGCTGCATAGTATTCCATGGTGTATATGTGCCACATTTTCTTTATCCAGTCTATCATTGATGGGCATTTGGGTTGGTTCTAAGTCTTTGCTATTGTAGATAGTGCTGCAATAAACCTATGTGTGCATGTGTCTTTATAATAGTACAATTTATAATCCTTTGGGTATATACCCAGTAATGGGATTGCTGGGTCAAATGATATTTCTGATTCTAGGTCCTTGAAGAATTGCCACACTGTCTTCCACAATGGCTGAACTAATTTATACTCCTACCAACAGTGTAAAAGCGTTCCTATTTCTCCACAGTCTCACCAGCATCTATTGTGTTAATGATCGCCATTCTAACTGGCATGAGAAGGTATCTCTTTGTGGTTTTGATTTGCATTTCTCTAATGTCCAGTGATGATGAGCTTTTTTTATATTTGTTTGTTGGCCACATAAATGTCTTCTTTTGAGAAGTGTCTGTTCATCCATATTAACAGGAAACAGTCTATCTTGTGAGTATTCAGATGTGAGTTGAGGACAATGGACAGCCCTCCTCCTGAGAGACAACACTCCAGTGATTCACTATTTAGAGTGATGGGTCACTCTGAATACCTCTAAGCCACATTCTTCATAAAATGAAGACAGATTATATTGCAAAAACCTGTGCTTATTATTTTATTTTGCATGAAAAGCAATACAAGACAAGGTACACTGCATTATATTGAAGGGATCACACATATTCCTCTTTCTCCAATCTTCTAACATTGAAGCCAATATATTTGGAATGATACAAATATATATCAATTTATTCTTTAAGAGTTAGGTTGCTGTGGAATATATTTAGCATCAATTAGGTCAAATAATATTCTTACTTCCTTTTTTCCCTTGAATTCTAACTATGGCACTGAATATATTCAGTGTTAAAAAACATCTCATCAGTGACAGAAATTTTTTACACATATGAATTCCGTGTGGGAGAATTGGGGGAAAGAGACATGGTAGAGATATCTAAATATGAATTTTAATCAAGGAATTCAGACTGGTGGCACAGTCCAGTAAACAGATGATTGTAATACAGTGTTGTGCAAGGGAGGTTAGAAAAGCTTTACAGAAAGGGCCTTTGGCATGAACCTTCAAAGGAAGAGAAGAGCAAACTAAGCAAATTATGCACAAACAGTTCGGAAACATCTCTGAATGTCTGAATGTACCAGAACATTAGACTTTTTTGTGGCTAAAAAGTAGAGTGAATCTATGGCAAAGCTTGTAAAGGACTATATAAAAAAATGAAGTGCTTGGGTACATGAAACAAGACTTTATATATGTCAAATTAAGTGTGGACTTAATTGTGCAGTGATTGGTTTGGCATTAGTAGTACTTTAGTAGGGGGATGACACAATATAATTTGTATTTTTGAAGAAAATAACTTCAGCTACAATGTGAAAGATGATTTGGAATGGGAAAAACCAACTCAAATTAGATGCTTCGATAGTTCAGAGAAGATATTATATGTCCTGATGTTGTTGAAACACTAAGATTTGTTACTGATGAGGTTTGGAAATAAAAGGAAGTAGAAAAATTTGAAAATTAATTTGAGTTCATGCAATTTACATAATTAAGCAAGTTAGTTGGACTGGAGAAAGAGATAAATGAGAGTAAATGGCAGTTCATTTTATAACAAGTTGAGTTTAAAATGCTGATTTCTAATATTTAATAAGTAATAAAAGCTATGGACCTGCATCTTAGAGGAGTAATCTTTATTAGATGTAGAAACTGGATTTTACATGCAGATTTTAGAGTAGAGCAGATTTTTCAGGAAGTGTAAAATGAGAAGAGGAATGAATTTTCAGTAAGAGGAAAACATAAAAAGAGGGGTAAACATAAAAAGAGAAGGAAAACAAAGTCAATAAGATAGGGTCAAATGAGAAGTAGGTTAGGAGTGTCTGAACAAAGAGGGACTGGCCAAATGCCTTATAGAAGTCAAATAGGATGAGGATTGATGATGCCCACCAGACCTTTTGTACACTGATGAGTTTGGCAGGAGCTGCTGCAGTGCTGCAGTAGATTACAGGGAGACAATGTGAATTAGTGTGAGGAGTGAATGGGGAGAAAGTGGTTTCTGCTGGTAACAAATGTTCAAAGCAGTCAGCACAGGAAAGATAAAACAATTAGTTCCTTCAGGGAAGGAAGTTAATTTAGAGAAGATGTAGGGAGTGTTTAACATGTTGGTTGTGGAAGAGAAAGAGCTAAGAGAGAGGAGCTTAAAGACACAAACGGAGGTGGAATCCAGGAGTGTGCTCTCAAATGAGAAGAACAGGAGTGACATTAACCTTGAAATGCTCAGAGACTCTAGTCCTTCATGACAGCAGGAAGATAATTGACAATAGATACAAATGCAGGTAAGTTGAAAAGTGGGAAGGATGAGAGTTTGGAAGTTTCCATCCGATGGCCTCAAGTTGTTTGCTGTGAAGAAGGCAGATTTGCTAAAGGTGGGAGTTGCAGAGTCTGAGTAGAAGCACTGAGAAGAGTGATGATGGCTTGTAACAGCTGTTTCAGAGAAAGTAAATGGATACTGAACAGTGTTACAGACCTAGAAGAAGGGGGCAGATCATAGATTTATAATACAAATTAACAGACTACTATTTAATTTTTTCAGGATCATCAGAAAGTTCAGGAGGGGAAATACAGAAAAAAACCAAGTGTTTGAGCTCATTTGTTCACACATTGTCAGCAAAGCTAGAGCAAAGAATAAAGGAAAAATGAGTTAAGTATGCCAGTAAGTGTCACCAAGATAGCTGAGTAGTTGAGATTTTAAAAGAAATAAAAAATTGGTAGACTTTTAGCCTAGGAACAAATGAAGTTTCCGAGAAAAGTAAGACTCTTTAGTGGAAAATACTGGATGAGAGAATTTTAAGAGGTTTTAGTCAGAGCAGGGATTTCAGAGAGATAAAGCTATGTTGTGATGAAGGGGAGAAGGAAAGAAATCAAGCAATTATGAAGTAAGTAATCAGGACATGATAGGCCGGAGGGTATAATTTCGACATTGTCTGGTATGATAGCAATGTTTGGTTGAAGAGAAAGATAAAAGCAAGAGGTTGTGTAGTTTATGTATTATACATATATTTCATGATTAGAGGGCTGCCAGGAGACTCAAGCTATTTCTTCCATTGTCCTAGGGCTGTGAGGTATCTAGCTTTGAACTGGCCCATCAAGTATCTGAACTCTGTTCAGAAACTGAGAAAATATTGGGCATATTGTTCAGGCTATTTATCATCTTAACTGGTATTAACCTAAAGTCTCACATGGTTTTTTTTTTTCTTTTATACTTAAGCCATATAAGCATCTTCTTAACTTTCATCTCCTCCATGAAGCTTTTCTTAATGTTCTTTGTTGAAATTAATCTTTTTAATTATTTCTGTCCCTGCCATCTCTGTTATACATTGCTTATATTCTTCCTGTATTCTGTTGATTTATAAGGAATCTATGTTGCTTGGGGACACTGCCTTATTTCATTAACTGTATCGCTGGCTTATTGTCTTGCAAATCTGGGTATTCAGTAAATGCTCTGTGAATTTAAGTGGTCATTATCCCCTCATTCTGAATTAGGTAATAAGATGTATTGACTATCATAGTAAGGTCTGAGAGTTACTGAGGAGTAGGTTTGTGTGACAAGAGTTGGGAACGAGTGGTCCAGCACCTGAAAAATTTCCCACTAGATTTGAGAAGTGAGGAGTCATATAAAAACACTGAGGACTGGGTAACTGGAGTAGTAAAAAGAGGCAGGAGGGATGAATGTTGAAAATCTTTGCCTACTTTATAATTTTGAGTGGGGAAAAAAAAAACACTGTCTACCATTAGTTTCTATATGTGTCTATGAATTCATTGGCATTGTTTAGATAGAAGAAATTATGACTCTGTACGTTTGCTCTTGAGTGTGTGGGAGAGAAAGAGAGGGAAATCTCCCCAGAGTTTTGGTCTTTATTGTTTACTGTTGATTGCTTTTCAAACTCTCATAAGTGTTTATTGTAATTTTCCATCCCTATCTCCACTTACTTCACCCCTACCAAATTTCAGCTATTGATCGTAAGCCTGTCCCTAGACTTTAATAACATTTATTTTTTAAAAATCTCCCCGTCTTCTTTATTTTTTTTATTTTTTTTTTTAGATTAGGGTCTCTTTAATCAAGTTGTGGCCATGGGAAATAAATCTTGTAACTTTCCCCTAGTTTGAGCTCAGTTAACTGCCATGGGCCTCTTTAAGCAGCTCATGAGCACCCTCCTCCAATATGCATGACTCCTTTGACACTGGACAACAGGGTTAAAGCAGCCATTAGTCTGCAGTTTTCTGAGAGCCTCTGCCTAGAATGTAATTTCTTGGATACCTCTGTGAACTTGACAGAGCCTTCACCTACTTGGGGGTCATATATTAACAAATCAGGAAAAAAAATTGCTATCTCATAGTTACCCTTTGGTTGTTTTTACAGCTTATATTAAATTTTCAATATTATTATCTATAATTTTATAGCAGATTTTATACTAAAACGTATATTTGCACTATGATACCCCATTGATAGAAACCTTATATTTTAAAACCCATCAGGAATTTCCAGGCATAGTCTCTAGGTAAACGGAAATGGTTAATTTATGATAGCTGGCTTAAAATTATGCCCTAGTTTTAATAGCATGTATCTGTACCATTACTTTAATACAGTTTGATAGCAAACACTTAGAGATTTAAAAATTTTGGTTTGCTATATCATCTTGAAAATGATTATTAAACGAATTGTCTGTCTACCTATCTATCTTTCTGTCTTATCTACCAGAAAAATGACTGTATTTGGCAGAGATAAATGGGACACAATTTCTGGCCTCAAAGAACAGAATATTTAGAACTAAATCAAGGTGTACAGAATACACTGCACAATCTGCAGTGTATTTTTTCTTTGCTCTTGCTTTAAAGGAAACTATATTTGTGACAAATACGTGATCCTATACTGGCTTCTTTTTAACGCAGGTCTTAGGGCTCATGCAACCAAATCTACACCTGAATTATGTCATTGTGTCAGGGTAGACCTCTTATAACATTACTTTCCCTGTCCCCTTGTCTTAAGGTTTACTTAGTCTGAATATTTTGGACCCTTTCCTATCTAGGTTTCCTTAATGCCATTCTTTCTTGCACATACTCCATCCCTCTTTCTGGTTAAAATCCCTACCTCTGTTTTTCTATTTTTTCTCTTTGTAAAAAATTTAAAAAATAAAATAACTTGGAAAGTGATTCTAATTTTAATCTTACATGTGGAAGGAGCTATCGCATTGCTGAGAAGATTTTATTGTTTGTGTTGTTTTTTTTTAAATGCTGAAAAATTTTTGAAGGCATTTTAAGTGTACAAAAACAGGAGAATGGTATATCCATTTGAGATGGAAGTATTATTTCAAGCTCCCAGACTCATAATGTGGACAGGAGTATTGTATGTAATTTATCTTATACAATGCCTGTATAAAGGCATCACAACACATTTTATTGTCACTATTATTTTTTTACTAGACTCCCAACTACCAAATTCAAATTCAACTTGACCCACATATTTAATAATGTATGGGAAAAGCTCTCTGGATTTACCTAATTTTCTTCCACTGACACAAGCCCAATATAGACAGGCATCATTTGTGTAGATTAAAGCCACAGTTACCTTTAGTTCTTTTCTTTCTTTCTTCTAAGTTATTCTTCAACTCCTGCCAAACAAATCTTCTGAAAGATTCCTTTTCAGAAAAGTGGCTTGTCTATATAAGGTAAGTGTTAATAATCATAGTAGATATTTTAAATTAAAAGTGGCATAGCTTCTTATAATACAGTTAAAATATATGCAATGAGGAAACCAGAACGATGACCTTCTGGTTTTACTAAACTTATTTATTTGCTTTAGCAACCCCACCCACTTCTTCTTCCTGACCTCTCAGCTCACATACAAATAACTTATTCATCCTTCCACTGGACCCTTCCACTTCTCTAATTCCATTATCTAATGTTAGGGTACTGTACATTATAAGTGTACATTGCAGAATAAATTAATCTTAGATACATTACCCAGAAAAACAGTGGATATATTTCAGCACTTTTCTGATAATATACATACTCATTCTCATTTACATTTTTCAGGAAGGAATAATGGTTTATTTTCTAAGAATTTGTGATATGGATTTTTAATTCCAGCATGAAATAGATAAAGGTATTGCATTTTACAGTCTACACAGAAACAGGAATTTAATGTGTGTGAACAGTCTGCTCATTTACTAGAATAATATATCCTAAATGGCTTCAATATGTTCATAGACAGAGAACACTGAAAGCAGTAATTGGAAAAATCCATCACCAGTCCAAATGTTTCTGCAGTCTTGGATTGGAGTCTGGTGATCTTCCTAAATTTTTTGTTTAGTCAGGTTACAGTATGCTAGAATTATTGACTACGACTCACATTCTAAGAAGTGTAACCTATAAAAATACAAAAGATACAGATGGACTCATAGTTTTGTTAAACTAAACAAAATTATTAGAATTCACTAAATTCACTCTTTTGTAAGTATCACATTGTTCATCTAAAAACTGCTTCTGGATGAGTAACATTACAGAACTTTCATGGTAGAAATTTGAATTTCTACCTACATAATAACTAAACATAAAGTAGAATGCATATGTAATAATTATGAAACATTTAAGTAACTATAATAAACAATTATTTTATTTTAGAGTGAATCAACATTTTTATTCCAGTGACTCAAACTTATCAAAACCATTAACATCATGGAAAATTAATTATACTAGCTAGATAATGCTAGCTGTTGCAATAGAGAAGAGCCCAAAATTCGTGGCTTGACACAAAGGATTTTATCTTGCTCATTAAAACACCTAAATGACTGCCGTTAATGGTAAAGGGCTTATGTTCCATTCAGCATTGCATAGAACTGGGCTGAAAAGGCTCTGCCATCTTCAACATGTGACAATCAGCATTGCAGTAGGACTCATGAGAATATTGTGACTCTCAGGCTATCTATGAGACACTGTGAAAACACTGCAAATTACAGAGCAACTGGCAGATTTAGTGCAAAATCTCTGGCTTCAACCTGGATCTGAAAAGTGCTTGGCAAGCATTTTGAGCCTTGATGGTGATTGGGATCCTGCTGGTATTTTTGCTACCATTGGCATGAAATGTATAAAGTGCATGGAAGTGTCGAGATGTTGAGATGTAGAAGATGTTAATGACTATAGTAGATGTATATATATATATATATACACACACACATACACACATATATATGTGTATATATATACACACACATATGTGTATATATATACACACATATATGTATATATGTGTGTGTGTGTGTGTGTGTGTATGTATATATATATATATATTATTTGAGGCATAGTTTCACTCTTGTCACCCAGGCTGTAGTGCAGTGGCACAATCTCAGCTCACTGCAATGTCCACCTCTCAGGTTCAAGCGATTCTCCTGCCTCAGCCTCCTGAGTACCTGGGATTACAGGCACCCATCACCAGGCCCGGCTAAATTTTTGTATTTTTAGTAGAGACAGAGTTTCGCCATGTTGGGCAGGCTGGCCTCAAACTCCTGACCTCAGGTGATCCACCTGCCTCGGCCTCCCAAAGTGCTGGGATTACAAGCATGAGCCACCATGCCCAGCCCCAGTGGAGATATATTTTTATTGTATTTTAGTTGTCACAGCATAGTAAGACAGTAGAATTATTCAAGGATTCTATGAATTAATGATCCCCAGTCAATGCCAGATATGAATTTTGTTAAGCTTTCTTTATTGTAGTAGCCACTGCTTCTTACTGTCTTCCGAGAGAGATGTTCTCTGCTGTTCCTGACCACACCCCTCCACACACAAAACTGCTTACTCAAATCCTGTGTCCAAAATCAGTACCTTCTAATGGAAAATACACATGTAAACACAGAAGAACACCGCAAAAAGTCCTGTTAGAAATACTAGAAAATAGGCGCAGAAATACCAATTGGACAACCAGAATGAAAGAGCATGGAGCATTTTATGATCCAAGTTTTCAAGAGGTGCTTATCATTTTTGCTCACCTTCTTTTGGCTAGGATAGTCATATGATCATAACTAACTTCAAGAGAAGCTGGGAAACGGAGGGCAAATTGTGTGACCAAGAAGAAGAGACAGTCAGCTTCATGACTAGTTAGAATCTCTCTCATACAAGCCATCAACAGAAAGTCAATAGTGGCAAATTCATATTTATCGCTTTTAGTTATTTTATTTGTATGACCATTTGTATATGTGTACAGAAATGTCATAATTGAGGCTTTCATAAGCAAATAAATAAAATACATTGAAACCTAAAAAAAGTAAGTATTGAAGCGGTAAGATTAGGAATTGAGGCCGGGCACGGTGGCTTACATCTGTAATCGCAGCACTTTAGGAGGCCGAGGCGGGCGGATCACGAGGTCAGGAGTTCAAGACCAGCCTGACCAACATGGTGAAACCCTGTCTCTACTAAAAATACAAAAATTAGCCAGGCATGGTGACAAGCACTTGTAATCCCAGCTACTCAGGAGGCTGAGGCAGGAGAATCACTTGAGTCTGGGAGGCGGAGTTTGCAGTGAGCGGAGATCAGGCCATTGCACTCCAGCCTGGGTGACAGAGCGAGACTTCATAAAAAAATAAGTGAATAAATGAAAATTTAAAAAAAATTAGAAATTGAGTTGTAATACACTTTCTTTTTAAATTCTATGTTTCTTAACCATATTTGAGCAAAACACATGTAACAAAAATGTTTGCTACATATTTGAAATAGGTAGATTTTGCTTTCTTCTAGAATCTTTTATTGTAGTTAATGATGAATAAAAATTTGGAGTTAATGGTAACATCTAGTATTATGTGCCAGTCTCTATTCTACATGCTGTATATGCCTAGTTTATTTAATCCTTATTGTAGTCATATGAAGTAGGTACTGTTTGTTATGTCCATTTTACAGATGGGGTAAATGAACCTCAAATGATTTAAGTAATTTTTCTGTAAAATGGTAGAGCTGAGTTTCAATCACAGGCATTCTAGATTCAGAGCTTGAGCTACTTAATCAGTCTGAGAAGAAAATATACAATCCAAAGAACCCTAGGCTTGGCTCCCTAAGATGCTTTGTAAAACCATGTTCTTTTTAATAAAGTTTTTATATATAAGAGATGGTGAAACTTCAGCATATGCTGTTTATATTTACACACATACATTTTCAAGTTCATTTTGATCATTCAAGTGGGTGCAATGCCGAATTTAATATAAAACCCTTAAAGGGTCAAAAACGTTTATTTCTCACTTAATATTCTATAGCGATATAAATGTGTCACTACTGAATTACCAGGTACATTTTACAACCCTTCATCATTTCTATCTCTACTATCTCCTACCGGCATTATTCTTTACTTTATTAGCTTTTACATATTTACATTTTATTCTGTCAAATGTAGAGTATTTCTTAAATCTTTTTTATATAATTGCTGGACTTGCTGGACTTACTGGATACCATACTGCTGAAATCCAATGAAACAGCTGTCTTTATTGTTCCTAGCATCTCTTTTCCAACAGAGAAGATAACCAAGTCCCCAGCCTAGAGCCATTGTAAGTATAGCTTGTCTTTAATAGACTCATTGCCTTATTCCTATATGGATATAGTATTTGTGAGTTATTTAATGGAGTAAGTTTTTGTGAGTTCTTATCTGGGCAAGGCACTGTACTAAATGTGTTTGATTAATTGGCTCATTTAATTATCAAAAAAGCTGTATATATTGGGACTGTTTTTATTTCTAGATGAGGAAATTAAGTATTACAATACTTAAATAACAGAATCAGGTAGTTCGTGAAGGACTGTGACTCCAGAAGCAACCCTTAACTGCTCTACTAACTCACTTCTCTGACCCACACTTGAATTATGTGTTGTCCCAAGGTTAATGCATCTTTTTATATTAATTTCTCTAGGATGCATAGTTAAATACATATCTGTTCTTTTTGAAAACGTTGCTCACCTTACTGTTCAGTGAGTGTGGTGGGGCTTAGGTGGTTAAGAGAATAATGATATGGATCATGAGAGGGAATATTGAGTACTTTCCATGTGCTAGCCTCTGGGCTAAACACTTTATTTAAAATATGACATATAAATCTTCACAGTTCTCGAGTGGTGTTATCACTGTTGTACAGATGAGGAAACTGAATTCTGAGGAGAATAAATAACTTCTATTTGATCACTAAACTGTGAAGTGCAAGGCTACGATAGAAACTTAGGGTTAGCCCTAAAATGTAGATTATTGCAATTAAACTAAGAATCTTCCTTAAGATTAAGCACATAAAAATATATTTTTAATCTAAAATACCTAATTTTCTTATCACTTAATAAATACATTAAGCACTTCATAAATACATTTTTTTACCTAAAATACCTAATTGTATTATCACTGAAGCTCAAGGTAGTAGGGGGTATTAACACAGAGATGAGGTACAATTAAAAATTACTAATAATAAATAATGGGGCCAGTATCAAAACCCAGATCTGTCTGCAGAGCCTACATTATCCCCAAACCATATTTCCTTGAGGCCCTCTACCCAGAATCACCATTACCATATTCACTCATCTATTGGTTACATGTCAATTATGTACCCACTCTGTTTTTCTTTAACACTGTTCTGTGTTTTATGCACAGTATTGAGTAAAATAGTTTATTTCCCTTGGAAGATTTTTTTTTAAATCTAATGGGGGAAGCATATATTATTCAACTCATATAAATATGTAATTGGAAAGTTTAATGAAGGACTGATCTAGTTTGAAGTGGGGTGATTCCTGGAAGCTATTCCTAGGACAGTGGCATTTTAGCTAAGATGTGAAAGATGTATAGTTTAAAAATAACCAGTGGAATGTAGAAAGAGACTGTGCCAGTCATCCCAAGTAGATTTTTCTATTGACCCCTGAACAAGTATTTGCACAAACCTTTCCATTGGCTGATGAGGGTCTATTTTACAGTGGCATTTTTTGAAAAAAAAAATCTCATGGTTTAGTCACAGAAATATCTCTAGCTAAATAGGCATCTAATAGTTATGTGCATGACATTTTTTATTCAGAGTCCACTTATCCTACAACCTCAATTATATGATGTCAGTCCATTTGGGTCACTATAACAAAATACCATAAACTTGGTAGCTTATAAACAACTGAAATTAATTTCCCACAGTTATGGTGGCTGGGAAGTTCAAGATCAAGACACTGGTAGATTTGGCATCTGGTGAGGGTTCATTTCCTGACTCACAGATGTTACCTTCTTGCTGTGTCCTCACATAATGCAAGGTTCAAGGCAACTCTTTGAGGCCTCTATTATGAGCATACTAATTTCACTCATGAGGGTCTAGCACTTGACCCAATCAGCTCCCAATGGCCCCACCTCTTAATATCATAATGTTGGTATTGAGGTTTCAACATACAAATTTGGGGGAGACACAAACATTCAAACCGTGGCATCTGAGATGTATATTTCAGTTTGGATAAAAGTTAGTAGAATTTGTATTATTCACAAAAAGGTTGATTATACTAAAAGCATAAAATATAGCCTCTGGAAGTTAAAAAATATTTCCATATATGTGAACCATTAAATCATAGGTGCAATAGCCCTTCATAAATCAAGAGACATTGGCATATTAATCTCTAGTTAAATAATTGACATTTATTAAATAGCCCTGAATTATCAATCATATTGAGAATCATGCTGAGTATATTTAAGTAGCTAGATAACTACAAATTAAATATATTATTAGTATACATATATAATTTTAATTAGTACTTTAAAATAGATGTTTTGTTTATGTGCAGAATTCACTCATATACCATATTTAGATAAATGAAGTATTATTCTGTGTGCAAGCATTGCTGTTTGTATTTGTAACATGTACTAATACTTCCTGATGTTAAAAGTTATATATGATTCATAATTACTCAATGTGTTATTGCATTTGATTTGAAGTAAAATTTCAAAAATTTACTTAAGGAAAGCTTGGAACATGGCCTTAGATATGTTAGATTTTTCCCCCAAATACATCCAAACTAAACATGCAAAAGAAAATTTATCTTTCTAAAATTCAAAAAACAACAAACCATTCTTACTCAAAACACTATTCATTTAACATTGGATTGGATAATAATCAAAGTGGATTTCTCAATTTTGCATAAAAGAAGTCAGCACCTGAAAACACACTCAACTAAAACCAATTAGCAATTAGCCATGTCCAGTCAGGCATCCTTTAACTGACATAGTATGAGAGTTAAAAAACAAAAAACACTTTATTAGAAATAATAGGGATAGGGCATGTCAGTAGAAACTTATTAAATCTTACCCTTATAGTCACTATTACCTGAAGGAGGGTGATGTTCTCAGGAATCAAAAGAACATGAACAAGGCATTTTTCAGGTTTCTGCAGAACATCCATCAGACTATCTGTGTTAGAACCCTTGAGGACATAAGATTAAAAGACATATGGGAGAGGAAAAGTGGTTACAATGTGTGTCTTGCTTAATTAATGGTAGCATGATAGTCATTATTATCAATTTGACAAAGATACATTATTTGTTGGTTGTATCTGAACAAGAAAACATAAATAATCTATTATAGATCAGGTCTAGGGTCATTACCTTGATTTAAACTCAGCATGGACAGATATAGATGATAGATAGATGATGGATAGATGATAGATAGATAGAGAATAGATAGATAGATAGATAGATAGATAGATAGATAGATAGATAATTAGTTTAAAACAGAGAGCAGGCTTCTGCTTGCTGTGACCCTGAAATCTGATCTGGAGGGTGGCTGAGGCAGAGGAAGCTACACGAAGAAGCACTGTGTACATAGGTGGTTGGAAAGACTAGCTTTCTCGGCTGAGTTCCCTCATTATTTCACACTGAACTGTTCATCCTGTTCTTACTATGAATACTGTTCCACTGGAAGTGGGTTAACCAAGTTCTCCCCCCAGACAAAGATAAGCATTTTGTTTTTCATAGTACAGAGTCAACTGATCAGCCTTGAAACTGATTACAGATATACAGAGAAAGAGAGCTGCTAAGGCAGGCAGATAAAAATGGTCACAGTGATGAAGCATCTGCAAGAGTCAACCTCATGATGCAAAACTAATCAGATGGGGAACAAAGGAGCTCTCCTTGGGGATCCCTGAATTATACATGATACATACCTAACAGGTGTGCTTATGTTTATTTTCTGAATATTCATATTTTAGCTGAATTCTGTGCTTTTCAGGGCATTGAAGAATATATCTTTTCATATTTCTAGATATTAGTGCCTGTGAAACATGCCTTCTAATTATATGCTTGATACTTGTTATGGAATGTGGTTATTCTTATTGTCACATAACACCACTTCTGCCGATCTTTATTTCATTCAAAGTTCCATTTAGTAGACTTAGAATTGTGAATTTTGTTTACTTGAAATAGAGGAAATTAAAAAAAATACACTGAGAACATTTTATTAGGTCTTTATTCCTGCCTTCTTATTTCCATTTATTCTATTCTACTTAACAGTGAATGAGTTCAGTGTAATTTCACTTGCAGCTTTTCTGATTGAGGCATATTCTGACAGGATCCTGTTTTTTGAATGTGTGTTTTAATTGGGCTTCCATGTGGTGATAGATGCAGGACTCCCTGCGAGTCCCTTTCTGGCTTCTATAATTCTCAGCACAGATGGTTTTTATTACACTACTTCTTCCTCCCACCCTTCACCACCCCGACAATAAATACTGATACAGCCCCCTAAGGTATTCATTCATGTCTCAGGCCTCCAAACAGACCAGACAGCATCTCATGATTGGGGAGAGTGACAGTGGGAGGACAGGATCATTACAAGACAGTTGAGCAGACCTAGCCACCACCCTTGGGAGTTTGAAACAGATAGTGTGAGACAAAAATGAATCAGTTCTCCCTGTAGCTGAATTTCAATTCTAGTGCTCCGTGAGGTTTATTTCAGGTTTTGTTTTGTTTTGAATTCCCCAGTGCAGAGAATGAGATGGAAAAGAATATATAAATTAACTTTGAAAGACTCTCAGGGATATATGCATTTCAGGAGGATGGATGGAGGAAATGGAAGAAGCTTTGGACTGTCAGGGGAATTCATTTATCTAATGGTCAATGGGGAAACATTTACCCTGAGAAAAGTTGTGAGGCCTGACTTTAGGTACTTTGCATCCCACGTGCTGTGTCTCTCTTTATTCCCAGCCGTATGTATGATTCTATTAGGGCCCTCCTAGTTTAATTGTCTGGAAGTTGTAATGATTTCATGAGACACTTCAATATTTATTTTATTGATTCAACAATTATTTATTTATCACTCTTTCTTTGCCATCTTGAGGATATAAGAATACAGTTGTGAGCAAAAGCAGTTACCAGATGTGAATTTTTCATAGCAAATCATCACACTGTATGAATTCATATTGCAAACCAATATAAATATTTTGAAAGAAGGGAACATAGATCTATAAGAACATGTAATCCAGGAGTAGGGAGGAATGATTAAATAAGGTTCCCTTCCTGAAATTTGAAGGGTGATTTTTTAGATATATTTATTTTGGGTTGGGGTGTTGAGAAAGTGTTTTAGATAAAGGAACATTTACAAGCAAAGTTTCAGGTAAAGAGCAGATAAGGTCAGGTCTATCATCAGGGCTAATAGTTTGAGAACCTAAAGATTATATGAAGTGAAAATGCTCCTAGTCAAAAAAATGGTGGATGAGTGATACACAAGTGTGAGACTGCAAGGTTTGATAGCCTAGTAGTTACATGTCCCCTAAAATGCTTTGTAGAACTTTAAGAGAGGGAATTACCAGCTTCAACAGATTTCAATGTGAAGGTTATTGGCCTATTTCAGGGAAAAATATGGAAGAGCATGTCCATCATGAGGACAAGAAGCGTCATCTTGTTTTAAAGCTTCAAAAGTTGACTTTAAAGTTTTAGCTGGCAAAAATGCATCTTGGAATTTTAAAATAAGTTTTCTAGTTTTGTCAGGCCTACTATTTTTCTTTGAAAAACTAATCTTTAAAAGACTAATCCTAAGTAACATTTTTTTTTAAATATTCTATTCCTTCATTCCTGAATGTAAAAGCTATTATCATCATAATAAGCTGATTTTAAAACTATGTTTGTGCTTAACAATGGCCATGGATTCTTGCCTTTTTTGAATGGTTACTATTCCAATGCCTTTGTTGTTTATGCAGTCCTTAATATGTTCTCTGTTTTTTAACCTATAGACTGTTGCATGCCTTAAATGCACTGTTTGAAACCAGCCTTGAAGAAGGCAGACAAGACAATGGAAAAAAGCAGTAGATTGTCATATAGAGAGTTTAGGAAGAACTGGTTTATCTTCAAAGTCCTGAATATATGAATGCTTCCTAGTGTGAGGTTATAAATACAAAATTAATGGTATACAGAAGATTTGTGCCCTCAGTTTAGAAATCATTTTTATTGTCTGAAAAGCTAGAGTGTAAGTTTCCAGTCACAAAAGTAAGGAGCTTGGAAGTTGTTACTCTATCCTAACAACAAGTAAAAGTCTGAACAATTTGAAAAAAAAAAATCAACCACTCTTTTTAGATTCATCAGAGAAGTGAGGTTACAGAGCAAACTTATGCCTTCCGAATTGGAAACACAGACTGGATGTAGAGAATCACAACTTAACAGAGCAGAGCAAAATGCTCCACTGGAATTAGTTAAGAGTAGGAAAACCTGAGATGTAATTGACAAAACTGCAGTAGGCTTGGTGTGGACAAGTCTGAGAGTAAAATACTCCAGCGAGGATAGTCATACTGGGGCTCTCACACTTATGTGAGTTTTAACTCCAGGATCTCTACCAGGCTTTCAAAGTGAAGATCAGGGAAAGATCCCCTGCTGATTCTGGCAGTGGGAGCAGAAAAGTAACTATTTTGAAATACTCCAGAGCATTCTGTTCTTATGAGCATGGGCTGCCTTCAGGAGAAACTATTTTATCAGAGCCTAATATATTGGGGTCTTATCAGGCCCCAACTGATAGAAGAAAAATACCTGATTCCAGCTTCCTCTAGCGATTCTGTCCCAAGGAGACAGATTGTGGACACTTGTGAAGAGACACTTGTGAAGTCCACCATCCAGGGACACAAACTCACTAAAAGACAGAGATTATAGAATTATAATTATAGGACTGTTATTCGTCTTCCCCTAACATCTTACCACTACATGCTAAAGGTCTATTTACTATAATTTGTTTTACTTAGTACATTATATCTGTCTATCAAGAAAAAGTTACAAGGTGGCCGGGCATGGTATCTTGCACCTGTAATGCCAGCACTTTGGGAGGCTGAGACTGGTGGATTGCTTGAGCTCAAGAGTTCGAGACCAACCTGGGCTACATGGAGAAACTCCAACTTTACAAAAAATACAAAAAATTAGCCAGGCATGGTGGTGCTTACCTGTAATCCCAGATACAAGAGGCTGAGGTGGGAGGATCACCTGAGCCTAGGAGGCAGAGATTGGAGTGATCTGAGATTGAGCCACTGTATGAGAAAAAGTTACAACCAAAAGGCAGGAAAACACAGATTGAAGCAATTGAATAACATCAGATCCAGAGTCAAATGTGGCACGAATTTGGAATTATTAGTCCAGGAATTTTTTAAAACTTTGAATAACATGCTAAGGGCCCTAAAGAACAACATTAAGACAATATGCAAGAACAGATAGGTGATGTAAGCAGAGAGATAGAAATTCTAAGAAAGAATCAAAACATCATTGTAGAGCTCACAAACACTGTATCAGACATGAAAATGCATTTGATCCACTCATTAGTAGACTGAGAATGGTTGAAGAATCTCTCAGCTTGAAGATGTGCCAATAGAAACTTCCAAAACTGAAAGGACTGAAAAACTGAAAGACTGAAAAAAAAAATACAGAATACCCAAGAACTGTGGTATAATTACAAATGGTATAACTTCACATAATGGGAGGACAGAAGGAGAAGAAATCTTAGAAGCAATATGACTCAGAATGTCCTCAAATTAATGTCAGACACCAAGCCACAGATCCAGGAAGCACACAGAACAGAACATTAAGCAGGATAAATGCGGAAAAAAAAAAAAATTCCAGTAAAAAACACTACACCTGAACATATCATATTAAGAAAAAAATCTTGAAAAATACCAGAAGGGGGAAAAAATACCTCACCTCCAGGGAAGCAAAGATAAGAATTAGATCTTATTTGTCCTCAGAAATCTTGCAAGCAAGAAGAGAATGGGGTGAAATATTTAAAAATTTGAGAGAAAACTCACACCAACCTAGAATTCTATAACCAGTGAAATTACCCTTCAAAAGTGAAGATGAAAGGAAGATCTCTTAGACAAGTAAAAATTGAGGGAATGTGTTATCAATAAACCCGCTTTTAAAAATAATGATTTTAAAAAGTTCTTCAGAGTGAAGGAAAATATATAGGTCAGAAACTCTGATCTACGTTTAAAAAAGGAAAACCATTAGAGAAGAAACAAGTGAAGGCCAAATAAAATCTTTTATATTTCTTATTCACTTATCTAACAGGTAACAATATATCCAAAAATTATCAAAAAGGTATTTGATAAACAGAACTCATGTATTAGTGAAATGAATGACAAAAATGATACAAGGAATAGGAGGATGGAATTAAGAATACTTTATTATAAGGGTACCTATACTACCTGTGAAAGGGTATAGTATTCTTCGAAAGTGGACTTGAATTAGTTGTAACTGTATACTACAAATTCTAGGACAACAACTGAAAGAGTTAAGAAAAGAGAGAGAGAAAATGGAATCACATAAAATGTTCAATGCCTTTCAATCAGAAATGGACAGACCCAGCAGGCAGAAAATAAGCAAGGACATAGTTGAACTCAAAGGTACCATTAATTAACCACTTGTAATTGATATCTATTGGCTACTTCATCCACAACAAGGAAATACATGTTATTTTCAAGCTCATATGGAATATTCACCAAGATAGTCCAGATTCTGGGCCATAAAACACATCCTAACAAATTTATATAATGTCTGCTCTCAGACCAGAGTGAAATTAAGTTAGAAATACATAAAGGGAGATAAATGGAAAATACCAATGGAGAATAAACCACACACTTCTAAATAACACCTCATTCCAAACAAATTTCAGGAGAAATTTTAAAATATTTTGAACTAAATGGCAATGAAAATACAACTTTTTAAAATGTTGGGATAGAGTGAAAGCAGTGATTACAGGGAAATATATAGCATTTCAAATATAGTTTAGAAAAGAAAAAAGATCTAAAATCAATAATTTAAGTTTTCACCTTAGAACATTATAAAAAAGAAGAACAATTAAATGCAAAGTAAGCAGAAGAAAAGAAACAAAAAATGGAGCAGAAATCAGTAAAACTGAAAACAGGAAATCAATATAGAAAAGCTATGAGACAAAAACATAGTTTTTCAAAAGATGAAAAACATTGATAGCATATAGCCAGGCTAACTAAGGAAAAAAAAGATAAAAATTACTTATGTCAGGAATGAAAGAGGTAACCTCACTACAGATGCCTTAGACATCAAAAGGTTGATAAAGGAAGACTATTAATAACTCTGTGCCCACAAATTAGAAAACCTAGATGAAATGGCCAAATTTCTTGAAAACTGAGATGAAATAGTGCAATTTGTCAAAGCTTACACAAGAAGAAGTAAGCCTATATATATTAAATTGAATCAGTAGTTAACAATCATCCAAAATGGAAAGCAATAGGCAAGGCAGGTTCACTGGTAAATTCTACCAAACATTTAATGAAGAATTATTACAAACATTCTGCCATCTCTTCCAGAAAATAAAAGTGAAGGAAATACTTTCTGACTCATTCTATGATGACAGCATTAACTTAATGCCAAAACCAGGCAAAGACCGTTACAAGAAAAACAAAGTAGACATAATTGTCTCTCATGAAGATAAATGCAAAAATCCTCAAAAAATAATAGCAAATTGAATACAGCAATTTATAAAAAGAATTATACAACAGAACCAAGTGGGATTTATTCCAGGTATGTGAGTGGGATTTATTCCAGGTAATAGATTTGAAAAATCTATTAATGTTACCCTCACATCAAAAGGCTAAAGCAGAAAAACCACTTGATTGTATCAATAGATATAGAAAGATCATTTAAGAAAAATCCAACACCATTTATGATAAAACACTCGATAAACTAAGAATAGAGGGAAACTTCTTCTACTTGGTAAAGAACATCTACAAAAAAAATTCTAAAGTTAACTTCATATTTAATAGTGAGAAACTAGAGGCTTTCCAGCTAAGATCAGAAACAAGGGAAGGATATTCCCACTCACTGCTCTTTTTCAACATAATAGGAACTGATGTCCTAGGTAATACAACAAGATGAGAAAGAAATAAAAGGTATACAAATTGGGAAGTAAGAAATAAAACTATTTTTCTTTGCAGATGATGTGATTTCCTATGTAGAAAATCTGAAAGTTCAACAACAACAAAGTCCTGGAACTCATAAGTGTTTGTACCAAGGTTCTCGGATACAAAAGTTAACCACTTTCCCATATATCAGCAATGAAGAAGTGAACTTTAATTTAAAAACACAGTACTGTTTACACTAGCACCCTAAAAATGAAATATTTAGGTTTATATCTAACAAAATATGTATAAAAACTATATGAGGAAAACTATTAAACTGATTAAAGAAATCAAAGAAGTACTAAATGGAGAGATAGTCTGTTTTTATGAATAGGATGACTCAATATTGTCAAGATGGCATTTTTTTCCAACTTGATTTATAGATTTGATGCAATCCCAGTCAAATCCCAACATGTTATTTTGTTGATATTAAAAAATTGATTTTAAAGTGTATATGGAAAAGCAAAAGACCCAGAATAGCTAACACAATATTGAAAGAGAAAACAAGGTCACAGGACTGACATTAACCAATTTGTAATAAATATACAGTAACCAAACAGTGTGGTATTGAAGCAAGAATAGACAGATCAATGGAACAGAATAGAGAGCACAGAAATAGTTCCACATAAATATAGTCAACTGATCTTTTACTAAGGTGCAAAGACAATAAAATGGAGAAAAAAATAGTCTCTTCATCAAATGGTACTGCAACAACTAGATATCCACCAGCAAAAAAAAATGAATTTAGACATAGAACTTATAGCTTCACAAAAATTAAAAATGGAGCATAGGTCTAAACACAAAATACAAAACTATAAAAATCCTAGAAGATAACTTAGGAGATCATTTATATGTAATTGGGTATGGCTATCACTTTTTATATACAACACCAAAGGCACAATTCATGAAATAAAGAATATATAATCTGGGTTTGATTACAATTAAAAATGTCTGCTCCGGGCAAGACATTATTAAGATAATGTGAATGTAAGCCTCAAACTAGAAGAAAATATTTGAAAAAAAAATAGCTGATAAAGGACATTTACCCAAAATACACAAAGAATGCTTAAAAGTCAACAGTAAAAGAATTAACAACCCAAAGAAAAGTGGGCAAAAGAACTAAACAGATTCCTTACCAAAGAAAATATACAGAAGACAAATATTACAAGAATATGAGAAGATGCTTCACATCATATTATACTAGGGAATTACGAATTAAAACAATGAGTTACCACTACACACCTATTAGAATGGCCAAAATCCAGGATGCTGACAACACCAAATGCTGGTAAGGATGTGGAGCAACAGGACCTCTTATTCATTGCTGGTGGACATGAAAAGTGGTACAGCCACTTTGGAAAACAGTTCGGAAGTTTCTTATAAAATGAAACATATCTTACCATACAATCCAGCAGTTGTGCTCTTTGGTATTTACCTAGATGAGTTGAAAACCTTTGTACACACACATACACACAAAACCTGGATAGTTTAAACATGGATGTTCATAGCAGCTTTTTTCACAATTGCCAAAACTTGGAAGCACCCAAAATGTCCTTCAGTGTATGGATGGATAAACTGTGGTCCATTCAGTCGATGGATTATTATTCAGTGCTAAAAAGAAATGAGCTATTAAGTCACGAAAAAACATGGAGGAACATACTTCTAAGTGAAAGAAGCAAATTTGAAATAATACATTATGTGTGACCCCCAACTATAGGAGATTCTGCGGAAAGCAAAAACTATGGAAAAGGTAAAAATATTGGTGGTTACCAGTAGCTAAGGGAGAAAATTGGATGAATGAATAGGTGGTATTGGGGGAACCTGCCCCCAATATTTCAATGTAGGCTCTTTCTATTTTCCATAAGTGTTGGCTGGCTGAGAAATAAAGAGAAAGAGTACAAAGAGAGGAATTTTACAGCTGGGCCTTCCAGGGGTGACATCACTTATAGGTAGGACCATGATGCCCACCTGAGCTGCAAAACCAGCAGGTTTTTTTTAAGGATTTCAAAAGGGAATGAGGTGTAAGAACAGGGAGTAGGTCACAAAGATCACATGCTTCAAAGGGCAAAAAGGAGAACAAAGATCACTGCTTCCGAGGAAACAGGACCAGGGAAAAATCAGAAACTCCTGATAAGGGTCTATGTTCAGCAGTGCACGTATTGTCTTGATAAATATCTTAACAGAAAACAGAGTTCAAGAGCAGAGAACCCGTCTGACCTCAAATTTACCAGGCTAGGGTTTCCTAATCCTAGTAAGCCTGAGGGTACTGCAGGAGACCAGGGCTTATCTCAGTTCTCATCTCAACCGCATAAGACAGACACTCCCAGAGCGACCGTTTATAGACCTCCCCTCAGGAATGCAATTCCTTTCCCAGGGTCTTAATATTAATATTCCTTCCTAGGAAAATAATTTAGCAATATCTTCCCTACTTGCACATCCATTTATACACTCTCTGCAAGAAGAAAAAATATGGCTCTATTTTGCCTCACCCTGCAGGCAGTCAGACCTTATGTCTGTCTTCCCTTGTTCCCTGAAAATCAGTTATTCTCTTCTTTTTCAAGGTGCAATGATTTCATATTGTTCAAACACACTTGTTTTACAATCAATTTGTACAGTTAACATGATCATCACAGTGATCCTGAGGTGACGTACATCCTCAGCTAAAAAAGATAACAGGATTAAGAGATTAAAGTCAGACAGCCATAAGAGATTATAAGAGTATTATTAGGGAAGTGATAAATGTCCATGAAATCTTCACAATTTATGTTCCTCTGCCGCAGCTCCAGCCAGTCCCTTCGTTCGGGGTCCCTGACTTCCCACAGCAGGTGGAGTACGGAAGATTTTTAGGGCCAAAAAAATACAGTCCATATGATATTATAATAGTGGATAAGTGTCATTATACATTGTCAACACCAACAGAAAATGTAACACTAAGAGTTAACATTAATGTAAAGTTTGGACTTTGGGTGATAATGACATGTTAAAGTGTGTTCATTGACTGTAGTAAATGTACTACTTTAGTGTTTTTGTTGTTTTGTTTTGTTTTTGAGGCAGGGTCTCATTCTCCTGCCCAGGCTGGAGTGCAGTGGTATCATCATAGCTCACTACAGCCTCAAACTTCTGGGCTTCAGTGAACCTCCCACCTTAGCCTCCCAAGTAGCTAGGACTACAGGTGCACACCACCACATCTAGCTAATTTTTAAATTTTTTGTAGAGCTAGAGTCTCATGATGTTGCCCAAGTTGGTCTTGAACTCTGGGCCTCAAGCAATCCTCCAGTCTTGGACTCCCAAAATGTTTACATTACTGGTGTGAGCCAGTAATCTAACCTGGCCTGGTGGGGGATGTTGATAGTGGAGAAGATTGTGTGTGGGGGACAAGGGGTATGTGAGAACTCTCTGTACTTTCTATTCAATGTTATTGTGAAACTAACCTAAAAGTCCTCTAAAAAATAAACTCTTAAAAAAAACACACACACGCAATAGAGCATGTTGTAGAGCTAGTCAATAATTTTATCTGTAGAATTTCATTATGTTGCAAAGTATTCATACCTAGAAATTGACAAAACATGCCATTTTGTGCTAGATGATTTAAAACAATTGCCAAAACACAACTCCAAGGGACCTGAAATCAGACGTTTGGAGATATTACTGAATGAAGAATAGTCTGAATAATATCAAACATTGATACAACATGAGTTTTTGGTATATCTAGTTCCATTGAAAAGATATGATAATTTTTTTGAATAACAGGATTCTAACTTAGAAGGATGTATAAAGGACCTGTGCAAGTATCTTATGATAATATGAATGGCTTATTATAAATGTATTTATACTGGAAATAAAAGAGCCATGATGCAAATACCATTGAGCAAATTTTTATCATGTAAGTAAAAAACATGAAAAACCAAAACCAATGTCCATCATCTCAGATCACCCTGAAGTTTAACCTTCAGGAATATGTGCACATTGATTGTATATGTAGTGTCTTCTTGGGATTGCCAATATCAGCTTATGAGGTGCCTTTCTGAGTCTAATTTGTTCATATATAGAACCAGATTTACATAGAAACTTCACCAATTACCAATATTTGGAAGTGATTCAATCAATTAAGCCTTACCTGATTTTGACAAAATTTTGCATCTAAATTTTACATGTGCTTTGTTTAGGTGATTAAAGCCAAGTTATAAAATTCATCTAGACAACATGTTGTATGCTTCTTTGCAACACAAAATATTATTTTTTATCTAAAACCAGGGAAACATTATAAAGTATTGCAGCAATAAGAAGCACCCTGGGGTTTTTTTTATCTGATTAGCTTTTACAGTTTACTTGATAATGTGGACTCCGTTTAACAGAAAGCATAGCAGGAGTTACAATGAGGATGAAATGTGACTCCTTAACCTATCTTATATTAGATCTGTTTCCCTGATTTTCCTTAATAATATTTCTACTTCAGTTAAATATGGACAAATATATTTCACAGTGATTTTTTTTTCAAAATAGCAGCTTTGTTTTTTACAAAGACCCAGACTTTTAGATATGAAATCAACTATGGTTTGGAAGGAGGTGGTACCATAATTTTAATAACTCTTAAAACTATGATTAATCATAGTACAATTTGAAAACATTTTCTAACGAAAACATTTTCTAACCACTAGGTAAAACAATTTTTATAGTGGGTTTTTAAAAAATATATAGTGGGTTTTTGTTCTGTAAAGTGAAATTCCATTTTCAGAAGCTATATTCAATGAAATTACCTAACCTGTTCCAAATCCAGAAGATTTGCTGGCCAGAAATGCTACGGTGTTGTGATAAAGTAAATAAATAGGAAGCAGGTCTAGACAGAACACTAGGAAGAAGAGGAAATGAGGGCAGAGCTAGGGATCATTATCTTAAATCAAGGTCTCTGGTTTTAAATTGAATTTCCACTCTAGTTGCCTTGTGAGTTCCCATGGAGTTCTAATCAGTCAAGGAATAAAAGGCTACTTGAATAGACAAAAATAACATACTGTTCATAAAATTTTCAAAGAATATGACACCCCATTTCTACATGCCAGAAGAGTAAGTATAAAGATTATGTGGATTACTTTTCGGATTCCCTTGAGAAATAGATAAACAAACAAACTCAGGGATACCTAGCTAAAGGAATTATAGAAGCAAAGTAACTATGCCAAGGAAAAAAAAATTTAGATCATGTCACTTTTATAGCACAAAACTTATATTGTTTTTGACAGGACAAAATCTAACCTCCTTAGCTCACCTAAGTTTATTTTCAATAAAGCCAGAAATATAATTAATTAAATAGCTTTCTTATTTGACATTAATGATTTCTGGCTTCCTACTACCCATGTAACATGTTTGAATCCTCCTTGTATACAATAACCTTTCCCTAATCTGAACTTCTAATCATACTTCATCTCTGACTATGCATGGATTCTTAATCCTCCTATCTTAATATGAGTCTTTATTAATTTGGCTTACTTTTCTTTTAGAGTTTAAGCACATTGAAAATAAGCTTCATTATTGTAGTATTACCCAAATTTTCATGATTTTCATTAGATAGTCAAAAATGAATTCATTCATTCATTTGTGAACAAAAGAGTAAGTCAACTTAAAGCTCTATTGGAGACTCTTAATTTAAGAAGTTAACTGTAGGTTTGGAATGAATGTTAAGAGGCCCTTCCACATCAGTAAATTTGCTTATCCTTTTGCAAATCTTACTTCTGTGTGACTTCAAATTTTTGGTATAATGGAAATACAGCACAAGCAGCAGTCATTCTCGTGCTACCAATTACTACAAGCTATAAAGAAGTCTACCCTTAAAAAGTGAACCCAAATCATGGGAAATGAGTAGTCAGCAATCCTAGTGTGAGTATTTGTTACAAATTGTTTGGTGTCAAAGTAGTGTTTTAATAGCCAACTGACAACAGAAGAAAAAGATTCCTGTAGCTTAGGATAGCTTTGGAAAGAACTAACAACTAAAGAGAAAGAGGCTGACATTGAAAGGATTTCAATGATTTCTGTTAGGCATAGATAATGAGATCAGCAGGTTCACAACTGAGGGGAAAAAGTAAGAAAAAGGTTTCTCGCTATTATTTTTTATCAAGTTGTTTTTAGGAAATCACAATATGCATAACATAAAGAAACATCAGTGTAAAGAGCATAGATCCATTTTTATTAAAATGAGTCAAGTAGTACATGCATCAAACCAAAATAAATATCATTTTAAAAATTATCAGTTGGGGAAGTTATACTTTTATCTTTGTTTTTAATTGCAAAAAAAGCAAATGATTCAGAACTATATGTTTTTTAAAAGTAATATCCTCTCATTCTTCTTTTTTTTTAACGGAAATGCTTTTTGTACTCCAGATATTGTTCTTCAATTTGCTGTGTTCATTCAACAATATTGGCAGCTTTATAGTATTTTCTTGTATGAAAGTGCCATAGTCTACTTAACTGCCCACTTATTGACAGGCATGTAAGCTATTTTCCAGAAATTGCTATTTACAAGTCATTGAAAATGTGTATCTTTCCATTACTTCATTGTTTGTCTAACATCTATTTACTACCCATTTATCAAGGCATTTATGTACTTTTTTTTTTTTAAGATACATTCTCTGAAGTGAAATTGTGTGGAACAACCTTTTTAAAAGTTAATAGTTATTGACAAATTGTCCTATAAAAAGACTGTATAAATATATATTTATGCCAAGAATGCATATGAGTACCTATTTTCCTGCCTCTTTGACCAAACTGGATATTATCATTTTTAAAATTCTGCCAATATTTATATATCAATTAAAAGTTTCGTTTGACATTTAATGAAGTTAAACACCTTTATATATTTATCACTTAATGAAGCAAAATTGGAATGAATATAATAAGTTTTTGTGAGGATTCAATGACATCTTTTACAATAGGGTTTGGCCTGAGCTAAGCCTGACAGTTACGAAAAACTTTGTTCACTGTCAAAACAATTATGACAAATTGAAATGTTTTCTTGTTCTGTACTATAACAGGAGTGCTTGTTTGTTTGTTTGTATTAGAGATTGGGGCAGGTAAAATGTCCTGACAGCTCAATGGGTATACAACTCACCTACAGTAAATTCAATAAGCTGCATAAAAAAAAAACAGTCAGGATAAAATCATGGAAACACATTTAAAAGAAACTGTATCCTCTAATTTAGTGGGAAATTATGCCTTTAAATTGTTTTTGAACATGACACACATACTTAGTCTCTAGCAGAGAAGAATCCAGCTCATAAGTGACACATGTGAACATTGGCTACACTGCCCTTCCACCTTTCATTACTAGAGCCCCCACACAATTAATTCAGTGAAAAGATAATTAACAGCATGGCCTTTACAGCTGGACTGCCTCAGTCAAAATTAAAGTTCTGCCCTTACTAGCTGTGTGATTGTGGGTAAGTTATTTAACTTCTTGTGCCCTGGATTCCTAATATGAAAAATTGGGATAATAGCATTATCTACCTCATAGGCGTAGGGTTGCTGTGAGGATAGGAGGAGTTGGTATATGTAAGTATTTTTGAGATTGTAAGTAAGCATCACCTGATTGCTATAGGTATTATTTTCATCAGGAAATCCTTTGGGAGACAGGAGATGTCATGTGAGCTACAGCAGTGAGTATATTTTCTGAAATTGTTAATACAGATGTAGAAAGGAAATAATATGGTAAAAGAATGTCACATATTCAAAAAGTTAGCTATTGGTTGACTTACGAGCCGGGAATTAAAAAGTTTCTTTCTTATCCTTCTTCATAAATCATTTGGAGACTAGGAGATAGAATATATATTTTATTATTAACATTTGTCTACTATATTTAGTTTAATATATTAGATTGATAGAAAATTGACCTGGGAACATAATTTCTACTTGCAATCTTTATTTGAAAATAAAAATGTGTCCATAATGAAACAACTGTCTCCCAAATGATTTTTTTTTTTTGAAAACCGTGTATTCAATTGAAAATGGCCTTACTTAAGAGTTTTTAACTGGATCACAGAAGTTATAGCTGGAAGCAATAATAAGCTTATTTTTTTACTAACTACCACCTGATATCATGCTCAAAATATCAGTAGGGGCATGGATTTTGATGGGGTCAGTGTATAATACTTGTTGGTAAGAATAAATTGGATAAGCACCACCTTCTAATAGCATATGTATACACTTTGTGTATGACTTCCAGTAAGTGCTATCACCAACAACATGGGAAAGCAATTTATCAAAGCATTTACTCAGGGATTATAAAAAAAATATAAAAATTATAATGAATAAATGTATAAAGAAGACACAAATCCTACCTACCATCCCCCCAACATTTTCAAGCCAGTAATTATTTTTCAGGTTCTAAAAGGGCTATGGATATTAGATTGCCCTGACATTTCAGAGCTGTACTTTGAATGAGAACTTATTTAACTCCAAGACAGAATTCAGATTAAGATTCATAAGAAGCCTCTTCTCAAAATCTGGGGTTAACACTTGAGTGGGACTAAGCCTTGCCAGGCTGACTTAGGATGTCTTCCTTTGTACTTCTGTTTCACCTCGTGAATATCTCTGGTAGAATAATTATTATTTTATATTTTTATGGTCTATTGATGTATCTGGATCACCACATTGATGGCCTCTTAAAATCCGTGCACCTCAAATACTTTGTAAAGTGTATGATGGATGAGAGGAGTGCAATAAATGTTTAAAGATTAAATCACTGAATGAATGAACTATCAGTTACAGAGATAAGAGTAAATGAGAAATGGTACCAAATTTTAGGTGTCTGAAAATATTGGCTTTAAACATTATATATTCTTGATTTCTATAATTTCGTACGTTTAAAATATAGTAATATGTTTAAAAATGGAAGTGCACCAACAAAAATCACATGTAAAATACAACCCTAACACAGCGTTGACGCTTGGATTATGTGGCTATGACTAAAGCACAAAATTGGAGAAAAGTGACCTGGAGGTTAGTAGAGGAAAAATAAAATGCTGAATTATCAACCTAAAATGACAAGGTGATAACTGTATGCTCATTTAAAAAAATTACAATTTTTTTCATCATAGATCTAGGAATTCTCATCATCAAAAAATAATTATTAAATACGTTAATATAATAAACTATATTTATTACTCTCTGAAGCAAGTAGTCTTTTCCTCTACAATGTAGTAGAAAAGATAAAACATGTTCATATTTTGATTTTAAAAGTGTAAGGCAATATATATTCTAAATATGTGATGTTGAAACCCACTGTTCTATGAATTCAGAGGAGAAAGAAATCACATGTGACTAAGATGGAAACTCCAATACCTTCGTTATTATTATCACCAGTGCCACCCCAACATCAGGCAATTTTCTTGCATTTAGTGTTAGAGAAGGTTTCACTGAGTAGATAAGATTTGATGTAGTCCTTGAAAAACAGCTATGTATGGAGAGATAATATTTCAGGTGATTATGTTTTGAATGGCATGAATGTATGGAGGCAGGAAAATAGGAAAACCTGTATTTGACAACATATAGGTTTGGATAGAAAGGAAAGGTCTTACAAGAGGTCCTAAGTATAAATATGGAGATGTGAAAGAAATTGTCACTTTATTTTTATTTTTATTTTTATTTTTTGAGACGGAGTTTTGATCTTTTGCCCAGGCTCAAGTGAACTGGCACGATCTTGGCTCATTGCAACCTCCGACCCTTGGGTTCAAGCGACTCTCCTGCCTCAGCCTCCTGAATAGCTGGGATTACAGGTGCACACCGCCACACTTGGCTAATATTTGTATTTTTAATAGAGACGGGGTTTCACCATGTTGGCCAAGCTGGTCTCGAACTCATGACCTCAGGTGATCCGCCCACCTCAACCTCCTAAAGTGCTAGGATTACAGGTGTGAGCCACCATGCCCGGCCGAAATTGCCACTTTATAAAGTTTGGGATTATCTTAAAGGCAAGAGAGTACCTAGGAATTGATATGAGAATATCATAGTGCAAATACCAATTACTATAAATAATTATCCATTTTATTTTCTTTGCAACCCCATTCCATCCTAGAATCAAACCAGTGACAGAGTGATTCACAACACAGGCATTGCAGATAATGAGGGATGAGATTAGATTTCATCTCCAGAGCTTGCTAGCTGTCACTGCTTTGAGGATTCCTCACCCATCCTAGCTTGTTTACTAATTGTTAGATGGAGTTAATAACTTCATTATATGTTTTCTTCAGAAATTGCTATATTTACATAGTTTTTAGCTATGCTTTGGCATATAGTAGGAATTAACTCAATTGTAGCTGTTGTTGCTAGTAGCCAGGTGCATTCCTCTTAGTACACAAGATTTTAAAATCTTTTTGCTAAAAGTCTACATGGAGATATGAATTATTTTAATAAAATAATATGCACATACCTTATATAAATATTAAATACAAGTTAGCCAAGATTCTCAAGATCACTACTATGATGGATATTCTTTTAAATTTTTTAATATGTAGATGTACTGCATTTTTTTAAGAGGCAATTTTTTTCTCTCAGTTTCTTAAGGATGCAATAGAGAAGTTGAGCAAAACATTCTACCAGTGATTATGATATAAGGTTTTGCTTGCACATGGAAGATAAGAGGCTACAAGGAGGAAAAAAGTCAATTTTTGATCCAATACAGTAAGGGTCAGTGATGCCCCCAAGTGCATTCACTGTGTTGTGGGAAAAATGAAAAAGTCTACATTCTGTGAATAGTTTTGTTTCAACCAATCAACTTTACCAAAGGGTGAGCTAGCAGGAAAATAAAGTTTGTGAAATTGGTACAGTTGGTTTATATGTGATTTGAGGATGTTAAGAATTTGAGGATAAATTGACATCATATAGTTTAAACTTTGGCAAAATGGCATGATTCCATTAAGACTGTAAACCAATCTCTTTTGAGAACTATTGAGATATATCCCCATCAGAGAATAATTCTTTTGGTTTAAAGCAGTGATTTTCAAACTGTCTTAACCAAAACCTTATGGTTGCCCATTGATGCTGCTGGGCTGACATTGCATATGTTAAAGGGTGCAGCAGATGTTGAGCCAGAATTGTACTGGGTTTTCTATCAACCCCTACCCACATTCTCCATCTCCTTCTACAACACCATGTACCATCAACCTTGCTTTACCTGTTCTATATAATGAAATTTCTCTTCAACTTTTTTTTATAATAATGGTCTACTTAATAACCATGGGATGGCAGTGTGTTTGTGTAAGTCTCTGTACAAATGCAAATGGAATTAAGCTATTTTGGTCTATTAATCTTAAGAGTGAGTTGTTAGAATGAGAAGGATTGTGAGAGATCTGAAAGATTCATTGTCAGGAGGAGAGGAGAAGAAACAATAGATTAAAGGACTGGGGAATTCACCTGATTAAGTGGGAATAGAAGACGATAGAAAGAAGAGAATAAGTAAAAGATAGAAATTCCAAAGACAAATCATGCCTTTTATTGTTTTGATAAGGGTCTCCCCTAGAAACAACTTTGAAAACTATTCTAGAAACTATTCATGAATGGACAGTAAAGTTTTCTAGAAAATGACTACAACAAATTTTCCTACTAAGAAATGAAGAAGGCCTTACCCAGAGAAATGGAAGTAGGTAACTGATAGTCATAAATGATGCTATCTTATCTTATATACATTGTATTAGTTTTCTTTTACTACAGAAGAAATTGCCACAAGTTTAGCAGCTTGAAACAATATGCATTTTTATCTCACAATTTTTATGGGTCAGGAATCTGAGTACATCTTAGCTGTGTCTTTTGCTCATAGGTCACCCAAGGCTGTAACCAGAGTGTGGGCTGGGCTATGTCTTTTTTGTTTGTTTGTTTTGTTTCATTTCCAAATTTATTTTAACTTCAGGGGTACATGTGCAGATGTGCAAGTTTGTTACATAGGTAATGTGTGCCATGGTGGGTTGCTGTGCGGATCATCTCATCACCTAGGTATTAAGCCCAGCATCCATTAACTATTCTTCCTAATGCTCTCCGTCCTCCCACCCCGCACCCTCCGACAGGTCGTAGTGTGTGTTGTTCCGTTTCATGTGTCCATGTGTTCTCATGATTCAGCTCCCACTTATAAGTGAGAACATGCAGTGTTTGGTTTTCTGTTTCTGCATTAGTTTGCTGAGGATAATGGCTTCCAATTCCATATATGGATTCCTGCAAAGGATGTGATCTCGTTCCTTTTCATGGCTGCGTAGTATTTCATGGTATATATGTACCACATTTTTTTCTCCAGTCTATCATTGATGGTCATTTAGGTTGACTTTATGTCTTTGTTATTGTGAATAGTGCTGCAGTGAACATACACATGCATGTATCTTTATAATAGAATGATCTATATTTCCTTGGGTATATACTCAGTAATGGGATTGCTGGGTCAAATGATATTTCTACCTCTAGGTCTTTGAGGAATTGCCACACTGTCTTCTACAACAGTTAAACTAATTTACACCCCACTAACAGTGTAAAAGTGTTCCTTTTTCTCCACAATCTTACCAGCATCTGTTGTTTTTTAACTTTTTGATAATAGCCATTCTGACTGGTGTGAGATGGTAGCTCATTGTGGTTTTGATTTGCATTTCTCTAATGATTAATGATGTTGAGGTTTTTTTTTCATGTTTGTTAGCTGCATGTATATCTTCTTTTGAGAACTGTCTGTTCATGTCCTTTGCCCACTTGTTAATGTGGTTGTTTTTTTCTTACCTGGAGCCTCAAATGGGGAAGATCCACTTCCAAGATTAGTCAGCTATTTGTCAGATTCATTAGTTTGCAGTTCTGGGACAGAAGGTCCTGATTTCTTGTTGGCTGTAGCTGGGGGTGGTCGTAAGCTTCTGTTGATTCCCCTCAGCTCCTAACAGCTACTCACATTTCCTGAACACTTTACCTGGAGTTCCTTGACATGTGAACTTCCCTAATAGGGCCACTTACTTCATCTGGATGAATAGGACTAGAGCAGACTAGAGCAACTGTATTACAAGACAGTCTTATATAATCATGGAAGTGATGACATCCTGCCATATTTACCATATTCTATCAGTTAGATGTAAATCACATGCTCACTCAAGATCAAGGGAAAGGGATTTTGCAAGATCATGAACAGCAGCAGATGAGGATCGGGGGGCTGCCATGCAGTACATCCCCTCAACACGTTAAGAAATCAAAATGAGCTAAGGGGAAAAAGACAGACAGATGCCATATTATAGGACGTTATGTGCACAGATATCTGTATAGTAATAATGAAACTACAAAATGGAATCTGAAATATGGCTTTAGTGAGTACCTGTGTTGGTACCATGAGAGTGACTCACAATAGAGATTCCTTTTTATTCAGCTTGCTTAGTAGTTTACACATAGGTTATTATATCTGCCTGCCTGCACTTAGTTGTGTTGACAATAAATTAATGTAAGAATTAGTTCTTGTTGTTTAAACGAGTTTATTTTTAAATGAGGAACACAGCTTTTAGGCTTTTGAATGGCAGATACACCTGCATTCTTCCTCAGGCAATTTCCCTTAGCAGGAACCATGTCACCTGAAGTAGTGACATTCCTCCATTTAAAGGAGTGTGGTTACAGATAACATTGACAGCATGAGATTTTAGGTTTAGAAAAAGCCTGAGGCAAGAAGATTATGTTTAGTCACTGAAAAAACACAGACACAGTTTGTGCCCAAGCAAGCTAATTTATTCCAAACTTGTGAAGCTTTGTTTTGATAACTTCTGAGCTTGTTCTTGGCTCAGTGAGCCTTTGAGAAGGCTTTAAGGCTTTCCTTCTAAGTGTTCTCTTTTGTCATGACAAATGCTATTTAAGGGACTAATGAACTGAGGTCATAAAGAGAATCCTTAAAGGAGTTTAATGGGGTCATTGTGATATACCCTGCCAGAGGTAATGTATTTCTGCCTTACAGTGTTTACTGTAGCCTGCAGCAACTCTATATGTGAAGTTTCCATTTGTATCATATGTGTAAATAGGGGAGTGCTCAAACAAGTGTTTGAAGGGATGAGCTTTTGGTGTGAAATTTTTAGAGCTTTTTCAAAGTTAACTAAACTTTTTGGAAGGTTTCAAACTGTTTACCTTTTTTCTGTGTTTTATGCAGCTGACACATTTCTCCTCTTTCCCATTCACAGTCTTTGCTCATAACTTGGAAGCTTTTCAATTGTGATTTGGGTACAATCGTTATATCTTATTATAATGAAACTATGTTACTGTATAGCCCTGTTTCAGGAAATAAGAAAGAAAATAAAATTGGCATCAAAATATTGAATTGTTGTACATTTCATTAAAACAACTGAATAAAAATAAACAAAAAAAGAATCACTGTAATTGTCAGGACTTTTTCATACAGTTATTGAGCTTGAGTCTGCATTGATTTTTTGAGTATCCATGTGCATAGAGCTTGCAGAGATTAATATGATAGATGGAGCAAGCACATTGTGGTGTAAGACAGATCTGAGAGAGAAAGAGGACAAATGACCTACATATGTTGACTCAAATGAGTAGTGAGGACTGCTGACTCTTATGACCAATAGTCTCTCTCTCTCTTTCTTCAGAAGACATATTATAGGACAGCTTCTGGCATAG
Organism: Pongo abelii; assembly: GCF_028885655.2. NCBI lineage: Eukaryota > Metazoa > Chordata > Mammalia > Primates > Hominidae > Pongo > Pongo abelii. Next base: position 29,345,643 of record NC_071998.2, read on the forward strand.
TATTTATGGTAAGCCTCTGTTTCTCATAATTTCTGCCTTTGACATTTTAAGAATGACCAAGGAATTTCACTTGGCATGACTGTTTAGTTGAAACTTAAATATAACACTGAAAATTAACAAGAAGTCAATCTTAGCTATACTGAAAATGAAATCCTACACTTAGGCCTAAATCATTAGCTTAAAGTGAAGCTATAAATGGGATAACTATATTCAAGAATATCAGGAATGCCTCCCTCTCTACTGCAATATCATTCATATTTCTTACCTGTATAAATGCTGTGCTCATTCATAAATAGGAGCTGACATGTTGTCTGGGTATGAATAAATTAGTGTTTTCTATTCTGTGTAATTTACTGACTTCCACACATAGTTTATTTCTGGGTTATAATGTTTATTTTAATCAAATTTTATTTGTCCAGGTGCATTTTTACCATCTCCTCTGTCTGAATATGGTCAATGATGTAACTATCTTGAAAAGTACTGTAAAAGTAGTATAACCACTCATCCCCTTTAAGTTGAATACCTACTACAGGTGTGACACAGAATTTGAAATGAAAGATCTTTTAAAGGCATGTTTCTTATATTCAACACAAATTCCACTGTTTCAAAATTGGATCTTCAGTGGGCCATGGGTGTTTAAATACTCCTATCACCAGAAATTATTACAATCTATTCTGTTGTAATTTAAGCCAAGGAAACAAGAGCTGAAATGGATATTCCAATAAGCTCAATTTATCAGACAAAGGTGTCCGATGGATGTAAACCTGCATTTAGAGGATTGTTACTGTCTCTAGAAAGTGGTAAAATATAGGACTAGGTGTAGAAGTTGACTATTCATTACCAAAAACTAAATAAAATAAATAAAAGCATAGTCCAGGATTAATGCAGGTGTTCTGCTTGCCATTTATATATCTACGTAGTTTGAAAACAGTCCCAAGATTGTACTCTATGAAATGAAATCTTACTTGAGGACCTTTGAATATTGATACAAACTTTCCACCTGGTGCTTCCATCAAACATTTACTCTGTTAGTGTTCTGGCTAATTTTGAGCTATTAAAAGCCATAAAAATTAGTTTTCTCTTTTAACAAACTCTTTTGCACTATAGTAACTTTAAAATGTCACTTTAATCAATAATATGTACAGTACCAGAGCCTTTGGGCATATGAAATGTCAGTTATTTAATTTTGAAAAATGAATATTGCCCTTACAAAATCATCTGGTCAAGCATTTGCATTATATTACACTTAGCACAAAGAATTACATTGTACGTAGAATGTCTTCATCAGTTATATAAAGAAGATATAAGGCTTGAGGATATTTATGTGTGATATCCAATTAGAAGATCTTACGGCCAGGTTAATTTCCCCAATTTCTGCCCCATATCTGGTCAGAAAGAAAGAAAATAAAGCTGTTTTAAAACTATCCAATGTATACTGCCAGAATGTTTGGTTATTGATTCTCTCTCTCACTTTTCCACACACACACACACATCATATGTGTTATATATAAAAAAAAAATCATGCAGCCACACACTACTCGTCTTGATATAGTCTGGACTGTAGTTATGACTTTTAGTACAAACCTTACCAATAATGGTGCAAGTGAGTAGTCATAATAGAATTTGAGGAATGGTGAGGAAGTATGTATGTCTAGACTCACATACCTGCACACACACAAGATATACAAATAAATATGTGGATGAATTTTTTCCACATCTGTAGATTATTTTTAGGATCTCTGACTTTGAATATATGACAAGTAGAAAATGACAATTTTACTTTAAGGAGTTTTAGGGAGAACTTCAAAGATAAAGGAGTTATTCTCCACTCTGAAATGACTAAAACAAAAATAATGACTGGCCCATGTGAAGATCAATTATGAGAGAGACATGACATCATATGATTCCAAGGATATATAAGTATAATAGATTCAAATAAAAGCCTCAAATGGAAAATCAGAAACACATCTTTTTCTATGAGTAATTGTATGAAATGTTATTATTATAAAAGCAGAAATTTAATGACAACTAAAGATTACCTTGCAAACTACATCTATTTTTTGTTACAATGTAAACTAATAAATACAGCTGTCAACTACTGTTTACTAAGCACTGTGCTTTGACTGTAAATCTCTAATTCTTTAGGTGAAAAAGGTCAGAGTAGGAAAAAAAGAGGTGGTAGAAAGATGGTGCTCCTCTATTCACAATAGCAAAGGCATGTAATAAACCTAAATGCTCATCAATGGCAAATTGGATAAACAAAATGTGGTACATATACAACATGGAATACTATGCAACCATAAAAAAGAATGAGAACATTTTCTTTGCAGCAACATGGACAGAGCTAGAAGCCATTATCCTAAGCAAACTAATATAGGAACAGGAAACCAAATACCACATGTTCTCAGTTATAAGTGGAAGCTAAACAAGAATACATGGACACAAAGAGGGGAGCAACAGACACTGGGGCCTACTTGAGGGTGGAGGTTGAGAGGAGGAAGAGGATCAAAAAATTACCTATCACGTATTATGCATATTCCCTGGGTGATGAAATAATCCGTACATCAAACCCATGCAACATGCAATTTACCTGTATAACAAACCTGCACATGTTCCCCTGAACCTAAAATAAAAGGTTAAAAAAGAAAAAAATGTCCAGGTGCAGTGTCTCATGCCTTTAATCCCAGCACTTTGGGAGGCTGAGGTGGACAGATCACTTGAGGTCAGGAGTTAAAGACCAGCCTGGCCAAGATGGTGAAACCCTGTCTCTACTAAAAATACAAAATTTAGCCTGGTATGGTGGTGTGTGCTTGTAGTCCCAGCTACTTGGGAGGCTGAGGCAGGAGAATCACTTGAACCTGGGAGGCGGAGGTTGCAGAGAATCACTTGAACCTGGGAGGCAGAGGTTGCAGTGAGCTCAGATCAGCAGCCTGGGTGACAGTGACAGAGTAGACTCCGTCTAAAAACAGAAAAAAAAAAAAAAAAAGGCTGGGCGCGGTGGCTCACGCCTGTAATCCCAGTACTTTGGGAGTCCGAGGCAGGCGGATCATGAGGTCAGGAGATTGAGACCATCCTGGCTAACACGGTGAAACCCCCGTCTCTACTGAAAAACACAAAAAATTAGCCGGGCGTGGTGGCGGGCGCCTGTAGTCCCAGCTACTCTGGAGGCTGAGGCAGGAGAATGGCTGAACCTGGGAGGCGGAGCTTGCAGTGAGTCGAGATTGCACCACTGCACTCCAGCCTGGGCGACAGAGTGAGACTCCATCTCAAAGAAAAAAAAAAAAGATAAACATTTTAAAACCTGGTCTAAACTGAAAATATTTTTAATTTATTGTATGCATACAGTGGAAATAAAATTACTGGGTACAAAAAAGTGTTTGAAAATGTAAACTTTTACATTTTTTGCAAAAAAAAATTGCTTTTGAAATTTTTGAATTTTTGAATTTCACAAAAAAAAGTTTTGATTTATAAAAGCAGGAAACCAAAAGCTTAATAAATCCTCATATATTTAAAGAGTAAGAGTACTTAGTAACAAGTCTGTTATTTGACTCCATGTGAGACATGGCTACAATGCGGGAAAGAGAGAAAAGGAAATACATTAATATCTAATGAGCGTCTACTATGTGCTAGGCACACAGTTTCTCCTATGCTGTCTCTACAAAACTAAGGAAGAGCTAGACATGCTTGCCACATAGCAGCTGCTGAATGAGTGAATGACAAACTTTCATGATAAAGCTTGATTGCATTTCATGTTAGATTTTTTATCATGGTTGTATAAATAAAATATAAGCAAACATTTCATTCAGAAAACAAATATTTAACCCTGGCTCTAAGATGGGCATCTAGGAGAGAACCATATTAAGCTATAGTTTTGATTAACAGGTAAATATTGTATACAAAATAATTGCTATGAAATAAGATAAATGTAATAATAGAGGCATGTATCTAATTGCTTGGTGGCATAAACATTCCTATTACTTGGGGTAGGAAAACTTAGAAGGCTTGATTTAAGAGTGATGTTTGTGCCAAATTGTAAAAAATACTATGATTGTCCCATGAAAGAAACACAGTGCAAAACCAGACAGGTTTTGTCAAAGATGTGCCCATAGAGATATTGGTATGGAGTTCACAGGAAAATGGTGGTACAAAACTTAACTAAAAAAATTGTTTGGCTCATCTATCTTGCTTAGTGGTGATTGTCTGGAACCAAGAGAAAGGTTATATGACTTGTGAAATTTGTTTCAACGTTTAGAATCAATAAAAGCAATACAATAGGGTATGAGCACATTGATTTAAAATGAAGCACAGGTACTGGGCAAACATTTGGGTACATTAAAAAAATATATAAATACGAGCAAAAAATACCAAAAATAGGCTATAGTATGTTTAGCTGTGAGGTTCTTTCTCTTATTATCTGAGGACAGGGAAAGTGGGAATACTTAAAATCATTATTTTTAGCTGTTCTCCAGTTTTATCACTCTGCCAAATAACTGCATAATTTACATCAGAGAATATGGGTTTTGTTGTCCTTCATTCAAAGACATCTCACTGTGGCTTTGGTTAAAATTTGAATTTCTTTTCAATTCCTGTGTTTTAAAAAATAATAGAAAAGTATCTGCCATAGAGAGAACCAACTTTCTATAATTATGTTTTAATATGAAATTCTTCCTATTATTTGACTCTGCATAAATTCCTTTTATTAAATATATTCAAAATAACCTAAAAGCATATCAATATCCATAATTAATGTAGTTCACTAACGCCTTGCAAATTATTTTAAATATATGACAATACATTTAGAATGACCAAAATTGCCATAATTTTACATCAATTTCAAATCATATTGCTGCAAATGCAATATATAGACTTGTGACTACAGAATTACATCTATAATCGTGAAATTGTCTTATAAAAGTATCTGGCAAAATGAAAAATGATATAAAAAAGTCTTAGGAAAGTAAATTAAAACCTCCTCAAGATTCCTAAGCAATATCCTATATTAATAAAAACCATGTAAAAGGTCTAAAAGATGACCTGTACAAAAATGAATCAAGACTTTGGTTATGACTCTTTCATTAACAGATTATTTTGCAAGAAGTGAAATTTAAAGCAAATATTTGACAAGGCCACAGTTATGCAAGTCAGGCACAGTCCAGTGAATGTGGAACAGGTTCAGGAAAGACCATTGTGTTAATAGTTAGGTTCCATGAGCTTTTTTCCACCTGCCAAATCCTTTTCAGGGCTTCAGTAATGCTCCAGTGTTCAAGTGACTGAACAGTGTCATTGAAAGAGACTGATATAAGTTTACAGATCCATTTTTTATAAAGGGCAGAATATAGGATCAAGAATCAGCAATTCCAGGAAAGCACTGAATAGAAATCTCACTGCTATGCCCAAGCATTGGCAACTCTAAGGGTGAAACAAGTCAGAAAACACTCACTATGTAGGATCTGGAAGCCAAAGTTCTGCTGCCATTTCAGCTTGCTGTCAGTAAGTCACTCTACCTCTCTGAATCTCTGCTTCTTGATATGTTCAAATATGATTTGAGAATATTTTATGGGTCCATTTAGACTAAAATTATTTTATAGTGGATTGATTGAATCATAAGCTTTCACTTAAGAGAGGCTATTTCTCTCTAGTCTGTATTCTACTTCCTACTCTCTGCTGTAGATTTTTCTTTCAAAATTCTCCAAACTAGTACTTAGTAGTTAGTAGTAGTACTTAGGCTGAAGTATTTTAGGATTATAGGTAAAGGAACACAGTCTGGGAAAATACTCTGAATATAATATGGTACATCTGCAGAGATATGAGGCTAGTCCAGGAATTGATTCAGCCAGTGTAGCTTTAACCCTCCAAGTGTGGGTCATCAGTTCCAGCAGCCAGATGTCCCTTTTCTTCTTGGAGACATTTCACCCATTCCCATATCCCTTTTTCCTTACTACTTCTTTTTTGTTTGTTTGTTTGTTTCATTTTCCACCTCCCTGCTTGTCTGTTTGCATTCTATAAAAGATCTAAAGCTACAGTAGGAGAAGCTTGATAAGAAACTTTGCACTGCCGGTTGGAATGGCTTCTATGAGGACACCACAGTATGGGGTTGGATTTTTGCTATCATTGCCCCTTCTCAGAGGAAGAAGTTAAAAAGAGCTGCCCTTTAGAACATTCTGGTTACCAACCTCCAATTAACTTTTTCAGGAAAAGACATTCTAGTGTATCTGGCATAGCAGAGTTTGTGATACATGAATTTTTCCAGGGTACTAACTTATTCCTGCTTGTCTTCTGCATGCAAGAATTAATTTAGACCCTTATCTAACACTATATACAAAAATCAACTTAAATTGCATTAAAGACTTTCATATAAGACATGAAACTTCAAAACTACTTGAAGAAGACATGGAAAAGTTCCATGACACTAATCTGGGCAATGATTTTTAAGATATGATCCCTAAAGTATAAGTAACAAAAGGGAAAATAAACTAATGGTGTTATATAAAACTGAAAACCTTCTGCACAGCCAAGAAAACAATGAACAGAGTAATATTTATAAGCCACATATCTGACAAGGGGTTAAGTCAAAAATGCATAAAGAATTCACAAAACTCAATAGCAGGACAACAAATAACCTGATTTTAAAATGGGCAAAGGATCTGAACAGACATTTCTCAAAATAAGGCATATAAATAGTGAACAGTTATAGAAAAAGTGCTCACAATCACTTATTATCAAATAAAAGAAAATTAAAGCCACAATGAGCTAATACCTCACACCTGTTAAAATAGTTATGATAAAAAAAGATGACAGATAACAAGTGTTGAAGAGGTTGTGGAGAAATGTAATCCCTGCATACTGTAGTTGGAAATATAAATTAGCACAGCCATTATGGAATATAGTATGATGGCTTATCAAAAAATTAAAAATAGAATTACCATATGATGCAGCCATCCCACTACTGGGTATATATCCCAAGGAAATAAAGTCAGTATGTTGAAGAGATGCCTGCATCTCATGTTTATTGCAGTATTATTCACAATGGCCAAGATATGGAATCAACTTAATTGTTTCTCATCAGATGAATGAATAAAGAAAATATAAATATACACAACAGAATACTACCCAGTCTCTTAAAAGAAGGAAATTCTGTCATATGCAACAACATTGATGAGCCTGAGGGACATCGTGTTAAGTGAAATAAGCCAGGCACAGAAATACCAATATATCATGATCTCACTTATATGTGAAAGCTAAAAAAATGGAACTCAGAAGTAGAGAGCAGGTGTAGTGGGTGCAGGGCAGGGTTGAGGAGATATTGGTTAAGGTACACTAGATTTCAGTTAGGTAGGAGAAATTAGTTGCAGAGTTTGAATGTACAACATGATGACCATAGTCAATAACAGAGTCACCTAGAATATAATTCCAGATATAATCCAATAATTATATCTGGAAATTGCTAGGGGAATAGATTTTAAATGCTTTCACCACACAAAAAAAATGGTAAGTATGTGAAGAAATGAAATGTATATAGTAATTATACTATTATACATTAGCCATTCCACAGTGTATACATATTTTGAAACATGTTGTACTTGATAACTATATGTAATTTTTATCAATTAATATAAATGAATACATAAATAAAAATGTTTAAAAAGGACCAAATATTCTTGAAAAAAGCAGAACAAAGCAACTCATTAGGCTTTAGTATAACACTTTTTCATGTTTTTATCTCCATATCTACATTTAAATAGAAGTATTAAAAATTATAAACCCTCTTTATTATTATTATTTATATATGTGAGGTGATGGTTGTTTCACAAGTGTAAAGTTATCTTCAAACTCATGAAGTTGTATACATTAAATATGTACAGCTTTTCTTATGCCAGTGCTACCTCAAAAAAGTGCTATTTCTAGTTTTTAAGGGCTAGGAACTCTAGGTATCTGGAATCTTATACTTTCTGTTTTGAGGATTGGGATAGCAATAATTTTCTGAAAAGCGTCAGCAAGACATCCTTATTGATTATGCATCATAACATGACATCTACAAAACAGCAGTACTAAGAAATCAGAACCAAACTTAGAAGATTAGAAGATAAATCATGTGGGAAGCTGAGTTTTGAGATTTTCTTGGAATGAAGTCTAGCCCCAAGGAACTGTGTTGTAGCTTTGATAATGGTGAAAAGATTTCTTTAAAACTTAGAAATATTATATTAGAATTTTTTTTCTGAAAGTCATCAAAGTTTTTGTACTCACTAATGACCAAATTTGCCAGTAATGGAAGATGAGATGACCATCCAAGAATTTCTCTAGGTGTTTTACAATCATTTCTCAAATATCTTTGAGTTGAGAAACAGCTGAGTGAACACAATATCAAAATTTTCTTTAGATCCAGGGAACCTTCCAAAGCCGACTGCCACATATTGTATGATTTTGTGCATATCAAAGATCCACCCTCTCCAAAATCGCTGATCGGTAATATTTTATTTTAAAATTATTTATTCTATGTATTTATAGATTCACACATTTATTTACCTGATTAATTAAATAAATATGTAATGAGTTTTTCTAAGTAAAGTACTGTTGAGGCACTAAGTTTGTGGCTGGGTAACAATATAGCGAGAGCTCCAGCTCATCTTAAGTTTGCATGTTTATCAGGAAAGCATAATATAATCAAAAGATTACTCAAATAAATATAATTTCACTTGGTACTGAGTATTTGATGTGCAAAGCCCTGTTCTGAGTGCTTAGTTGTGTTAACTCAGTCCTCACAACCATCCCTTTAGGTAAATGATATTGTATCTGATTTTCTAGATAAGGAAACTAGAGCATAACAAGGATTACAGCTTTCCTAACATCATGCAGTCTAGCAAGCGATGCACTCAAGATTTAAACTCAGTAAGTCTGGACATAAATCTTGCGCTTGAAACCACTCTATTATGAAAAATTGACAGGGATGAAAACTTCAGGAAGCCAAACAGAATATCAAAAAGCACTTCCATTTAGAAAGAAGTATTCATTTGGAAGTGGCATTTAAGCTGATACCTGAAGAAAGAAGGAAATGACTAAGCAAGGAATGGAAAGAGGATTGCTCTAACAGTGCCAACAGCCCATGTAAGGGCTTTGAAATAGAATGAAGCTTTCAGCACAGATGGAGCCTGGTGAGAGAGGGAGAGCAGGCCAGAATGTGGGGCTGGAAAGGTTGACTGTGACAGATCAGGCCAGGCCTTTTAGATTAAATATTACAAAAATAAAGTTGTTTTTTTTTTTTAAATATTCAAAGCACAACAGGAAGTTATTTGTGGAAAGACATTATCCAATTGATATTTTAAGATAATTTTGGTTGGAAGGTAGAGAATAGATTGAAAGGGCAGGAGCTCAAGAAGAAAGACTAGTTAGGAGACCATCAGAATAATCCAGGAGAAAAGTAACAGCTTGGAGTGGGGGTGGCAGTAATAATGATAACATGTAGATGGATTCGGGATGCTTCTGGGGAGGTGAGAGAGAAGGAGGAACTCAGGACATCCCAAGGTATTGGCTTCTTGGTTTGGATTTCTGGTTTATGGTGTTACTGCCTGATCTTCCTACCATTAGAATTACTATCCTGAATTATGATATTTTCTATCAAAAACCTGTGTTAAAATTACCTATATTAAATGAAATTACAATGGATTTTTTCATTAGAGCAGTTTATTAAATGACTGTAGCATAAAAGGCTTTAATGAATATGAATATAGGCAGTTGTAAATGGAACACAGGTGGCCAGGGCTCAAGGGATTATGTGAAAGTGTTAGTGTAGTTGAAGGTGAGAGTGTGAATCCACTGAAAATATGTGCTGAATCTGGACTAGTGTGTGAAGTTTGCAGCTTCATCCAAGATGTGCAGAAATACCAGTACTCATATAAGCCTCTTTCTTTATTAATCAGTCACACAACAAATATTTCTTGGATACTGGCTTACTTTGTCTTAGATGCTCTACCAGTGTTGTGAATATGAGATAAAGTAAGCAGGAATAGCCCATGCCTTCAGATAGCTTCAGCTCTGTTGTTTCTCACTCAACTATTTCTGCCACTCTATCGCATTTTTAATGATTTGATATTTTTTGGTTAAGGAACATGTCTGCACAATTGTTATCCGAATGCCATTATTGATATCTTTTAATCAGAGATAGTGTAGCAATTCTTAGTAGCTCACACTCTGAAGTCAAACCACCTTGGTTTAAATGTTAGCTCTTTACTTGCCTGGTTAGTTAATCCCTCTGTGCCACAACTTTTTATCTTTCAACTGGGATAAAATAATATATTTGGACTGTTGTGAAAATTAAGCATGCAAATAAATGTAATGTACTTAGAACAGTGCCTGGCATACGGAAAGCATTCAGTAACCATTAATTATCGCTGTTATTTTGCTAATGTTATACAAGACACAATAGTTTTGTGTATGTGTTTGTTTGTGTGTAATTTAAAGAGATAGAGTTTATAAACATATGCTTTAAGACCAAATAAAATATGCCATCCACTTAAGAAAATGTGTAGCTATAGTAGAATTTCAACTTTTAAAAGTTTAAACACAATGACAATTTTTAACTTGATTAACCTAATAAAAAGACAAGGATGTATGGCTTTCACTCTTGGGTTTTCAAAAGATTAAAGCAAATAAAATGCCAATATCCAATTATGTACCTCTCTAAAAAAGGCAAGAACAAAAGGAAATGTAAGCCACCAAAGCAATCCAGAGTGAAGTCCTCATAAATCTCGGAGCCACCAACGCCACCAACGCCACCACCAACAACAAATATTTTAAAAGCAGGTAACTTAAAAAAGAAGAGTCAAAATGCCTTCTTTTATTATTTTATTACTGGACTTATTTATTGAAGAACAGGCTATATGCATTCTATACTAAAATAGGATTTAGAATTTAGTGTAGTAAAAATGTAAGATTCTCTTTTGGTATGGTTTATGACAACGTGTTTCAGGTGGCATCTATAGAGAGAGTCAATCAAGTAGTACTGTCACTGTGCTTTAAGTTGGAAAAACGTTTGTTTTTAATATTAAGAAGTTCAGTGAATGACAGAGTCAAATTATTCATTGAATATATTTTTCCTATATTCCTGTCTCCTCTCTATTGCTCCAGCAAATGGTATAGCTAATTTGCTGTCTTAAAATTAGGCATCATATAACTTAATTTTTAATATTAGCATAACTATTTTATGCTATTAGAATTAAGAATTTATAAAGCTTTTTTATTATATTATAATTAAAATGGAATTAATGGCATGTTTCAGTTTTTCTATTCTAATGAAAAAGTAATATTAAATAAATATAAGTTCCAAGTAAATGTCATTTCTGTTATGTCATTTTGTTAGGAATATCGTATTATTAATTGAAACAGCTAGATTTCATGTAAAATGCCTTATTTAAAATGTTATTTTTAAATGTGTACATACATATATATCTGTGTGTGTGTATATGTATATATATATATATACACATTTTTTTTCTTTTTTTTTTTTTTTTTTTTTTGAGATGGAGTCTTGCTCTGTTACCCAGGCTGGAGTGCAGTGGCATGATCTCGGCTCACTGCAACTTCCGCCTCCCAGGTTCAAGCAATTCTCCTGCCTCAGCCTCCTGAGTAGCTGGGATTACAGGTGCCTTCCACCACAGCCGGCTAATTTTTGTATGTTTAGTAGAGACAGGATTTCACCATGTTGTCCAGGCTGGTTTCAAACTCCTGACCTCAGGTGATCCGCTCGTCTCAGCCTCCCAAAGTGCTGGGATTACAGGCGTGAGCCACCGCAAAATGTTATATTTTTATAAACTTTTGTATATTTAAAACTTAATATTAATTTTATAAACTTTTGTTTGTTTAAAAGTTAATATTAATTAGGGAAACAGATCATATTGCATTTTCATAACCATCCTTTCAAAAAGCCAAAACAACAAATAAAAGAAAGAGCAAGATTTTATTTAGAACTTGACTTTTATTTAACAATCACGAAACATTGAAAATAAAACACTAAATCATCCAACTTTGATCAACTGCAATGATTACAAGTTTCAAGTTTTATTAGGTACCATTGCATTCAATTTTACATTTGTTCCCTCTAGTTCCATGTCCAAAGCCATTCACTTTTGAAACTTTAAAGGCAGTGATAAATAATGGAAAGATCTGTAATCGTGAGAAAATAAATGCATCACTTTCTAAGCCTCAGTTATATGTTTGTGAAGTGGGATAATTCCGCCTTTCTCACATAATTTATTTCTTGAGGAATAAATTAAATAATGTTTTTAAAGCACTTGGTATCATATCTAGGTACATAGTAGGCATGTTATTTCTCTTCTTCCTTCTGTAACTGAAAAGAAAAAACATAATATGACAGAAGATGCGGATTACATATAACAATTCAAAATATTTGGTTTACTCGATGTATGAGAGACCGTCTTTCCCCAGTGTAGTGTAGACCATTTCTGTAGGTCACATTCTACACTCTCCAAAATATTAATGGAGCTTCAAGTGAGAGACTGCCAATCTCTTGGATGATCCTTTAGTGATGCTGTGTTATTAGCCTTATGCAATCATCCAAGAAATTTACCAGCCAGACCTTTTGACCATGATGAGTTCTGCATCATGTGTTAAAAAGCCTGTGATATGCCGTGTTAATACTCTAGACTACTGTATATAAAGTATCAATAATCATAAATATTTAAATAAATTAGAGGATTCATTTCCTTTTGAGAGAAGATATCATACAGTATACATTTTCTCTGGAAAAGTATTATCCCTTTTTCCCCACCTTGAAATAAAGTGTGAGAATCACTATAAAATGTGGTGGAAAAAGAGAAAATGGTAAAAAATGTGTACCTTTTTATTTAAAGCAGAGATTTTCAAATCTTTTGTCTGAAACACTTGTGGAGACATAATTAATAACTATGGACTATTTCTACCTAGAAACATTCAAGTGTAGGTTGATATTTTTCCTTCTAAAACTTCAAGTAGCACTGAAAGTTCTAGGGAGATTGTTTCCTTCCTTTTCAAATTATTCCTAGAATATCACTGTAAACCTAAATGATATGCTTACTCCAGTTTGAATCAATTTAAAGTATTGTTTATCCTTAAAGATTATTACATGTATTGTATAAGAAGTCAGCAGAGCCACAGTTATTATTTTATAAATTGCATTTACATATTCCTAGCCTTGAAGTTAGAGTCACGTTTGTTTGAATGAGGAGTAATTCATGCCTGTTTGTAGTTTAGAAATATTAATCCTCTGTAGTTACTGTTACAGCATGTTCACCTCTCTTTAACATTGTTTTCTCTCTTCACCATTATATCATGAAGACTATGAGACTGGATCTGTATTTTTTTTTAATTAGGTACACTGACTACTTTAGATTTTATTGACCATACTAAGCATACGGATGGATTTTTTTTATTTTTTCTTTTACACATGGTTTGGGGGTATCTTTTATCTGTTAACTGCTTGAAAATACATGTTCATCAAATTCCCACTTTTTGTCTTCTGTTTATAAACATTATCACTTACCTTGAATTGTGTCGATTAAAGTGTTGAGGGTATTGCTTCTTTTGTTTTTGTTCTCAGTCTTGTCCCAGCTCAGTTGAGCTGCATCTACCAATTCTTATGAAACTGATTTTTCATATTTTTCTCTTTTATCCTCTGAACAATATTTTTTATTATTATTATTATTATTATTATTATTATTATTATTGAGACAGAGTCTCACTCTGTTTCCCAGGGTGGAGTGTAGTGGCGTGATCTTGGCTCACTGCAACTTTCGCCTCCCAGGTTCAAGCTATTCTTCTACCTCAGCCTCCCAAGTAGCTGGAATTACAGGCACGTGCCACCACAACTCGCTAATGTTTTTATTTTTAGTAGAGACGAGGTTTCTCTGTGTTGGCCAGGCTGGTCTCAAACTCCTGACCTCAGGTGATCCACCCGCCTCGGCCTCCCAAAGTGCTGGGATTACAGACGTGAGCCACGACACCTGGCCTGAACAATATTTATTCTATTACTAATATCTACTGTTTCTGTAAATAATTTTGGTGAGAAGAATCTAATAAATCACATGATCTAGGATTACATCTGGGCCTGGCTTCTCATCTGGTGTTATCATTTAATACAGAATATGATGCCCCATCACTGTAAACTTTGATTTACTTTTTTAGGGATTACAGCTTTGATTTCTTTTATCCATTATTTTATTATTAACCCACAAAACTGAAGGAATTTCTACTTAGAAAATTGTACTACTTAAACTCCCTTTTTAAAAATACCCTACAAACACAATGCTATTATAAGTTTTATCAACACATTTCACCCAACTTCTTTATCCACTCACTTGACCATTTAGTTTTCTAATTAGAAAAATAGTCTCCTTTTAATACTGTTTATCTTGTTTCTTCTTTTGCATTCATACTGTTTACTTCACCAACATAACTTATTTTTCACATCCCTCAAATAATATTGAGTCTTAGTTAAAATTGTTTTCTTCCAAGGAATTAGAAATTTCTGGTTTGTGGGTTGTAAATAAAATGTACATTTCTTCTTCCTCAAAGATATCATATATCTAATCTATAAATATGATCATAAACAAAAGATCTTATGAGGTTTCAGGATTCTCTCCATTGTAATGCTAAAATTCACATTTCAAATAAATAGATCATGGATTTAGTTGAATAATTTTCACAATCCATATATATTTTAAAACCCTCAATAAACAATTTAGACATTCAGAAAGCACTTTAATCAAATTAAATATATGGAACTTAAAACTTATAATGAGTAGGAAACAGCACTTTATTTCATGGAACATACAACTTATAATTTAAGATTTGTTTGCTGAGATATCCAATATATAAGCCAATGGTGGCAAAGTGTGACAGTGTACATATCTTGTTGATTAAATGAGATATGCGTATGAAAGTGCCTATCACAGCACTTGTTACAGTGAGCTTCCAATAGAGTTAGAGTTGTTTGCTGTGAATTTATAAATTATAAAATAAAACAGGGCACAAAAAAAGTGAATACTATACAGATTTAGAAGACAACCAGGCATTGGAGAAGTTGAAGCATTCTCAGGAAAACAATGTTTCTGCAACATATGCAGAAATTCATAAAATGCAATGCAACCATTCTTGGTGTTTTAGGGTTTTTCTGCCTAGTGTCCTACTATTTTGCATATATGAATGCTCCCTTTCTTGCTAAAAGTGGTTGCCACTTTCTTTCTAAGTCTGTTTCCCACTAATGGAAGTGTAGCTTCTGATTTCTTCCCAGAACCTAACAGGACATGTTATTCACTATACTGAATTTATTTGGCTATAAAGCATCTTTTCCTCAAAGTGAGTTATAATACCTCCAAACAAACAAAAGACACAAAGCACATAGTAAGAAATATATATATTTAATTTCTGATAGTAGCCTTTAGAAAAATTGAAATGATAATATAATATTTATAAATCCAACACTTAAAGCATGAACTTATATGACTTCTCCTGTGATAAGATAATGCTCATGTATTTATGTTCCAATTCTCTATATGTGCCTTGACAAAGTTATACTTCTTAGTTGAGTACCACTTTTTTTTAACTCTTATTTTAGATTTGGGGTACACGTTCAGGTTTGTTATATAGGGAAATGCATGTCACATGGGCTTCTTGTACAGGTTATTTCATTACCTGATGAATAGGCATAGTACGTGATACGTAGTTTTTTGATTCTCTCCCTCCTCCCACCCTCCACTCTCAAATAGACCCCAGTGTCTGTTGTTTCCTTCTTTGTATCCATGTATTTTTGTTGTTTAGCTTCTACTTATAAGTGAGAACATGTGGTATTTGGTTTTCTGTTCCTGTATTTTTTTTTTTTTTTTTTTTTTGCTTAAGATAATGGCCTCCAGCTCTGTCCATGTTGCTAAAAAGGTCATAATCTTTTTCTTTTTTATGGCTGCATAGCATTTTGTGTTGATATGTACCACATTTTGTTTATCCAATCTGCCATTGATGAGGATTTACGTTTATTTTATGTCTTTGCTATTATCATTAGAGGAGCACCATCTTTCTACCATCCCTTTTTATTCTATACTGACTTTTTTTGTCACCTAAAGAGTGAGAGATTTATAGGAAGGGTCGGAGATGTGCAGAGGGGAAAGTCGAGGAGACGTCCATGGTGCTGATTCACTGAGATTTGTGCCTGAATTTAACATGTGTGAGGCTTGGAGTAACGGGCATGTAGAAAAGGGATGCTATACAGTTATCACCCTACATATTTGTGAATGGGAAACATGGGAAAGTGACAATATGCAGCAACAAAATACTCATCTATCTTGCTTATCATTTTATTTCTCTTTTATCAAGTAGATGGGAGAAAATAATGCTTTTTTGAAAAGTTTCTTCCCCAGATAATTGAAACTGTAAAAGTTTGAGTTGCTATATAATTTTCTACTGTATATACTATATAGTATCTTGTTATTTTAGCAAGCATATCTATTTTATTTTCTATGTCTCCCTGAGGAAGATTCATAAAATGTAGGAAATGATAGCCATTCATTTGATAAGTTAAAACCTACCATATTGCATATTAACTTATCAGATGGATAACCATCATTTCCCACATTTTATGGCTCTTCCCTGGGAAATCTATGAGATATAAAGTAAGGATAATTGCTAAAATTTGGTTAAAGTAGCCAGTGGTAAAAGCTAAACCCTCTACTTCTTATAACTTAGCATCATGACTAGAAAAATGATTTGATGTGGTAACGCACATAAGAAAACATTTCATTTACAAATTATTTTGTTTTTATAATCCAACAGCCTTTCTCAGTAAAATAACATACTATTGTGTGGTTTGATGTTTTGCAGTACGTCATAATCTGGGGTCTATTTTAGAACCTTGGAAGTCCCAGACAGACATAATTTTCATTGCTATATTGCACATTTAACAAAAGCTATTATAACAGCAATATATAGTCAGGTATTTTTAAAAAGGCAGTAGAGTGATAATAAAAATTTCATGGCTAATCACCATCATTTTACAAAGACATATATTGCTCTGAATATTCTCTTTCACCCTCTTGTTATTTGTAGGAATTGATGAGTGCCATCAGAAAGCTGTATCATGAGCTGCCTGCACTTCTAAAGTGTCCAGTGGATTTTTAATCACATGAGGTAAGTGCCAAATTTATTTCAATTGTATTTTCAGGATGAAATGAAATAGGATTTTTTATTTTGAAACTTATTTTTATTATACCAAGGAAGTGGATAATTTTATTTAATCATATATTTAATTAATTTAATCAAATATTTAATTAGTTCCTCTAATTTGTGTGCCCCAAAGTGACTGCAGGAAGTTATTGGCATGTCGACAATCCACTGCTGGGTTCATAAATTTTTCTCTGTAAAGCTATTATATATGTGATGATATGTTTCTGACAGTCTGTATACTGTTTCTGTTTACTTAATGTCATTTTTATCCATTAAAACACCATTTTAGCATGTTCTAATATACATTTGAAAGTGCGGTGACTGAAGATATTTCTTTATTAATACATACAATAAAAGTCATGATATAATAGGTATATAAATTTAAATTTATATAGGAGGTACTGTACATTTTACATGAAAGCTTGAGTTCCTTTTCTTTTTATTTCCCCCACTAGTACTAAGGGCCTTACGATGGCTTGTGTATGTGTAATGGGAGTGACTTCCTTTTCTTGGAATGTCTTGTTAGTTTCTTTATCTTTGCCTTCTCTGCTAGTGACCACTTACCAAGCATCACAATGGGTATTTTTGTTTTTGTATTTTCATATTTCTTCCAACTCTTGGAAACCATATTGTGACATTTACAACCGGTGTTTTCTTTTTACTACCTGAAATTACAGAGAAAAAAACAAAGAAATCCAGTGGTGCCCAGGAAGATTAAGTTTAGCTCATAACTGTTAAGAAATGTCTTATTTAATTGAACTAAAGAAAGGTATATGGAACTGCATCACTTGTGTCCTCATGAAGGCTAAGAAATGAAGCACTAATACAAATTTTCTTCTGAAAAAAAATAAGTTTTCTAAAAAGGGAATATGCTTGCTTTCAGCCAAGTCCACTTGTCTCAAACAATAATAGCCAGGAAGCAGGGAGCTGTACATAGGTGATTACCCAGGTAGGAATGGTGAATACACACATAGACACACAAATACACGTACACATTAGTCTAGGATTGGATCTTGAGGTTCAAAGAAAACTGGCATTCTTCATATGCGGAAATATAGATTAAAATATAAAAAATAAATATATTTCAGGGATAACTAGGGTAAATTAAACAGGTATAAAATACACAATATTGGTCAATTTTTAAAAAAATTAAAGGCATCATTGATAAAATTTACATTGTGAACTGCACAATGAGGCATATGGTTCATAATTTACAACTGTCTCCATTATGTGAACTTGGATGAGATAATAACTAAAAATTGACAGTCTTGTGAAAAGAATTAGGGGAAACTGCTAATTTGCACAGCACAAAACTGCCTGTCATTTATAAGCCTCTTCCAATCAAAAAGAACATTTAATGGCACTTAAAATATGATAAATTTGAAATGATTTCAAGACACAGTGAAATGTGATTGCTTTTTTGAATATATCTGAGAATACTCTTTCACAGTTTCTTTAGTCAGCTTAAGTAATCCTGGTAAATTAAAACCTGTTTTTCCTGCTTGAATTTATGTGACATTCTACAATATATCTCTGATTTTGAACCCAATGGATACTAGTTGTTTTTAGATGTACTTTCAGAGCATATAGTTAGGAGGTTTTTTTTTTTTATCAGCTGAAAGTGAAACACACATTATTAATCTAAGAAATTATTAGAAGTTATTTAAAAATTAATATTTTGTTTCACTTTTATGGGATTTAAAAAAAATCAAATCCATATGCAAATTTTTCTGCACTGAGAACTTTATTTTAACCAAAGTTTAAGGCAAGTAACATAGGGAGAGTGAAATGATAGGTCAATATCCTCTAGGTTCTTGTTCTAATTATTAAGTTCATTTTCACTTCCATTTTCATCCTCTTTGCCCCACAGCACTGGTTCCTTTTCTTTTGCCTACAGATAAGATTTCATTTAAAATAAGAAAAGGAGATTTTAACCTTCCCCTACTACCACTCCACCTCGGGTACTGAATTATTTGCCTATTATTTTATTGCTAATCTCCAAGAAAAATAAAAGTCTTTATTTCCTCAAAATCTTTGGTGGAGTTTTAAAGATTATTTTCTCAATTCTAAAGCCATCCAGAATATTAAAAAAAAATCCATGATATTAGTTAAGAGCTAGAAAAATTGTGAAAATAGCAGAGATGTTTTATGTTGTCCAAAGAGTCATAGGTTCACGTTGAGAAGGTGTCACCAGTGTGATGACTAGCATGCCGTTGGATTGTAGATGACAACACAGGCATATTGAATAAGCTGTGAAATAGGTCACCAGTGTGTTTAGAAGAACATGCCCAAAACTGTTAGCTCAGTCCACAGTTGAAGAAGAACATTGATAAACCCAAGGATAACTGCCCAGAACAGACATCATAATTTGGGAATTTGAAGGTTTTTTCTTTTTTTTTTTTATGGAGGCTCACTCCGTTTCCCAGGCTGGAGTGCAGTGGCACAATCTCGGCTCACTGCAACCTCTGCCACCTGGGTTCAAGCAATTCTCATGCCTCAGTCCCCTGAGTAGCTGGGACTACAGGCATGCAATACCATGCCCAGCTAATTTTTGAATTTTTAGTGGAGATGGGGTTTCATCATGTTGGCCAGACTGCTCTTGAACTCCTGACCTCAAAATGATGCACTTGCCACGGCATCCCAAAATGCTGGGATTACAAGCGTGAGCCACCGTGCCCAGTGGGAATTTGAAGGTTTGGGACGATTAGGTATGACTTGTTTGGAGAAAGTGAGATTTAAAAGTGTAAGAGATGATGGTGACTCTCTGTAAATGTTTTAAATGATGTCAGGTGAAAAGGAGATTAGATTTTATAGCTGTGGTTCTAAGGGAGGCCATCAGACATTTGGATGAAATGTGACCCAATATGAGAAAGGTTTTAAAAATAATATTACATGGGTTTAGTTAAAGTGAGAAAAAACTGTGAAAATTACAATTTCTATATAAACAGAGTGGGCTGTTACTTGAAGAATTGACTACTGACTCTAGAGATAATAGTTGTTGTGTTTGTTTGGCCAGCCAAGTGCTTCTCACAAAGCATGCATTTGTCAACCAGTGTTTGAAGAAAAACACTTCACATCTTTTTTATTATTCTATAAGTCTTTGATGATCTTTTATGTGGAGAAATAGCCTTTATATACATTTTATTTAATACTAAGTGATACTTTTTAAGCTATATGTTTTCTTAATTTAAAGTGATTTTAATATAAAGAATATTCATTTTAAAAAATGCTAGAATTGTTGTATTTTCATTGTTACTAGTATATGAACCTGAAGCCAACTATTTACTGTGCTTAAACGTGTATTAGTTTTATCTAGCTGAGAAAAACTGACAAAAGTAAGCCAAAATATTTCAGTGGTTACAATCCCAGATCCAGATCCAGTATTCCTGGGTCTCTACTTTCTGGATATGTCTCTTTTGCAATTTATATGAGGTCTCTGAGACTTAGTTTACTAGTCTGTGAAAAAAAGGATAAAAGTACTGCTCACCACAGGATGTCATTGAGGCTCATAGTACAACCAAGGATGGTAGCAAAGAGTGATTTCAAATAAACTATTACAGAATATATGCTTTGCCATTTAACTGACCTTGAACTAGAGCCTAACAATTATTTAGTTAGCTAGGAGTACATTTTAGAGCCATTTTAAAGCATAGATTAATGTCAAATATTTTATGGGTATTTTACTTATTATTTTCTATTGATATAGGGTTCTAGATTGGATAAAGTGTTGGCCATTAATCAGACTTCTTTTCATGTACTGGATAAAACCGGAGTTATTTTCAAAGGAAAGTCTTGACATTGGTTGTATACATTTCCATTTGTATGTCTCTGCAGAAGTATAATAGTGCATGTTCAGGTATATATTCTGATTAAGCATATCAGCTTCTGAGAATTTACCAAAATTATGCATGCTTTCAAACCCATGAATACATTCTTAAAAAGTAACACTAAGCCGGGCGCAGTGACTCACACCTGTAATCCCAACATTTTGGGCGGCCGAAAAGGGTCGATCACCCGAGGTCAGGAGTTCGAGACCAGCCTGGCCAAGATGGTGAAACCCCGTCTCTACTAAAAATACAAAAAGTAGCCAGGTGTGGTGGTGCATATGTGTAATCCCAGCTACTCAGGAGGCTGAGGCAGGAGAATCGCTTGAACCCGGAGGTGGAGGTTGCAGTGAGCCGAGATCGCGCCATTGCACTCCAGCCTGGGCAACAAGAATGAAACTCCATCTCAAAAAAAAAAAGAAGTAACACCAAATATCTACGGTCTGGTACTCATCATAAAATATATACATCATAACTTCTACCAGCCAATATTGATCATCAATGTAGGTGTCAGAAATAATACTGAGGAATGATTGCCTGAATGATATGAATCCTTTTCATTCATCTACATAGCTTAAATTTTACCAATCGATTAAACAAGGCTATTAAAAGCTTTATATTTTCTCCATAGAAGTGCTTTCACTAAATCAAAACTTGAATCAGTGCTATCAACTTACACTGATTTGTATTATAAATGCTGGAAGTTCATGCTTGCATTTAGTAATATTATTCATGGTGTAATTCATGGTGTGTTTTTCTTCATCCTTTATGAAGTTTCTCCATTAAGGAGACCATGGTACGTATTTTCCTTCAGTCTCACCACTCCAAATAGCAAGGTTTTTTATGGCAACTCATTTATTTTTAATTTATGATTCTATTGGATCATTCAATAGATTTATTTGCATGTGTGTGTGTGGAATACAAGGAATTTCAGAACTAAATCTGTTGCACATATTTGGCATGTAAACATAATCTAATGGCATACATGGTAGTGAAACATAGCTGCTCTGAGATCAGTCTAGGTATGGAACCCATATCTTTTATTTAGATCTAGAGTAGATTTGATCAGGTTGCCACTGCATTTTTCTCTTCAGTGTTTATTTTATGGTTTTGTTGTGAAGATTAACACTCTTCAAAAATGTCAGCTATTGTCAATATTAAGTTCTCAAGAAGCATCTCTTTTTCCACCACCTTTTTTTGGCCTACTAAAACACATTTTCATGTGTTTAGTTTAGTGACTACTAAAACACATTTTCATGCATGTATTTATTTGCTAAATCTTTATTGAGTACCTATTGTGTTCGCTTATAACTCATATATATATATATATATATATATATATATATATGTAAACACATACATAAATAATACAGATGAAGTCCTTGTTGTTGTAGACCTTATGTTCTAGATGGGTAGTTTTGGTATGGAGTCCGTTAATAATAAAAATATGTGAAAGAAAATATTCAATAATAAGTGCTCAGTTAAAAGTAAAGCAAGGTGAGAGCTTAAAGAGCTGGCTACTTTGAATTGTGTTGTCACTGTAGATATATTTTAAGCTGGGACCTGAATTATAACAAGGTCAATATCTGGAATATCTGTATAATTAATGCAGAAAGAGCATTCTGGGAGACAAAAAAATCTAGTCCCCAAGAAGAGGATATGATGATCTCATTGGAGAGATTCCTTGCTTCTGTGCGATAGCCATTTGATGAAAATTTGTATATGTTTCTCTCTTTTCCTTTCAAACTGAAACGCCCTTCCACATGGAGAAGCCCAGTCATCCTTCTTTCTAATACATTCTTCTCCTTTTTATCTTATCTCAAAATGTTAAACTGACCAAGGTCTTACTCCCTACTCTCTCTGACTATTTTTCCCTTGAAGGTATCCAATCTGATCAACCTAAAATGTACTATGTGGGCTTAAATTGTGAGTGAGTAGTAGAGGTCTCTCAGGCTTCTAACCTAGACTCTGGTTCCAGCCCCATTTATCACAGCTCTCTATATTAGCATTTAGGTCCCAAAGACTGTTTGTCATTGTTCCTTGCAGATAGCTCCCCTAGGAGTAACAAAAAAAGCAGTACTGTGGGCTGAGGAAGAAGTCCAATCATCCTAGATTCCCTTAGCCATAGTCTTACCTAATTTCTAGTAGGTACTAATTTTAACCCTAGCATTATTTTATCTGTTTTAATTTTTTTCCTCACTTATTTTTATCCTGCATCAAAACCAACTTATAATACCATCCCAAATCCTGTTAAAAATAAAGCAGGATATAATATCCTCTCTCAATATAAATATTTAATTTCTTACTTCTCTTTACCAAATATCTCATATTATCTGTAGATAGCATTTTTGTTCCTCATGAATATTGTATCATCAGTCTTAATAACTGACTTAAATAACTCAAGCCTTTTTAGGTATAATAATTCAGATATAATCTCAAGTTGATTCTTCCAGGAAAATTGGTCCACTTTTTATGTTTATCTCAACTCAACCCCATACTAATCCTTATGCATTTTTTCAGCAGTGCAAGACTTGTCATGAGTCACCAATCTTCTTCAGCATACGGCAGACAGGGGAAGTGAAAGGAGCTAAAATTAAAAATAACCTTTTTAAATGTTTTATGTGTTCTTTATATACCCATATATATTTTCAGTCACTTATATTTTGTTGAAAGATATTAAAATATTATTAATACATACTTTGGAGATATGAAGCAGAGGAACTTATTCCAGTTTTTGGTTTGCATTTTCTTTAGGGCCTTTCCCAGTATTTTGCTCATGGTAAGAGTTGAATTGCAGTGAATTGTGTTTGCATTTGTTGCATGCCATTCTCACAAGGCATGCAGGATATCTAATCAGAATACAACTGCAGGACGGATGCGGTGGCTCACGCCTGTAATCCCAGCACTTTTGGAGACCAAGGCAGGTGGATCATCTGAGGTCAGGAGTTCGAGCCCAGCATGACCAATATGGTGATACCCCATCTCTACTAGAAATACAGAAATTAGCCAGGCGTGGTGGCCGGCACCTATAGTCCCAGCTACTCAGGAGCCTCAGACAGGAGAATTGCTTGAACCCAGGCAGCAGAGGTTGCAGAGAGCCGAGATGACACCACTGCACTCCAGCCTGGGCAACAGAGCGAGACTTCGTTCCCCCCCACCAAAAAAAAAAAAAAATACAACTGCACCTCAATATGTTAGCAGCAGCATCTATTTGTTGGCAGAAAAGAAGCTTTACCTCTATGAAAGCTGCATTTTCCCAAGGAAAGGCTCATTTTTGTTTATTCACAATGTTGGAAATCAAAGTCTTTTTTGCTGAATGATCAGAAGTTTAAATGGTGATGAATCTCTTTGGAAATATGTGAACATTGTTTTTGTTTCAATATTCATCCAGCAACTTTTATAACACTTGCCATGTGCCGGGCACTATTTTAAGTACTTTGCAATATTTACGTAATTAATTAACATTATAGCCCTACAAAATGAATACTGTCATTGTCCCCATTCTGCAAATGAAGAAACTGAGGGCTAAAGAGATTAATTAAGTTGACCAAGATCACACAATAGATAAGAACAATATATTACATGCCAACATGTATTGAGCAACAAAGACCAACAATAAGTATTTTCTGAGAGCATATAGGCAGCAATGACAGTAATGTGGTCACAGCAGGATAAAAAATGGCCCTCTCTCTATTTTTTTCTTCAAAATCTCCTATCACTTGATAGATTACATGAGGAGGTGTGACTTTAAATGTGGGTAAAATGTTGATAAATATTAACATTCTAAGTCTGTGTCAAGAACAATTTAGACAGAATAATAAAAAAGCATCAATTCCTTTTGCTTGTAGCTAAATAATTGTGCCACTCACTCCACATTTTCCCCTCAGAAAAGGATACAAGTAAGATTAATCTCAGCAGGCCTCTGGTAAACCGATCTGCATTGGGCCCCGCTCTGGATTCTGATTACATTTTGCCCTACTGTTGTGTGACACCTAGCATCCTTGGAATCTTTTTATGACTCTGAGTGCACGCTCCACATGTAATTTACCATAGCATTAAAGAAGTTCAACATCTAATTAATTCACCAATCAGCTGTCAGAGCCTGTGATCTTTTCCTAGTTCACTGTTGAGTTCCCTGTGGGAGAATCAGTATTCTGAAAGTGCCATTTCCATTATGCTGTGTGTGGCGTTTGAGCAAAGTACTAAGTTATGCTGCTTGTTCATGGAAAATATGCCATCCTCATGAGTACCTTGATGACTCTGTTAAAAGTACCTCCTGCCACCCCTGTTCTCTTGTTCTCATGAATACTCTGGCTCCATAGTACAAGGTTTTCACAGCACTACAAATTGAAAGAAGGAAAATCAGCACATCTCAGTTTCCTAACCTGTGCATGTCTCTTGAGTTTTTCTGTTTTATCCTTAAGAAACTCTATCCCATTTGGCTTTTTAAAAATGTAATTTTAAATCTATCATTTTTGAAGATTTCCAGGTCTCAAATTTTTCAAAATGGGGACATTTTAAATGCAATAGAAATATTCATAGCCACTTCATGTTTCATATGTTTACAAAATTACATCCAGGTTAACATTTCTATGAGTGCTTTCACAACAAAAGAGCAATAGGAAGGAAAGAAATAGTGCTTATAAAGTTGTAGAATCCATTTATTTCTGACTAATATCTGCTTTGATTAACCCCCAAACTTACATGCTTAATACAACAATCATTTATTGTCAATGGGCGGGTCAATGGGCAGGCAATTTTGATGATCCTAGATTCAATATTGTACCTGAGCTCACTTACACACATGAAATCAGCTGTAGGACAGGCCAAGGCTGGCTACTCCAGCATGGCCTCATTCACCTATTTTCAACTTTCTGACAGATACAACAGGAGTGACTGGGTCATATATCTCTTATCATACAGTGGAGTAGCTTAGACAAATTCACAGAATGGATAGCAGGATTTGAAGACAAAGAATAGTATTTACAACTTCTTGAGACCAATGCTTAGAACTGACCCAGCATATTTTTTTTTCTGCATCTTATTGGTCAAAGCAGGTTACAAGCCCATCCCAGAAACAACACATAGACAAATAGACTCCACCTCTGGATAGAGGTAGTTGCAAGGTCACACTATAAAGGCAGTGGTGAGAAATCGGGACATTTTTGCAGTCTACAACAGTTAACTACCTGGCAGAAGTTAATGGTCATCTAGATTTGCCCCAGGTTTAGTTTTTGCAATGCTGTATTCATTCAGTCTGGTTCCTCAATCAAAGACAGCTCTCCTTCTCAAGATGACAGAAAACGTAGCATCAGAACAGAGATACAATATATTCCATATTCATCTAAAATCTTTTATTTTTGATGCTACCTCTTTTTTATTGGTTTTATTGACTATGGAGTGAAACAAACATTTTAAAATATATGATGGGTAGGTGAAAGTATACAATGCATAACCATTATACTTAGAATCTAGTGTCAGGAAAAAAAATTAACATATCCTGAATTAACAAGTATGCTCTTCCTTAATCCAATCCCTTTCTCTGACTTCTCAGAGATAACCTTTCTTTTGAATTTTATTATCATTATTTTGCTTTTTATTATGATTTTAAGCTACACTTTTACCAGTATATATTTACTGTGAGATATAGAATTATAAATTTTTGAAATGTACATTAATGGAACCATACTGCTTCTCTGCCAGTCAGCCACAGCTTTGAATTTTGTATTTTAGCGAGGTAATTAGTCTATTTACATTTATTACAAATGCTACCATATTTTTATTATGTCTTCACTGTTATTTTTGTTTTTTATTTATCTAATCCCTTTTATCTTTGTGTATTTCTTAGATATTTTGAATTAATTATTCTCATTCATATTTCTGTTCAATTAATAACCATATTTTAATTTCTAATATAAACACTAGAAAAGTTATGATGCATAAACTCATCAAAGTGTCAGTTTTAATCTTTATTCACTTTCACAATAATATAGGTGCTCAAAATAACTTAACTACAATTATTTTATATGCAATTTTTATATATTTTAATTCCATTACAGTTTTTAATCCAGATGACAACTTCATTTTTGTTTAATATACATAAATAAGCATATTGGTCACTGACGTTGCTCATTATTCCTTTTTATATCTGACATTTTTCTTCCAGGATTATTTACTTCCTCCTGCAGAACATTTAAAATGTCCCTTTGTAATTATCTATTGGTAGCAAAAGCTCAATTTTTGTTTGTCTATGAATGTCTTTATTTTATTCTCCTCATTGAAAGCCATTTTTTTAAGTATATGATTGTAAGTTACCAGTTATTTTATTTTGTTACATTCAGCCTACTACGACACTGGCCTCTGGTCGTCATCTTTGCAATTCAGAAGTCAACCATTGGCTAAGCATGGTAGCTCATGCCTGTAATCCCAGCGGTTTGGGAGGCTGGGGCAGTTGGATTGCTTGAGCCCAGGAGTTTGAGATCAGCCTGGGCAACATGGTAAAACTTTGTATCTACAAAAAATACAAAAAAAATTGCTGGGTGTGGTTGCATGCACCTATAGTCCTAGTTACTCGACAGGCTGAGTTGGGAAGATGACTTGATCGCAGGAGTTCAAGGCTGCATTTAGCTGTGATTGTGTCATTGCACTCCAGCCTGAGTGGCAGAGTGAGACTTTGTCTCAAAAAAAAACAAAAAAAAAGATAAAAAAGGAAAAAAAAAAGTATAGAAGTCAGCTGTTAAGCTTTTGCTGTCTTTGAAGAAGATAATCTTTCCTCCTGCAATATTTAATATTTTTTCATTGGCTTTAGTGTCATGCATTTGTACTATATGTCCAGGCATTAATTTCCTTTAATTTAAATTTTTTGAATTTTAGGTTACTTAATCTTCATATTAATATCTTTCCTCAATTCTGTAAAATATTCAGTCAGTGTCTATCTGTATATTACCTCTATTCATTTTTCAGTCTTCTTTTCTTCTGGAAACCCAGAGAAGCTAAAAGTTAGTGTCAGTGCTATATTTCCACTGTGGATTCTAATATGTCCTTAATTTGTACTCTCCAAATTAAGTTTTATTTAATATTTAAAATTGTAGCATAATTTTAGACCTAAAGCAAAGTTGCAATAATAGTAACAAAGAATTTAATTTACCTTCATCCTCTTTTGCCAGCAGTTAACATTTTACCACATTGCATTGTCATCTTGCTGTCTTTATGAAACATTTAGGGAAAACTTGAGGCATTATATCTCTTAACCCTGAAGATACATTCATATGACTTCCCTTAAACTAAGAATGTGTTTTTCATAACCATAGTATAATTATAAAAATCAGGAAATTAACATTGATATGATACTGTTAACTAATCTACAGGTATTGTGTTAGTTTTCTATTGCTGTGATTACTCCAAAATATAGTGGTTCAAAACAAAACAAAACAAACACTTGTGGACAACCTCCCCCCCATCAAAAGACATATATTAGTGGATTGTATTAAAAAATAAAATCCAACTATATGCTTTCTGTAAGAGACACACTGTAGTTCTAAGGACATGCATAGATTGAAAATGAAAGCTATTCCATGCATATAGTAGTTGAAATAGAACAAACATGGCTATATTAATATCAGACAAAATATATTTTAAGTAAAAAATTGTTAAAGGTTAAAAGAAGGACATTATATAATGATAAAAGAGTCAGATCACTAAGAAGATATAATAATTATAAAGATATATGCACCAAACATCAGAGCTACTAAACAGTTGAAGCAAACACTGACAGAATTAAAAAGAGAAATAGAAACCTCTACAATAATAGTAGGAGACTTGAATTTTCCACTTTCAATAATGGATAGAACAACCAGCCAGATCAGAGAAACACAGGACTTGAACAACAGTATACACCAATGTGACTTAACAGGCATATATAGAACACTGCCCAACAATAGGAGAATACACATTTTTCTCAAGTGCACATGGAATTTTCTCTAGGATAGACCATATATTAGGTAATAAACAAAACTTAATAAATTTAGAATGATTAAAATCATACAAATTATATTTTCTGATCACAATGAAATGAAAGTAGAAATCAATGGCAAAAAGAAAACAGGAAATCACAAAAATATATGTAAATTAAACAATACACTCAAACCACCAATGGGAAAAAGAAGGAGTCACAGAGGAAATTGGAAAAAATATTTCAAGAGTAATGAAAATAAAAATGCATTAGATAACAACTTGTGGGAGGCAGTAAAAGCAGTGTTAAGGGGAAGTTTGTAGCTATAAATATTTATAAGAAGGAAGAAAAATCTCAAATCAACAATCTAAATTTACATCTTAAGGAACTAGAAAAGGAAGAATGAGCAAAACCCAAATCTAGAAGTAAGAAAATAATAAATATTACAACAGAAATAAACAAAATAGATAGTAGAAAAACAATAGAGAAATTCAACAAAACCAAGAATTGTTTCTTTGAAAAGAGCAAGAATATTGACAACCGTTAGCTAAACGAACTAAGGGAAGAAAAGAAGATTCAAATAACTAAAATTAGAAATAAAAGAGGGAATATTACTACTTATTTTACATCAATGAAAAGGATTATAAGAAAGTACTACCAGCAATTGTATGCCAACAAATTGGATAATCTTAATGAAATGGACAAATTTGTAGAAACACACAATCTACTAAGAATAAATCATGAAGAAATAGAAAATCTGAATAAACCTGTAATTAGTAAAGATATTAAATGTGTAATCAAAACCTTCTCAAGGAAAAAAATAAAAAAGCCCAGAGTAGATGACTGCACTGGTAAATTTTATGAATCATTTGATGTAAAATCAACAGTAATACTTTTCAAATTAAAAAGAAAAGAGTTTTGTTGATGGGTGGTGGTGATGGCAGTAAAAAAATATCAGGGTACTAGATGCCAATTAAGTTATACACTTAAAAATGGCTAAAATGGTGAATTTTGTTATGTATATATTACCAAAATTAAAGAAATAAAAAACAACTCGAACAAAGCAAAACAGTTATCTCACATTTTTTTGATAGGTCAAGAATTTGGAGTGATTTAGTTGAATGGTTTTGGATCAAGTCTTTATGTATGGTTATCTTTAAACAGTTGTCATATAAAGGCTTGCCTGGGCTTATGATTCATTTCCAGAATGGCTCACTCATGTAGCTGCTGTTTGGAGAACTCAGTTCCTCACTATGTTGATCTATCCGCAGAGTTATTTGTTGTCTATCTTCCTCAGTGTGCACAATCTAGGAGAGAGAGCAAGGGTGAAGCTATTTAATTATCTAGTCTGGGAAGTGACATCTCTATTTCTACCACTATCTATTAGTTAGAAGTGAGTCACAAAGTACAAATCACACTAATGGATAGGGGAATTAGGCTTATCTTCTGAAGGGAGAAGCATCAAAGATTCTTGTATGTATTTTAAAACCGCATAGACATTTTTTCAAATTTTCCTCCTTGTCCCTATAACATTCATTATAGTAAATAGAAAGCATAGGATCACATGTCTCTTTAGTGTCCTTTAATCTCAATCTCTCTTTATCATGCATGATAATGACATTTTTGAAGAGTGCAAGCCAGTTATTCTGTAAATTACCTCTCAGTTTGGATGTGTCTGATGTTTCCTTGTGGTTAGATTCAGTTATGTGTTTTGGTATAAATATTTCAAAGGTAATATTCTCCTTGCATCATACAAGAAGGCTCATGATGTCTACTTTTCTTATTACTAGGGAGATTAATTTTAATCATTTGGTTAAGTTGATTACTACTGATTTTTCTATTGTATACTTATTATCTTTTTCTTTGTAATTAATATGATGCCTTTAAAATCCTGTATTTTTTCTTTTTTATAGGATAACACACTTTGAGACTATGTAAATATGCTATTTTTTTTTAACTTTAACCCACTTGCTTTAGAACAAATACTTTAAAATTTCTTGGTAGATCATTAATGTATTTAGGAAACATGTTTCATTTTTTGTTTTAGTATTTTATCTAATATCTTAGGTTGTCTTCAGCATGAAGGTCAGCCAGGATATCTCATCCACCAACTGTTAGAAACCAATGCAATGTTGCCTAATTTGACACCTATATTTACAGCCAATATTAAATAATTTACCTGCTTCTCATAGCTTTGGCTACTGTCACTTGGCATTGTGGTTACTATTTTCTTGTTAAACCTGTGATGTACAGCCCCCTAATTATTGGTACATTTTGGCTCACTGTATTAGTCTGTTCTCACGTTGCTAATAAAGACATACCTGGGACTGAGTAATTTACAAAGGAAAGAAGTTTAATTGACTCACAGTTCAGCATGTCTGGGGAGGCCTCAGGAAACTTACAATCATGGAGGAAGAGAAGACAAACACATCCTTCTTCACATGGCAGCAGGGAGAAGAAGAATGTTTGCCCAGTGAAGGGGGGAGCCCCTTATAAAACAATCAGATCTCATGAGAACTAACTCACTATCACGAGAACAGGATGGAGGAAACTGCCCCCATGATTCAATTATCTCCACCTGGTCCCTCCCATAACATGCGGGGATTATGGGAACTACAATTCAAGATGAGATTTGGGTGAGGATACAAAGTCTAACCGTATCATTCTACCCCCGGCCCCTCCCAAATCGCAGGTCCTCACATTTTAAAACACAATCACGTTCTTCCAACAGTACCCCCAAATCCCAACTCATTCCAGTGTTAACTCAAAAGTCCAACTCGAAAGTCTTATCTGAGACAAGGCAAGTCCCTTCTGCTTATGAGCCTGTAAATTCAAAAGCAAGTTAGTTACTTCCTAGATACAATGGGGGTGCAGGCATTGGGTAAAGACACCTATTCCAAATGGGAGAAATTGGCCTAAACTAAGGGGCTACAGGTGCTATGCAAGGGAAACTTACAACCATGGAGGAAGGGGAAGCAAATACATCCTTCTTCACATGGCAGCAGGAAGAAGAATGAGCTTCCAGTGAAGAAGGAAGTCCCTTATAAAACCATCAGCTCTTCTGAGAACTCACTCAATATCAGGATAATAGCATGGGGGAAATCACCTTCAGGATGAGATTTGGGTAGGGACACAGCCAAACAATATCACTCACCAAGTTATCTTACGCACCATATGGAAAGAGTTTAATATCCTATTTCAAATGTTTTATGAATAGTAGCTCAGTAAATTCCATCACCATTAGGATACCAGCATTTTCACACAGCAAAAAACAAACAAACAAAAATGCCTAACGATATCATGACTAATGATAATTGAGTGCTTGCTACATTATAATATTCTAGATGCATTTGCAAGTGTGAACTAATTTGCTGAATATTTTATGAATTGGATGCTGTTATTATCTCAGTTTTATTGACTAGATGACTGACAGTGGTAAAGCTATGAGTCAAATCTAGGCAGTCTATCTCTAGTGATTTTACTTGTAACTATTGTGCATTGCTGTCATGAAGAGGATTGCCTCCTCAAAAGCTATGAGGCAACCATAAACCTCTATGGTAGTGTAAAATCTCTAAGACACGGGAGACTGGAGTTGGAAGAAAACTTAAAAATCATTTCCTTTCTTCACAAGATGAACAAACTGTAACTTGAAGAAATTCAGCTTATTTACAATTTAGGAATAAAGTTGAGGTAAAATTGAGGTCTCCTGATAATCAATCCAATTCATTTTCTATCATATACTATAAATATCTGGTAAAATGAAAATAAATACCCTAACTTATTTTTTCCCACCAGGGACAAAAATATAACTCTTCAATGTCGGATTTGAAGTGTGATTTCTAAAATGAATATGCTAGATATGCTATACATTAATTAAACATGAATTGCTTTTGCTTGCTTTCTTAGTACATAAAAGGGCTTTAGGGGAATGATTTGGATGACCCATGCATTTTTGCACAGATAATTTGTTAGTTCAAAGCTTTTCTCTTGTCCTAAGCAAATATGTTAGACATAATTTCTCTGCTTATTTGTTTAAAAGTAATCCTTGAAGATGCAATTTGTGAACATACTTTGGAAAGTTTCTTTTCTGCTTATCAAGTAAATAAGATAGGCAACTAAGAAGACAAGTCATTACATACATACTCATTTAGCAAAACACTCATGTTATTTATACTATTTAGCATTGACATGTAAAATAGATAAATGTAAAAAATATACTTAGCAATAAAAGGATGTATTAACACACCCTTTTATTATAGCTGTAATGTTGTTTTATAATACACAGATTGTTTTAAAAGAGTACTCCAGGCATCTCCATATTTTATGGATTCCTGTAATCTTTAGCAAAGAGTTATGTTCAAAATCTTTAACAAATGGGTGTGTCATGTGCCCTGGTGAATGAAAAGAGAGAACCAACCGATCAGAATAAAGATCAGCAAAAAACAATCCCGTAGAGTGTATATTGGATGAATTTCAGCTCTAATGTTCATTGTGAAGGTATGGAGATAAAGATGCTCTGGTATTTGACTCTTATTTATATTGTGTTGGTTTCCTTGCATCAATTCTTCTCATTGTCACATTTCTTTCTAACAATAAAGCCATATCTGAGAGGGAAATAAGTCATGAAAACACTGAGTATAGAACCAGGATGGTACTGGTTAATTAAATTTTTGTATCCTGTGATGGAGATGTGTATTGTCCTCATTTATTTAATTTTCCTATCCCTCTAGGGACACTGGTGGAATATACTTCATCCCCTTATTGTTGGGTTGGGCTATGGCCTATTATAATTAGTGAGATCTGAGCAGAAGTGGCTGAGTGAATCATATCCAAGTCTAAGCATTTAATTGCAAGATTCTCTAGCAGTGTCTTTTTTTTCCAAGGTGACTGAAGAGGCCCCTAGCTCCAGGTGGTACAGTCAGAAAATTATGGAGCTTTCATCTGCCTAGAAATCCTAGTTATATGTGAAGCGGTCTTACTTGAGGTGTCCACATGGGCAATACAGCATTTGTGAGAAATCAACTTCTGTTTTATTAAGGCACTGAGATTTGGGGTTTGTTTGTATACAATAAGCCTGACTAATGCATATTCCACAGGGTGCTTAATAAATATTTTTGAATTAAAGTATTAAATATTTTCTTAAAGATATCTAAGTAATTTTGAGGTTAATTATAAACTATAGATAATATATTAATCCTTGTAAATTTTATCTGGAGCTTCAGCTACATCCTTACTATCCATTTACCTAACACACTTTCTCCTAAATTCAATATATATCCCAACCCTGATGGGCCAGGCTTCAAATCTGGTGTCTCACTATGAGGCTTTTGACCTTAATACTAATATACTATGGTTGTTTAATAAGGATTTTGTAACTAAATTAAACATGAATCAACCATTCTCTTCCTGTCTTTCTTCTTTCCTTCCTCCACCATACATGGATGCCTTTAATCTACCTGAGGCACTACTTTTTTTCCTTTTTTTTTTCTGGGATTTCAGCAACATATCTTACTAGACAAGAAGGAAACACCAAACTCACTGCCTAAAAAAACCAGACATCATGTGTATTCTATATTCCTATTAGTTTCTTAAGCAGCAACAAGGTATGGTTTTGTAAGAATTCTCCCTTCGTCATTTGGGAACAAAAATCCTTTGTCAAGTAGATAGCATGAACCTGTATATATTGGAAATTCAGGGATCTGCTTCTATCCCTGTAGTGGTGCGTTCCTTTATGAGTTTCAGGAGGACCAAAAGCCTTAAGTTGGAGTTGTTGAAACTGTCACCAAAAATAAACAAAGAACTTAATGTGGGATTAAGCAGTAACATTCTTTTGGTAACATTTTTCTTTTGGTAACATTTTTAAACTTTTGGAAAGTGCCAACTTAGTAGTTGCTATTTTATAAATGAAGAAAAAATCACAATTAATAGTCTATGAAAAGACATTGACTTAACATAATTCAGTATACTATTGTTAAACCCTATGTCTTAAATAAATTAGCTTATTGTTAAACACGATGTCTTAAATAAATTAGGGAGAGAGAAGTGAGAAAAGGGTAATATACAAAGATGAAACATGTCCTTGTGCTTATAGAATAGAAAAAAGGCATATGCAGAAATTATTATCATGCAAGAGAAGATATGATATTTTAGAAACAAAGTTCTGTGATAATAAAGGACAAAGGTAATTTAAATTTAAAAAATCAAATTGAGGGCTGCATACTTGTGTGCGTTCGTGAATTAGGTAGCCTTCGAATATTGGATTTTAATGCAAGTAAATAAAGTTAAAGAATACATTGTGCACAAAGGTAATAAACCAGTAAAAGAACTGGATATGCTAAGGGGATGATGAATTGTCAGAGGTTGGAGAGGCGGAAGAATTAAATGGATGTTTCTGTAGTAATGGATAACTTCATAAATATAGATTGGAAGCTCATCAGAGTCATGTGATACATGAAGTTGCTTTAGAGACAATGGCAGAGGGGCCCATTACAAATGTTAGAATAGAAAAATAAAATGATGCTAAAGGCTGTTGTTTTTTTAAATAACAAGTCTTACTAAAACATAGTACATTAATACAATTATGGAAATTTTCACCTGCCTCAACTATGTCTGCCAGATAGAGACCTCCCCAGGGACTGTGGGGTGAAACCTGATGAGTTAGATCAAGCCCTTAGAGAGCTCTGATGGACATGGTGGCTGACTTCCACAGGACACATTTACTGGCTTCTGTTCTTGCATTGGGGAGCAGTGTAGAATGAGAGGTTCTCAGAACTATCTCACGGGGACTCAGAGGGAGACAATCCGATGGCTAGTCTTGTCCTACTGTTTACTAATCATGTGACTGGCCAAATTAATTTCTAAGCCTATTAAACTCCGCCTTCCCCTGCTCAAAAAGTGCTATAACAGTATATTCTGTGTGGATAAGTTATGTCCACAGGTGACTCATCAGGACACTGTGGTCAAGCTGTTAAGAACATGTCAGAGTAGGTCCTCTTCTGTACTAACCCATAATTTTCTTTCTTTTTTTTTTTTTTGAGACTGAGTCTTGCTCTGTTGCCCAGGCTGGAGTGCAGTGGCACGGTCTCCGCTCACTGCAAGCTCCGCCTCCGGGTTCATGCCATTCTTAGCCTCCCGAGTAGTTGGGACTACAGGTGCCCACCACCATGCCCAGCTAATTTTTTTGTATTTTTAGTGGAGACGGGGTTTCACTGTGTTAGCCAGGATGGTCTCGATCTCCTGACCTCGTGATCCGCCCGCCTCAGCCTCCCAAAGTGCTGGGATTGCAGGTGTAAGCCACCATGCCCGGCCATAATTTTCAAATATATTACATATTAGTAGTACCTTTAAAATTGGCTGGTAAGCCAAACAAAGGGCTATTACTTGCTTTCCCCAAATGATTAGTGTTCAGAGAATACACTGACAGTGATCACTGTGGATAATGAAAATATAAGTCCTATTTATAAAACATATGTATGCACTAGTTCCTTTGTTTGTTGAGAATGTAGAGAAGGGGCTCATTTAGTAGACATAAGTAGAAAGAAGAAAACAGCCAGGGAAGAGGAAATGTCAACGAAATAGAAATGTCAGCGGGAAACAGGACCTCAGAGAAGTCAGAAGCACAAAGAATTTGCAAATTTAGTGGTGAAGGCATTGATCTTCCCACAGGACTTTGGCTAGGGAAGTGAGGACTTTATTTGAATCTCAAAGGAAAAGGCGACCTCATCTGATGTGGGGATTTCACTTAGCTTTGGGGACCATCCATAAGCACTGGAGGATGAAAAGAGAGCGCAGTTAAATCCTGGTGCCATAGAACCAGCACTACATTTGCGAATTTGGAGATTTGGGCACTAATCTGTAAATACTGTGGCTGAGCTCTCTGAATGATAGGTTCACAAGCAATTCAATCTACTTTCTTAGATTACGAAAGAGAAAGGTTCACAAGCAATTCAATCTACTTTCTTAGATTAGGAAAGAGAAAAGAGCCCATGGGCTAGAGTCTTTGAGGAAACTTCAGGCATGTCAATTTGGAACAGTTTTTGTTTTGTTTTGAGAGGCGCAACACTAGTATTCCAGTGCAACTGTGAGGGTCTCCAATTTTCTTTTTTTCATTTCTTAATATAGTAATATTCCTCTTATTTGCCTGTTCATTGAGTCACTTCATCAGACCTTTAGTACAGCTACCTCTCTAGTGTTTGTTGTTTTTCTTTTTTCCCCTGCCAGTAAATTCATTTCAACCTTCACTTCATCAGACCTTTAGTACAGCTACCTCTCTAGTGTTTGTTGTTTTTGTTTTTGTTTTCCCCTGCCAGTAAATTCATTTCAACCTTCAACCACTCTACTCTTCCACTGGGTAAGGCTCATCCTAGTAATGTTCTTTAGTTTTTCATACCGACCAAACTCTGTAGAATAACACAAAACTGGTCTCTGCCTTCTGAGGGTTGAATCAGGGGCCGTTCAGCCCTTCTGCACTCTCCCTTTGGTTTTTCCTTTAGATTTCCTTTTTCTGTTTGTTTCACATTCTGCAGTACAACCCAATCTTGTATTTTTATTTTTTTTTAATTTTTCACATCCTCAGTTTTCTCCTCCCCCCATTCCCAACCCAGTGATTAGTTTACAGCTTTGACTTTTTTTTTTCCACAACATCTGTCCAATGTTTCCAGGCTTTTACAATTTCTTAACTACTTTCTATTCTCC
Source organism: Pongo abelii (assembly GCF_028885655.2). Classification (NCBI taxonomy): domain Eukaryota; kingdom Metazoa; phylum Chordata; class Mammalia; order Primates; family Hominidae; genus Pongo; species Pongo abelii. The sequence goes on from NC_071998.2 coordinate 29,383,314, forward strand.
AGGAATTGAGGCAGAATGGAAGAAAATTAAAAGGTAACTTAAAAATGTTTTTTAACTGATTTAAGTTGTACCATATAATCTAGGTTGGTTGGACCTATGTATTTATTTATTGTTAGGAGGCAGCATAATGGTTAGGGCAGGGCAATCTAAGTTTCAGGTTCTGCCACATACTAGATGAGCTATTTATAACAATTTAGCTAACTTCTATTAACCTCAGTTTTTCCCTCTATAAATTAGTATCTATATTTTAGAACTGTTGTGAGGATTTAATCAGATAATAATTTGAAGTGGGAGCAACATTGTTGAGACATGCTTGTCATTATGTACTATGGTTACTACTTCTGCTACTACTATTGCTAATAGAATGTTTGGAAGCTATGTTACTGCTTCTTTTTAATGGTTTTTCATTTTCTGAGAGTATGCTTTTTACTATAACAACTCTATTTTCTGGTCTTTAAATTTGCTGCAAAGTGTATGTGTGGTTTGCTTTGACTGAAAACATACGCATTCAAGTGGAAAAAGGTGAGCACCATAAATTTTACTACATCCAATATAGGTTTCTGTGTTGCCGTGCTCTTGAAATGGGACACACTTATGCCAAGATGTAAACTACTTCAGCTCTCAGAGTATCTGGGTAGAGCTTACCATAGCTTCAGCCCCAAACCTGGTTATCTCTGACCATAAACAGCCTTATCTCTTTACCGCCCCCCACCATTTCTATATATGCCAAGACATGGAAGTTGGGAGGCATTGAATCAATGAAACTGCCAACAGAAGGTACATTCTGGTAGATCCTTTACCTGTAACTACTGTGTAGAAACACAGAAACACACATACATGTATTTGCTTTAAGAATACCTTTTATTTATTTATTTTTTTCAAGTGAGGAATGATGTAAGAAGGAGATAGCATTAGACTAAGAGTACTAAGACTTGTGAAGTCAAGTCTTTCTACTGCACTGTGAGAAAGAGGACAATTGCTTTTGCTTTTCTTTAATTTGTTCAAACATGATTGAATATGAAAATTAAAGTCAAACAGCATAATATTTTAGAGAATAATTATAGACTACCTGTTAGAGGAATCTAATTTCTGAGTCTATGAGATAGTTAAGTGATTATTAGACTTAATGTGTGAATAATAGCATGTTTCAGATTTGCATTAGGTTCACTGGATTCACTGGACTATATTAAGTGCTCAATAAATGCTCCTTAAAAGAATGTCTACCTTGTGAAGATGCATTGACCGATCCTTAGAGAAATGAGATGAGTAGGCAATGTATAGGGTATGGATTTAAGTTTTGTTAATGTAAATTTAATGTCAAAACGATTATTCTGGGATAGTCTATGCTCTCTCATAAAATGTCTGTAGCAACTAGAGAAGCATAATTCTGAGTTGAATGGATTATATATTATATTTTTTTGCAAAGCATCACCTGAACTAAATTTATGTAAAGTTTATTTGCCATCTCATAGAAACCAGTCTATCTTTATGTTTGAGAATTACAAGTTACTGTCATTCTACAGTGAAATTTTGCAGGGATCATTATGTGCTTTATGAATAATCCAGGATACTATTCATTCTGTCTTGTCTTGTGCTTAAGCATTTCACATCTGCATTTCCACTATTGTGCAGCCCTCTGTTTACAGTACATGTGTCTACATCTTGGTCTCCTTTTATTTAAATACTTTGCTGGGGTTGATTAACCACAAGCTATGTAAGGAGTAAAAAAAAAAAGAAAGAAAGAAAGAAAAAGAAATATCCTCATACAGAATTATTGTCAATAGTGGCTGACACAGGTTGAATAATAAAAGTTAAATAGAGAATATATCAAGTTAATGTATGGTATAATCCCAAACTCTTTGGAAGGTTCAGTTTATTGTGAAGTTAGGAGAAGCAAGCACAGATTTCAAAGGCTAGTTATTTTTGAATCCCCGAAGGGCAAGGTAACCTTTACATAAATGCAACCTACTGAGAGACTAAGATGAAATTTTAGTACATCTGTGTAATTTTCTTTATAATGCTGGTATAACATTCCACATTCTTTTTAATAAGTATATACAAGTATAGATCCAGGAAAAATTATGTCATTTTCTGCTATTGGGAGCTAGTAGGAAATAAAGTATGTTATAAAGTATTATTTATAAAACCATGTCTAGCGACAGAAAACAATTCTAAATCACTAACACTGATTATGTGTCACTCACAAAAGCTCACCGAATATTAGAACTGGCAGCACACCTGTTAAAATTCAAAAGAAGTAGTTAGAAGGAAATAAAAGGATATATTATTTTACTCAGTGGAGAATAAACATAAAGAAACAATTAACTTATACATTTAAGTAGTCATAATAAGTTATTATGGGAAGTAAGAGGTGCTTGGGACCTATACCTTAATATTTTGAGTTTGATCAATTTCAGGGGAACCAAGCGTTCCCATAAGACATCTCTATATATCATTTTTGGGAGGTATTAAAAGACCGAATTGAATGGGATTTGCATATTCTCCAGGTATCAATCGTGGCAGTAGCAGTAGAGGCAGCAGTGGCAAAGGCTGTTTCAAAGGGACAGTGAGAAGCGGACACCTGTGGTGTCTTTGCTCAGTTTGGAAGATGCTAAAGATAATCTAGGCACAGCCTTTCTCAGTTGAGTCACCACATTCTGGAATTATGTCTCTTAGCTTTCCAGAAACTGACATATGTTCTCAATGCATTCGGTGATTAACTCATACTCATTAAGCTCAGACTGGTATATAAAACAGAAACACTAAAGTATCAATTAGAATTCTTTCTAGTGATTAGAATTACTATATGCAGTCAAGAACAAACTATATTATCCTGCTACCAAGCTATGTACCAAACTACATTGTTCATGAGAAAGCTACTTTGATGGTATAATAATTGTGGGATAATAAAGGTGACATTTCATAAGAAATTATTGTTTAATCACAATGGAGACCTGGGGACATCAGCCTCTCCAAATCCTATATCTTCTCCCTTCGATAGCATTGGATGCTTGAAAAAAGAGTGTTTCCCCAGATCATATGGATCAATCTTTCTATTTTGTCTGATCCTTTTTGTTGGTTCATATCATGTTGGTATCAAAATTAGTTGGATACTGTTCTTACCAGACTACAACTTATTGGTTTCTTTCACTTTCTCAATTAGTTTAGCCCTTTAAGTTCTTAAAGGTATTAATTGTTCAAATCTCAGCTAGCATTTTTTTTTTATTATACTTTAAGTTTTAGGGTACATGTGCACAATGTGCAGGTTAGTTACATATGTATACATATGCCATGCTGGTGTGCTGCACGCATTAACTCGTCATTTAGCATTAGGTATATCTCCTAATGCTATCCCTCCCCCCTCCCCCCACCCCACAACAGTCCCCAGAGTGTGATGTTCCCCTTCCTGTGTCCATGTGTTCTCATTGTTCAATTCGCATCTATGAGTGAGAACATGCGGTGTTTGGTTTTTTGTCCTTGCGATAGTTTACTGAGAATGGTGATTTCCAATTTCATCCATGTCCCTACAAAGGACATGAACTCATCATTTTTTATGGCTGCATAGTATTCCATGGTGTATATATGCCACATTTTCTTAATCCAGTCTATCATGTTATTTGAGATTCCAGATTCACTGACCACACTTGCTCCTATGAAAGGAGCTTTAGCAGTGATGTGTGTGTGCCTTAGAATGACTATCCCAGCATGTTAGCTTTATTTCTCTAGCTTCAAATGAGATTCCAGCCAATGGATAACAGAGGTATAGCGTTCTGGATGATGTAGGAGGAGAGGAGGATTTTTCCATGGACTTCTTACTTTGAGGAAAATAACTAAGCATGTGATGCTAGAGCACTTCCCCGAGATTTCATGAAGATTTTCCTGACAGAAAGTAAAAACACTAATAACTAAGAATTATGAAAGACCTACTTTGAGTCAGTTGACGTTACTTGGTAGTTGGCCTACAGTTTCTAATTTGATCATGAAAACAATTAAATGTGATAAATATTATTAAAATCATTTTGAATTTAATAAATTGAAGCTCAGAGAAACTTAGGTAAATAGTTAAAATTACTAAACTCAGTAAGTAAGAGACCTGATATTCAACTCATGTCTGTTTAGCTCTAAAGCACGGTACTCTAACCAGTCTGTGCACTGCCTTCAAGACAGTTACTAATAAGGCACTCCTGAGGCCAGCTGAAGTCTGCCTTGTTTTGTCTGCTCCATGCCACACTCTGTACCTGATAACTTGATTATAGTCTGATATTAGATATCATTTTCAGTAGATAGAGCTACCAAGGCCTTATTAAAAATAAAAATAAAAAACTCAACAGCACTTACTCTGTCTTCTTACACATCAATTACTTGTCTAATTTTTTTCTGGTCACCAATCTCCTCACATGATCTATCTGGAGGGTTGCTGTCTAATGAAGTTTTTGGTCTCTGAGCATATTCTCATTGATTTTGAACTATTAGACAACAATGATTTCAGTCACAATAAAAAACTCTTGGCCCTTTGCCTTTTATCAAATTGCTACTATCAGTAGGTTCAGATATTAGTGTACTTACAGAAACAGTTCCACAGGTGGACTTTGTTTTGTTTTAAAGCTTGATTTCTATTTTAAATACCATGGGCTTGACTACAGGATAAAGGCACTTCATAACATTTTCTTTATTCTAAATTAAATGACTTATGTTTATATGAATGACCTATCACAGTCCATAAAGGTTGACAGCTGTGGGCTCTGCATAGATGACACACAGTGGGTTATGTCCAGTTCTTACTGCTGTGACTATAACTGAATCCCCTTTTTTTCCAATTAATTAACTCACCATAACTAATTCAGTAGGAAAACACTGAATTAAGGGATAGGATATCAACCTAGAAGCTGGATTTTAGAACCATCTGATAAGAGAACATAGCTGTGGTATTTTATTGGCAATGTTAGTACTGAGGGTTTTTATCAAACTAACAGATACTGTCTAAATTTATCACATGGTATAAATGCATATCATCTTCACATTGGCCTGTCCTTGTAATCATCTTGGATTTTTAAATTGTCCCTTCTTTTATATCATATAGCAATGACTCTACCTTTTAAAGGATCAGGAAGCCTTTAAAATGTAGGATACTTCTGCTTAAAAACAGTGATCTTTAATTTTTTTAAAAAAAATTTAATTTATGTGATTACATAGATACATAGTAGATGTATATATTTATGGAGTGCAGGAGATGTTTTGATACAGGCATGTAATGCATAGTAATGACATCACGGAAAATGGGGTTTCTATTCCATCAAGGATTTATCCTTTGATTTACAAACAGTCCAATTATACCCTTTTACTTATTTAAAAAGAACAATTAAACTATTATTGCCTATAGTCACCTGTTGTACTATCAAATACTGGGTCTTATTAATTCTTTCTTTTTTTTTTTTTGTTTGCACCCATTAACCATTCCCACCTCCTCCCTACCCTCCCCCTGCTACCCTTCCCTGCCTCTAGTAAACATCCTCCCGCTCTATACGTGTATGAGTTCAATTGTTTTGGTTTTTAAATTTCACAAATAAGTGAACATATCGAATGTTAGTCTTTTTGGGCCTAGCTTATGTCACTTAGCCGGGAACCTTCTTGCAAATGACAGGATCTCATTCTTTTTTATGGCTGAATAGTACTCCACTGTGTATATGTTCTATATTTTCTTTATCCACTCATCCATTGATGGACATAGGGTGCTTGCAAATCTTTGCTATTGTGAACAGCTGCAACAAACATGAGAGTGCAGCTATCTCTTCGATATACTGATTTCCTTTTTTTTTTTCCTTTTGGTTATATATCCAGTAGTGGAATTGCTGTATCATATGGTTTTAGTTTTTAGTTTTTTTAGTTTTTTGAGGAATGTCCAAACTATCCATAGTGATTGTGCTAATTTAAATTCCTACCAACGGTGTACAAGGGTTCTGTTTTCTCCACATCCTCATCAGCATTTGTTATTGCCTATCTTTTGGATATAAGCCACTTTAACTGGGGTGAAATGCTATCTTATCGGAGTTTTGGCTTGCATTTCTCTGATGATCAATGTTGAACACCATTTCATATGCCTATTTGCCATTTATATATCTTCTTTTGAGAAATGTCTATTCAGATCTGTTGTTCCTTTTTAAATTGGATTTTTATATTTTTTTCTATAGAGTTGTTTGAGCTCCTTATATATTCTGGTTATTGTTTCCTTGTCAGATGGGTAGTTTGCATGTTTCTTCTCCCATTCTGTGGGTTGTCTCTTTACTTCATTGATTGTTTCTTTTGCTATGCAGAAGGTTTTTAACTTAATGTGATCCCATTTGTCCAGTTATTTTCTTTACTTGTCTGTGCTTGTGAATATTCCTGAAGAAATTTTTGCCCAGACCAATATCCTAGAAGATTTCCTCAATGTTTTCTTGTAATAGTTTCACGGTTTGAGGTCTAATATTTAAGTCTTTAATTCATTTTGACTTTATTTTTGCATATGGTGAGAGATAATGTTCTACTTTCATTCTGCATATGTATGTCCAGTTTTTCTACCATCACTTGTTGAAGAGACTGTCTTTTCCCAAGTGTGTTCTTGGCATCTTTGTTGAAAATGAGTTCACTGTGAGCGTGTAAATTTGTTTCTGGGGTCTCTATTCTGTTCTGTTGGTCTATGTGTCTGTTTTTATGCTAGTACCATGCTTTTTTGGTTAGTATAGCTCTGTAGAATAATTTGAAGTCAGGTCATGTGATTCTTCCTGTTTTATCCTTTTTGCTTAAAATAGCTGTGGCTATTCTGAGTCTTTTGTGATTCCATATAAATTTCAGGATCATTTTTTTCTCTTTTTTTGAAGAAGGTTTTGATATTTTGATAGAAGTTACATTAAATGTGTAGATTGCTTTGGGAAATATGGAGATTTTATCAATATTGATTCTTCTAACATATGAACATGAAATATCTTTCTGTCGTTTGGTGTCCTCTTCAATTTCTTTCATCAGTGTTTTATAGTTTTCATTATTGAGCTATTTCACTTTTTTCAGTAATTCCTAGGTATTTAAGACCAGTGATCTTTTGTTAATTTATTCATCATATATATTTATATTAGTGGGTATGACCTTCGGTAATTTATGTTTGGGAAAACATATCAAGAAACAAAATCTGCCTTGAATTTAACAATAATTTAAAATGGTTTTATATTTTAATGGTCACACCAGCTCTTTGGTCTGTAGTTGAAAGATAATAGGTCATATATGCCAGATTTATTTCTCTCTATACCCCTATAATAAACAGATGGAGTCATAGACCTCTTGTCATATCTCTATGCCCCATGTCTATCTTCTTTAATCATGTCTAAGTTTCCCATTCCACAATGCATTTTTGTGATAACAGAATTAAGGTAGTAGATTTTTCACTATTTTTTTAAGAAAGTAGAAATCACTTAAGACCAGTCACAATGTAAGCATACATTCAAAGTTGTCTGCTTTAATCACTATCTAAATAACTCTTGCCCCAAAAAACTTAAAAATAATTGTCATGCTTGTTTCAATATCAACTTTCTTTGTGTTTCTTGTTAAACTATGACAATATTGCTATTTTTGATCCTAGAAATATATGAAATGAAATCCAGCAGGGTAGAATTTAGATGGTATTGATTAAGGACAATGGTCACAGGGCCAGTAGTTTGAATAAAACATGTCCAACACAATCCTAAAAATTAGTTATCTCACAATTTAAAAGTTTTAACAGAATATGTTTTACTGAAATTTGGGGTTTCTTAAGGACACAATTTTTTCACTTTTTCAAAAGCGAAACTTTTTTTCTCAGTTTTCACAATGAACTTTGCAGTATATTGAAGATATTTAATATGTGTTCACTTATCTGAGTAAAAATGTAAGTTAATTTTTATAAAACATTTATATTTTTATATGCACACACATACACACACACACACACACACATATGTATATATAAAACATTTAAATGTAAGGAAATTCTCTAGCTAGCTAAAAAAAACCAGAGTATTATAAATACAGAGCATATGTGAGAATGAATTTCATGGGAACTAGTAAGGACTAAACCTTCCAGAATGGAGACAAGAAGAACATTCTGGAACTGAGAACAGTTCTTAAGATCTCCACAGCCCCTCCAGGAAACATGGTTATTTAGTCTCATGCTTCACTATTAATGGAATGCTGGTAAAAATCACATTTGCTTTCCTTCTCTCCACTGCCAGTGACTGACTCCTTATGCATAGTTTCCTTTTGCACATCACTGTGTCTTGCCCATAACCCTGATTTTGACTGTGTAAACTTTCTTGCCGCATCTTTATCTCTTGGTATATCTTATTTAAATTTCCGATAATAACTGAAAAATCCCCATGACATTGCTGACTACAAATATGTGTGAAATCAGGTCAGATTAGATTTTCCTACAAAGTGAAAGTCCTTAGGCAAGTATCAAAAGTCAATTGCTCAATCTATATTGGGTCTCCTCTAGTTAGAGGCCCTCCTCTTGTACATTCAGCTACAGCAATGGTATATTGGGCCATTTGAAAGTTTTCTTTCACTAGTGACTTTCTTGGGGCCAGTTTTCTCTAGTAGGTGATGTGAGTGGTGTGGGCTTTTAACAGCTCTAATTTAGTATTATTTCAGTGCATAAAAACTGTCGGAGGATACTTCTTTAAAACCTCTGAGGCTGGGCGCGGTGGCTCACGCCTGTAATCCCAGCACTTTGGGAGTCCGAGGCGAGCGGATCATGAGGTCAGGAGATCGAGACCAACCTGGCTAACATGGTGAAACCTGGTCTCTACTAAAAATACAAAACAAAATTAGCTGGGCATGGTGGCAGGTGCCTGTAGTCTCAGCTACTTGGGAGACTGAGGCAGGAGAATGGCGTGAACCTGGGAAGTGGAGCTTGCAGTGAGCCGAGATTGCGCCACTGCACTCCAGCCTGGGCGACAGAGTGAGACTCCATCTCAACAAAAATTTGGAAGGAAAACTAACAAACAGGAAGGACATCCACACCAAAACCCCATCTGTACGTCACCATCATCAAAGACCAAAGGTAGATAAAACCACGAAGATGGGGAGAAAAACAGAGCGGAAAAACTGAAAATTCTAAAAATCAGAGTGCCTCTCCTCCTCTAAAGGATCGTAGCTCCTCACCAGCAACAGAACAAACCTGGATGAAGAATGACTTTGATGAGTTGAGAGAAGAAGGCTTCAGATGATCAAACTACTCCAAGCTAAAGGAGGAAGTTTGAACCCATGGCAAATAAGTTAAAAACCTTGAAAAAAGATTAGACTAATGGCTAACTGGAATAACCAATGCGGAGAAGTCCTTAAAGGACCTGATGGAGCTGAAAACCACGGCACAAGAACTACGTGACGAATGCAGAAGCCTCAGTAGCCGATCCGATCAACTGGAAGAAATGGTATCAGTGATGGAAGATCAAATGAATGAAATGAAGTGAGAAGAGAAGTTTAGAGAAAAAAGAATAAAAAAAAGAGAACAAGGCCTCCAAGAAATATGGGACTATGTGAAAAGACCAAATCTACGTCTGATTGGTGTACCTGAAAGTGACGGGGAGAATGGAACCAAGTTGGAAAACACTCTGCAGGATATTATCCAGGAGAAATTCCCCAATCTAGCAAGGCAGGCCAACATTCAACTTAAGGAAATACAGAGAACGCCACAAAGGTACTCCTCGAGAAGAGTAACTCCAAGACACATAATTGTCAGATTCACCAAAGTTGAAATGAAGGAAAAAATGTTATGGGCAGCCAGAGAGAAAGGTCGGGTTACCCACAAAGGGAAGCCCATCAGACTAACAGCGCATCTCTGGGCAGAAACTCTACAAGCCAGAAGAGAGTGGGGGCCAATATTCAACATTCTTAAAGAAAAGAATTTTCAATCCAGAATTTCATATCCAGCCAAACTAAGCTTCATAAGTGAAGGAGAAATAAAATCCTTTACAGACAAGCAAATGCTGAGAGATTTTGTCACCACCAGGCCTGCCCTAAAAGAGCTCCTGAAGGAAGCACTAAACATGGAAAGGAACAGCCGGTACCAGCCACTGCAAAAACATGCCAAATTATAAAGACCATCGAGGCTAGGAAGAAACTGCATCAACTAATGAGCAAAATAACCAGCTAACATCATAATGACAGGATCAAATTCACACATAACCATATTAACCTTAAATGTAAATGAGCTAAATGCTTCAATTAAAACACACAGACTGGCAAATTGGATAAAGAGTCAAGACCCATCAGTGTACTGTATTCAGGAAATGCATCTCACGTGCAGAGACACACATAGGCTCAAAATAAAAGGATGGAGGAAGATCTACCAAGCAAATGGAAAACAAAAAAAGGCACGGGTTGCAATCCTAGTCTCTGATAAAACAGACTTTAAACCAACAAAGATCAAAAGAGACAAAGAAGGCCATTACATAATGGTAAAGGGATCAATTCAACAAGAAGAGGTAACTATCCTAAATATATATGCACCCAATACAGGAGCACCCAGATTCATAAAGCAATTCCTTAGAGACCTACAAAGAGACTTAGACTCCCACATAATAATAGTGGGAGACTTTAACACCCCACTGTCAACATTAGACAGATCAATGAGACAGAAAGTTAACAAGGATATCCAGGAATTGAACGCAGCTCTGCACCAAGCAGACCTAATAGACATCTACAGAACTCTCCACCCCAAATCAACAGAATATACATTCTTCTCAGCACCACACCACACCTATTCCAAAATTGACCATATAGTTGGAAGTAAAGCACTCCTCAGCAAATGTAAAATAACAGACATTATAACAAACTGTCGCTCAGACCACAGTGCAATCAAACTAGAACTCAGGATTAAGAAACTCACTCAAAACCGTTGAACTACATGGAAACTGAACAACCTGCTCCTGAATGGCTGCTGGGTACATAACGAAATGAAGGCAGAAATAAAGATGTTCTTTGAAACCAACGAGAACCAAGACACAACATACCAGAATCTCTGGGACACATTCAAAGCAGTGTGTAGAGGGAAATTTATAGCACTAAATGCCCACAAGAGAAAGCAGGAAAGATCTAAAATTGACACCTTAACATCACAATTCAAATAACTAGAGAAGCAAGAGCAAACACATTCAAAAGCTAGCAGAAGGCAAGAAATAACTAAGATCAGAGCAGAACTGAAGGAAATAGAGATACAAAAAACCCTTCAAAAAATCAATGAATCCAGGAGCTGGTTTTTTGAAAAGAGCAACAAAGTTGATAGACCGCTAGCAAGACTAATACAGAAGAAAGGAGAGAAGAATCAAATAGACGCAATAAAAAATGATAAAGGGGATATCACCACTGATCCCACAGAAATACAAACTACCATCAGAGACTACTACAAACACCTCTATGCAAATAAACTAGAAAATCTAGAAGAAATGGATAAATTCCTAGACACATACCCCCTCCCAAGACTAAACCAGGAGGAAGTTGAATCTCTGAAAAGATCAATAACAGGCTCTGAAATTGAGGCAATAATTAATAGCTTACCAACTAAAAAAAGTCCAGGACCAAACGGATTCACAGCCAAATTCTACCAGAGGTACAAGGAGGAGCTGGCACCATTCCTTCTGAAACTATTCCGATCAATAGAACAAGAGGAATCCTCCCTAACTCATTTTATGAGGCCAGCATCATCCTGATACCAAAGCGTGACAGAGACACAACAAAAAAAGAGAATTTTAGACCAATATCCCTGATGAACATTGATGCAGAAATCCTCAATTAAATACTGGCAAACCGAATCCAGCAGCACATCAAAAAGCTTATCCACCATGATCAAGTGGACTTCATGCCTGGGATAAAAGTCTGGCTCAACATATGGAAATCAATAAATGTAATCCAGCATATAAACAGAACCAATGACAAAAAACTCGTGATTATCTCCATAGATGCAGAAAAGGCCTTAGACAAAATTCAACAACCTTCATGCTAAAAACTCTCAATAAATTAGGTATTGATGGGATGTATCTCAAAATAATAAGAGCTATCTATGACAAACCCACAGCCAATATCATATTGAATGGGCAAAAACTGGAAGCATTCCCTTTGAAAACTGGCACAAGACAGGGATGCCCTCTCTCACCACTCCTATTCAACATAGTGTTGGAAGTTCTGGCCCGGGCAATCAGGCAGGAGAAGGAAATAAATGGCATTCAACTAGGAAAAGAGGAAGTCAAGTTGTCCCTGTTTGCAGATGACATGATTGTATATCTAGAAAACCCCATCGTCTCAGCCCAAAATCTCCTTAAGCTGATAAGCAACTTCAGCAAAGTTTCAGGATACAAAATCAATGAATCAATGTGCAAAAATCACAAGCATTCTTATACACCAATAACAGACAAACAGAGAGCCAAATCATGAGTGAACTCCCATTCACAATTGCTTCAAAGAGAATCAAATACCTAAGAATCCAACTTATAAGGGATGTGAAGGACCTCTTCAAGGAGAACTACAAACCACTGCTCAACGAAATAAAAGAGGATACAAACAAATGGAAGAACATTCCATGCTCATGGGTAGGAAGAATCAATATCATGAAAATGGCCATACTGCCCAAGGTAATTTACAGATTCAATGCCATCCCCGTCAAGCTACCAATGACTTTCTTCACAGAATTGGAAAAAACTACTTTAAAGTTCATATGGAACCAAAAAAGAGCCCACATTGCCAAGTCAATCCTAAGCCAAAAGAACAAAGCTGGAGGCATCACGCTACCTGATTTCAAACTCTACTACAAGGCTACAGTAACCAAAACAGCATGGTACTGGTACCAAAACAGAGATATAGACCAATGGAACAGAACAGAGCCCTCAAAAATAATGCCACATATCTACAACCATCTGATCTTTGACAAACCTGACAAAAACAAGCAATGGGGAAAGGATTCCCTATTTAATAAATGGTGCTGGGAAAACTGGCTAGCCATATGTAGAAAGCTGAAACTGGATCCCTTCCTTACACCGTATACAAAAATTAATTCAAGATGGATTAAAGACTTAAATGTTAGACCTAAAACCATAAAAACCCTAGAAGAAAACCTAGGGAATACCATTGAGGACATAGGCATGGGCAAGGACTTGATGTCTAAAACACCAAAAGCAATGGCAACAAAAGCCAAAATTGATAAATGGGATCTAATTAAACTACAGAGCTTCTGCACAGCAAAAGAAACTACCATCAGAGTGAACAGGCAACCTACAGAATGGGAGAAAATTTTTGCAAACTACTCATCTGACAAAGCACTAATATCCAGAATCTACAAAGAACTCAAACAAATTTATAAGAACCCCATCAACAAGTGGGCGAAGGATATAAACAGACATTTCTCAAAAGAAGACATTTATACAGCCAACAGACACATGAAAAAATGCTCATCATCACTGGCCATCAGAGAAATGCAAATCAAAACCACAATGACATACCATTTCACACCAGTTAGAATGGCGATCATTAAAAAGTCAGGAAACAACAGGTGCTGGAGAGGATGTGGAGAAACAGGAACACTTTTACACTGTTGGTGGGACTGTAAACTAGTTCAACCATTGTGGACGTCAGTGTGGCGATTCCTCAGGGATCTAGAACTAGAAATACCATTTGACCCAGCCATCCCATTACTGGGTATATACCCAAAGGATTATAAAACATGCTGCTATAAAGACATATGCACAGGTATGTTTATTGTGGCAGTATTCACAATAGCAAAGACTTGGAACCAACCCAAATGTCCATCAATGATAGACTGGATTAAGAAAATGTGGCACATATACACCATGGATACTATGCAGCCATAAAAAATGATGAGTTCATGTCCTTTGTAGGGACATGGATGAAGCAGGAAACCATCATTCTCAGCAAACTATCACAAGGACAAAAAACCAAACACCACATCTTCTCACTCAAAGGTGGGAATTGAACAATGAGAACGCTTAGACACAGGAAGGGGAACATCACACACTGGGGCCTGTTGTGGGGTGGGGAGATTGGGGAGGGATAGCATTAGGAGGTATATATCTAATGTTAAATGACGAGTTACTGGGTGCTGCACACTAACATGGCACATGTATACATATGTAACAAACCTGCGTGTTGTGCACATGTACCCTAAAACTTAAAGTATAATAAAACAAACAAACAAAAAAAGTCTGAACTCTTTTTGAAAGAGAATCATCTGAATTGGATGATATTAAAACTAATATATTTTGGTGTCTTATTTTATGGTTTTGTTACATTTATTCCTATGAAATAATTTTTTGTCATAATATTCTGTACTTTTACTTATGACTTTTAAACCCAAATTAAACCTTACTTATCCAAGGTTTATAGATTTCATAATATGAATTCCAGATGTTGATGGCTTCTGTCTTGTTTTAACCTCCATGTGCAGATTCCCCATCTCTTCCTCTTCTTTTCAAAACACCACATCTAAAATGTTATTTTCCCTCTGTCTCCTGTTTCCCCCTGTTCTCTGAATACTCTCTGCACTTTTCCATGCCATTTTCTTTAATTTCACTGTATCTTATAAGTTAAGCTAACGTTTACTACTGTCATCATGATACCACCCATCATTAAAGTTCTATATCAAATATCATATTGTTTCAGGGCAACTTCTTAATATCACAATTAGGGTAGAAGTCTACCTCCTTTGTGCTTCCTTATCATTTTTGTCTTTCTAACGTTACTCACTGCATTTTGCCTTTGATTACAGCTACTCTAATAAAAAGGCTCTTTTGGTTATAAGTGACAGTTAATCCAACAGGTGTAGAATAAGAACAGCAAAATTTATATATTGGATGCACAACTGAAAGTTTCAAGAGTGAATGAGTCCAGATTCTCCAAAATGACATCAAGAAGCTATTTCTTATTATCCTATTTTGCTTTGCTTTTCTAGTGCTGGTTCCTTTGTGAGGCATGCTCTTCCTTCTGGGTGTTCCATCTGTACCTCCAGGCTTACAGCCACACATGGTAATTTCCCCCCTCTAATGTTTCAACTAGAATCTCAGAATTATTATCTCTCCTTGTGGTACAGCACACATCCTAAACCTTTTATTGGGGCAAAAGGATTAAAAAGAGTGATTTTTCTATTCACAGACTACGTGTTTGTTCCGGAAGTCAGAGGAAAAGTTTAACTCCTCCCATGTTACTTTGGTTGAAAGTAGGGAGGCTGGGTGCGGTGTCTCATGCCTGTAATCCTAGCACTTTGGGAGGCCAAGGTGGGCAGATCACTTGAGGTCAACAGTTTGAGACCAGCCTGGCCAAAATGGTGGAACCCCATTTCTACCAAAAATACAAAAGTTAGCCAGGTGTGCTGACAGACACCTGTAATCCCAGCTACTCGGGAGGCTGAGGCAGGAGAATTGCTTGAACTCGGAAGGCGGTGGTTGCAGTGAGCTGAGACTGTGCCACTGCACTCCAGCCTGGGTTACAGAGTAAGACTCTATCTCAAAAAAAAAAAAAAGAAAGAAAGTGTGGGGGGTGGGGAGTTGGTTCTAAAGGGACAATCAAGATTCTGTTTGGTAAAGGAAGGAATGATGGGGAAAAGGTATGTTTATATTATATGTAATAAACATAAAAGAGATTGTCCGCATGGACCTCTAGAGAACTTACGCAACTTATAGTAAATTTAAATGCTCATTAGACAGTTATACAACATTCCCTCAGTTGTGTATATAACATTTTAAATGTAAGGAAAATCACTAGCTAGTTTAAGAAAACCAGGGTATTATAAAAACAAGTGGAACATATGTGAGAATAAATTTCATGGGAACTAGTAAGAACTAAACGTAATTCCATGGGGCTAAAATTGGATTTTGATGTTGTTCTTTGTACATTTGCTTTTATTTAGAGAATAATCTCTGCAATCACTACTTCCCCTCTCATTTAATTGTGCCTCTTTCTTGTTCTTATCCAGAGCCCTTGCTCTCTGCTTAACAAACCACACCCTAAGAAAAGGTAGGAGACCTACTCACAGTAAGCTATGACAGAATAATAGCGGCTTAAAATATGTCCTCTCTTTGCAGTGTGTGCCTTTAAAAAAAAATCGAAATTTTGAGGCAAAATTCTAAACTATTTACTCATTCGAGAAATATTCATTGACTACCCATTGTGTTCCAGAATTTGGGGCTGTCAGCTGCCTGGCACTACACTGCAAATAAATTAAGTTCCTAGGTGAGATGTTAGGCTAAGCCAACAGAGAAAAGTGTATTATTAGTTTATTGTTGGAAGGAGCCTCGCAATACTATGATCCATGTGAAGGTCTCAGTCCTATTAATATAGTAGAGGAAGTAGGGCAGGCCTGTCATGAACATCTCAATTTTTCAAATGAATGTGGTTTTTGTTTGTTTGTTTGCTTATTAAAGTACATGTTACTGAAAAGACACATAAATTATTTAAGTGCAATTTGAGAGCTTTTACCTCAAAATCACCTAATTTCTGACATTATTAATGTCTCTTTTATGTAAAACCTCTTCTTATAATGTGTGAATTTATTATTTTTGCTTATTTTTTTGGAAATTTATTCAGCACACCACATATATCTGGAGCTAGGACTTTACACTTGCAACTCAGTTTCACCTTTCATTTCTGGAAAAGGTATTCTCTGAAATAAAGGCAACTTCTCTTTCCCCTTCTGTGATAGTTAATACTGAGTGTCAACTTGACTGAATTGAGGGATACAAAGTATTAATCCTGAGTGTATCTGTGTGGGTATCGCCAAAAGAGATTCACATTTGAGTCAGTGGGCTGGGGAAGGCAGATCCACCCTTAATCTGGTGGGCACAACCTAATCAGCTTCCAGAGAATAAAAAGCAGGCAAAAAAACATGAAAAGGAGAGAGATGGGCCTAGCCTCCTAGTCTACATCTTTCTCCTATGCTGGATTCTTCCTGCCCTTGAACATTGGACTCCACATTCTTCAGTTTTGTGACTCGGACTGGCTCTTGGGCTGGCTGTCCTTGTTCCTCAACTTGCAGACAACCTATTATGGGACATTGTGAGCATATAAGTTAATACTTAATCAACTCCTCTCTCTCTCTCTCTATCTCTCTCTCTCTATATATATATACATATATACGTATATATACACATATATAAACATATATATTGTATATCGAGATATATATTATATATTGAGTTATATGTTATATATTATATATTGAGAGAGAGAGAATTATTAGTTCTGTCCCTCTAAGAGAACCCTGACTAATCCACCTGAAAACCCCCGTTTTTGCTTATTTTATGAATATCCTCTTGTTCTTTCTCTGATCTGGATAGTGTGAGACTGGGTAGGTATAACCCTGGAACCCACTCTTTGGCTTCTCCCTACAAGCCAGTAGTTGCAGTTTCCCTGCCCACAGGGTATGTGTGTTTGTGTGTGGTCATAAAGTCAAGGCTTTTCCTTTCCATTTTTATATTTGATTGCTCTCTCCCACTTTAACATATGCAATTCTGTCTTCATTATAGATTCTTAACACTTCCTTGAATTTGCCATGTGATTAAATATCAACTATGCATTGAATGTGTTTTGCTCTTCTACTTCTTCCCCACTTGATTAACTCCTATTAAGACACCAGTCACACTCCACTATGTGTCACCTTCTGCCTATCTCTAAAGATAGCCATTTTCTGCACTCCCTCTTGCAACACTGGATGTTGACATCTATTTGCCACCCTTGGCTCTAACTACATCTGTTTACCAAACCTATGATCTTTAGGAATGTATAGACTCTGTCTTACTATCAGTTTATTTTCAACAATTAAAAATTGCCTGTTTCATAGTAGCTTAACACATATTTGTTGGATGGATTAATTCATAGGACCAAAAGGTTCTATTTCATGTGATACCACCAGTTTATTAATAGGTGCCTGGAGAACTGCCTCAAGAAGGATCATGAATTTGAGTCTGAATGAAGTCCCAAATTTCACAGTCCTCCACAAGTGAGGACTGTCATAGGTATAAGGTGGCACTTGGGGAGACAGCAACATACGTGCTTCTGTTTGCCATCTGTACCTAAGGACTCCTCAAGCAATAAAATATTAACGTTCTCTCTTCCTATTAAAGTTTCAAACACTTCCCCCAATATTATGACCCTTATTTCCCAAGAAAATAGGTTTCTCTCTCATGTGTCCACACATCATCCTGCGTTTCCCATAAACATAGCAATCATCACAATGTCTTGTGCTTATATATATATGTCCATATTTTCCAACTTTGAAGTTATGATGTACTGAAGGGCTATATTTGGTTCGCCAGCGTATTGCCATGTCCTAGAACAATTATAGCCATGTTGTGGTAGGTAGTCAGTACTCAATAAATATTTTCTGAGTTCAGTATTATTTTACATTAAAGGCAGGAAAGAAAGAAAAGCCCCATGATGGAAGGAAGACCCCTAGAGGGCTCGTTTATGTGCATGGGAAAGGAATAGTAGATACAGAATTCATGAACTATAAATAACTAAGAACAATTGCATAGAGTGCATAAAAATTATGCAATTGTATTTGGGCCTCAGTTTTCTTACTAACAAAATGAGGAAGCTGGTTTCATAATTTATTAGATAATTCCTCATATCCTGCTCTCTCCCCATCTGCAAATTAACCCATATTTTAATAGCACTGTATTTTTAATCTTGTGGTTTAGCCCAACAAAATAAATGGGTGCATTCTATAGCAAAAGAAAAAAAAAGAACAAAAAAGGGACATAGTAGGTGTTGAATACATTATAATTGTTTGTGTATTCATTTCCCATTTATTGTTCAATAACATTTCTCTAATAGCTTGTTTCAACTGGTAATGAATTGAAATAGTCAGAAAATGAGCATGTCGAAAGAATTTTTTACTAAACCCTTTCCTTAAGGGTCCTGTTTCCCATATAATGGAACCTTCTTTTCGGCAGATTAAAATAGAGTTTTAAGCTGACTTCATTATGAATATAATATAAAATCTAAGTACATCTATTCTGAACGTATTATAATATCTACATCTTTTGTGTGTGTTTTTCTGAATAGATCCTAAATGTTTTCTATAATTTAAAATTTATATATGTGTATATATAAACCTATCGTGTGTGTGTGTGTTTGTGTGTGCGTGTGTGTGTGTGTGTGTTCAGTCATGCATTGCTTACCTATGGGGATATGTTCTTAGAAATGTAGCCTTAGGCAGTTTTGTCATTGTGTGAACATCAGAGTATATGGCATATTAGATGACCTACTAGGCTGTATGGTATAGCCTATTGCTCCTAGGCTATATACCTGTACAACATGTTACTGTACTGAGTACTTAAGGTAACTGTAACACAATGGTAAGTATTTGCATATCTAACACATCTAATATAGAAAAGGTACCATAAAAATGCAGTGTAAAATATAAATAATGATACACCTGTATAGAACACTTATCATGAATGGAGCTTGCAGGACTGAAAGTTGCTCTGGATGAGTCAGTGAGTGAGTGCTGAGTGAATATAAAGGCCTAGGACATTACTGTACCCTCCTGTAGACTTCATAAACACTGAATACTTAGGCTACACTGTTTATTTTTAAAATGTATTTCTTTAATCATAAATTGACATTAGCTTACAGTAGCATTTTAACTTTATAAACTTAATTTTTTTTAACTTTCTGGTTTTTTTCTAATAATATTTAGCTTAAAACATAAACGCATTGTGAAGCTGTACAAAAATATTTTTTCTTTATATCCTTATTCTATTTTTAATTTTTACCTTCTTAATTTACTTTTTAAACTTTTTTTTGCTAAAATTCAAGACAGAAACACACACTTTGGCCTAGGCCTACACAAGATCGAGATCATCAGTGTAACTGTCTTCCACCTCTACATCTTGTCCCACTGGAAGGTCTTCAGGGGAAGTGACACAAATGGTACTCTCATCTTTTATGATAACAATACATTCCTCTGGAATACCTCAAAAAAGACCTTCCTGAGGCTGTTTTACACTTAAATTATTTGTAAGCAGGAGTACATTCTAAAATATCAATCAAAATACAGTATAACACATCAACCAATAATATCATTATTATCATTATCAACTATCACATACTGTACATTATTGAACATCCTATAATTTTATGTGACTGGCAGCACAGTAGGTTTGTTTACACCAGCATCAATCACCACAAACATGTGAGCAATGTGTTGTGCTAGAAATATAACAACAGGAGGACACCACTCGGCAATAGGAATTTTTCAGCTCCATTATAATCTTGTTCAACCATTATATCATCCAATAGGTGATCCTGTTAACTGAAACATCACTATGTGGTGCATAACTGCATATATATTTTATATGTAGGTATAGATATGTGTATATATGTTATATATCTCTATGTATATATGTGTGTGTATATGTGTGTGTGTAGGCTTTTATACAATCAACTGAAACTGAATATGATTTCCTGGAGTTTGAGAAACACGACCAAAGCAGTAACTAAGAAATATGCCTAGTGTTGTTGGGAAATAATGAACATGATCACCAGCAAGAAGAGGAGAAACAGAATGAGTATGTGATAAATACACACACATATGTACACACAGACACACAAACGCACACACACCCCTTCATGACTGAAGCATATGTTATATATTATATATATGTATATATGTGTATGTGTGTATATGTGTGTGTTCTGTCTGTGTACAGGCTTTTATACAATCAACTGAAGTTGAATATGATTTCTGGGAGTTTGAGAAACACTATCAAGGCAGTAACTAAGAAATATGCCTAATGTTGAAATATGCCTAACATGCCTAACTAAGAAATATGCCTAATGAAGTATGACATACTAAAGATGATCACCAGCAAGAAGATAAGGAATAGAATGGGTATGTGATAAATACACACACACATCCCTGCATGATTGAAGCACTGAATTGTAGAAATAAACATTTGTTTGGAGGATTGTCGATATTCATGTCTTAGTCTTTATCACGTATTTTTATTTCTTTATTTTATCAGTATAAATCACAATTTTAATCATTTCCAATGTATAAAACCTATTTCATTAGGCAGTTATGAAGCATTTGGTATTCTTTCTGCAATTTGGGGCTGTGACTTTAGTTTATTGGACTTCTTTCTTTCCACTTTCTTACTTTTCCAGATACTAGGGCTGAATTGTGCCACTTTGGTCAATCAGAAAGTATACAATCATTGTGGAATGGTAGATATTCCTAAATTATATCATACAAAAATTCATGCATGCATTTATTTATTAATTGCAATAGTAGGCTGAGCTAATGGCAAACACCAACAAAAAAAATTAGGGAACATAAAGAAGGAAGAAGATAGAGTATTTATCTCTCAACCTTCCCTCTACCTGAGATAGCATTCTAGGCAGCAACTGTATCCTCAGATACAAAAAAGTATATAGGTAGACCTATATGCTACTTCTGTGCCATTTTTGAAAACCTAATTTGATTGGCATATTATAATATTTTCCTCATTTACCAAACTATAGTATAAACTACTTATACTTTTAGACTGGTGACATGCAGTGATAATTAGCTGTAACACCTGCAGCTTGATACAATTCCCAGAAATACTCAGGAAAAAAAGTTAGGGAAGGCCAGATTGAAAAAGCATTGCTACAGTACTGCCAAACTTGATAAGGGCTCTAAAGCTCCTGCCAATTCCAATGTGTCCATATCCATAATCTCTGGCTGAAGATGAGGATTGAGTGCTAAGGTCCAGTAGGCAATACATGCATAATTGCATCTTTGAGATATAAGATATGAGCCAGTACTCTCCAGGAGGTACAATAGCAACTTCCTCATTGGGTATGACATACCCTGGGATTCTGAAGCAAAAATGGAAGAAAAATGTCAGCAGTATTCCTAAGATACTGCCACAGGAATAAAGCTAGCAAGAAGTAACTCTCCCCTGTGATGCGCAATAAGTTCAAATAATACACTTGAAGACAGGGAATGAAAGGAATCAGTATTCTTTCCCCTACCGCACTGGATCCTGCTTTCTGAACCTACTATTTTTTATAAATGAAAAGGTGAAAGAAGACTATCATGACTTTTCATTTGTTTCTTTAAGCACAATCTCTTTTCTTCAGTTAAATTTAGCATCGATCACAAGACAGGGATGCCCTCTCTCACCACTCCTATTCAACACAATGTTGGAAGTTCTGGCCAGGGCAATCAGGCAGAAGAAAGAAATAAAGGGTATTCAATTAGGAAAAGAGGAAGTCAAATTGTCCCTGCTTGCAGATTACATGATTCTATATTTAGAAAACCCCATCATCTCAGCCCAAAATTTCCTTAAGCTGATAAGCAACTTCAGCAAAATCTCAGGATACAAAATCAATGAATCAATGTGCAAAAATCACAAGCATTCTTATACACCAATAACAGACAAACAGAGAGCCAAATCATGAGTGAACTCCCATTCACAATTGCCTCAAAGAGAATAAAATACCTAGGAATCCAGCTTACAAGGGATGTGAAGGACCTCTTCAAGGGAACTACAAACCACTGCTCAACGAAATAGAAGAGGACATAAACAAATGGAAGAACATTCCATGCTCATGGGTAGGAAGAATCAATATCGTGAAAATGGCCATACTGCCCAAAGGTAATTTATAGATTCAATGCCATCCCCATCAAGCTACCAATGACCTTCTTCAGGGAATTGGAAAAACTACTTTAAAGTTCATATGGAACCAAAAAAGAGCCCGCATTGCCAAGACAATCCTAAGCCAAAAGAACAAAGCTGGAGGCATCATACTACCTGACTTCAAACTATACTACAAGGCTACAGTAACCAAAACAGCATGGTACTGGTACCAAAACAGAGATATAGACCAATGGAACAGAACAGAGCCCTCAGAAATAATACCACACATCTACAACCATCTTTGGCAAACCTGAGAAAAACAAGCAATGGGGAAAGGATTCCCTATTTAATAAATGGTGCTGGGAAAACTGGCTAGCCATATGTAGAAAGCTGAAACTGGATCCCTTCCTTATACCTTATACAAAAATTAATTCAAGATGGATTAAAGACTTAAATGTTAGACCTAAAACCATAAAAACCCTAGAAGAAAACCTAGACAATACCATTCAGGACACAGGCCTGGGCAAGGACTTCATGTCTAAAACACCAAAAGCAATGGCAACAAAAGCCAAAATTGACAAGTGGGATCTAATTAACTAAAGAACCTCTGCACAGCAAAAGAAACTACCATCAGAGTGAACAGGCAACCTACAGAATGGGAAAAAAAATTTGCAATCTACTTATCTGACAAAGGGCTAATATCCAGAATCTACAAAGAACTCAAACAAATTTACAAGAAAAAAACAAACAACCCCATCAACAAGTGGGTGAAGGATATGAACAGACATTTCTCAAACGAAGACATTTATGCAGCCAACAGACACATGAAAAAATGCTCATCATCGCTGGCCATCAGAGAAATGCAAATCAAAACCACAATGACATACCATCTCACACCAGTTAGAATGGCAATCATTAAAAAGTCAGGAAACAACAGGTGCTGGAGAGGATATGGAGAAATAGGAACACTTTTACACTGTTGGTGGGACTGTAAACTAGTTCAACCATGTGGAAGACAGTGTGGCAATTCCTCAGGGATCTAGGACTAGAAATACCATTTGACCCAGCCATCCCATTACTGGGTATATACCCAAAGGATTATAAATTATACTGCTATAAAGACACGTGCACACGTATGTTTATTGCGGCACTATTCACAATAGCAAAGACTTGGAACCAACCCAAATGTCCATCAATGATAGATTGGATTAAGAAAATTTGGCACATATACACCATGGCATACTATGCATCCATAAAAAAGGATGAGTTCATGTCCTTTGTAGGGACATGGATAAAGCTGGAAACCATCATTCTCAGCAAACTATCGCAAGGACAAAAAAACCAAACACCGCATGTTCTCACTCACAGGTGGGAACTGAACAATGAGAACACTTGGACACAGGGAGCAGAATATCACACACCGGGGCCTGTCGTGGGGTGGGGACGGGGGGAGGTATGGCATTGGGGGATATACCTAATGTAAATGACGAGTTAATGGGTGCAGCACACCAACATGGCACATGTATACATATGTAACAAACCTGCACCTTGTGCACATGTACCCCAGAACTGAAAGTAGAATAAAAAAAATAAATTAATTAATTAATTAAGTGATAAAGCAATAAATAAATAAATAAATTTAGCATTGATCCTTGGAGGATTGGTATTTCCTTTATATTTTTTTAATATTTAAATAATTATAGATTTACATACTCTTGCAAAAATAATATGGAATGGTTACTTACAATCTTGCCCAGTTTTCTCCAATGGTAACATCTTTTCTAATTACAGTATAATATCAACACTAGTAATGCATTCAAAGGGAGTGAATATTTTATGCTCTCCATGGGGCTACTTTTTTTTTCTTTATGTGCACAAATATCTTATGAATAGAGGCTGTTTTGATTCTGAGGGTTACTAAAAATAGTCTGCATACTCTCAGTAGAGTGTTAAACTAAGTATTAGCTGTAGATTCTAGAGATTTGTGGATATAAACATTATGTAAGGTTGAATTTTGGTGCTTATAGCCATTTGATTAACTAATAATGCCATTCAAATATCTTTGCAAGCCTCATCTTTGCATTCCTAGGAATTGATTAGTGGGTCAAGGTTAGTTTTGATAGCATTAGAAGCCTCCCTGTATGAGAAAGTAGACCAGACAAATGTGTGTTGTCAGTTTGAGAGATACTAATTCTGTTTACTGGGAATTTCCTTGTTCAGAAGCTTTAGTTGTATCATGTCTGTCATTTTCATAAATTAGAGAAAATATAAGCTTTGTATATAAACCTCTGAAGAAAAACTCAACAGTGACAAAAAGTGAAATTATTCTTAAACTGATCAATTTCTTGAGTGTTTATGTCAAGTTAGGACTAATTAGTTAGGACTAATTAGCAGTATTAATAATAGAAAAAAAGATGAGCCAATTAGAATATAGTTACAACATACAACATATGCTATAATCCTGAAAAGACATGTGACTGATGATGCATTTATTTGAATACTGAAACTTTTTAAGTTAGTAGAAAATGTCATGTCAATTCTGACCCTCATGCATTTTTTCATACTTCTTCCCCAGGAAGGTTTTCATGTTATTACTTTTCTGAACCCATTTATATGCCTTTTATCTTAGTTTTCTTTAAATTATCCTTAGTTTTATATTGTACTCTAGTTCTACCATCTGCCAGATGGAAAGCATTCTGAAAATGCAGCCTATATTTTATATATTATTGTATTCTAACCCAGCAAGCTGTATTTTTAGATGTGGGCTCTGCGCTTTATGAATGATATTGAATTTAATTTCTCATTTTTAGTATGTATTTGGCTATAAATGAAAATAACATAAAAAGTGTTCATATCCAAATTCAAAGATGGGGCAAAACATATGTGTACCATGAAGAGAATTTACTTCCTTTCTCCTAAGAGAAAGGGAAATTTTAAAATATGCCAACATTAAGTTTTTGGGGGAAACAAGAGGATAGTAAAGAAAAGGGAAGAAGAAAGGAATTTCTAGTCTTTCATTCTTCTGTTCCAGTGATGGACGCAAACTTACCAAAGAACACAGTTAAGTAGCTCAGCACAGTTTATAATACATTCTCTGTGCCGTGGAAATTGTCCAGGGGCTCCCATCTATTTTCCAGATGGCTTCAGAATTGATTAGGATTTGAACAGGAGCTGTACATCACCCATCTGCTCCTATATCAGCTTGGTTACCTGTTTCTTGACATTCGCATTGCCACCCATACTCCGACCCTGAAGCTTCTCATGGTCTCATACTAGTTCAGTTTCATGCCTGCTTGGATGGTTCTTGTCGAAGTAAGACAGAGTATACATGAAACATTAATGTAATGCCCACCACATAATAAATGTTCAATAAATGCATAAATGCTACTCATTGTATAAAATAAGGCAATGGACCTATGCTTTTACGAGTGGTAAACTGCTTGGGCTCTGGGTATCTGCAGAGATTCATCCACTAATCTTAGGAGCTGGTTAAATATTACACACTAGCACTTGTGAAAAGAGGCATTAGCTGATACCACACTTTCAGCTATTAGTACAAAATCATTACGTGACCGCTGGCTCATCATTGCTGAGGAAGCTAATTGAAGGAAATAATTTTGTTGAGACAAACTTTATTGTACAGAAATAAAATATTGTGCTTAGTTTATGAAAGCAGAAATCAAGAGACTAGGTACCAAGGGGATAAAGTGGGTAACATCAATCCCTGACACATCCATTTGTTATCATTCTGTCATTAAATGCCACTCACACTTCAAACAAATACAGGTGTTTTGAATTCCTGTCACCCTCTTGCCCCCAAAATAAAACCCTTGGACAAAATAAAACCACTATAGGACAGGAAATATGAGTTTGCAAAGTATAAGGTACTGAGGAACCTTCTCTGTAAATCAGCACACTATACGCACCCGGCATAGTGCATAGAACTGAAATACAAACTGCCAATGTTTTTTCTCTGCAAGTAGCGTTTGTTTTACTGTTATGTGAATTTATTGTCTGCAAACTCTGCCACAGCCTCAGAAACTGAACTCCCGCATTTATCCATAGAAGAACATGGTGATAATCTTAACCCTGTCTTCAAAGATATATTATATGCAGCTTTCTACAAAAGGAAAGAAATGTGTTACTTTTTCTATGCTAGTTAAGCTTGGATCTTCCTGGTCCATAAATTGACAGTAGCTATGAATTGTACTGAAATCTGCTGCATGGTTTTGAGATGATTCTTCTGTACACTGGGGATTTGGCTTTGAAGACAACATTCTTTTTTCTGCTTGGGTGACCAGCCTGCATTTTTCATAACTCCACAAATGAAAACTATGCTACAGCCATGAAGAATGGTATTATTGAGACAGAAACAGAGCAGACAATAATGATTTGACCACACGAGTAAGCATAGGTAAAAACTTTTTTCTTTCTGCCATAGTTATATAAAAATTTAAAATGTAGCTCTCCAGGGTCAAAATTTATAATGCCTAATAACAACAGCAGAAATAAAATGCATGGTATTTTATCTCATTCGCTTGTACTATCATCTTTACTTTGGGAAAAGATGCAGAATGACCAATGGATTATTATGTGCATATTTTTAATTACAAAATTATTTTTATGCATATTATAGACAATTTTGAAAAAAGAGACTTATATAAAATGTAATTAAGAACTCTCAGTTTGTATAACTGAAACTGGACTTGTTTTCCCTACCTTAAACGTCAGAAAACTTGTCAAAATATATGACACATTTGATTTCTGACATTAGACAATAAGCAACACAAGATGGCGATTTAGAAGAGAATGGAAATAAGATGAGACCTATAGTGATCTTGGCTTTCTGTCTGGAGGCATTTTCCATATTTTAGTGCAGAATAGGGGACCATTAGGAGATCAGCTGAGAAAAAAGATATTGAAGCATAGGAAGGTAAGTCAGGTAGAATTTACAGAGCAGATGGTAAGTAAGGAAAGAACTCCCAAAATCTACATAGGGGTCCCTGGACTTTGTTGCCAGAAAATAAACTATACTTATGTATGGAGAATTCTGTACAATATTATTTGTCTATTGGAGGTCTATTGGAGAGCTGTAAGGTACATAATCACTGAGTTTGCCCAACATTAAAATGTATTAGATCTCTGTCCGATCAGAATAGAGAGACCTTCATAAATACCTGGAACATCTTGTAGAAAGTACAGAAATGTTTTACCTTTGTGGAAGAGCTAAACAATCCCTAGAGTAAGGGGTACACCTACATCAGCCTTGAAAAGATAAAATTTATCCAAAATTTATCAATTCCCTACCAGAACAAAGTTCAGTACTTAAAAAAATACACAAACTCAAAAAAAAAAAAACATTAAAACATTACTAGAAATAAAAAAGCAGGAAAATGTGATGTAGCCCAGGAGAAATGCATCAGCTAATAAAAAAAGATTTGGAAATGACAGAGATTATTAGATTAGCAAACAAGGGCTGTAAAATGGCTACTATAAACATGCTCAATATTTTTTTCAAAACATGAAAATAATGAAGAGATAATGGAAGACACACACACACACACACACACACAAAATAGGATTTTTAGAGCTGAAAAAACATTTACTAGGTGGGATATAGATGAGAGAAAACAATGTAGAAAAAAACAATCAGTGAAGCTGATTAAATGCCACAAAATACCATCTGCCAAAGAATCTCCAATTCTCTCTAAATTGGAGAACAGAGAGAGAAAAAATGTTGAAAAGATAGTGTGGTATTGGCATGACACCCATACAGAAATGGTCATTGATTATTGACAAAAGTGCCAAAATATTTCATTAACAAGGAAAATTTTTGAACAAATGATGCTTAAACTAGATATCTGTATAAAAGAATGAACCTCAAACTTTAATTTGTACTACTAACAAAAATTAAAGTGGATATAAGAGAAAAATTTTTATGAGTGTGGAGTATATATAATTTTTATGAGTGTGGAGTATAAATAAAACAAAGATATTTTAGACAGTTTTCAAAGCACAAATCATGAAGGAAACATATTGACACATTGGACTTTATTAAAATTAAACATTTTTTCCTTAAAGAATACTTTATTAATGAAATGAAAATGCAAACCCCAAATTGGAAAAAATTACAATACTTATCTCCAGAATATATAAAGGACATTTACAACTCAACAATATGAAGACAAATAGCCCAATTTAAGAAAATGTGTAAAATATTTGGATATTCATTTCATACAAAAAGTGATAATGGCTAACAAGCACATGAAAAGGTACTCAACATATTAGTCATCAGGGCAATGAGAGTTAAAGACAGTGAGATAAAACTGTGCAACAACTAAAATGGTTACAATTTAAAAGAATGAGAATACAAATTTTGGCATTTGTGAAACAAGTGGAATTCTCAAATGTTGCCACCACTTTGAAGACAATTTGCAGTTTTTTATTTTATTTTATTTTATTTTAGTAAAGTCAAACATACACACTTGTAAATAATTTTCCTATTCAGTATTTACCCAAGAAAACTCAAAGTGTATAGCTTCACAAATACTTGTGTAGATATATATTTTTTAAGATTAAATTATATCTTTCAGATGAAAAAACACAAAGTTCAAAAGCTAAATGTTAGAGAAAGCTATATGATGCAAACAGTGGCTAAGAGAGACTAGAATAGCTACATTAATATCTTTCTTTATAATTTTCAAAAATTGGAAACAACCCAAATGTTCAGGAATAAATAAATGAACAAATTTTAGTATAACCGTAATGAAATACTACTTAACAATAAAAAGGAAAAAATGGGCATACCTCATTTTACTGTGCTTTACAAATATTACTTTTTTACGTAAATTAAATTTCATTTAGAGAACATACTCATAGAGATGTGGAGCAAGATGGCCAAACAGAAGCCTCCACCAATAACTCCCCCTGCAGGAACACCAAAATTTAAGAACTATCTACACACAAAAAAGTACCATCATATCAACCAAAAATCAGGTGAGCGATCATAGTAACTGGTTTAATGTCACATCACTGAAAGAGACATTGAAGAGTGTAGGAAAGACAGTCTTGAACTGCCTATGCCACCTCTCCCCCATCTCCTGGCAGTGGCCACATGGCTTGGAGAGAGAATCTGTGCACGTGGGAGAGGGAGAACACAGTGACTTAGGGACTTGGCATTGAACTCAGTGCTATCCTGTCACACAGAAAGTAAAGCTATGCTGGGTTTGGCTGGCACTCATCCACAGAAGGAGCATTTGGACCAGCCCTAACCAAGAGGGAATAACCCATCTCAGTGGTCAGAACTTGAGCTTTGGCAAGCCTCACCACCACAGGCTAAAGGGCTCTGGGGTCCTAGATACCCTTGAAAGGAAGTCTAGGACACAAGGTCTGAAATTCCTAGGCAAGTTCTAGTGCTGGGCTGGTCTTCTTCGAGCCAGGGGACTAGGATGGCATGTGATCTGGGGAGACACCAGCTGGGGTGGATAAAGGAGTGCTTATTCAACCTCTCCCTTAGCCCCAGGCAATGCAGCTGGCAGCAACAAAAGTAACTCCTTCCTTCTGCTTGAGGAGAGGAGAGTGAAGAGTAAAGAATGCTTTGTCTTACATTGGATATCAGCTCAGCCACAGTAGAGTAAGGGCACCAGACAAGCCATAAGGACCCCATTCTAGGCCCTAGCTCCCAGATGACATTTCTAGACTAATACCAATCCTACTCAAACTATTTCAAAAAAAAGTAGAGGTGGAGAGAATACTTCTAAAACTCATTCTACAAGGCCAATACTACCCTGATACCAAAAAGAGAAAAAGACACCTTAAAAAAAAGAAAACTACAGGCTAATATCTCTGATGAATATCAATGAAAAAATCCTCAATAAAATTCTAAGCAAACCAAATTCAACAATACTTTTAAAAAGATCATTTACCATGACCAAGCGGGATTTACTCAAGGTATGCAAGGATGTTTTAACATATGCAAATCAATCAATATGGAATATCATATAAACAGAATGAATGACAAAAAACATATGATCGATTAATGCTGAACACTCATTTGATAAAATTCAACATTTCTTCTTGATAAAATCTGCCCAAACCTAGATATAGAAAAAACACACCCCAATATAAAAAAAAAGCTGTACATGACAGATGCACAGCTAGTATCATACTGAATGGGTAAAAACTAAAAGCTTTTCCTCTAAGATCAGAAATTCAACAAGGATACCCATTTCACTACTGTTTTTCAACATAATACTAGAATTCCTAGCTAGATCAATCAGGCAAGAGAAAGAAATAAAGGACATTCAAATTGGAAAGGGAGAAGTCAAATTATCCTTGTTTGTAGATAATATGAGCTTATATTTAGAAAAATCTAAAGACTCTAACAAAAAATATTAGAACTGGAAAACAAATTCAGGAAAGTTGCAAGATACAAAATCAACATACAAAGCAGTAGCATTTCTATTTGCCAACAATGAACAATGTGAAAAAGAAATTTAATAAGTAATCCCGGTATGTAAAATTAAAGACCCAGAAATTAATCAAAGAAGTGAAAGATTTTTACAATGAAAACTATAAAACACTGACGAAAGAAATTGAAGAGGATACAAAAAATGGAATGATATTCCACGTTCACAGATTGGAAGAATGAATGTTGTTAAAATGTCCATATTTCCCAAAGCAATCTATACATTCAATGCAATTCCTATCAAAATACCAATGACATTCTTCAAAGAAATAGAAAAAAAAGAACCTGAAATTTATATGGAAGCACAAAAGACCCAGAATAGCCAAAGCTATCCTAAGCAAAAAGAACAAAACAGGAGGAATTACAATACCTAACTTTAAATTACACTACAGAGCTATACTAACCAAAACAGCATGGTACTGACATAGAAACAGACACATAGACCAATAGAACAGAATAGGGAACCCCCAGGAAAAAAAATTCACACACCTAAAGTGAACTCGTATTTGACAAAGGTGGCAAGAACATACACTGGGGAAAAGACAGTCTCTTCAATAAATGATGATTGGAAAACTGGATATCCATATGCAGAAGAATGAAATTAGAACCTTATCTCTCTCCATATACAAAAATCAAATCAAAATGGATTAAAACCTTATATTTTAGTTCTCAAATCATGGAAGTATTACATGAAAACTTTAGGGAAACTCTCCAGGACATTGGTCTGGGCAAAAATTTCTTCAGTAATACCCCACAAGCACAAACAACAAAAGCAAAAATGAACAAATGGGATCACATCAAGTTAAAAAGCTTCTTCAGAAAAAAGGAATCAATTAACAAAGTGAAGAGACAGCCCACAGAGTGGGATAAAATATTTGCAAACTACCCATCTGAAAAGGGATTAATAACCAGAATATACAAGGAGCAGAAACAACTCTGTAGGAAAAAAATCTAATAATCTAATTTAAAAATGGGCAAAATATTTGAATAGACATTTCTCAAAATAAGACATACAAATGGCAAGCAGACCTATAATAAGGTGCTTGACACCGTCTATCATCAGAGAAATACAAATCAAAACTGCAATGAGATATCATCTCACCCCAGTTAAAATGGCTTATATACAAATGACAGGCAATAATAAATGCTGATGAGGATGTGGAGAAAAGGAAACATTTGTATACTGGTGGTGGAAATGTAAATTAGTACAACCCCTATGGAGAATAGTTTGGAGCTTCCTCAAAAAACTTAAAAAAAAAAATAGAGCTACCATATGATCCAGCAATCCCAAAAGAAAGGAAATCTGTATATCTAAGAGATGTCTGCACTCCTGTGTTTGTTGCAGCACTGTTTACAATAGCTAAGATTTGGAAGCAACCTAAATGTCCATCAACAGATGAATGGATAAAGAAAATGTGGTACACATGCACAATGGAACGCTATTCAGTTACAAATAAATAATGAGATCCAGTCCTTTGCAACAACACACACGGAACTGGAGATCATTATGTTAAGTGAAATAAGCCAGACACAGAAAGACAAACATTGTAAGTTCTCACTTATTTTTGGGAACTAAAAAATAAAACAAACAATTTTAATATTAATTAAAATTAAAATAAAAAATAAAAACAAGTAAATGGACATAGAGATTAGAAGGATGGTTACCAGAGGCTGGGGAGGGTATTGGGGGATTAGGAGGAAGTTGGGATGGTTAATAGGTACAAAAAATAGTTTGAAAGAATGAATAAGACCTAGTATCTGATAGCACAACTGGATAACTATAGTCAATAATAGTTTAATTGTAGATTTTAAAATAACTAAAATAATATAACTGGGTTGTTTGTAACACAGTTGAGAGGATGGATACCTCATTTGCTATGATTATTATGCATTGCATGCCTGTATCAAAGTACCTCATGTACCCCATACATATATGCACCTAGTAAGTACTGACAAAAATTAAAAATTAAAAAAGAATAAATTCCTAGTAATGGAATAACTAGGTTTGTGGTAACGCTTGCATGGAGCAAGTCTTGGCACCATTTTTTCAGCAGTGTGTGCTCATGCTTGTTTTGTGTCTCAGTGTCAGGTGATGATTAGCATTTTTTAGCCATAAAGTATTTTTATTAAAGATATATACATTTTTAGACATAATGCTGTGACACACTTAATGTATATACAATATTATAGTGTAAACATAACTTTCATATGCACTGGGAAACAAAAAAATTCCTGTTACTCACTTTATTGCAATATTTGCTTTATTGAGGTGGTCTGGAACAGAATACACAGTATCTTCATAGTATGCCTTTATTAATATGTGCAAAAACACTGATAAATCTCAGAAACATGCTGAGTTAAAAGAAACCATACCAAAAAACCAATGACATTTATATATCTCAGGAACATTTGGAATAAAATAATCCATATGTATGAGTATATTCTATTTATATACATTTCTAGAAAATGTAAAACTAACCTGTGGTGACAGGAAGCAGATCAGTGGTTCTCTTGTGCCAGTTGGGGTATGCTGCTTTCAGGACTATTTCTCGGTGACACACTTGGAGAAAAAGTTCTATGGAGTTGTTGCAAAGGGGTAGGAGAAAACCTTTTGGAAAGACAGAAATGACCTGTATCTTCTTATGGTATGACTCTATATGTCAAATTCATTGAAAACATGACTTACTTTATGTTAATTATACCTCAAAATTTGACTAAGATAATTCAACCACTCATAATTTTATAGTTTAGTGGTATATATAAACTATATATATACCATATAAACAATACATAACACATTATGTATTGTTATTCCTATCTATGTACATATATACATTTTTATATTATATAGTTTAAAATTGTTTTTATGTAGGATATTTGTTTTGAGCATTGTCGTATTTTCTGCAGCTTTCTTTAGAATAAACTCCTAATAATGGAAGTACTAAACAGTTGTAATGTTTGAACTCTTTCAAAGTTTTTGATACATATATCCAAATAAATTTGTAGACATTTCTTGCAATTTACATTCCACTGGTTTTTTTAACTCTGATTTTAAGTTCAGAGGTACA
This sequence comes from Pongo abelii, assembly GCF_028885655.2. Classification (NCBI taxonomy): domain Eukaryota; kingdom Metazoa; phylum Chordata; class Mammalia; order Primates; family Hominidae; genus Pongo; species Pongo abelii. The sequence goes on from NC_071998.2 coordinate 29,417,486, forward strand.
AGTGCGGGTTTGTTACACAGGTAAACTTGTGTCATGGGGGTTTGTTGTACAGATTATTTCATCACCTAGGTATTAGGCCTAGTAACCGTTAGTTGTTTTTCCTGATTCTCTCCCTCTTCCCACCCTCCACCCTCCGAAAGGTCCTAGCGTATGTTGTTCTCCTTTGTGTATCTATGTGTTCTCATCATTTAGCTCCCACTTATAACAGAGAACATGTGGTATTTGGTTTTCTGTTCCTCTGTCAGTTTGCTGAGGATAAAGGCCTCCAGTCCCATCCTCTTATATTTTTAACTAAGAATTGCCTAGAACTGGTCATATATATGATCACTTCTGTCTTGGTTTTCTCTGTCCAATAATAGCCCATCTAGCAAACTTAGGTCCCAGCCTTGAAAGGTCATTGATGTATATTACAAACTGTGATTGCTCCCTTAGGTCCTCTTTAGGAACTAAGTATTGTTGCACACATTATTGTCAATATAAATTCCTGTGGCTTATGTATTAGATCTGAGTGATGATCTGTTACAAATGATCTGAAGTATAAAAATGTTTCAAATTGAATGGGGCAAAGAGTATAATGAAATCACATGCTGAACAGTGGTAGCTGGGAAAACTGAATACTTTTTAAAACTATTGTTCAAACTCTTATTTTAACTCCGCTTCTGATGAACACACTTTGGCTAAAACTTAGACAAATAACACAGTTTACTTACCTCTCTTTTCCAGTATTTGAGTCCTAGTCATCTGTCTTGCAGCTTGAATCACCTGGGAAGAAAACACGCAGAGTATTTACCTCAGTTAGGAGAATGCAGCACTTACAGCTGTTGAAAACTCTGCAAACTTTCTCTGTGGAAAGACCATTGCTGCAGCTGAATCAAACAATTTGCTCTTTGGGCATTGTAAATAGTGTGGTTATATGGCTGTACATGGACAAGTTTCTGAAGCAGAAACATATTAAAGTTTTTAGAGTGAGTTTAATTGACCATAACAATAATTCAAGTACAAATTTCTCAAGATTCTGGGCAGCATTCTGTGTTTCAGTTTTTGTTGCCGATTTATGGAAACAAGTGCATTTCTTATTCAAGAAACCAACTGCCAAGACCTTTTTAAAAATGATTACTTCACCCCATAAGCTGTCACTACTTATTAATTTTGGCTTTCTGTTTCAAAGAAATTACTACCACTTACAAAAATAGTGTAGTTGCAAATAGCACCAGTGAAACTGAGTATATGAGAAGAAAACCTAGTAGGCAGCATGGCCACACTGGCACCTCCAAGAACAGGGTAAAGAAATACAAAAAAGCCTAAACAACATTGAAATCAGCTTAAGCTCACATATTAACACAAGAACAGAATTCCTGAGCTTCTTTTAGATCTATTTCTCAGTGACACACTTGGAGAAAATGTACTATTAATTGAACATCAGTCACCTGCTAAATCATTGTGCTAAATTAATTACATTCAGTATCTTATTCATTGTTTCCAATAAATCTGTAAAGAAGTGGCATAAGAAAATTGAGGCTCAGCATATATAGGTGGTTATCTGAAGCTAATCAGCAAGTGGTAGAAATAACATATTCCTAGATCTCTTTAAATCCCAAGCTGCTTCTTTGTTTTGCCAAATCCTTCTAGTTTATAATTTTCAGGTTTCTTCTGATACATAGGAAAGTTAAATATGGTAGTCTTTAGAATCTCAGGATGGTAAAGAAATAAGGAATAAAGGTGTGTTACATACATCAGCAATAGTATGATTCAGGTTAGCTTAAAATGCTGAACATCATTCATTCAATAATTCATTCACTAGCCCATATAAAACCCGTATATTTTAATAATTTCCACTGGAAAAAAGTCCTTTGTATCTTACACTTAGGAGAGATGTTATTACTCAATAAGAAGTCCTTTGTAAGACCTTATTGTAGTCCCTGTTTTAACAAAAACACAAGTGGCTATCATTTACGAAGTCTTATTTTGCCCCAGGTACTGTGCTAAACACTCAACTTATCTTGCCTCATTTACCTTCTAGTCCAAGCCTGACAGGTAGGTAGAATTATCTACATTACAGTAACAAAATTTTTTTTTCTTTTAAGTTCATTCATTCATTCAACAAATATTTAAGGAACACATTTTATGTGCCAGATACAGAAAGTATAGAAGTAAATAAAGCAAAAAGCAATAATATAAGGTTATATATTTTAGTAACTTGGTGTCTCCTTTAGACTGGCAAGATCAAGGTAACATTTAAGATGAAGCCTGAAGGACAAAAAGGATGAACATTACAGATAGAACTAAAGTAGCTAGATCATAATGGGTAAGAAGGAGAATGTTATAGAAAGAAACTGAATATATAAGTAGGGCAAGATCATACAGGTCATTGTGAGCCCGGTGGAGGGATTTAAATATTTAATTTATGATGAAGAATCACTAGAGAGTTATAAGCAGGGGAGTAAATGACAATTTATATTAAAAAATAACACTCTGGATGCTGTTTGTTGAATGAATTGTATGGAGGAAAATTAGGAAGTTCTTGAAATGATTCAAGCATTATATGATGGTGGTTTGTGTGTGGATAGCAATGGTAGAAAGAAAAAGAGAGAGAGAGAAACACACTCGGAGATGCTAATGATTGAATGTGTAGTGAGTAAAAGAGAAAAAAAATAAAAAATAGCTTAGATTTTTGGCGTGATCACTGAGTATGTGGTGATGCCCCCTCTAATTGACATGGGGAAGAATAAAGGAAGACCAGGTTGGGGTTGGGGGGAGCAAGAGTTCTGTTTTAGCCTTGTCAATTTGGATATCACTAATTTGCCCAAGGTTACTCAAATGGTTGCTCTAGAATTTTAGACCAGTTTTATCTCATAATCGAAACCTGAGCTCTTGAGCTCCTGTGTTGCTACTAATATCCAGTTCCTAGTTGAAGGTTCTCAGCTCTTAAAACTTCATTAACTCAATGGCCATCCTATTTTATCTGGGAAAAGCTTCAACTTCAGTGATATCTTCACATCATCACTAGAGAAATCTTCATAAATGAGTATATTTATACCATATTTCTTTTTTCACTAGTAAAGAACATTATCCGAAAAGCAATTGAAAGTGTGTAAAAGGGAACGACACAAGTAGAATTTTAGTCTTGCCCAGCCTTAGTTAATATGAAATACAGGTGTCCTATTAAAATTACATTTTTTATTCTAATCAAAGTTTTACATAAGGTTGTAATTATGAAAATTAAAAAAAAAGTAAAGATGAAAACAGGGATGAATTTGTCCTTTCAATGTGAAAATAAAGGGAGTAATTTCACTGGTGAGAACATATGTAAGTAGTCTCTGGGTTATAAATGACTTCAGGAATAATAAATTAGAAATGTCATTGTCTGGGCTCGGTGGCTCATGCCTGTAATCCCAGCACTTTGGGAGGCCGACGAGGGCGGATCACAAGGTCAGGAGATTGAGACCATTCTGGCTAACATGGTGAAACCCCATCTCTACTAAAAATACAAAAAATTAGCCGGGAGTGGTGGTGGGCACCTCTAGTCCCAGCTACTGGGGAGTCTGAGGCAGGAGAATGCGTGAACCCAGGAGGTGGAGGTTGAAGTGATCCGAGATCACGCCACTGCACTCCAGCCTGGGTGACAGAGCGAGACTCTGTCTCAAAAAAAAAAAAAAAGAAAGAAATAGTCTTTAGATTAAACTAGCCGGAAAGAGGAGAAAAGTAGAAAGACAGGTAAATAGTCTTTTAATGCTATAATCATGAAACTAATTCGTCTTATTTGTGTCTTTAGGAAAGGTGTGAAAAGATGGTTTTAATATGTTATTAGCTAAATCCTATAACTCCATCTTTCATAATTAATAGGACTTATTTTTTACTTCATATTCATGCCAGGGCTAATTTACTACTAAAACAGAAAATAAGAGGTTCATAAACACTTTGTGGCCATAAAATAAAGAAAGGAAAATACCTCTTAAGTGGAAAATTGTGACAATTTTAGAAAAAAAAACCAAACATATATGTATGCCAGTACTGGCCTAGTTTCTGTTTATAGTTGTGATGAAAGAGTCTTTTGGATCTGCTTTTGAAAGGGGAAACTTTAAAACATAAGTTCAGAACCCATACAGTTAACAAAACTCCAAACATCGCACTACATTGGAAAAAATCTTTCGTGTAAGTAGAGATCGATTCTTAATTTCATTCTTTGTTTCTGGCCTAAACAACCGACTGTTGGACTGCCCCGTCCAAATGACTGCACAGTGTCCACACAGCTAAAAACAGTGCATTTGTTTCCAGTTCTGTCTGTTTTCATTAAAGGGCAATAATCAGGGCAGGGAAATACATTTCTGTATGTGCAAAGGATGTTTATGACCAAGGAGACTTCATTTCTGTGTGCCCTCATACCCATGGCTCAAACTTGCAGAGATGCCTTGCAATTTTAGTAATGCATTATGGCAGTTCTGGTGGCTGATTACTTAAGGGCCTTTGTAAAAGGATGACCTCAACCATCTTTTGTCACCTTGAGACACATCACTTCAATCTGTTTGATAACAGCTGATGTGGGTCAGCTATAGCTCAAAGCCAAAGGGACTGACATTAAGTGGGAATCTATTCAGAAAATATTTCACATGTGTGTATGTGTATGCATGCATATACAAGTATAAAATCTTTCCTTTGCTTGTTGTTGACTTACTAGAAACAGTATATTTTGGTAACTATATGACTATAATTTTGTTCACACTGTATTTTGACCAGCTGAACAAAAATATTTATAAGCATTTTAAAAATAAACTTTTCATTACGGTATAACATATACCTGGAAAAGTACAAAAATCATTAATGTACAGCTTGATGATCTTTCACAAATTGAACATACCATGTATTAATAATCACATCCAGATCAATGAAACATTACTAGCCTCACTCACTCTGCCTCCCAATCAATAATCTTTCCTCCCTGAATATAATTACTATTTTGACTCCTGACAACTTAGAATAGCTTAGTTTCTCCAGTTTTTTAAATTTACATGGAGTCATACGGTATATATTCTTTTCTGCCTGCTTTTTTTACCCTCCTATTTACAAGATCCATCAATGCTGTTTAATGGCATAATAGATTTCTATTTTCATCTTGATCCATTGATTAAAATGCTGTACAGAATGGTTTTAAAAATTTACATGCCCCCAAACTGTCCCAAGAATGATAGCTTTTTAATTACCTCACCAACACTGGGAAATTGTCAATGCTATAAAAATACCAATCCAGTGGACAAAATGCAATGGCATATATTGGTTTATTTCTACTTTTTATTTATTTGCCATTCGTATGTATTTTATAAATCATCTGTTAATGTACTTTACCTTTGTCTTGCTATTGTTATATAGTATTTTGTTAATTATTTATAATAATTTTGTATATTATGGATTCAATGATTTCACATTTATTCTGAAAATATTTATTGTGTGTCTACTTTGTGTCAGGGAATGTGCAGGCCACTGAGGATAAAATATTCATTAAGGCAGCATCACTGCCCTCATGGAGCTTATATTGCAGCCCTTTTTCTGCTATACTGAGCATTCTTTGAGGTTAAATCCGAGATCTGTTTATTGGACTTGCATAGGCGTTTATATCCTGTTTTCTCATAAATGTGAAATGCAGCATTTAAATTACCTTGAGTATACTAAGTGAATATTTAGAGTGTACATATCATTGAATTATCCATGGGTCCTCTAAGAAATGGACAAATCAATGACCAAGATATTCTAGGGATGAGCATCCCTGATTCCTTCTCAACATACACATTCCAGTATGGCAGAAGTGACATTAAGTTTTCTTTTTGTCTTCATGAGCGAGCAAATTAGTTCTCCCATATAGGGTACAGAAAATTTAAAATGTCCTCCCTTAATTTTTTATTTTCCATACAAAGAAGATGAAATATATAGTTTTGATGACTATAACTTAAAGTTATATTTATTCAATATTAAACGAACTGTGTGAGAAGCCTATAAGGTTGGAGGCTAATAGAAGCCTCTGCATCCTCTAGCACAGTAAACAAATTAACCTATTTCTTTTGTGTGTACTATTCTTGCAGCTGAAGGTAGGGTTGACACCTGAGGAGTTAAAACTCTGACTGTAACATTAAAACTTGTACCCAATAAATTAACTAGGCTAAGGTTATAATATGAGAAGCATGTCATTCCCATTGGCCAAGAAGACCTTAATACATCCTGCATATTTCTATTATATCCTAATTTCCACTAGCCTAATAGGCTTCAAGTGAAAATTAATTAACATTGAAAGTTATGACCTAAATTTCACCGATATATTTCTCTGCCTGCCTTCCAAATGAAATCTAGCTGCCTCTTTAAAGCCTATACAGTTAGTTTTAGAAGTTATCTCTCACACTATCATCTTATTTCATGGATATTCATATGATTTTTATTTACCTATGACATCCTCTGAGGCAAATATTGAGAAGAGGGATGCTAGATTAATGTGAAAGAAACTTACCTACATTTTGTTTATGTTCTTTATTAGAAAATTCTTTTGAAATGGACTTTATACATTTAAGAAATTCATAATGATTTAGCTTTGTTATTTTTCATTATTTTCACTAATGAAAAGCCTATTGATTTATATATACATAGCACACTATTTTTATTCAGCTAGGAAACACATAGGTCTGGCTTTAATATCTATATTCTGTAATAAAAAATGATTTCATTATTGATGCTCTTGTACTTGTGTCCATTCAAAAGGCAAATGTCTTCTGATACTTTTTAAAGAATATAGTAACCACCAAAGACATATAGACTTAAGATATCATGCAGTTTCTTTGACCAAATTTGAAATAATGATCAAGAGAGGCATTTTCATTTATTATAAATGATCTAGTCCAGGCATCAGTAAACCATACTGCATAAGTCAAATTATAGCTCTTTGCCTCTTTTAGAATGGCCCATGAGCTGAGAATAATTTTAAAATGTTTAAATAGTTAAAATAATATTTTCGATATGAAAAACGATATGGAATTCAAAGTTGAGTGTCCATTCATTTTGAATATCAATTCAAATTGTGGATATCCACAAGCATTTAACATATCCAATGGACCACTGCTGCACTCATCCATAAACTTCTTGTCTGTGGCTGATCTCTGATATTAACAAATAATTTAACTCTTTGGAATAGTCTTTTACATCCTATTCTGACTGACAAACAGAATCAGTCTTTGGAAGTATTATGAAGTTAGTTCTTATACTACTTTATGCCTTACCCCCTTGTGTGAGTATATTCCCACTACCTTCCCACCAGTAGTCCTTTTTGTAACCTCCCTATCCCACCAAAGATGGGTTAAACTTTACACATTCTAGTATGGCAGAGATGATATATTTATATTAAAATACAATCTTCTGACATTTATACATATCAATATGTCTACATGTAGGTAGGTAAATATATGTGTGTGTGTGTGCATAGTAGGTAAATATATATATATATATATCATATAGGTATATATAGGTAAATATATATATATAGAATATGTACCTATCTGTAGCTATATACACACACACACACACACACACGTATATACACATATTCTACTATTTGTGTAGATACATTTAGATAATACATATGTATAGTCACTTGTGATATGTATTTATGTATACTAATACATAAATATACATTATATATGATATATATTTATCACAAGAATGCTTCCCCACAAAAGTATCTGTATTAGTCCATTTTCAAACTGCTATAAAGCATTGCCCAAGACTGTGTAATTTATAAAGAAAAGAAGTTTAATTGACTCACAGTTCACCGTGGCTGCAGAGTCTCAGGAAACTTACCATCATAGCAGAAAGTGAAGGAGAAGCAAGATACCTTATTCACAAGATGACAGGAAGGAGAATGAACACAGGAGGAACTACCAAACACTTATCAAATCATCAAATCTCATGAGAAGTCACTCACTGTCATGAGAACAGCATAGGGGAAACCACCCCATGATTCCATTATCTGCACCTGGTGTCTCCCTTGACAGGTGGGGATTATGGGAATTCAAATTCAAAATGAGATTTGCATGGGGATACAAAGCCTAACCATATCATTTCACCCCCGGGCTCCCCCAAAATCCTATGTCCCTTTCACATTTCAAAACAAATCATGCTTTCTCAACAGTCTCCTAAAGTCTTAACTTATTCGATCATTAACCCAAAAGTCCAAGTCCAAAGTCTCCTCTGAGACAAAGCAAGTGCCTTCTACCTACGAGCCTGTAAAATCAAAAGCAAGTCAGATATTTGCTAGATACAATGGGAATAAAGGCATTGCATAAATACACCCATTCCAAATGGTAGAAGCTGGCTAAAACAAAGGGTCTACAAGCCCCATGCAAGACTGACATCCAGAGAGATGGTCAAATCATAAAGCTCTGAAATGAACACCTTTGACTCCATGTCTCACTCCCACAGCCTTGGGCAGCTCTACCCCTGTGGCTTTCCAGGACATAGCCCCCCTCGCAGCTGATTTCATGTGTTGGTGTTGATTGTCCAGATATAGAATCAACCTTAATGTTTGTCAGCAGATGAATGGATAAAGAAAATGTGGGCCACTGGCTCATGCCTATATTCCCAGCATTTTGGGATGCTGAGGTGGGACGATCACTTGAGCTCAGGGATTGGAGACCAGCCTACACAATATAGCAAGAACTCATCTCTACTAAAAAACAAAAAAATTAGCTGGACGTGGTGACACAAGCCTGTAGTCTCATCTACTCTGAAGGCACAGGCAGAAGGATGGCTCAAACCTGGGAGGTGGAAGCTACAGTGAGCTATGATTGCCCCACTGCACTTTTTCACAAGCGTTAGAGACACTGCCTTAAAAATAAAAAAGAAGGCCGGGCGTGGTGGCTCACACCTGTAATCCCAGCACTTTGGGAGGCCGAAGAACCCTGTCTCTACTAAAAATACAAAAAATTAGCCGGGCATGGTGGCGGGCACCTGTAGTCCCAGCTACTCAGGAGGCTGGGGCAGGAGAATGGTGTGAAACTTGGAGGCGGAGCTTGCAGTGAGCTGAGATCGCGCCACTGCACTCCAGCCTGGGCGACAAAGCGAGACTCCGTCTCAAAAAATAAAAAAAAATAAAAAAAATACATAAATAAAAATAAATAAAAAAGAAAATGTGACATTCATATGCAGACACAGACACACACACACATGCAATGAAATATTATTTATGAAGAAAGAAATCCTGTTGTATGTAACAACATGAATGACTCAGGAAGACATTATGCTAAATGAAGGAATCCAGGCACTGAAAGAACAAACCGCTTGATTCTACTTATATATGAAATCTAAAAAAGTTGAGTTTGTAGAAGCAGGGAGTAGAATGGTATTTGCCATGGGATGGGGATTGGGTGTGAAAATTAGAGAGATATTTCTCAAAAGGTAAAGAAGTTTCAGTTAGGCAGGATGAGTAAGTTCTGGAGATCTGATGTGCAGTATGGTGCCTGTAGTTACTAATACTATATTGTATGCTTGAAATATGCTGAGAGACTACATGCTCTCTCTCTCACATTTAATGCTCTCACATCACACACACACACACACACACACGTTAACATTGTGAGATGATGGATGTTAATTAGCTTGATTATGGTAATGATTTCACAGGGTATACATATATCAAAACATCACATCATATATCCTAAATATATACATTTTGTTAATTGTATACAATTTGTCAATTATACCTCAATAAAGCTGGAAAAAGTATTTTCCCCTTTAAGGATATTTTGACCTTCATCTGGTAATGTATTTGAAGACAAAAGGAATAGAACCTTTCTTCGAAAACACCTTTGATCACATCTGATGGTGTGTGAGTTTACTACATTTATGTCAGGAAGCTCTGCAGTAGTCATAATAGCAGCTGCCTAAAGTAATTTTGTTGGCACATTTTCCCCCAAATATTTACTGCATCTGACTTTTGGTAATTAAAGATATGGCATGTTTTTCTTAATATTGTTTTTTATTATTAGAATACAATTTAGATTTCAAAGGAAAAAATAAAATGTTAGAGATCTGCCATACAAAAAAGGTTAAAAGTTACTAAAGATGTGGAGAAAGTGATCACTTGACTAACCCATTTTAGAGTTCACCCAAAGAGTGTTACACCTTCTGCCCATTTTCTACCATTCTATATGTGACTTAGCTTTTTTGTTCTGTTTTACCAAAATATCTGAGACAGGTTTATTTATAAATGATAGAAATTAATTTCTCACAGTTCTGGAGGATGGGAAGTCTTAAGATCAAGGAACTGGCAGTTTCAGTGTCTGTTGAAATCCTGGTCTCTGCTTTCAAGATGAAGCCTTGAATGCTGTGTTCACAGGTAGTGGAAGGAACAGAGGGGCAGAAGGGCATACCTAGTTTTTTCTAGCCCTTTCATAAGGTAATTAATTCCTTTCAGGGCCCTATCCTCGTGACTTCATCACCTCCCAAACACCGCCACCTCCTAATATTAGTACATTGGGGATTACATTTCAACATAGGAATTTTTATAGACACATTCAGACCATAGAAATATGTGCCCATGATAATTGGAGTAAGTGAAATAAATTGCTTTTCAGTTTTCAAAACACAGAAAAACTTGCTCTTGCACTGGTATCACTAATCTGATAGAAACAATTTTCCTGCCTTCATTTACTCTTGTCTATTCATATTTTAAAAGTGTAGGTAAAAATAATTAGCAATAAATGTATTTTGATTTTAAATACTTTAGAAATAGTCTTTTATTTCAAAAGTAGAACAGGTTTGTTTTTAAAAAATTCAAACTATTGGAGAATCATGTCATATAAATAGAAGTTTTTTTCTCTGCCTCTGTCTCTACCTTCCAATGGAGTAACCACTATTAACAGTTTGGTATGTGTCCTTCCAGATCTATTTAAAGGGCATTATAAAAATAATATGTTATTCTGCATTTTGCTATTTTCATTTAACAATACATGATAATATGTCTTTCAATGTCAAGTAGATGGATATAAAGCAATCTTCTCATAGGTACCACATATTTTATGCAGACATATTTTGCTTTATTTAGTCATTTTCATATTGTAGAACTTTTAGAATTTTCCTAGGGTTTTGTGTTCGCTAATTTAAGGTATGCCATAAGAAACACTCGTATGTGCAAAAATTTTAAGATAAATATCTATGAAAAATAATTGGTTGAAAGAATGTGCAACTGACATTTTGACAGACAAAATTGTGCTTCAAAGACTTTTCTTTTTTTTTATTTTATTTTTTATTTTTTATTATTATTACTATTATTATTATTATACTTTAGGCTGTATGGTACATGTGCACGGGGGAGGGGGGAGGGATAGCATTGGGAGATATACCTAATGCTAGATGACGAGTTGGTGGGTGCAGCTTCAAAGACTTTTCTAAGTTACATTCCTGTAATCAATGTATGAGATTGTTCATTATCTTATCTCAAAATGAAATAAGACATTATCTCATCTCTGCATTGTATATATCTATATTTTATTATTTAATCTTATGTGAAGATAGCGTTGCATTTTGTTATTTTTTTATGATTTAAAAGAAGATTCAATAAATTTTCTAATGTTTATTGGTCATTTGTATTTTTGCTTTCATGAATTGCTTACCTATATACTTTTTTCAGCTAGAAGTCTTGGGGAAGTTTGCTTTTTATTATTGATTCATATGAACTGTTTATATATGATTTGACTTACTGTTGAGCTGAAAATTTTCTCCAGCTATCACATATGTTACAACATTGTTTGAAGTGTGTTTTCACCCACCATATTATTATGAACTGTTTCGATATTTTATAATTATATATTTTGCATCCTTGCTAGAAAGGAAATACCCAACCAAAGATTCTAGAATAAGCATTGTTTTACTTTCCTCAAATATTTTTATAGTTTTATAAAAAAAAACTCTTTAGCTAATTAATCCATATTGGATTTTCAAATATTGTCTTTAGATGGCTGATGCACATGTTCTAGATTTCACAAAAGTAAAAATAATGTTTTAGGTATATGGACATATCTGATTATATTGAATTTTGAAGTAGCCTTGAAGCTATGTAACTATTTCAAGAACATTTTTCTGCTCCAAATGTTTTATCAAAATCCACCCAAAAACCAAAGTGAAGAGCGAAATATATATCTCCCACTTTTTAAAAGACAGGAATGTACAAATGAACTCAATTAAATAACACAAATTATAAAATGAATATGCTAAGTAACCAACTAAGTTTTCATAGCTTTTTACACTTGTAAAAAGCAAGGAATAATATAAACGAAATCTGAACTACATCCATGGTTTGAAGGAAAAGTTACATGTGAAGCATGCTTCTCTCTAGCTAAAATGATACGGTTTGTTTTAGCTTAAGGAATGTAGAACAAATGATGTTTCATTTTAAAAAAGACCTACCCTACAATAATACTAGATCTTTTAATCTAAGAAGCAGCTCACCAAGATATTGAAAATTTGCATGGACCAAAAAGAGCTATTAAACTTCAACAAACCTAGTTCTCAGTTTTTCTGTTTTAAAAAGCAGAACCTTCTGCTATTTATGCACATAATAACCTGTATGAATGCATGCAAAGAAGGCCTTCCGGGGGGTTTATGTAATGAAATATTTTAGAAAACAGTTTTAGAGAATTGTTAAGAATTGGAAGAGACTGTAGAGATTGTGTAGAATGCATTCAATCTTAAGTTCAAACTCTTCATTCTTTTTTTTGAAAAATCACATCCATTTCAGAAAAGGAATTTATTTTTAATAAAAGATTCATTATTATGAAGAGCCTTACCATGTCAGTGTGTTCTAAAATAAAGTATCTTAAAAATAATTTTAGGGAAAGTGTTAGAATATCCCCAATCAATCCATAGAATGAGAATATAAGAAAGATAGTGCTAAGTTTTTTTTTTATCTTTCTACAGAATGTAATTAAAAAGTGTAATCTGTGAAAACAATATTACTTCAGCAGTTGGTATATGGAAATCCCCACTGCAATATTTCTAATTTGATGAGTGTCCAGATTAGATCATAAATTGGAAACATATGCAAACCATTAATTTGTTTTACATTATGATTTCTTAATATGCATGCTGTAATGCAACTGGGATATTTTATTTTCATATCTTCTAAGATTTCTAGGCCGCACCAGTTGTTTGTTGTTTCTGGAACTCCACTTTCTTTGGGGAATGGTTCTTCTCCTACTCTGTGGTTCTGATGTGGTTACTTGATACATAAGTTGGCCCATCACGTTGTTCCACCCCTCTACCCACCCATAGTGATTGCTATAAGGAATTGACCCATGACCACTAGGATTAGTACGGGTATTTCAATCAGATTTGACACATGAAAGATGGGGAATTTTTGGTCTCTTTTTCTTTAGAATTGGTTAGCTGTAAGGTGAAAGGCAGGCTGGCCGGTGGTCATCTTTCTGATCATGTGAAGAAATTCTTGTCTATAGCATGAGAGAATAAGAGCAACTGACAAGCTGGACCTGAAAATGTAGAAACAGAGTGAAAGTTCTTTGGCATACTTTGGAGTCAAGGCGGTTTCAGGCTTAAATTTCTTCATTAGTAAGCAAATGATGTCTACTATTTTGCTCAAGTTAGTTAGAGTTCTATTTTTGGCATTTGTGAAATACATTCTAGCTTCCGTGAGTAGGAAAAAATATAAACTCCTGTATATTCCAATATGATAAAACCAATATATGAATGAGAATGCCACTGTCAAAACCTCCACATTGTACAATTCCCTTTTTTCTTCATGATGACTTCTTTTGATCAGTGACTTTTAGGACTGAATGAAGGTGTCAGTATCAATCAATCTTTCAACATTACTAAGGTTTAATAATTGAGTTGCTTTTTAAATCAAAGTTTAGTGTTTTTCTTTCTGGTCACCAATGGATCATTGTGTACTTAGTCCTCTTCTGAGAAGCATTGCTTTATAAGACAGTTCCTTGCAATCTCAGAATACCAAAACAGGTATTTCCCACATTTCCTTCGGATATTTTAAAGACTTTACTGAATGTTTCAATTGATTTCCTGTAAATGTATTCTAATTATTCATTGGAACAAATAAGGGGCTCCTAATAAATGAAATGTAAATATGTTTATATGAAATATGCCAATTAATATTTTGTTTTTTGTAAGAACACTTGTCAGAACAAACTAGTTAATTGTACAATTTGATAAAAATGTTTGAACATTTATATAATCCTCCTATTCCGCTAACTCGTTTTATGACTCAATTTTACGTAATTACATGCACAGTACTTGTCATAGTGGTTTTCACTGTAAGGATGATATTGGAAATGTTGACAATAGCTAGTTGTGGACGCATCAGTAAAGAGTAAGTGTTTTGGTATCCTTTCATTCTAGTCTTGCTGAACAATATATCTTGTTTAAGAGTAACAAATTTTACCTCATTTTCCACATCTAGGAAAGTTAAGGTCAATTGATTGTATCAAGACAAACAAATTCCTTCAAACAAAATGAGAATTTCCCTCACTCTGTATTATCCTTAAATGATCCACTTGACATAGTTAAAAAGTATAAAATAGCTTGTATTGATAGGTCACAGGAATACTGGTATTATATCTATATTACTTTCCTCACCCTTTATTCTCCAGTAAAATCATTTAAAGAGCTCACTCACCAGCAGGTAAACATCTTTTATTTATTTATTTTTTTCACAGTGACTTTTCTGACATTAAAAGTATTATAGTAGCTGTTTTGGATGTGCCCATTGTAAGTCTTGAAATCCTGAAATCCAGGGGCCTCAGATGGCAATCAACTTTAAAAGATGGTCCCTATTTATGTTGTCACGGTAGCAGACATATCAAAACATCTTCTCAGACCCACTATTTTAACTGAGAGAAATAGTCACAAAGGGATCCTGGGTTTTTATTCCACAAGTGGTAAGCATCTTTGAAATACAATGTGAAAAATGTTTGTTATTTCATGAGATTCTAATGTCATTATAGTGTAATTGATACCTGAGATGGAAGGCGCAAAAGGAAAGAATTGACTCTGATAGCATAAGCTACCTGAAAAATGGCAAAGATTTTCTCTAAAGGGTCAGGTGGTGAGTATTTGGATTTGAGGACCATAGGACTTTGTAGCAACTATGGAGCTCTGTTATTGTATCCCAGCTAGCCTATAGATAGTACTAAATGAATGAATGTGGCTGTGTTTCAATAAACCTTTATTTATAAAAACAGGTACTAGGTTGGATTTGGCCACAAGCTGCAGTTTGTACACCCCTGAGCAGTCCTGATGGAGACATTCCTGACTCCATTCTGTGTAATGAGAAGACAGCTTGTGAGGAAGAAGAAGCTTAACTTAGGCTAAAACGCTTGAGATTGTTATTTGCCTTAAAAGCCTTCCCTTGTTACTTGGTATTACAAGATGAGAACTCGGAGGCCTGACTTCCAGGAACTTACATTTTAGTGAGAGATATACAATATTTATATAAATAGTTACATTAAAATGAAGAAAATAAAGTCTGTCATGAGAGAGAAACAAGAAATGAATAAGAGGAAAAGACAAACTAAGCAGGGAATTAACATTTCAGAGTCTCTCCCCTAACTTGTCAGAGATGGAGGCTATACAGTTTAGTGAAATATGGTCCAGTAGAAATAAAGTGAAACAACAGATGAGAACCCCATATGTGATTTAAAATTTCTAGTAACCACAATGAAAAGAAAAAAGAAATAGATAAAATTAATTTAAATAATATATTTTATTTCAACTGTTGTAGGCCAAATATTATTATCTCAACATGTGATCAATATAAAATTATTGAGGGATGTATTTTCTAATACTAATGAAATACATTGTGCATTTTGTATTTATAGTTTTTCTAAATTTGAACTAGACACATTTCTATTTCTCAATAACTATGTATGAGTAGTAATCATACTGTAGAGTACAAGTTTAGTGGCTAAGAACTTGGCTTCAGATTTAGATATTCCTCAGTTTGAATCCCTCCTTATTCCACTCCTTATTTAGCATATCCATGTATCAGTTTTCTGGTATATAAAATGCAAATAAAAAAAGTGCTTACCTGCATGTTTGCAAGAGTACTTAGCACAGTGTCTTGCACATGTGGAAAGTGCTCAAGTGGCATCTGATATTACTAAAAAGTTAATACCTTTCCTCATTCTCACATATTAGGTCTCTCTATATATACAATTTTGTCCCATTACAATTGTAGATATGACATGTGTGTGTATAATTACATACTTGCTAAACTAGATATATTCAAGGATTTTAGAAATGCTTATTTCAATTGACATTTTTCTATGGATGCTTACTTCAGATTAATTTACAGCAAACAGTACAACAGTTAACAATAGTAAATTTCAGATAAAATTATTTGCCTCTAAATACTCTCATTGTTAAATAAAAATACTTCCCACCCTTTTTCCTCTTCTGGAAACAAGCTAAATGTTAAACCATGGTGTCTTTTATAATTATCTACTGAAAAACACATGATTATGATAATTAAATGTCATTGTTTCTAATCTTAATTTAAAATAAAGTGACATTTTGACCTGCTTCAGTAGACTCGTCTTTCTAAAAGACAATCCAAATTGAACAAGGGCTCATATGAGCAAAGATTAGGCTTCCTAAGTCATAAAAACCACAGTCTTTGGACACAGTTAATTTATAAGGTGTTTTTGACTTTGAGGATTATGTGGGCACTTTCTATCTTTATATGCCCTCTTTTGGGGCATTTAGTTTTTTACTATTGCCTAACACTGTAGTGCCTGGGTATGCATTTTGAACTGTAGGACTTTGCACAAACTACCGTGAGTTTGGGTATCACCACAGTGAGTTTGGGTAGCACATTGTTACACGGTCTGTCCTGCCACCTGGAATTAAGGCATATATAGAAAGTCATACTGTAAAAGGCCGTAGAGAATTTACATGGTTTAATATTCAGAAATGAAAATCTGCAGAAGAAAAACTCAAAGGCTAAAATTCAAGAAAAAGAAAAGATTAAAAGAGTAAAACACTGAAGTAGAGAAAACAGAAGAAACAATGTTTATTAAAACCAAAGCCCTAGTATACATGGGTGAGTCTAAGCAGACCAGTCTCAATTACATTCAATACTTCAATAAAAATAGACAGCAGAATTCTGCAGCTTTGCTGTTGGAGACATTTCTGGGTTACATCAAAAACACTAGGAACTATGCCAAAGAATAAATTCAAGTAACACTGTCCTGGATTGTCTGATCCAAAATCGCCAGCATATTTGCAGCAAGTAAGGAAATACTGGGTTAATAAAATGAATCTTGTGATGACAATTTTATTCTTAATGTGATTTCCTCTTTCATTTTTCCCAAAGGAGACAGCTCTGAAAGAGAATGCAAGATTTATAATTAGGTCCCTCACAAATATGGCAATATAAATTGTATCTTTTAAAAATATTGACATGCTAATGTATATTTCCTCCTTGGTCTGGTGGATTATTTACATTAATGTGGCTACAATTTAGAATATTCTGCAGACATCAATTCAGAAACCACTATAATTCCCAACTTTTTTTTCAAAATTAATTCGTGTTTGTCTATTTCTTGATCCATTCAGTCTATAGTCATCCATTCAATTAAAAATATTTATTGAGTGCCTACTGTGTACCAGGGATTATGGCTCAGTACTAGACAGACAAAGATAACAATACTTTCTGCATAGTATCTACAAGCAGGAAAATGTCTACATTATTGCTAAATGGTTATTTAAAATACAAGTCATTGTTTTTCCTAATTTTGTACAGACTTTCATTGTGAACTTGCTGTAGAGGATTAGGGTGTTTAAAGTCCTTCTACAGATTATCAAAACACATGTCATCCTGTATTTTCACTTTAAACACATATTTGTAAAAGCAGAAACTTTGGCTCAATAGTATAAGCCAGAAAACTTCAGTGTCTAGCTTTGTTTTCAAAGGATTGGTTTTCTATTGAATATTTTCTTTATCCAAAATTGTGCTGGACCTAAATTGTATAAGAACAACTGCTTTCTATACTCTATGTGCCAGTCTTTATTTGCATTTATGAAGCAGAAAACTAGATCATACTTTGCCATATTTGGCTTTCAGCTGTTGAGCTCTGAACAGCAAACCTTTTAATCATGCCAGATTATGCGATTGTTTTGTGACACAGATGTACAGTCACTAGGGATTAGGGCTTGTTTTTAAATTGTCATTCAGCCTTCTGTATGCAGATAGAGCATTGCCTTCAGAAAGCTAAATATGGATTTTTCTGAAAATACTAACAAATGTTAGAAAAGGAAGACTTTTATTTCTC
The DNA here is from genome assembly GCF_028885655.2 of Pongo abelii. Classification (NCBI taxonomy): domain Eukaryota; kingdom Metazoa; phylum Chordata; class Mammalia; order Primates; family Hominidae; genus Pongo; species Pongo abelii. The sequence continues at coordinate 29,435,815 of NC_071998.2, forward strand.
TGCACAGCTTCTTAGAATAAAAAAATACATAAACTAAAGCATTTATAAGTATGTCTTTACTATATTTCTTTACTCTTCTCTGGAAAAATATAACATCAACATATTGACACATTTTAAAGGCATAGGCGGTTTTAAGAATAATCACTCCCTTCGATGTATACATAAGCTATTAGAAAAAAATTATATACCTGCAACTTGATGTATCAGAAATTTAAGTAAAACATATCATTTAGTATCTGAAAATGTATTAGGCTTTTGATAAATGGGTCTCTATCCACTCATGGTCCTTGTCATTAATAGCCAAATGTATTATTGGCCAAATCAATTTATGTTTTTGTTTTTAGTTAACTTTTATTTTGTTTGTTTGTTTGTTTCTATTTGCCAGACTCCTGCAACATGGGGTATATTCCCCTGCACCAACCTCCCCATGGCCCCAAGCCAATGAATGACTAATAAAGGAACACAAAACAGCTCATATTCCTTGCCTTAAGACAAACTCTGAGATGCAATATATTCTACACAATTTCAATCAGGGTAAGCCTAGGCTGGAATTTTACCTAAAAATCACAACTTTGCTTGGTTTCTTAGCCTCCTTGTTGTGCTTCCCCACTCCCTTGCTCATTTCTCCAGGGAGCACTTCTTTAATAAATTAGTCAAATCCATACTTTAGAACCTGTTTCTTGAGAATGCAACCTGAGAAAAATGTTATACCTTTGAAGTTCTTCAGCCTGAGTTTTGCAACATATTTTTCTCTTCTCACACTTCCAGCTGTTATTTTGGTACTGTCAATCTGCCTTTTTTCACTAGCCTTATATAACACATTCTAGATTTTTTTCATTTTGCTAGTTCTGACCTGCTGTAGACAGGTAAAGCAAACTTGGTAGATTTTGCATAAAGTTAGAGTATGCAGCTATGAGTGAGGACTTGAGGGGTTTTTTGTAGGTACTTCTTTCTCAGCAGGAGTTTTATCTTTCAGAATTTTTCTGTGAAATGACTTCCAAATAAATGAGTGCTACATGAGGTGCTAACGAGTGTGAAATGGTATAATAAAGTACCAAATTATGCAGTATAAAAAGAGAAGAAAGCAAACACCATAATAAGATGTTAATTGTGCCACACACTCTGATTGAGTGACACTGATTACTGAGCAAAACCCATCAAAGTCCTATTCACCCTGATACCTCTAGTCCTCCAGTCCCCCCTTCATCAAGCCATTAATGTGAATCAACACATTTTTCAACAAGAGACCACAGAAGTAAATCAACTTGGCCAAAGTTTTTATAATTTCAGGATTTGCGGGCACCTGGCTGCCTGTTGGGTTAAGAAATCTTTGTATTCTAGGAATAAGCCTAAATATGGAGAGTTTGATAAAGTAGTACACATTTGGCAATGTTTCTTTGGATGTCTGTCTTTTCACATGCTTCTACAGCAAACCTTGGCTATCTGCGCTATCAGCTCTAAGACATCTGCTACAAAGCATGGGTTCAATACAGTGGGAGAAAATATGAAAAGATGCATTCTCCAAGGTACTGCTAGGCCTGTGTAAATAAATTGGGCTTGAAAATGCCTTGCTAGGTGTGTCATAGAGAAAACTTTATGTGATTTTCTTTTCCACAAAACTCAACAGGATCCAAGCGATCTGTTTACAGAGAAAAAAACATGGTTTATTTTGGAGCAAGACATATTAATTTTTATTTTTGTTCTCAACTTTTTTCTCTTATTTCCATTTTGTTAATCTATGGATTTAGGATCTACTATGTGGAAGGGGTGGCCAAAGTCATGGCATCAAGATATTCTTTCTTTTTATATACAGAGTGTAATTTAATGGTAAAAACAAGACTTTGAGAAAGAATCTTTAAATTAGTTAAGCGAACAGGCTATTCTAGTGCCTCTATGAAGTTCAAAAGGCTGTATTTAGCCACAAACAGCTAGTATGCTAATTACTGGTTGTTATTAAGTTATTAAAAATGCTTTCTTTGAAAACTACTCCAGACAGCTCCTTGTTTTGTAGCTCATTTTGACCTTCGATTTATATTAAATAAAATACAAATTTCATTTCTCAGGAAACACTTTACATCACTCAATTTAGTAATTCACACTGGCCTTCACAGACAGATTCTCTTGCTTCAGTGGCATCCACGTGACCAAAGAGATGATACTCTCAGATGCTTATTATAATACTGCTTATGACATTTTCAGTACTATAAACACATTGCTTCTTTTTTCTAGGAAAAGAGTATTGTATCTTTAGTGAATGTTGTGTATTCATTGATATAAACGTATAACAATGAAACAATACAAACTATAACGTGTCATAAATGCAATATTGTCATGTTGTAATGGTGGAGTCAAAGATAAGCTCATTCATAGCTGACTTTGTCCTCATTACTGGGGAAACAAACAAACAGAAATCCCTTTAAGCCATTATTATTGTTATGTGTTTTGAATAAATCTGCTTTTCTGAAATTAATTACCTTTTAAGTATAAACTGATTCTTCATTCCATAGTTTTCTTGGAAAATGTACACCAATATCATTCTCACTGAATGATCATCTTTTTTAATAGCAATGGTGGAGTGGAATTGTGGTAGCTCTTTATAGTAGAATCCAGTGATACTTTATTATTGTAGAATGTTTTCCCATTTTCAAAAGCATTTCGTATTCATTTAATTTATTGTAAATAAATGAGTACAGTATTGGGAAATACATTTGTTCCAACCCTATGCTGGTATGTTTCAATTCACTAAACAGTAAATACCATGTAACACATATGGTTTCTCTTGTTCCCTTGCCTAACAGGAACCTCAGAGCTAATCTTGTGCTTAATTGCTGAAATTATTTTTATTTAATATAGAAAAAGCATTTCTATAAATCACTTAGTCTTGTTTTAATGGTCCAGTTGAGTATACATTTTTATAGTGAATTAAAGCAAGTGCTTTTTAGACTAATAATTGAGTAAACAATAAACAAACCCATCTAATGGTGGCCTGTCAGGTAAAATGGGAAGACATTATTAAAGTCTCTTTACAGCAAAGAAAAGTAGTTAAACAATAAGCTTTCTTTATTATCCAAATCTGATTTCCTCCTGAAAACATGTTGGATATTTCATTATTTTAAATATTAAAAAAAATAAGCTGTTCCTCATTCATACAAAAACACCAACCAATTTTTCCCAATTTAAACATTTTCAAACACCTATTTAACAAGCCACCAACAATTTTTACACAGTAGAAACCATTTAAAACAGCATTTACTTCAATATCTAATACTTAATGAACTCATTTATGGGTATGTTTTTGTACAGCTTACAATAATATTGTTCAGTATTACGTACAGATTATACTCTAACTCTGCAAGAAAAATGTTCCATAATGTAAATAAACAATGAGGAAATCACTTAGGTAAAATATTCAATTACCTTCAGGATGGAGCAGTTCTATTTCTTGAGAGCTATGGGGAGATGGAGGAGTTGTTGGCAGAGGCCATGGTTTAGGGCCTCATAGAAAAATCCCTGGCAGGCCTAGAAAACCAAGGTACTTTTGAGTCTTGCTGCAGAGACTGTTTTCACTTCTTCCAATAAAGACTAAAAACTTACAGTAACTTTAAATAAGCTAGCTTTGCAGTTGCTATATAACAGAAGTAGCAACAGCTATTCATAAACCAACATATCTGACAACAAGTTGTTGAAAAACATTTAACTTTTTGACATGCTATCCATGAACTTTAATGGAAGATCCTACTTATAAAAGATGTTATAGGGGACTAAATTTGTTCTTGATCCTTTTAGTATGAGGGCTTCAAGATTGCTGCTTTTGTTATACCTCCATCATCTACACAACTGTGAGGAAACAGACCAAAGTAGAATTCCTCAAAGCCTGGATTTTAAAAGAGAGAATGGATATTTCCTGAATGAAGTATAGCATAGCCAGGAATTTAATTATGCATTGCTGGAGGCCACAGGTGGAGCAGCCAAAGACTCCACCATCTGGGAAGTGGATGAGGATTGGAGTGGCTTGTATCCACATCACACAGCTGGCCACTGGGCTGCTCACCACCACTGAACTGGCAAGCGGACATGAGCTGTCCTCCCTCCCACCCAGCCTCCCTGCTGTGTTCCTGGCAGGCTCATTTGGCAGGCTCCTGGCCACCTGCTATTTTCCCTGGAGTCTGGAAATCTTCTTTTAAAATAAGCCAGATTATTATTTGGCTTTCTTTTTTTTTTGATATGGAGAAAAAATTCTTCTTTACCAAAGTGAATACACTCCTTTATTGATATACAATTCCATCTGAGTTCTTTATTTTTCTCAAGTGAGAATACTGGGAGGATATTTTAGTTCTCAGAACAAAAGTATGAATGAGTGTGAGATGTATATAAGAACTTTTGCTTGCATTTTGATGTTGTTAGTATTTGTTTCTGTGGATGTTTACTACCTATTTAGGCTTCTTTTAGGTAAGTTTCCTTTGGAATTAAGTGTGATAACTCTCAAAGAAGTTCTGAATTTATTAGTTATCACAGGCGTCTATAAGCTACCTAGTTATTCATTCACAACTGAGAGACTATTAAAAATACAAAATAGGCTGGGCATGGTGGCTCACACCTGCAATCCCAGCAGTTTGGAAGGCAGAGGTGGGTGGATCACATAGGGCCTGGAGTTCGAGACCAGCCTGGGCAACATGGTGAAACCCCTTCTGTACTAAAAATACAAAAATTAGCTGGGCATGGTGCCACACGCCTGTAATCTCAGCTACTCAGGAGGCTGAGGCCAGAGAATCACTTGAACCCAGGAGGCGGAGGTTGCAGTGAGCCGCGATTGTGTCCCTGCACTCCAGCCTGGGCAACGGAATGAGATTCTGTCTCAAAATAAATAAATACATACATACATATATACATACATACATACATACATGCATACATACATACATACATACAAAATAGTTTTATAATTATAAAACCCCAACAAGCTAGTTCATGGAAGCTGTACTTCTATGAATATACAATATCTTATTGCTTAGGCAAAAGTCCTTATGATACGTGGTTTCAAACTTAAAGCTTCTGATAAATAGCTGCATCTCATATCAATGAAAATACTTGACCAAAAGACCTTTGTACTTTTAAAATACTGTTACTAGTGTTGCTTTTGATGTCTAGCTTTGTTAAGATACAAGCCGTTTGTGGCCTTGACCAATTCTTGGTTTGACTTTTGCAGAGACCCCCACATGTCCAATTTCATGACTGCATTAAGATCACTAAGCTGTAATCTTTGAGTGACTGTTCCTCTCTGTTAATAGCTCTTTCTTCACTTTGGCACTTCTGATTGCATTTCTGGTTAACAAACTCCATTCCAAGAAGTGCAATTGATTTTGAGGACTTGCAAACTGCTGCAATTGAGGATCCATATTTTTACTTTTCAGCCTTTTTCTCTATTAAGCTGTATGGACCGAAGCTTGTAGATGCCTTACCCCATGCTTAGAAATTACATTTGTCCCCAGGCACACCTTTTCATGCCTCGAGGAGGGAATATTACTCATCTTATGTCAACCTCTCTACTTCAACCCCGTGAAGAATATCTTTGTATTTTTCTCATAGTTTTATCATTGAATCATTGCTTTCAGTTACTAATTATAAAGAATTGATAGATACCTTTGCATCTTGTCAGTATAGGTAGACGTATTTGTCTTTTTTAAAGCATATAAACATGAGATGTACAGCCATGGAACACAGGGGACTCGCACTGGAGCCTGGCTTGTTTACTGGGTGCCTGGATAAGACAGGCATGCTCAGTCCCCTTTATCAATCCAGCTGTCCTGAAAAGAGCAGAACTTGCTTTGTTTCAAAGTTGTAATTAATGGGTCATTTGACCTATACTATGAAACTGTACATATATTTATAAAGATAACGATGTATATTATGTATTCATCAAAGAAAATGCTACAGTTTTATACTAAAGGCATTGATATCATATATTGTTGAGAATAAATAAAATTTTTGCAATGACTTTACAAGCTAGGTCTTAAATGTACTACAAAATACAATTGGATTCTCTTGTTTACCATCCAGCACTAAAGCCTACAAAGAAAATTTAAAACAATCTATATAGCAATTAGATAAAAGCCATCGTTGGCTGTTTCATGCATCTATTATAGAATATACTTTACTAAGAATTGATTTTTCTTATGATATCACTAGAGAAAAAAGCCAATATATTTGTTAAGAAGCATCCAACTGAAACACTAGCCTAAGATTTGGTAAAAAGTGAACATTTATTTTATTTACAGTTATAAAAAAAGAAACAACTTTCAAAATCAGGTCAAATATGTTTAGAGTCAGTTTTATTGAATAGACTAAGTCACTTGATTGTGATAACTGGAACCCTGTGGCCAAGAAAATTTCTGGCAAATCCTCTTCTACTGTGCAGAAACTCTACCTCAGTATTTTAATATGTACCTCTGTATCATATATTAGGTATGAAAAAAGGAAAATTGCAAATTTCAAATTTCAGTGTTCAAAAAAATAGTTATAATATCCTTCCCTCTCAAGTATATGCTATCGTTAGGACCTTACCAAAAGTTACAGTAAAAAGTTCCATTAACTTTTCTGTTTCTTTGTGATGTGTATTCAATGCAGAATTTTAGTTTTACATGTATTCACAGTGTGCATTTGTGCAAAATGATACACAAAAAGATAAACAAATTCTGTTTTTAAAAAAGCAATGTGTTTTACCTTTATGCAAAAGTATCCCATTTTAGCTAGTATCTTTATGTTTAATTGGTCAAATATCTACTTGTCATCATCAGCTATTATTATCTGGTTGCCAGAATTTGTACAAACATGAAAACAGATGCACAGGCAATGTGACAATACAACTCTAAGGTTTCCCCTGCTGTGATCCTGCTTTTCTAGTTTCTGCCTCAGTCTTTGGGCCATTGTAATGTAGTTTATAGGTGGAATTGTGGTAGTAAATCATATATTATATCTTTTTCTATTACATTAAGTATTACCTGTTTCCATGAAGAAAAATCCTGTTCATTTTATGTATTATGACCACAAGTAATTTTTGTACACTCACTATTGGTATAATAGTATAACTGCTACAGACACTATCAAGTATAAGACTATAGACTAAAACTCATTGTTTAAACCTTGAGAAATTAATTGTATTTTGAAAATTAGTAGAATTTCCAGGCTGCAAAGGGCATCTTTGTGTCAGAAACACTTTCAATGATTGGGGGGAGGTATCATCTTAATAAAGTCATTTGTTTAGAAAACCTATCCAGATAATGCAGAAATGGAATGAGTGAAAGATAGGTACTAGATGGAAAAAGTTGAGCTCAACATACACTAAACAAACAAACAAACAAATGAAACTACATTTAAGATGATATTATGTATTTCTGTCTCACAATTCCCACATCTAATATTGGGTGGCATCCACTAAACTTCACATGATTATGTGCCATTTTTATATCATTGAAAGGGGCTTTTTCTCACCTATTTTAAGTGATAGATATGAAGCCTGAGCTCAAGAGGATTGTTGATGGATAACAGTGGAGTAATTGATTTCCTAGAGCCAATATTGACTATTTATGCTCATGAATATCCATCCTGATCATGATGGAGTTAAGCAGATTGTCAGGTAATGACTGTGAATTTACTCATAGAATTACTTAATAGGGCCTCTTCAAATGAAATCTTACGTTTTAAAGAAAATAACTGGTTCAAACATCATTTCAAATTTATAAACCACATCTCCAGTGCCATTTCACACACGAAAAATCAGTAATAGAACAGTCTTGGGGATTATTCTTTCATACAGATTTTAACTTGGAATCTATTTCTTGGACAGTTTTTGAAATAGGATATAAAGCTATCTTTCTAGAATAGTTGAGATGGAGCTCTGATGGACTAGATAATCCCTATGTTTTCCACGCTAAGCTTTTCATATTGCGATCTCTCTTCTAAAGCTATTTAGGAAACTCATTAACTTAAGCCTTGGCTGCTGTAATTACACAATTGTGAAATAGTGCGCCTTATATACGCTGTTCTATATGTTGTAAACAAGACTTCACTTTAACAAACAACTAAGAATGTGTAGCTATTACTTTAAAATACCAGTTCCAGAAGAAGGCAAGTGCAAGCGCAATGAAAAGTACAACTAGGCATCCCCTTAGTACAGATTTACTGTAAAGTGTATTTGCAAGCAGTTTGACTTAGTGGAGGATTAAAGCAAGAAAGAATCTCTAAAACAAATGTGAAGATTTGAAGGCAATGAACCACATTGATAATTTTGAAGGCAATGAACCATGAACCATGATAATTTTGGCAAAATAAAATCTAAGCTGTATACTTTAGAAAATTACGTTAAATATGAGTTGGCTAATTATAAATAGCTCATTACTTAGCAAAGAACACAGAAGAAAAACTGATTTTCTATGTAGAGAGAACCTTAAATGTCTTTTCAATATGTGCTCCTTTTAAGTAATATGTAGTTTAGACTATGAAATTGATTTTGCTCTTTTATAACACCCACGAACGCCATTTCACTTCTAACTATAGGTATCATCACTGTAATATTGTAACACGGGTACTTTTGTGTTTTTTTATTTTGAAAAATCCAGCATGTTGATTTTATTACCTATGTTTTTTTTAATAGTGAAAGTAAGGAGTTCATTGTTAAGAGAAGCCATGCTAATTGACATTTAAATAGGATATCCATGATGATTCATATTCTCCTACAATTTAAGCTGCTTCCTAGAAATTTGACAGCTATGATAGCAGCTGGTTAACTTTATCATTTGACTAAAAACTGGTGTAATGTTCTTTGAAATTAAATATGTCAATTTTGGGAATTCAAGTTGCAGCACCTGGAAGTGAAAGCACGTTGCAGTGGTTCAACCCTGCCTTTGGTATCAGAGAGAATTGGTTTTAAATCTTGACCCCAGTACTTTCTGGTGAAATGATCTTGAGCAAGTTTATTTTAATTTTTTATTAAAATACAAACATTTTCTTTGGGGCTTGGCTTGCAGAGAAGTTTTAAATATGTTAGGAGTATTTTATGAAACCTAATAGCAATAGTCAGACCTTTTATGGGGAACTTAAAAGACACTAGACTACTGTGGTACATCTGTTTCATTCTTCTTTCTACAGACCAATTTGCTCTACTTTACAAAACATATGGAAGGCAGGAAAGGATCACTGGAAGTGAGTAAGAGTGGGTGATTAACAGTTCATCATGACCTAGGAAAGAACCTCAAAAATTATCTACTACACATAACTAGAGTATCCTCATTTAGTAAATAGGGATAATAGTATCCTCCCTTTCAGGCTGCTGTGAGGATTAGTAATTATGTGTATGGAATGTTTCTGATTAGTAATTATGTGTATGGAACATTTCAGAGCCAGCAAATATTAGGTGCTTAATGAATGATAGCTTTATTATCATTCCTATTTTTCGCTAGGAAATATAAGAGCATCTAATCATTGCACAATATAGCCTTGGAATCAACTGACTTCTTGATTTGCTGAATTCTTGATTCGCTGAAGTCTAATAGGAGAAACAGAGTTCACACCTAAAGCAAGAAATGTAATTAGTAGTTGTTAATATAATGCATCCCCATTCCTCTAAGTGAGCCAAATTTCACACAATATGGCTGAGAAGATAATGTAAGTGGAAGATACAGTTTTCATTGTAATGGAGCATAGTTCCATTGGCTCAAATGGCATGTTACACGTGGCAGAGAGCCAATAGATGGGATTGGGGACAATGAAAGAGGGCTACAGAAGATATCTGCTTTGTTACTGTTTTTATTTTGAAATCCAGTATTCCTTCATCTTTTTGGAAAGTGTACCCTATTGAAAAAAACAAGCTATGTTTCTCAGTCTTTTTACCATGTGCATGTGGAGATGTGTTTTCCCCATATCCTTACTCCAGGGGTTGGTCTGTGACTCAGGCCTGACTAAAAATAACACCCATACCTTTGGCCACAGGGATTGATTGGTTCAACCATGGACATGTGATCTAATTGGAGCCAATAAGGCTCAATAAGAGTACGTAGATGCCTTGCTGAGAGAGGCACCATTAGTTCAGCTGTGCTTCAACATGAGAAAATAGAGCTCTGAACTTGTTGGCAGCCATCTCGCTACCACACAAAGCTTGAAAACAAACTCAGTACAGAAGACAGAGAGCCAAAAACTGGGGATAACTTGAATCCTTAGGACATTACTTGAGTCTCTGAATCAACTCTGGGGTTTGAAGCCATCCCTACTCCCAGATTTTGCAGTTACAAAGATCAGTTATTTAAGTTAGTTAGATTGCCTTTTCTGTCAGTTATATCCGCAGGCTTTTTTAAAATCTGAGGAGGTTCTCCAACCCAGCTTCCTTCTTTTATGTGTTTCACTAAATACATACTACCTTTTTAATACTCCATTTTCTTCTTTGTGAAAGGAAACAATGTCTACTTTAAAGGGTTTATGAAGATTAAATGAAACAATAAATGTAACAGCATGATTTTGTTCCACAACACTAGGAACAAAAAATATCCCATTACTCCATTTTCCTAAATTAATTTTAACCATAAGTCACACCATGACTATGGGAAGAGATCAATATCTGTCATAAATGGAGACCTTCTTCTTTAGTATGGCACATAATATCCAAAAAATACCTTAGATGGAGCTTCTGGCTTCTGCCCATTGTGATTGCTGCCGGGAAGCTCATTGTGAAGCCCTTATGGTCCATTAAAGGCAGTTGTCTCCACAGCCTTTATGCCAAGTGTGGGCACTGACAGCTATAGCTAGAGTTTCCAAGACAGTAGTATTGGAGGGTGAAGTTTCCAGGCATCAAATAAGCTTACCAAACAGGAGTCTTACTTAATTCAAGATTTCCACAAGGACCTTGCCACTTTGGAATCTTTTGCTGCATTACTTTCTCAAGTCCCTGTCACCCTTAGGCATCTCTTTCACCTTTCAACCTAGCAGTGCCACGTTCCCAACCATCACATCTTCCTTCTCTAAAATACCCATCTAAATTGCCCTCCCACACAAGAAGCGTTGCATAAAAGGTGCCTAACACTTTTACTTGGGGTTTGGGAAAACAAGTCATTAACAATCTCTGAGTACAGAAGACCAGAACTTTCTGGAAGACAGGAGGGCAGAAATACCTTTTCATTTCTCTGGGGGTCTAGTCTCCTCTGCTTCTCCTCTGGAAGTGGGAGACAGTCATAAATAGCTTGTTATTTTTTTTTTCTGCTACAAATATAGATTGTCAAGCAGACTGCAAGTAAGCAGAACAGGAATCTCCCAATAAGTGAATTATATATATATTTTTTATTATACGTTAAGTTTTAGGGTACATGTACACAACGTGCAGGTTTGTTACATATGTATGCATGTGCCATGTTGGTGTGCTGCACCCATTAACTCATCGTTTAGCACTAGATATATCTCCTAATGCTATCCCTCCCGCTTCCCCCAACCCCACAACAGGCCCCGGTGTGTGATGTTCCCCTTCCTGTGTCCATGTGTTCTCATTGTTCAATTCCCATATATGAGTGAGAACATGCAGTGTTTGGTTTTTTGTCCTTGCAATAGTTTGCTGAGAATGATGGTTTCTAGCTTCATCCATGTCCCTACAAAGGACATGAACTCATCCTTTTTTATGGCTTCATAGTATTCCATGGTGTATATGTGCCACATTTTCTTAACCCAGTCTATCATTGTTGGACATTTGGGTTGGTTCCAAGTCTTTGCTATTGTGAATAGTGCCACAATAAACATACGTGTGCATGTATCTTTATAGCACCCTGATTTATAATCCTTTGGGTGTATACCCAGTAATGGGATGGCTGGGTCAAATGGTATTTCTAGTTCTAGATCCCTGAGGAATCACCACACCGACTTCCACAATGGTTGAACTAGTTTACAGTCCCACCAACAGTGTAAAAGTGTTCCTATTTCTCCACATCCTCTCCAGCACCTCTTATTCCCTGACTTTTTAATGATCGCCATTCTAACTGGTATGAGATGGTATCTCACTGCGGTTTTGATTTGCATTTATCTGATGGCCAGTGATGATGAGCATTTTTTCACGTGTGTTTTGGCTGCATAAATGTCTTCTTTTGAGAAGTGTCTGTTCATGTCCTTCACCCACTTTTTGATGGGGTTGTTTGTTTTTTTCTTGTAAATTTGTTTGAGTTCATTGTAGATTCTGGATATTAGCCCTTTGTCAGATGAATAAGTTGCAAAAATTTTCTCCCATTCTGTAGGTTGCCTGTTCACTCTGATGGTAGTTTCTTTTGCTGTGCAGAAGCTCTTTAGTTTAATTAGATCCCATTTGTCAATTTTGGCTTTTGTTGCCATTGCTTTTGGTGTTTTAGACATGAAGTCCTTGTCCATGCCTATGTCCTGAATGGTATTGTCTAGGTTTTCTTCTAGGATTTTTATGGTTTTAGGTCTAACATTTAAGTCTTTAATCCATCTTAAGTTAATTTTTGTATAAGGTGTAAGGAAGGGATCCGGTTTCAGCTTTCTACATATGGCTAGCCAGTTTTCCCAGCACCATTTATTAAATAGGGATTCCTTTCCCCATTGCTTGTTTTTGTCAGGTTTGTCAAAGATCAGATAGTTGTAGATATGCGGCATTATTTCAGAGGGCTCTGTTCTGTTCCATTGGTCTATATCTCTGTTTTGTTCTCCAGTTCCATGCTGTTTTGGTTACTGTAGCCTTGTAGTATAGTTTGAAGTCAGGTAGCGTGATGCCTCCAGCTTTGTTCTTTTGGCTTAGGATTGACTTGGCAATGCGGGCTCTTTTTTGGTTCCATATGAACTTTAAAGTAGTTTTTTCCAATTCTGTGAAGAAAGTCATTGGTAGCTTGATGGGGATGGCATTGAATCTATAAATTACTTTGGGCAGTATGGCCATTTTCACGATATTGATTCTTCCTACCCATGAGCATGGAATATTCTTCCATTTGTTTGTGTCCTCTTTTATTTCGTTGAGCAGTGGTTTGTAGTTCTCCTTGAAGAGGTCCTTCACATCCCTTGTAAGTTGGATTCCTAGGTATTTTATTCTCTTTGAAGCAGTTGTGAATGGGACTTCACTCATGATTTGGCTCTCTGTTTGTCTGTTATTGGTGTATAAGAATGCTTGTGATTTTTGCACATTGATTTTGTATCCTGAGACTTTGCTGAAGTTGCTTATCAGCTTAAGGAGATTTTGGGCTGAGACGATGGGGTTTTCTAGATATACAATCATGTCATCTGCAAACAGGGACAACTTGACTTCCTCTTTTCCTAATTGAATGCCATTTATTTCCTTCTCCTGCCTGATTGCCCGGGCCAGAACTTCCAACACTATGTTGAATAGGAGTGGTGAGAGAGGGCATCCCTGTCTTGTGCCAGTTTTCAAAGGGAATGCTTCCAGTTTTTGTCCATTCAGTATGATATTGGCTGTGGGTTTGTCATAGATAGCTCTTATTATTTTGAGATACATCCCATCAATACCTAATTTATTGAGAGTTTTTAGCATGAAGGTTTGTTGAATTTTGTCAAAGGCCTTTTCTGCATCTATTGAGATAATCATGTGGTTTTTGTCTTTGGTTCTGTTTATATGCTGGATTACGTTTATTGATTTGCGTATGTTGAACCAGCCTTGCATAGTTAAGACTCATTGGCAGCCCAAACTGCCTCTTACTTTGAGGCACTGGCATGACATCTCAGCTTGCACAGGAGTGCACTATGTCTCAGGCTTTCCAGCAGAAGGAAGGAACTGGCCTTGAGTCCCAAGGATGGGGATAGGAGGCAGTTGCCACAAGTTCTTGAAATGCTGCATGGCCTGTCTAGTAATATCTGTACCTGTCCTTGTAACCACAGCCCAATTTTAGCTCAGGATTTAAGGAACTATAAAATTTCTAAATGAAAGACCTCAAAGAGAAGAACACCAAATGCTAGCCTTGACTCCCTCTTAAATCTTGGATTCTGGTTCAATTCTCCATGCCAACACCGCCATGTTTTTTTTTTTTTTTTTTTTTTCTTTTTTAACCTGAACCCATTAAAGAGATATTTGTGACTCCAGCTGCTGATTCCTGGTATCCTTATGCTCCCACCATCCCCAGGCTCACAGCGCACTTATACATTTTGGTTGTGCTGATATTAGACTTATGGTATAGGACTTCATGTCTTATAATTCCAGGAACCCCCTTTCCCTTTTCCCCCATTTTACACCATTAGCACCTACTGGATAACAAGTCTGCAAAATGTGTGAATGATGCCCCTGGGAATTTTTCAAATCTTTTGACCCTGGCTGAGGACAAAGCCTCGAAAAATTTTAGTAAAATAGCACTTCATTCTCCAATCATTTTTCAGCTAAAGAGTTTTTCTTTCCTTTGGACCATATTAACTTTTCCACATAGGTAGGAGGTTATGTAGGAGGAAACACTATGCTAGAAACAGAGGGGGAATGGGCTGCCTTACTGAACTATGTCCTTAGTTTATTTTGGACAAGTCACTTTCTAGCGCGTGTGTTCAAATCCTTATATGATTCTTTCCTCCGGATTTGTATCTGGAGATAAAGAACTGAGAGCCAGGTATGGCTTGCTATGTGACCTCAGAGAAGTTATTTTCCTTTTGTTAGATATCCCTGGTCCATGGATGCATGGCCAGCCCAGTGCCCACTACAGCAATTCTTCATCCAACTCGTTGTCCACAGGACACTTTCAACATTTTCAAAAGTGCAGAACGGCCACTGTTTTCACAAAAATGTTCTTGTCCTTTATGCCCTTCAGAGCTAGAATCTGTTAGGGTTAGGGAAGGGGAAATGTGGCCCTGTCCACATGTGTTGTATGTAGCTATGAAGCCAGTACCTACTGCAGTGGCCAGATGAGTAACCTGAGTGCTTTCAGTTTTTGTGCTAAGATTCCCTCTCCTGGCCTATGTGGCATCTATTCCTCCCCTTCTCAGTTTTGCTATGACCTTTGCTCTGTTCTTTGGACTCCTCCTGCCATGAGGAGTCATGTCAGGAGGAGACCAAAGGATTCTGCTTTATCATACCCATCGCATACTAAGCCCAGGGTGTCCTACAGTCAGGTAGCCAACGTCACCCTGTACATAGTCACACACCTTTACCACTCACACCAGCCTACCTGAGATTCTCCAGAGCTGAGAGACAATGGGAAGGCTAGTGACTTTGAATGGGACCATTGAGCAATAAACAATTCTCTCTGTGGCTAGGAAGGTGAAGAGGAGCAGCAACAATCTCTCTGTCCGCTCTCCTCTTCACAAAATACAGAGCTGAAGTTTTGTATGCCTTTCTGCTCTAGCTGATTATGAGGGCGTAGGAATGGTACCTGCAGTATTGCTTCAGAATTTCATTAATGCTGAGTTAGCACAGCAGAACTTGCCAGCCTCCATCAGAAGGGGAAGGGGATCTTGGAGGCAAGTAGCAGCGGATCCCCACCAACATAGTCAAGGTCAGTGTTTTTTCCCGTCACAATGGCCCAGCCACCTTCAAACTTTCAGTTCCCACTGTGCAAAATATGAAGCTCCTTTTCTCTTACTCTTCTGGAAACTGAGTGGGGGATTTCTAACTGTATGAAGCCTTACGAATCCCATCTCTCTATAACTATATAAACTTCAAGTTAGAGAAGAAACAGCTTAAAGTTATGTTCAACTAGGTCTTGCGTTGGGATCTCTATTGTTTTGTCACTTTGAAAAGCCCCTGAATGGCTTATGGCATTTTGTGTAGTTTTTTTCTTAAGAAATTATTACGAAAAATGTTTTTTTAAATAGCTCCTCTAAGTAGGAACAAGGGGTCTAGGACTAGGGCAGATGACCAGTGCCAGGGTCAACCTCTCTCCACGGCCCTACTCACATTTGAGAAACCCAAGTTATCCTTCTATAAGAGCTGAAATTGACTTCTTTCCTTGAATCCTTATTTCTAGAATTTTCTAATCCTGAATTCCAAACACAGAACAGACAGAGCAGCACTTGGCTATTGGAAAGACAGATATATTTGGGAAGACTAAATACACTTGCTTATGAGAAACAGAAAATATTGAGAAATATGACAATATTATTTAGCATAACAGTAAACTATACATATACATTCATGATAATGCAAATTCTAAACATTACTCAATATTATGATATGATTATTTTAAAAGGATGGTTGCATGAAAATGGGGGAGGCTGTAAAGGCCAAGTTCTCATCATTTATAGTAAGAGGTCAAATTCAGTGCCTAAAATTAATAAACTATAAAAATTGATAACACATTAAAAAATGTGAAACCCAGTGAGAAATGAAATAATTAAAAGTGCAAAGTGGTTACCACTAGGAGGCAGGGCATGTTGTAGAAGAATGTGTGGATAAGGTTGCTCTTTTTTAATGAGACTTATAGAACTTGTTTTATTCCTAAAATAATAAGCATGTCTTACTATAAAAAAATTAAATTACAAGAAACTCCCGCAGGTATGTTCCACAGTGGCTGAAATTTAAAATTCGTAAATAAACTTGATTCTAAATCCATTTTCTAAAACAGACTTTATCATGTTTCTACTGCTGTAGTTTAACACAGATATTCTGAAATGCACACACAAAAAAACAAAATTAAAGTACAGGTGGAAAAGCCCACGCAGAAGCCAGGGCTGACCAGGAGGTATGCTCAACCTAGAAACTTGAAGCGTCACTGGCCATTAGTGCCACTGTGGAACAGGGTTTGAACTCGACTAGTGGGAGAGCCAAAACTGAGATGATTCCCCAAATATGTTAAATCAGATGCTCAACAATGACAATCTTGAAGGGGAAATTCTTACCAAGTGAACCAACAACAAAAATAAGAACAACCTATCTCTGTTGGAACTTGGTGGGAAGAACTTAGTATTCTTAATATCAATGCTTCTCAACTTACGACGAGGTTAATTCCTGATCAACTCATCCTAAACTGAAAATATTGTAAGTAAAAAATGCATTTAATACAGCTAACTTGTGGACATCATACCTTAGCCTAGGATAGCTTAAACATGCCCAGAACACTTACATTAGTCTGCAGTTGGGCAAAATCATCCTATACAAGACCTATTTTATAAAATGTTGAGTATCTTATATAATTTACTTAATACTGTACTGAAGTATGGTTTCTACTGAATGCCCATAGCTTTCCCACCATTATGACTTCAAAAAATCCTGAGTTGAACCATTGTAAGTTAGGGACTGTCTGAATTAATAATCTTCCCTAATAATTGGTATCCATAGCTCTCCTCTCAGCAGTCCTGGGATTTGAATTATATCATACCCTCAGTCTAAGGAGCCCCAATCCAAGAAACAACATTAAAATGTTTCCAAATTGGTCATGCTCCTTAGGGTTGTCAGATTTAGCAAACAGAATACAAGATGCCCAGTTAAAATAGAATGATTTCCAATTACCTATGAATACGTACACTGAGATTTTAAAAATGTTGTCTGGGATATACAAATAATAAAAAACACTATTGTCATTTATTTGAAACAAATTATGAGTATCTAAATTATGTATCTCTTTCCTTGATTATACTTCTGTGATGACTCGCCTCTTTTTAACAGTTCCATGATTTACAAAATTTGTTTTAAAATCTCTTGCAGTCACAGTCTATATTACATTTACATTGCAACACAGCTGTACAGTAGTCACATCAGCCTTATTTAGTTATTTTGTCCATTAAGCATTCATTAATGAAAAAACATGTTAAACTTAGTGACAAAATAATAGCATTCTCATGAGTTTTAATTTTCTTTCTGATCTCTCTTCAACACTGTAAATGATGACTCCACATGTTCTCAAGCTAGTGATTATTTAATAACAACCATGTAAAAAATTGAATTATTCAAGTGATAAAATCTATTATTAAGAATTAGTCATCACAGGAGCCTTAATAATTATCCATTTCAATTTGGAATTTCTTTTCCTGTTTATAATTAATAGTTAATAATTATAATTTTGACACAGGGATAATTTTTTTTGGTCAATTCTTTACTACATTCAATAAGTTATTTTAAGCAAGAGTACTTCAATAACACTGTTCTTCTTTTAATGTGCTAAAGAGATATTGTGAGCATTTTTTCATGTGTTTTTTGGCTGCATAAATGTCTTCTTTTGAGAAGTGTCTGTTCATGTCCTTCGCCCACTTTTTGATGGGGTTGTTTGTTTTTTTCTTGTAAATTTGTTTGAGTTCATTGTAGATTCTGGATATTAGCCCTTTGTCAGATGAGTAGGTTGCGAAAATTTTCTCCCATTTTGTAGGTTGCCTGTTCACTCTGATGGTAGTTTCTTTTGCTGTGCAGAAGCTCTTGAGTTTAATTAGATCCCATTTGTCAATTTTGGCTTTTGTTGCCATTGCTTTTGGTGTTTTAGACATGAAGTCCTTGCCCATGCCTATGTCCTGAATGGTAATGCCTAGGTTTTCTTCTAGGGTTTTTATGGTTTTAGGTCTAACATTTAAGTCTTTAATCCATCTTGAATTGATTTTTGTATAAGGTGTAAGGAAGGGATGAGAAATGCAAATCAAAACCACAATGAGATACCATCTCACACCAATTAGAATGGCAATCATTAAAAAGTCAGGAAACAACAGGTGCTGGAGAGGATGTGGAGAAATAGGAACACTTTTACACTGTTGGTGGGACTGTAAACTAGTTCAACCCTTGTGGAAGTCAGTGTGGCGATTCCTCAGGGATCTAGAACTAGAAATTCCATTCGACCCAGCCATCCCATTACTGGGTATATACCCAAAGGACTATAAATCATGCTGCTATAAAGACACATGCACACGTATGTTTATTGCGGCATTATTCACAATAGCAAAGACTTGGAACCAACCCAAATGTCCAACAATGATAGACTGGATTAAGAAAATGTGGCACATATACACCATGGAATACTATGCAGCCATAAAAAATGATGAGTTCACGTCCTTTGTAGGGACATGGATGAAATTGGAAATCATCATTCTCAGTAAACTATCGCAAGAACAAAAAACCAAACACCGCATATTCTCACTCATAGGTGGGA
Organism: Pongo abelii; assembly: GCF_028885655.2. NCBI lineage: Eukaryota > Metazoa > Chordata > Mammalia > Primates > Hominidae > Pongo > Pongo abelii. The sequence continues at coordinate 29,454,849 of NC_071998.2, forward strand.
ATTGAACAATGAGAACACATGGACACAGGAAGGGGAACATCACACTCTGGGGACTGTTGTGGGGTGGGGGGAGGGGGGAGGGATAGCATTGGGAGATATACCTAATGCTAGATGACGAGTTGGTGGGTGCAGCGCACCAGCATGGCACATGTATACATATGTAACTTACCTGCACATTGCGCACATGTACCATAAAACCTAAAGTATAATAATAATAATAATAATAATAATAAAAGAAAAAAAAAAAGAAAAAAAAAAAGAGATATTGTGAACTATGAACTATGAACATGAAATAATTAGGTTTTTCTCAATGGATTATACAAAGTGTTAACCAGAATTTGGGGGGCATTTTTGTTTAGAATTAAAGTGTGATTTTAGTGCTTCAAATAAAATGAGATGCTCTCAAGTACATTTGTTAAAGAGAGCCAACAGGTTTTTGAATGTGAAAGAATTGAACAATACTGAATGTAAACAAAATAACAAAAGTATTTTAATTGCTCAGTGTGAACAGTATAAATGCTAAAGTAAGAAAAAAGTTTATCAAAATTACTTCAGTGTGAATGAGAAGGGCATGTGTCTAAATCTGTTTTTTGCTCCTGCAACAAAATACCAAAAATGGGGTAAGTTATGTAAATAATAGAAACGTATCTGACTCATGGTTCTGGAGGCTGGGAAGTCCAACAGCATGGCAATGGAATCTGGCAAGGAGCATCCCCTGGTGGAAGGCACATGGGTGTTCTAGAAAGAATTGAAATCTGGCCAAATCCATCCTTTCTATCAAGAGCCCACTTCCATGATCCCTCACCAATATGTGATTGATAATGATGTTAATCCATTCAATAGGGAAGAATCTTCAGGACCTAATAACCTTTTAAAGTTATTTAAAACTTTTGATACTGCTGCATTGGGGATTAAGTTTCAAAAACATGAACTTTGGGGGATGTTTTCAAACCATGTCAGCATCAACTACTGTTTTAGCAGCATTATGTAGAATATAGGCAGAATAGCCAACATCTTTTATAGAATCATTCATATTTTGCTTAATCATCTAATATTGTTTGTACCTGCAGATAAATATCCACCAAAATGTTTATTTGTATTATGTCCATCAATTCATAAGAGAAATTTTTTTTTCTTTATTAACTTCAATTTGAATAAAAGTGTTTCTGAAAAAATTGCTGTTATTTCTGAAGTTTTATCAGGAACAGTTTTGCTTGCAGTAGCCTTATAACTAAGCAAGCCTTTTTATGAAAACAATATTACACAATCAAAGGGAAATTTTTTTCTGAAGTATGATAACTTGCGTTTGTGGCTTCATTATGAAAAAGATGAGGCATTTAGATTTTTATAATCTCTATAATAGTAAATGGAACTATTTCATTTAAAAAATTTTTGCAATCAATTTCATTTTGACTCTTGAAAATTTGCAATTTTGGCATCAGAAAATGCTCATAACAGCAATATGTTCAGTCGTTGGAGCTATAAAACTAATGATATAAATAGTGGACAGCCATTACAACTTCTGCTGTAATTATTTTATCTTCTCAGTTTTAATATTAATCACTTTTCTTTGGTACTAGTTGAGAAAATTATATATCTCTTTTCCTTAGCTATATTCTATGCTGTTTCATCTTTTCAGCATTTTTTATATTGACTGAACAATTGTACCCTGAACAGACAACTTCAAAAGCATTTTTCCGTCATTTAATGATTGTCCTCTGTTCAAAAAATTTATCACAGAATTTATACTTGCACTTTGCCAAGGTTAGTGTTGTGTACACATATACACAAATTAAAAAAAGATAATACTAACGACTAGAGGAGTTAAAAAGATTAAACATGATAATCTCAAGTGAGAGCACCAGTATGTTTTTCACTCACAAGTCCAATTCAAAACTAACCATAAACAAGGTTGAGCCATAAATAGGTTTGCAAATGTTTGAAGTAATCATAATTTAACTTGACAGCTAATACAAACTTTTCATTGACTGTAAAGGAGAGCTGCGTTTGTAAGGCAAAATCTTCCCTAGTGAACCCAGAACTGATAGGTGAAGTTTTTGGAAGTCTGCTGTTCAAGAATTGATAGATTTTCAGAAGCAGGAGTATTTAGAGATTAATGGACTTTAGCTATGTTAGAGTGGTCACTGGATTAAAGCTCTTATTGACAGCTGGATCTCAGAAGCCTGGTCACCGGAGTGAGACCTTTGCTGATCAGCTCTTGTGTAGAAGCATGTGGCTGTCACTGGTAGGTTGAGTTTCAGAAGGCTGAGATTTTTACTAACTTGCTAACTTTCAGAAGCATGGTTACTGGAGTGATGCCATTGTTGAATGACTGATTTTCAGAAGCATGGCCACTGGAGTGAGACTGTCCTGATTGACTGAATTTTACAGCATGCAAACTTATTAGAAGTTATTTCAGGTTTGGGTCTTTGGTCAAACAATAATCTTTTTCTTTCTCGAATATGAAAAACACTTTTAATTCTCAATTCTCCTTTTTGATTTTCTCTCAAACTACTAGAGAGACCATAAGGAATTATCCAGATATTTACTTGTGGAAGCATGATTTTCAGCTTGTGTTTTCATCAAAGTCATTTAAGCACCTTGAGAAATAGCCATTTTAAAATAATTTATCAATAAAAAGCAGAATATAGGACATTTCAGGTAGCTTGATGAGCTCAATATAGGACTTAGGACAGAATCATTAAATACAGAACATGTCTCACAAACATAGAATGTCTGGAAGCCTTAGTAATAGGGCCAATATGAAGATAATGTTTGTGTGTTTATCATTGTGTAATTGAGAGATTAATTAAAAATTAGGCTAACATTAATAAAAAATAAAATAGTGAAAAGTAGCACAGTGATGATATCACACTTATAATGAATGCTTCTTTAACATTTCTAAAATAAATATGAATTATGAAAATTAATTTTCAGAAGTAACTTTACATTAAAAAAATTATTTAATATTCGGAAGAAGGAAAACCATTGATCACTTGAAATTATAAGAAATCTTTAAATATATCTCAGCAGAATAGATGCATTCTTGTGTGTGTGTTTATGTATATTTACATTATAATCAGCATCTATTCACAAGAATCTATTTTTGAACATATAAGGCATTTACATGAGAAATGACATAAATAATTGACATATTATTAAACTGATCATAGGTAAGTTTTCCTATCAGACTTATCTGTATGTTGCTTTCTATATATATATTCTATATATATCACAGTTTACTATATTATTTACATGAATCTTGGGTTTAGACCTTTGGATTTTCCTTTTTAAAAAAATCAAGTCATCGTAGTGGATGATTTGATTTTTAAAAGTTTCTATACACTTAGAAAAAGCTGAAACAGTGCGGTCAGTCATTGTGTAACTGCAGGTATTCGAGTTTATCCTATAAATTTTTACCTTTAGGAAGCTGGTTTGACTCCCATAATGAAATTTAGCTGTGAGAGATGCAGTTGTTGGGCATTACACACACATACACACACAGAGAGGCACACAAATGCACACAATGTTTTCTTACTGTAAGAAACTTCTAGGAATATATTAGATGGGACTCTAACCAACAAAATAGCAAAACATCTAAAGTTCATTACAAGATCTTACCAGAAAATGTCAACAGCCTGAATTTCTTCCTTCTTACCCACTACTGGTTAGATAGCATCATCTTCAAAATACCTTCTTCCAGTTTTTAAGAAGGGAGAAACTATGTTACTGTCGTTTCTCTCCCTATCCACCCACTGAATTGATTTATTCATCTGCTTAAAGTGACTAGGGAGCAGCCAGAATTTATTTTGTTTTCAGTGAAAAAATGTTTATTTTTTAAAAGGTTCAACTGTCACTCCAGGAAAATACACCCACTGCTGCTAAGTGAAAAATACCAGTATTTGGAGTGTCAAAGTGAGTCGTGGCTCAGTTTGTTTCTCAAAATCCCAATTTGTTTTCCTTTGTTGCTGCTCAGAGCTTGGTGAAAGTTGAGCTACAGAATATTATAAATATATCTTATCCTGTATCCTTCAATAAAGGACTGTTTGAATGCCAAAGTGCTGGGCATCCTTGACTTTAAACATGCTGTGCATCTCAGTGGATTTAGCAGTGCATTTAGCAGACAGTATAACCATACAACATCCCATTTCTACAGTTAATGTGTCACTTTTTTCCCCATAGTAGCAGCGATTTTTATACTAAAAACAGCAAGTGGTCAAGAGCTGAAATAGATTAATCAGCATGATCCTTCCATAGAGATCTCTGATTTGTAGTATATTTATTCAGTGGGAGGGAGGGGGATGGGCAATGGTGATTTGTACCAGAGAATTGCATATATTTTTCAAGTTGCGACATTGCTGAAAGGTAACTTTAAATGCTTTGCCTTAAAACCACTGTGCTGGGGCCAGTTTCATGATGTTTTGTTGATTTGTTATCTGCAAGACAATTGTAAAGAGAGTGGCTTTTTCTTACAGCTAATGACTCTAAAATTATACAAGTTTTGGATTTAAACATTAGCTGTCCTAATGTTTGAAGGATTGAATTCTGTACTGGTATATGATATTCCACCTAGCCCAAGACCCATCTCTCCAATTACTAGGGACATACCAGTGAAGAAACAAGGTTTGAAGAATGATTCCATTCCTGTGACTCAAAGACATACACACATTCTGCACTGCTTCTTTTGCTATAGCAATTAAAGCCATGGATTTTCACATGTACATCCATCTAATAAAAGTTGAGCTCGAAAAGCCCAAAGTACATTTGAGTAATGTTGACAGCCTGCCCGCTTCACAAATGGTTTTTGGGTAACGCATGATCAAATATGTAATGTGCTCTCATGCTTCACTCTCTGGCTAAGAAAACTGAGTGATTCTTGACAGGAGTATGAATGGTATTTCTTGAGTGTTGTTCTCCCGCTATACCATTCTTCTTTTCTCCCTTAAGCCAATTCATCATTATTTCTGGAAAAGGAATATTAGGGAATCCAAAATAGTTCAGCTAAATCTGAATGTTGAAATGGGCCTAGAATATAGCCAACAGTGAAGAGCCAGATCCACTAATTTTATCGTTATATATTGCGTCTCAGTTTGGCAGCCTTTGTGTTTTTGTCATTATTTGATTCATTAAAATATATTAAGCCAGTGGCTTGAGCAAAATCATATAATATTTCGTGCAAAATAGCACAATTGTTAAAAATCTTCAGACTCTTGCTAAATTGTACTTCCACCCTACTTCCATCACTGTTCAAATTTGACTTTTATATGTTTTTTATTATTGTCAGAAATTTATTTTCATGGATTCACAGTTTAGTATAATAGACAGCCAGCAACAAAGTATTGTTTTGTCAGTGATGAATGACCAATATGGTTTCTTTAATACTAATAAAAAATGGATGTACTTTTCTGTCATTACCCCTCCCTCAGAAATGCATCTCCTTAAACCATTCCTATAAAATATATATTTTTCTCATGGGCTAAGAGACTAAGGACAATAGTGAAAGCCTCACGTGGAGGCCTAGAATAAGGGAAAAGAAAACTCACAATTGATGATGCTAATTCTCAGGATTCTCACCTTGACTTAATGCATTCTCAGCCTTTGAGTTAATGTGTAATGTAGCATTTCCATAAAGGATGGATAGTCAAATTGAACCTTACACATACTGTATAGCTGTGGAAACAAAAAAAGAGCTCTTATGATTTAAATATTGATTTTCAAATAATTACATCTTACTAAAATAAATCTTACAGTCTTTATTCTACCTTATCTTAAATCCATTATTTCCACCATGCATTTATGTGATGGCATCCCTGGAGTTTTTAGTGCAATACCATCACTGGGGTAACAACCTAAGCTTAACCTATTTTACTAACTTTCAAAAACAGGCTACATATGCATTTAAACCAACCATGAATTTATACATATTTTTCTTAAAATAGAATGTTGACCTTCAGGGATAACTAGCAAGTCACAGTTAAGGTTATACTGAGGAATGTTAATTAGCATTCACCAAGAACCTAGGGAAGGCAAAGATTGATCTTTGTACGTAGAGTGACGTGGTTGGTTTTAGCAGAATTTATAACTATAATGACCAATAAAAGAAGGACATTATTCTAATTTAAGTTAGAAACATGGACTTGTTTAACAGCAAGGAAACTGTTTTTCCTGGTGACACAAACTACCATGTTATAAATTGAGTCTTGTAAGAGATGTCTTATTTCTGATTAATAATTAATACTTATACAGTATAAAATAAAGAACTTTCTATAATATCATTAAGTAATTGTTAATCTTTAACTCTGAAGCTATTGTACAATGCGCATAGTCCGAAATTTAAAAATCTCCTACAGGCAAAGATTAATTGGATAAATTTAATCTGTTACCTAAATCTGGCTAGAGAATGAATGACAGCTGCTGAGACACACAGGCAATCTGAATCTGGATCTGCTACCCTATTACCCGCCTCCCCACCTCAACTCCATGCAGCAGCCTAGAGCCATTTGACAATTAGTCTTTATGCTTTTGACACTCTTCCCCTTTGGAATGTGGTTTAAAACCCTTAGCCTGGCAGCAAGACCCTTCTTCATCATGTATAAATTACCCTTTTAAGCCCCATCTTGCATCATTACCTTCCATTAATATCTCATTATAGCTACATCAAAGTTTCAGCACCTTCTGAATGTACTCTGCCCTAAAGTACTTTCCTGCACCGTTGCCTGCTATTTCTACTGCCAGGAATTCCTTTTTCTCCATCATCAGAAGAGAGCCTTTCTTTCTCCCATATGCTGTCACTTTCTCTAGGAAGCCTGAATCAGATTTTCCATTCAGAAAAAGCTGCCATTTCTTTGTGTTCCCATAGCTGCTGGGTGAAAATCTGCTCACAGTTTGTCTTCCCAGTAAGATTATTAATTCCTCAAGAAGAAAAACTTGATAATCATTGTCTCCATATTGCCTTGTGCTACTTGGCATTTATTGATACAGTTTCACTTTGAAGAAATGAATGCATATTGCACCTATTTTATCTTGATTTGAAATTTTGCTGTGTATCTGTGTGCAAGATCTTCTAATCATGAAAATATAACCGCCCAAAAGGTTCATCTTGCCCGCTGCCCAGATAGAACCAATTTATCAAAACAGGGGAAGTGCAATAGAGAAACAATTCAATACACACAGAGCCTGCTAAATGGGAGATTGGAGTTTATTATTCAAATTAGCCTCCATGCAAATTTGAATGCTAGGGTTTTTTAAAGATAGTTTTGTGGACAGTGGGTTAGGGAATGGTTGCTGCTGATTGGTTGGGGAATGCAATCATAAGGGTGTGGAAAATGGTACTCGTGGGCTGAATCCACTTACAGGTGAGGGCCACAGGACTGGTCAGGTCTTGAGTCTTGGGTCTCAGTGGAGTCATCCAGTGAAGTCATCTCGTTGTCAGAAATGCAGAAGTCTGAAAAGACAACTCAGAAGATCAATTTTAGATTCTATAATAGTGATGTTACTTAAAGGAGTGACTAGGGAAGTTACAAATCTTATGACCTCTGGAACAAGGGCTAATAATCATTTAAATACTCCTACATTTTAGCAAAATTCAGGCCCCTCTCATAATCCTAAATTTGTGGCGTTGTATTTGTTTTATAAAGGCAATTTAATTTGGGGAAAGGCTATTAAAATTTAAACTATAAACTGAAATTCTCCCAAAGTTAGCTTGACCCAAGCCCAGGAATGACCAGGGGCAGTTTGGAGGTTAAAGGCAAGATGGAGCTGGTTAAGTCAGAACTCTGTCACCATCATAATTTTCTCACTATTACAATTTTTGCAAAAGCGATCTGAAAAATTTTGCAGTTCTTAAATATTGGAAGAAGTCATGGGACTCCACTTCTTATCTTAATTCTACTATTTTGGGTGAGCTTGAAATATCATTTGAAAAGAATTTATGCTTATTTTTCTTATCTATTAAGGGTGCACCAAAATCTCACAGATCCCAACTAAAGAACATACTCATGTAATCAAGTACCTCTTGCACCCCAATAACCTATGGAAAAAAATAGCAATATCTACTATGAAGTATTCTTGTGATGTTTTAAACAACGATGTATGTGACAATGCTTCAAAAAATCCTAAAAACTATGGGAGTGTATGACTTTATTATTAATTATCGTAAGAATTATTCTCAAGTTATACCCTAATTTTGTGTCTGATTATTTAAGTAATATCTGCATTCAGTTATTCTGGAATATCTGTATAATGGCAAAGCTTTCATTAGTTTGTTTTGTACATTATCTTTATTCAAAATTACATTATTTGTAAATTAGTATTTATGTTATGCGCTTGAAGAATACACACACACACATACAAGCAATCCTTGGCTTATGAAGGTTCTATTTGTGATTTTTTTAGTTTACCGTGGTGCAAAAGTGATAATGCATTTAGCAGAAACTATACTTCAAATGTTTGGATTTTGATCTTTTCTCTGTCTAATGATATGTAATTGAACATTCTTTTGTGATGCTGTGCAGCATTAGCAAGCTGCAGCTTCTGGTCAGCCATGCAATCACAAGGGTGAATAATTGAGACTCTGAGTGTATAGTGTTGCCAAGTGATTTTGCCCAAATGTAGGCTAATATAAGTGTTCTACGCACATTTAAGGTAGGCTAAGCTAAGCTTTGATGTTTGGGAGTTCAGGTGTATTTAATCTATTTTGACTTACAATATTTTCAACTTACAATAGATTTATCAGTATATAACCCCATTGTAAGTAGAAGAGGATTTGCATGTCTATGTCTGTCCCTGTGTGAGGGGATATGTGTGTGTGTGTGTGTGTGTGTGTGTGTGTGTATTTCAAGGTTAAGAGGATAATTATATACTCTTTCATTTTAGTGTGTTTTAGTCATTAATTTTATAATATATACAAAATGCTTCATCCAAATTAATGTGTGTTAGGAGACCTGGGATGTTCCATGCAAATAGTACAGAGGATAATTCTAAAAATGTACTTTCCTATCTTATCTATCCAAAATAAGACCTATTTGCATTGTTAAGAATTCTGTAATTGTTTTTTCAATTTTTATTTTAGTTTCAGGTGTATTGCATATGCAGGTTTGTTATATGGGTAAATTGTATATTACTGAGGTCTGGTGTATGAGTGGTCCTGTCACCCAGGTAGCGAGCATAGTACACAAAAGTTAGTTTTTCAACCCTTGCCCCCACCTCCCCTCTTCGAAACTCCCCGGTGTCTATATTTATGTCTCTGTGTACTCAGCGTTTATGTTCTCATCTTTATGTCCATGTGTACTCAATTTTTAGCTCCCTCTTATGAGTGAAAATATGTGGGGTTTTTTGTGTTGTTGTTTTTTGTTTTGTTTTGTTTTTTGAGATGGAGTGTGTCTGTCACCTGGGCTGAAGTGCAGTGGCACAATCTTGGCTCACCGCAACCTCTGCCGCCGAGGTTCAAGCAATTCTCCTGCCTCAGCCTCCCCGAGTAGCTGGGATTACAGGCGCCCGCCACCGCGCAGGCTAATTTTTGTATTCTTAGAGATGGGGTTTCACCATCTTGGCCAGGCTGGTCTTGAACTCGTGACCTCATGATCCACCCGCCTCGGCCTCCCAAAGTGCTGGGATTACAGGCGTGAGCCACCACGCCTGGCCTGGTATTTGATTTTTATTTCTGCATCAATTCATGAAGGATTGTGTTCTCCAGCTTCATCCAGGTTATTGCAAAGGGCATAATTTTGTTCTTTTAAAAGATGCATAGTAGTATTCCATCATGTATTTGTATCACATTTCTTTATCCAGTCCACCATTGATGAGCATCAAGGTTGATTCCGTGACTTTGCTATTGTGAATAGTACTGCAATGAATTTTAAATTTGAAAAATAGGTTTTAAAGATCATGTAACAAACCACTTTCTTTTTAAAATGAGGGTGAGAAGCCCAGAATGTTAAGTAAATTGCTTTATGTCCCTCAACTAGAGACGAAGCTGGGATTTGAATTTGGATGTTTTGATTCCTTGTGCAGATTGATTTCAGATATTTCTCAGGGAACATTCTGAGACTTTGTGTTACCATTTCCTAAAATCTTAAAATCTGTGCATGCAGGGTTACAGTGAATAGCTTTCAAATATTCACCTGAAAAAAAAATAATAATAATGGAAAAAATATAGAGTCCTCTTCATAGTAATCTCCCTGAAATGTGCTCTTTCATCCAGTTCTCCCCTGCACCATCAGTTTTGGCTTCAATAACTATGTACTAAAAACATAACGAGCAGCTACTGTGGAAGCACAAAACAACATTAGTGTCATAGTCAACATTAGATCTCAACCTGTAAGACCAGTAGCTCTCTTACAAGATGGAATGACACACTAACAGTGACTGTATGGAAACAAATGGCTGAGATTTGAAGTGGTTTCTAACACTTCGGGTGGGTGACAAATTCCCTTCAGGATCTGATGAAAACTATTTACCTGTTTTCAGATCCAAAGGTGTTACTGGAATTCAATTATTGCAAATGTTAAATTTAACACATAATTTTGGGGAGTAGGTGCTTTGAAGTGCATCCAAAGTGAGTCTTAGTAACTATTTTTCAGTTTCTCACACACACTCACATGCTGACAAGCACACATTCATACTCATAGTTTAGGCTTAGAAGTCTGTAGTTAAAGTTACATTACATTTTTTCGATGTCTGATTTGTATATAAAGATCAGTATTTCATCAAGTATCAGTGAATCGTGGGAGCCATTGTTAATGTGAAGATAGCCAATTTAATTTTTATATTGTCATTTTTTAAAATTTAGTAATTTGGATATTATAGCTGACTGCCTCTCATCTAAATTTAATCTTTTTTTTTAGTTTTTCTTCTATACTGTGCATTTCTTGTTTTTTAATGAAAAGTTGTTGATTGTTTATGTAATACTTTAACATCAAAATATGAGTGTTTAAAAGATTTGCAGTCTATTCTTTATTTTCACATTTAATTTGTCAAGTAAGTGGTTCATCTGTTTTCTGACTTCCCAAATATAAGTAGGAATTGCTTATTACTCTTGAGAACAACAAATAATAAAATATCAAAAAATATAACCTTGCCACGATTATTTCTGTCTATAAAACTAGCTCATATACCATTTTAGCTCCTAGCAGAAAACTGTAATGTGACAAAAAGACTTGAAAGTATAAGGCCTATGACATTTTATACTATATAGTGTTCGGAAAAATAGTCATGTTCCTGCAGTACATTTTGATGTGAATGTTGACAGATTCTTGTAAAATTCAGGGAATTTTTGTTTAATTAAAAACATAATTACAAGAATTTATTGTGTGGTCGAATGGAGTTTTGAGGTGGCACAGCTCTACTCTGTAGCCAACTTTAGGGTCTTTGCATTTAGTTTAAAGTTGCTAAGATGAAGTGGAATTATAATTAAATATGCAATTAGTGTATACATGTAAAGAATTTCACTTGGTACAGAAAAAAATAGCAAAAGTGAAGGAAATTTCATGTATACTTCAATAATCTGGATTATTTTCTGAACTGGCTAAGTGTATTAAATAATTGCTGAAACCTTCTCTTTACTTATGTGACTGACATAAAGTTCAGATTTAATTTCAAATTCGATTGCCTTCAGCTTTTACTGTGTGTCCTAGGTTCTTTCACTTGAAACAGAATCAATCCAGTTAGTTCCTAGAAATAGAAAAATAAATTTCTGCAAATATTTTGCCAATAGATATTGAAAAACTTGCCACAGAATACACCTTTGTGTATATGAAGCTGTGGACTATGCATAATAAGATTAAATGCCATGACTCTGTCTTGGTTCATGGCCAGGAAGGTTTAGTTACTTAGGCAGTAAAATGGCATCTTTATAAAGTAATCTTACTTTGAAGGACATCTCAAATTATGAACTCCAAAGGGCAGTGTTACAGTGAATTTCTAGTGTTCCTTGAATAAAGGCAATATATTTAGCTTGCAGAGGTTATTGGAATTCAATTATTGCACTAAGTATTCAGATATGAGTCTAATATATGCGGAGTAGTTGTCTGGAAGCTGTTGGACTAAAGTCACTGTCAGACCCCTTCACATAAAAGGATGAATCACGGGACATTTTGCTATTCAAGAGCGCTGAAAGGAAGATGTCTCCATTTTCCCTTAAATCCTTCAATTTCAAATTTCTCTGGCTGCAGGTGGATTTTATATAACTTATTGAGGTCATCACACCAATTGCCTGTGCTTTAGGACAAGGCACAGACCATGAAGAGCAGCCTTGTTGTTATGCTTCACAGATCAGTTTGTACTGGATTTCAAAAAATAATGTCAAGTATTGGATGTTCTCAAGTGATGTGACCCTGCCTTTCTTGAAAGTTGGCTATGGAAGAGTAACTTTGCACATGCCAGTCATATCTAAGCAGAATAAAGGAGATAGGAAATCTTCATGCCTCAATATGTTATCTCTAAATCCAACCCATTATAAATCAATTCCATTTGATAAAATAAGTATTGTCCAGAGAGATATAATCCAAGGGTAGTGTTAAGTCATTTGTGTTATAAAATATGAATTAATTAGATAGTTTCCTTGTGGAATTTAAGAGTTATGAAGAGGGGAAGAGAGAACACAGCATCATAAATCTGGAGAAAAAAAAGAATTTCCTGGAGAAATGTCAGGGCTGAAGGAGGGACTTACATGCCAAGAATAGAGTTTATCCAGGTGACAGCATGTTGTAGAGTCAGTCTATCATTCATATTTTTCATGTAATTTTCAGGTCACATGTGAGGACCACTGTGGTTATGGCAATCCTGCATGCTGAAGCCTTATGTTATGCTCTATCTTATAGTTTCCTGCCCAAAGCAAAAAGTTAAAAGTAAAACAAAGTTTGGGAACAAATTAGCTGACCCTGGTCAATTTGCCGATCTGTTCCTGTGTGAGTAATAGCTAATTTTCTGGTCCATGATGTTGGGGACATTGTCTTAATTGCTGCTATATTCTCAACATATAGAACAATGTCTATTAAAAAATAGAGAGTTAAAAATATTTTATGAATGATCATGAGGTAAGCCCATAGTAAATCAACTAGGATATTTTAAAATGTCTGCCTATGCAAAAAACTAATTCATATGGAGTCAAGTATTAAAAGCCACTCGAAAGAAGTGGATTTAAATCTTCAATCCATCACTTAACTGCATAATCATATGCAAGTTATTTAACTTCTCTGAGTCTCAGTTTCTTAATCTATATAATGGGACTAATGATAATTCCTATTTTACAGGATTGTTTTATGAATTAGAGAGAATGTCTGTGAAGCGTGGTGTAAGAGGGCAGTCAGCATGTGATAACGATAATTATTATGTGTGCTTTCATCTTAGAAAATCTCTATACAAAGAGTGTTTTAGTAATAGCAGCCAACCCTGCATATGGAATACAAGTAATTAAACACGTATATGTTACTAAACTTACAACCTCTTTACTTTAGGAGTGCAAGCCTCTGAAAGACTACTTATACTTTTATTTTCTATCAGTAGTTCTTAGGAAACTGACTGTTCTGGTTTACATATAAGGCTTTAAAAATGCATTTTCCCCTACCCCAGAAGAAAAGATTCCAAGTCATAAGCAGCCATGAAAGTACTTCTTTAAGACACCTTAGATTTATTCAGCTTCTTTCTTCTAAGCTGCTCAGTCTACATCATGGATCTCATCTCCTTTATTCTTCTAACATTTTAATGATACATTCTGATTTATCTTGATTTATGAATCTGTAATTTTTTCCTATTTACTTTCTCATTTTAAATTTATTTTTCTTATTCTTTTTTTTTCAGTTGAATATCAGTAGAAGTTTTTTCTTGATTTGTTGTTACAATTTAAAAGTGCGGATGTTTTTAAGCACATTGTAGGCTACTTGACAGTGAATAGTGAATACAATGCATGTCTACTTAGAAATAACCTATGCAACCTTTCTGAGAAATAGCACAATAGAGAAGAAAGTCTGGATTTATGGGGTGAAAAACAACTGAAGAGTGTTTTAAAATTTTTGTTCTACTGTTTACCCAGTTGTTAATGCTAAATCCAAAAAAGACATGGGTAGTAGATAGAGTTTTGTAGTTATGTGCAAGACAGAGAATTCCCACAACAAAAACACATGCTGCTCCCCAAGTAGATAGTCAATCACACGGTGGGTTTTTTTGCAAACTGTTTCAGTGACCTTGGCTTTATTCTTAAAAGTTATATGCCTCTGATAGAACTTGAAAACTAACAAACAAATATCCAGAAAGAAAATTTAAAATACCAAAATAAATTTCCCCCAAATACAATTTATTTTATCAGCATAGACAGATAAAGGAGAAGAAAACTCTCCTTTAATTTTTTTTATCCATCTTTGTTCCTGAATGCTTTCTTCTTTCTCATACCGTAGCTCTATTTAATACTAATGTATGGGTTGCAATGTCCAATTCTTTATTAATATATTTAAGAAAAACAAATGTTAACATGTCATATAGAGAAACTTTCATAATAGCCGTGATGTGGTACAAATTATCTAAACCATTTCCTGTTTGTTCAGTTATGAGAAATGGTAAGTAAGTAATGTCAATTATTATATGACATTGTATCTATCATTATGTTGTACTATAAGTCAGTGATGCCCACAGGAACTATCAAAATATTTGGAATTTTTTGGCCACATATGTCTGTTTTAAAAATATTTGTTTTCTCTGAATATGTAGTCTTCCCTTGGTTAATCTTCACCCTTCCCATCAGTTTATTAACTATCATTGCTGTTTTCTATTTTCTTTATTGTTTGAAAATGTTGATCACTACTTCAATTTTATATTTATTATTGTATTTATTTCTTTTTTCCAGCTTTATTTTTTGCCAAATAAAAATTATAAATATTTAAGGTATACAATGTGATTATTAAATACATGCACATATTGAGAAATGATTACCACAATCAAGCTTATTGACTTATCTGTTACCTCACATAGTTACCTTTTTTGTCTGGTGAGAATACTTCAGATACTAGATATACTCTTAATAAATTTTATTTATACAATTATCATAGATATTGTTAACTATAGTAACCATGCTGTATGTTAGATCTCCTGAAATTATTCATTTTATAACTGAAAGTTTGTACCCTTTGACCAATATCCCTCCATTTGTTCTAGCCCCCAGCCCCTGGTAACCATCATTTTACTCTGTTTCTATGATTTTGACTTCTTCAAGTTTCATGCATAAGTGATATACAATATTTGTCTTTCTGTGTCTGGCTTCTTTGTTAAACAAAATGTCCTCTAGGTCATCTATATTGTCACTAGTGAAGGAATTTCCCTGTTGTTTACGGCTGAATAATATTCCATCATATATATATATCACCTTTTCTTTATCCATTTGTTTATGTCTAGGAATTTATGTTATTTCTAGATCTTGGCTGTTATGAATCACACTACAATGAACACGAGAGTACAGCTATCTCTTCAAGATACTGATTTTATTTCCTTTGGCTATATACCCAGAAGTGGGATTGCTGGATCATACGGAAGTGTATTTTTAATTTTTTGAGGAACCTCCATACTGTTTTCTATAATGGCTGTACTAATTTACTTTCCCATCAACAGTGTACAAAGTTTACTTTTTAAATGCATTTACATAAACACTCTTGTTATTTTTCATCTTTCTGATAATAGCCATTCTAATAGATGGGATATGATATCTCATTGTGGTTTGATTTGCATTTACCTGATGATAAGTAATACTTAGAATGTTTTCATACACTTGTTGCCTTTATATGTATTCATTGAAAAAAAATTTCTATTACAGTCCTTTGCCCACTTTTTATTGGGAGTGTTGAGTATTAGAGTATTCTGAATTTTAATATATACCAACCTTTACTCATGAGTTTCATAGTTTCCTCTGTTATTATATTACTAATTAGCATCCTTCATTTTAAGTTGAAGAACAGTCTAGCATTTTTTCCAAGGCAGGTCTAGTTTTGATTAACTCATTCAAATTTAGTTTATCTATGTAAGTTTTTATCCATCTTTGTTTCTGAAGGACAGTTTGTCTGATAAAGTATCCTTCAGAGGGAGTTTTTATTTTTTCTTTCAGCATTTTCAATATATATTTCCACACTCTCCTGAACTGCAAGATTTCTGTTATTAATCTGCTGATAATTTTATGGCATGTTTCTTACACGTGACAAGTCTTTTTTTCTCTTGCTGCTTTTAAAATTCTCTTGTCTTTGATTTTTGACGATTTCATTATAAAGTGTCTTGGTGAAGTTCCCTTTGGGTTGAAACCGTTTGGGAACTTTTAAAAAGTGTTTCTTTCTTTTAGGTTCAGCAATACATGTGTGGGATTGTTATAATATAGGTAAACTAGTGTCATGGGGTTTGTTGTACAGATTATATTGTCATCCAGGTACTAAGCCTAGTACCAAATAGTTATTTTTTCTCGTCCTCTCCCTCATCCCACCCTCTACCCACAAGTAGACCCCCGTGTCTGTTGTTCCTCTCCCAGAATCCATGTGTTCTCATCATTTAGCTCCCACTTATAAGTGAGAACATATGGTATTTGTTTTTTTCTCTTTGTCTGTTTTCAGATTTTTTTGCTCCAGTGGCAAACTAGAACTTCTCCACCTGACTCCCACACTTCCACAAAGGTACTTTCATCCATGGGTGGTCATCAGAATTGGTTCACTGTGGGGAGATGAGAGTAGAAAACTCTTATTCTGCCACCTTGCTGATGTCACACCTACTTCATTTCCCTGCTATTAGTTTTCACTGGCTGTTCTATAGGAATTTCTCGCTCCCTGGTGATTTGCTGAATCATTTATTTTGTGGGATTGGAAGTCAGCTTTACTTGTTAGAACTGACTGTAAAATAGCAGTGAGTAGAGTCAGAGTAAGAACTGCATGAGGAGGGAAGAGGAAAGAAAAGGCTTCCATGCTTTGAATCTAGAAGTATTTAACAGCTCCTTATAAATTTATTTATTTATTTATTTATTTATTTTAGATTCAGGAGGTACATGTGCAGGTTCGTTCCATAAGTATATTGTATAATGCTGAGGTTTGTGCTTCTAATGAACCCATCACCCAAATAGGAATATAGTACCAAATAGGTAGTTTTTCAACCCTTGCCTCTCTCCCATCCTCTTCACTTTTGGAGTCCCCAGTGTCTATTATTTACATCTTTATGTCCATGTGCACACATTGCTTAACTTCCGCTTATAAGTAAGAACATGTAATATTTGATTGCCTGTTTCTGAGTTATTTCACTTAGGATAATGATCTCTAGCTGCATCCATGTTACTGCAAAAGGCATGATTTTGTTTTTTTCTATGGCTGCATATTATTTCATGGTGTATATGTACCACTTTTTTTTTAATCCAGCCCACTGTTGATGAACCCTTAGGTTGATTCTGTGCCTTTGCTAATGTGAATAGTGCTATGATAAACATATTGAGTGCTAGGTGTCTTTTTGATAAAACAATTTCTTTTCCTTTGGGTAAATAGCCAATGGTGGTATTGCTGGGTCGAATGGTACTTCTATTTTTAATTCTTCGAGAAATTTTCTACTGTTTTCCATAGCAGTTGAACTAATTTACACTGCCACCAGCAGTGTATAAGCATTCCCTTTTCTCTGCATCCTCACGAACATAATAGCTGTCTTTTTAAATGGAAAAAAATTCTGACTATAAAATGACCACTGGTATATAGACAGCCTTACGAATAAGGTTGATTTGTTTATTGTTTTCTGTGTGGAGTCATGGATAAATATCAATAAGGAAGTAATGATGCATTTACTGAACATTACTTAAAACTGAAGATGAAAGCTAAAAATAATATCATATCAACTATTGGTTTTGCACTACTGTAGTTGGCCACTTTAAAGAAGTTAGCAACTTTTTGTTTTAAGTGTTGGCAACAACGAGCTATCAAAAATATTTTATATGAAAGCATACCATTTCAGTATCAACATCAGACATTTTATTTTAGGCACAAGATGTTTTCATTGAAAGAAGTGATGTGATTTTACTCATTTATGTTAAAAGCAGTGCAAAGCATGCCATATCCTTTACTTGTTTATTTGTTACAAACTACTTTCATTTTATTAGCCAATCAGCCAGGTTGAAATGTAATTTTTTAGAATTGCACCCCTTGCAGGCACTTCTGAAAATGAAAGTCTCAGCTTATTTAGATTTTTAGGCCTAAAGCATCAATTACCCCATATACAACATCTGAGGGAGCAGTTTTCAGGGATGTTTTAATCTGCACACAACTGTACATGACATTATACCAATGGTATAAAGATCATGTGCCTATTTAGCAGTTGAAAAGCTTTTGCTTCAATGTCACAGAAGGTGGGTATTTCATGTGACACAGTAGTTATATTCCTGAAAAGTTGTTTTAAAGTTGTTTGATGGCAAATTCTACTGACTGCATGAACTTTGGACAATTATGTCACCCGACTTGTTTAATAAGCATAGGTATAGCTATATTCATTGACGAAATATTGAAATGGTGCCATTCTGGTAGATGAAGTGGCTTCAGCCACAAGCCCCTAAAAGATCCTCCTCCATCATTTACTTGGTTGTCCTTTTTGTTGCAGAAACCTTTGGATCTTCCCAATATTCAGGAAATAAGGAGAAGAGGGCCTTTAGGACTCAGTTAATACCATTAAAGCCAGTGTCCATTCTGATGAGCTGGTGCCATAGCACTTGTTAAGGAGTTTGACTGTTACTTCTGCAGGCCACTTCGCTGGTCCTCAGTTTTCTCCTTGTAAATGAAAAAAAGTTTCACAAAATGGTGAATTATATGTTCATATTTTTAATATACAGGTATAGATATTACCTGTTGAGTGTCAAGGCCTCGCTGGTCCTCAGTTTTCTCCTTGTAAATGAAAAAAAGTTTCACAAAATGGTGAATTATATGTTCATATTTTTAATATACAGGTATAGATATTACCTGTTGAGTGTCAAGGCCCAAGACTGTCTGAGAAGACAAAGCTATATAGCCTTTCACCTTTCCCCAAGTTAGCAAGAAAGTAATTCTTTTGGGCTGGTCGCGGTGGCTCACGCCTGTAATCCCAGCACTTTGGGAGGCTGAGGCGGGTGGATCATGAGGTCAGGAGATCGAGACCATCCTGGCTAACATGGTGGAACCCTGTCTCTACTAAAAAATACAAAAAAAATTAGGTTGGCGTGGTGGTGGGCGCCTGTAGTCCCAGCTACTCGGGAGGCTGAGACAGGAGAATGGCGTGAACCCGGGAGGCGAAGCTTGCAGTGAGCAGAGATCACGACACTGCACTCCAGCCTGGGCGACAGAGCGAGACTCCGTCTCAAAAAAATAATTCTTTTGCCTAGATCTCTCCTTCTCTCTGTCTCTAGGTGTCAGTAAAAAAAAAAAAAAAAAAAAAAAAAAATACTTTTTGCTTACCAGGCGCGATGCCTCACGCCTGTAATCCCAGCACTTTGAGAGGCTGAGGCATGGGGATCACGAGGTCAGATCGAGATCATCCTGGCTAACATGGTGAAACCCCATCTCTACTAAAATGTACAAAAAATTAGCCGGGCGTGGTGGCAGGCGCCTGTAGTCCCAGCTACTTGGGAGGCTGAGGTGGGAGAATGGCATGAACCCAGTAGGCGGAGCTTGTAATGAGCCGAGATGGCACCACTGCACTCCAGCCTGGGCGACAGAGTGAGATTCCGTCTCCAAAAAAAAAATATATATATATATACACATATATATGTATATACGTATATATATATACACATATATATATTCCTATTTTTTGATAGTTTAAAGCAGCAGTATGAGAGTTTACATGTGAATATTATAAATTAAACTCAAAAAAATTTCAGAAGTGTTGGAGATCATTTCTAAACGGAATATATACGAGTGGAGGGAATAGAAAATATGAAATGTAGCCTACACTTTGAAGCGTGATGGAATTTCAGATTGTAAATTTGGAGGGGTGTACAGGAAGCAAGAGCATTTCTACTTTAAGGGAATAACATGTATCAGAACTTGCAGACAGCTTCATACCACAGAACCTCAGGGCAAGTATGCAGCAGTGCTGTGCCATAGAACTCTGCAATGGTGTATAATCGGCACTGTCCAATACCGTAGCCACTAGTCACAAGTGACTACTGAGGACTCGAAATGTGGCTAGTGCAGTAGAGGAACTGAATTTTTAATTTTATCTGATTTAAGTGTAAAGTGACACACATGGCCAGTAACAATTGCATTAGACAGTGCAGGTTTATTGGTGCGAGCATAGGTCTAATGTTATAAACAGAGAAAAGAAAATTCTTGAAAAGCACATTGGAGCCCTAAGATTCAGGATAAAGAATTTGGGCATACATTATGTGTGACAGCAGTGGGGGAAGGAGGAGGAACATAAATGCTTTAAGGCAGGGTAGTAACGCAACTACAACAGTGCTCTTAGTAGATTCCTCTGCTTGCTGTATGAAAGGCAAATTGGAGGAGGTTGAGGAGACAGGAACTTGGTTAGTTGTAACTGTAATCTAAGATAGAGGTAGGGTTGGTGCCTGTAAGTCTGGTGAAGCGACTCAAGTAAACTGGATTATTTATTTTAAAAAAGCACAATTGCTTTATTTAGAATTATCTACTCCCGGTTCATCTACTTTTTCAGATCTAGATTTCCTTATGATTTCTTATGTATAAGTCTAATCTTAGGAGACTACCTATAATGATTGATTACATTTTGAAAGTGCAGGATGCTTCAATAATATAATCATATTTTCTTTCTATGTAAGAGACTATTGTTCCATATGATATTAAATCAGCAAAAGATAATTATTTTGTTATTTTACTTCTCCCTATAATTCCTTTTCATTGTTTTTGTGATGGTTACCAATGTGTTAAGTGTCTAAAATAAGGTTCTGTCTCATAAAGCATCTATTTGTCATTGTAATTGATTTAAACACTTACGTGCAGACATTGGTCTGATTATCAGTGACTCTATTTATCTGTAGGATGCATCACTACATTTATGAAAGTTGGGTCTTTGCTAGCATGCTAGCTCATTGTTATGCATAGGTAGGAGGGGTCTAACTATCTAGAAAACCCGTTGGCAGAGATACCACAGATTGGACCAGAAACAACTCAGGAGGTGGTTTACTTGGCTCAGCAGCCATGATTCTGGGCACCGAATGTCAGATCAGCAGCCTAGTATGTTAGCCAAAATGTCTGATTGGGCATCATAGTCTCCACAAAGATATCATTTAGATGATTTTTCATGAGGACTTATGCCAGGGAATCTGAGCGATCTTAAGAGTTCCAACAGAGAAAGCACTCATCAATTAAGAAAAACACAAGGATAATGAACTGCCAACATGTACATTTTTTTCTATCAAGCGTTTGTTCTTTTGCATATTTGCATTTGCATAGAACTGCAGAAAACAAAGACAGTTAATTTGAGATTACATGTTTCTATTTTTATAATGCAAGGAAATTGGACTGCATTTTTCCTTGCCAAAATTTGTCTTTAGAGAGGATTACACTTTTATTGTCCAGAATAGGTTTTGAACTTAGACATAAATAGAAAGCTGTATGACTTTTGGTCACTAAGTACGGAAACCCTGATATTCTAGATTTGTCGTTACAATTGAGAATGCTGTAAGTACCCGATTTTAATTTATTGATATTCCCAGAGAGGAGATAGTATAGAAAAGTAGACAGTGATGGATCTGGATTTAATTCCTGGCTCTTCCCTTTATTAGTTCTGAGGTTTTGGTCAAAATATTTAACCTCACTGAAAGTTAGTTCCCTCATCTATAAAATGAAAATAAGAAGTTTTCTTCAGGCCAGGCGTGTGGTTCACGCCTATAATTCCAGCACTTTGGGAGGCCGAGGTGGGTGGATCACTTGAGGTCAGGAATTCGAGACCAGCCTGGCCAACATGGTGAAACCCCATCTCTACTAAAAATACAAAAATTAGCAGGGCGTGGTGGCATGCGCCTGTTGTCCCCGCTACTTGGGAGGCTGAGGCAGGATAATCGCTTGAACCCAGGAGATGGAGTTGGCAGTGAGCCGAGATTGTGCCACTGCACTGCAGCCTGGGTGACAGACAGAGACTCCGTCTCAAAATAAATAAATAAATAAATAAATAAATATGTAAATAAATAAATAAGTTTTATTCAAACAGTTTTTGTAATGATTAAATGTGGTAAGTATATGTAAAATACAGTAAAAGCTATTTGTGTCTATCCTGTCCAAAGCTTTTAAAATATAAAATCTGTCAGAAAAATGGGAGAGTGAGGAATTTCAACCACCTTTACAACATCAGAAAGAGGCTCACCTCATCATAAAGACACATTCCTTTGCAGCTTTAACATTGTAAACCTTATAACCTCATCACTAACCCTTTTAGCATGACACAGAAAAGCTTCATAGAAATTTATCTTCCTATAACTCTGTGAAGGAAACATATACTTTCCTGGTGAAATTTGCTTAATGGGGACCAATTTTCTTTTTTTTTTTTCTTTTTTTTTTTTTTGAAAGTAAATAAATGCACATTGCTTATTTCCTGTTGAAGAATATTGAATTCTTGGAAAACATTCATTTTGACTTTATACATGAGAGATTAGAGATGGTTATGTGGGAGAGTTGTGAAACTCTGGCGGTCAGGAAAGCCTTAGCTCACTGACAATAACTCACCAATAGAGGAAAAGAAGAACAATGCTTTCTAATCTGTAATAATCATTGTTCCCTACTTGTAATTCTTCAGAAAAAAGTAGACTTTCTATTTCCTGAAAAACTGAAAAGTTCTATGAATAAGGAGACCAATCATCTAAGCTTGGTTCATTAGTAGAGCATTTTTAGTAACTTTAACACACCATATTATGTGGACCCTTCTTGTAGTTCCCTGCAATCTCTGCAGACTGCCCACTGTATGGGGTTATTTGACAAGGTACCAGAGGAGTTCAAAGTGGCTATTGCAGATACATCAAGAAAAAAGGATGAGAGTGTTTTTGTTTGTTTTCAGTTTAAAAAATGGAAGCTCAGTGAGTACAAATTGAAAAGCAGAGAGCTGGAGTGCTCATTAAGTGCATATTAGTACACCACAGATCTGTGTGCAGTGCTCCATCCTCACTGTATAAAGGTATGTCTGTAGGAGTGTGAAGCTTAAATCCTTCAGCCTTCTCCTCTACTGTCTTTTTCAGTTCTAGTAGCATATTTTATATATATATATATATATAAAATACACACACATAATTATATATAATACGTTTATATATAATTTATATATAATACATATATAATACATTTATATATAATGTGTACATACATTATATTATATATAAATACACTATATTATATATAAATGTATTAAACCAATTACTGATGTATAAGTAGCATAGATATAAAATATTTAAAATAAATATAAGTTTTTTTATAAACTAATTATAGAAACAGGGACAAATCTCCTGAGGTAAATTTAAAAAGTAACTATCAGAGGTTCTCCTACACTTTATTTTGCTTACTACTATAAGTAATCTGTTCTAATCCACAGATTCCCTATGATACTCAGGTTCGTATCTTCTAGTGGCCAGAGCTGTTTCTTTGCAAATGACTCTGAATAACATTGAGTGAATTTTTTTTAATGATAACTCTATCCAATGATGTCTTCAGAGTTTGTACTCATTTTCTATAGGGTGTTTGGGCATTCTAAAGGGAGGCGGGGAAATAAGGAGTGTGGCAGAGTGCATATGGTAAGAGAAAATTAGTGGTAGGAGTTAGGAAAACATAAGGGTACTGATAAGTATCATATCATGTACTCCTCTCTCCTTCTTTCCTCACTTGCCACTTTAATTTCAACAGAAGAGCTGGCAATTTTGTTTGGAAAAACACAATACTGTGTCCTCTTCGTTGTGTATTTTACACAAAACTGCTATGTTGAAGAAGAAGAATGAGGTCAGGTGTGGTGGCTCATACCTGTAATCCCAGCACTTTGAGAAGCCATAGCAGGTGGATCACTTGAGCTCAGGAGTTCGAGACCAGTCTGAGCAACTTGGAGAAACCCCATCTCTACCAAAAATACAAAAAAAAATAGAAAATTAGCCAAGCATGGTGGTGTGCACCTGTGGTTCCAGCTACTTGGGAGGTTGAGGTGGGGGGATTGCTTGAGCTTGGGAGGTGGAAGATGCAGTGAGCCAAGACTGCACCACTGCACTCCAACCTGGGTGACAGAGTGAGACCCTGTCTCAAAAAATATATAAATAAATAAAATTGTAAAAAATAAAAACGCCAAACAGTGTGACATAAAGACTCAAATATATATATATATTTATTATCACACCCAAAAAATGCCTGCTAGTCTTTATATTAGTCATAATTCTTTAGAAAAAAGACAATCAATAGGATGTGTATACATATATAGAAGATGACTTAAGGATTGCCTTATTCAGTTATAGAGGCTGACATGTTTAAAATGTGCAAAGTGGGCTGGCAGGCTGGAGACCCAGGAAAGAGCTAATGCTAAAGTTCAAGTCTGAAGGCAGATAGCCTGAAGAATTTCTCTTGTTCAGAAAGATCAAGACCAGATTTTTCCTAATCCTTCAACTGATTAGATGAGGCACACCCACATTATGGGGAGCAACTTACTTTACCTAAATCTGCTGATTTAAATGTAATCTTACCCAAAAACACCCTTTCAGAAACATCCAGAATAATGCTTAGCCAGATTATCTGGGCAATGTGGCCCAGCTATACAGATACATACTATTAATCCTCACAGTACCCCCAAAAGATGAGACGTATTGGTAACTTAATCAGTGGTGAGCAGATCATCTCTCCTTTTTTTTTTTTTTTTTTTATCCTCCTAAATATAAGTTGCTCAACTTGGGAGATACAGAGAAGAAGACCAAAGGCAGCTTTAAGTAGGAGGCCGCATGTGGCTACACAGGCTTTTCCCAGTGCTCTTTGCTGTTCCTCTACTCTATGTAGAGATGTTGGAGAATAGAAAGGATGATTTTATAGTATTTTTAAGCTGGTGAAAATAAGTCCCTGGATTATTCTCTGTTTTTCCTAGATTCCAGCCTCAGATCCAGTTGAGGTACACTAAACTTTTCTTGAAATGAAAAAACATCCTGGAGATATAAATATTTCCCCCAAACAACTTAAATACTGGCAAACAGAAAAGGACAATCTTGTACAGAACAAAAACAATTTAAAAGAAAAATGGAGAAAAGGGCACAAGACTGACATAAAAACTTTGTAACCTGTGAAAGAAAGAGAATTTTGATTGTATTTCTTATGTAAGTTACATGGGTTGAAAGAAAAGAATGAAAGCTATTACACAGTGTTTGGTCAAGAAAATAGATTCCATTATTACACAGTCATATACCAAAGGCCATCAGTGGCCATGTACTATAGGATCTTGGAACCTGAGGTTGGAAGAGGATACTACAAGCTATAAGACTTACAGGCAATAAAATGCATGTGCAGTGACCTATTATGTTTGACATTCTATACGTGAGGCCACTGGAGAGAGACAAAACAAAATGCATTGTTTCTAACAGAGGGAAACATTCTCCTGGGTGAAATGGGACATATATTCTCAAGCAGCAATTTGAAGACATTTCAGAATAAAGATCTGAGACGTTTTCAGATGAAGACACAAAAGGTGGGGATTTTGAACCATAGTTGTAAATTAAAAACAGAAAACATGAAAAGTCCCTCTCTAGAGAGTATTAGTAATCTGCCAGATCAAATACTCACAACTCTTCCAATAAAGTGCTGACAGTGTCTGAATATTTACTTGATGACAGTTTTCAGAATTTATTTGATTGCAAATTGAATGTATATGCATCCTGAAGAAGTAAACATCCTAGTCAATATTATCAATTGTTATATTTAATAGTGGACCTGAACTTTTCTTTCAAAAAATAAGAAACCAAAGCATGGTTACTTAAGAGATTTGGCAAATATATTACTTACTTGTTTCTCTAAATCTCTTTATTTGTGGGCATGGTTTCCTATTCAAATCATCATCAAATAGGTTTTTATTTATATAGATACTTTTTTTGGGAATACCACTTTTAAGGATGCAATACACCAGTAAGAGTAATTAAACATACGCACGAGCTCAAAAGCAAAAGGGCAAGATCGCAAATGAAACATATTTGAAGCTGGAAACTAGGTAAGTAAGATTCAGCTTTTTTTTTTTCTTTCTTTCTGCTAAAATGACAGTGCAGAAAGTTAAAAAGCCCCCCAGTGTTCATTACGATACTCTCTTGTAAAATTTAAGATTTGTCCCACCAGGGACTTTTGCCAAAAGAGATGAAATTATGGCTAAATACCTTAAAAGTGGTTTAGAGTCTCGTGAACAGTTAGACTTCTGTGTTGCTTTTCCTGTACTTCAAAATAAGGGTACTACTCCTCACTCCCCCTAGTAGAAAAGAAGAACTTTATTCCCCAAAGAGGATAAAACAGGTTCTCTGGCCTGGAGGACACCTGGACACAGGATGGGAATACAAAACTGAAAGGAGGAATATGCATACTAAACGTTGAAACACTTCACCCTGCCTGACTCTCCCCTCTCGTTGAGATCCGTAGCAGAACCCAGGCAGCCAAGTTTCATCCGAGCAGGAAAATGTATGAATCTTCTCTAGGGAATATGTCTTACTCAAGAGAAAAGACCAAACAAAAATGGCAGCAGGAATCCCTTAAGTAGAACGAAATCAACTAGATCATAGTGAAGAATGGGGTCAACAGATCCATTGTTAAATATAGCACAAACCCAAGGATTATTAGATATTTGAAGAAAGAATGTTATACCAAAGAGACTAAAATAAATAAACAATAACTCAGAGAAAAGATTCCACAAAAAAAGAACTTCAAAATATCTGGGATTAATATCCTCAAAGATGTGAGAAAAGGGTTTTCATCTCGAAAACAAGAACACAGATTTTTTTTTTTTTTTTAATGTTGGAAACTAAGATAGTGTAAGTGAAAAAATACAATGAAAGTTTTAGGGTATAAAGTTGAGAAGCTATTCCAGAATGAAAAGCAAAATGTCTAAGATTGAAATTAGGAAAAAATAAGAATAAAAAATAAAATAAAATAAAATTAGGGAACCCACAGAGAAAATCCAACGTCTTAAAACATAGAAATCCCAGAAGGAGAAAACAGAAAATATAGGATAGGAATTCATGAAAAAAAATCATAAAAAGTTCCCAGAATGGAAAGACATATGCTTTTATAATGAATAGACTCACCATGTGACCATGTTCCCAGTCCTATGAATAGCAATAGATCCACCTTAAGACACATCAATGAAAAGTCAGTATCCTGGATACAAAGAAAGAAGATCTTTAAGCTTTCAGAGGGAACATTAATATGAAATAAGCTAGTAAACAATAAGACCAAGTGTTCATGATTCTGATGAGACAATATGAGTTATAAGCTAGGGCTCTATGGCTAAGTATGCAACAAAGTACATAAGACTTTTATCTCCCATGCAGTCATTTTCATAATGTTACTGGAAGATGTTTTAGCTGGTAAACCAAGAAAGAGGACAAGAAATCTAGGGAATAGGGCATCCAATATAGAAGAAAGGTGGAGGGAATCACCCATCACAAGGTGACAGCTGTGGACAGGTCTGGAGAAACACCCAGGGAAATTTGCAGCAGGATGAGTTTTATCAGAAGGGCTTGATTTAACAAGGTAAATTTATAATTTCTTGTATATTTACATGTATTAACAAAAGTGATATATGGGATGTGGGGGCAAAGGATTAAATGACAGTTAGTGGTTATTACTAAAACACAGAAAACGACGGCAACACAAACCACACAATTTAAAAAATCATGCAATAAACTGAAAAAATAGGATTAATATTTTTATAAAAGGAAGAGTAGAAGTAATGTCTGACATGTGTATGCTGTAAATAGTGCTTATATCAATATGGCAATGTAAAAATTGCATATTGAACCAAACCAAGATATGACATAATGATGAGAGGCTGAGGACACACATGTGTGTCAGAGAGCAAGGCCTGCCAAAGTGGAGTTGAAAAAGGCTTGATTTGTATCTTCCAAAATAGAATGTCAATATACAGTGTCTAAATCATCCCTTCTCCCTCAAAATAAATTAAGAAGTAGCAATATAATAATATTACAGAGAAATTTGCATATAAATAAAAATAGAATCATGCAAACTATTTGAAAGTGGTTGCCTCTGAGAAGCAGGAAAAAGTATGTGATAAGAGTGGTCTGTGGCTTTTGTGTACAACCACTGAATTATATAACTTTTTAAGCATGAGCATATAATTTGGATAAAAGCAGAACATAATATTAAAATATTTTTATTTTAGAATACTAGAAATTTTAAATCACCTAAAACCCTACCTCTATTAAACTATTTCCAACAATAGTTTGGTTTCTTTTTTTCTAACTTTATATATCCTTAGATAGAGACATATATATATGCAGGTAATAATAAATATACATACTTTATATAAGTAGAAAATATTTCACAAAGAAATTGATGGATACAAGGCCATTTATAGTTCTGTGAATTATTAGATTATTTGCCTAGTTTTCTATGGCAGTCTCTGGTTTTATTATACTAAATTCTAATAGATGGGCCTATTTCAGATATTCTAGTTTTATTTTAATAATCTATTTAAAGTTTAAAATAGTAATACAAGATTTGCTTTAATGATTATCTCTTTTTATTGTTTTATATTTGGAAGAGAGGCTACTCAATGATTTTACTGCCTTTATGTATTAATGAAATATTTCTAATCTACAGAAATGTGTGGAGAACACTATATTGAATGTTAATATACTCTGAAGATTGCAATCAATTACACAATTTGTAGTCTCTTTTGTATTCATCCTGGATCTCCTTCTACTTCTTTCTCTCACAAGTAACTACTGATTTGGATAATTATCATTCTTTTGTACATGTTTAAATTTTCACCATATGAATATGTAATCCAAAATAATATGCAGCATTGATTATATATTTTAAACTTCTAAAACTGATACCATGCTATATGTATTTCTTAACCAAGAACTTTTATAAACATTATTTTATGCAACTCCTTACATTGATGCATGTAGCTTTAGTTCACCTATTTTTCATTGGTGTTTACTATTCTATTTTATGAAAACAAAAATATTAACATGGTAATTTGTTTCACAGACTGTTTTTAATATTCAAAGATAAGTTCAATTGCAGCAGCAATTCAAAGCCCAAGAAGAAACAAATTACCATGAAGGAGTGTCTGTTGATATAGCAAATAGGAGAAATGGCACCCTGACAATTACCGAAATAATAGAACTATTTGAAAGATATAATAAAATAAATATGTTTAAGAAGTGTATTGAATTAAACATAGACAAAGGAAGGCATGCTTGGAAATAATTATACAGAACTAATAGAAATAAAAATATAGTCATTGAAAATAAAACTCAGTTAATTTAAAGAGAAGATTAGATGAAGCTGAAGAAAGAATCAGTACTTTGAAAGATAAATCTGAAGAAATTATAAAGGATGCAGCACCAACAAAAAGGGAAAAAATATGAGAAGTTAAGCAACATAGCACATAAAATGAGAGGAGAGAATGAAAAGATCCCATGTGTATGTTGGAATAATAAGAATTATAGAAGAAGAAAGTAGTGAAAATGAGAACTGTGCATATTGATGTTTAATTCTTAATAATTTTCCAGAATTTAAGGCAAGTACTCAAATAATGCACAGCTTTCTGAGAGGAATAAATAAGAATAACTCCAAATTTAGACACATTGAATTTAAAATATAAAATGCAAAGATAGATACTTTTAACAGCAATCATAGGATTATCTAAAAATGAATGTCAATTCAAGTAAATAATTCTAATTAACAACAGGATGTCCTGAAGATAATTAAAATACATCTAAAAAGTGCTAACAGAAAAGAAATGTCAGTTTATAATTTTATGTCCTGTTAAATTATTATCAAAAATGGAGGGTAAAATGAAGAAATTTTCAGAGAACTATTAAAGAGTATGAGAAAAAAATTTAAAAAAAATGGATGAATATGTTTGAAATAGCCATAACTGAAAAATAAAATTTATCTGTTATATGTAAAAATTAATACTTTAATAGAAAAAGGTAAATAGATAAAAGGAAAATAGACGATGAATATGTGAAAACTATTCTGTGACTATCATTTAAAAAGATACTACTATTAGTAAAAAAAAAAATACTGAAGTATTACACATGATAATACCCATTATTGGTAAGGACATAGATCAATGGCAGCTTTCATACACTGCTACTACAACTGTAAACTGGTACAACTATTCTGGAGAACAATATCTAGTAAAAGCATAGATGAACAAGCCTTGTATATTAACAATTCCATTTTTAACTTTAAACCCTATGTAAACCACTGAGCATATGCTCAGTCAGCTCCCTACCACAATGTTTATTGCATCATTCCTTTACTTAGGCAAGAAATAAGGAAATAAACAACCTCAATATTCATCAATATAGATGAATGAAATTCTGTTTAGCATTTTAAATTAATGAACTAAAACTGCATGCATTAACATGACTCAAACTCAAAAATATGTTGTTGCTTCATAAAAACCAGTTGGGGATGGATACTGACAGTAAGATAATATTTATGTAAGATTTAAACACACACAACAATGGTATGTATTGTTTATGGTTACCTAGGTATGTGTGAATAATTCAAAATGATGGAAAATAGTTACCTGTAGAGAGAAAATAATGGTTTTATTGTATCTGAAACAATTGTATGTCTTTAAAAATAATATCTGAAAGAACTGTATACAGGTTAATATTTCAGAACTGTATACAGGTTAATATACAGGTTAATATTTTGCAGTATAAAATATGTATTATATCTGTACAGTGAAAGCAGACATTTGTTTTATTATCTTCTGAACTTTTCTACATTTTTGGAATATTACCCAATTTATACAAAATAAATATGTAAAATGAATAAATGTATTTAAGAATAAAGTTAATATCCCTTGGGTGAAGTTGTTAAATGAAGTGGTAACAACTTCATGTGTCTACATTTTTATAGTACCTCCTTGAGATAGTTAATACACAATTGCATTTTTTCCTCTATGTTACTATTACAGAGAATCAAATTTTTTTTTTTTTTTTTTTGAGATGGAGTCTCGCTCTGTCGCCAGGCTGGAGTGCAGTGGCTCAATCTTGGCTCAGTGCAACCTCCGCCTCCTGGGTTCAAGTGATTCTCCTGCCTCAGCCTCCCAAGTAGCTGGGACTACAAGTGCCCGCCACCATGCCCAGCTAAATTTTGTATTTTTAGTAGAGACATGGTTTCACCATGTTGGCCAGGATGGCCTCGATCTCTTGACCTCGTGATCCACCCGTCTCGGCCTCCCAAACTGCTGGGATTACAGGCGTGAGCCACCGCACCCGGCCCCAAATAATTCTTGAATGATAAATGTAATGTGGTGTTCAAGTATCAACTTTTGTTTTTATTTTTCATTAGTGTAACTACATTTACTGTGTAGTAGGAAATGCCAGTTCAAAACCTTGTCTACTCTGGGAATATCCCCTCAAACAGGAGTAAGCACCAGTTGCTTCATTTATCCTACATAATGGTCCCTTAGATGCATCTGGCTGATCAAAGAATGGACACCTAACTTTAATATAAAGTTGATATTTGAGTGATAAAAGGATTTGAACTTCTTGAAACTCTGGCAGGTTTATTATGGTTCCTTAAAGGAAAGTTTCATTAACATCTCTAGGGAGGACCTGTGAGCTCTCCAGATTCCTGCTTTTCCCATAGCTTCCTTGGGTGGATTTTCATTGCATTCTGTTATATACTCTAGCTTCTTCTAATAAATTTTCTTTCAGGCATAAGGTAGCCAGAGTCTGATTTTGTTACTTGTAACCAAAAGTACCATAAAATACTAATATAGACTATTTTACTGAAATTTGTATAACTACTTAGAAACTTACCTATGCTCTTCCCCCTACTTTCTTCAAAAGCAATACAGATGAAGACATTGGTTTCAGCTTTGTATTCACCATTCACTCTGTATATGTTCAGCCTTTTGTCATTCTCAAGTTTACCTTCTTAATAGGCACTAAGCCCAGTTTCCTACTCCTTTCCTTTTTATTATGAGTAATATTCCATTTTCAAATCTTGAAACGAGATCCATTTAAACTTTTGTTAGTACCGTATTTCATTTCTTGTAAATCGTTCGCCTATTTAATGGTAGGCTTCTTAATTTCCATGTGTCATTTAAGGCAAATGAAAATAACGTATGTTCCTTTTGAAAATAAAATGTTGCTCACCCTTTCTTAAAGAACTAAAGTTGTTTTATATAGTTTAGCTCTTAGAGCGGTAATTTAGTGTTTCTATTAAGAGAAAAGTTGCTATCTCTAGTTAATGGCAGTTTTTCCCCTGCTGTTGATGGAATTTTGATATTGAAATTTATGTCAGAGAGATGCAAATGGAACATTTTAAAGGGCCTCTTCCCAAATTAATTGTTTTCATTAAATCAAATTACTAAGACTTCTTTACATATAAAGATTTCTATAAATGTATCTACTAAAACTTGTGAAAAAATGAAAGGAAGGTTATAGAAAAGATGTATGCCTGCTTTGTACCCTTTTCACATAGTAGTTATACAGGGAGAACACTCAATTTCACAAATAAACTAACTGGTAAACAACTTCAGATGCTGGCAAAAAGCAGTGGAATATTGATATAGAACAAATGGAGACATGTTTAGTATCTCAGGATCACAATACTCACCTTCCTTTTTCTGGTATTTCACTTGGAATTATTTGATGGATTCAGTTTGTCCCATCAACTTTTCCCAGTCAATTTTTCTTGCAGTTCTGAAACAATTGATGGGGATTAGAGTGTAAGACTTTCAATGCAACTTAGGGGAAAGGTAAAAAGACTTTGAGAGTTCGAACACAGAGATTTGACCTCATTATCATTCTACTTCTCTAATTTAACTGATCTACTATTGGGGTTCAGAAAATGATACCCCAGAGTATGGCATTTTGGGATGCGGAGTACTTTGAACTGAAGGACGTTGGAAGGGTCTCAGAAGCAGTCTCTTTCTGACGTTCTCTTGCCCTTCTTTCTCCTGCTCCCTTTTCTCCCTCAAGGCAGGCCACAGAAACTAGAATTCCAGAACTACTTTCCCCAAAAGCCAGTCATAAAACCTAGAAATATTACTTTAACCTCCTTCCACCTTTCTGTGTAGGAGCTGGCCGTAATGAAATTCTCTGACCTACCTTGTCTAATAATAGATCATAACACCCTCATTTCAGAATGGGTCCTGCCCTATACCCAGGAGAAAGAAATACTACACAGAGAGTTTGAGAAGAATCTGAACAAACAAGCCTTGCTGAGTTTCCTCACTCAGTCTATTACCATTAGATCATTCCCTTTTTGTCCAATCACATTTTTGCATGGCTGCTTATCCTTCATCTA
This sequence comes from Pongo abelii, assembly GCF_028885655.2. Classification (NCBI taxonomy): domain Eukaryota; kingdom Metazoa; phylum Chordata; class Mammalia; order Primates; family Hominidae; genus Pongo; species Pongo abelii. The sequence goes on from NC_071998.2 coordinate 29,488,301, forward strand.
ACCAAATTTGGTCTTCATTGCTGAAGGCTCCCATGTCACATAGAACTGATTAAATATTTTTTGTTAATGCTCTTCTCTTATTAACCTGCCTTTTGCTATAGGAGTGTCAGCTATGATCCTTATGATGGGTGAGGAAAGCTGTCCTATCTGTCTACCCCTACACTACCAAAGCCTATTTATATTAAAAGAAAACTGATCGATCTAAAGGCCTTTTTTCTTTTTCACACCTCCCTTAATTCATCAGCATATTTTACTCTTGGTAAAGAGTACCACTGGTTCAACTTCTTTAGATTCCACATATAAGTGAGATCATGAAGTATTTGTCTTTCTGTGCCTGTCTCATTTCACTTAGCCTAATATTCTTGAAATTAATCTATACTGTTAAAAATGACAGAATTTTCTCTTCCTTCTTCTTTCCTCCTCCTCTCCTCTACATGCTCCTCCTCTTTCTTCTTCTTTTAAGACTAAAGCATACTCCGGGGTGTGTGTGTGTGTGTGTGTGTGTGTGTGTGTGTGTATACACACATACCATATTTTCTTTATCCACTTATCTGTTGCTGGTTAGGTTGATTCCATATCTTGGCTATCATGAATAATACTGCAATGAACATGGGAATACAGATAGCTCTTCAATATACTAATTTCTTTTTTTTTTAGAATTTATATCCAGAAGTGATACTTCTGGATCATATGATAATTCTATGTTGAGGGGAAAGAGGGAATGGGGAGATGTTGGTCAAATGGTACAAAGTTTAATTTAGGATGAACAAGTTATTTAGATCTATTGTAGAACATGGTGATTATAGTTGATAATGTACATTTGAAAATTTCTAAGAGAGTAGATTTTAAATGTTCTCATCACAAAAATCATAAGTATGTGAGATGATGGACATGTTAAATACCTTGATTTAATCGTGTCACAATGTGTATATATATCAAAACATCATGGCATATACCATTAATATATACAACTTTGTCAATTATGCATTAATAAAGCTGAAAACAACAAGAGCACCTCTGGTTCAATTTAGTGAATTAAAATTCCATCTTTCACAGTTTCTGCATGATTAACCTAGCACAAGTTACAAAGACTTCATTGCCTCCATTTTCTTATCTGTTAAATGGGAACAAGGATAGTTATAGTACTTATTATATAGGTTTCTTATGAAGATAAAATTAGCTAATATGTGAAGAATAGAGTAGTAGTGACATACAATATGAAAGTGAGTATTTTCTACAAAAAACTGTATGGTATAATGTTGTGTGGATTCTTTTAGGAACCAGACAGATACAATTTCAAAGTTTACTCACCCACTTTCTACCTTATGACATTGAGGAAGTTATTTATCTTCAATAAATATTAGTGAACCAATCTGTAAAATGTAAAGGCTTTTACAAAGGCACAATATACAGTAAGCATACCTAGAACACAATAGGGAAGTATCTGGCGTATTTCTAATTGGGTCCTTTCTTCATTCTAATAAAATACACATATGATTTTATACATACATGATACTTGTGCCTCATGATACATGATACATATACATACATGATACAAAATGATACTTGTGCCTCAGCTTCCAGAGCAGCTGGGACTACAGGTACATGCCAGCATGCCCAGCTAATTTTTGTATTTTTAGTAGACAGGGTTTTGCCATGGTGGCCAGGCTGGTCTCAAACTCCTGACCTCAAGTGATCCACTTGCCTCGGCCTTCCAAAGTGCTGGGATTACAGGTGTAATCCCACTGTGCCCAGCCTAAAATACTTTTTGTTAGATTCATAGTTGCTTGTTTTTATGATGTAACATAACAATCAAGATCTTATTAAACTAAAGCATGTCATCAGGTGCCTTCTAACCCCCTCCTTTCACATTCTAATACCTAATGTGTTTGAAATTAATGAATCAACACCTACTTTTACATTGATTAAAATCAAGGAAATATATTTTATTTAAAATGAATGTTCTGCAATCTTTCAAGCATTCTTAAGTGTTTTGTGTTCAGGGTTATTTAAAAAGCATGTAGACTCACATTAAATATAGAAAAAGTAAGGAGATTTTATACATTCATATACCTTTTTTTGTTAATACTTTTTTGTCACTGTTTCTGGGCTTAAACTCAAAATTCATAAAAATTCTGAGGCGTTCCAAATACAAGTGTTGCTCAGCCCCAAGTGGTCTCAGTTCACTAAATTATTCAGTGCTCTACATAAATGTGTCAAACTTATTCACAAGGCATAAATGAAGAGATCTTGTTCTTGATAATCCAGAACTGTCTTTCTAATGATGAATAAAATATTTTAAAGACATTGAAAAAGGGGTAACAAGTAGCCCTTAAAACTTTCTTTTGGTTCCAGAGATGTGCTATTCTACATTAAGGTATAAAGGAAATTTATGAGAATTTGGTTATAAGCTAAGTAAAACATAAGTTTAAATAGACATTTATTGGACTGATCAACTTGTAAGTGGGAAATTCAGAGCCTTGTTAAATCTGCTAAAGACATTTGGGTGATTTTGAAGTCTCATATTCCCTCCTGTCTTTATATGCAATTGTTATTTCCTGAAGTACTAAATACGTCCTTTGGCCCATTATTTGTGTTTTAGAAATGCCTGCTCCCAGATTGTCTAGTGCATTTGGCAAATGACATGTTTTACCATATTTGTCACTGAAGCCTGATCTCCTCTGGTGCTTTTCCTTGTTGTTTTCTGTGACCTACACGTTGTGTTCTGCTCCTTTCTGCCCATTCCTAGACATCCACTTCTTTCAGATCCTGAATTACAGGAGTGTGGCATGTAGCAGAGTTTTCTGAAGCTTTAGGCATGTTGTTCTCCAAGTGTGGTTCATGCACTGTCTCACTCACCTCAGCATAACCGGGATACTAACGTGGAATCCCTGAACATATCACTGCTCTCATGAATCACAATCCATGGAAATCACAACTAAACATCTGTATTTTCTGCAAGTTCCTTAAATAATTCTTAATTACACCAAAGAGAACAACTCTTTTGGGTTAATCAGTGGTGATGGGGTAAAGGATCAGCTATATAAATTACCATTAAAAAAAAAACTTAAATTTGCTTCTTAGGCCTCATTATCCTGGTATTTTCTGGCTATCCATGTGTTGTATACTATACTACCAGTTTGAGTTTGAGTTCAATTCTTTTTTAATTGAATGGAAATGCCTTTAGGTAAGGTAAGAAATCCACAATTCACTACAATAATCATTAATCTTCATGTATTTGGATCTCTTACCTGGCACAAGAGCCTCCAAGAAGGCCATCTTTTCCTTAGGCCTCTCTGGTAGATAGGAAGAGGTATTGCCCAGATTCTGACTCAAGAAGACCTTGCTGTCCAGCTGCAGGGAGAGCTATCAGCAGATAGCTTGCAGCTGCCTGTTTTTTTCAGGATCTACCTTACCTATAGAGGACAGACTTGCTGTACCTCTTACCCATCCAGCACCTGGTAAGTGAGTGGAAAAGGTTATGGCCGTTTCCATCCATTGCAAGACAACTTTGAAAGGTAATATCCACTGCAGAGTTCCCTAGCAGATACTTTGTTGACAGGCATCACAATTTAACTTCTTTCCCTTCCTAATCCTGCTTCTTACCCTTCTTTTCACAGATATTAATTCCTAATCAACATTTTGTACCCCAAACTCTGTTTTAGTGTGTGCTTCCAGGAATGCACCCATTCTATAATGGCTTCAGTCTGCAGTCATATTATGGAGGCAGCTTCTCTCCTCTGAAGACAGCCTGTCTCAGCTCTCCATGCCTCTCTTTAGTTACTAAGATGTGTTTCCAATATATCTTACTTCAGAATACACCAAGTTTTTGAATTTTAACTCTAATCAAGATTCAGCTCTGAAACTGATTTACCATATTCAAGAACATAATAGGTGGGTTCTATTTTTCTAATAGCAAATTGGCCATCTGCTCCCTGTAATGATTTATGTTTTACCCAAGGAAATGCAGTCAATTTTGGTTTTAATAAGCATATTTGTCATTTTGTTTCAAGGAAGTGAGTTGCACATTTTTATTTCTTCACCAACTCTATTACTTGTGTTTGTTTGTTTGTTTATTTACAATTAGTGGACATGGCTTCCCAGACCTCTTAATAGCTCTGAAACTAGAAAGCCACACATCGGAAGTTTTCTTTCTCATCTGGAAAGTTGACTCAATTATAAAAATTGCTCTTGTTTTTCTATTCGTGTTTTCTTGAGAATCTATTTTTCTGACAGTGAATGTTGTTCTTAAAAACTGTTTTCCTAATTACATCAGTTATCCTCATAAGGACCTGTTATTTTCACCAAAGCAAATAAACATGTGATAGAAAATGTGTCCCTCCTCCAGGAGAGAAGTGCTTTTTTAAACCTACTGCCAAACCCATGGTACTCTCTGTCTTAAAAGATCACAGAGTTCATTTCAATATTTCAAGGTAAATTAACCACTGAACCTCATTGCAGGCATTCTGGATATTATCTTAAATATAGAATGAAATGGTTTTCTATTGGGAAATACTGCATAGTTTGAGTTGTTTTTATCTTCCTACCACATTTCATCAACATTAGCAACTACATTTTTATTATTCACTCTTTCTCACTTTGCATTATCTATTGTTCCTTTCTATTTTAAACTTTTTGAATGCTATCAGAAACGTGTTCAAATAATTTATTCTAACAAGTATATTGGAGTGGACCTGGACTTTAGATAGGAAAATGAAGCCATTATAGAAATAAAGGACTTTGTTTTTAACTGAACTACAGAAGAAACAAAAGTTAATGTACATTCTGATCACAGTCCAATAGGTTAAGTTGGTGTACACCTGGGCAAAGACTACAGCTTATGACATTGTAATGGCAAAATACAAATAAACTAGAATACTTTGTGATGGCAACACATATCTAATCTTCTCTAGTGTGGAATTAATGTAATCGTTAAGCTCTGCACTTACTTGGTGGAGTGGTGATCACGCCTATACATTTTTATATCTAAGTCCTAGTGACTAAGATCGTTCCTTTATTGAACAAACACATTGAAAACTGTTATGAAGAGTGATAATAGTGATGGTATTATTTCTTTAGATTATTTGGAAGAAAAATGCAAAAGAGAGCTGAAAAATGGGCCAAGTGTGGTGGTTCACACCTGTAATCCCAGCACTTTGGGAAGCTGAAGCCAGTGGATACCTTGAAGCCAGGAACTGGAGCCCAGCCTTGCCAACATAATGAAACCCTGTCTCTACAAAAAATACAAAAATTAGTCGGACGTGGTGGCGCATTCCTGTAGTCCCAGCTACTCGGTAGGCTGAGATGGGAGTAACACCTGAGCCTGGAGAGGTTGAAGCTGCAGTGAGCTGTAATTGTGCCACTGTACTCCAGCCTGGGTAACAGAGAGAGAGAAAGAGACAGAGAGCCTGTCTCAAAGAAAAAAAAATGAACTGAAAAATGGTATAAAGGGAGAGTTCACCATAGGTGTAGCCTTCCATGATGGTTATAGAAAAAGAAACAAGGTTAGAGTCCGAGTCCTGTGTTTCTAGTCTTATCAAACTGTTTTTTCAGAGTTGTGCTATTTCTTTTAGACTTCCTATCTCCCTCATCCCCACACCACTTAACCCTAGCTGTCTGTCTGGAAACCCTTTCCAAATTTTGCAGCATCACTAGAGAAACGGATAGGAAAATAAATGACTCGGGCATCCTGTTGAAGTATATTCAACTAGTGGAGACTGTGGGATCTCATATTGTTTATCAGCTGCTCCTACACTCTCTGCTGAACCTAGACTAATTTTACAGCTAGAGTTGAATTAGCAATTCACATTGCATGCTTGCCAGATGCTACTGAAGAATGTGGAGGAGACAGCAACATAATCACACTGAAAACAGAATTTGAAGATCACCTTGTCCTTTTAGCATCAGGGACTCAGCTAAACAAGATGACTGATTTATCTACGCACCTCATGCCATTATTAAATAAGCAAAGATGAGAACACAAGCATGATATTATACAACAGTGTTATTGGTATGAGTCACAGCACCTGTAATTTAGCAGTCACATTGTCTAGCTCAAACAGGTGACACAGTCTGGCAGATGGTAGTGAGGATTTCATTACAAGGTTCACAATTTCTCACAAATTGTTTTTCTTGTTTTTTTTTCTTTTGCTAAAATTTCATGTGTGTGTTTGTGTGCACACATACCTTGTAAACATAATGTGTGTTCATTTATATTTTGAAACCAAGTTGTTAATTATATTATGAAGAGAATTGTATTAACTCACTGCTAATGTTTTCTTTTAGTATTTATTAAACATTCACTAAACAAACATTTCTGAATGCCTATTATGTGCCAGGTACTATTCTAGACATATAGGATGTATTGATTAATACAACAAATATCTACCATTCTGTAACTTACATATATTAAAAGACCCACTTTATGAAAATAATGTAGTTTACTTAAAATCTGTGTTGATTTATTTTAATATGGCTACATGACCTTTTTTACATTAGTGTTATCAAATATATCTTCTTTCATATCTTTAATTTCAACCTTACTGAAAGAATATCTTGTATTTAGGTATGTATTTTATATACACAAGTTTATTTGTTTTTAAGAAAACTATAATTGGAAAATCTCTGCGCTTAAACAGAAAAGTTCCATCCACATACATTTTTGAGACTGTTAATATACATGGATTTTTTTATTTTATTTTTTTCTATGCCATGCTTTCTCTTTGCTTTCTTTTAATTATTTTTCTCAATCTATTTTATTAGCTGCTGTGGTATGAATATGACTCCCCAAATTCATAGGTTGGAAACAAACCCCAATGCAACAACGTTGGGAGGTGGGGACTTTTGGGAGGTGTTTCGGTCATGAGGACTTCACATTCACGAATGAATTAATGCTACTATAAAAGGGGCTTGTGGGAGTGGGCTCACTCTCTCTTGCACCTTCCAAATTCTGCCATGTGAGGCCACAGCAAGAAGGCCCTCAGCACATGCCAGAACCTTAAACTTGGACTTCGTAGCCTCTGGGACTGTGAGAAATAAATTTATGTTGTTTGTAAATTACCCAGTTTATGGTATTTCGTAATAACAGAACAAGTGGACTAATACGTTAGTCAAGTTTCTTTTTTACTCCTTTATTCTACTAATTTAAAATTATGCATTCTGTTTTTATACTTTGACAGTTTTGAATTTAATGATTTAATACTCGTGTTAACTATGTCTGTCATGACTGAATATCTCTATCAACCTCATCCGAATACAAAAACTTTAATCTTTTAAATTCAATCACCAGTCTCGTCTTCCATATCTATATTTTGAACTTAAGACCTCAGAATTCATCATTATCAATACTTTTTATAGACAATACATTTACTAATTTATTTTATATTCCTATTTTATTTTATATTGTTTTATTTTTATTTTATACTCCACTACTTTCTTCTGAGTTAAATTATATTCCCTTGAAGTACTTCTATTGGTATTCTTTCAGTGAAATCTGTGAGTATAATGCCTTTGACAAAAATATCTATTTTGCCCTCACTCTTGATTAAAATCCCAACTAGGTATACAATTCTAAGTTGACAGATATTTTCTCTTAATACTTGAAATCTATTTTTTCATTGTCTTGTTAACTGTGGTTGATTCTAACACTACTGTCAATCCGGCAGTCATTATTTCTTAGAAATTTTAGGACAACTTTTTCTCTTGAATTTAGGAAGTTTGGATTATTTTTATTTCTTCTAAAAGAAGGGTTTAAGCATTTTTTTTTAATTTAACACTTTTGATACTGACACTTTTTCAGGACTCAATCTTTCTTCAATTATGGGTAATTTTCATTCACCACAACTTTGAATATTGCCTCTCTTCCCCTATTCTCTCTATTCTATTGTTATAGAATTGCTATGGTACACACATTATAAGCTCTCATCATACCTTTCATGTATTCACTTCTATTATCTTTACATCTTTCTCTGAGTTTAATTCTGGATACTTTCCTGAGTTCTGTTTTTTAGTTTACTAAATTCTTCTTCAGCTCTCTTTCTAATTGATCTTTCTTTTAAATTGGGTCTCTTTAAAACATTTTTTTTATTTACTTTATCCAGCATTCCTCTCTGTTTATAAAAGGAAGTTGTTTTTAGCAATCTTGTTTACCACAGTCAAAGCCCATGACTATTTTTCTAAAAAGTTAAATTAGTTTTTGGAAAGCCTCAAAAGAGTCAAATAATTTGGTATTCTAGATATTAGCAAGAATCAATGTACAAACCATACTAATGAAGGGGAAAGGGATGAGAGGAGATTTGTATATTTTGAAGGAGACTGTGTTAGTTTGCTAGAGCTGATATATAAAAGTACCACAACTGCATGGTATCAACAATGGAAATATATTGTCTCTCAGTTCTGGAGGCAAGAAGTCTGAGATCACAGTGTTGGTAAAGTTGGTTCCTTCTGATGTTGAGGTCTGTTTGGGAAAGTATGTTTCATGCTTCTTTTGTGCCTTCTGGTGGTTTGCTAGCAATCTTTGGAGTATATTGTCTTCTGTTGCATCATGTCAGTTTCCTGTTTAAACTTCACATGGTGTTATCCCTGTGAGCATGTCTGTTTATTTTTTTTTTAAATAAGGACATTAGTCACATTGAATTAGAGGCCCATTCTATTCTAGTATGTTCTCATCTTAGTTACATCTGCAACAATCCTATCTTCAAATAAGCTCGTATAATGTGGTGCTTAGGGTTAAGAATTCAGTACACAAATTTGAGGGGTCACAAGTCAAACCATAACAGAGACCCTATTGGTAGGAGCCAGCCTTGAGTTTAGAGTCTGAGGAATCTCAGAATTTTTCCCCAAAAGTTACATAGTATCAAGTGTCTTGTCTTATAAGAGCCTTGTTATTCTGGTATATGGTCTATTCAGATTCTGTCAGGTTGATTGCTCATTGTTGAGATCTTAATTAGATTTTGACGAAAAGTGTATATTTATCACAATTTTTCTCAGAATTAGAATACACTGAAAATATTCAACTGTTAAGGCAATGTCAATTATTCAGCGACCCATGCAATCATCCTCTGTCTGCCTCTATTGCTTGTGCTTGATTTGCTTATTCAAGTTTCTCTCAAGCGACTGGCTTTGGGTAAGGGGCTGTCTTCATTCATGCATTATTACTCAGCAGTAGTAGATGTACAATGGCAGCTATATTTTTGCAGTGATTTTACTTTTGCTTTTAACTTAACTGAAAAATGCTTGAATGAAGTTATGACAACCCAAAATATTCCCTTTAGGAAGCCAGTGTTTGTTTATGTAAGGGGTAAAAATCCCTAACTAGTAAATGTCTGTGAGATTTTGATTTATATGATTAAAAGAGTGAGTAAAAGAAATTATAGTTAAAAAGTAAGAATTATGTAAAATTTGATGTCTCTAAAACTTTCCCACCACACTTAAGCACAGAGTTAAAAATATTTTATTGGCAATGTGTATCTTCGGGTTCTGATGTCTATTATTTTAGGACAGTCTATTCTCTTTCTTGCAATTTCATTTTTAGTCAAGGATACCCCAAACCTGTGAATCTTAAGTGACCAAAAAAATTAAATCATCTAATTATTAAAAACAAAAATAATAAAACTTTATCAAGTGTCTATCCAATGATGATCTCCTTTGTGCTGGAATCTCAGGTCCAGCTCTCTTGTCTGGCTTAGGCCAAAGGTCATATCTCATCTCCAAGAGCATTACAAATCCAGGTGTAAAGTTTAAATCCTCCTCTGAAACTTCAAGATTATCATGATATCAGTAACCTTTCTTCTTCTGGATTTGTCTTCTCCTATTGTTCTATGCCTGCAGATGTCCACTTTTCTTCTGTTAAGTATAGCTGTCCAGTTTAGCTCCGTGTGTGTGTGTGTGTGTGCATCTGCACGTGTGTGTGTGTGTGCGTGCACGTACTCATGTGGTGTACATATGTGTGTGTGTGTGCACGTGTGCATATGGATGTGGTATTACTCAGTATTTCTCTGTGTTGTAGCAGAAAGGACATCTATTTGGACAGTCTTAGCCTACCTTGCTGCTGAAGTCTCTGAACGTTTTCTATATATGTGTATAAAATTAAAAAAAAATAGATACAGTTTATTTTTAAGAAAATCATGGCAATATATATCAGGCTTCCTTTACCTAGCATCCCCAAAATGGCTATGGGAATCTCACCCTCTTCTCCCAACTGCATACCATTTTGTTGTTTGTTTGCATTAGTGCATTTTTTTCTAGGTAAAGGATTGATGTCTTTTATCAGAATACTAATATAATTCATGATCCCTGCAAAAGTTTTAAAAACATTAATTATAATTTTGAAAATGTATTTTTTCACCTTTGAATTAGATTATGTCCATTGACCTCTTAGCATTCTCATAAGGCACACTTTTCAATGTGACCTAGTAATCCATTATATAAATATGATGAAATTAAAATCAAAATTCCTGTATTGTTGAATTTTAGATTTTTTCCTGTGTTTATTATAATGAACAAAGCAATAAATATTTGTAAACATAAATGCATGAACCCATCCCTAATACCTTCCCTGTGGTAATTTCCTTGGAGAAGAATTCTGGGTTCAAATAGAAAAGTCATTGTTAAAGCTTTAAATACATAAAGCCAATTTCTGTTACATTTATGCTTTAAAAAGTGTGTGTATGTATATACATACACATGTATATATACAAACAAATTTCTTATTTTACTTGATTGATATACAATAATAGAGCAGCTCTGTTTTAATTTTTGACAAAACTCCAGAATAATGTGCCATGAATAATAAGTAAACCTTAAAATTTAGCTCCATGGATGATGCACTACAGCTGAGATTCAAGTGTAAACAGATATTTTTCTGATGTACAATGTTAATTCTTATTCCTTTGTTCTCAGTTTCTATATTTAATTCAGTAGAATAATTTTAATGGCTTTTCTTAGTTTGCTAATTTTTCAGTATCTAAGAGTTTTTAAGGGATGCAAACATTATAATAAGTAAGCAGCATTGAATTCCATAAAAATTGGGAAGAAATTAAGAAAGTTTTCTTAGAAAGAAAATGAACTAAGAATGACAAGTTTTTGGAGTTTTAGTAGGAAATGAAAAAATAATCAAGGCAGAATTGCTATAGTACGATATCTTGGTTAGTTGTTGAATAAGAGATTTAAAAAACAAATCCCAGAGGATCCAAAAATACTCCTGGGAATGACCCCAATGTGTTTTAGGTAAAAACAGTGCATGCTCTATAGTATATAGTAATTGTATTTAGGTAGTCAACCATCTAAGGATCCAAAAGAACAGAATGAAGCCAGAAGTGATGGCATATGCCTGTTGTCTCAGCAATTCAGGATGCTGAGGTGGAAGGATCACCTGAGCCCAAGAGTTGGAGACTGTAGTGATCCATGATTGTGCTTCTGTACTCCAGCCTGGTGACAGGGCAAGACTCTGACTCTAAATAAATAAATAAGTAAATAAATAAAGCAGAATGAGATTTCATGAAAACAAGGCAAGGTTTAATTGTGTACCCAGGTAAGGGGTATGCTAAACCAGTTCAATAAGAAGGAAATAAATTGCTAAACATATTTTCACTTATAACAATTGGTTCATACTTTTCTATTAAGTTGAAAAGGCCTAACAACAATAATCTATTAGATGTATTTATCAGTGTATAGGTCACAGAAGATCTTCAAGTTTATTATATAATTTAATTTGTAACCTAGCAGTCCAAAATAGATATTTAAACTTGAAATAAATAAATAATAATGTCATGAACAGAAAAATCACTACCACCTTTAAGCTAAGTACTTTCATCCTTTTACCAAATATTTCATGAATGTCTTTTAATTCAGGTACTGTTCTGGGTACTGGAAATATTGAAGTAAATATTAACCATCATTTACTAAACTCCCACTAGATTCAAGCCTTCTTTATGAACAATCTCTCTTATTCTCAACACAGCCTCTTCAAGGGTACAATCCTGTGATAAAGGAATATAGTCTGCAGTCAGTTTCAAACCTCAGCACTGACAGATAATATAGGCCACACCTATTGCGATTCATCAACCTAAGTTTGAGAATCTTGACTTCATCAGGACTTCAAAGCAGCGTTTATGTCCTGACTCCTTCCTTATAAGATAAACTAAAGAGGACTGTATTAGTCAGGGTTCTCTAGAGGGACAGAACTAATAGGATAGATGGATATGTGCAGGGGAGATTTTTAAGGAGTGTTGACTCACAGGATCACAAGGTGAAGTCCCACAATAGGCCATCTGCAAGCTGAAGAATCAGGAAGCCAGTCTGAGTCCCCAAACTTCAAAAGTATGGAAGCGGACAGTGCAGCCTTCAGTCTGTGGTCAAAGGCCCAAAAGCCCCAGGCAAACAACTGGTGTAAAGTCCAAGAAGCCAAAAGCTGAAGATCTTGGAGTCTGATGTTCTAGGACAGGAAGCAACCAGCACCCGAGCAAGATGAAGGCCAGAAAACTCAGCAAGTCAGCTGCTTCCACCTTTTTCTGCTTGCCTTATTCTAGCCGTGCTGGCAGCTGATTAGATTGAGGGTGGGTCTGCCTCTCCCAGTCCACCTTTGGCAATCTCCTTTGGCAACACCCTCACAGACACACCCAGGAACAATACTTTGTATCCTTCAATCCAATCAAGTTGACACTCGGCATTAACCATCACAAGGACCAAAGAACCAAGTATGTCATCAACAGGGTGCAAAGGATTGCCTTGTGAAGACTGACAGAAGGTAAGCTGGATTCAGTCTATAAGAGGCAGTAAACATAATTAGAAATGTATACTAGAAAAGAAAACCCAATTTACAGGAACTCTCAGGGTAGAGATATCTGTAGTCAGAAGGAGTACTTTGACGCCTGGTCCCCAGTCCTCCACAATCAGAAGCATACTAAGTAGCCTTTCAACGTGGGCTGGGCTGGTTAACTTTCCTTTCTCAGGATGAACTGCTTGGAAGTCTAGAGGAGAATCAGAGCACTGTCACTTGAGGTTTTCCTGCTTTTTCTTTCTCCTTGGAAAGCTTAACCTCCCCACCAAATGAATAAGTATATGATAAATACGTAGAGAGTGTTAGCTTGAAAAAGTACCCTCAATCCCAGGGCAGGTACAAAGCCTTTGTTTTGTCTTGTTTGTTTCCCAGTGTAACAAATAAAAGTGACAAAGGCCTCCCTTTTTTTTTTTCTGGAAAAAAAAAGTCGGTTTAGAAAGAAAAATCTGAGGACAAATCATGTGAACCACAAAAAATATTAACAACAACAAAAAACATTTTGAGGACTTTGAATTCTGACAACCTATTTTAGCTGAATATGAGAAAAGGACTAAAACAGGATATTCTCCTGATTTGCTGATATCAAACCTCTCTTTTTTCTTTGATAGGTTTGTAGGAGAAATCTATTCAACTTGCTTTTCCTCAGCCCCCAAGCTGTCTGAAAGATATTATCCCCACTGTTCAGATGAGAAAATAGAGGCAGAAAATGTCTGTTAAAAATCATAATGGCTTCTGTTTGTATAAGAAATTAAAATGAGAGTCCTTGCTCTCAATTCAGTTATCTTGTTACTTATACTTGCCTCATTTTTAAAAATCTGAATGACTCTTAATGGAACATTACTGGTTTGTAAAATAAGGTAAAATGCTTCCATAACAGTTTAAAATCCATTTTATGCTTTTAGATATCAATAACTACAATTTTAACATGCCATTTTATTTGTTCAGCTGTTAGCCCATAATATTTTCCAAATACAAATGAATAATTCAGTGCTTCTGAAAGTTTTACATTGGAAATAGTCCAGAATTTTCACACACAAAAGCTTTTTTTTTTTTTTCACCCTTGAGGATCTGAACTAAATTTCCCTTATACTGGCCCCCATTTCAAAAGCTGGCCTTTAGTAAATGGCAAAATCCGTGTTGTTTATTCAGAAATGTTAATACAAATAAAGTGAATACATATTTGGAAATTAAATATATATTCTACTGGTATTTTCCTGACAATAATTTTTATATAAATATTTCTGATCTGATCTTTTATCAGTATTTTGACTGAGTCAAAGAAAACTATAGATACTTAAATAAGATAAACCTTCCAAAATGCAAGTTTTCTTTATGTAAAACTCTAGTAGAGTACACACAAGTTACCTTCTGTCTACAGTTCAAAAATATGAAGTCAGATGTTGCAAATTGTTAAACATAACTAGAAAAAAGGGATACTGGTGTTTGGAAAATTGAAAAAATATAGACAAAGCATAATGGAATGTTATAGTGTTGAAACTTGGGGAGAAAAAGAGGACAATGTAGGAAAAATAACCAATGCCTTAATGCTCCCGAGATTGTGTGGGATAGAAGGGACAGAGGTTGCTGTGGCCCTGGGATACTTGTAAAAGAGGCTGTGTATATGTGCTTTGATAAAGCATTACTGTGAGGGAAGCTGATCATACGTCATTTTGGATTTTGTGAAGAAAGCATAAGAAATGTTTACTTGGAAATAATCTTTTTTCATTTTCAATTATTTCAGTTACTGTCAGCGTTGCCAGATAAAGTATAAGATGCCAGTCATATTAATTTGGAATTTTATACATATATATATAATATATAATATGTATATAATATATATGGCATACTTATATTAATTTTTTTGGTTTATTTGAAATTTAAAATTAATTTGGCACTATATTTTTATTTACTAAATCTAGCAGTCCTCGTGACTGTGCATCTCTGAGAACATGGCAGGACTTGGCATATGACATTGTGAAGAATGGTATGAGACATTAGAAAAAAGACTAGGTGCAGAAAAAGATGTTTTTCAATATGTACTTAATATTCAATACAGTACACATATACAAACAATTAAATTTTAGAGAAGCAGGATTCCTGAGATGTTTATCATGATTAGAAGATGGCAGAGGGAAATCAATAGTGAATATTTCAATATTACTGACACATAATTGGCGTTTTCTTTATGTAATATGTTATTGATGTTTATTTTAGTGATTGAAAACAATATTAAGCCCCATCATAGTTCTATTTCTTTAACCCATTTCTCCATAAAGGCTGAAATCCCTATAGGTTTCATTCTTTTTCACACAGTAGTTTCTTGGATGTGCGCTTTGAAAGAAACAACTTTATACTGTTAATTGGGTCAACCTGTGCATGGGGCCGTTCTGTTTACTCTGAGAGGAAATGGGCAAATTAGCGTATTAATGAAGACATCACACACTTTTTAAAATTTTTGCTGGGGCAAAGGCATTCCAGTTTTAGATGGTTTTTATTTGAGCCAAACTGTATTGTACATGGCGTAAAATCTAGCAAGTGCAACTATTGCCTGAGGGATAATTTGCTCAAAATGGAATGGCAGATGGCACATGGTGATGGTGGTGATGTATTGTTATAATCTAAAATATTTTGCATTATCTTCATTGTCATCATCATCATCATCACCATCATCGTGCTATTAAACTTGTCTGGAATTGTCTGATTAACAGCCATTGCTTACAATGATTTCTCATCTCATATGCCACCTTCACCTGCTTTTGCCAGACTGAATTCAGCTCATCTTTCAAAGGTTATTTTAGGTGCACCCTGCTCCATCCAGTTTTCACTCCCCCCAAAAAACCTCAAGAATCACTTCCTACTTCTACTTCCAACCTTAATCATAACACGATAAAGCGGAAAAATACTGCGTCAAGTTTTATCGCCTTATGTTAGAGAGGAAAATCTGCTTCCCAAAGAGGTTGGTGAATAAAGTCAAGATTGAATAACCAGTTAGATAAAAGAAGTAGGATTTTTCTTTTAATTCTGCTATTTAAATTTAGAGCTCTTTTCACACTTTCCTGCTGTTTCATTTCATCATATACTGTACTCATTTGCATTTATATTTATAGACTGGTAAACCTGGGAAAGAACTGGTATTCAACCTTAAACTATTCATTATGTTTTGTATTTATGTTACTTTTCCAACCTACCGGATTCACCTTTTTAAAGGCAGACATTGTGTTTAAAACTCCGAGGGCAGTAAACCCAGTAGGTAAAATAGAGATAGAAAAAAAAACGTATTTGCAGTTTGCAACTGGTCTTAATGGTTGCCTGAAGGAATAGTTTAGTTAGGGCTTTAAAGCCTTGGGAAAGACTGCCATTTCCAATTAGGTATATCTACCTTATCTCTGTACTGTGACATTTCACATTGTTTATTGATAACTAGGAATATATTAAGGAATAACAGATATAAATCCATTGAGTCATTAACGTGTGAAAAACAGTATTAGACTCCTGACATACCATATTTAAAATGCAAAACCATTTAATCATGGGTAACTGAGCCTTAAATAGTTAAGTAATCTCTAGTATGGAGAAGAATATAAATTTAATCGTAGTCTCACTAATGCTGAATTCCATTTCAGATAAATAAATGTTAATACACAGTCAAAATGGGCTTGCATTCATTGTATGCTATATTTATTTCACTTTCCCATAACTCTGCCTGAGGTACTGGAAGGAGAATGGGTCATTACGATGTTTATGGTCTCTGTAGTTCCCAGATGGGTAGCAGATAGACGACTCAACCAGGAGTTCCTAAAGAAAGAATGGAACATGAAGGACTTTCTAAAACTATTCCTCTGTTTTAGAATTATTCTAACTAATACTCAGGTTAAGTCTAGAAAGAATACCAGGGAACTATTCCTGCTAATAATTTGAATAACACCTAATCCTTAGTGACTGAGATAAAGTAATGATATTGAATTTTAAAGTAGCTAGTGATTTATTTGAGAAAATAATGTTGATTTTTATGACAAAACTAAAAATATCAAATTTTATATGAATATATATACACAAACACATACATATATGTGTATATATATGTATGGATATATACACATCGACAATACACACACACACCTTTGCTTCAGATAATAGTAGATGGTGTGTTGACATTATTTCTCTTAGTATTTAGTAGATAGTAAGGACAAATTTTAGTATCTCTTGTAGAGTTATTTGTAATACAATTCAAAGACAATTATGTAGTACAACTCATGTACCTCCCTTTAATGCAAAGATATCCTGGAGTGTTTTTACATTCCCAATACAAAACGTAAGCAGTGTTCAATTAGAGAGCATGACCGAGTTGAAAGGATAAAAGTTCAGATATGAATTAATTTATTGACTCTGCCATTTCAGATTCCGCTGAGAAAGAATTATAAATTGGCCTGTGTAATAACTAAACCAGAATATGTAGAATTTCATGTTGGTGCTGAGGGTTTTGTTATTGCTGTTTTCTCTTTCTGAAACTAGACCATAGACCTCCTTCAGTCAATCAGAAATGAAAACAGCTCAGTTCTGAAAGACAGCTTCTGACAACTACCCCAGTTCCAAATTGTGCATTGCTTTATGCTGCAACTTATCATGTGGCAATTTTTAAATCAATTTGGCATTTAACAGAAAACTGAAGTAATTTTCTCAGAGGTTGAACAGAACTTGTCTCTGTTTTGTGAAAATTCTAGCATCAGCATCTTATCCTGAGTTAAGTAGGATAAGTAGAAGAGATGGTTGTATTCTTCCACAGCTATGAGATGTGTCCCTTGCTGAGACATTGCATTGAGAAAAACATGACGTCAGTGTGGAGAAGAAAATCATCCAAAAATAAATTGGATATTTTTGACATTATTTACTGATAATTAGGTTGGAACTAGTAAGTTGCAAATGACCCTAAGAGGAAGAATTCCTTTACTTAAACTCATTTTCAGTAAGGTTTAAAAGCCCTATATTTCTCCACATCCTCTCCAGCACCTGTTGTTTCCTGACTTTTTAATGATCGCCATTCTAACTGGTGTGAGATGGTATCTCATTGTGGTTTTGATTTGCATTTCTCTGATGGCCAGTGATGGTGAGCATTTTTTCATGTGTCTTTTGGCTGCATAAATGTCTTCTTTTGAGAAGTGTCTGTTCATGTCCTTCGCCCACTTTTTGATGGGGTTGTTTGTTTTTTTCTTGTAAATTTGTTGGAGTTCATTGTAGATTCTGGATATTAGCCCTTTGTCAGATGAGTAGGTTGCGAAAATTTTCTCCCATTTTGTAGGTTGCCTGTTCACTCTGATGGTAGTTTCCTTTGCCGTGCAGAAGCTCTTTAGTTTAATTAGATCCCATTTGTCAATTTTGGCTTTTGTTGCCATTGCTTTTGGTGTTTTAGACATGAAGTCCTTGCCCATGCCTATGTCCTGAATGGTATTGCCTAGGTTTTCTTCTAGGGTTTTTATGGTTTTAGGTCTAACATTTAAGTCTTTAATCCATCTTGAATTGATTTTTGGGACTGTAAACTAGTTCAACCCTTGTGGAAGTCAGTGTGGCGATTCCTCAGGGATCTAGAACTAGAAATTCCATTCGACCCAGCCATCCCATTACTGGGTATATACCCAAAGGACTATAAATCATGCTGCTATAAAGACACATGCACACGTATGTTTATTGCGGCATTATTCACAATAGCAAAGACTTGGAACCAACCCAAATGTCCAACAATGATAGACTGGATTAAGAAAATGTGGCACATCTACACCATGGAATACTATGCAGCCATAAGAAATGATGAGTTCATGTCCTTTGTAGGGACATGGATGAAATTGGAAATCATCATTCTCAGTAAACTATCGCAAGAACAAAAAACCAAACACCGCATATTCTCACTCATAGGTGGGAATTGAACAATGAGAACACATGGACACAGGAAGGGGAACATCACACTTCAGGGACTGTTGTGGGTTGGGGGGAGGGGGGAGGGATAACATTGGGAGATATACCTAATGCTAGATGACGAGTTGGTGGGTGCAGTGCACCAGCATGGCACATGTATACATATGTAACTTACTGCACATTGGGCACATGTACCATAAAACCTAAAGTATAATAATAATAATTACAATAAAAGAAAAAAAAAAAAATAAATAAAAATAAATGGTAAAAAAAAAAAAAAAAAAAAAAAAAAGCCCTATATAAGATCTTTTGTTTGTGCAGACATCCTCAATTTAATCGACAACAGATTTAGTCAGCACTCATTCTGTTCCAGGTAAGGTGCAGACACTAGAGATATTGGAAAAAACAAGACACCAGTGCCTGCCCTCAAGGAGGTCATAGTTTAAGAGAAAGAGTGACAAATAAGCAGATAAATACCTTTCTAGGTTGTGCTGCTCTGAGGTAAGCACACAGTGTTAAGGGAGCACAGAGACGGGGTATGTGGTCCACACTGGGGCAGTGAGGGGAACACAGAAGACTTGGAGGAAGGTCTGCCTCAGGCTATAAGGCTACTTGGGTTGTTTTCCTTGACACTTAGAGAGACAGAGAATAGAAATGCCCTGGGTACCTGATGAAGATGGACCTTGGTGAAGAATGGTAAAAACAACAGGAATGGGAGGCCATTTCAATGAGATTCTGCAGAAGCCGCATATGATCAGAGAATAAAGGCCCCTGAGAACACAGACTTTACCTATTTTCTTTACCTCTGCATCCCCTGAATCTCAAAGAATAGTTGGCACATAGTGGATAATGAATACGTTTTTACAGAATGAATAAACTAATGAGACGTTTATGAGTACAGACAGAAACAGAAGAAAATGGGAGGTTATGGGGCAGTTTAAGGAGCATTAGACAAGCAAGCAGAGACCTAGAATCTGGTTTCAGCTCTACATTTATTTAATTGTCATCAATTGTCCAGTGAACCAAGTTTGCTTGCTTGTACAGTGAGAAGATTATACTACATAATCTCCATGTTCTTTTCATAGCTGGAATGTATAAAATGACTCTACTTCTGTGTAAAAGAAAACAAACATGTTTCTAGAAAATTACTTTTAAGTCATCTTCCAGAGTGATTTAGAGCCAATTAAAAATGTGACTTTTAATATAATAATGTAATATTTAATTCATAAAAAGATGGTTCATTCTTTAAACTACATTATAAAGGACACGTATATTGATAGCTCCCAGTAGGTAAACATTCCCTATAATTTTTAGGGAAGCTGCTATAATCTCTTAGAATAATATATAATTCATTTATAAAATACAGTAATAAGGAAAGGAAAGTCTATTACATTGTAAAACCAAAATAAGCCTAGCTGGAAAGGTTGGGCAGGCCACATGGCATCCTGTAGTGTGGCATTTAGCAAATTAAGGTACTTGAGCTTCCAGGGATATCTATACACAGTGGTGGGTTTCCATTTGGCCAAAAGGTCTGCCCCTAGAAACACAGATATTTTCAGCCTCTATTTACCTTAATATTGCAGGAAGGCCATAGAATTCATTTAGATTTACCCAAAATGTCAATTTTGATTATTGTGAACATTCGTGTACAAGTTTTTCAGGGTTGTATGTTATCTTGCTATCGTAGGGTAGGTCTATGGTTAACATTTTGGAAAACTGAAAACCTAGTTTCAGAAGTGCCAGAAAGGCTAATACATTTCTAAGATCCTGCAACAGAAAGACGGAAGCTAGTCTCTCTGAGTATCTTGTAGATGCTGCTTTGCTCTTTTATGGCATTGGATGTTGCTATTGAGAAGCCTGATGCAAACCTGCATTTCCATCTGTTGTAAAGCGATTGATTTTTCTGGCTGGGCACTCAAAGGATTCTTTCTTTGAAGCCTAGTAATTTTATTAGGACGTGTCTTGATGTTCCGAGTAACATTCTTCCAGAATATGGTGTACCTTTCCAATAGCAATTTTTAGATTCCGTTATTGTATTATTTATTTTGTTATTTTAATGTCCTTATTGAGGTGTAATTTCCATACAAGTTCACCAGTATAAGGTGGGTAATTCAATGGCTTTTTTTTTTTTTTTTTTGAGACGGAGTCTCGCTCTGTCACCCAGGCTGGAGTGCAGTGGCGCAATCTCGGCTCACTGCAAGCTCTGCCTCCCGGGTTCACGCCATTCTTCTGCCTCAGTCTCCCGAGTAGCTGGGACTACAAGCGCCTGCCACCACGCCCCGCTAATATTTTTGTATTCTTAGTAGAGACGGGGTTTCACCATGTTAGCCAGGATGGTCTCCATCTCCTGACCTCGTGATCCGCCCACCTTGGCCTCCCAAAGTGCTGAGATTACAGGCGTGAGCCACTGCGCCCAGCCCTTCAATGGCGTTTTAAAAAACATATTTTTGGAGTTTTGTAACAGTTATGAAGATCTGGTTTTAGAAAATGTCACCATCTCAAAAAGAAGTCACTCTCTGTTGCCTCCCTCACATACACTCCCACTTAGACAACCACTGAGCTACTTTCTGTCTCTATAGATTTGCTGTTCTGGACACTTCTTATCAATAGGATCTGCAATATGTGGTCTTTTGTGACTGGCTTTTTTACTTAGCATAATGTTCTCAATGTTCATCCATATTGCTGCATGTGTTACTACTTCATTCCTTTTCATTGTGGCATAATATTCCATTATATAGGTGTACCATATTTTGTTTTTCATTACATTAAACAATTGATGAGAATTTGGGTTGTTTCCACTTTTTGATTATTATGAACATTCATGTACAAGTTTTTCAGGGGTGTGTGTTTTCACTTATCTTCCTATCGTAGGGTAGGTTTATGGTTAACATTTTGGAAAACTGAAAACCTAGTTTCAGAAGTCCAGAACCGTGGTACATTTCTATTGACAATGATAGTTCTAATTTCTCTACATTCTTGCAAACATTTGTTATTGTCTGTCTTTATTATAATAATCCTAGTAGAAGTGAAGTGTTATCTCACTGCAGTTTTGATTTGCATTTCCTTATTGACTAACGATGTCGAGTATTTTTTCATGTCCTTATTCGTGATTCATGTATATTTTTTAGATAAATACCTATTTGTATCTTTAGCTATTTTTAAAAATCCATTTGCTGATTTTTGAATTGGATTGTTTAATCTTTTTAGTATGTTATTGAAGTTTTGATTTGTATTTTCTTATTGACTAATAATGTTAAGTATTTTTTCATGTGCTTATTTGTGATTCATGTATCATTTTTGGAGAAGTACCTATTCATATTCTTTACCTATTTTTAAATATCCCTTTGCTTATTTCTGAATTCCATTGCTTATCTTTTTAGTATTAAATCGTAAGAGTTTCTTCCTGTCTTTGCCTTGACTTATTTATTTATTTATTTATTTATTTTGAGACAGAGTCTTGCTCTGTTGCCCAGGCTAAAGTGCAATGGTGTGATCTCTGCTCACTGCAACCTCTGCCTCTTGGGTTCAAGTGATTCTTCTGCCTTAGCCTCCCGAGTAGCTGGGATTAGAGGTGCACACCACCATGCCTGGCTAATTTTTTGGGTTTTAGTAGAGACGTGGTTTCAACATGTTGGCCAGACTGGTCTTGAACTCCTGACCTCATGATCCCCAGCCTCAGCCTCCCAAAGTGTTGTGATTACAGGCGTGAGCCACCGTGCCCGGCCCTGCCTTGACTTTTCACTTTTATAAAGATGTCTTTTGAAGTAGAAAAATGCTTAGTTTTGATGAAGTCTAATCTCTTTTATTATGTGTGCTTTTGATGTTATATTTAAGAAATATTTGCCTAATTAAATTACAAACATATACTCCTATACCTTCTTCTTAGAGCTTTTGCTCTTTCGTTTAATTCTATTATTCATTTTTAGCTCATTTTTGTGTGTGTGGTGTGAGGTAGGCATTGAACTTCATTCTTCTTCATGTGTATTATCCAACTGTCCTAGTACTAAAGGTTAAAAGCTGCTTTATCACTTTTAATTATCTTGGCCCCTTTGTTGGAAAATCAATTGACCCTAAAGTTTGGGGCTTATAATGAGTCTCAATTCTATTCCATTGATTTCTATGTCTATACTTATGCTAGTACCACACTGTTATAATTTCTGTAGCTTTTTAATAAGTTTTAAAATCTGGAAGTTCACTGATTTTTATCTTTTATTTTCAAGATTGTTTTTGATGTTCTGGATCCCCTGTATTTCCACCTGAATTTTAGAATCTGCTTGTCAATTTTAAATTAAAAAAAAAAGCCAACTGTGTTTCCAGTAGGGATTGTGTTGCATCTGTTCATCAATTCGTAGAGAATTGCCATCTTAATAATATTCAGATATCCAATCCATAGAAATGTCTTTCCAGTTATTTAGATCTTCTTTAATTTCTTTCAATAATATTTTGTGCTTGTCAATGTACAGGTCTTGTACTTATTTTGTTAATTTTATATCTGTTTATTTTTGTATCACATTATGAATGAAATTATTTTCTTAATTTTATTTTTGAGTGTTCATTGCTAATGTATGTATATGCAATTGATTTTTGTGTGTTGATCTTGTGTCCTACAACTTTGTTAAACTCAAATAATAGAACTAGTAGAATTTTCTGTATGTAAGATTATGTCCTCTAAGATTATAGTTAGTTTTATTTCTTATTTTCTAGTCTGGATTTCTTTTATTTATTGTTATTGCCTAATTGTCCTCTTTATACCTGCAATACAATATTGCATGGAAGTGGGGAATGTGAATATCCTTGTCTTATGTCTGGTCATATTAAGTCTTTCACCATGAAGTATGATGTGAGCTGTGGATTTTCTGTAGATGCTTTTTATGTGGTTGAAGAAGTTCCCTTCTATTCTTAGCTTGTTGGCTATTTCTATCATGTTAATGATGTTATTTTTTTTTTCAAGCTGCACTTCTAAATCTACTGAGAGGATCGTGTGGATTTTGCCCCTTATTCTATTCATATGGTATTTTGTATTCATTTATTTTAGGATATTAAAGCAACTTTTATTCCTGGATTAAATATATTGAATTTATTTTTACATTCATTTTCTATTAATTTAATGGCCTTTTTAGATATTTAAATTATGGCTGTGTTAGATTTTCTTCGCCTAATCTCTTATATTTTCACTCCACTGCTTTTTATACTTTTTTTCTGCTTCATTTGTTTGGTTTATATATTTATATCTTCTACATTCCTTACTCTGTTTCTTCCTGTGTCTTTTCTCTCACTGGCTTCTTAGAACTTATTCCCATATTTTTTTTTTTTTCTGATTTCTACAGGTTCCTTGTCCCTTCCTCTTGCCTGGAAATCACTAATATCCTCCTGCCTAGCTGTTGCCCTTCATGGTTCTATGTACTTCATTTATAATTTGTGATGGAATATTGGCTTACAAATTTCAAATGCTCTTAGAAATAATTTTCTTGTAAGAATTTTTAAGAATCTGCAATGAATTTGTGCTGCTCTTTCCCACATTACTTATTCTTATCATATTTTATATATTTCAATTGTGATTTTAAATATTTATTTTGATTGTATATATTCCTTTTGTATAAGTTGTATTTTTCCATACCAACTATTAGAAGAAGGTTTCTTAGAAGTGACAAAGACTTTTATATTTTTCTGCTTATGACTCTTCTGGTGCTACTCTGATGGAGTGTTTCTTTAAAATACAATCATACGTTATTTGTCTCTCAGAACTGATGAGTTCAAGAGAGTTTGCACTAGTAGCTCTGTACTCCCCTCGTAGATTTGTTGTCTTTGGTACCATGGAATAGAACTTGTACTCTTTACAAAGAGAAAATTCTGAGATCTCTCTCCTTTGATTTCCTCTGGCCATTTCTTCTGATTTATTTCTTTGTTGCCCGCAATGATAGCTTTTCATCTGATCACAGTCCTTCTCACAGAGTTCCTACTTATGTGAGATCACCTTTTTCTAAAATTGAGCATTTGCTGTTGGTTTCTAAGCTTGCCACTGCTAGCTTTCTTCCACTCTCCTCGTCTTTTCTGGTCTTATTGTCATAGAAGTTTTGCTTGTCTTAATTGCTTCATTAGTTTCATAGAGATGCTGTAACAAATTACCATGAACTGGGCAACTTAAAAAACAGAAATTTATTCTCTCACAGTTCTGAAGGCTGGAAGTCCAAAGGTGTTGGCATGGCCATGCTCCCTCGATGGATACAGAGAAGGATCCTCCCTTGCTTCTTCTAGCTTGTGGTGGCTATTGACAATCCTTGACTCTCCTTGGCTTGTGGCCACATAATTCCAACCTGTCTCCACCTTCACATGGCTGTTTTTACTCTCTGTGTATCTGTGCCCAAATTTCCGTCTTCTTATTAGGACCTCAGTCATTAAACCAGGGCCCATTCCAATCCAGTATGACCTCATCTGAACTTGATTATATCTGCAAGGAAGCTATTTTCAAATAAGGTCACATTCCCAGGTTCTTGGTGAACGTTAATTTTTGGGAAAACACTATTCAATCCAGCGCACCTGCATATATCCCCAGTTGCATAAAATTTGCATATTCTAGTTTCTTTCTACAACCTCAGTGTTTGTAAATTATGGCGATTTTCCCCCAACTTTGTTAGTCATTCCACATTTTTCAGAGGGAAAAATGGGGGAAAAAACATGACTAATTGGCTGCCACGGGCCTACCATATCTTTTCCTCAGATTTCGACACATCATGCACAATATTGGTGAATGGTTTACAAACCCACTTCCATAGGTCCTCATGAATCTATTTCTAGGTTTGGCATTGTAAGTAGGAACCCTGTCTACATGCAGTGGTGTTGTCTCCTGCAGTTTTAGTACTCATACCCTCACTACAGTTTTGAAGAGTATAGCAGGAAAGTTAGCTGCCTTAGATCATCTATTGAATTTCAGAGATGATGTTTCTACTGCCCTCTTAATTATCAAAAATAGCAGTATTTATTTTTATCTTGCTTTGAATATCCCACATAGTTTAAAATTTTGATTTTATTAAGACATGTCAAAAGAACCTACAATGGAATGATATTACTGTCATAACAAATAATTCAGAGGATTAGTATTCCCTCCAATTTTAGGCTCTACTGGGCCTAAAACTCTCAAAGGGGAAGACAAAATCATTTATTGAGAAGGAGTTTAATTGTAGGGATTTAAACATTTTACACACATCCAGCCATTGAGAACAGAGAAGCCGAGGATCCAAAAAGCACAGGAATATAGGAATCAAAGAGTGATGCAGGTACTATTGTGTGGCACATCTTCAATGCTAATATTTTCTAATTAGTGCTTATCATGTTCCATTAAATCTCCTTTAAAGGAGATTTAAAGAAAAAGTTGAAAAATAATAGTACTTTCATGCTTTTTGTTACTAAATGTAAAAATATAGTATATACTACTTCCTTACTATAGTAGCTGTGTTAGCTGATTAGTCTAATTAAATTATTAAGCATTGGTGGAATGCAATAATTTATTAATTCCACAACTCTTTATTCAATGCCTCTTGGGTACTAGGCTCTCTTCTAGATTCTGGAGAAACAAAGATGAATAAAAGAAATAACATACCTGCCCCGAGGGAACTTGCATTCTAGTGGGTAATACAGACAAGTAACATATCAACAATAAAATCTTCAAATATCAAGTAATGATTACTGCCTTAAAAAAGAAAAGCAAAGACAATAAGGACAAATAGAGTAACGAGAGATTTTTTAGCTAAGGTAGTTATAGAAAGCCCCTCTGAAGCGGTAATAAATGGATATTAAATGTCATAAAGAAGGAAACTATGCAAAGATCTGGTAAAAGAGCATTCCAATATTACTAAAAAATTCTTAATAAACTAGTAAAAATTATTGATGTCTCCTACTTAAAAACTTACATTATCATAATTCATAATAAAATTTTAGAAGTACTCTTAAAGTCAAGACTAAAACAAAGACACCTGCTATGTCAGTTTCTACTCAGTATTCTACTGAAGATTGTAGCTAATGTAAAAGGAACACAAAAGCGGCATAAGAATTAAGGCTAAGGTAAAACTATCTTTGTATATATATCATGTGATGTTTATGTTGAAAACCCAAATGATTTTACAGACAAACTCATAGTGCTAATAATGATAATGAAAACAAATTGATATGTTATGGTTTACAAAATCAAAATATGAAATTACTAGGATCATTATATGTATTTTTTAACTGGAAAATAAACCTTAACCCTCACTTTTTATATGAAAGTAAACTCAAAATGGATTATAGACAAAATGTAAAACCATAAGACATCCAGAAAAAAAATTGGGGATCAAGGGCTGGGCAAAAACTTCTTAGACTCAATGCCAAAAACATGATCCATAAGTGGGAAATTTGATAAATTTCACCTCATCAAAATTATAAACTGTTTCTCTGTCAAAAACCCCAGTGGTGAGGGTAAAAGACAAGCTGCAGACTTGCCTTGCAGAAAGGTTTTTTTCATGAAGATCTGTAGATGTGGTGAAGGATGTATACTGCAGGTAACATTTCTTATCTGGCAGTTCTATGACTCTACAACTTCATTTTTGGGGCTGTAACTTTTTGCAGCATCATTGGTTTACATAAACATGATTTAAAAGTTTGATGGTAGCAACCACAGTACATAGGATAAGAATGATTTGTTAAGCAGAGTACAAAATGTTCTATATATGCTTTAACATCTAAAAGCTATATATAGCTCAGTGTTTCCAAAAAGGGAAGTCTCAACTAAATAATGATACATCAATGACACTAGCTCTATTTACCTGAACAACTTATTTAAGAGATGAAGACAATAAAAGAGAAAAATACAAGATCTTATGTGACCAAGTGCAGTAGCTCACAGCTATAATCCCAGCACTTTGGGAGTCAGAGGCCAGGGATCACTTGAGCCCAGGAGTTTGAGACCAACCTGGGCAACATGATGAAACCCCATCTCTACTAAAAAAAAAAATACAAAAGTTGTCTGGACGTGGTGGCACACACCTGTAGCGCAGCTACTCTGGAGGCTGAGATGGGAGAATCACTTGAGCCCAAGAGGTTGAGGCTGCAGTGAGCAATGATCATACCACCGCACTCCAGCCTGGGCTACAAGAGTCAGACCCTGTCTCCAAAAAACAAAAAACAAACAAAACAACAACAAACCAAACATTTAAAAAATACTGTGAAATAGTCATTAAAAAGGCAAGTATTTATAGGATTCAACAGTACCAGAAAAGCGGAAAGTACAACACAAGTTAGATAAATCCAGGCCAGTAGAAGAGTCAAAACTTTACCTTTTCTCTCTAGCTTTCTGGCTGGGCCTAAGAATTAAACTGACAGAAGATAAACAGGAGAAAAGCATACAAATTTAATGTTTTACGTGACACGGAGCCCTCAAAAGGAAATGCAGACCCAACGAAGCAATTATAGTCAATCACTTATATACTTATATACTTTGTCCAGTTTGAATTGGACAAAGAATAGTAAGTTTTGAAAAAGCAATTAAATTATATGGAGGAGCTTAAAAGATGAGTTATGTTAATAAGGCCTGTCTGTGCAGAATTCTCTCAGCTATGATTCATCATCAAAGAATGTTTGTTTTCTCCTGGTACAAGGAGCATCTTTCACATGAACATTTTTATTTCCTGTTTTAAGGAAGAAAAAGGTAAGTCGAGAGTGTCCTTCTTGGATCCGGTATTTTTCATATGACTTTAGTTCCAAGTAACCCCTATGTTGAAATGACATACTTCAGAGTTGCATATTCTGGTACACTTCGTAAGTGATTCATTAATTGGAGGTGACAAATGAGTGTTTAGAAAATAGTACTAACCTATATTATAACCAGATATGAGATGTGACCTTCATATATTTCATTGAATGGTGGAAAGGAATGGAAACTAGGCTGGGAATCAGGAAACTTGTCTTTTCTTCTTGATTTGTTTTAACTCTTTGAAAACCAGAATTAATTCACTTCATCTCTTAGGTTCATTTTCTCATTTTTAAAATGGGGTGGTAGTTGTGGGCACCTCTGAGCCTCTCCTGCTGGCTGTGGAGGTAAAATGACTCTGCTCCATACATCACATTTTGGGACCCTATCTGTTATGCCAGTGACTCACTGCCAAGGGTAATGCAGAGGGACACAGAAATAAGATCTTGGAATCCAATTGGCTTTGCGTTTCTCATTTCCAGACTGCTATGTTCGAACAAATTTAAAAGTTCTTCAATTTAAAAATTCCACCCCTGAAGCAGAGTGAATCAAAGCACTTGTGGCATTTGAATCTTTGTACCTTGAGGATGATTTATTGTGTTTGAATTTTCATTGTGTTTCTATTGGGGAAAATAGGCTTCTGGGTAGAGTAAACATTTCTGCAGTGTGAAAATATGCTTCAAGCAGCCCTAAGCCTGTGCCAAGAAGTACTAATGTTGCTTGAAAATTATTATTGCTCCATTAAGGATTCCTGAATTTCTGAATATTCATTGTAACCATGTGATTAATTTGTACCTCCTCAACTCTAGATGACTGCTTTCCAAATGCTCTTTAATTTCAGTACATTTACAAAATAATTAAAATGCAATTTACCAGTTTTTAAGAGTGTTTGCAGTAGATGCTCATAAATGTTTCAGGTAGCACTACTTTCTGGGTTTTTCCTAATAGTGTCTTCCTCCCCTCCAATTCTTTTAATTTAGCATTTAACAGGTACAGAAATTCTCATAAATAAACATGTAAATTGATTGAAAGGAGTGATTAAATAGCATTCAGAGGTTAGTGCTCTAGCATTTGCTTCCTAGAAAGTCTGTTAAATGTTTTCAATTAAAAAGAGAAAAGAGGAATCTCACAACTCTGAAATGAGGGTCTTTGAATTAGTGTGATATTAAAGATCTGGCTCTTTTAGAAGGGGTGGCAGCTGTGGTGGGGGTCGAGGGGGAAGAAAAGAATAGGAGGATTAAGTCACACCACTTATACTCATTTGTCTGTAAAAAAGACCTTTCCATCTGGTTAAGTGAAGACGAATGAATGAAGAATCACAGTGTTCTTACTTAATCAGCTTAATCACCTTGAAAAATTAAGGTAGTTATTCTGCCTACCAGGCATGAAGGGCCTAAGTGATATTTGCCAAGTTGTTTTAGCACCTTGAAAATCAAGTTGTATGTATTGCCACAGATCCATGCTGACAAAATGTGCCCATAACATCCTGACATTACTTTGAAATTGCTCTAAATAGACATTGTCACTAATATTTGAGAAAGAAAAAATAACCTAGGGTCAAACCTTCCGTTTTTAATATTATCAGATATCTCATAGAGTCTGGCAGAGGAAGAGTATATCCATGAATCATCTGATCCCAACTCTAGATTTAGCTAAGAAGATATTTCAACCTGAGAGAATACTTCTTAGGACAGAGTGTTCTTCAGTAACATTAACAACAACAGCAACAGTGTCAATAACACTGCAGCAACAGCAATGTGGATGATGAGAATATCAAATATTGTCCTCAGTGGTTTTTACACATGGGTTTTAAATTTTTTTAATTTCATTTCTATGAAGTAGATATTATTGGCATCACCTATTTAGACTTGGGGAAGCAGGTTGCAGAATTTAACTTTTCCAGGTCCCTTGACTAGGAAGAAGTGGAGTCATCACACCCAGGCAGGGAGATACCATACCCAGGCAGGACCTGTGTCTCCAAAACCAGCAGGCTGTAGCTCCATCTCCACCAAAGACTAGCTTAGTCCACAGTGAAGTTGTATCACTTCTCTCTTATTTCTAAAAATTATCTGTTAAAACTTAAATGTAGTTTTTATTGTCCTCTCTGTAAAGAGAGTGAAGTATCACAAAATCATTTTGAAATGATCCTACCTATATCAGAAGCTCCCTTGACGTTTGTGGGGAGGGATTAAATATACAGGCATACCTCAGAGATAGCGTGGGCTCAGTTCCAGGACACCACAATAAAGTAAGTCACATGAAATTATTGGTTTCCCAGTACATATAAAAGTTATGTTTATAGTATACCATAGTCTATTAAATGGGCAACAACATTATGCCTTAAAAATGTACATACCGTAATTTTAAAATGCTTTATTGCTAAAAGATGCTAACGATCATGTGAGCCTTCAACAAGTCACAATCTTTTTGCTGGTGGAAGATCTTGCCTTGATGTTGATGGTTGCTGACTGATCAGAGTGGTGGTTGCTGAAGGCTGGGGTGGCTGTGGCAATTTCTTAAAATAAGACAACAAAAGAAGTTTGCTGCATCAATTGACTCTTCCTTTCACAAGATTTCTCTATAGCATGGAGTGCTTTTTGATAACATTTTACCCACACAAAACTTATTTTAAAATGGAGTCAATCCTCTCAAAACTGCCATTGCTTTATCAACAAAGTTTATGTAATATTCTAAATCCTTTGTTGTCATTTCAACACTGTTCCCAATATCTTCACCACAAGTCGATATCATAACAAGAAACCATTTTCTTTGCTCATTAATGAGAACAACTCATCTATACACATTTTATCATGAGATAGCATCAACTCAGTCACATCTTCAGACTCCACTTCTGATTCTAGTTCTCTTGGTATTTCCACTACATCTGGAGTTACTTCCTCCACTGAAGGCTATGGTAACTATAGCCTTACAAAATGTATTTCTTGGCTGGGCGCGGTGGTTCACGCCTGTAATCCCAGCAGTTTGGGAGGCCCAGGTGGGTGGATCACGAGGTCAGGAGATTGAGACCATCCCAGCTAACACGGTGAAACCTCGTCTATACTAAAAATACAAAAAATTAGCCAGGCGTGGTGGTGGGCGCCTGTAGTCCCAGCTACTCAGGAGGCTGAGGCAGGAGAATGGCGTGAACCTGGGAAGCGGAGCTTGCAGTGAGCCGAGATCGTGCCACTGCACTCCAGCCTGGGCGACAGAGCGAGACTCCATCTCAAAAACAAAAACAAACGAACAAAAAAAAAATGTATTTCTTAAAAAATAAGACTTGAAAGTCAAAACTACTCCTTGATCCATGGACTGCAGAATGGATGTTGTGTCTGCAGGCAGGAGAACATTAATATCCTTGAGCATCTCCATCAGAGTTCTTGGATGGCCAGGTGCTTTGTAAATGAACAGTGACATTTTGAAAGGAATTTTTTATTCTGAGTGGTAGGTCTTAACAATGGGCCTAAAATATTCAGTAACCATGCTATAAATAGATGTGCTGTTATCCAGGCTTTTTTTTTTTTTAAATAGAGCATAGATGGAGTAGATTTAGCATAATTCTTAAGGCCTTTGGATTTTTCTGAATGGCAAATGAGCATTGGCTTAAACTTAAAGTCACCAGCTGCTGTTTTGTCTACATTGAAGGCTATTTTGTCTACATTGAAAATCTGTTGTTTAGTGTAGCCACATTCATCAACTATCTTAGCCAGATCTTCTGGATAACTTGCTGCAGCTTCTTTATCAGTACTTGATGTTTCCACTTGCATTTTTACGTTACATAGATGGCTGATTTCCATAAACTTCATGAACTAACATCTACTAGCCTCCAATTTTTCTTATGCAGCTTCTTCACGTCTTTCATCCTTGATATAATCAAAGAGAGTTAGGGCCTTGCTCTAGATTATGTTTTGGCTTAGAGAATGTTGTAGCTGGTTTGATCTATCCAGATGACTAAAACTTTCTCTATATCAGCAATAAGGCTGTTTCCCTTTCTTATTATTCTTGTTTGCCAGAGTAGTACTTTTTATTTTCTTCAAGAACATTTCCTTTGCATTCACAACTTACCTAACTGATGAAAGAGGCATAGTTTTCAGCCTATCTTAGCTTTCAATGTGTTTTTCTCATTAAGCTTAATCATTTTTAGTTTTTTATTTAAAATAAGAGATGGGCTACTCTTCTTTTCACTTGAACACTTAGAAGCCATCGTAGGGTTACTAACTGGCCTAATTTCAATGTTGTTGTGTCTCCGAGAATAGAGCAGTCCAAGGAGAGTGAGAGAGATACGGGAATGGCTTTTCAGTGGAGCAGCCGAAAGACACACATTTATTGATCAAGTTCATTGTCTTATATGGGCATAGTTTCTAGCATTTCAAAACAATTACAACAGTAACATCAAAGATCATGGATCAGATATCACCATAACAGATATAATAATAATGAATAGTTCTGAAATACTGTGAGAATCACCAAAATGTGACAAAGAGACAGGAAGTGAGCACATGCTGTTGGAAAAATGGTGCTGATAGACTTGCTCTATGCAGGACTGCCACAAAAGCTTCAATTTGTGAAAATGCAATACCTGCAAAGCACAATAAAAAGATATATGCCTCTATAAATTTTACTATGCATACATTCACGAAGTCGGTATGTCCTTTTTTAAGATCATCCATTTTATCAACCTCTAAGCTTCTTCAAAATACTTTATTGGATATCACATATTTGAAATGTTAAGAACATACACATAAAGAAGAAAAATAGACTATTATGTTAATTTTATAGAACAATATCTGAATTTTTTACAAAACAATGTTGGCAAAAGTAGACTCATCCAGTATTTTTATTTAACAGTGTCTAAATATTATAAGAATACATTTCTAACAAACTATCTCATTGTAGAACTCAAGTGACAATAAAAGATATGAAGCTATTTACTCAAATATTGCTTTTTCTATAATTGTATCTTTTTCATGCACTTAAATGTAATCAGTGAGATTACAGACTGATGTAGAAACTAAGATTATATAGCTGCACCCTAAAAAATTATATTCTGTGCCATAGTTATAGGAAACAATGTAGATTTTAGATATTGTTCCAAGTACATGTTATTTAAAAGAATATTCAGTTTGAGTCTGAAATTTAGACACTGTAACACTTTGAGCTGCAGTTAGCTCATAGTAGTTAGTGCATAAATAGAAATTGCATTGATTGCAGATTGACTGACTGATTGATTGATTGGTATAAAAGGTGCGAATACCTACATCTGCCAATTGTTTTTTGCCTATTTTTTGCAAAGTTTGCATGTGGCATTTAAAGCTAGAATATTTTCTAGGGGTGGGGGTGTGTGTGTGTGTGTGTGTGTGTGTATGTGTGTGTGTGTGATGGTTAATACTGAGCATCAACTTGATTGGATTCAAAGTTACAAAGTATTGATCCTGGGTGTGTCTGTGAGGGTGTTGCCAAAAGAGATTAACATTTGAGTCAGTGGGCTGTGGAAAGCAGATCCACCCCTAATCTGGTGGGCACAATGTAATAAGCTGCAAGTGAATCTAAAGCAGGCAGAAAAACATGAAAAGGAGAGAGAGAGAGACTGGCCTAGCCTCTCAGCCTACATCTTTCTCCCGTGCTAGATGCTTCCTGCCCTCGAACATTAGACTCCAAGTTCTTCTGTTTTGGGACTCAGACTGGCTCTCCTTTCTCTTCAGCTTGAAGACAACCTATTGTGGGACCTTGTGATTGTGTAACTTAGTACTTAATAAATTCCTAGATAGATAGATAGATAGATAGATAGATAGATAGATAGATATCCATATGTGTGTGTGTGTGTATATATAATATATATATAAATAATATATATATTATATATATAAATAATATATATATTATATATATATAAATAATATATATATATATAATATATATATATATCCTGTTAGTTCTGTCCCTCTAGAGAACCCTAATACAGATTTTGGTTCCAGAAGTGGGATCCAGAATAGGAGAAGGCTCTGCAACAGGTTCAGGCTCTTTGCAAGCTTCTCTGACACTTGGGCCATATGACCCAGCAGATCCAATGGTGCTTGAGGTGTCAGTGGCAGATAGGGATGCTGTTTAGAGCCTTTGGCAGTACCCCATTGGTGAATCACAGCGGAGGCCTCTAGGATTTTGGAGCAAGACCCTGTCATCTTCTGCAGATAACTACTGTCCTTTTGAGAGACAGCTCCTGGCCTATTACTGGGCTTTGGCGGAAAATGAACATTTGACTATGGGACATCAAGTCACCATGCAGCCTGAACTGCCTACCATGAACCGGGTGCTTTCTGACCCATCAAGCCATAAAGTGGCTCATGAACAGCAGCACTGCATCATCAAATGGAAGTACTACATATGTGATCGGGCTCAAGCAGGTCCTGAAGGCACAAGTAAGTTACATGAGGAAGTGGCTCAAATGCCCATGGTCTCCACTCCTGCCACTCTGCCTTCTCTCCCCCAGCCTGCACTGATGGCCTCATGGGGAGTTCTCTATGATCAGTTGACAGAGGAAGAGAAGACTAGGGCTTGGTTCACAGATGGTTCTTCATGATATGCAGGAACCACCCTAAAGTGGACAGCTGCTGTACTACAGCCCCTTTCTTGGACATCGCTGAAGGACAGTGGTGAAGGGAAATCTTCCCAGTGTGCAGAACTTCAAGCAGTGCATCTGGCTGTGCACTTTGCATGGAGGCCAGGTGTGCGATGCTATACTGATGCATGGGCTGTAGCCAGTGGTTTGGCTGGATGCTCTGGGACTTGTAAGAAGCATGATTGGAAAATTGGTGACAAAGAAATATGGGGAAGAGGTATGTGAATGGACCTCTCTGAATGGCCAAAAACTGTGAAGATATTTGTATCCCATGTGAGTGCTCACCAACGGGTTACCTCAGCAGAGGAGGATTTTAATAATCAAGTGGATAGGATGACCTGTTCTGTGGACACCACTCAGCCTCTTTCCCTAGCCACCCCTGTCATCTGTTAATGGGCACGTGAACAAAGTGGCCATGGTGGCAGGGATGGAGGTTATACATGTGCTCAGCAACATGGACTTCCACTCACCAAGGCTGACCTGGCTACGGCCACTGCTGAGTGCCCTATTTTCCAGCAGCAGAGACCAACATGGGGCCCTTAATATGGCACCATTCCTCAGAGTGATCAGTCAGCTACCTGGTGGCAGGTTGATTATATTGGACCTCTTCCATCATGGAAAGGGCAGAGGTTTTTCCTCACTGGAATAGACACGTACTCTGGATATGGGTTTGCCTATCCTGCACATAATGCTTCTGCCAATTTGACAAGGGGTGGACTTGTGATGGTTAATACTGAGCATCAACTTGATTGGATTGAAAGATACAAAGTATTGATCTTGGGTGTATCTGTGAGGGTGCTGCCAAAAGAGATTAACATTTGAATCGGTGGGCTGGGGAGGGCAGATCCACCCTTAATCTGGTGGGCACAATCTAATCAGCCACCATCAAACATAAAGGAGGCAGAAAAACAAGAAAAAGAGAGACTGGCCTAGACCCACAGCCTACATCTTTCTCCCGCACTGGATGCTTCCTGCCTTCAAACATCAGACTCCAAGTTCTTCAGTTTTGGGACTTGGACTGGTTCTCTTTGCTCCTCAACTTGCAGACAACCTATTGCGGGAGCTTGTGATTGTGTAAGTTAATACTTAATAAACTCCCAGATAGATAGATAGACAGACAGACAGATAGATAGATAGATAGATAGATAGATAGATAATTTTTAAATAGTCAAGGTCCCTCTAGAGAACCCTGACTAATACAAAAAGACTGTGTGTGTGTACACACACACACACATATATACAGTTGACACTAGAACAACATGGGTTTGCGCTGCACAGGTCCATTCATGTGTGGATTTTTTCAATAAAAGTTTCATTGAATGTGCCTGTTCTCCTTCATCTTCCACCTCCTCCATCTCCTCTGCCTCTGCCACCACTGACACGGCAAGATCAACCCCTCCTCTTCCTTCTCCTCCTCAGCCTACTCAACATGAAGACAAAGATGAAGACCTTTATCATCATTCATTTTTACTTAATGAATAGTAAATGCATTTTCTCTTCCTTATGACTTTCTTAATAACATTCTTTTTTAGATTACTTTATTATAAGAATATAATACATATAACATACAAAATATGTGTTAATCAACTGTATGTATTATCAGTAAGGCTTCCAGTCAACAGAAGGCTATTAGTAGTTAAGTGATGGGAGTGAAAAGTTTTATGTGGGTTTTCAATTGTATGAGGGGTTGGCACCCCTAAGCCTTGCATTGTTCTAGGGTCAACTGTATATTAATAACCATGTTTAGGGAATTGTTTAAATGAATGCTGACAATAAAAATGTCTCACTTTCCACAAGTATATTTAACTTTTTCACATTTCCAAGCCCTAATCAATAAGTGAATATCTTAAAATACAGGGCAGTAAGCTGCCGGAGAGCAAGGTTCTTCTCTCTGCCATAGGGCAAGCTGAGCAACTGCCACTGCATTAATACCAGTTATAATTGTGAATTATTGTAATGATTGTAATGTTAGTATAGTGCTATTTGTTTTGTTTATCTTCAAAAATATTTAGGTTTTGTTAAAATATCAGAATAAGTTAAATCTAGACTATACATTTATTAGTCTTCAAGGGCTCCCACAACAAAATACCACAGACTGTATGACTAAAACAATGAACTTTTATTTCCTTGCAATTCTGGAAACTGAAAGTCTAAGATTAGTGTGCCATCAGGTTGCTTCCTGGTGAGGCTTCTCTCTCTTCCTAGCTTGTAGAAGGCTGTCATGTCTCTTCTCTTATGAGGACATAAGTACTATTAGGTTGAGGTCCCACCCTTATGACCTCATTTAACCTTTAAGACCTCCTTAACGGCCCTGTCTGTCAATATAGTCACATTGGGAGTTAGAGCTTTAACATACGAATTTTGAAAGGGGCACAACTGATTCCATTACCACACATGTAAAACAATGTTTTCTCAAAAGTATTCTAGTGGAGACAATGATTATAAACCACTGACTAGAAAAATATCCAGACAGGAAAATATTTCAGGCAGGGGTTCAAAAGGTGGTCAATAGTCAGAACTTCAATAAAAAAGCAGAAGGCTACAGGAATCACTGTCATAGGAAGGAGTTTCAAGCAATAAAGCTTGTAGTAGAAAGGCTGAATATTATTCTCTGAGATTTTTCATGTCTGAGGGAAAATGTGAAACCTGTTTCAGAGGTAGCCCATTGGACGTTCTTGAGGGAAATTAAGCCACACTCAGTTTTTAGAATTGCTTTGTAAATTAGAGTCTCACTCATAGAGGAATTAAAAAAGAGCCTAAAGTTAAAAAATAACTAGGGCCATAATGAGGCTGATTTGATCTAAAGTGAGGCTGATTTAGACCAAAGCAGATGAATTCCAGGTTGGGAGAAGTATAAGTACAATATCATAGAGTCTGCTAGATTCTTGGCATACCATATGAAATGGCAGCAGATTAGTATGTAGCATGTGGTATGTATATGCATGTAGTATGGCATGCATACTGCGTGAAGTAGTTCACACAACCACTCCATAAAGTTATTATTTCCATTCTAGGGATGATGACATCTATGCTCAAGTAAGGTAGGAAACTAACTCAAAGATCATATGTGTAGTAAATCATCAAAGGTAGGGAGAAATCCTTTGTTTCTGTCTGTTAGCTGTCATGATTGTTCTACTCTACAAATAGAGTTTTCTTCATTAAATACAAGCAGAAAGTCATAGAATGTCTTACAAATAAGATTTTTCTCCCTCCAAGAAAAGGAATTAAATAACCAACCGTCTGCTTAGACATCAAATAAAGGAAAAGATGTATTATGGAATCCAAGACAAAATTGGGGGGTTAACAAAAGACTAATTCCAGTAGTTAGATAAATATAAGTGAGAAAAGTAGGAAAATCATTTCACATATGGGCTAGACTTTTTTTAAAAATTAACCAAAAATGAGAGTACAGAGGGGAAAAAAGAGAGAAGGTGAGCAAAATAAGTAAAGAGGATAAGAACTTAAGATGAATTTTCTTTCTACAATTTCCCTTTAGTATTTAGTGCATGCCTAAAGGTGACATCTTAACATACTGTTATAAGTCATCTGAGTAAAAGATTACTCAACTATTGAGCCCCATAGAATAGCACATCCAAATGAGCACTTAATAAATACTATTTTCTGATGTCAACAATGATATATTAAAGCTGTAGTCTTCTGGCATACAAATAGATGTAATGATTTTTTTGAAATTTTAACAAATGTACAAAGCAATAGCCTAAAGTAGCAGGTAGGGAAATATGTGTATTGATAATTTCATGTAAATACTGTTTAGAGCCATAATCTGTGCTGTAAGAAAGCCAAGTTTAGTTTTATAAATTCCAAATCATTTACAGAAATTGGAATGAACCCAGATTACCCCACATACATTTAACCTACCCACTCATCAAAGATTGATTTTGAATACCTATTTTTTTCTTTCCAAATATGACAAAATATATTATTAGAAAGGCTGGCTTTACAATGAACCCTTCACTGTCATCCTACCTTTGCTCTGAGTCACAAAATATAATACCTAAGTGAAATTTTTAGAAAAAAATCAAAACCTACTTGTGCTAGTTTTGCAGTTAATTTGCCCTGATTATAACCGTATGAGAAACTCATTATAAATCTTTTTAATAATCCAACCTCATATTATGTAGTACATGAAAGC
Source organism: Pongo abelii (assembly GCF_028885655.2). NCBI lineage: Eukaryota > Metazoa > Chordata > Mammalia > Primates > Hominidae > Pongo > Pongo abelii. Next base: position 29,527,473 of record NC_071998.2, read on the forward strand.
CTTTTGCTCTCCCTCATTCTGAATATAGCCACTATTAATACTTGAGTATGTATTCTTTAACCTATTTTTAAAGCAAATACTAATACATAAAGTTTTATATGTATACATGTATGTATTGATTTAACAAAATTTGAGTCATACCTTATATATAGTCCTTTTTCTTTACTAACCTATCTTGGACATCTTTTGTTGCCAGAATTGTTAAATGTCATTACTGGAGGAGGGAAAGATCAGGAATTCAGTTTTTCACATTTAAGTCAGAAATGTCTATTAAATATCTAAGGTAGGATGGTGAGTGGGATATATGATTTTGGAGTTCATGAGAGAAACCACTGAGCATGAATGCTTTGAGGATTGAAAGGCTGGGTTCTTCATCACCACTCCAGTTTCCATTGCTATGTGGTTCTAACAAAAGACTGAGCAAAGTATCTTTTTCTCTTGAAGGATATAACATAGTTACAGAAGACTGTTGGATAGGAAAGAGTAATTATCTACACACACATATGCGCGCGTGTGTGCGTGCGCGCGCGCACACACACACACACACACACACACTCCTCTAAAATGCAATAAGGTCTATTTCTGATTTTTGCTGAGCTATCCAGGATAAAAAGCCTCAATCAGCCAGAGTTGCCATTCATGGGACATCATCTTGGAATTTCTTATAAGGTATAAGTCTTTGCTGCCTTCCTAGACCTTGATGCTCAAGAATTTTCAGCTGGTAAATGTGGAAACAAGATTCAAACTTTTTGTTTAATTCCAAATTGTGTGAACTTTCCATTACACAGAGCTGTTCTTTCCCTTTGTAGTTCTTTTGAATTTTATAGTAATGTAGGAAAATAAATAAAATTTAATGAAACAAATTTCCTAATGGCTCTAGAGAAGATGATTTAATCAATCTGTTAGAGTTGGTTTTCCCAGGAGGAATACCTTTGCAAGTGACCAACATGGCAATTCTTACACTCAGTACTTTCTATAGCATAAACACCTGGCAATAATTATGGTACCTAGAGACAAAACAACTCACAGCTAGTAATGTGAGCAAAGACATATTCTGTGTGATATATATCAGTGAACAGTTGTTTAAAATGAGTGAAGACAGACATGCAGGTATATATATTTATATATGCAAATATATATATATATATGATATGAGACAATTCACATCTTTTTTAAAGAAGTAGATCATGATGATTATAAATTATAAATGGACATTAACTAGAAATAGAGGGCATTTTTTCCCCAACAGTTTATGTGTGTGTGTGTGTGTGTGTGTGTATATATATATATATATATATGTCTAAGAAGCCCTCAATTAAAACTAGAAGGTCTTCTTTGCAATCTTAGGATGTCACTCCATTAATAGTTCATTAGAACTTATTCTTACAATGGAACATCGTCAAATATAGTATAATATTCACATCTTACAAATGAAGAACTTGAGCCTCCAAGTTATGACTTGTCTAAAGTAACTTTGTTATTTAAGTGTGGAACAGAAGTTCAAAGTGGCCTTACTTTTCTTGAGTGGAAGTGTGAAATTAGAATTACTTGAGATGGTATATTGCTGTGAAGATCAATATAAACTATATCATATAGGTAAACACCTATAATAACAATATAAATTACTACTTATATTATATTGTTATTATTGATGAAGGGAGGAGTTTTTCCATGGGTCAGTACAACTATTCAAGTTGAGTTGCTGGACCTAGAGATATAATAGAACAATGACAACAACAGAAATACCCTTGCATAACAATAATTCCTTTGCACTTAAAACATAGGAGGAATGTTATTTAGTTGAAGTCATCAGTATTTGGGATAGTAGTTAGTTGCAACAGATGACTCTCACTCCCCAAGAGTGAAGCCTAATGCAAGAATGAATGAAATAGAAATAACAATGTGTTGATATATAAAGCATATGAAAATTAGACTGATTTTCACTAATGATAGCCTCGGAATTAGGGTTTACAAATGCAGGTTATGCATTAGTTGGTAAATGTAGCAGTTGTTTGTCTTAGGGTCAAATAGGAAGAGGTAAATGCACTATTTATTGTTGTAAACTCTTGGGAGCAAAAAGCCCTCTATTTCTATCTAATATCCATTTATGATTTATAATCATCACAATCTATTTCTTTTAAAAAGATATGAATTGTCTTATAACAAAAGTAAGCCTTTTCAATTCAATGTATCATCGGTCACAAATTAGAAACATAACTAAACAGACATTAATTTTCAACTTTCCAAAACTTAAAATGTTATAAACAATATCCAACAAATTTGTTAATGACATTATTTACCCTCATTTGACTAACCCCTTAAATGTTGCCAATGAAGTACAAGTTAGGAGATTAAACCACAGCTGCTGAGGAACATTTTGTTTATTTTTTACCTTTGGCCCCACCTGACAGTCACTTCTTTATTTTGAGATTCTCCTTGGTTCCATGAAAAAATGTCTCATATTTTCCCCTTTATGCTTTCTAGACTGAATTTCTAGTAATCTTTCTTAAACATAAAATAATTTGTTTAATATGTATGGCCAAATCATTATAGTTGATTAATTTTTAACCAATGTAGTAACTTACTGTTGCTTCTTCTATCACAAGGCCAACTTTATTTTTTCAGCATGGCATTCAAAATCCCTCTTAAATTGGCTTACACCAAGTCAAATAATGTTCTTTCTCATCCTTCCCTGACTTGAACCCTTCCCTGCAATCATTTTGGTCTCCTCATTGTTCTATTATGCTCATGCCATTTTCCCTGTTTGTTGACACCCTGCATCGTCATTTCAATCCATGGTTCCTGTTTTGCCTCCTCTATGAAGCCTTTCTAACTCCAAGTACACTTATCCCACACTGTTTTACCAAAAAATATATTCTGCCTCTTTACTTCTTTCTCATTTCTCGGTTTTATTTCCCAGCTAACTTATAAGCTGATTTAGGGTACTTACAATAACATATTTTTCCTACAATGACTATTTTTAATATCTTGAAAATATTAAAATTTTAATATATCTATTAGGTATAAAATACATATATGAAAAATATTTATATTTTGTCCATTTTTAATGATGAAGCTAAATGCATTAAAATGTAGTGAAAAGAATCTAGCAGTTAAAGAACAGTGAGATTAGAAAGAGATGAAAGAACATTTTAAACAATCATGTTAGAATTGTGCCAGTGTAAACACAGCACAGTAGGGACTTATTTTTTATCATCACAATTTAGAAGCCTTATGTGTGTACGGGTTACTTCTACACATTTTTTGAAGTAGGCCCCTTGTGAAGCATTATTCCACAGTATGTTTATATACCATGACAAGTTGAATTTTGCTGCTTATGTTACTATATTTTTAATATATCTAAATTAAAAATTTTAGTGGAAAAGGGAAGGGTAAAAAATTTAGCACAATGTTTTAAATGATAAACAATACTAAACAGCCAAAATATATAAGTATGTGGGAAAATATAGAGAAATGATGGAAGTATGATTGTTTGCATTATTTTATTTATAACATTTTCTTAGCTTTTTGAAGTTGAGGAATTAATGAAATATGTTTTTTCCCAAGAAAAATGTGTTTTGAGGTCTAACTGTTAAAATCAGAATAGATTAGTGAACTGTAGGCACTATGGATCTGACCTTTGATGATAGTTTTTCTGCTGTATGGGGTTTTATTCTGTTCTTCACATGATAGGCAGTTAAAGAAGTATCCACTAAATTTCAGGAGAACCCCCAAAACTGTCTTCATACTCAATCATGTTTTCTTGTTCTACCTTTCCTAATATCTTATTTATTGGTCAATCTGTCTGGTTTTTTATTTTTATTGTTTTTTTTTCCCCGTATCTTTTTTCTCTGATTTTCTACTGTCTCTTAATGTTCCCACTAATTAATTCCTCCTGCTCACCACCAACATTCTGACTCATACCTCGGGAAGATGTGGCAGGTGGAGTTTTCCTATGGAAGAACTTATTGACCATTTTATCCCTTCCAGTACAGTTTCTTTTCAAAGAATAATGTCTAACATTTAATTATCTTATATAAAACAAATATTAATCCATGTATATGGCATTTAAGTTTTACTCTATGGAAAACTGAAGTTTTTTAAAATAACAATTTTTTTTCACTGAAGACTTTCTCTTGTAAGCTCTGTTCCCATAAATATGACACCAATAATAAAAGAAGCCTTTTGATTTCATGTAGACATGCATTGCTTTCCAATCTGTCATCACCCTAAAGGTGATGCTAAATGAGTTATCATACATGATAGCTAAACGTGTGTTCCACATGGAAGCACAATCAATAGATTTTTTAAAAAAACATTTTATCTTCAATACGTTGATTTTAGGATTGCCTTCATCAACTATAATGACATGTCTTAAACTAGATATTTTATGGAATTCTTAATTTTTATGTGCATTTAATGCATTTTATAATGTATTTATATACTTTCGTATGCATTGTTTGGCTTTCTAAAGAGTTACTAAATTTATAATCAGAGCTGCTTCACAGTGGCTGTAATGAACCCAAAGTAATACAGAAAGTGTTTCATTCCATATTGGTTAACAATAACAGCCTGTTTTTTGAGTCAAATTCGTAAAAATTGTACCTTAGTATGCAAATTTATTTTTTCATTACTGATGCAGAGCAAAGAAAGCCAACAGGATAGCAAACACTAACATTTTGCCTCTAAGTGCTCACAGGCATAAAATAAATGAGCCATGGCTATTGATTGTCTTTGGCCTACATTATCTGCACAGGAACTATTAAGGAGGCTTTGCCATCTTCCTTTCATGCCTCATTTTCTCATGCTATCTAATGAAGAGCTTCACTTAAATGATAATGTGCTACTCTCCCGAAAGTACATTTTTATGGCACTAAAAGGCAATACTTGTGTATCAAGGACTGTTTTTAGTGCTATGTTTAGTGGCCTGTTGCACTGTATAAAATGATAAAATATTCTAGAGCTGAGTGGCATTATTCTTTTAATTAATTTCTAATTTTAAAATTTATGTTATCAATCCAAACTGCTGAATAACAAATGTCACTATAATATTAAAAGAGTTGTGAGATTATCTTTGATGCCCTCTAAAAAGACATATTTTATACTTTTTATTGTATTTGCCTTATGAAGGGTTCATTGTGAGGCCAAAATGATAAATATGTGTAAAATATATTTTCATTTTGGGGCACACTGAGTTTAGAATCCCTCTCAGAAATGTATGAGTGAACGTTTAGATTGAAATCCTGAAATTTCATTAGTAAGGTCTAAGCTGGAAATACTTTTATATGAGTCATCAGTTGTGGAAATCAGAAAAATGAATGAGATTATTTGGGAAGACAAGAGAGAAGTCAAGCTGAAATACTGGAAATGTTGATATTTAAGGAGTAGCACATAAACAAGTGCCCATGAGACCACATATGCAGAAAGGAAGGATACAGACAAGTAGAGGGTGGTGTCATGAAAATCTAAGAAGAAAATATCTTTGGAAAAAGAGTGTGCGATGCCACAGAAATGATGTGTGTGTGTGTGTGTGTGTGTCTGTGTGTGTTTCTCATCCTGAGACCTGGAAACCAAAACCTGCAATGTGCATTATCAACCTTTGTCTTCCTCCCTCCTTTCTTCTCTTTATCCATTACTTCCTCCTCCCTTTCTTCCTTCCTTTCTTTTCTTTCTCTCTTTCTCTTTCTCTTCTTCCTCCCTTCCTCCTATTTTCTCTCTCTTTCTGTTTTTGCCAATTGCAAAACAAATGCCTCACTTTAATTTGTGTTTCCATGCTTATTCACAAAGCTGACCATTTCTTAGCTATTCACTGGCAATTTGTATTTCTTCTGTGAATTTTCATGCATTCTAAATCAATTACATTGTAAATCGATGGAGAAATGGACAATAGATCTGGATTGCAAAGCAGGATATTTGGTATAAATTTCTGCTAAAGACATTTTTCAAGTATCAGCTGGTAGTAGTATCACCTGTATGTAGGGGTGTGTGTGTGTTTCTTAGGTATGCCTCTTAAAAACAGAACCTAGGTAGACAGGTGGATTTTCTTTTCTCCACCATCCCTTCCCCAAATTGAGAGTCTCTGGCTTTTACTAGGGAAATTTAATAAATTCACATTCACATTACAGTGGTCACTGATATTTTTAGAATTACTTTTGGCACTTTAGTTTAGATCTTTTGTTACTTGCAGCGCTTCCTTTAAATTGCCCTTTTCTCCACTTGACTTTGTTGGATTAATTTAATGTTCTTTGCTTCATTCAGTTATTTGTGTTAGTTTAAATTTCTTCATCATATTTAAAATGTGATAGTGGCAATGCTTACTATTTTATTTAAACTTCAAAAAGTTTCATTTTCTACCAACATCTGGAATTACTTAGTATTTCTAGCCACATTCAAATAAAACAAAGAATGCAGCATGCTTCTTTCACCTGCCCTGCCTTATCTTTAGCAGAAATGAATACTTCCTAATTACCAACAATTTGTGTATGATACTTCAAGTACATTTTTATATAAATATGCTGATAAAATTTTTGTTCAACAGTGTTTCATGGATTTGACATATTTCTTGATATAGAAATCTTTTTTATTTGTTTTGCTAGGATATATCCCTTAGCAATATTTTCAGAAAGGACCTGCAGTTGGTAGATAGAATGTTATAAAAGTCTTTACTTTTCTCTACTACTTACTTGTTATTTTCCTGTGTATGAGATCAGGGTTTTTGAAGACATTGTACTATTATATTCAGTCTTCCACTTTAACTGCTGAAATACCTTAGGCTAATTTAATATTCATTCTTTTGAATTCAAGCTGCTTTCCTTTTGTAGCTTTTTGTAATTTGACTTTGGAAATATAGCCTCATTTTTACTTTTCTTATTCTTCCTGCTCAGTACTCAGCAATCACCTCTCTATTTGGAGCCATCTGATTTTTCTCATTTGGGGATATTGTATATCTTTTTTAATTAAAAAATCATCTCTTCCATGATCTCTATATTATACTCCTCTGGAAATTTTATCAGATGAATATTGAAACATTGAAGTATACTCTTCTTGCCTCCAAACTCCTCTATTTTACTTCTTATCTCCTTATTTTTTTTTTGTCATGCAGTCTGAGAAAATATCTTGCCTCAATTTTTCAATCAATTGACTTCAGTTTATATCTAATCTATTTAGCTCATTTAAAAATTCTAGCATCCAATTATTTTTATTTTTTCACAAAAATATATTTTAATTATTGTTTTTCTAGCTACAGTAGTACCTTTAATCTTTGAGGATTCTAGTGAATATTAATGCTGTTTGTTTGCCTCAAATTTCTGGGGATTTAACATTTTCTGCCTTTAGGGGAATACAGCTTCTGATTACAAAGACAAGGGCATGTGGTCAGTGATTAGGAAGGAGAAGGATGTCTAATAAGGTGAAATATGTTGATAGTGTATTTTCTTGGTGTGAAAGCCCCCAACTTCCTTGAATCCAGAGGCACAGCTCTGCCTCTTTAATCCTGCTTCCCATCTGGGAATCTTCAAAGTCAGAAGACCCACACGGTGGCTCTATTCAGTTTTATCCTGTTACCAAAAGATTCAGCATCAGCCAAGACCAAAACAGGGAGAGGGGCAGCTGACTCCTGAGTGGTGAGAACTAGAGACAGAGGTTGCTACTTAAGGGGAAAAGCAGTATCAAGAAAAATTTCTGGTGTCACAATTTACCTTCAAATCTAGGATCATTTTAATTGACTACCATCAAAGAGAAGTTTCTAAGAGGTGACATACATTTTTTTGTGGCTTGTGTGACTGTGCAACTATGGCATCCAGTGGGGACATACAGAAAGTTATACTATTCTCTAATTAGTCTAGAAAGGCTTCCTGTGAGAAATGGGATTGTAGGAGAGAGATGTTCTACAAACTTCTTTGGAAATGTCACATCTATAAAGTGATGGCTTTTCAGTGAGAATAAGGTGAAGGAATGCCTTTGTTTAACATCCACTATGGCCATGTACTGTGCTGTTTGATTTTATGTATGTTACATTGTTTAATTTTCAGAAGTGTATCCTCATCACTCTTTACATATGAAGAAAACTAGGATTAGTAAAATTGAGTAACTTACCCAAAGTCATTCAGCTGTCAAATGGGAAGTCTGGGTTTGAAACCACATATGTCTAAATAAAACCCATATATGTCTAAATTAGAATTGCTGTCAGTCACTTGTATTGAACTAATTACAACAGAACAAGATATTTACCTCTCATTTACTTAGGGCCAAAGGCTAAGGGATGTTGATCATTGACAACAGGCTCCTGGAACTGTGATCACTCAAGACTTTATCAGGTCTGTTCTTGTATACATATTGAATAGTAAGATAAAAGTGATAAGTCAAAACCCCAGGTAGGTCTGACTGAGACGGTCTTTCTACTTCCTAATTCCCCATTTTCTACTTTGAGTGCCTCAGAAAACAAGTCATCTGTCTTTCACGCTAAGGCTAGAAAATAGTATCTTCATTCCTCTGCATCTCCAACTGACCTCCCAGGACTTACGTTTGGTTTGCTAAAGAAGGGAAAATTTATAGCAGTTATAACATGTTAGAGTTAAATAAGCTGTTCTTCAGAGTGTGGATAAATAAATCAAAGGCTACTTTCTTGTGAAAATGCCTGCAGATATTATGAATATAGGTTACATCCCCGTAAGTTTGCCTTCTTTCTGATATTTAAAGACAAAAAAAAAAGTCTTTGAGTAAAATATCATAGTGGATAATTTAATATTTTATAATATTTACCTTTATTTCTACCACATTATGTAGTATTATTTTTATTATATAGTCTTATATTTTTATGGTCTTATATCTTTCATGCACTAGACACCTACTGATCAAAGTAGCCTAAATAGGAGGGGAGCGGTTCCAAGATGGCTGAATAGGAACAGCTACAGTCTACAGCTTCCAGCGTGAGCGATGCAGAAGATGGGTGATTTCTGCAATTCCAACTGAGGTACCAGGTTCATCTCACTGGGGTTTGTTGGAGAGTGGGTGCAGGACAGTGGGTGCAGCCCACCGAGTGTGAGCCGAAGCAGGACAAGGCATGGCCTCACCCGGGAAGTGTAAGGGGTCTGGGAGTTCCCTTTCCTAGCCAAGGGAAGCTGTGAAAGACAGCACCTGGAAAATTGGGTAACTCCCACCTTACTACTGTGCTTTTCCAATGGTCTTAGCAAATGGCACACCAGGAGATTATATCCCGTGCCTGGCTCAGAGGGACCCATGCCCACAGAACCTGGCTCATTGCTAGCACAGCAGTCTGAGATCTAACTGCAAGGCAGCAGCGAGGCTGGCGGAGGGGCGGGCACCCGCCATTGCTAAGGCTTGAGTAGGTTAACAAAGCGGCCAGGAAGCTCAAACTGGATGGAGCCCACCGCAGCTCAAGGAGGCCTGCCTGCCTCTGTAGACTCCATCTCTGGGGCAGGGCATAGCCGAACAAAAAGCAGCAGAAACCTCTGCAGACTTAAATGTCCCTGTCTGACAGCTTTGAAGAGAGTAGTGGTTCTCCCAGCACAGAGTTTGAGATCTGAGAACGGTCAGACTGCCTCCCAAGTGGGTTCCTGACCCCCGAGTAACCTAATTGGGAGGCACCCCCGAGTAGGGGCAGACAGACACCTCACATGGCCGGGTACCCCTCTGAGATGAAGCTTCCAGAGGAACGATCAGGCAGCAACATTTGCTATTCAGCAATATTAGCTGTTCTGCAGCCTCTGCTGCTGATACCCAAGCAAACAGGATCTGGAGTGGACCTCCAGCAAACTCCAACAGACCTGCAGCTGAGGGTGCTGACTGTTAGAAGGAAAACTAACAAACAGAAAGGACATTCACACCAAAACCCCATCTGTACATCACCATCATCAAAGACCAGAGGTAGATAAAACCACAAAGATGGGGAAAAAACAGAGCAGAAAAGCTGAAAATTCTAAAAATCAGAGTGCCTCTCCCCCTCCAAAGGAACGCAGCTCCTCACCAGCAATGGAACAAAGCTGGATGGAGAATGACTTTGATGAGTTGAGAGAAGAAGGCTTTAGACAATCAAACTTCTCCAAGCTAAAGCAGGAAGTTCAAACCCATCACAAAGAAGCTAAAAACCTTGAAAAAAGATTAGACGAATGGCTAACTAGAATAACCAGTGTAGAAAAGCTCTTAAATGACCTGATGAAGCTGAAAACCACGGCACAAGAACCACGTGACGAATGCACAAGCTTCAGTAGCCGATTCGATCAACAGGAAGAAAGGGTATCAGCGATTGAAGATCAAATGAATGAAATGAAGCAAGAAGAGAAGTTTAGAGAAAAAAGAGTAAAAAAAATGAACGAAGCCTCCAAGAAATATGGGACTATGTGAAAAGACCAAATCTGTGTCTGATTGGTGTACCTGAAAGTGATGGGGAGAATGGAACCAAGTTGGAAAACACTTTGCAGGGTATTATCCAGGAGAACTTCCCCAATCTAGCAAGGCAGGCCAACATTCAAATTCAGGAAATACAGAGAATGCCACAAAGATACTTCTCGAGAAGAGCAACTCTAAGAAACATAATTGTCAGATTCACCAAAGTTGAAATGAAGGAAAAAATGTTAAGGGCAGCCAGAGAGAAAGGTCGGGTTACCCACAAAGGGAAGCCCAACAGACTAACAGTGGATTTCTCGGCAGAAACTCTACAAGCCAGAAGAGAGTGGGGGCCAATATTCAACATTCTTAAAGAAAAGAATTTTCAACCCAGAATTTCATATCCAGACAAACTAACCTTCATAAGTGAAGGAGAAATAAAATCCTTTACAGACAAACAAATGCTGAGAGATTTTGTCACCACCAGGCCTGCCCTACAAGAGCTCCTGAAGGAAGCACTACACATGGAAAGGAACAACCGGTACCAGCCACTGAAAAAACATGCCAAATTGTAAAGACCATCAATGCCAGGAAGAAACTGCATCAACTAATGAGCAAAATAACCAGCTAACATCATAATGACAGGATCAAATTCACACATAACAATATTAACTTTAAATGTAAATGGGCTAAATGCTCTAATTAAAAGACACAGACTGGCAAATTGGATAAACAGTCAAGACCCATCAGTGTGCTATATTCAGGAGACCCATCTCACATGCAGAGACACACATAGGCTCAAAATAAAGGGATGGAGGAAGATCTACCAAGCAAATGGAAAACAAAAAAAGGCAAGGGTTGCAATCCTAGTCTCTGATAAAACAGACTTTAAACCAATAGAGATCAAAAGAGACAAAGAAGGTCATTACATAATGGTAAAGGGATGAATTCAACAAGAAGAGCTAACTATCCTAAATATATATGCACCCAATATGGGATCACCCAGATTCATAAAGCACATCCTTAGAGACCTACAAAGAGACTTAGACTCCCACACATTAATAATGGGAGACTTTAACACCCCACTGTCAACATTAGACAGATAAACGAGACAGAAAGTTAGAAAGGACATCCAGGAGTTGAACTCAGCTCTGCAACAAGTGGACCTAATAGACATCTACAGAACTCTCCACCCCAAATCAACAGAATATACATTCTTCTCAGAACCACATCGCACTTATTCCAAAATTGACTACATAGTTGGAAGTAAAGCACTCCTCAGCAAATGCAAAAGAACAGAAATTATAACAAACTGTCTCTCAGATCACAGTGCAATCAAACTAGAACTCAGGTATTAAGAAACTCACTCAAAATCACTCAACTACATGGAAACTGAACAACCTGCTCCTGAATGACTACTGGGTACATAACGAAATGAAGGCAGAAATAAAGATGTTCTTTGAAACCATTGAGAACAAAGACACAGCATACCAGAATCTCTGGGACACATTCAAAGCAGTGTGTAGAGGGAAATGTATAGCACTAAATGCCCACAAGAGAAAGCAGGAAAGATCTAAAATTGAAACCCTAACGTCACAATTGAAAGAACTAGAGAAGCAAGAGCAAACACATTCAAAAGCTATCAGAAGGCAAGAATAACTAAGATCAGAGCAGAACTGAAGGAGATAGAGACACCTGACTTCAAACTACACCACAAGGCTGTAGTAACAAAAACAGCATGGTACTGGTACCAAAACAGAGATATAGACCGACGGAACAGAACAGAGCCCTCAGAAATAATTCCACACATCTATAACCATCTGATCTTTGACAAACCTCAGAAAAACAAGCAATGGGGAAAGGATTACCTATTTAATAAATGGTGCTGGGAAAACTGGCTAGCCATATGTGGAAAGCTGAATCTGGATCCCTTCCTTACACCTTATACAAAAGTGAATTCAAGATGGATTAAAGACTTATATGTTAGAGCTAAAACCATAAAAACCCTAGAAGAAAACCTAGGCAATACCATTCAGGACATAGGCATGGGCAAGGACTTCATGTCTAAAACACCAAAAGCAATGGCAACAAAAGCCAAAATTGACAAATGGGATCTAATTAAACTAAAGAGCTTCTGCACAGCAGAAAAAAACTACCATCAGAGTGAACAGGCAACCTACAGAATGGGAGAAAATTTTTGCAATCTACTCATCTGACAAAGGGCTAATATCCAGAATCTACAAAGGACTCAAACAAATTTACAAGAAAAAACAAACAACCCCATCAAAAAGTGGGTGAAGGATATGAACAGACACTTCCCAAAAGAAGACATTTATGCAGCCAACAGACACATGAAAAAATGCTCATCATCACTGGCCATCAGAGAAATGCAAATCAAAACCACAATGAGATAGCATCTCACACCAGTTAGAATGGCAATCATTAAAAAGTCAGGAAACAACAGGTGCTGGAGAGGATGTGGAGAAATAGGAACACTTTTACACTGTTGGTAGGACTGTAAAGTTGTTCAACCGTTGTGGAAAACAGTGTGATGATTCCTCAAGGATCTAGAACTAGAAATACCATTTGACCCAGCCATCCCATTACTGGGTATATACCCAAAGGATTATAAATCATGTGCTTTAAAGACACAGGCACACGTATGTTTATTGCGACACTATTCACAATAGCAAAGACTTGGAACCAACCCAAATGTCCAACAATGATAGACTGGATTAAGAAAATGTGGCACATATAGACTATGGAATACAATGCAGCCATAAAAAATGATGAGTTCATGTCCTTTGTAGGGACATGGATGAAATTGGAAATCATCATTCTCAGTAAACTATCGCAAGGACAAAAAACCAAACACCACATGTTCTCACTCAGATGGGAATTGAACAATGAGAACACATGGACACAGGAAGGGGAACATCACACTCTGGGGACTGTTGTGGGATGGGGGGAGGGAGGAGGGATAGCATTAGGAGATATGCCTAATGTAAATGATCAGTTAATGGGTGCAGCACACCAACATGGCACATGTATACATATGTAACAAACATGCAAATTGTGCACACGTACCCTAGAACTTAAAGTATGATTAAAAAAAAAGTAGCCTAAACATTAGGTTGATACAAAGGTAATTGTGTTTTTGTGATTTAAAAGTAATGGCAAAAACCGCAATTGCTTTTGCACCAAACAAATATATGTTAATATTTATTCTAAATCTAATAATCTATGAATCCATAATTCTAGGTGTATTAGTCAAGGTTCTCTAGAGGGACAGAACTAATAGCATAGATGTATATATAAAGGGGAGTCAATTAAGAAGAATTGACTCACACCATCACAAGATGAGGTCCCACAATAGGCTGTCTGCAAGCTGAGGAGAGAGGAAGCCAGTCAAGTCGCAAAGCTGAAGAACTTGGAGTCCAATGTTCAATGGCAGGAAGCATCCAGCACTGAAGAAAGGTGTAAACTGGAAGGCTAAGCCAGTCTAGTCTTTGCACGTTCTTCTACATGCTTTTATTCTGACCGTGCTGGCAGTTTATTAGATCTGTGCCCACTCAGATTAAGTGTGGGTCTGCTTTTCCCAGTCCACTGACTCAAATGTTAATCTCCTTGGCAACACCCTCACAGACACACCTAGGGACAAAATTTTGCATTTTTCGCTCTAATCAAGTTGACATTTAGTATTAACCATCACACTAGGATTTTAATAGATATTTGTTATATATGTTTGTTTCACGATTTTTTCAAATAAGTAACATATAAGCTATCTGTATTACTCACTTTAATTGCTCTGAAACAGCTAGAAAAGACTTGGAGAGATGGGTAGAGAGTAGGTACTGCATTTACCAATATATCTTCAGTGATTTATTATCATGTCTTCTTTTGATGTCTGTGGTATTCTCTGCTGAATGCCTACTGAATATCCATCCTCACTTGTTATCTTTACTAACAGATCCCCGATGTTGATTTTAAAAATGATGTGTCAGTTATAAATACTTTCTTTCTTGGTTACCCTGGCAATGAGAGATGATCATGTTTTTAGTTCTGGAGAAAGAAATGTAGGTGGAAGTATTAACAAAGGGATTCCCTTTAGGACAAAAAGGCAAAGCCTCATAAGGAGAAACACTTTGACCTTCTTCCTTTGGTCATTTCCTTTGTCAGGAAATGCAAATAATTGCCTGGAAATAAAATAGGACAAATACCACAAACTAGGGGCTGTGGATGAGGATGACAGGGGATACTTGTTTCCTTAAAGAAACACAGCTTTAGGCATCTCAGCCAGCCTAGAGACTTGAAAAACATGAGCCCCCATCTGTCAGAGTTCTTTGAGTTTTCTATTATTTGTACCTACACCAATATAATAGGTTAACACTTCTGTAAATTTTTGAAACCTGGTGAGCTGCGACTGCTTTTAGGATAATTGCTCAGTGATGAAGTAGTCCACCCGCCCCCTCCCCTCACCGTTTTTTTTGTTTGTTTTGTTTTGTTTTTTCTTTTAGGAGTCCTTTGCAGTTCTGCATTTATTGACTTCTTCCCTCCAGGACAGGTGGAGGATCTTTCCTAGTGGCCTGTATTATGGCAGTGTTTAGTAGTCCCTCTAGATGCTGGTTGGAATTAAGAGACTCATTTATGTTTAGGGATCTCTTTAGTTGAAACCTTTCCATGCATCTTCTTCAATAGAGGGCATAATTAACAGCTGTCAGTATTTCAGGAGTTTAGTAGAACTTTGGAAAAGACCCAGAATGATTTGTAAAGCCCTACTTTTAACAAAAACAACAACATTAAGCTTGACAGGACTATGTGGTATTTTATTGTAACCTAAAGCTATGTTATGCAGCTTCAGGCTGCCAACAGCATATCCTTCATTACAACGGTGGCAGCATTTATATTATACCCATACTTTGCTGTACTTTGGATTCTTTCTAAAAATTCGCTACAGGCTAGCATAAAGCTTTCAGGTTTTCAGCATATGAGTTAATGCTATGTGTTCTCAATGCTTTATTTGTTTGGCATAGAGTTTTTCCCCCAAGATATTAAAACTGGGAGACTGGATAGTTTAGACAAATTGATCAGACATTGTTCTTGTATTCCACTTAGTCTCACTGGCACATTTAAGATACACAACACCGAATGGAATTTAGCTCTGTGTGGAGCATTCCTGGCAACATCTTTTTCTATTAGGAATCACAGGAGAGAGAGCAGAAGCTGAAATTTTGAAATCTGATGTGAAATTGTTTTCAAAGTTATTGGCGACACTAAGTGCCCCATACAATGATGCCCATGCAAAATTTTCTATGAGCTTAGTACTAGAAAGATCTATCTCCTCTTGATAATTTGATACATTTGTTCAGTTGCCAACAATACAAATAATACACCCTTTTTCCCCCAGTTTCCCTTTTTGCTTTAGCAGTCAGGAACCTCAAAACAAGATTTATGCCTATTCAAAGCAAGTATTTTTACGCATAAGATTATAGTATAAGCATTCTCATATTATTATATTTCTAATCCCTTTTCAACTTTCAAGTTTATTTATTTTACTATAGGTGCCTGTTTTATAAACTGCCTAAATACTCTTTGGAACAAATTGGGGCATAAATAAATCCTTCTTCAAAAATGAAATATTGCACTTGTAGCTGATATATCACAGTGTGCCTAAGAAAGGCACAGGTTTCTATTTGATTTTAAATGTTTAATTAGGTTTAATTCTATTTTAAAGTTAATACAAAACATAGTTAAAATAAGTCAAATAATGCAAAAAAGAGGATAATAAAAAGAATACTCACTCCGAACATGTGGTAGGCAGAAAACTGGTAACCCAAAAATGCTTGTATCCTGCTGCTTGGAACCGGTGAATGTTACTCTATTTGGTAAAATAGATTTTGCATGTGTGATTAAGGATTCTGTGATGCAGAGATTATCCTGTATCACATGGGTGGGCCTGATGGAATGGCAAGGGTCCTTCTAAAACAGATAAGAAGGCAACGTGATCACAGACACAGGGATTATTAGAGTGATGTGGCCACAAGCCAAAGAATGCCAAGAGGCCTCTAGAAGCTGCAAGAGACAAGGAATATATTTATCACTGAAGCCTCCAGAAAGAATCAGCCCTGCATACACCTTGATTTTAGCTCCATAAGTCTCATTTCAGACTTCTCACTTCCAGAGCTTCAAGAAAATACATCTGTGCTGTTTAAAGCCACCTAGTTTGTAGTAATTTGTTACAATGGTAACAAGAAACATACACACTGCAATACTCCCATCTCACTTTTCCAAAGTTAACCACTGTTAAGAATTATTCATGTATCCTTCAAAGAATTTTCTAGTAACTCTATATACAATGTTTTCTCTTTGGTTTTGAAAGATTGTATTTTTTCCAGATTTTAACATTTACAAATAATTTTACAATAAACATCTTTTACGTACACCCTTTGATATATGTGAGATGCATAGCTGTAGAATAATTTTCTTGAAGTGAAATTATTGGATGATAAATTATGTACAATAATCTAGTAGTTTTGATAGATTATGAAAAACTACCCTTTAGAAAGGTTAAACTAATTTATACAATCCCAGTATTATGTGAGAATGTTACTTCTCTCTACCCTTGCAAAAACCATTAAAATGTTGATATTTAAGATATAGGTTTATATTGGCCATTGAGTAGGACACCTCACATAATCTGAGTTTATGTTTCTATTGTCTTATACATAAGTAAACTAAATTAATTCAAGGTTACCTTTAGGAAATCTGTAATGCAGGAACCTGGAGCACAGTGGCTTCTAGTTCTGGCTTTAGCACTCACTGTATTTATGACTCTGTGCAAATTGTTTAACCCAGTTGCTCACAAAACTCCCTCTCTATGAGATTTACCTGGGAAGTTTTTAAAATACACTTTCCTAGTTCACCCAAGTTTACTCAATCAGACCCTCTTTGGGTTAGAGATGGGAAAATTTGCTTTTTAACAAACACTTGAGCTGATTATTGTACAGCTAGTAAGGAGCAGTCTATAGACTACATTTGAGAACCACTTACTCAATATTTCTAAGCCTCAGTACATTTTCTTTTGTTAAACTCCTGCAATATAAGCTTGCCTTCCCCACAAGGTTGTATTGGAACTTGAAGTTTACTTGTTCCATTGGGCCTGCTGCCCTAACTCTACCTAGAAATTTTAACCACCTTACTGGGGTAGGATTTGAAAGCAGCTCACACCATATACCTTTTTACTAACCTGGTACTTTGCCGATTGATTTTATGCCAAGACTGAGTCTAGCACTTTCTTGCTCTTTGATTTTATTTTCATTCATTATCTTACAAAAGATTATATAAATATTGGCCTGCTAATTGGAATTATAAACTTTACTTATTACATAAATCATACCTATATGCCTTTCCTTATCTTACTTTTTTTTTTTTTTTTTTTGAGACGGAGTCTCACTCTGTTGCCAGGCTGGAGTGCAGTGGCGCAATCTCGGCTCACTGCAACCTCTGACTCCCCAGTTCAAGTGATTCTCCTGCCTCAGCCTCCCGAGTAGCTGAGATTACAGGCACACACCACCACACCCAGCTAATTTTTGTATTTTTTTAGTAAAGACAGAGTTTCACCATGTTGGCCAGGATGGTCTCGATCTCCTGACCTCATAATCTGCCTGCCTCGGCCTCCCAAAGTGCTGGGATTACAGGCGCGAGCCACCACGTGCAGCCTCCTTATCTTCCTAAACCTCAGCTTTAGCAGGTGGCTAACGGACTTAGAAAGTCACAGAAAAATACAAGAACAGACAAGAGAACAAAAGTTCAGGCCTATCCTCAAAGAACAAGCCCTTTTTTAGCCATAATATTAAAAGGAAGAGGATGGGCTGGACGCAGTGACTTATGCCTGTAATCTCAATGCATCAAGAGGCTGAGGCAGGTGGATCACTTTGAGGTCAGGAGTTCGAGACTAGCCAGCCAACATGGCGAAACCCTTTATCTACTAAAAATACAAAAATTAGCCAGGCATGGTGGTCCATGCCTGTAGTCCCAGCTACTCGGAAGGCTGAGGCAGGAGAATCTCTTGAAACCCTGAGATGGAGGTTGCAGTGAATTGTAGAAGAAAAGCTATTCTCACTTCCCTGGAGTGTGACATTTTAAAGTATGATATCATGATCATTTATAAATACTGCTCAGTCAGTATTCTGGAAACTGACAATTTATGCCAGAATGTAGACAAGTGGGTAGAGGAATTCCCCACCTCTACCCTATATGCATCATTAGAATATAAGCTTTTTTGATTCCTTTAAACATCTTTGCAGTTCTTGAAGCCTCGGTCTCAATAGCATTGGCTAAACAAATAAAAATAATTTATTTCAAAACATTTTGTAAATTTCAAAACACTGGACAAAATATAAGGTATTTGTTTATTGGTCAAACATTTATAGGCCAATATTTATCCAGCCTTATTCACCATCACACAATTTGATGACAGCAAGAAATATGATTAACTCAAGCATCATTACAATTTAACTTTGAACTGTGATTTAGTATAACCAGGACCATCATGTGGTAAGATAGCTCTGATGAAATTATTTCTAGAAAAATCTTTCATTGACGTTTTATTCTTGGAGATACTACTTAATAATATTTGCAAAATTAAAAATAACTACATATATGACTCATTATGTTCCAAATACACAAAAAAACTCCTTTAATTCTCACAAGTATATGAAATATGTGCTGTTGTTTTCCTTATTTTGCAAATGAGAAAGGGTTGACTTAGATAAGTCAAATAACCTGCTTAATATATAAACAATTAATGGCAGTGCTAAGACCTTAACTGAAGGTTTCATTCTAGAGCTGGTGTTTTAACCACTATCCTATATTGTCTTGCCTTAATGGTCTTAGGATAACTCGCTTTGGATGATTCTGTGAAGAAGTTGGATCTGTTTATAATAATATTTAATTTAATTAGTAAGTAATATATTTCAGTTCGTTGGGTCAGTGTTTCTTTGCTACAGTATTCAGTAAGTTTCCCCATTTATGTGGGATATAATTACATCTCTTGAAGTTTTTTCTTAACGTCTTTTCAGAGTTCTGCAGGCACTCTCAAATATTTGCCAAACATTAAAAAGCACAGAAACCTTAAGAATCCACATTAATTTTTAGCTCTTGAAATTCTCATCCTATGACTCCTGTAGCTTTTTTGCTACTCAAAATCACCTCTATGGGGAAAATGGAAGAAATGTTTTTATCTTAGAGAAATGACTGTCATTTGGCTTGGTAAGAAAGAATGTGTATATATTCAAAATAGATGTCAGCAGGGCTATACTTTAAAAGCATGCTTTTCGGAGTATACATGTGTGTATACTTTTAAATAGGCTAAATAGCTAATTGTTTTCTCTTGTTTTGTTTTGCTTTTGATCTATACATTATGGGTCATATTAAAAGCTGGGAAGCTTCATCAAACACCTAAACTGTGTTGACTGAGAGCATCTTGGCAAATTAAGCTGAAAAAAATTCCATAATTTTATTTTCTAATTAATGAGTTTGGGTTAATGGCTGCAGCTGTATTTAGCATTTGTGTCATATCAGCAATAAATTAGGATCAAGTCTGAATGTAGCTAGCAGCATTCTCAGGCCTAAGGTGTCGCAGCGCAGAAAAGATCAAGATTTATGCTGCTGTTTATGTTAGTATTTCTTGTGGGCATATTATGGATATTTGTGTACACTTTATTCAACCTTTCATTGGGAAATTTGACATTTCCAACACATTTCATGTGAGTTGAAAAGAAGTAGAGGATGTTTCATGGGAGAATTGATTATAATAAATTGGCTGTCATAAATGTGGCTTTCAATGGTTTTCAGATAAATTTCCTTTAAAATTTTGGCATAAGAATTATTATGCATATGACCCAAACTCTATTTAGTTGTTTCTAAAATAATCATATCAGACTTATTAAAGTAGGATTGGCTTATGCTAAATCACCTTACCTGCATTCCAGAAATACCTGGTGAGTCGAAATTGAAAATATCAATTTATTCTTTAATGCATTCCCCAAATCACAGTAGTGAGAAAAGCATACTAAAAGAATATTTATCAAAAGATTTCAGTGTTCTATAAACTCTTAGAAGACCACCTGCTATTGGAAAGGTACAGAGGATGAAAAGAAGCTAGTTTCCTGCACCATGGGGACCAATGTCTGTCTCTACAATATGATCTGTTAGATTAGTGAGTAACTGTAACTTTATATGGGCTTTCTTCCATCCAAAGCAGAGCTCCACTTTTTCTTTCTATGGTTTACTCTATATGTGGGCTACCTTTTTGACTCCATACCTTCTTTTACTCTACCTTGAGGCCATCTGCCTCTGGAACTGCTCCCGCTGTCTCTGCTTGGCACTCAGTCTCTTAAATGTTTTTTCTCTTTGTCTCAAATAACTCAGTACCCTTAATGGAGACACTGCAAGCATCCTACAAAAGAGAGTCTGGCTGTATGTCCTATAAACTCTATTTCTAGTCATAGATTGGGAGTTTATATTACTATTTTATTATTATTTTTAAAATTACATTTTGTGGGGTTTTTTTGGAACATGAGGTTGTGTTTCATGAGATGAAGGAGGGTCAACCCAAGTTTTTTTTTACATTGAAGTACCATTTGTTTGGAGGCCTCATAGAACGAGAGCACTATTCAATATAACAGAACTAGATGTCTCGTGTACATGAGGAATACCTTTTTAAAAGGAAATCTGAGCAATAGAAAACAATACATACACACCCACATACATGCATGCACACACATGTGCATATGCACATGAACATATGTATATATGTGTACTTTCTTTGGAAAATATAAGGCACTGGGAAAAATTTCCAGGAGACAATATCTTGATTGGAATAAACATTTGTTTTCTCTAAATAACACAAAGGAATCCTAGTTTTTGTCAGACTTCAATTACTTAGTATTTACTGAGCACCTATTACTTTCTATCAGTCATTTGCAACACACAAATTGCCAAACATAACGACCTACATTTACTTTTCTTGTGTGTGAGAAATTGCCACACGGAATTTTCAATTGTCATTGCTGTGCCTGTTGTCGTCAAGAAAATAATTAGGCGAAACAACAGCTAGTGTTACCCTCAAGCAGATTATTAGAAGAAGTAAACAACACTCAATAGTCTGGATGTGCTGGATTTCAAACCAGCATTAGAAGGATATCCTCAGCTCTCCTCATCCATACTAAATTGATGTCTTTTCAGACTAATTGAAATTAATTCTGAGGGTGTGTGCCTTTTCTCCTACCAAAAAGTTAGTCATTCCAAGCTGTGTCACCTGGCTCCATAATTAAAGTAACCTCTGCCATACCAATCAGTAGAGACACCAAGAATAAGAACAGTGATTTAGCAGTTGCAGAGCTCAAAATCACCTCCTCCAAAGCCAGTTGCCAACAAGATTTTTTTCCCACTTATATCTTCTAAGTATATTTTAGAACCCAAAAGTAAATATCTCCTCTTGTTCTTAGGTCTCCTAATAGTTACAGGGCTGCACAGGCCCCACGGGAGTGTCAAACCTTGCGACTGATGGTTGTATCATGCTAACTAAGCAGGGTGGAAATATGTGTACAAGGGGTTGGTTTCAGCAACCATGTTTCAGGGTGGTTGCATGCTGTGGCTGCATAATTTCTAGAGCAATGGAAGACTCTTTATCAAAAAATATGCTTTATCTTATCAGTACACAAATACTTCCCTCTCTCAGCTATCAAAATCCTACCTCATCAACTTATGCTGTCTCCTTATATATCCTTCATGAGGTATTTTTCATCTCTTCAGGCTGTAATGAGCTTTCTCTCCTCTGATTCCACTATTATTTATTGTCATTATCGTTTACTTGATACTCATACTTTTACCCTTTAAATTGTAGCATGTTATACTCTAGCTAGGTTATAGCATAGGTATATCTACATAACTAGACTGTAAGTTCTTCAAGAGAAAAAGCTGTGATGATATTACTTTGTATCATCCAGAGTGCCATGCACTGTGCTGTGCTCGTAGTATATAACAAAGTAAGTTGCTGGGTGAATCAGCCAATGAACCAGTAAGTAGGAAGACTGGAGGAACTGCTGAAGCACTTTTCTCAGATTTTTATTGAAGATAAAACTATTTTATCTTCAGTATTTCAAGTTTATCTTCAAAACTTATTTATTTAAAAATTGAGCTAAATTGTAATCAAAGACAGGATTTTAGAATGATTTCTGACAAATAAGAAGTTGGGAATCATTGAAATCCCTTACCAGGAAATATTATGGTTTACATGGAATCTTAGAGATGATTTAGTCAATGCTTTCACTTGATAATGGAGAGACAGAACCACAGGCATTAGTGACTTGTTCAAGTTTACTGAGCTGTTTGAGTGGAGAGTCATGACCTAGATGTCCTTTCTCTGACAGATGTTCTTTCCATCCCTTTCAAAGAGTTCAATATTTTGGAGACTTAACAGACAATTGATTGAAGTGTTGTCTGTGGGTTGCTCACAACACCCTGTAGATGATGTCTCTCTCTGACACTACTTTGTAACACCAGCAGACTTAAGAGTTGAATTTTTAATCCATTAATATTGTAATAGTTCCTTCTCTGACCACTTTTGGGAAATAGAAATTTTATTTAAGTTTAGACCTTGTCACAAGTCACAAGCCAGATAAATTTACTGTTATTCTCATGGTGTTCCATGTCTGCTAGTAGCTCAGAAATGTCATACAGTGTTCGATGTATTTTAAAAGGAGACATTAACAAACTGAAGTACATCCAAAAGAGGGTGACCAGAATAGTGAAGTATCTACAAACATGTCACGTGAGGAATGTGGCTGTCATTTTGTATTCAAGAAAGTGGTGATGTTGAGTCTGAAAGATGCTCTATATCCCTGCAGGGCAGTGATAACTTCCTTCAATTACTTGAAGAGCTCCCTCATGAAACTGGGATTCTGTGTATTTTGAATAGTTCTAGAGGGCAAAACTTGGACCGATGTATGACAGGTACAAGCCTTCCACTCTATATAAACAGATTTGTCCAACAGTTGGAGCTGCTGTTTCAAGCTCCATTCTTGGTGCTAAGAGAACCACATTATGGGCCCTCCTTGTCAACAAAAGCTGGTATACCCCACACTGAATGGGAGATAGACTGGACAACCTGAGTCACTTATTACTTGAAGATTGTGTAATTATGTGAGTCATTAGGCTATTCCCAATGGATGATAGTCAAACCTCATCAGCAATTCTTACTCACCTCATTCAGGTGAAGGGTACTTTAAAAAACACCATGCTACTGGAAGCTATTGCTGACACTAGAACCCCTAATTAAATGCCCAGGCTGTAGATAAAGCTTAGCCTGTTATTCTGAGGTGGTATTTCTTTCTCTCTACTTAAGTCACCATAATCTGAAGCTTTTCCTGAAACAGTGAGAAAATATAGTTCTTTAGGAAGCTGTCTTCATTGATCTACATGAAGGAAATAGAATGTGTTTAAAATAACCGTTTTCCTCTCAATCTTTTTAGGTTAACAGTGGATGTTCTGGGTGACTTATATGAAACAAGTGTAATTTAATGAACTACAGCTTTGAAAATGTTAGGAAATGAATCAAACTGTAAAATGTGCAATAAGTTTTAGAATAAATAAAGTAAATCATGTTTCAGTATATTTGAAATAATGCCACAGTGAGACAACATATATAATACAAATATTATTTCACCTCTCACTTTGATTAGAATAGAAAGTACATATTTAACAGTTATTTTAAGGCCTGAATGTGACTCAAGCTACCATCCTAGTTACAGTTCGTTGTTTATCATTTTTTTTTTCCTGTCACTAAAGCAGCAGTGAAACCTCATATTTAGGTTTAAAACAGATTTCAATGAGCACAAAAGTTCCATGATGGAACTCATTTTATTAGACCCTGCACTCAATACAAAACATTAATTGCAGAGGGTCACACCGCATCTCTAGCTGTCACACCAATATCTTGCTGAGTGCCACCTGCAATGTCTTAGGTTCTTTATTTATACTGGAACTCATTTAGTTTGATCCAAGAGCTATTTCCAAAATGGCTGCAGTACACAAAAATAAACACTTTATCAGCAGATAGTCCATTGCTTTGGAGATAGGAATATCAGCAAGATTTTCACTGGTAGTGAAGAGCTGGACAAATGATGATAATAGAGTTAAGGAGAAACAATCTTAATGCTAACAAAAGTTGTTTTATATTAAATGAATCTACCTATCCTGAACTTGTATAGCTGAAATGGGATTCCAATACCTTGCACCTTTTAGGTTTTGAAATGCAAATCCAGTATTCGAGACTGTTTAATTCTTCTTTACAATGTGCCAGCAATTTAGGTAACTACCACCAGGTGATAAAGTTATCTTGCAACAGAGCAACATGGGCTAGGTAGAAAAATCTTTCTTAAAATGTGTCTAACTGAGTCTCATAACCTCTGATGAGGTTTTTACTCTCAGCCCAGTAAAAAGCTTATATATAAACAAGAGAAGTAGTTCGCACACAAGTAACTTTAAAAATGGCAGAAGATAGAACTACTGTAAGAGAAATTCAATAAAAACTTACACAGAGGAGGGAGAGAGCATTTCCAGTTGAAAGTAATAGAGGGAGTTAGCATTTGATCTAGATCTTGGAAGGTGACAAATACTTGAAAATAAAGAGACTGAAAGGAATGTTCCTCTGAATATAAATATGCACAAATCTGTCTTCAGAGAAAGGAAAATAAAGTATTTAAAGAAGTGGCTAATCAGGCAAATTAGAGGATAAATAAATTTTGATGCGTATAGGCTGCGGAGGTAGAAGACCTGGTTACTACTATTTATTAGGTTAACTGAAGGCTTAGAGTAGCCATAACATCTCCATGTTTCAATTGTCTCATTACAAAATATGGATATTAATAATTATTTTGCATATTTTTTCTGAGCATGAATTTAGTCACAGTTATGAAGATCTTAACTATTTGCAATACACTTTTGCATTATGAATTTGCACATAGGAAATGAGTCCAAAAAGGTAAATCAAAGACATTTGAAGACTTTGAGCCCAGTCTTTGGAGTTAGAAACGGGGCTCCATGCCCATTCTCCAACCCTATATTACACAGGGGAGCTTGAGAAATGTTTTGATAATGTGTTGACAAGATTATAGCTTTGGATTAGAGAATTTAATCTGGTGAAACTGGGAAAAAAATTGATGTATGAAAAGGAGGCCGGACTGTTGTTGAGGCACATGACTGAGTTGAGAAACGGTTGCAGTAAGGGGCAAGAGCTGGTAGGAGCCGTAGAAATGGAGAAGTCGCAGTGCCTTTTGTTTCTTCAGGAAAGTCAATTAACCATCTATAAAGTTGTAAGTTATAGAAGGGAATCAAGGCCTAAAAGGACAGATAGGATACTAACACACAAAAAAATTAAAAGTAAAATAAAGTAAGAAAATTGGATAGAAAGCCTGGAAACATTTTAGGAGTAGACTGAACAAGAAAGAGACTGAAATCTGAGAAGCCAGTTGCAAGGTAAGGTGGTAAGTTATTCCAGTAAGACATTAACTGAAGGATATTAAAGTTATTAAATTCTTCCTCTTGGCAATAGTTTCCCCCTTTAATTTTTAACCTTGTTTTCCCTTCCAACAAACACACACTTCAATCTACAATTTATTTTTCTCTCTATTCCTATCAGAAATTTACCTAAACTATTGTCGTTTTACTCCCATGTTTGTGTCGTCTGCCGTGGATTCCTTGAGCCTGTTCCCATCTGCTCTTGAAAAAGAATAAATTGAATAACTGGCTTTCAAACATAATCAGAGTTAAGATGCTTTATATTATAAAGGCACTTAAGTGTTTCCTTTCAAAGAAATTATTGAAGATAGCATTTGAACATATGTGCAAAGAAAATCATAAGGTGGGTCTCAGAAATAATGAAGAAAATAAACTGACCAGCTCTTATTAAATGTCTCTTAGAAAAGAGCCATACTAACCCACTGGGCAAATACCTTGACTTTCCTGTGTTGTTAAAAGTTCTTGTTTTGATAACTGCGTCTAAGTAAAACCATTATTGACCTACAATGATTATAATAGCAACTCTTTGTAAACGTAAATGGACCTCACAGAAATCACAGCACTACATAATCTATCAAAACAAATAATAGCAATTTATTATGGTGGTTGAAATTTTGCTTAGGAAGTAACCCTATTTAAGTTTCTCTCAAAACGTATGTGTGTGTGTGTATATATATATATATATATACACCTACATATATATATGTATACACACACACAGATGGCGTGGTTTCAGTAGTTAAGACATTCTTCAGTATGGTACTCATATGGGACAAATAGTCATTATAGATAGGACCAATGACTGTTCTTTAAAGGAACTAGACACATGTTCCTGAAATACATTGTTGTTTGGAAATTTTGCTGAAAAGACAAGTAAGAAATAAGCATATTCTTGTCACCTGGGTCTATCATTCTTAAATGAAAAATATGTCAGACATAAGCATTTATATATTACATGGGTCTGCCATTATTAAACATCTACTTATTTTATTTCATTTTTTCAACACTGATTAAAACCTATGGCTTCAGAAAGATCTTTGGCAGTAATATTTAGAAATAAAATGATCTTTTGCTAAATTTTGGAAATAACGACTGCAATCAGTATTCTGTAAAATTATAATGACATTTCCTGTGCTTTTGCAAACACTTCTTATTTTGGCATATTGTCCTTTAATAAAGTATATAATACAAAGCTAGACATTTCCTGTGCTTTTGCAAACACTTCTTATTTTGGCATATTGTCCTTTAATAAAGTATATAATACAAAGCCAGTTCCTATGTTCTCTTTTGTAATATAATTGGCTACCTAAAATATCTTCTAGCAGAGATATGGTTCTTTAAAAAAATTAAATTTACCTTGATTATAAAAACAAGGCTGAGCGTACCTGAATTTAATATCATTTTTGCCACTTTTAAAACATATATGCTTGAACTAATTCCTCCATCCCAAAATTCTGTCTCTAGGTATTAATAGTTTATTTTTGTAATGATAGTTAATATATACAAAGCACTAATACAGTGCCTCGCCATTAGTAAGAGCCCAAAATAATAACTACTACTTTTAACTTTAATTTCATCAATTTATCAATTAAATGAAATAACATAAGTACATAAAAGTATATAAACACACATATTTAGCACAATGTATTATAGGACTTCATGAATGAAAGCTAAAATGTATACTGTAAAAGGAATCAGAAATATAGAAAAAAGCACAGAAAAGTGCAGAAGTTAGCTCAAATATTGGCCATTTACAAAATGCCAGTATTTTATATATTTTATGGGTTATTAAATTTAAAGGTGTCTGCATTAGGTGACATCAGGATGCACACTTATCTTCAAGGCAAGGACAATCTTTATTCAGAATTATTGACAAATTACAAAGTAAATAAGAGAAGAAGTATGTATGATTTGTTAACTACTAAGTGATGTATTGTTGATCTCACAGGAATGGCATTTGTCTGAAGAGGAAAATGTATGTTTAAAAAATTTATTGTTATAATAGTATTTTTGCACATGGAAAACACACACAAACACACAGAAATATACAATAGGAATCATTCAAGAATCTTTTTGAAACCATCTAAAACTGTGACCTATCTTCTGAATTCTTGTTACTCAAAATATGGTGGGTAGATCAACACCATCAGAGTAACCTGTGTGATGGATACAGATTCTGCAGCCCTACCCTAGACTCACTGAATGAAAAATCTGCAGTTTGATGAATGTGCATATAAATCTCCATGTAACTCATATTTGCTTTAAGCTTGAGAAGCAATGCTTTAAATCAAACTGAGAAAAAAAATCAGAAACAAAGATTAGAGGGCTGCATATATTTTAGTAGAACGATTCAGATAGGAAAAAAACAAATGCTGCTAGTTAAAATCACATATAAATGTTGTTGTTTGGTATAAATAAAACCAATATATATGTCCTGAAATAATCATTCTGATGTCTCATTGCACAAGCTTACTTCAGTGCTATTTGACAGTTACTGGTTTCTTCAGTGAGGAGGAGAGATAATAGATAATTAAACAAATAAATTAAAACATGGCTGTAGGTTATGATGGAAGGAAGGACTCTCTTTGAGAAAGTGACTTTTGAACTGAGACCTATGGGATGAAAAGTATCCAGTCTCAGAGCCTTCCAGGGTTGATTCCCAAAGTCCTTGGTTGCTGAGGACCATGGCTTATTAGACAATGAGTGAGTGGAAAAATGGAAAAGAACTATATATGGTAATGTTTGAGAGATCAGCTGCAGCCAGCTCATTTCAGAAGTTGTAGGCCACAATAGATGATTGTATTTTGTTCCATGTGCAATAAAAAGCCATTGAATAATTTTAACCAGCAAAGTAAAATGATGATTTATGCTATGAATTATGGAGCAATTTATTGTAGAAGGTATCAAGCGTGGGATCAGTGAGAACAGGTAGAAAGCTCTTGCTATATTCTAAGGGATAGATGATGGTAGCTTTAATTGGAGTATTGAAGTGAATTATATGGATATTAGCTATAATTAGCCTGTAAAATCACATGGAAAAGAAAGGTATCAAGGAGATGCCTACATTTCTGGCTTGAATACAAGGCAAATGTTTCAGTTTCCTAGAAAATGGGGGAAGACTTAAGAAGGTATATGAGGAAAATGAAGAATTTCAATTTGGGTCAACTTTGAAAGGTAGTAGAACACCTTGAAGATTAAGAGAATGGGCTCTGAAAAAGTTCAAATCCTACTCTGTTTTTTCACTAGCTGTGGATCTTGAATAATTCACTTAAACTGTGCCTCATTTTTCTCATCATTAAAAGTAGGGATATTAACAACACCTGCCTTCCAGGGTTTTTGTAAATATTAAATTAGATCATACCCCAAAATACTAAGAACAGTTCATGATACAGTGTAAACAATACATAATCATTGCCATTGTTATTGGTCACACAAGTGGTCATGTAGGAAATCTGATATGTACACATGAAGTTTAAGGAAAGTGATTGACATTCTAATTATTTTCAGAAAGCATTTGTTTCTCATTATAGTTCTTTTGAGAGAGTGAAAATTATCCTGGAACAGTTTCTACTGTTTTGTGCCAACTTATCTTTCTCTCTGTGGTTCACTGAAGGGAGCTGGTGTGGTGTAGGGGAAGAAGGAAATGATTGATCAAGAAAATGGAAATGTCATATTCTAATCCTAAAAAGAACATCTCATTTCCTTTTACAAGTTTACAATTCCAAAAGCAGATTCCAGTTTTTAAGTGATTGCATTTAAATTTTCCTTAATAAATTAATCATTACTATTTTTGACTTGTCCAGTATATTAAATACAGAAACCACAAAGAATAATCTTTGACTTGCATGCTGACCGCATTGTCAAATTTTAACCTTTGAAAGCAGGTTTACGGACACAGCAGGTCTTTTCTCCTTCGGGTCTGTTTTCTCCTCATTACGTTATAACAAAATACCATTTTGCCTTCTGGAGTTTAAGTACACAGATCTTCAAATATATGAATGGCTTTAAACATGAGTTTCCTTTATTCATCTGTTTAATAAAAAAAGAAAATAGGCCGGGTGCGGTGGCTCACGCCTGTAATCCCAGCGACTTTGGGAGGCCGAGGCGGGAGGATCACGAGGTCAGGATATCGAGACCATCCTGGCTAACACAGTGAAACCCCGTCTCTACTAAAAATACAAAAAATTAGCCGGGCGAGGTGGCGGGCACCTGTAGTCCCATCTACTCGGGAGGCTGAGGCAGGAGAATGGCATAAACCCGGGAGGCAGAGCCTGCAGTGAACAGAGATCGCACCACTGCACTCCAGCCTGGGCGACAGAGCGAGACTCCGTCTCAAAATAAATAAATAAATAAATAAATAAATAAATAAATAATAATAATAATTTAATGATTAATTTTAATAGATTGTTATGTTCCGTGAATTGCAAGATAAACATAACAATATACTTAACTTCAAAATGGAAAACCACACACATGTGAAGTGAATTAATCCCTACTGTGTTTCTTTCAAACCTTTATAAAACAAATACTATATATGTTAATTATTACCGTTATGGCCATTAATATATTAAAATCCTTCTTGAAGCACGCGAGTGTCATTTTTCTTTTCATTTCCTATTTTTTGGCAGCCTGGAAATAGGGTTATGAGAAGAAGCTCAGAGCAGAGCACCGAAAGTGGCCACTACCAGCATGAAGAGCCCAACAATTCAAGCTGGTAAGTGGGTCTCTTTTTCTAGGTTTCAGGATATCTGTCGATTCTGTGTCTTATGCAAAAAGTCTGCATAGTTTATAAATAAAATGAGAAAGCTTCTAAAATGTACCCTGTGAAATTTATTCTCATGACTTGGAAGACTTTAGGGAGGTGGTATTCTATGGGAAACTTGACCACATTTTTTTAAAGACAGACATGGATTTAAAGTAGCTGTGTAGGACTGTGGAAGTTGCTGACATTGTTTGAATCTTAGTTTCCTTATTTTAAAATGGAGATTATTATTGTTGTCTGGTTAAACTTTTTATAAGAATTAACTAAGACATTGCATATAAAGAATTTAGTAGTTTTCTTAGCATAAAGAGCTTAAGGATATAAGACTAATACTTAATACTTTTCACATACCAAGTACTAACCACTAAATACTTTAGTGTATTATTTCAACCTCACCTCAACCTAAAATTAATAGTCATAATTACCCTTGTTTTATAGATAAAGAAAGTTTGCTATTAAGAGATGATGTGACTTGCCTTTAAATCATATGCTGCTCCCTGAGACAGTTATTTTGTGTGCAATTGTATCCATTGCCAAAATTTCTGTTTTTGTGTTTATTCATAAAGTATAAAAACCTTTAGTTTCTAATATATGCCAGGCTTCTTTTAGCTGAGATGCCATGCTACTTCACAAATAATTATTACTTAGTATATGATGACTGTATATTTATATGAGGCCTTATATATATAAATACCTTATGAATACATAATTGTGTTTAGTTTTCACATACTCTGTAAAAAATGCAGGGTGGAGTTCATTATTCATATTTTTACAGATAAAGAAATTCAGGTTCTAAGAGACTAATTGGCTCTCTGGATGTATTAGAGCTCAGTGCTTCTCAGACTCTCTGTGGGTAAGAGTCAGTTTATTTTTAATGCATTGTAGATTGAATGTTTTTGTAAAATTAATAAAAATTAATTGCTAGAAAAAATGAAACGATAAAAAGAAGACATAAAATATACAGATTTATATTTTTATTCTTATTTATCGTCATTCTGCAAACAAAAAATTGCCTCATTTCTATAACATTTTTCATACTTTCTCCCAATATCCATAATCCTCATGGTGCAGACCAGTTATTGTTTGCAGATTGACACCAGCCTGACCATACAGACAGGTGGCAGCTGACCATACAGCGCTGGTAAAACTCATGTGATACAAGTGAAACACTCAATCGAGATTTTCCATCTCCTAGTCCAGGTCTTCTCATAGTACCCTTGGCTGCCTGAACTCACAGTAACAAACCTGTTTTATGGTCCAAGGGACAAGAAGATCAACTTCCAAACTGTTAAAATGAAACTGGTGCAAGAAAAATGAAAAATGACAAAAATTATAAAAGAGTAGTATGAAACAACTGACACTAAAAAATTAGGGGAAACATTTGGAAGCCTGTAGGAATGACTTATTCTACATTGATTCATAAGACATCAAGACTTCTAAAAATTCAATATGTGTTATGTTTTTGAAAAACTTTCTCAGGATTTTTTTATGTCTCTTCTTTTTTCTTTTTTTATTCTTTGAGAAGGTAAGTTAAGTTGTATTTAGGAGACTAGACCTTGTCAGTTCAAAGCAGTGTACCGACCTGTATACAGTTCTAATAAAGGTGGATCCTGGCCTGCTATGAAATAAAAATGAACTCATTTCCACACTACGTTGAAGGGTATTGAAAATAAATGTTACTTGTTCATTTCAAAACTACCAAAGAAAATTGCAGCACTTTTGGTGCAAAGTAAAATGCACATTGAGTCAGCAATGAAAATTTACTTTGTAAGATGATTTTGTGGCTTTCTCAGTTCTACTGAAATGGATCCAAATATTTACATGTGCTATTTTATTAATAATTATTTTACCATCTGTGTCAAAGTAGTATTACACAGATGTTCAGGAATAGCTTTTGGTTGTGAGTAAACATTAAAGGAAGATTGAATTTTTCTCAAAATGATGCCGATGGAATGTTTTTTATCATAGTTTAAGATGTCAGAAATAAGTTTTTTTTTTCTTAGCAGTGCTTGATTTAGCTTAAAATGGCTGTAAGGGCCCAGAGAAAGATGACATTTTATGATAACATTCAAAACTGACACTTTCAGTCAACCTATTATTAGTTTCTGGGAAGACGCTACATTGCTAAATTGAAATTCACAAACTGAAGTAAAGAAAACCTATGGCCTTAAGTAATGTGGAGAGACTCTGTGCTTCTTCCCCCTGACTCAAAGATCCAAGATACGTATCACTCAGAAAATTAAGCAGTCATACATGGGCACCTTTCTTCAATCAATGCCTCTACATCTGTATTTATTTAGTGATTACTTTTTCTGCTCCCTCTGAAAAGTGAAGAAAGGAAGGAAGAACTTACAGTAATGCAGTATGTCCCAGGAAAGAGAGATATAGTCCCAAAAGCATTGTAGGTGTTAACAGCAGTGGGAACGGAGACAGTGGTAATGTGTGCATGCTCACAGTGTGTGTGTGTGTGTGTGTGTGTGTGTGTGTGAGACAGAGAGAGAGAGAGGCTCTAGAGATTTTTTCAGATCAAGGTGAGACGACCACAGAGTGGGGAAAGATGATGATCCATCTACCAACAATTCTAGAAGAATTGCATTAATTGAATGCTGCTACTCATTGGAATTTGGGCCTGAACTTCTTCATAACAATCTACTCTTCAACTGTGAAGCTTAGAAGCTTTCTGCTGAAGAAAAACAAGTTTTCAGTAGAACCAAGGGCTAATGGTCAATCTTGTCACTTGTCTTTTAGAAAACCCTACACTTCAATAGATTTTTATCACAATCTCAGATCAGTAAAGAAAAAAATAACAACAAGACCATTAAAGCAAAACTGGTTGTCAGTAGTAATTACTTGATATGGAAAATTAAAGTCTCAGAGGAAAAGCATATGTAAAGCAAGAGTTAATACAGAAACCAGAAAAAATGTTTTAGAAAATTGTTTTCCATCCTTGTGTATGCATTGAATGACTCAGAAATAAAAAACACAGAGATGTGATAAATTAAAGTACAAACAATTGAAAACAAACAAAAATGTTACAGAAGAATGATATCTGTCTTTGGAGGCAACGAATAACAGAATCAGATTTGTGCAAAGAAAACTGAAGGAGCACTCAGTTTCTTCAGAACTGCAGAGGGCAAAGATAAACTATGAAAACAATGAGAGAAAACATATGACCAGTATGGAAAACAGAAACAAATGTGTAGGTAATTATTTATGAAAACAAGAGACCAAAATAAATAAAAAAAGACGCACTAATCCAACAATTGCAAGGGAAAAAAAATCTTGTTGAAGAAATAAATGGAAAGGGTTTTTTTAATATAAATTATTTGCTGTGGTCTAAGATTTTTTGTATTGCATGGAAATTACTTATTCTTTAAATGTTAGAACAACCTAATAGTAAACTTAGACAAAGATTATCTTGGGTCTGATAGTTTCTTTTTTAATTTCTCATGCTTCTATGGTTATTGGTCTATTCAAGATTTTCTTGATTCCCTTAACATATTTTGATAATCTGTGTTAACCTAGAAAAACTACCAATACTGAGTAATTATTCATGTGTGAACCTACATATTAAAAAAAAAAGCTTGAAGTCAATGCACTAGTGGAATAAGAAGTAATTTTTATTTTTTAACTTTAGTCTCTTCTGTTTTCTGGTATATAAAATAACCATGTATCATAGGTTAAGCAATATTTGTATCAGAACATACATAACAGTGCACAAATCATAAATGAATAGCTAAATGAATTATCAGAATGTCTACAAACCTGTGTAATACCACTCAAATTAGGAAATAAGACATAATCAACACCATTGAAAGGGCCCTCTTTTTTCTTTCCAAGTCACAAATTCCAATCCTTCACAAGGCAACCCCTTTCTTGAATTCTAATACTATAGATTATTTAGCCTGCTTTTGAGTTTGATAAATGTAAGAATAGAGTTTACACTTGTTTTATGTGTGGCCTCTTGGTCTCAATATTATGTTATGAGAGTCCTATGTGTGGCAATAGTTTAATTTTCAATGTATTTCATCATGACCAGATTTTGAACCTTACATACTTATACATGTCTTTTGGGACATGTGTGTGATAATTTCTCTTGCTGTACAATTGTGTTTATGTGGCTTAAAAGCTTGTTGGTAGACAGATGCTACTTTCCCAAAGAGTTATACCAATTTGTATTCCCACTGACATAGTGTAAGAGTTCCAGTAGCTCTATATCTTTATAATCACTTGGTAATAATTATCAGAGATTTTTGTTTTAGCTGCTCTGTTGGGTATATTGTGGTATCCCATTGTGGTTTTAATTAACTTTCCTATAACTGGTAAGAATGGTGCTATTGTTCGTGTGTGTCTCCCAGAATTCACGTGTGAAAAATGTGGTCCCCTGTGTAGCAGTGTTGAGAGGTGGGATCTTTAACATGCGATTAAGTCACTGAGAGAGATTAATGCCACTCTTGTTTGATCCTGTTAATTCTTGAGGGAATAAGTATGTTCTTGCTCTCAAGTGACTGGATAATTTACCAAGACAGCAGGCTGTTAAAGTAAGGCCACCCTCGTGTTTGGTCTCTTTTACATTCACTGTCTTGCCCTTCTGTTTTTCTACTATGTTATGACACAGTATGAAAGCCCTTGCCAGAAACTGCTAGCATGCACTTGGACTTCCCAGCCTCTAGAACTGTGAGACAACTAAACTTATTTTCTTTACAAATTGCTCAGTCTCAAGTATTCTATTTTAGCAACAGAAAATTAACTAAGACAGATGGCATTGCTATACCAGATCAACAATTCCTTAGCTTCCTCTAAGTTAAAAGGTACATGGAATTTTAGAAGAGGCATTAAGAAGCATAGTAACTTTATTTGCCTCCACTAAATGAATATTCAAGTCTTAAAAAACCTATAATTTCCTATTATATAAAGAAAATTATGTATAATATATGTTATATATTACTTATATTTTATCTATTTGTTACATATATGTATTATATATATTTAATTATAGATATATAAATTGTATAAAACCTTATGTCATTAAATGTATGCAAGCATAACAATCCCATTTAATTTAAAATTCAACATCTATTTTTTCCAACTTTGACTTTCCCATTAGCTAATTAATACATTAGAATCTATCAATTTTTTTCCTGTTTCATTGGGTACAAACCTATCTTATGACAGTAGAATCACAGCTGAATGGCGATGATTAGAATTTGTTGCAGGAGAATGATTGCATACCCCATTTGTGTGTTAGGAAAACTAATTATTTGTTCAGCCACTTGAAACTAGGGATGGCACATGGGCAACAGGCATGAAAATGATCCAGGAGGGCAGCATGATCTTGACAGAGGGCCTAGGGCTCTCACCCATGCAGCAAGTGTGACGGCTCCATCACTTTCCCAGGCATTTCCTCTGGTGAGCTACGTAATGGTTGATTTATTTCCATTAATATTAGTTTCCAAACAGTGTGAGAGCCTGGATGATATGTTGTTGAGACAATTTGTATGTGCGTAATTTAATACTATGTTGTCTTATGGTATTCTTGCTTATGAAGCCATATTATCAGGAATTAGCAAAATTCAAATACATTTTTCTTTGTTTTAGTGTGGTAAAATATAGGACAAAAAATTTACAACTTTAACAGTTTTCAAGTGTACAATTCTGTAGGATTAAATACACTCTCATTATTGTATAGCTATCACCAACATCAATCTCCAGAGCTTTTTCACATGCAAACTTAACTCCAATGCATAGGAAAACTCTCCTGCTTTAGAGTTTCACCCTGTTCCTCTTTATGTTACTGATTTCACAGATTACGTCTATATATACATAAAGGGTATTCTTTTATGTATACTTACAATTATTTTATACATTTGTTTTTTAAAATCCTGTAGAAAATAAAAAGTTAAGCTACAAACCAAAATTACAATAATACTGTTATTTCTGTTTGTCCCTGTGTTCATTTTTACTGGAGAACTTCATATTTTCATATGACTTTGAGTTACTGCCTACCATCTTTTCATTTCAACTTGTAAGACTCCTATTAGCATTTCATATATAGTAAATCTAGTTGTAATTAACTGCCTCAGTTTTGTTTGTCTGGGAATGTTTTAATTTCTCCCTTATTTTTGAAGAAACTTTATGCCAAATATAAGATTCTAGGTTGACAGGTTGTTTTCTTATTTTAGCACATTAAATATATCATCCTACTGCTTTCTGGTCTGCAAAATTTCCACTGAGAAATTCAATGATAGGTTTATCGAGGATCCCTTGTGCATGATTAGTGTTCTTTCTCTTGCTGCTTTCAATATTCTCTCCTTATTTTTGGCCTTCAAAAATTTGATTGTAATGTCTCTTCTTGTGAATCTCTTTATTCTACTTGGAATTTGTTGAGCTTCTTGGGCTTATAGATTCAAGCATTTCCTCAAATTTGGAAAGTTTTCAGCCATTATTTCTTCAAATAATCTCTGTATCACTTTATCTTTCTTTTATCTTTTTGGGTTCTTATAATGTGTACAGCAGTTTGTTGACAGGTGTACTGTAAGTCCCTTAGGTTCTGCTCTGTTCACTTTTCTTTACTCTTTTTTTTTCTCTTTGCTCTTCAGACTTAATAGTTTTAGATGACTTTTCTTCAGGTTCACTGATTCTTTTCTCTGCTTGTTCAAGGTTGCTGTTGAACAACTCTAGTGAATTTTCAATTCAGATATTGTATTTTTCCACTCCATAATTTATGTTTGGTTCTTTTTTATGATTTCTATATTTATCGATATTTTAATTATGTTCATATATTGTTTCTCTACTTCCTTGAATTTTTTTTCTCCACATTCTTCTTTTGCTCTTAGAGCATATTTAAGACAATTATTTTAAAGTCTTATCTAGTGAGGCTGATGTGTGTGTTTCTTTAGAGACAGTTTCTGAAGATTAACTTTGTTCCTTTTGATGGACCGTATTACCCTATCTCTTTGAATGCTTTATGATATTTTTGTTGAAATTTGATCATTTATAAAAGAGGCCACATCTCCCAGTTTTTGCACACTGGCTCTGTGCAGGGGAAAACTTACTCATCAATGTAATATGAACACATAAAGTCCTCTCAGACCTTTTCTGAGCATATATTCTGTCTGGGCATGTGTGTATGCTTTTCCCTCTTATACACACTGTAGAACTGTGATTGCTTTCCAGAACTCCTAAAAACCTGTATTAGTCAGTCTGTTGTTTTTAATGTTCCTGTGGGTAAACAAGGGCTTGGAGCTTTCTAATCTACCAACTTGCAGATGTCACTCACAGACCCTGTTATGTTTGAAGGAGTCTCAACTCAGCTTCTTCTTGGGGCCTTAGATGTTTTACTGTATTCTTTTCCCAATAATCTCTTACCTTCAGTTTCTGTGGACCTGCAACTTCCCCTCTCTCCTGCAGTTTTTGCATGCATGCCACTGGTTTACATGGTTTCTAGCCTAAGATCCCAAATGTGCTACTGTTTCCTCTTCTGAGCTCCAAGTAAGGAGAGTGAGAAACGAGTGCCTTGGCAGTGCTCACACTGGTTGTAACCTTGCAAATATGATCTACTTTGCTCTTTCTGGTCCAAGTGAGGGAACTGGGTATTGAGCCATCATCTTCCACCTGTGAAGCACTACCTAGGATAAAGAATGGGGCAAAGGCAAGTAAAACACTGTGAAATTTCTTACCATTTTTATTGTGGCTTTTTCTTGATTGGGCATTTGCTTGGTTTCTGTAGATTTTTGACTATCAGATATACTATTAAATTACATAAATCAGTCTATAAGTTTGTCTATTTATTTTAGTGTTTGTTTTCTGTGATGGATAAAAGGGCTTTGAGCTTTCTATTCTGCTACTTTCCTGATTATTTTTTTAAAAGTTTTTAACAAAATACATTGTGAATGTAATACAATATTGTATATTTTGTATATTATTTTGATATATGATTTCAGCATTGGAAATAATTTCAATGACTT
Source organism: Pongo abelii (assembly GCF_028885655.2). Classification (NCBI taxonomy): domain Eukaryota; kingdom Metazoa; phylum Chordata; class Mammalia; order Primates; family Hominidae; genus Pongo; species Pongo abelii. The sequence continues at coordinate 29,566,128 of NC_071998.2, forward strand.
GGAAATATGTTATAAGCCTTTCTAACAGGGAAAGCAGAATTAGTTATTCATGTCGACACAGTTGCATTATGTTATTACCTACTCTAATATATGACTCAAAGGGAAAGATTAATTTTTCATGTGACTTTTATTTGCAGTCTATGACCCCAATAAGCACTGTGTTGAATTAGGCCTCTTTAAAAAAATTCCAGTGGATCAACCAATTTTTACTCATTAAAAATAATAAAAAATAATAATATGTAATAAAAATATTTACTTCTTCAATTTTACTCTAGTTTTCTAGTTTTAATCAGTTTGTTGTTCAAACAAGCAACAGTGTTATAAGCTAACTTTTGAAGGAGAAAGTGCATACTATGGTATTTAAGGAATTGTGGTTCATTTTAGATATATGATTTCAGCATTAACAAAGAATTCCAATGACTAAAAAATACGTTATAAGCCTTTCATCATAGGGAAAGCAGAATCTATAAGTTTCTCATGTCAATATTGTTTTTACTATGTTGTTTGCTACTCTAGTATATGATTTGAAAGGAGAAAGAGCTGAGGTTAAGAGTCAGCTAGGGGGACAGGCCTGGTGGCTCACACCTGTAATCCCAGCACTTTGGGAGGCCGAGGAGGGCCAACTACGAGGTCAGGAGATCGAGACCATCCTGGCTAACACGGTGAAACCCCATCTCTACTAAAAATACAAAAAATTAGCTGGGCGTGGTGGCAGGCACTTGTAATCCCAGCTACTCGGGAGGCTGAGGCAGAAGAATGGCATGAACCTAGGAGACGGAGCTTGCAGTGAGTCGAGATGGCACCACTGCACTCTAGCCAGGGCAACAGAGTGAGACTCCATCTCAAGAAAAAAAAACAGAGTCAGCTAGGGTTATTTTTATTAGTAGAACAAATCCACCCACTTTGCCTTTGTATCTCATCAGCAGAGTTAGTTTGGATTAAGTATGTATAAACAGTAATTTTAGTCATTTTTAACCAATTTGTAACACCATTTCTATAGTTTAACAATATGCATGTGATACAGAGATAGCTGGATAATTTTATTCATGCCTGTGTTCAATTTAATAAAAGAGAAAAACACTTTGAGTTAAAATCACACTTTTAGTGAAATGGAATGCTGTCTTTTGTTAATTTTTCATTTATAATTCTTGTGGGTACATAGTAGGTGTATATATTTATGGGGTATATGAAATATTTTGATAAAAGCATAAAATGTGTCATAGTCACATCAGAGTAAATGGGGTATCTATCACCTCAAGCATCTATCCTTTGTATTACAAACAATCCAATTGTACTCTTTCATTTATTTCAAAATGTACAATTAAATTATTACTGACAATAGTGACACTGATGTGCCATCAAATACTAGATCTTATTAATTCTGTTATTTGTACGCATTTATCATCACCACTTCCCCCTCTTCCACCTACCCTTCCCAAACTCATCATCTACTCTCTGTCTCCATGAACTATTTTAATTTTTAGCCACCACAAATAAATGAGAACATGATCAGTTTGTCTTTCTGTGCCTGGCTTATTTCATTTAGCATAATGACCTCTGGTTCTATCCATGTCATTGCAAATGATGGGATCAACCAGCCTTTTTATGGCTGAATAGTACTTCACTGTGTATATGTACCACATTTTCTTTATCCATCTGTTTATGGGCATGTAGGTTGTTTCCAAATCTTGACTATTGTGAACAGTGCTGCAATAAACATAGGAGTGCAGATATGTCTTCAATATAGCGCTTTGCTTTTGGGGGGAGTATCTACCTAGCAGTGGAATAGCTGGATTATACGGTGGCTCTGTTTTTAGTTTTTTTTAGAAACCTCTGTACTGTTCTCCATAGTGGTTGTACTGATTTACGTTCTCACCAACAGTGCACAATAGTTCCCTTTTCTGCACATCCTCATCAGCATTTGTTATTGTCTGTCTTTTGGATAAAAGCCATTTTAACTGGGGTGACAGGATATCTCATTGTAGTTTTGATTTGCATTCCTCTGATGATCAGCGATGTTGAGTACCTTTTTCATATGCCTGTTTGCCATTTTTGTGTCTTATTTTAAGAAATGTCTATTCAGATCTTTAACCCATTTTTGATTGGATTATTCCATTTTTTCCTATAGTGCTGTTTGAACTCCTTATATATTCTGGTTATTAATCCCTTTTCAGAAGGGTAGTTTGCAAATATTTTCTCCTGTTCTGTGGATTGTCTCTTCAATTTGTTGATTGTTTCCTTTGCTATGCAGAAGCTTTTTAACTTGATAGTGATATGAACAGGAAGCAGGGAAATACTGGGTAAAAGAGGGCAGAGTCCCTGGCAAGGGCTCCACCCTCAAGCCTGAATTTGTGGCTCTAAGTGAGAACTTCACATCCCTGTTTTCCCACCCAAATGTTGCCTTTTGGCCTACCATGCCGCCTATCCTGTGCTCATAAGAACCCTAGATCCCAAACTCAGCACACACACACACAGAAGAAAGAAGCAGCTGAACATTGAGAGGAGAAGAAGCAGCTGGACATCAGAGACAACGGTCAGAGAGGAGTTCAGCCAGGGATGGTTAGGCCGCCTTCCCACTTTATCCCCTTGCCAGCTTTCCATCCCACTGAGAGCCACTTCCACCACTCAATAAAATTTCTATGTTCACCATCCTTCAAGTCCTTGTGACCTCATTCCTCTTGGACACCAGACAAGGACCCAGGTATGGGTGCAAGACGCTGTCACACTGACTCTCCACTGAGCGGTTTAACACTTAAGCCATCCACAGACAGCAAAACTGAAAGAGTACACTGTAACACTCACCCTTTCAGGATCCAGAGGTCGCATGCAACCTGTAGACACTGCCACAGGCCTGTATGGGGTAGGGGGGGAGGGGGGTGCCCAAAGTTACTTGCCCCTGCTCCTGCACCTTCTCACCTGTGTGCTCCTGCTCCCACAAGGGTTTTGAGCACTGCGGACTGAGTAAGCAAGCCACCCCTCCATGAGTCCCACAAACTGGTCAGGGGAACTATCCTGTCTCAATATTATTCCATTTGTCTATTTTTGTTTTGATTGCCTGTGCTTGTGGGGTGTTGCTCAAGAAATCTATGTCAAATGCAATGTTGAAATGTTGTCTTGGAAACCTTAAGTAGTGAGCTATTAAGTAATTTTCTATAGCCAAGTTCTCCACCCTAAAATAAAAAGCCGATGATGGCCTTTACCAAGAATTTTTAAGAGTTTCTTTAACAATACAGTAAAATAAATTGAGAGGAAATACGGAAGTTATGACCTATTCATTTAGGCATGTTTATTTTCCCTGAAATTATACCCCAGGTGTCATGAAAACATTTCTTCCACAAACACATGGCTTTCAAAGCAGGAACATTTTTAGTTTTGCATATAAGGAACTGTATATTTAACATATTCTTCAGAAACAAAAATGATTGAAGATGACAGCCATGTACAGCAAACGAAAACAACCATTAGTAGGTGTTATTAAACAGAAGATTGAATGTCCATTCATCCAAACAACTATAATGTAAAACTTAGATTTATTTTGTATTAATTTATGTTTATTCTTCAAGAAAACTGAACATGGAAAAGCCTTCTGATTATAACTACTTTCTTGGCAGATAAACAGGGAGATAGCAAAGTAGTTACAGTGTAACATAGGAATAGAATTTATGCCAATCACTCTTTAGCTTAGATCCTATGTTGTGTAAAATACATTTGCTAATTTAATTACATGGGAAAATATCGAAATAGTGTATTATGAAATAATGATTCATACCATAGACTACAAGAATTGTGAGGTTGTTTCCCTGAGCAGAATATTGTCTTCCCAACCTTAAGTTTTAGGGAAATGTTTTGTCTTGATAAATCTGCAGAAAACCCTAGCAATATTTTGATTCTTTATAACTTATACAGGATTTCCTCCTTATACAGGCATAATGTGAAATACATTAAGATGAAAACAGGCTCATTTCCTCTAACTTTAAATAAAAAATAATCATCTTTATTGCGACGGGGAGGAGTGAATACAAGGTGCTTTAAATATATTGGCTCTGTTAAAGGTATTTTTTCCTGCCAAATGCATTCAATTAAAACAGCTATCATAGGCTTACCCTGTTTTCAGTAAATCATTATTTTTTTCATTTTATTTTTATGATTGAATTATAAAACTCTTCAATGGCTCATCTTGGCTCTCTCCCCTTCCCTGAAGCCATCTCAAGTGAATATTTTTGTATACAACAGCACAAACATGCACATATATTTGTCTGTGTAAGGTCAAGTAAATGTCCATGATTTTTCCTTTATGGCAGTTCAGATGACCTTTTACAGGCCATTTGCCCCTAATACTCAAGTCTTAAACCCTCCTATTTAATTTACATTACTTGATCTTTTTCTCAGTAGAAATGAAAAGTCCTAGTATACCTATAATCCAGACTATCCATGGGCAAAATTGGAAGACAGGTGAACAAATTTCTCGTTTTTCTTCATCCCATTTTTCTTTCTTTTTTACTTATTTATATATTTTTTGGCCTTTTGGTGCCAGTGTTCTTTTGTTCTGCCATCCCACTCATTCAAAAAATCAATTATAGTTCAGGCATCAGACAAAAGAGATTTGATAAATTTCTTCACACTAAATTGAAAGTAATGGCTAAGCTCTCCTATACAATGTCATTTTTCCTTTAATAAGTGATGTTACATATCTAGGTAAAGAATTATAGATACCAATAACAAAGACTAGGGTAACTTGTGAAACGAAAAAATTTGTTGCCCGAACCAAGAAACTTTTGATAGAGAAAAAAAAGCGTTATCAATCACTCCCTGAGGATAATAGTGTAAAATAGAAGTGTCTTTTGTAAACCAGAAACTAAATGTCATCTTCTAGCCCTAGTATTCTTTGTCCAGGATATTTAACCCTGTATGTAGTTCCCACGATTTGCAGACATACACTGTCTTGCAAAACTTAATGTTAAGAGATATTGCTCTTTAAGATGTTACCAAGATGGCTTAGAAATCCTATGATGGGTAATTTTTTTCAATTTTTAGTTCAGAATAGATAGTTCCTTGGAAAAATGCTCAGAACTTAATTACCACTCACAACCAAGTTACTCTATGAATCCACATTACATCATTGAGTCACTGTTTCCTTGTTTTTAAAATTGTGGGGGGAGGTAATTAGACTAGAAAATGCCCAAAGATATTTTCATCACTAATATCCTATGAGTCTGAGAAAGAGTTATGATAAATTTTTATCCCTTCAATAAATAATAGCACAAACTAAAAAATCATTTATATGTAATCTATGTAAATTTTTGGAGCCCTCTAAAATAACGGTTGAAGAGAAAGGTGACAGAAATTTACACCTCCATTTTTTCCCCGTATTTGTGGTCTTCAATTGTGAACCAAGTGTGCTTGATCTCTTTCAAAAGTGAAATGTCATTGCAAATTGCAAACTCAGGTATAATGTTTTTTTGTTTTTGTTTTTTGTTTTAGCTAGAGCATGATGAATGTTATTCTAGCATGTGACCCTTTCTGCTGATTGTAAAATGAAAATAAGGGCATTGGTTTTTGTTTTATTTGTAAAAAAATTGTTAAAAATCAAATTATCTGCCATAATTCCATATTATTTAAACTGAAATAATTTCACTTTAGGGATTCTGCAACAGTTACTAACAATTATAATGGCAGCTATATGACTGTTCTCTCTTCATCTAACCCTAATGGATAGAGTCAGGTTCTCTGGGAAAGCCATTCAGTTACTCTGATTCTATGAGATTAGAAAGTAGCATGACTTAGGACTTATGTAAACAAAGATAAAGATAAAGAATAATGTTGAGATTAGAAATAACATTAGAGGAGAATGAATATAGATTTTAAAAGGAGACAGATGATGCTTCAAATCTTGGCTCTGTGGGTACTCACTCTGTAACATTAGACTAAGTCACTGATTCTCTTTTAGCCTATGTTCCCTCATCTGTAAAATGGACTGCTGACATCTAATAACTCACAGAGTAGTTAAAAAATTTAAATGAGATAAATATGTAGAGCTGTCACCATTGCTGTAATGTCATAGACTGCACAACAATTACTTTTCTTTGCCTGAGAAGTCATTAACAGATATAATCAGGAACTACTACTTGCCTTTGGAGCCTGATGTTTTTATAACTTTTGTCCATATTAGACTCTCAGAAACTATCCTCTTGCTCTCCTCTCCACATCCCTGCAAATAAAAACAACAATGACATTGATTCACAGACTGTGCTAAGTCAGATCAGCTGAAGCATCAGCTGTAGGGAAGTGTGCCCTATCTTTCAGGACATCAATTCTCAATATTTGTTACTCATTAGAGCAATTGTTTACATCTTTAAGAATCTAACATTTCTTTTTATTTTCATTTTTTAGTTATTTCCAGTCAAGAAAAAATAATATATGCCCAACCTAAGTCATGAGGACTTTGTTTGATACAAAATGTGTTGCTATTTTTGATGGAGTAAATACAAATTTAAGATACCCTGTATGGCCAGGAAACACCATTTCAGAAAGCCACGAAGTAAATGATAGTGAGGGATGAATGGTAGGGAGAGAGCACTGAGACTGTGAAAATACTGCTTGTATAGCACTTTAGGCTCCTAGTAAGGCAGATCAAGAATTGTCTTATTATCTCGATATTGTGTAATATGTTTCAAAAAGCCCATCCGGAACATTATTTTGATTTGTATTCCTTTAGAATCAACTTCAATTTCCAGTACTATCTTCTATCATTTTATGTTGTTATAAAAGTGAATCAAATATTTGTAGCAAACTGTAGATTTTTCTTCATATAAGAAAAGAAAAAGACTATGATGATAAAGAAGAAAGACAGGCAAGAATGAGTTTATGCCCAAGTGTTTAGGGTTATATCGTCAAGTGTTTAGGGTTATATTGTATCTTCAATACTCTCTAGTTGTTTCTACACTGCGGAGATCATGGGGTTTTTAAAAAAGTTAGGTTGAACTAAAGAGGAAATGATACAACAGTTTCTAGACATTTTTAGTCTATTTGCATGACAAAGTTGCGTTCTTGCTCACTTACCTTTTCTTCGCCTCCCACTCCTCCACCCCTCCCCCCACACACAATCCACATACTTGCCCTCCAGGCTGGGTGAAATTCATTACTGTAGAATACCATCTATCATACCACTTCTTCCCAAATACCTGCACAGTAGAGGAATTAATTCCCAGAGGGAGGAGTAAAATTTCGTGTTACAGATGCATTATATTTTATATAGCATCTTTTCATTGAAAGATCATTTTTCTGATTACACACCAGGAAGATTTCCAGTTTCCCCCATTTCTCCATTACTATGTATTACATGAAGTTATTTCTTTTGCTTTCCTTTCCCCTATTGTACTATATTCTTATATAGGTTTCTAATAGCATCTTTCTCTTTTAGCAAGCAGTCTATAATCTGGACTTTGAAAGTCACCTACACTGCAAGGCTGAGTTTTCAGTATTGGGAAATATGTTTAAATTAGACATAAGCTACGTTTTGCTAATAGTTCTCAGATAGTTTTGCAAACAGTTCAATATTTCACTTGTCCAAAGGTCATTTATTTTGCAAGCTTGATTCCCAAGAAAATAACTAAGATCCTAAAAGGACTCTGAGATTTAAGAAGAGATATATCTTATGTGAGTGTTGTGCATAATGTATTTGCTCCTATGTTAAGCATAATTCCAACTGGTTTTCCAGACTGTAGGGAGTTCGAAAGAGGCAGTAAGTCTGTTTAAATCAGATATACTGTCAGTGTCAAAAAGGGATAGCTGACAAAATAACAATAGATAAAAATAAAAGAGACACTCATATTTACAGATTGGAAAAATTACAAAACCATGATTACTATGATACAGAAGTAAATTCATCAGACACAGAAGAATAAATATATGCCTCATTTATTCAGTTTATGAAAAAACATGAATGTGTAATATGCCTTCTTAAAATAATTTTTCCAAATCAACTATTGGTTTTTATTGGACATATGGCATTATGTTTATAAGTTATCTAATACGATCTCAGAAGACTGATTTTTGATAGTAACAATATGCAAACATATTGTCTTCACTTTAAATTTCAAAGCACATACAATAAGATTACTTAACAGTATAAATACTTTGAAGTTTCAAATATTTCTAGGCAACAGTCTTATAAGAATGCCAGATTATCATTTATTTATTTGATAAATAATATATTTACTTGGTACCATCTATGGACCGAGAATATTGTGTGGTGCTAAGAATACAACTGTAAAAAAGATATTATTTCTGATTCTAAGGAGCAAAAAGTCTACATGGGACCCTCGATCCATATTAATATTCATACTAAATGTTCATTTGTCTACCTGGAAATATTAAATGAGGTGACATAGACTTTCTCTCGGCACATAGAAAATGTTCAGTGTTTGTTGAAATCGATTCAACTCTCATGTATTTTTCACAACTACCCAATGAGCTGAAGCATATCACTATCCCTACTGACTGTCAACTTGTTACTAAATCTCTTTAGCCCAGAATCCTTAACTTTAAAATGAGTATGTAATTACCTAACTTTTGGGGTTATTGTGAAGATTCAAGAAAAGAATAGCAAGTGCATAGTTTTTTTTTAAGTTTTCTCCTTCCCATCCTTTTAAATGCTTATTTGCAAAAGATCAGATGAAAGAACCGTAACATCATGGTGGAATATATTTTGACTGCCTTTTGAAGTTTACTAATATCATTATTTTCATAATTTAAGCATCATTTATTTTTTGCAAATTAACATAAAATAATTTTGTAGAGTACTATTGGAATTATTGTAATAGAGTATATACATACATTCAGTGATGCCAGGATTTCATTTTATGGATAATTATTGAATAAATCATGTTGCATTGGAATTTAGTAATGCAAAAATCATAATTCACATTTGGGCTCTATATACCTTTAACAGCTTGTTCCTGTATCTCAAATCCTACAAGGATAGGCATGTACTGCTTTATGCTTCATAGCTTTTTGTAGATTTTCCCTTCTCCAATTTTTAGAGTATGTATTTTTTGAGCAAAGTTCAAGGTAAGCAATGAGTTTAACATTTGTAGCCAGGGCAGACCTTCAAGAGTGGGCAGTTAGTTGATCTAGGAAGTAGGATGTGGGAGAATGAGAATTTGTCTGTCAAAAGTTAGGTGAGCCTGTCAGTGGTCATTAGGCAGGTACCAGGAGAGCTGAGAAGCAAGTAGCAAGGATCCCACCTAATGGCAAGTGAATTTTGGAAGGGGAATTTGAGTTTCTAACAAGATCAGTGAGAGGATGACCAACTTTTTGCTCCAGATCTTGGCAGTGTATGTTTATATGCAAAAAAGAAAAGAAAAAGAGACCCAAGTATATTAACAGTGACTCAGTTAATATAACTAAAATGCAGGATATTTTTCATGGTGAATATTGGGGCAGAAGTGAGCAGAGGTGAAAATTGTCATGAGACAAATAACAAGACAAATGAAAATCACAGAAAATGTAGTTAATCAGCAAACAGATTTTGAGCTGTGAACAAGTGTCACTATGTTAGTCCTGGGACGTATAAAAATATAGGAGCTTGCGCCTTTAAGAAACTTATAATCCAGCTGCAGAAATCATCCTTCATTAAGTAAAAAGAATATATAATTTTAAAAACATTCAGAGAATGATTTCTGACAAATTGTTTGCGTGCTCCTGAGATATATGACATGTGGCTCATGTTGTGATCTAAGGTTAAAAGAGCAATTTGTTGTTGATCTCTTAAAAGTAGTCCCACCAATTCCCAAATCTGCATCAAGTCAATTTCCCAACAGTTTTCTCTCTACATACTATTAAGCTGAACAGCATTGAAAGAAATTGATAATTATAGTCTCCTTTGTAATTTGCCTTGTAAAGTATTCTCATTGAGATTCACTTTCCGGTACCCTGCCTGGATTGCTAATGCTTTTCAGTGAAAATACTTTGGCTGAGTTGTGTTATTAATGAAAATTTATGCCTCCCAGTAACTTTTTATATGAGGGGAAAAGAAAATAGCAATGACAGGAGAGAAAAGGAAACCATTAATGTGAAATTCATATACAATGTTGCTCTCATTCTCTGGTTGGAGGTAGTTTTATATTCTTGGAACTAGTATTTACATTAAAACTTTCCGTGCAGCACAGTGGCTCATACCTATAATTCCAGCTACTTGGGAGGCTGAGAGAGGAGGATTGCCTAAGCCAGGAGTTGGAGACCAACTTGGGCAATATAGTGAGACCCCATCTCTTAGTTTTTTTTTTTTGTTTGTTTGTTTGTTTGTTTTTAAATTAGCTGGGCATAGGGGCACATACCGGTAGTCCCAGCCACTAGTGAGGCTGAGGCAGGAAGAATTGCTTGAGCCCAGGAGTTTGAGGCTGCAGTGAGCGATGATTGTCCACTGCACTCCAGCCTGGGTGACAAAGTGAGACCCCATCTCTAAAACAGACAAGCAAAAACTTTCTTTGTGACATGGTGACATTATTCAGGATTGAAGGTTATGGCATATAGTTTAGTCACATTAAATTAACTTAAGGCTTCACTGTGTGCTTTGCCAGCATTTCAGTCCTGTTTGAAAGGCTTTCTTTTATTGTACTATGTGATTAGCTATATAGTTGGTCCCATGCAAGGAAAAGATTCTGTGCTTATGCAAGAAGACTGTCATACACAGAGCTCATGAACATTTTTTTAAACCACTGTGATGGGTCAAGGTTTCTCCTGAATCTCTCTAGCTTTGCATATTTCCATGATGTGCACGACTTGACTGTCTTGCTTCTGGAATTAGCTCTGTAAGAGATCGTGTTCACTTATGATTTAAGTGGCTAGTTTATAGCACTTTGGCAGTTTCAGGAATGTACTCTCTCCCCATGGGTTGTAGAAAATGATTCTTGCTTCCAAGTTCTGGAGGCTTTCCAAATGTGGAAGGGGTGAGGAAAAGATAACATGTAAGTAAAAATAGCCAAATATTTTGAATAAATCCCACGAGGAATGAACACAAAATGGTTCATAGCATATATGTTTAGCAAGACCAGTGATCTTTCATAACGACAGAAGAGTTTTCTCCAAAAAGAATCCTTGTTCCAGTTCATTTCTTATATTTTTACAGGAACTTCTTGAACTAGAAGCTTCAAATTAACAAATATCTTATGTTTGTATGTTCAGTTTGTGTCATGCATGTCAGAAAAAAAAAAAACTCCATCTGGCATTCAAGGTCATAGTTTGGGATGGAGAAAGATGGCACTGGTTCAGATGGGTAGACTACTGGGCAATTTCTCAAAAAACATCTGAAACAGTCTCTTGTCAGTACTCTGGAAAATGAACAGTCAGAATGGTACAAAGCACTGAAATCAAGGGAGACTCCTGCCAGCCCAAATTTCTCTTTTGGTACTTTTTCCACATTTTATATTTATTTATCTTCATTTTCTTGAAAGTATTTATTATTTGTAAGATGTGGCGATTCCTCAGGGATCTAGAACTAGAAATACAATTCGATCCAGCCATCCCATTACTGGGTATATACCCAAAGGACTATAAATCATGCTGCTAGAAAGACACATGCACACGTATGTTTATTGCGGCACTATTCACAATAGCAAAGACTTGGAACCAACCCAAATGTCCAACAATGATAGACTGGATTAAGAAAATGTGGCACATATACACCATGGAATACTATGCAGCCATAAACAATGATGAGTTCATGTCCTTTGCAGGGACATGGATGAAATTGGAAATCATCATTCTCAGTAAACTATCGCAAGGACAAAAAACCAAACACCGCATGTTCTCACTCATAGGTGGGAATTGAACAATGAGAACACATGGACACAGGAAGGGGAACATCACACTCTGGGGACTGTTGTGCGGTGGGGGGAGGGGGGAGGGATAGCATTGGGAGATATACCTAATGCTAAATGGCGAGTTAATGGGTGCAGCACAGCAGCATGGCACATGTATACATATGTAACTAACCTGCACACTGTGCACATGTACCCTAAAACTTAAAGTATAATAATAATAATAATAATAATAAAAGAAAAAAAAGAAATTCACTACCATGCCTCTGAGTTAGAAGACATAGAGAGAATGGAGAAAAGTCTTGGGAGACTGTAAATGAGGCAATCCAGTATAGAAGCAACTCAGGTTGGAGGAAGAAGTGTGTGCGTAGGCTGACAAGCCAGGCCAGCCCCTGTAGTTGCCTTGTATTGAATCTTGGTCTTAGTACTAACCAGCATGTGACTTCAACAAGTCTTTTTCACTTTGCTCCTGCGTAAAATGGCAATAACGATAGCACTTACCTCAATAAAGTTTATGTGGTGATTGAATAGCATATGGCTTATAAAACACAGCACAGCATAAAATAAACGCTCAAAAATTACTAGCCATAACAGGTTAAAAAATGTTAGTTATTATTTGAGAAACAAAGTTTGAAGATAAAAATGAGATATAAGAGAACACATGGGAATATGGAAGTTAGTTGTACTACTAATATGCTGAGCCGAGTCTTAAAAAAGTATGTGTCCACCTGGCAAATGAGAAAATAGTGCCTTTCTGCTACAGAGGGCATCATGGTCAGATGCCATGGTGTAGGTGAAGAACTGCAAAATGGTTCGTACTTTATACTATTCAAGGCAGGGGGATGTGGGAGATAGGATTTTAGAATTAGATAAAGGCTGTCTAATGAAGGCCATAATAGTTTATGTAAGTAGTTTGTACCTGTCCTTATGAATAGTAGAATGCCATTGCTGAGTTGTAAGCAAGAGAGTAGCATGGCCTGTTCTCCCAGACTGTCACAAGAGCATACATTTACAAATTAAATACATTATTCTTCATGTAGTCCCTTCTCAAAACCCACACCTATCTTTTACTCTTTGGCTCTTGACTTTAGTTGCATCCTACACTCATGCATTGGTTTTGATTGTATGTTCTATATTTATTATATGAGTATAGCTCGCCTGTAGCTACATTAGAGAAAGGGTAAATTTGTCCTCATTTTCACCATGCAAGTATTTAGATAGGGAATCGTCATAATGCTCAGATTACTTTGCAAATCAAATATTTCTTATGAAATATATTGGATTAATATTAAAAATATATTCACTTATACAAATAGTGTTTATCAGGTAGGGCAAAGATATATCTATTTTAATAATCTAGTATATTGGAGTAGCCATGCAATACTTGTGTTCTGGAGATATTATGAACTCACAATCACCTAAAATGTTAATGTCTTTTGTCCCTTAACCAATGTCTCCCATTATGTCTCTCCTACAACTCATATTCTATGTGGCAAGCATAATGATTTTTCCTACAAGACAAACAGAAGGGAAATTTTATTTAAAATTTCGGGAAATGGAAAGCAATAGAGAAAGTGAGTGAAGGGATGGATCTAAAAGAATACTAGAAATATTGATAAGAATAACAAAATGATTTGGAAAATCCTTAGTACCTGCTCTTAATACTAATGGTTGCATTCTGAAATTCAGCTAAAGAAGCTAAGAAGTGTCAAAAATATCACATTATGTTCTAGCAGATGGTTAAGTAGTATTTTTTCATTAACTCATTTATCTAAAGCTCTTTCATCTATATTAAAATTGTCCTAAGGAAAAAAGAAGTTTCAGAAATGTTTGTCATCCTTTATTTTGAGGGAAAAATCCATTTTCTATGATATCTGTCAAGTGCAAAAACCTATTTAAAGGAATTAGCTGTAATAATTCACTGCTTTGAATTGATTCCTTTTGCAGTATTGCTTCCCACACTTTCATTTTATTTCATTTAAGTGTCTTTATCTTGCAGTTTCAATGTTCAAAACTTATACAGTACAGAATATATATGTACATTGTATGTGTGTATATATATATATATAATATGTACATGTATGTATCCTAAACACCAACAACCTGTTCAAATGCAACATTTGAGACTTAATTTTCTTGTATAGACTTCCTCATGTCTACCATGCCCTCTAATGTCTATCTGTTGCCTGTATACTCATCTTTTAAATACATTATTCTGCAGGTGTTATATCAACCCTTTTGGAAATTTTGAGTTCACTGTTTGAAGGTGGCCTGTGTTTGTGTGTATGTGTGTGCTTTTTTCCACAGGAGAGGTAAGAGAGACACAGCTTAAAAATAAGTGCAAACGTTGAAAAACAATTTTAGCAAAGTGTCATAAAAGGAAGACAAATATAAGCAATGGAAAAGTGACTTGTGTTGGTATATATTGATATTCATTGTTTATAATCTGAGAATCTGAGAGTTAATAAAGTGAAGTAGTATGACTAATATCTTAACAGGGTTTGTGCATTCCAGCCTCTTACTTACCTTCTCAGTTATCTCTTTGAGAGGTTGTTCTCTATTTACAGTGACACTCTCATTACTCAAGACTGATTTTAGCGTGTCTCATTAAAAGCCTACTTCCAACTCCTTGGTCCATTTTAATCTTTCGGACTTCTCATTTCACCATTCCAGCCATGAATGCAGACAGACTGCAAGGCAGCTGCAGCAAAAATTAAAGGCATGGGTCAGTATTCATATGCAATATCTATGTGGTTCAGAAGAGCCATCCAAATGATTTTTTTTTAAAGCACTAATCAGAAAAACAATTCTAAAGACACTGACATTGAGTAAAGAATTAGGAAGCTTTTTGAGTCATGTGCTGTGGTCCCTGAAGGTGGTTGCCAAGGAGGAGTTCCAAAAAGATCTTGAGCAAAAGGAGCATCAATGAAATAAGGGGCTCAATATACATTTATATTCTAGTACTAGCAAGAAATCTTGTATGATTTTCTATAAATCTGAATTAGACTATTTTACTCCTCTTTTGAAAAATTTGTAGAGATTCCCAATAATCTAGGTAGTGATTTTAAAGCTTTTTAACTTAAATATCCCTAAGGACAAAGAAGAGACAATCATGAAATTTCTTTGTCTTTGAGTCTTACCTTAAAAATGTATCTGAATATTTTATTTATTTCACAATTTAAAAGACTGTGTTAAAATTTTACTATCAAGCAAAACAAATAGACCAGAAAGTTGCATCAGGTTTCTTTATATTTTAATAGAACACTGATGTTACCTCCAACATTCATCCATTTCACACATCCAAAAAATTTAACCGAGCATTTGCTATACAGTACAGAGTGTCAAATGATGGAACTGTGTGCACCTCACTATATTTTATCTCTTTGTATGAGCATCTTTCACAATAAATTGAATTTCTTGAGAGTAAGGACTCTTCATTATTCACTCTCATATCCCAGTGACTAGCATAGTGGTTGGAACACAGAAGATGCTGAGAAAATATTGAATAAATAAAAATGTTTGTTAACAACCATTTTGAAATTTTATGGTACGTCATATATTGCCATTTGAGTTCTTATTCCAGTATCATCCTACTCAAATCTATTATCTTTATTTATATCAGAGTCATTGATCTTAATGCTAATTCTAAACTTTTCCCAATTTTATATATTTGGCAAATATGCATGGCTTTTTAAGTTTTGCACAATTAAGTAACATTTAAACTCCTCCTTAAGCAAGATATACAAGACCTATGACTATCCGTCTCGTGCCTATTCTTTCAGTGTTAACTCTTACTGCTCTCCTTCAACTCAGTACATTTCACTTTTTCCACACCTCTGGGCTCTTACCCATGTTTGTACATATATGCTTACATTTTGCCTAGACTGTACTTCTTTCTTTTGGATCTAGCAAATTTCTACTAATTCTTCCAGACCCATCCCAGGCATTTCTATATTTAAAACCTTCCTTGACCAACAGATGTAATCACTTCTTGTATGCAATCACCTTCCCTAATTTATACTTTTATTGCTATTATCCCCGAACCATGTTCCAAGGACACTAGCCCTGTAGAATGCTAACAGTGTATTGCAGGGGGCAGGGGATGAAGAGTATTCTAGGGTCAACAAAATTGGAAAATTATGTATTTAATAAAATTAAGCAAGTGTTTTTATTCTAGGAATAGTCAGAGCCTTTTCAGTTCTCATGTTTATTGTGAGTCTTTAAGAGTAGACTTCATAATATGCAGAGTTTCCCATATATATTCCTCTATGAAATACATGTTTCACACATCATTTAACATCCCATGGGACACAAGCCTTCTACTAAATGTAGTTCGTGAAAGCTGTTCTATTATTTTACTTACTATGATTATTTTCTTAAGACGTGTGAGTCCTTGAGATCAGGGACTGTGCACTCAGTAAAATTTGCTACTCTTTTGCTTAGTAAAATGTGAGTAATTGTCTCAATATTGACTTAGGTTACATATGAAAATGTTCTAAATCATATCTCAATGAAAAGGCTAAAAAAGTGTCACTTTTCATCCATCTTATTTGCTGTGATTTTGTTTGAACTAGTACGTATGAATGTTGGATAAATAAGTTAAACAGGTAAATAAAATGAGAATTTATTTTTTAGTGTACTCTACCTATTTCAATGTTAGAGTTTTTCATATGCTCAATATTCTATTGCAGCATATTTTAATGGTCAAGAAGCTTTAAAAATAATATACACTAAAATTTTACATTTTTATAGTACTTAATATTGATAATTACTTCATGTTGATCATTATTATGCACATATTCAGTAGGAATTTTATAAAAGACAGTACAATGATTTCAACTATATTTAAGCCTATATTTAAAATATTTAATAGGCTACTGGGTGTAGCTAAATCCCTTTATAATATCAGATATAACACCAAAATATTCATACAGACTGATGGCAAAATGTAGCCAAGGTGCAAACATAGATACTTAGATTTACCATCCAAAATTTAGTTAGCTTTCATTCTAAATAGATTGTCAATATTGCTCCCATAATATATTTTAATGAATAATTGGTTTAAAAATACACTAAGAACATTTTCTACTCAATACTAACCCAATTTGTGGCAAGATAAAGAGTTTATAAAAACCACCTGAATTTGTGTATTTGATTATTGTTAATTGGTTTGGCTGAATTTCTTCAGTTGTTTTATTGAATCTACATATTGATTCAATTAAAAAAGTAAAACTTTATCAAACCTGTTTGCATACACATTCAATGCCATTGTTTAAACATTATTTTCCTGGTGTTAGACTATAGCCTGAGAAGTGAGATAAGCATTCTACTGCCATTTCTCTTCTCTCTTTCCCTTCTATGAAGTGATTATTTTCTTCAGATAATTATTTTAAAGTCTGAAGAGATAATGTTATTGAGAGTAATGTTCATAAAGAACATTGTAAGTGAATTATTGAAACATTATACCCAAGTAGAGTTCTTATAAACACAGGGAAATGTTGAAGAATTAGAACTAATAATTGATCCTTATTGGTTAGTTATGTGGAACTGTATTTTTGTTAAACAATTTGACACACTTGCATTCGAAAATTTTATCTTTTTTCACTTTGAAGATACAATTGTAGTCTTTTAAACTACTCTACCAATTTAAACAATGAAAAAAATTAAGACTATTTCTATTCAAAATGAAGGAAAGGACTCAGGCTCATTTATACTGTTTACCACAATTAAGTGATAAAATCAAAGAGGAGAGTGGGCCATTTAAATACAACTATTAATCATTCATTTTTATGTGGTTTAACTTTTATTTTTATAATGACAATAGAGTATAAAATAGAAATATGAGGAATCTCTTCCAGCCAAGTTAATATATACATTTAAAAAGTCATGAAAATGTAAAGATTATGTTTTTAATAGTAATACTTCAACCCATAGTCAGGAACACTCTACTGTATTCACACACAGCATGGATTGATGGTAGCAGAAACAATGTTCTTAGGTTAGGTTGATTTGATAAGTAAACTAATTAGGTAGAGAAATGTTTAATTCCAATGCGACTGATCAGACTTCAGTGTTTAAGTACCATTTTTATTTGGTCATTTTCTGAACCTCAAAGTTAAAAGGAGCAAAGAGGATCCTAATCTAATCAATTCTTCATGATTAATGCTGCTACTCTAGATGTTTAGCAACAAGAATCATGGCCTTGGCCTCCTCCAAAACTGCTTTAATTGTTCTCTGCAGCTCAAAAGCCCACTTTTTTTTACTGTCTTTTAAACTGTGATGATTTGTTAAATAGAACACTTCTTAAAAAGCACTTATACTCAGACTGTAATGAACAGAGGATTCATCTAGAAAGTTTGTGAGTAGGCAGATTCACAGGACCCAATGCCCTATCTGTTTGATGGGTCTTAGATTGGACTTAGGGGTCTGATTTTAAGGAATGTCCTTAAATCTGTTACAGGTGGTCCACAGATTACATTTCAGAAGCACTGCGAGAGAGAATAGTTGACAGCCCAGAGAACAATGTTCAAAAGGTATACAAGTTCAGATGTGTTTCAGACATCTTGCATACAGGGAAATTCAATCCACAAGACTGAACATTGCAAGAAGACATCTCAAGAAGGGAGTCTAAGTTATGATGTGATGTACGAGTAATGTGGAATGGTGTGCCTATGAATCCAAGAACATTCTAGCACTCCTTCCTTCCTGCAATGCAAGGACCAGGGGATAAGGAAATGAGATTTGGCTATAGTCAACTCTAAGAAAGGCAGAAATTGCTGGATAATTTAGCCTGATTTGGTGACTTAATTTCAAGTCCCAGTGGATGGTGTCACCAAGTTTACTTCTGTACAGTCAGTCTCAGAATTGATTCATAAGCTAGATAATATTGAACCAATAGGTGGGGACTAGTAATTGAAGCAAAGAAAATCAGGTAAGAAGTGGCAGTCGAAACATTCCAAGTCTGCCTTTTATAAATATTCTAGCTGATCTCCATTTTCCAGATTCATCGTATGGTAATAAAGAATTGATTCTTCACAGGAAGAAAAAAAATGGGATTTTGGTTTGTTTGTTTTACTCTTTAGTAGACAAGTAACTTGTAGGGTATTGAGTAGTGTTATATAAAATAGCATTTTATTTTGTTTTTCCTACTTTAAGTAGCAGTACTCAATATTCAAAAGAGCGTTGGCAACAGGCCAACTATTAAATATTAAACTCCTTTTCTGGCTTTATGGATATTTATTTTAAACATTGCTCATAATCACTTCTTTTAAAAAAGGAAATGCACTTCTGTGCTTTGCTTGAAAAGAAACTATTTGTGGATACTATGGCAGAATATGCAAGAAGTAAGAAATTAGTCTACCTTGTCTGCCATAGGACTTTGAGATGCTTTGTTAACCCAGCCAGTGCTTCCCTGTAAGTAAACTTTGGAATATAGTGGAGACAGCTAGTACAGAATCCAACAACAGCATCACATAGACAGGCTGTGGCATGATGCCTTGATTCATAGGCTAGAAAGACACAAGAAAACCATTTGTTATAGAAAAGGCCAATATTAAAACAACCAAATAAAATCTGCCTTCCCAACACACACACATACACACACACACACACACACACACACACGAATGTGAATACATAGGCAGAATGGATTGTCGTTGCCAGCAGAATCAAGCCTAGCTCTTTGATGTGATACTTATGGCCCTTCACTATGTGGTACCAATCTGGTGGTAATGCTTTTCTTTGTTCCCTTGATGTATCCCTGACTTGTCCTACATTTTAGTCAAACTGGATAACTTAACATTCCCAAACTTACCCTAGGTATTGTGGCTGCACTCTCTCATCACACTCTTTATTTGCTGTACTGTTTTCTCCAGATGCAGAATCCTACAAGTCACTCAAGGCTAGCTTAAATGCTCCTTCCACCTAGAAGCTGTCTGTTCTTTATGATCAGAAGGAAATAAATCACTTTCTTTTCAATTTCCATAGCACTTTTAGATTTACCTTCTTTTCTAGGCCCTTCCATTTTCTCATTTCCATTATATTTATCTGCATCTGGATCATCTCCTTTTTGAAAACTATATGTTCTTGGGCATCAAGAACTGGTTGTCCCTCCCCACAATTGCCTTTAGCAAATAGCTTTATATAGGTAGTAAGTATGCAATATGTATTTTTTAGCAAACGTCTTCTTATGCATGCGTTTTGTCTTATCAGTAAGAGTTCACAATATGAGCCTTGAAATGTAAACATCAGAATGCTTTCTGACTCTATGGTCTATTAATAAAATCTAAAATTGTGTTATAGCAGTTTTTAAATGTGTTTTGGGATATGCTGTTGTTTAACTTTTGGTACCAGTCATGTCCTTGACTATTAAATTCTGCAAGGTTTTTTGTACCACCTGCTGTCAACCCAGAAAGTATTCTCCATTTTGTAGGTGCACAACTTTCAAACTCATACAGCATTTTAATGCTGGTTTTATTTGTCCTTTATTCTATCTTTTCAAGATATTTTTAGATCTTAATCAGTTTTGCCAGTAAAAAAACTAGCTGTCTCTCTCCCTGCATGTACCCGCTTCATTTGCAGCTTTAGGTAGTATGATCCACAGAGAAGCTTAGCAATTCATTGATAAAACTGAGTGGTACAAGGACAGGAATAGAGACCTGTCTTCTATCTCTGGCATCAATTAAAATCAGCAAATTATAAATCATCCACTATGACCATAATCCTCCATCTTATCCACAAAGATGTCAAAGGATATTTCACTGCCTTACTGTAATCAATATGCGTTCTTATTTAAAAATTTTTCCCAATATACCCAGTGCATCACAGTAAAAAGAGATGAGTTCCTATATCAAGCAAGTGATGTAAAGTTTTGTGTTATAAACTTGGTTGCATTTTTTGGCAACATATATAGTTCTCCAATGTTAGCTGTGCATTTAGACTTCAATGAATACTGAGAGAAGATTCTATTAATCATTTCAAAATAGTGAGAGCTAACAGTTTCAATCTTTTGAAACATCTATTAGTTTAATTTTTTTAGAGATGAGATCTCACTATGTTCCCCAGGCTGACCTCAAACTCATTAGAGGAAAAATCAGTTGGTTGCTGTCTTAGTCCACCTGGGCTGCTATAATGAAATACAATAAACTGTGTGGCTTATAAGCAGCAGAGATGTTTCTTATAGTTCTAGCAACTGGGAAGTCCAAGATTAAGGCACTAGTAAATTCCATGTCTGGTGATGGCTCACTCTTCTGGTTTGCACATGATACCTTCTAGTTGTGTCCTCACATGGTGGAAGGGCAAACAAGCTACCTTTGAGTTTTATAAGCAACTAATTCCATTCATAAGGACACAGCCCTCATGATTTGTGACCTTCTAAAGTCTCCGTCTCTTAATACTGTTGCATTAGAGATTGGATTTCAGCATATGAATTTTTAGGGACACAAACGTCCAGACCTAACAGTTGCAATTATGAAAAGCAATACAGAAAAATCCAGAGTCATATGTGGATAGATATCAGGCAAACCTAACCTAGGTTTGAGGGTCAGGGAAGGATTCTCTAAGGAAGTGACAGTTAATCTAAATCCTGATAAGAGTTAGACAGCCAAAGGGATGTTGACAGTTGGGCACTGAGGGGGAGGGCAGATTCTTTAAGGCAGAGAAAGGAACACCTATCCTGAGATAGAGAAGGAGTCTGGCACTTTTTAGAAAAATAAAAGGCATCCAGTGTGACTGCAGGGCAGAGAGTGAGAGGGAGCATAGAGGCTTCCTATCATTTATGGTATTCTTGCAGGCCACCTATTAATTTTAGATTTTAGCCCAAAGGGAATGGGAAGGCTGAAAGCCTATTTGCTTATTTGTATTTTGTTTGTTTTAATTAACAGTGAAATATAATCAGATTTGCACTGTAAAAAGATCATTCTGGCTGCTCTGTAGGGAATGGATTAGAAAACAGCATAAGTAGGTGAAGGAAAACCAGATTGAAGGCTTTTGCAGAGATGAAGGAGAAAAATAACAGTGCTTTGGAGCACGTAATAACAAAACGGATCAAGATTAGTGAATAGAGTCAAAAGAGGTTTAGGAAAAAGAAATTATAAGACTTAGTAATTGATTGAATGTGGTGAGGAGCAAAAAGAAAAAGCCAAGGCTTTGTTCAGCATGGTGGATATTAATTAAGTATAATAGTTGCCCAAGGACAAATAGCTAATAAATGTTAGGGACTTGGACCTTGTTTAAAATTTGTGCTGTTAGCAGTATGCTCCTCTGAAACCCAGCTTAAAATGGCCAAGCATTCCAGTATTTGAAATTTTACATTATAAACTGGATGTGCTTGAATGGGCATAACAACATAATGGAGAGACATGTGCAATTCAAAATGAATAATGGAGCAGATCCAGGATCTGTCATTCAGAATTAGCTTTGATGACTCTTCAGAGAACCTATGAAATAAGGGGTTCCTTAATTTGTTTCATTCCATATCCTGGTAATAAACATAATAATCATAATGAGGTATTCAAGATAAAATGAAAAATAAACATTCCCTAGGATCCTTGAATGAAAGAAAAAAATTTCCTCAAATTATAAAATCATGTATTTTCTCTGTAATGTTCTATCTTGTTCTGTCTTGCTTAATAATATCAAAATTATGATATATATCCTCAAATTACTTTGTAACCATTTGCACAGATCAGGAGAATTAATTATATGTTAGGTCAGGTAGAATCTCTCCTTTTTAGAACTAAGATGCCCTTAGTAATGTGAGGTAGTAAATCATAACCCATAATCATGGTTTTTTTTCCCCCTTCTGGGTTAACAGAGAATCACAAAAGGAATTATAGCCACAGCATTTCATCTTTAAAAATGTTGCCAACAATAAGTAACATTGTCACCAGGCAGAATTAGGTGCAATTTTGCCTTGTATATTCTTAAATTTTTGTTTCAGATTTGCTTTCAAAATGTATTACTTCAAGTTTCTCTGACAGCTCTGAATGCTGTTTTCTATGTAATATACTTTTAGGTGTAATTGCATATGGACACTGTACACATTATTCTGATGAAACAAAGGGAGTAATAAAATATGTAAAAAAAAAACAATTTTAAATGTTGACAGACCACTATAGATGGTGACACAATTTTGTCTCCTTCACAAGCCTGCTACTGTGTACATAGTTATTTCTCCAGTTTATTTCCTATTTTTCTAGCTCATTCCTTTTCCAAGAGAGGCAAATCAAGACATGTCAGATTATGCTTGATCTGTGGAAGATGAGCAAGTTTTGTGGCTTTGATCACAAGCTTCAGGGTGGTCAGGATGAGGTGTAGGGACCATGTATCTCCAGTCCTTTGGGACAATGTGAGGAACATGGCAACTATCAAGTGAGAGGAAATAAGTTGTTTTGCAATACAGAAACCACCATTCCCATTGACAAGGGCTCAGACTTACAGAATCAAGAAATAACAATAACTTCTGAAAATAAAGGATAAAAAGTAGCATGTTAAGAATATATATTATTATTGATAACATTGTCATGTGGAGTGGTGAAGAGCACAGGCTCTGGACCCTGGCTTCTGGCATTATCAGTCACTAGCTCTGTGACTTTGGCTAAATTACTTAAGTGAGGTAGTGTTCTTGGGTGGCTTTGTCACAGGATCCTTGGGGTGTCACTTCACCAGCCAGAAACCTCTGTAGACAGCAGCATCTTATGCCTGAGTATTGCTTGCTCTCACTGGGCTAATTCCGCCCAGTTGGCCCAGCAGACTGCACTTGGCTTGCATTACCAGCCTGAATCCCACACCTGCTAGGGCTGAGCCAGGTGCAGAGTGGCAAGGGGTATGTAAATAAGTGAGTGTGGGGTCTGACTACTGCACATAGCCAGGCATACTGGCTGCTGCAGTGGGGTGGGCAGCTCCAGGCACCGGCACAGGTGCTGGCTCCATGCAAGGCTCCAGTTGGACCAGACATGCCACAAGAAACTTCCACTGTGGGCACCAGTGTCCGGATGAGGGGAATATGGTGGTGCCTGAAAGCTCAGAGATGTCAGAAACCACAGAGCCCAAAGAGGGTGTTACAGCCTGTCACAGCCCTGGCTTGGGGAGCCCCAAGGTCTGGACTCCAAGAAGGACCACAGCTCTTCTCTCTTTCATGTCACCTGCAGCGTGGTGAGTGGGTTGATGGGGGCATGTTTCAGCCCATTTGTGTTACAGCTCTTTTAGTCCTGCTGCCTTGTTCTGGCCCACAACTCATGGGCTGGCCCGGCCCCACTGCTGCTTCTGTTGCATGGCGTGGCCACCCAGTGCCAGCAGAGAACAGGAGGGCTATAGTGTTACAGCAGCTTTGGTTTGGGGAACCCCAAAGTCTGGGACACCAGAAGGGTCACCACTCTTCACTCCCACAGTCTAAGAGCATTTCACCACCTGCAGCTCAGCGAGCCGGCCAGGAACATGTTACAGCTTCGTTTCCTCCCACTGTTTGGTGGATCCTGAGTTCTTGTCCCATATCCAGGAAGAATGAGGAGACATGGACAACTGGAGGGTGAGCATGGCAGAGAGGAACTTTATTGACGGAACAGCTCTCAGGACACCCAAAGTGGGTAGCTTCTATCCACAGGCAGTCTGAGTCTGGCTGAGCCTGAGGTTTTTATGGGCTCAGAAGGGAGGAAGTCTGTGCTGATTGATCCGTGGACAGCCATGGGTGGGACTGGAAAAAGCACCATAAGTTCTCTCTCCAGGTCATGGACTCCTCCTGGAACTGCCAGCCCAGGCCTAGGCTTCAGATTGTCCCTGGCTTGAAGGTAAGGTTCCACCAGAGACCACCCCCTCCCACCTAGGAACCTGTCTGCCTCCTGCCACCATCAATGTGCTGTTTGTGGTGCTCAGGCTGTCCATGCTGAGGGCTGCCCACAGGCCCACACCAAGTCACCCTTAGCTCCCTGGTCTCCCTCCCACACTCATTGGCACCCAAAGTCCAGAGGGGGCCAAGGCAGCGGGGGCTGGCATGTCAGCACTGCCCCAAGAGTGCTCCCACCTGGCCAGGTTGTGACAGCACCCAGGCTTAGCCACAACTTTACTCCACATTGGAGCAGCCACTGGAAGTGGGGAGAGGCCAGGGAGCAGGAGCAGGCACATCAAGCCTGAGGGGGTAGGGGGCTTACCAGGCCCCCAAGAGCACAAGGATGCCCAAGTCTAGAGCCATGGGGCAGCTGCACCCAGGAACATGGGGCTCCTGCCCCACCAACTCAGTAGGGGTCAGGGCTCCTGCCTGTTCCCCGCTGCAACCAGCTCAAAAGAGTGTGCAGCCCCAGTAATGCCTCCCTACCTGCAGCTGGCATCCCCACTACAGTTGCTCCAGATGGGCTTCTGCCACCATAAGTTTAAATGATGTTATCCATTAAGGATATTAGGGAGTGTTAGCTTTTATTATTGTTATTGTTATCCTAATGTACTTACCCAGCCAGAACCTTTAACAAGCACAGCAATAGGCACCTGATAGATGAAGCGAGGCAATTGGTATAAAAGCATATCTTCCTTTTTCCTATTATGTCATTTTTCCTCTTCCACTCATGCACATGCCATGGTCTATATAAAATTATAACTGAGGTACTCCTTATTTTAAAGCTTCTCAGTCCATGTGTGTTACAACCTCACTTTTAAAAGTCCTCAGTTTGTGGGGAAAAAAAACAATGTTGGGGCTAATATTTTTAATATTGAGTATATTGAAAATACATACTATGTAATGAAGTTACACCAAAGCAAGGATTTGATCCTCTATAATTGAAGCAAATTTACTACCAAAAGCTTCATGTGCCCTCATAATCATAGAATTGTGATTTCAACTAATGGATGGCCATGAATTTGTAAGAATATATATATATATATAACTGTCACAGGAATGCTTATACCACTGATGGTGTTCAACACTGTAAGAGAAGATGTAAATGAGCCTAATTACCTAGCAGAAGCCCTTGGCTCTCCTGAATGTAAACTCTTGATTGCTGTTTCAAAGAGAGTCCATGTTTACAAACAAGAAAATAAATGAATGCATTTAATGGAAGTATATGTTCCTTTGGCCCTAATAATAGAGATAATAAAAAAGAAAAATAGTTGGTAAGAATTGAAGAAGGAAACAAAAAAAGTTTATAAAACAAATACAGCACATTAGTACATTTTAAAATATTTTATTATTCTTTAATTAACAAATTATAATTGTACACACTTACATGGCACAATGTGATGTTTTGATATATGTATATAATGTAGAATCATTAATCCATTCTTTATTGTTAAAAATTATGATGTACTCTTAGCATAAACGATCAGAGAAGTATACAAACCAAAAACTTAAAGTGGTTATGTCTTGGTGGTAGGATTTGGGTTGGTCATTCATTTACTTATTGTTTAGCTAGCTATTTTCTTATTTTTCTGCTATGTATTTTTTATATCCTTAAAGAAGAAATAAACAAAAATGAAAAGTAAGCTGACCAGCTGACAATTAGGAAACTTTTTTTTTATAATTTGCGAAACTGAACAATTTTTTATTATGTTCAGGAAATTTAAGAAATCCCTCAGATCACAGGGAAAACACTAATAGTCAAACAAATCAAATAGAAAATATACACTGCAAATACATTGCCCTTGGCAGAGAAGTTTTCTAAAATATAATAATAAAAAGATCAAATCAATGTAAATTTTGAAGAGCATTTACAATAGAAAACAGTGGGTGAAGTTAGGGAGTATCTTAGTTCAGTGAAGTCAGAGACAACTAACAATCTGAAACATAATAAGTTATCAAAGTATAATTTTTACAGCCACAGAGACTTCTAGAGAGTTATTTGTTTGCAATAAATCTCAAGTAATAGGTGACTTGAATAATACAAGGAAGAATAATTTACTATTCATCAAGGAAAACAAATCAATAGGATAATATGTTATTTTCTTTGTTATTAAGAGAAGTAGATTTTTATGAAAAGTGTGGTAACTATAAATGCATGATGAAAAAGAAGAAAATCAATGCCCTTATAAGATGTCAAAGTCCCTGTCTTGGGCAGTTTTCTCAATGTGTAATGCCTAGACAACTGGTATGAAAAAAACCTGGGATGTTCCACCCTGGCCACCAAATCAAATTATCTGGAGTCACATTTCCTAGGAATCTGCTTTTTCAGTAAGTGCCTAAGTTAATTCACTGAAGTTTGAGAACAACTAACATGAAGTATGGGCTAAAGTCTATCAAAGGAAGTATGGGGTAAAATCTATCAAAGATGAGCAAAGTGGTAGATTTCATACTTCTCTTTATACAAAGAGCTTCTGTATTTAACTGAAAGTTAGTTTAATATATAAACTTCCTGAAGAAAGAATGGGCTAATGCACCAAAAAGAAAAAAGAAAAAAAGCCTCCAATGAATTTATACTGCTATACTTGTGACTAAGGTCATTTTGTGAAATTTATTTCTCACAATTCTGGAGGCTGGGAAGTCCAATATCAAGGTGCCTCAGCAACTGGTGAAGGCCTTTGTGCTGCACTGTCCCAGGAAGGTAGAAAAAAACTGTGAGAGGGCAAGAAAGTGAACTGGGAGTCTCAAGAATCAATTCATGAGGGTGGAGTTCTCTGGATATAAATATCTCTCATTATGCCCCACCCCTCAAAACTGTTACATTTGGGATTAAGTTTCCAACACATCCTTTTTTGGGGAAGCATTCAAACCATAGCAGCTTGTATATACACTTTTACAGATATGCCTCTAGGTCATTTTCATTCAAATTGTTTTATATATACTGAATAAGTATGTGAACTGGGAAAACTTTAAAATGCTTTGCTCTCATTTGCATAACTGATAGAAATAAAATATTCTTGTTAATCATTGAGGCATATGTAGTATGTTTCAGCTGATTAATTTTGTTCTAATGTGATCCCTGTTTATTTTTAATCCTACTTCATAGAGTAGTCATAGTTGAAACAGAAAAGCATTATCTGAGATTTATATTCCTTTGGTTATTATATCCAAAGGTAAATTACTTTTGTTGTTTTCAGAGTTTTTATGTAATTTTTTTATCCTATGGTATTTCTAAAAGGCATGACTAAACTGAAGCCAAAAATATAGGAAGAATTCATGAGACCAATAGTATGTTAATATCAGAGGTAACATTCTCTCCTCATAATTGATGGCTTTGCTTTTCCAAAGGGGCACTATTTCCAAATTCTTCTGAAGAGCTAAAAGACATTTTTCCAGAAGAGAACATTTTGTAAATGTTTTGTGTCTGCCATTAAAAGAATACCTGTAACTTTATATAACTTCAGTATTCACAACTTTTTATATACATTTGACTTATGAAATATTTTTTAAAAAATTTCTTATGTATTTGTACTTAGTATTCCAGAAATTTTTTCAGCATCCTAAATTCTAGATGCTTCAATTCACAAAATGCACGTACTCCTGAGTATAATTTTACTCTTTAAAAACAAAATAATAAATATCAGGGTTTTGAGGAAAACAAAATGTCACTGTGTAACAAGAAGACATTTATAGTATTAAGTTATTCCCTTAAGGATTGTATCAGTCAGGATGGGCTCTGTTACGCCAGGGTGAAAAATAACACCAAATTTCAGAGTCTAACAGCAGCCCAAATTTAGTTTGCTACTGGCATGTACACATGAAGTTATACTCAATTCAGGATTTAGGATTTCAGAGAATTCAGTATCTGGAACATTGCTCAGCCCCATGAGAGAGAAGGTGATGGCAACATGAATCATACAACACACCTTAAAGTTTCCTCACAGAGTAACACATATCACTGAACAAAGCTAGTTTCACGGTGTATTAATCCATTTTCAAACTGCTACCTGAGACTGGCTAATTTATGAAGAAAAAAGGTTTGATTGGCTTGTCGTTCTGCAGGCTGTGCAGGAACCATGTCTGGGGAGGCCTCAGGAAACTTACAATCATGGCAATAGGCAAAGGGGAAGCCAGCACGTCCTATGTGACTGGAACAGGAGGATGAGAGAGTGAAGGGGAAGGTGCTACATGCTTTAAAACAACTAGGTCTCATGAGAACTCTACCACAAGAACAGCAAGGAGGAAGTCTGCCCCTATGAGTCAGTCACCTCTGACCAAGCCCCCTCCTCCAACACTGTAAATTACAAACCGACATGAATTTTGGGTGGGGACACAGAACCAAACCATATCACGTGGCCATACCAAACCCCAGTGTGCAGGGGAACAGAGTCACATAATATGCCCAAGAGAACCATAAACATTCGATGAACAGCACTAACGACTGCCAGAGGATCTTTGCTTACTGGGCATTTTCATTATATACACACACACACACACACACACACACACACACACACACACGTAGTATGAATGTAGATTATCTATATTTCATTATATATAATGTATAAATAGATATCTATATTTCATTATATATAATGTATAAATAGATATTATCTATATTTCATTATATATAATGTATAAATAGATATTATCTATACATTATATATAATGTATAAATAGATATTATCTATATTTCATTATATATAATGTATAAATAGATATTATCTATATTTCATTATATATAATGTATAAATAGATATTATCTATATTTCATTATATATAATGTATAAATAGATATTACCTATATTTCATTATGTAATGTATAGATATTATCTATATTTCATTATATATAATGTATAGATATCTATATTTCATTATATATAATGTATAGATATTATCTATATTTCATTATATATAATGTATAAACAGATACTATCTATATTTCATTATATATAATGTAAAAACAGATACTATCTATATTTAATTATATATAATGTATAAATAGATACTATCTATATTTCATTATATATAATGTATAAATAGATATTATCTATATTTCATTATATATAATGTATAAATAGATATTATCTATATTTCATTATATATAATGTATAAATAGATATTATCTGTATTTCATTATATATAATGTATAAATATATATATTCACTATATATAATGTATAAATATATATATTCACTATATAATGTATAAATATATATATTTCATTATATGTAATGTATAAATATATATATTTCATTATATAATATATAAATATATATTATATATATTTCATTTTATATATATATATATGTATATATTTTCTTCTTCCTTTCTTAAACATCAGAACTATCTTCCACAGCTGGCTTTCTGAAATTTAAGACAAAGGCATTAGCCCTTGATGACCTTCAGTGGCAGTAGTAAAGATTTGTAACCTTAGTTCCTCATTACTACTTGCCAATAGCTGATGCATTAGTCAGGGTTCTCCAGAGAAATAGAACAAATAGGATATATGTAGATATGCAAAAGGAAATTTATGCTAGAAATTGGCTGATGTGATCATGGAAGCCTAAAAGTCCCACAATATACATTCTGCAAACTGACGAACCAAGAAAGCTGGTGGTATAATTCAGTCTGAGGCTGAAGAGAGGAGAACCAGTGGGACCACTTATCTAAGTCCCACAACCTGAGGACCCAAGAATCATGAGCTCTGATGTTTGAGGACTGAAGAAGTTGGATGTCACAGCTCAAGAAGACAGATGGAAAATTTGTCCTTCTTCTACCTTTCTATTCTATTTGGATCCTTAACAAATTAGCGGATCTTTTTACTAGATCTACTGATTTAATTGCAAATCTCTTCCAGAAAAACCCTCTCAGACACACATGGAAATAATGTATTACTAGCTATCTGGGCAACATTTAGCTCACTCAAATTGACCCATAAAATTCACCATCCCACCTGGTTTCGGAGAGAAAAAGACTAGCTGGATGATAATTTTTTTCAATAGCCATAGAAATCAATATAATCAGAAAGGGAACCATCATGAAAGCCCTCGGCCTTTGGTGTGACAAGGAAAAGAGAAAACTAGATTATTGGAGCCAAAGCCAATGTTTCAACCTTACAATTTTCCCCATATTCTTAAGTCACTTGTTTGATAATTATTGTATGAAAAAAAGTCTTTTTCTTTGTAAGAAATACATTTGGAAGAGGAGGAGGTAGTTGGGTCTATGGTATTAACACTAAAAATTAAACTGTTAAAAATGATATGAAAAATTATGCCTGGCAGAATTTTTTTTGTGCTACATTGGAAAATTATGAAAGGGCCTTCTGAGCCAAATATATGTTGTTTGTCCTTCAGAACCCCTATTCATTGTTCTCTATCTTTCTATAGGCTCAAGAAGTCTGATGTATGTAGTTCCCTTATCCTTTGGCTTCCTGAGTTTAAAAAATGGAGATGGCATCAAGAGATGAGAAAGGGGGAGAAGAGATACATTGGTCAGGGTTTTCCAGAGAGATAGAAGTGATCTGTGTGTGTGTGTGTGTGTGTGTGTGTGTGTGTCTATGTGTATAGGAAGGGATTTATTAGGGAAATTGGCTCATGTGATTTTGGAGGCTGAGAAGTTCCACAACAGGCTGTCTGCAAGCTGGAGACCCTGGGATGTCAGTAACATGTCTGTGGCCAATTGTGACAGCCTCAGGACCAGGGAAGCCCATGATATAATTCTCAGTTAGATGCTGAAGACCCAAGAATGTGGTGAGTGGGGAGGCTGCTGGTGTAAGTTCTAGGGTCCAAAGTCTGAAGAGTCTAGAGTTACAATGTACAAAGGCAGAAGAAGAAGAGTGTCCCAGCTCTAGGACAAAGAAAGAAAAGTGTTTGCCTTTCCTCTGCCTTTTTGTCTTATCTGGGCCCCAGCCCAGGATCGTGACCACTACATTGAGAGTGGACCTTTTCCACTCAGTCCACTGACTCATAAGCCAACCTCCTTTGATAACACCCAATAGGCACATCTGGATATAATGCTTTACCAGTTATCTTGGTATTCCTTACTGCAGTCAAGTTGATACCTATAAGTAACCATCACATTGAGGTATTTGAACACCAGTTCACTCTGCCAGGTCTTCAAAGGATGTCCCCTTTCCTTTATTGAAAGCTGCAGCTCTTATCACATGACCCTCTCCACAGAGCTATGCTTTCAAGGCTCCAAGAACTGTCCCTTACCCTTGCCCCATCAGGCCTTGTGGTGGTAAGGACTTCCTCCTCTTGCTACCATGCAGTACTGCCTTTATCTCTTCTTCATTTCTCTATACCCTGACACACTTATAAATACTCTTCCTGGCCGGGCGTGGTGGCTCATGCCTGTAATCCCAGCACTTTGGGAGGCCGAGGCAGGTGGATCATGAAGTCAGGAGGTCGAGACCATCCTGGCTAACACGGTGAAACCCCGTCTCTACTAAAAATACAAAAAATTGGCCTGTCGTGGTGGCGGGCACCTGTAGTCCCAGCTACTCCGGAGGCTGAGGCAGGAGAATGGCGTGAACCCAGGAGGCGGAGCTTGCAGTGAGCCGAGATTGCGCCACTGCACTCCAGCCTTGGCGACAGAGCGAGACTCCATCTCAAAAATAAATAAATAAATAAACAAATACTCTTCCTTATTCTTCTCTCTCAAACAGACTGTCCAATTTCCTGCCAGAATCCTGACAATCACTGTCTCCAGGTATTATGACATATGTCTATGTTCAATGCCAATAGTTAAAACTATTAGGTTGCAAAGGTCTTGGCAGAAACTAATCTTCCATTAAGATTTTATGTTCTTAGGATCTCAAAATTATTTTTATTACATAAAGAGTAAATTTAAGTCCTGACTTTACCAAGTGAAAAACAAAACATAACAAATACTTGAAGTCCTTGCAATTACAGGTTGTTGCTATGGATAATTTGGTCAAACGCTTCTGAGAAACTGTGGAGTGGGCTATTTGTCACGTTAAGAACAGAAAGAAAGACTATTAATAAAATGCCCAAGTTAGTAATCTTGGTAACTGCTTTCTATTGAGGATCACTGCTGGCAGACACAAATGGAAACACTGAAAATGAAATAAGTGGCAAGAATGTTAAACCAACCTGTCAATGAATCAGTGAGTATTTACTGTTCTAAAATCTCACATCCCCAGTCTACACTTTCTATTGATTT
The DNA here is from genome assembly GCF_028885655.2 of Pongo abelii. Classification (NCBI taxonomy): domain Eukaryota; kingdom Metazoa; phylum Chordata; class Mammalia; order Primates; family Hominidae; genus Pongo; species Pongo abelii. Next base: position 29,598,954 of record NC_071998.2, read on the forward strand.
ATCCAACAATTTTCCAAGTTTTGTTCATTCTATTATCTTTTGTATTGATTTTTATTACTCTCCATTGACCCCATTGCTCATAATAACTGCAATCTCACATGGTCCTTTGTCATATCACTTTCCTTCTTAGCCTGATACTCATTCTCCAAGGAGAGAGCTACTTGATACACAAAAGCAGGAAGGGATATTGTCATTCTTTTTTTTTTTTCTTTCTTTCTTTTATTATTATTATTATTATTATACTTTAGGTTTTATGGTACATGTGCGCAATGTGCAGGTAAGTTACATATGTATACATGTGCCATGCTGGTGCGCTGCACCCACCAACTCGTCATCCAGCACTAGGTATATCTCCCAATGCTATCCCTCCCCCCTCCCCCCACCCCACAACAGTCCCCATAGTGTGATGTTCCCCTTCCTGTGTCCATGTGTTCTCATTGTTCAATTCCCACCTATGAGTGAGAATATGCGGTGTTTGGTTTTTTGTTCTTGCGATAGTTTACTGAGAATGATGATTTCCAATTTCATCCATGTCCCTACAAAGGACGTGAACTCATCATTTTTTATGGCTGCATAGTATTCCATGGTGTATATGTGCCACATTTTCTTAATCCAGTCTATCATTGTTGGACATTTGGGTTGGTTCCAAGTCTTTGCTATTGTGAATAATGCCGCAATAAACATACGTGTGCATGTGTCTTTATAGCAGCATGATTTATAGTCCTTTGGGTATATACCCAGTAATGGGATGGCTGGGTCGAATGGAATTTCTAGTTCTAGATCCCTGAGGAATCGCCACACTGACTTCCACAAGGGTTGAACTAGTTTACAGTCCCACCAACAGTGTAAAAGTGTTCCTATTTCTCCACATCCTCTCCAGCACCTGTTGTTTCCTGACTTTTTAATGATTGCCATTCTAACTGGTGTGAGATGGTATCTCATTGTGGTTTTGATTTGCATTTCTCTGATGGCCAGTGATGGTGAGCATTTTTTCATGTGTCTTTTGGCTGCATAAATGTCTTCTTTTGAGAAGTGTCTGTTCATGTCCTTCGCCCACTTTTTGATGGGGTTGTTTGTTTTTTTCTTGTAAATTTGTTGGAGTTCATTGTAGATTCTGGATATTAGCCCTTTGTCAGATGAGTAGGTTGCGAAAATTTTCTCCCATTTTGTAGGTTGCCTGTTCACTCTGATGGTAGTTTCTTTTGCTGTGCAGAAGCTCTTGAGTTTAATTAGATCCCATTTGTCAATTTTGGCTTTTGTTGCCATTGCTTTTGGTGTTTTAGACATGAAGTCCTTGCCCATGCCTATGTCCTGAATGGTAATGCCTAGGTTTTCTTCTAGGGTTTTTATGGTTTTAGGTCTAACATTTAAGTCTTTAATCCATCTTGAATTGATTTTTGTATAAGGTGTAAGGAAGGGATCCAGTTTCAGCTTTCTACATATGGCTAGCCAGTTTTCCCAGCACCATTTATTAAATAGGGAATCCTTTCCCCATTTCTTGTTTTTGTCAGGTTTGTCAAAGATCAGATAGTTGTAGATATGTGGCATTAGTTCTGACGGCTCTGTTCTGTTCCATTGATCTATATCTCTGTTTTGGTACCAGTACCATGCTGTTTTGGTTACTGTAGCCTTGTAGTATAGTTTGAAGTCAGGTAGTGTGATGCCTCCAGCTTTGTTCTTTTGGCTTAGGATTGACTTGGCGATGCGGGCTCTTTTTTGGTTCCATATGAACTTTAAAGTAGTTTTTTCCAATTCTGTGAAGAAAGTCATTGGTAGCTTGATGGGGATGGCATTGAATCTGTAAATTACCTTGGGAAGGATGGCCATTTTCATGATATTGATTCTTCCTACCCATGAGCATGGAATGTTCTTCCTACCCATGAGCATGGAATGTTCTTCCATTTGTTTGTATCCTCTTTTATTTCCTTGAGCAGTGGTTTGTAGTTCTCCTTGAAGAGGTCTTTCACATCCCTTGTAAGTTGGATTCCTAGGTATTTTATTCTCTTTGAAGCAATTGTGAATGGGAGTTCACTCATGATTTGGCTCTCTGTTTGTCTGTTATTGATGTATAAGAATGCTTGTGATTTTTGCACATTGATTTTGTATCCTGAGACTTTCTAATCCTAGCCATCAGGACTGAAGATCATGGGACAAATGTGTAAGCCTGCATTCCAGTAACCAGTCTACATTGTTTTTTCTCCTATTACATACATTGTCATTCTATGTTAAATTCACAGTCCTTCACAGTAATCTTGAAGTCAGATAGAATGACAATTGGGCATCAAACCTCACAGTCCAGAGATCATTAGAACATTTGTGAGCAACTCCTATTTTTCTATTACATAGCATGTTTTTGTCCTAGAAATATGAGGCATCACAATTTTTGCTAATTTAGAAGTTTTCTTGGCCACAAATCACAATAACCCTTCTTCTTATATATAGTGATACCGCTAAATAAAATTTGATATGATTCTTAGATAACAACATTATAAAGGTACTAGAGTGTTAAATTATGAAATATGGTTAAAATGACATAATAAACAAGAATTACTTTACAGTAAAATTGAACAGGTTTTCATTTAATGTATAGCTTTAGTGTGTGTAGTTGTTTGAATCTGGTCTATATTATTTAATTATTTCCTGTAGTGAGTTTGTTTTAATATTTGTATACTGAGTGCTCACTTTATGTTCTTTATTATAAAAAATTACCAGTGACAAAGTTTGTTTCCCAAAAGTTAACTCTGCTAAAGGGACAAAAGTGAGTCTTTTGACAGGGATTTTTTTTTAAGTAAAATGAAAGTGTAAGGAAGAAAAATGTAGAGATTATAGTGGATCAGGAGAGAGACTGGAATACGCTAAGCTAACAATAGAATGGCAAAATATAGTCTTCACGGCTTATATCAATGTTTCATTTTTCCTCCTTCTTTTGTACAAATATTCCATGAAAATAGTCAATAAACTTTTTAAAAACAATAGAGAAGAATAGATATCCAAGCTATGACTCAGACTAGAGAATAAAATAAAAGTGAGTCCAAATTATGGATTAGGAAAGAAACAAAAGAGAAATATTCATATCTGATTGTATTGGCTTCCTCATTTGAAGTAAATGTGATAAAAAAATTTGGCTTTGAGAGCATAAGAGAATAAGGCATTTATGGAGAATACTGAAACAGAAGGCTTCTGGTTTGATAGAAGCCAATTACAGGAAGGATAAAAATGTCATTTCTCAAGTCCCATCTCCAGTATTTCTTTTTTTTTTTTTTGATGCTCAAGAACTTTATTCTGGCAGTGCTTTTACAAGATAGATAGTTATAGAGAAAGCAGGTTGTAGCATGGGCCAGACACAATCAGGGTTCAGATGATTGACTAAACAGGAGGGTCTCTGTCCTCTGTCTGAATAATGTTCTTAGTATTTTGGAGACTCTTCTCTCTTTTTTTTTTCCTTTTTTTCTTAATTCTTTTATTTTAGTAATTTTTAGGGTACAGGTCATTTTGGGCTACGTGGATAAGTTCTTCAGTGGTGTGTAGTCATTCTTTCTGACTATACAATGTGTAGTCTTTTATCCCTCACAACCCTCTCTTCCCACAACCCATAGTCCCCAAAAGTCCATTATATCATTCTTATGCCTTTGCAGTCCTCATAGCTTAGCTCCCACTTGTAAGTGAGAACATACGATATTTGGTTTTCCAATCCTGAATTACTTCACTTAGAATAATGGCCTCCAGCTCCATCCAAGTTGCTACAAAAGACATTATTTTGTTCCTTTTTTTGGATGAGTAGTATTCCATGGTAGTATAGTAGTATTCCATGTGTATATATATCTATATCTATATCTATCTATCTATCTATCTATCTATCTATCTATCTATCTATCTATATAGCACATTTTCTTTATCCACTCATTGGTTGATGGGCACTTGGGTTGGTTCTATATCTTTGCAGTTGCAAATTGTGCTGCTGTAAACATGCATGTGCATGTGTCTTTTTCATATAATGACTTATTTTCCTTTTCCTTTGGGTAGCTACCTAGTAGTGGGATTGCTGGATGGAATGGTAGTTCCACTTTCAGTTCTTTAAGGAATCTCCAAACTGTTTTCCATAGTGGTTGTACTAATTTACATTCCCACAAGCAGTGTAAAAGTGTTCCCTTTTCACCACATCCACATGAACATCTAATGCTTTTTGCCTTCTTTTGACCATTCTCGCTGGAGTGCAGTGATATCTCATTGTGACCATATCCAGATTTTAATGAAGATTCCTTTATTTGCTTTCAGCAATATGTCTTAAATCTGTTTTTTTCCTTTCCATCAGCACTATCCTGGGCTTTGAGGTTCATCTCTTTCTGGTTTGCATGTCCCTAAGTAGAGGGGATGGTTCTTACTTATCTGCTTTTCTGGCTCACCATGATGCCTGATATGGAGCATCTTTGCAAATTATATTTGTGTAATAAATAAGAAGTAGAAGAGTTTTGGAATACACCCAGTGGCTGAGATCTTCCCTTTATATAGGGGTGAAGGGTCACAGCTGGGAGAGTAGGAAAGGGATAACAGGCTTGGGTTTTATAATTTAGGAAGCCTATTTGCAAGATCATATCTTAACATACACTTTTCCAACTTGGAATTGTATGCAATGATGCCTTCCCATGAAACCATCTACTGTTACCTCTTCCATGTCTTTATAATCCACTGCTTTTTAAGAGAGATGATAGCCATTTTGAATGCTAAAATGTAGCAATTAATTACTATGCTTAGTCTTTCTGAAATTATGTTTTTTCAAGAAAATCCAAGATTGGAATTTTTTTAATGCATATTATTATTGGCTTACTACTGTCATTTCCTCCTTATTTCTACTCTCTCCAGAAATTAAAACAAGATTTCTTAACAACATTCATTTTCTACTAGTGGAATTGTGATTAATCTTCAGTATATATGGCTGATAATAAATTGAAAATGTAGTCAAGCTGAAGTTAACGTCTCTTTTATCTGCAATGTTTTATTATGGAAATTAATAGAAATTAAATACAAACATCAGAATCCTGTATTTTAAAAGTGCAGTTAATACAAAATGTATCTTATAACATTTTTCTATTCTACATTCATGATTAATATGACCATAAATGCAAAGAAAATAGAGACAGAATTCAGACTTGAAAGCATTCAGACTGTCCTTTATTAGCCCTGAAGCTGCAATCAAATTAACCCATGTGAATAGATTTATTTTTAATACATGTAAATTGCCACAAAATCAATCACAGTTAATAGGAAGTGGAAACTCTTATAGTTGCCACTCTGAGCGATAACAGGGAAAGTTTTGCCTTTTGATTTTTTCCATCATCAGTTCCTTTCTTTTTCTTGAAATTGCAGTTGAAATATTTCTATTTTATGTATATTAGTAAATATCTTATTATTTTAAAAATTAAATGAATATTGATTGGGAAAAATAATTTGTTGAAATTCAGGTACAACTTCAGCTCACATAGTGTCTTTTAGTGTCAAAATGAGCTTTTAATAAAATTCAGTGTCTGTTTTCCACAAGTTTGACCCATAACTAAAATATCTCCCCCATAGTCATTGTTTATTTTTAAAAAGATGACAAACTAGTATATACCTTCTTCCTTAACAGTAAAGGCCTAAATAATATCTCATCTGTGTGGTCTTCTGACCTTTCCAGGCAGAGCTAATCACTCTTTTCATATGACCCTACAGTGCTTTTATAGAGTATGGTAAGGCACATTTATTCATATTACATTATGGTTTTTTGATTAAATGCTCATCTGGATGTACATACAATGAATTATTAGGGCAATGACTATATTTCAATCATATGTGATTTCCCATCACCTACGTATTTAGGGTAAGAGAGAGGGAGTGAGTGAAAACAGAGCACTAGATTTCAAAGGGAAAAAAAATGTCCTCTTAAGTATTATTGGAGACAGAGAATGAATCCTTTTTCACTGTGCTTTTGAGGAGAAATCAGCCTAAATTGGAATTCACTTTGGATAAAACATTAAAAATAGCCCATTTAAGATAACTGAACTTCTGTTTATTATATAAAACTGCATCCATCGATGTCAGTGTTTCAGCCACAGGGCTTTCTGAAAGAGTCATAGAATATACTGCAAGGAGCTGCCATGAACTGGGAGAATGACCGTAATTGATCTTTTTGTTTCTAACTTTAGTGATTCTTTCCAGACTTATATATGAGTTGTTAAATCACAAATTCTGTTTCTGTCAATGCCATAATCAAGGGCCATGGTGCTAGAAATTCTACATAATTCCAATCTTGACTAAAATATTAAAATTCTGTTTCTTTCTTCCAAACAATTGTTCTATAGATCAGTCATTGCCAATTATTTAAGGGATTTAATATGTGATTTATCTTTGATTGCTCTCTCTCTTTCTCCCTTCTTCTCTTCTTCCTTTCTTTAATATTTACTGTGCCAGACACTAGGCAGATCATAGGAAAACAGAGAAATTGAGTTTGGTTTGGTTTCAGCTCTCAAATAGCTTTAAGTCTAGTTAGGAAGATACTGGATGTGGTAGACAGTCTCTTAGATTACCTTCTCCACCCCCGACAATGATTCCTGACTCCTAGTATTTATGTTCTCTATAATCACTTCTTGAATGTGGCCAGACTTACTGCTTTCAATGAATAGAATGTGACATATGTGATGGGATGTTGCTTTTGAGATTAGGTTATTAAGAAAGACTGTTGTTTCTGCCTTGAGTTTCTCTCTCTCTCTCTCTCTCATCACTCATGCTGTAGTAAGCAAGTTATCATGTTCTAAGAAGCTCAATGGAGAGGTCCATTTGTGTACAAGGAAACAAGGCCCTCAGTTTAATCACCTACAAGGAACTGAGGCTTGACAGCAACCACAGGTGAGCTTCAGAAGCAGATTCTTTAGTCCCCATTAGGTGCCAGAATCACTGCAGCCCCAGTCAACACCTTAACCATAATGTAATGAGAGACCTTGAGCCAGAACCATCAGCTGAGCCAGCCCTGAGCTCCTGGCATATAGAAACTGTAAAAAAGTAAGCATTTGTTGTTTTAAGCTACCCAGTTTTTGGTCAGTTTGTCACCCAGCAAGGCATAACTAATATGTAATATGACATTGAGTGTAAGCAACCCATTCATTAAAGACAGTATACTGATGGCATATAGGAAAAATATAGGTGAAACAAAAGAAGTCATATCTATTTGAAATAAAATGAAGACAAAAGTCTTTTGATTTTGAATTTAAAAGTTAAGGAGATTTTCTCTAGGAGGATGATATTGGAATGAGAGAGAAATTATTCTAAGAAAAGAGTTACGTGAACAAAGGCTCAGAGAAGTGAAACAGTATGGTGTATTTTGTCAATTGTAAGTACTTTGTCATGCTTGTGTGCTATGACAGAGCATAGGATGCTATACAAATCTTACATGCCATACTAGGAAGATTTAATTTTATGCTGTAGGGCCTGGGATTGAAATTTTGAAAACAAAGTTGGTACCTTTCACCCACCTAAGTCACATGGCTGACACTTTGACCAGGACCCTCTTCTGCCAAACCTATGAGGAAAGAATCTTCTACGCTATGCTCCATTCAGCTGTTATCAATCAACAGTCATTGAAATGAAACTAAGAATCTCGTCAAAATGTCCAAAATCACACACACACACACACACACACACACACACACACACACACAAGGAAATCACCCTCTCTCTGACTCCCCATCTTAGGGGTTACTTATGATTCTTCCTGGTAGTTTCTGAGAATTAGACACACACATATTTAATTCAATATAGGAAATCTGAAGAAATAACTAATTCATCTTCATAGCTGCTACAGGGTTTTGCAAAAGCAGTGACCCAATATTACATATTTGTGAAACTGAACTGCAAGTCTCATAACATCGTACCTAGGTTATCTTCAGTTTCTTACATCCCTCCCTCTTTTTTCCCGCTTCTCAATTTTTATATGCATGGATTCAAAATCAGTTGGAACAACAGGGGCTACATCTTTGGTGAGGTTAAGAAGCCATAAAAGAAAAGATAGAGAAATGAGAAAATGGAAGTACTTTAGTGGTGATGAGTATGGTAATTAGTTTAGTGTATAAGAGCTTGAAGACTATTTTTACTGCCACCTTCTACTCTAAAACTAAAGGATTCCTTGAGTCATTAGACATTTCTACCATTTCAGGTGTCTGAACAGAAAAAGGTGGGGGTGGTTGACCTATTGAACATCCTCATATAATATCATCAGTTACGCACAGCTCCATATTGGTAGTTCTGTCCTACATGTTAAAGAGTGGCTAAGAGGAAATGGACCTCAACTACCAAAGAGAGATTGATGTTTCTTGATACAACTTTTAAACTTGATTCGTAACACAAGGGAATATCTTTGGGACTAACACATTGTCATTATACCATATAGGGAAGAAAAAAGGGCTTTGTTATTACCCTATCACTATTTTTTTAATCTAAAATTTTAAAACTCCTGTGAGGTTTTTAGGAAGAAAAAAGTTCAGAGCATACAATATATTCTTATTAATGCACAGTGTCTTTGCAATGTGTTCGGCAAGTTTGCTGGGACAGGATAATAGCAGAATACTCTTTGTAAAATCTGTTTCATTTTTCTTTAAACAGATAAATGTGCTAAGCAAACATTGAACACTGAGCTGTTAAGATGATTTATTAGAATAGTGCTGTTTCCATTTTTCACTGCTATGATACAATTGTCAAAAAGTATGTAAGTAAACAGTATGCTTTATTTTCAACCAAAATTATTTAACAATTTGGATACTTAAGTAAAGATAAAGAATCATGTTCTCTTAGAGCTACCTGTTTATATGGCTAGGCCTTTTGAGTATAAGGATAACCGAAGCGAACTAGGATGCACTAAAAGTTTACCACTTAATACTACTTTACATTCTCCCTAAATGCAGTAGATATTAATTTCATTATTATGCAGGTGAGAAAACCCATCCTTGAAAAATTCAAGTAAGTTATCAAAAGTCGTTCATAACTGACAGAGGCAGTTTCAAATCCAGGTGTGTCTGATTCCAAATCTTCTGCACCTACTATATAACCAGCAGCAACTACGCCTGAACCCACCATGATCCTGATGAAAAGCAGAGTCAAGCTTTATAATAGCAGCAACTGCTCTGATTAAAGCTAAGTAAATCACCAATTTTTGAGTCAATTGAGGTCAATGACTGAAAACCCCGCTGCATTGCCAAGCAGTTGTTAAGGTCTGGTTGTTTTCATCAGATGACTTTCTCAGCAATTAACCATCCTGATAAACCAAAGAATTGATTAGACTTGAAAATAACCTACTTTTGGAAAATGGAAACACAGTCTAATACAATCTCATAGTTTCCTTCCTCTGTGGAGAAGCAGTGATTCTGCTTCGTCAGCCAGAGGATGAAGGCAGGCAAGATCCCCTTTCCTCCTTTGCTTATTATTCACATTGTGATTTTCTTAACCACTTTCCTCAAAGATTGCCCAAAGAATCCTCTCAAATATCAGAAATCCCTGTTCCTGATCCTCAGATGAAATATAAAAGCCAAATAGATGGCTGTTTTGTTTACTGTTCTGTGAAATTGCATTATTAGGTGAGGCATCATTTTAAATTAAGGAGTGATACATGGCTATAACTGGCTTCAACCCGTTACCTTTTTATGATTAAGGAATATTTTGCCATGTTAAAAAATCCTGTGGAAATGATCGAAGATGTTTCATGCTGCTACTGTCCTGGGTGTAACTGACTGTATTACACACAAAGACGGCAAAGGAAACAGATGTGATACTCTTTAGAGAAATAAAGAATAAGATCTAGAATGTAATACGATTTCAAGGGTCTCAATTGAAGAAAGTAGGGGAGGTTGACCTATTGAATGTCCTCATATAATATTAGCAGTTATGCTGAGCTCTATATTAGGAGTTTTCCCCTATATCTTAAAGTGGTTAAGAGGAGATGGCCTCATTTAACAAAGAAGGAGTGATGTTTCCTGATAACAGCTTTTTCACCTGATGCATAACACAAAGGAATACCTTTGGAATGAACACATTGTCCTATGCCACAGAGGGCTGATTTGGAGTAATTTGACATTCATTTAAAAGTCTATGGAATAGGAGCATAAAATTATTGACAAAGAGACAAGTCTAGATAGAAATTAGAAGCCTAGATTTTAGAATGAGACAAATCTGTGAAAAATCCATCTGTATCGTATTAATTGTATGAATTTAAGCAAATGATATAAACAGCCTCGGTTTTCTCATATGTAAAATGAAGATTATCCCTCATGGGATTATGGTGAGGATTAATGGAGAGAATATACATCAAGTGCTAAGTACACAATGAATGCTCAGTAAATAATAATAGCTAGTTGTTTGAGTAGTGAAGGGATCTTATTCATACACACTGGGCCTTCATATCTCTTAAGAAGGAACATCTATGAGAGCAGGTGGGCTGGACCACTTGCAAGAAACCCGTCTAGTGCCCCATTATCCATCTATAGCAGAGCTCAGGGGAGAAGGGAACTCTTAATGGGTTTTTCAACTCCTCTAGACTATGTCTTCTTGTGTTTTATCATCTTTGTATCCATTGCAGCATCTAACCTAATGTTTACTACATGGGAAGTGCTCATGTGTGGTTTTTAAATAAGAGTAAAATAAATAGGAGAGAAACAGATGATTCATTTGATATCCAAAGCAGCTGAGAGGTAAAAAACCAGATATTAGGTTTTCTAAAACGCCTCTGTGTGCTAAGTGCCAGTCTTCGTTTATGGTATAAGATAGCTACACCTTTGAAAGGAAATTATAGTAAAATATTAATAAATAAGTATTCCAGTAAAAATCGGGACCTCATGCTTTTCAGTTTCAGAGGAAAGACAGGAAGAAGTAACATCTGAAGTGTATCTTGATTGTTAAAGGGGAGTTTGGCAGGTAGATGATAATCTGTGTTCGTTCTCTAAAAACAACCAGAAATGCTACTGCCATAAAAACAAGGTAAAGAATGCTCAGTGCAATTTCCCTTTAAACAACCTTAGACTATATCTATTGAGCTCTATCCTCTTGGATGGACACTAAACCTCCATTTAAGCCATGTGCACCTCAGGGGCAACCTCTCTATCCCCATCTGTTACAAACATGGCAAAGGGTATGAAAACATCAGCACAATATACTTGCATATTTAAAAACTTCTATTGGTAGTGTTCCCTTCAAGCTAACAAATAACAAAACAAACAGTGTTTTGATTGCTTTTCTACCAATGGTGGCAGAGTAGTGCTAGTCCATGCAAAATTCATTTCATCCTTTTTACCTTCCAAATTAATAGGTTGTAAATATAACTTTCAAATTACTGAATTTATAGTTTTATTTAAAAAACATCAGCAAAATATTACTTCTTTTTCAGATATATGAGATTAGTTCTGGAATTACACGTCCTATGTCTACTTCAGTATGTGTACTAAATGTTTTATTATATATTATGTATCATTAATATGTTAAAGGCAAAAGTATAGGGAGAGATATTTTATTTTGGAGGGGGATGTGCTATTTATCATTTTTCCCCAAAAGTGTTTATTGGTAGGATAAATTATTGTCGTATCGTAGCAAGTGTGTGTGCACGTGTCATCTGTTAATCTGCCATTTTATCTTCATAAAGGCAGAAAGAAGAATTTCATTTTAAGTAGTTGATTTCAGTAATACAGTTCAAAGTATCTTAAATGTGTTCCACTTCAAAACAAATGACTCTATCTTCTCTGAAGCAAAGCAAATTATAGTTATAGATGAATTTAATCTTGAAAATATGCCTAAAGTAGATCTCAAAAAGAAGCAAGCTGAATAGACATTTCAAAAAGAAAGTAATTTATCTGCATTTAACAGTAATAACAACAACAAAAATATAGTCAAACTCTAAAGAAATTTCTCTTTGAGAGAGTTCCCATTTTGGCTTCTCTGGACAATATGTTGTGAAAATATATTTGATTAACACAGGTCATAGGCAGCTGGTGCAATGAGTATGAAGGCACTACATTTTGGAGAAGATGCTTTAGTAGATAAGATCTTTGATTTTGTTGTTCTTAATTTTAAAATGTAGATTTTCTTTGGATTTTATTTCTACTAGATACGTTACTTCCTTGTAACCCCTAACAAACTCTATGGTGTTGGATATTGCTCTTATCAACACAGTCACAAGACAGGAATGCTCCAGACCATGATAAAAGGAAAAAGGCCAGCAGCATAGCACAGTATTAAGAGCATGAGCTTTGGTGCCAGGCTGCCTCCACTACTTCTTTAGTACTATCAGAGCAGGTGATTTGTCCTCTCTTAGACGCCTCCCTTTTCTAAAATGAATATTATAATAGTTTCTACCTCTTAGAGCTTATGTGTGGATAAGTGAGCCAATATATGTGTATATGTATGTGTGTTTATATACATATATATACACATATATACTGTATATACACATATATACATATACACATATATAATATATAATATATAATACATATATTTAATATATAATATATAATTATGTGCAATTATTTCTTTCACATAGTTAGCGCTATTAAGAGTTTTACTTGTATTGTTAAAGTACAGAATGTAAAGGCACTTAAAGAAAGGAAACCATGGGAGTTAAAGAAATTGAAAATTATGTATCAATTATATATTAATCAAAAACACTAGGGCCCTGCACTGTGGTAGAAAATTTAAAAATAGCCCATTTAAGACCTACTGTACATGAGACATTAAATATGTTATATTATTTGGTCCTCACTATAGCTTTATAAGGCAGGTATTACTATCCTTATTTTACAGAAGAAAAAAATTGAGAAACTAATATACTTATCCAAGACCAATGAACCACCATATGGTTGAAAGGACTCAAACAAGGCCTGCTTAATTCCAGGGCCTGACCATTTAGCTACTGCACAACACTGACTCTTATGTAATCTTGATTCTTACATATGGAACTCATTGACACAAGTGTAGCTAAACACAGCACCTGGCTAAACAGAGTATAAAAGAGAAATCAAGCCTTGTTGTAATAACTGGAATCCTGGATCAAGTTATAGAACAAAAAGTAGTAATTAATTTGGTATTACATTGATGTACTTAAATGACGTCGATTTACATGTTAATTAACTATTGCTGCATAAAATCCTACCATAAATGTTGTGACTTAAAATCAACTACCATTCATTTGTGTTCATAATTCTGCTGGTCAGTTGTTTTAAACATGGCTGGGTTCTGCTAATCACGGTGAGCCTGATCATATGTGTGCAATTAGTTGTTGTGTTGTCTGGGGACTGACTGATTCCAAATGACCACACTCACACGTTTGGCAATTGTCTGGCTATTGGCTACGGTACCTCGGTTCTCCTACATTTTGTCTATTCTCTAGCAGGCTAGCCTGGACTTATTCATATGGTGGCAGCAAACCAAGAGTAGAAGCTGAAACGGCTCTTGCAGGCTAGACCTAAAAGTTGTATAACTTCACTTCCTTCATGTTCTTCTACACAAAGTAAGTTGAAAAACCCGCCTAGTTTCCATGGTTGGGAAAGAGATTCCTCCTCTTCATGAAGGTGAATAAAAAGTGTTATAGGCATTTTCACTATCTGTCATGGCTTATATAGAGGTGATCCTACCAAGTGACTTAATTTCCTTATAAGTTAGTACGGCAGACAATGTGGACAAGGGGTAGGCAATGGATGGGAATTGGTGGCATGAGCCCACAATACCAGTCTTAACACTATTGATAGAGATCTGGGAAAAAGAGACACCCTCTGAGTGAGGCACTTCATGATTTTTCTATTTAAACCTGATTTAGGAAATAGGGCAGTTGATGTAGCTGTTTCTGAAATTAATTATTGGAAGACCACGTTTAAAGATAATAATTTTAAAACACTCCATCATTCTATTTCTCTGAATTATATCTTGAAAACGAACAAAGATTTAGATATTATACACCTTATTCACCCAACCCGAGAAGCACCACTATTAAGCACTTACATTTTGGTTAAATGAGATTAGTCCTCTAAAACAGCTCATATTTATATAAAACATACAGTAGAAGTACATAAGTATTTCCTAATTCAGTTTTCTTCACATGTGAATATTTTATAAATATGTAGAGCTACTATAAGATTTTTCCTTTCTAAGAATTACCATGGGGAATTATAAACCATGCCACTAATCACCCTGGAAATTTTATTCTGAACAGAGTGTAAGCTAATTTAGTGACACGTAGCATCCTTAATTGATTTAATTTTTAAAGATGCATATGTAGTTCTTTAACCATAGCTGAGAAACCACAAAAGACATTCACTGATAATTCAGTTTCATGGGTTCATTTCCTTTTTTGAAGTTTTAGGTTATTGATGATTAACTTGAATATTCTAGTTCTAAATCGTTTACTGTTTAATTTTTTTTTCCTTGTTTGTTAGGCCTAGAGTATCTCAGGATTATTTGGCAAAGATGGAATCTGCTCTGACATGTAGTCTTAGGACATTCTCTTAATATTTAAGTGTATATTCCATTTCAAGCTTTACTCAAAAAAGGAAACTTTTTAAAAAATTGTGGAATACACATGACATAAAATTTACTACCTTAACCATTTTTAAGTATATAGTTTAGTGGCATTAAATACATTCATATTTTTGTTTAACCATTACCACGATCAACCTTTGGGACTCTTTTCGTCCTGCAAAACTGAAAATCTGTATCCATGAAAAAATAACTTTCCATCCCTCCTTCCTCCCAGCCCCTGGCAACCATCATTCTTTCTGTCTCTATGATTTTGACTATTCTAGGTACCTGATAATAAGTGGAATTATAAAGTATTTCTCCTTTTGTGACTAGCTTATTTTATTCAGCATGATGCCTTCAAAGTTTACCCATGTTATAGCACATGTCAGAATTTCCTTCCTTTTTATTTTTCCTGAAAAATACTCCATGTATATGTGTACCAAATTTTATTAATGTATTCATCTACCAATGGCCACATAGGCTACATCCATCTTTTGACTATTGTAAATAATACTGCTATAAACATGGATATACAAATGTCTCTTCAAAATCTTGCTTTTAGTTATTTCATATATATACTCAGAGTAGAATTGCTAGATCACATGGAATTTATGTTTTTAAGTTTTTGAGGATCCATAATATATTTTGCATTGCAGGTGTACCATTTTACACCCCTACTAACTGTATACAAACATTTCAAGTCATCTACATCCCCAGAAACAGTTACTATTTTCTGCTTTCTTTTTAATAGTAGCCATCCTAGCGGGTATTAGTTGGTAGCTCATTGTCGTTTTGATTTGTCTTTCCACTAATGACTGTGATGTTTAGCATCTTTTCATGTGATGTTGTACATCTTCTTTTGAGAAATCTTTATTGAAGTCCTTTACCCATTCTTTCAAAAAATCAGGTTGTTTTGTTGTTGTTGTTGAGTTGCAGGAATTATTTATATATTCTGGATATTAACCTCTTTTTAGATATATGATTTGAAAATATTTTCACTCATGTAGGTTGCCTTTTTATTCTATTGATAGTGTCCTTTGATGCACAATTTCAATTTGTCATTTTTTATTTCATTTCTTTTCTTGTCTTTGGTTTTGGTGTCACAACCAAGAAATCATTGCCAAATCCCATGTCCTGAAGATTTACCCCTATGTTTTCTTCAAAGAGTTTTATAGTTTCAGCTCTTATGTATAGGTCTTTGATCCATTTTGAATTAATATGTATATATGGTGTAGGTAAGGTAAGGGTCCATCTTCATTCTGTTGCATATGGATATCCAGTATTCCCAGTTTGTTGAAAAGACTGTTCTTTTCCCATTGAATGGTCTTGTCACTCTTGTGGAAAATCATTTGTTTTTATATGAGATGGTGTATTTCTGAGTTGTCTATTTTTTTGGTCTATATGCCTGTCTTTATGCAAGGACCACACATGATTATTGCAGCTTGGTATAGTTGACCCTTGAACAACATGGGTTTGATCAGCTGTGGTACGCTTATGTATGAATTTTTTTCGATTAAATGCAGATGGTGTTCATGGAATGTGAAATCCTTGTATCTAGAAGGTGGACTTTTCACATATGTGGGTTCTCCAGGGCTGAACACAGGACTGGAGTATGAGTGAGTTTTGGTACTCCCTTGGTCCTGAAACCAGTCCCCCATGTTTACCAAGGAATGATGGTACTAAATTTTAAAATCAGAAAGTGTGAGACCTCTAACTTTGCTTTTTTCCAGGACGTTTTTGGCTATTTGTTGTCCCTTGAAATTCCAAATGAATTTTAGGATGGTTTATTTTTTTTTCTGCAAAAAAAATGCTTTTGGGATTTTTATAGGTATTGCATTAAATCTGGAGATTGCTTTGGGCAGTGCTGACATTTTAACAATATTGAGCCTCCTGATTAATTAAAATAGAATGTTTTTTCATTTATTGATGTCCTTTTTTATTTTTTTCAGCAAAGTTTTGTAGTTTTTAGTTACAAGTCATTCATCTTAATTAGGTTTATTCTTGTTCTTGATGCTATTATAAATTAAATGGTTTTCTTAATTTCCTTTTAGTGTATAGAAATGCAACCGTGTTAATTTTGTGTTCTACAACTTTGAATTTTTTTTGTTTCTTTGTTCTACTGTATAATGATCATGACAATTTGGGCAAAAGGAAAGCCATTTAGTATTTACCTTGGGAGATATTAAATGGTTTATTATTAAGTGATTTGTACAATCACCAACTATATTATTTCTTTAAACATTTCAAGAATCTTTGAAATTTGGTTAGTATTTTTAGTATTTTTCCAGCATTCATTTCTTAAGTCACGAGAAATTTACATGCCTGATGGGAAAATCTAGTCCCTCTCGACATGGCCACAAAAGAATGATGAATACAGAAAAAGGTATTCCATGTCAGTTCTCCATAAATATCATGATACAGGGCTATCTTACTTTGTGCAAACCTATGGGTTTGAGACAGAGAAAGAAAGGAGTGATGGTAAAAATTCTCTGAACTTTAGCAGAATTTATGCCTATTCTCTTTGAATATGGGTCATATTACTTTTATAGAGAACAAATGGTACTATAGTTCAGCCCTGTGACCTGTATCTATACAGAAATCCCTGGCCCCTCCCCAGCAATAGCTGTCAATTAATCCCCTTGATCTGCCTTATTGTCTCCCTTACAAACAATGGTATGCATGTGGTAGATGGGAAGTGATATATGAAAAAAATGTGTTTGTACAATAGATGAGGCGAATCTTTATAGTGAGCCAGCAAGTTTAAATTAAAAATTGTATAACCATAGATGAAGCAAGTCTTTATAGTGAGCCAGCAAGTTTAAATTAAAAACTGTATAACCATGAAGGAATGTTCCTCTATTCACCATAAATGGCATTGGTAATTATCAATAAGAAAATGTCACCTACTGCTTTCTAAAATTGACCTTGTAATTAAGAAGAGACTTAGTGGTTATGCCTGAAGGAGAAATAAGTTTTACAATAAGAAATATTACTTCTAGAGTATTTGGAAATGCAGATTTATTTTTACACTTTGCCATGTTTGGGTATTTTGGAGCTATAATTTTCTTTGGGCAATGAGACTTCCTTTGTGAAGTCACAAACTTGTAATACTAGGACTCTAAGAAATTATACAAAAAGGTGAATTCTATTCTTCCTCAGATGAGGAAATGGCCTTCTTAACTTTGATATACTACAGCACTGCCAAACATGCAAATGTGTCATTTGATGTTGGTGACTTATTTTTTCTTTATATTCAATTTTTCTACCATGCAATTATTTTCTCACTTTTTAAAATTATAATTTGCCAACCTTTTATATTGGCAGCCACCTTACTTATTACTTTTTATAATCCATTTCTTAGTCCATATTTTTAAAATTGAAAATAAATTTATATTTACAGATAAAAATTATACATAACTTTGTTCTTTTGTAGTATTTGTATTATTGGCAATGTTGCAAATTTAGATTCTTCAGAATAGAAATTTTAAAACAAAGGATTATTTTATGAATGTCATAGGTCTTAAGGTTGATTTTTAAATTTTTGGCTGAATATGTTTTGTTTCAGAACTGTAAAATAGAGAAGTGATATTTTCTTTTTTTTAAAAATCTCTCTCCACATTTGTTTGTTTGTTCTTATAGGAGATTGAAATGTATTGGACAGGCTTGTTCTTTTTCTGTTTCTATGTTTAAGGACAAGGTGGACTAATGGAGTCAGACTTGCTTATGAACAGTCTTACCTTTATACAACAGCTTGCATTAAGCAAATAACTCGTCTGAATTTATTTTCACATCTGGAAAATGGCAATAGTATTACTAAATATAGATTAGTATTGCAAAAATGAAATAATGTTTGTGAACTACTACTCAATAAATATCCAATAAATGTTTTTCTTCGTTTACACAGCATATACATTTGAGAAAAAAAAATTCAAGTTTTCAAAACTAAGCGAAGCTGGAAGATCAAATAGCTTTTATATTATTTGTTGATTGGAAAAAAAGATGGAAACTCCCCTATTCATTTCCTTAAGTTAGCCTAAATCTGACAGTAAAACAACACGAACTATAAAAGTAACATAAAAGAATACAAAGGAGAAAAAAATATATAACATATTAATTCTGCAGTTTAGTAAAATAATAATATGCTTTAATTATGAGGGATTTACTCTGGAAATGTTAGGACTGATCAAAATTAGAAAATGACTTCCGTAATTGATTATGTTATAGATCAAAGGAGGAAAATGTGTACGAATATTTTGATTGGTACTAAAAACACATTTGTTGAAATCAACAATATTCATTCCACATTTTCAAAGACAGTTTTTAACATGATATAAAAGCTACCTCAAACCATGTTAAAAATTATGTTAAATGCTGAAACAGCACAGACATTTCCTTTTGCAATCAAAAATTTCCTTGTAATCAAGAAAGTTCCCTTATAATCAAGAGGCTGCAGCCTCTGATCATTTGCATTTATTAAATGCTTCCTATATGCTGAGCCCCCAATCTAAATGGTCTCTTTTAATCTTGCCATTTACTTTAAGAGATTAATCTTATCCATTTTACAGATGAGAAAATGAGGCAACTAACCCTTAGGTATAAATGTAAATTGCCAGCTGGGCATGGTGGCTCTCATCTGTAATCCCAACACTTTGGGAGGCACAGGCGGGCAGATCACGAGGTCAGGAGTTCGAGACCAGCCTGGCCAAGATGGTGAAACCCCATCTCTGCTAAAAATACAAAAATTAGCCTGGCGTGGTGGCGGGTGCCTGTAATCCTAGCGACTCAGGAGGCTGAGGCAGGAGAATGTCTTGAACATGGGAGACGGAGGTTGCAGTGAGCACTCCAGCCTGGGCTACAGAGTGAAACTCCATCTCAAAAAAAAAAAAAAAAAAAAGTAAATGGCCTAACGTTACATAAGTAATAAATGGCAGAGTTAGGACTTATTCTAGGTCCTTGTAATTTTTGGATTCTTAAATATTCAGTGCTTTCTTACTGAACAAGAACTCTAATCATGTGCTCATGGCACCAGAAAATTAGGAAGTCTAAATAAATTGTTGAAGGAGTTTGATCTCTGTTCATTAAAAATAGTAGTTATCCACTGGGGGAAGAAATGGAACCTCTCTTAGACTTCCTTAAATTGTGGTTCAATTTAGTTTTTAGTGCTTCAAGTCTAAGAATGATAGTTCAGTTCCGTTTCTTACCACCCAAGGAGTTAATGATTAGAGTTTTCTGAGAAGATGACCACAAATTCATTGATTAGTTCACTCATAAAAATCCATTCAGAACCTACCTTTTGCTGTATATTTTCTTCAGGATGAGGGATATGGAGATGAATACAATTGAGTCTTTACTTTCAAGATACAGTTTAGTAGACCCAACAAGCATGTAAACAACCTAATAGTATGACATGAGTAACAATAAAAAGTTATACATGGTACACAGATATTGCACACAAGGTAATGACACACTATTGAAAGTCAGAGTGGCATGTTTTTAGGGATGTCTTCTTGAAGGAGACCACATTTGAAAAGTACTGTGAGAGTTCTATAAGAGTTCATCATGTAAAGTGAAATAGCAACCTGATGTTTCTTCAGGGAATCACAAACTATGTATTACATAATTAAGGGAAGTTTTTCTAACCTTATGGAATAATTATCTTCTAATAATTATGTAGTGTATTATTTCTATATTATCAAACTTATCAGATGCTTATTATTCAGGCCAATGCCACATTTTAAAATATAATTACTATCATAATTACTGGTATAAATAACAAATAAAATATGTTAAAGTGATCTGCTTTGATTTTATTCATTATGACATTTAAATGTAGCACCTAGGACTGTGGTGGCTTTCATAATGTCTTTAATGGAAAAGAATGGGATGAACACCACTGAACTGCAGCCATTCCTAATAGGGCTTGATTTAAACTTCTCCTCCCTGCCCATTTCATGTCCCTGAAAACCAGAAACAAGTTGGCCTTTCCAGAGTCCTTCACAGACTAACCATTTCCCCAATTACTTCTTTTATAAATTCCACAGCAATATGTAACTGAATCAGCTTTTTTTTATCTGAACTCCTTACTATATTGCAATAGTTTCCATCTATAGTGATTTATTCACTAGGTCAGTTACAATCTACATACTTATGTACTTGATATTTGCAATAAATTGTGTATTTCTAAAGGGCTGTAAGGGTATATAAATGCATATGTGTGTCCATGTATTTCTTTTATTAGTACAAAGAATTGGGTACATATGTACAGTTCTTCATATAAGTAGGTATGGAAGGAAAATGTATACATTAGATTAAAAAATACAAAGGATTTTGTCCTATATTGTATGGCTTTATCTTAACATTAACAGCTTAAATATAACTTAATAAAAGCATCTTCTTATACTCTGCAGCTCTCTGGACGGAAACACTCCACGGTTCATTGCTTTTGAGACAGGTTCTGACCTTTTCTAAGTTACTCACAGTGAGGAGATAACATGTCATATTTTTTTCTTGATAGACATTTTGAGGGTCTCTTGCATGGGATCTGAAGCTGAGTGTGCTGGGATAGAAGGGATTCACTCATTGTAATTCATTTGGAACACTTTGTAATCTTGAGTTTCCCTATCTCTCTCTAAAAATAATTAATGCTTCACAAAAGGTAATATCTCTTGAAGCAAATTTAATTTAAAAATCTATTTTAAGTGATAGTGAGGTGATGACACACTTCAGTAAATTGTGGATGTTCCAAATATTCTTAGAAATCAGTTTCGTGTGTGTGAGTGCTTTAAATTCAAGAATCACAAAAGAGAGAAAACCATAGCAATTCTGTTCTTTTTAAGGAATGCTGTTGATTATAATGATACTACTCAAGCTTATTAATCTAGCATCTTTAATTAAACTGGATAATGATGGAGTATATTTATTTAACAGAAAATGTTTAATTTTATGAAAAGAATATAATTTTCTGGCTTTACTTGTGTGGTCAGAGAAACCAGATTGTTTACATATCTGCTATAGCTACTCCTGTCACATGTGATGGTGGTATAATGAGCAATTTTGCCTAAGATTTTGATAAAGTAATCAAAAAACATAAAAATCCTCAATCTTTACAGTTTTTATACAAATGAAAAGTTGAGCAGATAAATGGAAATAATTTTGTTCAAGTCTTTTGTTTAATAAGGTGTATTGTATTCTGCAAAAATCTAAACCTGAATAGTGTTAACACTTGTTGATCTTTCTGAATATAATAGAGATCACAACTACAGTTCATATAAATATACTAAAAAGATATTATTTTCATCCATGCATTTATGTAACTTTTTTTAGCACTTACTATGTGCCAGCCACTATATAATAATTGGTTGTAAAACAGGATTACAGCTCTCATGGAACATATAGTATAACACTTTTTCTGTAAAGGTACAGATGGACAAATAAAATAATTAAAAACTAAGGTGCTGTTATAGAAAGTGATACAAGATACAGCATGGCCTCCCTTAGCTAAGGTTGTGAGTGTATTTGAGGTTATATTTAAACTGGGTCCTGATGGATAAACAATTGGAAGAATACTTCCGGGAAAAAGATAGTGCATTCAGAGACCCTGAATTGGAGAAAAGATCGGAAGATAGGAGCCAAGTGAGCTCCAGCAAGAGCATCTCGGAATGAGGTAGCAGTTAGCAGGGCCATTTCATGCAGGACCTTGCAGGCTGCAGTAAAGAGTTTAGGATTTATTGTCAATGGAATGGGATGCCATTGATCATTTTGGAAACTATTAACATCCAGATGTCATTTAAAATATATTATCCTGCCTGTTGTCATCAAAAACATTTTGACTGTGTCAGAAGTGGAAGTAGACAGGCTGGAGAGGGAGCTAAGAGAAAGACCCAAGGTCCTGGAGTTACTGAGACAGGGATTTGATAGTTTCCTATCCATTCGCTGCATTATGGGAGTGAACTTTTTTTTAACTAAAAACAGAAGGAATTAGCACATGAATTGATTAATATTCTAAATGCATGTCAAAGAATTTGCCATTATCAGTGATTTTGGTGCATGTCCTTCTATTCCTCTTCTGCTCTCTGTTTTTCTCTTTTTTTATGTGTTCTGGTTATTGTCACTTAACAGTATAATTAATGACCACATACCATTAAAGAATTTTCTACAATGTTATCTTTTAGACACAAAATTTTACTGCTTAGATATACTATATGTTTATTTAAATAACCCCTTGTTTTTTTAACTCTGGACTTGTTTTCAATGCTCTACTATAATAAACAACTTTTCCAGAGTTTTCACTCACAACATCTTAATGCCTATCTTGAATGATCTCCTGAGGATATATTATTTGTACAAAATCATCAGTTTCTCTAAAACAAATATCCATCATTACTGTGGCAAAACCACAGAACAATGAAGCCCAGTTGAGAGAAGGCTGTAGGGCAATCAGCTTGGTGCACTCATTAATAAATGGCTCATTAATACCCTTCAAAAGTGTCTCTCACCGCCACCAGAAGATGATTCAAATTTATATTTTAACAGTCCAGCATGTTATTAGTTTCAGGGACCGCCACCAGAAGATGATTCAAATTTATATTTTAACAGTCCAGCATGTTATTAGTTTCAGGGACTCTAAAGGTTTTAAACAAATGGTTGGAACTTTGAATATTAAATACACAGTTGGTAAGGTATATTTTCTCTAATCTTCTTCTAAAACAGCTCATGATTTGGAAAATGATTGGCAAATATCAGCTCCTCAATGCTCTCTTCTTTTTGCAGCAGGTTTTGAAGACTAGCAAGCACATGGTGAGGGAAACTATGCTGAAAATATGTGTTAAAATTTGTTTATCTATGTGTATTTAACAAAATATATTTTATATATTTACACATATGTACTTTTTCAGCTCATCAATAGCCTTGTGTATGGATTTCTACCTGCTTCAAGGGCTAGAACAAAATAATGATGAAATAGGCAACCTCATGGACTGTGGAACAAAATAAAATCCTAAAAATTCAGGGACCTCTGACTCCCAAGACAGTAACAAGTAAAGTTCTGAAAGTATTATTATTTTTTATTTTGATAGCTAGAAGCCAAGAATAGGAAGCCCTGGGGTAGAAAGCTTATGGAGCCTGTCTCTTCCACTTACTTGTCAAAAATATTTTTTAAAAAACAAGCTGCTGCTTTGCTTATGTACAATTCTGATTCAGTGGAAATATATGTCGTGGGGGAGGCAATTTTGTGATTCACTTAAGAAATGCTATTAATGTGGGAATTAAATAATAATTACAAATTAATACTAATTGATTTAATAATATTAATACTGCTTATATTTTTACAGCCTCTCTTCAAAACACCAGTCTGTTTGATCATCATAATAATTAACATTAGTAACAGAATCCTGGCTTCAAATATATCTTATAATCAAGTATTAATTTATAACACAGACAAAGCATAGCCTCTGTTTGAAGCATATGTGAAGCAGAAAGGATCAGTCTAAGCTCCACCTGCACAGCAGGTGCCACCCCTACCACTCCTACATCTCAGCCCTCAGCATAGTCCCAGAGGTAATCTGTTGAACCCTTCAGCATAATGGAGCACAGCTGGAAAGCCACTGTGGTACCCTGTGCCAAGAAGATGACAGTAAGAGTCTCTTCCATTTCTTTTTTCTTCAGATGAAGAAAATTAAGCCCAGAGAGCTCAATGATTTGTTCATTACCACAGAGCTACTGAGAGGGAGACGTTAGAGGGAAAGCGTTTTATGCCTATAGAGTTCTCATATCACTTTTCTTTAATTACATTTACATGTGGTTACGTGTGTGTGTGTTTATTTTATGGGGAAAGGAGGAACAGGTAGCATACAATATGAATAAAGACCTACATGTGAAAACTTAGGCAAGTCACTTTCCCAACCATAAAATGAAAGCTTAAATGATAGATAAACCTTAGCATATCCAAAATTAAATTATTCTGTTATCAGATGACCCTTAAACAATATGGGGTGGGGGTTAGGGTTGTTTATCCCCTGTGCAGTCGAAAATCTGCATTTAATTTTGACTCCTCCAGAACTTAACTACTAATAGCCCACTGTTATCTGGAAGGCTTATTAATAACATAAACAGTAGATTAACACATATTCTGTATGCTATGCGTATTACATACTATATTCTTACAATAAAGTAAGCAATAAAAAAGAAATATTATTAAGAAAATCATAAAGAAGAGAAAATGTATTTACTATTCATTAAGTAGAATTCAATCATCATGAAGATCTTTACCCTTATCATCTTCACACTGAGTAGGCTCAGAAGGAGGAGTATGAGGAGGAGTTAGTCTTGCTGTCTCAGGGATGACAGAGGCAGAGGAGGTGGAACAAAATCTGCATAAAGTTAGACCAAGGCAATTTAAACCTATATTGCTCAAGGGTAAAGTGAACTTATCATTTAAGGTGAGTTAAAATTTTATTATGAAATTTAGATTTGTTAATGAAAATCTAAATTTTAAATGCACATTTTATGTCATTGCTATTGCCTCTTTTTTGCTACCAAATATATTTAATAAAAACTCTTAAAAATCCAAGGAGCTATTTTCTTAATTTTATTTTCAGATTTATAATTAGTACTATAGAAATGTAACTTATTTTTGTGTTCTGATTTTGTGTCTTGCTATTTTGCTGAATTCATTTACTAGTTCTATCAGATTTGGGAAGAAACTTTAGAGTTTTCGGCATGTAAGATCATATCATCTGCAAACAGGAGTAATTTTACGTCTCCCTTTTCAATTTGCATGTTTTTTAATTTTTATTTTATGTTTTTGCCTAATTGCCCTGGCTTGGGATTTCAGATAAACAACCCTATTCACAAATGGGCAAAGGATTTGAATAGATATTTTAAAAGAACATATACAGATGGCCAATTAATCATTAAGCATGAAAAGATGCTCAAAATCATAAATCATTAGAGAAATGCAAATTCAAACCACAATGAGATACCACCCCACCACAAAACTGCTGTCAAAGAAACAAATTAACAGGGTTTTTTTTTTTTTTTCACTTACAAATGGGAGCTAGCTATGAGTATGCAAAGGCAGACAAAGTAGTATAATGTAGTGAACACTGGAGAATCAGAAGAGGGGAGGGAGAAGTGAGCTGAGGAATGAAAAACTACTTGTTGGGTACAAATAACACTACTCAGGTAATGGGTACACTAAAATCCCAGACTTCATCATTATACAATTCATCCATGTAACCAAAATCCACTTGTACCCCTAAAGCTATGGAAATAAATATTTTTAATAAAAAAATAACAAGTTTTGGCAAGAACTTGAAGAAATTTGAAACTTTGTACACTGTTAATGGGATTTAAAATGGCACAGCCACTGTGGAAAACAATGCGGTGATTCTTCAAAGACTTAAAGATAGATTTACCAGTTATCCAGCAATATCCCTTCTGGGTACATACCACAAAATAATGAGAAGCAAGATCTTGAAGAATATTTGTATACCCATGTTCATAGCAGCATCATTTACAATAAATAAAATGTTTGAACAACCCACGTGTCCACCAACAGATGAATGGATAAGCAAAATGTGGCATCTACATATGATGGATATTATTTGGCTATAAAAAGTAAGATAATTATGGTTTATGCAACAACTTAGATGAGGTACCTAGAGTTGTTGAAATCAGAGACAGAGAGCAGAATGGTGGTCGGCAGGAAGGGGAAATGGTGATTTATTGTTTAATACATAAAATATTTCAGTTTTGCAAGATGCAGAATTCTGGAGATGGATAGTGGTGATGATTGTACAACTATATGAATGTACATGATACCACTGAACTGTATACCTAAAAATGGTTAAGATAGTATATTTTAAGTTATGTGTTTTTTGTTACAATTATAAGAATTGAAGAGAAAAACCAAGGACAAAATCATTTTGCCACTCATAAAACTTGATAGATTTTGAAACAGATCCTAAAAAAAAAAGAGCATATGGTTTATTAAATATTACTTTGCTCTGGAGTTGCCTGGTTTTTAAATAACTAATCTTAGCATGTTTTCATATGCCTGTTAAAAAAATCCGTACATTTATTTGTTTAGAAGGCTCTCCTAATACCTGATTTATAATGATATGCTATCACATTTAAAGGAAAAAGGATAAGTTCCAGCTTGTCTTGAGAATTTGTTTTTGCAGCTAGCAGCCTTCAGAGGTAGGCACCTGTGAATTCTTAGTAACTTCTCTAATCTCAGTCAGTTTTGGTCGTTGTGCATGTTGACACTGAGGGGAAAGCAATTAGTAAGGAACCAGACCTTTTTTTTCATCAACTAACTACAGCGAAGCTGTGCACTTTTACCTCATTTGCAAAAGTATTCTATGAAACATATTGAAATTTTTGCCTGACGATTGAGTTTTCATATTTTATCAGAATAAAAATGATGAGAATTACAAGATGTCAGAGTAAATTGTGAAAACTAATGATGCAATAGAAAGCAAGTAAAACATACACAGTGCACTTCCCCCTTATTGCGTTTTTTGTTCTGAATCTTTCAAATACAGATTGTAATAGAAAACAAACTTTCTCTTACTATACTTTGTCAGTCTTTGTCTTGGTGATAACGAGCCACTGGCAGTCACGAAGCAGCAGTCTCATGCTCTCGTTAATGTCAGGACTTAAGTCACAGGAAATCTCATGGGATTGATTCCTGGCTCTGGCACTCATTTTTGTTTTGTTTTGTTGTATGATTGTTTTATGAGTGAGCAAAAATCTAAACAGCCTTTCAGCTGGTTTAGGTGAGAAGGGGAACATTCTTATTTTTATGCCTGTGCAGTTCTGTTAATGACTCTTAGACTTTTTATTTTAATATGCAAGTGGCTTGTTATTTTTTAGCAGAAAACCCACATTAAGTAAACAACTATTCAACTCTGAGTAGTTCATGTAAATCCTAACTTGCCTGGTTAGTAATTTCTTCATATACAAATTATAAAATAAGATGGAGAATAAATTTTTAAGAAGGCTGAATCAAATTATGACCTCTATTTCTTCCTTTCCTTTCCCTTTCCTTTCCTTTCTCTCTCTCTGTTACTTTTTTCCTTTCTTCCTTTCTCTTTCCCTTCCTCCTTTCCTCCTTCCTTCCTTTCTTCCTTTTTCTTTCTTTTTTTTTGTTCTTCCTTTCTTCTTTCCTCTCTCCCTCCATCCCTCACTTCTTCTGTCTTTCTCCCTCCCTCCCTTCAGCCCTCTTCCTTTCCTTCTCCCTTTATTTCTCTCTCCCTCCCTCACGCCCTCCCTGCCTTTCTCCCTCTCTATTGTGAAATGTATGATTTTCATGTCCTTTAGCCTCAGTTTCATTAGTTTAAAGAGGTTGTTGGGCTAAATGGTATCTGAGGTCCCTTCTACTCTAATATGCAATGACTGTGGTTCTAGTGGTGGGTTCAGGAGAAGAGTAACTGCACCAGATAATAACCTGGACATTATTAGTGTGTGATCCTGATGCTCTCTTTTCCTTTTACAATGACTTCGAAACATCACACACACACACACACACACACACACCCCTGCACATCTGTTAAGCCAGCTTTGTAATAATAATCCAGATTTTATATGAAATATAAAATTTAAGTCTTTGTACAATATGAGTATTATTTATCAGAGTCTCAGCAGGGAAATATATTAAATCATTTAACACTATTCAGAAATCCACATCAGATTCAACAAAAGTGACTCATGTACATAACTATCCACAGCAAAGTTCAAGATAAAACATTGTAAAATTGTACACTTGTGCATGCTAGCGTAAGAAATGGATAGGATGGATGTGATTTCTTCTTTCATAAAGGAAATGTGAAGTGGGTGTTAAAATTATGTTGGCTTGTGTTTCTGAAAGATGAGATGGCTGAACTCTATGTAAAGGTATCTTAGACAAGCAAATGATCCTGTAGCGGGATCACAGAAAATAATTACCCTCCACAATGGGGTATACAATATGAATTTTTTTCACTTGTTCTCAGGAAGTTTTCGTTTTAAACACATGAGCCATGTGTTCAAAATTTATTTTTCACGTAATGCCTACATGAAAATGATTTAGACAGGTGCCCAGTGGGAGTTAAGGTGATGCAAGGGAAGGGGTGATTATTGACAACCTGTCCTGTGTTCTTAGTGTCATATGGTAATATGGTGAATATGGCATTAAAGCAGGAGAAATTTATTTCTAATAATGTTTGTAGAAGCTTTTAAAGGAAATGCTAGAAGTTCATAAACCACTGTGTGGCCTATTTTCTAAATTCTTCCCTTTTTATGAACTTCAAAGAAAGTGGTTCTCTTTGTCATCTAGGAGGACTATAGACTATGGACCAGGAGGCCATCTTTCTGTTTGTTTTTTTTGTTTGTTTGTTTGTTTTTGTTTTTTTATTATTATACTTTAAGTTTTAGGGTACATGTGCACAACGTGCAGGCTTGTTACATATGTATACATGTGTCATGTTGGTGTGCTGCACCCATTAATTCATCATTTAGCATTAGGTATATCTCCCAATGCTATCCCTCCCCCTCCCCCCACCCCACAACAGTTCCTGGTGTGTGATGTTCCCCTTCCTGTGTCCATGTGTTCTCATTGTTCAATTCCCACCTATGAGTGAGAACATGCGGTGTTTGGTTTTTTGTCCTTGCGATAGTTTGCTGAGAATGATGGTTTCCAGCTTCATCCATGTTGAATGACTTTGAGAAAGTTAGGAAGCATCCCTGGTCCTGAGTTCCCTGATGTATAAATAAAAGCATAATCCTCTGGAGGCTTTTCCAAATCTACCAGTCCACGTTGAAACTAATAATAGTGATAATACTCAAGGTATTTCTGGTGTTTCTTATTTGCCATGCAATGTGTTAAGTGCTCTGTAAAGTGATCTCAGTGAAGCAAACATATAGAGGAAAATATTTACAATATTCATAAACATTTTCTTGCTTTCCACATGAAAAAGCTGAAATTTAAAGGAGATAAATGATGTACCCAAGGGTACCTTGTAAGTTACTGACCATATATGAACTTAGGCTGTCTACTGACAAAGTGTTGGTTTTACCCACCAGTCCCTCAGCACTGCCTCCTCCCTTTACAGATAACAGGGTTGTTGAGAAAATTTTAAGCAAATTAGTAAAATAATCAGATTGCTTCTCTTTTCTGTCTTTCTCTCCCTCCCTCCCTCTCGCTGTACTCTTACTACTCCATGAGTTACTTTGTACACTGTACACTATTTCAAATGCACATTGTTTTACAAGTTTTTATTCTGTTAGAATGCCTTGGCCAACAAAGAAGACTTCATTGGGGTGAATCTTATGGTCTGCTTGCTTCACAGAAAGGTTTATGGATAAGACTGAGATACAAACTTATTTGTAAAATTATAGTGATTCAATAAATACAATGTAAGGAAAAGGCTAACAGTTGATTTCAATGAAATCAGGCATCCTCCTGAAATAGAACCATTCTCTCCTTCTCCCCCCTTTTTCAACCTTCCCTTTAGCATGTGTCATTTCACACTTTCACACTCGTTTTGCTATGTGCTGCAAATTAGCAGAAACCCTTAGGAAAATTTGCAAGTGTTGGCAACAAATCCAAGTTGCCTTTCTTAAGTTGTGTGCTGTGGCCTTAGAAACCTCTCCTCTGTGATAACCAGAATCTTGGCACAGGGACTTAGGTGAGCTGAGAAATCTGCATCTGTGCTTTTAATTCTGTGTAATCATTTGCTTCCAAATAAAGCCATTCATTAAGCAGCAATAATAACCTTTGAAGAGTGCTTTACACATTTGTGGCTAGACTTTCAGCCCTGCCTTGCTGAGTTACAAGTAAGTTAATTTTCCATATCATAAGTGATTTTTTTCTATAACCTTACTCTGGCTCATTATATTATTCTATCATTTTTTTTTCTCTTTGTCTCAATTATTCCTTAACCTGCCCCTCCCTCCTTTTTTTCTTGTTTTTAAATTATTTTCTTTCTTTTCTTCCCTTTCTTATGTCCTTCCTTATTTCTTTATCTTGATAAATAGTTTATGCATCACTATAAACTATCATAAGTACATACATATTTATATATGCATCTCTACATATAGGGATATACATATAGCCCTAGAAACAAAAATGTAGTAGTATCATATATTCTTTCTTATAAAACTTAGCCCCTGCAGTTGGAGATTTCTTTAGTAACTGCACCCAACACAGGAATGAAGAGATTAATTGGGATTTTTGCTGGTGGTTATCTTGAGTGTGTGGACTATAGAATCATCATGAACTCTAAAAGCCAAGTATCAGTAGAGCAATGCAGTTGGAAATTTCTTTTACCTGGACCAATGTTGGTGGGAAGAATGAATTAAAATAGCTTTTTCACAGTACGTTTTTAAAATCTAGAAACATGTTTATCCTAGTTGTATATTTAACTTGGTCCTTAAAGAACAAATAAGAAATAAGAAGAAGAACAATTTGGTTGGAGAATGCTGCAGATGGATTCACATTTGTCTAGAAATGCCAAAGCAAACTTTCTAAAGTATACATAGTCAGAATCTGGTGGAGATAGAGTAGGGAGAGTTGTTTTCACCTGTTCTGTTAATTAATCTGAATATATGGTTTTATTATATAGAAATGAAGAAAATAGAGGATGCATAAAGAGGATGCATAAAGCTAATGTCTGGCTGGAAATGGTCATCAATTAAATACATTTAGCCATAATGAAAGGCAAAGATTGACAGGTAGTAGCAACATTCCAGAAA
The DNA here is from genome assembly GCF_028885655.2 of Pongo abelii. Taxonomy (NCBI): domain Eukaryota; kingdom Metazoa; phylum Chordata; class Mammalia; order Primates; family Hominidae; genus Pongo; species Pongo abelii. The sequence continues at coordinate 29,630,205 of NC_071998.2, forward strand.
TCTTCTTTTTTTTTTTTTTTTGAGATGGAGCCTTGCTCTGTCACCCAGGCTGGAGTGCAGTGGCGTAATCTCAGCTCACTGCAGCCTCTGCCCCCTGAATTCAAGCAATTCTCCTGCCTCAGCCTCCCAAGTAGCTGAAACTACAGGCGTACGCCATGCCAAGCTAATTTTTGTATTTTTAGTGGACATGGGGTTTCACCATGTTGGCCAGGCTGGTCTTGAACTCCTGACCTCAAGTGATCTGCCCACCTCCTCCCAAAGTGCTGGGATTACAGGCATGAGCCACCGCACCCAGCCACACATTCCAGAAATCTTGAATGTAAGTCAAAACTTCAAATTCTATCCAATGAACAATGATATGTCAAGGGAATTTTGAAAACAAGGAATTAGAATAAAGATAAGAAGAATATGAATGCATTGGTAGTGCAGGAAGGAACTAGAGTCCTGGAGAAAAATTAGAAAGCTATTGGCATATTTAGGAATTAAAGTACCTTAATACTTGCTAATAGCCAGCCATTTAATAAATACTCTTTGGTTGAATGAATAAAGGAATGAGGTAACCTTTAGTCTACACATGGTTGGTGAAATAAAAAATAAAAAAGGAAGGAAGAAAAACGGAGTCATATAAAAACCATAGAGAAGGCTTAAGTATTGATGGGAGGTGGGAAATGAAGAGAAGGAAGAGTTAAAAATGCCCTGACACCAATGGCTGGAAACTTGATAGAAAGAGAAGTGTGTCTTGTTCTGAAAACAACCACTTCTAAAACCATTTTCAATGGATAACTAAAACAAGCACAGCAATAAAGTAATTCTATTTTACTCTCCTCCTTTTACTTCTAGAATGTGTATATGTATGTGTCTGTGTGTTTCTATTATGTGGTAAATGCTACAAATCTAATAGTGATAGAAGTAAATTTAATACATTTTTAAATGGAGGAAAAGCTACGTACATGAAGGAATTGATGAGGTTGGTACTAGAAATAACAAATTAAATTGAATTTGATGTGACAGTAAGACCTCTAAATAGAGGCGATGGGCCCAGACTCCCCTGAGAAGACAGGAATGTAGACACAGTTTTAGAGTTAACTATGATAGAGGTTTCTTCAGAATGAGCACTCTCTTTGAAGGACCCAATTCTATTTCAATTGAGAGGACACATATTAATATAACAATGTTGAATAATAATACAGTGTTGCTAAAGCTCAAGAGAGAATAAGAAATAAAATGCCTTAAATTAAATATACAAGTTACGTAATATATATTAGTGTTCTTTGAAAGTTTTAAACTTGCAGAATATTAAAACGTCAGTGAACCTAATCAAAGGCTTCTACAATAAGATCCCTTGGCAGGGATTTGGTTTTCAGTGTTTTCTTTCTATACCTCCTAAAGAGAAAGGCACACTCCTCCTTATTGAGTTAGATCTTTTTAAATTTAATTGAAAATTAAATTTCCGCTGGCTTGCTCCAAATTAAATTCCTCAGTCAAAGGTTTATATGGCAAGCTCAAAGGTGTAGTCCTTCTGGAATTTTACACATACACAGACACACACACACACACACACACACACAGCGGCTGAGCCTCTAGTTTTAACAGCAGTCACATTGTTCCATACATTTCAGTAGCTACTACTTTCTACTGTAAAAGTCACTGCAGCTCACTTATGGATGAAATTATTCAGCCTTGCCATACCTACAGTGGCAAAAAATGATTACACAAAGTGAGATTACAATAAAGAGCTGATTGTCAGGCCTGAATGCAGGTGCCCAAGTGATGCAAGTATGCCTGGAATATTTCAAAAGAAATTTATGTCAAAAGAAATATTCCAGGGATATTCCAGGGAGAGGCAACATTTAGCCTCTCACTATCCAAGCTTTAGCTCAGCACAGTAGTGCTATAGGTTCTCATACTTCATATATTTTTTTCTTTTGAATATAATTACATACATTTTATGGTACATTGTAGAAATTCCTTTCTGACAGAATATTCTTTTTAGTAATATAATTTAGAGTAAATAAAATCTATGAGACTTTCAGTTTTCAAATTCTTGAAATAGAGTACCTGTTAGGTTTAATAATTTTTTAAAAAGAAAATTAAGTTAATAAACTTAAAGTAAGCTGGCTTTTTTTCTTTAAACCTCTACCACGAATCATTTGGAGAATATATTTATTCATCTATTATAGAAAAGAGCAACATATTGTTTTAATAATACAAAAAAAGCACAGAAATAAGCAATGAAAGAAAGCTTACTTATTAGCATGTGCTGAAAGAAAGAAATACAAAAGACACCTTTGAAGAAAGTAAGTTGAGATATAGGGATATATTTTTAGAGATATTTGGGACAAAAATTATGAATGTGTATTAGCAAAGAAAAGTTATTCATACATGAGTGTTACCAACTTCTACTTGGTCTTTTAGGGGAAAACATTTTGGCTTATTGGGTCAGATTCTGGGCTTCCTTTGGTATAAAAAATAGGTAAAGACAGAATTAGAGAGATAATTAAAGAAAGCAGAGAGACTAAATTAATCTTCATCTTAAGGAATTGGGAGAAGAATAGAGATGATGCCAAAAAAAGGATTTAATTCCATTTTAAAAATCTTATATTCATATTCCATGTGCAAATAACTGTACCAAGTGCTTCTAGGGTCTGAAATTGAGTAGGACCCAGTCCCTGATCTCCAACAGGCTCACAATTTTATAGGCAGGAACCAGATTACTATTATGTAAACTCTGCTTCTTGCCAAACTAGATTAAAGTTTCATGCATGTTATTCTGGGAGTCCAGGAAAAGTTGAGGTCATCCTTTCAAAAAAAAAAAAAAAGGAGAGGGGTGGCATTGTCATAATTATTTAAAACAATGGCATTTTAGTCATTCTTTGAGAACAGGGTAGGGCCTTGATAAGTTTAGAAGAGGTTAAATAAAGGTATTGCGGGAAAGACAACAATCATAATTACTGCATTCATCAGAATCCTGGCAGGACAGGTGGCACTCCAATGATATACATTACCATTTCTAGAACAGAAAGAGCCAGAAGAGCTAGCTGTCAGACCTGAAGAGAAGCTGTAGCCATGAGAAACAGCCACCTTATAGAAGCTGCAGCCTTTGACAGAGTAATGCAACCCCTGCCATCCTGTAGAGGAGCTGGGAGGGAGCCTTGGGAATAAATACCCCGAAGTTTCTCTCCATTCATCTCCTACAGGAACCTCTCTTTGCACTACTCCAACCAGACACCAAAGAGAAAGGAGCCCGTTAATTAAGTCCATGAAGTTCAGCATTTTGGAATACAGAGCCAGTGGGAAAAGTACAAGGCAGATCTGGAGCAGCAGAGGGGAAATATTCAGCCAGCACAGTCATTATCACCTTTATCATCACTAAAGTTGACTAATTATCAAAGTTATCTTAATGACAGTTCACATGTGTTATCTCATTTATTTTTCACAAAAACCCTAGATAGGGTATCACTATTTTATGCATTAAGAATCTGAGGCATTGAAAAGCCTAGTAACTTGCTCTTCATACCACAACTCTTAAGTGGTAGAGACCTGATGTGATTTTACCAAAACCCTGCTTTTTCTACTGCACATTCTACCTTCTTTTCAATGAAGAGGTTAAAAGTTTAAGGTGTTTGGGAACTATCCTTTTGAAATGTTGCTGAAGCAGGGGGTCCACTGAGAAAGAAGAAAGAAAAAACGTGATGGGAAAGATAGCCTGGGATGTAGTAGGGAAAGGGTTGGCTCTCATTGTGTGCATGTCATGTCAGATGTGTGCCTTAGAAAAGGACCTTTGTAGAGTTAATTCTGATCTAAACAGAGATGATGTGTTGGAGGAGAGAGTGAAGGAGAGCAGATACCTAAGAGGAAATGAAGAGAGGAAGGAAGGGAGGGAAGGAGGGAGAGGGAAGAAGGAAGGGAGGGGGAGTGGGGCAGAGAAGTTAGGAGGCAGTGTACAGATCTGCTGGAAAGATTCTTCATGGCAGAAAGTTGTAAAATCATTGATGATTTTTGTTATACTTGTCATTCGCTGTTTTTTGACACCTTGATGATGATTTCTTATTTTCTAATCTCACTTTTTTCAATGTTTTATCTTCTACTCTGCGTTAGATTTATATATAATATGAAGTTTTAACTGCGACTATTCCTCTTTTCACATACTAACACTTTTTTCAACAAATGGGGGGCAAGAAAAGAGAGAGGAAATATAAATAAAAGAAAATAGAATTTGTTTTTTGTTTCATAATGCCTATCCTAAGTTATTGTTTTTTCTTTAGTTGTGTGGCTATAAGTACTCATAAAATGACAAAATAGATAAGGGAGGAGATCCCAGGCTGCATTACATTAACTGTATCCACCTGGGTGGGGTTTTAGAATTGCTTATGTTGCCCTAGTAAGGCCTTGGTCACTTAAATGCCAAAAAAGCTAGTCTTTCCTCATAAATCTTACCCTTTTTTTTCAATCTAAAGAACATTTAAACATATTTACAAGAAAAAAAAAAACAACCCCATCAAAAGGTAGGCAAATGATATGAACAGACACTTCACAAAAGAAGACATTTATAGGGCCAACAGATATAAGAAAAAAAGCTCAACATCACTGATCATCAAAGAAATACAAATCAAAACCACAGTGAGTACCATCTCATGCCAGTCAGAATGGCAATTATTACAAAATCAGGAAATAATAGATGCTGGCGAGGCTGTGGAGAAATAGGAATGCTTTTACACTGTTGGTGGGAGTGTAAATTAGTTCAACCATTGTGGAAGACTGTATGGCAATTCCTCAAGGACCTAGAACCAGAAATACCATTTGACCCAGAAATCCCATTACTGAGTAGATACCCAAAGTATTATAAATTATTCCACTATAAAGACACATACACACATATATTTACTATAGCACTATTTACAATAGCAAAGACATAGAACCAACCCAAATGCCCATCAGTAACAGATTGGATAAAAAAATTTGGTACATATATACCATAGAATACTCTGCAGCCATAAAAAGGAATGAGATCATGTCCTTTGCAGGGACATGGGTGAAGCTGAAAGCCATCATCCTCAGCAAACTAACACAGAAACAAAAAACCAAACACCACATGTTCTCACTCATAAGTGGGAGTTGAATATTGAGAACACATGGACACAGGGAAGGGAACAACACACACCAGGGCCTGTTGGGGGTTGGGGGTAAGGGGAGGGAGCTTAGAGGATGGGTCAATAGGTGCAGCAAACCACCATGGTACAAATATACCTATGTAACAAATCTGTACAGTCTGCACATTTATCTCGGTTTTTTTTTTTTGAAGAAATAAAGAAAAAAAAAGAACATTTAAAATCTTAATTGTACCCTTGTTTTGTCACTACATGTCTTTCACTTATTTATAAAATATAACATTATATTTTGTTTTTCATATATAAACATTGTACATATGATTATTAATAATGCAAACACATTTCCCTATGTTAATGTTCCTGGTGTTTAGGAGCAGTCACCTTGATTCAATGTCCATGAAAGAAATAAAAAACAGAAAAAATGATTTCAAAAGATCTCTTGCAGTTCTGTGTAACATTCAAACACCCTCATATGTTGAACTAATTTATTTTTCAGAACTTCTTACATGCTCCCTTTACCTTACTCGTGTTGTTCTCTTAAATTTCATCTTTTGTTAATGTTTTCCTGCACCTGCATTAAGCTTTAAGTTTGAGAAAGCCTCTATCAACCATCATTAATTACACTTTTGTCTCAACTCTTCTTTGTTCATGGGTACCTTTGATAATTATTTGTTCAAGGTTTAAGCTATCAAAACACTATGCATAGAATATTATTAACGATACCTTACAATGCATGTTGTTTTACAAGGCACTTTTATATCCCTTAGTCATGTTATTCTTAACTCTCCAACAAACCACTTGTTTAAACCAGTGGTATACTGGTAAATGTTTTACATCTAGGTCTTTTGGGTAGAGGGAGCCCTGGTTTGTAGTGCTTGCTGGTTTTCATGATGTAAATTCATCTACCATGCCTAATTTTAAGCTATTCATATGACATCATTGAACATGGAGCTGGAAAGAGGTGTTCATAATTGACTCTTACATGCCAGTATGAGCCAATTCCTGCACACTACTGGAACTGGAACTTAGGAAAATTCATACGTTCTGTGAGCTCCCACAGATCATAAGACACAGAGTTAGCACTTGGATCCAAGTTCTGCTGAATCCCCATAAATTAATTCTCTTCACAAAATAGGCTATAGTGCAAAGATATAATTGTATCTTGGGCTGGTCTTTCCGGTTCCAAAGGGTCACAATAGAGTCACTCTGTCTGCTTTAGACACCCCCATTGCATTCCGTGGTCAGCTCCATTGTGTCCACATAGATGGACCTGCCACTATTATTTGCTTCCAACAAAATAATGCTGCAAAATTAAACTGACTGCTTTTTGGACACCATAGACCATTTATTTTAATTTTATAAACTAAGCTCTACTTCAAGTATGGTCTTAGTTAAGTAATTATTTATATTGATTCTTCAACAGATGCCTTCAATATGTTCAAAATAGGTATTACTTTTAAAAATCTGCCCACTGCAAATATGTCAGATGTAGAATCTTAGAACTGAAAATGGAATGAACATTAAACATCTGTAAATCAATTCCCCTAATTTAACATAATGCCTAATGTAATTCAGAACTCTGCCTTCTTGGGAACTCTTTCTAATACTCTAAGCCAGTTCCAACCAGAATCCTTCCCTGATCATCACAGGAAGTATTAACCCCATAGTATTTCATAGTGGGTGGAAAATGGTCACTTCATGGTTTAAATTTGCATTTCTTGGATTACTCTGAGGATGAACATTTTATTTATGTTTTCCATTTATTTGTATTTCTTCTTTAATGAATTATTCTAACCATGTTGTCCCTATGTTTCTATTTCTCATCATTTTTAACATTTGTAATTATTTTTATTTGCCTAATATTTACATGTAAATCTACAAATTATTACAAGGGTCATAATTTATGTAATCGGTCTAACACTTCCAATATTTATATACTTTTCAGTTTCACTTTCATAACGAATGTTATGATAAAAATATTTCTGTACATATTCATTACTATTTCCCTAGGATAAATTCCTAGAATTTGACTCAGGTCAAAGGCTACACAGACTTTTAAGGTTTTTGCTTTATGTTGCTTAAGTCCCCAGAAGAAACGTTTGCTAGTCTATGTGTCCATTTTCTCAAGCCCCTCATATTTGCAGAAGAATGCATATTTAATTATTGTTGGGGGTTTAGTATTGGGAAAAATTATTTGGCAGATTTTCTCTTCTGGTAGGATATTTGGATGTGCTAAATCCTATTGATGATGAAGGAGGTGAGAAGATGCTGCCAAACTCCCCAAAGCTTGGGCAAATGCCTTTGAATAATATTATCCCCTTTGTCCTACAAAGACAGAAATATATCTTTTTGCTGCATTGAGTTTTTGACTGTGATTAAACTGAGATGGAATGAGAGTCTCCTTGAATTTTGTCACTCAGGGAATTTGAATGTAAGAGGAAAAAGGGTTAAGTGAAAGGCCTTGAGATACTTAGCCAATCTCCTAGACACCATTTGCATGCCATCCTTCAAAAATTACGTTTCCTGAATCAATAAAAATATAAAGAAATATGCAGGTTGTTAAAGCAAAAAATTATACAAGTTATAGAGCCTTTTTTGGCCTTCCGTCTCTCAATCTGGTTTTTACTCACCTTCTTACCTGCTCTAACATACAGTTTCTCTTCATCTAGTATAGGTTTCTACTTCTCAGCGTGCTGTGAGATTTTATAATAGACTGTTGGCCCCAACTGCATATTCAAAAACCCCTCTTTTCTCTTTACCTATATTGCTTAACTCTTTTCTGAATGGATTTTAATCCCTGTTAACAAATTATCTTATTTTACATTTTTGCCAAACTGTATCTAAGCTGGTTTTATACCAAATCAAGTTATGTAAGTAAGATTTATGGAAATGAGAACCAAAGAAAGGAAATCACTATAGAAATGTTTATTCATAACCAGATTATAAAAAGGATTTCTGCTAAACTTGTGCTAGAAAGTAAAATGAATATATTTGTATATTAAATTACCACTAACTCTTTGCAACAGATAAAACTAAACTTTTCATTCAACGCCTTCTAAATTCAGGTACAGTGTTAGGTAACAGAGTCCCCGTATATATCATTGATGCTGTAATCCACCTTAAATAGTCTGACCTCCGCATAACATGGGTTATGCAAATAATTTCTGTCCAGTTCCTGATCAGTCAGGGTAATCATAACACTGACTAATCTTTTCTGTCTCATTTTCCAGCCTGGCAGTTATAATGGCATTCCTTTAACATGCAAATTTATCTCCACCAATAATTTTCTTTTATTCTCAATGTATGACTTTTGCTACAGAACGTAAATGACATTTATTAAAGCCTATTGGAGTACATGTATAATAGCACTATAGAGAGGTACAAAGATCACAGAATTTGGGGAGATGTTGGCCAAATAATACATATTTGCAGTTAGATGGGAGGAATGAGTTTAAGACATCTATTGGCCGGGTGCGGTGGCTCACGCCTGTAATCCCAGCACTTTGGGAGGCTGAGGCAAGCAGATCACGAGGTCAGGAGATCGAGACCATCCTAGCTAACACAGTGAAACCCCGTCTCTACTAAAAATACAAAAAATTAGCTGGGCGTGGTGGTGGGCACCTGTAGTCCCAGCTACTCGGGAGGCTGAGGTAGGAGAATGGTGTGAACCCGGGAGGTGGAGCTTGCAGTGAGCTGAGATTGCACCACTGCACTCCACCCTGGGTGACAGAGTGAGACAACGTCTCAAAAACAAAACAAAACAAAAAAGACATCTATTGTACAGCATAGTATTGATAGTTAACAATAAAATGTCTTCTTGTAAAATCCAAAGTGTGGCTGTTAAATATTCTCACCACAAAAATGATAACAATGTGAGGTAATACATGTGTTAATTAGCTAGATTTATCCATACCATACTGCGAATATATATATACTTCAAAACATCATGTCATACACAATACATACAATTTTATGTCAATTTAAAAATAAATAAATGTGAAAAATAAATACAGTTTTTATTTTTATATATCTTATCCTCCCAAGAATATATTGAAGGATATGGATCCTATTCTACTTTTACTGCCTCTTCCATAGGAGTTAGTAGGAGTTATACATATTATCAAGACTCATTACATGCCAAGTGATAGAACTCTTCTTAGAAAATTAAGTTTAGGATTATTTGGAAGGAAGTACTCATGAGTTACTGGACAAACATTCCTGAGAAGAATGCATAGGCAAAGATAATGAGCCCAGGGCATCATCTTTTTACATGTAAACTTATTATGATTAGTAAAGGAGTAGGCTAGATTAGGAAAATACTTGCAAAATCATCTTGAAGGATAGTGAATCATTGTGGTTTTCTATCAGACATAAAGTAAATCTGAACTCTTAACCTCTCTGATTTTACTTCCCACTCCTCAACTTTTTACTAGGTTCTCTCTAGGAAGCTGGCCAACTTGCTAGTTCTCAAAACCTCAAGGAAGTTTCTCTCTCAGAGCACTTGTTGATCTGTCTGCCTGAAATATTGTTCTCCCAGATAACTGCATGGATGAACCTTTGATTTAGTCAGGACTTTTTTTTTTTTTTTTGAGATAGAGTCTCGCTCTGTCACCCAGGCTGGAGTGCAGTGGCGTGATCTCGGCTCACTGCAAGCTCCGACTCCCGGGGTCACGCCATTCTCCTGCCTCAGCCTCCCAAGTAGCTGGCACTACAAGCGCCCACCACCACGCCCGGCTAATTTTTTGCATTTTTAGTAGAGACGGGGTTTCACCATGTTAGCCAGGATGGTCTCGATCTCCTGACCCTGTGATCCGCCCGCCTCGGCCTCCCAAAGTGCTGGGATTACAGGCGTGAGCCACCGCGCCCGGCCTAATCAGGACTTCTTAAATGTTACTTCCTATTCAGAATTGTCAACTCCAAGTATGACACATAAAATAGTAAATAAAATAAAATATTCTGACTAGACTCTCTAAAATAATCCCATATATCTCTGTTTCCTTACTTGGATTTACTTTGCATATGATTCATAGCACTTGTAACTCGCAGCTTTGTCATAAAGAATAAGTGAGTCAATACATAAAAAGTGCTTATAACAGCACCTGGCACCTGGTAATTTCTATATAAGTGTCTGTTAAATAAATCATCAATCTTCTACATTTTGTAGGAGGAAATGGAGTTTCAGAAATGAAGTGCCCCATAACTAGTTGTATGGGATCCTGAGTTTTCTGTTACCCAGAGCTCACTGTGAATTATGGTAGTCTCCCTAGTTTCCCCTGCCCAATGGATACTCCTATTTTTAACATTTTTTTAACCAAGACAAATGGATAGGAATCTATACTGAAGGCCAAAGGGCCAAATTTAAGATCTAATATTAATTTATAACACAGAAAGAGAAAAAGGTTGCTGAAATGTTTACACCACTAATAACCAAGCTTAATAAGTACTGTTCCAAAAAAGTATCCATGACAGAGGAGTGTGAATTTGCCCTGCTGAGGTCTGAGCTATGGCTAGAAAGGACCAACTGTAATTATAAAAACTTATCAGAATGCTATGGTTTTATTTCAAGAAGTGATGAAAACATTGCATTCAACTTTATACTATGTCTGTTTAAATATATAAATGATATTTTAAATTATTTACCACCCAATGAAATTGACATTACAGGATTTGTGCGGGCTTTGTTGGTTAACTTGCCATATGGGTATATGCCCAGGAGACCAGGCTTTCCACTTTAAGCAGCAAGGACATGATTTTTTTTTTCACTTCTGTTATTTTAGGATTTACTGTCATATATTTGCTTCAATATCATAGTTGAAATGGTTTTGAAATATACTTTATGCAACAATATCCATCTTCTTGGCAACAAATACATACTCTTCTAAACTTCTAATATGGGGGCATTGAAAGAGAGCATGCCAGTGTTTGGGTAAAATCACAATAAAGTGACATTTTCCAGCACACCTTGCACTGAATTTAATTGATGAAGCTATTCACTAATACATTATTATTTTTTTTACTTGAGTTATCTCCTTTGTTTCTTATGTTTATTTTATTTTATTTTATTTTTATTTTGTTTTATGTTTCTTATAACATTTATTTTATTTTATTTTATGATCATAGAGCTTACTTCAAGGACTAGTATGAAGGGCTTTCTTCTGTTTATTTCAAATAAGGACAGTTATCACTTTTTATGGTGGGCTTGGACCCTTATCAAGTACATGTTAATTTTGTTTCCTATGCCAATGATTCCATGTTTTAATAAAACAAGAATGTCTAAGTTTTTTTCTCAAGTGCCAAGACAGATGATTGTTTGAGCTCTGGTAATCTAATGAATGTGAGAGCAATGGCCTCATGCCAAATGGGAGTTAAATGCAAAAAGATGGGGCGAGTTTAGCTTTTCTACCTTGTAATGAAATTAATACACTCTCCACATGTGTTCATTTTACTAAAGAAAATGACAACAGTTTGGGGCTGGGAATTCTATAGTAAATTCTCTTATTTCTGTTAGCTACACTGTGTTCAATTGGAAAATGAAATGGATTATTTCCTTCACAGAGGATTTTCTTTCTTAATAAGAATCTATATGTATAGTACTGGGTAATAACAAGGAGCTCTAAGTACAGCTAGCTCAGTACTAATAATTTATTTCTTACCTGTTACCTCTACCTACCCCCATACATCTTCTGATGGATTTAGAAAACAAAAGACATCGAGGGAGGAAAGGTTAATCACCTATCTTGTATCTGCCTACCTTTTTAACTAAAGCAATGTCTTTTTCAAAAAGGCTATAATTCAGATAAGATTATCTTTACTGAAGGAATAAAGGAAGGAAGCAAGAAAATGAGGGAGGCAGGAGAGAAAACAGGGAGGCTGGAAGGGAGAGAGAGAACACTGGTAGTGAGGGCAGTGGGGAAAAAAGAGGAAAAGGCTTTTCTCACTGTCATCTGATTCTGTTTGGATGATGGAAAAAACAATCCCCATTTGCTTTGTAAGCAGTAACTACATTTCATATCTCTTGCATTCAGAATTAGAGAGTACTGACAGTAAAGTCCTCCATCAGAAAAAGGCCTGGCAAACTGTGGTTCATAGTCTTTATGCAAAGTGAAGCATTGCATTGGAAAGAGATCTTCAGATATACCAGATATGGCTTTGGTATGGACCTGTTAATCCTATGAGCACTGACTGGCTACACTTACCTGGGCGAATCCGTTGGTGTCTTAGTTTTGGTTCCGTCAGACAGAGACTCTCATGAAAAGATTATATTGCAGGAAATTTATTTGGGAATTAATCCCAAGAAACACTGATGGGGAATGAGACAAGGGTTAAAAAAAAAAGAGGTCAGTACAAGTTATCAACAACTTACCATTCAGTAACTGAGAGGAATCCTGCTGGGGAACACCTGCAGCTAATATAAGAGCTTTTTCCTCAGAGTTATCTCCTCTAAGGGGCAAAGGGTATTTATCTACTAACTTCCGTTAGTCATTAGCTGAAGGTTGCTTGGGAGAGGAGAATGGGTGTTAATTTCCTGGCACCTTTGACCTGCCCCGCTATACTGGGGCAGACCAAACTCTGAAGAAAGACATCGAGCAGAAAGATGGAGTTGCTGGAAGTTGGAAGTCAGGCTGGTGTTTTCCTCCTGGTAAGGCCTGATGTTCACCTCTGACAGTTGATCTTGCCTTTCATTCCACTCCGTCGCTATTTATCTACCTCTTGTTACCCATCCCCCTTCTCCATCTTAAGGATAAATGTTTAGTCTTGCCTTGTGATTCAGTATATTGTTAATATCACCACCACCTCTCCTACCTGAAGGATAAAATCTGAAGTTTTCATTGATTTGGCAATCAGCAAAACACCAGATCTTGAATCAGAAAATGCAGGCTTAAGTCCTGCCTGTTCAGTCCAGTTTACCAGCTTAATAACTCTCTTTCAGCCTCATTTTCCTTGCATATGAAATGGGAATAATGTAATTTTCTCTGCTGAACTCTGAGAGTACTGTAAGGACTTAATGAGATAATACAAAGTGTGCTTACTAAATATATGTCCTTTTATCCTGTGTTCTAGAACTGGATCTCCATGAGGGCAGTGTTTGTGTTTTGTTCACTGCTGTTCCTGCCCCCAGGGCATAGAATATATCCCACACAGTAGGTACAGGACAGATATAAGAATTACCTATTAAAAGAAAGTAAACATTGAAGTAGATTTCCTTGATTTCAAATATTAGCTCAGCTATTTGCTGGCTGTGTGATTTCACACAAGGTTTTCATCACTCTAAGATACTTTTTCTGAGGGATACATTAGTCAAATGACTTTCTGACAAGGTTGTTCTAAGTATTAAGAAGTTCCTAGGGACATATTTTCCCTCAGCACCATTCATAGCCTTACCCTTGGGGATAGTATTACATTTCCTACATCTAAATTTGAAAAAACAATCTATTAAACTACTGCCATAAGAAATATTTTTGATCTTTGTCTGCAGCTTCTGGCCTAGAGCTTCTAAAACCCTTGGAGTTTCCTGAGTGATCAGGTGTCTTTTGTTATTCATAACAAGCCCCCTTAAGAGTACACCTGAGTTTATTTTAATAAGGTGATTTATAGCTGGGCCCTTAGATACTCTCAAGATGGGACTGGTCACCAGAAACACCAAGTGATTAGAGGGCTGGAACTTTTAGCCCCACCCACTGACCTCCGGAAGGGTAGGGGGAACTGGAGCCTGGAGAGAAGAGAGTTGATGAACACCTCCAGGTGTTGGGAATGCGGTTTAACTGAAGAGAGCATGGAAGGTCCATGCACCTGCTGCTCTCCCATACCTTGCCTCATGCATCTCTTCCATTCAACTTTAACATCACCCATATGAGGTGGAACTATGATTTCTACTCACTAATGTGTAAATCACAGCTCAGGGAAGTTACGTGACTTTTATGTGAGCAAACAGCTAGTGAATAGCACAGACAGGACCTAGGCATGCCCGACTCCAAAGACAGGGTAAAGGTGTTGCTTTTATACTTTTTCTCAAGAAGTAGCCTTCCTTCCCTCATGCATATTGTCAATTAGATCCTAATTAATAGACAAAATATCTTAACTGACTAAAGATGGCAATAGTCAAGGTGTTTTTTTTGTTTGTTTGTTTGTTTATTTTGAGATGGAGCCTCACTCTGTCACCAGGCTGGAGCGCAGTTGCACAATCTCGGCTCACTTTAAGCTCCACTTCCTGGATTCAAGAGATTCTCCTGCCTCAGCCTCCCGAGTAGCTGGGACTACAGGCACGCGCCATCACGCCCCGCTAATTTTTGTATTTTTAGTAGAGACGGGGTTTCACCGTGTTGGCCAGCATGGTCTCCATCTCTTGACCTCGTGATCCACCTTGGCCTCCCAAAGTGCTGAGATTATAGGCGTGAGCCACCACGCTTGGCCAAGGTGTTGTTTTATAGGCACATAATTATGGATTCAGCATAAAATAGGGTTTTCTTACTAAGAATTATTTTTCCCTATTAGATTTTTGTACAATGTAGCCCACCTGCCTAGAGTAGGTATTTAATAATGTTGTATAAATAAATTAGGTATTGGTATATTCAAAAATAATTATAAAGAATTTCCATGTGACAAGGAGGGGTCAGGCTTTAATTAAGGACATATCAGCAATAAAGAAAACATGATTCCTATTTCTGACAGGTCTCCAGTCCTGTGGATGAGGTGATTAAATACACACACAAACACACACACAAACATAAATACAAATTGTGAAAAGAAGGAAAAAGGGGAAAATCAAGGACAAGACGGAATAATAAGGCCGTTAGATAGGGAAGGCCTTGGTAAGGAAATGATAACTCATAACAGAATAACAGATGATTTCCTGATTCACATCCCCCTGACAGGAATCCAGGCACTGAAGTTTTGAATCTGATGAACCCCATAAGGGCACACCTGAGTTTATAAGTAATAAGGTGGTTTACAACTAAGCCCTTAGATAATCTCAGGATGGGGCTGATAATACCACCTCCTTAGATATAAGATCTAATTTCTAATAAGTTAAAACTAGGCCTATGTAAAGGGCTACAAGGAAACTCTCTGATGATGAAAATATTCCGTATCTTAATCAGTGTGGTGCTGATTATTTGGATTTATAAATTTGTCTCATTTCATTGAATTTTACAGTAAAATTTTGTAAACTGTAATACATTAATTATGCAGTAATAAAGTTAATTAAAAATAAAACTAGATTTAAGCTAATAGGTCAATAAGCAAACAAATTAAAGATGAATTCAAATGATTCTGAATTACCCACATCTAAGTTTTAATGGTTTTACATGTCTGGGAGTCGCGTATTATTGGATCGGTACCTGCAAACAGATAACTTTTACATCTGTATCAATAGTTCTCTCTGACTTGTCAAGTATATCAGACTTTTCTTTTTCACTAATGCTACTAAGATAGAAGAGTAAAAGAGATAGATGCTTTTTCAATGATGTGAAATGTTGGATTTTCCCCCATACTGTGGCTGCATTCCTGAATAACAACAAGAGCATCACGATAATGTCTTTTGTTTATAAAATTCTTAGCTCTGAAGAAACCACATTGCTTTGAATTTATGTCTACATTAAATAGCTTTTACCTAGGAGAAGTCAGATGTGTATTATCCCCATTTTGCAGGGAGGAAGCAGGAGCACAGGAAGGTTTAGGGGATGGAAGACTTAAGTATCTGTCAAGGGCTACAAGGGCTGTGATCGTAAACTCCATTCTGAAGTGTTTTTTTTTGTTTTTTTTTTTTCATTTATGTATCATTCAAAGAAAACCTATTTCTGCTCTATGTGTATATGTCAGCATTTTAATAGCAGGAGAACAATGGAAGATGTTCATAAACACAAAAGCTGAAAGTATTCGTAATGCCATTTCTTTATCCCAGACTTGATAAATTCATACACAAAGTGATATAACTAGATAATTATTAAATAATACATGGCTTCGGAGTTAACATCCATTATGCATAGATGTGAACTAAGATTTCAGAGTAAAAGGTTCTTCCTTTATTATTTGCCAAACAACTCTAAACGTGTTTGTGCTGAAAGAAATAGTTTAATTTTGTAATCATCTGCTGGATGCGAACAATGGGAAGGCTATTTTCTCACAACGTGTGGTAGCATCGTACAGCAGAAGGCAGAAACCGTGGAAGCAATGAGCTGAGGTAGAATACAGCTCAGGCATTTACCAGTTGGGCAATATTGAGCCATCATGAGGCACTGCAAGAATTAGAGAAAATGCATGTAAAACACATACATGTTGTCTGGCAGATAGTAGACACTAAAACAAAAATAAGTAACTATTATTGGTATAATGGCTCTTTAAGGGCAATTTAGGAGTAGTCCAAATCCAGACATCAGGTAAACGAAGTATGGAATGTTGGAACATGAAACCAGGGCCAGATTAAGACTTTATTTCTCGTCACATTAGAAATATATCAGACTATATTAAGACTTTATGTCCCCTCAAATCAGAAATTTATGGTGTCCTCCATAGGTAATTCAAAATAAAAATATTGTTCAACTACATAATACAACTCTAGATGTCTGTTGAATGTAAAATAGTTTCTAGATTTTATGATTGCAAAGTTCTGAATGCATTTATGAAAGGTGAGGTTTTTGTTTGTTTGTTTGTTTCGTGTGGGAAGCTGAGATGCTAGGTTGGCTGGTTTTCTAGGAAGATGATGAGGCTCCCTGCAGGGTGATGCAGCACTAAGTGGGGCTGACTGTGAATCCTCTAAGAGATGAGGCAGGAATTTAGGAATGTTGATGCCTAGAGATCTTGGGTAGGTGAGAATGATGCCTCTGTGCATGGTTGTCAACATTTATGGAAGACATAATTCTTAAACCTTTGTTGAAGGTGGGGATCTAACCCAGCCAGGTCAGGAGAGTTGAAGAATGTTTATGATATAAAACTTTAAAACTCTGATATCTAGCTTCCAATCTGTGGTTAGAAATCTCTGAAATTGTAAAGTAATAATATTTGAAGACAAATATTATCTTTGACATTATCTTGTCTTTATAATATAGCTCTTCCTAGATACATTGATAAGTGGCATATAAAATATATAATTTTATAAATACAAGCTCAAAGAATAGTTCATATGTTTTGCAGTTCAATATTTTTATTATTAGAGTAACATAATTACTTTAGATAAAAATCTCCTAAAGCTGGTTTAAGGTGAGAGTCTAAGGAGACATGCCCAAGATTCTGAGGACATAAAGGGCTGTAGCTACATTTTAAGGTAAATTATAAATAACCTATCTATACCAGGTTATAGCAAAAATAATTGTCTTCCTTGAGCCTTGACAATGAGTGAAGAAAAACAAAAACCAAGAATTTTAGTAACCACAAGTAGGTTCTCATGTATGGTTTGCATCCTGAATTCGTTTTACTTGGGAAATCCAAAGAAAGAGAGAGAGAGAGAAAGAGAAAGAGAGAAAGAGAGAAAACCCTCAAGTCAAATATTTACAGTTGGTGAAGTTTGGTAAAGCTTCTAAATACATGGCAGGAGAAAATGCAAATTATATCTGATTTAGTTCACATTTGGCTCACGCATCAAAGAATTCCTTCAGATAAAGCTTCAAGGAATATCAGCTTATAGTCAAAAACCACAAAATACACAAGGAAGTACCATAAATAGGCGTACCACAGATGAGAAATCATATCTTGTGAACCTCATTAATAACGAGGGACATACATATTAAAATGAAGGGTGAGATACAGGATTGGCAAAAATTAAAAGTCATGTAATATGAAGTTTTGGCAAAGATGTGGAACAAATAAAATTGAAAACGTCCATGTTTCAAATTAATGTGTTTGGGAAACAAATTGGCATATTACAGTAAAATTGAACATATGCATGCCCTATGACTCAGCAATTCTACTCTTAGCTATAAACCTAAGGGAAACTTGTGTGTCCCAGGATATCTGAATCAGAAGACACATGGGTGAACGTTAACAGCAGCAATGTTTATAATAGCAAAATAGTGGGAAAAGCCCAAATATCCATGAACAGTTGAATAGAGGGGGATAATAGGATATTTTCACATAATGTGATACTCTATACATTAATGAGAATTAACAAACAACAGATGCATAAAAGAGCGATTCTATCATAGAGATATGACACTGAGAGAAAAAAGCAAGTCTAGTTACACAAACTTTAAAAACATGCAAAGTAGGATGTTAGAGGTTATTAAACAATGTAGTAAAACTATGAAGAATAGTGAGGGAATGATAAAGCACTATGTTTATTTTATACCTTTGGTGGGTAGGAGTAATGGCTGATCTCAGTAATGGATCCATGAGGGCCTTAAAAGTGATGGGCATGCTGTGTCCAGAATTGGTGGGTTCTTGGTCTTGCTGACTTCAAGAATGAAGCTGCAGACCCTTGCCGTGAGTATTACAGTTCTTAAAGATGGTGTGTCCGGAGTTTGTTCCTTCTGATGTTCGGACGTCTCTGGAGTTTCTTCCTTCTGGTGGGTTCATGGTCTCGCTGACTTCGGGAGTGAAGCTGCAGACCTTCGCGGTGAGTGTTACAGTTTATAAAGGTGGTACATCCAGAGTTGTTCATTCCTCCCGGTGGGTTTGTGGTCTTGCTGACTTCAGGAGTGAAGCTGCAAACCTTCGCAGTGAGGGTTACAGCTCTTAAAGGCGGCACGTCCAGAGTTGTTCATTCCTCCCAGTGGGTTCGTGGTCTCGCTGACTTCAGGAGTGAAGATGCAGACCTTCATGGCGAGTGTTACAGCTCATAAAGGCTGTGTGGACTCAAAGAGTGAGCAGCACCAAGATTTATTGCAAAGAGCAAAGGAACAAAGCTTCCACAGTGTGGAAGGGGCCCCCAGCAGGTTGCCCCTGCTAGCTCGGGTGGCCAGCTTTTATTCCCTTATTGGCCCTTCCCACTTCCTGCTGATTAGTCCATTTTATAGAGCACTGATTGGTCCATTTTTACAGAGTGCTGATTGGTGCATTTACAAATCTTTAGCTAGACACAGAGTGCCGATTGGTGTGTTTTTATAGTGCTGATTGGTGCGTTTACAAACCTTTAGACACAGAGTGCCAATTGGTGCATTTTTACAGAGTGCTGATTGGTGGGTTTACAAACCTTTAGCTAGACACAGAGTGCTGATTGGTGTGTTTTTACAGGGTGCTGATTGGTGCGTTTACAAACCTTTAGCTAGACACAGAGCGTTGATTGGTGCATTTTTACAGAGTGCTGATTGGTGTGTTTACAAACCTTTAGCTGGACAGAAAAGTTCTTCAAGTCCCCACTCAATCCAGGAAGTCCAGCTGGCTTCACCTCTCAATGCTATATTACTCAAATTGGGTACCTATATTAGGTACACAGTGTTCATTGCATTGTAATTATTTATCGCTAACAGTGTTTACAAACATTCTTACTATATTTTCAATACTTAATTTTAAAAAATTAGAAATAATGTAGACACAATACTGCTTGATATTTTTCTTATTCCCATATAAAATATAAATGTTTCATGTTTCCCTTTATTTTTGTTAAAATCTAATTATTTTGTCAAATATTTTTAACGTATTCATCTTCATAACTTATTCTAAGAAATCTCTACCTACTTTATGAACATCCTATCTAGAATAGTTTATTTTTAAAATTAGAAGTGCCATATTGGAGAAGGTGTGACAGAAATTCTCATATACCACACAAAGTACTGCTCTATTAATTGAGGTAACCAACTATGAACGTTTCAAAAGACTATTAAAGTTTTTATTTGTTGAAGATATTGTGGGTTTTTTTAGAGTTATATACTCTGTCATCTCTCATTGGCATGATACAGAATAATGAACATTCCCTTCATCTTTAGAATCATTCATTGAATTATATATTCTCTAGTCTTTCTTCATCATTATTTAAAATGTTTTTTCTATTGGTATGAGTAGGAACAGGATATGTGCAGTTTAGGGAAATATGAATCAGAGGGAAATTGAGTAAATACACCCCCCCACACACAGACAGGGGTCTCTCTTTTAGTATTTAGTGTCTTAGTAGCAAATGAAAGAACTAGAAAACTTGCCCAGCTAGAAAGCTTGCCTCTCTCATGTGCACATCAGTGTCAAAGGACATGGCCAGATTCACAGGATAAACGGGCAGTTCTCGATCTCTGTAAGAACATTGTGTATCCTTTCCCTTTAAAACAGAGATACACTACACCTTCTGAAATCTTTGGAACAGGTGATCCTCAGGCAGGCAGAGGGATATAAGTCATCAATGTTGTGTTATGTGCAAGGCTTCCAATATTAAAATCTAACTTAGTTGGAAAGAAGATTTCATGCTTGTTGATATTCCTCTCAAAGGCAATTATCTGCTGCTATCATGTCTGAGTTCCCAGAAGGCCCAGAACTGTAGTATTTTATTAATGATGTTCTGTAAGAAGATATATATTGAATTGTGTTATTTCATTAAAAATAAATTCCACACAGTTTCCAAGGATATACCAGCTTCCCTAATAAATCCAAACTGCCATCTCTCCTTTCTCTCTGGGTCCATTTTCTTTTGCCTTCTCTGAATCCGTGCCTAAGCCTAGATGCAGTTATCTGGAAAGGTATGCTAATGAAGCACATGTACATATATTTTTCTATTATCATTTCCTGGTTTTTATGGAAAGAAACACAATTCATAGAGGATTTAGTACATTTGAGACTTCCAGGGCAAGATTATAGTTTGAATATTTATCTTTTGTTCACTCCATTTCCTTCTGCTTCATAATTTTCCCTAAGCTGCATATACCTTCTTTCCAGCCACAAAGCCTAATTTTATTTGCCTAGAAAGAAGAAAATACCATTATGAAGCATAACAGTATCTGTGCTTTTTCTGTATTTCTTAATTCAGAGCAGAGTCATGAAGTTGAATACAGCAATCCCTCCCCACTGACACACCTGATTGTGAGTTCTCCTTATATAAAATCAACCTGTATGTGAATTTGCTTTTCAACAGCTGTGAGAAAATGGAATCTAGCCTAGGTAAGCCCAGTGAATTTTAAATCACTTCAGGTGAGGTTAATTATATTACAGAAAGAGCAGAGCTGGAAGTAGCAAATTAGATAAGGTTAAATGCTACAGAAATAGAGATTCTAAACACTGAATCTTTAAAAGAATGAAAGGAAGGTAATGCTTCCTTTAAGATTGGCCATAAAAACATATTCTTAGAAGTCTTCAATGCATCTCACTAGAGGTCAACCTCCAAGAACTTAGAGCTACGCCTCTCTTGTGCCCTCCTGTACCCCGGTGTCCAGCTTAGTCACATATAGTAGACATTTAGTAAATATTAATTGAATGAAAGGAGAATGAATAGGAGTAAATAGATCACACCCAAGAAACAAGAAACAAATTGACCTTAGATTTTTCGAGGGCAACATTGGATACAAGAAAACAGTGGAGTGCTATTTGTAAAGTATTAAAATAACTTAGGATCTGGAATGTGATATCTGGCTAACTGTTGTTGAAATGTGAAGACTTTTTTTTTTTTTTATCACACAAAGCCTCTGAAACTTTGAAAAGACCCATACAGGGAACAGTTTGGATCAAGTATCTAGATGAGAAAATTGTTTAAAATCTTATGAGATGTTGCAAGAAACATATTTTTAAAGTAATTTTATTCCTTGTTATAAACTGTTATAAATATTGCTAAGAGCAAAGAAAAGACAAAGCACTAACACAGAATTAAAAGTCTAGAATGATAATGCCAACATGACAGATATATTTGAGGAGTGAAATTCAATGAATGTGATGTGTGCTGAAGTGTTTGTTTTAAAAATAGTGGGAAAAAGCGGAGACAATTATTACTTAAAGGTATAGAAAAGGAGACAAAATTGAAATAATAAACTAAAATAAAGTATATCAAAACATATCAACAATTACAATAAAATGTTAACTGAAAAAATGTCCAAATGATTACATACAACATTATTACCTTTTTTAAGTTAAACATATCACACATACTCAGGCATATATATATATATATATATATATATATTTATATATGGTGGATAACATGGAAAAGAAGGGAGTGATAAATTATGGTGGATAACATGGAAAAGAAGGGAGTGATAAATGTGGAATTCAGAGTATTAGTTGCCTGAGGTGATGGATTGAGAGGGATTATGTGTTTGGAGTTATAGAGGAGCATAGGGTCAACTTCCTAGTTTTTGTTTTGAGTGTCAGGTTTGCTCATTATATTATTAAAAATCTGTAATTGTCTAAATGCAATTTTCAAATTGTCTAAAATTAAATAACTATTATGATAGAGATCAGTAATATAGTAATATTTAGCACTAATTTAATTTATAGATTTTCACATATGTTGTATTGTGTAATGTTTTATTTTAGTGAAAATGAACATATATAAAAGACTTTCATAGCTGTAATCCTACCCTCAAGCCTTATAACTTTATTTTCTGTATTAGCATAAGATCATAGGTTTCTCTACCTCAGATTCTTTTAACACAGGGATTCTATGCAAACCTAAGCACTGCAGGTAAGGTGGAAAAAAATGCATATACAAAACAGATGTATTTTCCAATTCAGAGCTTCCTTATATTAAAGTCTCTGTTTAATTAATTTTACACAATATTACATGGTCGACTAACTCCCCTTCTCTAAGCACCCCTGGGAATATCTGAAATATTGTACAGATGCTCTTACAGAGAATTACATTACTAAATGTCATTAACATAAATCAACATTCAGCATTAATTTAGTGGTTCGGGCTTGGAAGTGACAAACCCCTCTGGTTTTCATTCACCTCCAAATTCCTGTATATATTTATGGCTCCGTGCACTGTGAGTTTCTCTGTATGGACTGCTTCCTTTCCATGTAGGGATCCCCTGAGGAGTTTGACTGCCCACTGTCTAGAAACTGCTCCCTCACCAGTAGCCTCTACTGCCTTCAGCATATTGGCCTTTTTGGAAACCTTCCTCTGATGAGAAAAAGACTTTCTCAAGCCTTTTTCATACTGTTTGGTCACTTGTGGAAGATTAAAAACAGAGGAGAAAGTATTCCAGATAGAAAGGGACTATATATAGATACACAAGAGGCAGAGCAAAAACATAGAATCTTACACACACACACACACACACACACACACACACACACAAAATGAATGGTGATCTATAGTGTTTCAATTTTAGAAATGAAAGAGTGAGTGCTGCTAGCAACCCACGTGGGCAGAAGTCACCCATGGAGGTCCTTGCATGCATTTTAGGGTGAATATTCTTCTTCCTACAGATGAGGAGCTATAAATGAAAAAATTTTAACTGGGGACATGGACTCAGGGGACTTAGCTCTGGATTGGGCTTGGGAAATATCAACTCTTTAGCACAGTAAAAGACTTCACTTCCACACTTACCACCTTTTACTATAGGATCCTTGTTCTTTTTGTCCACATTGTTTTAACTGTTATGTATTTGTTATATGAAATAAATCTCCACAAATCCTGTTTGGAAGCAGGTATGAAAAAAATGATAAAATTTATTTAGTGATTTCAATGTATCAAGAACTTTTGTGGCAGTATTTCATTTAATCCTCACAATAATCCAGGGAGGTAAACACTATTTATTACTATCCCCATTTTACAGATCAAGAATATGAATCATGGGGAGAAGTAACTTTCCAAAGAGCACACAGCAAGTTAAAGAGTTATGTCAACTGTCTAAAAACAGAGCAAGTATTATTGACCACTACGCTTTAGTGTTTTTTTATTGAAATGTACCATGTGGCCCGTAGAACTGAATGATAATATCCTGTATGAAGATTTTAGGTGTTGAAGAGCTGCAGACTGCATGTGAATGACCTCCCATGAGATTCAAGGCTTTGCTCTAAATATTGCTGATGTACAACACAGGAAACATGAAATGTGTTTAATTCCTGTTCAGCTGACTCTCCCTGTGTGTATTGTTTCTGTCCTCAAAATAAATGAGCACTTAGTAATGGTCCACAATGTGTTGTAGGTATTTAACTAAAATCATTTAATACATAATTTATCAATGTGATTATTTTGGAAAGACGTATCTAATGAGTTTTTCCATGTGAATCATTCCATGAGAGAACATCTTTATCTGAATTCTAGACATTTGAGATTTTGTAACAATGCTTTCATATTTTGAATGTCACAAATATAAATGCAGCCAGCTGAGATAGCTTAATAATCACAAACAGTATTAAAGAAGAAATGGAATGAATATTTATTTTGTGTCTAATAAATGCCAAGTACTATCTATTACCTCACTAATTCTCAAAACAAACCTTGAGGCAAGTATTATTATCCCCATTTAATAGAGAAGGAAACAGAGGCTCAGAGAAAGTAGAGAACTAGCTCAAAATTTCCCTGTTAATAAGTAGTAGTGCTGGGATCCAACCTAGGTCCATCTATATCCAAAGACTTGTCTCTTTACACTGTAATATCCTGATTGTTATATGCTGCTATTAAAAGTATACAGGCATCCGTGGATATATAAAAAGAAAAAGAAAAAAACTGAAGAAACAAAATGTAAGTGGTGGCCTGAGCCTATTGACTCACAGGGCAGCATTCTAATGATTTGGCCAAAAATCTTCCCCAAATTGTAGTGTTGGGTTAGAAGTGCGACATAAATGACCATCTGAGTCAATGTTTTCAGTGTCAGTACAAGACCACCTTTCTCCAAGCTAACACTTCCATCAGACAAAATTGGTTAAGGTAGGGGCAGAGGGTGAATATTTCCTTTTAAATCCAGATTATAGTCAAAGAATAACGGAGGGACTTTATAAATAAACATTTTGAAAATATGATTTTTTTTATTGATGGTGCTGATTCAGACACAAATATGGTTTTATATATTCAAGATACAAATGTGTTGGCATATACATTCCAGCCTAAGTTACAAAGACATATTTGAACTCCCCACACAAATAGTTATAATTATGTCCTGTATTCCATGAGCGGCTGTGATTCCTGAGATCTTTTACCTGCATGTGTAACCATACTCAGTTCCAAACTGTATGATTATATTAACAGCCTGAAACTCACCAACCAATGGAAACTGAAATTATTTTTGCTGCCACTGGCACCCAAATACCCACAGACTCACAGTTTTCCCTATTTCTACCATGTTTGACCATGTTAGTCAAAACTCTGCAATTGTTGTTTTTGTTTTTGTTTTTGTTTTTTTGCTCTGCTCTGAAGTTACCTTCCACACTAGGACTCTGGAAAAATTGATGGCTTTCTCCTTGAACCCAAACCCCATTCTATATAGCAATAGTCATTGTCAAGGATCCTTTTCTGAAAGACACCACTTTCTACCAACCAATGGTGGATTTCACTGGATATTGATGCAAATCAAAATGGCGTTTACTGTGTTCCTTTGGGCCCTCTGTAGAGGAAGCTCCTGACCTGAGAAAGAAATACATACTCAAGGGCAAGCCCGTAGTTATACCCAGCCTCTACTCCTTATTTCTTCCTCATATGCCTGAGTTGCTATGTACCTAGCATTTCTCATTCATGTGAAATACACATTCATGTCTGCTTCTCTCTTCCCATCCAATCCTTAGTGTTCCATGTTCTTATTTTAAGCCTAGACTGCAGCTGTTCTATATTCCATCTCCAATCTATCCTACATATTACTGTCAAAATGGTCTTTCCTGAACCTCACTTTGTACTATCTCTTTTAAGAAACACTTTGTAGCTTCTATTAGCTCCCAAATAACCTAGAAAATATTAAGCTTGACATTGAATGACCTCCACGATATGATGTTTCTCATCTTTCCAGACATCTATCCTGTACTTCCTCACTCCTACCCTACATACTTATTCAACTTGTCTGGTTTTCATTCTCTGATCACTGACCTTGACTCTTGTGCACTTTGAGGACTGCCACCTCCTACTTCTCCATCTATTTCCATTAATCAATTTTTCATGGACTTTTTCTCCATGAAGTATTGTATTTTAAAGACTCTTACCATTGGGGAAAAAAAAAAAAAAAAAACCTTTGTAGTCATTGAGTCAATGATTTACTCCCCTCTACGGTATCCTCTATTAATGGTCACATAGCTTATGTCTGGTGGCCTTATGGAAATTGGTGGGTAGGCTAAGAAACAGCCTGTTTCTTATCTGTATGTTGCCAGGTACATTTTAGACACATTGTATATGTTTGAAACCTGTTTATTAAGTGAATGAACACATGAGTGAATGATTGATGGATTGACTGTTTCTTAAGGCAGGAGTCAAACTTTTCCTGTAAATAGATTGTAAACATGTTCAGCTGTAAATATGTGTGGCATCTGTGTGGCATCTAGTTAACTCTGCTACTGTAGCAGCAAAGAGGACATAAATAATCTGTAAATAAAAAGAAGTAGGATGTTTGTGGCCTGTAATTTGTGAACCCCTGTCTTAAGTTAACACAAGCCATCTTGAGACAGTTTTTAGTTAGTATTCTTCCTCTTGTTACTTCAAATTTCTCTAGCTAAAATGTTATGATACTTGCTTAGATGTTCCAAAACAACTTGCATGCCCCCACTTGAATGCAACTTCTGTCATTCCTTGCAGTATTTTTAGTTTCTTCACTCATGAAGCCTTTCTTCCAGCTTGTGTCCCATTTGTTTGTGGATCTTACAAAATCTGGTATCTTCAACTAAAAGCAATGCTCCATCTTGATATGACAACTTAAAAGCAAAGCAGATTCATTTCCTGCCTTCCTCTATATACTACAGGTATAATAATAAAGCATACAATAGCACTCATGTTTGTGAGAGGCACATCGCATTTCCTGTTGATCCTAAGTCATAGTTTTGCTCTGCACTCTTGCCTAAACCATCCTGTATTAGGGAGTGCTGGTTTTGTTTTGGGGAGGAGGGGAGTACTCGAAATTTAACTTGTAACTCAAGTAAAATTGTTGAACAGAAACAGATAGATAACCAATTGGAGCAGAGTATAGACTAAACTCTGGGCTTCTGATTTTATGTACAGTGCTCTTTGAACCACACCACTCTACTTTCCTAGTGAGAGAGAAAAAATCATGATTTCAGATTGGTTAAACTGAGCAACATTTGCCAGCCTTGCCAATAGGGCCCCATCAAACACACATGAAACACACCTGCTTTCAGTCTCTTGCAGGTGCTACCTCAGCAATTTTTATAAAATGCCTTCTCGTCTGAAAAACACTTTATGGCTTCATGCTGACTATATTTCCTTCAAAATTTACCATATGAAAGACTTTATGGCATTGCCCCAACCTCTCCCTGTTATTTAATTAAAAGTTAAATCACTTTTAATATTTTTAATATCAAAAGGAAATTATTAAAACATTATTTTCCATGCTGATAAGCTCTGTCCTGGAGAGCTCTTTGTGGTTCAAAGTTAACTCCATGCCTTTGTCATTCTTTATCTGTTTCTCAGACTACTTTTTGTAAGTGCCTTTGTGATGTTAAATGTAATGTACTGTGTACTGACAATCACTCAGCTATAGGAAATCTGCGTGTCTTGGGCAAAAATTGACTTTCTTCCCTGAACTCATGAATATTGATGTCTAGAAACTGAGGTGCATTCTTGCCAGTGTCAGGTGTACTTGCATTATAAGTCAAAGTAAGCTTGCGAGTAGGTCATATACATCTTTGCATCTTCCACAATCCCAATTAAATTATGAATGAATTGATGTAACTCTATGTTGCTGCCTTCCTGAAGTTTCCAGGTTTACGTATTAATGGTGCTGTTTAAGAATAGTGAATGATCCCAGAATAAAGTTAGAAAGCCTAACTCGACAGTTCCGTAGCCTCATCAGTCAGTAGGGAGCAATGGTCTAGCAGAGTTTCTGGAAGTCTGGAAGAATCATTGACTTAAAGCTCACTGAGTAGAGTGTGCTTTGCAAAACCTGCTGCCTCTTCATGGAAAGTCCCCCATTAGCTGCATGCTTCATTAAAGTGTTTCCTGTATTTATTGCCACATGGGATATATAGCACAGATTCCATGGGGAGGTTCCTATCCCAGTTACCACAAGTTTAAGAGTTTCACAACCCTCTGATACTTGAGAGCTCTTTCAAAAGCCTCCCTGCTTAAAATGACATAAATAACCTTTTGTCCACTAACTGAACACAATTAAAGATAAAACTAAAGCTAGTAGCTCTTCCTGGATATGCAGCAACTATTTTCTGCCTCACCATGGACAGGTTAGGATACCTTTCTTCGAATGCTCTAGTTTTACTTTTCTGTCTGAGGAATTTTATCTACAATTGCATTTGTATTTATGACATTTAAGTCTCTGATGCAGTGTAGTGGTGGCATAACCTGAGTAAACCAGTGATGCCACAAATACTTAAATAGAAAGTATAAATGATTTGATCTAGAATTAAGAGTTGTGAATGAAATAAAAGACTTTTTGATGTAGAATTTCTTGAGGAGTAGTGTGAAGCACTGTTCACTGCTTGTAAAATCTTAACTGGATTTTCTCACAACTGCGTAGAATTAGGTAACTTCTGTGTTCTGATTGTAAATACTGCCTGAAGTAACATTTTACTGGACCGTAAATTGTTCTGACTACATTTCATGCCTGATAAAATCCTTACATTTATTGCAGAAAATGTAAGCCCTTGTTCCATAACTAATCTTTTAAGTTTTCTGAAATAGAGAAGTCTTGAATAGTCTTCCTAGAAAAATGGTATGATTAAAAGTATCATATTGTTCTTTGCAAATAGGCTAGTATAATTAAGGATTTTTGTCACAGTAACCTTGTAATAGTCCTGAGATACATTTTATAGGATATACACACGTGTGTACATGAATACTATATCCACTTGAGCCTTGAACAATGCAGGGGTTGGGAAACTAACCCCCCCACACACACACAGTTGAAAATCTGTGTATAACTTTTCTACTCCTCCAAAACTTAACTACGAATAGCCTACTACTGTCTGGAAGGCTTACTGATAACATAAACAGTAGGTTAAGACATCTTTCATATATTATATGTATTGTATGCTGTATTTTTATAATAAAATAAGCTGCAGGAAAGAAGATGTTATTAAGTAAATCATAAGGGATAGAAATGTATTTATTCTAAGTAAAATTGGACCATCATAAAGGTCTTCATCCTCTTTCTCTTCACATTGAGTAGACTGAGGAGGCAGAGGAAGAGCGGGGGGTTGGTCTTGCTCTCTCAGGGATGGCAGAGGCAGAAGCGGTGGGGGAGGTGGAAGAGGAAGCAGGCATACTTATATAATTTTTATGGAAAAATTTCCATGTGTAAGTGCATCTGCACAATTCAAATCTGTGCTGTTCATGGGTCAACTGTATTTTAATATAATATTATAAATCAATGTGTGTTTGTACATATCTACTAACATCTCTGTAGATGTCTAGATTTCAAGAGATCTAAATACATTAGTTTAATATTCCAATGGCAGTGTAATTGTAGCTATTGTGTAATACTGAATAATGACGACTTACAGGCTGAAATATACCATCATTGCCTATGTCTACTGCATACACAAAAATGTTTTGAAAATTTGTTTCAACTCTTCCTTTTGAGAGGTAGAAAGATATAATGGAAAGGATATGGATTTCAGAGCCTGACATATCTGTGTTCAACTCTCTGCACCATGTCTTCCAAATTTTGTAAATCTTGATTTAGGTACATTTTCCGGTGAAACAAACTCTAAGACAGAGGTTTTCATGCATGAAATTTATTGGGAAGTTACTTGGGATCAATGTATTTATAGGTGTCCCAAGCTGAGGAAAGGGAGTCCAGTCTTTATAGTACAATATTAATCAGTCATTAACGTGAGCTGCCTGTGAATAACCTATCTTGGTCAAGGCAGTTCCCTCAGGTGGAAGGTGGAAAATTCCCAGAGAAGAACTCAGCTGTGGGCTACCAGCAGCCAGCACTTCAGGCAGCTAGGGGAGTGAGTCTTTGTCATGAAGGGGGTGATGCCATGCGGCATCTACTTGGCACTGCTTGCATCATACAATATGTTTATCCCGTCTGAGAACAGCTCCTCCAGAATCCGAATAGGTTGCCATCTTTAGGAAACCTCTTAGAGGAAGATTAGTGGGGAACCATGGCCCCTGCTATTCAAGCTCACAATAGATACTTATTATCCCTCGCTTCTCTTCTCTTCTCTTCTCTTCTCTTCTCTTCTCTTCTCCTACCCATTCTAAAATTCTCCCATCCTCAGCCAGTACCCCAATGAACATATGTGGCCTACCTTGTGGAGTAACACAGACTATTACTAAGGGATCTGAACCCCTCCTCAACATTTTATTTTTAGGCTGCTGCACTTGTCCATTTATTACAAAAAAAAAAAAAAAAGGAGCAAGGAAATTTCACAAAATGCCTAATGTATTACCTGCATGCCAGATATTCTTTTCTGCCCTTATTGTATAATAGCAGCCATATCAGATCCTGATGAGGAGACAATTATCCCGGCAAAGAGAGTGACCCTTCTCCTTGCTGCCAATCTCTTGGCACAGGAGCCCAAAGTAATTTGGTGTAGGATATAGCTTGAAGCTTGATGAGATTCCTACTGTGTCCCCTCTCAGAGGCAGTGTCTCCTCTCAGAAGCAACCTCCCTCTGAAAACCAGGATCTCTAGACCCACAGAGCCTAAACTTTCGTGAACAGGAAATGCAAATTTCCCATTTAAGACTGTGGGAGTAATGCTAAGTTTAACCACTTCTATATTATCCCCTTTGTTCCTAGACCCATGTATTCTACCTGTTGGGGATGCAGTACAACAGAATGGTCATTGATTTAGAGAATTTACCACATCTTTAGGATTCAAAAGGTTGTTCCATCACTCATCAGACCAGCACCTTCTGCGGCATGCAGTGCGTACCAGGACAAGTAGATCTCATGATTATGTATCCACTTTCTACCTCCATCCAAAGTAGTCCCATTGGTCTGGATGATATTATGCAGTATTATGTATTCACATTTCAGACACTCTGTAGGCCCTCAGATCTTGGTGCTAAACAAGGCCCTGCAGGCATGTAAGGCAAACCCTTATTTGGAAATGGCTCAGTTCTAGTCAAAATGAGTTACTGCTCCTTCTAAGGTAGAAGATGTCATAATCAGCTTACTACTGAGTGGCAGGCTGAACTGGGGAATAATACTGAATTGAGACCCAGCATCTACCCCTGTTGCTATTAGGTTGGACAGCTCATCTACATTTTCAGGTATGGAAAATCAGAAATGGATAATTGAACGGCCCCATTGCAGCAGATGGATGCTGCCAAAGGAGTGGAGAGAAGCTTAGTGTGGGGGGTGTGTGTGTGTGTGTGTTTGTGTTAAGGGGTGTGTGTGCGATAAGGGGTTGGAATTTCTTGGGTGGGGTGTTAGAAATATAACAAAGTCCAGAAAAGGTCCAAGAATAGGTCCTGGGAGTTCTTATGCTGTATAAGAGGGTAGTCCTCTAAAAACTCACTAATTTATACACTTTGTCCTTATCTTTTTAATTTCCTGTTTTTGTTTGCCTTCAGTTTCTGAGTTTCTTTTCAATCTTACTTTACTTTTGGTCAAGATGGGTCAATTTGTCAAATTAAAAGAACACAGGCTAACTTGGTAAATTGGGCAAATAAACGACTTTTGTGAGACTCAATTTTCTCATTTGTAAAAGTAGAGTAAGATGGTTATTATAGAATTTTAAAACCTGCTTATAAAGTGCTTATACATGGTGGATGATCAATAGTTGCTTATCAATATTGAAACAATCCTAAACAATTACTGCTGAGCTAAGGAGGAAAGGATAGAGCTTCCATCCTTGTTTGGGGCTCTGTTTGTACAGATCTGGCAAACTAGAAAGAAGGCAGGCAGATGAAAGGAGTTATTGGAGGTCTGCTTCCCATTTTATCTAGGCACCCACCTAATAAGCTGTTTCTGTGATCGGCCTTGTGTTTTGTTTGGTTTTTGCTTTCTTATTAAAATAGTATACTTTTTGCATTTATTTTTGGGTGTCCTTCTTTCTATGTTGTTACTTTTTTAAAAATTTGTTTTCTGCTTATAAAAAATATTATAAACACTTAAAGCATAATATTCATGTATCATGAAGGAAAAAAGTTCCCTCTTCAACCTCTTATTAAAAGGTTACTTTAAGTGTCTGATAGCTACTCCTTTAGATTTGTTTCTATGCACAATTGGATATTACATATATATATAAACATATTATTAACAAAAGTAGGGTCATGTTATGTATATTGATGTATCAAATACTCTGTAGGCCTTCAGATTGTGGTGCCGAAAAAAGGCCTCACGTCCTTTGTCTATAAAATTGGACAATACTACTATTTACCTCATGAGGTTGTTGTGCGGGTTAAAGGAGAAACGTTTGTAATTCACATATGCCTGTAACATGCATCTGTGTCATACACATGTAAGCCTGGTTGTGTCATGCCTGCCATAGTAAAAATTAGCTATTATTATTATGCTTGTCTGAATCCATATCTTTCTTTTTTTTTTGAGATGGAGTTTTGCTCTTATTGCCCAGGCTAGAGTGCAGTGGCCTGATCTCGGCTCACTGCAACCTCTGCCTGCCAGGTTCAAGCAATTCTCCTGCCTCAGCCTCCCGAGTAGCTGGGACTACAGGCGCACGCCACCATGCCCAACTAATTTTTGTATTTTTAGTAAAGATGGGGTTTCACCATGTTGGCTAGGCTGGTCTTGAACTCCTGACCTCAGGTGATCTACCTGCCTCAGCCTCCCAAAGTGCTCAGATTACAGGCGTGAGCCACTGCGCCCGGCCTGAATCCATATCTTAAATCCCAACATGATGTTTTATGTTAGTTTTTTTTCTCTTACCTCTTTATTCCTCAAAGAGAACAATGACTAAAAAAAAACATCGGTTGGGTAAATACAGCATTATCATAATTACAATTTCCCTGAGAAAAGTGGCTTGCAGTTTGAATATTCAGCATCATAATTACAATTTCCATAAGGAATGTAGAACATTTATTATAAACAACAGAATAATCACTTGGTCCATAAGGGAGAAGAGATTATTAGGGGAGTAAGAAGAGAGAAGAAGAAAAAGCCTGTGTTCTAATCAGCATTCAAGAGTAGAAATATAGAACCTGAGAAGAAATTGTAATAGCACCTTAAAATACTCTTGCCTGAATTTATCAAAAATCTTATCATGATGCTTCCATGGGATAAGTGCTGCCTATGTAATTTTTTCTTTCATACAATTTAATCATGTTTCTTAAACTTCCCCTCTGCATTTTAACTCATTGTCATTCATAATTTCTATACTCATAAGAAATTTTAAAAAGCAAATTATGACAAAATTTAAAAAGTAAACATATATTAAAAACAATGTAGGAGAAAAAGAGTTGTATCAGGTTTTTTTTTTCTCTCTGTAGTTAAATGCTTCTTTCCTGTCCACAAGAAAAATGGGTAAAAGTTAAAAGAAAAAAAGAAAATGTCTTTTTGACTTCTTGTGTTACTTTAATTGGCCTTTATTTCAATTTCCTTTGTGTGTGTGTTTTCTACTTTTTAGGTGAAGTGAGAAAAACAGAATGCAGCTTTCAAGGTTGGTACATTTTATAATTTTTATTATAAATTGACAATTTGTAATTGTATAAATCTATGGGGTAAAAACTAATGTTATAGTTTATGACTCCAATGTGGAATAATTAAGCTTAACATATCCATCAATTTAAATTCTTAACATTTTTTGTGGTGAGAAGATTTGAAATTTACCCTCTTAGCAATTTTTAAATGTAAAATAATCTATAATTAGTTAAATTTACCATGCTGTGCAATAGAACAAGAAAAAAAGCCTATTCTTCTTGTCTAACTGAAATTTTGTACCCTTTG
Source organism: Pongo abelii (assembly GCF_028885655.2). Lineage (NCBI taxonomy): Eukaryota > Metazoa > Chordata > Mammalia > Primates > Hominidae > Pongo > Pongo abelii. Next base: position 29,664,132 of record NC_071998.2, read on the forward strand.
ACTATCATTGCTCCATTCTCTCCAACAGCCAGCCTCTATAACCACCATTCTATTCTCTATTTCTGTGATTTCAGTTGTTTTAGAGTCTACCTATAAGAACGTGCGGTATTGACTTTTGTGCCTGACTTATTTCACTTTGCATAATGTTCGCTTGTTCTATCCATGTTGTCATAAATGACAGAATTTAACATGTATGTTAATATGAAACAATATGAAAGTAGCAGAGTGAAATATATCCTTAGCTTTGCACCAATAGCTATTAGAAAACATTATGTTTTTATTTTCCTCACTCATGGACAGAAAAGTACAACATAGACTTAAGTGAATTCAATATAGCAATTAAATGTAATAGCTGATTCAATCTGTAGCAAAATTGTGAAGTTGGAAGTACATAACATTTTCATATTAACATTTAATATTAATAATTTTTCATTCCATCCATCTATCCATCATTCCATCCATCTACTATTCATATATTTTTATCAATGAATCCTAGTTACATATTGTGTGCAAGGTCCTATCATCTAATTTCCTCTCTTCATACATTGTTTGGCTGACCTTCAACAGATTCTCAACCCTACCCCTTGCTCCAGCACTTTCTGCTTATTACTAACAATAAACCTTCACCTATTATAACAGGTATTCGATTTTAACTTGCTGTATCTGATAAATGAGCAGTGTTTCCCCAACATTCCTCAGCTTATGTGTATGCCAATATGTCTACTTCCAAATAATTGGGGCAAAGAGGAAATCATCAGGGCGATAACTACCAAGTATATCGGAATTCAAGTAAATTAAGAGAGTACAAAAAAATCCTAATCTGGCCTCTGAGATAGAACACTCAGAACTGAATTTATATATGAGCACCCTTGGATAAAGGTACAGTGTAGCCCTGCAGTGACAAGGTACTATGGCCTGAATGTTTTTGTCCTCTCAAAATTACTCTGCTAAAGTCCTAACCCCCAAGGTGATGGTCTTAGGCAATGAAGCCTTTTGGGAAATGATTAGGTTCATGAATCATGAATGGGATTGGTACCCTTATAAAAGAGGCCCAAGGGAGTTACCTTGCCCCTCTCAGCATGTGAGGACACAGAAAGTGCTGTCTCTAAGGAAGCAGGCTTTCACCATACGGTACTCCTACCTGTACCTTCATCTTGGACTTCCCAGACTCCAGAACAATGAGACATATATTTCTGTTGTGTCAATGCACTAAATTGATGGTATTTTGTTAAAGCAGCTAGAACAAACTAATACACAAGTGTTCTCATTATAAAAGTTTGAAACATCAATGGGTTGAAATGGAACTATCATCTCCACACTGTACTCCATAGATAAATGGTAAAACTTAATTATCTGCAGTGTCCTTATGGAGAAATTAAAAAAGGAAAATAATTCTTGATAATTCCAGACCCATCTCCAGGAAACATTTAAATATTTGAGTGAAGGGGCCCAAATTTGAACCTGCCTATGAAACCTAGTCTATCCCTACAATATCCCATGGTCATGCTTCCATTTACACGCACTCTATGTAGATACTTCTGATGGCTTGCGTTAGCCACTGTAGGTATACTCATGCCCTTCTTATAAAAGGGAAGCCCAGTAACAGATTTTTAGATTGAAAAATGCTTCAACTATTATTCATTTTAATCGTTTTTGTCTTCAAATAATAAAATCCAGGCCTATAGAGGTTAAATACGTAAACTGTTCTAAATCAGAGTTCACTAATTACCAAATAGGGTCCACAATCACATTGTTTACCATCTTAACATGGGGCATCCCACAGTGGTTGGTATGGAGGATAGGAAGGTCTTTCATTTGGAATGGAAACCTTTCTGTAACAACACATTTCATACCAATCTGTTGCCTAAAATTGTGTATGTCCTCTATTTTTAAGCATTTCTCAAAAATCCTTTTACTTCCCTGACTATATCATTATCTCCCTGAAGGTAAAGCTCATGGCTATCATTTCTCTGTATTTTTACCATATTTATAAAGTTTAGGTAAATGTTGTACAGTTCATTATTATTCTAAACCTTATCAATAACACTGAACCTCTGCCTCTATTCCAACTCAGTGAATTCCACTCATATTCTTTGTAGAAGATCTAGAAAAAAAAAAAATCACTGAAGGAAACCAGAAACCAAAGAAAGATGGCTGGGTTTTGTTTTTGTTTTTGCATATGTGTATATTTTGGAATGTGTGTGAGGAGGAGGTGGTCAAAAGAACTCACTTAAATTTATCTGAGACTATGTGGGTTTAATGATTTGCAGCGTAAACCAGTAGAGCAACTGAAGAGAATAGAGAATGCCTACTGAAAATGTGAATGTATGTTTGGATAGATAGAGAGGATCCAGAGGCTAAACATTAGAATAAATAGACTCAATTTTTAAATACAGAAGAAAGATTAGGAATAAGAAAACTAATTTCCTTTTTATTATAGATCTTAGATCTAATTTCCTTTTGTCCTTCCTGTGTATTTGAAAATAGGATGTAGCTCTTCTTTCCATGTGAGAGCTGTTTAATATTTTCACGCTCAAAGTGTCGTGTTTAGATTTCAGCACCACACATTTAGAAGTCTATAAATAAGCTATTTTGCCCTTCAAAATATACAGAATGTCAGTCAAAGAAGCAGAGATTATACAACGATTATTAATTAAAGAGGAATACCAATATTCACTTTACTCTTTCGAAGATCATTAAAGGTGATCAAATTTATAACTCAAAGCAACTCTTCACAAATCCTTTTCTTCACCTGTGAAATCTTTCACACTGCAATGTTTCAAATTTTAATCCAAACCTTAAGCTCTTCTTAAGCCCTAGTTCTTGCCACTTTTGTTACATATGTATCTCTCTCTCCTTTCTTCCAGCATTTTATTATGTAGTTCAGCCTAGTCTCTCTTACTAAAACCTTCCCTCTTACCCACCTACCTCTCTGATTTTATCTTTCTAGGTTTTCCTATGAAAGAGGAAGAGATAAGAATTAATAGGCAGATTATGTAAATGCTGAGTGTACCCAAATGTCAGTAAATCTTGTCTCAGCCATGCATATTCTATAGCATGGTGATGGACTCAAAATTGTAAGCAGCAGCAGCACGTGTAGTGGATATAGCAATGGATTCACTTTTAATTAAACATGGTGTGAGCTTTTATCTCTACTCCCTCCCCAAAAGTAACTAAAATAAGAATAAAGGATAAATAATGCATAACCCCCCAAGGACAAAGTAATCAAGAAAGGTGACAGACAGTACCAGACAAAAAATGGCAAACAGATTTTCAAAAATGTTAAGTGGATGGACAAAGATAGTCATAGTAGCATGACAGAAAGTTGAAACTGAAGCAATCAGAAAAGTAATAATAATGAAAAGGAGTCTGAGCTGCTGATCCCCAGAAATGCCCAGAAATGAGAGATATTAAAGGTAGGGATTAAGGAAGTGACTGAAAACATTAAAATGGGGGTTGAAAGTTTGTAAATGGAAGAATTGGGCTCCCAGATTCTTTCCCACATCATGAAGCCAGGCAACTACCCCGGCTTCATTTTGTCAGACTTGAGATATACTTTATGAATTCTGTAATTCAACTGGAGAAGTACTGGTCTTGCAAATCCTAAGATCAGCTTAGGACAGAAAGAAGGCACTCTAGGCTGGGCGTGGTTGCTCATGCCTGTAATCCCAGCACTTTGGGAGTCCGAGGAGGGCGGATCACGATGTCAGGAGATCGAGACCATCCTGGCTAACATGGTGAAACCCCGTCTCCACTAAAAATACAAAAAATTAGCCAGGTGTGGTGGCGGGCGCCTGTAGTCCCAGCTACTCGCGAGGCTGAGGCAGGAGAATGGCGTGAACTCGGGAGGCGGAGCTTGCAGTGAGCCGAGATCACGCCACTGCACTCCAGCCTGGGCTACAGAGCGAGACTCCGTCTCAAAAAAAAAAAAAAAAGAGAAAAGAAAAGAAAGAAAGAAGGCACTCTAGTGAAAACAGGATTTAATTAAAGTATACAAAAAAAGATAATTAAATAAAAGTATGCTTATGAATAAATGAGACCCTTAATGCATCTCTCTAACTTTGCTCTCAGAACTCTGGAAGGCAAGCAGGAAAACAAAGGATTCCTCTCTGGAGTCTAAAGAACTCAAAATAAAATAAGTGCAGATAGGGATACTGTTTTCTCCCAGCAAAAAGTTCAGTGCTTTATTGTGGGCTGCACTAAGGCTTACCAACTGACAGGTCCAGCAAACATACCCAGAGATTCCAATCAGTCTTAGAGGTTCTGCAGTAAACAGAAGGAAACTGCTATAAACAGAGGGGGGAATTGTACACCATGAAAGAAGATCACCAATACAAACAGAAAAAAATAAGACAATGCAGGGTGTAATAGAAAACAATGGAAAGGCTATAATACTCTCAAAATGATGAGACATTATATCCCCTAAAGTAGAACAGGATGTATAGATAGGTTAGAGATAGAGATAGAGATAGAGATGCATAGATAGAGGTAGATGTACATAGAGAGAGACAAAGAGAAAGAAAAAAAATAAAAGCTCTTGGAAAAAGAGGGAAAGAAATTGGAGCATATTGGAAGTTACCCTTAAGGAGAGTTTCCAGAAAGTTAAAAAAAATGACAAAAAGATTAAAAATAGGGAAAAAAGTTCAATAAACCAGAATTAATGCAGAATACTCACCATCTGACTCATAATAGTTCTTGAAATAAAGAAAAGTTGGAGGTGAGTGATTAATAAATAATAATTGCAAACTAATAGCCAGAATTATTTTCAGATTAAAAGGGCCCAGTGATGCTACCAATAACTAATAGGAAACCAAAATCATCATAAAAGTTCAGAATAGAAGAGACAGAAGAGTACACTACAGCTTCCAGAGAGAGAAAAAAGAGGAAAAAAAGAGTCACCTACAAAAGCGTAAGAGCCAGAATAGACCATGACTTCTCAGTATCAACCCTGAAAGCTAGAATTCCATGAAGCAATACTCTCAAATTTCCACATGCTCCACCAAGAAAGAAGAAAAAATGGCCCCCAGGAAATAAGGTCATGAATATAAGAAGGAGATAAAATTTCCCAGGTTATCAGTGAACTTCTGGAATATCAGCTTATGCAGCCCCCTCTAGAGAACAGCCAGTTCAACAGACCAGCTGCAGCAAAAATATAGAAAGAAGAACTCCAGAAGGAGTGTTTTAAAACCAAATACAATACAATAAGCAAAACCGGAAAGAATGATGAATGTGTTCACACATGTTAAGAGAAGATTTTCAGTTCTGCAGGATGATTTGGGAGTTAATTAATGACAGATTTATAGAAATCATGCAAGTCATGAAACAGGGCAATTATTAACTCCAGGAGAGATAAGAATTGAAATAAATGTATAGAACATCATATTATTGAGCTGATAATATTAACAGTCATAATAACATAAGTGCTGACTTTTGATTTAACCAAAATTATAATACAACTATAAAGAGAAGATAAATGTATATGTGTTATATGGGCAGTTTTAAGAAGCTAAATCTGTATATTCCATATGGGAAATCGGTGAGAAAGATAAAAAGGAGGAGGAGGAAGAAAAAATGGCATTTTACCTGTGTCATTAGATACAGATTATTATCAAAATATACAAATATAAGAGGTGAGAGTAAGCCTGTTGATAAGAATAAAGCAGGTTATTATTATTACTATATTTTCCTATTAGTGTATCATTAATATATTATTATAGAACTACTTGGCTTTTTAAAATATTGATCTGTATTACTTTCATAAAATAAAGCAAAATTTAAATGTATTTAATATTAAAAATGTATAATTTACTCTAGCTTTACATACCTGCTTTACCACTTACCTTGGGAAAGTCACTCTTTTTTTTTTTTAACTGGTTTATTTATATATTTGTTGGATTTTCTTTTGCTTTTCCTCATAAGAAGCTAATGCAAGTGAATGATCCTACCTTAATATCTAACATGAAGCAGTGAGTCCTCCAACATTCTTTTTCATTTCCCCCTTAAAGGAGCTAAGAAATGTGTTAGCTTCTTTCAGATATTTGAATGAGTCTTATGTGGAAGAGAGATGCAGTTTGGCTTTGGTTTCAAGTGATAAAAACAGGAGCTGAAAGGTTCAAGAAAACATATCCAGCTCAATATTAAAAGGAACATTATTGTAAAACATGGCTATCCAGGGCACAGGTAACTGGTGAGTTCTCCATGGTAGAGTCTTTCAAACACAGCCTAAAGATTGCATAAGAGGGATGAAATACAATATAGAGGTAACGCAAGTGATGAATAAGTAAACTAAGTAATGTTCCAAGTCCTTCATTTCTATAGACTGGATGATGTTATGCCCTGCTACTTCTTCACAGATGCAACAACCACCAGGGAAGCAAGCTGTAGTTACTAATATGGTAGCAATGGGGAGATTAGACGAAAAAGGAACAGGCTCTGACTGCTTTACGTACTAAGGAAAATGTGAAAAGTAGACTTAGAAAGGGGTCTGAGCCAAATTCTGGCCCAGATTTAACGTTGTGAAAAATTCAAAGTAAGGGTGAAATTCTGACATCTCATTTGAAAGCAGTGCAACTCTCCTGGGAAAGGACTGACTCCTGACTCGGGGCTTGCTTTATTATGAATTCCATCCTTTCTTAGTCACACACAGACAGACCCTGACTTGGATATATGCTCTGCCCACTCTGCCTCTGCCTCTAAGGCTTCCAGAGTGGTCTCAAAGTGGATTCATTTCCCCATTGGAAGAAAAGGAAGAGAGAGAGAGAGAGAGAAAAAAAAAAAAAAAAAAAAAAAGAGGATCCAAAGGTTCCTTTGTACCTCCTAGCTCTTGTCCCTATTCTTTAACTCTGAAAAGGCAGGGTAAACCGTAAACCCCAAAGCAGGTGAAGAAATCCTACTCCACACCACTCTTCACTCCCTGTGGCCCTGTCTTCTCCTTCCTGTTCCCTGTTTTGCTTTTTTCCAGGTCCCTTTAACTGCCTACTCACTTGCTACCTCAGCAGTCAACCCTCACCCAGGCCTGCAGGAGCCTCTTCCCAGGACAGGAATGTGGTGCAACCTCTTGCACTAGGGGGTGTTGCAGTTTTGCTTTCTGGTATTTCGCTATACAGCCTGTTTGAAAATAGGGTCGCCTCTGCAGCACAGATCCAGTTCTTAGCTCTTAGTCATATTTCTGTTAGTTACCCAATACCTAGGCAATTAATTCCAGGCTCTTTAGCATGACACATACATTTTTCACAATCTTACCCAGGTGACATTTTCAACCTCCTATTTGTTCCAACCACACTAAATTCTTCACGTTCCCTCTATTGAGAATGCCCTTTCCCACCATCATCCCTCTCCCACTCTCTCCCCTCTCTGCAGCACACTGACTAGGTTAACTGGAATATCTCTCCCTCCTCTGTAAAACCTTCGTATACTCCCTTATTTGAACTTAGAGAGCAATCCCCCTGTGCTCCGAAGACTTTTTGCTCATACGTCTATTATAGCACTTAACATGATGTATTTTAATTTATGTTTTTGTGGGTTTATCTTTCCTACCTGATTTCTCAAATAAAAGCATCCTATTCTTCTTGGTATTTACACTACATAACACAGTATAAGGTTTGTAACAGGAACCCAATTAATGTTATTTGAATGAATGAAATAAATATGTGAATGAATGAGAATATACGCCATAGTGTGTGCCTTTTTAAACAACTGATCTAAAAAATTAGTGATTAAACAAAGAAAGCTTCAGTAAGCATCTTGCACATCTGGACAATTGTAATGCAAAATATTTACTTAGGAGGCAAAGAGATAGTCTCTTTTCTTGTTGAAATATAAAGGAATTTTGTTTCAAGGAAAATTACATTGAAAACATAACTGTCTACAATACAAGAGTCTAAGTTTATATCTTTGGAGACAGTTCTTATCTTTTTACATTACAAGAGTGAACACGATTTAAACCAAGCAGTCAGTGTGATGATGTTTCCAGACAGCTAATAAAAAGGAAGATTAGAGAGCTATATAAAATGGCAGGTGCCTTGGCAGATTCCACGTCTTAGACATTAAGCACAGAACAAAGTGAAGCTGTTTTCTGAAGACCACCAAAAGTGCTTGATGTCAGCTTCAGCAGCATGATGCCATTTTGACTGTAGTGTTCATCTTATCTTGTATCCCTGTTAGAAAACAATACAGAGAAAAAAAAAAAAACAAAACTCAAGCTAACAGTGGTAGATGATGACACTCAGAACAGAGAAAGCATCTGAAAAAAAGCAGACTCTTGCAAAAAAGAATGTTGAATTATTTCTAGTCAATCAATCACTTGCAACATATCCTTTGCACTCGTAGACCAAACTGTTATGTCTAATCATATAAAGAATCATCTGCAGAAGGACTATATATTCTATAACTCACTTTATATCATAATCTCTTAGGGAGTTTAGAATTATGACTATTTAAAGATATGAGAGAAATGAACCAGGGTGATATTTCTCCTGGTAACTCACATGACTACCAGGGGTAACAGCCATCTTTACCCAAAAAGCGAATACAGAAAATACATCATCTTTTTTTTTTTCTGTAACCTAATGAATGCAATTACAACAAATATTTTCTCTTTTGAGCTTTCTTTATCAAAGGTAACTTCAAAACCACCTCCTGTTTGGAGACAAAGGTAATGCTGAGAACATACTGTGAATATAGGCTAAAAGAGAAACACAAAGCAAAGAGACAGACACGTTAGGAGAAAATTATTGTCAACCTCAAAGACATCTAATGAACATGGAACAGGAATCTCAGAAATTGATCAGGAAGATAATAGAAATTTTGTAAATGTACAATTTGTAATAAAGGGTTTTTTTTTTTCAAGTGAACATGTGCATCTAGCCTTGACTAATTAGCTAATGATAGTGACTCCGCTGATTGGTGGGGATGATTAATTTGTGAGCTTGTCAAAGGACAAATAATAATAAAGTCCTGTGTTCCACCCTTTTTGCTGATGGTGCTGCCTGAATGTCTTTATATGTCTAAAGAAACCCAAACTTCTTTAGTCAATGTGACTATTACCTGAAGGCTTCTTATCAGGGGCCAAAGATAAGTTAGAGATATTTCCTGGATTGGCTCAAATCAAATTACATACTAGCAGAGGAGTTGCCCACTGCCCCTTCCTGATAAACAATTGCTTAGCCTCAGGTCTGGTTTTCTCATATGCTGTTCTTCCTCTTTATTTTCTTATTCTTGCTTTAATTTTCCTTCTCAATAGGACTAGTGTGTATACGTCATGGCTGTTTCACTTATCATTGATCTGAGAGTCAGCAGAGCATAGGCTCTGGAGACAAACAATCTGGGCTTGAATCCCAGTTTTTCCACTTCCTGTGTACATTTTGGAAGAGACGCTTATAATCTCTAAACTTGAGTTTCCTCATCCACAAAATGGAGGATGCATCCTGAGGGGTTTATGAATATTAAATAGGATAATCTTGTTTTGACCTGCTGTAGATACTCAATTGATGTTATTATAATAATTATATGATTATGCTGGAGAAGGGGAAGAGACATGAAGGTTTTCACACTCTACACTTTGACCTTACGTATAAGCAGTTCCCTTAAGTTCTTACTCCGAAAATAAAAATGCAACAGACATCTATTTTTTCTTTTGCTCAGATGCTGGGAGAATTAGAACCAAATTAGTCTTGTTAGAGTAAAACACTTTTCAAAATACTGTTTTATTTTTATCTTAACTGCTAGAAGAATAGAGTCCAAGTCAAAGTCAAATAACTTTTCTGGGTCGGGCGTGGTGGCTCACACCTGTAATCCCTGCACTTTGGAGGCTGAGGCGGGCAGATCACCTGAGGATGGGAGTTCAAGACCAGCCTGACCAACATGGAGAAACCCTATCTCTACTAAAAATACAAAATTAGCCAAATGTGGTGACGCATGCCTGTAATCCCAGCTACTCAGGAGGATGAAGCTGAAGAATCACTTGAACCCGGGAGGCGGAGGTTGCGGTGAGCTGAGATCACGCCATTGCACTCCAGCCTGGGCAAAAAGAGTGAAACTCAGTCTCAAAAAAAAAAAAAAAAAAGAAGAAAAGCCAAATAACTTCTCTTCTAGGCTAAGTTCCTCTTTTCTTTTGATTCTTCTGTTACTCAATCTTTGTTCTTGGTTTATCTATAATTGTATAATTTTATTTGTATTTGACTTCTGGGTTCTCTCAAATCCTTTTGAAGAAAAACAGTGAAATCTTTATTTAAGCTTTCAGAAGTCCTCTCTCTCTCTCTCTCTCTCTCAAACACGCACACACGCACACGCACGCACACACGCGCACACACACACAATTTACACCATAAAAGGGAAATGATAAACCTAGTTTGGCCTATGTTGGTTCCCTGTGAACCTTTTTGAAATTGCATATTTCCATGTCCAGCTTTAGATATTCTGATCCTCTAGATCAAGGTGGAGCCAGGAATCTGTATGTTTTAGCAAGTATTATGCACCTAGGAAATTCAGATTCAGACAGTACTCTACCACACTTGGAGAAACAATGGAGTACGTGGTGCAGCAGGCATAGATGTAAATGAGTCTGGCTTTTAAAGCAGAAACAGTTACTATTTGTGTGACCTTAGAAAATCACTCAACCCAAGATTCAGTGTCTTCATCTTTAAAAGATGGAGAAACTTGTAAATGTCTGTTAAACCTAACATAAAGTTGCTGTAAAATGTCTGTTAAACCTAACTTATAAAGTTGCTATAAAAAGTAAATGAAATGAAATATTATATGTCACAAGGATGGAAAAAAACATATTAATTAAATGAACATCTGGGTTTCACAATCTGCAAAAAGACCCATATGAATTTTTAGAGGCAAATAGCTTTTTTTTTGTTTAAAAATCAAGGCCCTTTGCTGTGACTTCTGACTGCTCCAGATAGATTAGGTGTGTTAAATCTCAGGTCATGATGCATTAGGGAATTGTGTAATCTGGTAGTAGCCCCAGCATTTTAAAAATACAGTAGAATAAAATGAAATAGAATAGGATAGAATAAGATGAAAAATATCAGAGCACATTGCCCATAAGAAGAAGTTTAAAATCAGATGTCTAATACAGTAGTCTCCCTTTGTCTACAAGAGATGTGTTCTAAGACCCCCAGTGGATGCCTGGCCACAGATAATATCGAACTCTATGTTTTTCCCTATACGTACATACCTATGAAAAAGTTTAATTCATAAATTAGGCAAGTAAGAGATGAACAACAATAACTAATAATTAAATATTAATTATAATGACATACCTTCATCACTACTCTTGCACTTTGGGGCCGCTTATTAAGTAAAATAAGCATTACTTCAATACAAGAACTGCTTTACCTCAGCAGTTTATCTGAAGCAAAACAGCTACTAAATGACTAACAGGCAGGTAGCACAGACAGTGTGGATCCACTGGACAAAGAGATAATTCACATCCCAGGTTGGACGGAGCCGAATGGCACACAGTTTAAAATGTATTAATTGCTTACGTCTGGATTTTTCCATTTAATATTTTTGGACAGCTGTTGACCATGGGTAACTGAAACAATGGAAAGCTAAACCACAAATAAGGGGAGACTATTGCATTTAAATCTAGTTGTTTTTTGTGCCATTTTGTGTCTTCTCCTGAGTTATTCCTATATATTCTGAGTTGTGTTTGGAGGTCATACTCAGGAATAGAAGAAGAGAAGTGCTGGCCAGTATAGAGGGCAAGATGGGGCAGGAAGCAGGCAGCATCTATAGGTGAGAGTGTGTAAGGGAAGCAGGAATATAGGAAAAGGAATATGATTAAAGGAATGTTAAAAGGATACAATTAAATGTTATCATAGGGTATGCATGTATAAGGAAAATGGCATATACACAGTTTGGTACTATCTGCGGTTTCAGGCATCTTTCAGGAGAAGGACAGGAGAATATGTGTCTCTTTAGCGCCTTCAAAAATTTTGTGGAGGGCACTAGGCTTGTAAGATCATGCAGAAAGGAGTTTTAGAGCAGCTTCTTTGAAATTTTTAAAAAAGAATGATCCTAAAAAGCTGAAGGACATGGGGCAGTTTGTATGTGCAAACTTTCTAAGCTTAAAGCACACTGGTAAGGGAAAATAGTATTTTTCAGGTATAAGTTATATTATACTTTGCAGTTGTAGGTTCCTTGATGTATCAGATGCTCTTCTAATCCCCAACTACCTTTACTGAAAGCAAAGTTTAGGGCTATGATAAAAGATGGAGTCCTTTCTCTGGCTGACAGTTTAAAGGAATAGTGCTCTAGCATCTGAAAGTGAATTTTGAAATTCATTTTTCTCATTTTAACAAAAACACTGCCCTACTTAATAAAATAATACATTATATGCACTATTTAGTGGGTACATTAATGGCTACCATTTTGTGAGCTCATACCATATACTAAGAATTGTACTAAGTACTTTACAACCATGATCTCTTACCTTCCAGAACTCTAGGGGAAAAGTTTTAGTGTACATGCTCTATAGATAATCTTACTGAAGCTCAAAGAGATTAAGTAATTAACCTCAATCCACATGAGTAGCCAGGGCTAGAAGCAGAATTCACACCCAGATCTCTACAGTTGTTTACTTGCAGCTGTACCTCACTGCCTCCGCCCCTATGGTCAACTGGTGCTTATGGACTGATTTTGGAAGGTCACCATCATATGTAATATGTTTCTGAGAGGGAAGCATGCCTGCAAAGTCAAGCAATTTGGCTAAACAAAAGTGTTGTGCATTAAGCAGTCAGCCACTGCTGAAGATGCTCAGTGTCTCAACATCTTCACTATACACATTGGGTATGTAACTATGTCTTTTGTTTCTCAGTGGCTTCTAAAGGGACTTGGTGGAAAAAACAGCTGCTTATTTATTTCTTTTTTAAATGTTAATTTTGTGGTATGCTTCATAAATATATTTGCATTCTGTCACCCAAATAATAGTGATTGAGATGAAAAGAATATCATGCTAAAAATATATTTTGGATTGTACAGTTAGAAAACAAATTGTTTCATGTATTTTTGTAATTTTAGGGCCAGGGTTAGGGCAGGTATGTGTGTGGTGTGTGTGGGGACAGGAAATGGTATTACTCTGGGACCAATGTTTTCTTTTTGTTTGTTTTGTGTTTGGCAATTAAGAAGGTTGATGTTAATTTTATCCAGAAATTATGCTGTATAGAAGTAGAGAGTATAGTATGCTCCGGATATCTAGTCCCAGATTCTATTCACTGTCTGCATCCAGTGAGGGTTCAAATGAAAAAATGAAGCAGTTGTGACTAGCTCTGACAGGAACTCAGGGGGACTTTCTCCTCAGTTCTCCCTCACATTGCAAAGTGAAGAGCCTTTTGTTCATCCCCTATCCAAAACCGTGAGAGGTACAGATGTCCTCTTTGCAGTCATTTCTTTTGTAAGTAGAAGTTTGGGTTAGGTAAAGGAAACAGACAGCAAAACTGCTGATTTTCGAGGGCATCTTGCGCAAGGAAATTTGCATCCTGTGATTCTCCTCACTCTCTCTGGTGTCTCAAAACAATCTGGAATTATCAAGCCTTGACAACAGCTAATGAGAATGAACAGACTCACACAGATTCCCCCGTAGCAGCAATTGGATTCAACCTTTACAAGACAGGCAAATCAGCCCAAATAACCTATTTTTTTGAATGAATAAAAAGATTTTCTAGCCTCTAGCAGTTGTCTACTAAGAAGGAAGTCTGGTAAAGAAGTTGAGCTGTAATCATGACAATAAGACCTGTAGAATGTTTACTAAGTGCCAGGTATGTAGTGCTTCACGTCAACCCTGTGGCCTGGGTACCACTGCCACCACCACCTTCATCACTATAATCCCCATTTCATAAATGAGGAAACTGAAGCACAGAGAAGTTCCATTTTCTGCCTGTGGCCCATATGCCTGGTTCCAGAGGTCATGAGCTCAACTCTTTTCTTCCCCAGTCAGGGTAAAAACTAAGGTGTATCTGAATTCTGAGCTGCCTGACTAAAGGGCTGTCATCCTGAGACCTGTGGAAAAGGGGTTGGTTACAGTTCATCATATCTTCAGCACAGTATCTCATGAATTATTCTCTCCATTTGTGACTGATCAATTAAAAAATAATGATTTAGAGTCTGCTATGAGCTAGGCACTGTAATATATGACAGGAGATACTGCCCAGTGGCTGAGATCAATCCTGGAGCCAGGCTTCCTTGATTAGAATTTACTTACTAGCTGTGACCTGGAGATGTAACTTAACTTCATGGGCTTCAGTTTTCCCATCTAGAATTGGAAATAATAATAATTACGTCCTTCATAGAATTAAATTAGTTAATTAAAGTAAATCAATTAAAATAGTGCCTGACACATAGTAACAACTCAATAAGTTTTACTGTTATGGTTATTACTAACCTGTTTTACAAGCTAAAAATTATAAAATAGTTTTGGTGTAGTTATAATAGTCTAGATGGAGAGAAAAATGAATCATTCTGGATCTACACTTTTTAAGAAATTAGTCTAGATTTTAAAACAACAAAATACCTGTAACTTTTTAAAGTCTTAATTAAGTTACCCTTTTCTATCCCAGGAATGTGTACACATTTTTTAAATGGTTGGATTTATTTGATTTAATTAATTGATGAGATCAATGTAGCTAATATGTATTGATTCCCTACTAGGTGCTAGGAGCAATGAATGAAAAATCCATGCCCAAAATTTGTAGAATTAATGCTCCATGATAAGTTTCCCACTCTTTTTCACTCTGATGTTTCTAAAAACTTTAACAGAAAATTAAAGTTAGCACTGAACCTGTTAGTGATTCTATAGAATACAAGAAAAATGATGCCTCATTATTAGTTGAAATATCATTTACTACATTTCTGCTTTTCATTTGTTCAGGGTAAAAATATCATTATCTAAGTAAAAATGTTTCCATAGACTATGTATACCCCAATTCTTGCTTATACTATATGGTTATAGTTGTTTCTAATCAAGGATATGTCTCACTTTAAAAACACAACAAATTTAGTGTTATATTTTGGGGTGAATATTTGTCATATAGAAAAACCAACATGTCTATGATAAGTGTTATACATAATTTATTTAATTAATTTTACACTAAATATTTGCTCCAAATTAGTCACAACATAGACCATATAATAGAATTGTATCCCTAAAAAGATCAAGAAGTATTGGTCCTTTCTTTTTTGGTGGGGGGCTTTATTTCTGTATCTGAAAGACTTTTAGAGGCTTAACTAATAAAAGGTTGTATTTTCCAACTGTTTCCATTTGGCAGATGGTTAATTTTAAGCCTGTAGAATAAGTATGCTTGACTCATTTTGCAAACCTGAAAGAACCATAAATTAGAAAGCTAGATACATTTTATCTGTTTTAACTATTGGCCATCCCAATTGCTCAGCATGATCTCTGCTTCTGGGATAGATTACAACAAATGATATTAATATATTCAATTCTTGAATGCATTAGTGCCACATTCATTTAGTGAAATTGATTGCCTGGGAGCCTAGATATGTATATTTAAATAATTAATAAACATTTTTACTTTGAAGTTAGTGTGTAGCCCTTTTAAAATTCTCAGAGCAGTTTTTACCCCTACCCCATATTTCTATTCTAAGAAATAATATCATCACTCAGTGGAAGACGAAGTAAACTTGCGTAGTATCTCTCCAGAGGTTAGAAATAGGATCCAATAGTAAGAGATTCTGGGAGGCAAGATTTCTGCTCAATAGAAGGATGCACTTTCTGATAATTAAAGCTGTCTGACAGTGGAGAAGTGACCGCCTGTCATGGGGATAATTCAGGCAGAGACTGGGTGATTATCATTTAGAAATACAGTAAAAGGGATAATTCAGGTGGTAGAACATTTGATTAAGTGATTTCTCAATTTCCTTACAACTGAAACGTTTTGCTTAGGATTGTGGAAGTTCTTATCTAACGTAAAATTTTTTCCCATGAAGAAACAGCTACATGGTACAGTGGTTAAAAGCAGCAATTTTATGATAAAACAGATTGACCTGGAGTTTGCGCCTTGTTGCTACTGACCAACAGAGTGACTATAAGGCACTCATTCAGCTTTCCCAGAGACAGTTTCTGTAGCTGCCAGAAAGAACAACATCTAATAAGTGAGTTTTGACGATTGAGTTTATACATGTTACAATATCTCATGGGTATGGGTCTAGAAACCTAGGAGGTCGTGTCTTTCAAAATACAAAGGGAGAAATGATTGAGAAATATATCTGCTTGGAACTAGAGGAACATCATGATATTCAATGATTCTTTTAAAAAAAATCTTTAAATCTGTAATGTATATTGGACCACTTTGCATGCTTAGTTTATAATAGCCAGAAGCAAATATCTTTGTGGCAGTTATATGACAATGAAGACACTTTAGCAACTGCATGGATGAAGTATTCACAATTGATTGCTTTCTTCTGGAGATAATTCCATAATCTATTTCTAGATCAATAGCTCTGTATAGACACTAGAAGTGATTAAATATTTAACTGAATGCTATAAGCATCATTGTAATATCCTGAGAATCTGGAAATCACATAATCTCTAAATTCATGTTTATCACTCTCTTTCAAGCCAACATCACCTGGGGCAGTTTAAGGTTTTCTCGCACATTTGTGTAGCATGATGATACTCATGCTGGCAACAATAAATCAAACCTCTGGTGATAGATGTTTCTTCTGTATGCACACATACAGATACCTTAATGCAAGTCACATTTCCCAAAGAGTACAGTGTGAGTATTACGTGCAGATACTACACAAAAGCAATCTCTCTTAGCCTAGGGTTTCGATCCTTCACTGTGAACCCTCCTGGAGCCTGCTGATCAGCATGCAGAACCAAGTTCCAGAGAAGTACAGAGAAATCTCTAGGGATCTCTGTCCACCTGTGAAGTGAGAAAGGATCCATATATTATTTGCAGACCCATCTTCACTTGTTCTCCTTGAGAAAGCTTTTGTTGTTACCTCAGAAGTGGAAATATATGTGTGTTTCAGCTGGTGTCTAACACATTTAGTTACAGAATACAAAAATGTTCAGCACTTTAGGAGGCAAATGTTATTTCTGGGGGAAAAAAACTTTTCCAAAGCAATGCACACACACACACACACACACACACAGAGAGACAGAGACAGAGACAGAGACAGAGGGAGAGAAATAGAGACAGATTTGAGTTCTGAGATTTGTAATACAACCTGGGGCAATGAAGAAAAAAAATAGATGGTTAAGACAGGTAAGTAGAATTATAGATGTCTATTAGACTGATATGTTTAAAAGATGAATGTTCTCTGGACTAAAGTTAGAATGAATTTCTCTTTCTATTAGACTTAGTTTTAGAATGTTTTGGGTAGGTTTGTTAGCACCTTTAATAAGTGAGCACATTTCTTTTAAAATGTGTCAAATCATGATAAAAGCTGCTGCACTCAAAAGGCTCCAGTTTGCAGTACAAATTCAGCAATGCACAACAGTAAGCTGATCAAGTCTCAGTTTTATTTTATTTTTTATATGATATCATTAGGTTTTATTTGGCTGCTCTTAGCTGCTGACAACAACATACCTCCTATCAAATTTATTGTGAATTAAGAGATGATAGGTATGAAATTATATTAAAAGAGTTTTCAGTGTGAACTTATATACAGTAAAACAAATTTGTAAAAAAACAGCTATAAAAATGTTTTAAAATGCATAACTATTGGTCGAACAAGGAGAAAAAATGTGTACAGGGTTCTATTGTGTTTAAGGGGATGGGGATAGTTAAAGTAACAAAAATGGCTTTGACAATATTGTTTAAAAAACTTATTTCACCTCATGTGTCTTGAGCATGAATTTTGAAATTTCACCTTAACTCCTACTGTTTGAAGATTTCTACATTTGAGACTTGAAAGAATTGAGACGCAAAATCACATAAAAAATTATGAAGTTTTAGAACACCTAAAGCTATTACATACTATCGTTTTGATATGTAATTTGGGAGCCATTGGTAGGATTTTGTGAAGTTTTTATTAGCGTATGTCATATTTGGTTTATATTTCTGAAGCAATAGGTTAACACGAATTTGCATAATTACCATAAAATAAAGCAAAATTAATAATGAACCTCAACATGGTACATCCTCATCTTTCCCAAACCTATTGGTATGGGTACCATATCACCTTAAAAGCCAAAATTAAAAAAAAATATGTCTTAACAATTTTAATCAGAACTCATATGATATGAACAGCATTTTTGTCATGAAAATATTTCTTCATTAGATTACAATCACTGCTTATGTTCACTACACCTACAATCCTATGACAGGTTTACCTAGAAAGCTTCTAAAATACTTTTGAGAATACCTTGTACTCCAAAGGGTTGAAAATAAGTGACATTCTTTACATCCAAATCTTTTTAATGGGATATTTCTATAAATGATAATGCTAATTATCTCAAGAGAGGCAGTAACAACATAGTAGAAACATCTTTGAGCTAGACAGGAGACTTGACATTTCTCAGTAATACTCAGCACTCAGGGCATTTGTAATTGTATGGTCAGTGTCTGTCTTCCCACTTAAGTGGTTCTCAATCTTGGATGCACATTGGAATTACTGCACACCTTTAATAAAACAATAATGATGCCTGGGTGGTACCCTAGAGATTCTTGTTTAATGAATTACAGAGTGGAGTCTGGAGATTAAGATTTTCAGAATTGAACAACTTAGCTTATTCTAACATGTAACTAAGAAAATTGTGCATTTGACTGCACATTCAATGACAGAAGGGACCTTATCTTCAATGAATAAATTGATATCTAGGACAGAGGAGACTGTTGCTAAATATTGGATGAATGGATGGGTGGATGGATAAATGGATTGATGGATTGTATTGACAACTTCTCTTATCTTTATGGATCTTGGTTTTGTGTGTGTGTGTGTGTGTATATCACTCTCTGCCAGGTCAACTTCAATGTGTATGTATATATATTAAGAGAGTTGAGCTACATATCTCTTCCTTTTACTCAGATGACTTTCCTGAGAGCCCATTGTAATGGTTCTAGCTAGTGTTTGTTTTCTCAAATGCAAGGGCCTTAATCATAGGAACTAGGAATATTTAAATATCCAATAAAAGCTATAATAGGTTTAATAATTTTTGCTGAATGAAATGCAAATTTTTATATTTTATAAAATCCTTTGTAGGAATTTTCTATTTTTATTCTTTTAAGTGTAACCATGGATTCACATCCTATATCCTTAAAGATTTATTTGCCCTTGGGAAAGAATATAAAACATATTTTGTATCTGCAAAAAATGACACTTTTCAAAAATTGACAAATGGGATCTAATTAAACTTTAGAGCTTCTGACAGCAGAAGAAATTATCAACAGAGTAAACAGACAACCTGCAGAATGGGAGAAAATATTTGCAAACTATGTATCTGACAAAAGTCTAATAACCTATATCTATAAGGAACTTAAATTTACAAGAAAAAAGCAACTCTATTAAAAAGTATACAAAGGACATAAACAGACACTTCTCTAAGAAGGCATACATGTGGCCGACAAGCATATGAAAAAAAAAGGCTCAATACCACTAATCATTAGAGAAATGCAAATCAAAATCATAATGAGATCCCACACCAGTCAGAATGGCTATTAAAAAATCAAAAATAACATGCTGATGAGGTTGTGGAGAAAAGGGAATGCTTATACACTGCTGGTGGGATTATAAATTAGTTCAACCATTGTGGAAAGCAGCATGGCAATTCCTGAAACAGCTCAAAAGAGAGCTACCATATGACCCAGCAATCTCATTACTGGATATGTACCCAAAGGAATATAAATTGTTCTACTATAAAGACACATGCACATGTATGTTCACTGCAGCACTATTCACAATAGCAAAGACATGGAACCAACCCAAATGCCCGTCAATAATAGACTGGATAAAGAAAATGTGGTACACCGTGGAGTACTATGCAGCCATAAAAAAGAATGAGATCATGTCCTTTGTGGGAACATGGATGGAGCTGGAGGCCATTATCCTTAGCAAACCAACGCAGGAACAAATACCACATTTTATCACATATAAGTAGGAGCTAAATGATGAGAACACATGGATACTGGGAGAGGAACAACAGACAGTGGGGCCTACCTGAAGATTGAGAGTGGGAGGAAGTAGAGGACCAGTAACCATGTACTAGGCTTAGCACCTGGGTAACAAAATAATCTCTACCACAAACCCCGTGACACAAGTTTGCCTATATAACAAACCTGCACATGTACCCCTGAACCTAAAATAAAAGTTTTTTTTTTAATGGTGGTCTTTGTTTCTGATAAATCAGAAATCTGTGGAAGATACTTTAGTTATCCAAATTATTTAGTGAGAATTTTGTCTAACAAAGTTATTTTTTATAAATCTTTTTCTTTGTCAATTAAATTAGGCTATTCCAGTGGGACTGCTGTCATGGTACATTATGTGGGTGTTGTTTATATAAGGACTTTTGCTATTTTTGTTTAGGAAACATTTATTTTAACTAATCCTTCCTCATTGTCACTACTGAGCAATTGACAGTCTCAAGAGTCATAGAAGCATTAACATTTTATACATAATGAGCCACGTGTGTAGGCCACAGTAGTGATTTTATTACAGTGAGAGTCAAGAAGACTTTGCTTTGGTGAAAGAATATTGGACAAAACTCAAATGTGAGTCAAAGGCAATCTAAAAATTCATTTAAAACTTGTTTTCCTTCTGAAATCATCCTTCAAAAGGCCCATGTTGTGATGAAATTTTAGAGGGATTAAACTTAAGTAGGTCAACATTATGTAATGAACAACACTATATTATAATCAAGTTCAATTGAAATTACTAAGTGATCCAGGCCTGCTAGTTTGATATAAAGCTGCAATAGGTTACCCTATATTTGAAAGGTCATTCTGGCATTCTAGCAGTTTGATGTGTACTAGTTAACGGATTGACCAAACGCTTTCAAAACTTTTCAGTTCATGATACCCTTAGTGTCTCAGTAACATTTTTATGGCAAAGGAGATATTTCACAGTTTTATTTATTATGCACTTAGGCCCTTAGTAACCACTTGAAAAAAATATGTGAATTAAAAGAAAAAATATATTTAATTCAATTCTTAAATAGCCACGATTAATTACTGGCTGGAGGTGTGAACCTGTTAGGCGCTACATGGTTTCTCAAACCTCAGAATCAGAATGGAAGCCACCCTCATTCCCTGTTCCAAGGTAATTCTTAAGGGGTACCTGGTTTTTTTTTGTTTGTTTTTTTTTTAACACGTCAGCCACTAAAAGCTGAGCTTCACAAAGATAAGACAGTATCAAAGGGAATGACACCAGATTTTATGTTGAGTCAGTGAACTACCACTGGCTAATATTTTGTACAGTATCCAACAGAATGTCTAGTATTACTGTGTTTTCTTTGAAAATTAAAAATAATCTGTGGCTCCTTTGTGGTTTTATTGCAGCACCCTAAGATGCTTTGGTGCAGCTGGGGAACTAGGGAGGTAAACTGTTTGCTAAGCTAGGGCTGCTATATTCCAGAGTTAGCTAAGCTAAATGTTGGACAATGGGATGGATGGTATAATTTCTTAAATCCTTGAGTCTTTATTAGCTGAAACCATCTGTGTTCAAACAAGTATTTTCCTTTTTGAGAGTGGATATTTTTTACTAGTGCCGCTTATTTATTTATATATTTTAAAATTGAATGACCCTTTTTCTGAGAATAAAGCTTAATACAAATAAATTTAATTTGATGCAGAAAAGCAAACAGAAAAGAATAAAAATAATATCTAATCCCACAATTCAGGAATACACAGTCTCCATATTTCTATATGTATATACCCAAATACTTTCTGTCCTAATCATGAATGGACATACTCATTTTTCATTACTTATTTTCACAAACATGATTTTATACTGTTTTACAGTTATATGCAGTTACTGTTTTACTGTTATACTGTTTACAGTCCACTTATTCACTTAATAACATAACCATATATTTTAGATATCTCTCCTGCTTCTTTAAATACCTGTTTTGCTGGAAATATTTTTTCTTAGTGTTTATATGATCCCCATCTTTTGAACTACTGAGACTTTTCATTTTCTCTGTTGATTTTTCTGCCTCCTCATTCTTATAGAAAAAGATCCAGGTTGTTTTTCTGTTATTAAATGAAATTTGTGAATAATTATGTAGGGTCACTCTGCTGTCATTTTTTTGTTACCAATAATGTTAAAATTTATTTACTGAATCATTAATGTTTAAATTTATCATAAACTTTTGTTGACAGCCTAGAGGGGCCCAGTAGTTTGCAGAGCTGGAGGACGAGATACACAGAGAGACATCACTGGGTGCAGGAGAAACATTTTTGTTCAAAAATTCCCTTAGAAAGTCAGCTTTGGCTGCCTTAAGACATTTGAGCAAGAAAGGCTCAATTATTCCTCCCTGCCACCTAATGGAGACATTTTATTTGGAGGGTTTCCTGTTTAACTTACCAAGTAATTCTCAGTCTCTCCAAACTTAATGTTGGGTTTAGGCATCTCCATGATTTCCAGTCCCCACAGATAATGGCAGCTGATAGAAACTTTTCATATGTGTCCTATAGAAATGATGAGAAGAGGTGGGCCCAAATTTTTTCCCTGCATTTTCGACCTGCACTTTCTTGTCTAAGGTCTCAAGAATTCAGGTACCTGAGTAAGATCCTTAAATAGTTTTCAAAAGAATATGGATGTTTTTTCCTATTATGTTAATTGAGTCATTGTAATCAGTAACTAGTCTCAAAGCTGAGTTTAAATTTTCATCTCAGTCCGAAGAGTACTTTTATCACGATGTCTATCAGTAGTTATACAGGACAATCTATGTATACAGAACAATCTTTGTTGATTTGCCAGAAAACACAAAATATTTACCTTAGACTTCCTTTCAGTCTTGTTATACTAATTTCAATACAGAATAGGCAGACCCATAGCTCTGCAGTCCAAGAAATGGAAGAGATGAGCATGATTTTTTGTTTATTTGTTTATTTGAAGTGAGGAATATATATACGTATGTTTGTGTGTGTTTATCAACAGCATTTGCTGTTATTGGCAATTTATGTCATAAACTATAAGCAAAGTGTAGGTTTAACTTGTGATTGTCTTATTATGATGCTTCATTGTATGATCCATTACCCTGATTGCCCTGAGGGATATTCTAGATTTCTAAACAGACAATACTTATCTGTTTGACCTCATGCTATCCTATTTCCTAAATCCTCAGTGTGAAATACTATGAAAGGTGATCGTCGTATGCTTTATAAAATGACCATATGGAAACCCTGGGTTTTGATTAGAGCGGATCTTTAAACCAATTTTGCAATCCCTTAGAAATCACTATCTACTCAGCAGCAGGCTTTTGCTGCCATTGAATGTCTCATGATAAAGCCATTCACTTGAAACAAATGGAAGGATTTGATCACCAGGAACAGCAAGACCAATTCTAGCTGTTTTTGTTATTGTTTTGTTTAAATGAAGAGAAAATGCTCACTTACAGAATGTCTTCATTCTGGTCATTCCTTTTACTAAAGGAGAAAAAAGAGTATGTTTTAACCATGTATAGTCATTTTCAAATAATATTAAATTATGTTTAAACTACATTTGTAAGTTTTTTACTCCTCTAGGAGAAGTTAGTGTCAGTCCTCCTCCTCACCGCCACTCACCCCATATACTACAGTACTTTTCTGAGGTTATTACATGATGGAAAAACCTCTAAGATATCATAGAATTGAAGTCTAATATTTTAGATGAGAGGAAGCCAAGCCAAGAGATTCCCAGATCTCACCAAAGGCCTTAAGCTGAAAAGCAGCCACGAGGATACCTGACAAGAGATTTGAGATTCCAGTACCACTGATTGCTGGTGAGCTGGTGGGCCACTGCAGCATGACTGAGACTACAATTGTACATCTCCATAATTGGGGGTGGACATAGGGGATGGGATGGCCATAGCGATAAAGTTTGCATGTTTGTTGGACTATTTCTTTTCTGTCTATATGTAGGATTTGAGGCATCTTACAGTAGAAATACTTATATGACGAGGGGAATATGAACACTAAAAGATCAAGGACAAGTAACAACATAGATTAGAAGACAAGGTTGAAACACAGCAGGCAAAAGACAGCACATACTAGCCATGTAGACAGCCAGAGGTTTGTGGCAGATTTTGCTTTGCACTTCCTTGAATTTGAGAAAAGGACAGTATTTTTTATAGTCAGCATTTTTCAGAGAAGAGAGTTAACATACAGTCCCTTAGAAGAAACAGAACTTTCCCCATAAGTTTTAAGCAACGTTTTCCCCTCCCTTTTTTGGTATTTAGAATTACATTGTAAAGAAGGCTTGAGCATTCGTCCTAACTCATGAATCTTCCTAACTCTACCCTATAGGATAAAAAGAAGGTGGTAAATGTGTTATTGGTCACAGAGAGAATCTGAAGTTAGTGAAAACTTAAACAATGCATTGTGGGTATGTGGTGTTTTATTTCCAATAAAGGGATGCTAAAGTTGACCTGTTTCTGTGAACTTTATGGTTGAATGGAAACAATTAGAGATTTTGAGTCAAGAGGCCAGTCTAGGATACTTACCTACTGTGTGAAAGTTAGAAACACACGCTATATGGTTCTCACAGTGGTTAAATATGGTTAAATTTTGAAAAAGGGTTTTGTAATAGGTAAAGTTTCATATGCTAAATAACTATTATCCATTTAGTTGCTGAGTATTCTTTTGAGAAAATGGCAAATACTGTACAAGTACGTCTTTTCTGATTGTATTTAATGTCATATTTTTTCCCACGTGCTTTATTAGCTGCTTTCATGGAGAGTTGAGTCCTCATCACTGTAAAGTGTGTCTTTTCTTGGCTAATGTTTTGTCTTTGCTTTGTTTTAGAAGTCACCATCACAGAGTTGTATTTCATGAAATAATATTATTGTAACAATGAAGAGTTAATTTAAGTGAGTCTCGATAGTAAAACATAATATAACATATGACCAAAATGACTGGTAACACAGTAGGTGGACAAACATCTCTTTCTGTTGTGTTTTATTAGATTGCCAAAACACCTTTCCCAGATTCACTGTTGTCAGCATATATTAAAAATAAATTTTAAAAATTGCGAATTTTAGTTTCTTGTTATGTGCTGTAAGAGATGGATTTTAAAATGGCCCAGGCATATCTATTGAATCGGTTAAAAATTTATATCAGTGGAAAACTTGTTTTTTCACTTAGTCAACTTTCTTTGTTCATTATACAATCCAGATAACAGTATGTAAAGAAAAACTAGTCCTTGCTTGCCTTAGTTTTTTGTTTCACGATGCATTATTCTCTAAGGACTCATTAGATTGTTTTAATGCTATGCATTTTATTTGCCCTTTAAAGAGAATGGGGAAAAGATACACTGCTCTTGAATTTATTGCTAGATTTTCTAAAATAAATGACAAGAAAGAATGATTCCGTTACCAAAATATCCATGTGATTACTTCATCTATTACTGTGCTGAGTAACCTAATAAAAAGTTTTTCTATTAAAATGTTCACAGTTTTACATATTTTCTATAATGAGCGTCATAAACCCACTTCTTCATGTTCCAAAGACAGACTGCTATTCCATGGAGTATTTTTTCCTTGAATTGCTTTGCCTTACTAAGAAATTAGCCAAACTCTACTCATCCACTATTTGAGTTTTGAATAAACCAACAAAGAGGAGACTTTTACTCACTCTTCTTCAGAAAATTTGTAAAGAATATGATAAATTTCTTTTTTTTTGCTAATAGATTCCCCTTACCTCTCAAAAGAATTCAAAAATAAATACTGTTCTATTTATTTCAGTGTGATATATGTTGGAATATTACTATTCTGTCCTCAAATCAAATTTTGTGTAATTACAAACATTTTATACCCCATCCAGAAAGAATGTAATGTGTTCTCAATTTTATGCATTCCATGAAACACACATGTGTGTTTCACTGTGCTATTTTCTGTTGTAAGAGCATAAAATCAGCTAGCACTATTGAGGGCTTATTATATACGAGACATTGTGCTTCAGAGCTTTATGTAACTATCTAATATAATCTTCATACTAACTTTATGAGTTATGAATTTTCCATCTTATGTATACAAGGAAACTGAGACCCAGATAAATTACATAGTTTCCCTGTGGTCACAGAACTAGTGTCAGAATTTAACCTTAGGTCTACCTGATAACAGAATTTGTGCTCTTCACTATCATTCTGTTCCTTCTGATGGCAAAACAATAGTATATATACAGTCTTTTCCTGTTTTACTGAGCAGCAGAGTTGCAGACCAGGCTCTTCTTGAAGCAGAATTCAACTGTGAAGCAGGCTAATGGAGGGGAAGTGGCCAGGTTTTGCAAGATCATTAGAGGCAAGTAAAGCCAGTAGGCACCTATGGCTAAACAGGCTACAGGCTCAGAGGAGAGAACTTAAATAAAGGGGCTCCAATCAACAGAGTTGTCCAGAATTTTTCACTACCACAAACACAGCTTCCTAACTTTAACTCCTGTGGGAATGAAGTTCTAATAACAGATCTTCACATTTTTCTACCATTGCCTGGAAACAATAAATAATATTCACTACTGGTTCTCAAATATATGCAGATTTCATTATGATAATTAAAGTAAAATTTATTTAAAAGCATCATTGAACTCAGAGTTTATATTTAAGTATTTTCTCAGTCGATGGGTCCAAATATTACTATTTAGTGGGCCTAATTTAAGTTAGGTTCAGAAAATATGTTGACATTAAAAAGTATCCTCATTCAAAAATATTCACAGCCACCATACTACTGGACTTATGCAACTCTGAACACTCACTGAGAGCTTACTATTTTGCTAATCATTCAAATAAACATCTTCAATGTACAATTATGTTTAACCTTACTACAATCTATATGGTAAGTTGTATTATCCCATTTTTAGACATAGAAACTAAGCTTCAATTTTCACTTTCTAAATACAACCTACTATAAATAGTTTTGTGGAAATTAAAATGGATAATGAACTTAAAATAGCACAGACTAGGTCTAAGGCAATAAATGTTTACTGTTATTATTAGTGGTAGTCATTAATATTAGTTCCATTAAATACATAATCCATTAATTGTATTTGTAAGATCATTGATAATATAACTTACCTATTCTAAAAAGGGGTTAAGAAAGTTAGCACAAGGACATATAAGGACATTTTGTTATGACTGAAGAGTAAACAGAATCTCATTAGATTTTAAGATAAAACAAGAGACTGCAAAGGTATTTCATGCTTAGAGAGCATGCTTTAGGCCATGCTCCAAGACAATACTTGGGAGTATCATTCTCTTGGAGAATGAGTTTACTCCCATTTGGCATCATTTTAATGTTTGCTTGTTTGTTTGTTAATTTTGCTTTGTATGTTAGTGGATGAGGGGGTGGTGTATTCATTTGTTCTCACACTGGTAATAAAGTTACCCTAGACTGGGTAATTTATAAAGGAAAGAGGTTTAATTGACTCAAAGTTCAGCATGGCTGAGGAGGCCTCAGGAAACTTACAATCATGATGGAAGTGGAAGCAGGAACGTCCTTCTTCACAGGGCAGCAGAGAAAAGAAGAATGAGCAAAAAGGGAAAAGCCTCTTATATACCCATCAGATCTTGTGAGAGCTCACTCAGTATCACAAGAACAGCATGAGGGTAATGCCCCCATGATTAACTTACCTTCCACTAGGTCCCTCCCACGATATGGGGGAATTATAGGAACTACAATTCAAGATGAGATATGGGTGGAGACACAGCCAGACCACATCATTCTGCCCTGGTACCTTCCAAGTCTCATGTCCTCACATTTCAAAAGACAATCATGGCTTTCCAACAGTTCCCCAAAGTCTTAACTCATTCCAGCATTAACTCAAAAGTCCAACTCCGAAGTCTCATCTGAGACAAGGAAAGTCCCTTCTACCTATAAGCCTGTAAAATCAAAAGCGAGTTAGTCACCTCCTAGATATAATGGGGTTACAGGGATTGGGTAAATACACCTGTTCCAAATGGGAGAAACTGGCCAAAACAAAGGGGCTACAAGCCCCATGCAAGTCTGAAATCCAGCAGGACAGTCAAATATTAAAGTTCCAAACTAAACTCTTTTGACTCCTGTCTCACATCCAGGACACACTGATGCAAGAGGTGGGCTTGCATGAGGTGCCCATGGCCTTGGACAGCTCTGTTCCTGTGGCTTTGCCAGGTACATCTCCCCTTCTCGGTTCTTTCATAGGCTGGCATTGAGTTTCTGTGGCTTTTCCAGGTGCATGATACAAGCTGTCAGTGGATATACCATTCTGGGGTCTGGAGGATAGTGGCTGTCTTCTCATAGCTCCACCAGGCAGTACCCCAGTGGGGACTCTGTGTGGGAAGTTTTACCCCACATTTCCCTTCTGCACTTCTCTAACAGAGGTGCTCCATGAGGGCCCCACCCCTGCAGCAAACTTCTGCCTGGACACCCAGGCATTTCCATACATCCTCTGAAATCTAGGTGGAGGTTCCCAAACCTCAATTCTTGACCTCTGTGCACCCACAGGCTCAATACCACATGTAAGCCTCCAAAGTTTGGGGCTGGCACTCTCTGAAGCAATGACTTAACCTGTAACTTGGCCCCCTTTAGCAAGCAGCTGGGACTCAGGGAACCATGTCCCAAGGCTGCACAGAGCAATGGGTACCTAGACCTGGCATAGGAAACCACTTATTCTTCATAGGCCTCCAGACCTGTTATGGGAGGGGCTGCTGTGAAGTTCTCTGACATGCCCTGGAGACATTTTCCCCTGGTACTGGTGATAACATTTGGCTCCTTCTTACTTATACAAATTTCTGCAGCTGGCTTGAATTTATCTTCAGAAAATGGAATTTTATTTTCTATCACATCTTCAGGCTGCAAATTTTCCAAACTTTTATGCCCTGCTTCCTGTTGAATGATTTGTTTACATTTGATTATAAAATGATTTGTTTAATTATATTTTATTTTTAATATCAATTTTTTATTTTAATTTGGAGGGTCGTTTTTCCTACCACAACCTAGCAATTACCTTTAAATAATACATAAGCATTGTAGAAAATGTCTAAAATACAGAAAAACACAAAGAGAGAAATAGTATTTTTCTCATAATTCTACTATTATTCTATAAAATATAACACTGTGCTTTCAGGAATTTCTCTATATACATATTCTATATATATAATATTTATGCTTTTATATTTTATTTTTATAATATGAAAGTATATATATTCATTTATAATTAAAATTATTAAAATATTGAAAAGCTATGTGTAAAATTTTTAATAAGTTGATTCAAATTTTAGTACTTCAAAACAGTTGACTATGTAAAGAATTACTGAGAGAAATAATTCTGTGATATGTGTGGTCAGCTCAAAATTGTCTTTGTGATTTTTTAAATATTCAAATTTTTATTTTAAAAAAGTATTCTAGTAATAAGCAAAATATTTTAAATCTGCTATTGCTATGGAAAATGAGTTTTTTTTAGCCACAATTTGCACTGGTAATGATTAACCAAACAGCTTATCAAAACCATGCTTCTAAATCCAGATGCACATACATTTACCCAACTGATTTTTCTGCAAAGGTGCAAAAGTAGTTCAATGGAAGAAGAATCTCTTTAACAAACAGTACTAGAACCATTGAACAGCAGTAGACCAAAGAATGAAGTTTGACCTAAAACTGATGTTATTTTAAAATTAACTCAAAGTGGATTGTAGATCTAAGTGTAAAACATAAAACCATAAAATTTTCTGGAAAGGATGTATAGAAAATCTTTATGACCTAGTGTCAGGTAAAAGTTTCTTACATTTACCAAAAAGAAAAAATGGATAAATTGGATTTTCTTAAAATTAATAACTTTTGTTCTGTGAATGATACTGTTAAGAGGATGAAAAGACAAATTACCAACTTGAGGGGAAATACTTCCAAATCCTCTCTCTGTCAAATGACTTGTGTTAAT
Organism: Pongo abelii; assembly: GCF_028885655.2. Taxonomy (NCBI): domain Eukaryota; kingdom Metazoa; phylum Chordata; class Mammalia; order Primates; family Hominidae; genus Pongo; species Pongo abelii. The sequence continues at coordinate 29,694,149 of NC_071998.2, forward strand.
AATATATAAAGAACCCTCTAAACTCAACATTAACAAAATATATAATCCAATTGGAAAATAAGCAAAAGTCTTAAACATCTTTCTAAAGAATATATACAAATGAGAAGTAAGCACAGGAAATGATGTTCAGCCATTTAGAGCAATGCAAATTAAAACTATGATGTGACACTACTACACATCTACTAGAACAGATAAAATTAAAGATAATACCAAATGTTGGCAAAGATGTTGAGATACTAGATCTCTCATATAATACTGATGGGAATGAAAATTGTATAACCACTCTGGAAATCTGTCAGGTTGTTTTTTTAAAAAAGAAATTAAGCCTACAATACTACATCTAAAATTATACTACTGAGCATTTATCTAACAGAAAAGTAAACTTATGTTAACACAAAAACCTGGAAATGAATGTAAATTGCAGTTTTACTTGTAATATCCAAAAACTGGAAACAACCCAAATGTCCTTCAGTGGATGAATAGTTAAATAAACTGTTGTACATCCATGCCAATATTACTCAGCCAATAATTCATATTTTTAAAATTTGAATGCTTTCAAAAATGTCAGCGGTTATTTATCCCTGGATCATGGTTGACTTTATTGTTTTGTTTTACTACTTTTTAACATTTTTCGGCTTACTGACTGTTGGCGTATATTGTTTCTATAATCTTAAAAAAGTCCTCAGATATTTTTAAGGAAAACAAAAGAATATGCTTCTCAAACTGGGGTAAGATTCTTGTTAAGGAAACCCCACAGCAATGTGTACAAATCCTCTGGATAAGCCCATCTTCCTGGAATACCTGTTTTATCTGAACACTTAGCATGGTATGTATATGGAAAGCATGGATATTTTGTGCGGTAGAATATGAAATTTGGGTATATTTTTTCACATGTAACAGATGATTACAAAGAAATGTCTTGCCTGAAGTGACTGCTCTAGGGCTACAATGCCAGATCCCTGGAGGGTTCTGTGAAGACCTCTCTATATTCATTCTTCTCTTAGATGACAATGTATATGAAGCACTCCTTAGCACAAGTATGCATGGAATAACAATACCTTAAATGCTAGACTTTCTGTTGTTTCCACCTGTCATTTGACATGTATTGAGAATGTGACACCAGCTCTCCCTCCTAAGCCTCAGCATTGATCCTCTGCCTCAGAAGAGATGGAGAGTGTAGATCAAAATTAACAGCTAACTAGAGGAAGAGAAGGAATTTAAAAATAATTATAATTGTAGTGAATATGAACCTCATTCCGCCAACATGGATAGGCAAGAAACATCACATTTCTATTATCTCTAAAGTAACTTAATTTCTATCCCTGGCCTCTGTCTCACTGGCTTAGCAGGGAATTCTGACTCAGTCACTCCTGGATTTCCCCTAACAAGTCTCATTATCCCTGCTTTGTCTTTGTGCCTGAATTCTGGTGTTTTAAATGGGGCCAAGGCCTCCGGGAATCCTCTCTTCATAGCTGTCTGGATATAATCACAATGCCCACTGTCATAATCCCCAGGATCATTTCAGGTTCATGACTGTGGTGCTCCAATACCTGCCTTGGGCATGCGTAGGGCCAGAACAGCTCCTTGAAGCACATCAATTCATTCCCTTTAGTGTTGCCACTGTTTCATGTTTCCAGTAAGCATAGGACTCCACAGAGAGTTCTTACATAACCCATACCTACTAGAGTCCCATTCTGTATGGAAAACACTTATTTAAAATGTACTATATACCAGGCATTGTTCTGAGTGCCTTATTACTATTAACTCATTTTTCCTCATACAAATCCCACTTAGTAGAGGAAAAAGCAGTCACAGAGTTAAAGTATATGATTTTAGATACCTAAACCCATACTATTTTATTGAACTATACATTGTCGATATTTTTCTAGTGGAATTCATTAACTAGACTTCAGTTGAAAAATAGACATAATAATTGGCTAAATAGTGTCTTTAAATAATTGTACCATTATTTAGTTCCCTAGTTTGCCATCAGAAGAAATATAAATACAGGTTTTACAAATAGAGTTTGGTCACTCATAGTACCCTTTTTCCTCATGTATCTTATTTGCTTATAAGATTGAAAGCTCTCAGGCCATCCTCTTTCTTATATTTCATTAAATTTCTTACAGTATGAAACATGTATGTGTCCACAACATTCACCCACCAGGGAAGCTACTCTGTGTTCAGAGAAGGCTTCGGAGCAGAAACAACTCCTGCTTTTACAAAGAAGCAAACTGTAGCACAAGGGGAAGCCTGTAATCTAATTTTCAAATCTGAAATATAAATCAGCTTTAGATAAATTCTTGATAATTTTGCTAATGTTACTGTGCCCCAGTATCATGGTTCCCTTTCTTTTATGAAACAGTGGGCTGACAAAAGTATAATAAGGTCATTTGTAAGCAATATTTTCATTTCCTTTGCTCTTTTCAAATGAATATAATGTTAGGTTTAATGCACTGAGAGAATGTCTGCTCATGTACAGTTTTTAAGTCATTTGGAGCAATGATGATACCCTGTTCGAATATCTTACATAGTAGTTTTATGACTTTTAAAGAACTGTGTATGCATAAATCAGAGGATATGGCAAGGCCCTGACGTGATTATATTTTGAAAGTTCATTAAAAATATCTTAAGAGTACATCACAGCTTTAATATGCACACTTGAGGATTGACTGGATTTCAATTTTGTTTAATTTCCTGAATAATAATGTACATTTTTCATTTGATGTATTTTGAAAACTAAGTAGTTATCACTGGATTAGAAGAAGAAGAAAAATGTATCTTCCCTTATCAGCTCCATCAAGTTACCATTATGGCTTGACTTTGTCATGCAGTTGTCCTAAATATCTTTGTATTTTACATTTGAATGCACCTTAGCCTCCCACCTAGATTAACCTTATACAAATCTGTCCTTTAAAAATGTCTGATGTGTCCTTAGACAATTACTAGTTGACCTACATTACCCTTACACTGAAAGGTCTCTTTCTTTTAAAGAAGCTTTACAGCAACTGTAGATATTTTTTATTGACTCAAGTGTTCTTCCTGTTTAATCAACTTCCTGTTTAATCAAACAATTGTGTCCCCAAATGTAAGTATCTGCCTTCAATTGTTAAAACACAAAGACATGGGCACAATGTTTGCCTAACTTAATTGTTCTTCTTTTTGTATGACTCACAACTTGTTAGAAAGCTTCTAGTGTGACGTTTCCTGTGGATGTGTCTCTTCTTTTTACTGACTGATTTTTGGAAAGACCAGCTGGATTTTGATCCGTAAAACTGCAGAAATTAAAGATGAATATCTCTGAATCATAATACTTTCATTTTCTTGTTAAAACATCTAGCTTTAAACTTTGAGGAGTGAGGATGTTTACCTGATCCTCATTTTTTCTTTCTGATTACATTTAATCATCAGATCACAGACCTAGAAAACAAGGCAGAGACCATTGAGTCAGCCCCCATCCCCACGCTGATATGTGCTTTAACCATTCACTTCCTGTGGACTTTTCCTGGGCCAGAGTTTTACAGGTTTTCCTACTTAGGGATTTATGAATTCCTCCAGGCATGAGTTGAATTCTTATGACTAAATAAGGTTCTTGTTTCAATCAAACTCCATTCATTTCCTTTCATTTGATTCTCTTTTCATAGAGGAACCAGTCAGATTCTTACAAGAACCCATCTCTGTCTTGAGTTTGGCTCTTTCAAAACCTTTTCCCCATTCTCCCCGCCTTTTTTTTTTCTGTACTTAATTTTTATCCCATTTCAACAAGGCCAACTTCAAGAATAGATAGTACCACCCTAGGATGATTTGAGAAGTGTTCTTGTAAGAAATTTTCACCACAGAATATGTGTGCCTCTATTAAGACCATGTCTTTTTCATTTATTAGAGAATTGGTATATTCCTGTTTTCACTTCCAGAGAAACCTTCCATGTGAGTCTCAGGCCAGGTAAGGGTCAATGAGGAAGCTCAGTGTAGCGCCTTGGATTATTAGGTTGATGCAAAAGTAATTGCGGTTTTGAAAGTGATGGCAAAACCACAATTACTTTGACATCAACCTAATAGAAACTACAGCCCCAGGCCTGCTATCTACTTTTCAGGACTTTTTTAAGTCTTAAGCAAGGACTAGAAAAAAAAAAAATTCTAAGAAGAGATTGAAAGTTGCCTAAATCGCTCTGAAAAATAAAGTCTATTAAAAAAATCAGAAAATTTTCTTCAGCGTTTACTAAAATGGCACATAACTATGTGCTTTAATTAGTTAGGTATCAGGTTAACATAAGTTTATTGGGCATTTAAGTTGATTATTTTAATGAAAGATCAATATAAGAACTTTATTATCTACAAATGTTTTAGATAATCCTTTAAAAAATCAGGTAAGGCAAAAAGACTCTTTAATAAGAGATGTCATGAAGTTGGAGCTCAGATTTAGATGCACCCACCACATCCAGGTTAGTGACATGTGCAAGGTGATCAGCAATTCCAAAAAAGTTTCTTTTTCCTTTATGTGATTTTTAAAGTATGTCAGGCTGGGAATGGTGGCTCATCCTGTAATCCTATCATTTTGGGGAGGCCAAGACAGGAGGATTGCTTGAGCCCAAGAGTCCGAGGCCAGGCTGGGCAACATGGCGAAACCCTGTCTCTAAAAAAATTACAAAAATTAGCCAGGCTTGGTGGCATGTGCCTGTAGTCCCAACTACTTGGGAGACTAAGGCTGGAGGATCACCAGAGCCCGGGATGTTGAGGCTACCCTGACCCATGATCAGGCCATTGCACTGTAGCCTGGGTGACAGAGTGAGACTTTGTCTCCAGAAAACAAAAAAGAAAAACTATAACAATATTAGTTAAGTGGGAAGAATTTATATGCATCAGGAAATGTACTCCTGTTTTGAGAGATTTACTTTGCATACCTTAGAGCCCAGTTTCTAGAAGTGATTAGAACAGATTCAAATTTAGCATAGATAGCATTTTCAACTCTATTTGATTAATTAAGGTTATGGAGATTTAAGTTTTTTGCTTGTTTATTTGGTTTTTGTTCTTTTCTTCTTGCATATAAAATATAGAAGTTGTTTGCTTCTGTATTATTGGCCACAAATTATGAGACTGAACTAAAAGTTATTTTTAATTAATAATGTTTAAGATTTATTGAGAAAGTATGGGTTTTCTTTACCCCTTACCAATAAAGAGACCTGGAAAGGAATAAACTCTTTTGTTTCAGTTGAATACTTTTTAAAATTATTATGAAATTATTAGATTACTTAATAAATAATAAATAAATATTTTGAAACGTTTTTAAAACAATGTCAACTTCACACAGGTTTAATAAAGAAAATTTAGCCTATTTAAGTTTATAACCATTAAAAAAATAAAGATAGAAATAGCAACAGTATCCTACCAGATCTTCATGTCTCTAGAAAATCTGTCTTATTTTTTGAATGAGGCAGAATGAATTACGAAATTTCATATTAAAACCTACCTAAATTATTTTCCTAATCCAAAATTTGCTGTCACTCTTTTGAACACCACATGTCCTGGAAGGTGAGAGCGGGAGAAGAGTATACCACAAAGCATTAAGCATAAAAGAAACAGGATGTTAAAAGATGGCATGAAGTTGGGGCTCAGCTTTAGACCTGCCCACCATGTCCAGGTGATCACAGTCAAGGTGATCAGTAATTCACAATAACAGATCACATTTTGGGTGAATCAAGTGTTTCAGAGCCATTATTTATTTATTTATTCTTATAATCTTTTACTAACTACAGTATTTAGTAAGCATCTACCATGTACCAAGCACAGCCCTTAGGGTCTAGGGATATGGAGATTAAAAATACGACCATCTAATATAATGTATCAATATTGGCTCATCAATGATAACAAATGTACCACACTAATGTGTGATGTTAATAATGAGGAAAACTTGTGGAGAGAGGATGGGTGGCATATGGGAGCTCTCTGTACTTTACGCTCAATTTTCCTGTAAACCTAAAACTGCTCTTTGTCTTAGCTTGAGCTGTCATAACAAAATCCATAGACTGAGTGGCTTAAACAACAGAAATTTATTTCTCACAATTTTAGAGGCTGAGGAATTCAAGATCGAAGTGTCAGCAAGATAGATTTCATTCTGAGGTCTCTTATCTTGACTTGTAGGCAGTACCATCTCACTGTGTATTCACATTGCCTCATCTCTGTGTGGATGAGAAGAGAGAGAGAGCATTCTCTCCTGTTCATTCTTATAAAGTTACTAATTCTGTCATAAGGGTGCTGTCTTCATGACCTGATTACCTCTTAAAGACTTCATCTCCAAACACTATTGCATTGGGGGTTATGGCTTCAATAGATGAACATTAGGGGCGCACAACTCAGTAAATAGCATGCTCAAAAAATAAAGTGTTGAAATAAATACATAAAAATTTAAAGAAAGTGTCTATTGGAAGAGCTAAATACACAAATAGACAAATAAAGTTTAATAGCACTATACACAGGTGAGGTGCTTTAATAGAGATATACACAAGGTGATATAAAACCCCAGAGGATGGCTATATAATTCAGGGTGGGGTCAGGATAGTCTACCTGGAAAAGGTCATGCCTGTTTGAAGTCTTGAAGGGCAAGTTAAAATTAGCCAGATAAAGAATATGGGGGAGGTAGCAGTTGCAGTGGTAAATGAGTGAAAGAAGGGGAGAGTGGGAAGGAAACTATTCCAGGCAGAGAGAATAGCAAGTGCAATTATATAAAAAATTTTTGTGTATGCTTGGATATCCTGGCTTGAACCCAAGCCCTGGCTCAAACAAGTCTCAACATGCATCTTGTACTAGGAGTCAATTATCGTGAGCATTTTAGATTGAACAGGAGCAAAACTTGTATATACATGACAAGAAATAATGACTTGGCTGAAGAGACAGCGTGGTGTGTGCCCCTACCTTATTGGCCCAAGCCCTCAAGTTAAGCCATATGGAGAGAAGGGGTTTAGTAACAGGCAGAAGGTACTGCTTTGAAGGGAGTATTTGTCAGATACAGGGAAATAAGAAGCTCTGCTTTGTGCCGTGGGACAGAATTATGACTAGAACAGGAGAGAACCATTCTCTCCACTTTTGGACAGAGCCAAAATGAGCTGAGCACAATTAAACTATTAGGAAATCTAGGCTCCTTTGGAAACCAGAGGCTTGGTTTCAGATCTGGGAGCCTTCTGTCTGTCTTAGTAAGTGACTGGAGCAAAGGAATATGCAAAAATATTTATGAACATGAGCAACACACGAAAGAAATACTGGGACTGCTCTTGTAAGGGATAAGGCCTAGCTCGTATATGGATGGGGTGAGAATCTGAGAAGTCTCTGTGAAAGCCATTCAGTGTATTCCATTAGTTTTCACTGTTTTCTTAGATATTATTTTTTTGTCAAATGGCACCAGTATTAATCCCAGAAGGACTCACTGTCTCTCACTATTTTTGTCTTCCAACAATAAATCTTCAGAATTTTTACTGTGACCTACAAACGTCTTGTAACTTGATCAATGTATGATATTGAGATGATATTCTTGCCTTACTAAAATAGTTAATTGGCAGAATCCTATAACTTATTTGAGTTCCATTGGATTATATACATATTTTTATGTACACTGCATTACTCCCTTAATGAAGAAAATTAAGGAAATTTGGCACAATATGGCTTTCCTAATGTTGTGCTTAGTGCCTTAAAGTTCTTAAGGATTTGTTTTATGCCATTCCCAAGATTAAATTAAGGTTAGCATTCTAAATTATTTCCATCATTCTGCTTTTTTTTTTTCAAAGATGGACTTTTAAAAAAATCTTTCTAAAAATGCCTCTTCTCTTCCTAGTTCTCACAATAATAACCAGCCCCTCAGAGATAAGAACAACATATTCTACAAGGATGCTGAAGGCATATGTTTGGTTGTGAAAATGTCTGACGTATTTCTTCTGCTATTCATTTAGTTTTGTTCTTTTTGCTTCACAACCAACTCTCATTCTAATTATCACAACACATTGGACTTTTCCATAATGTTAGATATAAATAACATTACAGACAGCCTTTTACTTTTTGGATACCTTATTGTTAATATCCTTTCTCTACTTATCAAAAGGCAGGTAACAGCTGCCTTCTAACTTTCCTCATTTTGCTTACCTGAGAATGGTTGTCTCATTTCTACTACACATGCTATAAACCATAGGGTCTTTTCCTAGTGATTTCCTCTGGATACAATATATGATTTTCCATTTTCTTTAAGATTCTCCACTGTAATTCTTCTTGCTGCATATTTGTTGTCTCTCCTGCTAAGAGCTTTTTGATGCACACATTCACAGGGTCCAAAAGTTTGAAAGGAGTGTCTGGGCCCCTGGCTGCTGAGAGTGTATGTTGTACTTTCACATAACTCTTCCACTCTTATTTTTTTTCTTTTCTTCTTTCTTTCTTTCCTTTCTCCTTGCCTTCCTTCCTTTCTTTGTTTCTGTTAATCACATTACACTAGACATTTAATGATAGAATATTGAATATCACATGACTTTTTTTATTGATGAGTGATTTTCACATTATCATCACAGCTTTGTAAGAACAGCTGCCAGTATATTTTATCAGATGAAACTAAAATTAACCAACAGTTTTATTGCCATACAAAGCCCATATATGTATAATTTCGATTAGATGTTAGCACAAAGATGACAGAAACAAGTGTGCTTATTTCTGCTGTTTTTGAAAAACAAACAAAATTCTGAGATAAAATTTGCCAGTTTGACTGTAAAGGGAATATGGCCTGTAGTAATTAAACACTGGGCCAAAGAATCCTCCACACTCCCCCTAAGGGAGAACTGCTGTTGGACTAAGCTTAGAAGTAGATAAAAATGAGAGAGATTTTCCACCTCAACTCACAAAATGAGCTTGAAAAAGCCATTCCTTCTTCCTCAGAGCTGGAAGAAATGCATTGCCAGTGGTTCTTGAGCTTATTCCTATTTTAAACATTTTTTCAGGACTTCTTCCTGCAGACTTAATACTCATTCAGCTGGAGGTGGAAATGATGGTAGCATGCTTCCTCAGTCCACGTGGGCTGCTATAACAAAATACCTTATACTGGGTAATCTATAAACAATAGTAATTTATTGCTCATAGTTCTTGAAGCTGGGAAGTCCAACATTAAGGCACCAGCAGAATGAGTGTCTAGTGAGGGCCTGTTTTTCACGGATGGCACCTTCTTACTGCATCTTCACATAGCAGAAGAGGTGAACAAGCCCTTTTTATAATGGTACTAATCCCATTCATGAGGGTGGAGCCCTCATGACCTAATCACTTCCCAAATGGCCACCTCTTAATGCCACCACATTGAAGATCAATTTTTCAACAAATGAATTTTGGAGAGACACAAATTGCATTCAGACCTTAGCAAGCCTGTTGGATGTGAAGAGGTGAATGAGGCCCTTAGCCATCCCCCTAGTGCTTTTCTCAGTAATGGTATCTATGTGTCCAGGGGTGACCATGTAACCAGCATGCCACAATCACCTATTGTGCCTGTTCTCTTGTGACCATGATCCCCAAGGAATATTGAACCTTCCTAACATTTGTGAATTATGGAGCCTATGATTTGGGATTAGAAAAATACTATTGATGTATTTTATTCAATCATTTATTTTAAAAACATTCATTAAGCATATACCATGTCTTAAAGCACTGTGCTATGTTCTGAGGATTAAAGAAAAGCAAAACAGTGAACGATGCAAATATAGTTCCTAATCTCATGGAACATACCATCTCATGGAGGAACCAGGTAATAGACAGGTGAACAACAAATACAGTAATTACTATTTGTGGTGAAAACTGTATAAGAAACAAACAGGAAGCAGTGATATAGAATATCAAGTTTTTATAGATAGGAATGCCAGAGAAAGCAAGATTTCAGTGAACAAACAAATGAAGTGAAAAATTGGGTTAGGGTAGAGGAGAAAGGTTAAAGAATCTGAGGAAAAAACCGACATTGGCATGCACTAGAACTAAACACTTTATCTACAGCATTATAAAAACAGTTTGTGGCCGGGTGTGGTGGTTCACGCCTGCAATCCCAGCACTTTGGGAGACCAAGGTGGGCAGATCACGAGGTCAGGAGTTCCAGACCAGCATGACCAACATGGTGAAATCCCGTCTCTGCTAAAAATACAAAAATTAGTCACATATGGTAGCAGGTGCCTGTAATTCCAGCTACTCGGGAGGCTGAGGCAGGAGACTCGCTTGAACCCAGGAGGCGGAGGTTGCAGTGAGCCAAGATCACGCCACTGCACTCCAGCCTAAGCGAGAGAGCGAGACTTTGTCTAAACAAAACAAAACAAAACAAAAGTTTGTATGTATGAATTGTCAAAGAAAAATTGCAATGGACAGATTTAAACAGGCAAGGATGACTTTATTTAAGACTGTTGCAGTAGGGGAGAGAGATTGAGCTCAACTCTGTTTAAATAAAATGTGGGAGAGTTTTTAAGCCCTGGAGTGAGCTAATGGGATAGTATTGGAGGGTACTAGGCCAGAGTTTAATCAATGTGATTAGACCATGTATTAGTTCATTTTCACACTGCCGATAAAGACATACCCAAGACTGGATAATTTATAAAGAAAAACAGGTTTAATGGACTCACAGTTCCATGTGGCTGGGGAGGCGTCACAATCACGGCAGAAGGCAAAAGGCACATCTTACATGGTGACAGATGAGACAGAATGACAACCAAGTGAAAAGGGAAATCCCTTATAAAACCATCAGGTCCTGTGAGACTTATTCACTTCCACGAGAACAGTATGGGGAAAACCACCCCCATGATTCAATTATCTCCCACCGGGTCCCTCCCACAACACAGTGGGAATTATGTGAGCTACAATTCACGATGAGATTTGGGTGGGGACACAGCCAAACCATATCAGACCACGTGTGTTTACTCATTGGTACTTAGTGAAGTTTGGCTCCAGCTGTTCTACAGAGACTAGGAGATAGGGGTTCTATCTTTCTTGATGATTATATTTCAAAGGGATGACTCCTAGGTCCTTAAAAAAGACTTTTTTCTAAGTTGTGTAACTGGCAAGAGGCTGAAAGAATATGTATGTCTTAAAAGGGAAGATAAATTATTTATAGTTGCAAGTTTTCTAACATAGATGCCCTAAGAAAAGAGAATTCAGGGGCCTATAATCAGGAACAGACCTGTCTAAAGTTTAGTCAAGCTGAGAGAAACAGGCAATATTAGTTAGTGACAGAGATGGGGGATAGGTTGGGGGAAAGGGAGGAGAGGGAGAGAAGGAGCGAGAGAGGGAGCGTATGTGAAAGAGCCTGGAAGAGAGATACGTGGAAGAGAGAAGTTAAGAGACACAAAAAATTCTGTTTGCTGCTCCATAGTCACACCTGGTACTGACTGTGTTACTGGAAAGGGGTCTTCAAGAGAGGGTTCTTGGATCTTGCGCAAGAAAGAATTTGAGGCAAATCAATATTATCAGAGAAGTAAAGAAATAAATAAATGGCTACTCCATAGGCAGAGCAGTGGCATGGGTTGCTCAGCTGCTTATATGTATTGTTACTTCTTGATTATATGTTAAACAAAGGTTGGATTATTGATGAGTTTTCTGGGGAAGGGGTGGCCAATTCCTGGAACTGAGGGTTCCTCCCCTTTTTAGACCATATAGGGTAACTTCCTGATGTTTCCATGGTGTTTGTAAGCTGTTATGGCACTGGTGGAAGTGTCTTTCAGCATGCTAATACATTATAATTAGCATATAATGAGCAGTGAGGATGACCAGAGGTTACTTTCATTGCCATCTTAGTTCTGGTGGGTTTTGGCCGACTTCTTTACCACAGCCTATTTTATCAGCAAGGTCTTTATGACCTGTACATTGTGCCAACTTCCTATTCATCCTATGATTTAGAATGTCTAACCTCCTGGGAATGCAGCCCAGTAGATTTCAGCCCCATTTTACTCAGCCCCTATTCAAGATGGAGTTGCTCTGGTTCAAACACCTCTGACAACTACACCTGGTTCCTTCACAATTAAAAACCCATTACTGAAACTAGAGGTAGATGCAGGTTTTGTGGGGCTTGAAGCTTATAAAATTTGGGGAAGGGATATGGATATTATTTTTTTAAAAACAGCAACAAACGAATAACTGCTAATGGAAAAATAGGAATGAAGCCTTGACAGGGGTCCATGCAAGCCAGAGACTTTCAATCCTAAACTTGCTTGCTTCATGGTTAATCCCCTTCTGACTCTAAGTATTAGCCTTACGGATACAACATTTTGCTTTAGACAAATAATTTCCTCAGTATAACACACCAAGGCTTTTGTTTATATAAGAGCTGTAGAAAGCTGTGACTTTCTCTAGAATCTGCAAAACAAAAGAATAGCCTTAGAACAGCATTTGTACTGTTAGATTTCCTGGATTGCTTCGTTAACCTACCTGTCTTTTCTTATCAACTATTAGTATTTTAAGGGTAGCTTTTAATTTCTGTTATAATACCATGCATTATTTCTATCAGCTTCTTTACAAATTATATGTCTGATGATTCTTCCTCACCCTCTTATTCTGATATATGGTGATATTAGCTGTCTACCTTTTAAAGCAGATGATGGTAATTAATTGTGATTGGTTACTGTCCAGTGCCCATTATCCTGCCATTGTTCTCCGAACTTATGTTTGCTTTGATGCTACGCTCTGGAGTTATTTACAGCTTATTTTGAGACTATTTTGGATCTGTTTGGCTTGCTTCTTATTTTATTGATTGATTTATTGAGACAGGGTCTCCCTCCATTGCCTAGGCTAGAGTGCAGTGACGTGAACCTCTGCCTCCCAGGTTCAAGCGATTCTCCTGCCTCAGCCTCCCAATTAGCTGGGATTACAGGTGCGCACCACCACACCTGGCTAATTTTTGTGTTTTTAGTAGAGGTGGCATTTCACCATGTTGGCCAGGATGGTCTAGAACTCCTGACCTCAAGTGATCCACTCACCTTGGACTCTCAAAGTGCTGGGATTACAAGCATGAGCCACCGCACCCAGCCTGCTTCTTATATTATTTTATCAGAGCAAATATAGTTATATCAAAAGGCATGGAATTTGCCTACAGAATGTGAGAGCTATAGGTAACCCATTAGGCCCACAGATTTTAAACTGTGAATTTTTTGAAGATCCTTTAGAAATTCTACAAGTTTTTCTGTGCATATATAACATATTAAACTGTATTTTAGGTGGCATAATAATAAACTGCCCACTCTGGGACTATTTTTATACACCAGATTTTAACACATTGGAGACCATCAATATTTAAACATGTGATTCCAGGTTAACTCCCTTCTGGGCACAATTAGAATAAAGATTTTCCTGCCATACCTGCAATCAATGAGTATTTTAAGATTTCAAGGAGGTCAGTTTTTAAAAGCTCACTGTGTCTCACTGTGTACATATAAATAGGGATTTTCTTAACATATTCAGCTAGAAATTTTAAAATATATTGGTCAGGGCAATCTTATTACTTTCACTGAATGATTTCACAATAAATAAACATTGTGTCTTTGAATATATCAAATTAGCAATTTATTGAGGTTGCCTATATGATTTTATTTAGAGAGAAAATAGATTCTGCTGCTAAAAAAAAAATTAGAAAAGCATCTTTACGTCCAGTGACTTACTCCAAATCATACAGGTAGTGATAGACAATCAGTACATGACAGTGTTTAAGAGCCTGGCCTTGGATCCAAACAGATCTGACTTTGAATTATGCCATACATAAATGTCTGATGTGCAAATTCCTTAATTTTTATTAAATTCAGTGTCCTCTTCTATAAAGTGAATAAAATAAAATCTATTATGTTTGGTTATTTTAAAAAGTATTTATTGTAAACGTGTGTGTGTGTGTGCGCGTGTGTGTGTGTGTGTGTACTGAGTGCCTACTATGTCTAGGAACTATCAAATATGCAAAAGAGGCTTACTATTCTCAGTGAATCTTATATTTTAGTTGTGAGAGGTAATATTTTTTAAGCGGAATGAAAATGGTGTGATATGATAGGAAGTCATTGATTAATTTTAGCTTGGGTGATCAGTGAAAACCTCTCTGATGAGGAAACATTTGTGCTGTCATCCAAATGATAAGAAGGATTCATCCATGAAATGTAAGAACATTCCAGGCAAAAGGGACAGTTGCAGCACGGGCCCAAGGCCAGTATGAACTTGATGTGTCTAAAGATGAAAAAAACCCATGTGTCTCAAGGTTAGTGTGTAAGGAGAACACTACAAGACAAAATTGGAGATGAAGCTTGGTAAGCTGAGGTAAGTAGTTTGGATTATTCCAAGTAGCATGGAAAGCTTTTGGAATGATGTGATTTTATTTTATTTACAAAATGGATCTCATTGATGGATGCATAAAAATATCATGTATCGAAATTAAATTGTTGAGTTTTTTTTTTTTCTTTTTTTCCATTCCAGTGAGTGGAATCTAGCTTTCCATCACCTGTCCTAACATCCAGTGGAATTTATTTTGGGAAAATATCTCTTCATTGGTGGGTGTAAATGGGTGGGCCCTGACCTTGTCCCAACCCAGGACATGACCTAAAATATGTTCAGCATATATTTCCAATCTGAATTTGAATATAAGGCAGATCAACAATGAAACTGAGAATGTTTGAAGCCTGTTCATGTTGAATGGGAAAGGTCCTATAGTATCTGTTTCTTGGCCCTATTATAGTACTTCTCTGCTTTGAAATCTGCTTCTCCACTCTTCTTTTTGAATTCATAAACTTCTAATATCTTTCCAGTACATTCTCTTTAGCTAGTAACAGTTTCAATTGCTTGCAACCAGAGAACCTTAACTAGTACAGCACATCAATTCACTGGCACATAGTAGGCCCTCCATTACTGTTATGACTAGTGATTGAGGTGAACTAGAACTCAGGTTTCCTAACTTTGAATTTTCAGCACACTGGCTTTTGCATGTCTTTTATGTAGTTTCTGACTGGCTATATGTAATTTTCTCTGCCTCTAACATGTTATATCTTGTGGGCTGAATGATCCCATAGAGGGTTATTTTGACAACATGTTTGTCAGATGTTTTACTTCTCAAGCAGGTCTCTGGCTTCTTGATTCTTAAATTTCAGTAGGTAATTTGTTTGGGTATTTTCTCAAGATAGTTATGGAGAAGCATATGGAATAGTTTGTATTCAACTCTTTGATAAGCATTTCTTTAAATGAAGTGAGTGTTTTAATTTCAATGGGAGAAGGGTGAGAATGAATGTGATTGCATGAGTTTGCCAATATTTAAAAAAAAATTAACAAAAATTAAAGTAACTTATTCATCCTAAGAAATGTGATTAAATGAGCTGTCATTTTATGCCATGGATTGGCAGCTGCAAGACAAAGTGCATTCAATTATTGATGCTGTCATTCAGACCATACTATACTTCTGTACTATAAGAATCTGCCATTTGAAGCTAGCTAAAAGTGCTCCCCGAGTTTCAATGTCCTACCATGATAAAACAGGGCTTTTTAACATCAAGAAGGAAACAGAAGGGGAACAGATGTGTGAGGGAGTTGGCAAGTAAACAAATCCCTAGTCTCAGTCTGGATTGAGAGTCCTCTGTTGAATTGGATCTTTGATAAGAAATCTTTTGAAGGTAATGAAGCTGCCATTCATAGAGAGTGATCTGGCTCCCCTCATTAAACTCTGCTATATAGTACTGCCTCTGTCTTCTCCACTTCTGTGTCCTGTGCCTAAAGTTAAATTCCTGATCCCATCCCTAGAACATATTGCCTAAGTGAACATCTAAAGATACCTGTTTGTTTGACCAATTCATAAGTAAGTCTAATGCCATATAACTATTTCTCCAGGGCCTAAGAGCAGCACACACATCTGGAAAAGTAAATATAACTACTAAAATTGCCACCAATTATGTCTGCTAACTGCAGCATCATTCACAATTTGTGCAGTTGCACAGGTGTCTCATTAATGCTTAAATATTGGGATTGACAGAAACAATTATAGTTTCCCTTAGATTTGTAAGAACCCTTCATTTCAGTGATAAGAGTAGTAGACTGGAGCTTAGAGACATGAATTCTACTCCTGGCTCTCATACTAATAAGATATATGACCTCAAGCAAATTACTTAATTTCACTGGCTGCTGCTTCTTCTTGGAAATGATGGAACTAAGCTATGTGACCCTTGAGAATGAGGGGACTGTATGTATCCAATGCAAAACTGGAACAACTGACATGTGATGGAATTTTTCTTGGGTGCACAAAGTATATTTTGCACACTAAAATATTCGCATAGCTGGAATTCCATAGGAGCAATGAGACAAAATGTTTGAAATCAGTAAAGTCTCAGAAAATTAGGGACATATTCTCACCCTATTAATAACAGCTCCCTGTAGCCCTAAAATTCTAGTACTTTAAGATTCATGGTGACTCAGTGAAGCATTAATACCTTTTTCTTTTCTGTTTGTTTTCAATCAGTTTTCTTGCATGTAATTTACATATAAAAATTTACTCTTTTTAGGATTCAGTTCTATGAGTTTGGACAAATGCACACAGCAGTATAATCCCATCACAAGAAAGATGTAAAAGATTTCTATCACCCAAAAAATTGCCTCAAGCTCCTGTGTAATCAATCGCCTCCTCTCATTATCATTTCCTGGAAACAACCGATCTATTTTCTGCCTCTATAGTTTTGTCTTTTCCAAATGTCATATAAAAGGAATCATACAGTATGTAACACTCTTATTTAGCGTCATAAATTTAAGATTCATTCACGTTGTATGTGTTACTAGTTTAAGTATGTTGCTGAGGGGTTGTGGTAGGAAGAATAATAACAGCCCCCCAAGATGTTCACACCCTAATCCCTGAAACTTATGAATCTCTTATTTTACATGATAAAAGCAATTTTGTAGATACAATTAAGATTTAGAATCTTAAAACAGAGAGATTATCCTGGATTATCTGAGTGGGCTTAATCTAATCATATAAATCCATATAAGACAGTAGTAAAGAAAAAGATAGATGAAAGAAGGAGCAGAGATTATTAGAATAATGACAGGGATTCCACCCATTATTGCTGGCTTTGAGAATGGAGGAGGAGAGGGGCCACAAGTCAAGGAAGGTGGGTGGCCATCCCTATTACTTTTGAAATCTATATGGAAGCCCCAATTGTCCCATTATACATTGTGTTAAATTTGAGTTCATGTGTAGATCCTGACTCTTTCTTTAAATATTTCTTTCTCTTCTGTCTGCTGGGCAGTTCATACTTTGTAATTATTTCTAATAAATGCAATACATAAATTGTCACTGACTATAAAGAGTTTTAAACTATTAACTAATGGAAGAGGCTTTTGAGTCAGCCCTAGATTCTAAGGCTCCTTCTGCCACTTACTAACCAGGTGTATGTAGCAAGCAGCTGAACATCTCTAAGCTTCAGTTTTTAACTTGTAAAAAGTGGGAAACAATAAAGATTATTGTTATGAGGATTAAGTAGTGTTTTGTCAAGTGTTTGCTTAGCACAGTGCCTAGCCTAGAGAAAGCACCCAAGAAATGATGGTTTTATTATTATTACAATTTTTAGTAATAAGCATTTCCAATAGCAGTCTTATGTCTTTATATTTTCAAATATAGGGATCTCTTTTGTGGGACATACTTACTAATTAAATACCCACATGACCAGTAATGCCAGGCAGAATTTTTGTCGATAGACAATATAACAATTGATCTCTCTGTCCTTTGGAGCTCATTTTCTAAGTAGACAGTTTTTATTATAGTTGTGAAAAAGCATGAAATTTAGCTTCAGCCAAACAAGTGTCACATTCTATCACTGACCATTGCAAGTGACTTTGTGCATGCTATTTAACCTCTTTGAACTTGATAAAAATAATCTCCAACTCCCAAAGTTATCATGAGGTTCTAATAAGACGAACACATAGTTCACACTTTAAACATTAATTTTCTTCTCCCAAACAGAAATTTGGAGATTATACAATATAATATATGCTCATGAATAAATCAATGATAGAAATATGTGTATAATTTGATGTTCATGATCTACACTTAACTTTTTCAAGTGCTAATTTAAAATGTGGAGTTCTCACTCAATGTATTTCAGTTCTATAGAAACAGTGAAATTAAAGAAATTCTTTCCTTTGCATTTCTTAGGTGTTTATAAGGACGGAAGTGCTTTGAGTCATTCTTGTTCCGATTGTGAAGCAAATTAGTCCAATTGTAGCCTGATATTAACTCAGTGAACCTTGAAAGAACATGGGAATCCTGGTGGGATGAAGGGCCAGGTATCTGTTTCAACTCAGTTGCTTCTTGTATGGCTGCAGCATATGTGTATTCCTTGCTGATAGTCTTTTGATGTGACTCATGCACAGATGTCTGAGAGAATGGCCATTCAAACTCCCTCTTTATCTCTTTCTGTTTTGATATGCTTAGTCTCAACAAAGGCAGGAAGTGGGTTTGACTGGACTGCATTATGGAGACTCTAAAAGTTGGCCCATACCCTGTGTGGCAGACAGAACTGTGACTTAAATTAGCAGACAGGGAGCCTTTGAAAGTTAGTAACTGCTAACACAGCTGGCTGTTCTTGTACCCTGTATGAATTAATATAATATTTCATTTTTACCATCAACCCACTTTTGTGTGAACAGTAGAAAAGGGAGAAAGCAAATAGAATTCATGTCTTTTGAAATTATCTTTTTTTAACACTCTGTTTTTCAGAATCATGAAGTGGCAGTTGAATCCATTAAAATTTCATCCTCACAATATTCAAGTTTCAATTATAATCCATAGAACCCTCATGGCCTCTACCAAACTTATTTCACATTGAACAGCTCTACTTTTAGCTATCTTACATATTTTGCTTCCAATAATGATCTGAAAGTTCTGAAAGGTTTTACTAATAAAGTTACAAAGCAACATGTTTACTAAGGTAGAAACATTTTTCAGTCACATTTATGAGATTTTTATTTGTCTTTTTAAGACATTTGTTTGACACAAATTAGGGAGAAATCTTCATCAAAAACTTTTCTTCTAGCTCTCCAACTGAGATAAACAAGGAAAGGTCAATCTAGAATTTCAGCTCTCTCATGAAAATTATATCTCTCTTTTCTCACAAATATATATGGAACTCATACTGACAAAATGCATCTCATGCTGAATGCATCTTTATAATTCATGCTTCAAGAATAGTTAAGCCGAATCTTCAGACCTCAAAGTTTCACATTGTTCTGTGAAACATAAGAAACATAATTGGAATACATTAATACAGTACAAAAGAATATATTTCTAAGAACTTAGTTTTTCTAAGAAAAAGAGTTAACCCCTTCAACATAACGATAATGAAGGATATACATTGTCATGTAGGTGAAATAGCCAAGTTAGCATAGTGCATGTAGCATGTACTCAACTGATGCAAGGGACTTTTGACAGTTAATGGAAACAAAATGGAGAGTGAGCTTTCTGTATTCTCAGATGGCTAGCAGATAAGGGTGCTTAAAAGTCCCTCATCCTAATTTTTACTAGTCATCCTGGTGTCAGATTAAGTGTTTTTCTGAAAGGCCTTCTTGGAACTTCTTAGCATGAATTACACCCTCTTCTACAATCTTATATACTTAGTGTGTATTTGTTAATGTCTCCTTCATCTCTTCTGCTTAGACACTCTGTGTATATTGGTTTCATAAAAGTGATTTGTCCTTTTGTCCAAGTTCAAATGCCGGTTCCTCTCTGGGGACTTGCTTCACATCCTAAAACAACTCAATTTTACATGATCTTTTTTGTAACTTCTTTGTAATTGTACCTGTATCGTATAAGTTTTCAAAGTTTTTCAAATTAGCTATGTACTTTTCCAGATTCCACTTCTTTGCCTCTATTCCCTACTTCCTGCAATATCTTAAATCCTTTAAAAGCCAAGGTCAGTGTCTTAATAATTTTGAGTTCCCTCAAATCCCAACACAGAACTGGCATATAGTAATCTTCAATTTTTACATAAAACATATTGCCTTATCTGTTTGTCTTCATCCTTTTTTTTATTTTGATAAGAGTAGACAATGAAATACATATCTCCTCACTATATATTTCATTGTATAGTCATTAAAATTTTTAAAAAGTTTTGGTACTGTTTTCAAAATATGTGTATATACATGTATTAATATATATTTAATAATTGTTTTATAACTAATATTTATTGGCTGCTTATTATTAATATATGACAAGTGCTCTACTAAATGCTTCATATGTATTTGCTCATTTAAAGTTTATGACAATTCTATAAAGTGAGAAATATTTTTCACATCTATGAGTGAGAACATGCAGTCTTTGGTTTTTTGTCCTTGCGATAGTTTACTGAGAATGATGACTTCCAATTTCATCCATCTCCCTACAAAGGACATGAATTCATCATTTTTTATGGCTGCATGGTATTCCATGGTGTATATGTGCCACATTTTCTTCATCCAGTCTATCATTGTTGGACATTTGGGTTGGTTCCAAGTCTTTGCTGTTGTGAATAGTGCCGCAATAAACATACGTGTGCATGTGTCTTTATAGCAACATGATTTATAGTCCTTTGGGTATATACCCAGTAATGGGATGGCCGGGTCAAATGGTATTTCTAGTTCTAGATCCCTGAGGAATCACCACACTGACTTCCCCAATGGTTGAACTAGTTTAGAGTCCCACCAACAGTGTAAAAGTGTTCCTATTTCTCCACATCCTCTCCAGCACCTGTTGCTTTCTGACTCTCCAATGATTGCCATTCTAACTGGTGTGAGATGGTATCTCATTGTGGTTTTGATTTGCATTTCTCTGATGGCCAGTGATGATGAGCATTTTTTCATGTGTCTTTTGGCTGCATAAATGTCTTCTTCTGAGAAGTGTCTGTTCATATACTTTCCCCACTTGTTGATGGTGTTGTTTTTTTCTTGTAAATTTGTTTGAGTTCATTGTAGATTCTGGATTTTAGCCCTTTGTCAGATGAGTAGGTTGCGAAAATTTTCTCCCATTTTATAGGTTGCCTGTTCACTCTGATGGTAGTTTCTTTTGCTGTGCAAAAGCTCTTTAGTTTAATTAGATCCCATTTGTCAATTTTGGCTTTTCTTGCCATTGTTTTTGGTGTTTTCGACATGAAGTCCTTGCCCATGCCTATGTCCTGAATGGTAATGCCTAGGTTTTCTTCTAGGATTTTTATGGTTTTAGGTCTAACGTTTAAGTCTTTAATCCATCTTGAATTAATTTTTGTATAAGGTGTAAGGAAGGGATGCAGTTTCAGCTTTCTACATATGGCTAGCCAGTTTTCCCAGCACCATTTATTAAATAGGGAATCCTTTCCCCGTTGCTTGTTTTTCTCAGGTTTGTGAAAGATCAGATAGTTGTAGATATGCGGCGTTATTTCTGAGGGCTCTGTTCTGTTCCATTGATCTATATCTCTGTTTTGGTACCAGTACCATGCTGTTTTGGTTACTGTAGCCTTGTAGTATAGTTTGAAGTCAGGTAGTGTGATGCCTCCAGCTTTGTTCTTTTGGCTTAGGATTGACATGACAGTGCGGGCTCTTTTTTGGTTCCATATGAACTTTAAAGTCGTTTTTTCCAATTCTGTGAAGAAAGTCATTGGTAGCTTGATGGGGATGGCATTGAATCTGTAAATTACCTTGGGCAGTATGGCCATTTTCACGATATTGAGTCTTCCTACCCATGAGCATGGAATGTTCTTCCATTTGTTTGTATCCTCTTTTATTTCCTTGAGCAGTGGTTTGTAGTTTTCCTTGAAGAGGTCCTTCACATCCCTTGTAAGTTGGATTCCTAAGTATTTTATTCTCTTTGAAGCAATTGTGAATGGGAGTTCACTCATGATTTGGCTCTCTGTTTGTCTGTTGTTGGTGTATAAGAATGCTTGTGATTTTTGTACATTGATTTTGTATCCTGAGACTTTGCTGAAGTTGCTTATCAGCTTAAGGAGATTTTGGGCTGAGACAATGGGGTTTTCTAGATGTACAATCATGTCATCAGCAAACAGGGACAATTTGACTTCCTCTTTTCCTAATTGAATACCCTTTATTTCCTTCTCCTGCCTAATTACCCTGGCCAGAACTTCCAACACTGTGTTGAATAGGAGTGGTGAGATACGGCATGCCTGTCTTGTGCCAGTTTTCAAAGGGAATGCTTCCAGTTTTTGCCCATTCAGTATGATATTGGCTGTGGGTTTGTCATAGATAGCTCTTATTATTTTGAGAAACGTCCCATCAATACCTAATTTATTGAGAGTTTTTAGCATGAAGTGTTGTTGAATTTTGTCAAAGGCCTTTTCTGCGTCTATTGAGATAATCATGTGGTTTTTGTCTTTGGTTCTGTTTATATGCTGGATTACATTTATTGATTTGCGTATATTAAACCAGCCTTGCATCCCAGGGATGAAGCCCACTTGATCATGGTGGATAAGCTTTTTGATGTGCTGCTGGATTTGGTTTGCCAGTATTTTATTGAGGATTTCTGCATCAATGTTCATCAAGGATATTGGTCTAAAATTCTCTTTTTTTGTTGTGTCTCTGCCTGGCTTTGGTATCAGGATGATGCTGGCCTCACAGAATGAGTTAGGGAGGATTCCCTCTTTTTCTATTGATTGGAATAGTTTCAGAAGGAATGGTACCAGTTCCTCCTTGTACCTCTGGTAGAACTCGGCTGTGAATCCATCTGGTCCTGGACTCTTTTTGGTTGGTAAGCTATTGATTATTTCCACAATTTCAGAGCCTGTTATTGGTCTATTGAGAGATTCTACTTCTTCCTGGTTTAGTCTTGGGAGGGTGTATGTGTCAAGGAATTTATCCATTTCTTCTAGATTTTCTAGTTTACTTGCGTAGAGGTGTTTGTAGTATTCTCTGATGGTAGTTTGTATTTCTGTGTGATCAGTGGTGATATCCCCTTTATCATTTTTTATTGCATCTATTTGATTCTTCTCTCTTTTCTTCTTTATTAGTCTTGCTAGCGGTCTATCAATTTTGTTGATCCTTTCAAAAAACCAGCTCCTGGATTCATTAATTTTTTGAAGGGTTTTTTGTGTCTCTATTTCCTTCAATTCTGCTCTGATTTTAGTTATTTCTTGCCTTCTGCTAGCTTTTGAATGTGTTTGCTCTTGCTTTTCTAGTTCCTTTAATTGTGATGTTAGGGTGTCAATTTTGGATCTTTCCTGCTTTCTCTTGTGGGCATTTAGTGCTATAAATTTCCCTCTACACACTGCTTTGAATGTGTCCTAGAGATTATGGTATGTTGTGTCTTTGTTCTCGTTGGTTTCAAAGAACATCTTTATTTCTGTCTTCATTTCATTATGTACCCAGTAGTCATTCAGGAGCAGGTTGTTCAGTGTCCATGTAGTTCAGCAGTTTTGAGTGAGTTTCTTAATCCTGAGTTCTAGTTTGATTGCACTGTGGTCTGAGAGACAGTTTGTTATAATTTCTGTTCTTTTATATTTGCTGCGGAGAGCTTTACTTCCAACTATGTGGTCAATTTTGGAATAGGTGTGGTGTGGTGCTGAAAAAAATGTATATTCTGTTAATTTGGGGTGGAGAGTTCTGTAGATGTCTGTTAGGTCTGCTTGGTGCAGAGCTGAGTTCAATTCCTGGGTATCCTTGTTAACTTTCTGTCTCATTGATGTGTCTAATGTTGACAGTGGGGTGTTAAAGTCTCCCATTATGATTGTGTGGGAGTCTAAGTCTCTTTGTACATCACTCAGGACTTGCTTTATGAATCTAGGTACTCCTGTATTGGGTGCATATATATTTAGGATAGTTACCTCTTCTTGTTGAATTGATCCCTTTACCATTATGTAATGGCCTTCTTTGTCTCTTCTGATATTTGTTGGTTTAAAGTCTGTTTTATCAGAGACTAGGATTGCAACCCCTGCCTTTTTTTGTTTTCCATTTGCTTAGTAGATCTTCCTCCATCCTTTTATTTTGAGCCTATGTGTGTCTCAGCACGTGAGATGGGTTTCCTGAATACAGCATACTGATGAGTCTTGACTGTTTATCCAATTTGCCAGTCTGTGTCTTTTAATTGGAGCATTTAGTCCATTTACATTTAAAGTTAATATTGTTATGTGTGAATTTGATCCTGTCATTATGATGTTAGCTGGTTACTTTGCTCATTAGTTGATGCAGTTTCTTCCTAGTCTCGATGGTCTTTACATTTTGGCATGATTTTGCAGTGGCTGGCACCGGTTGTGCCTTTTCATGTTTAGTGCTTCCTTCAGGAGCTCTTTTAGGGCAGGCCTGGTAGTGACAAAATCTCTCAGCATTTGCTTGTCTGTAAAGGATTTTATTTCTCCTTCACTTATGAAGCTTAGTTTGGCTGGATATGAAATTCTGGGTTGAAAATTCTTTTCTTTAAGACCGTTGAATATTGGCCCCTACTCTCTTCTGGCTTGTAGAGTTTCTGCTGAGAGATCCACTGTTAGTCTGATGAGCTTCCCTTTGTGGGTAACCCGACCTTTCTCTCTGGCTGCCCTTAACATTTTTTCCTTCATTTCAACTTTGGTGAATCTGACAATTATGTTTCTTAGAGTTGCTCTTCTCGAGGAGTATCTTTGTGGCGTTCTCTGTATTTCTTGAATCTGAATGTTGGCCTGCCTTGCTAGCTTGGGGAAGTTCTCCTGGATAATATCCTGCAGAGTGTTTTCCAACTTGTTTCCATTCTCCTCGTCACTTTCAGGTACACCAGTCAGATGCAGATTTGGTCTTTTCACATAGTCCCATATTTCTTGAAGGCTTTGTTCCTTTCTTTTTATTCTTTTTTCTCTAAACTTCCCTTCTCGCTTCATTTCATTCATTTCATCTTCCATCACTGATACTCTTCCTTCCAGTTGATCGCATCAGCCCCTGAGGCATGAAGTTCTGGTATTTTCTTGCTGAACTACAGTGGATGTTCTCATATATGCTGGGAGTGCCACATCCCACTTGGATCCCATTGATGAAATGATCTAAACTAGTAAATCATCTACGAATACTTTTAAAATCTTTTTCACTAACCAGCCCTTCTTTTTATTAAAACCTGGATAATATGAATATAATATTTCTAGTGACAAAAATAATTTGCATTTCATCAGTAAAAACAGCTGGTCAGCTAGAATGCTTCCATAAATAAAGATGAGGCACATGGAACAAGTTTAGGATATAAATATTTGTCCTATGGAAAGTCACTCCACATCAGACCAAGAGTGTGTCTTTTTTTTTTTTTTCTGAGACGGAGTCTCCCTCTGTCACCCAGACTGGAGTGCAGTGGTGCAGTCTCGGCTCATTGCAACCTCTGCCTCCGGGTTTAAGAAATTCTCTGCCTCAGGCTCCCGAGTAGCTAGGATTACAGGTGCCTGCCACCTCGCCTGGCTAAATTTTTGGTATTTTTAGTAGAGACGGGGTTTCACCATTTTGGGCAGGCTCGTCTTGAATTCCTGATCTTGTAATCCTCCCACCTCAGCTTCCCAGAGTGCTGGGATTACAGGCGAGTGCGTCTCTTTTTTTATCCATCTCTGATTGTGTTACCAATGATCGTTTGGGAATTATTAGAATACAATAAAGCATTCTATACTCCTGAAATGTTTCATATTTTCATTTTGTTTCTTTTTTTTTTTTTAATTGAGACGGAGTCTCGCTCTGTCGCCCAGGCTGGAGTGGAGTGGCACGATCTCGGCTCACTGCAAACTCCGCCATCTCGGCTCACTGCAAGCTCCGCCTCCCGGGTTCATGCCATTCTTCTGCCTCAGCCTCCCGAGTAGCTGGGACTACAGATGCCCACCACCACGACGGGCTAATTTTTTTGTATTTTTAGTAGAAATGGGTTTTCATCGTGTTAGCCAGGATGGTCTCTATCTTCTGACCTAGTGATCTGTCTGCCTCGGCCTCCCGAAGTGCTGGGATTACAGGCGGGAGCCACTGCGCCCGGCCTCATATTTTAATCTTTGCCATTGTTTCCACTGATGTATGTAAATTCAGATTTTTATTGTGAAATAACATGATGGAGCAAAGAGCTGTCAGCTTGTTCTGTGATGGTCATCAACAAAAGCCTAGCTCTGGCAAAGTGCTTTGGGGAAACTGTTTTATATTTTGGCCGTCGGTTTCTTTATCTGTAAAATAAACTCAGTGCCTTGAACACAGAGACACTCAATTATTTCTTGAAGAAGGAACAGGAGACAGGTGGAAGGAAGGTGTTAGAGTACATGGTTAAGCTCCTTTTCTGCTCTAAAATTTACTGACTCTGATTTCTAAAACTTTGTCTTGGGTTTCAAATAGAAAGATTTGTGGATTTATTGATCAACTTTTTGTTTACCCTAACTATGGATCCAGCTGCATTTAAGTGTAGTATTTCATGCCACAATCATGTTATAGGACTTAAAAGATCAAAAATCAATTCTCGGCCGGGCACGGTGGCTAACGCCTGTAATCCCAGCACTTTGGGAGGCCGAGGCAGACGGATCACGAGGTCAGGAGATCGAGACCATCCTGGCTAACACGGTGAAACCCCGTCTCTAGTAAAAATACAAAAAATTAGCCGGGCGAGGTGGCGGGCACCTGTAGTCCCAGCCATGCCAGAGGCTGAGGCAGGATAATGGCGTGAACCCCAGGGGGCGGAGCCTGCAGTGAGCCGAGACCGCGCCACTGCACTCCAGCCTGGGTGAAAGAGCGAGACTCCATCTCAAAAAAAAAAAAAAAATTCAATTCTCACTGGTCACAGTGTTTGAAGTTCTCAAGGTGTTGAGCAACTAAGTCTATGAACATTTTAAGGCCCTCTTCAAACAAGAACCCTTCACAGACACATAAAAAGTACCATCAGACTAACTAATAATGTAGATAGGATTTCTAGTTAATATTCATTGGCACTCCTTACATTCTCCCATTTCCAGTTTGCATTAGGGAAAGAATTTATTACTTGATGCTAATTTCATTTAAAAGCTTGAACTCGAGAAGCAACTTTCTTCAAAATAGAATTTGATACAGAATAAGTTTGAGGGTGATTCTGAGAGCATCCAGCGTCTCTGCCTAACGGTCTAAGAATGGGCTGTCTTACAGACAGGGATGACAATCATTGAAAGATTTCAATTTCTTCTGATCCTTACACATGGAACTTCAAGAATTTGAATTGCTCTAGATGAAAAAAGGGGCACAGTCAACTATTTTCCAAATTTAATGAATCCTGTAGAGTTGAAACTTAGCAAAAGCTTCTTTATAAAATATTATATACTGTCCTTTTGTCTGAATTATTCTAACACAAAGTACCAAAACCCTTTCTCTGGGCCTTCTGGATCTTTCCCAAACTGCACCTAAGAATTTGAATGTGTGAGCAGGAGCCCAGAGACCCCTTTCGTTAAATAGTTCCCTGAATACTGTGAGTGTGAAAAGCATTCTTTTGAAATGATTCAATTTCCCAATATAGTGGTTATGCTTCCAGATATAATTATGTATTAGCCAAGGTTATAAATTCTCTCAATTGTAATTATGTAGTCTCGTTACAAAACTGTCTGTACAATATAGGAAATGAGTGATTAAACTTTTATTCAGCAAAGTGTCGTCATCAGATGTTGAAACAGGTGTCAGGATTATTCTCTGTTGGTATTTTGCTTGGTACCTGGACTATTAATCAGTTTGTATTAAAGTGGGGATGATATACTGTCTCAGCCTGAAATCCTTTGTATTTTGTGGGTTTTCATGACATTTAATGTAATAAATAACTACCCTTGGGTCATTAAAAACAAGAAGGTCAAATTTTCCTTTTTTCCTGACACAGCAGAGCCCTGATTAAGAATAAAGGCACAAAGTGATTTCTGCTGTGAAATCTCCTTTGGGTTGAGAGTGATATAAATGATTATTTTAAATGGAAACAGCAATGACAATAAGCCACTACTGATTTTATTTCATGTTGGCATATGCTAATAAAACTATTAAAATTTTCTCAGAATGATAATAATTGCACTCTGTCTTGTATAAGGGTAGAAATACATTTTTATTAGAAGGGATAAAGACTTATTTGAACCCAATCTAATGATTTTGTAGATGCTACTAGTCCCTTAATCAGAATAAAGCATTATGATACTACACAGTACTCTCTGCATATTGATATTTATGACTGAAATCCTCTTATTTAGCTTCTTTGCAATTTTATCATTATTTTTAATATGTAATCATAATCACTTTATTTTGTTAAATTTTCATGATTTTTTCCTGAAAATTTTAATAATTTGATTTCCACTAATCATTTTCTTATTTTCCTTGACCACCCTCTCTCTATTACCCCCCTCCCTCTCATTTTCATTTAAATGATTCACAATTTTCAAATAAAAATTAAAAAAATTTGAGCTTATGTCAAAGTTTTATTTCAAAGTTTGCAAAAAGAGAGGGCTAAGCTGGCCAATTGAAATATTCTTTCTCGGTAAGGACAATTTCAAAGTAAAAAGATTGACCAGCCAATTATTGGTATCTGAATACAAAAAAAAAAAAAAGAAAACATCTAAAACATCTAGCTAAAGAACATAGATACTTGACTAATAACCAATAAATGGTTAGCTAATTTCAGAAGAAGCCTTAGTTGTTGTGGGAAGTCAGGGACCCCAAACGGAGGGACCGGCTGAAGCCATGGCAGAAGAACATAAATTGTGAAGATTTCATGGACATTTATTAGTTCCACAAATTCATACTTTTATAATTTCTTATGCCTGTCTTTACTGTAATCTGTGAACATAAATTGTGAAGATTTCATGGATACTTATCACTTCCCCAATCCAATACCCTTGTGATTTCCTATGCCTGTCTTTACTTTAATCTCTTAATCCCATCATCTTCGTAAGCTAAGGGGGATGTATGTTGCCTCAGGACCTTGTGATGATTGCATTAACTGCACAAATTGTAGAGCATATGTGTTTGAACAATATGAAATCTGGGCACCTTGAAAAAAGAACGGGATAACAGCAATGTTCAGGGAACGAGAGAGATAACCTTAAACTCTGACTGCCAGTGAGCCAGGCGGAACAGAGCCATATTTCTCTTCTTTCAAAAGCAAATGGGAGAAATATCGCTGAATTCTTTTTCTCAGCAAGGAACATCCCTGAGAAAGAGAATGCATCCCTGAGGGTAGGCCTCTAAAATGGCCGCTTTGGGGGCAGCCATCTTTTATGGTTGAAGCTGTAGGGATGTAATAAGCCCCAGTCTCCAGTAGTGCTCCCAGGTTTATTAGGATGAGGAAATTCCTGCCTAATAAATTTTGGTCAGACCGGTTGTCTGCTCTCAAACCCTGTCTCCTGATAAGATGCTATCAATGACAATGCGTGCCCAAAACTTCATTAGCAATTTTAATTTCGCCCCGGTCCTGTGGTCCTGTGATCTCGCCCTGCCTCCATTTGCCTTGTGATATTCTATTACCTTGTGAAGCACGTGATCTCTGTGACCCACGCCCTATTTGTACACTCCCTCCCCTTTTGAAAATCACTAATAAAAACTTGCTGGTTTTACGGCTCGGGGGGCATCACGGAACCTGCTGACATGTGATGTCTCCCCCGGACATCCAGCTTTAAAATTTTTCTCTTTTATACTCTGTCCCTTTATTTCTCAGACTGGCTGACACTTAGAGAAAATAGAAAAGAATCTACGTGAAATATTGGGGGTGAATTTCGCCCGATATCTGGCTGAATTTCCCCCAACATTAGTATTATTGAACTTTATTAAAAATTGCTTGAGCATTTTATCAGCATTAAAATTTCTTCTTAAAAGAATGATGTGAGTTTCTCTGCTCAAAAAAGTTTTGTTCCCGATCAGATTTGGGACAATGTTTCTTTAAAAATTACTACAGATAGAAGAGATTTAACTTTAAAGAAATTTTCAAATTAAACTTCATACTTATATCCCATTTATTTATTTAAATCAGCTTTATTTACCTATAATTGATGTATAATAAAGTGCGCATACTTTATTATGTGCACTTTATTATAAAAGTGTACACTTTATTATAAAAGTGTACACTTTTATGTTTCGACACATGAATATACCCATGAAACCATCACTGCAGTTAAAATAATGAACATATCCATCACCCTCACAAGTTTTCTTGTGTCTTTTAAGTTTTTCCTTCCTGCTTCCTCTCTGAGTCCTCAGGCGCAGAACTGCTATGATTAGAGAATGGCTTTCTGTAATCATAATTAATTTGAATTTTTATTTTCTAGTGTTTTATATAAATGGAGTTGAAAAGTATACATTCTTTTTGGAGGACTGCAGGAGGATCTGGCTTCTTTCATGCAGCATAATTATTTTGTGATTCATTGATGTATTGCATGTGCCATTAGTTCATTCCTTTTTATTGCGCAGTATAATTCTGTTCCCTGGATATAACATTATTTGTTTACCCACTCACCTGTTGGTGGATGTTTGAGTAGTTTTCAGGTTTTGGAAAAATGCCAAAAAAGTTTCTAGGAACAACTGTGTACAAGTGTTTGTATGTCATATGTTCCATTTCCTGTGAGTAAATACCTAGAATTTGAATGGCTGGATTATATAGTTGTTGTGTATCTTTAACATTTTAAGCTGGATTATATAGTTGTGTATCTTTAACATTTTAAGAAACATCAAACTACTCTCCAAAATGGTTGTGTCATATTACACTCCTACCAGCACTGTATAAAAGTTTAGCTTCCTCCACACCCTTGCTAACACTTGGTAAGGTAAGCCTTTTTAATCTTATTTAATCTAATAGCTGTGTGGTAATATCTCGTGGTGGTTTTTATTTGCTTTTCCCTAAGAACTAATCACATTGAGCATCATTTCATGTGCTGATGTGCCATCCATGTAGCTTCTTTGGTGAAGCGTGAATTCAACTCTTTTATCTTTTTTTAAAAAATTGGTTTGTTTTTATATCATTAAGTTTTGAGAGTTCTTTAGGTATTTTATACATGAGTTTTTTATGTAACTTGCATATATTTTCTCCTGGTTTGTGGCTTTTCTTTTCCTTTTCCTAAAATTGGTTTTCACAATGCAAAACGTTTTAAATTGTAATTAAATCAAATTTATCAATTTTTAATGGATTTTTTTGGTGTAGTATCTAAGAAATCTTCACTTAACTCAAAGACATAAAGCTTTTCTTCTTTGTTTTCTTCAAAAGATGTTCTAGTTTGAGGTCTATGATGTGTATTGAATATACCTGCTTTCCCAAAATTCGTATGTTGAAAATTTCCAATGTGATAGTATTACAAGATGTGGCCTTTGGGAGGTAATTAAGTCATAAAGGCTCTACCCTCATGAGTCGGATTAGTGCCTTATAAAAGAGGCTTAAGGGAGCTTGTTTACCCCTTTCATCATGTGAGGTTGCAACAAGAAGGCTCCATCTGTAAATCTGCTCATTCCTTGATCTTGGGCTTCCCAACATCCAGCATTATAAATGACAATTTCTGTTGTTTATAAATTACTCAGTCTAAGGTATTTTGTTATAGTAGCCTGAATGGACTCAGGCAGTCTATGGTCTTTAATTTTTCTATATCACATAGTGTGAGGTAGGAATTAAAATTATTTTGCTTCTTTTTATTTTTTATGTTACCAATTGTTCCAGCTCCATTGGTTGAAGTGACTGTCCTTTCTCCACTGAATTATCTTTGTATGTTTGTTGAAAATCAGTTGTCCAACTACACGTGGGTCTATTTCTGATCTCTGTTTTGTTCCATTCATCTAGTTGTCTGTTTTGACACAAAACCGTACTTGAAAATTTGATAAATGTCATTTTATAAAAAGTCTTGAAATAAGGTATTATTAATTGTATGAATTTTTTTCTTAACTTTCAAGGTCTTGGGGAGCTATTCTAGGTTCTTTGTATTTGCAAATAAATTTTAGAATCAGGTCAGGCACGGTGGCTCATGCCTGTAATCCCAGCACTTTCGGAGGCTACAGGTGGATCACTTGAGGTCAGGAGTTCAAGATCAGCCTGGCCAACATGGTGAAACCCCCTCTCTACTAAAAACAAAAAAATTAGTCAGGCATGGTGGCGCATGCCTGTAGTCCTAGCTACTAGAGAGGCTGAGGCAGGAGAATCGCTTGAACCTGGGAGGTGGGGTTTGCAATGAGCTAGAATCACAACACCACGTTCCAGCCTGGGTGACAGAGCAAAGCTCCATCTCAAGAAGAAAAAAAAAATTAGAATCCGTATGTAATTTCTTTAAAAAATTCTGTTGGGATTGTGATTAGTCAGTTTGGGGTAAATTGACATCAACAATAATAGGTTTTCTAACCCATGAACGTGGCGTATCTGTACATTCATTTGGTCTTTAATTTCTCTCAGCAATGTTTTATAGCTTTCGGTGTACAGATCTTGTATGTACGTTGTGAAAGACTCATCCCCATGTATTTCATTTAATTTTATATTATTGGGAATTTTTTTGTGTAAATTTCAATGTCTAATGTTTTGTTGCTAGACTATAAAAATACAATTGGTTTTTGTATGTAATTTTTATATTCTGTAGCCTTACTAAATCCACGTATTAATCAGTTCTAGTAGTTTTGTATAGATTCCAATAGATTTTTACTTAGACAATCATCTGCAAATAAAGGCAGTTTTAACATTTTTCTTTCTAGTTTGGATGCCTTTTATTTCTTGCCATACTGAACTGGATAGAACCTCCACTACAGTGTTGAACAGAAGTTATGGGAGCTGACATCCTTGCCTTTTCCTGGTCTTAATAAGAAAGCATTCAGACTTTCATCATTAAGTATAATATTAGCTCCAGGTTTTTGCAGATATCCTTCATCAGGCTGAAGAAATTTCTTTCTAGTCCCAGTTTGTTTAAAGTTTTTATGAGGAATTGATGTTGAATTTTGTCAAATGCTTTTTGTATGTCAATTGAGATGATCATATGGTTTTTATTTTTTAGTTTATTAGTATGGTTAATATGGTTACATCAACTGCTTTTGTATGAAGCAAATCTCTTTTAATTTAATGTATCTTTATTGTAAAGTTGCTCTGGCTATTCCATTATATCTGCAAGTCATTTGCCAAATTCTTCCTAGAACATTGATAAGTAATAGAATTAAGGTATTTTCTAAAATAACTGATAAAGACTTTACATCTTATTGCTAACTTTACTAGAGGCATTATAACCTCAGCTACAGTTTATTTATTCAAATTTTGTTTTTCATGCTTTATTTGTTGTTATTCTCTTTGACATACTCCATGCTACTTTGAGTTAGTCTCTGAGCTGGGTGCCAGTAGGTTTTCTATTAATTTGAATTGTTTGGTAAAGTTTCTAATATAGTTAAACATAGATCTAAACAAATACCTAAAAGTAAACTTCCAAGAGAAATGAAAACATATATCCACAAAAAGACTTATACAAATGTGTGTACTATATAATTCCATTTATATAAAGCTCAAGAACAGGTGAAACAAATCTTTTAAAACCAGAATACTAATTGCCTGTGAGAGGTGTGTATTGACAGGAAGTGATATGAGGAAGCTTTCTGGGTTGCAGAAATATTCTATATCCTGATTAAAGTGTTGGTTTCAGGGATATAGTGATTTCTTAAAACTGATCTGAGCGTATACATAAAATCTTATGTTTCACTCTCTGTAAATTGTACAACATTTAATTACATATATACATATCATGTATACATTTATAAATCAGTTTATGTGTATATAATGTAATTATACAAATTATACATATATGTAGCTATTTAATTCTATGCCAGGTGAAGTATATTTTTAGAATTATATATTATATATATATATAAATTTTAAATTTTTTAATTATTTAAAATTTTCAAAGAACAAATTTCTGTATCAGTAAGGATTTTTTGTTATAAATATTGGAAAATGACTCTGGCTGTCATAAGCAGAAAAAGAATTCATCAGAAGGAGATTCACATCTCACAAAACAGGCATATGGACAGGGATAAAGAAGCTTGTGCACCTATATCATATTGCAGGAAAACCCAGTGCTTTAGCTATCATTGTTATGCGTCTATCCTTAAAAATGTATGTAAAATGTAAATATATATGTACACATACACACACATACACAGGTGACCCTTAAACAACACAGGTTTGAACTGCTTGTGTCCGCTTATATGTGGATTTTTGTCAGTAAAAGTTGTACCCAGTGTGTTGGTTCTCCTGCCTCCCTTTCTATCTCCTTTACCTCTTCCTCCTCTGCCACCCCTGAGACGGCAAGACCAACCCTTTCCCTTCCTCCTCCGTAGCCTACTCAACATGAAGACAATGAAGATGAAGACCTTTATGATAACCCACTTCCACTTAATAAAGAGTATATTTTTCTTCCTCATGGTTTACTTAATAACATTTTCTTTTCTTTAGCTTAATTTATTGTAAGATTACAGTATTTAATAAATAGAGCACACAAAACACCTGTTAATCTACTGTTATGTTACAGTAAGGCTTCTGGTCAAGAGTAGGCTGCTAGTAGTTAAGTTTTGGGGGAGTCAAATATTGTACACAAATTTTCAGCTGCATGAGGGTGTTGGTGCTCCTAATCCACATGTTGTTCAAGGGTTAATTTTATATATAACTACAGTTTAAAAAATCTTTGTGTCACTCCCTCAAGCTTTCATATTTAGGTCATGTTAGTTGAGTTAGGTCACATCCAAGCCCCTTTCATTCCCAGGCTGCAGTAGAAAGAAGGCCTTTCCTTCCCTTCAAGATTATCCTCAGCAACAACTTCCTAATAAAAATCAGAGAATTAATAGAAAGAGGAGCATGTTGGTTTATGGAAAGCCAAAATGAAAACAAAAACAAATAATATCATATTCATACGCATGTACACACAAGCTGTCCATGACATTGTCTCTCTTGTATTTTGTCTCTATATACCTGATATTGGGATAAAGTGGAATATAGTGTTTAGGGGAAGAAACTATTAGAAATAGAGAAAGAAATGGGTTGATCTGGCTTTATTCTTGATGTGGGAAATCAAAAGCAAATTGATAGGACAAATGACCTACAGAGCATTTATTGTGCTAGAAAGCGTAGGACCTATGCAATTAGCAAGTCACAAGTTTAAATCTTAATTCTCCTTTATAGCTTTTTGACCTTAAGCAAGCTACTTATCTTTTCTGACCTCATGCTTTTCAATTGCAAAATGGAAGTAGTACCTGTCTCCCAGGTTTTTTATGAAGATTAAATGAGAACATGTATGTAAAGCATACAATGTGACACACTAATTCTTAATGGTTACTTGCCAAATACCTATTATTTTCCCATCTCTCTTCTTTAGAATATTGTGTTACTTTTGATTCATTCCTACTACCATCACCCTACTGAAAGGGGTTATTATATATATATATTATATATTTATTTATATTTTATATATATTTATTTATATTATATATATTATATATATTTTTTTTTTTTTTTTTTTGAGACAGGTTCTCACTCAGTTGCCCAGGTTGGAGTACAGTGGTGTGATCAGGGCTCACTACAGCCTCAACTTCCTGGGTTCAGGTGATCCTCCCAACTCAGCCTCCTGAGTAGCTGGGACAACAGGCATGTGCCACCAGGCCTAGCTACTTTTTGTAGAGAGAGAGTTTCACCATGTTGCCCAGGCTGATCTCGAACTCCTGAGCTCAAGTAATCCACCTGCCTTGGCCTCCCAAAATGCTGGGATTAAAGGTGTGAGCTATTGCTCCCAGCCTAAAAGGGGTTGTATATCTTATATATGCTAACTACATCCCATCAGGAAATGGTATTGCTGTCAAACTAATGCAGTGGCACTGTTCTTGAGGGTGGTTATATAGAGAGATGATAGTTTCTTCTTCATGAAATGTAAGTCCTGATGAGATCACTTACCCTCCATCATTTCTTGTTTCCCATTTTAGGCACAGTCTGCCTTACACCAATTAAAACTTGATTCCATTAGTTTGTTTATATGGCTGCTTTATAGTGACACTGGTCTGTGTATTTACTGTGTTTTTGTATTAGCTGCTAGAAGTCTTTCCCTTCTACATTTAGTGCTCCTTTCAAGATATCTTATAAGGCAGGTCTGGTGGTAAGGAACTCCCTCTATATTTGCTTATCTGAAAATAATCTTATTTCTCCTTCACAGAGGAAGCTTAGTTTGGCTGGACATAGAATTCTTGGTTGAAGATTTTTTCTTTAAGAATGTTGAATATAGGCCCCCAATCTCTTCTGGCTTGTAGGATTTCAGCTGAGAGGTCCATGGTTAGCCTGATGGGGTCTCCTTTGCAGGTAACCTGCCTTTTCTTTCTAGCTGCCTTTAACGTTCTTTCTTTCATTTAGACCTTGGAAAATCTGACAATTATGTATTTTAGGGATGATCTTCTTGTGTAGAATTGAAAGGCCATTTCTCACTTTATGCAGTTCATGGAAGAATCATTTTCCCCCAAAATAGGCTATCTGAAACTCAAAGAGAAACAAATGTTTTACATTAAAAGTTGTCGAAAAATACTGAAAAAATTAAAAAATGGCTTTGTTCTAGAAGAGTTCTTAAACATGAGTGTGTCTAAGTGTAATCTAGGGAAGTGTCATCTTCAGAATCTCCAGTCTCACTCTAGACATGGTGATTTATTAATTCTGGGGCATTGCCCAAGAACCCACATTATCAACAACACTCTCATAATTTTGATGAGCTAATTCAGAAGTTGTTTTTTCCACACTAGAAAGGATTTCTAGGGAGAAGTTTCTGTCTGTTTTTTTTTTTTTTAACTTGTCATGAATTTTGCCAAAGGCAGTGGAAATGGGACCTATACTATATCTAGAGAGCAGTGGGTGGTGACTCCTCAATAGTTATAAAGGAGGATCTCAAATTGGTGGCCAAGGACCAAAAGCAGTCCAAAAATGTGTTCTTTCTGGCAAAATGGTGTTTCAAATGTTGTTTGTAATATCCTTCAGCTAAGCTTACTTTCTCCAGCTCACCATTGGTGGCTCTCTGGCTCCTTGTCAAAGTCAGCCACACTATATTTACATTTAAGAGATACACTTGACTCTGAGGCATTCCAGTTTGTGAGCTTTGAGAATTTAAAAGATCTCTCTCTAAATCATAGAAAACTCAGAGTATATGAAGTATTTGGAAACTGCCTGATGATAATTATATTTTGTTTCTGAGATCTAAGTTGACCAGGCCAAGCCAAACCAATCAGGATCAATTTATGAATTATTTTCTACTCAAAGCTGACATGTTCTGACATGTTCAATGCAGGTTGGGCCTCTACTCTTCTTCCATAATTTGTTGGTTTACTTCTCTGTTCACACTACTAGACTACGAGCAATACTTGAACAGGAACTAAGTGTCTTGCCTTGTCCTCTGAGCCTAGCGTATTGCATAGAACGTAAAACATGTTTAAATATTTGTTGAAATGAAGAAAGTGAAAAGGAAAGGAAAGAAGATGGAAGGGAGGAAGAAAAAAGACAATGGAGGAAGGAAGAAAAGGTAGAAAGAAGAAAGGAGGCAGGAAGGGATAAAACACTCAGGAAAGGAAGGAAAAAAGGACAGAGGCAAGTTTCAACTGTGGAAAATGTGGGAATGTGACAAATTGATGCCTCATTTTAAGAAAATGAAAACAAGAATGTGGCCTATTTTAATTTGTAAAGTTTCTAGGTCATAATCAAATTCAGAATTAGGCATCTTTGAGCAAAGACATAAACAAAGAGAATTGTGCTTGAGTATCAGGCACTGCATTCTCAGTGATTGATAGCATTACCTTAGATCTTGCTTTGTGTCACTTGAAGGGCTTCCTGCTGGGTTCTGAAATGAAAATGATATCAAATGAGTATTTTGCAAGATTATTTCGAGCTTGTGATTACTAATAATGTAGCTACACATACA
Organism: Pongo abelii; assembly: GCF_028885655.2. NCBI lineage: Eukaryota > Metazoa > Chordata > Mammalia > Primates > Hominidae > Pongo > Pongo abelii. Next base: position 29,731,933 of record NC_071998.2, read on the forward strand.
AAATGGTCATTAGCAAAACATTGATGTGCTATTCATACTTTAATCTAATCAGGGGTTTTGTCATAGTCTATCAACAAAGTCTTCTCTTTGTGTCTTTTTTTTTTTCCATTAGAAAAATGAGAGAGAGAAAGGTCACTTGTTGCTTTCAAAATTAAATTCATTTAAAACTGTGTATCTCAAAGTCCTGTTATTTTGTTTGTTGGCTTTGGTATCTTCTTTATGAAATAAAACCTGCCAGAAACACCATTTAAAAAAAAAATCAAGTGAATTGGAAATCTATAAAGTTGTTTGGACACCATGCTGAGTAAGCTGGGTAAGAAAGTGGTGTATTGGAAAGACAGGAGTATCATGGGTTTAAATGCTTATCCAGAACCGATTGAGATCTGAGTAGCCTCTAATATGTCACTTTACTTCCCTGGGACTAAGCTTTTCATCTATAAATTGAGTGAATCTTTCAAATTCAATCTCTAGGAACTTATTATTAATTGAGTTAATACAGTACAGCACTATCAATTAACTGCATTGAAATCACAGCTCCATTTTTCAAAGGCTCTATATCCTTGGGTGAGTAACTTAAACTTTCTGATTCTTATTTTAATCACCATAAAGTGAGCATTATTATAGTATAAACTTCTCATAGTTTGGGAGACAATTAAAAAGAAACTACATATAAAATAGATAGCAACAACATTTACAAGTATTAGTGGTAGTTGTTAATGACCTCTGCCTACTGAGAAATAATTTTTGACCTTTTCATCAGACTAAATGAATAAAAAAAAATTTAGAAGCAATAATTTTGTGAATAAAAAATGGCCAAACCTACCCTTTCCCTAAAATTACTGACAGAAAAGGCTAAATTTGAGATTTTTAAGGTAGAAAGCCTCATAACTTTATTTATAATCTCTGTGTTTTTACATTCTTGATTATTATATTCTCTGTGTTAGTGTGGGAAAATGAGTGACTTAGACACAAAGCTTCCAAAATATACCAAGATCAAGCAATCATTTAACAAATGCATTGAACTCACTGAATGCTGAGTACTCTTCTAGTTCTGTTGGCCACCTAGAGGTCTATGCAACATGTCTCCATGGGGAAGATGAAGCTGAGATAATGTATAAAAAACAACTTGTCAACAAGTGCAAATCAATAGCCTATAAAATGAGTGCCTAAGTGCTAAGGGGATCCTTTGGAAAGCTTTCTTCAAAGCAATAAGGTAAACTAAAAGGGTAGTAGTGTTGTGTATAAGGAAAGACAAAGAATACCAAAATTCAATACAGAGCACTTAGGGCCAGACCAACAAACAGGAAAACAGGGTTTGTACATGTTAGAATTTCTTCTCCTTTGTTTTCCAAATGTTATTTTGGTCTTGTTTTGTTTTAAATTAATGTCCAACAGTGATTTATCAATCACTTCTGTGTGCCATGCCCCTATCTGGAACCTCTTTGCACATTGTCAGAAATTCATTTTAGAACATTTAAGTCAACATCAATGAGGTGTAATTTACATACAAGAAAATAGATTCATTTTGATTTTTTTTTTTTTTGAGACAGAGTTTTGCTCTTATTGCCCAGGCTGGAGTGCAATGGTGCAATCTCGGCTCACCACAACCTCTGCCTCCCAGGTTCAAGCAATTCTCCTGCCTCAGCCTCCTGAGTAGCTGGGATTACAGGCATGCACCACTACTCCCGGCTAATTTTGTATTTTTTTTCTTTTTTTTTTTCTTTTGGTAGAGACAGGTTTTCACCATGTTGGGCAGGATGGTTTCAATCTCTTGACCTCGTGAGCCACCTGCCTCAGCCTCTTAAAGTGCTGGGATTACAGGTGTGAGCCACTGCACCCAGCCCAGAATTCATTTTTAAAAGAATAAGTTTCTCAAAAAAATGAAAGCATTAAAGAAAATATCTTGTTTTCATACTATGCATCCCAGTAATAGCAGAGTTTCAAAACATAAAATAATTAAATCCTTTGGAAATCTTATTGATTTTAGTAAAAAAAAGTCACTTACTATCTAAGAGCATTTTAAATAATAATTATCCCTACCTTTTATTTTCATTGTATTCTCATTAATAACATATTTGGAGAGGGATAAGTGAAAAATTATTTGAAGCATATTTTTTCATAATGAAAGTTGGTGACAGGATACAGTTTCAAACCAATGTCATGGAATTGGTACTTCTTATGACCCCTCATAGACTTCTCTTCAAGGAGAATACATGCATTTAATTTTATATCTCCTTTCAGAGAAAACAAATAGAATAATCATACAAAAATTGTGTAAAGCAACTTGTACAATAGCATCTTCCCCTACCCCCCACACACAAAAGTCTTTTAACTTGGATATGATGCAGAGCACACAGGATTGTATTGTAATTCCTTACACAACAGTTGGAAAGCAGTGACTCTTGTGTTTGATGCCATAGATGTTATTGTACTATCAAAACCTAATTGGTTGGATTATCTGATTCATTTTAACTCAGCTACATGAGGTTGTGGAAGAAGACATAAGAGTGACACAAAGCTATCACATCCAATAACAATCTCACAGGCATTAGCTATGTGAATTGATCCTTCTATATTGTAGATTTTCCCTTGGCCTATAGTGCTCTACTCACTGACAAACCTCATGAATTTCCCAGCTCTGATCGCATAGCAGATTGTTCATAAGGTAAGGCTAATCATCTTGATTGGATGTAATGTTGCTGCATTTCTTGGTTACAAGAAAATGTTAAACGGAATAGAATTAGTGATAATCTTTTCATGAAGAGAACTTATGTCTTTTTGCTTTGTACCTGTAGCACCAAATCCCATGCCTCGCACAACAGAGGTACTCAAATAAAATTTGTGGAATGAATAAGAGGGCTAATAAATAAATAAATGAACAAAAGTCAATGGAAAATCATCACTGCTGAAAAGAAAATACACAAAACTTACCCGTTCTGAGGAGGGATCAATAGCATCATTTCTGTGTAATAAAATAAAGCCATTTTATAAAGCAAGTAGTTATACTGACTTATTTTCACTTTTTTTTATAATAAGTGGCAGAACCAAAGTATGAGAAGTGGTGCTAAGTCACAGATGGGTGCTTCCAAAGCAAGTAGCTTTCAAAAATTTCTCACTTCAAACCCAGTTTGGAAGCTTAGAAATTATGTTTATAAACTCTTCCCTGTCATCTGGTCCACTAGTATACGGCTTCTTTTAATATCCTTCATGGCTGCCAAAAGACCAAAAAAGGTTTATCATTCATGAAAACACGTTTGTTTTATAAAATAAGTGATATGATAATTTCCAGAAGATCTTCAAAGAAGATAGGAAGTAGAAAAAAATGTTGGCATGAATAAAAACAGTTTGCATCTAGAAGTTGACTAAGGTTATAGGTTAATAAGTACCACAACTTGGATCAACAAATACAAAAATTTTAGATGTGTGTGTGTTGAGGGGGTGTGGATATTTATGGGTATCTAATAGCATCAACATAACGCTCCTGCTTTGAATTGCAGTATGGTCATTTAGTGTCACATATACACCTCTTTGTTTAAGGAATTATTTTGAAGTGCTGCATTCTAGTGCAAGGCATGCGTTCAACTTGAACCATTTGTCATCTTAGCATTCTGGCTGAAATGGCATAATAGGATATCATACTGTTATGCCTTTTAACAAAGTCTCCACACTGACTTCTGGGAATCCATGAAGCTCTAATCACAGGTGCATGAGGATTTATTATTTTGTTGCTTTTTAAAATCAGTTTTTGCACCTGTGTCCATGAATCTTCAGAACGTAGTTATTCACAAGTCCCCCTACAGGCTTAGAATAACCTCTAAGCCCTTTCTGTGCACTACTTAGAAAATAATAGTAATAAATTTGCTTCTGTATATGTATTACTAAATATGGTTGTTATAGTTATAAAAAATCTAATAGTTTTTTTTTATGACAAAAATAGACAAGGTTTAATTAAAATTGTGCAAATATTGTGTGTTGATTGGCCAATTTTTTAAGAGCTACCCTGGGAAGACCAGTGAGCATTTCTGTTCATTAGTATCATCCTAATCATCTATTGAAGTGTTGTTTATGTGTCAGGTAACAGTCCAATAAAGGTTACTGATTATATGTAGGTTTTCTCTGTATGAAGGAAAGTCAAACATGCTAATTAAGTTTAAATGCCATATTTATTCATGGACATAAACAACTGAATCATTAAATATGTGGTACATTGCCCCCAAATTAGCTGTCTAATTACTTTCTTGAGTCTGGTCATTCCTTTGTGTGCAGACTCTGGCTACGATGCATTTACATTGGTTACTCTCTTACAGTACTGTCTTACTGTCATACAGTCTAAATGTTGATATCAATAATGGTGGCTGCTGAATTTGCAACACCTTACATATGTCCCTCAAAGTTGTTTCTCACACATTATCCTAGAGAGGTGACCCAACATTTATACAAGGAATGTTGACATTGACTTGGAGCATCAGAAATCACAAAGGAAATTGTCCTTGATCCACAATCTTGTGGATTTTGCACTAACTGCTCATGGGTTTTGCCCTATTGCATCCCATTGCCCAGTTACCCTGAGAATATTATGGGTAAAGTAGAAAAATACTCTGAGTACCCCAACTGGTCACCTACCTGAAGAAGAGGCAGTACATACTATATAGCGTGTGTGAGTTTTAATATCAGTAATGTTCATTAATAAACTGATGGCTTGAGTAGATCAATAACAACATGCAGAAGAACATGCACTTGGCAAAAACACCTTTTGTAGCACATAAACTTCAGTCATCCAGTTTTAATGTTTATCAGCATCTTGAGAAGCATTTATAGTCCCTCACACACTCCTTTATGATTCCCTTATTGATTAAGTTGTGATGCCTCCTGGACCTAGGACATGGTTCACTATTTTTCAATTAAAATGGAGAAATATCTTGTTTGTTACAGGTTCGTTTCAAGCAGTTGGCTTGTGGGACTCTGAGAGTTGCTGCTGCCCATGACATGCAGGAATTATCATGATCAACTACCCAGCTTGGATTTCACCCAGTGGCCAAGAGCTTTGCGTGGGAGACGGCAAGGGTTGGATTTTTCAAAAGAGTAAACCAGGTAAGGTTCGAGGGAGACATCTGATCATTTATCACTTGCTCTAAGGGCTTTAGTGTGCTGCCAAAATATATGAATAATGTATAGCTTTTCTATTTGTTTTCTAAGTCCACAGAGCAGGTTGTTAAAGAATGGGGCTCCCTTGGATTTAGGAGAATGCATATAGTAATAATTGAGTCCCTTTACTCTCAGGAGGAGAAAGGAGCTATTTTAAGATACACATAATGCAGGCATATGAATACTGTAGAGGTCAGTACTATAAAGATTTCCTCTTTAAGCTACTATTCTGAACTCTAATGGCATAAACAGTTGTACTTTTGAAGGTGCATTAGAGGAAGTGTTGCCATTAAGTATTTATATTTTACACAATATGGAAGTGAATATCAGTTCATGGCATATGATCTTATAAATATGCTTCAAAGTTACTCCAATTCAGAAGATTATACCATTGTTCTGTCTTTTATTTCTTTGAAAGTATTTATCATTCTAAATCTATTCACACATGACATACTGTATTATTTTGGCTCTGAGGATTTAAAATATTGCACTCTTATTCAAGTACTCTTTTATCTACTTTTTCTATTACATGCTGGAAACTCTTCCCAGCTATTAACCATATTTTGGTCAGATCTTCTTATCTCTCTCTTTAACTCGCTTCCTCCCCTACAACGTAAATTAAATATGTTATCAATAATTACCTGAAGAAACTACAAGCTATTATTGTCTTCTGACTCTAAGACCGTCGAAACTTTAACAGTTTCTTTGAATTTTATGCCTTGCAAAGCAAGATTTTCTTTAAGTTCAAGTATAGAAATGGAAAAAAGTATGTAAAATTCCTTTATTTAGAAAGCAATGGATGGAGATTATTCTTTGTCACTAATGCTTGAGCACCTTAAGCTTTTTACAAATATAACTTTCATACTTTCTGAAAATAGAAACGGAAAAAAGTATGTAAAATTCCTTTATTTAGAAAGCAATGGATGGAGATTATTCTTTGTCACTAATGCTTGAGCACCTTAAGCTTTTTACAAATATAGCTTTCATACTTTCTGAAAATAAAGTAAATGGAACTCAGTCAGTAAATTATAGCCTGACATAATTATTTGGATATCAATAAAGACTTCTGAAGTGTTTGAAAACAATCTTTTAAAGTTTAATAAACATTAATTTTCAACTCCCTAATGACTTATTTGCATACAAGATGATATCATAAGAGTATAAAACCCAAATAGCTACAAATTTAAAAATCTTTTGAAATAGTGTAGATTACCAATCTCATGGCAGAAATGTTTATATGATGAACTGAGCTGGTGAATAATTTTTTTGTCTTGTTTAGTGGCAAAGTGGATTACTCACATTTAGAAGACTTCTGACAGTCTGTAAATGAAAGGGACATCAAAACACAGCATACATTAGTAGAAGAAAGTGCAACCGAGTTCTATGCTTCATAGCATTGGCATCTAACACGTAACTGTAGCGAAAATACTTTGGGATAGACTTCCATAGTCTTATACCTTTAAGTCTTAGAGTTAATCCTAATTATTTTTGTTTCAGCATTTACCACAAAATTGGGTTACATGTCAAAACCTCAGAGTTAGAAGGAAAAACTTAAAAAAAATTTTTTTTTGGAGATGTTAACATTCCTCTCTTAGTACTACAACCAGCAGACAGAAAATCAGCAAGGATTTAGAAGGATTGAACAATACCATCAATCAACTGGATCTAGTTGACATTTATAGAACACTCCACCCAACAACAAAATATACATTCTTTTCAACTGCATAGGTAATATTTACCAAGATAAACTATATCCTGAGTCATTAAACAGACATTTACAATTTAAAAGAATTTGTGTGTTGATTGTGTATATCAAAGGGAATAAAGAAAAATAAGAAAAAATAAAATAAAAGAATTTGTGGCTGGGTACAGAGGCTTACACCTGTAATCTTAGTGCTTTGGGAGGTCAAGGTGAGGGGATCACTTGAGACAAGGAGTTTGAGATCAACCTGGACAACAAAGTGAGACCTCATCTCTATAAAATTTTTAAAAATTAGTTGAGAATGGTGGTGTGTGCTTGTAGTTCCAGCTACTTAGGAGGCTGAGGTGGGAGGACTGCTTGAGCCCAAGAGTTTGAGGGTACAGTGAGCTATGATAGCACCACTGCATTCCAGCCTGGGTGACAGAGTGAGATCCTGTCTATAAAAAAATAAATAAAAATAATTTTTAAAAAATCAGGGCCAGCCGGGTGTGCTAGCTCAAGCCTGTAATCCCAGCACTTTGGAAGGCCAAGGCAGGCGGATCACAAGGTCAGGAGATTGAGACTATCCTGGCTAACATGGTGAAACCCCGTCTCTACTAAAAATACAAAAAAAAATTATCCAGGTCTGGTGGCAGGCACCTGTAGTCCCAGCTACTCAGGAGGCTGAGACAGGAGAATGGCATGAACCCGGGAGGCAGAGTTTGCAGTGAGCCGAGATCGTGCCACTGCACTCCAGCCTGGGCAACAGAGCACAATTCCATCTCAAAAAGAAAAAAAAAAATCAGGGCCGGGCGTTGTGGCTCATGCCTGTAATCCTAGCACTTTGGGAGGCCTAGGCAGGTGGATCACCTGAGATCAGGAGTTCGAGACAAGCCTGACCAACATGGCGAAACCCCATCTCTACTAAAAAATACAAAAATTAGCTGTGCATGGTAGCAGGCACCTGTAATCCCAGCTACTCAGTAGGCTGAGGCAGGAGAATCGCTTGAACCCAGGAGGTGGAGGTTGCAGTGAGCCGAGATCGCACCATTGCACGCCACCCTGGGTGACAGAGCAAGACTCCTTCTCAAAAATAAAATTAAAAAATAAAGATAAAATAATTGACATTATACAAAATATGTTCTTGGACCATAATGGAATTACACTAGAAATCAATAACAGAAAGATACCGGGAAAATCCTCAGACTGTTGGAAATAAAATAATTCACTTAATTCATAAAATACCCATGTGAGGTGGATCTTATTGTTATCCTCACGTTAGAGATGAGAAAGTGAGGCAGAGAGAAACTGAGAAACTTGCCCAAGTTCACTTGGCTAATGAGAGCTGGAGTCAGAAATTGGACTCAGGCAGGCTGGCGCCTGGTCACACTCTGCTGTCCCTTTGATACGTGTTGGAGCCTAACTTATCCAAACAAATGCTTCTACAGATCAAATGATGCAGATAACTCACTTGGCTTCATTCAGGATAACTCAGGATACTTTTACTAGTTATGAAATTCTAGGTTGACAGGTCTTTCTTCCCCCTATAAGCATTGTAAAGATGGTTTTCCACTGTCTTCTACCTTGGTTGTTTCTGATCATTATTCTCCTATATGCAATGTGTCTTTTTTCTTTGGCTGCTTTATCTCTGGTTTTTAGCAATTTGCTGATGACTTGCCTAATGGTAATTTTCTTTAAATTTATCCTGTTTGGAATTTGCCAAGTTTCTTGGGTCTACAAGTTGAATTACTTTTTCTCAAATTTGGAAATTCTGCCATCATTTTCCTCAAGTAAATATTCTGCCACATTCTGATATTCGAATTACATGTCAGATATTGTCCCACAATTATTGAGCCTCTGTTCGTTAAAAAATGTATTTTTACTCTATTTGCTTCAGCTCGAATGATTTCTTTTCATCTGGCTTCAAATTCATTCATCCTTTCTCCTGCAGTTAAGCCTATAAAATTTGTAAAATCATTTCAGATATGTATTATTCCATTCTAGAATATCCATTTGGTTCTTTTAAAAAAATCTCTTGACAGCTATTAGACTATAACTTCCATACGGGCAGAGCATTTTATCCATTTTGTTCATTGCATTATCCCTGTTCCCTAGAACTGGCATAATATCTGTTCACAGACAAACAAGTGACGCCATCTCCCTGGCTGTGAGTGATGGGCTAAGGAACACGTGGATGTAGTAATGATTTGGGAACAAATGAGAGCAGCCCAGCTCTTTTTCTGCTCACTTCAATGCCTGATGATCGCAAAGTCCACCAATCCTTCTCTTCCTGAAAATCTGTATTTTGGATGATGCCGATTGCCTTAGTTTGGGTTCCAAAGAAGCAGACCTTGGGAACCCCAACACTAAGATTCAAGTGCAAATAGATTAGATTGTTTTGGAAAGGATGCCAGGAAATATCTATAGGTAAGGTGGGAACTGAGACAGGGTAAGAAGGGCAGCTGATAAAGGATGTATTATCAAAAGTGTCATTAAGTGGACAACTGGAGCCTAATCCCAGTGGACAATTCTGAGAGTCAGTGCAGGGTTTTTCCTCACAAGAGGCAAGGGAGCTGCAGCTTATATACACCATTCTCATCAGTCATTTGTTGAGGGCTGCTGGGGTTGGGGTGGGAGAGTTAATTCTCCCATGCTTTTGAAACCGACCCAATAGTCCCATGGATAGTTTTTAAGATACACATAGAAATTGACCCTTCTGATCTTAAAGCTTGAAACTGACATTTGTCTTCTCTGAGTTCCTTCCTCAGTAAATGACGTTCAGGCCTCTGAAAAAAAATGAAGTATCAAAGAACTGAAACTCACTAAATACCCACATCCAGACAATGAGATGCCAGGCCCTTCACTCCTCATGATTGCTTCCTTGCCCCTCCCCAGTTCCTGTTTTCTCACACATTGTTACATTCCTTCCCTGCTATATAAACATCTAGTTTTAGCCAATCAGGGACATGGATTTCAGACTGAGCTCCCATCTCCTCGGCTGTAGCACCCAATTAAAGCCTTCTTCCTTGGCGATATTGTTGTGTCAGTGATTGGCTTTCTGTGCAGCGAGCAGCAGGACCTAGACTGAGTCCCCTGGTGTTTCTGTAACACTTTTAGTCTGCCATATTAGCATTGCTGGAGAGAGCAGGAGCCAGAGAATGACTCAGGCAGTCCAAATTCTTGCCGAGTGCACTGCAGTGGTGAGGCGTAAGTTGATTTGGGTAGGGCACTTTCGTCAGGTGCTCCACTGATTTGTCCTGAAAACAAGTAACCAGTAAGACCAATACTAGGCCCACATACATATTAGCCTAGAATAGTAGCTAAATCACAGATTTGGGAGTCAACTCAATTTGGGTTCAGTTGTCATATCTTCTATCGATCTGCTTTGTGACCCTAACAACATTACTTAACTTCTCTGAGCTTTGGTTCCCTCACTTAGAAAAAGATGTAATGCAGAAGAATGATGGAGAGTCAATAGCAGAGTGCCTGGCACCAGGGCAACACTAGAAAGGAAGACATGTACATGGCTTCCTGGCATCCCTTCTCCTGGCTGTGAGCCAAAGCAATAAATGATAGAATTTCAGGCATCAGTGAGCCAGGAGGAATTTGTATGAAGGGCATGACGAAAGGAGAAGACAATTTTCTGGCATTCCTGAATTACAATGTGGAGGGAATACCTCTTTGCCCTGCTTCCTGGTTTCTAGCCTGAGTGCCCAGGAGAGTGGGGTACTATTTCCAGAAGGGGAGAGACTGGAGAGAGAAGATGCTTCAGTGCAAGAGTAGCTAATTAAGCAATTTAAATATTGGGATATTTAGTCCATTACAGGTCAAAACTCTGAATATTGCCCTAGATTTTGATAACACATTAGCTCAAATTGAGTATAGAAAGAACAACTTTTTAAAAGAGAGATAAAATTAAGTCTGTTTTGAAGGTAAATAATCATAAGATAATGCAATTAATAATTATCTTGTCACAAAGGAAGAGCTCCCCTGTTTGTGAGATATGCACTTTCTTTCTTTGGAATACTTTATCTTTCTGAACTGTATAAGTCATAAGTATGGGGAAAATGGACAAATAATTTTGATCCAAATGTTATAACGCAAAACTTCTCCTCACATAGCCCTTCAAAGTGAATCCTGCTAATCAGGATGTACAGAGATAGTCCATTCCACTTTTCTGTATACAAATATATGATTTAGAAGTGTCCTCTGGAATATAAAAGATGTGACAGCGAATTAATATATTTTCACAGTTAAAGGTTAAGTGTTTTAAAATGAACAGAAAATTTATGTATTATAGTTTTATAGTTTACATTAGTTTTAAATTTATTTTTGTTCTCTGTTGTATGAATGGCAGTCACATTATTTTATGGTGATGTATATTAGCTTGTCCATAAGGTAGAGTGTCAAGATGTCCTAATTCTGTTTCTCAGAAGTTTATAACAAAGCTATAAAAATTTGTACTGTTCCTAAGCTTGGAAGCAATTTTTCTTTCTTAAAGCATTTTTTAAAGTAAAGATTTGCCAAGCTTAGGATTACATTACTATAGGCTCATACATAGAAGCAACATTAAGCTATAAAGACAGGATATAAAAGATGAGATCTCTGAAAACATTCCTGATAATGGTATACCCCATTAATGGGCTATGCCTTCCCCAAGGCGATTCATGAAAAATACTTAAATAGCACCTGTGTATGCAATACATCCCTTGCTCTCTGCAGAGAGCAGTGGGCATTCTCACCTACGTAACTCTTCACATTCTTAGATCTTCTGAAATAAAATCTTGAGAATTTAGTGAGGCAGCTGATTCCCTCATGAAAAATCTCATGTGACTCTTAAATACTTTCTGGCTGCATATTTGTTTGCCCTCTAAACACTTTTTAAAAGCCTAACACATGTAAAACAGCATGTGGCCAGAAACAAATTAGCAGCCTCCCTGCCCTGTCCTCAAGTAGTTCACGCCTACCGAAGAAAAAACAACAACAAAATAACAAGCCATATAAACAGAGATATGAACAGCTCGTTTCAGGACAAATGAACTGAGCGCTTTAATGACATATTCCAAGCAAAATTACCCAGAAATTAACATGAAGGACTGTTAAAACTGTTAGAAATATTAAAAAGCATGAAGCTTAAGAGGGATTTCAGCTGCACTGCAATCAAATGGAGGGAGTTTTAATTGATGGGAAACTGGTATGAAGGTATTTGAGGCTCAGAGTACAGTCTGACAAAGTCGCCATTATGTAAAAATAAACGTTATGTTTGAGGAATGGAAAGCTTGAAATTGTGATATCGGGAGAGATGCAAGAAGTGGCTGGATGTATAAGGAGTGGCTAGACTGCAGTGTTTTTGCATGCACAGCTATGGTGGTGTTAAAAGTGAAAATGAAACCATTTATATATATATATATTTTTAAAAGATTATGGCAAAGGGTGGGGCGGAAGTAGGGAAGATATGTACAGAAAGAAATGATAAACTAAGAGCGTTCAGGTCCATGAGTGCAGAAATGTGTGGTTTCTAGCCTATTGTATCTGTAGTGCCTGGAACACTTGTCCTTCACGGATTCTGTTATTCTCTGTTAAATGCTGACTAAATAAACGTCTTCCAATGAAAATCAATACATTTCTACAGTTGCAACTTTTTCCTTTATAAAACTGACTTTAAAACCCTTCATGCAAAGGATGAAAAGAGCTTGGGTGTTTTTTATCACAGCAGTGCACATATGCGCACAAGTGCGCACACACACGCACACACAAACTCTCTCTCATTGTATGCTTGAAATTAAATCTCAGATCCTGCTTCTGAAATTTATGCTTCAATTAACATGGGGGCAGCTGCTACCCTACTTTATTTCCCTTTTGAGACATTTTTCTCTCTGGCTTTATCCTTCCCTTCATCATTTTATCATCACATCAATCACTGTGTTTCCTCCGCGAGAACACGGCATGCATTGCGGGCACATTTTTATGACTAGAAAGCAAACCTAGCCTACTTGGCACATACTGCTCACAAAAACCTAATTAAGTAATTCTGCTGAATGTATCATGTTCTTTCCATTACAGTGCATATGTGGTCAAAATAATAGGGGACAATTTAAGGATATAGAAAATAACTGGGGGAAGGAGCCTAAAGAAGACACAAAACACACAAAAAAGTGAACATCAGTTCAGCTTTATTTGATATAATCCTCTAATGAGCTGGAGCACATTAACACCTCTGGTAGAAGAATCTCCTAACTCAGAGCATCATTTTCACTTCAGTTATTTTATTGAAAATTACCATTGTTGTACGGCTCCTTAGTAGTACATCAGAGTCAGTATTTTTTGTATGATTGGTTCATGTATTTTCAGAGAAGTTCTCTTGTGGTCTGAAAATAATCTAAGAACTTGTTTCTAAATGTGCAGACTTGGGGAAATGTGATATTTTTCACTAAACTGTAATGTGCTTGAGGTCAGGGCCTTTGTCTTTCTTCCTTAAGACTTAACCCCAGAGCCCCATACATAGTCATGTCTGGTAACTGACTGAATGAATGAATATCTAAACCTGTGCTAACATCACACTTTTATATATTTTTTTAACTTTTAAGTTCAGGGGTACAAGTGCAGGTTTGTTACACAGGTAAACTGGTGTCATGGGGGCTGTTGTACAGATTATTTCATCGCCCAGGTGTTAAGGCTAGTACCAAGTAGTTATTTTTCCTGATCCTCTCCCTCTCCCACCCTCCACCTTCTGAAAGGCCCCATTGTGTGTTGTTGCCCTCTATGTGACCATTTGTTCTCATTATTTAGCTCCCACTTATAAGTGAGAACATGAGGTGTTTGGTTTTCTATTCCTGTGTTAGTTTGCTAAGGATAATGGACTCCAGCTTCCTCCATGTCCCTGCAAAGAACATGATGTCATCCTTTTTTATGGCTCCATAGTATTCCATGGTATATACGTACTACATTTTCTTTACTCAGTCTATCATTGATGGACATTTAGGTTGATTCCACATCTTTGCTAGTGGGAATAGTGCTGCAAGGAATATATGTGTGCATGTGTCTTTATAATAGAATGATTTATATTCCTTTGGGTATATACCCAATAATGGGATTGCTGGGTTGAATGGTATTTCTGTCTTTAAGTCTTTGAGGAATTTCCATACTGTCTTCCACAATGACTGAACGAATTTAAACTTCCTCTAATAGTGTATAAGCATTCCTTTTTCTCCACAACCTTGCCAGCATCTGTTATTTTTTGACTTTTTAATAGTAGCCATTCTGACTGGTCACACTTCTATATTTTTAACAGTAGGAAGCATATCTCTCTCTTGTTGGTCAGACCAGTTGGTAATTGGTTCATTCTGTCCATTGTCAGATAATGCTACTTTATCCTCTCATGGTTAACTAAAGTGCCGTTATTAAGTAATAGATATTTTAAAATCACAAAGTGACATATAATCATACCCTTGTAGTACATAATAGTATAGAGGATTTAATCTGAAATAAAGGGACAAGAAAAAGCATTTATTAGGTATCGTGTTGCCTTTATGGATAAAGTATGGTCTCTTCCACAAGCTTTCACAAACTTTGAATTTTTACTTAATAAGGTCTACATGTTGTGAAGGTCTCATATATTGGGAGAAAGAAGTAGGGTTTGCCATTTTCTGGCTGTTGGGTATGTACTACTGGGTAGAATTTATTAGAATGCTGCCATCCCGGCAAGCTACCCTTTTCTTCTTTGAGGAGGCAATCTATAATAAGTTGTGATTGACCTATAAACTATCAAGTTTATCTGACTTTAAGTAAGGCCTGGGTTTGAATCATAGCTCTGACACTAATTAATGATCTTGGGCAGCAGGGCGCAGAGGCTCATGCCTGTAATCCCAGCACTTTGGGAGGCTGAGGCAGGCGGATCACAAGGTTGGGAGATCGAGACCATCCTGGCTAACATGGTGAAACCCTGTCTCTACTAAAAATACAAAAAATTAGCCAGGCATGGTGGTGGGTGCCTGTAGTCCCAGCTACTACTGGGGAGGCTGAGGCAGGAGAATGGCATGAACCCGGGAGGCGGAGCTTGCAGTGAGCTGAGATCAGGCCACTACACTCCAGCCTGGGCGACAGAGCAAGACTCAGTCTCAAAAAAAAAAAAAAAACAGAAAAAATGATCTTGGGCAACGTATCCTCTCAGAGTTTGATTTCCAATCAGTAATATGGAGATATTAGTAGTGACCCAATGGGACAATTGTAAGGATTAAACGAGATCATTGATATAAAATACTCAGAGAAGTATCTGATACATTATATATAAGTTACTGTGATGATGATGATGATGACAACGATGATAATGATGTGAAGTCTATATTATCAGCAGGTCTACCTAGAAGTTCATTTGTTTAAAGCCAAATGTCACAATATTTTGACCTTGGTCTCCAGAAGTAAGCGAGATAATCCAAGGCCAGTGCTTAGCACAATGCCTGACACCTCATAAACACTCAATAAGTGTTTTGTTGTGGTAGTAGTTACTATTATTTGCTTTTATAAACATTGTTCTTCTTCAGGCTCTTTGAAGATATCTTTGTGTAGTGCATTTCTATCAACAATTTCTATCTTACAATAGTGGCAGTTCTATGAGTTATGGTCAGGGTTTTGACTTTGAGGTAATGCTCTCCTTAATAATCTAATATAGTTCATATCATATTGGTGCCTTGAGATAAATAGCATTTTCTTTACAGCCATAGATTACCAGAATGGTTTTTCTATCAAATTATAGTCTTCTGGATCATAAAATGCATTAAAAGAAACTAAATGAAATGTTAACATATATCTTTACAGTAGCAAACAAATAATCCTTCTCTGTTGACATAATTCTCTAATTTGAAATACTACCTTGAAGTATACTCATAGAAACGGTCTTTGGGAATCCCTGACATTAATCTAGCAGTATCTATAATTATGCTTTTAACCTTTTTTTATTACACGTATTTTATTAAAAAGACTGTCATTAATTTTGAAAGAAAAGTTAGAATTAAAACTGTATTTAACATGATAAAATAATACTTATGAAATAACTGACAGCATTCATCTACAACATGCCATCTAAAACCATATTAGGAGAAGAAATGGGATAAACACAGATAATCCCAAGAGTTTCTAGCTAATGCTCTGTAAACTATTGGTTTTGGGTTGGTCCAGTCTTCGCAGTGAGTGCAGAATCTACATCACAAGATCAATTTAATCTGAGGTGTAAAGAAAGAGAGTGTAAATGGGAAAACTACAGTGGGAGGAAGTGAATTCACCCAACATCAGCAAAGTCGGCATCTGAAACAAAGGAGGACTGGAAATCTTCTCTCAGCAGCTCACTTTTCCCCTCAGTAAGGTGCAGAGGAAGCAGACATTGGAAGGGAAAGAGATTCAGGGATGTACTGCAGTTGGGAAAGTAGCACTGATATAATAGACTACGGAGTTGATTGAAAGCCAAGCAGAGTCATGCCAGAGGCTAACAATTTGATAAAATATTTGCAAGAGGTTTGAACTGAGTGGTTAGGAAATCCCTGAGTGAGCAAATGGAACATTTTATTATAAATAATATACTCATTCTAAGGATAAAGTTTAGCATGAAAATAACATACTGCTGAAGACAGACAATCTTCATAAAGTCTCTTCTTCAGAAATAGGTAAGGAAAAGTAACCAGTACCTGAATATATCATGTATCTTTCTATTAAATCTAACATGACAATAGCAATAAAATAATAATAATAACTACCCTAAATTAAATATCAGCCTTAATACACGTATTTTATACAAAGGTATGTGTACTCTGAAATGTAGACATGGTTGTAAATATATTCAAGATGAAGAAGCTGAGACATAGAAAGGAATGTAATTTACCAAGCTCACACAGCTAATACATGTGTGAGTTTTTCTCCCAAAATATCCTCTTTATAAAATCTATCAGTTTTCATTATATTAACCTGGTTTTCATTTTCTAAAATTAATAATCCAATCCCTATGCCATTATACATGTGTGCTATTTGCTCTACTATAAAATACATTTCTATGATATTGTATAATTTACTTTTTGTTCTGTGTGTATGTTTTGCTTTTCCATGAATTTGAAAGCAGCTTAAGACTTAAAATCCTTAGTATTTCTTTTTATGGAAGGCCCATTGCTACTAGTGATATTATAGGCCTGATTCTAAACAAGTGTTTGCTGATGATAATGTCAACAATCATCTGGTTTTCCTTTTCACCAAAGAACAATACATCTATGGACACACTTCATGTATAATTCTTGGCATAATTTTGTATGTAAATGTATATACCCATGACTTATTGAAGAATTACCTAAAGGGCCAAGTTAAAAGTTATTTGAATAATACTTTAGTATTCATCTAAATAGGATTTTTCTTCCTCTAAGTACCAGAGTGATTGAATGGATTGTTTTCCAGCATGTGTTCTGTGGACCACTGGTCTGGAGGTATGTGTTCCATCTACAAAGGGCTTTGTAGCCAAATACATTTTGCAAGTGTGTTAATTTATGATAAGGACTGTTCCTGAGTATGGACTGAAACAGAAAGAGTTTAGGTTTACCTGCCACAGGGGCTCACTCCTTTCTTGAATAATTAGAGAACGGTTGGTAATAAAAGGAAAGTGAATGGTATTAAATTTTTTTTTTACCTCAGCTCACAACTCGTGTTAAGAATGTAAGCCTTGGCTGGGTGGGTGCGGTGGCTCACGCCTGTAATCCCAGCACTTTGGGAGGCCGAGGCGGGTGGATCAGGAGGTCAGGAGATTGAGACCATCCTGTAAATGGTGAAACGCCATCTCTACTAAAAATAGAAAAAATTAGCCGGGCGTGGTGGTGGGTGCCTGTAGTCCCAGCTACTTGGGAGGCTGAGGTGGGAGAATGGCGTGAACCCGGGAGGTGGAGCTTGCAGTGAGCCGAGATTGCACCACTGCACTCCAGCCTGGGCGAAAGAGCAAGACTCCGTCTCAAAAAAAAAAAAAAAAAAAATGTAAACTTTGACCAAATACGTTCTTATTCTCTTTTCTCTCTCTGCTCTCTTTCTTGCTTCTTTCCTCTCTTCCTTCCTTCTTCTTTTCTCCCTTCCCCAAAGACCTTATTCTCCTTCGTCTCTCCTTTCCCCTGCTTGTGAACATGCTAACATTTTCTTCTTGGGGTGTCCATGTCTTTAAATCTAAACAGATCATCACATATAGTAGCTATCCCCTCTTTAGAGATGTTGTCATCAATGAGCTTTTACTTTTCTTTTTTTTTTCTTTTTTATTAAAGCAAATTCTGGATATGACTCTCTTCAGAAGCAGGGAGAATTCCTGCTAATGACCAGAGAGACATTGTAGTTTTAAGGCAACTTCAATAGATTCAATTCCTTTTACTGAAGAATTAGCTTTTACAACACAATCTGACTTTCATACTTTTGGTAGTAGAATTTGAGACATTCAAAGTGCAGCCTAATTGTTAAGCCAAAGCCAGTTAGTACCAGGCTGCATCACCGACACCATCAGCAAGAGGATTTTACTGAGGTGAGAGTCTTTTTTTGCATAGGCACTGGGCCACAAGAAAAAGTTTCCATTTCTGTCTGTTTTCACTTCCAGATGCATTAAAGATAATATCTACTCTTAAATGTTAACTTTACCCTCAGGGAGTTTATGATGCCAATGACAAGCAGAGCTGACATGTGACATTATGTAAAGGAAAAATAAAAAAGGCAGCACTGTATATGACGGTCAGGAGCTTGGGTAGATGATAAGAATTACAGCAATTCAGAGAAAAAAGAGGTCATGGTGAACCGGAAGCTTCATGGAAACTATGAGGAAGGTGGAGTCAGAGTCTGGCCTCAAAAAAAGGGTGAGAATACAGAAGAGTAGGGAAGATGTGGTGGGACATTTTGGCCAAACAATGTGATGAGAGCAGAGGTTCAGGAGAAAAACATGTGGCTTATTCAGGGAAAAGTAAATACATCCTTTGGTTGTATGGAAGCATTTGCAAGAACAAGTACAGAAAGAGATGTTTCAGAAGGTAACTGGGAAGAAGATTGTGGAATGCCTTTAAATTTCAGGGTAAAATTGGCTGAATCTGAATTCTGAATCTATCCAATGGAAAGCTACTGAAATGTTTGGTTATGAAGAAAATAAATGGAACACTCATTTAAGGAAACCTAAGCCAGATAAATTTAGCTTTTGTTAATTATTTACTCATTTTAATCATTTATTCAATAAATATGTCAATAGAGATTGAGCAAGACATGGTAAGATTTGAGATAAAGGCCTGAATAAAGTGGGAAAGTAGTAAGGAATTAGAAGCCATCCAGAAAAGAAGTTTCAAGAGCCAAATTTGGGAGGGCGGTAGCAAGAGTTGGGTGAGAAGCTATGGGTTTCAACATTTCATCTATTGATAAGGAGTATATGTACATCACAGGAGCCATGGAGCTCTTCTGGAAAAACCACCTTCAAGTTATAATCTATTTCAGTCAAAGACAAGGACTCTTAGATCTTATACCACAGATAGCATAGCAACTCATTAAGGGTGACTATATTGCAATTGTTACTATGGGAAATTATGTCCTCAGATAAACTTCATAATAGATCAGAAGAAGCCCTCAAGCCCATCCTTGCTGCTGTTGCTGCAGCTATACCTGAAACTCAGACACCAACACCTGAGCAGTCCACGTGGAGCTAGATTATCCAATAGTAGTAGCACTCATATACTACATCATTTATTTGGAACTGAAAATGTACTGAGTTTTGTTGTTGGTCTTTATAATGATATCTCACAAATACTTCACAATTAACTTGGAGAAAAGTGAAATATCATGTACGCTCACAAACTTGCCCTACCATCATCTGAAGTCGCTCCACCTGGGAACCATCTCTGTCTCTCTATTTCTCTTGTCATATCTCACCATCACTACATCCTTTCTGTTTTTGAAGTATCCCTTTCAATCTATTTTCTCCTCTCTAGGTCTAAAGCCACACCTATAGTTTGGGTCCAATACTTTCTCACCTACATTCCTACAATCATCTCTTTCTTTGAAAAAATGTTTTCCTGCAGTACTCGTTTCATAAGTCTCCATGACTTTGATTTTGTCTTCTACCCATTTAAAACCCACACACAAAGCAAATCTCAACATATCATCACTAAACCCTTAGGGATAAAGCACTTATATCTTAATGTATTATGGGAAATTCTTCAACATCAAATTTCTTTCTCTCAAGACTCACGCCTGCTATGCCTATGCCTTGCCTTTTGCCTCATTGTTATTCCACAATGTTTGTCCTCTCCTGCCCTATACATCTGGCTTATATTTGTCCTTCCTGGCCCCTTGCACATACTTCTTCTACATCTGTTCATCTCACTAGAATGTGAGATGAACATACTGCTGAAGACAAATAATCCTCATAAAGTCTCTTCTAAGAGGGGGACCTCTAAGGGGGACCAGGTCTTATTCATCTCTGTGTTCTCAGAACATTTGATTCTCACAGAGCTGGCATGTATACATGAACATAAGCCTTTTCTTTTCAATTATATCAAGACTAAATCACATAATTCTTTGTCAATTTTGATAACTGGAAATCAAAGCCTACTTCTCTTTTTGCCTTTATTTAGCCGAAATGCCATTACGGGATGGGAGAAAAGAACAACGAGTTCCAGAAAACCTAGAAAACTGTTGTGGGCTGGCAAATATGATGTAAATTATCAGGATTGAAAATAAAAATTCTATCTTCAGCACTGGAAATATTGCAGATGGTATTCAAATGTGACTCAAAAATGTGACTTCATAAAAATAATAGTATTTATATGGGCAATTCAAAGTAGATGGAAAACTAATTATTATTAAAAAGTTTTAAGAGTTTAAATGCCTTTTCATGATTCTATGTTACTGTAATTTAGCTAGGCTGTAAAGATCAGTAAATGTTTTAATACTTACTGATATTAAATTACCTATACCCTACTTGTATTAAACATAATCAGTATCACATATATACCATCTGTGTCTAGGCCTTTAATCTAATTCCTAAAGCAAATTAAAAACTAACCTCTCATTATGTTACATATACTTGTAAATAAGTTTGTTCCCACTATTTTATGAGTTAAGTAAGGCATACCTAAGGTCTTAGATTTAAACATTCTTCTCTGCCACATATTGTTTCTACTTTTGCAACTGAAGGAGGAAAGTCTAATAGATAGGATTACAATGCTTAAAAAAATTCCTGTGTAATAATTAAGGTACAAGTGAGTAGTACATTCTGTCAGTTACTGGGACTGACAGTACAAATATTGGAAATGATGTATATTGTTATGGATATAGAAGAACTAAAAGTAAATTCTTTGCATATAAATTTTTAGAGCTGGTACTAGCAAATTTGAAGCACTGAAAGAGGCATCAAATAATTTCCTAGCCAAGAATTCCAACTTGTAGAATTTCTCAAACCCATACCTCCTAGAAAGTCTCCCACCCGATTCCTGAACATCTCCAGGGCATAGCTGATGCAAAATTGATTATCAACTCTGATTTGATGTAAGCCAAAAGAGCACAGTTATTATAGCCCAGTACAGGGTCTAAGATAACTTATGATACTTTTCATTTGAAAAATAATATTTTCTCCTGGCATGAACTTGCAGCAGAATGAAAACATACTTCACTAGCAGAAAGGGCAGTGTTTTCTACATCTGATCTTTCATCAAATGGAATTCTTAAACCAGAACCTTCTGAAATACATGATTTGGAGAACTTCCAAAAGAAAAAAACTGTCCTGAAAGAGATGGTAAACTACAGTTTGATCTCATTTGTCCTAAATTCTGCACATCATTCACTCATTACTTATCATTGTCTCACCCTTGTGAGCTATGTCCCATAACTCATTCTAGTCAACATGATGCATTTAATATTGAAAGATTTGTATCTTGGAAATAACTTGACTATTTTAAAGTTTGCTCTCTAATGAATCAGAACGTGATTGCATTTAGTATCTTTCTACTTCCCAAGTCTAATCAAATTCCACCCAGGTAAGTCTGCATCTGGCCTCTACATCTGGCATCCTCTGTGAGATTTATTCAGGGGCATGATTTAAGGAACTCCATGACTGGACATTGAAGTTCTCCCGGTGTTTGTGTTATAAAGATCAATAGCAAATTCAGCTTGCCTTTACCCTGTGGAATATTGTTTCCTGTTTGGAAACAGTTACAGGTTCAAGCAAGCATTTCCACATGCAGAAATCCGGTCAATAGTTTTAGAATATACTAAGAAGGCATTTGCAACTTTAGTCTAGAAACAAGTCTGTCACAAATCAGAATCACATAATGCCAGATTCTATAGAAGTGGATGTAAACTATCTGCCAGATTAGCCTTAGGACAGTGTGATTCAATCAGTAACATAGTGTGTTTGTGATATCACCTCTCCTTGTATGAGCTGCTATCCACATCTCTATTTCTCTTCCCCACTAGACTATATAAACATCTTAAGGTCAGGCACTG
This sequence comes from Pongo abelii, assembly GCF_028885655.2. Lineage (NCBI taxonomy): Eukaryota > Metazoa > Chordata > Mammalia > Primates > Hominidae > Pongo > Pongo abelii. Next base: position 29,754,239 of record NC_071998.2, read on the forward strand.
TTAATTTTTCCCCTTTACTATAGCATTCTTCATTCCTAAAACAGTGACTGGCAAATGGTAGATGTTGATCATTCAATTTTTTAAATGCCTAGTACCTAATAGTCCCCATATATATAAAAGTAAATTATTTAATTGATAAAATAATGAATATGCATATGAATTTATTTCAATGGAAGTGGGTCTTAATAGTTAACTGGGGCATTTAATGGTTAAAAGAAAATGATATGCATCTTCTTTCTCCTCTTTATCACTTTAGAAATGAATTACACTGAAAATTCAAATTTGAATATTACATTAAAATATTGGAAGTAGTTTCTTTGCCAGTATTCCCAAATTACACATTTTATTAATTTAAAAAAAATAAAGTTATCTTCCTGCTAGCAGAGAGTGACATTTACAGTGTGCTTTAGGGGTCTACAAATTTCACCCTGTCTGCACATGCATCTGCATTCATCTTACCTTCTTTTCCAGTAACTCTCTCTGTGTTTAAAAAGAAATTAAAGCAGCTACTTTTCAGAGTTTGCATATCTGACCAGATGTTCTTATATTTGAAAGAAAGTTTTTTAAAGGACTGTTACAAATTATCATAATAAATATTAGATGCTTCTGTTACTGTTCATAATGTGAAAAAAAACAGGTGTTAGGGTTGTTGCTACATAAGAAAATAATCACTGGGCTTTAATATGCTAGTCTTAGTCAATTCGAAGTCTGACTACCCAGAGAAGCATCAGTTTGATAGAAAACTTTTTGCAGAAGACTAGGCACTGGACTGGTACATGACACTTACGAAGCTTGCCTCATGCTGGGAGAGCAACTCAGTTCTTTCCTTATTTAGTCTATGGCACTATCACTGAAATGGGTAACAGTACCATGAGTACTTACTCCTGGATCAACAGGACCTGTCTGAAATGCGTAACCAACCATTCAGATTATACTGATATCCAAACAACTTCCAGATGTTTTACCTCCACCCCAAATCTTCTACACTGAAGAAGAGTAAAAGGACATTGTCTTAAATGGAACACACTAGGAAGTAGCTATACCTAAAGGAAATCACACAAAGATGATCTTCATATGATCCAATAACTTCATAGATATTTGAAATATTAATAACTACTATTAGTTCCCAGTGTTTATTTGTAAGATCTTAAATTCACAAACTTCTACCTGACATTCTTGAATTTCTTTTCATGTTTGTATTCCCATATTACTCTGAGTTTAGGTTTGTTCTAATTTTTAAAGCAATAAATTGTACTTTTGAACATATTTAACTTTCTTGTTGGACTGAAAGCTCCTTGTGGACTCTTATGTATCTTACTTACAATGTAATCCAGTGCCTAATAAAGTGTTGAACATTTATTAGCTCTCTCAAAAATTTTTGCCAAATTCATAAATGTTAATTTTTCTGTGCACTACTTTTGCATCATTTTCAAATGCCCATTCTTTGCCTTTCATCCACATCTTTAAATGATTCTGCAATTCCATCACTCCATTTAGCGTTCTCTCAAAAAATCAGTCAGAAGATAGTTGCAAATATCTACCATCTTATAACACTGTGCTTTGTTTCTCAGGGCCTGCCATACTCCCTCGACTATCCTAAGATAATTTACTTTCTAGGAGCAGAGACAAAATAAAAACACATAAAAGACTAAATTATAAAATGATGAAATAAATAACTAAAAGGAACACCATAAATTATATGAATATAGTGTATTCTAAAACTATTTCTAAGCTAGATTCATTCTGGAGATCACATCTGGAAAAACTTTAGGCTCTTTGTGGGTAGGTGCCAGAGTTTACAGTTTTGAAGGGCTGGCATACCTTCTGGGAGAATACAATACAAACATACCTTGCAGATATTGAGGATTTGGTTCCAGACCACCCCAGTAAAGCAAGTCACATGAAATTTTTGGCTTCCTAGTGCATATAAAATTATATTTATACTATACTGTAGTTTATTAAGTGTACAATAACATGATGTCTAAAAAGCAATGTACATAATTAAAAATAAGCTAAAAATGCTAACCTTCGTGTGATCCTTCAACAAATCACAATATTTTTGCTGGTGGAGGGTTTGCCTTGATGTGGATGGCTGCTGACTGATCAGAGTGATGAGTTCAGAAGGTTGAAGTGGCTGTGGCAATTTTTAAAAATAAGAAAACAATTAAGTTTGCCACATCAATTGATACTTCCTTTCATAAAAGATTTCTCTGTATCATGCAATGCTGTATGGTAGCATTTTACCCAAAGTAGAATTTCTTTCAGAATTGGAATCCATTTTCTCAAACATTGCTACTGCTTTATCAAATAAGTTTATTTAATATTCTAAATCTTCTGTTGTCATTTCACGAATGTTCACAGCATGTTCACCAAGAGTAGAGTTTATCTCAAGAAACCGTTTTCTTTGCTTATCCATAAGAAGCAACTTCTCATCCATTCAGGTTTGATCATGAGATTGTAGCAATTCAGTCACATCTTAAGGATCTACCTTTACTTCTAATCCTCTTGCTATTTCTACCTCATTTGTAGTTACTTTCTCTACTGAAGCCTGTAACCTTTCAAAGTCATCCATGAGAACTGGAATCAGCTTCTTCCAAACTCTTGTTAGGGTTGTTATTTTGACCTCTTTCTATGAATTATGAATGTTCTTTATGACATCTAGAATGGTGAATCTTTTCCAGAAGGTTTTCAATTTACCTTGTTCATAACCATCAGAGGAATCACTATCTATGGAGCTGTAGCCTTACAAAATGTATTTCTTAAATAATAAAACTTAAAATTCAAAACTACTCCTTGATTCATGGGCTGCAGAATGAATGTTGTGTTAATAGGCATGAAAACAACATTATTCTTGTAAATCTCTATCAGAGCTCTTGGATGACTATTTGACTTGCCACTGAACAGTCATATTTTGTAAGGAATCTTTCTTTCTGAGCAGTAGGTCTCAACAATGGGCTTAAAATAGTCTGTAAACCATGATGTAAATAGATATGCTGTCATCCAGGCTTTGTTGTTTTGTTCACAGAGGCAGAGTAGATTTAACATATTTCTTAAGGGCCCTAGGATTTTTGAAATGGTAAAGGAGCATTGGCTTCAACTTAAAGTCACCAGCTGCATTAGCCCCTAACAAGAGGATCAGCCTGTCCTTTGAGGCTTTGTAGCCAGACATTCCTCTCTAGCTATGAAAATCCTAGATGGCACCTTCTTCCAAAATAAGCCTATTTCATCTAAATTGAAAATCTATTGTTTGGTGTAATTATCTGTCAATGATCTTAACTAGATCTTCTAAATAACTTGCTACAGCCTCTACATTAGCCCTTGCTGCTTCATCTTGCACTTTTGTGTTATAGAGACGGCTTTTGTTAAGCCTCATGAGCCAGCCTCTGCTAGTGTTCAACTTTTTTTTCCTGCAGCTTTCTTACCTTGATAGAATTAAAGTGAGTCAGGGTCTTGCTCTGGATTAGGCTTTGGCTTAATGGAATCTCGTGTCTGGTTTGATCTTCTATCCAGACCGCTAAAATTTTCTCCATATCAACAATAAGTCTATTTTGCTTTCTTACAATTTTTGGGTTCACTGGAGTAGCACTTTTAATTTTCTTCAAGAACTTTCATTTGCATTCACAACTTGGCTAACTGTTTGGTTAAGAGGCCCAGCTTTCAGCCCGTCTGGGCTTTCCCATGCCTTTCTCACTAAGCTCAATCATTTCTAGTTGTTTTTTTGTTTTTTTGTTTTTTGTTTTTTGTTTTTTTTTTTTTGAGATGGAGTTTCACTCTTATTGCCCAGGCTGGAGTGTGTGGCACGATCTAGGCTCACTGCAAACTCCAACCTCCACCTCCTGGGTTCAAGCAAGTCTCCTGCCTTAGCCTCCCAAGTAGCTGGGATTACAGGTGCCCACCACCACAACCAGCTAATTTTTTTGTGTGTTTTTAGTAGAGACAGGGTTTCACCATGTTGGCCAGGCTGGTCTCAAACTCCTGACCTCAGGTGATCTGCCCACCTCAGCCTCCCAAAGTGCTGGGATTACAGTCATCAGCTATCGCACCTGGCCCATTTCTAGTTTTTAATTTAAAGTGAGAGATGTGCAGTTCTTCATTTCATTTGAACACTTAAAGGGCACTATAGAGTTACTAACTGGTCTAATTTCAATATGATTGTGTCTCAGGGAATAGGGAGGGCCTAGGAGAGGGGAAAAGATGAGGAACTTCTAGTTAGTGGAGCAGTCAGAACACATACATTTATTGGTTAAGTTTGCCTCCTATGTGGGTACGATTTGTGTCACCCCAAAACAATTATAATAGTAACATAATAGAGCATCGATCACAGATCACTGTTACAGATATATTAACAATGAAAATATTTGATATATTGCCTGAATTACCAAAGTAGGACACAGAGACACAATGCAAGGGCATACTGCTGGAAAAATGGTACCAATAAACTTGCTCAATACAGGGTTACCACTAACCTTCAATGTATAAAAACACAGTATCACGAAGTGCAACAAAGCAAAGCAAAATAAAATGAAGTTTGAATGTGTAAATGAGAGAATTGGTAGATAAACCTGACCCAATAACTAAGCCTTGAACATTAGAGGGGATGAGCAGCTTGAATTTGCCCCCAACATGGCACCTCCTTTCACTACTGACTCATATCAGAATCTTAGGAAGAGAGAAGGAAATGTTACATAAAACTCTTTAATATTAACGAGATATCATCCATCTAAAAGATATTGGACACAAAGAGTTTGTCTTTTAATATAAAATAACAAAAAGAGATAGATGCATTTTATCCCCCTGTAGCTCAGGAATATTGCCCAGTTTTGGGAACTGGAGGGTGCAATTAATCACTAGATAATATAATATGCAGAGAAGTAGTTTCTGAAAGAATCACAGATATTATGAAGAGGAAGAAGCATCCAGTGGATGTAACTGTGCCTAACTGAAATATCAGTGTTATCCAACGAAGACTTTTCCAGCAGATGGAAGGGAGATCAGAAGAATATAGTGGCAGATAGACATATTTTTTAGTCCATGCTGACTTTGTTGATACATCAAAATACCTGGAGCAAGACTCAGCAGGGCATGTTAGCAAGTGACAGGTTACATACATAATAGATATTTCTAGGAAAATGAGGTAACTGAGACATGGAGCAATGAAGGAAAGTTTCATAACTGGATTTGGATTAATAAGAATAGGTGAGGGAAGGATGGTACTGAAAGATAAAGATGAGAGAAGACAAAGAAAAAAATATGTGTGGTCCATATGGGAGGCAACGTGTGCATAGCATTTTGACTGACTGTTGCTCTGTGTACATGAAGAGAGGATGGTGAGAAACTGGTTTAGAAATTAAGCCAGGCCAAAATTAAAGAAGCCTATAGCATCATCACCTCAGAAATCAAAACATATAAGGCTCCTGATATGAACATTTCAGAAATTCGTAGATAGTCAAATCCCCTTGACTCATAGCCGAGCAGTGGGTACTTTGCATATTTTATCTTTCATCTTCAAAAGCTCTCTGAGGTAAGTACTATTATGTTAATTTTGTGTAAATCAAAATTAAAGCTCAGAGAGTTTAAGTAACTGACCCAAAGTGACATATTAAGGGTTGAGCCAGAACTCCAGATCAAATGATTGTGGTTTCACAGACCACTACTTTTCTAATTTTGCTCTACTTCATTCTCTGATCACAACAGGATCAGGTCAAGCTTGAATGTTCCCTTCATTGTTTTATTTCCTTGGATAAAATAATTATGATTCCCTATTACATAAAGATAGAAAAAACTTTAAAGGTGGATCTCTAACTTCTTGAAATTAGTTTCTTACATGATATTCACATTACCTGGTAGTTCTTGAACATGTTGACTTTGAATTTTCAACTTTGTTTTTTATAGTGCCTTAGGATAGTTTAACACTGCATATACTGAAGTGTTTTGCCTCACCATGTTAAGGCTGTAAGAGATAATATGCCTAGTTCTTTGACAGAAGACACCTTCTTGTGTTCTCAGTGACCTATAGGAGGAGTGTAAGAGTAAAGGGTGTTAAAAAGGTAGAAAGGATATAAGTTATATAAAGGAGGATGAGGCTAGCGAAAGAAGTCTTTGAGTTGAAGACTGATGAGGCTGGGATTTAAAAGGCTGTGAAGAGGGTAGAGTGATTAGCTTTGTCTTGGTATACTTAGAAAACAGACTTTAGGGCCGGGCGCGGTGGCTCACGCCTCTAATCCCAAAACTTTGGGAGGCCGAGGCAGGCGGATCATGAGGTCAGGAGATCGAGACCATCCTGGCTAACATGGTAAAACCATGTCTCTACTAAAAAAAAATACAAAAAATTAGCTGGGCATGGTGGCGGGTGCCTGTAGTCCCAGCTACTAGGGAGGAAGAGGCAGGAGAATGGCATGAACCCAGGGGGCAGAGCTTGCAGTGAACTGAGATAGTGCCACTGCACTCCAACCTGGGTGACAGAGTGAGACTCTGTCCCAAAACAAAAAAAAAAAAAATGGACTTTAGAGTAGACAAGACCAGCATTCTGGACTAGAAACAGACATGACTTAAGACTTGGAGATGAAGATACTCATACTGACAGGAAATCAATAAAGGCTTACTCTACTGCTGAATGAGGAGGAACTTTCTAAATACTTGTGAGCACCTAACTTAATTAGTTTTAGAGCTTGTGCTAAAGCTGCTTTGAATACATTTGAGAATAGCCAATGGCATAGCTTTCGTGATGACCCACCCTGAGAAAAGGTACCAGTAGTAACTGGTATATCTTGTTCCTGAAGTTGGTTGGAAGAAAGAAGCACCCTATCATGTGGGGTGTTGGTAAAAGGAGTCATTTAGGAAAAAGCAAGCTATTCTGCTGCCACTTCTGACTTGTCTATGTGGAACTTTTTATTTTTATTTTTATTTATTTATTTATTTATTTATTATTATTATACTTTAGGTTTTAGGGTACATGTGTGCAATGTGCAGGTTAGTTACATATGTATACATGTGCCATGCTGGTGCGCTGCACCCACTAACTCGTCATCTAGCGTTAGGTATATCTCCCAATGCTATCCCTCCCCCCTACCCCCACCCCATAACAGTCCCCAGAGTGTGATGTTCCCCTTCCTGTGTCCATGTGTTCTCATTGTTCAATTCCCACCTATGAGTGAGAATATGCGGTGTTTGGTGTTTTGTTCTTGCGATAGTTTACTGAGAATGATGATTTCCAATTTCATCCATGTCTCTACAAAGGACATGAACTCATCAATTTTTATGGCTGCATAGTATTCCATGGTGTATATGTGCCACATTTTCTTCATCCAGTCTATCATTGTTGGACATTTGGGTTGGTTCCAAGTCTTTGCTATTGTAAATAGTGCCACAATAAACATACGTGTGCATGTGTCTTTATAGCAGCATGATTTATAGTCCTTTGGGTATATACCCAGTAATGGGATAGCTGGATCAAATGGTATTTCTAGTTCTAGATCCCTGAGGAATCACCACACTGACTTCCACAATGGTTGAACTAGTTTACAGTCCCACCAACAGTGTAAGTCTTCCTATTTCTCCACCTCCTCTCCAGCACCTGTTGTTTCCTGACTTTTTAATGATTGTCATTCTAACTGGTGTGAGATGGTATCTCATTGTGGTTTTGATTTGCATTTCCCTGATGGCCAGTGATGGTGAGCATTTTTTCATGTGTTTTTTGGCTGCATAAATGTCTTCTTTTGAGAATGTCTGTTCATGTCCTTCACCCACTTTTTGATGGGGTTGTTTGTTTTATTCTTGTAAATTTGTTTGAGTTCATTGTAGATTCTGGATATTAGCCCTTTGTCAGATGAGTAGGTGGCGAAAATTTTCTCCCATTTTGTAGGTTGCCTGTTCACTCTGATGGTAGTTTCTTTTGCTGTGCAGAAGCTCTTTAGTTTAATTAGATCCCATTTGTCAATTTTGACTTTTGTTGCCATTGCTTTTGGTGTTTTAGACATGAAGTCCTTGCCCATGCCTATGTCCTGAATGGTAATGCCTAGGTTTTCTTCTAGGGTTTTTATGGTTTTAGGTCGAACATTTAAGTCTTTAATCCATCTTGAATTAATTTTTGTATAAGGTGTAAGGAAGGGATCCAGTTTCAGCTTTCTACATATGGCTAGCCAGTTTTCCCAGCACCATTTATTAAATAGGGAATCCTTTCCCAATTGCTTGTTTTTCTCAGGTTTGTCAAAGATCAGATAGTTGTAGATATGTGGCATTATTTCTGAGGGCTCTGTTCTGTTCCATTGATCTATATCTCTGTTTTGGTACCAGTACCATGCTGTTTTGGTTACTGTAGCCTTGTAGGACAGTTTGAAGTCAGGTAGCGTGATGCATCCAGCTTTGTTCTTTTGGCTTAGGATTGACTTGGCGATGCAGGCTCTTTTTTGCTTCCATATGAACTTTAAAGTAGTTTTTTCCAATTCTGTGAAGAAAGTCATTGGTAGCTTGATGGGGGTGGCATTGAATCTGTAAATTACCTTGGGCAGTATGGCCATTTTCATGATATTGATTCTTCCTACCCATGAGCATGGAATGTTCTTCCATTTGTTTTTATCCTCTTTTATTTCATTGAGCAGTGGTTAGTAGTTCTCCTTGAAGAGGTCCTTCACGTCCCTTGTAAGTTGGATTCCTAGGTATTTTATTCTCTTTGAAGCAATTCTGAATGGGAGTTCATTCATGATTTGGCTCTCTGTTTCTCTGTTGTTGGTGTATAAGAATGTTTGTGATTTTTGTACATTGATTTTGTATCCTGAAACTTTGCTGAAGTTGCTTATCAGCTTAAGGAGATTTTGGGCTCAGACAATGGGGTTTTCTAGATGTACAATCATGTCATCTGCAAACAGGGAGAATTTGACTTCCTCGTTTCCTAATTGAATACCCTTTATTTCCTTCTCCTGCCTAATTTCCCTGGCCAGAACTTCCAACACTACGTTGAATAGGAGTGGTGAGAGAGGGCATCCCTGTCTTGTGCCAGTTTTCAAAGGGAATGCTTCCAGTTTTTGCCCATTCAGTATGATATTGGCTGTGGGTTTGTCATAGATAGCTCTTATTATTTTGAGATACGTCCCATCAATACCTAATTTATTGAGAGTTTTTAGCATGAAGCGTTGTTGAATTTTGTCAAAGGACTTTTCTGCGTCTATTGAGATAATCATGTGGTTTTTGTCTTTGGTTCTGTTTATATGCTGGATTACATTTATTGATTTGCATATATTGAACCAGCCTTGCATCCCAGGGATGAAGCCCACTTGATCACAGTGGATAAGCTTTTTGATGTGCTGCTGGATTTGGTTTGCCAGTATTTTATTGAGGATTTTTGCTTCAATGTTCATCAAGGATATTGGTCTAAAATTCTCTTTTCTGGTTGTGTCTCTGCCCGGCTTTGGTATCAGGATGATGCTGGCCTCATAAAATGAGTTAGGGAGGATTCCCTCTTTTTCTATTGATTGGAATAGTTTCAGAAGGAATAGTACCAGTTCCTCCTTGTACCTCTGGTAGAATTCAGCTGTGAATCCATCTGGTCCTGGACTCTTTTTGGTTGGTAAGCTATTGATTATTGACATAATTTCAGCTCCTGTTATTGGTCTCTTCAGAGATTCAACTTCTTCCTGGTTTAGTCTTGGGAGAGTGTATGTGTCGAGGAATTTATCCATTTCTTCTAGATTTTCTAGTTTATTTGCGTAGAGATGTTTGTAGTATTCTCTGATGGTAGTTTGTATTTCTGTGTGATCAGTGGTGATATCCCCTTTATCATTTTTTATTGCATCTATTTGATTCTTCTCTCTTTTTTTCTTTATTACTCTTGCCAGCGGTCTATCAATTTTGTTGATGCTTTCAAAAAACCAGCTCCTGGATTCATTAATTTTTTGAAGGGTCTTTTGTGTCTCTATTTCCTTGAGTTCTGCTCTGATTTTAGTTATTTCTTGCCTTCTGCTAGCTTTTGAATGTGTTTGCTCTTGCTTTTCTAGTTCTTTTAATTGTGATGTTAGGGTGTCAATTTTGGATCTTTCCTGCTTTCTCTTGTGGGCATTTAGTGCTATAAATTTCCCTCTACACACTGCTTTGAATGCATCCCAGAGATTCTGGTATGTTGTGTCTTTGTTCTCATTGGTTTCAAAGAACATGTTTATTTCTGCCTTCATTTCATTATGTACCCAGTAGTCATTCAGGAGCAGGTTGTTCAGTTTCCATGTAGTTGAGTGGTTTTGAGTGAGATTCTTAATCCTGAGTTCTAGCCTGATTGCATTGTGATCTGAGAGATAGTTTGTTATAATTTCTGTTCTTTTACATTTGCTGAGGAGAGCTTTACTTCCAACTATGTGGTCAATTTTGGAATAGGTGTGGTGTGGTGCTGAAAAAAATGTATATTCTGTTGATTTGGGGTGGAGAGTTCTGTAGATGTCTATTAGGTCCGCTTGGTGCAGAGCTGAGTTCAATTCCTGGGTATCCTTGTTGACTTTCTGTCTCATTGATGTGTCTAATGTTGACAGTGGGGTGTTAAAGTCTCCCATTATTAATGTGTGGGAGTCTAAGTCTCTTTGTAGGTCACTGGGGACTTGCTTTATGAATCTGGGTGCTCTTGTATTGGGTGCATATATATTTAGGATAGTTAGCTCTTCTTGTTGAATTGATCCCTCTACCATTATGTAATGGCCTTCTTTGTCTCTTTTGATCTTTGTTGGTTTAAAGTCCGTTTTATCAGAGACTAGGATTGCAAACCCTGCCTTTCTTTGCTTTCCATTTGCTTGGTAGATCTTCCTCCATCCTTTTATTATGAGCCTATGTGTGTCTCTGCACATGAGATGGGTTTCCTGAATACAACACACTGATGGGTCTTGACTCTTTATCCAATTTGCCAGTCTATGTCTTTTAATTGGAGCATTTAGTCCATTTACATTTAAAGTTAATATTGTTATGTGTGAATTTGATCCTGTCATTATGATGTTAGCTGGTTATTTTGCTCATTAGTTGATGCAGTCTCTTCCTAGTCTGTATGGTCCTTACATTTTGGCATGATTTTGCAGCGGCTGGTACGGGTTGTTTCTTTCCATGTTTAGTGCTTCCTTCAGGAGCTCTTTTAGGGCAGGCCTGGTGGTGACAAAATCTCTCAGCATTTGCTTGTCTGTAAAGGATTTTATTTCTCTTTCACTTATGAAGCTTAGTTTGGCTGGATATGAAATTCTGGGTTGAAAATTCTTTTCTTTAAGAATGTTGAATATTGGCCCCCACTCTCTTCTGGCTTGTAGAGTTTCTGCCGAGAGATCCGCTCTTAGTCTGATGGGCTTCCCTTTGAGGGTAACCCGACCTTTCTCTCCGGCTGCCCTTAACATTTTTTCCTTCATTTCAACTTTGGTGAATCCGACAATTATGTGTCTTGGATTTGCTCTTCTCGAGGAGTATCTTTGTGACATTCTCTGTATTTCCTGAATCTGAATGTTGGCCTGCCTTGCTAGCTTGGGGAAGTTCTCCTGGATAATATCCTGCAGAGTGTTTTCCAACTTGGTTCCATTCTCCCCATCACTTTCAGGTGCACCAATCAGACGTAGATTTGGTCTTTTCACATAGTCCCATATTTCTTGGAGGCTTTGCTCGTTTCTTTTTGTTCTTTTTTCTCTAAACTTCCCTTCTCACTTCATTTCATTCATTTCATCTTCCATCGCTGATACCCTTTCTTCCAGTTGATCGCATCAGCTTCTGAGGCTTCTGCATTCTTCACGTAGTTCTCGAGCCTTGGTTTTCAGCTCCATCAGCTCCTTTAAGCACTTCTGTGTATTGGTTATTCTAGTTATACATTTTTCTAAATTTTTTTCAAAGTTTTCAACTTCTTTGCCTTTGGTTTGAATATCCTCCTGTAGCTCGGAGTAATTTGATCGTCTGAAGCCTTCTTCTCTCAGCTCGTCAAAGTCATTCTCCGTCCAGCTTTGTTCCGTTGCTGGTGAGGAACTGCGTTCCTTTGGAGGAGGAGAGGCGCACTGCTGTTTAGAGTTTCCAGTTTTTCTGCTCTGTTTTTTCCCCATCTTTGTGGTTTTTTTCTACTTTTGGTCTTTGATGATGGTGATGTACAGATTGGTTTTTGGTGTGGATGTCCTTTCTGTTTGTTAGTTTTCCTTCTAACAGACAGGATCCTCAGCTGCAGGTCTGTTGGAGTACCTGGCCATGTGAGGTGTCAGTCTGTCCCTGCTGGGGAGTGCCTCCCAGTTAGGCTGCTCAGGGGTCAGGGACCCACTTGAGGAGGCAGTCTGCCCGTTCTCAGATCTCCAGCTGTGTGCTGGGAGAACCACTGCTCTCTTCAAAGCTGTCAGACAGGGACATTTAAGTCTGCAGAGGTTACTGCTGTCTTTTTGTTTGTCCGTGCCCTGCCCCCAGAGGTGGAGCCTACAGAGGCAGGCAGGCCTCCTTGAGCTGTGGTGGGCTCCACCTAGTTTGACCTTCCTGGCTGCTTTGTTCACCTAAGCAAGCCTGGGCAATGGTGGGCGCCCCGCCCCCAGCCTCACTGCCACCTTGCAGTTTGATCTCAGACTGCTGTGCTAGCAATCAGCGAGACTCCGTGGGCGTAGGACCCTCTGAGCCAGGTGCGGGATATAATCTCCTGGTGTGCTGTTTTTTAAGCCGGTTGGAAAAGCGCAGTATTCGGGTGGGAGCGACCCGATTTTCCAGGTGCCGTCTGTTACCCCTTTCTTTGACTAGGAAAGGGAACTCCCTGACCCCTTGCGCTTCCCGAGTGAGGCAATGCCTTGCCCTTCGGCTCACGCAAGTTGCGCGCAACCACTGACCTGCGCCCACTGTCTGGCACTCCCTAGTGAGATGAACCCGGTACCTCAGATGGAAATGCAGAAATCACCCGTCTTCTGCGTCGCTCACGCTGGGATCTGTAGACCGGAGCTGTTCCTAATCGGCCATCCTGGCTCCTCCCCCTGTGGAACTTATTTAGCCACACTTTATCTTATGAATCAGTTTGTTTTAGCAAGAATAGCCTACAAAGAAATCACATTCTACTGAAACTGTGTGTGAATTTGTCTTGGAGGGTTGAAATAATTGATAGATAAATCCAATTTTAAAAGGTAAATGAAAGAAAATCTTCAATTTTCACAGTTCAGATAGCATTATGCATGATGTAGTTTTCTCCTAATTTAAAATGAGGGGAATTTCCAAGTTATTTATGAATGCAGTGAGAAAATTAGAATATGCTATCAAATATATCTTGATGTCAGTTTAACCCAAACATTAGCCATGCATTTTAAATTTCCAGAAGCAAAAAAATATGTGCTTATAAGTGGACCTGGGTTACTTTTTTAAATTTACTATCAGAAATGGGTCTTGGAATAATAGAATAGAGGTTTGTATAAAGTATAGTGTTAAAAGAGAGGAGAGAATGATTAGGAATAAATTTGTCACCAGGAAACATTATTTTGATATGGTTAGAATTAATTTTGTGTGCTTAGGTTATTGAGGTAATACAGTAGCAATTATTCAAGAAATATGTTCATAGATGTCATCTACAGTAAATATTAATTATAACTCCATTTTAGCTCTCAAATATATCCAATTCTCCCCATCTTCTCTTCTTCTGGTTGATATAATGGTCTCTTAAGTCTGTCCCTGCTCAGTCTGTGCCATTATATGTGGCTTTTTATCTGGAGGAAAGTGGAGTTCCTCTTTTGTCCATTGCTCTCTAGGCAGGGGAATACTGCTGTGTCTGGTAAATTTGCTATGGAAATTAGTTCTAGCCCTAGTATCTGGCCTTTGATAGACTGACATGTCTGAAGACTACAAGGTTTTCTTCAGATTTACTCTCTGAATAAAGATACCAGAATCACTCATTTAGGTACAGCTACTGCTAAGGGCTTAAGTCTTGGTTTTACTGTTTGTATTTCTTTTCTTCCCTGGATTTTATGGGACCGTTAGTTGCCCAAAGTCATAACAATCCCAGTATCCTCTGATAGAAGAATTAATCAGATGAAATAGTAAGCAAACACAAAATGGGTAAAATTTGCGTGGCAGAATTTAAGCTAGAGTTCTCCTTCCCCTGGTTGGTAGCTTGGAATTTTCTTTTGCAGTCCTCCATGACCTGCCACATAGCTTTCCTGGGCATTTTCGGACTTTGGGAATAATGCTCACTACTATTTGGTTACCAAAATACTAAGGGACCATTTTCCCTGAGTGAAAGCTTCCAGAGAGTTTCCGTGGCTTTCTTTTTGAAGCATCAGTAAATTTTAGCCCTATTCCATTTGTCTATACAGAAGGACCACTTTGCTTTTGCCATTGGCAGGATTCGGTGGATAATACGGCCATAAAACCAGTGTAAATAGGACAATAAGTAACTTTATTTATTGAGGCTGCATTCAATAACAAGATAACTCTTGGGTATGAAATAAAGAATCTCTTCTAAGGAACAAGGGGCCATGTGGTCAGCTTATACAATACGCAAGAAATAATTATGTTGGATATGAGGAACCATGTGTTTTTCTTTTTAAAAACAAATCAGCCCACAGATATTTATTGAGAACCTACGGGAGAAGCATTGTCCTAAGTATATATGGAGCTTACATTCTAATGGAGGGAACTAAAAAATAGATAAGGTCAAAAGGTAATAATTTAAGTGACTCAAAATGAGCTGGGAGCTTTATTCAGCTGATGTGCACTGGGAGCACCTGAAGACCTAACTCTCCAAGTTAAAGCAGGGGTGGGATTTTATAGGGTGAGGAGAAGATGGGGGTACCTGTCCTTGGAGATTGGTTCAGTTAGTAATTTTCCTCATTAGCTGCTGTAAAACTTGCTGGTGGTGAGGTAGGAGATTATTTTTGTTGTTAGTCCTCTGCTCATGATTATTGGGCCAATACCACCACAATGACTGTCAGAACAATTCTTGTGAAAGTTGTTTTTATAAGCCTTGTAGTTTATTGAAGTAGGGGTTCAAGGGCAGAAGTATGGAAAAAAAAGAATAAAGGGAATTAAAAAAGGAAGGAAGGCAATATTAAAGGCAATTTTGGTTGTTTAACACAGTCTATTCAAATAAAATATCTAATGATTTGTAAATTGAGTTAACAAAGTAATTTCAGGGAAACATGGAAGAGAGTCTTTAGGGAGGTATCTCTCAGGAGGCGACATTCAAGTTGAAACCTGACTGTTGAGAAGGAGAAAGCCATGTGACGATATGGGAGATTTAGCAACTGCAAATGCTCTGAAGCAGGAATAAGTTCAGCGTGTTCAAGGAGAAGAAAGAACAAGAGAAAGAGACACGTGAGACAAGGGTTCAGCTAGAGTTCATAGGCTGTGCTTTGATACTTGATTTTATGCTAAGTGCAAAGGGAGGCCCCTGAAGTATTTTTGGCGTAAGAGGAACACAATCTGTTCTCCATGTTGTCAAGGTTCCTCTGGCTGCTATGTGGAGTATGGACAGCATGGGGTCAGTAGGCAAAGGGGAGAGAACAGTTAGAAGGTTACTAAAATAGCCCATATTAAAGATGGGGGTAGCTTGTATTAAGGCTGCAGCCATGAAAATGGTGAGTGGATGACATGGGGAAGAAGTAAGGATGCAGGAAAGGTCATAGTTGACTGGAATTGTTTTAAGCTGGCATCAGCCCTGGCTGCTTGGCAAGCATTTACAGCAGATTCTGATGAGGTGTTTTGGAGACGTGGTATTCAAACCTCAATGTGCTTAGAAATCACTTGGGCATTCTGTTACAGTGCAGATTCTAATTCAGAAGGCCTGAGATAAGGACTGTTTTTCTATTTTCTAACAAATTCCTAGGTCACAGTAATGATGCTAACCAAAGTGTACACTTTGAGTGAGAAAGCTTTGGAGGCTATTTTTGGAGATGTCTTTGTCCTTTCTAATTCCCCCAAGTACTTAAGGCATCACAGTGGGTACAGCCACGTTTGACTTCCTTCTTCACCATTCAGAATACCACATGAAGGCTTTTCCTTTGTCTATTTATTGGCCCACTGAAAACCATTGTCATCTTAGAAGGCTGGTTCTTGGTAGATTTCCAATTCAAATTTGAAAATGGTAGAAGCTACTTAAATCACTTTATGTCCAAGTGTCTTTAGTTTAATATTTTGGAGTTATTCTATCATGTGCCATTTACAAATTCTATGTTATTTCTGAGAAAGAGTAATGCTTATTACATGGGAAATACTTCATTTTTTTACTTCTTAATTATTTACAAAACTCTGTATGTTTTCACTGGGCATCCTTTAGACTGTGTAGTAGAAACACTGAAAGTATTTGTCCTCTATAAATATGGAAGTCTTTCTAAATTTGTTAAATAATTTAAAGCTAATGTCTTAGTGGGAAAAAGGCATTTATAAATGAATATATGTAAAGGTAGTAATTTGACTAAAACATTGCCTATACAAATTAGAAACAACAAAACAAAACAATTATATTCTACACTGTGATTAAATAACAAAGTTCTAAGTTTTTTTTTTTTTTTTTTTTTTTTTTTTTTTTTTACTTTTTTCTTACAAATACAGAGCAAGGGGGAAATAACTCTAGATCAAGAGGACTATGTTCTTGAATTCCAAGAACATCACAGGAATGTATGGGTTGCTTAATAACTGATGATAGCAAAGAATGCTCATGCTTCTGATGATCTTATATTACTATTTTCCTTTATTGTTAGGAAAGTATTTTAAGAGTAATAGGCTGAAAATATTAATAGACATAGGCTCTGCTCAGCCACCCACTGTTTGAGTAAACTTGGGCAAATGATTTAGTCTCTCTGAATCTCAAGTCCTCATCTGTAGAGTCTGGATTATAGAAGAAACTCATGAGTTTTGTAACACTTAAATAGGATATGCCTGTAAATTGTAAGCATGATGTTTGGTACACAGTAAGCTTTCAATAGATATTAAATATTAATATTAGTAGTATGATTACTAATTACTATTTTCCCAACAAGCACAAATTTGATTCTGGAAGAACTAGTTGGCAGAGCCTTCAAAACATATTCAGTCATGATCTGCAGCTCATATACCAGCTGCTAATTTGCTTGTTTATTTCATTTGATTTTCCTTAGCTGCGCATAAGGGAGGTGGGTGGTAGGAGCTTAATTTATTTGTTCCTTATTTTGAAAATGTGGGTTTTGGCTCTCACACTATTTTGAGGCATGGCCTGGTGGTGGCATTGGGAATATGCATACTTTAGGGAGGTGGGAGGACAGTATAGCTCTTCTGGTGGCTCTAGTGTCTTTCTTTCCCCACCAAGTGATCATCCTAGGTGCCAGATTGCTAGTGCTGCCAGCCAAAGGCCTCCTCCCACTGATCTGGAAACACATGAAAAGAGCCATGACTCATGGGCTACAAGTTTTTCAGCTGCTTCATACAAGCACTGATAGGCTCAGCTCCCATATTTCTGTCACCCCACAGGCTGACTGAAGGGGAAAGGGCTCTTTGGTTTTCAAATAAAGTGCTTCCCGACAATAATTGGGAACGTAAAGAGGGTAGGAAATTGTTTCTGTCACTTTGCCGAAGTCAGTGAAAAGGATGATCTGGGGTAGTGCCAGGGTATCTTCAGAACCTTAAAGGTATGGCATTTGAAGTAATTTCAGATTTTTATTTACAAACTATCTGAGAATCCCTGCTTTCCTGCCTGGATTTTATCCATTGCACCTTGCACATTTCTCTAGTGGCACTTAACTTATTGCGTTATTATTTGTTGTGGTTGCTGTTATTGACCTTCCTGTCTTCTGTGGACTATGTGATCTGTGAGGGCAAGTCCTCTACCTTTGTCATCTTTAGATCTCCAGCCCTGAGTTCAGTGCCTGTTAGACAATCAGTACTTAAGTAGCAATTGTTGGCTACATGAATGCATAGACTCGTGAATGGTTGGATGAATGGATGAATGGCTATGTTGATGAAATTGGGGAAAAGGAAATAATCTAGCAAAGTCTTTAATTGTGGTGGATGTGGGAATACTTTTTGATTAGCAGAGAACATTTGGTGGGGGAAATTATTGATTCAAAAGCCATTCCTGAAGTTTAGAAAAGTTTACCTTGCTGTGAAACTTAAGGTCATAGTATCAAGCTTGAGAAATGCTACTCTGTCCATAAAAACTCTGAGTAATTTTAGGGAGAATTTAGAATGAAAGAAGAAAGTGTCCTCAAAAGTAGAAATGGAAATTTGTGTTATCATTTATAATGTGACATTTAAATGAAAATTAAAACAGATTTAGTTTATATAAAGATGAGATATATTCAATCTACAGGAAATTTATATGGACAGAAAGCTTAATGTTCCATTGAGAAAAATGACAGAAGTTCATTCAGGCACTCACTGAAATCATATTTATTAAAAACCTATTTTGTACTTGAAACAATGGACCTAGAGATGAATCAATCCATATCTCAGTCCTCTGGGGCCTGTCAGTTAAGTCAAGAGGCAGACGTGTATATAAGTAATTATAGTAGTAGGAAAATAGAAGTATAATTAAGACATTATGGAAACACAAGAAATTGACATGTTTAACTCTGCTCACAAAAATCTAGAAAAAGGGAGAAGGTGATAGTTCTGAAGTGGAACTTGAAGGATGTGTAAGAGTTCACTGTAAGAGGAGAGAAAAAGTGGTTATGCGTGTGCAGAGAGGGAATCCAGGAAGAACAGCATGCATTCTGAGAAATGTGAATTCTTCAGTATGACCACTGCCAAAGTGAGTAGATGAGATTAGAAAGGCCAGCAGAGAAAAATCCCTCAAGACTTGTATACCAAACTGTGGATTTAAAAAATTTATTTCTCCATTTAGATGACACATAACTGAAGAATAAAGTAATCTACTAATTGCTTTTCCAAATACTGCGGTATATTGTCTAATAAAGACATTGTGTTGTCTACAGCATGTTCTAGTTTAACAGACAGAAAAATATTTATTCAGTGGTTATGTAGTCCTGACCTCATGTATTTTTAATTCTATTGGTAAAGTCAAGCGATGAAAAGCATAATAATGTGATTTAATTTTATACTCTTATATAATTTGATATAAATCATTTTACAAATCAGAAAAACTTCCAGGAAAAATTATCACTGTAGTTTTAGAAATTGTCTTATACTCAAATGGACTCATTGACAGGGTCAAGAATAAAATGAAGGACCTCTAGTTTCCTACCCATTGACTTTCTTATGAGACCACCTGAATCAATAAATGCAATTACCTGCAAACCTGGATGGTGGTGTTTTATCTTTGTTATGTCATGGAAACTCTGTTCTAGGTTCACCAGGTTCTTCTGCATGACCCTGAGTGTCTGCCTTATAAGCTTTTCTATTCCTTACTTCAGATACCATCACAGATTGTGGTACTCTTCTAATCTAGTTCAAAATTGCATCTATCTTTAGCCAAAGAATTTGTTAACCAGACATCATCCTCTCAAAGATTAGTTTACCCAGATTCATCAGTGCAGTAGAGGAATGGCTACAGAAAATCAAGAGCACATCTTCAAAAGCTACCTAGTTTTATTTGATATTTGCCTGACCTACATTTTTAAAGTGCCTATATGCAAAGAATTCTGTGTTTGTGTGTGTGGCTGTGTGGATGTATGTATGCACAAATAACTCTGATATCGACCTTTAAATAGTGGATACTATGTTGTAAGGCATTATTCTGAGTACTTTCTCATAATAGAAACTGATTTAATCCTCGTCTATGAATGAATACCAGTTAAAATCCCCATTTTATAGGTGAGAAAACTAAGGCTCCGAGAGATTAATACGTAGCTTTCTCATGTCATGAGCCAGAAAATGGAGGAGCCAAGAATTGAACTTGGTTGATTTGAGTCTAGAGCTCCTGCTATTAGATGCTGTGCTAGGCTCCATGCCCTGGAAGGAAACTGGGACCTCCAGGAGTAGGGGATAATGTAGCCATATAGGAGCTACTCTAGAAATTTGGTGTAGGAAGAAAGTCCATTTGTGGTGTTCATGAAGGGTTCATAAAAGAGGAAACATTGAGTTGAAGCTGGGCTCAGGATTGGTGGGATTTTGTCAGGTGAAGATTAAGGTGACATGCAGGCTACAGATTGGTAGCAATACATATCAGGAATGAGGTGGAAAGTGAATATAAAAGTACAAGAGGAATGTTACCAGAAGGGTAGCTGTAGCAAATTCCAGAAAAAACTACAACCCAGATAAAATAGTTTGAAATTCATTCTGGGTGTGAATGTTTGTGATTAGAAGTTTATTTTATTGTGTTTTGTTTTGCCCTAAGCAAAGGAATAAGTGAGGAAAGTTTAATTTGGCAGCTATGTGTAAGATAATTAAATAAAGACTGGAAAAGATTTCAGAGGTGAATGACAGAAAAAAAAAATGGTGGTATTGTAATGGATTTAAACACTTTAATGAGAACAACAACAACAAAACAAAATGAGAGACATTGTTCTGAAGTATTTTAATTCTGAAATAATCACACCATCTCAAAACTGCATTGCTATAGCAGAAAAGACATAGTTACAAAGGTAACGTTTTCTTGCTCATCCTCCTCGGCCTACACAAACAGGACATTATTGCACTGTCTGGAAACATGGAAGAAGAATTCATTCTTTAGTTTCTCCCTGCACCCTGGAACCATGAGTAACAAAGTTCTTTAACTTTTCCTCTGTACTTTGGTGACAGGTTTGCCCAAGATAGATGTACAGCGGGGCACAGCTAGTGTATTATGTTCAGATGTCCACGATTGTCCTGTGATGTGGAATAATGATGTACATGCTACCTTGACATAGTCATTAATACTGGTCATAGCTGACTCAGGGCACAAGGGACCAGGAGTGGCTGAAATGGGAGAAGATTTGCCAGCAGTAACAAACATTCTTACCTAAGTCTCTGTGTTTTCTGGAGAGGTACAAAGCAAGAATATTAACCCAATTTGGGTTTTGGCTTTCTGCTTTAACTGCCTCTGCATTAGGATGTCCAAATATCACGGATGGCATTCGATATTAGGAAAAAAATGAGATAATCCACAGGTATACAACCAAAGAGAAGAACTCTGAGACAGAAAAGAAAGAAGGCAAATTCTTTTCTTGTCAATTTTCTGTTAACTGATTTGAAATTGTAGGGTGTCTAAGCGAATGTATGCTTTCTAGGAAATGGAATTTGGAGAGAGAAATCTGGGAAATTCTGGGTTTGCCCTGGAAACAGAGAGCAGGATTTAAGTGGCCTTTGTCCATTAGAGGGTCACAATTAGTTGCATCAGAGAAGATGGCAGAAAAGCTCACTTGAAAATTGTAACTTTCTTGTAGGAATCCTCTGAGTGAAGTTCTTTCTTTGTGAAACATTTTACTATTCAAGTAATGTACTACATTTGGATGACAACTTCCTTACAATATCCCAAAGTAAATGGCTCTCTGGGGGTACTTCATCAAATGGGGATCTTTTGGGTTATCTTTGTGTCTCATTTCACTAAAGAGAAAGCTTTAGCAAGGTAGAACTTTGGAAGCATCTTGAAATGATGCATAGTGAGTATAGTAAAGAAAAGGCATACTTAGTTTAAATGTTTTTAGATAACATCCATTTTTAAAACTAATATTAAATCATTCAAATCATTTGGTGATGAAAAAATTACTAGGTGTTTCTGTATCTTCAGACTCCATCTGTATCATCTCAAATTCTGGCCCCCACTTTGAATGTGTCTCTTTGAATGTGACAGGGTGTAAGGAGCAGGCATGTTTATGTCTATGAGCCTTTAAACCTAACCAAAGCATACAGCAAGTTGGGTCAGGTGCTTTCAGAAAGGTGGTAATAAGACCTCTACTTTTGTTTGGGCCCATTTATGTCATTTTCTTTTTCTTTTTCTTTTGCCATTTTTAAAACATTGTGTTAGAAATAAATTTAAACATACAGAAAAGTTTCAAGAATAGCACAAAGAATTCCTGTATCCCCTTTATCCAGAATCACCAGTTTGTAACATTTTATCATATTTGCTTTAAATTTCTCAAGTTAGAACATATTTTTTTCAGATCCATTTGAGAAGTTGCATGTGTCATGCCCGTTTACTCTTTAATACTTTAATGTATATTTCCTAAAAGCAAAAATATCTTCTTACATAAATACAGTACATTTATTAAATTCTATCTATTCTACTTTTATCTAATCTACAATCCATATTGAAATTTGTCCACTGTCCCTATCATATAATTTACAGCACAGGTACCAAATCTAGTTTAGAATCATGTATTACATTCACAGTATTAGAATTCTGACTAACAGGAGGGGTTAAAGGAAGATAATTTTCAGACAACATTTAGAAAAGAGCTATGGGGGAGTCAGATTTATCCTTTTTATACTCAGAAGAGGTACCCCTGTGAGTGATGTGCCTTTTTATCCTCAGAAGAGGTGATGTATCCATCAGGGTTGTCCAGGGAAGCAAAACCAGTAAGACATATGTGTGTGTGTGTGTGTGTGTGTGTTGTGTTGTTGTGTATATACACATATATGAAGATATTTGTTTTAAGGAATTAGCTCTTAAAATTGTGGGGCTGGTAATTCAAAGCCTGTAGGGCAGCCTGGCAGGCTGGAAACTTTGCCAGGATTTGATATTGTCATCTTGAGTTTTAAATCTGTACGTCAGGCCATCAGGCTGGAAACTTAGCAGGAGTTGATGCTGCAGTCTTGAGGCAGAATTTCTTCTTCTCTAGGAAACCTCAGTTTTTGCTCTTAAGGCCTTCAGACTGATTAGACAAGTCCCACCCACATTGTGAGGGCACTCTTCTTAAAGTCAAAAACAATAGTTGTTAACCACACATGTAAAATACCTTTACAATACCATTTAGACTAGTGTTTAAGTAATAACTAGCCTAGCCAAGTTTACACATGAAACTATCACAGGAAGGGATTATCACTCACATTTTATAGATGAAGAGCTGTACCACTGTTTTTACTAAAGGTACTCGCTGTGTGTGGCCGAGTTAGAATACAAATCCAGTGTGTCCCATTCCCAAAAGCCATGCTTTTCCATGGCATGCCCTGTTGCCTAACTTCAGTGTGAGATGATTCGGGAAGTGGTGAGTTTCCAGTCACCGAAGACATGCAAACATGGGGTGAATGACCAGCTAACAGGAATATTTCAGAAATGAGTCAAGCCTTGAATGAAATATTGTAATAGATGACTTTTACAATTCAGTTTGCCTTTATGGATTTATATTAAGTTAAAAAATAATGCGATTTAAAGTCATTGTATTTCTTTTATTAAGATATAATATTTTTATGCACAGATACCTTTGTATTAAATTAGTACCCCTAATTAGACTAGACAGATCAATTGTACCCCCTTTTTTCCTGGAACCTACATTATTTATGGTTTTACCATTTAAACCATTGTCACTATTTGGCAGTTCTGTTTAATAGAGGACATAGTGAAAAATATGAGACTTTATAGAAAAGCTGTGCTGTTCAAAATCAATCATAAATGACATCTATGAGGAGTGGCAGCCAAGATGGCCAAAGAGGAACAGCTCCAGTTTACAGCTTCCAGCGTGAGTGATGCAGAAGACAGGTGATTTCTGCACTTTCATCTGAGGTACCGGGTTCATCTCACTAGGGAGTACCAGACAGTGGGCGCAGGACAGTGGGTGCAGCACACCGTGCACCAGCCAAAGCAGGGTGAGGCATTGCCTCACTCGGGAAGCACAAGGGGTCAGGGAGTTTCCTTTCCTAGTCAAAGAAAGGGGTGACAGACGGCACCTGGAAAATTGGGTCACTCCCACCCTAATACTGAGCTTTTCCGATGGGCTTAAAAAACGGCGCACCAGGAGATTATATCCCGCACCTGGCTTGGAGGATCTTATGCCCACGGAGTCTCGCTGATTGCTAGCACAGCAATCTGAGATCAAACTGCAAGGCGGCAGCGAGGCTGGGGGAGGGGCGCCCGCCATTGCCCAGGTTTGCTCAGGTAAACAAAGCAGCCCTGAAGCTGGAACTGGGTGGAGCCCACCACAGCTCAAGGAGGCCTGCCTGCCTCTGTAGGCTCCACCTCTGGGGGCAGGGCACAGACAAACAAAAAGACAGCAGTAACCTCTGCAGACTTAAATGTCCCTGTCTGACAGCTTTGAAGAGATCAGTGGTTCTCCCAGCACACAGCTGGAGATCTGAGAACGAGCAGACTGCCTCCTCAAGTGGGTCCATGACCCCTGACCCCCAAGCAGCCTAATTGGGAGGCACCCCCCAGTAGGGGCAGACTGTCACCTCACACGGCCGGGTACTCCTATGAGACAAAACTTCCAGAGGAACGATCAGACAGCAGCATTCGTGGTTCATGAAAATCCACTGTTCTGCAGCCACCGCTGCTGAGACCCAGGCAAACAGGGTCTGGAGTGGACCTTTAGCAAACTTCAACAGACCTGCAGCTGATGGTCCTGTGTGTTAGAAGGAAAACTAACAAACAGAAAGGACATCCACACCAAAAACTCATCTGTACATCACCATCATCAAAGATCAAAAGTAGATAAAACCACAAAGATGGGGAAAAAGCAGAGCAGAAAAACTGGAAACTCTAAAAAGCAGAGCGCCTCTCCTCCTCCAAAGGAACGCAGTTCCTCACCCGCAACGGAACAAAGCTGGACGGAGAATGACTTTGACAAGTTGAGAGAAGAAGGCTTCAGACGATCAAACTACTCTGAGCTACAGGAGGAAATTCAAACCAAAGGCAAAGAAGTTAAAAACCTTGAAAAAAATTTAGACGAATGTATAACTAGAATAACCAATACAGGGATGTGCTTCAAGGATCTGATGGAGCTGAAAGCCAAGGCTCGAGAACTACGTGAAGAATGCAGAAGCCTCAGGAGCCGATGCGATCAACTGGAAGAAAGGGTATCAGCAATGGAAGATGAAATGGATGAAATGAAGCGAGAAGGGAAGTTTAGAGAAAAAAGAATAAAAAGACACGAACAAAGCCTCCAAGAAATATGGGACTGTGTGAAAAGACCAAATCTACATCTGATTGGTGTACCTGAAAGTGACGGGGAGAATGGAACCAAGTTGGAAAACACTCTGCAGGATATTATCCAGGAGAACTTCCCCAATCTAGCAAGGCAGGCCAACATTCAGATTCAGGAAATACAGAGAACGCCACAAAGATACTCCTCAAGAAGAGCAACTCCAAGACACATAATTGTCAGATTCACCAAAGTTGAAATGAAGGAAAAAATGTTAAGGGCAGCCGGAGAGAAAGGTCGGGTTACCCACAAAGGGAATCCCATCAGACTAACAGTGGATCTCTCAGCAGAAACTCTACAAGCCAGAAGAGAGTGGGGGCCAATATTCAACATTCTTAAAGAAAAGAATTTTCAACCCAGAATTTCATATCCAGCCAAACTAAGCCTCATAAGTGAAGGAGAAATAAAATCCTTTACAGACAAGCAAATGCTGAGAGATTTTGTCACCACCAGGCCTGCCCTAAAAAAGCTCCTGAAGGAAGCACTAAACATGGAAACGAAAAACCGGTACGAGCCACTGCAAAAGCATGCCAAATTGTAAAGACCATCGAGGCTAGGAAGAGACTGCATCAACTAACGAGCAAAATAACCAGCTAACATCATAATGACAGGATCAAATTCACACATAACAATATTAACTTTAAATGTAAATGGACTAAATGCTCCAATTAAAAGACACAGACTGGCAAATTGGATAAAGAGTCAAGACCCATCAGTGTGCTGTATTCAGGAAACCCATCTCATGTGCAGAGACACACATAGGCTCAAAATAAAAGGATGGAGGAAGATCTACCAAGCAAATGGAAAACAAAAAAAGGCAGGGTTTGCAATCCTAGTCTCTGATGAAACAGACTTTAAACCAACAAAGATCAAAAGAGACAAAGAAGGCCATTACATAATGGTAGAGGGATCAATTCAACAAGAAGAGCTAACTATCCTAAATATATATGCACCCAATACAGGAGCACCCAGATTCATAAAGCAAGTCCTGAGTGACATACAAAGAGACTTAGACTCCCACACAATAATAATGGGAGACTTTAACACCCCACTGTCAACATTAGACACATCAACGAGACAGAAAGTCAACAAGGATACCCAGGAATTGAACTCAGCTCTGCACCAAGTGGACCTAATAGACATCTACAGAACTCTCCACCCCAAATTAACAGAATATACATTTTTTTCAGCACCACACCACACCTATTCCAAAATTGACCACATAGTTGGAAGTAAAGCTCTCCTCAGCAAATGTAAAAGAACAGAAATTATAACAAACTGTCTCTCAGACCACAGTGCAATCAAACTAGAACTCAGGATTAAGAAACTCACTCAAAACCACTCAACTACATGGACACTGAACAACCTGCTCCTGAATGACTACTGGGTACATAACGAAATGAAGACAGAAATAAAGATGTTCTTTGAAACCAACGAGAACAAAGACACAACATACCAGAATCTCTGGGACACATTCAAAGCAGTGTGTAGAGGGAAATTTATAGCACTAAATGCCCACAAGAGAAAGCAGGAAAGATCCAAAATTGACACCCTAACATCACAATTAAAAGAACTAGAAAAGCAAGAGCAAACACATTCAAAAGGTAGCAGAAGGCAAGAAATAACTAAAATCAGAGCAGAACTCAAGGAAATAGAGACACAAAAAACCCTTCAAAAAATCAATGAATCCAGGAGCTGGTTTTTTGAAAGGATCAACAAAATTGATAGACATCTAGCAAGATTAATAAAGAAGAAAAGAGAGAAGAATCAAATAGATGCAATAAAAAATGATAAAGGGGATGTCATCAACAATCCCACAGAAATACAAACTACCGTCAGAGAATACTACAAACACCTCTACGCAAATAAACTAGAAAATCTAGAAGAAATTGATATATTCCTCAACACATACACCCTCCCAAGACTAAACCAGGAAGAAGTTGAATCTCTGAATAGACCAATAACAGGCTCTGAAATTGTGACAATAATCAGTAGCTTACCAATCAAAAAGAGTCCAGGACCAGATGGATTCACAGCTGAATTCTACCAGAGGTACAAGGAGGAACTGGTAGCATTCCTTCTGAAACTATTCCAATCAACAGAAAAAGAGGGAATCCTCCCTAACTCATTTTATGAGGCCAGCATCATCCTGATACCAAAGCCGGGCAGAGATACAACCAAAAAAGAGAATTTTAGACCAATATCCTTGATGAACATTGATGCAAAAATCCTCAATAAAATACTGGCAAACCAAATCCAGCAGCACATCAAAAAGCTTATCCACCGTGATCAAGTGGGCTTCATCCCTGGGATGCAAGGCTGGTTCAATATACGCAAATCAATAAATGTAATCCAGCATATAAACAGAACCAAAGACAAAAACCACATGATTATCTCAATAGATGCAGAAAAGTCCTTTGACAAAATTCAACAATGCTTCATGCTAAAAACTCTCAATAAATTAAGTATTGATAGGATGTATCTCAAAATAATAAGAGCTATCTATGACAAACCAACCCACAGCCAATATCATACTGAATGGGCAAAAACTGGAAGCATTCCCTTTGAAAACTGGCACAAGACAGGGATGCCCTCTCTCACCACTCCTATTCAACATAATGTTGGAAGTTCTGGCCAGGGCAATTAGGCAGGAGAAGGAAATAAAGGGTATTCAATTAGCAAAACAGGAAGTCAAATTGTCCCTGTTTGCAGATAACATGATTGTATATCTAGAAAACCCCATCGTCTCAGCCCAAAATCTCCTTAAGCTGATAAGCAACTTCAGCAAAGTCTCAGGAGACAAAATCAATGTACAAAAATCACAAGAATTCTTATACACCAATAACAGACAAACAGAGAGCCAAATCATGAGTGAACTCCCATTCACAATTGCTTCAAAGAGAATAAAATACCTAGAAATCCAACTTACAAGGGACACGATGGACCTCTTCAAGGAGAACTACAAACCACTGCTCAATGAAATAAAAGAGGATACAAACAAATGGAAGAACATTCCATGCTCATGGGTAGGAAGAATCAATATCGTGAAAATGGCCATAGTGGACAAGGTAATTTATAGATTCGATGCCATCCCCATCAAGCTACCATTGACTTTCTTCACAGAATTGGAAAAAACTACTTTAAAGTTCATATGGAACCAAAAAAGAGCCCGCGTCGCCAAGTCAATCCTAAGCCAAAAGAACAAAGCTGGAGGCATCACGCTACCTGACTTCAAACTACACTACAAGGCTACAGTAACCAAAACAGCATGGTACTGGTACCAAAACAGAGATATAGGTCAATGGAACAGAACAGATCCCTCAGAAATAACACTGCATATCTACAACTATCTGATCTTTGACAAACCTGAGAAACACAAGCAATGGGGAAAGGATTCCCTATTTAATAAATGGTGCTGGGAAAACTGGCTAGCCATATGTAGAAAGCTGAAACTGGATCCCTTCCTTACACCTTATACAAAAATTAATTCAAGATGGATTAAAGACTTAAATGTTGGACCTAAAACCATAAAAACCCTAGAAGAAAACCTAGGCAATTACCATTCAGGACATAGCCATGCGCAAGGACTTCATGTCTAAAACACCAAAAGCAATGGCAACAAAAGCCAAAATTGACAAATGGGATCTAATTAAACTCAAGAGCTTCTGCACAGCAAAAGAAACTACCATCAGAGTGAACAGGCAACCTACAAAATGGGAGAAAATTTTCGCCACCTACTCATCTGATAAAGGGCTAATATCCAGAATCTACAATGAACACAAACAAATTTACAAGAAAAAAACAAACAACCCCATCAAAAAGTGGGCAAAGGACATGAACAGACACTTCTTAAAAGAAGACATTTATGCAGCCAAAAAACACATGAAAAAATGCTCATCATCACTGGCCATCAGAGAAATGCAAATCAAAACCACATTGAGATACCATCTCACACCAGTTAGAATGGCAATTATTAAACAGTCAGGAAACAACAGGTGCTGGAGAGGATATGGAGAAATAGGAACACTTTTACACTGTTGGTGGGACTGTAAACTAGGTCAACCATTGGGGAAGTCAGTGTGGTGATTCCTCAAGGATCTAGAACTAGAAATACCATTTGACCCAGCCATCCCATTACTGGGCATATACCCAAAGGACTATAAATCGTGCTGCTATAAAGACACATGCACACGTATGTTTATTGCGGCACTATTCACAATAGCAAAGACTTGGAACCAACCCAAATGTCCAACAATGATAGACTGGATTAAGAAAATGTGGCACATATACACCATGGAATACTATGCAGCCATAAAAAATGATGAGTTCATGTCCTTTATAGGGACATGGATGAAATTGGAAATCATCATTCTCAGTAAACTATTGCAAGGATAAAAAACCAAACACCGCATGTTCTCACTCATAGGTGGGAATTGAACGATGAGAATACATGGACACAGGAAGGGGAACATCACACTCTGGGGGCTGTTTTGGGGTGGGGGAGGGGGGAGGGGTAGCATTAGGAGATATACCTAATGCTAAATGACGAGTTAATGGGTGCAGCGCACCAGCATGGCACATGTATACATATGTAACTAACCTGCACATAGTGCACATGTACCCTAAAACTTAAAATATAATAATAATAAAATAAAATAAAATAAAATAAATAAATAAAAATAAATAAATAAAAGCTGATCAAAGATTCAAAAGAAAGCAAAAAAAAATGACTTCTATGTAAATATGAAGTTTAAATATCAAAATGAGCCATTTTATCTTTATATTTTATTACAAAGATGATTTGATGGCTAAAGATTTTTTTGTCTTTTTTTTTTTTTTTTTTTTTTTTACTTCACAGCAGAACTGTAATGAGAGCTCGTGGTATATCTTGAAAATTATCCTCACTATTAGAAAGAGTTTCATCCATTGTAGGTCATTTTAAGTAACATAATAATCATAAAAGTAATATTCAGTAAGGACTAGTAGGTGTCAAGTACTTTGCTAAGTGATTTATATGCATCGTCTTAATTATTTCTCATAACAACTCAAACAAGTAAGTACCGTTACAACATCCACTTTAAGGAAAAAAGAAATTTAAAAAAAGAAGGCACAAAAAGATTACGTAACCCAAAAGGAAGATTCTACACAGATCATGTGCAGGTGAATATTTTGTTTTCTAATCTGTACTTCGTGTATTAACACAAATTGACTTATTTAATATGTAAGTCAAACTGTCTTTTTAAAATCTGAGAGTGTTCATATTTCAATAGATGATGGAGGAAAGTAATTACGTGCCTTGTCTTTAGTCACCAGCAAGATGGTTGCCACATTAGAAAATTAATTTATGACATTTTAACACCAAGTCCAAAGTTTGTCCATTAATTTACAACATCTTTTAATAAAACCCACTGTTATGACAGCTTAACATATGAAATTCTCAATTGCTTAGCAAATATTAATTTTCTATATTGCAGTCTATAATTACCTTCACTGGGCAATTGCATGGTTCTGTTCTTGAATAATATGTTGTCGTCTTAAATTAAGGTGGATTTTTTTTCTCATAGAATTATAGGAATGTACACCTCTGTCTCTACGGGTATTTGTTACTTAGCAAGGAATAAAAGACAACTCTTTAGTTTCACTTTAAAATTTCAAATCTAAAGGTATCTTATTAGGAGTATAGAAAGGACTGTGTGCCAAATTTATTTTTTATTTGTTTGTTTTGAGATTTGACTATAGTGAGATTTTGTGAATAAAAGTCTCCTATGTAGCAAAGCAGTACTGTTGGATCTCAACCCAAGGATAGATGGTAACAGTTCAAATATTGTTATGAATACAATGGAAATGTCACGAGTGTCTTTAAAAACTTGTGATGTTACTATTCCTGGCTGAATTTAAGAATGGCTGGAAAAAGAGTAAGCTGGGATTTATCTTTGCCTAAAGATTTTTAAATCCCTTCTAATTTAGATATTTTTAATTCTCTAATTCTGCGTCTTTACATAATATAGAGGACTTTCCTTATTATTCTTATCATTTTAATAAAACATAATTCCTATTTTAAAATTACTATGTTATATAGGGTTTTAATTGTATAAAATTATTTTTTACATAATAATTTAATCTCATATAGTTCCAGAACTACACAGTAATTAAGCACTAAAAAATAATGGCAATTAAGGAATAGTCAGTTTTAGGTTATCTAGATATATGATTTACATATATCCTACTCGTATCTTATACGGGTACATTAAATCTTTAAGCACACAGACCAATTTTCTGATGGTGACACAAAGATTGTTGATGATGCCACAGCGGGTTACTAAATTCTGCTCAGATAGCATTCACGGAATGCTCGTATCACTGAATATCCAGTTGATTTTTAAAACCCCAGCATCAACCACATTGCAGAGAAAGTGGCATATGAGACTAAAGGAAGAAGCTACCCTAAGGTAAGGCATTATTTACTTTGAGAGGTAAGAAACTCATTAGAGGTGAGAAACTCAAGAAATAAACTCATCTGTCTCAGAGCTGGTTTGATGTACAGGTATAGGTATAATTCTAGGTATAATGCTTGCTAAATACGTAGGACTCTCTGGTGCAAATTTGTCTGAATATGTGCTTCTACCACCAAGATCTAAACCTGTGTGCCTCTGTCAGGCCACACCCTGATGTGAGGGAATGTAACTACTAGTAATGACAAAGCATTTAAGAGTCTGTCTTACAAGACTGAATATTCATGTTAAACAGTGACTAAGGCACTGTTCTTAAAGTGGATCTAGGTATCTTAGGGAAGGATCCTAAGATATCTCTGAAGTTAGAATTAAAAGTTTGAAGTCAAAGCGACCATTATGACACAGTTCAGAATAGAGTTTGGAGCAACATGGAACATAGAAAAGCTTTAGCAGGTGGTATAGAGAAGTTTTCAAGAGTGAAGCATTAGTTCTCTTGGCAGTTCAACCTAAAAGTTTCCCAAGTAAAAAAAAAAAAAAAAAAATTACAAGTCATCGTTTGTCCACTTTGAGTAGTATAGTATCCTTTGTATATATGGTTATGCATAGGACAACTGACATATTTATTATTTGTTGGGGTTATCCCTATATAATTTCTGAATTTATGGATCCTGAAGTTTTTTTCAAGTCAGGTCCATTCCATCTCAGTACAGATGAGCCCACTGTTCATTCTTGCTCTTATAGGCAAACAGGGTGTCTTAAAAATGGGTTGTCCATGGGGCACAATATTGCTGACATCCTGAAAAAAAAATTGTGGAAAAAATAGTCTTCATTTTTGCCGGATGGTCAATCTATGAGATGTTAGTTGCTGGTGCAAGAGGGGAGGCTCAACTAACCAAGGCTTTGGAAGTAGGAAAGGGAAGATCTTGCTCTACTCAGGGCTGGTGGCTGGTACAGAATCACTCAGCTATCGTTTGGCTTCCAGACCTTCAGATAATCTTTTTTTTACTGTTGCTTTCTGAGTTTTTCTCTCACTAGCCTTTCCCTTCTTGATCAATTCCTTTGGGCTTTCAGGATCAATTTATACTCTCCCCTACCAATGTACCTCTACTGGTCTCCTTTTAATATGAGGAAATGCTCCTTCTCTGTTTCCTTCCATGACTCTCTCTCTCTCTTTCTCTCTCTCTCTCATTCTCTCTCCTCCCTGGGTCCCTTCGTCTCTCTTCTTCCCTCTATTTCTTCCTCTTCCCTCAAAAACCTTCTTCTCTTCTGTTTCCTTCATAGACTTTGTATGGCTCACCAACTCAGACCCCAAGCTATCGGCAAGTAAAATCAACATCCCTTCTTTTGTAGGACTGGGAGAAATTAATTGCCAAATCTCTCCAGGAGGTAAAGGAAACTATTTCCATGCCCTTCTTCCAGTACCTCCTAGAAAGAGAAGAAGAAAAAAAAAATTAGGTTTTCAATTAAAACACAATTCTACCATAGTCATATATTTTTATTTCATTTAAGTAGGTTAATTCTTATTTTATCCCTGGGTAAGTCCTAAATTTAGGCACCTCTGTGGTTCCTAAACCACCAAACAAAAGATAAATTATGTACATTCTAACCGATAGACTGAGTCAGTACTCTGGTGTCAATACTGGGGAGATCAAATAAGCAACACTACTTACAGAATAGCACCAGAACCAAGCCTTTTCCTGTCAGGGTCTGCTATGCATCACACATGCAAACAGACTAATTCTGGAGAGGGTAAAATTTTTAAATTAGAGAATTAAAAAAACCTCATATGCATCTTCTCAAAATATAAATAAAGTTGGTATGGGACCAATCTTCCTGTGATTTTCTTGCCTTGAAACTTATTTTTTTTTTTTTGACTTATGAAATATTCACTGCACCATTTGAAAAGTCAGAACCATGCTTGCCTAGGCTTTCAGGTTTCAGAAGAAAAAGCAATTCCTCTTGGATATGACTTATATACATTGTATAAACTTTGGTATGGTATATGGTTGGCAAGCCATTGAACTCACAGATAAGGAGGGTAAAAATAATATCCCAATGTCTGTAAAAGATGTTCCATGTTGTAGTTCACAGCTTTCATTGAGCTGTGGAATTCAGATTTATTTCTAAACCTCTCTGTAAAGGCTCTCTGGTGAGATATCTGTTAATTGCAACAGACTGGGAAAAATTCTTTAAAAGGCATTTTTTAATGAGGCATACATAAGAAGCCCAAGTTGAGCATAATATTAAAGGAAGAGCAGCATAATTCTAACAATCTTGTGGGGTGTGTGTGTGTTTTCAATAATTCAGGGTCCAGAAAAGTTTTCTGCAGTGATCTTTTTATATTTTTATATTGACAATTAAATGCATAATTTAATTTTATATGACTTGTATTTATTTTATTTCAGCAGCTCTACATTTATTCCTCAGGCCTCACTCTTGGGAAAAATAAGAGAAGGGTCATAGGGGTAGTTTTCTCTTAGGATGGGAGAGAGAGATTTTTCTCCTTTCCTATGACCCTTAATTAGAAATATATTTTTCAGGAAGCATTTTTACTCCAGTGAACACATAAGTCCTATTCAATATTTTTATAGCCTTTGTATTTGTGAAGTGGTTTAAAATGAACCTGATTAGACACTTAGTTTGTCATCTAAGAAAAAATAAGCACTTGAAAGGCAACATGGACACCTCATCATTTATTAGCAAAGAGGTTAAACTGCCTGCTCAGATTGGTCTTCCAAGTAAATAGAGGACAAAACAATAAAATTTGTCATTCTGTAGCTTCTAATATGTATTGCTTTGGTTGCTTATCTATGTGACTGCTTTTTATGCGTTAATCAACAACACCATAATTATTAGGAATGACAATTGCACATCAATAATTCTCCAATATAAGTACATAAAAGGATTAATGTTACATGGGCTCTAGAATATACAGAAGAAAAGGTCACTAAATGATGTATTGGAACAACCATAAGAGACCAACAAATTAAACCCAACAGGAGGGATCAGCATTTGTTGGATAAACCTAATAAAATCTTGTAGTTTATTGATGTTGTTCTTCTACTGGGAAGAAATAGCTCTAGGATAAGATAGAAAGGCAATAAATAAGCTTGTGGATCAAAGAGAATTGCTGAAACACAGGTGGAGATCGAGGTAGCTCCAAGTATAGCTGTAAGTACAAATTTTGAGATATCCATCATTGCCAAAATGTTATCTTACTTATGGAATTATTTTCTGTTACTGAATTATAAAGAAACCAAGGTTTGTTTGTTTTCTCTGAACTCTGAATTAGCGACTTCTAGTAGTCATAATTTTAGTGAGTTTCTGGGAGGCTATTTTTACTAAAGACCATCTTTTAAATCACAAAGAGTCCTTTCTCTTTTAATGACTACTCTCCTGCAGACTGGAATGGTCTTCTGTCTTGATGAATTATTTAAAAAGGCCAGTGGACATATAAATATGTGAACACATGACTGATATAGACAAAATGGTAGGTTAAAAAAACATCTCTTTAAACGTGTTTTATACTAAATCTACACTGATCTGAATAAGTCTAAGAGACGGTTTATGCTATTTGGACATTTAAAATCAAAATGAATTCTACTTCCAGTTATCTAATCCAATAAACTGTTCAAAGATCATAAGATAAATATTTCCATAAAAATAATAATTATAGCATTTATGTCAGAATAAAGAAAAACTAAAAGTAACTTAAAAGTTCATGGGGATTGATTACATCAAAGTTAATACTTTTGTGTGATGAAATGATATGCAGCAATTAGCAATTATGTTTATTAATATTTTTAATGATCCAGGAAGATATTCCTCACAATAGATTTAAAGGCAGAACAAAAATTATACATAGCAGCATCTTTTAGACCTTTTCCTTTGCTAAACATACATTTAAAATTTCTGGGAGGAAATATGGGAAAATACCAAAATTATTAAAAGGCTGTTTTGAAATACATTTTGTATTTCAAAATACAAAATGTATTTCATACTTCTTTGTATGTTTCACATTTTCTAAAATAAGAATATAATACTGCTTTAATTAGCCTAAAACAATGAAGATTCTTTTACTTTGTTTTTATTTTAATGAAGCATTTCTATTTTTCAAGCATGTCAAGCTTGTTCTTTGCTGCTTGTTCCCTCTGTCCAGAATGTTCTTTTCCCACTCTCATAGCTGGCTGCATTATTTTACATATTTGCTCAGACATTACTTTTTCATCATTCTTACCACATTATCTTTCTTCATTTTTTTCTTGGCACTATCAGAAATTATATCATTAACCTGTTATTTAATGCAATTATTTGTTTGATGTCTGTCTATTACATTAGAAAGAAAACCTACGAGGGTAGCAGAAAACTTTCCTATCTTGCTTACTTCTACGTCCCCTGGAATTTGGTCTGGCATGAAGGACATATTTGTTCAATAAAAGGATGTGCTCTTAAAGAATTAATCAATAGTTGGCAGTGTGTATATAATTGTCAGGCATATT
Organism: Pongo abelii; assembly: GCF_028885655.2. Lineage (NCBI taxonomy): Eukaryota > Metazoa > Chordata > Mammalia > Primates > Hominidae > Pongo > Pongo abelii. The sequence goes on from NC_071998.2 coordinate 29,790,122, forward strand.
AAGAAGAAAAAAAGGAACTAACATAAATGAAACCAGCTACTTTGTTTTGGCATTGGCAGGATGAAATCCATTTTACTTTTGAAGAAAAATATGAGCATTAAGAAAATAAAAATAGAAAAATGAAGCAAGGGGTAAGGGCAGCCTACAAAATAAATGCCAAGAGTTCCTATTCAGCGGCTGGAGTGTGGTCACAACTCTGTCTCTAAATCAGTGGTCTGTATCTCTTTGTTTTGGGTATGTATCCCTTTGAGAATCTAATCAAAGGTCTGAAACATTCCCTCGGAAATATATTTGTGTATATTTGGACATGTACACGATGTTTTGCAAACAATTTCTGCAGATTCACAGACCGCCTTAAGAGTGTGTAGTTTCCACAATAAAAGCTATTGCTTTGTCTTTTGTGACATACATAATAAGTTACAAAGCAAAGGATAGTTAGAAATCTTCACAAGAATTTGCAGTTGTATCTAGGAGCAGCAGCAGAAGTTTCACTTCAGCCTCTCATAGAGAGAACACATTGCAAATATGATCACATTTAGTTATTATTACGTCAAGATCAGGAAATAGAATTGCAAAGTTAAAGAACTTGCTAAAACTTGGAAAGCCATCATAGACTTTCACGTGAAGCTAAGTCAGAGATGAATGTTTATTCCACCGAAGCATGTCAGTAAAAGTTTTATGGGACACCTGATGTGTGAGTTATATCTTGAATAATCGTAATAATAAAATAATAGCTAAGGCTGATTGAGTGCATTACAAGTGCTAGACACCCTACTAAGTGCTTTACATACATCATATTTTTAAAGTCCCAACAGTATCGCTACTTTATAGAAAAAGTAACAGAGAGGTTCAGTTACTTGCCCCAGGATATTCAGCTAATAAATAGTAGAGCAGGGTTTCAAGCCTAGCAAGTCTGACTCTGTCTTTCCATGCTGATACAGCATTTCTCTACAGGAGGATAAGATTTCAATCACTAGAGAAGAGGGCAGAAGTCAAAAGCCATTCCCAGTGGGAGCTACTATAATACCTGTACAGATGTTACTATATGCCTAGAAATAGTAAAATAATTTTCAGTGTGCTAGGAATAATGTAAGACCAAAAAGAGAGAGAAAGAGAGAGAGAAAGAGCGAGAGAGGGAGGGAAGGAAGGAAGGAAGGAAGGGCAAAAAGAGAAGAAAGGAAAACATAATTTCCTTGAGACTGTACATAAATCTATTTTCACAACTATTTTGAAATAAAATTGGGAGGAATAAGTATCATTTACTAAGTAACAAAGGAACTCTAGTAAATGAGGAACTCTAGTAAATTTAGGTGTTACATGGATTTATGTATTAGATTTGGTATTTCTTGATGAGAACACATGGACACATAGACAGGAGCAACACACACTGGGGCCTATTGTAGGGTGGAGAGTGGAAACAGGGAGAGGATAAGGAAAAATAACTAATGTGTACTGGGCTTAATACCTGGGTGATGAAATAATCTGTACAAAAAACCCCCATGACACAAGTTTTTACCTATATAATAAATCTGCACGTGTACCCCTGAACTTAAAAGTTAAATTTTAAAAAATTTGGTATTTCTATTGGTTGCTTATGAAATGGTTGTTTGAGTGAGAGCCTTCTGAAAACTTTAGCTTCTAGCCAAAAGCAAATTTTTTTTTCAGTAAAAGGACAGATTTTATGGCACCTTTATACATAAGTTAAAAGATGGGTATGATGGAAGTGAACCTCCTCATGGGATTTAAAGTGCCTCTAAAAGCTATCAGTTGCTAAGAACTATAAGATTTTTCTTCATTGAGTGTCATGATGATATATTCTTTGCACCAGATATGAAATAAGTACATATGTGTCTATCTTTCATCTAGGAAAATAAATCAAGTGCCCTAAAAGTAGTCTATTTTTCTGAAAAATGTGATATTGTATATTAAGAAATAGTTGAGAGAGCATGGTTAGGGGCAACCTTTGTGCACATTTTAGTTACCATTTTAATACCATTTCATTGCTATATTCCAACAATACATTGGAAATAGCACTAAATATAAATGCTGTTTCATATATTCTGACAAGTTTTAGAAATAATAATGATAGCATTGTTAATATTAATGTTAAAAATTACTAAAATTTTACCTAGCAACTATTATGTACTAGGAAACATGCCAAGCACTTAAAGATAATAGAATTTAATTCACATAATTATGTTATTGCTGTAGGACTTTCTCCTTAGCTCAGCTAAAGACGGGGGGGGTCCTTGTCACACGGCCATGAAATATTAGGTTCACAGACACCCTGAAGGGTGAGGAAAAATGGAATTTGTTGGGCAAAAAGGAAAAACAGGGAAAAAAAAGGACTCTCTCCTGAACAAGAGTCCGACTAGTACACTTCCCACTTCACAGAATGAATCTGAGATTCCACCCAGGAAGAGGAAGGGCCAGGCTCTTCCCCGCTACAAATGGAGGAACTTCTGTGGCTCCACCCCAGTGCACATTCTTCCCAGTGTGTAGGCTGGTTGGAGTTTTTCCGGGGACCCGCCTACACTTAGCTGTCTCATTATGAGGCTAGACTATTATGATCCCCATTTTACAAATGAAACTGAGACCTGAGACCAGGAAGGGAAGTTAGGTTGCCCCAGGCCGCAGGTTAAGGTGGTGGTAATGGCATTTGCCCCAGGTGAGCCTGCTTCCAGACCCTGAGGTTTTAACTCCTACCATCTTAACCTTGTCATTCAAATCTGAGAAAAGCCTTTTTCCATTTAACATGCATTTAATTTCCAGACAGAAACTACTAAAACATGGTTACAAAAATATAATGCAAGAGGAATCATTTAGCTTACTGCTGAGAATACCTAGGAATATATTTACCTCTGGATTGAGAGAAAGAAATAAGAATGCTTTCTCACTCATCTAAAATGACAGATTATCATAAATTCTAAAATAATTGGTATGCAGCAGCCTTTGTTTTTAACATCCACAAAGCCAAGGGTCATGCCTTCCATTTCTTTTTGATGTCTCATTGTGTTTAGTACACTGCCCTGCAGAGTTAAGTGGTCAATAAATGCTTGTTGATGGACTTTCCCATTGGGCACCTGTCAATATCCTACAGTGTACTTTTAAGATTTAATGAAACTGTACTCTCATAAAAGAAATGTGCTTCTGTTCTAATACCACATGAAAATCAATATATGTACTATAATGCCTTGAAAACATCCATTAATTTTTCTCTGCCTTGTCTTTCCCACCTGTTTATTGAAGAAAATAATAATTTTTTTTTTTTTAGCAAATTGAAACATGAGGAAGTTTAGGTTTGATAACTGCTCTGAAAATACTTGTTGCTTACCTTTTAGCAGTTAGGTAGCTTACAAAACCTTTATTATATTCTCCAAATGCTAGTTTTCTTTGTTTATATTTTTTAAGTGTAGAGAAATTGAGACTGTCCATTAAAGTTACTCTGTAAATTAATGGCCAATCTACAATATGATTTGGCTGTGTGCTTGAGAAGAACTATATAGGCATAATTAAATCCAGGAGACCTGGATTTCCACATGTTGTACTATTACTACTCACTGTGTAACTCAAACTCTCTGTCCTTAATTTCCTTATTGGTATAAAGTAAGAGTTGAAGAAAATCATTTCTAAAGTTCTTTATAGGGTAATATTTTCTGATACTATTATATATTTTGTACTATATATACTATATATTCTTATATGTAGTAAATAGACTATATATTTTCATATGATTGCTCTCATCTAACTGAATTTTATGTTAAAATATGACTCATGACCCAAGGTTAGAGAAATGTTGGCTTAGAGTAGAAATAATGTGTGCCAAATTCTCTCAACCACGGTTCCTACCTGTAATCCCAGCATTTTGGGAGGCCAAGGGGGATAGATCACGAGGTCAAGAGATTGAGACCATCCTGGCCAACATGGCGAAACCCCATCTCTACTAAAGAATACAAAAATTAGCTAGGCATAGTGATGCGTGCCTGTAGTCTCAGCTACTCAGGAGACTGAGGCAGGAGAATCACTTGAACCCGGGAGGCAGAGGTTGCAGTGAGCCAAGATCACGCCACTGCACTCCAGCCTGGAGACAGAGTGAGAGTCCATCTCAAAAAACAAACAAAAAAAAGTGTTACTATGATTTTTAACCTTCATTCCATTTATATAATGCTCTTTGTATAGACCACTGCAAATATTCTTTCATAACATAAAAATATATTTTATGAAATGTGACTATAAATGTTTGTGCTTGTTCTGAAAATTATCAATTTCTATAACATATTAAACTGCATGATCTCAGAGAGATCTATAATTTTAGAGTGAAAGGAAACTTGTAGATTATCTAACTTCATATTTTATAGAAAATAGAGAAACTGAGGCTCAAGGAAGTTAAGCAAATTGGCCAACGTCACATAGCTATTTAGTGGTAGAACATGTAAGAATCAAGATCTCCTAACCCTTGGTCCAGTATTCTTTCACGTACTTCTCCAGAGAGTACAATTCCAGGTATACAGTTTGCAACTTTGTTTGGTACATACATATGTAGGATTGCTATGTCTTCTTGAAGGATTGACCCTTTGATTATCACATAATGTTCCTCCCTGTAGGTAATAGGTTTTTTTCACTCTGAATTCTACCTGTTATTAATAGAGCTACTCTTGCTTTCCTTTGAAATCTTGGGGAGATATAATTAAAAGTAAAATTTTCTGCCAATTCAGAAAACCTCTCCACAAAGACAGAAGAGAAAGAAAACAGTTCTGTTTTTGAATAAGCACTAAATCAGAGTGTAATGTCCACCACAGACAATCTGCTAAAGAGACTGCAAAGAGAGAAGGAAATTCTACGCTTTTGTATAGTCAGGCAGGTATGATCCATTACATACATGTTTTCGGATAAATGACAACTAATCCTCAAATAAGAGGACTTGAAATTTGTCACACAGTTTATCTTAAATTTACCTGATAATTAGAGTCACAGTCCACGTTTACTGATTGTCTTTATCCAAAGGAAAAATAGACTTCTCATATCTTTACAAAAGGAGGCATATTGCAACTACCCTGAGGAAGTTAGTTTCCCTACCCTTCTCTAGAAGCTGAGAGATAAGGGAACTATCTTCTTTGATGATTACATTTCAAGTAGATAGCTTCTGGGTTCTTGGGGAAAAAAAAAGTTTCCTGAGTTTAAAAACTGACCGGAGGCCTATTTAGCTTTCAGAAAGATTTATATTTATCATAGGGAGCAGAGAAAGAATTCACAGTTAGAGGTTTTCTAAAGTAAATGTTCTAAGCAAAGGGCAGGGGGAGGAAACGTCTTTTTCCATTTTACATTAGGGAAAATTAATTTTTTTCTTTTTTAAATTTGAATGTACCCTTACAGAAAGGGGAGAACACCTTGTGATTGCCAGGTGGAGGTGAAGAACAGGTTCCCCACTTAGCCTATGTTGACACCTGATGGTGAGGGCGTCTTCTGACTGCTGGGGTGGGAGGATTTGCAGCTGCCCAACTGACGGAGATCCACACCAAGGTGGAAGTGGCCTCATTATCACTGGGTAACTGTGAAAGTCCTCTCTGTCCACTAGTCTTCCTCTGGCAACCCCTGAATAGGGAGTGGGAAGGGTGCTGTATTACTGCCAGATATGGCATAAGTGCAGGCTGTCCCTGTGGCTGGCACGGGATAAAAAGTCCAGATCCTGCTTTGTCTTCTCTTCTATAGCATAGCTCTGGTGAGGGTTTACGGTGCTTTGTTATAGCCTCTGGAAGGTAGAAGTCTTCCCTGCCCATTCAGCCATCATGAGCGGGGATTGGGACACAGATATTTCTGTGGTGTTTAGCTGGAGTAGAGTTATTAAAGTCGAAAAGTTTTCTGTCCTGCAAAACTGCCCCTTTCCTGGTCCTTTCACTAGAAAAGGCTGACTTGTTTGGGCTTCTTTGTCTGCACCTGTTGATGTCCTGTATTGCCTGCTTCTTAAGTTCCAAGTCTGGGATATCTGAGGCAAAAAGAAAACTAAGGAAACTCACCACTGTGCTAAATTCTCTAGCTAGTCAGCCTGTTCTTCAACTTTTAGAGACTTCGTATGTTTCTATTGTAAACACTGTATAGTATTTGTAACTGTACTTGGCAGAAATAAGGAAAGCTACATCCACTTTATCTTCCTGGAAGCAGAAGTCTCTCTGTGCTTATTTTGAAAATAGTGGCATAGGTCACTTATGTTGCAGGAACTCAGAAGGATGTGACTAACATCCAGAAATCCAATCCCTTTCCTTCCTAACCACTCATTGTTAAGACCCATGAGGACAGGGGCTGTTTTATTCACTTTTTGATAATTTTCAGTCCTTTTGGTGTCAGTAATAAAGCATTTTCTTGTCTTTAAAAGCAGGTTTTTCATGTCTGAGAATGAGTACCAGAGTGAAGGATAATAATTGTGGTACCCAAACACTGCCCCTCCTATCTGAATATTTGCAACACTTTTGTTGAAAACTTAAGATAATCGTTTGACCAAAGGAAAAATGGTTCCCCTTTGTCTAATTAAAATTGTCTATTTCTTCTATCACTTCAAGGAAGAATTTAAATGGATTTTTTAAAAATACAAAATAAGTCAAGTTAATGGTAATGATAGAGGAAGAATTTTTACTTCTGACTAAAAGAAGAATGATAACTCATTTTTTTCTTTAATGAGAACACCAAGTAAAAATAATTATTCATGCGTGCTTGCCATCTCATTAAGCATTGCTATAAAATTTTCTCCAATAAAACTCAAGTGGGTTTTTTTTTGCAAGGTTGGGCTTTAGGAGGTTTATTATTTCCATTAGTCTGTGGAATTTGATTACTCAATCAACCTACTTCAGTCGAGAAAAAATTCTTAAGGCCCATTAATTTAAGGAAACTTCTTTGTAAAGTACATGATTGTACAATGCTTTTGTTTCTTCTACTTTTATTCTGTGTTTTAAATAATTCTTGTTGCAAATCACTTACCATAAGCACATTAAACACATTTCTAGCCACAGTTATTCTAGAAACTTGAATAATAAAGATTAATATGCTGATCCAAACTCAATTACTGGTCTGAGCATATCAAATATATCAAACTTCTTTTCAGCATAAAAATATATTTTCATCAGCAGAAATAAACATTTCTAGGTTTAATTACTGTAGAGGGTTTTAGGTAAAACTTAAGATTTTCTCATGGTTAAAACAGCCTCATGATCCAAAATGAATTTAGGAATATATATTGAAATGTTGCATGTTGAAAATACAGCTCCCAAGGTAAAATAATACTTTGCTTCCTATTTTTTTCTAAAAAAAGAAACCACATTTCCCCTCAAATCATGTAAGTAAATATAGGACTCTACACATTTCTGTGTACACATGGTGAGGTAGTTAGTAAGTGTTGTTCTACATGAGAGCATAATCTGTAGAAGCTGTAGAAAAGCACTGTTCCTGTCATAGATGGCTTAGATTAATGACATGAATGACTTAGACTAATAATAACTCTCTCGGTGTGGGATTCCAAACTTGGTTAAGGCCTGATGTCTAATTCTAGTTTGTTTTTAGGCATTACTCTTTCTCAACACTAGCAAGTTAACCTTTCTATAAATGAGAAATCTACCTTGAATCAACACAGAAACTTTAAAAAACAATTTTATTTTTTCTGGATACATAGCAGTTGTATATATTTATGGGGTACATGAGATACTTTGGTACAGGCAAGCAATGCATAATAATCACATCATGGAAAATTGGGTATTCATTCCCTCAAGCATTTATCTTTTGTGTTACAAACAATCCAATTATACTCTAAGTTATTTTAAGATGCATAATTAAATTATTATTGACTACAGTCCCCCTGATGTGCTACCAAATACTAGGTCTTATTCATTCTTTCTAATTTTGTTTTGTGCCCATCAATAATCTGCATATCCTTCCCTGTACACCCTATGACCCATTCCAACCACTGGTGACCACTGTTTCTCTAGTCTCTATATCCATGAGTTTAATTCTTTAGATTTTTAGATCTCACGAATAAGTAAAAATATGCATAGTTTCTCTTTCTGTGTCTGGCTTATATCACTTAACATAATGACTTCCAGTTCCATCTGTGTGGTTGCAAATGACAGACTCTCATTCTTTTTTACGGTGAATAGTACTTCACTGTGCAGAGGTACCACATTTCCTCCATCCTTTCATCTGTTAATGAACACTTAGGTTGCTTCCAAATCTTAGCTATTGTGAACAGTGCTGTAATAAACATAGGAGGGCAAATATCCCTTTAATATACTGATTTCCTTTCTTTTAGATACATACCCAAAAGTGAGATTGCTGGATTTTATGGTAGCTCTATTTTCAGTTTTTGAAAATCCTCAAACTCTTCACCATAGTGATTGTACCAATTTACATTCCAACCAACAGTGTATGAGGGTTGCCTTTTTTCCACATCCTCTCTGGCATTTGTTAGCTCCTGACTTTTGGATAAAAGCCATTTTAACTGGGGTGAGATGATATTTTATTATAGTTTTGATTTGCATTTATCTGATGATCCATGATGTTAGCACATTTTCAAATGCATGTTTGCCATTTGTATGTCTTCTTCTGAGAAATTTCTATTCAAATCTTTTGCCCATTTTGTAATTGGGTATTCAATTTTGTTTTTTAACTTTAAGTTCTGGGATACATGTGCAGAACGTGCAGGTGTGTTACATAAGTATATGAGTGCCATGGTACTTTGTTGCACCTATTAACCCATCACCTAGGTTTTAAGCCTGCATGCATTAGCTATTTGTCTTGATGCTCTCCCCCACTTTGTCCCTTCCCAACAGGCCCCAGTGTGCGTTGTTCCCCTCCCTGTGTCCATGTGTTCTCATTGTTCAACTCCCACTTATGAGTGAGAACATACAGTGTTTGGTTTTCTGTTCCTGTGTTAGTTTGCTGAGTATGATGACTTCCAGCTTCATCCATGTCTCTGCAAAACACATGATCTCATTCCTTTTTGTGGCTGCATAGTATTCCATGGTTTATATGTACCACATTTTCTTTATCCAGTCTATCATTGATGGACATTTGGGTTGGTTCCATCTCTTTGCTGTTGTGAATAGTGCTACAATAAACATATTGTGCATATATCTTTACAATAGAATGATTTATATTCCTCTGGTTATATACCCAGTAATGGGATTGCTGGGTCCAATGGTATTTCTGGTTCTAGATCCTTGAGGAATCACCACACTGTCATCCACAATGGTTGAACTAATTAACATTCCCACCAACAATGTAAAACCCGTTGCTATTTCTCCACAGCCTTGCCATCATTAATTGTTGTGATTTTTTAATAACTGCCATTCTGACTGGGGTGAGATGGTATTCCATTGTGGTTTTGATTTGCATTTCTCTAATGATCAGTGATGCTGAGCTTTTTTTCATGTTGGCCACATAAATTTCTTCTTTAAAGAAGTGTCTGTTCATATCCTTTGCCTACTTTGTAAAAGGGTTGTTTGTTTTTTCTTTTAAATTTGTTTTAGTTTCTTGTAAATTCTGTGTATTAGACCTTTGTCAAAAGGGTAGATTGCAAAAATATTCTCCCACTCTGTAGGATGCCTGTTCAATCTAATGATAGTTTCTTTTGCTGTGCAGAAGCTCTTTAGTTTAATTAGAACCCATTTGCCAATTTTAGCTTTTGTTACAGTTACTTCTGGAGATGTAATCATAAAATCTTTGCCCATGCCTATGTCCTGAATGGTATTGCCTAGGTTTTCTTCTAAGGCTTTTCTGGTTTTGGGTTTTATATTTAAGTCTTTAATCCATCTTGAGTTAATTTTTCTATAAGGTGTAAGGAAGGGGTCCAGTGTCAATTTTCTGCATATGGCTAGCCAGTTTTCCCAGCACCTATTATTAAATAGGGAATACTTTCCCTATTCCTTGATTTTGTTATGTTTGTTGAAGATCAGATGGTTGTACATGTGTGGTCTTCTTTTTTATTTTTTTGAAATGGAGTCTCACTCTGTCACCCAGACTGGAGTGCAGTGGCAAGATCTCGGCTCACTGCAAACTCTGCCTCCACCCGGGTTCAAGCGATTCTCCTTCCTCAGCCTCCCAGGTAGCTGTGACTACAGGTACACACCACCATGCCCAGCTAATTTTGGTATTTTTAGTAGAGATGGGGTTTCACCATTTTGGTCAGGCTGGTCTTGAACTCCTGACTTCATGATCCACCTGCCTCAGCATCCTAAAGTGCTGGGATTACAGGCATGAGCCACCGTGCCTGGCATGTGGTCTTATTTCTGAGGTCTCTATTCTGTTCCAGTTGTCTATGTGTCTGTTTTGGTACCAGTACCATAGTGTTTTGGTTACTGCAGCCTTGTGGTATAGTTTGAAGTCAGGTAGCATGATGCCTCCAGCTTTGTTCTTTTTGTTTAGGGTTGTCTTGGCTATATGGGTTCTACTTTGATTCCACATGAAATTTAAAGTGTTTTTTTTTTCTAATTCTGTGAAGAATGTTAATGGTAGTTTGATGAGAATAGCATTCAATCTATAAATTATTTTGGGCAGTATGGCCATTTCATTATGTTGATTCTTCCTATCCATGAGGATACAATGTTTTTCCATTTGCTTGTGTCCTGTCTTATTGCCTTGAGCAGTGGTTTGTAGTTCTCCTTGAAGGCTTTCTTCACATCCCTTCTTGGCTATATTCCTAGGTATTTTATTCTCTTTGTAGCAATTGTGAATGGGAGTTCATTGATGATTTGGCTCTCTGCTTGTCTATTGTTGGTGTATAGGAATTCTTGTGATTTTTGCACATTGATTTTGTATCCTGAGACTTTGCTGACATTGCTTATCAGCTTATGGGCTGAGATGATGGGGTTCTCTAGGTGTAGGATCATGTCATCTGCAAACGGAGACAGTTTGACTTTGTCTCTTCCTAATTGAAAACCTTTTTTTATTTCTTTTGCCTGATTGCCCTGGCTGGAACTTCCAATACTATGTTAAATAGGAGTGGTGACAGAGGACATCCTTACCTTGTGCCAGTTTTCAAAGGGAATGCTTCCAGCTTTAGCCCATTTAGTATATCAGTTGTGGGTTTGTTATAAATAGCAATTATTATTTTGAGATATGTTCCATCAATACCTAGTTTATTGAGAGTTTTCAACCTGAAGGTACGTCGAATTTTATTGAAGGCCTTTTCTGTGTTTATTGAGATGATCATGTGGTTTTTATCATTGGTTCAGTTTGTGTGATGGATTACGTTTATTGATTCACTTATGTTGAACCAGCCTTGCATCCCAGTGCTGAGGCTGACTTGATAGTGGTGGATAAACTTTTTGATGTGGTGCTAGATTTTGTTTACCAGTATTTTATTGAGGATTTTTACATCTATGTTGATCAGGGATGTTGGCCTGAACTTTTCTTTTTTTGTTGTGTCTCTGCCAGGTATTGGTATCAGAAGGATGCTGGCCTCATAAAATAAGTTAGGGAGGAGTCCTTACCTTTCGATTATTTCGAATAATTTCTGAAGGAATGGTACCAGTTCCTCTTTGTACCTCTGGTAGAATTTGGCTGTGAATCCATGTGGTCCTGGGCTTTTTTTTTTTTTTTTTTTTTTTTTGGTTGGCATACTATTACTGCCTCAATTTCAGGACTTGTTATTGGTCTATGCAAGGATTCGACTTCTTCCTGGTTTAGTTTTGGGAGGGTGTATGTGTCCAGTAATTTATCCATTTCTTTTAGATTTTCTAGTTTATTTGTGTAGGGTTGTTTATAGTATTCTCCGATGGTAGTTTGTATTTCTGTGAGGTCAGTGATGATAGCCCCTTTATCATTTTTTATTGTGTTGATTTGAGTCTTCTCTCTTTTCTTCTTTATTAGTTTAGCTAGTAGTCTATTTTATTAATTTTTTTCAATAAACCAGCTCCTGGATTCACTAATTTTTTGAAGAGTTTTTTTGTGTCTCTGTCTCCTTCAGTTCCACTCTGATCTTAATTATTTCTTGTCTTCTGCTAGCTTTTTGATTTCTTTGCTCTTGCATCTATAGTTCTGTCGATTTGAGATCTTTCTAGCTTTCTGATGTGGGCATTTAATGCTACAAATTTCCCTCTTAAAACTGCTTTAGCTGTGTCCCAGAGATTCTGGTACATTGTCTGTTTGTTCTCATTGGTTTCAAAGAACTTCTTGATTTCTGCCTTAATTTCATTATTTACCCAGGAATCATTCAGGAGTAGGTTGTTCAATTTCCATGTAATTGTGTGGTTTTCAGTGAGTTTCTTAATTCTGAGTTCTAATTAGATTGCACTGTGGTCTAAGAGACTGTTTGTATGATTTCTGTTCTTACGCGTTTGCTGAGGAGTGTTTTACTTCCAATTATGTGGTCAATTTTAGCGTAAGTTCCATGTGTCTCTGAGAAGAATGTATATTCTATTGTTTTGAGGTAGAGAGTTCTGTAGATATTATGAGGTCCATTTGGTCCAGAGCTGAGTTCAAGTCCTGAATATCCTTGTTAATTTTCTGTCTCATGGATTTGTCTAATATTGCCAGTGGGATGTTATAGTCTCTCACTATTATTGAGTGGGAGTCTAAGTATCTTTGTAGGTCTCTAAGAACGTGTTTTATGAATCTTGTGTTGGGTGCATATATATTTAGGATAGTCAGCTCCTCTTGTTGAATTGTTCTCTTTACCATTATGTAATGCCCTTCTTCTTTTTTTTTTTTTTAATCTTTTTTGGTTTAAAGTCTGTTTTATCAGGAACTAGGAATCCAACTCCCGTTTTTTTCGTTTTTTTATTTGTTTTTTCTGCTTTCCATTTGCTTGGTAAATATTCCTCCATCCCTTTATTTTGAGCCTATGGTATCTTTGCACATGAGATGGGTATCCTGAATACAGCACACTGATGGGCCTTGACTCTTTATCCAATTTGCCAGTCTGTGTCTTCTTTTTTTTTTTTTTTTTTTTTTTGACAGAGTCTTTCTCCGTCGCACAGGCTGGAAGGCAGTAGCACGATCTCGGCTCACTGTAACCTCTGCCTCCCAGGTTCAAGCAATTATCCTGCCTCAGCCTCCTGAGTAGCTGGGACTACAGGCACCAACCACCACACCCAGTTAATTTTTTTGTATTTTTTAGTACAGATGGGGTTTCACCATGTTGCCCAGGCTGGTTTCAAACTCCTGACTCAGGCAATCTGCCCACCTTGGCCTCCCAAAGTGCTGGGATTACAGGTGTGAGCTACCACACCCAGCCTAGTCTGTGTCTTTTAACTGGGGCATTTAGACCATTTACATTTAAGGTTAATATTGTTATGTGCGAATTTGATTATGTTATCATGATGCTAGCTGGTTATTTTGCACACTAGTTGATGCTGTTTCTTCATGATGTCAATGGTGTTTATATTTTCTTGTGTTTTGCAGTGGCTAGTACTGGTTTTTCCTTTCATATTTAGTGCTTTCTTCAGGAACTCTTGCAAGGCAGGCCTGGTAGTGACGAATTCCCTCAGCATTTGCTTGTCTGAAAAGGATTTTATTTCTCCTTCACTTATGAAGCTTAGTTTGGCCAGATATGAAATTCCAGGTTGAAAATTCTTTTCTTTAAGATGTTGAATATTGGCCCCTACTCTCTTCTGGCTTGTAGGGTTTCTGCTGAGAGGTCCGCTGTTAGTCTGATGGGCTTCCCTTTGTAGGTGACCTGGCCTTTCTCTCTGGTTTCCTTTAACATTTTTTCCTCATTTCGACCTTGGAGAATCTGATCATTATGTGTCTTGGGGTTGATCTTCTCATGGAGTATCTTAGTGGTGTTCTCTGTATTTCCCGAATTTGAATGTTGGCCTGTCTTGCTAGGTTGGGGAAGTTCTCCTGGATAATATCCTGAAGTGTGTTTTTCAACTTGAATCCATTCACCCTGTCTCTTTCAGGTACTCCAATCAGTCGTTGGTTTGGTCTTTTTACATAGGCCCATATTTCTCAGAGGTTTTGTTTTTCCTTTTTATTTTTTTTCTCTTTAATCTTGTCTGCCTGCCTTATTTCAGCAAGATAGTCTTCCAACTCTGATACTCTTTCTTCCACTTGATCAATTCTGCTATTTATACTTGTGTATGGTTCACGAAGTTCTCATGCTATGTTTTTCAGCTCCGTTGGTCATTTATGTTTCTATCTGAACTGGTTCTTCTAGTTACCACCTCCTCTAACATTTTGTCAAGGTTCTTAGCTTCTTTGCATTGGGTTAGAACATGCTCTTTTACCTTAGTGAAGTTTGTTATTACCCACCTTCTGAAGCCTACTTCTGTCAATTTATCCATCTCATCCTCCATCCAGTTCTGGCCCCTGTTGGAGAGGTGTTGCAATTATTTGGAGGAGAAGAGGCACTCTGGCCTTTTGGGTTTTAAGCATCTTTTCATTGATTTTTTTCTCATCCTCATGATTTTTTCTAGTTTTGATCTTTGAGGCTGTAGACCCTTGGATGAGGATTTTGTGTGGACTTTTTTTGTTGATGCTGTTATTGTTGCTTTCTGTTTGTTTTTCTTTCAGTAGTCAGGTCCCTCTTCTGTAGGGCTGCTGCAGTTTGCTGGGGGTTCACCTCATGCCCTATTCACTTCCGTGCCTGGAGATGTCATTCAAGGAGGCTGGAGAAGAGCAAAGATGGATGCCTGCTTCTTCCTCTGGGATCTCTGGCCTTGAGGGGTACTGACCTGCTGACAGTAGGAACACTTCTGTATAAGTTGTCTGACAACCCCTTTTGGGGGATCTCACTCAGTTGAGTGGCATAGGAAGTAGGACCCATTTAACAAGCCACTTTGGCTGTCCATTGGTGAGGGGGTGTGCTACGCTGGGGGAAAACCTACTAATCCGGGCTGTCCAGATTCCTCAGAGCACCTCTCTTGGCTGAGGGTGGCTCCCCTCCCCACTGTGGCTCTCAGGTGGGCGGCTGCACCACACTGCCCTTCCTTCCTCACTGTGGGTCATACCTGCTGCCTAGTCAGTCCTAATGACAGAACCGGGATACCTCGGTTGCCAGTGCAGGATTTGCACATTGTTTGGATCTTTTTGATGGTTGTCTCTGATTGCCGCTGCTTCTAGTTGGCTATCTTGGCCCTACCCCACATTCTTAGATTTTTTTCTTTTTTTTTTTTGAGACAGGGTCTTGCTTTGTCACCAGGCTGGAGTGCAGTGGCACAATCTCAGCTCACTGCAATTTCCACCTTCCAGGTTCAAGCAATTCTCCCGTCTCAGCCTCCCAAGTAGCTGGGATTACAGGTGCACACCATCACACCCAGCAAATGTTTGTATTTTTAGTAGAGACGGGGTTTCACCATGTTGGCCAGGATGGTCTTGATCTCCTGACCTCGTGATCTGCCTGCTTTGGCCTCCCAAAGTGTTGGAATTACAGGTGTGAGCCACCATGCCCGGCCAGATTTTTTCTTATAGAGTTGTTTGAGCTCCTTATATATTCTGGTTATTAATCCCTTGTCAGATGGGTAGTTTGCAAATATTTTCTCCAATTGTGTCATTTGTCTCATCACTTTCTTGATTCTTTTCTTTACTGTGCAGAAGTTTTTTAAACTTGATGTGATCCCATTTGTCCATGTTTTCTTTGGTTGCTTATGCTTGTGGGGTATTACTCAAGAAATTTTTGCCCAGACCAATTTACTGGAGTTTCCCCCAAGGTTTTCTTTTACTAGTTTCATAGTTTAAGGCCTTAGATTTAAGTCTTTAATCTATTTTATTTTGATTTTTGCATAAGATAAGAGATGGGGATCAAGTTTCATTCTTCTGCATATAGATAACCAGTTTTCGCAGCACCATTTATTGAAGAGACTGTCTTTTCACTAATGTATGTTCTTGACATGTTTGTCAAAAATGTGTTTACTGTAGGTGTGTGGATTTATTTCTGGGTTCTCTACTCTGTTCCATTGGTCTATGTGTCTGGCATATTTTTGTTTGTTTGTTTGTTTTTTTTTTGCCACTACCATGCTGTTTTGGTTACTATAGCTCTGTAGTATAATTTGAAGTCAGGTAATGTGATGCATCCAGTTTTTTCTTTTTACTCAGGATAGCTTTGGCTATTCTGGGTCTTTTGTGATGTCATATCAATTTTAGGATTGTTTTTTCTATTTCTGTGAAGAATGTCATTGGTATTTTTATAGGGATTGTGTTGAATCTATAGGTTGTTTTGTATAGTATGGGTATTTTAACAATATTAATTCTTCCAATTCATGAACATGGAATATCTTTCCACTTTGGGGTGCCCTCTTCAATTTCTTTCATCAATGTTTTATAGTTTTTATTGTAGAAAACTTTTACTTCTTTGGTTAATTCCTAGATTTTTAATTTTATTTGTGGCTATTGTAAATGGAATTACTTTTTAATTTATTTTTCACATTGTTTACTGTTGGCATACAGAAATGCTACTAATTTTTATATGACAATTTTGTATCCTGCAACTTTACTGAATTTGTTTATCAGTTCTAATAGTTTTCTTATATAATCTTTTGGTTTTTCCAAGTACAAGATCATATTGTCTGCAAAGAAGGATAATTTGACATTTTCCTTTCCAATTTGGATGCCCTTTATTTCTTTCTCTTGTCTAATTGCTCTAGCTAAGACTTCCAGTACAATGTTGAATAACAATGGTGAAAGTGAGCAATTTTGTAGTATTTCAGATCTATGAGGAAAAGCTTTTAGTGTTTTCATATTCTGTATAATACTAGCTATGGGTCTGTCATAAGCAGATTTTATTATGTTGAGGTATGTTCCTTCTCTACCCAATTGTTGGGGGTTTTTATTATGAAGGCATGTTGAACTTTATCAAGTGCTTTTCAGCATCATTTGAAATGATCGTTGTGGCCACCACCACTGGGACTCTGCCAGGTCAGACCTAAAGCCAGCACAGTATTAAACCTTGCCCAAGGGCCTTCCCTTTAGGATGGTGAATTTCTCAGTGCCCAGGCATGTCCAGAGATGTTGTATGGAAGCCAGGGATTGGAGTCAAAAATCTTAGCAATTCACCTTATGTTCTACTCTCTTGCATCCTAGCTGGCACTCAGACCACATGTATTAGTCAGGGTTTTCTAGAGGGAGTGAAGTAGTGGTATATACATATATATAAAGGGGAGTTCATGGAGTATTGACTCACACAATCACAAGGTGAGGTCCCACAATAGGTCATCTGCAAGCTGAAGACCAAGAAAGCCAGTCTGAGTCCCAAAACCTCAAAAATAGGAAAGCTGACAGTCTGTGGCCAAAGGCACAAGAGCCCTTGATAAACCACTGGCGTAAGTCCAAGATTCCAAAAGCTCAAGAACTTGGAGTCTGATGTTCGAGGGCAGGAAACATCCAGCATAGGAGAAAGATGAAGGCTGGAAGGCTCAACAAGTCTGCTCTTTCCATTTTCTTCTGCCTGCTTTATTCTAGCCATGCTGGTAGCTGATGAGCTGGTGTCCCCCCGATTGAGAGTGGGTCTGCCTCTCCCCATCCACTGACTCAAATGTTAATCTCCTTTGGCAACACTGTCTCGGACACACCCAAGAACAATACTTTGCATCCTTCAATCCAGTCAAGTTGACACTCAATATTACCCATACTCAGTTTTTCACACCCTTCCTTCCCCTTTCCGTAGTCAAAGAAACTTCTGCTTGTGGCTACCATCACCACCAGTCCCCAGGGGGTTCTGCCATGCCACTGTTGATGTTAGCTTAAAGCCCAAGGGCTGTACTGTCAGCTTGTGGTGAATGCTGCCAGGCCTGGAACTCACCCTTCAGGGCAGTGGGCTCCTTTTTGGCCCAGGGCAGGTCCAGAAATGCTGCCTAAGAGTCTAGGCCTGGACTCCAGGACCCCAAGGACTTTCTGGTTGCTCTACCCCACTGTGGCTGAGCTGGTACTAAGGTCCAAGACAAAGTCCCCTTTACTTTTCACTCTATTTTTCTCAAATAGAAGGAGTATTTCACTATAGCCACCATAGGTGGGAATGTGCTGAGTCTCACCTGAAGCCAGCACAGCTCAGAGCCCAAGGCCAAAGGTTTACACCCTGGGTATCACTGCTGGTTATTCAGGGCCCAAGGGCTCATTAGTCAGCAGGTGGTGAATTCTGCCAAGACCAGGCCCTTCACTTCAAGGCAACAAGATCCCTTTTTGCCCAGGACTTGCCTAGAAATGTCATCTGGGAGCTAGGGCCTGGAATGGGGCCTCACAACTCTACCTGGTGCCTATCCTGTTGTGGCTGAACTGGCATCCAAAAGGCAAAACAAAGTCCTCTTTCGTCTTCACTCTCCTCTCCCTAAACAGAAGGAAGGAATCACTTTTGTTGCTATGAGCTGTACTTGCTGGAGTTGGAGAGGAGATGGTGCAAACCCTAACACAGCAACTTTTAATGAGAATTAAAAAGAAGTTACTTTGAAGATCAAAGTCACACTTATAACACTATTCTATAATGATAAATATCATTTTATTTTTCCTTCTTAATCAAGTCAGGCTTTTGCATGTGTTCAAATTAAATGACTGCTCATAAGATTTTATATTAGGTGTTTGGGAGTGTCATTCCTCTGCTCAGAAATACCTCACTAATGGCAAGGTCATCTTGCCAGATATACTTAAGTTTCTGCCAATTTGACTTAAGACTGTAATTGTCTTTATAATGTTACACATTTTTCAAATAGGAAGTAAAAATATGTTTAGTTGCTCAAACTCATTGGAACTCATTTGTTCAGTTAATTAGTTTATCTATCACTTATTAAAGGGAATGGGACAGATAATAATGATTTTAGAATAATGTACATGTTGTTCATATCAATGGAGATAACACACACAGAGTTACGTGCACACACACAGACCACACATACACACACACACATATATTTAAAATATTTACTGCATATATGTATATATATATATATATTTAAAATGTTTACTGTCTCTCTTATGAAAAGTATAAGCCCTTAATTCATTCTCTTGATTATGGAATCATAGAAGTCTAAAAGCATCCCCAGGTTGGATGATACCAGAGTATTTCCCATATGCATGGGTGAGTAGTTAATATTCACAGCAACGGAGTTGACATGCCTTTTTTTTCCCCAGATGCATGATCTCACTTATATGGGGAATCCAAGAAGTCAAGCTAATAGAAGCAAAGAGTATAATGGTGGTTGGTAGGGGGTGGGGAGTGAGGGAGTAGGGAAATGGTGGTCCAAGGGTACAAAGTTTCAATTAAACAGGATGAATATGTTCTGGGGACTTATTGTACAGAATAATTACTGTAGTTAATAATAATTATTGTATACTTGAAAATTTTTAAGAGGATGGTTCTTAAATGTTCTCACCACAGGCAAAAAAATGATGAGTTATGTGAGGTGCTGGGTACATTAATTAGCTTAAGCATTTCACAATGTATACATATATCAAAACATCATATTGTGTACAGTAAATATATCTAACTTTGACAGTTTTACCTTAATAAGCTCTGGGAGAAAAATATAATCTCTTTTCAGCCTTTTTGTTGTTGTTGTTTTTTTTTTTTGAGATAGAATCTCATTCTGTCGCCTAGGCTGGAGTGCAGTGGCGCAACCTCAGCTCAGTGCAACCTCTGCCTCCCAGGAGGTTGCCCTGAGCCAAGAATCAAGCAATTCTCCAGCCTCAGCTTCCCGAGTAGCTGAAGTTATGGGTGTGTGCCACCATGCCTAGCTATTTTTTGTAATTTTAGTAGAGACAAGGTTTCATCATGATGGCCAGGCTGGTCTTGAACTCCTGACCTCAAGTAATCTGCCCGCCTTGGCCTCCCAAAGTTCTTGGATTACAGGCATGAGCCACCATGCCCAGCCTCTTTTCAGCTTTTTAAATATGGGAAGTTCTATGGGTAAAAATTGCCAATATATAAGAGACATAGTTTTAGAGAGTCATCAATTAGCATGGGGT
Source organism: Pongo abelii (assembly GCF_028885655.2). Classification (NCBI taxonomy): domain Eukaryota; kingdom Metazoa; phylum Chordata; class Mammalia; order Primates; family Hominidae; genus Pongo; species Pongo abelii. The sequence continues at coordinate 29,809,994 of NC_071998.2, forward strand.
TTGAACTTGTGAAGGTAAGGATGATGTATTATACTGATTTTATTACTTTAAATATAAACATTAAACATTGGCATTGAAAATATTAGAGAAACAAGTATAAAAGAGCAGAATATATATATATACATATATATATATACATATATATGGCATAGGAAGTATCCTTTTTTTAAGATGTCTAGCAATCAGGATATTTTTTATCTTTCCTTTTTGTGCATGCTTAGTGCCTTCTACTAATCATTGAAACTGAGTGTCTCGATGGTCTGATCTGTAAAATGGAGATAATGGCATCTTTACCATACTTACCTAACAAGGATTTGGTGAGGGATAAGACTTTTCAAGGATCTCCTCAAAAACCATTACATAAATACAGAGTTTTACTATAACTATGTGGGAGTATGTCCTTTGAAACCCATTAGGGAAGAGAGTGTCAGATGTCTTAAAATTCAGTGTAATATCTCATGCTTGTTCCTAAATGTATGATATTGCTATAGACATCAGTTTCGTTTTCTTTTTAATTGTAGAAGTTAATGTGATTAAATTCTAGGTTTTCATACTTCCTTTTAAAAAATTAAACATTTCTTAAATATTTAAGAATTCTTTAGTATTTATGATTTTAAATACCAAAAGAGAAACCAATTTTCCCACACTGCTCCAAAAAATAATTTTTTTCTAAAAATAAAAGTTTAAATATACTTGGAAATGGCTTATCAGTGAATGGCTCCTGTATAGGGAAGAATCTTCTCTTTTATTTCTAATGATTTAGGCATATATTATGAACTCTTTCAACATGTAGTCCTCCTTCACCTTCCAGTGTAATAATACCCTTGCCTATCTTTACCATTTTTCTTTGTTCATAAAGGTAGTATCTTTTTTTTTTTTTTGAGGGGGGGGATTTAGGCTAACCTTTGATCTCATTGATCCCACTGTCAAACATTTTACTCTTCAACTCGGGTTTGTTTTTCCAACTACATATTGAGGTCTCTATATTATATATTAGTATATTCATTGTCTTATAGGAACTCATGAAATGTGTGCTGAATAAATAATGGTCATAGCTGAGATTAAGATTATTTGTCAGAAAAACATATGACTATTTCATTAGTTAAGTTGTTTTGCCAGTATTTGATTTGATACTGTACATACCATTATAAACAAGCAAGAAAATATATTGGGTAAAACTGTGATGTCAACATTTATAAAACATATTTAAGACTAACTATAGTAAGAAATATGTGGCATATTATGTTGAAAAAACAAAGCACTGTGGATAAACATGCAAGAAGACAGAAATAAGTGAGTATGCCCATCCACTTCCTGTATGGGAAGATGAAATTCTCTAAATGTAAATTATTTACAAATTAATTTGCAGATTTTTTGCAATTCAATTACAATCTCAATAAATATTGTGGTTTTCAACAATGTAAAATCAAAATTTAATAATAATAAAAACTGTAGACTTGGTGATAGAGCAAGACCCTGTCTTTAATTGAAAAAATAAAACATAATATTAATAAATGGCTGCTGATAGTCAATATATTTTAAATTAGTTAAGATGGGATTTACCTTACTAAATATCAAATGACATTATAAAGCTACAGTTATTGAAACATAAACTATTAAGCCAAGTAGGGTATTAGACCTCAAAAACGAACCTGATATCATAGTTTCATGTGTGATAAAGATGACATTTGTCATTTGATTGTAATTATATCTGATTCTAGCTTTGGAAATCTGCCAACACTGTTACTTTCTGAGTAGCTTACTTAGTGGAGTTTACCTGTATTTTTTTTTTATAGAACCAGTTTATTTATTCAACTGTTTTTCACATTTTAATTAACTTCATACACACATCCACACACATATAGTATTTTTTATCCTTTCATTGAATTTGTTGAATACAATTTTTCTAAATTTTCTAAAGTATGTTGTCTTACAAAGAAAGCTTTTAGAACAATAAATGTGACATTGATAGTTATTTTAATTTTTCTCACATCTAACACAACTTGCATTTTTAGTTTTGGTTTTCTTTTTAAAAGAAAGATAATTGAGAAGCAAGTTTTGTTTGTTTGTTGAAACTTTTGGTGTTAGTTTTTCTTTTATTGCATTTAGGTCAAATCAGCTACTTTGTACAAGTTGTTCTTTTTTGAAACGAAATTAAATTACTCTTATTTTACAATAAACTCCATATTCAATTTTTCTAAATGGGCTAGGGATGAATAAAAGGTGAATTATTTATTAGGATGGAACAAAGTTCAGCGTTTATTCCTCAATTTTAGTAAAATTCCTATGACCTTATTTCTCTGTTTCTAATTGATTGATAAAAGAACTGAAAGCCAATGTGTTAAATTTTCCTGCTAACTATAAATTTCTATTTGATTATCACTTTATTTTTTACAGTTTTGTTAAACCCATTTTGATATTAAATTATTCAGTTCACACATTTTGCAACTATTCTGTCATCATGTATTAGATCTTTTGGTCATTCCTTTTGTGTTAACTATTTGCCTTATGTTTTATGTCTAAAATTAACACTGCCATTTCTGATGATAGGGAGGGTCCTTTACTTCTCCTTCCTCCTCCTCTTGTTCTTCATCTTCTTCTTTGCTCCTCTGATACTTGTTCCTACTATTAACTTATTTTCTTGTAAACAAGGTATATTAAAATTTTCTTTATTTTTTTCTTCTAAAGTTATTATAGACTTTTATTAATTGTCTATATCAACATATATTATTGTCACAGCCCAAGGTATTTTTGTTTTATTTTCAATATTTTGGAAGTTTATCTCTTTAACATTCCTTTTAAAAATTACCTTTTTAATGAAATAAGAACAAAGTATAATTTAACTCTGCTATATGTAAGAGGAGAAATTTTGCATACTTTTATTTTCCCATCCTTTTCTTTGTAAATATGTATGTTAGGTTTAGAAGTTCAGTCAAAGAAAATAATTCCTCTCCTGTTTTACTCTCAGAAGAGAATGACCTTTGTTCCATAATGCTTTAGGTTTTAGTGTATATCCATGAGGATGATCTCTATTCTGATTAATAAATGTGGAAATACTGGATGCTCATATGAGTACAACCTGGCATTCTAGAAATTACGGGAATACAGGAATAAGAAAAGAAAAATTTTAATTTCTATGCTAATCAAGTTTGATTTGGAAATGTTTTAAGGAGACACATCTCATTATGTAAAAATAAGGTCTTTCCATTTAAAAATACAGAAATTTAATAAAAACATAAAACTAAAAAATAATTCCAAAATATTAAATTATTATATTAAAGTATTATTTTGTTTTAAGAATAATTTTGACCCATTTAGTTTTGTAAACAAATCAGCTAGATTTAACTTTGTGATTGTTTAGATTTAACTTTGTAAGTGATTTTTAAATCATTTTATAACATATCTGTCTATTCTTTATTTTACATTCTCAGGCTACTTGAATATTCAAATATTACTTTTAAAAACAGCACATAGATGTTATATTTCTGGAACTTTTGTTTATATATGAATATCATTACATTGCTTATTAACAGAAACAATATCTTTTTGGTTATAAAGTTTCAAATCCCAAAATTTTCCCCTAAGGAATTATAGATACTTAAACCAAAGGAAGAAAGATATGTATGAGTCAATTCATGGTATTGCTGTATGCCAAATGGATCTGATTTAGTTCGTACAATTCCACAGGGCAAAACTAAGATGAAAAGGTAGAAGCTATATAGAAAGTTGGCTGGGTAAAATGTTGATCTCTCTAACACTGAGAGCTTTCTGAAAATGGAGGTAGAACTGCCTTCCAAAGTCATAAAATACAAGTATTCCTGCAGTGATTTGGTGCCTACCTTTCAAGATGTTGTGCGAAGATAGTTCACACTAGATAATTATAAAAGGTAGGAACTCCTCTTTAGGTGAGTATCTGGCTCCAAAAGTAAAGGATTCATCTTTTTTCAAAGCCAATATGTTGCTCTGTAATTTGTAATTAGATGGAATCATTAGGATATGACTACATGTATTAAGCTTCTATCATGTATCGATCTGATGATCTATCTATTTATGAATGACTATTTATATATATATTTATTCTAGATAAATAATAAAGCCCTAATTACTCTGGATAATTAATAAACGGCCTATTATTCATCAAAGTGTTGTGGCTTTTTGCTAAATTGTGGAAAGGGCAAGTTTGCATTTCAGTATCCTGTAGATGTTATGGCTTCTTTGCGGCCATCTTTCCTGAACCTTCCTTTGAGTGTCAGACAGACGGCAAGCTAGGCATTCATATTGCTCACACTGGAATCCCCAAAAGAATAGTAACCAAAGCAAAAGCCCTCTGGTGGAAAATCTGTTTGCAACTTCATTACATAGTATGTGGCTGTTAACTAGAGGGATTCTAAACAGTCTTTTAGGAGTCATTTTATACTTTTTTTTTAATTGCTGAGTTTCAAGTGTTACTTGTGTATGTAGTTTAAATATTTGGTGTTTAACATAGGAAAAAAGAGAACATTGATTTTATTGTTAAAGAATACATACCAACCACATAGAAGGGGAGAATGGAACAATATAGATTCTGCATTTCCATTTTAGAGAAGTACAACTAATTGTGTAATTTACCATTCTTATTTTAAAATGAGACATAAATTATAGCTGGGTCAGATGGAATGAAAAAAAATTAGAGGAAAATAGCAAAAAGAAGCTCAACCTTTTTCTTTCCTTGAGCAGCTGCTCTATCTCCCCTAAATAATAGGGGACCATGGTCCATGGAATTTAGTAAAAGAGAACCAAAAGCATAATAATGTTTAAAGATAGCTTGAGAACCACTGGGGATGTCTGGATTTTACTTCTTGTTCTGCCAGCTCCTATTGGATTTGCATACATTATCAGAGCTTGAAGTTTCTGTTCCGTACATTGCAGGGCATATATCATATAATAATAATGGCTCTTGATTTATTGAGTGCTTAGTATGTGCCAGACACTTTGCCAAGCTCTTTACATCGATTATTTCATTAAATCTTCATAATAATCCAATGGGTTAGAAATTTTCCACAAACTGATACTGAGATTAGATCTGCAGCCTACCTACAAGCTGACCGATACATATACCTGAAAACTATACAAATATTAAAACCCTACCTAGTTCTAAAATTGTACGAAAAATTGGCTTAGTACTTACTAAGGTCAATTGCACTTTAAATTGCCTATTCCTGATAAAAGCCATTGATTAACTAACTACACTCTTTCTGGATATCCCTGCATTCTTTCAGCCCTGGAAGGACCTTTGGACAAATGCATCCAAGGGATGGATCCAAGGGATGCACTGGATCATAATATGCAGTTTCCTCTCTTTCTTTCTTTCTCTTTCTTTCTTTTCTTTCTTTCTTTCTTTCTCTTTCTTTCTTTCTTTCTCTTTCTTTCCTTCTTTCCTTTTTCTTTCTTTCTTTCCTTTTTCTTTCTTTCTTTCCTTTTTCTTTCTTTCTTTTTTCTTTCTCTCTCTCTTTTTCTTCCCACCCTTCCTCAATGATGTGTTCTATTTCTCTTCTTCTGCCCTTGAATCAGAGAAATTTTTTAAAAATCCTATGTTTAAGAAAGACTCTACCTGGTAAGAGAAAAAAGCGTGCAAATGATAATTAATATACCAGAGGTGCATTGTATGTAACATACTGTAATGGGGGCATATATAAGAGACTGGGAAGACATTTCTACTCTACCAGAAGTAGGAGGAGAGAAGTACAGGGAAATCTTCACAGAGGTACTAGATGGGTCTTGAAGAGTAAATTGGTACACTTCAGATAGGCTAGAGATGTAGCTGAGCTTTCCAGACCCAGAGGGTAGAACCTGAAACAACCACTCTCATACTGTTTACATTCTGGATTTTACCTTGCAGGTTGATGAAATTATTTTGGATATATCTTTTTAAATCTCCAATGAGATATATTCAGAATGCATTCCAGTAGACCAAATCTTTCTGTGGCCTTGGCTGGATTGTGAGAATAAGCCATTTAAGATTTAATAGGTTTATGCTTTTAAATTTTGGAGGAACTTCTGGTGTTTTGTAGATACAACATGAAGTCATTCCTGGAGATTCATTTAGCATCAATTTTCAGAGTGACAATGATTGCCATACTGGAGAGATGACTGATTTTGGTGATTGTCCATTGTGAACACATACAAATTTTGAAATTCAAAATGGCCATTTGTTTCAGCCTTATGGAATTTTCATTTTAACATCATTTCAATTTAACAAGTTTCAAAAGGAATCTCATTTCTATTTTTATTTTTTGCACTACTAGTAAAATTGAATATATTTCCCTGCTTATGGTCAGCTTTATAATTTTCATGAGGTTTTCACATTGCTTGCTTATGTGTTTTGCTCATATTTCTATTTAAGGAATTTTAAAATTGTTGATTTATAAGAATGCTTTATGTATAAAGGGTATTTATATTTTGTTCATTATATTTATTGAAATATTTGTTAGTGTTTCAATCTACATAATTTTTAGTATATTTTCTCTCATTAAGAAATTTTAATTTTCACTGCATTTAAAAGTATTGGCCTTTTCCTTTAGACTGTATTGACATTATGTTTAGGAAGAATTTTTTTACAATTCTCATACAATCTATTACTATTTTATCAAATTGCTAGAAAAGTTCTGTTGGTATTTTGATTTGTATTGCATTTAACATATACAGTAATTTGAAGAAACTTGACATTTGTAAATATTCTTTAAATATTCAGCCTTACCATCCAAGAACATAATAAATCACTGTAATTATAATTTTAAAAATCTTACAATAACATGTTATACCCTTTAATAATAACAGTGTTAAATTAATACCTAAGGGTTGTATTTGTTTCTTGCTAATCAGTTTCTCATTTACTGGCCCCCTTTCCTGCTCTTCTTTCACCTCCTTCCAATATAGACATCCAAAACTTCACATCCTTAATCTATTTTGATTTGACTTTTGTATATGGTGAGAAATAGGACTCTAGCTTTATTCCTGTGCATATGGATATCTAGTCTTCCCAGAACCTTGTATTGAAAAGACTGTCCTTTCTTCAAGGTATGTTCTTGGTGCTTTTGTCAAAAATGAGTTGGCTGCAAATGTGTGGTTTTATTTCTGGGTTCTCTATTCTGTTCCATTGGTCTATGTGTCTGTTTTTATGTTGCTGTTTTTGTACTATAGCTCCATAGTATATTTTGAATCCAGTAGTGTGATGCCTCAGGCTTTGTTCTTTTTTGTTTTTTCAGGACTGCTTTCGCCATTTGGGGTGTTTAGTGATTCCATACAAATTTTAGGACTTCATTTTATCTTTGTGAAGAATGTCATTAATATTTTCATAGGGATTAAAAGCTATATCTCATGAAGATAGAAAGTAAATCGGCGGTTACCAGAGGCCAGGAAGGGTACGGGGAAGGAAAGATAAAGAGAGGAAAAATAGGTACAAAAATACAGTTAGAAGGAATAAGACATAGTGTTTGATAGCTCAGTAGGGTGACTGCAGTGAATCATAAACTATTTTACAGCTATTCAAAACAGCTGTAAGAGAATACTCCAAATATTCCCACATAAAGAAAAGGTAAATATTTGTGGCGATGATGGATATCCCAGTTATCCTGATTTAATCATTGTATATTATATGAATGTATCAAAATATTACATGTACCCTTATAAATGTACATCTATTATGTAACAATAAAAAATTCTGGGCCAGGCGCGGTGGCTCACACCTGTAATCCCAGCACTTTGGGAGGCGGAGGTGGGCGGATCACGAGGTCAGGAGATCAAGACCATCCTGGCTAACACGGTGAAACCCCGTCTCTACTAAAAATACAAAAAATTAGCTGGGCGTGGTGGCAGGTGCCTGTAGTCCCAGCTACTCAGGAGGCTGAGGCAGGAGAATGGCGTGAACCTGGTAGGCAGAGCTTGAGTGAGCTGAGATGGTGCCACTGCACTCCAGCCTGTGCGACAGAGCAAGACTCCGTCTCAAAAAATAAATAAATAAAATCTGCCTTATTTGTTTCTTATGGTCTGATTGTACAGTTTCATCTGTCCCAGTGATTACAGCTATTACCTGAAAGTAGATGAACTTCCACACTTACACATCGACCCAGTCAATATAGTTACTTGTCGTCTTTGCTATCATTGCCATACCAAACTCAAAATATCTACTACCAAACCCATTATCTTATTTTGGGGGTTGAATACTCTTGACTTCCATATTTTGGTTAATGGTATTTCAATATGCATCCAAATTTTTAAAAAGTATGGCCATATTTGTCTTTTTTCTCTCTTTATTTCCATAGGCAATGTACAGGCAGTTCTTAAAGACTTCAGCTCTATGAAGTTTCCAGCATCAATCCCTTTGTCTCCCACTCTCTGTTTCCATAAATACTATCATAGTTTTTGCTCTCCTCATCTCCTGTCTAGATTATTTCTTTGGCGATTAAACTAGTCTTTTTGTTTCCATCTTCTTTTCTTCCATCCTAATCAGCCTGATAAGCATCTAATTAATCTTTATGAAACAAAACATTGATTTGTTGCTGTGGTTTCAAATGCCCCCCTGCAAATTCGGATGATGAAACTTAATGGCCAATGTAACTCTGTTAAGATGTGGGGCCTTTAAGAAGTGATTAGGTTGTAAGGGCATCTCCCCTTGTGAATCAGATTTAAGCCATTGTAAAAGAGACTTCACATGGTGTTTAGTTCTCTTGCCCTTATGCCTTCTTCCATGTGAGACCACAGCATTCCTCCCCTCCAGAGGATGTGAGACGGCAGGATCTTAGAAGCAGAGGGCAGGCCTTACCAGGCAACTGAACCTGCTGGAGCCTTGATCTTGGACTTCTCAGCCTCCGGAACTGTGAGAAAACAAAATTTTTTAAATAAATTACCCCATCTCAGGTATTTTGTTACAGAAGCACAAACAGACATACCATCTCTCTTCTTTTAAGGATCCTTCAGTAGTACACAGTGGTTGCTTGCCTAACTGAGCACAAGTCCCTCAATTTAGAAGGCTCTCATGCCTCAGTTTCTTTTCTATTCTCCTTTTCAGGTGATTCTTCTCCTTTTCAAGTCATTACTGTATCTTGAAATAGGACTATTCTTGTTCTTTAGAAATATATAATGATTTCATTCCTCTGCCTAACTAGGTAAACTCCAGCTGTTCCCCTAGAGTACCATCTCGCTTATCTCTCCCCAGTGAATGCTACCATCCTTAAAGCTGTATGTAATCTCCTCCCTTCATATCTTGATTTTGGAAACTTATTATGGTATGACTTGAATATAAAGCTGTTTGTGTATTTGACTTATCTTCATTTCTAGATGTTTTAGCGCCTTAACTGTGGAGATTCATCTTATTCATCTCTCATTTTATTCAGTGTTTTGTGCACATTTGGAATCGTCTAAATATTTATTAAACCAAATCAAATAGGCTTAATTATCCTAGGAATTGCCTGTGATTCAGACTAAGAAACAAATGCCTAATTTTTATTAGATTCGAAATGTGACTCAGTTAAAATAAAACCTAAGGTAATGCTGACTTTTTTTTTAAATTTTGCCTTTACCTAAGTCAAGTTTTAATTTAAGGTGAGCAGCTGGGAACCTCTGATTATAAAATTCTGTATGCCAATGGGTTTTTTATAGTAAAAAAGAGTTATTTGTTAGAAATGCATTAACACATATAGGTATTTGATTCAAAAGCTGTGATTTATGACTTAGACTGGAATTTTATGGGAACAATGTCATATAATACCTGAAAATGCCATTTATTTTCATGCACTATTTAAATTACACTTATACCAAGTTACAGCAATATTTAAAAAGAAATATTCAGTGCCTCCTCACATTTGCCACATTTTTATCACAGTTGAATTGAATTCAGAATTACTGAATGGGAAATATTTATTCTAAAAATGTTACAGTTGAATAATTAATCAAATGAGAAAAATGTTCAGGTGTATATTTTTATCTTCCTTTGTTCTATAATTTTTTTATTTGTAAAATGAATATATTCATGCTTCTGGATTTTTCCTTTTGAGTAGGATTCATAACATATCTCTAAACCCATAGCACATCTCACAAAAGGTAATATAAATACAATTTTCTGATGAATGTTGTGAGGGCTAGTTTTTCAAAATGGATTTAGACTGGAATATTCAAAGGTGGAAGTGCTTTAGCTAAAATATTAACTTCCTCTGAAGGAAATCTAAAAACAGAAATTAGTATATCCTGTTGGAAAGAAACAAGTATATATCTTAAAGTCATGGATAACTTGGTATATCAGTGAATGTGAAATGAAATTAAGGTAATGAAAACACTTTCTGAATCTAGAAGAATGATCAGGGATTTACTCACAGCATTTCTTCATCTTTTATATGTTGTAAAAGTAAAGCATTAAATATCTTAGTTTTGTCTTTTGTCTAAAAATAGCTGCAATTCAGTTGCAATTCAGTGTCTATAATTTTAAATTCAGACAAGTAATAGGAAAGTTTAATATCTCCCTTTATTACCAGTAATTTCTAAACTTGCCTGATTATTAATGAACCACCGAATCATATGCTTTTTTTAAATCGGATCCTGACACCTTCCTTCTACTTTCAATTAGGAGTAGCAAATATATTTTTATTATATATTTACTGTGTAAAACATGATGATTTGAAGTATACATACATGTGTAATAATTTAATTTAGCTAATCAACATTCATTACCTCACAGTTATGATTTTTGTGGTGAGAACCCTTAATCTCCTCTATCTTTGCATTATTTTATTATTATTATTATTATTTTTTAAGACGGAGTCTCGCTCTTTCGCTCAGGCTGGACTGCAGTGGCGCTATCTCGGCTCACTGCAAGCTCTGCCTCTCGGGTTCACGCCATTCTCCTGCCTCAGCCTCCGAGTAGCTGGGACTACAGGCGCCCGCCACCACACCCGGCTAATTTTTTCTATTTTTGGTAGAGACGGGGTTTCGCCGTGTTAACCAGGATGGTCTTGATCTCCTGACCTCGTGATCCGCCCGCCTCTGCCGCCCAAAGTGCTGAGATTACAGGCGTGAGCCACCGCGCCCGGCCTATCTTTGCATTTTTGAAGAATGCAATATATTGTCATTAACTACAGTCACCATGCTATACAATGGATCTCTTGAATTTGTTCCTACTAACTGTAATTACATATTTGATTGACATCTCTATTTGACCCAGAATTTTTGTTTGTTTGGGTTTTTTTCCTTTGGGGTGGAGGTGTTACTTGGTTGTTTTGCTTGCTTGTTTTGCAATGGAGATACAGATCCGGCATGGACTTAGTGGCATCTACACCTCGATTTTTCTGGAGACCGATGGTAGGCGTTTCTGAAATTTCTGATGATTTGATAGATCAGAGCTCTAGAATGTAGGTTCTTTGTAGATTGGAACAATGTAAACTGACCCATATGAAAAATGAACTTGTAACCAACAAACCAAATGAGTAGGTTAGCAATAAAGGCATCCTTTTTAAAGTTGATCTGAAAAATCTGAAAAGTTCAACTCTTTTTAAGCCGTATTCAGAGCCTTTAGTCAAAAACATTTCTAAATAAATCCAAATAACACTACTTCTAAAAAAATATCCATAGCAGCATTTTATTCTTCATTTGGATCTGTTTATATGACATTCTACTGTGTGCTCCTGGTACCCAGGAGTCTTATTTTCTCATAGAACTTGCTTTTGTGTGATAACGGACAAACAAGATGACTTTAAATGGTGAACCTGTTCTGAAAGCCAGTATTATACTTTTTAAAGGACTTATGGTTAAAAGAGTTTGGAAAATGTTGTGTTAAAGTTCAACCAGTTTCTTTTCTAAAGGACTACAGTCATCCCTCAGTATCCACAGGGAATTGATTCCAGGACTCCCAAAGATACCAAAATCCCAGACTCTCTAGTCCCTTATATGAAATGGCATAGTATTGGCATATAACACACATACATCCTCCTGTAAACTTAAAGTCATCTCTAGATTATATATAATACCTTATACAATGTAAACTCTATGTAAGTTGTTATACTGCACTGTATATGGAATAATAATGACCAGATAAAAACTTTGTGCAGGCTCGATATACATGTAACCATCCTAGTTCATGTCATCCAGAAAGTAATATTTTCTGGAGTTTTAAAAATATGATCTGTAGCTGGTTGAATCAGCATATATAGAACTCATGGATACAGCAGACTGACCATACTTAGAATTTTTAATATTTTAATCTTTGTTATGAATCTCCAAGAGGAAAACATAGTATGTAGCATTTCACAATATAATTTGTCTGTGAAAATCTCTTTGCACAGACTATGCAGCAGCTCCACTGTTCAACAGAACATACTTTGTAAATGCTGTTCTACAACATGCATAACTAATTATGAAGGGTATAAACCTACGAATTCACAGCAAGAAAAGCCACATATCTAGACTATGTTTCATGATAGCTTTATGAAAGAAGTTAAACTGATTTGCCAAAACAGAACCTTAATATAATCTTGATAAAAGATCTATGTGACAGGCATTCTGTAGGAAAATTATAATTTAAGGAATATGTATTCACATTGCTTCCAACAAGAGAAATAAATATATTGACAATTTGACAGCAATAATATGAAATTTTACTTGGCATTATTCTTGCTATTTATGAGACCTTAAAAAAGAACCTCTAAAATAAGGAATAAGGCAAGCATATCCATCATTTTGAAATATAGAAGAGTATAACTGAACAAGAAGCCACATTTTTTATGCAGGCTAAAGAAAGAGCAAGTATGCAGAAAGCCACGAATTAGTTTTTCTGAATATTAAGCTTTTTGAAAGCAAGAATTATATCTTTCTAGGGCCTACATGGGTGCCTGGCACAAAAAGACATCCACAAATATTTCTTAACTTCAGTTAAATTTAGAGAATTGTCAGGCAATAGTTAACAGGATAGGGCCACTAAGGAATGATATTCATTGGGTCAAGTTGTCCTGGTTCTGCAGAAGCTAATCCAGCTGCAAATGCTGCCTGAAAACTGGGTGTTTGCCTGTATGTGTTAATATTCAAAGGACTAAATGAGTAGAATTTCTGGCAAATGGTCACTAGTGAAGACAAGTTTCAGCTTATCCAAGCTAATATGCAAATTATAGTCTCAGAAAATTTGAAATAAGTAGCACTCAGAAGTAGAAACCTTATTCTTGTGTCTGAAATGGCAAATGGGCTATTTGCTATGGAGTGGAGCCTCAGGAAGAACTTTAAATTCCAGGCGGGGAATAGTGAAACATTAGCATATCAGGGTCTCATGTCGTTCACCCAATGCCCAGGGCAGAAATCCAGTTATAGGAGGTAGGTTGTGGCATGAGACATTGGGCTGTGAGATTGTACAAAATTCTTAGAAGCCATGGCTTCCTCAGCTTTGTCCTTCATGGTGGAGAACATAGTTAAACATTAGCATATCTGGGTCTCATGTTCTCCACTCGAAGTCCAGAGCAGAAATCTAGTTATAGAAGGTAGGTTGCGGCAGGGAATATTGGGCTGCGAGATGATACAAAATTATTAGAGGCCATGGCTTTGTCACCTCTATTCTTCATGGTGGAGAACATGTGACTTTTCCACTTCAGAACAGGCTTGGTTTTGGTGATGTGGACAGAAATGGTTTCCTAGGAAGCAGACTGGCCGAGATTACTAGATAGTGTGTTATATCAAGTCGCTGGAGGGCATGGTCCACTTTGTAAGTGCGTATTTAACTAGCTTAGGGACCTCATTTTTCTTTGACAGATTCTATCCAAATTTCCATAACTAAAAAAAAAACAAATTAGAAATTCAAGATTAAATTCTTAATTCCACGTAGGAACTGTATAATAGAGTTATTATATTACTATATTATTATTTGATATTATTTGATATATTTGATATTTGATACTATATTTGGTATTATTTGATAATATTATTATATTAGAATTTTATATATTTATAATATAATATAATTATGATATCAGAATTCCCTAGTCTTCAAATCTACATCTGCAAATCTATAACTTAATCTTCATCTCTGACCCTTTCCAAATTAGACTTTATGTTTAATCTATGTTTTAGACCATTTTAAGAATATATCTCCCTCCTCTTTTTCCAAATTATGTGCTTAGGATATCTTAATTCTTATAATAGATAATTATTCTAGTTTTTCGAACCTAGGTACCTTATTTCTGGAAACAATTATCTCAAAATAACATACCTCACTTTTTGTGGTCACATTATGTTTGCGGTTGTTGATCCTGCACTTTAAAAGCAGTTCCTATTTCATGAAGTCATATACTTTCTCAATAACTGAGAGCTAAAATGTTAGAAGGGGTCTTTCGGACCAAGACCCATTATAAGTCACCAAATATCTTTTATGGGAGTCAGAATGTGAAGGCTATTTTGGACATCAAGGCAATAAAGGAGACAATATAAACTATGGGAAAATAAGGACATTAGAAGAAGAAAAATATGAAGAAAATATTTCAGAAAAAATAAGACTTCCAAGACTCTCTTCAAAAAGTGTCTTTTCTATGGTGGTGTTTGCTCTTATAGAGAAAACTGTGAAAACAGTCATGCATAAGGCTATGAACAGGAGTGCTATGTTTGGAAAACATGCACAAACTTATCAAATATTTTCTTTTTCTTTTTTTTGTGCATCTTGATTTCAGTTGTCTTTATTTTCACAACTTGAAAAATTCTTTTGAAATATTTTAACAGTGTATTAACCCCAAGAGGCACAGGAACTATTTAACTTATATTTGGTGTTTAACTTAAAGGATAAATTACCTAATTAATTTTACTAGGATTTCTTATTTCAGAAGTTCATTCCAAGTAAGGTATTGTGACTTAAAAAATAAACTACATAAAAATAATACACCACTCAATCAATTCACATATAGTATATATACAGTATATAATATGTAGTATTATTTATATTATATGTATACAATTAGTATATTACATATTATATATTTTATCATGAATTTATTGACATCAGCACTGATGATTTGTGTAACTACATTAATAAATGTCTATTCCTTGCTTTTCTCATTGATGCAAAACAAAGGCATTACAGTTTTTTACGCCATTTTCTGTTTAGTTTATATAATGTGAAGGATGTTGGCATGTAAATTCAAATTTCATGTGCGCAAGAGAATAAAGTTTAAAATATCACCTGAATATCACCCGATATCTTTTTTCTTTTATATGATGGGAAATTTCTAACTTACTGATCCATTTATTTGAATAAATAGTGTTTTATTTTAAAAGTGACAAACTATAAAATGTAGTGACTTCAATAATGATCATAAATGAGCCATTTTAGTTCTAAGAAATATTGCTGCCAGTGGAAGTCCTTGCTGTATTTAGGGGGAAAAAAATCCCAATAGATAATGTACTGTATTACAAAAATTCTCACAAAATGAATATTTAAATAGATATAATCTTTGGATTGCATTCTCAACTCAAATAGTTTTGCTTCGTTTGCAATTTATGGTCAGTGGGAGTTTATCTGTAGTGATGCTTATGTTGTCAACACGACAATCAGATTGAAGACATTTTACAATGCAACTGCCATTGCAATTGCTCTTTCTGTAGAGATAGATATATAAGTGAGTTATGCTACACATTCTTTTGTCTACGCTTTCTTCATTTAACTATTTGATAGCACCTTTTTACTAACAACCACTCCTCCCAGAATCATTGAAATAATATGCTTAGAACTTCAGAAAATCCCAACAAAATTCTGTCTTTTGTTTTTAAAAGGTCCAAAATTTTATCCTAGTTGAAAATGTCATCTGCAAAATCCTCAATTAGAAAAGCTATCCACGGGTTGTGGACTATGAGGCCACATTTATTTATTTTGACTGTTGTGGATGTAATAAATCATTCTAAAATAATGTTGGCATTTATGCATTCCACTAAATGACAGTTTAACAGCCTGTCCCGTATACTGCTGCTTGAGTTAAGGATTTGCTATCACATTTTCCAGCTTAGTTCTCCCAGTCTTAATACACCAGATAGGGGTAATGTCAATTGCAGAAGTGCCAAAAGAGCAAAAGATGGCTAATGTGTTCATTTTTTATGGGCAATTTAAAACTCCATGCCATTGAGCACATTTCTCTGAGTGACTCTCATAGCTCACAGTGTTTGCTTCTTTCTTCTTTCTTTGGGCTACGTGAAGCCTTTTTTTGCTGCAGGTATGGCTTTCAGTTTGATTTAAGTCTGTTTTCTCTGCCAACCAACAGGTCCACAGAATGCATTAGCAAGAAAGATATCATAATTGAAATCAATACCGTGACTATGAAGAGTGTTTCTATGATGAGTTCTGGTCCTGTGTATTTTATATGCTGCCATAACCATGTTGATGTAATGGATTAGACACTTCCATCGATTCAGTTCACACACACACACAAAGGCACATGCACAGCCCTTGACTAACATTTCTTTTTTACTGAATTTATTGTGGCCTCCCAGTTGTTTGATTAAACTGAACCAATCGATACATAAAAAGAAAATATTCACTTGCTCTTCCAGGTCAAAAATGTGATTTAAGGCACCACAATGAATGCTTTTTTTTTAAATATAAAGGTTCTAATTCCCATGTGCAAATGAGCATAGATTTCAGTTTATCACTGCTATATGCACAACATTTTTACCTCTTGTCTTCTAATCATTGATTCTTTAAACTTTCACAATCATCGCCAACTGCCCATATTTTCCTCCAGTAATTTATAAGATATACTCTTCCCAGCACTTTTCCCTTCTACTATGTCCTGTTCTTTCAAGTGCAAACTTTTGACCTCCCTGTATTTTATTTTTCTATATGAAATGGGAAATTCTAAAGGAGAATGTTACTGTTAGATATCATAGCTGTATAACCCACCTCTGAAATTATTTTCTGGCTTTTGAGGGTATCTTGATCAGGTAGCATCCTGGCCCTGATAATAAAGAAGCAGCAATATCAGCCACTCTCAGGATATCCCTGCCTTGTTTACGGCCAATAAACCATGAGAAGAATTATGACATTTCCTGTAGAAGAAAGAGGATCTCTTCACTTTTAAAATTCCCCATGTCCTGAAAAACACAAGAAGGATGTACAGAACATGTCATTTAATCCCTCTGGTGCTCACATTTAAACACTAGTTTTTAGAGTTTTGGAATATACACTTACTGTGTGTTTATAAGTAAATTACATTTTATAGAAAGATTGGGAAATAAGCTGATTTGTTTCCATTCTGTGATTTGTATCTTTTTTACTGTAGCACCACATTGCCAAAAGAGATTAAAGCATGTGGGTACCATTGGCCCTACTTGCAGAGAATGAATTTACACTTACATTTGGACAATTATACCTTACAGCTTTTCTGTTTCCTTCATATATAAAATAGCTACATTAGTAGATGACACCATTTTCTTAGTATTCCCCTTTTATAGAGCTATACCTCTGTGGGCTCCTAGTAAATTCTACAGGCTAATGGGAAAGAAAATGAGAAAATGGGCCAGATGGACCTATAGTACCATCTTTGTATTATCATTCATATGGAGTTGGAAAAGCTCCCAGAGGGACTTTTCTGAAACACATTCTAAGATTTTTCTCTAAAGAAAATGGAATTCAATAGTTGGAATTGAACAGATTTTCTTCGGGTAGATAGAAAAATCCTTTAGTGTATTTTCAAGTGTAGACAAGACTTTGCAAACTGATACAACATCCTTGGAAACTGATGTTTACAAATGATTGGGAATGACTGCCTTGAATATCTGTACAACTTCCACTATTATCAGCTGTCTCTTTGTTCAGGCAAAGAGAATGTCATGGTCCATCAGCAATTTTGTTCCATTGCTTTTCTGCATGAAAGTATAAAGAATTTCTTGCTCAAGCAAAGTTTAGATTTACTATGAAAGATGCTGACATAATTTTTGAAACTTCTTTCAATAGCTCTTACTTTCTCTGTAATATTAAAATTGTATCCTCCTATCTAATACTTCAAAGTTTTTTTCAAGTAGGAAAAACATTTTTTTGATTAATTTCCTCATATCTTCTAAAATATAAGTCAAACATAATCCTCCTATGTCTTCTGAGCACATTTAAGATGTATGTCTAAAAGTAAAGCTTGGTCTGTTCTTTTAAAATGTAAACGTTGAGGATTGAATTAGGGAACATTGCATACTTTAATTGCAAATAATGCAAGCTAAAGGATTGCCATTTTTTCCATTGAACAAATTCACCATACTGTGTGGAGTGTAAGTTTATAAAAGCCATTTTTTTCAGAGGTAAATGAAGCCAGTACTAACATAAAATGTTTAAAATAAATATATAATCACTGAGAATATTTATGATGTCTGGTGATTCCTAGAGATATTTATTTTTATTAAGTATTTGATAAGTGACCACTTATAAACTGAGCTAGGTAATAATTTTACATTTATTGACTAATAGAGAAGAAGAAAAGGAAGATAAATGTTTATTATACAAATGTCCTCTGCTTCTTTTAAAGAGAAAAAAAAGGATCCAGGAAAAATGTGTGTGCTTCTTAATAAGTCACTATTCTATCACTAGTTGCCAAATAGATACTCAGAAAACCAGGCAGAAGAAAGGCATGCTGACTTATTTCAATTTTTGTGCTTATCTGTTTATTTCCTTGAAATTGTTTGATCACTCTGGCTTTTCATTTTCTGTATCTTTGTGGCTGCATGAACTATTTCTGAAGATTGGCTCAATATATCAGAATACCATCTCTCCTGCCTTGTTAATTTTTTTCTAGAAAAACACAGGGGTTCCTAAAATAACTCTACTTCCATCCTCCTTTATTGAAGATTCTCCAACAAATTGAACTCTCTAGGAACTTTCATTTAATGAGGATGACTAATGTTTACTTAGCTTTGAAGGCATGTATTTTGAAGTCTCCAAGATTAGAATCTGTTGAAGTGGGTAAGTAATAGCATAAGAATGTGTTTGCTATGCTTTGCTTACAAATGTCATTGCACAGGGCAAAACTTTGCATACAGCTTCAGATTCAGAGTGACTATGAAAAAATTACAGATAAATTTTAGTTCTCTGTATATTTGGTCTGCATAATTGAGTGTGTATGTGTGTGTGTAAGGATCCAGTATGAGAATTTTCAAAGTAAGTGCTTTCTCTACTATGACAAAGGATTTGTTATAGACAAATTCCTTGATAAACAAATGTATTCACATTCTCATTGAAATGTATCTGGTTCAGCGCTGTCAGTAAAACTTTCTGCAATGATGGAACTGTCCTATGTCTGTGCTATTCAGTATGGTAGGTACTAACCTCATGTGGCTTTTGAGTACTTGAAATGTGGCTAGTGTGACTGAGGGTTTGATTTTTAAATTTTATTTAATTTTAATTATCTTAAATTTAAGTAGCCACTTATAACTGGAAGCTACTATATTGATCAATGCAGATCTAGTTGATATATGCACGCATACTTGACATGATTAAAATCAATATTCAGTATATGCATGTGTATGTATATATATAGACAAGAATCTTTAGATATCCAGAACTATAGGAAGATACACAATTTTTTTCTAAATCCAGTTCATGTGTACATTGTACATGAACAGAATGAAAGAAACCAGTTATATCAAAAGAAGAAACATGAAGGAGGCCATAGCAGATAGCAGTTGAGAGTCTAGGCTTTAGAATATGTCAAACAGGTTCAAATCCTAACTCTGCCCCTCATATGCCATGCTAACTTAGACAAAATATTGAAGTTTTTTTAGTCTCATTTTCCTATGCTGTAAATGAAACTAATGAGATTATGTATATATAATGTACTTATTACTCAACACAGAGAAATAATGAGTTTAATAATAATCCTGTTCACGATGGTGTTGTCTTCATACATATTGACTTATTTAGCAGTCATAGAACTTTTATTAAAAATACTATCTCCATTTCTCAGATGGAAAGACTAAGCTCAAAGTTATTATTTTCAATTTTACTCAGCTAATCCAAAATTTGGATTACTTCTAAATACATATTCTTTTCATTATGCTACAGTGTCTTCTTTGGTAGAAACCAGCTAAACTCTGGTTAAAGTCTAAACTCTTAGTTTGGTGCAAAGGTAATTGCAGTTTTTGCCACTGAAAGTAATGGATTAAAAAAAATTAAGCATGAGAATGCAAAGCAGAATACTAACCTGGACCTTTAAAATAGAGCAAGGAAGAAAGAAAGGAAGGGAGAGAGAGAAAAAGGAAAGTAACAGTAAAGTTAGCAAGCAAGAAAGGAGGAGACAACATCTCCTGAATTTATATTTGAGGAATATGCATTTGCTCACTTCTGGGAGAGAGAAGGAAGAGTGAGTGGGTAAGAGAAAGCGAGAGAATGTGAATCACATGAATATGAATGGTCTGTCTTGAGAATACAAGCCTTGCCTGTCTCTTCTGACTTCTTCAAAGCAAGAAATGCAAGAAAAAGTTTTCAGAAGATATAACTTTTTAAAAAGTATAACTCTGTTGTTAATTAGTATCTCAGGCTTAGACTAACCAAATTAGCAGCTCCTTCTTCCTTAGAGTCGTGGTGGAGAGAGCAGAGAAAGGCCTGATCACAAGAGGGTCCAAGTTTCCTCTCCTTTGTTTGACAATGGCAGGAAAACCATGGCAGTACACCTTTAAAATTATTGTGTGTATTTTACTCCCTTAGTGGTACACAATTTAACAGGTGCTCTCTGGAGATGAGAGGGATTATATTTATAACTCAATGGCAGGGAAAATACTGTCCTCAAACTAAAAAAAAAAAAAAAAAAAAAAAAAGGAATTTGGAGTTTTTTCGTAAATCCAACTAATCTAAATCATGATTACAAACCAATCAGTAAGTGACCCTGATGGGCTACAGTAATTAATTGCAAAAGCACAAGTAGTGTATATTTGTATAGTCCATGTAGACTGAATAAATATTATTTAGCCTGTACATATTTGCTGCAGTTTTTAAAGGCTTACAGGTAGAGTGTGATCAAAGATTGATTTAGAACAGAATTAAGAGTGCTTATGAAATTTGCATTTTCTCAATCAACTTACATGAAAAGTACAGGCAAATACTTGGGGAGGAATCTTCATCATTTTGAGTGAATGGAACCATCATTTAGAATGGTACCATTAAGCTGGATCTAAGTTCTTGGCTCTATTATGGCCTTCATGATAGTCTTTCTGGAGCTAATATTCCTCTCTTAGTTATGTGATATTTGCCCTTAAATTTAGACTTCCTGTTTAACCAGATAGAAATCTCATGAAAAAAATATAAAAATATAATATTTCTCCAAATATCACAAAATACTCATGGAAATAATTTGTATCAGGAACATGGATGTGAGTCCAACATTCATAAAACTCTACCAGTTTTATACCTAGTGGCTTTCTTCTCTCTTCTCTCTCTGAGTCTACATAAAACAAATTTTACATAGGTGCAGAAGATTGTAATTCTGTCACATTAAGTACACACATGCAGCTCCTGCATTTAAAGTAATATGGTAACTTTTTAAAGAAAAACTACAAAACTTGCAGTTAATTATAATGGCACAAAAACAGTATATTGGCATCTCTCTCCCAACTCATTAGTTCATATAAACGGCATCTATTATAAAGAAAGCCAAGTCATTCTTTATTTTTTTATTCTTACAGCTAAATTTTCCATATATTAACATCACATCAAAGTGATGGAGTTCGAGGATAGAAAACAGAACGATAAAGTAATATTATTACTTTATTAGATTCTACTTTACAAATCTGTGGTCTAGGGACTAGAAAAGTATGAGAAAATTGCTCGGTATTTTTGCCTTGAGCTTTATATATTTACTTAAAATCTGCTGAATCAATGCTGTAAGTTATTGAGACACATGGCTAGAGCTGTAGCCACCTCCAAGAGCCCAAAGCCATTAGAAACTGGAAAAATATTGAAATATCTGGACCTTGAATTTAATACAACCAAGTCAATGTGAATTACTCATGGCAGAAAGAACATAAATTGTTTCCCTCTTTAAAGGGCAAAGGAAATTAATTCAGTATTTCTTCTTGTTTGCATTAAAGTGGCTTTAGGGCATGTTAATTGGAGATTCTTTTGAATTATTTATACTTGTAACCCTAAAGCTAAGGAGATAAGTTGGTGGAATTTTTTATTTTTGAGTGAGTAGTTTCACAGCTTGCCTTCCATGATTATAAGCCTGGGAGAATGAATCTGTTTACTTATCTGTTGAAATAAAATATAAATACACTGAGAAAAGTGTTCATTTACTGAAATATTTCCATTATCGGGTTAACCTTGCCATGGTATTACTGCATGCCATCATACTCCTGGTATATTCTAAAACAGCTCTGATTTCCTTTTTCTGATGTACTCTTTCAACATGGAAAATGTTTTAACCATATACTTATACAAAATTCCTCCAAGACAGAGAGCTTTACGGTTACAACTTACCTTAACAATGACTTAGAATTCAAAAAGGTTTATTAAATTAAACTATTACTAAAGGTGATTTTATTTTTGTATTTTCATTAAAATAAATACACAAGTCATAAAACAAACTATTTTTTAAGACCATTAGAAAGTAAATCCTGATTTTTATTTCAGAAAATATGGCCATTATACCTAGTGTAACAAAAAGTTCATGAGACCACCTGCAGTATGAAAAGAAATTCCCAAGGGAAATTAAAGCTAAGAGCTAGTGGGAAGTGTCTTGAATTTATATGTGCATGACAGATGACTCCAATGGAGACAGAATGAATGATATGTACAAGTCTGAGAGCATCCTTTTGGCACCTAACCTAGGCCTCATATATATCAGTTATTCAATATATATTTGATGTATGAAAATCTCTAATGTATTAGAACTAAAGTCAATGTCATCATAAAATGTTTAGAGAATGGATAAATAAGATCACGAAAGGACGCTTTGAAAAATTGGGATGGAAGATTGGCAGCACAATTTCATAACTGCTTTCAAGATTACATAAGCTTATTACAGGTATTTTTGCTCTCTGTCGTGAATAGAACAGGAAGAAATATGACATATGGAACACATGCATTTATCTCTACTGTCTCCTGCAACTTCATTAAATTGGTTGTACAAGAACAAACCCAGAAAGGACAAAGAAGAGAGTTAATAAGAGTAGAGAAATGATATCAATAAAATGATGGGAAATGGAAAGCAGATGGTCAAGTGCTAAGGACTTAGCAGAGCAGAGGAAAAGGAAGCCTAAATGCCTGCAGAAGATTAAGCAAGTGTGAAGTGAGCTTATTAAAGGTGCAGATCCCCCAAATGCTCAGAAATTAGACATTATATGCCTATGAGGACATAGGTTAATGGTGAGACTGAAAACTAGAGTATTGTTCAGAAGTCTAATAAGAAGCAGTTAAAGGCCTAGGTCTCTCCACCCAGCCAACATAGTGATAGCAAGTTTATTCTCCGTGGAAGTAAGTGAGGAAAGTTGTGTACTCCAGGAAACCAGATACAGAGAAAGAAAGGGGAGGCACCATCTTGAACCCAGGAAATGAGAATTAATTATGAGCCTATCTCCCTACCCCTCACATCTTTTCTCCTCTTTACCTCCTGCCCCCAAGAACCTTGAAATAAAGGTTATAATTCTAGCTTCCTTAAATAGTAGATTGCAGTTATATCCTGAAGAAAGAAGCCCAGTGAATAACTAAGATTTGCCATAAGATATATCATCATAAAAATGCTTTAAATAGATTTAACACAGTATTAGGATTTGTGTCTATAAATTCAGTTGCATATAGTTCTCCTCCCCCCACCCCACATGCAGTAGTTATAGAGTAGGTTATTATTATTTTTGGTCCTAAGGCTTGTGGTGATTTTTAAATCAAAACGAAAATTCAAAACATAAAATTCTCTTTTAATTGCACTTGTAGTATAAATGACAATTGTACATTTATAAAATCTACAGGTTCTTAGGAAAAACTGTATACATTCTGACATTAGTTTTTACAAAAAGTAAACCAGCAGTAAAATAATGGACAGTGGCCCAATCCTGCTGTAAAAGCAGCTATACTCTGAGATGGGCATGGAAATTAGGTGCCATTGGTAATATTCACATAAGCCAAAAAGCAGACTTTGAATTTCCAATCTACTTATTCATACATGCATAGAAACATTACCTGGTCTCTGTGAGGCATACAGAAGAGCCAAGTTTCATGCAAAACATTAAAAAAAAAAAAACCCTATTTCTCTTTCGGTTTTCAAAATATTGGCAGACACTGCAAGTCTATTTTTGGAATTAAACATAGCTAATTATTTTTAGGCATGGCACCAAATGTTTATGTCTTCAGACTCAGCAATTCTCAAAATTGGTTTCTGGACTTTTCTTTTGAACTCATAAAGCTCATATTCCAGAGCTGAGACATATACATAAACTTCAAACATAGGTACCTTTTTTAGCTTGTTATGAGTCAGGGTGAGGATGAAGAAAGAGAAAGATTATTTAGAAGGGAGGGGAACATTTTTGTTATTGAATATTGGAAGTGAGAGGGGAGACTTTTTTTACTCTCTATGAGGAATTTATTGATAGGTTATGTATTTTATTTTCAAGACCAATACCTTCTCATTGTAAGAAATGAAACAGGTCCTTTAAAAATAAATAAAATTTGAGGAAAGACTTTTAAAGCCATTAATTAGCCTGTTTAAAATCCTTATAAATCTGTGACAATTTATGTAAAGTAACAGAAGATTGTGAAATTGGTATTTTAAGAATCCTAAATGATATTAAACAGCCTTAATCTTCTTAACAAGCTGTGATTACTTCAATTGACTATGTTTACGGTGGGAAATTGGAAAATGTACTTTCTTTGACTTGAATTTCAGGGCTAACCTGAAAGTACTTTTAGTTTGAATAGCAATTATTTACAGATGATATTAAAAATTACCATATTTAAAGTGAAAAATTATCATTGTAGTGCTATTGATAATAGCAAATGCATAATGCATGGGACATAAATCAGATTCTATAATTAAACATTTAACTTGTGAAGGTGTAATTTTAAAAACTGTTTCATACCTCTAACAGTTAAAATAAGGAAATGAGAGAAATATTTATCTATGCCCACAAAAGGTATACATAATGTGTCTACTGTTGACTAATATCCAGGGTCTAAAATGAAATCAAATAATTCCATCTTAAGTGAACAAAAACTATACAACTGTGCAGAAATAGTAGGGTTTGTATGATAACTAGGTTGGCAGAAATAATTAAGCCATTGAACCAGTTATAACCTAGTAATTGAAGATTCCTTCCAAAATCACGTTGAAAGAGATTACATTACATCCTTATGGTCTTAATAGTAATGCTTCAGATTATAAACACTGGTATTATTCTTGTCTTTTCAAATTTATCAAAACATAGTTTTTGTGACTTATGCATTTTAAAGAGCTAGTATTTTTATCTATCTGTGGAAATATACCTATTAAGTACATAAGTAAACTTCGTATTATGCAGTCATTCTAGTTCAAGATTGCAGAAAATCATAGATAAAAATTAAATAAGTTAATATAAGGTGGTGATTTTTAATCTCTAGATAGACTGCCTTTAGCTTCCCTGTGAGTCATTTTGAAACCTTGGACAGTACAGGCTGAGACATTTCTCAAAGTGACAGACGTTTTATCACAAAGCACTGTTTAAAAGTATTATATTTAGTATCAAACTAGGCATTTTCATATTTTTTGTGCTTGATTTGGATATTACTAAACTTAGAGAAGACATACTACTCTTGGAGATGAGTGCTAAGAAAATGTGCTGATCATTTGGAGAAGGCTTTCCAGGATAATTTCTTTTTGTGTGCTTCAACAGCTTATTCTCAACTTTATAGGTCAAACACTCAACTTCCTGAGATATAATTTCTTCCTTCCTCCTTTTTTTTTTTTTTTTCGAAACAGGATCTCACTCTGTCACTGAGGCTGGAATGCAGTGGCATGATCTCAGCTTACTGCAACCTCCACCTCCTGGGTGCAAGCAATTCTCCCACCTCAGCCTCCTGAGTAACTAGGATTACAGACAGACACCACCACACCTGGCTAGTTTTTGTATTTTTAGTAGAGAAAGGGTTTTTCCACGTTGGCCAGGCTGGTCTTGAACTGCCCACTTCGGCCTCCCAAAGTGCTGGGATAACAGACGTGAGCCACCGCACCTGGCCAAAGACATACTTTCTGCTTTCTAGAGTAGATTGGAAATCAGCATACCTGGGAAGCTGACACTTTAGACTGCACTTGTTTGCCTAGCTTGGACTTGGAACAAAAGGAAATGGAGATAAGATTTGTTTCATCCAGAAAATGATGAGGACTAATGAGCCATCTGTGCTTTTATAATAAAGATCAATTCTCTGGTGACTAGAATATTTCTGTCACCATAATGAATGATTTTCTACCTGGTCAGAGCTGGATAAATAGTGCCATGTTTTCTTCTTTGTTTCTCTTTTAGTTGAAGAATTTTCACTAATATTTATTGAGTGCCTAAAATGTGATATTCAAAGTAGACAAGGCTGTTGTCTCCCCACAGTTAACATTCTAGTTAGAGATGATAAAAAACCAGCAGTGATAGGTTAAGTAGGTTAATATCATGTGGTGATAAGTATTATGAAGAAATAAATTTGGCATTGATGATATGACCAAGAGTAATGGATTGGGATAGATCGGGGAAGGCATCTCTGGGGATGTGACGTTTGAGTTAAGATCTGAGGATGGCAAGTATCAGACGTAAATATCTGGGGGAAAGGAATTCCAGGTTAAAGGAACAGCAAAACACAGGTACATGTCAGAAAAGAAAACATTCGGGTGAGGAACATACATTCTTGACTCTCCAAATGTGACTATCAGGTTATATGCTATTTGAACACAAATATTTCTTAATGTCACAGATATTTCTTAAATTGCTTAAATGTGATATATACTCCTAGAGGGTATAGACAGGTTCCTGGTAATTTCCATATCCCCTAGTCTCTAGAATAGGCTCTTTGTAGATTTGAGATTTGGGACTCGACACATATTTCTGAATTGACAAGAAGAGTCACATATGAAGACCATTACTTGTAATTCAAGAGCAATATCCGTTACAAAATTAGGCAGAGGCCAGTTGGGCTAGTGGGCCAATTCTCTGTTTGACGGGTCCCTGGTTTTGATGCTGCCATATGCCCTCCAAACCCAGGAAAAAAATATCCCCTTTATTAAAATAAACCGACTCAATCTGTTAGCTAATGGAAAAGAAGATTCTGTTCATGGAACCAAGTGCCCACCCATCCCTTGAAAAAGTTTTGCAAAATTTCTGAAAACTCACCTCTTGCCAATTTCAGTGGTCTCTCCTTTCTTTCATAAAAGTTAACATTAAAAACACAAATTCTGCTTGGAAGAGTTGCATTTTAAGTAAGTAACTAATCCAAATGATACTTTGATGAAGAAAAACTCAGTCTAGGTTCTGGAACTGAGGGGCAATCAATCAATGTTACTCCCATACACTAAGGCACATACAAGATATGCCTAGGGAACTGCTTTGACCCATCACTATGTAAGGAGAAATGTTGCTCACAATTCACTGAGAGCATGATTAGAATAAGTAACCATGGAACTATAATGGAAAAGATAATACAAAATAGAAAAATATACTGACACAGTTGAAGAAAGAGCATCACAGTATCAGAATGTGTGTGAGTAGGTCCTTTTGTTAAAATTCAAAAATAATAAACATAACTTAATCATATTAGTAATTAATTAATCCATTCCACAAAAGACTCAAAATGACTCACAGGGAATATGTATAATAAAATAAGATAGTGTTTGTGTGTGTGTGTGTGCATGTGCGTGTGTGTATGTATATGTACATGTACAAATATAAAGACAAGTAGATACAGACACAGATATAGATAGAGTAATACATGATGTCTAGGAAAACTACAACTGAGTGACAAATAGTTGCTACAGTAACATTGTAATCTGGCTTTGGGTATCCCAGAATCCAGTATTAAAGAGTATTCCATGCAACACTAGCCCTTTGTGGCATTCAGTAAAAATGTTCAGTGTCACATAAGCTTTGAAAAGATTGTATATACTCTGTGACCCTTTTTTGGAGATTCAGAATGACACTAGAATAGGAAAGGCTCTGAGGAACAACAGGAAAAAAATTTTGCTGTATTTTCTTAGCCTGTTGTTTCCCAAACATATTGATCATGTAATCCATTTTTGGGTTTGCTTTTTAAAATTTGTTAACATCCAGTAAATCTCTATGAAATAGTGTTCCACCAAATACCCTGAGACCCAGAGGCCTAGTGCTCTTAGTTTCTAGGAAGCTCAAAACAAGTGTTGTGTTCTAATTCTAACATTTTGTGATGTGGATATATCTATTTTATTTCTTCCACTGGTGCTAGTGCTTTGTATGATATGGCATTTTTCTTGATGCTGTTTATTATTTTATCTTATTTTCATAATATATATTTCCTATGAGTTTATCACATTCTTTATGGAAACTTTTGATGAGTTACTAATTAATAAAGCAATGCTTACTGTAATTCAGCAATGACTAAGTTTCAGAATCCTTCCAAGTATGATTCCAAGCTCCTCACTCCTCCCCTACCTCACTACCTATTCCTCCTTCAGAACCTAGGCCCAAAAGAAATACCCCTCTTTGTAACGGTTCATAAGAGGAGGCACTTGCAGCTATTACTGTCATACTTCAGTGGTTGGAGTCCATCTTTATGCCATGCAAACCAAATAGGTGCTTCCTCCCTTGACTGTTAGCAACAATATTAAAGCATTGCTTAGCAGAGTGAACATTAGGAATGACATAAAAGTACTCTCAAGTAGTTAAATGAATTATGTAACACATTGACACAGTGAACACATTGAAACACTATAGTGACATTTAAAATCATCTTTTCTGTGAACACTTAATGTTAGGTAATTTAGTTCACTGCATATTGCTATGTTAAATATAGTCTCAATCATTATAGGTGGAAGGCTATACATTTCATTGTAATTTTAAAGAATAATTTCCTGCTTTTTGTTTTTCTGTCTTTTGATTTTTTATAATTTTAATATTTGTTGTGTACCTATTAGGTTCTAAGTACTAAAGTATGTACTAAGGTTATTGTAGGGAACCAAACAAAGCCCCTGCTTTACAGAGTTTACATTCTATTCACAATAAGCCTGTGCCACTTGTGAAATGAAAAATAGCTAAGAATTATTTTCATGTATCTTTCCATCCCCTACTTGTTTACTGGAAGTTTGAGAATGTCAGTTTGTGCCATGACTCAAGCTTGGGAAAGAGAACATATATTGAGCACTTCGTATCTTCCAGGCACATTCCTATGTTCTCAAGCTAGTGAGGTACATTATCCCATTTTACATTTGTGAAAATAGAGGCTCACAAAGGTCCAAGATGATACATTAACAAAGTCATATGATTTGAGCCAGGGTTTTTCTGCATTGATAGCCGCTCCAGTTTTGTTTTTCTAAACAATATATATGACAATAAAGGAAATGTTAGTACAAATCCTTTCTGGTGAGGGTTGGGGGGTGGGGGGAACAGAATTACAAACGCCTCCAGGAAAGAGTTGTCACTCTAAAAACTAATTAGTGAGCTTTTGTTTCCAAATCTTTTCAGTGGTTTTCAGAAGACATCAGGCACATTCAGGGAGGTATGGCTGGTAAACTCTTTTCAGTGGTTTTCAAAGAGTGGATAGCTGATGGCCCCCTGCATCAAAATTTGCAGGTGTATTTGTTACAAATGGTGTCTGTTAGATGCCATATCAGACCTACGGAGTCAAACTTTCAAAGAGAGGGTTATGGGTTGAATTGTGACCCCCTGGAAATTAATATATTGAAGCCCTCATCCTGATACCCTAAAATGTGACTTTCCTTAGAAATAGGCTAATTTAAAATGTAATTAGGTAAGCTAAAATAAAGTCATACTGGAGTGGAGGACTGTATTACAATATGACTGGTGTTCTTATAAAAAGGGGAAATTTAGACACAGATATACACACACAGAAAAAAGGCCATGTGAAGATGAAGGCAGATGTCTACAAGCTAAGGAGCACCAAAGATTGCCAGCAAACCTCCAAACTGTGGGAGGCATACAATAGGGCCCAGAAGGAACACAGCCCCCAGAAGGAACCAACCTTGCTAACACCTTGATTTTGAACTTCATGAGAAAGAGGAAGGGAGATCGCAAGTGTAGCATCAACTGCTAGAGCGGTGGGCTCATTTATTCTAAGTTCTCTTATGAAGGTTGTAGAGGAATTTAAATAGGGGGAGGAGGAAGGGGAGGAGAAAGAGCAGGAGGAGGAAAAGAGAAGGGAGAAAGGATGTGGGGGGAAAGGAAGAACTAAATATGAGAAGGCAAGCTAACTGAAATGGCATTATTTTCTTCTTAAAAAAGAAAGAAGATATCAAGGAATCAAGTCTCCAGGAGAGCAGTATGATTTTGAATTAAGGAGGC
The DNA here is from genome assembly GCF_028885655.2 of Pongo abelii. Classification (NCBI taxonomy): domain Eukaryota; kingdom Metazoa; phylum Chordata; class Mammalia; order Primates; family Hominidae; genus Pongo; species Pongo abelii. Next base: position 29,840,450 of record NC_071998.2, read on the forward strand.
AATAGAAAAAAAAAAAAAAGCTGAATCTGTCAGCCCCGTAATTAAAGCTAGTACCAGATCAGGAGTCTTGTACAGTGATTTATTTATTTTAAATTTTTTCTTTGTAGATTCACCTGAGTATTTAAATACATATAAAGGGATCCACTGTTTTTAACCAAAGTCATTTTGCAAGGCCTTAGCCTTATTCTCTAACATTTTTATCACTGGACTTTAAAAATGCTGATGTTATTCTGCATGTAGAAATTTGTGGTAAAACATAGATGACTGAAGGGTACTTATTTATGTATTACTTATATTCTTTATTTATTAAACAGCCCTATTACAATTAAAATATTCAACTTTACAAAACAACTAAACTCACATACAGATCTTTATCAATAATATCTTCCATAATGAGAGTCATACCTTTGCAGCCAGTATGTCCTGATTAAATACTAAATGTTCAGAAGTAATTTAGAAGTATTCTTAAAGCCATATGTAAATGTTTTTTGTTTTTTCCTTAGAACTATACCTGCTTTACCCAAAGGATTGCTCTAACCTACATGACCCAGTTCTTTCTTTATGGGATGAGATGCTACCTTGGATAAAGCCTGTGTGATTAATCTTAAAAACGTGGTCTTATTTATTCTTCCAAATTTGGAGGCTTTTTTCCCCTAAACGTAATAAAATGATAAAACTGGAAGGAAGTTTGAAAAGTCATTAAGTCTAAATCAGACCTAGACACCAACACTATCTTTTCCTTAAAATAACTCCAGAGGCAAGGTTACCTATCTTAGTCACTGTTGTGCAGTTTAAAACCCTTATTGGCAGGAACTGCATTAGCTTAAATGTTTATTGCTTTGTAAATCCCACAATAGCTCTGTTATTTGTGAACACAGAGCTCCTTTTTCTTTTAAAAATTCCCTGTTGTGAAGAAAGTGTTTTGTTGTAATTGTTGTTTGCTTGTTTATTTTTTTAATTAGCTTCCATTTTTCCAGGAAGTCTTTTTTTTTTTTTCCTAAATGAAGTTCAACTGGTATTTCAAATTAAATTTCAGCTAACAGAAAATAACCACAAAGTTCTTTGTTTGGTTATCTTTATGACCTGTAGTTTTGGAGCCCTATACTAATACTTTAAAAGGTTATTATCCGATGATAATATTGTTTTTGAAGAATTATCTTTCCATGTATTGGTCATGTATTATATTCACTAGGATGATATGTACTACTTCTCTTAATTATTGATACAATATCAGTATCAGAATAGAAAATTAATATGTGAAAAAATGTTAATTCCGCTTAGCAGAGATAAACGTTGGGAGGGAGATGTTCGTTTAAAATATGAGAAGCAAGCTGAGCCACCTAAAAATGAAGACGGGGCCAGGGGCAGTGGCTCACGCCTGTAATCCCAGCACTTTGGGAGGCCGAGGAGGGCGGATCACAAGATCAGGAGATCGAGGCAATCCTGGCTAACACGGTGACACCCCGTCTCTACTAAAAATACAAAAAATTAGCCGAGCGTGATGGCGGGCGCCTGTAGTCCCAGGTACTCGGGAGGCTGAGGCAGGAGAATGGTGTGAACCCGGGAGGCGGAGCTTGCAGTGAGCCAAGATGGCGCCACTGCACTCCAGCCTGGGCGACAGAGCGAGACTCCGTCTCAAAAAAAAAAAAAAAAGGAAGAAGAAGAAGAAGAAGAAGAAGGTAGCCCATAATCTTTCAACTTTATGAGCACATTAGAGAAAAAATAACCCTTGGATTTAATGAAATGCATGCCTTCATCATAAAGCATTTATTAATTGCCTACTATGCACCAGGCAATGTGCTAAGGAGGCAATGGGAATAAAGATAAATAACAACCCAAATACCAGGAGTCAGATAAATAAGTAGAAGTTTGAAATGCTGGGTAATAAGAACTATGATACATGTATTTCCGGGGAATTGTTGAGAAACGGTATTACAGATGGTGACTTTTTCATGATGTACATGGAAAAGAAATTATCTAGGAAATCTTCGTAATAACATTCTAAGCAAATCGTCCAATAATGTTTTTACTTTAATTACAATGAAAAGAATTGCCAGACTTTCACATCTTTCAACAGAAGCCAAGCCAGAGCACTTGTCAGGAAATCATTCAAAAGCTAGCAACAGATGGGACATTTAAGGTCCATTTTGACTCTGAGATCCTGTATTTCCGTCAGATTGTATGTGCAAATAAAGGCAAACTTGTCCTAAACTCTACTGAGCTGAATACTAGAAATGCCCTAAAAGATAGGGTCATCATTTTTCTTAGCTGCTGTCTGCCAGGAGTGTAAAGGATCTTTTTGACTGTTTTCTTCAAAAATGAGAAACCAAAAAGTATAATGGAAAAAAAATGATGCTTTTTGTTAAGTGATGGTTGCGACCTCTCAGCAGCTGGAAGTTCCTCAAGACACTTCCATTTTTAAAACTCACTTGGCATATTTAAAAAGAAAAGGAATAGCAAAATAAGTTCTAAATGAAAATATTTTGTCATTTTTGCATCAGTATTCATATGCATAGGAAAGAAATTGAAAAGCAAAAGTATGATTGTTGAAAAGTAAATTGGCTTCTGTTGCCATTCTGCCTTGATACAAACTCTTGCTACAGTTTCTTATACAGTATATTTATCCCGAGAGTATCTGTGCATATCCAAGCATGTGGTATATGTAGGTACATGCACATTTATACAGAATACTAGTGGTAAAACAGTATACACGGCATTCTGTAACAGGCTTTTAGAGTTGTTTTTTTTTTCATATTTGTCCACAGAGAAATGGCACATCATTTTTTAACAAAACATTGTAACTTAGAGTTAACTTATTGATGGACATTTAGGTTTTTTTCCCTGAAATTTCTCAATGTTGTTCCTCAAATATATATCTGTAGGATAAATTCCTAGGAGTAAACTGAGTAAAAAAAAATGTGCATGTAATTTTGATTGCTATGCTCAATTGCCACCAATAGAGTTCTAACAATTTTCCCTCCCATTTATGTAATGTGTTTACACACACATTTATTACTATGGTACATTATTAAATTTTACTCATTTTTCCTGTGTGTCAAAAAAGTGGCACTTTACAGTAGTTGTAACTTACATTTCTCTTAATAATGAGTAAGAATGATTCATAGTCTTTTTTTTAATGCAAATTTTCTATTTCTTGTTGACTTGTCAGAGTTCTTTAAGATAATTAACCTTTGTGGTATGAATTACAAGCATGTTTTTCCAGTTTGCCATTTATCTTTTGATTTGATCATTTTTATGCTATGCAAATTTTCTTGAATTTTTTTAAATTTAATTTACACTTTCCTTTTAACAGTTTCAAAGTATTATACTTAGAAAAACCTTTACAATTCTGCAGTTCTTAAAGAAAATTCATTCAGGTTTTCTTCCACTTTTTACTGCTTTTATTTGTGTTAAAATCTTTGACCCATCTGGAACATATATTAATAAAAATACAATGAAGAAATACAACTTTATTATTTTTCCCAATTACTAATGACTATTAACATTTTATTAAGCAATTTATGCCTTCCCTAGTGAATTGAAATGCCATCTTTATTATATTCACTTTACTATAAACTAAATTTTTATTTCTGGTTGTTTTAATCTGTTTTTTTTTCATCTTTACTACACTGTTTAAGATATTTTAGCCTTATAACATATTTTAATATTGTGTAGACTAGCTTCCCACAATATTCTATTTGTTTTCCTTAGAAGTTCCCAGGAATCCTTGCTTATATTTTTCATGTAAACTTTATTTTTATCATTTTAATATTTTAAATTAAAAACAAAGTTTTAATTATAATAGATACATACTAGTTGCACATATTCATGGGCTACATGTGATGCTTTGATATAAGTATGCAAGGTGTAATGATCAAATCAGGGTAATTGGAAGGAATTATCTATCTCCTCAAGGATTTATCATTTCCTTGTGTTAGGAGCATTCCAATTCCACTCTTTTAGTTATTTTGAAATATACAATAAATTATTGTTAACTATAGTCACCCTATTGTGCTACCAGACAGTAGATCTTATTCCTTCTATCTGACTGTAGTTTTGTACCCATTAATCATCTCCACTTTATCCTCCAATCCCCAGTTCCCATCCCGGCCTCTGGAAGCCATCATTCTACCCTTTATCTCCATTTGAATATTTTTTTGGCTCCTACATGTGAGTGAGAACATGTGATATTTGTATTTCTATACCTGACTTATTTTGTTTAACATAACATTGTCCAGTTCTATGTAAACTTTAGATATAAATTGACTAAATTTTAAAAAGTAATCTTTGAGTATTTTTATTATGATACCATAAGTTTTCTAAATTAATTTAAGAGAACTGATACCCTGATAATGTTGAATATTCCTATCTAAAAAATGGCACAATTTTGCATTTGTAAGGACCTCTTTCTGTTTCTTAGTAAAAATTGAGACTTCGATCCATTTCAATTATTCATATTTTTGTCAAGCTTTTTCTGAGATACTATACCTTTTTGATTCCGTTGTAAATGGGGTATTTTCCTCTAATTTACCTTGTTAATGGGTACTGCTTATACATATAATGTCTATTAATTCCAATATGCTAATTTTGAGCAACTACCTTACATGAGTCTTATTACTTTCTACAGTTTTAATTGATTCTCTGGGCTCTTCCAAGAATATAAACACAGGTCTGGAAATTCTGATAATTACATTATTTATTTTCAGATTTTTAAAACTTTAATTTTTCTTCTCTTGTCCAGTACCACTAGGGCAATATTAAATAGTTTGATGATAAAAGACATTCTTTCTTTAATCTTCAATTTAATGTGTGTTTTAACAATGTAAATTCATGTATGTGTACATTTCAGTATCTTGAGAAGTATCCACATATTTTGATTTTAAAAGATTTTGTCAAAAAGGATGTTAGCATATTTGTATATTTATCACACACTTATCTGCATCAGTAGAAATAATCAAATGGTTTTTATATTGATTTATTAATATAGTTGATTATATAAATATATTTATTTATATTAAAGCATTCTTGTATTCATGGAATACACCAGTTTCTCCTGGATTATTGTTATCTTATAGTGCTGATTAATTTGATTTGCCGATAACTTATATAGAACCTTTACATTGATACAATAAATGAGCATGGTTTATAGTTTTGCGTATGTGTACATCTTTTTTTCCATGCTGTGAAGACATTTAAACAGAGTTTTCCGTTACTGAAAATGGTATAATTCTTTTCATAAAAGCATCTTTGCTATAAACTATGTATGAATAAATAAGAGATCTACTTATTTATTAGAATGGGGAGATGTTTGTTGATGGAAGATTTTTCAGATCATTTCTGGCTATAATTTATGTGTTCTGGTAATATTATTTTCTTAGAAAATCATCTGTTTCATCCAAGTTCCCAAATTTGTTTACATAGGGTTGTGAAAAAAATCAATCTTTTAATATTTATTTAATTATTATTATTATTATATTTATTTTTACCAAATTCTTGTTTATCAGAGTGAAAAAAGCATCTTTTAAGTGCCTCTCCATATCCCATGTTTCTATTTTTTATTATCATTCCTTATCTTTCATATAATTATACATTTTTCCATTTCGCTTTTTGTCGCTCACAATATTGTTATCTAAAGGCAACTTTCTTGAATTTTTTTTACGAGTTCCATAACATAGTAAGATGGCAAAATATAAATGAGGATAGAGAGGACCTAATCCCCATGATTATTTCAGGTAGGTCTAATTGATAACTATCACATTTTATGCCTTTTCCTATCAAATATATTTTAGCTGGTTCCTATACATTCCAACATGTAGGTGTCCACTGTTACTGTCTAAATAGTCTGTAATTCTTCTTTGACTTATATTTTGTTCTAAAAGTTATTTAATAGAGTATTTTCCCCTTAATTTCAAAAAGCAAATGTTTACGTTTCTGTTGTTTGTTTTTCCTAGGTTTTATTACTAATCCTTTTTGTTTTGTTATGTTTTTGTCCACTTATTCTGTTAAGGCTAGAAAGAGGTGACTTAAATCCTCTACTACTAATATGTTTCAGTAATTACTCTATATATTCAGTAGTTTTGCTTTATAAATGTTGATGTTATATTATTTGGTACACAGAAATGAGTAATTGTTAGATCTTTGTACATTGCACCTTCATTGTAAGAAAGTCTTTTTCTTGTCTGTTGCTTTTTTCCCTGAAATAAACTTAAGTTAAATTATTTTTAACTTAATTAATTAATTAAACTAAGAGTGCTTTGTAGTTGTTTGCATTGGCAGGTGTGTTTTTACTTTTTTCTTTCTTTTCCTACTTTCTATGTCACATTGTTTTCCATACATTTCTAAGATAGTATTAATTTTGAGTTTTCTTTTTTATGCATTTTGAAAGCTTTTCCTTGTTATTAGTGAATTTAGCCATTTTTTTTTTTTTTAGGATAGAGAGTTTAGGTCTTAGCTCTGTTCTTGTGAAAGGAATATGATGAAGTGATTGAGATAATGTACTCTGGGGTCAGACTGCTCTTCAAATCTCAGATCCACAATTGATTAGTTGCAGAGACTTTGGCAATTTACTTCACTTCTCTTGCCTTAATTTCCACATCTGTAAACTGGTACCTTTCTCAGAATTACAGTGAGGATTAATTAGGTTAGTATTGGTAAAAGACTTTGAAAAGTGCTTGGCCCATAGGTTTGTTACTATTATTATATTTTGTGTCATATATTTTATTTTACTTTTCACTATATTGTCTACATTCAGTTTCTATTGTTTTGTTATGTATTTCTTCTGATACCATGGAAGATATAGTAGATTGTATTTTCCAAAAATAGCCACAACAATATCTCTCATTTCATTTGTTCTTACTATTTGACTTCAACAATCCCCTTTTGGAAAGGTGGAGCCTGTGTCCTCCCCCTTTGAAACTGGACTGGCATTTGTGACTGCCTTGACCAACAGATTAAAGTAGAAGAAATGCTATGTGACTTCCAAGGCAAGTCATAAAAATGCCATACAGTTCCACTTTTCTTTGACTGCTCACTCTCGGACAAATCAGCTGCCATATGAGCAGTATGACTGCCTGGAGACTGCCCTTCTGTAAAGGAGACCAAACTAGCCTAGAGAGACTCTAAGACTACATAGAGAGAGATGCCTGTGCAGCTCCTAGTTACTCCAGTCTCTGATTGTTTCCACTGCAGCCTCCACATGAATGGACTCACACAAGGGACTCTGAACCAGAACTGTCGAAAGTTCTTTCTCAATTTGTGACCCACAGAACTGCTGAGAGATATTAACACCATTGTTGCTGTTGTAAGCCACCGAGTTTGGAGGTGACTTATTATACAGCGATAGCTAAGCCACCGAGTTTGGAGGTGACTTATTATACAGCAATAGCTAAGTAGAGCAAAAGTTTGTATTTTTGTTCTAGTGGTTACCTTTTTTCCCCTAAAACATAGTAGTGGTTAACTTTCTATCAATAGCTTTATATAATGTGTTTAATCTTCTATTTTCTGAGAGTGTATCTATTAGCTCTTTATGAGTCTTGATGTAGTTAGGATAATCTTCCTTTACTGTCCAATTTTGGCATATGATATATTTTTACTTAGTGCTTACTTTTATACCTTTCAAAATCCTTAAATTTTTAATTAAAAGTTAAAAAATAAAAATTTATTTCACTTGTCAGTTAATAAAGCCACCAGCAAGATATATGTGAATTTTATGCAAAAATTTCTAATTAATCCTGCTTTGTAGTAAAATAACATGGAAAATGAAAAGCAGCCTTGGTAAATGTGAGTCTAGCTCCTAGATCTAAGAAAAAATGGGACTATTCAAAGGAAAAGCATTGGGGTTGAACTCCTATTTATAATAATATCATTAGGTATAACATAAAAAAATTCAGAAATCATTTGAACTCCCAGCATAAATCTTTGAGAACATCAGTGTAATCTATCTTTTCATCTTGATTCTTCTAGGAATAAATTAAATTTGTACTATGTCAGTAACCATCAAATGTCAGCTATTCAGCACTATATGTTATGACATACAAGTTAGGCCTTCTAAGTCTCCCCAATTATCTCTTCTCTTAATGTCTTTAGAATGTGACTCAGTGGGTATTGTTGAAATTATTTTATCTTGTGCCCCTTGGGAAGGAGGCAGAAGCCTAAAAGACAAAATTTTCACATAGAAAAATGTATTTTCAGAAATATAGACCCTAACACCTACATGAAATATTTTTTCTTTATATAGGTATAGTACTGTGTCAAAGAGAACCCAGATTGGCCACTCGGATAAACTGATTAATCAGAAATAAAACCAGCATTTTGCATAAAGTGTCTAAACATGTAGTGATAAAAAAATTATGACCCATAGAACATTGCAGTGTTACCATTTAAAAGTACATAGAAACAGATTGACTTTGCATTAAGTTGTCTACACAAAGAAGAAATACATCACCACAGAGCCAGGCCAGTGGGATATGGGTTATGGCATATCATAATCAGAGACACACAAAGAAAGGAGAGGAGGCTACCAAGGAATAGGAAAGAACTACAATCACTGATAACCAATGGTTATATAGCCAAATATCTAGGTAGACACGGCATCAGTAATTTGAAATTTATTCTGAAGAAAGTTGCTTATGCTAAATCCTTGTTAAATAATTAATTAAATTAATTAATTCAGTGAACATTTACTGGGTTCCTATTTTATGCCCTTGAAAAATATGAAAAGCCACTAAAATATTTACTGTTTATACATATATATATAAAATGTATATACATAACATGTGTATATATTTGTGACTATGAGCATGTATGTAAATATGTATACACACATATACATTTGAGAGATGATGCATGTATCTTGGGTTTGAGCAATGAGAAGACTGTGGTGCTATATTGAAATGTGGCAGAGTCATGAAGAGGCTATAAGAGTTTAGGTTTGTCTATATTAAATCTGAGTTTCCTTTGAAATGTACATATTTAGATATCAAGTATGCAGTTGGAAATACAAGTCGGGCTTTCAAGTGGAGAGGCCAAGGATGGATATAAACATCTGGGAGTCAACAGAATATAGATGTTATTTTAAGCCCTAAGACTAGAGGAAATAACTAAATAGAAAAAGACATGCACTGGGCAGATTTAGTGGTCAAGTAAGAGAATAAGACCTGGCAAAATCAATTAGAAAGTAGCTGGTGAATCAGAAGAAAACCAGGTTACTGGCATTTTACTGTATGGGAAAAGATAATGTTTCAAGAAAGAAGGAGAGGTTAAAACTTTAGGTTCTGCTGAGAAGTCAAGGAAGATATGGATAGAGACATTACCATCAAGTTTATCATTGAGGTTACTGATGACATTTACACTTGTTCTGAGCACATGTCATGTTCCTGGCATTGAGCATGTACATAATGGATGCTCATTAAATATTTTTAAAGAGGAAGGAAGCAAAGAAGATGGAAGAAAGGGGGTTAAGAGGGAGGGAGGGAGGCCTTCAAGAAGGAGAAAGATAAGAAAAGGATAGCTAGATAAATGAGCCAAGTGATTTTATTTTATTATTCCTGCCTAGACAAAAAATGAAATTTGATTGTGTGAGATACTGGTTAGAAAATGAAATCACAGGCAGCAGGAATAGGATCTAGACTCTCAGCGGCAGATTTGGGGGTTCCTAAGTTTTGGGCAGAGCTATACTTTATGAACTATATAAACTATATATGATGGAATAGTTTTATGCAGGCCTACTATAAATAGTCAAATGTCAAGAAAATAGTAGAAGTCTTCACTGCTGTGAAGTGAAGTTATTTTATTCATTTATTTTTACACAAAAATGTTTCTTGTCAGAAAGCCCAGCTTGCCTGCCTAGAGCCAATTTAACCATGGGACCTTTCTCATGCTTTTTTAAAATTCTCTCTGGGAAAGTATGATTTGGGACTGGTTGTTTATTTTAAAGAAATTAAGAAACAATGACTAAGCAGCTGCTTTAATCCTTAAGACATACTGCCTTCAAAATGCTAACTGGCACCTGGCTGGCAAAGAGCAAATAATTCAGTTTCTCAACTTACACAACTGCAAATTATTTGGTCACTGTAGTGTAAAGCAAAAAGAGAGCTGACATCTGTCTGGTATATTAGTTGTTAAATTCTCATAATTCATTAATATCATCTTTAAAATTTAGATGTTTCTTCAGCAAGAGTATCTATTATCAGTTAGTTTGGACTAGTGGCTTGATCTTCCCCAACTCCTCCTAATGAACCTTTGTACCTGCAGATTGGATAAATAGAAAACCACAAAGAATGTCTGGGCTGGTTTAACAAAATACCATAGACTGGGTGGCTTATAAACAACAGAAATTTAATTCTCACAATTCTAAAGGCTGGGAAGTCCAAGATCAAGGCATCAGTAAATTCTGTGCCCGGTGCAGACCCTCTTTGTGATTCATAGATGATTGTCCTCTTGCCGTGTCCTCACATTGCAGAAGAAACGAGAGAACTCTCTGGGGTTTCTTTTATAAGGGCACTAATCTCATTCATTCAGGTTCTGCTCTCAGGACATAATCACATCTCAATGGCCCCACCTCCTAATACCATTACACTAGGGGTTAGGATTTCAACATGTAAATTTTTGTGGGGAACAAAAATATTCAGTTCATTGCAACCAGCAACTGACTTCTTTTGATGCAGTATTTTGTAGCATATTGGAGAGGTAGTAAAATACTGTGCGACTCTGTACAAGCTACTAACTTCTTCCTAGAAAAAAATAAAAACAGATATACTCCCAAATTTTACAATTTGGGGAAGTTTATCAACCCTTGAAGCCCATTTATGGACAAAACAGCTCAGGAATTCTGAAGGTATGGACACGACAACCTGGCATCAGAATTACTATGGAGCTGAGGAAACTTGAAAATGTGGCTGTCTTGGCCATACCACGTCAAAATATCCATGTTTGTTAAAGGTTTAAAGAACTTACAACACTACAATTCTGCCTAGATTCATGGACCCAAGATTAAGAGGCCTCAGTTAATGGCACCCTCTCTAAGTATTCCTGTTCTTATGTTCCACTTAATTTCTTTCCTTTGTTTTTTGCTGTCCCCCTTTCTAGTCCCCTCTTCTCTCTCTTCTCCATCACTACCCACCACCCCTTATACACACACCACATGTTTGCACACGCACATGTGCAGCACACACAGAACCAGAGTGGCTGCCTTAAGCCCTTGATCACAACTGCTTCAAGCTTTTGGTTCTCCAGGCAATATCAGGCACTGGTAAAGCAGTGAACTTTTCATCATCTTTTGAACCAACCTTCCTTCCTTCCTTCCTTCCTTCCTTCCTTCCTTCCTTCCTTCTTTATCCTTCCTTCTTTCCTCCCTTCCTCCCTTCGTTCTTTCCTTCCTTCTTTCCTTCCTAATATGGGAGAAAAAAAAGATCACTGCTCTGGCTATCTTTGCTTTCATTTCTGAGTGGTTTGGAAAGGTGTATAAAGCTAACCTCAGGAACTTTGTTCTGAATTTGCAGGATAGCCCTGTACCTAAGACAAAAGTTGGCCTCACAATGTGAACTTTCTGGGATATATCCTCTAATAGCTGCCCAGATTATCTTCTTAATTGATGTAAACTTTTAGACTTGTCTTCTGTTTTTTCCTTCCCACCTCTCTCTCCAATCTTAAGCAGTTTCTGAAGAGATGCTTTTCCCTTATAGGCAATTAAGGATGGATTATGTTCCCAAAATCAGTTTTAAAGTCCTTTGTTTTAAACTTGGAGTATATTGTGTCATGGTAATTACACATAAATGATGATGTTGTCACAGCAGCCTATAAGACCTCTTTGACCCATCACAGTAGGAATAGCATTATTTGTTAATTATGGGAATATAGAAGCAGGTGCTGTAGATATAGTGACCATTTCTGCATTTTCCTTAGCTTGTCACCATACTCCAAACATTGTCTATAGAAAACATCAGAATGTCTAGGAAATCTGTCACTTTTTTTTACTGCCTCTTATATCCAAAAGGGTTAGAAAAAAATTGATTGTCCCAATTTTTGGTGATAGAGAAGATAATGGTAATTTTTTTTCCGGAAGCAGAGCTCTTCCCAGGCAAAATTGCAGGAAAGATAGTCATCTCAGGTATCTTCCCATACCCTCTGGCCCAGTAATCTCTGTAATTGCCATGCCTCAACTTTAGCAGGTGGTTGAAGAGAGGATGGCCATTAATAAATAGGAGATATTTATAAATGTGCAAGTCAGGAGCTGCTGCATCTGAAAGAAGAAAACAATTTAGTTATTTTTTAAAGAAAAAATGCTTATTTTGTTATCAGAAGCAATTATGTGGACTATGAGAGAAACAGGTAGTCCAAGGTAATGTTCATTCACTCAGAAGAAGCCCTGAGTGAATAAGTAGAAATTAGCTATGAGTTAGACTCATTTGAAAAGCCTGTCAGCTGTTTAGTCCACACAAAGGTTTTGAGCTCTAGACAGCAGCAGAAATGGTTTGGCCTAAAGAAGGGCCAAGTAGAAACATTTAGAGTCCAGAGCAAATAGCAGGGAAATATTAAAAAGGATTAACGAACCTATTCTAAAGAGCAACTAATTACAAGCTTGGATAGCTGAGACCAGGAGCTATGAAAATGTCTGAGGTGACGGGAACAAGGGAGAAAGATAAAGAAGCAAATCATAGTTTGGAATTAAAAGGCAATTACCTAGTTATTAGGGGCTCTGAGGCTTTAAAAAATTATATTCAAGTCATAGTATAAAATTAAATCATAGAAGTTTAGACTATGGAAAAGCCTTAGAGATCATGTTATCATATGTATGTTGAGAAGTAACAACTATGCACCATAGTCTAAGTTCATAAGTACTTATGCATTTGCCTAACACAAAAGATATATAACTCTGTCCTTCTCAAGTTTAAATGTTTATGTCTGCCCCCCTTACCTTGAACTCACAGCTTGAAATAAGCATTGCAAACAAAAAATACCAGAAATTAATCTCTTCTCTTTACTGATTAATTTTCTCCTCTTGCAGTCTTCGTCTTCGTTGATGACAATTCTATCCATCCAGTAGTGAAGCCCAAAACTTTGGGGTAATCTGTGAATCCTCTTTTTTTTTCTTTTCTGAGACAGAGTCTCACTCTATCACTCAGGTTGGAGTACAGTGGCGCCATCTCAGCTCACTGCAACCTCCGTCTCCCAGGCTCAACTGATTCTCCTGCCTCAGCCTCTCAAGCAACTTTGAATACAGGCCCTTGTAACCATGCTCAGGTGATTTTTGTATTTTAACAGAGACGGGGTTTCGCTATGTTGGCCAGGCTGGTCTCGAACTCCTGACCTCAAGTGATCTGCCTGCCTCAGCCTCCCAAAGTGCTGAGATTACATGTGTGAGCCACTGTGCCTGGCCTTAGTGAACCTTCTCTTGATCTTCTATCAGGAAATGCTGATAACTATCTTTAAAATATACCCACATTTTCTTACTTCCTTTAGTATGTCTATTCTGATTTCAGCCACCATCACTTACTTCCCAGAAGACTGCTATAGTCTCCTAACTGGTCTGCCTGAGTCTACCATCGATTTCCTTCAATCTGTCCCCACTAGTGCAGTCAGAGGTGTCTTGTTTAAATATAAGTGAGATCATGTCACTTTTTGGCACCAAACCCCTGATGATGTTGAATCTCACTCCAAGTAAAAGGCAAAGTAAATTCCCATGCCCTGTGAAGTTTGGTGGATTTGTCCCCAGTTATTTATCTGATCTTATATGCTACTATACTTCTCCTTGCTGATCTGTTCCAGTATCCTGGTCCTTTTGCTGCTTGTCAATCAAATATGCTAGGCCTGCTCCTACCTCAGGGCCTTCACACCTGTTCCTTCCTCTGCCTGGAATTCTTTTATCTCCAGATGTCTATATGACCTTTCACTTTTATTGATTCTCTACTCGTTGAAATCTTCACATTTTTTGATTCTTAACTTATCTAAATCTTCCTGGACTACTCTTTATAAAATTCCAACTCCACACCTCCCCTCTCTCTCCAATACTCCCTACTCACTTTCTATGATTTATTTTTCTCCATTATAAACGCTCTTACATATTTTTGTATTTATTTTGTTCATTGTCTCATCTGTCTAGAATATTAGCTTTGTGAAAACAGAGATCTTTGCTCTTTTGTTCACTGCTGAATCCTCTGGCCCTAGAGCAGTACTTGGCTCGCAAAAGACCTTCTGTAAGTATCTGCTGAATTAGGCACATTTCCCATTTCTAATTACTTTAACTTGAACAGACCCTGGGCCAATCGATCTACTTTTTGTACCTCGTAGTATCATTGAATAGAATTAGCGCCTCTTTAGAAATTTTCCTACATGCAATATGAGCCTCTTCATTTAAAGAAATATCCGTTTGTGTAGGAGTCTCCCTCTCGACTTTTCCAGTCCCCCTATAGGATGAGGTCAATGTCAAAAGTCAAATTGTACCAAAAAGCAAGGACATGAAGCTGGGTCACAGTAGTATGACAGGACAAGGAACTAGAAAGTGAAAAGAGGTTTTGACCAGATAAAAGGAGAATGGAAGAAGACGGTTGGCTGAGGACATGTCCCAAATGATTGAGCATCTCTCGTGATAAGCCTCTGTTCTCGGGTTTTATCAGAGCCACCTGGACAAGATTTTTTAGTGATGAAAACTTATGCTTCCTAAAAGCAGAAGCCTTTTATCCCCTTTATATTTCAAAGTATAATCTTAGAAATGACTCCTGTAAGTCATTTGTCAGACTATAAAGTATAAAAGATGCAGATTTTTGGCCATTCCCTAGAATAACTGGTTCAGAATAATGTCAGATATGTTTTTTAAATTTTTCCATATCATTCTCCTGGACTGTAAATCCCTAGGAGTATCTGTAGCCATCAAAATTTCAGATGTGACCAAGAAAAAAAAAAATCTATGAGGAGAAAGAAGTGTAGCTAAGAACTATGTTTTTGCAGTCCTATTTCTACAATTGTGTTTCATTTTTCTAAAGAATATAAATAGTGAAGAGTGGGAGTGAAGACTTTCTTGGACAAATGCATTTAGACAAAACTTGATTAAATAGAATTACTGTGGGGTTTCTCAGAGCCATTTATGACATGTACTGAGTGTGATATATCATGAAGGGCATAAACTAGGCCACATTTTCTAAAGTTTTTTTTTTTTTTTTTACCATTTACCTGTTAATCATAGGTTATGATTATGCAGAATGAATATTCTAGGAAACACATTTGATTAATAGTAACATAGTGTTATGGTATTTATAAGAGAATTTATTACAATAGTAAAGTAACATAAGGATGCTTCAAACATCTTGCATTATGTAAAATTGAAAAAATTAAAATGGATGTGGCAAGAAATTATTGCTTACCCTTTGATGTCTGCACACTGGTGAACTGTGATTGACTATGTTAGAACTACCAAGTTTATTTACCTTTAAAATGAGGTCCAAAGAGGGCAATGCTTAAACCAAAGTAATAATGTTCTAAAGACACTATTTTGGGGAAGCTGGTACCTGAAATATGTGCAATTTCAGTGTAGCTGGGCCTTTCTGGCATTTCTCAAAGCAATCACCTACTTCACCTACCCATAAATCCAGCTCTATTTCTTGTTGCTCTGAAGTTTTGGAAGAAGAATTTTTTTCGTTTTGTTTTGTTGTGTTTTGTTTTAATTTCCCCTTTCTTTCAACAGCCACCATATCATTAGTATGCTCTCCAGAGAATGAAGAATTTGTGCTGAATATTTGGCTCGTGGGTCAGACAAAGCAGCAGATGTTTTCTTGTACCATGTGTAGGGGTGCAGTTATTTTAGGCCTTTTCCAATTTGCTTTCTTACTGAAAGTTTTATGTTAAAGTGTGTTGTTGTTTACTTTCTCCTTTTAGAATAAATATCTGTATACTTTCTGAATTATGTCTCCAGCCTGTCTCTCTCTGTCTTTTTCTGTCTCAGTCTGTCAGACTCAGAGTCAGTCTCTCTTACTCATTAATTCTTTCTCTTTCCCCCCATCTCTCTCTCTTTTTTCTCTCCCCCCCCTTACCCTCCTTCCTCCCCCTTTACATCTTTCTTTTTCTCTCTTTCTCCCTTCCTCCTTTATATAGATTAACCATACTTGTCCAGTAGGATTTTTTAAATTGAACCTTAAGAAGTTCAGTTTCACAGGTAAAATGTAGGCATAGTGAAGCCTTAGACAAAACCATATAATGGTACAAAAGATAGCAGAAAAATATAGGCTTTAATGTTAGACCAGATGTGCCTCATAGTATCACTTGTTGGCTGCATTACTTCTAGCAAGGTACTTAAGAGAATGGGTACCACTTCTTTATTTTCAAAAGAAACAAAAGAGGGTAGTAGCTAACTTGTGGAAGTATACAAAAGAAGTATACAGCATTTATGAGCATTGTTGGACTTTTCTTTTATTTCCACCTACCTCCCCTTTTCCCATTAAGACCTCCCCTTCTATTTTACCCTCCTGTGTTCCTTAGAACTTCCCCATACAGGTTCTAGAGAGCATTTTCTGGCATTCCTTGTTGATCTTTTTCTTTAATCCAGCAACAAGATGGTCAATAATTTTCCTCCAATGAACCAATTGCAGAAGATTAGTAATGGCTGCCTAGAAAACTTGTTGAGAAGGGCTGTGAGGCCCAGGTAGGGCTTTGAGAATACAAGCCTCATGATTGATTGGTAATGTCTGTCATTTGCATGAGAAGGAGGCTGCAACATATGAATTTTTCAATCTTACTCCAAACCTATTCCTGTCTTTAGTTTCCAAACCAAATTTTACCATGCTTACCTTGTCTTCTTGGGCCTTAGCTATGGCCTTCCAAAATAGCATATTTTTACACAAGCTCATGCCTACAAATGTCTTAATTTGGGCTGATGGTAGCCTGTATAATTCTTTTCAGAGACACTTACATGTATACAGGCTAGATCATAATATAAGAGTGGAGTTTCATGCAATGTCCTTGCAACCGTTTTCTGTAGTCACATTGTATAACTCTCATGACCCCCTATGAGGGCTCTGCCACTACTTAACTCTGCCATTGTGGTGTTAAAGCAATAACAGACAATAAGTAAATGAATGAGTGAGGCTGTGTTCTAATAAAACTTTATTTACAAAAAAAGGCAGTGAACTAGATCTCATTCACACATGATAGTTGTATGACCCCTGCATAAAAACTACATTTCTTTTCTTAAAAAAAAATTAATTTCTGGGATACATGTGCATAATGTGCAGGTACGTTACATAGGTATACATGTGCCATGGTGGTTTGCTGCACCTATTGACCTGACCTCTAAGTTCCCTCCCCTCGCCCCCCACCCCTCAACAGGCCCTGGTGTGTGTTGCTCACCTCCCTGTGTCCATGTGTTCTCATTGTTCAACTCCCACTTATGAGTGAGAACATGCGGTGTTTGGTTTTCTGTTCCTGTGTTAGTTTGATGAGGATGATGGCTTCCAGCTTCATCCATGTCCCTGCAAAGGACATGATCTCATTCCTTCTTATGGCTGCACGGTATTCTATGGTATGTATGTACATTTTCTTTATCCAGTCTATCATTGATGGACATTTGGGTTTCTTCCATGTCTTTGCTATTGTAAATAGTGCTGCGATAAACATACGAGTGCATGTGTCTTTATAGCAGAATGATTTATATTCCTTTGGGTATATACCCTGTAATGGGATTGCTGAGTCAAATGGTATTTCTGATTCTAGATCCTTGAGGAATCGCCACACTGTCTTCTACAATGGTTGAACTAATTTACACTCCCACCAACAGTGTAAACGTGTTCATATTTCTTTACAGCTTCGCCAGCATCTGTTGTTTCCTGACTTTTTAATAATCGCCATTCTGACTGGCTTGAGAATGGTATCTCATTGTGGTTTTGATTTGCATTTCTCTAATGACCAGCAATGTTGAGCTTTTTTTCATGTTTGTTGGCCATGTAAATGTCTTCTTTTGAGAAGTGTCTGTTCATATCCTATGCCCACTTTTTGTTGGGGTTTTTTTCTTGTAAATTTGTTTAAGTTCCTTGTAAATTCTGGATATTAGACCTTTGTCACATGGGTAGATTGCAAAAATATTCTCCCATTCTGTAGGTTGCCTGTTCACTATGATGATAGTTTCTTTTGCTGTGCAGAAGCTCTTTAGTTTAATTAGATCCCATTTATCAATTTTGGCTTGTGTTGAAATTGCTTTTGGCATTTTCATCATGAAGTGTTTGCCCATGCCTGTGTCCTGAATGGTATTGCCTAGGTTTTTGTCTAGGGTTTTTATTGTTTTGGGTTTTACATTTAAGTCTTTCATCCATCTCGAGTTAATTTTTGTATAAAGTGTAAGAAACGAGTTCAGTTTCAGTTTTCTACATATGGCTAGTCAGTTTTCCCAGCACCATTTATTGAACAGGAGATCCTTACCCCATTGCTTGTTTTTGCCAGGTTTGTCAAAGATCAGATGGTTGTAGATGTGTGGTGTTATTTCTGAGGTCTCTATTCTGTTCCATTGGTCTATATGTCTGTTTTGGTACCAGTACCATGTTGTTTTGGTTACTGTAGCCTTGTAGCATAGTTTGAAGTCAGGTAGCATGATGCCTCCAGCTTTGTTCTTTTTTTTTAGGGTTGTCTTGGCTATACAGGGTCTACTTTGATTCCATATGAAATTTAAAGTAGTTTGTTTCTAATTCTGTGAAGAATGTCAATGGTAGTTTAATGGAAATAGCATTGAATTTATAAATTACTTTGGGCAGTATGGCCATTTTCATGATGTTGATTCTTCTTATCCATGAGGATAGAAGGACCTCTTCAAGGAGAACTACAAACCACTGCTTGAGGAAATAAGAGAGGACACAAACAAATGTAAAAACTATATTTCTATGCACACTAACTCACAAGTGATGCTACAGGCTGGGGCACAAGAGAATGAACCCTGCTGCTGACACTGTCAGAGAAATCTAAACAGGCTTTCAATGAGCTGTAAGCAGGGTCTTTGCTGTCAATTTGAAAACATTTCTTTAGGCTTCACAAAGTTGACTATACCAGTGGTTCTCAAACTTGAATGTGCATCCTAATCATTGGAAGGGCTTATTAACACACCATTGCTGGCCCTACCACTGGCATGTCTAATTCACTGTACCTAGGATGGGACCTGATAATTTGCATTTCTTTTTTTTTTTTTTCTTTTTTTTTTATTTTTTATTTTTATTTTTTTTTTTTTATTTTTATTTTTATTTTTTTTTAAATTAAGCTTATTTATTTCTTTTTTTTTTCTTTTTTTCTTTTATTATTATTATTATTATTATTATTATTATTATTATACTTTAGGTTTTATGGTACATGTGCGCAATGTGCAGGTAAGTTACATATGTATATCTCCCAATGCTATCCCTCCCCCCTCCCCCCACCCCACAACAGTCCCCAGAGTGTGATGTTCCCCTTCCTGTGTCCATGTGTTCTCATTGTTCAATTCCCACCTATGAGTGAGAATATGCGGTGTTTGGTTTTTTGTTCTTGCGATAGTTTACTGAGAATGATGATTTCCAATTTCATCCATGTCCCTACAAAGGACGTGAACTCATCATTTTTTATGGCTGCATAGTATTCCATGGTGTATATGTGCCACATTTTCTTAATCCAGTCTATCATTGTTGGACATTTGGGTTGGTTCCAAGTCTTTGCTATTGTGAATAATGCCGCAATAAACATACGTGTGCATGTGTCTTTATAGCAGCATGATTTATAGTCCTTTGGGTATATACCCAGTAATGGGATGGCTGGGTCGAATGGAATTTCTAGTTCTAGATCCCTGAGGAATCGCCACACTGACTTCCACAAGGGTTGAACTAGTTTACAGTCCCACCAACAGTGTAAAAGTGTTCCTATTTCTCCACATCCTCTCCAGCACCTGTTGTTTCCTGACTTTTTAATGATTGCCATTCTAACTGGTGTGAGATGGTATCTCATTGTGGTTTTGATTTGCATTTCTCTGATGGCCAGTGATGGTGAGCATTTTTTCATGTGTTTTTTGGCTGCATAAATGTCTTCTTTTGAGAAGTGTCTGTTCATGTCCTTCGCCCACTTTTTGATGGGGTTGTTTGTTTTTTTCTTGTAAATTTGTTGGAGTTCATTGTAGATTCTGGATATTAGCCCTTTGTCAGATGAGTAGGTTGCGAAAATTTTCTCCCATTTTGTAGGTTGCCTGTTCACTCTGATGGTAGTTTCTTTTGCTGTGCAGAAGCTCTTGAGTTTAATTAGATCCCATTTGTCAATTTTGGCTTTTGTTGCCATTGCTTTTGGTGTTTTAGACATGAAGTCCTTGCCCATGCCTATGTCCTGAATGGTAATGCCTAGGTTTTCTTCTAGGGTTTTTATGGTTTTAGGTCTAACATTTAAATCTTTAATCCATCTTGAATTGATTTTTGTATAAGGTGTAAGGAAGGGATCCAGTTTCAGCTTTCTACATATGGCTAGCCAGTTTTCCCAGCACCATTGATTAAATAGGGAATCCTTTCCCCATTTCTTGTTTTTGTCAGGTTTGTCAAAGATCAGATACTTGTAGATATGTGGCATTATTTCTGACGGCTCTGTTCTGTTCCATTGATCTATATCTCTGTTTTGGTACCAGTACCATGCTGTTTTGGTTACTGTAGCCTTGTAGTATAGTTTGAAGTCAGGTAGTGTGATGCCTCCAGCTTTGTTCTTTTGGCTTAGGATTGACTTGGCGATGCGGGCTCTTTTTTGGTTCCATATGAACTTTAAAGTAGTTTTTTCCAATTCTGTGAAGAAAGTCATTGGTAGCTTGATGGGGATGGCATTGAATCTGTAAATTACCTTGGGAAGGATGGCCATTTTCATGATATTGATTCTTCCTACCCATGAGCATGGAATGTTCTTCCATTTGTTTGTATCCTCTTTTATTTCCTTGAGCAGTGGTTTGTAGTTCTCCTTGAAGAGGTCTTTCACATCCCTTGTAAGTTGGATTCCTAGGTATTTTATTCTCTTTGAAGCAATTGTGAATGGGAGTTCACTCATGATTTGGCTCTCTGTTTGTCTGTTATTGATGTATAAGAATGCTTGTGATTTTTGCACATTGATTTTGTATCCTGAGACTTTGCTGAAGTTGCTTATCAGCTAGAGGGAAATTTATAGCACTAAATGCCCACAAGAGAAAGCAGGAAAGATCCAAAATTGACACCCTAACATCACAATTAAAAGAACTAGAAAAGCAAGAGCAAACACATTCAAAAGCTAGCAGAAGGCAAGAAATAACTAAAATCAGAGCAGAACTGAAGGAAATAGAGACACAAAAAACCCTTCAAAAAATAAATGAATCCAGGAGCTGGTTTTTTGAAAGGATCAACAAAATTGATAGACCGCTAGCAAGATTAATAAAGAAAAAAAGAGAGAAGAATCAAATAGATGCAATAAAAAATGATAAAGGGGATATCACCACCGATCCCACAGAAATACAAACTACCATCAGAGAATATTACAAACACCTCTATGCAAATAAACTAGAAAATCTAGAAGAAATGGATAAATTCCTCAACACATACACCCTCCCAAGACTAAACCAGGAAGAAGTTGAATCTCTGAATAGACCAATAACAGGAGCTGAAATTGTGGCAATAATCAATAGCTTACCAACCAAAAAAAGTCCAGGTCCAGATGGATTCACAGCCGAATTCTACCAGAGGTACAAGGAGGAGCTGGTACCATTCCTTCTGAAACTATTCCAATCAATTGAAAAAGAGGGAATCCTCCCTAACTCATTTTATGAGGCCAGCATCATCCTGATACCAAAGCCTGGCAGAGACACAACAAAAATAGAGAATTTTAGACCAATATCCTTGATGAACATTGATGCAAAAATCCTCAATAAAATACTGGCAAACAGAATCCAGCAGCACATCAAAAAGCTTATCCACCATGATCAAGTGGGCTTCATCCCTGGGATGCAAGGCTGGTTCAATATACACAAATCAATAAACGTAATCCAGCATATAAACAGAACGAAAGACAAAAACCACATGATTATCTCAATAGATGCAGAAAAGGCCTTTGACAAAATTCAACAACCCTTCATGCTAAAAACTCTCAATAAATTAGGAATTGATGGGACGTATCTCAAAATAATAAGAGCTATTTATGACAAACCCACAGCCAATATCATACTGAATGGGCAAAAACTGGAAGCATTCCCTTTGAAAACTGGCACAAGACAGGGATGCCCTCTCTCACCACTTCTATTCAACATAGTGTTGGAAGTTCTGGCCAGGGCAATTAGGCAGGAGAAGGAAATCAAGGGTATTCAATTAGGAAAAGAGGAAGTCAAATTGTCCCTGTTTGCAGATGACATGATAGTATATCTAGAAAACCCCATTGTCTCAGCCCAAAATCTCCTTAAGATAATTTGCATTTCTAACAAGCTTCCAAGGGATGTGGATGCTGCTGGCTGAGAGATCACACTTTGAGATCCACTGGCCTGAGCCTTTGCCTAGAAAATCTGAGGTGATAATGAGGCAACATTAATCAAGCAACAATGAAATTGGTTAATCCTCCAAACATTGTTCATAGGAAACTTTTTACACAATATTTCTACTCAGTCAATGAATGCATCCCTCCTATTGGCAATGTAGGTGCCTACTGGAAGCATCCCAGTAAGCATAATCTAAAATCAATGGATATGCTGGTTGGTGGTAAGAGCTGCAGGTGATTTTGCAAAGGAACCCCAGACTAGCAGGCTTCCTGTACTTGCTGTCTCCCTTCAGCTCCATTCATGTATTTTAGCCAGCGGTAACAACTTACCCTGGCATCTAGAGTGACACTTTAGGGAAATGAGTTTTTACCTAAATCTAATAAAAATCAAACAGTACATTTTCTCACGTTGATGCAACCTCAATTCTTATCATGCGGTTTTGTTTCTGTGCAAGTACATAGAAGGCTACATTGGCATATGGTTATCAATTTGACTATGTGAACTAGAGTAGTGAACAATCCATTGTTTTTCCCTCTTTTAGGCAAATGCCGCACATTTCTTTATGTGTGTGTGTGTCTATGTGTGAATGTTTGATATATGTGACACTCTTGGGGTTCTCTTACTTGGGAGAGGACATTTTTAAAAATGATATTTATTGGATAAACTGGCAACCTTCCTTCTCCTTCCCAAATTCCTGTTCTACTTGCTGGCTAATGCCTCACCTCTATCTTTTGAACTATACTGTTTTATCTGGAAAAGCTGGTCTTTAAGCTGTTAGCAGTCATTCCTCCCTGAGTGAGGATAAAGTGAAGATGAAACTGGATAGAAAACATGAGGACAGAGAATGAAGCAAGACAAAGACAACAGAATTGGGAGAGGAAGCAAAGAAACTTGCCTCACTCTGCCTCTTGCCAAATAATGACCCTAGTGATCAGTATGTTAATGCAAAACAGAAGATAGAATATGTAAATGTCGTTCACACACTTGTAGCTTTCATATACAAAATAGACACTTGGAAATTTCTTTTAAAATCCACAAGATAGAAAACTTTACATGAAGCAATACAACAGACGCTGTAGCACAGTACTGCTGAGTTTACTGGGGACCTTCCTTATCTCTTGAAGATACCCCTGGCCACATAGCCATGGAAAAGAAGTTCACCTGAGGGAGATAGCACATGACATGGAGGCAGCCCAGTGGTGACAGATAAAGCAGACAGTTTTGCTTTCCCGCTATGGTTTACAGAAAAGCTATCTGGTTTTATTTCCCTAATCCACACTGAAGCCCAAAAGACGGCTCCTTGCCCCAGGTCATATATCGAGTGGCAGATTAATGACATACAGGACAGAAAATATGAGGTTGAAGGCTAAATGTTATTACAGACTTTTGAGGCAGTGGTTACCTAAATTGTGCTTATAGTCTACATTCAAATAAGAAAACAGATAATTCACTTCAGAGGTTTATTTGAAGAATTATTTGACTCTTTTGTTTTTCTAATTTAACATACCAGAGTTTTAGCTGCACAAACCTGCTTAACAGGCACTCAGAAACTACAGTTTTCCTTTCATGAGGAAAAAAGTGAGAAAGAGAAAACAAAATGAGTAACATGTTGCAAATCTAGAATTTTGCCTGTTTTTGTAAATGATTATTTAAGGGAAAATACTATATATATATATATTCTATATAGAGAGAGTATATATATACTATAGTATATATAGTATAAAATACTGTATATAAATACTGTATATAGTATACATAGTATCAAATACTGTATATAGTATACATAGCGTCAAATACTGTATATAGTACATACAGTGTCAAATACTGTATATAGTATATATAGTATATATATAGTATTTTTATATATAGTATATATATAGTATTAAAGAAAATGAGTTAAAACTAAATGCTTCCACACACATTGGATCAGCTCTTAGAGATGCTATTGGCTATGCTATAAATCTTTTGAAGTATCAAGTTTCCAATAAAATATAGGAGGAACTTTAAATAAGTGGAACTAGCAGATGCCAATTCCATGTATTAAAAAAAGTTTAACACTTGCTCCATGCTGTGGTTCAATTCACTTTTGTACATTTTATTAGGTCTGCAAAAACTATATTACCCTTTGAGTCTCAATTTGTCTCCCTTCAAGTCTATTTGGCTGATGTTAGAGGTGAAACCTGATATAACCCAATGGAGCATAGATTCAGAAAAATTGAAAATGGAGTGCATATCGTTTCTGACTTAGAAAGAAGCTAATAGAAGTTATTTTGCTACACTGGACTATTCACTTCTTGTCTTCCCTTTCCTGATAGAAAGTTTCATGGATTGGAAATCTTCCAGATGCCAATAATAATATTCAGGATATGCATTTGGCTAGAATCAATTATGTTGTAATCACCAGAATAAAAACATGAGAATTCAGCTATGAAAATAGCACATTTATGGAAGCAAATGCACAGTCTAAAGAAACCGTAACTTTCAGTGTCAACTTTTAACTTCTGAAGATGGAGAACAAAATGTTCCGTGAACATTGAGAAGATAATTTCCTGTTACCACCAAAGCTTTGTTCCTGTTCCTTCTGTGGTTATCGAATCTTATTTTTGTAATGAATATTAATGCTTATAGCACTCTAAAACCAAAAGTCTTCTGGTGTCTAAATTAACTGACTTTTTTATTAACCATATTTAACACTTAGTTTCTGCAGAAGCATCTATTGCCGTGTTGATGTATATTTTGAATGTATATTTCATTTATATAAGGCATTTCATGTTCCAAGTTTACTGAGATTGTAAACTACAGTTTCAAGCTTCCTCTTCCTACATGTGAGAGCCCAGACATTTTAATATAATGTATATACTATCTTCTCTAAGTCGCAATTTAAATTTTATCACAACACTGTGGGAGCTGCGGATATCTGTAGCTTGATTTAACTCCATGGTTTATGCCCTGAAGTGTCAGGCAGATAGACAATGTTTTGCCAGTCAGTTTCAGCCTGTTAAAACTCAGGGGCAAGGCAGAGATAAAGTGATGGAAGGCCGATAGTAGGCTTCATAGCTCCTAGGACTTTAGCATCTGTGCAGAGGGCAGTAAAAGGAAGACACATCTCTATTTGCATAGATTCATGTATGACTTCAAAACACTTGGTGGAGGTTGGAAGGTCTAAAACAAAAGCCCCTGTTAAAGAAAAAGAATGAAAATGTAAAGAGTATTTGATAGGCTGTAGAATAAATTTTGGCAGCATCACTTTTAACAGGTAATAATGCATGAATTAGACCTCTAAATCATCCACTATTTGGGTCAGAATTTCCTCATCTATAAAATGGGAATGCTACTGAAATTTATTTCATGGAATTTTTGTTAAGAATGAGATGAAATGGCCAGCAAGATGCCTGGTCTCTGGAGGTCTGAATCCATTCCTTTTTCTTCCTTTTTATTTATTTATTTGTTGCTCCTTTTTATATTTCCACCATAGCAATCATAACAATATTTGTTAGGACATTTAATGTGTCAAGCACTATGCCAGCCAAGCTTTACATTCCTTATCACATGTAATAGACAAATTAACCCTATGAGGTAGGTACTTCTTTTATTTTCATTTAACTGGGGAACATAATAAGGATCAGAGAGGTTCATGCAGGTTAGTGGTGGATTGCAGATTTGAACGTGTATCTATGAACTCAGAAGTTCCTAACACATTTGTACCATATGACCTTCAGGAATCAGAAGGCGTAAATTCGGATTTCCCTAGGAGTTTTGGAAAATGGCTGGGCTGCAAAGAGAAAAATCTTTCAGAACTTTGGCCAGTTCCAAATGAGCCCCTTTTTTGTAAGCCCTGTTGGACAAGCTAGTTATATCTAAAGCTTTCTAGCATATTTCTATTCATACATTTACTCAAAAAAACCATCCTTTACAATAGTCATCTATGATTTTATCCAAATATACAGCATAGTAGGAAAATCCTATCAGAGGATAACAGAAGAGATCCTTCATGTTGAAATAAGAAATGTTAATTCTATAGATACATCCACATCTTTCTATAATAACATTTGCATGTATACACTCCCTAAATTTTCAGGGATTCCTAAGACTTGGTAAATGCTATCGCAATCAAATCAGAGTCTGGGAAGCTTGACAAATGAGGAAGTATTATTGTGTTAATTTTGTAACTAAGATGACATCAAAGCCATACCTTAAGTCATGTTTGTATAGGAAGTTGTCAGGAAAGATTGAAAATTTGATTCTTGAGTTTTAAATGATTGAGTAGCAGTGTGAGACACAGGCTGCTGATGCCAAGTTAAGCACACTACACGTGCTTACATTTTCTGTAATGGCAAAAAGAGCTGAGGGCAATTGTCTACATCAAACCATCACTCAAGAAGTATTTATGATGAGTCTTTGGTGTGCTGAGCAGATCCTAAATATTCTTGAGTTTTAATTTCCTTATCTGCAATATAGAAATAATAAAAATATCTGCCTCATTGGCTTGTTGTAAAGATTAAGTGAAAGAATATATGTGAAAGCATTTTGTACACTCTGAAGTGTTATATTAATGTCAGATATTGTATTAAGTTCAGACCATTAATCTTTATTGAGCATAATCTACTTGGTAATGGGAATCCAAACACTGAAATGCAGGTTATTTTACCCCCAATGATATAACCATCTAATGGAGAAAATATGTGTCTTATCTAAACAATTAAAATTCAGATGAAAACTTCTACTATAGATGTATAGACAAAGTACCATGGTGCTATAGAAATAAGGGCTGCATTTAATTCAAGGCAAAAAGGTCCTTTGTCGATCAGGTGGGAATGATATATTGAACTAGCTCTGAAAACTGAGATGGGAGTTTTTCAGGAAGAAAAGATTCTAGGTAAGAAACATCGTACATGGAAGGGATTTTGTGAGCATCAATATAAAAGAATAACAGACTAGCCTCCT
Source organism: Pongo abelii (assembly GCF_028885655.2). Lineage (NCBI taxonomy): Eukaryota > Metazoa > Chordata > Mammalia > Primates > Hominidae > Pongo > Pongo abelii. Next base: position 29,867,850 of record NC_071998.2, read on the forward strand.
GTGACTGGGCTGTGGAAGGTGCCTGAAGAAATAGTAGAGCTTACAAGGTAGGTTTGAAGATTGTATGTGAATAATTTTGAGCATAATACTTAAGAGTTTTATCCTAAATACTATGGAAAGTCATGAAAATGTTTTCAGCAGGGAGCAACACAGATTTTATTAGATAAAAGTAAGAGCAAAGGTGGTAATCATTCCTATCTTCAGGTGTTTATCTTCTGAGGAGGTCATATCAGTATAAACAAAGGCATGTTGCCTCCTTGACCTTCACCATCAGGACAAGAATTTAGGGCAAGATCAGAGAAGGAGCTTCATCCAGAGTTGTCTTGAGTTATTGGAGCTCATACAGTTGATACATAAATCAAACACCTAAGAGCGCTGGAGAGATTCTAGAATCAACATTGTAATAAGAGTGAACAGGACTTGCCATCTTCCTTATCTTACAGAGCAGGTAACACTAACTCAGTATTTTCCCTAATGACTCACCACATGTGTTGCAAAAGCATATCCCTGGATAGGGTCCCAGTGAGACTGTTCCTGAGCAAAGGATCATATCTCATAGTCATTACATTCTGGAACAGAGTTCCCAATATTGGCATATAATCTATATTACATGAATAATAACAAAATTACTATAATAGTGATAAATCACTCCTGAAGCTGGCAATGTCTCATTAAGGATGTTGTATTCGATTGTCTGAATCACAAAGAGGTAAAACTACAGTTCTGAGAACCTCCCTCCCCTATGGCTTCATGCCACTGTCTGCCAATGAGAAGAAGCTGTGAGACCTTTGGAAGGAGAAAAAGAAAGAGGGGCTGGTCTTCTCTGGAGAGAGTTGCGGTCAGACACATGAGCAAGCGTAGAGTTCAAAATGCTTTCCTGGAAAGCATCTTGAAGATCACCTGCATTTGGCTGAGAAAGTTTGTGGGTGCCTCCATACGTTGTTGAGGTTCACAGTGGCTTCAGGTGAGCTACTGAACAGGCTTTGTTGTTGCAGGCTGGTATTTGGAGTGGCAGTTTTTCACAACTTTGCTTTCTTGGCCCTTCTAATGATTGTGTAAGCTTCCAGCTCCTACGTTAACAACTGCTATACATGAAATGAAGAGAGTAGATTAAATTCTTCTTACTAAACACTAAATCTGCCTGATGCTGGTATGGGCAGGCAGTTACCCTTATACAATACTTGGCCAGTAGAATGAAGCCTGCTAATGGGTCTCTGTCTCTCTCTCTGTCTCTCTCTCTCTCTCTCTCTCTGACACACACACACACACACACACACACATACACACACAGAGAGACACAAATTCTCTTTCTCTCTCTCCCCCATCTCTAAGAAAGCTGACTTTTAGGAATTCATCCCAAAGATATATGTTTCATAAACATTTATTGAGTACCTTTCATAGAGCAGGCACTGGATTCGATGTATAATATATATGGTTCCCACTCTCGCAGAGCTTTCAGTCTAATGGGAGATATAAAAAAGTGTTCATACATTCACCATACAGTGTGATGTATATCACAATGGTAGTATAGGGTACAATGTGAGAGTCAAAGAAAGGCATGCAAAATATAGACCTCAATCAGAGTCATCTCCCTATATGAGGTTATGTCTAAAAGGAAATGTGATGGTTAGGCAAGAATTAGTTGGAAGTGCATATGCTTATGTGAAATATATGTGTGTGTGTTTGTGTGTGTATCTGTATGTCTGTTTGTGTGAGACAGAGGGAGAGAGAGGGAGAGACTTAAGAAGAGTAAGGGTACAATGAAGAGAGAGGAGGAAGGAGGAGCATGTACAAAGACTCATGAGCAAGTGGCATTTTGTAAACTGAAAGCAAGTAATTTTACATAGCAGTGTTCTGACCCAGTATGCTTTGATTCCATAGCTTGCTTCTCAATCTTCAAGAAGAGAACATTTCTTTTATTAAACCTTTACAATTAATGCAGAAATAGCTTTTAGTTCTGAGAGGATTCTCATTTTAGAAATGTTGCAGCTCATACTGAGCAGCTGTCACCCACACTAAGCCAAATCCTCTGCTAAGAAGTCTTTGGAATAGCTTAATAGAAACATGGTGTATGCATTTTCCCATTGTTCTGTTCTGCAAAAAGCTTAGTGCATCCACATTGATATCTTAGAAAATATTTCTTTTACAATCCTTTATTTGTAGTGAAAAGACGTCAACTTTATATAACATAGATTTTTTTTCAATTTGGATATAACCTCACTGAGCTTGGTGGACTATAAAGAATACAATTTTAAAGCAGAGATTGCAATAACCAGCTACTCCTAATATTGTGTCCAGTTGAGGTTTCCTGACTTTAAATGATTAATTTATATCCCTAAAAGACACGGGAAAATACCAGTGGCTAAATAAGATAAAACCTAACAGGCACAGTACATATCAGACTCTTAATATTTACATGCTATGCTAAAGGCATTAATGAAAAATAATTTCCTCACTAATTATACACACAATGAAACAAACATTCTTATAACCATTCCATTCTTGGTCACAAAGACAGTGTGGCAGAGCACTGGTAATGCATAGCATTCCTAAATTGGGACTGATGGCTCATCCCTCTTACAAGAGAGTATTTACCAAAAGTTCAAATGGCAATGATCCTATCCCCATTGTGACACCTCTCCCATGGAGATGCACTTTCTCCTTTTCCTGGTGGTAGATGAGTTGCTCATCTTATGGTCTATTAGTCTCTATATATAATTCAAAAAATTGGTCCTATCCCTTAAAGACTCAATAAAAAGAAAAGACTTATTCTTTGAATTTTTTCCTCCTGTTGTATCTCACCTTCCAATTTTCCATTCCCTTAGAGTTCAGCTATCCATCTCACAGTATCAAGTGCTTCAGTATAAAAGAGAAAACAGCAGATATAAATACCATTTTAAAGAGAGTGAGCTGCCAGGTCTTTTGGAATAGAGGATGAAGAATATGAGGAAAATGAAGCAAAAATTTAGGCAGGGTATTATTGGATGCTTAATTGTTGTTGTTTAGTGTAATACACTGATAAACTTTAGTATGTCCTAAAGCATCTCATTTGTATGTGTGTGTGTGTGTGTGTGTATATATATATATATAAAACAGACCTTGAAATCTTTAAGCTGTCTTTAAAACTACAATCAATGAGAGCATTTTGAAGGGGAAAACTGCCTCTGCTGAATTGGAGCCTTCAGATTACACAATTTTAAGACAGTTATGCACCTAGGAGCTGAATCTAATAGGCACAGTCAGAGAGAATACTTTCAACAAGTTTGTAATTACATATACTGGACTCCAGTAGGTTGGCATCCCATTACTCCAGTCTATCAATGATGAAAAGATAAGAGTTGTGCATGTATATAAGCAATAGGCCATAGGCAAAAGCAGTATTTCAACCAGCATTCTGTTCCCTAACATTCATTTGTAGAAGATTAAAAAGCAAGAGAGTCTGTCAAAGACAAAAAACGAGAAGAGAACTAGAAGAAAGAGCTTCCAGAAAAAAAAAAAATTGAGAAAATTTTACTTAAGGACAATGCACTGAAGCAAGACCACACAGGCTCAGCTTTGTGAACTCCTGAAACTCCTTTCTCCATCTTTCCCTGAAGGTTTCCCTCCAAAGCTACTTCTTCATGTGTAAATTTATGGGTTTGATTATGGATTTATTACTCAGGAATTAATGTGTTTTAAATCACAAAAATATCCAAACTTTAAGTCAAGATTACCCTAGTTCTGAGATGTTTAAAATGGCAATAACGATATTTTCTTCTGTGTAGGGTTCTTACGTGGATTCAGTGAGATAATGTATGGAAAGTGCTCTAGTTTAGTGCCTGGTGAATTCTTAATTATGTCATTTATGGCAGTAGCCACAGCAGTAAAGTGGTAGGAAATGCTGTTTTTTTGTTTTGTTTTTGTTTTTGTTTTTGTTTTTGAGACGGAGTCTCGCTCTGTCTCCCAGGCTGGAGTGCAGTGGCGCGATCTCGGCTCACTGCAAGCTCCGCCTCCTGAGCTCGTGCCATTTTCCTGCCTCAGCCTCCCAAGTAACTGGAACTACAGGCGCCCGCCACCACACCCGGCTAATTTTTTTTTTTTTGGCTTTTTGTTTTTTTTTTTAGTAGAGACGGGGTTTCACCGTGTTGGCCAGGATGGTCTCGATCTCCTGACCTCGTGATCCACCCTCCTCGGCCTCCCAAAGTGCTGGGATTACAGGCGCGAGCCACCGCACCCAGTGGAGATGCTGTTTTTATTGAGATTCAGCCAGGATCCAGAGGCCCACATTTTGGCCACAATAAAAGGTTTAGATATTAGAATTTTGGTAAAAAAAAGATACATTGTTTGGTAGCTAAAGTCCCAATACATATTTATATAGTATGTAAATCCCATGATGCTAGATTTGGGGACTTCTGTCCGTGCCCTTAAGGTGCTTCATATTTTTAGTGTTCTTGAGAGCTTCCCAAGCCTTGTGTGATGCTAACAACTTCTCTCTACAGGTTTTAGTATTGATGAAGGACCTTGTGGAAGTGGCCCTTTCAGGTACAGCACTACCCTGATCAAGCACTGTTGTAATTAAAACTGTTCTGGTTGCCAGGACAAGGACAGTAAAGCTAGGTTTAGTAATGAATAGATTGTAAATGAAGGGTACCCTAATACTCTGCTTCCCTCTGCAAGTTTGTTCCATGTCCTTCCCTGCAGACTAGGTTTTTCAGTTTCTTCATATTCTCTACACCCACCTCTCCTTCCAATTTCATGTTGCAGTCAGTTTTCATTTATTGTGGTAGAGACTATGGTCATGCTGCTATAATAACATTCAACTCATTGTCCCACGGCTACCACCAGCGCTTCAAGAACCAAATACCAAATTTTTGGAAAATAAGAGATGGTTGGCCCAACTTACATTGAATATCTACTCAATCATCTAGAAAGTGGTTTTGGGATGGGGATGATGGTACCCATAACCATCTGTGATAGGAAGAATAATGGCCCAACAAAGTTGTCCATATCCTAATCCTTAGAACCTCTAAATATGTTAGTTTATGTAACCAAGGGACTTTGCAGATGTCATTAAGATAAGGATCTTGAGATGGGAAGATTATCCTGGATTTTCTGGGTTTGCTCCCAGGGTGTTAGCAAAGGGAAGAGAGAGGCAGAAGAATCAAAGTCAGAGAAGGAAATGCGATGATAAAAGCAGAGTTTGGAGTGGTGCTGGGCCCTGAGCCGTGGAACACAGGAAGCCTCTTGAAGCTGGAAAAGGCAAGGAAATGGATTCTCCCCTATGGCCCCAAGAAGGAATGCAGCCCTGAGACCCATTTTAGACTTTTGACCTCCACAGCTATAATAAATTTCTTCTGTTTTAAGCCATTAAATACGTGATAATTTGTTACCACAGCAACAGGAAGCTGATATACCATTGATTCCAAAAGTAAAGGCAGTTTCCAAAGGACACTGCAGCCAGCCACTGCCCTTATAATCTCAAGACCTCAGAGAAATCAAAAGTAGCTTCTCAAAATTTAGGGACTTCTTACTTTACATTTCCTAGCTGTTTTCCTGCCACTGAAATAGCCTCAGTGGATAGCCACTAGAATCCTCTTACATGCCAGTGGAAGCTGTTTCTATTTCTTATGGATAATAATAACTACCTTGTGAACTTTTTGTATTAATTTAAATAATATATTTACATAAGGCTACTTGGAACAATGTCATGTAGTGTCTGTTCGTTATATTCATCCAACCAACCTTCTTTCCGTGCCTCAAAATATGTCAAGCCCTCTCCTGGCTCACATATTTATTTATTCAAATATTCATTCAAATATACATATTCAATACCAGGTATGGTCCTGGCACTGTTCCAACTGATAGAAACTTAGCAGTGAATACAACAGAAAGTTATTCTTGCCTCCTTGGAACTTCCATTGTTGTGGGGCTCAGGCAGATAATAAACAAAAGCAACAGTGATAATTTTAAAAATATAGATGAACTAGGGAGTGCTGGTGGGTCAAAAGGGATGTAACCTTAAATACCATGACTAGAGAAGGCCTCATTGGAAAGATGACATTCAGACAGAACATATGAAAGAGCTAGATTGCAGATATTTGGGAAGGAAGCAATCCAGACAGGGAAAATTCCAGGTGCAAAGTTTAAGCTACTCTTTCTCTCATCTCGGAAATACATAAAACAGCATATTCTTTACCCCACTGTCCCTTCCAGCTACCTTTCCATTTCTCGATTCTGGCTCCCATGCTGTATGTTTTCTATGCTCATGATTATGCACTATATTTATTTGTTTATTTGCCTCTAATATGTCCATTCAATAAATGTTAAGCTCCATAAAGATATTGATTTTGTCCATTTTATTCACTACGTAACATCAGAACCCAGAACAGTGTCTGGGCACATAATAGGCACTTGATAAATATTTGTTGAATGGATATGTTAGTGAATGTTTTTAAAGAATAAAGTTAGACTTCCTATCCTTATTGACAGGTTATTACTGAATATATTTTCTTCTGGTTTTGCTTTTGTAAAGTATTGATTTCTAAAAGCCTCATTCTTATTCTGATTGAAAATTATGGACTACTATACTTTAAATACAGTGAAAATGAATATTATCCTATAAAAATTTTTTACCTACTTTCCTCAGTTCTACTCATTTTAAAGAATATTTCAATTTTAGCAAAAAACAAAGTCAGTATATGAATAATGGTTTGAGTTTGATCACGTGCTTTTGTTCTTCATGCTGCTGCCTCAACTATGTGGGAGAGTGAATTGAGTTGTTAAAGTATACAAATTAAAAATTAAAATAATAAAAGTCTCCACACCTTTTAAAAATTTCTACAAAATATTCAGTCCATATATTAATCAGAACATTGTTTTTGGTGGCTTTTGTGTGTGTGTGTGTGCCTATCAAAAGCTTGAAAGAGTTGAATTCATGGGTGCAGATGTTTGGCTCATTTGTAAATAAGATATATCAAGCAGTTAACATAGTACCTGGCACAGACCAGCTGTTCAGTAAGTGCTTGTTATTCATTCATTCACTCATTGACTTACTGAAAGATGTGTGAAGGAATGCTGGGTGGCAAAGCCACACATAGTAATTCCAGTGCCTTTTGTGAATACAACTACCACTGTGTGAAAATGGAGGTGACAGCTTCATTTATTAGCTATTTTTATTGTCCCAATTGTAATACATGCGTGTTACAAGGACTCTAATACAATTTAGGTTCCACAAATCTGTAGGCCTCGGCATCAACCATTCATATAATGATTTGTAGGTACCTTTAGAGCAATATGCGTCATATGTCTGTCCTATACACACGGCTCTGCACAAACGTTACTTGCCCATTTTGAAAGCTAATTTATAGCCATTTAGAACCAAGTATGTGCCTTTGAAAAGCAGGCTATTAGCAATGTAAATTAAGAATAAATGAAACAATAACACCTGTTATAAAAGGTACTTTAGCTCCTTAACAAACACATGAAGTTGGTACTCTTAAATTTAGAAAATTTGACTGTAGAGATTGGAGGGCAAAGGAAACAATTTTTTCTAGTTTCTAGATTATTTTTCCTGAAGAAGCCTTCCTGTTGCTATTTTCACACTACCCCAGATGTGCAGAGCCCTACGGTAGACATCAGGACTTTATAATTTTTGAAATAAGACATAATTCCTGCTTCAGTTATTACAAGTAAAATAAAATAGAAACCATGGCTTAATCAAAAACTGTATTGACTAATGAACCTAAAATATCCAGGAGTAGATCTGGCTTTAGGCTCAGCAGGAGTCAGGGCACGAATGATGTTATCACCACACTCCCTGCTGAAACCCACTGCACACCAATTTCTCATCCAGGTAGCAAGAAGGGGAGTTTTCTCCCAGAAATACAAGCATAAGTTTGAGAGAATCAAGTCACTGTGGCCAGAGAAATTGTCTTTTCAGGGATGAAGTAGTATAAACATGACCACTCAGGGAAAAATTGGGAATGGTTACCAAAAAAGGGCTGAGGAGATACTGGCTGGCAAAACCACATCTCCTCACTTTTATGAAGAAGCCTCCCAATGTGTGGGGAAGGAGATGACTACTGTGCCCAATCGAATTGTTTGCAAATCTGGCTTTCTGTTAGAATCACCTGGTGGGCTCTTTTATCTGTAGGATGCCAATTTGAGCACCTTCTGCTTCAGCCATAATGCAGTAACCTAGAACAAGAATTATTATCCTACCATAATCACTAGAAAACTGGACAACAACTGCTTTAAAAATTAGACAATAGGTGGGGTGCAGTGGCTCACGCCTGTAATCCTAATACTTTGGGAGGCCAAAGGGGGCACACTACTTGAGAACAGGGGTTCCAGACCAGCCTGGCCAACGTGGCAAAACCCCACCTCTACTAAAAATACAAAAAAAAAATTAGCCAGGCGTGGTGGCACATGCTTGTAATCACAGCTACTCAGGAGGCTGAGGCATGAGAATCGCTTGAATCCCGGAGGTGGAGGTTGCAGTGATCTGTGATCGTGCCACTGCACTATAGCTGGGGCAACAGAGGGAGACTCTGTCTCAAAAGCAAAGAAACAAAAATATTAGACAACAGAGAAAGACTGGGCTCTCTTAGTGAAGGGAAATGAGCAAGGTAAGCCCAAGGATCATGTAGAATTTATGCCTAAAGGCACTTTACTGATCATAGCGCAGAAATGGGGATCCCTAACAGCTCATCAGAATCTTAAAAAGTTGAGTAGAAGCAGATTTTCAGTTTTCTAAAGTTGCTGGAATTTGCAGGATAAGAAAGCTGGAGAAAAAAAAGCGGGGGGGTGCTATGTTAAGTAACAGCTCCAGTAATCTGCATACACATTCCCTTGAGGCTCTTCCTCGGTAATAAATCGTGTACCCATAGATTGAGATTCTACAGGCTGGAAAAATGCCAACTAGGAACTAGTATGCTTAAAAATTCCCAGAGTCACACAGAACTTCGAGAGGTTTGAGTTCTGGCTGCACACTGATGAGAGTTCTCATTGACCATCTGTGGCATTCATAGAAACCCCAGAAGAGTCATACTTTAGTAGGTACATGAAATAGCACAGAGTAATGGGAATAAGAGTAATACTAGACAATACTAGACAATACTAGTAATACTAGACAAAAGTAATTACTAGACAAGAGTAATACTAGGAATTGATAGAATCCATAAATTCACTCTGGTTTTTTTGTTTGTTTTTTGTTTTTTGCCAAGAAATAAAGACCCAACTTTGGAATTCCAGGGGAAAAAAAAGGAAATATCATCAATAATGTTATTGGTTAAAGAAAGCCCCAATACATATTTGTACAATGTCAAATTCTAGACATTTGTACAAGTTATACAATGTCAAGAGAAGACTTCTTCTCTTCTTTAAATTAAAAAATATATTTTTATGCATTTGATTTGTACACTCTTTCCAGCCCCATGTCAGTAAGTTAAAATCATATTCTTCCTTCACTGTCCAACATAAATACCATAAAGCATTCTCAAGCTACCTTCTAACACTAAACAAAAAGATCATCCCTCCAGTGAATGATGTCATTTGAATGTCTCATGGCTGTGCACATTATCTCATTTAACCCTAACAAACGCATCGGGTAGGTACCTCCCACTGAGGAATCCGAGGCTTAGAGTGCTGGTAAGTAGCACTGGACAAGTCTGGAGCTGAACAAGTCTGGAGTTGAACACAAGCAATCTGGCTCCAGAAAACAAGTTCAGCTCTACCATCTATGACTTATGATAGATTGTGTTGTACTTGTTTTGTATTAGGTGTTCTTGTAGACAAAGGCTATGGTTTTTTGTTTGTTGGTTGGTTGGTTGGTTGGTTGATTTCATCCTTATATGCCCTTACCTAGCATAGTGTTTTGCCTATACAGGTACTTAGTTATTGGCAGATACTTAATGAATGAGTAAATGCATGCATTAATGAAAATTGTTTAAGTATCTTTTGAAAGGCAACTCTGTTATGAGTTATACCCAGATATAAGTGATGTCTACAGAGTAGAGGGTATATTATTGATCTGTTGAGTGGTTCTGTGTTTGGTAAATATGAGTTTTGTTGAATTCTTTTTGAAAATTTTTTCTTTTATCTCCCCTTTGCTCCTTGCTTTGTGTTCCTATCCTAGGATTCTGAAGCAAAATATTCTTATTGGTATGTAAAACAGATTGTGTTTTCAGAGCTAGCAAATTTAGTGATCGATATTCTAATCATTAAATATGAAATTCCTTTAGTAGGGTAAGATTTGGTAAATTGAGAAGGGAAACTAACTAAAATCATTGAGTGGAAGCCTCCCTTAGCTTTGCTAGAGGGAAATATACCAGTTCAAAAGGAATCAGGAAAAAAGAGAAAACAATTATGAGGAAAACCACAAGCTTTACAGGTTCAATTATTTTTTATTTCAGAATGCATTTTCTTGCTCTTATCTTCCTTCCTTTAAAACTAAAAATGAATGGGAAATGGCAGGGTAATAATGAATTTGAGACTGCCATCCACTAGGACAATTTCTTCTGTTAAGTTACTACATGGTTTGAACAAAGAAAACTAGGCATCTTTTATGTAAAACCTGGGAGTGATTAGTGGAAGGACAGTGATGAATTACCTCCCATCCTTTTATTCTTCACCTCCCCCAATCCCTGGATCTCCCCAGCATGTCATAGGGTCTCTGAGTTCAGTGAAGAAACAAAATTCAGTGTACCATCAACAAAGGTTTAGCATGAAAGAGACCAAAGCACACTACTGATTCACTTCTGGTTTGAACAAATGATTCATTAAAAAAAAATGTTCTTTAAAGGAATTGTAAATGTTGTGACTGTATTTGTCCTTATTTTAGGCATCTGGGTTTGCACTTAAAGTGTCCTAAAATGGAAGCAGTAACAATGAAAGATTAAGATGCCTATATGTCTAGTTTTTGTTTTAGAAACTAATTGGCAGGAAGAACAGCCTAATGTAGGTATTGCCCAGAGATGAGGTTGGTGCTTCACTGCATCAGAGTTCAAGTGACTCAGAAAAACTTGCCGAAAGGCCTTGTAGTAGTCATGCTCAAGTGGAAAAGCCAAAAATTTTAATGGAGCAGTGATATCCAATAATAATTCGATATGATGAGTGGGAACCCTTTATCAGTATACAAAGTAAGACATAGGAAGCAAAGGACATGTGGAACCTGTCAGGAGGAAAGTGCAAGGGGGCTAAGGGAGCAGTTCAAGAATGGGGGCTGGAACCAACTGGGAAGACACCAATAATTTACCCTGATGACATAGTGCTAGCCACATATATAGGGGTGAACCGGCCAGCTCAAAGGCATAAAGCAGTCCAGATGCATTGCAAATAGCACCTTCCCTGATGACTTTTCAGATTGCCTGATATCAAGGTGACCTTTGCTTCCTTCGTACTCTCAAGACATTTATCTGTACTGCTCCAATATAGTACATTATTTTTCATCCTTGACCATAGATGGGCTCTGGTGACAGATAACCTGGATTACCTTTCTAGCTGTGTATTCTTGGGAAAATTATTTAATTGCTCCCTTTCTGTATTTTTAACTCTAAGATGGAGATAAAAATTTCCAGATCTCATAACATCTTTACAAAAAGTAAATGAGTAAATAAATGGAAAAATCTTAGGATAGTTTCTGGCAAGTAGTAACATTCAACAAATTTATATTTTGTTAATATAGTTATTACGATCATCTTATATTTTACCACAGTGTCTAGTATAGCACATTGTCAGTGATCTGTAAATACCCAATAAGTTACTGAATAAAAGAACATGAATCCTGGGTTTAGCTGTACCTTCAGATGTCAAAATAATCACCTCTATTTAGGATGAAATGAACAACATAGATAGGTAACAGACACTTATTAAAAATTGTCAAAGTGATAATACCATTCTATTACAGTTTATTATTAATTTATTTTCATTACATGTAAGCCAAAAATAGTTTCCAATATTTAGAGAAAATTTACTCCTGATTAATTTATATTTTTGACTTTAGATAAAATTGCAGACAGAATCATTTCCTGAACAAATACAAGCTCTGACTTATTTACATCTTGATCAATGTTACAAGCCAGGGCCAAAAGATATTTTAATTCTGGGCTATTGCAGAAGAGTTTCTGGTTACATCATGAAGTTAAATCATTTGAACAATTGTTACTAGAGTTTTAACTAAGTCCAGTGAACTGTAAATAGGCAAGTTGGGTCTCGTTTAGGCAGAAAATTGGGCTGTAGACGTGGGGTGTGTGGTGATGCTTATTGATTCAAACAGACCCTGTCATCTGCAAAAAAGAAAAAGTAACTTGGCATCATAATCTCTACTTTTGATTTGGTTGGTGAGTCTTTTACCATGTATTCTTATTTTTATTTATTTTTGCCTTTGTTTAAGAGCAACTAAAAAAGTCATTGAAAGGAGCAGCATATGGTAATATCTATCCGCTCATTACTCCTAGGCCATGTGACTCAATTCTTCCTATCTTACTTCCTTTCTAAGTTCTATAGATTATTTTTGTATGCATTTTAGGTATTTTTATCCTTTGAAAAATTTTAAACTATTGGATTGTTTCAAATATCTTTAATATATATTCTGAAAATAACAAAGACTTTGCATTCACATTACATTGCTTTCAAGTTAATCAGTGTCTAGTTATTACTAACCTCTTGGCATGCTGTTCATACTCACACACTCAACGTCTCCCTCAGTTTTGGCTATTCCCTCTTTCTTAACTCTCATATTACTGCAGATTCTATTGATACCTTCTTTCAATGCCTCCTCAAATCTAGAAATAACTAACCCCTTTTTCTGGAATATATATAGTTGACTTATACAATTGTTTTCTGCCTCTGGTTTCTTGCTCCTCTGACTAACTTCACACACTCCTGCTGGAGTTATTTTCCAAAACACAAATATGAATATAACCTTCTCTAGCTTTTAAATTTCTAATTTACCTTTCTTGCCAAAAGATAAAATCCACACTTCTCAATCTGTTACTTAGAGTTTTCCAGCACATAGCTTCCTGCAAGCAACTCTCTCCAGTTCATTCTCACCATGTTTTAACAATGCACTTAAAAAGTTAGTATCAGACTTCTGCTCCTTTGCTCAAGTATTTCATTCTGTCTGGAAATTTCTTACCCCGCATATCTCTACATCAATCTTCACTATGCTATACCATATTTTTGTTGCACTAGCATACGTGAACAATCATGTCCAAGTTAAGTCCCATGTAAGTAATAACTTCTACAGCCACATACTAGGATCTCAGCATCCCACCAAGATTGTCATCATCCAACCATCTTCCAGAATAGGAAGTAGTACACAAGGATATACAAATAATTAGTACAAAATATAAAGCATCTTCCTTAAAACACAAATTTGAATCCATAGTAAGTAAATTATTACCTTTTATATTAAAGTTATCAATGTAGTAGAATAACTATTGCTGTTGTTTGATCTCTCAAGCATTTTATCCTTCATTGGAGAGACTTATTCCTCTTGACACCATATGATTCTGAGAGGGCTTCCATATTACATCACATCTCTGCCTCCTTAGCTCTAGTTGATTGATCTAGTGCAAATCTGAACCAAGCTAGATGAATCAAAGCCTTTCCCTGTGATTTTTCACCCAGAGTCTGACAGGAAAAACTACCTTCTTTATGCCAAAAACAGAAGATGTGAGATATGGGAACTAACAGTTATGTAAATAAGCAAACTTAAAAGATTGAATGTTTATTGGACAAACAATATTATTCAAGTTCGTGACTGAAATGGCCCCTGACTGAGTCCTTCATTTGCCTGATAGAAATGGCCTCTGAGTCTTTCGTTTGTCTGCATTTTCTCATAAGTTTCTTTCTGCCTAATTTGGTACTGGTTTCTGGCATTTGGCTGAAAGAATGCAGGCAATATATGGATATATCATGGAAATTAATTGAAATTCTGCTTGTATTTTTAGAATATAAGATAAAATTTCAAAGAAATTTTGAAATCATTGCAAACTGTTCAGTGCCTCCTGGATGTCTCAGACTATGACTTCTCCTTTGCTATTAAAAATATCTTAATGAAGTATTTTAAGGACAGCATTGAATCATTGGAAACTTTGTTAATGTTTTTTGTTGGCCAGTGATTACATAAAAGAACTATTTACTAGCATTATTAAATTAATTAGAAAATGTTGTGAGTTAGCTTCTACCGAGATGAAATGAAATGGCAAAAATACCTGAAGAGCAAAATTTCTGAAGTATGATTTGATAATGTTCTCATAGAATCTTCTCATTGGATCATAGATACTAGATTATAGGTGACTGAATTCTGCATCTTACTTGATAACATAAGACATACAACATGCTAGCTGGTTTCCTTTACACATGAATCCTTCTCTTTCTATTTTCAATATAAATCAAGATGGAGAATTATACTATGTTTTACCCTTAAGAGGCCCACTCAGTTTCTTTTTCTTATTTTTTCCATCAATAAAAATGAGGCTAATACTATCTTTTAGCTTACACTTGCACTAAATAATTTTTAGTAAGGTTGTGTGTAAATTATATACTTATTTCACTTATTACTGAATGAAAAAAATTATTGTCATTACACTTATATCTTTTGCACTTCCAAAGGCAAAATAACAATGAAATAATGATACTAAAAAAAGATACTAAAATTTCATTGCCAACAATTATTTTCCTCTTAATTATATTCTTGGCATTATACATCCAAATGTCTTTATCTCCTACTGACCCCCTGCTTTTTAGAGGCCTAGGACCCAACTGGATCTTCTTGAGAAATCTTACTGACCATTGGTATCAACAATTAATAGCAAAGTTAATTTATACAACTTAAAGCTATTAGGAATAATTTCACCCTATAAATAAGTATGTGTTCATATTATTCTTTGAATTTTGCCCTCCATGCTCTTCAACCTTTGGCAAGAGTTTGGTCTGGTTAACGATGCAATGGCAGAGATTCTATGGAGCCGAGGCCACTTTGGGAAGTCCCCACCAGGAACCACTGGAGAGGTCAAAATTGGAAGGCTGGGTAACACCAAACGTTGTTCAGGAGCATGGATGTCCCAAATGCTAAGAAGGGAATTGAGAGAATAGTGAAATCCTGGTGGGCAAGAGTAGCTAAGAAATTGAGATATGGAGCTAATAAATTGAGATATGGAGCCAAGAGGCAGAAATCAGTGTAGTACCTGACACTCAGTTCGTTTATTTATTCATTTTATCTAGAAACTATTTATTGTCTGCTGTTACCAGACACTGTTCCCAGCACTGAGGATAGAATAATAAAAAATAGGGGAAAAAAAATTACTGTTCTTTAGAAGCTATTATTAAATAGTGAATAAATGAATGGCTGTAGAAGAATGAAGTAATTAACAATGCACATTGTTAAAGAAATCACAGAGATGAAGAGCAAGAGCAGAAGGCGGGCAGGAGGGGAACAGAAAGAACAAAGATTCTGCATTTTGTCTTTTATGGGACAGTCTGGACATGTGAGTTGATGGGTATAGACTGATATAAAAGGAACAGAAAGGTAGCAGATAATTAGGATGAAATTTTGTCCATTTTATTCCACGCAGGAGAGGCAATAAATAATTTGACAGTGAAGAATTCTTTTTTCAGTTTCTCCCCTTTCTTTTATTTTTTAAATATTATGGGTCCAAGGGTCATTATTCTGTTTAATGAGGGAGACATCTCACAGATATCAATGCAAGCTCAGGCTCTTTCTCAAGATATCACACAAGATGGTCTTATTTCTACTGGAGTCCAGTTGACTCCAATTAGTACAAGAGATTCACTGACCTGCTTAGTTCAACAGATCTCTCTTATCTAGCAGAACATTAGACAATGCCTATATTAACCTTAATGTTCTAGAGTCATTGATTTTTTTTCATAGTTGCTATAGATTCCTTTCCATAAGGTAGCACATTTACTAATAATTTGGCAGTCACAACATCATCTTGGCAATCACAGAAACAATAAACTCATGTATAACTCATAGAAACATAGAAATAAGAAACTCATGTGTAATGAGTTTGGGTTAGGATTTCCAAATCAGTTATCTTTGTTGAACAGACATCTATCAACTTTTTTTAGTTAAAAAATTCTCAATTACTCTATACCTGTGGGTAATAGGTTGCCTTATAAGAGAAGGCAAAGGAACTATATTCAATTACAAAAATATTTGAACTGTATTTGAAATAATGTTTATTGTTTATAGTTAGTTAAGCAATCTGGTAAAACAGAAAACATGCCATTTGGCTCTTATCAGAGTTCCAGATAGTGTCAGGAAATCCCAGAAGGCTATAAAGGAAGTTAAATTTTCATTTGGATTTCTACACTAGTCTTTTTTTTCCGTAATTATTCAGTATGAAATCCAAGAAAATTTCGTATCAGAAAACTGGTTTGTAAAGCACTTATCTAAGATAAAAATAGACTTGTTAATTAGCTTGGTTTAATCATTCTACAATGTAAGTACATATCAAAACATCATATTGTACTCCACAAATATATATAATTATTATTTGTCAATTAAAAATGAAAATTGAAAAACAGAAAATTATAGATGCTTATTAAATTTTTTTAAAAAAAAGAAAAAATAAAAGCTGCACATGTGCTAATTAAAATTTGAAACAAAGAACTAGTTACATTTTTTAGCTAAGGAGATTTTAACTAATATTAAAATATTCTGTGACAGTTTCAGCATTTTAATTCTCTGTTAATTCACCTGAAATATTATGATACTTGTGGGAAAATAGTATTTAGCTCATCTTTTAAAATAATTCATAAAAACAAACTAAAATTCTTCTATTTTAAACCAATTAACAAGTCAGGTAACAAAATAAGAAAATATTCATAATCACCATTTTTATACCTTGTAAAAGCAGTCTGTCATCCACTCAAATCAGGCATGAAAATGGTGAGTTGTCTAAGAATCTAGCAGTCATTCAAATCTAGCCTTTTTGTATACAGGTCTGTGTGTAACTTCCTTTTGGCTTTTATTGTTCTACTCTAAGTTTTCTCTTTGCTCTGAAACAGAATAAAGGAATGATGAAAACCTAAATAAATAAAGCCATGTTTTTCAAAATAGTCCTTTTTCAGTGTTTACAATGGAAGTAAAAATTTGAACTGACGAATTCCTCCTTGGTACATACTTTGTGAAGGATAGTTTTTCAGCCATATTGTGAATGCACAGTCAGTTTCTTCCCCTGTGAAATTCATCCTTAGGGTATCCTTGGAAGCTGCTGTGCACCCATGCAGAGGAGCACTAAGTGGAAATAGCAATTGGAAGGGCAACCCCTTCTTGTCTGCGCCAGGGTGGCTCTTCATTGTTACCCTAGGGATATCATAACACAAGCCTCCCTTCCACCCACATCCTTGTCTATTAGATGTGCTCCACTGAACCCTGATTGAGTTTTAATCCAATTTTGAGAGAGGAGGGGACACTGAAGGAAAGACATGTGAGATGCTGAGGAAAGAAAAGGCTAGGGAGAGAGGAAGCCTGCTTTTCTTTTGTCTTCAAACTCCCTGACCAACTCTAAGAGCCCACCTTTCTCTGACCTTCCTTTGGTAACTTTATCTCTACCTGAGAACTCTTTATTGGCACTTGATATGGTTTGGCTGCAACCCCACCCAAATCTCATCTTGAATTCCCATGTGTTGTGGGAGGGACCCAGTGAGAGGTAATTGAGTCATAAGGGCAAGCCTTTCCCATGCTGTTCTCGTGACAGTGAATAAGTCTCATGAGATCTGATGGTTTTAAAAAGGGGAATTTCCCTGCACAAGCTCTCTTCTCCTGTCTACCACCATGTGAGATGTGCCTTTCACCTTCTGCCGTGATTGTGAGGCCTCCCCAGCCATGTGGAAAGACTGGGCATGTCTTCATTAGCAGCATGAAAATGGACTAACACAGTAAATTGGTACCATTAGAGTAAGGCACTGATGAAAAGATACCCGAAAATGTGGAAGCAACTTTCAAACTGGGTACACCAGGGAGAGGTTAGAACAGTTTGGAGGACTCAGAAGAAGACAGGAAAATGTAGGGAAGTTTGGAACTCCCTAGAGACTTGTTGAATGGCTTTGACCAAAATGCTGATATTGATATCAACAATGAAATCGAAGCTGAGGTAGTCTCAGATGGAGATGAGGAACTTATTGGGAACTGAAGCAAAGGTGACTCTTCTTACGTTTTAGCAAAGAGACTGGTGGCATTTTGCCCCTGCCCTAGAGAGTTGTGGAACCTGAACTTGAGAGAGATGATTTAGGGTATCTCTCGGAAGAAATTCCTAAGCAGTAAAGCATTCAAGAGGTGACTTGGGTGCTGTTAAAGTCAGTCAGTATTATAAGGCAAGCAGAGCATAAAAGTTCAGAAAATTTGCAGCCTCACAAGATGATAGAAAAGAAAAAAACATTTTCTGAGGAGAAATTCACGCCAGCTGCAGAAATCTGCATGAGTAACAAGGAGCCAAATGTTAATCCCCAATACAATAGGGAAAATGTCTCCAGGGCATGTCAGAGGTCTTCATGGCAGCGCTTTGCATCACAGACCCAGAGACCTAAAAGGAAAAAGTGGTTTTGTGGGCCAGGCCCAGTAACCCTGTGCTGCATCAAGGAGCCTAGGGACTTGGTGCCCTACATCTCAGCTGCTGCAGCCATGGCTGAAAGGGGCCAATGTAGAGCTTGGACCATGACTTCAGAGGGTGGAAGCCCCAAGCCTTGGCAGCTTCCACATGGTGTTGAGCCTGTGGGTGCACAGAAGTCAAGAACTGGGGTTTGGGAACCTCCGCCTAGTTTTCAGAAGATGTATGGAAATGCCTGGATGTCCAGGCAGAAGTTTGCTGTAGGAGCGGGCCCTCATGGAGAACCTCTGCTAGGGCAGTGCAGAAAGGAATTGTGGGGTTGAAGCCCCCACACAGATTCCCTATTGGGGCACCACCTAGTGGAGCTATGAGGAGAGGGCCACTGTCCTCCAGAACCCAGAATGGTAGATCCACTGACAGTTTGCACCACGCACCTGGAAAAGCCACACTCAACACCAGCCCACAAAGGCAGCCAAGAGGGAGGTTATACCCTACAAAGCCACAAGGGTGGAGCTGCGCAAGACCATGGGAACTCACCTCTTGCATCAGCATGACCTGGATATAAAGTGTGGAGTCAAAGGAGATCATTTCAGAGCTTTAAGATGTGACTGCCCTGCTGGATTTTGGACTGCCATGGGGCCTGTGGCCCCTTTATTTTGGCCAATTTCTCCCATTTGGAATGGCTGTATTTAACCAATACCTTTACCCACATTGTATCTATGAAGTAACTAACTTGCTTTTGATTTTACAGGCTCATAGGTGGAAGGGATTTGTCTTGTCTCAGATGAGACTTTTGACTGTGGACTTTTGAGTTAACGCTGAAATGAGTTAAGACTTTGGGGGACACAGAAAAGCATACATCAATTATTGTTTCCATCTACCTGAGATTTTAGAGACATCATATTTTCCCAGTAAACGTTAAACCTCTCTGTACTTCATTTGCAAAACTGGGATTAAAAATCCCTGTGTCATAAGATTGGATGTAGATATTCAGTGATAGAATGAGAGTCAATACTTTAAAATGTCTACCACACTGGCTGGTGCACAGTAGGTTCTCCAACAATTCTAATTGGATCTACTGCATTTTTACAAACCATTCCTTAGAATGGGGTTACTGTCATAGAATTATATCATATTTCTGTCAAAAGGAGCAACATTTTCTGATCTTATTCACAGTTTAGGGAGGATATGCTGGACCTTCTAATCATGCATGTCTGATATTATTCTCAAAATATAACTATTGAGTACATAAGAGGAAATGAGAAAAATCATTTAGGTCCAGAAAACAAAGATAGAATCCCCCAAACTTCTTAGATACTTGGCTCAATAATGATCTTTTCTATTGCAGTGAATAATTCATTAAAAAGAAAGGATTAAAATCAGTAGTAACAAGTTGTCTTAGTTTGTTTGGGTTACTATAACAAAATACCATAGGCTGAGTGTCTCGTGGACAACAGAAATTCATTTCTCACAGTTCTGAGGCTGGGAAGTCCAAGATCAAGTTGCCTGATGATTCAGTGTCTGGAGAAGGCCCGTTTCCTGGTTCATAGAATGCACTTTCTTGCTGTGTCCTCACATGATGGAAAGGATGAAAGCACTTCCTATGGTCTGTTTTATAATGAAAGGAATCCCATTCATGAGGACTGTGACTTCATGAGATAATCACTTCCCAAAGGCATTATTTCCTAATACCGTCACCTTCAGAGTTAGAATTTTAACAGGAATTTTGGGAAGACACATTTAGTCTATAGCATTAGTCTTACACCAGCTATTTCCTAAATCCAGGGCTGATTTTGTCTCATAATTGTAAACAGCTAGATATGACTTAATGTTTATTCTGCCATGTTCATGGAACACATTTTAGAAAAAACTTCATTTCCACAAACATATCTTGGGCATATCTTATGTCCAAAGCTTTCAAGCAGGAAGTAGCGTGATCAGTTTTGTGTTTTAAAAAGATCATTCTGACTATTGTCTAGAGAATGTGGAGGAAAGCAGGAGTATACATAAGGAAATAGGACTTTCTAGGATTGTGTGTAATGAAAAAGCCAAGAGACCTTAAAGAGATTATATAGGACTTTCTTATAAGCATAAATTTTCATGACTGACCGTTTCACACAGCATGTGGCTTCTCTGAGACCTTGTTTGCCATGATTTCTAGATTCTTGGCTGGGTTCCAGGGTTGTTGAATTTGCTGGAAGTCTAAGCATAAAAGAATTGGATTCTTACAGTAAATTGAGTGTATTATCAAGATAACCTTGTTTTCCCAAAAGTGGAAAGCACCGTGTGCCAGTTGCTTGCATATTTTCCTTATCTTTTCTTTAATAAGTCTTAATGCTCTCAGAAAGATTTGTCTACAATAAACTACCAATACATCAAGTTTCAATAACAAGAATTTCTGACTAGAATTCACAGGTGAAAATTAAAATTCAATAGCAGTTGCAACATACCAACGATTTTTCACTTCTGCCTTCTAACAGCTAGTGATTCATGATTTTTAAAACATAAAGCAAATTATTTCTAAATGTTCTCCTAAAAATAAGAAATAAAACAACTAGTTTGAGTTTTCAAAAAAGTGTCTTCATTCAGGAAAAACTGTATCTCATTCCAACCTGACATTGTATTCTTCCTTGTAATCCTATTAGGGCATTACTAGGACAAGATTATTATCTCAGTAAGTGTAGTTGCAACACATATTGAAAGTCCATAGGTGTCTGAAAAGGGGATGCTGCAAAGTGGAAATTCATAACCTTTGATTATAAATTGCATACTATCATTCTTTAGAGCACAGAAGTTTTCTCTTCATTGTGGAAACACTGGGATTTAATAGGTGGAAAGTAATTTTGATGCCCAGAAACACAGTACTCGGTGAATAAACCCTCATTTCCTCCATTACAGGAAAATAATATACAATCTGTCCTGTGCCTTCATAAATAAAAACCTACTCATAGGCATGTATCCAAGCAGACCAAACAGTACAGAAATGGAAATAGCATATTTATGTCCATTTGGATCAGCATGTGTTCATCTTTGATTTATAATATTTTCAATTGAATTGTGGCCCAACAGAGAAGGGGGTGAACTTTATTTTGAGTAGAAAAACACTGTCTTAATATTATGACCCAATGTCTCCACTTTTCTTTATGGGTAAAAAAATATGACAAGTGCATAAAATCTCATAGTAATAAATAGCAGGCTACAGAATTATGTCTTTGATAGAAATGTGGATTCCCTCATCCAACCCACTTCCTTTACCTCAGTCTTCTCTATCACCCAAAAAGATAGTCTCCTCAACTAGAGGCACCTGCTTTATGGGGATGGTTGTCAGAGCTATAGCAAATGAATGGAGTATTAAAGCAAGTTCAAGTCTTGATTCTCCATTAAAAATGATGAGTCTTTCTAAGCATTATTCATCTCATCTCTATGGTGCAAATAATATAATAATTTAACAAATATGTATGTAAAAGTGCTTAGTAAACCTTAATTCATGAAGTTGAGGTAAGCTTTGTCCCAATTGTATTTGCTTTCCTTAATGAAAATTCTTTAATCATGCTCATCTTTTTTCCTTCCTAGGATATAGTATCCCCCTGTCTGTACTGTAATATCTTACTGTTTAATTATTAATTTAATCACAAAGAATGTAAGTTTAGGTAACACCAAATAGCATAGCTCTGGTATAAAGGAATACAGGAGTGCTCTCTTCTTTTCGTATTTCAGTATTTTAATCACATAATTGCATGGTTATTTTAACAATTAGAAAACGTTTAAAAATTGACGAACTTGAAATGGGAAATTTCTGAAGTAAAGACCACTGGAATCACTTTGATCAAATGTTGAAGAGACAGACTTTTTATAAATATGTGATTTTGGGTTGCATTCTATTTTAAAATTTACTTTTGGCATGTAACAACAAGACTTTTGTTCATTCCATGTGGAAGAAATGTATTGAACATCAATAAGTAGGTAATGTTCTAGGCTCTGGGTTACAGCAATAAATAATCTAGACAAGGTCTGTATATATTAGAATTATTTTTATTGCTGCATATAGAGATCTATCTCCATATATACACATTCAGCATAACATATATGAGCAAACTTCACTAATGGGGATTCAGGCAATTTCCAATACTTCGCAATTAAACAAAAAAAGTAACAAGGATTTTTCAGTATACACGTTTCTGCACTTATGCAAATGTTAATTAAATAAAATTGATAGGTCAAAATTATTGATATTTATTTTACTAGATATGCAAAATTGCCTTTTGGGAAATTGTGCAAATGTAAACTCCCAGGAACAATAGATGTCTTATAGGACACAAACATTTTGCTTCTCTGATAGATGAATAGTGAACTCTCTGATTAAATTTTCATAACTTTATTAATAATATTGAGCATCGGGGGTTATTTATCTTTTCTTCATTGATATTTAGGCATTTTGTATATCATGCAATTGGTCCTGGAGTTTCTAATTATATTGAATTCTTTTCTTCCAAAGTTGTTGCCCATCAGTTTATGTTGTTTAAGGAAGACTGACTGGTGATTTTGATTTTTATTATTTAGATTTATCAGTTATTTTCTTTATATCTTTCACATGTTGTCATGTTTCAAGCATTTTCTGTCCCCAAGTTTCAAAAATATTGATTTAAGTTTGCTCCTAGTATGTTGCATTTTTATTTTTTTACATTTAATTATTTGATCCACTCTGAATTTTGAGTAGAGAATGAAGTAAAGCTCCAGTTTTACTTGTTTCAAAGAGCTTCCAGTTGTCCTATTGACATTTAGCAAATAGCTGTTTTTCCACTAATCCAAAATGTCATTTTTATACATGTTGCATTCTTGTATATATTTGAGTTTATTGTGAGGTTCTCTCTTTTTGTTTCATTCCACTTGGGCTTATCCTGTTCGTGTAGCTATAAAGAAATAACTGAGGTAATTTATAAAGAAAAGAGGTTTGTTGGCTGCCCCACAGTTTTGCTGTCTGTGAAAGAACCATGGTGCTGGCATCTGCAGCTGAGGAGAGCCTCAGTGCGCTTCCTCTCATGGCAGAAACGGAAGAGGAGCCAATGTGTGCAGAGGTCACATGGCGAGAAAGAAAGCAAGAGAGAGAGGCAAGAGTTGTCAGGCTCTTTTTAACAACTAGCTTTCTTAGGAACTAACAGAGTGAGAAATCCCTTACTGCCTCCCCAAACCCTGAACCCAGAGAGGGCATTAATCTATTCATGAGGGATCCACTCCCATGACCCTAACAACTAGGTCCCAACTCCAACATTGGGGATCAAATTTCAACATGGGATTTGAAGGTTAAATATCCAAACTATAGCATCCATTAATCTGCCTATTCTTTTGCCATTTCTATACTTTATTAATCAATATTAGTATATCTTATATTTGGTAGGGTTATTCAGCCCTCATGACGCTTTCTTCTAAATCAGTCTAAAAATAATTTTGTTGGTATTTTATGTGGAATTGCATTTCGTTTCTGTATGAATGTAGGAAATATTGGTGTCTTTAAAATGTTAAATCATCTAGTCCAAGATTGAAAATACCTATCTATTCAATTCTTCATTAATTTATACTTTCTACAACCCTTATATTTCTTATTTAGCCTCAAGAATTTTTATAGTCTTGTTGCCATAATTGGTGGGATTATTTCAGTAAATTTTTGAGTCATCATTTAGAATATTAAAAAACTCCTAAAAGTTTTATTAATTTTAATTTTATTTCGTTGTTTTGAGTTTTCTAGTAACAAAATCCTATCAACTTCAAATGATTACAATATTTCCTTCTTTATTTAAATAGTCATAATACTATTTTCTTTTTTATTTATTTATTTTTGTTATTATTATACTTTAAGTTTTAGGGTACATGTGCACAATGTGCAGGTTTGTTACATATGTATACATGTGCCATGCTGGTGCGCTGCACCCACTAACTCGTCATCTAGCATTAGGTACATCTCCTAATGCTATCCCTCCCCCCTCCCCCCACCCCACAACAGTCCCCAGAGTGTGATGTACCCCTTCCTGTGTCCATGTGTCTCATTGTTCAATTCCCACCTATGAGTGAGAATATGCGGTGTTTGGTTTTTTGTTCTTGCGACAGTTTACTGAGAATTATGATTTCCAATTTCATCCATGTCCCTACAAAGGACATGAACTCATCATTTTTTATGGCTGCATAGTATTCCATGGTGTATATGTGCCATATTTTCTTAATCCAGTCTATCATTGTTGGACATTTGGGTTGGTTTCAAGTCTTTGCTATTGTGAATAGTGCCGCAATAAACATACGTGTGCGTGTGTCTTTATAGCAGCATAATTTATAGTCCTTTGGGTATATACCCGGTAATGGGATGTCTGGGTCAAATGGTATTTCTAGTTCTAGATCCCTGAGGAATCGCCACACTGACTTCCACAAGGGTTGAACTAGTTTACAGTCCCACCAACAGTGTAAAAGTGTTCCTATTTCTCCACATCCTCTCCAGCACCCATTGTTTCCTGACTTTTTAATGATTGCCATTCTAACTGGTGTGAGATGGTATCTCATTGTGGTTTTGATTTGCATTTCTCTGATGGCCAGTGATGGTGAGCATTTTTTCATGTGTTTTTTGGCTGCATAAATGTCTTCTTTTGAGAAGTGTCTGTTCATGTCCTTCGCCCACTTTTTGATGGGGTTGTTTGTTTTTTTCTTGTAAATTTGTTGGAGTTCTTTGTAGATTCTGGATATTAGCCCTTTGTCAGATGAGTAGGTTGTGAAAATTTTCTCCCATTTTGTAGGTTGCCTGTTCACTCTGATGGTAGTTTCTTTTACTGTGCAGAAGCTCTTTAGTTTAATTAGATCCCATTTGTCAATTTTGGCTTTTGTTGCCATTGCTTTTGGTGTTTTAGACATGAAGTCCTTGCCCATGCCTTTGTCCTGAATGGTAATGCCTAGGTTTTCTTCTAGGGTTTTTATGGTTTTAGGTCTGATGTTTAAGTCTTTAATCCATCTTGAATTGATTTTTGTATAAGGTGTAAGGAAGGGATCCAGTTTCAGCTTTCTACATATGGCTAGCCAGTTTTCCCAGCACCATTGATTAAATAGGGAATCCTTTCCCCATTGCTTGTTTTTCTCAGGTTTGTCAAAGATCAGATAGTTCTAGATATGCGGCGTTATTTCTGAGGGCTCTGTTCTGTTCCATTGATCTATATCTCTGTTTTGGTACCAGTACCATGCTGTTTTGGTTACTGTAGCCTTGTAGTATAGTTTGAAGTCAGGCAGCGTGATGCCTCCAGCTTTGTTCTTTTGGCTTAGGATTGACTTGGCGATGCGGGCTCTTTTTTGGTTCCATATGAATTTTAAAGTAGTTTTTTTCCAATTCTGTGAAGGAAGTCATTGGTAACTTGATGGGGAAGGCATTGAATCTATAAATTACCTTGCGCAGTATGGCCATTTTCACCATATTGATTCTTCCTACCCATGAGCATGGAATGTTCTTCCATTTGTTTGTATCCTCTTTTATTTCCTTCAGCAGTGGTTTGTAGTTCTCCTTGAAGAGGTCCTTCACATCCCTTGTAAGTTGGATTCCTAGGTATTTTATTCTCTTTGAAGCAATTGTGAATGGGAGTTCACTCATGATTTGGCTCTCTGTTTGTCTGTTATTGATGTATAAGAATGCTTGTGATTTTTGTACATTGATTTTGTATCCTGAGACTTTGCTGAAGTTGCTTATCAGCTTAAGGAGATTTTGGGCTGAGACAATGGGGTTTTCTAGATATACAATCATGTCATCTGCAAACAGGGACAATTTGACTTCCTCTTTTCCTAATTGAATACCCTTTATTTCCTTCTCCTGCCCAATTGCCCTGGCCAGAACTTCCAACACTATGTTGAATAGGAGTGGTGAGAGAGGGCATCCCTGTCTTGTGCCCGTTTTCAAAGGGAATGCTTCCAGTTTTTGCCCATTCAGTATGATATTATTGGCTGTGGGTTTGTCATAGATAGCTCTTATTATTTTGAGATACGTCCCATCAATATCTAATTTATTGAGAGTTTTTAGCATGAAGCGTTGTTGAATTTTGTCGAAGGCCTTTTCTGCATCTATTGAGATATTCATGTGGTTTTTGTCTTTGGTTCTGTTTATATGCTGTATTACATTTATTGATTTGCATATATTGAACCAGCCTTGCATCCCAGAGATGAAGCCCACTTGATCATGGTGGATAAGCTTTTTGATGTGCTGCTGGATTCGATTTGCCAGTATTTTATTGAGGATTTTTGCATCAATGTTCATCAAGGATATTGGTCTAAAATTCTCTTTTTTGGTTGTGTCTCTGCCTGGCCTTGGTATCAGGATGATGCTGGCCTCATAAAATGAGTTAAGGAGGATTCCCTCTTTTTCTATTGATTGGAATAGTTTCAGAAGGAATGGTACCAGTTCCTCCTTGTACCTCTGGTAGAATTCGGCTGTGAATCCCATAATACTATTTTCTAATTATATTTGTCAGCACAACTTGAATTATATTAAATAGCACTGGTGATAAAAGATAATCTTAAATTGATCTTGACTTGATTTGCAGTACTTCTAAAATATACCATTCAATCTAAATATCATATGACCTTTATTATTTTATATTGATCTTTTGATATGTGTATATAATTTGTATATACATGTGTGTATATATAAATATAAATTCACATTTAGTTAAGAAAGCATAACATAATCCATACTTATTCAAGATTTTTATCAAGAAAGAATGTTGGATTTTATTAAATTCCTCTTACGCGTTTATTAAAGGAGTTTTTAGTCTTTTTTCTATCAATCTATTACTATAGTGAATTATAGTTATTGATTTCCTAATATGAAAACATCTTTGCTATTCAAGAATAAACCACTCTTGTTCATAATATGTTATTATTGCAATGTACTGTTGGGTCTTATTTAGGTTTTTCTTTAACTCATCTTAGTAAGTGAACTTGTACAATTTTCTCTCTTGAGTGTTTACTTTATCAGGATTTGGTGTTAGTGTTACTCTGGCTTTTAAAATAATCAGGAATTGTCCTTAATTTTGTTCTATTCTGAAATACTCTAAAAGGCCTTGCAATTATGTGTTTCTTTAAGGATAAAAGAATTTAACTTTGAAATTAAGTTTGGCAATATTTCAGGAAGTAGCTCTCTGTCATTCTTAATATCCTCTATGATTATTGACCTGTTTAAGATTTTTACCACTTCTTAAGTAAATTTTGGTAGCTTATGTTGTTCTAAAAAATCAATTACTTTATCTAGGTTTTCAAACATTTAATTTCCTCTATAGCTGCAATTCTTTCCTCTTTATCAAACCACAATCAATATTTGTACTTTCTCTGTCTTTTGCTAGATTAGTCTAACTAGTGTGTATTTCTTTTATTAGTTTCTTTTAGGATAAATAACTCTATAGTTTTTATTCTGAATTTATTAATTTTTTGCTGGCTCTTCTCCTTCCTAGTTCTGACACATCCTGAAAGCAGGAATTTGAGGGCCCAGGGACAGCAAAAACTCAGTTGACTATCCAAGCCAAGTTTAAGACTGACTGCTTTCTCTTGACCTGTGGGCAGTTACATCTGAAAGGGGCTGATTGTGGTACAGCTGGCAGTTCATAACCAATGAGGGCTGTGTGCTTCTGCTGTGAATGGCATCACACAAGGCTGAGTGGAAAAAATACTTTCTCTTGAGATTCTATTTAAAAATCAATAGTAGAACTTTATTAAATCATTTTCGACAATGCTGTACAACTGTGGCCCTTCCCATCTGTCTGCTCACCAAAGACATGGAGATCTGGGCTTCCCTTAGCAAAGAGCAAATCAGCCAAAGAGCCTCAGGCCTGGGTAGCCTGGGGAAGAGAAGCAGTCTTAAGGGGAAGAATTTCGATCAAGTAATCCTGGAGTATTGAGCCTGGGTAAGATTATCAATTAGTTTCTGCCACTTTTGCTGAAGCTATTTGTGAAAGAAAAAAAGAAGACCTTTTAATGTTTAAAATTGTATAAAAACTGTTTAAAGAACGGGTAAGACAGGAAGCTTAATGACTCTTGGTTCAAATTTCACCTTCAGTAAGATGAGAGAGAGAGGGAGAAGGAGGGAGGAAGAGAAGTGAGGGAGGGAGAGAAGGAGAGAGAGAAGAAAAAAATTAACATGGTTTTCTCAAATCTGGAGCAGATGTTTTCCAAGTGTTCACAAAAATAGGTCAGAAGCGCATCTCAGAACTGAATTAGAGTACAGACAGCCAGTCCTGACTCTAACTATAAATCAAAATTCATCTTTTAAAAATAGATGATAATGTGGTAGTCTTGAGGAAACAATTTGATGTTCTTAGAAAATACTATATAAACATATTATTTTATAGGCTACTTCCCGTTTTGCAACATTAGAGAATTGCCTAAAATACCCAAAGTATGCAAATAAATTCATAGTACCTCATAGTTTAGACTACAAATTATCCCATGTGTCAGAAACTCCCTGCATGTATCACTGTATTCAACCCCCACTATGTGCAGCCCTTGCCTTCCTCGCACACTTTGAGCTTCTAGTAACCCTTAAAGCTTTCTCATGTCCCTACCTTTTGAACCCACGTAAGAGCAGAACATTTCTTACTATGGCCTAATTTTCTGCATAATCTTGGTTCAGAGAACACTGTGACAATGCAGTGACGGATGGAGAAAAGAGAAGAGGTGACATTTTGCTCTGCTTAGATGGTCTCCTTGATGGCCAGAAAGCACCTCATGCACATTCCTGCCTCTATAGCGTTCATTTCTTTCAGAGGATTTAATACCTGGGTATTACAATCTCACCTTTCAAAAGCTTCGACTGCAAAATATCCACCCCACTAGACTAAATGAGATGCAGAAGTCCATCCAGTTTTTGTAACTGGGATGCAGCTCAAGCACTGATCTCAATCTTCTTTACATCCTTGTTGTATTTCTTTAATAGCCACATATACTGTCTTGCATAGGCTTCAATTTGTCTTTGTTATTTCGGTTTACCAAACCAGACGGTAAACTCCTTGTAGGCAGGAGACCCGTTTTTTGTTGTCATTGTCTCTTGTTGTTACTACTTCCTCTAACTCTGTCCCCATCTTCCAGCACTTAGCAAAGACTTAAACAGAGTAGACTTTCAACGCTTTCTTAGGGAACTGAACTGAAAATACCCTCCAGGAGATCAAGTATACCAGTTATTTTCCAAAGACCAAAATTAAGTCAGAAAAAGCTTACAGATTGAAACTCTTAACCCTGGAATTATGGATGGCATTATGAATGTTGTCTATGGATGTAGTTACAGTCTAGAAATCTTATATAAGTACCTCACTAGTTCTTTTTAAAACTTCCTATTCACAGGCCTTTCTCTTTAAAGATTTTTATTCAATGGGTTAGTATAGATCTTGGGAATTTGTATTTTTAACAAGAATCCTAAGGGATTGTAGTTTGTAGCTAGGTTTGAGAAATACTGTAATAGGCCTGACAAACCTACATCTGAGATGTCCTGGAAAAAGGTATATTTTTCTCATTCGAAATTATATATGCCATTGACCCCCAAGCTCACAGGAATAGCACACATTTCCAAAAAACAATACCCTTTATGCAATTATTAAAGGACTTTAAAGATCAATTAATTTTTAAGAGATACAAACTATTTTATCTATTTATTTTTCTGTCTGTTCAACCATTTATCTATCTCAATCTGTCTGCCTACGTACCTACCTGTTTCAATATCTACCATTCAATATATCCATTATTAACCTTATTCCAGAAAGGACTCTCGGTGCTCCTGCACAAGTAGTTTATGCTTCTAAGTTAAGCATATGCTTACTGCAAGAAGTCACAACAAAAGTTTTTATAAAAATAAATATAACCAAAACGATTTAATAATTCCTTCTTGTTTCATTGAATTTTTTCTTTGGATTAAAATATTTCTTGAGACTTGAGTTATTGGTTTCCTTTTTTATGAGCAATTTAAGTAATCTAATAGGCAGTTCTTATGCTTAGAAAAACTTACTTGATATTGACACTAAAGTTTCCTTTTCTCATTTTCATCACCAGGTCTTCTATTTATACACGTTTGTTCTATGTTAAACACCTCTTTTCCCTTGGTGTTTATGTTTCATACACAAAAACCAACTGAAAACCATCTTCTTCTTAGTCATTATTCAGTCCATATTAAAAAGGTTGAGCAATTTGATTCACTAGTTCATCTCTCTATTTCCTTAACTACTTTAAGCCTATTTGCTCATTTTCCTGCTCCTTTCAATTTATTGTACTGCTCTGATCCTGTGCTACTTGAAACTGGAGAGATGTGATTTTATTAGGCTTTCATACAAAAGAGATTATCAATTTCAAGATGCAAATTATCTGTGCAAATCCAAAATAGCACTTATCCTTTCTCCATATAAAGCATTCCAGTGACTTCATTTTCCAGTCCTTAGAATTGACATTTGACTTACCATTTTTGCTTTCTTTGACTCTCCAGGACTATTCAATAAATGCAGCAAATTCAGATTGTTTTAACTATTCCACTAGGACACAAAGTCAAAGGATCTAATGTAGATATCGAATTTTGGAATTTCTTCAAATTTAATGCTTTTGTAGCAGTTATAGAAAATGATGGTGATTCCTAAGTAGGACTAGCTTACCACTTATTTAGAGCCTCTGCCGGTAAGATGTGGACAAATAGTTAGCCTAGAGTCCCACCCTTAGCTTTACAGTTCCAGAAATTTAATTTTTGTCAATGCATCTGCAATTGATCAGATTGAAGTCTACTGAAATAGACTTTTCAATAACAAAACTCCCCATAGACCAGCATAGAAAGTTGATTTATAATGAGAATTGACTGCCAACTAAACCAACTGTTAAGTCATCTAGTCAGTATACCCACTCCAGCTAGGGAAATGATCATAAACAGGCAAAACAAACAAACAAAAATAATAGTAGAGGTTTACTTGGCAAACAGGGAGCCAGATCAATGAAATTAATGGGACATAAAGGGCTAGCATCCTTAACCTACCAGATGGAATCATCAAGAGTTGGGATAGTTCTGTCAATCAACTCAAAATCCCCACAATAAAGGAATCAGGGAATTATCTCCTTAAGTCAATGCTAGCCAATTACTAATATACACTGAGATTCTCTTTCAATCTTTTCATTAGTTAGCCTAGTCTTTCTTCAGATATGTAAATACAATTAATAAGGTAATTAATTTCTTTGAAAAAAATGATCTTATCTACCATTTTTTTTCTGAGCCAGACCCTTTGCTATGGGCATGAAATATATTATATTATTTAATCCTGAACAACAACAAAAAATCCTATGAAGTTTTTATAGAAAAGTGAGATCAGAATCTCACCCATTGCTACATAGCTTGCAACTAGGATTCAAATCCAGATCTAGTAGTAACAAAATCCATTACTAAATTTTTTTCTCTACTCAAAAATATTTACCTGAAGGAAACATGACATACAACTAATTTCGTGTGTTGGTTTTATTGCTTTTCTCTTAGAGGATAAACTTACTAAGGAATTCTGGAAACACCTTATTACTTTACCTATATATGTTACTAATGCGTAGTATTTAACTTACTTGCCACAAAAAAAAAAAAAAAAGAAAAGAAAAAGAAAAAGAAAGTAACCCAATCAGTGCCAAAGAAAACAGCTGGTTTTCATGGAGTACACAGAAAAGGAAGGAAGTTGGGCAACAAATACACTTTCTATTAGTAATCCATCAATGAAATTCTACTTGGTCACACGGTAACCAGAAAACATGCTAAAGTAATGCAGAAAATTGATGCATTTTTCCTGTTACGTTTTCCAACATGAGTTCCATTTAGTTAACAATTCTAGCTAAGAATTATGGGGTTTTTGAGATGGAATCTCGCCCTGTCACCCAGGCTGGAGTGCAATGGCACGATCTCGGCTCACTGCACCCTCCGCTTCCTGGGTTCAAGTGATTCTCCTGCCTCAGCTTCCTGAGTAGCTGGGATTACAGGCACGTGCCACCCCAGCTAATTTTTTTGTATCTCACTAGAAACGGGGTTTCATCATGTTGCCCAAGCTGGTCTTGAACTCCTGACCTCGTGATCCACCCGCCTCAACCTCTCAAAGTGCTAGGATTACAGGCATGAGCCACCGCACCCAGCCAAGAATTTGTGTTTAATAGTGAAATTCCATTACAGGCATAGACTAATGAGGAGACTGTAATGTTTTCCAAAGTATAACCCAGGCTGCAGAAGTTAGTAATAAAAATCAATATAAAATGATTCTTGAATCCCTTAAATTATTGAGTATATGCAATGAGGTGCTATTATGGTTTTAGGTAAATATTTCTTTTTTATGTGAGGCTTCCCAAGCATTGCAGAACACTGAGCATCCCTAGCTTCTGACTACTAAATGCCACTAGCATCTGCCAGTCTTCTTACAAACACACCAATGTTCCCACACCACATTTGCAAATATTCCTCCTGTGGCTGGCAATTCTGCCCACTGAAGGAAAGCATGAGTGTAGTATTTGGTAAAGGACACATCTCTAAAAATTCCAAAGTGAAGGCCAGACCCATAACTTTAGAAATATTAGTACATGAAGGACTGTTCTATTCCCCAACTCCAGCTAATATCATGACAGAAAAAAGTTAACCTTTCTTTAATAAGCTATTAAGAATTTCTTTTCTCATGTATATTGAATAACTGAAGCAATTTTCTGCATCAGGATACTCAAACAAATGTTAATTTGAACATTACTTGTTTGGACTCAAGATAATTTGCTATTTTCAATATGAACTGTAATTTTATATTGTTGATGATTAATGATAATATTAAGTATATATTATTTATATTATATTAAGTAAAGATTATATTAAGTATATTATGGAATAAAGAAATTAACAAGGAATACTTTTCATTTAAGAAAATAATCATGATTAATATCGTGTCAAGACCTATACTGGACATTAGAGATACATAAAAGAATGATTCTGTCTTTGTGGAGTGTATAACTTAGTAAAGAAGACAGAATGTTAACCAAGTAATTACCATATGGTTTGCTAAGAGATACAGAAAATGAGTGTACAAAATGCCATGGGAAAATCCAGGTGGTAGTGATAACTCCATCTATGGGTTTAAAGAGAGCTTCACAGGAGATATTTCATTTCACTTGGATTTTAAGGCATGCGTAGGAATTTGCCAGATGAAGATAGGCTTCAGTGAGAGAAAACTTCATGGGCAAAGACACAGGAGTATTAAATAACAGTAGTTCAGTGAGGCTTGACTAGGAAGAAATGGTAGGAAATTAGGTTTAAATGATGTGTCTGCACTTGAAGAAATAAGTGATAAGAAGTATGGCTACTCTCCTTTGGGTAATAGGAAGTCTGATGAAAATGTATAGGTGATAGTAACAAATGATTTAGTTTGTGAATGTCAATCATATACATTTCCTACCTGGTTCACTCAATAAGCATCTCTGCATTTGTGTTGCAAATTAAACTTATCATTTTATGGAAATCTGGGGGGAAAGATGTTTCTAGTTGCCACTGGTAGATTGCCCTGGCTTCCTCAATTCTCACTGTCTACACAGTACATTAAGAAGCTTTTCACACTAACCCAGAAGTTATATTTTCTTTTGTCTTGTGAGGTCTGCTAGTTTTTAAGTCCAACTATTTAGGTCTTTAAGATTTAGATTGGCTTAGATGGGATATTAAGGTTTTGTTTTGCTGGAGGGACAAAGGTTACCTTGTAATTGTTTAATTGTATATGTCTGTATGCACATCATTCTTATACAAAAACACTTCTGACTGTAAAGGCACTTTTTTAAATTAAAAGGTGTGCTTGTAAGGTGAGGTGAGTGGTATAGCATAAATATTTTCAACTAATAATCACAAAACTAAATGTTATCCAAGAGGATTAATAAGGGAGTTCAATGGTTCTTTTGGATGATTCTGAGTTACCTTAATTTTGCTTTTTTCCCCCTCAAACTCAAAACATAGTTTTCTCTATGCTTATATTTGTAGTATTCATTGTATTTTCCCTTATTTTTTTCATTTTGTGATACCTTTCTTAATATTCAATATGAATATCTCAGTGTATTTTATAAGCAGTTTCTGTAAACCTTTCTAGCTGTAGAATTCCTTTATATTTTAAATTAAATCTCACAGTAGGAAGAAATAAATTCAATGAAAAGGACCAACTGAAGAATCTAAGCATTTCTATTGTTAGCCATGGAAAAATGCTTTACTTTATGCTCTTTAATTAAAATCTACATTTCTCTTATCAGTTTTCTTTCTACATTTGTGCCCCAGTGAATATCCAGGAATGTAGCTGATATATCAGGCTGTTGTCATAAGTGGATGAATAGAAAAAGGAATAAATTAAAAAGAAAGATATATTCTACCCACACGATTTGAGTTAAGGATACTTTATTCTACATGCACATGTATCCACTATTTGTCTATACTATATAAACAAGGTATATGTCAACTGTGTTTTAAACAGCTGTAGAAAGCTGTTGGAAGCCAAGGTTTTTGCCAAAAGCAAATTGCCAATGGCCAGGGTTATGTCTCTGGTGACTTTTTTAGTAATAACTGAGATGCTGGTAGAGTTACTGCTAAGGTCCATACCCTGCATCACTTAGCTGCACAATTGTGGCTCTCAGTCTTCAGTGGCAGATAATGATGCCCTCAGCAGCACTGCTCTAAGTTTTTTGATACTTAACTAACCTGAAAAATAGCTTCAGGCATGACTGAACAGACCACTGCCTCCTAGAAGCCAGGCCTTTTTGACACTTACTGATAGTGGAGGGAAAAACTCTTAGTGAAACTGACCATTAGCGAGAAATAACCCATTTTTTTTCTTAGACAAATAACAGTCCTTACATATTGGAACTGGGTTGATACTTCTCTTACCTTCTTTGTCCCTTGACTTTTCATCTGTGTAGGGGAAGGTCTTGCTTTGTGGAACTTCAATCTTGTACATACTTGATGTATAGTCATTGAAAATAAGCATGAATGCATTAGTCTATGTAAATTCTTTAGGAGTGGTTATTATAACACAGTTTATGTGCTTGTTAATATTAGCATTATTAAGGTTCTATATGATGTTCTTAAAGGAGGCCTAAGGACATGAGTTCCGCTACAAAAGGAAGTGGAATAAAATTCATGATTAGTTTAATGAGTCACTGAAAAATGCCTACTTTTCAAAGCAAGGCTATAATTCTTTAATCAAAGACTGGAGGCAATGAAGGAAAATTACATTATCTCGCTACATCACTTATCTTGGATTCAAATATGAAAAGTGGCCTAACAAAAAAAGATGCATCAATTCTGCATTTGATGAGCTGGGCAAAATTAAAACTTTTAATTCCCTGCTTTGTCATCGATTGGTTGTCTTATGAAGGCATTTTTCTTTGCCTCCCATATTCCATACATGTAGACAAAGCACATTTTATAGTCGTCAGCTATTTCTCTTACTAGAGATAGGTTGAAGTAAAAGCAAAGGAAAAAAATCAGAGTCCAGGGAGAATTACTGAACAGTGTTTTAGGTAAATTGAAAATTGTTTTGCCTTTATTCTTAGGGGGAGTCTGATAGTGCAGACCAGAGTCTTGAGATAGATGGAGCTAAGATCAAACCTTGGCTCAAACCTTGGCCACCGATTACTTTTAAGTGTCAAGGTGATTTTGAGCAAATTTATTAACTTTTCTGAGGCAGATTTTTTTAATCTATAAAATAGGAATGATATCTACCTTCCAGAGTTTTTATAAGAACAAACTTGATAATGCATGTAGAGCATTTAGCAGCAAAGAATTTGGCACTCAGTTGCTTATGGTGGCTATGTATCTTAGAGGAATTTTATTCTATTTCCTGAAAATGTATAACTCATGGAACAATCAAAAATATTATCACATAAAGTTTTATGTGCTGAGCTTGGGAAATTCTTCCTCTTACCTCATAGAACTAAAGATATACCAAAATACATGTTTAAATAATGGGAAAAATCTATTTTTTATTATAAAAAGTTTGATTATGTCTATCTTTAAGCGATCAAAATTTTCAAAGGTAATATGCCTATCATTATGAAAATCTAGCTTTTCATTTATCATAAGATTAAATCAGACTTCAGAAAAAATCTTTTCTATCAAATACATATTCACTTTTTCATGTTAAAAAATTCGAGTAAGAAAATCAATAAAAATATATAAAATATATATAAAGTCATTACAAGGTTCATGTTTCCAGGAAATTTTTAGAACTATGACCCACTTGAACCCAATATTCTAGGCCCTAAATATGAGTGTGAAGGACACAAAAACAATAAACTAGCTTGTCAGATTAATTTCCTAGGCCTGGCTTTACTTAAATTTCTCTACAGCAGGGTTGTTGTAGAGTTGTTCAGGAGTACTTTAACTGTCAAGCACTCCTGCTGCACAGAATTGTTTAAGTCTTAAAAAGAAGTTAAATTAATAAATATTTAATTAGATATTACAACTGACATTCAACTTGTATACAATCATTTTACATTGTGTTAAATGTATATATTTGTCAGGGTTATCTAGAGAAAACCAATTTGTGTGTGTGTGTGTGTGTGTCAGGGATTTTCTATATATCTATGAATATATAAAAATATTTATCATAAGGAATTGGCTCACAAGATTATAAAGGCTGAGATGTCCCAAGATCTGCAGTTGGCAAGCTGGAGACCCAGGGCAGCCAGTGGTATAGTGCCAGATCAAGTGTGAAAACCTAAGAAACAGGAGAGATGAAGGCATAAATTCCAGTCCGAGTCCATGTCTGAAGGCAGGAGAAGACCAACATCCAATCTCCAAAACCATTAGGCAGAAAAATCTAATTCTCCCTTACTCAGGCTTTTTGTTCATTCAGGACTTTAGCAGATGGAATGAGGCCCACCCACACTGGGGAGAGCAATCTGCTTTACTCACTTTACCAGTTCAAATGTTAATCTCATCCAGAAACACTCTCACGAACACACCCAGAATAATGCTTAACCATATGTTTATCTGAGAACTCCATGGCCCAGTCCAGTTGACACACAAAATTTACCATCACACTACATTATGGGATATGGTATATTCTAATGTTATATAAGAGAGGAACATCTGGACATAAGAAAGTCTAACATTGATGAAGGTTTTAAGAAAGCACTGGAGGAATTCTCTCTAAAGCTTACCCTAGCCAGGTCATGTTGATGTTCATCACCACAAAAAAAGAGAAAAAATGCTGATTAGAGTGGGAAAACAGAAAAGTGACCCTGAAATCCTGAGCATCCCTGCTAGGCAGAATTAGCAAATCTGTAAATCTTAACTGGACAAAAAGTGGAGTGATTCTCAGGCTAGCTTGATCAGTGATACACAGATTTGTGTTCTACCAGATGACAACTGAAGGCCCTGTGTGGGAATCTGGATAGTATCCTGTATAGGGCCTGAGTGGAGCTGCTGAGAGCTGCATCTGCATGCAGGAAGGGAATGCCTTTTTCTTTTTTTTTTTTTTTTTTTATTATTATTACTATTATTATTATTATACTTTAGGCTCTATGGTACATGTGCGCAACGTGCAGGTAAGTTACATATGTATACATGTGCCATGCTGGTGCGCTGCACCCACCAACTCGTCATCTAGCATTAGGTATATCTCCCAATGCTATCCCTCCCCCCTCCCCCCACCCCACAACAGTCCCTGAAGTCTGATGTTCCCCTTCCTGTGTCCATGTGTTTTCATTGTTCAGTTCCCACCTATGAGTGAGAATATGCGGTGTTTGGTTTTTTGTTCTTGCGATAGTTTACTGAGAATGATGATTTCCAATTTCATCCATGTCCCTACAAAGGACACGAACTCATCATTTTTTATGGCTGCATAGTAGGGAATGCCTTTTTCTAATTCATGCAATATCGCCCTCTGGGCCAGCAACAGCCTTGATTATCAACTAGTAGTATCATACACCACCACCACTACCACCATTAGCCTCACAGTAACTTTGTAAAAATTCTATAATTAATTATGTGATTATTAGCTTGATAAATCAAGGTATACAAAGACTTAATGTTGGTTAAATGTTCTTAGTGGAGTCTTTCAGACTCTACAAAGTGAATTACTAGATATAACCAGGACATTAGAATAGAAGAAACCTTAGAAATAATATATTTCACCTTCCTCTAGCCATCAGACTTTATCACTGCTGACTGTGCTAGATAGATGCTGGACTATACAGACCTCTGTTCATAGGGAGCTTACATTGCAGTGAAGGGAGAAAAATAAAATCTCAGTAAACAATATAAATAATGAGATAGTTGTGTTTGAGATAAGGGCTGTGAAGGAAGTAAACAGGATAATGGAAGAGAAAATCACTGGTAAATACCTTGGAAGCCAGGGAAAGGGTAGAGGGAAGGCATTTTATGGCAATATATTCAGACTCAGCTGCAGGAAGTTCTGGGGACTGTTTGAGCTTGAAGGGGAATAGCAATGTAAATAAAAGATCAACGTGGCTGAGTGAGGGATCAGCAAGACTTGAAATTTGTACAGGAGTGGGAGTAACACAGAACAGACCATGATACAAGGTTTGACTTTCATTTTAGAATTCATCAGAGGCCACTGAAAGGTTTAAAGAATGAAAATGATATGGGGAGGATTTTCTTTTTCTGTTTTGAATTTTATTATTGAGTAGATACTAGATCAACAGGGTTTATAAATAAAACAATAGATGATATTGTTTTGTTAATTTTTCTCATTTCTGTTGTCTGAGTCAATTTCCGTGTTTTCTTATTATGTCTATTCTCCCAAGTATTCCTTTTAATCTTGCCTTCTTTACTCATTTTATTTTCTCTTCTATCTCTTTCTTGAATTCTAGCAGCTTGTATTTCATTTCTTTTTTCTTTCATTTCCTCTTCTTTCGTCCAAACATCTGTTCCTTGAGTTCTTATATTTCCTCTTTAGGGTCTTCTTTCATAGCAATCACTTCATGTATTTATTTAAGCCTATGATGAAATATTTGGTTACAATTTTATATGCTCATTATGATTTTTTTCTTGAGATTGTTTTTTATTCATTGATATGATATAACACCTTCTTCATAGAGTACAACCATGCTATTTCTTCTACTGTTTTGTTACTTGTGGTTGAATGTAGAATATTTTACTGGAACAGGTATTTATTTGAAAGAGGTTCCTGGTGTGGACGTATGCAGCCTTCCAGGCTTTGCAGCTCAAGGGTCTCTCTTAGTCTTCTTGGATTTAGATTGTTCTCTTCCTGTATAGAGCCTCTGAGCTTATCTGTGTAATCAGCTATCTTTAAGATATCCAGTAGTTTCTGCTGCCAGCCCTGCATGCCACCTTCCCTATTTCTTCACTGCCATTGTCATAAACAGAAACGGCTCTGTTGTCCAAGGCAATATTTATTTCAAATCACTGTAGAACTTGTTTTCACTGGCAATGTCTTTAATCTGACGTGGCTATTAGACTTATTACCTGGGCAACTGCTCTCTGATGGCAGCATTCTCAGAACTCAGCCATGTTTACTGCATCTCCAGCATCAGCTTTAACTTTCACATTTCAGGGGATTCCTTACTCTTAGAGAATGTATCTGTGTTGTGCTCTCCGAAATCGGCTACCTCTGGGTCTCCAAGCACTTACCAGCCAGGTGCGCTCCCTTCCTCCCAGGTAGCTCTGCCCGGATCTTAGCGGCATTTGGTAGCACTAACTTATCATTGGAGTTACAGCTTCTTTCTATATCCTAATGTTTCTGCAAATTGAAGTTAGGCAATTTTTGACATTTTATATATGTTTGTTTGTTTCTTTGTTTTCCTGATGCTTAATGGTTTCTAAGAGGAATAGTGAGTTGTTTTTAGGTAAACAATAACCATATGAAAGAACTACAACCATGTTCTTATTGATTTCTTTCTCTGTCTCTCTTTCTCTATATTTTTAATGATCACTGTGGCTGCTAAGGGAAAAATGGGTTGTTCGGGGACAAGAATATATATAAGCAGAAGAATTTGGAGCAACTTCAGTGTCCATGCTATAATGATTGTGGCCAAGATTGTAGTATGGCAGAAGAGATCAGTCAATGTATTTGAGATATATTTCAAAGGTAGAGTGGATAGAAATTAGTGAATTGGGAGTTGTATATAAGGGAGAAAAAGCAATTCAGGGAGGGTACTATATGTTTAGATTTGGAGAATAGGGTAGATGATGGTATTATTTATTGAGAGTTCTTTTTGGACATATCATGTTAGATATTGGATAATATTGTAAGACATCTATAAGGAAATGCCAAATCTGGACTGAAGATATAAATTTGGGCATTAGTAAATTATGGATGGCATTTAAAACATGGAATTGGAGGAAATCAGATTTGGAGAGAGTTTAATGAAAATAAGATTCCAAGACCAAATCTTAAAGGACACCAACATTTACAATAAGAGAAATTAAGGAGCCAGGAAAGGAGATTGAAGAGGGATGACATTGAGGTATACAGAATGCCTCATTTCACTTAAAAGAAGTCTGAGTTCTATAAACCCCGCCTCCAAGCTGCCCATCAGTGCTTTCTGAACCTGTCTCTCAACACATTGCTCTTCATTTCAGTGATTTAATACTTCAAAATTTCACTCTTAGTGTGAAAGTTTACCCAGTGAGTAATATTTTACTAGTATCAATTGAATATTAAATACTATCTGTATGTCATTAACTTTAACTTTATATCTCTAGTCCAGACTTTTTTCCAGAGCTCATATATCATCCTTCTAATTGACAGCTCTACATGAATGTCTAATAGGATCCCAAATATATGTCCATAATCATAAATATAAAGCAGACATTTGTGAAATTATATTTTCCGATGACAACTACAGTAATAGATCGCCCAAAACTTTTAATATGTAAATAATCATAATTGCATAATATGTAATATATTATTCATGTATTTGGTACTTATTTAATAATATATTCAGGAAAATATACTCTTTTTTGTTATTTTATCTTCTTAATATTTCAAAGTTTACTTGTGAATAGGACAGTCTCAGCTTTCTTCAGCAATTTTGTTCAAATAATCCTGTTCTTAAGAAATGTCAGCTGCTTTGTGGTTTGATATAATGAGGCAAGAGCTTTTTCTGTCTTCCTGTATTTTTGTGACATTTAACTTGCTTATTCTTAGGGTATTTATGTTAAAAATGTATGGGCTGAAAGCCTTACCCACAGCTCACTGAGTTTTCTTCATGAATGTGGAAATTACCTTTTGATGAAAACGGGGGTCTGCTCACAGTGATGTGACCTCTCAGTTTAGGACACAGTGACTGCTGTCACTATTCACATAAGTGCCCACTGAAAGCAAACAGGTCAAGGTCAGCTTTGTTTTCCCCTTGGAAAGTGTAGCATCTAAAGAAAGAGCATAAAATGCTCTGGGACCTTAATAACACAAAGTGGAACAACAGATTAAAACTCAGTCCTTTCATTGAATCAACATATGAAAACCAGAAGCAACTGTAGTTTATTACATTTGAACCTGATTTATTAAAATAATGGGCTTTGACAGAAAGAAGCAAAAATGTATAAAGCAGTTACTAGATTTTTTTAACGTTCTACCTCAAAATTTTTACCTGTTCAAACTATGCAACCTCAGGAAATCTAAATAACTGGTCATGGAGCTAAAAGCTGTCTAATTGAAGTACCTGCAATGGTTATAATTCTGACAGCTATAACTCCTGGTATCTGCCCTCTTGCCTTGGAAAGTCTCTTTAAGTCATGTTTTTGATGGGCAGATGCAATTGAGTTGAGAGAAACCACCTTAAGCTACGTAAGAGGTTTTTATCTAGACATTTCCTATTTTATCTTTCAATAGCTCTACACATGGGTATAACTCAATTTATATATTTATAGCCCATATACTTATACAAAGCAATTAGAGGTGGCTTTCAATAATTTAGTCAATATAATAAACTAGAAAGAAAAGTCAGGGTCAGTAGAAACACAGATGACAGAATATAATATGGAAAAGATTTTGTAGTACATAAGCAAGCTTTACATATCTATCAGTTTACTAAAACTAGTTACTAAAATTAGGCTGCATATTTAGCTTTGAACT
The DNA here is from genome assembly GCF_028885655.2 of Pongo abelii. Taxonomy (NCBI): domain Eukaryota; kingdom Metazoa; phylum Chordata; class Mammalia; order Primates; family Hominidae; genus Pongo; species Pongo abelii. The sequence continues at coordinate 29,910,478 of NC_071998.2, forward strand.
TTTTGGCACAAGTATAATTATACTACTTTTACAAAGAAAGAGATTGAAGTTCAGAGAAGTTACTTAATCCACCCAAGAGCATAGCTGGAGAGTGGTAGAGTTGAGATCTGATCTTGAATGTCAAGCCTTGATCCCCCAAATCTATGTTATTTCTACCACAATGTGCTGAGCAGTTTTCATTATTTCTTTTTAAGTCAGGTTTCACCCTAGACATATCTTTCCTTCTATAGTGAGCCTTCTTCTTTCAAAATGTAAATTTCCCTGAAATCACCTTAGAGGTGTGATGCATTGATAAATTTTGTTACCTTTGATTTGTTCCAGCTGAAGAACTCAACCCCTAGGTGGTGGGTCAGCAACCTTTTATTATTGGAGTTTGTGAGTGAGAATGTATTAAGGGCTTCTGCCCAGAAGCATCTGATTATTATTGGCATACAGCCAAATTACATGAAACTATTGTAGAAAAATTACCAGCTAAACTCTATTATTTAGGTTTCTATAATCTGCAACTTACTTTTCCAGCTTTGGATCCTTCTTCTTCCCTCCATTATGTTCAATTCATGAAATATTTATTAAGCATATATTTATTATGCTAGGCATTTTGGGGAGATAAAAAAGATGAGTGAGATACATTTTTTTACTGTTAAAAGAGATTAAGTTTATTGCCAGTGATAAGCCAAGTGCAAACATAAAGTGGAATAAGTTAAGTGACATAAAAGAAATAGAAAATGCAGTGGGATTTTAAGGAAGAAGGAGTTCATTTGATTAACAGACCCCAAAGATCTGTATGACTCAGGGGGATACTCTTTCTAGGCCTTGAATGGTGTTGGCAAAATACAAAATACATGACATTTATACCACTGCTCCCAAAGTCGTACCTTGTTTGACATCACTAATCACTCATGGCTTTTTTTTTTTTTTTAAAGACGAAATGATTTTGGAATTTTTCCCTCATATCACTCTCAAGAAACCTTGCCAGTTTACCAGAGTTGAAAGCAGAGAAAAAACCTATTTTTAAAAAACCTTCATTATAAGGAGATACGGGGAGGGAGGCTGGGAGCATGGTAGAAGTTAAGGAAGAAACATAAGTAAAGGCAGAGATGGGAAGGCGTATACATTGTTGGGAAATCCAAAGTTTCCCAGTTTGTCTATCATACAGGCTATATATTTGGAGAGAGAAAACTGAAACAAATATAGATGTGAGGCCCTATTTTGAAAGGCCTCAAATGCATTCATGGGAACATATGTACATAAACTTCCTTCTGTAGCCAAACTGTACTACTTCTCAGAATCTAATCTTTTTCCATTTCTGCACATTTGGCCCCGAATATCTGATAATATAGTAAGAACGGTGTCCTACTCTTCTCTATTATCTGAAACTCTGGCCATCCTAGCCCTAAGGTCACTCTCCTACCCTCTGACTTCCATACTATGACACTATTATTATATTTATTAATGACTTTTATGATGTGCTTTCTGATAACATTGGTTATATCTTTACATGTAGGTGTTCTGTTTCTCCAGCTATACTGTAAACTCCTTGAGATAGGAGCAATGTCCTATTTCTACAGGTATTTCTAACAGAGATTAAATGATTATCAGTGGTAACATGGTGAGAGATTCACAAAAATTTGACTTAAATTTAAATTGGGAAGAAAAAGAACTTAAAGTTTAGCAGTCTGGCACTGTCTCCCAACATAGCTCTGTCCCTGTGAATGTTTAAATACCTTCTACAGTCTCATAGCTAGAGGGAGAGTTGAATATAAGACTTATCAGTGGCTGACCTTTTTGAATCCAAAACTAATACAGTCATAGCAGAACAAATACAATTGAATCAGAAAATAAGCAGCAAGTTTCAAAATCTGATGAAGTGTGTTAAGGTCTATTTTAGAGGGTCTAGAGTTCAAACCAGTGGTTAAAATGAAGGCACAACTCTAAATCTAGAAAAGTCGTCTATTCCACATGGGAATCAGTGTCAAAATTGACAAAATCCCCAAGAGTTTACCTGAAGATCAATAACTATATTCATGAGATGCTGAAACATATGAAGTAGTCTGAAGAGGTTACTCTGTGGCTTCTTGAATTTTAGAGGAAAAAAGTCAACTAAAATAGAAGTTACTGGAACGTAAGTTGTTATACCACAAAGATTCACATGTTCTGGCTCAAAACGCGGATCTTAGTTATTTCTCATTCTATAAAAAGAACAACATATTTTTTCTATGCATGTTTCTTTATTTTCCAAGTGTTCTACTATGAATGTTTTCACCTTCTTAAACCAAAAATAAACTTAATATAAAAAATAAAAACTTATGACTAGGTTATTGTTTTCAAATCACCAGCAATATGTCTATACCAAATTTCTGTACATTTGAGCAATGAAATTTTCAAATTTACAATTGGACCACTAATAAAAACTAATTTGGATTTTTTGAAGATTTTCTCCCCCACTTATTGCCTTAGTTCAGGCAATTGATGAGTTTTAGCTACTTACGTACAGGCAGATAGGTCAAGCGAGTTGGAAAGAGTCAGGGAATTAATCCTAGATCCATTCACGTGGGTAGGACCCAGTCTGAGGACTGAAGAGGTATGACTGGATAGGCTGTTTCTGTGATGAGACATCCAGGCTGGCCAAGAGTTTATACTTAGGAAGAGTACCCAAATGCCATGCTAGAAAAATGAGTCAGGGCCTCAGCTTCTCAGGAGCTACAGAAATACACAGTTAAACAATGAAACAAGAACCAAACATGGGTGTATTAGTCAGGGTTCTCCAGAGGGATAGAACTAATAGGATATATGTATATACCCAAAGGAGTTTATTAAGGAGAATTGACTCCCACGATTACAAGGTGAAGTCCCACGATAGGCTGCCTGCAAGCTGAGGAGCAAGGAAGCCAGTGGTAGATCAGCCCGAGTCTCAAAGCCTCAAAAGTAGGGATGTTGACAGTGCAGGCTTCATTCTATGGTCAAAGGCCTGAGAGCCTCTGGCAAACCTCTGGTGTAAGTCCAAGACTCCGAAAGTCAAAGAACTTGGAGTCTGATGTTTCAGGCCAGGAAGCATAGAGCATGGGAGAAAGATGAAGGCCAGAAGACTCAGCAAGTTAGCTCCTTCTACCTTCTGCTTGCTTTTCCTAGTGGCACTTGGAGCCAGTTGGATGGTGCCCACCCAGACTGAGGGTGGGTCTGCCTCTCCCAGTCCACTGACTCAAATGTTAATCTCCTCTAGCAACACGCTCACATACACAGTCAGAAACAATACTTTGCATCCTTCAATCCAGTCAAGTTGACACTTGATATTAACCATCACAATGGGGAACAAAGGCAGCTCTGTTATCTGTTTTGTGTTACCAGGGCTGGACCTCACCAGAGCATTATCAGCACTGGTTCAGCCCCAGGTCAGAACAGTAGAGAAGTTGAGTCCAAAAGACTAGTCGTCAGCCTTGGAGCAGCACTGCATTGAGGGACAATGAATTGCAGTTAAATTCAATTTAACTGCAGCCCTTATCCAACTTTAGCTGAGACTTTAGAAATATTTTCTCCTTAAATCATGTCCAGACTTAGAACCATGTGCTATCGTGCGTGGGAAATTAAGAGAAACAGAGGCAGGGAGAATTAGATGGGGCTGGTATTTTTCACCTATATATATAAGAGGAATGCTAAGATGTTTGATTTATTTGTACCTGTTTGGCCTTTTCACAATTTTTAATCTGGGAATGATGATTTTCATAATGACAATTAGGGCTATTCCTAGTTATGTTTTCCTCACCCAGGGGAAGCTCCAGTTATGATGGAAAGAGCCCTGATTGAGGAGTCAGGAAACAATGATTCTTGTACTTTTTCTGTGGCTCACAAGCTGGATTCTTTGTACAACTCGCTTTTCCTCTCTGGATCTTTCTTCTTCTGTGAAATAAAGGGATTGAGCTAGATAGATGATCTCTATGGGTATATTTTTAATTTACCATCCTGTGACTCCATTAAGCAAGCCTGACTTTTAACCAGAGCTTTCCAGAACAGGTACCTAACTAACAGATTCCACATGTGGAGATTTGGGACAGAAAAATATCTGCTTTGATTTTTTAAATAGAGACACTTAATGAAAAGGCTGCATGACTGAATTTCCTCTCTTGTATTTTGAAGAATTTCCGTTTTCTTAATATAAGCAGAGACAAGAGATAAAGTAAGTTTCTAAAGTCATAGAGTTTGTAAGTGGCAAGCCCCTACTCAAATCCAGGTCTTTCTGACATCAAACTCTACACTGAATCAGAAAAATCGTAGCAAAAACAGCATCAAAGGTGAAGATGCTAGTTTTATTTTCCTACCTGGGAATTGCTGTTGATACGGTGAAGAATATGTGAAGAGTCTACCATAGAGAGGACATTTCCACCATAGAGAGAACATTTCCACCATAGAGAGGACATTTTGCCACTTTTTAGGCTTGCATTCCCTATTCATAGGTGCCTTGTCTGATTCCATGGGAAGCATCCTCTATTCAGCAATCCCATATTTGTGACATTCCAAGAAGGATGCACTTGCTTGTTTACTGTCTACATCTACTCCTCAAGGAAAGTTCTTTAGGGTAGTATGTAGTACGGGTTTTTCAAATTAAGCATTACACTTTTGATGGAAATGCTCATCTCTGCTTCATGCAGTATTGGGAGGGCATCTTGACTGAGGCTGATGTAGTCTCTCATCCTCCAGGGCCTGCCTCTCTTCAACAGTATAGTTGTACTTCACATGTGGCTGTCTTCCAAGAGTGAAAGCAAATACTCCAAGGCCCCAAAGGCATAAGCATCAAAATCCCTGGACATCATTTATACTACATTCTATTCACCAAACCAGTCATAAAGCCATACCAGATTCAAGTGAAAGGACTTATGTCTCTACTTCTAGATGAAAGGTGTGGCAAGTACAGAGAAGGAAGAAATTACCAGGGGCTATCTTGTAGACAGGCAGAACTGAGTTCCAGCAAAATTTCATCTACCTAATACCTAAGGGACTTCTGTGAATGGCAATTTTCTCATCTTTAAAATAGCTCATTTTAAGATTGTGTGTACTCATATAAATGGTGCATGTAATGTGTCTATCTAACAAAATTCTTTACTTATAAAAAGTGCTAGGTATATATTTATTTCCTTTTCTTTTTCTGTAATGCTTTCATGAAGAAGAACAAATTGAAGTAAGGTTAGAGAGTATTGTTTCTCTGAAGGAGAACAATATCCTTCTGCTCACTGCTGAGCATCCCCAGTTGAAGAGCTATTAACCATATAAACAAATGTAACACCTGAAAATAGGAATGCCATGGGCTGGGACTTTTGATTTGTCATGTATGTAAAGTTGATACTTGTTTGCTGTGTCTCTGGCTTGTTAATGCATATTGCAAGTCTCTACCAACTGAGAGTCATAAGCCTCTAATTGTATGATTGCCTGTTTCTTTGAGGGACCCCTAGGTGCCCCAAAGTGAACTTCATCTTTGCCTAATGGCCTGTAGTTTAAGTCATGCCATCTCAAACATGTCAGTCACATTTGGGAATGTCATGCAGCAGCTTTCACAAGGATGTGGTCTGAAAGGGACAGAAACATCACTTTATTTGGGAGATTCAGTACAAGATGGTAGAGTTCCATATACAACTCTCTGTTATCTAATGAATTATATTGGTCTCGGTGGTCAGTCAGGATGTCTTTTTATTCCCCTTCCTCTTAAAGCCATTATCTTTGACTAGTCTTCTAAATGAACCTTCGAAAAATACCCTTGCAGATGGAATGATTCAGTACTTATTCTAGGTTTTATGTTATTGTAGTAGCCAAAGCCTATAAAATACAGTTATCTGGAGCTTTAACCCTTTAGATATGAAATTTTACTATAAGCCACGTCATGAAAATACAGCACAGAATATGATATCACATTCTTTGACTACAAAAATTATGTTGAGGAATTAATATCACAGACTACTTTAGAGGAGGCAAATTCTATGGCCTTTTATCAAAAATTTTCTTTTTAACATGACAGAGCTGCTTAGTATTTAAGGCCCTTCATTTAAATCAGCCTTGTTAAGATTAATTTGAATGATTTGAATTTGAGATCCTATTGATATGGAGTATAACAGGTGCAGTTTGGTTGGTACTCAATTTTCACCAGAGAGTGTTTATCACAAATGATGGGATAAATATGCTGGCAATTAGAGACATTTGGGAAATGTAAAAACTGAACCTCTGGAATTGGATGTGAAAGTAGCTGTTCTGTTCTTAGTGATTGATCAGCCTTAGGCAGTATTATAGTATTTCATTAATGTCACCAGTTAGTTTCATGGGCTCGGCTCACACTTTGGCTCCCACAGAAAAGAAGGTCACTCAATTTTTTTTCACTGTCCTTCTTATTTCCCCTGAGTTCTGGTCTTGGAAATCTAAGTGCGCCTTAATGATCTGGAACTGAAACCTCTCCTATTCCAGGGATGAGACTCTAAGAAAGCCCTGCAGTCAACAGCATATGTTCATAAGGTTGGGTCTAATTTGGCTGCAGAAAAATACTAGGAGAACCATAACAGTCTAGCTTTAGCATTTGGGCAGAAAATTCTACCGTACTCTATGTCCAGAGTGCCACTAAAATATTCCATAAATTAATGTGCTAAAAGAAGTTTTTATGTATGCTGCATATAAGCAGTTTTGTTTTTAGTATCCTCTGAAACAAATATACTCATTAAATATAGACTGCTAAAATAAATAGATGTACTTAGATCAATAGTGATCTTTAATTACAGAAGAAACTACGTGTCTTTTATTTCTCTTTAAGCCAATGGATTGTTATGCTGCTTGGGCTTCTGAAAGGTCTTAAGAAATTTATAGCCACAGCTTCCCTCTGGTACTGAGAAGCTTTAGCCAAATAGCCAATGCACACACATTTTTCTTCTTCCTTCTACTATCCCCAGTGCTTTGCTGAAGAATATATATTCTCTTGACTTTGTGTTTTCTGGCTCCAGAGTTCTGAATGACCTACCAGAAGCACAATTCCTTTTGACATCAAGAGATTTGAAATGGCATTTAGGATACTGCTGGCTGACAACCTTCTTTTTATATGGGTATCTATCTCATTCTATGTGTTTAGTGTGAATAATACACAGCCTTCTCTTTTATGGCACGTCATTATCTTCTAAACAGTCTCCCCTTATATTATTACTGGTAATATTTATTTTTGTTCACTAAGGCCACAGCAATAATCATTGAAGAAAGGCATGAGCTTTCCTTTTCTTCCTGTTTTTCTCTTCCTGTATTTATTCCATCTCTCCCCAACAGCTAGTCTACATCCCAGAACATTACTAATGAATGCTAGCAGCTGCCTTGGTAGTGATCCCATTTCTCAGGAAGCCAATGGGGAATTTCTGATGAGTGCAATATTTTAATATTTCACTGGGAAAAATAAGTTGATCTCTGTTTACTCAGAGGTAAAAAAAAAATTATATGTGCATATGAAACTATTCAAAAAAGAAACAAAGAACAAGATAAACATAGTTTGTCTCTGAGGTATTTTCTTGCTGTCTTTTAATAGGAGCGTGCAGATGGTATAATATGCATCATTATAAATGTGATATGTCTGTGATTGAGGGAAAACTTCCTTTCTTTTCACCTGTTTGATTTTGAAATTGCCAGCAGAAAACAATTGAAGTGTAATCTTCTGTTCTTGTAAAGAGAAGTAGTTTAGTCCTCCCAAAGTCTTATCTTAGATGTTGTTCCTAAACTTAAGTGCATGATTTTAACATGTTAACTTCAAACATTCTTCTTAACGAAATAAGGTAGAATCAGATTTCTTGAATCTAGATGGGATTCAAACTCTAAATTGTGAGCAGGGTTAATGACTGCCAAGTCATATGGTATCCTTCAGATTACCACCAAGCAAATGCTTCAATGAGTAGACCAATTGTCTTTAAAGTCACTCCTTGAGAGAATCCACAGCAATATGCGAGCTTTAAATGACATCTCCATTGTTGTTGGAGTTGTGTTTTCTATTATCAAAAATAGGCTGAAAAAAGTCCTAGGATATTATATAACATTATTGTGCTTTTTCCATATAAGAATTAAATAGGCTGGGTGTGGTGGCTCACACCTGTAATCCCAGCACTTTGGGAGGCCAAGGCGAGTGGATCATGAGGTCAGGAAATTGAGACCATCCTGGCTAACACAGTGAAACCCCGTCTCTACTAAAAAAAATACAAAAAATTAGCCAGGAGCGGTGGTGGGTGCCTGTAGTCCCAGCTACTCGGGAGGCTGAGGCAGGAAAATAGTGTGAACCCAGGAGGCAGAGCTTGCAGTGAGCCGACATCACGCCGCTGCACTCCAGCCTGGGCGACAGAGTGAGACTCCGTCAAAAATAAAAAAATAAAAATAAATAAATATTTTTTAAATGTCCATGTTGGAGAATCAAAGGTTACCTGTCCCTTTTTTATAGAAGGGTTCACATTTTGTTTAATTTTAGTCAGAAGGCCAATTACAAAAGCATTTTTGAATGCCAGATGGGTTCCAGAAGTAATATTCTGTGCCATGAGGACTACATAGACCAGTGTCTCTTGACTGAAGGCAGATTCCTATCTAGAAAAGGTGTCCTTCATTCCTAAGAGGGCAGCCTTGAGAAGGACACACTTACAACTGTGAGAAAAGGAAAGAAACAGGAAGATATTGCTGACCAGGTAGATGAATAGACTCAGTGCTGGAATCAAATCCAGATTGCTCTTACCTTTCACATAGCCAAGTAAATCTAAGTATATAGTCTATTTGTAAGGCTCTTCCTTCTTCATATTTTATTAGTTAGATTTCCTTTTTGAAACCTGACTATGATTTTAGGAGATAATTAAAACTAGAAGAAATGTTATTATTCTTAGTTTTGTTTTTGTAAAAGCCTGGGAAATATGAAGTGGCCCCTTTTCTCCATTCACCGTTATTCAGTCCTCTCAAATATTTGGTTCAACTTTGATCTCAAGAAAAAATAGATAAGCACAAGAATGAGAAGAAAATGTTGACACATAACTCAGTATTTTTCAAATGCTGAGAATTTGGTCCAAAGATAGAAAACCAACAAATAAACAAAAATGTAAAAGAAATAGAAAAGAGATTATTTAGATATCATAAATATATTTTGACAAACTGGACATTTGTAATCCTAGCACAATAAATCAGTCAGCAGTAGGCATGCTACCTGCTATAGGCGTCACCCAATTTCTCAGCACTTTTTAGACCAGTAAATAATTACAATACTTAAAGATGTAAATCTCTCAAAATTCTCTCTATGTAATTGAACTCTTATATGAAATGAATTGAAAAACATAACTTGTGGTTCTTTTGATGCTGTGATAGTGGCTTGGAAATGGAAAAGACAAGGAAAAGTCTAAGTCGCCATCATCCTGGGATAGCTTGCTTTTAATTCCCAGGAAGAAGTCCAGGAGGAGGAATGATTGTACAACTTTCATAGTGAAACCCACAGAGCGACTCTTCTGTAACATGGTGGGAAAAATAAGGGTTTAGGAAATAAACATCTGTGGTTCTAATTCCATTTGGACCTGTGTGATTCTGGACAGGTTAGCAAAACTGTCTGATTCTCTATTTTCCTATAGACAAAACAATAATGCTGATAGGTATCCTATAAGATGTGAGTTTCAGTAAGATTTTGCATTTATGTGGAATGTAGTGAAGCCCTAAGCACTTGTTATTTTCCTTCTTCTAATCCATGTGTTTATATACATAGCCCTATTTCACCATGAATTGTTAAAACATTTAAATAATATTTTAAAAAGTGTGCTGCTGATAATAGCATCATATAGCTTGAGTCTGTCTTTCCTGAAAATTATTTTTAATGGCTTTTGATACTAGTAATCTATTCCCAAACTGAACACTGAGAAAGCATACACTATTGAATGTTTTGTTTTAAGCTTTCTTATGTACTGTCTCAAGACAATTGAACACATTAAAATTAGGAAATTAAGTAAAAAGTAGTATCATGCGCTAGTTTTGTGAAGACCAGGAATTAAGTCCTCTCCCAGCTCTGATTTTTCCACATAAATCAATTCATCTTTTATCTTATTTTCTCCCATATATAAAATAGAGATGGTGGCATTTATTTTTGGCAATGTTATGAAATTTTCAATTCTTAGGAATTTAAAAGAGCATTAAATATTGCATTTTTGCAAGATATTTATTTTTAATAGCATCAAGCTTGAATATATAATTCATCGGTTCTGAAGTCTTCATGCTTATTTTCACTGATTCATATTCTAGTGGAGTAATGACAAGAAATTGGATTTTTAAGTGTGCAGTTTTTCTTTATTCACCGGTCTTTGGAAGAGCTTTTTTCCTTAAGTAAAACAATCTTTCCAAAGATATAGTTCATAAATCTTTGGGTATTTCTCTGAGGAATGTTCTTGTAAGGGACACATTTTAGACTGTATTGTCCTATTGTCTTTTATGGCTCTCTGCCAAGAGACCCGGCTGATTTCATTTAGATTGCCTATCTATTGGCTGCAGTAGCTCCAAGCACAAAAAGGACTATGTCCCTTTGTTTTCCTGAAGGTTCCATGGGAGTGCTACCAAGTCCAACAACAAGAAAGAAAAAAGAATGCGGAAGGAAGGATAATCAAAGATAAAGAATTTAAATTTTAACGAGATAAAATTCCTGTGTAACAATAAAGCAAGAACAAAAACCCTAAAAGAACATAGGTGGATTATTCCTACATTGCATAGGTAAAGTAAAACCACCAAAGGCCTTTACCAATATTTAAAAATGATTTTGTTTAGTTACAGAAAAGCAGATTTGCTGAGGAATCCATGTGCCGTCAGTAAAAAAACCTCTGCACTGAGAAACAGCATGTACACAATTGCTCTCTAGCATTTTTTCACCACTTTTATTTCCCCTTTATTCTTATTTCTTTCTAGTTTGTTTTATGGTATTTTTCTGCCACAAATTTACAGTCTATAAATAATTGAGTTCTGGAGACCCAAAAATCTATCAGTGTATCTAAAATATAATTTTGAGGGAAATATAACCCCCAAAATTCTCAAATTGAAGCAGACAGATTTTAAATAAATCAATATGTAACAGATATTTTTGTGTATGATGAGTTTGTTGTGTCTTTTTGTTTTGTTGTTTTTAAATCCAGGCAGTTTTGTTTCTTACTTTTCTTCCTATTTCACTTAAAGCATCACTGTCGTGAACTATTAAACAATACCACAAAAGGTACGTAAAGCCTCCTGGTCTCGGCAAGAAGAACCTTGTAAATTGAAACAGTAGGCTTTTCCTCATAAGCTGGCTTGAGCTGTCAGAAGGATAATTATGTGTTGCTTCAACTGGAATTTAACAAGGAACTACACTCATTATTAATTTTTTTTCCATTTTACATCTAGAAATTCTGTGAATAATAATTACCATATTGCTGCATCAAGTAAAAATCAAACCGCTATTTGGTAGTTCAGTTGAAAGCAGTGGGGTGAAGAAAGGGTGGCGGGTACCTGTAGACCTACTAAAATTGTGGGTCCCAGAAATAGACCCTTTAACACTGAATATTTCCAACAAATGCAGTGTTACCAAGTTTCTTCCATTTCTGTATAGCCTGTTTTCTTTGGCATTCAGCCACCAGAAATTAAGACCCAGTTTCCCTGGCAACAGTAAAGATGCACAAGTCCTCACAAGAGCTCCTTCATTCAGATTGTTAGCTATACAAATAAAGTTCCACAAAGAGATTGCCTCAGAATAAAAGAAAGACCATCCCCATCTATTGTGACAGGCGTTAAGGTATTATTCACAGTACCTCCAACTGGACAATGTGTTTTTGTGATGAACTGAATTACCTTAGATTGGTTTTCCATATCTTTTTGTGCCTGGGATAGCAGCCGAGGCTTTTATAGTCTATGTAGTTTCCTCCTCAGTTCCATTAGCATCAATCCTATTTCTTAACAGTTTGTTTTACAGGAAATTTACTTGTTAGGTTGCCGTATTACCTTTTAAAGAGCCGTTCCCAGTTGAAATTTAAGTATAGCTCAGAGCTTTCAAAATTAAGGTGCATTTTTTATTCTATCTTTTCTCTATCTTCTCTACAATATGTAAGTTGGGAATAAAGAAACTCTAGTATTTTAACCTGTGGTCTGACCTGTGAAATTAATTATGGTGGCATTATTTCAAATTTCACTTGAAATCATGAAGGGTGTTTTTGTGCTTGTTTATTTTTCACAGTGCATTTACCTATACTTCTAAGGTAAGGGTAACACAGGTGATTGGTTTTAAATTTTACTAGAGACAGATTGATACATTTTATTAGGCTTTTAATTAACCAAGCCCTCTGTAATATTTGCCAAAAGAGGGCCAGACTTCATATCAATAGGCCTCTAAAATTATAAATCTGGAGAGGGGAGTAACTTACATCTTGTTAGATCGTAGAATGAGATAACAGGCAAAAGGTTTGATAAAATTAATAAGAGCTGTTAGTCACTGAATGTTTACTTTGTGCCAGCCACAGTGCTAAAATCTTTACTTAGATGCCTGAATCAGCACATCCCCATGAATTATGTATTATTATTATTGTACCCATTTTAAAGATAAAGAAATCGAGACTAAGATTGTATTAACCTGCCCAAGTATATATGTTTGTTAAGTAGTAAAGCTGTAATTCAATTCCATGCACTCTGGTTCTAGAGCCCATGTTTTTAATTACTTCATTACAGCTTAAAATCATGTATTTCTGGAGAACATGGTGAAACCCCATCTTTACTAAAATACAAAAATTAGCTGGGCATGGGCACCTGTAATCCTAGCTACTCAGGAGGCTGAGGCAGGAGAATTGCTTGAACCCAGGAGCTGGAGGTTGCAGTGAGTCGCGATCATGCCACAGAGCGAGACTCCATCTCAAAAAAACAAAAAAATCATATTTTGAAGTGATTTTCCAGTCAAGAGATGAGATATTTTTTAGTGAACCCATCCTAACTCCTTCCAGTTTTTCTATAGCAATGATACCAGCTAATGGTCTTTGCTGATGGATGCAGTGAATCTAATATGAACCAACTTGCATGGAGTTTGAACTCCTAACATCAGACTTTTCAACATGGGCTTCTAATTCCCTGTGCTAACAGCACAAGACAACATTTTATCCAGACAATTACAATTGCTAAAGCATACACGTAGGAATTCCAATATTAGTCTGGGTAGACCAACTGAGAATAAATTGATAACCGTTATTTTATCTTGTGAAATGTTTACAAGTATTTTTTTTTTTGCATTCATTCCATAGGAATGCAGTTCATTCAGCCCTAGGAATTATATTTGTTTAGTCAATAAGTTATTGCTAAGTTAATAATGTGCACAAAGCCTTACACTTATAGGTATACCAAGATAGCCCAAATATGGTGCTAACCCTCAAAGAGTTGACTTGTGCTTCTAAGTGGCAAGGAATACAAGGGGACTAGAAACGCAGTGGAAACAAGGACATCTGGATGCTAAATCTATGCTACTGACTACTGGAGTGAGCTTATCTTATGGTTATTGGATCTCAGTTTTCTCATACATAAACTTAGGGTTCTTGACCCTTTGATCTTCAAAACCTTCTGATGCTAGTTTTCTAGGATTCTATTGTTTTCTAGGTTGGGAGCCCTCACAAGGTTATTGGGTTTGCTGGTTACTGACCTACATGCTAAAATCCTTTGACCCACCTATGATGCCTTTTCAAGACTCAGATTTTGCTAGAATTTATTCATACTGTGCACTTCCATTATAACAGTCTAAGAGAAGTAGTGAGCCTCTTTTTTAAAAACACATTTTTTTTTTACTTGACTGCCAAAGGTAAAATGTTTTAACCAAAACTATATTTAACCCAGGCTAGCAATGATCCAGGGATCACAGGTAAATTATACAACTAATTTCCAAGCCCTTATGATAAATATGTAGCATCAACTTCTATATAAGATGTCAGAAGAGGGCTCTTTTGCTATTAAAGCCCTGGACTTCTTTGTTGCATTATTCATGGCAAGGATCATTTTCTATCTTGCAGGATATTTATTGTCTATTTGTATTTTGTCCTTTACTAGATGTAGACTTCATATACTAGTAAGATAATATGTATTAGCAAATATCCAAAACAGCACAAATAATTAGCACTTATGAAGCATAAGTTAATTTTACAGTAATATTGAATGTACATATAATTGTATATGAATGTTGCAATTATAATGTGTTCCTAGTTTGTTATTTTGTCAAGATCACATATTAGTTACTACTCTCCCAAAAATCACACTGAACTATCTTCTCATAATGCCCACTCTCAAGCTTTCTCATTCCTTATATCCATGGATTTTCTACTTGCCACTCCAAAATTAGATAGCTTACTGAATAAGTTATTGCACTGTTAGAAGCACTGCCTTCTCCTTATTAAACTAACAGTGTACTTATTAGCTAATGTTGATGAAAACCTGGCATTATTTTTGAAAATCTGGAGACAACTTGATATTTGGTATTATATGGCTTATTATAAGTAAGTTCAAATCAATCTAAATAATACCTGCTATTCATTTAGAAGTAAGACAGGCAGTATTTTCCTCTCAGTTCTCCATACTCAATTCACACACTCCTGCATTCTCTGGACTCTAATTTTTATTTTTATTTTTATTTCGGGGGTACATGTGCAGGATGTGTAGGTTTGTTACACAGGTAAACATGTGCCATGGTGGTTTGCTGCACCTATCAACCCATCATCTAGGTATTAAGCCCAGCATGCGTTAGCTGTCCTTCCTAATACTCTCCCTCCCCTACCCCACCCCGTAACAGGCCCCATTGTATGTTGTTCCCCTCCTTATGTCCATGTGTTGTTATTGTTCAGCTCCCACTTATAAGTAAGACACTTATACTGTCTTCCACAATGGTTGAATTAATTTACATTCCTATCTCTGGACTCTTTTACACTTCATGCCTTTATTCTTGCTGCCCCCATATCTTGTGCTATTAAGCCTGGTCTTTTTAATAAACATTTATTCTACCATCTAAGATGTGGTTTGAATATCACCTTCATATATAGTGACTTCTCCAGAAATAATGCATCACTCTCCCCTATGTGACTCTAAAAGCCCTTGTATATCTCTGTTGCAGCATTCTTTCCTGTTTTTAATAAGGGAAGATAACTACACTTCATTGATCAATTAATATGGGTGAAGCCCTTTGCATTACCATTTATTGTACTACAATTATCTTTTTCCAATCTCCCCTTTCCTGATTTTAAGATCCTTGCAGAAAGGGGGAGCACATTTTTGTTGGAGGAATGAATAATTAGAAGAATGATTACTCTGAACTAGCCACATTCACATGGATTATTCCCTTCCTAAAACATGATTATAAGTAAACAAAACAGCTGGCCAGAGTTAAAAGTTTCCTAGAGCCATTTTTTCTGTGCAATTCCAGTAAACTCACATAGCAGAAATGTATGATATCAGCCTCTTCATTTTCCTTTTTTTTTTAATTTTTATTTTACTTTAACTTCTGGGATACATGTGCAAAATGTGCAGGTTTGATACATGTGTCATAGTGGTTTGCTGCACCTATCAATCCATTATCTAGAGTTTAGGCCCCACATGTGTTAGGTATTTCTCCTAATGCTATCCCTCCTGTAGCCCCCCAGCCCCCGATAGGCCCGGGTATGTGATGTTCCCCTCCCTGTGTCCATGTGTTCTCATTATTCGACTCCCACTTATGAGTGAGAACATGTGATGTTTGGTTTTCTGTTCCTGTGTTAGTTTGCTGATAATGATGGCTTCCAGCTTCATCCATGTCCCTGCAAAGGACATGAACTCATTATTTTTTACGGCTCCATAGTATTCCATGATATATATGTGCCACATTTTCTTTATCCAGTCTATCATTGACGGGCATTTGGGTTGGTTCCAAGTCTTTGCTAGTGTAAATAGTGCTGCAATAAACATACATGTGCATGTACCTTTATAGTAGAATGATTCATAATCCTTTGGGTATATACCGAGTAATGGGATTGCTGGGGCAAATGGTATTTCTGCTTCTAGATCCTTGAGGAATCGCCATACTGTCTTCCAAAATGGATGAACTAATTTACACTCCCACTAACAGTGTAAAAACATTCTTATTTCTCCACAGCCTTGCCACCATTTGCTGTTTCCTGACTTTTTAATAATCATCATTCTGAATGGTATGAGATGGTATCTCATTGTGGTTTTGATTTGCATTTCTCTAATGGCCAGTGATGATGAGTTTTTCATATGTTAGTTGGCTGTATAAATGTCTTCTTTTGAGAAGGGTCCATTCATATACTTAGCCCACTTTTTGATGGTTTTTTTTCTTGTAAATTTGTTTAAGTTCTTTGTAGATTCTGGATATTAGACCTTTGTCAGATGGGTAGATTGCAAAACTTTTCTCCCATTCTGTAGGTTGCCTGTTCACTCTGATGCTGCTACTTTTCTTTTGCTGTGCAGAAGCTCTTTAGTTTAATTAGATCCCATTTGTCAATTTTGGCTTTTATTGCAAATGCTTTTGGTGTTTTAGTCATGAAATCTTTATCCATGCCTATGTCCTGAATGGTATTGCTAAGTTTTCTTCTAGGGTTTTTATGGTTTGGAGTTTTTCATTTAAGTCTTTAATACATCTTGAGTTAATTTTTATATAAGGTGTAAGGAAGGGGTCCAGTTTCAGTTTTTTGCATATGGCTAGCCAGTTTTCCTGGCACCATTTATTAAATAGGGAAATTTTTCCCCATTGCTTGTTTTTGTCAAGTTTGTTGAAGATCAGATTATTGTAGATGTGTGGTGTTATTTCTGAGGTCTCCATTCTGTTCCGTTGTCCTAGATATCTGTTTTGGTACCAGTACCATGCGGTTTTGGTTACTGTAGTCTTGTAGTACAGTTTGGAAACAGGTAGCATGATGCCTCCAGTTTTGTTCTTTATGCTTAGAATTGTCTTGGCTATATGGGCTCTGTTTTGGTTCCATATGAAATTTAAAGTAGTTTTTTTTTTCTAATTCTATGAATAAAGTCAACCGTAGCTTGATGGGAATGGCATTGAATCTATAAATTACTTTGGCATTATGGCTATTTTCACAATATTGATTCTTCCTATCCATGAGCATGGAATGTTTTTCCATTTGTTTGTGTCCTCTCTTATTTCCTTGAGCAGAGGTTTGTAGTTCTCCTTGAAGAGGTCCTTCATGTCCCTTGTCAGTTGTATTCCTATGTATTTTATTCTTTTTGTAGCAATTGTGAATGTGAGTTCATTCTTGATTTGGCTCTCTGCTTGTCCATTGTTGGCGTATAGGAATGCTTGGGATTTTTGCACATTGATTTTGTATCCTGAGACTTTGCTGAAGTTGCTTATCAGCTTAAGGAGTTTTGGGGCTGAGTGGATTGGGTTTTCTAAATATAGAATCATGTCAATTGCAAACAGAGACAGTTTGACTTCACCTCTTCCTATTTGAATATCCATTATTTGTTTCTATTACCTGATTGTCCTGGCCAGAACTTCCAATACTATGTTGAATAGGAGTGGTGAGAGAGGGCATCCTTGTCTTGTACTGGTTTTCAAAGGGAATGCTTCCAGCTTTTGTCCAGACAGTATGATATTGTCTATGGGTTTGACATAAATAGCTCTTATTATTTTGAGATATGTTCCATCAATGCCTAATTTATTGAGTGTTTTTTACATGAAGGGATGTTGAATTTTATTGAAGGACTTTTCTGCATCTATTGAGATGATCATGTGGTTTTTGTCATTGGTTCTGATTATGTGATGGATTATGTTTATTGATTTGCGTATGTTGAACCAGCCTTGCGTGCCAGAGATGAAGCTGACTTGATCGTGGTGGATAAGCTTTTTGATGTGCGGCTGGATTTGGCTTGCCAGTATTTTCTTGAGGATTTTCTCATTGACGTTCATCAGGGTTTTCCATTTTTTTATAGCATGGAGTAGAAGACAAAGCACAGGCTTACATCTCAGATAATTTTGGAATGGCTTTGAGTCTAATCTCCATGTATTAAATTCAGCACATTGTTATACCTTTCTGAGACTGAGTTTCCTCATCTACAAAACATGGATAAAATATTTATCTCTCAGGGTAGATGTATTAAATAGAAGGAAAGAACTAAGTGTTCAGAATGGTGCCTGATACTTAATAAGTATTCAAGGACTGTTGGTTTCCATCCTTTGGGACTCTTTTTACCAGGAACTAATAGTCTCAGGTTGCATTCTGTACTATTGCCTTTTTTACTCTGAGCAAACCTAACAGGAAAAGTAAAGAGGGAAGTACTAAGAGGCCTCTAGCTTAGAAAGTTGCACTCCTGAGAATCCATTTTTTCTTTCCCTTCCCTATCTCCTTCTTGGATTTGAAGTTACTCTCAGACTTTTCTAAGGGAGATGAAGGTGCCATGGAGTGAGTATAAAAGATCAATGGCCAGTGTAAGGTGAAATAAATTTCACACTGCACCTTCCTTATGTGGAAGAGTACCAGAGCATCAAATCATCACATCGCGTGTGACATGCTGTTTAATAGTTGTAGCACACTTGGCTGCCTGAAGACTCTTCAAAGGTAATTTTATCTGAGAAGAAAGAGTTAGCTCACACCTCTTTCCTCCAGTCTTTTCATAGGGGAAACAACCTAATTGCAACTTTAAAGGGACCTCATAGTCTGTGTTCCCTTTCAAAGACAGCATTTAGTATTGAGTCACTGGGTATTGTAGCTGCGAGAGAGCTTTCAGAATCCAGTGCAAAGGCAAGACTCATTCAGGGAAAGCTCTAAGACCTATATGTACTCCCGTTTGAATGAGGTTCTGGCAGTGCTGCCAGCTTTTTGCTTCCATTTGTGTCTGAGCATCAGTGAACTTGCACTGCTATTATTTTCATATCTGTGTTCCTTTTAGAACAACTCCTGTGGATTCTACTTTAGACTCTGCAATTCTATGTCCTGAAAAATGAAGTGGGTCTCTAAAATGACTGCCTTTTTCTTAGAAAGGATACGTGTAAGGGAGGTTGCAGTAGCTATGAATTTTAGATTTTGATGACTTACCTATTTTCAAAAGTAGCCAAGCTTATGAGGTGTTTTATATCTCAAAAAATGCACCGATTCCCCTTAGAAATGAATCATTTATGAGGTTGAGCAAACATCCAACTGGGGTTCCATTTGAAATTGTATTGGTGAATATCCGCTGGCCCTTTTTGCTTTGTCCTCTATGTTGATTGAGAAAGGTTTACCTTAGTACACTTTTCTGATTACCCTTAGGAAATACTCTGTCCTATAACTAATAGAGGTAAATGGACAACTATTGGAACTAAAGCAGCAGTAATTACTGAAAGAAATAGATGAAATGGAGTGGCTCAGAAATAAGCATAGTAGAGAGAGTCATAGATTTTTAGAGGTAGAAGAAACCTCAGAGTGTCACTAACCCAACTCAATGGTTTATAGATTAACAAATAATTGAGCTACAAGAGAAAGTAATTTTCCCAAAGTCAGAATATATCACAAAATATGAAATTTCAAATGGTAATACCAAAGAAAAATGGACAAAATAAAGATTTAGAAATTATTCAATATTTTTGTACCTTTTACACACTAAGCATTGTAAAAGGTGCTAGGAATATAATATTGACCAAAACAAATATGATTTCTGCCCTCATAGACGTTTGGCTCGTGGAGGAAAGACCCCAAACAATCATATAAAATAAATCTAAAGACATACTTCTGTTAAATGTTGTGCAAGAGAGTTGTGGAGTGCTATGAGAACGTATAATAGAGGGCAGCATTGGGAAAACAAGGAAACCATCTGGAGGAGGGAAGTGAGATCCGAAAAACAAAGAAGCCAAGGAATTAGCCAGGAGGAGGAATTAAGGAATGGAGGAGAGGTGCATGGAGCATTCTAGATAAAGAAACACCATGGAAACTTCATGAGAAAGCTCAGAATGTTTTTCTTGTGTGGTAAGTAATCACATAAGCATGAGAGACAGGTGTAAGAAGGCGAAGGAAAAAGTAAGTAAATAAAACAACATTCATTTTGCCATAAACAAGACACTTTTATTTGTGCTATTTTATGTAATTCTCCCAAAAGCCTTGTGATATAGCTATTTTTCCCCCAGTTTACAGATAAAGTAACCAAGGTTTGAAAAGTTTAAAGAATTTGAGAAGGCTTCACAGCTAGTGAACAGAACTGTCAAGACTGTAGGATTTTAAAACGCTGTGGTACTTCTGGGCAAGAAAATGGTGGGTGGTGGGATGAGGAGGCTGTGAAGAGATGCTGAAGGAAGAAACAGGTAAGACTAGAGCAGTAAACTTGGAATGCATATGTGAATTGAGGATATGTATATGGCTCTAAAGCCACGTAGCCTCAATAGTAAATTTCTCAGTCAGGCACGAGATTAAAAAAGAAGTTTTGCTCTTCGACTTTTTCATTCTTGCATGGTATCCCCTAGGGGTGGGGCATGGAGAGGGGAGAGAAGGCAATTGAAAAATTTGAAATTTGTAATAAGAACGTTGTCAGGCTTGAATTATTTCTGTCTCTGTGTCCAACATGGAAGAAAATGAGACAAATTTTCTAAAGATTCTTCTTTAAATTGTGTGGGTCTTCCTTTTGCCTTAGTCTGCTCATGCTGCCATAACAAAATGCCACAGACTGGGTGATTTAAACCAGCAGTCCCCATTCTTTTTGGCACCAGGGACTGATTTCATGGAAAGCAGTTTTTCCACGGACTCGGAGGGTAAGGGGATGTTTTCAGAATGAAACTCTTCCACCTCAGATCATCAGGGATTAGATTCTCATAAGGAGCACGTAACCTATATCCCTCACATGAGCAGTTCACAACAGGGTTGGGGCTCCTGTGAGAATCTGACGCTGTTGCTGATCTGACAGGAGGCAGAGCTCGGTTGGTAGTGCTTGCTAGCCAGCCCTCACTTCTTACTGTGCAGGCCACAGACCATTACCAGGCTGTGACTTGGGTATTGGGGACCCCTGATTTAAACAAGAGAAATTTATTTTCTCACAGTTCCATAGGCCAGAAATCCAAGATCAAGTTTCTGGTCAATGTGGTTTCTTGTGAGGGCTCTCCTCCTGGCTTATAGACAGCCACCTTCTCTCTAGGTCCTCACGTGGCCTTTCTGCAGTGCATGTGTGTGGAGAGAGAAAGAGAGAGAGAGAAGAGAGGGAGAGAGGTTCCTCTTGTTATAAAGTGACCAATCCTATTTAGTTAGGACTCCACCTGTATGAGATCAGTTCATCTTAATTACCTCCCACAGACCCCATCTCCCAATAGTCACACCGGGGTTAGGGCTTCAATATATGAATTTGGGAGGAACACAGTTCAGTCCATAGCACTTCATTTTATTTTTTCCTACATTTAATCTCCCTATTGAATTTTCTGAATAGCAGTTATCACTGCTGGATATTTTTCTTACTCGTGTATTTATCTGTTTAGTTTTCACTATCATGATTTATCACCCCAGAGTAGAATGCAAGCTCCATTAGACCACTATTGTTTCTTGTTCATCATGATACTCTCAGAGCCTAGAACAGTGCCTAGCACAAACGGGACACCAGAAAACATTTGCTTATGAAGAGAAGAGCTTATATTCTGTGAGAGCTTCACTGGAGAGCACATTTTCTGAACACTTCCTAATACTGTGACTTCTCATCAGTACAAGAAAAACCACCCCCTGGTGTTTCAGAACAGTTGTTGAGAGGGAAAACGGAAGTGGAGTATTTTTGTCTTCAGCTGTTCATGCATATTCTTACTTTCTCTCTAGATATCTATTACTACATACACAGAGAATAAAGTGTGCCAATCTGACTTCCTAACTCTAATTGCAATCAGGTTGAAATGATAAGTGATTCTTGGTCCCCGTGCTTCAGAGGAGGTACATATGGCAGGTTGATCAATGTTTCAATGGAAACGTGATCTGTTATATAGTGAGCCCAGAAGTGACACTCTCTTGTTAGCACATTCATTTGTGTGTATGTGGGTCGGTGGGGGGCGGATTTTACCTTATATTTTTCCCATACTGTATTTATCTTCTCATTATAAATATTTCTAAAATAAAAATAGAACAATATTTCTTTGATTTCTTTTGCATGAGTATTGATAAGACTGGCATTATCAAAGAAGAAAGAGCATCAGTGTTAACAAGGGAGAATCGGATTTACATTATGGCAAATTTGGGAAGAAATGTATAAGTTTTAGTAGAAGGAGTTAGAAAAAAACATACAGAAATACAAAAGGATTGACATTATTTTCACCACAATAATGGAGAGTCAGGGTGTTCCATCTTAGGATCATGGAATTATAATTGAAAAAAAACATGTAAACAAAATGGTCATTAGAGGTAGTGTCCTCAGTGGGCTCTATATTGGGAGGTCTGAAGGAGGAATTAGAATGAGGTTTGTGCCTCATACAAAATATGAGGTCATAGAGGGAGAATTTGAGTTATTTATAAAAGTTAATTTTAATCTCTGTGCTAGATGGTGGCTCAGAAAAATGCAGACACATTGCTTCTATTCTGGTTAAACTAAGATAGGTAATAACTGTTACACTTATACATCATGTTTCTCATTTGTCATTGTTGCTTGGGGAAAAAAAGGAAAAAAAAAAAAAAACTTGTACTGGGGAAAAGCAAATCCTTACTCCTTACTCTTCTTACACAGTTAAGACAGCTTTTCTTCTTTACTTACCCTTCCTGTCCTTATTATAACCCAAGAAGGACAGAGGGGAGTAGGGGACAAGGAGTCATTGCTTTTTCTGTACATAATATGTGCTGGATGCTTTTTGTGTCCAGCAGAATTATTTTACAGGTGTTTTCTTCCCCCTTCAAAATAATGGGTAATAGAAAAAAGAGGTTACAGTGGATAGCTATTAAAAGCACCCTTTAATAAAAAACTGCAATCAAAGGAAAAGTAATTTAAGTTACCCAATGATTGGTATAAGTCAACATAGTTCCAGAATAGTTCACCCTACTTCCTCATTGTTTCCAGAGCAAAGAAAAAGATTTTTTAAAGTTTAAATCAACTCTCTGGGTATTCAAAAGAGTTAAAATGGCATTTCTAAGTGCAATAAAAATGATAGTTTTGTCACATTTATTCTCTATGTGTACATGTATTGATTATTTTTCACAGTATGTCAAGTCGCCCCACAACTTAGTGATGTAAAACAACAATTATTTCTTTTGTCAATGTGTCTTTTGGTCAGCAATCTTGATTAGGCTGAGCTAAATAGTTCTGCTGGGCTGCTGGGTTCACTTATGTGGCTGAGGTAAGCTGCTGGTCAGTGTGGCAGTTCTGCTTCTTGGGACTGCTGGCTGTTGGCTATGAGGCAATGAGGGCAAGTAGGCCGTGTGTCTTTCATCATCCAGCAAGCTAACCTGGGCTTGTTCATATGGTGGTTCAGAGTTTCAAGGCAGTACATAGAAACAGACAAAGCTTCTTAGGGCCTTAGTTGGGAAGTTGTACCATCTCACTTCCAACACTGTTGGTCAAAATAAACCATGGACCAACCAGTTCAAGAGATGGAGAAATAGACTCCGTCTCTTAAATGAAAAGAGCCACAGAGAATCATGACCGTTTATGTAATCTAACACAGCACATGTAAATAAAAATACAGATGCATTTTTCTTTAATTTTCACTTAATTATGCTTTTCAACTTTCCATAAAAATTCAAAGAATCTCAAGTTATACCGTCATAGGTTACATATGTTTACCTTTAAACACCTTAAGTTAACAGAAATTTGTACTAATAAGTCTTCTAGAACCCAGGGCTAATCTAAACTTGGAAGAATGCTAATGACCTATATATAAGTATGTTTTGAATCAAGCTGAGTAGAAAATGTAGTGAGGCAAACCAAAGAAAATTTTGAATTCACTGTGGATTCTCCAGAGTTAACATACCAGCTTGGCTTCTAAAGCAGAAATATTCAGAATAATGACTCTGAAATATACTAATTCTGCAGCTTTTCCATTTCCAAAGCTTAGTTCATTGCCAAGTGCTGGACTGCCAGGCTTCCATGGAAGAATGTCTGTGCACTTAATTTCTCCCACATTCCACTTTCAAATAGTCATAGTAGGTACAAGCTATTGTGAATAAAGGCTTGGTAAACAGGCTAGTGAACATCTTTTATGCTTATTAGTGATAAAAAGGGATCAAACTTGTATGCCTCTTTATGGTTTGGGATACCCAATTTATCACTGATACTGTGGGTTGTAAGTGTCTGTCAAATCTGAATTTGGCTTATTTTTAAGCTGCTCAATTTTTTTTTTTAAATAACCCCTTTCCCTTCCCAGCTGCAGTCTCTCACATTAATCCTTGTTTTGAAACTAATTAAACACATACAGCATATTTAAAATAAAATTACTGATCCGTTTGCCCTCTTCTCCCATCTGTAATATCTTGCAAATGTTTTCTTGCTTAAGGCAATTTTGGGTTTTAAAAAATAAAGATCTCTTAAATGAATTCATCTTTTACCTCATTTCTGGCAGCTAGGGATCCCCTTCTCTGGTTTGTGTTTTTCAATCAGAATTAATACTTGAATTTGAAATATTATTGTTATTTCCACCTCAGCCTTCCAAGTTACTAGTTTCCCACATGGCTGTTTTGATCTCTCATTCAAGCATATATACTGTTTAAAATTGAAAGCCGTCTTTTCCCATAGTCCCACCAGAAATATTTTATAGAAAAAAAAAATACAGCCTTTCCCAGGGCTGCTTCTAAGCTGATTTTAATTGACTGCTCCTGCCCTGGGACAGACCAAAACAGTTCTGATTCCAACGTGGTCTCTGTGGCAGCCCAACAAAGCTTCAAAATGCTCAGTGGGAGGGATCAAGGTGAGTTGGAGGCAAAGCTGATGGAAAATTGGAAGGCAGAAGCTTATATTTGTCACACCAGTCTATGGCAGCATGTTCATGAGGGTTTATATTCCTGGTGTGTGACTCCTAAATGTCAAAATAAATTATCCCAGGGAAAACAAGTGAGTTATCAAGGTTGACTGTTCTTGACTTCCCGACTTTTCATAAACTCTTTCTCTTCCCAAAACTAAATGTATCATTAGTTCAGTTTTGATGGCAGGGGAATGTAATCCGCACTTGGCTTCTAGCAGTGTGGGCTGATAAGGCACTGTTGCTGAGAGATTTAGCCTATACAGGAGCAACCAAGACAAACTTCTGTTGCAATAGTTTAACTCTCCCAGAGACAAATATTCCCTTGTCAGTGGGCATTCTTGCAACCACTACCCAGGAGATTTAATTGAAAAGCTTAAAACATGTAGAAGCAGTGGGAGAAATCCCCAGGAATTTAGGAATGATGAAAAAGTTTAATCTTTGTCAATGAAAAGTTGTTCTAATTTACTCTTCACACTGTGAGGTATTAGGCTGTGCAGCATTTACAATAACAAGAAATTAGAAGCCTTTTTCTCCCCTAGCAATAGCCTTGAAGTGACCTAGTTAAAGTCATATTTATAGTTTATTTTGAAGTGCTGTCTTACTTTAATTTTGTGTACTAACATTTGGTTGCTCTGTTAGTAAAAATACATAGCCTTTAGCAAACTCAGGACTCAGTAATCAAAAGCTGAAAACTGTAGCTCTGTACTCAAGATTTTGATCTAGGATGGAAACTCCATCAATAGTCAAGGTCTAACTATAAACAGAAATAGCCCAGCAGTGGGGAGGGAGACCATATGTATCAAAAACAAATGTTATTTTATTGTCTTCTCTCTTTGTCTCATAGCTTTAGTTTCACAATGCCTCCCATAACTTCTTTTTATCTTTTCTTTAAAAAAAAATCATTTAAACATCATATTCCCTTAAAATTGAAAAAAAAAATTGTGCAGTTGTAGAAGATATTCAAAGGAGCAGTTGCTCACTCACCTTCCTCTCAACTCTACCCCTATCTATGTATCTTCACTTACTCATATATTGACTGATGCAATGACCCTCTAAAATACACTGCCAAAATGTAGTTTTCGTGGGTGGCGAATAAGAGCAAACATGAAAACAGAACTTAGATGAAACACAATCGTACGCAAAGCTCATTCCCAATCAATTCATCAATTCTAATGAGTCAGGCATTGAAGGATTTTGTGGGATAGAAGTTGAATCAACTCAAGGAAGGCAAGACAATTCAAAGTGGAGGATGGGAAGCAATAATCCCTGAGATGAATAGGGTAACTACAGCCTCAATTTGCACAGGGGTCTTTATGCTTTTGTTCTATGTTAGCAAGGAAACATTAATGGCCACAAACAAGCCTGGACAGTAGTGTGCCCAACTAGAATTGTCTTCTTCTAAATATTGAACACTGAATTAATTTTCTTTTTGGGCTGAAATGTGACTACATTTTATATCTTTACAATAGGGCAAGTTTTTAGTTCCTCATCAGCATGTGTTCATTTCTCTCTACTTCACATAACATTGTTCAAATCTCCATGTTAGCATTTACTACATTATACTCTGATTTATCTATTTAAGCCCTCTACTTACCTCCCTCTAAACTATGAGTTAGCTGTTTGAAAGCAGGGAGCATTGCATTTATCTTTGCATATCTAGTGCCTAGCACATGCTAAGAGCTCACGTAGTAAGACATTTTTGTTGCTCTGAAATGTGTGGTCCACCTGCTATTACAGAAAGAGAAGCTTTCATAAGGACTCTATTGATTTTATTCATTATTTTATGTGTCAAATAATTTTGAACTTCCAATATATTTTAGGTACAATGCTAGGTGTGAGGCATATACCAGTGAATAAGACAGTGTTTGCCCCCAGAGCTTTCAATCTAATGAGAAAACAGATTTGAAACAAATACTTCCACAGTAATGTTTTGAATTTGATCTTGTTATGCGCTAAGAGCAGAAGTACATGATGCTATGATAGCAGAGAACACAGTAGATTTTCAGAGATAAAAACATTATTTGTAGAAGTAATACGATCACACTTGTAAAATGTGCAGCAATCAACTGAGTGAAAGAACATTCAGACAGAGGGAGCAGCATTAGTAAACGATCTGAGTTGAACAAGAGGACAGGAGGGCAAGAGCATGGCAACTTTGGGGGCAGTGGTGGAGAATGAAGTTGGAGAAGTAGGTTTGTTAAGACCAGATTTCTCCTGGCCTCAAAAGCCATTTTATCGATGTGAATCAATATTTCATGAGGATAGTTAGGGTGTTAAGAGTGTTAAAGACTAATATTATCATATTTGCCTTTTAAAAATCATTCTTGCTTCAATAGAGAGCAGAACAAACATAATTCTGAGGTGACAGAAGAGTATTGTGATAGTCCAAGTAGATACAGTGGTGGCTTGGGCCAGGATGGTGTCAGCTAAGATGGAGAGATTGGACAGTATCAATTTATCCCAATGGGCTAAATCAGCGAGACCGCTTCATTGATTCTACATAGCAAAAAAGGGAGAAGATGAAGCCTAAGTTTCTTCTCTACTTGTCCACATGGTATTTAAGCTTCCATCATGGAACAAACATTAGGGTATAACAAAACAAAACAAAAAACAAGAAAGCACAGACAAATTGTATAAATATTTTTCAAAAATAAAAAGCCTTTCTGTTTGCTGATATTTTGTTGTATTTATTCAAATCAGTGAATTGCCACTTTAAAATAATCACTAGATGCTTTGCTCCACTGATAGTCCCAGGACACACAATAGTGGCTTAGGCTTTTGCAAGGTAGAGATGAAAGATACCAAAAAAAAATCACCTGTAAGGAAACTTGAGGAGACTTTAGATATTATGTTAATTTAACTAGTAATACTAATATTATTGCTACTGTCCTATCTAGTACATACAGTCTTTCTATGCTATTAGCATAATGTTTTGAATTCAGAATCAATGTGACCTGAAGTTCCTATGGGTTTGTTTTCATTCCCGTACCCACCAGCTTCAGTGTAGCATGAAATACATTTCAAAACCAGCCAAAAAGCCTAACTGAAGGTTACACAGGATGTTCACCCCATTTTTTTCAATAACACAAACATATTCACCATTTCCTCCCATCTCAGCACCATCCGTTATCAAAACATTCTATATCTCAAATAAGCTGTGGACCCTTGTCAAGACAGGTGCAAGCTTTGGCTGCTCCACTTGATATGTTCTGTATAACATTCTCATTGTCTTATGAACTCTTGATATTTTATAATGCTTAACACCTACCAATTGGTACTCTAAGCTTCTCCACATGGGGATTAGCATTCTTGACTCTTATAATTCACATGTGCCTTGGCCAGTGACCAGTATCCACACATAAAAATATCAGAATAATGCACAGGATATTTAGTATATAGAGGAAAAAAGAAAGATCCATGCCTGAAGGATGTAACTACCCTACATCAGGAAAGGCCAGGTGCTAAGAAGTATATAA
This sequence comes from Pongo abelii, assembly GCF_028885655.2. Classification (NCBI taxonomy): domain Eukaryota; kingdom Metazoa; phylum Chordata; class Mammalia; order Primates; family Hominidae; genus Pongo; species Pongo abelii. The sequence continues at coordinate 29,938,822 of NC_071998.2, forward strand.
TCTGATGTGAAAGCACTAAGCAGACAGCAAGCCAAATTTGTAGTGCAGGTTTAGGAAACAGACAGTGACAAAGAAATATGACATGTTATAGATTTATTGATATATAATTCACATATTATACAATTCACCCATTAAAACGTAAAATTCAATGGTTTTTGGTATAGAGTTTTTTTTTTTTTTTTTTTTTTTTGAGAGTTTGGCTCTGTCACCCAGGCTGGAGTGCAGTAGCAAGATCTCAGCTCACTGCAACCTCAGCCTCCTGGGTTCAAGCGATTCTTCTGCCTCAGCCTCTCTAGTAGCTGGGACCACAGGTGGACGCCACCACACCCAGCTAATTTTTGTATTTTCAGTAGAGATGGAGTTTCACCATGTTGGTCAGACTAGTCTCAAATTCCTGACCTCAAGTGATGCCTTCTCCTCGGCCTCCCATAGTATTGGGATTACAGGCATGAGCCACTGCACCTGGCCTTTGGTATCGATTTTTAAAAACATCTTTTTATTAAAATAGGATGAATGAAGAGAAGCATTGGCTAAGCAAGGCCTGTTGGCAGACTTTCCTTAAACTAGGTATCCAGCTCATCTCATCCTTTTCCTATAAGCTCCCTTCCATTTTTAAGCTTATCTTTATTATGACATTCACCACCTGCTTTCCTTGGAAAAACAACATTGGTGCTGCGGTTGCTGACTGAGTAGTTGGGATATGGCGAACTGTCCCTGTGCCTAATGCTAATTGGGCTGTTATGATAGCAGAGCATTTCAGTGGTCACAGGCCCTCCTGTGGGTAGGATATTTTTTATGCTAATGAATATATTTTTCTTCAGTGGTTTTTGGGGGTCACACTGAAGGTGTTGCTCTGTCTTTCAAGGGAAATAAGATATTTAATTGTTTTCAGAAATCTGAATGGAAAATTTTGGAGTTCAGACATAATGTAAATGTTAAACTTTTAATTGTGGAATTCTAATTAGATGGTTACTAAATTTTTAAAATATTATAGGTTTTGAGGCATCTAATTGCTTTCTAATTACTTCTGAAGTGGATTTTATGCAATTAGTGTCCACCTATGTCCTATCTCCTATGTCCTCTAAGAGGCCATGTAGAGTGCATTATGCTTCTAAGCAATCTTAATTTAAGTAAGAGGACTTTTGCTATTACTATCTTTTAAGAACTTCACAATTAGCTTTGAGGGTCTGGTTGAGTGGGAAAAAAAGTATGGTACAGAGGAGTCCTACTTTTCGGTAGGATTTCATCTCAAATGTTGTTAATGAAAGACATAAAAATTGAACACTTGTTCTAATTGTAGCTTATTAAGTGCTCTAGTATATGCTCAATGGAAAAAAAGTCTATGTTCACCTTTAGCACACATAGGACTTCCCATAGGTTATGAAATGCATGCTATCATTGTAATATTATCAAAAGAACAGATTGTCCTAGTCTAAAACATATAAATAAAATGAAATATTTACTCTCTCTCTCTCTCTCACACACACACACACACACACACACACACACACACACACATATCCCCTTTCTCTCTCTGTTGCTTATCATGCAAAATACAGCTCAACAGATTTTTACCAAATTTAGAAGATTTGTTCAAGATGGACTTTCTTATAAGTGCTGGCATATACCAAAGTCACTTTGGGACATTCTGGGTTAGAGGGGTGAGGAAAATACCTTACAGAAATATAGGCAAACTACTTCTTGTTACTTGCTATAGCTTGCTGAAATACAAGCAACAGCAGAAAGGTATTCATTTGACAAGAGTTAAAATTTTCTCCAGCATCTTATCTAGATAGTTTGATTAAGTTACTATTCCTCCTTTGGCAGTCAATTTATGCATCTTACAGTCATTTTCTTCCCTAAATAGGTTACCCTCATTATACCACATTTTGTGAAAATAATTCTGATTCTTGGGAGATATTTTATGCTAATTATACATAACATTTGGCCATTTGGCCTTTTCAAAGAGCTCATTGTTCAAATCACACTTATTGATTGCCTAGCATGTGCCAGGTCCTCTAGTAGCTGCCAGATCCAAGATGTATTGGAGGATTCGGAATTTGTAATAAATGAGACATAATAATCTTCCTCAAGCATGTACCTTCACTACAATCTCCTAAAAAGTGGCCCTGGTCAGATTTCCAAAATTTTGCATGGTTGTCAATGGTTAAATAAAGAAAAAAATGTTTAGCTACTGGGAAAGAGACACATTTCAAGGTCTTCCCAGAGTGTGGTTAGCAGCCCTTGCTTTCTCATGGCTCAGTCTGCCACGCTAATGCTCCTGGTTGAGAGTGTGAGAACGACACTCTAATGGCAAGGGATTATTTAGGCTAGCAGCACACTGCATCTTCAGACTAGAAGAAGCAGGGGCTTTTAAAAAGCCATTTTCCAGGAACAAAAGGGTTTCTTGAGGGTTAAAAAGGTGTCATAATGTGTCTGACATTAATATTTAATTAGAAAAATATTAAAAGTTTTGGCAAAAGTGACGGGTAAAAAAAAAACTAATGTTTAGTGAGTACTTAATACTAATTGCCACACTAAATACAGTCCATGAATGACTTCCTGTAAGTTTCACAGTGACCCTAAACTAACATGTTGCTATGCTGAAAGCGAGTTACACTGCAGTGTCACGGTCTGCCTCACCCAAGTGCCCATCTTTGTCATTATCAGAACAAAGAAACCTTTGCTCCTTGTCAGAGATTGCCACTAATGCTCTTGGTAATGACCAGGGATTTTTTTTCACAGAGGTGTCTGCAGCTCTGTGACAAGGAAATGTCATTTCGTTCTGCAGAAAAATGCACTGTATAAATTGCTTCTTACATTTCTTTCTCTTAGGCTGCAGAACCTTAGAACTAGTCTAAGAGTTAATTGAAAAGCAGAACCCTGGCCACATTGCACATTGCACCCAGGGTAATTAGCACAGAGATAAAGAACATGTACTTAGAGGTCTGACTACCTGGGTTTAAATCTTACCTGTTCAACTTGCTAAGTCTGTGTGACCCTATACAAGTAACTTAGCCTATCTTGGCATCCCTTCCACAAAATGGAAATGGTGATAGCACTTAACTCATAAGGTTGTGATAAGAATTAAAAGCCATGATGCATAGAAAGCACTTAGTCCAATGTCTGGTATATGAGAAGGGCTCAGTAAACAGTAGCTATTTTTATAATACTATGTCATAAAATGTTCACTATTATTTAAGGATGTCACATTCTTATTACTGATCATACAAGTAAGGAAAGACACTGCTTGGTTTTGGATAGTGAAAACTGCCTTTCAGTTTTTTCTTTTTTAATTACTTTTTTTATTATTACTTTCTTTTATTATTATTATTATACTTTAAGTTCTAGGGTACATGTGCACAACATGCAGGTTTGTTACATATGTATACATGTACCATGTTGGTGTGCTGCACCCATTAACTCATCATTTACATTAGGTATATCTCCTAATGCTATCCCTCTCCCCTCCCCCCACCACACAACAGGCCCCAGTGTGTGATGTTCCCCTTCCTGTGTCCAAGTGTTCTCATTGTTCAATTCCCACCTATGAGTGAGAACATGCAGTGTTTGGTTTTTTGTCCTTGCGATAGTTTGCTGAGAATGATGGTTTCCAGCTTCATCCATGTCCCTACAAAGGACATGAACTCATCCTTTTTTATGGCTGCATAGTATTTCATGGTGTATATGTGCCACATTTTCTTAATCCAGTCTATCATTGATGGACATTTGGGTTGGTTCCAAGTCTTTGCTATTGTGAATAGTGCCACAATAAAAATACGTGTGCATGTGTCTTTATAGCAGCATGATTTATAATCCTTTGGGTGTATACCCAGTAATGGGATGGCTGGGTCAAATGGTATTCCTAGTTCTAGATCCTTCAGGAATCGCCATACTGTCTTCCACAATGGTTGAACCAGTTTACAGTCCCACCAACAGTGTAAAAGTGTTCCTATTTCTCCACATCCACTCCAGCACCTGTTGTTTCCTGACTTTTTAATGATCGCCATTCTAACTGGTATGAGATGGTATCTCATTGTGGTTTTCATTTGCATTTCTCTGATGGCCAGTGATGATGAGCATTTTTTCATGTGTCTTTTGGCTGCATAAATGTCTTCTTTTGAGAAGTGTCTGTTCATATCCTTCAACCACTTTTTGATGGGGTTGTTTGTTTTTTTCTTGTAAATTGTTTGAGTTCTTTGTAGATTCTGGCTATTAGCCCTTTGCCACATGAGTAGATTGCTAAAATTTTCTCCCATTCTGTAGGTTGCCTGTTCACTCTGATGGTAGTTTCTTTTGCTGTGCAGAAGCTCTTGAGTTTAATTAGATCCCATTTGTCAATTTTGGCTTTTGTTGCCATTGCTTTTGGTGTTTTAGACATGAAGTCCTTGACCATGCCTATGTCCTGAATGGTATTTTCTAGGTTTTCTTCTAGGCATTTTATGGTTTCAGGTCTAACACTTAAGCTTCAGTCCATCTTGAATTAATTTTTGTATAAGGTGTAAGGAAGGGATCCAGTTTCAGCTTTCTACATATGGCTAGCCAGTTTTCCCAGCACCATTTATTAAATAGGGAATCCTTTCCCTGTTTCTTGTTTTTGTCAGGTTTGTCAAAGATCAGATGGTTGTAGATGTGTGGTATTATTTCTGTTCCATTGGTCTATATCTCTGTTTTGGTACCAGTACCATGCTGTTTTCATTACTGTAGCCTTCTAGTACAGTTTGAAGTCAGGTAGCATGATGCCTCCAGCTTTGTTCTTTTGGCGTAGGATTGACTTGGCAATGCGGGCTCTTTTTTGGTTCCTAATGAACTTTAAAGTAATTTTTTGCAATTCTGTGAAGAAAGTCATTGGTAGCTTGATGGGGATGGCATTGAATCTATAAATTACCTTAGGCAGTATGGCCATTTTCATGATATTGATTCTTCCTATCCATGAGCATGGAATGTTCTTCCATTTGTTTGTGTCCTCTTTTATGTCGTTGAGCAGTGGTTTTTAGTTCTCCTTGAAGAGGTCCTTCATATCCCTTGTAAGTTGGATTCCTAGGTATTTTATTCTCTTTGAAGCAATTGTGAATGGGAGTTCACTCATGATTTGGCTGTTTGTCTGTTATAGGTGTATAAGAATGCTTGTGATTTTTGCACATTGATTTTGTATCCTGAGACTTTGCTGAAGTTGCCTATCAGCTTAACGAGATTATGAGCTAAGATGATGGGGTTTTCTGATACACAATCCTTTCATCTGCAAACAGGGACAATTTGACTTCCTCTTTCCTAATTGAATACCCTTTATTTTTTTCTCCTGCCTGATTGCCCTGGCCAGAACTTCCAACACTATGTTGAATAGGAGTGGTGACAGAGGGCATCCCTGTCTTGTGCCAGTTTTCAAAGGGAAGGCTTCCAGTTTTTGCCCATTCAGTATGATATTGGCTGTGGGTTTGTCATAAATAGCTCTTATTATTTTGAGATATGTCCCATCAATACCTAATTTAATGAGAGTTTTTAGCATGAAGGGTTGTTGAATTTTGTCAAAGGCCTTTTCTGCATCTATTGAGATAATCATGTGGTTTCTGTCTTTGGTTCTGTTTATATGCTGGATTACATTTATTGATTTGCATATGTTGAACCAGCCTTGCATCCCAGGGATGAAGCCCACTTGATCATGGATAAGCTTTTTGATGTGCTGCTGGATTCAGTTTGCCAGTACTTTATTGAGGATTTTTGCATCAATGTTCATCAGGGATATTGGTCTGAACCTCTCTTTTTTTGTTGTGTCTCTGTCAGGCTTTGGTATCAGGATGATGCTGGCCTCATAAAATGAGTTAGGGAGGACTCCCTCTTTTTCTAATGATTGGAATAATTTCAGAAGAAATGGTACCGGCTCGTCCTTGTACCTCTGGTAGAATTTGGCTGTGAATGCGTCTGGTCCTGGACTTTATTTGGTTGGTAAGCTATTAATTATTGCCTCAATTTCAGACCCTGTTATTGGTCTATTCAGAGATTCAACTTCTTCCTGGTTTAGTCTTGGGAGGGTGTATGTGTCCAGGAATTTATCCATTTCTTGTAGATTTTCTAGTTTATTTGCATAGAGGTGTTTATAGTATTCTCTGATGGTAGTTTGTATTTCTGTGGGATCGGTGGTGATATCCCCTTTATCATTTTTTATTGCATCTATTTGATTCTTCTCTCTTTTCTTCTTTATTAGTCTTGTTAGCGGTCTATCAATTTTGTTGATCTTTTCAAAGAACCAGCTCCTGGATTCATTGATTTTTTGAAGGGTTTTTTGTGTCTCTATTTCCTTCAGTTCTGCTCTGATCTTAGTTATTTCTTGCTTTCTGCTAGCTTTTGAATGTGTTTGCTCTTGCTTTTCTAGTTCTTTTAATTGTGATGTTAGGTTGTCAATTTTAGATCTTTCCTGCTTTCTCTTGTGGGCATATAGTGCTATAAATTTCCCTCTACACACTGCTTTAAATGTGTCCCAGAGATTCTGGTATGTTGTGTCTTTCTTCTCATTGGTTTCACAGAACATCTTTATTTCTGCCTTCATTTCGTTATGTACCCAGTAGTCATTCAGGAGCAGGTTGTTCAGTTTCCATGTAGTTGAGCAGTTTTGAGTGAGTTTCTTAATCCTGAGTTCTAGTTTGATTGCACTGTGGTCTGAGAGACAGTTTGTTATAATTTCTATTCTTTTACATTTGCTGAGGTGTACTTTACTTCCAACTATGTGGTCAATTTTGGAATAAGTGCGATGTGGTGCTGAGAAGAATGTATATTCTGTTGATTTGGGATGGAGAGTTCTGTAGATGTCTATTAGGTCCACTTGATGCAGAGCTGAGTTCAATTCCTGGATATCCTTGTTAACTTGCCGTCTCATGGATCTGTCTAATGTTGACAGTGGGGCGTTAAAGTCTCCCATTATTATTGTGTGGGAGTCTAAGTCTCTTTGTAGGTCTCTAAGGACTTGGTTTATGAATCTGGGTGCTCCTGTATTGGGTGCATATATATTTAGGATAGTTAGCTCTTCTTGTTGAATTGACCTCTTTACCATTATGTAATGGCCTTCTTTGTCTCTTTTGATCTTTGTGGGTTTAAAGTCTGTTTTATCAGAGACTAGGATTGCAACCCCTGCCTTTTTTTGTTTTGCATTTTCTTGGTAGATCTTCCTCCATCCCTTTATTTTGAGCCTATGTGCGCCTCTGCACATGAGATGGGTCTCCTGAATACAATCACACTGATGGGTCTTGACTCTTTATCCAGTTTGTCAGTCTGTGTCTTTTAATTGGAGCATTCAGCACATTTACATTTAAGGTTAATATTGTTATGTGTGAATTTGATCCTGTCATTATGATGTTAGCTGGTTATTTTGCTCGTTAGTTGATACAGGTTCTTCATGCTTGGTCTTAATCCCATGCTGATGGCTCTATATCTGTGGACTTCCCTATGTTGCACAATATGTATTTCTGTCAGTACCCAGAGGACTTAGACCTGGGATATACCTACATTTCATCCATGGATCCCAAGGTAGGGGAGAGGGATGAGGGAAGAAAACCAGAATCAGATGGAATGCAGATTACTATGGTGTTTGCAAAGGAAGATCTTGGTTTTAAAATTTTGCTTTTATCAGGGTAGTCTGGCAATGAAGGCCAGAGTCTAAAGAGCATTGCAGTCTTAGCCATGGTCCAAATGCATATACTAGAAGCAGGTCCAATGTGTTGCCTTGTATGTAACTGAACTTCAGGTGCCATCACTTGTTCCATTTATGTACCCATTAGTTGTACTAAACCACTACGTGTGTGTGTGTGTGTGTGTGTGTGTGTATAATCATATATATAAAATCTTATTTCTTCATCCCCTCAAACTCTATGCAGGAGGTATTGTTATCCCAATACTATAGATAAGAAAACAGATGTTCAGATTAATTAAATCTCTTATCTGACATTAATTAATGGCAGAGCCACGATTTGAACTCCAAAATCTGTTCCCTTAAATTGCTTCACTGGACATCCAAATAGCATTAACTGTCAAGGAATAGTATGGTTATCAGAACAGATGCCTATTATTCTGTACTGAGTCATTATAGTGATTGGGAATGCTGAAACCAAAGAGTTTCTTTTACTGGTATCTTAGGTAGCCATGGAGGAAATTGTGGCTATCGAAGACTAGGAGCTGTCTCATGGGTTACTCATGTTACAGGACTGGAAATGTGAACACACAAATCTGGAAATATGTACCAATGAAATGCTAATTCCCATAAGATTGTCTCAGGAATTAGGTAAGGGCCATCGGTGTACTTGGCTCAAAGCAGCTGGCTGAGTTGTGAGAAGGGGCATGAAAATGGACATGCATGTTGAGTACTTGGCATATTCCTGTATCTGGGTGCTGAACACTACACATAGGGATCTATTTCATGATCATTCCAGGAAAAGATTCCCCAGATAGGACCAAGAATGAATGAAGAATGAAAGAATCTCACCCTAAGTCAAAGGTAACCTTTCAATCTTAGGAAACCCAAAAGAAAAATAATTTTCTCATGAATATATTTTACTTATATCTCTGCTTAGAAGTATTCCTTTTTGCCCTTAAGGGAAATTTTAATTAATAGTGATGATTAGAATGAAATATTGGTAAAACACATATTGTTTTAAAAGTGCCTTTTCTTCCTATACAGTTTATCTCTTGTTACAATAATACTGTATAACAAATAACCCCCAAGCAAGTAATTTAAAATAAAAACTCATGAGTCTATGGGTCAGCTGGGCACTTCCAACAATCTAGTCTGGGATCAGTTAATCTCATCTTATCTCTGCTGGAGTCTCATATGCATCTGTAGTCAGCTGGCAAGTGGACTAGGAGCTAACTGGTCTGGGATGGTCTCAGCTTACAGGACTTGGCTCTCCTGTTTATGCTTTCTTTTCTTCAAAAAGCTAGTCTGGACTTGTCCAAAGGTAAAGCAGAGAGTGATTAGAAGCATGCCAGGCCATGTGAAGCCTGGGCTTGAAACTGGCACATTGTCACACAAGTCTAACTCTGATCCAAAGGTTGGAAAAATAGACTCTTGTCATGAAAGTAACATCAAAGTCATATTGTGAGTGCTGTGGATACAGAGAAAGAAAGAATTGGAGCCATTTTTATAATCAATCTGGAATACTTGCTATTTAAGCCTTGCCTATACTGAAGGAAATGTCAATAAAATTATAGCCTTGAGATGGATGACGTGAAAAATAAAAACAGTGACTCTGCTAAAGTCTCATAAGTATGTGGCCAAGTTGGAACTCAAGTTTTTCACTCCCTCTCATCCAGGGATTGCTGCATTGTGTGTGATACCATTTGGGACATGTCTTTTTTCTTTAAAAATTTGCCATCAAGACCATTTTCTGACATATATAAATTCAGAGCTTTTAATTTTGAAATTAAGTATGCCCAAATTAGCTTTAATTTTTCTTTCCCTTTCATTAGGCAGGAGAAATGAGATTGGGATCTCCTGAAGTTCAACTTTCACACATGGATATGCCCAGAAATATATTCTTTGTTTCAAATGGGGAAAGCTTATTGCAGGTGTTTGGAAAGGAAAAACTTCATTTAAAGTTAGTTATATTGGCTACTTATCTTGTAAAGATTATATCTCTGTACTTGTGGCTTTGAATGGAGAGCAATGAAATATAGGCTTTTCCCATTCTTTCTAGTTTCCGACTTTTATCATTTTTTAAATCTGAATCAGCATCATCTTTTCATTTTGAATATAGTACAGCATTTCTCCAGATGTTTTAATTTTGCCAGCTTAGAGACACGTGTGGATTTTTTATTTTATTGTTAAAAATGTTGATTTTCAGGTAAGAGACAATATATGCTTGTAGTATGACATAAAAGTGTTTCAGTGAAAAGTAAGTTTCCCTCCCACTGTTAACTGCTAGCTCCTTGTTCAGATGCATATGGGATATGTCCTTCCAGGGCTGTCCTATGTACAGGTAAGCATATGTAAATATTTTTATACAGCTGTTTGCACCTCTTATTTTAATATAAATATAAACATACTACCCATGCACATTTTTCATGTAAGTGAAACCTTACTTGTTTCACATAATGATTTATCTTAGAGATTTCATGTCAGTATGTAGAGAACTACCTCATTTTATTTATAGACACTCACGAATTCAAGTATCATACCACCCGGTAAAATACCTCACCAGCATCCCTTTCTTTGCCTCCCTTCACGTGTTAACCACACACTATTCTTGAGGATTTCCATTTTCATGTTAAAGATTTTATCTGTCTCAGATGGGTCCTGCAATCTTGATCACTCTCAAGTGGTAATGAGATGTCTACCCTCCTTTCCATGCCTCATTCTCTGGGATTGCTGGAATATTTCTATATTATAGGGATATTCTGCCTTAGCTTTTCCAGTGAGGTCTGAGAATGGCCAGCAGTGGTTCCAATAAGGCAGTCCATTTGGTCCACTTTGCTTCTCACTTTCCAACCCAAGTGTTTATTTTCTGATACACCAGACATGCATTTCATCAGTGATAAACAATTACTCTGCTTGCTTACTCACGTTAAAGCCAGCTCTAGTAGTACCCTAGAGGCCCTCAGAAAAGATACTAAGATGTAGGACAGATCCATTAAATGTTATATGTAAAAGCCACATCTTCTCCATACTTCTATATCACAAAGGTTTTGAAGACATCAGGAATGGGTCAGGTGGAAGGGCCCCTCTTCTCCAATTGCCACCATGGTTTGGGAGTTATAGATAAAACAAGACTTTCTACAGTATGACATTTATGTCTCAATGCAATCAAAGTTTGGTGAGCATTTTACATTGTAGAATATAGTCTAATGTTTAATTGCAAAATACAGTATAATGTTCATTACCATGAACTTCAGGATCAGCTAGACTCTGTATGACCGTAGGCAAGTTTTTTGAGCTTTCTGTGTCTCTGAGTCCTCATCTGTAATACTAGGTCAATAATGCTTCATTGGTCCAGAGACTATTTTAAAGATTAAATTAGATATTATGTGTAAAATGCTCACGGAGTACCTTATATAGCAATTCATGCTAGCTATAATTTTGAACTAGGCCAATGTGCCAGCTCCTGCAAAAAATCTTCTTATACTTTCCTTCTCCAAGGGCCCTCACCCATTTCAAATCCATCATAACTTCTGGCTTTCTCCTTTCCCAGGAAAACTATTTATACAGACTTTCTGGCCCATGGACCTCAGTAAGGCCCAGGAGTGCTGGATGAAACATCTACTAGGTACAAGACAATGCCTTTGGTATGACACAACTAGTGAAAACGAGTTTAATTTTTTTTTTTTTTTAGAGGTAAATACCATAGTATAGATAAACAGGATCTGGAGTCAGCGGGTTTGGATTCTAGCTTTTTCACCTAATACTGGGAGTCTTGAACAAAATGAGCCATAGGTTCTTCATATAGCAAATAGGAATAAGAAAGTATACCTCATAGGTTTTTAATAAAATACTTTAATTTGAGGAATTAAATTTAAGATAATATTGATACGTACCTGGCATATACCAGGTACATGTTAACTGGTAATTTCCTTCCTTCAACTTTAGCACATGTGATTGATATCAATTTAGGTATTTCTTTGGAATGGAGACTCATCCAATTCATATTTATTATAAATATTTTACTTATCTTTTGCCCCTCTGTCTCAAATTACCATGTGAGAGCTCAGCACCTGCAGGTGCATAACAGATACCAAGTGACTGGTACTTTTAAATTGTTTTTAAAAGCCAAATAAAACAAAGAACATAATTAGGATGATTTTAGTACCAACAAAGTTGTCTCTTTTAAAGCAGTGAAACACCCTAAACTAGACTATAACAAATTCTTTAAAACAGTATCAATATGCTGGGAGGGCTGTATGTATAGTTGCCTTCTTCCCTACCCTTACTTTACAGAATGCACCATTTTCTTTTAATTAATATTTCATCAGATTGTACTCTAAGGTCCAGGAAGGTCTAGGAAGATATGCAAAACACAGTAAAATTATGGCTTAATCATTATTAGTTAATTAAAAAACAGATTGTAATCTTGATGTGGACACACAGTGTACAATTACCCTTATTTGAATTTCTCAACATATACATCCTTTTAACTGTTCTTTATTCGTTTTTCACTTTGACTTCACACTAGGTCATTTCCAGGTTTTGCAATTACTATAGTTAACAAACTCAAGAAAAAATAATACTATTGATTAATGAATATATCTGATGGCCTTCTGAAGGTTATAAATTCATTAGATTTGATCTGTATGCCCTTAATGTGGCATCGGTAACCAAAGTTGAGAAAGAAAGACACTCCAGTTTGATTAGCTACTTACTCTGTGCCAGGCATTATGCTTGGCATTTCACATGTGGTATTTTATTGAACCCTTATGTGGCCAAATCTAACCTACAACCGTAAAGAGAAGGGGATTCTGAGAAATGTAACTCCTGGCTTTCCCTCTGTGCCACAAAGGAAACTGTAAAACGTGCTGGCAACTATAGCAATTGAATAACAGGTAATCCATAATAGTCAACCTACTGGGGGAGGAAGTAGCACCCCTGTTCTTATAATCTGACCACTCAGGAGAGTCTTTTCAAAATTAGAACAGAAGCAGCTTATTGAAGAAGGTTCTCACCGTCACCCAGAGGCAGAACAAGGTGAGAAGACTGATCACTCCTTGGAGCAACCAAGCACGATTGTCTAGAGTCAAAAAGGGAGCTGGGGCCAAAGCCAGGAATGACAGAGCCCTACAGGGCTTTCCCAGAGCAAACACTCAGGCTTCCTGCCTACGGGGATGTCCTCGTGCTCACCAAAAGCAGGTCCTATCTGGGAATCTTGTTTTGGGAGGTAATGTTTAGCAATGCATGTAAGTCTTAGCATATAATTCTACTCTTAGAGGTGGGCATTGAAGTCTGAGAAGTGCCGTCAATTTAGTAGAGAAACAGGCAAGAAAGGAAGGAGTTACAGGACCATGGACTGGTGCAAAGACAGAGATAAACACCAGTGCTATGGGAGTACCAAAGTATACCTGGAGATGGGGACGATAACGATCAGTGTGAGTCCTTAAGAAGCTAACAGAGGGAAAATTTGAAACTAGAAACACAAGCCTTAAAGGCTGCACAATTGCATTTAGTGTTTTGGCTCTGATTTTATCGACTGAAGGATAATGAGATGGCAGGACAATCCGGACAGAGGGGAAACCATATGAGTCAGAAAAACGCAGAGGGAGAGAAAGAGATCCAGAGAGGGAAGGACAGTGAGAGAGAGAACATGTTCTTTCTTTAACAGAGGTATTTCTCATTGTGAAGTGGAGTATATAACTTAGTTTTTAAAAATTAAATACTACAACTCCGATTAGAAAAACTAATTATGGCTTTGAAAGCCCAGTTTAAAGTTTTCACAGGCTCTATTATTTGTCCATTTGTTTACTGCCACTTTCAAAATGTCTCATTGCAAATTCCTACTCAAATGTTATGCCCATAATTTACAGCTAGAAATCATGCTCACAGCTTTGTAAAAATGAAAAAAAATTGTATTAAGATGTGACTTATTTCTGGCTCAGATAGCATTAGAAGTTTGACCCATAATCACACAACCAACAGCATGATTTTTTTTAAATCTGACAATTTGTAATCATGTTGAAAATTTTGTACTGAGTTTAGGCACAACCTGGTTATCATACCTGTGCCCATATGAGATGACTTAAGTTTCCATTACCAACTAGAGTTGAGATCTTTCAAAATCAATAAAGGTGACAGCCTAAAATTTCATGTGTCTTAATAAGGTTTCAGAAGGTGATTTTTGTTTTGTTTTGTTTTGCCTTTGATGGGCTTCAAAATCCAAGGTGACAGAAGACTACCCCCACCTACTTCTGGCAGGAAGATAGACAACAACAAAACAAAGTTGAGAGTGTGATAGCATGTGTCAAAAGCATAAAGGATCACGTCTAATAGAGGTTTTTATGATCAAGAAGTCCCATGTGTAATCAGAAAACAGTACCTTAATTGATAGTTGAGTCCTGTCAAAAGCTATTTGCCTGAAAATAATGAAGGCATTCCCTTAGTGTGTTTCACTGTATATTAATTCTGTATCATGGTATACATCTGCATTAGGTACTTTTATATGACATAAAAAAGAAAAAGGCCATTTACTTTAGAAAAAAACAATTGCTAACATTCAAAGTCCACATGCAGCTGGACTGTCTGCATGAATTTTACTGCATTTAATCTTTACAGCACCTCTAAAATATAGGGATTGCATTTCCCATTTTACAGCAAAGGAAGCTGATGTTCAGCTTCATTAAGTAACTCATCCAAGGTGTCACAGCGGGTAAGTAGCAGAGCTGAGATTTTAAAACAGAGCTGAGATTTCCATCAATATAGCTCCTTCTCTATCCAGAATTCCACAAAACCTTTCTAGGTTTATGTATTCAAAGTGACCATAAATTGTAATTGAATAAAATACCTTTCTTATTTTAATGTTGAAATTTTACAATTGGGCCCAAATGAATATTACCATTATATACCACATGAAAGCCTACCAAGCTCTAAAATTTAGGCACTTTTTTCCCTCTTTTATTTCCTGCTTGAGGATTCTTAAGTGGTTCATCATAAGAGGTAATTTATTACAAATAATTTTGTGTATTAGACAGATGTGAATAAAATGTGAATGTGAACTTTTTTTTTTTTTTTTTTTTTTGAGTAGAGAATCTTAACCAGAGGTGATTTTGCCTCTTCTTCCCTCTGGGGACATTTGGCAATGTCTGGAGACAGTTTTATTTGCCACAACAGGGAAGGTGCTACTGCATCTAGTGGGTAGAGGCCAGGGATGCCGCTGAATATTCAACAATGCCTAGAACAGCCCCCACAAGAAAGAATTATCCAGCCCCAAATGTCTCTAGTCCTAAGGTTGAGAAACCATGCTTTGTGTTGTTGCTTTCAATTAGTGAATCCCCTGGGAAGGAAGTTCTAAACTTAAATTGATAAAAGTGCAACTTGTCTTCTATTCCAGGCTGCCTTCTCCTACCACAGATACTCTATCCCATTTGCTGTCATCCAACTACTAACACCGTTTTCACTTCAGAACACCCAGCCTTTTCTGTTCTCTTCACGGCCTCCTTCCATTAAAGCTGAAAGTATCTGCTATCAGTCATTTGTCCTGACTGTGTAACAGTATGCTCTTTTTAGAATTTAAGAACCTACAATTTGGACCTCTCTTCACTAATTATAGAATCCATCATTCAACAAATATTTATTGATTGTCTACTATGTGCCATGCTCTGTTCCAGGCTTTAAGGGTACAGTGGTAGCAATCACAGATAGGACCCCATTATTCTGTCTACACCTTGTGAGGGGAGATAGTCAATAAAGAAACAAACAAAATAATTTTCCCATAGTGATACTTACTTTGGTGTCATTCGAATAGGATGTGCTAGTAGTAACTGGGGAAGGCAGGAATTTTTATTAAGGAGGTATTATTTGAACTAAGATGCAAATGACGAGAAGAAAACAACCATTTAAAAATCTGGGATCAGAGAATTTCAACCAAAGAGACCAGAAAAATCTACAGTCTCTAAAGCAGGAATGAGTTTGGAATGTTTAAAGAATAGAAAGCAAGCCAGCGTGAGTTGATTCTAGTGAATAAGTAAAAGAGTGACAGAAGAAGAAGCTGGAAAAACTCGACCAGACCAGATCAGGTAGGAGGTCATATGCCATGGTAGAAATTTCAGTATTCTTATTATTGCAATTAAAAGCCATAAAAGAACGTTAAGCAAAGACATAAGAAAACATGATGTGTGTTTTAAAAGACAACTTTGGCTACTATTTGGAACATGTCCCATGGGAGGCATAAATGAAATCAGACAATCAGATAGAAAGCTTTGGAAATCATGAGAGATGTTGGTAGCTTAGACTATGGTATAACAGTGGAAAGGGACAGAGTGGGTTGTTATCAAGAGTTACTTTGGAGGTAGAGCTGACAGGCTTGATGATGGGCAGGGTGTAAAGGGAAGACAAATATCAAGAGTGATACCTGAATTTTTCACTTCAGCAACGGAGTTGAGGCTCATATTATTTACTGAGATGTCGCATAATGACAGCTAAGCTGGTTAGAAGGAAACATCACATGGTCTGTTCGGAGCTATGTTATATTTGATGTGACATGCAACAGAAGATGTCAAGGATGCAGGACAAAGGAAGCTAGAGATCAGAGATGGAGATGTGCATTTGGAAGTTTCCACCATGCAAATGGCATTTGAAACCATGAAAATAAATGAGATCAGTTGCAGAGCCTATATTTATAGACTTATAAGGAAACTTGTGGCAATTCAACCTCCAGGAGCTCACATCTATCCTGGATAAAAATAATTGCAGGTATCTTTTTATAAACAAGAAGTATTAAGCGCAGCAGAGGAGATCTGAAAAATTATTATGCTTACTTACTATGCTCTAAACCAAACAAAAACTGGAGGAAGGGGACAGAGAACACAAGCTTTCAAATGATAAAGTAGTTTTATAAAGGTAAAGAGCATTGTTAGTTATTTTAGAGTAACTGAAAAGAGTGTGGAAAATCTGAAATAAAAAGGAACGGCTCACAGTGCCTTCAGACTGGTTAACTCGTGTTCACCAAGACATTCTTGGAGTCTTTTGGGTGTGGCTGGTTGCTTTTTATCATCACCTTCTTATATTGGGTATGCTCTCCTACAACCCTGGTGTTTTTCCCTGCTAAGTTAAATTTTACTCAGTAAATCATGCTTATATTCATGTGTTAGATTTTCCAGTTATCTATATTAAATTTCATCTTTTTAGGCAGTTGGGATTGTGGTAAAACCTGATTCTGCTTTAAAGCCTAATAGTAGTATTTCAAGTTTCTTGTCACCTGCAAATTTAACAAATATATCTTCACTTAAATCTTAATTTAAAGAATTTAATCAGAGGAGGACCATTTTACCAGGGAGCTTCCTCTTGTTAGACATCACACCTCTCTTTGGGTACCACCAGTTATACATATATCAAACTGTAAAGGCAATGAACCCATATTTTCATCTTTATCTTCATTATTTTCTACAAACTGTCTTGCTGAAATGTGCTCCCACTTGGCCTATAAGATTTCAATAGAAGAGTCTATAGATTTTTTTTTTTTTTTTTTTTTTTTTTTGACGGAGTTTTGCTCTTGTTGCCCAGGCTGGAGTGCAATGGCGCGATCTTGGCTCACCGCCACATCTGCCTCCCAGGTTCAAGCGGTTCTCCTGCCCCAGCCTCCTGAGTAGCTGGGATTATACAGGCATGTACCACCACACCCAGCAAATTTTGTATTTTTAATAGAGACGGGGTTTCTCCATGTTAGGCTGGTCTCAAACTCCTGACCTCAGGTGATCCGCCCGCCTCAGCCTCCCAAAGTGCTAGGATTACAGGCATGAGCCACCACGCCCGGCAGAGTCTAGAGATCTTAACCCAAAATAAAGCAAGGTCAATATAACATAATTTGTCAATAAGGCATATATAGTAGCTCCTAGGATCACTATTCTTTTTCCATTTGCTCACAAATCTTAAAAAAAAAAATTAGTCTATTTAAAAATCAGATTTAGACATTTCTTTAAGTTCTCTAAAGTTTGTTTTAATCATCATATTGTCCTAATCAGTCCTTTAATACCTATTCTGCTCTCCATATTCCTCAAACATTGCCGATAGCAACTCTGCAAACTAAACTGCACATCCTCTCAGTTGCCCTGCATGCCTGCAGTTCCATCTGGGCAGGAGACACACACTTCCTGAGTGTTAACTCATCTTGTTGGGCTTCAATTTCCTCTCACAAATATATGCTCCACTTACTAGCCTGACCATCCTTCTCATTGGCAGAAATGATGGACTATAAGTAGGAGTAAAAGAGTTATGTTTTTCTCTGTCAATACATTACCAGCATATTTTAAGGCAAGAGCCATTATTTGTTTGTTTATTTGTTAAGCTTTAAGTTTTACAAAAAAGATATGTTAAACCACCACTTAACCACAACACATATGGCAGACAGATTACAACCACATCATTCTCTAGAGTTGACGCTTAATCATGAAATCAGGCCTGCTCTTTTCCTTCAAAGAAGCAGTAGAGTAGGTTCATTTTCACAAAGAAAAGTAACTGAAAATTGAGCATGAGGTTATTAGATCAAGGATTCTTCCTTTTCTTATCTTTCTTTTCTACTTCTTTCTTCTTTCTTTTTTCTTCTCTTTTTTTACAACCATATCAAATAATAAAGTAAAACCATTGAAAAATCTCTAGATAACATTGGAGTGGGTTTTGGTTTTTATTTTTTTGCACCTTTTCTACTCAATTTAGCTGACATTTTAATGAAACTACTCTTCCCTAAGTAATTAAATAACATACTTGCATTGCAATTGCCTTCATAGCCTGAGAGTTTTTGTTATCTCTGAGAAAAAAATAAGATAATAGTTTTGATGCATTTACTTAAATAGGAACATGGGTCCCCAGAACACAGATGGACTTAATAATAGTTTAAAGTGAATGAATGAATCCATGAGTGAATAAAATGTGACAAATTTATATAAAGTGTATACATGTGGACTCATAAGCTGTCCAACCTGTATCCTTTACTATAAGATAGTATACAAAATGGGAGCACATTTTTATAAGACTCACTTGATTAGATGAAAATATATTTAATGATTTTCTCGGAAATAATTCATCACACTCAACAAACTCTATCTCTTTACTGGGCCTTACTCAACTCTTACTTCCTATCTAAGATTTTGTGGTATTTGTAAGTATGTATACCATTTAGTGGAAACGCATCTTGGTGGTCCATTGACTGTCAGTTTTCTTGTGATTTCAGACTGGTTTTTATTTTTCTGACCACATGTTCACATTGCCAAAATGTTTTTGTTTTAGAGTCACTTACTGTAGTTTTATATGGGGTAGAAACCGGTAAGCTGTGCAGTCAAACTTCATTAAGTCATGTCAAAATGTTGGTAAAAAGTACCCCTACTTACTTCTGTCACTATGCATTCCCATTTTCAACCTTACTGCACAATTTCTTTGGTTGGAAACCAGAACAAACAATGAAATAATAGACATTAGAATTTCAAAAATGAACCCCTTGGTTTATCCCTTAAAAGCAGCCAGAGGGGAAAAGATGGCTCCCCTACAAAGCATCAGAAATGAGTTTGACAGGTAACTTTTCACCAACAACTGTGGAATCCAGAAGCCAGTGGAATGGACCTTTAATGTGCTCCAAAGATAGCTGACAATCAAAAATTTGAAACCCAATAAAACTATGGTTTTAAGAACCAGAGGGAAATAAATTCCATTCCAGAATTTTTTTTTTAATTTATCAACAAAAGACCTTAATTTCCTAGAGAATGTTTCAGAAGTAAATAATTGACATCAGAGAAAATGTGACATGAAGAAAGGAATGTGAGCAAAAATAAAATAAGACGTACTTGTTGGGAGATTTAAACCTATTCTTAGAAATAAACATCTTAACATCTAACTTGTAGGACTAAAATGAAAAAAAAAAAACTTGAGGTAAAATATAAAAAAGCTATGCAATGTAAGCTAGGAAGAGATCAGAATTAAAATGTTTTCAGATATGTTTACTGTTTGGGGTAAGTTAAAGATACTGATTAACTTTAGATTTTATTAAGTATGCATGTTCATGCTTCAATGGTATCAATTAACAGAATGGAGCTAGTGTATTTGAATATCAAACCAGTAGGTATAAAAAGAAATGAGAAAAAAAAAATGATCAACCAAACATATTTTCAGTTAAAATTCCAATATAGTTCTAAGATAGTATTTAGAAGAGCAAAGGCTCTGAAAATATAATTTGTGAAGAAAATTTGGGGTGAATTGTGGTACCAGATATTAAAGATTGATTTTAAAACAATAGTAATTAAGACAGGATATCCTGCTGCAGGAATAGACAAATAGCATGTATGACAGGCATAATATTGCAATTATTAGGAAGAAGATGAGCCATTCAATAGATAGTGCTAGAACAATTGTTAATCTATATGGGAAAAAGGCATATTTACTTCAAACTAATGCACAGCACAAAAAAGCAAAAATATTAAAGGAAAAAATGGACAAATTTATCTACCTTAAAATATAAACTACTAGAAAACACAAAAAGTGAGAAAAGCAGCTATGAAATAATAGAATATATTTGTAACATATAAAATTAAAAAGGAATTAGTATGTGTAACATATAAAGAATTTCTTCAAATCAATTAGAAAAGACAAACAACCTAAAAGAAAAAAACAGGCAAAAGAATAAACTGGCAGTGCATAGACTAGAAAACTCAGCAGAACAAGAAATATTGAAAAGATATTCAGTCTCATGTTAAATCTAGGATATACAAATTAATACCACAATGAGATACTGTCTTATACTTACAACATTGAAAATTTTTAAAATTTTATTAACAAATCTTGATGAGATTGTGGAGAAACAAGAACATGCATACATATCTGGTGTCTATAAATTACCAGTAGAGTTACTAATGGGCACAGTTAATTAACTAGCAATTCTTTTCCTAGATATATGATCTAGGAAAAGTCCTTCACATATACAACAGAATAAGTGTACAGCATTAATTATAATCATAAAAACTAGAAATAACACAAATTTCTATCAACAATAGTATGGATACATAAATTTTAGTTCAGTGATTACTTAACAACAATAAAAGGAATGAATAAGCTACTTATATCAGCATGAATCTAATAAACAGTATGTTGGGTAGAAAAGAAATAAGATGTAAGAATAATACCTATGCTTTGATACTCCTTATACAGAATTTTAAAATATGTAAAACTAAACACTATTTCAAGCCACATACATATGTATTACAACTATGAAGGAATTCCAGGGAATGATAAAAAGTTCTGAATGCTGATAGCTTCCGAGTGGAAGAGAAAGGAATGGCCTCATGAGAGCCTTCAATGATGTAGAAAACACCCTGTTTCTGAATGTGGTTGTTCTATTAGCATTTTTCATACATTTTATATATAATACATTAAAAATATAATTTTATAAGTATAAAATATTGTATAAAAGTAAAAATTAAATTGTGTACTTTAAAAGAACAAAGAGAAAAGATACAATGCTTCATTCCCACTCCTATCATTTATTCTGATATAAAATAAAACCATCAAAATAAAACTAATGCATTATAAATCTTCTTTTAGTAAAAGTTTAAAGCCAACCATGTTAAGCTTTCCCACAAAAATTGGTTTCTAAAATATCACATAAAAATCAACACACAATGCATTAATTAGTGCATGTGTTTGGGGTGGGATAAGGCACTAATCTCTATAGGCTTTGGGTTTTTCCATCTGTCCATTGAGATGGCTTGGATCATCTAACTTATATGAGATTTTTGTGCAGTAAATCTCTATGTACTTCCTCTGGTATATGACTTGAACACCCTCTCCACTAATGAGGAGCATATATTACAAGCTGTTATGTTCTGGAAGACAGAAGCCATGTCTTTCATAGCAATACCTTCAGTGCCTAGTGAAGTACCTGGCATATACTACATGATCCAATAAAGGTCTGCAGAATGAAGAACAATGGCATTATATGCTAGTGAATTCTAGACATGCTAAAATTTGATCATATTCTAGAAGTCATATGACAAATTGCATGGATTTACACTATCATTACAGGGAAATTAGCTGCTAAATTATCAAAAAGATGAAATATTCATCAATTTTAGGGTGCACAATTTTTACATTTTATCTTCTCTGAAGTCAAGGTTGGTATTACAATAGATGACACCTTTTTAAACTCTTGTCAGCCAGACAGCAGTTGTGCTGCAGTTGTCATTGCCTAATTATGAACAAACTTAATATTATTCCTGGTGCCACGGCTAGACAACAGAATTCCCTCAATGCAATTAGTCAACAAATCTTTCCAGGAAAGAATGTGAGTCCTGCTTGTCCTGTCCAAAAAACTTTGATTTTCATATTCTGATATGCTCAAGACAACCCAGCTTGAAAACTTTAGAATGAATACTGGTATTTTGAAAGAATATTTTGCAGACAATAGTAGAGCACCCTTTCAAGAAAACCTCCATCAAAAATGTTCTTTGAAACAAGTAAATTGTAGACAGAGTGGTGTGGCTATACTGTCCAGGCTTGTCTTGAACACCTGGCCTCAACCCATGTTCCTACTTCAGCTCCCCAAAGGGCTGGGATTATAAGCATGAGCCACTGCTCCTGGCCCCTTCAAAATGTTCTTGATTGTCCCAAAGAACAAGATTGACTGGGAAAACTCAGAGAGAAAGAAATCTAAGTAGAAAAACAATTCAGAAGAGTTGGACTCTAAATGCAAGTAGATTTTAGGAGAACCTCAGTCAACTTATGTGGCTTATATTTTCTCTGTAAATGAACAAGAATGTATCTTTTAAAAATGGTTCCTTTAATTACTGATCTAGTTTCTGAAGCTATCAAGACTTAAAGGGTTAATTCCCACTAATAAGTCATAGTTATGGAAACTGGTTGCCAGGAGAGGGCAGCAGAGAACTAACCTAAAAGAGTTTTGTTTTGTTTTTGTTTTAACTATTAATATATACAAGGGACTTCACAGTTTATGAAGCTCCTTCATGTATGTAGGAACTCATGGCATCCCTACAAGAAAACTGGTGTAGGCCAGTTATTTTCATCCTCATTTAACAGACAAGGAAAATGTGAAGAAATTAAATTTGAAGGACAGCAGCTAATACGGGGTAGCCCTTGACTAATGATAAGTTTGAGAGTTGGACTTTGGCGCGCCCTTCTCCGTCACCTGCTGGTAAGCCTTACAGAAGCCTAGTGGGAGGTCAGGAATAGTATTGGAGATGGGGTCTGCTGGACACACCGTCTCGTTGGTGTCTAACTGAGGTCCAAGTCAGCTAAGCCTAGAACCAAGGTGTCTGGTGAAGATGTAATGAATCAGCATGCAGATGTGAACTAAGAAGTCAAGCCGAAGAGCAAGGGAGGTTAAGCGAATATCAAACCAGTCCATGAACGCTAGAGAGAAGACAGGCCTGAACAGAATTAAGAAGTGGGCCAGAGAGAAAACCGCAGATGGCATATCGTGCTATCAGTGTGCCTAAAAGCACCATGAGTACCGCTACGTTGTCCATTCCTGCCCTTTCTGGTCATTAAGTGGCCCAGCCCCAGATATATTGAATAACAGAACAGATCCTGGGCCCTCAGCAATAATGTTTGAGCAAGACTCTGGGGCATTTTACACTGGAGAAGGTACAGATGAAATAACAGATATTTTCTGTGTTCCTACCTCACTATCTAAGAATAATAATAAAAAAAATCAGAGGGAGAATTTCTGCTTCATTTACGGAGTGGTTATTGTTTAAAAGCTAAAGTCAGGAAATGGAATATATTGAAGTCCTACTGGGAAGGCATATATGATTCTTCACTCCAGAGAAATTGCACTAAACCTTTTGGCCTGATAGGTGTAGTTTAGCTGAAATAGTTCATCAAGATCCATTTCTGTACTGAGCTGTCATTTTCACCAAGTAAGCTATATGGTTTGGATTTTGAAGGTTTTGGTTTCTGCTGAAACTCAAAGATGGGAAATGTTCTGAGACAAACAAGAGCAAACTCTGCTTAATATTCCCTGGCATGGTCACCTCTTGGGAACACCCCTAAAGAAGGTTGAAATGTGTGCCTGCAGCTGCATTTTCTTAAGGGAAGACAGGTCTCAGAATGCAGAATAGAGAAGTAGCTTTTCTAGATTCTCCATGTTGTGTGCAAGACATCAACTGTGCCAGTTCATACAAATGTTGTGCGAGTCCCTTTCCCAGAAAGCACACAAAAAGGAAAATAGAAGGAGTCAGTATTCTTTATTATTCATCCAGAATAGATCATGCTTTGTGTTAAGTGAATAGAAAAAAGTGTAAGTAAATACTGATATGTAGAAGGAAGATGAAGATGGGATTGGTATATCTTGTCTCAACAAAATCTTTGCTCTAACCAGATGATTATATGTACATTGTCTAAAGACTTATATAGCATATAATAGGATGCAAATACATTGGGAACTGAATGCCTCCAACTTTTATAGTCATTTCATCGGTGAAGTGTCTTTGACTCTTTTAGTTTTCACTCTGCAATAATAAATAAAATTCAGAAATATATTTTATATCAATATTTTATATCTACATTTATATTTATTGTCAGAATTAAGAGAATGAAGCACAGAAAGAGCTGTGTCAGACAGCTCTTAGAACCAAATGGACCTGGATGTATATCCAGTTTTTATCACTCATTTATTGGCTAATTTTTGCCAAGTACACAATACCTGTGAGCCTTAATTTTCCTATCAATACCCACCTTCTAGTGTTTTTAGGGGCCCTTGTCACAGATAGGAATTTGATAAAAATTATCTCATATGATTATAAATGTATACATTTAAGAGCATCTAAAGAATAGTTGGGAAAATACAAAAACTTCACAAAATGTTAAGGACTAGAGAAATTTACACATAAAAAGTAATTAGCAGCTAGGCTAGAGTAAATAAGTACAAAGAGTAGCAGAGTGATTGAAAAGGTACCAACAGTAGAAAAGTATAAAGATTGTATTGTTGCAGTTTCCATATTAAAGGACTATAAAGAGAAATGAGAAAGAACATAGCCTACTCCATATCATGTTACATGAGTGTAATGACTATGGCTGGAAACTTGATTGGCAATAGTTGTTAAGAGCTGAGCACCACACTTGAAATGTATAACCCAAGGATAATGTATGCCCCACCTCAACCCCAAGGCACCAATAGCAGTAAACTGAATATGCCTGAAAAAGGGAGGAATATACATCTTCCAAATTTCCACTATAAGTGCATGTAAGGCAGCGTCACCCTTAGATGATTCCATAAGATAACTGTTGGTACTCAGACATGTAAACTATCTCATCTTCCTCAATATACTTTATAAACAGTAGTACTGGGGCCAGGCATGGTGGCTTAGGCCTGTAATGCTAGCACTTTGGGAGGCCAAGGCAGGAGGATCACTTGAGACCAGGAGTTTGATACCAGCCTGGGCAACATAGACCTTGTCGCTACTAAAAATAAGAATTTTTAAAAATAGGCAGACATGATTACTCATGCTGTAGTCCCAGCTACTTGGGAGGCTGATGCAGGAGGATTGTTTGAGCCTAGGAGTTCAAAGTTACAGCGAACCTATGATCATGCCACTGCACTCAAGCCTGAGTGACAGAGCAAGACCCTGTCTCAAAAAACAAACAAAACGAAACAAAATAAAAGTAGTTCTGGTCCATGGCCCTATAACACCAAGTACATAATAATTACAGTAGTTATAAGATTTGCCACAGTAATTTGTTACTTCTAATGTTTATAATACTAGTTTATAAATGATTTACCATTTTACATAAATTAAAGGGGAAACAAGGTTATCTCTATTATATCAGTGTCACTCCCTAGCATTATGTAGATAGAAAACCCATCCTGGGATTTAAGGCAGGACTGTAGGACAATCAACTAAACTGAAATGATTATTTGCACATGTATGTTTATGTGTGTTGGGATTTGTTTTTTGGTTTTTGGTATAGGTCATGTGGCTATGTGTAAGTTTTAAAGTCAGATAAACTGGATAGTCAAAAGGATTAAAGAGGAAAGAGAAGCCTAATTTGCTTTCACCAACGGGTATAACTCCAACCAACCCCAGGAAAAAAAGTCTTCATGATGACTTGTTTTCTGGTAAACTAAGAGACTGGGGTTAAGGGAGTGAGGAATGTGTATATGCAGTTGTGCTGCTTATAACATGGCTGGTAGAAATGGGTCCTTAAACCACCTAAAGGGGGTAACTCTTATTGAGTTAGAGGGTCTGGAGTATCTCTCCAGGTTTTGGTGATCTGGCGAAGCCTGGTCAGAGCGCTCTGTGACGTTAAAGAGAGTGAATTGACATTAGCTTTTGCATCCTGAGCATGCTGCTCTGCACTGCCCATCTGCTGTTGCCCACTATGTTTGAGCGGCTTCTTGAGCTGCCCCTGCTCTGTTGTGTATTTGTGCAGTGCAATGGCGACACTCACCAGCAACTGCTGGAAGAGCTTTCACTTTCTACATGGCTATCTGGCAGTTAAGCAAACTATTTCACGGCTCACTGTTAATCTCTGCTGATGAGATTCCCACTGGGACCAGCCAGCACACTATAGAAATGAGGAGACCTCATAAGTTGAATGTCTCTGGCCTTCTCCATGAACTCAACATCAGGCTCCCTGGGCACTAAATGTTGCTACTCTTTCAGTATGCTCCTCAATGTAGACAGAATACATTCTCTCATCAGATTACCTGGTGAGATTACAGAGCCAGAAACTCTAGAAGTTATAATTCCATTTTGGAGTGGTATGAGAAAGGCATTCGGAAGGAATATCAAAACCTGAGCCATGGGTTGAATGCAAAGCAGTTTCTAGGCTGAGTCCTGCTGAAATTATCAGAAAACAGAAGGATTAGTTGAAATGGTTTCTCTACCACAAAAATAGTTCTGTTTGGCTTTAGGTTATGAACATTAGACAACCTGCTCTTCCCATAATAGCTCCATAGACAAACCTTTGTCTCACCTGCTTCAGGGTGTCATTCATAGTATGTCTATGCTTGGAGTGATCTATTGCTAATTCAATAAATAATGAGCACTGACTATATGCCAATATCTATTCTAGGCCCTTATTAAAAGAGATAAATAAAACAAAACAAACTCTACCTCAGGGAACTGACAGCCTAGCGAACTCTTAATCTCTCTTTTTCTTTCTTGCTTACATCCTCATTTCACCTGCCCTCCAAACTTCACCTCAAGGGCTTCTCTCTCAGTGAATATTTTCCTGAATTTATTATACCAAAAACAGTCTGCATGTCCTTTAAAATCCTATAGCATTTTCTTGCTTTTGATGCTCAGATGGCTTTTTATCTTCTGTTTCTCTGTACTCTAGTTTTTTGCGCACATGTTCTTCCAAATTGCATGTTTCTGGAGGATAAAATATCTAGAATATAAGCTCCGAAAAGGCAGCATGATTCTGTGTGTTTTGTTCACTGCTGTATGTGCAGTGATTATAGTAAGCACATGGTATACTCTCTGTCAAAATTTTGCATGAATGAATAAATGAATGGATTTGTATCCTTCATAGTACCTTGTTGCATTGTACATGGAGTATTGGATTTCAACTCAAAAGCTCCAACTCAAAAACCAAGCTTAAAAGTTGACTTTCCCTGTCTGAGACTCCACTTCCCGATATGTAAGATGGAAATAAAAATTTCTGCTTTACTTATCTTACAGGATTGTTTTGCAGATCGAATAAGTATGGTATATATGAAAAAGAACTACTTTGTTCACTGCTAAATGAGTAAAAGTTATTACTACTAAGTATGTAATGATTACTATTGAATGAATAAATGAATGAATATGTTATAGACTAAATGTTGGTGTCTCCCAAAATTTATATATTGAAGCTCAAACCCCAATGTGATGGTATTTGGAGATGGGGACTTTGAGAGGTAATTAGGGTTAGATGGAGTCCTTATGATGAGATTACTGCCCCTATAAAAATAAAACTCCAGAGAGCTTGCTCATTTTCTGTCCCCAGGTGCACACAAAGAAGAGGCATTGTGAGCACACAGCAAGATGGTGGCTGCCTGTAAGACAAGAGAAGAGGTCTTAAAAAGAAACCTACCTTTAAAGCACTTTGGCCTTGGACTTTGCAGCCTCTAGAACTGTCAGAAATAAATTTATGTTGTTTAAGCCAGTTACGGTATTTTGTTATGGCAGGCCGAGCTGACTAAGACAGTGTATATGCATACACTACATGAATAGAAAAAATTTGATTCCATAAAGTCTAAGCAATTTGGGGATCCAATCAAAATGTAAACAAAGGCACTGTAGAGAAGACAGAAACTTTAGTCATTCCAGAGAACTAATTGATGCCCCAAAGCACTATGCCACAACTTTGTTGAGTATATTTTCTGAGACAAGCTTTACTGCTAAGTTCAGGATACAAGGAATGTAACTGTATTAACAGACTGAGGTCTCAGTGGGTGCTTATGGCAAGTCACTTTAACTCTCTGATCTTCTGTTGCCTTATCTATAAAGTGAAGACTAGAATGCCCACTGTATCTACATCCTGGCATTGTTATGATAATCAAAGAAGTTAATGTGTTGCTAAATAATTCATAAATTATTAAATGTTGATAAAATGAGATATTATCGGTAGCAGCATGCCCTTAAAGACTCATGGGTTGTGTTACATCCTTTGCTTCTGAAAACTAACTTCCTTACACAAGATTTCCTTATGATCTAGAAATTTCTAGCATCCTAAAATTCATTGAGAGTGTTAATTTTTTAATCCACACCCTGTAAGCCATGTTTTACAGGGAAGAAACTATCTTCCAGATGCAAAGTACATCGTCCGAGGTCACACAGCTTGCCAAAGGCACAACTAGATTCTCAACACATGTTCAATCAACTCCAGATATGGAACTCTTCCATTAAAGCACAAAAATCTGAACTTTTTGGTTTTTAAATATAATTGTTTTTATTTTCCATGAAATCTAGTTTCATGCAATTTTGAAAGGGTAATATCTGATATTTTATAAAATGCTATACTATCTCTAAGTTTTGGTAAATATGCAATATTATTATTGGCAACTATTTTCAATGTACAATTTAACTATTACCTCTTGGTAATTGTTAATGGGTGTCTTCTTAATTAAGATTCACAGGATACCCATATTGTTGATATATAATTGTTCACAAAGATTTTTTAAAAGGGCTGTTACTGTGAAAATATTTTGTGCTTGTAAATATAAAAGGTATGTGACCCTGAATATTTTGAAACTTTGAGTACTGGCATAAAATAAGAGGGCCAGGGTTCATATTCCGTATCTGCAGATATTACTTATTAAGCAAATAACGAGATGAGTAGAGAGGCCTAAATTATATTTAAATCTCTGGATGAAGGATGGTGAGGAGGTGTAGAATTTTATAATAGGCTTTTGAATATAGCCTGTAACTAGGCACACAGTAGAAGTTAAGAAGAAATTGCTTCACTAAGCACCATTATTCTGAAGAATAGTAAGAATAGCAAGCAGAGACATTGATGACCTCAGAGAAATATGAATAACACATTATTGCTCAGATTATATTGACAGCCTAGACTGTCTCCCAGGAATTTAAAGCAAATTGGGCATTCAGAGACCAGAAGGGTTTCTTAAAGACCCTTTCTAAATTTTAAAGATCTTGTTAAGTCAGTCTTGGAGAAAGAACAGCAGGTATTTCTTCTGAGAGTGATATAAATTTTTCCTCCCCCTAAATCTTATCATTTAATGACAGTTCAGTAATGGAAGACTAAACCCAGGACTCTTGAGCCTAATGTGGAAAGAGAGCTGGTTCAGTCCTCATGAGAATTCCTATTCTCCTAGCTAAGGTTTCCACCTGCGAAGCCCCGTGGGGACTGAGGTCATGATACAATTTCAGGACAACAAAGAGCCCAGTGGAGAAGCTCTTCCTCTAAGCATGAGATCATGGCCTCGTTCTGTGATTTCCTTGGTGCCACCCCTGAACATAGATTTAATAATCATGCTAAGCAGACAAATAAAAGCCAGGATCTCAGTATTCCTCTGCCCAAACGAAAGATAAGCCGACCACTGACATTTCTCCAACCTTTGTTCTCTGTTGCTGATCACAAATGTATTGTGAATATTTGTGCCAGGTGATCTGACAATCAAAATCATGGAGAAAATTTTTAGGCTCTCTCTGCAGTACAGTCAGCAGTTATCATTGGCTTAAAGATTAGGTAAATTAAGGTAACAGGGTGCTGAGTTTGCCACACTGAAGACTTCCAGGGGCTTTAAACAAATGAAACCGCTGCATCCGTGTACAGGACACACCCCTCTAATGTGCTTTTTTTTGGCATACAGGAGCCACAGAAAACCTCTTTGGCTAGCTTTTATTTTTGCTAGGCTGTCAAGCTATAGAGAGAGAACATTATATGCATGTGTGTATGTGTGTCCACACATACATACAAGTGAGTCACTTGTTCCCTGTACTTGTGAACAATTGAATATTTCTGGGTTTTTTGTGACCTGCTGCCATAATTTTCTTTATTATCACCAATACCACCATCATTCTCATTCTCATTATGATTGATAACAATTACTGAGCCCTTCATATGTAGATAAAGATAGATAGTATTAACCCCATTTTACTGGTGAGGAAACTATGGTTTATACCATCACACCTTATTGCATTAGACCCATGCAGACCCCAGATCCCTGAAAGACTCTCAAAATCTGAGGCTTAATGGAGGAGTTTCACTTATTTAGTAACCAGTGTCATGAATCTATCTTATACTTTTAGAAGATACATATTTTTAAAAAGTAATAAAAATATTTTTGTATTGCCTTTAAAATATAAAGTAATAAAAAGGTACTAAAGATCCAACTACAATTTATCAAATATAAATCACTGCCTGTTTTTACTATGAAACTCTTAAATATGTGCTTTTTACATGATTCCTGACCATCCCCCACCCTTTTATTCACAATGGCCTCTTTGTAGGTCATCCATGTATTTATTTAACAAGTATTTCGAGAACTTGCTTGGTACCAGGCATTGGTCTAGAGACTGGGGATACGGATATGGCAGTGAACAAAACAAATACAAACCTCATTAGAATACAGAACAAAAATGTGGTTATAAAAATTGATTGATCTTGAGACAGTGTTTTTTTTGTTTTTTTTTAACTTGGAGATCAGAAAAACCAACAGTTTGATCTCTCCCAATCCCACTCCAAAGCAAACCACGCCCACAATTTAGGCCGTACACCTCCTGTATGCAAGGCATTATGCTAGGCTCTGTGGAGCTATCAGATAGAAGAAAGCTTGTCTTGTCCTCAAGCAGCGTGTGTAGGAATGCTGTGCTTCCTATAATATGGATTTTTCTAAGTCCCTTTCTAGGGCTATAATCTATCTAGTAATGCCTTAGCAAGTCACTATTTAACACGTTTACAGAACCCTGTGTTTTCAAGATGTTCTATGGTTTAGGTGCATAGGGATTAGGCATTTCCACTTGCCAGTGCCATGCTAGCAAGACCTGATGCAAAAACCATTTCCCCAACATTCCAGTTGGCAAAGGCACCAGGTTTGGTTTTGTTTGGGCAAACAGATTAGCCCTCTAAGGGTTAATTAGGAAGTGAGCCCCTTTCAGGGCCTGGAATTGTTTACTTCAATCGTTTTCATGCAAACTGCCATGTTTCACTTGGGTATTAATTGTGCCTGATGGACCCATTATTTTGTAATCAGAGCAGTTCCTTGGTTAGCTCTCCAGGGGTTAAGTGGATGAGGTAGTGCCCCGGATATTACTAACAGATAGGACCACGTGGATTTCTCATCAACCTTATTGGAGAAAGTCTCGTTGCTATGAACAGTCGGGATTCTCAGCACCAGTGTTGCCTCTCACAGTTGGAGCTTATTAGGTTACTATACCAAGACAAGCCCAGCTGATTCATCAATGCAGACCTGCCTGGCTTGGTCCCATTTCTGCTCAGAGAGGACTTGTGCCAGTGACTCTGGAAATCCAACCTGCTATAAGCAGCCCTGTTTTACTGCAGAAGATGATTCCTGCCCCAGGTTAAATGGGTACACCTCATGGAAATGTCGGTGCCTTTAACCCGAAGGCACTTAAAAGCTAGGAAAATGGCAATCTACCCTGAAATATACTGTCCTAAACACAGCAAGAGACCACAATGATTGGTAAGGTGATTAGACATTTCTCTGATGTTATGCCACTGCTGCTAACGGGGGCTGACCTGTCATCACCAGTTCTTTCCCCCTTGTTTTTTCCTCCCACTACTGAATTTCTAGCTCTGGTTTCTTTATGTAAAATGATGACACATTTTTTTTGGTCTTATGCTGTTTTTTTATTTTGCAACAAGCCCACTGGGATTTAATAACCAGGAGATGATATTATGTATTGAGGTGTGACTGAGGAAAACAATACACTCTAGAACTCAAATATTTAAGCCTTTCTGAATGTGGAATCAGGGAAAGCAGCAAACCAAAAAGGATTGTTTGCATGAGGCTTGGTACTCAGACCCACAATATCAATTATAGTGAAGTATTTCTGTTGCATGTAGAAGTGTCCAAACTATAGCCATCAGTAACTTAGGAAAATGGTCTTGGAGAAATATAAACCATTTTTATAGAGTTAGCTCTTGTTAAATTATAACAGAAAAACTGATTGAGAGTGGAAAATGTAACATGATGGAAAGGACACGATGAAATGGAAAGATCTGAATTTAATTCTTACTTCTTCCATGTGTGAGTTATATGATTTGGGAATATTTACTTCTCTGAGTCTCAATTTCCTTATCTTTAAAATGGGGATAAGAATTCTAGCCACTTAGGAGGCTGAGGTCAGAAGATCACCTGCACCCAGGAGTTTGAGGCCAGCTTGGGCAACATATCAAGACACTGTCTTTAAAAAAAAAAAAAAGTGGATAATAATATTGACCTACTTTCTACCACAGGATTGTTGTAAAACTTAAGCATAGCGCCTGGCATATATTACATGACTCTTAATATTATATGAATCAAAGACCCACTGGTTTTAAAAAATTAATATTGTTTCAGAAAAATCTCTGTGAGGTATTAAGCATTTACAATCCTTTGTAAGGCTTAAAAGCAAAAAAAAAATCTGGTGATGGGTGATATTTATTACATTCTTCTGTTTCTGCACACAAACTAAAAGAAAGTATGAATTGTTCCCAGCTATGTTCTGCAATGTCTGGATTGTTTCAGAAACTAGCCTGCTAGTGAGGTCTTTTTGCTTTGGTTCTATGGTTTCCTTCTGTCAGAGTAAGAAAAATGTAAAAGCAAAGTTGTTACATCTTTCTGAAGCCAGGTACAACCTTGCAAGATAGGGTAAGGAGTACATGTAGTAATAAAAATATATTAAGTAAATGAAATGTTCAGGATAAGGAAATCTATAGAGATAGTAAATTCGTGGTTGCCTAGAGCTGGGGGTTGGTGGTGGATGGAAGGGCAGTGACAGCTAATGACTACAGAAAGAATTTTTGGAGTAATTGATGAAAATGTGGTGATAGTTGCACACCTCTATGAACATACTGAAGAAATGAAGAAACCATATTTTAAATGGGTAGATTGTATGATACGTGAATTATATCTCAATAAAGCTGTTATTCAAAAAAGTACATTTAGAAATTTTGTATATATATACAAAATATATATATTTGATTTTGTAAAAATACAAAATATATATATTTGATTGTGTATATAGTAAATATGTATATACAATATATAGTATATATAATATATAGTATATATAATGTATATGCTACATGTATATTACATATATATATCCTAACAGAGATATTTGCAGTGGTATTGGATAGACATTGATGGATGTATAACTCTGAAATGGAAAATGCTAACTCCTTAATGAAATGTTCCAATGGCAAGAGGAAGAAAGCACACACACTTTCAAAAAGAAGGTAGTCACCAATCCTGTGGCAATCTTCAATACCGCATTCTATGGGAATCTGGTAAGGTATATCAGCATTCGATCTGAATTTGAAACCACTTCCCTAGCTCCTTTTACTTTTCCAGTCTTGGATTCTTTTTTTGTGTCTGTTTCTGTGGTGCTGAAATGTCTGGACCTAATCAGGCTTGTCCCTCTGGAAGTTTAGACTAAGTGTTAGTAGTAACAACCTTCTGGCAATGAGACAGAATACGTCTATCTCATTTATTCCCACTGAAAGCTAAACATATATTTCATCATTATTGGTAGTAACATTGCCAGGCACTGTGAAAAATGCATCATATGGATCTTCTGATTTCAATTCTTATAACAACACTATTCATAAGTTATTTTATTATGCTCATTTTACAGATGTGAAAACTGGGGCTTGAAGAGATTAGAGCCAGGATTAAAATTCAGGCAGTATGGTTTCCAAGTCAACGTTCTTAATCACTTTCCTATGCTATCTTGTGTTACTGTCATTTCTTTGATTGTGCCTTCAGGAAGCTTGAGTGAAAAATTCTACTATTCAGAAGGATCTCTAGGTTATTGGGATGAATTGGAGAGAGAAACTCGTAGAAGTGGGTGATCTCTTGTGCTCCTGTACCATTGGTGCATGGGCATCATGGTCGTATTTTCCTTTTATTTCATTAACTTTTTTTATTTTTATGGATTAAAAGGTACAAAGCATTTACAATTGTGTAAGGCTTAAAAGAAAAAAAGAATCTGGTGATGAATGATATTTTATTACATTCCTCTATTTCTGCACATAAACAAAAAAGGTAAAAATTGTTCCTAGCCATATTCGGCAACTTCTGGATTATTCCAGAAAGTAGCCTGCTACTGAGGCGGTAGTTATGTTACATGGGTATATTGTGTGGTGGTAAAATCTGGGCTTTTCGTGTACTCATTACCCAAATAGTATGCATTGTGCCCAATAGACATTGAAGGCCTCACTACCAGCATGGTTTTCCTTTATAGCCACTAGTCAGGATTTAGATTATTTCCTTCACTCATTAAGAAACATACTAGATGCCAAGTTCTGTGCTAGGTGTGTGGTGTGTATCAGAGAACCAGAAAGAATGCAGAGCTTATCCTCTAGAAGGAAAAAAATAAATTGAAAAATAACCATAACAAATCATTATGAGTACGACGATTGGATCAGGAACAATTGCAAGGTATAATAACAGCATGCGACTGTGGATTCTTCCCTAACTTGAGGGGAGAGGAAGAAAAGCCTCTCTAAGAAATGGGGATTGAAATTGATATCTGAAGGATACCGGGGGTTAGTGTTCCTATAAGAAGGAACAGCATATCTGTAAGCCCTGAAGAGAAAGGAGCATGGCATTTCCAAGAAAAGAAGAGGACAAGTTTGAGATCAGGCCAGGTTTTCCTTGAGTCTGAAACCTCATTTACACATTTCCTTTTGGACTTCCATCTTAAATTTGCCCAACCTTGGACCGACGATTTGCTGTCATATTTAATCTCCTTTCAGATGCTGGTGTCAGGTTTAAATTCTATTACACTTTTCTGCACATACATTTAAGAAAGTTTACCATCTCTACATATGGAGTACACAGAGGGCAGGGAAAGTTAGCCTGTCCTTGAGGCAGGGTTGTATAATAATAATTAGTTCAAGCTCTAAAGTCAGACTGCTAGGTTCAAATCCCAGATTTACTTACTTCCTGGCTTTGTGAACTTAGCCTGTTGCTTGGACTTTCTGTGTCTATTTTTCTCATTTGTAAAATGCAAATAAAAAAATTTTACTTATGAAAGATTAAATGTATAAATAATATGTGGGGCACTTGCAAAAGTACCTGGCACATAGTAAGAAACCAAGTGTTAGCTATTAGCATTATATAGTGTAATTAGGGGCTTAATGTATGTTTTCTGATAGGAAGTTGATAATTACAATAAAATCAGTGCTGATGGAATTTCAGCTTACCAAGAATGTTTGAAGATATTCTTGCATTCTTTGATCTGAATTCAACTGTTTGCCTCTAATTCCTAGGAGATGCTATTGGAATTTTTGTTGCTTTT
Organism: Pongo abelii; assembly: GCF_028885655.2. Taxonomy (NCBI): domain Eukaryota; kingdom Metazoa; phylum Chordata; class Mammalia; order Primates; family Hominidae; genus Pongo; species Pongo abelii. Next base: position 29,974,420 of record NC_071998.2, read on the forward strand.
GTGGGGAAAAACTACATATCCACTTTTGGTCAAGTGGTCATGTTTTGAGTTTTCATTTTGGCTAGTGCTCTGCAATATAGGAGACTACATATTTATGTAGTCTAATTTTGTAATAATAATTATTATTAAAACCATTTTCTAAAATTTTGAGTACATTTAACTTTATAACTTTAGAAACTGATGCTAAGAAAGGATCAGTGAATCTCTGATAGTCACAGATGGTAAGAAGCAGATCTATGATTTGAACCCAGGTCTTTTGCATCCAAAGCCCTCCCCTTTTCCTCTCATACCCCGTTCTTCTATTTGCATGTACTTAGGACTCCTGCAATCTGCTCTGGACAAACCATTGTTTAGAAGCGTCAATCCAATATCCTTTCATTAAAGTAATTTCTTCATAATGGCATTGTTGGTTGTATAATTTTCATAAAATGAATTTAAGCTAAAAGTCAACATGATGGCTATAGGGCCTTTCCAATACACTGTTCATAATTGAATATATTTATATATATGTGTTCTATAACTGCATGTTCCCACAAAAGTTGCTAGAGAATAGAAATTTGCTTTTCAAAAGGTATGTGGTTGAATTCTAGTAAGCCTGATAGTTCTTTCATCATCTGCTGTCTGCTCACACTTGTGAAGAATAGCACTGGTTACACAGCATTCCCTGATTGTAACCTTTTTGGCAAGGGAAGGCACAGTTCTAACTGCATTGCCTGTGTTGGGGTTATCAGACCCAACACCAAGTCGTAGGGGTGACAAAGACTGGCGGAGTCAAAGGATTGAGAAAAAGACAGTTTGAGAAATAAAGTTGGGACCGGGGGGCCATCGCTAGTGTATGGAGGTTGTGAAAGCCCCGAGCTCTGGGAGCACATGCTATTTATTGGTAATCCAACAAAGAAACAGGTGGTGAGAATGTGGAGGTCAAAAGGGCAGGGCAGGCACATGATCTACAGCTGTGATGGTTTAGCATTTATAAGGAACACGTTCTGCTATTTGAGATAATGGGAATACAATCGCTCTAGGGCTAGAAGCAAGGAGCCAGCAAGTCTAGACACATTCCAGAGGACATTATGCAAGCCCTGCCTCAGTTTCCCTCCCAACACTCAGCTTTTTCCCAACAGCCTGACTACTAGGAAACACTTCTATTATAAAATACTTGGTATAATTGAAGTTGTGAGCTCTGAATCTTTTTTGATATACACTATCATAACAGGAAATAAAATGTGAGCATGCACACCAATTTATATATAATTGTTTACTTATAAACTGCATGCATGTACAAGTGTTCATACCTACGAATAATGTAAAGTTTTAACAGTAGTTTAGAGTAAGTTGGAATTAGCTATATTTTTAATATCTTAGAAATTGCAATGTCTTTATACTATCATTAATCCCAGCTAACTTATTGTAAGAGTGGACTTAAGTCCATAGTGCAAAATTTTTTGATAAGTTTGGAATTTTATGGTTTTATTTTCTGATTAGACTGTTACTATATTTACCTTATAAATTGGCTGAATGTTTATAATAGAAATTAGAGAAAATTACTTCTTTAATTTTCTTGTTCATTTGTGTTTGTATAACTTGCATTTTGCTTTATCTTCAAACTGTGGTGTGCTTGCAAGGAGTTTATTAAAGTCATTTATCTACTTCATAACATTTATTTAGTGTAAGTCCAGTAAGAGGAACTATAAGTTTATTTAAGCATGTGCTGCTGAAAAAGAAGGAATGAGTTATGTCATTTTTATACCTATGTATTGTAGCACTCACTTTCTTATGTAAAACTACATTGGGTACCTTGTGCAATACAGACCATATATGAGTGACAATGAGCATGTTGTATATCCATGAAGATTAAAGATTTCCTTAATTGTAAAATGGCCTATTAATAAATAGAATATCTGTTTTCTTTTGGCATACCAGTTATTGTATTGTACTCCACCACTGGTGGCAGCACCCCATCTGGAGACTGCCAAAAGAGATTTTAGAGATGATGGCATCAAATACTTTGATCCATTAAGCCTTGTAGTATCAACTAGCAGTTGGAATTATTTATTGGCAAGCATAATTATCTAAAAGGGATGACTTTTCAATTGGCACAACTATTTATTGGGCACTTACTAAATGTCAGGCAAATGCTTGCCTCCAAAGATATAAAAATTATCAAATCATGGTTTTGGCTTCAAAGTAGCTCAAAGTTTAATAGAGGAGAATAGTATATAAAAGAAAAGCTATTATTTATCATGCAATGTGGTATCTGCTATGATATAATGATACCCAGGAGCAAAGAGGACCTGACAGAAGGTGACAATGCTTGAGCTGATTTCTGAAGAATAAGTAGGAGTTAACTACACACAGAAGTAGGTGAAGGGTAGCCGGAAGAGAGTAGATCCTTTTTGATTGTCACCAAAAAGCTGTGAGTTAACATGCTTAAAAAGCAGGTAGGCAGTGGAAAAGCTGGTGTTAACATGAATGTATTCTTGATCTTCTACCATGTTACCTTGTAAAGTGGATGAAGAAGAGAGATTTCTTATTTACTTGAACAGGTTTATATATGTGTATATATAGTATATATATACTTATATATGTATATATGTGTATATATATATATATATATATGTATATATGCGCGTGTATATATATACGCACATATATGCATACACTCGCAACTGGAAAGCCATGAACAAGGCTCATTTTCTTTTTTTATTATTATTATTATACTTTAAGTTTTCAGTGCACAATGTGCAGGTTAGTTACATATGTATACATGTGCCATGCTGCTGTACTGCACCCATTAACTCGTCATTTAGCATTAGGTATATCTCCTAATGCTATCCCTCCCCCCTCCCCCCTCCCCCCACCTCACAACAGTCCCCAGAGTGTGATGTTCCCTTTCCTGTGTCCATGTGTTCTCAGTGTTCAATTCCCACCTATAAATGAGAACATGCAGTGTTTGGTTTTTTTGTTGAACAAGGCTCATTTTCATAACATGGGCCTAAATTTTGAAAACTGTATCTCATAGAAAACTCATCCTCAAAAGTGCTTAGTGGCAAATGGTTCCATAATTAAATAAGCTTGAGAAAGGCTGAATATGCTGTTTCTCTTTTGTAGATTTACAATACACATTATCATAAACAGGGTTCTGAGAAATCCTGCAATCAAAGAAAAAAAACTTTACTTTTGCTTAACTTATTGGTTGCCAAATGCGTTAAACGTGGAATATATTTCAGCCCAAATCAGTTGGAATACCTCAGAAAAAAATAGTGTAGCCAATATCTTAGTGGAACAGGCATAGACATCTTGGGTTAAGTCAGTTTTAACTTTTTGGTCAAACTGCATTCATTCATAAGCGCAACAGCCACAACTTCAAAATTAGAATAACAATCATTACATTATCATGTAGATTTTCATTTTATTTCTTGGTACTCTTTAGTTATTTTATATAGAATCATCAACACTATGGAAAGTGTTTCTGTGATTAACCCAAATCAAGATACTCTCTTAAAATCCAATATAATATCAAATTATGTAACAATTATGTAGCATGCTTAATCCAAGGTCATTTCAGTTTCTGTCATTGTTATATTTTAAAAAAGCATGAACTGAGAATTTGCACATGTCAAAGATGCAATGACACTTCATTATAAAAGAAATGCCTAACAACTTAGCTTCTGTCTGTATATATCAGAATTCTTTGGAGTTGCAAGTGTTGGAAGTAAAAGTCAAGCTTAAGCCACAGGCCCTGTCTCTTCTGCTCCATACATCTGCAGGATAGCTGGTGACATATCCAAGATCATTCTTAGAGCTGCAGATCCTAAATTATGGTTTTCTTGCTAGGTCCTGCCAGGGGCTAATTGGCTTTAGCCAATCACTGTGTAGGGTGCTGTATTCAGGCCTGGGCTGTATGCAAATTACTGAGGTATCCCTGGGATGTGAAGGTGGGTGGTGCAGATGAGATGAACCACATGATTCTCATGTGCATATTTATTAAAGAGTATGGGAAACTAGTTTTCCCATGGAAAGAGTGCTGAGACAGGACAAAAACAATATTTAACTGATGGAGGCTGAAAGAATGAGGGTCGTGATCTACTCAGTATACCACTGGAGGCTGTACGAGTAAACAGCAAACTGTTTCTCATAAATGCAAAATGTTGGCAAGCTGACAAATTGAGTCTGCCACCCAGAAGGAATGCTGAGGGCAGTCACGCCCCAAGTGCAGTGTTTCTTGCCATTAGGCACATCTGAAGCCTGTTAGTAATAATAGAAACCTGTTATCAATTAAGCAGCCGACCAATCGTTACCTGTTCCGCCCTGCTCTTGCTACCCAATAAATAGGAAGGGCTGTAGACGCGCGGGGGCTGCCTTTGCTCACTAGTAGCAGGGCGGTCCTTTCTTCTTTTCCTGGTTCCTTCGCTTTAAAATACCTTCTTTTGTCTTAACTTTTCATTTCTATGTTTGTCCTTTCGTTCAGTCTCATAAAGAAGGTCTCAAGTAGTAACAGTGGTAACAGTAGTAACTGTTATAATGACAGATTCAAGTAGTAACCATCCTAGTGAGGGTCTCAAGAAGTAATTGTGGTAGTCAGCCACATTTAACATTTACCAAATGCTTACTCTGAAACCAAAGCAAGTTGTAAACATTACAGACTAAGCAAGAAGACTTTTTAAAATAAAATTATATCTCTAGGCTTCAGTTAGAACTAAAGATAGCTATTTGAACTATTCAAGCTTTCAAGAGAAACTTTTGAGTACATATCTTTTAAAGAATTTTAAGTAACAAGTGGTTAACAAAGGAGTCCTTTCTTTCTTAAAAAACCTAAAAAACTTAAAAGCAAGACTTTTTTTTTGTTGTTTATGTAAGCCTACGGTAGAGATAAAGCAGTTTGAGAAATTAGACTGAAGCCTTAGACTTACAACGAAGTCCATTCAAAGTGGAAGCCGCAGAGCCAATGCACAGAAGTACCTCACATTTTCCTAAAGGTGAACCTTATTCTCCTTTTATAAGTTATTTTATGCAAATAGACTTGCTGCAAGTGCTCTTATACCCAAGAGAAATACAAAATTGAGTATGACAGAAGTGGGCAATGGCTAAAATGGCCTGGCCATCCGGACTCCTTGGCTGAAGCTTGTTTAGAGTCCATTTGAGCAGCCCTTTTCCCTCCACCTGTACCTGCTCTATCAAGAAATTACTAAGCCATTTAAAACACATGTTATAAACTACAGGGAAAAGGAAATGAGTTTGAGGCCTCTGCCTTATTCGTAAGTTACCTTCACGTTCGTAAGAAATTAAGTCTGCAGAAACTTAAGAAATTAAGCCAATTTACATAACGACAAACCACCAGAAAAAGAGAAGACTTCAGCATTTTGCTTTGAAATGCTTTCTTGTAAGTAAAGCATTCTGTGGTTTTTGGAAATTCTTGATTACAATCTAGCCTGCCTCTGGGAGGCTGTATATTTTGTTGCAGCTTTGTGCATTTTGTTTTAATCAGAAAGCAAATTAAATTTCAGTAAAGCCTAGGTAAGAAGTATTCACACTTAAGAGGAAAGAAGACATTTATGTAGCTTTGTAGTATGAGGCATACAAAAAACAGGAATGTGTGAAAGTAGTGCTTGGATATTTGAAAAGGCTCTATTTCTAAAATAAGGCATAACAATCTAAGGCTTAAATTTAGCATAGAAATCTAAGGAAATATTGAAAATTAAAAATCTTTGGAAGTTATAGCCTGGAATATGATCACTTATAATTTGGTATCTGTGGGTATCAATACAAGCTTTTGGGTTTTTAACTTATAAACTTATTTACTATAACTTTTTATGAATTAGGGGAGGCAACTGTTGACCAAAAGACAAACTCAAATTAATGCCTGCTCTGTTTTTGTTCACTTTTGAGGAAGAAAAAAGGAATGATCAAGTGTTGTAAGCTTCTAAAATTTTTTAAATATAGATTATGGAACTTCAAGCTTCATGCAATAAATACAACACAATAATTTCTTAATATCCCTAACATATACTATGTTAAGGTCAAGATAAAATTGTGTGTGTATATATGTCAGTATAGAAGTAACATGAGGAGATCCAGACAAGTCTTATAAAATGTCTATCTCACTTATCAGCTACTACTGATCTTTCCACATCATCTTGTAGCATCTAAGTAAAAGTGTTTTAAAAAAAAAAAAATAGCCAAACCAACCAAGAGGGTTTTTTTTTCTTTTGAATAAGATGCAGCTGTAGCTCCTCCTGGTTGAACTGAGTAAGAAGTGAAAAGGTGAGAGAAGGGCCCCCAGGTCTTTGGATTTTTCTGTCTGGCACTTTTTCTTGTCATTAAAATTTCTCCTAATGCCTTATAAATTGCACAACAAGCTAAGGTCCCAATAACCTTCAGTCTCAACACTTTGACTTCTATAACAGGCTTCTCCCACCTCCCATCACAGAATCCCACTCCCACATCACACTTACAACTCTATTCCATCACCAAATCCACTTTCTGGGTTTTGAGTCTGCCAGCTGGGCTGCAACCCACGTACCCTGTGCAGATGCAGAATTGCATATATACAGGCCCTCAACAACTAACCTGATATTAAGCACAGACTATATAATACTTGGCCTTCCTCTTTACCCCATGTCTGTTCATCAATTGTCTTCATTTTGAGTATCTATTCTTTGGCTAGCCATGGATAAGAAAAACAAGAAAACAGGAGCTGTGTTCCCAATTAGAGTGCAAGTACCTCATGGTTTAGCTTGAAAACACGTAATCATCTGAGAATAGAAAGTACCTTGGATTCTTTCCTGCCTCTATTTGCATTCTTCTAAAAATTACCAATATACCCATATCCAGTTCCGATATAGACCTATTATATCAAGATTTCATGACGAGGCGTCGACATCAGTTTATTTTAAAATTCCGCAGGTGATCTTGATTTGCAACGAGCGCTAAGAACCACTCATCTAATTTGCAAACCCTGAGACTGGCCAGTGTTTTGATTGTAAACCTTATCTGCTCTGCAGCAAGCTATGATATCCCAGGAAAGAACTCCAAATGTAGCATCAATTAAGGCTTCATATTCAGTTTCTATTCTATTTTTGTCAAGATGTGAATAAACAAGTACCATTTATTCGTATACAGTTAAGAGTTCTTTAGAAAATGTGTTTGTGTTTGCTCTGCAGTTTTTTTTATGATCTTCTGCTTAGCATTCTAGTTTTGTCTCTTATGACTCTCTATCTTGCAGCCTAAGACCCAGTCATACTAAACTGCTGGCAGTTTCCCAGTTAGCCATATTCTCTCTAGTCCTTTGCCTGTGTTGCTGCTGCTGCCTGAGCCCCTCTCTCTTCTTGTCATGTAATTCCTCTCCATTCTCCAGGACTCAGTACAAATGCTACATGCCCTGTATAGATATCACCTAGTCTACTAAATATTTCCTTGAATCTAAGTCAAATTCTGGAGCCTTCCTATGACTCCCATTATAACTTACCGTTCCCCTGTCACAGGGGTTACCGCATGCTCTTGCCTGTTCACTGCTTTGTATTACACTCTGGATTATAAATTTCATGAGGACAGAAAACATACCTATATTGGTCACCATGTTATCCCCACTTTCTAGCATAATGTCTTACATGTACTAGATGCTCAATATGTCTCAAATGTATTTGAATACAGATTTTTACTTGTACATACAAATGTGGAGTACAGTAGCAATTATCTAGATATTGCAAGCCCAAATTACTGTCACATAAAATATCCAAATGATGACTTCCCTTGTAAGAAAACCCTTTCATGCCAAATTTCATATACTTGAGAACTCTGAGATGTCTCTTCTCTCCCACTTACTAGATTTGATTCCTTAAAATTCTTTTACCTCCTTGGGCTCAAATTTGTAATTTTGAGACCCTACTTGCCAGAAAGCTTAGGAATGAACAGCACAGGTTCTTAGAATTTGCTGGCCTCATCTTTGAGGACCCATGACATAAGTTTTTATATGAGAGATGCATACCATGAAACCAGGTGTTTCTGCTGCTTCCTGGTAAAGGACTGGCTGGGCTGTGCAGTGTCATCTCTGGCAGATGGTGCTTGAGCAAATGGCCTGGTATATCTCTGGGAAACGATGTTCCCAACAGTGAAAACCAGAAGTCCAGAACTGCTCTCTAGCTTCTTGGAACCCCCCCAAATTCCCCGCAGTGGCTACTAAGCACAAGGTGTGAGCAATGTGCTTTGTGTTAAAGTGGTAATAATTTTCAAATAGCCTAATAAACTAGTCATTACTTCTAATTGCTGGTATTAGCACTTGAAATTGCCATTCTGAAGGCTAGTTTTCATGAAAGCAACTCTCAAACTTGCAGCACTTCCCTACCTTGTCGAAGATCAAGTTGCCGTAGGAATATATTTTGGTTTTCTTTTATTCAGAATCCATAATTTTGTTGAATTCACTAGAGGAACTATGTGCTTCTTTAATGAATTAAAATTTAAATCTGAAACACTTACTGGGCCTAGTTTACCCTCTAATTCAAGGCCCCTTAGCATATCAAAGTAATAAGAACACAGAGCATAGTACAAGAGATAGCCCCAACTGTATAATGAGAGATAGGACAGTTGGAATTTGAGGCAATGCCTACAGTGCCCAGGGCAATTGTGATTTTGAGTATTCTGTGTTTTCTATTGTTAGCACAGTAGTGTTAGAGTTTTATACCTGTGTCCCAGGCTGTCTTGCATATTCTTGGGCAGACTGTGTATCCTGTTTTTTTAATTTGGATTTCGAGGTGTTTCTTCTATTCTTGATTAAATCCGTTTATATCAACTTACAAATTCCTGAAATTTCCAATAGTGCTGAGTTATTGGAAAGAAGCAGTAAAATAAGTTCCAAAGCACATACTTTTGTTCTGAATGGTTAGAATCTAGCTTAATCCTAGGCAGGGTTTGAAATCTCATCAAATCTCCCTTTTAGGTTATTGTGAAGATTGAATGAGATCATAAGTGAAATTTGAATGAGATCATTAGGATGAAATCACCTCTAAGAGGCAGGAATTTATCTGTTCTGTTCCCTGCTGTGTCTCCAGTGCAAAGTATTCACTTCATAAATTTTTTGGATAAATATATGCAAAATATCAGCATTTGATGTGCATACACCTGGTGCATAGAAGTAGTCAATAAGTGAAAGTTGTTAAAATTGTTTCCAGAATCAGTGGACAAATGAGGAGTCTACTTAGTAGACAAAACTTGTGTAAAATGCTGTTGAATTTTTGGGAAGAAACTTTTCTGCAGAGAATGAGGGATTTGTCATATGTTTTATGAACTTGACCCAATACTGTATCTAGCTATATTCTGATAGTTTCAGTCTTCGCATTGGACAAAACTATGTACTAGCTGATCGTGTTGTAGTCATGACCTCATCTGCATCTATTTGTGATTGGAATGTGCCTCAACTAACCATCACAGCCAGAACTCTTCTGAAATGGTTTTCACATAGCATTCCATGTAGGAAAAGGAAAGCAGGAGAAGACCTTGGAGAAAGGAGTTAGCTAAAAGCTGGAACTGAGAAATAGGTTAGCTAAAAACAGAACTTTGTTTCAACCATCTTATATTTCATCGATACCTCTTACTGATGAGTATGTTGAACCCACCACTGTCGTAACATGTACTACAGTGTTTTTTCAATATTTTGAAAAAACTCACCTGTAGATTAATGGTATTTATTACTCTTTCAACTCTTTGGTGATCTAAAATCACCAAATTGAACATTTGCCCCACTTACACATGTTCTTCCTCTATGTGAATGCATTATATCCACATGTATGAATTACATAAATAAGTTACAGACATCATGGCATGCTACCACAACTATTTAGGTGTTTAGCACTTACAGTGGAATGCCTGGGCTCTTCTACATAACCACGAAGCAATGGTACACCTAAGACATTTAACAGTGTTATGAAGGTGGTATTTTGATTCATATTCAATTGTTTCTAACTGTTACTCTGGAGTATGGAGGGGATTAGAACCCTATCAATGATCGCACATTACATTTGATTGCCATTACTCTTGAGTGGTACTTTAACATTGAACTGTCTCCCAGTGTTTTTTCTTGAATGACATTAATAGCTTTTGAAGAGTTTTTAGATTGTCTTGCAGAATATCCTTTACTTAGGATTTATCTGATTTCCTTATGATTAGATATTAAATATTTTGCTGTCAAGACTCCAGATATGGGGCTTTAACCAAAGTGTATTTTAGGGACTTTAACCCAAGTGTATTTTATTTTTTGGTTGTTTGTTTTTTGGTTGTTTGTCTTCCCTACCAGCATGTGAGCTCCTTACAGACAGGAACCATGTCTTACTCATTTTTTGTAACCTCAGAACTGAGGATACTGCCTGGCACATGGTACCAATAACTCATTGCCTTCCCTCAATTTGTTCCTCCTTTTTATTCAGAATTTTTGTTGCTTCACTCAGCCACCCACACTAGAGAGCTAGTTATACCTGACCCCTCACTCTCCTCTTTTTCTTCCATCTCAATCTAATCACAAAGCCCTACCTTTTTACCTGATGCATATTTCTCCAACCATTCCCTCATTTCCATTCCTGCTTCAGCCTTCACCACTGTATCCAGAACTATTAAAACAGCCCACTAACTGACCACCTTGCTGCCAGGCTTGGCCCCATCAAATTCAGCTTCAAGACAGTTTTTAGTGATCCATCTGAAAAACAACCCTGATCATGTTGCTCTCTTGATTAAAAATCTTCAGAGGCGGCAGTGATTTATGGAATGGAGTCCAACCGCTTTAGCCTGATAAAGAAGTTCTCCATAATCTGATTGTCTCCTACCTCCTACCTCATCCCACCTTGTACTTTGTTCCAGTAATGTCAAAACCCTTGAAATAGACCTGTTAGACCTGCTGCATCAGGCATTATAATGCCTCCTTTACACATTTGGTCTCATTTCATCCTTATATCAATTTGTGACATAGATGGAATTATTTGCATTTTTAAGATAAGAATGATTTGAGAATAATAAGCTAATAAGTGGTAAAATCTGGACTTAAACATGAACCTGAAGCCCCTTACCCTTCCACACTGCGAAGATATTTCTTACTCACCATGCTATTTCCTACCTTCATGCCTGGTCCCTATAGGCAATGTCTTTCCTCCAGCCACTTATCCTTTTTGCCTCGCTAACTCTATCTATCCTGTAGAAATAAGATATAATGTTTTATTATCTGCTATGTTGAATTTGATACCACCTTGCTGGTTCTAAAATATCCTAGCCTAACCCTAGTACTGTACGTACTATGTTGTAACTTAATGATCACTTGGCATGTCTACCTCCCCTAGACCAACAGGGCTAAGATACATTGGGTTATCCCTTTTATATATAAAGGAGAGCCAGAATTATCGGCTCAGTAAACACATGCTGGGTGAGTACAAGGGATGACCATGGGCCACAGAGCTCTTGATGTTGCCCCATGATGCATCGCTGGCTAGGATATAGGCATAAAGACATGAAGACATTGCATACACTTAGTGATGTGCAAACACATTACTAAGTTATGTTACAGAAGAGGAATTCGAAGTTAATTTGAAGTTTTGTTTCCAGTATAAAAGAATAATGCTTAAATGATTTAAAAATTAATCATAATTCTAATACTGCTATTAGTACTTTTTGCCTTTTATATTTTACATACTTGCATTTGCTCTGTTACACTCGGGATAGAATTTGTTCTATGTGCATAAACACAAACTATGTATATATATATAGTTACAAACAAACACAAACTACATATATATAGTTACATATATATGTTGCTATTTTCATTGATTGTGGTACTTTTAACATTTCTATATATCCTTCATAATTATCATTTTATTGATTACGTTTTTTTCTAGGTTGAATTTATTAAATCTTTAATCTTGGACAGTTATGCTATTTTCTGCCTTTTGGCATCATGGATAGCTGTTCCGTGCATATATTTTTGTTTCTGTTGAATAATTAGAAATTCTAGAGGATAAAATTACCGAATCGGTCTATAAATTTTTATTATGCTTAATTGCTGTCCAAAAGAGGTATGCCCATTTATAAGATCACTAGAAATAAAAATAATGGATTCCTTACTTTCACCGGCAATGAATACAATATTTAATTCATTTGCTTCTTTAATAGGTGATTAAAGGTATCTTCAGGTTCCATTTGGGATAGTCTTAATTATTTCTTTAATAGTTGTGTGTAATTTTGATGATATGTCATTTGCTTATCCAGCTTTTTCACTTTGAGATTTCCTTTTGAATTTTGTTATTATACAAAAAATTTAATTACAATGTTTTCACTTAGTAGATAGAGGCTTTCTGTATTTATATATTTAGTTGGGGCAATGTGTTTCCCGAGTTTCTTCTGTGGATTATTATATTGTGTAAGGCATGCCTCTAACACTTGTTTTCTAAATTGTTATATTTTAATCCTTATTAAATGTCTGACCCCTTCTTTGGAAAGCTGATTTTTTTTTCATATTTTGGGTTTATTTCTAATTTTCCTACCCCTTCTCACTGATGTGTCTTTGTGTTTGTGCCAATACATGCAGTTTGAAGTTCTAATACTACTTTGCAAGTTTAATGTCTAATGTGATTAGATTTTTTTCTTTTTATATTTTCTATTAGTCACACTTCTCATTTTTTGTGGAAATTCCGTTGATTCTAAAAAATCATATTGCTTCTTTGAAGTTGCACTAAATCTGTAAATTTCCCTGGGGTGAGCAGATATGTAATTTTTAGTCCCATTCTGGCAAAAATTACACCTACCTTTTTATTTTTTAAAAAAATTCTGGAGATTTATAGGTTTCTATAAATTTTTGCTCTTCAGTATAATTTTAAGTGTGTTCTATTGCTTTTAATAAAATAACAGCTAACATATACTAAGCATGTAATATAATTAGCACAATGTCAGGTGCGTATGTTATCTCAGATTATTCATAGAAGACTCCCACAAGGTAGCTACCGTTACTATCACCATAACTCTCCCAAGGGAAGCTGAGGTTCAGATTGATCATGTAAGCTGTCTAGGGCCACATGGCTGTTAAATAGTAGAGCTGTGATTTGCACCCAGAACTGTCTTTGAAGGCCATGCTCTTAACTGCCATCCTGTATTTATTAAACTGGAATTAAGAACTATGAAAATGAAATTTAGGTTGAATAAAAAGTTATTGTGCTATGGTTAATATTTCAACTGGAAAAGAAGTTGAAGGCCAGTATCTGTTTGAGTATGAAAAAGAACTCAGTTGTTTAGTAGATCTTTTGTACGGTGTGACCCAATGAAGTAACATGATTGCTGCTGGGAGAACTCCCTGCCAGAACCTAGAATCATCCTCCATATAAAAGGAGGGCAAGCTCAGACCAAAGAGTCAGATCACTGCAGGTTGGTGGGTAGACAAAGATTTATGTTATGTAGGGGAAACTTCCATACAAAGCGGCCGAAAGACGAAGTACATCTCCATCCTTGCAATACCTACCTGTCTAGCCTTCATAGTGGAGTCACTGATGACATGTTAAGCCACTGATGGCTTTCTTAATCTATTTACTCTCTGCTTATGGTGATTGTTTGGGTTCCCTACAATCTGGTAAGCATTACCTAGGGGGTGCTAGGGGAGGCCTATTCCCCGCAGCAGCGTTTATCTTGCAGCCAGGATGCTTTCTCCCATCTCAGTGTCCTACAGCTTCTCAAATCACATACCCAGAATGTATTTCCACAACAGTTGCTTTAAATAAAGTAGTGAAATCCAGTGAAATCCTGTGTTAATAGATGTCAGTTTATGGAAGGCGATAGTCCAGTGGATCAACATCAACAATGTTGTGTTCTCAGCCACATATTTTTAGAGTAGCTTATATAACTGGGAGTTGCATCAGGGGACAATATCGTGGGTAGATAAAGAGGAGATATGTGGAATAGTTGAGAGGTGGGAACTTTAGGTGTGGTTAAAATGACATTTTAAGAGCTACTATGAGCAGGAGGGAAAATACAACGAACAGGAAAGTTTCAAGGCGACAGTAAAATTTTTAAGAATTAGCCAGTCCAACAGTAAAACTGACTTTGCAATTTAGTGTTTTACCTTCTGAAGTGTTTAAGCAGAGAAAAAAAATTACAAAAGTATTCCTAAATTGCAAAGGAAGTTGGCTTAAATTATACGTTCTTAAAGTGCAAGTCCAGGACCAGTAGCATCCACCAAAAACCACAGTTAGAAATGCAAATTGGTGGACCCCATTCTGGACTACTGAATCAGAAAGTGAGGGTGGGGTCCACCAGTCTGTTTTAACAAGTCATGCAAATGCTTGATACATGCTAAGATTGGAGAACTTCTAACCTAGATGAATTCTTAATGTCCTGTACAGAGTTAAACTGTTAAGCTCTTCTTATGTGTCACATAGTATACTCATAGCATTCAATACAATATCAATTGTATACTGCATCTAAGGGAAGTTAGCTATTGAAATAGCAAAAGAATCTCATTTAAAAAGTGGTTTCAGCCAATAAATGGCTTCATAATGTGAACTATGAAATAACATTTAGCTGAACTTCAGGTATCCCAAAAATGGATGGATGCCTCACATCATACCAAGCTATGCCCACTACTGAAGGCGTGGATCATCCTCATTATAGGTCTAAACTTTTTTCCAAAGGACACATGAGGAAATGAAGAGAAACCTGAGTTATCATAGTTTAACTCTTTGCTTTTCATCATCATCAAACTGAATTGAAATCCTCAGGAGGTGGGTTGTAGTAGATGGGCAGAACATGGTAGTTCTCTCATAGCTAGGACATAATCAGTGTTGAATTCTCTTGCCACTTACCCATATGTCTCTCTCCACGCTGTAAGTTCCTTTGGCTTTGGGGTCATCTCATCCATCTTTATCTTCCATAGTGCTTAGCACAGTACCTGTGAAAATTAGTGTTCAATCATTGTTTATTAATTGTAATGTTTTTTTAATTTGGTCAATATTCCAAAATCCTCTAGGCTCCCATAATCAAACACAAACACTATTTACATTTTAGAATAATAATTCTCAATCTTTTCTCTAAAACTTCGTTTCACTTGTTTATAATCACATTTAAAATACTGAGTTCTACTTTTCCCCTGTATCATTGTGCATTAGAGTCAAATTACACAACATATTCAGATATGCAAAGAGAATATAGCTTTATAAGTTGCTAGAGCTAACTTGATTCTTATCTCATTAGGTAATTCGGAAAACTTGACAATTCATAATATCTTAATTTCTTCCAGTTTAAGCAGTCTCTGTAAAATACTCAATAAAGTTTAACTCTCTCTCTGTCAGGGTTAGGTTAAAAAGAGTCCCTTGGGTGAATGAGCGTATTTTACAGGCTCAGTGTCTCTGTGTTAGATTTGTTTTCCATCTGTTTCTTTACAAGACAGAATCTGTGTCGTTTTTTGTTGTTGCTGTTGTTCTTGGTTTTTTGTTTTGTATTTTGTTTTGTTTTTGAGGGGTAATGGTGGGAATGGACAGAAAATGGCTTATGTGGGACCATAATGATGGGGAAAAAAGGTCTCAATTTTTCCCCTTTTATTATATTGCCTGACTCCTAGTGGCTCACCGGCTTTCTCAGAGCCCCCACGCTCTCTCCCCTGGGCCCGCCGGCACATTGGGATTATGAAACACACATGGGAGTCAGGAAAACTGTTTTCTGCTCATCTATCTAGCCATCTTTATCAGTTTTATACCATCACTCCTATATTACTTTGGATGTGGCCTTGAGTTAAAGGTGGAATTTTCCAACTGCAGAAAGGGAAACCACCCCTGCACTTTCAGCTTTCTCTTCAACCTATGGAAAAGTCTCTCATTCCTTATAACATCTGCCTGAGAGAAGCCAAGACACATGCTTCTCACCTGCTTCCCCTAACTCTCTTCCCTTCCTGTTTGGACTTTTTGTTCACATCTCTCTGCTCGTTTGGATTCTCCCCTGCACCAGAATTGATAGAATGGTTTCCTCTTCTTGCCTGACTAGAACTACCATACTATACTTTATCCTGTGTTTTCTGTGAACTTTAAAAAAAAAAAAAAAATCAAACCAAACAAAACATTGTTATAAGGCCTATCTCTTCATATGAAAAAGGAGGGACTTTAAAATTAGCAACCCATGCTGTTGCTCCAGAAACCTGGCTTTCAGGTTGTCTATGTTCTTAGGAAAGTCTGTTTTGAGACTTATGCCCCATGATGTATGGGGCAGTACCCACTGTCTCCTTCCCTGAAGAAAGAGACTTAGTTGAAATCTAACATGATTTAATGGGGAAATACGTTCATTAAATTTTAAATGGTATACATGTTAAAATTATATCAAATACTCTGGTGTTACATACTGAGCACCACAATGGGAGATGAATGTACTTTACTTAATCCTTGAGTGTTGGTATCATTACTCCTGTTTCGCAAATGATACATTCAGGTTCAAAAATAACTTATTTCACAAAGGGGACATTCTTTCAACTGCATCATGCCCAAGATTTAACCAAACACACGTACGGTAGTTGATTCAACAATTCCTCCATACATAGACATTTAATTTGCCTGAAGTTTTAAAGACAGATCTACAACTGCTAGTACAAAGGCATGGAGCTTCACATTCAAAGAATACTTCAAACCAAATGGGGAAAACACATAGATTAAAATAGTACTAAAATATACATCAACAACCAACTGCAATATAACAATCTTATTTTGATCTTGATTCAAACACAATGTAAAAATATCAGTGAGGGAAACTGAACATTGACTAAATGGATACTTGATTATAGGGAATTGTTTTGTAGCTGTCAGGCTTTTATTTTTTTATTTTTTTTTTATTTTTTTCTTTATTATTTAGGTTTTATGGTACATGTGCATAATGTGCAGGTAAGTTACATATGTATACATGTGCCATGCTGGTGTGCTGCACCCACCAACTCGTCATCTAGCATTAGGTATATCTCCCAATGCTATCCCTCCCCCCTCCCCCCACCCCACAACAGTCCCTGAAGTGTGATGTTCCCCTTCCTGTGTCCATGTGTTCTCATTGTTCAATTCCCACGTATGAGTGAGAATATGTGGTGTTTGGTTTTTTGTTCTTGCGATTGTTTTCTGAGAATGATGATTTCCAATTTCATCCATGTCCCTACAAAGGACATGAACTCATCATTTTTTATGGCTGCATAGTATTCCATGGTGTATATGTGCCACATTTTCTTAATCCAGTCTATCATTGTTGGACATTTGGGTTGGTTCCAAGTCTTTGCTATTGTGAATAATGCCGCAATAAACATACGTGTGCATGTGTCTTTATAGCAGCATGATTTATAGTCCTTTGGGTATATACCCAGTAATGGGATGGCTGGGTCGAATGGAATTTCTAGTTCTAGATCCCTGAGGAATCGCCACACTGACTTCCACAAGGGTTGAACTAGTTTACAGTCCCACCAACAGTGTAAAAGTGTTCCTATTTCTCCACATCCTCTCCAGCACCTGTTGTTTCCTGACTTTTTAATGATTGCCATTCTAACTGGTGTGAGATGGTATCTCATTGTGGTTTTGATTTGCATTTCCCTGATGGCCAGTGATGGTGAGCATTTTTTCATGTGTTTTTTGGCTGCATAAATGTCGTCTTTTGAGAAGTGTCTGTTCATGTCCTTTGCCCGCTTTTTGATGGGGTTGTTTGTTTTTTTCTTGTAAATTTGTTGGAGTTCATTGTAGATTCTGGATATTAGCCCTTTGTCAGATGAGTAGGTTGCAAAAATTTTCTCCCATATTGTAGGTTGCCTGTTCACTCTGATGGTAGTTTCCTTTGCTGTGCAGAAGCTCTTTAGTTTAATTAGATCCCATTTGTCAATTTTGGCTTTTGTTGCTATTGCTTTTGGTGTTTTAGACATGAAGTCCTTGCCCATGCCTATGTCCTGAATGGTAATGCCTAGGTTTTCTTCTAAGGTTTTTATGGTTTTAGGTCTAACATGTAAGTCTTTAATCTATCTTGAATTGATTTTTGTATAAGGTGTAAGGAAGGGATCCAGTTTCAGCTTTCTACATATGGCTAGCCAGTTTTCTCAGCACCATTTATTAAATAGGGAATCCTTTCCCCATTTCTTGCTTTTGTCAGGTTTGTCAAAGATCAGATACTTGTAGATATGTGGCATTATTTCTGAGGCCTCTGTTCTGTTCCATTGATCTATATCTCTGTTTTGGTACCAGTATCATGCTGTTTTGGTTACTGTAGCCTTGTAGTATAGTTTGAAGTCAGGTAGTGTGATGCCTCCAGCTTTGTTCTTTTGGCTTAGGATTGACTTGGTGATGCGGGCTCTTTTTTGGTTCCATATGAACTTTAAAGTAGTTTTTTCCAATTCTGTGAAGAAAGTCATTGGTAGCTTGATGGGGATGGCATTGAATCTGTAAATTACCTTGGGAAGGATGGCCATTTTCATGATATTGATTCTTCCTACCCATGAGCATGGAATGTTCTTCCATTTGTTTGTATCCTCTTTTATTTCCTTGAGCAGTGGTTTGTAGTTCTCCTTGAAGAGGTCTTTCACATCCCTTGTAAGTTGGATTCCTAGGTATTTTATCCTCTTTGAAGCAATTGTGAATGGGAGTTCACTCATGATTTGGCTCTCTGTTTGTCTGTTATTGATGTATAAGAATGCTTGTGATTTTTGCACATTGATTTTGTATCCTGAGACTTTGCTGAAGTTGCTTATCAGCTTAAGGAGATTTTGGGCTGAGACAATGGGGTTTTCTAGATATACTATCATGTCATCTGCAAACAGGGACAATTTGACTTCCTCTTTTCCTACTTTGAATACTCTTGATTTCCTTCTCCTGCCTAATTGCCCTGGCCAGAACTTCCAACACTATGTTGAATAGAAGTGGTGAGAGAGGGCATCCCTGTCTTGTGCCAGTTTTCAAAGGGAATGCTTCCAGTTTTTGCCCATTCAGTATGATATTGGCTGTGGGTTTGTCATAAATAGCTCTTATTATTTTGAGATACGTCCCATCAATTCCTAATTTATTGAGAGTTTTTAGCATGAAGGGTTGTTGAATTTTGTCAAAGGCCTTTTCTGCATCTATTGAGATAATCATGTGGTTTTTCTTTGGTTCTGTTTATATGCTGGATTACATTTATTGATTTGCATATATTGAACCAGCCTTGCATCCCAGGGATGAAGCCCACTTGATCATGGTGGATAAGCTTTTTGATGTGCTGCTGGATTCTGTTTCCCAGTATTTTATTGAGGATTTTTGCATCAATGTTCATCAAGGATATTGGTCTAAAATTCTTTTTTTGTTGTGTCTCTGCCAGGCTTTGGTATCAGGATGATGCTGGCCTCATAAAATGAGTTAGGGAGGATTCCCTCTTTTTCTATTGATTGGAATAATTTCAGAAGGAATGGTACCAGCTCCTCCTTGTACCTCTGGTAGAATTCGGTTGTGAACCCATCTGGTCCTGGACTTTTTTTGGTTGGTAAGCTATTGATTATTGCCACAATTTCAGCTCCTGTTATTGGTCTATTCAGAGATTCAACTTCCTGATTTAGTCTTGGGAGGGTGTATGTGTTGAGGAATTTATCCATTTCTTGTAGATTTTCTAGTTTATTTGCATAGAGGTGTTTATAATATTCTGATGGTAGTTTGTATTTCTGTGGGATTGTTGGTGATATCCCCTTTATCATTTTTTATTGCATCTATTTGATTCCTCTCTTTTTCTTTATGAATCTTGCTAGCGGTCTATCAATTTTGCTGATCCTTTCAAAAAACCAGCTCCTAGATTCATTTATTTTTTGAAGGGCTTTTGTGTCTCTATTTCCTTCAGTTCTGCTCGGATTTTAGTTATTTCTTGCCTTCTGCTAGCTTTTGAATGTTTGCTCTTGCTTTTCTAGTTCTTTTAATTGTGATGTTAGGGTGTCAATTTTGGATCTTTCCTGCTTTCTCTTGTGGGCAATTAGTGCTATAAATTTCCCTCTACACACTGCTTTGAATGCATCCCACAGATTCTGGTATGTTGTGTCTTGGTTCTCTTTGGTTTCAAAGAACATCTTTATTTCTGCCTTCATTTCATTATGTACCCAGTAGTCATTCAGGAGCAGGTTGTTCAGTTTCCATGTAGTTGAGTGGTTTTGAGTGAGATTCTTAATCCTGAGTTCTAGCTTGATTGCACTGTGATCTGAGAGACAGTTTGTTACAATTTCTGTTCTTTTACATTTATTGAGGAGAGCTTTACTTCCAAAGTATATGGTCAATTTTGGAATAGGTGTGCTGAAAAAAATGTATACTCTGTTGATTTGGGGTGGAGAGTTCTGTAGATGTCTATTAGGTCTGCTTGGTGCAGAGCTGAGTTCAATTCCTGGGTATCCTTGTTGACTTTCTGTCTCGTTGATCTGTCTAATGTTGACAGTGGGGTGTTAAAGTCTCCCATTATTAATGTGTGGGAGTCTAAGTCTCTTTGTAGGTCACTCAGGACTTGCTTTATGAATCTGGGTGCTCCTGTATTGGGTGCATATATATTTAGGATAGTTAGCTCTTGTTGAATTGATCCCTTTACCATTATGTAATGGCCTTCTTTGTCTCTTTTGATCTTTGTTGGTTGAAAGTCTGTTTTATCAGAGACTAGGATTGCAACCCCTGCCTTTTTTTTGTTTTCCATTTGCTTGGTAGATCTTCCTCCATCCTTTTATTTTGAGCCTATGTGTGTCTCTGCACGTGAGATGGGTTTCCTGAATACAGCACACTGATGCGTCTTGAGTCTTTATCCAATTTGCCAGTCTGTGTCTTTTAATTGGAGCATTTAGTCCATTTACATTTAAAGTTAATATTGTTGTGTGTGAATCTGATCCTGTCATTATGATGTTAGCTGGTTATTTTGCTCATTAGTTGATGCAGTCTCTTCCTAGTCTCGATGGTCTTTACATTTCGGTATGATTTTGCAGTGGCTGGTACCAGTTGTGCCTTTCCATGTTTAGTGCTTCCTTCAGGAGCTCTTTTAGGGCAGGCCTGGTGGTGACAAAATCTCAGAATTTGCTTCTCTGTAAAGTATTTTATTTCTCCTTCACTTATGAAGCTTAGTTTGGCTGGATATGAAATTCTGGGTTGAAAATTCTTTTCTTTAAGAATGTTGAATATTGGCCCCCACTCTCTTCTGGCTTGTAGGGTTTCTGCCAAGAGATCTGCTGTTAGTCTGATGGGCTTCCCTTTGATGGTAACCTGACCTTTCTCTCTGGCTGCCCTTAACATTTTTTCCTTCATTTCAACTTTGGTGAATCTGACAATTATGTGTCTTGGAGTTGCTCTTCTAAAGGAGTATCTTTGTGGCGTTCTCTGTATTTCCTGAATCTGAATGTTGGCCTGCCTTGCTAGATTGGGGAAGTTCTCCTGGATAATATCCTGCAGAGTGTTTTCCAATTTGTTCCATTCTCCCCGTCACTTTCAGGTACACCAATCAGACGTAGATTTGGTCTTTTCACATAGTCCCACATTTCTTGGAGGCTTTGCTCGTTTCTTTTTATTCTTTTTTCTCTAAACTTCCCTTCTCGCTTCATTTCATTCATTTCATCTTCCAGGGCTGATACCCTTTCTTCCATTTGATAGCATCGGCTCCTGAGGCTTCTGCATTCTTCACGTAGTTCTCGAGCCTTGGTTTTCAGCTCCATCAGCTCCTTTAAGCACTTCTCTGTATTGGTTATTCTAGTTATACATTCTTCTAAATTTTTTTCAAAGTTTTCAACTTCTTTGCCTTTGGTTTGAATATTCTCCCGTAGCTCGGAGTAATTTGATCGTCTGAAGCCTTCTTCTCTCAGCTCGTCAAAGTCATTCTCCGTCCAGCTTTGTTCCGTTGCTGGTGAGGAACTGCGTTCCTTTGGAGGAGGAGAGGTACTCTGGTTTTTAGAGTTTCCAGTTTTTCTGCTCTGTTTTTTCCCCATCTTTGTGGTTTTATCTACTTTTGGTCTTTGATGATGGTGATGTACAGATGGGTTTTTGGTGTGGATGTCCTTTCTGTTAGTTTTCCTTCTAATAGACAGAACCCTCAGCTGCTGCAGGTCTGTTGGAGTACCTGGCCGGCCGTATGATGTGTCAGTCTGCCCCTGCTTGGGGGTCAGGGGGGTCAGGGACCCACTTGAGGAGGCAGTCAGCCCATTCTCAGATCTCCAGCTGCGTGCTGGGAGAACCACTGCTCTCCTCACAGCTGTCAGACAGGGACATTTAAGTCTGCAGAGGTTACTGCTGTCTTTTTGTTTGTCTGTGCCCTGCCCCCAGAGGTGGAGCCTACAGAGGCAGGCAGGCCTCCTTGAGCTGTGGTGGGCTCCACCCAGTTCAAGCTTCCAGGCCGCTTTGTTTACCTAAGCGAGCCTGGGCAATGGCGGGCGCCCCTCCCCCAGCCTCGCTGCCGACTTGCTGTTTGATCTCAGACTGCTGTGCTAGCAATCAGCGAGACTCCGTGGGCGTAGGACCCTCTGAGCCAGGTGCGGGCTATACTCTCCTGGGGCACCGTTTCCTAAGCCCGTCGGAAAAGCACAGTATTCGGGTGGGAGTGGCCCGATTTTCCAGGTGCCGTCTGTCACCCCTGGAAGGGGAACTCCCTGACCCCTTGCGCTTCCTGAGTGAGGCAATGCCTCGCCCCTGCTTCGGCTGGGGCACGGTGCGCTCACCCACTAACCTGCGCCCACTGTCTGGCACTCCCTAGTGAGATGAACACGGTACCTCAGATGGAAATGCAGAAATCACCCGTCTTCTGTGTCGCTGGCGCTGGGAGCTGTAGACCAGAGCTGTTCCTATTTGGCCATCTTGTCTCCTCCCCCCGCTGTCAGGCTTTTAAATAGCTCCTGGAGATACATGCAAAATCATTATAGATGAAATTAGTCATGCCAGGATTGTTTCCATATAATGTGAGGTGGAGGATTGGGTTGGGAACAAGAGAGGGTAGATGAAACAAAGTTGATCATTGAGCATAATTTGATCATTGTTGAAACTGGGTGATGGGTACATAAGGGTTAATTCATTCTTTTGTATATGTTTGAAACTTAGTTTTCAAAAATGGGGTAATAACTAGAACAACATTCCTTGTGCTTTCTAAGGGAGTGTTCTTTTTCTAATATTAAGCAAACATGCATTTACATAATTTGTTTCCAGTCCCTCAACCCCTCACCTTCAACCACTGCAGAGACTGCCGTACTCTCCTTCTACATACTACACATCACTTGACAAATTCTTTTTGGGTGACCCTTGTTAGATGAAAAATCTTCCTCAATGTGTACAGTAAAGAGAGGTAGTCAGTTCACTTGAGTTATTCATGCGTGAGTGTTGAGGGCATGCAGTCAACACAGCTAGTGAACACAATGGCTGTCTGAAAGAGGCCTTGCCAGAGCCTTGTTATTCCACTTCTTACTGCAGTTTCCTCATGTGTCTGAGGAAGTGTTTCCCCTGCCAGGCAGGATGGAAATTTGAAAATTAGTGCTAGCTTCAAATACCCAGGAGGCACACACTGACATCTTCTACCTGTCTTGTTGGTGCAGCCAGGATGTCCTGCAGAGTGTCTCATTAACACCAGGGGCTTAGCCCAGGCAGGGTGCCCCAATTTGCCTGTGCATCCTATCTAGGCACAGTCTTTATTCAGTCCATGAAATATCCTCAAGTCACATTGCATTAGACCCCTAAAGTGTACCTGTTTTCTTTAGAAATGTTTACAGGATTTCTTTTCACCGTGCTACCAAACCAGGTATCTGGCAAATTCAGCTCCACTGAGACAAAAAGTGGCAATGTTTCATTAATAACTTTTACTCTCGATATTAATCAGAACTCTTATTTGTATAATAACATTTGTTAAAGGGAAGAAGGAAGAAAATGGGTAAAGATAACATATGGGGGAGATGGGAAGAATAAAGAACATGATATTATTGATTGCAGAATATGAATGAAGCAAGTACATTATCTTGAGATTATAGTGGGAGTCTGAAATGGAGACTTAAAAATCGATTGAATATATGAATTTTTCCATAAGATGCATGATGAGAATTAGAGTAGGGAAAAATATCCTCTTGAATTTGTACCTTTCTTTCATATCCTATACATGCTAATATGAGGTTCAAGATGAAAGATGGTGGACTTTGGTTATAACACTTCCTCTTCTATAGCTTCTGTACAAAATTCAAAGAAAACAGTATGTCATTAAAAATATTCATATGACAGTCAAAGACGTAGCTCATCCTCAAACTCACAGCATATACCAGTGACTTTTTCATCTTTTTCCAAAATTTGTCATTGATTTTTGCCAGTTTTATACAAGTTGACAATATGGAGCTGACTGATTTCCTCAGGGTAGAGCAAAAGGGAGCAAGTTGTAGGGGTGATAGTCATGGAGATTAACATATTAATGGGGTGAATTTTCTACTCTGAAGCATGTCCTAATGTCTGTTCTTAAATGAACCAGAGTTTTAAATTGAAAGCAAATGGAAGAAAAGTATGTAGTATGTAGATCCTGACTCATTGGAACTATTAGTACTAAGCTTTGTGCTTTACACACTGTATTTGATTAAATCTTTAGAAGTATGTATGTAGATAAATTTTATTCTCCCCATTTTACAGATGATGAAACTGAAAATCTAGAGAAGTTCAGTAACTTGCCCAAAGCCATACAGCTTAGTAAGTCACAGAGCTAAGCTTTAAAACCAGCTCTGTCTGAATCTAACACCTGTTTTCTTTCTACTGCTGACTCTCAGTGCAAAGATCATGAAAAAGTAGTTCATGGGTTTTGAAAATATTATTCCAGGTACTAGGGAGTTAAACTTTTTGAGTTACAATAATTATAACTATAAATTTGTATGTTGTAGGGTAAGGTGTCATGGAAAAGGAAAATATATGTAAGTTATAATATGTCGCTAACAATTTGTGTGGTCCTGAACTAATATATTAATTCTCTGGGCTCACATCATCTCTGCCAAATATGAAGTGATTTGATTAGATCAAATATAAATTATATTTTTCTTCCATGATTTTCTTGTTGATGGATTCTACATCTCAACAAGTCAGAACTGAGACTTTAAAAGATCTGAATGCTCAGTTGGGCTGGATTTTTTAAAAATTAATCAGCCTTCCATGTTAGCCAATTTTCCTCTCTCAGTAGCTCTGACCTACACACGCACACATACCCCGCACCCCTCTATATCCTACATACCTAGCACTATTTTTATTCAAGGAAGAACAATTCAGAGTAGGTTTTATACACAGAAGCACACAGGTAAAGAGTGGTTCCAAGCAGCTCACTCACTCAGTACAGTATGAACATTAGGACAACAGCCAGTCTATCTACTGCACTGTTCTCCGACAATTTTTGTGAACTTACTAAGTTACGTTGATCTGGACCCTGGTCCAGAATTCTTGCCACATTGTATGAACCTGTGCTGACCTCTTTCACCTCATAACTCTGAGAAAAGAGTTTATGAGGTGCAATAGACAGAGAATAGATGCTAGATTCAGACACAAAGATGGTCTTGGATTTCTTTTGAGGGAACATTTTTCAGTCAACAATAGTGGTAGCTTTTTGGAAAGTTTTAGACCTTGAGTTTTACATAGGAAATGCTAACAGTAGTGCTGTGGTATTACTCTACCTAGAGGACAAGACACAGTTGGATGGAGTCCTCTCTGCCATAGATACTGTCAATATGTGGTCTTTCCTGCCAAATTGATAACTTCGTGGGTGTAGAATATATACTATAGATCAATTCCTCTACCTCTACAGCATCTAGCTCAGTGCCTGATATATAATAGACAGTAGATCAAGAAAGTAGCAGAGTATATTTTTTAGTGGGAAAATAAGTGAATTTTGGAGCCAGACACCCCTGGGTTCAAAATACTGGCTCTGCTAATTAGTCTGTGTTT
The DNA here is from genome assembly GCF_028885655.2 of Pongo abelii. Classification (NCBI taxonomy): domain Eukaryota; kingdom Metazoa; phylum Chordata; class Mammalia; order Primates; family Hominidae; genus Pongo; species Pongo abelii. The sequence goes on from NC_071998.2 coordinate 30,000,291, forward strand.
TGGGAAAAGTCAGTTAAATTATGAGTCTGTTTCCCCATCAGTTAAATGGGAATAATAAAGCTTCCTTTGTTTAAGATTTAGAAACAGTCAAGGCAAAGCAGCTATTAGGTAGTAGACACTCAATGTATTGTAGCCAACAGCAGCAGTATTTGAAGTTGATAGCACTCAATTAGTATTGGAACAATGGATTTATTATAAATATCTGAATTATGAACCATGTCATAATAGAGAAACTGCCATGAACCTTTCGAGGAAAAAAATAACAGGATTTTAACAATTAAGAGCCATCTGTCTTGTGAGGTAGTGAATCCCTGTCCAAAAAAAAAAAAAACTTCAAGCTGTCTTTGAACAACCAAGCTGTCTTTGAACAACCACTTAAAGTTGAGAAGGAAGTTACACTGGACCATTGCTAGGAACCTTCCAATTCAGCGGTTTTTGAAATTCAGACTTATTTTTAGTAGTGAAGGCTTCCCAGTCAAACACTGAGCCTCATTGTTCAAGATAAATTATTAGTAATTTGCCTTTGCTGCAATTGTATTCTATGGAGAAATTGAAGAGACTGCAGCTAGCTTTTAATGAATCAATCTGTTTTGCTAATAGCAGCAAAAAAATAAGAAAGAAGGCAAAATTTAGTTTACAAGGAAGGGAGTGATAATCATTCAACATTTGATTTATAGTCAAAACGCAGTGAGAGAAGGAAAATGGTTTTGAAAAAATCTCCCAGGATGAAAATAAACAGTTCACCTTGTCATGCTGATTAGCACATGGACTCAAGCTTGGCACATGTTTTTAATAGTTTTCAGAGAGTGGCAAATGTATAGAGGATGGAATGTTCAGCCCATCTATGACCCCATGGAGCTGATCCTCCAGTACATCTCAGAAGGGGGTGGGTCAGACAGGGACACTCCAAAGAGGAAAGACAACAGAAATGGAAATTCTCATGAGCCTAACACCACATAAGGGAGGCACTGGCATTTGTGTCTATTAAGGAACAGAATTTTAATTGGGAGACTATTTAAAGACTAAATATTTTGTGCCTGATGAAATGACATCAGGAGACTTGCCATGATTGAGTTAGCCTTCACTCAGAAGTATACTCCATCAAGCTATAAAGATTTTCTTTGCTTCCTTCTCTGTGGTCAAATAGCATATCCACCCAGATGTAATGCTGTTTATATACAGAGTCCGAAAGACTTACATATACTCAATGGAATTATAAGAGATACCACTTTTACTGTGTCCTGCTCATCTTTTTACATACACACACACACCCCCACACCTGTTACACTCATCCTTCAAGGCAACCTAGATGGCATGTCCTTTGTTAAGCTTTATTTTTTCCCTTTTGTCTTCCCACTGTTAATTGTGCCTCTTTTAGAAGTATATGCAATAACGCGTTTTCTTAAATTTTGCCCAAATAAAAATCCCAGATCACCTTTGCACTTAGTTTACATATAGAACTTTTTAAACTTTTTAAAATTGCGTAGTCAAGTGTATTGGTCTTTTCCTTTTATTAGCCCAATTTCTTAAAATTAAGGGCGCAGCCTTATTCCTTTGGGAAACATTTATAGAAAACAACTTCATGTTCAGTTTGTAGATGCCCACGGCCTACTTACACTTGTTTTTCAATTTGGTGAGCCAGAGGAACAATTGTTCATATAGAAAGGTCCGTCCTCTTCCCCTTGCTTACTAAAATAGAGTTCTCGGCTTTGCCTTAAACTTCTCCTCTCCCCCTCACTCCCCGACAAAGGAAGATCTTTCCTTGCCAAACTCCTTTAAGATTTTGTGCTACACAATCAAAGAATTGTAGCCTTAGAGAAGGAAATTCAGAAGGTTTATTTGGAAGAGATTTAGTGACAACTTCTAGAGAGCAAACAACTATGGTGTCTGAGGGAAGTGAATACAGAAACAAATAGAATTTTTAAAATATTGCTGTGGTTTGCGAATATTCTTCAGTGTCCGAAAAATACATGCAAAGAGCCTACTTTTCTTTGAATGTACATTTTGTTTGTTGGAGTGTTTTTCTTTCAACACTGCTCGGGTCTACTACATATGTTATAATTTTATAAGCAAGGCTTTTTTAAAATTTATGAATATGAGCAGGTGCACGTCTCTATTAATGTTCTATAATATATGTTCCTAATACTTCAGATACTTGGTTTCCCACATCCTCTCTTTTCTCATTAGAGGCCCCTTCTGGTCTCATAGTGGTTTTCTTTTCCCCATCCACTTAATGAATGTATACTTAAATGAACCATGATAAATGTCCTGGCATGGTCTCAAATCCATTACAAATGTTGGGTTGCTTCAGCTAAAATGCCTCTTATCATCCCAGCAAATGAAATTCTGAACTCATTTTTCAGAATTATCTAAGAAGAACCTACATTCATAAATTCTCTCATTAAAAAGTGGTATGGTGGCTGAGAGATCAGCTCTGAAACTCACTACCACTGTTTCATCTTAGTTCAGTTACTATTGACTGTGTAATCCTGGGAAAATTAACCTCTTCATGCCTCAGCTTCCTTATCTAAAGGGAGAACATCCCTTTAGATATGTTCTACCTAACCTCACAGGGTTTTGGTGACACTGTATATGAGTTAATTCAGGTAAAGGACTAGTAGAGTAGCTGACGCCTAACATAGTATCTACTTCCAAATAGGTGTTTTAAGAAGTTGTCTTACAGATACTGCATGAAACTTTGCTAGAACTAAAGGCAACCACATTTGGTGATCCATATTTGAGTTCCTGGGTTCTAATTCATTCATTCGCTAATTCATTGGTAGTTCATTGAGTCCCTTCCATGGCAATTCTGGCTGTATGCCAGCTATGAAGCCACAAAGATGAACAAGACACAGTTGTTTCTTCCAAAGAGTTCAAGTGCTGCAGATAAAATAACTACATAACAAACAAATTAAAATGCAGTGTGAAACAGCAAGAATAAAAAAGCCTTTAAGAGACAAGGCCAGTGAAAAGGAACGAGTAATCAAGACTGTTGAGGAGCTCTCGGAAGACTTTTTAAAGGAGACAGAAGATTAGCTGAAGAGTTGAAGAATGAATAGCAGCCCGACAGGAAAACGAGCAGGAAAAGATCAAGGCAAGGTAAATAGTGTGCAAAGTTCTGAAATAGTAAGCAATTTAATCTTACTGGAGTATAAAGTTTGAGTCTAGAAATGGCAAGAGATGGTGCTGGAGCAACTTAGTGCGCCCTGGTAAGATGATAGATCCAAGTCAGAAACAGCTGCTGTTTGTTGCATAACTACTGTTTGTATAACTAGGCATTCAATTCAGAGTTGTCTCCATACCCGGAGTAGACACAGGTTGTGATTATATGGTTATTTTATTCCACCCATACTTTACTTTAACATCACTTGAATTGACTGCTTGAACTGGATCCTTAGAAGTAGGAGTTCATCCAGAATAAGCCAAGCAGCAGCATGGATGAATGATACACAGATACATCAAGATGTGTGCAGAGCCCCTAATGTAACTAATTGCAGTAAGCATTACACTTGTCTCAAACACCCAACTTCTCATTTGTATGATTTGAGAACCTTCTATTTTTCCAGTCCAATTTTACTTTCAGACCTCTTGACTAGCTCAGCCTCAACATTATATTTTGTGTCTATAAATAGTCTGGCTTCTCCTGCTGCTTTTGAATTTTCTTGAGCTAACTTTGTAAGGAGCCTTTTTTCCTAATTGTCTTTTATCTTATACACGTCTATTTGCATTTTTCCATTTTAGATATTTCACTAGCCTACTAAAAATGAACTACTGTCCTCCATTGAATCATGGACTTATGAGTCAACTCAGGTTAGGTTGCACCAATCTTTGGGCTAAAGTCTTGTCCCTTTAATTGTCGTTTTTTGCATATTTCCCAAAGCAACACTTTTCCTTTGGACTTTTCTAATGGAATCCATTTTTGCCTAAAATTGCCTCCATTGACTAAAAACTCTTCCTTCTAGACAGATTAATACCCTCAGTCATAGGTCTACTAGAACTAGACTGATAACTTAAATCCTCCTGGTTTTCCTGGCAACCATGGTTTGACCAACCAGGACCCACAATAATCCGGCTAACTTTACCCTGGATGTGTGTCTGCAGCCTGTTCTGATGACACCTCTCCTTTCCCATGATGTGCAGTGCTCATGTATCCTTTCGCTTTTAGTAAAAAAAGAATAATTAGCTAATTATTGGTAATAAGATTGTGAACAGCACAATGTTTCTACATTTCTACATGATGTGCTGTTTGTTCTTTTTCTCTTCCAAAAGACTCCCTTTTCCACCTACAAATGGTGAACACAAAACAAAATAGTCCTTAATATGTGATGGTTTGGCTTCTAATATAATTGCTGCCTCACCAGTAGAAAACTCCTTTAGGTCTCATTTAAATTCTTTAACTTTCTTGGCATTCTGTAGAGATGCTTCCTAAATCTCAAAGCATTTTGCTAAATAATCTATATTCCTATCTACTATTCCAACAATAAGTTTTTAAAACTAGAGGCTAGGTTATTGAATGACCACATCATATCAACTGCCTGATGAGTCAGTATTATATTAGCGTGTGTGTGTTCATCTCTGCTATCCTCATTGCGTCCTTGTTTAAAAAGGAATTCAATAGCTAGAGGATTTACAAAAGCTAATTAGGAGCTTTCACATTCATATAGCACCTTTCTACTAAAAATACATAAAATACATAATATATTTTCAACATACCCCTACAGTGATGTCAGCTTTGTATTCTCAAAAGATGTATTTCACTTCAATTCTAGTGCCCTAAGACATTCATAGAATTTTAAAAATGTTTTCTCTGAAACGAAAGTCAACAAGATACTTAAATGTTTTTACTGAAGACAAAACTGCATAACATTTACCAATTATGTGAATATGGAATGGATAATAGCATGTATGGCTTATTATCAAATTGTTACATTTACCAAAAATTCCACTATTTCATTTCACAGTTAATAACACTGGATTCTATTATATACTGTAGCATACCAGAAGCAGTATTGTAATTATCTGAGGTAGTCATATTAACTGTAAAAGACGTTTACAAATGAGACGGTGCCCTTGAAATTATTTATTGAATTGTTTTGAGGAAGGCATACCCACAGTGAGAGCACAGGTTCTGAATTCAAAGTAATGTCATTTAAAATATGTCCTATAAGGAAATATATGGCTTTATCTGTTTTGCCTATACAAATCTCTCTGAAGCATACATCATAAAAAAGAACACTTATCAACTGAGTAGCAATATGCTGACAAAAGCTAGGAAAATAAAAGCAACTCTAGACCATTGTACCAAAAGACCCTGAGGGTTGATTTTTCTAGAGTGCAGGTGCTGCAAGCTAATGCATAATTTTTGGTATTTTAGAAAGTATTTGAATTATCCAAACAGGCACATTAGTTAAGGAAGTTGCATGGATGTTGTCAGTTCTGTGGTTTGCAAGAGCTGTGGAATGGAGAAAGACAAAGTGATAGATACTTCTCATCTACACAGTGCTCATAGCTAGCTACAGTTACTCTATACACTCAAAATCTGCAACTCACACTTTATTAGTAATTGCTAACTGATCTACGTGAAATGGTATTTTGGTTTGCTTCTAAAGACTGAGGTCAAACAAGTGAGAGGAAACAAAAGGTCTCTGAAGAAAAGCAATTTAAGAAGTAAGCTTAAATAATTTAATTAAATAATTTCACTTATAACTTAATTTATATAAATAGCAATTTTAGCTTATAGCTTTTTGAAGTCATAGCTAATGACCTGTCATGTCTTTCTTATCATCCCTGAGAACTTGTTCTGAGAGAGAAATCCTTGTTCTCCAAGCCAGAATGGAATGAGTTTTCAGTTTGTTCAACAGCCAAGAGATGATATCCTCGTTTCCTAGGCTGACTTGCAAAGCCCTATCCTTCAAATATCACACATAAGGATATTTGAGTTCTTAGTGAGTTGCTGAAATTCTGGGCTTCTGGGACGCAAAAGACAGACTGAGCTTTCCTAACTAGAATATGTGCGAAACCTCTAACTGCCTGGAATATACACATTTTGGAAAATTGACAGAAAATGCTCCCTAGCAAGAGAGCTAAATAGAACGGGCTTCTCAGGAAACATTCTAAGAAGGGAACAAGATCCCAAAGCAGAATTCCGAAAAGAAAGAAAATGAAATAATCAGCTTTCTTCTGCCCTTCACAGCTGCCCCTCTACCTATTCAACAACTGGCAAAGGAGCTGCGTTGTTACAAGATGCACACTAGGGAGCAGAGCAGCAGCTGGTGTGCAGGCTGCTGAATGCCCCAGCAAGCCCTGGCCCCAGGAAACAAACACCTCACAGGTTTAAGGTAGAATGAAAATGGGAAATGAAGCTAATTCACTTAGGAGGAGCCTCCTAGACAGGGAGGAGGGCCTGAGACCTCCAGAGCACATGAAGCTTCGCTAAGGCATCTCAGAAGGGAGACCTACAGAAGTTCATAGAAATGAACAGCCCCTTCTTACAGAAAGTGATATTGAAGTTGTGTTTACAAGAATAAAACGCACAAGGGCCCACTGGAAAGGGATGGACTGGGGTGTGGGGGGTGGGAAATCCTTGTTTACTGAACAAATGGCCTTCAAGCAAACTATGCATGACTTGGGTTGCATTCACTTCAAACTCACTGAAGTCAGCTAAATCTTCTGTCTTCCTAATGAATTTAGCAGATTATCCTGGTTATACTTCTTAAAAAGTTTCACACATGATGTGAGCTTTGTAAGGATGGTATTAAATTGGGGCAGAATAGAAACACTGCAAAAATTTTGAAGTAATTTTTTTTGCCATTATAAAAGTAATCCATCCTCGAAATATAAACTAGTAGAGAAAGCATCAGTCCATGATGAAATTACCTAATTGACATTTTGGTGTATTTACTTTCCAGTAGCCTTTTACAACTATACCGTGGCAATTTATACTCCTCCTGCTATGCCTCCCCTTCCCACCAACTAAAGCTGTTGATGGTTCCCTCCTGCACAGGTTGCAGTAGGGCAGAACAGCAGGCCAGTGCAAATGGGCAAGAACCTTTGATGACTGCTAATAAAGAGATCCCCCTCCTAGCATTGCCACAGTGTCTCCAACATGCTCCCATTTCGGAGGGTACTGACTCTTGCCCCACCCCCATCACTGAGCTGCTTTTGACTCTGGAATTTAACATGTATAGTTCTGAAGACAAGCCATAAGAATTCAATGAGATTTGTTAAAAGAATTCCTGCACACCTATTTAGTGTAACACACTGTGCAAGCCCACTGAACATTTGCAAAGGGAATGGAAGGCACAATTCACATACACAACTAACACAACATAAGTAAAGGGATCATAGGAGCAAATGCAGACGGTTGCAGGCTTTTTATTAGCTGCAACAGTACTGGCTTCGGTCTACACCATGTTTTCTAGTATTCTAGCACATTTCTCATCTGATTTGAGAGGCACAAGGATTTCATATGGTTAAATTATCAGAGAAAGAATGAAGCTGACTGGGATGCTGTCTCCTAAAACTTTCAGGCACAAATCTTTCTCAGACAAAAGAAGGCAAAAGCCTGATGGAAAACTTTATTTTAAAATTGTATCCCTTCTGTTGTACAGTGTTTCCCTGATGTGGCACCATCTACTAGACCCAAACCAAAGTAGAACTCTTCAGGGACACAGTGTCCATTGTCATGGGGTGAAAATGTGGAGAGTGTTTCTGGCAGGATCTATGTCACTGTATGCTCACTCATGGGTTATAGGTTTTCATTCCAAGATTCCTGGTCTGTCACCAACTAGTTCTGGGATGATGGGCAGGTTGTTTGAACATGTTGGGTCTCAGTGTTTTCATCTGTAAAAGGGACTAAAAACATGTATGTTGCCTCCTTTGTCAAGCTGCTTTCAGTACTGAATGAGAATGCCCAAAGGCACTGAGAGGTGGAAGATATTTCTGGCACCTGGTTCCCTTAAGCTGTAACTAGATTCACCATTGATTGCCTGGAATCGTAAGGCATGAGCGGTTAGTTATGTGAATCATGTGTACTTTGACAAAGACAGGAATCCCCCTCTGCTAAGGCAGTGGGAGCCCATCTGTGATCAGCATTCATATAGTCCTGGAGACTGAAGGGGGTGCTGGGCAGCAAGGGCAGGCAGTGTGTGCGCTTTCATAATAGAGCAACAAATGCTTCCTCAAACCAAGTACCAAGAGAAAACAGCCTGCACCTGGACCTGGGTTTTATCATGTTGTATTTTTTTTTTTTAAGACTTGAATTAGATCCTGTGTGGAATTGTGAATGCCCGTATACCTACTTCATGACAGGACAGCAGAGCAATCTGTTTTCAAAGGCCAAAGCTGTTTTTATTTTTCCCTCCAGCTTTGCGGTTTTTCTTTGCTCTCTTCATCCCAGTGAGGCTTTTTTTCCCCCTCATTTTGAGTCAGCAGACTGCCAGTAACAAAGGTACCCAGCTGTTCTCTGAGCCCTAATCTCCAAACAACTTTTAATAGGTACTGCCTGGCTGGCACACAGTTGGCTGTCAAAATAACACACCAGATTGAAGGTATTTTAAGGAGGATTTGGAGCATTATGGTGAAGCGTGGTTTTACCCAACAGTTTAAGAATAGAATCATTAATATCTCTCTGTAATTATGTTTTCCTTTGATAGATGAGTGTGTTCTGGACAGCTTGCTGCCATACAGCACTGAAAGGGAGCTGGCAGAGGTCTCCCAGGTATTCCCAATCAGTCCTGGACAAACAATAATTGGCTTAGCCAACACAGACAGAGCAGATCATAATTATCTCAACTAATCTCACCCCAAAAGCAATGTTGTGTGGCAAACACCAGATTGTCCCCACTTTAAAGATGAGGAAAGTGAGTTTGAGAAGTAGCTAAGGTCGCACAGCAAGTAAGTTGCAGATCCTAGATTCCTACTAAAGCGATCTGATGCCCTCAAAATCCATCAGCTTTTTAGCAATTTAAGTTTGTGTAAGGTGATGGATTCAATTAGATTGATTTCATCATTCCACAATGTAAATATAGATCAAAACATTGTAACCAATAAATATAATTATGTCAATGTTAAATAAAATTTTTAAAAATTGTAAAAAAAAAAAAACCAGACCATCCTGTTCTTCTACTGAAGTGGGTATAAACAGAGACTGCTTTTAATATATGCAAAACAAGGTTAAACATGGTGGATGGTCCCATTTTATTTAGTGAGTATCTCCAAAGCTAACACAAGCCCACCATTGATATTTTTAATATATCAGAGAAATCACATCCTTTATATAGTCTTGGCCTCCAGGAACTTAGTGTTTCTCCCATTTTGAAGGCTTATTTACAGCCAACGAGAAGCTTGGATATGAGGAAAGCTTGATCTAACACTATAAAGCCTCACTAATCGATTCCATTATTATAGAATCAGTATTAGAATTGGAAAAGTATAAGATTGACTGTATCATTTAAATCCTTGTTCTCAGGAAATCTCTTTCTCTTTCTCTCTCTCTCTTTCTCTCTCATATCTCTATCTCTTGCTACCTCTTTGTCTCAAAGTGCAGTGTGGCCTTGGGGAGTTCAGCAATTTGTCAGTGGTAGGCAAGTGAATACAGGATTTACTTAAATGACTTCAGAGTCTCATTTTGAATCTTTGTCTGCTTTTTTTTGTTTTTCCGTTTTTCCATTTCCTTCATCATTGGATTACTCCCTGCCACTTTTTGCTCTTAATTGTACCACCTTAAGTTACAATGTAGTCTGCTGTTTATAGTACGGTTACAACATGTTAGAATTTTATTTCAAATAAGATTAATTTGCTTCTGAGAAAACATCTGAGTAACTCAGTCACTCGAACTGAAAGGATGGTGCATTACTGCAAGTGCTGTGATACCAGGTCCTGGAGCAGACACTTAATATCTGCTGTTAGGTACTTAAAGCATTGAGTAGCCAACACTTATTATTTCCCACTTCCAAGCCATTTTATACATGTGGGATTGCCAGATATTTAGCTTATAAGGGAGTGAAGTGTCTCTGGGCCTTTTTAAATTTCATCTTTGTGGTACAACAGTAACCTGAGTTAATTGCATAAATACCAATGAGTCTTAGTTTAGGGTGTTGACTTGTTAGTCAACACATAAATAACTTATTAATAAAAACTACATTGTGATAAAAATACATTGACAATAAAAGTAAATATACACTTGGTTTTATACTTTGCTATCTCAGAATCTCAGAAATGGCCTCACTTAAGAAGTGTTTTCTCATGTTCCAAGTTAGTGTGGAACATGAGTCATTTGTGCCTGAGTTCTCACATTCTATTAATAAGCACTTGTCTGTGCGGTGTTTGATTCTCCCCTATAATTTTGGCTTTACCTGAATCGTCAGTGATAGCCAATTACTGTCTGCAGTATATGGAAGCTCTTACAAGTCAGAATACCTTCTCCTTGGGGAATCAGCTTTACTTCTATATTCTGATCTCTGGCCTTGCATCACCTTCTCTGATTTCTGGGATTCCAGATTCATTTTCTTACACTCTTCGCTTGAATCGTCCTCTCATTCAGTAAGAATCTTCCTATTTCTCTAGGGACTATGGAATTATTCTGCCTTTTAAGTTTTGTTCTCTGACCTAAAACCTTGATCCAACCAACAAATGCTTTGAAAGTTATATAATTGCAAGTTAATAATATATACAACAGTTGAAGAATTTATACATGCCAGGAACTATTCTAAGAACTTCCCACATGTTATTTTATATAATCTCAGCACCCTATGATATTTATCCTTAATTTCTAAAACAGCTAACAATTTTCATAGTTTTTATTAGTTTAGTTTTGACTATCTCAAATTTTTAAACGTATCTATTATTGCCTATTTCAGGTCACTTTTTATATCTGACATCATCTCCATTTTATTTTTGACGGTTCTTTATATTATAAATGTGGTTCCTTTCGTAGCTGCTCCTGCTGCTGGTACTCAGAGTGCTAAATTTCCCCACCTGCCTGTCAATATCAAAGTGGCTTAACTATCTCTCTTGCCAAACAGATCAACAAGCCTTGCATCTTCGTTCTCCTTTCTGTTATCTGAGTAGCTCTGAGAAGTACCCTGCCTGTTTTTAATTTACACCTTAGTGTTTCCCAATATATTGGCGACAGATCAAAGGCAGCAGAACAGTGGGATGCTTGTTAAAATTCAGATACCTGGATCCCACTCCCAAGAAATGATTCTGTGGATCTGACCTTGCATTTTATACTAGCCTCTAGTGATAGTAATATGCACTAAAGTTTGAAAATCACTGTTCTAGATGGAAAATTATCTAATCACTTGGCTTCTTAAAGGGACCTTATTTTTTGATATTTAAATACCATAAAACAAAATATGAATTAAGCAGATTTCTTCATAGGGAGAAAGACGCAATACTGAAATTTCTCTGCATAGATGGTCTTTTATATACTCACTCTCATCTAGCCCCGCCTATCCTATTTTTGAAAGTTCCTGTGAGCTTTCCTAGTAAGCACCCAATAAGCAGTTGTCTGTGCAGTGTTTGGTTGTCTTGGGGCCTGCTGTACCAAGATTAAATTGGTTCCATAGGCTCAGAAGAGGTAAATTTTGGATGATTACAAATGTGTGCTTGTGTGTGTCTGTATACTTACACGTATGCTTTCCCTATATGAGTGTAGGCAGCCCTCCATATCTGTGGATTCTCATCCATGGATTCAACCAACTGCTTATCAAAAATATTCAAAAAGAAAACAAAAAATAAATACAAAAAACACAAATACGGTATAACAATTTGCATGGCATTTATATTGTTTTAGTGTTACAAGTAATCTGGAGACATGGAAGGATATGCATAGGTTATATGCAAATACTATGCCATTTTTTATAGAGTACTTGAGTATCTTCTGGTTTTGGTATCCATGGGGGTCCTAGAAACAACCCCCTGGAAACAATCTACCATTCATTAATTTCAATGATTATATTACATATATTGTTATGATCTTCTGTGGGTGTTATGTATATACATTTGTATATGAGCAAATATAGCACATACAGAAACCTAAATCCTACTTCCACCTTTTATACTGTAGATGTCCGTAATATCCTACCAACTCATCATGATGTAACACTGTTGCTATGACAGGTAGAGTAGCTTGAAAAGCTGCGAAAATGAAAGATGAGAATCAATGAAATATAGATTTTATATGACTGCATTGCACCTGCCTAGTTGTGGAAAAGCTATGTTAAAAGTCTGCCAACCCGAAGCCTTCTAATTCTGTTCAATATAAGCTCTTTGGTATGTTTTCTATATAAGCCTAAACTTAGCTTCATAATCTTTCTTACAACACTGGTCAAGGGGAGTCAATAACAGAAGTTCAAATATAGCATGAGTGATGAAAAGTTTTGAGAGAAAAAAGACAAACACTATTTTCTTCTCTGAATTCTTGGTGCCTAGCAGTTTCTGACACCTGCTCAATAAATAACAAATAAGTGAGTGGTCAAGAAAAAACCTCCATTTGTGAATCATCTTATGACCTTTAAGTTTGATTTCCTCTTTAATTGGATATTACCCACCACTCCTATATACTTTTGGGGCCAACCCTGGACACATGAGATTTCATCTTGGACATATTGAGGCAAAAATGTATGGTAGCTAAATTCTTAATCCAAGAGCATCACTACCAATTCCTGTCTCCTGATGAATATATGGGGAGCTCCTTAAGGTCAGGGCTAGAATGATAGCTCTAATCTACTGAGTAGACATGACGTGTTTGTCGTTGTGCTAAATACTTTATATACCACCTCGCATTTAATCCTGCCAGAAAGTTTGTAAAATGTTTTATTTTCCCCATTTTAAAGAAACAGAACACAGAAAAGTTGAGTAACTTGCCCAAGGTCACATTGCTAAGAAAGTGGTGAAACATGGGTTGTCTGCCTCCACCTGTAGGGTTAGACAGACTTGCACCTTACATGCTGTATTCCATCCATGCTTGCTTCCCCAGTATTTGCCGTAGCTCCCTACAAATAAAAGGTGCTGAATAATTTTTTTCTGATTATGTGTGTTCAATAAACTGGCACACAAGAGATAGTGCTTCAGGTAATTTTAGGCATTATTTGGACTATGCCTCAGTCATGGTAGGTAAGATAATGAACTCCTACAGCCAAATTCCAACATATGAATGCTTGAACCACCACTTGCGAGACCTTGGACAAGTTACTTCTCTACATCTCAATTTCCTCACCCGTAAAATGGAGATGCTTAATGTAAGAATTAAATACATTGATACGTGTAAAGTTATTTGAAGAATGAATTCTGGCATAGAGTAAATCCATTAAGTGCTTCTAGGGTTATCAGTGTTACTGTTATACAAGAGGCAAAATATGGTATTCAGTGACTTTCATCTGTTTAGTAGTGTATTATGATGCAACAACAATAGGTCAAGTTTATGTTAAGTGGATGAGAATGTCATGGTGCTTGCCCCTATACAGCTGGCAGCCTGTCAGGAAAGATGGACAGTTAGATAACTACAATAAGCTATGAAGAGTTGCATGCAAATTTAGGAGAGGTGAGGAACACACAGGAGATCCAGGTCGTGAAAAAGCCTTGAATGCTGAGATCTTCAGCAAGATTTTTAGACAAGGGCAAGGTTTAGTCATAATGACATCTGAAGCACTTATAACTGGCAATAAAAAATGAATAGTTCAAGGAGCAGAGAATGGGTAGCCAAGAAAATAAGGATGTGGTTACAGTAGTTCAAATGGGAGGTTACAATGCTTCCATCTAGAAACAGGGCAGAGGGAAGGGAACGGAGGGGATACCACAAAAAAATAAGAAGCAGTAAGATGTATTTGACTGACTTGAAAATACAAGAACTTGCTTAAGGACTTCCAGGCATTTAGTTGCAGAGATGGATCCAAAATGCAAGCTTTCTAACTTGAGGTCCCCACAGTAAGAATGCAGTAGTGCAGTAATGAAAAGACTTTACATTATTACGTGGTTCACAAAGTGTGACTACAGCACCATCCCAGAACTCCTTAGAAATGCAGATTATTTGGTCCCAGCTTTATGAAGCACAAACTCTAGGGGCCCAGCAACCTGTGGTTTATCAAGCCATCCAGGTGATTCTGATGTTCAAACTGTTTGAGAACCACTGCACTAACTTACTCATTTAGTATCTATTATGCCTTAGGTGGATACATTTGCAAAGTGGAATCCAGGTGCTTTAAGGAGTTTACAGTCTAGTAGGTATGTAAACAGCAAAAATTACCCAAGTAATAAAATCTTAGCAACAAAAAGGGCGTGAGTACACTTAACAAAGGGATTTAAACTTGCCAGAATAAATAGAAGTTCCTGGGAGAAGTATTATTTAGGATGAATCCTGAAACATAAACAGGAGTTTCTTAGGTAAAAGCAAACAGTTGTAGAGAAGCAAAGAAAGTCCTCAGTAGCTAGAACACGATAAGGAAAGGCAACAGGAGACCCAAATGATCATGCAGCCTCCTTGGACTTCATCCTCTGTGAAATGGAAAGCCACTGAAGGAATTTGAGAAGAGCAGCTTGATGAGATTTGCATTTTTAAATTATTACTTTGGCACTACATGTGTAGACTATATTTAACCCCCTGTAATCTACACAGGTATGAACCCAGCCATCCTCGGCAGTGGCACTGATATCTTCAAAAGTCTCCAGTTTGTCTGGATCTCTGCCTTCTGGATGGGAAGCCTACCCTGATGCCTCTCTTCAAATCTGTATGCTTTCTGATCTAACAATTCTCCTAGCTAGTTCAAAAGCAGTTATTAGAGTTTGAGTTTTAAACTGGCCTCCAACCATGAAACCACCAAGAGTTTCAATTTAATTTCCCTTTCATGCCCATTCACACCTTGACTCCTTTTCAGAAAAACCAACTATTGATACAGATAATAATCTTGTTTTATGCTTTGGAAGGAAAAAATGGTCAGCTGAATTCATCATTAAATACAGGCCTCTCATGATGGAGTTTACATTTAAGTCAGGCTTCTATTAGCTGAGAAAAGAGTGTCCACTGAGGTATGAAATGTTTATCGTAGCTAGTTCCTGCAAGCGCTGCCAAAAGAGATAGTATTTTAAATGGCCAAAAGCCGAAATGCACAGGACATGAATTATGTATGCCTGTCTCTTTAAAACAAATCAGCATAAATTATCCCATAGGGTAGAATGCAGGAATTGAGGGCCGCTATAAGAAATATTTTGTCTTGGTCTTCTCAGCATCAGAAACTTTTGGGATGTAATAGTGGTGACTGAATGAAATTCCAAATCACAACCTTGAATGTTTAAGGGGGAAAAAAGGGTAGGAGCAAGCAGTGACCTGCATTTCTGAGCATCATCTGTCAAGATACCGGTAATCAACACATGATGATTATTCTCATCAGCCCAAAGCATGAAAGTAATTGAGTGAAAAAAATCCTCACATTATGTGAAATGATTACTGCCTTTGAGCCATAATAAACAATGATCTCGCCCTGGTGCTAGGCAGCAAAACAAATGAGGGCTGCCTGCTACTGGTGCAGTGCCAGCATCATTACCAGAGTCTACAGTCACCAATCCCCTACTCTCTAGTAAGGACATGATTTCATTGTCGGGGCTGGGGAGATACTGCTCAAATGCTGCTCAGATGCAACATTTGGCTCCACGTTGGGGAAGCTGGCTGCCTGGCACAAGCCTACTCTTCAGAACTCAAGTTCACATTTACCATGTGGCTCCCCAGAACAATGAGCATGTCCATGAAGAGGCAATGACTTTGGAACATTGGAACTCACTTGTTGCTTACAAATGTAAGTTGTCAAACCAGGCAGCCAGGCAAGCATAAGGCAGTTGGAGGCACAATAAAGGAAAGGTATTACAAAAGGAGGCTTTGGCCTTCTCAAAGAGTGAGGCTGGAGATAAATGCAAAATCTGAAGATCTGAAACAGCTCTCTGCTACTGGGCCCTGTTCCATCAAAGCCTCAACAAGATGAAGGAATTCTTGGAGCAGTTCTGAATGTTCCCCACAAACTGAGCTAAGAAGAGTCACTGGATTGTTTCATAAAATGGTTGGAATTGATGAGCTCAGGCTTCAACCTCCCTTGCGCCACCTTGCAAAGCAGGGTCAGCTGTTACCCACCTTCCACCCATCCTCCGGACACCTTTGCACAAACTAGATGCCGCCTCCTTTAGCCTCCTAGCCTAGTTGTCCTTGTAGAGCACAACCTTCACAACTGTAGGAAGCAGCCGTGAAAGTACTTATTTAAAAATCATGCTGATTTGCTTAAAAGTATCACCAGAAATGCATGGTTATTTCTCAGAAAGGGCCATTTTCAGTTGCAGTTCCCACAGGTAAAGAGCTTGGAAGTGGTCACTCCTGTTCTTAAAACTAGAAAAATCTGAGCAAACTGAAAAATTAGTGACATTTCTTGAACTCCTCATAGAATTGAGAATACAAAGCAAACTGCTATTCCAGAATCTAAACAGAAAGGTGAATCCAGAGCATCTTCCCTGGACAGATGCTAATGGAACCATAAATGGGTAGAAAAACTTCAGTGGTAGATTTGATGGATTGTTGGAGGCTGAGTATGGACTAGCTAAAGTAAAAAATTCCTGTGTGGCATAATCTTAGGGGGCCCCATACTTTGGTAAGTTTTATCTCTAGGAAACTCACCAGGTTCTCAAGTTAGAAACCCAGGAAAGATCTCTTCTTGGCTTTGGCAGGGGAGAAGAAGAGGAGTTACCATTGTGAAATATACCATGAGCATTCTTCATAACAAATGCCAACTCCAGAGGACAAGGCTTTATCCTGCCAGGAGAAAGATTTATTTCTCTGACTTCAGCATCTGCTAGCTTTCTGTTTCAACTGGGCTGCGGAGAAGCTAAGAAAACTTGTAAGGTCATAACCACAAAATACAAGCCCATTGAAAGACTGAGATTTGTTCATAAGAGTATACAACATTTCCCCTCTCTACACCTTACCACCATACCAACAGGATTCCAATATAGTAACAGTGGGTTACAGATGAAAGAACAGCCAGGCATAGATTCTACTTAGTGAAGTGACAAAAACAAGGATATTAGAGGAATTAGAGGCTTCAAATTCCTGTATTAGGGTACCCAAATACAGCAACCATTAACACAGTTGAACTCCTAGCCAGATAAACATTAAACTTTTACTGGTTAAGGTTCGTTTACCTCAGCTCCTGTTACCTGAAATATGTCCAACTTTTAGCAAAAAATTACAAGGTATAGTAAAACAAGAAAAAACAGTCTGAAGACAAAATGCAAACATCAGAATCAGACTGATTCTGTGACACAGATTTTTAAATTATCAGATAAGGAATTTAAAATAGCTGATTAATGTGTTAAAGGCTCTAATTGAAAATGTAGAAAATACACAATAACACATAATTAATCAGAAATGGAAAACTCTGAGAAAGAATCAAAAGAAAATGCTAGAAATAAAAAATAGAATGAAGAATGCCTTTGGAGGAGTTCATCAGTAGAACAGACACAGCTGAGAAAAGAAACAATGAGCTTTAAGATAAGTCAAATTAGAAGCCTCCCAAACTGAAAAACAAAACAAATAAATCAGCTGAGAACATCCAGGGTTGTAGGACAATTTCAAAAGGTATATCATAAGCATAATTAAAAGAGAAAGAAGAGAAAACAGAAGAAATATAAGTAATAATGACGAAAATTTCCCAAAATTAATGACATACTAAATCACAGATCCAAGAAGTTCAGCAAACACCAGCAGGATAAATATCAAAATGAAGGAAAGGAAGGAGAGAGAAAAAGAGAAGAGAAAAAAAGAGAAAGAAACTACACCTAGACATATTGTATTCAAAATTCAGAAAGCAAAAGACAAAGCATTTGAAAGAAAGCAGCGGGGAGTGGAGGATTGAGAAACAGTTCACAGAAGAACAAGGATAAGAATTACATCACGCTTCTTGTCAAAAACTATGCAAGCAAGAACAGAATGAAATAAAAAATATTTAAAGTGTTGAAAGGGAAAAAATCCATAAATATAGAATATCCAGTGAAACTCAACCTCAAGAAAGGAGAATTAGTTTTTCAGACCAACAAAAGCTGAGGGATTTCATGACCAGAAGACCACTCTGCAGATGTTAAAATAAATTCTTCAGGGAAAAGGAAATTATATAGGTCAGAAACTCATATCTATATCAAGAAGAAAAGAGTGTAACAAGGAATAAGGAAGGATAAAATATTTTTTTTATTTCTAATCTTAATTGATATAAAAGAACTGTTTAATAGTAGCAATTATGTATTGTGATTGTAGCACATAGGACAAGTGAAATGAATCATAGCAATGTCACAAAGAATGGGAGGGAGAAATTTCGAGGGTATTCTGTTAAAATACCTGCACCATATATCAAGCAATATAGTGGTATTTGAAAATGGACTTTATTAGTGAATTATGTATATTGCAAAATTTAATTTTTAATAAAATTTAATAAGATATATTCCAAGAGAGGAGCTAACATTGAATCATATAAATATTCAACTAAATCTAGAGAGGGCAGAAAAGAACAAAGAACAAATGTAACAAATATAAAACAATTCAAATATGGTAGATATTAATCCAATTTTATCAATATTACTTTAAATATTAATGGTTAAATCCAGTAATTATAGAACATTTTAGAGTGAATTAAAAATACAAAAACAAAACACAACTCCATGTCATCTGCAAGAAAACCCACTTTAAAGATCAAGATTCAGCTTAAAAACAAAGATGGAAAAAATTTTACTGTGCTCCTACTAATCAAAAGAAACAGAAGTAGTGTATTAAACAAAATTGACTTCAGAACAAGGAAAATTATCTGGGATAAAAAAAAAGAGCATTACATAAATAGGTCAGTTTTCCAACAGTACATAACAATCCAAAATGTATGTGTACCTAACCACAAAGCATCAAAATAAGAGGCAAAATTTATAAAATTCCAAGGAGAAATGGACCAATTCACTATTGTTGGAAACTTTAACAGCTCTCTTTCAATAACTGATAAATCAAGCAGGCAGACAATCAATAATGATACAGTTGACCCAAACAGCACTACTAATCAACTTAATCTAATTGACATTTATAGAATATGCCATCCAGCAACAGGAAAATATACATTCTTCTGATACTTACGTGGAGCAGTCACCAAAATAGACCACACTGTGGGACATAAAACACCTCAAAAACTTTAATAAGAATTATACAATGCACTTAGATTACAATGGGATTAAAGTAGAAATCAATAACAGAAAGACAGCTAGAAAATCTCATATTTAGAAATTAAAAGACACTTGTACATAACACATGGGTCAAAGAACTCTAGAATAACTTAAAATATTTTGAACTAAATGAAAATGAAAATACTACTTATTAAAATGTATGATGCAGAAAAATTAGTCCTTAGAAATATTTTGTTAGCATCAAGTGCATATATTAGAAAAAAAATCTAAATAATTTAAGCTTCCACCATAGGAAATTAAAGAGCAAGTTAAGCCTAAAGCAACAGAAGAAAAGAAATAATAAAAAAAACTAGAGCAAAAATCAATGCAATGGAAGAAAGAAAACAAAAGCAATGAAACCAAAATCTGGTTCTTTGAAATGCCCAATACAGCTAATAAATCTTTAGCCAGGCTAGCCAAAAATAATAATAAGGAAAAGGCACAAATTACCAATATCAGACATGCAAGAGGGGTCATTACTATAGATTGCAAGGAGGTTTAAATGATAAGGAAATGCTACAAGCAACTATTCCTGCAATTTTGTTACCTTAGATAAAGTGGACTAAATCCTCAAAAGACACAAACTACCGAAACAGGGAGAAATTGATACAATCAGAATAGGCTTACCTCTATTTAAGATGTTGAATCAATAATTACCTTTCAAAAAAATAATGCACCAGGCCCAGATGGTACCACTGGTAAATACTACCAAAGATTTAAGAAAGATATGATACTAATTTTCCACGGTCTCCTCAAAAAATAGAAGCAGAGGTAACGCTTTTTTGTTTTGTTTTTGTTTTTGTTTTCTTTTATAAGACAGAGTCTCACTCTGTTGCCCAGGCTGGAGTGCAGTAGTGCGATCTCGGCTCACAGCAACCTCCACCACCCAGGTTAAAGTGATTTGCATGTCTTAGCCTCCTGAGTAGCTGCGATTACAGATGCCTGCCACCACACCTGGCTAGTTTTTGTATTTTTAGTAGAGTCGAGGTTTCACCGTATTGGTTAGGCTGGTCACAAACTCCTGACCTCAAGTGGTCTGCCCTCCTCAGCTTCAAATAACACTTTCTAGTTTATTGTATAAGCCCAGCATGACCCTAACACTGAAACCAGATAAAAGGAAAGGCTGTGCTTGGAGTGCTCCTGCCCAGTTCCAACAAGAGTCATTTTCCCACTTAGGGATTGCATGCTGTGTGCTAAATGTTAACGCAGAGATGGCCCATTCAGACTGGAAGTGACCATAAGCATCATCTAGTGTAGAGTTTTTCAAGCTTGGCTATTTCTATGAATCACCTGGGGGCACTTGTACAACACATGTTCCCGGGCTTCTCTCTGGAGTGTCTCATTTGGTTGATTTCATGTGCTCTTGGGATTTTATTTTTAACAGTTGGCTGAAAGGATTCTGAAGATTGGCTAAGTTTGGGAAACAGACCTGGCCCATCTCCTCATTTGACAAGTAGGAAGATCTTGAGTCCAGGAGGCAAGGGGGATTTGCCAAAGGTTACTTAGCAAGTTGGTTAAATTGGTGAAAAAACTGGGGCTTAAATCCTGAATTTGATAAGCAATATAATATATACACACATATATATACATTATTTTTAGAAAAAAATATTGCTTTTGCATCCCTAATGAAAAAATAGAATGGTAGAATATTCAGAAAGTATAGATAAGCAAAAAGAATACATTAGGAATAGGCCATGACCCTACCACTTAAAGATAAGCCCTGCTAAATTCTGATGTATCTGACCACTTTATTTGCTATTATTTTACTCATAGATTAAATATGCCTGATTATATTATTACAATATTCTTTGTCACTGCCTTCAGTTTGTTTCATTGGTGAGTTTAGTATTTCCCCAGAGTAACATAAAAGACCAGATTAGGGTTCTAATTTTCCTTTTTCTTTCCATGGTTCCCTACCCAGTGCTCACTAGTTGTGGTGAGCTTTTATTATGTGTTTGCTAATCCATTACTAAGGAATGAAAAAAAACATATATTCCCCTAGGTGCCATAGTTGGAAACTGATTTTTTTTTTAACTTTTAGGTTCAGCAGTACATGTGTAGCTTTGTTATATTAGCAAACTGCATGTCACAGGGGTTTGGTGTACAGATTATTTCATCATCCAGGCAAAAGCATAGTACCTAATAGGTAGGTTTTCAGTCCCCCTCCTCCCATCTTCGACTCTCAAGTAGGCCTCAGTGTCTGTTTTTCCCTTCTTAGTGCCCATGTGTACTCAATGTTTGGCTCCCATGTATAAGTGAGAACATTGCAGTATTTGGTTTTCTGTTCCTGTGTTCATTTAGGACGATGGCCCCCAGCTCCACTCATGTTGCTGCAAAGGACATGATCTTATTCTATTTTATGGCAGCATAGTATCCCATAGCGTATATGATTCCTCATCTCGTGAATAGTGCTGCAATGAATATATGTATGCATGTATCTTTATATAGTAATTTGTATTTCTTTGAGTATGTACCCAATAATGGGTTGCTGGGTCAAATGGTGTAATTCTGTTTTAAGCTCCTTGAGAAATCACCACACTGTTGTCTCTAAAGAGGTGAACTAACTTACATTCCCACCAGCAATGTATAAGTGCCCCCTTTTCTCTGCAACCTTGCCTTCATCTGTGATTTTTTGACTTTTTAGTAATAGCCATTCTGACTGATGTGACTGATGGTAACTCATTGTGGTTTCTATTTGCATTTCCCCAGTGATTAGCGATGTTGAGGATTTTTTCATATGCTTATTAGCTGCATGTATGTCTTCTGAAAAGTATCTGTTCATGTCCTTTGTCTACTTTTTAATGAAGTTTGGTTTTTTGCTTGTTAAGTTTCTTACAGAGTCTAGATATTAGACCTTTGTTGGATGCATAGTTTGCAAATATTTTCTCTGATTCTATATGGGAGAATGTATTTCTTTCATTCTGTATTGCTGTGCAGAAGTGCTTCAGTTTAATTAGGTCCCATTTGTCAATTTTTGTTATTGTTGCAATTGCTTCTGGCATCTTCATCATGAAACCTTTGCCAGGGTCTATGTCCAGAATGGCATTTTCTAGGTTTTCCTCTGGGATTTTTATAGTTTCAGGTTCTACAGTTAAGTCTTTAATTGATCTTAAGTTAATTTTGGATATGGTGTAAGGAAGGGGTCCAGTTTCAGTTTTCTGCATATGGCTAGCCAGTCAGCCCAGCACCATTTATTGACTTAGGTATCCCTTTCCCCATTGCTTGCTTTTGTTGACTTTGTCAAAGATCAGATGATTGTAGGCATATGGCATAATTTCCAAGCTCTCTATTCTGTTTCATTGGTCTATGGGTCTGTTTCTGTTCCAATACCATGCTGTTTTGGTTACTACGGATTTGTAGTATAGCTTGAAGTCAGGTCGTGTAATGCTTCCAGCTTTGTTCTTTATGCTTAGGATTGCCTTGGCTATTAGAGCTGTTTTTTGTTTCCATATGAATTTTAAAATAGTTTTTTCCAATTCTGAGAAGAATGTTATTGGTAGTTTGATAGGATTAGCATTGAATCATACTGCTTTGGGCAGTATGGCCATTATTACAATATTGATTCTTCCTATCCATGAGCATGGTATGTTTTCCAATTTCTGTCATCTCTGATTTCTTTAAGCAGTGTTTTGTAATTCTCATTGTAGAGATCTTTCAATCTCCCTGGTTAGCTGTATTCCTAGGTATTTTACTCTGTGGCTTAAGGGATTGTGTTCTTGATTTGGCTCTGAGCTTGGATGTTGCTGATATATAGAAGTGCTACTGATTTATAGATATTGATTTATGATCTGATTTATGTACATTGGTTTTTGTATGCTGAAATTTTGCTGAATTTATCAGACCAAGGAGATTTTGGGCAGACACTATGGGGTTTTCTAGGTATACAGTCATAATGTCTGCAAACAGGGATACTTTGATTTCCTCTCTTTGTATTTGCATGCCTTTTATCTCTTTCTCTTGCCTAATTGCTCTGGCTAGGGCTTCCAGTACTATGTTGCATAGGAGTAGTGAAAGGGCATCCTTGTGGTGTTCTAGTTCTCAAGGAGAATGCTTCCAGCTTTTGCCTATTCAGTATGATGTTGGCTGTGGGTTTGTCATAGATGGCTCTTATTATTTTGAAGTGTGTTCCTTCAATGCCTAGTTTATTCAGAGTTTTTAACATGAAGGGATGTTGGCTTTTATCAAAAGCCTTTTCTGCATCTATTGAAATGATCAGGCGGTTTTTGTTTTTAGCTCTGTTTATGTGGTGAATCACGTTTATTGATTTATGTATGTTGAACCAACCTTGCATCCCAGGGATGAAGCCTACTTGATCGTGGTGAATTAGCTGTTTTATATGCTGCTGGTTATGGTTTGCTAGTATTTTGTTGAGGACTTTTGCATCTATGTTCATCAAGGATATTGGCCTGAAGTTGTGGTGGTGGTGGTGGTGGTGTTGTTGTGTCTCTGCTAAGTTTTGGTATCAGGATGCTGATTTCATAGAATGAGTCAAGGAGAAGTCCTTCCTCCTCAATTTTTTGGACTATTTTCCGTAGGGTTGATACCAGCTCTTCTTTATACATGTGGTAGAATTCAGCTGTGAGTCTGCCTGGTTCTGGGCTTTTTGTGGGTTGGTAGGCTTTTTTTTTTTTTTTTTTTTTTACTGTTTTAATTTGGGAACTCATTATTGATATGTTTGGAGATTCAATGTCTTCCTGGTTCAGTCTTGGGAGGTTGTGTATTTCCAGAGATTTATCTTCTAGATTTTCTAGATTGTGTGCATAGAGGTGTTCATAGTAGTCTCTTACGGGTTTTTATTATTTCTGTGGGAAATTTGTCTTTTAGTATAAGAACTTCTGACTCTGATTTGAAATGTCATACTTGTCAGATACAGGTCTCCTTCCTATTTCTTGATAATATTAAATTCATGTAAGAAGTCAGACTTTCAGGGATAAAAATATCCTAGAAGATAAAAGGGTTTGCAGCTTATGTTGTACCTCAGATAGTCTGACCTAAGTATTTGGAAGTGTTGGGAACTGCAACAGAAACCCTGGACATAATGCCAAGCCTATGCTTAGAGTCCCACATAGGCCACTGCCATTGTATCTACTGCCAGGTTTTAATGTAATTTTAGGTCCCATTTGGAACCTAAAGCAATTACCCTGAGATTTATTCTTGGATATTAGCCGGAACGAGGAGGGAAAAGGAATTGGAATCAGGAAATGCAGGTCATTGGTCACAAAATCAGGATCAAATGCCACTTCCCCAAGGAAGCCTCCATTAAACTTCAGAATAGATACATTTCATTAATATATCCATGAGGTATCTTTTTTTTTTTTTTGGTCCCTTTTACTTTTCCTTCATAATGGTTAGCACAGTTTCTCATGAAATATTTGTGTGATTATTTGGTCTCCTCTTGTAAATCAGAATTCAAGTGCTTTGCTCTCCATTGCATCTGAAACATTCAGCACAGTTCAGGGTGCATAGTTTTATCCAGTATATATTTGTAAAATGAACAAATTAATGAATAACTAAAAATTATTAACATTAAGGTAAACTGGGATTATCACCTGAGTCTCAGATTGTTTTGAGGGTAGAAAAGGGACAAAGATAGCTCTAATTTTGTGATGGTTAGTTTGTCACGATGTGCATTCTAACTTTTTATTAAAAACAGAACTATCCTTGACATCTTGCCCTTTCATGGACATTGGTTGTGATTCTTTACAAAACCTGTGTCCCTAATGTAATAATTGCTTTGAAAATTGAAAATATCACAATTAATATTTATTGATACAAATTTTTCCAGACAATGTTAAACACATAATTTAAACATAGAGTACTAATTTACTTATGTTATTTAAACATTGACCCTCAGGATTCTTGCATTGATGATTTACTTATGGACTTGACAGTAAAAATTACAATTTAAAACTTCTCAATACATTATTGTCCTATGTGTGTGTTCTATGCATTTTTATAATTTTTAACAATTCTCCATTGGATAAAAAATTTGTAGGCTCCATGTACAGACGTGGAACCTTTTCTCAATACTACAAGAAATTTGTAATGTAAGGCCTGCTTTTGCTAAACCTTGGGAGAATAGGAGAATGAAATCAGTAGGTTTAATAAGAGGAACTTGTTATCCCAGCTCCTATCCAAGAATTACTTCCCACTAATATATTTCCATTTTGTTAAAGAATCTTGAATAAGGACTGAGTAGCATGGACGATTTGGTTGCCTTTTGGATCAAAGAATTTCCAGTTCTCTTGACATTCAATTTGAGACACAGCATTGCTATATGTGATATATAACTCTATCCACTAAAAATTATTCACTTCAGGAACTATTTTGTTTTTTATCACCATATTTTTTGTACAAACTTTGTTTTTGAAGCACTAGAGGTATGTTAATGATTCATGTAATTGATGCAGTTTATAAATCTATACAGATTATTTTGGAGAGCTTTCTAAATTATTAAAAATATTTAATTTGCATGAGGTAGTAGTCACTTTTTTGGTATACAGTTCTATGAGGACTAACATATACCTAGATTCTTATAACCACCAACACAGATAGAATTATCTTATGTGGGCCCTTCAAGGTCAGACCGTCACAAAATATAACTTGTGGCTCAACAACTCAACTTCTAGGAATATGTCCAAGGGAAATAAAAACTTGTGTCTACATAAAAACTAGTAGATGAATGTTTATAGTACACTGTGCATAATCGTCAGAAATTTTTTAAATGTTACTATGAACTAAATGTTACCTTAGTTAAATTTTACTTTTTTTATCCAGGATAAGACAATTATCTAGTATATCAGTTGGAAATTGCTTATCATTTCTCATATTCTGAGCATTTGCTAATAGGATGGTTGAGTGCCATTGAATTGATCTAATTTAAGGCACTTGAGTGCAATTACATATTCTTATTCTTCTGTTTTCTAATCTAGGTGCTTGCATATGTATGGAGGGGCCTAATGGATCAGTGAATTATCAAAACAATGAGTAGCACTTGTATCAAGAGACTATTATGCAATTATAATTAAAAACCATTAGTCATTAGAGTTTTTTGTCATTTTTTCCCCTTCGGTAAGTGTTCTTTATTTTCTTCCAGCTCAGTAGGCTAATTCTAAAGAATAATTTTCCAAATGCTCGAGCACACCAACTGTGTTCATGTATTTCTAAGAATTATTTAATAAGGCCTGCAGATTAACTTGCCATAATTTGAGTGGTAACCACGTCCTACACAGTGGTGGCAAAAAAGGCTATACATGCTGGAAGTGATTGACATCTGGGCTTGAGAGGTATCAGGGCCTGAAGAACTTCACTGCAAAAATACCAGAGCATGCACCTCTTCACCTTAGCAATGTAACTAGTTTTATTTCTTTCTAGGAACTGAAGAAAGAATTGAAAATAAGGGCAATGAAAGCCCCATTCTTTAGCCAGAAATATCCTTTCACCTAACAATCTGACAACTAGTTAAAACCCTATCATCTTCCAATTTTATGTGCTAAGAGGATAAAGGTAATAAATTCCCTTGAACTTATTGATTTCCAACTCCAAGTTGAAAGTAGGGGTATAGAAAAAATCAAATCTCCTCTTTGTGGGAAACATCTGCTGCTTATTAACAAGCCAGGAACCAACCATAAAGCAAAGCTCAGGCTTCAAAACGAAGAGCCATTGTAGATAATAAGAAACTAAAAGTAGAGCTACTTACCATCAGCTTCTTCTCATTCACTACCCATCTTCACCACATTCATCTGTCCAAGAGTATTTGACAGTTGTTGAAAATATTGATAAAAGTTTTAAGCCAAATGTTTGCAGGATATTTGGATAATTTTGATTGATTGATTGATTCCTGAATAACTATGCTAGAGGAAAGAGAGACCACACTAGTTTAACATCGAGATTTCCCTGAGTATAGCAGATAAGCAGATTCCTTTTACCTTGAGGCTTCTTTCTCACACTATTCCTATTATGTTACAATCGTCTGGATGATCATGAGACCATTCTGAGTCAGGCTTGGGGTAGGAGAAAAAGGTGAATAAAAATGAAGAATTTAAAAATATATATAAAGGAGAAGAAAAAGATCAAAAGTGGAAGGCAGAAATAAGGAATTCTATGTGTCAAAATGTCTTTTTATCATCCCTAAAAACCAGATTGTTACTAGAGACCCAGTGCTCAGAAAATACACTCCGGTACCCTATGCTAAAACATCATTGCAATATTTTATAGGTTTAAAATGTGTAAAGCAGTAGTTCTCAACATGCTAACCCTGGACCAGCAACATCAATATTACTGGAGAAGTTGTTAGAAAAACAAAATCTCAGGCAGCATTCTTTATGTCATTCCACAATCAGAATCAGGGTGGAGCTGAGGAATCTGTCTTAACAAGCCCTGCAAGTGATTCTGCTGCTGTCCAGACTGAGAACAAACAAGAATTTAGAGAAAGTGGTGTTTCTTTTAATAGTCGATTTCAGATGGACAGTTTTTGAATGGAGATATCATAAAGGTGAAAAGAAAGTAGGCTCCTTGGGGCTATAACTGGGAGTTGCCCAGGGAGGTGGCAGCTATGAGCAAAAATGATCATCTTGAGAAAGCTACAAACCCCAACTAAAATAACTGATGATAGATGAATGGCTTGTGGAATAAACTATCTTGGCCAGGCGGTATGGAGGGGTTGCCAATCAGAAGTAGTGTGAGAAAAGGAGGAGCTGGTGGCTTGAAGGGATTGTTGCAGGAACAGAAAGTCAGGCTACATCTTGTAAAACTGTGATTAGCGTCACACTCCTCTCACTGCCCTTGAACGGATCTTGGCAGTAGAGAAGGTTAGAACCTAGAAGACTCTAACTTTGATTAACTTTTTTTTTTTTATCCTTGAGGATAAATCATGAGGAAACCTATAACCCTTTTGGCCACATGCAAAAAAGCAAGGTAAGCCAGAATCTTTTTAAACTCTCCATTCTCTCGCAAGTGGGGAAGGCATAAAGTCCGCGTGAGACCAGCTCCTCTCCACCTTCACATCCTCCGCATGTGTAGCTCATATGTATCTGACCTTATACATGCTTCTCAGTTTCCCTTTCCCTCCACTCTTTTCCCAACCACTACCCTGTGGTGGGCAAAAAGAAAGCAGAGAAGGCAATTTTGCTCGGTGGTAAGAGGAGTCCCGTTTCCTTTTATGAAGTCCTAAACCAAGTCTTGTGGGGAAAATAAAGGTGGGATTGTACTGACACAAAGCTGGCAAAAGAACATTATCACCAAGTTCCGCTGCACCCTAGATGAAGAAATAAATTCGTTAATCCTGTGGTTATAAGAGTGACCCACACAATGTGACTGGTCCTTCAGAGGCTTGGGGTTAACAGCTGAGACCAACATTCCCTTTGACATGCGGGGCAGTTGTTGGCATACATGTGGATCTGAGTTCATGCCCTGCCAGTGTCGTCTTGACTGTCCACCACAGGAGGCATCTCCCTTATCAGGCCACTTCTCTTGCCAGGAATAACATTAGAAATGCTTAGCCTGAGGCTCTCTCACAGTTTGTGACCACACTTTAGGGTATTTAAACTCTGCAGTAAGATGAAAATGCACAGAGCTCAGC
The DNA here is from genome assembly GCF_028885655.2 of Pongo abelii. NCBI lineage: Eukaryota > Metazoa > Chordata > Mammalia > Primates > Hominidae > Pongo > Pongo abelii. Next base: position 30,029,101 of record NC_071998.2, read on the forward strand.
AATCCCTATGGTCATGAAGCTTCTAACTAATGTGTATATCAAATACAATTCCATCATGTTTAATGAAATGGAATAGAAAAGTGGCCCATATAACTTCACCCATCTGCCTGACCTTCTACTGCTAAAGTACCATGTATTTGAGTGTGCAGCAAACTGAAGTCAAGATTTGGGGACGATGAAGAGGGGTTTATATCACATAAATTCAAATTGCTTATTGTCCTTAAAAGTTATTCAGCTATTCTTCCATGTTCCTAAGTCAGGCATTCTGACTCTTTTCCTTGCACCCCTGTACTTTCTATTCTTGCTATTTCCTAATGCAGAACGATGTACACAGTATTAGATTCCTTTTCTCCAAATATCCAGGCCAGTCTCGCCTTCTCCTAAAAAACCTGTAAAGGAATTTTTCCAAACAAATGTTATTTCCCTCCCTACGAATATAATTCTGGTGCCAGCAATTTTTTTTGTCATGTCACAGAAATTCAGCCTTCGTTCTTTACTGCTGATTTAAAAATCAATTTGACCTGGCCTCTTACATTTGACTTTTTCTCATTCTCTCAAACCCTTCTCTACTCAAATCCACTTTCCCTAGACCAGTGGACTTATGTAATGTCACTCAATTTCACCCACCTCTTTTTTGTTCCATATGTTGTTGTACCTACTTGACTACTAAACCACATGGTGATAAGCTGTGGACAGTGTTAAGATTGGAAGGTACCTTTGAACCCATTTGGATTTATTTCATTTTAGAGACAGTCTGTCACCCAGGCTGGAGTGCAGTGGCTCACTGCAGCCTCGAACTCCTGGATTCAAGAGATCATCCTCCCACCTCAGCCTCCCCAGTAGCTGGGACTACAGGCGCATGCCACCGTGCCTGCTAATTTTTTTATTTTTTTTGGAGTGGCAGGGTCTCATGAGATTCCCCAGGCTGTTCTTGAACTCCTGGCCTCAAGGAATCCTCCCATCTCTGCCCCCAAAGTGCTGAGATTATAGGCGTAAGCTAGCCACTGTGTCCAGCCTTGACTGATTTTAAAACAGTATTTCTAGGGAATGCTGTTGAGCCCATGGTGTTCTGTGGCTATTTGAGGATATTGCAGGGAGCAACTCAGGAAATAAACCTGACTGGGTGGGATCTAGAACCTCCATCCCTATTTGAATCAGAAAAACAGGGATTTTCTCTGCTTTATACATTGAGCTTCCATGTAAGATTTTATTTGGAGCAAAAGGGAGGGATTATAATGCTTGAAAAACAATCAAGTGGTATAATATCGGTGAGGAAAGGGGCCCGGAGGAGTGAGGTCTCAGTGTCCAGGTGTCTAGGTTACAAACTATGTTAGAGCAGAGTCATGCTGACTCAATGCTGTTACAACTCAAACTATCTCCATACAAATCAGTTATACTTAAATTTTGTAATTAAACAGAAAATTTATTGCTAAAATTTAAAGATACACAGGTATACAATTCAGTGGTTTTTAGAATATTCACAATGATGTACACTTTCTGCTTCCTCTATGGACATTTTATATAACTGGAATCATGTAATATGTGATCTTTTGTGAATGACCTTTTTCACTTTGCATAATGATATCAAGATTCATCCCGATTGTAGCATGTATCAGTACTTCATTCCCTTTTATTGTCAAAGGATACTTCTTTGCGTTGATACAGATAACACATTTTATTTATCCATTCATCAGTTTATGGACATTTAGAAGTTTCTGCTTTTTGGCTATTATGAAAAATGGTGCTGTGAATGTTCACATGCAAGTTTTTGTATAGATACTTACCGTTACTTGAGTGTGTACCCAGGAATAGAAATGCTGGGTTATGTGGTACACCTATGTTACCATAGTAACTTTTTGAGAAACTGCCAAACTTTTTCAAACAGGCTGCACCATTTTACATTTCCACCAGCAATATGAGAGTTCCCATATCTTCACATCATTGTCAACACTTGTTGCTATCTGCCTTTTTTATTGTAACCATCTAGCAGATGTGAAGTAGTAGTTCACTGTGGCTTCGATTTGTCTTTCCCTGATGGCTAATGATGTTGAATATTTTTTTCATGTGTTTAGTGTTCATTTTTAAATCTTCTTGGGAGACATATCTATTCAGATATTTTGTCTATTTTTAATTGGGTTATTTTATTATTGAGTCATAAAAGTTCTATATATATAGTCTTGTTACAAGTTATTATTTATAATTTACAAATGTTTATTGCATTCTGTGGGTTGTCTATTCATTTTCTTAATGGTATTATTTGCAGCACTAGTTTTCATTTTGATAGAGCCCATTTTATCTTTTTTTATCACTTGTGCTTTTGATATTGTAACTAAGAAGATCTTAGCTAACCCAGGATCATGAAGATTTATTCCTGTGTTTTCTTCTAAGAGCTTTATAGTTTGTCTATGACTCATTTTGAGTTAATTTTTTTGTGTGTGTATAGTATGAAGTAGGGGTTCAACTTCATTCTTTTGCATATGGATATCCATTTGTCTCGGCACCATATGTTTGAAAAAAAAAACTTTTTTTCCCTTTGAATTATCTGTCAAAAAACAAAAAATTTATTTCTAGACTCTCAATTCTATTCCATTAGTCTATATGTCTGTCCTAATGTCAGTACCACACTGTTTTGATTACTGTTGCTTTATAGTAAATTTTGAACTTGGGAAGTGTGAATAATCCAAATATATTCTTTCTCGAAATTGTTTTGGCACCTTGGGTTCCTTATAATTTCTTTATGAAATTTAAATGAGCTTTTCTGTTTCTGAAAAAAAAAAAAAGTCATGATTTTGATATGTATTACATTAAATCTGCAAATCACTTTGGCGGGCACTGTCATCTTAGCAGTATTAAACCTTTCAATCGGTGAATATGTGGTATATTTCCATATACTTAGGCCTTTAATGTCTTTCAACAATGTTTTAGTTTTGCATTTGTTTTCTTAAACTTAGTTCTAAGTATCTTATTCTTCTTGATGCTATTGGAAATTGAATTTTTTTAATTTCATTTTCAGATTGTCAAATACATTCAGTATTTATATATTTATATTGATCTTGTATTCTGAAATCTTGCTAAACTCATTTATTCTAATAGTTTTTAGTGGATTATTTTAGATTTTTATATATAATATCATGTCATCAACAAAGAGAGATTTTTAATTCTTCCTTTACAATCTGAGTCTTTTCCTTTTTTTCTTCCATAACTGTCTTGAGTAGAAGCTTCAGTGCAATGGTGAATAGAAGTTGTAAGAGTGGAGTTATATTTAATGGATATGTTCACTGATTTAAGAAGGATACAGCTGTGCCTTTCTGGTTGTATTTACATATTATATTTTATAGATATCATCTATATTATATGTATAATATAGGTAAATAGATGGATATTTTTAACACACAAGTTATGACATAGATGAATAAATACCAGAAGGCTGAGAAATATAAGAGAATCATATTAGACTTTAATATTTTCCGTTAGTTTGCAACTCAGCAACATAATCTTTGAGTTTCTCCCTACTTTATCACTTTTCATAAAGCCCACTCACCTTTGCAGACCTCTCCTGAGAGTGAAGGAGATTCTGATGACAAACGATGTAAGATGGGAGCCCCATTAGGACATATAACAAAAGCCCCTGTTTTCAACAAAAAGTGGTCATTCAGTAAACATGTGCTGGTCATTTTCACCATCTAAGCTCGGCAGAAGGTGCCACATGAATGTTGTCATGAGCAGAGGAAGAACTCACCTGCTGAACTTTCTGAACATTAGGCTGTTTATGAGTGACACCGTGGTAAAATGGAAAGAAAAACAAGCCAGGAGCCAGAAAAATGTAGTCCATAATCTTGATTTCTTTTGTGACTTTCACCAGGTCACTTATCAATTTTTATGCTACAGTGAGAACATGTATGTTTGCCATCCAACTGTCAGATGATATGAAAATAAAAAATGATAACATGTAAGAAACCACTGATGTTTCTGCAGCTCCAAGGTATGAGAGTCAGTTTGATGGAATTATCTGTAAAACTGAGAGAAAGAATCCCATTATATTTTCTCCAATGTTTCGGTCTATTTGTCAGGGCATCTGGTGACTAAGACAGGGTTCCCCATAGCCATTTTATCTTAATTATCAATAGAGCCATTTTAATGTTCCAGAAATAAAGATAAGTGAGTTTATTTTAGTGGATAAAATATAACTAAAAGGACATTTTCACAGTCAGATTTACTGTTCATTTTTGGAGTAGTAATCTAGTAACTTTTCTGCTAGTAAGCCTTTACTTGGTTACTAGACTGTTTCTCAGTTTTCATCATGCGTAGCGCTTTTTGTCTTTCCTGCCCTCCTCTTCTACCATGCAATTGTTTTCTGTTCTTCTATAAATGACTCTCCAGGGTGTCTGTTGTTATTTTACATATCACCATTTCCTGGGTTTGGGGCCACTTTGTAACGTGGACTATGAGGCTGTCAACAAGAGACTATAGAACTTACTTTGTTTCTTATTTTAAGGAATTGGGCTGGATGACTGCCTCTGAGTTTGTTTCTGTCTGTACAAGTCTGCTATTTTGTGCTACATAAGTGATTTTGTTTTAAAGAGGAGTTACTAGCTTTATGAAACAGTTGAAAAGCAAACTAACAGACTAGTGAAACACAAGATTGCCCCATTGCTAGTCACAAGGGTCCAGATTGGAAGCATCCCTAGTACTTAGTCTGGTGCCTAACACATACTAGGTATTCAATAAATAATTGTTACATGAATAGATAAAATGAATTAGACTCAGTATATGTGGATTAGCTGCTCTCTACACTTGTTCAACCATAAACATTTGTTAGGTATTGCTGTTTAGTTTTAGGGGAAGGCATTTCTGAGACATGGCAACACTGAGATTGATGTATGATATATCATTTTAGCATGCCATGATCTGCTAGGTAGCTCCTGAGCTGGCTGACTCCTTAAAATGTTTATTTCTGAGAGGATGCCTTAAGAAAGGACATGTAGTGAGAAGTGTTCCCTAAAAGAGTTTTCATCTATCCTTGAGAGATTATTGTAGTCCTACTGGGGCAAAATATGCCATGGTTAAAAGGGTTGGTTTGGAATTAATATGCATCATCATTGAATTCATGATTAAAATTACATTCCATGGCCAACCTAGATTTCCTAATAAAAAAATTCTGTGTCCCTGGAGTTGAGCTTGTGTTCTATTTTTTATACTTCTCATCTAAGGCCAAGGCATTTTATACAGTTCTATAAATTTTCCATCTTGCTCTCAGTGGCTGAATACAAGCTGTATAAATTATTTCAATCCCAAATCATTTGTAAAGGCAATCTCCACTATTTCTCCCTCTGATAGCCCCACTATTTTGATCTCTGGTAAGGATTTTTTTAATCTTAGGTAAGGATTTCTTCTTTTTAATCCTCAGAAGGTTCCCCATTTAAAATTGACTTTGTGATTGTGTTTCAATTTCACATTCAGAGTTTCTTGTTTTGATTGATAAATGTTTGCAAGAAATATAATCTCGCCTTACGCTTTTTTCCATCTCTTTTTTTTTTTTCTTCCAGAAGGAGCTTTGCATGGGTAGCAAAGCTCTCCCGATAACACTGGAAATAAATCCTCATGTCTTTGCCCTGTGACAGGCCTAGACCTTATCATTCCTCCTTTTACCCCAGTGATAATTGCTTATCAGTACATACAGGCCTATTCATATGATTCTGATGCTACTGGGGTTTACATCTTTAGGAAGATAGACAGAAAGTGCAATGCTCTGAATCTATTAATGGCTTTAATAGAAACCAGACAAAGAAGGAATACTGGGCCAGGTTGACTACCTCAAAATGATAAGGCCATCTATGCATTTTTGGATGCTTTTTTATGAAGCTGTTTTTCCTCTGCTCTGTCTTGGTGGCCCTATAAAGGAAAGATTTGAAAAATGCAATTCTGTCAAAGCTGCAATCAAAATAAAAGATTATATATTAAAAATATATTCAAAGTCATTGCCATTTTCACTTCCCTTATCAGCTGAAATGAATCTCAGACAGAAATCACCCCCAACACAACACAGTCAAACAAGCCTACAGCCCAACAAGACATTGGGACCAGCCATATTCTTTAAACTTAAAAAGAAAAGATTGAATTTCTTACTTAAAAAATAAGCATATCAATTTGGAACACTGGATACCAAGTGTCTTAGGATATGCGGAGAATTAGATAGAAACTGTGGGGAAGAAAAGTAGAGGGAAACAGACTGGCAAGAGAAGGGGAAAGGGAAAGAAGAATAAAATGAGGCCCTGAGAAAAGTTCTTTAATCCTGTCTCATTTGTTCTCGAGTCATCTCAGAGAAGTTGGGAATCACAAATGTGATATCCTCGCCAGAGCAGTTAATAAACATGATAACCAAATTGGCTAAGGTTAAAACAGCTACACACAGTTGTAACTTCTAAAGTGTCCCTGGTGGGCACATAACACTATGAAATAGTGGAAAATGCCTGACATGATTATTTGGCTGAGGACCATTGGATTGATATGACCTCAGCCAGTCACATCGTGCAGGAAGTAGAAATTTTATCCAGTTGAGAGTCATGTGTTGCTGGGAAAGCTAGTTAATTATTTCCCTTTTTCCAAGGGAAGGAAACAGCTGTATCCTGCCACTTTCAGATATACTGCCTAATTATTGGCATCAGGGACATTTCCTCTTCTTGCATAGCAAAGGCAGCCTCACTGCATATCTCTAAGAAAAAGCCTCCCATATTCATTACTGTTGATGGTTTTAAAAATCATATCGATAAAAACACAAACCCATTTCTGGAAGGAACTCTTCTTATATACATACCTGCTACCAAAACAGAGATCCCTGCTGCATTCTCCAACAGTGCTATCTCTTACCCATACCTCCATTTCAAACCATCACCCTATTTTGGTGTCTCTTTCTCATTCTGCTACATCAGCTCTCTTACCTGTCTTCAAAACCCAGCCCAATTCTGCTTTCTCTTGAACTCCATTAATTTGTTCAGGTGCCTTTGTTGAGTATCCACTATAAGCCAGAGAATGTTTCAAACTCTGGGAATAAAACTACTTATCACACTATTTATTAGTTGATATGTCATCAACTAATATATCACACTCTTTGCCATCAACACAGTTAAATGATAAATACACTAAATGACTCATCTAATAAGTGTCAGAACCTGTTACAAACTGGCTTACATTTATCAAGAAGGTATGTCTTCTAGTAATTATTTTGAAACTAAGATCAATTCAATTAACTTTTATTGAGCATATACTATTTGTACAATACTGTGCTTTAAGCTGTGAGAGAAACAAAAATCGGATAAAAATCTCTACCTTTTAATGAACTAACAGGCTACTGTCTATTTAAATATACATTAAATTCAAATAATATAATTTATCTTGCCTAGTATTTTAAAGTGTATAAGAAAAACACAGAGTTCAAAAACTTATCATGGGAAATGATTAATTGTTATTATAGAGAATTAGGTCGATACTTCATTTTTAATACAAACCACTGTATCAAGAAAAGCTAGATTAATAAGGGGCCAATTCAAGATGTTCCAAGACAGATATCATACAAATTATAATTCTCATACTGAAGGCTACTTTGATTATTTCATTGTTCTTAAAAAGAAAGCATGTCACCTTTGGGTTAAATTATGTATTCAGTGGGTTCAAATTCACTATTTTTTTCAAATGGCTAGTTAAAAAATATTCAACCGGCAATGTTTGCATTTCCTCAGTGTTGGTACATAGTGGTGTTCAAACAAGAGAAACTCGGTCCCAACCAAGATGACTAGTTTTCATATGCAATAAATCCTCACTTAATGTTGTTGATAGGTTCCTGGAAACTGCAACTTAGGACATATAACAAAACCAATTTTACCACAGACCAATTGATAAAATCAAGGATTAAGTTCTTCTGGCATATTTCTAGTTACAAAAACATCATCAATTGGGAGGCCGAGGAGGGCGGATCACAAGGTCAGGAGATCAAGACCATCCTGGCTAACACGGTGAAACCCCGTCTCTACTAAAAATACGAAAAATTAGCCGGGTGTGGTGGCAGGCGCCTGTAGTCCCAGCTACTCGGGAGGCTGAGGCAGGAGAAGAATGGCATGAACTCGGGAGGCGGAGCTTGCAGTGAGCCGAGATTGCACCGCTGTACTCCAGCCTGGGCGACAGATCAAGACTCCGTCTCAAAAATCATTGAACTTCTAAATAAAGACCTAAAACACCTCTAATAAGTAAACACTGAAATAAATGTGACCTATATATATATATATATATATATATATATATATATATATAGTTAAGAAAAACTAATACAAATAAGTGAGATAATTACTCAATTTTTTGTGAATCAGTGAGTGACAGCAGTTGTTGTGGTAGTGAATTAAATCAAGGAATAAATGTTTGCAAAGCAGAAATTTTAAGGAGCTCCCCCTACCACCAAGCAGTCCAAAAGCAAATAATCACAAATGTGGCAGGATCACTAACTCTTTCTTACCACGTCATTTATTGTCATGCATTTGTATGATTATCATATACTTTACAAATTTTAATTTTATAATAATTCATATTTATTGACTTATTAATTTTTCAATCCACTTTTTCCATTTGCGGGTCACAGGTGGCCAGAGCCCGTTCCAGCAGCTTCACACTCAAGACAGCAACTAACCATGGACAGGATGCCATCCCATTGTAGGGCACACTCACACTTACACTGTGACAGTCACTCACACTGGGATTAGAACACACCACATGATTGAGACACACCAACGAAGCTAATGTGCGCATCTGTGGTGTGTGGAAGGAAACCAGAGTAGCCTGAGAGAACCCAGGCTGACGGGGAGAATGTGCAAATTCCACACACACAGTAGCCCTAGCTAGGAATCGATTTTTTTTCTATCAATGTTATGATGAAATGATGTTGACTGAAATGGCGTTATTCAAGGACTTGTACTTAAATATCTCCATATACATTGGCTTTAAGGGTCTCTGTCAAACAGACTAAGTAGCAACATTACACAAATCCTTACAAAGGGCAACAATCAACAAGAATGCAAAATTATGTGGCACAGCGTGATTTGAACTATTTTAAAAATATATAAGAATATAAACAGATTGGGAATCTGGACAAATGGAAACAGTTACAGAAATGAGAATTTTTTTTTGAATAAGTTCCTTTAATATTACTATAGTGGTTTTCAACAATAGAAAAATAAATAAATTTGTACTATTACAAAGTCTGCTTCTTTCTCAGTTGTGGTACTTTCTAATTTGGAACCACTTGCTGATAGATGAATTTTACAGGCTTGGGTTTGTCATATATGAAACAAACTGAAATACGAGAGGGAAGAAAAAAGAAATGGTGGGAAGGGAAGAGAGAATTTAATTTGGGCACTGACGGTGAGTTCATGGTGGACAAATAAAATATTAATGTATAAATCTGCCCACACTGTCTGCTCCCAGGACCCATCTATCTATGTTCATTGGTTATGTTGCTGGTACTCACACTGTAATATTCAATCTGATTGATCGGTCTAAGTTTAGCCTGAGTGCTGTGACTTGTGAAATAGTAAGTGCTCCTTCCCAAAATGTATGAAAGTTTTGCCATAGGGCAGCTTTTATGAACTTGATTGTCAAATTTTGCTATAAACTGTAATTTTCAACTGTGTGGTGCAGCAAGTTTTTCTCATATCTCAGTGTATAACTTTCAATGTAGCAATTATCAAAATTTTGATAAATACTTGTCATTGCTTGGAGTAGATATTCTTAGAGCATCACAGAAGTTGTAAACATCCTTTTGTGCATCATCCTTTTATTCCTGACTAGATTGTAAGCCTCTTGTAAACCATGATTTCATTCCTAGTTTTTTTTTCAAACTTGAAACTAATAGTAGTTCAGCTGTACTTGTCCTTTTTTTTTGTTTTTTCCTTCCTGCCCCTGCTCTTCTCTGCTTTAAATAAATTTCTTTTCCAAATAGTCCTATCTTTTTCCCTGCACAATGCCTCTGAAAGACTTGCAACAATATAGGAAAAGCACTGCACTTTCGGCAAATAAATCTTGATTTGTAGTTATGTCTGCCATTAAGTAGCACTGAATGTAACACAGGGGCAGAAGATTGGGAGCATATTTTGCAGACTTTCTGGGCCTTAGTTTTTTGTTTTTTCTATATATATATTTTTTTCTTTTGATTTTTGTCTCCTTTGTCATTTTATTTTTTTATTATTATACTTTGTTTTAGGGTACATGTGCACAATGTGCAGGTTAGTTACGTATGTATACATGTGCCATGCTGGTGTGCTGCACCAATTAACTAGTCATTTAGTATTAGGTATATCTCCTAATGCTATCCTTCCCCCCTCCCCCGACCCCACAACAGTCCCCAGAGTGTGATGTTCCCCTTCCTGTGTCCATGTGTTCTCATTGTTCAATTCCCATCTATGAGTGAGAACATGTGGTGTTTGGTTTTTTGTCCTTGCCGTAGTTTACTGGGAATGATGATTTCCAGTTTCATCCATGTCCCTACAAAGGACATGAACTCATCATTTTTTATGGCTGCATAGTATTCCATGGTGTATATGTGCCACATTTTCTTAATCCAGTCTATCATTGTTGGACATTTGGGTTGGTTCCAAGTCTTTGCTATTGTGAATAGTGCCGCAATAAACATACGTGTGCATGTGTCTTTATAGCAGCATGATTTATAGTCCTTTGGATATATACCCAGTAATGGGATGGCTGGGTCAAATGGTATTTCTAGTTCTAGATCCCTGAGGAATCGCCACACTGACTTCCACAATGGTTGAACTAGTTTACAGTCCCACCAACAGTGTAAAAGTGTTCCTATTTCTCCACATCCTCTCTAGCACCTGTTGTTCCCTGACTTTTTAATGATCGCCATTCTAACTGGTGTGAGATGGTATCTCATTGTGGTTTTGATTTGCATTTCTCTGATGGCCAGTGATGATGAGCATTTTTTCATGCGTCTTTTGGCTGCATAAATGTCTTTTGAGAAGTGTCTTTTCATGTCCTTCGCCCACTTTTTGATGGGGTTGTTGGGTTTTTTTCTTGTAAATTTGTTTGAGTTCATTGTAGATTCTGGATATTAGCCCTTTGTCAGATGATGAGTAGGTTGCGAAAATTTTCTCCCATTTTGTAGGTTGCCTGTTCACTCTGAGCCTTAGTTTTCTTATCTGGGAATTGAGAGGCATAAACCAATTGAGCTCCAAGGTTCTTCGTGATCAGCTATTCTATAACTTGTGATAGTCCCTAACATCTCCTGACTTAGAAATTCTGCAAATCTATGATTCTGTTACATCATTTGCTATTCAGGACCGCTCTGTGGATCCCTGGAGGTTGTGCGGAGGTGCCCTGAGGGCTTCTGTGGCATGTGGAAGAGGGCAAGGGGAGCCAAGCTGACTGCTTCAATCAGAACAGCTCACTTTGATCTATTTTAGATATTGGTCTTTCTGAATAAGATTTCATTTGAAGAAAGGATTCTATGGTTAAAAAAAATTTTGTTTGGAAACTTCTGTACTAGATTACGAAAATTCCTTTAAAAATGTGTGAAAACACGTTGATAGTGATTATAGATCCCAAACAGATGATGTCTAGAAATAAAAAGGATTGAATTGCTAAGTAGTAATCAATTACTTGAAAATATTTTGTAAAAGTAATTTGGAATTGTCTTGACAGAAATAACAGCTTTAGTCATTGTTTGAATAAGAAATTGAGCTGGCATGTCAGGATAAGGAGACTAGGCAGGTGGAAATATGTTTTGTATTAATTTTAGGTACTTCACAGTACAGTGGCTCCCAACTGAGAGTCTAGGTAAAATTTCTACCAGGCTAGAGTGAAGAATAATTATGAGAATATATGGCAGTTGTTTTATGTGTACTTTCTTGGCAAATAAAAAACTACTGTCAACTTTATGGTAGTGCCCCCACTTTTAAAAAGTCTATGAAATCCAAAAACGTCAGAACTATTGCTCTACAGAGCTTATCACTGTGTCAGACATTCAGATACTGCTCAATAAATGTTTGTCTGATTGAATATGGTGTCAGGAATGCAGAGATTGTATTCTAGTAAATTAAGTTGATCATTTGATAAGCATGGAACCATGTAAAAGTCCAGTGCCTAAATAAATAATTTTCCACAATATCTTTATTAAAGAATTTAATCCAACTCCATTGACTCAGGCTTTTGAAATTTATAGTGAAGGAGCCAGAAGGAAAATAATCCCCAATCTTCCTTTTCTTTTTCTCCCTCCTTTTTTTCTCCTCCTTTTCGGCTTGTTAATACCGCTCTGTGGCCCCATGACGTGTGGAATCTGTTTCTGAAGACTTCCCAGTAAAGCTAGCATCCTTTTTAATGTTCTTTCAGTGGGAAAATGTATTTCAAGTTACCAAAAAGAGCTTACAAGTTGATTTTGGAGTTGTGCCATACTGCAATTTGAGCACCGCTGCCACCTCTCATCATTTAATAACCCTAACCCTAACCCTCCATAGAGCTTCTTCGGTGAATGTGAGGTATTCAGGTTGTTTCACTCATGTCTAGTCTTTTCACTGAGTTTATCCTGTTAAGTATCTAAAAATCAATGTCACATCATTGTTGCATATCTGAGAAAGAGGTTTTAGAAAACAATCCAATCCCCTCAAAAGCTCATTTCAGGTACTGTAACAATTATTTGACATCATGTGTAGTGGAGCTAATATTGAGTCACAGGAGAATTTGTTATTTAAAATCTATTCTACTGCCTTTTATTAGGTTGGTGCAAAAGTAATTGCGGTTTTTGTCATTTAATGGCATGCATGTGCCATTAATACATGTACCATTTTTATTACCTCTATGTTAAATAATATATATTTAGGAGTTCCCAAGTCCTAGAAGTCAGCATCTACCTCTCTCCTAATCTATAGAAGTCCTTTGGACAGTCAGTCTTTTATTGGACTTAGAGAAGTCAGTGTACATGATAATGGATATCTAATATTTCAAATGAAGACTTCTGGAAGGGCACTCCAGAAACCTGGTGGCAGTCTCTTCCAGGGAGGCAGCAGAGGAAAGAAGTGACCCACTATAAACATACTGTCTGAAGGATGAAAAGCCCAGTGAGTATCCTTTATATATAAGGTCCATCACACTCCCTACATAAGCATCCATGCAAATGCATATGCATCACACAGACTCTCTCTGTCTGTCTGTCTGTCTGTCTCAAGATTAGGCACTGTAATTAAGTCATAGAGGTTTATGAAGTCAAATCTGCAGTTTGTCGGCCAGCTGGCAAGTTACACCTGCACACAAAACATCATCTCTTTCTATTTTCCACCTGAGTCTCTTACCCAGGCATTCCTCCATTATAATTTTTGTGGTTGATGCTTTCTGATTATGGCCTTCCTAAATCCTCTTGGCTTCTCTGTCTTGGCTTTTCAGAGTATGTTGTTGTTGTTGGCAGTGTTGGGGTTTTTTTTTTTGTTTTTTTTTTTTCATTTTTAGTTCTGTGCACTAACCTGGAATATGAGGTCCAGGACCCAATGTGCCTTTCTTCTTCCAGGTATTATTTTAGTTTAGGGTCTATAAATCTTTTGCCTCTTGATTTTTCATTCCTAGGTGCACATAAATTCTCTACTGTGCCAAGATTTTAACCAGATACCAAAAGTAAGAGACAACTCTGGGTCTGACTCTAATCTGCACCTTCTGTAGAACCCTAGGTACTTAAGGCTGGGTTTAGAGTATTTTTAAAATTTGTATGGTGTAACTGAACAACCCACCTCATAATAATAGTTTACTCTTCTCTCTTATGCTCTGGCAGTTATGGGTCTCAGCTGGGCAGTTCTCACTCAATTTCTGTTTTGTTTTATTTTGTTTTTTTGAGACAGAGTTTCCCTCTATCACCCAGGATGGAATGCAGTGGCATGATCTCGGCTCACTGCAACCTCCACTTCCCTGGTTCCAGCAATTCTCCTGCCTAAACCTCCCAAGTAGCTGGGATTATAGGTGCCTGCCACCATGCACAGCTACTTCTTTTTCATTTTTAGTAGAGACAAGGTTTCACCATGTTGGCTAGGCTGGTCTCGAACTCCTGGCCTCAGGTGATCCACCCACCTTGGCATCCCAAAGTGGTGGGATTACAGGCATGAGCCACCGTGCCAGGCCTCAAATTCTTATATATCTGACATCAGATGGTGGCTGAGACTGGAATCATCTGAGGGCATCTTCGCTGGTTCCTGGGCTGGCATAAGTGGAACAGCTGAGAGCTGGTCAGGCATATGCCCCTATGAAACTTCTTCCCATGGCTAGTTTAGACTTCTCCACAGCATAATGGTCTTTGAGCAGTTGGCATTTTTACATGGCAGCTGGCTTCACCGAAAGTGAGCAATTACAAAAGAGTCAGGTGGAGGCTGAAAGGTTTCATATGACCTAGCCTCAGAGTCACACAGCACCACTTTCTCCATATTCTCCATTTCTCTACATTCTGTTGGTCAATGTAGACATAGGCTAGCTCAGATTCAAGCAGCAAGAGAAATAGACCTTACCTTTCAAGGGCCTCTGCATACAGGGAAGAAAGGAATTGATGGCCATCATCTTGGAGACAAGCTACCTCAGTGGGTATCAAGTTCATTATATTAAACATTATAATTTTCAAAATAGCAACTAATTCAGACTGGTGTCCACCTCCCCACCCCCCCACCCCCCCACCCCCCCAAAAAAAGGCTCATATGAATCCCCTTCCTGAAACCCATTTAAAAGATACACCAGTTAAGCCTACATTTTGAAACGGTTAACACCTGCTCCACTGAACATGACTTGGGAAGGAATAATTCGCTTGGTGGCTGGAAAATAAGTGCATTAAATTAGTATTGAACTTGCTTTAGACCCATTTAGTCTTAAAGAGAACAAATCACTGGCTTATCAGTAGTTCACAGACAAGGCAAAAAGATACATTTTTGCAAAGATCTCCATTGTGGTTAAACCCAAGATGGCTTAATTTCAGCCTGATACAGAGTGCAAACTCATAAAAGCAAATTGCCTGCCACATAGTAAGTACACAGTAAAAATTAGCTCTAAGTATTCAATTAAATAGTAAAGAATTACAGTCTGAGCATAAAAGTACTTAGTAATTCATTAGAAAAAATACGTTTTAGGCAGGAGTCTGAGGCCCAACAAGGGGCAGGGGTCTGTCGAAGGTCACACAGCTTTTAGGAGCAGAGCCAGGTTTGAAGTTCATCTGGACTCAGATTTCTCACTTACGACGGGGGGGAAGAAAAGCACATCACAAAGTGCTTAATAACCTGGGAATTTTATCGCAAAGTGAATGACATTATATTTCAGCCGGAGTTTTGCTGAATTCTACAGAGAACAGCTTGACCCCCAATTAATGAGCACGTGCACATCTTAAGTCTTTCACATTTGCCAGGTGGGTGCAAATGTAGGTAATTAGCCCTGACCTTGAGTGGCCTATGCATTTCACCCAGTTACCAATGTTGCAGAAAGTTGTACTGGGCTTTGATTAAATTCAGTATAAAGCCAGCAAGAGTCATTATATGTCAGAAGTAACTGATGGTATTGCAAGGAATCTTGCTGAATATGTGTATATGAATATTAAATTCCTCTTTTGGAGTTTAAAAATTCAATTTGACATAAGAATTTTTGAAACCTGTGTCAGCTAAAGCTGAAAATAATAGCTATGTCGTGTGTGTATGTGAAAATATAAATTTTTAAAAGCATTTATTGGGCTCTTTAAGTGTTTTAATTTTTAATTTTTATTGATACATACTAATTCTACGTATTTATGGAGACGTGATATTTTGCTACAAGCATATGATGTGTAATGATCAAATCAGGGTAGTTGGGATATCCACTACCTCAAACATTTATCACTTCTTTGTGTTTGGAATGTTGCAAATCTTCTAGCTATTTTGAAATATACAATACATTACTGTTAACTATAGTTGCCCTATTGTGCTATTGAACACTAGAATTTATTAATTCTATCTAACTGTATTACCCATTAACCAACTCCCCTTTTTTTAATCTCCTCTTCCCACTACCTTTCCCTGTCACTAGTAACCACCATTCCATTTACTACCTCTATGAGATAATTTGTACATGAGATATTTGTTTTTCTGTGCCTGGCTTATTTCACTTCATATAATATCGTCCAGTTCCATCTATGTTGCTGCAAATGACAGGATTCCATTCTTTATGGCTGAATAGTATTCCAGTATGTATATGTACCACATTTTTTATCTATTTGTCCATTGATGGACATTTAGATTGAGTCTATATTTTGGCTATTATATGAATAGTGCTGCAATAAACATAGGAGTGCAGATATCTCTAAAACATTGATTTTCTTTCTTTTTGATATATACACAGCAGTGAGATTTTTGGATCATATGATAGTTGTATTTTAGTTTTTTTGAAGGATCTTTACACTGTTTTCCATGGTAGCTACACTAATTTGCATTCCCACCAACAATATACAAGTGCTCCGCTTCCTCCACATCCTTACCAGTATCTGTTATTTTCTATCTTTTTGATAATAGCCATTTTAACGAGAATGAAATGATATCTCACTGTGGTTATGATTTGTATTTCCCAAATGAGTAATGATGGTGAGCATTTTTTTTCATTTACTGCAACCTTACTGAATCAATTTATCAGTTCTAACATTTTTATTGAAGTCTTTAGGTTTTTCTAAATGTAAGATCATATCATTTGCAGACAAATACAGTTGACTTCTTTCCAATTTGGATGCCTTGTATCTCTTTCTGTTGTATAATTGCTTTTGCTAAAAGTTTTAGTACTATGTTGAATATAAGTGGTGAAATTGGGCATCCTTGTCTTGTTCCAAATCTTGAAGGCTTTCAGTTTTGCCCCATTCAGTATGATGTTAGCTATGTGTTTGTCATACATGGTCTTTATTGTTTAGAGGTATATTACTTCTAAATTTATACTCAATTTGTTGAAAGTTTTTACCATGCAGTGATGTTAAATTTCGTCAAATGCTTTTTGGCATGTATTGAAATCATCAAATGATCAATATGGCTTTTGTCCTTGATTCTACTAATGTGATTAACCATCTTTACATCTCTGGAATAAATCCCACCTGATGATAGAGACTGCTCTTTTTAATGTCTTGTTCAATTTGGTTTGCTAATATTTTGTTTAGGATGTCTGCATCTGTGTTCATTAAGGATATTGGCATGTAGCATTTTTTATTCGTCTTTGTCTGGTTTTGGTATCAGGGTAAAGCTGGCCTCATAGAATGAGTTTAGAAGTATTTCTTTTTAAATTTTTGTAATAGTTTGAGTAGAATTAGTATTAGGTCTTTCAATATTTGGTGAATTCAGCAGTGATGCCATCAGGGCCTGGGATTTTTTATGATGGGAGGCTTTTTATTACCGCCTCTATCTCATTATTCATTATTAGTCTGTTCAGATTTACTATTTATGGCTCAATCTTGGTAGGTTGCATGTGTTTAAGAATTTGTCCATTTCTTTGAGATTTTTCAATTTATTGGTGTATTGCTACGCACAATTCTCTAATGATTCTTTGTATTTCTGTGGTATCAGTTATAAAGTCTCCTTTTTTGTCTTTGTTTCATTACCAGGAGGTTCAAGAATCCTGGTTCTTAGTGTTACTTAGAGAAAGTATTCTGCCAAGTGACTAATTTAGCCAAAAAAGAGAATTTATTGAAGGCAAATTGAGAGCAGAGAGTTTATTAAGAGAGACGGTATACTCTGAAAAGATAAGACAAAGCAAGCTGCAAGCTGCTTAAGGGAATGGGCCAGCAGCACCCTGAGAGTTCTGCATTGGGATTTTATGATGTCAGCCCTGCCTTAAGTCCCCTACTTCTCTCCCCACCACCTCCCTGCCTAGTCCCTGTCTCAGGCTTGGAGGACCATCAGTTACTATTAGTTGGTGCACATGTGTGGGCCAATGTTGAATATGAATGGTTCCTGCGTTATCTCTTAGGAATTTCTTCATTGACCTTTGCCCCTCCTTAGGCATGCATCTAACTACGTTCCGACAGGTTAAATGCAGAGTGAATGATTACAGGCTTCTTAATGGGTGTTCTTTCTGCCTAGGAACTTCCCCTCCTCATATCCAGCATGCTGGTTCCAGTGGTCCCTGGGGCGTGAGATTTCCCAGACCTCCCTTTTCTCAGGGGCTCCCCTCTCCTGCTCATGTCTAGCTATCTGCCTACTCTAACAATTTTACTTATTTGGTTCTTTTCTCATTTTTCTTAGTCTAGTCAAATGTTTGTCAATTTGTTTAACTTTTTTTAAAAATGAAATTTTCCTTTTTTTTAGTTTCAATTTTATTTATTTCTGCTTTGATCTTTATTTCTTTCATTCTACTAATTTCGGGTTTGGTTTGTTCTCACTTTTCTAGTTCTTTGAGGTCCGTTTTTGGGATGTTTATGTGAAGTCTTTTTTGATGTGGTTATTTATTGCTATAAACTTCTGTTTAGTACTACTTTTGCTGTATCCTATAGGTTTTAGTATGTTGTTTCCATTTTAAGGTGTCTGAAGAAAATTTTTAATTTCTTTCTTAATTTCTTTATTGACTCATTGGTCATTCAGGAGTATGTTGATTAATTTCCATATTTTTTGTACAGTTTCCAAAGTTCCTCTTTATTGATTTTTAGTTTTATTCCATGATGGTCAGAGAAGACACGTAATAAGATTTCGATTTTTTTTTTAATTTGTTGAAACTTGTTTTGCAGCCTAACATATGGTCTGTATTGCAAAATGTTCTAGGTGCTCACAAAAAGAATGCATATTCAGCAGCAGTTGGATAAAATGTTCTGTGTCGGTTTGATTCAATTGCTTATATGTTTGCAGCCATTTACTAGGTACTAGGGGTAAGTGTTAAAATATAAGATTACCTTTCTTGGAGCAATTTATACTTAAAGTAGTGAAGACTAGCACACACATATGTAGACACTAATAAATTACCAATTATTAACCTATATTTAAAGAGGCAGGCATTATAAAAAGAGGAAAATATATCCATTTAGGATTTGTTTTCGACAGGAAAGATTTCATAAGAAAGTTGTGGCTAGATATGGACTTCTGTGTGTATGTGACAGGGTCTCACTATGTTACCCAGGCTGGAAGGCTGGAATGCAGTGGTATGATCATGAATCACTGTAGCCTCAACCTCCTGGGCTCAAGCAATCCTCCCACCTCAGCCTCCCAATATGTTGGGATTACAGGCATGAGACACCATGCCCAGCCTGGGCTTTTATTGATAGATAGGATTGTGACAAGTAGAAGAGTTCGTATGGATATTGTTGTTCATGAGAAACCAACGATAACACTGAAATTATCCACAATCTAAGGTCAAAATATTACCTCAACAAAGAAAAGCTATTTCTTAACTTTGGATACATGTGAAAAGGCAAAGAAAAAGAGGGTGGAAAATCACCAATTTAATATATGACATAAAAGAACTCTAAATTCAACTGCAATTTGAATGCTAGCCTTACCAAACTCCAGAAAATTAGATAGTTAGCATCATCTGTGAAATTAGCATATTAGTCAATATTTTGCATTAACCATTGTCAAGTGATTAATGATTTTTATCCAGACAATGATTGATTTCTACAGTTGATTTCCCATCTAATGACAATACATTCTAGTTAATATAAGGAAAAAATAGCTCCCATAGTTCTCACAAGTTGCCTTTTCAGTGGTATTGGGATTGGTTTGCACATCAATTTCATGTGTCTATGTATAGAAAGTCTGTCAGTTTCCTTTTGTCTATTAGTTTGGTAAGATCCATTTTATAAGTGACGCTTCACACAAGGCACCATTTACTTAGTTAATGTTCCCTCACCAAACTTTCATTTATTACAAAAATAAAGAGAAGGAAAAAATAGAAAACCATCCAGAAATCCACCACCTTAACATAACTTCACTTTCCCTCATTACTTCCTAATGTTTGTCTATATGCATGTATAATGTGTTTATAGTATTGATATAATTTTATTTTTTCACCTTATATTATTAAATTATTTTTGCATTGATCACTCCCTCCTCTGTTCTCCCGTAGCATCTTAGTCTCGCCTTCATTATAACATTTACTGCATTATATAACTATTTTAATTTTTTTGGCTTCTTTTCCTTACCTATGATGATGTTTCCATATAGAGATAGTTTTCTTTGCCTCTGCACTAACAACTTGCATAAAATATGGCACATAGACTCAATAAATAATTGTTGAATAATTTGATGTAAGCGCATACATTACATTGAACCAATACGTCATGATTTATGTAGCCATTGTATCTATGGCTACGTTTTATATGGTTTTCAATTATTTTGCACGTATCCATTGCCCTTCTTGGTATTAGTTATCCAAATATTAGAAAATATAAGCATTTAAGCACGCATATATAAAGTCAAAATGTTGTCAGTGACAGGTTAGAGCAAAGGACTAGAGGGGTATTTTCAGTGAAAATTCATCAACCTGATGGTGAGTTATTTGGGGGCCACAGCCTGCAGTGTTGTCATTAACATCTTTGTCATTAACACCTGACAGAAGCCGAAAAGTTGGAGAAGTGCATCCGAATACCCAGAGTAGTAATTTCCCATAGTCAGGGTTTGGGTTTAGGTAGAGATAGAAGTGAAAATGAGTGTATGATATTGGTGACAACTAGAGTCTTGTGGAAATTGAGAGACAGGTGAAAGCAAATTGGGATCAAAGGCACATTTTTTTAAAAATGGAAGGCAGCTCAGCTGAATAGTGACAGGTATTGAAACATATAATATTTTAATATGACTGCCTAGTTCTCACAAAACAATGCAAACACCTACCAGGACTTCCTCTGACATAAAATAATGCATATTTCTCACTTTTTGTCTTCTAAAATGTTCTATCCATAGGAGTCTTATGAGATGGGAGAAACAGCTAGTGGCAATGGCTGCCAAATGTAAAGTTATATGGTCCATATGTTTGCATGATCAATATTTTACCTATGTTCCTATGTGTTTGAAGTTGCCCTTGACATTGTCAGCTCCTCTTTCTGTCTATATCCTTTTTGGGGGCAACAACCTCCAATGTTCTAAAAATAAGGATGCCTTGACACCTGGCATCTGCCAGGTCTTGAGAGAGCTATGCTAATTATGGCTGCCACTAAAGAGCCCTAGTGAAGCTCCAAACTGTCTTTGTTTTGATTTATCATCTGAACACAGATTGCGAGGGCTTATGGAATAACCTTGAAAGGTCACCTATCCACTTGCTTGCACTGAGGTAAAAAGACCAAAGCCACAAGCAAATCATCAGGGAGAGAAAAATTACTCTCTAAGCTCTTCAGAGAATGCTGTAGACACCCTCAATAACTCAACTCAGTATGGAAAAAAATCCTTTGTTGTTGTTGTTGCTGTTCATTGTGTTCAACCAGATTCCTTACGTAGTAGTGTGAGTACCTGAATCTAAGTGCTTTGAGAAAGAAAAACAGCTTAGAATAATCATTAAGGTTTGTATAATTTTTCCTTGATTTTCATTGCTGGCATTTTCAGAGTACCATTCCCTTTTTTGTTGGCTTTTCTGTGTAGTATAAGATCTGTGCTGGCCCTGTCCTGCCCAGTTGTATTTGGTAAGACTTAGGCTGAGAGAGGCTGCCTACCCCCGTGGAAAGTGGCTATTTACACCAGAGATCCTGAACTCCCTGGTTTCTTCAGGAGAGCAAGTTCAGCTCTTAGCTTTTAGGCACACTGGGGAAAATGGATGCCAGATAGCAAATTAGTATGGGATCCCTGTTTTCATGACAGCTTTAATGACTTCTTTTTACAGGGAGCAAAGCCCTTGATGCCTGCTTGGCAGAGATGGTGTAGTATATCAGAGTGGTTAACCACACAGACTGTGTGTCAGGCAGACCTAGGTTTTCATTCTGACTCTTCCATTTACATTGGTCAATACACTCAACCACTGAATGCGATAACCTCCTCTACTGTGAAATAAGGGTATTATTTTTTCTCCCCACAGGAGTGTTAAAAAGACTCATTTTGATGTAATACATAGTTTTTCTTTTTTTTAATGCCTTTGTTCCAAATTTTTAAAATTGACTACTTCATATATTATATTCCATTGGCTGTAGCTTCGATGGTAAAGTTCACTATTGAAGTTAAAAAAATAAATAAATAAATAAGGGGGGGTGCAGATTGAGACCATTGAGGTGATGCTTTTTGCAGAGATACTGAAGCTCAGCAACATTTCTAAAATATATCCAATGTGCTGAGGAACATAAGCCATTGTGTCTATCCTCTATCTATCTGAGAGTTCTGTATATATTATCATCAATCATGAACAGATATTTAATCAGTCAGAAACCAGTAGTGGCAAAGCTACATTAGATATGATACCTGCCTTCAAGGAATGCTCATTCTATTATGTTGAATCTTGTTGAAATGCTGTTTTTGTAGATCAAAAATGGTAGAATATTGGCAATTTCATAAGATTCAGCCTAACACTTGGACAATGTATGTGTAAAAATCAGTTAAAATGAAGTAAGCAGTGCTATTTGCTGAAGGAGAATGATTTTAATACTAACAATTCATTCAAAGGAATGATTGCTTAGTACACACTAGAGCAATAGGGAATGATCCATCCAGACTTGTGGCTTGATTGAGGTTCCTAGAGCTGGAACCACTTCTCATTCCTCCTCTCTTCTCTTCTCTTCTCTTTCCTTCTTTTGAGCTTAGTCCAACTATTGTTAAGAACATAGAACAACAGTTTTAGGGGAAGAGCAAAAGACTTGAAATCATAAAACCTGAGTTCAAATCCCAGTTCTACAACTTTCTTGCATGAACTTCATCATTAACCTTTCCAGGTTTCTGTTTCTTCATTTGGCCAAAATGAGAAAAATAACCAGTCTTGTTGGGGTGAGAACTAAATGGGTCAATGTGTTGTTAAAGTGTGTAGCACAGTGTTTAACTCATAGTTATCTGTGTTCTCTTGTTCTGGACATAGGTCTTTGGTTCCAGCTGTGCATAATCATAATGCAGTTGCTATACATATATGGTAATGAGGCTAGCTTTCTGGATTGGCCTAATGTCTGCCTGAGCATTTCATCCCCTAGTGCCTGCCAGAACTTTCTACTCATGATGTAGTTCCTTCTATAGTTCCTCCCATATTTTCTGTATTCCTGCACACATACACACACACACACACACACACACACACACACAGCATTCACTCTGTTATTCATTAAATAAGTACTTCTTAATCACAAACTATATGCTTTGAAAATGAGGCAATAGGTACGATAAAATCCCCATCTGAATGTATCTTATATTTTGTTGGGAAACTAGGCAATCCAAAATGAACAAATCAGCATACAGTAGAATTCCAGGTAGTGACAGAGGCTTTGAATAATAATGAATCAGAAGACTAGCAGAGGATGATGAGCAGACCCTTGATGGGAATGCTGAACTTAGTGAAAGAACAAGCCATGCAAAGACCTGGGTTAGAGCTTTCCAGGGAGAAAGGAGGACTGCAATCTCCCAAGGTGGAGAAGGTTTGGACAAGTTTTAAAACTATCAACAAAGCTGGGTGAACTGACTGCTCTGATTGCTTTATGGGAAACAGAAGGCTTAGGTTGGTGAGCAGTGGTAGAGGAAGAAGACTGAGAGGCTGCTGCAGTCATTCAAGCAAGAGATAATTATGGTGTGAACTAGGGTGGTAGCAGTGGAAGTGATAAGAATAGTTTCATTTTTTTTTCTTTTTTAAGGTGAAGTGATCAATCTAGTTGCTGATTAATTGGATGAGGGTGGTATGAGAAAGACAGGAATCAATGATAGCCACTGACCTGCTCTGAGCAACTGGATGAACAGTGGTGCCAGTTATAGAGATAGGAAGAGTAGAGAAAAAAGTCTGTAGGGGAGGTCAGATGAACAGTGGTGCCAGTTATAAAGATAGGGAGAACAGAAACAACCCCATCAAAAAGTGGGCAAAAGATATGAACACACTTCTCAAAAGAAGACGTTTATGCAGCCAAAAACACATGAAAAAATGCTCATCATCACTGGCCATCAGAGAAATGCAAATCAAAACCACAGTGAGATACCATCTCGCACCAGTTAGAATGGCAGTCATTAAAAAGTCAGGAAACAACAGGTGCTGGAGAGGATGTGGAGAAATAGGAACACTTTTACACTGTTGGTGGGACTGTAAACTAGTTCAACCATTGTGGAAGACAGTGTGGCAATTTCTCAAGGATCTAGAACTAGAAATACCATTTGACCCAGCCATCCCATTACTGGGTGTATACTCAAAGGATTATAAATGGTGCTGCTATAAAGACATATGCACACATATGTTTATTGTGGCACTGTTCACAATAGCAAAGACTTGGAACCAACCCAAATGTCCATCAATGATAGACTGGATTAAGAAAATGTGGCACATATACACCATGAAATACTATGCAGCCATAAAAAATGATGAGTTCATGTCCTTTGTAGGGACACGGATGAAGCAGGAAACCATCATTCTCAGCAAACTATCACAAGGACAAAAAAACAAACACCACATGTTCTCACTCATAGGTGGGAATTGAACAATGAGAACACTTGGACACAGGAAGGGGAACATCACACACCAGGATCTGTCATGGGTTGGAGGGATAGGGGAGGGATAGCATTAGAAGATATACCTAATGTAAATGACAAGTGAATGGGTGCAGCACACCAACATGGCACATTATACATATGTAACAAACCTGCACATTGTGCACATGTACCCTAGAACTTAACGTATAAAAAAAGAGAACAGATTTGTGGGAAAGTCAATTTGGTTTGGGATTATTTTTGTGTGTGTATATATATATTCAAAGAGTCATAAATGAATCTGGATACTTGATTCATTTAAGTGGAATTTTAGGGCTCCACATGAGTTAATTGGATCCTTCCAAGCCACAGTCTGAGAAACACAATAGCATTCACTTACAAGGCCAAGGAGTTACCTACATATACAACCCCACTTCTCCCATAGTCAAAAATAGTTGACCATAGTGAGATGGAGTGAATGCTTTACTTTGGCATACAAAGCTAACGTCTTCAAACCAAATATCTTGTTTATTTAATCTAACAGTGATCTAGAGCTATTAGCTGTTTGGGGTACAGTACTTACAAAGCTAGAATTGAAAGTCTAATCTATGCTTAAAGCAACTAGCTTTTAAAGTCAGCGAGGCACAGTGACACATACCTATAGTCTCAGCTACTCAAAAGGCTGAGCCTGGAGGATCACTTGAGTCCAGGAGTTTGAGCCCAGCCTAGGTAACATAGTGAGAACCTGTCTCGGGAAAGGAGGGAAGGAGGAAAGAAGCAAGGAAGAGAGGAAGGAAAGTCAGGAGGGAGGGAAATATCCTGACTAGAGACATATTTAGCCACATTGGGAATGTTGATAAGGAAGACTCAAAACTAATAACTACTTATTAAGAATATTTGCTATGGGAGAAATTTTATTCATTTTAGAAGACATCTACTTTCATCCTCATAAATACCCCTTTAAGGTTGGTTTTTTAGCCTCATTTATTGAGCAGTTGACTGGCATGTAGAAAGGTTAACGATTTTGCTGAAACTCACAAAAAAAAAAAGACGATAAGTGAGATGGAGTGAAAAAGTGGGAATTACTATTCCCCACCTTATCTCCATAGGAAATAGCCCAAGGAGCAGGTCTTGCTGACTGAGTTGAGGAACTGATGTGCAGGGAGCCAGCCCTCTTTTATGCTCTTCCTCTTCTTGGATAGTAGGAGAACAT
Organism: Pongo abelii; assembly: GCF_028885655.2. Taxonomy (NCBI): domain Eukaryota; kingdom Metazoa; phylum Chordata; class Mammalia; order Primates; family Hominidae; genus Pongo; species Pongo abelii. The sequence continues at coordinate 30,054,874 of NC_071998.2, forward strand.
CCCCAAAAAGATACCATGTACTTTCTCCTTTCTGTATAACCCACCCTTCTCTAGCTCATTTGGCCAGTCTTAAACATCATGTCACAAATGACCATTACCATGTTGATTTTGGAATGTATACCTCTACATCTTTAGGAAACTAGTTTTACAGCCTTTGTGGAGAAAGTGCTCAAGGAGGGATGAGCACTTTCCCTGATACTCCAGCCATGATCTGTTTGCACCTACCTTCCCTCAAAGTCAGACCTGCAGTCCCTTTCTTTCCTGTGCATTCTCATGCAAGAACAGAGAGAGGCTGTCAGTTTTTCCTAACATAGGCCCTTAGGAAATATTGTTGAATGAATAAATAGTACTAGGAAGCCCCACTCCTAAAGGCCCTACTCCTAAATGGTGCCCAAACGCTGCGTATATAACCTGAGAGTACTAAATTCACTACTGTGATGGCTGTGGACAGCTTACCTCCTCTTGCCCTACTTCCACGGGTCACAGGTGCTAATTTCAAAAGTACTCAGTCCCTTTGCCCCTGTTATTTCTTAGTTTTGTTTTTCCTTTTCTTTTTTGTTTTTGTTTAAAGATGTCCTGAAGATTAACTGGGGTGTGTGTGTGTGTGTGTGTGTGTGTGTGTGTGTTGAGTTGGGGGATGTGGTCACTGGAAAATGTCACATGGGGTAATGGACCATCTTCTGTCTCTTTTCTGTCTTCCCTGGCTGTTTTTTTTTTTTCTCCTGTTCCCCCTCCAGAAGCCAGCTCCACCCCAAGGTTTGTAAGCAAGAATTCTGCCTAAACCAATTTCCTCAGGGTCTAGTCATCTACCACCCAGAAGAAATACTTTCCCCAACAAGGAAGTTTCCTTTCTAAAAGGAATTTCTGAGAATAACATTGTCTCTCCTTTGTTATAAATGTGATTGTGGGAGTTTTCCAGTGAGAAGTGTCTTGGGTTGGAGAGGAAATTGAAAATCCTCAGTTCCAGTCCATCAGAATGACAAAATAACAAGTTCAGTTTGATTTTACCATCAACCTCTCGCCATTGCAATTTTCACCTCACTGGAGTCTGTCTGCACTTGATATCTCATTCACCTTTCTTCTACTCTGTTTGCTGGGATATTCAGGATGGCTTGGGAAGTGTTGGGGAATTTCAAGGGGATTTTGCTTGTTTAGGCTACCTTTTTCTCTCAGCCAGTAGAATCATAGTAATACTCATCATCATAGAAGTAATAATAATAAACACTAATTGAAAACCATAAACATTTACCACCTACTGTATGCCTTATCTTGTACTAAACTTTTTCTTGTGTTTTGCTAATTAATGTGAAAAATCCCCCTAAAAATTATCCTCAAATGACACAGATGGGAAAACAAAGATTCAGGAAATTGGTATTATTAATTTACTCAAAGATGCACAGTTAAACTGTTCAAGCTAGCATACAAGCCAAGGGCTCCTGAGTCCAAATGCAATGTCTTATCTGAATATGAAAACAAGAGGAGAAAATTGGGGATATCCTAACCTTTTATGTTGGATGTACACTGTAAATTTTATGTTTGATGCCTTGTTGTAGAGCTGTTTAATTTGAAATACTATTTTGATTGACCAAAATTATTATACTTTCACATCAAAGTAGATTCAGAACCAAAAAGAAGTAGAAGAAAAATACATGTTGTGTATACATGATGCTCGTGGTTGATGTGTTATGACACTCATCTTGAAGAGTGAGAAACTACTGGTAGACACACCTTCTTTCCTCATTCAGAAAAGAAGAATGTCATAACAATTCTGTTGTCTCATTTCCGTGTATTTATATCACACCTAAACTGTTAAACTAAAATAATTCAGAGTGCAAAGAGAAACATGTGTCTAATTACTTTTTTCAAAACAGAAGTGCTTACTTCAGTTCAACCTCTTCCCCTAAAACTCTATTGTTCACAGCATTTACTTCATAAGTAAATACGCTATTTCCTTTTCCTGCCTAAAATATAATGTGATAATTACAATTTTGTGACCTTGGGCAAGTCATTTAAACTCAAAATTTTCCTCATTTATAAAATGGAGATAATACTAATGCCACCACATAGGGTGTTATAAAGATTTTTTTAGAAATAGATGATGAATATAAATTCATTATCACATGTTAGATCTCAGTAAAAGCCAATCTCCTTACCTTACTCTGCTTCTAGAATGTAAAATTCTAAAGATCAAGAGCCAGCTATGACCCCTACTCCAGAGCTAGGAACACAAAATGAATTAAATATTCTATTCTGCTGATTTTGTCAGTGATCTATAGTAGAATTCTATCTCCTTAGCCCATAAAAGAGCAATGCTCTTTATATATTCCCTCAGACCACAATCCAGAGCCCAGAGCTCAGGCTTATAAATGACAGCAGGTGTGTTTTCCCTTCTAACTCAGAGCTTTGAAGGAAATTTTGACGTAGGTATTTACTTAACAAGACAGTGTTCAGAAGACCCGATTCCATTTGCTGATACCATTTCACCACTAGATTTCAACCAGTTGAGCTACAGTTCACTGCTCACCTATTAAAACCTGGTTGATTCTCACATATGAGATGCATTGGGAAGGTCCACATGCAGTCTTCCACTGCTAAGAAGATGAAGCCAATGATTGTTGTAAGGCTCATAAACCTGTTACCCTCATAGATCAATTTCAGAGCAATTGTGCTTAAATGACTACAATCCAGGCAACCAAGAATAATTTCGAAACTACTCAAGCTGGCATTACTCAATATTATGAAAGGAACAACAAATCTCTGGTAACTTAAAATCTTGTTGTTCTGTTTGTTCTTCCCAGTCCACTGCCCCACATAGTACAGCTGCCTTTCTCAACCCATGAAAACTCCACAGCCCTTGTTTTCTCTTTCTTCTTCTTGTCGTCTACTCTGCCATTTTTCTATCATTCTTCCACTGTACAGCTCTGGAACTGTGCAAGACCACACCCATCTTGGAGGACAAGAAAAGGAAGACTCTGATGTAGACCTTGCCAGAAGTTTCTGGTAGGAAAGCAGAGAAAAAACTCTGGGATAACTCAAAAATTAATAACTAATATCTTGGCATGTGACAAACTTAAGTATGTGAAACAAACCATGGTGGGAATTGCGAAAGGAATGATGAAATCTGGTCGGGGAAAGTACCAAATTGGAAGTTTGAAGTTTTATTCTCACCTTTTTTTGTGCCACCAGTTAGATGTATGAACTTTGAAGGGTGATTTTACCTCTCTGATTCTTTATTTGCTTTCTTTTAAGAAACTCCTTGGAAACCAAGGCTTTTCATAGTAAGATAGAATGACTGATATAAGGTCACATAGTTAGTGGGTATGCAGGATGGCTCTAGGAAAGTATCATGTCTTTACATGCTTTTGCATCTCTGGTACCTACCAACGGGGTCCTGGCACATGGTAGGAATTCAATGACTTTTGGATGGATGATGACTTGTATCTGGGTTTTCTGAATCCAGGATCAATGCCCTGTGTCCTACTTGGTGTCTCACTTCCTCACTGTGCCTCTTTTCTGTTAAGGTCCCACCTACTTCAAATGATTGAGAACTTCCAGTGTGTATTTATGATATGGGACACCAGTGTACACCAGTCTCATTGTCTTGATGGCAGTAACATCTCTACTATTAACTAATGCTTTTTATGTAAGCATATAAATTCATAGAGCTTCTAAGATGCAGGCATTTCATATAACTTGATGGTAAAATTTGTAACCATTGCTCTGAAATTATTTCATTTTCTCTGAAACATAAAATGTATGTATACAATTATTGTTAGATTAGGATTTATGAAAATGTTTCAAGGGCAACTTGAATGTATTTAATAGGAAATTATTTTTCCATATTATATGTTTTTATGTGTTCAGTTCATTGTGGGGAGAGGCAAGGTCACTGAGGAGTATAAGTAGGAAAGACAGAGTATGTATTGTGTGCTGCATGTACAGTGGATTGATAACATGTATATAGCACTTTACAGTTCGTAAATGTATGTGAAGCCCTTTACATACATTTTTCTCATTAACTCCCCTCAACCATCATGTAGGGTTGATATTAATAACCACCATTTACTAATAGGAAGCTGAGGCTAAGTAAGCATCATTGAAGTGACTTGTCATCCAAGATCACAAAGCTATGGCTAAGATTCATATCCAGGTTCTCTGCTGTCAGCACAAATCTTAAACCAGCATAGGGTAGTTCAGAGAAGAACCTCTTTAATCAGATTACTCAGTTTTAACATCACAGTTTTGCTACTTATTAGCTGTGTGAGCTAAATAAGGCAAGTTACTTAACCTTTATATGCCTCAGTTTTCCATTCACAAAATGGGATGAGGATATAACCTACCATACATGGTTATTAAGGGAATTGAGTTAATGCATGTGAAGTTCTTAGAACCTGATATGTAGGAAACACTTAATAAATATTAGTTCCTGTGTGTTTATCTGTATGCACATGCATGCATGTGTATGTGTTTATATGTATGTCCGTGTGTGTTTACGCTGAACTGTTTCTTCCATTTTTGGAACTCTCACAGATTTACTTCTGAAGTATACTTCATTTCCTTTATACAAAAGAGCCCATTCCTAGTGTCTGGCTGATTATAAGTTATGTGTGGTGTATTTATGAGGTGATTGAGAGCATGCATCTGACCATCCATTTGGGAAAAGGGTCCCAATGTGTAGAAGAGGAACAGAGACAAACCTCTGACCTCTAATGTAATCTTCACTAAAATGCTTCTCAGATAAAATCCCTACACTTCAGGAGCTGATTGCCACAGTAACCCTGCAGCCTACTAAATGTAAGGCAGGCTGTAATTTAAAATTTCATGCAGGAAGGAAAATTCTGTTTTCACAGAGACTCTGTAGATTAAACACAAGACAAGAGCTTGGTGTCTGCCCCATATGTGAAGTACAGAATCAGACGGTGTGGCTTTTGAATTCTTTCCTGGTCAATTTTATTGATTAAACCTCAAACTAACGTGGTGCATGTTGCTTGGATGTCTAAAATCAGCCTTTGAACAAAGTGAGAACACTATATCCAAATAGTCAGGGAGTAGAAAACTTCAAACTACTATTGTATTTGCATTGTAGCTTCTAAAAACCAAGGGGACCAGTCTCAGAAGGCTTTAGGGTCACATGTGCTAAACTCTATCATTTTACTTGGAGGAGCCATGTTTTTCTTTCTGGCCCTTCACTAATCTAGATGGACATGAAGATCTGCTCTCTGAATAAGAGGGGAACAACAGCAGTCCTTAGGTCCTCCTGGGTGGGTTATAAGAGTTCCTGAACTGCTGGTATAGGAAGTTTTGTGTGTTTTTTTGTTTTTTTGGGTTTTTTTGCCATCCTCATCATTTATCCTTTCATATCATCTCCATTCAAACAAAACCATACTTCAAAATAACCCTTATTCTGCCACTGGGAAACAGTGTGAGGTTTGCAGAAATAATACGAACTTTAGTGTCAAAGAAAACTAGATCTATTTGAGCTCATGTTTTGCTTTTTATTATCTGTGTGATAAGGGGAAAGTTACCTAGCTGTTTTCTGCCTCGATTTTCCTATCTGCAAATGGAGATAATATTATCTTACAAGGTTGTTAAGAGGACTAGGTGAGATTAAAACATGGGAAAGTGTTTGGCACATAATGGATATTTAAATGTTAATTCAGAGAGAGAAACAGAGGCAGGAGTATTAACTGGCTTTTGGAAACAGTGGAACTTCTGGAAAAATATACATGGATGTCTGACTTGTTAATAAAATTTTAATTTGACTGAGATCAATGAAAAGCCCATGTGTTGAGTACAAATACATACTCATCAGCAATCCCAAGGAAAATCCATCAGGGTTATTTCCTTTCATTCAAGAGCAATATCAATATTGATCAACTCTCCTAACTGACCTGTGGTTTGCTTTCATACATTAAATTTCTGTTCTGCACACAGGGCACAAATCTTCAAATTGCCTTTTGTTCCTAATTCATTACGTCACATGAGAAACTAAACATAAACAGAGTCCTCACCAAGGAAAAAGTACCACTTAAGAAGCACTTCCCCTATTGCTTTATCCCCTCAAGCTGCCTGAGCTTCACTGATGACCTGCGCAAGGGCTGAGGGAATATCCTCACCCATCCCAGATAGGCCAACCTCTCACTTATGAAATCAAACCATCTGCATGGCAAGGTCAAGAAGCAGTCCCCTCACTGAGGACCAGAAATGAACAGCATACCAACAAATGAAAAGAGAATATTAGGCTTGATGACACAAGAAGGGCTGGAAAAATGCCAAGGCAAACATCTGCTTAGTAAAGATGGTTAAAGACATGCTAATCATCTTGTTAGCTGTGGTCAAAACATTGAAGATATTCCCTTTAAAGGCAATAGCAATATATTCTGCCTCCTGAACTTGGAAGCACTAAGTAAATAAATAAATGTATAACACTTGATGGTCAGAAGCTTGGACAGTTTGCCTCCAATTGCTGTGCCTTACCATGTTTTTCTGGAAAGTTTTTCTGGAAAATCCTTTCAGGGCCTCAGATTCAACCTGCAAAATGCATTATTAATTAAAAATTTTCTTACTAGTTTATTGCCAGGGAATTGAATGAATAAATGGCATAGAAAGGCACTTAGCATCCTGCATGTTTGAAGGCCTTATAGCTAAAGCTGTGTCTTTCTCGATCTGTGTTTCAGACTGGCTTCTTTACTATACATTATTTTGTTTCTCCTGGCTAAGCAGGATCCTTCCTTTGCACCTTTGCTTCTCAGTATCAAGGCAAAATTCTTGCCTCGAAGTGAGGTATTAACTAAAGCACTCTGAACAGCTGGTGTTGGAAATAGTTACTATGCACCTTAAGTCCTGTCCCCTTCATATCTCAATACAGGATGGGACCGGAATCCAACCTCCATAATAGGTGAGAGATGGTGACTACCCACATGAGATATGATTCTTCCTCCTCCTCAGTTTTATGGACAGAAAATGACACTGGTTTTTCTCAGTTATCATTTACATTAAGGGTTTAGTTTGCTTAATTCGGAGCAAGAACTAATTATTTCCTTTGAAAGGCTTTTTCCTTTAATATGCAATAATAGTGGTTTTCCATTTCTAGTAACAAGAAATCTTTCCTTTTATCATTGGCATTGGTATCAAAGGATCACAGTGGAATGCTCTTCCAAATTATAGTGACATTGCAGGGGTGAACTATAGGGGAAGTAAATATAGGATTCTGTTTTATGTAAAGATTACATACTTTTCCATACCTCTGTTTTCCTTTTTCATTCATGTAGATTACTAGCAGGAGGAGAATATTAAACAGTGTAAAATATAATTTGCAAGATAACGTAAAAACTACTTTATTAAAATATGTATATATATTTATGCACACAATTATTTAATTCCAGAGGCTACCCAGTTTGGTTCCTTTAGGTCATATATGAAAAATAAGGAAGAACTGACTGCCCCTGGATCACCAAGTGATGCAGTGACCAGGAGTATGCCAACCCTAGGCCTTTCAATTTAACTGAATTTTCTTCCCATACATGTTAAGCTCATAGAAAACCAAACAAAATAAAAGATAGAGATTAGTAACTGAGGACCAGTAAGATGGAAGTAAGGATGGCAAATCCTGGTACAAGAGCTGCCACTACCTCTGCATTGCTGATTGACCTGATCCTCCTTCCTTGTGAGCCCACACACTCAGCCTTAGATGTCATCTCAATTCAGTGGCTTCAGGTGGCCATTCTCACTGATTACTGTTCACAGCTCACAATGTAAAGCATACTTTCTATTTCTGGTTTAGCAATTAAGTATATGGGGTTTAGAAAGGGACTGACCAATGTTCAAATTCCAATTCTAACATTGATTAACAGTGTGACCTTAAATAAGTGACTTAACTTCTCTGAGCCTTGAACTCTTTTATGAAACAGAGATAACTATTTTTCTCCCAGTGTTGTTAGATAATATATGTAAAGTGCTTAGCACAGTGCTTAGCGCATAGTAAGTTCTCAATGATATCAATCCAGTGGTCCAAAAGAATCAATAGCTTTTCTGTATTTTCCATTTTTCAACATTGCAACATTAGCTGTAGTAAAATGTGTGTGGGGAGAGTTTTACAGAGGTATCCGATGGTGTCTTAGGCCTTGGTGTGCTGGATTCTATATTAAAGGCAAGTATAAATTGGTCTAGGAGAGACCTGTCTTAGTCTGTTTAGGTTGCTATAACAGAATGCCATAGACTAGGTGGCTCGTAAACCACAGAAATTTATTTCTCACAGTTTTGGATAGTAGGAAGACCTTCATGAAGGCACCAACATATGTGGTATCTGCCGAAGGCCCACTTCCTGGTTCATAGACAGCATCTTCTCCCTGTGTCCTCACATGGTGGAAAGGGCTGAAGGAGCTTTCTGGGGTCCCTTTTATAAGGGCACTAATAAACCCATTCATTAGGACTTCACCCTCATGACCTAAACGCTTCTCAAAGGCTCCATCTCCAAATACCATCATATTGGGGGTTAGGATTTAACATATAAATTTTGCAGTAATGCAAACATTCTCTCTATAGCAAGACTCCATTTAGACATAAATCTAGTTATTATAATCTGTTTGATCCATTTTCAGACACATGTTCAGTGTCCCTCCAGACATCTGTTGCATTGAATTGCAGTTTGGCTAAAGATGGCTCATTTAGAATCTAAAGAAGGCTGAAGAGTTTTTAGAATTCAGGATAGGATCAGTGCCAAAGCTGATTCTGGAGCTGAAGTGTTCTTACATTTCATCCCAGGAGCAAAGGCTGCAAAGGACAAAGAACCCACACAGTATAAGCAGGTCCGAGAGGCTCTTTCATTGGATGTCCTTTCCAGTGACATCATTCAGCAAGAGACTACACCAAAAATGATGTTTTCATTGACGCCTACTGGGGCTTGTTTGCAGAGCCAGAATCTGGGACAAATGGCTTGCCTCATCTCTTAATGCCTAGCCTCAGCACTTTTTAAATATGAGATCTATTTCTTTCCTATTAAAAATCAAAACAGTTGCAGTCACCCTTTGACATGAATTGTTTTCTGTTTTGTTTTTTTTTTTCTGGGAAGCATTTTGCCAATGTGAGGTTGTCAGATAGCATTGGATAGTGACATATTCAGGCTCCCATGTGATGGGAGAAAAGTTTAGAGATCACTTTAAATATTTCACTAACACAGTAGTAAAATATTTAAAATGTGTATAGTGATAATGCTGCTGTTTAGTATGCTCACACTCCTTTTTTATTTCTAATAAAACTTGTCTTCTGAGGATATGCAGTCAAGAGCTCTCCCTAGAATGTTATTTATAATAGATGCTTCTGAATAGATTATTTTTATTTATACTCATAGTCAGGGAGTCGTCGTAATCTGAAGAAGTGCAAAAAGTAATTTTCTTTTGAGGCAATAAGGGTAAGCCCACCCCCCACCCGGCCCCACACCACACACTTTAGTGCCCTTCGAGCTCTCTAGCACCTGAAGTAATTAATTAGTCATCCAAAAAGGTGTGAATATTCCCAGCAATTGAAGCCTTCCTGGTTGTCTGGGAGGTTTAATTCTCAGATACTTAGCATTAGGAGTAACCCTGAAATGACTCCTCTTGTCTTTATCTCTGGCCTGTGATTGTGAATATTTTTTCTCTTGTGTGGTCTTCACTCTTTGAAAAAGAAAAAAAATGTAGGTAAAGCCAAAATTTTAGAATGTTGCCTAGAGTCTATTTCCATAATATTGCATAATTATTGAGAGATAGCATCTTATGAATGTTCAGTTGTTTGCTTCCACTTCCTTTTTTTCCATTTACCCAAAAAAAGTCCATTGGAACAGAAGTCTTTGTTGCTGCCTTAGTGGAATCTTCTCATAGGCTTTCTCAGAGATTTATGTACTTGGAAACAAACTTAGATTTTTAAAAAAATACACAGAAATTTCTGCAAAATATCACAGGAGTGATCCAGTTCATTGTGTTGTATTCTTATCACACAAATTATTCTTTTCCAGTGAGGCTGATTCCCGGCCTAGCATCTACTCAACTGGAAACTCTCTATGAAGGATGTAACATTTATGTTATGCTCTCTTATAGCTTAATGAATCACCTTCCTAAAACTTAATTTCTTAAAAAAAGAAAGTGAGATTTCTGAATAGTCCCTATTTAGAAATATTAGGCCATATGGTGCAGTGGACAAAAGTAGAGATGATGGAACCAGACTTATTACTAGATTGACATTGGGCGCATGTCTTAAGGACTGAAAATCAATTGCCTATCTATAAAACAAGGACAATAGCGGTACCTCCTTCCTAGGGTTGTTGTGAGGAGTAAATGGTATGACATGCAGAAAAAGACCTAGCATTATGCCTGGCATATAAAATTATAGCTATTTTTTAATTATTAAGCAGTTGGCTTAATCCAGACCATTTGGTCTCAAAAACTATAATATGGAAGGAAAAGCAAGCTCATGAACCTGTTGTCGAGAAAAAAAGAAATAACTCTGCCTCAAAACTGGAGAAGAATTCAATGTCTTATGAGAACAAGTCTATTTTCCTTCCCAAATGGCTGACTTTCAGGCAGAGATGTCAAGGACAGCATCCTGCGTGTGGAGGCCGAGCAGCTATCTGGGTAACACTCAAACCCAGACACCAGCTTTACCTGCTCTAACAAGAGGGCAGTGACACAGGCTGTGGATGAGGAAACGAAAGCGCCTCCCATGCATTGCTTTATTTCATTGCTTAAGCCATCACTTCACTTAATTCCATCTTATGTTGGGGCAGATTCACATGTGGCAATCTTACAGCCTGTGGGAAGCTAATTAATAATTCAGATAAAGTGAATGCTTTTGTTTTCGCAAGGGCATTGTAGATCAATCAAAAATGTCCAATTCTGTTGGAATAATACACTCTTTTACAGAATTAGACAGACTATAAAATCCACATCCTTTGTGTACAACCAGAATTGGATTAAAGGCAAGCAATTAATCTCCTCTGCTTTTTCTTATCAGGGGCATAAGATATAAGTATTTTACAATGTTTAAATTATTTAAAAATTGTATCCCATTTCCTGTATAAGAGACCATCCCAACTAAATCTTAAATGTCATTGAAGTATCATAAATGTGCAACCAATCTAGCAAAGCCAGGTTTTAATTACCTTTTACACTAACTCTGCACTTGAGAAACAGTTCCAGATCTTGTCCCATTTGACCCAGTGAAAAAGTAAGACAGTTATTAATGTTCCCATTTGACAGGTAAGGAAACCGAGGGACAAAAAGTTAAAGGTCTTACCCAGAGATACCCAGCAGGTGGCAGGGCCAGATTAAATGCAAGTCTCCTAACTCATAGTCCCAATAATATCCCATATGTGTAGACTTTCCAGGTGATACAAGCCATAGTAATGCCTTCCGTCAATGTTATGTCCCATATTTGGAAAACTCTCCACTTTTGGCCCAGAGGACAAAGCAATTCAGGCAATATCAAACCACCAGAAGTCTTATGACAGATAGATTTCTGCCTATGTGTCTTCCTGATAACTAAGAAATAGTTAACTACTCCTTATGATAACTACATGAAGATTCTGGAAATCTACCACAAAAGTTCTGATTTGGCAAATTCTATTCTGGGGTCTGATTAAGCAAGCTTTGGGTAAAAACCACAGATCTGTACTTTATACGTATTATAATATACATTTAGTATATAACATATACTTATATAGTAATTACAATGTATATTTCGATATTTAAATATTCTTAAGTTACATATGGTTCAAAATTCAAAAGACACAAAATTAGATATAATTTTCCTGTTCCACCTCTGTCTCCCATCTACCCAACTGCTTCCTCTTTTTGCGAATTCTATCTTGTCTTATACTCAACATTCCTGCCTGAAAGCCAGCCTTTGGGGAAGGAAAATACACTTGTTCTCAGAAGACGTTAAATTCTTCCACAGTTTTGAAGCAGAGTGATTTATTCTCTTTTTAGCAACAGAATTGAGTTACTACTAAGTCAAGTAAACAATATCATCTTTGTATTCTTCGAAAACTATTTTATTCACATATAGGCAAAGATGTGTTTAAGTATTTTTTCATATTTTACATAAATGTGGATCTTTATTGTAAGCTGCCTCTACAGATGATTCCACAGTCAGTTTTCAGATGATCACTCAACTCCTCCAGAAAGAACATTCACTCTTTTAGAACACAGGAGTTCATCAGATACACCTGCATGCTTATTAAAACACAGATTTTGGGGGCCCCCTACTTTGAGAACCCTAATCTAAGGCAACATTTATCAAGTTCTACACTAATAGCTTGTTAATTGCTGTCCTAAAATATATTAGTGGCCATAAAAGCAGAATCATGTGGTACTTAGTAAGTAGCAGACACTGCTCTAAGCACTTTACGTATGTTAACTTGTTTAAACTTGCAACAATTTTATGAAGTAGGTACTGTTACTATCCCATTTTACAAAGGTAAAATTGAGGCAAACAGGTTAAGTAACTGCCCCATTTTAATTCATTCAGGTGGTAAGTGCTAGGAACAGCCTGATTCCAAACCCATGAGCTTAACCATTAGTCTATGCCACCTTCCTGCCCTCAAAATGAGGCCTAATAGACACTTGCTTCCATGTAATCACAAAGTTTAAGAACTGCCTTTCTTTACAATGCAACTATCAAATGTGAAAATGTAACACAAAAGACAAATATGTACTTTTTAAAATAGAAATCTTTTTAAAACAATAAAATTTGTGTCAGATTTCACCTATAATGAATTCAGGAAATTTTCAATGCACTTGCAGCCTTTCAGAACTTTCAGAAACAGTTTTATGAAATAAGACATAACAGTGTTTTGAACCAATAACAAGGTTTTTTAAAAGTACAATGTATTACATTTGGTTACATAAAATTTACGTACAAAATTATATACATTATATAAAACAGTGTCTTAATATATACGGAGCTATTTAATTCAAAGCAGTAGGGTCCAGGTACTTGTGTGTGCTGGATCCAACTTATATCAGCTTTGCAAGAGTCAACTGTTAATTTTTCACAAATTTTATAAACATGTTATATTGTCAGGTAGAAATTGATTATGATAGAAAATATTTGTATCATGGAAATCAGCAAAAGGTAGAAAACAGGACTTCCTCAACCCCTGCCCACCCATTTACCCCACCCTTTGGAAAGCCAGTTGTTACGCATTTACCACTATTCCAAGTAGGTCTTGAATCTTAAACCAAATTCTACATAGTAGGGGCTTTTAAAAAGAAAGATACTTTAAATAGTGCGTTACAAAGACTGGCACATTAAATAACATGTTAATCACGGTATTGAGTTCTTAACTTTAATCACTAAATTCTTGCCAGTAACCAAAAAATATGGATTAGACACACAGAATTTATCTCTCATCCCTTTGCTATTAAGGATTTAAATATTTATTTCTGCACAGTCCTTAAAGCTAAACACATCATGAGGAAAAAAATGCCTCTAGGTCCTCACTCTGATATTCCTAGGATGCAAATCAGAAGTCTAGATTTTTAATAACTCCTCTGGCAACAGAATAAACAATGTGGAGTATGTCTGGGGCAGGTTTGGTAAGTTAGGATTGTGCTTCTAACCTGCCTGTCTTTGACCCTTATAGCAAGCATTTCCTAAAACCAAGTAGCATTTTGAAATTTTCTAGAATTAAATAGGCTTGGAATTCCTCAAACAGGTTGAGATTATTCTTACACTTGCCCTGTCGACCCTTTCTTTCTCTAAGGTGATAAGCAAGAAACTTTAACTTTTTCTTTTCTCATCTTAGTGATGGCTGAAATATTGAGTAAATTAAATGACTTTAAGGTATTTTAATTATCTACACCCTATTTGTTAAGCCCAACTGTTGATAGTCAAAACGTCCATTCAGTAATCAGAAGGAATACTGACTGCTTTTGTCCTGGTAACACTTGAAGTTATGATAAGCCCTGAATAAAAGCATGCAATACCGGGTGGTAATGAACACAGTCATGGTGACTAGCATTGCATGGACTGTGTTGCAGGTTCTACGAGGGAATCCACATTATCCAAGTAGTACCTGCAGGCCTTTGGTGACTCAAAAGGAAAGTGACTCTGCCCTGTGTTTTTCAGACATTCCTACCGTCCTTCAAAACTACACCAACACTGTAGCACTCAAAAGCCCCCTAAAAAGCTTTCTCTAAAGACCTGTTATGACCCCTGATAAGACAGAGCAGAAAAATAAATGGTCTTCAATTACAGATCTTTTCTGCAATCCCAGGAAGAGTAGAGAGGACCCATCATGGAGGATTGCAGCTTGAGGTAACATCTCTCCTGAGCCCCTAACATGACAGCATATAATCCTCATCCTCTCAGGGCCGTAAAGTACAAAGCCACCTCTCTCGTCACAGTTCCCAACTGCGTGTTCACACAGCAGTTGTGATGGCTATGACAAGTCATTTTTTATCAATAACAGCTTGATTGTGGAAGTTTGAGGAATGAAGCCTATTAACAAGCAGAATGAACCACTGACTCGCCATATAACACCACCATTTTTACTTACTCTTGAGTCCATTTGTACTCTTGAGTAGAAGAGAAAAGGGTGGAGTTAATATATTTTATCTATCCCACAGACTCATAATCTGGGAATGTCACAGGAATGTGCCTTATATATAAATGTCATTGGTCACACAGAGTGCTGCCACTTTATCTGGCTTTTGATAAAGCACTAATAAAATAAAAACCCAAAAGATTGGTGAATGAACCAGCATGTCCTTTGATTATTCTTAAAGTAACATTTCTTTCTCGCAATGGCAATACTAGAATCTTCAAGTTGTCTTCAAGGACGCCCAGGTACTCTTTCCACAGGAAAGATACTCAGAAGCTATATCTGAAAACCCAAAGGCTGGGCTAAGCTAGCAGTGACCATCCCCATCTCATCCATTGACTCTCTTTCCTAGGAAACATACTGACCACGTTGGCTTCCCTCCCTTTCCTGTTGAAACGTATCCTTCCTTAAATGTTTTAGAGCTTCAGTTTCACAGCTATTGCTGTTAAGTCAGAAACAGAATTTGACCCATTCCTTTCTATGAGGTGTGAATTCCTTAGAATAGAGTTTCTGTTCTACACTCTTCTATTGGAAGAGTGGTCTGTTCATCAGCTGAATGAGAATCACCTGAAATTGTTCATTAAAAGTGAAGACTCATAGGTACCTCCCTGGACCTGATGAATCAGAACAAATATTCTTCCCTGTTATACTCTTCCAGGATGACTTCTTAGTACACTAAAACTGGAGAATCCACTGCTTTAAGCCAACAATGGCATTTATTTAAGGTGTCTGTTTTAGTCAGAATTCCCCAGAGAAACAGAACCAATAAGATGTGGGTGTACACAAACGTACACACAGATTTATGGTCATTGGATCATGCAATTATGAAGGCCAAGAAGTCCTACTATCTGCTGTCTGCAAGCCAGAAAACCAGGAAAGCCAGTGATATAATATAGACTGAGCCCAAAGGCCTGAGAACAAGGAGCTCCCATATCAGAGAAATAGGAGAAGATGGATGTCTCAGCTCAAGAAGAGACAGAGAGAAAATTTGCTTTTTTTCAGCCTTGTTCTCTCTGAGCCCTCACAGATTGAACAATGTTCACCCGCATTGGTAACAGCAGATCTTTACTTGGCCTACTGATTCAAGTGTTAATCTCTTCTGGAAACACCATCACAGACACACTCAGAAATAAAGTTTTGGTAGCTATCTTGGCATCTCTTAGATGTTTAATTTTATATGTCAATTTGAATATAACTGTCAATGTCATTTGTGGCAGTGGTGAGGAAATCAGGGAGTAGTCCATGTGGAAAAATTGAAGTGCATTCCAGGTAGAAAAATAACTTCTGACTCCTGTGGTAAGCCTCAATACCAGCCTGCCTGGAATACTCAGAAATTTCTACTTGCATGGACAAAAAAGTTAAGCCCTTTAGTCTGTAAATTGGTCTTACAGTAAATAGACCTGGGATTGTTGTGGTGGAGAGCCAAGTCCAGATCACAAGGTGTCCACCACTGTCAAGGAGAGCACTAGTCCAGGCCCTGCACTGTGGATCTGTGACTTGTTCATGATAGACTGAGGTTGTTGGAGGATTTTTAGGAGGGCTTTTAGGAGGACAGAGAAAGGAAGATTAGGATAAGAAGAGGAAACTCTCCCGTGTTAAATAAACTTGCAGAAAGTCTAGCTTTCTTATATCCCAGGTTTCCAAAATGTTGCTATTCTCCTCAGACAATTTTATCTAATTAACATCTATTTTTCACTCCTTTACGCAGTAATCAGCTTTCAATTACCGGAACCCAGCTGCTGATGCTGAAAAGTACTGAAAAATCAGATTCATACAATAAATCCTTAGATGCCCTCACCATTTCCTAAACCAAGACAGAGAAGTTTGATTCCTCAACTTCCTCCTCTTTCTTTTACCTATGTACCTTTCATTCCTTTCTCTTTCTTTTTTTAATTCCTTTTTATAAGTCCTTTTGTGACTTTGGTTCCATTCCAGTACCCATTATTGAAGGCCTTAGGGAAAGGATCAAAGAAGAAAAATATAAACAAACATGAGCACTAACAGAAGTTTCAATCTTATATAAGGATAGTAAAGGCTTTACATATACCAATATTTTCCATTTTGTTTTAAGGAATGAAAGTAATATTGAAGAGCACTCTATCTAAATGTAATATTCATGTGTCTGTCTGCTACAGAGAAATTTATCCTCCAGAGGAAAAATTTTGTCAGCACTTTACACATCCTGTGTTTCTTTTCTGAGATACCATTGAAATCTGTCCCCAAAGGCCTTATAAACAAACTTGACTTATGCTTAATTAAAGGACCAATTATTTTGATAATAACGACTACTTCTAAAAAGATTAAATTTCAGACCGGGCGCCATGGCTCACGTCTATAATCCCAGCACTTTGGGAGGCTGAGGTGGGCAGATCACTTGAGGTCAGGAGTTTGAGACCAGCCTGGTCAACATGGTGAAACCCCTTCTCTACTAAAAATACAAGAAAAAAATTAGCCAGGCATGGTGATGCACAGCTGTATTCCCAGCTACTTGGGTGGCTGAAGCAGGAGAATCACTTGAACCAGCCAGGCGGAGGTTGCAGAGAGCCCAGATTGTGGCCACTGTACTCCAGTCTGGGCGATGCAACAGAACTCAATCTAAAAAAAATAATAAAATTTTAAATTTCAAATTATTTTTCACATGCAGATGTGCAGTATGTTCATTTTATAATATGTTGGCCACCTTAAGACTTTGGGTGAGAGGGAAAGATGGGAAGGGAAGGAAGAAGGAAGGGAAGAGGGCCTAATAAGAAAAAGAAGAAATAGAAGGAAAGACGGAAAGAGTAAGGACAACAGAAAGAAAGGAGAAGGGAAAATAGAGGGAATAGGAGAGAAAAAAGATAGATTGTGACCTTTAGTATGTTTATTGTGAAAAATACAGGTACAGCGTGTAGCTGTAGAACTTGGGGTGTGACTTTGCTATTTTAAATAAAAATAAAAAGGAGAGAACCACGATTTGCTAAGGGCTTTCTCTATGCTTGCTACTTTATGTACTTTCAACTCATTTAAGTATCAAATAGTAGAAAGATGTAGATATTATCCTTGACATTGGGAAACTCATGCCTTATGAGTTTACATACTATGATTAACATAGTTATCACCATTTACAAAATCAGAAATTGGTGTCAGATATGGCTATTCAAAATGCCCTGTTCTCTTTCCATGTTATTTGTTTTCATGGTTATATCTGTTTCCACGGCATACCATTGTATCTTTGATGTCCTGATAATCAATTGCTAGTTCCAAGTTTTTAATCATGAAGTCAGCTGCCAATTATAACAATGTTGATAAGAAAATAACATAGTTCACTCTTATTAATCCAAGTTCTCACAATGGAGATCAGAACAAGGATTGAGAGTCGAAGGCAACATTATTTCCTTGGGTGTTAATAGACTTCATAAGCATCACTTTCTACAGCAAAAATGGAACACAAAAATCAATGTTTACTCCGGTTAAAATGCAAACCCCTTACTTTAACAGTCTTCTAGCTGTAAACATGACAATGCCCCCAAAAGGCAGGAAAATTGCTCAATTCCAGCTCAAAACCTCTTACTTGATTTTAGACATGTTTTTCCTAAAACTAGATTAATCAATTAGGAACAAAGAAAGATACTTTTCGTCAGATTTACATTAAAAGTTCTCAGTTGGTTTCAGAGCAATATCCGAGACAAGAATATTTATAACAGATCCCCCGAGCCTAAGGGAAAAACCAGCCAATGACTGTCAAGAGGGAGGGTCTACATGTCCCAGGAACAGTGGTGGCCATATGTCCTCCTTTGACTAAGACGGTCTCTGTTTTTCACTGCTGCCCAGCATTATTACACACAGTGCCCCCATCCCTACAGAAGCATCCCAGTGTGGGTGGTATAGTCTATGGTCACTCTACTTGTAGAAAACCTAGCTTACCAGAGCAGATATAAATGTACCCCCTTTCACCTTGGATTTTTCATGCTGAGAACATGCAATATTAATACAACATATTAATACAACGTTATGAGGCCTTGATAAAGCTGAAACTAATAAATTGTATAATAAATGCTGCTGGTTTCATTTACAAAATGTATTGAGAGATAGCGCTTAGTTTTTCTGCTACGGCAGGTCTACAGCTTTTCAAAGATGGGTAGAGGGACCTCAGCCAGGTCAATGGCAGATTTGCATTGGAATCCTAGTTCTGCCACACTACCTAACTGACCTTGATCTAGTAGCTCAGATCTCCTGAGACTCAATTGCCTATTCTGTTAAAGTGATAGGAATAATGCCACCTACCACTCAGGGTTTTTTTGGTTGTTTTTGTTTGTTTGTTTTACTAGAGTAACTAGGACTTTAGAGCCAGAAAGACCTGAATTTGAATCCCCTTTCTATCAGTTCTTTGCTGCAAGTCCTTGTACAAGTAAACTTAACCCAGAGACTCACTTTTCTTATCTATAAAATGGTAATGAGAACAGTTCCTATCTCAGGGGAGATTGTTTTGAGGACTGAATAAAATAATGGATATCAGATAATCATGTCATAAGTATTTGTATTATTATCATTATTTCCAAATATTATATAGAAAGATATTTAATAGCCCTATAAATGATTTGTTCCAGAAATTGTTAGTTAATATTTCTTTTTTTCTGGCCACACATTGTTAGACACTAACAGGTTTACTTTAAAACCAGTTTTCTTGTTGGAAAACTGAACTAAGCATTCACCTAGTTGTACATACTCAATGAAGCTTTCACATAAACATAACCTGTGAATTATACTCCTGAAGTGGCTAAGTTAAAGCCTGAAATGACTTTGTTTTCCATAAAACAAAGTTAAATTGCCAGGATTCATTTCTTTATGTAAGCTGTTTTATACTCTATCTGCTCTTTCATACTTTATCTGTTTTTCACCTTCATTTTGAATCATGATAAATCTCAGTTTGCTGAGCCGTTTGTTGGTTTTCTTTCAATACAATTTATTCAGAAGAGGATAATTAGCATGTATATTATATGAATGTAAATATTATATTAACGTGATTCCCTATGATTTCAAAAATGTTTATCAAAATACAAATAAACCAGAATGTATACATATTTGATCTTCTCTCTACCTCTCCTATATGTAATTTCCTTAGTAGAGAGAGAGAGAGGTGGGAAGTTATAATTTAATATACAATTATAAATGTTTTAAAGGTAGAGATAAAGTACCATAACAGGGAAAATAGAAGTAGTAAAGGAAAGGAGACTTATCTTCTGCCCTAACTTTATAATATGACCAATTAATTGACTAAAGATATAGCAAGTTATCTATATACATTATTCATTCAGAACAGAGGTTACCTATGATTGAATTTTGAAGGACTTTTATTGTATTTTTATGTTTTTATTGTTTCCTCAAAATCAGTGCAATACAATGCACATTGAAAACATTTTTTAAATAAAAAATGAAGAGAAAGCAGAACTCCTAGAATAAGTAACTAATACCTGTAGCACAATCTAACACTTTAAAGTTTGGCATATTTCCTTTCATTCTTTTGCTTTATACATGAAGGTATTTTTCCTTAACTGTGTTCAAGATGTAGATATAAATTTATCTTTTCACTTAATATCTTTTTCATATAAACATTTTCCAAATTATTAAATATCTCTTATAGCCATCATTTTAATTCCTGCATAATAGTCCATTTGGAACCATGAGTCATGAATAATACAATTATCTTTCCATAGCTAGACATTGTTTTTTCAGTATTTCAATATATTAAATAACATAATAAAGTGCATCTTTGCTGCTTAAAATTATGTGATTCCAATTTGGGAATGTCAATATAATTAATTTGTTTACTGGACAGAGTTTCCTTACTAGACTATAAGCTGTTTTAGAATAGTATTGCATTTGCTCATCTCTGTCCCCAGCTCCACTTTGCATATAAAAGGTAGCCAGAAGGTGTTTATTGAGTTCAATTAAATATACTTCCTACTTTGATAGTTTTCTACTCTTTTTTGGACAGAACTCAAGCAATAAGTTGGCAACCATCAGTAGATAAAAGTTCCCAAATATCTGCTAAAGTTACAGGCAAAAAATATGTTATTACAGTTTTTGGAATGTAAAGAATTGCATGTTCTTGCTTAGCTTGACTGATACATAATTTTTTTAAAGGTTGCATTTATACCACCTAGGAATCTAATAATGATTTAGTATGAATTAAGCGTAGGCATGCAAATGGGAATTTTAGATGCAGCACTGTATCTGGAAAAGGATTACATTAACAAAGGCCAGAGTTAAACCTTACTATGGCAAGATGTGTTTCTCTAATGTGTAAAAACATGCACACACAGTTAAATACAAAATGGCATCAGTGATCATTTAGATAGTTGATATAAATAGATAGATAGACAATAGGTCATTTTCCAGATGCCTGTGTCTTCTCTGAAACAATTTATAAATAAACAAAAAATAGAAGCATAAATCTAGGCATATATACTAGATTCATATTAATATCAATTTGTATTTATTTTGGCAGTTACTGGCTAGCTACCCACCAGCCTTTTCTTTTCTTCATAGCCACGTAGCTAACTACATTTTCCTGCCTCCTTTGCATTTAGTTGGGTGTGCCCACATGACTGAGTTCTGACTAATGAAATGTGAACAGACATTATGAGTTTATTGTTGAGTCTGGTTTATGAAAACCTTATAATTATCCTCTTCATCTTTTTTCATGTCAAATGGAAAGGACTTCAAAGACCTAGAAGAGGGAGGAGCCACAAAATAGAGCCCAAGTCCCTCGATGTCTTCACAGAGCAGAACTAATAAACTTCTATTGTTTTAAGCCACTGAGATTTAAGGGTTTATCTGTTATAGAAGCTGGTAGAAATTTATATTTGTTAATTTCCAGAGTGTTCCAGATGGGATTTAAGACAGCTATCTTGTCTGAACAGCTTTAAGTGAGAAAGAGGCTAAAATGTCTAGGTGCATTCAGCACCAACTAATTAAAACCAGGTAATCTCCAGAGAGATTGTCTTTTGTTCATGAATATCCACACTTCAAAGAGTCCAGTTTTTCATGGAACAGTAGATAAAATTCAAGAATCTGAAAGGGAAAACTACTTAACAGAATTCTTCTCCAGTTGATATTTCCCAAGTAAACTTTAATAACATTATGAAGGAGGCGTAGTTGTTCTCCGTAGGCACACGTTCTATCTAGATGGGCCTGGGTGGGTTTTGAAACATGAACAATTATCACAGAAGGCAGCCAACCTTTCTTTGACCCAAAGTTGAGGCGCGTATTTATTATTTTTTTCTTTTTTTAATTTTACTGTAAATTCCGGGGTACATGTGCTGAACGTGCAGGTTTGTTACATAGGTATATATGTGCCATGGTGGTTTGCTGCACCTATCAACCCATCATCTAGGTTTTAAGCCCCACATGCATTAGGTATTTGTCCTAATGCTCTCCTTCCCACTTCCTCACAACCCCCGACAGGCCCCAGTGTGTGATGTTCCCCTCCCTGTGTCCATGTGTTCCCACTGTTCAATTCCCACTTATGAATGAGAACAAGCGGTGTTTGGTTTTCTGTTCCTGTGTTAGTTTGCTGAGGATGATGGTTTCCAACTTCATCCATGTCCCTGTAAAGGACATTAACTCATTGTGTTTTATGCCTGCATAGTATTCCATGATTTCATAGCTTGTCCTAACTCTATCCTTAGAGGAACTTCAGTAACTTCTTAGCAGGAATTTTTGCCCTGGGTATGATTACCTCCTTTGTTTTCAGCTATAATATAAAATACTTAACAGACTTTAACATCTACCTTAATAGATTAATCCATTGCCTCCAGACTGCATATCCTCTCTGTGGCTATTTACATCAAAAAGGGTTTTCAGTACTTCCTTCAGTTGAGAGATTTTGTGTCATACCATGAGCAACATTTCCCTTTGCCTAAATAGTGATAATAATAATAAAAGTATGGAACTCTGACTTTATGTACATGATCACATTTCATTCACACCATAACCCTGTAGGATAGTTAATATTGTTCTCATTTTAAAGGTAAGAAAACTGAGAATAATAGAGGGTTAAGATTTAAACACAGTTTGACGGTTGTGCATATGAGCTTTTAGCCATTACCTTATACTGCCTTACAGATTAGGGGCATTTTGCATCACATTTGTGAGGCCAGCAGGCATCTTAAGCCAACTACCCTTTAATTAGTAATATTAATTTCAAAGAGACCTCAAAGCTAGACAAAAATCACTTTCATCTTTAAAAATTTTAAGTAGAATAGGCATACTATATATGTCCAAGTATTTCTATGTAGGCCAAAAAAGATTCAGAGCTGTAGGAGAAGAGCAAATAATTTGCATTTCAAAGAGATCAAAATAAACACGAGAACAGAGGGCTCTCCAGTTTCAGGAAAGATTAAACAGAAACTATTAATTAATGACTTAGGACAAGCTTTGCTAATTGTTCACTAGTAGCTGGAATACAAGATGAATTCATGTTTTCAAATAGATACAGTCCATTGGAATGATGATTGAGAATCAGGGAAAAATATAACAAAGCATAACCCAGAGAGATGAGAAAATTGTGTGTGGTTTTTTTTTTTCTATTTTTAAAAGGAAGTGTTACTGGAAAAAATCTGCTTTTTAAAATAGTTATAGTTGCTATCTATTTGCAATGAGAGGTACTTCAGTGATAATGTATGAGAAAGCATGAGAGAAGTATAAGGTAAAAGTTAAGAGCTCAAAAAAACCTGGATTGAAAAAAAATACTGGGAGTCAAAAAATCCTGGATTGAAATACTTGTTCCCTTACTGAGACTATAACATTAGGCAAATGACTCATCAAGCAAGAGAAATTCTTTCCCCTTCTCCTGAAATCAGGAGAAAATTGCTTCAACAGGATTATATGGAATCCTTATTAGTCTTTGCCTGTAGTTAAAGGCACATCATGACTTCTGTCTAACTCCTTCCTGGCAAATCTAGAAAACAAATATTAGGCTAGATATCCTCTTTTGTTTCTTGTGGGAGAGTAAAGAAAGTTGCTGCTGTATTGGGATTGCTCTGCATTTCCAGAGTTTTTTTGGGCAAATGAGTTTTTTCCATGCCCTTGAAGGCAACATACATAAGGGAGCTCCTTTATAACAAGGCCACCTGGAAGAGGTTACAAGACCTCCGCAAATAAGATATTCCTAGAGACTATGGAATAACTACTCAACAAGCCAGAATGGAGATTTACTCATCCAGATGAAAGGAAACTACATGCAGGATAGCTCTTGATTGTGGATCCTGAAGAACCCCCAGAAATTGCTACACAAAAGGAGTGAGCTTTAAAATTCCCCAGTCCCAGAGGACACTAAGTTATCTATAGCACAGTTCCAATTAAATAACAATTTTCTTGATCTTCTTACCTCCCCTGAATAAATTATAAAGAGACAATAGAAGAAAAGAATAAAGATGCTGTCTGACTATATCGCCTGCTCAATTTACTAGTTGTATGCCCATTTTACATCGATTTCATTGCATTAAATCATATTAACAGCTAATTCAGCCAATTTTTATACAGATAGAATGTCACATTGTCTTTATAGGCTTCAAACCATATAATAATTGCCAGCATATATCAGTCCCTAGCCAAGTAACTATAGACCAAAATGCTATCTTCAGTTACCCCCAGAACTGGTAATCTGCGTATAGCTAATTGAAAGGTATTTACAATAGCGGGTAACTGTCTACCTACTTGAGTGAGCCACTGAATAATTTTGTCATTACACCTGTAAACTTTTGGAAAAAAATATTTTATAATATATAACACATTTGATGCTCTCCAAGTCCGGCTTTCATTTTGGCTGTTTCCATTTCCCCTTGAATGTTCTCCAAGTTGAACCTCAATATTGAAAGTTTCCATTCCTTCCTTACCAAAAATAAGTAGAGAGAAAGAGGTAAAAATGCAATGCTTTGGAGGATAATTAGAAATCATGTATAAAGATATATTTTATTTCTGTAAAAAGAGAGTTGAAATCCAATGTTTCCTGCCAGGTCTGGAACTTTGGGCTTCATCTCAAGTTGGCTTGGGTCCTTCAAAGAACCTAGGTAACCCTGGTGATTTTCCAGACTTGCTCATACTAAAATTGATTTCTTTTAGTTTTAAACTGTTTTATACAACTTTCACAACTCTTCAGTATCTGATTTCATGGAGTCGAGGATTTCTGAAGTTACAGTTTTAGATATCTGGAAATTATAGCCTCAGATGTGTTTTGGATACCATTATTCATTAAAACCTTTGCTTTCTTTTTTTTTTTTTAACCCTTACCTCAACCCACTCTTCACCCATTCCTCTCCATTTGAGAAATAGCTTTACTGACTTCAAAAAAAAAAAAAAAGTCTTATAGATTGTCAGAAGGTTTACAGAGATTTCTGTGCTATCCATTTATTGTTTTTTGCTCTTGTTCATTTGCCAGTCAGAGAACTAAATTAATCATAGAATTTCCAGGCTAAGCAATTTATCATTACCTTATCCATCAAAGCAGCTGTTTCCTCCTAAACTTTCTTTTTAAACAACATACAACAACCATGATCTCTTTCCTTTATTACTTGTGTTTTTTAAAAATAATGGCTGCTTAAAATTCATTTCTCTTTCTCCATTTTACCAGTCTCTTCACTCTACTTATCACTGTATCATCTGTTTGAGGACATCTTTCTAAAGTGTACTCCTGTTGCAGAGGAAATATATGCCTTTATTTGGTTTGCTTTCTGTCCTGACAAATACTGATTCAACAAACTAAACCATTATCCTATAAAAAATAATCAAATGACAGCTATTATTTATGTGCTAGGCACCATATATACCACCTTTAATGCTGCTCATTCTGTGTTATCAAAAATTAACAGAGGAAATAGAATCATACACATAGATGAATATGTCCCACAGCTAACAAATGTCAAAATCAGAATTTGGGCCAGGTATAAGTGAGCATAAATTTTTGCTATTTTTATTCTTTCATGTTGCTTCTTTAAGTCTACTTCCTGATATTTTGATTTGTGTTTCTTACATGAATAGAATAAGTGGGGAATAAATACCCGGCATACAAAAAATGTAAGTATAAAAATATCCAACTTTACATGCTAGGTTTTAAAAGGTACTAATCATTGTGCTTGAGAATCCCTTTGATCAGAATTAATGGAAAGGCCCTAGTCACCTGCCTATAGATTTTAGCTTCCTGCATTATTCCTAATGAAACGAAATTCATCTTGTCAAATCTTGGTCACAGTCGGACATTATGAGCAAGCTTTGATTTTCAGACTTCTGCTGACAGTGAAAGCTAAGTGGAGCCAGCAGTTTGCCTTCTGGGCTAAAACTGAGAAATATTTGTGAGGAGAATAACAAAGCACAACATTCCCCCACAGTTTCTAAGCTACTCAAAAAGTTGATGAGATATGACCCCAAATAATCCACTTTTTCCTAGCTGAAGGACAGTAGTAGAAGGGGCGAGCGGTTCCAGATGTAAAGGGACCTTGCCTACAGCAGGCTTGCGGGGTGCTCATCCACCCTTCTTTTTCGCAGTCCTTCACTTTGGAGCTGAAATTGATCCACCTTAGTTGAGCTCCTTTCTAGTTAAGTTTTGGCCATGATTTAGTTAGATACTGTCTTCCATGGCAGACATACTTACAGTCAACTTAAGGAATCTAAACAATAAATGAACTTTCTCTTAACCACTATTGAAATAAATCAGAAATAAGATGCCAATTACTTCTATATTTAATTGGTGATAGGCAGATTGGGCAAATTCTGCCAAAGAAGACAGTACTCTCCAGTGGAATTTATAAAAAATGACTCACACTTTACCATCAATTCGAAAACGAACTGGGAAGTATGAAGTATATCATAAAGCTTTTATGTTGGACATAAAGAGTCATCTGATTATAATTGAAAATCTATTTCCCTGCCCTACCAAAGAAATTCTACAAGCTATTACAAAAAAATACTCTTTTTAAGGAGTGGAAAAATCATTAATCTGTCCAGGGACCCCACACATTTTGGTCTAGTGATATACACATTTGAGGAAACCAGGAATTCCTCATGCTGCTTTAAATTCTCCATCTCAGTGAAGGACACCAGGTCTCACCCAGTTGTCAAAAGAGTGTAAATAATCTTGGCTTCTCCTCTCATACACCCTCCACAGCCGATTGGCTGTGAAGCATTTCTGTTGTGCCTCAGAATACCTCTTGAATTTGCCTATTTACCCAAGCCTACACCCATGACCCTGAGAGTACCCACTATTTTTTTCTGACTTGAATTAACACAACAGTCTCCTGAGTTATAAGCTTCAAGTCTTTCTCTTCTGCAAGTCTATTTTTCATGTTGGAATCAGATTAATCTTTCCAAAATGTAAATCTGATCATATCACTCTTTTGCATAAAACACTTTAATGGCTTGCCATTGCTCTCAGGATAAAGTGTAAACAGCTTATCACAGTTTATAAGCCCGTTGTAAATCATTCCTCTAATTACCTCTTCAGCCTGTTTTCTCTCCTCAGTTTTTGTTCCAACCATTCGGAACTACTGTGTCCCCAATTGTAGAGTGTTTCTTATTGTCTCCATGCCTTTGCAAACACTATTCCCTATGTCTGTACCTCTCTCCACCAAGGATGAGGGGAGGAGTATAAATGGAAATACGCTATTGCAGAGCTCCTATATTTTACTTGAAGCAATTCAATATTAAAGTTGACTGTGATGAAGATATACAGATACTCCATGACTTATGATGGGGTCACATCCCGATGAACCTATTACAAGTTGAAGATATCATTACATTGAAAATACATTTAATATACCTAATCTACCAAACACCATAGCTTAGTCTAGCCTACCTTATATGTGCTCAGAACACTTACATTACCCTGAAGGTGGACAATATCATCTAACAGAAAGCCTATTTTGTAATGAAGTATTGAATATCTCATGTAACTTATTGAATACTGTACTGAAATGGGAAAACAGAATGGTAGGGCACTCAAAATACAGTTTTTGCTGAATGCATATTGCTTTTACACCATTGTAAAGTTGAAAAATTATAAATTGCCCCTTATAAATTGGAGACCATCTATATACTTTAATCCCTACAGGAATAAATAAAAATAAGTAATAAAACATAGATTAAAAGTCAGAGGAATTGAAATACAAAACCAAAAAAAGATCAGAGGGAATAAGGCAAGAAATGAAAAAGACAGGAACAAAACATGCAAGGGACAAATAGACACCAAATAGCAAAATGACACATCCCTAAATGTAACCATATCAATAACTATATTAAATTTAAATGGACTAAGCAGTATAACAAAAGGCAGAGATTATGAGACTAGATTCAAAAGCAAGAAATAACTACATGCTGTCAAAAAGAGAAGCTTTTTAAATACAAAACCACATGTATGTACAAGTAAAAAAAGAAAAAAGATATACCACAAAAACATTGTTTAAGAAAGCTAGAGTGGCTATTTTAATCATTTAAAATGTCACACCACATTTTGTGTGTTACAGATGACTGAATCACAGTAAGGAAAACAGCAGAAAGCTATACTGTGAACCAGGCAAAGGGCACTTGCTGTGGGGAAATTATAGCTGCAAGACAGGGAATCCTCAATGGCAAAGCAAATATTGTCTGTTTAGATACTTCTCAGGTCATGTTTTATCGAATATTATCACTTCACCTCTGCTGCCAGGAAATATTTGGTTTCAAGTGTGTTTCCAGTGGACTGTGACTACTGAAGCATAATTATTTGAAAATAGTTTCAGCTCTAGATTTATTAACCAGGACTCTGTTTCTCAACATATTAGACTAGAAGAGCAACCAGATTTTAACAGCTTGTTTTTTAAAAAATCTTAATTTCAAAATGGAAGGAAGCTGGTCGTTCCTGTTGTTCTCTTGAATATTCTCCTTTTATTCATGTATTTTAATATCTTATTTTCTGAAAATTAAGGATAGAACCAAAATGAAATAATCCCCAATATATTACCCCAAAAAAGGTGACTTAAAAACAAGGAACATTACTAGATACAAATATGGATTCTTCCTAATGATAAATGATTTATACCTCAGAAATTGAGCATGTGCTTAATATCAGCTCTAACATACATGAAACCCAAACCTATAGAACTTAGGAATATGCAGACAAGTTCACATTCATAGTTAGAGATTTTAATACCCATTTCTTAGGAATTGATAGCATAACTTAGAAAAAATTCATAAGGATTTAGAAGAGCTGAACAACACATTCAACCACATTAGCCTTAATGACTTTTAAAGACTGCTTCACCCAAAAAGTACAAATTCACATCCATCTCAAATGCACATGGCCTGGCAGCAAGATTGATCATATGCTGGTCCAATAAAACAATCGTAGTAGATTTCAAAAGATGGAAATTTCTCACAGTGTATTCTCTGACCTCACAGAATTAAATTAGAAATAATATATTTAGAAGAAGGACCTAAACATTTAAGAATAAACCAACTAAATCCTAAAGAAGGGAATTTTGTTGGGGATTTAGAAGATGATTTAGATGGGACAAGGAAGGAAGCACAAAGTAAATTAGAAAACGTTTTTGACTGAATGATACTTTATAAAAAATCAATTTGTGAAATGTAGCTAAAGCAATGTAGAAAGGGATATTTATAGTTTTTATACCTTACATCAGTGGAGAAGAAAGTTCCAAAATTAATGATCTAATCTTACGAAGCTAAAATGAATTAAAAGACTGGACTGAAGACAAAATAAATAGTCAGAAATAATAAGGATAACAGAAATTAATGAAATAAAAATGACACAATAGAGAAAATCAATATAAGCAAAAGTTGGTCCTTTGAAAATTTTAAATCTAGAATTTTTTTAGTTTTATTATCAAGAGAAAAGAAAGGCACAACTCACTGATATCAGGAATGAAACAGATAACCTCTAGATTTTCAGACATTAGAAGAATAATAAGGGAAGTTTATGACAACTTCAGACAATAAATTTGATAGCTTAGATGAAATAACAAAATTTCTTGAAGGAAACAAATTACCAAAATTGACACAAAAGGAAATAGAACATATAAATATTCCAGTATCTGCCAATAAAATCAATTTGTATTTTACAACATTCAAACACAGAAATTCTAGGGTCTGTTTGGATTCACTGGTAAGTTCTGCCAAATATTTTTAAAATAAATAATAAAAATTCTATACAAACTCTTTAGGAAAAAGAGAACAGAAATCAAGGAATACTTTCTAACTGGCTTTGTAAGAACTGTATTGCAGTAGCCCCCCCTTAACGACAGGGTATACATTCCAAGTTCCCTGGTGGATGCCTCAAACTGCAGATACTACCAAACCCTACAAATACTATGTTTTTCCCTATGTATACATGCCTATGATAAAGTTTAATTTGTAAATTAGGCACAATACAAGATTTTAAAAGTTGCTAATAATGAAATAGGACAATTATAAAAATATACTATAATGAAAGTTATATGAATGTAGTCTCTGTCTCACTCTCCCTTAAAATAACTATTGTACTCACCTGATTTTGGACCACAGTTGACCATTAGTAATAAACCACAGAAGGCAAAATCATGAATAAGGAGGGACTACTGTACTCTGATACTCAAAGTATATAGATACATCACAAAGAAACTAAAAACTAGATAAAAATTCTCATGAAATAGAAAAACTATTGACCAAATATTAACAGAACAATCCCAAAAAATATTACAAATACAATATTCAATAAATGACAAAGTAAGGTTTATCCCAGAAGTGTGAGGTTGGTTTAATCTTCAAAAATTAATCAGTATTACTTGCCATATTAAAAGAATAATGGAGAAGAACAAGAAGATAATCTCCATAGATACAGAAAAACATTTTTTCATTCAGTACTCACTTGTAATTTTAAAAAATCTTAGTTAACTAAGAAAAAACACTTCCTTATCTTAATGAAGGTCATCTATGAAAAACCCACAGCTAACATCAAACTTAATGGTGAAAAACCAAATAATTGTCCTCTAAGATTAGGAAAGGAAGGGGAAGATAGCTCTCAGCACTTCTATTTGACATTGTATGAGAGGTACTAACAAATGCGAAAGACAAAAAATGAAGGTATACAAATTAGAAAGGAAAGAATGAAACTGTATTTCTAGATGACAAAATATTTGTTGAAGGAAATTAAAGAATACCTAAAGATATGAAGCTTGTACAACATTCGTGGATTGGAAAGTTGTTCAATACTGTTATAATATCGATTCTCCATAGATTTATTAATTGAATCAACACAATTTTTGTCAATATCACAGAAAATTTCTTTAGAAATCGTCAAGTTGATGCTAAAATTTATATGAAAATTCAAATGATCTAGAAAAGCCAAAGGATTTTTAGAAAAGAAGACAAAAATTGGATGAATAACACCATCTGATTTCAAGAATTAAACTGCTGATAAAAAGCTACAGTGGCCGGGCACGGTGGCTCACGCCTGTAATCCCAGCACTTTGGGAGGCCGAGGTGGGCAGATCACAAGGCCAGGAGATCGAGACCATCCTGGCCAACATGGTGAAACCCTGTCTCTACTAAAAGTACAAAAATTAGTTGGGCCTGGTGGCGCATGCCTGTAATCCCAGCTACTCGGGAGGCTGAGGCAAGAGAATAGCTTGAACCAGGGAGTCGGAGGTTGCAGTGAGCCGAGATTGCACCACCTCACTCCAGCTGGGTGACAAAGCAAGACTCTGTCCCAACAAACAAACAAACAAAAAATAAAAGCTACAGTAACCAAGACAGCCATACTGGTATACTATAGTACAGCTGTACGTACTGTATATATTCTGGTGGAGCAGAATAGAAAACAGAAATGGAGATGTACATATATGGTCAATTGATTTTTGATAAATGTCCCCAGGTAATGTTATAGGGAAAAGAAAGTATTTATTTTTATTTTTATTTACTTATTTATATTTTTGTAGAGACAGGGTCTCAGTGTCACCCAGACTGGAGTGCAGTGGCAATCACAGCTTACTGCAGCTTCAAACTCCTTGGCTCAAGCAATTCTCCCACCTCAGCTTCCTGAGTAGCTAGGAATACAGATGCATGCCACCATGCCTGGCTATTTTATTTTTTATTTTTGTAGATATGGGATCTTGCTCTGTTGCCCAGGCTGATATCAAACTCATGGCCTCAAGCAATCCTCCCACCTTAACCTTCAAAACTGCTGGGATTACAGGTGTGAGCCACCATATCTGGCCAGAAAGGAAAGTCTTTTTAAGAAATCACACTACAAAAAAACTAGATAGCTGTAGGAGGAAAATAAATCATCTTCCCTACTTCATACCATACACAAAAATTAATTCAAAATGGATCACAGACTTGAATGTAAATAATAAAACTATAAAAATTTCCAGAAGAATACATAGGAGAAAATCTTCAAGACATTGGCATAGGCAAGGAGCTCTTAAATAAAAACCAAAAGGATAAACCATTAAAAAAAAGTTAAAATGTGTTTAAATTTTTTAAAACTTCTGCTCTTTAAGAAATATGAAGAAAACAAGGTATAAACCATAGATGAGCATAAAATATTCACAATACATATATCTAATAAAGAACTTGTATTTGGAATATATACATAACATTTATATCTCAATAATTTAAAAATGCAATTAAAAGTGAGCAAAATGTTGAACATAAAATATACCAAAGAATCTACCTAAATGGGCAATAAGCAGACAAACAGATGCTCAGCATCACTAGTTACAAGGAAAATGCAATGAGATAATATAGTCCCACAAGAATGGATAACATATAAAAGACAGTCGGCCGGACGTGGTGACCCACACCTGTAATCCCAACATTTTGGGAGGCAAGGCGGGTAGATCACCTGAGGTCTCAGGAGTTCGAGACCAGTCTGACCAACATGGAGAAACCCCGTCTCTACTAAAAATACAAAATTAGCCAGGCATGGTGGCGCACGCCTGTGATCCCAGCTACTCAGGAGGCTGAGGCAGGAGAATCTCTTGAACGCAGGAGGCGGAGGTTGCATTGAGCCAAGATCATGCCATTGCACTCCAGCCTGGGCAACAAGAGCGACACTCCGTCTCAAAAAAAAAAAAAAAAAAAAGTCAGTATCCATGTCGAAGGGGATATGGAACACATGAAACTCCCTTGTATTGCTAGTGGAAATGCTGAATGGTATAATCTCTTTGGGAAATGATGTGCCTGTTTCTTATAAATACTATACATATTCCTACCCTATGTATAGGTATATATTTCTAGGTATATAAGAAAAACATAAGTATGCACAAAGATGTCTATATTAATATTCATAGCAGCTCTTGGACACAGCCCAAGCTTCCAAAAATAGTTGAATTGATAAGCAAGTTGTGACAAAACAGAATACTACCAGACATAAAAAAAAGAACAAACTACTGTTACATGCAACAACATGAATCTCAAAAACATTATGCTGAGTGAAAGATGCTGGACATAAGAGTATATATTAATGATTTCATTGATATAAAATTATGTAAAATGAATACTAATCTATAGTGACAATGCAGATCAGTGCTTACTTTAAGCCAGTAACAGAGGTTGGGATAGACTGAAAAGAGGTAAAGAGGATGATGGTAATGTTCTGTATCAGATTGCGATGGTGCTTACAAAGGTGTAAACACCTTTCTAAATTCATTGAGCTGTATGCTTAAAATCAAACCATTGACACGTTTTAAGTTTTCTTCTTAATTTAGGTGGCAAATATGATGACAATATTTACTACCTAAAAGTCCACCTTCTTTGAGGTGGAGAAATTGATGAGGGAGGAATAATGTCAAGGTAACTAAATTATAATTTTCTATGAATTATTCTGTGCATTAGACATTTAAATAAATGACTTAGTTGAGACTTTTTTTAAAAGCCATGCAATTTTATCTCTTATTATAAAACATATCCATGACTTTTTGAAAGTCAAAATAATTTCAAGGACATCAGTAGACATTTCTCAAAAGAAGACATACAAGTAGTCAACAGGAATATGAAAACAAAATGCATGCTTAACGTCAGTAATCATCAGGGAAATGCAAATCAAAACCACATTGAGAGATCATCTTACCCCAGTTAGAATGGCTATTATTAAAATAACAAAAAATAATTTATGCTGGTAAGGATGTGCAGAAAAGGGAACTCTTAAACATTGTTGGTGGAAATGTAAACTAGTACAGCCCCTATGGCAAACAGTATGAAAATTTCTCAGAAAAACTAAAAATAGAACTCCCATATGATCCAGCAATCCCACTACTGGAACTGTAAGTCCATTAAACCTCTTTTTCTTCCCAGTCTTGGGTATGTCTGTATCATCAGCATGAAAATGGAGTAATACACAGTATATCAAAGGTATATCTGCACCCCCATGTTTATTGCAGCACTATTCACAGTAGCAAAGATACAGAATCAATCTAAGTGTCCATCAACAGACGAATGGATAAAGAAAATGTGGTACATATATACAATGAAATACTATTTGACCAAAAAGAAAGTATAAAGTGTTGTTTGCAGCAACATGGATAGAACTGAAGGCCATTATATTAAGTGAATTAAGCCGAGCACAGAAAGACAGTATCGCATGTTCTCACTCAAATGTAGGAGCTAAAAACATTGATAGCATGGAGGTTGAAAGTAGAATGCTAGATACCAGACGCTGAGAACTGTGGCCAGGAGCAAGGGAGGAGATGAAGAGAGGGGTTTGTTAATGGATACCAACATACAGTTAGACAGAAGGAATCAGTTCTAATGTTCCACAATAGAGTGACTGTAGTTAATAATGTATTGTGTATTTCAAAACAGCTGGAAGACTTGAAATGTTCCCAACACATAGAAGTGATATATACTCAAGGTGATGGATACTCTATATACTCACACTTGATCATTACATTCTATGCATGTAACAAAATATCACATTGTCACATAAATACGTACAAAGATTATGTATCAATGAAAAATATTTCGGAAGTTAGTTTTATTTTTCTAATTATAAAAGTAATACAGGTATATTTTTGAAAAAATTCAGAATTCATAATGTTATAAAAAGAAAGTGAAAATCACCATTAATCCCACCACCTCAAAAAGTTAGTATTGTCAACATTATTATATCCTTCCAGTTTTCTCCTTTCATACATGTATGTGTATTCATATTTATAAAAATATATATGTTCATACATACAAATGTGAGTACAGCGTATATCATTTCATTTTCCATGTTAAGCATACAGTTGTATTAGTTTGTTCTCATGCTGCTGTGAAGAGATACCCAAGACTGGGTGATTTATAAAGAAAAGAGGTTTAATTGACTCACAGATCAGCATGGCTGGGGAGCCCTCAGGAAACTTATGACTGAAGGGGAAGCAAACACATCCTTCCTCATATGGCAGCAGGAAGGAAAATAATGAACAAAGAGGGAAAATCCCCTTATAAAACCATCAGATCTTGTGAGAACTCTCATTATCACAAGAACAGCAGCATGGGGTAACCACCCCCACTATTCAGTTACCTCCCACAATATGTGGGGATTATGGAAATTATAATTCCAGATGAGATTTGGGTGGGGACACAGCCAAACCATATTAGCAGTCAAGGGTTACAGTGTATTGGCTAGATGGTATTTTACTGTATGGCTGCTTTATAACTTATATAACTAAATTCCTACTGTTACATATTTCCATTTTGCTCCATTATAGACAAACCTGTAACAAACATATGTATATTAGTTCACTTATTTTCTAATGATACATTTCTAGAAATAGGAAAAAAGGGTCAAAAGAATTAACATATTGAACTTAGATATATTTAAATCTAGTATATCAATTAATGTCTAGTTTTTATTCCTTCTGTCAGTATGTGGATGTTCATTTTCTTCTACCCTTGTTAATTCTGGCTAAAGATGATTATCAAACTTTATCAATATGACAGGCAACAACTACATACCCCCTATTTTCAAATTTGTATTTCTTTGCTTACTAATAGTTAATCACCTTTTCATATACTTATTGGCTATTTTTAATTTTATTATACTCGTTTCCTAATTTTCTATTGGCATTCACCTTTTTATCTATTACATATGTTTTAAATATATTCTCCAGTTTAGCAATCACATGTGTGTGTTATTTGTTTGTTACACCAAGTTTTTAAAATGTATACAACAGAGTCAATCATTGTCCTCCTTCCTGGTTTCTAACTTTATTCACAGAAAATGCTACTTAACTCTAATATTATAAAATTATTGAATTTTCTTCTAGTACATGTTTTCTTCTTGCATTTGAATCCTTAATTCATCTGGAGTTTACTTGATTGGAAGAAGTAAAGTTAGTATGCAAATTTTCCCACAAAATATCAAGCCAATCATTTGTATTTTTCTCACTGATTTAAAATGCTGCCTTTAACATAAACTGGCTTTTCAAATATATTTAGATATAATTCCTTACTTTTTGTTTTCTTGACTTTATTTTCGTGTAAATAGCGTGCTGATTTATTATTATAGTTTTGTATCTTATGTGTGAATGCATTGTATGGCAGGTGTTTTCATAATTTTTTTACTGTTTCTGATTATTTTCATATATATTTTCTTCCAAATGAACTTGAGAATTAATTTTTCAAGCTTAAAGCATTATTCTTTGTAATGTGTGTTCTATGGAAAA
Source organism: Pongo abelii (assembly GCF_028885655.2). NCBI lineage: Eukaryota > Metazoa > Chordata > Mammalia > Primates > Hominidae > Pongo > Pongo abelii. The sequence goes on from NC_071998.2 coordinate 30,091,108, forward strand.
AGAAATTAATGTTTTTATAATATTTAATCTTTCTAAATACATAGTACATCTCTTTTAGTAAGTTATTTTGATTCTTGACAGGGTTTAATTATACTAAAGAAGCTGATGTTTTTGAGATGCCATGACTGAAATAATTTTTACAATAGTATTTTCTAAATGGTTTGTGTAGACAAGAAAATTTTTTAAAAATTATATTTATTTTGTAGTATTCTACTGTTCTAATCATTTTAGTTGATTTCCATTGGTTTTCATGATAGACATTAATTTGATCTGTGAATAATGATAGTTTTGCCACATATTTTCTAAAAATTATAGCTCTTATCTTCCTATCTAATTGATTTGCTAGCACTTTCTGAGTTTTTGCCTTGTTTCTACATTTGGAGGAAAATTTTCTAGTGATTTAGTGATTCACCATTAAGTTTGATCCTACTTGTTATTTTTTATTCATAAATTTGTTTACATATAGACATATTGTGGTTGTAGACATAGATATATATGTAAACGCTGTAATCGGATAATTATTTTTTTACTAATTTTTCCTTTACAGTTCAGGAATGAATGTTGAAGTTTATGAAATACTTCTTTATCTGAAAGTATTGTTTCAAACTATTGAAACTTAATTAAAATATGGTGTTCATGGATAAAGTGTACCCCTGAGAACCCCAAGTTGAAAGGCAGAGCTCAGTAATACACCTCTTATTATTCAGTTGGATTCAGTATCTACTAAACTATCCACATTTAAAACATACTCATTCCCGTTCTCATTTGCTACCTATTTAATTTCACTTTAACAGGTCCACTGAGTTTGTTTGAATGTGAAAAAGGGATAGTTCATTTATCATTAAATGATATTTTTTCTGAAAATTCTTTGTCTTCCCATTCCTCAATATTTATCTCAAAATCACTTAAAAGAGCGTTTTTATTATAGCCATTCTGTACCTTGATTCTGCCTCATTCATATGAGAAACACAAAAACAATACACAGAGACTTTGAGGATCTTTTGTTTGACTCAAATAAGAAAATCCCTTCATAAATTAAAGTTTGCTAAATTATGAAAGATGCATACATTAAAATTCAAAAGTTAAAAGTAGAAAATGTACACATGAAGAAAAACATTCCAACACCTTGCATTGAATATAACTTTGTTTTGTATGTTGCACCTAAAGGCCTGACATAGAATGAAACTTCTGTTAGCTTTGTTTTGAATGGAGGATGATATCCTAAACATCAGTGATGCCGACACTGATTCAAACTGAACTGCTTTCTTCTTAGCTGTTGACCTGTTTCTTTCATTTGAATTCAAATCGAGAATTTTAGTGTGAAATTTATACTGTGTTGTCTCACAGTCTGTGTCACACATTATCTTTATACTTGTCAAACATTGAAATTGTCATGACAACTCTGGGAAGCTATTACTGTTATTATCCCCATTATCCCCATTTCACAGCCAGGAAAACTAAAATACAGAGAGATTAAATAACTTGACAAAGAACATGTTACTAAGAAGGGTCATCCCTCAGGTTTACGCCCAGATCTGATTGATTCCAAATCCAGCATCCTTTCCACTACACTTGCTGCCCTATTTATGCCCCTTCACCTATTTATATCCTAACTCACCTTCTCTTCCTCCCTTCTTTTGTCCCTTCCATGCAGACCCGTGACCAAGGTGTAGACTAAGAAGTGGAGTCATGCTTCACACGGCCATATCATGCTGGCAGCCATTCCTGGGTCTGGCTGTGGTGTTAATCTTCATGGGATCCACCATTGGCTGCCCCGCTCGCTGTGAGTGCTCTGCCCAGAACAAATCTGTTAGCTGTCACAGAAGGCGACTGATCGCCATCCCAGAAGGCATTCCCATCGAAACCAAAATCCTGGACCTCAGTAAAAACAGGCTAAAAAGCGTCAACCCTGAAGAATTCATATCATATCCTCTGCTGGAAGAGATAGACTTGAGTGACAACATCATTGCCAATGTGGAACCAGGAGCATTCAACAATCTCTTTAACCTGCGTTCCCTCCGCCTAAAAGGCAATCGTCTAAAGTTGGTCCCTTTGGGAGTATTCACGGGGCTGTCCAATCTCACTAAGCTTGACATTAGTGAGAATAAGATTGTCATTTTACTAGACTACATGTTCCAAGATCTACATAACCTGAAGTCTCTAGAAGTGGGGGACAATGATTTGGTTTATATATCACACAGGGCATTCAGTGGGCTTCTTAGCTTGGAGCAGCTCACCCTGGAGAAATGCAACTTAACAGCAGTACCAACAGAAGCCCTCTCCCACCTCCGCAGCCTCATCAGCCTGCATCTGAAGCATCTCAATATCAACAATATGCCTGTGTATGCCTTTAAAAGATTGTTCCACCTGAAACACCTAGAGATTGACTATTGGCCTTTACTGGATATGATGCCTGCCAATAGCCTCTACGGTCTCAACCTCACATCCCTTTCAATCACCAACACCAATCTGTCTACTGTACCCTTCCTTGCCTTTAAACACCTGGTATACCTGACTCACCTTAACCTCTCCTACAATCCCATCAGCACTATTGAAGCAGGCATGTTCTCTGACCTGATCCGCCTTCAGGAGCTTCATATAGTGGGGGCCCAGCTTCGCACCATTGAGCCTCACTCCTTCCAAGGGCTCCGCTTCCTACGCGTGCTCAATGTGTCTCAGAACCTGCTGGAAACTTTGGAAGAGAATGTCTTCTCCTCCCCTAGGGCTCTGGAGGTCTTGAGCATTAACAACAACCCTCTGACCTGTGACTGCCGCCTTCTCTGGATCTTGCAGCGACAGCCCACCCTGCAGTTTGGTGGCCAGCAACCTATGTGTGCTGGCCCAGACACCATCCGTGAGAGGTCATTCAAGGATTTCCATAGCACTGCCCTTTCTTTTTACTTTACCTGCAAAAAACCCAAAATCCGTGAAAAGAAGTTGCAGCATCTGCTAGTAGATGAAGGGCAGACGGTCCAGCTAGAATGCAATGCGGATGGAGACCCGCAGCCTGTGATTTCCTGGGTAACACCCCGAAGGCGTTTCATCACCACCAAGTCCAATGGAAGAGCCACCGTGTTGGGTGATGGCACCTTGGAAATCCGCTTTGCCCAGGATCAAGACAGCGGGGTGTATGTTTGCATCGCTAGCAATGCTGCTGGGAATGATACCTTCACAGCCTCCTTAACTGTGAAAGGATTCGCTTCAGATCGTTTTCTTTATGCGAACAGGACCCCTATGTACATGACCGACTCCAATGACACCATTTCCAATGGCACCAATGCCAATACTTTTTCCCTGGACCTTAAAACAATACTGGTGTCTACAGCTATGGGCTGCTTCACATTCCTGGGAGTGGTTTTATTTTGTTTTCTTCTCCTTTTTGTGTGGAGCCGAGGGAAAGGCAAGCACAAAAACAGCATTGACCTTGAGTATGTGCCCAGAAAAAACAATGGTGCTGTTGTGGAAGGGGAGGTAGCTGGACCCAGGAGGTTCAACATGAAAATGATTTGAAGGCCCGCCCCTCACACTACTGTCTCTTTGTCAATGTTGGTAATCAGTAAGACAGTATGGCACAGTAAATTACTAGATTAAGAGGCAGCCATGTGCAGCTGCCCCTGTATCAAAAGCAGGGTCTATGGAAGCAGGAGGACTTCCAATGGAGACTCTCCATCGAAAGGCAGGCAGGCAGGCATGTGTCAGAGCCCTTCACACAGTGGGATACTAAGTGTTTGCATTGCAAATATTGGCATTCTGGGGATCTCAGTAATGAACCTGAATCTTTGGCTCACACTCACGGACAATTATTCAGCATTTTCTACCACTGCAAAAGCAAAAGAAAAAATAAAGAACAACCTACAGTGTAGGATTTACATATTAAAAAGACACATTTGTCTAAAACATACTCTACAGAAAAATTTGTATCTATGATTATCATTTGTTAAAGCCTTGCATCATACCATATTGTTGGTTCAGTACCACAAAGAGATCAATATATTCTTTTCTTCCTTTTTTGAAACATATATGCTGTACATGTTTTAAAGCAATATGAATGAGAGGTTGTGCTTTCAGTTACTCACCACTATAGATCCAAGTGTGATTTCACCTTTCGTTACCTACAGATGACCCTGAGGCTAGATCCCTGGAGTTATGGGCGGAGATATTTTGAGAGACGTGTTTGTCTGATGTAGGATGCCAAGAAACAGGACCCAAGGCAAAAGTGCTCAACTCTGTTAACTTCTGTTACTATAAATAAAGGCATGTGCCTAGTTTTGATACAGAATGGAATATTTTTTATACTTGTAATAATATCACACTGGACCAGTTTACTGTAACAAAGCCCTTGGTTTCTCCAGAAGGTGGTACACCACTAGATGTACCTGTAAAATGCAAGGTAGGTGTTAATAATGAAAATGATTCATTTTAATCACTCCTTGATTTTACTTTCCACAGTCACTATTAGTGGGTTAATAGAAAATGGAAGAAGAGGTAATGGTTACAAATAACCATAGGATAATATTCACCAGTGGCTAAGATCAAGAATTCAGATGTTCAAAAGCTCTGTGAATAAGAAAGAGTTCTTCTCAGATGCCAACACAAACCAGGGTGATACATAACATAACATGATGTTAATGCAAACAAGGATTTGTTTAAAACATGATAGCTGCCTGCATGCTAGATTGCTGCTAGTCAGGGGAACATCTAGCTACTGCCACTCTGATGTTCTCTACTTGAATACTGTACACACAATATTACCTTGAATAGAGAACTTCAGGGTTTCTTCCTGCTTCCTTACCAATTAGATTTTTGTTTTTACTTTGAAAATTATCTTGTATAATAAAGAGGAATTTGTCTTGTTTTCTAACAACTGAGAAAAAACAAGGTGGATTAAAAAACATTTAGTGTTTTTTTTTCTCCACTGAGGAAAAAGCAAGGTTATAGCCCTATAAATATGTTAAGTTGTGCTAATTTTTTTTCCTCTCTCTGACCCAAGGATACTTGTCCAATTCAGTTTGTATTAATGACTGTTACTCAAAGTTAAACATCCCAGTTTTTAAAAACTGATGTCATGCCATGACCACCAGTGATCTGGTTCAGAGCAGGCATAGTTTCATTTGGCTAAATGTTCAGTGAATGACTTTCAAAGCATATGGTTATGTGATCTGAGAAAGCATTGAATGTGGGCTGTGTTCATGCAATGTCAAATATTTAAGCAGCATAGAACTGATAGGAAATATCTATACTTTTCCCATTTCAAGAGGGATCTGAAAATAGGTCATGTTTTTAAAAACATGTAAGCTGGAGTAGAAAGCCTCTGGGGTTTGCTTCTTGACATATTGGATTGGTGGGTTGACATTCAAAAGGCTGGCTTTTTTTAGTTTGAAATTTGAAATTTCGAGGAACTTTAATAAAATTAAATTGACCCCAATAAAAGTAGGATAAGCCCAGAAATTATCTTGCCAATCGGATAGCAACAGAGTTAAACCCATTTCTCCCCTAATAATCGGTGGAAAATATGATGAAAGATTGAAGAATTGCCTGTTCAAGCCATTTTTCATTTGACTTTTCTGATGATTATCATAGATCTTTTAGAATTCTATTTTCCATTTGTGCCAAATACCTTATATCAAACAATGCAAATCAAGCTCTGCTGCAAACTCTATCACAAATCCAGCTTGTGTGCAAATGGAATGGGGTCTTTCAAATTTAAAAATGAACTGTTAGAGATTTCAAAAAAACTTCCAAAAGTTAATAGAAACTATTTTGCAGCATTGTGTGAAGTGTAGTATTCAACTAATTGTCATAAAAGAGAAACACTGAGCAATTAATAAGAGGGCTTTGTGATTTTGACTGCTCTTTTGTCAAAATAAAACTTGGCCAAAAACAGCTGAGTGAAATGAAATTGGATTAAAATGTACCCATCCATGAAAAAGATTTAAAGATTTCGTTATTATTCATTTTATTGAAAGAAAAGAGAGTGGATTTTCTCAGACATCCCATACTCTGATCTATGGAATAATAGTTATTTAAGATATTTCTAAGCATTCTTCCAAAAAAGTCCTGTTGACCGATCTATCAGGGAAATGCATTCTGTAACCACCTTTAGAGATTCAAAATCTATATGAGCCTAATAAATCCTCTGAAAAGTCCTGTAAACAAGAATCCTATTTAATATTGTTTATCTTCAGGCTTCACTAATTTACATGAGCAGAAAGCACTTCTTTTCATGCTATAACTGTTAACATTTTCAAAAACTAGCGCTCCATAGAACCCCGATTGGTCAACTTCAGACTAGAGTAGTACTCTTCTGAAGTATTCCTAAGCCTAATGTTTCTAAGAAGAGTAAAATTACTGTTTGAATTGGCCTCTGATAGACTACCAAAAAAATATTGCCTGTGTCAGTGCTTAGATCATAAAAGTATATTGACCAGATATTTTCAGGGGAATTGGCTACTTTTTGCCTGAAGCATCCATCATAGAAATGGATTAATAGGTAATTGAACAGACATTTAATTTTCTACACTCTCACTATCTGAGCAGATCTTGGGTTCCTTTTTGTGCGTGCAAAGCTCTGGTATCCATTGACTGAAACGCTGGTGCTTTAGTACTCAGTTTTACAAAAGGATTCATTAATTTTCCCTCATGGCTTCTGATTACCTCGTTGTTACATCAACTAGACCATGGTAGAGCAAAACAGCTCATACCAGCACAGGGGCCAACTTACTCACTTAAATATGACATCTCTGAGTCATTTTCTTCCCAGAGGCTTTATTTCAAAGTATCCCTGAAAGAAATACTGTTGTTTGACTCAGCATTTCACTCCAGTTGGTTTTCATTCCACTCTGGTTTTGCTCAACTTTCTCAGAAATTTTGCTTGTTACTGACAACTCCCTAGTAGGAAAAACACATTCAGAAGTTGCCCTACAGTATTTAGGATGGATTCTTTTTTCATTATTCTGTCAAATATTCTGTGTTCCTCCATTCTTACAGGCGTCCAGAAGTTGCAATCTTCTATGACTCTTTAAAAAAGGATTATTTAAATGTCACTTGCCTTGAGGGCTGACTTTTGTCACTTTACTCTGGTACAAACATGTATTTTTATATCAGAGGAACAAAAGAGGGAATGTGATCTTGGAGAAATAAAATTGAGTAGAGTCCCATGTAAATTAACTTATATTTCCAGGGTCTCCCTTCATCTCTGTGTCAAGACATTTGTTTTAACTTCAGGGGATGTGCTCAGAAGCCATTCAACACTGAATATGTCTTGAGGCTTTCTAGGAAAGAAAAAAATTACATAATTTTCAGTTAGAAGTCTAAGACCAAACATAAAGATGTATCAAGAATTTAAAGAAGGTTGGAGAGAGACACTTGACCCATGTTAATCCTATTTTCTTTCTTGCCAATTTTTGTAGTTATCGCTACCTGAAGGAGAATCAGAGATTATGTTCTTCCTTGACTTTCACTGGTGTCCTTTTTATACCTTTTTTCTATGACCCAGTCACCTATATCTCACATGAGCTATCCCAGATGGATTCTGTGGCATCTGAATCTAGTAACAAAACCTTTGGGACCAAAGGCATTCATTCTACTCAGCACTTAGGTAAAGACTTATTATCTCTATTACTATAATTAACATTCCCTGTTTGTTAGACTCATACATCATGTGCCTGGTTATTTCCATTGATTTTCCACCATTGGCTTTGGGAGCTCCTTTTAATTCCTTTCAGCTAGAACCCTTGATGTTTTTCTGATTGAGGAGTTTGGGAATTATTCTGCCTTTGGGTGTAGAAAGCTTTGAGGAATGAAATATTATTTGATTTGTTTGATTTTTGAATTTTCTATTTTGGTTAGGCAACAGAGGGTGTTTTCTGGTACTTTGGCAAACACTTGACATGAATCTCTCAGTGATGCTCCCCTTGTCACCTTCAAAAGCCATTCCCGAAAGAGCCTTCTCATTTACACTCCAGCTGGGAAAGGACAGCTTTACAACATAGCTCTACAGGATAAAATGATAGCTGATTGCTGTGATCTTTAGCTCAATTAACCTAATAAACAGTGGGTTCAGGGGCCATATGTCTAGGCTTGCAAGGTTTAGCCAAGTAAACAAGGTTTTAAATCAACAATTAATGACAGGTTTTCGACTCTGAAGTTGGTTTGTCTGTTTGGAGAACAGTATGGGTAACTGCATGTCTTCTCAAAACATGGTAGGGACCAGAACTTCCTTATCTTATGTGAGATTTTTAACAAATGGTCTAGGATGAAATGTGTCCAACAACAACAAATACATAATTAAGATGTTTGTAAAAGGTTTATTTTTCTAAAATAGGACTGGGGCTGATGTTACTCTTTCCAAATTTGGGAGTTTGATCAGGACAAGCTTGCATGTGCCCCAGACTGCCCTTTCTCAAGTTTACCAAGGTCTTTAATACCTCTTCTCCCTCCCCGACCCCCTTCTCCCTGGAGAACATCCTGAATAGGAAGGAGAAAAAGAGCAGGAACTAAAGTCCCCTGAGACAGCCCACAGAAGGAGAAAAGCTTTGGTATTTCCCCACATTCTTGCCTCCTTTCCTGATGCAGCAATTGAAATGATCCTTCACTCTCTGCCTACTCACCACTGTCACTTCTCAGCGGCTGCCATCCTCATCAATGAACGCTCTCTCCAGGGATAAGTCTTCTTTCATGGTAACTGAGATTCTTGGGTAATTGTTAAACTGGAAATTGCTTTAAAAAAAAAAAACAAACCCTCCAGCTGTCTCACATAGCACTTTAAAAGTTAAGACTTACCATTCACATAATCACAAGCTGACAGCAATCTGCAGGTTGAGTGATTCTGATTTTTTTTTCCTCTCCCTTCCAGAAGCAGGTGGGTTGATATAATGCCAGCCTTAAATAGAAAGCTTTATTTATAGCCTTAGCAGAATGAGAAAAGAGCTGGCATAATCAAGAGAATACTTCACATTTTAAAGAAGACTTTACCTCTAATATGCAAAATAGTCATTAGAAGACAACAAAAATGCAAATTTGTTTTACTAAATTGCTTAACTCTATTCCAATAAAGTTCAAAAGATAACTGTCCATACTGAAGATGGGTCAGCCAAAGACTTTATGCCTGTTCTAAAAGCACCAAAAAAGCAGAAATTTGGTTGCCATGTTAACTTTATTTTGTTGCACACCTCCTATTCTAAATTGCTTTAATATCTTTACACTGCAATATATTGAGTAAAATCAACAATACAATATAATCAAATAATAAACAGATTAACTCAGACTTGCAAAAAAATTTTTTCATTCTTTACAACGTACGTCCAGCAGCAAACTGATGTATATACATATCTGTGTGATAACAAGAGATTGGAATTGGCATGAACAAACTTTGTATAGAGGCTGTTTGGAAGAAAACATGCTGTTTTTCTCCCCAGTTATAAAATCAGGTATATCATAAAAACCTGAGTTGCTTCATATACAAGACAGTTGTTTTCAGGTTTTTTCCATATGGTATAGAATGCCCCAAATCATAATTAATTTCTATTGTTTATATATACATATATAAATATGTGGGGAAGGGTGGTTAGATTTTTATGTGTTTAAATTATAACCGTTTTAAAAGTTGATAAGCCTGAGCAGGAGAAAAAGAGACAGAATGTGTATCTGTTTTCCTTTAATGTCTTTTATCAAAATCCTATTTTGAGAATATCCCATGATTGAAAGTTAATAATCAAGAACCTAACAAAACTTTTCGTAAAAAATGCCTGAAAGTTTTTGTTTTCAAAAAAGTAATGCTTATGACAAAAGTATCTTGATTTAGGTCTGCATCTCTTTAGCTATTGGTTAATTGTTGTGGGCATGTTTTTTTTAACATGTAAAAACAAATTAACTTATTAACATGTAAAATAAGTGAAGAAACCATGTTTTCTTTTCGGATGAAAGGGCTTAAGCATCTGACATCTCAGTTAAATTCACTGAAGTATTAATAAGAAATGCAATATGAGACAATCGGAGTCATATATAATATTTTCTTATTGACAGAAGTAGGTTATATGAGTCTCACAGGGAATGTGAGGTATCACTGTATTAATGAGTAATCCCCAATACTGTCAGAGATGAAGTAGGTCCAGTGGAATCTCATTCAAATGCTAAGGTGAGTGGAGACAACTCAGAGAGGAATCAAAAGACAGGCTATCCAGTTACATAAAGTTACAAAAGGGTCATAGTTCAACCTGCTGGGCATCCAAATTTATGTAATATCAACCACACTCTAAAGATATTCTACTTTTGTGGAATTAAATCCTGTATCACTTGCAAAAGTATCCCAAATTCATGTGACTTAATTACATAAGCAAGTAATGGGCATAACTTAAGGCATAAGATCTATTTGAGCAAGAACTGAAGCGTTCAGCAAGCCATACATAGAACACCACCATCTAGTTTTTCTTTCTGAGTTAGCCTTCACTCAGCCAAATGATTCAAAACATTGTGTCAAGTAGGAAGGCACAAAAAAAATAAAATAAAAAGAGAAACAACTTTAGTCTTCAAGCAAATTGAAAAAAGGAAAAGAGAAAATTGTCTAGTGTTAAAGAGGAAATGAATTGAAAATTTTTAAACTCCTCTTGGGCTGAGAGTGAAGGTGCCCTTTCTTTACCTTTCGTACTTGAGGGAATGGGCTTTAGAGAGATGTGTTCAGGCAGGTGTCATCATCTAGGGTATCATCTTTACTCCCTGTGGCTCATTAGATGGCTTCCAGTGAAGGAGGAGGAGGTAGAGAAGGAAGCAGAAAGCTGACAGTCATGGTACCTGAAAGTCACATTGTTACAGAACAAGAAAGTCTGGGATTCATCTCCAGGAAGCAACAAACACACAAATACTGAGACTGTTAGCAAGAAATCAGAAAAGGTCCCTTTGCTATTCTTTTTTTTTTTTTCATTGAGATGGAGTTTCACTCTGTCGACAGGCTGGAGTACAGTGGCACGATCTCGGCTCACTGCAACTTCCCCTCCCGGGTTCAAGAGATTCTCCTGCCTCAGCCTCCCCAGTAGCTGGGATTACAGGCACCCACCACCACGCCTGGCTAATTTTTGTATTTTTTTAGTAGAGACAGGATTTCACCATGTTGGCCAGGATGGTCTCTATCTCCTGACCTCGTGATCCGCCCACCTCGGCTTCCCAAAGTGCTGGGATTACAGATGTGAGTCACTGCACCAGGCCTGCTATTCTTTAATTGCAAAATGAAAAGCTTGCCCCTAGAGAGAGAATTTCTTGAAAATTTTCTGTTAATGCCAGAGCTGCTCTGGTCAGAGTCACATCTCTAACAGTGGGCTTTTATTTTATGCTACTAAATCAGTCAGACTAAAACAAAGGGCCATTTCCCATAAACATCGTTTTGAATGTGTTGGGTAGACATCTCGCCAATTAATATTAGGAGTTAGCTTGTCCAGTAAACTCACCAATCAGGGATAAGACGGTCCCAATACTTCAGGACTTGTACTTAAACAATGGGAAGAAGATAATATAATGAAGTCGAAGCTAAACATACTTTTAACTCAGTGGCCTGGCTTCTAGCTCTGCACCTTAAAGGCTTTCTGGTCATGTATTACTTCATAAATTTAGAAGTTCATCATAGTTTTGTGTTTCTGTTTCTGTTTGGTTTCTTCTGTCTTTAGTTTTTCTCAGTCATGAGCATACTGCCCTTGCTAGATGGCTGTTAATGTTTTTGTGTTGTTTGATACAGTCGAAATAAAAATTAGGAGTTTCTACCTACTCCCTTTAAGGCAGATAAGCTTATTGTACAACCCTATATTCTTTTCTTAATTACTTCATTATCAGACCTAAAACACAGGACATCAAGATTAATGTGGAATAAAGCCAAGTTAAGGAGAAAATTGAGAAACCTGAGGGGAAATTTCCCTACTATTTCTGCCATTGACTGGTAGAAAATCTGAAAACACTAGCTTCTAGGGCTTGTCACACTGGTGCCTTTCATCAACTTTTATAAATAACTAAATGCAAAAATTATGACCCTCTATCAAAAAAGAATAGATTGGGAAAGAGATCACTTATTATAGCTATGCAGGTATTATTTTATTCCATAATGCTGTCATTGGCAAATCAGGACATGTCAATAAATCTCTCAGTATATGTATATTAATGGCAGAATGACACGTATATACATATCTATTACTAAGAACCATCTGGAGAAAAAAATAAGAAAATTTAAAAAATAAGAAAAAAAGATAAGGCAGGTGGAAAATATGTGGATTCTTCCTATTCTGTTTGTCTGCTAATAAAGAAAACTAAGAACTCACCTGAATCACCACAGAGTCAGGGTCTCAGAGATGAAAACCCAAGGAGACTCTCTACAAAAAGAACAGACTGCTAGAGAGGATACCTCTTTGATTGAAATACCTAAATCTTTTATGTGATTGTAAAAGTTATATCTATAGTGAATAATTTTGTATTGTCACATTGGGAGATAAATTTGTTTACCAGATCCCCATCTAAGGCAGAAGTAACATTTATGTGAACCCTTTTTTAACTATAGCATCACTATTCATATTATTTCCAAGCACAAGAGATCAAGTATGCTAGTACCACAGCACAGAGGCAATTCACTACATCTAGTCTATTCCTTTAGCCATGGGCTATTAGCTGAATGTACAAAAGACTAATAGGTTACATCCATTCTATACATGCAGGGCTCTCATAAAAGTTAAACAAACACTTCTTCAAACCTGCACACACAAATCCATACAGTGGCCTCCAGAGTTTCTTTAAGCCTCACGCTGTATCAGTACAAACATCCTACAGGGAATTAATTCACTGAGCACAGAACAAATGTGTAATGCAAAGAGATTACCAAGTCACCTCCACCACCTTGATTTATATAAGCTCTTCTATTTTAGCAACACCTGGCAAATCCAGTGGTCTGTGCTTCAGTGGTCTCAAGAGCTCTTCACGGCACTTCTGTAAGAAAGTTGCTGGCTTTAACGCAGGGCTGGTTTCAATATAGGGCAGCTGTTTTCTGCTGTGAGTCTTCTGGGGGAAAAAGAATGGGTTCACAGTAACTGAAAAATGTATCCCGGCTGGTGAGTGTAGGGAAGAGTAGTTCATTGTTCTGGTGGTTGAATATATTTTCAAAAGAACATTTAATAAGAATGGGAGAACACAAGCATTTCAAATAAATGGCAATGATCATATGAGCATATATAAGAGAACTTAATTGCAGAGGAAAATGGATGATGTTTATGCATATCACACTGCCTCTAATATTGATCTTGAGTTGGTTTCCAAATTGATAAGTAAATATATTCTATATTGAAAATCATTTTAAATGTCTATATCTTTTAAATATTGCCAATAATTAGCTTAAATACATGCCCTCAGAATATTCAGGAATCTACTTGGTTCTTTCCTTCTTATCCTTGATTAGAAGTTAAAAATCAGATTTCTCTAGCTTTGTTTTAAAAGACACAGAAAATTTAATTTTCCACTTATCCAAGCACAATCTCCTTTCATTCATTTATTCATTTAATTATGCAACATCTACTGAGTATCCATTATTATAGTAATCGAGCTGCCCATCACTGAAGTCATTATCAAACTGTGGTTCAAACCTTAATTCTGTGTTTCTCCACATTAACTCCTTTGGCTTCCATATTGATTGCAACTTGCGTCTCATTCTGTCATCTAAATCATGTGGTTTAGAGATAGGCCTTAGTGTCCACCTGGCCAGGCACAAGTCTGGCGTTAAGGACCTACCTGCTTTAATGATCCGCTCTCAGGGAGTCAGAACAGTTAAGTACTAAAAAGACAAGGATCTGGAGTGAGAGTCCCTAGGGCTATGTCACTGGATTCATGTTTCTTTATGGGCAAGCTACTTAACATCTCTGCATCCCCATCTCTCAAAATAATCATAACACTACCTACCTCACAAGGGTGCTGTGAGGCTTACCATGAAAAGCATGAGGAAATGGTATATAGAATTGGGGACCTAGTAGAAAGGTGCTACAGGATTAGAGTAACTAGATGTCATTGAGTATGAACCCTGCTTTCCCTGGGAGCCCCAGGTTTGCCAGAATATGTCTAATCTCTTTATGGCTAGAATCTAAAATGGTGTTGGCCATCGATTGGCTTAGGTTATCTTTAATGTCATTGACTTTTACAAAACTCATAACAACACCTCTTTCTCAGAGAGATGCTGGATTGGAAAAATTATTAAATTAATTTTAACAAAGGAGAACTAAAATGATTCACTTCCAGGTGCTGGGTGTGGGGGAACAGTTATTTATTTCAATATGAAACAAGAGTTTGAATGGATATCTTCAAGCGGATGCATTTTATTGGAGACGTTTATTGCCTGGGGCTTTCTGTTTTCAGTCTGACTCCCCAGCTTTCTGTATCATTGTTTTAACATACATCCCCTTTTCTCCTTTATTGGAAGAGAAGCTATAATTCTCCTCATTTCATGATAGTTCTTTTTAGTCTGTTTTGCTCAAAGGACAAATTCTTTTCAACAACTATTGTAATTATTTTCTTACAGGGCCATTTTTAATTGCCATATTGTTTAGCTAAGCCCTATTGTCTTGGTGTCCTTCAAAACTGTCAGTTGCTTTAAAATATAGGGGTGGGAGGGGGAGCTGATAAGCACATTGTTGTAATTGATTTGTATGTTTGAATTGTCTTATCAGAAAACAAGGTTATGAATTTCATCTGTTGAGACACAAAAATAAAATACTTTCTTAAAAAATTGCATTTTGTTCTTGAATGTTCTAAAACAGCATTTATGCTTCTCTTAATCTTTTTAATATTTCATTAATAGTGTTGCATTATTAATCATATAATAGAAGCCTATCCTTCTCCTACATCTATTATTATAGCTCAGTCCTTTACAACATAAACTTGGGAAACAGTAAAGTAAAGTTATTCAACATATAGAATTGAAGCAAATCATGAAGAGCCCATTCTGAGGGGTCTGCATTTAAGGCTGACCATGGAATGACACTGAGACAGACAGATGGCTGTGAAAAATAAGACTTTCAAGGCCTACTTTTCCAATGGAAAATATCACCATAAGTGACGGGAAATGGCCAGAAGATATTACTTATGTCAGTCAAGAAACTAAGAAATGAGATGAAAATAACTGAGCTTCATTTTTTTAAGTGCTCTGGTTCAAGATTTTGCCATATTAATTTACAGAAACTTAAAACAAAATATTGTTGGTGTCTTAGTCAGTTCTGGCTGCCATAGTAAAATACCACAGACTCGGTGGCTTAAACAAAAGAAGTTTGTTTTTCAGCCTTCTGGAGGCTGGAAAGTCTAAGGTCAAGGTGCCAGCAGAGTAAGTATCTAGTATCTAGTAAGGGCTCTCTGCTTGGACTGTAGGTGAACACCTTCTCTCTTTGTCCTCACAGGGTGTTTCTGCAGTGCATGCAGAGAGAGAGAGATTCCTTTTTAATAAGGCCACCAATTCTATTAATTTAGCACCCTACCTTTATGACCTCATTTAATCATAATTACCTCCTAAAAACCCTATTTCAAAACACGATCACATTGAAGGTTAGGGCTTCAATGTATGGATCGGAGCAGGGACACAATTCAGTTCATAGCCATGGGTTTCTGCACATTGATCAAAATGCTACATCATCTTTCTTTACCATGAGTAGGAAGGATGTTATATATTAGGAAGACAAGTTAAGAAAGTCAATATAAACAAGCAAATATGGAACAGAAGAGGGTTTCAACAACTAGTAAATATTCCTCTCTTTATTGTACTTATTTTATTACTCCTTGACACTTCAAGACTCTGACCAAGTTGTCGCTAATTTTCTGCAATGGCATATAACTTTTCATCCTATAACACCAAAGTCCTGATTTCTCATAACACATCCCCAGAGCTATGTTCCCACTTCTTAAAAGTCTTCACCACTTACATTTCTTTTTCTTTTACTCAGTATCATTAGTCAACTAACTTCTTTCTGGAATACCTATCACTCATCTGATGCTCCTCCCAAACACATCAAGTTCTGCTTTGATTATGTTCCAACACATGCTAAAACAATCACTATACAAGGGAAAAAGCATGGTGATACTCGCTTCATGGTCCAAATGTACTCACTATCCTGGACAGTTCGTACCATTTTCAGTATGTAAATGGGCTCATCTATGTGAGTCAAGGGATGGGCTGTTTGCTTGTTCTTCATGGTTATTTCAGTATGTAAACGTTAATCAAAGTGTTCATGTCTAAATAAGCACTGTGGTGTTTACTGGTTTACTGAGGCTTTTTGCTTGTCCTGAAGAGTCCTGATGATTGAAATGTAGGGACCCAAACTGTCTGTTTGAAGAAGATAACTGCCTAAATTAAAAGTTGTTCAAGATGCATACAAGTTCCCCTGTAGCTATTTCTATTGGTTTTGCAGATAGTGCAGAGCCAGGTGTCGGGCGCAGTGTGATAAGCCAGCATCTGTTGAATTCACTCATGCTCCCTGAAGTTTCCGGAGAACAAAAATGCTGGGTTGGAAACAAGTTCACAGAGACTTATCCCACACACTGGAATACAAAATTCCAGAAACTGGGGAAAGGTCAGGGAGAAAGGGTTAGGGTCCTCATGTAAAACAACCTTACTTTCTCAGAGATTGATTTGTGTTTACTAAACTAGACTCCCCCATATGAAATACTCTGCCTTTTGCCTTTCGTGAAGGTGAAAGGAGCTAAGGGTCCTGGCCTACCTTGGTTATGATGATTCCTAAGGCTGGAATTTGAATGCCTAAATCTCTCAGGTCCTATTTGTATACATCATTAGTTAATGAAGCTTCTCAAACATTACTCTTTCAAAGGACCACAAAAAGACATGTGATCCTGAAATAATTAACAAGGGTGCCATTTTTATTTTCCTAGTTATAAAAGTAATATGTGCTTACTCAATGAGAAAATTTGGAAAAAATAACAAGTCAGAAAAAATATTTCATACTCCTATCTTTCAAAGGCAATCACAGCCATTGTTATAATAGAATGCCTTCTGGTCTTTTCAAAGTAATAAAATGGGTTTTAAAATCAAGATTTAAAATGTTTCACTACCACACCACAACTCCTTCCTACCTCTGCTCTTTCTTTTTCTCCTCCCCCCGCTTCTTCTATTCCTCCTTCCCTTTCCGCTTTCCTTACCCCTTCTTTCCACTAAGCATTCCAAGGCCTCTTGTAAAATGTCAACAAAGTAACTTCTGCTCCCAAAACAGAAATAACCTGCGTACTTTCTCATCCAGAGCCTCAGATAAGGGTTCTGAGAAAATCCTCTACAGTGATCGTGATATGAGTTGTATCCTTAAAAGTTCATTTTCTTTAACACAATTTACTCAGGCCAGTCTTTAGAGTTCTCTTTGAAATTTATAGATCCAAACAAGAGGCAATAATATCTACCAGTTGATGAACACCTATGTATCTGGCACTTTACAAATGCTGGCTTATTCATCTTCCCTATATCCCCAGACATTCACACTATCTTTTCTGTGTTACAGGATTTTCACCTCGAGCTGTCTAATTCCAAAATCCATCCTCTTTCCACTCTGCCATGCTGCCTCTCAACTCCAAAACTTTTCTAGGTAGAACAAAACCTTGCAATCATTTTGCAGAGGGGCCTCTGATTATCGTGCCGTACACGTGCCATGCAGCTTCCAGAGCTCTCTTTGCTGTTAGTTGATTCATTTCCTTTTTGTGCTTTCCGCTGACAGCAGTCGTGGATCTCTTATTCATTCCCCTGGTGTTCTCTGCAATAATATCCATCCAGGTGAATTCTCTTACTGCAAATGTGGGCCTAAGGAGGGATGCTCTGAAAATGCAATTGTAATCTAGTGTTAATTAAAAATTAAATGCTAATACAGTGCAATCTTTGGTTGCCTGCTTCTGAAAGCCTATTGACTGTCTTAAAGGGCAAAGGGTCATTTTTATTCCCCTGAAATTATCAGCTTGTGATTGCACAGCCAACACAGAGAAAAAGATTGTCATTCCTCATCACCTTCAAAAATCTTCTACCTTCATGTTAATATAGTCCGTTTTCATTAGCTAGCTTGGAAAATTGGTATGTGACCCAAATACAACAGAGTGGTCTGCTTTTCTTCTGACATATTTTTCATGATGGGAATGAATTTTCCTAGAATTGAAGTAAAAGATAAAACTAGATTGTCACCCATAGGAAGAGAAAACCACATCTGCTTTTTTTTTTTTTTTTAATAAGAAATCATCTTTGTCCATTCTACAGAACTTCAGTTTCCTACAGAAGGGAGGTAAATCTTGGAGTAACTGAAACAAAGGAGCATGTTTGCCCAATTAGAGAACACTGGGTATTGAATCAGACAGGGAATTTCTGTTAATTGGGGTAGGAGAGAGATAGAGACCACTCTCTCTCCAGAGGTTAATGGTGCAGATGCACACGGTGTGGCAACTCTGGCCCAAGCACACAGCTGCCTTCCCCAGGAGGATGGAAACTCCCCTCCAACTACCAGGAGAGCAAAGATCATTAACAACAGCTGCCTGCTGGTGTTGAATAAAGCAACCCAAGCATGCCACTGGAAATTCATCTCATTCAGAGACAGATAAGCAGAACGGCATAGAGTAATTCCAACACAGAAAGCTTAATATATTATTTAGGTTTCCAATTAAACGCCTGCTTGTTAAGCAGAGACAAGGCCACTTGTCCTTGCGTGCTTTTGCAATCTCTACAGTGCAGCATGGATTATTGATGTTCCTTCTCATCTCTGTCATTTTACCGTCACATGCTTTCATTTGTCAGCCTTATTACACACAAAGTACCGTTTCCAAATTCCTTATATTTTCACATGTCCGTGGGTTGGTATATGGAGAAATCTAAAGAAAGGGGCCCATTCTTGGGTGCTTTCAGTGAGATTAGAAAGAGGGCTGACACCTGGCCTCCTTGTAAATCATTTGCTCAAGTATTTACACAGTGCCTACTCTGTGTCAGCTAACACACTAGGCACTGAGGCTTCTGCACTAAACAAGACACCTGGAAAAGGAGGCAACAAGTCACTGCCTGTTCTTCAGCCCCTGCTCTATCTGGAAGTCATTCAGCAGACTGCCTTTTATTCAAGCCACTGCCACCTTTGTAAGGTGGAAAACAAGGTTGGTATGTCAGTTCTGCCATGGGAAGCAGCGCCAGGCACATAGCCCAGTGAAATAGCAAGGGAAAGACCTTAGGCACAAACACTTGGTCCCAAGTTCAGCTTTGCTACCAAGGAGCAACTCTGCTGGGCAAAAAGTCTCTTTAGAGACTGTCCAAAATGAAAACTTTTAGGATTGGGCTGACACAGACACTTTCCATTTTAGAAATACCTTCCAGAAAAAGAAAAAGAGATATGTAATAGATTCCTTCCTCTGTCTTATAAAACTACTTACAGTGGTGGTAAACAGCTCTGGGATGTCAATAACCCTTTAGTGGAAGAGTAGCCTAATACGGAACACTGCATATAATAGGTGCTCAATAAATGTATGCTGGATTAATGGGTGCATGACCTAGAAAGACAGGACACATGGTGACCAATCATATTCACAGAGAAGGAGTAAGAGTTTATCTACATGAATCTCTTTAATTGTTCACTTTTTGTGGAGTTTATTGGTATATATTTTTAATTTTTAATTACACAATATATGTTTACTTTAGAACCACTAGCAAAAACAGATTAAAAAACAAAAAAAAATTAACGTTTTTAATCATTCCAACATGAAGAGATAACACTGCTAACACTTAGATGGTTACATTAACATAAGCATAAATTATTATTTCTATGTATATATATGTATTTTTAGTGGGTTCCTACTTGATTTTTGCTTAGCATTTTGTTGTGAATCTCACGGAATTCTATTCTTTAATTATACTGTAATTTAACAAAAATACTATGATTAGATATTTTGGTTGTTTCAGATGTTTTATCTGATAATAACTTACTATGTACTGAATACCATTGGAAATAAATCTTCATTCATGCTCATAATTACGTCCTTAAGTTAAATTATTAGAAATAGAATTACTGAGTCAAAAAGTAATGCATTTTTTGAGGCTTTTTAGTGATAGATTAACCTCCAGAGAGGTACCAATTTACAAATTGACCAAAAGGGTATAAAAGGACTCTCTTCCCTAACCCCTCATGAACTATTCTGGATTTTGATGAAAGCAGCATCTGTAATAAAGGTTGTCATTCTTTCCTTTTACATGAAGCACACTTTGATCCCACCTGACCCCAATTTATTGCCCTACAATGATACTAGACCATTTGTTTGCAAAGAGTTTTTTTAATCATGTAATTTACTCTCAAGTTCTTGCATTAAAGAGGCATGTGCCTAACAGGTCTTTTCTAATTTATTAACTGGTAAAATAGAAATACCAGTACTCACTCAACTGTAGGCAAGAAGCTTCAGTTATTCATTTATTCAATAAACATATACTGAGTACTTTCAATGCACCAGGCACTCTTCTGGACTCTAGTATGAAAACATTGAACCAGATAGATAAAATCTCTAACCACGAAGAGCTTGTATTTTGATAGAAAAGAAAGAAAATTTGCAAATACATATACCGATATGTTAGGCTTTCTGTCCCCACCCAAATCTCATTTGGAATTTTAATCCCCATAATCCTCACATATCAAAGGAGAGACCAGGTGGATGTAATTAGATCATGGGCGTGGTTTCCCCCATGCTGTTCTTCTAATAGTGAGTGAGTTCTCATGATATTTGATGGTTTCATAAGGGGCTCTTCCCCATTCACTCTGCAGTTCTTCCTGCCATCTTGTAAAGAAGGTGCCTTGCTTCCCCTTCACCTTTTGCCATGATTGTAAGTTTCTTGAGGCCTCCCCAGCTATGCTGAACTGTGAGTCAACTAAACCTCTTTCCTTTATAAATTACCCAGTCTTGGGCAGCTCTTTATAGTGGTATGAAAACAGACTAATACATATACAATATCAGGTAGCCGTTAGTGCTACTTGGTGTTCTAGATAGGGTACTCAGAGACGCCCCCTCTGAGGAGACACCTGAACAGATACTGAGTGATCAAGCCATGCTTTCACCTGAAAGAAGGAAAAGCAAAGTGCAGAGGTCCTAGGAAAGAAGTGAGCATGGCATGTTCATAGAACAGCAAGAATGCCTGTAGTGTTACTGGAGTAAAGTGGAAAGACAGTAAGCAACAAAATTGAAGAAGGAGCCAAATCAAGTAGGGTCTGGCAGGCTATTTAGCAGACTTTGAATTTTCTTCCAAGTGATGGGAGACATTGAAGGGCTTTCAACAGGAATGCAGTGTGGCCTGATTTACATTTTCCAAAGCTCCTTTGGACTGTTACGAGGAGAAAAGCCTTTAGGCCAAGAGTGGAAGTAGGAAGATGAGTTGGAAAACTCTGGTAAAAGGGTAGGCATCTAGTTATTTCAAGCCCTTCAATCCTGTTTTACAGGGAGGCAAGAAAATGAAAAGTGATATGAATACTCATGATTAAAAGGAGGAATCCCCTGTCTCAGGGACTAAAGGATGCCTGGTCATCTCCTTATCATCACTGCCACTATCTATCAAATTGGTTTCCATGTGTAGAGAAAGTTATGAGGATTGCCAATGCACAAGGGAACTCTGTCGGCACAGACAATGCGTGGACCAGTATTGTTAAGCATGATCTGTACAAAAAGCCAGAATCAATGTATTTTCCTAAGGAAGAAGTTGAGTAACTGAATGGTAATATAAGGGAACGATGAGCTGCCTCCTTTCCCTGTGACCCTTGGTCTGTCTTACCAACCTGGGCTCTAAAATAAGAACTGAGGTGAAAACAACAATATTGCTAACTTGAGAGACTAGTTGTTGAGCTACTTATAATCAAATGCCTATTAGAAAATATTATGGAAAAACTAAGAGTGTGGTTCTAGTTCTAGAAACCTGTTCACTGAATATTATTTAAACTTTGTTGCAAGGAGGATAGACAGGATTAACTTTATCGACTTGAAGCTGGTTTGATTTTTAAAGTACACAAAAATGGGACATAGTATATTTCCTTTAAAATAACACATAAAAATTAAAAGAACTACTGAATCCACAAGTGCATATGCTCAGCAAAAGCCTTGGGGAAACCAAAGCATTTGGGTCTCTGTATGTATGTCTTTTTATTTTTAAGTTTTTCCTTTTAATTCCCTCTGACATGAATGTGTAATGCTGAGATTTTATGCTAATGAAGAATGTGTCCACAAGATATATAATGCATGCCTTTTAATTAGTTCTGCTGCTATAATTTATTAACATTTTGCCTGTGCAGTACTATTACAAAGAATCAGCAGTGAAACACTGTATGCATCCAGTCCCTGTAGGAACCAAAAAAAAAAAAAAGGAAAAAAAAAGCACTGAACATTGCCATTGTATAACATCTGCACTGCCAAAGTGAGCCTGTGTATTCCTATTGAAAATCTGTTGGGAGGTGCTTTAAGCAGACTGGAAAGAAGCAGCAGAAATAAAAAACAAAATGAAAGGCCAAAAGGCCCAGAGGAACAAATACAGGAAATATTATAAGGGGAGGAAAAGAGATCAAGATAAGCATGAAGAATGTGAAAACAACCACGAGTCCATAGGGATCTGGGGCAGATGGAACAGGAGGAAGTAAAAGCTGAGAAAATAGGAAGTGCAAACTGTACATACTTGTGTATATAGACATCTGTGTGCATGCATGGATGTATATGTGAGCAGATGCACATAACAAATTCTGTGCAGAGTAACAATCACATATATAGAAATGTAAGACACCAGCATTAACACAGATATTTGCTGATTAAGTAAGTTTGCCCAGGGCCATCTTCATCTAATTCAGTATCTCTAGCAATCACCTCCTTCCCTCCACCCCCACCCAGGAAAAAGGAAGAGGCATTCATCATTCATTCCTCAGCCACATTCTCTAGCCACATACAAAGTGTGTACTATGTGTCAACCCTGTGCTAGGTAACTGACTTCCATGACATGTCTCTCCTGGTTTCCTTCCACCTTTCTATGATATCCTTATCAGCCTCTTCTGCAGGTTTATCCTCTTCCATTCCGCTATTAAATGTGTTTAAGTTCCTCAAGGCTCAAACTTAGCCCTTCTTTTGTCCTTACACTATGCTCCTCTTTGGATAATTGTATCTACTTTAGTCAGGTCTGAAGAAGGCATATTTCCATGCTTCAAGCTGCAGTAGGGTAGAGCGTAAGCAAACAGGGAGTTCAGGTGTTTTGAGCACAGAATAGGAGAACAGATAAATATAGAAAACTGACTCAAAGCTTGAGCCATGCAAGTAAGCATTTCTGGCATAAACGATTTCTATCCAGAGACAGTCATATGAAAAGTGGGTGGGAAAAGGATGTTCCAGGCTAAAGGAATAACCTGTGCAAAGGACTTGAGGAAAGAAGGGTTGGGCATTTTCAAGAAACGTAAATAGTTCAGGAGAGTGGGAAGGGAAACTGTAGGTTGGGAGATTAGCAAGTGGCAGGATCAGCAAGCAGAGGCCAGATCATGAAGACCTGTCTTGCGGCAATAGGTTTGAACACTTCTTCCAGACCACGCAGCACAATAAAGTACATGAATTTCCAAGTGAGGGAGATGGTAGACAGGACTTTTCCCCCATGCTATTCTTTTTTAGGTAAGTGTCTATTCATATCTTAGGTATTTAACTGAAAACCTGTTAGACATAGTCTAAGAGTTACTGGCCAAGATAAATACACTTGAACTGGCCGTCTATTCTCCATGTCCTGCCCCTCAGCCTACCCATTCAGACACTGTAAATGCATAGTCACCCTCACCGTCCAGCAGTCCTAGTGTTTCTTTTCTTTCTTTTCATGATCATCTCATTCTTCCATTCTCCCTAACACTGATTTCAAAACTTCTCCTCTCCAATGCCCAGTCTTTCCCCCTATTTCTCTTCCCTCTCAGCAGATAAATTGTACTTTACAGAGAAATTAGGCGCCATCAAATGGGAACTCCTCAGTTTCCTGCCACCTCCATACCCCACCCACATCTACATTCACCTCCCTCTTATCACAGTAAAGCTGTGTAGCTGCCTACCTATTTGAATCCTATCCTTTCTTATTTAATTAAATTTTCACTGTACAGTATCCCTTCTCACAAAGTCTCTCATTAAAACACCACCACCACCACCACCCACTACCCCACATTCCTCCCCAGCAAATAATCTCCCTCCTTTTTGTAACAGAAGAATTTTTCTAATAATTTGTCACCATGTCTCTGTCTCTGTTGCTCACTTCCCAGTCTTTCTTTCATTCACATTCATCCACCAAAGCAGCTCTTGCTAAGGATCACCAATGTCTCCTGAATACAAAATCAAAGGGAGATTTTTCAGTGCTGCTCTTATTTTACCTCTCACTAGCATTTTATGCTGTTGACAAACCCCCATTGCCAGAAATACTTTCTTCCCTTGGCTTCCATGACGAGACTCTCCTGGTTTCCTTCTAACTTTCTGTGATCTTCTTATCAGCCCTCTTTACAGGCTTATCCTTTTCCATTCCAGTATTAAATGTTTAAGTTCCCTCAAGGCTCAAACTTAGCCCTTCTTTGATTCTTAGTCTGTACTCCTTCTTGGGTAAATATATCTGTTTCTATGTCTTCAGTTACATTCTGAAAATCTCTTGAATTCTATACGCTCCTCCCTGTCTTCATTGCCACCAAGCTACCAAGCTACCACCTTCTTCTCACACTGTTGCTGCAGCCCCTAAACTAGTCTTCTGTATCTTATTTGGCACGCTTAACAATGTGTTCTCCATGCCACAGGTAGAGAGAAAATTTTGTATAACAAATATGGCAAGGTCAAAACATTTCCCCTTTGCGCACCCCCACAACACACACACACACACACACACACATAATATTTAAAACATTTTCCTGGCCCTCTCTCATTTTTAGGATAAAGACCAAAAAGACCTGGCATGATCAATAAGGCCCTATATGCTCTGGCCCCTGCCTATATCTCTACCCTCATTTCATACTCTTCTTCCCCTCAATCTCTATGCTTCACTGTATTATTATTCGTGTTAGCTTTCTCCATATTATTTCTCCCACCACAAGCTCTGCACATACTCTCTTCCATCTGCTTGGAACACACTTGCCCCTTCCTCCTTCCTCTATTAAATGCCTTCTCATGCCTTAACTCTCAGCTCAGTTGTAAATTCTTTAGGCAGGCCTGCTGTAACAACCAGGCTGACCATTCTAAATTCTGAAGCCAGAGATAATCACTGGTCTTATTATGTACCTCATCATCCAAAAGCAGCTATATTGACAAATATTATAAGGAGTAACTAGAAATGGATATAGTCCCAGCTTGGAGAAAATACAAAGTTGAATTAATAGTTTTATAACGCATAAACGTTTCTTTTCACTGACAACCCAAATACCACACCTGGGAACCCAACAGTGGAGGTGTGGAAGGTACCTCTTGAGATTACATTTAATAGTCTATTTTCAAAGTGTTTGCCTCTTGATTTCATACTTAGCACTCTACTGGTCCACAGGTTTAGCTCTCATGGGAGAGACATTTCTACTGCAGCACAGACAATATTTCCACTAAATGGTAGTTGACTTGCACTATGGGTATTTCAGAACCTTATGCCTTATATAAAAAAGAGGGGCATGGGATTGGCTTTGTATGATTGACGCTGACAATAGCAGAAAATGTTGCTGTTGGGCACGAGGAATTTGAACCCAGAAGATACCCTAAACTACCTCCTGCTTCACTCTGCTTACCTTAATAGCAGACTCTCTCAAACTACACGTAGGTAGGACTACTATGAACTTTGCCTTCTCAGAAATACATATTTATGTTACCATACTAGGCAAAGAATCTTGACCATCTGAGATGCTGGATAGAGAAAAGGAGGAGGTGGAGAGGCTAATAACAGGGCATGAAAATAGTAAATGCTAGTTATGGCCTCCTGACTTACTGTAGGAACACGCTAATGCATATGCCTGTGTGTCCTTACTACTTCTCTTCCCTATTCCTTTCCCTCTCTATTTATATTAGATATGTTGATGCTGGTGAACTTTCCACTTTTAGTCTGTATGGTGTAGACTACTGAGGTAAATTTAGGACAGAACAAAATGGGAAAGAGACATTACCCAAAGATCCTGGATATAAAGAACAGAGATACCATATTACCTCTGGATGAGTTCTAGAGATAGACACTTCTAGCATCTAGTTCATTTATTCATCAATTCAGCAACACACACCTAAATTAAATATAAATCTCCTTATGGCAATTCACAAAGCACTATGTCAGGAGAGGTGCTTTTCAGTGTTGATTCTTGGGATCTCTCCAACAAGCCACAGCAACACTTTGCAGTGCCCAGGATACGGGAATTTTGTGTTTGCTAAGCCCTTTCATAAGCAAGGACAAGAATGTCAGCAGCACATAATTACATTTCCTGCCTCTTAAATCACAACTGTCTTTATATGAATGTCATGTACTCTGTTTCAATCTTTGCATGTTTTATAGTTTGTGATTATTTCTGTAAAGGAACGTAGCCAGGTAAGCCCATAATAAATTTCAGAAAAATCTTCTGCGTTTTTAATATACAGCAAAATCTGAACTGCTGGTAGAGACACGAGAGGGATCAATACATATTTCCCTGGACCCACAGCTGTGTTGTCCATGTGTCTAGAGACAATTGCATTTGGGTAATGGGATTTTCTGCAAGAAAGTTTTATCCTTTCAAGCCAAAGTCAAATGTGGGTGGTTTTGTTGCTGTTGCATCTGGTGCCCCAAGGTTCCAAAGGGAAAAGCCCACATTTTGGCAGACTTTGATTCTAGTGCCTCCATATTTCCCAAAGAAGTTGGAAATTAGAGCTGAGGAGAAAATTCCTTTGTAAGTATAAGTGTTCTTTGTAGATGGCATTGTCAACCAAAGGAAAATTAGGAACTTGTATAGTGACTCAATCTATGAAGTTACTCAAAAATGTTTGGAGATAAAAATCAATGGCATCTATTTATTGAACATCTATTATGAATCCAACAAGACCCTAAGAATTTATCTTCAGAATGTAACAGAACCAAAAAGCTACACATTTGAAGATGTTAATTGTAGCACTGTGGTAAAAAACTAAAAATAACCTTTATACTCAATAATAAGGGAACGGAATAGTGACTATCACCTACTGGCAAGCTAGAAAATTATGCAACTAATAGTAATGATACTTTTGAAGATGATATAGATGTATGAACTCATTAATGATAATACATTAAGGAGAAAAATGCAAAATTTAGAATGCTACCTACAATGTAGATCTGCAATGAGACCAGGGACCAAAGAATAAGTCATACAGTATAGGAAAATAAAAATAGTTCTTGGTCAGGACTAGTAAAATTAAAATTTTATTTTTATTTTTGAAATATTATATCATTGATTCATAATCTGTTCAATTATGAAGTTATAAACTACCCAATAATCACAGAGAACTCTTAGAGCTACAAAGCACAGTGAGTTGTTGGTGAAGGGAGAGGAGGGTAAGAAACACAAAATAAAATCCAGCCCCCATGGCATTTTTGGTCTGTAATAAAAGCAATAATATAAGTCCCTTTGTTATGAAGTTCTGAGCTCACAGAAGATGACAAGTGTAAACAATCAAGCATGGCATCAGGGAGGAGACAGGATATGACTTGGGTCTTAAAGAATCCCAGAGATCTGGGTAGGCAGAGGTGGAAGAGGACAGCTCAGGCAGAGTGATACACACGCAAAGCAAGACACTGACACAGAATTATGATAGCATTGTCTTATTTTATTTTATTTGCTCTGACAAGGCATAGGCATAGATAATGGGAGAAAAAGGAGTACCCTAATCATAGATGAGGCATGTTGGAGACTAGGCTCCATTTCTAGTCCACCTCAGACATATAAATAACCGAGTAAACCGGGGTTTCTGGTATGTGTTAATTCTCTTTCCTAACCAAGGCTATTGTATTCTTGTCCTACAGCTTTCCAGATCACCAATGTCCAAGTAGATGCTCAATTAATATTGGCTGTAAAAGGGTCAAGGTTAATTACAAAGATGATCCCTCTTGTGCAAAACTAGCTCTCTGGAAGACTGTGGATATAGGGAGGTGAGTGCTTGCTGAGACTGGCATGTTTGCTGATGCCCGCATCTTCCCTAAAGCCCATAAGTGCGTGCATTAGGCTGGTGTGGCCCACATTAAAATAACTATTAGCCTGTGGACAAAGATGCCACCAGTTGGATCATCTTGGTGAAGTTAAAATACCACATGAAATTAGGCTTAACACCTATCAATTCCAGTTATAGCAATTAAAAATAGGGCAGAACTCTAGGAAAACAGCTCATTATCCAACATAAGGTCACATTAATCTGCCAAGACAAATAACTTTATGATTCCTTTTGCACCTGAAATTTCATTCCTTTATATTTCTCAAGGACTAACCTTTTTGTCCCACCCTTGTTCTCTGTTCTCTATTCTCTATCAAATAAGAGAGATAAGAAAGACTAAGGCATACAAAGGCCAAAACGCTGTTTCAATACTGTGAAGCTGATATTAGAGAATGTGGTTTAAATCTATCTGCAAAGGGATTCCTAATAATTCAACCCCAAATCAGAAGATTTACCCACCGAGTAAGAGTTGCTCTCCCACAAGCACATGCGCACACGCATATACAAACATACATTACAACATAGAGGAGGCAGAGTGGCACGCCTGTTCTCCTCAGGTAGATAGCTTCCTTAGAAAGGGAGAAAGGCAGGGGCAGAGATTCACATGTCTGTTTCTCCTTCCAAGCTCACAAATTAGATAGATCGCTCCATCTTCCCTGGCGGGGGGAGTGAACGAGGGAACAGGGAAAGGCCCAAGTGTTAGGTTGGCAGAGGTCCTTTCACATGGGAGAAAGCATGAGGAGTGTAGAAGAAAGGATCCACACGCTCTTTGGAAAGACATGTACTTGCAATTTTTTTTTTTTTTTTTTTTTTTGCAAGCATAGCTATAGAATAAATACCTAGCACACGGAATGCTGAATCATCTTTATCTTCATAGATGTTGCTAAATATCCCCCCTGAAAGACTGCATCAATTTTCTCCCAGCAACAAAGTTTGAGGGTTTCCATTATTAATCCTTTTACCACCAGCTCTGGATATCATGAAACAGTTTAATATTTTCCCATCTGATGGGGAAGAGGAAGAATGATATCTCATTGTTACTTTGTGCATATCCTTAATTATGAGTGAAGTTGAGCTTCATTTCATGTTTGTTTAAGTATTTGAATTTCTTTTTTCTGTAAATTACCTTTTATCTGCTTTTTCCTGTTTGTTTTCTAAGGTTGCTCATCTTTTTATTACTGATTTGTATGAGCACTTAGTGAATTAAGGGAGTTAGTCCATTGTCTTATACGTTGAAAATCTGTTTTACTAGAGTGTTGTAGTCTTTCAGCTTCTTTTGTTACCATCACACAATTTGAAACTTTTATGTAGGTGACTTTTTCAGTCTTTTCTGTTTTGCTTTAGAGATATAATGCTTGTTTTTATGTTGGCTCATCAGCTAAGTAAACATAGCTCAGTGTAGATTTAACTGGATTTCTTTCCAAACCTTGTCAATGAAGAATCTTTGCTATCCTTTTAGACTCTGTTCAAGGCTGTCACTGAGGATAAGAAGAAGTGGCTTCTAAGCCATCTAACTTCTTTTACAGAGCAGGTCAGATTTGATCTCTTCTAATAACAGTGTTCTGTGTGAGATTCATTTGGGGGGAAAAAAATGCTAAATTAGGGGAAAACATTAAACTCACTTCCATTAACTTGTGATTTAGAAAACCAGACAATGCCATCCTCAGTTCACTCTAAAGCCAAATTGACTTACAAGAGCTGTCCACGGAAGGTTTTCTTCCCATTTATCGTCACCTTGTCCTACTCCCAGTCTCCTACGTCATGGTCCAGCTAATATTCACTCCCCTGATGGAGGAGAGCACACCAACTCAAACTTGTGCTGTGGACATTTATATACATACTACGTTTTTATCAATTGTTTGGTGAAATGGTAGTGTCTATGGGGAACAGGCCTAGAATAGAGAGAGAGGCAAATAGTCATAGCACCTGCCATTGAAGACTCTGTCCTGACAGAAAAAATGGCTGCAGGCATTGTTCATAGAAGTCAGACACCTGGACCGGAAATCGCTCATGGCAAGGATGCCCAGCTGCTGACGATATGATTCCTAATCTCCTAATCTCCTAGTGACCACTGACTAGAAGTTTTAAGATTCCTTAAAAACTACACATTTCCTTTTTTTTTTTTTTTTTTTGACAGAGTCTCTCTCTGTCTCCCAGGCTGGAGTGCAGTGGTGCGATCTCGGCTCACTGCAACCTCCACCTCATGGGTTCAAGCGATTTTCCTGCCTCAGACTCCCAAGTAGCTGGAACTATAGGTGCGTGCCACCATGCCCGGCTACTTTTTTGTATTTTTAGTAGAGACATGTTTCACCATGTTAGCCAGGGTTTTCTCCATCTCCTGACCTCGTGACCCATCCGCCTCAGCCTCCCAAAGTGCTAGGATTATAGGCATAAGCCACTGCCCCCGGCCTCACATTTCCTTTTTAAAATTTTTTTGAAATTATTTTTTTTATTTTTATGAAATTATGTGTACAAGTGCAGTTGTGTTACATGAATATATTGCATAGTGGTGAAATTTGAGCTTTCAGTGTACCCATACACAAATAATTGGACCCAAATAGGTGATATTTCATTCTTCACTGCCTCTCACCCTCCTACTAGTTGGAGTTTTCAGTGTCTATTATTCTACTTTGTATGTCCATGTGTACCCACCCATTGTTTAGCTCCCACTTACAAATGAGAACATGCAGATTTTCAGTTTCTATCTGAGTCATTTAACTAAGGATAATGTCCTCCAGTTCCATCCATATTGCTACAAAAGACTTGATTTCACTCCTTTCTTTTTTTAATGGTTGAGTAGAATTCCGTGGCATATGTGTACCACATTTTTTTATCCAATCATCCATTGATGAACAATTAGGTTGATTTCATGACTTTGCTATTGTGAACAGTGCTGCAAGCAACATATGAGTGCAGGTATTTTTTAATAAAATTTTTTTTTCCTTTGGATAGATACCCAGTAGTGGAATTGCTGGACCAAAGGGTAGTTCTATTTTTAGTTCTTTGAGAAATCTGCATACTGTTTTCCACAGAGGTTATACTAATTTACATTCCCACCAATAGAGTATAAGCGTTCCCTTTTCTCCTCTGCATCTTCAACAGCATCTCTTATTGTTTGATTTATTTTTAAATAATAGCCATCCTGACTGGGGTAAGATGGTATCTCATTGCGGTTTTAATTTGCATTTCTCTGATGATTAATGATGTTGAGCAGTTTTTTACATGTTTTTTGGCCACTTGTATGCCTTCTTTTGAAAAATGTCTGTTCATGTCCTTTGCTCAGTTTTTAATGGAGTTATGTTTTTTTCTTGTTGAGTTGAGTTCTTTGTATATTCTGGATATTAGCCCTTTGTCAGATGCATGGTTTGCAAATATTTTCTCCCATTCTGTAAGTTGTCTGTTAACTCTGTTGCAATTTTTTTTTTTTTTTTTTTTGCTGTGCAGAAATTTTTTTTAGTTTAAGTCCCATTTTTCTATTTTGCTTTTGCTACATGTCCTTTTGAGGATTTAATCATAAATTTGTTGCCTAGACCAATGTCCAGAAAATTTTTTTCTAAGTTTTCCTCTGGGATTTATATAGTTTTAGGTCTTACATTTAAGTCTTTAATACATCTTGAGTTAATTTTTGTCTATGGTGAAACATAGGGGTCCAGTTTCATTCTTCTGTATATGATTCTCCAACTGTCTCAACATTATTTGTTAAATAGGGTGTCCTTTCCCCATTGTATATTTTTGTCAACTTTGTCAAAGATCAGTAGGTATGTGGCTTTATTTCTGGGTTCTCTGTTCTGTTCCATTGATCAATGTATCTATTTTTAGATAAGTACCATGCTGTTTTTGTTGCTATAGCTTTGTAGTATAATTTGAAGTCAAGTAATGTGATGGCACTTGACAGTTGAGCATAGCACTACCATATGCAGAATTTCATCATGGTATAGTGACAAGGCCAGAGTTAAAATCAGAAAATATGGCTTCCCCCCTAAAAGATGGGTGCCACTTGGAGATAGACAAATGTTTCCTCAACAGAATACAGGACACAATAACCATAAAAGAAAAAAGTGACATATTGGACTTCATTAAAATTAGAAACTTTAGCTTATCTATCTATCTATCTATCTATATAGATATCTAGATAGATAGATAGACAGAGAATTTTTTTCTTTAAAAGATATATGACTTTAAAGTAAAAATTACAACATACTACCATAAGGATTAAGTGGTTTTCCTATGGAATACATATTGTTGCTATCTTCTATCTAATCTGATAATCTCTTTTAATTAGAATGTTTTGATTATATACATTTAATATCAATATCAATATCATTGGGCTTAAATATACTATCTTGTTATTTTCTACTTCACTTACGTGTTTTTTACTTTTCCCTATTTTCCTGCCTTCTTTTGGGTTAAGTATTTAATAGGATTCTGTTTTTTTCTCCACTATTGGCTAATTGATTTTACCTCTTGGTTTTGTGTTTCAATTGTCATGCTGTGCTTTGTAATATACATCTTTACTATATGTCAATTTTACTTTAAATCTGTATGTTAGATAAAAGGTATGATCTCTACAGGTTTATAGTCACATCTACACCTCATCATTTGAGCTATTGTTGTTAAACATTTTACTTTTATATATGTCATAAATCCCATGACAGATAATTGTTTTTGTTTAACTGTTCACTTTTTTAAAGGAGTTTTTAAAATGAAAAATAAATTTATATTTATGGGTACAAAAACTACCTGAAAATATTTTCAAATCAACTCTAGCAATATATAAAAATGGTATTCCATCATCACCAAGGAAGGTTGTCCCAGGAATGCTAGATAGGCTTAACATTCAAAACTCAATTAATATAATTCATCATATTAATAGAATAAGGGAGAAAATTTATATAATCACCTCAAAAAAATGCTAGAAAAATATTTGACACGTTTTAATAACCATTCATAATAGAACATCTAAACTATTACAAAAATAAGAATTTCTTCAAACTGAATAAGCCATCTATAACAAATCAGGAGCTAATATCATACTTAATGGGGAAATATTTAAGGTTTTCTTCTTGAAATTTAGCACAAGGCTAAGATGTCCACTCTCAATATACTTATTCAACATCTTACCAGAGATCCTAGTAGTACAATGAGGCTAAAAGATGAAATTTAAAAGACCATTAAAAAGAGTAAAACTTCTCTCACAAATGGCATAATTGCTTATGCAGAAAATCCTGAGGAATATATAAAACAACTACTAGAATTAATTCCTAAGTTTAGCAAGGTTGCAGGATTTAAGGTCAATATTCAAAATAAATTACGTTGTTGCATATCAGTATCTTCAACTGGAAAATTTAATTAAAAGAATAATTTCATTTACAATTTCTATTACAAAAAATGCAACATACTTACTAAGGAATACATTTAACAAAATACCTGTAAGACTTCTGCATTGAAGATTACAAAACTGCTGAGAGTGACTAATTAAAACTTTAATAAAAAAGGAGATAAATCACGTTTATGAATTTTAAGATTCAATATTGCTTAGATGTCAGCTCTCCCCCAAATGATCTATAGAATCAATGCAATCCCAATCATAATTCCACTAGGCTTTTTGTAGAAACTGGCAAGCAATTCTAAAATTTATATGGAAATAGAAATGAAAATGACTTAGAACAGCTAAAGCAATCTTCAAAAAGAATAAAGTCGGAAGACAAATATTGCCCAATGCCAAGCCTTGCTATAAAGTTACAGGACAGTGTGGTATTGTGTAATGATCAACGCAATGGCAAATAGAACAAAATAATGAATTTAGAAATAGACTCACATTTATATGATCATTTGATTTTTGACAAAAGCACCAAAGCAATCCATAAGAAAATCAGTCTTGACAGAAAACAGTACTAGCACAACTAGTATTCATAGGAAATAAATGATCTTTGACCCCTACCTTACACCATACTCATAAATTTATTTGAGCTGGATTATAAATCTAAATGTCAATGATTAAATTAGAAATATTCTAAAAGGAGATAGGACTACCATTAGATATCAGAAAGGTTTCTTCCACAGGACACAGAAAATAATCATGAGAGAAAATAATCATCTATTAGACTTCATCAAAATAAGAAACTTCTCTTTAAAATACATCATTAATAGACAAGTGACAGACTGGGAAAAAATATTTACATAACATATAGCTGACAAAGAATTGGTATCAAAGATAAGTGAGAAACTCCTATACTTTAATAATAAAAAGTTCAGAAAATGGAGAAACATCTTAAATGGACATTTTGGAGAAGGAAATTAAAGTGTCCCATAAGCACATAAAACAGTGCTCAACATAATCATTTTTTTATAGAAATACATATTAAAACCACAATGAGATACCACTCCACACCCACCAGAATGGCTAAAATTAAAAAGACTAACAATTCCAATTGTTGAAGAGAGTGTGCAGCAACTATTAATAGAACTCATATAAATCACATATATATAGTAAACACATATGTGTGTATATATATACCAAAGGGACATGAAATAACATGTCCACAAAAAGTCTTGTAGGTGACTTGAACTTCCGGTAATGGGAGAACTCCCAATCTTCTAGGATAGCCTATTTCATTGCTGATTGCTGAGAAGCTCTGCTTGATCTATTTTCTTCTTTTGGTCTATAATTGGACTGTGAAACATCTACAAAATATATAGTATACATTTTTTGCTAAGGTGTCCTTCTTGTCAGTCAAGCAACCTTGTTCTTCCAAAGTTCTTGTTCCCTATGGACATCCCAAAAGAAAACCTGCAAAATAAAGAGGAGACAGAAAGAGAAGGAGGAGAGAGAGAGAGAGAAGAGAGAAACAGAAAAAGACAGAGACACAGAGAGAGTGAGGTGATCCTAATGTTGGGAGAAAACAAGTGTCTAACTGTTGGCCAAAATGTTAAATTACTAGAGCAATTCAGTTTCCCAATTTGCCATGATGCCAGCTACCCAGAATTAACAAAGACCTGCATATATCAGCCAACAGCTGAAGATAATTTTCAGCAACATCATGCCCAAAGCAAAGAAAGGCATTCTAAAGATCTCATTAAACCTTTCGAGCCTGAATGTTCATCTGATTTCATTGTAAGCCATAGACTTTGCCTCCTGCACTCTCCAAAGCATCTCTTGAATCAACATTTTTCTGGGAAAACTAATGCGTCAAAGTGAGTAAGCCTACTCTTCAGATCTTGCAAAATCGGCCTGTACTATTCCTCGCTCAGACACATATAAAATATTGCCTTTCGTATGTCCTGTTTAAGGTCAGTATTTTGTGTTTTAGGGTTGCACTTCCCAAGAGGGTCAAAATATAAAAGATAGTTCTTCCTTCCATATGATTTGCATCGTGTCTTCTCTGAAATGAGTGCAGCCTCTGATTTGGCTACCAGGCATCAAAGCAATCAATGACAAAGAAGGTCTCCATCCTCTCTGTATATTAGTTCTTCTACCTCTCTAATTAGGCATATCAATACTCCTTTAGGATGTTTTAAGGTCTTAGAGAACCAATATGAACTTCTGGAGAAAAAAGGAACACATTGTAAGTAATAATTCAAGCCAGCTGGCTAATGTTCAATAAAAGGTATCTTTAGAGATATATATATATATATATATATATATATATATATATTAAGAGGCTTGCTGGGGTCCTCTCTCTCCATTCCACCAAAATTTCTTAACTATTTATCATAAAACACATACACACATGTACAAACACACACATGTGCGCACACACACATACATATTTTAGCAATTCTTAATCGCTATCCAAGTAACTGGGCTCAGTGACATGGAATATTTCTTCTAATTTCACCCCTCCTACTGAATGAGCTCACAGAAGGTGGCAATTGCAATCCAGGAGCACCTGCTTCTATGACTCCCCAAACCGTAAAACTGATGGAACCATTAAGATGTGGCTGCCTTTACTCCCTCATTCTGAAGCTCAAATAGGACCCAGGTCAATCTTAAAGCTAACCATACTCTCATTCCAAATGTTACTTGGAGGATGATGGCAATACAAAAACAGGAGAAGTGTCAGGAAACTTCATTTGAGGACTGAGTTTCATCTGTAGATTGAAAGCACACTTTGATCTCCAGCACCCCTCTGCTCAACAAACTACCGCATCTGCAGTATGGCTAGGTCTGCCTCTGCCAAACCATTGACTGCAACTTTGGGTAATCCGAATGCCAGATGAACTCCTCCTCCCCCAGTTAACTGTTACCAGCCAAGTACCAGCCCCCAAGTGTCACATCCAATTCAGAAAGCAAGATTTATATATTAGTTCAAAAAGAAAGAAACCATTCGTATAAAAAAACAAATGCAATTTGAAAGCAGAACAGCTTCAGCCCTATTTTAAAAAAACAGTGGCGAGTAAACCAAACGTCAATCTCGAAAAGAATTTAAATGGCATTTGAAGTAAACAACATAAGCTATATTCATGGACGTATAAGGAAAAATGTTGGAGCTAAAGTCATTTCTTGTCTTCCATCAACCATATATGGGATGGGAAATAGAAGTTCTTAATCAAAATAAAAATTTTTTATTTTTTGCTTTTGTGTTTCATGTTGCTTGGATTTGTTATTGTTTGATTTTTTTGCTGGGGGCACTCTTGCTATATTCACAGGCAATTGACTCCTTTCACACTTGTGCCATCTTGAAGCCACCTTGAAGATTACGATGCTATAAAAGCAGAAAACCAGCAGGAAATTCCGCAACTGCATTTGCCTTTGCTGTTGGCTGAACAAGCTTCATTTACAAGCACTACAAAAGACAAATTCACTTTAATATTCAGAGTGCTTCCCCAAGTTGTTATGTTGGATCAAAAATGTAGCAACCAGAATCCTCAGCAATACTTACCTCTAAGTCAAGATGAACTTTTTCAGAGTTCCACCAGCCAAATGGTTTTCTTTTTGAGTTGGCCTGATGGGAGATTGAAACTACTAAATCAGTATTCATACAAAAATAGGAACATACTGGGAAATCAAAGACTATTTTAAGCTTCATATGCTTTTATATGCCTTTTACTTAGGGAATAGTAGCTTGTGTTTTCTAAAATTCACAATTGTATAATTAAACATAGTGGTCAGATTTTTATCAAAATAACTTGTGTAGAATTCCCTTGCTTTTGAATTTCTAAGAGAAATATTTTTAAGTCTTCATATTAGAAAAAAAGATTAAAAAGTTCAATTTTTAGAGTTCATTTAGGTAGGGGAAAGCACACACTCCATTTATAATAGCTGTCATGACTTGGCAAATGGAGTGTTCTGAATATTCCGCCTAAGAATTATTTACAGGGTATTCTATCAAAGTTCAGCCTTATTTATTTCTGACAAGACAAACACCCAGAAATAAAGGACAACTTTTTATTCTTTCTGAATCTGTCAATTCTATTGCCTCCGTGTCAGGAGCATGAATGATTGGGAACTTCATTCTGTATGTGACACAAGGAAGTTGATAAAGTCAGTGAATGCAAAAGGAACATGTAGCAAGATGGAAAACATCAGCTATTCAAATTGCAAGTTTAAGAGACCCCCTTCTAAAGAGGGAGAGTGTAAAATGGAAAGAGTTGTAGACTAAATGGATTGAGATTTAGATTCGGACCCAGGGTTGTAAACCTTACTTTTTCTGGGTCTTAGATTCTTTGTATAAAAAATAAAGTATATCACTTAGGGCTATTTTGTCTGCAGGTATAAAAGCCTAATTCAAAATATTTTAGACGACAAAAAACTGAATTTATTACTCACATACTCCAGATAGTAAACCTCAGTAAAGGCTGGATATAGATGCTTAAGTGGTACATTAGTAAACTATCTCTCTCTACTCTGTATTCCTTTATTGGCTTTATTCACAGAGAAGCCCTCCTTAAGGGGAGACAAAAAGGGGCCATTACTACAGATCCCATGGACGTTAAAAGTATAATGAAAGAATTCTGTGAATAACTCTATGCCTACAAATTAGATAACATAGATAAAATGGACAAGCTTCTTGAAAGACAGTCTGCCAATACTCACACAAGGAGACATAGACAATCTGAATAGGCCTAAATCTATTAAAGAAATTGAATCAATATTTAATAACTCTCTGAAACAGAGAACATCAGGCCCAGATGGATTCACCAGTGAATTCTACCAAACATTTAAGTGAAAATTATGTCAATTCTCTTTTAGGAGCTAGAAACAGAGGAAGTACTTCCTAACTCATTCTATGAGACTATCATTACCCTTGTACTAAAATCAGACAAACATATTACAAGAAAAGAAAATGATAACCTGTAATCCCAACACTTTGGGAGGCCAAAGCAGGCAGATCACTTCAGGCCAGAAGTTTCAGACCAGCCTGGTCAACATGGCAAAACCAAGTTTCTACTACAAATACAAAAACTCACCAGGTGTGGTGGTACATACCTGTAATCCCAGCTACTTGGGAGGCTGAGGCACGAGAATCATTTGAACCCCAGAGGCAGAGGTTGCAGTGAGCTGCGATTGCACCACTGTACTCCAACGAGGCTGTCGGGAGGAAGGGAGGAAGGAAATCTATTTTTAAAAAAGAACCTTATAGCTTACATTACATAATGGTGAGAAACTCCAAGCTTTCCCACTAAGATCAGGGACAAGGCAAGGAAAATCTGTCTCACCACTACTTTTCAACATCCTACTAGAAGTCCTAGATAATACAAAAAGATAAGAAAGGAAAAAAGTGTATACAGATAGGGAAGAAAGAAACAAAACTCTTTGTTCACAGATGCCATGATTGTGTATGTTCACGAATAAGAAGTTTCAATACTGTTATCATAGTCCTTTCAGGCTACTATAACAAAAATACCATTAACTAGGAGGCTTCTAAACAACAGAAATTACTTTCCATAGTTCTGGAGGTTAGGAAGGCCAACATCAAAGCACCACAAGATTCAGTGATTGGTGATAGCCCAATTCCTGGTTCATAAATGGTAACTTCTCTCTGTGTACTCACATGGGGAATGAGCAAACAAGCTCCCTTTTGTAAGGGCACAAATCCCACCCATGAGGGCTCTATTTTTAATCATGCCCCAAAGGCCCTACCTCTTAATATCATCACCATGAGGGAAAGATTTCAATGTATATGTTGGGGAAACACAAATACTCAGATCAAAGCAATTGTCAATTTGCCGACTTTACCTACAGATTCAATGCAATCCCAAACAAACTCCCAGCAAGTCATTTTGTGAATATTGACAAAGTGATTCTAATGTTTCTATGGAGAGGCAAAAGACCCAGAACAGCTAACACAATATTGAAGGAGAACAATAAAGTTGAAGGAAGAACTGGCATTACCTAATTTCAAGATTTACTATAAAGGTACAGCAATCAAGATAGTGTGATATTGGAAAAAGAATAGACACATAGTTCAATGGAACAGAATAAAGAGCATAGAGATACACTCATATAAATGCAGTCAACTGATCTTTGACAAAAGAATAAAGGAAATACAATGGAGAAAATAAAGTCTTTTCCAAAAATGGAGCTGGAATTACTGAACACCTTCATGCAAAAAAAAATGAATCTTTTGTGAAGATTTTGTGAATCTTCACAAAAATTAACTCAAAATGAGTCAGAGACCTAAATGTAAAATGCAAAACTATAAAAGCTTTTAGAAGATAACAGGAGAAAATCTAGACAACCTTGGGTTTAATGATGACATTTTAGGTGCAACACCAAAGGTATAAATCATGAAAGAACTGATGAGCTGGACTTCATTCAAATTAAAACTTTCTTCTCTGAAAGGACACCACCAAGATGATGAAAAGGTAAGCACAGATTGGGAGAAAATGTTTGCAGGACACATATATCAGATAGGACTATTATACGAAATATGTAAAGAACTCTTAGAAGTCAACAACAAGAACCAAAGAACCCAATTTAAAAAATGAGCCAAAGACCTGAACAGGCACCTCATCACAGAAAATATACAGATGGCTAAAAAGCATATGAAAGTATGTTCCACATCATATGCTGTCATAGAAGTGCAAATTAAAGCAACAAGGAGATATCACTACACGCCTATTAGAATGGCCCAAATCCAGAGCACTGACAACACCAAATGCTGTCAAGGATAAGAGGCAACAGGAACTCTTATTCATTGCTGGTGGAAATGCAAAATGGTACAGCCACTTAGGAAGGGAGTTTGGCAGTTTCTTATAAAACCAACTTTTACCATATGGTCTAGCAATTACAGTCCTTGGTGTTTTCTCAAATAAGTTGAAAATGAGTGTCCACAATAAAACCTACATACAGATATTTACAGCAACTTTATTCATAATTACCCAAACTTGGAAGCAACCAAGATGTCTTTCAGTAGATGAACAAATAAATAAAAAAGTGACACATTCAGACAATGAATATTATCCAGCACTGAAAAGAAATGAGCTATCGAGCCATGAAAAGACATGGAGAAAACTTGGATATGTATTACTAAGTAAAAGCCAATCTGAAAAGGCTACATGATATATGATTCCGATTATATGAACCTGGGAGGCGGAGGCTGCAGTGAGTCGAGATCGTGCCACTGCACTCCAGCCTGGGTGACAGGGCAAGACGTGTCTCAAAAAAAGAAGATCACTGGTTGCCAAAGGTTCTGCGGGGGAGAGGGATGAATAAGCAGAACACAGAGGATTTTTAGGGAAGTGTAACCACTCTCTATAACACTATAATTCTGGGTATATGTCATTATATATTTGTCCTAACCCATAAAATCCATGACAAAAATGAATCTTAATGTTAACTATGGACTCTGAAGGACAATGATGTGTCAATGTAGCTTCATCAGTTATAAAAAATGACCACCCTCTCTGGTGGGGCTTAGTGATAATGGGGAGGAGGCTATGTATGTGCAGAGGCAGAGGCTATATTGGAAATATCTGTATCTTCCACTCAATTTTGTGATGTACCTAAAATTTCTCTTAAAAATATATATTTTTAAAATAATAGAAGTTTAACTTCATTATTTGCCCAAACCAGTTTTAACCTCCTAATGTAATAAGGAGGTTATTACGTGAATTATTCTAAATAAAATAATTAGATAAACACAATATTATCCCCAAAATGGTGTAGTTGTGGATTGTATGATAATAATAAGACAACAACAATAATTTCGTTGAATTTGTCAAATTTTTATCCATAGGGCTCCTCCTATAAAAACATGAGGTCACCAATAAAAGTCAGTTGTATGACCAATGGGTGTTTCATTTGATTCGTGATAAACAACCAAAAATAAAATGGAAGATACTAGTATATAAA
Source organism: Pongo abelii (assembly GCF_028885655.2). Taxonomy (NCBI): domain Eukaryota; kingdom Metazoa; phylum Chordata; class Mammalia; order Primates; family Hominidae; genus Pongo; species Pongo abelii. The sequence goes on from NC_071998.2 coordinate 30,132,557, forward strand.
AATCATTCATTCTAAAATGGATTAGGTAAAACAGAAATACTCCAGAAATGATAGACATACTTCTCAATATTGTGAAGAAATCCACTGGACTCTGGCTGGGAAGTGTAAGAACCAGATTCTTGTATGGGAAGCATGAGGGGAGTTAATTGAGGCTGCAAGCAGCTTAAAGATATGATCCTTGGTTGTAGGAGGTAATGGAAAAGATACTAATGATACAAAGAGAATAAAAAATGGCATCTCTATAGGAATGGCTTTCATGATTAGGATATTAAGAATGGGATTCATGTTTCAATTTCAATTAGTAGTTACATCAATGACTGCTCCAAAGTCTTCCATTTTATTATTTAAAAAACCATTCTATGACAGACTATAGGTAGTCAGCGTTAGCCTTTTTTCCGTCCTCATATTAGTCTTAGTCTCTTTTTTTTTTCTACTTACTATGATGATTCCTAATTCCTTGAAAATATTCCCTATACCCTTAGTTTTTCTCTATCAAGATTGTATCTGTTGGAAGCATCACCTCTGACTATCGAATGCAAGACATTTTCTACCAAATATAGGCCTGCTAGCCTCATGAAACAGCAAGTGGTAGGTATATTTTCAAGAGAGGCAGTCACTTCAGTATCTTAATCATTTCATCATTACATATGCTACTGATGCATATGGTAATTTTCCAGTGTTTTGAGGGTGTCTACAAAAATAGAAAAAACAGCACAGTAAAATATAATGACTAAATTGTATATAAGCAAAGAAGATCTGATGATCTTAAAATTTTTTTCAATCTTGTTTACATTATGCTATGTATATATTTAATCTACTTTTTTTTTTTTTTTACAGGATGGCCACAAACAGTAGTTATAGCCAAGGTTCATTTATTAGTGTGAGACAGAACAACAGCAGGTGAAAGGTTTTACATGAAATGGGACAGTCTTCCAGAATGCACTCAGTCCAAACATTTTTCACTTCTCCTCTACACATCATCATGGCCTATGAAACACCTATGCAATCAAAGCTATGGGATTTTGCATAGGGCATTATTTGGTTTTATTTTTAATTTTTTTAATTGTTATTTTAAGTTCAGTGGTACACATGCAGGTTTGTTATATAGGTAAACTTGTGTCATGGGAGTTTGTTGTACAGATTATTTTGTCCCCAGATATTAAACCCGGTACCCATTAGTTATTTTTCCTGATCCTCTCCCTCCTCCCACCCTCCACCCTCAAGTAGACCCCAGTGTCTGTCTCCTTCTTTATGTCCATGTGTCTCATAATTTAGCTCCCACTAACAAGTGAGAACTTCCGGTATTTGGTTTTCTGTTTCTGCATTAGTTTGCTAAGGAAAATGGCCTCCAGCTCCATCCAAGTTCCCATAAAGGACATGATCTCATTCTTTTTTATGGTTGCATACTGTTTCATTGTATATATGTACCACATTTTCCTTATCCAATCTATCACTGATGGCCATTTAGGTTCATTCCATGTCTTTGCTACTGTGAAGAGTGCTGCAGTGAACATATGTGTGCATGTGTCCTTATAATAGAACAATTTATATTCCTTTGTCTATATACCCAATAATAGAATTGCTGGGTTGAATGATATTTCTGTCGTGATCCCTTTGAAGAGTTGACACACTGTTTCCTCCAATGGTTGAACTAATTTACACTGCCACCAATGGTGTATAAATGTTCCTTTTTCTCCACAACCTCACCAGCATCTCTTCTTTTTTTTTTTTTTTTTTTTTACTTTTTAATAATAACCATTCTGACTGTTGTGAGGTAGTATCTCATTGTGGTTTTGATTTGCATTTCTCTAATGATCAGTGAAGTTGAGCTTTTTTTTCATATGATTGCTGGCCACAGCCATGTGTTTTGAAAAGTGTCTTCCTGTCTTTTGGCCACTCTATAATGGGGTTGCTTGGTTTTTCCTTGCAAATTTGTTTAAATTCCTTATAGGTGCTGGATATTAGACCCCTGTCAGATGCATAGTTTGCAAAACTTTTCTCCCATTCTGTAGGTCGTCTGTTTACTCTGAGAATTTCTTGTGCTGTGCAGAAGGAGCTCGAGCTCTTTTGTTTAATTAGATCCCCTTGGTCAATTTCTGCTTTTGTTGCAATTGCTTTTGGCATCTTCATGAAATCTTTGCTCATTCCTATGTCTAGAATGATCATGACTAGGTTGTCTTCCAGGGTTTTAATACTTTGCGGTTTTACATTTAAGTCTTTAATCTATCTTAGTTGATTTTTGTATATGGTGTAAGGAAGAGGTCCAGTTTCAATTTTCTGCATATGCATAGCCAGTAATCCCAGTAACATATGTCGAACAGGGAGTCCTTTCCTGATTCCTTTTGTCAGCTTTGTCAAAGGTCAGATACTTGCTGATGTGTGGCCTTATTTCTCAGCTCTCTATTTTGTTCTACTTGTCTATACGTCTGTTTTTGTACCGGTACCGTGCTGTTTTGGTTATGGATCGCTATAGTATAGTTTGAAGTCAGTTAGTGTGGTGCCTTCAGCTTTGTCCTCTTTGCTTAGGATTCAGAGGGCATGATTTTAGAGGGCAATATGTGGTCTCACACATATTGCTAGCATTTTGTGTATTTGTATACTTTTGTGGAATAACAAGTAGTAACCAAAATCCTTGGGCAATAAAATTCATTTGGTAGGTTGCTATATAGTCTGAACTGAAAGGTGCTGTACTTTAAAGATGGAACTTGAAATAAGAGCAGCAAAGACTGGGAACACTTCATAACTAGTAAATATATTTGATCTGTCTGATAAGAAATGGTGTCTACAAGAGTGAAATGTAACACTGCATAGACATTAGTCAAAAAAGACTAGATTATGCTGCTGTCACTATATCTCAAATCTTAGTGGCTCAAGAGACAAAGATGTATCCCTCATTCACACTACATTTTTATTGTGGTACTGCAGGGGGACTCTTTCATCATCCAGGGACCCAGTCTGGTAAAGTCACTATCTGGAGTATTGCTGATCCAGTAGTCATCCTAAGAAAAAAGAATACTTTGTTCAGTTTTCCACAGGTAATTTGATTCACCTGGAAGTAACACATGTCCCTTCTGCTCAAAACTCCTTCATTAGAATTGGCCACATTGTCCCACTCAACCACAAGGTATTCAAATAGTAAATGTCTGTCCATTGTCGGGAAAGTGGAAAGCTGGATGTATTCTGTGAGAAGCATTGATGACTACCACAGAATGTGATTACAATGGAATATAAGTGATAAAGACTAGGACCAGACCTGAAAAGTGACTGTACTATAGTTTGCATAAAAATAGAGGGTCACCAGAACTCTAACGAGAAGGAATAACTGCACATTATAAAATATTTATTAATGGTTCAATATGCAGAGATTATTTTGTGGGTCCTATTCCTTCTACATTGCTTTGCTATCTTTACAAAGTCCTAAGTAAAAAAATATATATATCCCTTTGGGCAATATTAAGGAAACGCATCTGAATTCCTGAGCTAAGTAATATTCTTTTGCACCAGGAGAGGAGAGAAGGTTAATAACACCTCATACCTGACAACATTGAATATCACGTTGCTTCTATGTGAACGAGTACCCCTTACTCAGGCATACATGAAGCATGCCATTCCTTCCCTTCTTGGTGTACAAATCATAAAATTAACTAATTTAATGTCCAATGTGTTTTTAAGCATTGTGGAAACGCATTGTGGGAACTTCTTGGACTGAAATCTAGGATCTTATCTCTGACTTAAAGGATTGCACTGTAAGACTGTTCCAGCTAGCTGCCTCCTCAGACTCCCAGTCCCCAATCTCTGGCCTAGTACTGTATGCACCATTCTCATTATTCATGGTGGAAATGGTTTTGATCAGTATGGGAATTTTAATTTATGTAGCTCTTAAGACCTTGCCTCATTTGCTTTACTCTGGGAGCATAAGAAAATTTCCCTATTTGTCATTTTCTCCTTCCACAAATAATTCATTTATAACAATATTTGGTTCTTTATGTGATTATCTGCATGGCTCCAATTTTAGGACTGCTAATAGGTTGTCCCTGGTTCAGGGAGTGAGGTTGCCCTTATCTGGCCAACTTCACAAGACTAGTATTTAAAAATGATTAAAAAATACAATTGTCTGTCCAGTAAAGTCTACAGAGAGAGAGAAATGATAAATATAAAATGATGTAATAATCCCAAGAACAATAACCTTGTGTTAATTTTGCAGACACAAAGAGGGAGTATATTACTGCTCTGGACAGGACAGCATTTTTACAAACAAGAAGTTTGTGAGTGACTCGATGCATTTTGATTAATGTTAAAGCTAAAGGAAATTAGAGGTGTGTCCCATTTTACAATGATGTAACTGAAACCTGGATTGGTTTGATGACTTTCCTAAGGTCTTGTTGTTGATTTTGGCCAAAGCCAAGACTAGAATAAAGGCCACTCATCTACTGTTCTTTTGATGACAAATATTATGGCAGCATGAAGTTCAGTTAAGTTCTAGCTAGTATTTTTACATACTTTATGAAAGAGGATGTATTTCGATGACATACTGCCATAATTGAAGTCCAGTTGAGTTCTAGTTAGTATTTTTACATAGACTCTACTGAGAGTGCAAAGGACTTTATGAAGGATGTATTAAGGAAGTTGTTTCATTTTCAGTAAAATTTTAATTCCTCATTAGGGTTTAAGAGTCCTCAAGGAGTCTTTAGGTAATCACTCACAGACTGCTTAAGGTCATGAATGAGGCTAAAGAGATCATTGTTCAAATTCAACAGAATTCGATTATCCACGGTCTAGAGTGACCCTGTCCTGAAAAGAGAGCTGCCCGGGGATTTTATTATTTTTTTTAATTTTAGACAAGGAAATTGTATTAGACTGTAAAACTTTACTCTTTTCAATTAATTGGAGAGGAAAGTCTAACTCATTGAATAGTATAAAATGCAGATTTTTTAAAAGAAATTCAGTTTGGGAGAAGTATTTTAATTGTCAGATGTACCTAATAATTGAAGCTTAGCCTAAGCTAAGTAAGCAAAAGAGACATTTGTTGAGTCAGTATTTCTCAACAAATAAATCTATTTCAGTTTTGTCTCGTCTATTCACTGTTAATTAATCATACTAATTGAGTAATGCTAATTTCACAGGAAAGGTTGTTCAGCAAGGTAACTTCAGCTTGATTTCTGTCTGAGTAATTATGTAACAGTGAAGGCCAAATATGTAAGATTTCACTGCATCTCAAAATAGTTGTGGAAAAAAGAAAACATTGGTAATAACTGAAATCCTGACCACTATTTATTTAGTATTTACCATGAACTAAGCCACTTTATGTATTATCTTGTTTGATTCTCATAACAACACTATAAGAAGGGTGCTATTGCAAGGTCAGGAGATCGAGACCACAGTGAAACCCTGTCTCTACTAAAAATACAAAAAAAAATTAGCCGGGCGCGGTGGCTGGCACCTGTAATCCCAGCTACTCGGGAGGCTGAGGCCGGAGAATGGCGTGAACTTGGGAGGCGCAGCTTGCAGTGAGCCTAAACTGCGCCACTGCACTCCAGCCTGGGCGACAGAGCGAGACTCCGTCTCAAAAAAAAAAAAAAAAAAAAAAGGAAGGATGCTATTGTTATTTTCATTTTGTAGATAAAGAAACTGGTGCTTAGTACCATTAAGTAACTTGCCCAAGGTTACACAGCTAGAAAGTGGCAAGGCTGGAACTTCAATCCTATATCTGACTGTCTGTACACAATCATATGCTTTACTGCATTCCTAATGCTCCTTCTTTCCTTCCTTCCTTCCGTGATCTTATTTTCACTTTCTCTATTCTGAGTTGGGGAAAATATGTCTGGAGCAACCTACTTTCTTTCCTAACCTCTCTTCTATAAACGTTTACCCCGTATTTTCCCTCCTTCTTTCCATTTGTGTGTTGGTGAGAGGAGAAACTCATCTTCTCTTTCTTCGTGCTCCCAGTTCATCTTAAAATTGATATACATGGCCCAAATGCTTAACAGACCAACTTTTGACTGACAACACAGTCAGTGTACTTCGTTCTATGAAGTTTGACTCTGTTAAGCACTTCTAGCAACAAGAAAATCTTGGTTCTGCTGAAGACACTCTGGAAGAACTATTGGAAGAAGCCATAGCAAATGGAGCAGAAAATACCCCTTGATATAGTCCAATTTGCTTGTCCTTATAGATAAATACAACTTAAATCAAAATAAAAGTCCAGATAAACTAAAGAATCCCACAAGGAAAGAAATCATTTGATCACCTGTACAAGTTTAGAAGCATAGCCACTACTGTCAAGCTTACAGTTTTTAAAAATCTATTCCAAGTATATGCTGTAAGATCAAATTGCAAGACAGATTTCATGCCATTAAAAATGTGGACAATGGCTGTTCCTAGGTCATAGAAGTCATGATTTGGGTGGCACAAATAAACTTAAATATTGAACTTACTGGCCTATACTAACTTGAAATGATCTTACAAGTTATAAATAGTACCATGTGAGACTTATCAAAATGGACAAATACCGTCCTGAGAGAGGAGGATATATGCCTCAACAAGCCGAGAAGTATCACTGGCCCCTTCCCTGCCTGCTTTTTGAGAAAGGCTGCTTCTGAACACCAAAGTCAACCCAATGATAGACTCTCTTGAAAGTGTAGGCTTGGCCTAATCTTCCTCGCCTTTGTCATCACTGTGCCAGTAATAAACAACAGACTTGTCCTTATGAACAAACAACCTACAGCTGAAGGTTACCTTTACTACAAATAAATGACCTGTTTCCTTATGAATTTTATGCTCTGCAAAAAGGAAAAGGAGTCCCCAATTTATTGATTATAGACATGACCTATCCAATCAGAAAATCAAGCTTTGGTTAGCAGAAGATCAAAAACCTCTCTTTTCCAAGCACACCTCTTTATAGAAAGCAGCTAGAATAGAACCATGCAATCTTGTCCAGCTTTCTGTCCTTAAATTCTTACTAAACCAAAGGCTATAAAAATTCTAGAAGATAACACTGGAAAAACCCTTCTAGACAATGGCTTAGGCAAGGGTTTCATGACCAAGAACCCAAAAGAAAATGCAATAAAAACAAAGATAAATAGTTGGTACTTAATTAAACTAAAGAGTTTTGCATGGTAAAAAGAACAGTCAGCAGAGTAAAAAGACAACCCACAGAGTAGGAGAAAATCTTCACAATCTATACATCTGACAAAGGACTAATATCCAGAATCCACAACGAACTCAAAGAAATCAGTAAAAAAACAAACAATCCTATCAAAAAGTAGGCTAAGGACATGAATAGACAATTCTCAAAAGAAGATATACAAATGGCCAGCAAATGTATTTTAAAAATGCTCAACATCACTAATGATCAGGGAAATGCAAATCAAAACCACAATGCAATAACACCTTACTCCTGCAAGAATGGCCATAATCCAAAAATAAAAAAAAGTAGATGTTGGCATAGATGCAGTGAACAGGAAACACTTCTACACTGCTGGTGGGGAATGTAAACTAATACAGCCGCTACGGAAAATGTGTGGAGATTCCTTAAAGAACTAAAAGTAGAACTACCATTTGATCCAGAAATCCCACTACTGGGTATCTACCCAGAGGAAAAGAAGTCATTACATGAAAAAGATACTTGCACATGCATGTTTAAAGCAGCACAGTTCACAATTGCAAAATCGTGGAACCAACCCAAATGCCCATCAATCAATGAGTGGATAAAGAAACTATGGTATATATGTACGATGGAATACTACCCAGCCATAAAAAAGAATGAATTAACAGCATTCGCAGCAACCTGGATGAGACTGGAGACTATTACTCTAAGTGAAGTAACTCAGGAATGAAAAACCAAACATCGTATGTTCTCACTGATATGTGGGAGCTAAGCTATGAGGACACAAAGGCATAAAAATGATACAATGAGCTTTGGGGACTTGCGGGGAAAGAGAGAAGCAGGAGGCAAGGGATAGAAGACTACAAATATGGTGAATTGTATACTGCTCGGGGGATGGGTGCACCAAAATGTCACAAATCACCTCTAAGGAACTTACTCATGTAACCAAATACCACTTGTACCCCAGTAACTTATGGGAAAATAAATAAATAAACTGATTTAGCAACTATTCTATAAAAAAAAAAAAGCCTAAAAATGAAAAAAAAATAAAATGACCTAGAAAACTGCATTTGAATTTCATGATGGTGTTTGCCTTGGGGAAAAGGTAGGGAGGTCATGTAACTGGGAATAGTAGTCAAAAAGAATGTTTTATAATATTTTATTTCCTATATTTTAAAATGAATGTAAATATAAAGAAATGTTAAGACATTTATTTGGGCAGTGAGATCATGGGTATTACATTGTTCCCACTACTTTTTAATAGTTTGACATTCTTTAGAATACAAAAGAGAAGAGTAATAAAGAGGGACTTTTATTACTAGTTACTAAAAAGCATTTTAAAAGACTTAAATGTTAGACCCAAAACCATAAAAACCCTAGAAGAAAACCTAGGCAATACCATTCAGGACATAGGCATGGGCAAGGACTTCATGTCTAAAACACCAAAAGCAGTGGCAACAAAAGCCAAAATTGACAAATGGGATCTAATTAAACTAAGGAACTTCTGCACAGCCAAAGAAACCACAATCAGAGTGAACAGGCAACCTACAGAATGGGAGAAAATTTTTGCAATCTACTCATCTGACAAAGGGCTAATATCCAGAATCCACAAAGAACTCAAACAAATTTACAAGAAAAAAAAACCCCATCAACAAGTGGGCGAAGGATATGAACAGACACTTCTCAAAAGAAGACATTTATGCAGCCAAAAGACACATGAACAAATGCTCATCATCACTGGCCATCAGAGAAATGCAAATCAAAACCACAATGAGATACCATCTCACACCAGTTAGAATGGCAATCATTAAAAAATCAGGAAACAACAGGTGCTGGAGAGGATGTGGAGAAACAGGAACACTTTTACACTGTGGGACTGTAAACTGGTTCAACCATTGTGGAAGACAGTGTGGCGATTCCCCAAGGATCTAGAATTAAAAACACCATTTGATCCAGTGATCCCATTACTGGGTATATACCCAAAGGATTATAAATCATGCTGCTATAAAGACACATGCACACGTATGTTTATTGTGGCACTATTCACAATAGCAAAGACTTGGAACCAACCCAAATGTCCAACAATGATAGGCTGAATTAAGAAAATGTGGCACATCTACACCATGGAATACTATGCAGCCATAAAAAAGGATGAGTTCATGTCCTTTGTAGGGATACGGATGAAGCTGGAAACCATCATTCTCAGCAAACTATCACAAGGACAAAAAACCAAACACCACATGTTCTCACTCATAGGTGGAAACTGAACAATGAGAACACTTGGACATAGTAAGGGGAACATCAGACACCGGGGCCTGTTGTGGCGTGGGGGAAGAGGGGAGGGAAAGCATTAGGAGATATACCTAATGTAAATGACGAGTTAATGGGTGCAGCACACCAACATGGCACATGTATACATATGTAACAAACCTGCACGTTGTGCACATGTACCCTAGAACTTAAAGTATAAAAAATATATATATATTTGAAACAACATGTTACTAGTTTAAAGAACGGACAAATTAATAAAAATTAATTGAGATTTTTAGGCTAATAAAGAAGGCAAGATATATATGTCTGTTTTTAGGAAAATGTGTAATAAAATAAAAGTGGAATTCTGAATAAGTGAGAAAAAGATGAGTGAATTTACCCTGGCCACTGTGACTTCTTTTTAACAAGGTCACTTCCTGCTGTATCTCCACATGGTTCTAGAAAAGAGAAGTTGCCAATAATCTTCATAGCAGTGAAAACCACTTTAGGCTGACCTCACTCAAACAGCATAGCATAAATATTAACAGGAGTTCTATAGGAAGGAAAAGTATCATTTGGGACCCACACGTTGCTCTGGCATATATGAAACAGATGCTGTGGCTGAAGAGAGGCAGGCCCAGTGTCAACATTTCCAGAGGAAGGACCCTTCTAGGAAAAGAGAAGTCCACTTGGCTTCACTGTGGTATTCCTGTTGGCAGAAACCTCTGCTGTGAATACAATCTTTCATCCAGGGATGGCAAATCACGTTAGACCTTAATCCATGTAGGTAGAGATACTCCAACGGACCCTGAGTTACTAAGTGTCAATAGTATTTACTACATTTATTATTTTGTTTTACATGTAAATAAACCAACTGCCTTATATTTTGTCCTGTGTGCTTTGGACGTATGGAGCTACTGTGGGTTTATCCGACACTGTTGAGAGATTTTTCTTAGGTGGAAGTCTGTTCCAGAAGTATGACAACTCTACCGACAGGTCCTAGCCGCTCAGAGTACTAGCATTTCGCACATAGGTTATACCTCTACTTGGCTTCTAAGGCAAATGAATTGAAAGAGCCAGGAGTTTCTGTTCCCTTAAGAACATGTTCAATTTATAACTAAATTAAGACCTAATATTTCTTCTCAGTAGCAGTTTAAAATGGAATGTTCCTCATCTCCTTTCTTATAATGAGGCAGATAATAAATCTTGCCATGCTTACACCTTCAACACACTGTAAAAGTGAAAAATTCTTCCTTAGGAAATCTTTTTTACCATTATTATACCCATCTCCCAGTCCAGGTAAGGTTGCTCTCCTGAATACTCCTACAGCAGCATCTGTATATTCCTAATCATTGCAGTTTTAACACTGTGTCATAATTATTTGCTTATTGTACTACTTCACTAAATCATAAATCTTTTAAAGGCTCCTTATCTGGTTTCTGGCTCTGGCCTCTCTGGGCTTAGAATGGTGCCAGGCATCATGTTTATTTATTATTTACTGCATGTCGACTAGTCTATATAATCTGCATTTATATTCTGTAATCTTATATATAATTATCTCAGCCATGTAAAGAACAGAGAATGTGTTCATGAAAGTTACATGCTACATGGACTACTCGAAGGGCTGTGCTCATTCTTTCTGGGTTTCTGTTTGTGCCTGATAGAAGGGATTAGAAGGTAACTTCTGTACTGATTCTGCCAGATACTGAACTGTCTACGCATATTTGAGGTTCAGGTAGTTGAATATGTGGTAATGACCCCTGCATGAATCGCTTTTTTCTGGGAAGCTATTTGTCTCTCCCAAGCCGTGGCTGTTTCTCCTAAGTCATTTTTCAATGTCTGAAGTGGTCATAACAGCAATCTGTCAGCCCCCAAAACTTTTACCAAGAATGCAGAATAAAAGGCTGAGGAAATTTGTTTAGCCAAAGATAGAAGTTTAACTCATAGCAGTTAGAACCCAATTTGACCGTGCACAGTCTGATACCAGCATTGTTTTGACAGAGGAATAAAATATATATACATACTCTTTAATTTGGTATATTTCTTCCCTCATGGGCGTTCAGCACAGTGCTTTTCTTCCAAACAATAGCAAATATTTTTAAAGTTGTTTTGCCTCTCAATATTCTATAGGCTAAGAAAGAAATCATACCATATAGGAAACTGTGAAACATGCAACATATTTTAAATTATCCTTATGATAGCCAGTTATTAAACCATGTTAATGTTTACAGTGAAATCACTCATTGCTATTTCAAAAACTGATCATATGGATAATGGCCCCTGCCTCTACTTGCCTTTTAGCTACTTCAGATCTTTCAACTTTATTTATTCAATTTCTGGAAAAATCTAGGAAACATAGGGCATAAAATAAATGCATTAATAACAACTACAATTATATACAGTATCTTTGTAACACAGTTTACAAATCACTATTACCTATATGTCCTCCTTATTATAATACTTTAGACAAAACTGTGAAGCTTTACTCCCACTGTAGAGATAAGAAAACTAAGATTAAGACTTTTGAAGGAAAGTCGCTTACGGCTACTCTCCAGGAAAATCCATGGGTGTTTTTATGTTCCTAAGATCTGCCTATCTCTTACTTAATGATATATCACTATTATGGGTTGAATTGTGTACTCTGCAAAAATGTTGACCTCTTAACCCCCAGGACCTGTAAATATGACCTTATTTAGAAATAGGGGCTTCATAGACGAGGGTGTTCAAGTTAAGGTGTGGTCATGAAGGTAAGCCTGTATCTAATGTGTTTCTTAAAAGGAGAAATTTGGACATACAGAAAGATACATACAGAAGGAATATGAAGAGGAGAGAACTTCTACACAGGGAGATCTCATCTACAACCCAAGAGATGCCTGGGAATATAGGAGGGAAGTCTGGAACGGATTCTCCTTCACTGCCTTCCTGCTGGAAATTAGAGTTTTCTGTTTACCTAAACCCATGTTTCTAGAGTCCTGGCACCCAACCTAACCTTAGCCAATCTCCTCCCCAAAGAGATTAGATGTTACCACTAGATAAAATTCTACCTCAAAATGTGATGTATAACAAAATCTTGATTGTGCTGCCTGTTTTATATTTGGCCATTGTGTGCCCTACTCACCTTATTAAGGTAAGGTAAGGTTAACAGCCTAAATCAGGCCCCAGTGCATCATTTAATAGCTACTTCTTGGGTGGTTCTTAGTATTGCTATGATAGATACATAACTCATTTATAATATCTCACAATAAACATAAGAGATAGGTACACTGTTATCCCAATTTTACACAGAAACTGAAGCTCAAAAAAGTTGGTAAAGTCTTGCTTCTCATCCATCTCTATTTTACCGTGTTTCCTTGCTTCTTTTTTAACAGTCTCTGGGATGTCAAACAAATGGATGATTTAAATATCAGTGTTAGTGTTGAGAAAATGAAGAAGTTTAGTGACTGGATCTTTAAAAATCCTCTTCTCAGTCAAGGGGTATCCAATTATTTGCTTTCAAAGAGATTGAGTGAAGAACTTATCAGTTGACGGCTGTTCATAAAAAATATTTTTGATGATCAATCATTATGTGGTTTTTGTCATGTATCTCAGAAGAATTTCAAAGTGAGTGACATTGCTATAACAAAACTCCTTCATTCCCATCTACTTTTCAGTTAATAATATTTCTCAGACATCTATAAAATTGAAAAATTGTAATAAAATTGATGTTGGTCTTTATTTCACTTAATAATACCATGACTATATAAACTAACAGGAAACAATAAAGGTTCTATCCATCCCATGCATTCTCAAAGAAATAATGACCTTGGTAAAGATGCAGATTAGGAGGTCAAAGAGCGAGAAATAGCTCTCATTTACTGACAGAATCCTTTTGGATGACTCAAATGCCAGACTTAGAAATCAACATGGATACATCTTTCAGGTAACTCCACAGAGAACAGCCATCTTAACCAATAAGAGAAGCATTTGGTCAAATATGAACAACTGGTAGGCTTTGAGATAAATCTGATTATAGGGAAAATCTAAGTAGGTCAAAAATAATCATTATCATACTCCAACTAAAATGCAATAAGTATGGAATGGTAAATAATTATTTGGTGGTCCCATTTAAAAGGTTTATTGTCCAAGTTAAAGCTGTCTACTCAGATACATCAGTTCAGTGGTACAACATGATTTTCTACTCTAGAAGCCATATCAAAAGTAAAAATTGGAACAATCAATTTAGTTTCTGAGAATTTGGTTTAACACTTTAATAATGGGCAACATTATAGGTTGCTATGAGAATTAAATTACATAAGGCATGGCTTGGAAAGCACCTTGTATTTAACTTATTGGAGAATGAAAGTATAAGTAAACAAGTATAGATCAAGACTTAATTTTAATAGCCAAGCAAGAGCAATCTTGGTTGGCTCTCTTTCACTATAATCCTTCTATCTCTGGTATTGGCAACATTAACACTGGAATAATCTACACTGATTACAAAAGGCGTGGGGAAAAGGAAGTATTTAAATTTCCTTTTTGAATAAAGCATTAGAGATGCCCCTTAAGTAACCCTAGCTGCCAGGGACATGAAAACTATGTTTACAATTCCATCCTTTCGTGAACAGCACTTGTTAAGCACCTGATATTTGCGAGGAGCTAAAACTATAAAGTTGAAGAAAAAATTAATTTTTACATGCTTGGGTAAGTATAAAAAATAATGTGATGTGAAAAAAATCTTTAATAAAGGCATATATAATGGCAAAAAGGGTGACTAAAAGATTAGTAGGATCATGAAGGAAGAGATATTAGAGGTAATATTTATAAGGCATTCTGGATTTTATCAGACAAAGGGGTGAGGAAAGAGACCATGGCTGTTACGTTCACTACAGAGCTGACACATCCTTGGCACAAAATAACCATTGGTTGTCAACAAACCATTTACTGAATAATTATTTTTTGTCAATAATTTGATACATTGGGTGTACAAAAAAGGAAAAGTGTGTATTCTTAGATTTTGGTATGTATGTTGGATGAGTTCAGATAAGCTGCAATGTACTTGGGTTTCTTTTGTGCAGAGCTAGCTATAATTGTTTCAGTCTGACCATGAAGGCATCAGTATAGAACACACTCTCTGGCTTCACATAAAACAAACTTTCCTTTCACTGGGAAATTCTTACACTGTTTGCATCATGAGTTCCAGTCTTCATTTGTTTGACTTAAATACTCCTAATACTTCCAAACATTTTTCATCTGATATTGCCCTTTACTACGCTTGTTGCCTTTTTTTCTAGATATGCACCAATTTCTTTAATGTCCACCGAGAAATTGGGGCCCAATACTCAAATGTATTGTTACAAATACAGAAGACAATAGAACAGAAGCTACAGCTTCATTTAAAGATTCATTTTCACATTATTTGATTTCTAGTACACGGTACCCCATTGGGAAGAAACAAAGATGTCAACACAACATACCTAGGCAAGATCTCTGTCATGGTTTGCCAAGTATTGTTTATTTCCCCTCTGTTTTTCTGTTGCAAGGAAGAAAAACAAGCCATATTATTGTGAGGAAATACACTTTTAGTATTGGGGTAACCCATTCATTGCTAGAATGTAACTTTAAGAACCAGAATATTTCTTAGACTTCACCCAGGAGCCCTGTAACCCTCTCAACAAAGTTTGTGCCTGGATAAGATTCAAGAGATAAAGATCAAATCCACAATAATTATGTTATTTATCTTCCAGATGCCGACCTCCATAGTCTCCTTATCCTGGTCTTAAGCAAATTTTCCTGCATGGAGATGCTCTTAGGCCCTTTACAGCTTAAGCCTTGGTTTCTCTTATTTCATTTTGGAATATTCCAGAGTCTCAAACATTTTCTGCCAAAGATGTTGTAGAAATTCCCTTTTGGACATTGAAACAGTCTCAGAAACTTTTGTAAATAGCACAGCCAAAGCACTAAAACTTACTCTCTAACAAGAAAGAGTAGATACAAGAAATACAGGAAGATGTCACAGCCTCTGAGATTTAATGGCTTCCATGTTGATGCATATGAAATGATGGACACTGTGTGGTTTTTGAATATTGTGCATAGATATGGTCACTCCTAGAAATTGTCATTGATTATCTGGGGAGGAGACAAGGGCTTTTTTCTTCTATGTCTTCATCTCTTACTTCTGAAATTTAGGAGATCTGACATATTCTCATAGAAGCCAGTCATCCATTGTAAACCATAGTTGCGTGTCATTCTCCAGTTACTTCTCTTTCGTTATTCCCCAACTTTCAGACAAGTCTTATGCAAATAATGTAAATATCTCAATTTTGGCCTAACTGTTAATAGAAAAATGGACTGTCTGTCAGACAAAAAAAAACTTCAAAGGGAGCAATGCCATATACTCATGCCATCATCTCCAAGATGGTGATAATGAAAATTTGCAAGAAAAACTCTAGAAAAAAGAAAACAAAGTCTGGTTTTAGAGTCTGGCTAAACCTCTCACTTGTAGAAATTATCTTTGCTGCCAACTGAAGATTTTATTAAGGAAAGTAGCTGTACATGTATATATATATCTCCTTTTTGAGATTCTAACTGTGGGATCCAGTGTCCACCCATGAGTGCTGAACACTGGTAAGAATCCAACCTGAGTTTCCAGACTCATCTCTCTAAGAGTGGCCCCACATTCCTGTAGATTTCTCAAGAACACTCTACTGTCCTCAAACCTCAAAAGCTGTGAAAGAACCATAAAAAGATGGAATCCCTCATTGGTGACAAAATTCCCAAGTCCTATCCACAGAAATTCTCAATCCCAAATCCCATCCACAGAAATTCTCAATCACATCACTATAACGCTC
Organism: Pongo abelii; assembly: GCF_028885655.2. Taxonomy (NCBI): domain Eukaryota; kingdom Metazoa; phylum Chordata; class Mammalia; order Primates; family Hominidae; genus Pongo; species Pongo abelii. The sequence goes on from NC_071998.2 coordinate 30,148,739, forward strand.
AGGGATAGTTTAATATTGACCAGCCATGTCTCACTTTAACACCTGTGCAAGGAAAGTCATGGTTTGGTTCTATCCACTTATTGCAGTTGCAAGGATGAGGAATTTGTCTTCCTGCCTAGCTCTCAAAAAAAAAAACCGAAAAGGTCTTTTGAAAAAGATCAAAATTTAAGAGCAAATGTTTCTCTACTCTGTTTTGGTTTAAATAAGAGAGTCTCATATGTATTCTCAAGAATCAGTGATGTAGGGCAGAAACAATGTTGCAAGAAAATAGATCACCTCCTCACAAAGCTATGCATGCCTTCTAAGAAATCTGGCCAATTCCATGCAAAGACTTACTTAACTAAGTAGATTTCTAAATACCACACATTTAATATTCTCCTCCCAAATTATGCACATTTCATGAAGAATTTTTTTCATTGCCTTCATACTCACAAGAGAAAGGTCAATATCTGGGTTAATGCTGTCCCTGGACACAGTCCACAGGAACTTCCCACAAGTTTCTCATGTCTCCAATATATTGAGAATGGTGGATGATACTAGTCTCCAATTACTACCATTCCACTCCTTTTTATATCACTTATAATAGGAAGTACATTTTAGTTTTTTATAGTCTCTGGAGATTTTGAACCTAATGATAACTGCTTACTGACTGAATTCCAAGAGATGCTTTGCTGAGATACATAGTTTGGTTTGCTTTACACCATCTCCTCATCGAAACAGTCATATTAGAAAAAAAAAGAAACCCTTTCAATAATGTATTGCTTGTTGGTCCTTAGAGTTTCAGCTCTCTGAGCCTCAATCCTACCTTTTTTTAAAGAAACAAAAAAACAAAAAAGAAAAAAGAAAAAAAAAAGGAGGACTGGGAAAATACTTGATTACAATATAGTCTTTAATTATATTATTTACTCCTTTGATGATGACATGCAGTAAATCAAATATGGGAAATGGCCAAAGATAAATAAATGGCTTTAATCAGTTTCTCAGGCCCAAGTTTTGAATGGCTTTAGGTGTCTTTGGAATAGAGCAGCTCAAAAGGCAGAGACCAGGACATCTGCTGGTCTTTCAGCATACAGGTACATATAGATAACCTAGGAAGAAAATGATAGCACTATTTCCTCTACCTCCTCCGCCTCTTCCAACCTCCACCATGGGATTGATTGTGCATTCCAGGTTATCCCTATGGCCTCCTTCACAGGGACAGCGACACCCAGGCCATCACCATTTCTTTCCCAGAAAAGGATTCCAATATTAACGTAGATGTTATTTTTATTATTCTGCTTCCAGGTCATAAATCCATTAGATCCTGAAAACTCTTACAGCTTGGGTCTCACTTTTCCTAATGCTATCGTGTTCTCAAGCCTTGAATAAGTGGTTGTAATAATCTGTCTACACCTGTCAAAAACTGCATGAGAATTCCCTACTCTTATTGAACTGAGCAGCAAATGTCAGAGTTAACTTAAAGTGCTGTTTTAGCTAGATGCCCATCAAGGACTTTACAGGATTTGCTGGCTTCCTGGGGATATAAGCACATTCAACAAATCCAGAATCAACTCAGTCAGGCCACAGAGGATCTTCAGCCCCATTATTTCCAGACATCTGACCAAAATTTAACCTCTTCCCACACTATAGCCGCATATCAGGTAAAGCAGAATTACTCTTTATTTCTTCAGGGACTTCCCAGTGCCTGCCCCTGGACTATAAATCAAAAAGGAAAAGTGGCTACGTGGAATAAATATCCCCACTCGTTCTGACTGCTGAGATGAACCAAGAGTTAAGTAGCATCTGTTGATTTTTCCTGTCAGGATATCCACAAACATGTTTCTTATTACAGTAATATTATTTAATAATAGAAATTATCTAAATGAGAAGATGGCCACATCATCAATCCTCTAACAAATAAGCTGCTAACATTTCCAAATTAAGTATAGCTTTATCTATAGATAAATACATTTAAGTTGTCTTGGTGCCTAGAGAAACTTTAGCCATTCTGGATAAGGCATTTAGTTCAGGCCCTGAGTCTCCATGGGCCTAACCAACTCCCAACTCCCTGAGCTGACTGAGGAAAGGGTGGGGAGGAGGAAATCATTCTGAGGAAGATCCTGGCCGGGCCCCTAAACAAAGTGAGAGCAGCAGACAAATGACCCCTCAGCAAGGGCGTGGAGGATCTTGGGAAGCAGAGAAGCAGCAGGTGCTATAGGGCCAGGAACTTAATTGAGGCCGTCTAAACTTGGCACACAGACTTCAGCATAGACTGGTCAGCGCAGACTCTTTCAGCATTTAGCTTGAAAACTTATCTTTTGCAAACCAAGTGAAAAAATACATTTTTAAGAAACAGAAATTCAATCTCAATTTACTCAATGTTCGACCTGGGCACTAAATTTTTTTCTTTAATCAAACTGATAAAGAATTTTAAACTATTTTAAACGAATGAGAAACAGCCTACTCTGAAACGATATCTGATTATTAAGAGAAGTTATTACCACAAAGGACCTGAAGATAAGTTTCAAGATACTTCCTCATAAATAATACACAGATCCGAGCTCTCTTGTTTTCCCCTTGGTGTCAACATTCAGATTTGAACAACTCTAGCCTTAAAAATAGCTATCTCACCATTAACCAATTCAAACTACAGTGCTTGGGACATGGCAAATTTTCAAAAGCACACCATAGCTCCAGATTTTTGAGACTCTTTTATATGTACATACACTTGTTCTGAGGCCAAGGTAAACCGGAAACTTCAGTTGCTATGTTATTCTTTTTAATATAAATGTGCATTTGATGTTGAAAGATACATCAATTATTTTTAGAAGAACTTTGGCATTGTATTACAATGCTAAGATGTGTATTTAGTATAGCTAGCTTATAATTAATTGAGAAATATTTCTTAGCTTAAAATGAAAACTAGGAGATGAGAGGAAGATGAAAGGTGAAAAAGGAGAAGATTGTGTCAGCATCTATGTTTAAGGAACACACTCAATCATATTCTTGTTGGAACAGCCTGGCTGGCAATCTGTTGGAAGAGGAAGGTAAGATTCAGGTAACAAGATCACGTAGTTGGGCTATGGCAAGCCATCGACAGCCTCGAAATGCAGCAAAGCTTTAAATGCTCATGTTAGAAAATAAGAAAAGTAAAAATTAATGCCAACAATGAAAACTAATGAAAGTCCAAAGAATTAAGATGATCAACAAAGTCAACAACTGATTATTTGAGGGAAAAAAAACTAATAGAATAGACAAATTTCTGAAGGAAATTGAAAAAGAGAAGATGGAAATTATATTAGTATGGATTAAAAGGGAGGGAACTGGAGATTACATAGAGATTTAAAAGAAAATAAAATACTATGAGTAATTTGATGCCAATAAATGTGAAAAATGAAACATAAGGAATTCCTAGAAAAGTATAAATTCCAAAGCTGACTCAAAAGAAATACAATATTTGATACTGTAACTGCTACACTATTTTAAAATAGTTAAAAATTTTTTTCATGAAAGTAAACAAAGCCACCATGGTTTTACAAGCAAGTTCTACCAAACATACAGAAACATCTAGGGAATCTAAGGCAAAATTTGTTAAGGAAGAGAAAAGAAGAAGTGTTCTCAATAATTTTAACAGTGTACTATAACCTTTATACCAATACCAGACAAAAACATTATGAATATATATGTAAAAATAGATTCTATTTTGACTGAGTCATTTTATTTTGCATCAGACCACCTCTTGTAGCCTGAAAAACTAGAAAAGTTGAATAAATTTCAAAGCATCAGAGTGATACCAATGCAGCCAGGATTTGACATTTTAAGAAAGAAAATGATTAAAATTTTCTTGTGGTTCCTGTATACAAGATACATTTAAATATCAAGCACATATAAATATCAATTTATGCCAAAAACAGAGAAAATGATTTTTAAAAGATAAGGGATAATTTAAGAGTAGACTTTACAAAAGATCATAACTCTATCACTCAAACTCAAAATGAATATATAAATATATGGGAAGATATATCATGTTCTTGACCAGAAACCCTTGTCTTGTTTCTTATCAATGTCCTACTAATCAAACTATAGACTCAACTAGAATCTAATCAAAATGCTGACAGGGCCCTTCGTGGAAGTTGACAAGCCTATTATGAAATTTATATGCAACAGTAAAGGGTCAAGAATTACTATCAGACTCTTGAAGAAGATGGTATGCAATTTGCCTCACTATAAAATAAAAAAAGAGGAGAGGAGAGAGGAGAGGAGAGTTGATGACATATCTGTATGTGTGCACGTGTTCTGTATATTGTAAGATGTGTTTTGCACTGAGTTATGATAAAAAATAAAAATTGAAAATATCCATCCGAGAAAAACTTTTAAATACATGAAGAAATACGTTCAAGAATGTTCGTAGTAGCACTACTAGGAATAACCACAAAAAAGCTATAAACAACCCAAATGTCCACTAAATAGAAAACAAACACAATGTATCTGCAAAGTGAAATACACATATAGCATATCTTAATTGGCAGTAGCCACATTTCAAATACTTAATGTGACTAAGGTATCGAACTAGTAGCTAGTGGCTAGTGACTAGTTGCTAAGGTATTGAAGACCACAAGTATGGAATACTTCATAAATTTAACAGAATAAAATGATTTTTTTACATGTGTAGATATGTGTAGATCCCCCAGGCATATTATTCAATACTAAAAAGGAAGATGTAAAACAGTTCATATAGTATGATCCAATGTGTATAAGTATATGGGGAAATACATGCTTTTTTTCTGGAAAAAAAGGAACTGTTAACAGTGGTATTTCTTAGAGAAAAGAGGTAGAGACTGGACCCAGTGACATTTTTGTCTCTTGTTATAGCTCTATGAACTTTGTGAATGTTTTAAAGTATGTATATTTATTAATTTTATTTTTAAGAATAGAAACAATTGTTAATAAGCATATAGAAGTGGAAAAAATAATGTAAAACAACAACCTGTCAGGTTAGTCTAATATAAGGGCAGCCTCATGCACATCTCTTACCAAGATGTCAGAGCTATTGATTTTATAATTATGTCACCATTGACCGTTCTCTGTCTGTTTTGACAGACAAGCATCCTAAAAAGGTCGCAATGATCACTTGTCCTGTGAACAGTCTGCTTTTCTCATCATTGCATCTCCTGAGCTAACTGAAGATGGATGAAGGATTATGGAATTAAGTAAACCAAGAAGAAAACTTTTGTGGCCTGTGGCTTTAGAGACTTTAATTCAAATGCAGTGGTGCATATGAGATGCCCTAGATCTATGTTCCTCTGGAACTACTAATTTAGTAGGCCTACAAAAGAAAGAAGTAAACTTTTATCTGACCTCATTTATTCCTGACAAAATGGTGTTTGTGATTGTTGTTTCTTTTTAAGTAGATCTGAAACAATTTAAATGGAGAAACCGCATTAAAATTTTTTTCTAGAGAATCAATCAATGTTACTGGGTCATATTGCAACATGGACTGTGTTTCTTTTTTGGAAAACCAGGAAGACATGATCCCATCTCTACTTCTGACACCTCTCCTGTTTTTCACATATATTCTCTGGATTGACAGTATTGTTCAGGAATCTCTCCTAAAAGTTCCATCAGTGCTCTTAAGTTGTTAAATATTGATCAGGAAAGTTAAAACCTTTGGGGTGGCCCTGTTCTGCTCTACTTCGATAATAATATTGGTTATGCAGCCTATAATCTATAGTGCATTTTTAATGGGGGAATAAAAGAGGTTTAGGATTTGAGGGACATGGCCTCTATTTCACCATATTTTTATATTACACCGCCAGCTCCAAACAGTAAGCCTCTTGCTTACTCCATTTTTCTCCTCTTTCCAAAACAAAATGAAAGTTTATCTTGGCTTTATCACCTTAGTTCTCTTCTTCAAAGTTCCTACAGCTGAGCTGGACCAACAGCTTCCAGTCACCTGGTCAAGGTGTGCGCAGTACTGCACTTGGCCAGGAGAGGCAGCAGAGGCCTGGAGCCAGGTGGCCATGTGGTCTAATGCAGCTTTGATGGTGGAAAGATGAGTCAGAAATTCTTGATCTCACTCACCACAAGACCACACTAAAATTGTCCGTGCACCAAGCATAGCCTGAGCAGAAAGGCATCAGTGGTTCCATTGGTTGATTCAACATTTGATGAAGAAACTGAAAATTAATTTTAACTTTTTAACCTGGTATGCTTTCATTTCATTTTTTTTTTTCCTTGATTCTTGTGTCTTTCAAAGATACCATGTGGACCATCATTATCAGTGGCCCATCCCAATAGTTTCTGATTCAGGAGGTCTGGAGTCAGGTCAAGGAATCTGCATTTGATCAAACACCACAGTTGGCTCTTGTTTACATTAAAGTTTGAGAACCCTAGTTAATCTATAAACGAATTTCATACAGGTTAGTTATTTAATATTTTATCTTTTGTGTTATATTACTATTATTGTTCTTCCTAGTTGCTAACATCATTAACTTCTGTCTGCCATTACAAATATTTTTTTTCTTAGGGCTCGGAGAGTCTTATTTCTTCTCATTTCCAAATGTTATTCAATAATAAACTATTTTAGAGGCAATTGAGTATAATAGAAGAAACATAATAGATGTTGGAATCAAACCTCCCCAGCCTCAACTTCCTCATTAATAATATGAAGATAATACGTAATATAGTGGACAGGAAGATTAATGAGATGATATATGTAAATGACTGAGAAGAGTGATGGGATAAATGTAGACTCAATACATGTTAATTTTATTCCTTTCTTTATTCTTTACAGTAACCAAAGGTATGTAATCTACATCCTTCCCTAGTGCTTATCTCCAAAAGTTCCATTTTGAAAAACAAGGATATAGTAGAATATCACAGGCAGAGGAGGGAAGAACATCTGGGTGGAGATGTAGGTCTGAATAGAAAGGACAGAAAAAAAAAAAAAGGAGTGGCAGATTCCTCCTGTTACAAAACACTGAGCTCTAGTTAAAAAAAAAAAAAAAAAATTTAGGGGAGCTGTAGATGTTAATACTTAAAAACTACATTAAGTCATAAACATCAGATGATGTGATATTTTAACTCAAAAGGTCACTCTATATAAAACTTGAGCCCAAATTGAGTAATTAGTCTATACAAGATATTCTAGAAATTGCCATGGTTTGTTGTCTAGATGAGAAAAATAAAATCAAGATTAATAACTTATTTTTGCCAATTACTAATTATTAAAATAACTGATGGAAGACCATCAGTATCTGTCATGGAGGCAAGCAATCACAAATGTATATACATGATGTGCAAAAAATAAAGATAGACCAAAGAAAGAAAGAAAGAAAGAAATGGAGAGAAAGTAGATGACAAATCAAAAGCCAAATTATCTATTTGTTATTCTGTGTAGTTTAGTGGAGCATTTCAAAATAAAAATTAAGAAGAATTATAAATTTAATGCTGGGGTTTAAAGCTATAGATAACTTAACCAAATCTATCAATAATTTCTTGCACTCTGCAGACCTCTAATTACAATGACCACACGAGTGAATAAAAGCCCCAGGTAATTGCAGAGGCAATTTTATCAGTTTTATTTCAAAATTAGAATTATTCTTCCAGGTAATCCTTCCAGATTAAAATTCTCTGTATCAGTCTAATACAACTCAGAGAGCTGATATCTCTTTGAGCCTCAGTTTCCTCATCTATAAAGTGATTATAAGAGTTCGCACCTCACTAAACATATAGAAAGTACATCAGATAGAAATTGGCTTATGTTGGTGCTTCTCCCAGCTTTTCCTCTGCATTACATACCGACCTATGCAATATAATATCTGAATATAGATATTGATATTTATAATCCTACCTTAAAGTTTCTAAATAATGCATAGTAGAAGTGATTCACTTGTTTTTTATATTTCTTAACATATGATTGGAGAGAGAGCATAAGTAAATATTAGTAGCTACTGTATTTTATCCATAAGGAGACTTCCGGTAATATTCCCCTAGTTTTCTCATCATAAATATTCAACATTTGCTGAATACTGCAACGGGTTAGTTCAGCTGACTAAATTAAAGCATGGGGAAGTCAAAAATCATGGACCTCATTAGGTATAAAAAACGGCTCTTATCCCCTGAAAATACTATTGATCACAGGCTATTGTCACCTGGCTCAGGGTCTATGAATCTCAAATCCCACTATTATCTTGAGTAAGATACAAATCTTTATGGACAGCCCACCAAGCATGCCACCTTCACAAAGTCAATAACAGCTTCCCCGACCCCACCAATCAACACTTGCATTTCACTTCTTGATGTCACCTAAAACTGTCCCACCTGGCCGGGCGCGGTGGCTCACGCCTGTAATCCCAGCACTTTGGGAGGCAGAGGCGGGCAGATCACGAGGTCAGGAGATAGAGACCATCCTGGCTAACACAGTGAAACCCCACCTCTACTAAAAATACAAAAAATTAGCCGGGCGTGGTGGCAGGTGCCTGTAGTCCCAGCTACTTAGGAGGCTGAGACAGGAGAACGGCTTGAACCCGGGAGGCGGAGCTTGCAGTGAGCTGAGATCGCGCCACTGCAGTCCAGCCTGGGCAACAGAGCGAGACTCCGTCTCAAAATAAAATAAAACAAAAAACAAACAACAAAACCAAACAAACAACAAAAAAAAAACTGTCCCACCTCTGAAATCTTGAATTCTAGTTTTCTGCTCTAAATCTCTGTTGCCTTCACTGCTCTCATTTTATCACTCTAATTATACCTATTCTTTGGCATTATTAAGATCTCTAGTCCATTTAACTATATTCTTTCAAACAAATAAACCCCATAGTGAAATAATTTCCTCACACATTTGGATTAGATCTCACCCATCATTTGAACGCATATATTCCCACAATTTTATTACTGTCTTTCTATCCGACATGCCAGTCTTATATCAATTTAATCACCTGACTTCCTTACCCTTCAAATGGCTAATCACTGCTGGAGAAAAATGCACAACTATTTGGACTAATGTCACCACAAACATGCTCTCCATCTTCAGATGCACCCTTACAATATGGAGAAATATTCCTTCTCCCTTCCCATTCTTTTTAACAACTTTCTCAAAAAGTCCACAGAAGATAAATTCTGTCTCAGCAGAATTCCAAATTCATAACGCAAAGAAAGGCCATTGTGTCTTTCTTGTTCCTTCTACTCTTCTTTGCTAGTGTTTGTTTGTGAGGGGAGTAGCATGTTAATTTAGTACATTTAATATTAGCTATACAACTTATTTTTAAGTGGCTACATCAACTTTACATCTAAAGAATTTCCTCTTGAGGAAAAATTACTGGTTTGTTACATCAGTATTTGTTTTTCTAGGATTTATAAGATTCATTTTGAACCCACTACAGTCTTTTTTCATTAATATCATACCTCTTCATATATACTGAATATAAGAATCTTTAAACAGCATATTCCATAACCCCATCACACCATTCCACTAACATTTTTGCAGTTGTTACAGATTTTATTTCCACATATGGTATAAACTACACAATACATTTTGTTGAACTAAGCAATTCATTATATTTAAAAAACAAAAGCTTGTGAAGAAAAGTCTTTTTATATTTATTCACATATTTATGATGTTACTCTTCAACTCTTTGGTAGATCCAAGTTTTCATCTGATATTATTTTTCTTTTGTGAAAAGAACTTTTTAAAATGTTTCTTGTAGTACTGGTCTGCTACAAATGAATTCTCTCATAATGTGCTTTTCTAAAATGTCTCCTTTCTTTTGCCTTCTTTTATAAAGGATATTTGTGCACAATATGGAATTCTAATTTGAATACTATTCCACCATATTCTGGCTTGCATTGTTTCTGATGAGAAGTCAGTGATAATTCCTATCTTTGCTTCTCTTTATAAAAAGTCTTTCTCTCCACTCTGGCTGATTTTGATATTTTCTCTTTATCACTGAATTTCAGCCATTTGATTTTGATGTGTCCTGGTATGGATTTGGGGTATGTATTTACCTTTTAACTTCACAGAGTTCTAGGACATACTTTTAATCAATAAGGATAATTTTGCTCATTATTTCTTTAAATATTTTTCTGCCACTCTCTCTTTCTGGAATACAAATTTCATGTATTTTAGATTGTTTGACATTGTCACACAGGTCACTAAGACTCTACACATTGTTTTTCATCTTGTGTCTTTGTATGTGTCTTTTGATTTAAATTATTTTGATTGCTCTTTAAGTTCATTTATCTATTTTTCTCCAGTATCTCATCTACTGTTACACAAAGCCAGTGAATTTTCTATTTCAAGTACTGTGTTTTTCAACTTCAGAAGTTCCACTGGTTATTTCGTTGTATCTTCTCTTTTTCCTATATGTAATTTCCTTTAAATCTTTAATTATTTTTATAATATTGTTTTAAAGTCCTTGTTTGATAATTTCTTAATCTCTGTTATTCCTGGGTCTGTTTCTATTAATGTGCTTTCTCTTCATGATAGGTCATATTTTCCTGTTTCTTGCATATCTAATGACTTTGTATTCTGAACTAGAAATTGTACATTTTATGTTATGGAGTGTCAGGAGTTTGTTATCTGCTTTTAAAGATGATTAAGTGTTGGCTTATTGCTTTGCATTTGTGTGTGTGTGTGTGTGATTTTCTCTTTTTGACAGGCAGATTTCAGCTTGACATTTTTGAGACTTATTTTAAGATTTTTAAAGGTGGACCTAGGATACCGCTGTAGGAATAGTTTAGCCCTGCTACCAAAAAAATTAAAAAATAAAAAATAAAAAGGTAATCCTTCTGTTGTGTTCACTAAGAGTTCCAGGTTCAACCAAGTCTCTCTACTCTGGCTGATCAGATTCAAATGTCTCCCAATCCTTTCTAAGTTTTGGGAATTATTCAGTACACATCTACCTTGCCGTGATTCTTTCCCTGGTAGTTGTTCTTTGTACTGAATGTAATAAGCCTGCTTTCTTTGCAATTTGAGATCTGTCCAAACATGGCTCAAGTTTGGAGGTGATCAAAAGAGGAACAGATCAGAGTACCACTCCATTTAAGCTGTCTGTGTGTAGTATGTGTCACAGAAGCATACTAATTCCAGAGTACTTGTAATAAGACTTAAGATAGCTCCACGTTCTGTCTGGCCAAGCCAGAGGTTCCCATTTAGGAAATCTCACTGATCAGGCTTATAAAGTTCTAACTCTCCGTGGGTCCCAAGGAAAAGGTTTTGTGAAGACTTAGGAGGGATTTAGACTCCTAAATCCTCTGTAGAGGTTGAATTCACACAGTTAAGGAAGATCTCTTTCCTTAGAGTTTGCCATTGGGCTTCCTGGGAGCCTAGACTCATCTAATATGAAGGAGATGAATGGTTTGATATCGCCCTATGGGCTACTTTTGTTACTTGCTGTATTAGTTCATTCTTGCATTGCTATAAAGAACTACCTGAGACTGGGTAATTTTAAAGAAAAGAAGTTTAATTGACTCACAATTCCACAGGCTATACATTAAGCATGACTGGGGAGGCCTCAGGAAGCTGACAATCATGGCAGAAAACAAAGATGAAGGAGGCACATTTTAGATGGACAGAGCAGGAGGAAGAAAGAGCAGGGGGAGGTGCTGCACACTTTTAAACAAGCAGATCTCGTGAGAACTCACTCACTATCACATGAACAGCAAGGGGAAAATCTGCCTCCATGATCCAATCACCTCTTGCCAGGCCCCTGCTCCAACACTGGGGATTACAATTTGACATGAGATTTGGGTGGGGATACAAATCCAAAACATAGTACTTGCACATGTTTCTTTTCTCTCCCTAAAGCCTAAGAGAACATTACAAATTTTAAGTGACATTAGAGACCATATCGTCTAAACACACATTTAGAAATATTTGCTCTTCATCGTTTTTTGTGTCTGAATGCTAGCATAGCATGTATTTCTCTTGCCCACCAGAGATGCATGTTCTGAAAAAGAAAGAAACACAGACAGAAAAGATACATTCCGTCTGACAAAGAAGTCAGTGTTATTTCAGCTAATATGTTAAAAGCAAAGGAGGGAGAGTTACCAGCTTTTCGTTTTGTCTAAGCATGTAATTTAGACATGCAAAAGACTTTACAATGAGCTACTCTTGAAGGTAAAACCTCCACCGAACTTTTTACCTTATTTGTGGTACCCTTTGGAAGTTCCTAAAGAATCTATCATCAGCTTACAAAGAGCTGCCTTTCTTAGCTTACTGTCATTGCCTCAAAACAGATCTGGCCAGCAGGGCACCTAAGAAGACAGAGATGAGCCCAGGGACCCAGGTAATGGCCTGCCTACAATTAACAAATATAGATGTCACTTCCCATTACAGCAAACCAAGGTATCAAGGGATGGTAGGCATAAATCATCAATATTTTTACCAAAACTAGAAGCAGATGCCTTATGGTTTATGATATAGGGGAAAGTTCCATAAGGTAAAATACCAGTATAAATCTTAAAGCCCAGAACAGTTCAAAGTTTGGGCCATGAAACTGGAGAAGAGGCAAACATAAACTATCAGATAAAAATAAGAATACTCTATTAGTTAAGGTTCTCCAAAGAAACAGAACCAAGAGGATGGATGGATAGACAAAAAAAAAAAAAAATTATTACAGTGTAAGGAATTGGCAAAGTGATTAGGGAGGCTGAGCAGTCCCATGATCTGCTGTCTGCAAGCTGGAGACCCAGGAAAGGCAATGATGTAGTTCTCAATACCAGAGGGCTGATGGTGTAAGTCACAGTTGAAGGCAGAAGACCGATGTCCCAGATCAAGCAGATGGCAGACAGCAAATTCCCCCTTCCTCCTCCTTTTGTCATGTTCAATCTTGCAACAGATTGGATGATGCCCATCCACCTTGGAGAGGGCAATCTGCTTTACTCAGTCCACTGATTCAAATGTTAATATCATCTGTAAATACCCTCACAGCACACCTAGAAATAATATTTAACTTGGGAACCTTTGTCTCAGTCAAGTTGCCGCATAACATTAACCATCATAAATTACAAAGAGTATAACTAAAACGTGGGATTGCCTTCACCATGGGCTTACTTACAGGGCAAAATCCACATGAGATTTATAGCACTTACAGGACTTTTTTCTGGGAGTGTCTGAGGAATACATGACAGGACTAAGGACAGCTATCTCCTTTGCATCCAATGGGTGTTATCTTTTCTTGGTTTCGTCCTAATAATTAGGGCTTGAAAGGCAGAAGAGAACATAAGAAAAGGAGGTAGCTTCTTTTGGAGGCAGAAAAAGAGCTGTAGTCTGAACGAGTACAAAAATTAATGGGTATTGACAATGAAAATGCCAAAAGGTTGAAGGCAGGGTATTGGAAAAAGGATTTAGAAATCCCTTGCTTGACCTGATCTTTTTGCATTGACTCTTAATTATAACAGAGCCCAAGGTGCTCTAAGAGAGTGGGTCACTTACAGCAGAAGCGAGTATGCTAAAGGTCTTGGGCTCTGGTGTGCCTCTGTGACAAAGCCAGCTACAAAAGGAAAGGAATACAGCTATCCCTTGAAAAGAAATGAGTTTAATAGTCTCCTGAATGCCATGAATAGAGGGTGAAGGACTTTGGAAGACTGAGGGTAGAAGGGGCCCGTGAACCTTTAAACAAAAGAATATTAAGATTAGATGGTAAAGAATAAAGCCATTTTGCATAAGAATTAACATCCTTGTGGTGGTTTATGTGTCAGCTTGACTGGGTTAAGGGATGCCCAGATAGCTGGTAAAACTTTATTTCTGGGTGTGCCTCTGAGGCTGTTTTAAGAAGAGATTAGCATCTGAATCAGTAGACTAAGTAAAGAAGATCCACCCTCACCAACACGGGTGGGTGTCACCCAATCCACTGAGTGCCCAAATAGAACAAAACGCAAATTAAGGGTAGGTTCTTTTTCCCTCTTGAAGCTGGGACATCCATCTTCTCCTGCCTTCTGACATCAGAGCTCCTGGTCCTCAGGCTTTCCAGTCTTAAGAATTTACTTACTTAGGCCTTCTTCAGAATCACATTATCAGCTTTTCTGGTTCTCCCGTATGCAGACAGCATTATCGTGGGACTTCTCAGTCTCCATAATCATGTGAGTCAATTCCCACAATACAACCTCTCTTATTTATCTATATGAATGCTATTGACTCTGTTTCTCTGGAGAACCCTAATTAACACAACCTTCCTATATCAATATTCTTTGGACAAAGAAAATAATACTAAAAAGTGGATACAGTAGAACAATGAGCAGGTTTGCATGAATTGAAGCAATCTGAATGGGACTCCTGTGAGATCACTGGGTATATAAGGAAACATAAGGGTCCATAGCCACTGGAAGTGACTTAATTCATTTAATGAGAACTAGTGCTAAAAAAAGAAAGAAAAAGAAAAACGGATTACAAATTCAGAGGGCGTTCAAACACTTGAGAGATGAGAGTACTTCAGCCTGTAGGCACTCTTTGTGAAGAAAAGCCCAGAGCTGACACAAGCACCAGGGAGCCAGCTCAAACACAAACGTGTCAAGGTGACAGGGCCTGAATCTCATACTGTGAACTCTTTGAGAGAGACAGGCATGCATAAAATCATGTGTTCTAAAGAAAAGAAAACTTGGAATCACAGACTTAGAAGGCCCTTAGAGATAATCTAATCAAACCTTCTTTCTATAGTTGAGAAAACTAAGTGAGGCCAGAGGAGATGGAGTGATTTGCCCAAGTTACATACATGGTTGGTTCACGATGGATCTGAAATGAAAACCCTTAGATCACCTCCTCTAGTCTAATATTATTTGCAAAACACTTTCATTTTAATTCGTACCACAAATCCATCTAACTGTAAAGGTAAAACTTGATAAGGAGAGATAATATACTATCAGAGATGACAGATGCGTCAGTCCATCTGATCTCTTTAGCATTACATCATCTGTCTTAACTAATAGAAACCAATTAGTGATAATGCATGTGATTGGACAGACTATATCTGTAACATGCACAGTAACCAGTTCACTTGCATATGACTTATGCTGCAAAATGAACACTTTTAAAGTCATCATCATAAGGGACTTAACCATAGTGAAGATTACCAACGTATGTAGAATCTTAATTATTAGGATGTTGACATGATCACAAGCCAATTCCTAGCATAAGATATTTTAACATTACCAGGATAAATTTCTCTTTGGAATTCATCCGTAAATTCCAAAGACAAATTCAACTGAAATTCAAATTTCTCCTCACGTGAAAGTAAATTTTGACTTCTCATGGTTCTCAAAGCACATGTAACCCAGTTTCTCCAGGTTTTGGGGTACACACTGTGAAAAAGTATCCACTTGGAACTATTAAACCTTGAGTTCTTATCCTTGCAGAAAAGTTCCAGAAAGAAGCCCATCCCTGGCAAAACAAAAACTGATTGGATTCAGAGATGCCTGAGTTGGAGGTAAACTTTGGCAAATTCTCCCAATTAACATACTAAAAACCCTGCCCATGGAGGAGCTTATTCTATATTTTTCATAAATGCAACCATCTAGAGGCATGATTGGAGATTATGCCTGCTCTGCCTTTATTCCACCTCTACATATGAGGTAGAGGCAAACTAGCCTAATACAAGCCTTGTTTGAATCTTTAACTGGGAAGGCACTACTTTGGGAAATTATCCCCAGTACTGTCCTTATTTATTGCAAGTAATAAAATCCCCTTGTTAGATCTTTCTTTGTTGTGGTCATTGGACTATCACCCACCAAGCAATCAAACACACTCATTGTGTGGGTAACAACCCTGGCAACCCAGATGAGACAAAGACTCCAGTTCTAATGCTAACTTCACAAAGGCTTGCTATGGGCAAAGCAGTGGACAGCGGCAGCTTGGCGGGGCTAACTTGCTCATGTTGCCTGAGAGGGTTGGGTACAATTCCTAAGGATCTTCATCTTGGGGTAGAGCCCACTAGGCCATCACTTGGATCTAGCCCAAAAAAGTGGAAGCAGTGGTCCAGACCTTTTGTTTGGTGCTCCTTCAGGGCGGTAAGTGGACTTCACCCTGTTGGCTGACTAAAAGGGAAAACTCTTAGGATCTAGCAACAGGATCTCCAGACTAACCACAATGCACCTCTTGTTTTAGTTTCTACCTTTTGCCAGTTGGTGCCCTGGAGGATTGAGATACATTCCCATCATGGCAATTGGTAATCCTGACCCCTGGCCACTCTGTGCTCTGGAGGATTGGGAGGCATCCCTGTCACAATAAACAGCAATCTGTACCTAGCCAGATTAACCATGAGGATCAACTTTTCCAAGAAGACAGGTTTAAGATCCTTAGATTCGGGGGGCATTTTCCAAAGTGGGAAAGGACCCAGGTACATCTGGAAGCCCTCAGTCTTGACAACTAGGCTGTGAAAATTTTAACATAAGAGAAGAAGCTCTTACCAATGCATTCCTGGACCACCTGAGTGAGTTCTTCTCAAGTATCAGCTTTTAAAAAAAGGGGCAGCTGCTTCACCTAACACCCAGGAGGATCACCAAGTGGTGCAATCAGAGTTTTGGGGATGTTCATGGGGCTACACTAGGGAACCACTGGGTCACCCTCACACATTGGCTCACTGTGGATCTACACCTTAGAGAGTTTTTTGAGAGATGTTTTTTGAGAGGAAAACCTCAATTATCACACATATGCATAACAATTACTCTGATATTTAAATCTTTTGGAAGCTGGGATCAGATCCTGAGGGTTGTGTCTGAGGGTAGGGGAAACCAGACCTCAGTCCTAGAGAAAAACCCGTTAGGTTGCATCCTCCAACACTAGAAGATCTAGATTGCCAGAGGACTCTGGGAGGCCAATGCAGTAGTAAACTTTGTGTCCTCAAGACTCAAACGGTTTCATCTCCAGCTTTATTACAACAATATCAGCCCCTTCGAGCAACTCCAGGTGACCCAAAAACTTATTTGAACTCAGCAGCCCAAGAGTTTCACTCCTTTAACTTTAGGGAGCTCAACACACTTGGTCAGCATGAAATAGATACAGAAGCAAGAACTCTGTCTCTAAACCCTCAGGAATGAGGAGTGGAATGTCTCAGGTGAGATTCCTAACCCAGGGTCCACAAGGTTTGGAGTACACACTGTGAATACGTACCCATTTGTAACTGTTGCATCTTGAAGTTCTTGTTATTTCAAAAAGGTCCAGAAGAAGGCCATCCCTGGCGGGAAGAAAAAAAAAAAAACAGTTGAATCCAGAATGCCTGAATTGGAGATGAACTTTGGCAAACTCTCCTCTTTATGATACTAAAAACCCTGCCCAGGGAGGAGCTTGTTCTCCATTTTCTATACATGCGGCCATGTGGAAGCATCACTGACAATTGTGCCTGCTCTGCCTTTATTCCACCTCTGCATAGGATGACTCGGAAAGCCGGCCTCATAAAAGCCCTGTCTTCACATTGGTTCGGAAAGGCACTGCTTTGGGGAATTATTCCCACTGTCCTCCTTACTTGTTGCTAGTTATAAAAATCCCCTTGTTAAATCCTCCTTACTTGTGCTCATTGGACTGTCACCCACTAAGCAATCAAACCCAGCCATTGTATGGGTAACACCCAGACCCCCAAATATTTCATAAAACATTAGGAACAGAATACAATAACACAGACTGTTTAAACCATACTTATGACAAGTGCCACTAAAATCATACTTTAAATAAGGAGGAAAATTTTTTTAATCTTCATTTATGGAAATTTTGAAAACTAGAATTTATTTTCCTCTGTTAGAATACAATTTTGCTGGGAAAAAGGAAGGTAACTTTTTGCTTTCAGGTTCACTAAAACTGTGATTTAATAGAAGAAAACCATTCTATCAGAAGAATCAGAAACATTATAAGGAAGGAAGGAAGAGTGGATAATCCGATAGAATTACATGCAGTCCCAGCCCCACCACTACTACCACACATACACACAGACTGCAAGGTATTCAGAGATTTACTAAGGAGCATAAAGAATGAAGGCTATTAGTACTTGGGCAGTTTATAGAAACTATTATCCAGAATATAAAGAACTACTGCCATATAGAAAACAAACAGGAGTTTGGTGAAGAATTAGAACGAGACAAATGGCAATTGCAGTGCACTCTACTCTTGGATTTTGGCCTCCTATAAATTTACTAGTATGGTTATTTACCTGGAGAAGTAAAGGAAACATTCATGTAATTACAGATACAACAGTAAAGACAAAATAAATGGTACCACAAACTCATTTGGTAAAATACATGGTACCACATCCTTAAAGTAGCTATGAAGGTTTTGTTCTGTTGCTCCTCCCAGCATCTCTTCTGAAACCTCTTACCTGACTGCTGAAGGTATCAAAACATAAAAGTCCAGAGAACAAGAAAGAGGAACATCTTGATCTTGTTGTATGCATTGAGGATCTATGCTGATGCTGAGTGGCAAAGCCGTTCTACCAGAGAGACATATTCCCTCCCATTCATTTATCTCTTTGATTTCTGCTGTCACACTGTCATTGAAACTGTTTTTCTGAGGGTTCAGCATTTGGTGAACAGCAAATTATCAAATTTGATGGGTTCCTTTCAACAGGAAACCTCTCCCCATCCTTCTTGGATACTTTTTGTCATTATTGACCTCATGCTTAGTCTTGAAACTCTCATCTGTCTCTTCTGCCAGTAGCCTCTTCGCAGGCCCTTTCTGTGTAAGCATTCCCAAAGAGCCTTTCCTATCTCCTTGCGCTCACTCCCTTGGCAATCTCATTTGCTCTCCTCTCACATATTCACCATCACCTTTCCTGTGTAATTGTACCTTGTATTTGTCTAGAGACTTACAAAATGTACATAGCCTTTCCTTTAATACGTGCAACAACCTATTGTTATTTCAGAGAAGAGGAAACTGAGACTCAGACAGGTGCAGTGACCTGCCCAGGGCCTCAAAGCTGGAAAGTGGCAAAGTCTGTAAACTTAACCCTACTATTTAAGTCTAGTGTTTTTTTGTTTTGTTTTGTTTTTTACAATACCACAAATGCCTCCAAATGATTCCTAAATACATATCCTAATCCTATATATTATGTGTATAATGCCTAATACCTCATCTTCTTAATCAAGTCCCAGACAAATAACACTTTACCCACCTATTAGATAACCTTACATGAATACCTCATACCTCATCATATTCCCCAAATGCTTCCTCCTGTGACTTCTGTCTTTTATAATATGATCAGTATACTCCCGGTTACAGGTACTTGAAAACTTAGATTTAACTTTGATATTTCAATTTACCACTAATTAGTTGCTACATTCTGTACCTATCAACTCTGGTGTCTCCCACCCGATCCTTTAAATGTACAACATTTCGGCCTTTCTTCTAATTCTTGGATTCTCTTCCCTAGAGTTCTAGGTTATAGTACTATTACACTAATTGTGTATGGATATACTAAGATGGTTCTACCTCCAGTCTTTCTCCTCTCTAATTCCCTGTTTGCATGGTTCCAGTGGCTCTTCACTGCCTTTAGAATAACATCAAGATGTTTGAGGCCCTTATCATTAGGCTCTATCCTATCCAGAGGTTTATCCACCAATTTTCCCACCTACTGCATGGATTCTGGACTAATGACTATTCCAGTAAAACATTGTCTGATTGTAGGTGTTTAAAGATATTTGCTCAATTTACTCAAACCTGTCAGGAGTGAATTAGTTTTGTCTTAATATTTGACAGTCAAGAGATTAAAGCCCCTTCCTTTTAAAACTCCATTCTTGTTAGCCTTCATTTGAATGAGTGTCCTAGAACGCTTTTCCCTTCCTGTTCTTAAATATCTGTATGCATAAATCAATAACTCAAAAATTTGTAGCCAACTGTTGTTATATTTCAGCCAAGATACTATATTATATGCCAATAAAAATTATTAAAATGATGCAAATTGATGATAAAATCATTTTTCATGGAAAAAAGTTTGGCATAAATATTCAAAGTGCGTTATAATAGTTTTTATTCTTGTTCAGTATATAAAATATTCTTCTTTGCATAATAGCTAAGAAGAGCTAATAAAACCGTAGATTCATGAAACTTTTCATTTCAGACATTTATAAGTGAAGCAACAAAAATAGTTGGTTAAATTTGCTCAGGCCATATGCATTCTAATAATTACAAAATAAATATAAAAGAATATGCACTCACATAATCTCGGAGTGAGATGCTAAGTCTGCATCGTCCCTGAGACTGTTAAATGCAGTGAGAAATAAATATCTGAAGAGTAATTCAAATATTAAGTCGTCAAAATATAAACTCCATTTATGTTGTGCTATACTCAAAAATTTTGGTCTCAAAAAGACAGCCAAATTATATCATTTTGTACCTTCTCTGCTGTGACTCACTTAGCCCAACATACAGGTAGGAAAGGAAAAGTAAAGGCAAAAATCGCATGCCAGATGTCATTTTCTTCAACAACATATAATAGGAGGCATTTTATCCTATCTAATGACACTGAGAAAAATTTATCTTACACTACCATGATATTGGGAGTATTTACAAAACAAAAAGAATTCATTTAAAGATACAAAATGCCATTTGTAGAACACACACACACACACACACACCAGGACACCAAGCCCCCTGAAACGCTCCCACAAATTCCTGCAGAATTATCCGTAAACATGTATGATCTGTTTAGGAAAACGTCTCTGTTGTCTCAGTTAAGGAGGACTTTCTGTGGATTGATGCACTGTGTCATTTCCCCAGGCAGTTTCCTTTGGGCCAAAACTGACACCTGCAGCCTTAAGCTACCCAGGATATTCATGTAGTGTGAGGCAAGACAGGCATCAACCTGGCTCTGCTCTTGACTCACTCCACTTTCCCCCTTTTCTCTGTTCCCCCTGATCTCTTCTGTTTCCTTGTCCAGCCTCAGTGTGTTCAGGGAAAGAACACCACATATGAAAGAGAATTCAGAGGTTAGAATTATAGTCCTGACATTGTCACTATGCAGCCAGTTTACTCTACCTGTGTCTGGCTTTCCTCATATGTAGTAGTTAGAATCCCATTTCCTGTGATCCTTGTGAGAATCCAACAAGATGAGGTTCAGTATAGCATTTTGAAAACAATCGTGTGCCAGGTGCAAGTACTCTCACTTTTTCCCTAGTATCTTTTAGCCTTAAAACATCTATATTGATATATATTGCTCTGAACTTTAACCAAAAGTGTATACAAATTGCAGCACAGAGGGTGACATTCCTACCACAATACAGAAAACAATTCAATCATTAGAATTCCAATTTCCTCATCCACTTCTTAGCATTTTCCTAGAAAACCATGAAAAGCCTCTTAATTTCTCTACCATTGAATTCTTCCATACAGAAAAAGAGGTTTGGAGTTTGAAGCAGTCAGAATCTGTGAAAAAATCGGAGAGGAAGTGATGTGGAAGGCAAAGAAACATGTTCTTGCAATTACCCAAAGAGATAACAGCAGATTCCTGAAATTTTTGTGAAGGTAGAAAATTAGATGCCAGGGGTTAATAAATAAAAACTTAAGGAAATTATAAAAGAAAGAGATGGTTGCTAAAATGTCCTGAAGGCTTAAAAGATACCTCAGATTTAAACATGGACCTTTGAGGAAACAATTGAATATACTACAAAAGGTAGTCGCAACATAACCCTTTTCTAACATGAGCTCTTCATACTTCATCTCACATTGTCCTCTGCTTCAGGTGCCTTAACATCCCACGGATCCCAGAGCCACTTTGTTTCTATCCTTAATGCCTTTGCATGGGTCAATTCATTTGCCTGGATTTCCTTTCTTTTGTTTGATCACTGACCTGATTGCTGGTAAAATATCGAAGTCAAAGAAATAACTACAATGGATACAAAAATAGTTAAAGAATGAGTAAAACCTAGTATTTGCTAACAGGATAGGGTGACTATGGTCAAAAATAATTTAATTGCACATTTAAAAATAACTAAAAGAGCTATTATAATTGGATTTTCTGTAACACAAAGGATAAATGTTTGAGGTGATGGGTACCCCATTTACCTTGATGTGATTATTATGCATTGCATACCTATATCAAAATACCTCATGTAACCCATAAATATATACATCTACTATGTACCCACAAAAGCTAAAATTAAAAAAAAAAAAAAAAAGGACTACATGTTTGGACAAAAGTGGTTATGCCAAAATGTGCTTCTTTTGAAATTGCAGCTGAGGCCAATGGATAACAATTGTCCTCTTTCTCTAATAAGAGGTGCTAGATACACTAGAGCATGGGTCCCCAACCCCTAGGCTGCAGACCAGTACCAGTTTGTAGCCTGTTAGAAACCAGGCCGCACAGCAGGAGAGTGAGAGCAGGTGAGTGGCAGGAGAGCCAGCATTACCGCCACCTGAGTTCTGCCTCCTGTCAGATCAGCAGCGGCATTTGCTTCTCATAGGAGCACAAACACTATCGTGAACTGTGTATGCGAGCTAGGTGCGAGCTCCTTAGGAGAATCTAATGCTTGATGATCTGAGGTGGAACAGTTTCATCCCCAAACCATACCTCCCCCACACCCCGGTCCATGGAAAAATTGTCTTCCACAGTCCCAACCATGGAAAAAAGGTTGGGGACTGCTGCTCTAGAGGACTTACCCAGAGAAAGTGAAACCAGTTATGAGACCTTTGTTCAGCATGCACATCCACTGTACACATAATTGAAAGCTAGAGAATCATCGAGAAGAACAATCAGCACAGATTCAACTGAAGGGATTTAAGTATTCACCTGCAAAGATGAGTCTAAGGCATCTCCCACCCTTTGCCCTTCTCTGCCTCAAGGTAAATGAAAGAAGCCTCGAAAGCAACACTGTGTTTATCGGGGTGGAATAGGGTAGAGGAGTCCTTGCCAGAGAGTATGCTGCTTTCTTCCCACGACTGGCTGGAGGTTTGCTGAGAGAGCACATACACTCACTGGCCTGGCTCTCTGAGGAAAGTGAGAATGTGGTCTTTGAAGCAACTCACCTTTCCAGAGTTTGGCAAGGCAGGGATGCTAACATATCTGTGACCTAGCTGACATCATGGAAAGTCAGCAAGCTCAAATCATCTTGAAAGCTTACTGTTCAAGAGGATGCCTACCTGAAAACATGCACCCATCGAAAAGGATGACTCTAATAGCCAAGACATGGAGTCAACCTAGATGCCTATCAATGGTGGACTGGATAAAGAAAATGTGGTACATATACCTCTTGGAATACTATGCAATCCATAACAAAGAATGAAATATATCCTTTGCAGCAACATGGATGCAGCTGGAGACCATTATCCTAAGTGATTTAATGCATGAACAGAAAACCAAATACCACATGTTCTCACTTAGCTCCCACTTGGGAGCTAAACATTGCGTACTCATCAACATAAAGATGTCAGCAATAGAAGCTAGGGACTACTAGAGGGGGGAAGGAAGGGAGGAGGCAAGGGTTGAAAAACCAATGATTGGGTACCATGCTCAGTACCTGAGTGATGGGGTCAATCATACTCCAAAACCTCAGCATCACACAATAAACCCAAGTAACAAACTTGCATGTGTACTCCCTAAACTTGAAATAAATGCTGAATTTTTTTTTTTAAAGTGAATCTAGGTTTTGTGGGCCTGAAGTATATATGATTCTTCAACACATAAAAAATTTTCTGATATTTTTACATCACAAAAGCAAATATTGCTTTAGAATTAAAAAAAAAACAAAATACAAATTTTTAAAAGCTAACAAATGCCATAAACACTCAAATCCCCACAATAATGTAACATTTTTAATAATTAATTGTCTGACACTTCTTCATAATAGTTTTACCCCTAATTTTTGGCTTCATATTTTTGATACCTGCTTCATGTGACAATTATAGTAGAGAAAATTTTAAGATCATTTAGTCTTTCATTGGGTATGGTTGAATCAATTTTTTTGGTTTTTCATAGTTTAGAAAGTTTCTTTTTTCTTCAAATCTTATTTTGGTGATGCCATATAAACTTTTTGGATTGTTATCAAATTTAGGAAACTCTGACCAGTTTTTATCAGGTCTGATTTGTAATATTTGAAAGAATTTTTCACAGATTAGCTCTGAGCCTCATAGGTTTTAGACCTTATTTCTTCTTCATTACCCACATACTTCTGAGGCCAGATGCCATAGGACACTTTATGTCAATAAAACCTTTGTCCTGGGCCAGGCACAGTGGCTCATGCCTGTAATTGCAGATCACGTGAGCCCAGGAGTTCAAGACCAGCCTGGGCAACATGCCAACATCCCATCTCTACAAAAATACCAAAAAAATTAGCCAGGCAGGATGACACATGCCCATAGTCCCAGCTAATCAGAGACTGAGGTGGGAGGATCACCTGAACCCAGGGAGGTCAAGGCTGCATGAGTCATGATCGCACCACTGCACTCTAGCCTGGGTGACAGAGTGAGATTACATCTCAAAAAAAAATACAGAAGCAAAAGCAAACAAACAAAAACAAATAAAAACCTTTGTCCCCTATACCTTTTTATGACAGTGAGTGATAGGAATATTTCTGAAATCCATAGCAAAATCTTGTGACTTTGGAACCACACAAATGTATCCCACCAAATTCTAATTTAATGGATCCTCAAATCACCTTCCCAAAATTCCCAGTCATACCCTAAGTTCACCAAACATAAGGAGAATTATTTCAAAGGAAAAATTGGAAAGGAAAGAGACTTCAGTCTTAACTGTGTTAAAATAGCTTATCCTTATAAATTTTACAAAAACATGTGACTGCACAGACAAACTGCTAGGGGCCTTCCTAGGACCTTGGTAGGAGCCTGTGCAGGTGAGGGGCCCTGAAGCTGAAGCGTCATTAGCTTCAGGGTAAATCCACTTCTGTGTGTGGGTTATATAATTGGCACGGGACTGAGGAGGAGCCCAAAGGTGTCAGCTGGAGAACGCATAACATACATAAGGGAATTGCCAATTTCCCAGGTCAGAGGCCTCCAAAGGCCATGAAGAGCATTTGAATGTCTGCTACAACAAAAGGCGTTAACCATCAAGAAAACAAACACCACCAGCCAACTGAAAAGGCACTTCTCCTCTCTGTTGCTCCTTTACCCATATTTCCTTCAAAATCTGAAGTAACAGGCATAGTGAAAAGGAGAAGAGGGGAGTGCAGGAGACGGAAGAAAAATTAAAACAACTTGTAGAGCAGAGATTAGGGTGAAGCAAGTGAGGCATCTAGGGGGCAAAATTCAAGGGGGCCAGGGACTCATCCTAGTACCGGCTCAGAGACCATGCCACTCCCCACTCCTCCTTCTGCACCCAGGTCAGGTTTTAGCTGTGGTGAAGGGAAGATGTCCTTAGTCGAATGAGAATTTGGAATTTTGACCTACAGCACATTGGTCTTTCTAACGAGTTTTATTTATAACTGAAAATGACAAAAAGCTATGAAATTTTCTCAGCTTATGGAGCAATTTAGAGGACATTTTTGGAATGAAACCACTTCCTGATTGTACCCTAAAGAGCACCTCCTTTTCAATCACTATATTTAAAGAAGGAAACAGTGGCATTTGTTATATATACAAGATGAAGGCCCAACTTCTTAGCTTGGTGCACAAGAGCTGCCACTGTCTTACCCTCCACCATCATCTCTGCTGAAGCCACAGTTGTCACCATTATAAGGCAACTCAGCAGGCCAGGCTGTCGCTCTCTCTGATGCTTCCTCTGCTTAGAGTCTTCCCTTCCTCTCCTATCTCCTTTAAATGCCAACTCCTTGGGGAACCTACTTTATAACCTCAAATTAGTAGTTCAATCCTCTGAGCCTCATTGTACTCTTTTTGGCCCTTCTGAGGGCACTTAAGACATTGCAGTATATTTTGTTTCTAGTTCTGACTTCCCACTAGGCTGTAATATCTTTCTAGATAAACAGCATGACCTATTCAGTTTTATTACAGTGTTTTGAATGCAGATCGTGGCACATATGGTTTGTTTCAATAACATTAATTATGTGAATGAATGTCCTCCTTTTCTTTTCCCATATGGAACTTCACAATAAGAGTGCTGCCTATAACAGGAGGCTCCCTTTGTTTGTGTTAACCAACTTATTATTGCTTCTTTATGGATGCCTGGGTCATCTATCCCCAAGGATGTCTTGAAGGTAAAATCTGAAACAAACTCCCTTATTTGTGATTATTAAATTAGTAAGTCATTTCAGTTTAGAAATTTTCTCAATTAGGCACAGATAACAACCAATCCTCTCAGGCAAAATGCTACATACTTAAATATGTTTATTAAAAATTCTGATGATTTCATGAGGAAAAAATGCCCTTAGATCCAAAGATTTTGGGCTCCCAACAATTAATAACTAAACTATTAGATAAACACAACTTTCCCCAGGTAAATGTCTCTGAATATGTTCTTCCTCTCCTTCCTTCTGAAATGTAGCCAACTGCTCTGAAGTACTAGGTCTCCATTTTAACTAACTAACAACTCAATTTTGTTTTAATCAAAGTATCACAACTGGGCAAATTCAGAGAGCACACTCTAAAATTTGCTTGAGGTGGACTTGTAAATTCTTAGAGATAACTCGGCTTGCTGTACTGGTTCCATTGATTCCATCCCTCGACGTCTCCTTTCTCTCTTTAATACCAGAAATGTGAGCTCATACTGAATGTCAGAAAACCTCTGCCTTAAGTTTCTGCATGAATTTATCCATAAGCCAGGTAGACTTGTTATTCCTTATATAAATTTGTCTTAAAAACAGGGAAGTGTTCACGGGACACCTATATTATATTTAATAATAGCATATCAGATCAGAATAGAATTATACTACTTCTTTTTCAGACTCACAGAATCAGATCTGGGGAGTCATAACAGCCTGCCAGAACCTTGATTTTGACCAGTGTCAGTTGTCAGTATTACAAAATACAAATTACACAGCAATTAAATGTGGTAAGGCTTCAATCAGAGTCTTTCATGAATATAATAGGGATAAAAATCTCCACATACAGTCATTCTCTGAAGCATTCCGAACTTATCTAAATACCCCCTTTCCCTTTTGATAGCATTTTATGTATACCTTTATTTGAAACACTTATCATATCATACTATAACACATCTTTTTTTTTTTCTACTACCGTCTCTTGACTGTGATCTACTTAAGGTTAAAAACTATATCTGACTTTGTGTCCCCAACACTCAACATAGTGCTAGACACAATAAGTACTCAATGAATCTGTTGAATTCATGATAAAAGAATAAATGAATGTGATGAGTATCACAATAAATATCTGTCTAGGCAATTCTTGAAGTCTGCTTTTCCCTAATCTTCCCTGTCAAGCAGGTGATTGCATACCTGCAAGTCTCCTTAAGGTCTTTGGCATTTCTCAACGTTCCAGCTTAAAGTGCCCCAGTTAGTGATTCATTGTCCTTTGCAACTAAAGTGGGAAATCAGGAAGAGCCATACCAGGATTCACTGGGATTGGGTGCACTACATCTGGTGTTTCCTAAGATAAAAGTGGGCACTTAATGGGCCTAATTCATGTTCGTGTCAATGACTCAGGACTAACTATCTTCTAAGGTCATTGTGGCAGGGGAGTACGCTATCAGGAGGAAGGAATCAATGTGTCATGGAAAGGGTGGGATCTGAAGGAGAGAAATCAGGTGAGGTCCACCCTAAGAAATAAGAGATAAGAACAAAAATTCAAGAGGACTTCAAGGGATCCAGGTCTACAAAAAACTGCAAGTCTAAGGGCCGTGGAAATTCTGTAAGATTTCTTAAACCTCTACAGCTTGCTGATATGTGTAATTTTTCTGAGTTTATGTCTTACTGCAATGGCAAGGAAGCCAATCACCAAAAGGAAAAGCAAAACTCTGTGGGCAAAAGAGCACTCAGGAGGCCTCACCTCATCATCCAGGCCCTTCTGCTGCTCTGTTTAGCCAGGACCTATCCCTCAGTCAGCCTGCTTTTGCTCCCCCTGGGGATGGGCTCCTGCCCTCCTGCTTTTATCCAGCTCTGTGGACCAAAGCACCTCCATCTTGTCTTTTCCCTTCTTCATCCCATGATCCACTGAACACCAGACTGGTTCCGACGCAGTGCTTTCATACACATGCACTCTATCTTAGATCTCTTTCTGTGTGGGGAGAGACTTACAAACCACTCCTTTTACATCGTGACTGAGGTGCATATATAATTTATCATCCAAATTTGAGAGTGAAAGGGGATGCTGTTTGTAATCATACCAGGATAACACGAATAAACTACACCTCTGCTAGGCAAACCCAGAAGAATTTGTAAGATTAAAACAGAATTTAAGCAAAGGCTGACAGATTGAAGGGACATGCAATCAAGAGAAAAACAAGATATTAAACTTAAAGAGAAAGAAATCCTCATTTTCTTTTCCTCCTAAGATCTGTGATATCATAGTATAACTAATCTCACCTAAGAAACCGTTTCCTTTTGGGTCCCCATATATATGGCAATATTAGCATTAAAATAGCTACAGCAACATTATTCATAACAATAAGTTCTTCTTCCATTAGGGATAGTTCCTAGAGGAGTCCCTCCCCCAGACAACTTCTCCCATCCTTCTCTAACAGAGCTCTGGGGAAACGGACCATGCTGGTCTCCCTTCCATTTAGTTGTCTCTAACAGCCTCCATAAGGTGTCTTCTCAGCCCATGGCCCAGGCACTTCTCTGATAACAGGTCCTGCTGTGCCAGGCTTCCCTTTACATTCACTTCTGCAAGTAGCCTTGCTTAGACTAAAACTTAGGACTATGTAAACCAAATTGTGGTTTATCCATTTGCTGTTAAATATAAACCCACCATTCAAGAACTAGTCAGAGCTTGCTGTAAAAAATAACATTAAGTCCGAACTAGAGAATGGCTTCTTATATATATTTTGAATGTTTATATCCTATTTTGTTAGCCTGAGGCATTTACCCTTTTTCAAAGTACAGTTTACATGTTCCTACTTCTGAAAAATGTTTGACGCAGCTCACACTAAAATATGAACATATATTCACAAGACAACTTAAACTTCAGAAATATCACAAAGTACAGGGAGTAAAAGAATTCTACCTGAATTTTTAAAAACAAACAATAAAATAATAAAATAAAATTTAAGAAGTAGAAATTCAGGAATAATGCAAAAAAGAATATCATAATGTCAACAAAAAGAATTTACTCTTTAGTTTCTAGTTAGTTGGGAGACCTGGAAAAGCTGGCTTGTTGGAATTAGATTATTCCATCAGAAAATAGATTTTTACTGAGAAGCAATAGGAAACTCTCTCTGTGATTAATTGTTATTAAAGTCACATTTGAAAGAAACGTGAAACACTCCTTTAATTTACTTCATTCCCCCAAGTACAAAAATTGTGCTCTCTCCTAATCTTTCACTCCTCTTAATTTGGGTCATGGTATTGTACTAGCACAGGAGAGGGGTGATTTTCCAGGACACTCAGATAAAGCAATAGAAGATCATATTTTGGAAAATGAGAGGCCAGTCACTCTGAAATCTGTCTTACAGTCACTGTCTCAAGAGTAGGGTAATTATTAGGAACACTGAAATGGATCCGTGGAGAGGTAGTGCCTTGAGAAGCAGGAAATGAGAGAGCACAGGAAACATGAAATGTGTGCCTTTCAGCTGATACATTAGCAAATCTCTGGCCACAAAGGTTCATCCACTGCCAAGCCGGAGAGAGCAATGGGGGGAGAAATGGCAGCCCCGATTACTGATTGACAGGAGTTTCCAGAGGAAAGCGGTAGAATTATTTAAAGGCACCTCAAGTGGGATTTGATTGCACATCGTCATGAAGTGCCAGTATAAATGATTCACATTTCCTGGCAGCCACAGCAGTGGCAGAGCTGACCAGTAATCTGTTGTCTCAGAGGTTTTAACATTTCTGAGTTTAAATCAGCACAGCCTTGTAAGTCTGAAGTCCTACATCTGATGAGTCCTATAATTAAAGACCCACATCAACTTTGAGCAGCCACTTCAGACCTGCTTGCATTTTGTGCTCAATTTACTTTTTCACTTGAGGTGAAAAATCTAATTACACGAACAACAAATAGTGTTATTTTTCCCCCTTGGAGAAAGCCGTGTGTTAAGTGTCACCAATTATTTAGCTAATCATAACTCTATGCATGGCACTGCTGATCCCTTAACAGCATCATCTATTCTGGGTCAGCAGTTCACGCTCCCTTAGCTGCTAATGAATTTCTTTTTTTGGATTCATCAGGTATGATCTCAGCAGCACATCAAGGAGTTACTTTAGCATTAAAATGGTCAGCTGGATAGACTATATTCTGTGCCAGGTAGAAGAAAGCAAGCTGCAAATTAGCTTCAAATCCAGTAGGCTCATTCATATAAAAATTTAGCAAATATTTCTTGAGGGCCTACTAGGTACCCCTTGCCACCACTTACTAATTATGTAACATAAGAAAAATGCTTAATCTCATAAATTTTATTTTCTCTTAAGTGCAAAACAGACATGAGTACTTAATGCACATGATTGTCTTGTTCAGATAAAAAAATACACTACTCGATTGCAACTACTACAGTGTATTTAGAGCAGTTTTAAAATGTATTTAGGGCCTACTCTATACAGTGCCTTCTCTGCTAAACACTATACTAGGCATTCTAAACCAATTATTAGCATAATACTTGGTTTATGGTAGTTACTCAACAATGTTCATTTATTTCTTCCTCTTCCTTCAAGCTCTCTGAACAAATCACTCACTAGACATTGGCACTGTTTTCTCCAATTTTTCAGAAAAGCTTATGCAGCTATGCTTCTTTGAGACAAAAAGCCAATTCACTATTAGCATGGGAGGTAAAAAGCCTATTAGGAAGATATAAATATGTTATAGCGCTTGTATACTAGAGAAGTTGAATGACTTCAAAATAATATTTCTAACTCCTTCCTTTGCAGTCTATTTATGAAATAAGCAGGCAATAGTGGTTTCCATTGTGAAGCTTGAAATCCACCAAATTAAAAAAAAGAAAAGAAGAAATGAGAAAAATATCTAAGCCATCTTTCACTTTATTTCCTTGTAATTTCTTGTTTTTGTTTTTGTTTTTGTTTTACCAAGAATGTCTTCAGGGTTAACATTTCCCAGCAGGCAAACTCTCTTTTCACACAATCAGGTTATTTTAAAGATTTTCCCCTTAAGTTCTTCTTGTTTCCCTATCTTTGTCTACATGTCATACTCTGACAAGGGACAACACAATAAGAAATATTCCATTGGAACATGGCTTGGCAAACCACAGCCCATGAGCCAAATCCAGCTTTTACCTGTTTTGTATGGTCATGAGCTAAGAATTTTATCAATTTTTAAATGGTTAAAAATAAAGATATAAAATATTCTTCTCCTTTTGACTTTATAAATATTCTATGAGAGAAGAATATTAGATAAAAATCAAATGTAAATATCCATAAATAGATTTTTATCAGAAAACATCCATGCTTATTTATTTTCATATCCTGTGTCCGTTTTTGCCAACAACAGTAGAGTTGAGGAATTACAATAGAAATCATATGACCTGGAAAGCTTAAAATATTTACTATTTGGCTTTTTACAGAATAAAGTCTGCCCACCCCTGATTTAGAATACAGCTAAAATTAACTCCTATATAAGGGGGACCAAGCATGTATAGATTGTCTCACTGAGTAAAGGCAAAGCTTTAAAAGCAAACGTTGCAGAAAGTCTTTTGAACAGAATTTTTTTGCAAAGCTAATTGGCTAAAATCTACCAAGGAGGACAGCTTGCCCTTAAGCAGTAGATGGAGTAAGGGAGGAAGGCAATTTCCATTATTTGATGGGTTTCTAAAAAATACTGCTATTTCAGGAGTGTGATGCTTCTGTCTCAGTTCTGGCTGCTGGTAACCTACCAATGGCAGTTTAGTTAAGTTAGGTCTGCACCATTTTTTCATGGTTTTTCGGTCCCCACTTAACTCCACCTCAGATCCCAAATGAGGTGCTTGAGTGACCACAGGGACTTTACTCTGTATTATTAACTGGATATTGGCTTGGGATATCCAGTTAATGATAGTAAAATATAAGTAACAATATCAGCCAGAAGAGGAAGCCAAAAAATCTACTGGCAATCAAAAATTCATTAGAAACACTTAGAACCCAATTTTTATGTAGTTTACTCTTCAGCCTAGATGTAACCAAGAGAACAATATCCATGAATAATGGCAGTCATCTTTAGATAATCAATTAGCCTTTACTCCAAGCTAGTGATGGTTTCATTTTTTTCCTGAAGTGTATACCCAGGCATATCAAGGTGTTCTAGTCATTGTACACACTTTAGTCATGATTGGCCAGTAAACAGTCAAGAGAAAATCTATGACCCAGGTCTATTTTTACTGGTCATTTGGACCTCTAAAGCTTGAGCTGCTTTATTTGCTCCCTGGGCCTTAATCAGTCTTAAATTGTGGACACATATTCCAGCGTTTGAATTTCTTAAACAGGGGAGAAATGCTCATACAATGGGTGCTATCCAGTGTCGCAGATGCATCCAGGTAGATTATTGTCAGGCAGTATTAATTGGGGAGGGGAGTTGCTTTTGAACACATAAGAAGGGAAGATGGCCTTATCAAAAGTGTAGGCTAGGTTTTGATTTTGTAAGCACAGGAGAACCATCTGAACACACAGTCATACACAATATGCATGCCCGAGAGTACACTTTGAAGGGACACTAATGTGTTGTTTATGATAATCAGTTGCTCTGTCCATCACTCTCTGGCCTTAATGGGTTTGACTATAGTGAAAGACAAACAAATGCGTGAAATGTAACAGATCTTGTCATGATTTCTGTGTAGTATCATCAAAAATAATTGGATCATAGCTTGCATCATTAATTTCATGTCCATTTTTATCTCTGTCTTCTGAATTTCTTTAAGGCTGTGTAAGATACTAATAATAGCAGCTAATCGTTGTGGTTAACCACGTTTCCTTATTGACTATGAAAAGGAATGTGGCAGTACCTATAGCTATATTATTGTTACTAGAGGAGTCTAGGGTCAAATATCAAACCCAACAGTTGTGAGACTGCTGTCAACCACTGCAATTGTTTGAAAATGGTGCATTTAGAGAGTCTGAATAATTTAAATGAAAGAAATCGGAGAAAAGAGGGCAAAAAAGTATGATAAATGGCCTCAAGTTTTATATGGACCAAAATATACATTTTTTTTTGCTCTGAAACAAAGCAGGGAGAAGATGATTCTTCAACTAAGTCTTAATACTAATATTTTCTTAGTGTTTTGGGTTTTTTTAAACAAAATGTATATCACTTGCTATAACCTAACACCATCCATTAATTTAACTCATAGCCAAGTTTTTCTCCCCTTGAGTTACATCTTCTACAAGGACATGAAGCTTTCTGAAAGAGCCAGTGCATTTAAAGCATTAAGAGTTAAATTTCTTTTCTTATTCAAAAATTCTTAAGTTTTCTTATCCTTGGCTTATAGAAATATTTATTACACTCTATAAGCCAGTCCAAATAGGAGCTCCTTTGAATTTAAGAGCCTTCATAATGTGATTTATTAATATTCTTCAAAATAGGTAAATGTATTTCAGTGTATTTGCTAGAAAACCATGTACACTACACAGCAAAGGAAACTTATCAATCTCTTGATCAAGGAAGGAAAATTGGGGAGTAGTTATCTTCTATAGCATAGAAGCCATTTTCCCTGGTGTTGATTCTCGGGTAGGTAGCTTAGCGCAGAAATAGTTTTCTAACTCTACTATATGAAGTTTATAGCTAGAGGTTGTTCCTTTCTCTTTCAGAGAAGCTGTTTTCTCTAACACTTGTTCAAATGGATATAGAAGTGTATCTCCAAGGTTTATTTATACTTAGTTCTAGCCACCCAAAGGTTTTTCTCACATTTTGATTTAGCTCATTTGGTGAATTTCTATAAAACTGTTCTATTATTTTCCAGGGAGTTGAGCAAAGGTCATGCACTAAGAATACTTCAGATTTCCCCAAACTTAATGAGGGGACACAAAACTCTAAAAAAGCCAGAAGTAGTATTCCCAATCTGCATTTTTTAACACACATTCATGCTCTTTTATATAAGGATTTAAAAAACAAGCTCAGAATTCAGATCTCTTTGCTTTCCAAACCATATAAACTAATTCAATTCATTGATTCCTTTGATCTTTGTATGCAGTACATTTCTTCTCTTTGAATAGTTGATCTGGTCTGAATAAGATATCTCTGCAGTGCAAATAAATGATGACATATTATTATGACTAACTAACTTCCGAAAGGTAGAGTGAGAGAGAGAGAATCTGGCCACAGAAACAAAAGGGGCTATAAATATGAACAGACAATTGAACATGGCTTCTTTGAGAGGAAAAAAGCTTTTTTCATTTATAGATAGAGACAGAGGAAACTGAGAGCTTTAGTTTCACATTTGTATCAAAAGAGAATACAGACACCTGTGAATCCATCATTTTATTTCACCTTTTGAAAATTTCATAGACTTCCATATATAAACAGTGATAGCACAGCTGGGACATCATATCTAGGCTCCCAGGATTCATACAGACCAGATAGACAACACAGAAAACTATAACAGCAATGGAAAAACAAATGATCAGTGTTATAGGAAGTGACACAAGTGACTTCCCGACCCTGTGACTGAGACTACCAGCCAATGGCCTGAATAAATGTAGTAAGTTTAGTGCGAAGAGATGGGTGTCTCAGATGTCGGGAGAAACAGAATCACCAAGACAAACATGCAGGAGTCCAAGCATTAAGAGACATTCGGGTTTCCTGACTATTGCCACTTAGCAGATATCAGATTCCCCATGTTTGTACCACTTAATTACAAAGACCAATTGATGAGAGCAAAACAATAGTTTCTACTAGCAAAGGGAGTAGAGTGACTATGCAAAAATCAGAATCAGGACAAAACTAGATTGGGCCAGGAGCCGAAATCAGTTCACACAATTTAAGAATCATCTGCTGAATGGAGAGACTCAAAGTATTCACTTACATTCCTGAGTTTTACATTTCTCTTGGCATTGATGAATGGACTTAGATGGACAGAACACACTAGAAGTTCCATGAATAATTGTCAGGAAATAACTCAGGGACATTTAGTTATGGCAGAGCTAAAGTTTACTTGTGTGTGAGATTTCAATATTGTCTCACTGGACAAAGGCAAAAGCAGAATAGAACACAAAAGCAGAATTGGGAACGCAGATTTTAAATTTTTCTCTCTCTATTGATATTTACATTGACTTTCCACTATTTATACTGGATCACTTTGAGAATAGAGAGTTCATGCTCTTCCAATATTTTAAGCTTTACATGAATCTTTTGATGTAAAATTTCTGTAAAATTAATTTCCCAGTATAATTCAAGGTCTTAAAATGTGCATACATTTTTCATTATTAATGTTTATACTGTTTTTTTCACTATTTTAACTTTTCGTAAATCTATGCTATGTACATAATCTGAAAAGTGAAACAAAAAAATCTAATGTTCAAAGATACTTAATGCATTATTACTTAAAATGGTAAGAAATCTATCACTTGGAAAATTTAAACCATGCTATCACTACTTGGGAACATTATACAGCAACTAAAATGAGTTTGTAAATAGTTTCATATTATACAGGAACATATAATAAATGATCATGAAAAACAGGATGCAAAATTATGTAGAGATATGATTGCAACTACACATACATGACTATAATTAAAAATAATTTTGAAAGATACATCAGAATGCTAATAGTGGTTATATTTGGGTGGTGGAAATGCTTTTCTTTCTCTTTTTTCCAGTTTTTTTTCCCAAAAACTTTTATGATGAATATTTATTGCTTTAATGATAGAAAATTCACAATATACTTTATATACACAACAAACAAACAATGCTAGTAACCTCTGAAAATCCCCTAAAAGTTCTATTGAGAACCTCCGAAATGTTTTCATTTCTCTGTAACATATTTGTATTTCTTAATTCTATAGGTTCTTTTAAAACTAATAAGCATTTTACATGGGTGCATCCTTGTATCTATTCATTCTATATGACATATGTTCATGATTGCATCTCAGTCATTGTCTTCTTGCTCTTAATACAGACGATATAACTCCAGAACCAAACTTACCAGTGTGTGGCAGCACCCAAGGAAGCCCACAGAGTCTCACATGGAGGCCCTGAAAGAGAACTTCTCACTATGTGTTTCCAAGTTTGAGGACAGAATATTACGGTAACTCAGGCTAAATTCAAGAAGTGGTGCAGGACAGTTGTCAGCTAAGCTGCATGAAAGTATACCTAAAGAAAGCAATATACGGCCGGGCACAGTGGCTCATGCCTGTAATCCCAGCACTTTGGGAGGCTGAGGCGGGAGGATCATGAGGTCAGGAGTTTGAGACCAGCCTGGCCAATATGGTGAAACCCTGTCTTTACTGAAAATACAAAAATTAGCTGGGCGTGTTGGCGAGCATCTGTAGTCCCAGCTACTCAGGAGGCTGAGGCAGGAGAATCACTTGAACCCGGAGGTAGAGGTTGCAGTGAGCCGAAATCATGCCACTACACTCCAGCCTGGGCAACAGAGTGAGACTCCATCTCAAGAAAAAGAAAAAAAAAAAAAAGGAAAGAAAGTAACATACATAGTACAACTCAATGGGTTCTTTTTTTTTTACTACCCCAGAGGAGCCACTCTGTCAAAGACCATCTGTAAATCATGAATTGCATTTTTTTCTGTTCTTAAACATTAAATAATCTCATTTAATTGGTATCACTCTGGAAAAACGTGAGCTCTAGATTTGTGTTAAATTTTCTTCCTCAACTAAGTAAACAATCCCACAACCACCTTCCAGAAACTTCAATGTTAACAGCCACACAACTACTCAAAGCATTAACACTGCCATTGTTCCTCTCCTATTCTTCTCTCCTCTCCAGTCCCCTTTGCCAACATGGCTTCTTTCCATTTTTAAATCTCCAGTAAATTCTTAGCCTTTTTAGGGAAGATGCAATTACACTACCTCTTCTTTATAGCACATATTATTACAGTTGCAATTCCACTTTTAATTTTTGTGATAACTTACTCAATGTCATTTAGCTATAAGTTCCAACTGGATGTCCCTGAGGACAGAGAGCATTTTTTAATTGCTATACCCTCAGGGCTTGGAACAGTGCTTTAACATAGTAGAAAGTTAATAAACATTGGTTGGATGAATAAATACGTGAACTAATGGAAGAATCAATATGTAATAAATCCATAAATACGTAACATATAGAAAATATAGAAACATGAAAGTACTCTTTATATCTTCACTAAATACTACGTGATGTTTACTAAGGGGTTAAGGTAGTTGTGTTTTTGGGTTTTTAGGAGACAAAACCAACTAGAGATCAGATCTCTCCTGAAAATGGGGTTCATGTCACTGTGTTCTGACATTCACCAAGGATAGAGACAATGCTCTCAGTGAACTAGGTAGAAAGATCCAAAGGGTCCGAGGCTCTGGAATCTGCCCCTTTGAGATTATGAGTGAAGAGGACAGGAGCCCTAGGTACCTTCTCTACCTTGGAGATGAGATCAGGAATGAAGGTGTTATAGGCAAGGGGTCCTGATCCAGATCCCAAGAGGAGGTTCTTGGATCTTGCACAGGAAATAATTCAGAGTGAGTCTGCAGTGTAAAGTGAAAGCCAGTTTATTAAGAAGGTAAAGGAATAAAAGAATGGCTACTCCATAGAGCAGAACATCTCCAAAAGTAAGAGGAGGAACACATCCACCCTAGGTACAACGCTTGTACATATGGGGAGATGTGTTCTGCTACAAGGGTTTGTGATAAATAATGAACTTTCTTAATTATGATATTTTGCAGAAATCAATATTATTATCTTTAAAGAAAATATAGGAATGCCTTTGTTCTCCAGATATTGGGATATCTGGACACTCCCAAGTCTAGGTCAATTTAGTAAGCATTCTTAATTTGTTCCCTTAACTGTAAACATCTAGAGGCTAGGAATGCCTAACTTTCTGAGAGTGCAGCCCAACAAGTCTCAGCCTCATTTTCCTAGTCCTCACTCAAAATGGAGTCACTCTGTTTCAAATGCCTCTGACAAAGGCAGTATCTGTGAAGGAAGGACACCAAGCCAGGCATCTAGGAATTTATACCAATTGTGTGAGGACAAAAGTTAGGTATAATAAGACCCAAAATAACTATTTTGGATAATATCCTAGTTTGATGCTATTTGTTCATTTTTCTAATAATAACAACCACAATCATTTACATGTAGGATAATTTTTTCCTCACGACAACCCTATAAAGTGGATAATATTCTCCCATTTTTAAGATGATCACACTGAGCTTGGAGAGCTTAGTAACTGGCTCAAGAGCACAGAGTTACTAAGAGTTGAGTTTGGGTTCAAATCCACGTCTCATCAAAATTCTTGCTTTTACTCAATATTCTCTGTGGTCTGTAGTACTGTTTTTGTTTCTCTCCTCTAGTACATAGAAAAGCATTTTGTCGTGCTGTTGTTTAGATGTTCTAAACTGCATGCTGAGAAAAATCAAGATAAGGAGGTTTTGTCTACAGCTGGTCAGGAGTGCTAGGAGGGAGACTGAATTAACTACGTTTTTTATTTTCTGTATCCTGAGACTTCAACATCTTGGGTCTCGCTGACTGTGGAAGGGACTGGCCCTCCCAGGGTTAGCCAATACCTAGAGGTAAAAACAACTTAGCTAGAAAGCAGAGCATGTCTTTCAAATGCAAAGCAACCCACCCAGTGCCCATATTTCCAATGTCCTTTATCAGCTCACACATTCCAGGCCACTATCCCCTGCCCTAATCACCCAAGGGACAAGTACCGGATAACTAAGGGCAGTCCTATGCCCCAGAGCTCCCCTGAGATTATTCAAAGTAGCTAATCATAAATACACCTACCTTGCCTTGCTGTTCCTCCTCATACAATAAAGGTTCTTGTCCACATCCCCTACAACCTGGCCTCCCATGGTCTCCTGACTGACCCGGAGGCTTCCCCTAGTAACCCCTTGTGGTGTAGCATTCCCTCTTCTCTTGGGATCTGTGAGAAGAACAAATTCTCTTTCCAATGGCAGTCACCTGATCTATTGGCCTTGCCATACCTAAGTAATAATCAAATCTGTATTTTTAAACAGAGACTCTTTAGCATCCAAGTAAGAGTGGGAGGGGTATGGGTGAGCTGCTGACATCAGAGAACGTCAGGCACACTAGAAACCACAGGAGACAAGGGCTGGACTTCTGAGTGACCTGTCCCTCCTCAACTAAACTTTGTCCTTCCACTACTCTTTCTTTCTTGTTTCATAAGGGAGGCTCTATCTAACAAAAAAGTTAGGAGAGAATTATTGGAAGATGAAGGCTTAAGCAGAATTTTGTTTCCCTCCAATCCTAATTCCATTTCATTTTTTAATGTTTCTTAAGCCAGACAGGCTACTAAAGTGTACAGGAGAGTTAGGGCTCTGCCAGAGTCCCCACAAAGCTGGTGAACTTTCTCCTTGTTGGGCCAGGTATGGAACCACAAGGGAAAGGGTGACTTCAGCCAGTATGAATATGCCTGATCACTTTGTTCTCCAGGGATCTAGGACCGAGCTAAACAGGAATACTGAACTCCTTATCCCTAATTCTGGAGAATATAAAGTCAGGGGCTTTCTCTCAGGGCCTGGATGTGGCACTGAAAACCTGTCTGCTGCTATGCTGCCAGACCACACGAGAGGCTACTGCTACTAAGGGACCCTGGTAGGTGGACAAGAGATTACAGTAAAGGAAGAAAACACTGCATTTAATGAGCATGCCATGCAAAAGATGAAGAAGAAGTAAAACACTCTGACCCGGGCAACTCTAGCCAAAATGGGTTACTTAAGAAATACAATAGAAGAGGATGAAGAGATGGAGAAGATGAAAGAGAAGAGGAAGGAGAAAGAGCAAGATATTTAGGAAGATTCAAGCGTTCAAGTTAAGAGTCAAGAATATATTTTGGAACTAAAAAAAAAAAAAAAGCCGGGCACAGTAGTAGCACACGTTTGTAATCCCAGTTACTTAGAAGGCTGAGGCAGGAGGCTTACTTGAGCAAGGAAGTTAGACACCAGACTGGGTAACATAGTAAAACCCCATTTCAAAAAAATATATATAAATAAGAAGAAAAAAATTTTTAAGTTATCGTATACATCGAAGGTGAATATAGTCATTGTTAAGGCCTTAATTAGAGGCCTGAGAGACCAAGAAGAAGAAAATTCCTGGAGTACACAGCAAAAATACATGATTTATATCAGGAAGAAAATAACAAGATACTTGGCACATAGATCTAGGAAATCCAACATTTGAGTTCCAAAAAGAAAAAAATAAAGATGAATGAGAGGCTATATTGAACAAATAATATAATAAAATTTCCAGAAGAAATATTTGAGTCTCAGATTAAAATGGCTAACCAAGTTCCAGAAAGGTTTGATAATTGAAGATACACACTTAGCATTAAAATTCATGATTTCTCAAAATAAAGTGAAAAATCTTAAAAGCTTTCAGACAGAACAATCTACTTACATAGGCAAAAGAATCAGGCTGAAATCACACTTTTCATCTGCAACACTTGGAAATGGAATAAGATTTATGGACTACTGAGAGAAAAGGAGTGGAACTGAAGGCCTATTCCTAGACAAGTATGATTCACCTATCACCATTACGGATTCAGCGATTACACCTGCCGTTTACTCATTGTAAGAAAAATAAGTGGAAAAAAAAGACCAATCAAAAAAAGTATCAGAACAGGAATCTCAGTACAAAGGAAGATGAAAAACTGACAGAACAGCAGTAAGTAGTGAAACTACCAGGACAAAGAGTGAAACTCAATAGATAGTAATAGACTGTTTGGTAATACAATTACACTATAATTGCAAAATATATTTATATTATTTGTTTTTATCTTAAAGTTTCTACTAAATAATGTATAACAAAAGAATTGTTCCATTGGTTTAAATATCAAAAAGAAAAATTTTGCTGATTATTCTACCGTACACCAAGAAAATTAATTCAAGAAACTCTAGTGGAAAAAACAAACAAAACAAAAAAAAAAACTACTGCCGGGCATGATGGCTCACACGTGTCATCCCAGAACTTTGGGAGGCTGAGGCCAGAGGATCACTTGAGTCCAGGAGTTTGAGATCAACCTTGGCAACATGGTAAAACCCCATCTCTACAAAAAATACAAAACTTAGCCAGGCTTGGTGGCACGTGCCTGTAGTTCCAAGTACTTGGGAGGCTGAGGTGAGGCATGAGGATCACTTAAGCCAGGAGGTTGAGACTAAAGTGAGCAGTTATCATGCCACTGCATTCCAGCCTGGGCAACAGAAAGAGATCCTTTCTCAAAAAAAGAAAAACCTGCTATAAATAACAAGAGAATTTAGTAAATTTAATAAAATGTCAACATAAAATAAAAAGTTTAAAATAGCTTTTCTTTATAGTAACAAGAAGCCAACAGAAATAAAATAATATTCCAGTTATTAACATTAGTGTTGAGATTTACAAATGTAAAGGCTGCACACACACACACACACACACACACACACAAAACCAACTAACTGCCACAAATAGGAAACTTCCAATTATGTAATATGCATTCGTCGTGAGGTGGTAGATTATGGGTTATGTTTAATTTCTTCTTTACACATATGTGTGTTATTAAGTATTTTTGTAATTAGCATGTGTTTTTAAATGGTGCCTCCAAAATAAGCTGCAGTCACCTGGAAGGAGGGAGGACAATGGCAGATGGGCAGTGGTGACTGTGGTATAGTGTAAGATGGAACAAAGTGACGAGAGAAAATATTAGAACTTCTATTAATAATTTCTCATCCTTATGTTAGAGAAATATGGATCACTTATAGCCAGCTAACTATCTTGAGAGTTCCACCAGAGAGAGGGGTGATGGTGAGTGTCATCCTTGTTCACTTGTTCACTTTCAGCATGTTGGGTTGTTTAATACTTTATGTCTGCCTCATTAAATGGATTTGCAAATTCTGTTATTTCAAATGATAGAAATGATACAATACTTTGTAATGAGATAGTGAGTAACCGTAACAGTTTTTTTGTACCACACAGATATTCACTGTTAATTACCTAGCAAAGCTTTTTTACTTTAATGGTGTGGACCTCAATTATATATATTCCTCACTTTCCAAAATATAAAATAAAAAACAAATATCTTAAATTGACTGATATTTTCTCTGATGAAAAGTGGTGGGCAGTGTTCTGTTACCTGGCAACTATTGAAAACAAATACAAACATTATCTGTACCTTCAAGGTAAATGGAACACTTTAACATTGAGTTAGAAAGTAACTGCTTTTAGAAAGAAATCTATAAAATAGATCACATCATCTGATTCATTTGTAGGAACATCGCTGATGCAGGACTGACATCAAAGTAGGTGGGAATTTATGAGCCAAATTTCAGTGCAAATCTTTGTATAATTGGCTGATGGAGGAAAATATACTAGTATCTAGAAGTGTTTCCTAGTACCTGCCTGACAGAAGGATTTTTAAATAAATGCCTGTTAAATAAATGAACATACAACAACAGAGTCATAGTTTTTCTGTATTTCCTATAGTCTCAGTCCTGGAACTTTATTCATTTTAGGTGCTCAATAAATTCTTAGAATCAGACAAGCAAAGATTGTCAGAGTTGAATGGTTTATTGGATTTTTTTTCCAGAGAAATTACATGACTTTCCCAGAAGCATAATTCATCTACATCTCGCGAAAGATCTGAGGAGCTTGGGTGTTGATTTCAAAATATATAAATTTTTTTTAGTCTTTGTTCTTCCTTGGAGAGAGAATTTGATGTTCTGAAACAGCACAGGATTTGGCATTAAATTGTTAGATCAGGTTCCAGTCGTTACCTGACCCTACCAGTTATCAGCTGTGCAACCTTTAGCAGGTCACATACTTTCTGAGCCTGTTTCCCCAACTAAGGAATGGTGAAACTGTTATTGATCTTACACGTATTCGTGCAGCATATACACTCCAAGTAACAACATAAATTTAGGTTTTGGTTGCTGTTATTTCTCAATTTCTTGTTTCCTTCAGATGATTGTTCCCCAGACTGTGCTCTGAGGAACTAGCAACCCAAGTGAGAGAGAACTAATTGGGTTCCCTGTAGGGAGGCCTAGACTTCCCTACAGAAGGCTAGGCTCTTCGACTTCTTTCTCTTTGTTCTATTTATCTTTCAAATGTGAGAAGATTTTCTTCTCTTAATATTAGTTTGGCTATTTTACCCTGGACAAATCCCCCTGGTTATGTCTGTGTGTATAACCCAGTTTCTCTCAAAGACAGTGCCCTTCTGAACTAGAGAAAATATCCTTTGAGAGTGGCTCTAAACTATCAGTGTTAGATAGTTTACTAACCAAAACATCCTGTCTTGTTGGTTCTACGGCAAATTCTAAGGCGTCTCATTTTTATTTTTGTTCAGTTCTTCATCTCCCACCCTGGAAGAGCTCACCAACACCTCCTGCTTCATTAAAATTGCTTTCTGATACTGAAA
Organism: Pongo abelii; assembly: GCF_028885655.2. Taxonomy (NCBI): domain Eukaryota; kingdom Metazoa; phylum Chordata; class Mammalia; order Primates; family Hominidae; genus Pongo; species Pongo abelii. The sequence continues at coordinate 30,192,172 of NC_071998.2, forward strand.
AAGTATTTACTTCATGGTGCATTCCTCAGTCACTCACATCTTTCCAAACAGATAGTTCTCTCTGCTGCTTCTCAACTTCAGAGAGTATCTTCAATCGATCGTAGCAAGCTGTACTTCCTATCATTTGCAAGTGCTTCTATTTCAGGTAAATGTAGAAGACATTTACGGAGCACCTATCCTTGGAGTTTAGAGATGAAAATAGTACAGTCTCGCACCCCCAATGAGTTCACAGACTAGACCCAGATGGAAATAATCACATGGCAGTGTGAAAAATGCCTCAGTAGAGGAGTGGGTCAGAGGCTTTTTTATTCAGTTATTTCTATCTGCCTTGTTTCAGATCATATTCACATTTTTCTGTGTTGATAAAACATATGCATGCCTCCTCAAAATTTTATGTCTTACTCAGTTCATTTCTCATTTTGGAACATCTCTTGGATCATTTTAGGACATTCTACCTGTGATTCAAGTGAATATTGAGCCAGAGGTAGAGAAAAGACAGCCCATATTTAGAAGAAACTTTGGTGAAACCAGAAAGAATCGAGAAGGAGGCACCCATGGCTGCTGGGAGAGCCTGGCAATATGTTGATGGGATTAAAGCTGTTTAGACTGAAGAAGAAAATTCTGAGAGCACATGATTTCTGGTACATGCGTTTCCTGTTGCTGCATTAAAAAAATAACCAAAAATGGCAGCCAATACCAATAGCCATTTATTTTCACACAGTTGTGTAGTTCAGAAGTCAAATGTAGTTAAGCTTGGTCTTTTACCCAGGATCTCACAATGAAGGTGTCAGGTGGGTTGACTTTCTTTTATACAATAGGGGAAGACTCCCCTTCTAAGCTCACTCAGGCTGTTGGCAGAATTCAGTTCTTTGAGGCTGTGTGTTTGAAATTCTGATTTCTGGCGGGCTGAGAGCTCTTAGAAGCTGCTCTTAAGTCCTTACAAATTGCCCCCCTCCATAATTCAAAGCTAGAAACAGATAATCTCCTTCACACGGAATGTGTTTCATGCTTCAAATCTCTGACTTCAGCAAAAACCCAATCCCTTTAAAGTTTAAGCCAGCCCCAAGAAGGATAATCTCCTCTTCTGAAATCACCTGTACCTTATACAATAACCTAATCAAGGGAGTGCTATCCCATCATATTCACAGTTCATGCCCACACTCAAGAGGACAGGATTATACAGGACATGTACATGAGGAGGAGGGAAACTTGGTGACCACCTTGGCATGTCACAATGACAGCTGGGTTCCCCTTTTGGTGTGGAGAGTACCATGAGCCTTAAAGACATTAGGAGAGGAAGCGTAAGTAATCATGGACAAAGGGACAAGTGTGTTAGGCTCTGAGAGACAGAATGATGAACCAGAGAAGAGTTGGTAGTATAGGAAGTAACCACACACTCCACAACCTGTCCTCAAACCCGAGGGTATAGTCCTGTTCAAGCAAACATTTTCAAATGGTTTGGATCTCTCTTTGTAAGACAAAAGGAAAGCTTTGGGATCGTCACCCTGACAATTCAAGTGTCCAAATAGGATGCAACATTAAATTTGAAGTTGAAAGTAAATGTATACGGAAGCCTTGGTACCTAATCAAAATTGTACAAATTTGGGTCAAATAAAGCAATTTGGAAAAAAGTAAAAACTATTGTTAGGATGCACTTTTCCCTAAACTCTTTGGCTAGGAGAAAAGAGTAAGCAAAGGCTGTTCTCTGACTCAATAAACCATTGCACTAAAGATAATAATAGCTAAAAATGTCCAAGGTCTTATGATGTGCAGGTCCCATGCTAACCACTTTGCAGATATGATTTTAATTTCTGAAACAGTTTAATGAAGCAAGCAGTGTATCTTAGATGAGGACACACATACTGACAAATATACATACCACTTGCTCAAAATTAGAACCGCCCAGCAAGAACCCCTCCCAGGGACCTTCCTACCTTGTATGGCACGGACTTCTGAGAGAGTGGGAAAGGAACCTTAAATATGTTTGAAAAACCATTGTGAAGATGAGGGGATAGACTTGTTTTGCTCAGCTCCAGAAGTATTGGTGTGCTGGTAAAGTTTAACAACCAACTCTTTCCAAAGATTTCCTGATTCGTATCACTTGCAGATTTCTTCCGTATAAATACTCATACTGTGGGTGATTTCAAGCCCCAACCTGATGTTACCAAACGTGGACCTAGAAAGAGAGGCAACTTCAGCCTAGCAGGTAAAAACATTTGGAATCAGATTTTTATTGATGCACTGGATAATTTTCAAACAAGTAAAGCTGTGCAATGGAACTGACTTGCTCAAAAAGTAAGGGCTCCCAAGACTCTAGGTAAATAAGAGCAAACTTTGATGCTGTCAGAAAAAAACTGTAAAATGAAGCCTTGCATTGGAACATTACAAACATAGGATGTAAAAATGGAAGGGTTAAAGATACCTGGTAATTCCCTGTTCCTTCTGTAGTATCTATGGCACAGTCTCTTATTTTCAGGGAGGACTTTTTTCCATGAGCCACTAGCTTCTAAGCTGAGGAATGGAGCCTGCAGATCTCCCCTAGTTAATGATCTTAGAGCAATGCCAAGGGGACGGCTCCACTGTTTTCTGCCTCCAAAATCACTGGTTACTCACCTTTTTCTGTTTCAACATTTTAGGCTGGGACTTTTCAAATAGTTCTTTGTAAAAATCACATTCTTGGCAATTTTCTTCACCATTATCTCGCAAAGATTAGAACTATAAATAATACAAAAATTTAATTACAAATTTCTTTTTTTAAAAACACTGTTTAGAGATGTGATGTTTAAATCTCCATGAAATTATACCTTTGAAATTGCTTAATTGTATTTTCCCTGCCAATTTAAATTGCTCATAAAAGGGAAATTTTAAAAATATATAGTTTCTAATTCTTTCGCTGAATCATCACAGTAGCATTGTTTTGCTGCAGAAGAGCAGTACTATACAAATACTGCGAACACCAGCAAATTAAGGTTAGGCCCACAGTGGTGTGGGAATGAGAGGGAGGAGACACTTCATTCTCCTGATTTGGTTTAATTTATGTCTAATGAATTAAAAAAAAAACCCTTAAAAATTTGGTTCTTATTCAAAGCTTACAGTTAAGGCATGTAATAATTTCTTTGCTAAATTTCTTTATGAAGGTGTTGCTCTCTAGTGCAATGGCACCTGGCTTTCTTTTTAATTGCAATTATTACTATATTAGGCTCAATTATTTGTATAACCAAAATAATCATTTGCATTTATATAAATTTCTTTCTTCCTTGAAGTTCATAGTCTTATGAAGTATATATCTTACTGACCTGCAAAAATTCTATCACTGGTACAGGTTTATAGGCCAGCAGTCTAATAGATTTGGTAACATTATAGAAATGTTCATTGAAAATTTTTTCCCTGTGCCAAGCAGCCCAATCTGCAAATAGACCAGCTCCAGAGGCACATCAAGTACTGTTTGCTTTAGTACAAAGGCCACCTTCCCAGGTTCTGTGAGCTACCATAACCAGCAAAGCAGTTGTAACACATGCAACTTTATAAGCTTCTAGTCATGAAAGCAACAGAAGGAATAAAAATAATAAATGATGAGTGCTGTTAAAAATGGGAATCCACCCAGAAGTGCTAAAAGCATTAAAAATTTATCCCTCTGCCACTCTGCACAGGACCGCAAACTAAGAACTAGTTTCTTGTTAGGTTTTAGTATGTTACACATAGGGAAAAAGCATATTCTAGTAGTTCCCTTACTTGACTGCATTTTATAATCACCTGGAGAGCTTTTACAAACCACAAATATGAGGGCCCACAACCAGAGACTTTTAATCAATTGATCTTGATGAAAAAATTGCATCAGCATTTTTTAAAGCTCCATAGGCCTCTTCAATGGGTAGTTCAGTGTGGGGCATCATTGGTCTAGTGAAAACAGCACTGGGTTGTTTTTGGCTAACCATTAACTAATTGTGTATCTTGAAAAAAATATTAATCCCTCTAGGCCATAGAATATTATACTGAAAAATTTGATATTTGGATTAGAAAGAATTTCCTTTCACCTCTAAACTCCTATGATTCTAAACAATAAAAATGACCAGTTCTAATCATAAATTATAATTTTTAACACACCTTCACTTTCACTCAGCATTTACAACACGAAAATACTACAGGGGAATATATATTGCTGGGATTTTACTCTCAGAAAATATATAAACTATATAAGCTAATTGGGAGACCAAAACTTATGCGTAAAAAGAGAAAATCACAATTCAAAATAGCACATGCTAAGTGTGTAAGCAGTATCATTTTAACGCTGACCATTTCTCTAGAACTGGGTTACTAGTGTAAAAGAAAAGTTGTGCTGGACCAGGTAAACAAGCAAGGAGGACTTTATTCCAGACTGTTGCAATGGAGCAAGAGATTAAATTCAACTCCCCCGAAACAAAAGGCTCGAGGGGAGGATTTGTAAATTCTGGAGTGAGTTAATGGGAAAGCACTAGAGGACATTAGGAGTGAAGGCTGATTAATGTGTGAGGCTGTCTGTGTTTGTTAATGAGTGCCCATCAAAGTTAGACTCCTACCCTCCCACAGAGACTGGGAGACAGGGGCCGCATCTCTTTAGATTATTACATTTAAAGGGGATGGTTCCCAGGTCCTTGAGAAAGATACTTCTGAGTTATAGAAGATTTACACCTCAAAGGGGCAGAGAAAGAATGTAAGTTTCCTAAAGTAAATGCTTTAAGGAAAGGGAGGTCAGGAAGAAACCTATCTAAAGCTTAGTCATGTTGAAGAGAACATTAAGTCCTTTGTCACTAGGTTACTTCTTCAATTCCTCATCGCTGGACAAGAAATTCCCATATCTGGATCGTTTCTTCATCTCTTGGCTGTTTAGGCTGATGAATTATCATAGTTCATCAATTCTAAATCATACTTTTTATTCACAACTTAACTTTTCCAAAATTTAAATGTGTCTTATTACTATTGCTGTTGGCTGGGTGGCAGTGGTGACATACCAAATATTATAACTTGTCAGTCTTCAAAAAGACTACGCTATGATTCATTTTGGAAACAAAGTCATTTTGTTGAAATGAGCCACTGCATGTAAACTTGGTATTACTAGAGAAATAAGTACTTACTGTCCAAGTGATGATTGAAACTCCCTAATTTCTTGCAAAGCAACAATCAAGTTATTTATAGATGTGGATGAAAATGTGTTACATTTTGTTATTGGGGCACATGCAAAAGACAGTGCCTCTCACTTGCCAGGCAATGAAATGAAGGAATGAAAAATCACCAATACCATTGAAAAGACAAGATACAAAGCCATAAGAGGCTGGTGTGACCAGCTGTCGGTATTTTTTTTTCTTGGTGGTGCATAAAAATAATGTGATGCATTTTTGAATCAATGCAGTCCTAGATTTAAGAAAACGTGGTAGCTTTGCCAAGCTTTGACTGCTGACCCTAAGCCACGTGTGCCAGTCCATGAGATTTGTTCCAAAGAAGCAAAATTGTTGTATCTGTATTTGCTTTTAACAAAAGATGTTTCAAAAGGCTAAAGGGAAGGTGCAATTTAGAGAGCAACATCCAGAGAAAGACAAACCATTTTTTTATGATTTCCAAATGTTTTTAATTCCTTTTTAACCTAGCCCCTCTTTTCATTATTTTACTTTAAACAGAATCTGTACCTCTGTCTTCCAGCGTGTCCAGTATGGAAAAGCCCCTGACACTGTGCATGTGCACTGCCTTGATGTCTGCTCTAATTATCAGACTGAGAGAGTCTTCTGTGTATCCTTCAAAACTCAAGGCTCAAAAAATGCCTATGCCATCTTTTCATGAAAAAGAATCACTTCATGTGGGTTTATAGTGAGTAAAATTCATTGATTCAGCAAAGCCACAAGCAGATAATGGCTTTAGTTTCCTTAACTTAATCCCAAAGGAGGGCGGTAAAATAGCAAGCTGGATTTTCTTAAAGAGACGTCCTGATTCAGGTTCAAATGAAAGAATTCTTAAACCACCTGAAGTGAGGAACCCTAAGGGAATCATTAACAACTTTTCTTGGGTGTCTTAAATGGTTGGAGGTTGTCTTTTCCACACAGGGTTGAAAATTCCCAAAAGCCTTGGGAGGATTAGTCCCTCATGGCCTCTGGGAAATTCTCAGGTGTAGAAAGTGTCACAGAGGCTAATGTCCTGCAGTAACTCTGTACCCCCAACAGTTCTCCCCAAGGGGGCTGCTGCAGCCTTGTCTCTGTTTCTTGGCAGTGACACAGTAATATCCTCTTGCCTGGTCTTTGAAGTCCTAATACTTCCTGGGAACTGCACGCAGTTCAGTGGGGTCCTCAGTGACATACTAGCAAAAGATCATCTTCTGTGTTCTACTGATCTTAGCACTGTAAAATGCTTACTCTTGTGTTCATGTGCAAGCTTTGAAAATGAAGCAAAAATCAAAATTTGGTGGCAAGAGCTTTCTATTTGGAAGTGAAACATTTGGTTCAACTCCTGGCTGTGTCACTGACCAGCTCTCTCAACTTGGGCAATCTATCTTTGGGTCTCAATTTCACTAACTAAAAATTGAGAAAGGCTGCTGAGAGAACCAAATGTGATAAAATATTTTGCAAGCTGTAAAATAACTTACCAGTGTTAAATGCTGTCAAATTGCAATAATAAATGTCACTGATATGGTCTGGTTGTGTCCCCACCCCCAAATCTCATCTTGAATTGTAGTTTCCATAATCCCCACATGTCATGGGAGGTAATTGAATCATGGAGGCAGTTTCCCCCATGCTGCTGTTCTTGTGATAGTGAGTGAGTTCTCACAAGATCTGATGGTTTTATAAGGGACTTCCCCCCACCCCACTTCCCTCTGCACTTCTCCTTGCTGCTGCCATGTGAAGAAGGACATGTTTGCTTCCCCTTCCACCATGATTGTAAGTTACCTGAGGCCTCCCCAGCCATGCTGAACTGTGTGAGTCAATTAAACCCTTTTCCTTTATAAATTACCCAATCTTGGGTACGCCTTTATTAGCAGCATGAGAATGAACTAATACAGCCATCATCCCTATTCTCAGATGAGCCACAATACCAGATAGAAGAAGGTCAAATGTGTTTAGTGGAAAGTTTGCTCTTTTCAATAGAAATGACATTCTTTATAGTCAGCGTAACAGCTCACACCGCCTTACATTGAATTTCTTTAGAAGAACTTTTAAGAATTGTTACAAGATGCTAAGTAACTTGGTCAAAGACTTTTAGTTTAAAGGAATAAACAGACAACAATGAAAGGGATCTTCACAGAATGGAGATGTAGCAATGACTGTTTACAATATTGTGCTCCCGCTGAGATTATTTTAGAGTAAAGCTTAAATTGTTTGCTCACCCATCTTACATCATTATTGAACAGTTTGAGGACATGATTCCTGAGGAGCAGTGAAACCATAAATGTCATGTTGTCAAAATCCTTAATGTAACCTAGTCCTTTAAATGTGTGCTTCTATTCATCTAAGACACTGCTAGAATTTTAAGTATTGGTAAACTTCCAGTCTACATAGGAGGATTCTTGAATATTCTTGGGGACTCCGAGACCCAAGCTCTGTCTTGATTCTCCCATAGAACACTCCTAGCCCCTAATAAAGCTAAAAAGGGGTTCACAGCATTTGCTTATTTTCTCCAAATAGAATCATAGTACCATCAGCAGAGGAAGTGCCCCGAGAACTAGTACTATAGGAAAGCATTGGTGATGAGATAATGCATGATACCCATGAAAATGTTTTGTAAGCTGCAGAATCCTGCAATAATAATAGCCAATATTTGTTGATTGTTTACTGAGTGTTGGGCACTGTGTTAAAATGCTTTACATGCATTATTGCATTTAAGTTTCACATGGGATTATCAAAATTGTGTGATAATGGTTTAAGAGCACAATACCTTAATAGTATTATTTCCTAATTTCACAGAAAGGAATGGAGAGAAACAGAAAACTTCAGTGTCTTGCCCACAGAAAACAGAGCTAAAAGTGTGGTAAAGGAGAGAATTTTGTTCAGGCAGTCAGTCTTTGAGCCCAAGGTCTCAAACCTTACATTCCAGTCACTAGGGGATATAGCGCTAGTAATAGAATTGTCTCCCTCAGTTGCACAATTTCTAATCACCCTTCAGGTCTCAGCTTAAATTTGTCTTCCTCCTGGAAGCTTTCCCCATTCCACCTGTCCAGATCAGAACCCCCTGTTTTTATATACACCCTCGCAGTAGTCTATATCTCTCCATCATAGTATTTAATACAATTGTATTTAAATATTTCTTGGGTAACTGCATTTCATTTATGTCTCCTTCTACGTCTTACTCTCAGACTGCAAGCTTGATCACGGTTGGTGCTTCAGGAGAGTTAAGACAGAGAATAGCAACACTGAAAATGCTCTTGATGCTTCAAACACTCCCTTGTCTACCACTGAAACATGAAAACTAGAGAATCCCAAAAGGACCTCAACGTGACCAATACCTTCCTGAATATAGAACAGGGAGACTCCTTTCAGGAGGTTGGGAAGACCTGATTTCATCTGTGAGCTTGATTTTCTTGTTCTCTGAAGCACAAAAAATCCCAATTAAACAGTGTCTGAGGATCTTGCCAGATTTCACTTTCTTTCTATAAATTCATAGGCCTGAGAACTTCTTTGCCATATGAGAAGAAAAAATATGAAAATTTCCCTCAGATCTGGCAAAACCTTCTCAAATTAATTAATAAGTGGGAACACTTCAAGGTCTGAAGAACTATTTAGAGATTCGTTGTTTGCTATAAATCTACAGGTTTAAAAATCTTCTGTTACACACAGAGGAAGCTCAGACACCAACACTGAGAGTAGGCCATTGAAAGGGAAATACAATCAAAGAAAAACCTGAAACAAAACAAGAAAAGAAACATGATGTAATGCATGCTGCAGTAAAATGTTACTGTTTAATCTAAATTTAAAGCCTTTAAGTACATTCCAATAAATTTTTTCAGATAAACAACAATAGAAAAATAGAGAAAGAACTAGAGCCACAATAAATTTAGAAATGTTAGCCAATGTGAATCTAGAAAGAAAAAAAAAACCATAACTTTTAACCACAGGGGTAGAAATGCAGGTTTGTTACACAGGTAAACTTGTGTCATGGGGGTTGTTGTACAGATTATTTCATCACCCAGGTGTTAAGCCGAGTATCCATTAGTAGTTTTTCCAAATCCTCCCCTCCTCCCACCCTTCACCATCTTAAAGGCCAAATTGTGTGTTGTTCCCCTCTATGTGACCATGTGTTCTCATCATTTATCACTCACAACATGGAATATTTGGTTTTCTGTTCCTGCGTTACTTTGCTAAAGATAATGGCCTCCAGCTCCATCTATGTCCCTGCAAAGGAATGATCTCATTCCTTTTTATGGCTGCATAGTAGAAAAATACAATTCTCACTAATAGAAAACTAGGTCCTCCTCTTTACCACTAAATCAATGTGGAACAACCATTTAAAGAATATTGCTTAAGGAGATACCAAATTATTAGCCTGCTCGTCGTGTCCTCATATCTAAGGTTAATCCTGCATGCATGTATCTAAATGTATACCCACAAGTGTACGTTACAAAATTTTAAAAATTACTTTCTATCATCTGTACTATTTTGATTTTTTGAAGGAGAGCACCAATATGACAGCTAAGTAGTTGTTCCTAGGAGACATTCTGGCTTAATTGGAAACAGTGTCAAACCTTGGAAGTTAATCAAGTTATTCTACTGAAGCATAGTTTAGGATTAGATAAGCATCTCAGTGTTCAAGGTTTCAAGGTCCACCTATTTATCATATAGCCTCATATTTTATTCAGGTGAAATGCTTTCTGAAAGCTTTAGAAATTCTCTGTGGTGGGGAGCAAGCAGTGCCTTTGAATTTTGCTTAGAAAATGAAAATCCTTTTCAAATAAAGTTACAAATTGCCCTCAACAAGAGATGCTTGCACTAGTAAGCTAACTCATGCCAATTTCTGAACTCAGCTGTGAGAATGCTAAGACATGGAGACCAATTCTTGTTGGAAGGATGTTTACAATTTCCGGAAATTACAACTATTCTGCTACTATAGAATGACAAAGTAGGATGGATGGATGGATGCATGGATAAATAGAAAGGATGAAGAAAGGATGGGAAAGAAAGGAAAAAATAAAAGAAAATACAAAAGGAGGAAAAGAAACAAGAAGGAAAGAAAGATAAGGGAGAAGGAAGCAAAAGGAAAACATAGATTAAAATCTATTTGTGCAAAAACATCCTTATAAAATAAATACAACAAAATAAAATGTATTCGGTAAAAGTGAGCCGAGAAAAAAAAAATAGAAAACATAATATATTCACAATGTCACCTAACAGTTATCTTAGAGAATCACATAGAATTATTGCTTGTGAGCCGGACTTATTATTATGTTATCATGGAAAATTGACATTTAAAATTTGAACTGATTTGGGTCCTCAAAATTGAGAGTCATGTTTTCAGAAGATCAGCGTAAGCTCCTGTATTTCTGTAATACAATGGCATCAGGTGTGTTTGTTCTACCTGATTTTTCATCTCACCAGTCAAGACTCACTATGGATGAAACATTATGTTTCCCTTCAAGAAGCTTGAAAAAGTGGTATGGCTTGGGAGTGGTGATTTGTGAGTAGAAGCACAGGTTTTGAAATAAAAGAACTAGAATCAAATGTGGTCTTTTCTTGACTAATCTTCTTGTGCTTTAGTTTCCATTTTGATGATAAAAGAATAATAATTGATCTTAGAAGTATGTCATGAGCATTAAACGAAACAATTTAAAGCTCTTAGCACCATGTTTGGCACATGACAAAATCTCAGTAAATGCTAACTTCTGCCAAAAATAACTGACAGGCATATTGTTATTTGTTAACATATTACTTAATGATATGCAGTGAAAACCAATAATAAATAATTATTTAACAAAAGCCAAACTAGGGATATAAAATAAAAAGAGGATAGATAGGAGAAGGAAAAACCAAATACAGTTTGAAAACTGTTAATTTTCAAACTGATAATTTGGTTAAATGGGTAAACTGATAATTAACTAGAAGAGAGGCTAATCAAGGTGTTCTGCTCTTGACAGCTGGGTAAGCATCAAGGAAAACCTTGTCAGTTTCTTATGAATTCTCCAGAAGAGCTTGACCATTTCACTGTGGATTAGGGGCTAGGATACCTGAATGTATGATGCCTGTTTTTGTCCTTTGTTAGCATCTTTATATAGGCTATGACAGGTCTGTACCATTTCTCTGTCCAAAATTTCTTCTTCTCTACCTCAAAATCTAAATTCTATCTTCTGTTATGCTAGCTTATTGTATTAGTCTGTTCTCTGGCTGCTAATAAAGACACACCCGAGACTGGGTAATTTAGAAAGGAAAGACGTTTGATTGACTCACAGCTCCACATGGCTGGGGAGGCCTCAGAATCACGGCAGAAGGCAAATGAGGAGAAAAGTCACCTCTTACATGATAGCAGGCAAGAGAGCTTTTGCGGGGGATCTCCCATTCGTGAAACCATCAGGTCTCATGAGACTGATTCACAACTGTGAGAACAGTATAGGGGAAACTGCCCCCATGATTCAGTGATCTCCACCTGGCCCTGCCCTTGACATTTGGGGATTATTACAATTCAAGGTGAGATTTGGGTGAGGACACAGCCAAAGCATATCACTGATGGTGCTCTGTACTTTCCTTGGCAGTACTCAACTCATTTTGTAATTACAAATTTGCTTTTTGTTTATTAGATTCATGGCTATCTTTGCCCCAATGACACTGTCACATCCACTAGAGTGTGGATCTTTTCTGCATTGTTCATCACTGTATGCTCAGCCTGTAAAACACATAGGTGCCCATGGTGTTTGAGGAAGAAAGGAGGGGAAGGAGAGGAGGGAGAGAGGTGAGCAATTAGACAGGTAGGCAAGTACAGTACAAAATGGGTAAAATAAAGTTCCATATAGTGTAGAGACAAAAATTATCACCTTGGATTTAAATATGGGAATTAGGAAAAGCTTCAAAAGGACATGCCATTTTATCTGAGCCTCAATGCATGGATAGAATTTAAACATTCCCACTGGGAAAGCATGGGACAAGAAATAAAATGTCTCAGTTTTTCTAGAACATAAGGTCTCTGAGGAGGCTTCATGAGAATTGAGTCTAGAAATGTGTCCCAGGCATGTCAGATGAGCTGTTTGACAATGAGACTCTGGAGGATCAGGGTGAGAGACAAGACATGCATAGATCTGTGCTCTGGAAATACAAGTTTGGTAAGGCGTAAAAGTCACATGTTGAGAGTGGAGAAATCTGAGGCAGGGAGGTGACTTAATACAGACTAAGTTATTCTCTCTGACATTTCTGCAACAGTAGTTGTATTTACAGTGGCAAACAGCCTACCAAACATTCTGAGTCTACTTGATTTAGACAAATGATAATGTTGCTTAATCCTTGGAGGAATTTTGGGTGTGTGTGAAAAAAAATTACCAAGATGAATAATTAGAATATTTTGAAGACTATTCAAGCCTTTTCTATACGTGCATTTATCTATGTCTGGCTGGCATGCAAATTGGGGCTCATGCTTAAAATCGTGGTGAATTATATCACAGAATTAACATAGAGTAGATAAACCCCAAAAGAACCATGGAGGTTGGGAATATGAAAACCTCTTTTTTTAAATAGAAAGGCAGGTGAATAATATTTTGACAAAAGTCTGCATGATTTCCAAGTTTCTGTGGTTAATACTAATAGTATGTGCTGTGTAGCTCCAGTGTTCTAGGACATTATATACATTATTTTATTTAATAGTCATAGAAGATTTAACTAGAGCTTAGAAAGCTTCACAGTGGCAGGTCCAGGGTTCCAACTAAGTTTTTTCTAACATGTTTCTTACTAGTCTAGATGCAATTGTCCTTTGCCTGGTAAATAGCTTGTTATTATTTTAAAAGATTTTTTCCAGCCTATCAGTTCACAACAAATGATATTAAACTTAAACACACAAACACACACACAGCCTTCTCCATCTCTGTCCCTATACCCATCCCTACCCACCAACTTCTGCACCCATATTTCTTCCTTCTGAAGGGCATTTTCTGCCTCCATGGAGTCACAGGTGTCCTCAGCTCACTCATCTCCCCCATCCTGTCCATCCCTAATGCAACCATTCCTGCCCTGGGTCACCTCTATCATATCCCCACCCCATCATCTCCTCATCTTCACCCCCACATTCTGTTGGCTTCTCAATCCCAGCTAGCTGCTTTGCTGTCTCTAGGGCAGATGTGATAGTACAGCCCTTGTCACCTCAAGCTTTCACCAACAGGGCTGTGATAGGGTGGGTCAATGGTGGCACATGGCACAGGGATATATGGAGGCAATGGTGGGGCAGCTAAGGGGACAGTGATAGGGAATGTGGCTGCTGCCAAGTCAGAAGTGGCCAAAGTGGTGGCTGCTGAGGAAAGTGTGACTTGAGCTATGTGCTAAGACTGCTCCTGCTTTCAAGGGGCTGGAATTCTAAGAGACAAGAAACAGAGTAAAATGCATAGTGCTCTGCCTTGAGTCAATTGTCAGCAGTCCTATAGTGATGGGGTTTCCTCCCCTTATACAAGGGAGCATGCTAGGTGGCTACCATGGGTAATAATAAGCCAAAATAAGGACTTTTTCAGCTCAATGAAACATTAAAACATTGAGAGAATTCATTGCCAGAAGACCTGCATTACAATAAATGATAAATTCTTCAGGTATCAGGACTATGATGCCAGGATCTACACAAAGAAATTGAGAAAGTTATAATTGAATTTTTAAAGTAAAAATTCATTTGGGCAGAGAATTATGGGTTGATAGGTTTTGTTTTTCTTTCAGTACTTTAAAGATGTCATTGTCTTTCACTTGCATTCTCTCTCTCTCTCTTTCACACACACACACACACACACATGCATGTACATACAGAGAATTATATATACCATTGGTCACCACCCAGGTAGGAGTCTCTCCAGTAGAATTTTTTGTTGAATTTATGGCTGGTGGTATAACTGCACCAGTTTCATTTGGACAAAGAGGCAGAAATGTTTTAAATTGCTTTAGATGCAGTTATTAAATAAGAGCTAACTTCTGTTTAATGTATTTTAAGGTTCTAAGCAATGTACATGCATTACTCCATTTGTTACTATTATTATCTCTGCTTTTCATTGAGGAAACTTGAGTCTTAAGTCAGTTTTCGTTAGGTCCATGACTGATCTGAGGGCTAAGCTGGGCTAAGCCTAGATCTCCTTGGCTCCAGAGGCTGTGGTGATAACTACCTCCCCCTCGAAAATGCCCATGTGATGTGTTAGGGTTTCCCAGTCTTGGGTTTTTTTTTTTTTTTTCATTTGTTCAAATAAAGATTTCTACAGGGCTGATGGCTGTGCTCTGTTTAACAAACTCAGAGGAGGAAAAGCAGTAAAGATGGAGTTTAGAGTCTCTGTGACTGCATCAAATGTGGGCCGTATTAAGAAAATTTGATTAGATAAAACTCCTCATGGAGAGAAAATGCCTTCTATCAAACATGTCATAAAAATTGATATGGCAAATATCTGTAGGTCCTTCTCATTTTACTTAATAAGGCCAACTTTTGAAAAACAGACTGCACTTTAAAAGCTTATTTCTGATTGATTTATTTGAACCAGAGATTCTCAGACATTGCTGCTTTGCGTAATTTGATTTTTACATGTCATAAGGGAAAAATTAGAAAAAAAAATATAGTATGTCACATGTTCAGAGTCCTATGATTGTCTGTTATGCTCTTAGAATATTTTTCTCAACTTAATTCCACTTCTCCATCATCTGCATGGAGTTAAATAACTTTACTAACATTCTTTTACTAATTTTAGAAGACTTTCATCTGATCCCTATCACAGACTAAGGGAGAAACACTGCTATTCAGCTCACTGGCAGGATTTGTTCCTGAATTTACTCTCTAATTTTTCCTTACACTTTTCTCCAGCCACCTCATTCTAATTACTTTTGTTGTCGATATTCTCATTCTCACCCTGCCCCTTGGCCCCTTGACTTGATCTTTTCTTTCTCCTATCCACTTATTGTACCTGGCCTTCAGCTATTTTAGTCCCTCCTTGCCCAGTGTCTCTGAAAACAAACACCACTAAGTGGCCCCAGGTGCCCCCACATCTGAGTACCTGGACAGCCAAGGATGAAAGTAAAATAATCCCTCAACCCAACTTCATGCTATTCTCTTTTAAAATTAACCTCAAACTGTACTGGCCTATGCTCCAAACCTCAGGAACTCCCTGTGTGTAAACAGCTTTATATTTTTATCTTTATCCACTTTACACTTGAACTTGGCCTCCATTTAACACTATGCATGCTGTTTTCTGAGTCAGAACAGTCTTGGCCCCTCAACAGTGAGAGTATTGTGCTGAATCAAGCCTGGGCATCTCACTCTCTTCCTCTGAGAATGATCTTATTCCCAAGCAGCTCATCAGTCCCTCTAGCCGATGGATTTCATGTCTGCATCTAAGCCATGAAAACAGATTAACGCCCATCTGCCATAGCTCTGCAACAAGGGCCTTGCAAGGTTTCTATCTGCACATGCACCCTGGGGTTCTTGGGGACTCAGTGAGATGGCCCAGAGTCCTCTTGGCTAGAAGGGCTCAAAGACTCTGTGAAGAAAGGAAAAGGGAACTTTAGACATGGTTGATGGAGCATTAAGACTTGGCGAAAGAAGAGGAGGTACCAGTCTGCCATTTTCCTCTGCCAGTGCCAGGGAGACTGGGCAGTTTGGACCCAGGAGGAATTTCTCACAGTGTCTTTGACAGATCATGGGCAGACTGCCTTTTTAGGCTGAACCTGGACCCATCCTTCCTCACCGGGCAGGGCTTCTCTATAGGAATTTTAGCAACTCCAGCAAGAGGTTTACAGACAGAACTCTGATCTCCTTGGGATGGAGTCCGTGAGGGGAGGGGCTGCTGCGGTCTATGCAGACGAGCAGACTTAATCTTTCCCCCTGCTGGCTCTGAAGAATCTGGGCAATCCGAATGAGCAGGATGCCCCCCCAGCACAGCACAGCCCCTCCACCAAGGGGCAGCCAGAGTGCCTTGTGAAGCGGGTCCCTGATCTCATGCCTCCTGACTGGTGAGACCCCCCCCAACAGAGGTTGCCAGATACCTTATACAGCAGCATTCCTGCTGGCATCAGGTCGGTGCCCCTCTGGGATGGAGCTCCCAGGGGAAGGAGTAGGCAGCCATCTTTGCTGTCCTGCAGCCTCCACTGGTGACACCTCCAAGTGCAGGGGGGACCCAGGTGAATAGGGTCTGGAGTGAACCCCCAGCAATCCACAGCAGCCCTACGGAAGAGGGGCCTGACTGTTAAAAGAAAAACAAAAAGCAACAACTACAACAGCATCAACAAAAAGCCCCCACAAAAAAATTCATCCAAAGGTCAGCAGCCTCAAAGATCAAAAGCAGATAAACTCAATGAAGATTAAAAAAAAACAAATCAATGAAAACGATACTGAAAACTCAAAAACTCAGAGTGCTTCTTCTCCTCCAAATGATCGCAACACCTCTCCAGCAAGGGTACAGAACTGGGCTGAGGCTGAGATGGATGAACTGACAGAAGTAGGCCTCGGTAGGTGAGTAATAACAAACTTCGCTGAGCTAAAGGAGCATGTTCTAACCCAATGCAAAGAAATAATCAAATAATCAAATTAGAACTCAAGATTAAGAAACTCACTCAAAACCACAGAACTACATGGAAACTGAACAACCTGCTCCTGAATGACTCCTGGGTAAATAATGAAATTAAGGCAGAAATCAAGAAGTTTTTTGAAACCAATGAGAACAAGAGACAATCTACCAGAATCTCTGGGACACAGCTAAAGCAGTGTTAAGAGGGGAATTTATAGAACTAAATGCCCATATCAAAAAATTAAAAAGATCTCAAATCAAGATCCTAACATCACAACTAAAACTACTAGTGAACCAAGCACAAACGAACTCTAAAGCTAGCAGAAGACAAGAAATAATCAAGCTCAGAGCGAAACTGAAGAAGTCAGAGACACAAAAAACCCTTCAAAAAAATCAATGAATCCAGGAGCTGGTTTTTTGAAAAATAAAATAAAATACATAGACCACTGGCTAGAATAATAAAGAGAAAAGAATCAAATAGACACAATAAAAATTGATAAAGGGGATATTACCACTGACCCCACAGAAATACAAACAACCATCAGAGAATACTATAAACACCTCTATGCAAATAAACTAGAAGATCTAGAAGAAATGGATAAATTCCTGGATACATACACCCTCCCAACACTAAACCAGGAAGAAGTTGAATCCCTGAATAGACCAATAACAAGTTCTAAAATTGAGGCAAAAACAAATAGCCTACCAACCAAAAAAAGGCCAGGACCAGACAAATTTGCAGCTAAATTCTACCAGAAGTACAAAGAAAAGCTGGTAGCATTTCTTCAGAAACTAGTCCAAACAATTGAAAAAGAGGAACTCCTCCCTAACTCATTTTATGAAGCCAGCATCATCCTGATACCAAAACCTAGCAAAGATACAACAAAAAAAGAAACCTTCAGGTCAAAATCCCTGATGAACAAAAATGCAAAATCCTCAATAAAATACTTGCAAGCCGAATCCAGCAGCACATCATAAAGCTTATCCACCACAATCAAGTCAGCTTCACTCCTGGGATGCAAGGCTGGTTCAACATATGCAAATCAATAAGCAATTCATCACATAAACAGAACTAAAGACAAAAAACACATGATTCTCTCAATAGACACAGAAAAGGCCTTTGATAAAATTCAACATCCCTTCATGTTAAAAACACTCAATAAACTAGGTATTGATGGAACATACCTCAAAATAATCAGAACCATTTATGACAAACCCATAGCCAGTATCATACTAAATGGGCAAAAGCTGAAAGCATTCCTCTTGAAAACCTGCACAAGGCAAGTATGCCCTCTCTGACCACTCCTATTCAACATAGTATTGGAAGTTCTGGCCAGGGCAATCAGGCAAGAGAAACACATAAAAGTATTCAATTAGGAAGAAAGGAAGTCAAACTGTTTCTGTTTGTAGATGACATGATCCTACACCTATAGAACACCATCACCTCAGCCTAAAAGATTCTTAAGCTGATAAGCAACTTCAACGCTCATTACAAAAGGCTTCCCTGGCTATTCCAGAACCACAGGAGAACTACAAACCACTCCTCAAGGAAATCAGGGAGGACACAAGCAGATGGAAAAACATTCCATGCTCATGAATAGGAAGAATCAATATCGTGAAAATGGCTATACAGCCCAAAGTAATTTATAGATTCAATGCTATTCCCATTAAACTACCATTAACATTCTTCACATAATTAGAAAAAACTACTTTAAATTTCATATGGAATCAAAAAAGAGCCCGTATAGCCAAGACAATCCTAAGCAAAAAGAACAAGGCTGGAGGCATCACGCTACCTGATTTCAATCTATACTACAAGGCTACAGTAACAAAAACAGCATGGTACTGGTACAAAAACAGACACATCAACCAATGGAACAGAGCAGAGATCTCAAGAATAAGACCACACATCTACAACCATCTGATACTCGGCAAACCTGACAAAAACAAGCAATGGGGAAAAAATTCCCTATTTAATAAATGGCGCTGGGGAAACTGGCTAGCCACATGCAGAAAATTGAAACTGGACCCCTTCCTTATGCCTTATACAAAAATTAACTCAAGGTGGATTAAAAACTTAAATGTAAAACCCAAAACTATAAAATCTCTAGAAGAAAATCTAAGCAATATCATTCAGGACATAAGTACAGGCAAAGATTTCATGATAAAAATGTCAAAAGCAATTGCAACAAAAACGAAAATAGGCAAATGGGATCTAACTAAACTAAAGAGCTCCTGCACAGACAAAGAAACTATCATCACAGTGAAAAGACAACCTACAGTACTGGAAAAATTATTTGCAATCTACCCATTTGACAAAGGTCTAATATCCAGAATCTACAAGGAACTTCAACAAATTTACAAGAAAATAACAAACAACCCCACTAAAAGTGGGCAAAGGACATTAACAGACACTTCTTAAACGAATACATGTTGCAAAGAAATGTATGAAAAAAGGCTCAACATC
Organism: Pongo abelii; assembly: GCF_028885655.2. NCBI lineage: Eukaryota > Metazoa > Chordata > Mammalia > Primates > Hominidae > Pongo > Pongo abelii. The sequence goes on from NC_071998.2 coordinate 30,211,302, forward strand.
ACAAGATCATTAGAGAAATGCAAATCAAAACCACAATGAGATACCATCTCACACCAGTCAGAATGGAAATTGTTAATATTAAAAAGTCAAGAAACAACAGATGATGGCAAGGCTGTGGAGAAATAGGAAAGTTTTCTTACTGTTGGTGGGAATATAAATTAGTTCAACCATTGTGGAAGACAGTGTGTGATTCCTTAAAGACCTAGAATCAGAAATACCATTTGACCCAGCAATCCCATTACTGGGTATATACCCAAAGGAATATAAATCATTCTATTATAAGGATACATGCACACTTATGTTCATTGCAGCACTATTCCCAATAGTGAATGCATGGAATCAACCTAAATGTCCATCAGTGATAGACTGGATAAAGAAAATGTGGTACATGTATACCGTGGAATACTATGCAGCCATAAAAATGAATGAGGGTGAAAGTGCTTTGAAAAAATTGAACGTGAAAGTGCTTTGAAACTCCCACAGTTATCCAGACTGAGAAGGCACTCATTACAACAGTCTTCCCTGGCTGTTCAAGAACACTGACTGCTGCCAACATCCTCCCCTCTTCCTACCCAGCATTGATTAATTTTTAAAAATCTAATTTCGAGAGACTGTAGGTAAAGTGCTGAGTACAGTGCCTGGAATCTAAGTGTTCAATAAATCACAGCTGTCATATTTCTTCTTCCACATGTCTTTACACTTCACTCTAACTGACTACATGACAAAGTTTGGTTAATGGGCTATGGCAGAGAGGGCTGTCTACCAGATATCTGTGCTAGCTACCTTTCTCTAGCATACAGTTATCACTGAGAAGTGGCTGCTCATTCATCGACTACATTTCCAAAACCCTCCTGCAGTTGGCTGTGGCCATCCCACCCCTTTGCAGGGACAGAGATGGAACTGGAGGCCATTATCCTCAGCAAAGTAATGCAAGAACAGGAAACCAAACACCACATGTTCTCACTTGTAAGTGGGAGCTGAACATTGAGAAAACATGGACACAGAGAGGGGAACAACACATATTGGGGCCTGTGGGAGTGGCAGGGGGAGGGAGAGCATCAGGAAAAATAGCCAATGCATGCTGGGCTTAATACCTAAGTGAAGGGTTCATAGGTGCAGCAAACCACCATGGCACATCTTTACCTAAGTAACAAGCCTGCACATCCTGCACATGTATCCTGGAACCTAAAATAAGATAAAATAAAAAGAAAAGGAGGTGGAAGTGTCTCTACTAATATAAGGAGTCTACTCTGAAATAAGGGAAGGTGACAGGAAAGACACATATTCACTGAATTCAAAGGCTTTGTATTAGTCCATTTTCACACTGCTATAAAGAAATGCCTGAGACTGGGTAATTTGTAAAGGAAAGAGTTTTAATTGACTCACAGTTCTGCATGGCTGGGGTGGCGTCAAGAAACATAATCATGGTGGAAGGGGAAGCAAGTACATCTTACACTGTGGCAGGCAAGACAGAGCATGGGAAGCAAGAACTGTCAAATGCTTATAACACCATCAGATCTCGCCAGATGCGGTGACTCATGCCTGTAATCCCAGCACTTTTGGAGGCCGAGGCGGGCAGATCATGAGGTCGGGCAGATCATGAGGTCAGGAAATCGAGACCATCCTGGCTAACATGGTGAAACCCCGTCTCTACCAAATTACAAAAAAAATTAGCTGGGCATGGTGGTGGGCACCTGTAGTCCTAACTACTTGGGAAGCTGAGGCAGGAGAATGGCATGAACCCAGGAGGCAGAGATTGCAGTGAGCCAAGATCGTGCCACTGCACTCCAGCCTCGGAGATGGAGCAAGACTCCATAAAAAAAAAAAAAAAAAAATCAGATCTCATGAGAACTCACTCACTATCATAAGAACAGCATTGAGGAAACTGCCCCCATGATCCAATCACCTCCCTCCCTCAAAATGTGGGGATTATAATTCAAGATGAGATTTGGGTAGGGACACAGAGCCAAACCATATCAGGCCTGCCACATGATACAGAATGGTGTCACTCAAATAGTCCTTAGGCTTAGACTTTGGAAATATAATTTTCTCAACAGATGTTGCTGGGATTCTGAAGATGCCAAACTACTTTATGGGTCCCAAAAGGAGAATCACTTAGGGATAAGATCTTTTTAAGATTTGTAGAAAAAGTTCCCTTCACAAGAAAAAATACCTTTCCGTTTGAGACTGTAAAGGTAGAAAGGTTTGGCAGAGCAGTAGGTGAGAGCACACAGCCAACACACAGAGACAGAGACAGAGATGCCCCACAGGGAGAAGGGCACACTGGGGACCCATCTGTGCAGTCAACCTCAGCCATCATCATAGACCCTGGAAGCCTGTGCAATTGCTACACTATTTTCCCTTCCTGACTATAATAATCTCTAAATAAGGGAAATATCCAACTAAGCCACCCAAGGATGAGTAACTTGGGTGGGATCTGGAGTTCTCAGAACAGATGGAATAGAGACTGGTGGCAGATGCCTCTGTGCTTGTCCCCTCAGACACAGAGGATTCCTAAGCTGGTGTGGTCAGCAGAGTAAGGTGATATATAGTTATACATATATTCAACATGTTCACAAGAAAATGAGAAAGTGAGTCATTACTTCCTTAGGACAGGCTAACTGCTGTAAAAAAAAAAAAAAACTGTATAAATACAATTACACAATAAATCAAAAACAATAGAAGCGTATTTCTTGCTCAAGCAACAGTTTTCCCGGGCAGTTAAATAGGTTGGCTGATCAGTCCTTCTCTGTGTAGATATTTAGGAGTGTCAGGGAATCAGAGGCTCTGCAGTCCTCAACGCATACCTTCCAGAGTCTCCTTAGGAATCCACCATTCCAAGCAGTGAAAAGGGTCAAAGAGCTTAGAGTTTCCTGAGAGTTCTGAAGGCCAAGCTTTAAAGTGGCACACATTACTTTTGCTCACAATCTTTTGCTAAAACTCAGTTACATGGCCACAGCTAACTGCAGGAGGGTTTTGGAAATGTAGTCAATGAATGAGCAGCCACTTCTCAGTGATAACTGTATGCTAGAGAAAGGTAGGTAGCACAGATATCTGGCAGAGAGTTAGCCCTCTCTGCCACAGCCCATTAACCAAACTTTGTCATGTAGTCGGTTTGAGTGAAGTGTAAAGACATGTGGCAGAAGAATTATGACAGCTGTGATTTACTGAACACTTAGATTCCAGGCACTGTACTCAGCACTTTGTCTATAGTCTCTCGAAATTTGATTATTAAAAATTAAACAATGCTGGGTAGGAGGGTGGGGAGGATGTTGGCAGCAGTCAGGGTTCTTGAATAGCCAGGGAAGCCTGTTGTAATGAGTGCCTTCTCAGTCTGGATAACTGTGGGAGTTTCAAAGCACTTTCACATATATCATCTTATTTGAGCTTCACAATGGCATGGTGAAGTCAGTAAGACAAATCTTATTGCCATTTTGAGGAAAGGAAAGTGGAAATACAAAGAGGTCAAGGGTTTTCCCTGCAGTCCCACAGCTAATGAGGACTACACTAGATTTCCTGACCTGTCAGCTGTAATCTAGTACTGTTTCCAATGCAGCTCACTATTCCTCTGGTACTTTAGCTGGGTTGCAGTTGTCTAAAAGGCAATTAAATTGAGACCTTTCCAAGAAATGGTATTTCTTGATTTTTGATCAGTAATGGCATGTATTTTATTTGACTGCTACTGAAAACTTTTAGCATTAGAGTTGAAAAAAATACATTCCTACTACCCTTTATTGTGACAACTGAGTGAAAGACCTTTGAATGGGAGATAATAGAGAAGCCAAGATCATTGAAACGAGGGTAAATTTATTTGCTAATATTTAAGGAAACCTAGAGCATAGGCAAATGCTAGAAATAATTTTTCATTCTATTGGCCAGTTGACTAGGCTGTGTTGTTCAACTGTTATGTTGCCTCTGTGACATGGAGGCTGCACAAAGACTGCTAGAAGGGTGACCTGGCTGATTACTGATCCATAGGCCTCAAAGCTGGAGGTTTGCTCGCCTGTGCTGTTGATCATGCAGTCGACTTCGAGGCCTTTCTGTCCTTCTGGAATCAGACCCATGGATTCATCTCATTCCACTCAATCTTATTCTATAGTGGATAGTTACTAGGACACTCCTGGCCTGAGCTTCAAGCCACTTGAAAACCCTTAGAAGTAATAACCTCCATATAGCGCTAGCATAAATTAGTATCTTTCTTTACAGGACCTTTTAGAGCTTTATGAATCTCATGAGGAACACTAGCACTGTGGAGCAGCATAGCAGCTTCTCAAGTCCGGAATGAAGGATAATATTTTCCTAACACTAATATAATTTAGGTCTTTTTAATACCAAATTGTTTTTCGACAAGTAGTGCTGGAGCAATTGGATATTCATAGGCAAAAAAAACAAACAAACAAAAAAAACAAACAAAAAAAAACTCTACCTAAACCTTATACCTTATACAAAAACTTAGCTCAAAGTAGATCATAGAATTAAGTATACAACAGAAAACTATAAAACTTTAAAAATTAGTAGAAAATCTTTGGGATTGGGCTACACAAAGAGTTCTTAGACTTGACAATAAAAGTATTACCTATAAAAGAGGCCAGACACGGTGGCTCACGCCTGTAATCCCAACACTCTGGGAGGCCAAGACGGGTGGATCACCTGAGGTCAAGAGTTCAAGACCAGCCTGGACAACATGGTGAAACCCCATCTCTACTAAAAATACAAAAATTAGCTGGGCGTGGTGGCGTGTGCCTGTCATTCCAGCTACTTGTGAGGCTGAGGCAGGAGAATCGCTTGAGCACAGGAAGCGGAGGTTGCAGTGAGCCGAGATTGGGCCATTGCCCTCCAGCCTGGGAGACAAAAGAAATAAAAATGTTTTTAAAAAGTATTACATATAAAAGAAAAGATTGGCCGAGTTTGGTGGCTTATTCCTGTAATCCCAATACTTAGGGAGGCCAAGGCAGGAGAATTGCTTGAGCTCAGGAGTTTGAGACCAGCCTGGGCAGCAAAACAAGACCTTGTCTCTACTAAAAATTAAAAAATTAAAAAATTAACCAGGCGTGGTGGTGTGACCCTGTAGGCTGAGGTGGGAGGCTTGCTTGAGCCCAGAAGGTCAAGGCTGCAGTGAGCCATGATCAAGCCACTGCACTCCCTGCCAAGGAAGGAAGGAAGGGAGGGAAGGAGGGAGGGAGGTCAGAAGGAAGGAAGGAAGAAAAAAGAAGGAAATATCAGGAAGTTGACCTTCATCAAAATTAAAAGCTTTTGTTCTGTGAAAGTATGAAGAGAATGAAATGATGAAATGAAAAGTTACAGACTAGTAGAAAATATTTGCAAGTCATGTAACTGACAAAGGTCGACTATCTAAAATATATAAAGAACTCTCAAAACTAAACAGCCAAGAAGAAAAAAGATCCAATTAGAAAATAGGCAAAAGACGTAGACATTTGAAGAAGATATGCAGATGGCAAATAAGCATATGAAAAGATGTTCAATATTCTTAGCCGTTATTTAAAACCAAATTAAAACCACAGTGAGGAGGTATCATTGCATACCTATCAGAATGGCTACAATAAAAAATTGTAATAACACCAGCAAGAATGCAGTAGGAATGTAAAATGGTATGGTCACTGGAAAAAGGTTTGGCAATTTCTTGTAAACCAAACATTCAACTACTGTATGACCTAGTAAGTGTACTCTTGAGCATTTACCTCAGAGAAGTGAAAATTTATATTCATGCAAAAAATCTGCCCAGGAATGTTTATGACAACTTTATTTGTAATAGAATCAGCCCAGATATCCTTCAAGGGATAAATGGTTAAATAAACTGTGGTATATACACAACATGGATACTAGTCAGCAATTTAAAAAAAAAACTAATACATATAAAAACTTGGATGAATCTCCAGGGAATTAAGTTAACTGAAACAGACAATTCCAAATATTATATACTATAAGATTCCATTTATATGACTTTTTTGAAATAACAAAATTTCAGAAATGAAAGACATATTAGTAGTTGCCAAAGGTTTTGGACTTGGGGAGTTGGGGAATGGAAACAGGAGGAAGTCAGTGTGGCCGTGAAAGGGCAACACAAAAAATCCTTACAGTGTTGAACTTGTTCAGTACCTGGACTGTGGCAACGGAGATAGGAACCTATGCAGGTGGGTAAAATTGTATAGAACTAAACACACACCTACACAGAAAGAGAGAGAGAGAGAGAGAGACACAATATATCATTGAAACTGAAAGGAATCTAAATTCCTTTTAGTAGATTATATCAATGTCCGTATCTTAGTTGTGATATTATACTATAGTTGTGTAAAATGTTACTATTGGGGGAAACTTGGCAAAATATACAGGAGATCTTTCTGTATTATTTCTTATAATTTCATGTGAACCCAGAATTATCTCAATAAATAAAAACTTCAATTAAAAAAATGTCCTTTGCCATCCACTCTCAATTCAGCTTATTTCACTTCTCTCATTACCCTGTAATTTAAAGAACCTATTAAGGAAGTCAGGAGGAGTATTTGATGATTGTAAATGACGGTTCCTTCTTATTTTCTCCTGAGTTCTTTATGCTGTGATATACAGCATCTGCCAATTAGCAATTTAAATACTTCCAGATGGACCCGGGTGCTTCATCTGTCTCAGTACCAAGGCTGTCACTAAAAGGCAAACATGTCCTCCCCATTGCCCAGTATCCATACACTAAAAGATGAGCTCCAGATTTACATATACACCACTGGGGTATTGTGATTATCTATAATTCAGTCACAAAGGGATCTAAAAAGTTCTTTAAGCCAAAAGGAATGCAGAATGACAGCAGATGGCCCTATCCTAAAATGAAGATTTAAGATATTAAGCAGAAGAACAACTCAACAAAAGAACATGAAGGATCACAAAAAAGCCAAACTCCTATCCCTTCAGCTAGGTGAGTACATTCTCACTTCAATTTCATTAGAGTTCAGCACCCATGTCAATCACAAGACATGCTAGAACTTGGTACAACACCATAGAGGGATGCTCTCAGGTTGTTGGTAGGAATCATGTATTTCTCAGCACCTCCTAACCTCAACAGACACAAAGCAAAACTACTTATAGTGTTTCCAGGCCCCCGAAGCCCTGAGTTTGCATGTAGAGCTGCCAAAGAAGTACAGTTCTAACAAACTATCAGGCAGAGGAGTGTTTACAAATGAATTCTCAGTAACTCCAAACTTTCCTCCACTAGCTGAGCCATGAGTGCCTCTGGCTATGACATGGCCTTCAGTACTGTGGTATCTTGATAGCCTCAACCACTGTCCCTGGGCTGGTGATGAGTCAAGGACCCAGGACCTTCGGTTGCAAATAAAATTTCAAAACCCCCTCCTAGGAGGCCCACCCCAGCTTGCAGGACTCTACATGGGTCAGGACTGATATTAACATCATTCATCTAAAGGAATATGTAAGTCAGACAGTATGCCAAGCAAAGAGCTTAAGCAGTACACAAGCCAGAGAAGATTCCAACTGGGTCAAAAACCATGGAGCCCAAAATAAATACTGAACACTAAATCACAGCAGCAGACATCAAAGTATCAGGGAGATGAACAAGGAGCAGTGGGCACAGTATAAATTAAAAGGAGTCTTAAGAAATTAACAAGTTAAGTATAGGCTCTTTGTGACTGAGCCACCATTGTGCCTGCAGAAGCATTGTGGATAAAATGGCCAGTTGTAATATCAGACCTGGGGTAAGAAGGCAGACAGGGAAAACATGGAAATGATTTAAACCTATGCAAAGCACCTGTGCATTTATCTCAGCTAGTGCCTGAGGTGTACCAGATGCAACAGTTTATAATAGACTCATTTTAAAACTCCAACCATGGTTTCCCCCCTCAGTTCCACTGGGAGTTCCTAGGAACAGCTAAGTCACAAGGGAACCAAAAGATTAAGGAGGTTTTAAAATTTACCCTCCAAATTAAGTAGCCTCTGTTTAAGAGCCAAACTTGAGTGACAGAATAAATTCCTAGGAAGCCCCAAAGGTGAGTGTACAGTAACCACACTATACTGCAAGAGGAGATAAACACAGAAAGAAATAAGATTTGACTAGAGAAGCTTTGAGAATTAGAATAAGAAGGCTAGCAGTGAGTGGGCTGTAGGTGAAATGATTGGCAATCATCAAATGGCCTGGCTGGAACACAAGAAGACTATAGGGGCTTTCATGCCAGGAGGCACGTTTTCAAGGAAGCTATGAATAAGGCAGTGGAAGAAGGCAGCATTAAAAGATTCCCATATTTCTCTCACTGGCTCTTGAGACAGGGGATTTGAGGGGAAGAGGCGGAGGGGGTACAAGGGATAGAAGACTACAAATATGTTGCAGTGTATACTGCTTGGATGACGGGTGCACCAAAATTTCACAAATCACCGCCAAAGAACTTACCTAGGCAACCAAACTAGGTTACCACCTGTACCCCAGTAACTTATGGAAAAAAAATATAGAAAATAAAAATAATTTTAAAAATAAAGAAGGAGAAAAGGCAGCATTTAGAATAACTAAAATAATTGTGTATCCCACCCACCCTTGGGAATCAGAATTCACAATTTGAGAACCAGTAGGCCCCTTAATGTGTCCTAAAATGGCCAAGCAATATAATCACTGGGGAGATTGTGGAAATTCAGCTTCCCAAGCTCCATCCTAGAGACACATAATAAAAATCTCAAGTTTGAAAACAACTGGTCAAGCAGAGCTCCCTAACTGGTCCTCTGCATTTACCTTAATTCTTGCTTCTGCTTCAGGAAGCAGTCTTTTGTAATCTTAGATGTATTTGTTGTAAGAGTGTTTCTTATAGCTAGGGTGACCTTAACAATTTATCATCCAAACTGGTACACTTAGAGTGTGAAAGGAGTTGCTGTAGGGTAATTACTAAATTACCCTGGAACAACAGGCATAAATAAACTGGGATTGCCTCAAGCAAACTGCACTCTATTTGGAGCAAACTAAAGCCTCCCCACAGGATCTTTCACCCACTTATCCTCATTCTTCCTTTTGGAGCCATAACCATCAGTCTAATTTCATTTGATATTCTTTTAAATCAGAATATAGCTATTCTGGCATCCCTCCTGGGTCTTTAACCATTTCTTACCCAGAATCATAATAATGTAAAACAAAATCAAATGTGATTGAAAGGAATGATGGGCCAAGTCTCCACTTGCTGTCTTCAGCTTGACACTTGTGGTGGTGCCTGAGGCAGCTCCCACAGCATCCAAGGCATTGGTATTTGAAAACCCTGCCGACTAAGTAAAGATCACTAAGTAAAGACCTTTCCAATACTAAGTTTTAGATTCCTAGGTGACTGCATTTTGAATGCAGGAATAATATGACAAGGAAAAGACTAATATTCAATAGTCTTGCAATTCTCAGTATTTATACTGTAAATATATGTATATAAAAGTGCATACATTTTTATACCATAGAGTATAAAAATACAACTAACATCCAAGTAAACTTTAACAAATTAACTAAATCGAATGTTAGCATTGCATTTGAAACTGTGTCTGTTTCTCTTTCTCTTTATATCCCCTTCTCTCTCTCAACCTCCACCCCAAAAGGTAACCACTATCTGGAATTTGTGTGCATCCTTCCTGTCACAATTAAACAGGATACCTTTAATCAAGGCCAGGACACTGGATGAAGTGGGGGATGAAGACCCCACTAACTGAGAAGGCAGCTCTCTGTCATGCATGGCCTGCAATTGGCTGGCAAGACCTTGAGACTATTTTCCTTTGGAAAATATGAACCATTGGAATTAATGGTTCCATTAATTGAACCACTGGAATTAATAAAGACCCCAGACTTGGCTATCTTCCAAGCTAATTTGATGTGGCTAGTACAGAAATGCCAATTCCACACCACTGTGCAAAAAGCTTAAGGTTTTGACTGAGGAAACAGGAGAATCTGGCACAGAAAACCTTCACAAACCAATGATTGTCCTGGTGTTTTATGCCCAGAAATCGACTGCAGCAGTCTTTTCAAAGAAAAATGGGGCTCATTTAAATCAAAGGGCTGACTGAAGGCAGAAGTTAACAAGAGAAGATACTGTAGAGAGAGGGTGGAGGCTGGTGGGAAGCTAAATCATTTGTGGTCTAGCCCCTTCAATTATTAAGTCAGAAGGTATTTTTTGAGATCCTATGTTTTGCCTTGCATAGTCCTTGCCCACATGCTGTTTAAGCCTCATGTGAGAAGATAAATGCAGGGAATAATTATTTTATGAAGAAAGTGGTATGCCATTGAACATCTTTACACACGTGTACATTGAAGAATAACAGAGTGCCATGTAGCTAGACAGTGATTGTGAGGAAGAGCTAGTAAGTACAAAAGATATGAAAAGGTAAAGATCAGTTTGGTTGGCATCAGAGAAATCCTCATAGAGGCAGCAACATTTCAGCTGGGCCTTGAAGACAGGGTGGGAGATGAAGAAATAAAGAGTGGATGCATTTTTCTACTAATAATGAGAACAACTAGCATTCATTCAGTGCTGGGCACTGCGGAAAGCACTTTACGTGCATTATTTCATATAATCCTCCCAACAACTCTTGGAAGTGTAATTCTATCCATTTTACAAATGAGAAAACTGAGACTCAGAGAGATTAAGTAATTTTTCCAAGATCACATAACTAGATAGTAGCAGTCAGGATTGAAGCTCCAAATGTTTGGCCAAACAGCCAGCGTAATGCTACACTGCCTAGGTAGAGGAACAGAGTGAGAGGAAGCCCAGACATGGGAGGAAAGGAGTCAGCAAGGATCAGATGTATTGAAGGGGCGACGGGGCATAGGTGATTGGTCAAGTTATTCCTCTGCTGAAAAGTTTTAAGTATCTGCCCCATCCTCTGCACTTTGCACACAGAGATGTTCAAGACTGCTTATTAAATTTAACTGGCAATGTAAGAAAAGGTCCCAACATGAGAAGCAATTATGTAACTGGGGATCTTTGCTTATTGTATTTTCCAATTTGGCTAATATTTTAAAGTTTCACAGGGCATGAACAGATTTATAGGGGGAAAAATATCTTAAATACCACAGTACAAGTTGGGAAAATGAGAGAGAATGCAAGAATGAATGTAGGAGTAGACTTTCAAAAGCTGTGAAGATTTTTTTTAATTCATTCAACAAACATTTCCTGATTGGCCACTTTGTATAGTTTCTGTGCTGGGTCAGTGGAGTTGTAGGTGCCTCCAAAGGGGCAAAACAAAGGGAGACACAGGATTCCACCATACTTTATAACAAAATAGAATTCAATTGAACACCTGCACTATGCATTAAACAGTGGGCATTTATCAACCCCCCTCTATGTACTGGATGCTCTAAAAGATGATAGATACACATTCTTGTCCTCAAGGGCCTCCAAGGGTAGATCCACAGTTTGAGCAAATAATTTCAACACAATGCAATGAATACTACCTAAAGGGGGCTTATAAACTAAAACAAATGTTTGTACCAAGGGAGGATATAAAATCCTAATCTGTCTACATCTACTGAGTTCACTCAGAATAATTTTAGTAGTTTTCTGCCTTGGTTAATTAAAATGTTCATCTCTCTGTACTCCAAGGAGCAGATCAGGTGACCTCTTGAAGAACTTTGAAGCTCTAGGATTCTGTTTTTGCACTCCCCTAGCAACTGAGAAATCAGGACATCTTTCTCTACAGGCAAGAAGAGGAAAATAATACATGAGTGACAGAAGATTAAGTACAGTACTCAGCTTTGCCAAGCAGACCAGGTAATATTCACTAAAGGTTAATGTTAATTTTTTAACATGCCATCAAAAAATTTTATTCGGAAATAGGTCAATGTTCCAATTTTACAATAGTAAGGAAACATCTATGAGCTTTCATCTAATTGCTAAATTCCAGTATGTCAGTAGTGGTCCACTAAAAGTCAAATTTTATTAACTAGAAAAGGTAAATTCAACCAGTAGTATCCAATCAGTTTGTTAGAAGTATAAAATTTAAAAAAATTAAAATTCAGAAAGTTCAATTGCATGTATTAAGAACAACAATTTCAAACCAACGCTCAATGATCACACAAGAAGGATTATAATAGCAAAGACATTTTTTCCATTAAAATTACTAAAAGAATATAATCTCAGGATATAGCTTACTAGTTTGTGTGACATGCCAATCACTTACTCTTTCTGGGCCTCAGTTTACTCTTCTATAAAATAAGGAGGTTGAACTAAAGGCTTCAGCTTTATCCTTAGCAATTTAGAATTGTAGACACAGCAATTTAGAATTGTAGTCTAGGGATGGCAAATATTTGAACCTCGAATAACACCTTCAGTAAATTCGTATTTATGAGCTGCCTGGAGGGTGGAGAAAGATTCTGTGGCTTAGTCCAGGCTCAGCCGGAAAGATCTGAAAACATTTAGCAATATCTGGATGGGGTAAATGAGACAAGGGGCACACAAGAGCCATGTTTGTTCTAGTTGAATCCTCATATTTTAAAATTAGGGTTCAGAATGTGGTTATTTGGGTTCATGCTATGGTTACAAAGAAAAGTAATAAGTAACACAATTCTAAGTTGAATTTGTGTTACCTCTCATCTTTACTCTCTTTAAAAAAAAATAACAATTATTGTGTCATCTTGTATCTTGTCTCCAAAAGAAGTTAAAGTGGCTTATAATAGTGTTTATAATGCAGTAAGATTAATGAATACAAAAATGAGACAAAAGGAAATCTATTATGTTATTTCATTATACTTAATGTTGTCAAATTAACTTGTCCAAAGCATTGTTCAGATTACATTACTATCCTTCTCAATGATTCTCCCCAAAGTCTTTCATTATCTTTTCTTAGCTGCCCTTCCAAACTTGTATTCTAGCTGCACTGTGCTACCATTCTCCTTGCACAGTACAGTAGACGCTCTTCAGGGTACGTCTGACTAGCATGCAAGTCATCTCCCCACATCTAGGAACCTCTGGATCTTCTTCCCCTGGAAGCAGTGTTTATTTATGACTTCACTCTCCTGGCAATAGTTCCTAAAACTGACATAATGTGGGGCAAGAAGATTCTCCTTGCTGCCTTTCAATTAGTTGGGGCAATTGTAGTCAACCATGTGAATGGAAAAGCAGAGAAAGCAAGTCTGCAGAGAGAAAGAATGAAGCTGAAGCAGGACAATACCCGGGTTCCTGATTGTATACCAGTCTTGATTCCAATTACTTCCTAAGGTCTGGCTATATGTCTGCCTGTAAGTTTCCCTCGAACACCCTAAATGCTAACAGTAATTTCCCCTTCTCTTAAGCACACTCTTTTTGGGTTACCGACAAGTCTTAATTAATCTGCATCGCTTTCTGTGCCTTTGCCTCATCCCACACCCTGCCTTCAAGTTTGTGCTCAAAGTAACTTGCTCCAGAAAGCTCTTTTTCATTCCAGGAAGTAATGTCTTCATCTTACGAATTCCTACAGTACTTTATCTGTATATTTCTTATGATACCTCAGCCTTAGATCACACCTGTATCATTACACATTTGGGTTTTTTTTTTTTTTTTTTTTTTTTTTTTACCATAGTTCTAAGCTTCTTGTGGGGAAGAATCAAGGCCTTATTCATTATTGTAAATTCTACATACTGAACAGAGTAGAAGTGGGTAGTTGTCAAACTTTATTTGTTTAAAAAAAATGGATGAACAAATGAACACCTTTTATTCATTCTCTACTATTGCATGAATTCCTAAGCCTCTCTCCTCCAGGCTGGTATTACAGAAGTGGAGATTTGATCAGCCAATTTACCCAGTTAATGTGAGCAAGGTAGACAGACAAATAGGATAATTGTGGCCCAGAACTCTACTCCTGGGCCAAAATGATGCTGTTTAGTTGTCAATATTGATCACATTTAATTAGAAAATTGCCAGATCTCTGCCATTCTTGGTGCTGTGTGGGCATCACCTAAAAGCAAAGGGATGACAAGCTGTTCCAAGCATCTGTGGTCTTTATGTAATAAACATGTTTTCATTTGAGAAAATTGGTGCCTGTTTCTGAGAAAGATCAGAGCCTTTTAGAATTTCAAACCTTGTCCCCATACAAACTTTCTTCAGTGGCTATGATGAGGGAACTATTACTGTATAATTTCTAGAGTTATTAAAATAATTAATAGTTATTAAAATAATTAATTTGCACCATGTGAAGGAGTACTTGCAGAGCGGATTCAGAGTTGGGTTAAAAATCAAGATTAGAGTTTCAGAAATAATCACCTCAGGAAAAGAATGGAGTTGCTGTAGATGCACTGTGACTTTGTGAAGTGGGTTATTAACCTGTCAGGTACCTATGTCCCTTCCAAGCACTCCTTTGGTCTTTTATGACCCTATCAGAGCTCTTTCCAGATGAAAGCATAGCTATAATCACTGTGTTTTATGCCATTCACTCAGTTTCTCAAATAGCAGGTGACACTCCTGGTGTGACTTGCTATTTGAGCTGTCTATATCTATATTGATCCACCATCAGAATTGAAAAAACCTGTCACTCTGAAGTAATAGTTAATAAAGGGTGAGGGTAGCAAAAAATGTAACTGTTTATTTTGCCAGTACTTATCATTTGAAATGGTCATTGAGCAGTAACCAATTTGCTCATCTTAGTATTCAGGCTTAAGCATGTTACATTTGCCTACAGTTACTAGTAAGTAAACCTCAGGTGTGAATCAGTAAATCATCAAGAATAAACCAAGGATTCAGATTATTTATATCTATGGCATTTTCTTATCTGTACTTATTGACTAAGTAGGCTTAAATTATGAATGAACCTGCAATAATTCATCCATGTTTTGAAAAGACATATTGTAAAGGCATAATTCACTATCTTGAACAAAAATAATTGATTATTATATCTTCTATAATTTGAAAGTCTTTTTTTACCTGAAAGGAACAAGTCTCATAAGACTGTTGAGAGAGAAATCTGAAAGGAAAATATTTTCTTAACTTGTTAAATTCCTTTTAGCCACTTACGATAGAATAAAAGAAAAATGCAGAAAACCAAAAAGAAAATTTTTTAAATCACCCTTAATACTACTATCTTGAAAAAAGTAGTTAAAATTTTGGTTTTATATTACTTCAGTCATTCTAGTATATATATACATATGAGTGTGATTAAAACTTATGTTTAAAATTGAAATAATACACAACATTTGTAGTGTTTTATGATATGCTTTCTCTCACTTAACAATATAGCACAGATATTTATCTGATCCAGATGTGGGCAAAATTTCTGTAAAGGGCCAGGTAGTAAATATTTTAGGCATTGTAAGCCACACAGTCTTTGTCACAACGACTTAACTCTGATATCATAATGGGAAAGCAACCATAAATATATACAATATAAACAATATATAAATAATTGGACATGGCTGTGTTCCAATAGCACTTTATTTATAAAAAAACAGGTAGCAGACATATTGTGTTCATGGATTGAAAGTCTCAACATAATAAAGATACTAATTCTCCTCAAATTTATGTATAGGCTTAACATAACTCATATTAATTCCCAGCAAAATATTTTTTGCAGATACAGATAAGATCATCCTAAAGTTGATATGGAAAAGCAAAGGAACTAGAAGAGCTAAAACAATTTTTACAGGGAAAAACTGAAGAGGAAAGAATCAATGTATCTAACTTAGGACATATTTAAAGCTATAATAATTAAGTTTGTGTGGTCTTTTTTATGATACAAATATTTGTACATAATTATGAGGTATGTGTGAGTTTTTTACATGTATGGACTGCATAATGATCAAGTCAGGGTATTTGAGGTGTCTATCACTTCAAGTGTGTGTCAATTTCATGTGTTGAAAACACTTGAAGTTCTTTCTTCTAGTGATTTTGAAATATTCAGTACATTGTCGTTAACTACATTCATCCTACTCTGCTATTGAACATTAAATTTTATTCCTTCTATCTAACTGTGTGTTTCTACCCATTAACCAACTTCTCTTTATCTCCCTACCCTCATCACCCAACACACTCTTTCCTGCCTCTGGTAGCCATCACTCTACTCTCTATCTCCATGAGATCAACTTTTTAAACCTTCTATACATGAGTGAGAACATGAGATAGTTGTCTTTCTGCCTGGCCTATTTCTCTTAATATAATAGCCTCCACTTTCATCCATGTTGCTACAAATGACATCATTTCATTCTTTTTTATAGCCAAATAGTGTTCTGTTGTGTATATGTGCCACATTTTCTTTATCTATTCATCCATTGTTGTGCATTTAGGTTGATTCCATACCTTTGCTTTGTAAATAGTGCTGCAACAAACATGGGAGTACAGGTATCCCTTTAATACATGGATTTCTTTTTCTTCGGATAAACATCCAGTAGTGGGATTGCTGGATTGTATGGTAGTTCTATTTTGAGTTTTTTGAGAAATCGTCCTGCTCTCTTCCAGAGTGGCTGTCCTAGTACATTACCAGCAAGAGTGTACATGTGTTCCCTTTTCTCTACATCCTCACCAGCATCTGTTATTTTTTGTCTTCTTAATAATTGCCTCTCTAACTGGGGTAAGATGAGATCTCATTGTAGTTTTGATTTGCATTTTCCTGATGATTAATTATTTTGAGCATTATTTCACGTAGCATTGACCATTTGAATGTGTTCTTTTGAGAAATGTTTATTCACGTCCTTTACTACTTTTTAATGGGATTATATGTTTTTTTTTTTTTTGTTTTTGTTTTTTTACTATTATTTCAATTCCTTCTGTAGTCTGGATAATAGTCCTTGTCAAATGAATAGTTTGCAAATATTTTCTCCCATTCAACAGTTTGTCACTTCACTCTGTTGATCGTTTCCTTTGCTGTGAAGAAGCTTCTTAGTTGAATAACTCCCAATTGTCTATATTTGTTTTTGTTGCCTGTGCTTTTGAGGTCTTAGCCGTAACATACGTGCCTAGACCAATGTCCCAAAGTGTTTTCTGTATGCTTTTATCTAGTAGTTTTATATGTTATAAAGTCTTACATTTAAGTTTTTAATCCATCTTGAGTTTATTTTTGTCACTGGTGAGAGATAGGGGTCCAGTTATAGTCTTCTATAAATATCCAATTTTCCCAGCATCGTTTATTGAAGATGATGTCCTTCCCCAAATGTATGCTCTTGGCACCTTTGTTAAAAAATGAGTTGGCCACACATGCATGGCTTTATTTTTGGGCTTTCTCTTCTGTTCCATTGGTCTATGTGTTCATTTTTATGCCAGTACCATGCTGTTTTAATTTCTATAGTTTTTATATTATAATTTGAAGTCAGGTAATGTTATGCCACCAGTTTTGCTTTGCTCAGGATTGCTTTGGCTATTGGGGGTCTTTTGTTGTTCATAGAAGTTTTAGGGTTGTTTTTTCTATTTCAGTGAAGTACGTCATTGATATTTTGATATGGATTACATTGATTCTGTAGATTGCTTTGGTTAGTATGAAAATGTTAACAATATTACTTCTTCCTATCCATGAACATGGTATATCCTTCCTCTTTTGGCATATCTTCTTCAATTTTTTTAATCAGTGTTTTACAGTTTTCATTGTAGAGATTTTTCCCTTCTTTAGGAAAATTTATTCCTAACTGTATCATTTTATTTTATTTCATTAGCATTGTAAATGGGATTGCTTTCTTGGTTTCTTTTTCAGATTTTTTTCTGTTGGCATACAGAAATGCTACTAATTTTTGTATGTTAATTTTGTATACTGAAACTTTACCAAATCCATTTATCAGTTCTAACAGTGTTTGGTAGAGTCTTTAGATTTTTCTAGATATAAGATTATATCATCTGCAAATAGGGACAATTTTATTCTCTCTTTTCCAACTTGGATGCCTTTTATTTCTTACTCTTGCCTCATTGCTCTGACTAAGACTTCCAGTACTATGTTGAATAGGAGTGGTCAAAGTGGGCATCTGTGTTTTGTTCCAATTCTTAGAGAAAAGGCTTTCAGCTTTTCCTCATTTAGTATGATGTTCACTGTGTGTTTATCATATATAGCTTTTATTACATTGTGTGGTATGTTCCTTCTATTCCTAATTTGTTGAGAATTTTTATTACAAAGGGATATTGAATTTTATCAAATGCTTCTCTGAATTTTTTGGAGATGATCATATGGTTTTGGTCCTTCATTCTGTTAATGTGATGGATCACGTTTATTGACTTAAAGATGTTAAACCATTGTTACATTCCTGGGATAAATCCCATTTGAACATGTTGTGGGTTTTTTTGTTGTTGTTTTTGTTTTTGATGTGCTGTTGGATTCTGTTTGATAATATTTTGTTGAAGATTTATACATCTATTTTCATCAGAGATATTGGCCTATAGTTGTCTTTTTGATGTGGCATCCTTATCTGTTTTGATAGCGGGATAATGCAGAATAATCCTTGTCTGTTTTGATACCAGGGTAATGCCAGCATTACCCTGCTATCAGTGTACAATGAATTAGGGAGAATTCCTTCCTCTTTAAGTTTTTAGAATAGTTTGGGGATAATTGGTATTATTTCTTAGAAAGTTCACAGTATTAGGTTGGGCATGGTGGCTTACACCTGTAATCCAAGCACTTTAGGAGGCTGAGGTGGGTGGATCACTTCAGGTCAGGAGTTCAAGACCAGCCTGACTAATATAGTGAAAGCCCCTCTCTACTATAAATACAAAAATTAGCTGGGCATGGTGGCACACGCTTGTAGTCCCAGCTACTCAGGAGGCTGAGGCAGGAGAATTGCTTAAACCCAAAAGGCAGAGGCAGCAGTGAGCTGAGATCATGCCACTGCACTCCAGCCTGGGTGAGGACACCATCTCAAAAAAAAAAAAAAAAAAAGAAAAGAAAAATAAAGTTTGTAGTACCAAATGCCTACATCAAAAAAGTAGCAAGATTACAAATAAACCATCCAAAGTTGCACCTCAAGGAATTAGAAAAGCCAGAACAAATCAAACCCAGAATTAGTAGAAGAAATAATAAAGATGAGAACAGAACTAAACAAAATAGAGACTAAAAAATTATACAAGGGATCAACAAAGTGAAAAGTTGGTTCTTTGAATAGATTTAAAAAATTGATAAACCACTAGCTAGACTAACCAAGGAAAAAGGAAGAGGTGGGTATGACTATAAAAGGGTAGCACAAGGGAGATTTGTGTGGTGATGGAAGAGTTAGTATCTTGATTGTACTTGTAATTACAAGAATCTACACACACATTGCACTAATGTCAATTTTATGGTTTGATATTGCACTGTAGTAAGATTTAACCAGTAGAGGAAACTAGGTGAGGGGTACAGAGTACCTTTCTGTACTCTTTGCAACTTCCTGTGAATATATAGTTGTTTCAAAAGAAAAAATTAAAAAACA
This sequence comes from Pongo abelii, assembly GCF_028885655.2. Classification (NCBI taxonomy): domain Eukaryota; kingdom Metazoa; phylum Chordata; class Mammalia; order Primates; family Hominidae; genus Pongo; species Pongo abelii. The sequence continues at coordinate 30,230,614 of NC_071998.2, forward strand.
AAGCAGATTGCAGGCCATTTTGCCATAGTTTGGCTATAGTTTGCTATCCCCAAGATCTAGGTGATTAAGTGTTTTGATAATAATACTTTTATTAGCTGCATAATATGCTTTTCATTAAATATAAGAATTTATTGAACACATTTTCCAGTTTCCAATTTTTCTCTTTATAAAGTCAAGACCTTATATATTTTATATCATTTTATACATCCACAATTATTTCTTCAGAACAAATATCTAAAATTACAGTGTCAAGTTTACAAAGTTTATACCTTTAAACTTCTGAAATAACCTTTAAAATATGTATAACAATTTACATTCCTATCAGCAGTGGACAAAAGGGGGTTACCTAGTTTCAGTTTTCTGCATATGGCTAGTCAGTTTTCCCAGCACCATTTATTAAATAGAGAATCCTTTCCCATTGCTTGTTTTTGTCAGGTTTATCAAAGATAAGATGGTTGTAGATGTGTGGTGTTATTTCTAAGGTCTTTGTCTGTTCCGTTGGTCTATATATCTGTTTTGGTACCAATACCATGCTGTTTTGGTTACTGTAGCCTTGTAGTATAGTTTAAGGCCAGGTAGTATGATGCCTCCAGCTTTGTTCTTTTTACTTAGGATTGTCTTGGCTATACAGGCTTCTTTTTGGTTCCATATGAAATTTAAAGTAGTTTTTTCTAATTCTGTGAAGAATGTCAATGGTAGTTTAATGGGAATAGCATTGAATCTAGAAATTACTTTGGGCAGTATGGCCATTTTCACAATATTGTTTCTTCCTATCCGTGAGGATGGAATGTTTTTGCATTTGTTTGTGTCCTCTCTTATTTCCTTGAGCAGTAGTGGTAGCTCTCTTTGAAGAGATTTTTCAAGTCCCTTGTTAGCTGTATTCCTAGGTATTTTTTTCTCTTTGTAGCAACTGTGAATGGGCATTCATTCATGATTTGGCTCTCTGCTTGTCCATTGTTGGTATAAACGAATGCTTGTGATTTTTGCACATTGATTTTGTATCCTGAGACTTTGCTGAAGTTGCTTATCGGCTTAAGGAGTTTTGGGGCTGAGGCAATGGGGTTTTCTAAATATACAATGTCATCTGCAAACAGAGACAATTTGACTTCCTCTTTTGCTATTCGAATACACTTTATTTCTTTCTCTTGCCTGATTGCCCTGGCCAGAACTTCCAATAATATGTTGACTAGGAGTGGTAAGAGAGGGCATACTTGTCTTGTGCAGGTTTTCAAGGGGAATGCTTCCAGCTTTTCCCCATTCAATATGATATTGGCTACATGTTTGTCATGAACAACCCTTATTACTTTGAGATATGATCCATCAATACCTAGCTTATTGAGAGTTTTTAATATGAAGAGATGTTGAATTTTATTGAAGGCCTTTTCTGCATCTATTGAGATAATCATGTGGTTTTTTGTCATTGGTTTTGTTTATGTGATGGATTACGTTTATTGATTTGCATATGTTGAACCAACCTTGCATCCCAGGGATAAAGCCGACTTGATCATGGTAGATAAGCTTTTTGGTGTGCTGCTGGATTCGGTTTGCCAGTATTTTATTTTTTGCATTGATGTTCATCAGGGCTATTGGCCTGAAGTTTTCTTTTCTTGTTGTGTCTCTGCCAGGTTTTGGTATCAGGATGATGCTGGCCTCATAAAATGAGTAAAGGAGGAGTCCTTCATTTTCAACTGTTTAGAGTAGTTTCAGAAGGAAGGGTACCAGCTCCTCTTTGTACCTCTAGTAGAATTCAGCTGTGAATCCAACTGGTCCTGGGCTTTTTTTTTTTTTTTTTTTCCTTGATAGGCTATTAATTACTGCCTCAATTTGAGAACTTGTTATCGACCTATTCAGGGATTCAGCTTCTTCCTAGTTTAGTCTTGGGAGGCTGTATGTGTTCAAGAATTTATTCATTTCTTTCAGATTTTCTAGTTTAATTGTGTAGAGGTGTTTATAGTATTCTCTGGTGGTAGTTTGTGTTTCTGTGGGGTCAGTGGAGATATCCCCTTTATCATTTTTTATTGTGGCTATTTGCGTCCTCTCTCTTTTCTTGTTCATTAGTCTAGCTAGAAGTCTATGTATTTACAGGGCTTAAAACCTAGATGATAGGTGCAGCAAACCACCATGGCACATGTATACCTATGTAACAAACCTGCACATTTTGCACATGTATCCCAGAATTTAGAGTAAAATAAAAATTAAAATTAAAAAGGGAGTTACCCATACACTCATCAACAATGTATATTCTCTTTTTAAAAAAAAATATGTCTCTGCACAGTTGTCAAAAAAGTGTATCTGAGGTTTTTCTATTTTTTCAATTTTTTTTATGTTTGCTCATCTTGGTCCCCTGCCTAAGACAGTCTCCCCTTTACCTCGCTAATTTGTACTCAACTTTCAAGTCCCCAATAAAACATCACTTCCTGCTGGAAGATTTCCCTGATCCCTTTTTCTGGGTTAGGTGGCCCCTTATTCACTTTCATGCCACCCTGTACTTCCTCTACCTACCAATTGTGATCACAGCTTGTTTAATTTTATATCTGTCATCACTAGATCTTAATCTATGTGAGGACAGGGGCTGTGTCTCTCTTGATCCCTCTTTTATGCACAGCAAAATTAGCATAGTGCCTGACAATACATAGTCATTAAATATTTATTGAACCAATGAATAAAAAAGAATCAATCAGAAATGGGATGTTCTGCTGTTTGAAAGTTTACAGCAATAATATGAGTACTCTGTTTCTAGCACCATGCAGGAAAAAATGGCCTCCTACCTATGAATATAAATATCAGGTCAGAATGGAGGACCACTCCTATATCAGAAAGATGAATTCACGAGATTATCATAGCTTTATGACACTGGCCGTTAAGATTATATAAATAACATTCATTTTGCTGACTATACTCTCTAAGTCACTTTTTAGTTATTTAGCTTTTAGGTATAAACTACAGACTTCCCAGATTGAGAATATGCATCTGTCATAAAAGCTGAAATTCTCTTGTCTTTAAAACAATTATATTTTTACTGAAAATTAATAAAATGACATCTGACTTGTGCATCCATCACTCATGAATTTTATTATGAGTACATTCCCAAGATCTCCATGATAACCTCTTCTGCAAGGTGGCAATCACACTCATGTGTTACCAAACACCATTCCCTCTGGAGACTCTCTGATTGTTGGCTTCCTCAAACTACAACAGGCATGACTTTTAAATTGTTGTGGTTTTTATACCAAATTTCTATGTCATTTGACTTTTTAAGATTTCAAATACCTTCTGAAACTCTTCAGGAAGTCACTAACAAACCTCTGTGCTCCAACACATCAATAACCTCCTTTTCTGTAGCCCCTCCCTTAACCTGTCCCTCCAACACACCACTCAGCTTTTAAACTTCCTCCATAGTCGAGGATATCAGGTCTCACCCACAAATGCTCAGGTAGCCCAAACCCAGGTCACTTACCCTGGACTTGTTCTAACCCCTAATTCTTGGGCCATCCCAACCCAAAGAAAGAAGCTAATTCGGGACATGTCCCTTCCCCACACCAAAAAAAAGGACCTCCTCTCCTTCTTGGGCCTTGTGGGATACTTCCAGCTGTAGATTCCCAAATTCAGCTTGTTGGCCAAGCCACTCTACACGGCTTCACATGGGCCCATTCTAGAACCCCTAAACCCAGCTTGCCCCATCAACTCACACTTTAAAAAACTAAAAAATGCCCTTATAACGGCCCTGGCACTGGAACTTCCCAACCCCACCAAGCCCTTTATTCTGTATGTATATTTTGACTAAGGCCTTGCTCTTGGACTACTCTGCCAAATGTACAGCAACGCCCCACAGGCCATTGCATGCCTCTCAAAACAACTGGACTCTGTCATTCAAGGCTGGTCATCCTGCTTAAATACCGTGGGTGTGGCCACATCGCTGGCCTCAGAGGCACAGAAACTCACTCTCTACCAATGCATTACTATATTCATCTTCCCATAGCCTACAGAACCTCACAAGCCATCAATCTCTTCTAATTGTCCCACCATCAAACTTACAGCAGGTACCCACCTTATTCATGGGAAACTGTCTAATCACCTTCCAGAGATGTAAAGCTCTCAACCCAGCCACCCTCCTTCCTGTAAGCACTTCCAACTCTAAGCTCTCTCACTCCTGCCTGGACCTTTTAGACTCCCTCTCCCCTACCACCTTCCAACACATTTCAAAAACCCCTTTTTGGGGAAGACCTACATGGTTCATTAATGGAACCTTTTTTAGGGAGCCATGTTCAGCCATCATTGCTGATATAAACTCCTAAAATCCAATGCTCTCCCACCCCATACTACCTCTCAACGGGCAGAACTCCCTCTCAACAGGTGGAGCTAGCTATCCTAACTAGGGTCCTCACCCTAGCAAAGGAAAAGTGACATCTACACCAATTCCAAATATGCATACCACATCCTATACTCTCATGCCTTAATCTGTCAGGAAAGGGGTTCTCTAAATACAAAAGGAACCTGTATAGGAAATGGCAAACTCATACACAAACTGTTGGAGGTGGCTAAACTACCACTACAGTCCATCATTATTCATTGCAAGGAATACCAAAATGCCATAACCAAGGGGAACTCTCTGGCAAATTTGGCAGCCCAGTAGGCAGCCCTTAAAACTCCATCATTATTGCCCATTTTTCCCAATATACACCCTATATATACCCAGCAGGAACAAACCTCACTTGCCCAGGCTGATGCTACTCAGGAAAAAGTTGTTCTACCTCAATGATAAAATTGCCTTGCCCAAGTTTTAAAAACTTTCTGTACTTTTATATGTTCACAGTCATTTCCATTCCACCCCTACTCCAGCTCTCAAAAACTTACATACAGTCTCCCACCATGGCTTCCAATCTCAAAGATATTACTAAGGCATGTTCCCTTTACACTCAAACTTCCCCTCAAGAAGCTATCAAATCACCTCCTTTCCCCACACACCAGGCCCAAGGACACCTGCCAGGGCAGGACTGGCAAATCAACTTCACACACATGCCCCCCCGTAAAACGAGTCTGATACCTTCTGACAAAGTAGATGCATTCTCTGGGTGGATAGAAGCTTTTCCTGCCACCACTGAAAAGGCACACACTGTCACTTCTATTTTTCTCACCCATATTACCCCTGGTTCAAACTCCCCTCTTCCATCCAGTCAAACAACAGGCCAACATTTGTTTCACAGGTTAACCAACAGCTGGCAAAGGCTCTAAACATTAAATACCCTTCCATATTCCTTATCGCTCCCCCACCCCCAATCTTCAGGTAAAGTTAAATGGACCAACGCCCTTTTAAAACACTAACTAACCAGACTCTTTCTAGAGGTTAAAATGGCCTGGACTTCACCTCTCCCATTGGCCCTCATGCGTTTGCAAGCCATTCCCCCAAAATCCCCTCAGCCTAAGCCCATTTAAACTCTTGTACAAACATTTCTTTATCCTCCAGAATCTCCCTGTATCTTCTTCCCCTTTTATACAAGATACTTGGCTGGCATTACACCTTACTCAACATCTAGTAAGACAGTATGCAAACACTTTCTTGCCCCATCCGGAAAGTCCATCCTCCAGACACTTCTCCCTGTCCCTACAACCAGGGGACTGGGTCTGGATCACAGACTCCTCCTCCTCCCCTCTCCAACCTAAGTGGATGAGTCCTCACCAGGTTATCCTAGCCACTCCCACAAAGGCAAAGATTATATCCTTTCCCCACTCGATATACCATTCCAAACTAAAAAGAGCACCAGATCCACATCCAGAAATGTCCTCCTCCCAAATTTTCCTCCCTCACAGGACCAACCTCACTTCACTTAACAAAAATTCCAGAAGTTGCCAATCCAGGAGGCCATGGTCCATAACACTGTCTGCTTCCAATTTCAAATCTTTTATCTCATACTTTGTTTCAGATCTCTCCTGGTATTCCCTCTCCAAGTCCCTGGATAATCCACTCCAATTTCTCACATTAATCCAGGAGCTATGGCTGAAGAACTTTCCAAAATTTCACTCCTACTCAAATCTCCTTGTTCTCGTTTTGTCTTCTTTGTCTGTGGGATACTCTAAGTCCCCACCCCTAACCTCTGGCAGTTGAGCCCCCTTTGTCAACCTCAAACATCACCTCTTAAATCAGTCACACTCCCGTCTTTCTTCCAACTGTTAAATTTGTTGTCCACACAAATCCAGCAGTTCACAGCCCTTCCTGTTAACCTAACTGCATAAGCCCGGTCTAAAATAAACCTGCATCTCACGTACTCGGCCAATCCATTCCCAAAACCTGTTTATAATCTTGCTTGGCTAAACACCTTTCCCGCAATCTATCAAATCCATCCACATCATCACACAGGGCTGTCACCCTCTTTCGCCTCATGGCCTCTAAGCTGGATTCTATAAAACACCCCTTACTAACCCCTCCCCTCTCTGCTGGCACCCCTCTCCATGTAGTCAACTCAAGGGCATTCCCTGGAGAAACTGCACAAACAATTCCCTCAACTGCAACCTATATCCTTCTGCCCCATCAGGATCTCAACGGCTTAGTTACAAAAACTCATTTATCTCTCTCTCTCCAAAACCAAACAGCCTTCATCTCCTCTCCCACCAACATTCCCTATCAGGCCCTTACAGGGGCTACCCTTGCTGGCAGCTATTCAACTTGGAAAAACAAAAAAGGATGGAACAAAAAGTTTGTTCAGGATTCAACCCCCACCTTGTCATGGCTTTCCACCATAACCTACAACTTTTGTGGGAAGAAGAATCCACAGTGTCTTCTTCCTTTGCAGTGCAAACTCTTAACTCTGCCTACTGGCCAATTGGTCAGGAACATGCACCCTGGTGTTTCAATCTCCAAACATTAACATTTTGCCTAACAACCAAACTATTCAGGTTCCTTTAGTAATCCCTATTTCCTCCTCCTCCACACACACCAAACAGGCTGTACACTTCATTCCCATTAGCAGAACTAAACATCTCTGCTGTGCTGCACTTAGCACCAGGATAGCACGTTGCCCCTTCCTTAGGGCCCCTAATTTTCTTCCTCAAAATGCTAACAACTGGCCCATGTGTATTTGCCTTCATATCCCACTTTACCTCCCAAAGGCTAAACTCCCTTATCCAGACAACACCCAGAAACACATTAATACCATCCTCCTCCTCCGCCAAGTTCGGTATCAACGCCTCAAGGAAAACAACTCTGAAGTCAAACACCCACTACTTCAAAATCCAAACTCTGAGTACAGTGCCCCTACTCAGCAGGAAGCAGCCAGATGATCCACAATGCCCCTCTTCCTTTCATATTAAAGTAAAAGGCAAGAATGTTAGTCCAAACTGCACTACGTTGTAAGCTCCCTGCTATTTTGCAGACCTTGGTCAAAGTGAAACATTTTACAAGGGTTTGGGCCGTGAGAAACATCCTTCCTAACCACATGACCACAAAGCAGACAAAGGCCCAACTAGAAAGACATCCCTATCACATGTTGCTGGACAAAGGTCCATGGAAGACCACGATGACATCCCGCTGGAACAAGGGCCAGAACTGCCTCATCATGGGCACATCTTATCAATATCCTGCCGGGCAGCAAGCCGTACTGCCCAGAGCCCTCCCACCCACACCTATAAATTGCCGCAGCCTGTAGGTAGTGGTGGGCTCTGGCATTAGACTGGTCCCCTTTTCTGTAGGTTTTTGCTGGACATAAAGCCTGCATTTGCTGTTGAGCCGCCCTCTTTCTGTGTGTGTGTCTTTAATCCTCACCTTCCCTTCAAAACCTAACAACTAACAAAGCTCTGTGCTTTTTCTGACTTAGCCAGAATCTATTTTTGATTGTAATTGAATTTGATCTAAACTTGGGGAGGTATTTGAATGTTCTTACTCCTGATCAGGCTGCCATAGTCCCACTTTCACAAGGAGTTTGTAATGTGATTCTATCCTTTATCAAAACTCCTTTTTTTTAATGTAAATTTGCTACTCATGTGTAAGAGGTTATTGCTTTTAACATACCACTAATTTATTTGAAGTAGTTAGGTTTATTGTATGTGCTGGTTTTTAGAAAGGATCAGAAGATATGTTTAGTGGATGAGAGTTTAGTATATGAGACAGAATTTCTTCAGAATGTACATTCTAGGCCATGAAAGTTATAACCGGTCGCTAAGGGAGACTATGGAATGAAAGGCAGTCTGACCTGGAAATAAGGGGAGAGTCTAGAGGAGTAGGCAATATACATAGGAAACATACCAGAATTAGTCCCATTACTAACTTGCTAAGAGACTTTGTACTGGTCACCTAACCTCTCTGAACCTCAGTTTCCTCATCTACAAACCAAGGGAAGTGAACGAAAAGAAAGATAAATTCCCTTCCAGCTTGGAAGCTCTGTGATTCCATGACACAATTTGTCTATCTTTTCAATATCCAATCTCAATTAGTGAAATTTATTTTGGAAATGCCCCTACAATCTACTTAGGATCCCTTCCATTAGACATCAATCTGTGATGTATATTTTTTTGGTCCAGATTTTTTTCCCTGTTCTCTGTGCTTAGTAATATAAGGAAACCCTCACTAGACTTGACTTCAGTTGGTCCATGTTAGCTCTCCCTCCCATCTCCAGCTTTCCTCTTCCCATTCCTTGCCTAGCCTGACCAGCTCTCATTCTTATGTTTTCTGAGCTAACTCTCTACTTCTATCTAAACCAATCTTTAGACCCAGAAGGAGGTCTACGGCAGCACTCAGAATCTCCTTACCAATATTATTCCTACATGTTCACAAAAGCTCTTCCTTTTTATTCTAACCTGAAGGAGGGACCTTACTTGAAGAAAGAGGGAAATAAAACTTAGATTTGTTAAATACCTACTGCTCATCACACTTATATATAATACTCATTACAGCTTTTTCTTGACATATATCCTATTTCACTTTTTTTTTGAAGTTGAAAAAACTGATATTCAGGGATATTAAAGAAATTGCTGAAATCAAGAGGTATTATCAGGAGAGCTGGGATTCAAGCTCCTAGACTGCATGACTTGAGAATTTGTCCTTTTTCTACCAGATCATAGAGTCTCCTATGTTCTGCGAAGCCTCAGAGTTCTGGAGTCTTATTTCAGGGCCCTCCAAGAAAATAGAATAAGAGTTAAGCTCCAGCTCTGTCTTTATTTAGAGGTTATCCAGAACATGTCCAGTAGTATTTGTTTTATAATTCTTACTAGTATTTGATTTGAGGATAAAAGATCCCACTGGTTTAAAAATGTTGGTATAGCACCTGCTAAAGAAACAACACCTTAATGTAGAGCATCATCTTTTTCTACTCATACACATTTATTTTCATAGACACTTGAGGTAATAGTCTCAGATGAAATAACCAAATCTCATCATTTATGTGTACTCAGCTACAATCTGAGAGGTAATGAAACCATAGTAGATACTCAAACTCTGTGCCATTCCTTCTAGAGCTACCTAAATTTAACTATATCAAAGATGTCCTCAGGGTGGTATATTAGGATCCCAAGACACTTATGGTTTGTAAAAATTCTACAGCTGCTGTAGATGTACAATTTTAATTTTATGTTAAATATGCTTAGAGCTACATCGAGTCACATAACCATCTTTTTAAAAAAAATTTTCCTGTACCTGAATCTGCCCTCTTCTTTTCTTTGAGCCAATGAGTCATAATGTGTGAAAATAAAGATCTCCATTGAGGAAGAATGGATGTGCTGCAGGCTGCATGTGTGAAGAATGATAGATAACAAAACATGCTCCTGGCCAGTGTTCTTTGAAGTAGAATGTTTGGCAATTTTGCATTTGGAGGAGGGATAATAATATCTGAAGTTAGCTACAGGGCTTAGAAGTGTCTAGCATCAGAATGGTCAATATGTGAATAGGTAAGGAGGAAGCCAGAAGAAACAGCAGCTTCTTCTGGGGAAATAGATAAGGAGCGAAAACTATCGGACAGCTTCAGACTTGGGAAATGGCCTCTAGGTGTTTGTTGGGCTGGAACTCTGGAGTACTGAGTTTTACTATGTCTGACGCTTTTATAATTGTGTTCTTCATCAAAGAAGCCACACTGGAAATGGAGAGCTAGATTGAGTGATTTGTCTGCTGACTGAAAGTTACTTACAATTTGTCCAGCAACGGCATAGGGAAAGAGATGAACGCCTCCCATTTCCTCCATGGGACTGCTTCACAAAGCTGGAAGATGGCCAGTAGTCACCATTTTGATCCATGCAATCACTAAAAAGGCAGTGCACCACTGAAGGGACATCCCAAGATTCTTAACTGAGGCGTTTTCTTACCCCATGAATATTTACTGCCAGGACCAGTGCCTCTACAGGGGCATAACAAGATATCTCAGACATGGAATGAAATCAAATAAGATTGTATTCGTAGACATCCTCAGCATTGCAAGTGATGCATAAGAGGTATTCACAACAAATTGGTAACTTTCATCTCTGAATTCATTTCAATTTTCTTCTCTGCAAAGTTGAGATGCCTAGGAGACTGTTACATGGAGAGGTCAGTATTCAGTGAGATCGTACTGAAGATATGGCTCAAGTTCAAAACTGAGAAGCAGGTTTATACAAGTGGGAAGCAGTGGAAGTGGAAGACAGCCAGTGGTAACTGTATACTTAGAGGTCATATGTCTTTTCCCAAGGGCTGAGAATCACCCTGCAAGCCTTTAGCTTTCTCACTTCCATTTCAGTTACCAGTTGGCCAGTGACCTGACTATGGACCATGTTTGTTGTATACATTTTACGATAAAATAGGCAGCTAAAAACTTAAGTCACTGGGCCCAGTGTTAGGAAAAGGAGATTTCTTTGAGGACTTATTTCCCTCATAAGTCCCTATGTGCTTTCCCACACATCCCTGACCTGAAATCTAAGCTTTAGTAATTGCTTCAATATCTTCCATTCTCCATCAACAGAAGTGCTAGTGGCTCAGGTCATGGCCTCTTCTCTTCCCTTTTGCTTATAAAGAAGAAAAAAACACACATTTTGGACTTCAATTATGAGTTCCTTCGCTTGACCCTGCTGGCTTTGAAACCATGAAATGATCTCTCTCTCTATGTTTCACAGTTCTCCTTTTAGAAAGAGCAAGTGAGATTCGATTGGAAAGAACATTATGAAAAAAAAAATTGGAACGAAAACTGAAACGGCTTCAAACACCAGATGCCAAAAGAACAAAACTGGTTAATGATCTAATTTTTAAATATATTGCATGCTTTCTAGCAAAGAAAACAGAAGTAGGAAAACAGACAACATAAATATGTCATGATGCCCACCAACTTAAAAAAAACATTGCATTCTAATGGGGCTGGGAGTGGAGGGAATACGGAAAAAAATACAAGTAATGTTATTTGAATCCCTACTATGTGCCAGGTACCTCGACATATATTTTAAATATTACTTCATTATCTGTAACCTCCTCATATAACCTCCCATAACATTCGAGGTTTGAGGAATTTAAGTCTGTTTCAATTTGAGCATTGGGACCTATTAGCTGCCCATAATAAAAGCCGTTTTACTATTCCTTTAAAAATAAAAACGGAAATTCTGTTCAAGAGGATGTGTCAAGAGTCCCCATGTTTAGACATTCACTAAAAGGATTCATGGGACTCAGATATAGTTGTATTCATGGCTAAGATTTATTACAGCAAAGTACTAAGGATAAACAGCCGGATCAGAAGGGGACATATGCATTCAGAGTAATCCATAAGCAGGTTTGCTTAGGCTCTTCCCTCCCATGAGGGGTCATACAGATTACACTTTCCCCAGCAATGAAAATTCAATATGCATATTGTGTGTCTGCTCAAGCAAGCCCATAGAGACTCAGTGCCCAAGATTTTTATTGGAGGCTGTCACATGGACACTCTCTGCCTAATACATACCAAAATTCCAGTCTCCCAAAAGGAACACGGGTATTTAGCATAATCATATTGTTAGTATAGTCTAGGCACAGTCAACCAACCTTATCAGTTAACTGTTGATTGGCACTGCTTTGACAGCCATATTCCCAGATGCCAGCCAAAAATCACCTTGAAAGCAGGACTCTAAAGATAGCTATTGCAGGAGTGCTATGTTAACTCTTCTCTGAACAGATGGTGTAGTAAGTTAATGCTTCCATGTATATTCCTGCCCACTACCACCATCCTTTTCCAAACACATGGAAATGATAGATAAAAATATGAAAAGGTAAAGTAAAAAACATAGCTGGGCTTGAAAAATAATCTTTATGGACCAGAAACAACATTGTAAAGATACAGCAATGTGGTGCTGTAAGTGAGACTGAAGCACAGTATGTAACTACAATGAACCATGAAGAATGCAACAGTATTGGAATAGACTAGAGTATAAAGTCACAAATTTATTTATCGAATATTAGACCTATATTGGAAATTTGTCCATTTGCAAGGCCACTTGCAAATGGAAAAGTTGGTATTATTCAAGTTGAAAGTACTCTTTAGAGTAGTTCACACCCATTATGGCTATTTACTCAGATTGAACCTAAGCAGAATTAAACTACAATTTTAAAACTTAACCAAATGACAGATCTGCTTGATCTCAGAATGCTTGATTTCAGAATCATTTGTTTAGTCCTCAAATGACATCAAATGTCCCACAAGTAGCTTTAAATGCAGCCCTGTCCAATAGAACGTTCTAAGATAATGAAAATGTTCTTGCTGTCCAATATAGTAGCTACTAGCCACATATGACTATTGAACATTTGAAACGTGGTTAGTATGACTGAGAAATTGAATCTTTATTTTATTTTAATAGTTATATGTAGATAGTGAGTTCTATATTGGAAACACATTTTCTAATGGGTTCACTGCCTTGCTTACTCCTTTCAAAGGAGCTTCTTTCCAAATGTTTTTGACAGAGCTGTTGATTTTGAGAGATTGAGAGAGAGAGAGAGAGCATGTCTTGGGCAGAGACAGCAACACCATTTACAAATGTATATACCCAATTATCAGAAAGAGAAATCTCAGCAGTGTTTTTGATCATCCTAACTTAGCTCACCCATCATCTCTTCACATTTGTAACTTGAATCATTGAAAAAATCTAAATCATATCTCATCAATTTAAGTGGAGGGGCCAAGTGAAATTTGTTGAGTATCTAACTTCTTGATAATCTCACTAAGTTAGCTTTCTCCTTAAAAAGAAATAAAAGGAGGAGGAGGTAGTGGTGGTTGCAATATCTAGCAGAATCTGTATTATGTATGAAGAATGGCTCAAGTTATAGTTTACTTACTGGATTTCACTTTTAAAAAACAGCATGGACTATTTTCCATTTTTGCCTATGAATTTATATTGTTGTGAAACTAAAGACTCATCAGGACACCATCTGAATTCTAAAAATGGTATTGACATGCTGAAATGTTAGGCTAGGTCATGATGAGTAAGCTTCAGGCAGTGATACTCATTTGCTCATTAACTTCATGATATGTACTGAATGTCTCCATTGTGCAAGTCACTGTGCTAAGTCCAATGGATGGTATAAAGGTAAATCCCTGACCTCAAATAATTCTGATCAAGAACCAGCACTGGGAGTAAGCCAACCTTTAAAGACATGTTAACACAGCATACTCCTGACCGGATTTTGTAAGTCTAAAATTATTTTTAAAATTAACAGTTTGTTAAAAATAGGTATTGAAGGATAAGCGGGTTTGTCTAAAGCCCCTGACAGTTCTCTCTAGGTTGACTGGCAATCAGTTAGCTGAGACTAGGGGCTGCCCTCCCCACAGAAGGAAGGTTTACACCTGACTTCAATGTCTCCCAAAGACTCTAGTAATTCCTATAAGCAGCTGGCACTCAAGCCCAGACTATTTGGCAGTCTATCTCAAAATATATGTCTCCAGTGGCAAGGCTACTCTAACACTTGGCACCATAAAAATGTACAGCAAAGGGGTGGAAACCCCCTTCTAGATACAATCCTGTCCCCAGGATGTGTCCAGCTGTGATCAGGAACACTATTTTGAGAGGCCAGGAGACCTGTGCATCTTCTGACCCTTCTTTTTGTGAATTCCAGTCTGTGCTATGTTCATACAAGCCATTTCAAAAAATAATACTACGGAAATGCCTTCATACTTTATTTTTTAATTTTCCACTTTGGATATCTCCATGTTTTTTTACTAACATAAAAGTTTGAATAGTCTACCTTTTGAAAGTTAAAAATCAAAGGAAGTGGGGAGGAAGGGGGTGGACAAGGAACTGAATAGAACATAGATTTGAATATGTAAAGATAAATCTAAAAGTATAGATCAGTTAGTGTTTCAATTCCAAAACCAGTTTTTAAATTGTCATTCTAACTTTAATGTATGTGGAATTTGTGCAAACGAGTATAAATATTTAGACATGCTTATTTAAAAAGTATTTACTTATACAAATAAATTTCAACAACATCCTCAATAATTTTAAATGCCTGGATGTATTTTTATAAGCAAATATTATAATTATAGATTTAAAGGATCCATTAATTTGCGTGCAGAAACTTAGGGGTTAGGGTAAAATCACTTTAAATACAGAAAAGTTCAAATTTTGGAAAATGTCTGTAGAAAGCTGTCACTTTCCAGATATTAGTCTGTGTACTTAATGAGGAACATAGCTTGCCTTCACAATTTTAACGGCAACCTGAGGTTTTTACACATTGGTATAGACAAGCCTATGCAAGACCTTCTCACATCGAGAACAGGTTTTTAAATAATGTGTGAAAATTCTGATGTTGTAATATAGTTAGTACTCTCACATGACAAATAAGAGAAGAAAAATCAATTCCCACCCTAAGAATGAAAGAGTAGTCCTGCAGGGGCAATATACCAACTGAATGAACAATTTCAAATTTGGGCAATAGACTTTTTGGAAGAACAAATTTATATCCTTTGTGAAAATGCAGGGCTCAGAGTTTCTTCAAATAGTTTCACAGGCAAAAATCAGTAAATTTCTTTGGAGAGGGGAAAAAGAAATAGGCAAAGCAGTCAAAGGCAAAGCTGTGCCTGAATCTTTTATATTCCCCCTTCCCTAAGGCTTCCCAGAGCCCATATGACAATTATTTTCCTCCTCCATCTTTTCATAAGAAGATATATTTTCTAGAAAAGTATTTTCAACAAAAATGAATGTAATCATCTTCATTTTTATTAATGATACATAATATTACATCACCATTTTTTGAGCTATTTGGATTAAAAAATGTTTTATGGCCATACCACCCAGAGTAATTTATAGATTCAATGCTGTCCCCATCAAGTTATCATTGACTTTCTTCAAAGGATTAGAAAAAAGTACTTTAAATTTAATATGGAACAAAAACAGAGCCCATATAGCCAAGACAATCCTAAGAAAAAGAACAAAGCTGAAGGCATCTACGCTACCTGACTTCAAAACTATACTACAAGGCTACAGTAACCAAAACATCATGGTACTGGTACAAAAACAGATATATAGACCAATGGAAGAGAAAAGAGACCTCAGAAATAACACCACATATGTACAACTATCTGATCTTCTACAGACCTGACAAAAACAAACAAACAATGGGGAAAAAATTCCCTATTTAATAAATGGTGCTGGGAAAACTCGCTAGCCATATGCAGAAAACTAAAACTGGACCCCTTGTTTACACCTTATGCAAAAATTAACTCAAGATGGATGAAAGACTTAAATGTAAAACCCAAAACCATAAAAACCCTAGAAGGAAACTTAGGCAATATCATTCAGAACATAGGCATGGGCAAAGACTTCATGACTAAAACACCAAAAGCAACGGCAACAAAAGCCAAAATTGACAAATGGGATCATATTAAACTGAAGAGATTCTGCACAGCAAAAGAAACTATTGTCAGAGTGAACAGGCAACCTAAAGAATGGGAGAAAAGTTTTGCAATCTACCCATCTGACAAAGGTCTAATATCCAGAATCTACAAGGAACTTAAACAAATTTACAAGAAAAAAACAACCCTATCAAAAAGTGGGCAAAGGATATGAACAGACACTTCTCAAAAGAAGACATTTATGCAGCCAACAAACAGGAAATAAAAGCTCATCATCACTGATCATTAGAGAAATGCAAATCAAAACCACAATGAGATACCATCTCATACCAGTCAGAATGGCAATTATTAAAAAGTCAGGAAATAATCAATGATGACAAAGCTGTGGAGAAATAGGAACACTTTTATACTGTTGGTGAGAGTGTAAATTAGTTCAACCATTGTGGAAGACAGCGTGGCAATTCTTCAAGGATCCAGAACCAGAAATACCATTTGACCCAGCAATCCCATAACTGGGTATATACCCAAAGTATTATAAATCATTCTACTGTAAAGACACATGCACACATATGTTTACTGCAGCACTGTTTACAATAGCAAAGACTTGGAACCAACCCAAATGTGCATCAATGATAGACTGGATAAAGAAACTATGTCACATATACACCGTGGAATACTATGCAGCCATAAACAAGAATGAGCTAATATCCTTTGTAAGGACGTGGATAAAGCTGGAAACCATCATTCTCAGCAAACTAACACAGGAACAGAAAGCCAAACAGTGCATGTTCTCACTTATAAGTGAGAATTTAGCAATAAGAACACACAGACACAGGGAGAGGAACAACACACACTGGGGCCTGTCGGGAGATGGAGGTCAAGGGGAGGGAGAGCATTAGGACAAATACCTGATGCATGTGGGGCTTAAAACCTAGATGACGGGTTGATAGGTGCAGCAAACCACCATGGCACAGTAGTTTTTTCTAATTCTGTGAAGAAAGTCAGTGGTAGTTTGATGGGAATAGCATTGAATCTACAAATTACTTTGGGCAGTAGGGCCATTTTCACAATATTGGTTCTTCCTATCCATGAGCATGAAATGTCTTTCCATTTGTTTGTGTCCTCTCTTATTTCCTTGAGCAGTAGTTTCATGTCCCTTGTAAGTTGTATTCCTAGGTATTTTATTCTGTTTGTAGCAATTGTGAAGGGGAGTTCATTCATCATTTGGCTCTCTATTTGTCTATTGTTGGTGTAAAGGAATGCTTGTGATTTTTGCACATTGATTTTGTATCCTGAGACTTTGCTGAAGTTGCTTATTAGCTGAAGAAGTTTTGGGGCTCAGATGACGGAGTTTCTAAATATAGAATCACATCATCTGCCAACAGAAACACTTTGACTTCCTCTCTTTCTATTTGAATATGCTTTATTTCTTTCTCTTGACTGATTGCCCTGGCCAGAACTTCCAACAATATGTTGAATAGGAGGGGTGAGAGAGGAGATCCTTGTCTTGTGCCAGTTTTCAAAAGGAGTGCTTCCAGTTTTGACCATTCAGTATGATATTAGCTATGGGTTTGTCATAAATAGCTCTTATTATTTTGAGATATGTTCAATACCTAGTTTACTGAGAGTTTTTAACATAAAATATCTATTTGATTCTTTTATATATATAGCAATTCTTTGATGAGGTCTTCCATCTTTTTTGTTTTTTTAGAGACAAAGTCTCGCTCTATGCTAGAGTGCAATGGCGTGACCTTGGCTTACTGCAACCTCTGCCTCCTGGGTTCAAGTGATTCTCCTGCCCCAGCCTCCCGAGTAGCTGGGACTACAGGTGTGTGCCACCATGCCCAGCTAATTTTTTTGTATTTTTAGTAGAGATGGGATTTCACCATGTTGGCCGGGATGGTCTCAATCCCTTGACCTCATGATCCGCCCACCTTGGTATCCCAAAGTGCTGGGATTATGGCATGAGCCACCGCATCCGGTCCTTCCATCTCTTCATCTATTTCGTTCATCTTTCCCTCTATCTTGGGGGCATATTATAACGTCCTTCTTCTACTAATTCCAATAGCTAAATCACCTGTTCATCTCTTTCTGTTGTTGTGTTGATTTTTATTGTTGTTTTTTAATCTTAGCTTTTAGGCTGTAGTCCTGTATCTTGGCATGCCTAGGAATATTTTATTTAATGTTAGGTATTATCTTTAAAGAGAGAGAGAGAGTCTACATGAATTATTTTTCTTTCCTCTACTACTGAGTTGAATCAGAACTGGTTGGCAATTCTGATAAGGCTTCATTTTCCTTTTCCTTTAGTTCACCTCTGCTCTTAAGGTGTGAGCTTCCTAGGTTTCAGAGTTGAGATTAGTGCATTCACCAGGGCCATTTCACTTGGTAGTTCCTAAACTCTAATCTTTCCACATCAGTGCCTTGAAGCTGCTAACATAACTTGCTTTGTTTTTCAGAGGCTTTCTGCTTGGTTTCATGGCCTCCTGCCTCTTGTAGTTTCAAAATTCAACAAATATATTAAAACAGAAATGAGCCTTTATCAGGCTCAGTTCTCCACACCTCCCTTCTCTTTGAGGTCTTGGACCCCAAAGTCTCCAATTTTGCCTCTCCAGCCCCACAAGATTTGCCAAAACTCTACTGGTTACTTCAACCCTCAACACAGTCCCTCTGCCTAGGAAAATCATGGGTTCTCAGCCTCTTGCCCTGTACCCCCAATAAGCAAATGTCCCCAGGAAGCAAATGTGGCTGCAGAAGGTTAGATCACCTGTCTGCAGTTCCCCTTTCTCCACAATCTTGGCCCTTGTAGACCTGGCTACTTTAACAGCTCTCTAATGTCTTTAAAGAGATTTTTAAATTAGCATTTTTAATTATCTTCAGTGATAGCAATGATCTGCAATAAGCTACTCCACCAAAACTACCAACAGAAATCTTTCTTGAATTTTTCCCACCATATCTTTAATTCATAACAAAGACAAAAATATATGAGTTTAAAATATTTTTAAACAAATAATAAATGATGTATAATGAAAAATAAGATGTAAAAGACTTCTATCAATTAATTTTTTATATTGTTTATATGTATTTTTGATTATTAACTTATATCAAGTTCTATTTGTTATATTTATCAAAACTGTCAGCAATTACAGTTCTTACTCAGAAACACAAAGCCACATGTAGTTGTTTTTCCTTCCTATTGCACTAGTCTTTGCAACTGAGAAGTGTGGATTTTCTTAATTTTCTACCTTTTGGAATAATTCCAGGAGACTACTTATATTTGCTTTTTCTTGGCTCCCTTAGATCTCTCTAATTTTGTGATACTTTATTCATTCATTTCATTATGTGAGTAATTTAGTTTGAATTTGAATGGTTTTCACTGAAATTGCATCAATGTCCTTTTTCAGTTTACAAGTAAAAGAATAATTGATTATTGAAGCAATAAAATAATGAAATACCACATGTGCCATTATGAGTTCATAAAAAATAGGTATTTCTTTAGGTACTTTTGTATTAATAGGTACTTATTTTGAAGCACATGGGATTATTCTGCTTATATGGTTTATGCTGTGCAATAAACATAAGTGCAGTCTATTTAAATTCTTCACTGACAATTTCATATAGAAATTGAGCTTGAATAGAACTTTAGAAATAATAATGTTACTTTAATATTGCCTTTTGAGCAATAATAACTAACTTTTTTGCTTATAATCATTTGCAAACCAATAATAGTTTAAATATTAAGAATTGACATATATTGTTGGCTACTAATTAACTCAAAACTCACATGACATTCTTCAGAGCATAATTAGATTAATATGCTGAAAATATTCACACAGAAGCTAATTATTTTTCTTTATTGCCCATTTAACATGCATGAGCTTAAAGAGACGGGTAGAAAAAGTCTTTTGTCAAGGAAAGAAAGCAACAGCTCTTAGCCTCATGTAACTTCTCATTTACAGAACCATAAATACCAATATAAATGGACTTTTCCCCTTTGAAGAACTTTCCAACCCCTAAGACCATCCCTATCTCCCCTAACAAACACACATCCACATACACTTTTGGGAGGAGCAGTACCAACTAACAATTTATACTAGACTGGCTAAAACCATGACAAACTTAAGTGTTTTCTTAAACTATTGAAAGAAATCAGAGAAAACTGCTGTATTTTCCAAGTAACATTTCTCCCTAGTTTTTCATTTACCTGAGCCTTTGGGAATATGGACAGAATTTTTTTTTCAGAAAGGCTGTGGAAAGACTTACATTTTTAAAATGGCTGGTGCTTATGCTCAAGTGGAATATTAGTTGGGGGACAGTATTGTCCTTCATTCAAGCAAAGAATTCTCAGGTTACAAGAGACCTTATGAGTCATCTACTCTAATCACCCATCTGAGGCTGAAATGCTCTCCTCAGCTTGTTCAACATGTTACCCAGCTGTCAATTCCAGTGAGTAGAAATGTTTGTCTCCCAAAGCAGTTTAGGACATCCTTAGACCATAAACTGAAATCTCCCAGAAGCTTTTTACTGGCCCTCACTAAAACTCTTCCAACAATATAAAATAAGACTCTCCCATATGCACTCTTTTAGTTAATTGAAGACCTCTATACTATCAGACCTAAGCTTTCTCCTCCCCAACTATTACCCATTTGACATAGTTTTAAGTTTTTCTTCAACTAAATATTTAAGTGTCACTGGATTGGAAAGTATTATTTTTGGAGCAGACGGATATTTAAATAATTTCTCAACATACTTCTACAAAAAGAACTTTGAGGAAGCCTCTATAGAGGAAAATAAGCCTTGATGAGAGTATTAGTCAGGGTACTCTACAGGGACAGAACTAATAGGATATATGTATATATGAAGGGAAGTTTAATTAAGGAGTATTGACTCACACGATCACAAGGTGAAGTCCCACAAGAGGCCATCTGCAAGCTGAGGAGCAAGGAAACCAGTTTGAGTCCCAAAATCTCAAAAGTGGGGAAGCTGACAGTGTAGCCTTCAGTTTGTGGCCAAAGGCCCAAGAGCCCCTGGCAAACCACTAGTGTAAGTCCAAGAGTCAAAAAGCTGAAAAACTTTGAGTCTGATGTCTAAGGGCAGGAAGCATCCAGCACAAGAGAAAGATCAAGGCCAGAAGACTCAGCAAGTTGGCTTCTCCCATCTTCTGCCTACTTTATTCTAGCCATGCTGACAGTTGATTAGATGTTGCCCACCCAGATTGAGGGGTGGGTCTGCCTCTCCCGTCCAGTGACTCAAATGTTAATCTCCTTTGGCAACACCCTTACAGACACACCCAGGAACAATACTTTGCATGCTTCAATTCAATCAAGTTGATGTTTAATATTACCTATCACATTGAGTGACTAGTAATTGTTCATTCATTCATATGTTTAACAACACAGGAGAGCATCTATTATGGGCAAGGCTGTGCAAGGTGCTGAGAATTCAGAAATAAGATGAAAAAAGTATTTGTTGGCTGGATAAGTGAAAGAAAAATTGGATGGATAAGACATAGCATATGCCCTCAAAAAACTCACAGTCCAGGAAATGTCAGTTCAAAAATTTCTTAATACCTTTTACACTTACGTATTAATTCACACTGCTATAAAGATATATCTGAGACTGGGTAATTTACAAAGAAAAAAAGTTTAATCATTTCACAGTTCCACGGGTTGTACAGGTTTCTGCTTCTGGGGAGGCCTCAGGAAACTTACAATCATGGTAGAGGGGCAAAGGGGAAGCAAGCTTCTCTTACATGGCCAGCAGGGAGGAAGAGAGTGAATGTCGAGTTGCTACACACTTTCAAACAATCAGATTTTGTGAGAACTCTATCACAAGATAGCAATAGGGAAACGGTGATTAACAATTAGAAACTGCCCCCATGATCCAGTCACCTCTCACCAGTCCCCACCTCCAACACTGGGGATAACAGTTCAATATGAGATTTGGGTGGGGACACAGAGCCAAATTATATCATTCCACCCCTGGTCCCTCCAAAATCTCAAGTCCTCCTCACATTTCAAAACACAATCATGCCTTCCTAACAGTACCTCAAAGTCTTAACTCATTCCAGGATTAACTTTAAAGTCCACAGTCCAAAGTCTCATCTGAAACAAGGCAAGTCCCTTCTGCCTATGAGCCTGTAAAATCAAAAACAAGTTAGTTACTTCCAAGATACAATGGAAGTACAAGCATTGGATAAGTGCTCCTGTCCCAAAAGGAGCTCCATTGACTGAAACAAAGGGGCTACAGGCCCCATGAAAGTCCAAAACCCTGTCATTAAATCTTAAAGCTCCAAAATAATCTCCTTTAACTCCGTGACTCACATTCAGGACGCACTGATGCAAGGGGTGGGCTCCCAAGTCCTTGGGCAGCTCTACCCCTGTGGCTTTGCAGGGTACAGCCCCTGCAGCTGCTTTCATGAACTGGCGTTGAGTGCCTGCAGCTTTTCCAGGCACATTGTACAAGCTGTTAGTGGATCTACCATTCTGGGGTCTAGAGGATGGTGGCCCTCTTCTCACAGCTCCACTAGGCACTGTGTAGGGGCTCCAACCCTGTGTTTCCTTTCCACATTGCCCTCATAAAGGTTCTCCATGAGGGCTCTGCCCCTGCAGCAGACTTCTGCCTGGACATCCAGGTGTTGCCATACATCCTCTAAATTCAAGGTGGAGGCTCCCAAGCCTCAGCTCTTGCCCACTGCATGCCTGAAGGCTTAACATCACATGGAAGCTGCCAAGCTTACATGTGCCAAGCACATGTAAGCTTGCAGCTTACACCCTGTGGAGCAGCAGCCTGCGATGTATCTGAATCCCTTCTAGCCACAGCTGGAGCTAGGGCAGCTGGGATGCAGGGCCATGTCCTGAGGCTGCACAGAGCGGCAGAGCCCTGGGCCTGACCCACAAACCATTTTTCCTTCCTAGGCCTCCACGCCTGTGATGGGAATGGTTGCCACAAAGGTCTCTGAGATGCCTTGGAGTAATTTCCCATTGTCTTGGCTATCACTCTTCAGCTACTGTTTACTTATGCAAGTTTCTGCAATGGGCTTGAACTCCTCCCCAGAAAATAAGTTTTTCTTTTCTACAACATGGTCAGGCTCGAATTTTCCAAACTTCTATACTCTGCTTCTGTTTCAAATATAAGTTCCAATTTCGGGTAATCTCTTTGCATACACATATGAGAGGACACTGTTAAAAGCAGCCAGGTAACATCTTGAATGCTTTTCTGCTTAGAAATGTCTCCCACCTGATACCCTAAATGATTTATCTCTGGCTCAAAGCTCCACACATATCTAGGGTACAGGCAGAATGCCTCCAGTCTCTTTGCTAAGGCATAGCAAAAGTGACCTTTACTCCAGTTCTTGAAAGTCTCTTATCTCCATCTGAGACCACCTCAACCTGGATTTCATTGTCCATATAACTATCAGCATTTTGGTCACAACCATTCAACAAGTCTCTAGGAAGTTTCACACTTTCCCTCATCTTCCTGTCTTCTTCTGAGACCTCCAAACTGTTCCAGCTTCTGCTCTTTACCCATTGCCAAAGTTGCTTCCACATTTTTAGGTATCTCTGACAATGCTCCCTTCTCTGGTACCAATTTTCTGTATTAGTTTATTCTCACACTGCTACAAAGACATAGCTGAGAATGGCTAATTTATAAAGTAAAGAGTTTTGATTGGCTCATAGTTCTATGGGCTGTACAGGTTTTTGCTTCTGGGGAGGCCTCAGGAAACTTACGATCCTGGTGGAAGGGTAAAGGGGAAGCAAGCTTGTTTTACATGCCCAGCAGGAGGAGGAAGAGAGCAAAGGGATAGGTGCTACATACTTTCAAACAACCAGATCTTGTGAGAACTCTATCACAAGACAGCAGTAGGAGGACGGTGCTAAGCCATTAGAAACTTCCCCCATGATCCAATCACCTCCCACCAATCCCCACCTGCAACACTGGGGATAACAATTCAACGTGAGATTTGGGTGGAGACACAGAGCCAACCCATATCAACTTAAAATATTCTAAAATATTCTGAATTATCACTCAAGGGTTTACAAAATTTTACATTTAAATTAGTAAGCATACTTATGTTTAATGACTTAGGAATATTTCCACAGTATGATTCAGAAAAAGAAATGTTCAGATTAATTTAATCTTCTGGTAACCAGTTTACTGAATTATGCAAATCACTAATGTAGCCTCAGAAAATATGAAATGCTATTTATTGGCACCATATTTGGAATGCAGTACTCAGCACTTCCCAGAAGTTCCATCCTCTGTGAACAGAACCTGTGTGTTTGCTTTCTATATTTGGCATCAGTGAGTTTCAGAAAAAGATCCTCCACAAAATCAATGAGAAAACATTTTGTTTTAAGTTATAACTTCTTAATTTTCTCAATTATATTTCACTAAAGCTGAGAAAAAGTAACAAGAGGAGAAGTCACTTTGAAAAGCAGTCTGGGAGCTCTTCAAATAGTTATATATAGAAATCCCATGACCCAGCAATTCTAGTTTTAGGTATATACTCAAGAAATATTAAAATATATGTCCACATAAAAACATATACATGAATGTTTATAGCAGCATTATTCATAATAGACAAAAGTTGAAAACAAACCAAATGCCTATCAACAGATGAATGGTTTAAAAACTGTGGTATAGTCGTACAATGGAATATTATTTGGCCATAAAAAATAATGAAGCACTGATAGCTATACCATGCATGAACTTTGAAAACATAATGCTAAGTGAATGAAGCCAGTCACAAAAGACTGCCTATCACATATTATATCACTCCATTTATATGAAATGTCCAGAATAGGCAAATCTACAGAGAAAGGAAGTATAAATTAATGATGTCTTAGGGTTGGTGGTGTAGAAGATAGGGTGTGATAGCTAAAGGGTATGGAGAAGTTTTATGAGGTGATGAAAATGCTTTAAAATGAACTGTGGTGTTGGTTGCACACATCCGCAAATATACTAAAATACATTGAATTGTGCAGTTTAAATGAGTGAATTGTGTAGTATATGAATTACATGTCAATGGAATTATTACAAAAATGAAAAAAATCATTGAAAACCAGACATTTTCCATGTTGCAATATGATAACTCAGTCAACAAGATCCTTCATTTTTCCCAGGATTTTTCTTTTTTTTGGAAGGGAGGGTTCTTTGTTGTTGCTATGGGTTGTAGTTGTTTGTTTGCTTAGTAATAACTGAATGATTTTTAAGACAGTATTTTTTTGTCATGTGTGGTTGTGAATATTCTGTAACTTTTTGTGGCTTTTAAAAAATTTATGTTATTAAAAAAGTTTTGGATATATAATAGTTGTGCCTATTATAGCATACATGTGATATTTTGATATGAGCATACTACCTGAAATGATCAGTTTGGGGTGACTGGGATATCCTCACATGGGCATTTGTCATTTCTTTGTGTTGAGAGCATTCCAGATTTTCTAAGTATTTTGAAATATACAGTATGTTATTATTAGCTACAGTCTCCTTATTTTGCTACCAAACACTGGATTTTATTCCTTTTATCCAGCTGTATTTTTGTACCCATTAACAAACCCTTTTTTATCTATTCCTTCCAACTACCTTTCCCATCCTTCATTCAGATTTCAAGATCTAATTTTCTTCTTTAGAGAAGAAAACATATGTTATATAAATATGTAATAGAAATGACAGCCCTTGATTATTTAAAGTCTTTGTTGTCACTAATCTCTCTGATTATGCCAGATTTATATTACTGCTTTTGTTTTAATATCTTGATATACAGGACCACTGTCAGGACATATTCTTGGCATTTCAGTCTGTAATTGCCCTCATTTACAGACCATAAAACCAATGTGTGTGTTATGCTAATTTCCAACTATGTCTTCTTTATATATGCATTTCAGATATTAGGAAATACTATAACAGTATACTCAAGATTCCTCTGTATTCTTTGTGAGATAGAATAAAATAAATGATTCATTCATCACTTGACTCCAAAGCCACCACTTTGATTTGTAAACCACAGGGGATTTTTGTATTAGTGTTTGCTCATAGCCAGTTTCCAGTTTTCAAAAAAATTGATCTAGATACTTGCTTTTACTTAATTCACACTTTTCAAGGGAACAGGCCACAGTTCCGTTTGAGCACTAATATTCTGAAAAATGTTTAACCAGCTATTGCTTTAAAATATATTAGAAAGGTACAATAAAGCAAGAAACAAATGAAGGAATACTAGAGAAAGGAAAGAAAGAATGAATGAAAGATAAAAAGACATGGGGTGGCTGGCAAGATGGCTGCATAGGAACAGCTGTGGTCTGCAGCTCTCAGCAAGATCAACACAGAAAGTGGGTGATTTCTGCATTTCCAACTGAGATACCTGACTCATCTCACTTGGAATGGTTAGACAGTGGGTGCAGCCCACAGAGGGTGAGCCAAAGCAGGGTGGGGTGTTGCCTCACCTGGGAAGCCCAAGGGGTTGGGGAATTCCCACCCCTAGCCAAGAGAAGCTGTGAGGGACTGTGCCTTGAGGAACACTCAAGCCCGGATACTGCACTCTGGCCCAGATACTACTCTTTTCCCATGGTCTTCACAACCCACAAACCAGGAGATTCCCTCAGGTGCCTACACCACCAGGGCCCTGGGTTTCAAGCACAAAACTGGGTAGCTGTATGGGCAGACACCGAGCTAGCTGCAGGAGTTTATTTTCATACCTGACTGGCCCCTGGAATGCCAGTAAGACAGAACCACTCACTCCCCTGGAAAGGGAGCTGAAGCCAGGGAGCCAAGTGGTCTAGCTCAGCAAATTCCACCCCCACGGAGCCCATCAAGCTAAGATCCACTCGCTACTAGCACCGCAGTCTGAAGTCACACTCAAACTTGGTGGGGGGAGGGGCATCCGCCATTATTGAGGCTGAGTAGGCGGTTTTCCCTTCACAGTGTAAACAAAGCCTCCAGGAAGTTCAAACTGGGTGGAGCCCACCATAGTTCAGCAAAGCTTCTGTAGCCAGACTGCCTCTCTAGATTTCTCCTCTCTGGACAGGGCGTCCCTGAAAGAAAGGCCGCAGCCCCAATCAGGGGCTTATAGATAAACTCCCATCTCCCTGGGACAGAGCACTTCGGGGGAGGGGCACCTGTGGGCGCAGGTTCAGCAGACTTAAACATTCCTGCCTGCTGACTTTGAAGAGAGCAGCGGATCTCCCAGCATAGTGCTTAAGCTCTGCTAAGGGATAGACGACCCCCTCAGTTGGGTCCCTGACCCCAGTGCCTCCTGACTGGGAGACACCTCCCAGCAGGAGTCAACAGACACCACATACAGGAGAACTCTGGCTGGCATCTGGCAGGTGCCCCTCTGGGATGAAGCTTCCAGAGGAAGGAACAGGCAGCAATCTTTGCTGTTCTGCAGCCTCTGCTAGTGATACCCAGGCAAACAGGGTCTGGAGTGAACCTCCAGCAAAATCCAGCAGACCTGCAGCAGAGGGGCCTGACTGTTAGAAGGAAAACTAACAAACAGAAAGAAATATCATCAACATCAACAAAAAGGACATCCACACAGAAACGCCATCCAAAGTTCACCAACATCAAAAACCAAAGGTAGATAAATCCACAAAGATGAGGAAAAGCCAGGGAAAAAGGCTGAAAATTCCAAAAACAAGAACACCTCTTCTCCTCCAAAGGATCACAACTCCTTGCCAGCAAGGAAACAAAACTGGATGGAGAATGAGTTTGATGAATTGACAGAAGTAGGCTTCAGAAGGTGGTAAAAACAAGCTCCTCTGAGCTAAAGAAGCGTGTTCTAACCCAATGCAAGGAAGCTAAGAACCTTGAAAAAAGATTAGAGGAATTGCTAACTAGAATAACCAGTTTAGAGAAGAACGTAAATGACCTGATGGAGCTGAAAAACACAGCACGAGAACTTTGTGAAGCATACACAAGTATCAATAGCCAAACTGATGAAGTGGAAGAAAGGATATCAGAGATTGAAGATCAAGTTAATGAAATAAAGCGTGTAGTGAAGATTAGAGAAAAAAAGAATGAAAAGGAATGAATAAAGCCTCCAAGAAATATGGGACTATGTGAAAAGACCAAACCTACGTTTGATTGGTGTACCTGAAAGTCACGGGGGGAATGGAACCAAGTCAGAAAACACTCTTCAGGATATTATACAGGAGAACTTCCACAACCTAGCAAGACAGGCCAACATTCAAGTTCAGGTAATACCGAGAATACCACAAACATACTCCTCAAGAACAACCCAAGATACATAATTGTCAGAATCATCAAGGTTGAAATGAAGGGAAAAATATTAAGGGCAGCCAGAGAGAAAGGTCGGGTTACCCACAAAGGGAAGCCCATCAGACTAACAGCAGATATCCTTGCAGAAACCCTACAAGCCAGAAGACAATGGGGGCCAGTATTCAACACTCTTAAAGAAAACAATTTTCAAGCCAGAATTTCATGTCCAGCCAAACTAAGCATCATAAGTGAAAGAGAAATAAAATCCTTTACAGACAAGCAAATACTGAGGGATTTTGTCACTACCAGGACTACCTTACAAGAGCTCCTGAAGGAAGCACTAAACATGGAAAGCAAAAACCAGTACCAGCTACTGCAAAAACATACTAAATTGTAAAGACCGTCGACACTATGAAGAAACTGCATCAACTAATGGGCAAAATAACCAGCTAGCATCATAATGACAGGCTAAATTCACATATAACAATATTAACCTTAAATGTAAATGGGCTAAATTCCCAAATTAAAAGACACAGACTGGCAAATTGGATAGAGTCAAGACCCATCGCCGTACTGTATTCAGGAGACCCATCTCATGTGCAAAGACACACATAGACTCAAAATAAAAGGATAGAGGAATATTTAACAAGCAAATGGAAAGCAGAAAAAAAAAAGGCAGGGGTGCCATCCTTGTCTCTGATAAAACAGACTTTAAACCAACAAAGATCTAAAAAGATAAAGAAGAGAATTCCATAATGGTAAAGGGATGCATGCAACAAAAAGAGCTAACCATCCTAAATATATAATAACCCAATACAGGAGCACCCAGATTTATAAAGCAAATTCTTAGAGACCTACAAAGAGATGTAGACTACCATACAGTAATAGTAGGAGACTTTAACACCCCACTGTCAATATTAGATCAACGAGACAGAAAATTAACAAGGATATTCAGGACTTCAACTCAGCTCTGGACCAAGCAGACCTAATAGACATCTACAGAACTATCCACCCAGAATCAATGGGATATACATTCTTCTCAGCACCACATCGCATTTATTCTAAAATTGACCACATAATTGGAAGTAAAACACTCCTCAGCTAATGCAAAAGAACAGAAATCATAACAAACAGTCTCTCAGACCACAGTGCAATCAAATTAGAACTCAGTATTAAGAAACTCACTCAAAACCACACAACTACAGGGAAACTGAACAACCTGCTTCTGAATGACTACTGGGTAAATAACAAAATTAAAGCAGAAATAAAGAAGTTCTTTAAAACCAACGAAAACACAACACCCCACAATCTCTGGGACACAGCTAAAGCAATGTTAAGAGGGAAACATAGCACTAAATGCCCACAGGAGAAAGCAGGAAAGATCTAAAATCAACACTGTAACATCACAATTAAAAGAACTAGAGAAGCAAGAGCAAATAAATTCAAAAGCTAGCAGAAGACAAGAAACTTCAGTTCTGCTTCAGCAGAACTGAAGGAGATAGAGACACGAAAAACCCTTCAAAAAATCAATGAATCCAGGAGCTGGATTTTTGAAAAGATTAACCAAACAGACCACTAGCCAGACTAATAAAGAAGAAAAGAGAGAAGAATCAAATAGACACCATAAAAAATGATAAAGGGGAGATCACCACTGAGTCTACAGTAATACAAACTACCATCAGAGAATACTATAAACACCTCTACACAAATAAACTAGAAAATCTAGAAAAAATTGATAAATTCCTAGACATGTACACCCTTCCAAGACTAAACTAGGAAGAGGTTGAATCCCTGAATAGACCAATAAAAAGTTCTGAAATTGAGGCAGTAATATATAGCCTACCAACCAAAAACAAAGCACAGGACCAGATGGATTCACATTCGAATTCTACCAGAGGTACAAAGAAGAACTGGTACCATTCCTTCTAAAACTATTCCAATTAATAGGAAAAGAGGGAATCCTCCCTAACTCATTTTATGAGGCCAGCATCATCCTGATACCAAAACCGGGCACAGACACAACATAAAAAAGAAAATTTCAGGCCAATATCCCTGATGAACATCGATGCGAAAATCCTCAATAAAATACTGGCAAACCGAATCAAGCAGCACATCAAAAACCTTATCCACCACAATCAAATTGGCTTCATCCCGGGGATGTGAAAGCTAGTTCAACAGACACAAATCAATAACGTAATCCATCACATAAACAGAACCAATGCCAAAAACCACATGATTATCTCAATAGATGCAGAAAAGGCCTTCAATAAAATTCAACACCCCTTCTTGCTAAAACTCTAATTAAACTAGGTATTGATGGAACGTATCTCAAAATAATAAGAGCTATTTATGACAAACCCACAGCCAATATCATACTGAACGGGCAAAAGCTGGAAGCATTCCCTTTGAAAACGGGCACAAGACAAGGATGCCCTCTCTCACCACTCCAATTCAACATAGTATTGGAAGTTGTGACCAGGGCAATCAGGCAAGAGAAAGAAATAGAGGGTATTCAAATAGGAAGAGAGGAAGTCAAATTGGCTCTGTTTGCAGATGACATGATTGTATATTTAGAAAACCCCATCGTCTCAGCCCAAATTTTCCTCAAGCTCATAAGCAACTTCAGCAAAGTCTCAGGATACAAAATCAATGTACAGAAATTACAAGCATTCCTATACACCAATAACAGACAAACAGAGAGCCAAATCATGAGTGGACTCCTATTCACAATTGCTACAAAGAGAATAAAATACCTAGGAATTCAACTTACAAGGGATGTGAAGGACCTCTTCAAGTAGAACTACAAACCACTGCTCAAGGGAATAACAAAGGTCACAAACACATGGAAAAACATTCCATACTCACCATAAAAAAGGATGAGTTCATGACCTTTGCAGGGACATGGATGAAGCTGGAAACCATCATTCTCAGCAAACTAACACAAGAAAACCAAACACCGCATGTTCTCACTCATAAGTGGGAGTTGAACAATGAGAACACATGGACAAAGGCAGGGGAACATCACACTGGGGTCTGTCGGGGTGGGGGGCTAGGGGAGGGATAGCATTAGGAGAAATACCTAATGTAGATGATGGGTTGATGGGTGCAGCAAACCACAATGGCACGTGTATACCTATGTAACAAAACTGCACGTTCTGTACACGTATCCCAGAACTTAAAGTATAATAATTTTAAAAACCTTCTAAAAAAATTCCATGCTCATGAATAGGAAGAGTCAATATCATGAAAATGGCTATACTGCCCAAAGTAATTTATAGATTCAATGCTATCCCCATCAAGCTACCACTGACTTTCTTCACAGAATTAGAAAAAACTACTTTAAATTTTATATGGAACCAAAAAAGAGCACATATAGCCAAGAAAATCCTAAGCAAAAAGATGAAAGCTGGAGTCATCAAACTACCTGACTTCAAACTATACTACAAGGCTACAGTAACCAAAACAGCATGGTACTGATACGAAAACAAGTATATAGACCAATGGAACAGAACAGAGGCCTCAGAAATAATGCCACACATCTACAACCATCTAATCGTCTACAAACCTGACAAAAACAAACAATGGGGAAAGAATTCCCTATTTAATAAATGGTGCTGGAGAAACTGGCTAGCTATATGCAGAAAACTAAAACTGGACCCCTTCCTTACACCTTATACAAAAATTAACTCAAGATGGATTAAACACTTAAACATAAGACCTAAAACCATAAAAAACCCTAGAAGAAAACATAGGCAGTACCATTCAGAACATAGGCATAGTCAAAGACTTCATGACTAAAACACCAAAAGCAAGGGCAACAGAAGCCCAAACTGACAAACGGGATCTAATTAAACTAAAGAGCTTCTGCACAGCAAAAGAAACTATCATCAGAGTGAACAGGCAACCTACAGAATGGGAGAAATGTTTTGCAATCTATCCATCTGATAAAGGGCTAATATCCAGAATCTACAAAGAACTTAAACAAATTTACAAGACAACAACCCCATCAAAAAGTCGGCAAATGATATGAAGAAACACTTCTCAAAGGAAGACATTTATGTGGCCAACAAACAAGAAAAAAAGCTCATCACTGTTCATTAGAGAAATGCAAGTCAAAACCACAATGAGATACCATCTCATGCCGGTTAGAATGGTGATCATTAAAAAGTCAGGAAACAATAGATGCTGAAGGAGATGTGGAGAAATAGGAACGCTTTGCACTGTTGGTGAGAGTGTAAATTAGTTCAACCATTGTGGAAGACAGTGTGGCGATTCCTCAAGGATCTAGAATCAGAAATACCATTTGACCCAGCAATCTCATAACCGTTTATATACCCAAGGAATTATAAATCATTCTACTATAAAGACACATGCACACATATGTTTATTGCAGCACTGTTCACAATAGCAAAGACTTGGAACCGATTCAAATGCCCATCAATGATAGACTGGATAAAGAAAATGTGGCACATATACACCATGGAATACTATGCAGCCATAAAAAAGGATGAGTTCATGTCCTTTGCAGGGACATGGATGAAGCTGGAAACCATCATTCTCAGGAAACTAACACAGGAACAGAAAACCAAACACCGCATGTTCTCACTCATAAGTGGGAGGTGAGCAATGAGAACACATGGAGAAAGGGAGGGGAACATCATACACCAGGGCCTGTCAGGGGGTGGGGGCTAGGGGAGGGATAGCATTAGGAGAAATACCTAATGTAGATAACATGTTGATGGGTGCAGCAAACCACCGTGGCACATGTATACCTACTTAACAAACCTGCACATCCTACACATGTATCCCAGAACGTAAAGTAGAATTTTAAAAAAAGAAAGATAATAGGACAAAAAGAGATAGAAAAGTGTTTATTTGTAGCATTCACCAATTTCTTTCATATAAACACTTTCCATGGCCAATATCAGGCTGCCATTGCAACATCACTGAAGAGGAAACAGGGCAAGCATATGCAAACTTGGCCGTCAAGAGACATTATGAACTAAATTCATCATATCACTTCCTTTGGGTAAGTGTGTTAGTCTGTTCTCACACTGCTAATAAAGACATAACAGAGACTGGGTAATTTATAAAGGAAAGGGGTTTAATTGACTCACAGTTCCACATGGTTGAGGAGGCCTCACAATCATGGTGTAAGAGCAAGGGACAGGCATATTGCAACAAGATCATATTGCAACAGGCAAGAGAGAGCTTGTGCAAGGGAACTCCCATTTATAAAATCTTCAGATCTCATGAGAGTTATTTACTGTCACGAGAACAGCATGGGAAAGACCGGCCCCATTATTCAATTACCTCCCATGATACATGGGAATTGTGGGAGCTACAATTCAAGATGAGATTTGGGTGGGGACACAACCAAATCATATCAGTAAGCTTAGGAGGAAAATATAGAGCATAAATATGTGGCAGCTTTGCAGTCCACTCTCAAGAGTATCTGCCCTTATCATTTGAGAATATTGGTCAGTGAATAGTCTCAGGCCTGAGAATCAAGTGAGAGATTGTGATTCCACTCTGGCGACATTAAGTCAAGCTGCTTTCTACTGGAACCAAGGGATTTTTTTTAAAAAAATGCAGATTTAGAGACCTTAAAAAGATGCATATCTTTTTTTTCAGCTGTATTGATGTATAATTAACAAATAAAAACTGTGTACATTCAGGGTGTACAATGTGATGTTTTGATATCTGTATACATTGCAAAATGATTACCACAAGCTAATTAGCATATCCATCAAAATATCAAGTATTCTATACAAGCTTAAAAAATAATATGGATAACAATTAGCTATAATTAGCTAATTAAAGTTAGCTATTCCTTTTATTTAAAACAAAATGTTTCCTCTCCCTATTTGCAATCCCACCATCCAGATACATTCGCTGTTGACAATCTGGATCTATTCTTTAATTCTTCCTGATCTTATTTTAATGCTTACACAAACACAGTATGACATTTAAATATACCAAGTCATAACATAAATATGCCTAATGAGTTTAAAAAAAACCTTAGTGATGAACTCAAAATCCAAGATTCTTAAGCCTTCATACATCATTCAACTCATCATTCTTGCTCCGACATTTTCTTTTCTGCTAGTATCTTAGAAAGACTTGAAATTAGTATGGATTGTTTTATATTTGGGGAAAATATGTAAGTAGTGAGTACTTTATCTTAGGGTTATTTGGAGTTTTCAAAGTGAAATTTTGTCAACTATCATGTTGGACTAAATAACTCTGTAAGAAGCAGGGTGCCAAGCAGTTAATATAAAGAATTTAATTTGTTTACTTCTTCTGAGTTTTGCCATTGAGCTTTCTGTGGGAAAGCTCTCCCTAAAAACAAACTTTATTGGCTCTAATTAAGAATGCATCCAGTAGTGTTCTCTCAGGCTTTGGATACCTGCTGGCTTAATTTTTAAGCTTCTCCATTCTCAATGAAAGTGCTGAATTGAATTTAAAAGTCTATTCCTACAGAATTACCCCTTAGTGTGCACACCACTCACACTTTTACAGAAAAGATTAAACTACTATTTACTACACATGGCAGACATTGTTTTTAAAAGATGAATGGAAAATGAGTCTATAGTTTAACAATAATTTTGAAATGAAAGGTTTTTTCAAACATATGGTTTTTGTTTTCTGGTTTGTTGTTACCCCAAAACAAAGATGGAAGTTACCAACGAAGCCACAGAATTTAAGAAAATAACAGTTATAAATCAGCAGATTCATATATTTTAATTTCACAGGCCAAAAAAGTTAAAAGATAAAAGATAGAAGTTATCAACGAAGCCACAGAATTTAAGAAAATAACTGTTATAAGTCAGCAGATTCATATATTTTAATTTCGAAGGCCAAAAAAGTTAATTTCTTTCTAGCCAAAGTCTATATGACAAACCTTGGGATTTTCTCATTAGGTAGACCTGGCTACAATACCTTTGATTAGGCATCATGAGTACTTTTCCTTTATCAATTCTTTCAATTGACTATTGACAAGATGGCAACCTTTGCTGCCCTTGGTGACTGATCTTAAATGGACTGTTTTTGTTTTTTTGGAACCTATTCAATATCATGCTAACTGATTATGTTCTTTCTACAATAGAAGAAATTTGTTTGCCAAATTGTATATTTAATTATTTCTTATATGCATATTGTTTCCTATTATGTGTCAGTTACCATGCTACACTATGGGGATATAAGAGCTAAAAGTCCAATAGAAGAAAACTTACTCATAAAAATAATTTAGGAAACAGACTGGTAGATGCCACAAAGAAGTGAAAGCTATGTACACTATGTACAGTGAGTTACAAATGATCCCAAAACTAACATTGCTTGGGAGAATCTTACGAGATTTAGAGAAGGAGGTATTTCCTTTTTAGTTTTAATGTCTTGTATTTACCTATCATTGATTTAATTACCTACTTATATGAATAAGAGTTATATGGACAAGGAAAATATTTTTAAGGTTTTTTAAAAAGGCATACAGTGAAAATTAAGATTCCTTCAACCCTTCTCTGATGACTTCCCAGTTCCCCTCATCAAAGGCTGGTAGGAGTATAGCGAAAAAGCTACACATAAACAAGCATACAAACATACACGGGTGTGCATACATACAACCCTTTTTCTTTTTTTACACAAATGGCAGTATTGGTATTTCTTGACAGGAGTCTGGGAGGTGAAAGAAGAATCAGACAGGTGAAGGTTGAACGGGTTTGGCAGTGGAAAAGTCTTCTGGGGCTTCAGGGACAGAATATGCATTGTGCTAATATATGAGAAGAAAGGAATTATGAAAAGACCAGTGTAAACTTTTGTTAAATGTAATGTTATTCTCCTTCAACTAGATTGAAATAATTTATTTGGCATGATTGCAGTGATCCCTGTTGGGCCATAAGGTGATATGATTTCTACAAAATTACTGTCTGTTATGTGGAGAATAAGCAGTAATGAGGGTAAAAGTGTGAGAAGGGAAAGAACATTAAAGATTCTATGTGAGGACATAGGATCTCTGCAGTAGTCCAGGAGACGAATGATGGTGTCCCTTAGCAGTGCTGGATGCTAGCAGTGGTGACAGCTAGAAAGGGTCAGATTTAGGACATAATTTGAAAGTTGAACCAACAGGATTTACCAACAGAGTATGAGAATGTGGTTTGTGAAGAAAAGAGGGGAATTAAGCATGACTCCTAGGTCTGGGACCTAGGCAACTGGAGAGATTTGGCCATTTCCTAAGCAGAGAAAAAACGCAGGAAGCATGTGTGTGGAGTTGGGAGGGGGCGGGGTTTGTGCATGCATGTTTGTGTGTGCGTGCATGGGCACATGTATGCACGAAAGTTAGGGTGAAGAAAAAGCAAAGATGCTGTTTGGCTATGGTAAGTTTCAGCTGCATTTAGTGAAGTTGTCCTTAGGCAGTTGTATGTAGAATGTGATAATCAGTGAAGAGTCCAAGCTTAAGATATATAGAGGGTATTAAAGTCTTGGAACTAAGGCCAGGCATGGTGGCTCACACCTGTAATCCGAGCACTTTGGAAGGCCGAGGCGGTTGGATCACTTGAGGTCAAGAGTTCGACACCAGTCTGGCCAATATGGTAAAACCCCATCTCTACTAAAAATACAAAAATTAGCCAGGCATGGTGGTGAGTGTCTGTAGTCACCGATACTCAGGAGGCTGAGGCAAGAGAATTGCTTGAACCCAGGAGGTGGAGCTTGCAGTGAGCCGAGATTGTGCCACTGCACTCCAGCCTGGATGACAGAGTGAGACTCCCTCTGTCTCAAAAAAAAAAAAAAAAAAAGTCTTGGAACTAGATGAGAACAGGCATGAAGTCAGTGTGATTTGAGAAATATGAGAGCCAAGAGCTGAACCCCAAGGCATAGTAACACTTAAAGACCAAAAAGCGGGATAAGGAGCCAGCAAAGGCGAGCAGGCAGGAAGAGCCAATAAGTACAGTGCTTATGAACCCGAGAGAAGAAAATATTGCAAAGATAAGAGGATAGTAAACTGGGCAAAATTTTCTAAAGAGCTCAGCAAGATGAGAAGGAAGTCTTCAATGAATCTGGCAACATGGAGATTCTTGGTGACCTTGAAAAGTCAGTATTAGTGAGTAGGGAAGCACAGGAGATGAAAATCTAATTGGAAGGGCTGTGGAGATGAAAGGAAGTGAGGACATAAAGACATAAATGAGATATTTTGCTTTAGAGGGGAGCAGAGAAATAGAGTGAAAGGAAAAATGTGAGTCAAGGCAGGGATTTTATCTTAGGATGGGAAATATTTATTTTAATATTACTGCTTATGTAATCAAGGTGAGAAATATAACACCTGATTGGAATAATCCAGTGGTAATTGGGCACATGTGGAATACTGAAGACATGCAACAATTTTAAGAGTCATTTCCCGAGTAGATGAGAGGGAAAACGATCCAGTGGCAACTGAAGATGTTGTCCTTTGTTAGCAACAGGAACAATTCATCCAATGGAGAAGCCAGAGTATTTGATAGACAAGCTACATAAATGATAATGTTGCCAAATTAATAACACAGCTAGTGGTAAAAAGGAAGATAGTGCTACATCTTCAATGAATGAGGAGTGATAAAGAGGTTGAAAGATGATTACAATGAGGAAGGTTTGCAGAGTGTATATTTTAATGGGTTATTTAAAGGAGATGCTTTTTGAGAAAGGAAGATGGGGAAATGTACTGGAAGTAGGAATAGGACTAAACAGGACACTTTATTCTCCTTCATATTATTTATACACATATGGGACGAAAAATAACCATCCCTTAAGAAGGAAGAAGAGTCCTTAGTGTGAGCCAGGCTTATAGTTAGAACTAGATGAAGAGAACATTCAGAGAAGAGTTGAGGATGTGGACAGTTTTGCTCGTGACAATCTAAGAGTTCAAGAGAGCAAGCGGAAGGGCTGCAGTGAGTTTGGAGTGGTATAAGGTAGAGTGCCATTGAGAAATTTGGAATACCATGTGGGTTTTATGTTTTGGAAAATAAGAGATGACCAGGGAGTCTTGACCTTTGATGTTGAATGAGGTAAACAGGAATGTAAGGCATGGTTAAGATTAGGTCTGATGGTCTCCCAGGGGAAAGTGGAAAGTTGGTTCTGTCGATACAGTAGTGTCCTTCTTAGGAATAGTGTGCCATAGTTGGTAGTGAAGTGATGGATGCTCATGGTGTGGTAGCATAGGAGTGCTCTGCATTGATATCCTTACAAAACAGAACGTTGTGTTTAGCTAACAGCCTCCCACTGCCTCACCTTAGCAAAATCCACCACTGTGCTCACCCCAAGGCCACATTCTTCCTGGGCTACTCACAGCCAGACTGAGCATGGGACAGGCCATTCCTGCCCAAAGTAAGACTCCTCTTTGCTCTGGTCCTCCCTATTGGCCCAGTGAAGTCTTTCTTAGGGCTGCCGTATAATCTGAGGCTCTTCCTACCAAATCCTCTTTCCATCTCCCCCTCTTTTCACAGATGTCAAAAGTATTTCTAGGTCAGAGGTTTTTCTTACCTATAGGTGCCCCCTTTCCCTGTTACTTTCCATAGGCACTTTCCATAATAAACACCTTACACTTCTAACTCTGTCTTGGCATCTGCTTCCAACAGAACATGAACTAACACACTTGTGGACTGGAGGAGAGGCTGTAGAGCTGGAGGTAAAGTGTAGTAGATTTTACCAGGAATCACAGAACTCCAAGGGCTTCTTTTGGCTCTCATAGACATGTTATGATCAGGGATGAACTAGTTTACCAGGAATAATGGATTTTCTGTAATCCTGCTATAGATGGCATCACAGCCAGGATAAGGCATAACTGTTCTATTACTACGCATATTATTATCCTCCTTATATGCCAAGTTAGAAATGCTATAAAGTAGCCATCAAGAAAGTCAGGAAAAATGTTTTGAGGGCTTACTCTGTGTCACTCATTTGTCTGGTGACTCTCTCATTCATTCAGAGTACTTTTACTGAGTATCAAGGTTTATAGGACACCATCTTGAGACAAAATCAGGGCTGACACTTACTTTTTAAAAATAATTTACATCTTGCCTTATAGCAAGGTGCTTATAGCACCACTGTGTCTGTCTTAAAGTAAACATGTTCAGTCTGCCACCTGATATAAATTCTTGTTACTATCTTGCTGACTGGATGTCTCCTGCTTCTCCCAGCTGCATCTCAATTTTCCTCCTTGAATGGACCTAACAAAGGGTCTCTTTCTTGCTATTGCATGTTGCGAATGTTTCAAAACTGATAACATACCTCCAGGACACTAGAACACATGAAAATTGGTGCCTCATGAAAGGAATTGCTTGTGTTGCCCACTTCAGGAGTTCTTGCCTAACAGGTATTTCTGCAGTTTCCCAGTAGAGAGCCCAGCCTGAGTGAAGCTAAGAAAATGTGAGCCCTCAACTCATGAGACACAGCACTGTGGGGTTCAGGTTCCTTTGAACTCTTGGATTACTTATTTGATTTTTTTTCCTGCCCTTTTCTGGAATGACGGCTGCTTAAAATCTCAAACCTCCTATACCTTTTTATTCTTCTCCTTAGTGAAAGGCTTAATTAGGAGCAAAATGTGTCTTTGCATCATAAACACATTTTAGAAGTTAACAGGAGTCCCTGACCCCTGCTAAATGCTAGCCAAATGTGTTAAAATCAGTAGTTTGATGTTGCCCATAGAGACAGCTGGAGGATGGGGGAAGGGGAGATCCAGGGAGTGTCTCACAGCTGGAGAACCCAGCAGGAAATTACACTATTGGAGACTTGAGACTAAGCAAACAACTAAATAGGAAAACAAAGAGAGAGAGAGAATGTGAATGGGAAAGAATGTATATGAAACCAGCCCAGCCACGTCATAGAACTGGTAAGGGGATACAGCTCTCTAGGTAGATAAAATTAAAAATAATTACCTGAGAATTGTCTAATCAGACAATTCCGTTTACTGAAAGTGAATACAAAAATCCACTAAGTGCATACTATTCTAATTTCTGTGCATGTGTGCTGTGGTATTATTCGAAAGTTTAATGAACTCACTTCTAGAAACTTAGAAGCCATTTACTATGGACTTTAGCTGTAAAATTGCAAGAGCTGGACAATTTGTAATACCCTTTAACCTACACATGCCACTCCTGAGAATAGAGCACAAGAAAATAGCATATGAATGAAGGTAGGTATTCCTGTCTATTAACTCTAAGGACAAAAGATTTTCAACCTAATGGAAATTGTTTTATAAATGATATAATACCAACACACACCAAGAAACTATGAAGATTATTTGCAGGTAAGAATTAATTTCTACGTGTTACACAATGTTAAGTGAATCATTCCCTGCTGTCTTCAGAACATCAATAGATGGGAAATAACACTAAAGAAGAATGTTAGTTTCATCCATATTAAGAATAATAGAACTGTCCCAGTGATTATTAATTTCACTGTTACTGGAAAGGGGTCCCAGTCCACACCCCAAGAGAGGGTTCTTGCATCTTGTACAGGAAAGAATTCAGGACAAGTCCATAAAGTGAAAGCAAGTTTATTAGGAAAGTAAAGGAATAAAAGAATGGCTACTCCATAGGCAGAGCAGCCCCGAGGGCTGTGGGTTGCCCATGATTTTTATGGTTATTCTTGATTATCTGCTGAACAAGGAGTAGATCATTCCTGCCTCCCCTTTTCAGAGCATATAGGGTAACTTCCTTATGTCGCCATGGCATTTGTAAACTGTCATGGTGCTGGTAGGAGTGTAGCAGTGAAGACAACCAGAGGTCACTCTCATCTCCATCTTGGTTTTGGTGGGTTTTAGCAGGCTTCCTTACCACTGCCTGTTTTATCAGCAAGGTCTTTACGACCTGTATTTTGTGCTGACCTCCTATCTCATCCTGCAACTAAGAATGCCTTAACCTCCTGGGAATGCAGCCCAGTAGATCTCAGCCTTATTTTACCCAGCCCCTATTCAAGATGGAGTTGCTCTGGTTCACACACCTCTGACACCATCACTTACGAAACAGCTTCAGTCAAGGAAAACTAGAAATTCCAAAAGGTGATAGAAGAGAATTGGTAGAAGAGTTTTCTGAGGTGGAAAATATAATGGCTTTTTTCCCATCCTCTCCTTGAGGAGAAGACTGTTGGGGCTCAGAAACCTATACCCCAAAATATGACATTTTGTACATGCTGAACCAAAAAAGGAGCTTCAAGGTCTACTTGACTCTCCCCACCTTTCACTACCACCTCTCCTAAAGCACAGGCTGAAGTTGTTCCCTGAAGTTCCCTTATCTTCCTAAAGTTCCGACCTGCCAAAGAAGAAATTACCTCCCATGAGTTTTCATTAACTGAACCTATATCACAGGAAAGAAAATTAAATTCTGTCAACAAACCTGGACAGAATTTTGTCACAATCCCTTGTCTGCTCTGCAGGCCCAGCAGACTTTGTCCAAGACCATTGTATGTTCTTCAAGCCCATTGAGTGCTCCCTAGTAATCATTTATTGCCCCTCAACAGATTTCCTCTTCTCTCCTCTCCCATAACATGTTTTGCCAGAATCCAAGCCCCCATTTTTTCTGTAACCTCAAGATGGTATATAAGCTTCTTCACCCTACTAGGAGGTGGGTCTTCATTCTGAAGACTCCCGTGGATACATGTTAAATAAATTTGTGTCTTTTCTCCAATTAACCTGCCTTTCTTTGTTACTACAAGGAGTTCCTCCCCTCACAATTTGATTGAGAGAGGTTCAAAAACACACCCACAGAATGAGATCCCTCTTTACATAGGGAGGCTATAAAATTGCCATTTTAGGATAAAGCTGAGCTGTAAGGCAACAGAACAACACAAGGAACCACTACTGGAAAATTTTGTTCCTATGTGAATAAAAGATAAAAGAAGATTAACAAGTAATTCTATCAAGATGTCATCCTGAAGCATTGCCAATTGCGGTATTTTCTAGAGTTTTGATATACAGATAGGGATGCAAATAAGATGATGACTCAAAAAAGTAACTTTGAACACCTCATTTATCAAATCAGCAACATATAGCATTGTGTATTTTAATAATTTTCAAACAAGCCTACTGTGTAGGCTATGCTTTCTGTCCTTTTGTAAGTTGATGTTCTTTTTAGCCATCAGAAGGCCTATGGTTTGAGCCCAAAGCAAGAAGATTTGATTTGAAAATACCAAGAATATAGAACTTTCAGGAGAATTTGGAATATGACAAGTGAAATATCCTAAAACATTGCTTCCCAAAATATACTGCACTAAACACTATAAGATGATCCATTGCAAAAAGGAGGGATTGCCATGATGCATTTGAGAAATGCATATGTGTTATCTTTATTCTTAGATATTCACAATTCACATTACCATGTTTAAAAGTTTGAGAAATGCTTCAATTTTTAAAAGTTGCTAATGTTTAAACTAGCATATTTGATATACCTCCCAATACCCAATCCTAATTCCATGACAAAATCCAGTTAGCATCTGTGGAATAAATCTTTGGTAGAAGTTTCTGAATCTATGAATTCTCTCTGAGCACAGAGATGGGAAACACTGCTTTTTCTTTCTTCCTCACCTTGTAGACAGTGACTGCAGTTATAGAAAAGTGAGAAAGAAAAGAAAGAGGCTAAATGAAAAGGCTATAACAGAAATTGGACAGGATGAATGTGGGGAGAGAGAGTACAAAGTAGCTAGAAAACCGTATAGTGCTGTTTCCTGGAGGCCAAAAATGGCGCCTCAAAAGGCAAACGTGCAAGTGAAACCATCACATCAAAGGAGAGACTTGTGACCCAGCTCAGCTGCTCACAAAGCTTATTTACCAAAAAGATTTTGGCTAAAAGGCCCAATGGTTGGGGAATGGAAGATGAGTAGAAGGCAAAGATTCATTCAGACAAGATGGGGACATTGTTTAAGTCTGGCTATAGGATAGGAGAGGGAGATCTTAAAACTTTATAGAAAAAAAATTCTTAGTTTTTTCTCTGGGAAGATAATCAATGGCCTTGGTTGCAGGTAGTATGAAAAGTAAGGGTCTAAAATAGAACCAAGGAAGGAAACAAATGCTCCCAGGTGGGTTGAAAAACTGCCTTGCCAAGCTCCATAGAGCATCAGTATATCAAATGAGCATTCAAGGTCCAGGTCTGTCAATCCCACTCCCTTCGGAAGCAATGGGTTTTTAAAAATGCATCTATGCTATATTTAAATGAGCGAAACTATCAGCCTCTTTTCAGAATTTACAGATGGAAAGTGGCTAAAGATTTTTCTTAGTGAAAATGACAAATAGCAGGGTTTGTCATTTGAGATATGCTATTACCTAAATCTGACT
Source organism: Pongo abelii (assembly GCF_028885655.2). Classification (NCBI taxonomy): domain Eukaryota; kingdom Metazoa; phylum Chordata; class Mammalia; order Primates; family Hominidae; genus Pongo; species Pongo abelii. The sequence continues at coordinate 30,273,877 of NC_071998.2, forward strand.
GAAAGGAAGATGATTTTCATCAATTAATTGACTATGTTTAAAGTCTGTTCTAATTTTCCCCACAGGACAAGAACCTCTAGCCTGCTCTATAAATGGGCTGCAGGTAAGAGAAAAGAGGAAGGCTTCCTTCAGGATCTTCAGAGTAACTGCTCCATTCTTTTCTCCTTCCACAGGGATCTGAGAGAGAGCTTGTCTCAGATGAGGTGGGATTGTAGTTGTTAATCTGCTTGTGGGGACAGGAATTTAAACAATACAGGTGGCTTTCACTGAGAACTTAAGCTTAAAGTAATCTTTGAGCACCAAAAATTGTGCTTGGGATTTGGTATCCATTGCCCCATTTCATCCTCAAAACAACTGTATATGAAGGTGGGCACTTATTTTTTTTCTTTAAGTTCTGGGATATGTATGCAGAATGTGCAGGTTTGTTACATAGGTATACATGTGCCATGGTGGTTTGCTGCACCTATCAACCCATCATCTAGGTTTTAAGGCTTGCATGCATTAGGTATTTGTCCTAATTCTCTCCCTCCCTTTTCCCCCAACCCCGACAGGCCCCGGTGTGTAATATTCCCCGCCCTGTGCCCATGTGTTCTTATTGTTCAACTCCCACTTATGAATGAGAACATGCAGTGTTTGGTTTTCTGTACCTGTGTTAGTTTGCTGAGAATGATGGTTCCCAGCTTCATCCATGTCCCTGCAAAGGACATGAACTCATTCTTTTGTAATGGCTGCATAGTATTCCATGTTGTATATGCGCCACACTTTCTTTATCCAGTGTATCCTTGATGAGCATTTGGGTTGGTTCCAAGTCTTTGCTGTTGTAAATAGTGCTGCAGTAAACATACGTGTACATGTGTCTTTATAGCAGAATGATTTATAATCCTTTGGGTATTTACCCAGTAATGGGATTGCTGGGTCAAATGGTATTTCTGGTTCTGGATCCTTGAGGAATTGCCACGCTGTCTTCCACAATGGTTGAACTAATTAACACTCCCAGAAGGTGGGCACTTTTGTTATCCCTAATCTATGGATGGGTAAACTAAAGGAATAAAAATGTAAGAGGAAAGAAGAGCTGAGAGAGGGAAAACAAGCAGGCACACATTGAACAGCAGACAGTTCAATCTAGAAAGTATCATGGAAATTTTTTTAGGCCAAGGGTTCTCAAACCAGAAGTAATTTTGTCCCCCAAGGGACATTTGGCAAAGATTAGTGACATTTTTATTTGTCCTAGGTGGGTGAAGGGAGGTGCTGTTAGTCTCACAAACAAAGAATGCTGCTAACTATCCTCTAATGCACAGGGCAGCTCCCAACACCAAAGACTTATTTAGCCCCTAATATTAATAGTGCTGAAGTTGAGAAGCTAATTTAAATGAACCCTTTTATTTTACATAGGAGGACACTGAGATCCAGAGAGGCTAATGTGTAGTATAATGGTTTAGAACTTGGACAAGTGCCTTAACATTTCCAAGTTTTCATTGCAATATCAGTAAAGTAGGGATAACTATGGTAAGCACTTCATAGGGTTGTTGGGCCAATTAAAATGTTGCACATAAACCAGGTAGCACCCAAGCTGGTTCACAATCACACCTAGTCAATGGATGACCTGCCCGCTAGTTAACTTACAACTTAGATCCCCTACATCTTTAGAGGACTTGGGAAGCATTACCAACAAATACTACTCTAAGACATCCACAACTTCTTCTGGTTTAGTCTGACTTTATTTTCCTCCATCAAGAAAGAGTACAAAATAACACCCAGCCTGCTGACTGATGACACTCAAGCAAAATATGAAATCCAAGCAAGACCAGTAGAGACCAAGAGAAATGGTGGGAGGAGAAAGGTTACAAAAGATCACTGAAAGAAAAATAAAGAGGAAATGTGGCATTTCCAAGGAATTAGAGATAAATACTTTTTTTTTAAAAAAAGCCACCAGTTGAACCAGTTGAATCTAGTTGAGGGCAGAGCACAGTGGGCACTAACCCCTCTAGGTCAATAATTGGCTTGGGTCTCTTAGAGTTGGCACAGCTCCAGGTAGAACAGAAGGAGGCTCTGTGCATTTAGAGAGACAAAGCTGGGGACACCATGTAAATATACACTCTCCCAGGGGAACAAAGTGCTAGTTACCATCCTTCCGGGAAAGAAAAAAAAAAATCACTGAGGCCCCTAGTGGGTGTGCTAAAGCAAATATCTGAGCAACTAACTATTCAAAAGAACAGACTTTTGCTTTGATCACAGGATGAGGCTGGAAACTGCATTTTTCTGATTACACTGCATTTTATCCATTCCCTTGTTGATGCCAGACCACATTTATTCTCTATTAGAATAGAAGCCATTTTTTATTCTAAGCTGCTTTTCTAAAAGAGTTTTTTTTTTCTTTCTCCTAACCAGTGCTCAGTCTGAATAGAAAGTTTTCTAATATAAACTCTGAAATTAATGTCAGGCCTTCTACAGCTGGTAACCCTCTGCTTTCCCCCTGAAGCTATACTGAGCAGAGCAATTTGAGCTAAGAGAAAACTCCTTCCCTGTAGTGTTATGAATGTGATAAGTTATTCAGGGGAGTCCACCCAGAAAACAAGAACAAAAATCCCTAAACCAAACCTCCGCAGTTATTCAATGTAACACTTGTCATTATATTTATTTTCTTGGGGGGATTATGGACACAATGAGTAGCTAATAGACGTGTATTCCTTTGAGTCATCAACAGTTATTTAGAATGCCATTTTATGCAGAAGACAGGGTAGGTACTGCAGTGAAAAAGTGATGGCCTAGCATTTGCAGTACAATTGATTTTTCAGAAGTAAGCCAAGCTATAAGGGCAGAGGACAGCACAAAAAACCAGGAGCTGAAATCTCCATCCCTATATGAATAAGAGATGAAAGATTAGTAACAAATTCTACTAAGATGTCATCCCTGAAGCATGCCAGCTGTGGTATCTTTGGGGGTTTTGATTCATAGTAGGAATGTGAATGAAAAGATGACTCCAAGCAAATAACTCTATGTATTTACAAGTAGCACCAGCTAATACTTACACGGCATTTACAATGAGTTAGGCACTATGCCAAAGCACTTTACATACATCATCAAATTTAATCCCCATAACAGGTAAATACTATTGTTATCTTCATGTTAAAGAAAGGGAAACTGAGGCAGAAAGAGGCTAAGTCATATACCTCACATTGTACCACTATAGGAGATTATGAAAATCTTAAAAGTTGTAAAATAAATATGTCAGGTCTCTTCTGAGGATAGAATTATACTTCCACCCCATTTGAAATTAAGCCTGGTCTTGTGATTTGTGTTAACCAAGGAAATATGTCTGTAAGCCACTGAATCACCTCTAGGTAGAATCTGGAAGAGCCAGCATTTTGTTCACCACGTTCTCTTTGCCCTGGTTTGGTGATCACTGAGGTATGTATGGGGAAGGAGACTCCATCAACCTCAGTTTCTGCGTAACTTGATGATCATAGGCCTCCTGCCAGTCTGTGTGGGACATTTAGCACGAGCAAAAACCTCACCTTTGCTATACTAAGCATCTGCAAGTTCTGTCTAACAATGGAGTATACACCAGGCTATATAATACAGTGGTACCTGATAGATTTAGAAAATGAATAGCACAGACTAAGTGAATGCAAATTCAGAAAATTGGAATATCAGTATAGCCAGGTATTCTGATCCAAGCCCATTCGGTGGGAAGGATGAGAACCCCTTTCTAATTAGCCTTGGTTAATTGAGAAGAGAAACTTGATGTTAGGTTATAAAACTTTTAAAATCTAAAGCAGAGACCTAAGAGCAACTGAGCCCCCGGTAACCCAGAAGTAACTCCGAAAGCCAACAATTTCAGTTGTTTTCTATGAGGTTGCACGCACTCTTGAGTTTGTGTCTCTCAGCTTTCTTATTTTCTCTACTTTTCAACTCCTTGGCTTGGAACAACATTACTGTCAATCTCACATAGCAGATCCATCTCTCCCGACATTTAAAATGTTCTGTGTCACTTAGTACCATTATTGAGAGACAGAATATGCTTGGCTCAAATGGTTTCCCTTTGGACAGACATAAACTTCTGGTCCAGTGAACTGACAAGGAGAAGATCCCATGGAACATAAGGTTGTCTAAGACCAATCTTTTCAGTAGAAATGGGATGAGGGGGAAAGTCCAAAGAAAAAAAGTATGTGGATAGTGAAGAAGTTTAAAATGATTTATGAAAGAGGTGAGGATGTGATGTAGACAATCAAAGAGAAGTGTGGCCAGAGCATTGCAGGAAGGAAATACCAGCATGTGTTAAGATGGGCAATTGCTCCTGCTTGTTCGTAACCTGCAATGGCTAAAGAAAGAATGCTCAGGTTTCTCAGAGGTGTGAGGTTAGAAAAGCGAGATGAGTCATCAACCGATATTCATCATTGACCTTTGCCATTACGCAAAATTTATTTTCTAAGTCTGCTCTGCTCAGCTCAGCACCTGCTCTTGTAATTGTTTTCAAAGTCTGCGCTGTGATCTTCAAGTCAGAGTGTGTGGCCCTTCTCTAAACTATACCATTTCTTTCATCTCGATATTTCTTAGTCCCTTTCAATTTTCTCTTAAGTTTTATAAAAATTAATAAGCATTTTTATATCCTCTACGAGACTGTAAGCCACCTTGAAGGAAGGACCTATGTTTTATACCTATTCCTAGCACCTAGCTCAGTTCCTTTTGCATAACAAAGCTTCATAATTGTTTGTTGAATAATTAGAAATAAATAAACCTTGCTTTAGGAAGAATGAAGGGTAACACTGACTTACGTAGGCAACACCACACAGACTCGGAGTTTTTTGAAGAGCAAATCGCCTATAAGAGGAAGAAGAGAACTTTTAATCACTATCATGACCAGCCCCGCCCCACCCGAGCTCTTCTTTTGCCTACTGACTACTCTTGAAGTTGGCAGTGGAGCTCACTCTCTGCTCCCTAAAAGTAACAAACCATTTTTTAAAATAATGTTTTCAGTTTTAAATCTTGGAATAGAGTTCATAACACCGTAATGATTTTTTTGAGATTATTAGGTCATATGTCAATATATTAGCTGGAAGTGCTAAAAGGCTTTAAAGCCATGATCTGAATCTTCCAGCTCTACCTAATCTTAGGCAAGTTACTTTACTTCCTTTAGTAAAACCTGGATAGAATAATATTTACCTCATAGGTTTGGTGCAAAGAGTATACGAAAACCACACATAAAGTAGTTAGCACACAGTAGGCTTCAAGAAATATTAGGTCTCTTCCTATTCTGTTATTCCTTTGATGAGAACTGCCTTTTGCTAAGCTGAGTGATGCTAATGGTGTGCCATATTGTGCTTTGGACAGACAGACCAGCTGCAATTTAGACTGCTGAATAGAACCCCCAGTGCGAAATTGTACAGCCACTCAGGCCCGATGGTCTTTGATCTCTCCAGAGTGCTTCATCTTCTCTGGTCAGTGGCTATGCCTTCTTGTTGCTCTGGAATAACAGAAAGTCAGAGCAGGTCTCCACACTATTCCAAGTGTATCCAAAGCATTGCAATTTGGCTCATTCCCTATTATGACAATGAGAGTAACAAGAACTGAAAATGGCACAACACAAATCCATTCTTGGAACCAACATTTTAATAAAAATGGGAAATTTTACAAAAGCTGTTATTCTCAGAATAGGTTTCTCATTGCAATTGTGTGAATTTGTATTTTTCTTATTTCTTGCTTTTTTTATAATCTTATGTTCAGATCTTGGTATTGGCTTTCGGTGAAATTTGTTTGGGCAGTCAGGAAAACAATAATGTCCAACTAGTAACAAGGCTGTAAAATTTGAATAGACTGAGGCAACACATGCTAAAGATATTTTCCTTTGCAAAACTATTCTACGTTATACTTTTGACACATTAAGGGAAAAAAAAAACATCAAACCAAGATGCTAGTGAATAAAATTTGCCTCTTGTGAGACGGACATTCTGTTACAGCAGTGGTCCTCAAATGGAAGCAACTTCGCATCCCCTGGCCCACCCCCAGAAGGTAGTTGGCAATAACTGAAGATATTTTTTCATTGTCACAATTAGCGGGAGGGTGCTACTGGCAATGAGTGGGTAGAGGCCAGGAATGCTGAGAAGTGCCCTACAATATACAAGCCAGGCTTCTACAACAAAAAATTATTCTACCCAAAAATGTCAGTAGTGACAAAGTTGAGAAACTTGTCTTAAAGGAACTTAAAGTTCTTACTTGCTTGAATCCAATACCTTAACATTTAATTATTGAAAGATTTTGCGTCTAATGTCCACGGGGCTTATCAAAGGAAAGCAAAAAAGGAAAACAGATAAAATGAACATTTGTGAAATAGGAACTAAGCAATTAAGTATCAAACTTTTCAGAAGTAAATATAAGCCATTTAAGTAAACATTATATTAGTCATCTTTTTCAATTATCTTATTCATAATTCCTAACACTTATATTCCACTTTAAATCACATATTCAATTTAAATGATTTCATCTGATCCTCACAAAAGCCCTCTGAGGTAGATATAATTAAGACTCAGGGAGGTTAAGTACTTGTCCAATGAAACATGAATAATAAGAACAGTCTGGGACAATGAGAAAAGTAAATGACTGAGATCAGGAGAACTGAGCTTCCTAAAGTCTACCATGTACCAGTCATGCATCATTGTTTTACCCTGCTAAACCTTGGCTTCCCCAGCTATCTAATCGGGATGGTAATTGCTAGCTCAGAGAATCACTACAAGGACTGAACAAGGTGATGAATTTCAAATAAATTACCTCACATGGTGTGAAATAGACATAGAGGCATCAGACCACCAGGGCCTGAGCCAAATATTCCCATTTCAAATCTAATGCACTTTCTTCCATCCCATGAGGACCCACCACATGTTTAGAACACCGCAGGCATTTGAGGACACTGATTTCAGTAGCAAATGTGTATAGCGTGCCTGAGGAAAGAAAAAAGGAAAAAGAAACACCTTAAAATCACTTAGAACTCCTTTACTTTCAACTGTATCATTCAAAATTGCCAAGAGATTTCTTTCCCGGCCAGGACAAGATAAGCAGAAACTTTCCATTTTCCATGATTGAAGAGCGTGCGTTTTTGTATGTGTTGGAGAGTGGAGGGCGGGGAAAGAAGAGCATCTCAAAACATTCTAAAGCAAAAAGGAACTTGATCATGTTCCCTGAAATGAGGAGAACACACTTCTACTTGTCAGAGCAATCTCAGACCAAGGGAGTGTTTTTTTCTCAAGCTTCCAGCAAATCATTTTGGGCCTAAATCAAAAAAAGTGAAAATTTAAAAAGAAACATTGACCCAGTAATTCCACTTTAGGGAATTAATCAGAAAAAAATACATATAAACATACATATAATTTTAACAGGCACTATAGAAATTTTAGTGTCATGAATATAGTTCTATAAATTATGGAATCTTTTATAAACATGAAAAATTGAAACCAAATAAAATACCTAGCAAGAGGAGAATGGTTAAGCAATTATTGAAAATTATGGTAAAGGATAGCTATAACAACATGATGAATGTCTGCTACAATAGCAGGAAAAGTAGAAAGATTTACAAATACAAAATAAACTCAGTTTTATTTTTTAAGCCTAAATAAGCTGGTAGGAAATAATCTAAAATGTTACAGTGGTGAGATTAGAAACAATTTTTCATCTTTCTTATTTTCCATTTTCCAACATTCTAAAGTGAGCATATATTCATGTTGTAATAAAAAAAAATATAATGATTAAGTTAAGAGGACTTGGAAAAAAAGGAGCTAGGTTAGAAGAATACATAGAATTTTATGTGGAGAATTTGCTCTGCAAATATAATAGTTCAGTAAGGCAGGGGAAAGAAAAACTTGATTGTTACACCATTCCAAAGCCCTTAAGACCAAATTCCTCTCAGCCCATTGATTTCATCTTGACATGTAACATAACCCACAGTTCTACAATAAAAGAAATCATGAAATATTGATGATGATTTCCAGAGTACACATATACACTTGTTGATTGAAGATTAATTTCTCAGCAGGGTGGCTCATCATTGATATCCTGCCTTTTATGTGATGTAGGTTGCATGACCTTAATTATTAAGGAAACCTGCTTTGAATTGGCTCTAATTATCTACAGAATATGAGTTAGACTGCAGTAAAGGCATAAAAGATGCTTAGGTTGGATCATATATTTTATTATGGAGCATCAAAATTGGAGTAAGAGATAATTTGATGGTCTGAAATAGCCTTGAGGGCTACCAGTTGTTGGCTTGAACTATGTCCCATGTAATATCTTGTTTTTCCCTCTTTTCCTTTTCCTTCTTGCATAATTGCCCAACAAAACTTCTAATAGCACATGGCCTTTGGGGAAAATGTATTCAAGAGCTTGTTTAACCAAATTATCCTCAGGGCTCCACCTAAAGAGACATATAAACAGCTCTAAACTGAAGATTCAGTTTAAAGAGAGTATAGATTCATAGCAACAGAACATGACAACTACCATGAGAATTACAGGCTTAAAAGCCATCTTTTGGTCCATTTAATGAAAACAATCATTTCACCCCAAATACATATCCCCTGTCATGGTTGTGTAGAAGACGGCTTTGGGCGGTCATAACCACTCACTTTCTGATAATTATTTCCCCACCTAAAAAGTTCATTTCTAAAATATGTGAAGTAAATGTGGAAATAAGAGAGATGTGCTGGGGTTTCAGAAAGCCCAATGTGAAGACCTCTCTTCCCTTCCCAAGTTTTAAACCCATCGAAAAACATAGTACACAGATTGAGATCTCATTTCCTGGTGGAATTAATCTGTGGCAGTCCAGATGTCAGAAATAAACAATATCTAGAGCACCATAGGCCTATAGAACTTTCTGCAAAATGGATACACTTTATAGCTGTCCTGTTCAATATGGTAGCCACTAACCACTTGAAGCGGGTCTAGTGTGGTCGAAGAACTGAAATTTTAATTTTATGTAATTAATTTAAATTTAAACAGCTATATCTAGTTAGTGGCTACTGTACTGGACAGTGCAAATCCAGGATGTCAGGACAAGAGCTAGGAATTCAGTGACATGCCATGGTCCTGCCAACAATGTGTGGAAAAGCAGTCAAACACAATAGGAAAAGGTAACTAGGTGTTGGTCACAAAGGAAGACAAAGATCCAGGTTTTGAAGGGACGAAGGGAGATAATAATAAGCATAATAATAACTACTGAGTATCTACGGTAGGTAATATTATCGCCATTTTTCATCTGAGGAGAGTGTGGCTCAGAACTTGTCCAACGTCATACATTTAATAAGTAGGAAAGCCAGAATCTGAAACTGACTCTAAAGTTTATCTTCTTTCTAGCGTGCTCAAAATGGGATTCCTAAGAGCAAAATCATCAAATCAAGCCAAATAGTGATCATCGAATATCTTCACATATCCTTAGTCCTTAAGCCTTCTGCTCTCTTTTATGATTCACCTTATGCATCACTATGTAGGAGGTATATAGGAGAAACTACAGTCATTCAGCAGCTTCCTTCAATCACCATCTGTTGAATACCTACCAAGTTCAGGGTGGTGGATGCTGCAGACGCTGAAATGAATAGGAGATTAAGACATGATTGTAAGTTAAATGTTGGTAAATTGTGGCTGGATTGTATCCTTTCAGCTAACTGTCCCCACTGCAGAGCCCTGAGGCACAGTCACCACTCAAAGACCCTGCAGGGAGGAACAAACACAGCACAGGCTGTGGTTCTAAATTCCCACGCCCTCTCTTAGCCTGCAGAATTGGCTGCTCCTTTGCACAGAAGTGACTACGCAGGAGGAAAGAGTTCACAGAAGCATCTGTAGGGTACAAAATTCACATTATATTCTGTATGAATGGTGCTCCCGACACTAAAACTGGTGGCCTTCTATGAACCTCTCTTCATACACAATTTTCCTAGGACCTACTGTGGTTCCTGTTTGACTTTTTTAAAGGATAGAGTAGGGAGAACTCCTGGGCATATCTCAGCAAATTAGCAGCACAAAAGATGTGATTAAAATAGAAATTTCCTTTAAGCTTGTAGCAACCCCAAAAGAGAAAGTGGAAATCAAAGTTCCATGCTTGCTTTCTCCCAAGGAAAACTTCAGCTTCTAGCATTATGGCTCTGAGCTCCGCCCGCAGATGATTCTGGGCCACCTATGCTAACAGCAGTCTGGATCCTCAAGGAGCTCACAGCCAAGTGAAGGAGACACAGCAATAAATTATTGCTGTTCAATGATAGCTTCTATAAGAGAGGGGTGTACAGATGCTAGTGGTAATTCCAAGAAGGTACTAGTCGGAGTTTCGCAGATGCCTTCTACAAGAGCTCTGTTTTCAGTAGGATGATAGGGAATTAGACCTGAGAGCTATTGTCTACATGCATGACCTATGGTGTTTGGTGAGATGCTCCCTGCATTGAGTCAACCTCAACGCAGGGAGCCAATACTTCCTAAGAGGTACCCAGCTTGACTGATGAGTTTTTTTACTGTGAACCAACCTAAACCAACTATTAATCAAGGGAAGAGAAAACATGAGATGCAGGTTTCAGGTTCCACGCCGTATCTAGGTCCATCCTGAAGGCCTATACTCTCCTTTCTTTCCGAAGATTAAGGATATGCCTCCCCCCCCACCCCCAAAAAAGGGATGGTCAAAAAAGGTGCTGTAAGCTTTTTTAAAGCCATTAATTAATCATGAACTTGAGCAATTCTGAATCTGCCCTGAGAGTGTCTGAGTTCAGTGATTAATTTTCCAGGTCATCTGCATGTAAGATCCATAAGGAAAGACTTGAGTATAGGCTCCTCGGGGCAGAGACAGTTCCATTCATCACCGATCCCTCAGTGCCTAGCATGCCTGGTACCCAGTGGGTGTTTATTATGTATTAGTCCTCCTTCTCCATGTAGTAGTTCAGTTATATTCATCACAAATTTACGGAGTACTTGTGTGCCTAGCATTATTCTAAGGATTGAGAATAAATAGAAATATAAGACATTCTGGTCCTTTGCTCTCCGATGGCTTACAAACAGAGAACACTCAGTAAATGTTCTTTGAATTGAATTGCTGACTGAGTGGTTCAACAGGATAGGCTTGGAACTACAAACTGACTCTCGACAGAATTCTCCAATCAACTGAGTAGAAAAAAAAAAACTGGTTTGAGATATATCCAAATGATATTGATCAGGAATATAGCTTGAAATTCTTAACTATGCTTATGTTCACTGTCATAATACTGATGCTGATTTATTCCTTCCCATACCTATCCCCAACACCGGCTCCTTTCTGAGCAGTAAAGTTCAGGAGGAAGCCTATTATCCCTGATCAGAGAAACACACAGGTATACACAGGATTTGAACTGATGTCCTTCATTGGCATCATCCTTTTACCAGCTGGCCCCACATATTGCAGATGTGCCAAAATGGATTCGCTATCATGTTGACACAGCTTTATCTTCTCCAAAACAACTTAGAATTTTCCTTCCAAAGTGTAGCATTGAGATGGACAACTTAACTTCTGTATTTCCTGACTTTGTGAGTGTATTTCTAGATTAGTATTATGGAGATTACTCAGGGTTTGTTTTTACACTCTTTGGCACTTTGGTCTATAAATCATGCTATTTATTTGTTTGCCCCTAACTGTCCAAAGGAGACTGTTCTTGTCACTGGAAAATAAGGATGAGTAGCCATACAGTGGCAGAACACAGGCAATCACAAATGATCAGGGAAACAAAAACTAGCAACAAGATGAATGTACTGGAAGCAAGCATAACAAAGAGAGGTGACGGTGAGCATGGGCCATTGCTCCAGCTGCACAGCCGGTGGCTCTGTGCATAAATGCTCAGCAGGCTTCAGTGCAGGAGCTGGAAATAAGTTTATACCCGAGGCAAAATAGACTGTCAAGTCAACTTGAGGCCCATTAGAGGAACAGGGGAGAGGAGGGTGGAAGTGATTGACAAGGGCTACATGGCACTTCTTACATAATATCCCAACCTGTCTAGCCTCCTCAAGGAACACAGATCTGACCATGAGCCAGTGTGAAAAGTCTTTCTGGCTTGTCTCTCTCCTACACCTCCCATGTCCTAGACTAAATGAAGGGATCATGTATAAAATAGATGTGTGAAGACTCAGAGCTTAGTAATATACAGGACACACAATGGTGGTCATCCTTGTTCTCTTGTCATTAGTTCACTTGCCAGAGAGGTGAAGGGAGTTCCCCATACTGCCCTCAAATTGCAGCTTCCAAAATTTAGCTGGTTTTGAAGCTGGAGCAACTTTGATGTTTTCTTAACACAGGCAGGCGCTTCATTAAAGCACGGCGGAGTATACCAGCTATGTTTTCCCTGGAGTGAGCTGGATGAGATCCAAGCTGGGATCCAGACATACACAGGCAAAAATTATATAGGCAGGGAAGTAAACCTCATTATCTTTCCAAGACATAATCTTACTTGCTTTAGTTAATTGCTATGTTTTTGCAGGGAGGGGAGTTGCTTCATCAAAGACATGTTTTCAAGAAACATGTGGTAGTCCACAGTCTATGGGCTGTTGTCCACATCAGAGGCATGCAGTCTAACCATGGGTCCAAGCAAAGGGTCCAAGCAAACATCCAGGAGCAGTATTTCCTCCAATGCGATAAAAGAGATGAAGCAAATTCCAGGTCAATTCAGGGAAAACCTTTGTTCCTGCTAAATGGATCTTTTAAAACTGATGGTTTTTTTAAATTTTAAGTTCTGGGATACATGTGTACAGGACGTGCAGGTTTGTTACACAGGTAAACCTGTGCCCCGGTGGTTTGCTGCAACTATCAACCTATCACCTAAGTATTAAGCCCAGCATGCATTAGCTATTTATCCTGATGCTCTCCCTTCCCCCGCCCCCGCCGACAGGCCCAGTGTGTGTTGTTCCCCTCCCTGTGTCCATGTGTTCTCATTGTTCACCGCCCACTTGCAAGTGAAAACATGCGGTGTTTAGTTTTCTGTTCCTGTGTTAGTTTGCTGAAGACAATGCCTTCCAGCTCCATCCACGTTCCTGCAAAGGACATGATCTCATTCCGTTGTAAGGCTGCATAGTATTCCATGGTGTATAGATACCACATTTTCTTTATCCAGTCTACCACTAATGGGCATTTGGATTGATTCCATGTCTTTGCTATTGTGAATAGTGCTGCAGTGAACATATGCATGCATGTATCTTTACAATAGAATGATTTATATACCTTTGGATATATACCCAGTAATGGGATTGCTGGGTCAAATTGTATTTCTGTTTCTAGGATTTTGAGGAATCACCACACTGTCTTCCACAATGGTTGAACAAATTTACATTCCTACCAACAATGGAAAAGCATTCCTATTTCTCCACAGCCTTTTCAGCATCTGTTGTTTCTTGACTTTGTATTAATTGCCATTCTGACTGACATAAGATGGTATCTCATTGTGGTTTTGATTTGCATTTCTCTAGTGATCAGTGATGTTGAACTTTTTTTCATATGTTTGTTGGCCGCATGAATGTCATCTTTTGAGAAGGGTCTGTTCATATACTTTGCCCACTTTTTAATGGGGTCATTTGTTTTTTTCTTGTAAATTTGTTTAACTTCCTTGTAGATTCTGGATATTAGACCTTTGTCAGATGGGTGGATTGCAAAAATTTTCTCCCATTCTGTAAGTTGTCGGTTCATTCTGATGATAGTTTCTTTTGCTGTGCAGAAGCTCTTTAGTTTAATTAGATCCCATTTGTCAATTTTTGCTTTTGTTGCCATTGCTTTTGACATTTTCTTTTCTTTTCTTTTTTTGTGATGGAGTTTTGCTCTTGTTGCCCAGGCTGGAGTGCAATGGCATGATCTTGGCTCACTGCAACCTCTGCCTGTCAGGTTCAAGTGATTCTCCGGCCACAGCCTCCCGAGTAGCTAGGATTACAGGCGTGCACCACCATGCCCAGCTAATTTTTTGTATTTTTAACAGAGATGAGGTTTCTCCATGTTGGTCAGGCTAGTCTGAAACTCCCGACCTCAGGTGATGAGCCTGCCTCGGCCTCCCAAAGTGTTAGGATTACAGGCGTGAGCCACCACGTCTGGCCGCTTTTGACATTTTCATCATGAAATCTTTGCCCACGCCAATGTCCTGAATTTTATTGCCTAGATTTTCTTCTACGGTTTTTATAGTTTGGGGTTTTACATTTAAGTCTTTAATTCATCTTGAGTTAATTTTTGTATAAGGTGTAAGGAAGGGGTCCAGTTTCAATTTTCTGCATGTGGCTAGCCAGTTTTCCCAGCACCATTTATTAAATAAAAAAATTTTCTCCATTGCTTGTTTTTGTCAGGTTTGTCAAAGATCAGATGGTTGTAGATGTGTGGTGTTATTTCTGAGATCTTTATTTTGTTCTATTGGTCAATGTGTCTGTTTTTTGGTTTTATTTTTTTTAACCAGCACCATGCTGTTTTGGTAAAACTGATTCTTTTGGAAACTACAACTTGTCCTATTGAAATTAGGATTATTTGACATTGAGTTTATTTAAAACTGAGGGACAGCAGTCAGGGAAGGGCAGGAGGAATGCTGTGAAGTCATTGACATACTCCCCAGGCTTTGAGCAGTATAGTATTTACATAAAGAGTTGAGTCCCTTCAAAAACACTTGATTTCATGCAATAATTCCTGGTTCATTTGTCCATTGATTCATTGATTTATTCTTTTAACAAGACTTTATTTTCTGTCTCCCACTCATTGTGGTAGGCCCCATGGATATGTTAATAAATAAGGCAAGTATCATTCGTCTCATTTTATAGCTTAACCTGTTAAATATGTTTAAAATGTGGTTTTTTAAAAAAATTTAAGAGTGTGCACTGGGAGCAATGCATACATACAGATGAGAGGCCTAAATTATTTAGGGCACTGTGGAGGCCTTCCCCCCAAAAGAGCATATCCTCAGGACACCGTGAATTTTTCTGTTAACTAAGAACCCAAAATCTCGGGGACTAATGCCTTATTTTTTATTCACCTAGATGTCTACTGCAGTTTGACAGGAGCTTCTGCTAGTAATGGTTACTCAGGGACACAGGCTGATGGAACAGTCATCAACTCCAATGACACCAATTACTAACCCAGAGGGATTAAAAGGGCTCTGAGGATTTGGCACTAACATTCAAATACTCCACCCAAAAGTGGTACACCCTGCTCTGCTCACATCTCACTGGTCAGGATTACTTTTGTGGCCTCACCCAGCTAGGAAATACAATCCTTCCAGGTACTAGGTTATGACCTGTACAAGTACTGACTCCACGGCATCATGAAGGCAGGGTAACAGTGAGCCCCATAAGTTGGAGAGGTGGCCAGGAGTCTCAGGAAAAGAATTCCAGACCAAGGCAAAAACATGTGTGAAGGCCACATAATTTCTTCCTGGAGTGGACCTCTCTTCTGTAGATACAATTAAGAATATGTCTACCTCCAGGTTAGACTGTAAATTCCAAAATCCATAGTTCTAGCACAAAGTAGGTGCTCAGCACATGTTTGGAAATAAGGAAAACAAGGTTGTCTCTGGGTTGGATATAATGAACTAGATCAGAAATACTCAAAGTTTCCTTATAGTGCCATAACCACCTCCAGGCCAAAGCAGGTCTTGCTTGAATATTTTCCTAATCTATGTCTGTCTCACTCCCTCTCTGATAGAGCTAGTCTCTTCTTCCTTCTTTCTCTAACTATAAATTGTACAGGGAACTTCAAAGTACCTGTAACACCTTTTTACCTGTATGTGTTTATCCATTTCATCCTACTAGATGCTGAGGGGAGACTCCTATCTTATTCGGCTTTATACCAATGTGTAGATCAGTGCCTGGGACATGGTAGTTGTCAATATCTATTGAGAAAATAAATGCATCTGAAATTGTAAGTATTAAGAGAAGGGTAGTTGGATAGCACTGGAAATATGGGAAAATTTGGTAAGTTAGATACTATCGATAGGAGGCCAATTGACAAAAACACCCTGTTTCAGTGACATGTACATCTCCCAAGAAGGATGCTGCAAGTTATAGTAGCCTGGATTCAATTGGGTTTAAATCATACTCTAACATCATGCTCGTACATGACATTAGAGGCACAACATGCTATCAGCTTACATATACATTCTGGTCTCTCCAACAGTGTTTTCTTTGACATTTCTGTTTGCTTAGACACAGTCTGTCACAAGCCAATCCAGCGGTAACCACCCTAATCCAAGGTGGATAACAATAGCATCAACCTCGCATTTGTATGACACTTCAACTTCATAAAATGATTTAATGTCTTTTATGCCACCATCCAGAAAGGCAACTTTGTGATGTCCACCATAAATAATGATTTGTTGCCATTATCAACCAGAGGAAGAAAAAAAGTCATATGCAGTTTTTCACCTCTCTTTCAGGTTTCATTTTGCAGAGTAGCTGAGATGCTATTCAGTCCTCTCTCCCAGCTCTATTAGCCTCAGTAACTGCCTGAAACAGCAAGATTGCAGACAAATATTCAGGCTTATGACCACAGAAATCCAAACAGAATGACAATTTTCATTCATTTGAGGTGAACTGGGTTATTCTAATTTTCAGGAATTGGATGTTCTTCTAGGAGACCTGTCCCTGTGGCAGTAGAAGGGGCCTGTTGCTGTCAGCATAGTTGCTCAAGAAATGGCTTGTGAGCTGCAATTTTTTCACACTACTAATGCATTGCCTTCACCAGGGAGCACAGCCGGTTGCTGTGGGATTGCATTAGAGGCTTTGGTGAAAAGCCTGGAGACCTCACTATCAAGGAGGAAATGAAAGGTGATCACTGGGACTCTACCAGTTAACTCTTCAGGGAAACTACCACCAATTATGTGTTTACCAGAGATATGCTTCTGATTGTAATGGGACCCCTGACAAATTGAGGATTTTTGCATTGCTGCACTTGAGTGGGACTAATAGAATGTCAGCATCAGCTTTCAATGCCTTTCCTGATGACCCATGCATAATAGCTTCCTGTGCATGGGCTTCAAGAGTCCGTGACTCACTGTGCAGCTTATAAGTTTCTGGAAATGCTAGTCATTGGAGAATCCTCTACACCCTAAATTTTTATTATAAGTCCTATAGTATTTAATGGTTTAGAGCATTTACCTCCAGTTATACTGCTTGGATTCACATCTCCATTCCTCCACTTTCTAATTGTGAGGCTTCAGATGAGTTGCTCTCTTTCAAAGGCTCTGTTTCCTCATCTTTCAAATAGGAAAAATAATAATAGCAACTACTTACAGTGAAGATTAATTAAGAAAATGAATGTATAGTGCCAGACATGGCAAACTGTAGCAATTTCTCTTAATTGCCTTTTTATATAGGGCCCAAAATAGGGTTTCACAAGATCAGAGAAAGATAAATCAGTTGAAATTAGAAAAAGAGAGATTTTAGTAAGTTGTCTCTTACCAAGTGTCAAGTACTGCCCTGGAAGAAAGGGCATGCCTTCAATAAATATTTATTGAGGACCTAATACATACGAAGCAGTAGGCTTCAGGTAGATAAGTTGTCTGCCACTGAATGTGTTTAAGTACGCGCCAGGCAGCCACTTGGTTAGAGCAGGAGCCAGTGCATCTTTCACCACAGAAAACCTTGTACAGCCTAGTGGGCTATTCTAGGATTGTTTTAATTGGATTACAAGGCTGAATAATCAATTTGCACCCACTTGAATCAACCCAAATTTGTGTGTGGGCCACTTCATTCTGATAGATGCCTATTAATAAAGAAGGATAAAAGAGAAGGGAGAGGGAGAACGGCAGGAAAATTACATAATTGCCTTTTCCAAATTGCTTATAAGTCTTACCTGAAGAAAAATACATCATAATTAAGGCCTCTGGCTTCCATTTATGAAAATGCTAGAACAGCTCAATTGCTTTGCCCCCCAGCACTCTTAGAATTTTTTTTTTGTCATTGGCATTATTATGTTATTGAAAAGTGTTCAACATTATTGTAGGCTCTTTAGGATCACAACGTGCAGGTTGCAGAGGTGCACCTTGAGCTTCTTTTTCCATTTATATTGACACTAGAAAGGAGAGATAGGTGCAGAAAAGAGGTGGGTAGGCGGGGGCATCATGTAAATATATAAGGTGCAGTCATGTATTCAGCAATGCTTTAATCGAGCCAAACCCTTTCCATCTGACAAGTTCCCAAAGCTGTCCCTGGAGGACACAGAACCTGAGGAATGAGCAGCTGCTTGGCTAAGGAGGTGGCAAGGCAAGCTGACAGCAGAAACAGAGCATGCGGTTAGTGGGTGAGAATGTACCAGGAGAAGGAAATTGGCAAAGGAAGGAGAGACTGAAAAAGGCCCACAAGTTACGTTCCCAGAAGGCAGCCCACCCCAGTGAGCATGACACAATAGGCTCCCAGATGTCTCCCTTGTGTTATTCATCTGCCACCACAGTTCTCAATCTTGCATATGCATGTGAGTCACCTGGAAATCTTGTTAAAATGCAGATACTGATTCAGTAGGTCTAGCGTGGAGCCTGAGATTCTGCATTTCTAACAGGCTCCCAGGTGATGCTAATACTCAGGGTCTGCAGACTGCTCTTTAAGTAACAATGTACTAGGTCACAGGTGGGCACACTATGGCCTGTGGGTCAAATTTTGCCAGTTGCTTCTTTGGTAAATAAGCATAAGATTGGAACACAGCCATGCCAAATTGTTCACATATTGTCTCTGGCTACTTTTGCACTCAGTTGAGTAGTTGCAGCAGAGACTTTATAGCTCACAAAGCCTAAAATACATTTAGTGTCTGACCTTCCCTTTAGGATAGAGATCAGAATATTTCTCCTTTTTTGAAGCTAAGAAAAAAAGAAGAAATTGTGTTATGTTGAGCTGAAGGAATTTGTATTGTGAATTTCAGTAAATAAGAGGAAAATTCTGTCTTTGACAACAAAAAATAATGATTTCTATAAACATTTAGAGGAGATTAAGTCTGTAAATGAATTGAAAGAGAAACATTCCAGAACTCCATGGTTCTAGAGGAACCCTGGATCCTTGCAATCCTTCTACATTCTGTAAGACTGAAAAGAACTAGCAAAATCTTGTGTGATGTCCTATGTCGACTATAAATTATCTTCAGAACCACAAAATTTATAAATTCATCTTCCATCAGTTGAAAATAACATGCTTTTGCTCTTCACCACCTCATTATGGTTTCTTAGCTGCTTAGAGAGTTCTTTTTCTTCGGTGAGGAAACTATAACAGCAATAATTCAACCTTAACTTTGCATGACACAGCATCTTTTCCAAATTACTTTTCACATGCAGTATCACATTTGATCTTCACATTAAATCCTCCAAAATAGGTAAACTAATTACACTTGACGCAAAGAAGCAGTGACACAAAGTCTTCACTCGACAAGCTCACACTCTAATCAAAGAGACAGTGATAGACATAAACATCAACATCGTGTGACAAATGTTCATAAAGGGGTGAATGGGACACAGGTGCAAGTCAGAGGATGACATAGGCTGTGATGGGCTGTCATTTCAGAATTTACCTTACAGGTCTTTAAATTGGGGGAAGAGGTTGTAATGAATGAGAAGATTATCACAGCAAAAATATTCATAAAAATTTGAAGGAAAAAAAGGCAATGGTAGCATTTTACAGAGAATATCATTTTGAGGTAGAAATTCTTGCATGGGAAATTAAAAAATTGAGGTTCAGAATCAATACGGATTAATTAATCACTGAAGGTAGGATGCATACTGAAGACTTCTAACTCCAAACATTATTTTTTCCCCGATGGCTATATTAACTTTTCAAGGATGATTTTTTTCAGGGATGAGGATATCATATGGGTTTATAATGACAGTCATGATAATGATGGTTAACATTCATAGAGTATGTTTTGTATGTCTTCCAAAGGACTAGCACCAATAGTTGAATGTTACCTTAGAAGATTTCAGCTCAGTGTAATTAAAATCTTGCTAATCTTTTGAGCTGTCCAGCAAAAGAATAAGCTATATCGGAAAAATAACGAGCTCTCTCTTTCTTAAAGGAAGTGTCTACATTGAAGCTGAATTCACAAGGGGTTTTACAAAAGAGAATGCTTTGTGTTGGCTGAAAAATCAGAATGAATGTGTCTCCTTCAAGTGAATTTCCCAAGGCCACACAGTTACAGTAACTCAGCCAGAGCTAGAACCTACATGTCCGAGTTCTCTTTCCTCTACTTCCTTCTTCTATTATGACTATTAATATCAGATGTAAGTGACAGGATGATTAATGAGGAACCCAGCATTGTATTCCAGTAGAATAATGTTCAGTATAGACAATGATATGTAAATAGCTGTAATTCCCAGTGAAACTTTGTAAAGGACTTAGCCCACATTAAGCAATTGGGAAATTTCCTCATTCTCACAGTCATGAAGATAACGTTCTCCAATTCCTTTTTTTGTTCTCATTAGAATTGTTCTTGGGCCTTATATCAGGTGCTACCCAAATAGCATACATTATGGTTTGGTCTTATTTGATTGCTACTTTTTAAAAACATTCAGATACCATCAAGCATAGAGCTTCCTAAGGTACAGTAATTTAGCTAAAGAATATGTATGAGGAAGCTGAGTATGTATGAAACAAGATAGAGTAAAACCCCAGGGAATTATGTGGCCTTTTGTTTTATAGCATTTTGCAATAATTTATGATACCATGAATTCAGTCGCATGTTTACTTTATGGAATGACCTATCAACCCAGTCCTCTTTCCAACATAATTCAAAAAACATTTACTGAACATCTCAACTCTGCGCCTAGTTTCTCACCAGGCACGTGAGTAAATGAAAACTATTCCATAATGATGTTACTGTAATCTCAAGGGCTTTTATTCTCATGAAGATTTACAAGTATGCAACCAACTGCTAGAGAAATAGAGAACCAAAAGAAGTAGAATAGACAATAAGTGCCACAGAAGGGGATTCAATATTGAACAGGAATTTTAACAACATTAATTTTCATGTTTCAGCCACATTACAGGTTGACTAAAATACCCCCGATAATCAATTAATTTATTCTGTCTTGACAGCAATCCATTTGTGCATCCGTTGTTATGCCACATAATCGGCACAAATGAACCATGTCCCATTCGAGTGAGATTAGCCAGTCTACTGTGGCTACGTTATGATTTTAATCCTTGTTTCCTGTAATGCTTCTATAATGCAAAACCTAATGATTTTTCTCTAACCTGCATGGTCTCCAGAGATAGTGCCTCTGATTCGGTCTCTAAAGTAACGTAAGCAGTGTGGTTTGGGGGTCAGCACAGCAGGCTAGAAAGCAATAGAAACAGCTATACGGACAAAGAAAGTGCTTAAATTCTTTTCAAACTGAGTTTGGTTTTTAGTGCCAGAAAAAAAGTGAAATCAAAGGTACCAGTATTCCTCACCCTTATGCTAAATATAGATTTTCATAAACTAGTCAAACACAGCTCTAAAAGATGGTTTATCTTGATGTTAATCTCAGATGAGAAATTAATGTTTAATTAATTTTAGTCAAGTCAAGGGGTAGCAGATATGCCTCATTTATTTTTGTTTAATTGGAATCTAATTACAAAGAGGTCATTCATTCATTCATTTACTCAGCAAATATTTTTTTAACTACGTGAAGCTGGGTTTTTTAACTAAAGCAAAACTCAATAGAAAGTTCTGTGCTGCATTTATATTCCTAATTTTAGACATTTGTCTAACTTCCCAATGACATTACCCTTGCCTTGAGTAAACATTTGAGGAAATGTAGATCAAAATTATTTGTCCCCCTTAACCACTTTCTAATTAGCAAAAATGCCAAATCTCTGCCTTTAAAATTCTAAATGGCTTTGGCATAATAAAGCAGCATTATGGGTTAATTTAAGTAATACACTAGAAAACTTTCATCAGCTAACAAATGCACTTGTCTTTAAATTGATCATTTAATCCTCATGATGCCATATTGTTATTTCTTTACTTCTCAAGATCAGTGGTTCTCAACCTTGCCAGTATATTGAAATCACAGAAAGAACTTTAATAGATACTGATGCCTAGTATTCACTCCCATAGAGACTGATTTAACTGGTTTGGGGTCATAGTCTGCTTAGCTACTATAACAAAATACCTTTGGTAGCTTGTACTACTGGGTAATTTATAAATGATAGAGATTTATTGCTCACAGTCCTGGAGGCTGTAAAGTCCCAGATCAAGTTACCAGCAGATGCTCTTCGCTTCCAAGATGGTATCTTCTAGCTGTGTCCTCACATGGTGGAAGGAACAAGGGAGCTCCCCCTGGAATCCTTTCTGTAAGAGCACTAATCCCATTTATAAGGGTAGAGCTCTCATAACTTAATTGCTTCTCAAAGCCCTCACCTCTTAATACTATCACAATGGGTATTGAGCTCCAACATATGAATTTGGGGGTGGGGGAATGCCAATATTCAGACCATACCAACAAGGTTTTGTTTACATATCCTAGGTGTTTCAAATGTGCACCCAGGATTAAGAACCACCATTCTAAACTATGAGAACATAGCATGTGATCATATTCCTCCTTTGCTAACAACCCTTCAATGATGCAACAGCCCTTACAAATGCTGGGGAAAATCCAGAATCCTGAGCACAGTTGTCAGTGCCTTCAGAGGTCCACCTCCTGCTCCTGTCTGTCCCCTTTTCCCAGCCCTCAGCAGTGTGCTTTCCATGCTGCAGGTCTTCCCACCTGCCACTCTCAAGTCTGACCCAACTCCAGTCCTTGGACAAACTGTTCTCTTTGATGAGATGCTTCTCTGTATTTCTTCATCTGAACAGTTTCTACTGATCTTTACTTTTGGTTGAAGTGTCACTTTCTTACACAGAACATTTCTGTTCCTACCCATGACTCTCATCCCAAAAATGTTTCTCTGCCATATCTAACACTTTACTTGTTTATTACATGGAAACTGTAGGGGTGTTGAGGACAGGAACCTTGTCTGTCTTCTTTATTGCTGTGTCTCCAGTACCTAACACAGTGTATTGTATCTAACAGGAGCCCAATAACTATTTGTTATTGAATCAGTCATGATCCAGTCAAGAAAAAGAAACCACACCAGGAATTTGAATGGGGAAAACTTTATAGAAAAAAATTCTTAACTGGTAAAATGTGATTGACTACTGAGCAGACTAAAAAGTACTCACAGCAAATGTTGGGGGCAGTTATACTCCTAAGGTAAAAAAGAATACCCAAAGAAGGAGCTTAAGGTTTGGAAAGCACCAGCTCATACCAATGGCAGAGATTTTGACCCCACTGGAGAGGGCACAACTGCTACCTGCTGAAGAGCAGAGAACTTCAATGGGTCCTGTGGGCCAGAGCTAGTCTGCAGGAGGTCACATGTTCAGATGTTGGTGACTTTTACTAGGGTGTCATGGGTTCAAGCTGGCGCATAGAAACTCCCCACTTGGGTGCCAGTAGATTATAGTTGGTCTGCAGGAAGCTTCCTATTGAGATGCTGGAGACACTCAGTGTCCCTCAGTAGAGATTGAGGGCCACTCACCACTGCCAGATGTGCAACTGAAGGAGAAAGAGAAAAGCACACAATAAAAGCCTCTTTATTGTTGTTGTTGTTGTTGTTGTTGTTGCTATGTCTGCAGTGTCTCTCTAGGCTCTCTAGCGACAAAACCTAAGACTGAACCAACTCTCAAATGTGAAATGTTATAGGGCCCAGCCCCAAAATCACAAAACAGGATAAACAGCAGTAGATTTAGAGGTGAGAGATAATCAATTGATATCTAGCACTATTATCAATGATTGATAGATAGATGACAGATAGGTAGACAGATACATAGACAGATACATAGCTGGATAGATAGATACCAGATAGATATCCCCAGTAAAACAAAGCAAATATTAATCCCTTCACAAAGTAAAAACAAATAGCATATTCAAATGAAAAGATAAAAACTTGATATTCAATTTCTCCTTTTTTTATGTCTTCTTTAACATTATTTTCATTTTAAAGAACTAATTTAGGGGATATGATGTGATGCTTGGATATTGTGAAACGAGTAAATCAGGCTAATTAATATATCACCTCACATATTTATCATTTCTTTGTGGTAAAAACCTTTAAAATCCACTGGTTTATTAATTTTGAAATATATAATACATTGTAATTAACTGCATTTTTTAATTTTCTTTTTTCTATTCAGAGCTTGAAGCCTAAACCATATTGATGATAGCCATTTTATCTATCCCTATTAGAGCTGGACTTCTCTCATCATGGGCCTGAAAAGCCGTGTAACTGGGATGAAGGCAAATCTTGAATTAGATATTTGGAACTTTTGCTCAACTGTAAGATGGATATTAAATCCTTTCGATTTTGCTTTTCAGGATATTCTGGTAGCAATGTTACAAGCAGTGAAAAAGCATAAACTAGAGGAAATAAATTAATCAGGATATTGCTTGTCATACTTTCATATCATTAAGAATGTTTTGAGTGCCAAATGAAAGCTTTGATGCAAAAATTAGAGCACAGAATGGCAAGATTCTTTTGATCCTTAATCAGTGCTTATAACTTCTGCAGAACATCAACTGTAGCAAAGAATCATTAGTTTTATGCTATATTTAAACTTCTGCTCTATTTAATAAGCAAATAGTGAAAATAAAATGCACATAGCAGGAAGATGATCTTTAGCTGGTGTCAGGGATTGAAAAAATAAGCATCCATTCTAGCCTATCTCTTCACAAAATCATGCAATTGACTCAGAGTGCAGTGGATTTCTGAAAGCAATTAAATTTGCTTTAAAACAGCCATGCATTTCTGACAGGTACAATAAATGACACAACCTTTTTAGAAATTTTTCTAAAGAGCAATTAACAATATCCATAAATAAGGAAATAGTCTGATATAAAAGAAAAGCTTTATTCTAAAGATATCTGCCAGGCAATATTGATAACACATTCCCATCCCATGAAAAGAAACTAAATAATAAGCAATAAGAGTACTGTGGAATCATCCCATAAGAGATGCATACAGCCAGTAAAAATGAAATGTAACAGACTTTAAAACAACAAAAGGAAATGACTATCTTATAACCATCTTCTGTTAAGTGAAAAAAAGCTGAAGAAAATAATGTCTCTTGTATAATCACGATTAAAAAGGGCAAGGAAGAAAACCTGGAAGGCTTTTTTTTTTCCTTTCCATAGGATGATTTTGTAGAAATACAGATACAAGATAAAAAAGGGAAGCAAATTTTGGTAGATTACCAAATTGTCCTCCTAAAAGGTGTTGTACCACATATACATATACTTTCCTACTAGCCATGCATTTTCCATATTTTTGTGTATTCCATAACGTACATAGATAATGTTTATACCAGAGAAAAATAGCTAGTATATTTTGCCTTAAAACATTCAAGGAGGGAGTGGCCAAGATGGCCAAGTAGAGGAAGCTAGTGTGTGGCTGTCACAGAGAGGAATAGAAGGGGCAAGTAAATGCAGTACCTTAAACTGAAATATCCAGGTACTTGCATTGGGATTAATTAAGGAAACAACTGGACCCACAGAGAATAGAGAAAAGCAAGACAGGACAATGGCCCACCTGGGAGCAACATGGAGCCAGGGGATCCTCCCCTGCCCAGGGAATGGTGAGTGAATGTGTGACCCCGGGAAACCACACTTCTCCCACAGATCTTTGCAACTCTCCAGTTAGGAGATCTCCTTGTGGATCCACTCCACCAGGGCTTTCAGTTTTCAGTTTGACAGACAGATCTATGTGTAATCTTGGCAGAGCAGCCACTCAGGCATGCATGGAGACCCTGGAGGCTTAGATACCTGGCCTTTCCAGCAAAAGTAGCTACAGCTCTGGCAAAGTGGGAGGTTAGACTCCTATACATACCTCTAGGAAAGAGGCTGAATCCAGGGTGCTGAGTAGCAACAGCCTGCAGGCCCCATTTCCATGGCACCTAACAAGGGAAGACCCACAACCAGCTACCAGTAGTGGCATTGCACCCCCTAAGAAGGAGCTCCCAGAGGGAGGGACATCTTTGCTGTTTGGGCACCTTAGCC
The DNA here is from genome assembly GCF_028885655.2 of Pongo abelii. Classification (NCBI taxonomy): domain Eukaryota; kingdom Metazoa; phylum Chordata; class Mammalia; order Primates; family Hominidae; genus Pongo; species Pongo abelii. The sequence continues at coordinate 30,299,868 of NC_071998.2, forward strand.
ATTCCAATCTTCAGGCTTTGGAGAATCTGAGCCCACCTGGGATGGAAGGGATCCCCCAGAACAGCACAACTGCTCTACCAGAACGTGGTCAGACTGCTGCTTTAAGTGGGTGCCTGATCCTGTTCCTCCTCACTTGGCTGGACCTCCCAACTGGAGCCTCCAGCCATCGCCACACAAGCTCTCTAGCTGACAGAGATCTGAACCCCTGGGAAGGTGCTCCCAGAGGGAGGGGTGGGCTGCCATCTTTGCCGTTTGGGTGACTTACCCATTCCAGCCTTTGGGCTTCGGAGTGTCTGAGGTGACAGGGAGCTGAAGTGGACCCCCAGCACAGCACAGCTGCTCTACCAAAACGTGGCCAGACTGCTTTTTTAAGTGGGTCCCAATCCCATTCCTCCTCACTGGGTGGGACCTACCAAGTGGGGTCTCCAGTCACTCCCTAAATGTGCCTTAGAGCCAGCAACAGGTCTGTGCCTCCCTGGAACAAAGCTGAGAAGGAAGGAGCTTTGTCCCAGAGGGAGGGATAGGCTGCCATCTTTGCTGTTTTGCAGCCATCACTGGTGACACCTCCAGGTTCTGGAAAATCTGAGGTGACTGGGAATTGCAGCGGGCCCCAAGCATACCACAGCAGTCCTACAGAAAAGTGGCCAGACTGTTACATGGGTGCCAATTCCCATATTTCCTCACCAAGCAGCTCCTCCGGGCTTGGGCCTCCAGCCACCCCCCACCAGAGCTATCAAGCCAGTACCAACTTGGCAACTCCCTGGACAGAGCCTCCAGAGGCAACTGAAAGCCTCCTGGCCACGGCCTCTGCAGCGGAACTGCTCTTGCCACCCTCGGACAAACGAGGGAGCAAAGACCCTAAATGCCTTATCCACACCTCCAACAAGCTGCACTTGACCCAAGAAAAGCAGGCCAGTCCACCTTCCATGGGTCCCACACCCCTCCATCAGCTCATCACCAGACAGAGAACCCCTGGCTTGGGCCCACAGCACAAACCTTCCATATTGGTCTGACTGTACTAAGCAATTGCTGACCTGCATTTCTCTGGGGTGAAGCTCCCAGGAATCAAGCAAATGACCCTTGGCTACAACCACTATTAAGATCCCTTTCTCTGTTGCCTCTAAGCTGGGGAAGAAACATAAACCCTGAGATCATTCCAGAGCTGCAGTGGACAGTCCGGGAATGCCAAGTTGTGAACTATAGCCAGCATTAAAGTGGAAAAGGAATCCACACTTTCAGAACACTGAGAGGGAACACAGCTCCAACTATGAGGGAACACAGCTCCAACTATGAGGAAAAACAGGGGAGCCACATAACCAAACAAGAGTCAACCAACTGACCAATGAGCCTAAGTGTCACCTGCTGGATCATACCCAAAGCTTCAACACCAAAAATACCTCACTAACATACGCCCCTCTGAAACCAGAGACAAGAAGTCAGCTTCAAATAAAGACCCTATACAAAGCATCAGCCCAGTGAAAACATCCAAAAAAGAAGTCTATTGACTGTACTCAATCTATGCTGCAGTTAAAGGAACAACCACATGCAGTGATGAGAAAGAACCAATGCAAGAACTCTAGTAACTCAAATGGCCAGAGTGTCATATGTCCATCAAATTACTGCACCAGTTCTCCAACAAGAGTATTTCAGAATATCATCCATGAACATTTCCCCATCCTTGCTGGAAAAGCCAAAAGTCAAATTCAGGAAATGCAGAGAACTTCTGCAAGATTCTACACAAGAAGATCATTCCCCAAGACACATCATCATCATATTTTCCAAAGTCAAAATTAAAGGAGTGTAAAAGGCAGCTGGAGAAAAAGGGCAGGTCACCCACAAAGGAATCTCCATCAGGCTAACAGTGAACCTCTCAGCTAAACTCCTATAGGAGAGAAGAGATTGGGGGCCTATATTCAACATTCTCAAAGAAAAAAATCTTCAACCAAGAATTTCATATCCAACCAAATTAAGCTTCCTAAGTGAAGAAATAAGATCCTTTTCAGATAAGCAAATGTTGAAGGACTTCATTACCACCAGACCTGTCTCACAAGAGATCTTGAAAGGAGCACTAAATATAGAAAGGAAAGAATGCTACCAGCTAATACAAAAACACACTTAAACACACAGACTAGTGTCACTGTAAAGCAACCACATGAACAAGCCAACATAGTAACCAGCTAACAGCACAATGACAGGATCAAATCCACATGTATCAAGGTTAGTATTGATATGTATGGATTTGATCCTGTCATTGTGCTATTAACTGGTTACTAACAGCTAACTGGTAAATGAGCTAAATGCCTTAGCAAATGGGCTAAATGCCCCCACTTAAAAGCCACAGAGTGGCAAGCTGGATAAGAAAGCAAGACCCAATGGTATGCTGTCTTCAAGAAGCCCATCTCACATGTAATGATACTCGTAGGATCAAAATAAAGGGATGGAGAAAAATCTACCAAGCAAATGGAAAACAGAAGAAAGCAAGGGTTGCAATCCTATTTCAGAAAAAACAGATTTAAAACTAACAAGAATCAAAGACAAGGAAGGGCATTCCATAATGGTAAAGGGTTCAACTCATCGAGACCTAAGTATCCTAAATATACACGCACCCAACACAGGAGCACCCAGATTCATACAGCCAGTTCTTAGAGACTTACCAAGAGACATAGAGACATAGACTCCCATGCAATAATAGTGGGAGACTTCAACACTTCAGTGGCAGTATTAGACAGATCATCAAGGCAGAAAATTAACAGATATTGAGGGCCTAAACTCAGCATTGGACCAAATGGTCCAATGATATTCTGACAGACCTTTACAGAATTCTCCACCCAAAACAAAACAACAGAATATACATTCTCATTGCCACATGGCACACACTCTAAAATTGACCACATAATTGGACATAAAACAATCCTCAACAAATGTAAAAGAACCAAAATCATATCAAACACACTCTTGGACCACAATAAACATAGTAGTCAACACAATGAAAATCATTCAAAATCATACAATTACATGGAAATTAAACAACATGCTTCTAAATGATTTTTGAGTAAAGAATGAAATTGAGGCAGAAATCAAGAAGTTATTAGAAAATAATGGGAGCAAAGATACAACATGCCAGAATCTCTGGGACACAGCTAAGACAGTGTTCAGAGGGAAATTCATAGCACTAAATGCCCACATCAAAAAGTTAGAAAGACCTCAAATTAACAACCTAACTTCACAACTGGAAGAATTAGAAATGCAAAACAAACCAACCATAAAGCTAGCAGAAGAAGAGAAATAACAAAACTCAGAGCAGAATTTAAGAAAATTGAGACACAGAAAAACCATTCAAAAGATCAATAAGTCCAGGAATTGTGTTTTAGAAAAAATTAATAAAATAGTCCACTAGCTAGACAAATTAAGAAGAGAGAAGATTCAAATAAAAACAAATAGAATGAAAAAGGGAATGTTACTACTGGCCCCACAGAAATAAAAACAACCAATAGAAATTACTATGAACACCTCTACACAAACAAACTAGAAAACTTAGAAGTGATGGATAAAATTCTGGACACATACACCCTCCAAAGACTGAGCCAGAAAAAAATTGATTCCCTGAACAGACCAATAATGACTCTGAAATTGAATGAATAATAAATAACCTATCAACTAAAAAAAGGCCAGGACCTGATGGATTCACAGCCAAACTCTACCAGATATACAAAGAAAGGCTGGTACCATTCCTACAGAAACTATTCCCCCACAAAAAAAAATGAGGAGGAGGAACTTCTCCCCAATTCATTCTATGAGGCCATCATGATATTAATACCAAAACCTGGCAGAGACACACACAAAAGAAAACTTAAGACCAATATCCTTGAGAAACGTTGACGCAAAAATCCTCAACTAAAGACTTGCAAACCAAATCCAGCAACACATCAAAAAGCTAATTCACCATGATCAAGTAGCCTTCATCCCCAGGATGCAAGGTTGTCTCAACATACAAAAATCAGTAAATGTGATTTATCACATAAACAGAACTAAGGACAAAAACTACAGGATTTTCTCAATAGTTACAGAAAAGGCTTCCCTTTATGTTAAAAACTCTCAATAAACTAGGTATTGAATGAACATACCTCAAAATAATAAGAGCCATCTACGACAAACCCAAAGCCAACATTATACTGAGTGGGCAAAAGCTGGAAGCATTCCTCCTGAAAACCAGCAAGACAAGAATGCCCTCTCTCACCACATCTATTCAACATAATATAGGAAGTCCTAACAAGAGCAATCAGGCAAGAGAAAGAAAGAAAGAATTTCCAAGTAGGAAGAGAGGAAGTCAAACTATCTCTGTTTGCAGACATGATTCAATATCTAAAAAGCCCCATAGTCTTAGCTCAAAAGCTTCTTCAGCTGATAAACAACTACAGTAAAGTTGCAGGATACAAAATCAATGTACAAAAGTTACTAGCATTCCTATACACCAACAACAACCAAACTGAGAGCCAAATCAGAATGGCAATCCATTCACAATTCCCACGCACACAAAAATAAAATACCTAGGAATACAGCTAACCAGAGAGTTGAAAAAGCTCCACAATGAGAATTACAAAACACTACTCAAAGAAATCAGAGAAGACACAAATGGAAAAATATCCCATGCTCATGGAAAGGAAGAATCAATATTATTAAAATGGCTATACTGCCCAAAACAATTTACAGATTCAATGCTATTTCTATCAAATTACCAATGACATTCTCATAGAACTAGAAAAAATTATTTTAAAATTTATATGGAACCAAAAAAGAGCCAGAATAGCCAAGGCAATTCTAAGAAAAAAGTAAAAGGCTGGAGGAATCATGTTGCCTGACTTCAGTCTATACTACAAGGCCACAGTGACTAAAACAGCATGGTACTTCTACAAAAACAGGCACATAGACCAATGGAACAGAATAGAGAGCCCAGAAATAAGGCTGCACATCTATGAACATCTGATCTTTGATGAAGCTGAGAAAAACAAGCAATGGGGAAAAGATTCCCTATTCAATAAATGGTGCTGAGATAACTGCCTAGCCATATGCAGAAAATTGAAGCTGGACCCCTTCCTTACATCATATACAAAAATCAACTCAAGGTGAATTAAAGGCTGAAATATAAAACCCAAAACTATAAAAACCCTAGAAGACAACCTAGGCAATACCATCCTGGACCTAAGGAATGAACAAAGATTTTATGATAAAGATATCAAAAGCAATCATAAAAAAAGCAAAAATTGACAAGTGGGATCTAATGAAACTTTAGAGCTTCTGCACAGCATAAGAAACTATCATCGGAATAAACAGATAACCTACAGAATGGGAGAACATTATCGCAAACTATGCATCTGAGGAAAGTCTAATATCCAGCATTTATAAGGAACTTAAACAAATTTACAAGAGAAAAATGAACATTTAACCCCATCAAAAAATGGGCAAAGGACATAAACAGACACTTCTCAAAAGAAAGCATACAGACAGCCACACTAGCATATGGAAAAAAGCACAACACAACATCACTGATTATTAGAGAAATGCAAATCAAAACCGTAACGAGATACCTTCTCACACCAGTCAGAGAATGGCTATTAAAAAGTCACAAAATAACAGATGCTGGTGAGGTTATAGAGAAAAGGGAGCCCCTTATAAAATTGTTGGTGGAAGTGTAAATTAGTTCAACCATTGTGGAAACCAGTATGATGATTCCTCAAAGAGCTAAAAGCAGAACTACCATTCTACCCAGCAAACCCATTACTGGTTATATACCCAGAGGACTATAAAGCATTCTACCATAAAGACACAGGCATACGAATGTTCATTGCAGCACTGTTCACAATAGCAAAGACATGGAGTCAACCTAAATGCCCATCAATGACAGACTGGATAAAGGAAATGTGGTATATATATACCATGGAATATTATGCAGCCATAAAAAAATAATGAGATCGTGTCTTTTGCAGGAACATGGATGGAGCTGGAAGTTATCATCCTTAGCAAACTAATGCAAGAACAGAAAACCAAATACTGCATGTTCTCACTCGTAAGTGGGAGCTAAATGGTAAGAACTTATCAGAACAAAGAAAAAAACAACAGACATTGGGGTCTACTAGATGGGAGAGGGTGGGAGAGGGAGAAGAACAGGAAGAACTCTTTCAAAGTCCAGTTCTAGACGTAGTACCGATACTTTGATAAAACAAATAAAGAGAGTAAATTTGTCTACCTCTTTTACAACTACCATATTTCCCAAGAGTAAAAGATCTAAGGTATAAAGCTGTGTTTAATCCATTCAATCACTATATTTAGTTAAGCAATTATATGCACAAATTGCTAAATAAAACACTGGGGGGGGACACAAAAATAAATCAGTACTGGATTCTACCCTTAAATAACTCACAGTCTCATATACATAAATAACCATGAAACTAGATAAAGATAAAGAAGTGCCACTAAGGAGGCAATGAACCTACAGGATGTTCATTATAATGTGGGAAGAGTACACATAGATAGCAGGCAGTAGCCATTTTGATAGGACCCTAGGAAATCTCTTACTAGAAATGCAAAGAAAATCATGGCAGAGCCTGAAGGGTGGCAGTTTTAGGTTTTCGCCTTCATCTTTGAAAATGATAATCCTCCTCCGGTGACACTTAAGTTCAGGAATATTTTCTATTGCTCACCTTTCATTTATGGGATTACATTGCATAACTATCAAGTTCCAGATATGATACCTGATGTTAGTATCAGAGGGAAAACTTTAGACAAAGTAAATTTAACACAGTTTATTTGAACAAAGAATGATTTATGAATCAGGCAGCACTCAAAACTAGAAGAGGTTCAGAGAGCTCCTTGCCAGCAGCATAGGCAGCAGGCTTTCATTGGGTGAGCACGGAAGCAAAGTAAATAAACAACTTGACTGGCTACAGTCAGATGTTTGCCTTACTTGGGCATGGTTCAATGGTAGATCCCTAGTTATGTAACCAATCAGCTAATTGACTTTCTGTGATTGGCTGAAACTCAATTAAAAATTAGTCAATTACAAAGACTACATAAAGTTTTAGTTTGCTTGCATAAAGTTTCCACATACAGAAACAACTCCAGGCTAATGGCCTTCTGCTTATTTTGCTTTTTTTTTTTTTTTTTTTTTGAGACAGAGCCTTGCTCTGTCACCCAGGCTAGAGTGCAGTGGCATGATCTCGACTCACTACAAACTCTGCCTTCTGTGTTCAAGTGATTCTCCTGTCTCAGACTCCCGAGTAGCTGGGATTATAGGCGTGCACCACCATGCCTGGTTAATTTTCGTATATTTTTAGTAGAGACAGGGATTTGCCATGTTAGCCAGGCTGGTCTCAAACTCCTGACCTCAGGTGATCTGCCCGCCTGGGCCTCCCAAAGTGCTGGGATTACAGGTGTGAGCCACTGTACCCAGCCTATTTTGCTTTAAAAGTAGAAATATGCACACGAAATAAAAAGATTTAAAAAACAATGTTTCTAAACTCAAGGTGCTTACACTAACACTCCAATAAAAGAAACAGCCAAATAATCGGAAATAAAAATTCAGTTTGAGTAAGTATGTTGGAGTAGAACTGAATCGTATGGCAGGTGTGTGTTTAACTTTTTAAGAAACTTTCCAAAGGTTTTATAGTAAATGTGTAGTGATATCTCATTTTGATTTTAGTTTTCCCTATTGACCATGGATAGTTCCCTATTGAGCAACTTTTCATGTGCTTATTTGTTATCCTTATATCTTCTTTTGTGAAGTGTCTGTTCAAATCTTTTTCCCATTTTTTACTGGGTTGTTTGCTTTCCTCTTATTAAGCTATGAGCATCTCTTAATATACTCTGGATACAAGTTCTTTTTCAGATACAGGCTTGGCAATTATTTTCTCAACTATGACTTCTCTTTTCATTCTCATAACTTGTACATGAATGTTCACAGCAGCTTTATTTATAATAGCTGAAAACTGGAAACAATAAGAATGATCAATACAAATGTCCATTAACAATACAAATATCTACTCCACTCACTCCTTCTTCTGCTTCCTGTCCAAAACTTGGTGTTCCTCCTGTGACCCTGTGGCAAGCCATGCCTTTCATTTCTAGGAACTATAAGTAATATTAAATTTTTTTCCCAATGACATTAATCTTTCCATGATGTCACTCAGTCACTTCTATATATACATAAACAAATTATGCACATCCATACAATGGGATGCTACTCAGCAATAAAAAGGAATGAGCAATTGATACATGTAACAATATAGACAAATATCAAAATAATTATGCTGCGTGAAAGAAGCCAAATAAAAAAAATTGTGAATAAGTTTCGGTTATATGAAACTCTTGAAAATTCAAACAAGTCTATAGTGACAGAAAGCAGATGAGTGGTTTGAGGAAGCCAAGGTTGGATGAGATCAGGGAAGGACTGTCAAGAGGGATTACAAAGAGCATAAGGAAACTTTAGGGGAGATAGACATGTTCATTATCATGACTGTTAATGGTTTTACAGGTGTATTCACAAGTCAACATATCAGATTGTCCAATTTAAATATGTATGTCAGTTGCACCTCAATAACTGTTAAAATGCAATTTGAGAAATATGACAATATAGATAATTACAGGTTGCTACAGAAGCTCAGAGGAAGAGCATCTACTCTTGACTCATGGGCCAGGGGAGAGTTCCCAAAAGAAGTGGCACCCAAGGCAAGACTTGATGAAAAGGGCAGGATAGGAAAGATGTACATGTCACTCTGTCCCATCCTAAGTACCAACAGACCTCTTCATTACTGATAGCATTCTCTCCCCTTGAACCTACAGGTCACCTTGTTCTGTGTTTTCTTAGATTTCATATTTGTTTACTTGGTATTCATTCATCACAGGGCCAATTGTATTAGCTATATTTTCTTATTTTGTGTATTCTTGATGCTCTGACATTTGGGAGCCTTACAAACCCCTGGGAGAGACTGCCACTCCTACAGATGGCTAAATCCTAAAGAGCCTAAGACTACTTGCCTAACAGCATGCCTTTTATATACAAACCCAGTTATCCTGCGTTGCTACCCCCAACTACCTCCTTATCTAACTCTCATACACTAAGCCAATATTTCCCTCACCTAAATCGTTCAAGCACCAGACAATGAGAGAGACTACTCCAATAGCCCAAAGGCCCTAGAATTATTCATACTAACTAGTTCTAAATTGTTTACCCTGCCTTGCCTCCCTTTCCTGAGAAAAACCCAGTAAAGGCCATGGTCTGAGCACTCCTGTTTCTGCTTCCTGACCAAAACTTGGTGTTTCTCCCGTGGTGAGCTGCACCTTTCATTTCTAGGAACTGTGAATAACATTAACTTTTTTTTCAATGGCATCAACCTTTCCTTGCTGTCACTCAGTCACCCTTATAAATTAAGACCCAGACACAAAACACACATGAGAGTCATTCTCCACATTGTATTCTAAGTAGGAGATACTAATCAAATAGTATTAAGATGAGAGTTGAAATTTACTTGCCATCTCTGAAATAGGAATTATTCTGTTAAAGAAATGATCCAAGGATTTTAGAATATTCTGTTTCCAATTCTGGTTCCCACGTGTTCCATCATGAAATGGAAACTGATAACTAAAAGATTGCAATCATTCCTAAGGTCTCCTCTAAACAGAAAGCATCTTATCAGGATGGATTTCCTAAAAGGGCCTAAGGTGGGAATTCTCATGCAAGTGATTGATTAGGGAGAGTGCCCTCAGGATACAGGGAGCAGGGAAGCAGGGGAGGGTAGGGGAGAGCAACTGAACAAAGATGCCATATCAGCTGGAGCCTTTGTTTAATCTGACCCCACTGGGAAACTGGAAGAAAAACCACACAACAAAGTTCCTCTCACTTTTGCATCCAGGGTTCATCAGTCATTGGCTGTGGGCTGTGGAGTGTGGCAGGGGTATTGAAGAGCAGTAACTGCCCTAGCAAGGTGGAAGAAATGAGAAAGGGAGTTGTGGGCTATTAGCAGCCAACACTCAAGGCACCTGGGGGATGAGAACCAGCCTGGAAAGGGGGATCTGGCCTGGACAGCAGGGCTTTGACCACAATAACTTCCCCTTTTCCCCTTTCTTCTTCTAATATTCTGATCTTAGGGTTTAGAACAATGATTCTATACTTAAATTTCTACAGGAAGAGGAATGCAAATGAATAAGATAGCTGTAAGTATAGAAAATTATTTCTTTACTTTAAAGGGAAACAAACAAATGCAATAATAATACTCAAATGTGACCTTGGTATCAGACAGAGACTGGCTCACTGGGCAGCAAACTCAGCTCTGGCTTGTGTTTTCATGGAGGAATATGAATCCAGCATTGGTACGTCTTCCAAATGTTGAAGAAAAGCCAACAATCTTAATGTGAGAGCTATTAATTTCTGACTGTAGTGCCCAACTAAAAATAATCATTTTATAAACATCGTTCATGAGTTGACCTATGGGTATCAATATGTAATCTCTACTTTAGGAAAGCAATAAAAATATAGTTACTCCACACAAAAACTTTCCCACATTTTTAGAGTCCAAAATTTATAAGTAAACAGTGACAGACAGGCATCCTTATTATACCACTGTGTTACAGAAATCTAAAAATCAAAGTGATAGGGAAAATACAATAAAGATAAAATATTAGGAAAAGAAAAGACTCAAAGCATAAAAGAAATTACATGCTTACCCAAAAGAAATTCATAGAGCCATGCAACGTAACTTTGCAGTGGAATATATGAACTCTCTGAAAATCTGATTAAAACCGTAGACCCTTTTTTCAGAAACATGTTTTTATCAGTCCATTCTCGAACTGCTATAAAAATACTACCTGAGACTGGATGATTTATAAAGAAAGGAGGTTTAGTTGACTCACAGTTCTGCATGGCTGGAGAGGCTTTAGGAAACTTACAATCATGGAGGAAGGCAAAGGGGAAACAAGGCACATCTTACATGGCAGCAGGAGAGAGAGAGAGAGACAGAGAGAGAGAGAAGGGAGGAACTGACAAACACTTAAACCATCAGATCTCATGAGAACTCACTCACTATCACAAGAAGAGCATGGGAGAAACGTCCCCATAATCCAATCACCTCCCACCAGGTCCCTCCCTTGACATGTGGGGATTAAAATTTGAGATGAGATTTGGGTGGGGACACAGAGCCGAACAACATCAATGTGCATAGTATATGGAAGTGCACACATACAAATGTACATGCCATTCCTGAGGATTTGTGGACCCTTGAAGCCCATGATGGACCCCAGCTTAAGAGCTCTTGCCATGGCCCAGAGGAACAAGATAGAGCAGACAAGGTACTGTAAAGATGCATCACCCGTAGAAAAGGAACTACATTTTTTTTCTCTTTCCTTCACTAAGAAGGGTACGAATAGCTGGTTTCAAAAAGCCTCCAGGAATCTAAGCACCTCTGAGAACATGTCACAAAAGGTGAAGATACTGTGGATGATGCTCTCAGGTAACATCACCTGGGGAAGATGACTCCAAAGAGGCCAAAACTTTTCAATCTCATGAGTGAAATACTTCATGGAATTTAGTGGCATGGAGTATGCAGTTTCCTTATGAAATGATTGATTTGATGTTTATTTCCAAAAGTTAAGTCATTTCAAATAAATTCTTTGTTAAGATATACCGTTAGGAGTGAGGAAAAAAGAAACTAGGCCAGCCCCAGCTGTGGCTGTATTATGAATTGCCTGTAGCAGGGGCCGGACACTGGTGAAGCACTGAGATGTTATGTGGCCACCCTGCAAGAGTCACTAATCAATAGAGAACAAAAAGTGCCACTATGCCTGATTTTACAATCTAGAGCTTATGCGCACCTCCCCTGGAAGTAAGCAGCCAAGTACATCCTGATACAAACTCAGAGTCATGGGCCATGACTCTGAGCATGTTGATTTTTCTCCACCTCGATTTTCCACTCATAAAGTGCAGCTGTAGTGACCATTGAACAACAAATATTGAACACAAGGCACAGAACCTTGGAATAAATGAGTTGCCTTCCCTCCATGGCAAGGAATGTGCCAACATTTGGTTGAATCTACTGGGAAAATAATGGTGTTACCTGGCTATTCTACAAATGGACTTCTGCAGGTGAGGCTAGATGAAGTATCCACTTGGTTCAGGTTATATCACTCCACTCCTTTACCTTAAAAATGTATAAAATAAAGCCCTCCTTTTTTATAGAAAAGCAAAGAATCTTCATCACTATTTGGTGTATCCTCATTGAGACCCCAAAGTATAGATTTCCTTGGGCTCTATAATTGCAGAAGCAATTCCAAACTCTGTCAACAACAGCCTTATTAACATAGATGGTGTTAATTTGCACAGTTCTCTACTTAGTATCAGTGTTTTCTTTGCATTAAGCAGGAGATGGCTCCTTATTCCAAATCTTACCACCGACCCCCACAGAAGACACACTTTCTACCGGCAACAACCTGTGTGGTATTGTAGATGAGCTCATGGAGCTAAATTGAAATCCCCCAGGAGGTAAAATAATTTAATTTAAGGAAGCACACATCCCACACATCTGCCTATATCCAAAGGGCCAAAACCATTAAGGAACAACGCAACTCACATGGTGTTTCAATATTGCTGTGCTTCTAGATTGCTTCCCAGTAGATATAACTCCTGACAGTCACCTGGAATTGATTACCCTGCCTTGTCAAGAAGCTTCTATTGTTTTTATTTGTAATGAAACTGGGAACTCAATTCTCAGAAAACTCTCAGGGTCTCTTAGAGGCTATTTCATAAAATTAAAGTTTTTCTCCTACAAAAACTTTTTCTTCCAAAGTATACTACAAGGGTGTGAATCAAACCCAGCTTAGTCATTGACTGGCAGGCATTAGGCTACATACATTCTGACTGTTTAATGAGATAGTGAAGATAAAATCGCACTTCCTAAGCATTTATTATGTACAAGTCCCTGTTCAAGGGGCTTTATACGATCTTGTCCATTTTTATTCTCACAACCAACTTCAGAAAAAGGTGCTCCTACCAAGATCTTGCACCACAACAAAAACTCAGCATTGACCTAATTAGAAAAACAAAAGTTTAAGGCAAGTTTAAACCTTTGTTGTGCCTGTTATAAGCTATGCGACCTAAGGCTGAGAGTCAGTTTCCTCATGCCTAATATGGAAAAATGCAACATCCATGTAGCAGGATTAGTTTAGCTAATGAGTGAAGAAGCATTTAGCACATTATCAGGCACCAAAAGGCAGTTCCTTTCTCAATGATCTCTCTCTCTAAAGCTCATGATGTGCATGTGTGTGTTTGTAGTACATGTGAGTTTGAAACCACTGGGTAAAAAACTCTCATGCGTGATTCATCTAAAAACATAAGACCTCATCAGACTCTTCTTCGGGCTATTTTTCGTTCTCTGCCTCCACTTAACAACACATGTGCCTCTCCCTCTTTTCTGTATTCTTCCCTTGCCCTCCCTGGCCCTACCCCTAACCCACTCCCACCACCTTCTCTGCTCTTCTACCTATTTGCCTCACAAAATGCTACCTCCTTCAAGTCAGCCAATCCAATTCCCCCAGTAGGGAACTCTTTGTCTTCAAAACATCTTTGTGACCTCCAAAGCACAAAAGCCTGAGGGGCCCCCGGGCATCATGATACCCATATTGGGCCTTGTGGAAAGCTGAAACACTGTTGCATATACACTTACTGTCAAAACTCCTGGTATGATTTTTGTTTCTCTAAAACCACTTCACTGTATGTGTATGTCCATTTAAAATGAACCCTATTGATTTGAGACGAAGGTGTCCTATCTACACAGTCCCACCTAGACTGTTCAAAGACTGTGAAGACAAGACCAGTACCAGTATCCTAAGGGCAGCTGACAATCACACATGTGACTTCTTCTGGTTCTGCTCAATTACTGCAATCACCTTGTTTCTCTAAGTATTGACATGCAATTTTCCATGCCTGTTTTCTTTCTTGGTCTTTGTCTACATATTGGCTGGAAAATCAATGTATGTACTCTACTCTTTGCATCATGAATCTGAGAAAATTGAGGAAACTAACACTTCTGTGGCACAATTCCCTTAAATGCTACAAGGTGCAGTTACAATCAAAGCTCATTGTTAACTACGCCCTTGTTTTTCATTTTTTGCTGAATGCCACCTCAGTAATGTTGGGCAGCATTAGCAGAGTGTTTTCTGTGTGTTAGGCCCTGTACTAAGTCATTGTCACAACCCTGTGAGGCTGATAATGTTATCCTTATTCTACAGGTAAGAAAACTGAGATTAGTCTTGTCAAAAGCAAATATGAATTGAAAAGAAGTGAAATATTTCCTAAGGAACAAATATGTAATCTATTGTAATGGAAATTTCACGGTTTTCAGACTGTATAACCCTTAGCACGAATCCCAGGCATTCACCAATCTGAGTCCCCAAGGAAAGTTGCTTCATTTCATGAAGCCTCAGTTTTCTCACCTCTAAAATGGGAACAGTAATTCCTACTACACAGGGATAATTGTAGGAGTAAGTAATCAAATATATAGATAGAGTCTGAACCGTAAAATACCTCTGTAAGTGCTTATTACCTTCCTTCCCTTGTGATTGCAATGGGCACACATAGAGAAAATGGGAAGCTATGTATACAGTCAGACATTTTGGCTAAGTTATTATACAACCCAGCCAGCTGCCCTTTCAGAGTAACGCTCATCTCCATGTGCTAACCAATTTGGAAAATAATATATATTTATTACCCAGACACTCTTTAGGGCCTCTTAAAGCTTCATGGAGATCTATCTCAGTTCACAGACCATTGGCCCAAGTAATCATTAAAAGCTAATAAGAGCGTGTTTTTTCAATTTGGTTGTCACACATGAGCACTAAGTCTTTACACTACAAATCTTCTTGCAACATTTTTTTTAACTCATTACATATTTTGGCAGTGAATTGTAAGCTTACTTCTATTGTCTGTTTTTGTTTCAGAATGAGAGTGAATCAACTCCAATGACCCATTTCTTCTGCAGTGGTTTTGGTTGTCTGTGACAGCCCACTCAGACAACACATGTTCTGTATGTGTGATTCTGGGGCTGAATCTGTATGTACCAGGCAAACTCACATCCTTGAAAATAATGGCTTAAAATAGGAATGCTGACACCACCTTAACTCAAATAGCACAAATGCAGGGCTGTAATTTTCTATGCTACTTAATCTCCTAGTACAAAAAACCTCTGTTGCTCAAGGGAATTCTTCATCCTGTCCAGGGGGTAAAAAAATTCTCTCAAGGATGTAATAAGTTAACAAACCAAATTAGTATGTAGTTGGGCTCTTATCATCCACATTAACCTCAGGGCTCTATGGGGCTAATATCTTTAGTTGTGCTGTTTTCGCTTGCTGTCTCCAGACCACTAACCTCATTTTCTCTATGGGGGAATTGAAAGCTCTGCTCTTTGCAAATCTTCCTCTGATTTTTGTTCTCTTTAGTGGAGCAAAGCCTTCAGTTTCCGAGGTCAAATGAGCTAAGCCTCTTCTAAGAAAAGCTTACTTCTGACTGACATCATCAGGGGCTACTCTTTTTAGCAGACCCCTTGCATCAGTATCATTAAATCACTTCGCCATTTGAAAAGCAAGTTTCTTCTGCATGCACACTTGAAGACCTCAGAAGGAACACGGAGCAGCAACACCACCTACTGGTTTTCCCTTAGTAGCCAAGTAATTTTTGCAGCAGTGTTGTCTTTGGGTCTCTGCTTTTGCATTAGAGAATGAAGTTGTTCGCTTTGGGATTCTGTTCCCTACATGAGGATCAACAACTGGACCATCTTTAATATACTTTCTTTATAGTACTCTGCCTAATGAGATGCTTTATCTTTAGGGCCTAAATTTTGAGACAGTGTGAAATGGGAAAGGCAAAATTGGAAATATACACAATGTTTCTTGTTGACTCCTGATGGCATCTTCTGCAGGCCCCCATGGGTATTCCTGTTCAAGTTGATATGCATCATGTTGACTCCCATTTGCTTAGTGAACACCATGGCATACGTCAGCTTCTGCCTCTATCAGAGGGGGAAGACAATGGCCCAATATGTAATTTTTGTTTGTTGTTGTTGTTTGTTTTGTTTTTTGTAGTTTTTTTTGTTGGTTTGTTGTTTTTTTTTTGAGACAGAGTCTCACTCTGTCACCCAGGCTGGAGGGCTGGAGTGCAGTGGCACAGCCTTGGCTCACTGCAACCTCTGCCTCTCGAGTTCAAGCAATTCTCCTGCCTCAGCCTCCCAAGTATCTCAGATTACTGGTGCCTGCCACCATGCCTGGCTAATTTTTGTATTTTTAGTAGAGATGAGGTTTCACCATGTTGGCCAGGCTGGTCTCAAACTCCTGACCTCAGGTGATCTGCCCACCTCAGCCTCCCAAAGTGCTGGGATTACAGGCGTGAGCCACCACACCCAGCCATATGTGATTTTTACCTGATATAGAAGAGTCTGCTTTCCCTTAAGTTGTAGGAAAGCTGCCTGATAAACATAACATTATGACAAAAATGTCTCAGAATAGCAGTTGCATGTGATGTTATGGAAAGCTCTGACATTTCCCAAAATGATATGCCAATAAATGATAATCTTGGAATTCAGTTCCATATCTGTCTGAATTCAAACCTTGTGTTCTCAATACCACAAATATACTCTTATGCCTAGTTGGCGCTCTTGAAAATAGGTCCCCTCGTCACAAGAAGAGACACATAAGAAACAGTGAAGGGTGTTTCAAAGACAAACAACTCTCTGAGCCTGTTCCTAGGTAAGACATTTTTATCAATAATGGGGGCAGGGTGCAGAAATACACTAAATATCAGGTACAACAAAGGAACTTATAATATGCCTTCACTAGAGAAAAAATTACAATTAATTCCAAAATCTGCCAGAAGCCCCACATACCTCTCAGTGGATCGCATTATAATTTCCGTATCCAGAAAAATAAAGAGATGTTCTGCATTTTCAAGGTTTTGAAGTTACTTATCTCTTTAGAAGATTATGTCAAGTATTTCTTGAAGAAGACAATATAAATAAACCCATTTGAAAATCAGAATTGTCCACACCACTGCATTGAAATAGCTTTTTCAAGGTCACCAGTGACCTCCATCCATACAAATTCAATTATCTGTTCTCTGTCCCCAACAGCTCAGAGAGTAGAAATGATGTCCCACAGTTACAAGGGATTATGCAAGGATGAGGCCTCCCCTCTGCTGCCTACTGGGGCAGTGAACTCTCTGTGACCCTAGGTGGACTATGGGATACCTCACTGCATCCTTAACTTCATATTGTATGGCTTTTTATATTATTAAATAATACATATCTAGATGTTAAAATTACAGTAAAGGATCGGTATGAATATAAATATTAGCCACAATCCCATTACTCAGATGACCATTGCTAACATTTTGGTGTATTTCCTGTATGGTGTGTGTGTGTGTGTGTGTGTGTATGTAAAAGAGAAATATATAATTTTTAAATTTTCTATTTAGAATATCCTTTTCATATGCATATGCATTTTGTACATATACGTATAGATCTCTTCACATGTATATGTGATATTTGCATTTAGCAAATCAGAAAATTTTTTAATCTTAATAGCTAACTCTATAATTAATGTCAAGGAAAAAAGAAGCCTTAAAAAACTACTTTGTTAAGTGCTTGGGGTAGGAAATAAACCCTGGCCCCCCTCTCTACCCTCCCACCTCTCCCTACACAATCTAAGAACTGAAGGTTGGCTGGCACTGAGGCTTAGAGGAGAGCAGAAAACTGTAAAACAAAAGAAGGAATTTGTAGCTCCTAAAGCAATTTAGGAGGTAGGCTATGGTGGGCAAAGGTGGGCAGGGAGAAGAAAACAGGAACTCAGTATAAGGGCAGAAAGCTATATACTGCTCCAAGACCAACCAAAACTTTCCATCAATTCTAGTCAACTTGTTGTCACTTGTATGAGTTTACGTGGTAAAACTGGAAGGGGAAGCAGGGTTCCCAGGTAGGACAGGACAGAAGTAGTGTACAAAGAAGCCAGAGCCATAAGGGAAAATAGCCATGAGGTCAGGAAAACAGATACCACTTGTAGTATAACAGAAATTCAAAGGAGGGCTTCGAACTTTCACAATCTATGGTGTTGGTAGACTGAAGGCAATTTAATTCAAATCTGAAAAGTCACAGGACCCCAACTAATATCTGATTTCACATGTTTAAGATGATGCAGTTTCTGCAGGTTTTCTGTGCTCTTGTTCCCCAGTGGCCAGTGGTTGATTGCCATTTGATACCTGCCTCTGCGAGCCTTCCCAGGAGATTCTAAAAACAGTCTCACTTGGCTCTTCCCTCCTGAGTGGAGAGCTGAAGACTGATCGCAGGTAGGGACTTGTGGGGCATTGGGAGAGACTGTGGTTGGCTTGCACAGAGCAGTAAAGTATGAAACAGAAAACTGTTATTCACTAGAGTCCTCTGAGAGCTAAACTACCTTCAGCCTAGGTTACCAACAGGAGAGACTTACCAAAATGTGGAAATATTTACTATGTTATGAGCAGTAAAACAGGTAATTCCTATATATAAAACTTGAAATCCAGAATTTTTTTAATCTATCAAAATCTCAAGGAAATTTATTTTCCCCAGTGCTAAATAATATCCAGTTTTCTCTATCTATTGTGTGTGAGTTTGCACATCTGTGTCAGACAAGTTATTAATATACATAAATTGATGTTAAGGGTCTTTTTTAAATATTTCAAAATGCTAAGAGCTTGAGTTAGGAAGGTGAAATAGAAAAGAAGAGGTGTATATAAAAGTTGTTGGAAATGAAAACAGAAACTTGAGAGTGACCATTTCTAGAATTATGGAAGAATGAGGAATAAAATATGATTTCTCCTTTCCCAGCTTGGGAGTTGAGAATGAGGAACAGAAGTAGAGAAGGAGGCTGGTTTGCCACTGGCTTGCATAAAGGCGGATAAGTTTGTTTTCTTATTCTTATTTCTTAAGAAATAAGTTGAGACCTTAGTTGGTCTCAACTAAGGCATGTTGGACCAGTGGAAATGGCCAATAGTCAAATAGAAGTGTGGGATGAAGTTGAGAAGGTAAGTCAAGGCCACTGCTCTAGGTTTAGGAAGCTTCCACACGAAGCAACTAAAGTCGGCAGAGTGGGTGAGACCTCCAAAGAAGAGACTGAAAAGTCAACACACTTCATAACACACCATTTACCTTACTTGAAGAATTAATGCTTTTCAAAAAGGGTTGTCAGCAGAAGGCATGAATAAGTTTTGGGGGGTTTCCTTTCACTTTATGGGCATGCAGTCTAACTTTAGTTCATGGATTCCTAGAGCACTTGATTCCAGGATGCAGACAACCTGATCAAAATAGTAGAAGGACAAAGAAAGAGATCCTTTAAAGTAGGGCCCTGGGCATGCTTTAGAACTTCTACAGAAAGGAAAAAAAAAATTCCTTTAGCAGAAGTTAAAGACATCAGTCGGTGCCCTTGCTTCTGACCCTAACCTAAAGAAATAAAATGTTTAGAATGCTAGAAGGAAGTCCCTTGTTCTTTAAACAAGTGGACTTTCCAGAACACCAGAGTCGGCTCTCTTCGACCAAGAAAAAAAGAAGGTAAGCGAAAGCATGGGAAAGATGAAAATGCAGAAGGCCAAACATTATTGGAGGAAAGCTTTAGAGCTGAGTGTCACAAAGGAATCTGAGAAGATAAATTCAGCGTTTGTGTGGAGTTTATGGGGCAAAAAGGAGCACATATCTAAAAACAACAGCATGGGCAATGGTGGCCGATTCCACCATTGATCCAATAATAATGTGTATCAGTGTCCTCATAATGAAATATGGCATTTAAAATAAGTTCACAAGTATGAGTGCCATACTTGAACTTTTTGTCCTTAAAAAAAATTACCCTGCACCCTTAAACTATGTTACCCATCATATTTCTCTAAGTGTGGACTTCCTGAATAAGTATTCCCAGAAGGCTTATTTAAAAAGTAGATTATTGTGCACTAGAGAGATCTACTCATTCTACATTTTCAACAAAAACTCAGGAGATCCTTTTGCATATTCAAGGTTCAAAAACATTGTGTGAAAAAAAAAAAATGTTTGGTCTTCCAGAAACTCTGAGTCCCAGATATTTAAAGGGAAATTCAGTTTTTCCTAGTCTCTCAAACTGGCATAATGAACATTAGCTACTGTACTGAGCCCATAAGAGCAGAGATTATGTTTTTTAGGCTGAATAGTTATAATTTTAGGTCTAGAAAAATTCTGTAATCCCTCAGTTTGACAGGGTGACCCTATTGTAGGATAAATCTTGCCAGTGAAATTGCAGAAATAGCTGATATTATAACCATTAAATGCACATATAAACACACACACACACACACACACACACACACACACACACACACACAGAACAAAGACACTATATTTGGAAAGATTCTTTAATGATGCTAGTAGTGGTTGTGTGTTTATTGCTGTTTTTAATAAAGTACAACATTATCATTTTATTTTTGTACCAGCTACTGGAAAAAAGCAAAAAACAGATAATTTGGAATAAAGGAAATGGAAGAAAAGGAAGGTAAACAGTTAAGCTAAAAATCCATCAGAATTATATATTTTCAGCCCTATCTAGAAAAAAAAACAAAACACACAGTGCAATGCAATCCTCTTACCCTGGTCATACGTACACTAGGTGGGTCTGCTGAAGAATATCTGCTTCTATTCATTTCCAAACATACAAAGATCAGCCCCCTACCCCAACCCCCCCCCCTTTTTTTTTCTTTTACTTAAACCAAGACTTTTTCCAAATAAGGTAGCTTTTCACAGAATTGTTTCCCCTACTACATCTGTGTTCCTGGTGTCAGAAGCTGTAGAGGCTGCTATTTTCCAGAACTGTCATTGTATTCTGTAACAAAGCATCCTTTCCCTTAGCTGAGCTGAACACCAGAGTGCTTTTAAACTAAAGTTTTAAAGAATCTAGGTATTTTTTACCTTTAGCTGTCGGGTCTGACTTAAGCAATTTTCCTTCCTCCTCTTGATTGAAGCTCATTTTAAGCTTAAAAAACAGTAACTGTAATCCTAGTTCTCCTTCAAGGATTCTGAAAATGATTACAACAGCAACACTTAATTCTTTGAGTATTAAGCCATGATATCTTAAGAAATCTGTGGTAGGGAGAATTCTAAAATGGCCTTGAAGATTTCTGCCTACTGGTATATATAACTTATGTGTGTAATTCTTATCTTGAGTGTGGGCAGAATCTGTGAATTTGATAGAATATCATTATCATGATTAGGTTATATTATCTGGCAAAGGTGAAGAGATTTTGCAGATGTAAATAAATTCTCAAATCATTTGACCATAATGAATTAATCAAAACGGAGATCATCTTAGGCAGGCCTGACTTAATCAGGTGAAAGCCTTTAAAAAGAGGGACAGATCCCTTCCTGAAGGGAGAGATTCTCCCACTGGCTTTGAAGAAGTGTCCATGTTGAGAAAGGGCCACATGGTAAGTAACTGTGAATGGCGTCTACGTGCTAAGAAAAGCTTCCACCTGACAACAAGAAGGAAAAAGACCTAGTCCTGTAACCACAAGGAACTCAGCTAACCAGCACATGAACTTGAAAAGAGGGCCCTGAGTTTCAGAAAGGAACACACATCATCCTATATCATTTCTTACATTTTATTTCATTTTTAATTAACAAATAATTGTATATGTTTATGGGGTACAATGTGATGTTTTGAATAGTTAATAAAAATGTATTATGTATTTCAAATACCTAAAAAGGAGGGTTTTAAATGTTCTCACCAAAAAGAAATGGTAAATATTTGAAGTGATAGGTATGCTAATTTGCCTGATTTGATCATTCCATTCAACATCTTGATTGCAGCCTTGGGAGACCCTGAGAAGAGGATCAAGCTAATCTGTGCAAAAATTCTTGACCCACAAAAACCAAGATAATAAATGTGTGATATTTTAAGCCACTAAGTTTGTGGAAAGTTGTTACACAAAAATAGAAAGCTAACCCTCAGTTTGAGTCTAAAAGTTGCTATGAACAAGAGCAAAGATAAAGGAAGTTCAACTCAAACATTCAGTTTGGTCTATAAGTTGTTATGAACAAGAGCAAAGATAAAGGAAGTTCAACTTAGACTTTCAGTTCAAGTCTATAAGTTGCTATGAATAAGAGCAAAGGTAAAGGAAGATGTGACTGAGGAAAGGCTGCCCATATGATGGAGAACATTCTCACTGGTTATCAAGAGACCTCAATTCTGGCCCTAGCTTGCCACTAATTCATTGAATAATATTGGACAAGTCACTTTATTTCCCTGAGTCCTACCCAGTTTGCTCACACATAAAATGAAGGGATTGACCTAGATACACTCCGAGACCCCTCCAGTCTCTGATATTCTCCAAGCCTGTGAAACTATGTCCTCCATAGCATAAGCCAATCACCTTCCTTCCACACAGCACCAAATGGTAGCTCACCAGTAGGTGGCATGAACCCCTAGAAAACAAAATGTCACAAAGGACGACATTGGAAGAGTAGAGAGAATCCTGCTTTCTTTTCTCCTAAGTGTCTCCACAGTGGCATGAAAAGCAATACAGAGATACTTCTGAATCCGCATACCCTAGCAAGACTCAGCTCATAAAACTACACTAGACATCAAGACCTCAAAAGGGTCCTTTGTCTCATACAAGACTTTTCTATGTTTCTGTGTACCTCTGTATGAATCAGGAGCAACTGATTTCAATCTTCTCCTTATTATCACTGTTATGTCTCAAGTCATATAATAACACCTACCATTAATTGAGCAGCTGATATTAATGTTCTATCTCAGATACTTTATACATATTATGTCTCAGAGAAGATCAATAACTTATTGAAGGTTACACAGTTAGGAAGTCAGGATGAGAATTTTTACCCAAGTCTACCTCAGGCTGAAGCATGTGTTTTTTCCTCTGCATGACACTTGCACTGGTGTCGCAGTACTTACCCACATGCCCTATCCACTCAACAAACATCTCATGACCACCCATTCATATGTCACATTATAGAGTGACCAGCTATCCTAGCTTGCCCAGCACTGAGAGGTTTACCAGGATGCCAGACTTGCAGTGCTAAAACTAGGAAAATCCCAGGCAAAATGGGAAGAATTGGTCATCCTAACCAACCTGTGAAGAGGTCTGGGTATGCAAACCCGGAGTGCAGGAGACATATGGAGCTATAAAGTGAGATCCTAAATGCAAAACTTTCTCTGAAAGTCACTGTATTTCACTTCTTGAGCACAATCCCGTGTCCCCTATCCTAACTGTGCCTAAACCTAAATGTGTTCTGTCCATGCAAACTCTTAAAATAACCGTGCCTTATACTCTATTTTACACTCCCACCTGTCAGCTGGGAATCTGCCAGAACCTGGGTAGCAGGTTTTCCCAGTCATCTGCAGGTCTGCATCATCCAATCTAATACCCTGCCTGAGATAGAGGAGGGATTGAAGCTTAACAATGCATCCTTTAACTGATTTTGCTCTTTGATCCACCTAATACCTAAATCTCTTGAGAACAAATTAAGACTTAATGAAAAGTCTTGAGTTGTTGTTGCTTTGTTATTGGCCTCTAATTCCAAACCCAGTAAATCTCTTATCAGCCTAATGGCAATATCTCAACTCTCGTACATGGTTCTTGATCTTCTCTTATAACTTTACAAGTCTACATGCTGGTGACAATACAAATAGGGAAGGCTGTTGACTGAGGGAACACTTAATCTAAAATTATATTCTGAAGTATGTGAAACCTGATCCTGGTCTCTGTTTCTCACTCAGAGTTGACCACAGGGTTCAAGTGGGCTGGACAATGGGGCCTCCAACTGTGGTAAACTACAAAACCAGCATCTCCCACTGATCCAGGCCCATGTTGGGTTCCAGAAGCAGCATCTCCAAGCATCTAAATCTCTTGGACACTTTTTATCAGGAGGAAATCTAAACGTTTACAGTGCCAAAACCAAGATACATTATTTGGCCGGAATATTGAGCATCCACATGGATGCAAACCAAAAACTCTGCCTACCAGATGACCCCCTCTGGGAGTCAAGGGTCTGTTTTGGAGTGGTCTTATGCTGAGATTTAGCCTGTTCAAAATAAAATGAGATGCAGCAGCCATACAGGGCCATTGCCATGCACTATGGGTGATGGCTGCCTCCTGCATCAACTGACCTCTGCCAAGACTGTCACTTCCTTGTTTTAGCATCCCCAATAAATACCACCTCTTTTCCTCATGCAAGCACTGAATAAACTGAAAAATAAGACAAAGGAATGACAGATTATGGTTAGATTGAAAGATGTAGCTTAGTGAGCAAGAATATGTATGCCTGAAAGTCAGACATCACATCAGGCAGATTTGCACACTTCTCCCAAGAGAACTGGAGAAGACTTCTTCTTGGCGGAAGAGTGGAGAATTAATATTTTCTGCAGCCTTCCAAAGAGAAGAGGGAAAAAAAGAGCAGGGCTACTTGCACACAATTTGCTTTTCTTGAATTTACCAATCGGATAAATCACTCTGATATTCACTCACATCTTTATGAATAAGGAGATTGAAGGATAGGTAGGGGTTAGACTAATAGATTTTCCCCCACTTGAAGAAAACAACATATATGCCTATTAATTCCTGCTCCAGGCAAGAAGTAGTCTTGTTCCACTAAGACAAGGACACATGAATCAGGATTTTCAGAAAAAAGTGAAGCTCAATTGAGTGGTGAAAACTGCAAGTGCTCTAGGAAGAGAAGGGAGCAATGGGAAGGGATGATACGAATGGGGCAGGCTTCTGAGACAGGAAGACACCTCTGGCAGAAGGAGAGGAATGAGAATAATTTGGATAGCAAACAAAGGAAAGGATGATATTCCTGAAAAAGGAAAAAGCCAACCAGAATGGAGAAGTGCAGTGTGAAGGAGAGAGTGCAAATTTCCGACTCATAGGGGTGAGAATCAGTGGAGTATGTAGTGTTTCCACTTATCAGAGAAGCCAATGGCCTCAAGCTGAAAGCAATAGGGAGCCTCAGAGGTTCCTTGGCCAGAAGTAATAGGCTTAAACTGGGGTGAATGCATTTGGGAACCAAAATTACAACTAGTGAAAGCGTTTGGTTAAATGCATAATCAAGCTTTCTATCATGCCTAGAGTTTTCATACCTATGCAAACCAAAATTGTGACTCCACTCTCTGTAAAAATCACAAAGTTGTTATGAAAAACACTTGTTACCAGACATTTCTATTTTCCGAGGAAATTAAAATTTCTGGCAAGACAAAGCTTTTAAACTTGCTTTGGTGGGTGGCACAAAGCTACTGTAGGTACATGGTGGGTGCTCTGTGTCTGCCAGAGGTGCCCGTGAGGAAGGTCCCTCTGGCTGAGTGCTAAAAGCAGCTCCGATGAGGAGAGGCAGGAGTAGAGACAGTCATCTGCCACACCGTTGAAGGTGCCCTCTGGGTACTGTGCTCTCAAAAATCCCTCAGGAGATGCTTCAGCGTTGCCCAAAATATCCCAGGCACGATTTACTGGGTCAAAAGTTCAGAGTAAATCCTGAGGTTTGAAGCATTATTTAAATTCAACCTTCTATCATTAGACCAATGGGACCTTTCTCAAACACCCTCTCTCTCTAGCTGAGGAAAAACTGTGAGAGGAAAATTAGTCCTCAGTTGTCTTGGTGGCTCTGGTCCTCTGTCAGCCTTTTCCCTCCCCCACAGTGCTTCCTTTCATTAGTGTGGAATCTTCCCACCTTTTCCCCCATTTCTCCCCTTAATAAGCTACCTCAGAGAGGTTCCACTTCACTCTAGCTTAGATGATGATCAAGAGTCATTTGTGTTTGACACTCTTGAATTTCATCTTATGATGAAAGGCTTTTTCTCCATGAAAAGAATTTGAGCCCCTGGGAAGCTGAGGAGAGAAAGATTTCTGTAAAGAGCTTTCCAGAACCACAGACATTACCTCCAAGGACAGTAAGATCCTGACTTCATCCCCAGTCTCCACCTCTCCCTGTCATGCACATGGCTCTGCCCACACCTGTTCCTCCCAGGCACCAGTCAGGCTGCGTCACCCAGGGGCTGCTCTCTCTTCTGCCCCAGGGAGATGAAAACTGCAGCCCACCAGAGCTGCCAGACTTCCCTGGCCCCTTTCACTTTGATCTTCTCCTCACAGTCATTGTGAATGCCTGAGGATATCTGTGCCCTGAGGGCCTGCAGGGCAGTGCTGAGCAAGGGAGTCTCAGCCCTGCCTGTTGGAAGTGAGATCACAGAACACGGGGGATGAGGAGAATGTGGTGTACCCACATGTGGAGAACCTCAGGGTCTAGCTTGTCACTCATTGATTCAATCAACAAATCTGATAGGGTGTCTAAAATACAGTATCTACCTTCAAATATAAATTCCTATTCATTTATTCATCAACAAATCTAGCCAGATGGGGTCTGAAATAAAGTTTTCAAGAGCTTTAGATACCAGAATTTTAATATTGGGAGGGATCTTGGAAGCCATCTGCCCAAATTCTTACAACAGCAATCATCTTTCTAATATGCCTGACAGGCATTGAAATAGAGGCAGCCCATTTTTTCCATGGACAACACCAGGTCTTAGAAATGACTTTTCTATAGTAAGCCAAAATCTGCCCTGTCAGTGTATTTCTAATGTCTAGACTAGAGAGAAACCCCTATGCCCCACAAAAGTTCGTCAAATATGTACGTGATGGCTTCTTGACTGTCCTTATAGTCAGCAGCAACATCTGATGGTTGATTCACTCATTCCTTACTAAGAGCTATACTTCTGTGCCCTTCCCATTCCAGCTGCAAGGCTGGAGACATTCTCTGGGGTCTCAGGGTCCCCTGAGAAACGTGAGCAGATCTGCAGATGATGTCACAGAAGTGGATGCAGGATCATCCCAGTGCACAGAGGGGTTTTTGCTGTCCGTGAGCTGTTTCTGTACTCCTCTCCTTCTGACATTCAGGTCCTCCAGAGTCATAAATGACCAAGAGAGGCAGGGACAAAAATGGCTAAAAGAGGGACAGCAATGCACTGGATCAAATAACAAGGATGCCACTGTCAGACTGACTGGAGATTCTAACAACTTTGGCAGTTACTAGCTGAGTGACCTTGAGCAACTTACTGAACCTCTCTAATCTTGACTCATCATGCATGAAATTGGGAAGGTAACGCCTTTCTTATGGATTATTTTCAAATTTTATGAGATATTACATGTAAAAACATTGCACAAATTAAGAGAATAATTATTAGAAGATATTGTTGTTGTTAGTGCTACACAAGTGTCCAAAGGACAGATTGGACAAAGAAAAAAAAAAAAAAAGCTCTGTATTACTTTTTATGGCTTGCTATTGGTCCCTTCTTTCCAGCACAGTCCTGGCCATCTGGATTTAAAGCTGTTCCCTCTGTGCCCCTGCTGGTGAGAAGGGAAAATAAACATCATTCCCTTGGTGTGCTAGGTCTATATCCTGGAGAGAACCCAGTCCCTGCCAGGAATGAATTTGTTTCTCTGCAAGTCAGAGACTTTCTCTGTCTATCCCAGCTGAGCTCTGGGGAGATAGGGGTTCAGATATAAATCAGGGAGTAGCAGGACCAATGTTC
Source organism: Pongo abelii (assembly GCF_028885655.2). Lineage (NCBI taxonomy): Eukaryota > Metazoa > Chordata > Mammalia > Primates > Hominidae > Pongo > Pongo abelii. Next base: position 30,327,477 of record NC_071998.2, read on the forward strand.
CACCTTTTGCTCTTCCAAATCCATATCCCCATTGTGCCATCTGTCCTATTTATAAATGGGATCACATCACAGCCTACCCCACCAGTACCAGTGGAATTCCCTCTACTCACCTTTAGCCATTTATCTCTAGTCCACCAGCCTCTACTAAACACTAAACTATCAAAGCGATTCTAGAAATTACTCTCTAGAATTGATGCCAGTCACTGAAACATTGGAAAATATCACATCTAATTGTTTCCCTTCTCCTGAGGTGACACATTCCCTGGGACTTGAGGCTCCCCTGAATTTGAGGCAAGTTACAAAAGGGCCAAAAAAAACATAAGGAAATCCTGTAGATCCCGTGTATCTATCCATCCATCTAGTCACCCCAGCAGGAAGTTGCTATTCTGCATGTCAAGAACTAAGATGAGGTGGTTGCTAGAGGACAGGTCATTGTTGTCTTCAGGACTGACTACTTTTTTCCTCTGGATCTTTCTCTCTCAAATCCGGACATTGTGGAGTTGAGGTGACTGATTCTGTGTCCTTAGCAGGCAGTCATCTCTTATAAGCCAGACTCTCTAATTACGTGCTACCAAATGTTTATTTCCCCTTTGTTTCCTTCCAACCTTCATGAAAACTCATCTCAGTGCTCCAGTCTTAGATGTCACCCAGGAGATTAAGGGAAGGGGCATTTGTGCAACAGCACTGACCCAAACCTCTCCTGGCGGTGGCCATAGCCCAAGGAGGGTTTTATCGCCCTCAGGTTTTGTTTAGAAGTGACAGCCCTTCCTTCTGGATTCTTCTCTTCTTCCTTGTCTGTTCTCCAACTTGTCTAGAACTTTAGTTTGGAAAGAGAGATAACATTTATTTATTTAATACCTTTTGGTTTCTTATGAATCAATTATTTTGGAGAAAATGTTTATCCCAGAGGGAGCATGAAACCCAAGTTTCCCTTTCTTCATCTTGGGAGAAACCCTGAGCCTCCTTTCCCCTTCACTACCTGCCTCTCCATTCTGTTTCTGCCTCAGGTTATGGCCTTTGTATTTCTTGCCTGGTTTCCTGCTAATCCTCCTAATAGCATTCTCTGACTCTGGCTTTCCTATACCTCTGTCCTAAGCATCTCAATCCATTGCCTGCCTCATTGAGCTAACTGATGCCAGAGTGGTCCACTCTGACTCTCAGATACAGTCTAAGTGCTTTCTCAGGGCATTCAAGGGCTTTTGTGCAAAGCACCATGAACTGCTCTCATTTCCTGAATGCACACTGCTTTCTCTCACCGACTATCAAAACTGGCTTCCCAGAGCCCACCACTACACTGTGCTAATAGCCATCTCAGTCCTGCCTTTGCTTAAAAAAAGCCTCCCCTTTGGCTTCCTTTCACTCCCGCAGGTTTTCTAGGGCTCTCATCCTTTTCAGGATTCAATGGCCTCACTCAGGATATGGAAATCCAGACACATATGGTCCATGTTTCCTGGCTCCACATTTCCCACAGAAGGTCCACTCCTCTCCCCTGCATTCACTCTGGCTTCCTGCCTACAGTTGATCTTCATCCCATCTGTGATTTTTTTCTATCAGGAGAACAAATGGAGAGAGGTTAAGAATCAAAAAGAAGAAAGGAAAAAGAGGAGAGATTGATTTTCCTTAAAGGAGACCTGCTCCTATTTCTGAAATGTCTCCTACTTTGAAAACCAGTGTACGTCAGCTAGCATCCTAAAGGAACCTCAGTTCTCAAGACCTCAAATCAAGAGAGAGAGTCTACAGGATCATAAGCCAGACTGCCTGGGCCACCGTCTTTCTGCACCATGAGATAGGGACATTTGTTTATCACTTCCAGTTCCATTTGCCCAGTACCTGAGCTGTCAATATTTCAGTCTTTTATGCTCCCAGTAGAGGCCAACACCTTGGCACACTCACCCCCATTCACCACATTCCCAATTCTCTCTCACTCGTTCTTTTCCCTGGGCCATTTCCTGTCTCTTATGCCTCTATTGCCCTTCATCCTCAGATAATACATATCTCCACAGTCTCATTCTGTCCAAAACCCTGGCCGAATCATATTCCACTACATTAAACCTCTGCCTATCTTCCCTAAGTCAGAAAACATAACTAGAGATGCCAGTTCCTGCTGGTGACTGTCAGGCTGGCAGCAAGGTCTGGCCAGAGGCAAGCAGCTGCTGGTCCAGGAGGTAGGGACTGGCTTGTCTAAGAACCGTTCTCTGTTCACAAAGCAACACTGTAAGAGCTTCTATTTCTTTTTTCATCAGAATGACTTTATTTTCTGATTTAAATAAAAAAGACAAGAAATGAAAAACAAAGAGGGTGTGGACAGAGAGAAATTCTCTTAAAAAGTGAAGGTGTTATAACTAGATAGTCTCAAATTTCCCTTCTTCTGTGTTCCTTGATGGCCACAGTGAAGCACATAAAGGGGAAGGAATCCACTAAAATAAATATGTCCCTCTACTTCTGCTTCTAGCACTGTAAGTGCAGGCTGTGGACAGGTAAGAATGTCTGACACAGGGGACCCTGGAAGAGCAGCTCAAAGACATTAGGCCCTGGGCTCTCTATGTTCTGTGCTGTCTCAAGCATATTAGAAAATACAATAATTGCAACACCACCATTCCTCCCCTCCATGCTTTCCCTCACCCCACACTGAGGGACCTGAGAACCATGACACCCAAATCATAGGTCAACAAAGTCTATTCACATACCTGCTTAAGCAAAGGTGAGCAGTGCTGACCTCCAGCTGCCAGGGCAGCTTCTCTTACCTCCTCTCCTGCCAGTTGTTTCCACTTTTGACAACTCTTCCTGGTTGGACTGGGAACCTGCCATTCTTAGAAAGGTTCATTAAAACCAAGTCCTCTTGTCCCTAAGCTGGTACATTCTTTTAGTTCAGAGACATATCTGACCATGGCCCTTGACTAGCTGGGATAACTAGAATTTGCAAAATCTCCAGAATTTCCACTTACGTCAAATCAGTGACACCTTCAGTTTCAGTGCATTCTGAGGATATTCAAGGTCACACATACTATCATGTCATCAGTCACGACACTATCCCCAGATAAAGCTGCCACTCAGCATACCTGTTATTCTCATTGTCATCACCAAGGAAAACAACAATTTTCCTTGCCCATTGACCTACATTTGGTGTCTTTTTGCTGTAACTGCATTAGAACAGAAATATTTTCTTGGCTTTCTAAGAGATTTTTGTATCTAAATCTCTGTAATTCACCCTAATAACTGACTCCAGCCTCCTGCAAAAGAAAAGAGCAAAAAGTTACTGAACAGAATAAACAAAGTCTCATTTAGGTTGCCCCAGTCTGAAAATAAGAAACACTAAAAGCCTTTATTCACACAATCAATCACCACTTCCTCCTTAGCATTGCCCAAAACAAGGGTCTGGTTGCAAAGACATTATACCCAAAAACATTAAAAAGATAAAAAACAAAACCACCTACATTTCCATCACTCTCAAAAAGTTTATATTTTCATTTTTCTAATCCTTGCCTATCCTATACAAGAAAATAAATGCAATACAGTTGGATGTAGCCTTGGTATAAAATGATGAAAACAATACAAAAGATCAATGAAATGAAAAATTGTTTTTTGAAAAGATAAACAAAATTGACAAATCTTTAGCCAGACTAATAAAAAAGAAGACTCAACTAAACAAAACCAAATTTGAAAAAGGAGATATTACAATTGATACTATGGAAATTCAAATGATAATTAATGGCTACTATATGCCAATAAATTGGAAAATCAAGAAGAAATGGGTAAATTCCTAGATGTATAACCTACCAAGATTGAACCATGAAAAAATCTAAAACCTGAACAGACTAATAACAAGTAATAAGAGTGAAGCTTTAATAAAAATTTTCCAGCTATGCAAAGCCAGAGAGCCAATGGCTTCAATGCTAAATTATACCAAACATCTAAAGAACTAATACTAATCCTACTCAAACTCTTCCATAAGATAGAGGAAGAAGGATATTTCCAAACTCATTCTTTGAAGCCAGTATTACTCTGATACTGAAACCAAAGTTACATCTAAAAAAGAAAAGTATAGGCCAATAGGCCTGGTGAATATTGATATTAAAATCCTCAACAAAACACTAGCAAATTGAATTCAACAACACATTAAAGAGATAATTAATCATGCCCAAGTGGGATTTATCCCTGGGATGCAAGAATGGTTTAACATATAAGCAAATAAATTAATGTATTACATCATATCAACAGAATGAAGGACAAAAATCATATGATCATTTCAATTTATGTTGAAAAAGCATTTCACAAAATTCAACATCCCTTCATGATAAAAACCCTCAAAAACTGAGTACAGAAGAAATGTACCTCAACATAATAAAAGCCATATATGACAGACCCATAGCTAATATCCTACTGTATGGGGAAAAGCTGAAAGCCTTTCCCCTAAGATAGAGAACATGACAAGGATGTCCACTTTCACCACTGTTATTTGACATAGTACTGAAAGTCCTAGGTAGAGCAATCAGACAAGAGAAAGATATAAAGGGCATCCATATTGGAAAGGAAGAAGTCAAATTACCCTTGTTTGCAGATGACACAATCTTATATTTGGAAAAACCCAAGGACTCCACCAAAAAGCTATTAGAACTGATAAACAAATTCAGTAAAGTCAGAGGACACAAAATCAACATACAAAAATCAGAGCACTTCTGTATGTCAACAGCAAATGATCTTAAAAATAAACCAAAAAAGTAATTCCATTTACAGTAGCTACAAATAAAATAAAATACCTAGAAATTAACCAAAGAAAGAAAGATCTCTACAATAAAAACAATAAAACTTTGATGCAAGAAATTGAAGAAGACAGAAAACAATAAAAAGATAGTCCATCTTCATGGATTAGAAGAATCAATATTGTTAAAATGTCCATACTACCCAAAGTAATCTACAGATTTAATGCAATTTTAATCAAAATACCAATGACATTCTTCACAGAAATAGAAAAAAAATCCTAAAATTTATATGGAACCACAAAAGACCCAGAATAGCCAAAGCTATCCTGAGCAAAAAGAATAAAAACCACATTGCCTGACTTTAAATCATACTACAGAACTATAGTAATCAAAACAGCACGGTAGCAGCATAAAAACAGACACATAATCAGTGGAACAGAATGAGAATCCAGAGATAAATCCATACACCCACAATGAACTCATTTTTGTCAAAGGTGCCAAGAACATACATTGTGTAAAGGACATTCTCTTCAATTAGTGGTGCTGGGAAAACTGGATAGCCATATGCAAAAGAATGAAACTAGTCCACTATCTCTCACCATATACAAAAATCAAATAAAAATGGATTAAAGACTTACATCTAAGACCTAAATCTATGAAACTACTAAAATAAAACATTGGTAAAACTCTCCAGAACATTGGACTAGGCAAAGAGTTCTTGAGTAATACCTCAAAAGCCCAGATAACCAAGCAAAAATGGACAAATGAGATCACATCAAGTTTAAAGGATTCTGCACAGCAAAGGAAATAATCAATAAAGTGAAGAGACAACCTCTGCAATGGGAGAAAATATTTGCAAACTACCCATCTGATGAAAGATTAATGACCAGAGTACATAAGGAATTCAAACAACTCTATAAGAAAAAATATAATAATTTGATTTAAAAACTGGCAAAATATCTGAATAGATATTTCTCAAAAGAAGACATACAAATGGCAAACAAGCATACAAAAAGGTGTTCAACATCATTGATCATCAGAGAAATGCAAATCAAAACTACAACGAAATATCATCTCACTCCTGTTAAAATGGCTTTTATGCAAAAGTCAGACAATAACAAATGCTGACAAAGATGTGGAAAAAAGGAAACCCTCACACACTGTTGGTGGGAATGTAAATTAATACAGCCACTACAGAGAACAGTTTGCAGGTTCCTCAACAACAACAAAAAACTAAAAACAGAGCTGTCTTACAATCCAACAATTCCACTCGCAGATATATATCAGAAGTAAGGAAATGACATTGAGTTTTTGAAAAATGAAAAGCTTTTTATTGCAAGCTGACTAATGGGGAAACAGGTGTCCAGCTCAAATCTGTCTCCCTGTGCTGGCTTTAAGGCAGTAATTTTATTAGAAAGGTTTAGGGGGTGGATCCTGGGATTAGTAGGTGATTGGTTGAAAGAAAGGGGAGGTCTAGAAAGTCCCTAAACATCTGCCATTATTTCTTCATGCCTTCTTCATGTACAAGTTCCATGTACAAACTTGGGAAGAGTTAGTACGAAATATGCAGCAGAAATTTGGGCTGTGAAGTTGGCACGCTTGGTCTGCACAGACTTCATTTGGCCTTATTGGTTCCAACTGATTTTAGCCAGTTTTGTTATCTTACAAGCAGAGGGAGTTTCAGGGTTTCACCAAGTTGTTTCTTTTTTTTTTGTAATCTACCATCCTGCAAGCTCAGGAATTTCTACTACGCATTGGTTGCTTTATCTCTTTGGAGTACGATTTCAATTTCACCTTTATTATCTCACTAAATGGGAGATATTGTCACCATTAGCAAATAAGGAAACCAAAGCATAGAGAGATAAATGAGTTGTCTAAAGGCACGCAAGAGTTAGTGACGGAGCCACATTTTAACTCGAGGCCAGTGGTCCTCCCTTTCCCACAGAGCTGGGTGCATGTACAAGAAATCCATGAACTCCAAGGTAACTGAAGAAATCCCAGAACATAAACTCCAGAGACGAACATAAATATATACGAGTGGAGTCATGGCCGGGCGCGGTGGCTCACGCCTGTAATCCCAGCACTTTTGGAGGCCGAGGCGGGTGGATCACGAGGTCAGGAGATCGAGACCATCCTGGCTAACACGGTGAAACCCCGTCTCTACTAAAAATACAAAATATTAGCCGGGCGTGGTGGCGGGCGCCTGTAGTCCCAGCTACTCGGAGGCTGAGGCAGGAGAATGGCGTGAACCCGGGAGGCGGAGCTTGCAGTGAGCGGAGATCGCGCCACTGCACTCCAGCCTGGGCGACAGAGCCGAGACTCTATCTCAACAACAACAAAAAAAAACGGGGTCACATCCTTGTTCAATAAATGTTAGTTATTATTATTAGCTTAATACTGATTTACTAAATGAATAAATTCTGATTTCAAAATTAATTCCATCCCAATCATCATAATAGCTACAATTCATTGATTGTTTACCCTGTGTCATGCACCATGGTATGTGCTGTAAATGATTTATCTTATTTAATTTCCACAACGTTTCTCTAAGGTGTAATTTACTATCCCCGTTCTACAAATGAGAAAACTGAGGCTCTGAAAGGGGAAAAATTTGACCAAATTTAGACTAACATGTGACAGAACTAGGCTTCAAACCTAGACTCTGCCCCCAAGGTCTGAGCTCTTAATCATTCCATTGTCCTGCCTCGTGTCAATGGAACTCTGTTTATAATCCATCAAACAGAAGAAGTAATGTTGCTTAAAAGAGAGAAAGGGATGGGGTGAACTTCTTCATATAAAGCAATTTCACAATGAAGTTGCTCAGTGGAGGATCTTAAAGGTAGAGAGAGAACAGAGATAGACTTTCAGGACAGTATAGACTTCGGGGAACAGCTGAGGTTTCGCATGTTACTATTGATTACAGTGCAAAACCTGAGTTTTACTGGGATCCTCTGGTGGACTTCAAAGGCAACACGAGTTTCTAAAGCTCGCAGCCATGTGGTCAGAGATGGAAAGGAATTTGCCAAATCTGAAAGAAGGAAGCAGGATTATTTCTATAGCATGATGATCCCATTGAAGTCTTCAGATCCAGGTAAAAGGTGAACCCTTAGTCTCAAAGAAACAAAGTATGAGTCCCATTGGCCAGCCAGTTTTAAAAGAGATTGAAAGCAAAGAAGAACAAGTTCCCAGCAAGGTAGCCTGTGCAGAGAGATATTTTCCTTCAGGGAAGAAGGCAAGAGGGAAGCACTGGAAAAGAGGCAACCTACATTCTCAGTGAGAGAGGGAACAGCTGTACCAGACTCCTAGTCTGCAAGTCAAATATAAATACCTGCCCCCTGCCCCCCAACAAAACTTGAACCAACAGAATGAGAAGAAGATTTGAAAAGGGACAAGATGCAAATTAAATATACAATGCTACTAGTGTACCACTGAAGAGTTTGCTAGAATCACTGGGCTGAGGGAGAAAATGTGACAGCAGTGCCACTATCGCCTGGCAAGAACAGAGACTGGAAAAGCAATATTAGAGAAAGGCCAGAGGGCAATGTCACAGAAGTGCTTCTGACAGGTGTTGTCCTTGGGGAACAGCAGCAGGCCAAAGTGGAAGGACAAAGTGTTATGGCTTAATGCCACTTGCCCTCCAGCTGAAAAGTCACATCATCACACAAAAGAAGGTTATAGATGAATGAAGTTTAACACAATTGTTCCTCTACCTCAAAAGTGAGCTTAGGCATTTGACTGAAATACTGTATATCGATATCTACATGTTAAAAATGTAGAATGCTATGACATTTAAATTTATTAGCTGACAAACATTGTGCTGTGCCATCTGCCACTCTCTACTAAACTTCCTGTAACTAAAGATGCACAAACCCTAGAGAATAAGCATTAGGTAAAATAGATTCATTTTATATAATTGAACATAATTGTCCATGTAATGTTTTAACGTAATATTACTCAACAGCTGTGCAAATAATAGAAGGGTTACTCACCATAGACCATATGCTGGCAATGAGATATGAAGACAGAACTCTAACCGACCAGGGAACCCACAGCTTCACTGGGTTGATGTATGGCTTGCTTCAGAAATTAATTCAAGCTGAAGGCAGAAACCAAAGTAGAGTGCCACAGAGTGCCAAAAGCAAAGGGGCAGTGTTATCTCCTGACTCTCACTGTAGAGAGGGCACCACCCTTGCATTTTGTCAGTCTTAGCTCACATCGCCATCTGCTCTTCCCAAGGCTGGCTTTTTCTACATGGTCTCTCTTCCTCTTCCATAATTTTTCTAATGTTTTCAGTATTCTTCTTTTACAATCACATATTGACTAACCACAAGTGGGCACAGCTTCTCTTGCTTTATGTTCTGTTTGTTAAACAATATGGCAGGTGAGCTCTGGAACCAGAATTCTAAATTTCTAAATAATGGTTATTTGCTCTTTCATTAAACTTTTTCAAGTATCTTCATGTAAGTCCTAACCTGTCCCATTATATGGGTAGATTTCATGATTCCAATTTTAGAGATGAGAAAACTGAGGCTGAATATTTCAGTCGATCAAGTGCTTACTGAGTTTCTAGAAAGGGCCAAGCTAACGCAAGTCACTTGCCTATAGTGGTACAAATACTTAAGACAGAGCTAAGAAGTAGGATGTAATGCTTTGTTCTATCCATTAGTTCTTTTGGCAGTTCACTGCTAAATGACCTTGCTCAAGCTGTTTAATGTGTCTATAACTCATGTTCAGCATTTACGAAAGAAGAACCAAAAATCAACTAATTGGAATGTATCTACACATACCACTTTGATCAGATATAAATATTTTTAACATCTAACCAAAATCAGCCTACAAACATCAAGTCCATGTATACTATTTCAGCCCTTGATTCTATTAATTCTATTCCACTCTCCTTTTTAATGCTTATAAACATTTTTTTTCAAACCTGCTTTGCTGTAGCGGCCATTTCAAGTCTGTGGAATAAGATGAGATATATTTTGTTCTGATATATTATGCTAAGAAGTGTCTTACTTGCAGGCAAACTATTGTAAATTGCCTCAATATTCACCATATTATACATTTCACATTGTTCTGCCTATACTATTAAAGCTTGATCTCTTGGAAAATATTATAAGGGAATTTAACTATACATAAATATTAATATGTGCAACAAAATAAGAACAGCATAAAAGTATTTCAGCACTAAAAGTTAAATGTGTTGGAGCCTAAGGAGAATTCTTTACTCTTTTGGTATTTGCAAATGACTTTAAACTCACATAAGATGATGAAATGATAAAAATGAAAATAACGAAATGCAAAAAAATTATTACAATATATTTCAAAAAGGAGTCAGTGGCTTAGAAAGACCCAAAATGACAAAGAAAAGTATAACATTCTAGAATTGAAACAAGTCACCACAAGTGCTCAAATACTGTTCTCCACCACAAGGTAATGACATTTTTACTAACATTCAGACAAATATAATAATCTCAAACTATTTTAAGATTGAGAGAAGGTTATGAGAAAGAGTTACCGAAGCCAATATATATCAAACTTGGGGCTGACATTTGGTCTCAAATCCCCAGTGTTTGCAAGAATTTCAGCACAGGTGGTAAGTACAATCACCATATGTTCAAACTGGAGACATCTGCAGAATCAGAACCAAGAGACTGTCAACTTAAATGCATGTTCTTTTGGGGGAGAAAATTAGTTATTTTAAGATATAGTGAGAATATATAATTTAGCTTAATCTCAATTCACTTGAAGATCTGAGGATTAACCCAATCTGTCAAGTAGAGTTCTAATCACTGAGGTTCTTTTCTAAAACCATTCCAAAAAGGATCTGTACAATTTGGATGAGGGATTATGGTTTAAAATATAATTTAATTAAAAAGAGAGGTTTAGTAATCCTTTAATCTCTCTGATCTTCAGTTTCCTTTTTAATGAATTGAGGAAGTGGAAGTTGGGTTATATCTCTATAACAAGTCTACAGTTCTCTAAAAACCATGAGAAGCCAGATAGAACATAATCCTTCTAGGGCAGTTTTCACATCCAATTGTAAATGAATACATTGGTTTCCAAGGCAAAATCTCAGCCCCCTTGCCCAGTTTGTTACAGGAAACTCTCTGCTACAAGAACAAGCAGCAAAGCCTGTCAAATTAACTTTCAGAAATGTCCAGTTTTTATTATCACCTTCTGAAATCCACCCTTTATACCGTGCCAGAACAATCCTGGTTGTAACATAATTTTGGAGGTGGCTGCCCACTCATGTCCCTCCTTGTCTTCATTTTACTCTTCCCTAGTCACAGTTGATCCAAGTTGGGTTAATGAGATTCTGTTTTCCTGGAATCTGGAATTAGAATTAATAGTTCCAAGGCATTCTCTGTTGGTTGTTTGATATAAAATCTACAGGTTGGATAGCTACACAAGTGTCCATCTTCTGCTATATGCACAAAGAAGCAAAAACAAACAAACAAATAAATACATAAATACAAAAACTAAGTCAATCTCCATAAAGAAAACATGCAACAGATACTGAGAGAGAGAGAGAAAGTGACAAAGAGAGAGAGAACAAATTAACACCTTGGTTCCTGATGACTGCTGATTGCAGGAACTTCTTGGGACCCCGTGTCCAATAAGATACCTCTATATCCTTATAATATATTCCCTTGGATAACAAACAGAAACTTCAAGCCCACCACTAGAAATGCAGAGGCAATAGCCTCTTATTTAAAAAAAAATAGATTTTTTTATTAAAAAATCTTAGATTTTTTTAAAACAGCTCCCATAATTGTGAAATATCTAATCCTTATAATAAATGTTTATTCTGTATAACTTATAGTTATTCTGCTTCCCTGAGAAACAACAACTGAGATATGAAAGATCTGCAATTAGGACCACCTGTTTCCTGTACTTTCTAGCCATGTGACCTTAGAGAAGTCACTTCTCTAAGCTTCGGTTTCATCATCTACAAAATGGGAATAATCATTCCCATCTTACAGAGGTATTTGAAGGATAGATATACTGAGGGATGTGTTGAAAGAAAACACATATGTAAAATGCTTAATTTGTAACATTGTAAATACCTTTATCACCATCCCTATCCCTACTATTCAACTAAGCCTCTATTATAAATGTATTATTATGTTACAAGTTGCACTTATTAATGAGAAGTTTTAACTGCTGGCCTATTCTTCTAGAAGATACATTAGAAAATAGAACTTACGTACTTTATCTTAAATCAGATATATACTGGCAAGATATATACTGGCAAGAAGTGATACAACATCCCAACATAGCATCTTTTTAATGCTTAATACAACATCCCAACATAGCATCTTTTTAATGCTTGAATAGTCCTCTTTTTAGAGAGTTAATATCTTGATGGTTAATATCTTGACAGTAATTATGCTATGCTGTGACTTCCAACATATGCTTTATTTTTTTTGCTAGTTCTTCCTTAATTTTTCACTTATCAGTACTGCACTGTGACATCTGAACCCAAGGAAGCCAATGCAGTAATAACAAAAAGTGCTGCTATGACACTCTTGAGTCTAAAGCAACCTCAGCAAGTGCAGCATTTGGAGAGTTCAGCCAAAGGGCAACGCACAACCCAGGAAATGTGCTAATCGGTGGTTAAGACTCCGATGTCTCTACCAGCTGGAGCAGTGGTCTTAGACATTGCTTCCGAGGGAGTCAATAACATAGGATGTGTTAGCTTTTGTGCAGTGAAGCAGCTTCCGAGGGAGTCAATAACATGGGATGTGTTAGCTTTTGTGCAGTGAGGCAGCTTCCGAGGGAGTCAATAACATGGGATGTGTTAGCTTTTGTGCAGTGAAGCAGCGTTTGTATAGCCCCTTTTTTAAGGACACATAACTCTGGCATGGCTGCAACTCCACGGACAATGTCCTCTCTTTTTAAGCTCATGAATTTCACTTTCCTAACCTGACAAAACGGTCGTGTTAGATGACACATGGATGTGGGATTATTACACAGGAACCATCAGAGAGACAAAACTGTCTGCTCTTATTAGATTTGATGGCTAGGCAACACATACACTACTGATCTATAAAAGCTATGAGAAAAAGAAAGCTTTAAATTGGGTTAGGGGACTTGAGGCATAATCTGAGATGCCAGTTGCTTCACAAATGAAATTGTGCCAATGTCCCCTCCAAGAAAAGAAGGAGAAAAGAAGGAGGCTAGGTGCCTAAAACGCAGAGACACCCCGTGGCATCATATCTAAAGGCCATGCAGTAAACAGAAATCCAGTGTGAAGAGAAAAGTTCAGAACAGAGTGAAGAGGACAAACAACGAGTGAAGCCTGCACTTCCCTGAGAGGAAGGGGGCCTTTTAGAGCATGACAGTGCCCCCACCCATGACAAAACCATCAAGCCACTTCAGACACATTCCAGATAGAGGAACACAGTATGCTGCTGCTGTGAAGACAAGAGGAAAGAAATTGGGAATCTTTTGTATCCCATTTAACAAACATTTCCTGGGAACCTATTAAGTGTTGAGCACTAAATTCAGTCTTGTTGGAACCAATATGACTAAGACTTCCATATAGAAATGTGTCTCCAAGGGATCTAAAGTAAAGGTCAAAGTTTTGCCCAAAGAAGGAACTTGAAATCTGTCTTGGCAAGAAGTAAGTTAGGATTCTAGAGAGTTGTGCCATGTAACATAAAAGGACCAATTGATTTGAAAGCAAAAAGGGAACATTTTATACATACGTCATTTCTATCATAAGAACTTAGTCTGGCCTTTTGAGATTGCTGACTTTAAGCAGACCATGTGCCTAAGGATCACTAATGCTGATTGATACTCTGGTTGTGAGTTTGTGTCTCTGCAACTCACGTCAGCCAGTTCACATCATTGATTAAGCTCTCTGGGTCTCAACCACGTGGGGCCCCCATGAGCAGTCAGCTTTGTCTGCCTTCCCCTCAACTTTCCTCCACTGAGACATGGATCCAGGGTTGATCTGTGTGACCTTAAGCAGACTAGAACTGTTCCAGAACACCCTCAGAAAACACTTATGTATTGCAAGTGCAGATGAAATGGGAACAGAGCAGAGCAGCATGGTTAGGGGCCAAAGTATTCCTCTGCAATCTATGACAAAATCCTTAATGCTAAATAAACAATACTTTCCTGCCTCCCGGGTGCAATCTTGAAGGGGATCTGATCCCCTGCGAGGCTTTTCTGCTAAATGTCAACTTAATAAATAAAGTTTACATTTTCATAGTTAAAATATGATCACCGTCAAAACGGTTTTTTAAAAAACAATTGCCTTTCCATCTTAAAGCAATTGTTATCATTAAGTTTATGTACTTCGCTCCACTATGTTACTACATAAAGTTGCATGTGTTTTAACATAGTTGTTACTGCTTTTCATGTATAATTTTATAATCTGGCTTTATTTCACTTGATATTAGATCAGTAGTAATTGATCGTGTATTCCATAATCTTAATTTGTAGCTTCTTTTCAAATGCTGCATAACAGTCCATCATTTTTCTCCATTTAAAGAACCCCAGTTGTCACTAGAAAGAGGATTTATGAGAATATCTTTCTGAATTGATTTGTTTTCTACTATATGTGTCTAGTGTTCTACTCTTAAGTGTTATTTTAGTGCTCTTTGGCAATATCAGCTCTCTCCCCCCAACTCACCCACATCCCTTCTTCTTTTTCTTTCTTTTAACAATTCACATTATCCTATGGAGAAAGTGACCACCATTGTGAGCATCTGGGATAGCTCAGCTGAAACTTAGACTCAAAACTGTGGAGACTTGTGACTGAAACACAAAAACTGTTCAACCTTTCATGATGTTGGGAAAATAAACATAGATAATTCTAATATGAAATGTTTGCTTTAGTCCTGGTGTCACAGTGAGCTGACAGATGACATTTTCACTCAAGTGCAGCACTCTACAGTTGGCAGCATACTTTATGGGGACCCAGAAATAATCCTCTCCATGAGGCTTATCATTATTACTTTAAGAGAGAATTAATCTTTCTCCCCTGAGTGTTTTAACTCAACTTTTGTTTTAGCTGTCAAACTTTATTCTACTTGGTTTTACCATTAATTGTTTTGTTTATAGATGTTCCCCCATAGATGATAATAACCTTGAGTGGAGTCATTCATTTATCATAAAAATATGGGCCACCACATACATGCGGGACATGGAGCCTGGTACAGGGTTGGCAACCAATAAACTTGAAAATGCATTGCCAATAAGCAAATGTTCACTGGTTGCTCTGTACCAGGCACTGGGTTAAGTACTAGAATCAATTCACATTTTTTTCCGCAGAAAAATATAGAATTGATTCCTGTCAAATGCAAACTAACAGAGTCAAGCTTTAAAATCTGGCAGATTTGGTCAGACCTATCTACCTACTACAATGAGAAAACACCTACTTTAATCCTTTCTCTAACTCTGTGTCCATGCCTAATAGAGCCAATAAATTCAGCCCTGTTGGTGAGGTAAAATATCTTGAGCAAAATGTAGACTGGGAAAGCACTATTAAACAGCAAGCCATAAAATAACTGTAAACCTGCTTATGAACTACCTTGAAAGTAATTTCAGGCGAGTGGAGAAGGAACCGATTACCAGCAGCAATAGCTGCCAGGATCTTTTACACCAGTTCCTTATAAATGGGAGTCACCTTAGCAATCTTCACCAGCCTCCTACTGAGAAGAAAAGTAACTTGTACATAAAGATTTATAATGTCTACTTAAAGGTGACCTGGGATGGAGTTTGCCACTTTTAACATCCCACTTGTCTAGATCCATATAATCACTATAACAGTGAATTCTACCAGCTTATCTTAAATTGCCTGGCAGCCTGTATCCAGTAAATGGTCTTTCAATTCTCAAGGCTTGCTCTAGTCAAAATCACATTGGCCCCTGCCCTTGACTAACAAGAAGGCTTAGAGGGTTTCTAAGACATAGCCCCCAGGCCCTATGGATTTAGTTAGTCATTTCAGAGTTTAGATAAAAGTATCTCGATTATATATAAGCCAGTGCAGTGGACCTGATGTCCAATAACCAGACATGGTGTTCCTCAGGATAACAGTAAGACTCACCACAAGGCCACCACGTAAGTGACTTCTCTATAGGTGTATGGGTCTTGGCCAAAGTGAGTATCAATGGCTCCTTCTCAGTCTCCTTAAACACAGCCGGGGATAAGGGCAATGTTCTCTGGCATCATCCATAGCCATCATTTCTAAGATTTCTTTAGGTGGAAAAATCTCCTCCCACATTCAGATGGTTTACAAATATTGGTTGTTTACAGCTAATCCTTCTGTTTCCTCAGGATTCAACAAGATATACTATTCAATTAGACATACAAATGACTGAGTTTTCTTTTTGTTTATAATCATGGTGGAAAGATAAAAATACCTGTTTTGAAATTTATCTAAGATAAATACAATATGATCATGCTGAAATATAAAGTAAATTATTGGGAGTTTATCACCTATTCAACCTTCTGTGCTAAAGCAGACATAGGGCCGTTTTCTAAGAAAGATTCTGGTACTGATGTAGGTACTTGAGGCTCACTTTTTTTCTTTTTCTTTCTTTTTTTTTTTGAGACAGAGTCTCACTCTGTTGCCCAGGCTAGAATGCAGTGGTAGGATCTCGGCTCACTGCAACCTCCACCTCCCGGGTTCAAGCAATTCTTCGGCCTCAGCCTCCCGAGTAGCCGGGATTACAGGCACATGCCAATGTGCCCAGCTAATTTTTGTTTTTTCAGTAGAGACGGGCTTTCACCATGTTAGTCAGGCTGGTCTCGAACTCCTGACTTCATGATCCGCCTGCTCTGAGGCTCACTTCTAACCCTCTAAGATGTGAGCACACAATCAGGTGCATTTCTTAGAGTTTCAGCTGCCCCTTTCCCCAGGATCTTGATGTTGTCTTGATTGTCAAAGTACATGGATCTTGGCCAGGCACAGTGGTACATGCCTGTAATTTCAGTGCTGTAGGAAGATGAAACAAGAATATAGCTTGAGCTCAGGAGTTCTATGCTGCAAGCTATGATCACTCCCACTGAACTCCAGGCTGGGCAGCAGAGCAAGACTCTGTCTCAAAAAAAAAAAAAAAAAAAAAAGCACATGGATATCCGACCTGCATAGTAATCACCCTGTCACCCTGTCAAGGTGCTTGGCTGCACTGATGACCTTAAACTCTCTGCTCTTCAACTCTTCCCAAAAGCACAGTTGCCCAAAATCATGTTTGTGAAAGATCCTAAAGCACATTCATGAATGCATTCCTCCAAGTATTCTAAAATTTGCCCTAAAGTCAGTAGTTCTCATACTAAAATACACCTCAGAGTTGTGTCCAATATAAGTAAATAAAAATTGGGAAGGGAAAATTGAGACTGCCACTACTAATTATGGACATTGGGTGACTTAAACCTCCAGGGATAACTCCAGGCTACTACAGAATGACACAACCCCAATTGACAGGAATGGCCCTAGACAGGTAAGCAGTAAACACACAAACACATAAACTTCAAAATGCTCTCCCACACCATAACTGGATTTTACAATAACATAAAATTTTGTATGGCAACATACCAAAAGTGTGTTTAACTAATTTTCCTATCTCATAGTTTACATCTGTAAATCAGAGATAATAAAACTGGTTTCCATTGAGAATTTAAACATTGAGCAACAAACACAACACTTCTCGCCTATTATGTCTAAGCCTGCCCTGACCACTGATCTCTAGACTAGATTATTATTTGTAATTAAAGCATACTAATATTTTCCTTATCACAATTTGCAGTTAGATATTAATTGGCTTATATATGTGTTTATTATAATATCTACCATTCTCATTAGATTTTGAGCTCTGTAAGGGCATGTACCATGTGTGTTTGGTTAAAATTATAGACCTAGTGCCTATAAGATCCTCAACGATCAAATAACCGGATAAAGAATGAGTGAATGAGTTAGGGTTTTAACATTTTACACAAGCATTAAGTAATGGTAACTCCTTTTATTATTTTAGTATTACAAAACTGTGGCCATTTGGCATACCATCTGGGAAAATTTCATTGGTTCGGTTACTTGCTAAAATGTTAGGCATATCTGTTCAAACATGATGATCAAACTCACCTGTATAATACAGATGTATTTTGGAGTTCTAACGGCTGTTTTGGATTATTGTATTATTTTGTATTAAGATCATTTGTACATATTTTAAAATCTTACATTTACAAGACCAAGTTCAGTGATAAAATCAGATAAATGCATGCATTAGCTCATTAATTCTCATAAAAATCTCTGTCCAGAAACCACAATTATATCCCAATTTACAGAATAGTAAAACTGGGACTCAGAAAAAGAAGTAACCAGCCCGATGTTACACAACGAGTTAGTGGTGGCATCAAGTCTGCAATGCAAGGGGCTGACTCCATTGCTTTCATTCTTACCTGCTACTTTCTACTGCCTCCCAACTTTACTGAAACAAACCGCTGAACATACAAATTACCTATGAAATATTACCAAGGTTCTATATAGCACTAAAGATTTTTTTTTAGCTTGGAAATGAGTATTTTGCATATACTCGACATCGTTATTTTGGCTAGATTATATCATGAAATCCTAACTTTTGAATGCTGTCCCTGAATTTTTCCCTTTCTCTTTCAAATTGCTAACTTCTCTAATTCATTACTTCAGAGATGATAAGCAGTGTTAAGTTTTTCGAAGACTAAGCCCTTGGGGGCGTTGCCAGATATAATCCCAAATCCCCAGTTAAATTTGAATTTCAAATGACAAATCGTTTTTTAAATGTAAGTATGTCCCATGCAATATTTGGACCATATTTCTAATAAAAAATATTTGTCATTTATCTGAAATTCAAATTTAACTGGGCATCTTTTATTTTTACTTGCTAAACCTGACAACCCTATTCTTGGGAAAACTTAGTTTATGGAAGAACTAAAAGGAAAGAAGGAGATTAGCACAGCAGAATATCTTAGAAAAACCGGGAGGGAAAGTTCTAGGCAGTTGAATCAAAAGCATCCTGGTAAGAACTTCCAGTGTTTCAATGTAGCAAGGATAATTGTAAAACTAAGATATAACTGAGAAGCCCAATTTCAAAGGCTGGGCCAAAATGAAAGCATTGTGGACAAAGAGAAAAGCTAGAAAAGCTATTAAATAGGGAAAATTTGAATATCTACCGGACTTTAATGAGGAAAAGTAATGCTAAATTCCAACTTATGAGGACTGAAATAGCTTACGAACCCTCTTCTTCAGATATGACTATCCCAAAAGATGAAGCAGGTAGAGGGGATTATGAGACCAAATTCTGAGCAAAAGATTTGAAATGCTGGTTGTATGGCCTGTGCCTCGCCCTGAACAAAAAACCAGGGAAACTGAGATGAAGATCACACTACTCCTGCTTTTCAGGCACTTGGAGTCTGGCAGGCCAAAGTAAAAGGTAAACAAGCAATTTCAACACTAGAGTTTCCCATACACAATGAAAATCCTCACAGGATTAACTGTCTAGAAAGTGACAAGAAAACTACACAAAGGAAATCGCCTCCGAGAGAGAGGTCTTAAAGAACAAGCCCACGTTTGCCAACGGGACAGTGTTGAGAAGGGCAGCCCTTTGGGGTGTATTTGATATTTCTGGAACACACAACAGAGAAAGAGAAGTGGGCTGAAACCAGATCATAGGAGACCTAAGATGCACAAAGGCTGCTGAGACTTTACTGTACCCACAAATAATCCAGGGATCTCATTAAAATGCAGGTTCTATTCAATACATTGCAGGTACAGCCTCTGAGATTCTGCACATCTAATAAGTTGCATCTAACAGGTGATGCAAATGCTTCTGGTCTGAAAATCAACTTGGAGTAGTATTAACTTAAAAATCACAAGACCTTCAAATTTGGAAAAGGAGACCTTACTTCTTATAAAGGGTTAGGGCCTGCAAGGTGGCCACCCCTCAGGCTAGTAAGCATGTCTTCAGCAAAGATGGGAGAAAGGCACTTGGAGGGAGAAAGGGGTATGACAGGAATTTAAGTGGAACAGTTTGGTCAAGTACACATGTTCAGCAGGTTAAAAGAGGAGCTATGAATATTAATGAAGGTGGTCCTGGGACATGCATATTGAGCAAACATACATGTAACATATGAGCCATGTTCATCTTGGGGTGGAGAGTTAACATTTAAATGTACACAATTAGGCCCTATACTTCAAAAGGGAAAACAGGGACATTTGAGTGTGCAGCCTCTGTAAACTGGCCAGAACCAGTCCATGGTCAGTGGTCTCATTATGACGAGGAAGTTTCTGAAATCAGTCTCTTGTCCAATCAAAGCTATATTTATAGCTGGTAGAACAGGGGCTGGGAGTCAGTTCAGTGTCTGGTGAAGCGACAAATTTGTTTTAATATTGTTTATCTGGAGGCCAGTGATTGTTTAGCTGCTAGAGAAAAAGAAAAACCTTGTGGCAGTTAGAACATAGTTTCTTCTTTAAGTGTAGGGGGAGTGTGACCTAACCCTTGCCTGGCATAGCCATAGGTTCCATTTATAATTTGGCATTTTATTGACACAGAGTCTGTTTTGTTAATCTTATAACACTCTAATGCTGATCAGTTGTGTCTAAACTCCGAAAGGGAAGGAGTATAAACAGGCATGTCTGACCTCCTTTCCCATCATGGTTGGTAACTTAGTTTTTAAGGGTTTATTGGGTCCTCTTGGCCAACAGGTGTTCATTTAGTCAGTAGGGGCTTAGGATTTTATTTTTAGTTTACAGTAGGAAGGCTGCATGCCACATTTTGGATCTTGAACCTTTCCAGCCAGCAATGGGGAGCCATCCTGTGGCTTTTCTAACCTGAGAGGAGCTAGAATTCGAAAAGAGCTAGATGCAGGCAGAAGACTATTTCTATGATCCAATAGAGAAAAGGCCGTTTCCTAAACTAAAGACACTGATGATAAAGAGAAGATAATGAATTTAGTAATACTGAAAAGGTAAACTTAACATGACTTGGTGTTCAATGGAGACACAGATAAAGGAGACATGGCAGGAGATGATAGTCTATGAGGAAACTAAGCTTTTTTTGGCAAAATTATAGGATATGATTTGAGAGATGTAACACTTATCTAGCATGTAGGATGTCCTACTGTGATTAATTTTGACACCCTTTTTACCACAAGATATTACTTTTTTAAAATGACGACTTGAGTTTTAAATGTATTGTAGATTCAGTCACATTACTTTAAGGTCACTTCTGATACATGTCCTGTCTTTCCAAATAGTGTAAATTTTTCTCAGGCAGGAATTGGGTTCCTTGTGTTCCTGGCACTGAGCACAAGGCTTCCTCTTTGATTGCAGTTTTATTGTACACAGACATCCCATTCCTGATCAAGCACTTGGCTTCATAAATACAAAAGCATGGGAAAATCCCAAAGCATCAGTCCCAACACTTTCATCTATTTTCCCTCTTCTCATTTTAAAAATCTGAAATAATGTAAGATTTCAATGCCAATACTACAACTGAGAGCTCATTCATTTCTCAAGTTCTGGAATAACATCCTGAGTTACAGATCTTGGTGGTCCTTCTTAATGACTGATTAGAGTTCTTGTCTTTACCTCCTACTGATGATTACTTGTTTTGATAAGATGCTGAGGGCGTTGACTTAGTACCTGTGTTAATTGCTTTATCCTGTTAGAATCTGATTTTCAGTGTGTTGAAAAGTCAGCTTAAGCCAGTGGTTCTCAGCCCTGGCTACACATTAATATCACCTAGGATCCTTTGTAAAAGAGCAATGCCCAGGCTCCACCCCCAGGGATTCTAATGTAATTGGGCCAAGGTGGATCCCAGGTATCAGTATGGTTTGAAAGCTCTGCAGTTGATTCTCATGTACAGCCAAGTTTGAGAAACAGTGACTGAAACAAACCTAAATGGGTGTTTCATTTTTCTGCATTCAGCTGCTGCTATCACACCAGTCGACCCAAGAAAAAGTGAATGAAAATTTTGATCATCTCATATAAGTCAATCTAAAGAAATCTGACCTATCAGGAACACCAATAAGAATGAGGAAGGAATCCAAACCATCAAAAAAGTTGGTATGAAGTCTGTACAGAGATGTGCTAAAGTAGAGAGCTAGATTTGATGATTTTTAGAAACAAAAAAAAACAGCTCTATTGTTTTACTGGTTACATGACTTTGGAGAAGTTATTCTCGCATCTCAGTTTCCTCATCTGCCAAGTATGCATAAGTCTTCCTCATGAAGTTGTTCAATAGATTTAATGAAGGTCCGTATTAATATACTTAGGAAATAGTTTGCTCACGTTTCAGCTTCTTTTGAAATTCTTACATCACTCAAGGCATACTATATTTCTCTTTTGCCACATTCTCAGCATTTGAAGGATTATTTTAACTAGTTAATCTAAGAGCATTTGCAACTTAATTTTATTTTTCTAATGAGTGCTTATCAAATGTGTAGCATGATATAAATGAGTACATTGTACCTTTGTGGATATCTTAATCTCATGTGCATATTTTAAAACACTTTTATTTTCAGGGTAAGTCAACAAAGAAGTGCTAACCAAGAAAAAATAATCGGGCACACCCAACACTAGTGCCCAGTGTTATGGGTCACTGAACACTAATATTCATTGGGCAGGTTGATCACTTGGCAAAGTGGCCTATCTCTGAAGAAGCCAGCATCTGGCTAGAGACCCACCCGCCACAATAAGCCAGGGGTTAAGGGTTTGAGCCACAGAGGCTGACCATATGAGAACAGCTGGGTAGGCATAATCCCATGCCCAATGGTAACAGACAGGTCTGTTTTCTCAAGAGGCCCAGCAGGCTTCTAACCAGGTGAAGTAATACAACAATTCCTCATCAATGCCAACCACACCAAGTTGTGAAATAGCATGGCTTTGTGTTTCTATGTAAAATCATTAGATCCCACTCTTTTAAAATTCTGTTCTGTTCAATCCTCTTACGAAAATATGAAGTATGCCTGATTTTCATACCACAACTTCAGATGCTCAAAACTAGAGCTTTTTCTTTATAACTGAAGTTGATTTCTATCTCAAGCCCTTCATATTTCCTGATAGACAATTGATCTGGTCACTTCCAAGTAAACCCAACCACTTCAGTAATTTCTCATTTCAGCATTACACTGAATCAGATTGTGAACTTTCCCCTTTCTCCCTTATCTCTGCAGTTAATTCTAACTCAAGTGCTTACACAGTGATGTAGTATATATAAGAAAGTGTCTCTGTGGTTGTCCAGAGTTGACAACTCCTGATATATGCAATCATAACATCTTATACTTAGTGTTGCCACCCCCAAATGGGCTTCCACTGAAAGTGGCCAAATCCCAGAACTCATCTGGGTCTCAGATTGAATGGTCCACGCCACCACTCGTGGTTGCATCCCCTTGTCATGACCTTGAGAACATTTTGGAAATCCAGATTTCTGCATCTGCCGAAAAGTGTACTCTTATTAGGGACATGTGGTAGTTGCTACCCTCCGTCTTGGGGCAACAGAACAATTAGGATCTGTGAACAAGCCCTCTCTTTGACACCAATGCAGTCATTTCAGCTCTACTACCCCATGCTGAGTGGCCTGAGATCTTTGCGTGTCTCTCCCTTCCAGCCACCCAGATGGGAAACAGAACACAGATAGGGGAAGTTATGCTACAGTAATAAACAGTACCCAAAAGATCAACAAAATTTTATTCCTCACTCATATAAAATCCATTACAATTCCAGAAAACTCTCCATGACCTCTGTCTTGATGTCAGAAGCAGCAGCAGGCTGGAAAGTCTAGCTCCAATAAATAGATGCTTGGACACAGAAATGACCCAAGTCACTTTCATTCACAATTTAGTGGCCAAAGCAATTCACAAGTTCATACCTATCTCCAAGGAGAAGTACGATGTCTCATATGCCCAGAGGAAGAGCAAGGCTTGAATGTTAGTGTGCTATATCAATATCTTCTACAGCACTGTTTCCTCTATACTTACACTTATCTGAGGGTCTAATAGTCTCTTTGCCTATCACTTGGCTGATTACTTATTGACCCAAAAAGGGACTCATCCCTAAAACCAGTGTCTATTTCTCTTTATTAGTTTCCAAATTTTTTCCCTCCCTTCAGCTGGGAGCATCTTTATCTAGTGAGGGAAGAACAGAGAAGTCAGATTATGGAAAGATTAATAGAAACTTTTAATTTTAAAGGTCAGGAATTTGACATTCATTTCTCTGTCCTCTTGTCAAGCTCCACTGTGCTATGTACTCCATCTCAAATCTCCCGATGTGGAATGTCATCCTCACATGTCTTCTTACATAATGGGCCAGGGTTATGCGATGAAAAGTCAGTAGAAGTAGGTGAGTATCAATACTTTACATTTTTTTCCACCATCAATAATGTATTTCTCTTTTGTATACCACGAGTGGGTCAACTGGGACTGGATAGTGAAATCAAATATGTGTAATTTATTAATAGACAGACCGGAAAACATATCTGGAAAATGTGTACTTAAGTGTTGTGGCAATTGGTGAAGAGGCCAGCGATGACGCAACCATTTTTCTGGCATTTGCTGAGAATAAAAGGAAGGGAAATGGAAGTAAAAAAAGATATTCAATTTTAGGCTAAGAAGCTCAGTATAAAAGTTTAAAAAGTGGTGCCTTCTGAATAGCATAGCACTTATGTGAGCACCTGTCTCAGCAAATCACAATGCCACGGTCATTTCTCCTTAATCATTGAAGGTGATTCAAGAGATGGGTTGCCCACCAGAGAGACGTTTCATGCTGAAGAATCTGATTTTAAAATATATTTAATAGCATTTTAGTTTTTATTTCTCTGGACCTCTGTGAATTATGACACTTCTGTTTTGCCCATTATAGTACTTTTCAGGATCTTAATCTCTGAGACTACTGTTCTGAAAGCCAGGAACTCAGAGAGTTATGACATCTAGTTTATCTATTGCTACAATTAAAATATGTAACAAACAACCCTACAATTTCAGAGCCATACAACAATAAATTATTACGTTTACATATTGGGGACCAGCTGGGTGTCAGCAAGGTGGCTCTGCTGATCTTGACAGAGATTGCTTACATATCTGGGGTCTGCTGTGTGTTGGCTAATCTACATTGATCTCAACTAGGGTGACAGGATACTCTGCTTTGGTCCATGTGTCACTATTCCTCCTGGGACCAGCAGTCTAGCCTGGGCGTGTTCACACTGGCATTAACAAAGGCATGAGTGTGATAGAGCAAGCCCTGTCACAAACAGTTTTCAAGGCTCTGCTTCTATCACATCCGTTAATATCCTAGAGGCCAAAGCAAGTTACAGAGCTTAAAGCCAGAGTCAAGGCAAAGAGTGGATACAAAGAGAGGTGAGAATCAAGGCTAAGACATGCTATTTACCACATCTAGGATTCTGTCCACCAAGAGGGTCTGGGCAGGGCTGGAGTACAGACTGGCTCAGGCACTAGCAAAATGCTAGCTGAAACTTCAAATAGGGACAAGCTCCTGACTGCTCAGTGAGGGAGACTGAGAAGTTGAAATGGAACATGGCACTGAGATGAGCCAAAATAGGAATTCAAGAACCTTTAATTACAGAAATTAAAAGAAATACTAAGAATGATTGCAAACGACCAGAGTATAGAATTATTATCTCTACTTCCCCCAATACACAGTACCTTCTATTTCACAGAGTACTGTGAGATTTAGAAAGTGTTTACATGTTCATCTCCCTCATTTCTGACGACAGTCCCTGTGTTGTGGTATGGTAGGCATCTCTACCCCATTTTAAATGTGGGAATATTGAGAACTTTAGAAGTACAGTGAGGTGCCCACAGCAACAAAACTAGTAAGTGATCCAACCGAGACTCAAACCCAAGCCTAGTTTTTTTTCCACTGTGTAATAAAAACTTCAAAAAAAATGGAAACAGTAACATTTAAAACATCTTCCCTATAATTCTCCAGCATAAAGGCCAAGGTGCCAGGTGTCATCGAACTTAGAAAGGGATAAGCAAATTGGTGGTTGCTATGGAGTCACCTTAGCACTTTAGTGTTTTTGAAGTTGGGGTTGACACTGAAGGCTATTAAAGTTAAAGGGAAACATGAGCCAATACTTATGTACGCTTCTAAGTAATGACAAAAATATGACATGATTCTCATGGAACTGGAAAAAGTAGTTCAAAATGCTACTAGATAAAGGGAGAGATTTAATGGAGGAATCAGAATAAATCAGTGGATAGAGGCTTTGATGAGAAATAATCATTTTGAAACAATTATATAAAATAAGAACTATAAATCATGAATATAGAATCAAATACCATTTGTTGTTACCAAAGAGAAAAGTCAGAAATGATGAAATGTAGGTAGGAGACCTAAAAGATTTTTAAAAATGCAAATATGTAGATTATTACTGATCACAGAGGCAATAAGAGATTAGTATAAAGTTGCAGAAAACTCTAAAGTTGTTTGATAATTGGTTTTTCCTCAGAAATTGGAAATGTGTATTATTGAAGAGGTCCTTAATGTCACTAGATGTAGCCCATACTGCAAATTTGTTGGAAAATAAACAGGAAGAAAGACTTGTATCTGTGCTACACTTAATATCAGAGTTATTTGCCTTTGAAATAAATTGAAGACTAGGAATAAATAAATTGGGGTAGGTCTCATTTCTGTGATCTGATACTAGACATGGGCCTGGTTTCTCAGAAAGCACTCACTAGGTACGCTGGCTCACACTTGTAATCCCAGCATTTTGGGAGGCCGAGGTTGGAGGATTTCTTGAGCACAGGAGTTCATGATCAGCCTGGGCAACATGGTGAAACCCCATCTCTACAAAAAGTACAAAAAATTAGCCAGACATGGTAGTGCATGCCTGTAGTTCCAGCTATTCTGGAACTTAGGTGGGAAAATCATTTGAGCCCAAGAGATGGAGGTTCCAGTGAGCTGTGATTGCACCACTGCACTCCAGCGCCTGGGTGACAGAGCGAGACCCTGTCTCAAAATAATAAAAATAAAGCACTCACTGGGGGTGGCACAAAGGGTAAGTCAGGAGATGAGATGTGCTTCAAAAGAGTTACAAGGAGAAAAAAATTAAGTAAAAGACCTTGATGGAAGAAAGGACCTATGGAACTCTAACTTGTTTAATAAAGAATGCCAAAACATAGCAAGATCTCATCTTTACAAAAAAAAAAAAAAAATTATTTTTTTTACACCACATCTAGGATGTGGTATGGCGGTACATGCCTATAGTCCCAGCTACTTGGGAGGCTGAGGTGGGAGGATTATTTAAGCCCAGGAGTTTGAGACAGCTGTGAGATATGATTGCACCACTGCACTCTAGCCTGGATGATAGAACGAGATCCTGTCTCAAAAAAAAAAAAAAGAATGCTGAAATCAAATCCCATCCTGTGAGACAGAGCACCATGTAAAGGGCACAAAGAGTAGAATCTCAGAAATCTGGACTCAGAGACTCAGAAAGGCTGCCACTAGTTAAAAACAGCAGATTATTTAGTTGTTAATATGTGGAGGATTGCCTCTGTCTACTCCCAGAGAAACCCCAAGCAACCTGAGGAGAAAAACAAATGCAAAGGAGAAACAGGCTCTGCAAACCATTTTCAATAGCCATTGCCCTCCCCTGGGTCAGCCCTCACATTGAGCAATGATTTAGATACAAATCAAGAGAGAATACCGATCAAATTATTTGAGGAAATAGCAAATATGTTAAATAACAGAGGTGCGATAAAAAGAAATGGCCTTGAAAGAGAAGAAACTGGTAAGATTAAATTCAATAGAGCTAAGTGTGTTACTATGCCAAATGTAGGTTCAGAAAACCAGTTATACAACTTGAGGGAAGAAATTTAAGAGCAATGTATAGGAAAATGAACTCATTGTTTGAACTGGCTGCAAGCTCAATGTCAGTCTACCTTTAATACAGCGATTCTTAACCTCTTTGGGCGAACATTCCTTTGGGAACATGATAAAAATTGAGTACATTCACCTTAGAAACACATATTTTTATATAGCATTTTGCACTTAGTTTCAGAAAGCTCACGGAAGTCTCATGAGGCATCCATTTATAGTGTGATGGTTTAAAATATGGGACTTGTGCTAAACAAATCTACAGTCATTCAAGGACCCCATCATGTCTCTGCCACTCAGAATTTCTTATTATGGTTTTTAAAAAGTAAGATAACCTCTATCCACTCTGAGTTCCTCATCTGTAAAGGGGAGATAATAAGATAATAATACTTTCCCTCTGATGTTATTATAAAAGATTAATAAGATAAAGCACCAAGAGCTTTTCATTATTTTTGTCATAATTATCATATTTTATTATATTTTAAAATATTAATATATTTTATTGTATGTATATTTCATCATATGTATTATATTACCAAAGTCAGTCGCTACCTTATGTTAACTTTTAAATAACTTTTAGGTTTGGCTTACAGGACAAAAGAAAGGGTTGCTCCCCTGGGCTGCTTGCCACTTAAAACAATACCTGGAGCTTTTAGTTCTGATCTTGGCATCTTGTTTTAAGAAACACAGGTGTCACCTAGAACACAAGTAAAGGAGGCCAGCCAAGATAGTAATGAGATACATAGGGTATTTACAAGAAGACAAGTGGAAGAATTGGGGATCTTTGACCTAGCAAAAGGAGGATTTAACTAAATTCAACTACTTCAAATGCTATTGTGCCAGAAGAAGAAAAATTATTCTGAATTATTTCAGTGGCCAGAATTTGGGCCAAAAGGGTAGGAAATTTCAGCTACATGTAAGGAAGGCTGTCTTAGAAATTAGATGCCAGCATTTCTTCATCACTGAGGGATCAACATATTCATTCATTCAACAAACATTAATTAAGCATCCACTGTGCACCAGAGACCACGAAAGTTACTGGGGACACAAAGATGAGTGAGACACAGATCTTGCTCCTTTAATAGACTCCAAGTTTGGTGGGAGACACAGGTAAAATAAGTAATGACAACACAAACAGAGGCAATGGTATTGCCTGGAAAACAAGGCAGATACCTACTAAGAAAAGAGTTGAGATATAATAGATTAAAAGAAACAATCCAGGAACTACGCTAGTCATGCTAGGCAGAAGACAAAAGGCACAAAGGCAAGAAACGGCATGATGTATTCAAGAAATTCTGGGCACAAAGGACAAGGCAAAAAAAACAAGGAGAGAGCTTAGATGTGATCCTATAAACTCAATGAAGCCATTACAGGATTTTAGGCAGGGGAGTGACCTGGTCAAAACTGTGTTTAGGTATGGATGTATCATTACTAAATGTCTGGACACAGATCTTATATTTGTGATATTTCTACATGTTCCCATGAGAGGTCATTAAACTAGTTAAGTAAGGCACTTCATGAGAGTTCAACATTTTTTCAATGGGTTACTTAGACTTGTATTATACAAGAATGTTTCAAATGCGCTGCTTGTTTTGGGTATTGAGTCAAGTTGACATCTAAAAGCAAACTAAGAGACAGAGGTAAGAATCCAGGCAAGAGATATAAAGGCCTGGATTAGGTCTGCAAAGCTGTAGAAGGATTGGGAGATGGCATTGATACTCTCCGGGATCTTTCCAAAGCTTGGACTCTATGCAGTTCAGCCCTGACACAATCACAGAGTTGTAGAATTGTAAGGGACATTGACACCATCTCATCCAAGTCTTCCATTACAGAGACTAAACCCCAGGAAGAAAAGGTAGCTTTCTCCTTTCTCCATAGAGCAAGGTAATAAAGAAGTTAAAACTCAAAAGCATCACCCTTCAACCCTGATCCAGTGAGTGACCTCTTATTCTGCCACATCACGCAGATTTTCATTAAATCTTTTTTGTAGCATATACACTTTGTTAATTAAGCCTACAAAAATAGGGTGCTAGGATATAAGCTGTTTGTTAACTGGAAATAAGCAAAGAATTTAAATGTTCCCATGAATTACAGGTATCTTATGAAGCAGGAAGGGTCTCCTATTTAAACTTCTCATCATAACATACAAAGCAAAGGATGATTCAAAGCTGAGTCCTCCATTTGCCAACAAAGTGGCATTGAGGAAGTCACTTAACCTCTGAAGCTCATCTGTAAAATGAATAAATAATTCTCACCTTAAAAGTTGTAGATACATATAATGCCTTCACAATGTATACAGCCCAGCGCATGTTAGGTAGGTCATTTATTTCTCTGTTGCTTCCTTCCTTTCCAAATTTTGCCTTCAAAATTTGTAAGGAGAAGTTATCTGCCATCTTCTCCAGCCCACTAGAGACAGAACAGCAAACGAGTTAGAATTTGGCCTCTTGTGTCAGAAAAACTAAATGGTGACTCTTGGCCCTGCGTGAACACAGACACATTCTTCAGTCTCTCATGACTGTTGATACATCTATGATAATCTGAAGACAACTATTGCAACCTCATAGGGTTGTTGTGAGGATTATATGAGCTAAATATATGAAAGCTTCTTAGAGTAATGCCTGACATAGAGTAATGCCTGACATAGAGTAAACACTCATGTTATGGCTTGATTATGTTGACTTTGCATGCAGAGAACCACGTTACATCGTAATTTCCCTTATCTTCTCATCCTCATAGCTAATGATCTTCTCTTTCATACACAACTTCATATTTTCAAGAAAATTATATTTTCTTCATGCATGTCTCTTCAGACATGGAAGAAACTAAAAACCTCTTTTCTCAAAGGTAGTTAAGGTAAATGAGATCAATGGATCCAACTGACTGCCAGAAATGGAGTAGTGGAGCCCTTAATATCATCAATTCAAGATATTGGACACCCATCCATTGATTTTCTCCCTGTCTCTGTTAGAAGTCAATAGCTCCTCATCACACATTCGACAGGTGAGGATTCCTAGAAGTACTGTAAGTGGACTGAGGTATTTTGGTGTGCTTGTGTCCAGAGCATTAGGTGAGAATTAGAATTGACCTCTGTTTATACTATCCTCAATCCCACACACCATATAGGGACTCGAAAAACACCAACTGATCCATGAACCTTTCCTCACTGAGTGCCTTGGTAATTAGGACATGATTAACTCTAGGGGCCACCTTGCATTGCATTTGAGACCAAAGGACTAAAATGGACGGCAAAAAAATAATGAGTAGGAAATTGGGCTCCATGGTGGGACCATTTGAATCCTGGCTTCATCATATTTGTAGCTTTAGGCATGTCACTGAATTTCTCCAAATCCCAATTTTCTCTTCTATAAAATTAGGAGCATAATAGGTATACTAAACTAGCAGAGTTCTCATGAGATTAAGTGAAAGAATTTCTGTAAAGAGTTGAGCACCAACCAAAGGTTCAGTAAGTGCTCTTATTGTGATTAGTTCAATATAAAAATGACTGAGTGCTGTATCATGTTATATTGCTTCAAAATGCAAAAATAAGAATTCACAGAGTGCGAGATTATTGTGGCACTAAGGAGAGTATATATATATTAACTAGGGAGATGTTTCTTAAACAAGATAGCTTCTGACCTAGATCTTAGAGAATAAATAGGTTTAGATCTGCAAAGGACTCTTCCCATGGGCAAAAGAGCCAGGAGGATATAATCCCTGGGTATGCAGAAAAATAAGTGAACAGTCAGAATTTTGAATAAGTACCCAAAGGCTAGAAAAGGAACATTTCAAAATCCACTATGGAAGTGCCAGGCAATTTCAGAAAAGATTAGCTATCTAGTGATAATAACTGGCTGATCAAAACCATAGTGTGGTAGGTAAGCAAAGGTTTTAGCAGCAGACAGGCCTAAGTATAAATCACAGACAAACTACCTAACATTTCTAAGCCTCACTAGTCCTGTGTCTGGAATTGGTTCCTTCTGGTGGGTTCTTGGTCTCACTGACTTCAAGAATGAAGCCACGGACCCTTGTGGTGAGTGTTACAGTTCTTAGATGGTGTGTCCGGAGTTTGTTCCTTCAGATGTTCAGATGTGTCTGGAGTTTCTTCCTTCCAGTGGGTTCGTGGTCTCGCTTGACTTCAGGAGTGAAGCCACAGACCTTTGCAGTGAGTGTTACAGCTCTTAAAGGTGGCGCGCCTGGAGTTGTTTGTTCCTCCCAGTGGGTTCGTGGTCTCGCTGACTTCAGGGGTGAAGCCGCAGACCTTCACAGTGAATGTTACAGCTCATAAAAGTAGTGCAGACCCAAAGAGTGAGCAGCAGCAAGATTTATCACGGAGAGCAAAAGACAAAGTTTCCACAGCGTGGAAGGGGACCCTCGTGGGTTCCGCTGCTGGCTTGGGTGGCCAGTTTTTATTCCCTTATTGGGCCCCACCCATATCCTGCTGATTGGTCCATTTTACAGAGCGCTGATTGGTGCATTTACAAACCTTTAGCTAGACACAGAGTGCCGATTGGTGCATTTTTACGGAATGCAGATCGGTGCATTTACAAACCTTTAGCTAGACACAGAGCGCCAATTGGTGCGTTTTTACAGAGGGTTGATTGGTGCATTTACAAACCTTTAGCTAGACCCAGAGTGCTGACCGGTGTGTTTACAATCCTCTAGCTAGACAGAAAAGTTCTCCAAGTCCCCACCCAACCCAGAAGCCCAGCCGGCTTCACCTCTCAGTCCCATCTTTGTTATGAAATTATTTTCACCTACCTTGCAAAATTTTGGGGAGAATTAAATGAGCTGTTGAAAGTAAAACAGTCATCTCAGGGTCTGACTCAGTGTCAGCTAGCGTGATTACCTAGTGATATTCTAAGAAAAACAAATACTAAAAAAAGTTATTTAAATTTACCTGGACAAACACCAAAGCGGGGTTGCCTAACTGAGGCAAGAGAATAAGGTCTGGAGGTAGGGCACTTAAGACCAATTCATGCTGAATCAAAGAAAAACACCTTGATTTCCTAGGGGCAGGGAATCTGAGGCCAATTTGTGCTGACTTCCTAAAATAGAAAACACCAAGGTCTAGGGTCAGGGAATCTGAGGCCAATTCCTGCTGACTTCCCAGAGCTGGATCAAAAGGAAAACACCTGGGTCTAGCTAGAGGCAGGGAACCTAAGGCCAATTAACGCAAACTTCCTAAAGCTAAACCAAGAGGAAAAACCCCATCACCCCAGGCCAAGTAACAAAGGATCAAAGGCTACTCTCCCTACAGCCCTCCCGCTTCCACCACAACTCAGATGGAAAGGGAGAGTGCCTCGGATTGGCCACAGGCCAAGCAGGGACCATCCCTTCCTGTGCATAGAGCGCCAATTCACCTCAGCCTTATAATTAGCCAAAGACCAAATCCTTCATTCCAGATAACAGGTAACCAATAGGGACCTCAAAAAAAGTACTTAAAACCCAGAAAACCTTGTAACCGGGCCCTTTGGCCTCTTGCTCGGGCCCACTTCCACCCTGTGGAGTGCTTTCTTGCTTTAATAAATTCCTGCTTTTGCTGCTTCCTTCCTGTGTTTTGTTCCTTTGTTACTTTGTGCGTTTTGTCCAGTTCTTTGTTCAAAACGCCAAGGACCTGGACATTTACACTCAAGGCCCTCCTTCCGGTAATATAACTGTAGAAGAATCAGGGAAAATTTTATCCTCATTCAGTGTCCTAAATGTTCTTACTGGTTTCTGTAGGTATCTTATACATAGTAAAAGTTCAGTGTTCAATAAATGCAAGGCATTGTCATCATAAATAGACAGAGCTAATTGTTACTCCACTTAATCCTCACACAACCCTGGAACAAAGATAATTTTATTTGTCCTGTCTTACACATTTACAGAGCTTAGTCACTTATGCAAGCTCACACAGAAAATAGGGAGTAGAACTAGAATTTGAGCCAAAGCAGCCTGGCTCCAAAGACTGCGTGGTTTGTGTGCCTCTGTAGACTGCCAGGAGATAACTCTGAAACCTTCAGACATGTTCCTGCTGATCTGAATATGCTATGACAGTGTGAGCCCACCACCTGAATTCAAGAAGGACAAAAAAAAAAAAAAATAGCCCAGCAGGGAAAAGGGGACATGATTAGGTAGCTGGCTGGATAGAAAGTAGGCTGACAGAATCACCTGCAATTTTCATTTCAATCTTTCTCTGTAATTTAATTCTTATTTGAATTCATAGTGAACAGCACTTACACTTAAGGGTGCTGCAGATCTTGCCTCTGCTTCAGGGCAAAGTGCTTGTTGGAGCTATTGCCCTGTAATGACCGAAAGACAGAATGCCTCCAAAAAACAAAATTCTTAAACAGGTCTGGTTGTGCCAAGTGACATTAATTACACAATCCATACTAGCACTATCAACTGCATTCTTACCTGGAAGAAGGGCTTGCCCGCTTAGATACCACTTACAAACTATTTGCTCCTCCTCTCAGTGCCAGAAGTAACTGAAAATCGAATTTGAGAACATTATGGAAAATCTAGAGAGGAATCAGTAAAGTGGAGGGGAAGTTAAACCATTGGTTCTCAATTTTGTTTTCTTTTAAACTTTCCCCATACATTCTCCTCAGGTGTCCCATAACCAGTCCAACCTTCTTGTCCCTAACTTCTCCAAAGGAGGGCAGGGAGAGAGAGTGCATGAGAGAGATGAAAGAAGAAGAGGTATAGAGGAGGAAGAATATAGAGGAAAAAAGGAAAGAAAGAGAATCAGGGAGGTAGATATCTACAGATTTGGGGTCTTCGTGAGGTTAAAAAAAAAAAAAAACAGATGTAGCTAGAAAGAGGGATCAAGAGAGCAAGAGATAGACAAAGTTCTCAGGATTTCATCAGAGGTACATCCTTGTACTCAAAAGGCTCAAGAGCATGAGTAGATTTCAAGTGCGTTGAACTGGAACTGATTAGAAACAAAGAAGCTGGAATGTAGAGAGGAAATCGCCCAAGCTGTTAGTTGCTAAATATTCACCATGAAATTTTCCTGGACTTCCCCAGGAATAATTGGGCATTCCATCCTCTGGGCTCCCATGCTGTTTGTGATGGTGTTAGTAAGGTGAAGATAGGCTTCTGGCATAGTTTACATCACAATGAAGTGTGTATTTATTTAGATGCTGGACTGAGAACCTTTGAAGCAGACACTGTATTCAATTCATGTGTGCCTATATTAGTGTTTAACAAATGTCTGCTGGAAGAGAGGAAAGAAAAATAGGTGTAAAGGAGGGGAAGAAAGAAGGAATAATGGGCAGAGAAGCATTCAGGAAACAATTCCTCCTTATCGCAATCGGCATGAGTCAAATAGTAATTTTGGTCTCATGTCAGCAATTTCATTCTTTCAAATCTAGTGTATATTTGCCCTGACAATTAGGAGAGATTGAAAAAAAATGAGGCAAAGTGATTCATAGTCTATCTTTCCATTAGAAAGTTCAAAAATGAGCAGCAGCCAATATTGTGAATAACTAGAACTCAAGGGCTGATATTATGAACTTAATAAGCCATTATCTCTAAAATAATTATTCTGAATGAGCTTTTAAAAATGGTTTTATGCCTTTTATGTCCCCATCTGTCCCATGCCAAAATACCCTCCACTCTTAACATTTTGTCTTTGAAATCCAAACTATAATGTTCAGAAAAATTACAGTGATTTTTCAACCTCCTAAAAAATAGAAAATGCAGTATTAATCGTAGTGATATCTACTATGTTAGGCATGTTCTTTCTTTTTCAAACTAGTTTTTAAATCTTTCATCTCCTTTGGTGATCACAATAAGGATCTGAGGTTGTTAGAGCAAGTACTCTCATCTCCAGCCTATTAATGTGCAAAGTGAGGAAAGGGAAGTAACAGCACATAGTAAGATAATGTCTGAGCAAAAGTGAAAATCTAGGGCTCTGACTCTGAGCTCAGCACTCACCCTGCAGCAATGCTCAGAGTAGAGTAATTCTAGAATGTTCTTTGAGTATGTCTTTTGAATTAAAGAAAGGAGCAAAATATTTCCCAATTTTTTACTAATCAGTCATGTTCTTACATATGCTAATAGCCTTATTTTATAAGATAGTTTATTATTATTATTAGTCTCACACAGCTGTGGTTTACATGTTTCTTTTAGCAGCAAAATTTTATTATCAAAATCTCATGCCAGGCCGGGCGCGGTGACTCATGCCTGTAATCTCAGCACTTTGGAAGTCTGAGGCAGGTGGATCACTTGAGGCTAGGAGTTCAAAACCAGCCTGGCCTACAAGGTCAAACCCTGTCTCTACTAAAAATACAGAAATTAGCCAGGCATGGTGGCACACCTCTGTAATCCCAGCTACTCAGGAGGCTGAGGCAGCAGAATTGCTTGAACTCAGGAGACAGAGGTTGTAGTGAGCCGATATTGCACCACTGTACTCCAGCCTGGGTAACAGAGTGAAATGCTGTCTTAAAAAAAAAAAAAAAAAAAAAAAAAAAAAAAAAAAAAAAAAAAGATCATGCCAAAGCTCTCTACATAAAACAGATAAAAGTGTATCTGTACTGGAATTGGAACAAAGCTGAGAGACCCAGAGGAGGTTTGCTGATAAGGGACTGTTGGCCTCAATCTCAATACCAAATACATAGAGATCACCAGAACACCACTGAACATAAGCGACTGTTGTCCTCAATCTTAACACCAAATACACAGAGATCACCAGGACACCACTGAACATAGAATGAAGACCTCGTCATAGAGCATCTCTGACTTCTGGTGAAGTGAGAATACTGAAGACTTCACAATCCAACTGATTCCAATTTCAAATCTACCACTTGCTCACTGTGTGCATTGAAGAGGTTATCAACATTTCTGAGCCTCAGTTTCCTCATCTGTAGAAATTGTAGTAACACCTGCCAGATGAGTTTGTTCTGAAGATCAACTCAGATGCCCCAAGTGAATCGTGAATTGCAGTGTTCAGCAGGCGGTAGATACTCAGGCAATTTCCTTCTGGAAGACCCTTGCCAAACTTACATATGCCTTGCTGACATACCAGATGTGTTCTTGTTGCCTCAGAGGGTATAAATTCCATTTGTTTTCTCAAGTCCAGCTCATGCTGTTAGCATTTGAGAGCTTGCACTACTCCCTCAAACATTTAACATTTTCTGTTCAGTTAGCACAGCATCGAGACTTTAAAAGCAGCTTGAAAATAAACTTGATTCCAAATATGATTTATAATGTCCCAAGAAACAGCTCATTTACCCAAGAAGGCTTCATCAATTATTGACAGATGTACCCTCTGAGGAGAAATAGCATTAATACTAGGAGACTGAGGGAAAAGCATGCCTCAACCCCATAAGCCAATTATCCAAGGTGATTTTGAGCATTAAATCCTTAGACATGCTTAATTTACTGTCCCTTGCCTATAAGCACAGAAAGAAGTATGAGAAGGGAAAAAAATGGTAACCAATTTAAGACTGCTTTTAAAAACAAAAAGAAGGCATAGCATCAAGGGGAAAATGTATAGGAGGGAATAAGTGGGTGTTGGACATAGACGGGCTTATAGATTGAACATCCCTGGACTTCACACATTTTGCCCCCTCAGTGCAGAGTCAGCTACTACCCACCTGTTTTTTTTTTCAGTACAGAAATAATTGTGCTTACCTGTCTCTGACCTAATAATTATAGCAGAGACTGATTTTATTCTCAGCATGTTTATTGTGGTCGGATTTCCTCGGTTTTCAGGGCAAAGGCCTTACTAAGGATGCTAGCATTATTTGCTTTAACATCAAGCTAGTGACAAGGCTATGTAATATTTTGTAAAAAGCCAAGAGGCCAGTGTGAATCCAGCCCAGGGGGCTTGTAATCTGTTTGACATGCAAATATTAGAAAACCTTGGCAAGACTACAAGGTTTACATGCAAGGGAAGACAGAAAATACATGAGGCCAATACATTTGAGAATGCTAATATATTTCTCTACGGTTTTCTCAAAAGGAGGAAAAGAGGAGAGGGTTATTTTTCCTAAAATCCAAATTATAAGGCAAAAGATGACCAATTATGACTACTTAGCTTTAATTTTCATGTACTGAGGAGTGTGTGTGTGTGTGTGAGTGTGTGCATGTGTGTGTGCATGCCTGCATACATTGCATGCATGTTGTCAATGAGTGTGGATAGATGGAAATAAAATAAACTTGGGATAGTGAAGAGGTCTACCTATGTAAAAACTTTTGCATGATGAATTGAACATTTCTATATTCAGAAATAAACCCTGCCACACAAAACCTGAAAAATTACTACCCTGACTTAATGCAATCTATAAAGTACAGTTATAGAACATTCTAAAATTACCTGCTTATACCTCATGACCTGGCAGAATAATTATAGGCTAGATTCTTTCATCTTTTTTACACTCTTTTTATTGAGAATTAAGAGATTCACTGTATTGGGTTATTAAAAGCCTGACCTCTTATAGCATGCATTCTTATCCCATTATTAAGCTGTGTATATAAAATTCAGTAGGCCTTCACTTTTATAGCTTTAACGTCTAAATTTCAAATTCAAAATCAACATTGAAGTGCCAGTTGGGTGCCAGGCACTGTGCAAGTGCTTTTAAAGGTACTGCCACATTTGATCGACACCCAGATTCCTGGCCAGGAATATTCCGATTCCAATCTAGTAAGCATCCTACGACACCACAACCTTCTATCATTGCCTAGCCATCAAGTCTTGCAGGGATTTTAGACAGAGAATTGGAGTAGCGGAAATCAGCAAAGCTAGATCCATGTCTGGTACATCACTGGCTTTTTACTAGAAGTGTACGCCTTTATTCTTTGGAGACTCCCATTTCTCTTAACATAAAACTGAAGCAAGAATACAGAATTCTTGATCAACTCACAAAAACATTATCAAGAGTCTTAAGTACATTCACCCCTCTGAGGTTTCCTCGATGTTCAAGGTTTGAATAAACCATGTAACCTAAATAAACCATCAAATAAATGGTGTATCCTTGAACAACAGATAAGCTTTTTACTTTTAGATGTGGTCCCTCTATGTTGCCTAAGCTTGTCTCAAACTCCTGGCTTCAAGCAATCCCCCACTCTCCGCCTTGCTGGGATTAAGGACATGAGCCATGGCACCCAGCTGAGATGAGTTTTAACAACTAGTTATTTTAACAACGTTGCAATTGCTCAAAATCTTGTGTTGGGGAGAGGAGCAGTCCAGGGCAAAGAGAGTCCTCTTTGGAATTGCCATCATCCCGAGAATGCATTCTTAACATCCTCAAATTTTCATTCTTTAAGGGATGGAAAATTTTTATCCTTTGGAAGCACATTTGAAACATCCAGAAGTTATTCAGAGCCAAGGGTGACAAAGTGAGGGATCAAATGGAATGTGACTTTCTATAAATGTAAGAGGTGACTATAAAGTAAGGTAACTCATTATCTTGAATAACTTGTAAGCTAGCATTGAAGACAATCGCAAAAGAAAATTCCAGAATATTTTGGGTATCTGTACTCAAGATATTTTAGGTAACTGCACACACCAATTCACAAAGTTCCTTCTTCACAATAGTTAGATAACTAAAACAGAGAGGAAAATATAAAAATACATTTCTTCTGTTAAGTAGGTAAGAAAACTGATTGGAAAGGTCAGCCACTGGCCTGGGCCATGTGTGTGTTTGCACATGCGTGTGCATGCCACACACAAATGGGAACTGCCCTCGTTCGACCATCATTTTGAAAGTTCTGCTACTTACCTCGTCTAATTATCTGAGCACCTGAATCTTGAGTTTAGCTGTCATGCCTCCTTAGAGCATGTTTATATCTTCGCATTCTGGGAGGGATATAATTTTCTTGACCTAAAAAATAATAATAATAAAGGGATGATGTCACAAGCTCTGCTTTTAATTACAACTGTATACTCTCCAAAAGAGTAAAGCATGATTACATATACAAGGATACCTTGTTTTATTGTGCTTTATTTACTGCACTTTGTAAATACTGCATTTTTAATAAATTGATGTTTGTGGCAACTCTGCATCCAGAAAGTCTATTCAGGGACATTTTTTCGACAGCATGTGCTCACTTCATGTCTCTGTGTCACATTTTGGTAATTCTGGCAATATTTCAAACTATTTAATTATTATTATACCTATTATGGTGATCTGTGATCAGTGATCTTTGATGTTATTATTGTAACTGTTTTGGGACACCACAAACCCCACCCATATAAAAGGATACATTTAATCAATAAATATTGCCTGTGTTCTGACTGTTCCTCCAACCAAACATTCCCTGACTCTCTCCCCCTCCTCAGGCCTTCTTATTTCCTGAGAAACAACAATATTGAAACTAGGTCAATTAGTAACCCTACAATGACTTTGTCTTCAAGTGAAAGTAAGAGTTGCATGTCTCTCACTTGAAATCAAAGGTTAGAAATGAGTAAGTTTATTTAGGAAGACATGTCAAAAGCCAAGATAGGCTGAAATCTAGGCCTCCTGTGCCAGTTAGCCAAGTTGTGAATACAAGGGAAAAGTTCTTGAAGGAAGTTAAAAATGCTACTCCAGTGAACACACAAATGATTATTTAAAAAATGCAAAAAAGCCTTATTTCTGATATGAAGAAAGTTTGAGTGGTCTGGATAGAAGGTCAAACCAGCCACAACATTCCCTTAAGCCAAAGCTTAATCCAGAGCAACGCCCTAACTCTCTTCAATGCTATGAAGTCTGAGAGAGGTGAGGAAGCTGCAAAAGAAGAGTTTGAAGCTGGCAAAGGTTGGCTCATATGATTTAGGGAAAGAAGACATCTCTATAACAAAAAAAAAATGAAGGTGAAGGAGCAGGTGCTGATGTAGAAGCTGCAGGAAGTTATCTAGAAGATCTAGCTAAGATAGCTGATGAAGGAAGCCACACTAAACAACAGATTTTCAGGATAGATGAAATTTCAGTATAGATGAAATAGCCTTACATTGGAAGAAGATACCATCTAGGACTTTCATAGCTAAAGAGGGGAAGTCGATGCTTGGTTTCAAAGCTTTAAGGGACAGGTTACTCTCTTGTTAGGGCCTAATGCAGCTGATAACTTTAGGTTAAAGCCAATGTTCATTGATTATTCTGAAAATGCTAGGTCCTTTATGCTAAATCTTGAGCCAGGTGGTGGAGCACACCTATAATTGGGAGTCTAAGGTGAAAGGATTGCTTGAGCCCGGGAGTTTGAGTCCAGCCTGGACATTACAGCAAGACCCCCATCTCCAAAAACAAACAAACATATTATACTAAACTACCCTGCATGTGTTCTATAAGTGGAAGAACAAAGCCTAGATGACAGCACATCTGTTTAGAGCACAGTTTACTGACTATTTTAAGTCCATTGCTTAGATCTGTTGATTAAAGGAAAGATTCTTTTCAGAATATTACTGCTCATTGACAATGCACCTGGTCAGCCAAGAGCTTTGATGGAGATGTACAAGAACATTAATGTTGTTTCCATGCCTAGTAACACAATATTCATACTGCAGCTCATGAGTTCAGGAATGATTTTCACTTTCAATTCATATTATTTGAGAAATACATTTTGTAAGGCTATAGCTGCCATAGAGAGTGATTTCTGTGATGGATCTGAGCAAAGTAAATTGAAAACCTTCTGAAAAAGATTCACCATTCTAGATGCCATTAGGAACATTCATGATTTACCGGAGCCTGAAGATGTGACTGAATTGCTGCTGTAATTTCATGATAAAAACCTTAATTGATGAGGAGCTGCTTCTCATGAATGAGCAAAGAAAGTGGTTTCTTGAGATGGAATCTACTCCTTGTGAAGATGCTATGAACATTATTGAAATGACAACAATGTATTTGGACTATTACACAAACTTAGTTGCTAAAGCAGTGGCAGGATTTGAAAGGATTCACTCCAACTTTGGAAGAAGGTCTACTGTGGATAAATTGCTGTCAAACAGCATCACATGGTACAAAGAAATATGTTATGAAAGGAAAGGTCAATAGATCAGCAAACTTCATTATTTTAAGAAATTGTCACAGCCATCCCAATTTTCAGCAATCATCACCCTGATCAGTCAACAGTCATCAGCAGCAAGGCGAGACCCTCCACCAGCAAAAGGATTACAACTCATTGAAGGCTCAAATGATTGTTTGCACTTTTTAGCAATAAAGTATTTTTAATGAAGGTGTGTACTTTTTTGGCATAATGCTATTTCACACTTAATAGAGTATAGTACAGTATAAACATAACTTTTATATGCACTGGGAAATCAAAAAATGTGTGTGAGACTCACTTTATTGCAGTGGTCTGGAATATAACCTCAGTATCTCCAAGGTACGCCTGTACAATAAACTATGCATTAAGTACAGTGTTTCTGATCCTGCCTTCCAAACATATGTAGTTCTTAGAAAATGGAATAAAGAATATGAAGCACCTTCCAGTTTGTGTATGGGAATACCTTTTGCAAAGGTTTTCCTTGCCTCAAAAGCCAAACATCATCATTATAATAACAACCATCCAGATAGTGTGATTTAATACAAAGGTATCCTGAACTTAGAAAATTGTGAACTAATGCTATACCCTAGTTATAGTATTAGTTGCTTCTCTTGGAGGTATGGGTTAGAAATTCTAAAACCAGTTTATGTTTATACTAAGGCTGAACAAAATAAGTAAATATATTGTAGGCAATGAGGACAAAGTTTCTTGAGCTTGGGAAAGAAATTACAAGTAAGGAAACAGGAAAGAGAAATAGTACCCTAATAGCAACAAGCACACCTATTGCTCAAACCTTGGTGGTTGATTCCAAGGCTGGGGCAAGGAAAATACAAGATGAGTCTGGAATATCTTGTAATTTTGGAAAATAAAGAAGTGCTCAACAAAAGATGGGGACATGCAGAAAGGGCACAGGAGCCTACCTGAAAGAGCTCACAATGGCCAAAAGTGAAGCAATTTGAGCAACAAAATCAATAATGATAGCATTGTGTCATAACCCATAGAATAAGGTAAATAAATATTCCTGAATCTATACTTTCATAAATAAATGATTGAGCAAATAAATAGAGGGGAGAAGACATAGTTCTTCCTTTAGATAAATTCCAATTCAGAAACATAGGGAAATGTTAGAAATATGAAATCACCTCTTAAAACACCACAAATTGTTTCAGGCAAGATCTGTGGCTGGCTCCTGTGTCCCAGAGCCCAAACTACCTGCATCCGTCAGTGAAAGTGAAGCAGCGTTGCTTGTCTGGGGTAATACCTGAGGTTCATTGCCTCACACCAAGGAAATCAAGGACGCAGACACACAAAATGTGAGGTTAAGCATGGAGGTCTAAGAGGCAAAAGAAAGAGATAAATTCTTCTGTAGAGAGAGAGGGGCTTCTGGTCCATGGCGAAGTGCAGGAGTTTTTATAGATGAGCTTGAGGAGAAGGTATCTGATTTACATAGGGCATATTTACATAGAGAGATAGTCTGGATCAGGTGTGCTGTTTGCACAGCGTGCAAAGAATCTGGCTGCCCCACCCTACTCTTTTATTAGTAGATGACTTCTCTACCTGGCTAGCACCATGTTGCATGCTTCTTTATTGCACATGTGGCGACAAAGAAAAGGGAAAATGGAGCCTCCCTATTGAACATACCTCACTTCCAGGTGTCACTTTTCTATTAGCGCAGCTGCCCGCATATACCTATGCAAGCTTTCAGCTTGCTTATCTATGTTTGCAGCCTGATTTTTCAGGCTGCTTTTTGTTAAAAAAGAAATGATTTAGGGGCTGCTTTTTATTAAAAGGAAATTCCACTGAGAACTCTCTTACACTCACTATCTGCCTAAATAGCTTCTATATCAAAAGTCCTAGTGTTACCATCTTAATCACAATTATTTTAGTCAGCCTTGCTAGAAAACATGTTAAGAAATGACACCTCCCCTTGGCATGGAGGAGCCATTTCTTGCCGGACTGGTCACCCAGGCTGAGATTCTACACTCAGAAAATGAGTAACTTCTTATCAAGCTGCATATTCATTTTCCAAGAGAAAGAATGTTGGCACCTATTTTTCCAGGTTCCATTATGCCTGTTATGGTTATTATAATAATCGTGCTTCACTTTTCTATAGTGTCTTTGGTTTATAAGTTTCATTCACATACTGTACCTGAACTAACCCCCA
Source organism: Pongo abelii (assembly GCF_028885655.2). NCBI lineage: Eukaryota > Metazoa > Chordata > Mammalia > Primates > Hominidae > Pongo > Pongo abelii. Next base: position 30,371,116 of record NC_071998.2, read on the forward strand.
AAACCATCCTTTGAGATTAGTTTATAAATCAGTCAACAAACACTTACTGAGAGCCTGACACATGTCAGGACCTCAGAGTGAAACAGTGAACAAGACCAATGTGATCTTTGCCTGCCTGGAGTTGATATTACGGGGGGAAGACAACCAGAGAAAGTAAACACATAAAATAAGTACAAAGTATAGAGTTATAAAGAAAAGGAAACAAGAATACCAAGACATTTTTAAAAATAAGGCATAATGTGAGGAGACCTACTTTAGAGAGGTGTGAATGGAAGCCTGTCTGAGGAGGTGGTGTTTGATGAGAAGCAGGCAGCCTTGCAAAGCTTGGGGTAGCACCTCCCATCAGAGCAATCAGCAAGTGTGAGGGCGGTGTCTGCGGGAGTGGGTGATGCCAGGGGAGAGTGAAAACAGCTTGGTACATTCTGGAAACTATCAGAAGCCATGTTCTTCTGGAGAATTGAGGAGGAGGGGGATGGGGGCCTGAAATAAGGGCACAGAGGAAAGCAGAAGTTGCTAGCAGCCTATGGATGAAGGGTTTTACTCTAGTGCATTGGGAAGAGGTACTGTCATCTTACAGGTGAGTAAACTTAAAATCAGAGGCGTTATATGATTTCTCAGAGTTCCTACATCTGGCAAGTTACATCTCTGTCCCAAGTCTTTGCATTCCCTCCTTCTTTCTACAAATATGTATGAAGTACAGGATATCAAGACCAGCCTAGCCAACATGGTAAAACCCTGCCTCTACTAAAAATACAAAAAAAAATTAGCTGGGCATGATGGCGTGTGCCTGTAGTCCCAGCTACTCAGGAGGCTGAAGCAGGAGAATCGCTTGAACTTGGGAGATGGAGGCTGCAGTGAGCCGAGATCGCATCACTGCACTCCAGCCTGCCAACAGAGTGACACTCTGTCTCAAAAAAAAAAAAAAAAAAACCAAACACATTACTACTTGCTAGATAAGATACAACTTTAATCTCAACTAGACTAAGTCTAGAGGTGAAGAATGATTGTGTGAACAAATGCAACAAAAAGTGATAAACATAGGGCTGGGAGTGGTGGCTCACACCTGTAATCCCAGTGCTTTTGGAGACCTAAGCTGGAAGATTGCTTGAGACTAGGAGTTCGATCAAGACCAGCCTGGGCAACATAGTGAGACCCCATCTCTACAAAAAATTAAAAAATTAGTCGGGCATGGTGGCACATGCCTGTGGTCCCAGCTACTTAGAAGGTGGAGGCAGAAGGATTGCTTGACCCCAGGAGGCAGATAGAGGCTGCAGTGGACTATGAACATGCCACAGCATGCCAGCCTGGACAACAGAATGAGACCCTGTCTTTTAAAAAAAATGACAAATGCTATATCCAAAAATTTATACAGAATATAGAGAAGACCCGGAGAAGGGAGAAGTCAGTTCTGTGTGGGTAAGACCAGTAGGGTCAGAGATTTAGCATTGAGCTCAATCTAGAAGATGAATGGCAAGGGAAACGAGGATGGGGGAGGATAATCAAAGCAGATTGAGCAAAGATACAGACAATAAAACAGCCTGGGGGGCTTCTGGGAATACTGAGCTGTTTCAAGCATGGGGTGAGGGTGCAGAGATGGAAAGTGAGGTTGAAAAAATAGAAACGACCAAAGGCCAGATCGTGAGCCCCTGATACGGCAAAGTAAGAAGCTTGGACTTCATTCTCCAAGCAGTGGAAGCCAGGAAGCAGGGAGCAACATGACTCGATTCGTTTCAGATAGGTCACATCAACAGAACTACAGAGTTGAATTGTGGTGGTGCCAAGTGATAGTGGTGAAAGCAGGGAGAGCAGTTAGATGACTTCCAAGGTCCATGCAAGCAAGAGGAAATAGAGGCCTGAAGTAAAACTCCGGGTGTGAGTTGGAGAGATAAGGGTAGATTGGAAAGAAGGTGCAGAACTTAGAACACTGGATGTTTCGGGTGAGGGAGATAGGGAATTCAGGGTGATTTCTGGGTTTCTTTTGACTCTCAGTTCAATACTTCTAATATGAAAAGTTTTTCTACCTCATATAAAAAAGCATCTTTTGTTTGTTGCAAACAGTTTAACATTTCTTAATTGCTAGCTAAGAAAAACTCACCTGAGTTTATTCTCATTTTAAAGAGAGTATAATACATTTCCCTCTGACAAACTATTATTTAGAAGACAATGAAACTTTTTTTTTACCTAAAATGATCAGCATAATGTCCTCTACTAAGATGAAGAACAAATTTCTACATTGCCACTGGCAAGACCGATATCTAAACAGAAAAAGAAGGTAGGTTTTAACAAACTGAATTTTCCTACAATTTAAATTTCTATCAAAGCAAAAATATTAGCACTCTATTTAAGAAAATAGTTCTGTCTCTGGGATCCTTGGAAATGTGAAATAATAATTCCTTTTATGTTCAGACCTGTCTTGACATGCCCTGCTACCATCATAAACACGGCACACATAAGTTCAATTTCTATTCTCAGTTGCTCAAGAAATAACGTCAAATTCAAGTCTAAGAACTGACTTGAAAGATATGATATTAACATTTCATACGTGGTGTCTAAAAAGCAAAACATTTTAAAATTATATTTAAAGATCTTTCAAAATAGCTTGGCTGTAGAAGACAAATGTCCATGACATCTGTACACTAACTATTCCAAGGGCATATATAGGACAGCTTCCAAATACATTCTATCATCTCCATGTCTCCTCTTTATTGCCCATTTTATTTTATCATCTTATTCTTTTTGAGAGGTGGAGAAAACCCTTAACCATGCTTAGGGGGAGAAATGGTCTGAGATTTTGATTAGCTTAATGGTTTACATAGAATGTGGTATGTGCAGAAAACTACCAAAGAAAATGAATTAGGACTTTGAATTGTCTTGATGAAAGCGTCCCCACTGTTGGCCATCTGGGAGAACTGTGCCAGCTTCTCTAAAGATTCAAGATATATGTTATTATCACCAAGGTAAAGATGAGAAAATGGAAAGTTAGAGAAGCTTAGTAACTCACTCGACATCACACAGGCCACTAAGTGATGGAATTGGAATTCAAGCCCACATCTGTGACTCTAAAGCTGAGGAAAAGTGTAGGTAGCAGTTCCTAATTCTAGTGAACCTCCTAACACTAACCATTTTGGGGAAAACTTACAAGTGTCCTCTAGATGTTTTTTCTAATTCACATTTTCTTTTCATAAATGTGGAAAATAATTTTGATTTATATGCATATATCCTTAATTGGCTATCTTGCTTATTTATTTCAGAATGCAAAGTTACAATTATTAAACTTCTGGGTGTTTTCGCAAATTGGCAAAGGAAACAGAAATAATGGACATAACACACTTCTTGCAATAGCCTGCAGTTAATGGAAAGGGCTCTCATAGCCCTAGTTAACTCAGCTGTAAACTCACATTCTTCACATCTAACTCCAGAAGCAAATCTCTGGGTAAAAAATGAGTTAATGTGCTCTCTGTGCTAAAGTGGACCGAAGAGAGGCAATTCTCTATTGAGTAAGCAGTGTTGGAGTCTGTTAATGACAACCTTGAAGTAGCCTAACATTATGGTCTCATATGATAAATTTCAGTTTTCTAAATCTAAATTGCAGACTACTAAAAATCAATTGCTTAAGGAGAAAGAGGCTGTCGACAGAAAGAATGAAGGTGGGAAGGAGATGGTTGGCATATTTTAAAAATAGATTTTAATATAATCAGTTATTTTCCAGAGATATGGGTGACTTAAACCAGATGAGTGATTTCCCCAGCCTGCTTTCTACCTCTGTAGACTTATTTTGTATATATCATCAATGTTATAGGCTATGGGATGTTCTAGGAATCTTGTCTGTATTATGGAAGTTACAGGATGTTTATGGATGTTATAACAGGTTACAGGATGGTATAGAAAGTCATAGAATGGGTGAAGACTTAGGAGAATTGAATGTAAATGGATGGAATATAAAACCCAGGGAGGTAGATGTATTCTCACCAGTGGAAATACCAGGACAACATTTGGGGAATCTCTCAGAAATGGACATGGTATTAATTTCCTGTTCTGCTGCAACAAATTTCCACAAGCTTAGTGCCTTAAAACAATGCAAATGTATTTATTATCTAACACAAGGGTGTCCAAACTTTTGGCTTCCCTGGGCCACATGGGAAGAATTGTCATAAAACACACTAAAACTAGCAAAAGCTGATGAGCTTAAAAAAATAATAAATACAAAAAAAAAACTCATAATGTTTTAACAAAGTTTACGAATTTGTGTTCGGCTGCATTCAAAGCCCTTCTGAGCCACATGCGGCCAGCACCACCGATTGGACAAGCCTTGATCTAACAGTTTCTAAAGGTCAAAAGTCTGGGTGGCTGGGCTAGATACTCTGCTTAGGGTCATGTCACAATACCAAACTCAAGGTTTTGGTAGGGGTGTATTCCTTACTCCAGGTGCTGGGGAGAGTCTGCCTCCAAGCTTATTCAGGTTGTTGGGCAAATTCAGTTCCTTGCGGTTGTGGAACTAAGGTCCCCGTCCTTGCTACTGTAAGCCAGGAGGCAGTTCTGTCTCCTACAGCTGCCCTTGTTCTTTTTTTTTTTTTTCTTTTAATAAATTTCAGGTGTCCAGTGCAGTTTTGATACATGGATATATTACACAGTGGGGAACTCTGGACCTGCATCCTCTCTTATGCTTTCCACGTGGCCCCCTTCAGCAATGGCAGTGGATTCCCTTTCCTGCTTTAAACTTTTCTGACTTCTCCCACATCTCTCTGACTCCAACATGTTCTCCAGAAAGTTCTCCACTTTTCAGGGCTCATGTGATTTGATTGGACCAACCCAGATAATCCAGGATAACCTCTCTATCTTAAAGTCTTCACCTTAATAACATCTGCAAAGTCCCTTTTGCCAAATAACATAACAGCAATGTGCCACCAGAGGACAAAGTTCATAGGGCCCTAAATCCTGCCTACCACCAGCACCGTTGTTTCCCCGGGAACCTGGCCCACAAATACTTTATTAAAGAATATGGCAGCTAAAACCACCAGGCTACCTTCCAAACGTTGTGAGTGTGAGGATAACCCCCTGCAGAAGTGCCTTTCTGTTTAGAAAGGAACAAAATTAACTGGGTTCATACAAAACTTTTTTGATCCCTGACAGACACAGAGTACTTTAAAATAATGGACAAGTCAACAGAAAAGAGATCTGTCTTATTACTTTTTTAATGTCATCAGAAAATATTGGGGATAGGTTTAGTAATAATAATAGCTATCCATTTCTTATTGTACCAGACATTACATAGTCTTGAATATAGGCTGTTGTGACTATATGTCTATATATATATAATATATATATGTATATATATAACTACATAAACTGAACTTACACATATGCATGATGTGGTGGAATCAGATTGTGCATGACATGGTTCTTTGCTGCGACAGGATTGTTGAGTAGTGCAATCACCAACCGTTGTCACAAATCTTAAATCTGCTTTGACACCGTGTTCTGCAAATTATAGTCTATCAGCAGACACAGCTCACTGGTCTCTGCTCATTCATTTTCTTATGCAATAAAATCATTTCTCAACAAGTTTACAATTGCGTGAGAGTCAGTTCATAGTGAGAACCATCCAGCACAGTCGTTAAACCCCAGGGGCTTATACAAAAAGACTCAGACGTTTTTTAATTCTGTGAGTTTAAAAGACCGAGGTGTTCAATATATTGATAAGTATAGAAATTCTTTATTTCTAAGGGTATTTAACATTGATCTTAACGATAGTGATTTGTATTTTAATCAATCCTAATGACAATAATTCAAATAATTTAAAAATGTATTTATTTCCCTCTGGAAATAAATTCGCAGCACACTGAGTTAAAGCCAGTTGTCTGGCCGGGCACGGTGGCTCACGCCCATAATCCCAGCACTTTGGGAGGCCAAGACGGGCGGATCACCTGAGGTCGGGAGTTCGAGACTAGCCTGACCAACATGGAGAAACCCCGTCTCTACTAAAAATACAAAATTAGCCAGGCATGGTGGCGCATGCCTGTAATCCCAGCTACTCAGGAGGCTGAGGCAGGAGAATTGCTTGAGCCTGGTAGGCAGATGTTGTGGTGAGCCGAGATCCCACCATTGCACTCCAGCCTGGGCAACAAGAGCAAAACTCTGTCTCAAAAACAAACAAACAAACAAAAAAACAGTTGTCACTAAAAGAGCTCAGGTAGTATGGCCTATGTTTTATTTAGAAGTTACCACTAAATTTTCGAATAGCCATCATTCCTAAGGTAATTTTCTACCTTCCTTTAAGCTAAAGTATTAGCAAATGGAAAAGAGTAGCAAAAATAATTTATTCTGTATCTTTCTATGCTTTCCATTCTGTTCCTTGTGATTGGCAACTGTTGTTGGAGACTAATACTCACTGAACTTTAGAATGATTCTGAATACCTGTAACTTGTATTAATACCCGCTGGAACATTTCCCTGTGCTATCTTTTTCTTAAAAATAAAATAATTGATTAGAAGATTTAGATATTATCTTAACGTAGATTTCATTCTGATTAAAATTAGGAAAAAATTGGGGTTTTATGATTTTTTAGCATGTCACACTCCAGTTATAAATATAAGACTGTGTATTTACTCATAAATCCAGATTTAAATATTAGATAAAGCATATTTTTATATCAAAAATAAAAGCTTTAATCACTTTAAATTTAAGTCACTTCACTAAGTAGAAAATGAATTCAATAAAGATACTATCAGCTTTTATATGAGATCTGCCAAATGGAAGCTCTCTAATAGAAAATTGTGACCTTTAACGTAGTTTAACATCTACAACAAAATCTTATTTTCATTCTCTGTTCTACATATTATTTCATGCATTGTCGACCCCAGAAAATTTTCAATGACAATAATTTCATTGACAGCATCTTAATATAACCTATATTCAAATTCATCGAAAGTCATGTATCACTTGTACAGCCTCTATCTTGACATTATTTTCAAAATATTGCTTGCATCCGATCCTTTTCTGCACATACTCAAATTCATACTAGGGCTGTTACGGAAATAGCTAATTTACATTTAGATTAAAAATTACCTTGAAGCCCATTTACACCCTGATGAGTTAAAGACAAAGTAACTCGAAGCTGATAGCTGGTTTTCATTAAATCCAAGTATTATGACATATTCAGCTAGTCAAAATACAGGCTTCAGGTTCATGGCTTAGATCCTAAAATGTCAAATAGGGTGATTGTAGCTCAGCAGACATAGCCAAATTCAGATATACTCAATGCTACTACAGATCTTGAGACACTATCCTTTAGATTGACTCACTTGTTTGCTTATTCTTTATGTTTCATCCAATACTCATTAGAAAATAGTTGTTTAAAATCAAATCAGTTAGCAGGCCATTTGCAATCTAGCCAATTTTAATTAGACTTGAGGAAAGAATTTTCTTTCAAAATGACTGGGACACTTCAAGTTTAACTGGCTGCTTAATTTGGTAGCTCTATTCTGTCTGCCTGTCCACCTGTCCACCTACTAAACTTCAGAGAAGCATTAGAAAATTGGCGCCTAGTAGGAAAGGCTTTTTAAACACTTCCAATAAGTAGAAGACCATTCATAGTGGACATGTCATTCAGTTTGTCTGCCATGCCCGACTTTTCCTTAAACTTTCCTATACATGACCCCTACTCAAAGGTGAGGGGCTAAGAGGCTCAATTACGAGTACGTGACCCTGCCCCCAACCTGGCCACAGGCATTAACAAAAGATGAACAGCTCTTCATACACCTGTCTATCTGTTCAACTATCTGTTGCCAATTGGATTCCCTGTCTTAAGAATTTGAACTTCTATCCACATAGATTGTGTCAGGAAAAGCCGAAAGGCCTTGTAGAACTGAGGCAAGCCACACTGATAAGAAGCAAGGTTATGGATCAGCAGATTAAACCATCCAGCAAAGAAGATAAAGAATATGTCTTTCAGGAAATGACAGAGTTGAAAGAACATATTGGACAAAGGAAACACAGTGAAGGAGAAATAAGGACAGAAGGAGACAGAAAGACCCACAGAGAGATTCAGAGAATGATGACATCAGAGACAGAGAACTTGCGAGTTCCCAATGGCATTCCATCTCCTGCGCCACTTCTCATGAAGCTTGGCCTTATTTCCTACCCTCATTATGATGACATAACCTTACCTATTCTCCACATACCTCTTTTGCACTTCAACTGATGTGAATAGCTGTTCCTTTTAAGCAAACTGATTAAAACACGATGTTCAAGGACGCCTTCCAAATAAAGCAATAGATCAACTGCTTTGTATCTGTTTTTAACAGAAGAAAAGAACAAAAACAATGTGTTTTCTAGAAGGGGAACAATTTCTGGACATCTTGACATGGAAAGATTCTTTTTTTTTTTTTGAGACGGAGTCTTGCTCAGTAGCCCAGGCTGGAGAGCAGTGGCGCGATCTCAGCTCACTGCAAGTTCCGCCTCCCAGGTTCACGCCATTCTCCTGCCTCAGCCTCCCAAGTAGCTGGGAGTAGAGGTGCCCGCCATCATGCCTGGCTAATTTTTCTATTTTTTTTATCAGAGATGGGGTTTCACCATGTTAGCCAGTATGGTCTCGATCTCCTGACCTCATGATCTGCCCGCCTTGGCCTCCCAAAGTGCTGGGATTACAGGCGTGAGCCACCACGCCCGGCCGCAATGATTCTTTAACCTAACACCCAACATAATGTGCTCTTAAAAAACAAAGAAAAACCCTATGTCTGCTTTCTTCTTGTGAAAAAGTAATACATCCCTAACAGTTTTCACCCTTTAGAGTTTCTAAAGAACCCAAGGAAAAGTGACATGTTCGTATTCTAAAAGATGAAAAGGACTTAAAGACAGATGGTTTTGAAATTGGTTCTGTTCTCAGCATTTCACTTTGGTATTTATTTAAAAGATGTTTCAGCCTACTTCTTCTGTATTCATCTTACTCCATATACCTAACCACTCCTTTCTACCCAATTCACAGGCTGATGATCGTGACACTGTCTCTCTGTCTCCAGCTCTCTTCTTTATGACCTTTACCACAGAGAATACTTCCCTTTTTCCATATATAAACTAAGCTCCCAGTTTCCAGAAATACAGGCAACACTACAAAAGACATTGCAGCATATCTGGACTACTGAAACAGGAAAAGTTCCCTTGTCCCCTTCACAGGGTGTGCGATGGGGGTGTGGCTCGCTTCTTCAGTACCCCACTGCTCAAACTTTTAGGGGAGCACACAGGCAGGCAGGCTGTGGGGCTCTGACCCCACAGCAGTGTTTGGGAGTGAATGTTTACAGCTGAAGCTCCAGTGGGCATATGTTACAGGGTGCTCTTTTAGTTTAGCCGTCCCGCAGCTTGTGTTAGGCAGCTCAATTAGACCCACGCGTTATCGCAAGGACGGAGGGCTTTCTGTATCCTGGGGTTCTTGCCTTGGTGTACCGGAAGAATCAGATCACACGCGGGGTTTGAGAATAAATGCAAGCTTTTATTGAATGGAAGTAGCACTTAGCAGATGAGAGAGCCAGAAGGGAGGTGGTTTTCCCTTCTGGGGAAAGTCAGGCTGCCCGGTAGCCTGGGCTCTCCTCCGACTGCCCCTGCCAAACTCTGCCTCATTCCCCTGATCGATGGCCTGATGGCCTGTTGGTGTGCCAGTGTCTCTCATGTGCTCTTCCACCAGCGTGCTCCCCTCGACATCCTCTCAACGTCCAGCCATTTGTGTCTTCTTCCACCAAGGTGTTCCTCTCGACGTCCAGCTGCTTGTGTGTCTGCCTGCTAGTCGCGGTTTTTATAGGCACAGGATGGGGGCGTGGCGGGCCAGGGTGGTGTCGGGAAATGCAGCATTTGGGCGTGAAGGTAGAAGTGCCTGTCCTCACCTAGGTCCGTGGGCACAGGTCCAGGGGTGCAGCCCTCGCCGGGGCCCTGCCCTTCTCCTCCCAGCACTTCCTTGCTCCCCTTCCATATCACTACTGCCAAAGTATAAGAAGTTAAACACCAACTAAGATAAAAAGAAAGACTATGGCTCCTTTCTGCAGAAGAATTTTGATCAAATGTTTGTATTACACATAAGGAGGTATTTATTTGAGGCTAAAATAGACCTAATTCTAAAATAAATAAAATAAACAAAGCAAACATAAGAGAAATTTTAAATAAAAACCTTTACTCAGCAATTCCACTTTTATTTAGTCAAGAGAAGTAAAATGCATGTCCGTACAACTATTTGTACAAGAACATTTATAAAAGCTTTGTTCATAATAGCACCATAATGGAGACAATCTAAAAGTGCATTAGTAACAGAATACATACACAAATTGCAGCATATCCACATAGTGAATGTGTTCAACAATAAAAAGGAATGAAGTACTGATATATGCAATAGCATATACGAATATCCATAATGTTATGCTGAAATAAAGAAACCAAACACAAAAGAGTGAGTACTATATGATTCCATTTATATGAAATTCTAGAGAAAAGCAAAACTAATCTATAGCAACAGAAAGCAGACTAGCAGTTGACTGAGGCCAGGGATGGGGGTGATGGGGGAGATGACTACAAAGAGGCATGATGCAATTTCTTGGGGTCATGGAAAGGTCTTGATTGAGATAGTGGTCCCATAGTCATATACATTTGCAGAATGTCATCAAAATGAACATTTTAAATAGGTACATTTTACTGCATGTTAATTATACATTAAAGTCAACTTAAAAACAAAACATCATAAAGCTGGGCCTTTCCCAATTCTTATTACTATAAAGACATAATTGACTTTAAGTGACATCGTTATTTACATAAATGTTAAAAAAATTTTTATTTAACATAGATTCTTCATGCAGATACATTAATTTTCTTAGTCATAATTTAATGGAATTTAATAATTCATGATATTCATATGTCAGATTGGTACAGTCGTGTGTTACTTAATGATGGGGATACATTCTGAAAAATGTGTTATAGGTGATTTCATCGTTGTGCAAACATCATAGAGTGAACTTACATAAACCTAGAGGGTATAGCCTACTACATACCTGGGCTATAGCATAGCCTATTGCTCCTAGACTACAAACTGGTACAGCATGTTACTGTACTGAATACTGTAGGTAATTAAAATGATGAAAAGTATTTGTGTATCTAAACCTATTTAACATAGAAAAGGTACAATAAAAGTACTGGTATAAAAGATTTAAAATGGTACGCCTGTTCAGGGCACTTACCATAAATTAAGCTTGCAGGACTGTAAGTTACTCTGGGTGAGTCAGTGAGTGAGCGGTGAGTGAATGTGAAGGCCTAGAACTTTACTGCACACTACTGTGGGCTTTATAAACACTGTACACTTAGGCTACATTAAATTTATTAAAAGCTATTTTCTTCCTTCAATAATCAATTAGTCTTAGCTTGCTGTAACTTTTTAAATTTATAAGTTTGTTAGTTTTTTAACTTTTTGACTCATTTGTGATAACACTTAGCTTAAAACACAAACACCTTGCACAACTATACAAAAATATTTTCTTTCTTTATAGCCTTATTCTATAAGCTTTCTTCTGTTTTTATTTTTTTTTTACTTGTTAAGCATTTTTGTTTAAAAAATAAGACAAAAACACATTACCCTGGGCCTACACAGGTTCAAGATCATCAGTATTACTGTCTTCCACCTCCACATCTTGTCCCACTGGAAGGTCTGAAGTGCAATAACACACATGGAGCTGTCACCTCCTATTATAACAATGCCTTCTTCTGGAATACTTTTTGAAGGACCTGCCTGTGGCTGTTTTATTGTTAACTTTATTTTTATAAGTAGAATGAGTACACTCTAAGATGACAATAAAAAGTACAGTGTAGTAAATACATAAACCAATAACATAGTCATTTATTATCATTATCAAGTATTATGTACTGTGCATAATTTTATGTACTATACTGTTATATGACTGACAGCACAATAGGCTTGTTTACACCAGCATCGCCACAAACACATGAGGTTAAGACAGCTATGATGTCAGCAGGAATTTTTCTGCTCCATTATTATAATCTACGAGACCAACATCACATGTGCAGTCTGTCATTGACCAAAATATTATTACGCAGCTCATGACTGTTTTAGAAAAACATGTACTATCTTCATCTTTTTTTTTCTTTTAAGAGATGGGGGTCTCACTATGTTGCCCAGGCTGGTCTTGAACACCTGGCCTCAAGCAATCCCCTGGTTTCAACCTCCCAAAGCATTGGGATTAAAGGCATGAGCCACTGCACCTGGCCATATCCTCATCTTTATAAAACAAAAAGCCCATAATTCTTACATAGTACTCAGGCAAGAAGGATAAAGGTTTGGTTGACTTTAAAGAGAAAATAAGGTATAACTCACTAGTCATTTTTCTTCTCTAAAATAAGCATTTTGTATGTGTACATGTACTTTAGAGTACATTTTGTTTATGATTAACTTCTCCAGGTACTAAGTCTAGTTATCCCTATTTGAAAACACCAAGTCATTTCCAAAAAGTAAAGAACTTCTGTCCCTGTAAGCCATATCAGGCCATCCCCTCTACCTGACAAAGTCACTGATATACCTAATGGTGGAAGTAATTCCATCTTCCATCAGGAGACTATTTCCTGACTTCCAGAAAACCTCCAAGAAACTGTCATTGCCCTGTGGCTATGATAAATTAGTCTGATTATCACATGAAGGAGACAGGTGTTAACTTTGGATCCCCAACCCCACCCACCCACTCATGCCACCTAGTACATTGATGAATCCACTAAGACAAAAATGCCCCAAAGTGGCTCCAGTGAAAGAAGCTCTAGGAAAAAAAAAAAAAAAAAAGATTTATAGCAAATAAGCTGCATTCTTCCAGGTCAAAAGCTTTGGGACTTGTTGTCTATTCTGATGGACATTTTCTACCCTTCTTATAATCTCATATGGCACAAAATTTTTTTTAATTTTTTTCTTTTTTTTTTTTTAATTTTACTTTAAGTTCCAGGACACATGTGCAGAATATGCAGGTTTGTTACACAGGTATACATGTGTCAAGGTAGTTTGCTGTGCCTATTGACTCATCCTCTAATTTCCTTCCCCTCACCCCACAACCCCCAACTGGCCCTGGTGTGTGTTGTTCCCCTCCTTGTGTCCACATGTTCTCATTGTAAGACTCCCACTTATGAATGAGAACATGTGGTGTTTGGTCTTCTGTTCCTGTGTTAGTTTGGTGAGGATGATGGCTTCCAGCTTCATGCATGTCACTGCAAAAGGCATGATCTCATTCCTTTTTATGGCTGCATAGTAATCCATGGTGTATATGTACCACATTTTCTTTATCCAGTCTATCACTGATGGGCATTTGGGTTGGTTCCATTACTTTGCTATTGTAAATAGTGCTGCAATAAATATATGTGTGCGTGTGTCTTTATAGTTGAATGATTTACATTCCTTTGGGTATGCACTTGGTAATGAAATTGCTGGGTCAAATGGTATTTCTGGTTCTGGATCCTTGAGGAATCACCATACTGTCTTCCACAATGGTTGAACTAATTTACATTCCCACCAACTTTATAAAAGCGATCCTATTTCTCCACAGCCTTGCCAGCACCTGTTGTTTCTTGACTTGTTAATAACCACCATTCTGAGTGGCCTGAGATGGTATCTCATTGTGGTTTTGATTTGCATTTCTCTAATGATCAGTGATGTTGAGCTTTTTTTCATATGTTTGTTGGCCCCATAAATGTCTTCTTTTGAGAAGTGTCTGTTCATATCCTTTGTCCACTTTTTGATGGGGTTGTTTGTTTTCCCTTCTCCTGCCCAGGGAGCTTAGTGTGTTAGGCAGTTATGAGACCCAGTGTTGGCTGCTGCTCCTCCTTCAAGGAGCTCAAATGGCTTAGACAGCAGGAAGCCGCAGCTGTGGTGCTGGTTGCCCCTCCCCGTGCCCACCCCCCCCCCACCCCCGCCCCAGGATTACAGCAGATTTAAGCAGATTCTAGCTGAGAGGCTGTTGAGAATCTGTGCATCTCCAGGGTTTGACCCCTAGGCCCGGGTGGTGAGGGTTCACAAGTGGGATCTTTCAATCCATGGGTTGCACAGTTCTGTGGAAAAAGCACGTGTTCCCCAGCTGGGTAGCACGCTCACTCACTGCCTCCCTTGGCTGGGGGTTGGGGACTCCCCTGCCCCATATGCCTCTCAGGTGGGCTGCTGTACCCCACTGCTCTTTCTTCCTCACCATGTATCATGCCAGCTGCCTAGTCAGTTCTGATGAGAGAACCTGAATACCTTGGTTGCCAGTGCAGGAGTCACATGCTTATTATGGTTCTTTTTGATGGGAGCCTCTGTCACTGCTTCTAGTCGACCGTCTTGGCCCTGGCCCTTTTTTAGTGTTTTGAGTATATTATTAGTTGTTACCCCCAGTTAATCCACTGTCTCACTTGATCTATGATCTTTATAAAATGCTTCAAGAGCACAGCATAATAATTGAATTTTGACAGCTGATATAAAGAACTCCCACGTACCACCTGCAGCCAGGATATTGCTGGCTTCTGATAGGCTGGATTCACCTGTGAGACAGGGGGTTGGAATCTCAGTCATTGATGTGCATCCACAAGAGTCCAGGGTGATAAAATCTCTTGCAGTGAAATAATGTTGCCCACATTCCTTACAGTCCCTCACAGTTTTTAACTGTCCTAAGTGAATGTCTAACAATGTCCAATTCAGTGAGTGATGCTTCTCCAGCACAATGACTTCTCCTAAAATAAATGAAAACATGTGATTTCTGTACATAAAACATGAGGCACAAATATCTTCTGTCTTCTTAGGCCTGGTTGGTATAGTCAGAAGAACTTGGCGTTCCCCTCAAGCTGTCCCATTATTAAAGTATCAAAGAGATCCCTCAAATATACGCTATATAAGGAAAGTCCTATGCAGAGACCAGGCCCTCCTTTTGTTCATAATCCAGTCCCCATTGCTCATGTCATCTTTCCAGGGTCGGCTGAGAAACCTTACCACCCTCATCAGCCATTCCGAGAATAGCACTGTTCCCACAAAGAATGATGTCTCTGTACACTCCCATAGTGTCTAATCTAAAGTAGCCAGAATACAGAAGAGGAAGCCTTCTTCCACATCTGTGACACACTTTGTCACTGGGCTCCCAAGAACTTACTGATCTGGGAGTCTCACAAACTGAGCTTCTAACTCTAGCTTCTTCTTTCTGTAGTGTTTCAAAGCTAGTTCAAAGAAACTTGTCCTGGAAAGGTGCCATACATCCACATCATACTCTTATCCCCTTTCCCCCAACTACTACCTGAGGTAATGTCTGAATGGTAGGAATGAGGGACATGTATACACTGATGTATTAGTCAGGGTTCTCTAGAGGGACAGAACTAATAGGATATATATCCTATTAGTTTATACATATATATATGAGTTTATTAAGTATATATATATATAAAGGAGAGTTTATTAAGTATATTAGTATATATATCTTATTAGTTTATATATATACACACATATATACATACGTATATGGGAGTTTATTAAGCATTTACATATATATAAAGGGGAGTTTATTAAATATATTAGTATATATATCTTAGTTTATATATATACACACACATATATATATACACATACATATATGGGAGTTTATTAAGTATTTAAATATATATATAGGGGAGTTTATTAAAGTATTAACTCACATGATCACAAGGTCCCATAATAGGCCCTCTGCAGGCTGAGGAGCAAGAAGAGCCAGTCCGAGTTCCAAAACTGAAGAATTTGGAGTCCGATATTCCAGGGCAGGAAGCATCCAGCACGGGAGAAAGATATAGGCTGGGAGGCTAGGCCAGTCTCTCTTTTCACTTTTTTTTTCCTGCTTATATTGTAGCCACACTGGCAGCTGATTAGATTGTGCCCACCCAGAATAAGGGTGGGTCTGCCTTTCCCAGCCCACTGACTCAAATATTAATCTCCTTTGGCAACACCCTCACAGACACACATGGGATCAAAAGTTTGTATCCTTCAATCCAATCAAGTTGACACTCAATATTAACCATCAGAAGTCCACCCCTCGTCAACTTGAACCCATGCACATCTCCTGAGATCATAATCTTCAAATAAAGACAATAATAAGGTTATAATTATGCCTAACATAATACAACTATCCTTCCTTCATACAACCAGAAATGCACCAGTCTCCAACTCAAATACTATTACATAAAGTTAACAATACTTAAATGCTGATGTGAAGTCAATAAATCTTATGTCACATGATAAAGTAAAAAGGAAATAAAATGAAGATATTTTCTTAGTACAAGTATATACATGCACAAACATGTTTTTACAGAAGGAGGAAATAATCATGACAATTACAGTCCTCATTTCTGCAGCTGGTCATGTGTTCATAGCTGATATTGATGACTACCTTCTTCTACTACCCATTCTGAATTCCCTTTGCCTTCAGCAAGCACCTTAGCAGGTTGTGGTTTTTTTCCTGGTGGAGTGGCCGAAACTTTTATTCCTAAAAGGTCTGGGCCATTTGTAGTCCTGGCTGGACTGAGCTGTTGTAGTTTCCCATTGACCTGAATCACAGGGCATGGTAATACTAAGAGATGCCCTAATTGATCTCCTGTATTCCATGCATACTCTTCCTTACCTCCATTTGGAGTAGTAGACTAATTTCATCTTGAATAGTCTGGGTCAATCACCCAAGTCAACACTTTAACTCCCTTCTTAGCCTGTTAACTTAAAGGTAGGAGGAGCCCAAGTGTCCAGGTGGCAATCTTAACTCCCAGTTTAATGGAATTATTGTTGTGTCTCCTGGTGGCAGCATTCCTCTCTCTGGAACTAAGACCTCTAGGCTGGCAGAACGTAATGTCGTGGAAACAGAAAGCAGAAATTTTGCTCATGGGTCATTAGGGGTGATGGTGAGTGAAGTCACTTCTACTTCCACCCCTTGATTCCTGGACCTATAAATCCTGGCTATGGGAGAAACAGTACCATATATTGGACACTGATTCAGAGCATACATGGCCTTCTTAAGAACTTTGCCCCATCCCTGCAAAGTGTTGTCACCTAGTTGGCATTGTAATTGTGACTTCAAAAGGCCATTCCACCGTTCTATCGATCAGCTGCTTCAGGGTGATGGGGAACATGATAAGACCAGTGAACTCCATGAGCATGAGCCCACTGCCACACTTCTTTAGCGTTAAGTGAGTGTCTTAGTCAGAGGCAATGCTGTGTGGAATACCATGCCAGTGGATAAGACATTCCGTGAGTCCATGGATGATAGTCTTGGCAGAAGCATTGCATGCAGAATAGGCAAACCCATATCTGCAGTAAGTGTCTATTCCAGTGAGGACAAACCTCTGCCCTTTCCATGATGGAAGAGGTCCAATATAATCAACCTGCCACCAGGTAGCTAGCTGATCACCTCGAGGAATGGTGCCATATCGAGGGTTCAGTGTTGGCCTCAGCTGCTGGCAAATTGGGCACTCAGCAGTGGCCATAGCCAGCTCAGCCTTGGTGAATGGAAGTCCATGTTGCTGAGCTCATGCATAACCTCCATCCCTGCCGTGATGACCACTTTGTTCATGGACCCATTGGGTGATGACAGGGGTGGCAGGGGAAAGAGGCTGAGTGGTATCCACAGAACAGGTCATCCTGTCCGCTTGATTATTAAAATCCTCCTCTGCTGAGGTCACCCATTGGTGAGCACTCACACGGGATACAAATATCTTCACAGTTTTTGACCACTCAGAGAGGTCCATCCACATACCTCTTCCTCAAATTTCATTGTCACCAATTTTCCAATCATGCTTCTTCCAAGTCCCTAGCCATCCAGCCAAACCATTGGCTACAGCCCATGAATCAGTATATAATTGCACATCTGGCAATTTATCCTTCATGTGTAGTGCACAGCCAGGTGCACTGCTCAAAGTTCTGCCCACTGGGAAGATTTCCCTTCACTGCTGTCCTTCAGGGATGTCCTAGAAAGGGACTGTAGTGCTGCAGCTGTTCACTTTCAGCTGGTGCCTGCATATCATGCAGAACCATCTGTGAACCAGACCCTAGTCTTCTCTTCCTCTGTCAATTGATCATAGGAATCTCCCCATGAGGCCATCAGTGCAGGCTGGGGGAGAGAAGGCAGAGTGGCAGGAGTGGAGGCCATGGGCATTTGAGCCACTTCCTCATGTAACTTACTTGTGCCTTCAGGACCTGCTCGAGCCTGATCACATATGTAGTACTTCCATTTGATGATGCAATGCTGCTGTTCATGAGCCACTTTATGGCTAGATGGGTCAGAATGCACCCAGGTCATGATAGGCAGTTCAGGTTGCATGGTGTCTTGATGGCCCATAGTCAAACATTCAGTTTCCACCAAAGCCTAGTAACAGGCCAAGGGCTGTCTCTCAAAAGGAGATTAGTTACCTGCAGAAGATGGCAGAGCCTTGCTCCAAAGTCCTAGAGGCCTCCGCTGTGATTCACCTATGGGGGCCTACCAAAGGCTCAAAACAGCATCCCTATCTGCCACTGACACCTGGAACACCATTGGATGTGCTGGGTCATATGGTCCAAGCAGCAGAGCAGCTTGCACAGCAGCCTGGACCTGTTGCAGACCCTTGCCCTGTTCTGGACCCCACTGAAAACTGGCAGCCTTTCGGATCACTCGATAAATGGGCTGGAGTAACACACCCAAATGAGGAATGTGTTGCCTCCAAAATCCAAATAGGCCCACTAGGCATTGTGCCTCTTTCTTGCTTGTAGGAGAGGCCAAATGCAGCAACTTATCCTTCACCTTAGAAGAAATATCTCAACAGGCCCCACACCACTGGACCCCTAGAAATTTTACTGAGGTAGAAGTTCCCTGAATTTTAGTCAGATTTATTTCTCATCCTCTGGCATGCAAATGTTTCACCAATAAGTCCAGTGTGTTTGCTACTTCTTTCTCTATGGATCCAATCAGCATAATGTCATTAATGTAATAGACCAGTGTGATATCTTGCAGAAGCAAAAAGTGATCAAGTTCTCTCCAAATAAGATTATGACACAAAGCCAGAGAGTTGATACACCCCTGAGGTAGGACAGTAAAGGTATATTGCTGGCCTTGCCAGCTGAAGGCATATTGCTTCTGTAGGCCATATGGACAGGAATGGAGAAAAAGGGATTTGCCAAGCCAATGGCTACATACCAGTTACCAGGAGAAGTGTTAATTTGCTCAAGCAATGAAACCACATCTGGTACAACAGCTGCAATTGGAGTCACCACTTGTTTAAGCTTATGATAATCCACTGTCATTCTCACAGATCCATCTGTCTTCTGCACAGGCCAAATGGGAGAGTTGAATGGGGATGTGATGGGAATCACCACCCCTGCATCTTTCAAGTCCGTGGTGGTGGCACTAATCTCTGCAATCCCTCCAGGGATGCGACATTAGTTTTGATTTACTATTTTTCTATGTACAGGCAGCTCTAATGACTTCCATTTGGCCTTTCCCACCATCATAGCCCTCACCCTACCACTCAGGGAGCCAATGTGAGTGTTCTGCCAGCTGCTAAGTATGTCTATGCCAATTATGCATGCTGGCACTGGAGAAATAATCACAGGATAAGTCCAGAGACCCACTGGATCCACTGTAAGTCAGACCTGAGCTATAACTCCATTAATTACCCGAACTCCATAAGCCCCTACTTTAACTGGAGGACCACAATGGTGTTTTGGGTCCCCTGGAATCAAGATCAGCTCAGAGCCAGTGTCCAGTAGTCCCCACAATGTCTGATCATTTACCTTTCCCAATGCATAGTTACCCTGGTAAAAGGCCGGAGGTCTCCTTGGAGAAGGATGGGAGAAAGACTCACTGCATAAATTATTGGTAATGTAGTGGGGTCCTTCCTCAAGGGGATCTTGCCTCCCCTTCCTTCAAGGGGTTCTGGGTCTGTAAGCTGGCTGAAGTCTGGAAATTGACTGAGGGGCTGTGATTCTCTGTTTTTATAATTCAAATTAGTCTTTTGTCCATTTGACCTTTTCTGCTTGTATAAATTAAGTAGGAAGGCGGTAGGCTTCCTATCAGTTTCACTTCTAGGAACACCATGATTAGTAAGCCAATGCCAGAGCTCTACATGAGTCAGACTATTCTGATTGCTGCTTTACCTCTGCTCTCCATTACAGTAGCTACACCCACCCTGCCTTTGACGGCTGAGTGCCACCACTTGGCTCCTGCAACCTCGGGATCCAGTGATTCCCATTGTATTTAAATTTTGTAGTCGAGTGACTGCATTTCCCACTGTTAGATCTGACATACGGAGAAGAGCAATTACAGGGCTCTTCAAAGATGCAGGACCTGCCCTCACAGTTCTATTTCACAAGGCATTGGTCAAGGGCTTATCTTCTGAACCTCTCAGCTGGGATGAGTAGGTCTAAAGTGACTAATCCACTTCACCATCCCAATCTCCTGAAGCTTTTGGATCCCTTCCTCTACATTAAATCAGCGGAGATTAGGGATTTCCCGCTCACTGACAGTGGGCCATCTTTTAATCTATATTTCAGCTAACCAAGCAAATAAACTATTAGGACCTTTTTTAACTCTCTGAGCTGCAACATTAAATGCAGAATCCCTAATTAGTGGCCCAAATCAATAAATTCTGCCTGATCCAACTCTATGTTCCTTCCACCATTATCCCACACCCTTAGTATCCATTCCCATGCCTGTTCTCCAGATTTCTGTTCACATAAATTAGAAAACTCAAGCAATTCTTGTTGAGTGTAGTGGACCTCCTCATGGGTCACACTCCCAACCTCACCTCCAGGGGTCTGCTGGGACTTTAGTCTAGTTATAGGTATAGGAGCAAACAGGGGCGTTGGGGGTGGCTCCTGAGGAGAATCAACATTATCTTGCCTGGCAACTGTCTCAGGGGAGGCCATCACTGTTGCCTCAGGCAACATAGGGTTTATCTACTCAGACAAAGGTGGAAAGGCTGATGGCAGCATGGGTTGGTGAGGGGACGTTGCCACTACTGGGGATGGGGAAGCTGTTTCCTCTGGCAAAAATGTTCAAATTCAGTGTCCCCAGCTTCAACAGGGTTATCCCACACATCCCCAACCAAGTTTCAGGATCCCATTTTTTTTCTAGTCAATGCCCTCCCTTTAATGGTAGACACCTGGTGAGGCTGTGCATGCACATTTTGTTGCAGATCAGCCACTGACGTGATAAGAGCTTGTGTCTGTTTTTCTACAATTTCAGCTCTTTCTCTACAGGAGGTAAGACTCTCACTCAGGACTATCTTAGCAGATTTGAGGCTCAGTATCTGCTTCTGAAGCCAGGAGACAGAATCCCTGAGTTCATCATTTTCTTTCATCACTTTGTCCACTGAACTTAGGAGCAACCAACCAGCTTCATTATGTTCTTTGGTTCTCCACATATAGTCAAAGGTATTATGTATACAGTCACTACACTCCTTGCCTCTCATGAATGGTGTCAAATGCATTTATTTTGTGTAACTCTCTAAGCAGTTCACACCAAGGACTATCAGTGTCCTCCATACTATTAGAAATAGTGTCTTTAGCATTTTTGGGTCAATCATATTAAGCAGCTAACTCCAGAAACCCCAAAACCAACAAAAGAACTCCATCCTTAATATTCTGTTTCTCTAGAACCGCTCCTGGTACCAATATCTGTATTAGTCAGGGTTCCCTAGAGAGACAGAACTAATAGGAGATTAGTTAGATTATATATATATATGGGAGTTTATTAAGTATTAACTCACATGATCACAAGGTCCCACAATAGGCCCTCTGCAGGCTAAGGAGCAAGGAGAGCCAGTCCGAGTTCCAAAACTGAAGAACTTGAAATCTGATGTGTGAGGGCAGGAAGTATCCAACATGGGAGAAAGATGTAGGCTGGGAAGCTAGGCCAGTCTCTCTTTTCACATTTTTCTGCCTGCTGATATTCCAGCTGCACTGGAAGCTGATTAGATTGTGCCCATCCAGATTAAGGGTGGGTCTATGTTTCCCAGCCCACTGACTCAAATATTAATCTGCTTTGGCAACACCCTCACAGACACACACAGTATCAATACTTTGTATCCTTCAATCTAATCAAGTTGACACTCAGCATTAACCATCACAACTGGCAACATGCCCTATTATACCAACACTTAAGTAAATGGGTACAGAATCAAGGGAGGGACCCAATCTATTTTTTCTCAGTGTGTGATCTCTGACAACCCGCACAAAATACCTGAGTGCTAGTTGAAAATACATATTTTTCCTCTGATTCCACCCTAGACCACTATATCAGTCATCTGGAGAGGTGAATTCTAAATCTTTAAACAAGATCATGAGACGATTTTTGCAGAGACCTAAGTCTGAAAATCATTGCTGGATAATCTGAGGAAAAACACTGGTACAATTCAAATTTTTTTGAGATAAGCAAAACATGGGTATTCTCATTCATCTCTGAGACCCTTCCTCAGCAAGTAGAATGCCACTAAATCGTATTATTGACATTTGACTAAAATGGGGATCATTCAAAGGATGCAGGCCCTAAAAAAATGAAGCCCAGGAGGAACGCCTTGTAGACATCCATAACTTTCACATGGATATTTCCTAATGTAAAAATGGAAACTGCTGGAAATTTTTTTAAATGATAATGAGGACACTGGATATTTAATTTTTGCTTTTAAGGAGAAAATATAGAAATATCAGGAAAAAAATAAGATTTATTTGTAATCCTAGTTTTTAATTCACTCTTGATATAAAGTAAAAGGTTATTTGTTTAGAAAGATAAAGAATATATTTAATTTGCTCTGCTCTGTCAACCTAAATGGCAAACAGAATGAGGCTCTGTAGAAGAAAGTGATAATCTATGCATGCCATAATAAACTATGTACATATTCAGGAAGGTAAAGGAAGACAAAGATTTTTAAAGGAAAAATGAAGAGGATTATATAATGTTTTGAGATAATTATCCTTGACTACCTGGATCAATAACAAGGGTGATGCTAGTCCAAGGTTGGATAGGCAGTTGCAGGGCAGACTCTGCAGCAGTACTTTTTGTGTACGGTTGTGATGGCCTTTGTGCAAGGTCGTGGTTCTTGTAGAGTCTTTTGTGATAGTTTTTGTTATGAGACATTTATGCATGAGAACCTCTCTCTTTGAGGCCTTCTCCAGCTCTATTTGTTAGGATTTTTTTTTAGCACCATTGACTTCATTTTGATTCTGCTAACTTCCACAGCTTTTAGAAAATATTGTCATATTTGATGTGTTAAACATAAGAGTATAGGTTATGTCAAGAATAACTATCGGCCAGGCGCAGTGGCTCACGCCTGTAATCCCAGCACCTTGAGAGGCCGAGGCGGGCGGATCACAAGGTCAGGAGATCAAGACCATCCTGGCTAACATGGTGAAACCCCGTCTCTACTAAAAATACAAAAAATTACCCGGGAGTGGTGATGGGTGCATGTAGTCCCAGCTACTCGGGAGGCTGAGGCAGGAGAATGGTGTGAACCCAGGAGGCAGAGCTTGCAGTGAGCCGAGATGGTGCCACTTCACTCCAGCCTGGGCAACAGAGCAAGACTCTGTCTCAAAAAAAAAAAAAAAAAAAAGAATAATTATCAGTGCACTTACTGAATTTACCTTTAGATATTTTAGGGATACTAGTATTTTATCTCCATCTCTTTCAGTTAATAAATAACAAGCAAATATCTGAGGAACAAGAGAAGGGGAACTAGTAATTATTGAGTAGTTACTATATATCAGTTCTTGTATTAAGCAACATATAGGCTATGTCTGAGAAGAGAAGAAAGTGTGAAAAAGTGTTTTTTAACACACTAGAAAAAGGTATGTTTTCAGAATTTAGTAGTTCTCATGGTGACAAGAAGCTACAGAATGCACTAGTGTTCAGAAGAGCAAGTGAGGGTGCAGGACAATTTATTGAATCCAGTATTTGCCAACAGTAGCTAGTAGCTTAGCCTAACTCAGTGGTTCTCAAACCTGAGGGTGCATCATCAGGATCATCAGAGGAACTTATTAAAACATGATTATGTCCCCCCTCCCCCACTTTTGGAGTTCCTGGTTCTGTAGCTCTGAAGTGGGGTTAGAGAATTTGCACTACTAAGTTCCCAGGTAAAGCTGATGTTACTGTCTGGGGACCACAATTTGGGAACCAGCGGTCTAACTAGTTTCATTTCCTCAGTTGTGGCTGATCTTGTAGCCTTGTCTCCATGTTGCAAGAGGTATACATGCAGATAATACCAGATGCATCCTGGAACTAATAGCCTAAAGTATTTCTGGTTCTGCAATTGTTTTTGATAAGGAGAAATAATTCTTATTTAAAGGTATATTTTGGTCAAGTTAGAAAATTTGGAGAAGAAAAGAAAAGTGACCTTACAACAACCAAAAATACTTTTCCAACATGAAGTCTTAAATTTGCACCATGTTTTATAATCAAATCAAGTAGAGATCTTGCTTTGTTTATATTTCTCTTTTTGAAACTTGGCTACAGAAGATAAGCACAAGCATAAAATGGCTGACAACAAAATTTGCCTGTTTCTTAAATTTTTTACTTTTTTGTGCACTTTTGAACAAAAGATCCACCTTAAATCTCAAATATATTTTGCCCTGGGCAGCCTTCAGCTGCAGTGTCTCTTGAAGAAGTTGGCGTTGTAACCCACAGAGAATTCCGCAGTATTCATCACCATCAAGCATCACAGTTCTCACCCTTCTGGATACTTAATGATCCCCAATTACTAATTTTCTTATAGAGCTTTGCTGTTTTCTAGCAAAAAGCATATTATCATTTTACAAACATAGAATTCAATCCAAACTTCATCTCAGCGTATTCCTTGCATCTTTTCCTTCTTGGAGCCAAATACTATTAAGAAGACTGTTTATCATTTGCAACTTTTGTTCTCTTCTCCACATATTTTCAAGAATATTTCCTGATATCAGTACAAAACTCTGAGACACAGAATGCACATCTTCATGGTGTCATGGGATAGTTGCCTCTCATGGTTTCTCTTATGGCCTTCATTTTATTTACACCATTAATCAACAAATATAGCAGATCGTAACATTCAGAGGATGTTATAAGAAAACGGACAGCTATTTACACAAAGAAAAAAAATGCTGTGCCACTTTTTGAGAGTTGCAAACAGTAGTAGAGAATAAAGGCTTGATTAAAAAACAAACACACACTTGCTTTGAGGTGTCATAACACAAGCGTGGAAGTGCAGTGATGTGGCTCAGATCGGATTGTTGAAGCATGGGGAAGTTGAAGAAGGAACTCATTGTTAGGAGAGAGGGTACTGTGTGGGAGGGGTAAAAGCAGCCCAACTAGGGATGTCTGAGCCAGTGTAGGGTAAGGAGGGTATCCTATGGGAGATTGCAGCGGCAAAGGGAGATTCATCACATCCAGGACTATTGATTAAGTGTTATATAAGGCTAATGAGAGTCAGATTTCTCACTGTTGGAGAAGGCAGTTACCAATATGGAAAAGAAAAAACTAGAATAAACTTTGTGGCATTGAATTGAAATTTGAGGTATAGGTGCAAACTCATTGTTTTCAATATAGATAGTTATGGAAATATAGATGTTAATGTGAGGGTAGATAGGCAGACAGACAGACAAATATTCCCTACCTCTGTCCACCAAAAGGGCTTCGGAGTAGTAAGACTGCAATGAGAATGACTGGTCTCCAAAACTCGGCTTCTAAATACCTTTCTCTGCTGGTCAGGACTCTCGGCATAATGAGTGATTTCAGGATCAGGCAAGAAGAAAGTACATGAGCCTGGTGAATCTTATTGCTCCAGGAAGTAAGGAAGTGCTCAAAGAATTATAGAGCTGTGTCAAAAGTACACAGAATCTATCCTAAAGGGACTTCCACTGGATAAATTAGGGATAATTTGAACATTAAAATAATTACGGTAATAGATATAAT
This sequence comes from Pongo abelii, assembly GCF_028885655.2. NCBI lineage: Eukaryota > Metazoa > Chordata > Mammalia > Primates > Hominidae > Pongo > Pongo abelii. The sequence continues at coordinate 30,397,020 of NC_071998.2, forward strand.
CCTGAATTTAAAAAGAAACCATGAGTCCATGCTGAATATATAAACAGATAAATAAAAAGTGTGATGAGGAATGGGAAATTTACATGGTTTTAAAGTACCTCTTCACAAAAACATTTATTAATTACAAAAAGGAAAATTATAGCTTTACAGAAGTCCTGGCAGATACTTAATTCAAATGATCAAAATGAACACAACTAATAGGGCAAATTGAAATCATAAGCCACTAGATATGATGTGATGATAATAATACATTATTTCTGGATATTCTGGGAAAAGATTCTTGATTATAATCATGAGGAAACATCAGATAAACCCAATTTTAAAACATTCCACAAAAACACAAACTGAGGAACATTCCACAAAGGAATAATCTTCAAAAGTGACAAATAGTGGAAGACAGACCGCTAGGAACACCAATAATCTCTTCCCTTGAGTTGGGCAGAACCTACCCACTTTTAACAAACTTTTAACTACTTACTTTTAACCAGTAAGATATGGGAAAGTTGATGGGATATCAGTCCCATCATTACATTATGGCATATTTAAGATTCCCTCTTGCTAGCAGAGATGCTAGAAAGACTCCACCTCACTGTCCTTGAAGATGTGAATTGCCATAAAGTTAAGCGGTGATGTTGGAGAGGTTCACATGACAATGAACTGCAGGCAGCTTCTAGCAGCTGAGAGTGATCTCCAGCAAGAAACTGAAGCCTCAGTCTTACAGCATCAAAGAAATATATTTTGCCAACAACCTAAGGGAGCTTAGAAACAGATCTTTCCCGTCAAGCCTCTGGTGAAACTGCAGCACTGTCTGACCTGTGGATTGCCTCCTGATGAAACTCTGAAGCAGAGAAGCAAGCTAAGACATGCCTGGACTCCTGATCCCCGGAAGCAGATAATAAATGTATGTGTGTGTGTGTCTGTGTGTGTGTTTGTGTGTGTGTGTGTGTGTGCATGTGTTATTTCAAGTTGGTAAGTTTGTGGTAATTTGTTATGCAGCATAGAAAGCTAACGTAGTCATGAAAGTCCATGAAAGGTTGAGAAATTACCCCATGGTAGAGGAGGCTAAAGAAATGTTACAGGCCGGACGGGGTGGCTCACGCCTGTAATCCCAGCACTTTGGGAGGCTGAGGCGGGCAGATCACCTGAGGTCAGGAGTTCGAGACTAGCCTGGCCAACGTGATGAAACCTCGTCTGTACTAAAAAAAGTACAAAAATTAGCCGGGCATGGTGGTGGGTACCTATAATTCCAGCTACTCGGGAGGCTGAGGCAGGAGAATTGCTTGTACCTGGGAGTTGCAGTGAGCTGAGATCGTGCCACTGCACTCCATCCTGGGTGACAGACCAAGACTCCATCTCAAACAAAAAAAAAGAAGAAAGAAATGTTATAAACCAATGCAATATATGATTCTGAATGGGATCTTTTTGGATGTTATTGGGATACTTAGAAAAACTTGAACATGGTCTGAGAATTAGAAGGTAGAAACAAATTAGTGTTATTTTCCTGATTTTGATGGCTGCTTTGCAATTATGTAGGAGACTATCCTTGTTATTAGGAAATAAACACTAAAGTGTACAAAGGTGATGGGGCATCAGGTTGGCAACTTTCAAATGGTTCTGAAAAAAGTTATTTGTATTAGACTCACAATTATTTTGTAAATTTGAGAGATTGCTTCAAAAAATATTCAAAAACACATTAAAAAGCTGTTTCCACCCTTGTCTTCTCCATCTCAATAAATGGCACCTTATTCATCCAGTTGCTCAGGTAAAAATCCTAGACCTCATCCTTGATTCCTCTATAACCTGATACTATTCACTCAATCATAGAGTGATCCAAGTATCTATCACCACCTCCACCATTACCTCCTTTGTTCAAGCCAACATCTTCTTTGGCCCTCTTGTTTCAATAGATTCCTGGCTGCTCTCCCTGCTTCACTCTTGCCCTACAAGTGTCAATGCTCTACACAGTAGCCAGAGTGATGTTTGAAATTTTTAATTTAGAACCTGTGATTCTCCTGCTCAAAATCTCCAGCAGCCGCCACGACACACCTTTCATGGGCTACCAGCCCCTATATCATCTAGCCCTGTTCTCTGACTCATGTACCACTCTCCTTCATCATCCCCTTCAGACTCTACAGCCTCCTTGCTGTTTCTTGAGCTCCAGCATTTGCATTTTTTGTTCCCCCAGACAGCAATATGGCTTCATCCTTCTCTTCAGTGCAGTTTCTGTCAAGTGCTACCTCCTTAGAAAACTCTTTTTTAACCAATATGTTTAAATGTTTAAAATGCACCCTCCCTCCCATCATAATATACATGTATCCCTCACTCCATCTTATTTTTCTTCATGGTACTTATTACCAACTGAGAGTAAAAATTTCCTCTTATTTACTTGTTTTATTATCTGTCTCCTCTATGAGGGCAAGACATGTTCACCTCTGAATCTCCAGGACTAGAATGCTGCATGTTGAATGAGTTAGCACGACAGTACTGACATTCAGTTTCTGAGGAGTCAGCTTACTCACTAACTATATATACTTGTCCACAAGCCTGGCAGTACTCATGACCAAAGTTCCTGCCTCAGAAAAATAAATTACTGCTGTGCAGAAACACTAGGGTCATAAAATAGGTAAAACTGTAAACTTCTAATTATAAGAGCCCATTAAAATTAAACTTTGTCTATCCTAGAGAATGCCTTCTGCTTAACACTGATAACAGTGCTGTCTCATTGGCTTCGTGTGCCCATGAACTGTGTTTGTTGAGTAGAGAGCCCTGAACAAAAAGAAAATCTCTGAAACAGGAAGACAAAAAGACATGAAATTAAGTCAATAAATTAAGGGGACACAGAACTTGAGGAAAATTCATAGCTGATGGAGACAGAAAACAAACAAGGAAAGGAAATAGGACTAGAGAATGCTTTACATTCTTTTGATTACTAGAGTAAGAAGGGCCAAGAACACAAGAGGAATCTTAATAAGTAGAATTAAAAATCTTTGTCAAACCTCTTCTTTACTATCCATTCCTGGTTAACCTTGCAATGGTTCCCACATTATGGAAATGGCATTGCTATGAAGGAGAAAAAACTCATGCAAATAAAGTAAATAGAGGCAAGACCATTTTAGGTCTGGTTAGCTTTATACACTCATGGGATGGGGCTATCTGGATAGACAATTTCAAGAGGTTTGAGCTGTGCAGAATTGTATCATGAAGAGAAAGGATATGAAGGTCATATAATGATCACCTTAAGTGTGAGATTTGAAAGAGACTGTGGATGAGCATTTGAGAGCCTCTGGGTACCGCTCACTTGTTACTTCTTCTGTCAACTGTTAAGTCAGTAGTAGGTAATAAATAAGATAGTTGCAGTTCCATGTTATCCTATTGTGTCTACTCATCATTTCTGCCTGGAAGGAAATCCCAGATTAGGATTGCCAGATAAAAGATAAGATGCCCCATAAAATTTGAGTTTTCAATAAACAATTTTTTTGTTATTTTTCAATAAACAATAATTTTTTAATAAAAGTATGTCCCGTGCAATATTTGGGATATACTTTTAAGGAAGTATTTATGGATTATCTAAAATTTAAATACAATTAGGTGCGCTATATTTGTCTTTGCTAAATCTGGCAATGCTACTCCACATCAAGGACTAAAAACTAAGAAAGGATGGACTTTGGTCTTTCTGGTGCCCTTGGTAGGGATTCAGAGAGATGGCTCTCTCTGCTGTATTCACCATACCAAAGGGCTGGATCCTTCCAGGAAATGATGCTACACTAAAGTTTATGTGTCTTCTTATATTTGTCTTTGCCCATCTATCTCTAACCCTGCAAGGAGCTGCTATTCATTCATTCTTCCCTTTCCCAGGTATTCTTTTATTCTAACTTATTCTGACTTATTCTGTTTCTAATACAGTCTGCTCAAAGAAGGTCTCCTGGGGCAATGGCATGCTTGAGTTACTCATTTATAAATTTCCTGCTAGTGTGCATTTTCATTATTGACAGTTGTGTTGCAGAAGAATTTTTCTTGCAAATGCAGGCCAATTTTTCCATGTATTTTAGGTGACCTCCTATTTATAAATAAAGCCACTGAAAGGGTTTTTGTCATTATTTAATAATGTAACCACAGAAAGGAAAACAAAACACCAGAATCAATAGTCCAGGACTGAGAATCCTGTGAGAAGAAAAACAGTTGGCAACAGCAAGTCTGAGAAGTAGTGACATTTGTGTCCCAACAGATAGACAGAGCTCAGTAATGGGCAACTTAGAGCAATAATTCTTCAGCTACCCACACAGCAAGAAGACAGTCAGCCTTTTGGAGATATTTCATTCTTCTAATAAATGTTAAGGTTTAGGGATAAGTAGTGGTAGGAATTGAAGCTCATACAGAATCCAGATATCACAGCTGGAATATGCTATTAGAATCTCAATAGCATTAGTTTAGGAGTAACTACATAAACAGAATCTTTTAAAAATTATTTTATTTTTAATTTTTGTGGGTACATATGAGGTGTATATATTTATAAGGTACATGAGATATTTTGATACAGGCATACAATGCATAATAATCATATCAGGGTTAAATGGGATATCCATCACCTCAAGCATTTATCCTTTCTTTGTGTTATGAACAATCTTATTATACTCTTCTAGTTACTTTAAAATCTATAAATAATAGTACTGTAGTCACTCTGTTGTGCTATCAAATACTAGATCTTATGAGTCACTCCATCTAAATATATGTTTATACTCATCAATCAACCCCACTTCCCACATCAACCAACCCGACCTCCCACATCAACCAACCCCACTCCATCCCCTCCACCCAGGAGGGGGTGAAAGTGGTGAAAGAGGGGAAGTGGGGTGGTTGAAGGGTACAAATATTTTAATTTTTAGCTCCCACAAATGACAAGCACATGCAAAGTCTGTTTTTCTGACACAGATTCTTGATGTTAGGCTATATCAGAATTTTTAAACCTTGGCATTACTGACATTTTGGGCCAGATAATTCTGTTGTGGGGGACTGTCCTATGCATTGTATGATGTTTAGCAGCAGTCCTGGCCTCTATTTACTAAATGCCAGTAGCAGACTCCCAGTTCTCACAACCAAAATTGTCTCCAGACATTAACCAATGTCCCCTGGAGGACAAAAACTGCCCCTAGTTAGGGGTAGCCACTGGTCTGGAATAGAAGAGTGATGTTTAATCCAGATGGAATGTTAGAAGAACCTGGAGGGTCTTTTAAAAATAATGATTTTCTGACACGACCCCAAAGATTCGGACTTAATTGTTCTGGGAGAGAGCTCACTTTGTTGTTTTTCATATGCAAGTAGAGTTTAAAACTATTGAGCTAGACCTAAAAAAGAAAAAAAAAATTCTGTTTGCAAAAGTATCATTCTTGGAAACTTAGACAGAGATGAGTCCATAAATGTGAATTAAATAGCCTCAGCTATTGAAAAAGAAACAGACAAGGGGGGCAAGGTTTGGTAAAGCCTGGTCCTAGAAGATCACATTCACTTTCCCCAGTTTAACTTGTTTTTAATGGCATTTTTTAAAAAACAACATTCAAATTTTAGGCTGTAGTTGTATTAGTAAGGTTGCAAGACAGAAAAAGGGGCAGTAAAAATAAAAAAGAATTAAGAAATTGCAAACTGGCTTTTCTTTTTTTTTTTTTTTTAAGGACGTTTTTACTTACTGGTTTCTTTTTTTTATTTTTAAAAAAACTGCAGGAGAGAGAATGTAGGCATGAGAGAAAAGTCAGAGAAAAAATGAGTGAATTATGAAAGGCCGGGGCGGGAGGGGAGAAAGTTTAATCATAAGAGTTTAGAGCCAACAGGGCAAGTAATGATGTGTAATAAGCCCAGGTAATACAGTACCCAAGGAATACAGTAAAAATAAATATATCAGTAAAATGAGTCATACTTACTGATATGAGGAAATGGGTTTTCTTAAATGCTTCCTTGCACCCTTTTTGGAGCTGGCATTTCTAGTACTAAGGTAATTCAATGGACCCTTTGTAATATAACTCAACTCTGAAGAAAACAAACATTCTTTTAGCAGCATAAGCAAGCGATTAATCTTCACAAACTGGAAGATCTGATGGTGTGTTACATAATTCATTACTGCCCTGAAACCCAGGCAAGAGGTGCCACTTTCCTGTTCTTTAGAGTGTCTGGCACATGAGAGACTCACACAAATAAATGTATTAGGAATACACAGGTGTCTCTGTTTTTGGGGATGCAGTACTCAGCACTGGCACCACTTGACCCACAACCATAAATACCTGCTTCCATAACTCACACCAGTCAGGCCCTGGAGAAATGATCCCCACATCTCCTGCCCTATGATTCTAAAACAAAAGGCAAGTGCATCTGAATTCTGTGAGGGTTTGTGTGTTGCACCACCACTGAAATCAGAGAAAGGCACTGCCTTAGATGGTGGGGAGTGTTTGAGTGACAGAAGCACTTAGGTAAGAGAAAAGACAAATTAATTAACTTGTCAGATCCTTCCTCTCAGATAACATGAATGCAATAGATTCTTGCATAACAAGTATAGTTTCCCAGGAGTACCATGTATCTATTTTTTTGCTTCTCTTCATGTTCCAGTTCATAGTTCCAGAGGTACTTCTGAATTAAATCAGTTTTGTAAAATCAAACATGGTTGTTTAAGGACATTTTACAACATCAAGCATTTCATATTAGTCTTAAATTTGTCTATATGTATATATATAGGCTTAGTTGTAATGATTTATGTATTGGCAATTAGATGAACACAAAACACAGGAATTGCTAAAACTTTTATTATCATGAAAATATTTACTAGGATTTAATTACTTTCCAAAAAATTAAGTTTAGCTTTAATTAAATAACTTTAAATTTTCATATTTATATGTTGTAATTTGTAAATTTGCTTTTAATGTTGGATAAGCTTGATAATATTATCAAATATTAGATAAATGTAATATTAGAAAACTTTTTTGAAAAGATATATAAAAATAATTTCATTCAAAATTTTTATATTTAATTTAAATTCTTAATGAAAATATATCTAAGTTTTGTACACTTCAAATGTAATTATGTTTGATAATTTAATCTTTTACTATTCTTTTCTATTGCTGCCCTAACAAATTACCATAGTTCAGTGGCTTACAAAACACAAATTTATTATCTTACCATTCTGTGAGTCAAAATTCCTAAATAGGTGTCACTAGGCTAAAATGAAGGACTGCATTTCTTCCTGGAGGCTCCAGGAGAGATCTATTTCTTACTCTTTTCGGCTTCTAAAGGCTGCCCACATTCCTCGACTAGTGGAGTCCCTCCTTCATCTCTAAACCCAGCAACAACAGGTTGAGTCCTCATATCACATCTTTCTTACCTTTCTGTCATCTCATCTTGCTGACTGCTGCTGGAAAAAACTCTCCACTTTTAAGGACTCTCATGATTAGACTATGCCCATTAGATAATACAAGATCTCAGATCCTTAACTTCAATCACATCTGTAAAGTCGCTTTTGCCTCATAAAATAGTCTGAGGTTTAGACACAGAGATCTTAAGGGGGCTATTAATCTGCCTACCATAATCATTGAGAATAAGTACAAGTTAAGGTTATAATAGCAATAAAATATACAAATGTGAAGCTCCGAAAGAACAAAAAAAGAAAGGTGAACAGGAAAAAGAAACTGAAAATCTTCAAAAACTCAGTCTGTTTAAATCTATAAAAACTGGAAAAAATGAAAGTGGACAAATATCTGGTAAGCATGACAGACTTAAAATTTGTGACTAGGGCATTACATTTTTTATATTAATATAATGAAGATTGAATTACTGATCAAAACAATTAAAAAGCAAGAGAATTATTCTCTCAAATCTGCAACACAAAAAGGTCAGACAAAATTACAACAACTTCACATTCTGAACTAAATGAAGACTAATTATCAGTTCGAGCAATAAGAATATATGAGGTCCTCCATTTGCACTTTGCCAGGAATCTGAAAATGTTGGGAGTAGGTCAGCTTCACCCTGAAGCCAGACCATCGACAGCCACTTTTCCCTCCCTTCTCCACCACAGGTCTTAGGCCCTCATCCTTCCCAGCCTCAGAACTAGTCTCCAAAGAAGAGGAAAGTTAGAGGAGGGAGTAAATCATTGAATAGGATGAAGGAGATGTGGGAAAAAGAAAAAGAGAGGCTACAAGAGAGAGGGTCCCAGGGATAACTCTGCTCTTGAAAGGGTGGCCACAGGCATGTGGCCCCAAGAGGCAATGACAAGCTTAGGAAGCCGGAGAAACCAGTTACAATCACTGCTACTCTTGTTGATTCTGTGTTGTTTAAGAAATATCACCCACCAGATGTTCTCCAGAAACATTTTTCCTGATTCCATGTAAGTGCTCAACCAGTGAATGGTAATCCCATTTTGGTTTAGTCTGTACCATCCCCTATTCCAAAATAAAGGGAAAAATGGTGGGTTTATATCTTAAATTTTCTACTTTACTAAACTCAGGGGAAATAGCCAAGCAAAGACGAAAGCTGAGACTCTTGCTAATCATCCTTTCCATAGAATGTTTGCTAAAATTCCTTGTCAAGGAAGGAATAACAAAGCTAATCCACGCTCTGTATAGGGCGTTTCCAATTAGTTATACTTTAAAGTATAAGTACTTAACAAAATTTATAAATTTTGTTAATTACTTACTTGTAGTGAAAAATGAGCCATTCTCAAGCAAATCACTTTTTATTACACGTTCCAGAGAATAACCATAAAAGGACATTTATTATAGCAAAAATAACCACATCTGGATGGAACTTCAATCACCAGCTATTTACTAAATAAATGCCCAGAAAAAAAAAGTTCATCTTTAATTTCAGTCATCATTAATAAAAGCTGAAGTGCCTCTTCAGATCTTTTGATCATTTTCTGTTGGATTGTTTTCTTTTTACTGAGTTGCAAATGCTCTTTATATATTTTGGATACAAAGCTTTATCACAAAGGCATTTAGCAAGTATTTTTTCCAAGTTTTTTTATCTTTTCATTTTTTAAATAATATCTTTCAAAGAACAGGAATTTTATAATTTTTATGAAGTCCATTTATAATTTTTTCTTTTATGGGTTGGTGGGGATTGGGGGGTTGTGTTGTCCTAAGAAATCTTGGCTTAGCTCAACACAAAAAGATTAGTTTCTATATTTTCTTCTAGAAGTTTTATAGTACGATCTCAGATCCATTTCAGATGACGAATAAGCACATAAAAAAAGATATTCATCGTTAGTCATTCGAGAAATGCATATTAAAACCATAAGAAAATACTACTATATACATATATTAGATAGGATGAAGAGCAACTAGAATCTCATACAGTGCTGATTGAAATGCAAAATGGCAAAACAACTTTAGAAACCACTTTGGAAGCAGCTGTACTGACATGGAATTTTGAGCTGGAAGAATCTTAGAAAAAGAATACTTTACCCCCTCCCCCCATTCTCTTCGCCCTGGGGAACTGTTAAATGAGGAAATTGTGGTTCAAGGAGGAACTTGTCTATATCCTTTCTCAGCTTTCCAGTGGTAATTACCATCTTGATAATATAACGTAATGTGTGTATATGTTATCAAATAATATAATATCTTCATCATATATTTATCATCTTCATAATGTTAGCTGTCTAGTGGTAACTTTTTTTGCTCTTTATTGCCTCCCTCTTTTTTCCCTCTTTGTTGTTTTTTGTCATACAATTATGATATATGTGTATATATTCTCACTGTAAAGATGTAAACAACACAGATTATTGAACAAATCACGAAAGTAACCCTTCCTTCACTCTTACTCTATCCAACCCTCATCTCCTCAGAAGAATACACCATTTTAGTTGATAAATGTTTTTCTGGCTCTTTTTCAATGTTTCTACCTATATGCATGTATGTATAATGTATATACATACATATATGCATACATATTGATATATACATATATAGAGGTATGGTTTTTTAACTTAAATGGAATTGCATTGTGGATATTGTCCTATGACTTGCTTTCAACCAAATTATATGTCTTGGAAATATATACATATATTTAAAAAATGTGTTATGTATATGTAACATACTATATATGTGTAATATATATTACATAGATATAATAAGGCCTAGGGAAGAAATTGTCTGCAACCTCTAGTACATCTTCCTCTATATCTACTGTATATACATACAACTCATTTTTTTTTTTTTTTAGATGGAATCTTGCTCTGTCTCCCAGGCTGGAGTGCAGTGGCACAATCTCCACTCACTGCAAGCTCCACCTCCTGGGTTCACGCCATTCTCCTGCCTCAGCCTCCCATGTAGCTGGGACTACAGGCACCTGCCATCACGCCCAGCTAATTTTTTTTGTATTTTTAGTAGAGATGGGGTTTCACCTTGTTAGCCAGGATGGTCTCCATCTCCTGACCTCGTGATCCACCCACCTCGTCCTCCCAGAGTGCTGGGATTACAGGCATGAGCCACCGCGCCCAGCCACAACTCATTCTTTATAAAAGTTGCAGAGTAGTCCAAAATATGGATGGACTATAGCTTAATTACTTATTCTCCCATTGATAGACACTTAGGACTTTTCTAATTTTTATAATTTAAAAATATGCTGCAATTAACGAACATTCTTGTGTATCTTTTTGCAATATGTATGCATATTTCTTTAATATGGGTTTTGGAAGAGGAATTACAAAGGAGGCATAGAATATAAATATTTTTATTTTGAAAAATACAGTTGTAATTTAATAACCCACCAAAAGACTCTAACAGTTTAGATTCATATCAACAGTGTAAGAGCATATCTGTTTCACTACATCCTTACCCCCACTGGTTATAATACTTTTAATTAACAATCTTACGGATGAAGAATACTATCACAATGTTGTTTTAATGCATTTTTCCAATTACTAGTGAGATTGAACGTTAATTCTTTTATTTTATGGATCACTGGCTTTTCTCCTTCTGTGAACTACCTGTTCACATCCTCTGCTTTTCAGCTCTTGAGCTGTTATCTTTTTCTTATTGATTTATATGAGCTCTTTATATATTCAAGACGTTAATCATTTGTATTTTATGTATATGGCAATGATTTTCTTCCAAACCAATGCTTGTCTTTTATTTATTTATTTATTTATTTTTTTTTTTTTTTTGAGACCAAGTCTCGCTCTGTCGCCCAGGCTGGAGTGCAGTGACGCGATCTCGGCTCGCTGCTAGCTCCGCCTCCCGGGTTCACGCCATTCTCCTGTCTCAGCCTCCCGAGTAGCTGGGACTACAGGCGCCCACCACCACACCCGGCTAATTTTTTGTATTTTTAGTAGAGACGAGGTTTCACCGTGTTAGCCAGGATGCTCTCTATCTCCTGACCTCGTGATCCACCCGCCTCGGGCTTCCAAAGTGGTCGGATTACAGGCGTGAGCCACCACGCCTGGCCAATGCTTGTCTTTTTATCTCTGTTTATGGCATCTTTCATACTACGGACATTTTTATTTTTTATTTTTATGTTGGTTTATTCTTGAATTGTATACACGTTAATTATACCTAAGTTATTGTAATACCCTTAAAGCCAAGTTCTACACATATATTTCATTTGCTTTCCCAATAGGTCTCTGAGGAACACATTTTTTTCAAATCACTTTGTTTCATCTTTTTTAGGCAATGATCAATTATTAAGGAGTTTGAAATAATCATTTAAAAGGAATTCTTCAAATGAAAACATAAAGACATTTATCGGGTCAGAGCATTGGTTGGTTCACATATTCAGGGTCATTGGCCTGGGTGGGCAGGCACTGGGTGAATGGAGAGCTGCAGGTGTTGGAAGAGAGCCCAGCTGGATATGTAGTTTCCAAAGATCATCAAGGCAGACAACTGAAGGGAAACCGTGGGAAACACCTGCTTTGGGCCATCTAAGACAGATGATAAAGTAAGGAAAGAGCTGAGCCCAACACAGTGATAGCCAATCTGAAAGCAGGCAGAACTGACAAGACCAAACAAGTAGGTGGACTGGCAGCAGGCAGCCAGCCACCACAGGGACAGCGTGTACTCCAGGGACAAGCTCAAGGCTACAGGTAGTTCAAGGCTACTAGGGTGAGAAGAGCAGGAACTGAGTTCTATACCAGTGCTTCTCAAAACTAATGTGCATCCTAATCACCTGGAAATCTTGTAAAAATGTAGATTCTGATTCAGTGAGTCTGAAGCAGGGCTTAAGATACTACATGCTTAACAAGAGCCTAGTTGATGCTGACACTGCTGGTCCCTGGAGCTCTCTTTGAGTAGCAGGCTTCTGGAAGGCTTGTGTCACTAAGCACAGAGAAGCCTCACTTATCAAATCTGCACCAAAACAGGAAAAATAATGTGAAGAATAACGTGATGCACACATCAGAGCATGAGGCTTTGTCCCTGAGGTTGCGCTCCAGATGGCTTCCTAAGATGGGATAGGCTGATCTTGTGCGTGGGGGTCCCGAGGCTTGCACCATGGGAGAGAGAGGACCTCAGAGGCTGGGAGACAGGCATAGACAGAACAGTGACATCCTGCTGCTTTTGAATTTGCACATTCTGTAGAATAATAACAGCAGTAAACTGTTACACAATATCTATTCTCAGCATCTTGAAGCCCTTTCACATATTGTTACTTCCATTAATGGGGCCCTTTGCTGCTATTTCTACTTTTCTCTTCAGCTATCAACAATATGGCTTTCCACACCTCCATCAGACAGTGGCCAGATGAAATAAAATGTGCCAGAATGAAAACTTGTTCATTTGTCTACTTTTTGCCAAGACTAGACAGGCAGGAAATTGAATGTATTTTTACAGAAAAGGTTTTCAAAACTTTTTCCCCTCTGTGGCTCATTTAGGTAAACTAAAAGGCATAAGACCCATCTAAAACATGGGTTCCCGCTTTTTATTAGAGAAAGAACATAGTACTTTAAAAAAAATACATAAAATAATAAAAAGGAAAGACAAAGATAATGAAGGTTGTACGTGGTACCAAATTTTTGTATGCCATAATAACACACGAGTAGATCACTACTAAGTAGGTTTTAGTGACATATAGGAAACATTAAAATCTACAGAAATTTGCATTATTTTCTTTTGAAAAGGATCATTTCACAGCCTTTCAGGGGGAACCCATTGCCCACAGGAACTCATGCATTCCATGCTTTGAGGATCACTAGGTCTAAGAAGCCTTCCTTGGAGGTTCTAGCCTCCAACCCTTATTTTAATAAAAGAAGCTCCACTTTAATCTGTTTCTATGTCAGACTACCACACAACATTGGGCTTAAAGAAAGGTTTCCAGGGCTAAAGCAGACTTTGAGGATCACTAATTCTGAGTTAAATTTCTGTGTATTATCTCTGGATTTGACTTATTCACGCTGGACTATCACTCATAAATATACATAATACAGAGTTAACTATTTAAATTTATAAAGAGAGTATTTTCCTTTTTTATGAGTAAAACATGCTGCCAACTACTTGGACCACATACTGATCCATAAATACTGACAGCTTTGTATTTGGGAATAATAAATACACAGTAATGAAGCATCTCAAAAGGGAAGAGCCACAGGTAATCTGAGAGATTAGGCATTCATGTTAGTTTAGGCTCTGATCATTGTTTTTAATCACAATTTCATTGCAGTGCATCTATAAATCCATGTCCAGAAGTATGAAGTGGTTCTATAGTAAGAATGAGATGCTATAGATAATGGGACTAAATAAGGCACTATAGGTAATGACACAGATTCAAGTCTTATTGTTGATGGGAAGAGGCCAATAATGGATGACATAATATACTAGAGCAATGAGAATTATTGAATGTTTTCTAGACTTACTTGTATAATTGACCATAACAGCAAACAAAAAACAGGTTCTGATAGCAAAATGATATACAGTACTAACAAAGGTGAATCTTGAGGTGAACCTTCTCTTTATAAGTTTAAATAGTTTACCCCCAACCTTTTCCCATAGTAGAACAGCCTAAAAAGTATCTTTCGGTAGAATGCTAGTGCTTATGAGGTTTTCTTAAGATATCATTTTTCAATTAAAATTTATTTCACAAAACACTCACATCCTTGCCAGCCTTCAGGGTGAGAGTTGATTCAGGCTGTGTCCAACGGCAATGATGAGTGAACTTCTCACCCTCAGAATCACAAGAGTATTCCTGAGATGTTTTATCAGAGTGATACCAACTTCATTATTAGGATATTGAGTCCCTATTTGCTATATTCAATGTCCTTTCAAGCCCTAACTTTGTCCAGGTTGAAGGCAAAGATCCAAATAATCACACTTCTCTTTGATAACTGAAACTGGGAGAACTGGGACTGTCTCAAGAGTCCTACATGACTGTAGGTTGCAAGTACTGTGGTTGCATCTCCAAATATTAACCAATCCCACCTGACCATTCAATGGGGTCTCCTGAACCACGATCCTCATGTCTCCAGTGAAGGAAATGTGCAAAGGGGATTCAAAAATCCCTTTTGGAGGAGTAGGAAACTTCTGCTTTCCTTCCTTTCATAACATTTGCAATAGAACAAAGGCTTTTTTAGAATGGAGCAACCAGATCCTTTTTTGGGGGAATCAGCTTAAATGTCCATTCTTCTCATACTACTTTTATCTATATGATCCTGTTCTTTTCTGTTGTGGATTGAATCATGTCCCTCAAAAAGATAATAAATTCAAGTTCTAATCTGAGGTCTTGTGGACGTGACCTTATTCAGTATTAGAATTTTTGCAGAAGTTACAACAAGGTCATACTGAGTTAGGGTGCCCTCTAAATCCAATGTGGAGAAATTTGGACACAGAGGCAGACACACAGGGAGAATACCACGTGACAGTGGAGGAAGAGGATGCATTTATGCTGCCACAAGCCAAGGAACACCAAGGATTGTCAGCAGCCACCAGAAGCTAGGAGAAAGGCATGGCACGTCACTCCCTCTGAGTCCCCAAAAGGAGCCAAGACTGCTAATACTCTGATCTCAGACTTCTGGCCTGAGCAGTGAGAGAATAAGGTTCTGTTGTTTCAAGCTACCCAGCTTGTGGTATTTTGTTACAGAAGCACAAGGAATCAAGTCCATTTTCTCTCTCAGCACTTGTGATAATTTGATTTTCTCTTTACTTAGTGGTTGTTTCACACCTATGTCCCCATCAGACTGTAAGCTTAAAGAGACCTGGATCTGGTCTGTCTTCACCACTGTTGATTCATTACCAGTACAGTTCCTGGCCCATGGTCACTGAATAAACGTTTGTTGAGAGAATGAATGTGCTTAACCAGAAGTACAATTGACCTATTAGGCCAAGTTCAAGGTTCCTAACAGCTCAGCTGTGAAGGATACCTCTCCTTTCAGTCCTCTGTTACATATGTCCCTGATAGATGTGTTATTTGTGTCTCCTCCTGACCCTCAAGTTTGTTTGAGGGCAGGACCCTTTTTTGTACATCTGTAGAGCTTCGTAGTACCTAAATACTACTTTGCATGTATAATAAAGTTTCAATAAATATTCATTAAATAAAGAAATAAATGAAATGACTAAGTTTTCTGAGATGTTACAACTAGATTGAAGATATTTAGCTCATTATTTAATAATAAAACTATGGTTAATTATGGTGTCCTGTGTGAAAACGGTTATAGTTTGTTTTTTAATTAATATAAGCATATATGTGCATTATCAGTATACACAATTTGTGGTATGAGTGTTTTGCTTCCCTGCACACAGACCATGGAAATCCTGAGAAACAAACTACCACTCCAGAGCAAGTGCCTAACACAGAGACTTTTAATCCTTAAAGTTTTTCTATAACTAAGTAATGTTTTTTTCAAATGCAATAACACCGATATGCAGACATATTGATTGTCCACTCACAAAGCCATTACTCAATATCATTACAACATGCCTCTTTGAATGTCATTAAAAACCGATGTCTCATTTTTCTAGGACAAGTTGGCTGAAGTTCTGCTTGAAAACTGGTAATAGAAAATACAATTTCTCAACCCCCTTTGGCCTTTTAAGTCTGTTCTACAACCTTGCCAGTTCACTTTCAAAGTCAAGGGACGCATCTTGCAAAACCATGACATCTTTTGAGTAACTCCTTCTGTTCTTAACACATATTCCCAGGAGCTTAATAAATATTGTTTTTGCAACTTGTTTAGTGGCAAAATAATGAGTCCTTGGTGTATGCTTATCCTCTGCTTTGCTATTAGAGAAGATATATTCAGACTGCTTTAAACAAAACTCAATTCAAGGGCAGGGAACAGTCCTAAAACCTGTTAAAATTCAAATATTTGGTCACTATATGTGCAGCATGTGTGTTCTAGAAAGTCCTATTATTTTAAAATATAAATTGAATCTTGTTGAGAAATTAATGTCATCTAAATATATTAATAACTGAAATGCTCCCAAGTTTGCAAAAAGCCCTCAACGAAACTGTGACCTTGTATAGACAAGGGCCTATGGAGGGACATTTTTAAACCATCTCTTTTTTTATTTCCTCATGAGATCTACAATGTAAGTGCATTAAAGCTGATGAATGAATTGCAGTGCAACTTTTCCTGCCTCTTTTGCCTTTCATTTGTCTATATTTCAAGCTTCACTGAAGTGATAGATTTTGGGCTTTACCACATCGTCCTCTGATTGCTTCCCTTGGTTCCTCCTTTTCCTAGTGAATATTTGTTTTACTGGTGGAAAACTCTACATCTTTGTATCTTGGCATTTTACTTTCACATTATCTCATAGATTTTATTTCAAGTTGCTATAAAGTTATCAACTTTTATTTTTAACTAATATTGTTTTTAACAATTAGAAAATTGTTGACCAGGTAATTCCAGCACTTTGGGAAGCTGAAGCAGGAGGATCACGTGAGCCCAGGAGCTCGAGACCAGCCTGGGCAATGCAAGGAGACTCTGTCTCTACAAAATATAAAAATACATTAGCCAGGTGTGGCGGTGCATGCCTGGGGTCCAGTTACTCAGGAAGCTGAGGTGGGAGGATCACTTGAGCTGGAGAGGTTGAGGCTGCAGTGAGCAGTGATCGCACCACTGCACTCCAGTCTGGGTGACAGAGTGAGACCCTACCTTGAAAAAAAGGGAAAAAAAAGGATTTTGCTGGCAAGACGGCTGAATAGGAATAGCTCCATTCTGCAGCTCCCAGTGAGATCAATGCAGAAGGCAGGTGATTTCTGCATTTCCGACAGAGGTACCTGGTTCATCTCACTGGGACTGGTTGGACGGTGGGTGCAGCCCATGGAGGGTAAGCAGAAGCAGGGTGGGGCATTGCCTTGCCCAGGAAGTTCAAGGGGTCCCTCTCCTAACCAAGTGAAGCCGTCAGGGACTGTGCCATAAGAACAGTGCACTCTGGTCCAGACTTTTCCCACAGTCTTTGCAACCCACAGACCAGGAGATTTCAAGCGGTGCCTACGCCACCAGTGCCCAGGGTGTCAAGCACAAAACTGGGCGGTCATTTGGGCAGACACCAAGCTAGCTGCAGGAGTTTTTATTTTCATACCCCTGTGGTGCCTGGAACACCAATGAGACAGAACCGTTCACTCCCCTGGATAGGGGGCAGAATCCAGGGAGCCAAGTGGTCTGGCTCGGCGGGTCCCACACCCACGGAGCCCAGCAAGCTAAGATCCCCTGGCTTTAAACTCTCGCTGCCAGCACAGCAATCTGAGGTCCACCTGAGACGCCCAGGCTTGGTGCGGGGAGGAGCATCCACCATTGCTGAGGCTTGAGTAGGCGGTTTTACCCTCACAGTGTAAACAAAGTTGCCTGGAAGATCGAACTGGGCACAGCCCACCACAGCTCACCAAGGCCGCTGTGGCCAGAGTGCCCCCTCTGGATTCCTCCTCTCTGGGCAAGGCATCTCTGAAAAAAAGGCAGTAGCACCAGTCAGGGACTTATAGATAAAACCCCCATCACCCTGGGACAGAGCACGTCAGGGAAGGAGTGGCTGTGGGTGCAGTTTCAGCAGATTTAAACGTTCCTGCCTGACAGCTCTGAAGAGAGCAACAGATCTCCCAGCACAGCGTTCAAGCTCTGTTAAAGATCAGACTGCATCCTTAAGTGGGTCCCTGACTCCCATGTCTCCTGATTGAGAGACACCTCCCAGTAGGGGCTGACAAACACCTCATAAAGGAGAGCTCCAGCTGGCATCTGGCAGGTACCCCTCTGGGACGAAGCTTCCAGAGGAAGGAACAGGCAGCAATCTTTGCTGTTCTGCAGTCTCAGCTGATGATACCCAGTCAAACAAGACCTGGAGTGGACGTCCAGCAAACTCCAGCAGACCTGCAGCAGAGGGGCCTGACCATTAGAAGGAAAATTAACAAATAGAAAGGAATAGCATCAACATCAACAAAAAGGACGTCCACTCAGAGACCCCATCCAAAGGTCACCAACATCAAAAACCAAAGGTAGATAAATCCACAAAGATGGGGAGAAACCAGTGCAAAAAGGCTGACAATTCCAAAAACCAGAACGTCTCTTCTCCTCCAAAGAATCACCACTCCTCACTAGCAAGGTAATAAAACTGGACAGAGAATGAGTTTCACAAATAGAATTAGGGTTCAGAAGGTGGGTAATAACAAACTCCTCCAAGCTAACGGAGCATGTTCTAACCCATGCAAGGAAGCTAAGAACCTTGAAAAAAGTTAGAGCAATTGCTAACTAGAATAACCAGTTTAGAGAAGAACATAAATGACCTGATGGAGCTGAAAAACACAGCAGGAGAACTTCGTGAAGCATACACAAGTATCAATAGCCAAATCAATCACGTGGAAGAAAGGATATCAGAGATTAAAGATCTACTTAATGAAATAAATTGAGAAGACAAGATTACAGAAAAAAGAATGAAAAGGAACGAACAAAGCCTCCAAGCAATATGGGACTATGTGAAAAGACCAAATCTATGTTTGACTGGTGTACCAGAAAGTGACGGGGAGCATGGAACCAAGTTTGGAAAACGCTCTTCAGGATATTATCTGGGAGAACTTCCCCAACCTAGCAAAACAGGCCAACATTTAAATTCAAGAAATACACAGAACACCACAAAGATACTCCTCGAGAAGATCAACCCCAAGACACATAATCATCAGATTCACCAAAGTTGAAATGAAGAAAAAAATGTTAAGGGCAGCCAGAGAGAAAGGTCAGGTTACCCACAAAGGAAGCCCATCAGACTAAGAGCAGATCTCTCTGCAGAAACCCTACAAGCCAGAAGAGAGTGGGGGCCAATATTCAACATTTTTAAAGAAAAGAATTTTCAACCCAGAATTTCATGTCCAGCCAAACTAAGCTTCATAAGTGAAGGAGAAATAAAATCCTTTACAGACAAGCAAATGCTGAGAGATTTTGTCAACAGCAGGCCTGCCTTACAAGAGCTCCTGAAGGAAGCAGTAAACATGGAAAGGAACAACAGGTACCAGCCACTGCAAAAACATACCAAATTTTAAAGTCCTTTGACACTATGAAAAACTGCATCAACTAACAGGCAAAATAACCAGCTAGCATCATAATGACAGGATCAAATTAACCTTAATTAAATTAACCTTAAATGTAGATGGGCTACATGCCCCAATTAAAAGACACAGACTGGCCAACTGTATAAAGAGTAAAGACCCATCAGTGTGCTATATTCAGGAGACCCAGCTCACATGCAAAGACACACATAGGCTCAAAATAAAGGGATGGAGGAATATTTACTAAGCAAATGGAAAGCAAAGAAAAAAAAAAGCAGGGGTTGCAATCCTAGTCTCTGATAAAACAGACTTTAAACCAACAAAGATCAAAATAGACAAAGAAGGCCATTACATAATGGTAAAGGGATCAATGCAACAAGAAGAGCTAACTATCCTAAATATATATGCACCCAATACAGGAGCACCCAGATTCATAAAGCAAGTTTTAGAGACCTACAAAGAGACTTAGACTCCCACACAATAATAGTGGGAAACTTTAATGCTCCACTGTCAATATTAGACAGATCAATGAGACAGAAAATTAACGAGGATACTCAGAACTTGAACTCAGTTCTGGATCAAGTGGTCCTAATAGATACCTACAGAACTCTCCACCCCAAATCAACAGAATATACATTCTTCTCAGCACCACATCGCACTTATTCTAAAATTCACCACATAGTTGGAAGTAAAACACTCCTCAGCAAATGCAAAAGAACGGAAATCATAACAGTCTCTTGGACCACAGTGCAGTCAAATTAGAACTCAGGATTAAGAAACTCACTCAAAACTACACAACTACATGGAAACTGAACCTGTTCCTGAATGACTACTGGGTAAATAATGAAATGAAGGGCAAAATAAAGAAGTTCTTTGAAACCAATGACAACAAATACACAATGTACCAGAATCTCTGGGACACATCTAAAGCAGTGTTAAGAGGAAAATTTATAGCACTAGATGCCCAAAAAAGAAAGCAGGAAAGGTCTAAAATCGACACCCTAGCATCACAATTAAAAGAACTAGAGAAGCAAGAGCAAACAAATTCAAAAGCTAGCAGAAGACAGTAAATAACTAGGATCAGAGCAGAACTGAAGAGGAGAGAGACATGAAAAACCCTTCAAAAAAATCAGTGAATCCAGGAGCTGGTTTTTTGAAGAGATTGACAAAATAGATAGACCACTAGTCAGACAATAAAGGAGAGAAGAATCTAATAGATGCAATAAAAAATGATAAAGGGGGTATCACCACTGATCCCACAGAAATACAAACTACCATCAGAGAGAATACTTAAACAATTCTACACAAATAAACTAGAAAATCTAGAAGAAATGGATAAATTCCTGGACACATACACCCTCCCAAGTCTAAACCAGGAAGAAGTTGAATCCCTGAATAGACCAATAACAAGTTCTGAAATTCAGGTAGTAATTCATAGCCCACCAACAAAAAAAGTCCAGGACCAGACAGATTCACAGCCGAATTCTATCAGAGGTATAAAGAGGAGCTGGTAACATTCCTTCTGAAACTATTCCAATAGAAAAAGAGGGAATCCTCCCTAACTGATTGTGTGAGGCCAGCATCATCCTGATACCAAAACCTGGCAGAGACACAACAAAAAAAAAGAAAATTTCAGGCCAATATCCCTCATGAACATCGATGCGAAAATCCTCAATAAAATACTGGCAAGCGGAATCCAGCAGCGCATCAAAAAGCTTATCCGCCAGGATCAAGTCGGCTTCATCCCTGGGATGCAAGGCTGGTTCAACATACAAAAATCAATAAACCATCATTCTCAGCAAATTATCACAAGAACTGAAAACCAAACACTGCATGTTCTCACTTATAAGTGGGAGTTGAACAACGAGAACACATGGACACAAGAAGGGGAACATCACACACCGCGGCCTCTCGGGGGTTGGGGGGTCTAGGGGAGGGATAGCATTAGGAGAAATACCTAATGTAGATAACGGGTTGATGGGTGCAGCAAACCACAATGCGATGTGTATACCTACCTAACAAACCTGCACGTTCTGCACATGTACCCCAGAACTTAAAGTATAATAATAAAAGGCGCTGCCTCAGGATGTAAAGTGTAACAAGGGGGCTGGGGTGGGCAGCGTGGGCCTCTGAGACCTTTGGTTGCGGGTGTCCGCAGCTCACCCCGCAGCCGGCTCCACAATGGTCCGCTCCGTTTGCTGCGTGCGGATTCCGGTTCCAGACTGAAGGCTGCGTGTTCTCTGCCGCTTATTGTGGCCCCGAAAGGCCAAGTTTATTGTGGCAACCGCCAGAGCAGCCTTCGCGCTATGGAGGAGCCTGGGGCTACCCCTCAGAGGTATTTGGGGCTGGTCCTGGAGGAGCTAAGCAGGGTTGTGGCAGCACTGCCTGAAAGTGTGAGACCAGACTCTAATCCTTATGGTTTTCCATAGGAGTTGGTGATATGTGCAGCTGTTGATGGATTTTTTTGCTGTTCTCTTTTTTTTGTGTGGAGAAGTTTTAGATCGGTTAGGAGTCGGCTTTATGTGGGAAGAGAAAAAAAAGCTTGCTGTAACGTTTTCTGGACTAACTGAAGAAAAATGTAAACTACTTGAAAAATTTAGCCATGTTCAAAAAGAGTATGAAGGCTATAAATTAGAGTCATCTTTAAAGGATGCCAGCTTTGAGAAGGAGGCAACCTGTGAAAAGCTAAACAGGTCCAATTCTGAACTTGAGGATGAAATACTCTGTCTAGAAAAAGAGTTAAAATAAGAGAAATCTAAACATTCTGAACAAGGTGAATTGATGGTGGATATTTGCAAAAGGATACAGTCTCTAGAAGATGAGTCAAAATCCCTCAAATCACAAGTAGCTGAAGCCAAAATGAACTTCACAATATTTCAAATGAATGAAGAACGACTGAAGATAGCAATAAGAGATGCTTTGAATGAAAATTCTCAACTTTAGGAAAACGAGAAACAGCTTTTGCAGGAAGTTGAGGTATGGAAAGAACAAGTGAGTGAACTTAATAAACAGAAAATAACATTTGAAGACTCCAAAGTACACGCAGAACAAGTTCTAAATGATAAAGAAAATCACATCAAGACTGACTGAATGCTTGCTAAAAATGAAAGATCAGGCTGCTATGCTTGGAGAAGACATAACGGATGATGGTAACTTGGAATTAGAAATGAACAGTGAATCGGCAAATGGTTCTTACTTAGATAATCCTCCAAAAGGAACTTTGAAGAAACCGATTTATGCTGCTAAGTTAAATGCTTCTTTAAAAACCTTAGAAGGAGAAAGAAACCAAATTTATAGTCAGTTATCTGAAGTTGATAAAACAAAGGAAGAGCTTACAGAGCATATTAAAAATCTTCAGACTGAACAAGCATCTTTGCAGTCAGAAAACACATTTTGAAAGTGAGAATCAGAAGCTTCAACAAAAACTTAAAGTAATGATTGAATTATATCAAGAAAATGAAATGAAACTCCAGAGGAAATTAACAGTAGAGGAAAATTACCGGTTAGAGAAGGAAGAGAAACTTTCTAAAGTACATGAAAAGATTAGCCATGCCACTGAAGAGTTGGAGACCTATAGAAAGTGAGCCAAAGATCTTGAAGAAGAGTCGGAGATAACTATTCATTCTTATCAAGGATGGATTATTTCCCATGAGAAAAAAAGCACATAATAATTGGTTGGCAGCTTGGACTGCTGAAAGAAACCTCAATGATTTAAGGAAAGAAAGTGCTCACAACAGACAAAAATTAACTGAAGCAGAGTTTAAATTTGAACTTTTAGAAAAAGATCCTTATGCACTTGATGTTCCAAATACAGCATTTGGCAGAGAGCATTCCCCATATGGTCCCTCACCATTGGGTCGGCCTTCATCCAAAACAAGAGCTTTTCTCTATCCTCCAACTTTGTTGGAGGGCCCACTCAGACTCTCATCTTTGCTAACAGGAGGAGGAGGAAGAGGCTCAAGAGGTCCAGGGAATCCTCTGGACCATCAGATTACCAATGAAAGAGGAGAATCAAGATGTGATAGGTTAACCAATCCTCACAGGGCTTCTTCTGACACTGGGTCCCTGTCACCTCCACGGGAACAGGACCATAGGATGATGTTTCTTCCACAGGACAATCATATCCTGATTCAGCTCTTCCTCCACAAAGGCAAGACAGATTTTATTCTAATTCTGGCACGCTGTCTGGACCAGCAGAACTCAGAAGGTTTAATATGACCTCTTTGGATAAAGTGGATGGGTCAATGCTTTCAGAAATGGAATCCAGTAGAAATGATACCAAAGATGACCTTGGTAATTTAAATGTGCCTGATTCATCTCTCCCCGCTGAAAATGAAGCAGCTGGCCCTCACTTTTTTCCTCCACCTCTTGCTCCAATCAGAGGTCCATTGTTTCCGGGGATACAAAGGGCCTGTTCATGAGAAGAGGACCTCCTTTCCCCCCACCTCCTCTAGGAACCATGTTTGGAGCTTCTCAAGATTATTTTCCACCAAGAGATTTCCCAGATCCACCACATGCACCGTTTGCAATGAGAAATGTCTATCCACCCAGGGGTTTCCTCCTTACCTTCTCCCAAGACCTGGATTTTTCCCGCTAAGCCCCACATTCTGAAGGTAGAAGTGAGTCCCCTGCAGGGCTGATTCTGCCTTCAAATGAGCCTGCTACTGAACATCCAGAACCACAGCAAGAAACCTGACAATATTTTTGCTCTCTTCAAAAGTAATTTTGACTGATCTCATTTTCAGTTTAAGTACCTGCTGTTACTTAAATGATTACACTTTTGCTCACACTGAAGCTTAATGGAATTATAGTTCTCAGGATAGTGTTTTCTAAATAAAGATGATTTAAATATGAATCTTATGAGTAAATTATTTCCATTTTATTTTATTCTGGATAGTATAACTATTTTAATTTGATAAACTAATCCATGATTATATAAACAATAATGGGAGTTTTATATATGTAATCTTGCAGGTAGGGAGGCTTTAAATTATAAAGGTTGTGTCTTTATGCCAAGAACTGTATTTACTGTGGTTGTAGACAAATGTGAAAGCAATTTTATGCTTAATTAAATAAATTTTAATTGATTTTTTTAAAAAAAAAGAAAATGGTTAATCTATCATTTAGGTGCATCATCAGCGGTTTAACCATTCTCACTTACTGAACATTGGGTTGTTTAAAAAGTGTTGTTATTTTTGAATCATGGTTCAATGAACAATTTTGGACACATAACTTTTTTTCTGATGAGTTATTTCCTAAGGATCCAGCTCAGAAACTCAGCACATAAACCTAATAAGAAAAAAACAAAGTGGCTAATCCCTTATCCCAATAAAAATGTTGTATTTATGTTTGGATTTAGATGCCTTTCAGTGGTCATACCTTCACCTAACTTTTATGGATTCTACTTTTAACATGTAGAGTGACTGCTTAAATCACCTAACCTCACTGAGTTTTAAGTTCCTTTTTATTCAACAAGACTGGATTGTGTGTTCCAGCTCCTCAAACGTAGTTACCAACCACCATCCTAGAGAAGTGAATTCACATGAGGCCTATCCAGAAGAACAATCTCCCTTTCAGTGTCCTCATGCATGCAGTGACCAGAGACCAACCTTGATAAATTATGGAAAAAGTACAGCACATTCTGGAAGAGCGATGAAAGATCCAGATCATCTGGTGCTGGATAAGAATATTAATGGACAGGCTGGGCGCAGTGGCTCACGCCTGTAATCCTAGCACTTTGGGAGGCCGAAGCGGGTGGAACATGAGGTCAGGAGATCGACCATCCTGGCTAACATGGTGAAACCCCGTCTCTACTAAAAATACAAAAAATTAGCCAGGCATGGTGGCGGGCGCCTGTAGTCCCAGCTACACGGGAGGCTGAGGCAGGAGAATGGCTTGAACCCAGGAGGCAGAGCTTGTAGTGAGCCCAGATGGCGCCACTGCACTTCAGCCTGGGCGACAGAGTGAGACTCCGTCTCAAAAAAAAAAAAAAAAGAATATTAATGGACAAAAAGATTAATGAAAGAGCATATTGAAGCATCCAATTACCTGGTGTCTGCTCAAATGAGGAATCAGCGAGATAGATCAGTTAGCAGTCAAGATTTATAAAAGAGATGATGGCCTTGGGAGGGGCTGCCCTACTCAACTTTTTAATGGCTAGAAGCTATTAAGGGCTAAGCCAGAACCCTTCAGTAGGGTTCAGTGAGGATCCCAATTTGGGGTCCAAAAGTAAATGACAACTCCCAGGAACCATTAAGAATAAAAATGATGGAGCGTTACTGAGAATTTATATTATCTAAGTCTGAGGAAAATTAATGTTAAGGAAGCTTTGCAAAAGTCTAATATTTACACCGAATTCCAGGGCACCATGCTCTAAGACAAAGCACTCTGGTCCTGCCCCTCTCCTTTCCTCATGTTTTTTGGTTCTTGGGATCCTTAAGGGTCAACGTTATTCTTAAAATACAGAGCATCCTGGAAACCAAAAAAGTGGAAGATATTCAAATTCTAATGAATGTACTGGCAGTATTGTAGATCATGGAGTATAACATAAAGACAAGAATCCCCAGCCTCTTCCACCATACTTTACTGAAGACCTTATTACAGGACATGGGATGTAATGGTAAGGAGAAAAGATAGAATTTTGAGAAGTCTGGGAAGACAATGTATGATAACATCTGGAGAAGCTCTGCATAAGTTACTTTTGTTCAGGCTTAAGAAAAATTCTGGCTTGCCCCCGCACTGTCATCAGGTATCATGAAAGTAAATAAAACCTTTAAAGATTCTTCAAGCCAGACAGACTTCTATCTTCTCTATACTATCCTGTGATCCTAAACTCTTAACAGTTACTACGTATAATTTCCCTACATTTGCTACTAGTATTTTATCATATGCAATATTACACTCAATATTTCAAAAGCGGATGATTCATCTCCCAAAGAGACTGCAAAATTCTGAGTTAAGATTTGAGAATACTATTTTAGACAAGATTTAGTCAGATTTTAGAGAGTTAGAAACCTCTAACAATTCTCTAACAATACTGCTTCTCCTTTTGTGTATTAAGGAATTTTTGTCTATCAGAGATAATACGAGGTAGACCAGAAGATAACTTGCCTTCAAAACATCTGGAATGTAAAATGGCAACAGTAGTATTTGGGGACTTCGTAGGGGATGGCCAATATACACCCATTCTTAGAGGTACTGATGATATAATGTATAAGACAAAATCAAGTGGTCTCCATCACCATATAATGTTTAAAATGGCAAAGAGGGAGCAGAACAAACACCCTTTGCAAATCTCTTCATAGAATCTACCGTAATAAACTTGTACTTGCTTAAAGTGTGTCTCTTCAGTGGTCTTATTACCACTACTTTGGGGAAAATGAGGCTGCCTAAAAGATTAACAGACATTATATTTTACATATCTGTGGCAGAGAAAACACTATGTATTTACCAAACCACTTCTTTCCTTCCCAGTCACTTGGGAAGAGGTCATTTCTTTGTCCCCTTTCATCTAATTGAGGTTCTGTGACTACTTCTAGACAGGCAATGTGAGCAGAAGGTATGAACACCACGTATAGGCCTGGTCTTTAAAAATCCCTCAGATATGATCTTCTTCTCTCATCTCTTTCATGGACAAACTAGAGGCCATGTAATAAGGATGGTGGGGTTCCAAACTGAAAGAGCCTGGATTTCTGATTTACTGTTTTGAGAAGAGTTCACCAGGGAAACAGCCTGGAAATATGCACAGGAAAATATGCACAGGACCCTGTGTGAGCAAGATATAAAGATCTATTACTTGGTGCCATTAAGGTGAGAGTATTGTGCTTATAGTACCCAGCATTAATTACCCTCACTACTACAACTTCTTTGTATCCATCATGTGGAAAAGTAGAGTATTTAATAAATGATTATTGAGTTTATTACATTTTTTTATATCCCAATCATTGCTAATTCTACGTTACCTCATTTCAAGGTAAAGGTGACCAAGGGCTAAAGTAGTGCTACCCAAACCAAGCCAGACATCAAAATCACGCAAAACTGTTTGAAAATACAACTTTAAAGATGCCATTCACATAGATATTCATTCAGTGGGTTTTCAAATGGAACTCTGGAATCTACAGTCTTTAACAAGGCTTCCCAAGTTATTCTGATATACAGCAGGCAAATCTGAGAACCACTGGACAAGAAGAAAATAAAGGCTATATGTTTCAACACCAAGGACAATGCCTTAAACATAGAATGTATTCAATAAAAGCTTGTAGAAAGGTAGGTTTGCGAACAGGCACAGGGACTAGCCTCGAGCAAATTAATAAGGGCAGCAATGTTTTTCACCGGAACCATTATTCCCCCTATTTATTTCTTCTGGGGCTCTGTGTTTCCTTTCTCCTATCAAAATCTATTCTAAGGTTGGAGGTTGGGGGTATCCCTTGCCTACTCCATACAGCAAGGAATAAAATTAGTATTTCTCAAACTATCTGTGACAACAGACCCATTGTAGGCCAGTACTTTTGTAAAATGCAATAAAAATTAATTTCTAGAAAATGAAATTTTAAAATCACAGACATTCAAAATACAAATTCCAATTTTTTTATTATTAACTGTAAGAAATTTAAAATTAAATCTCAATAAATAAAATTAAAGCAAACATAAGATAGAAAAAATAAGCATTATGGATTGGCCCAGTCTGCAAACTATATACACTTTGCCAAACACGGGCATAAATTACTAAGAAGCAAAATCTTCCATCCGTAAACATTTCCATTTCCATTGACAATATATGTGAGGGAAAGGAGGGATGCTTTTGTTTTAGAATGCCAGGCATCAGCTAACAAGTGACAAATATGTATTGAGATTGAGATCTCCCCAGGCCCTCAGTAGTCAGCAAGAACATGTTGAGGCCTCTGTTCTTGACTAAAAAATTGGCCAGTGCATGGGCAACATGCATAGGTCCTGGATGAAAAAAATATCAGCAGCAGAAATTTAAGAGAATTTTTACAGCTAGGCCACAGTAAATTCTCAAGCCCTTCATCAGAAGCCACTGTGGGTCTTCATTTATGCCTTTGTTTTTATTAAATTGGATGTGATCTTAAGATTCTTCTGTCAAAATTCCACTAGCATGTGAAGACACCAAAAGTCTAAAATGTGGAGAATTTTAAAACGTAAAATTAACCCAAGTTAAGCTATTCCATTATTAAGCAATAGCAGATATATTTGTTATTATACGAGAAGAAAGTTAACGGGGAGCTAAGATTGATGTTACTGATAAGAAACAGAAACAAGACTTTAAAATTAAATAAATGAATTATTTATTTCATAAGAACCAATTGACAGTTTCTCGATAAAGATTGTAAGATGTCTTAAAACATTAGATGTATGGAGATAACATTTGTAACTTTAACAATTTACATGATGAGAAAAATCAAGGAATTTTATTGTTTATTGGCAGAGTTCTAGAATTACAATTCCATCATTCTGTTTTGGGGACCTTTCTCTTGAAGTAAATTGATAATAGGGCTTGAAATAGTACACCTCAGCATTTTGTTTATAAAATTGTGGAATAGATAAGGTTTGTATTGTAACTGAACCCAGGTTCAGCTGCTTGCTGCTCTAAAGCTAGACATAAGAGAGAAAGGTTGGTGGGAGGAAAAGCAATTTTAATCAGAGAAGCAGCAAACCAAGAAGATGGTGAACAATAGTCACAAGGACCATCTTAAATTTTAAAATTTACCATAGAGTATTCAAAGGAAAACTTGGTATGGGAGGCATGCAGGAGGGGTGCAGGGGGCGGGGTCTGTGTGTCTTGTTCCAATGGCTATCTCAGATAGCTACCCATCTGGAGGTCTAGTTGGTATTATTTTGAATTCAGCCCAGTGGTGGTGGACTAATTGTTAGTGACTCCTCACTAAGCAGGAGGATTCTGCACTCAGGGCTCCATGCATGGTTTATTTCAAGATTGGCCTCTGGAATTTCTCAAGCAAGAACAGAATTAAATAAGCAGGCATTGCCAGAGGGGAGTGTCTGGAAAGGAAAGGAATGAAGAGATGAAAAGAAAGTGGGTGGTTAAACTATATTTTTAAAACTGAGTTTCCCAGTTATAGTATGTTTCTCATGCTCCCCCCATTTTAGCACCCCTGACAGAATTTAGTAATCTCCTCATCTTGTCCTCTACTTCAGGTCCCCTATCTGTCCTTGTACTCTCTAGGGTTTCCTTTTCTTCCTCACGACCTTCCTTCCCT
Organism: Pongo abelii; assembly: GCF_028885655.2. Lineage (NCBI taxonomy): Eukaryota > Metazoa > Chordata > Mammalia > Primates > Hominidae > Pongo > Pongo abelii. The sequence goes on from NC_071998.2 coordinate 30,426,686, forward strand.
GCAATTTTATAAGCTATTCCTATCCCAGTGATTTAGTTTCAGCTTATAAAACTGTCTTTGCCATTGTAATCAAATTGAAGGGCCTCTGCTTCATGGTTGGATTCTGTGACCAGGAGACTCTTACAAGTAGTTGGCCAGGTCTCTGTTAGGAAAGTAAAAAAGAACAATGGAGGCAATTATCCCATTGATTTCAGCTATAAATCCTATTTTGCCTGAATTGTCTGAACGATGAGTATTCTGTGAAAATGCTGCTCTCTAGTGCAATAGAACTGCAAATAATGCACATCTATTTCTTATAATCTCATCCAACATACCCACAGAGATTCAGATCTAACAAAACAGATGTGATTTGGTTATTGAATCATAATATAAATATGGGGAAGAGGAGGGAAATTTCAAGCCTGAGAACACTGTAGTAGGAGTAAGTATGCTGTGTTTAAGAGGTCACAGATAAAATTAATATTACCAATCCATCAATAGGCAATTACTAATAGCTTACTACACACACAGGAATAAAATGTGAAGGCAGAGGAAGTGTAAAATGGAGCCGCCAACTCTAAGGAGTTGTTTGCAATTTGGTCTGGTAGAAAGCTATGAAATAAGGAAGTACATGATTGAGAGCTAGAGAATGTGGCACAGGCTCTGAACCCGGACCGTTCAATGTAGTAAGCTCTGGCCACACTGGGCACTTGCAATGTGGCTTGTCCAAACTGACATGTGCTTTAAGTATAAAATATAATCCAGATTTCTAAGACTTCAAAAAAAATGGAAATATCTCATTAATAATTTTAGGTTTATTACAGGTAGAAATGATAGATTAAATAAACTATATTGTCGAAATTCATTTGATCTGTTTCTACAGTATAACAAACTTACTTATGTGGTTTGCATTTTATTTCTACTGGATAACATGGCTTTAAAAATGGTATTTTAGAGGAAGGACAGCTTGGTAGAGAATGGACTAATCTGGATCCCTGGAAGAAATGGACCTTGAATGGGTCTTGATGACTTGGAGAGGCAGAGAGAGAAAAAGAAAAGTCAAATATAGGGAATTGGTTGATAAAATGAAGGTGAGGGGAGAAGGAGCAGAGGGAGGAGAAGATCCAGTTTGAGGGATATTACAGAGAGCAGCCTGAGAAAGAAGAAAAGAAAGGAGAGAAAAAATGCAAGGAAAGTAACCCTTTAAAGCCAGTCAGAAGTTTCTGGGTTCCTCAGCAGCCAGAAAAGAAGCCGTTGAAAAGATCTGAGTAACGGAGATTCTGGACGAAAACTGAAGTTATGGAAGGGAAGTTTAGACATGGGTTATTAAACTCTTTAGCGCATTAGAAGTTTCTTATGTAATCACTAAATTCAGATCCTGAAATAATGCCACAAGAACTATACAGCTCAGCCACCCAATTCAATAAGAAGTTACAGCACAGTCTCACACACATCCAATTAACCTTGGCCTTTAGTCAACATCTGGGTTTTTTTTGTCATTTTCAAATACTATCACCCAGAGGTGCTATGATTTATATTGGGGAGGGGATTAAAAGAAAATAAGTAAGTAGGTGATAAGAAAAAGCTTTCAGATGATTCCATCTGAATTAACAGCCCTCTTTAGTTGTCTAGGAAAGAGGATGCTTTTTCTTGAAAGTGCTTTGAAATGATGATGTGCTTGTTAGTAAACATCAATTATTTTCAAATGGTAATATTTGCAAGTTTGTCTTCCTCTAGCTCACCCTTTATGTTGGTCCAGAATATGATTGTCACAAATATCTGGGTGAGAAAGACTATGAAATGTGGTCATAAAGTAAGTGATTATTTCTAAACTCATCTTTGTCACATCGTAATGCTTCACAAAGCACCTTTCCCTGGGCTACAATTCATTTTAATTGATCCCATCAGCACTATATCTGTATCCTGAGTGACTTCACAATACCCTCTATTTCAAGAGAAACCAATCAGGTTATGGGTTTGTTAGTAATAAAAATTACCAAGGAGCAGTTTGTGGATGGTAAAAGCAATGCAAATTCAAAAGAGAAGTAATAAGAGAAATAATGAGCATCCTCCTCACTTCTTGGAAGTGAACAATTCCAAGCTCCCTGAAGCAACACTTAACCTATCATATTAAACAGTAGTGGACAAATATGAGAAATGCTGATGTCAGCTTTCAGAATCTGTTGGCATCAAAACATCACTTAAGTTAAGTTCTCCAAAGTATTCTCTGTCAAGTTTCCTTCTACAGTATTCTTTTCCTACTAGGACAGAGCCTTAAACCCCAGAAGAATCATTTTGCTTGTGTGTTAATTATTTGTTTACTGGTTCATTCCAGAGTGTAGCTGGAAAAAGGGGGAAGTGTCATAAATAGTTTTTTATGGCCCATGGTTTTTCTACTACGTCACTATTTGTAGCGGTTTCCACTGCAGGATCTATTTGCAAAGCCTAGGAAATTAGCATTAAGCAAGCTGCTAGGAAGACTTCAACACTAACTAGGCCACATGCCTCACACATTTTTCCTCCACTCCAGCCTCCTCTGGAGGGCACTTGCTAAACCTTTGTGACACATAACAAAGCAAAGAAAGTGATAGAACAACAGAATTACACAGGCAGATCCTTGTTTCTTCTTCTCTCTCTAAAGAATTCCTTGGACTGAAAAGCAGTTTATTTTGGAGGAATGAGAAAGTGGTGATAGAATTAGAAGGGCCTGGGAGGGTTTCATTTTAGGAGACTGCTTTAGGCTGAAAAGAGATTTCATGAGTGTGATTTACCTGAGGTGACTTTTGGGGGCTCTTATAAAAAGGAAGTTCATGCTGAATGGGAGGTGGCTTCTGAGATGCAGATTCTGGTGAGCTAAGAGGGATCGGTAAAGAGGAGGCAGGAGTTAAGTAGTGTGAACTATGCAGTAGCAGGCTTCTTCCCCCCTTGCTTGGGGCAGGTCATCACAACCCTTCTCAATAAAGGGGTCCAGGAACCACTAGGAATGAATGGGCATTTGCACTTGAGGTGAAACCCATTTGTCATAACTGCTTGGACTTTAAGCTTAAAAATAAAAAGAACCACATATTTCCCTTTGCAACTTGATTTAGTTAATGTCATTTTGAGAAAGAAAGAAGACGTTGTCATCCCGTCACTTTTTTTTTTTTTTAATGAAGAGACTGGGACTCAGAGAAGTCAAGTGATTTTCCCAAAACCAGAAAACACAGAAGTAGCAGAGCTAAGATGACTACTCTGGTCTTCTGATTCCAAATTCCATATTCATTCTTCTAAGCGATTTCCCAAAACGGGAAGTGGGTTTATCTTCTATTTATGGGAAGTGATAGTGGTATTCTATTTAGAGAACTTATATAAAATCTTACCTTAAAATAAATAATATTTCAAAAAGTAACCTTAATTTAAAAAATAATCAAGAAAGTCTGGTATGTTTTCACAATTATACCAAATGACCTTGCTCTAAATACATCTACTTTCCAGCAAGCCAAAGCGAAACAATTTGAAATAAGTGGCATTTACTGACCACTCCCTAAAGTTCACACAAAAGAGGTAGTACTCTAACTTAAACATACAAGGTGAAGAAATAGCTTACTCAGCCTGTTGGGCTTCCTCTTCTACAATCTTGGGCAACTCCCTCTGTGTTAATCAAGCATTCTCAGGCCTTGGAGGGAGTTTTCTATTCTCAGTAAACTGAGATTGCAGTTGGGAAATTAAGAGGTATCTGTCCGGCACTTCATTCCCTTAAGGTCAGGATCTGTGCTTTTAATAGTGACAATTAGCTAACATATACAATTAAGCCATGCAAATGAAGTAAGAGAAAGCTAGAGGAGAAATTCAGGAGCCAGTTTCCTTTTCCAGACATCTTGTACAAATAGTGTTCAAAGGACTAATTCAAAAGATGGGATTCTTCGCTTGAACCTAGGAGGTGGAGTTTGCAGTGAGCGGAGATTGCTCCACTGCACTCCAGCCTGGGTGACAAAGTGAGACTCCATCAGAAAAAAAAAAAAAAAAAAAAAAAAAAGGATGGGATTCTTTTTTAAAAAATAAATTTTACTGCGTATTTTTAAGGTATACACGATGATGTTATAAGATGGATATAGATAGTGAAAAGGTAACTGTAGTGAAGCAAATTAACATAGTCATCATCTCACATAGTTACCTTTTATTTGTTTTGTTTTGATGGGATTTTTAAGATAGTAGAAAGGAATGGTAGACAATAGGATAAACATTTGAGGGAAAGTGGGGCTTTGTAGAACTCCTAAAATGACACGACGCACAAATGTCCCCATTACGTCTAAACGGTAACTCGTTCCTACTTCCAGGGACAGCTGAGGGACATCAATGTAAATTTCTAAATGACTTCCTGAACTTTTTATTTTTATTTTTATTTTTTGTATTTTTAGAGGAAATTATAATAACATCAAGCCACCTCTGGACCATATCGCTGCTGATATCATCAGCAAATGGCACTATTCCTAAATCCTAAGATTCACTTTTCCCTTCACATTTCAACATTTGTGAAACTGGATTGTACCTTACACCTGATTGTATATACAATGCAGTCTTTCCTTTTCTTTTGTCATTGCATCTTACGCCTGATTTCTCCTTGGAATTGAGTAAATATAATGCTTACATGTGTTAATAAGAATTGAGGTCAGTCGTAATTTTTGAAATATGCCACCAAATATAAGCCTTTCTACATATTGTTGACTTTGAAGTCATTTCTTTTTTTAACTACTAAACAATAACACTTTTTGTTGAGAAAAATTGCATATGAACAAGAGACCAAGCAGGTAGAGAGAAAAAAACTTTTAGTAATCAAGAGAATGTTACTGTGTCCCAAAGGCTAAAGTCACCTTACTATCAAGAGAGAAGGACAGGAGCAGAGAGAACCGGGTAAATTACGAATTGAAAATTCCACTGTTCATTTATGTTTATTTTTAATAATTCCATTTGTGTGAGTGTGTTAGATCACAAGGTCATAATGTTACTCTTCATACTGACTTCTCATGTAAATTTAAATAAGCTTTTATGCTAATGATTTATGGGGTAAGCTATTCATCTTTCTGACAGAGAGTTACCTACAAAGAAATAATTATTCTACCTCTGAGATGAAATGTCATGAAAGGAGTGGTTTCCAGATATTTTGATTTTTAAAAGCTTAAAGAATATATGTAATATAAAATTCTAAAGCAGGCAAAATTAATCCTTTTAGCAATCAAGATAGCAGCTACTTTTGGTGAGAAGGACAAGGTAGTGATAGAGAAGGGGCTCAGGGGTCTTTCCTGAAGACATTGAGGTGGGCAATGGTATTTTTCTTGATCTGGATGGTGATTAAACAGATGTGTTTACTTTGTGATAATTGACTAGGCTGTGCACCTATGAATTGCATACTTTTCCATATATGTACTGTATTCTTATATTTAAAAAGAAGTTTAAAAATAAATGCAACAGGTATAGGACTTCCTATATTACTCGACCAAAAAAATGGGTTCATTTTTCTTTCAGGTAAAACCTACTAGTGGCTTTAATATTATATTGACTAGGGGGTAAATGTTTACCCTAGGAATCTTAATCTTGATGTTCTCCAAAGTCATTATCTGTTCTTTCTGATTATCAGAATAGAGTATATCTCTATATAAATGACAAGTTCTGGTCATTCTCAAAAAATAACACTAAGCATGAAAATCAGAAATATTGATCTTGTGTTGTAATGATGTTTCTATTGATGTGAAATAGTTTCTAGTAGAGTTGCTGTCCTAACACACAAATGAAATTGCACTGCTTGGAAGACACAACTGTGAATGACTTGCTTCAGTAAGGAGTTTCCAACATGATGGTTTAGGGATAGAGGTGCTGGATTCCTCTGTCTCCAGTTACCCAGGTTATTGAGGACACGGAGGTCAATAAGTAATGCCCTCCTCCCACCCATAGCAAAAAACAGAGCGGGGTTCAGTGAATAGGTAGGGCTTTGGCCAGGGTGATGAGGAGACTTACATCCCTGGGAACCAGTCAGAATGGGGGCACTGAAAACAATGTTTTAAATTCTAGCACCCAGCAACATATATGTGAAGATTAAATTTACTCATGTGCTAAATTCACTTGCTCCATCACTGAATTTGGGTGGTGTCTGTTAAAGATGGGAACAAAGGCATTCAGGTCCTGGTATCTTTTACCACTCCCAGCATGAATAGACTCATGTCAGTGGGTAAGGGATGGTATTTCCCGAGAAGGCTTTGAACTCTTGTAGTGGGTCAAATAATGGCCCCCCACTTAAAAATGTCCATGTCCAAATCCCTGGAAGCTGTGAAAAGGCGTTTTTGCACATGTAATTAAGTCAAAGATATTGAAATTAGATCATCCTGGATTACATAGGTGGGCCCTAAATTTAATGACAAGTATCCTCATAACAGAAGAGGAGAAGGTGATGTGAGATTTGGAGCAGCAGAGATTGGAGTGATGTGGCCACCAATCAAGGAAGCCAAGGACTTCCAGCAGCCACCAGAAGCTGGAAGAGGCAAGGAAGGACTCTTCCCTAAAGCCTTTAAAGGAGCACAGCCCTACTAACACCTTGCTTTTGGGCTCTGGCCCGCAAAACTGTGAAAGGATACATTGCTGTTATTTGAAGCCACCAGTTCGTAGTGAATTTATTACAGCAGCCCTAGAAACTGATACAACTCCTAAATACACCCTTAGCAACACTGCTCAACAAGAAGTATGCAATTTCCTCCTGACTGAAAAATACTGATACTGTTATAGGATCCTTGGGGGTGTTGCTTTTCTGTCCAGAAACCTCTGTGGCGGTGGCACCTTTGCATGAGTTTTGTTCGGGTCCACTGGGCCCACTCATCCTGGCAGGCTGCGCTCAGCTGACACTACTGGCGTGGATCCCATGCCTCCAAAGAGACTGGAGCGAAGCGGTGAGGGATGTGTGAGGAAGTGAGCGTGGGGTCTGGTCACTGTATACAGTCAGGCTCAATGGCTGCTACAGTGGGGTGGGCAGCTTCAGGTACTGGCACGGGTGCTGGCTCACTGCAAGGCTGCGGCTGCACCAAGCAGCGCAGCAACGGAGCGCGTTGGTGCCTGGAAACTTGGAAACTCCAGGAACCGCCGGGCTCCAAAGGGCAAATCACAGCCCTAGCTCCGGGAGCTACCAGGTCTGGGCTGCCCAAAGGGCTGCAGCTCTTCTCTCCCCTCTCTCTCTTCGCTCCTCTCTCTTTCTCTCTTCACTCCTCCTTGTCGCCTATAAACAGCAAATTCAACCTTCCAGTTTTCAGACTAGGAATGTTGGAGTTGTCCTTGATTACTCTGAATTGTTCACTACGCATATAGGCACTGAGGATACATTGATGAACTAAACAGACAAAAAGGATAGAAATTCCTGTCAAGACTACATTCAATAGGGATGAAGCAGGCAATAATGAATAAACATACTAAGTTGAATATGACTATTTAAATATATATAACACATATTACTTGTATAATGTTAAATATTTTAAGTTTTTTAAATTCTTCCTTTCATAGATTTTACATTATAGTAGAAGAGGCATTTTTGTTGTTGTTCTTTTTGTTTTGGATTCAGGGGGTACATGTGCGGGGTTGTTACATGGGTATATTGCAAAATGCTGTTGATGGTCCCATCACCCAGGTGGTAAACATAGTAAGTAATAGGTGAATTTTTAGCCCATGCTTCCCTCTCCCATCTAGTCGTCCCGAGTGTTTATTGTTGCTACCTTTATGTCTATGTGTATTCAATATTTAGCTCCCACTTATACTTGAGAATATGCAGTATTTAGTTTTTGGTTCTCATGTTAATTTGTTTAGGATGATGGCCTCCAACTGCATCCATGATGCTACAAAGAACATGATTTCATTATTTTTATGGACATGTAGTATTTCATGGTGTATATGTACCACGTTTTCTTTTTACAATCCCACTGTTGTTGGGCACCTAGATTGATTCCATTGCTGTTGTGAATAGGGCTGCAATGAACATACAAGTGCATGTATCTTTTTGGTAACAAAAATTTTATATTTGGATTACCCAGTAGAATTGCTGGGTTGAATAATAGTTTTGGTTTAAGTTCTCTGAGAAATATCCAAACTGCTTTCCACGGTAACTGAACTAATTTACATTCCCACTAGCAGTGTATAAGCATTCTCTTTTCCCCACAATCTTTTCACCAGCATCTGTTATGTTTTGGCTTTTTAATAGCCTTCTGATGACTGTGAAATGGTATCTCACTGTGGTTGGGATTTCCATTTCTCTAATGATTAGTGAACGTTGAGCATTTTTTTCATATGTTTATTGGCCGTTTGTATGTCTTCTTTTGATATGCGTCTGTTCATGTCCTTTCCCCATTTTCAATTAAAATATTTGTTTTTTGCTTGCTGATTTAAGTTCTTTGTAGATTCTGGAAATTAGATCTTTGTCACATGCATAGTTTGCAAATATTTTCTCCCATTCTGTAGCCTGTTTACTCTGTTGGTAATTTCTTTTGCTGTACAGAAACTCTTTAATTAGGTCCCACTTGCCTATGTTTAGTTTTGTTGCAATTACTCTCTGGAACTTAGCCATAAATTGTTTGCCAAAGCCAACGTGGAGAAGGGTATTTCCTAGGTTTTCTTCTAGGATTTTATAGTTTGAAGTTTTACATTTAAATCTCTAATCCATCTTGAGTTAATTTTTGTATATGGTGAGAAGCAGGAGTCTAATTTCATTCTTCTGCATAGGGCTAGCCATTATCTTGGCACCATTTATTGAATAGAGAGTCCTTTCCTTATTGCTTATTTCTGTCAATTTTGTTGAATATCAGATTGTTGTAGGTGTATGGGTCCATTTCTGGGTTTTCTATTCTGTTCTATTTGTCTCTGTGTCTGTTTTTGTACCAGTACTATGCTGCTTGGTTACTGTAGCCTTTTAGTATAGTTTGAAGTTGGGTAATGTGATGTCTCTGGCTTCGTTCTTTTTGCTTAGGATTGCTTTGGCTCTTCAGGCTCCTTTTTGGTTCCACATGAATTTTAGAATATTTTTCTGATTCTGTGAAAAATGACTTGATATTTTGCTAGGGATAGCATTGGAGTGGTAACTTGCTTTGAACAGTGTGGCCATTTTAATGATATTGATTATTCCAATCCATGAACATGGAGTATTTTTATATTTATTCAGTCATCTTGATTTCTTTCAGCAGCGTTTTGTAGTTCACCCTGTAGAATATTTCACTTCCATGGTTAGACGTATTCTTATTTTGTGGCTATTGTAAATGGCATTGTATTTTTTTTATTTGGCCCTAAACTAGAATGTTATTGGTGTATAGAATTGCTACTGATTTTTGTACATTGATTTTGTATCCTGAAACTTTACTGAAGTTATTTATCAGTTCTAGGAGAGTTTTGGAGAAGTCTTTAGGGTTTTCTATGTATGAAATCATATCATCAGCAAAGAGAGACAGTTTGACTTCTTCTTCTTTTTGGATGCCATTTATTTCTTTCTCTTGCCTAATTGCTCTGACTAGGACTTCCAGTGCAATGCTGAATAGGAGTGGTGAGAGTGGGCATCCTTGTCTTGTTCCAGTACTCAAGAGAAATGCTTCCAGCATTTACCTGTTTAGTATGATGTTGGCTGTGGTTTGTCATAGGTGGATCCTATTATTCTAAGGTATATTCCTTTGATGCCTAGCCTGTCGAGGGTTTTTAATCATGAATGGATGTTAAATTTTATGAAGGTTTTTTTTGAAACTATTGAGATGATCATATGGTTTTTGTTTTTTCATTCTGTTTATGTGGTGAATCACACTTATTGATTTGTTATGTTGAACCAGCCTTACATCCCAGGAATAAAGCCTACTTGACTGTGGTGAATTAACTTTTGATGTGCTTCTTGATTTAGTTTGCTGGTATTTTGTTGAGGATTTTTGTGTTTATGTTCATGAGAGATATTGTCCTGAAGTTTTCTTTTTTCATTGTGTCTCTGCCAGATTTTGGTATCAGGATGATGCTGGCATTGTAGAATGAGTTAGGGACGAGCCCCTCTCCTTGATATTATGGAACAATTTCAGTAAGATTACTATCAGTTCTTCTTTGTATGCTTGGTAGAATTCAGTTGTGAATCCATCTGGTCCAGGGCTAAATTCGGTTGGTAGGTTTTTTATTACTGATTCAATTTTGGAACTTGCTATAGGTCTGTTCAAGTTTTCACTTCCGTCCTGGTTCAATCTTGGGAGGTTGTATGTTTCCAGGAATTTATCCATTTCCTCTAGATTTCCTACTTTGTGTGCATAGAGGTGTTCATAGCAGTCTCTGAAAATCTTTGGTATTTCTGTGGGATTGGTCGTAATGTCATTTTTGTCATTTCTTGTACTTTTTTGGAACTTCCATCTGTTTTTCCTTGTTTTTCTAGCTAGCAGTCTATTAGTCTTGTTTATTCTTATGAAAAACCAACTCTTTGTTTCACTAACCTTTTATGGACTTTTGCATCTCAATTTAATTTAGTCATTGTCTGATTTTAGTTATGTCTTTTCCTCTGCTAGCTGTGAGATTGAACTGTGCTCTTTTTTTCTAGTTCCTTTAGTGTTATGTTAGATTGTTTAGTTGAGATCTTTCTAACCTCTTGATGAGGGCATTTTAGCACTATAAACTTTCCTCTTAACACTGCTTTTGCTACATCCCAAAGATTTTGGAAAGTTGTGTCTCTATTTTCATTAATTTCAAATAATTTTTTGATTTCTGCCTTAATTTCATTGTTCACCCAACAGTTATTCAGGAGCATGTGGCTTAATTTCCATGCTTTTGTGTAGTTTTGAGAGATCTTCTTGGTATTGATTTCTATTATTATTTCACTATGATTTGAGAGTGGCCTTTGTATGATTTTAAGTTTTGTTAATTTATTGAGACTTGCTTTATGACTGAGCATGTGGGGCAATCTTAGAATATGTTCCATGTGCATGTGAGAAGAATGTGTATTCTGTCATTGTTGGCTTGAGAATTCTAGAGAGGTCTATTAGGTCCAACTGGTCAAGTGTCAAGTTTAATTCCAGAATTCCTTTGTCAGTCTTCTGCCTCCGTGATGTGTCTAATGCTATCAGTGGAGTGATAAAGCCCCCACTAATACTGTGTTGCCATCTACGTTTTATTGTAGGCCAATAATTTGTTTTATGAATCTGAGTGCTCCAGTGTTGGGTGCATATATGTTTAGAATAGTTAAGTCTTTTTGTTCAATTGAACCTTTTATCATTATATAATGCCCTTCTTTGTCCTTCCTGATTGTTGTTGGTTTAAAGTATGTTTTAATCTGATTTAAGAGTAGCAACTCCTGCTCTTTTTTGTTTTTCATTTGCATGGTAGATCTTTCTTCATTCTTTCACTTTGAGCCTGTGAGTATCATTCATGTAGGATGCATCTCTTGAAAACAGCAGACAGTTGTGTCTTGTCTTTTTATCCAGCTTACCACTTTATGCATTTTAAAGGGAGAGTGTAGACTGTTTACATTTAGGGTTAGCATTGACATGTGAGATTTTTCTCCTGTCATTGTGTTGTTAGCTGGTTGTTTTGTAGACTTCATTGTGTAATAAGTGTATTTTTATGGGTAGCAAGTTTCATCTTTCATTTCCATGTTTAGCAATCACTTATGGATTTCCTGTAAGGATCATCTGGTGGTAATGAATTTCCTTAGTGCTTGCTTGTCTGAGAAGGATTGCATTTCTCCTTCACTTATGAAGCTCAGTTTGGTGGGATATGAGTTCTTGGTTGAAATTTATTTTCTTTAATAATGCTGAAAATATAGGCCCCCCATCTCTTCTGGCTTGTTAGGTTTCTGCTGACAGAACTGCTCCTGGCCTGATGAGGTTCTTTTTGTAGGTGACTTGACCTTTCTCACTAGCTGCCTTAACAATTTTTTTCTTTTGCATTGACCCTGGTGAATCTGATGACTATGTGGCTTGGCAATGGTTGTCTTGTATAGTGTCTCACAGGAGTTCTCTGTATTTCTTGAATTTGCATGCCCACCTCTCTGGTGAGATAGGGGAAATTTTCATGGACTGCATCCTCAGATATATGTTCCAAGTTGCTTACTCTCTTTCTCAGGAATGACAATGAGTCATAGATTTGGTCTCTTTACATAACCTCATAAATCTCAAAGGTTTTGTTCATGTTTTAAATTCTTTTTTCTTTATTTTTGTCCAACCAAGTTGATTCAAAGAACTGGTCTTCAAACTCTGAGATTCTTTCCTCAGCTTGGTCTGTTCTGCTGTTAATGCCTCTGACTATATTATGAAATTTTTGAAGTTCATTCCTCAATTTCTGAAGTTCAGTTTTGTTCTTTCTTAAAATAGCTATTTCATCTTTAAGCTGTTTGATCATTTTTCTGGATTCCTTGAGTTCCTTGTATTGGGTTTCAATGATCTTCTGGATCTTGATGTACTTCCTTGCCATCCAGATTCTGAATTCTATGTATGTCATTTGAGTCATTTTAATCCGGTTAAAATCCTTTGCTGGAGGACTTGTGTGTTTGTCTGGAGGTAAGGAGACACCAGCTTTTTTGAATTGCTAGAGTTCTTGAGATGACTCTTTATCATATGAGGGCTGGTGTTCCATTAACAGTAGTGTACATTGAGTATAGTCAGTTGGCTTCATTCTGAGTGCTTTCAAAGGGCCAAAGCTCTGTACAGCATCTTTATTTGTGGCTAGATTTTTGCTTTAGGTTTCACAGGTGCTGTATATTGGAAAAATGTTTTTGGTGTTGTCATTTGGGGTGCAATCCAGTAGGTGATGCTTAAGAGTGGTGGCTGGCAGATAGGCTCTTACTCAGCCCACAGCTCTTTTGTATTTTGGTGCAGTCCTCAGTAGTGCTCTGTGGTGGTAGGGAGAGATGACCCCCTCACCAGATACATTCCTGGGCCTTGGAGGAGCCCTCTCTTATTACTGGCACTGCACCTGCATTTCATTTATTAGGTGTCCTGGGCTGCAGGGTGCCCTCAGACAGAGGCTGCGGCTGGAAAACAGTCCACACCCTTCCCTAGCTGTCCCTGCACGAGGAGGCACACCCTGTTCCTGAGCCAGTCCATGTCCATGAACCCAGCTGTCTCACCCCTCTCAGTGTTCTGAGAGTAGGGGCTCCCCCACTGCTTGAGCACCATGAGCCCCTCCTGGCTAGAGGCAGTGGGGGTAGGTATAGTCTCTCAACCCACTGATTTCCAGGGTAACAGAGAGCTGTGCCTGCCCACAGAGTTCAGGCAGTGGCCAGGTCATTGTGCTGGAAGCTGATGATGAGCCTTGTCTGATGATGGGGAGTGAAGCAATGTAACTGCTCTCTAACTGTGGCCTCTCTCAGGGCTATGGCAGCTGCCATGAGACTGCTCCAGGTCCAAGGCCTGTGGGAGTTCCTGTGGACTTGAGTTTTGCCTCTGCAAACACTCCAGCAACTCTCCATGTCAGTCTAGAGGCCCAGGGACAGGGATCAGGAATTGGGATGAGGGGGTTCTCCAGTTCCCAGGATTTCACAGGTCCCTGTGGAAAGTGAGGATCCCCCAGGGGCTCTCACTCACTCACCCTTTCTCTATGTTGGGAAACTTCTCCTAGCTTCATGCCCATCTTGGGTGGCCAGCTGCCCAGCTGCCCAGCTTCACTCTTCCCTGTTCTCTATGTCCCCTCACTCCCTTAATCATCATGATATGGTTTCTTAGGTGATCTACTTGCAGAGTCAATGTTTACTCGCCACTTTGTTTTTTCTCTGTGAGAGTAGCACACTAGCTGCTTCTCTTCTAGCATCTTGAACTCCTCCCATCTGAAAAGATTTCAACTGCAATCACAATTAAAGAAATGCAAAAACAACAGCACTCTAACTTACAATTTCTCACCTATAGAATTCAAAAAAATCCAAATGATTAACTAAACATTTGTTTGGCAGATCTGTGGGAAAACATGAATTCCTTGTGAATTACTGGAGAAAATGAAAATGATGCAATACTTATGGAAGAAAATTTGGGTGTTTTTTGGGAGGAGGGGAACAATATATTTAAAACTATAAATGCATTCATCCTAGCAATTCTATGAATGGGGATTTATCTTAGGGTACACCTGCACACTTAGGAAATAATGTATGAAGTCATTCATTACAGAATTGTTTGTAATAGCAACAACCTGAAAACCAACACATACATCCATCCATCACACAGGGACTGGTTTCATGACTATGATTCATGAATACTCTGCAGCTCTTAAAAAGAATGAGGAAGTGGCCGGGCATGGTGGCTCACGCCTGTAATCCCAGCACTTTGGGAGGCCAAGGCGGGCAGATCACGAGGTCAGGAGATCAAGACCATCCTGGCTAACACAGTGAAACCCCATCTCTACTTAAAAAATACAAAAAAATTAGCCAGGCGTGGTGGCAGGCGCCTATAGTCCCAGCTACTCAGGAGGCTGAGGCCGGAGAATGGCATGAACCCGGGAGGCAGAGCTTGCAGTGAGCCGAGATCACGCCACTGTACTCCATCCAGCCTGGGTGACAGAGCGAGACTCCGTCTCAAAAAAAAACAAAAAAAAACAAAAACAAAAAATACAAAAAAAAAAATGAGGAAGTTCACTATGTGCTGACATGGAAGGAAGACAGATGGTTGAATGAAAAAAGTACAGAATTAGCCATAAAGCATAAGACTTTTTGTCTAAAAAAGAAGGGCGATATAATTGCATATTTATATTTTCTTCCATTTATATTAAGAGATAGTAAAGATACACAAATTGGCTAGAATAAAGTGGTTTCTTATAAAGGGTAAGAGTAATTGAGTGGATGAAGACTAGGGTTGGGGATAGACTTCTCAGTGTATTCATTTTAATATAAGTATTTATTCTATATATGTATTAAGTTTTATATATGTATTTATTTTATATTTTGATTTTGTTAACATATAATTCCTTCATAAAATTAAACTTGATACATTTTTGATTACTAGATATGTAGAAAGCATTATATTCAGTACCATAGTAATACTTTCAAACCAGCTACAATTAGTATTTATGAGCATCTATGTGCCAGACATTGTGTTCTGCATTGGTTGGTGGGGGTGGAGGAGGAAAGGAATTCATGGCTTACATTGGAGTGGAAGCCTCATCTTTCACTTTGCACCTCTCTCCTTCAGGCCTAGCATAAATATGACCTTAGGGGAGGCAGAACACATATGATAAAGAGATAACTATCAAGAGACATAATAGTAGCTAAATAAATACTGAAGGAAAAATTCAGGAAGAGGTAGGAAGGATATGCCTCATCATTTCCACCTGTTAAGAAAAACTTTAAACATTGTTGCCAATATTCCTTATTGCCTGTCTTTTGAACAAATGCCATTATCACTAGAGTGAAATGATATTTCATTGTAGTTCTGATTTGCATTTCTCTCATGATCAGTTATGTTGAGCACCTTTTCATATACCTGTTTGCCATTTGTATGTCTTCTCTTGAAAAATGTCTGTTCAGATCTTTTGCCCATTTTTAAATAGATTAATACATTTTTTTCCTATTGAGTTGTTTGAGTTCTTTATATATTCTGGTTATTAATCCCTTGTCAGATGAATAATTTGCAAATATTTTCTCCCATTCTGTGGATTACCAGAGGCTTAGAGGGGTAATGGTGGTGGGGGAGAATAAAAATGGTTAATGAGTACAAAAATATAGATAGGAGTAATAAGATCTAGTATCTGATAGCACAACAGGGTAATTACAGCCAACAAAAATTTATTGTGCATTTCAAAATAACTAAAAGAGTATAATCGGAATGTCTGTAACACAAAGAAGCAATAAATGCTTGACGTGATGTGAGGTGATGGATATCTAATTTACCTTGATGTGATTATTACATATTGTATGCCTGCATCAAAATAGCTCATGTATCTTATAAGTATATACACCTATTATGTACCCATTAAATTTTTTAAAAAGAACTTTAAACAAATCAAATTTAACAGAGTTTAATTGGGCAAAGAATGATTCGAGGATCAGGCAACCCCCAGAAACAGAAGAGGTTCAAAGCAACTCAGTGCTGTCACATGGTTGGAGAGGATTTATGGGCAGAAAAGGGAAAGAGAGATACAGAAAATGGAAGTGAGGTACAGTAACAGCTAGATTGGTTACAGCTTGCCATTTGCGTTATTTGAGCACAATCTGAACAGTTGGCTGTGTTTGCTTGACCAAAACTTGGTGATTGGTACAAGAGTAGATTACAGTCTATTTACACATCCAGTTAGGTTACAGTTCACTATATACAAAGAAGAAACCTTTAAGCAGAACTTAAAATATGCAAAGAGGAAGCTTTAGGCTAAACTTAATTTAACACACCCAATTATCAAAAAATGAGTAGCTTTGCAAAAGTGGATTTTCCTTGTCATCTTTGGTACTTCCCTAAAAGAAAAGAAAAGCAGTACTCACGATAAAAAAAAAAAAATCCTCAAGTCTTTATTTTATTCCTTTCCAATTTAAAATGTTACATCATCTGAGGAAGGTTTTTCCCTTTGACCGCTTTCACAGACATTTCTTCTGCATGGGTTGGCCAGAATCAGAAGAGTAATTGTAACTTTCTGTTCTTGTCCTACAGTTACAAAGCGGTTTCACTTTGTAAATGCTCTTTGGATGGCAGGAACCAAGCAGCCATGAAAAGAGGAGCTACACCTTTAAAGGAGCCGTTATCATCATGACTCTCAGGACTGGAACATGGAATACCTGAATGGCCCCTTTGGCACAGGTAGGCCACCCTTGAAAGGTGTTCCAAGATAGGAATTCACTACCACTGTTAGATTGATGCAACTCTGTGAGAAGTTCTTATCTGGTGATGGAAAATCTCATCTCTTCAACACACTGACTACTACCAGCCTCAGAACCCTGTAAACAAGATTCATTCATCTCAAATTGGGTTAAGCAGTCACTCCAGAAGACTCACCCTGCCTTACATTAGTTTGGAATAAGGATGTGGGGATGGTGGTAGAGGAGGGGAGTGAATGATTTTTTAGTGTTATTTGGTTCTAAAGAAACTTCTATACATTTTGCGTTTAAAATAATTATGTTTTTAACAATGTTTGGATTAATTCAAAATAGGATATTATATCCTATTATATTAAATATACTATTTAATCATCTTGTTGACCAAATGCAACTTAAACATGTAAAATGGTAAATAGTATAATAATTGTCTTCTAAGCCTGCACTATAAAGTATTTCCGTGACCTCATTATTAAAGGACCAAGGTGCCCAAAGAAACAAAATTTGGTAATGATAAACAAGAGACAAACCTACTTCTTTTCCACCAGAGTTCTGGCCACATTGAAATAAGATGTTTGAATGCTTAATAAGAATTATTTTGGCCCACACAGTGGCTCATGCCTGTAATCTCAGCACTTTGGGAGGCCAAGGTGAGCAGATCACTTGAGGCCAGGAGTTCAAGACCAGCCTGGCCAACATGGCGAAACCCTATCTATACTAAAAATACAAAAATTAGCCGGGTGTGGTGGTACACGCCTATAGTCTCAGCTACTCGGGAGACTGAGGTAGGAGAATCACTTGAACCCGGGAGGCCAAGGCTGCAGTATCGAGATCACACCACTGCACTCTAGCCTGGGCAACAGAGTAAGAGTGAGACACTTTCTCAGAAAAAAAAAAAAAGAAAAAGAATTATTTTGAACAAAGTGCTGTCACCTAAGTTAGCAAAACCCCAAGCAAGGTTTTTGGCTCTGTAAGGAAAGAATTAGCCTACTCATTTGGAAATTTAGTGGCGTTTGTAATGCAGAAAGTGACAGTGAGACTGGAAAGGGATTGGCTTTGGGGCTCATTGTGCTTTATAAATAATAATGAATCTTCTCCAACATGAAGTAATGTGAATTAAAAAAAAAAAAAAAATCTGTCCTTAGAGTACAAAATTACCTCATAATCCAATCTGCATTTCTCCACTCCAAGCATATTTTCTGGGAGTTCTACTTAGAGAGTGAAAGCTGCTGTGTGTGTGATAATTAATTTTAACAAGCACTTAGCAAACTGAGCTGGACTATGTATAAGCCACCCTAGACCGAGCATGAATTTGAACTGCACTTTTTATGGTGTTTTTTCCACAATGACATTATTTAGGCATTTAAAGTTATCTGAACTGCAATTTTTTGTTCTTTTTTTTAAAATTTGACTTTTTAAAAAGAATTATTCCTGAATAAACAGGCAGTTTGTAAAAACTCAAGAACTGTGAGAGATAATTGGATCTTTGTGTAGCAAAACTAGAAGGGTGTTAGGTATCTGCTATTTATCAAATGGACCACTTACTTTTCTTTTCTTTTTTGCCCTGTGTTCAGAAAACAAATGTGCACATCTCCTGATTTATAATGTATAGTTCATTAATGGAGAAAGTGCTTGAGAATTAGATCCTAATGTCATTTCCCATGCAGCATCTTCATTCTTTTCTAAAGCACTATTTGGTAAAAACAAGTGATAGTCCTCAGATGTGATCAGCAATGTTTGGGCACTATTTCCCTTTTATATCCTGCACATGGAATATGGACAGGCAAACAAGTCATTTCCAAGTAAGAATAAA
The DNA here is from genome assembly GCF_028885655.2 of Pongo abelii. Classification (NCBI taxonomy): domain Eukaryota; kingdom Metazoa; phylum Chordata; class Mammalia; order Primates; family Hominidae; genus Pongo; species Pongo abelii. The sequence continues at coordinate 30,445,213 of NC_071998.2, forward strand.
TTTTGAGGGAGTTAATACTATAATTTCAAAGTAATAACCTCCTATTTATCCATCTAGCTTGTTGTTCTATACTAAATTAATTATTTATGTTTCTGTGTCTATAATTTATGTGAAACTTTGCACAATCTTAAATAGGACAAAATAGACATTCTGTAATTTCCCAGGCAAGCTATTTAAGGTGACTATCTCTCTACATATTTGAGATGAAAAACAATAACATGACAATCCATCCCTTCTTATGTTTTTGTAAACAGACTTACTACCTGTGACTCAGTTTTGTTCTCACAGGGTACTAATTAATCCTTCACGATAATAACTTGTCAAATTCCATTACTTCTGTAAAGGCAATACTTTATATTTGTTTGTATTCAAATTTTAAACTGATGTTAAATGCCATGGGTGCAACTGCAGGTTAAAAATATGTGTTTGAATCTCTTATTCTTTTTGCTTAGCAATGTATGAAATAACTGCTCTTTCTAGAAATCTTCATGATGAAGTGGCCTGTTGTTTTGTCACCTAAAAATGCAATAATGTTCAAGTTAAGCTTTTCTTTATTAACATCACTTGATTGTGTGCCATATTTAGAGCTTAGTGAAATTTTGCAACATTAAATCTACACATTGATTAAATACATTTTATGTATTCTTGTTTCTAATGGGAACTTTTTAAAATTAAATTACATCCAACATTTATTAAAGACCTAAAACATAGGCGATTACTGTGCTTAGAGGCAAAGGGCAGACAAAAGTGAATCAGACAAGTTCCCTGCCCTCTGGAAGCTTTCAGTCTAGTGATGAGAAAGACTTATACACACCTTATGTTGATTAAAAAAAAAAAAAAAAAAGCTCTTACCTGGTTGCTTGCATACAAAAGTGTTAGTTACAGATCTGCCCCAAACTAAAGGTGTTACCTTGAGCAAGTCTCTTTCCCTTTCCCTTTCAATCTCTTCATCTATAAACTAGGGGTTGGGAATACATTTATTAACAAACACAAATTGAGCATCTACCATGTGAGAATAGTAGCTAAACTTACTGAGCAATTACCATGGGGCAGGTATCAAGATAAACCCTTTATGATGGTAACCTCATTTAATCCTCAAAGCAATTCTATTTTCAAGAGGAGGAAATTGAGGCTCAAAGATGTTAAGTAACTTCCCCAAGGATGCAAAGTGATTCAGCCACAGAATTCAAGACTAGGTTGGTTTGACTTCAAAACTTATGCCATTAAACCCTATTGTGTCACTGCAACCAACTCTAATAGCCTCTAATTATTAGTTCTATTAATAATATATTACCATTATTTGCACCCAAAATGTAAAATGTAAATACAAAGAGTTTGGTTTTTGTATTACTAGTGGAGGTTAAAGGTGCACATGGAATTATTCAAACTGGGAAAATCCAGGAAGATTTCATGAAGGAGGCAGCATATGGCTGCAGTTAATAAGGTTTGCTCACACAAAATGGAGACGTGAGGACATTTCAGGCAGAGAGAATTATATGAGAGGTTACAGAGCAGTAAACAGTCATGCATCTGCAAGATCAAAGGGAAAGGGCAGTAAGAGAGAAGTTTGAAAGTCAAGTGGAGCCAGATTGTGGAAAAACTACAGAGTCATACTAAGGACCTTGACATATAGAAAATGGGAAGCCCTTGAAAGTTGAAGAACATGAGAGTGAAATGATTAGTAACTTTTTGGTTTAGGACTTGTTTCTTTTGTGTTTTGGTTGCTTTTTTTTTTTTTTTTTTTTTTGGTTTTCTTTGTGGTTTTTAAATTTACAACCAATAAGAATATTTAGTAAGGTTTCCAAATACATGATGAATATATAAAACTAGCCTAGCTCAAGGATAATAATTCTGGGTAGTTGGAGTGAAGTTTCAATCAGCTACGTGGCATTTGCTAGTCATTTGATATGAGCTGACAATAAAGGAGTTAACAAGTAAACTGTCAGCCTACAGTCCAGGGTCTCAAATAGCATGTGACATAGTTGAGAAGCAGTTTTCCATATCATACATGAAATAACTGAAGAAACTACTCACAAAGCACTATACCAGTAAGTACAATAAAATACAACTATACATGCAAAATAATGCTGAAAGCTGCAAGTAGAGGGGTAAAGCTAGGCCAGTTGCTCAGGGAACCATTCTGAAGTGGATTTAGGAACTATGTCTAGAAGGGGAGCCATTGCTGTGACAGTGCTGAGGCTCATCTGCTACTAGTCCCCCATTACTCAAGCATATGGTAGGTCAGCAACAAAACCATCATTGTGCACTGTTCTTTCCATCTAAATTCCATCAAATTATGACCAACCTATCAAGGTACTACTTCAAATTCTCTCTTCCTCTATAAGCTGGTGGTCTTCTCTAAAATTTAAGAAGATCATGCTCATCTTCCTACTTCTTGTTCTCTTTCTTCTGTGTTTTATGAGGCTGCAATGAACTCGGAACTTCCTCTCCCCCGGAACTCTGTATTCCAGGCCTTAGATCACTCAAAACTATTGCTTATAAGTGCAGAGAATTAACAAAGAAGGAATAGAGGTTAATGTCTGGTCAAAGATGTGATTCCTTTTGTTGAAAAGTCTATTAGCTTATTATTTATAGAATTGTAAGTCCCAGGAAAAACCAAAAGGAAATATATATTGGATCCTAATGATATTCTTTTTTTCTTTTTTATTTTCCCCCACTCCATTGCCCAGGCTGGAATGCAGTGGCATAATCTCAGCTCACTGCAACCTCCACCTCCCGGGTTCAAGGGATTCTCCTGCCTCAGCCTTCCAAGTAGATGGGATTACAGGCATGTGCCACCACACCTGGCTAATTTTTTTTGTATTTTTAGTAGAGATGGGGTTTCACCTTGTTAGTCAGACTGGTGTTGAACTCCTGACCTCAAATGATCCACCAGCCTCAGCCTCCCAATGTGCTGGGATTACAGGCGTGAGCCACCACACCCAGCCTGATATTCTCTTGCAAGGGCATTGTTTACATTGTGTATCATTAGAACTATAGAGTGTTGGCTTCAGACACAGAACCCCTAGAGTTTTCTAAACCATTTATATCACGCTGGCAACCAGAAGTAACTTTATATATTCAAGAATCAAGATTTCATCTAGAAGTAGCTCAGGTAGGTATTGGTTCATTCACATTCCAACCAAAAGATAATGTACCATAAAGTGCATACTGCCTAGTCCGCAATGATTAAGGCAACCACACAAAATCTCGTTATTTAAAAGAAATTAAGGCCAGGCAGGGTGGCTCATGCCTGTAATCTCAGCATTTTGGGAGGCCGAGGAGGGCAAATCACCTGAGGTTGGGAGTTTGAGACCAGCCTGACCAACATGGAGAAATCCCATCTCTACTAAAAATACAAAATTAGCCGGGCATGGTGGTGCATGCCTGTAATCCCAGCTACTCAGGAGGCTAAGGCAGGAGAATCACTTGAACCTAGGAGGCGGAGGTTGCAGTGAGCCAAGATAGTGCCATTGCACTCCAGCCTGGACAACAAGAGCGAAACTCTTGACTCAAAAAAAAGAAAAAGAAAAGAAAAAGAAATTAAATGCACTGTGGTTTATGGAGCAGTACTCCTCCCCCATGTCCTACATCAGATCTTTCACATGCTAGTCACAGTTAAATCTAATTTGCTATAATCTGGATAAATGGGAGCTAATCAACAAGCTCTCAGCTCTAGCTCTGAATCAGCAGCACATATTGCGTTTTTGAAATACACTAATAGCGAGAATGGAGAAAAGCCTTCCTGACAACAACTGGCATTTTTGGCATAGCAGGAAGGTTATCTGGATTCTGATATAATAGTTATTGGAATCATACATAGGTATATAGTTTAAAAGGCTAATAAGTCATTTGTTATTGCTTTTATTATCTCTGCATAGTTACTAAAATTGAGATTAGAACCACTTCTTGAATGTACTGTTCTAAATCCTTAGCTTGCTTGATCACACATGACCCTCACAATGATCCTAGGAGAAATTGTTCTGCATGCCATTTTGTAGCTGGGGAAACTGAGGCACAGAGAAATACAGTACTGCCCAAAATGTCATAACTAATCAAAGGCAAAGACAATACTCACACCAGCTCTGATTCCAGAGCCCACTCTCTTAACCATATGCTTTTCTGCTTCCCTAGTTGTAGAATCTTTTTGTATGACTACATTAATTATATGTGAATAGTTCAAAAATTTCTATATAAGGTCTTTTAAGGGTGTCATTCTGGTTGAAAATGGAGGACTAGGCTTCTCGCTTGAAGATATATTTCTGTAGAAAAACCTATTTTCATTTAGATGCTACAGTTACTTGAGGTGGTTAATAAACCAGTTAACAGAGTTTGAAAGGGATAAGGGTTAAAGCCCTCCCAAGCCATCTTTCATGCTGCTAATATGAATCACATTACTAGATACTTAAATATCATTTTTTCTTTGGTTCCCAGAAGACTGCATATGTGCTAGAATATTTGTCCTCCTCTTTTACCCTTTCAGGCAATAAAGTATTTTGGACCACTGTACTATGTTATAATTATTGTTTCCCTCCTGATTTTTTTGCTCCAATCTAATGAAAGACATACAAGCTACTATACTGCTACACAATAACTAAATACCTGTTGGATTAGGTGGGGGGAGGATACACAGTCACTGGCTAGAAATCATCATGCATACAGAGCCACTTTCACCATACATTTTATTTCTCATGATCACGTAGAATTTAGGCTTTGGTGTTGATTTTTTTCTCTCTCAGGAAACAGTTGTTTTAGGGTTGATATCACAAAAAAACAGAAAAACCTATTTGAGAAAAGGAAAATTATTTGTCTGTAGGCCAAATTTTGAAGTAGGAAAACCTGATTTTGGAGTTGTATTCCCCTCCCAGGCACTTAATCCAAGTACCAGTCTTACTCTAAACTGGAGATGCTAGTATTAACAACCATAGGAATTATCTGAGATGAGTCGTCATCAAATTGGTACCAGGTTGTTGTCCTCTGGACTCAGTGAGCTCTAGAATTGCATGAAACTGGCCTAATTTATCAAAGTATGTAGGCTTGGGTAAATAATTCAATTTCTCAGAGGTCCAGTTATCTCCTCTGTAAAACATATCTACATCCTAGGGATGACAATGTCTACATCCTAGAGATGTCAGGAGGATCAAGTGTAATTTTTTTTAATTGTATGTATTTGAAATGGGCAATGTAACGTTTTGATATACATGGTATAGTGATTACTACAGTCAAGCAATTAACATATCCATCATTTCATAGCTACCTTTTATGTATGTGATAAGATTATCTAAAATCTATTCTCTTACCAAATTTCCAGTATACAATATTGATTTGGTTTGATCCATATCCCCACCCAAATCTCATGTTCATTTGCAATCCCCAACATTGGAGATGGAGCCTGGTTGGAGGTGATTGGATCACAAGGGTGGCTTCTAATGGTTCGGCACCATCCTTTCTTGGTACTGTATAGTGAGTAAGTTCTCATGAGATCTGGTTGTTTAAAAGTGTGTAACATCTCTCCCCTTTCCCTCTCTCTGTTCCTCCTGCTCCCACTATGTGAAGTGCCAGCTCCCTCTTTGCCTTCTGCCATGATTGTAAGTTCTCTGAGGTATCCCCAGAAGCTGATGCTGCCATGCTTCCTATATAGCCTGCAGAACCATGAGTCAATTAAACCTCTTTTCTTTGTAAATTACCCAGTCTCAAGTATTTCTTTATAGCAATGCAAGAATGGACTAATACAGAAAATTGTTACTGAGAACAAGGGCATTGCTATAAAGATACCTAAAAATGTAGAAGTGACTTTGGAACTGGCTAACAGGCAGAAGTTGAAATATTTTGGAGGGCTCAGAAGAAGACAGAAAGATGAGAGAAAGTTTGGAACTCACTAGGGACTTGTTGAGTGGTTGTAACCAAACTGCTGATAGTGATATAGACAGTGAAGTCCAGGCTGAGGAGGTCTCAGATGGAAATGAGAAACTTATTGGGAATGAGTAAAGGTCAGGTTTGCTATGCTTTAGCAAAGAGTTTAGCTGCATTGTTCCTCTGTTCTAGGGATCTGTGAAATCTTAAACTTAAGAATGATGATTTAGGGTATCTGGCAGAAGAAATTTCTAAGCAGCAAAGTGTTCAAGAAGTAACCTGGCTGCTTCTAATAGCCTATGCTCATATGCATGAGCACAGAAATGATCTGAAATTGGAACTTACATTTAAAAGTTTGTAAATTTTGCAGCCTGGGCCATGTGGTAGTAAAGAAAAGCTCGTTCTCAGGAGAGGAAGTCAAGCAGGCTGCATAAATTTGCATAACTAAAAGGAAGGCAAGGGCTGATAACCAAAACAATGGGGAGAAAGATTCATAGGACTAATAGGCATTTTAGACTTTCATGGTGGTCCCTCTCATCACAGACCCAGAGGCTTAGGAGGACTGAATCATTTCCTGGGCCAGGCCTAGGGCCCCTGCTCCCTCTTATAGCCTTGGGACACTGCTCCCTGAATCCCAGCTGCTCAAAGGGGCCTGGGTACTGTTACAGTAGGCAGCTACTCAGGCATGAGTGGGATAAGAGAGAAGTCCCCACCACCCACCAGGAATGTCAGGCAACCATCAGATGATGGTCAGGCAGTTGTCATACTGCCTCTCTAAAATAACAATTGGTTGCAGCCAGCACCAGGGAGAGGCAACTTCTCAATAGATAGAAACACCTGAAATTGGTAACTGACCGCTTCCAATAAGATCTCAGGAACTGGGAGAGTGGGCTTAACACGCACATTAAGAGGCAAAATGGTGAAGTATGACCTTTGGGGACATTCCACCGGAAAAGGGAAGAAAGCCTCAGGTAAGCATGTATACAACGCCAGTAAACACACTGCACATGCTCACCTTCCAAGTGCAAGCAGGGCACCATGCATGCGGCAAGCTCACCCTTAGGGAAGGACCAAGGGATAGGGGCACAAGATGTCAGAAGTAGGCCAGCGTATAAGATCCTAGGTTCAAGGTCAAACAGGGCACTTGACTTCCACGGTGCCCACTTGGGCCTCTTCCAAATGTACTTTCCTTTCATTCCTGTTCTAAAGCTTTTTAATAAACTTTTACTCCTGCTCTGAAACTTGTCGCAGTCTCTTTTTCTGCCTTATGCCTCTTGGTCAAATTCTTTCTTCTGAGGAGGCAAGAACTGAGGTTGCTGCAGACCCACATGGATTTGCAGCTGGTAACTCAGATAACTTCCACCAGTAAGAGTACAGTTCAGGCTGCTGCTTCACAGGGTGCCAGGCATAAGCCTTGGTGGCTTCCATAAGCTGTGAAGCCCACAGGCGCACATAATGCAAGAGTTGAGGCTTGAGAACCTCTGCCTAGATTTTAGAGGATGTATGAAAAAGCCTGGATGTCCAGACAGAAGCCTGTTACAGGGGTGGAACCCTCATGGAGAAAATCTACTAGGGAAGCGAGGAGAAGAAATGTGGGGTTGCAGCCCTCACAGAGAGTCCCCTGGGGCACTGCCTAGCAGAGCTATGAGAAGAGAGCCACCGTCCTCCAGACCCCAGAACGGTAGATTCACCAACAACTTGCACCCTGCAGCCTGGAAAAGCTGCAGGCACTCAATGCTAGCCCATGAGAGCAGCTGTGGGAGCTGAACCTGGAAAGCCACAGGGGTGATTCTGCCCTAGGTTTTGGGAGCCCACTCATTGCATCAGTGTTCCCTGGGTGTGAGTCAAAGGAGATTATTTCAGAGCTTTAACATTTAATGACTGCCCGGCTGGCTTTCAGACTTGCAATGGGGCCCTATAGCCTCTTTCTTTTGGCTGATTTCTCCCTTTTGGAATGGCAGTATCCTCCCAATGCCTATACCCTCATTGTATCTTTGAAGCAATTAACTTGTTTTTGATTTTACAGGTTCATAGGCAGAAGGGACTAGCTTCATCTCAGGTGAGACGTGGGACTTTGGACTTTTGAATTAATGCTGGATCGAGTTAAGACTTTGGGGAACTGTAGGTAAGGCACGACAGTATTTTGCAATATGAAAAGGACATTAGATTTGGGAGGGGCCAGAGGTGGAATAACATGGTTTGGATCTGTGTCCCCACCCAAATCTCATATTCAACTGTAATCCCCAGTGTTGGATGTTGGGCCTGGTGGGAGGTGATTGGATTATGGGGTGGCTTCTAATGGTTTAGCACAGTCCCCTCTTGGTACTATATAGTGAGTGAGTTCTGACAAGATCTGGTTGTTTAAACGTATGTAGCACCTCCCCCATTTCTCACTTCCCCCAGTTCCGGCCATGTGAAGTCTGGGGTCTCCCTATGCCTTCCATTATGATTTTAAGTTCCCTGTGGCCTGCCCAGAAGCTGATCCAGCCATGCTTCTTGTACAGCCTGCAGAACTGTGAGTCATTAAACTTCTTTTCTTTATAAATTACCCAGTTTCAGGTATTTCTTTATAGCAGTGTAAGAATAGACCAACACAATTATTAACGCTAGTCCTCATGTTGTACATTAAATCTCTAGATGTATTAGACATAACTGCAACTTTGTACCCTACCCTACAATTTTCTTTCCCCCCAAGCCTCCCAACCAAGGGTCTACTCTGTTTCTATAAATCCAATTGTTTTTTAATTCCACGTATAAGTGAAGTACAACTCAGTGTAGAAACAAATGCTAGCTACTTGTTATAAGCTGTCAGTCAAAATAAAAATACAGAGATGAATCTCTAAATTAAGTGATTTATTTGGGAAGAAAGAATTGTAATTAGGGCATACATGTAGATCACATGGTCTTCGGCATATCCACACAACAAAGAAAAGGTGGGAGGTTTTGTTAAAAAAGAGAAATGTTACATAGTGCTGTTTGAGAAAACTCATTGGCACTATTAAGGATCTGAGGAGCTGCTAAGTTTCAACTGGTGAGTGATGGTGGTAGATAAAATTAGAGCTGCAGCAGGTCATTTTAGCAACTATTAGATAAAACTGGTCTCAGGTCACAACGGGCAGTTGCAGCAGCTGGACTTGGAGAGCACTACACTGCGGGAGCAGTGTCATTTGTCCTGAGTGCTTTTCTACACCCTACCCCCACTATTTTAGTTGGGTATAACAAGAATGACCCAATTTGTATGATCAACTTTCACAAAGCATAGAACAGTAGGAAAAGGGTCTGTTTCTGCAGAAGGTGTAGACGTTGAGAGCCATTTTGTGTAATTATTCCTCTCCCTTTCTTCCTCGGTGAATGATTAAAACGTTCTGTATGATTTTTAGTGATGAAAAAGATGAAATGCTACTCGTAGTAAGTGTAATCTCACACTTGCAGATCAAAAGGCACACAGTTTTAAAAACCTTTGTTTTTTTACACATCAGAGTGGTGTAAATGCTACTCATCGGTAGTAAGTGGAATCTATACACCTGCAGACCAAAAGACGCAAGGTTTCAAAAATCTTTGTGTTTTTTACACATCAAACAGAATGGTACATTTTTCAAAAGTTAAAAAAAAAACAACTCATCCACATATTGCAACTAGCAAAAATGACATTCCCCAGTGTGAAAATCATGCTTGAGAGAATTCTTACATGTAAAGGCAAAATTGCGATGACTTTGCAGGGGACCGCGGGATTCCCGCCCGCAGGGCCGGAGCTGTCCCCCACCACGGTTTGCGGTGTAGTTTTGAATGTACTTAACAGTGTCTTACGGTAAAAACAAAATTTCATCCACCAAATATTTGTTGAGCGCCCACTGCTGCCAAGCACAAACAAAACCATTCAAAACCACGAAATCGTCTTCACTTTCTCCGGATCCGGCAGCACCCCCGATTACGGTTCGCACACGATATTGCGCCAACGCTCCTCCAGCGCGCGTCTTAAGATAAAAGAACTGGACAAGTTGCCCCGCCCCATTTCGCGAGCCTCGTGCGTGAACGTCATCGCATATAGAAAACAGACAGACGTAACCTACGGTGTCCCGCTAGGAAAGAGAGGTGCGTCAAACAGCGACAAGTTCCGCCCACGTAAAAGATGACGCTTGGTGCGTCAGCCGTCCCTGCTGCCCGGTTCCTTCTCTTTGGGGGGCGGGGTCTAGCTAGAGCAGGTGTGGGTTTAGGAGGTGTGTGTTTTTGTTTTTCCCACCCTCTCTCCCCACTACTTGCTCTCACAGTACTCGCTGAGGGTGAACAAAAAAAGACCTGAGTAAGATTAACCAGAAGAAAACAAGGAGGGAAACAACCGCAGCCTGTAGCGAGCTCTGGAGCTCAGGAGACGCGCGCTAGAGGCCGGGCCCTAGGCGTGGTCGGGGCGGGCCCGGGGGCGGGCCGGGGTCGGGGGCGGGCCGGGGGCGGGGCTGCGGTTGCGGTGCCTGCGCCCGCGGCGGCGGAGGCGCAGGCGGTGGCGAGTGGGTGAGTGAGGAGGCGGCGTCCTGGCGGGTGGCTGTTTGGGGTTCGGCTGCCGGGAAGAGGCGCGGGTAGCAGCGAGGTCTCTTCTCAGAGCTCGACACATTTTTACTTTCCCTCTCATTTCTCTGACCGAAGCTGGGTGTCGGGGTTTCGCCTCTAGTGACTGGTGGAATTGCCTGCATCCGGGCCTTGGGCTTCCCGGCGGCGGCGGCGGCGGCGGCGGCGCAGGGACAAGGGATGGGGATCTGGCCTCTTCCGTGCTTTCCCGCCCGCAGTACCCGAGCTGTCTCCTTCCCGGGGACCCGCTGGGAGCGCTGCTGCTGCGGGCTCGAGAGAAAGGAGCCTCTGGTACTGAGAGGCCTCGCCTGGGGGAGGCCAGAGGGTGGGCGGCGCGCGGCTCCTACGGACCAAGTCGGGGTTCGCTAGGAACCCGAGACGGTCCCTGCCGGCGAGGAGATCATGCGGGATGCGATGGGGGTGTGGAGACGCTTGCAGAATTTCAGCCCAAGCTTCTAGAGGGTGCTGATGACTTGCATATGAGGGCAGCAATGCAAGTCGGTGTACTCCTCATTCTGTGGGACGTGACCTGGTTGCTTCACAGCTCCGAGATGACACAGACTTGCTTAAAGGAAGTGACTATTGTGACTTGGGCATCACTTGACTGATGGTAATCAGTTGCCTAAAGAAGTGCACAGATTACATGTCCGTGTCCACATTGGGTCGATCTGGCCGCGATGAACACCACCAGGCTTTGTATTCAGAAACAGGAGGGAGGTCCTGCACTTTCCCAGGAGGGGTGGCCCTTTCAGATGCAATCGAGAATGTTAGGCTCTGGGAGAGTAGTTGCCTGGTTGTGACAGTTGGTAATTTCCTATTCAAACTGTTGCCATGCACCAGTTTTTCACAACAAGGGTACATAATCTGTCTGGCATTACTTCTACTTTGTACAAAGGATCAAAAAAAAAAAAAAGATACTGTTAGATATGATTTTTCTCAGACTTTAGGAAACTTTTAACATAATCTGTGAATATCACAGAAGCAAGACTATCATATAGGGGATATTAATAACCTGGAGTCAGAATACTTGAAATACGGTGTCATTTGACACGGGCACTGTTGTCACCACCTCTGCCAAGCCCTGTCACTTTAGGAAAACCCTGAATCAGTTGGAAACTGCTTCATGCTGGTAGTACATCTGAAGCAAAAACGAGAGTAATTACCACATTCCAGATTGTTCACTAAGCCAGCATTTATCTGCTCCAGGAAAAAATTACAAGCAACTTATGAAGTTGATAAAATATTTTGTTTGGCTATGTTGGCACTCCAAAATTTGCTTTCAGAGAAACAAAGTAAACCAAGGAGGACTTCTGTTTTTCAAGTCTGCGCTTGGGTTCTATTCTACGTTAATTAGGTAGTTCCCAGGAGGACTAGGTTAGCCTACCTATTGTCTGAGAAACTTGGAACTGTGAGAAATGGCCAGATAGTGATATGAACTTCACCTTCCAGTCTTTCCTGATGTTGAAGATTGAGAAAGTGTTGTGAACTTTCTGGTACTGTAAACAGTTCACTGTCCTTGAACTGGGCAGCTCCTGTTGTGGAAAGTGGACGGTTTAGGATCCTGCTTCTCTTTGAGCTGGGAGAAAATAAACAGCATGATTACAAGTATTGAGAGCCAGGTTGGAGAAGGTGGCTTACACCTGTAATGCCAGAGCTGTGGGAGGCGGAGGCAAGAGGATCACTTGAAGCCAGGAGTTCAAGCTCAACCTGGGCAACGTAGACCTTGTCTGTACAAAAAATTAAAAAACTTAGCCGGGCGTGGTGATGTGCACCTGTAGTCCTAGCTACTTGGGAGGCTGAGGCAGGAGGGTCATTTGAGCCCAAGAGTTTGAAGTTACAGGGAGCTATGATCCTGCCAGTGCATTCCAGCCTGGATGACAAAACGAGACCCTGTCTCTAAAAAACAAGAAGTGAGGGCTTTATGATCGTAGAATTTTCACTACAATAGCAGTGGACCAACCCCTTTTCTAAATACCAATCAGGGAAGAGATGGTTGATTTTTTAACAAACGTTTGAAGAAAAAGCAAAACCTCAAACTTAGCACTCTACTAGCAGTTTTAGCAGATGTTAATTAATGTAATCATGTCTGCATATATGGGATTATTTCCAGAAAGTGTATTGGGAAACCTCTCATGAACCCTGTGAGCAAGCCACTGTCTTACTCAATTTGAATCTTGGCTTCCCTCAAAAGACTGGCTAATGTTTGGTAACTCTCTGGAGTGGACAGCACTACATGTACGTAAAATAGGTACATAAACAACTATTGGTTTTGAGCTGATTTTTTTCAGCTGCATTTGCGTGTATGGATTTTTCTCACCAAAGACGATGACTTCAAGCATTAGTAAAGTAATTGTACAGCTCTCCTAATTATACTTCTCTGTGACATTACATTTCCCAGGCTATTTCTTTTGGTAGGATTTAAAACTAAGCAATTCAGTATGATCTTTGTCCTTCGTTTTCTTTCTTATTCTTTGTTTTGTTTGTTTGTTTGTTTGTTTGTTTCTTGAGACAGAGTTTCTCTCTGTCGCCCAGGCTGGAGTGCAGTGGCGCGAACTCAGCTCATTGCAACCTCTGCCCCTCCGGGTTCAAGAGATTCTCCTGCCTCAGCCTCCCGAGTAGCTGGGATTACAGGTGTCCGCCACCACACCCGGCTAATTTTTTGTATTTTTAGTAGAGGTGGCGTTTCACCATGTTGGCCAGGCTGGTCTTGAACTCCTGACCTCAGGTGATCCACCTGCCTCGGCCTACCAAAGAGCTGGGATAACAGGCATGACCCATCATGCCCGGCCCATTTTTTTTTTCTTATTCTGTTAGGAGTGAGAGTGTAACTAGCAGTATAATAGTTCAATTTTCACAACGTGATAAAAAGTTTCCCTGTAATTCCATCAGATTTTGCTCCAGGGCTCAGTTCTGTTTTAGGAAATACTTTTATTTTCAGTTTAATGATGAAATATTAGAGTTGTAATATTGCCTTTATGATTATCCATCTTTTTAACCTAAAAGAATGAAAGAAAAATATGTTTACAATATAATTTCATGGTTGTATGTTAATTCATTATGTTGGCCTCCAGTTTGCTGTTGTTAGTTATGACAGCAGTAGTGTCATTACCATTTCAATTCAGGTTACATTCCTATATTTGATCATTGTAAACTGACTGCTTAAATTGTATTAAGAACAGTGGATATTTTAAAGAAGCTGTACAGCTTATATCCAATGCTGTCTCTTAAGACTATTAAATTGATACAACATATTTAAAAGTAAATATTACCTAAATGAATTTTTGAAATTAAAAATACATGTGTTAAAACTGTCTTTGTGTTCAACCATTTCTGTACATACTTAGAGTTAACTGTTTTGCCAGGCTCTGTATGCCTACTCGTAATATGATAAAAGCAATCATCTAATGCTCTGTAAATAGAAGTCATTGCTTTCCATCAGACTGAACTCCCTTGACAAGATGTGGATGAAATTCTTGAAGTAAAATTGTTTACTTTGTCATACATTTACAGATCAAATGTTAGCTCCCAAAGCAATCATATGGCAAAGATAGGTATATCATAGTTTGCCTATTAGCTGCTTTGTATTGCTATTATTATAAATAGACTTCACAGTTTTAGACTTGCTTAGATGAAATTGTAATTCTTTTTACTTTCAGTCTTAGATAACAAGTCTTCAATTATAGTACAATCACACATTGCTTAGGAATGCATCATTAGGCGATTTTGTCATTATGCAAACATCATAGAGTGTACTTACACAAACCTAGATAGTATAGCCTTTATGTACGTAGGCCATATGGTATAGTCTATTGCTCCTAGGCCACAAACCTGTACGGCTGTTACTGTACTGAATATTATAGACAGCTGTTAACACAGTGGTATTTATCTAAATATATGCAAACATAGAAAAGGTACAGTAAAAGTATGGTATAAAAGATAATGGTATACCTGTATAGGCCACTTACCACGAATGGAGCTTGCAGGACTAGAAGTTGCTCTGGGTGAGTCAGTGAGTGAGTGGTGAATTAATGTGAAGGCGTAGAACATTACTGTACACCACTGTAGACTTCATAAACAGTACGCTGAAGCTACACCAAACTTGTCTTAACAGTTTTTCTTCAATAAAAAAGTATAACTTTTTAACTTTGTAAACTTTTAAATTTTTTTAACTTTTAAAATACTTAGCTTGAAACACAAATACATTGTATAGCTATACAAAAATATTTTTTCTTTGTATCCTTATTCTAGAAGCTTTTTTCTATTTTTAATTTTTTTTTTACTTGTTAGTCATTTTTGTTAAAAACTAAAACACACACACTTTCACCTAGGCATAGACAGGATTAGGATCATCAGTATCACTCCCTTCCACATCACTGCCTTCCACCTCCACATCTTGTCCCACTGGAAGGTTTTTAGGGGCAATAACGCACAGGTAGCTGTCACCGCCTATGATATCAGTGCTTTCTGTTGAATACCTCCTGAAGGACTTGCCTGAGGCTGTTTTACATTTAACTTAAAAAAAAATAATAAGTAGAAGGAGTACACTCTAAAATAACAATAAAAGGCATAGTATAGTGAATACATAAACCAGCAACGTAGTAGTTTATTATCAAGTGTTGTATACTGTAATAACTGTATGTGCTATACTTTAAATAACTTGCAAAATTGTACTAAGACCTAATGATGGTTACAGTGTCACTAAGGCAATAGCATATTTTCAGGTCCATTGTAATCTAATGGGACCACCATCATACATGCAGTCTACCGTTGATTGAAACGTTACATGGCACATAACTGTATTTGCAAGAATGATTTGTTTTACATTAATATCACATAGGATGTACCTTTTTAGAGTGATATGTTTATGTGGATTAAGATGTACAAGTTGAGCAAGGGGACCAAGAGCCCTGGGTTCTGTCTTGGATGAGAGCTTTTATGTTCTTCTTATCATGTCTGTTTTCTCATTAAATTCAAAGGCTTGAACAGGCCCTATTTATCCCTTCTGTTTTCTACGTGTTCTAAATAACTAAAGCTTTTAAATTCTAGCCATTTAGGTAGAACTCTCATTGCAATGCAATGCTGTATTGGTTTCTTGGCTAGCATATTAAATATATTTATCTTTGTCTTGCTATTTCAATGTCGTTTTAAACATCAGGATCGGGCTTCAGTATTCTCATAACCAGAGAGTTCACTGAGGATACAGGACTGTTTGCCCATTTTTTTGTTATGGCTCCAGACTTGTGGTATTTCCATGTCTTTTTTTTTTTTTTTTTTTTTGACCTTTTAGCAGCTTTAAAGTATTTCTGTTGTTAGGTGTTGTATTACTTTTTTAAGATTACTGTAACAAAGCACCACAAACTGAGTGGCTTTAAACAACAGTAGTTTATTCTCTCACAATTCTAGAAGCTAGAAGTCCGAAATCAAAGTGTTGACAGGGGCATGATCTTCAAGAGAGAAGACTCTTTCCTTGCCTCTTCCTGGCTTCTGGTGGTTACCAGCAATCCTGAGTGTTCCTTTCTTGCCTTGTAGTTTCAGCAATCCAGTATCTGCCTTTTGTCTTCACATGGCTGTCTACCCTTTGTCTCTGTGTCTCCAAATCTCTCTCCTTATAAACACAGCAGTTATTGGATTAGGCCCCACTCTAATCCAGTATGACCCCATTTTAACATGATTACACTTATTTCTAGATAAGGTCACTTTCGCATACACCAAGGGTTAGGAATTGAGCATATCTTTTTGGGGGACACAATTCAACTCACAAGTGTCAGTCTCTAGCTGAGCCTTTCCCTTCCTGTTTTTCTCCTTTTTAGTTGCTATGGGTTAGGGGCCAAATCTCCAGTCATACTAGAATTGCACATGGACTGGATATTTGGGGATACTGCTGGTCTATTCTATGAGCTTTAGTATGTGACATTTAATACCAGTGTAAACCCCTTTTTTTAGTTCATTATTTCTTTGAATTTTTAAATATATGCCCTGAATATAAGTAACAAGTTACTATGTCTTGTAAAATGATCATATCAACAAACATTTAATGTGCACCTACTGTGTTAGTTGAATGTCTTTATCCTGATAGGAGATAACAAGATTCCACATCTTTGACTTAAGAGGACAAACCAAATATGTCTAAATCATTTGGGGTTTTGATGGATATCTTTAAATTGCTGAACCTAATCTTTGGTTTTATATGTCATTGTTTAGATATCTCCGGAGCATTTGGATAATGTGACAGTTGGAATGCAGTGATGTCGACTCTTTGCCCACCACCGTCTCCAGCTGTTGCCAAGACAGAGATTGCTTTAAGTGGCGAATCACCTTTATTAGCAGCTACTTTTGCTTACTGGGACAATATTCTTGGTCCTAGAGTAAGGCACATCTGGGCTCCAAAGACAGAACAGTTACTTCTCAGTGATGGAGAAATAACTTTTCTTGCCAACCACACTCTAAATGGAGAAATCCTTCGAAATGCAGAGAGTGGTGCTATAGATGTAAAGTTTTTTGTCTTGTCTGAAAAGGGAGTGATTATTGTTTCATTAATCTTTGATGGAAACTGGAATGGGGATCGCAGCACATATGGACTATCAATTATACTTCCACAGACAGAACTTAGTTTCTACCTCCCACTTCATAGAGTGTGTGTTGATAGATTAACACATATAATCCGGAAAGGAAGAATATGGATGCATAAGGTAAGTGAGTTTTCAGCTTATTAATCATGTTAACCTATCTGTTGAAAGCTTATTTTCTGATACATATAAATCTTATTTTTTTAATTATATGCAGTGAACATCAAACAATAGATGTTATTTATTTTGCATTTACCCTATTAGATACAAATACATCTGGTCTGATACCTGTCATCTTCGTATTAACTGTGGAAGGTAGGAAATGGTAGCTCTACATTACAGATGAAAAGCTAAAGCTTAGACAAATAAAGAAACTTTTAGATCCTGGATTCTTCTTGGGAGCCTTTGACTCTAATACCTTTTATTTCCCTTTCGTTGCACAATTCTGTCCTTCGCTTACTACTATGTGTAAGTACAACAGTTCAAAGTAATAGTTTCATAAGCTGTTGGTCATGTAGCCTTTGGTCTCTTTAACCTCTTTGCCAAGTTCCCAGGTTCATAAAATGAGGAGGTTGAACGGAATGGTTCCCAAGAGAATTCCTTTTAATCTTACAGAAATTATTGTTTTCCCCTAAATCCTGTAGTTGAATATATAATGTTATTTACATTTCAGTATAGTTTTGGTGTATCTAAAGAACATATTGAATTCTCCTTCCTGTGTTCCAGTTTGATACTAACCTGAAAGTCCATTAAGCATTACTAATTTTAAAAGGCTTTTGCCCAATAGTAAGGAAAAATAATATCTTTTAAAAGAATAAGTTTTTACTATGTTTGCAGGCTTACTTCCTTTTTTCTCACATTATGAAACTCTTAAAATCGGGAGAATCTTTTAAACAACATCATAATGTTTAATTTGAAAAGTGCAAGTCATTCTTTTCCTTTTTGAAACTATGCAGATGTTACATTGACTGTTTTCTGTGAAGTTGTCTTTTTTACTGCAGAATAAAGGTTGTTTTGATTTTATTTTGTATTGTTTATGAGAACATGCATTTGTTGGGTTAATTTCCTACCCCTGCCCCCATTTTTTCCCTAAAGTAGAAAGTATTTTTCTTGTGAACTAAATTACTACACAAGAACATGTCTATTGAAAAATAAGCAAATATCAAAATGTTGTGGGTTGTTCTTTTAAATAAATTTTCTCTTGCTCAGGAAAGACAAGAAAATGTCCAGAAGATTATCTTAGAAGGCACAGAGAGAACGGAAGATCAGGTATATGCAGATTGCATACTGTCAAATGTTTTTCTCACAGCATGTATCTGTATAAGGTTGATGGCTACATTTGTCAAGGCCTTGGAGACATACAGAGTAAGCCTTAATGGAGCTTTTATGCAGTTGTACAGAATAAACTGGAGGAAGATTTCCATATCTTAAACCCGAAGAGTTAAATCAGTAAACAAAGGAAAATAGTAATTGCATCTACAAATTAATATTTGCTCCCTTTTTTTTTTCTGTTTGCCCAGAATAAATTTTGGATAACTTGTTCATAGTAAAAATAAAAAAAATTGTTTGTGATATGTTCTTTAAGGTACTACTTGTCGAACTTTTCCCTAGAAGTAGCTGTAACAGAAGGAGAGCATATGTACCCCTAAGGTATCTGTCTGGGGTATAGGCCCAGGTCCACACAATATTTCTTTCAAGTCTTATGTTGTATCGTTAAGACTCATGCAATTTACATTTTATTCCATAACTATTTTAATATTAAAATTTGTCAGTGATATTTCTTACCCTCTCCTCTAGGAAAATGTGCCATGTTTATCCCTTGGCTTTGAATGCCTCTGAAGAACAGACACTAGAGTTTGAGAAGCATGGTTACAAGGGTGTGGCTTCCCCTGCAGAAACTAAGTACAGACTATTTCAGTGTAAAGCAGAGAAGTTCTTTTGAAGGAGAATCTCCAGTGAAGAAAGAGTTCTTCACTTTTACTTCCATTTCCTCTTGTGGGTGACCCTCAATGCTCCTTGTAAAACTCCGATATTTTAAACATGGCTGTTTTGCCTTTATTTGCTTCTTTTTAGCATGAATGAGACAGATGATACTTTAAAAAAGTAATTAAAAAAAAAAAACTTGTGAAAATACATGGCCATAATACAGAACCCAATACCATGATCTCCTTCGTTATGTTTGTACTTTTGTAGATAGCTTTCCAGTTCAGAGACAGTTATTCTGTGTAAAGGTCTGACTTAACAAAAAAAGATTTCCCTTTACCCAAAGAATCCCAGTCCTTATTTGCTGGTCAATAAGCAGGGTCCCCAGGAATGGGGTAACTTTCAGCACCCTCTAACCCACTAGTTATTAGTAGACTAATTAAGTAGACTTATCGCAAGTTGAGGAAACTTAGAACCAAGTAAAATTCTGCTTTTACTGGGATTTTGTTTTTTCAAACCAGAAACCTTTACTTAAGTTGACTACTATTAATGAATTTTGGTCTCTCTTTTAAGTGCTTGTCTTAAAAATGTTATCCTACTGCTGAGAAGTTCAAGTTCGAGAAGTACAAGGAGGAATAGAAACTTGAGAGATTTTCTTTTAGAGCCTCTTCTGTATTTAGCCCTGTAGGAATTTTTTTTTTTTTTTTTTTTTTGGTGTTGTTGAGCTTCAGTGAGGCTATTCTTTCACTTATACTGATAATGTCTGAGATACTGTGAATGAAATACTATGTATGCCTAAACCTAAGAGGAAATATTTTCCCAAAATTATTCTTCCTGAAAAGGTGGAGTTGCCTTTTGATTGAGTTCTTGCAAATCTCACGACTTTATTTTGAACAATACTGTTTGGGGATGATGCATTAGTTTGAAACAACTTCAGTTGTAGCTGTCATCTGATAAAATTGCTTCACAGGGAAGGAAATTTAGCACGGATCTAGTCATTATTCTTGTTAGATTGAATGTGTGAATTGTAATTGTAAACAGGCATGATAATTATTACTTTAAAAACTAAAAACGGTGACTAGTTAGTTGTGGAGGTTACTAAAGGATGATTTTTTTTAAATAAAACTTTCAGCATTATGGAAATGGGCGTTTGGCTTAGGATAAAACTTCCAGAAGTAGCATCACATTTAAATTCTCAAGCAACTTAATAATATGGGGCTCTGAAAAACTGGTTAAAGTTACTCCAAAAATGGCCCTGGGTCTGACAGAGATTCTAACTTAAAGATGCTTATGAGGACTTTGAGTAAAATCATTTCATAAAATAAGTGAGGAAAAACAACAAGTATTAAATTCATCTTAAATAATGTATGATTTAAAAAATATGTTTAGCTAAAAATTCACAGACATTTGACAATTTCATTTATATCTCAAAAAATTTACTTACCCAAGTTGGTCACAAAACTGATGAGACTGGTGGTGGTAGTGAATAAATGAGGGACCACCCATATTTGAGACACTTTGCATTTGTGATGTGTTACACTGAATTTTCGGTTTGATTCTATAAACTACAAATTTCAAAATTACAATTTCAAGATGTAATAAGTAGTAATATTATCTTGAAATAGCTCTAAAGGGAACTTTTCTGTTTTATTGATTCTTAAAATACATGTGCTGATTTTGATTTGCATTTGGGTAGATTATACTTTTATGAATATGGAGATTGGGTATTGATTCAAGTTTTCCTTACCTATTTGGTAAGGATTTCAAAGTCTTTTTGTGCTTGGTTTTCCTCATTTTTAAATATGAAATATATTGATGACCTTTAATTAACAAATTTTTTTTATCTCAAATTTTAAAGGAGATCTTTTCTAAAAGAGGCATGATGACTTAATCATTGCATATAACAGTAAACGATAAACCAATGATTCTATACTCTCTAAAGAATAAAAGTGAGCTTTAGGGCCGGGCATGGTCAGAAATTTGACACCAGCCTGGCCAACATGGCGAAACCCCGTCTCTACTAAAAATACAAAAATTAGCCGGGCGTGGTGGCGGCACCTATAGTCCCAGCTACTTGGGAGGCTGAGACAGGAGAGTCACTCGAACCCGGCAGGAGAGGCTGCAGTGAGCTGAGATCACGTCATTGCGCTCCAGCCTCGGCAACGAGAGCAAAACTCCATCTCAAAAAAAAAAAAAGAAAAAGAAAAAAGAAAAGTGAGCTTTGGATTGCATATAAATCCTTTAAACACGTAGTAGACTTGTTTGATACTGTGTTTGAACAAATTATGAAGTATTTTCATCAAAGAATGTTATTGTTTGATGTTATTTTTATTTTTTATTGCCCAGCTTCTATCATATTATGTGATTTTCTTCACTTCATGTCACTTTATTGTGCAGGGTCAGAGTATTATTCCAATGCTTACTGGAGAAGTGATTCCTGTAATGGAACTGCTTTCATCTATGAAATCACACAGTGTTCCTGAAGAAATAGATGTAAGTTTAAATGAGAGCAATTATACCCTTTATCAGTTTTTTGGGGTTATAGTATTATTATGTATATTATTAATATTCTAATTTTAATACTAAGCACTTTGTCATATATACTATTCACATACAGTATTAGCCACTTTAGCAAATAAGCACACACAAAATCCTGGATTTTATGGCAAAACAGAGGCATTTTTGATCAGTGATGACAAAATTAAATTTATTTTGTTTATTTCATTACTTTTATAATTCCTAAAAGTGGGAGGATCCCAGCTCTTATAGGAGCAATTAATATTTAATGTAGTACTTTTTGAAACAAAACTGTGTGCCAGAGCAGTAACCATTAAGGGAAGTTTACTTATAGTCACAAATTTAGTTTCCTTAATCATTTGTTGAGGACGTTTTGAATCACACACTATGAGTGTTAAGAGATACCTTTAGGAAACTATTCGTGTTGTTTTCTGATTTTGTCATTTAGGTTAGTCTCCTGATTCTGACAGCTCAGAAGAGGAAGTTGTTCTTGTAAAAATTGTTTAACCTGATTGACCAGCTTTCACATTTGTTCTTCTGAAAGTTTATGGTAGTGCACAGAGATTGTTTTATGGGGAGTCTTGATTCTCGGAAATGAAGGCAGTGTGTTATATTGAATCCATACTTCAGAAAACTTGTATATTAAAAGTGTTATTTCAACACTATGTTACAGCCAGACTAATTTTTTTATTTTTTGATGCATTTTAGATAGCTGATACAGTACTCAATGATGATGATATTGGTGACAGTTGTCATGAAGGCTTTCTTCTCAAGTAAGAATTTTTCTTTTCATAAAAGCTGGATGAAGCAGATACATGTCTTATATTCACCTATGACAAGATTTGGAAGAAAGAAAATAACAGACTATCTACTTAGATTGTTCTAGGGACAACATTACATATTTGAACTGTGTTATTTTTGTTAAATTTGTGTTATTTTTCACTCATTATATTTCTATAATATATTTGGTGTTATTCCATTTGCTATTTAAAGAAACTGAGTTTCCATCCCAGACAAGAAATCATGGCCCCTTGCTTGATTCTGGTTTATTGTTTTACTTCTCATTAAAGCTAAAAGAATCCTTTCAAATTAAGTTGTACTGTAGATGAACTTAAGTTATTTAGGCGTAGAACAAAATTATTCCTATTTATACTGATCTTTTTCCATCCAGCAGTGGAGTTTAGTACTTAAGAGTTTGTGCCCTTAAACCAGACTCCCTGGATTAATGCTGTGTACCCGTGGGCTAGGTACCTGAATTCTCTATACACCTATTTCCTCATCTATAAAATGGCAATAATAGTAATAGTACCTAATGTATAGGGTTGTTATAAGCATTGAGTAAGATAAATAATATAAAGCACTTAGAACAGTGCCTGGAACATAAAAACACTTAATAATAGCTAATAGCTAACATTTCCTATTTACATTTCTTCTAGAAATAGCCAATATTTGTTGAGTGCCTACATGTTAGTTCCTTTACTAGGTGCTTTACATGTATATCTTATATTCTGTTTTAAAGTTTCTTCACAGTTACAGATTTTCATGAAATTTTACTTTTAAAAAAAGAGAAGTAAAAGGATAAAGTATTCACTTTTATGTTCACAGTCTTTTCCTTTAGGCTTATGATGGAGTATCAGAGGCATGAGTGTGTTTAACCTAAGAGCCTTAATGGCTTGAATCAGAAACACTTTAGTCCTGTATCTGTTCAGTGTCAGCCTTTCATACATCATTTTAAATCCCATTTGACTTTAAGTAGGTCACTTAATGTCTCTACATGTCAATTTCTTCAGCTATAAAATGATGGTGTTTCAATAAATAAATACATTAATTAAATGATATTTTACTAACTAATTGGGCTGTTTTAAGGCTCAATAAGAAAATTTCTGTGAAAGGTCTCTAGAAAATGTAGGTTCCTATACAAATAAAAGATAACATTGTGCTTATAGCTTCGGTGTTTATCATGTAAAGCTATTCTGAGTTATTTGAAGAGCTCACCTACTTTTTTTGTTTTTAGTTTGTTAAATTGTTTTATACGCAATGTTTTTAATCTGTTTTCTTTAACTTACAGTGCCATCAGCTCACACTTGCAAACCTGTGGCTGTTCCGTTGTAGTAGGTAGCAGTGCAGATAAAGTAAATAAGGTAGTTTATTTTATAATCTAGCAAATGATTTGACTCTTTAAGACTGATGATATATCATGGATTGTCATTTAAATGGTAGGTTGCAATTAAAATGATCTAATAGTATAAGGAGGCAATGTGATCTCATCAAATTGCTAAGATACCTTGTGTAAACAGTGAGTTTGAAATAAACTGAATAGGAATCATTTATCAGTTTATTTTGATAGCTCATAAATACCAGTGTCAGTTGTGTATAAATGGTTTTGAGAATATATTAAAATCAGATATTTTTAAAAAATTACTCTTCTATTTCCCAATGTTATCTTTAACAAATCTGAAGGTAGTCATGTACTTTTGGTAGTAGTTCTGAAGAAATGTTATTTGTTTATTCATCTTGATTTCATTGTCTTGGCTTTCCTTCTAAATCTGTCCCTTCTAGGGAGCTGTTGGGATTAAGTGGTCATTGATGATTATACTTTATTCAGTAATGTTTCTGACCCTTTCCTTCAGTGCTACTTGAGTTGATTAAGGATTAATGAACAGTTACATTTCCAAGCATTAGCTAATAAACTAAAGGATTTTGCACTTTTCTTCACTGACCATTAGTTAGAAAGAGTTCAGAGATAAGTACGTGTATCCTTCAATTTTAGCAAACCTAATTTTTTAAAAAAAGTTTTACATAGGAAATATGTTGGAAATTATACTTTACAAAGATATTCATAATTTATTTTTTCTGTAATCAGCTACTTTGTATATTTACATGAGCCTTAATTTATATTTCTCATATAACCATTTATGAGAGCTTAGTATACCTCTGTCATTATATTGCATCTACGGACTAGTGACCTTATTCCTTCTGTTACCTCGAACAGGTGGCTTTCCATCTATGATCTCCAAAGCCTTAGGTTGCACAGAGGGACTGCCGAGCTGCTTTATGAAGGGAGAAAGGCTCCATAGTTGGAGTTTTTTTGTTTGTTTGTTTTTGTTTTTGTTTTTTTTAACATTTTTCCCATCCTCCATCCTCTTGAGGGAGAATAGCTTACCTTTTATCTTGTTTTAATTTGAGAAAGAAGTTGCCACCACTCTAGGTTGAAAACCACTGCTTCAACATAATAACTGTGGATATGGTTTGAATTTCAAGATAGTTACATGCCTTTTTATTTTTCCTAATAGAGCTGTAGGTCAGATATTATTAGAATCAGATTTCTAAACCCCACCCAATGACCTGCTTATTTTAAATCAAATTCAATAATTAATTCTCTTCTTACTGGAGGATCTGGACATTCTTTGTTATTTCTTACAATGAATTTCATGTGTAGACCCACTAAACAGAAGCTATAAAGGTTCCATGGTCAAATAAGTCTGAGAAAGTCTGCATATGATATAATTCACCTGAAGAGTCACAGTATGTCGCCAAATGTTAAAGGTTTTGAGATGCCATACAGTAAATTTACCAAGCATTTTCTAAATTTATTTGATCACAGAATCCCTATTTTAAGCAACAACTGTTACATCCCATGGATTCCAGGTGACTAAAGAATACTTATTTCTTAGGATATGTTTTATTGATAATAACAATTAAAATTTCAGATATCTTTCATAAGCAAACCAGTGGTCTTTTTACTTCATATTTTAATGCTAAAATATTTTCTTTTATAGATAGTCAGAACATTATGCCTTTTTCTGACTCCAGCAGAGAGAAAATGCTCCAGGTTATGTGAAGCAGAATCATCATTTAAATATGAGTCAGGGCTCTTTGTACAAGGCCTGCTAAAGGTATAGTTTCTAGTTATCACAAATGAAACCATTTTTCTAAAATCATTTTTGAGACTCTTTATAGACAAATCTTAAATATTAGCATTTAATGTATCTCATATTGACATGCCCAGAGACTGACTTCCTTTACACAGTTCTGCACATAGACTATATGTCTTATGGATTTATAGTTAGTATCATCAGTGAAACACCATAGAATACCCTTTGTGTTCAAGGTGGGTCCCTGTTCCTACATGTCTAGCCTCAGGATTTTTTTTTTTTTAACACATGCGTAAATCAGGTTGCACATCTAAAATAAGATCGTTTCTTTTTAACTAAATAGATTTGAATTTTATTGAAAAAATTTTAAAACATCTTTAAGAAGCATATAGGATTTAAGCAATTCCTATATATATGTACTAAAATATATATCTTTCTATATATAATATATATTAGAAAAAATGTGTATTTTTCTTTTATTTGAGTCTACTGTTCAAGGAGAAAAACAGAGAAATGCAAATTAGCAATTATTTATAATACTTAAAGGGAAGAAAGTTGTTCACCTTGTTGAATCTATTATTGTTATTTCAATTATAGTCCCAAGACGTGAAGAAATAACTTTCCTAACGGTTATGTGATTGTCTCGTAGTGACTACTTTCTTGAGGATGTAGCCACAGCAAAATGAAATAAAAAAATTTAAAAATTGTTGCAAATACAAGTTATATTAGGCTTTTGTGCATTTTCAATAATGTGCTGCTATGAACTCAGAATGGTAGTATTTAAATGTAGAAACTAGTTAAAGGAAACATAGTTTCTATTTGAGTTATACATATCTGTAAATTAGAACTTCTCCTGTTAAAGGCATAATAAAGTGCTTAATACTTTTGTTTCCTCAGCACCCTCTCATTTAATTATATAATTTTAGCTCTGAAAGGGACCTATACCAGATCCCTAGAGGAAATTTCAAAACTATGATCTAATGAAAAAATATTTAATAGTTCTCCATGCAAATACAAATTATATAGTTTTCCAGAAAATACCTTTGACATTATCACAGCATTATCACAGCATTATAATAGTGAAAAAATGGAAATAGCCTCTTTCTTCTGTTCTGTTCATAGCATATAGCACAGTACCTCATACACAGTAGGTTATTATTACATGGTAACTGGCTACCCCAACTGATTAGGAAAGAAGTAAATTTGTTTTATAAAAATACATACTCAATAAGATGCATAGAATAATTAAGAAATTAAAAGACACTTGTAATTTCAAATCCAGTGAATACCCACTGTTAATATTTGGTATATCTCTTTCTAGTCTTTTTTTCCCTTTTGCATGTATTTTCTTTAAGACTCCCACCCCCACTGGATCATCTCTGCATGTTCTAATCTGCTTTTTTCACAGCAGATTCTAAGCCTCTTTGAATATCAACACAAACTTCAACAAATTCATCTTTAGATGCTAAATAGTAAATTCATTTTTATTTACTTAACCACTTCCTTTGGATGCTTAGGTTGTTCTGATGTTTTGCTATTGAAATCAATGCTATACTGAACACTTCTGTCACCGAAACTTTGCACACACTCATGAATAGTTTCTTAGGATAAATTTTTAGAGGTAGATTTGCTAAATCAAAGACCATTTTTTTAAATTAAAAAACAATTACTCATATCGTTTGGCATGTAAGACAGTAAATTTTCCTTTTATTTTGACAGGATTCAACTGGAAGCTTTGTGCTGCCTTTCCGGCAAGTCATGTACGCTCCATATCCCACCACACACATAGATGTGGATGTCAATACTGTGAAGCAGATGCCACCCTGTCATGAACATATTTATAATCAGCGTAGATACATGAGATCCGAGCTGACAGCCTTCTGGAGAGCCACTTCAGAAGAAGACATGGCTCAGGATACGATCATCTACACTGACGAAAGCTTTACTCCTGATTTGTACGTAATGCTCTGCCTGCTGGTACTGTAGTCAAGCAATATGAAATTGTGTCTTTTATGAATAAAAACAAAACAGAAGTTGCATTTAAAAAGAAAGAAATATTACCAGCAGAATTATGCTTGAAGAAACGTTTAATCAAGCATTTTTTTCTTAAATGTTCTTCTTTTTCCATACAATTGTGTTTACCCTAAAATAGGTAAGATTAACCCTTAAAGTAAATATTTAACTATTTGTTTAATAAATGTATATTGAGCTCCTAGGCACTGTTCTAGGTACTGGGCTTAATAGTGGCCAACCAGACAGTCCCAGCCCCTACATTGTGTATAGTCTATTGTATAACAGTTATTGAATGGACTTATTAACAAAATCAAAGAAATAATTCTAAGTCTTTTTTTCTTGACATATGAATATAAAATACAGCAAAACTGTTAAAATATATTAATGGAACATTCTTTTACTTTGTATTTTATATTGTTATTCACTTCTTTTTTTTTAAAAAAAAAAAGTCTGATCAGTAAATTCAAAAGGAAAATAATGATAATTAATTGTTGAGCATGGACCCAACTTGAAAAAAAAAAATGATGATGATAAATCTATAATCCTAAAACCCTAAGTAAACACTTAAATAATGTTCTGAAATCAGGAAAAGAATTATAGTATACTTTTGTGGTTCTCCTTTATCAGTTGAAAAAAGGCACAGTAGCTCATGCCTATAAGAACAGAGCTTTGGGAGTCCAAGGCAGGCGGATCACTTGAGGCCAGGAGTTCCAGACCAGCCTGGGCAACATAGTGAAACCCCATCTCTACAAAAAATAAAAAAGAATTATTGGAATGTGTTTCTGTGTGCCTGTAATCCTAGCTATTCAGAAAGCTGAGGCAGGAGAATCTTTTGAGCCCAGGAGTTTGAGGTTACAGGGAGTTATGATGTGCCAGTGTACTCCAGCCTGGGGCACAATGAGACTCCGTCTTATTTAATAAAAAAAAAAAAAAAAAAAAGTGCTTGCAATAATGCCTGGCACATAGAAGGTAACAGTAAGTGTTAACTGTAATAACCCAGGTCTAAGTGTGTAAGGCAATAGAAAAATTGGGGCAAACAAGCCTGACCTGTGTATCTACAGAATCAGTTTGAGCTTAGGTAACAGACATGTGGAGCACCAGTAATTACACACTAAGTGTTAACCAAAAGCATAGAATAGGAACATCTTGTTCAAGGGACCCCCAGCCTTATATATCTCAAGGTGCAGAAAGATGACTTAATATAGGACCCATTTTTTCCTAGTTCTCCAGAGTTTTTATTGGTTCTTGAGAAAGTATTAGGGGAATTGTTGTAGAAAATGAATTGGTCAAACTGAAATTACATGTCAGTAAGTTTTTATATATTGGTAAATTTGGTAGACATGTAGAAGTTTTCTAATTAATCTGTGCCTTGAAACATTTTCTTTTTTCCTAAAGTGCTTAGTATTTTTTCCGTTTTTTGATTGGTTGCTTGGGAGCTTTTTTGAGGAAATTTAGTGAACTGCAGAATGGGTTTGTAACCATTTGGTATTTTTGTTTTGTTTTTTAGAGGAGGTATGTGTATTTTAACATTTCTTAATCATTTTTAGCCAGCTATGTTTGTTTTGCTGATTTGACAAACTACAATTAGACAGCTATTCTCATTTTGCTGATCATCCAAAAAATAGTATTTTCAGCCACTAGATTGTGTGTTGTTAAGTCTATTGTCACAGACTCATTTTACTTTTAAGTATATGTTTTTACATGTTAATTATGTTTGTTATTTTTAATTTTAACTTTTAAAAATAATTCCAGTCACTGCCAATACATGAAAAATTGGTCACTGGAATTTTTTTTTTTACTTTTATTTTAGGTTCATGTGTACATGTGCAGGTTTGTTATACAGGTAAATTGCATGTCATGAGGGTTTGGTGTACAGGTGATTTCATTACCCAGGTAATAAGCATAGTACCCAATAGGTAGTTTTTTGATCACCCTTCTCCCACCCTCAAGTAGGCCCTGGTGTTGCTGTTTCCTTCTTTGTGTCCATGTGTACTCAGTGTTTAGCTCCCACTTAGAAGTGAGAACATGCGGTAGTTGGTTTTCTGTTCCTGGATTAGTTCACTTAGGATAATGGCCTCTAGCTCCATCTGTTTTTTATGGCTGCATAGTATTCCATGGTGTATATGTATCACATTTTCTTTATCCAGTCTACCATTGATAGGCATTTAGGTTGATTCCCTGTCTTTGCTATCATGAATAGTGCTGTGATGAACATACACATGCATGTGTCTTTATGGTAGAACGATTTGTATTCCTTTAGGTATATATAGAATAATGGGGTTGCTAGAGTGAATAGTAGTTCTATTTTAGGTTATTTGAGAAATCTTCAAACTGCTTTTCACAATAGATAAACTAATTTACAGTCCCACCAGCAGTGTATAAGTGTTCCCTTTTCTCCACAACCTTGCCGACATCTGCGATTTTTTGACTTTTTAATAATAGCCATTCCTAGAGAATTGATTTGCAATTCTCTAATTATTAGTGATATTGAGCATTTTTTCATATGCTTTTTAGCTGTGTGTATATATTCTTCTGAAAAATTTTCATGTCCTTTGCCCAGTTTGTAGTGGCGTGGGTTGTTTTTTGCTTGTTAATTAGTTTAAGTTCCTTCCAGATTCTGCGTATCCCTTTGTCGGATACATGGTTTGCAGATATTTTTCTCCCATTGTGTAGGTTGTCTTTTACTCTGTTGATAGTTTCTTTTGCCATGCAGGAGCTCGTTAGGTCCCATTTGTGTTTGTTTTTGTTGCAGTTGCTTTTGGCATCTTCATCATAAAATCTGTGCCAGGGCCTATGTCCAGAATGGTATTTCCTAGGTTGTCTTCCAGGGTTTTTACAATTTTAGATTTTACGTTTATGTCTTTAATCCATCTTGAGTTGATTTTTGTATATGGCACAAGGAAGGGGTCCAGTTTCACTCTAATTCCTATGGCTAGCAATTGTCCCAGCACCATTTATTGAATATGGAGTCCTTTCCCCATTGCTTGTTTTTATCAACTTTGTTGAAGATCAGATGGTTGTAGGTGTGTGGCTTTATTTCTCGGCTCTCTATTCTCCGTTGGTCTGTGTCTGTTTTTATACCAGTACCCTGCTGTTCAGATTGCTATAGCCTTTTATTATAAAATTGGCTAATGTGATGCCTCCACACATTTTTTCTTTTTGTTAGGATTTGTTCTTTTTGCTTAGGATTGCTTTGGCTATTTGGGCTCCTTTTTGTGTCCATATTAATTTTAAAATAGTTTTTTCTGGTTTTGTGAAGGATGTCATTGGTAGTTTAGAGGAATAGCATTGAATCTGTAGATTGCTTTGGGCAGTATGGCCATTTTAACAATATTAATTCTTCCTATCTATGAACATGGAA
The DNA here is from genome assembly GCF_028885655.2 of Pongo abelii. Classification (NCBI taxonomy): domain Eukaryota; kingdom Metazoa; phylum Chordata; class Mammalia; order Primates; family Hominidae; genus Pongo; species Pongo abelii. Next base: position 30,475,881 of record NC_071998.2, read on the forward strand.
TGTTTTTCCATGGGTTTGTGTCATCTCTTCATACCTGATGTATAAAGAAAAGCTGGTATTATTCCTACTCAGTCTGTTCCAAAAAATTGAGGAGAAGGAACTCTTCCCTAATGAGGCCAGCATCATTCTGATACCAAAACCTGGCAGAGACACAACAGAAAAAAGAAAACTTCAGGCCAATATCCTTGATGAATATAGATGCAAAAATCCTCAACAAAATACTAGCAAACCAAATCCAGCAGCACATCAAAAAGCTGATCTACTTTGATCAAGTAGGCTTTATCCCTGGGATGCAAGGTTGGTTCAACATACACAAATCAATAAGTGTGATTCATCACATAAACAGAGCTAAAAACAAAAACCACAAGATTATCTCAATAGGTGGAGAAAAGGTTGTCAATAAAATTTAACATCCTTCATGTTAAAAACCTTCAGTAGGTCAGGTGTAGTGACTCACACCTGTAATCCCAGCACTTTGGGAGGCCAAGGTGGGCGTATCTCTTAAGCCCAGGAGTTAAAGATGAGCCTAGGCAGCATGGTGAAACCCCATCTCTACAAAAAAAAAAAAAAAAAAAATTAGCTTGGTACAGTGGCATGCACCTATAGTCCCAGCTACTTAGGAGGCTGAGGTGGGAGGATTGTTTGAGCCCAGGAGGCAGAGGTTGCATCGAACTGAGATCATGCCACTGCACTCCAGCCTGGGCAATGGAGTGAGACCCTGTCTCAAAAGAAAAATCAGAAACAATCCTAAACAAACTAGGCATTGAAGGAACATGCTTCAAAAAAATAAGAACCATCTATGACAGACCCACAGCCAATATTTTACCAAATGGGCAAAAGCTGGAAGTATTCTCCTTGAGAACCGTAACAAGACAAGGATGTCCACTCTCACCACTCCTTTTCAGCATAGTTCTGGAAGTTCTAGCCAGAGCAATCAGGAAAGAGAAAGAAAGAAAGACATTCAGATAGGAAGAGAAGAAGTCAAACTATTTCTGTTTGCAGGCAGTATAATTCTGTACCTAGAAAATCCCATAGTCTCTGCCCAGAAGCTCCTAAATCTGTTAAAAATTTCAGCAAAGTTTTAGCATTCTCTATACTCCAACACCTTCCAAAGTGAGAGCAAAATCAAGAACACAGTCCCATTCACAATAGCCGCAAAAAGAATAAAATACCTAGGAATCCAGCTAACCAGGGAGGTGAAAGATCTCTACGAGAATTACAAAACACTGCTGAAAGAAATCAGAGATGACACAAACAAATGGAAATGTTCTTTTTTAACACCTTGCTTTATCTAATTCACTTATGACAAAGATACTCATTCAGTGGAACAGGTATAATAAGGCCACTCGACTTAAATATAAGCCTTATTCTCTTTCCAGAGCCCAAGAAGGGGCACTATCAGTGCCCAGTCAATAATGATGAAATGCTGATATTTTCCCCCTTTACGGTTTCTTTCTTCTGTAGTGTGGTACACTTGTTTCTTAAGATTAGGAAACTTGAACTACCTTCCTGTTTGCTTCTGCACATACCCATTCTGTTTTTTTGCCCCTCTGGTCAGGTATAGGATGATCCCTACCACTTTCAGTTAAAAACTCCTTCTCTTATTAAATGTTCTCTTACCCCTCTGGCCTGAGTAGAACCTAGGGAAAATGGAAGAGAAAAGATGAAAGGGAGGTGGGGCCTGGGAAGGGAATAAATAGTCCTGTTCCTTTGTGTGTTTGCTTTAGCACCTACTGTATCCTAGGTGCTGTGTTAGGCACACATTATTTTAAGTGGCCGTTATATTGCTACTTCTCACTCTGGTCGTTGCCAAGGTAGGTAGTACTTTCTTGGATAGTTGGTTCATGTTACTTACAGATGGTGGGCTTGTTGAGGCAAACCCAGTGGATAATCATCAGAGTGTGTTCTCTAATCTCACGCAAATTTTTCTTCACATTTTTTGGTTTGTTTTGGTTTTTGATGGTGGTGGCTTATTTTTGTTGCTGGTTTGTTTTTTGTTTTGTTTTTGAGATGGCAAGAATTGGTAGTTTTATTTATTAATTGCCTAAGGGTCTCTACTTTTTTTAAAAGATGAGAGTAGTAAAATAGATTGATAGATACATACATACCCTTATTGGGGACTGCTTATATTCTTTAGAGGAAAAATTACATATTAGCCTGACAAACACCAGTAAAATGTAAATATATCCTTGAGTAAATAAATGAATGTATATTTTGTATCTCCAAATATATACATCTGTATTCTTACAAATATGTTTATATGTAATATCAATTTATAAGAACTTAAAATGTTGGCTCAAGTGAGGGATTGTGGAAGGTAGCATTATATAGCCATTTCAACATTTGAACTTTTTTCTGTTCTTCATTTCCTTCTTTTCTTCAGGAATATTTTTCAAGATGTCTTACACAGAGACACTCTAGTGAAAGCCTTCCTGGATCAGGTAAATGTTGAACTTGAGATTGTCAGAGTGAATGATATGACATGTTTTCTTTTTTAATATATCCTACAATGCCTGTTCTCTATATATATTCCCCTGGATCACGCCTCAGAGTTCTGCTCAGCAATTGCAGTTAAGTTAGTTACACTACAGTTCTCAGAAGAGTCTGTGAGGGGATGTCAAATGCGTCATTATATTGGTTGCCTCTTGTCCTAGATTTATGCTTTGGGAATTCAGACCTTTGTTTACAATATAATAAATATTATTGCTATCTTTTAAAGATATAATAATAAGATATAAACTTGACCACAACTACTGTTTTTTGAAACATAGAATTTGTGGTTTACATGTATCAAAGTGAAATCTGAGTTAGCTTTTACAGATATAATATATACATATATATATCCTACAATGCTTGTACTATATATGTAGTACAAGTATATATATGTGTGTGTGTATATATATAGTACAAGTGTATATACATATTACCAGCATTGTAGGATATATATATGTTTATATATTAAAAAAAAAGTTATAAACTTAAACCCTATTATGTAGAGTATAGGTTATATATGATACGTAAAATATATAACATATACTCTATGACAAATAGAGTATAATATATTTTTTATATATATTTTAACATTTATAAAATATGATAGAATTAAGAGTTGAGTCCTAATCTGTATTATTAGGTGCTTTTTGTAGTGTCTGGTCTTTCTAAAGTGTCTAAATGATTTTTCCTTTTGACTTATTAATGGGGAAGAGCCTGTATATTAACAATTAAGGATGCAGCATTCCATACATCAAACAACAAACATTTTAATTCAAGCATTAACCTATAACTCAAGTAAGTTTTTTTTTTTTTTTTTTTGAGAAAGGGAGGTTGTTTATTTGCCTGAATTGAGTCAAAAATATTTTTGAAACATAGTGTACTTATTTAAATAACATCTTTATTGTTTCATTCTTTTAAAAAATACTTAATTACACAGTTGAAGGAAATTGTAGATTATATGGAACTTATTTCTTAATATATTACAGTGTTGTTACAATAACATTCTGGGGATCAGGCCAGGAAACTGTATCATAGATAAAGCTTTGAAATAATGAGATCCTTGTGTTTACTAGAAATTTTGGATTGAGATCTATGTGGTCTGTGACATATTGCTAAGTTCAAGGAAAATTCATAGGCCTGGAATTTCATGCTTCTCAAGCTGAAATAAAATCCCTCCCACTCTCCACTTCATCATATGCACACATTCTACTCCGACCCACCCACTGCACCCCCTGCAAAAGTACAGGTGTATGAATGTCTCAAAACCATAGGCTCATCTTCTAGGAGCTTCAATGTTATTTGAAGATTTGGGCAGAAAAAATTAAGTAATATGAAATTTAACTTATGTATGAGTTTTAATAGTGAAGTAAACATGGATGTATTCTGAAGTAGAATGCAAAATTTGAATGCATTTTTAAAGATAAATTAGAAAACTTCTAAAGACTGTCAGATTGTCTGGGCATGGTGGCTTACGCCTGTAATCCCAGCACTTTGGGAGGCCGAGGTGGGTGGATCACGAGGTCAGGAGATCGAGACCATCCTGCCAACGTGGTGAAACCCCGTCTCTACTAAGTATACAAAAATTAGCTGGGCATGGCAGCGTGTGCCTATAATCCCAGCTACTTGGGAGGCTGAGGCAGGAGAATCGCTTGAACCCAGGAGGTGGCGGTTGCAGTGAGTCAAGATCGCGCCACTGCACTTTAGCCTGGTGACAGAGCTAGACTCCGTCTCAAAAAAAAAAATCAGATTGTTCCTACACCTAGTGCTTCTATACCACACTCCTGTTAGGGGGCATCAGTGGAAATGGTTAAGGAGATGTTTAGTGTGTATTGTCTGCCAAGCACCGTCAACACTGTCATAGAAACTGCTGTACAAGTAGAATGTGAGCAAATTATGTATTGAAATGGTTCCTCTCCCTGCAGGTCTTTCAGCTGAAACCTGGTTTATCTCTCAGGAGTACTTTCCTTGCACAGTTTCTACTTGTCCTTCACAGAAAAGCCTTGACACTAATAAAATACATAGAAGACGATACGTGAGTAAAACTCCTACACGGAAGAAAAACCTCTGTACATTGTTTTTTGGTTTTGTTTCCTTTGTACATTTTCTATATCATAATTTTTGCGCTTTTTTTTTCCCCCATTATTTTTAGGCAGAAGGGAAAAAAGCCCTTTAAATCTCTTCGGAACCTGAAGATAGACCTTGATTTAACAGCAGAGGGCGATCTTAACATAATAATGGCTCTGGCTGAGAAAATTAAACCAGGCCTACACTCTTTTATCTTTGGAAGACCTTTCTACACTAGTGTGCAAGAACGAGATGTTCTAATGACTTTTTAAATGTGTAACTTAATAAGCCTATTCCATCACAATCATGATCGCTGCTAAAGTAGCTCAGTGGTGTGGGGAAACGTTCCCCTGGATCATACTCCAGGGTTCTGCTCTCAGCAATTGCAGTTAAGTAAGTTACACTACAGTTCTCACAAGAGTCTGTGAGGGGATGTCAGGTGCATCATTACATTGGATGTCTCTTTTCCTAGATTTATGCTTTTGGGATACAGACCTATGTTTACAATATAATAAATATTATTGCTGTCTTTTAAAGATATAATAATAGGATGTAAACTTGACCACAACTACTGTTTTTTTGAAATACATGATTCATGGTTTACATGTGTCAAGGTGAAATCTGAGTTGACTTTTACAGATAGTTGACTTTCTATCTTTTGGCATTCTTTGGTGTGTAGAATTACTGTACTACTTCTGCAGTCAACTGAAAACTAGAGCCTTTAAATGATTTCAGTTCCACAGAAAGAAAGTGAGCTTGAACATAGGATGAGCTTTAGAAAGAAAATTGATCAAGCAGATGTTTAATTGGAATTGATTATTAGATCCTACTTTATGGATTTAGTCCCCGGGATTCAGTCTGTAGAAATGTCTAATAGTTCTCTATAGTCCCTGTTCCTGGTGAACCACAGTTAGGGTGTTTTGTTTGTTTTATTGTTCTTGCTATTGTTGATATTCTATGTAGTTGAGCTCTGTAAAAGGAAATTGTATTTTATGTTTTAGTAGTTGTTGCCAACTTTTTAAATTAATTTTCATTATTTTTGAGCCAAATTGAAATGTGCACCTCCTGTGCCTTTTTTCTCCTTGGAAAATCTAATTACTTGGAACAGGTTCAGATTTCACTGGTCAGTCATTTTCATCTTGTTTTCTTCTTGCTAAGTCTTACCATGTACCTGCTTTGGCAATCATTGTAACTCTGAGATTATAAAATGCATTAGAGAATATACTAACTAATAAGATCATTTTTTCAGAAACAGAAAATAGTTCCTTGAGTACTTCCTTCTTACATTTCTGCCTATGTTTTTGAAGTTGTTGCTATTTGCCTGTAATAGGCTATAAGGAATAGCAGGAGAAATTTTACTGAAGTGCTGTTTTTCTAGGTGCTACTTTGGCAGAGCTAAGTTGTCTGTTTCTTTTGTTTCCTTAATGCGTTTGGACCATTTTGCTGGCTATAAAATAACTGATTAATATAATTCTAACACAATATTGACATTGTAGTTACACAAACACAAATAAATATTTTATTTAAAATTCTGGAAGTAACATAAAAGGGAAAATATATTTATAAGAAAGGGATAAAGGTAATAGAGCCCTTCTGCCCCCCACCTACCAAATTTACACAACAAAATGACATGTTCTAATGTGAAAGGTCGTAATAGCTTTCCCATCATGAATCAGAAAGATGTGGACAGCTTGATTTTTTAGACAACCACTGAACTAGATGACTGTTGTACTGTAGCTCAGTCATTTAAAAAATATATAAATACTACCTTGTAGTGTCCCATACTATGTTTTTTACATGGTAGATTCTTATTTAAGTGCTAACTGGTTATTTTCTTTGGCTGGTTTATTGTACTGTTATACAGAATGTAAGTTGTACAGCGAAATAAGTTATTAAAGCATGTGTAAACATTGTTATATATCTTTTCTCCTAAATGGAGAATTTTGAATAAAATATATTTGAAATTTTGCCTCTTTCAGTTGTTCATTGAGAAAAAAATACTATGATATTTGAAGACTGATCAGCTTCTGTTCAGCTGACAGTCATGCTGGATCTAAACTTTTTTAAAAATTAATTTTGTCTTTTCAAAGAAAAAATATTTAAAGACCCTTTATAATGTAATCTTATGTTAAAAAAAAACTTTCTGCTTAACTCTCTGGATTTCATTTTGATTTTTCAAATTATATATTAATATTTCAAATGTAAAATAGTATTTAGATAAATTGTTTTTAAACATTCGTGTTATTATAATATTAATATAACCTAAACTGAAGTTATTCATCCCAGGTATCTAATACATGTATCCAATGTAAAAGTCCAAGGAATCTAAACACTTTCATCTGTAAAGCTAGGAATAGGTTTGACATTTTCACTCCAAGAAAAAATTGTTTTTTGAAAATAGAATAGTTGAGAGGTTTCTTTAAAAGAAGACTAATTGATCATATTACTATGATTCTCAAAGAAGAAACCAAAACTTCATATAATACTAAAAAGTAAATATAAAATAGTTCCTTCTATAGTATATTTCTGTAATGCTACAGTTTAAACAGATCACTCATATAATACTATTTTGATTTTGATGTAGAATTGCACAAATTGATATTTCTCCTGTGATCTGCAGGGTATAGCTTAAAGTAACAAAAACAGTCAGCCACCTCCATTTAACACACAGTAACACTATGGGACTAGTTTTATTATTTCCATTTTACAAATGAGGAAACTAAAGCTTAAAGATGTGTAATACACCGCCCAAGGTCACACAGCTGGTAAAGGTGGATTTCATCCCAGACAGTTACAGTCATTGCCATGGGCACAGCTCCTAACTTAGTAATTCCATGTAACTGGTACTCAATGTAGTTGAATTGAAAGGAGAGTAAGGAAGCAGGTTTTACAGGTCTACTTGCACTATTCAGAGCCCAAGTGTGAATCCCTGCTGTGCTGCTTGGAGAAGTTACTTAACCTATGCAAGGTTCATTTTGTAAATATTTGAAATGGAGTGATAATACGTACTTCACCAGAGGGTTTAATGAGACCTTATAAGATCCTTAGTTCAGTACCTGACTAGTGGTTTATAAATGCTTTTTCATCCAATCTGACAATCTCTAGCTTGTAATTGGGGCATTTAGAACATTTAATATGATTACTGGCATGGTAGGTTAAAGCTGTCATCTTGCAGTTTTCTATTTGTTCTTTCTGTTTTCTCCTTACTTTTGGATTTTTTTTATTCTACTATGTCTTTTCTATTGTCTTATTAACTATACTCTTTGATTTATTTTAGTGGTTGTTTTAGGGTTATACCTCTTTGTAATTTACCAGTTTATAACCAGTTTATATACTACTCGACATATAGCTTAAGAAACTTACTGTTGTTGCCTTTTTGCTGTTATGGTCTTAACGTTTTTATTTCTACATACATTATAAACTCCACACTTTATTGTTTTTTAATTTTACTTATACAGTCAATTATCTTTTAAAGATATTTAAATATAAACGTTCAAAACACCCCAATAAAAAGTCAGAGATTGTTAATACCACATGATCTCACACGCAGAATCGAAAAACTTGGAACTCATAGAAGCAGAGAGTAAAAACATGGTTACCAGGTGCTGGGGAGAGGCAGTGGGCTGGGGAGATGTTGGTCCAAGTTAGACAGGAGGAGTAAGTTCAAGAGATCTATTGTACAACTTATTCAGTTAGATAGGAGGAATAAGCTCAAGAGATCTATTGTACAATGTGACTATCACCAACAACATATATTGTACACCTGAAAATTGCTAACAGTATCTTTTAAGTGTTCTCACTAAAAATAAATATGTGAGGTAATGTATATGTTAATTAACTTTAGTCATTTCACAATGTATACTTATTTCAAAACGTCATGTTGTATGCTATAAATATATACAACTTTTATTTTTCAATTTTAGAAATGTCCTTAAAAAATCAGATTTTCAGATCAGATAAAAAAGCAAGACCCAACTATATGCTGCCAACAGGAAACACACCTTAAAAATAAAGGACAAACAAACAGATTAAAAGTAAAAGAATGGAGAAAAGATACATCATCTTGGTAATTAGAAGAAAACTGAAGTGACAATATGAAACAAAATAGATTTCAGAGCAAAGAATATTACCAGGGGTAAAAATGATCATTTCATAATGATAAAAGAGTCAGTTCAGCAAAAGGATATAACAATCCTAAATGTTTTTTCACCTCATAGCTGTGTCAAAATACATGAAGCAAAAACTGATAGAACTGTAAGAAGTAGACAAGTCCACAATTATGTTTGGAGATTTTTTTTTTTTTTTTTTTTTTGTCACCCAGGCTGGAGTACAGTGGCAGAATCTCAGCTCACTGCAAGCTCTGCCTCCCGAGTTCACACCATTCTCCTGCCTCAGCCTCCCCTCCCCGGTAGCTGGGACTACAGGCGCCCGCCACCACGCCTGGCTAATTTTTTTGTATTTTTAGTAGAGATGGGGTTTCACCGTGTTAGCCAGGATGGTCTCGATCTGCTGACCTCATGATCTGCCCACCTCAGCCTCCCACAGTGCTGGGATTATAGGCATGAGCCACCACGCCCAGCCTGGAGATTTTAATATCCTCTCAATGTTTAGTAGAACAAGAATACACAAAATCAGTAAGGATGTAGAAGATTAGAACAAGACTATCAAACAATTTGACTTAAATGACATTTGTAGAGCACAGCAGTCCCCAACAACAATAAATCACACATTCTTTCCAAGAGTACATGAAACATGTACCAAGATAGACCATATTTTGAGCCATAAAACAAATCTTGATAAATTTAAAAGGATTTAAGTCATAGAAAATATGTTCTCTGACCACAATGGAATTAAATTGTTAACCAATAACAAATATCTGGGAAAACATCAAAAACGTAGAAACCAGTGCTTTTAAAAGATTAAATAATTTCTAAATTATCTGTGTTTGGGGGGAAAAAGAGAAATGGATTAGAGAGCAAAAAGGGTATCAGAGTGCTGTGGTACAATTTTTATGAAGAGTGGAACAGAATCTGCCTTTGGCGTTTCCCCACTACAGCCCATTCTTCACGTTGATAACAGAGCATGATCCTTCTAAAATTAAATCTAACGATCACTTCTGCTTAATGACTCTCCAGCACTTACAGAATTAGGTCCAAAATTCTAGCACAGTTTCTGTTCATCTTTCTAACCTTTCTTCCCACAGGTCTAGCTAGTACATATTTCTTTTGTTGCATTTATTACACTATTCCTTTGCTTATCTATCTCCCCACCTAGGCTAAAGAACAAGATTCTTGTCTTTTTCATTTTTGTATCTCAGTGCCTAGCATGGTGCCGGGCACATGGCATGCTTCCAGTAAATGTTAGCTGTATGGATGTAATGAATGTATTAAATATTAATTTATTTGTTTTTCCCCAAAAAGAATTATTTCCTGCAAATCAAGGAAATTGCTTTCTTTATATAATCAAAAACTTATTTTCCCAGAAGATTCTTCATTAAAAATTAAGCCTATGCACAACTTAGCTTTAAAGTTTCAAAGATTTTAGGCAGCAATTTTTCAATCTTTTTGAAGTAATAAATTTGAATCTTTTGAAATTTCTACTTCTGCATTTGTGCCACACCATCTCATCTCTTGCTGAAATGTTTTTGTTAAATTAATTGCTTGATAAATTGCTAAGTACTTTTCATCAGACTAATTAGGACAATAGTAAGTATCCATCTGTGGAGCGCGGACATTCAAGAAATCTGATCCAGTATTTAGAAAGTCATTCCTGAGCTGAGTTGGCTCAAACTGGCACCTTCTGGCATTTGCTTGTGGGTGGGGAATGTGGAATGCTTTGAAAGCTGAATGGGTTTGTCAAGTTTTAAAATTCCCTTATGGCTAAAGGAAAACAACATTCATTGTTTAAAAACACCATTGTTTGTTTTTTCTGCTTTTTTGTTCTTTGGAGCCTGAATCTGCAAAAACACTCACACCCAGCATTTTGCTTCATGTACCCCTCCTAAGATGTTTTTAGAGACTTGAATAGTGTCTCCACACTACTTTTTATTTGATTGTTCAGAATATTCATAACAAATGGTAAAAAGTCAGTTTTAATGCTCAAATTGAGTTTTATGGAGAAAGACCATAATTTATGTTTGTCATTGTAAGTTGATAGGATAATTTTTGGAAGTTTGGGTCCTAGAACCAGATTTCCAAGGCTCAGATCCTTATTTTCTCACTTCCTAGCTGTGTGACCTTAGACAAGGTATTAAACATCTCTGTGCTGCCTCAGTGTCCTCATCTATTCTTTAAGAGTAAGAATAGAACCTACGCAATAGAGTTACTTGAAGATGAAGTGGGTTAATAAATTCAGAATGCTTGGAACAGTAACTGGCACAGAGTAAGTGTGCAATGAAATTGGGTTGCAGCTATTATCAGTATTATTCCTGTCATAATCATCATCACCATTAAGCAATTAAATGTAGAGTTCCAAAATTTGATTATGAAACTACCGTTTTACAGCCATGATTCCCGGTGATACCACGTCAGTAACAAGATTATTTCCTTAGCTTGAGCCCGTCACTACCTCATTTGCATGTAGCAGAGTGTGTTGCCTTAGGCAAATGTCATTGTAGGGAATGAAAAAAAATTGCCTGTGAGCTACTCTCCAGAGGCCTCATCCCATTTTTCCCATCGTCCACTTTACTCCATCTCCACTGCCACTATTAGGACCTTATCATTTCTTATCTAGATTAATTCAACAGCTTCCTTCCTTCTAGTCTCCATGATTTCACCCACTAGCCATCCCGTCCCCTTTGCCCAATTTTCTCCATTTATGGTAGAGTGATCTTTCTAATATGAAACTCCTGACTTGCCTTAAAAAGTCCTCATTGAGGCCGGACGCGGTGGCTCATGCCTGTAATCCCAGCACTTTGGGAGGCCGAGGCAGGTGGATCACGAGGTCAGGAGATTGAGACCATCTTGACTAACACAGTGAAACCCCATCTCTACTAAAAATACAAAAAATTAGCCAGGCGTGGTGGTGGGTGCCTGTAGTCCCAGCTACTTGGGAGGCTGAGGCAGGAGAATGGCGTGAACCCGGGAGGCGGAGCTTGCAATGAGCCGAGATTGCGCCACTGCACTCTACCCTGGGCGACAGAGTGAGACTCCGTCTCAAAAAAAAAAAAAAAAAAAAAAAAAGACCTCATTGACAACCTTCAACCCACAATCCATGGTGAAGCACAGGAGCCTTGGGGATGTGCCCCCAGCACACCTCTCCACCCTTGTCTCTCACTGCTCCTGCCTTCATGGAGAGCCCTGATGAACTATTTGTAGTTTCCCCTGACTCACCTTGCTGTTACTGGGCCTGTGTGTGTGTTGCTCCCGCTACCTGCAATACGCTTACCCACTTCACCTGGATGAACTTTCCTTGTCAGTCAGGATTCACCTTAGGTGGGCATCATGTTCCTCCAGGCCTCTCCTCCAACTGTGAGTTGAGAGTATTCCAGACTTAAGGCTCCATGGGTTAGGGATCTTGTCTATGCACCAGCTTATTCCCAACTGCCTGGCACATAATGCATTTATTAAATATATATTGAATTAATTACCCTCTACTTGGGGCTCTTGTTTGCTTCTACACTTACAGTTCTAGCATAGCACTTAACTCATTATCATGCATCATTATTAAGGGTTTGTTTCGTCTCCCGTTAGACTGTGAGCTCCACAAGGCTGGGTCCTTGTCTTATACATCATTGTATTTCCAGCTTCCAACATAGTGCTTGCCATGACACAGGAAGTCAGTAGGCTCTGAATGAATGAATAGTATCTACATACCATTAATCTGAGGTTTAAAGTTTCCCCAAATTCTGATGCAAGGGGATTTATGGACTTCCCTGACAATTTTTGTATGTCATCCCGATGATATCACTAACATTTTAAGGGACAGCTTGCATATATATATTTTTCTGGATGGCAGTTTTTTTCCCACAGTCTTCATCAGATATTTCTCCATAGCCTTCCTCAGATTCTTAAAGGGGTCTCTGATTCCCCCAAAAGATAAGAAACTGTCATAAAAAAAATTTCTAAATATCAATTGTTAAATAAAATGTTTGCAGAGCAGCCTGATGAATCATTTCAGGCCACTTGACCCCGATGAGGTAGAGGGTTTGTGCTCTGCAATCTGACTGCCTCCAGCAGTCCCACTGCTGCTGGACTGTGGCACTTCCAATTGGCAGGAGGGGAAGTTTCTTCTGGATGAATACTCAGTCATAGGGGTCCCCCTTCCACACATACCTGTAGGAGCAGTTTGAAACTCATATGCATGGTCTTCCTGGTTCTAGGCACATGAGGCATTTAAGCCGCTGGAGCCAGGACCAGCTAGTATGCTAGCCCGGCATTCAGGAAGTTAAAATTTGGGGTCAAAACTGAGAACCTTCTTTGATCCACCTTGGCCAGACATTTTCTCTGGCTTCCATTAATAGCCTCAACATTTTTTTTTTCTGGCCTAGACCCACACAGGCAAGAGACCAGAGCTTCTCTAAGGAGCTAAGGGAAAGCACATTTTAAAAATAACTTGAGCAAATGAATTCATCTGGCAAAAGCAACCCCACTACGTAAAATAAACCTTTTTAGTTTCGCAATAGCAGTTCCTGAAAATGTAAACAACCGCAGGGTCCACATGCACTGAATCATTTGCTGAACAGAAAGAGTCCCTGGTCCAAATTCTGCAAGAATAAACACCTTATAAAACTAGGGGTCAATGACCTTCATATGGGAACAAGCAGGGTGTGGGGGGCAGCAACCCAACCTGAGGACAACGAGAAAGTCTTGAGACTAGATATTCAAAATGCTGGCTTTCTAAACCAAAAACTGGGATGAGTGGAGGGAGAAGGGGAGCGTGGGCACAGTCCATGCCTCAGGCCCTTGCTCAGACCCTACCAGGCCCCTGCCTTCCCTAGGGAATGCCAGAGTCTACTCACTGTCATGAAGCCGGAGGAAGCCCCTGCAGATTTCACTGTGTGTTCTGTTGACAAGATAATGGTTCCATTGAAACTGTAATAACATACTTGGCCAACTAAGCCCATACTATCGTAGTAACTTTGTACCCAGTCCTAGCTTTTCAAACATAATGATAATGTGTTCTTTCTAATGTGGCCCATACTGTTCTAATGAACTTATGCAGAATTTTTCTGAGTACTAGAATAATATTTGCCATAAATAATAGATATAATTATTCTCATTTAATATTTGTGTAGCTCTTCTTTAAAGCAGAAAGTATTTTCTCATTCCTTACTAGAACCTTTCTGTGTGAGGAGCACTGAGCTAGAACCCATATCTTAGAATGGTCAGAATTTGGAGAAATTCAGGGAAAAGGCACTGGACTCATTTTTAAAGACTAGAAAATGCAACCTCCAGAAAAAGGCTCAAGAGTTTTTTACTCCCAGAGATGTAGGAAAGGTTGGAGTAAATCTTAATATTATATTTCAGGTAAACAAAGGATCACTGTCAAAATAGCAGCATTTATTGAGTAATGGCTGTGTGCCAGGTACTTTACAGTTTCACATTTAACCCTCATAATAACCTTGTAAAGTGGATATCCCCACAGTACGTGATGAGGACACTGAAGCTTAGGTTAAATGATTGTCCAAATCGGATAGACATTTTTCAAAATCTCCCCCTTTTTTTTCTCCTTTCTTATCTGCAAGGCAGATTGCCCTTTCCCTTTCAGTGAAACTTGTGCATGACCACATGACTCTCTTTGGCCAATGAAACATGAACAAGCAGTGTGTATCACTTTCAGATGGAAGGCTTTGCATGAGCTTTGCCTCCTTTTCACTCTGCCACAGTGGCCACTAACATTCCAGATAGTGGCGCTCTGCAGGCTAGGTCCTACAGTGGGAGCTATGGGCAGAGCCCCCTTTCCCACCCCCATCAAGATGTGCATGCTGCATAGCCATGCATTAATCTTTGCAGTTTTAAACCACTAAGTTTTGGAGTTATATTAATCATTAATCATGGTTCTCAAGAGAAACAGAGTGGGGGAGTGGTATTCATTATGGGAATTGGCTTACATGATTATGGAAGCTGAGTAGTCCCCCAGTCTGCTGTTTTTGAGCTGGAGAACTAGGGGAGCCAGTGGTATAATTCAGCCCAAGCCTGAAGGCCTGAGAAATGGGATGGGGGCATTGGGAGGGTGGGTGTGCTAGGGTAGTATAACTCCTGAAGTTAAAGGGCCAGCCAGAAGGTGGATGTTTCAGCACCAGAAGAGAGAGCAAATTTGCTTTTCTTCTGCCTTTTTGTCCTCTCTGGGCCCTCAATGGATTGGATGATGCCCTCCCATATTGGTAAGGGTGAATCTTCTATACTCAGTCTGCTAATTTCTTCCAGAAACATCTTCACAGACACATCCAGAAATAATGTTTTACCAGCTATCTCGGTATCCCTTAGCCTAGTCCATATTTAAAAATTAATGATCACAAGCAGTTGTTTGTTTCCACAGCAAAACCTGGGTGACAGACCAAGTGACCCAGATGACTAGAATTTGACCTTCTTTTGTTGCCCACACCATACTCTGAACTAACATGTTGTGCTGCCTTCCAAGTGGAGAATGATGGCTAAGTATCTTCTACCTAATTTGAGTCACAGAAAAAAAAAAGGTTGTTAACTACAGTGACAAGAACTGTGATTCCCCAGGGGGCAGATCAAGACTGATAGATAAGAGAAGTGAGGAAGATCTGGGGAATGTCCATTGAAAATTTACTCAGAAGAGAAGAATAATTAATATAATAATATGATAAATTGAATTATAATAAATAATATTTTGATGTATTTCCTTCCAGGCATGTTTAAGTTATAGACTTTAAGTATATTTTCTCAAAGGGGGTTCTATGTAAGAGACTATTTCTTAATACAGTTCCTAGCTTAGAATTGCTCTAGCTGGTTTAAGCTGAGCTTATTTTCTTACAGACTTCACAACAATAACCTTTTCCTTCACTAGTCAGTACACAAGATGGTCTTCATTTCCAGTTTGGAATCCCACACTGTAAGAGCCTGAGACAAGGACTAGTATGCAGTTAGTTTGCTTGGGAGGTGATTCCAGGAAGTGGGAATGAGAGATCAGTCAGCCTGCAACACGAAGGAGGAAAAGTCAATACAAGAATGAATTTGGCAATTGGCCATTTCATGCAACTGGGGCTAAATTTTGCTTGGCTCTCTAAGAAATGTAAAGAATGCCTCCCGTAACTGCTCACCTCAAGTATTTATTCATTGGCTCTTGTGCTCCATTGGTTGTCCCTGAGAACTTTAGCCCTCCCTCGCTGCAGCACAGACACTGTGCTTTCTCCTAGGCTGAGCAAGCTCCTGCATCTGTGGAAACCGTCCTGGGGCAGATAGTGAAATGATGACTGCTGCATGCCTGAGATCTGGGAAAGAGGCCACATCATAAGTGCACTGAAATCAGAGATGTGTCAAGAGATGTGACACAGGGCATCTGAAGTATCTACTGCACCAGCTATAACTCCCTAAACGCTAATCTCAGTTCTTACAGAGGGGATGGATGCAAGGGAACAGTCATGATTGAGAGCACCGAAGAAGCTCTGTATGAACCTTAGGCAAGTTTCCTAATCTCCAAAATGAAGGTAATAATACCCACTGTCCAAGGTCTTTGGGAGAAATAGATGAACTGATATGTGTGAAAATGTCCAGCACAGGTCCTAACCCATAGTAGGTGCTCACCAAATGTTAGTTCCCTGCCCTCCATGTTGTGCGTATCCGGAGCTGCACTAGATGCTGAGGCAAATGGTCTCAAATGTCCTTTAACACTTAATGACTGAGATTTTTTCTGAGCTGCCTACAGGTTATTGACTATATTCATTATTAATGATAATATATATGGCCACTTCAGGCAACTGGGGATAAATTTTGCTTGGCTTTCTAAGAAATGTAAAGAATGCCTCCTGTAATTGCTCACCTCAAGTATTCATTCATTGGCTCTCGTGCTTTATTGGTTGTCCCTGAGGACTTTAGCCCTCCCTCGCTGCAGCACAGACACTGTGCTTTCTCCTAGGCAAGTGACAGGAGCCCACCTCAAACTAAAGCAAAAGGGACTTCATTGGCTCTTGTAGCTAGGAATTCCAGGGCTGGCACTGGCTTTGGGCACTACTGGATGCAGGAATTCAAACAATGTCTTCAACTCTTTCTTTTGGTGTTTCTCTCAGCTGTGCTTCTCTTGTTGTTTCTTTTTCCCATTTTACAGATAAGTTCATCCATAACTGAGAGAGGTGAAAAGGGGATGGCTGCAGAGAACTCTGGCTTATATCATCCTTGCTTGCTGACCTCAGGGTCCATGTATAAATTCTCAGAGAAGAAGCCCTCTGGTTGGTGATGCTTGGATCATGCCCTGGAGGGTGGGCCCCTTGAAGTGGAGCCTGCTGGAACCACATGGGCTGGGGCAAGGTGCTAGGGCCAGAAGAGAGAGGTAGGCAGGGCTGCTGGCCAGGCACTCTTCACCAAGACAAGGCAAGAGGAGGGACATGATTGAGGCAGCAATACAGAAAGCAGACAGTAGAGGTCATGGCAAGTGTGCCATTACTTGCTACCTCTGGTTGATGGGAGAGTCACCTTAATAGGCCCCGACAGTCACACCACATTTAGGAGGAGAGAATCCATTTGCCACTTCTAACAATGCCACAAGAATCACATATTTCATCCAGAGGTTGAATTTGGCCCATGCTGAGCTTCAAAATACAGAGCTGTCTTGGAACAATGGCTCAGTACATTCATTTGGTGTCCAACAAAGCCTGCCTCTGTTGCCTTCCCTCTCTCTGTGTGCCCTCCAAGATCTTCAGTGTGCTTTGGGGAGAGAAAGAGAAAATGTCATATCAGGGTAGCTCACCCCATGTGTCCTGGACTCAGGAAAAAAGTATCTTATCACCTTACTCTTTTGTTATTATAAAAAATAAAGTTGAACGTTTTCAAATAAAAGAAGTATAGAAAAAAGTTTAAATTAACCTGTTATGATTCTACCTAGAGAACCATTGTCAACATCTTGGTATATGTACTTCCAGATACTTTCCTATGAATATATACAATGTAGATTTTTTTAATATTAAAAGGGTATCATGCTGCTTTGTATACAGGCTTTCTTTACTGATATGTAATGTAATACACAGACAAATGCACAAATCCTAAGCCATCAACTCATTGAATTCTTATTCAATGAATAAATTGAATAAATTGAATTCATTGAATTCAATGAAAAAAATGAATTTTTATTACCTGCATTGTGTTCCATTGTTAGGCTATGTCACAACATATTTAATTAAGCCCCGATTGATGAATATTAATTTCCTCTATTTGCCAGTTCATTCCAGTCCAACATTTATTGAGTGTCTACTTACGGGCCAGGCACTCTTGTATTCATCAAGACCACCACATTATCTGTATCAGTTATTTATTGCCACAATAAAACTGCGTAACAAATCACTCCAAAATGTAGCACCTTAAAGCTACAACTACTTATTATTTCTCAAGAGTCGATGGGTCAGCTGAGCAGTTCTGCCGATAGGGGTCAAGTTCAACACATTTCAACTAGACTACTTGTAAGGTAAAAAAGAATGAGTGTCTGGGTAGGTGTGTTCTTCTAAAAATAAAACAAGGAATGAGGAAATTGCAGGTAGGATAAGAGGGGTGGTTGGCAAACAAACCCCACAAAAGGCAGAAAAATATTAAGGAAACATAATGCCAGACTCCTATGTCATCATCCAAGAAGATGCAGTGAACCTGGGGTGTAGTAGGGTAGGAGTAGGGAGAGCAGAGGAGAAGGAAGGGAGATTGCTTTTCATCACTTTTGGATTCCCTAATAACAGATATGACTGCAAGTATTAAAATTTAACAAAGGATATCTGATCATTAATTTTCCTGTATAAGCCACTGGTAAACTTCAACATCTCTCCCTCCCTTCCTTCCTCCCACCCTCCCTTCCTTCCTTCTTTCCTCTTTTGCTTTCAACTTCCTTTTCTCGTTTCCTGTTGCTTTCTTTCTCTTCTCCCTTTTTTCTCTCACTCTGGGTGTATGTAGTAGTGTAAAAAGGTTGACAGAGAAATCAAATATAACAGGAGCAGGGCCCTGAGAAAAGCACCTGGCATCCTGTAGGCAAACCATTGTTTCTAAAAGAAGGGACTGAGAGATTGAGGAGCTCAGGACATTGCCAAATGAACAAGGCAAGCACATCTATTCAGTACCAAACAAACGGAAAATGGCCTTTCCAAATAACTGACCTATAAAACAGCCTTTTCACAAGAGTACCGTAATTACTGGCCAACAGCAACAATGAAAAACAACTCCCAAACAAAGAAATATTTCTGGATTAAAAGCCATGAGATCTGGATTCTAACAAGCTGTGCTCCTCAAACTACAAGTACAAAATCTGGCTCTAGACTAACAAGCTATGAGCCTCAAACTGGTGACTGGCATGTTTGGATCTCCATCTCCTTCTTGGGGGTTGGGGTCTTAGAGACCCTTTTCCACGCCCTGATTCTCTTACTAGTGTGTATGCTTTCCTTTTGACTTCTCATGCTGACCGTCTGAGCAGGAGTGAGAAGCAATTTCAAATGAAAACATCGTTTATCATCTGCTGAAAGAAACCAAAAAGAACACAGGAAAACAAAAAGACAATAAAAGGGAATGAAAATGTAATTCATTTTATTAAAAAGAAGAATTGTTCTTCTGGGACACTGGATAGAAACCTTGATGAGTTACCTAGCTATCATAAATCCTCTAACAGAAGAGAAGAGAAAGAAAGAAAGAGAGAAGAGGGCAGGATAAAAGAAAGAAAAAACGAAGGGAAAAATGAAGAAAGGAAGTTATCTATTCATTCCTACAGAGACTCTGTTGAGCATTAGACAACAAGACTTGGGAAAAATTTAACTGAAACTTTTCCAAAAATCTT
This sequence comes from Pongo abelii, assembly GCF_028885655.2. Classification (NCBI taxonomy): domain Eukaryota; kingdom Metazoa; phylum Chordata; class Mammalia; order Primates; family Hominidae; genus Pongo; species Pongo abelii. Next base: position 30,495,366 of record NC_071998.2, read on the forward strand.
TTCAGAAGGATTTTTTCCCTCTGAAAAGCACCATTAGGGGCTGTTAAATACCCAAGGCAAGCCTCTTTCATATTACTTACTGTACATGAAACACTAACGCAATTGAGGCTAGCCAGAGGCCATTTAGAAATTCAGTAATTATTCAACCCAAGGGGCTTTCCAAATGGTGAAGTAGCTTCTTAAGAGGAAATTAATATTGAACAGTATATCAAACCTAATTGGAATCTTGAGAAAATAGTTCTGTGTAGGTAGAACAGCTAGAGGCTAAAGAAGATCAGGTTGGATGATACCTTCATTTTTGTCTCTTTCCTTAATTATGATGTAAACGGAAAAATCTTGTTTATTTTCTATGCCAGGAGGGTAGGGGGTGGTTTGGAGAGGTTCCAAGTTTATCAAAATCTACCTTCAGTCTGGCAGTAGAAAAGTTTACTTCATTTCTTTCCTGTAGACATTCAAAGAGAGCTAAGGAGATACAAAAACCTTTTTTTCTATATTTGCAATGCAAGGCAGTTGGGAATTAATGACTGATTTGTTGGTGAGGGCAATGGGCATTGATCACAAAAGCGGTAAAGCTGTGTTTCTCAAAGAAAGTCTATCTGAGGTCTTTGTTATTTTACTATTTAGAAGAGAGAAAGGGGCATTATATTATGTTGGAAGCGTCCATGAGTCACTAGTCTCTTCTCTATCTTTCTATGCCTTTCTGTATTAATTACTTTGAAAGCACAACATTCCAAACCCATTGAGCACACGGTGGTCTGATTTCTCCACTTGTGAAAGGTGCTAAAGTCTCACTGTAGGATTAATTTGGGGGTCCAGGCTATGGGCTTGTAGATGTGACTACCTTAGACTTTGGTTCTCCTGGCAACTAACCCTTTTTGGATCATATCTAAGTTGACCTGTTTCATAGTGAGAGAACTCCTCTCCATTACTCAGAATACTGAGGCAGATCACAAGTGTACCACACCTGGCTAATGTTAAGCCAGAGCAGAAACATCAGGCTCATCTCTTGAGAAGAAGGGTCACTTATTAAAGACACAAACCATTTTTCTTTTTTTTGAGACAGGGTCTTGTTGCCCAGGTTAGAGTGCAGTGGTGCAATCATAGCTCACTGCAGCCTCAACCACATGGGTATTTTTAAATAAGAAAAAAATACCATCTGATAGATATGAAGGAGTATTGGGTCACTATAAACAAAACAGATTCTAAGAGCAGGAAGAAAGAGTATAGTCTCTTTTCAATAATTTTTTTTTAAACTTGGGAAAGAACATTCACTCTATTCCTATAGACCAGAAAGCAGATAATTGTACATTATGATTCCACATGACACTATCTTGTTCAGCTGTCACTGAAACAACTTTGAACACTGTCATACATTCTTCCCAGCTCCCGACCTCTGACCTTTTTATGCCTTAGTTCCACTTTCACAAAATGGGATTGATGTAATGTGCATTTCAGAGGAAATGACTATAGACATTTAGTGTCATTATAAATGTTGAGAAGTATGCTAGCAGAAATTATGCCTTAAGATCATATATGGATTCTTGTACGATTTGAAATTGCTTAAAAGATATATATGATCTCTAAAATGTGTGTATATATATGATGTCTTCTTATATATCTATATGTGATATATTTATATATATATATAAATCTGTATCTATCGCATATATAAATTTGCTGTTATTTGAATTGCCATTACCTCAATGCTTAGGGGAAGCCATGCACATTTGTTTCTTTTCAGTACCCAGAGTTAATTAACATAAGTTATCACAGAAGCTCCCATAAGCATTGAGACAATTTCTCTATACCTGTGACTATTTAAGGTTTTGAAAACAAAACAGAAGCAGGTAAGGAGGAAGTATGCTTTACTATTGATTTATTAGGTGCACATTTAGATTTGTGAACTCACGTTGCTTAGGATGAAGGGAAGGACTCTTGACGATGTCTGCTGTTTGTTAGTGAACTGCCTGTAACAATTACAATTAGCACACACATGAGCACAATGAACTGGGTAGTCAGACTCAGCCAAAATGAATAGAAATAGCCTCTTACCAAATTTACTTTGAGTAGCCCTTGGACTCTGAGCACTGCTGCCCAGAGCAATATGACTGTAGGTCCAAGTTTGTCAATGACTATGCAAATGTGCTTTCTTCGCTTTTACTCTGTTGTCATCTGTCTATTACAATGTTGCTGTGGTGACATCTTTCCAATATCCCTGTGCTTCTTTGGTATCCTCTAAGGGGAAGCTGTAATGAAGTGGTTTGGCAAAAGAATCCTCTTGGAATTTTTTTTTCATACGCTACTGAAAACCAGCATGATTTTCCTCTTATGGGAAATGTATAAAGTGTGAGTCGGAAATGACGGAAATTAATCTGTACTGACTCGGGCAAGGAATGTGAATGTTATTCATTCTATTCCAAACTACCTGAAAATATTCTCTTTCCGTTCCTAATTTCCAGGAGATAACATCTTAAGGGACACTGAAGCTTGTGTGTGTGTGTGAGTAGAACACGTGCTGGGGGCTCTTGAGCTCATGAGGGAGGGGCTACATGTGGGTGGGTTGATAACTATATGCTGGAAACAATGATAGGTGGTGACCCTGGAGCACTTACCATGTGACAGGTGTTATGCTAAGCATGTTGTATGCATTCCTTCATTGAATGACAGCTACCTATATTATCCTTATTTTATAAGATGAGGTAACAGAGCTTCAGAAAGGTTAGACTCAGCTACTATGGGTCTGTCTGACTCTGGTGTTCATCCTCTTAAAAACTGGGGCACTTTGGAAATGAGATTCCTCGGTGATGAACAGAAATATTGCTTAGCGGCTGTGTTTTTGTATCTGGCAGTTTTCCCATATTCGAGTCTTACATTCACAATCGATATCTTTACATTACACAAAAGTGACACAGAATTAGAGTCATTTAATCCAGGGTTGATATCATTAAGTCATGACTATTTATTAAATGTTTCTTACAATATCTGAGATGATATTGCTAAAGTTGTAAGTGATTTTAGAAGTTCTCACTTCGTAGTTAGTTGCAGAAACCTCTTTTGGAGGAGGGATGTTTTCTCTATATATCCTAATTTCTACTTAATATATTTCCACACCTCTTTGAAGTGTGTAGTAAGAATGGTAAAATGCAGTACTTCGTCATTTGGTACACTTCAATCAATATGCATTAAGATGTGATCATATGGGTAACAGAAAAATGTGAAAGATCCAATTCTTTTTCTCCAGAAGGCAGGAAGCTCATATTTGATTTCTGTTACTATAAACTATAAAAACGTTTCAAATGTAGTTTACCCGTAACCATTACCCTGCAAGGGTGATATTGCTCCCCGCCAATTTACGGAGGAGAATACTGAGGCTTTAAGGTTGTAGATAGACCAAGACCACACAAGTAGAGAGTGGCGGGCTGTGGGTTGGGCTTTAAAATCCAGGTTCATCCATGACTCCCAGTGTGTTCTAGTAAATCCGCTAGAATCTGAGTATTTTCCAATGATTTATGCTCCTCTCTGTGTCAGGCAGTTCATGGTATTTTTCAACAATCAGAAAATCCTGGGGAAGGCAAACCGTTTCCCCCTCTCTAGGTGCCTTGGAAGTGGCCGTTGTGGACCCAGAGATCATCCTTTCTGATCTGACCCCTTCTTCACTGCCCTGGCCCAGTGTCTTTTCTGCGAGGCTGGAAGCCCCCTTAGACTGGTCATGTCCCATCTCTTTCCGGAGGGAAGATGATCCCAAAGACGACTTTTCTCTCCACGGTGCTGCCATTCCGCAGGCGGCCGCCAGGGGTCCCCGCTCGGCGTCCCCGCGAGACAGTCGAGCCCCGGCCGGCTGCGCGGCGCGCTGGGTGCATGTGGGGGCTGCTCCGGAGCGGCGGCGGCTGCAGCTGGAGCCAGGCGCTCGCCCGTCCGCCGGTTGGCTCGCTGGGACCTCGCGCACCGGCGGCAGAGTCCCTTGCGTGGATTGGCAAGCGACGCCCCACCTGCCCCGAGCTCACCATTTTCCTTTCGCGCTGGTTGCAGCTGCAGCTGACCCGGCGAAGGGAGCCGACCGGGCCCTGGGCTGGAGGTAAAACCCCACGGTGAGTAAGAACCCGCTCCAAGCTAGGGGAGGCGGCGCAGCCCGGTGGCTGCTCGCTCCCGATCTCGCCCGGGCGGGCGGCGAGGTGTGGGGCGCACCTGGGCGCGGGTGCAAGAAGGTGCGGGAGGCGGCGGACCGGTCTTCTGCCGGCCGGCTACGGGCTTCCGGGGCTGGAGTCCTCTTCAGACCCCTGCCGGCGCCTGGGTTTCTGGCCGGCTCCTCGTGTGCACTTCCCGGCAGGAACAAGGGTCGCCCACTTTCCACCCCGGGATCCGTGTCCTTGATTTGAAAAGATATAAATCAATAAGATCGTCCTTCTTTCGGGGTGCAAGACTCTGAGCCCATCCCCAGCCGCGGACGCCTGCAGGGTGCGTGTTGGGCTGTGGGTGGCGGGAAGACAAACTTTTACAAAAGTGCGCCTGGGCTGGGGGACAACGCTTGGGCGTCCTGATCCTGAGGGAGGAGTCTTGGCTTGGGGCAGCGTAGGGGAAGTCTGCACCGTCAGCCAGGTCGCCCCCGGGGCTGACGATGCCTCATGGAGGTGGGGAGCGTGTAAAGGCCGTACAAATCGCGCTTAACTTTGGGGCCAACAAGTGTCAAACATCTGGAATCCCAGCCCCTCCCTTTCCCTGAACTGGGGAAGAAGGTGAAAACCCTTCAACTTTTCTTTGATTGCCCCTTCCCACCTTCAGACCCCTGCTGGGAGGGTAAAGCGCCGACCCCTGCTGCCTGGCAAGTACTAGAGACCCTAAATCTCTCGGGATCCCCCCTCGCGCTCTTTCCTGACCCTCTCCCCTAACCCTCCCCGCAGAGACCTCGCTACGCAGCCGACTGAGATCGTGGCGAATGGCCTTTTGTTTCTCCGCGTTTCCCCTATTGTTTGCCTTTCCAACATCTGGCGGGGCTTGGGGAGAGAAGGAAGCCCCTCTGGTCCCCCTCCCCGGCCCCCACGCCAGCTCCGGCAGGGGATCCCAGCTGGGAAAGTGGAGGAGTCCGACCCCAGCGAGGCTGCCCCACCCCGCCCTTGTGGTTAGAGGGCGGAGGGAAAGTTGTTCCTTCCCCGCCTCCGCTGCTGCCTGTGGCCCAGGGCGCATTTCTCAGATCTCAGCCCAGGCGCGCCGCAAAGGCGCAAATCCGAGAAGGTGCTGCTTTCGAGACAGTGGAAGCGCGTTCCGCCCCAATCCAGAGCGTCCAGTGGTTGGTTCCAGAGGATTTCAATCTCTAGCCAAAGGCGTTGGGGCTGGGCCGCTGCTAGGGCAGTGGGAGGGGATCGGGGCACCTTTGGTAGGCGGAAAGCTGAGATTCTGGGGTTCACAAGTTTTCAAGGGCGGAAGGGCAGGCTAGTCGCCAAAAAGAGAACGAAGATGCAAATAACGAGGAAGCCTTATGACGTTGCCTGGAAATAGTGGTGTGGTGGTTCACTCCGGAATGAACGTGGAGTTCTGGCTTTGAGTACCGCTCCAAGTTTAAATCCCAAGTCCCCTTTCTTCATTGTAGAAAAAAGAGGACTCAGAGGACGCAACACAGATACGGCCAGAGCACAGTTCCTGCTTCCACGTCCCAGAGAACAAGTGGCTTAGGATGGCCCCGAGTTCCCCTGTGGGTGCGCTTGTTGGGTTGCAGGCGGCCCTGTTTCCCTGCACAAGTTAGATGCTTACACATTGTGTTCATTCTTAGTGTGGATTATTGATTAAAGAACTGGGGCAAAAGCAAAGTAGCTACTCTGAGAAGGCAGGGTCCCCAGATGGTGCCCAGCGAGTTGTCTTGCCTCGGAGGGGAGGCTGACTGAGACTGTGCACCTGTTAGAACCTATACTACCCCATAGCCTTGCAGTTGACCTGCTGTTGCCAGCTTTTCCTGTGGGATCCCCAGTGAGTCCCTCTTCCAAGGAAGCTCAATTACACTTTTGATTCCTCCTCAACCCAGGGGAAGAAGGAGGCTTCTGTAGGAACATTATGATCTATGTACCCACTCAGATATTGTCAGTGGATACCAGAAGCTTGGCTTTGCACAGCTCTGAGAGTTTTCCCTTTGCGAACTCAACAGAACTTTTGAGTTTCCATTTAACAAAAAAGAAGTGAGACTGCTAAGCCAGGAATGTGACACATAGAGCACTTTCTCTAGTGATTTCTGGATATTATATCTCTTTACCTTCCCAACCAGGAAAAGAAAAAAAAGCAACATCTTTGAAGTACTGCGGGGCACTTTACAAACATTTCATTATGAAAATGATCCCCAAGGAAGGATTCCTTTGAAATTTAGCAGCAGCAACCCAGAAGCAACAAAAAAGACCAAAGTTACTCAAGAAGTATCCAAAGGCATCATTAACAAAGTAAAAGAGCATTTCTTGTCTTGGCCCACCCCACTAAGGAAAACACGGTAATTATAGTGAAAGTTAAGCTTGTACAGTTTCTTTTAGAATTAAAAATCTTCCCAAAAAAATCATTATAGGAAAGAATAGAAAATATCGATAGGTGAAAATGAATGTAAAAGGGGGAGATATTATAAACCTATTTCCTTGGAATAAATTTCTGAAGACGTGATACCTAGGTCACAGGGGCTGATGCGTTCTTTAGAATATTGAAGATTGCCATATTTCCCTGTAGAAAACAGGTCCCAGTTTACTTTCTTCCCAGTAATGCACAAAGGCTCTTATACCTTACACCCCACTCACATTTTATGTTGTCATTCTTTTTCTTTTCTGTCAAAAAGATGGGAGTATCTTGTCATCTTATTTTGCATTTAAAAATCAAGTTAGATTAAACATTTTTCACATTGTCTGTAGTATTTCTTCCTTTGTGATGATGTCAGTTTGTGCCCTTGCCTTTTTTCCAGTGGAGATGTTATCCTTTTTCTTTTGATTAGATGTGCTCTTTAAAAAAGCATACTGTTCTGACTTGTACCCCTGCCACACATTCAGAAAATGTATATTAACTGAAAGCGCTCAGCTTTCTCAGTCATTCTCTTTCCTCCAGGATAGCAAACACTTGGCAGGACTGCAACCATAAATGACTAAAGTAATTGACATCATGCCAGTAAAGTTATTAGAGAGAACAGGCAAAGACTTTATTAGAGAAATTCATGAAAAATAGCAAGTGTATATTTTATGCTCAGTAGCTTGCGTGTCCTAACTCCTTTACAAGCTTGTAGTACTATTTTTAATTTGGAACAACTCTGCTGATAGTTATTTTTACTAAATGGTTTGCACTAACTCATTTTATTGTCTGATCCTTCTGCTGATAGCCTGCATATACCATGATCCACAGTTTGTTCTTGTTCTCTTAAACATTTCTTCTAACTTCTTGGCTGAAATTTGCCTCACTTTTATCGTAAGACTTTCTTTGGCTATAACATTTGGGCCCTGAGCTTGGAATAATCTTGAATCTGAACAGTTTGTCAGCATGCTGTTAGTGGCATGAGCAGGAAATGGCTTCCAAGGGCAGAACCAGGTACACTTCAGGTATGTTTCACCCTTTTTTGGTGTATTTGCATAGCCACAATCTCTGTTAACTCTTGCTTGAAGGTAGATGATTCTGAAATGGGGTAGAGGTGCGAGAGGAAGAGAAAATCCATGTCAGCTAGGTGGTGAATTAATATAGATGAAGGGCCGTACTAGAAAAGTAAATAATCTAGGCAATCTGGCTGCAAAGTAACTTTTAAAAAGATAAAAGATATTAAAGTATTATGTATTATTAGAATAGCTAGTTAAATTAACTCACAGAATGTAGTCTTCTAACTAGGAAAATCTAATGTAAAATTGTTCCATATTATGACTCTGGACATTTTATTTCAGGCACATGAAAAACAGCAAAAGACAGATACCGTACCATACTTTTCCACAGCATTTTCCATGCCTTTAGATGTAGGAATCAAACAATATACATCAGGAATGAAGAGTGTGCTACATTAGAATCATAGCCTCTCAAAGGTTAAATGAAAGCTTAATGGTCATCTAATTCAACCATCCATCCACTTTCACTATGGATCTTCACTCTTAAAGTAATGAAATACCATTCTACAAGCATCAATTCAAACAAATCAAGCTGAGAAGGAAATGGGCCAGAAATGTCAACTTTTTTCCCCTGAGCAGGAGGGGGAAAATGTAAGAGTATTGACTCTAGGGAGCATGTATAAGCTCTTTTAATGTGCTGAATTTTCATAGGATAAACAACCTTGGCAGCAAAACAGTTAAGTCATTGAAATGTTACCATTTTGCAACATTCTCTGCTCCCCATCCTCTAGCCATTGTCTTGGTGAAGTTCACAGGTGGTATAGCAAAGCTCTTTCAAAATGGCCACAGAAAAGAGGAAGAGAGAATAGAAGAAGACAGAGAGGGAACCTTATTCCTTTAAAAATGTCTTAAAGACTTTCTAAGGAGACTCTTGGTCACCCCGAGGATGGTTGGCATTACCTCTCCTTAGAGAGGTGAATGTCCCTGATGTTCCGAGGCTACCAATCCAACTGAGGACAGGCTTACAGGATAGCACAATAATCCTTAAAAAGAAGATGGAGAAGGAGAAGGAGAAAGAGATTTCAGAGGGAAAAGGAATTTTAATTCCAAAAATGTACCTTATTTTCTCCTGAATAGAGCTGTAAATTTGTAAAAGTAGTACAAACATCTTCTGATTTCCACTCGGACAATCTCCCAGGCACAGTCACTGTATTTCTTTTCTTTCAGGAAATTGTCTATCCTGTTGAAATATCTCCTCAGTTCCAGGTTGCTCAGCTGGGGGACCCTGGCTTCTGAGGGTTTCATCTCATTCTCTTTCATTTCTTTCATGTCTTCGTTTTCATTCTCGTCTTCCTCCAAGCATTGGTTCAGGTACTCTGCTTGCTGATCAAGTCCTATTTGGATTTGTTTGAGGTGTCTCTCTTTCCAATATTTGAAGGTGTGTTGGCTGAAGATGTTGAAGGCCTGTAGGGACATTTCATAGAAGGCCTTCTTGATGTCCCTCTTCATAGGTTGGGTGTATTGCAGAAACTCTTGGGGCAACTCAAAAGCTATGTTTTCTCGTAGACATTCTACAGGAAATGAATTGCTCATACTACTCAGATGTCTCAGATTTTGCCAGGTGACTCTTCTCAGGTGAACGTTCAGTAAGTTACAGTCCAGGGATAGGGTGCCAGCAATGAACATACCCATAAGGAACTCAAGCCACAAACACTTTTGAATCATATCAGGTTTGGTGCTCATTTTTTTTTTAAGCTAAAAAATCCAGAAGATGTGTATTTGACAATGATGTTTTAAGTATTCCTTCATGTGCCTTTATATACCTGAATATCTTAAGCAGGAGGAGTTTTCTCTTTCATCATTTTACAGTTACCAAGGTTGCGGCCCCTTTCCTTTGCCTCTGAGGCTTTTTTTTTTTTTTTTTACTTTGGGTGACTACGCAGACTTTGGAAGTGATAACTTTTTTTTTTTTCCTGAAAAATGAGCAAAGTATTACCATCGTGTTACCTTAAATGCCTGGATGATCCATCCCAGCACTAAGGAATCATCATAACAAGACTGATGCAGGGTATTTCAGAAAGCCAAAAGCTGTGAGTCCATGCGCTCACTCACTCACTCACTCATCCAAATCTACTACATAAGAGGGAGTGATCCTTCATGAAAATATATTTTTTGTACCTGGTGCTATAGCCAAACATCCTGTCTCATTGAGTTAATCATAGACATTGACCAAATGACTGTGATTATTTGATTGCTAGGTCACCAGAGCACAATATAGTTTAGGTTTTTCCAATTTTGTTAAATTAAGCTTCTATATTTGGATATTTTCTCTTTTTGATTTTTCTGGATCTCCAAAAAAATGAAGAATAGATTTGGTCAATTTAGTATGGCACTTACTAAGTAGGAGACTAAGTTGGCTTGGTTTTCTGTTGCATTAGAAAATGTTGATAATCTCTAAATATCCTTTTCTTCAGTTAAATCCATCCTGGACTTAGCTTTCCATATGCCTCTCATACCTTTCTTAAAAGTCCTGGAAGGGGTTTTATATTTGAGAATATCTTTCTGCCTCATTAACTTCTCTCTTGTAGTATCATTTTCTTGTCTCTGGTTTTTTTTGGTTTTTTTTTTTTTTTTTGGTGTAGTTTAGGCAGTATTTTAAAACTTTTGCTTGATTGCTTGATTATTATTTCTTCTTGCCTGGTGGTTCTGGATTCTGTAAAGGCTTTTGTTTGCTCCTGTGTTTGTTGTGCACTGAGGAGGTATGTGAGTAGGAAGTCACCCATTTAGCTAAGTGAATTCCTAGCTGGACCAATGTTACTGTGGTAATGATGGCTATCTATTGTTTATGGTTTTTACTTTGTTTGACCAAATAACCTTCCTCTGATTATGGTTAAAGCAAATGGATTCTTTTCTCCAGGAAAATAAAATGGGTTATCATTTTAAAAAGGTAGCTTATTATATCTTCTCAAAAAAAAGATATACATTAATTTGCAATTAAGTCATTGTAAAATGGTAAATAGCCACAGTTCCACAAACATGGCAGACTTTAATTGAAAAGTTGGCTTAAAAAATTCTTGTCTAAAACAGTTGACTGCACCAAAGGCTAATTGTGGGTAAGTGGGATTTCTTAAAATCCTGGCTTTTAGGAAAGGTTTCTTACAGAAAAAAAATATATATATATATAATTCCATTTGTTCTATCTACATAAATTCTGATTTCATGGGCAGATTTCTTGGGCTGACCAAATTTGAAAAACATTAAGAAAACAGGCCCCTTTATATAGCATTATAAATTGACACAGCCTTCCTAGAGAGGAAAGTGGTGATATGGATCAAAAGCCTTAAAAATGCATAATATTTGACTCAGCAATTGTTCCTCTAGGAATTGATTCCCCAGAAATAATGATGATGCCCTTAAAGACTTAGCTGTAAGGAAGTTTGTCACAGCAAAAAAGGGAAAACAATTTTAATGTTCAGCAATAAATACTTAGTTAAGTAAGCCGTCAGTAGAAAACATATATGTAAGCACTAAAAATTATGTGTGGGAATATATTTGGTCACTTGGATAGATAAACTTTGTAGTTTAAAAAACAAGCTTATATTTGCATATAGAGGCTGATACCACTTTTGTTAAATATAGACATATGCATATATATATACGGAAAAAATGTCTTGATATATATGCGAAAATTTTAAGTCACTATCTCTAACTGGAAGAATAATGGGTGGTTTTTATTTTTATATTTTTATTTACCTAGATTTTTTAAGTTTTCTGTGGTCAGCAAGTATTTCTTTGTCTTTTTTTTTTTTCTTTTTTTTTTGAGATGGAGTCTTGCTCTGTCTCCAGGCTGGAGTGCAGTGGCGCGATCTCGGCTCACTGCAACCTCCGCCTCCCAGGTTCAAGCAATTCTCCTGCCTCAGCCTCCCAAGTAGCTGGGATTACAGGCACGCGTCACCATGTCTGGTTAATTTTTTTGTATTTTAGTAGAGACGGGGTTTCACCATGTTGGCCATGACGGTCTCGATCTCCTGACCTCATGATCCGACCGCCTCGGCCTCCCAAAGTGCTGGGATTACAGGCGTGAGCCACTGTACCCGGCCAAGTATTTCTTATTTAATAAGAGAAGGCTGCTTTTAAAAGAAGATACATTTAAAAAGGAAAAATTATTATACATCTGAAATGGGATCAATACTACTTTGTTTGTTTAAACATTTCTACTCTAGAGTATTTTGAAAGAAAATGTGGATTCTCCCTAAGGCTCAGTTCCAATCAGTTGATATGAATAACATACAGTATGTGGGAATATACTATTCTTGCAGCCATGTTTATACATGTATGTATACTTATAATTACACACACACATACACACAAATTCTATAAAGTGCAAAGCCTCTCTGAGGGCCATAGCTTTTTACATACCTCATATAACTTCTCTACCTAAAACTTCTTGAACTATTCCAATTAGAACTGCTTGTTCCTCATTTTGCTTTTACAATGCCTTGACCACCTTAACCATGGGTTTTAAAAAATAGATAATTGTATAAGTGTTGGTCTCCCAATTTAGTGCATTCCCCCACTTCCCTGAAATTGCCCATGGTTCTTAGTATACTTTTCACTAGTTTGAGACAGTTCAGTGATACTAACCAAGCTAAAAGATTGTTCAATTCTGCTTATAGGTATTGGAGATGGCTGCACATTTGGCTATTGTCATTCGTCTTGAAGTTGCCTGTATTTTCGGCCATGCACAGTTTTGTCATCTTCAGCCCTCTCACCCCAAATTTCCTCCCTTTACTATAATTCCATATTATATTCTCATTTATCTAAAAATGTACTTTTGTGTCTATGACATTTCAGTCACTGGCCTAGGTCCTGAATAAGGAGGAATAAGTTGTAGTGCATGATCTCGAGGAGGCTATTGTTGAAGAAGCAGGCATTTTCTGAGTGTTTGAGGCAGGAGGAGTAATTCTTCGGGTTCTCCAAGAGCATGGACTCCATTCCCCATGTTCTGTAAACGTTAATAGATGCTGATGTTGACAATATTCATGACAAAGAAGGAAAGATGGTTGGCGTACACATCTGTCCCTCTCCCACCATTAGGATTGCCTGTCTTCGCAAATAAAAATATATAACACTCATGCAATATTTGGGACATACCTACTAAAAAGTCATTCATTGTTTTTCTGAAATTCAGATTTAACTGGGTGTCTTTATTTTATCTGGCTACCCTATCCACCCTGCAAGCTCCCACTGACCTCTCACAGCAGAGCTCAGACGTGACATCCCCAGCAGAGAGCCATTCCTCTGCTACTCTTCCTCCTCCTGCAGAGTTACATTTGATTGCATTTCTCTATGCCGGCTTTACATGTGCACATACCCCTAACAAGTGAACACGGCAAAGAGGTCACCTGTCATACTAAAACAAAATAATACTGACACACACAAACATACACACACTTGTACACTCACATATAATCACTCTGATTAGAAGCATTATTGAATGATCAGTCACTGGTCATACCTCTGTCTGTAAAGCCAGAGGTATTGAATTTATCTCAAAAATATAATCAGAAAATTGAAAACAATGACAGTATAAGGAAACATTTTGACTCCTAAATTTATCTGGCATAACTGCTCAGTTTGTCATCAGCAGGCTATGCACTGACATGCTAACATGGTTTCCATGATATCTATTCTTATTTCCCTGGCATGGCTTGAGATCGTTTATACATGTTCAGGCTTTCCTCAGAGGGAGGGCTGGTTAGCAGGGGCTGCTCTGCTGTTTATGGAATTGTGTGGTGTTTATGTGGATTATGAGGTTAACTTTAATGGACAAGGCAGAATTTGACAAAATGGAGATGAGACATTTCAGTCTAGACGATATAGCTGTGATTCAGCTGAGGGGCATTTGGCATCTACTGATAAGATTTATTGCTCTCCATGAAAAGACAAGTTTCGAATCAGGGCGAGAGTAACACACTGATCATCCATATTACTCAATTCTTGAATGTGCATTGTTCCATTTGTAGGGTCATTAGGTGATTGAGCCCAGTAGAGAGCCCACGAAAGGGTAGCCTTGTGTCCAGGCCTAGCAGTACTTCCCATGGGACATGCAGAGGATGGTCATCACAATGTTGTGTGCAGCTATTTTATCCTCAGACAAACGCAGTCACCTCTGGCAACTTGATGTTTCACTCTTTCTCACTGCCTCAGCATTGGGGTCAGCCTCATTTGGGGCCAGCTTGTCTTCTGGTCCCTTTCTTGGCTCTTCTCTTAATGATGACCCTGATAGAGAAACTGATCATGACTATTCAGGGAATACCATGGATATGTGCATATGGTAAAAATTCAAACACTTCAGGGCAAGCGAAAGCTTTGCTTAACAGCTCAGCCTCATGTCCTGCTCCTCTCCTCCCCTGCGGCAACTACAGTTATCAGTTTGGTATGTGTCCTTGTTTGATACCTTTCTCTCTACTAAGCAATAAGTTCTGTGAGGGAAGGTATAACAACTGGCTCGTTTGCTTTCTCTTAAATGCCCATAGGGAATAGGAGAGACCTGGATCATATCCATGGGTGGCAGTAGGAGGACTTGGGTGTATATTTTTTAAATTGCCAATACAGGATTATAAAAATTGTGATACACTTTGAGGTTGAATCCTAGAAGTTTATCTATGTGACTGTATATAGGTTATCATTTGGAGATGATATTAAAAATCTATATTATTAGCCCTTTATGGATATGAGGTCCAGGATAAATGGCTCACCAGACCTTACCTGTGAGAGAGCCAGGCTATCACAGCACCTGGCCCATAGTAGGTGCTCAATGATTATTTGTTGGGTGACTGAATGATGATAATGAAGCCATGTCTTAATGACAGCAAGGTTATTTGGTGGTTTGGTTCCTTTTGTGTAGGGATATGGGGAGGACAAAGTCAGATGTTGGGGAAAATTAAGGGAATTAACAGAGTGGTAGATGGCAACTTAGGTGTCCATTTAATGTCCTGTGCTACTTCTGGTACATTCTCCTTGGGATTCCCTGAGGCCGGTCAGATCATGAGCACTTTTGTACCTCTACTCTAGTGATATCACACAGTTTTGTATTGCTTGGTTGATTCATATATCTTCCCCTCCAGAAGAAAAATGTGTCTTTCTTAGTTTTGTATCCATGGCACCTCTTACACAGTAAATGTTTGTTTAATCAAAAACTGCCGTGTGACTTCTTATAGTTCTCAAATCTGATTGAGTAATAACCTGTATGGGCAAAACTGCTGAGAAGTTCTAAGACCATTCCTCTCCACCACCCCCTTTTGCTGCTTTTTTGTACATGATGCTCCCTGTAGCTGTCATTTAATTGTTTCAACCTTAGAGGGGCTCTTTGGACAAACTAATATCCAGTTGTCTTTTCCAGCCCAACTGAAGATTATGCACATAGTAATTTCCCGCCCAGAAATAATTTGAGCTGTTAGAAAAGAATCCCTGATTAAAAGAAATGTAGCATGATGGAATAAGTATTTCAGTAAATAAATGTGTACCATCAGTAAAACCTACTCTCTGTTTTAGGATTACCAGAACAGCCTCCATCCGTATCCTCATTTCAGTGTTGATTTCTCTGGGTCCTTTTGAGCCCGAATGGGACTTTTACTTCTGAGGATGTTAGCAGACATGAAAGATGGATGTCACCTACCAGAATAATCCTTCTCTTTACTCAGTGAATAGATGTGGATTTTTTCCTAGATCACATCCAAGAGTGGCTGTAATTGGGAAGAAATGACAAGAGTGCAGTGGGTGATGGACAGAAATGTCCTCTTGTCTTGGGTAAACATTTTAAAAGGAGTTGGCGTTGTGGAGAGGAAGACAGTGTCTTCTTTTAATTACCGTCAGCTTGCATGTGGTCATAAGGTTTCTTGAAATTTCTGAAGAACAAAGAAAGGTATTATGATAGAATAATTTAAGTTGGCCTTACTTAGCCTGGCAGAGGATTCACATGCTGCAAATTTAAGGATTTCTTAAGTGTCTGAACAATGCCTGAGGTTGGGGGTGGTATCTAGGAATAATCTTCTAGAGCAAGGGGGTGGAGTAAGTGGAGAGAGGCCTCTTTTCTTCCTGCCAACATCCCTCCCCCCAGGTAGCCTGAGAAGAAGCTTGGAAAGGGTTTCCTGAGAGATGCTAGACTTTTTCCCATGTCTGAAATTAAGTTATTTATATACTCACTTACTTGTTTGTTTTCTTTATTTTCCATTTTATCCCTGGTGTTTAGCACACAGCGTACACTCAATAAATATTTATTGAATGAATAGATATGCATTTCAGTATTTTATCTTATGAGTATATTTTAATCTAAATTGAATATCAGATCAGTTCAGTAATTCTACCTCTTTTTTTTTGAGACAGAGTCTCGCTCTGTCGGCCAGGCTGGAGTGCAGTGGCATGATCTCTGCTCACTGCAACCTCCGTCTCCCAGGCTCAAGCAATTCTCCTGCCTCAGCCTCCCGAGTAGCTGGGATTACAGGCGTGTGCCACCACGCCCAGCTAATTTTTGTATTTTTAGTAGAGACTGGGTTTCACCATGTTGGCCAGGCTGGTCTCGAACTCCTGATCTCAGGTAATCTGCCTCGGCCTCCCAAAGTGCTGGAATTACAGGTGTGAGCCACCACACCCAGCCAATTCTACCTCTTGATAGAACTGTGTAACTGTGTAAATATAGAATGTGGACAATAAATGATAGTTATCATTATCATCTGTTGCCTACAGTGTTAGACACAATGCTAAATTCCAAGAATACAAGGGCAAACAAGACAAATACAGTCCCTTGCAGAGGTTCCTGGAGGCAGTCTTAATCTTAAAAGGCACGAGTTGATGAGAGTTTGAATTAGGAGAGTGATAGCAGGTATCAAGAAGACAATTACTTAGAAGTTAAGGTTGGCAAGTTTTGGAAATTGATTTGGAATGGGAGGCGGGGGTGAGAAGGAGGAAATAGACTAGGGAGAAACTCAGTTTTCTATTTAGGTATATGATTGTGCCACCAACTGAGAGATAGCCTGTGGGAGGAGGAGCAGGCTTAGGGGAGCAACTGGTGAGTTCCATTATAGACAAGTTGCTTTGAATTGTCTGAGATAGCTAAGTGGAGATGTCTATCCAGCAGTTGGATATATGGGCCTAGACAAGAGCAGAAGACTGATGCTGGCAGGAGAGATAGATTTGAAGGTATCCACAGAAGCTGTAAGTGGTAAAACTATAAGAATCAGTGGGTCTGTCCAAAGAGAATATATGGGGAATGGAATGAAGTGGGTCTATGTCAGAACCCTAAGAATATGCTATGTTACAGTGGACAGCAGAAGAGGAAACTGAAGAGTATGGTCACAGGCATAAGGATAATGAGTTTTTTCAGGTTTTTTCGTTTTGTTTGTTTGTTTGTTTGTTTTGTCTCTGCGTCTTTGCCCAGATGACTCCACAGAATTTTCAACATAACACTGTAATCCAGCTATTCTCAGTTAAGTTCTATTTGCCAGTGTTGATCTAGGCCTAATGCCCTCCTGTTGATGTGATTCTTTAAGCTCAGAAAGAAGAATTAATTCATTGAAAACTATGGTCAAACTCTTTGGACTATTTTAGTATATGCCTCCCATGAAATACATCTTACTGCCAGGCATGTATGTGTGGAGTTCTTGGCAGTCATCACTTGGACTGCAAGTTCGCCTGGTTTCTGTACTTCTGCCACTTGGGGCTGTAGGAGTTTTGGGATGTATTCATTTCCTAGGGTTGCCATAACAAATCACCATAACTTAGGTGGCTTAGAACAATGGAAATTTATTCTCTCATAGTCCTAGAGTCTGGAAGTCCAAAATCGGAGTGCCATCATGACAGTGCTTCTGCCAAAGCCTCTAAACAAGAATACTTCCTTGCCTCTTCTAGCTTCTGGTACTTGCTGGTAGTCCTTAGTGTTCTTTGGTTTCTAGTTGCATCATCTCTGCCTCCACAGTTACATGACATTTTTCATGCATCTGTGTGTCCCTTCACATGGCCCTCCGATGGCCTTCTTATCAGAACACTACTTGTTACACTTAGTACCTACCCTAATCCAGTATGACATCTTCTTAATTTGATTACATTTGCAAAGACTTTTGTTTCCAAATAAGGCCACATTATAGGTAATGGGGGTTAGCACTTCAGTATATTTTTGGGGGAGACACAGTTCAATCCATGACAGGGGATATGGTACAGGGAGCCTTAATGGGGAGAGGATCTGGCAACAAATCTAGCATGTTGGAAAGAATGGCTTGGAGACATTGAGCTAGTATGGAAGTGTTTAACTGTAGGTCTTTGTTAGACAGAAATGTAGTATATGAGTAGATAGTGTTAGTGCTCATAAGCCTGTCAACATGATAAGCCAGACATTGTCTCTAAGTATTCTTTGGTAACAATCTGTATAGCTATTAATAATAATAAAGAATAAGTTTAATTTAACAATTATTAAGTGCCAATGCTCTAGATACATTCTCTTTAATTCTCACAGTTACTATACAATGTACATGATACTAGCCTCAGTTTAAAGAGGAAGAAATGGAAACTGGGAACTATTGAGCAACTTAACCAATGTCACAGAGCTAGAAATCCACAGAATCAGGATTCCCGCCCAGGTCTGTCTGAGGCCACATTGTCTTTTTACAGGACTAGGGTCATAAAGGGTTTGGGTTAAAATCCACTGTGTGTATTTATGCATTAATAGCCATTTTCATTCTCAAAATAATTTGAAACCATTTATAGAAATATATATGATACAAGAAAACAAAGATTAGTTAAAGAAATCAGAACTGAGGGAAAACAAGAGTAAAAAAGCAAGATGAAGTCAGGGGCACAGTTCAAATGTAAGAATGCATGCCATAATGTCCAATGTCAATAGTGTAGAGGGTTGCAAATCTCAGGGCTTCCTACAAGCAAAGAGATAATATAATCTGTTAAAGTATTTATAGTATCCAAAAGGCCAAATGAAGCAACAACAAAACTAAGTCTTCAGGAGAAGCAAAGCTTTTCTTGGTACTGAGTTCTGGGAGGAATTTCTCCCGTGGGCCTTCAAAGAGGGAGCACTGTGAGATGTCCTGAGCAAAGACCCTAGTAACTTCTTTACAGGAGTTACCACTAGCACATGCATGGAAGAGCTAATTCTTACAACTTCCCTCTGTGTAGGCTGTTGTCTCCTTGCCAACAGCCATGCAGTTCCTTGGCAGACATGCTGCAGAGGTTTTTGGTTTTTCTCATGTTGAGCTACAGAAAAGAGTTCAGCTGCTCCACTGGCTTGGGATAGCATTTCTTCATCATGGCCCAAAGTGGGGAAAAGCATGGTCACACATGTTGGCATTCTCAGGGGTGTTCAGTGTGGAAAGACTGCCCTGACATTTAAAGAGCCCTTGCCTAGATCCGATCCTGCATTTCCTGTTATATATACAGAGGAACTTCTGGGAAAATAAGCTGTAGACACAACTCTCTTTAATTCAGTCAGAACTGGGAAAACAAAACTATTCTGTCAGATTGACCCAGTGTCATAAACAAAAATGAAGTGCATGCTGGATTTCCACATTGTCAGAAGTTTGATTTGCTCTATCTCCTCTAGAGGAATAGTTGCAGATATAGGAATCTAAGGAAGCAACTTGTGGTCTTATTTTTTTTTTTTTTTGAGCTTGTGGTCTTATTCTGCATTGAGTTGACTTTATTTTCTCTGAAAGAGCTTCTTCATAAATTGGATGTCTTAAAATTAAAAACCAGGATAGCCTTATGTCTCCAAATATTATAGCTAATTAAATACTGGGCTATCCTCTTGGAATTATCAATTTTGCATAATTGAGTATTTTTCCTTTAAGAGTAGAACTCAGTGTGTGGAAAGAGCCATATGAATGGTCCCAGAGTTAAAGCTTCTTTATATTCCCGGGAGAGATGTACTTAAGGAGAAATTGGGATTGCCCTATATACATCCCTGCCAGAATCACTCATTGCTAAATGTGATAATACGGTTTCTCATGGATGGTTCCAGTTGTTGGGTCAAATAATTCAGAAAGTATCTACTGCATGTTTATTCCATCCACCCATCCATCCATCCATCCACTCGTTTATCCATCCTTTCATCTCCAAGGAGATGTTGCCTGACACAGGTAGTAAAAAAGAATGGAGGAACTTCATGTCCTCATAGTGTGTCCAAGTCTTCAAACAATAACAATAAAATTACCAGGCTTTATAAGTACTATGAAGGAAATAAACAGGGCAAGAAGGTAACTGGGGGAGGTGATGGATGAGCTAAGATCTGAAGGGTGAAGAGCAGTTAACTGTGTACAAAGCTGGAAGGGAGCATTTTGGACAGAGGGAACAGCAAGTTCACAGGCCCTGATGGGAAGAGCTCAGGATATTTAAGGAATACAAAGGAGATTAGTTGGGCAGAAGTAAAGGGAATGGAGAGGTTGGTACTAGGATAGGCTGGGACTGGTAGGGCACAGCAGGCCATGATGGAGTTCCAGTTTTATTCTAAGACCAGTTAAAACATATGAAAGAGTTTCAAACAAGAGAGTGGTATGATATGGTGTGTGCTTGAAGGAGATCCCTTTGGGGGCCTTGTAGGGGGACAGTTTGGAGAAGGGGCTAGAGTAGAAGCAAGGAGGCCAGGTTGAGGGCAGATATTTCAGTAGGCCTGGGGAGAGTTATGGTGACCTAGATTAAGGTGGGAGCAGTAGAGATGGAAAAAATAAGACTGGTGTGAGGCATGTTGTTAGTACGTTACTTAGGATATATTTGGGTTCAGGTTAATATCTGTGATCACCAAAGGCAATTTTCCAGAAGTACCATTGATAATGTATTTGATTATGAGATCTTTACTGAATTAACATGATAGTTTTTTGGTAATCAGTAAATATTCTCATTTAGCATTTGATCTTTAACTGAATGGCCTTAAACTAGGTTAGCTCCCTTATACTTTAGCCAATGATATAAATAATTTACTTAATTGGTCTTAGGTTGAGGTTGAGGCTTGAATTTCCCAGGTTTGGCCTGAGGCTTAAATTTCTTAGAGTATCCCCTGATGTACTTTCCTGTGTGTACGTAGAACAAATGCATATTCCTATACATTATAATATTTAGATAAAATAATGTTTTTCGTGATTGATTTAAACCATGGATAACTACAGTCAAATCGTAATGGAATATAATCATATAATTGTGAAGTTAAAAAAGTAATCCTAATCTATTATTTACTAAATATAGATGAGAGCCTAGAGCTGACAATGCCAATTCTAATTTGATTTAAAAACAAAAACTCAGAAATGTCTATCTGCACCAATGCTCCGACACAAACTATACACCCATGAAACAGTAGTGTTTAACAGAGTGAATCAAGATGTCCCTGCTACTGGAGTCAAGCAGTGCTAGCCTTTCTTGTGTCACAGAAAAACTAAATAAATGAAATGAATTTTCTATACTTTAAGGTTGAAACATAGAAAATTCAACCTTCAGCAATATTTTTATTAAACTTTTGGCATCTCTGATGGTTTACTTAGATTAGAACCTAGTTTATAATGATACCTTAGTTTTAGATTATTTAGTTATTTTATGAGCTAGTGCCTGAGTCTCGGACTTGGCACACAATAATCCAATTTATTATTTTTATAAATAATCTCATAATGTTCTGCTAAAATCTCAGGATTTCCAGATGCTTCAGACACCAGCTACTGTAAAAAACATCCAAAATTATAGGATGGTCTAAACATGATAGAAGCATTCCTCCTGTGTACCCAGCTCAAAACCAGGGTACTTGAGCTGCAGTTGGGTCTCTTATAAGCAGTGGTCAGAGACGTAGACCCTTTCCCTCTTGCGGCCCCGCCATCTTCCATGTGGCTTCCTTTATCAGGCTTGCAGGACTTATCTTTGTCAGGCTGGAGCAAGGGGGCAGGAGCATGGAGGAGTGTGCATGGGAAGGTTATATGGTTAGGCTTAGAGGGACACACAACACTGTCAGTCCCATTCCATTGGCTGGAACTTAGTCACATGGCCACAGCTAAGTGCAAGGGATGCCAGAAAATGTAGTCAGGTGCCCAGGAAGGAGAGGAAATAATTTGGTGAACAGCCCACCTCTGATCTATTTAGAAAAACAATCTAGCAATCAAAATGCATTGAGACTGGTATAAGTTAGATCAGGGAGTTGGGCTGGCGTAATGGGGCACATTATAGATGCCCAATAGAGATTAAAAAAAAAAAAATCCTTCTGGAGAGGATTGGAGTTGTCAGCCATAGGCAGCTTTCTAGTGATTTCTTTTCTGAAAGAGTAGGAGAAGTACTGTTGAAATGAAGGATTTAAATTTTTTCAAGGCTACATAAATAAGAAGGTAAATGATTAATTTGCTTTTTTTTTTAAAAAAGCATACTTTCCTTGGAAGAAATATATTTGGTAGGATGGTACTGTCATTTGCTTTCTTTAAAAAGCAGAGCCCATGGAGCTTGTTTCTCACAGGAGCCAACCTGTAGATCCTTCAGTACCATCCGCAGCTGATGCTAAACTGGGCATGAAGCGTGCATTGAGCACAGTGTTACCGGTGAATGCATTATTTCACTTTATCACTGACGGAATGCTGCAGGATGGATATTTTTATCCCCATTTTATGGCTGAAGAACCAAGGCTGCAAAAAGTTACATAACCTGGCAAAGTTCACACCGAACTAAAGGCTGCCTGATTTTCTATTAAACTGTTATTTAAGTATAAAATAAAGGGTTCTGAGTGTCTCATGTTTTTCTTTCTTTCTTTTCTTTTTTTTTTTTTTTTTTTTGTCAAATAAAGATGAAAATGTTTTACCTAATAGCATCACTACCTTAACCTCTCAAAAATAGCTTTTTCGAGAAAGACTTTTAAAGATTCCTGGCTTCTGACAAAATGAGTTAAACACACTTGGGTCCCGTCTTCTGCCTGTGGAGAGTGAGATTCTTTCCCTCTCCATGCGGTCAGTTTAGCTGCTGGAAACTGTTTATGAGTCCCTACCGCTTGACCTGACTTACGGGACCTGGCAAATATGATCTCAGGGTGTGGCTGGAATTCATTTCTGACTTCTGTGGCTAAAGGAGGAAAAGGCACTAATGCCCCTGTGAGAAGAGGCAAGAGCCAGGGACCTGCCAAGGTCTCTGCAGTAGACTTCAGGGAGTATCTCCTGACCCCCACTGTGTGGAACTTGGTGGATCCTGGTGCAGAGACAGGCTGTGGGTAGCACCAGAGCATCATGTGATTAAAAGAGAGGATGGACTGATTTTCAGTACAGCATCTTGAGGTGAAGCAGTATTCAAATCCATTTGCTCAACATTGGTTCCATGAAACACTAATTTGGCTAAAAGCTCCACAAAGGAAAGATTTTGTAGCTAAAGAAAATTAGAACACCATATATATTTAGACTTGCAGCGTAAGTTAGTATATGAAAAACCTCCAATATCTTGCAGCAAGGCACCTGTTAAACTGGTCTAACCTATAATATAATAAACTTATTTGACTACATACTTTTAAAAAATCACACTTACTAATATCCTGAGGAATTAATGTTTTGGGGAACATACTTTGTGTATCACTGATCTAAATAGAGCATACAAAGAAGACAATGTTAGAAAAGAAATCCAATATACAAATTAAGATGGAATACAGGGAGGATTACAGACTGGAAGATTGCGCAGTTACTCTTGGTTAGGTAATATAAGCAGCAACAATGATCACATCATAATTTCAGTGTTTTCTCTGATTTTAAACAAAAGAGAAATACGAAAAACTCAAATGTTTTATATTGTAAAATGCCTTTTGTCCTCTTTATTTTTGTTGTCTTCCCCCTTTCTCTTTTTCTATTACCACAAAAGCTTCTTGATTTTCATCAAATGAGTCACTGAAAGTTGGAACCACTGGAGAAAGATGTGTTCAAATCCATTGAACAGAAGATGTGTTAAAATCCATTGAACAGAAAGTTAAGTTATTAGTTAAGTACATAGTGTTACTAAAATCTGTTACATAAATTTGTTGGAGGCTGGGTGTAGTGGCTCATGCCTATAATCCCAGCACTTTGGGAGAGCGAGGTGGGTGGATCATCTGAGGTCAGGACTTCGAGACCAGCCTGGGCAACATGGTGAAACTCCGTCTCTACTAAAAATACAAAAATTAGCCGGACGCGATGGTGCACACCTGTAATCCCAGCTACTCAGGAGGCTGAGGCAGGAAGATCACTTGAACCCAGGAGGTGGAGGTTGCAGTGAGCCGAGATTGTGCCACTATACTCCAGCCTGGGTGACAGAGTGAGACTCCTCTCAAAAAACCTCCAAAGAAACAAAAAACAGGCCAGGCATGGTGGCTCACTCCTGTAATCTCAGCACTTTGGGAGGCTGAGGCAGGTGGAGCACTTGAGGTCAGGAGTTCGAGACCAACCTGGACAACATGGTGAAAACTCATCTCTACTGAAAAGACAAAAATTAGCCAGGCATGGTGGTGTGTGCCTGTAATTCCAGCTGCTCGGGAGGCTGAGGTGGGAGGATCTCTTGAACCCAGGAGGTGGAGGTTGAAGTGAGCTGAGATTGCACCTCTGCCCTCAAGCCTGGGCAACAGAGTGAGACTCCGTCTCAAGTAAAAATAAATAAATAAACTAATTAATTAATTTGTTGGGCTGATAATTTCATTTCATGCTTCTTTAAATTTGGGGAACTTGAAGTATTTGGGGAATTTCCTTCCCTCCTTCTCTTCTCTCCCTCCCTCTTTCTCCCTGTCTTCCTTCCTCCCTTCCTTCCTATAGCAAATATGTGTTGATACTAAGGCTTGGCATTGGAACTATGAAAGTTACAGTATCTCTTAATGTGTGTGTGTATTTATGTATTTTTACTGGATGACGTGTGAATAATGAGCATTAAGAAAACTAAAAACATCTGTATTAGTCACTCAACAATTTTGCTGGCTTTTCTGTAGACTTAGACTGTGGCATGGTACACTGGAGAGTGGCAGATCTGTGGCATGTGGATTATCATTTTTTCCATAATGCCACGGCAGACATCGCCAACTGACGACAGCACTCAGTCTTGCTCTGCCCATACCTTGCTTTCTCCAGTTGTTCCAGACAGAGCAACTGGAACTGGAGCTGTTTGCTTTTCCAGGAGTAGTGGAAAGGTTAGCATTTTAGGAGACCTTGGTTCTATTCTAATGAAGTGTTTGACCTTGGAAAACAGCCTCAATGGGCCCTATTTTCTTCAAATATTTAGACTGGGTGATTTACTGTATTGTTTTAAGCATAACATTAATGTTGTTTCTCTGTCTACAAATCGCTGTCTGGGGACAAACTTAATTTAAACTCAGCATAGTTTTTTGCCTGCCTGTCTGGGACTCCCTTTGATTTCCCACTTGCATTTATTAGGGGTATCTGACACCTTATCTCCCTCGTTTTTTGGTGTGTGAGTTAATATTTTAATATACTTCAATTTATTTTATTTAGTTTTAGAAAAATAGCCTTCAAAATGAAAAAAAATTAGTTTTAATTTCTTGCATTTGGTGATGTAGGCCCTCTGAGTTTGTTTTTTCTAGAAGTGCCTCAGCCATGTTCCCAGGGAAACTGCCTCTTCACTCTTCTCCAAATCCTGCCAGGACTTCTTGAATGGTCCCTACACATGAATTCCTCAGCTTCTGGAGAAGCTTCTGGCTTAATGGATGAAAATGAAAAAGACTCTGAACAACCTTGTGTTTTTTTAATGTGATACTTTATAAAACCTTTTCAGTTTAGATCTTGTTATGGTTCATTATTTGTGGAGTATCAGTATTTAGTACAGAGATTTCAAGAAACTCAGTCAAAAGACAGTATGTTTTAGCCCAAAGGCATTATTCTCGTATCAGTGGAATACTTTCTTCAGGAACTTGTCCATAGGATTTTAATATCCTGAGTACGTATTACAGAGAAAGTCGTATTTCCCAAGTGAATTCCTTTGGTCCCCTAAAATGCTGCAGAACTCTTGGTTGGAGCAATTTAGCAATTCACTATTGGTACCCTCTTCTATACCTCCTAACCAGTTACCTTGAAATCTTTAAAAACAAAACAGACAAACAAACAAACAAAAACTCATGTGTGTGCTAAATCCATTTCAACAGAAAAATAATAGAATTATTATAATTACCAAGTTTAATCGCTTGAAGAACTTAAACCTTCTGGATGAATGATTGCTAAGAATCACTTCAGAGATGAAAGGAGATCATCGTTTTTAAACAGACTGTAGAACATGACTTTATTTGTAAATGGTCATTCTTCAAAAGATATTTTTTGAGCACCTGCTTTGTGCTGGGCATTTTGCTACATGTTGAGATATAACTGACTCATAGAGATTCTTTCGACTTAGGCACCCCAGTAGGTCTGAGGGGACTCAGCCTAACAGTCACTCTCTCCTTCTGTAGCTGTTAAAACAAGCATCAAGGGACAAAGTATTGCATTAAATTCCATGTACTGAATGCCATTGTATAGTTGCATCCTGAAATAACCAAGAAATCAACCCAGACCTGGAAATCCCTCATCAGAAAAATGTCCATGCCAGTCCTGGTTGCTGTAAGAAGACTTGTTCTAGACCAGTTTACATTTAGGGAGTGCACATTGTAAGCACCATGGTAAGGGATGCAAAGTACAGTAAGAGATGTCCAGTGAGGAAAAAGTAACCACTGTACACAATATGACAATAACAAGACTGGGCTGACAAGTAAGTGCTCTGTGAATTCTGAGATACACAGAGGATCCCACTGGCTGGAAAGAAAACAAGAAGGTAGGAGTGAAGTATGAATAGAAGATACTTGTGCACTTGAATCCCAGCCCTGCCACTTACTAGCTGTATGACCATGGATGAATTTCTCACCATATGGAAGCTTCTGTTTCTTTATCAGCAAAAGAGGAATCATAACATTGACTCATAGACACAATGATAAAAATGTAAAATGCTTAGCACAGTGTCTTAAATGTGGCACACAGCAAATGGTATCAGTCACAGTAAAACTCAGTAAATAATTTTGCTTGTTTGTCTATAAAGCAGCAATACTACATCATAAGACTATGGTCAAGATTAAATAAGGTGGGCTGGGCGCGGTGGCTCATCCCTGTAATCCCAGCACTTTGGGAGGCCAAGGCAGGTGGATCATGAGGTCAGGAGTTCAAGACCAGCCTGGCCAAGATGGTGAAACCCCGTCTCTACTAAAAATACAAAAAAAAAAAAAAAAAAAAAAAAAAACCTTAGCCGGGGTGTGGTGGCACCTGTAATCCCAGCTACTTGGGAGGCTGAGGCAGAGAATTGCTTAAACCCGGGAGGCGGAAGTTGCAGTTAGCTGAGATCAAGCCACTGCACTCCAGCCTGGGTGACAGAGTCTCAAAAAAAAAAAAGATTAAATAAGTTGACATAATTAAAGGACCTGGCACAGTGCCTACCACATGGAATATGAACATATACAATAAATATTGGCTATTGTGATGATGAAAAATGTGGGTAGATGAGAGGAGACATTTCAGATACAGGGAAGAGGTACATAGCCTGGTATGGGCTTGGCAAATTACCTGGTTCTCTAGGATGCAGGTTTTGTTCAAGTGAGTAGTAGTTGAAAGGTAGATGATGGTTGTAAAATATGTTAAACATGAATTAAAAGCCTCTTGATTGGGGATATTAAATAAAGAGTCTGGGATTCCAGAAGGAAATTTAAATGAGTGATCTCTAAGTTTCCTTCTGTTTGAGATTCTGTGGTTCCTCCAAGACTTCCAGTGTCCCAAGAAAAACTTGTGAGTCAAACATCCCACTGCAGTAGTGATCCAGAGCTGCAGCCTGGAACACACCAGCAATAAGGCAATGCTTCTCCGTTTTGATAACAGCAACTCATCTGCTAAATGAAAAACAAGTTTTAGTTTCCATGTGGCAATCTGCCCAGGCATTTAATTTGACAGGTAAGAGAGAGAGAGGTAAAAGCCCATGAGTGTAATTGGTGACACGTTATTTCCTGGTCATTTTTTTCCCTTAGTTTTGAGAGCCAGAGTCAAAGAGAAGGAAGAGAGAGGGGAAAAAAAAATGGCTCTCCGGGAAATGAGTTTCCAGGCAGAGCTGAGACACCTGAAGAATGTGTCACTTCATATACTTTGCACGTGTGAGTCAATAGGCAGTTTCAGGGTTTGCCAAAGTGCATCCAAGGGCTGGTGCAAGAGAAGAAACCACTCCAGGAGAATTAATATAATTCTGGTAAGACAGCATCATGCATTAAGCTTTTAAGAGGGCCTGAGAGGTCTGTGGACTTCACGCAGAACTGTTTGCACGGCATTGGCCAGAGTTGGAATATAAGCTAGTACAGCATTCCCAACCTCTTCCTAAATTTATTTTATGTGAAAATAAATTTGGAAAACTCAGAGTTAAGCAAGTCAAAGAGGTTTCTTTACTGCAGAACATCTCAGGATCTTTCTTATGCTAATATGAATTGTGAGTGTCCAAGAAGCGGAGTGTGAATGCAGTACTTCCCACATTCACGGGAAAGTGGTAGGTTTTAATGTAGAATGTGTCTAGGGACTAGAGTCTTAAGCAGCCCTTTGGGAAAAGCTGATTTGGGGCAGGAACACCAGGCCATCATTCCTTCACTCTTGCCCTTTCCCAGGGGGGTCTAGGTACAGACACAGATGTTTGCAGGCAGCCCTGTCATTCTAGCAGCTGAATGCAGGACACTGTCCAGGAGAACACCAGTCATTTGCAAAACATGATGGGGTATGGTAGGTAAAATAATAGCTCCCCAAAGATGTCCACATTCTCATACATAAAGCCTGTGAATATGTTATCTTATGTGCCAAAAGAAATTTTGTGTATGTGATTACACTAAAGATATTGAGATGGGTGATTGTTCTGGATTATCAGGGTGGGCCCAGTGTAACCACAGGGTCCTTATGAGAAGGAGGCAGGCAAGCGAGAGTCTGAGGAGATGCAATGACAGAAGCAGAGGTCAGAGTGATGTGGGGCCACAAGTCAAGGAATGCAGGCAGCCTCCAGAAGCTAGAAAAGGCAAGGAAGTGGATTCTTCCCCAGAACCTCCAGCAGTAACACAGCCTTGCCACCCATTTTAGACTCCTGACCTCCAAACTGTAAAATCAACTTATGATGTTTGAAGCCACTAAGTTTGTGGTCATGTGTTACAGTAGGGGTGGGAAATGAATAATGAGGTTTGATATTGGTCCCACTTTTCCTGTGCTTGAAGATGGATGGATTGACATGCTTCCAGACCCCTTCTAAGGCCCTGCTCCTGTTCAGGACTCTGATAGTCAAGGAGGTCAGCCGTAACCACCCTCTGGCTAGTGTGCCCTGCTTTCTTGCTGTCCTTCCTTTATCTCCCCAAGCCCCAGGGCCAAGTATCACTCTACTGCTCAGATGTGCAGTGACCAGGCCAGTCACTGACAGTCTTTGAAAGAAGTGATGTGATTGGCCACTGGTTGTGCTATGCATCTGTCATTTTTGTAGTGTGGGCTGAAGAGTATAATTCATCCAGTTACTACTATAATATCTTGTGGTAACTGAAATTTGAACAGGGTTGTTGTAGGATAGATGTCATTTAAATTGTGCTCACTGAAATGGGTGCATATCAGAACCACACAAAATGAGGACTGCATCTTTTAAAATCATGGTGCAAATCCTGCAGTAGCATTGTTATCAATGGACTGGGGGACAGACAGCCGAGCCATGTCCTCTTGTGTTTGCTGAATACCGAAGTATAAATGTGGCTGATGCAAGCATTAGGGATGTCAGTAAATAATGTATGAATTTAAAGTTGAGCAAAAGATGATGAAGCACTATTTGTACTTTGGGTCTGATGGTCACAGTTCAGTTATCCAGGAATCTCACTCTGAGACCCTGTGATTTGCTTGTAGGAGGTTGATTAGGGACTGCTTATGGCCACAAGGACTGGCAGGGGAATGAAAGCAGGAGAATGGAACAGAGGGAGAAGATGGCTGTGATGCACAGGGGGCTCTGGAGCTGGGACAGCCTGAAGAGTGGTCCTGAGTTAAGGCAAGGGGGCAAGGCCTTTATGTTTCTCCATCAGCCAGTCATTGGCTGTGGGTTGCCCAACCCCAGGAGGGCAAACTCCCTCCAGGGCGGTGGCTCTCTAACTAAGCATGCTTCTTTGAGAGGCCCTCAGCTGAAAGCTGCCAGCCTCTAACACTCCCAACTGGGAGAATAAATGCCCTAGTCCTAAAGGAATCTGATGGCACATTACAGGGTCCACTACACTATTCTATGATTCTGGTGCCACTGGACAGCCAAACTTTACAGAGGGCTAATCAGTATTTTAGCAAGGTTCAAGTCAGAATCTGGGGCAGAGTATGCAGGAAGATGAGACAGGAGCACAGGAGAGCTGACTGAGGCTGCTGCTGACGGAGAAGGAAGGGCCAGCTTCTAGGACAGTGACCACCTCTCCTTCCCAAAGAACAGCAGCCAGTTGGGGCTGGATCCGCCTCCACTTTGATTTTCATTTATGGTAACTTGTTAATTTGCGAGAAGTTGATGGTCTCGTTACTTTATCTTGCCCTTTTCAGGCATTTGAGCTCTGAATTGGAGCAGATGGAGAGGACAAGAACTTGAAATGAAAAGTTACTACATTTGACATTCGTGGTCAATTTTTCCTCTAGTAAAATATAGGTACCTTGTAAAGGCAAATTCAAATTTTTTCAACTCCCAGTCCTTCCCTTTCCCTCCTTTTTTCTTCTGGTTCTTAGACCTCACACGTGTGTCATGTTCTTCCTCCAGTCTAGTCACCCCTAGCTCTTTATTTGAGGAGAATTAGATGCCTGAAGTCCGGCTCCTGCTTCCCTGAATTGGGAAACAATGAAGTCAGCATCTCTCATTCTCTGAACTCACACTTATAGTTTTGGGAAACTACCTCTTTCCCCCAAGAAAAAGGGTCTGCAGATCTCTGAGAGAGGTTGCTAAGAATTCAGCAGGGAGATGAATAGGATAATAGAGGACTTTGTCACAAAGGGCTGACGCCATGTTTTAGAATTGCTGATCTTAACACTTAGGCTAAAACCTGGATAAAAAGAGATTCCTGCCTACTTTCTTGTGACATTCTCTTTAGAAAGACTGAAAATACTCCCGTCTGTAAGAATTTAGTTTGGGCATCCTGGTGGATTGAGGGCTTGGAGGCCACATGACAAAAGCTTTTCATCTGGAGGACCAAGTCTGACCCTTCAGTAGTGGCTGCCTGGAGAGGCTGTGTTAAGAAAGATTCTGAAGCCAGAAAAAGCTTCTGTCTGCTTAGCTGATGGCTGCCCTGGCCGTGTTCCTGGGGAGGAAAGGGACACCTGATGTGTACTTGGCCATCTCAGGACATTAGTCTTCACACAACAGTCCGCAGTTGGCTGATGGGTGTTTTTGTGCTTAAACACTATATCCAATGCATACCTTTAATCCGGTTTGGGGTATACTGTAGTTTGTGAGTTATTCAGAGGTAAAATGCTAAGTACAGGATGCCAAGTTAAAGAGGTAGCTGTCCAGTCCCTAGACTTCACAGAAAGAGTGAAAGATAAATTAAATCCTAAAATAAGTATATGAATAGGGAAGAGATAGTTGGAATTAGTATTAAATATTATTTGGTTTGATATTGTGTAGGAGACCTAGATCAATGACTCCAGATCCTAAAGTGCTAGACCTGAGGATATAAAGATTGCTGTGGTTTTGAAATGGAGAATTCGCTCATTGTCTCATTTGATCTGATAGTAGGCAGTGAAGTATGTAAGTAGAGCATACAGCACTATGCTTAGCAAATCGTGACTAGAAACTGGAGATCTGTCAAATTTGTAGGGAGAAGGATGGTGTATACATGGAAGAAATAAGAGAGGCGAATTGATGGCAAAAAAAGGGAAGACAAACAGGGTCAGATTCTAGTCTTTGCCCTTTTTGTTGAGAGTGGGTTTTTTTTTTCCTGAAAGAGCACCAAGGACTACAGGTAAAACTTGAACTCTAATATTTAAAATTCCTTTTGCCTAATAACTTCTCTTTTTTTTGTCAAGCAAACAAAAGGCTACCCTAACAGTTTCGATTCCCTACTTTCCTTTGCTGGAAGTACATTAAATTGCTTGTGTAGACCCCTATCTCACAAATAGCACTTTTTTTTTTTTTTTTTTTTGAGACAGAGTCTCACTCTGTCGCCCAGGCTAGGGTGCAGTGGGGCGATCTTGGCTCACTGCAATCTCCACCTCCTGGGTTCAAGTGATTCACTTGCCTCACCCATCAACCCGTCATTTACATTAGTTATTTATCCCAATGTTATCCCTCCCCCCGCGCCCCACCCCATGACAGGCCCTGGTGTGTGATGTTCCTCTCCCTGTGTCCAGGTGTTCTTATTGTTCAATTCCCATCTATGAGTGAGAACATGCGGCATTTGTCTTTCTGTCCTTGTGATAGTTTGCTCAGAATGATGGTTTCCAGCTTCATCCATGTCCCTGCAAAGGACATGAACTCATCCTTTTTTTGGCTGCATAGTATTCCATGGTATATATGTGCCATATTTTCTTAATCCAGTCTATCATTGATGGGCACTTGGGTTGGTTCCAAGTCTTTGTTATTGTGAATAGTGCCGCAATAAACATTCGTGTGCATGTGTCTTTATAGTAGCATGATTTATCATCCTTTGGGTATATACCCAGTAATGGGATCGCTGGGTCAAATGGTATTTCTAGCTCTAGATCCTTGAGGAATCGCCACACTGTCTTCCACAATTGTTGAACTAGTTTACACTCCCACCGACAATGTAATAGCATTCCTATTTCTCCACATCCTCTCCAGCATCTGTTGTTTCCTGACTTTTTAATGTTCGCCATTCTAACTAGTGTGAGATGGTATCTCATTGTGGTTTTGATTTGCATTTCTCTAATGACCAGTGATGATGAGGTTTTTTTTTTTCATATGTTTGTTGGTCGCATAAATGTCTTCTTTTGAGAAGTGTCTGTTCATATCCTTTGCCCACTTTTTTGATGGGGTTGTTTGTTTTTTTTTTCTTGTAAATTTGTTTAAGTTCTTTGTACATTCTGGATATTCACTCTTTGTCAGATGGGTAGATTGCAAAAATTTTCTCCCATTCTGTAGGTTGCCTGTTCACTCTGATGGTAGTTTCTTTTGCTGTGCAGAAGCTCTTTAGATTAATTAGATCCCATTTGTCTATTTTGGCTTTTGTTGCCATTGCTCTTGGTGTTTTAGTCATGAAGTCCTTGCCCATCCCTATGTCCTGAATGATATTGCCTAGGTTTTCTTCTAGGGTTTTTATGGTTTTAGGTTTAACATTTATGTCTTTAATCCATCTTGAATTAATTTTTGTATAAGGTGTAAGGAAGGGATCCAGTTTCAGCTTTCTACATATGGCTAGCCGGTTTTCCCAGTACCATTTATTAAATAGGGAATCCTTTCCCCATTTCTTGTTTTTGTCAGGTTTGTCAAAGATCAGATGGTTGTAGATGTGTGGTGTTATTTCTGAGGCGTCTGTTTTGTTCCATTGGTCTATATCTCTGTTTTAGTATCAGTACTATGCTGTTTTGGTTACTGTCACCTTTTGTCTAAGTAAGGACACTTGTTTGTGCTTTCTATAATTTAGATAGCACGATAAGGCAGTTTTACGAAGGAATTTTGCATTTCTCACAAGACACTTTATATATCTATGAGTCACAGGGTTCTCCCCACACCACCCCACCTCCGACCCAGCACAGGGAATTTGAAACTAAATAAGAAAGAAACTAAATAAGGTGAACCAGACTCAATTCAAGTGAATTTCAGTTCTGGGTTTCTGCTATACACACTTTAATGGTGATTTTTAACCATTATTTATAAGTTATTGATAGTTCTGAGGTCTAGTCAAACCTTCCACAGCATTTAACCACAAGATGTATTTAAGTTAGATGTAAAAACCA
The DNA here is from genome assembly GCF_028885655.2 of Pongo abelii. Classification (NCBI taxonomy): domain Eukaryota; kingdom Metazoa; phylum Chordata; class Mammalia; order Primates; family Hominidae; genus Pongo; species Pongo abelii. The sequence continues at coordinate 30,528,820 of NC_071998.2, forward strand.
GAAATCTAACTTGAGACCGACTTTGTATAAGACTAATTGAAAGGTTGATTGTAGATGAAAAATTCATAAACATTTAGTGATAGCTGTAGATTTCATTTCAACATAAAACAATGGCAAAATTATAATTCTGTCTAATTTACATTAATTTATAAGAATGTTCTGAAAGTTGCAAACAATATCTAGAAAAAGTGATTGTCCCAAAGTTCAGATCCTTCAGTATTAGATACAATGTTTTCCTGTACTAGTGCAGGAAAAAAAAACCAAAAGCCATTCATTTCCTGCTGTGACTTGTCCTTCAGAAGGTGGGATGGTTGCATGGAATGACTCATTTCCTTCACAAACTAGAAGTTGCCATTCTAACGAGAAATGGCAGTGTGGAAAGCAAATTAGTAAATATTAAAGTATCAGTCCTAGGAAATGGGAACTGTTCATTAATTTGGACAGTGCTGTGAATATGTGAGTTACTCATTTTGAAATATACATTGAATTACATATGATTAATATTCCAGTTGTTAAAAACAGATAAAGATGTCTTAACCTGACACATTTCCTTTCCATGAGTTTTAAATAAGAACCTGAGATCATTTTACTGGGACTATTATAAAAGTAATTTGTTTACATGATGACTCTGTTCATGAACCTAATAAGCTTGCTTTCTTGGTCATTTTTTAGAGAAGGTTTTTATTTGATTGTTGAATCATAAAGAGACAGGACTCTTGCATTCCAGCTTTATCCTCTGGCTTTTCCGTGACTTTTCTTTGTTCCTCAGTCTCTTCATACATAAAAGAAATACATCAGCAGTGGCTCTGAGGTACAAAAATAAATATAATTGTCAATATTTAAATTGTAAAACTTTAGTAGATTATTCTTATTTTAATTAAAGGACGAAAATAGACCCAAAATGATTTTAGGAGCTGATTCGGATAAATTGGTCAGGCAGTTTAGAATTTAAGTTCATGGTTCTTTTCTACTGAATTTATTGGATAATAATTTATGCATATACAGATAAATTTGGTGCACTTTAAAATGTGCTTAAAAAATCTTGTGTTAAGATCCTGTTCTTCCTGAATCAGAGGTCCACAGGCCTATTTTGGCCCACAGAGATGTTTTGTTTGCTCATAGAAAGTGTCGATTTTTCTTTTAAGTTGTCAACCTATAAAAATACAGATTTCACATAAAAAATGGATTTCCAATTACTCTTAAAGAATCAGAAGATCCAGCAATGTCAGGTCTTTTTCTCTACATAGCAACTGCTGCTAGCACTGAATAACGTTCCCCTTTCAATGGTGCATGTGACTCAGCACCAACAGTCTCTGGGATGAGACCCCAGTACTACAAATCAGGGTTTTCTCTGTTGACCTAGATGAGAACGTTCTGACATTGAAAATAAATAGTTTAAGCATCATTATTAAGTGGTGTTTGAATTCAGAGATTAGGCACATGAACAAAACCTAGGGTACTGCTACCTTGAACTTCTTTTAGTAAGAAGCAAGTTCTTCTAACTTTCCTCTACTTTCTTTTAAGTTTGTCCAAAGGTGCATTTGCAAAGGGATTACAAAGACCATGGCAGAACCAGCCCGCCCCTCCCTAACACACACATCACACGCTTATTCCACCAGCTCCTCTAATTAAAGGTCTCGCACAGCTCATATGACTCCCAAAGCCAATTAAACAATGCTCACCCTTGTACCTCACAGTTGATTGGGGAGGAGTAGCTTGGAAAACGCTGTGATTGATATGAAAAGTAGTAACGTATTTTTAAGCACTTTTAGCACTGTTGTTACTCTATGAGGCACAAGCTTTCAACACAGTGGGCTTTTATCTTCTGCGCTTTTGGAGTGTGAGAACACCATGGAGGCTACACGCACCACAGTGTTTCTGTGGGCTGGGAATCAAGGCCCGGAGAAGGGGGTGGGCAGCCGGGGACTGACAGTGCAGGGAGGGGGAGTTGGCAGCTGTCAAATGAATGCATTTCCCTCTTCTATTATCCTGCTGTCCAAATGCTCCATCTATTCATATTCATGGTTTCCATCACTGTGCATAGCACCAAGGCCAGCTTCCTTTTCACATTTCATTTTCTTGTCTTTCTTGGAGTTTCATTTTGATTTACTAAAAATCAGTGGACTGCTTCTAAACAAAGGATCAGCTAGTAGAAACTGGAGCTAGTTGGTAGAGAATCTACTGGGAGGAATTTATTTACATACAAGAAGTTAAAGCCAAATATATGTGGTAAGTTAACTTTTTGTTCATCCATCGTTAATTTCATTAATTTCCTACTAATCTAGTGATTAATTCCCCATGTAGGAAGACTATATTCACATTGCTAAGAGAAAGGAATAAGTAAAACATTTTATATTTTAATTACAAAGTAATATATATTTAATTTAGAACATATAAAACTACAAAAATTTAGGAAAGTACAGAAATTAAAATCATCCGAACCTAGACATAATTATTAGTAAGTTGTGAGTTTATTTCTTTACAGTCAAATATGTATATATATTTTTTAGGAAATTGTGATAATTCTAGAAATTTTTCTCATTGTCTGCTTATATTTGTATAATACTAAATCATAAATATTTTAATATCCTTAAATATTTTATCAAAGCTTTTCACATGTCTATGTAGAATTTCATAGTATGGATACTCCATGATTTTTGGGAAGTTAGGTTTTTCTGAATTTAAATATTAAACAATGTTGTGATAAAGACATTCACAAGCTTTCACATCCAAGCTTTGTGCAAATCCATGACTTTTCCTTAGGAAAATTTCCCAGAAGTGATTTGTGAGTCAAAAGGTAGTTGGCCTTTAAAGTAACCTCCACAAAGTTTGTAGGAATTGAACCTCTCTGATGTATAAGAGCCCCAAACAGAGAGCTTTTCTAAGAATATCTTTCTGGGAAGCTACTCAGAATATTCTTTGACTGCTTTTGTCTAGATATTTTTACTCTATGAAGAAGACTAATCACTTGCTGGAGTTTCTTGGAATATAGGAAGAGGAGAATGGAATGCTGCCAACTTTGAAAATGTTTGGGAAAAGTGTGGGCCATATTAACCATCGTTTTAATTAACATTTGTTTTAGATCATGAATGGAAAACCAACTCTTCTGGAGGAAAACATAAATGTCTGCTGGGGAACATGTATTTGCTTTGGGAACCCATGGGACCAAGAAAATAAAATGCTTAATAACAACAGCATAATGAGGCCGCAGGAGTGCTGAAAGCATTAATTAATGAACAATTTTAAAGTTCTTCAGAAGCCTAGGGAGAGTTTAGAGTGGATGGATTCCTTTACTGACAAAGACTAATATGTTGGACTGCTTAGGACGACTTGATTAAACCAGAGCTAAATTTTAAAACACACCTAATTACAGTTTCCCTATTATAAATGGAATGCCTCATATTTATTGGAGTCCTATTATTCTATTGAGATGAACCACGGTTAACCACATCCATATTTTTTAATATTTAGGCTGTAGAACTAAACTTTTACATGTACCTGGAGAAGTTTAGAAGTTGACATTATACTGTCTTTATATATAACATCCCAATTTGCAACAAAAGAACCGTAGGAAGGCAGGCCCTGAACTGACCAATCGAAGAACCTGAGGCTCTGATCAGAAGAGTGCATGCTATGTAAATAAATCACGTTTGGGCAAGTGCTTCCTATTGTCGTCCATTGAAACTTAACACTTTCAGTGGTCCTTCTGAGTTTAACAGGTTTCTACCTCCTGGCAATAAAACCAGACTTTGCTATAGTGGTTTACTTGGCAAACTTAATCTCCACTTGTTCCTGCAGTAGGATTAAGCATGTAAACACAGCATGAGTTAATTGTAAAAATGGACACTGATGTGACAACTCAGTTGGAATACTTGCTGTATTTTGTCATACAAGTAATGAGAGTTTTTTTGCTTGTTTTTAGTGATATTGCTTAGAGAACCTTTAAACTGATTAGCATAGAGAGATAACGCTTCTACATGCCTTAGAAGAGAATCTATGCTAATTATAACAGTATGCTGCCAGCATGATTGTTTTGTAAATGATGTTGTCCTAGTGATATGCTGGGAACTGTACTTACTGTTCCTCCAGGATAGGAGATGTCCTTTGAGAGAAGGGAGTTCTGGGTCTTTCTTTTGTGTGTTACAGTAAAGGGAACTCTTGAAACTTTATATTTCTAAAGTGAATGTCCAGGATTAATCTTTCCTGATAGTTCTCTTGCCTGGATATCAAACTCAATAAAGCACTTAATACTCTCAATACTGGTAATATATGAAGTTAGTCCAGTAATTCGGAAACAGGAAGTTTGAACCCGTTTAGACTTTAATACACTAACCAACAGTCATTTCCCTTAATTTCATTCATTACATGAATTTCATACATTCATGGATTCATTACTTCATTCATTTATTTACACATAGCCTGAATTGAGTGTCTGAATTGAGTTCAGCAGTCCCTTGGGGCCATCAGGATGGGTTCCTTTGTCTTCAAGGAGCTCCCAGCCTACTGGAACAGGCATGGGAAAACTAATACAGTGTGGCACGAGCTATGGTGGAAATGTCCCTCAGGCATGCAGGAACAGGGATGGAGTAGCTAACCCTGCCTCACAGTCCCTCCTGACTCCCTCAGCTCCATTCATTTTATTTATTTATTTATTTATTTATTTATTTATTTGTCTATTTATTTATTTATTTTGGAGACAGGGTCTCACTCTGTCACCAGGCTGGAGTGTGGTGGTACAATCATGGCTTACTGCAGCCTTGACTTCCAGGGCTCAGGTGATCCTTCTGCCTCAGCCTCCTGAATAGCTGGGACTGTAGGTGTACGCCACTGTGCCCAGCTAATTTTTAAAAATCACTTGTAGAGACAAGGTCTCACCAGGTTGCCCAGGCTGGTCTCAAACTCCTGGGCTCAAGTGATCTTCCCACCTCAGCCTCCTAAAGTGCTGGTATTACACTGTGAGCCACCTTGCCTGGCCCATTTTATTTTAATATATAGCAGTTTTTCCAGAGAACCTTGCCACTCTGATTGTGGCCCACAAACTAGCAGCATCAGCATCACCAGAAGTTCACTAGACATGCATCAGCTGAACCAGACCTGTTGAATCATAATTTTCATTTTAACAAGATCTTCAGGATCCAAAATTTGTCACATGATCACAACTCTTATGTGGAATAGGGGGAGGGGTGGCAGTGTTACAAATGTATGTTCTTGGCGGGGCATGGTGGCTCACACCTGTAATCCCAGCACTTAGGGAGGCCAAGGCGGGTAGATCACGAGATCAGGAGTTCGAGACCAGCCTGGCCAATATGGTGAAACCCCGTCTCTACTAAAAATGCAAAAATTAGCCAGGTTTGGTGGTGCGTGCCTGTAGTCCCAGCTACTCAGGAGGCTGAGGCAGAAGAATCACTTAAACCCGGAAGGCAGAGGTTGCAGTGAGCCAAGATCGCGCCACTGCACTCCAGTATCCGGGAATCTGCCCCAATATTCACGTAGGTTCTTTTCTATTTTCCTTAAGCATCGGCCAGCTTGAGAAATAAAGGGACAGAGTACAAAAGAGAGAAATTTTAAAGCTGGGCATCCGGGGGAGACATCACATGTCGGTAGGTTCCGTGATGCCCCACAAGCCGCAAAAACCAGCAAGTTTTTATTAGGGAGTTTCAAAAGGGGAGGGAGTGTGCAAATAGGTGTGGGTCACAGACATCAAGTACTTTACAAGGTAATAGAATATCACAAGGCAAGTGGAGGCAGGGCGAGATCACAGGACCACAGGACCGGGGCGAAATTAAAATTGCTAATGAAGTTTCGGGCACCATTGTCATTGATAACATCTTATCAGGAGACAGGGTTTTGAGATCAACCGGTCTGACCAAAATTTATTAGGCGGGAATTTCCTCTTCCTAATAAGCCTGGGAGTGCTATGGGAGACTGGGGTCTATTTCAACCCTGCAGTCTCAACCATAAGAGACAGGCGCACCAGGGGTGGGGCTGTTTATAAGCCTATACCTCCAGGTGCATATTCTCTTTCCCAGGGATGTTCCATGCTGAGAAAAAGAATTCGGCGATATTTCTCCCATCTGCTTTTGAAAGAAGAGAAAAATGGCTCTGTTCCGCCCGGCTCACCAGCAGTCAGAGTTTAAGGTTATCTCTCTTGTTTCCTAAACATTGCTGTTATCCTCTTCTTTTTTCAAGGTGCCCAGATTTCATATTGCTCAAACACACATGCTGTACAATTTGTGCAGTTAATGCAATTATTACAGGGTCCTGAGGCGATATACATCCTCCTCAGCTGACAGGATTAAGAGATTAAAGTAAAGACAGGCATAGGAAATCACAAGGGTATTGATTGGGGAAGTGACAAGTGTCCATGAAATCTTTTTTTTTTTTTTTTTTTTTTTTGAGATGGAGTCTCACTCAGTTGCCCAGGCTGGAATGCAGTGGCAGGATCTCGGCTCACTGCAACCTCCACCTCCCGGGTTCACGCCATTCTCCTGCCTCAGCCTCCCGAGTAGCTGGGACTACAGGCACCCGCCACCATGCCTGGCTAATTTTCTTGTATTTTTAGTAGAGACGGGGTTTCACCATGTTAGCCAGGATGGTCTCGATCTTCTGACCTCATGATCCGCCCGTCTCGGCCTCCCAAAGTGCTGGGATTACAGGCATGAGCCACCACGCCCAGCCTGAAATCTTTACAATTTATGTTTAGAGATTGAAGTAAAGACAGGCATAAGAAATTATAAAAGTATTAATTTGGGGAACTAATAAATGTCCATGAAATCTTCACAATCCATGTTCTTCTGTCATGGCTTCATGGCCTCAGCTGGTCCCTCCGTTTGGGGTCCCTGACTCCCCAACACTCCAGCCTGGCTGACAGAGAAAGAGTCTGTCTCAAAAAACAAAAAAAACTGAATGTATGTTCTTACATACATTGAGCAGAGTGAGCCCACTCTTGATCAATGTGTACTGGAATGATTTAGTAATAATAGCTTCCTTTATTATGTCTATTGCTTGCCAAGTGTAGCTGCTGAGTAGCTTAGTATACGATCTTACTCATTTCCTTCTACAGCCTGTAAGATAGGAATACTTATCCCCATTTTGCACACTAGAAAACAGACGTTCATAGAAGTTAAGGGATATGTCCAGGCCACACAGCAAATAATAGCTCAACCAGAATTTAAATGCAGGATTGCTTTGTTCCAAAGCGTTGCCCTTTCCCCTGCAGTACCCACACAGACTCCCAAATATTGGAGACATATCCCTGAAAGCGTGCTTCATACTTAGTTTCTTTTTATCTGTCAGCTTCATGACAGAAAGTTAGTACATTAAACCCAAATAGCTCTAAAACTGGAGTTAATTACCTTCTGCTCCAGATGCAATTAGTAATTGCTCTAAACCTGCTAGCATGATGCCTGGCAGCTATCAGTTCCCAGATGCAATTTTGGTAAATGGTTAAATCCTATTGGTTTGCTAATTTATGGTGTTAGATACTGGATGAATTTCATTTCTGAAAACCTTTAGGTAGACCTCACCTTGAGAGTCATTTGAGCAGCATTTGGCTGGCAGACTACCTGTTTGATACCTGGGCCTATTTCGTTGCTGTGGAATACATTTTGCTCAGGGAATGCTTAGTGAATCCATTCTTTAGTGTTTTAAAAAATCTTTATTCTTAGGATTTATTTTTCTTGTCAAGTTTTTTCTATTTAATCTTTTCTATTCAATTAAACGAAAAGTGTGACATTTTATGATCATTATAATGAGTGTGAACCTTATGCAGATATATGAAGAAAAAGTTAATCCCTTCCATAATCCCCCTTCATTTTTACCCCACAGTAGGAACCAGCATCCACAAACTGGCTCACATTTTTCCACAACTTTCTCCTTCCTCATACAAACAGGCACAAACAGCTATGTGCATATACCCTGCAATTTGCTCTTAAGATGTCATGGACATCCCTCTCTACTCTCAAATCTCATTTGCAAAATTCTTTCTTCTTCACTACAAGGATTCTCAATTTGAGCAGGCAAGTGAGTAAACTACTTTCCATTTAGGTATCTCAGACAGGACTTTAAAAGAGATATGCCTATAAAAGTAGTGATATCAAATAAAGGTGCTTAGAACATAGGCAAATTCCTATATTGATTTTTGTTGTTGTTGTTGTTGTTGTTGAGATGGAGTCTCGCTCTGTCACCCAGGCTGGAGTGCAGTGGTGTGATCTTGGCTCACTGCAAGCTCCGCCTCCCTGGTTCACGCCATTCTCCTGCCTCAGCCTCCCAAGTAGCTGGGACTACAGGCGCTTGCCACCACGCCCAGCTATTTTTTTGTATTTTTAGTAGAGATGGGGTTTCACCATGTTAGCCAGGATGGTCTGGATCTCCTGAACTCGTGATCTGCCCGCTCGGCCTCCCAAAGTGCTGGGATTACAGGCGTGAGCCACCGCGCCCAGCCGCCTATATTGATTTTTAAGGAATTATCTTTCTAATTTAGAATATGGAAAAAGAATGGTTGATACAGATATGTCTTTTTTTAATCTCTAAAAATAAACAGTTTGACCATTTTTTGGACAGAAAATAGACTTATTATGGCAAATTCAACGTGGGCCCCAAAATGCTGTAACAGTACACTGCACACTCATTTCTCCTTGTCGGTTGCTGTGCTCTCTTGCACAAGTTCAAAGCCTCCCATCATCTGTGGAGAAAACTTTTTTTTCTTAGTAAATAGCATGGATACACTTCATTTTTCTCTTTTTCTAACCTACTGGCTTATGTGGAACTGGTGCCAAATTCCTCATCATGAAGGCATCTGATTTATATTTTGACAACAGTGATAGCTTCAAATGAACAGTTGTAAATAATATGTGTTCTTATTTTTAGTTATGGATTGCATATTAATTTTAACCAAACTACATAATTATCTCATCCTTCTGAAGAAATAATATATACAAAGGAGGATTTTTTAAAGTATGAGACACTAGGACCATTTGTTGCAATTATTATCACTATTATTATCATCTTCCTCTGTCCTGGTATCCTTTATTTTCTGAATTAAAGAAAAATGGCTGTATGATGTGCTCTCTAGGGCTTTGATAAATACTCTTTTTATTCTGGTAGGTGTCGTTGTTACATTTCTCCTTCGAATTTGCTTTTCTGGGTTTTCCTCAGACCCTCTCTTAAGCTACCCATTGTGCCTACAGCATCGATGGCATTTATTATGTTAAAAATGATTCTAGTTTCATGTGGCTACATTTTATTGGTGCTAAAAGCATCAAGTCCAGTGTAAAGAGCACTGGAGTGAGAGTCAAGAAACCTAATTAGGTGGGCTTTGGAGCTGTTTTGCTGTAGGACCTTACCACAAGTCATGGAACCCATCTAGACCTCCTCTCCCACTCCTTACTCCCAGCCCCTGAGCCACCCTAGCTTCCTCCCCAAGAGGCCAGGTGCTTTCACACTACATGTCTTTGCACATGCTGTTTCCACTGCTTCAAATGCCCTTTCTTGTCTCCTACCAGACAAATTCCTATTCATCTTTAAATGGCACACATTCAAATCTCATCTCCTCTGGGAAACTCTTCTTGAGTCCCTCTCTCAAACACTATTAGTTGCTTCTTAATCTGCAAGGAATCTCATAATTCCACAAACACACATAATAATACTTTTAATATTTTATTGCAGGGGTGTGAGTGTGTGTGTCTGTGTCTAATCTCTCTCACTAAACCATGAGCACCTTTAGGACAAGGACTGTGTCTCATTCATCTTTGTCTCCCCCGGGCCTAGAACTTCGCCTGATACATGGTAGGTCCTCTATACCTGTTGGCTCACTGAAGGCGTGAGCCTTAGTTTACCCATCTGTAGTAGGGGGATTGGACCATATGCTGTTAAAGTAATGCTATGGAATTCTGTGTTTTTAGAGTCACCTTGAACAAGAGGCCCAGCCAGGTGATGCTTTATGTGTGCAATGCAGAGGGGAAGTGTGTTGATGGATTGAAATTTGGCTGCATCACCATTTCAAAACGGTGGACAAAAGAGGCACATTGGCTCATTTGAACTTTAAGTAGCTGTCCTAATATCTTGTTTCACCACCTTAAAGAACATTTACTATATATGTGAATGAATCCATAAACAATATAAAGTCAAGTTTAATAGTTGTTTTCTTTTTTAGCTTATGTGACTGTTTTAGAGACACATTTGTGTTAATAACATAAGAAGTTAGTTTGTGTATTCTTGTATAGGTGGACATTACTTGGCATATGTTAATAAGCCTTAGTGCCCTGTTGGACCAAAAAAAAAAAAAAGATTATTTCCTTATCTGGTGTGATGTTTCCCTCTAGGGGCCTGTTTCCAGCCAGGAAAATTTGTGCTTCTACTTGTAGCTCCAGCGCCCTGGAAGCTACCTCCAACTCCCATCACCCACATACATGGTTAGCCTTTATTTTCTGATTAGGGAAATTTATGCCTCACCACCTCCATCACAGGCAGCATTGTATACCAGCAACATAGCCTTTCTCTCTTTCCATGGTGAGAGAAATTAGCTTAGTGAATTTTTGGAAAATTTCAAGGCAAGTGTGGCTTGAGCTCAAGATGAGGGAGTTAACTCCCACCATACTTGTTTTTGATTGAAGTCTATTTTACTGCTTTTTAAGAGTGAGAGAGCTCAGGATTAGCAGCTTCTGGGTATAAGTCTAAGGTCTGACAGAAGCCTTTGCAGAGACACCTGCTGCTTTCAGGACTGCCTGGGACTGAGGGAATCCCCCACACAAAAGGCTTCTGTTGGATTTCTATGCGTAGTTGAGAATGCTTAAATGACCAGGGAAGAAAACCACAAGTGAAAGAGAAAGATGGACTAGGAGAAGTAAATGGAAATACTGTTGACAAAAGGCTATGCCAGTGCAAAAAGTGAGTATGAAGCACCAGAGAAAAGCTGGAAAGCAAACCCAAAATGGCTAGGAAGAAGACCAGGCGGCAGTATCCACATTTTCTAAAACTACAGTGGGAGCCATAATTATCTAAAATCCCCACTAGATATTATCACTTGAAACGTCATGTCTCACTCTTTTAGTCTGTGTAAGTTACCAGTCCTTCCAGAATACGTAGGAACAATTCTGAGCCCCTGGCATGGAATGGTATAGCCCTATGCCAGTCAATTTGTCAGCCCTGGCACAACATAAGTGAGCACAGGCAGCCTTGAAATGTGTACATTTTGTAAGCTGCACTCTCTACTTTCTGTGCTGACCACATTCCATAGTGTTCTAGATAAGCAAAGGGGCATCCTGTTTGGTTGTCAGTGCTACTCGATGGGTATGCCATGACCCCTTTAGAGATGTGACACCAGGAAGGGCGCAGTGGCTCACACCTGTAATCCCAGCACTTTGGGAGGCGGAGACGGGTGGACCACCTAAGGTCAGGAGTTCGAGACCAGCCTGGCCAACGTGGTGAAACCCTGTCTCTACTAAAAATACAAAAGTTAGCTGAGTGTGGTGGCGCTTGCCTGTAATCCCAGCTACTCAGGAGGCTGAGGCAGGAGAATTGTTTGAACCTGGAAGGCAGAGGCTGCAGTAAGCCAAAATTGCACCACTGCACTCCAGCCTGGGCAACAGAGCGAGACACCATCTCAAAAATAAATAAATAAATATAAAAAGAGAGATGTGATACCAATCTTGGATCTCTGTGTAAAACGTTATGTTTGCAGTGTACCTTGATATCCGCTGCGGTGAATGTTGTGCTGAGTTGGGTGATATGGTTGGAGTTCTGAGTTACCCTTACCCTTGCTGCTACTACAGCAGTTATCACAAGTTAGAGCTAAATGCAGGAAAAGTCTCTCTTTATTCTGCCTGATGCTGTCCCTCCTCTGCCTCCTGTGGATACAACATAATAGGAAACCAGTTAGTTGTTTGCAGACTTCCAGCTGCAGGGGAAACACAGAGAAATGTAGTAGGGCAGGTTTGAGGCTGAAACAGCAGATAAATAATCATCATGATGGTCACCTGACTCAAGGGGAGCCAGTCTGCATATTGGCAGACCTAGGGACTGGCCTGCCTTGAAAATCTCTGTCCATTCAGGGAGAGATTGTCCCAATAGGTTATTTCTCTCAGAAGTTTGGTTCTGGAAGTAAAGATTATCAGACAGACAGAAGTGAAATCTACAAGGATGCACACGCAAGACCAAGTTAAGAGAAGGCAGAAGCCGTGATGATAGCATAGCAGAATCAATAAGCAGAGAAGAGACCATAGCATCAGGGTGAGAAAGATGTACGTGAAGAATCTATGGAAATAGTTGAGTCATTTTAATGGCATACACAAAAGTGAAAAATCTTTGAACTATTGCTTCTAAGGGTCAGGTGGCCAAGCAGCCCCTAAGGAGCACCTTAGAGTAGAAAGCTACTAGATCAGCTGGAAAGGAAATAATGAATCCAAATGTACCTATTTAGTTTATTACTTGTGGTACATCAGGCAGCATGAGCATTATGTCTGCATCATCAGTTCTCCCTGGCCCCCCAGGTCTCATGGAGGTGATGGGGATGTGGGCCTAGGTGGATACTGTGCACATAGGGGTCTGTTTCACAGCTGAGCAACGCTGATCTTTAGAAAACCCCAATTTTATAAGGAGACATGCCTATCCTCCCCTCCAGAGACAGATGATTCCAGGGTAATAAAGTTTATTACCCTGGAATGTAAACAGATCTCTGGGCAGGGGATGTTCTCTGTCTTTACTATGCTAATCAGGAAACACATGTGCCTTCCGATCTGCAGGGGAACACTATCTTTAGTTTCCTAGGCTGTTTGCTATGCAAATATCCCAGAAAATATAGTCTGGCATGACTTATAGAAACATTATGGAGAATTGCCTCCCAACGCTAAGAATTATTTATTTATTTATTTATTTTATCTATTTTTTTCTTTTTTTTTGAGACAGAATCTTACTGTGTTGCCTAGGCTGGAGTGCAATGGTGAGACCTTGGCTCACTGCAACCTTCACCTCCCAGGTTCAAGTGATTCTCGTTCCTCAGCCTCCTGAGTAGCTGTAATTACAGACATGTGACACCACACCCAGCTAATTTTTGTATTTTTAGTAGAGATGAGGTTTCACCATGTTGGCCAGGCTGGTCTTGAACCCTTGGCCTTAAGTGATCCATCTGCCTCAGCCTCCCAAAGTGCTGGCATTACAAGCGTGAGCCACCACGCCCAGCCCCAACACTAAGCATTCTTAAGCTGCCTTGAGTCTTTTTCCAGTTTATACATGGCCAAGTCCTATTTTAACTCCTGTTTAGATTCATATGAACCTCATATTTTCTTTATTGCCATTAAATTCTTAAAGCACCACTTCTCCCCAGAGTCACACTAGCCTGAGTGGATTTCTGCTCCTCATCTCTAGAAGGCCAGAACTAACTAACATAAAGCTGGAAAATTAGATTGTAATCAGAATGCGGGCCCTTGAATGCCAGCTGAAAGTTTTAATCGAATATGAAACCCTGACACTTGGATGCCACAGGACCAGCTTTAGTTAGGCTTGATCCACTTATGCGTCTGTTCATTTGGGATGTGATTCCTCAAGACACAGGAAGTTATTCTATTCATTGCCTCCATAATGCTTTGAAGGCTGCTTCAAATTTGAGCCAGAGGCAGAAGTGATCAATTTTCTATCCTATTAATTGTTTGCATTTCTTGTTCCAGATCTTCTTCTTAAAAGTCTTAATACATTTCATCAAATGAAACTTTAGATAGGTATTGGCTTACAGGTTTATACACAGGTCTTCTCACTTACCGGTCTTCCTGCGTTGGAAGTTCTTCATACTCTTTGACTTGCTTCTAATACTGCCACCCTGAATCCTTCTAGTCTCTGTGCACAAGTATCTTCATCAAAGAGGCATTCCTGGGTCCACCATCGAAACTAGCTCTTGCCCGTTGTCCTGTCTTGTGGCACTTGCTCTTTTTATTCTTGGCACACAGCACAATTTGTAATTGTACATCATGTATGTGTGTTTAATGGCTTCTCCCCCACCAGACTGTAAGCCCCATTAAGAGAAGAGTTATATCTTTCGTTCATTACAGAAAACTCAGCCTAGTGTACCAAGTGCTCAAGAAATATTGATTGAACAAATTATACATTTTTGACTCTCTTTGTAAAAAGTCTTGAATATTTCAGCTCAGTGAGTTTGCACTTACGTGGTTAGCAATAGTGTTGGTGAGTTTTGTACATACAGGACTTAACATCATTAGATAGTGTTTTGTTTCTGCCATTTTTTTCCTATTACAAAAGGAATATAATCTCAATGCCTTTAACTCAATAAACACAGAAGAGAACAAGGGGGAACAATTGATATCATGGTAATTCTGCTGTTGACATTTTGTAGAGCTGTGTTTTAAAGAAGAGTAATTTTCCATGAGGGTAGAGAGGAGAGGGAAGAGAATGTAGGATGTAAAATCAGTTTGAGATGGTCCACACAAAAGTCGATATGAAAGTGGGATGTAAAGCAGGAGCCATTGGAGTGCAAAGAAAGGGGCTAATATTGGAGACATTCCAGAGACAGAATCAGTGAGATTTGCCCAAGGCAATGCTGACATTTGGGGCTTTGTGATTGGGAGACAGATGTAGCTCTTAACAGAAATAGTGGTGTTGGACAGGCCTTGAAACCTGGAAAGGAAATAGGCTTTAGAGCCAGCAGAGGTAGGTTTCAGTTCTGGTTCTGCAAGCAAGTCACCTAACCTCAGTGAACCCATTTCCTTTCAGTGTAAAATGAGCTCCACAGTCCCTACCTTGCCACGTTGTTGTTGGGTAAGTTCTTAACCTTTCTCAGCTTCTTTATCTGTTAAGATAGGAATAATAACAGTACTTACCTCATGGGTTGTTTCGAGGATTAAATGAGTTAATATTGTAGAATAAGTGATATATAGAAGTATTTGCTATGATCCTTGTTGTTATTGATATATTATCAATATATGGACTGGATGCCCTTGAGACATCCAGCTGAAACTGTCCATCTGGCCACACAAAACACTTGTCTCGAACTCGGATTCGTGGTCTGTTTAAAAATACTGGCAAGGCCAATTTTCCAGGGTGGTTCATGTGTTGTCAGGGTTAAAGGCTCGGAGTCAAGTTTCCATTAACTGAGGTATAATGGTCACTGTACTCCATGTCCCAAAGTCCCCTTCTAAAGTGGGTACCTCAACCTGACTGTGTGGATGTAGTTTACTAGCTGGTACCCTGGTGAGCCCATGCCTGGGTTTGACGGCCTGCAGAAAAAGCCTGAGGATGCATGGAACGCTGAGTTCTCAGGGCAGGGCAGAGGAGGCCGGGGGTCAGGGGGTTGATTTGTGCGAGCACCAAACCCACAGGGCAGGTGCAAGTCTCAGGAGGTGAGCAGACATGAAATGCACAGGAACAAGCAAACAGAAGGGAATTATCCTGGGACTGCTATTCATGAAGCCTTTATGGTGGCCCTTTAATGTGGACAGGTTAAAGTGACTCCAAGGTTGAAGGCTAACAAAATATTTTCAAATTCTTTATGCTTTTTATTTAAAGTAAAAATAAATGAAAAATAATGCACTTCAGTTTGCTCTCTTCTTACTGCCTCCCACTCATCAGTTTTGCACAGGGAGAAATGTTCACTTGCCATGGCTTCTTACTCCCACCTGAGTTTTTTGTTTTGTTTTTAGCATAGGTCCATTATAACTGAAAGCAAAGAGCCCACCTTCTCAACCCCCTACATGGCAGACAGGGGGCTGCTGTGGAAATGCTGGGAGACCTTGTTAGATCAGTGTCTTCTGTAATGGCTGTTTATTAGCTCTTCCCGTTTTTCTCCGAATTAATGGGATCCTCTGAATGGGAGCCCTTAGAAAGACCCCTGATCACTTCTATGTTCAACTCACCCTCAGCTCCAGACAACTGTGATAGGACCTGCATTTTGAGAAGAGCATATATTATGAAATGCAGGTAACAATTCTCACTTGGGGCATTCCTGCCCCTCAAAGATGCAGGAAGAACTTGGCCTGAACCCCAATGCTTGGCATCATAAGCTCGGTATGGGCCCTCACCCTGCCCTGGCACTCCTTAGTTGCTCTGTCACCTGGACTCAAACCCTTATTTCCTACAAGAAATCCAGTGGAAAGCAGCATTTTCCAAAGTCTGTAGCTGTTTTGAAGATTGCATTCATGAAGAGCGAGCAGCAGCAAATGGACCACTCAGCTGTGACACACCCTCTGCCATTTCCCCCTGCGTCGCTTCACATCCTATTAATACCAGCTCTCTTTGCCCCCTCCTGCTGTACACGCGACCAGGTCTTTTAAGATTTTCTGAGGCCTTAGTTCCTCTTCTGCCCACAAGCATACCAAACATAACAACGTGCACCCACACCTCACATTAAATATAATCTTTGCAGCAAGCGATGAAAAGCACCTTTATAATTGGGCTTTTGAAATCATTTGACTGTAAGTATGTCATTCAATTTATGATTGGCTCTGTTTTCTCAGGAGCTATGCAGTCAAGAATTCTTAAAAAGAAAGTCAGCTTAACTTACTAATTGTTTTCATGCACAAGAAAATATTTTTAAAATATTTTGAAACAAAATGTTTTTGAAATATGTTAGATTTAACAATGAAAGAAGTACCATATATTGGCCGGGCGCGGTGGCTCACGCCTGTAATCCCAGCACTTTGGGAGATCGAGGCGGGAGGATCACGAAGTCAGGAGATCAAGATTATTCTGGCTAACACGGTGAAACCCCGTTTCTATTAAAAATTCAAAAAATTAGCCGGGCGTGGCAGCGGGCGCCTGTAGTCCCAGCTACTCGGGAGGCTGAGGCGGGAGAATGGCGTGAACCCGGGAGGCGGAGCTTGCAGTGAGCCGAGATGGCGCCACTATACTCCAGCCTGGGCGACAGAGCAAGACTCCGTCTCAAAAAAAAAAAAAAAAAAAAAAAAAGTACCATATATTTGTAGACATTTACTTAAACATTTGGTAATTGTCATGTTTATCTCTTTGTATTTTTGAAACAATAATCTCTTTTAAGCCCTCAAATATTTATGTGCACCTCTTAAAGATATTCAACTGTAAGCACTGTAGCTATGTTTTCCAGTGGATAAGACAGGTTAGCAGGCCTGTTCAAGGCAAGACACTCTAGGAAAAGAGTCCAGTCCTCATCCTGGCTTCATTTCTCTCCAGAAGCAGCCTTATCAGGCCAACCCATTTTCCCCATGTGCCTTCTGATGAATACAATTTTCTTTGTCTCATTACACAAATTTTTGCAGAGTACAACCAAATTTAAAAATAGCTATATGGTACATTCCTTATACAGGGATTTTGTCAGGAACCTCAAGCAACTTTTAGAGAATGCTTCACTTGGAAAGGGTTTGGTTGGAAGTACAGATGGGGAGATAAAGACATCTGGGCAGGGGCACCAGCACGGGCAATGGTGTGGAGGCAGAGGCTGAGATGCAACTGAGCCAGGTCTGAAAAGCCTTGGAAGCCACACTGAACATTTCAGACCTTACCTCATAGTTAGGTCTATGGGGAAGAACTGACATTCCAGGAACTGGCTCAAAGCGTAACTTAAGGTGAATGTTGTGGATTTTTCTTTTCCTTTCTCTTCTTCTTCCTCTCCATTCTTTTAGGCACAGAGCATTCCTTTTAACATTGCCGTTTTTCTTAATAGCTAGATAAGCCCAGGTATCCAGTAAGCCCCCAAAGGAGACTTGGTGTAAGCAGAACTGACGAAACAAACATCCAGACATTATTATGAGTTTTGAGTGGCCAGTGGGGCTCCATGTGCTTTATGTTTGGATTATTTAATGTTTTTCCCATCCTTTAATGTTAGGTCTCTTCAGCCAAATGATAAGGTTGAACAGGGCGGAAATTACAGGCTGGGGATCACAGTGGCATTTTAGCATAAGCCTTCACTTCCATTCATGTTTCAGTGGTTTGCAAGAGTTGTTTTTTTATTCCACCCTTTTGCTTTGTGTTTTTTTGTTTTTGCATTTATTTACCGTGCTTTTTGTTCATTTGTTTCATTTTATCTCTTTTCTTCCCTCCACTGGATCAATCGCACTTTATTTTCTTTTTTTCAGTGTTTGCTTTTTAAAAAAAATTCGTGGCTGATGTTTAAAATTCTGATTTCCCATAAAACTCCGAGTTCCCAGGTTTTTGAAAGTTAACATATGTGACATTGGACTGTATTTCCACATGGCAACGATCTGTAAGAACTACCTTCCTTAGGTTGGGCATGGTGGCTCACGCCTGTAATCCCTGCACTTTGGGAGGCCGAGGCGGGCAGATCATGAGGTCAGGAGATCGAGACCATCCTGGCTAACACAGTGAAACCCTGTCTCTACTAAAAATACAAAAAATTAGCTGGGCATGGTGGCGGGCACCTGTAGTCCCAGCTACTTGGGAGGCTGAGGCAGGAGAATGGCGTAAACCTGGGAGGCAGAGCTTGCAGTGAGCCGAGATCGCGCCACTGCACTCCTGCACTCCAGCCTGGGCGACAGAGCGAGACTCCGTCTCAAAAAAGAAAAAAAAAAGAACTACCTTCCTTAGACAGGTACACTCTTACCAGTTTACCCCAGGCCCCACCACACTCTATATTCTCCCTGACCCTGAGGAGACATCAGTTGTGGTTATTTGGGTTGTTGCTTTCCTACACCTGGCTGTTTACTCAGTTATGTGACCTACTCTGCCCCAGTAAGCATTTCAGTTTGCCATCATCTTTTAGCTGGAGCATTTAGTTGATTTATATTTGTTATAATTAACTGTGCCGATATATTTTAGTCCATATCTGCTGGAGTCTTTTGTGCTGTTTGTTACACAGTTCCTATGTTTCTTCCCTCCTTTTTTGTCTTTTTATGGGTGAGCGAGTTCATTGTCTCACTCTGTTTTTTCTTCTGTGCCACTCTGAAAGGCATACTGTCTGTTTTATTCTTTCAGAGATTAGCCTAGTAATTACAGCATGCATCGTTAACTTACTAAATTCTAAAGTGATCAATATTTTTACCTTCCTTTGAATAACACCCTTCTTATTTATCCCTCCCCGCAATTCTTACACTAGCCTTTTGAGTATTTTAAGTCTATATAATTTTTCAAACTCCACAAGGCATCATTTCTTTTATTCTTTTATAGTCAGTGCTTGTATTGATTTACTTATGTATTTATCATTTTCTGTTCTCTTAATTCTTTCTTATATTCTTACATCCTTAAAATTCCTTCTTTTCTTCATATTTTGTCTGTATATGTCTCATTTGAGTATTCTTTTTCCCCCTTTCCTTTCTTCTACTACTTTAGAAGTTATACAATTCTCCCTAGGCGCGGTAGGTCACGCCTGTAATCCCAGCACTTTGGAAGGCCCAGGCAGGCAGATCACAAGGTCAAGAGATCAAGACCATCCTGGCCAACATGGTGAAACCCTGTCTCTACTAAAAATACAAAAATTAGCTGGGGCCAGGCGCGGTGGCTCACATCTGTAATCCTAGCACTTTGGGAGGCTGAGGCAGTAGGATCACAAGGTCAGGAGATCAAGACCATCCTGGCTAACATTGTGAAGCCCCGTCTCTACTAAAAAATGCAAAAAATTAGCCGAGCGTGGTGGTGGGTGCCTGTAGTCCCAGCTACTCAGGAGGCTGAGGCAGGAGAATGGCCTGAACCCAGGAGGCGGAGCTTGCAGTGAGCCTAGATCGCGCCACTGCACTCCAGCCTGGGTGACAGAGCGAGACTCTGTCTCAAAAAAAAAAAAAAAAAAAAATTAGCTGGGCATGGTGGCATGTGCCTGTAGTCCCAGTTGCTTGAGAGACTGAGGCAGGAGGCAGAGGTTGCAGTTGCAGTTGCAGTGAGCCGAGATTGTGCCACGCTCCAGCCTGGGCAACAGAGCGAGACTCTGTCTCAAAGAAAAAAAAAAGTTATGCATTCTATTTCTTCTCTCCCATTTCCTTCCTCATTTCCCCTGAAAATATTATATGAATAATATGAATGCTTAGCCTTTTTTTTTTTTTAAAGAGACAGTATCTTGCTCTGTTACCCAGGCTGAAGTGCAGTAGTGCAGTCATAGCTCACTGTTACCTTCAATTCCTGGGCTAAAGCAATTCTCCTGCCTCAGCTTCTCAAGTAGCTAGGACTATAAATACGTACCACCATATCCAGCTAATTTTTAAAACTTTTTGTAGAGACTAGGTCTCACTATGTTGCCCAGGCTGGCCTTAAACTCTGGCCTGAAGCAAACCTCCTGCCTTGGCCTCCCAAAGCACGAGCTTAGCTTTTAAAAAGTTTTAAGTTGTTCAAAATTTCTATTCCCCTATCACATAATGCAAGGGCCATAGAGTACTTTAAGTTAATCACTCTTTCATATTATTGCTATCTGATGTTTTAGTTTCAAGTTGTTTATAATGCCTTTCCCTATTAATCTTAAAAAATTTTTTTGAGTAGAGGTGTTTATAAATATACTAACATGTTTATCTTCTTTGCTTATCATTGCTTATTTATCTCTTTCTTAGTTTCCTTCATATTGAAGTTATTATTCTTATATTATTCTTTCAGCGAGGGTCTATGAATTGGATAGTCTCTCTTTTTTGGTATGAATATGTTTTTATTTCACCCTCTGTTTGAATATGTCTCCTAAAATTCATGTGCTAGAAACTTAATCCTCAATGCATCAGTGTTGAGAGGTGGGAACTTTAAGAGGTGATTAGGTCCTGAGGGTTCTGCCCTTATGAATGGATTAATGCCATTATCATGGGAGTGAGTTCATTGTAGTAGGAGTGGGTTTGTTATTAAAGGAAGGGGTTTCTTATAAAGGATGAGTTTAGCCTCCTTCCCTCGCTCTCTCTTGCCCATGTGATGCCTTCTGCCATGATGTGACAGTAGTTGCTGGTGCCTTGCTCTTGGACTTCCCAGCCTCCAGACCTGTGAGGAAATAAATTTCTGTTCTGTGTAAATTAGTCTGTGTTATTCTGTTATAGCAGCGTAAAGCAGGTTAAAATACCCCCCTTTTTGAGCAGTAACTTAATTAGTTATAGAATATTAGTTTGACAGGTTTTTTTATTACCACTTTGAATATCATTTCATTATCATCTGGCCTCTGTATTATTGATGAAAAGTCCACCACCAATCTAATTGCCATTATTAAGTTTGTAATTTATCTTTTTCTCTCTGGTTGCTTGTATGACTTTCTCTTTGGTGCTAGTGTTCTGCCATTTACCGCTGTGTGTGTGTGTGTGTGTGTGTGTGTATCTTTTTAATCCTGCTTGGGACTTGTAATTTTCCAAATCAAGAACATATGTATTGCTTTAATTCTATTAAATTCTCAGCCTTTATCATTTCAATATTGCCCCTCTCACATAACCTACTCCTTCTCCAGAACTTCAATTAAATGTGTTTTATTTCCCCAACTTACTCTCTGTGTTTATAACCTCTCTTTCACATTTTTTGATCCCTTTTTTTCTTTATCTGCTCCATTCAGAACACTTCTTTAGACCCATCTTTCATGATGCTAATTCTCTTTTCAGCTGTATCTAATATGCAATTTAACATGTTTTTCTCATCTTTAAGAATTCCAATTAGTTCTTTTTTTCAAAACTGCCCTTTGTTCATAAAGGACGGTTCTTTTATTATGGTTTTTATTCCTTCTTTTATGTTAAAAAATACTTTTAAATGTAATTAGCTTATAGATCCTGTCAGATTATTCTCTTACTGTAAGTTCTTAGAGGTGCTAATTCTTCTGCTCGTTGTGTACATGGCTTCTCCTTCTGACTGGCTTCATTCTTTGTGGGTTTATTCAGCAGGAATTTTTTATTCTGAGGGAGTCTTGTAGGTCCTGAGTTATGAAAATATTTCTACAGAACAATTTGAGTTTGCTTCTTCCCTGGTTCTGGGAACATTTTTATAGTGATCTATTAGTTCAAGATACTTACACAGTCTAAACAATGTAAATTTGTGCAACACGCTTGTGCATGACACAGGCTTGGTGTTCTATTTAGTTTTTTTAATCGGATGCATTTTTTTTCACCCTGATACTGGAGCATAATTCAGACTTACTTCCCCCTTCCCTGAGCTACTTGGAGCGGTGGTAGTTCTTCTAGTCCTATTTTTATGTAAATGGATATTTTGAAGAATTCTGACTTGATGCAGTTATGTCAGTTCCAGCGTCTTACCTCGCATGAGCCTTGGGCCATGTCACCTGTTCTCAACTGGGCATCCCAGCCCTAAACCCCTAAGCAGCTGTATCCAGATTCAACCCCCCTCTGGGTGATAGCAGTATTTGCTGTCATTCTTATTGCTTCAGCTTTGGATTCTGGCTTCATTTCTGGCCTGCATTAAGAAGAACAGTTATGTTTTACAGGTATATGAGGTACATTCTTGTGATGGCTGCCATGACTTATATTTTGGAACTGAAAGAGGATCTGGGTAAATTCAGACTGACATTTTTAATGTAAATTAATTCACTCACAAACCACTTATTGGCCACCTATCATGTTCCTGGCTTTGTCATAGGTGCTGGGGCACAACAATAAATAACACCATGTCTTTGCCCCTGTATAGTTTACATTCTCATGGGAAAGACAAAACAAACAATAAGTAAAACATATAGTAAAATCAGTTGGAGCAATGAAGAAAATTAAAGCAGGAGAATGGGAGAGAGAGGGACTGGTATGGGTCATGTGCTTTATTAGGGTGGCCAAGGAAACCTCTCTGAGGAGTGACATTTGAGCACAGGCTTACATACAGTAATGAAGAATCATGCTGGTATCTGGGGTGTGAGTCCGTTTTCTCTGAGAAGCATTACACCAAGGCAGGATTGGCTATGCAAGAGATTTATTAAGGCAACTCCTGTGAGCAAGAGTGAGGTCAAGGAAAAAATGAAAATGTGGGGCTCCTTGTTCAAAAATAACATTAAGAATTTCAAGATGGCTACAGAGGAGTATTCAACCAAGCACAGAGCCCTTTTGAATGCCCTGTCTGACTATGAGGGAAAATAGGAGTGAGCTGCTGGGATCTTGGGAGACTCCTCTGATTGTGATGCACATCTGACCCCAGGTGAAGAAGACGGGAGGGAAGAGGGTGAGCGGAAGCATCCTACAGGGCTGTGCTGTTCCAAGAGAGCCTGGATCTCTTGGAGGAGTCTTTGAGCCCAAGCCACCTCTTAGGTAAGTTTTCATCTCCCAGGAATAGGTTTGCATCACTATGCCTGCCATGCTCAATCACTATCTAGGAGTAGCCTGTGAGAAATGTGGCTTCAGCACAAATGCAGACATGGATTTCAGAGCACAGCAGCTATAACTCATAGCCAGTAATACTCCTTGTAAGTCGGACATCTACAAGGCACAGTCTCATGGCAGCCACACTGGGTAAAGAGCTTTTCAGGAAGAGGGGACAGTGATTGCAAAGGCAGTTGTTTTGGGGTTGAATTATGTTCCCCATCCCAAATTCATATGTAGAAGTCCTAACCTGTAATACCTTTGAATATGACCTTATTTGAAAACAGGGTTATTGCAGAAAATAATCAGTTAACATGAGGTCGTACTGGAGTCGGGTGGGCCTCTAAAATGACTGCTATCCTCATAAAAAGGGAAAATTTGGAGATAGACATACACACAGGAAGGGTAACTTGCGAAGATGAAGGTAGAGATTGAGGTGCTGAGTCTACAAGCCAAGGAACACTGAAGATACCAAAAAACCCCACCAGAAACAAAGACAGAAACATGAAACAGATTTCTCCCTAGTGCCTTCAGAGAAAGCATTGCCCAGCCAACACCTTGATTTCAGATTTCTTGTCTCCAAAACTGAGACAATACATTTCTATTCTTTAAGCCACCTAGTTTCGAGTACTTTGTTATGGCAGGCCTAGGAAACTAATACAGCCTTGAAGTGATAAGGAGACTTGGCACGTTGTAGAAACATCAGGGAGGCCACTGTGGATAGAGCAGATAAGTGAGGGAGAGAATCGTAGGGGAAGGAGAGGTATCCAGGGGCCAGATCTGTAGATCATGACTTTGTAAACCAATATAGCAACATTGGTTTTTATTCTGAGTGTGATGGGAAGCCTTTGTAGGGCTTGAAGAGGGCAGTGGCCTGATGTCACTTATATCTTTAAAGTACCACTCTGGCTCCTGTATGGAAATATTAATAGATTGCAGAGGAGCAGAAGTGGAGGCAGTGCAACCAGCCCAGTCCATGGCAGCTGTAAAGAGAGAGAATCTGGTGGTGTGGACAAGGGTAGTTGTGGTGGAGGGTGTGAGGAGTTTGGGATGTGTTGGCAATTTGAAGTAAATGATATACTTTCAAATTGATTAGACAGAGCAACTAGACAACTAGAATTGTTTTCTGAAATGAGAACACTGGGTGAGGAGCTTATCTGGAGTTTACAGGAATGGATGTCGATATCTGCCATGTTTTAAAAGTCACATGTTGTTTTGCAATTTGCTTTTTCATTTTCATGAACTTCTTTTCATATCAATACAGATATATTGACCTCACTGTGTTTTGAGGGCTGCCCAATATTTCTTATGTGGATATGCCATTCTTGATTATACTAGTTATCTCTGAATGGACTTTTGGTTGTTTCCTTTTGTATGTGATTATAAACAATGAGGCTTAAACAGCTGTATGATTTATCTATTGCTTCATAACAGAATCCCCTCCAATGCAGTGGTTTAAAAACAACAACGTTTATTATCTCGCAGTTTTTTTGGGTCAGCAGGCAGAGTACAGCGTAGCTGGGTTCTCCGGTTCAGGATCTCTCCCAAGGCTGAGGCTGCGGTTGTATCAAGGTTTGACTGGGAAGGAGCCGCCTCTGAGCTTACTCAGTGGTCATTGGCAGGATTCAGATCCTGGTGGACTGTTGGCCTGAGGGCCTTTGCTCCTCACTGGCTGGCTTTTAGCTGGAAGGCACCTTCAGTTCCTTGCTATGTGGGCCTCTCAGGAGGAGAGCTGACAACATGGCAGCTGGCATCATCAAAGCGAGAGCAAGAGTGTGTGAGCAAGAGGGGTCACAGTCTTTTATAAGCTAATTTCAGAAGAGTGCCCCATCCCTTTTGCTGTATTCTGTTCACTAGAAGTCAGTCTCCGGGTCCAGCCTTCACTCAATCAGAGCATTATACAAAAGCATGGATGCCAGGAGACAGAGATCACTAGGGGCCACCTTAGAAATCTGCCTAGCACCATAACCCAGTACATTTGTGTTTTGATAGATTGTTAAAGGTGGGTTTGCTGAGGGAAAAAGTACACATGTTTTAAAATTTCATATATAACAGTGGATTTCTTTTCAAAATCTTCATTCTAGATTTCAAAGTTCATTTTGATGAGACTATTTGCTACTGCCTGAGAAGGAGAGGCTATAGCTCCTCAAAGAGCCTGTGCCAGATTTTGTCATGAATGTCTCTTCCCTTCTTGCCCTTCTTTTTCTCGCCCCTCCAAAACTTCCAGAACAGGAATGATACGAAGGTTCTAATCAGCAGGCACATGCATCGTGGTGACTATTCTAGGGTATGATGACCTGGATTATGCCATTAAAAAATATCATTGCCTTCACTTGTGTGCTGACATGGGTAAGGTTTATTCAGCCAGCCTTGATGAGAGGAATTAAAAAAGTAATCTCTGGTATAAGGAGTCAGTTTGGGCCCATGATGTCTAGGGAAACTCCACTTGAATAATTTCTTCTAAATCCTCAGAACTCATGAGCTTCTGGGAGGTCATACAGTAATGAGGTATACATTTATTTCCTTATTAGTCAGAAAGAAACTTTACTTAAAAGGACCCTTTTGTGTTTGCTAGATATGGTTGGAGGAAATATAAATTATTATCACTATTACTTTATCTCCTTCCCATACAAGGCTTTATAAAATTAAATACATTGTAAACCTAGACTATGATAAAAATGAGATCGTGTAAATATCTGTGTGTCTTACAGGCTGCTATAACAAGATACCTTAGACTGGGTGGCTTATAAACAACAGAAAATCTATTTCTCATAGTTCTGGAAGCTGGAAATCCAATATCAGGGTACCAGCATGATTGGGTTCTGGTGTGGGCCCTCTTGAGGGTAGAAAGCTTTCTGGGGTCCCTTTTATAACAGCTAATCTCATTCATTAGGGTAGAGCCCTCATAACCAAACTATCTTCCAAAGGTCCCACCTTTTAATGCCATCACATTGGAGGTTAGAATTTGAACACATGTAGTCTATTGCACTGTGGCTGCTATCAGGTTAGATGCCCCATTTGAGAGATTAGACTGTCTTGGCAGCTTCCCAAATGAATGCCAAGATGCCTTCTTTCCCCTTCTGCTTGTGAGCAAGGTGGGGTGTGTGTGGAACTGGGGAGAGTGCATGACCTCTGATGAAGCTGAGGGAATGTCTTGATGGGGTCCATCACCAACATCCCCTGTTGGGGCTGACCTCTTGGTTGGAGAAGGTGCTAGATTCCTTCCCACACTGCCCCTTGCTTTCTATTGTCAGGTCCCTGTGTTGCCCCAGAGGCCCATGGCCCTCCTTGATGTAGATTAGTTTAGGGACTAGCTCTCAGGGCAGCAGGTCCCTCTCTGCTTGTCCAGCTTGGACGGCTTCTCTTTCCTGGGCACCGTGAAGGCCAGGATCCTGCCTCCTGCCTGTGCCCTCCTGTGAGCCTGGTGCTCTAGGAGTGTGGCTCTCCAAACAGGGAGTGACTCCTCTGTGTCCCAGCACGACCCCACCCTCCCCCTTTGCCTCCCTCAGAAACTGGGCAGGTTGTACTCACATTTCACAAGATTACTCCGCTAGATGAGAAAAACGTGCACTTTATTCAGGACAGCGAGCTCAGCTCTCTGGATTGCATTCCTTGCAGAAATGAGAATCCAAGTGTAGTGGCCTTTCAAAGCTGAAATAAATCAGGGCTCCTTGGCCATACTACCCTTGTCTGTCAGTTTTTGTCTTTTTCTAGAAGCCGTGCAAGGTTAGGGAAAATTAAGGGAGAGCAAATGAGGACCAGTTCATTGTGTAATCACTTAAAATCTGAGTCGGAATAGCTATGTGTGATTTAAAATATAAATGTTTGCAAATGGTTTGTATCTTGATCAGTTATGTAAAGATGTGCATTTGAGATGTACCAAAGTGACTTTTAGATGCTTCTTTTTAAAAATGACAGTCTTAACTTGTCTTTGTGGAACTCTGTATTTTTCAGTTTTCACCTATGTTAAGCCTTTCAATTTTTTTGTTGACTAAAGTTGGTAGAAGAAATGGTTATCAGAGTTTTTATAGAATCCTCCACCACCTTTTTCCAAAAGGAATTAGAATCATCTGGTGCTTATATAAAATCAAACACTGTTTAAACTCAGGGAGCAGTTTTTTTTTTTTTTAGAATAAAGTGCAGTTTAAAGAGAATAGAGTGGGAGCTTTTACCAGATACCTGTTTTGGTCTCTTGCTGGGCTGATACTATTTTCCTAGGAATGGTGACTGCGTGTTTCTGTTTTTCCTCTTCAGATTTCTTAGACCAAATAGAGGAAATCCACTGGAGGCTTACCTAACAAGACGTATTGATGAATGTAGAATCTTAAATGAAAAAGAAGTCAGTGGATGTGGCTTCCTGGACTGTCAGCTTGGACCAAAAATAAAGCGAGCCCGCACCACAGGGGTTTGGCTCAGCCCTGCTCCTGCGGCAGACGTTGTTTTCCATGGCTTTGCTTGAGGAGTACACTTCTCTGGGCAAAAGTTCCTGAGGCCTTTGGAGACTTTTAAAGCCTTTTTTTTTTTTCCTGTAGCTTTTATTGTTTTTAAGAAAAGTGGTGTCACCCTTACTTATCATTAAAAAAAAAAAATAGTGTGGGAAAAACAAATAAACTACCCAAAGAATAAAACAAGAAAAACCAAAACAACTCCCCTAAATGAATGAAAAAATTTACACCCTTCACTCTTTTGCAAGATAACTATTTCCATGCAAGTTGGATTAGAAACTATGAGAAGATTTTTCTCTTTGATTTTTGGTTTCTTCTATTTTTAACATTTTTGGCAAGTCTACACATTGTGGTTACATAAAAACATCAGGATTAAGATATTTGGTATTTAAAAAGCACCCTTGGACTCGGGGTGATTCTTTCTGGCCTCCAGTGTGCCAGACCCGCTGCGAACCTCTCTTCACCTACTGTCTTAGTTGATCACCACAATCCTGTGAGGTATAACCCACTAAGAGTATTTTAGGAGAGAGGGAACATAGCAGCCTGTGGGATCTGCTTTTCAGGAGTTCCCTATCCAGAAGGAGGGAGACATATGTATATGAGTAAGTTCAAGAAAGCATGATGTTAGTGATAAGAATTAAAGCTAATGCATATTACAAACTTACCTTGTGCTTGCTGCTATATCAAATGCTTTATTTGGATAATGTCACTTAACTCTCATGGCAGCCCTATGAGATGGATATTTTATCTCCATTTTACAGAAATGGAAGAAGAGGAAGCTAGCATTGAGCAATGTGATACAGTAAGCTCCAGAGCCCACACTCTAGAAATGGTAGATTTGGGAGTCAAACTCGGGCAGTCTGATCTCAGATCCATTTACTTAACCACCAGTCTATACAACACAGTGATCGACAGCCACAAAGCACAGGGGTGGTTCATTGAACCAGCCTCTGCACAGGTGGTGTAGACCAGTAGGGGAAGGGCCATGTTGTATCTTCCCAGTAATGATTCAGGTTAATTCTCCTTTCCCCCAAGGACTTTTTCTGCCATTCTTACTGCTGGAAATACAACTCTTCAGATGACCACTTTTGTATCCTGCCTATTCACCTCAAGAGATGACTTTTGGCCCATGGACCACTGGATATGCCAGGCCAGGCATGTCAGACTCCCTAGCTCAGGGAGTTCTTAAACCCTGGAGAGCAGCAGAGTCCACACATCCATTGGTGAGGGGTGGGATGCTAGAGTCTGCATTTTAAATTTGCACCCCAGGTGCAAGTCATCTTGGTCTTTCTGCCATTTCCGAGTGTCTCCAGGAAACCCAGAGGGAACTTACTAGTTAGTGGGTGGACAGATGGTTCAGGGTGAGAAGGGGTTGTATTTTTTCCTTCAGCAGCCACCACCTTCTACCAGAGACCCCAGAGCTCAAAAGGGGAAAAGTGAAAGAGAAAAAAACAAACAAACAAAAAATAAAAGGCCAGCGGGAGGCAGTGCTGGGGGAAGAGTATAGAACTCAAGAATAACAAGTCAAACCCATAAATATTTGCTGAGAAGCAAGGGTTCCAAATGAGTGCAGTAGGGATGGCAGAAACAAAGCCAGATTAGAGAAGGGTCAGGAGAGAAGAGGAAGGGGTAGGCTGAACCTCCACCAGAAGTGGCAGCTTGTGTTTGAAGCCTGCTTTGATGGGCCCACAGGGCTAACAGATGGGTGGGTGGGCCCTGATTATAGATGGGCCAGAAGTTGGGGGGTGAGCTGTGAGAATAACCAACAAATCGGACTGTTTAGATACAAAGGAAGGGCTACAGATTCAGAGCTTTGGAGCAAAGGAGAGGCAAGAGTCACTTCCTAACAGCACTGTAGGGAGAAGTCGCCTGGAGGCTGGAGGATTATGGCAGGCGGAAGGCAAAAGAAAGGGCAGGGGCAGGGATTTAGCCACTGACAAGTGCAGTCAGCATTAGGGGTCTGGTGAGTTGTCCGATTGATCAAGCGAAACCTGAAAGTTCTCAGAGGTGTTTCAGTGGCTGTTGAGAGGAGTAGACACCCTGCTTCAGCTGCAGAAGAGATAAATAATTTTTATTTATTTTTATAAAATTGAGGGCCTGCATAACACTTCATTTGGAGGAACAAAGCAGCTATTCTTTGTTGCTTTAAAAGGCTTAACAACCACCAGGAATATGAATAATATCTATATCTACATCTCTCTGTATATCTAAAAAGACAGTTAAGTTGGGGTAGTTTTCTTTTCTTTTTTTTTTTCTTTTAAGAGACAGGGTCTCACTCTGTGCTCAGGCTGGAATGCGGCGACATGATTATAGTTCATTGTGGCCTCGGACTCCTAGGCTCATGTGATCCTCCTCCTGCCTCAGCCTCCCAGATAGCTGGGACCACAGGTGTGTGCCACCGTGCCAGGCTAATTTTGTTTTGTTTTGTTTTGTTTTGTAGAGATGGCTGGGGGAGGGGGAAGGTGTTGCTTTGTTGCCCAGGCTGGTGTCTAATTCCTGGCTTCAAGCGATCCTCCTGCCTTGGCTTCCCAAAGTGCTGAAATTCTAGGTGTCAGCTACCACGCCTGGCACGAAAAGGGAGGGGGACAGTTTTGAAGGGCCATTAAGTGTCAAACTTGCTGAAGTATTTAACAGATCCATTGCCTAGTGGAAAGAACACTGGCACTGAGGTTGAGGCTTTGTTTTCAGCCCCAGGTCTGTCCTAACTGTGAACCTTTAAATATTCACTTCAGTTTTCTGGGCACTAGCTGTTTGTTTTTGTTTTTAATAAATTAAGAGGCTCTATTGAATTAAGTGATTTTCAAAAGTTCTTCCTGCTGTACAATCCTGTCAGCCATGACCTTGCTATCAGGCCTCCCTAGCAGATGCACACGGAGTGGGTAGCAGGATCAAAGTTCGAGGAAAATTAATGTCGTGGTGTTGTGTGGGTTGATTGAGAGAGACAGGTTAGGGGCCAGGATGCTGCCACTGAAGGGTACAAAGGCAACAAGAGTGGATGCAACAGAGACAGAAGCTTGGGCATGGACACCAAAGTCACAGAAGTTGAGTTTTCACTAAAGGAGGTGAGATGATACATTTTTTTCTCGTATTAGAAAAAAAATTCCCAGCCAAGCACTGTGACTCATCCCTGTAATCCCAGCATCTAGGCAGGCTGAGGCAGGAGGATTGCTTGAGCCCAGGAGTTCAAGACTAGCCTGGGCAATATGGCAAGACCCACATCTCTACAAATAAAGAAAAATTCCCAAGTTGATTAGCTTGCTCTCTTCCCCATTATTTTTTCCTCTGAGGTATATTTTTAAAACTTATTTTTTAAACAAAGCACAAAGGTAAAGGTCTTTGCATAGTATTGCAAAGACCTTTACAATGGTCTACCATGACTTTTTAAACATTGTTTTAAGCGAGTGGGCATGCTTCCAAAGGAGCTGACTTTTCACTGAATGCTAGAAAATGAAAACATGGGAGCTGTTTAGATTGGCCTGGGAAACATGTTCAGTAGCCACTGTTGATCTTTGCATGAAGTAGTTCTGTTTTCTGAAAAGATTCCTTTTGTCCATTGTCTCATTATGATTATGGGGGCCTAGTCCTCTCAACTGGAGAAAGAACTGTTTATCTGTATGGTATTTGATTAACAATCATTTAGATACACAGTTTAACCACAAAAAGTTACTGAGTTCCTGTTTCTGCTGGGTCCTGTGTTAGGTACCAGGGATGCAGTGAAGTCTAGGGTGTGCTCCCAGCCCTCATAAACTGATGGAGGGGCCAGACATGTGAGCAAAGAAATACAGCACAGTATGTGGTCCTGGGGCATTTGCATCAGAGATGTGTATGCAAGGTGCACACGATGACCAGCCATCCCGTCCTTCTTGCTCCTTCTTTTGGTACCTTGTTCCCTCTCCTTTACCAGGAGTTGAAGTTAAACCAGAGAGAAGTTTGAGGAAATCGAGGCTGGGCAAGGGAGAGGCCTTATCTGAGTGGATAGAAAGTTTTTCAGTTCCCTGGAGAAAGCTTCTGATAATCATGTTCCCAGACAGTAGCCACATACAGGGGCATGGGACTGTCAGGCCTAAAGCTCACTGTCAATTGTGGGGGATTCAGAAGCACTTCATAGATGATGGGGGACTCTGTTCTGAGCATTCCGTCTCTGTGTGTCTGCCACTGAGCAGTAACTGGTACAAATGCACCCTATGACTAGGTTTTCTTTCTTAGCTGAGAAATCTCTTGAGAAGGCTATGCATTTCTGGTGTGTAGACGTAGACTTTCTGCAGATGAGTAAGTTATGCCTTAAACAGAGTTCTTGTTGAACTAATGTCACAAAGAGTCTCTACTAACAAAAACAGCTAACTTTGCTTAGCCAAGCCACTCTGCACAACTTAACAATGTTAGTTCTCCAATAGAGCCCTGATAAACAAGTCACACCGCTCTTCCCTATGTGGCTTCAAAGAAGTTGATAGTAACAATACAACAACAAAAACAAAAATCAACCTTGTTTCTTATGGAAGCCAGACTGTTAACCAATGGGCTTGTTAACTCTAAACTCTGGATTTACCCACCCTTTCCCATGTAGCACTGGAGAGAGCAGACCAACTCCATTCATAAAGGCAGAAAGTTGGGGAAGCAGCAGGTAGCACACTTGAGAGCAGGCACTTCACAGGAGGAAAAAGGTCAAGCTGAGCCAGCTGAGCATGTGCAGTTTGCCAATTAAGTGAATCCATCCCTCCACTTGCCCTGGGGCGATGTTAGTAAAAGGACAGAGAGGATAGTAGGATGCATAGGGAAAATTCTTCCTCATCCAAACCACAAGTGGGGAAATGGTGCTTCCCTCTGAGGTGCCTCAAGATTTTACACTTTTTGAGGGTCAGGTGCTTAGGTCTTGTGGGGAAGAAGTTAAAGAAAGACCACATTATGGTTGGGACTCCTATTGATCATGACACCACCTGAAATCTGATCATAGGAGAAATCCAGATTAATAAATTTAACACTTGACATTTACCTATTTTTACTTATATTATCTCACTTATCCCCAAAACCCACTGTGATATTGGTATTAGCACCCTAACAACAAAGAAAGAAATTAAAGCACAAAGAGAAAGCATTTAGCCCACAAGGGTAACTGGTCAAGGGGCAGAGCCTGGACTCAGACCTGCATCTTTCTGGCTCTAAAGGTAGACCTCTTTTCAGTCTTTGAGGAGGACACATGGTTTGCAATTACATGTCTGACTCAATTTCATTTCAAACTTTTTTTTTAAACTTGTTATTGGCATGTTTGAGAGAATAGAGTGGGTAGAATCATTAATTATTTGTCTCAATTTTATCTCAGGGTTACCTGCTTTGTGTACCTGTTTTTCATGTAGAAAAATGAAAAATCATCTAGATAGATGGTTGTCTGTTCTCTCTTGAGAGTTTCTAGAAATGCAGCCTTAATCCTTCCGGCAGGATCTCTGGATTCTGATAACAGGAATGATAACAGGAATGATATGGTTTGGCTGTGTCCCCATCCAAATCTCAACTTGAATTTTATCTCCCAAAATTCCCACATGTTGTGGGACGGACCCAGGGGGAGATAATTGAATCATAGGGGCCGGTCTTTCCCTTGCTATTCTTGTGATAGTGAATAAGTCTCACGAGATCTGATGGGTTTATCAGGGGTTTCTGCTTTTGCTTCTTCCTCATTTTCTCTTGCTGCCGCCCTATAAGAAGTGCCTTCTGCCTCCCACTATGATTCTGAGGCCTCCCCAGCCATGTGGAACTGTAAGTCCAATTAAACCCCTTTTTCTTCCCAGTTTTGGGTATGTTTCTATCAGCAGCATGAAAATGGACAAATATAGTAAATTGGTACCAGTAGAGTGGGGCGTTGCTGAAAAGATACCCGAAAATGTGGAAGTGACTTTGGAACTGGGTAACAGGCAGAGGTTGGAACAATGTGGAGGGTTCAGAAGACAGGAAAATGTGGGAAAGTTTAGAACCTCCTAAAGACTTGTTGAATGGCTTTGACAAAAAATGCTGATAGTGATGTGAACAATAAGGTCCAGGCTGAAATGGTCTCAGATGGAGATGAGGAACTTGTTGGGAACTGGAGCAAAGGTGACTCTTGTTAAATTTTAGCAAAGAGACTGGTGGCCCTAGAAATTTGTGGAACTTTGAACTTGAGAGAGATGATTTAGGGTAACTGGCAGAAGAAATTTCTAAGCAGCAAAGCTTTCGAAAGGTGACTTGGGTGCTGTTAAAAGCATTCTGTTTTAAAAGGGAAACAGAGCATTAAAGTTCAGAAAATTTGCAGCCTGATTATACAGTAGAAAAGAAAAACCCATTTTTTGAGGAGAAATTCAAGTCGGCTACATAAGGAGCAAGGAGCCTAATGTTAATCCCCAGGACCATGGGGAAAATGTCTCCAGGCCATGTCAGAGATCTTCATGGCAGCCCCTCCCATCACAGGCCCAGAGGCCCAGCAGGAAAAAGTGGTTTTGTGGGCCGGTCCCAGGATCCCCATGCTGTATGCAGCCTAGGAACTTGGTGCCCTGTGTCCCAGCCATTCCAGCTGTGGCTGAAAGGGGCCAACGTAGAGCTCAGGGTGTGGCTTCAGAGGGTGGAAGCCCCAGGCCTTGGCAGTTTCCACGTGGTGTTAAGCCTATGGGTGCACAGAAGTCAAGAACTGAGGTTTGGAAACCTCCCCTTAGATTTCAGAAGATGTGTGGAAATGCCTGGATACCCAGGCAAAAGTTTGCTGCAGGGGCGGGGCCCTCACGGAGAACCTCCACTAGGGCAGTGCAGAAGGGAAATGTGGGGTTGGAGCCCCCACACAGAGTCCCTACTGGGGCACTGCCTGGTGGAGCTGTAAGAAGAGGGCCATCGTCTTCCAGACCCCGGAATGGTAGATCCACTGACAGCTTGCACTGTGCACCTGGAAAAGCCACAGACACTTAATGCCAGCCCATGAAAGCAGCCAGGAGGGAGGCTGTACTCTGCAAAGCCACAGGGGTGGAGCTGCCCAAAATAATGGGAACCCACCTCTTGCATCAGCATGACCTGGATGTCAGACCTGGAGTCAAAGGAGATCATTTTGGAGCTTTAAAATTTGACTGCCCTGCTGGATTTTGGACTTGCATGGGCCCTGTAACCCCTTTGTTTTGGCCAATTTCTCCCATTTGGAACAGCTGTATTTACTCAATACCTGTACCCACTTTGTGTCTAGGAATTAACTAGCTTGCTGTTGACTTTGCAGGCTTATAGGTGGAAGGGACTTGCCTTGTCTCAGATGAGACTTTGGACTATGGACTTTTGGGTTAATGCTGAAATGAGTTAAGACTTTGGGTGACTGTTGGGAAGGCATGATTGGTTTTGAAATGTGAGATCATGAGATTTGGAGGGGCCAGGGGCAGAATGATATGGTTTGGCTGTGTCCCCACCCAAATCTCAACTTGAATTGTATCTCCCAGAATTCTCACATGCTATGGCAGGGACCCAGGGGGAGATAATTGAATCATGGGGGCCAGTCTTTCCCATGCTATTCTCGTGATAGTGAATAAGTCTCACGAGATCTGATGGGTTTATCAGGGGTTTCTGTTTTTGCTTCTTCCTCATTTTTCTCTTGCTGCGCCATGTAAGAAGTGTCTTCCACCTCCCGCAATGATTCTGAGGCCTCCCCAGCCATGTGGAACTGTAAGTCCAATTAAACCTCTTTTTGTTCCCATTTTCAGGTATGTCTTTATCAGCAGCATGAAAATGAACTAATATAAAAAATAACTTTTTAAACAGTTTACAAACTCATTTCTGTTATCAGAATACAGAGGTTGTAACTGGATTATAACCAGGAATGTAAAGTGTTAAATGTAGAGTATTTATATGCTATTCTGAAAAGTGTTTGAGGGGTTACTGGGAGGGCATGGTGGATATAATTTGCCCAAATTCATGAAATAAGCCATATTGCATTAGATTTATTATATGCAAAAAATACTGGAACTCCCTCAAAATATTAGGGTAAGTGTGTTATAAATGTTGGGGAATATTATTAACTCATTATCAAATCGCTGAAGTTAATATTATTTCTTTTTGCCTGAGAATTAGAAGTCCACCCAAATTAAGCAAGAATGAAGCATTTTCTTTCTTTCTTTCCTCCTATGCAGGGCTTCCATTGCCACCACGCCCCCCACCCCTACCACCTCCTGCCTATTTCTTATTCGTAAACACACATTTGCATTGAACTGAATCATTTTCTGTTTCTCACATCATTTCTTGATATTAAGTCAAAAGTCATAGTTTCTTTTATCAGTCACTATGTCAATAACCATATAATTGTTTTCCATTTGTGAAGTACTTTCACTGGCAATATCTCTTTTAATTTTCACAGTAACCTTACAATAAAGGTAAGCACCATTAACCATTATCCTTATTATTTTTTTCTTTTTTCTTTTTTTTGAGACAGGGTCTCACTCTGTTGCCCAGGCTGGAGCACAGTGGTGCAATCATGGCTCACTGCAATCTTGACTTCCCCAGGCTCAGGTGATCCTCCCACCTCAGCCTCCCAAGTAGCTGGGACTACAGGCGTGTCCCACTGGGCTAATTTTTGTATTTTTTGTAGAGATGAGGTTTTGCCATGTTGCCCAGGCTGGTCTTGAACTCCTGGGCTCAAGCAATCAGCCTGGCTCAGCTTCCCAAAGTGTTAGGATTACAGACGTGAGTCACTGTGCCAAGCCACTGTCATCTTTAAAGAAGACAAAACTGAGATTCATAAAAAGTATCTGTTTAAAGACATAGCCAGCTAAAGTCATTGCCAGGATTTGAATCCAGGTCTTTTGAATCTAGACCACAAAGTTTCCAGAAATAGATCTCTTCTGGAGTGGCACATGACAATGTACATAGGGCTAGGTCTCTGTTTCTCCCATTTCCTCCCTGACCCCCTTAGGTGTACCCCAGAACTTCCTCTCTTTTTTTTTTTTTTTTTCTTTAACTACCCAACTGTCTAAAGAGGCAATTTTAAGTAGGTGGTAAGAGGTTTGGAGTCAGCTTGGCTACTTACTGATTCTGTGATCAGGATACAGCTTCAATCTCACTGTGTCTCAGTTTCCTTAAGTGTCAATTAGGTATAATAATAATACCTATTCATAGGGTTGTGAAAACTAAAATAAATAGGAAGTCCTTAATAAATGCCGTTGTTAATATTATATAATTACAATTTTAGGCATCCTAAGATAGATTCTAGGTGACTGGTCTCTCAAGAATCTGACTCTCTAGTAAAACTTGCATCATAATATGATTCAAATGATGAACATGATGATAGCAACAACCACGATATTCAGTACTTGCTAATGCTAAATGTTTTACATAAACTGTTTGAATTCTTGCAGCAACTCTGCAAAAGCTGTGTGCTGTTAGCCACTGGGCTTTAGTGCCTCTAAATCTTGCCTGCTCTTGGTGTTGTTAATTTTACCTATCCCCTGTCAAACTTAAACTTACAATCTTTTGAAAATTTGAACTGTATTTTCTAATTTCCAGTCTTCTAGCCCATTTTGTGTTCTCCACCTTCCTGCAAAGATCTTTTGCAATGGTTCCAGATGTTATACATAAGTTCTTATGGTGCTAGGGCTAGAAATTTTTCAGACTTTGAGACTTAAATTCACTTAGTGGCTAAGAGTAAACAAGTCTGTTGTCAGTTACAGGATCCAACTTCCTTGAATTTGAACCTTTTTCCTTTAAGACTTTTCCAAGAAAGGATTGACATACCCTGTTTCAAAGAAAAAGAAAGGGTAATTGACAATGACCTTTATCCCAGTATCCACTGAAGGTTCGGAGTGATATCATATCAGCTGATATACACCCATGCTTTATAAAGTAAAAATACTTATCTCAGTATCCATTGAAGGTTCAGAGTGACATCATATCAGCTGATACACACCCATGCTTTAAAAAGTAAAAATACTTACATTTTCGACCTGCCTTAATTTTTTATTTCAGCTATAATTTAAGCTTTATCTGTAGTTCTCGTCACATCCCCCATTCTTCTACCCTCACCTTACATAGATATTGTTTTTTTCAATTCATATGTCTTTCTTAAAGCCACAAAAATGAATATTTTCTAGCTAGTCTAAATATCTGGAAATAATATACCAAATCTCTCACTGACTTGGAGAAGTTTCTCTTTCTTTTAAAAAAATAAGTATAATCAGTAGGATATCATTATAAAATGTATAATCTTTATAAGATTAAATGGGTCAACTGAGCTTTTATCCTGTAATAATTTTATTTTACTATTTATTTTTAAAACTGCGGTAAGATTGGATCAACCCTGCCCAAGGTTTGACCAAAAAGTCTTCATCTTTGTCATTGTTGGGAATCTAAGCTAGTTGGTACTGGTGTCCAGAAGGAACATTATTCTGTTTATTTCAGAAAACATTTTTTAAAACTCTGTCTTTTGTTCCACGGACTGTCAGTAGGTAATGTTTCAAACCATACCAAACAAATCCCACTCTTTTCTTTTACTCTTTCCATTCTTTCTCACCACTAAGTGTCCTCTTCTGAATGATGATGAATCATTATAGGTTTTTGCTGAAAACACCTGTGCATTCATCTATTGTAGCTGTTGCTGCTGCTACAGTGTATAAGGTTACAGGTGATGCTTTCATTTTGGGACTATTTACTTATACATTTGATGCTAGAATGTCTGCACTGATGACCAAAACAATAAGCCTGTGAAACAGCAAGAATGCAATTCAAATGACCATTGAAAAGCTAGAAGATGAGCAGGAGAATAGTCCTGTGACAGACTTCTGTAGGGTTACACCTATTTATACTGACTTCATCTGTGTTCAGAAATAATGTGAGCATTCTAAGCTCTGAAACCATGCATATCTTTGAAGATTAAAATGAGGCAGCAAGGTTTCTCCCAACTAATGTAACAAAATGCAGTGATATGACAGCTCAAAGTTGAGGAGTTGAATTCGTTGGGGAAAAAAATAGCAAAGCTGCTTCTCAGGCAGGAATCTCTTCCATTCTGGGTTGTCTTGTGGGCAAAGATGGCACCTACTAAGTAGGCATAAGGTAAACAGTTCATAAGGGCTGATGGAATTGCATCTTAGGCACATCCTTTATTGGAGCCTGGAAAGGTGAGATGATGTTCATTTTATGATACACACATACACACACCCCTCTAAAATAAAAACCCAATCTACTTTAATTCAATATTTGGGAAGTGGGAGGATGATTCCAAGGACTATTCCAGCTATAAAGAGAACAATATAGTGGGAAAATGAGAAATCAGACTGGTCATTCTTTGATTCTGAAGAGGTGGAATTTCAGATAACACAGAGGAATGGAGCAGCTCATTTGAAAGAAAAGTTGAGCTGAAGTCTTGTCCTTTCAGGAAGCAGACATGTTACTTCAGGGTATCCCAGCAGCCTCAGTGAGTTGGCAGTGAGCTTACAGGTTGACATAGAGTTCCCAAATAACTGAAGACAGGAGATCCACTTTGGTTCCTCTTTTGTGGTTTCACTGTGATGTAAAATGTTCATCATTCACTGTCATTTACTCATTCATTCAGCAAACATTCAGTTAAGTCAGCTCTGTGCCTGGCAATGAAGATGACACTAAACCTCCTTCATGTGGGGTGTCTCTGGGGCATTTCTCTTATGGCCTTCCTATAGGAAATGAATCATCCTGCCAGCTGATCCTGCCAGGAGGAGTCCTCCACCACACAGATAAGATATTGAACTGCTTTTCCTGTAACTGGTATCAGCTTCAGTCCCTCTCCCTTCCTAACCCCCTCACCTTTCAGTACCACCAAGGTCTCTTAGAGGTGGGCCTGGCTAGAGAAGATGGATCTCTCAGGAGTGACTGGTAGAGTTGTTTTATTTCTTCCTTATCCCTGGCAAGGACTCTTTGATTTCTCAACTAATGAGTCAAAAGACATCAATAGGAAAAGAAAAATTAGAACTTTCCTTGCCAGCGCGTCACTTAGCTACCTTGTCAACATTCCCTTACAGCCCAGCCGAATTCTCTCTGCATGTTTTTATAGTGCACATGTTTTATTGTTATAATCGATCTATTAGGCAGAAAATATGGGGAGCACATGGAACTTCTGTCAGTTATGTGCTGTTTATTTACATTTCTGTTTTTCTCTTTCCAAAGACCTCACCCTTTATTGTCCTTTTTCATCCCTGACCTAAGTAATACTCTGAAGGAGTCACATCAGTATGCATGTTGGTGCATTGAACTTTATAATATTAAAAGCAAAAGTCAATAACTAACCTCAAAACTACATACCAAATTGTGAATTCTTCCTAGACAGGGACCACATATTTATGAACTCTATGTCCTTAGTGCCTAGCCCTGTGTCTGACACATAAAAAGCTTTTAGTAAATGTTTATTGATCAAATGAACCATTGGTTTCAAATATTTATTAACAACCAGCATTGTCATGGGTGCAGTTCATGACATAGAATTTACTTTCCATTTCTACTTAGAAGGAAAACTTTATGACTTTTTTTTTTTTTTTTTTTTGGAGACTGAAACGGGACAGAAAATAACCACTGTGTTGTTGCTAGTGCTACAGTTTATTCAGCCAAAGAAGGCTTTCTGCATGAGGCTGCAATAGCAGCAGCTGCCCTCTACCTGGCATTTATGAAAAGGTAGTCGCTGGAGACCTCCTAGGTGCTGGGTGCTGGGCTATACAAGTCAGTCCAGATCAAAAGACCTGGTCATTGTCACCACCTGTCAAGGCGATTGTATTCAAAACAGTGTCTCTCATTTTTTTTTCTCAAACATACCCACACTCAACTGAAGACTGTTTATGAAACAATCTGTTGACAAAACAATAAGTGGAAGTTTGTTTACTCATTCCTTTACTCAGCCAGCCAGGCAGCCCTCCAACCCAGCACTTCTCAGATCATATACTTTTGAGATTTTATTAAAATGCACACTTAGATCTACCAGGTTTGGGGTGAAGCCTGAGAGTCTACATTTCTAACAAGATCCCTTAGTTAGATCAGGCCTTGATGCTTTGAGTGTCATCCATGGACCAGTAGATTCAGCACCACCTGGGAGATTGTTAGACCAGCCTAATCAGAATCTGCATTTTAACAAGATCCCTGAGTTCACATTGGCTAAGCACTGTTCTAACTATTTGATTAGCCCACAGCATAAATTATGGGCAGGGGTCCCAAGGGGGTTCTGGGCTGGGAAATTAAGTCCAGGTGCATTTACAGTTCCCTTTTTAATTTCAAAACTCTCGGGTACCTGCGCCAATATGGCATCTGACACTCAGGAAAAGACACAGATGGGTGCCTCTTTGTTCTGTCATTCAGTGGATACATCTGTTATTATCCATCCTGGATTGCCATTGTCTTTAAACATGGGGGGGCCTACCTGATCAACCTATTTCTTCTTAAGAAAACTTCGTTTTAGATTCAAAAGTTTCACCTAAAGAGACATCCTCATGTCTGAGCATGTCAGAATCATTTACAAATTTGGATCAAGCACTAGGAGATCTGAGTCTCTGTTTCCTTGTCTGTAAAATGGAGATAATACCACCTGTTCTAGATTCCTTTCTAGTCTTGTTGTGAGGAGCTTTGAAATATACATGTGCCAGAGCTATGAAAACATAAAAATATTCATGAAACTTTAAAACTGCTTTAGTGGGGAAAAAATCATCTATGTTTCAGTGCCAAAAGGATAGGGGTTTGACATTTAGCCTTACCATCCACCGACTTTGTAATTTCTGGCAAATTCTTTTATTTAGTTGAACCTCAATTTTTTAAATATATAAAACGGTCATAAAAACTTCCACCATACAAGGTGTGGTGAGGATTAGAAATGTTAACAATATACGTAAAGGATCTGGTGCATAGTAGGATTTCATAAATGGTGGTCAATATGCAGCATTAAGGGGCTTGGATGAGAAAGAATCCTCCAAAGATGCCTTCTCTCTCAGGTAAGCCTGTTAAGTTGGGGCAAAAAAAGAGAGTGACTTTAAAGCTATTTGAAGTTTTGGATCAGTGTCCTTCCAGTTCAAGAGACTGGTATCAGGCCAGAGCGGGAGGATTGCTTGAGGTCAGGAGTTCAAGACCAGCCTAGGCAACAAAGTGAGACCCTGTCTCTACAAAATACAAGATAAAATACTTAGCCAGGCATTGTGGCATGCACCTATGGTCCCAGATACTTAGGAGGCTGAGATAGGAAGATCGTTTGAACCTGGGAGGTCGAGGCTGCAGTGAGCCATGATCACACCACACCACTCCAGCAGTGGCATGATCATGGCTCACTGCAGCCTTGACCTCCCAGGTTCAGGTGATCTTCCTGTCTCAAAAAAAAAGACCTATCTTCAAATTTGTTATATGAGTATCTCTAGAAGAAAAATCCCCAA
The DNA here is from genome assembly GCF_028885655.2 of Pongo abelii. Classification (NCBI taxonomy): domain Eukaryota; kingdom Metazoa; phylum Chordata; class Mammalia; order Primates; family Hominidae; genus Pongo; species Pongo abelii. Next base: position 30,570,778 of record NC_071998.2, read on the forward strand.
ATTTCCAACAGTGTTTTAATATTTATTTAAATGTTTGCGAGTGCCAGTCCATGCAAGGCTTTATGATGAGGAGGATTTGTTGTGATTATTCGGTGTTATTCACATGCTCCCATCAGAGGTGTCAGAGGGGTTGTTGATGGCATCCACAAGAGCCTGGCACAGGTACGGAGGATGGTTTCCACAGTGGTGTCCATGAAAGCAGACACTCCTGGCTGAGGGAAAACAGAAGGATTAGTGGCACCAAGGGTATGTATGGCCATGAAAGAAAGTTGCTCTGAGGACTCTGGGCATTGATGGTACCCTCATTATCAGATTAATAGAAGAGCAAGTCTTATTTGTTCAAGACATGAGGGGGCAGCTGTTTGGTGGTTACTGTTTTACTGTCAGCAATTAAGCATTTGAGACATAGAAGGACTATTGTCTATTTTTTAAAAAAACAAGTCCTCACCATCCTTTCTCTGTATTTCCAACCTCCAGCCCATTCTTTTATTTTGGAAATTTCCTTCTAAAACCCTCAGGTTTCTTAAGCCTGTTTTCAGGCAAGCTAAGTCTCCTTTAGGAAGATATTCTTTAGGAAAAGAGATCATTCTTTCCCTAGACTTTGCAGAGTTTCTGTGTTGATATCCTTACAGGTGCTATTCCAGGGTACCCAGAAGTGTGGTTTCACAGACTGTCTCAGGCAGAAAGTTTCATGTGACCTGCTTTTCCACATGGATGTCTTTGGTGGGGGGTGGGTCAACGGTCAATGTCCTGTGAATAGGAAAAAAAAATACCACCTTGCGGATATGGCATTTCAGTGAAAACCTGTTAGGAAGAGGGTGGGGTTAAGAGGGAGGAAGTAAGCAGGCAGAGAGCCAGAGGCCTTGGGACTGGGGGTGGGGCAGGGATTCTGCTGCCTGGTTAGCAATTCTGAGCCAAGAGCAGAGTTGGTAAGGGGGAATCAGGATGTCTTAGGTATATTGGCCTCAATAACTTAAGGTCGAAAGTACCATCAAGCCCTGTTTGAGTGTGGAATGGCAGAACCCCTTACAGGCAGGGAAAAAGCAGTTAGTGGGATCTTGCTCCAAGCCCATTTTAACAGATTCCGTGTTGGGCTCTTCTGAATCTGGCCACAGCTGTTGGCTCATTTTGTTGGGGCTTGACCTATGAGTGGATCAGTTATCTTCTCTCTATTTCAAGGCCACAGAACATAGCCTTCACCTCCGACCAATCTATACAGCAGTCTTTGGGGAATATGTGGATAGAAGCTCTGGGGAAAACAAGCTTTGTAAACCAGTAGGAAAGACAAGTCGAAGTCCATTACTTTTTGGAATATATGGCCATGTAGGGAAAGCATTTGCTAGGAGTCAACAAACTGGATTTCAATCTAACAGCACGCTCCAGCTAGCTGTGGGATCTTGTTAGGCAAGTAATTGTATCTCTTGGAGACCCAGGAAGAATGATACCCACTCTAAATCTATTAGACCTATTATAAATCTATAAACCTCAGCAGATTTTCGTGAGGATCAACAAGTTAGTGGAGAAGAGAGCATTGAAGACTTCAGAGCTGTGCCATCCAGTGTGGTAGCCGTGAGTGCCTATTTAAATTTAAATTCATTAAAATTAAATAAAATGTAGAATTCTGTTTCTCAGTCACATTAGCCACATTTCAAATGTTCAATAGCCACATGTGGCTAGTGTGTACCATATTGGACATCATAGATACAACACATTTGCATTATCATGGAAACAGAAAGTTCTATTGGACAGTTCTGCCTCAAAGTGCTGTCTAAAGTGTGAGACGAAGGGTATAAAGGATGGCACATTGGAAGGTGACAAATACTGTCATAGTTAGGAATGTTTGGCAAGAAACAGAACCAACTCAAGTTAGCTGAAATAAAATAAGGGCTTTGACTAATTCAGGAAACGTGAATGGATCCCAAAAGGCATGAAGCATAGCTAGGCTTCAAAAGGAATTGGAACGAGTTTCTAGAAGATTATCAGGATTAGTTCTTCTCACTGTCTCTCTTTTTCCCTTGTCTTCCTCTCCCTGTGGCCACTTAGGCTCTTGTCTCTGTTTCTCTGTGTATTGGCAGCCACCTTCTCCACCTTCTTCTTTTTCTCCTCATCCTGCGTGGCTCTGCAGACCAGCTTTCTCAATTGCACTACACACGGTCCAAACAAGATTCAACCAGACCCCGTTTTCATCACTTCTCACCCAATGCCACATCACTAATGCCCAACCAAGGCTGAGTCTTGATTCCAAATTCCCAGGAGAGACATTCTTATTAGCCAGCTTGGTGTGATAGCCACCCCTCTTCCATCATCTGTATCTAGAAGGAGGGGGAAGTGTCCCCATGCCTACTTAATAGGAGTTGTTGGGGGGTGGGGCTCTAAAAACTAGCACATGTGGGATAGGATCAGGCCATTGATCAACATGTTCATCATTAACACCTTGGAAAGGTCCACTAAGCCCATGATCACACAAAGAAGAGCCAGTAGAGATTTGACAAAGGCCATGAACAAAACAAGTGTGATGCCTTTTCTTCTTTAGTTATTTGCATGGTTTGCATTAACAGTACAGAGTCACAGGGCAGTGGCTTAACCCCCATGTCCATATACCTGGATGGAGAGTGGGCACAGCCAAGAACACAAGGGAAATCAGGTCAAAGACTGTCATTTTTTAAAGGCAAACTGGGCACTCATGTGTTCCCTTTTCTCTTCTACCTTTAGGAAAGAACATGAAGTTCCCTTGGAAATCATTCAAGAGGAAGATGGAAGGGGCTGTTTAAAAGAGCTTAAAAGCTACAGGCTGTAAGACTGGGGCCTGAGTGCTGGCAGTGGAAAACACTGTTGGGCTGTGCTCTCTCCCTGAAAAGTTCCAGGTGCCTTTTTGCTTCCTGCAAAAGAAAGGAAGCGAAAGAGAAGACCATGTCCATAGCCCTGAAGCAGGTATTCAACAAGGACAAGACCTTCCGGCCCAAGAGGAAATTTGAACCTGGCACACAGAGGTTTGAGCTGCACAAACGGGCTCAGGCATCCCTCAACTCAGGTGTGGACCTGAAGGCGGCTGTGCAGCTGCCCAGTGGGGAGGACCAGAATGACTGGGTGGCGGTACATGTGGTGGACTTCTTCAATCGGATCAACCTCATCTATGGCACCATCTGTGAGTTCTGCACCGAGCGGACCTGCCCTGTGATGTCAGGGGGCCCCAAATATGAGTATCGGTGGCAGGATGACCTCAAGTATAAGAAGCCAACAGCGCTGCCAGCTCCCCAGTACATGAACCTTCTTATGGATTGGATTGAGGTTCAGATCAACAATGAGGAAATATTTCCAACATGCGTGGGTAAGTTCATTACCAGCTCTCAGTTTTTTTGTCACCCGCACAACCCTCACTGTGAAAATTTGCAGACTGCCTTTGAATGCTAGGTAGCACCCATGCATTAATTCCATTACTCACATACCTGTAGTGAGTGATATATAAGAGCCTCATTGAAATGAAAAAAAAAATAATTTATGGACCACTTACATTTATTTTGTGGACTCCAGTAGTAAACATACCACATCTGGGGAACACTGACTTGGTGAAATGTTAGTTAGGTGTGATTGTGTTGGCTTTCTTAGGACTAGATGTCAGACTCACTCAGTTATCTTGATAAGATTATTATTTTTTGGTTAACTGACTAAAGTTACATGGACTCTGATGCAGTTACTGGTATTTATATCTGAGGATTAAGAAATCCCAGTGTGAGAATTCATAGATTTGTTTGGGGATCAAACAAACTGGGGGTTCAAATTCTGGGGAGAAAGAGATCCTGAAATTCTCCTCCCTCTTCTAATCATAGGTTGTTAATTCCAGGCTGTGCTGTTTACTTTAACCCTTGCATAACTTCTGGATACACTGGGACACTTGAAATGCAAATTAGTTTGTTTGCTTTGTGCTACGGGCTAAAACACTTCAAAAGGAACGACCAGTCAGTCTTTTCTGCCTCTTACATTTCTTTATGATGCTGGTCATTAGATTTTTCCATGCACTTGCAGACTGAATTTAGAATTCAGTGTTTTATGCCTTAGGCTCAATAGGAATCCGCAATCTCTTATTTCCACTGTTGTAGCTCCAGTGCCTAACATAATGCCCTGCAATCCTGTAGACACTCAGGAAATATTTGTGGAATGATTGAATAAATACTTGTGCTATTGGAAAGTATGACTTAAAAGCCCTGAGATGGTTGGAGTACAAAAAACGTATTTGAAACACACTGTTGAAATCACCTCTAGATTGGGGTAGGATGTGTCCCCACATAGCACATGGAAAGTTGAGAAGGGGGTGTATGGAAGTAATTAAGTTTATACCAGAAAAAAAATGTATAAATTGATTGATGCAGTATGTACATCTTGAAATATTCAGCACACAAACCAATTTGTCAGGATCTTGGTGTTGCTTTGACTTGTCCAGTTCCCTCATACGTCTCTCTCTCCTACCCCTTCTTAACAGGAAGGAGGTAGGTTGTATGGCAGGGCAAATCCCCCAGTTCACAGCATAGGAGGAAGAAGGCAGGTTTCAAAAACTCCCCTGGGCATAATATTAAGCACCTCAGAGTGGTGGAAATTTCTTAGGTTCATGTCTTTTGCACTTTTCATTGACTGTCATAGGCTACTTTGGGAGCTGGAAGGATTTTTTCTTTTCCAGAAGCCTTACTAGCAACTGCCAATGCTCTATGCTGAACATGTAGAAGATAAATAAATGTAGGCAAGGATACCTCCTCTTTGTCCTTCCCCTTGTGTCTTCACCTGTATGCTTTGAATTCTGCATACTCCTGTTCTCTCTGCAACTGTGGCTACCACATAGAATTGCTGACCAGAAGTCGTAGTACAAAGCCATGATGTGTTACTTGAGAGAGAGGAAGTTTCTGGCTGTCTGGCTGGAAAACAGGACATCATAGGTGGTTTTGGGCTTTGCTTGGAAGAAATTAATGGATGCCTCTATATCCCCCAGAGTAACTGACTTTGCTCTATTTTTCTAGATATTTTCTTAGTCATTCAGTATGCTTAGGAAATGTGCTTACCTGGTCAGAATCCTCTGTTTCACCTCTACCCCATCTATCCTCCATTGCATACCTGTATTTTGAGAGATCTTAAAGATTTCTTCCCCCAAGGAAAAATAAGTTTGGGAAATGCTGAGTGAAACTGATTTCTTTACCACAGGACTTTTAATATGCCAATGTGCATTATGAATTTCCAAGAAAAGAATAGTATGTGGTGGTTCCTTATTTGACACTGGTACCTTTTTTTAAAAATTAATGAAAGACCATTAGCATCTTTTGGAAAATGTTAAGCTGTATATATTACAGTTGTCAAACCTTTGTTTATATCAGAATTATTTGGGCCTTCTGTTCAAAATGCAAATTCCTTGATCCTCTCTTCCTCATTAACAACTAAATCAGAATCTCTTAGGTGAGACCTAAAAGCCTGCACTTTTTAAAAAAGAAAACTGTAGTCACCACATTGTATAATTTATCTCTTGGATTTACGCTTTCTATCTAACTGAAGTTTTGTATTTTTTGACCAACATCTCCCTAACACCCTCTCTATACCTCCAGCCTCTGGTAATCACCATTCTAACTCTCTACTTCTATGAGATCAATGATCAACTTTTTAAGATTCCAAATATAAGAGAAACTATGCAGTATTTGTTATTCTGTGCCTGGCATATTTCACTTAACATATGTTCTCCAGGTTCGTTCATGTCACAAATGACAGGATTTCCTTATTTTTTAAGGCTGAATAGTATTCCATTGTGTATATATACCACATTTTCTTTATTCATTCATATACCTGTTAGCCATTTGTATGACTTCTTTTGAGAAATATCTCAGATCCTTTGCCCATTTTTAAATTGAATTATTTGTTTTCTTACAACTGAGTTATTTGAGTTCTTTATGAACCTGTACTTTTAATAAGCATCTTCTGTTTATTGTAACCACTCAGAATTTTTCATTCCCCCGGAAATGATTTGTTTCTTACCACTCTGGTTTTATTCATGTTTTTCTCTCCTTCTGTAATCACTCACTTCTCTATCTAGTGAATTCTCATGTATCCTTTGAGGTTCAGCTCAGACAGCATGTCCTCTGTGAAGGCTTTCATCCATTAGAATACTAGCTCTTTAAATTATGCAATATGTCTAATTCATCTGACTATCACCCACTAAGTCTAGTCCTGGTAACTTTTAAGTTATTGGATGGATGGATGGATGGATGGATGGATGGATGGATGGATGGATGGATGGATGGGTGGGTGGATGGATGGATGGTTGGATGGAAAAATAATCTTTATAAAGGCCCAGCACATGGATGATTCTGGTGATCAGAGCAAAGTTAAACAAATGTTTCTGAATCCTTTTGTTTTCATTCCTGGATATTTCCTGCACCTTGCTTCCATAGGGTTCCATTTTCTCTGTTTAACTTTTCCAAGGTGAGATGTTAGGGTCACTAAAAACCATCACCATCCACCTTCACTATGAGAGTCTTCAACCTCTTGCTCACCTCTGTGATTTGTCCTCAGTTGCTCTTGTTGTGGTCTTTTGGAAGAACTTATTATTAGGAGCCACTTTCTCTGTTACACTCCATTTCCTCCTCTTTTTCCTCCTTCTGATTCCAGCCTACTTTTCTTCTTTTTGATCTTTGTGCTGTCATGAGTCATTATCATGGAAATAATCAAGATGTCTGTAAGGGTAAAGCAAAAGAAGAATTCTAAGCAAACAGGACCCTGGGTGGATGAGAAATGGAGAGTTCTGCTTAGAATTACAGCTTCGAATACTGGTCATATTTCTGCTTGGGAATTGGGAGGGGTTCAAACTTCATCTCCTCCCCACTGTGATCCAAGGAAATAGAACCGGAAAATACTGACAGATGTGAAAGCTTCATCCTTAGTTAGCTATTAAAGGATATAAACAGCTGTTGATCTCTACCATTGAAACATTGAGGAAAGAAAGCTTTCATCTGTTCCTAGATTCAAGCTTAACTAGGCGACCTGTGCTATTTCAGAAGTCGAACTTTCTCAGATGGCAGAATACCAAACAGATGTGGATACCTTGTAAACCATAGTTTCCCTTACTCTCTCTTGAAACCTTTTCTGGCTTCTTTTGTTACAAACCCAACAGATGTCCCTGTGAAAGCCCTTGAAACAGCAGTAACTTCTGAAGCAAGGGCCACCTCTTTTTCAATTATATTTAACCATTTTTAGACATTACAGCCAAGACAGTAAAATAGAAAGCCATGACTTTAAAAAAATTCTATTGCCTGACTAATTACAGTAATTTTTATGGTCCATCCCCCAGCTTCCCTGTTTTTCTGTTATATAATAAGATTTAATATTTTAGACCTGATAGAAAAAAGCCAGTAGCAAACTTAGAGGTCCTCCAACTCATGGGTTTTTTAAGTCTTTGAAAAGAAGGAATAAGAACATGTATAAAACAATTACATGATCTCACCTCTGGGGTTTTAGAATAAGTGGGTGTCAGGGCAGGAAAGAACAAGGAAAGCAAGGGAGGAAACTGAGGGAGGGAATTCACATCTATTGAGCCTGCTAAATACCAGGCTCTGTGCCTGCTACTGCTAATGTTTCTTAATTCTTACAACCCAATAAAGTAAAAATGAAGTTAATATCTCATTTTACCAGTGAAGATGCTGACATTTAAACAAGCTGAAGGGCTTTCCTTAGGTTGTACAGCTAATACATATTTAGGAGTCAGGGTTTGAGCTCATGAGTATCTGGCCAGAAATCTATGCCTTTGTCCTATGCTGCCATTCATAGCATGTATTATTATTTCACAGATTCCCCTTCACATGGTAAAGGCTTTTCAGTGAATGGTTTTAGGAGGTTGTTTAGGATGGAGAAAATTTTAAAAGACCTGTTTTGTTTTTGTTTTTGTTTTTTTGGCTAGAACTTTTAGATAAAGGATTCTTTTTTTGATTATTATTATTTTTTATCATCTCTGAAATGCCTGAGGACTGTGTCCAGGTACTGTAAATATTCCTGCGTTCCATTCTAAGACTGGGCAGCAGATGACTTAGCCTCATGAAAACCCTCTGCTGGCCCATAACTCCCTGGTAATGCCATTTATTATTAATTTATTCTTTCAATGAGTGTTTGCTGAGCACCTATTTTAGGTTCCAAGAAAGAGCAAAGCAGGCAGAGCCCCTGTTCTTGAGCAGTTTACATAATGTCCAGAATGTCTAGTTGCTCTAAATTGATTCTGTACATATTTCTAAAATAAGTAGTCTGTTCAGTGGTCAAGTGCATTGTGGAAATAGTTGCATCCCTTTGGCACCCTTTCCCATGAGACTACAGCAGAGTCTCATCCTCCCTCACATGCTGTGGCAAGGGATCTGAAAATATAAAAACATGTCAACCATAGGGATAATCTTCTCAGACATGGGATGTTGGGGAGTTGAGTTTATAATTAGCCTTTACATTTTAAGTTTTTAAAAAAAAAAATTTTTGAGACAGAGTCTCGCTCTGTTGCCCAGGCTAGAGTGCAATGGCGCGATCTCGGCTCACTGCAACCTCCGCTTCCCGGGTTCAAGTGATTCTCCTGTCTCAGCCCCCTGAGTAGCTGGGGTTACAGGCACCTGCCATCACACCCAGTTTATTTTTATATTTTTTTTAGTAGAGATGGGGTTTTGCCATCTTGGCCAGGCTGGTCTCGAACTCCTGATCTCAGGTGATCTGCCCGCCTTGGCCTCCCAAAGTGCTGGGATTACAGATATGAGCAACAGCTCCCAGCCAAGTTTTTATTTTCTATTGTATGTCTCTCACATGTTTTTTATTTTGATAGAAATCTTTATAATGCTGGCAAGACAGAATGGGCATCAACAAAATACATTTACAGTATGTTGGAACTAGTACTGGACTTGTAGATAGACTTGGGTTTAATCAATTAGCTCTGTCACTTAGAAGCTGCTGTGTGACTTTATCTGTAGGTTTCCATTCGTTTGTAAACTAAGGGTTATAATTCTGACCTCCACAGGACTGTTGTAAGGATTAAATGAAGCAATATGAATAAAAACATCCATCCCAGAGCCTGAGACATAAGAGTTGCTGAAAAATACATGTTAGTTCTCTCTCTCTCAGTATACATTTCTTTTTAACTGCCAGCCAAAACTCTTGGAGACTATTAGACAATTTTTGAACCGTATCCTCAGTAAAATAAAATATGCTTTAAAAGACTCAACAAGATTTTTAAAAATCATCAGTCTTCATTGCTGAATCACTCTGCGATGAGGGTTATAAATACTTCAGGTTGACATCTCTCAGAGCCTTTGGAAAATTCCAATATTTCTTTAGGCTCCTGGCTTCACAGATGAGCATCTAACTCTAGAGAGACATCTACTAGGAAGTGTCTTCTCACTTGATTTCCAGAAGACTGAATACTAAACCTGTTCATGTCCAGTGTCAAACCAGCTAACCTCAGCAGAGGGTAGGAATGGGTTAGCAGGAGAATTGGGGAGATAGCCTATTAGTCACAACTGGGATAAGCTACTCATTAAAATAACGCTGGGCAAGGTTACCTAGATTTGATCCTTCAAGAGGATGGGAAAAGTGTTTGCAGAGTACTCACTGCAATAACAGAGCCCCCATAATAGCCTAATGCACTGGCAAGTTTTTCCAAGACTCTGGAAATACAATCCACCTGTGGGATCTAGTAAACTGTTTGGCTTCCTAAGAATTTACCCGTTGGGAAGGCATATGAATAAAGCTGCCATTTTCTGAATGCTTGCTACCTTAAACACTTTATCTGCTGACATGTTTTGGCTGTGTCCCACCCCAAATTTCATCTTGAATTGTAGCTCCCATAATTCCCACGCATTGTGGGAGGGACCCAGTGGGAGATAATTGAATCATGGGGCCACTTTCCCCCATACTATTCTCATGGGTAGTGAATAAGTCTCACAAGATCTGATGGTTTTACAAGGGGAAACCCCTTTCACTTGGTTCTCATTCTCTCTTGTCTGCTGCCAAGTAAGACGTGCCTTTTGCTTTCCACCATGATTGTGAGGCCTTCCCAGCCATGTGGAACTGTGAGTCCATTAAACCTTTTTTTCTTTATAAGTTACCCACTCTCGGGGATGTCTTTATCAGCAGAATGAAAACAGACTAATACACCTGCATTATGTCATTTAATCTGTAAAATAACCCTGTAAGGCAGGTGGTATAATTTCCATTTCACAGATGAGAAAACTAAGACTCAAAAGGATTAAGTAACTTGCCAGGGTCACACAGGCAGAACTGAGTTTCAGACCCAAGGTGTCCCAACTCCAAAGCCCATGCTCTCAATGACTCCAACATCTCATATCTGTGGTGTTCTTACCGCAGAGTCAACATCACTATTGGCTTGCCCTGCCTGTTGCAGTACATGTTAAATCCTCTCTAAGGGATGCCTTGAGACAAAACCACCACAGAGAGGGACTTGAAAATAGCCAGGGCCCTGCACCTGATGCAAACTCTACTGGGCCCTTACTGGTAGGAACTCTAAGATTCTGTTCCTTTTAAGAACTTGCCTCCTCTAGATTCTGATGCTACCCAAGTTTATTCAGTTGTCTATTCTTGGAAAACATGCAGAGACAGCTGAATCCACTCCCTGCACCCCACTGGCTGCTGGAGAATTGATGGTCTATTATGATGGTCACAGTTCCCCACCACAACCTTGTGAACCGAATACTGCAATGACTTGGTGGCTGAATTAATGAGAACAGTGTTAAATAACCACCCCTGCTCAACATATCCCAAGAGATACCTCTGTAAAGGGCCTCCAGTGTGCAAATAAGCATAAAGGAAGGGGAGTAAAGGCAGGAGGCCCTTAGAGGGCCTGAAGACTGCTCTGTAAGTTACAGCTAATTACCTGCTGTCCTGACCTGCACTGGATTCTCTATTACCTGTGCTATGTAATTTTAATAGGCTGTATCTCAGGTGACAAGTTGTTACATCGCAGCACCAGCTGGGAAGGGAAATGGGATATGTGATATTCAGTGGAAGCCAGAGATTATAAACAAAGGCTGTAATAGGGTGGGGATGGGGGCATCTGCTGCTTTTATTCCATTGGTCATTTGTCATTTGTAGCCATGGCATCCTTCCTTAGTCAACGAAGCCTGTACTGTGGCGGTCAGTAGAGCTTGGAGAGGCAGGCTGTCTAAGTGCCAGGCTTTAAGGGGTGTATCAGCAGGGCCTTGACACCAGAGGGCTTCTTTCTGCCCTCCCCACCAGTGCTCTGCCTCGCCTCTAGATAGAGAGTATGCAGATACTTATATGATGTCATTTTGCCAGAAGGCCAAATTATTAGCCTGCCTTACACCCCCATGTGTGGAAAGTGATTCACAAGCTTTTCCTTCAACGAACCTTTGTAGGCATAAGGATGTGTGTTATCTGCAAAGGTCTCTGCAGACAGGACCTTTTGGGTGTTATATCTTAAAAAAAAAAATTCATGCTAATTTCCTATTCTAATGAATAATTCTATCCATATTTTCTTTCACATAATCATATTTTCCCCTTAATAAATGGGATGCTCTAGGAAGACTAGCTAGTTTGGGAAGGGGATGGAGTAGTTAAAAGGAACAGAAGTATTAGTTTCTGTTAGACCTGAGTTTGAATCCTGATGATGACTTTTGCTAGCATATTTTTAGTCTCTCTGAGCCTGTCTTCTCATCTGTAAAATGCATATACAGGTACCTGCTTCATGGAATTGTTAAGAATATAAAATAACATGCTACGTGTGAAGCCCCTGACACAATGCTAGGACATAGAGCAGTAAGCTTTAAATGTTAGTTCCCTCAGTATCACAGCCTCAGTGTGATACAATAGACTCATCAGGTAAATCAAGGTTAGAAAGAACTAAGGATCAAAAGTCCATAATTATCTCAAGCATTTGGCTGTGGAGTTGATCATCCATGTTCCCTTCATCTTTTGCTATAGCTTGGGGAACAAATGGAAGGAAAGGTAGACATTCATGGGATGAGATTGGCGTTGCTTGGCCTTGACAGCTAGAATCAGGAAGGAGTCTCTAATAGAACTTTAGAAGGCATTTCACAGGCATAGCACAAGTGGCCTACACAAAGCCAGTTCCATCTTCTTTCTGCTGCAGGATGCAGCACCCAGCATAACATTCGGTATGAAGTAGACACGTGGTGAACTATTACTATAGTGCAAGTGTAAATGAATTGACAGATGCCACATAGTTCATATTAAAAACAGAAATGTATTCCCAAAAATTGAGAGGCAGTTGAATTTTTTGTCACTTGGCTAACATCTTCATTTCTCTGAGAGTTCAATATTTAAACAAAACTTGGCAAAGAGTCCTTTTATTATGTGAATATCTCCTTAGTGATGTGTCTAACTGATCCTTAGTTCAGGCCTTTTGTGATTAAAACATTCGTCGTCACAGAGACTCGAGCCAAAGTTGTTAGTTCTTTCTCAGGAAAAGAAATAACCATTATTCAAAAGCAGCAATAGGCTTTTGATGTTTCTATATCATCCAGCCCAGGTCGTCAGGACTGGAGAGCAGCGATGAATTAAGGGAGAAGCTCCAGCCAAGAATCAAGTGTTCATTTTGTTGCCCACCCCCTGGATCATATCCCTTGACAATCTGCCGGCAATGGCAGGCTCCTGCTTAGTCTCTGGTGCAGCTGAAGATTACCCTAATGCCTGATGTGACAGCACAGTGGGGCCTCAGTGTCTGGGAACCACTGAGAATTACTTGTGGATCACTCTCTTCAATATCTCCTTGATTGCTTGGCCCAGCCAGGGAATTCTACTCTACAGTTAACAGGAAGAAAAGAAGTTGTTAAATATTGTGGACTTACCTATTATGGCCCTCAGATAAGCCATTCATATTTGGCATCTCAAAGTGGAGAAGAAAAAGCCTGCAGCCAAGGGCATTTGTCTTCCCATGTTTTTGAAGAGAAATGTGAGCAAATGTGTCAACGAGGTACCAGAGTCCCTAGAAACTACCTGTGGGCAGTAGCTGTCAAGGCACATGGGATGGCTGCTGGCTTTATTTGTTTTCCAGAAATAGTGTAAAGTCCCAGAGCTCATCTTCAGTTCTGATTTAAATCTGCTCCTCTCCTTATGTAAGCTCTCCCTATGTAAGTTTGGCAAACCCTGAACTTCTCTGAGACTATCTCCCCATCTAGAAGGTGATGTGGGAAAAATAATAATACCTGCTTTGTAAGGTTATCAGAATTAAGTGACATAATGCACATAAAGTGCTTAGGATGTTCCTGGTAGAGAATTAAATGCTGAAAAAATTTTAGCATAATTTCCCTTTTCAAAGTGATATAAAAAGGAAAAGCCCCTGATTTATTACAGCTTTTACTGCTTGATTACATAGGAGAATTTTGCCTTCAGTACCTTTGCACATTTATTTACCAGCTGAAGAAAAAATGGAGAGACACTATTGATCATGTCACAGTGCCAGTGATCTCAGAAAAGAAATAATTTTTTACATCCATTAGAATATCAGTTGATCAAAATTTGAATACCAAGTAAGAGTGATACATTCCATTTTTTAAATAAGGTGGTAATTCCAAAGCTTAAAATACAGTAATAATTATATTAACTAGCATTTATTACTTATTCTGGGCCAAGCAATATGCTAGGTCTTTTATTATATTTTTTCTAATCCTCACAGCAGTCCTGGTTAACCATCATTATTATTATCCCTATTTTCAAATGAGGAAACTGAGATAAATTTCTTCTTTCAAAGTCACCCTCATAGTAAGTGGTTGATCCAGGTTTAGAATCCAGACTTGCCTAACTACAAAGCTACAGAGTTTTTTAAGCTGCATTTGATGAAATTATAACCTTTCCTCTCTCTAAAAACATAATAACTTAAAAGCAAGATGAAAGTAGTGTCTATAATTCCTTGTTTTCTGGAAATGGTAAAGATTAAATTGGGATAAAGTATTTCTTTTCAAGTTGAAAAATTTAGGCCCACTTTTTCATATATGTACCTATTTAAAGTACAGATGTACTTGTGAAGATACCTTTATGATTAACTTGAAAAAATTTACTGCCTTCCCTTGTAATACCCCAGCTCCATTTACAAATACATCTAAAGAGGTGGAAGAAAGCAGGTTGATGTGGGGTATTTTATCTTTTCCTTCCTTCCTTCCTTCCCTCCCTCCCCCCCTCCCTCCCTCCTTCCTTCCTTCCTTCCCTCCTTCCCTCCCTCCTTTCTCGTTTCTTTCTTTCTTTCTTTCTTTTCTTTCTTTCTTTTCTTTCTTTCTTTTCTTCTTTCTTCCCTTCCTTCCTTCCTTCCTTCTCTCCTTCTTCTTTCTCTCTCTCTCTTTCTTTCTTTCTTTTCCCAGAGGACAGGGGTAACAAAGGCAGAGGTTTACATTTACTAGAAATTGGAGCCAATGTCACAGGAGGTGCAGAACATCTGCCATGGCCTTGTGCTCTTGAAATATTATGCCATATAATGTTCTTAGATGGGGCTCAGAGAGAACATGCTGTGGTTGATTAGTGATGTCTGCATAGGTGCAAGACTAAAGAATGTGTATCATACAATAGCCATTCACGCTCTTCACTGTACTGAAAGGATAATTATTGACAGCCCAAGGAAAAGGCCAGGCATGTGTACATTGGTTTTCTGAAGTCTAATGACTACCAGGGCTGATAAAGCTATCTGGTCATGATCAGGAAGTATGCTAAAACCAAACCAAAATGTTACCTTCTTATCAAAACCCTGATGGTGAGTCTTGAAATCAGAGTGCCCAGCCCTTGGGGCTACTCAAGGTGGGTGTATGAAAATAGAAGACGGTCCAGGGTATGGTCTCTAAGATGATTAAGAAATTGAAAAGTAGGGGTTCCTGGTTGGACTAACTTGAATCCTTCAGGAAGAGGGGGAAAAGTGAACATCTGTAAAATCATAAAGGGAAGATGGGCAAATATGGTTGGGTATTTTCCCCGACTAAATCCTGATATTTAAGAATACCTTTCGAAGTTTGAGAAGGTTCAGTGATAGACCAGTAAAAGAAAGGAAGAAATAGTTTATGTATGTTTGGAAACTTAAAAACTTGTTACTTTCAGTGTGGTATAGACTACAAATAATAGACAACAGGATGAATAAGGTAATAAAGATCTGGACTACAGTCTCTCAACCTATTGAGAGAGTTGATATATATTTGGTGGCACGTTCTTGACTGTTGAGCTTGGTGTCAAATACCCTTAAGCTTCAAGATGCAGTGGGAAGGCTAGACATAAGGACTGGCCCTGCTGCTTTCCAGTTGTGTCATGCAGGGCAGTAGTTCTCAAAGTGGGTCCTAGACCAGCAGCATCAGGATCCCTTGGGAACTTATTAGAAATGCAATTATAGGCTTCACCCTATATTTAGTGAATCAAAAATTCTGGAAGTGGCCCAGAAATCTGTGTTTTAAAGCTCTGTAGGTAATTCTGATTCAAGCTAGAGTTTGAGACCCACTTGTCTGGGGCGAGCAAATTCTGCCTGAGCCTTATTTTTCAGATATATAAAATAATGATTCTAACACTTATCCTACAGGGCTGTTAATTTGAAAAAAAGTATTTACTTGAGACATTGTGATTATGGTAGCAGATGAGACAGGCCCAGACCTCATGGAACTTACATTTCAGTCAGGAAAACAGGCCCCATGCCAAATGGTGCAATGAAATGCTAACATGGAGAACTAGCACATAAGTGTTGAGAGAGCCCAAAGTCAAACTGGGCTGGCAAAGCAACAATATAATATTATAACAAGAGCCAGAAGCCACTGCCACCTTAGGCTTGCATGAGGGAAGCCAGAGAGGGTGTTACCAGGGCTCAGGAGCCAGGGGCAAAGAGGGGAGGTCCCTTGGAGCCAAGGTGAATAGCAGTGCTGCCTGACCCCAAAGGGCAGGGTGGGAGGTAGAGATACCTGGCTGTCTGCTTCCCTCCTCCAGTCTCCTGCCAGTGCTTCCCGCTGTCTTCGGCAAGGGAGCCTGGGAAACACGTTTTGCTGAGGAAAGGTAGAGAATGGATCTGAGAGCAAATAGGCAAATAACTGGCTTATGGAGAAAACAGATAAAACGCAAATAAATATATGACATAATGTCAGATAAGGATAAGTTCTATGAAGACAATTAAAGTAGGAAAACGGAATTAGGATGCTGTAAGATTTAAATAAGACAGATGTACAACAGTCAGTGCTCCTCAAATTTGCTTTGGTTTCAGAACCCCTTCATATTCTTAAAAATTACTGAAAATCTTGATCTTTTGTGTATGTGGGTCATATCTAGCAACAGCTAACAATATTAGAAATTAAAACTAGGAAAATTTAAAAATATTTATTAATTAATTGAGAAAGTAATAAGCCCATTACATGCTAACAAATAATTTTTTATGAAAAATAACTACATCTCCCAAAACAAAAAAATTTTTGAGTAAAGAGAGTAATATTGTTTTACTCTTCACAAATCTCTTTAACGTCTGGTTTAACAGAAGACAACTGGACTCATATCCGCTTCTGCATTTTCAGTCTATTGTGGTTTATTGTTTTGATTCATGTCAGGGCTGACAGGAGTATGTGGTTGGAAAGGGGAGGATTTTGTGTACCTTTGAAAGGGTCCTTAGGGATCCGTACAACACTTTGAGAATGCTGCTGGGATGGGGAGGGAGTCATTTGTACCTAGTAGGCACTAGACTATGTTGGTTGAAACAAGACAAGTGACAATTGCATTACAAATTTCACAATATAGTAGTCCCCCTTTATCTATGGTTCTGATTTCCTCGGTTTCAGTCACCTGTGGTCAACTGTGGTCTGAAAATATTAAATGGAAAATTCCAGAAATAAATGATTCATAAGTTTTAAATTGCACACTGTTCTGAGTAGCATGATGAAATCTTGCTCTGTCCCACCTGGGACAAGAACCTTCCCTTTGTCCAGCATACCCACACTATAGACTCTACCTGCCCATTACTCATTTAGTAGATATCTGGGTTATCAGTTAACCTTTGCAGTATCACAGAGCTTATGTTCAAGGAACCCTTATTTTACTTAATGATGGCTCCAAAGTGCAAGAGTAGTGATGCCAGCAATTCAGATATGCCAAAGAGAGGCCATAAAGTTCTTCCTTTAAGTGAAAAGGTGAACATAAGGACTTAAGGAAAGAAAAAAATTGTATGCTAAAGTTGCACAGATCTATGGTATGAATCTTCTGTCTGTGAAATTGTGAAGTAAAAAGAAATTTATTACTTTTCTTGTTATTAATTTTCTTGTTGCCTCTCAAACTGCAAAAGTTATGGCCACAGTGCATGGTAAGTGCTTAGTTAAGGTAGAAAAGACATTACATTTGTTGGTGGAAGTCATGAATCAGGCCACACAGCAGGAGGTGAGTGGCCGGTAATGGAGCATTACTGCCTGATCTCAGCCTCCTGTCAGGTCAGCAGCGGTGTTAGGTTCTCATGGGAGCACGGACCCTATTGTGAACTGCACATGTGAGGGATCTAGATTGCCCATTCCTTATGAGAATCTAACTAATGCCTGATGATCTGAGGTGGGACAGTTTCATCCTGAAACCAACCCTAACCCTGCCGTGGAAAAATTGTCTTCCACGAAACTGATGATTGGTGCCAAAAAGGTTGAGGACTGCTGCTTTATGGTATTTACCCATCAGTACCGATGGCATTTCACATCAGTATTCATAGTCATGTGGTCTCCTTATCACAGACTTTTTGGGAGCACCAAAGGAAAGATGCTAATTGGTCTTTAAAAAAAAAAAAAAGAATCTTCTGATTTCCTTAGCACTATGTTCACCCTAACCTAATGAGCTAATTCAGACTAGATGCATAACTGGTGGGACTTGATACACACATAGAAAATATTTTAAAATTGAATGAATATTTTATAATTCTTATGCCATACATTAGAGAGTGGTGGACCACCACCATTTATTCACCTTGCAAATTTTATGCAACAAATATTCAGGATCAGGAGAGCTTTCTATAATATCTGGGTCAGAGTAGTCATGAATTTCTCCCCATCATCGATTGATATGTATTCTTATAGAGTGCCAAACATCAGCCAAGCCCCAAGTAATACAGTAAGGTAGCTATTATGGAAAAAATAAATGAATGAATCATTTAGAAAGTATTTGTTCTTCAGAATTATTATCTATGACTCTGCTCTTTCCATCTACATAGATAATTGAATTCAGCCTTAACTGAGCCCCATGACAAGGGCACTGTGATGTAGTTGAACATCAGTCAGCATTAAAGAGACATGGCCACATTGCTTCAACCTGCAGATAGGCAGATATGAGTTGCCCACTGTGGACAGACTCATTTCTGAATGGGATTTATAGAACATCTTATGCTACATGAAATGTGTTTTACTGCTAGGGTGAGAGAGTAATCTCACACCTGTCTTGCTAACCAGGTTTTGTCATATCTAGATTTCGTTTTAGGCAGTTACTGTAATAATGATGTCTACTATTTTCTCTCTACTGTAGGCCAGTTAGGTGCTTTACACTGCTACCTTACCTCTCACAACAGCCTTACCCCACACCACCGGCCCCGCCCCCTAAGCATGACAGGCAAAACAGCCTTTTGCCTGTTTTCCCGATGAGGGAACTGAGCCTCGGAGAGGTTACAAATGTTGCATACGTCACAGCTTATAAAGGTCCATAGTAGGTCTTTATGGCTCCATTCCATTTTTTTCTATGCCAGAGACATCTGTGATAGGAGCATTCTGGGCACATATATGCATGCCTTTGCATAAAACACAAACATGAATATATTCAAAGACAGCATGAGAGGGGGAAAAAGTAAAAGGATAATTTGAAGAACCAGAAGGTTTTGCTTCTCTGTGACACCAAAGCATGAGGTCCCTGCAGAAGAAATCCTGCATGGATGAAATAAAGAGATTTCAAGTCATGGCTTTGCTACTTTCTCACTGTGTCTTGAATACTTGGAATTTGACTCATGGTCTGCTGAAACTAAAAAGATTTGTGCCAATGGTAAAAACCTCCCATAATAAGGTAAGACAGATGAGATGGTTCAATAATTTGTGTTTATGGTGAATGTTGAGTGTGTATATGTATGTGTGTATGTATGTATGGTATGTCTTTTAAAGATAAAAGTCTCACTGGCTAGGAAGAGAAGGAGGAAAAAAATAAATGAGTATTAGAGTATGACAACTAGCCTTGTAGTTTCACAATTAAGAAATGAGCAGACCAATATAATTCAATGTCTGTAACATTTAATTTTCAGTCCAGTATATAAAGGTGGACTCTGTTTGCCTTTCTTCTTTACTCCTCAGTCTGTTAACCTTATTTCCTCCCCTGCAACCTCAGGAAACCTAGGTCTTCAGGTTGCTGTAAGGTCTTAATAGGATAATGCATGGGACTTTGCATGTAGAAAATGTTCAATAAATATTCACTAATATTATTGCTAATAATATTGTGAGTACCGTATTTCTGCAAAGGGAGCTGTTGTGTTTTTCTCCCATATTAGAAGCTACACATATCAATAAACCATTGAGGCTCCCAGAAGTAAAGACCCCAGAGGCCCTAAGTCGCTTTCAACAGATAAGGTCAGTGGTAGGTTCCTGGACTTGCTGCTGAGGTGGACTTTTCGGCCATGGTTTCTCAGTCACCTCTCAAAGAGTTGACACTTTGGGGCCCATGAAGTTTTTTAGCCCTAAAACATGTTGACTCTTTAAATAGCTGTGGAATCTGGCTCCCCTTATCAGTCTACAACGACTCACGGGGCTGATTGGACTTCATGTTATTTCAGGTGCCGCAAGTGTACGTTTCATCTCTTGCAGCTCCTTGTCCTCCCAACGGTGCTATCCAGCAGCTGCCCTTTGAGGAATGTCCTTTAACAAATATGACCAAAACTGGAGCTCAGGTTTTTCACATAACGTATTGTAGCCTTTATAGCAAATTGGCAAGGAGACATTATCAAAGTGAACTGTTAAAATTACCCAATAAATAGACCTACAAGGTCTTCTTGCCCCAGCACTTTGCCCATCTGCTAGGTCTTCTTCAGGCACCTGCCTCATGCTCTTGGCTGTATCAGGGGTCCTGAGCCTCCTTCAACTGAAGGAGACCTCCTACCACCAATTCAGCAGTAGCAGTTCTGAAGCCTGTCACAATCTCAGACTGGGCACAGTGCTTTCAACAAGGAGCAAGTAAGAGCTCCCAGACCCGGGTAGGAACAGGGCTTTGAATCCAGTTACCTTCTGGCTGCTAGTGCCCTGAATTTACTGTTAGAGCTTTCTCTAAGGTTAACTCTCTGCTCCTTTGCTCATGCTGAAGCAGTAGTATACGGTAGGGTGACGATGACCTTCCTTAAAAGATTTATCAGTGCTCTTGGCTATTTATAGTTACTGTTACTGTCATCTGTGAATCCAGCTTCTAAAAGGTAAACTGGTTCGTACCACAATGTCTTCGTGGTGTTACTAAATATGAGAAGGAAAAATGCATACTGGCATATTTGCATGGGAAGCCTTAACAAGAGGCCCCTTTTCATCTAGTCCAGCAGTCTTTCTCCTTAATTTGAGAAATAGCAATGTGGTTTCTATGCTTTCATAGCTTTTGGGTGTGTCTTTGTTTTGAATAGGATTTAGCAAAGTCATTATCTCATGCTTTAAGAAGAAGTTTCCAGCCTAAAAACACATCAGTACATTTTTTAACTGACATGATAAAAAACTGAAGCCCTCTTTCCTTGGAGATAAGCCCTGTCAAATATAAGGCAGGCAGATGTGTCCCTGTGGATGACTCTCGCTTCTATTGTATAGCTCACTGCTCATAAATAATGAATTTGACAAATGTAAAATGCATCAGTGAGTTTCAAAAGGCAGGGCTCTGGTGACAGTGTTGCACACTTTGTAGCAGTTGAAGGGAGACGTTTATCAGATGTTCCCCTTTTGGATTTTTTTAACGTCCATCAGCTAGATTATATTCATCATATTCATCAATGACTAGTAATAAATGGATTGCATAGAAATAAATAAATGTGATAACAGAGCTATGGCCCCTTGATTAGCACAGTGTCCAATAAAGATAAGAAAGTTGTCATTAGTAGGACTTGAAAATTACCAAAAAGGACTAAATTCAATGAATATCTTTATAATTAAAAAATAGTCCCAAATAGGTCAGAGTTGTGAACATTAGAACTATTTTACTTTTTCCTATAGTGGTCTCTGAGATTCTAAGAGGTCTTAATGCCAAGAGGGGCACAACTGTAGCCCATTCCCCACAGAGCAAATAATTTATTTTCTTAAAAAACATAGATCATATTAACTATCTACTTTCTAAAGCGCAATATCTTCCCACTACAACCAGAATAAAATCTTAAATCCTTACCTTGGCCCACTGGACCCTTTGTGAGGAGGCCCCTGGCTACTTCTCCCATCTCCTCTTGCAGCATTTCCCCTTGCCTGCTGGACTTCAGCCACCCTAGGCATTTTTATGCTTCTCAAAACACACTGCCCCCACCCCCAGCTCTTCCCCCCACTCCCTTTCCCCGAGCCCTTGCGCGTTCTGTTCCTTGTGTCTGGAAAGCTTGGCCCTGGATTTTTGCGTAGCTGGCTGCTCTTTCTTCATGTTCAGATCCCCGCTCAAATTTCTCCTTCCTTTGGGAGGACTCCTCTAACCATCCAATATAATGTGACCTAGATCCCTTCTGCTTCTGTTAGATAACCTGCCTAATTTCCTTAATATTATTTTCACTCTGAAGTTGTTTCTCATGTATATTTATTCATTTATATTAATCATAACAGAGATAAGAAGATCAATAATTCCTTACTAAAAAGTCAAATAAAATGCAAATCATCATAACAAGTCTGAAGCGTTACCATTTTCTGTGGACACAATTGCCTGCAAGCAGTTGTCTAATTCAATTTGTATTTACTTACTATGTACCCAATAGTACAGTAGTAACTTCGGGAGGCCAATCAGACAGTCAGCAAATATTTGTTGACTGTGTCACACATGCCAGACAGTGAGCTAATATGCTAAACACTGGAACACAGTGGCAAACAAAACATGCATCACCTTATCCTCATGAACTTAAAAGCAAATAGTGGAGTAAGACCTACAAAGGATGGAAGCTCCATGAGTGTAGGAATCTCTTCCACTCAGTGTTGCAACCCAGTACCTAGATAGTGCCAGGCACATGCAAGTGCTTTGTATAAGTTGATGAATGAACAAGTGAAAGAAATAATTACAAGTGTGAAAAGTTTAACAGAGGAAAATGCAGTGTGCCAATATACAAAGTACAAGCTCACATACAAATATTACCAAACATACACAAAGTCTCTAATAGGAGCCCCTTAGAAATGATATTTTAGGTGAGACCAGAAGGGTAAATGGGATTCAGCAAGGTAGAAAGGATAGGATGGTGGTACGGGGTCCGGGCAGCAGGGTAGAACAACAGCTACAAAGGTCCTGACATGAGAAAATTGAGGCATCCCTGAAGGACTAAAAGAAGGAAAGTGTGAGTACTGTGCAATGAATGAGGCTGGAGTGACATGTGAGGAAGTCACAGAGGGAGCAGGGCCTTGGAAGTCTTAGAAAGAACTCTGGTCTTGGCTGGGCATGGTGGCTCACACCTTTAATCCCAGCACTTTGGGAGGCCAAGGCAGGTGGATCACTTGAGGTCAGGAGTTCAAGACCAGCCTGGCCAACATGGTGAAACCCTGTCTCTACTAAAAAATACAAAAATTAGCTGGGTGTGGTAGTGGGTGCCTGTAATCTCAGCTACTGGGGAGGCTGAGGCAGGAGAATCACTTGAACTCAGGAGGTGGAGGTGGCAGTGTGTCGAGATAGCGCCACTGCACTCCAGCCTGGGAGATAAGAGTGAAACTCCATCTCAAAAATAAATAAATAAATAAACAAACAAATAAATAAAAGAACTCTGATCTTTATTCTATGGTTATAGGAAGGTTCTGAAGGCAGATGAGTGACACGTTAAGACTTGAATGTTAAAAGAATTGCTCTGGCCACAGATTGGGGAGGGGCAAGGATGGATGCCCAGTGTCACGGAGGAAAAAATGATTTTTCTCTCTACTTTTCATAGCTCTTAAATGGAACTTCCCGAGAAAACACACACATACACACACACACACACACACACACACGAAAACAAAAGAAGTTTATAAACATGTATACTTCATGTACACATGGGGAAAACCCCAGAGAAATGAATACATTTCTCCAGCAGAGCTCAAAGAAAAATAGTTTAAACCTCAGGTTTGTGCCATAGTTTGCTGAAACAAATTAAAAAAGGAGTGTGGGGAAACTCTGGTTATGGGAAAATGGCCAGGAAAAGAGAAAACAAAGGTAAGATTATGCAGATTTTAGTCCAGGCCTTCCCTCCCTCCTCATTTAGCCATCCCTTTCTCCCTGGTGGGGAGAGAGAGAGAGAGAGAGAACACCTTACAAATGGTATTTTCCTTTAGATATACATTCTCTTTGTACATCTTTGTACTCTTTGAAAAGAGTGACTTTTCAGAGCTCTGCCTGTGTCTACAGTTTTTCAAAATAATCAGTTTGAAATAGTCAACATGCCAAGAGGCATATTTTAGAGTGGTGTATTATGTTCTCCTACAGTCGTTTTGGGGTGGTTTGTCCTGAGCCCCAACACCAACTGAGAGCCCTTTGCAATGGCCCAGATAAGAGATGATGAGAGCCTCAACTCAAGTGTGGAAAGAGTTGGGTTGATTGGAGAGGTTTAGGAGGACAAGTTGAGGAAATGTGTGAGGGGTAGAGCGGGGAGCAGGAGGAGTAAGGATAAGCCCTAAATTTCCGGCTTGAGCAAGGGAGTAGAGCCATTTACTGAGATTGAGAATCTTGGAGGAGGAGTTCCTAAGAGTGGGAAGTTTGGATGAATTGGGTTTGAGGTGCCTCTGAGATATCCAAGTAGGTATATGGACCAAGCAGGTGGATATATAGGCCTGGTATTCAGAAAAAAGGTGTTGGTTGGGCCGTATAAATGGCAGCTGAAGTCATGGGTGTGGCAGAGAGCACTTGTGGAGTTAAAGCACAGAAAAGGCCTAGGACAGAGCTTTGAGGCACACCACATTTAATGGTGGGTAGAGAAAGGGAAATTGTTGGTAAAGGGGTTTGAGGAGAAGTCAGAGAGTTAAGAGAACACCCAGTGGAGAGTGGTGTTCATGAGCAGAGGAAAAAGATGCTGCCAAGAGGAGGGTGTTGAAAGCTTAAGTAAGACAAGGACAGGAAAGACAAGTATATTATAGGTCAACACAAGAGGGTCAGCAGACAGCCCAGATGAGCAAAAACACTTGTAAGGCAGCATTTGTCCTCCCAGGGATATTCTAGTCTACATCAGTATCTAATCAACATCTCTGATTCCAAATTACAAAGCCAGGAATGTCAGTCTGCAGGAGAAGTAGTAAGAAGACACAAGGCTACCATGCATCTTCAGAGAGGGTGAGCAAATACCCTGAGCCTGGATTTTTTAGTTCTATTTCCATTCCCTCATGATGCTGGGCTCCACATCGTGCTCTTGTTTCCTTTTATCAAGTTGCTTATGTTTGCTTCTGTTGGCTCAAGTGGTTTCTCTTTTCTTCGACCAAAAGAGCCTTGATTTAGCCAAGAACTCTTTGACTCGCAAGGAGAAGGCTGCTTGACCTCTGCAGGCTCTGTAAAGGTCACTCTTGGCAGTGATTCAGTAGTTTAGCAGGTTTATTGCTATAGCCTGCAACTCCTAAGCCATAAATTAAGAATCCCATGCACCTTCAATATGCATGGAAAGGCTTCATTCTCATCTATAAATCACAGGAATTCTAAAGGCCTTGACAATTCACAGTGCAACCTCCCTTAGCTGTTTCTCTTCCAGGAATTTTTTCAGATTTGATTAACTGGAGGGTGGAGATGGAGCTTTGTAGGCTCATTTGATATCCTTGGCCCCATGAAGAAGGCAGATAATTCTCTTTTTAAGGTAGAAGGTTGGTTTATCTCAAAGATTTTTTTGCATTTCTGATTTCTGTGACAGTAAATGAAGTTTGCACCCTCAAATCTACTAAACATCTGACATCAATTTCACCTCTATGTGGCTTAATTCATGGCTGCTTCTCAGTTTAAAATCATCTTACTGCTTAAGATGGGTGAAGGTAATAGCTATAGCATGGTGTAGACATAGGTGGAAAATGTGTTTGGAGCTAGAAAAGGGGAGATAGGGACTGGAGTAATATCTGATTTAAAATTATTATATTAAAGTATAATAAAAAATATAAAAATCATTACTATCATACACAAATGAGATAATGTTTACAAAGCCCTTAATTTAATATCTCTTTTTGAGCTGGCACTAAATTTATATCAAATATGTATCTACATATTTGAATTAAAAAAGTCATGCTGCAAAAAAAAAAATCAGCAAATCTCATTTAGAAAAAAAAATAGTTCCTGAAATAAAGATATTGATTTTCTTAAAGAAAAGATAACATTCTCAAGAGAAAAGGGTATTACTGAATCTATTTTCTAACATCAGTCTGTCTCCAGGATGAATAGAGAATTCCGTGTAATTGGGGAATATTTTTGTGCTTTTAGCAAAGATGGAAAACAGCTTCCTTTCTCCTCTTCCTTTCTTGTCATCCTTGGAGCCTTCCTTTAATGCCCTATTTTTCTGTTCAAGAGGGTATGAAATTAAGCAGGTGGAGTAAGAACTTCCTGGTTATGCGTTAACAGTGATTAAAATGCATAGCCCGGAATGGAATCCCACCATTATTTCAAAGTCAGAACCTCTGCATTTTTCCAGTACTATTTTTGGGCAGGAAACGATGAGACTAGACGACTTCCAGGGTCCTCTCAAATACTAACATTCTATTATGGAAAAGGATTGTCAATGACAGTACCTGTTCTGAGGGAAGATAAGGATCAGCGGTGTGCAACCCTGGCAGAGATGCAGTTCCATTCAAAAGAGACTTGCGGAAAACCTAACATGTGCTGGGCATGAGATAAGGCATTGCAGGGCATAGAAAGAAAAGCAAAAAGTACTTCCTGTCCTTGAGGTTACTATCTCAAAATGAAAAGAGACTACTGAAAATAAAAGCTTTACTACTATGACAATACTAAATAGAACTTTTACATTTGCAGATTATTCCAGTATCTCAAATGGCAATAACCCTGTGATTGAGTTATTACTGCCTCTACAACACAGGGAAAGAAATTCAGCACATACAGAAAAAAAAAGAAATCTTACAGAATTGTAAAAGAAGAGGGAGCTTCTATCTGGTTGAATGATCAAAATAGGTTTTATGGAAATGACTGGAAGTGAAACCTTGGATCTACTACTCTTTTCTTTGACCATTTTAATAATAGATAGCCTTCCTCCCTTTAATTAAATTTTTATTTAGCAGTGCAAGTTTCTGGTTTATTTTTCTGAAAATGGTAGTTGATCGTCTGATGTCTTTTGCTTTTGTGAAGCATGCTGCCTAATGGATGTTGGATTGTTTCTAAAGTTACTTTTCTTCCCAGGCCAATATTCATTTATTCCAGCATATGCTAGAGGTGTTGGGGGAGTTTGTAACATGCTTTGGGTCTCTTGCTACACAGAGTTGTGTTTATCCGTCATGTTGATCAGTCGTATACAGTTTTTAATGGGAAAAACATGACTTTACTGACCTTTTCTGAACAAATAAATTTACTTAAGTCTGCTTGGTGTCATTTGGAAAAGAATGTTCTTTCTCTTCTGTGGGACTGCCTCCAGTGTTTTGCATTTCAGAATCCCAGAAGTTCCCAGCTTCACACACCCCCAATCACCTGACTCCACAACTTTAAAAGCAGACTGGAAGGGGACCTGAAAGAAGATAGAGTGGAGGCACAGAGTTCTGTGGCTATCAGTCATCGGTGTTGTACTTTGGTCTCAAGGAATATTTACATCACTGGTCCTCATGTTATCTCCATAGTAGTTGATTCTTGTTGCCACTTAAGGTCAAGCTCTCCTTCCCAAGAAAGGCTTTGTCTTTCTAGAAGATGCCTAAGGCTCTCCTTTTTATGGAATTGGACTCCCTCTGAATCTTGTGAAGAAATATCCAAGAAGATTCATCTGTCTCCTTCCCTGTCTCCATTTTTTTCGTGACTCTCCTTTCAAATATGGTAATTAAGTCGCTAGGCCTGTTTGGAAGGAGATCAGGAGTTAGCTTTAACAACTAAAATAAAACCACATGTTACATCTCTAGTTAAGTGAGGAATATGTTTGTTTAACTTTTGTTTCTTTGGATACAATTCATGAGGCTTATTTATTTTTAAATTGTAGGGTGATCTAGCTTCTCCTTCTTTGAGAATATAAAGAATACTGTTTCAAGGGTAGAAAATCATTTTTAAAATGAAAATTTATGTTTAAAATAATTGAATTTTTCCCAACACAGAAGGCATTTTTTCTAACTCTGCGCAAAATCGCAGTCATTTACAAGTGGAGGAACCTGTTTTAAAAAATGTCTAAATTAGCATTGGCCAAATTCTTGGGGCTTTAAAGTCTCAGGTGAAATCTGATCTTTGACTGGGATTTTTTTTTTTTTTTTTTTCCAAGCAGGCAGGATGGCAGCTTAACAAACTGTGGAACAGAATCCCATGTGGTTAATGATCTTAACGGGAGGGTTCAGAAGGTTAATGTTATGGTGGTAAGAACCAGGAGTTGTTGCACCTACTTTCACAGAAAATACTTTAAAATAACCACCAATAAAATCCTCACTAAGAAGCAAGATGAGTGGCCAAATGAGCTTTTGTGTTTCACGATGACCTGTTTTAGGAATTTTTCATCTCCTTTGAATTCCGCCTGGACGAATTCTTCTTTTACCTTGGCTTTAACTTTTCAGTTAACTATAAAAAATATGGTGTGATGTTATTGATGCAGACACACTATTTTAGTGGCTTCAAACCTTTTTATATTTTTCAAAGAAAAAAAAGACTTAGAACCTTAAATGACATAAGTAAAATTGGTTCTGCGTTGGCTGCAGTAGCGGGTGAAAGGCTCAGAGTCCGCACTCCTACCCTCCCCGCCTGGTCCTCCAAGGTGAGGTAGCTTCCTTTGCTCAGGAAGCAGAACCCTAAAGCTTTGAGGAGCACAATTTGAAAACCATGGCTCCATAGCACTTGCCATTTATGATTGGGGCCTGCTTTCCTCTTTGTGGGAGTCAGAAATGAATCAAAGACCATGAGAGGCTGCCTGAGACCACCATCCCTGCAGCACAGGAAAGAAAAGCCTGGGGCTCAGTTGCCAATCCCTTGTGGCCTCAGCAGTTCTTCTAAGCTTCCCTAATTGTACTAAAAAGGTGTGCCTGGCAGAAGATGTGGACAATGAAAGTACCAGGTCAAGGAGTAGCGATGTCACCTTAAATCCAGAGAGGTTGATCAGACAGGGTGAAATGTTTAAGCAACAGCTCTGGGAAGCCCTTAGAAGGCAAGTGGCACCCTCAGCAGACCATCAGGGAACTCTGTTGGAGCAAAGGGCCTCCATAGAACTTCGTTGCATTCACTCCTTAGCTGCAGACACTGATCTGGCTGCCTCAGACACTAATTTAGGTCTTCTAACCCTCAGCACATCCTTGCTCCTCCTTTCTGATACCTAGTTTCAGAGTAACCATTAGAGACATCATCTGTGCTTTTACCTGGTGATAGTGCTTATCCTTTGAGGGGCAACCTTGAAACTCAGTATTATGGAACTTCCAGGTTCATGACCTTGAATGTTAACTTTGAAACTGGGTAATCTTCCACCAGCACCACTGGTGGGCTGGCCCAAGCTTTCCGTCTATGCAACAGCCACAGCATCTATCTGAGTACTCCTTTTCCCAGATTCTCAGTCTCCAGTGCCCAGCCCAGCTTCCTCCTCCTGCCACTAACTGACACAGTGAACTAAGACACACTAAGACAATGAGCCGTTGTCTTAGTTCTAGTTTCTCTGTTTCCTCTGTTTAATGGTTTTAGAATCTATTTTTCTCTTAGCTATTTCTCATTCTGAATTGCTCTGAGTGTGATTAGAATGTTTTTAGGATGGTTTTGTCCCCTTTCTTTTCCTTTCTATGACTTCTGAGATCAGATTTCAGCTGATGTCTGTGTGAGATACTATTGCTCATTCTGCATATACTACCTCCCTGATGGAGATATTTCCAAATATCACACTTTTCCATGTGGGACTGTGCAGCTGGCTGGTTTGTTTTGATGGCCATATTTTATTGGGCTTTCCAAGTGGTTCATCTTAGAGCATTATTGAGAGCTGTAAAGCCAACCAAGACCTGTTAGTTGAAGTGGGTGTAATAGGGTGTTCCTGTGATTTATGAGAAGCTCTAGAAGTTTAACTCCAGGCCTTTCCCTTTATGTCATGTCATTTGTAGCATTGACCTAAAATCAGGGTGTCTCCTAAAGACTTATGGGGGTTACACATAAATTGAACCATTTTGAATTTCTAAAGTATGTATGAGTCAAGAACCAAAATTTGAGTGTGATCAGAATGTCATGTTTATTTTCCTTAGTTTAACATATCTGAGTGTAGTCCCTGTTCCACCAGGTGGTGGGAAAGCCAGCTTAGACATTATTCAGGCTTTGTACCCTTCCTCAGACTTTGGTAAAGCTTCCAGGACTTAACTCAGTGCCAAAATACAAAGCAACCCACCCAGTCCCTTATCCACATGGGTTACCATTGTTCCAGCCCACGTGGTCCCCTTGAGCATGCAGCATTTCTGCTAATCTTAGAGCACAGGCATCTTTGGCAGAGCAGGGAGCTGTGGCACCTGCCATCCAGCCATTTTAGATATGCCCTGCAGCCATCACCTTTGATGGGTTGCCGTCTTCCCTGGCAATAAGTCATATTCATAAATTATCCTAAAATACTTCCTTCTGTTTAGGCTTTGGACTGCAATGAATGGAAACTCAACATTTTTACTCTGTTTTACCTTTTGCCTCTGCCACGTCTTATTTCTCCACACAGAACAAACTCATCTCTTTCTAGACAACTCCTACTCATCCTTTGGGTCTCAGCTGTAATATCAGGGACTAAGTTAGAGGTACCCCTGTGAACACCCTGTCTCCCCAACCACTTTCTTACTACATTGTACTTCAGGCATGATTTGCATCAGGATTACCTGGGAAATTGTTAAAAATGCAGAACTTTGGCCTCTGCCTGAGATCATATTGCTGAAACAGATTCTGCATTTTAACAATTTCCCTAGGGTGATCTCTGTGCACATTCAAGTGTGAGAAGCACAGATATACTAGATCATGAGCTCCTTGATCACAAGGACATTATTTTTTCATCACCATGTCCCTTTTGATATGCCTAGTCCATAGCAGCCCCTCAGTAAATAGCTGCTGAATGCATGGATAGCCTGTAATAAACCTGTAGACCAAACATTCAGCTTGCAGTGGCTGCTGTTAGAGGAGGGATTGTGCCTAAAGTATGACCCGGGAGGTACTAAACTGGAACAAACTGGGGATAGAAGCAGGTTGGTCACCGCTCAGTGAAACCAGAAATATTGGGTTGGGTTCAGGCTAGGTAGCCAGGCCCACAGGTGTAACAACCAACTTAATAGGCAAGATAGGGCCAGGTGGGCTTGGTTGGAGGCACTACTGGAGAGCCTGACCTAGGAGGGAGGGAAGCAAAGACCTCACCAAAGAGGCAGAAGAGAGGATAAGGAAACCTCTGTGAGGGCTCCTGAAGGGCATGATGGGAAATAAATTTGAACAGGAAGACTGAAATTCCAAAGGCATTCATTTCCCACTCAGTATTGAAACACAGATTCCAACTAGATCAAAGACAAGGCAAAAAATATGAATAGAATCTTTATTGTTCTGCACATTCCTTTTTTTTATTTGAACTAGGGGAAGATGAGCCAAAAAAAAAACAATGGAGTAAATCCATCTCTTGAGTTTGTTAGAAAATCTGAGATTTATTAGTGCCTTCTATATACCTACTTATCCCAGAGGCATGACTACCCGGGCTGACATTAAGGCACTACTAGAGTAACCGGAGCAGAGAGGTGGTTGTATATGAAAAGCTTTTCCTTGTCCTTGCAGACATCTCTCTTCAAACCAGTCACTCTGAAAGAATGTTTGACGTTAGCCACATGGGAATTGTCTGGCAGGTGATGTGGTTCATGCCTGCTTGCATTTCTTTTTCCCTTGGAGGTAACCAGATGCTCTTTGGGAATGCTCGCACATTTGGGCTATATCAGTTCCTGAAGTTTCTCCTTTTGTTGAACATAAAGTCTATGGGTTGTACCAAGGAGGCTTAGCCCTGGCCTTCTGGTGGGTGGAAAAAAAAATGGAACTAGCACTGCTTTAGGACTGCATCAAGGTGCCCTGAACTCTGATGCAGGTAGGCAGGAAGTCAAGCCTTGGAGGCATTTTTCACTCCCTGCCCTGGAATTCTGGGATCTGCTTTCAGGAGAGCATGTAGCCCTTGCTCTGCCTTTGCTCATGGCAAACTTGGATGTTCTCTTCCTAAATTGGCACCTAGAATAATCCAGTGTGTGCTTGCAGATTCATCTTGCCTACACAAGCATGGGATTCTGCAAGAAAAATCAAGCGTCCCGCCCATTCCGTTACCCTCCATCTCTCAGTACTTGTCATGAACTCTGAGAACTTGCTTCTAAAGCACACGGGGGTGGAGGTGGGAGGCAGGGATTATTCTGACTGAAACCAGTCCTCCAAGTCTAGGCAGTAGGAGGCTGCAGAAAAGGAAATAGTGCAAGCCTGGGAAGTGAGTCTTAGGGGAACCTAGAGGATCTCCTTATTTTCCCCTTGGATTCTGAGTCGGGCGAGGGGGGACAGTGTCATGTATTATTCTTTGTTTTTTTTTTTAAATTTTATTGTTATTATACTTTAAGTTTTAGGGTACATGTGCACAATGTGAAGGTTTGTTACATACGTATACATGTGCCATGTTGGTGTGCTACACCCATTAACTCATCATTTAGCATTAGGTATATCTCCTAATGCTATCCCTCCCCGCTCCCCCCACCCTACAACAGTCCCTGGAGTGTGATGTTCCCCTTCCTGTGTCCATGTGTTCTCATTGTTCACTTCCCACCTATGAGTGAGAACATGCAGTGTTTGGTTTTTTGTCCTTGCGATACTTTGCTGAGAATGATGGTTTCCAGTTTCATCCATGTCCCTACAAAGGACATGAACTCATCATTTTTTATGGCTGCATAGTATTCCATGGTGTATATGTGCCACATTTTCTTAATCCAGTCTATCGTTGTTGGACATTTGGGGTGGTTCCAAGTTTTTGCTATTCTGAGATTAGATATCAGCTGAGCCTGGAATCCTTTGAAGAAGTAGCAGCTGCTTCTAGGCATGAAGTAGAGCTCTGACAGGCAATGGTCATGACGCTCTCGAGTCAGCTTCAGAAATCCCTGCAGGGGTAGCATTGTGTGCCCAAACAAAAGATTCACTTCACAGTAGCTTGGCATCTGCCTGGACCGCTGTGTGCACAAGCTCTGCCAATACACATGATATCTCAACTGATGCAGGCTTGAAAAACAGTGTACGTCCCCTAGACCTCTCCGTGCACCCCAACACTATACCTTCCTGTTCTGCTCATGCCAAGCAAAAATGAAAACAAAACAACAAAACATATAGCCTCTTTCCTTCCTAATTGGTGCTTGTAACTGAGAAAATTAGGTTTGAGTAACACTCAATGTACATGACTTTATTTATACCAAGTTAAACAAATTAAGAATGTGGGCTCTGGTATCAACACAGGATAGGTTGGAATCCCAGTTTTGCCACTTCCTGGCTTACTAAGTCTCTGTGTCCTCATAGGTAAAATGGGGATAAGAGTAGCACTTACCCCCTAAGATTTACTGAGAGGATGAAATGAAACCATATATTTAAAGGCTTAGCTATGGTAAGCACTTTGTAAATATTCAACTCCTCCTGCTTTTCCATAGAGAAACAGAGCACCCTCCTCCTTCTGCTGGGTGAATCAGGGCTATTTCATCTAACGTCTAATGGATAAGTCAGTTTCCAATCACTCTTCCTTCCTTACCTATGACTTTTCCAGTCCCTCGTTTTAGGCCCTTTGTGGTTAGATTGATGAAAAGATGGCAGAATGTATGCTTGAAATACATTGTTTGGAAATACCTTGGGGAGGGGGATGCTAGGAAAAGAGAAAGGAAGAGAAGGCTGACAAAAGAGCCTCATGCCTTCTAATGAATACACTGAACCCTTGACCCCTTTTAGACATAAGTCCACTGCATTGGACTTTGGGTTATAAATATAGGTCTACAATCCATTATTCTGAAGTCTAGAAAAAGCCTGAAAACCACAAGTGTTTTCATCTGCATGAGACTATTTGTATTCTTTCTTTATTTAACTTAGTATGAACGTTCATATGTTTCCCTGAAAAGGTATTAATGTGCTTGATTCCAAGGTGCTGCCCCAGGCTCTGCTGGGGGTGTTATGTAATGGGTAGTATATGTATCACAGCACCATTCTGAATTCTGAGAAATCCTGAATTTTAGAAACAGATTTGCCCCCAGTGACTTTGTTTTTGGTTTGTTTGTTTTTTTTTGGTTTTTTTTTTTTTTTTTGGTTTTTTTTGAGACGGTTTTGCTCTTGCTGCCCAGGCTGGAGTGCAATGGCGCGATCTCGGCTCACCGCAACCTCCGCCTCCCAGGTTCAAGCGATTCTCCCACCTCAGCCTCCCGAGTAGCTCGGATTGCAGGCATGCTCCACCATGCGCGGCTAATTTTGTATTTTTAGTACAGACAGGGTTTCTCCATGTTGGTCAGGCTGGTCTTGAACTCCTGACCTCAGGTGATCCGCCTGCCTCAGCCTCCCAAAGTGCTAGGATTACAAGCGTGAACCACCATGCCCGGCTGCCCCCAGTTACTTTGAATGAGGATTTTTCTGTAATAAAAACTAACTGGAGGTAGTTTAGTTTAAGCAAGCAAACAATAAATTATGGGTGGTGGAGAAAAATTTACTTCTAAGATTACAGGCATATTTCACAGAACCCTAGAGCAGAATGCAGCTGTCTTGGGAAGAGGCTGGAAGAGACCTGGAAGGTTGAGGACGGTTTCTGGAAGGTTTCTCTCTAGAGTTCTGGTTCTTATGACACAAGTATGGAACACGGATGGCTACCACTGATGCACCAACATAACTGTTGTGTTGTAATCTGTGGCAAATGGTAGGAACTTACTATGTATGAGTTGATTGGCAGATTGGCTTTCCAGTCTGGTATATTCTTTGCTTGGTGGCCAGTACAAATTGCATTATCCCATTAAGCTCACCATCAGCATTTGCCATTTGTAGAGTCTGAGCACCCACTGGGCTGGGCAGCAGTCATGTTGACTGAGTAGTCATGGGTCCCCATGCAGTTTATGATCGGCCCCCAGTGGTTCTTTCACTGGGTTTGGCAATAGCAAGAATCACTCAGAGTTCATCTTCCTCGCAGTTTGATTCATATAAGAACAGATGAGAAATGAAGTAAATGGGAGAAGGAAAGCAAAAAGCAATTGCTCTGAAATGAAACGCTCACTGGGAACCTGCCCTGTTCCTCTGTATTTCTTTGGGCCTTCAGTTTGAGCCTCATACGCATTATTCTGTGTCCGTGGCTAGCACGTCTTGGGACGTGGCTTCATTTGGTCGTGGTTATTGGGATGTTTGGGATGAACCTCTAAATCAGCCTAATCATTTTTCTTCTAAGTTCATTGTCTTTAGTCTTAGTGTCTTTAAGAAGCCACAGAAACAATAAGTGTCCTTTTTCCATTTTTCTTCTCTTATTTAACAGCTTCATACCTAAGCATAGGGGATGTCAAGAGGCTAACTCAATGTGAGTGATGATTAACTGTCAGGAAGCCAGAGCTTTAAGATGTGTATGTAGTCAGCATGCACAGACATTTACACTGTATTCTTGTGACTAAGGGTGCAGACTCTGAAGCCAGCCTGTCTAGGTTCATGTCCTAATTCCACCACTTACTAGCTATGTAACCTGGAGAAAGTAACTTAATTTTTCTGTGTCCTTATTTCTTCACCTGTAAAGTGGGCAGATTAGCACCTCCTTCGTATAGTTGTTGAGAGGATTAAATGAGTTAATATATGTTAAAGCACTTAGCACCTGTCTTATAATAAGATCTAGCTAAATAATTGAGACTTTTCTCTGATGAACATAAAGTCTCAATCAGTTTATTCATTTATTAAGCAAATATGTATGTTCTGTATGTTTTGCCTACCATATGAAGGCATTGTATTTGAAAGAGTGGACAATTCTTGTAACTTCTACTCTTGTAGTGAAGACAGATACTAAACAAGTTATTACACATGTGAAGAGTGTTATGACCCAAGTGTTATGCTTTCTAAAGAGATTAGCAGAAATCAGATAACCATAAATCCAACTTTATTGATTTTTTTTCCCTCTTTAAATGCTCCATACTAAATACTCCATACCTTCTTTAAGGATCAGGGTATAAGTAAGGTGAGAGTAGCTTAGTTTAGCCATCATACCAACAGTTGCTTGCTTGCAACAAGAAGTGACTTAAATCTTAGGTAAGTTAAAAAAAAAAAAAAAAAAGAGTATTGTCATTACAAAAAAAGTCATGTATGGGGGCCAAAGATATTCACAGAACAGGTAAAACTGTTATATTTACCTACAATAATAATATTAATATTTACCAGAAGACTTTTAATGTTTAGCAGTTCATTCATCACCCTTGATTGTCATAACTGTCATGTAAAGTCAGCAGGGCAAGATTTATCTCAATTTGCAGATGAGAAAACTGAAGCCCAAGGTAGTAAAATGACTGAACCCAAGTCACAGACAAGGCCAGTGCCTAACACATAATAGGCACTAAAAATGTTTGCTTTATTGAACAGCATGAGTATCCTGACTCGCCATGTAGCGTTCTTTCTGGCTCTCCATGTGGACCCATAAGTAAAGCCTCAGCTCTGTAGTATTTTCAGATTTCATGCTCATTATTATTGGGATAATTCATCTAATATTCACCTTCTTTCCAGATTGACAGTTGAACAACACTTTTTTCCAGACCCTATCAAGACATACCAGATACATATTCCCAGCTTTTTTCTGTCTAGATTCAGGACATAGAAAACTAATTTTCAAGATTCATCTTTTAAATGTTTATGTGTACATTTAATAATTTTAAAGATCACAGTACAGTGTCTCCTGATAAATTTTTTCTGTAACTGGAATTTACAAGCAAAGTAGAATTTGTAGTATACATGCTTCAACAAGACCTAGGATTATCTCTTCCAGACACAATTTTTTTGAAAGCCATTAATATTCATCAGAGACTGATCTCATGAAGATTGTCATACAAAAAGCTTAAGAAGTGCATCACTCCCCTGAAATTGTTGGCAACACATAAAACTACAAATTGCCAATGCATGAAAACAAAGATAAAATCTGTCTTCAGCTATCTTGATTAAATATGGCATCTTGGTTGCATTCCATTAATAACTTTAACTTCCATAGGGTGTCTAGAAACCTAGGTCAGACTACATCAACAGAATTAGAGAAATGGAACCAAGATAGGTGTTGGGCATATTTCACATTTACCAAATGCCTCTACTGTAAAAGTCTCCTCTAAAAATAAAGCATTGAAGTTGGACTGAACTATGCATTTAATGGTGGGTTCTTGATTTATTTTATTGCAGGGAAGATTAATGAATGAACTGAGGAAATACTGGGAAATGAAAGCTGAAATGTAAATTGCTCAGCCAGCCACCTACTTGAAAGGCAAGATCAGCCCCAGATTTGCAAGTTGAATGAATTGAATATTTGATCCTCACTATTTTCCATTTGTAACTTACTGCCCTGAAAAGAGGTAGCATTCATTCACATATTTATGTATTTATTCATTCATTCACTCAGCAAATATTAAAGGAGCCCCTACTGGGTCCCAAGCACTGTTTTGACACTTACTGAGGACACAGCAGAGAACAATAAAAACTAAATCCTCACTCTCATTGAACTTATATCTGCATTGAGAGTGGGGAGGAGAGGCAGGCCATAATCAGATATAGATGTCAGGTGGTGATAAGTGCTATGAAGAAAAGCAACTAGAGAGTGATGGGTGCTATTTTATACAGTAGGGGCAGAAAAGAAAGATACTGGAGCCACACCTGAATGACATAAGAAGCAAACCCTCGGACATCTGAAGAAAGCACATTCCAAGCTGAGGGAAGAGTGAATACCAAGGTTCTGGGGTGGAACCACATTTGGAATGTGTGAGGACTAGCAAGGAGGCCGGTGCAGCTGGAGTGTGGAAATGGCGGAAGTTGGAGGTAGACAAATTATGTGAGGCCACAGTAAGGTTTTGGGACTTTATTCTGAGGATGACGAGAAACCAGTTGAGGATTTTGAGCAGAAATGTGAAGTAACCCCCGCCCCCCGGCCTGGTGTTTTAAAAGAATTACTCTGGCTGCTTTGTAGAGAACTGCGTGGTTTGAAAGGAGCACCCAAGGTGAGCAAAAAGATCTGCACTTTATGCTACTCTCACTTAACTCACTCTAGGGCTGTGTGCCTCAATTCTTTGCCTATAAAATGGAGGTGAGAGTGGCCGGGCATGTTGGCTCACGCCTGTAATCCCAACAATTTGGGAGGCCGAGGCAGGCAGATCACCTGAGGTCAGGAGTTCGAGACCAGTCTGACCAATATGATGAAACCCCATCTCTACTAAAAATACAAAAATTAGCCGGGCGTGGTGGCATGTGCCTGTAATCCCAGCTACTTGGGCGGCTGAGACAGGAGAGTCGCTTGAACCTGGGAGGCGGAGGTTTCAGTGAGCTGAGATTGTACCATTGCACTCCAGCCTGGGCAACAAGAGCGAAACTCCGTCTGGAAAAAAAAAAAAAATGGAGGTGAGAATACCTCTCTTTCATGTAGGGAGAAGGTGGGTGCAAGGTTACCCCTCATGGATGGTAAAGGCCTCCCAGTACAGATGTGATCATTGCTGTTGTCAAGCTCTGGGTCAGTGGAAGATGTTACTGACCTTTCTGTTTTCTTTTTTTCCATAAGTTATTGAGGTATAGGTGGTATTTGGTTACATGAGTAAGTTCTTTAGTGGTGATTTGTGAGATTTTGCTGCACCCATTACCTGGGCAGTATACACTGCAACATATTTGAAGTCTTTTATCCCTTGTCCCCCTCCCACTCTTCCCCTCAAGTCCCTGAAGTCCTTTGTATCATTCTTATGCCTTTGCATCCACATAGCTTAGCTCCCACATATCAGTGAGAACATATGACCTTTGGTTTTCCATTCCTGAGTTACTTCACTTAGAATAATAGTCTCCAATCTCATCCAGGTCACTGCAAATGCTGTTAATTCATTCCTTTTTATGGCTGTGTAGCATTCCATATATATATAGAGAGAGAGAGAGAGAGAATATATAGATGGAATATATAGATGGAATATGTAGATGGAATATCATATATCATAGTTTCTTTATCCACTCGTTGATCGATGGACAATTGGGTTAGTTCCACAATTTTGCAATTGTGAATTGTGCTGCTATAAACATGTGTGTGCAAATATCTTTTTCGAGTTATGACTTCTTTTCCTCTGGGTAGATACCCAGTAGTGAGATTGCTGGATCAAATGGTAGTTCTACTTTTAGTTCTTTAAGGAATCTCCACACTGTTTTCCATAGTGCCTGTACTAGTTTACATTCCCACTAGCAGTGTAGAAGGGTTCCCTGATCACTGCATCCATGCCAAAATCTACTCTTTTTTGATTTTTTTATTATGGCCATTCTTGCAGGAGTAAGGTGGTATTGCATTGTGGTTTTGATTTGCATTTCCCTGATCATTAGTGATGTTGAACATTTTTTTTCATGTTTGTTGGCCATTTGTATATCTTCTTTTGAGAATTTTCTATTCATGTCCTTAGCCCACTTTTTCAAGGGATTGTTTGTTTTTTTCTTACTAATTTATTTGAGTTTGTTGTAGATTCTGGATATTGGTCTTTTGTCAGATGTATAGATTGTGAAGATTTTCTCCCACTCTGTGGGTTTTCTATTTACTCTGCTGACTGTTCCTTTTGTCGTGCAAAAGCTCTTTAGTTTAATTAGGTCTCAGCTATTTGTCTTTGTTTTTATTGCATTTGTTTTTGGGTTCTTGGTCATGAAATCCTTGCCTAAGCCAATGGCTAGAAGGCTTTTTCCAATGTTATCGTCTAGAATTTTTATAGTTTCAGGTCTTAGGTTTAAGTCTTTAATCCATCTTAAGTTGATTTTTGTATAAGGTGAGAGATGAGGATCCAGTTTCATTCTCC
The DNA here is from genome assembly GCF_028885655.2 of Pongo abelii. Lineage (NCBI taxonomy): Eukaryota > Metazoa > Chordata > Mammalia > Primates > Hominidae > Pongo > Pongo abelii. The sequence continues at coordinate 30,610,011 of NC_071998.2, forward strand.
TATTTGTGGCTAGCCAATTATCCCAGCACCATTTGTTGAAAAGGGTGTCCTTTCCCCACTTTATGTTTTTGTTTGCTTTGTTGAAGATTGGTTGGCTGTAAGTATTTGGGTTTATTTCTGGTTCTCTATTCTGTTCCATTGGTGTATGTGCCTATTTTTATACCAGTACCACACTGTTTTGGTGACTATGGCCTTATGGTATAGTTTAAAATCAGGTAGTGTGATGCCTCCAGATTCGTTCTTTTGCTTAGTCTTGCTTTGGCTATTTGGGCTCTTATTTTGGTTCATATGAATTTTAGAATTGTTTTTTCTAATTATGTGAAGAATGATGGTGGTATCTTGATGGGAATTGCATTGAATTTGTAGATTTCCTTTGTCAGTATGGTCATTTTCACAATATTGATTCTACCCATCCGTGAGCATGGGATGTGTTTCCATATGTTTGTGTCATCTATGATTTCTTTCAGCAGTGTTTTGTAGTTTTCCTTGTAGAGGTCTTTTGACTCCTTGGTTAGGTATATTACTAAGTCTTTTTCTTTTTTTTTTTTTTTTTTTTTTTTAGCTATTGTAAAAGTGGTTGAGTTCTTGATTTGATTCTCCGCTTGGTCGCAGTTGGTGTATAGAAGAGCTACTAATTTGTGTACATTAATCTTGTATCCAGAAACGTTGCTGAATTTTTTTTTATCAGTTCTAGGAGCTTTCTGGAGGAGTCCTTAGGGTTTTCAAGGTAAACGATCACATCGTCAGCAAACAGTGACAGTTTGACTTCCTCTTTACCGATTTGGATGGCCTTTATTTCTTTCTCTTGTCTGAAGAGGAGTGGTGAGAGTGGGCATTCTTGTCTTGTTCCAGTTCTCAGAGGGAATGTTTTCAACTTTTCCCCATTCAGTATTATGTTGGCTGTGGATTTGTCATAGATGGCTTTTATTACATTAAGATATGTCCCTTGTATGCTGATTTTTCTGAGAGTTTTAATCATAAAGAGATGCTGGATTTTGTCAAATGCTTTTTCTGCATCTATTGAGATGATCATATGATTTTTGTTTTTAATTCTGTTTATGTGTATCACATTTATTGACTTGCATATGTTAAACCATCCCTGTATCTCTGGTATGAAACCCACTTGATCATGGTGGATTATCTTCTTGATATGTTGTTAGATTTGGTTAGCTAGTATTTTTTTAAGGATTTTAGCATCTATGTTCATCAAGGATATTGGTCTGTAGTTTTCTTTTTTCGTTATGTTTTTTCCTGGTTTTGGTATTAGGGTGATGCTTGCTTCATAGAATGAATTAGGAAGGGTACCTTCTTTATCTTGCAAAATAGTGTCAAAAGGATTTGTACCAATTCTTCTTTGAATGTCTGGTAGAATTCTGCTGTGAATCTGTCTGGTCCTGCACATTTTTTTGTTGGTAATTTTTAAGTTACCATTTCAATCACGCTGCTTGTTTTTGGTCTATTGAGGGTTTCTAATTCTTCCTGATTTAAGCTAAGAGGGTTGTATTTCTTTTTTTTTTTTCCTTTTCTTTTTTTTTTTTTTTTTTTTTTTTTGAGGTGGAGTCTCGCCCTGTCCCCCAGGCTGGAGTGCAATGGTGTGATCTCAGCTCACTGCAACCTCCGGCTCCAAGGTTCAAGCGATTCTCCTGCCTCAGCCTCCCAAGTAGCTGGGACCACAGGCATGTGCCACCACGCCCAGCTAATTTTTGTATTTTTAGTACACCAAGTTGTACTAAGTGTACACCAAGTTGTACTAAGGGTTTCACCAAGTTGGCCAGGATGGTCTCGATCTCTTAACCTCGTGATCCACCCGCCTCGACCTCCCAAAGTGCTGGGATTACAGGCATGAGCCGCCGCACCCGGCCAAAGGGTTGTATTTCTATTTTCTAACCCCAGAGGGTTGGTGTAAAGATCACATGAGCTCATGTATGTAAAGTACTTGTGAGGTCCTCACTAAACATTGGTTTTTTTCACCATCCCTTTGCTGCTAGAGTCCAAAGTACTAGCATTTTTGTTTTTCTTTTCCCTTGGGGATTCTCAGCGAGAGGCTTAGAAAGTGTTTTTTTAAATCCCAAGGAAGAGAATTGTTGATTCCTGGAGCTAGGCACAGGAAGGCTATGAGCAGAGGAGCTGTAATAAGATCACTCAAAGGAAACTTTATTGTTCCATTTAAAGCACAGGGTGTCTGTCTTTTTCTTTCCCTCTCATGTATTCATTTCAGGCATTTGACTTTTTGTTTGTTTGTTTGTTTTGTTTTGTTTTGTTTTTGAGACAGAGTCTCGCTCTGTCGCCCAGGCTGGAGTGCAGTGGCACGATCTCGGCTCACTGCAAGCTCCGCCTCCCAGGTTCATGCCATTCTCCTGCCCGAGCCTCCTGAGTTGCTGGGACTACAGGCGCCTGCCACCACGCCTGGCTAATTTTTTGTATTTTTTAGTAGAGACAGGGTTTCACTGTGTTAGCCAGGATGGTCTCGATCTCCTCACCTCGTGATCCACCTGCCTCGGCCTCCCAAAGTGCTGGGATTACAGGCGTGAGCCACCGCACCCGGCTGGCATTTGAGTTTTAAAAGTAATACATCCTGTATCTTCATAGTAATAATTTAAGCAATCCCAAGTGTCTAAAATCCCAATAACATTGTTTCTTTCTCCCCTTCAATCACACACCAGTTCTAAACTCCAGATGTAACTAACGGTAACAGGTGTCCCCTGCTTATTCTAGTAGTCATAAGCACATTTACAGACTGTGGAGTGGTGGCTATCTTTTGTTCTGTTTTATGAAGAAAAACAAAGGAAAGATGAGCTAGCCGTGGTGGCTCATGCCTGTAATCCCAGCTTTTCAGGAGGCTGAGGCAGGAGGATTACTTAAAGCCAGGCGTTTAAGACCAGCTTGGGCAACATAGCAAGATCCTGCCTCTACAAAAAACTTAAAAATTGGCTGGGCATGGTAGTACATCATGCCTGTAGTCCTAGCTACTTGGAAGGGTGAGGCAGGAGGATCACTTGAGCCCAGGAGGTCAAGGCATTCCACTCCAGACTAGGTGACAGAGCAAGACCCTATCTCAAAAAAAAAAAAAAAAAAAATTAAAAAGAAATTATTCCAGGGGTTCCACAGAACCTCCAAATGATATCTAAAGTCTTTAAGAATGTGTTTTATAGGTAGAATATCTATAGCTTTTTCAGGTTATCAGAGGAATCTAGCAGCCCACCCCTCCATCAAATTAAGCACCAGCCATTTTAAACTTCCTAAAAATCCCAAACATGGAGATTAGACCAGATTCTCTGAAGTCCCTCTACTATTGCCATGTCAAAGAAAAGCTCTTTTTTCCCTGATATGCCACTTACTAAATTTCTCTTGTTAACTGATCCTTAAGCATACCTATACTTAAGGTATGAGGTCCTACAAGATCATGAAGGGAAATCTTTATGCTTAACTGCAATAGCCAAACCTTTTCCATGAGTTTATTAAACTGTAATTATTCAGAATTCAATAATACTTGTATATGCTGCAAAATCATTTTATCAATCAGGAAATTGTATTAACCCCAAATACATTTTTTATCGTGCAATGAGAGGACAAAAATATATTACAAGCCCAGATATCAACAAAGTTTGAATGTTTTTCCTTTTAGGATTACCTACAGATAATCCAGGGGTGACAGCATATGAAAAGCAAATCTAATCATATGTCTGTGTGAACTAACTAAATAAATACATGCACAAAGCCCCATATTGAAATCTATATGAGTGATAAAATCCACTCATATTGCAGTTTAGAACCAGATGTGATGAAATTTTATTTTCCTCAGCAACAGCTCTTCAGTTAAGGAGACACTTACACATCTGCTTGGTCATCCCCAGAGGATGCAGTTGTTTTTAGATCTGAAGCCAAATCCATTCAAATTAGCTAGGACCTTTTCCATTTGGAAGTGAGAAATGAGGATTTTTCTCACACAGTTAGCTGATGGGGCTCTGCTAGCATGTTGAGACAATTAACGCAAAATTTACACTGATATAAAATGTAAGTGCCTCTCATTTATTTTTTAATGATCCCATCTAAAATTGACCAGATTAATTTTTTTATGGGAAAGAACACTTTCACAGAGAAGAATAATGAATGGGAAGACTCAGAGACTCCAATTCCTATTTTTTCTTATGTTTTATAACTGAAAATAACTTTAGGCTTACAGATCAGTTCCAAAAAAAAAAAGTACATAGTTCCCATATATCATTCACCCAGCTTCTGCTAATGTTAGCATATTACATAACTTTAGGGCCATCTTCAGAGGCAGGAAATTGACATTAATTAAATCATATTTTATAATTTTTCTAAAAGCAAACAGTACCATTTCACTTTTAACCTATGTTTGAGAGAAAACCGGCATTTTTGTCTTTACATATTATGCACACACATAAAGCCATCTTCTAAAAATTCCTTTATTCCACAGGATTTTAAAATCTGGTTAGAAGGCTGGGTGTGGTGGCTCACGCCTGTAATCCTAGCACTTTGGGAGGCCGAGGTGGGAGATCACCTGAGGTCAGGAGTTTGAAACCAGCCCGGCCAACATGGTGAAACCCCGTCCCTACTAAAAATACAAAAATTAGCCAGGCGTGGTGGTGCCCACCTGTAATCCCAGCTACGCAGGAGGCTGAGGCAGGAGAATTGTTTGAACCCGGGAGGCAGAGGTTGTGGTGGGCCAAGATTGCACCACTGCACTCCAGCCTGGGCGACAGAGCGTCTCAAAAAAAAAAATTAAAAAATAAAATAAATAAAACTGCGGTTAGAGTATCATTCAGCTAAACTGTCTCACAGGATTTTTTTCTCATTTTGGATAAGAATTCTGAAGATCTGAGCAGCAATTCCTACAAGCAGCTGCTTGGAAGGCCTGCATGCATTTGACTTGTTGGGGAGGAAAAAACCTCATGACTGTGTCACCTTGTGTTTATGTTGCTGATTTAAGTAGTGAGGCATCACTTTGAAAACTGCACCATGTGTAACTGGTTCTTTATCACTAAATCCAAGGCCATGGGGAGTGTAACCTCAGTAGCAGGAGCCAAGATAAACTGCCTTTTGTTCAAGAGTCTGACATTTTAAACCTAATCCTCATATTAGCTGTGCACAGGCAAGAAGTGGGTCTTACTTCATGTGGGGAATCCTCAGGGTCATCCTACTGACCAGCCCTAGTTGAATGGAGGCCATGAGTTTCAGAATGGGCTCTTAGCAGCTGCAAACATCTGCAACAGTCTGGTTCAGATGAACGAGCCCCCCGGGTTCACAGCTGCTTGCGTCCACCAAGGCCTTGTGGCTTTAGACAGATGTTTGTGCTCTGAACACTGAGAGATGAATGTGCAGCTTCCCTGCTTGCTGCCAGGAATCATGGCTACTCACAATCATGGTCCAAAGTTCTCCGAAGCCATTTAATTGTATATGTAGAAGTTGGCATTTATTGGCAAGAGTGGGCAAACATCTTCTGCTTTGAAAAGCAAGGTTTTCCCTGGGGAAGCAGCCGTCAGAGAGATCACATGTATTCCTCCATCAGAACCCATCCAGATTTATTGAACTAGGCATGGTATGGAGATGTTCCAAGATATTTGTTGCTCCTAAGCTAAATGAAAGCTTAAGTCCAGCCAACACATATGTCAGTTTTTAAAATACTTCTCAGATTCCAGCACTCGCCTTCTGTTCATTGAGATACCTCAAAGAAAGCTGTTTGGAAGACTATTTTTAAATAGCCTCAGGAACCAGCTATGGCTTGGATTCATTAGAGGTCCCCTTTCTTCCCTACACCAAATCTGCTTCTCCTGCAGGGGTCTCTGGCTCACAGTTCTGCTGAGATTTACTCAGTTGCTCAGAAACTTAGAAAAATCCTTAATACTTTCCTCTGTCCCACCCCTACTTTCAACCCATCCTTCAAATCCTATTGCTTTCGCTTTCTATTGCATGATGGATTTCATTTCTCTTCACTGTCATTTCTGTAATCATGTCTCAACTGGAATACTGGAACGCCCTCCAATTTTTAGATTCCTAACTTCACTCTTGCCCCTTTCCAATCCAGTCCCTTCAAAATAGCCGAGAATAAGTTTTAAAAACAAATCTAGCCACGTACATGTAACTGTTTTATCAGTGGGCATAACTTGTGCAGCAACCAAAATGCAACTTTATTCTTTGTCTCCTGCTATCCCTTTAAAGAACGTATTCAGTGCAGTGGTCCTCCCTTTGTTCTTTGATAAAATTTTTGCCAGTGTGACTTTTCTAGTCATTCTCAGTTAATAGTCTATGTCACTTTAAGCTCCACAAAAAAAAGTCCCATTTCAGTAACGAGAATGAAATGGAGAATTCACTCCAAAATAATAACCTTCCAAAAATAAGACTCCTCCCTGTCCCTTTGCCCCCCACCTCTCTGCTGTGCTAAGATCTACAATTGGGCTATTTGCCTCAGGGGAATAGAGCCATGGAGATATGGCAGAATTCCTCCTCAGTTCCTCAACTTCCTTCTTCTCCCACTACTGACTGCTATTTTGGGCCCTGCCTGGGTCAAAGCATGGGGTGGGAGCAGGAGACAGAAGATAGGAATGTTAATGTTATTACTTGGCTGGGCAGATTTGCCCTCTCTGGTCCTGTAGATGGCTAAAGCAAATTCTTTAAAGGGTGCCTTTCATTGGAGAATCCATCTAAATGAATGGTCTAGCCTGGTCCCTCAGCGTGGTCCATGTTCCTATCAACTGTGACATCTCACAGGTAGAGCTGCCATGGGATATATACACCAGTGGAGATGTGAGTAAACCATCAGAGTGTAACTCAGAAGTAGACAGCAATAGGCTATTGACTTAGTGACCAGCTATAATAAGCTAACCCACCACGGTCACTGTTTCTGTTCAAAGCAGACTGGAGTCGCCTTCATTTTCATCTTGAGATGATGCTGCATAAACCCCCAGCACTGTCATCTTTCTCTTCCTAACTAGAAATAAGAATGTTTGCTTTATTTTTTATGTATAGCTGTAAATTAAGAAGACTTGCTTTGGGAAAAATGGAACCCAGTGCTTTAATTTAGAAACAAGAAAAGAGAGAGGGAGGGAAGGAGGGAGGAAGGAAAACCAAACAAGAGACTAATAACTATAGAAGTAAAAAGAGAATTGACTCCTGGTACTGAGCATTTCCTCATAGCACTGAAGTATAGATAAAGAGTATATTGCGTGAATGGGTTGAGTGACAACAATCCTTTTGAATCCGGAAAGGTGGGGGCTTTGCCACAAACAACCCCACCCCCACCCTTTATTAGGAGTCTACCAGGAATCTTTAAGATATTGCTCTGGGGAAGAATCTCCAGGAAAGGAAATGCACCTGGTTAAGCAGCTGTTCCTACTCCCATAATTTCTAGTTACCCCTGGATGGGGGTAGGTATGCTGTCTCTCCTTGATTTTATCTTATTTTTACTTTTTTTTTTTTTTTTTTTTTGTCATAAGGGTAGATTTCTAGAAAAGCCTGAGGTTGTTTTTGTTTTGTTTTGTTTTTATCACCTTTGCCCCATATTCTCCCTCCACGTATTATGTGAATTGTTTCGTTTCTCTTTGTTAATGAAATGACCCCAAATAAATGGTTCAGGGTTAATTAACAAGCATCTTCTTTTTTTATCTTAATTAATAGACTATCTTTTTGAGCAGTTTTAGGTTTACAGAAAATGGAACAGATAGTACAGGGTTCTCACATGCCCCTTCCTCCCACAATTTCACCTATTATTAGAATCTTGCATTAGTGCAGCACATTTGTTATAATTGGTGAACCAAAATTGATTTGTTATTATTAGCCAAAGTCCATAGTTTGCATTAGGGTTGACTCTGTCTTGTGTATATAGTTCTATGGGTTTTGGCAAATGCATGTTGTCATATATCCCCCAAAACAATATCATTCAGAATTATTTCAGTGCCCTAAAAATCCGCCCTCTGCTCCACCTGTTTATCTCTCCCATTTTTATGTTTATTTATTTATTTATTTATTTATTTCCTTGGCATTCCTCACATGTGAGCAAGACTTCTTCTGTCGGTTCATGTAGTAGACCTGGTAGTGCCTCAAATTTTCAGGACACTTTGCCTAATTCTGAGGAGACTAGTTAGGAAATATAGACAACTTAAAGGTCTAGAAATAGGCACAGTATGTGCTCTGATGATGGCTGTCCTGCTCCAGCCTCTCTTACCCATCTATGGCCTCACTCTGGCCTCTGATCTTCACACTGTAATCTCAAGAAATTGGTACAAATCTGCAAGCCCTAGCTGAAATAATTAGATGGCATTGATTCACCTACTAGATGTTCCTTCTTAGAAATTTGAACCTTGTGTGGGATGAAGAGAGAGCTGGAGTCCTCCTCTGCAATAGTACCCTTCCCTCCAACCCCAGGACTTTCTCAGGTACAGATTTCAGACTGAGAAAACGATGTGCCTTTTCCCTAGAAGAGGTACAGCTACCAGGAAAGAAGCCACTTGTTAGGGAAAACCCCATCTGCCATATCTAGGGATACATAACTGTATCAAACCCTGTTATAAACATATTATCCACATTATAAGAATTCTATGCATATATGAACAAGAAGATCATTGCCTCACAGACTCACAGCAGAACCAAGTTTCTGCTGGATTCCATATTGACATTCATAATATTGAATCACATATCCATAGATACGGTTTTGGACAGCCATTAAAAATCATGTTTTCAAAGAATACTTAAGACATGGGGTAATGTTTGCAGTGTAAAGTGAAAAAATAAAGGGATACAAGAGTATATGTAGTGTGATTCATATACCTATATAGAGAGAAAGATAATTCAATCACCAAGTAGATTTAGCAGTGGTTATCTCTTGCTGATGTGATTATGAGCAGTTTTCCTTCTCATTTTCCGGATTTTCTACAATGAGCATTATTAATTTTATAATCAGAAAAAAAAAGAATAACTTTCATTTTAAAGAAAGTAACACTGATCTGTATGGTGACTATTCTGGGGATATGTGTCCAGCCTGAAGACCACCAAGCAGGCCCCTTTTCATTAGCAAGTGTCATTGGCAATAATGGAGATGCAAAGCACAGGTCAAAGCATTAACCCTTGAGTGGTCAGCTTGCCTGTGCTTAATCCAGAAAGATGCAAAATATACATTCATCACAAGAACAACTGAGCTCTTACAAAGAAAGATTTTCCAGAAACTCAAGGAAAAAAAAAAATCTTTTCTAGGCAATTTCCTAGCTAGGTGCAATTTTCTTATAGGTCTATCTAAATAAAAACTTTTGAACTGGATGACTCAAATTTGTCAGTTTCCAATATTCCCATGCCATCATCTTCATCAAACTGAATTCATTACACTTGTACTATCCTGACTGTGCATTTAGGAATAAATGACCCCATTGGATAAAGAATGAGCTGAGGTCTTATTAAAGCTGGCATCTTTATTTCCCTAAATGTCATATTCACTTTGAAATCCACTGATAGAATGAATGGGCGTGTGCTCTGGTTCCCAAGAGCCCTCAATAATTGGCTGCTGACTTCTTGTTCTTGGATCGATTTCTTCTAAGTTCAAACATTTTTTTAAAAATTTGTTTCTTTAGTTGTAAAATAAATATAACGTAAAACTTACCATTTTCACCATTTTTAAGTGTACAATTCAGTGGCATTAAACACATTCACAGTGTTGTTCAATCATCAATATTATCCATTTCCAGAACTTTTTCATCACCGCAAACTGAAACTCTGCATACATTAAATAATGACTCTTCATCCCCACCCCTGCCTCTCAGCCCCTGATAACCTCTATTCCACTTTCTGTCTCTCTGAATTTTTCTGTTCTAGGCAACTCATGTAAAGACAAATCATACAATATTTGTCCTTCTGTGTCTGGCTTATATCACCTAGCCTAATGTTTTGACTATGCTGTCATAAGTATTATAATTTCCTTTTTAAGGCTAATTAATATTTCATTTTATATATATACCACATTTTGTTTATCCATTTATCTATTGATGGACATTTGGGTTGTTTCTACCTTTTGGCTATTGTGAGTAATGCTACTAGATGAACACTGAGGTACAAGTGTCTATTTGAGTCCTTGCTTTTCAATTCCTTTGGGTATATACCTAGATGTGGAATTGCTGGAGCATATGATAATTCTATGTTTAACTTTTTGAGGAACTGCCATACTGTTTTCCACAGTGGCTGCACCATTATACATTTCTACCAGCAGTATATGAGGGTTGTGACTTCTCACATCTTTGCCAATACTTGTTATTTTTTTATCTTCTTCTAGTAACCATTATCTTCTTCTAGTAACCATTCTAATGGTATGAAATGGTATCTCATCATGGTTATGATCAAACATTTTAAAGAAAATCTTTCTGTGTGGTTGTGGTCATCTCTGAATTAAATAGTGTCTTGATTAAGAACTCTAGCTCTGGGGCCAAGCAGCTTTAGGTTTAAACACCAGAAGGAAGTCAGCTCCACAAGGGAAGGAATTTTGGGCTGTTTTGTGCACTAACATATCCCTGATCCATAGAACAATAACTGGCACATAGTAAGACATGAATAATATCTGTTGAATGGATGGATTCCAGTCCATCACTTTCTAGCTATGTGACTTAACTTAAGTTCCAGTTTTCTTAACCATGATATGGGAATAAAGACAGTGCCAGCTGCCAAGGTTGTGTGAGGATTATATGCAATACCAACCACAGGGTACTTGTACACTGGTTGGCACATAGTGAGCACTCTGTAAATGGTAGTTGGTATACCTGTTATGAATAAGCAGGAGGCTTTTTATATAGGCTAATACTGAGCCTTGATCTGCAGGAGGCGGGTGAGTTCCTCAAGGCAGGCAGGGTGCCATGGGTTCAGGGATCTGGGGCAGCTTTCATGCTAAGCCAGAGCTTTGTAGCAGGAAGGAAGGGGAAATGCTGCAAAACCCATTAAGCTCAGAGCTCCCTAGAGCAAGTGTATTCCCTAGCAATAACGCTGGGGGGCCAGAGGCAGGGAGAGGAGAACCAGGAGTTATGTTCTCCATCAGCCCAACCACCAGGACCTTAAGCCGAACGGGCACAGTGAGGTTACAGCATGAGGGCCACTCAGTGAGGATTAATGACCAGTGATTGATGGTAGGTCTTGTAGCTACAGCTACCACATTCTTTCAAGATGCAAAATAATGCACTGGGAAAATGTAGCTTCATGTAACCAAATGTTAATGGAATGCTAATGTCCCAGGTCCAAGAGGAAGCCAACTGAAGGAAGTCAAAGCTATGGATTTCCCCCTTTGCTCACATGTTGGTAGAAAATACATGCCCCATCTCAGTGCAGAAATATAGATTCATGGGAACTCAGACAGGCTGAAGAGTGAATCCTAGTTTGGTATGTAATGAATCTAATGAATGGGTGCTAGATAGTGTCAAGCAGATTTTTCTGAGGAAGCAGAAATTGTTACTTTCACTCCCAATTTCCCTGTTTCATCAACTCCACAGAGCTTGCTGAGTGTTTCAGACGTGGTACATGCATTCTTCCAGTAGCTGGGTCACCTCTATTGTATTTAAACCATGCAGCCTTCATGGGGTAAAAAGTCAACAGATTTTACTCTGCTCATCACATTATTTCGGAGGCACATGGTTTGTTGTGAGCCTTCTGTGTCGGCCTCGGCCGGAGATTAGGAGGAGGCCCTGGGGCATCAGTGAGCCATTGATGTCCCAAGCATCAGGCTCAGTGGCCAGAAACAGTCTCTGGAGATAGAAAGGCCTGTGAGGATTCAGTGGAGATACCAGGTAGGGCAGGTAGGACCAGGCCTCGGGTCCCCAGTATCAGAGGTGTGATGGATTATCAAAGAATGCAGAGCCCAAGTTTTAGGATCAGAGCCAAAAACGGGAAAAAAACTGAAGGAAAGAAATCCAGAGGAAGCAATATTAGGAGCAAACAGACCTCCCAAGGATTCTACTGTCTTGCCAGAGACAACCCTAGAAAGCCTCTCTCCACCTTCCCAGTGCCCAGATAGCCTCTCCTTCATAAGCCTGGGAGTTTCTGGTTTCATGTTCTGTAGAAGAGATAAGAATGACCAGTTTCCTTGGAGCAGAAGGAAGTCTGCATGGGTGGGGAAGCTAGCCTGGTGGAAGCCCAGGACTTCCTTTCCTACCTTATCACCACTGCTTCTCCAAGAAGAGAGGAAGGAAGTCCAGTACTCTGGGCCCTCCTGCCCACCATAAACTCAAGCTCTCCATGCCCCAGGGGCTCATGCTCTGGCCTGAATCCATGCAGACTACTGGAATTCCATCAAGCAGTGAGTGTGAAAGATTTTCTCCATGCTTCTCAGTGAGTTGCTTCCTCTCCCTTTGATGGAAGACTCAAACCCTCTTTATAACTAAACAAAACCCATAATTATAATTCTGTGGTAACACTTCTGTAAACAGTAGCTTGAGATGAAAAGAACAGCTCCAGAATCACAAGAAATGGCAGCATCCACAGCCACATCTGGGAATGGTTCCCTGATGTTGTGCTTTAGACATTTTTTTAAACTCAGATGGTAAATGCAGCATGCTTCAGTCTTTCCTAGACCTCTTAGGTTACACACAGTGGGGCTGAAATCTTACTCAAGAAATCTTTGGGCTGGGTGCGGTGGCTTATGCCTGTAATCCCAGCACTTTAGGAGGCTGAGGCAGGCGAATCACGAGGTCAGGAGTTCAAGACCAACCTGGCCAACATGGTGAAACCCCGTCTCTAATAAAAATACAAAAATTAGCCAGGCGTGGTGGCAGCTGCCTGTAATTCCAGCTACTCGGGAGGCTGAGGCAGGAGAATTGCTTGAATCTGAAAGGCAGAGGTTGCAGTGAGCCGAGATCATGCCATTGCACTCCAGCCTGCACAACAAGAGCAAAATCCATCTAAAAAAAAAAAAAAGGAAAAGAAAAAAAAAAGAAATCTTTGCCAAACCAATGTCCTTGAGCATTTCCCCATTGTTTTCTTCAAGTAGTTTTATAGCTCAGGTCTTCGATTAAGTCTTTAATCCATTTTGATTTGATTTTTGTATGTGATGAGAGAGAGAGAGATCTAGTTTCATTCTTTTGCATATGGATATCTAGTCTTCCCGGCACTATTTACTAAGAAGGCTGTCCTTCCCAGTGCATGTTCTTGGCACCTTTGTTGAAGATGAGATGACTGTAAATGCATAAATTTACTTTTGGATTATCTATTCTGTTGCATTGGTCTATGTATCTGTTTTATGCCAATATCATGCTGTTTTAATTACTGTAGCTTTGTAGCATAATTTGAAGTCAGCATAATGTGATGCCTCTGGCTTTGTTCTTTTTGCCCAGGATTGCTTTGGCTATTCCAGGTTTTGTGGTTCTGTATACATTTAAGGATTATTGTTTTCTTTTTCTATGAAGAACGTTACTGGTATTATGACAGGGATTGCATTGTAGCTATTGTAAATGGGATTACTTTCTTGGTTTCTTTTTCAGATTGTTCACTGTTGGCATACAGAAATGATACTGATTTTTGTATGTTGATTTTGTATTCTGCAACTTTACTGAATTTCTTCATCAATTCTAATAGTTTTTTGGTGGAGTCATTAGGTTTTCTAAATATAAGATCATAGCATCTGCAAACAAGGCTAGTTTGACTTCATTTTTTTCTGATTTAGATGCCCTTTATTTCTTTCTCTTGTCTAATTGTTCTGGCTAGGACTTCTAGTACTCTGTTGAGTAAAAGTGATGAAAGTAGGCATTCTTATCTTGTTCCAAATCTTAGAGAAAAACTTTTAGTTTTTCCCAGTTCGATGCGATTCTAGCTGTGGGTGTGTTATATATGGCTTTTATCATGTTGAGGTATGTTCCTTCTATACTCAGGTTTTGAGAGTTTCTATCATGAATCAATGTTGAATTTCATTGAATGCTTTTCTGGCATCAGTTGAAATGATCATTTGGTTTTGTCCTTCATTCTGTTGATATGATGTATCACATGTACTGATTTGCATATGTTGAATTATCCTTGCCTTGTTGAACTCAGTTTGCTAGTATTTTGTTGAGGATTTTTGCATCTGTGTTCATCAAAGATATTGGCCTATAGTTTTCTTTTTTTGTTGTATCTTTGTCTGGTTTTGGTATTAGGGTAAGACCTCAAAAATACAGGCAACTAGAGCAAAAATGGAAAAATGGGATCAGATCAACACAACAAAGGAAGGAACCAAGGAAATGAAGAGACAACCCATAGAATGGAAGAAAATATTTGCACACTACCTATCTGAGAAGGGATTAATAACCAAAATATATAAGGAGCTCAAACAACTCAACTTCAAAAACCTAAATAATCCCATTTAAAAAATGGACAGGTTGGGCATGGTGGCCCACGCCTGTAATCTTAGCACTTTGGGAGGCCAAGGCAGGCAGATCATGAGGTCAAGATTTCAAGACCAGACGACCCAATATGGTGAAACCCTGTCTCTACTAAAAATACAAAAACTAACCAGGCATGGTGTCATATGCCTGTAATCCCAGCTACTCAGGAGGCTGAGGCAGGAGAATTGCTTGAACTCCGGAGGCAGAGGTTGCAGTGAGCCGAGATCACACCACTGCACTCTAGCCTGGGCGACAGAGCAAGACTCTGTCTCAAAAAAAAAAAAAAAAAAAAAAAGACAAAGGATCTGAATAGATATTTCTCAAAAGAAGACATACAAATGGCTAACAGGTACATGAAAATATGTTCTACATCATTAATCAGCAGAGGAATGCAAACTAAAACTGCAATGAGATATCCTGTCACCCCAGTTAAAATGGCTTTTATCCAAAAGACAGGCAATAATGAAGGCTGGTGAGGATGTGGAGAAAAGGGAAACCCATTCACTGTTGGTGGGAATGTAAATTAATACAGCCACTATGGAGAACAGTACAGAAGTTCCTCAAAGAACTAAAAATAAAACTACCACATGATTCAGCAATCCCATTGCTGAGTATATATCCAAAAGAAAGGAAATCAGTATTTGCACTCCCATCTTTATTGAACCGCTATTCATAATAGCCAAGATATGGAGTCAACCTAAGATGAGTTATAAAGAAAATGTAGTTTAATTAGCCAGGCACAGTGGATCACGCCTGTAAATCCAGCACTTTGGGAGGCCAAGGCAGGTGGATCACCTGAGGTCAGGAGTTCAAGACCAACCTGGCCAACATGGCAAAACCCCATCTCTACTAAAAGCACAAAAATTAGCCAGGCGTGGTGGTGCATGCCTGTAATCCCAGCTACTCAGGAAGCCAAGGCAGGAGAATCGCTTGAACCTTGCAGTTCAAGAGGTTGTAGTGAGCTGAGATCGCACTATTGCACTCCAGCCTGGGCGACAGAACAAGACTCTGTCTCAAAAAAATAAAGAAAGAAAGAAAATGTGGTTTATATGCACAATGGAATATTATTCAGCCATATAAAAGAATGAAATCCTGTCATTTACAACAGTATAGATGGAGGAAATTATGTTAAGTGAAATAAGCCAAGCACAGAAAGATAAATAGCACATGTTCTCGTTAATATGTGGGAACCGAAAAAAAAAAAAAAAAAGGTAGTCATGGAAATAGAGAATAGAATGATGGTTACCCAGATGGAGGAAAGTATAATAGGGAGGGGGAGATAAAGCTAGGAGGGTTAATGGGTACAAAAATACAGTTAGATATGAGGAGTAAGTTCTAGTGTTAGCACGCTAGCGCGACTACAGTTAACAATAATTTAGCATGTATTTCAAAATAACTAAAAGAGTGGAATTGGAATATTCTTAACACGAAAGAAACGATATATTTTTGAGTTGATGGATACCCCTATTACTCTTATGTGATCATTACACATTGTATGCTTGTATCACAATATCACATGTGCCCCATAAATGTGTACAACTATTATGTATCCATAAGAATTAAAAATTTAATAAAGAAGCCGGGCATAGTGGCTCGCACCTGTAATCCCAGCACTTTGGGAGGCTGAGGCGGGTGGATCACAAGGTCAGGAGTTCAGGACCAGCCTGGCCAGCATGGTGAAACCCTGTCTCTTTTAAACATACAAGAATTAACTGGGTTTGCTTCAACCTGGGAGGTGGAGGTTGCAGTGAGCTGAGATCGCACCATTACTCTCTAACCTGGGCAACAGGGTGAGACTCTGTCTCTCAAAAAAAAAAAATAAATAGTAAAGAGCCAGGCCAAGCATTAAGCAGTTTAGGAGATAGAGATAACTTTAGTGTGTTTGTCTTTGGGATCTCAACAACTTTTTCCTTTTCCCTTCTCCCTATATGTGCATATTTGTGGTTCCTGAAGCTTAAATAATTTAAATTAACTGACTTTCTCCTAAATGTAACTATGTTCTACCTTTCATACTTTGTTTCTCCTTATTTGTTGTCAAAAGCAGAGAAAACATTCTCCTCCCCTAAATGTGACTTCAATCTAAAATCCGGAGATATAAACTGGCCATTACTTGAAATGTTAAAGACATATGTATGGCTAGGTTAAGTCTTCCTTTCTTCACTTTAGTTCTTTTTTCTGTCTTCTTGATCAGTCCAGCCCAGGATCATTCCTGCTTTCCTAGTGGTCATCAGAGCCAGTGGTCATCAGAGCCAGATACCAAACTTTTTTTTTCGGTCCATGACTAGTCTCCCTTTTAACCTGCTTCCCTGTTGGGAAGGTTGAATGTTTGGTGAGAGATGCAGGGAGTCAACTAAGCAGGCTCTTAGGACAAACAGTGTGTTAAGGAGCATGAGCCATATACAATACCATGGGAGGGTCTCCAACAGCTAAAGGGTCATCGCACAATTGCAAGCTGTTGGCTGTCTCTGAGCAGACAAAAGCCAGCAGACTTCTGGAAGCTACACATTACAACCCTAAATTTTCCTGGCTTGGCAGGCTGCAGTTCAGCACTTTGCCTCTCTCATTTTCCTGGGAGGCCCATGGGGCCAAGTGAATCCTGATAGTGTCCACACAACACCAAAGGGCCTGCTGGAAACATGAAAATGAAGGCAGTCCCCATTTGGTGTTTTGTGATAGCAATTACCAAAAACCAGTTTCATAGCAATTTTTGTTAACTTAGTGGTCTCATTAGACTTTCTGTATATGGACTTGAAATTTATTCATTCATTTACTTGCTCACTCATTCTTTCCTCTAATAGACATTTATTGTGTTCCTATTGTACACCAGGCAATGAGATAAAGGACTGTATTGTCTATAATTGTCCCCAGAAGTAGGCAGTACAGAAGAGGTATCTTTGTCATCATCATTATCAACATTAATTCATTCAAAAAATACAGACAGAACACCTTCTATCTGTGAAGTGCTGTGCCAGGCATTGTGTGGGAATCAAGATAGACCGAGTCTGTGCTCTCACGGAGCTTGCATTTTAATGATAGAAACATGTAAGTACACAAATATAATAAAGGTCCTCTGATAGGGGGAGCATATAACATTATGACCTGCCTAAATTTTAACTTCATGTGGTTCAACCAAATGTTTACCGTTTATTGACTATTATTCCTCATATGCCAGACACAGGAATATGTGCTTTATAATTGTTACAGTTAACATTCCCAAGAACTCTGCAAAGTTGACTTTATTATTTCCATTTTATAGATGAAGAAACTAACACAGAGAAGTTAGGTGTATTTCCCTTGGTCACAAGTCCTAAATGGCAGAACTCAGTTTATTTGACTCTAGGTTCTGTGCTGTATTCTCTACAGGACAGAAATATCTGCACATTATGTGCTAGGCTGTTGGAAGAGACCAGAAAAAAACTAGTAGAGCATAATACCCACCTAGTATGTGGAGTAATGGATGAAATGAAGTTTAGCTCCCAAAATTGTTGTGGTTACTCATGTTTCAAAATCTGCTTTCAGATAGGAGACAGATCAGTATGTTTGCCGTAAGTTTCTAACCTTTGCTTACCTGTATGTTTTTCTTTTGCTTTCCTTGCTTTGAAGTTCTTTAATGATTTTATTTCCTCATTACTTTATTAAGAAGATTTAACTTTTGATTTCTAGATGTGCTCCATCAGGTACCTTGGATGT
The DNA here is from genome assembly GCF_028885655.2 of Pongo abelii. Taxonomy (NCBI): domain Eukaryota; kingdom Metazoa; phylum Chordata; class Mammalia; order Primates; family Hominidae; genus Pongo; species Pongo abelii. The sequence continues at coordinate 30,628,037 of NC_071998.2, forward strand.
TAGCAGATCAGAAGACTGCCACAGCCAAATGAAGGGTGAAGCAGAAATGTACTTGTAGGGCAAGTTTTTTAAGGGGTAATATACGTGTGGAGTTGTCAGTACTGCCTTTGACCTGTTTCAGATCATCTATCTTTGCTCACAGACCCAGATGAGGGTGCCTTGTCGGTATGATCCCACCTGTCGTTGACACAGGTCCCACCTCTGTGGACCAGGGTGGACACTGACTTGAGACAGTCATGTGACTTGTATGTCACCCAAAAGGAGCCCTGGGCCACTTACAGTCCCTCTTTCAGGACTTTTGCACTAAGATCCAGAGGGAAGTTGTTAGTCAGTCGTGAGCCATTGAACTGAAAAGTCACAGGGTCCAGGCTGAGGGTGCCAGCTGGGGCTCACCTATGTGTCAAATGAGGAGGGAGTGAAGTCTCACAGAATGTGAAACAGAAGTGAATGGCTCCAGGGACTGGAGTGAGGCAGAGAAGGGAGACCGCGTGGCCCATGAGGAAAAGGAGCACCCAGCCCCTGCTCTTCAGTTCCCTGGCCCGGTTCCATTGCTGGGCTTCACCTTCTGCTCTTGGGTGCCATGTTCTATCACAGTAAAGGCCCTGTTGCCTTCCGTAGCTTGAACTGGTTTCTGCTCCTTGTAATGGACAGATCAAAACACAAGTTCTCAAGCAGATAAAATAATTTGTATCACAACTAAATGGAAATGAGGAAACTTGTGATGTCCTACTTATGAGTCTCAGATACTTTTGACTTCTCCACAGAAGCCTAAGCTAGATATTTAATATTCTCTCCTAAAAGAAATGCTAAAAGAAGGACTAGAAAGCATCTAAGAAAAACTGCCCCCTTTGAATGATTGTCTTAAACATTTAATGTAACACTAGAAGAACCATCATAACAGGCCAGTGGCCATCCCTTTCATGTACATTAATGGACCTTCTCTAAGTAGAACTTTGTGCTAGATATAGGTAGATAAAAGTGAGTGATGTCACACCTGTTCTTGAAGTGCTCACAGTCTAGACAAATAAATCACCATATAATGTAGGAACTACTAGAGTAGAAATATACAAATGTTCCTCTGAGAAGGGAATGGTTCATTTCAATTTCACCTGATGACATTAGGGAAGGCTTTACCTAGGTGATTTTTGAGCTGAGTCTTGAAAGGTAACTGTGTGCCTGGCAGTTTGGGAAGGAAGGAGGGAGGCAGACACTCCAGGCAAAGGGAACAGGATGTTCACAGCTAGGCAGGCATAAAACAGCCTGTTGAGCTCATGGAACTGAGAGGAGGTCACCGCAATGGGGAAAAGTGGGTGCCTTGGGTGAATGGCAGGAATAGGGGTAGGTTGAGGCCAGGTTTTGGAGAGCTGTATCTACAATTAACAATACAATCAATAATTACTGTAAGTATTATTATTCTCTGTCACAGACAAAGTAAGTCATTTATATCTGTTATTCTCATTTGTCAGGGAACTGTGTTGTGGACAATGTCCAAACAATATAAAGGCTTTAAAAACACTTTTTGGGAATGAGGATTCTGTGAGCAGTTTGCAGGAGAGACTGATGTAAGGGGCAGTGAAGAGCAGAGAGGACAGGCAGGAGGCAGCTGTAATTTCCAGGGGAGAAATAAGTACCTGATTTAAGGCAGGGGTTGTGGGATTGAAAGGAGCAGTTGGGCTTGAGATTACGCTTCTGAAGGATTCTTATTTACATATGTGGAGAGAATGAAAAAGAACTTCGAGCCGGGTTTGAAGGTCTTCCTCCAGGAATGGAGTCAGTAGTGATAGCACTCACTGAGCTATGTGGCACAGGAATAGGCACGTGTAGGAAGATATGATTTCATTTGGGGACATATTAAATTTGAGATGCTAATATGTTTTCAAGATAGAGAAGATCTCTTGGCAGTCAGAGAAAGGAGTCTGAGGCTTGGAAAAGAGGTTAAGATTGAATATACAAATTTGGGAGTTTATATCACTTTGTCCTTCAGATTAGCGGATGGGTTCAGAGACGTGCACAAGATAGTTTTCAAGATTTGTATTAATGGAAGGGTCTCCAGACCCCATCAGTGAAGTTCCATCTGGGTGTCTGAAATACTCTAAAACAGTCATTCAGTAACTTGCCTCTCAGCCAAGTTCCTGGAGCTCTAACCTTCTCCCCAGTGCTTTCTGTTCCCTAACAGGGCAACCAGGTGGGAATGAGCTGAGTACAGGATGCTCACTGGCCCCAAAGCCATAATGGTCTGAAATTTGGCTTTTGCATTTCCACCTGCCCTTGCGTGCTTCGTCGTCTCCTCTCTTGTACTGCCCAGTGTGGCATAGGTATGCCATCTCTTTTATTTAATAGCCTATTTGCAGTTTCAGATGAGGCATGCCTTCCTCCTATGATTAATTCAGAGCCCCACTGGGAAGTGGGATAAGGCACCTGCCTCTTTTGCTGGAGGGTATTTTGAGAGCTCTATAAATTTGCATCTTGGGTTTATGAAAGAGAGAGACAGGGAAGAATGGAATGTCATTCATGCATGATAACAGTAGATCTCATGTGGGCTTGGTTTCCTCAGAGTTTTCCTCACTTAACTAAGAATAATTTATTTGACCTCCACTTGGGGACTTAATATTTTAAATATTTGAAGGAGACTGCTTCCCACCACCCCGCCCCCAGAACTCAGGTTGACTGCTAAAAAATTGCCATTTTGCAGATAAAAAAAAAGTAGCCACCCATCAGCAATTGCATATAGTTTCAGCCTACTAGCAACTAGAGATGGGGATGCTGAGGTGAAGGTGACAGAAATTGTATATACCTTTTGAGTAATTTGCCACAATAGTCCCTGGTATCTCTCTTAGTTAATTCAGATTATACGTGACTTTTAAAAGGTATCACAGTATTTGATTATATATAACTATCTATAGAAATACTTGGTGGTATTACATAGTCAATATTTCTGCGTCACAATGCTTTCTGCATCCCTGACACAGGTTCTGCACTCATCCAGTCTCTGGTAGGTGGTACATGCACTGCTTGCTTTTCTACTCAGCTCTTTAAGTCTCAATCATGACTTCCAAATTAGCTCATGTAGTGACCCTGGTTTGAGATTCTCCATGAAGAGAGAATGAAAGACCTAATGTTTATTGTGCACACCTGCTCTGTATTAGACTCTGTGTCAAATGCTTTATGTCTACTGTGCTCTTCAATTCTGAGTAACAACCTTACAGGTAGGAATTATTATCTTCATTTTTATAACTAAAAAAAGAAAACCATGAAGACCCTAGGAGATTAGATAACTTGCCCTAAATTATCAAGGAGATTGTTGCCGTTGGTTAGTTCTTGCTCTGAGCTACAAAATCCTCCAGAGCAAATGTTATATCCTGAAGGGAAGAAGGCAGTAAGTGAGATGACGATCCTTCTGTCCAGATTGGGAGGAGGGTTACATTTCAGGAGACATCTCTGTCCCACTGTGTGACATTGGATTCTGTTTCTCAACAATGAAATGAAGATAACAACACGTGAGCTCCTCCCCGGGATGCTGTGTGATTAAAGGTAAATTTGCTTTAATTTCTACTCAGGTAACCCAGAATGGTGATCTGGGATTCCTGGAGAAGGCATGCCTTAAATTTATCTTTGGATCCTCTATCAAAAGAGGGGAGACTTGGGTAAACAATTTATCAGTGGCCTAACACAAGTTCTCAACTGGGAGGGATTTGGAGACATCTGGCAATGTCTAGAGACATTTTTTGGCTGTCACATTTGGTAAGGTGCCCCTGGCATCTAACGGGTAGATACTACTAAACACCCTGCAATGTACAGGACAATCTCTCACAACAAACAATTATTTGGCCCCAAATGTGGATTGTGTGAGGTTAAGAAACCCTGATCTGAAGACTACTTGCAGAGAAATTGGTTTAGCTGATCTAAAAGAGCAAGTTAATTCCACAAACTATCAATTACTTTGGAAGGATTTATTTGCACATAAAAGATTAGTATATTATGAATTATAAAATATTTAGTCATGAAAGCAATTCTTGGGAGGAAACTTCTGTTATTACTAGAATCTTCTGAGGGTTCTATGAACTAAAAAAATAGTATTTAAATAAGGAAAAAGATGTAGTCAAATTTCACAGATTTGCACTCATTAGAGCCATTGGAGGAGGTAATTACTCAGAATTAGTGAACACTTCAAAATATAGAGGCATTATTGGTTTATTCCCCTGTAATGTGTTGCTTTATATAATAATCAGTGGAGAGCCTATTGATTTGCATTTATTTGAGAGTTGTTTTCTATGTATTAACTCTATGCTGTGGTTCAATAGACGAAAAGCCTTATATTAAAAGGGGCTGTTAATATAGCAATCTTGATGATCTTTTTTTTTTCTCTTTGCCACTTCTGTAAAACTCATAATCATAGTGTCTCATCCTAGGCCTGCCACATGACTTGGAATGACTGAGTTACGGAGAATCTCTGCACCTCCGTGTAAAAGAAATAGTATGAGGCATTTCTCTTGAACAGCTCTATCCTTCTTCCTGCATTTTCCCTCTTCCCCAACTTCTGTTGAACAAAGAAGAAGGACTGTCTTGTAGATGTTACTGTCCTATGACAAAAGCCTTTTCCACTACACAAAGAAAATTTGCTTGGAATGGGCCCAAAATATTATTTCCTTAAAAGCTGCTCAAAAAGATGATGAAAGCATCTTACCAAATATCAGGAGATTGTATTCTAGTTTGTCCTTGATTTGGTGTTTGGTCTTGCACAAGTCATTAAATGTCTGTCCTCCTTTTTCCTTACTGTAAAATGAAGAGGGTTAAAGTGGATGGTTAAATGCGTTACCATTTTAAGATTGTAATAGCTAAGTCTTAGGGCACCTAGGATGCTAAAATTAACATGTTGCTCAGCCAAAAATCAGGCTGCCTTGAGGGTAAGTGAATTTTATGGAGCCACTGTGATAGTTAAGAAGAGGGCTGAACTTATTAGAAGAGACATGATGTCATCCTTATTCACAGTCTGGAATAAATTCTGCCATATTCAGTGGGGAAGGAGACTAAATTTAGACAGTCAAGGTGAAATAGTGGTAGATAGTCAAGGAGAAATATGGGAAACATAAAGTAGTAAGGAAATATGATTAGAAAGGAAGAAAAAACAAGGTACATATCATTTAGAGCTCCTTGGTTGCAAGCAACAGAAACTGACTCTGACTAACCTGAGTAGGAAACAGGATTTATTAGAAAGAAGGTGACCTCAGAGTCAAATGATGATTCTGGTGTGTGTGAATTGGGGTGGATAGGAGTGGGCTTGGGGATAACCGATTGGCAAACTTGCCAGAGCCCCAGTGACTGAGGGAGCCGTTCCCCCAGGGATGAAAGCTATGAATAGAGAAGGGGAAAAAGGACTGCTGAATATAAAAAATAATACAAGAAATATAAATATTTCTTGAACAAAAAAATAAGAGAATTGCCTCAACCTACTGTCAGTGATACATCTGTTTGAAGCAAAAGAAAATGTGGTTTACTATTTTGGAGAAGGAAAAAAATACGTGTAGGGAAAGTGTATCAGGAAAGGAACCTGAAATAAATTTAACCAAATTCATTTATTCTTGAGCATTTTTAGAGCCCTCCCCCACACCCCTAACTTAAGTGGCCAGGCACCTTGTGCTCAGTATCCAAAAAAGGTAACATAACCTCTGTCCTCAAAGCTCCCAGCCAGCAACACAATAATTGTGATTTCTTCACTTTTTGAATGTTCTGTACATGCCAAGCTGCTTGCTGAGTGCTTTAAAAGCATGTCTAATTTAATCCTGCAAGTGCTCCTTGAACTGGTCCTATTGTTACCTCCATTGCGTAGATGCTGCTGAGGAGCAACAGAATGAGCCTAAAGTTAGAAAGCAAATCAGGCTGAGCCTGACTCAGCCCTGGTCAGCTTGGCTCCAGGACCTGGGCTCTTGCTACCGTTCTGTGTTGCCTTTCTTAGCAAATAGAGGAGGAAAAAGAAAACAGAAACACAAAGGAAGGGACAACTCACCCATATGGTATCTCCTATTATTGACTAGATCACTGAGCATTGCAGTATTTAAGGATTGAATCACATTCACTCCCTATTGACGCCTGCAATAAATTATTAAAAACAGCCATGCACAATCAGTGAGCAGGCTAGCAACTGTTCCAAAGCAGGATAGAACCTGCTTCTCTCTGTCTGGGGCATACCAACCTATCAACAGTCTTTTTTTTTTTTTTTTTTAATCTATTTATTATTTAATTGGCAAATAAAAATTATATATATTTATGGTGTATAACATGTTGCTTTAAGTATACATCGTGGAATGATTAAAACAAGCTAATGAACACTAATCAACTCATATCATTTTTTGTGGTGAGAACATTTACAATCTAGTCTCTTAGCACTTTTCAAGTACGCAATACAGTGTATGCATTAACTATATGCAACACAGTGCATAATAGATCTTCAGAACTTTTGCCTCCTAACTGAAACTTTGTACCCTTTGACCAATACCTCCTGCCTTCAGCGGTCTTTTGATGCTTCTACAACAAGACATCCCGACTTAATGACTCCACAGGTGACCTTTTCTCCACCCCCAAACAAAGTACAGATTTCATGTCTAAATTTTTTACCCTAAGCCAAGATAAGAATGTTATTGTCTCTTCTGTGCCTGGATCTCTCATCAGCAGTGAATGGAAATCTCAATGATTAATATAATATTTTCAAACTAATAGAGCTGCTGGCTCACAGCCACTTGTCTTGAGACATCTCACTGTCAAAGCATGACTCTCAATACATGAAATATACAGTGGGCATCAAACTATACTCCCAGCTTTTAAGATAACATGATTTTCTCCTTTTCTATGTTTTACTAATTTTTATTAAAAAGTATGTTTACTTTTACAATAGAAAAAAAAAGTCAGTTAAGAAGAATGCCTGCTATGCTGTGGTTAATCTAAAGTTAATTACTTCTCTGCCACCTACTCCTTTGTTTATAAAGGACTCTATTGTAGGTGCTGGAAGCATAAGTAGGTGTGACCGTCAGGTTCCTATACACTAAATCTAAATTTGCTGCCTACCCACTGGCATTTTGTGGCTTTTGTACCTTTTCTTCAAGGCTCCTTCTGGACACAGTTTATCCAATGGCTGGTGTCATGTGGGTTTGTCAGTCTTTATAGCTCATTTGGGATCGCTTCTTTTGGTAGTTCTGTGTTTTGGAACTCTAGGCCTCTGCTTTTGTTTTCTTTTCCTTCAAATAGTCATTGAAGTCCAGAGTGTTGGCAGTGACCTTTGAAAATGTTTTTACAGCTTACAGAGACTTCCTGACATGTTTTATTAGCTCTTGGTGGTAGCTAATAAAGTGAGTCTTAGCAAAGCCGTGTAACATGACAGATTAGAGCCACTTCCAAAATAACCACTCACCAGAGTTATCTTGAAGGAGGCTTGACGACAGGATATTTGGCTACCGCTTTCTGTCCAGTTCAGCAGGGCATGTGTGATTACCTCTTGAAGAAGGGAGGTCATTCCTTTAGGAAATACAATGACCAACTTATGCTGAAAGAACCTCAAACACTGAGAGCCCGCTGCACCAGTAAAACAGAGATGTGATTGCTGTAGGGATTGATTAATGAGTTATTCCACAAAACGTTTGCCTCCTACCTCTACAGAGTTAGAATATGAGCCAAAACTGGTCATCTACCTTTTACGAGGAGGAAAAGAAGTGAAAACAACCCTCCCTGAACACTCATGAGTGTTCAATAAGATCTCTCTTCTCCATCTTATCTTTATTTTTATTTTTTTACTTGGAGGAGTGGTTTAGCAAAATGATATGGAGTTTGGACTCTGGATTTCCACAGATCTGGATTCAAATCCTGCATCTGCCGTTGATCAGCTGGGTGATCTTAAGCAAGTGTTCGCTTAAGACTTGGTTTCTTCATCTGGAAAGTGGGGATAATAATCGAAGGTTTGTTGTGAGGAATAAAATGTGACCAAGCATGTACACTGCTTAGCACAGTGCTTGACATGTAAGCACTCAAAAAATGTTAGCTAAGAAGTTATTTTCTTAAATTCCTTGCAGGGCCATGTGTGAACTCTGTTTGTAGAATAATATTTATCTATATGCCTTCCTCCACCCAGGTCTATCATTTTGCACAACTCCTTGGGAACACATTTAGCAATGGGACATCATTCACATAGAATACAGTATCGATGGTGTCCTTCGAGTTCCACAGCAGAGCAACTACCTCCTCATCCTCCACTTCCTCCTCTCTCTCCCTCTCTCTCTTACACACACACACACACACACTTCTCTGCACCCTATATAAATAATCATGCACTTCTCTGCACCCTATACAAACAAGCTTTTTAAGTTATTTTTGTGCCCTCTACAAATAATCACCTGGCCTATATTTACTTTGGGGAAATAACTTCTTCATAAATAGGCATAATAGAAAAAGCAGAACTGACCTAGACAGCATTTTAAACACATATAGCGAGGATTTACTTGTACCCTGTGCATTTTGTGACAAACAAGGTGTAAAACTGCTATTTCAGATAGTCAGTAATAGCCAGGTATTAAGAATCTGTCTAATGTGAAACTCCGTCAGAATCTAAAGCAAGAGAAAAGAAGCTAAAAATAAAATGCTAGGGACAATCAGTTAATCAGCCACTTTTCCTTCTTTTTATCTCAAGCAACGCTTTGTCTCAAGTCTGTCTCAAGTCCAACAAGGGTCTTAGTAGATTGTAAATCCATAGAAGATAAAACCAGGGAATGTGGACATTTTTTGAGTCCCTTCTGTATGTCAGTTGATTAATCCATGTAAGGTCATTAACAGTCATGACAACGATTATCTTTATTTTATAGATAAGGAAACCAAGACCAATTGGTTATGTAAGTGATGCCCAAATCACACAGCTAGCAAGAGGCAGAGCTTAGAATTGACTTTTTTATCTTTCCAAAACACTCGTCTCTCTACTACCTGAGAGCTTCCCAAGTATCAGAGCTCCATTCATGAAAATGAATAGGACAGCACATCAAATGGCTCATCTTTATTCCTACAATTGTTCATGTAAAGCATTGTCTTTTATTCTGGGATTGTAGCTTTCTTGTTTTTTTCTTTCGTGGTGCAAAAATGCCCTTTTATGAAACGAGTGAGAGTTAGTGAAGCTTTTTTAAGTGCCCTTTTGGCAAAATAAACATAGGCAACTTTATGTTGATCCCCTTGCCCAATTTTTAAAATTTCCTGGATTTTGAAACCCAGAAGTCCTACTACGGTATACCATTTTGCTTTCCTCCAAATATTTGCAGATGTTTTAAATGTTCTCTTTGCATTATAGGATACTCTTACAACCTAGGGGCCTGCTATGCAGTTATTTCTCATTAAGCTTCAATGATGTTCAAGAATTACCTGTTCCCACATATGATAAAGAAATTTTGTTTCTTTATTTGAATTCCACCAAAAAATGGTTCTAAATAAGAATCCTCTAGAAAATGTACTAAAATCTTAGATTCTGGAGCCCTGCCCTCAAAGATTGATTCAGTAGTTCTGGGTGAGACCCAAATTTGGATTTTTAGCAAGCCCCTGAGGGGATTCTGATGCTGCTTATATGGGGATAGTACTTTCAGGAACTCTTATAGAAAGGCATTGAATCTGATATGAAATTATCTCTCCTCTGCATTGAGAATTCTGTATTTTTTCCATAGAGACTTTTAGAGGCATGGCATCATGTCAAGCTCAATTTTGTGAATTATATGAGATTTCTACATCTATTTCTGGTTAAAATACTGGAGCAGAATCATCTTATTTGCTTTAAGCACTTCCTCTCAAAATCAAATTAAGTAAAATTAATCTCTTTGAAGAAAAGCATCCTCTAAATTTGAAGTCACTTTTATGCTTAACTAAACATATGATACCTCCAAGCTGAATCCTGGGCCCATCAGGAAAGTCTGAGTTCCGTATGTGACATCAGTTGGTTGCTATGGAAGTGTAGGCTGTGCTATAAATTCCAGCTCCACGCAGATTTCTCTTTATTGCAAGTCAATTGAGAATGATTTGTATTTTTTTGGATCACACTCAGAAACGATATTTAGTGTAAACACTTACTTTCATTAAAATAGTTTAATAATTTATGCCTATGGTTTCCAAACGTTTTCAGCATCACATTTTGCACATGAATATCACACTTCCAACAATAACATAACTCATTACATGACGGGATTATTGACCCAAGAGAGGTGAATCAGTTTATCCAGGACACAAAAATAACTTAAAAAGCTCTGCCCCCTTCCCCTAGGGACCTTTTAAGCTTTACCCACCACACCCAACCATTCATTTATATAAATAAACTTCACCAAGATCAGATATGCTGCCAATATTTTAAAAAGAAGATTATTACTGAAGAATTTGCTGAGGTGAGAGGTAGGCAGTCGCCTCTGAATAGGATGTGCTCAGCCAAACACCATCCTGTGAATGTGGTACATTTAACCAAGACCTCGTTTCAGAAAAGAATAGGTGTGAGTAAAGGGTTCATGCCTTTGCTTCTCTACTTCTCTGCCCGACTAACTCAAACTTCAGAACTCCTCCAGGATTTTTTCTGATTTATTCTGTTAAGGCTGCTATAAGAAAATACTGTAGACTGAGTAACTTGTAAACACAGTTTCTCACAGCTCTGGAGGCTGGAAAAGCCAAGATCAGGATGCCAGCATGGTCAGGTTCTGGTGTAGACTGGCAGCTTCTCACTGTGTCCTCAGGTGGTGGAAGCCGGGAGGAAGCTCTCTGGAGCTTAAGTCTTTTATAAGGGTAATAATCCCATTCGTGAGGGCTCTGCTCTCAAGACTTGATCACCGCTCAAAGGCTATACCTCCTAATATCATCTTGGGGGTTAGGATTTCAACATACAAATTTTGGGGGGACTCATTCAGTCCATTGCACCCTCTGATTCCTTCAACTGGGTTAAGTTCTCCGCCCTTAATCTCTCACTGCTGAACTCCAATACATATATTCTCACTATGGTGAAAGGATTTTGCCCTGATTGCAGGCTCTGTGATCAGACAGCCTGGCTTCAGATTACCTCTCTGCCAGTTACCCTGTGGGAACTAAAGCTTATGAAATGTTAGCAGTGTCTGGTACATAAATAATATTAGCAACTTGGCTGGGCACGGTGGCTCATGCCTATAATCCCAGCACTTTGGGAGGCTGAGTGGGGAGGATCACTTGAGGCCTGGGGTTCATGACCAACCTGGCCAACATGGCAAAACCCCATCTCTACTAAAAATACAAAAATTAGCCACAGTTGTGGCGGGTGCCTGTAATCCCAGAGGAGGCAGTGAGCAGAGATCGCCCACTGCACTCTAGCCTGGGCCACAGAGTGAGACTCAGTCTCAAAAATATATATAATTAGCCAGGCGTGGTGGCATACACCTGTGATCCCAGCTGCTCAGGAGGCTAAGGCAAGAGAATCGCTTGAACTTGGGAGGCGGAGGTAGGCGGAGGTTGCTGTGAGCCAATATTACACCACTGCACTCCAGCCTGGGTGACATAGCAAGACTCCGTCTCAAATATACATATATACACACATATATATTTTATATATATATGCAACTATTAAAATATGATTTAGGAAATTGGTGTACTTCTACTTTCATTCCAAGTAACAAATTTTATTTTATTTTACTTTTATTTTTAATTTTTTTTTAGCAGATGCTTAGAGTGGAGGGTTGTGAAAAATTCAGAGGCCATATCCAGGATTAAGAGGGAAAGACTGGAGATCAAGTGGTGATGTCTCCTCGGTCTCGGTCCAGGCTGGAAGTGGGGGCTGTATGCCACATATTTTCTCTTTCTGCACTAGACTAAAAGTGACTTAAAAGTGCTAATTCATTCAGGCCTTTAATTTATTTACTACTATGTACCAGGCACTGTGGTTTCCATAGCATATACATTAATGAATAAAACAGACAGAGCCCTGGCCTCAGGGAGCTAATGGACTAGTGAAAGAACCGGATAATAATAAGGAAGCTAGAAAATAAAGACAGAGTACAACTAGTGATGGGGAGTGCTGTGAAGAAAACCATGGTTGTAGCCACAAAGAATCGAGGGTGGATCAGAAAGCTACATTAGAAAAGGTGGTCAGAGGAGGCATCTCAAGAGAGATGGGAAAAGTGTCCGAGTAGTGAGAACAGCGCATGCCAGGACCTGAAGTAGACGAGCTCTCGGCATGTTCAAGAAATTGGAAAGAAGCCCATTTGGCTGCAGTGTAATCAGAAAGAGGAGTGGAATGAAACGGTGGGGTCGCAGGGAGATAGGCAGGAGGCAGAGCACATAAAGCAGTGGTTCTCAGCCTCAAGTGTGTATCCCAACTCCCCAGAGAGCTTGTGAAAACACAGATTGCTGCCCCACTCCCAGAGTTTCTGATCCAGTAAGTTTGGGGTGGAGCCTGAGAATTTGCATTTCTAACAAGTTCCAAGTGATGCTGCAGGTCTGGGGACCACTCTTTGAGTACTCCTGATATAAGCCTTTTTCAGTCCACGGCAAAGGGCTTGGATTTTATTGGAAGCATTAGTGGGATACCATCAAAGGAAGTCAAGAGTGATAGCTTTCATTATTATTTTTAAAATGATTACTCAGACCATTATGTGGAGAATTAATTAGAAATTGTCAAGACTAAAAATAGGGAGGCTATTCAGAAAGTTGTTTACAGTGGTCAGGTGAGGGCAGTGGCAGTAGAGGGAAGAGGAAACTTTCAAGATGAATTTAGGAGTGGCATAAATAGGATCTGCCTGTGAATTATGGAATGGGTAGGGAAGAAGACACGGAGGATGTTGACTGGGTTTCTGGCTTGAGAAAGGGAGAAGATGGCCAAGGCATGTACTGAGATGGGGGAGAATGAAGGCAGGAAGATGCTTAGAAGGGAAAGGAAAAGAATATATTCGACATGTGTTCAGACACGTTAAATTTGAAGAATCATCTCCGAAGACTCAGAGCCTAATAAGAATGATACACTGGACTTTGGGGACTTGGGGGAATGGTTGGGGGTGGCAAGGCATAAAAGACCACACCTTGGGTACAGTGTACACTGCTTGAGTGATAGGTACACCAAAATCTCAGAAATCACTGCTGAAGAATTTATTCATGTAACCAAACACCACCTGTTCTCCAAAAGCCTATTGAAATAAAAGAGAAAAAAAAAAAGATACTCTGAGCCTAGTATATATAGACATTTCAATGAGTGAACTAAAAATATTGAAGGTAATAACCCCCTGGTCAGTGCTAATATGAAAGCTGTATGGGTACTTGGGGACCAAGCCAGCTCCTCAGCCTCTGTCTCTGGGAGCTGGGAGTGCTTAGTAGTAAATCATTGCTGCATCACCAGAGTAGCCTCCTACATAAATCATTTTAGAAGCGGATCAGTCACCTTTGGAAACTAGATTAGCTCTTGGGTACCTGGAAGTTAACGGTATGTGCAACCTAAAGTGGAAGCTCCTTTGGAAGCAAGGTTTTTCCAACGTTTATCCTAACACTGGGTTTTTAAACTTTGGTACTATTGATGTTTGAGCTGGATAATTCTTTGCTAGGGGAGGCTGTCCTGTGCATTGTTAAATGCTTAGCAGTATCCCTGGCTTCTGCTTGCCAGGTGCCAGTGGTAGCTGACTCCCAATTATGACAAGCAAAAATGCCTTCAGCCATTGCCAAATGTTGCCTGGGGGGCAAAATCATTTCTAGTTCAGAAACATGGCTGTAAGAGGACTCTGACATGTTAACCCCTTGTGGTACCCCTTGCTGCCCATCCGAAACGTTAATCCAGGTCAGTGGTTAAGGAGATGCTGTAACTCTAACCATTTTCTAAAGAGGATATCTCTGGCCTTAAAATATTCCCATCAGTGTTGCTGATGCAGGGAACTTTAGGGTATCCTAGAGGAGGAAGAAGGTACCAGGAGAATCTGATGATAATTATGATAATGATAATAATAGTAGTGGCAGCAGCTAACATTTATGTAGGAATTTGCCATACATAGTCTAAATATTTTTAAAATATTAGCTTATTGAATTCCTTATAGCAGCACGGTGACTTTGGCACTATTATTATGATTCTCATTTTACACATGAGGAAACTGAAGTGCAGTGACCTACCCAACATTACACAGGGAAACAGCAAAGCTGGGTCCAGATCCAGGCCCTTTACTATTTCCAAAAGAGGGATAGGCATCTGATGAGGGATGTATAAAATGAGAGTGTGTATAAAATGGTCTGCCTGTTAAGACTCATCACCTTTAATCCTTAATTACACTTGTAAATTTACCAAGTCCCTTCAGTAGAAAATCCCCACAGAATTTTAGAAATCATGATTCCTACCCATAATAAATATTTTAATGGCAATCATTAAAAAGTCAGGAAACAACAGGTGCTGGAGAGGATGTGGAGAAATAGGAACACTTTTACACTGTTGGTGGGACTGTAAACTAGTTCAACCCTTGTGGAAGTCAGTGTGGCGATTCCTCAGGGATCTAGAACTAGAAATTCCATTCGACCCAGCCATCCCATTACTGGGTATATACCCAAAGGACTATAAATCATGCTGCTATAAAGACACATGCACACGTATGTTTATTGCGGCATTATTCACAATAGCAAAGACTTGGAACCAACCCAAATGTCCAACAATGATAGACTGGATTAAGAAAATGTGGCACATATACACCATGGAATACTATGCAGCCATAAAAAATGATGAGTTCACGTCCTTTGTAGGGACATGGATGAAATTAGAAATCATCATTCTCAGTAAACTATCGCAAGAACAAAAAACCAAACACCGCATATTCTCACTCATAGGTGGGAATTGAACAATGAGAACACATGGACACAGGAAGGGGAACATCACACTCTGGGGACTGTTGTGGGTTGGGGGGAGGGGGGAGGGATAACATTGGGAGATATACCTAATGCTAGATGACGAGTTGGTGGGTGCAGCGCACCAGCATGGCACATGTATACATATGTAACTTCCCTGCACATTGTGCACATGTACCATAAAACCTAAAGTATAATAATAATAATAATAATAATAATAAAAGAAAAAAATAAATAAATAAATAAATAAATAAATAAGAAAAAAAAAAGAAAAAAAAAAAAACTTCCCTATAATTTTCTCATTTTATGTATCTGATGATAAAAATCAGGTTTGATATAAACCAAGTTATGTATTTTTATGTTTCTAAACAAAGGTATCTATAAAAGCTATTTTAAAAAGAAATTGTTTCCATTTGAGTTTTAAAAAAATAAAATAAAAAAATAAATAAATATTTTAAATGAATGATTTATTCATTTATTCATTCATGTCTCCCCTTTCATTCTGTTTAAAGGAGGCATCCAACTTCAGTTTTCTCAGCAAGCACACATTTAGGCCACAGATTTCATTAAGTCACAGTGATTCATTTTCACAAGCTTGTAACTTTTATTTTGGTACGCAGAAGCAACTCTGCCACATTTTGCTGCTATTTCCAGATTTCACGGAGAAGCCAACACAAACATTTGCATTACTGTGGCAACTGCAGGCAGCTGTGAAATTACAGGTGTGCTGCATTCACATGGTTTAGGAGGGATGAGAGCTCACACTTCTTCCAGAAACTCCTCCAGGAGCAAGTAGATTGCAGAGAGGAATGTGCTTGAATGAGGGATATAACACAAGAGTTGTGAGCTGATACTTTGATTGCTGCCTTGGCCCCTGGAAAGATAAGTTCATGACATTTTCCTTCAAGATGTGCTCTGAATGCAATTCCTGTAGCTCATAAAATATCAGTGGAACTCAGGCAGACTGGGCCTTAAGGGCCATCAAGAATGTGATGACAACTGGTACAGTGTTCCACATGACCCTGTTTGTGCTACATATATAGATTTTGAAATTCCTTTGAAAAGCACTTCCATCTGGTGAATCTCTCTAAGGAGAGAAGTTTTAGATTTATGCATTCTAGCATCTGAAGAAAAAAATTATTCATGCTGTTCCTGAGAAGATCGAAAATTTGCATCAACAAAGCAGGTCCTTTAATCTGCTTTAGTTTTCATTTTGACAAGCATTACTCCCAGACCAAGACTGTCAAATGGGTTGTTGCTGTTACTGAACATTTCCTTTGGCTTTGTTGAATCGTTCCTCTCCCATGTGTCAATAATAATGATAATACTGAAATGGACACTTACCATGTACTTATCATTTTCCATGAATAATTAAACCCCTCAATCCCATGATATAGGAACAGTCACTGTCCCCTGATTTACACATGAGAAAATACAGGCTTAAAAAGAGAAGTCGGCTGCCCAAGGTCAAAAATGAGGCAGCAAGGGAGGCAGACTCAAACCTTGGATTCATTCTTGGGCACCCAGTGTCTTCTATGAGCTGCCTCCTGCCTATGACTATCATAAGCCCAAGGAAAAGCAGCAGCAGGATGGCTTGTCCATGTGCTTCTTGCACATGTCTGTACAGCAACCCAGGTGTCCAGTGCTCAGCAGGTTGCAGATCTCCCTAGACATGTCTGAGGGCGAAGTGCCTGGGAATCTTCTTCATTCCCTCTCTTCACAAGGCCTGGAGGCATCCTTCATTGAGTTTGCATGAGAAGCATCCAAACCTCAAGGTGCTCCAGGGCTTGTCCTAGCAGCTGCCACAGCAAACTGTCAAAAGGAGCAAGTAGGTGCTTGAGCAAGTGCCAGGTCTGGCCAGTGCTTGCACTGCTTGAAAGTTCTCAGTAAACAATTAACTTTAAGTGTGTTTTCTCTGCCAGAATCCATTAGGGCAATCAATATTGGCATCTCTCTTTGCATGTTTAATAAGAGTCCTGTTCCTGGACCTGCCCTGCAGAAAGTACCTTCAAAAATTCCTGAAGGCTTTATAGACATTAATAAATTAAGTCTCCCAACAGCTCTCTCTGCAAGAAAACACAGAGAACAGAGCTGTTTAAGTTGGTGGGGAGAGAGAGAATGAGAGAGAGGGCAGGTATGCAGGAGAGGACCCCACCCTCTCAACCCGTCATCACCCCAACACCTCACCAAGGCCCCTTAGGCACCTTTGTAAAACCTCCAGAATACAGTTTCAAAACCACCAGTCAGTCCTGACCTACCTCCTCCGTTTATCTTATTTGTCACTCTATCTCATGGTTACCTCGTACAGGGCCTGACACTTGGAAGTGCTCAATAAATTTTTGATCAGGTTGATATGCCTTGGTAAAAAAGAATCACTGTTCTTTTGTGTGTCCTACTTTGCTATAAAAAAAAGTTACGTGAATATAAGAATTCAGAGGAGTATGTTAAACCCTGCAGAGGAAACTCCGCAAGAAAACGTGTTTAGCCAAATGACTTCTAAAGACCCTCCTTTTGCCCCCTTCCTCATCCCTTTGCCTTCCTGCTTCCTGCCCTGTAGCAGGGCCATGCAACGGTAATTAAACAGATTTGACTTGATGCTACTTTCTAGGATAAGGTGCCTATCATCTCCATCCCTTAGTTGTCCCCAAATGCTCATCCTGCTTCCTCTTGACAGGGACTGCCCGGCCAACCTACGTATTGTGAGAGACATGACCCGAGTTCCTGGCAGAGGGACTGGAGGCTGGGGCTGCTGGGCAAGGACCAGGCTCAGCGTCTCACCCTCACCCAAGCTTCTCCCCCAAGGCACAGGTGGTGCCATGGGCCTGAAGGACCCGTCTCAGTTCCTGATGCTACTCACTGGCAGAACAGCTGGGCTACTGTGCAGAGAGGCATTTGGCAGGTGTGGGAGACAGAGATGCTTCCGTCTGACACCCAGCCATGCCAGGGAAATACTGGAGGGAGCCATTGGGGAAAGAGCTTTGCTGCCTTCCAGTCCTAAAGCACATTCACCGCCACTGTTTTCTGTGGAAGAATGAGTTCCAGCAGAACAATTGTTTTAATAAGAATGATTTTGCTGTCAAATGGCCAGATTTTTTTCATTAGTCCAGCGAGGGGTGTGCCAGCTAGTTGCCAAGATGAATGGATTGAGATTGTTTGAATTACTGAGCTCTGAAATAACAGGATCTCCCCAGTCCCATCTCTGGAACCAATACCAAATGCCATCAGAGGTCAGCTTCTGGTCTGTTTCTCAGCTTTAGACAGGTGTGCACTTAAACCATTCATGAAAAATGATAGTAGTTTGTTTCCTTAAGTTTATAGTTTAAAAAAAAAGTGTATGAACTTAGGCCCAGTCCTTGTTCCAGAGGCAGAGATGTGGGTGTCTAACCGTGGCTCCATGACCTACTAGATGAGCTTCCCTGGAAAGTGGGAATAATAATTCCTCCCTTGCAGGGCTGTCAAAGTTTAGTTGGGTAACTTCAATATTCCCCAAAGTTTCTATTATATAGAAAGGGATTCTGTGGCTAAGTAGGTTTGGGAAACACCACATTGAAAATAAGCAGGTTTCTTTACTATAGAATTTCTCAGAGCCTTTATCATGCTTATCTATACCAGGAAATTTCCTGGAAGGGGCTTGAGTAAGTGGCATTTTATTTAACTATGATACACTTTTTTTTTTTTAAGGAACATCTTGCTATATCCAGAGCAAACTTTGGGGAAATGCTAGACAATACAATAAATTTAACCTCATGCCAACCTAGGGAAGGTAATTGCAACCATTTAATAAGTACCCACTATGTTTTGGGTAGAGCGCAGTATAAATAATAAATGAAGAATGCAGTGTGCTAGCACCTGAACAGGAAATGTATTTACATAGATCTCTCCCAGACAGTCTTTAAAGGCACCAGCCTACTGGGTTCACAGAGCAGCTCTGTCCTGATTTAAAGGGAGAACAATCTGCTTCTAGGACTAGTTATCCCTCTACACCCATATCCACATATAGAAAACCAGCTTGCCCTTCTCGACTTGACCCAGGAGCCACCCCAGGTCCATTCTGTCAATTCCGTCAACAGGTTATCTGGCCCTCTCTCATGTAACCTTCATGAATCTCTGTTATTTGTCTAGAATCATTTGAGCCTGAGTTTGAACTCCCAAACTTCAACTTCCTACCCACATAAGTTATTTGTGCCTCAGTTTCTCCAACTATAAAACCTGAACCCTGTCACTTCATAAAGGCAGAAATGAGATGGAGAGATTAAATGAGAAACTTTATTAATAATAGCAAATTCTTCTGTACCACTTTTTATGCACCAGGCTCTGTTGTAAGGGCTCCCATATATATGAATTTTTGACATCGCCATGACAGCCCTGTGGGTGAGGTTCTGTTATTACCTCCAAGGCACAGAGAGGTTGCATAATTTGTCCAAGTGACCATGTGCAAGCAGGGTGTGAACATGGGTGGGCTGGGAGTCCTAGATCCACGCTCTTAACCCCCTCACCTTCAGGTCTAAACAGTGGCTGCCACACAGTAAGTGTCTATTGATAGACATTTTCTTCTCCCCCCACATTCTTTTCCCTGCTAAACTCTCTCTTATGATCTTACTAATCAATTTATTCTCCTCTTCCCCCAATACCTTCTTGCTTATTAGTTTTATTTGTTTCATCATTCATATCTTTAACACATAAAGACCGCATAGCACTAAGTCCTGGAAGTTCATGAGATTATTGTGGGGCTTTGAAGTGGGGATTTAATTGGATTGGGTAAGGGAGAGGGAAACACTGGCAGTTTCATACCCCTCAGGGAACTGCAAAAAGCACGAGTTCTGCAGTGAATAACATAGCAAGTGGTCCCTGGACGGATATATATATGTATCACCTTCACCTCTCATTTCACACCAGAGAGGCGTATCTTACTGCAAGTTCACATTTATCAGGTTTTTATTGTGTCTTGGGAGGGCAAGTTCCACTGAATTCTTGGTCTGGTCTTTTCTCAGCCTAGGTAGGAGCCACGGAGTTGTTTGTCTGAATCATGGTGAAGGAACTCACGATGTGCCCGGATTGATTAGGTGCATTTTTTCACCCTCAGCCATGGAGGTGAAGGGGGTTGGAGAAGGGTTGGCCCTGATCTTCTAAACAGCACACATCTTTCTAGCTTCTGGATGAAAGAGTGACTCAGGGCACCAGGAATAACTAGGAGCAGTTGATCCTACTCAGTGTGTTAAGGGGAACCTGGGGCTTTAGGCAGAGAAGGCTGTGTAGAAAGAGAATCGATCTGATATCTGAAGTGGTGGTTGTTCCACACAGCTGGGTGTCTTTGAGCCCCTTAACTTTTTTGCTTTTTTCATTACTCGTCACATATTAAAGCAGTCGAGGAATTGACCTAGTACAAAGTGGTGGCAATAACAAATAATAATATTTACAGTGCCCGACACTATGCCAAGCTGTCAACACATACAAACGTCATTTCATCACTCATTTGAACTACGGAAAAGCTGAGACTTAGACGAAATAATGTGCTCAAAGACACAGAGCAGAATGAGGGGATGTCAGAATTATGAACCCAGGGCTTTCTGACTCCAAGGCCCCAAGCTAGAGAATGCCCACTCGTATCAGGTTAATGTCCACCCCTCATCAATTTAATGTTACTTTTTCCAGACTTGGCTCACACTTGTAATCCTGGCGCTTTGGGAGGCCAAGTCTGGAGGATTGCTTGAACCCCGTAGTTTGATACCAGCCTAGGCAACATAGCGAGACCTCATGTCTACAAAAAATAAAAAATTAGCTGGATGTGGTGGTGCATTCTTGTAGTTCTAGCTACTCAAGAGGCTGAGGCAGGAGGATTGCTTGAGCCCAGGAGGTTGAGGATACAATGAGCTATGATGGCACCACTGCACACCAGCCTGGACAACGGAGTGAGACCCTGTCTCTTAAATGAAAAAAAAAGTTCTAGGGCAATACCTGTAAGGAAAAGATCTTTAATTCCATCACAAAATCAGGCAGTGCCACAAAGGGCCCAGCCTAGAGTGCGATGACTGGTGTTGCCATGACACCCAGTTCTCTACTGTCCACATCTGGCTTGGTTTGCATAGGCACTTAGCAGAATTCCAGGGCCACTCAGGGTTCTCAGGATCCCAGGAAGTACAGAAAATGTAGGCAGCTTCTCAGTCTTTTGGCAGAGACAGATTTGTAGACAAGACTCCAGCCTCAGGGAAGATGTGTTAAGTCTTTAGCAATCCTCAGATCAGCAGGGACTGGGGAGGCAGCACCGAGAGGCAACAGCCATTTATTTTTGTGGGAAATAGAGTGTCAGAGCCATAGAATGTTAGGTCCAGAAGGCACCTTAGAAATTACCTAGGCCAGGATTTTTCAAACTTTAATTTTGTCAAGCGTAATTCTACCGAGAACTTAAACACCCACTATGGATAGATAAGAGGAAAACAGGATTCCTTGCTCCTTCCACCATTCAGCAGCACCTCCGTGCTTGCAGTAGAGTTTGAGACAATACTGATCTCAGCTGCATGTCTTGTCAGCTCAGGAGACTGAAACCTAGAGAGGTTAAACAAGTTTCTCCAAAGCTCCCCCAGATCATTAGCCCAGTGAGAGGTAGTGAACTGATGTTCCCCAGATGATTTCTAGATCTGAAAAGGTGGAGTTGGCTCTGCCTCATCCCGCCCCCAGGTTAAATTGAACTTCCTTAGGCAGTGTGGAAAGCCCCAGACATCTTCTTTGAATGGTTGATGCCATTTAGGCTGTCTCAATTCCCTCTTATGGGTTTTAACTAATCTCTTATGAGGGGTTAGGAACTATGAGGGAGTGGTGGACAGGTGGGGGATGGATCCTGAAATAGCTTGAATAGCTTAGGAGCTCTGGACTAAAGCAAGAACAAGGGTGGTTTACAAGGGTGGGGGTGGGGAGGGGTCAGAAGGTGGACCACCTCCACTCCTCCCACCATTTGGCCCAGAGTCAACATTAATGAGAGAGTTAGTTGAATAAGGCATTTATTCAACCTGGAAAATGCCCAGTGGCTTCAGCCCTTACAGTATGTAAATCCTATCTCTTGGCAGGGCGTGGTGGCTCACACCTGTGATCCCAGCACTTTGGGAGGCAGAGGCAGGTGGATCACGAGGTGAAGAGATCGAGACCATCCTGGCCAACATGGTGAAAACCTGTCTCTACTAAAAATACAAAAATTAGCTGGGCGTCGTGGCGGGCGCCTGTAGTCCCAGCTACTCGGGAGGCTGAGGCGGAGGTTGCAGTGAGCCGAGATCATGCCGCTGCACTCCAGCCTGGCGACAGAGTGAGATTCTGTCTTTAAAAAAAAAAAAAAAAATTCCTATCTCTTTTTCTGCACTTGGCCCCCCCCCAGAACTTTGCGATTGGTCCCAAGAGAGAAAATAAAACATATTTGGTGGAGAATGGGTATGCACTAAAGTTGCACTGCTAGTGGGGGCCTCTAGACCTCGTGGTGGGTGAGGATTTGGACACAACTTGCAAGATACAGGGGTTGATCCAGCTTTTCCCAGAAAGGCATGGGTGGGTTCTGCTGAACTGGCACATCAGGAGTTTCACTGGGGTTAATGTTTTAACCATTGTGTCAATATACTTAATGACACTTTGTTTGAACATTCTATGACAGAATGGAAGCACTTTTAAGGAACAAGTTTTGTTTTATTTTTAGGTGCGCGAATAGCAGTAGGATTTACCTAGGTAAATCTTTGTACTATATTGAAAAGTTTACATTTTTAAAAACCAAATACAATATATTTAGACCAAAGAAATAGTTAGACTTTATGCCTTGAGAGCTTTGCAGCTCTTTCAGTCCTTATAATCTTTTCAAGATCTGAGGGTCTGTTTCACTCTCCTGGTGCTTCCTGGACTGTGTAGTTTTTATTTGGGAGATTAACCACTGGGGGCTTTTGTTCAGAACCTGCCTTGGACTGAATGGCTTTGGACCAGGTCTCACTTGGTGCCTTCTGCTCCTATGGCGAGGAGAAAAGATCTGCAGCCCTCACAGCCCGGCTCCTCCAACACTTTGGGGTGTGACCTTGGGCAGGAAACTTCATATTCCTCTGTCGTTTCCTCATCTGTGAACAGGGGGTGATGGTAGTGCCTGCCTCTGTGGTTGTGGTGAGGACTCAGTGAGGTAATGGCTGGTCCTGGTTCAGAGTAAACCCTCAGTAATTATTGAATATTGTTGTCACTGTTGTCACCAGCACTGTCACCCCACAGCTAGCTGTCTCTTATACAAAAAACTCAAGTCATAGAATTTCAGAGTTGAAGGAAACCCCAGTAATTCCTAAAGGTGCATTAGAATCCCCAAGGGTGCTTTAAAAGTCACCTATTCCTGAGTTGCACCCAAGACCCAGTAAATCACAAGGGGGTCTGGGAATCCACTCTGCTGAGAAACAATGCAGGAGATTGTAACGTGCAACCAGAGATGAAAACCATCTTCCCTTGCCTGAATCTCTGCTCCAACAACCCTCGCAAGTGATCTCCGGGCTTCTTCTTGAACACCTCCAGCCTGGGGAGCTCACTATCACCTGAGACAATGCATCCCATTTTGGACACCTTAGGCAATGTAAATTTGTCTTCATGTTGACCTAAAGGAAGAGGTTCCTTCTGACCATGAGGAGGCAGAACAGAGCAGTGGAAAGAGAACAAGCTTTGAGCTTTAAGGTCAGAAGACGTGGGCTTGAATTCCACTCTAGCACTTGTTAGCTTTGTGGCCCTGGATAAGTGGTTTGCAATTTTCTTTTCCCTTTCCTCTTCCAAATGACCTTCTTTCAAATATTTGAGCCCTATCCTTCCAGTCTTCTCCTAGCCTCCCTGTGTGATAAGACCTTCATTTCCTTTATCACTTTGGTCACATGTCCAGCTCTGCCCATGCACATACAATACTCAAAGATGCACAGGATTCCCCAGGTGTGGTTCTGGGTCAGGGAGGCATCAGGGCTGCCAAGGGCTGAGAGAATGGACCAGAAAGCCAAAGAGTGAGATACAGGGGGAAGAAGAACACAGACTGGCACACTAGATCCCCAGCCCTCACCTTCATGGTCCTTTGGCCAAGCTGCCCCCTGGTTCCGATAGTTCTGGGACTAAACCCTGGCTTTTGCCCTCGGGCCAGGAGTAGTGGTGAATGTAATCATTCTGGCCACATCGTTGAGGGAACTAGATGGGGTCAGGGCCAGCTTTCCCTCCTGTTCACTTTGTCCAGAGCTGACATCAGAGCCTGCTGGAGGGTAGGTGAGCAGGAATATGTGTCCCTTTTGATCCATGCCCAGATGCAGCATCCATCCTTATGACCTCATTCCCTCCCCAGCTGAGATTCAGGGTGTCCTGATAACCAAAAAATGCCTGGGTCATTCTCAGTCACACACAGTCTTTTCAGTCTAGAAGCAAAGACTCTTACCCATTGTGTAGGTCAGAAAGAGAAATGCAAAAGTTTTGAGATCTGATTTCTGACCTGAAGATCCTTATTACTAGCTATGTGTCTTCAGAAAGCTTAACCTCTCTCAGTTTCAGTTCCTTCATCTGTAAAAATTGAGACATAAGTAGCTCACCTCAAAGATTGCAGGAAGAATTAAATGATGTGGTGTATACAAACTCTTAGTCTAAGTGATTAATGTGTGTTGGCTTCTTGGGGGGAAGGAGAGGTGACGGTGAATGATTTCTTACCCCACCACCTGTGAGAGCACAGCAAGACAGGCTGGGCTTGCCCATCACCCTGCCCTTCAACCCCCTGTGGGGGAATCTAGGGTTCAAATGAACATTACTATCCACACGTCTGTAAAGTTGGCCAGTGTTACTCTGGGGCAAACCTAAATAGAATGTCAAACGGAATTTGAATTTTACAGAGGAAATGTGAAAGTCTTAGACAACATTTCGCTAGTTTTTAAAACTTTTTATAGGTCACAGTTCAGTTGCCTTGCAGTTTCATGAACTTTGCCAGTGTTTTCAATTTAGCATAAAAAGTGTGGTCAGATTTGTATAAACCTCACCTGGGGACTTGTTTGAAGCACAAGTTCTCAGACCCCTCCCCAGACTCACTGAAACTCTGGGGGTGCAGCTCAGCAGTCTGTGTTCAGTGAGCCCTCCAGGTGCTTCTCAAGACTCCCGTTTGAGAACACTGATCTAGGTGTTAGAAGGGTGGTCCCCTCCCTTCTCCCCTTCCTCCTACCCCTGGCAGTTTTGAGGTCCAGATGACCAAGCCCGGCTCTCTAGCCGTGTATTTTCAGCACTTCCGTAGTGTGAAGACAGCCCCTGAGAGAATGACTCATCGTCTCATCCTGGGAGATTCATGTATTCGTGTCACAGCAGGTGTAATCTAAATCCAAGCCTAGGCCTGGAAAAGAGTTAGGAAACAAACATCTGTTTCGGGTGTTCAGACTGCCAGATCAGTTATCTCCCTCCACCTCAGAGGCTTCCTTCCTGATCTCCTGACCACAGTAATAGTTCTCTGATGGCTAATGATAATAGCAAATTTTATCAAGTTCTACCTTTTGGAAAATACCATTCATTATTTTCCATTTAATCCTCACAACAGCCCAACAAGGTAGATGCTATTAAGATCCTTATGTCCTTCATGGTGAAACAGCCTTAGAGAGGCTAAGTCATTTGCCCAAGATTGTGTAGCTAATAAATAGGAGATAAGAGACTTGAGTTCAAGTCAGACACCAGATTCTGTAAATCTTCAGCCAGACTTCCTTTGGTTAAGCAAGCTAGATCCTTGAGCCAGGAATATTCTAGGCCTGTGGTTCTTAAAATTTGTCATGGATCAGGATTTCTGGAGGACATCTTAAAGCACAGATTGCTGGACCCTAGTCCCCAAGTGTTAGATTCACTGTGGCTAGGTTGAGGCCTGGGAATTTGCATTTCTAGCAAGCTCTCAGATACTGCTGATGCTGCTGGTCCGGAGACCACACTTAAAGAATCACTTCTGTAGGCCAGTATTTCTCAACCAAGGCTGTACATTAGAATCATCTGAGGAATTTCAGATTCAATTGCTCTAGTGTAAGACACTGCCATTCTATTTTTTTGTGTGTTCCCTGGATAATTCTAATGCACAGCCAGGGTTGAGAACCACTGCTATATTCAAAGGAAGACTACTAATTCCTTTTTATAGCTTTGGTTCTTGAGTCCTGTGTCCATTTTTCTCTAACAGCAGCATTCATACTGCTGGGAAACTCAGTGTGTGCCACGGGTACCCACACTGCAAGACAAATAGTGCTCATTCATTTCATTTCAATATTTTCTATGAAACAAACATCTATTATGGAGTATAATATAAAGTGTTCATGAACAATTAATGTAAAATGTAATGTAAATGGGATTTAGTCCACTCCTAAGAATTTAGCCAAGGAAAATTGTCAGGACCAACTGTCAAAGATATGTACAAGAAGAGTCACCTAAGTATTACTTCGTCTTGATAATTGTTGAGTCTGTATGATGGTTATATGGTGATTCATTGTTCAAAGAATATCTAATACTTATAATGTCAAGTACAAAAAGGAGGATACAAACTGAATATATAGTATGACTCTAATTGTACTTTTAACAAAACTATACACATACACACACAGAAAAAAGACCGGAAGATAACACAACAAAATATTACCAGTGATTACTTCTTGATGGGATTATGGGTGAAAATGATAACATTTTCTAATTTTTAATCAATATTACTTTTATGATTAGACCAAAAGAATTTGTGTAGGCAGTCACCTATTCTTGTAAATACATTCTACAATGTCTGCCTGAAATACAAAGCATACATTTGTAGATTAGAAGTTTTTTCAGAGAATTAGAAAACATCTTACAATTGTTAATTAAGGTCCCAAGGGGTGCTAATGCCTTTGGGTCCTGGAAATGTGAGAATCATCATAGGAACCTAGGGAGATTGTGCTGGTCAAAAGGGCTTTTGCTCTGCAAGGTGGTTCTTCTAATGAGGTTAGGCAGCAGGGGTTGCTAGAGGCTCCTCAGGATGCATGGGGTGGGTGTGGGGCTTTTGTCCTCTCCTCTAGCGAGTACACACTCCTCCACAGTGCTTCTGTATGACATCACCAAAGCATCCACTATAATTAATGTATCATAGATCAAATGCACCCTAGTAAAGGGAATTTAGCAATGTCCATGTAGTGTGCAAATATGCAGGAGGTAAGAAAGTCAAGCATGTGTAACTCAAGGACCACCTATGAATGTTAATAAAGAAAGAACATATGGAGAAAACTCTTGTATTGCAAAACATGAAGCCCATGTGCCTTCATCATCCCCAGAAGTCTGTCTGTTCATGCTCCCTGGGATTCCGTTCAGAAAACAAGTAAATGGTGCCTTCTGCACATTTATGTTAAACGGAGAACCAAAAAGAGTGACTACCCCACCCCAGTGCTTGCTGGGGCTGGGAGAACAAAGAAGCTGAAAGTATGAGGTACTCAAAGACAGTGTTACTAGGGTAATGATTTTCCAATATGGCCAAAAGACATCTTCTATGCAACCAAGCCTCACCTGGCCTTACAAAACAAAAGTGGTTTGGCCAGAGCTTGAATAACAGCTGGGATTGATGGCCCAATGTAAAGGAGCGGGTGGCAGGCCAGTGGACCCCACTCTGGGGTGGCCCCATGGTGGACAGAGCCCCTCCTCCCTAAAATGGCCAACACCTGTCCCAAGGAAGGCCACCTAGCCAGAAGTGCCCACCATCTGCTGTAATCAAATTTGCAATCACAGGTAACTTTTCCTCTCAAGGGTCCAGCTGGCAATATAAATAAATGGAATGAATGGGGCTCCTCAGATGAGTACAGCATTTTCCATGTATGGGGAACAGACATTACTGAGCTGCTGCCATGTGGGAATCTCAGTCCAGTTGTGCCAGGTCTTCTGAGTTATTCCAAGAGAAGCAAGAATTCATCTTTGTGTTAGTTTCCAATTTCTAAATGTTGGTAGCATTTTAAAAATATGTAGTCCAAAGAAGACAGTCCTGTGGGCTGACTTTGGCCTGCAGCCA
Organism: Pongo abelii; assembly: GCF_028885655.2. NCBI lineage: Eukaryota > Metazoa > Chordata > Mammalia > Primates > Hominidae > Pongo > Pongo abelii. Next base: position 30,655,857 of record NC_071998.2, read on the forward strand.
CCAGTTTCTCATCTCTGCTTGTGAATGAATGTCAAGTTCTAGAGAGACCATTGCTTTAGTCACCTCTGTCCTCTCCCTCCTCTTCCCACTCCTGCCTCACCATGACCAAATTCTAAAAGACCAGTTCTCCTCAAAAGTTGTGTTTCATAAGGACCTTAAAATTGGCTACTAGTCTAACAGTAATTCATTTCAGTTGAGGACTTTTTAAACTCCATGACTAACCATTGAGAGGTACTTTCTGGATGATTAAGTTAATAATTTTAAAGGAATTGCCTTGGTTTTTGAGGGGTAGAGGGTATATTATTTGGGAAGTGGATGTTTCCAAGTGAGTGGGATCTAGGTTTAAATCCAGCTTCACCACCAGTATCACTTAAGAAAGTGATGCAGCCTCTCTTAGTTTCTCATTATTTAAAAAAAAAAAAAAAAATACTTTAGACAGATTAATGGAGTTTATTCAAGCAAAGAATTATTCATGAATTGGGCAGCCCTCAGAACCAGAACAGGTTCAAAGGGACTCCAGGGCTGCTGCTTGGTTGGATAACATTTATCAACAGAAAAAGCAAAGTACAGAAAATGGAAGTGGCGTATAGAAACAGCTGGATCAGTTACAGCTGGGCATTTGCCTTATTTGAACCAGGTTTAAACAGTTGTCTGTCTGTGGTTCAGCTACTGTGATTGGCTAAGACTAGGCTACTTGCTGCAAGAGTAGGATATAGCCTGTTTACTCATCAAGTTGGGTTCATTAGGTACTGACAAACCTTTAGCCCAGACTTAAAGTAGAGGAGGCGGCTTTTAGCCAAATTCAATTTAACAGTATTTTTTCATCCACAAAATAGGGAAAACAACTGCAGAGTCTGTTGGTTTTTTTGGGATAGGGATATTTACATGGCTCGTGCCATTGGATGCCCAGGAAATAAAAGTTTCTCTTGGGAGCCAATGTAATTGAGACTTTTAATTGCAAATATTATATAATAGCCACATAAAACTTTTATATATTTTATTTTGGAACTTCAGAAATCCTTTTTCTATAGAATTTTCATTGTAGGTAGGTAGTATTGCAGTTGAGATGGGAGAAAGTGGGAAAATAGAGAGGGTGAGGGGATGAGCCTTGTGGGTGTCTGTACCTGGGGGAGGTCCTTAGGTCAACTTCCAGTGCTGGAAACTTAGGTATAACATGACCTTATTCAATTTAACTCTTTTGCTTATTGCTGAATCCCTAGTATCTAGCACATCTGCAAACAAATAAATATTTGCTATTGTTAACTATTAAATTAGTTAATGAACAAATAAAGGGTGTATAGTGGGAGTTTTATCTGGCAAGGATGACTCCTGACTCCACAGCTCTGTTCAGATCATACCACATGTCAGAGACAGGGCCAGCTTCACAGGCATGAAACCTGCACTCAGAATGGCCCCATGCTTGGTTTAAGACTCTGCTGTTGCCATCTTGAAGTGCTTAATAATTTTTAAACAAGGGGCTCTGCAAATTATGTAGCCAGTCCTGATCAGAGCATAACAGTAAACACAGAAATGTTAGTGCATAAATCAAAACATACAAACTCATGGCCTCTGGAGCCAATCAAATATTTTTGACCCACAGAGTGTTTTTTAAATATAAATAAACTCTTAATATAAACATTTTCTTTAGAATAGTTGGTTTATTAAAAAGTTGTAAAGATAGTACAGAGTTCCCATATATCCCTCACCCAGTTTCCAATATTGCTAACATCTCACAAAACATTTGTCACAGCTGAGGAACTAACACATGAACACCGCTGTTATTAAACTCTACACAGTATTCAGTTTTCCCCTAATGCCCTTTTTCTGTTCGTGGATTCCATCCAGGATACCACATTACATTTAGTCAGCACATCTCCTTAGGCTCTTCAGACTTTCCTTATTTTGATGAACTTGACAGTTTTGAGGACTACCAGTCAGATGTTTTGTAGAACATTCTTCAGTGTTGGTTTGTCTGATTTTTTTTATGGTTACATAGGGCTTATGGGTTATGGGGAGGAAGACCACAGAAGTGAAGCGACTTGTCGTATCAAAGCCATATTCTATGAACACGATTGATCACTGTTGATGTTAACCTTGATCACTTGGTCAAGGTCATGTTTGCCAGGTTTCTTGACTGTAAAGCCACCTATACTGTACTCTTTGGAAGCAACTCACCAAGCATAGCCCACACTCAAGATCTTCATTCATCTCCTTGAACAGGGGGTATTTACATATTTGGAATCTCACTACACAAGAGATTTTTCTTTTCCCTATTTACTATCCAACCATTTATTTATTATCAGTGTGAACTCACAGATATTTATTTTCTACTTTAGGTTATAATGCAAAACTACTCCACCTATTTTTTTGCTCAGATTGTTCCAGTTTGGGCCATTCTGGAGCTCTTTCAGGTTGGCTCCTATGCCCCTGTCATTGTGTTTTTATTAGCACTTCCTTTCTTTCTGACACTAAGGTGTCCCAGGCCATCTTTTATATTTCCTGCCTCAGTCCTAGAATCAGCCATTTTCTCCAAGGGGCCCTGATTCCTTTATTAAAAAAACGGTGTTGGAAACCAAGATCCATATGTTGCACGTGCTCAGTGCTACGAGAGTGTTTTTCTTTCCTTCTTGTTTAATTTTTAAATTTGAATTTTTAAAATTAAGCTGTCAGCTTGTAGAGTCAACTTCCAGGCTGAGTGAACTATATAAGGCTAAATAATGTTAATAAATAAAATGATTGAAAATTTTTTAGTGTCCTTGAATTAACTAAAATTTAACCAGGGGGAGGTTTCATGTAAGAATCTAGATTTCTGGATTATCTTGAAAAAAACAGAAGGTCTGGCAGTCCTAGATCTATATTCCTGCTGGCCAACAATCAGCTAAGGCTGAGAGGCTTTTTTCCTTTCCTGCATAATACACTCTCCAGGCTGGCACAGTCCACGCCACTCCCAATCACATTACACCCAGCCTACTTTACTCATTCATGTTCCTTTGTAATCCCTGAAGGCATGTGACTATGTGATATCTTGTTTAAGACATATTCAAGTAAATAATTTACTTGAATTAGTTCATGAATTTAGCTTGACTTTGACCCAGAGATAAGATTTTAGAGCAACATTTCTGGTTTCTTCCCTATCCCTTCAACTTACCTCCACCAGATCTTACATGCAAATGCAATGACTCACCATTACTTGCTCAGTGCTGCCTTAACCCCTCTGTGTCAGGTGGAAAAAGTCCTCAGCATCCACTCACAGTCTTTCCCTCAGATTCTTTTTGTCTGGAGAAGATCCCCCAACAGTTTTATTCCTATCTCAGGTTCATTTCAGAAGGGTCACTGTTCCCTTTCGCTCTGCAAAGCCCCCCTCAAGTTGGGTTCCAATTGTTCTTTCTGGGTTCCCCCAACTGTACAAAGAGGATCAATGACATTGCTATCTTCTCCCTTGCCCCCACCTCCTCCCATTATGTAACTGAGCATGATTTGCCAACCAAATCTGGCTTATTGCAAACTTTAATAACTCTGGAAAACTACCTGTTTGACTTTATTTAGATGAAAATAACCACATCAATGCAAATGTACAATACAATTTGAAGAGGGAGATACTTCTTCCTCGGTATCAGTAAAAATCTGATAGATGCATTTCTCTCCGAGATCTGCAAGGTGTGAAGAGATAACTGTGTATTAATGTTCATGGTAGCCTTACTGCCTTAGACATGACTTGGTTAAACATGGGCCTATAGCAATTCCATGAATATTTTTCTACCAAGCAGTGGTTTTCAGATTGTGACTCAAGGGCCAGTGCTTGGAGTTGGGAAAAGTAAGGGGAACCCAAGCAGGGGAAGCTCTTCACCACTCCCACGCCACTCAGGTTTCTATGGTTATTTGTTTATTCACTGGCCTAGTCCATTCAGGCTGCTACAACAAAAATACCACAAACAGAGTGGCTTATAAACAACAAATGTTTATTTCTCACAGTTCCAGAGGCTGGGAAGTCCAAGAACAAGGCACTGACAGATTCAGTATCTGGTGAGGCCTTGCTTCCCGGTTCACAGATGGCAGTTTTTGCTATAACCTCACATGGAGAAAGAAAAAGGACCCTCTTTTTTTTGAGATGGAGTTTCACTCTTGTTTCCCAGGCTGGAGTGCAACAGGACAATATTGGCTCACCGCAACCTCCGCCTTCCAAGTTCAAGTGATTCTCCTGCCTCAGCCTCCCTAGTAGCTGGGATTACAAGCATGCACCACCATGCCCGGCTAATTTCGTATTTTTAGTACAGATGGGGTTTCTCCATGTTGGTCAGGCTGGTCTTGAACTCCCGACCTCAGGTGATCCGCCCCCCCCCCCAGCCTCCCAAAGTGCTGGGATTACAGGCCTGAGCGACCATGCCCAGCCAGGACCCTCCTTTTTAAAGGCACTAATCCCATTCATAGGGTGTCTGCCTTCATGACCTAATCACCTCCCAAAGGCCCCACCTCCTAGTACCATCAGCTTGGGGATTAGGATTTCAACACATGCATTTGAGGGGGGCATAAGCATTCAATCCATTACATTCAATAATTACATATGGAGAACCACTGTGTTCTGCTGTGCATTCAATGCCAGGGCTATGACTATGAACAAGAGAGATCCCTGACATTACACAATTTTCAGTCTCCTGGGAGACAAAAAAAAAAATGGATAATTAAAAGATGATGTGGTCGTATTGTCATGGAAGAAGTAGCAGGTGTTATGATACGCCTAACTAGACTGAAGGTGAGGTGGGCAGGGAGGACATTCTAGAGGAAGTGATAAATTAGTTGAGGTTTGAATAACAAATGGGAGTTAGTCAGATGAAATGGAGAAACTGAGGAAGAGGTTTCCAGCTACCAACCCTCCAGTATGTAGCAACGCCCAGAAGCAAGTGAGCAAGAGGATCGTAGCTTCAGATGGCTGGAGTATTACATGCAAGTCGTGAGAATCCAGAAATGATGGTGAACCAATGCATGTGTGAAATCATAAATGGTCTTGCCTGCATGTTAAATAGCTTTGATTTCACCTTGGAAGCAGTAGGAGGCTGCTTTAGAGTTTTATGCAGAAAAACAGGCTTCCTGGATAGATTTGCATATTGGGAAGGTCCTTCACCTGCCAAGTGGAGATTGGAGAAATGCAGGAGTAAAGAAAGGAAGCTCAGTTACGAGGGACCTGCATAAACCAGGCAAGAGGTGAGCTAGGAAGGAGGCAGTGGGGCTGAAGAGAAACTTAGAGATCAGCAACTGTTCAAGACAAGACTTGGTGTTAATTGTCCTCCACATAATGGAAGAAAGATTCTACTGGGGAATAAAGAACAATTTTATTTGTGAGGATACTCACAATATTACATCCATGACAAAGAACCTGGCTTTCAAATTCTGGTTGGGGCTCATGAAAAAAACCAGAAGGTGTGGTAGTCCTAGACCTATATTCCTGATCAAACTCCTGGTACCTCAGCCTGACTTTCCAGAACCAATGAAGTTCATTAACATCCTGTTCTCAGCTCTGTCTCATTTGTCCCATTTGATTTTCAGCAAACTGCTCAGGTTTACACTGTCTAGGGTTTGTTTCTAATGGGTTTTATTGTCAATCCACGGTGAATATCTTTCACAGGTTGTCTTGGGTCTTTCTTAATCTGCTGCTCCTTTGACATCCATGCTGTGAAAGCAGGGGACAAAGGCAGCCATCTGGGACCTGGGGATGCTGACGAGCAACTCAGAAGTGGCGCTGGGGGGTAGGAGGAGGTGTGACGAGCAGGCACACTGGACTCATGGTTGCTCCTTGGGGTGGCTGAAACAGCACTTCCTATGCCCAGCACATGGCATGTCTGAAAGAACTAAGACTCTCTTGAGAACATATAATCACATACCACTGTTTGTCTTTCTTTTGGCCCAACCACCATGATAACAGACTGGAGGATAGCACAAAGGGGCTGGGGAGGGGCAGAGGGAGGGAGTTGGAAAACAGAGTAGTAGCCAGTTTATTTCTAAGCATTTGCAGCTGTCAGCTTGTTTGGGGACTTTTTTTTTCTCTTTTTTTAGGCAGAGGAACAAAGTCCTGCTACACAGGATTGTTTTCCTTGGCATGACGAACAGACACTTTCTTGAGGAACGTACTGAGATAACACAAAACATCTGCTAAGAGGAATCAATCCTCGCAGCTGAATTTTCATCAGCATCAGCAAGAACATGAAGCTTCTCTCTCTCTCTCCCTCTCTGTACATGTATGTGTGTGTGTGTGTATATATATATATATGTATGTGTATATATATATCGATGTATAGATATATATATGTACGTGTATATATATATCTATGTATAGATATATATAGAGAGAGAGAGAGAGAGAGCAGGAAGCAGGAGAATGGATAGGGATGAAGGGGCAAGAGAATAAGCTAAGGGGAGGAGGATATATATTGTTAAGAAACATCTGTGTTGTTCATGAGTTTTGTTTTGTTTTTGCCTTGTGATCCGATTGCATCTTGTTTTGCAAGTATTTTGGAAATGGTGTGTTCTCAGCCACGCTGCCAGAGGAGGTATGTTTTCTTTTTCCACGTGTGTGGGATGTTGTTTTTATTCATGAACTATTGAGAATGAGTGGTTTTTATGACTTGTAAAGGGATTTTCACATCCCTCTTATTACTGGACTCTGAAGACAGAAGGGACAGCACAAATGCCCTCAGACATGAACAACAGTTTCAAGGAGAAACATGGGCACTTCTGGTTGTTGTTGACATGCCATCAGGGGTCCCAAAGGATTGGCCAGGACATCAGGTTTCATCATGTGTCCTTTGGAAGCTCCTTGGACAGTTCACATGCTATTCCCATATATCACATGTCTTCCAAGTATACTTTCCAAGAAGAGTTTATCCTTTGGAGAAGAGGCAGCTTCACCTGTCCTGTTTCATTTGCCCTCCTGTCACCCCTGTCTTGGTGTTGATTCAGAAGAGCCGTCTTCCTAGCATAGGTAACATCGGCTGCCATTTGCCAGATGCCTTCTGTGTGCCTGCTGGTGCTGTGCTTCTCATTCAGTCCTGACGGTCTCATGAAGAGCTAGGTATTATTATTACCATTCCTCAGACAAGAAAACAGAGGCTTTTGGCAGTTAGCAAAGTTGCTTAAGGGCAAGCAGCAGAGAAGTCCCACAGCTGGAATCGCAAATGGGATTGAGGCCAGAGCCAGGCGTTTCACCAGTGTCCTAAACCCCCAGTGACACATACATTTGGGAAAGTAAAAGCCAAACTACCCTTTTCCACCTTGTCTTCTAACAAGTTTTGTTTCTCCAGTTGTGTCAATTGTATTTGGATGAGATGAAAGGAGCTGTAGAACCCTGCAAAACTTCCTGGCAGAACAGAAGGAGCATAGGCTCTGAGACAGACAGACTTTAATTCAGATCCCTCTTCATCACAAACTAGCTCTATAAAGTCCGAGTCCGTCCCTTCACATCTTTGAGTTTTGATTTCAGCGTATGCAGGTGGCACAGGAGCTCAGCTCTCATTCCAACAGTCAGCAAGTATTTATTCCATACCCACCCTGCTCCAGGTGCCAAGCCACTAGGGAGACGTCACTAAGGAGACATTTGTGAAAAGGCTGGACACCGTCCCTGCTCTCATAGAGTGGCCAGTCTGGAGCAGGTAATAGACCTGAAGCAGGGACTCCCACAGATACGTGTGGAATTACCATGTGTGATCTGTGCAGGAAAATTTCAAGAGCAGAATAGCAGATGCCAGGGAAGCTGGGTCTGGGGATGATGGGAGACGCTGAGCCAAGCTCTAAAGAAAGAAGAGGCAGTAACCAGGTGCTCAATAAAGGGGGCTATCTGCCAGTTGTTTGCAGAACTTGAGGTGTTTGGGGGCAGTTCTCCAGTATCCCCGGAGACAACCTTTTTGTTCTTACTCTTCAGACCACAAAAGCCCAGGTTCAGCCCAGCACCGATCACGGATCAGAGTCTCATTCCCAGGTGTTGGCCTTTCTCTTCCAAAGAAAAGGGAAAATGATGAAAACAGGAATGATTAACAGCCAGCTCAGAACACACATCCCCACCCCCCAATCTCCTGGACCTTCGTCAACCAAAGCATTTCTGCATATTCTAAAGGACTTTTTCCTTTTTTGGCCTCCATAACAAGATAAAATAAATAACACAAGCCATTTAGGCAACTTATTTTCTTTCAGAGGTGCCTGAAAAGGAAGGATTGAATGAGATGTTTGAGGGCTTAGCGGAAGGGAGGGGCAGGAGGGAAAGAGGAAGAAAGAAAAATGGGTTGAAGTGCAGAAATTACTGGAATTTTTATTAAATTTTCTTGGGGAGAAAGGAGATTTCCTAAGTCAGAGATGAAAGGCAAATCTGCATGGGGCCCCAGAGAAATTATTATGTTTCATACTCGATTTAGCTCTCACACTGAATGTGGCTTGGAGATCAGAGATCAGAAAGTTGTGGTTAGACACATTCATAAACTCAGCAGGGCTCTGTCAGATGCGGGTTCCTGACTGAGTACCAAGGCTTCATGAGCAACAGAGACAGGGCTACAAGGCTGTCTCATTAGGCCTTCAAGAGAGACTCCAGGCCTGCACCCTCCTCACTCTCCACCCTCCCCCCAGCGCCCTGGCCTGCCTCCTCCTTAGCCTGATTGCTCGGAAAACTCTAGTCTTGCTTTGAGTCTAACCGGTGAGCAGACTCCTGCTAGAAACTTGTATTAGTGATTGGTTTGGATTCTGGCCTCTGCTTAGGCATGTTGCCTCGGCGCACTCCAAAACTTGAGCTCAGCTGGCCCTGTTTCAGGTTCATTAACTTCATTTCGGTACTGGTCCATTTGCCGAAACTAAGCTACATCACATGACCCAAGGCCATCCAGGCCCAGGGTTATCCTTGGACACCTGGATGTCCATCCCCTCTCTGTGGAGCACTAGTCTGAACACTTTCTCAATGTGGGCCAACTTCTTGGAGTCTGAAATTTTCCAGCTTTTAAGCTAAGAGCCACTGGTGGTAGCTCACGGTAGGATAGACGGAAGGGCATGTTCTGAGACTCAATTCTTGATTGCAAATCACTTAGAGATCTTGTAATCAAAGATTGTTTTCTATAGCATCAATACAGGCACATATCTAACAGTCTGGGATTATTGCTGATGGTTTGTCTGGATTATTATAAGACTAGTCAAAATTTAACTCCAAACCCTTAAGATATACAATCTATTTCAGTTAGGACTGCTGGTTAATGTTGTCTGGCATTAACTTTCTGAGTACAGTGACTGAAAATTAACTCTCACCACCTGAAAAAAAAAGATTGAAAAGAGAAGAAGGAAGGTTTCAGTGATAAAAAGAAAGTTTCAGATTTTTTCCTTTCCACACCCTAGGCTGGATCACAGTGTTCCTCATTGCAAAGTTTTCTCTTCTCCCCAAAAGCAACATGCAGCCTTCCATGCCAGGACTATATATATCAAGAGTCTGGCAAAAAGCTATCCTTTCTGCTCTGGGTTTTCTTTTTTTTTTTTTTTTTTTGCCTCCCCCAAACAGGAGATGATGGATTCACATCTTGACTAAATAAGACCACTGCTCTTTTCTGATTCAATTTTGATCGATGAAGTATTCCCTGCCTTGCCTGTGCCAGGTGCTTTCAAAGGTGGAATCAAAGTATAACACAGTCCCTTTGTTCAGAGAACTTACAGCAATATAAGACATAAGTTTGAGAAACTAGTAGAAAATAATGCAAGGTAGATTATACTCCAGGGCTTATTTAGTACCTGCCACTGTAAGTTTTTTGCTCATTCAGAATTGATGTATTAATGCCAAGACTGCTATCATGAAAATAAATAGCCAGGAATTTAATCCCAAAGTGTGTTACAAAGACCATTTGGTCAATGGGATACTAAAACTAACAATTCACAGGAGAATACTCACTATCTGCAAGCAGTAAGCTAAACCTTTTAGATGTTTATGTAATTAATCTGCACAACAACCTAAGCTACAAATAACATTAATATATCCCCATTTTTCTTTAAGGGATATATTTTTTAAGGGGAAAGTGAGGCTTGGAGACACGACATCATCTGCATATGGCTACATTGTGAATAAGTCGTAAAGGTAGAAACAAAGCCTAGGAGTTCTGATTACAGACTCTGTGTTTTAAATCAACAGCTATTATGAGCAAAGGGGAATCCAGATTTAAATAGGACTTTTTGCTACAGATATTCTCAGATCCTTTACTATGCTTGGGTACATTGTAAACCTCTATGAAAACAGCATTTTTGCCAATATATTTGGTCTCAGAATCCTCTCTTTTTAGCCAAGAATCTCTCAAGAATAGTGATTTTTAAAACACATAATGGGGAATACTGAAGTGGAGGGTCTGTCGTGTCTTATGTACTCATGAGGCAGAAGGAGGGCATTGGTTATGGTCCTGATGTTGGGTCATTTGTGCCATGTAGACCACAGGTTGCCCTTTGCTCAGACCCAGCCATGCACAGCTCCCCAGGTCCAGGATGCCATTGTAGCTAGCCAAGTGTGCGTTCAAGGTGATCCAGTTGCCTTTCTTCTTCCAATTGCTGAACTGGATTCTTTTAAAACAAACATTTTTTGAGCTCCTTCCACAAGCAAGCTAAGTGCAGGTCATAAAATGGTGTTCTTGGCTGGACAAGATAGCTCACAGGTGTAATCCCAGCACGTTGAGAGGCTGAGGTGGGAGGATCACTTTAGCCCAGGAGCTTGAGACCAGGCTGGGCAACATAGTGAGACCTTGTCTCTACAAAAACATTTACAAAACTTAGCCAGGCATGGTGGTGCATGCCTGTATTCTCAGCTACTTGGAAGGCTGAGGCAGGAGGATTGCTTGGGCCCAGGAGACTGAGGCTGCAGTGAGCTGTGATTGTGACACTGCACTCCATCCTGGGTGACAGAGTAAAACCCTGTCCTTAAAAAATGAATACATTAAGATAAAATGGCATTCTTGTCCTTCACCTTCCCTGACACCATAGAACCTATAGGATGCTGAAGAAAGAGCCTGAGTTTTGAAGCCAAATCTCTATCTCCTTTGACCCTTGTGGCCTGGGGCAAATGATTTAACTGAGCTAAGCCTCAGTTTCCATTAAAAAAAAAAAAACTGGGCCGGGCGTGGTGGATCACGCCTGTAATCCCAGCACTTTGGGAGGCCGAGACGGGCAGATCACAAGTTCAGGAGATCGAGACTATCCTGGCTAACACGGTGAAACCCTGTCTCTACTAAAAATACAAAAAATTAGCTGGGCATGGTGGCAGGTACCTGTAGTCCCAGCTACTCAGGAGGCTGAGGCAAAAGAATGGCAAGAACCCTGGAGGCGGAGCTTGCAATGAGCCGTGATTGTGCCACTGCACTGGGTGAAAGTGCAAGACTCCGTCTCAAAAAAACAAAAACAAACAAAAAAACCCCAAAAAACCTGAAATAATAATTCCACTACTCAGGGTGTCACTGGGATTAAATGACATTGCACATATACAGATCAGCCCTCATTTGGAATTCCCTTTTCTTTTAGTTATTTAATGGAGATTGGATACTTCTTTGCAGCAACATGAATAAAGAAAACCACCTCAAATCAATCAGTTTTCATGAACTGGCTCTCTGGAGCCTGCCAGGAAAGGGAGTGGGTCAGCAAGCTGCATCTTGTTCTATTTTGCTGCCATGAGGCTAGTTACACAGAATGAGAAAGTTCCAGAGTCTGCAGAAGGGGTGGACGTCCAGGTCTCTCCATCTGAAGGGATACCCTCTTCCAAGTCCCACCTTGGAATAAAGAGAAGGTTTATTTAAAACACACACACACAAATCTGGACGTCCGTAAGGCAGAAGAAAAAAGGGTGAGAATAGTATGCAAACTATAGAATTGGCCCCTGCACCATCAATAAATATGAGAACTTTTCAAATGCATGTAGCTTTCCTGTTCTTTGCCCCATTCTCTGTGAGCTAGATTTTGTCTCTGACTCAGCAGAGAACCCAGTGGGGTTTCCTAGGCTCCTGAGAGCTCCCAACCTCTTTGCAGTGTCTGGAGTTGGCCTGGGGTGACTGCAGTGTATGCTGAACATGTCTCAACTTGAACCGTTTGCAGCTTTTGCTTTTGAAGAATGAATTACATGCAAGGGAGGGAATGGTGGAAGAATGGGGCCTGACTTAGCAGCCAGAGCCAAGAGATTCTGAGCCTGGAGTCCTACCTAGCCGAGGAGTTCAGGTAGGAAATAATGAAAGTTGAACTTACTCCCAAAGTTCCCACTGAGTGCCAAGCACAGTACAGATACTATTATAAAAACACTACAAAGTAAATTTGTGTATTAGTTTTATAATAAAGTTGAGTGATGAAGACTCGACTGGATTTTAAACTAAAGACCTAGTTTAAAATCCTAGCCCTACTGCTTACTAGCTACATAGGCTACATAAGCTGTAGCTAGTAAGAAGTCAGGCTAGTATTTTAAACTAGGTCTTCCAGATTCCGAAACCAACTACTCTAAAGCCATGGCCCAAAATGGATAGGCAAGAGGCAAACCCCCTTCAAGGCCAGAGACAAGTCAGAGACCAGGTATGGAATGGAAGGCACAGCTGAGATTTCTGAGCTGAGCAGTGGCAGAGATGGGGGGAACAGAGCCGCTTGGAGACAGCCTAAAGGGGGCCAGCAATTGCCATGAGCATCCGCAGTGTGTCCAAAACTTTGCCTTATCTGTAGTCAGTGTGGAGGGTAGGGGGGCTGGCTATAAGGGCCACACAGATAAACTGGCACAGCTGAAAGTCCCTGTGTCCCCCAGCATCTGGTGAGCTTCCATGAGACTGGAACCAGGGGAGGAGAAGCGGGAGCATACTTGAGGGAGTTTGAGCTGCCCAGAAAGGAAGGGCCTCAGAGATGGAAGTGTGTGCAGAGCCCCAGAGCAGTGCTGGTGGACTCTGGAGCCAAACTAACTGGCCAAATCTCTCCTCTACTATTTCCCTGCTGGGTGACCTTGGCAGCTACTTAATTGTCCCAAATCCATTTCTTTATCTGTGAGATGGAAATAATTTAAGGCCTGTTCTGAGGGCTCAGTTAGCTAATCTATAGAAAGGGCTTGGCACAGTTCCTAGAACATAGTAAGAGCTCAGTAAATACTACTTTTTACTGTTAATCCCAGGTCTGTGGTCTTAAGTCCTGGGCAGAGAAAGCTAACTTACTCTCGTTGAAGGCAGCAGAGTATGTTAGCTGACCTCTTTTCACCTCTGGTTGTGGCTTCTGATGCTGTGGACATTTTTCCGTCTTTCTCTGCCTTCTGTCCCCACCCCCTTTCTTTTGCTTATTTGTGTTTCTGTGCCACCGAAGAGTAACTTTTAGATGCCTCACTGTGCTTGACAATCGAGTGGTTCCTCTAACCTGGCAAGAGAGAGAGTTGTACTCCGTAATACCCATTTTTTGGATTTTAGAGTCAGGCTGACTTGGTTCAAATCCCAGCCCTACCACTTTTTAGCAACAGAATTCATGCTGAAGAGCTTCAGTGCTATTTATCTATGAAACATTAATAGGAATAATAAAACCTATTCCACAGATACATTGTGAAGACAACATATGTCGACCTCCTGGCATTGTCACCAGGTGGGTTACAGGACTCACCTTGTGAAGGAAACATACCTGTCTTAGAGGGAATTCCATCACTTCTGGGACTCAGGCTTCAAAGACTCCAGACCTGCCCCCAGTGTGGCAGCAGTGGTTCTGCAGGCCCCTCTCCACTGAGAAAGCAGCCCATAAACTCTGCACGCAGCTGCCCTCCACCTTCTCCTCGGCTCTACCGCACCCTCAACCCCAAATCCCAGCATCTGTTGCCCAGGCAGTCAGCTCCCAAGCAGTGCCAGAACTTCTCCCTGGGTTCATTTGATATGTTGCCACTTTGTTTCAAAGAAAAGCCAGTATCAGCGCTGGGACCCAAGGGAAGCAGATCTTGTCACTGCCGCCTGCCAGACATGTTCCTTCTCATCCTGCCCTGGGGTCCCAGGTGATCCCATTACAGTGTCTCACCAGGCAGCTGCTGCTAAGTTTCTGTGGAGGAAAGGACAGCAAAACTCCAGGCTTCCTGGGGACTTGGGGCATGTGCTGTGCATAGTTCTACAATTTTGCTGAAAGGCTAGTGGTCATTTCTACCTTTCTTTGACAAGGGTAATTCTTTTGTTGTTGTTGGTTTTGTTTGTTTGTTTGTTTGTTTTTTGAGACGGAGTCTCACTCTGTCGCCCAGGCTGGAGTGCAGTGGTGCGATCTCGGCTCACTGCAACCTCCACCTCCCAGGTTCAAGCAATTCCCCTGGCTCAGCCTCCTGAGTAGCTGGGATTACAGGCGCACGCCACACGCCCGGCTAATTTTTTTATATTTTTAGTAGAGATAGTGTTTCACCATGTTGGCCAGACTGGTCTCAAACTCCTGACCTCAGGCAATCTGCCTGCCTCAGCCTCCCAAAGTGCTGGAATTACAGGTGTGAGCCACCGCATCTGGCCTGGTAATTCTTTTCCTTATAACAACAGACCTTACCTTGCAGAGAAAAGGGAGGACATTATTAATTTAATAAGCTCTCACTATGTTCTAGGCACTGTAGGAGGATCTTACATTAATACCTTCCCAGCCATTTAAGGAAGACCTTATTATGACCGCTCTTTTACGGATGAGAAACCAAAAGTCAAACAATTTGCCCACAGTCATACAGCTGGAAGGGGAGCAGAGTAAGAATTCCAACAATGTCTGTTTAGCTTAGGAACCCATTACAACACGTTACCACTTAAGGACAGTGCAAATAACAAAACAGCTTAAGCAGTGTTTGAGATGGAGAAAGGAAGTGGGCTTGCGATCCTGCAATTTGTTGCTTTACCAAGCTGGGAGTAGTGGCTATCAGACGGGAAATCTGAGTGACTTCGATGACCACTCACCCTTTCTGTGTTATGAAAAACAAGACTTCCTCCAACTCTTACCTTCCTCAAGGAGACGAAGGGGGAATCTGTGATGCAAAGCATCTATGAAAGTTATTGAATTTGCCCACTTCAGAAACAGTATACCTCAGAAAAAGCTTTGCAGACTGGTAGCTTGCAGGCCCAGTGTAACTTACAGAGATGTTTTATTTTGACTCGTGGTACTTTTTAAAACTTCAAGTTAATTGCTAATGTTTAAAAAATGCAGCAGGTCCACGTATAACTCTAAATGTCTGAATTATCTTGAAAAATTAGAAGCTCTAACAACACTGCACCTCCATCCCTATATGGCCACTGTTGGCTGTAGTCACAGAAACTGCTCCCTTTGATGGTGGAAGGTGCTTTCTAGTTTGCTACCAACCCCCGCGCACACACACACTCCCTGTGACTCCTGTGACAAGTGCCAGTCTCTCTGTAGCATTGTCCTCAGACAGTTTTCATATTAGAGGAAAGAGGAAAAGGATCTATCCCATCATGGTTTCATTCTTTCTTCTTTTTTTCTTCTCTAGGTGTTCCCTTCCCGAAGAACTTCCTTCAGATCTGCAAGAAGATCCTGTGCCGCCTTTTCCGGGTCTTTGTCCACGTCTATATCCACCACTTCGACCGGGTCATTGTGATGGGTGCAGAGGCCCATGTCAACACCTGCTACAAACACTTCTATTACTTTGTCACAGAGATGAACCTCATAGACCGCAAGGAGCTAGAGCCTTTGGTAAGTGGCACCATGAAATAATGGTATCCAAGTCACCCCAGGAGCTCGGCCATTTGTCAGAGCGCATTGTCAATCCCTGGAAAATGCTCATTGATGGCTAGCTGTTAGCCTGAGGGCTGCAGAATTGAATGGGGTTTAGTGGTCAACCAACAGCCAGGAGATGCCAAGATGTCCACTGTCAACAAATAAGTGTCCGAGATTACCCTCCAAGAGGTGGCAGAATGTTGTGGGAATATAATAGTTTGGATCAGAGGCAGTAGCTTTAATTCTCAGCTCCAAAGTCATTCTTCCACTTATTGAATTCCTTAAATGGACATCTCTGATATCTTATATTTTCTCTCACTCTGTTAATCAAAGATTATCAGAAACATTTCTTCAGTCAGTAAATAAATATTTAGCACCTACTGTGTGCCAGCTGCTAGGCATACAGTCAGGTAAAACTGCCTTTGGGCAGCTTTTACTCCAGAGGTAGTGATAGAAGTTAAGCCCTAAATAAGGATACAGTCTCATAGGGACTTTGCTTCTCACATTTGAGTTTTCCATGATGCAGCTTCAATGAGATATATTAGAATAGAGAACATTTGATATGATTAAATCCTTAGTGTTATTGTTTAGGTGAATGGGGACTACTTTTATTTTCTTCAAAAGCTGTCTTTCCAGTGGCACTCAATCTGTGCTTCAGAAGTCAAGGACCCCTAAAAACCTCATCACCTTTTGTAACATGCAACATCTCAATGTGGACACTTTGATCAAAGCTTTTTATAGTGGCTCTACTGAGTACTATATTATACCCCATATAATACAAGGTGACTGTTTTGCTAAATATAACTGACAGAGCAACTACATTTCATCCAAATTCATTTGAACGACCAGAGTACTAGGGCCAGGCTGTCCTCTTTTGCCACCCTGTATCCCTTTCTCTTTACGTACCTATTTTAAAACACAGGTTTTATTATTTTTATTTTTTCTTTGAGACAGGGTCTCACTCTGTCTCCCAGTCTGGAGTGCAATGGCAAGATCATAGCTCACCATAGCTCACCTTCAACTCCTGGGTTCAAGCACTCCTCCCACCTCAGCCTCCCAAGTAGCTGGGACTATAGGCTGGCATGGCTATTTTTTTATTTTTTTATTTTTTATTTTTATTTTTATTTTTTTTTTGTAGCGATGGGATCTCAATATGTTGACTAGGCTTGTCTCAAACTCCTGGCTTCAAGCAATTCTCCACCCTTGTTCTCCCAAAGTGCTGGGATTACAGGTGTGAGCCACCACACCTGGCCAGGTTTTATTATTATTTAGGTATGGTAAAGCTAACAGATCAGATGACTGTCATCGAAAAGAGAATTTGTTATACTCATCCCAAGAGAAGGAGCCATGCCACGCCACAAGAGAGCACATGGGAAAGCACCAGGGTTAGTCCGGATACTGAGGGAGCAGAGAAAGCTTGAGCAAGAACCTTCACCATGGTTTTCATGGGAAGGAACAGGCCAGACAGGGTAAGCAGGTTTAGGGTTGGCTAATTTGAATAATCTCTGGAGCCTAGGGGTTATTCCTAGTTATCTGATACCTTGGCCTGGGGTGGTTAGTGTGAGACCCTGATGGAGGAGGTATTTGGGGTGCAGGCTCTGCAGGATTGGTTTGTATTGTTGTTGTATAAACAGCTTGAGGGCAAATGTTTACCATCACTAGGAATTGGCTAGCTCTGGGAGGGGCAGTCCCTCCAGGATCAACAAGGCCCCTTTAATGTTAGAGAATCAAAACACAAAAAATAAAAGATATGTTTAATACAGTACAGTACCTGTACCTGGCAAAGAAGATGGTGAATTTCACATATCACCTTTAGTGTTTTTCACCTTGAAATTTATTATTCTGCTATGAGAATATACGGCAAAAATATATATATATATATTTTATATATATATATATATTTGCATTACTCAGTAGTCCTGGAACAAAGCAAGACTTTTTGGGTTACACTTGAGATGGCTCACATCTTTACTTTAAAAAGAGCCTATTTTCTTCATTTTCTTTCACAAGAGATTTATAAAAGGCTCTCAGGGGCAGGAACCGAGTTGTCTCTGAATGCAGTTGGACAAATAGTATGGAAAGAAGCTACAATTCATCGATGGCTGAGTTTTATAAAGGCTGTTTTGGGTAAACAGCCACTATGGGAAGATAAGGTTGTGCAAACAGCTCAAGGGAGTTAAGACTAGAAACAATTGATAAAGCTAATTTCAGAAAATGTCAAGGACAGAGAGGAAAGATGGACAAGGGCCACGTAAATGAAGAGCCAGAAGAAACCACTGCAATCTCCTGGATGGTTTCAGTTCAGTTCTCTTCTGTAGTCATGTTCAGGTGAATGGAAAATAACTTCTCCAAAGGCCCACAAGAAGGAAGAGGCTGTGGAAGCACTCACACTTTCGGTTTCACTGAGCTAAGGGATCAGAAACACCACGGTAGAGCTGAAAGTCAATTTCTCCTTTATGCCTGAAAGCATAAAGACAACATTGTAGGAAAAAGCTGAGTGTAAGTTATCAAGTAGAGAAAGGCTTTCTTTGCTATCAGAAAACTCAGTTATTTTCTATAATTGAAGAAAGGGCTCCAAGGCAGTGCCAGGAACTAACTTGAAGTCTCAGTCACAGAATGGCCTCAAACATGTCAATATCCTAGACAAGAGCCTCTTTGGGGGCCTGAGAGAAAATTAGGTTAACCAGACATTTTTAACAGTTTAATTGAGGAAGAAAGGTACCAGGTTTTTTTCCCCATAAGTTTATATTTACTTAAATCTTGCTTGCAATAGTATACTTCCTACATTTATGTGTTAATTATAATTATAGGGAAATTCATTTTAATGCTTGTAAATATTCATACTTTTTAAATGCTTAATTGTCTGAACATATATATTTGTTTTACACTAACCAAACCCTGTAAAGGAACAGAAATAGATATTAAGAATGTTTCTGAGGCTAATCATATAATATCAGGCTCTGGATACTTAGCACATGCAGTGTCCATTAAGAGTAGATTGTTTATGGCTTGTGGATTGCTATTGCTGAAATGACCATCTCAACAGTTGACAGTGCTAGGATACCTAACTGCTAATACTGTTGCAATGCACATATTCAAATCAGGCATAACATCTCAAGTCAACACATTTTTATTTGATTTGCATATATTGATGCTCTATATATACAACTCAAGTTGCTCAGATATTCTATGTGCATAAAAAATCTATGCTCTCGAGGCAGGCGGATCACGAGGTCAGGAGATCGAGACCATCCTGGCTAATATGGTGAAACCCCGTCTCTACTAAAAATACAAAAAAAAAGTAGCCAGGCGCGGTGGCGGGTGCCTGTAGTCCCAGCTACTCGGGAGGCTGAGGCAGGAGAATGGCGTGAACCCGGGAGGCGGAGCTTGCAGTGAGCCGAGATCTCGCCACTGCAGTCCAGCCTGGGTGAAAGAGCGAGACGCCGTCTCAAAAAAAAAAAAAAAAAAAAGAAAAAAAAAAACTATGCTCTCAAGAAATTTACAATACAGTCTGAAAAATATAAAATAATAAATGTCACCCATTTTTGACCCTCAAAGGATGATGAAGGAGTCAGGCATTTGGCTTCACATTCTAGTTGTACATTCTTTAGAATTGAATGCAGCTGGGGCCAGAAGGGCAGCATTTGTCCAGCCAGTTTCCCTTAGAACATCGGCATTCCCAGAGTTCCCACGCCACCGGTGGGACATTCTTGGTGTCATGCCTTGGGATTCCACAGTATGGAACTCTGAGACCCCCCCGCACCGCCTCATGTTTCCCTCTGCCTTGCCTCCACCATGCACAGCCACACATCTCTTTGTTACTTTTGTCTCATGTGGACTGAGTATCTACCACACAGGTTGTATTGAGGATCCATCCAGCACCCTACTGGGGTAGGAGAGTCAGTATCATACAGTGCCTAAGAAAAGTCTTAGACTCTGTGGGTTCCAACCCTGGACCCTGCATTTACTAACATGCAACCTTGAGCAAGATATATGGCTTTTCAAAGCTTCATTTTCATCATTCATAGCATGGGTATAATAATAAGAGTTATAAAAATTAAATGGGTTAGTCACGTGGAAAGTGCTTAAGAAATGTTAGCCAAGTGAGACAATGACGGTACCAGTAGCTGAGCTGTAGTTAGTGGATGTTCCTGAATTCTCTCTTCCCTAGCTCCCATGACCTCTTTTCTGTGTTAGTGATTGATTCCCTAGGTAGTCTCCTAGCAAATGTAGTTAATTGTATTTGTATCAGTCACTCCCATGGGATTGTCAACTCTTTGAGGGCTGGGAATATAAAGGACATATTCCTGCATTGCTTAGGGTTCCTGGTACCTAATAAATGCTTAACATGTTTTTGAATTGGGGAGAGTACTTTAAGGATGATGCACCTCCATTCAAAGGGATTACACACTGGTCACTCTCTTCAATACGCCCCTTATCTCAGAACATGCATGCAGACCTCCACTTACCCATTTCCATGTTGGGAATAATGCTTCATCCTATCAGATTAGCAATAGACATTAAAAGCAAAATAAGACAGAGAGCAGGGATGCATCATAAGCTTTAGGCCTCTCAGAGAAAGACGAGGCCTCAACTCTTGGTCATTCTCTGTTCCAAATTCCAGATAGATCACCCAGGAAATCTTGAATCCTCTCACACTGCTTTTGTGCCCTGGTGTGTCAGGCAAAGGGTAACCAACCCTCCCTGTTTTAGCAGTGAAATTCTCATGTCCTAGGAAAACTCTTGGTCTCTGTCAAACTAGGACGGTTGGTCACCCTATCAGGCCTCTGAGTGGGAATACAGTTTGGAATTCAGAAGCTGGGAAGAGGTCACCCTGGCTAGCCTGGTGAAGACCAGCACATCCATCCACCCCCAGAGCTTGCCTCATGGCTCCCATTGGGACCTGCTGTTCAGCCGCTATGGCCGGCAGCCTGGGAACCCAGGCAAACACATGCCATTTCACTTGGTCTCCAGCAGGGACCGGGAGCCTGGCACACTGACACAGACACAGACGTGACAGATCATCCATTGCTCATGTAAATGCAACAGCTGAAGATAACTTGAACTCAAGCAAGTTCCCTGTTGGAGGAAACAGCCCAAATGATGCTGATAATTAGAAAACGGGCCAGGCCCTGATTGAATAAGCAGGCTGCTGTTGGCCCTTGGCTGCCAGGGAGTCAGCTGACAGAATTAAGCTAATCAGAATTATCATTAGCAAGCACAAATAGCCCGCAGTGTTTTGTTGGCCTTTCACTGAAAACAAAAGCAGACTCAGAGAGGGCTGTTAGCAATGCAGTAGTTGTGAATGAAGAGCTGATTAGGGCAGGGGGAAGACAGAGATTGGTGAGGTGGGGAGGACAGACAGGAGGGGACTTGTTTACCCTAATGCACCTGCTAACCCCTGGGTGACCTTGGTCCAGGACCTTCTCCTTCTCTCCCAAGGCTCCATTTTCTTGTTTCTAACAATGAAGGTGATTATACCATCACCTACCTTGTAGAGCTGCTGCTGTGAAAACAAATGTTACCACAGAGCTGTTCTGTTACCTTATAGCAGGGTGCTTGGACCATAGGGGTTTCTCAGGAGTCCACACACACACACACACACACGTGCATCAGAATCTCCTGGAGGAAGTACTTTGTAAGTACATTCTTGGGCCTCACCCCAGATACACTAAATCAGAATTATTAAGATTAGTGCCTAGTACCAAGCACCCTCAGTCTGCATCTCAAACTTGAATGTGCATGTGAATCACCAGGGATCTTGCTGAAATGCAAGTTCTGATTCAGTACATCTGAGAGGAGGAGACTCGACAATGTTCATTTTGCTCCCAGATGATATCGATGCTGCTGGTTCCCAGACCACACGTTGAGGGGAAAGACCCTAGATGACAATTACTCTCAAATGTGAGAATTACCATTTTTAGCACTTCATCTCTTCTCCTCTAGGATTGGGAGTTAGCTCAGTGGGGTGGGGAAGTAAAGCAAAAAGGAGAAAAATCTGAAGATCAGTGTTTGCCAAGAGAGCTCCTCAAAATGCCAGTCCTGAGTGATTGTCAGTGAAAAGAGACTTCCTTCTGTGGTCAAATGGGTTTACAAAATACTACATCGTCTGCACCCTTGAAGATTTACAGCGTACAATGGCATATCAAAGGCTTGGAGAAGGTATCCAGTAAAGAAACTTGTTCAATTTTGTGTAGCCCGCCCAGTTTAACTGCATGTAGCTACTGGACTTTTTTCTTTTGCTATCACTCATTGACATCTTAGAGATATCATGATCCATGGAACACACTCTGGGCAGCACTGCTCATCTTTGTGATGTGATGTGTCTCTAGAATTTTCTATTTTCCTCATGCCTCCACCCGGGCCTCAAACCACACAGCCACCACTGCCGCATGGAGAGGGAGGTGGGAAGGAAGTGAAACTCCATATGGGAGGGCTTCACACACACACACAGGAAGTGCAGTCCTTTTCACTGTTGCTCCTCATCCTCCCACATCATCATATGACAGACACCCCTTCATGGAATTCTTACCATGTGCATGACACACAAGCATTTTCAAGAAATAATTAATAACTTCATTTCTTCAGTTCCAGATAATCTGTTACTTCCTCTTGACATATATTATTTCATCTCCTCACACTTGTTACTTTTTTTTTTTTTTTGAGACAGGGTCTCACTCTGTCACCCAGGCTGGTGTGATCATGGCTCACTGCATCCTCTAGCCTCCTGGGCTCAAGTGATCCTCCCACCGCAGCCTCCTAAGTAGCTGGGGCTACAAACACATGTCACGACACCTGGCTAGTTTTTAAATTTTTTGTAGAGACAGGGTCTCACTGTGTTTCCCAGGCTGGTCTGGAACTCCTGAGCTCAAGTGATCCTTCTGCCTCGACCTCCCAAAGTGCTGGGATTACAGATGGTACCTGGCCAGACTTGTTACTATTATTTCCAGCAGATGTGATGGGCATTTTCTCAATGTCTGAACCACATTCCTCTCCATCCCTTATCACTGCCATTTTGTCACACCAAAGTGCACATCCCACCCCTAGTGTGTAGGTGCGCCTCTTGGCTAATGATTGAGATTTATGGTAGGCTCTACCACCAAAACTATCCTCTAAAAATGGGTGCTTTTAAGAACAATTTGAAGACCAAAGATTTGGAAAGCCTTGTCTCATAAAGGCCCAGCCACAAGCCTATCCAGGCCCCAGAATACACTGACCTCGTGTTGCCCTAAGAGGTAGCCAGGCCACACGTACACTTCTCTCAGAGCTGCTTGGGTGAGTGCAGTAGCCAAGGTTGGTCTGCAATGGTAAGATCAAGTCAGGACTGTGAAAAGAAGTAGAACCTCTCGCATGAGCCAGAGCTACTCCCTAAAATAGCCAGCAATGAAGAGCCATTGTGGGGCTTTTGAAAGAACCTTTTCTTTTGAAACATCTGTACAGAGGCCTCTGGGTTGCTTCTTGTCAGGCAGCTTCCTTGGCCTTCAGCCAGATGGCTTGATATGGACTCAGCCATTATAGAAGAAAGAGCTGCAGCCTGTGAAGCTGACAGTTTGGCCTTTGCAATGGCATTTCCACTATTATGCTACCACATTAGTTACCACACAGGGCAACGCATGTAATGGCTCTGAGCCTCAGTTTCCCCATTTGTAAAAGACATCATCCCTAGAATCCTCCCAGCCTGACCTACTGAGATTACTGATGGGTTACTACTGAGATTACTGACCTACTGGGTTTACTACTGACATGATGTGTCAGCAGCCCTGTCATCTTTCATCCGAGACAACTGTTTCTCTTTGCTTAGAGAGCCCTTCATGGATTAAAGCCCACCGTGGGCCGGGCGTGGTGGCTCACGCCTATAATCCCAACACTTTGGGAGGCCGAGGCGGGTGGATCACCTGAGGTCAGGAGTTCCAGACCAGCCTGGCCAACATGGTGAAACCCCATCTCTACTAAAAATACAAAAATTAGCCAGGCGTGGTGTCAGGTGCCCATAATCCCAGCTACTCGGGAGGCTGAGGCAGGAGAATTGCTTGAACCCAGGAGGTGGAGGTTGCAGTGAGCCAAGATCGTGCCATCGCACTCCAGCCTGGGGCACAACAGCGAGACTTCGTCTTAAAAAAAAAAAAAAAAAGAAGCCCACCATGGCAGCAGAGGGGCAGAGGGGGTGTACATGTTGCCAAGAGTAGCTGGAGTGTGCATTCATGGGGCTTTGCCAGTTCAGATGACAAGTATATGTGTGTCCAGGGTGGCATCGGCTGTTGGTGGTTGTTCAGGATAATGCAAAGGCTCAGAGATTAATGGGAGAGCCTGCCAGAGATCATTTTAGGAGACTTGGCAAATGTATTCTAAAGTGTCAGTTGGAAAAATAGCAAAGAAACATGATTATTTCCAATGAATTGCCTTATGCTGGGTAACTGGGGATGTGGCAAAAATAGCCACATGTCTCTGCCAGTCCTATTTATTCATCCTTGTTGATGTCCAGAGAACTTTTGCTTCTAGTTTATAGGATGTTGGGTGGTTCATTTTTGTTTTAGGGTTTCTCTTTGTTTTTAATTTGGTCAGAGATGAGATGTGGTCTGATTTATTTCAGGGCCTAAAATATGATCAATTATAGTTGAAGATGTCTCTCATGGGAAAATTGCTAGCATATAATATTAAGTAATAAATGTAGGATACAAAACTGTACTGGAAAATCACTAATCATATGTCCATAGATGATAAAGGAAATAGAGCAAAAAGTGCCAACAGTTGTTCTTTCTTGGTGTTATTATAGATAATGCTTTTTTTTGTTGGTATATACTTTTTGGGGCTTTCTAAGTTTTCTGTCACAAACATGTGTCACTTTTCTAATCAGAAAAATCAAACTTTATACTTGAAAAGGCTTTTCCAACCACTTGTGACTACTTAGATTAACATTAAATTAAAAATTAGTTTCTTAGCCTTACTAGCCACATGTTAAGTGCTCAAAAGCCACATGTGTCTAGTGGCTATTATATTGGATATCACAGATACTGAACATTTTCATCATTGTGGGACATTCTCTCAGACACCACTGAGCCAGAGGCTCTACCTTCAAGAGCTACTTTTTATAATCCACTATTAACAACCACTCCCTCCACAAATAGCTGCCAGATGTGTTCACATTGTCTCCACGCTGCCACATGAGGCATTTCAGTTCATTGTTTAAGCCCTCTAGTATGGTTGCTTCTCTTTGCTAAGCCACTTCTCTCCTACTTTATTGATAGGAATAAATACAACTCAGTACCTTCTGCTCAATATTTCTCCCTAGATTTCCCATCAGAACCTCCATCTCAGGAAGCTGCTCAGTATCTTAGGGGAGCTGTTGGTCTGAGACACCAAATAGTAATTGTACTTTTTTATTTTTTTAATGTTCTCTGCAGTGTTGGAAATTGCTACAGGATGTCAGTCACAGCAGGGATTAATTCATCTTCATGAGCATTTACATGAAAATGTAAACAGTCAGTATGGCTTGATGCCCATATATAAGCCTGCCAAATTTTGGCTGCTATGTGTGGTCTAGACTAGTTTAAATTTCCCGGCCAGATAAGATTAGATTCTTTGGCTTCCAAAAATGTCAAGCGAGTATTAACTTGGGATTTGAATGAAGGCAGGTTTTATTTATTGAAACATAACACTGTATTTTCTCCCACCACCCACCTGTCCCACCATAATAAAAGCATGAAGATAAGGCAGGTTACAGGCAGTACCTAGCCTAGGGACTTGTGTGGTCACTTGTGTGGTCTTAGGAGCACTTCCTCCTATGAAACAATTTTATACATAAAGGTCAGATATACAAACCACCAGCAAAGCCAGTTAAGCTATAATGTTGTACTGGAACATAATAGTAATTAGTATTAATTCCAAGATGTTAGTGCTAATAGAGTCCTATTACATTGTGCATCTAAGTGTAAATGGACCAATAGACAAGAATAATGCATGGAGGCAGATCTGGAAGAAGAAAGAGATATGCAGATAGCTCCATGGGGAACTTCCCAGAGTTCTTTGAATGGGCCATGTCCTCTCACCCCCAGGCCATTGTATGTACAACTCCTTTGGCTTCCATGTCCTCAGCTTAAGTCCTGCTCATCCTGCAAGTCTAAATCTAATTGTCCGCTTCTCAGAGACAAACACCTTTCATTTGAAACGTTAGGTTTCTGCTGGCTACTCCCAGAATGCCCTGATATCAGAGAGGGCAACCAAGATGGAAACCACCATGTATCTTCTACAGACTAGAGTCAGAAATGATAACCCAACCCTCTTCCCACTTTCCATTCATTAGAAGTAGGTTACTAAGTCCAGCCCACACTAAAGGAAAGAAAAATTAAGGTCTATTTCTTTCTTTCTTTTTTTTTTTTTTTTTTTTTGAGATGGAGTCTTGCTCTGTCACCCAGACTGGAGTGCGGTGGCAGGATCTCGGCTCACTGCAACCTCCACCTCCCTGGTTCAAGTGATTCTCCTGCCTCAGCCTCCAGAGCAGCTGGAATGAGAGGTGCATGCTACTATGCCCAGCTAATTTTTGTATTTTTAGTAGAGATGGGGTTTCACCATGTTGGCCAGGCTGGTCTGGAACTCCTGAACTCAAGTGATCCACCCGCCTCAGCCTCCCAAAGTGCTGGGATTACAGGTGTGAGCCACCAGGCCTGGCCATATTTCTTGAAGAGAGAAATGTTAAGTAATTCTGCATATGTTAAATAATTTTAAAATATTTTTAAACCACCACAAAGACCAACATTTTTAAACTGGTGATGTTTTTCTTTGACCTCTGCATTTCTCTTTCTTTTCCCATTTTCTACATCCTACAGCACAAGTCTGCTACCTCTCCAAAGTGCTCATTGCTCAAGAAATCTGACTCTGTGAAAACTCCTGTTACCTCAGTGTAGTTTCTTCTTCCTCCCCTTCCTTGAAAGAAGCCAGTCTAGCCAATTAGCTACACTTTCTCACTTCCCTTTCAATTCACAGTAAGCTGCCCTCCACCACTCCAGAAACCTGGTCTTTCTACCGAAGTACAGTCGTGTGTCACATAATGATGGGAATACATTCTGAGAAATGTGTCTTTAGGCCACTTTGCCATAGTGTGAACATCATAGAGTATACTTACATAAAAATAGATGGTGTAGCTACTACACACCTAGGCTATATGGTACAGCCTATTGCTCCTAGGCTATAAACCTGTACAGCGTGTTACTATAATCAATACTGTAGGCAACTGTAACATAATGGTAAGTATTTGTGTATCTAAACATAGAAACAGTACAGTAAAAATACAGTATGAAAGATAAAAAATGGTACACCTGCCTAGGGCATTTGCCATGAATGGAGCTTGTAGGACTGGCAGTTGCTCTGGGTAAGTCAGTAAGCTTATACTTGCTTATTTCCACCCTATACCTTCTCCCAGAATCCATCCTACACGCAACACCTTGGCTAGACCTAATGGTGTTTTTGTCACCCCCTGCTGGCAGTGATCGTCACCCTACCCTAGAAGTCCATCCCCCAAGACTGCACTTCAGAAGCCTGGCACCTCACCTGTGCTGTGGTACCCATTATGCAAACCCCAGTACCACCAGGGCGCTACGTTCCAGGCACATGGCTGGGTGCTGAGGATACAGTGATAGGCCAGGCTTGGTCCTCAGTGTGAGCCTGCTTCTATGTGCAGGCATATGAAAGGTCTTACTTTTCCCACTGGTAAAAATAAGAAGACATAGCCAAGATCAGCAGTTACCAAACTGTGGTCCTTAGCACACAGGTTCTATAATTTGCTGGGTGAAGCTGGAACCCAGTTCAGGGACTTTACCTAACCTGAGCTGCAACATCTCTCATGAATGGCATGTGTGTAAGACCACATTAAAAGAAATGGTTTCTGCTGCTAAAGTAAGTTTTAAATCCATTAGGATAGGTTTAGATTCCCTCCAGTTCTGGCATGTTGTGGATCCAGAATAACATAGATTGTCACTGCCTTTCCTTTTACTTTGTTTATTTCTAATAGTATAATTCTGTTTATTTTATTTTATTTTGAGATAGAGTCTTGCTCTGTTGCCCAGGCTGGAATGCAGTGGCATGATCTTGGCTCACTGCAACCTCCACCTCCTGGGTTCCAGTGATTATCCCACCTCAGCCTCCCGAGTAGCTGGGACTACAGGTGCGTGCCACCACAACTGGCTTATTTTTTGTATTTTTAGTAGAGACAGAGTTTCACCATGTTGGCCAGGCTGATCTTGAACTTCTGACCTCAAGTGATCCGTCCACCTCGGCCTCCCAAAGTGCTGGGATTATAGGTATGAGCCACCGCACCCGGCCTCTAATGGTATAATTTTAAAATAGAGATTGATGGTAGAGATTTATGTCCATGTCTTATTAAAATATTTTCATATAGAAGAACTTTAAATGGCCTGTAATAACTACGTATATTTTTTCATTTGATTTGTTCAGCTTCAGAGGACATAATAATAGGGAAGACTTTTAAGTAAAGCTATGAGCCAAGTGCTGTAGGAAATGTGTTTATGTATTACATCATTCAATCTGCACACAATTCTGTGAGATAAATACTGCTTTTATCTTCATTATAAAAAGGAAGAAAATCAGATGCGGAGGTGAAATAACTTGTCCAATGTCACACAGCTCTGTGGAGCCAAGATTGAGCACATACGGTCTGATTCCAAAACCCAGATACAGCCTTTCCTAGACCATTCGGGCTGCTACAACACAATGCCTCTGGCTGGGTAATTTATAAACAACAGAAATGCATTGCTCACAGTTCTGGAGGCTGGGAAGTCCAACATCAAGGTGCTAGTATCCAATAAGGGTTTGGTATCCGATAAGGGTTTGCTCTCTGCCTTAAAGATAGTGCCTTCTCACTGCATTCTCACATGGCAGAAGGGCAAGGAAGCCCCCCCTCAGGTCTCTTTTATAAGGACACTAATCCCATTCATGAGGGTGGATCCTCGTCACTTAGTCACTTCCCAAAAGGGCCCACCTCTTAATACTATTACACTGGGCATTAGGTTCCAGCATGAATTTTGGAAGACACCAACATTCAAATTATAGCATGGTATTTGCTGAGGAAACTAATTTGAGGTGGATTTTTGCCCAGAGGCATACTTACTCAACTAGATTCTGATGATCTGCAGCAGCTAGATAATTTCCAAGGGCCTCCAGCTCCACGAGCCCAGTTCTCTCCCTGTCTCAGCAGTGTGTGCTGTGGGACCATAGTCAAGTCACTTTAGATACCTGAGCCCATGAAATACACATAGTACACATAGTTGAGCGACTCAGGTGAAACAGGAGTAAGGAGCCAATCCTAGGTGCTGTAGCTCAAGAGGTATGACCACTGCCCTCAAGGAGTTTAATGACTATGGATCAGAAGATCCAAAGCCAAAGTCAACAGAGCCAGGCAGGTAACAAATATCAGTTAACAGGCGAGTAGCAAGAAATAGGAAGCTGTGGGGGCAAACACAATGCAACTCAGCTAATGGTTTCAGGGCGGGCATAGAGGCCCAGTGCTTCCAAATCAAAAGAATTTGGAACTCTAGCATTTTAGGTGAATTCTCCAGAGTTTTAAATGGTGGCAACTACTTAGAGCAGTACTTGTATTTTATTTTATTTTTAAATCTACAGGCCTAACAAACCCCTTCTGGGAGTACAGTTTGCTTAGGGATCATCTGTTTGCAGTCATGCTTTATACAGGGCCTATGGTGGGCAGGAGCGGTTCTGAACCATTACAACCTGGCAACACATCCACAGTGCCCACATTTAGAGAGCAATTTTTAGTTTTCCCTTGTCCTGAAAGCCCACAACTTTCAAGCATATGAAGCAAAGTGTTTGTGTGTGGGGTTGGGGGAGGCGTATGCAGGGTTTCAGTGAAGACGACAAGACAGTGGTCATTTATTGGGTTGATGTCAGCTTCACCCCATGCTGCTGCATACTGGATCACCATTGCTGGCCTACAGTGACTGTATTGCTGTGGGCACCAAGAGACAGAGCATGGCTGTTCCTTTGTCATTGGCTTCACTTGACACGACCAGTGTCATCGCCAGTTGGCATTTAGGTTGTTGACCCTGTCGCGGCCAGGCTGAGACTATAAGCAGCTTTGTTATTGTATGTGCCTATTCCAAACAGTAGAGCCTTCAGAAACCCCACTGCATGGCACCTCTGCTCTGGGAAACTGGTGGAAAGGACCAGAGTGCTCACAGCACATCCAGAAGGGATTTCATCTTATTCACCTTTGGAAAGCATTGGCAAATACACAAGAATCAAAATAGATATTAGACCACATCCACATCCAGCTTTAATTTTACAGCCTAATGATTGAAGAAGAAGACTTTTCATTAAGGTTGGCACTCTTGCCCGTATCTAAATTCCATTTTTAATTCAAGGTTTCTATTGTGGTTTCCTCTTTCTTTGGAACTCACTCTTTCCCTGATGGCTACGACAGCCTTTGTACGTATACTGCAGAGGAATCTCCATAGGTGCTCAGTGGGTGTGTTTTTTTCCCTTTGGTGTAACTGGTGTAAGATGTTGGAGTTATAATAGGTTCTCAGACATAGTTACTCTATTTTGTTTTTTGTTGCTAGTGCAACAGTACTTGGCATTTTGCATTAAAAGAAGGAGATTATTCTAAATGGAATAATTCTCATTTTTCTAATACTGACAGCAATAACAGAGGAAACTGAATTAGTTGGGCATGGATGTTTTCTTGAAGACACATGTACACACACAGGCACCCACATGAACATGCACTAATGCTCATTTGTCCCAATAAAGCCTCAAATCTTTCAAAACTCCTATGAGGATTTTTGTTTTATTTCACTAATGGACTTATGTGTAAAAATCTTCTTCCTTGAAGCTTTTGAATTTTTTTTCTAAAATGGATAGCTATGTTTTTTTTTTCCTTTCTAAATTTTTTTAATTGTGGTAAAATACACATAAGGAAATTTACTGTCTTAACTATTTTTAAGTGTACAGTTCAGTGGCATTAAATGCACTCACATTGTTGTGCAATCATTACCATCATCAATCTAGCTTCAAACTCTGTATCTTGGTATCTATGGCTTTTGTTTTTGTTGTTGTTTCTTCACATATGAATTGGGTCTTTAGGATTTGCAAGTGAGGCCAGGATGGGGAACAAAAATTATGTGAAGTAAAAGGATATCTTGCTTTATTTCTCTTGAACTGAACCAGTGCTGCTACCAATTTTCAATGCATTCCACAATTTCCCTCTTATATTGAGAGCAAACCACAGTGTAACAACAGTAGCATATAATGCCCTGTACTGCTTAAAAAAAAAAAAGGCTAAAATTCCAGCCTCATAATAAGAGACGAACAGGTAAGGAAGGAGCCCTAACAGTAAAAATGCTTTCGCCTTATTAAGTACATTTCCTGTATGTAAAATTCGTATTGTTTTCATGGATCATTCACTGGGAGTCTGAGAATAAGGAAAGAAAAGGACTTGTCTCCTCTCATACTCTGAAAGCCAAAGAGGTTTAGTTTTAAGGGACTACAGGCATGTAGAGTTCACTCCACTCTTGTTTTAGAAGTGTTTTCCTACTGATGTAACATCACTGTTCTCCCAAGACAGAAGACTGGACTATTTATAGATTAAATAAATATTGGACTATTTATTGCCAGGTCAATTTTGGAAAGGCAGCTTGGGGATCCATTTATAACCATGTGGGTCAAAACTAGAGAGCCTCACAGGTCATGGTATTGTCATGGTGCGGCGCGAGGTCAGCCAGCTTTTCTGAAAACGCCCCCGTGCTAAACGCCGGGCTCTTTCACAGTCGCTCAGCTCTGCCTTGGAAGTACAGAAGAAGCCACACGCATTCATCCATAAGTGGGTGTGGCTTATTCCAATAAAACTTGTTTATGGACATGGAAATTTGAATTTCATAAAATAATCATATGTCATAAAATACGCTTTCTTTTTTCAACTATTTAAAAATGTAAAAACCACTCTTAGCTTATAGGCCATACAAAAACAGGTGTGGACTGGATTTGACCCATGAACTGTCATTTTCTGGTCCCTGATATAGAAAAAAAATAGGATTCCGAGGCCTGTTGATAAGATCCAAATGATATCCTGGTTTGAATTCTCGCTCTGCCAAGTATCAACCATGTAACCTTGGGCAAGTTACTAACCTTTCCAAGTTTCAGTTCCTCTCTAGGGGAAGCATAATGGCCACCCCATAGACCTGAGAGTGAGTGACAGAGTCGGGCACAAAGTGGTGATCAGCTCCTGAGGCTCTGACGAGACCAAATTTCTCTCTGTGAAAGCTTGAGAACATGTTTCAATAGGTGGTAGTCAAACTTCTAGCAAGAGATCTCATTGTATTAAAAGGAAAATTTTAGTTTTGTTTCATGTCTATTTACTCCATCAAAATAACACTTTGTTCCTACCAAAGGAGTGAGACTGCTTAGAAACTACAGACTTCCTAAATTACAGGCTCACTGAGGAAGCACATTCCCCATATGTTTTCATCAGACACACAATAGAGGTCTTATTAAGCAATGGCAAGCTCTGTCCTGTGGTGAATTCAGCTAGGCTGAACGGCTTCTATGGAATCCTTTGTTTTCCGAGGGGAGGTAAATTCTTCCTTTGGGGACCCATGCCCTGAAAGTTCAGAATACTCCCTCCAAAAGGACAAACCGTTTGTTCAGCGTTTCTTGCATGTCATTAAGAGTTGCCCCCATTAAGCTTCTCTCAGAATAAATAAAACTCTAGTGCCTGCAACCTAACCTGGAGTTTCCAGAACTCTGTGCTTCACCGGCCAGTGCCTTCCCTCCCACTCCTGATAGAAAGGCCACATGACAGAAGCAAATGTGAGAATTCCTTCCCCTACCCTCCCGCATCCAGCCTTTAAGGAGCTGCACAACCCTACAGGGGGCATTGGGCCATGCTGAAATCTGTTTCATTCCTCAAAGCGGGTGGATGCACTCAGTCACCCTTTGCTCATCCCAGAACAAGGGGCAGTAGCAGCATCTGCCAGAAACCAATCCAGCTGTGCTGACAAATGCTGGGTATGAGAAGGAGGGAGCCAGACTCCTGCCAACTGTGCAGATCTCCATGGGGGCTCTGGAGAAGTTGGGTAACAGAGGAGGAAAGGAGCGGGGGAGCAGCAGCCAAATGTCAGAGATCTCAGTGTCACTTTGAGCAGAAATCACAGGCTCCTTTGATCACAGGTAGCATCACTGAGCAGAAATCAGGTTGGATTCCCTGTCCCATCAGTGCACCAGCGAGGTTGGTACGGGTGGGAAGGACATGGTAGGTGGATCCACAGAGCAAGGCAGGGTGCTAAAAAAAGCACAGAGTTGCAGAATGAGGGGGGTGGGCTGCGGGGCTCTAGGGAGGGGATCTGCAGAGATACAGCGACCACAAACAGTTTTGATTAATGCTCTTGCTTTCACGATGCACTATGAGGCGACCCACCATGTGTCCGTAACCCATCTCCTGTGGTTAAATGAGAGAACTTAAAAAATGTGCAGCTCTGTCTTTATAAGAAACAATGTAAATTAGGAGGCTGAATATGTTTACATAAAGTGACTTATTTTTAATGTTTGCAGGGTTTGGAAAAAGAAGAGCAGTTTGATTTTTGTATCGGTATGAATAAATATTCTCCGTGGGTGGCGAGTGTGTGTGTTTATCTAGCCATACATATGTATACGTGCACTTGGGAGCCTGCACATATGTGCACACATTCACACACACACACCCCTCCATCGTGGAAACGCCCTTCGTGTCAGTAATGTGGGCTGTTGTTTAGGAACAGAATTAATCAAATAAATATTGTTCTGTGTGGTTTAGGGAAGTCTGGCCTGCCTTGTTTCTATTTTTATGTCGTTTGGCTTATTTGCCACCCACATTCCTAAAAGAAAGCAGAAAGAACATTTCTAATTCTTGTGTGCTGGTTGGATCTTGTGTATACTTAGAGTTGGGGAAATTTTAAAAAATATTTTTGTAGACTGGCTGCCCTGCCTGCCTTATAAGAATTTAGACTTTGGGATGCTAGCAAAGGAAGATAGTAGCACTGGCTGTGGGCCTCCTGGGAACGGTCCTGCCAGACTAGTCCCTGCTCCCGTGGCCCATGCTGGTGTGGTACGGCCGCTGATTCAGAGACTCAACTGAAACAGCACGTGTAAACATGAATGAAGATATATTCAGCACGATGGCTCAGGATATAGTAGACTGGTTAGGAGGATGGGTTTTCAAGTTTCAACCTTGGCCAGGGTAATTATTAGTGATGTGACCATGGCTGAGGTACTTAACCTCCATTACCTCTCTGTAAAATAAGGACGATACCACATACCCCATAAGACTGATGTAAGGACTGAATGAAATGATGTCCAGCATTGAGCACAGTGCCTGACACGCAGAAAAGGTGCAGGAAATGATAGAAACTACTCCATTCGGAACACAAGACACTTTGGTTAATGATGGCTCTCTTATCACTGCCCCATCTTGTTCACTCTGACTCTTGTGACCTGGCACAGCTTCATTCATTCATTCGTTCACTTCTCAAGTTATTTATACCAATAAAGCCTAGTTCCAAAATAAATTTGGGGTGGCTGATGTCAGCCCCTACTGGAATTCTCTCTCCCAGATGCTCTGAAACAGACACAACAACGTTACAAAAAAATAGTTTCTAAAAAAATGTTTAGGCCTCATACCTGAACCTCGCCTAAGGATTCCACCCTTGACTCCTGGTCCCTTTACCCTCCTCTGAAAACAAGCTTCCAGGCAGGAAGCTCCACCAGCTTGACCACTGCAGAAAAGGCCTTGAGGGTAAGGACGAAGTCCCCTGAGCCTAGGGGGAAGGCATGGCAGGGAGATTCTCCCCGAGGGTTCCCAGGGATCGCTAACTTGCAGCACTCCCTCCACAGCCTCACAGAAACAGCTGGGAATGGTCCAGGAAAGCAGATTAAGCAGCCCTGGACTCACCCTCTGCTCCATGGATGCAACTGAGGGCTCCTTAGAAAGTCATGCCCCAGGAGGCCCCACTTGTGGAGTTACCTGCCTGTCCACCGGAGTTGGGGAGGGAGGGGTCCTTCCCCTGGAGTTGCCAAGGCATTTGGGAAAAGGCCAGTGTTATTTCCTCTGATACATACAGCTATTTGGATTCTAGAAAGTGAAAAGAGAAACACCACAGGAAGTGGGGAGCCAGCCTCATTTGGACAGCTGTGGTCCCGACAGCAACACAGTGGCCTCCCTGTGCCCGAGGCCAGGCAAGAGCTGCCCTGCTGTTGTTCCCACCTTCTACAGTTCCCGCTTTGCCATATGGACTTGGCTGTAGAGTTGTTTGGGATGTTTTGTATTTGCTTGTTTGTTTTTCTTTTCCTTTTTTCTCTTCTCTCTTTTTCCGGGGATTTCCCTGCAGCAAGCAGCCTGATGTTTTTCATGGGTCTTCCTTGAAGTGAGACACTCCCCTTCAAAGCAGAACTGCACCCCCGTCTGAAGGAGAGCCGGCTGCCAGGGCAAATTCTTAGCAACCAGCTCTGGGGCCCTGCTGGGATCCTCTATCTCTCTTTCATCACACCCAGAGTTCTGCTCCCTTTCTGGGAATTACAAGCCACCTAGGTGGCTTGTAAGCTTCACCCACACCCAAGCTGGGCTGGGAAAGAGGAACTGGAGTGCTCTGGAGGAAACAAGGAAATAGGGCTCTCCATGTAGAGGGAACAAGCATGCAAAGATGCAGGATACACAGAAGCAAGATGTGTGCAAGGCCACAGACAGGGATGGGAAGCAGATCCAGAAGTCCTTGCAAGTCATGGGAAGTTGAGGACTTGATCTGGTAGGAAATGGAGATGCAGGAAAACAGTTTTATTTCTACCTGGATCTTCAGCAGTACCTTTCCAGCCAGTGCTGTTGATGACACCAGCAGGGATTAGAGAGTGGTGCTTCTGGGCCTTGGGGCATACTGGAATCATGTGGCTGTTACCTCTAGGACCACAGGCAGCATGGTGCCATGGGGAATTCTGAGCCCTTCAAACTGGACGATTCAGAGAGAACAATTGGTTTTCATTTTCATCATCGAATGCCTTACCACAATACCACAGCCTCTTTTGATTCCACAGCCCTTGAAAGCACACCTGCCCTTGCCTTGGGATTCTTTTGACAACAGTATCACCCTGCCTCTCATAGCGCCACGACACTAGAAGAAACCTCACTGATTGCTGTCCCTGTCTACAGTCCAAGAGGATTTCAAATGGGCCCACACGGTATAGCTGAGAACCTGAATCCCTTGCTGATGCCAGCTCATTTTCTTTGATCTCATCCTCATCACTCCTCCAAGAAAACTACCCAGTCCAGAGGGACTTCCTTTTGCTATATAAGTGGGTTAGATCTTGAGATAAGGAAATAGCAAAATGTTGGTGTAACATTGAGTGTGGAAACGTGGCCTGAGGGAAGTGAGTGCTGGCAGGAGCTGAGGACCCTGTTGGGAGGGGGCCGTGAAACCTTGGCATAGACCTCGCCAGCACAGCTGTTTGGAATGGAGGCAGGAAGGGCAGGGATTTTCAAGATGCCCAGTGTTCTCAATCCACACCCATCACAGAAGAAACAAATGAAATATGGGTACTATCTGGAGATTTTTAAGTCTCTAAGAAGTGTGATTTGTGAGATGAAAGGCTTCCAGAAAGCCCTCTTTCTGACCTGGCCTCTACCCCTAGAGGGCCTTAGCCTTGCTGTGGGGAATGAAACTCTTCCCAGTCGTAGGCTTTTGGTGCTGCCCACCCCCAGCCGAGCCAGAAATGTGGCTCCTGTACTTCTGCTGCAGTTCAAGCCACTTTTCCAGGTATGTCCCTATCTGAGTGGAGATCGGGCTGATGGCAGGCCACAGGGCCAAGCTCGGGCATGGGGCCGGTAGCTGGGACTGAGGCTGCACTGCTGATTAATGGGCAGGGAGGCACTTTGTGAAATGAGCAACACCCTTTGACGGCCTTTTCCGGGGGACTCGCCGCTTTCCTCGTGTCTTTTCAGCAATATCACTTTTGATTTTACCTTTAAAATGTATTGACGAAGCTGCATTATTGGAGAAGGTGCTGGGGGAGATGAATCTCTCCTACTTTCTGTTCTATTTCCATTACTTCAGGGGTGTGTGCGTGTGTGTATACATGTGCGCGGGCGTGCTGTATTAGAGAGCCCAATTTCCTCTATATACGTGAACTCCTCCCCCTAGTAGCCACCATTAAACATCCAACGGCTTTAAAATGGGCAGTGAGAAGTACACAACATAATGTCAGATGTGGCCCTGAGAGAGGCATACTGCTCACTGCCCTGCTTTAAGCCATTGGCTGCTTAATGCTGGTTACTAGGGGCAGGAGTTCATGTATATAAAGGTCATTTTTCCAAAGTTTCCAGCGCCAAGGGTTCTCCTGCTCCTTACCACACTGCGGAGCCTTCTACGTCTCTTCATACTGCTTTTCTTCCTTGATTATTTTTTGTTTCAAATATTTCTTCCTCCCCCTTTCTCCTGGTGTCTCAGAGTTAGCAGGATGCTGGTAATTAAAAGAAGACATGGGTTTTGAAACGCTGCTATGGTAGCTCTTCCCCTCCCTTATACATTTTACAACAGAAACACAAAGACTCACTCCTTTTCTTTTACTCCTCCCTCCAGTAGAGTAATGAAAGCAGAGTGTTGTTAGCTTGTTTTTGTTTTTGAGTCCACTAAATCATTATTCTTACACCGACTAGCTGGGTGAACTTGGGCAAGTTAGTTCAAATTTCTGGGCCTCCTTTTCCGCATCTGTAAATTAGAAAAAGTAATGCCTAGTTCATAGAGTTGTGAGAAAGTGCACAAAGTAAGTCTAAGTGCCTTCCCCATCGTAGGTATGAAATGCGTGTTTCCTTCCACCTCTCATTTTACTTGGGTCTGTAGACCTAATAAGTGTTCCTTTTCATTGGATTTCAGTTTAATTTAATATGTTTTAAGCACCTAGTATGTGCCAGGTCTTGAGCACCAGGTCTACACAAATACCAGATAGGGTTTCTCTCTTCAAGAGCAGCCTGGTGCTGAAACCAGGAATGTGATAAACGGTCACACAACAGCGTGAAAGGTGCCATGGTCACTGAGGGAATCTGAAAGAGGAGCACCTAGGATTCCTTGGGGACAGGGTGGGAGGGTAGAAGAATGTGTCCCTAAGGAGATGACAACTGGTCAAGAGCGTTAAAGGGTGTCGGTGATGGGAGAAGGGTGTTCTGGGAAGAGAGGAGCATGTGTATGGAAATCGTTGTGTGTTCCATGGGAGAGAAAGCGCGTCAGCCACTGATGGGGGATGAGGTTGAGTGCCTGAGAAGAGTCTAGATCAGGAAAAGCATTGTATGTTACAGTGGAGACTTGGTTTGAAAACTATCGAAAGCCATTAATGGAGTTTAGGAGCACCATGAGATGATAAAGATTTTACCTGCAGCACATCAAGCCAGCTCTAAGAAATCCTGTGTACACAAATTGCCTCTTTCGAATTGATGTGAAGTCAGAGAGCCCACAGGCCAGCAGTCCAGTTCTGCCACTAATTAGTTTTGCCGCATTAGGGAAGTCACTTACTCTCCGATAGTCTGAGTTGCCACATCTCTGAAATTAAAGTGTTGGAGTAGGTGACACCCATGTTTCCTCCCAGCTATAACAGCAGCCTATGACTCTGTGATGATGTCACAGCTTTTTGGTGCTTGTTTCATCATTCCTAGAGTTAACTTATTAAAATTGCTGTGCAAGCATGATGACTGACCCCTAGTAAACATCAAGTGTTCTTCTTTATATGTTCCACATGAAAATTAGCTTCTTGGGCCAGGCGCAGTGGCTCATGCCTATAATCCCAGCACTTTGGAAGGCCAAGGCAGGCGGATCATTAGGTCAGGAAATCGAGATCATCCTGGCTAACTACTAAAAATACAAAAAATTAGCCGGGCGTGGTGGCAGGCGCCTGTAGTCCCAGCTACTCGGGAGGCTGAGGCAGGAGAATGGCGTGACCCCAGGAGGCGGAGCTTGCAGTGAGCTGAGATCACGCCACTGCACTCCAGCCTGGGGGGACAAAGCGAGACTCCATCTCAAAAAAAAAAAAGAAAAAGAAAAAAAGAATATTAGATTACTAAAATGTGTGATGATGTAGTGCAGTAAACTGAGAGCATTGATTTCTTTGTAGTCTTGCCTAAGTCAGAGAGTATTTGTGTGACTTGGAATAGGTCATTTTACTTCTCTGGATCATTATTCCCTACCCTCCACTGACTACCAGTTATAAAAATGGGTACACTGAGGTTAGACTAAGATTTGACTCTTAGAGTTCACGGAAGTTTGTTCAATGGCTATCAAAAACGTCTTCCAACTGCTAACAAGTACATAAAGATTTAAATTTAAAAAGTGTTTAGATCAGAACAGAAAAAATTGAGTATCTTATGTAAAACACAGGCTGATTTCATCCACCCCCACCGTCCCCACAAAAACTAGGCAAATGTCATTTTAACTTCATCTCTAAAGTGAAATATGATTTCAGTTTGGAGTCTCTGTCTACTTTCCTTTTTGTTTTTTAAATAACTGGTCCTGTTTTCTTAGAAAAAAATTCATGCATATCAAAAATATCTAAAACTTCAGACTCTGCAAAGGACAAAAAAATTAGAAACAGAAAACATACACAATTGTATTCACCCAAAGATAAATTTATCATGTTGGA
The DNA here is from genome assembly GCF_028885655.2 of Pongo abelii. NCBI lineage: Eukaryota > Metazoa > Chordata > Mammalia > Primates > Hominidae > Pongo > Pongo abelii. The sequence goes on from NC_071998.2 coordinate 30,695,193, forward strand.
CCCATATTTTTGTTTATATTTTTTCTCAAAATAACTGGATCAAACAATACATCCTGTTATACAATTTGCATAAAATATGCATCATACATTAATATACTAAAAAATGTTAAGGTTCTTCTCAGATTCAGGCAAAAATGAAATGATGAAATCCAATGTGATATAATGCAAATGTGTGCAAAGTGATGGAGATACCCAAGAAAGGAGCTGAAAGTTGCATCTTAAAGGATGTCAAAATTTGCCAGGCAGAGAAGGGCAGAAAATATTTACCAGATATAAGAAAGAAACCACTAGAAACTGGCCAGTTGGAGACCTGGAGAAGTCTAGTTTGCTGGCTGGTGTGGTAAGTGGGAGGGAATTCAGCAGGAGGTGAGCAGGGGGTGATGGGTCCTCTTTCTTTGACAGGCTTCAGAGGATGGAATTTGTTTTGTTGACAGTGGAGAACCAAGGACTTCATAGAATCAGTTACTGCTTTATTTTAAAACAAATGAAACCGAGTGACCACAACCAAGATTCTACTTTACTCTTCTGTTAAAAACACATTTTGGAAAATTCAGGTGTTTTTAAAAATCTTCATATACAAGCCAAGCACAGTCACCAGGAACTTTCTCAGAAGATTCTCATTACCTCAGCGGAAGCCTTTTAATACACGTTTTGGAGTTCTTTAATGGCCTGCCTTAATACATAGGGCATTCAGCAACTCCAGCAATGGCAAATTCATTGTAAAGAGCACCCTGGGTAGAAGCTATTTTGGCCACACTCTCAGAGAGGAAGGAATGTGTTTGGCCCTGCTAGCCTGCGGGAGGGCTCTGATGAAGAAAGCGATGGAACCTAGCATTGCCATTTGTTTATTTAAACAAGTTTTTTTTTTTAAAAAAACAGCTCATTGGCTCCACCCAGTGGTCAAGTGCTAGAATACAGCTTGCAGAGTCTTGCAGAGCTTTGAAGGATGGATCCAACTCAAATGTCTTTCCTGAAGTTTCTGATCTGCTATTTCAACCATACATTCCCTTTATGAATTTAAGAGGCATCCCAGGAAACAGCTTTTATCCTGCATCTCAGTGACCTTGAATAAGTACCCTGTCCTCTCTGAAACTGTTACTCTGCTGCTTAAAAAAAACTCTGCCATATTTCTAGTGTCCATAGTCTTTCGGTGGCATAATTGTTCTAGTATTTGCCCATTGTACCTATAATTCAAACTGGCATCAGTCTGGATAAAGAAAAAAATCTGGCATTTTGAAAATTCATGAATGACTGCAACCACCTATAATTATATATGTCAATTAATATATGCCAGTATTATCCGATTGCATATTCATAAGAATATCTTAAAGGCTTTAACCTACAATCACATGGTGTAGTAGAAAGAGCAAGCCTTTGCAGTCAGATAGACCTGAGTTTAAACCGTAGGCCTGCAGCTTTCTATGTGACCTGGTAAGGTACCCTCCTTCCCTGAGCGTTTTTCCTCATCAATACAGTAGAGATGGCAAATCTTACTTCACAAAGTATAATATCTGTATAGCAGTAGACACTGGGACTGGAAAACAGCAGGCCTCTGTTTAATAAAAGCAGCAGTTACTGTTGAGCATTCTGTACCTTACCCATTTACCTTGAGCAAATAGCTTCTGCTCTGAAACTGGGATTCTTCCTCTGTCCAATGGAGGTCATAGTTCCCTGTCTTAGAGTCATACAGATGCAATGGTATAACCACCCCAAAGCACCTGGCATCTTATAGGTACTTAACTATAGCTACCTTCTTTCTTTCCAAAAGTACAGACCTATTGCAAATAATTAAGTTATAAAGCTAAAATTCTGTTTATCCTATGAACACACTTTCTCTCTCTCTATTTCTCTTTCTGTCTCTCTCTTTTCTCTCTCTCAAACACACAAACGCATGCTCTTGTATTCCCATCTTGTTTTCCTTGTCTGTGTCATCAAAAGTTAAGCCAAAAGCTGGGTGCAGTGGTTCACGCCTGTAATCCCAGCACTTTGGGAGGCCAAGATGGGTAATGCTTGAGCTCAGGAGTCTGAGACCAACCAGGGCAACATGGTGAAATCCTGTCTATACAATAAATTTAAAAACTAGCCAGGTGTGGTGTTGTGTGCCTGTAGTTCCAGCTAGTCAGGAGTCTGAGGTGGGTGGATAGCTTGAGCCTGAGTGGTTGAGGCTGCAGTGAGCTGTTGCCACTGCACTCCAGCCTGGGCAACAGCAAGACCCTGTTGAAAAAATTAAAAATTGAAAAATTTTAAAAAATTAGATATACACATAGATATGTAACTGCCTGTATTTAATAATTACAGAGATGCAAAACTGCCTAGATTCTGCCTTGTCTATTGTTATTTCTTTAACCAGCACATCTGTATGGTTTTCGAATAGAACGCTTCTCTGAACACCTGGGCACTCCCACACTCAGGATCCTTTTTCTCGATGTGTCCTATTATATAAGGTGTGGCAGTCCAGGTCAGTATGCAAGAGATGTAGTAGCTGCAGTCAGCTGTGCAGCAGGTGGAACTTGGAAGATCATTCATCTAACTAAAGTGACATGAAACTTGTCTTCTCAAGATGCTAAATGGCACAGGGCTCGTTACTATCCTGCTCCTCAGACCATCCTTGGAAAAGAAAGAAGAGCCACTACCCTGGCACAGTGCCAGGGGCAGGGGATACAAAGATGAAAGCACATGGGGCGATTCAATGAGTGCTTCTTTTTCCTAGCACTTAGTAGCTCCTAGTCTAGCACGGCCAACAGACATGCCCAGAGCCCCAGTACACACACACACTCACACACACAGAGATGTACAAATTCATACACTGCATGTAAGAATCAATGTGTGCACAGGAGGAGAGAGTGGCTACCTCCACAGCGAGTGGGGCAGGAGTGCGGGAAGGTCTCCCAGCAGGTAGAAGTCACCTTACCTGAGGTGGAAAAATGAATGGCAATTTGACAAATGAAGAGGGGCAGGCGCAGGATGTGGTAGCAGCAGACCATAGGCATGGGACTCAACGTGTGCGGAGCCCCAGGGGTAGAGAAAGGATGGCTCATTCGGGATCTATAAATACCCACAAGAGCCAGGCAGGTGATGCATGTCAGACACTTTGGTGTATTATTCATTTCTATTTTTAAAAATGTCCTCCTTCCTGCTTTTCTTGACTTATACCCACCTATCCTTTATTTTTCCATCTTTGATTGAAACTTAAAAGAAATCTTTCCCTACTCGAAGAAAACTAGCAGTCCAAATCCAATTACTGTATCAGTTCATAAGTGCTACATGGCTCCTGTTGGGAAGTCAGGTGGGAGTGGCAGGGATTGGGGCAAATTGGAGAGCAAATTCTTCTGCTGAAGAGGACAGCCATTCTTCAACTCCAGTTGTTCAGAAGCTCCAAATCTTGCAATTTCTCAGAAAAAGCAAGTAACCTGAATTTTGACACATGAGTCAAATTTTTAAACAGTGCCTTATTGGAAAAAAAAATTCTGCAGAACAAATGGAACATACCCTCATGCTAAGCCTTACTCATGGACCGTGCTTGCAAGCTTTCATTTACAGGCTCTCGAGGTTCCAAGAGCATTTTCAGGATCCTTCATCAAATCGTTGCTCTGCTTATAGTTTCTCCTAACCATCCTTTTCCCCTTGCTTTCCAGAAAGAAATGACGAGCAGGATGTGTCACTAATGCTCCACCTCACCCTTTGGAAGAAAGGAAAGCTGTTTCCTCCTGATGCCCTGAGCGGGCAGGAGGTGGACCACCCTGGCTGAAATGACACACCTACTCCCAGGAACAGCAGAGGTGGAGGCAAGCAGTGACACCTGAGAGACATTCCCCACTCACTTTGTGTGCTCTTAACCTTCTGAGTGCTGCTAGCCCAGACCTGCGGTCGAGGCAGACCACAACGTGAAAGAAGGACCAGCCCCTTGACCGTTCTGGCTGGTGAATTGTCCACGAGGAAGCCTCTGCACTTCCACGCATGGCACAGTTCTGCTTGTGACCTGCCGCCTAAGCTTTACTGGAATTCAGGTTTTGAGACTGAGATGCGTGTTTGTATTTTTCCACTTATCTGTCTTGTCAGCTGGCCAAGTTCTCTGTGATTGGTTTTCTAAGTGCCAGGTGAATTTTGGACCTCTGGATGTGCAGCAAGTTTTTATGCAATAAGCCTTCCTTTCAGGTCTCTAAAAGCTCCTGCTCTGATCTGTGGTTTAACACTGTGCAGGGCTGTGGAGCTCTGAGAGACCTGAACCCCCCCATCCCCTGCACCTCCCTACTCTCCCTGCCGAGGCATCCATAGCATTTCCCTAATAAATAGTTTTATCAGGGACACTCCATGGGGTGGCCTGTCTCTGCCCCAAACAGGGTCTTTGTAACTGCAGGGAAGAGACTGGTCACAAGCGTAAAGCTGACAAGTTACCAGTTCACCTGATCAGAATGTATTTTTTATAACCACCATCATTCCTTGTCTCTTCAGGGGAAGATATTCTTTCCTGTTTCCCAGAAGAGAGAAATAAAAGTCCTAAATGACTAAGAATGATCAGCGGGAGCCTTGGGCATGATTACTGCAGTGTCTGTTCTTTATTAAAGACAGGGAGTTGTGGCTGTCTCTACATAATACTAACATTTCAGTGAAAAAAGTACAATTGGTTATTTGGTACGTGTAGATTTAACACCCAGACGGCTGACCTGTAACCCTCCCCACTAGCCTTCTGAGCATTTAAACCCAGCCGTCATTCTCTCCCCACTCCACGCTCCCCACTCCTCTGCCATGTTATGTTACGGCCCAAAATTAATTTCTGCCCCTGTGATTGTGCCACGGTTGCCAAGGTAACAGTGGAGCTGGAGCTAACTTCCTTCTTTCATCCTTTCCAATTTTTCTGTTCCAGAAGACAGTCAGAATAATGCATTCTGTACTACATCCTGCCTTTTAAAACCTAAATGAGTTTTCCCTGATGAAATGTTGCCTTCTCTGATTCATTCTCAAAACTTTGGTGGTTCTGACCACCAGTGACGAGGGGGTCATAATACTTCCAGTGATCCTTTTAATTCAGCAAAATATTTGTTGGTGGAGGGAAGTAGATAAGAATGTATTAGTGTATTTTAATGTAATAATGATTAAAGAATAACTAAATGACTCTGATTTTGTTTTATCATACATAATGTGTTAAAGCCATCTGTGGCTGCCACAAAAGCCTAGAATCATGAAATCTTTGTCCAAGCTAAGAAAGGGCTGTCTCTGTGGGTACAGTGGCATTCTCTGTTGACCTAACCAAGCAGCCTGAACCTTGCTTTGTGTCTCATAAAGGTCATCTCATGGAATCCAATTGCTGCTACCTCACCATGTTTCTGTGCCCTGGTCAACAATAAACATACTTTTTCCCCCTTCCTAAGTAACTTTGAGAGGACAAGATAGGCAAAGTTTTTTCCCTACATCTCTTTTGGCCAAAAGAGTATCTGACCATCAAAGAGATCCAGAGAACAGAAACAAGAGCCCCTAAGTCCCAGCCTCTGCAATACACGGTTACCAGATGGGAATGCAGCACAGTGGGACAGAGAGGTGACTACGGAACCCATGCCCCAGAGGAACTCTGTAGCTGTGCACCATGGAACGCCACAGGATTTTTGAATTAAAAAGTTGAATATGTTCCTGCATTTCAGCAATGCATAATCGAGCAGGAGGCTGGAATCTGGAGACCTTTGTTATTCATTCTTTTTAAGGTTATTTTTTATTAACTGTGCATATGAAATTTCCACTCAATTTAAAAATCCAAATCTTTTTAAGCTTCTTGGAAGAATTTCCTCCTGCTTATATTGTTAATTGCACTAATGAACTCTTCTAGGGTAAATTCTGGCAAACTACTCTTTTTTTTTTTTTTTTTTTTTTAATTACAGAATGTTCCTGTTCCCACAGAACTTTGGCACATTCTGAAGAAAATCTCTGCAGTCAATTTTTATCTCCTTGGCTTGACTGCATCTAACTGTTCATCTCTGTTATAAATGGAGCTTCAGCCCTCTGGGTCAGAGACTGACAACCCTCCTTCTTCTTCCTAACCTGTCCTACTCTCCTTCTTTTTCTACTTTCATTTTAATTTTGGGAAATTTTAAAGTAAAAGTTTCAAAGTTGAAAGATTATAGTGAGTATCCTTATGTCCTTTAGTGCATCAGTTGTTAATATTTTGCCTTGTTTTTTCTTCCTTTTTTTTTTTTAAGAGAAGGGGTCTCTCCCTATTTTACCCAAGCTGGCCTTGAACACCTTGCCTCAAGTGATCTTCAACCTTAGCCTCCTGAGTAGCCAGGACTATGGCATGTACCACCGCACCTGCCTCACATTTTCTTTCTCATTGTAAATACACATTCTTATTCTTGAACCTTCTGAAAATAAGTTGCAGACATCATGAAAATGTAAAATACTTCATCATATTCTTTCTTTTAATAAGAGCATTGTCCTATAAATTTGCAATATTTTCACACCCATGAAACTGAACACTGATACTGCATAAATCTAATATATGATCCATATTCAAAATTCTCCAGTTGTCCCCAAAATATCCTTTATAGCTGTTTATTTTAAAATCCAGGATCCAATCAAGAATTATGTGTTATATGTAGTTGTCATTCTCTTTTGTTTCCTTTAATTGATTAGAGTTGCCCTTTTGTGTGTGTCTGAGTGGTGGGTGGTGGGGTGGTGTTTGTGTGTGATGTGCAGTGTGTGTGTGCTGTGTCTTTCATGACACTGACATTATTAAAGAGTTCAGGCAAGTTTGTGGAATGTCCCACAATCTAGACTTTTTTACTGATTGTTTCCTCATTACGAGATACAGGTTACATTTTTTTTCCCAAGACTGCTACATGTGTGATGTTTCCTTACTACTGCCTCACCTCAGGAAGCACATAATGTCTACTTGTCTCTTTTCTGATATTAGGACTGATCAGGTGTTGTCTGCCTGATCCAATCATTATCAAGTTCCATAAGTCATTATTAAGCTCTGAAATTCAGGACACATACATTTATAGAGTGTGAAGCTGTGCATACATGCATTCATCTCTTAATGTTCTCAAGGAGGCCCAGGATCCCCCAAAATACTATAACCATTGCAGTCAGATGATATAGCACTAGCAAAGCATTCATCCCTTTCCATATAACAGGAGGGAGGGGAAGAAGTAAGTTTTCATGTGCAGGCAATACGTGAGTGCGTGGGCAAGTGAGGATTTGTATGCGCCCTGTAGCCAGAGGTGAAGTATTCAACGCTTTTATTTTCTCTCCCGTCTTCAATGACCTCCCATTTGGACCCATAGTTTATAGAGAGCACACACTCCCTAATTGTCAGTTGGTTTTTTTGGGAAAACCCTTAGATACTACGGTGGGTTGTGACCCTCCAAAGGACCACAAGTACATAAACAGATACAAAGTATTTATGTGGTATTAAAATTTCGTGGTGATGGTGCAAGGGAGAGACGATTAGGAAGAAAATGTCTTAAATGGCTATAATTGAGAAATACTGATCTAGAGTCACTTCCTGCTTCTTAAATTGTTCGTTTTCTCTTCCCTGGGTATTTTCTCATTTTCCAAAGACCCAGAGTCTTAGAGCCAGGTTAAGTGGAAGAAACTTTGAGAGATTTCTTAATCAATTCCTTCTATCTCTCAAACCATGCCAGTAACTTCCCTGGTGAAAAAGTCTATCCTCCTCTCACAGTTCTTCAGGCATGGAAATTCTATAGCATTCTTTAGAATTCTATATATTAGTATATATAGTTATAGTATAACCAACCCACTGAACCCTCCACAACATCTTGAATTCCATTCAACTTGAGCTGAAGTATTCTTTTTGAGTTTCAGTATATCTTTTCTAGTGTCCCACTTTTAGGAAGGTCCAAAGATGATATATAATAAGTGAAAATACAATTAATCAGAGCTTTATTTGCATATCCATTAAATATCTGAAGGCTATTACCAATTGTGCTTCAGCCTCCTTTCCCTTGCAATCCTCCCAGGGTGGCATCCTCTACGGAATCTTGTTGCTCCATTGTTGACCATTGATGTAACTCAACGTGAAACCTTCCCAAAGCTCTCCACATCATTCTCTGTTATGGATGTGACCAGCAGTGAACATGAAGAGAACTTATTTCATGCCTTCTCCAAACTATATTGTTTCTTTGCTAAGTCCAGACCTGCTTTTTCTACATTTATAGGTTTTCTATTTTAATCGCCATGCAAAATTCTTTATCATATTCAATCATTTTGGTTTATCTTCCTGACTTCTTACCCTTAACATCCCTGTTAAAGATTACACTGTTGTTGTTTCAAAAAAAAAAAAAAAAAAAAAAAAACCATTAATTGGCAAAACATTAAGGGACTTGAATAGAATTACTCTTATCTTTTTGTGCTGATTTATGTCAATCCATCATTCTGATCATTGATGGAAGCAAATTGCTTCCTATGTTCTCTAAACCTTATGTCCCTTCCATACTCTATGAGTACCACACTGGGAGAAAACAAAAACAAAAAGATTTTGGGAAAAGTATGGCCATTATCTTTGAGGAAATGTGTACCAAGGCACAATCATTAAAAGGAGTTGGAGGCATCATTTGGTTAACACTGCTGTCATTCTTGTTCTGATCATTTTGGATCTTGAAGAAATTGGTGATTCTCTCCTAGAATTAGACAAACAAAGTGTGTTTGGAAATAATTATTGTCTTCCTGCCTTAAAAAATATATTAACAAAAAGCTTTTATAACAGGCTGTTTCCCTCTGGACAGGTATTAATTGTGAGTAAGAATTTTCAGTGACTACATAAGGATTTGTGTAACTTATGAAGGAAGAGTCCATTTCTAATCAAATAATTCACCTGTTTTACTAGCTTATAGTGATCTGATTTCAGAATTTTCCTGTATCTTTTTTACATACATCAGAAAAAGAAATGTTTACTATATTTTTGGTTCCATTTATGATTGTATTAAGCATTTGACTATAAGGAAAACTAACAATTAAATCAATTAGAAAAGCAACATAAAACTAAAGGATATTTAGGAAATCAGTTATATGTGAGCTTGGGTATTCAAATGTCACAAATAAAAAGCATATAACCATTATCTAGTCTATCTTTTGTTAATGCTTGGTTCATTTCTTTAATAAATAGGTTGTCTTGCAATGGTCCTAGAACAGGTAAATAAGAGGAAAACTGTTAATTCTACAAAAACTAATTCAAAGTTCATTTGAAAACACATGGGTGGCTGGCAAGATGGCCAAACAGGAACAGCTCCGGTCTGCAACTCCCAGCGAGATCAATGCAGAAGGCGAGTTATTTCTGCATTTCCAACTGAGGAACCAAGCTCATTTCACTGGGACTGGTTAGACAGTGGGTGCAGCACATGGAGGGCAAGCCAAAGCAGGGTGCGGTGTCACCTCACCTAGGAAGTGCAAGGGGTCGGGGAACTCCCCTAGCCAAGGGAAGCCTTGAAGGACTGTGTCGTGAAGAATGGTGCACTCCAGCCCAGATACTATGCTTTTCCCATGGCCTTCGCAACTGGCAGACCAGGAGATTCCCTTGGGTGCCTTCACCACCAGGGCCTTGGGTTTCAAGCACAAAACTGGGCAGCCATTTGGGCAGACACCGAGCTAGCTCCAGTAGTTTTTTTTCGTACCCCAGTGGCATCTGGAACACCAGTGAGACCAAACTGTTCACTCCCCCGGAAAGGGGGCTGAAGCCAGGGAGCCAAGTTGTCTAGCTCAGTGGATCCCACCCCCATGGAGTCCAGCAAGCTAAGATCCACTGGCTTGAAATTCTCACTGCCAGCACAGCAGTCTGAGGTTGACCTGGGGCACTCGAGCTTGGTGGGGGGAGGGTTGTCTGCCATTACTGAGGTAGTTTTCCCCTCACAGTATAAACAAAGCAGCTGAGAAGTTTGAACTGGGTGGAGTCCAGTGTAGCTTGGCAAAGCCACTGTAGCCGGACTGCCTCTCCAGATTCCTCCTCTCTGGGCAGGGCATCTCTGAAAGAAAGGCAGCAGCCCCAGTCAGGGGCTTATAGATAAAACTCCCATCTCCTTGGGACAGGAGAACCTGGGGGAAGGGGCAGCTGTGGGCGCAGCTTCAGCAGAATTAAACGTCCCTGCCTGCCACTCTAAAGAGAGCAGCAGATCTCCCAGCATGGCACTTGAGCTCTGCTAAAGGACAGACTGCCTCCTCAAGTGGGTCCCTGACCCCCATGCCTCCTGACTGGGAGATACCGCCCAGAAGGGATCAACAGACACCTCATACAGGAGAGCTCCAGCTGGTATCTGGAGGGTGCCCCTCTGGAATGAAGCTACCAGAGGAAGGAACAGGCAGCAATCTTTACTGTTCTGCAGCCTCCGCTGGTGATACCCAGGCAAACAGTCTGGAGTGGACCCTCCAGCAAACTCCAGCAGACCTGCAGCAGAGGGGCCTGACCGTTAGAAGGAAAACTAACAAACAGAAAGGAATAGCGTCAACATCAACAAAAAGAACATCCACACAAAAACCCCATCCAAAAGTCAACAACAGCAAAGGCCAAAGGTAGATAAATCCACAAGGATGAGGAAAAACCAGCGCAAAAAGACTGAAAATTCCAAAAACCAGAACACCTCTTCTCCTCCAAAGGATCACAACTCCTCATCAGCAAGGGAGCAAAACTGGATGGAGAATGAGTTTGACAAATTTACAGAAGTAGGCTTCAAACTTCTCCAAGCTAAAGGAGCATGTCCAATGCGAGGAAGCTAAGAACCTTGAAAAAATATTAGAGGAATTGCTCACTAGAATAACCAGTTTAGAAAAGAACATAAATGACCTGATGGAGCTGAAAAACACAGCACAAGAACTTCATGAAGCATACACAAGTATCAATAGCCAAATCAATCAAGTGGAAGAAGGGATATGAGAGATTGAAGATCAACTTAATGAAATAAAGTGTGAAGACAAGATTAGAGAAAAAATAATGAAAAGAAATGAACAAAGCCTGCAAGAAATATGGGACTATGTGAAAAGACTAAACCTACGTTTGATTGGTGTACCTGATAGTGAAGGGGAGAATGGAACCAGGTTGGAAAACACTCTTCAGGATAGTATCCAGAAGAACTTCCCCAACCTAACAAGAGAGGGCAACATTCAAATTCAGGAAATACAGAGAACACCACAAAGATACTCCTCAAGAAGAGCAACCCTAAGACATATAATCGTTAGATTCACCAAGGTTGAAATGAAGGAAAAAATATTAAGGGCAGCCAGAGAGAAAGGTCATGTTACCTACAAAGGGAAGCCCATCAGACTAACAGTGGATCTCACTGTAGAAACCCTTCAAACCAGAAGAGAGTAGGGGCCAATATTCAACATTCTTAAAGGAAATAATTTTCAAACCAGAATTTCCTATTCAGCCAAACTAAGCTTCAAAAGCGAAGGAGAAATAAAATCCTTTACAGACAAGCAAATGCTGAGAGATTTTGTCACCACTGGGCCTGCCTTACAAAAGCTCCTGAAGGAAGCACTAAACATGGAAAGGAACAACCAGTACCAGCCGCTGCAAAAACATACCAAATTCTAGAGACCATCGACACTATGAAGCAAATGATTCAACTACTGGGCAAAATAACCAGCCAGCATCACAATGACAGGATCAAATTCACGCATAACAATTTTAATCTTAAATGTAAATGGGCTAAATGCCCCAATTAAAAGACACTGACTGGCAAATTGGATAAAGAGTCAAGACCCATCAGTGTGCTGTATTCAGAAGACCCATCTCACATGCAAAGACACACCTAGGCTCAAAAAAAAAGGGATGGAGGAATATTTATCAAGCAATGGAAAGCAAAAAAAAAAGCAGGGGTTGCGGCCGGGCGTGGTGGTTCACGCCGGTAATCCCAACACTTTGGGAGACAGAGGCAGGCGGATCACAAGATCAGGAGATCAAGGCCATCCTGGCTAACATGGCAAAACCCCGTCTCTACTAAAAATACAAAAACAAAATTAGCCGAGCGTGGTGGCAGGCCCCTGTAGTCCCAGCTACTCTGGAGGCTGAGGCGGGAGAATGTCATGTACCCAGGAGGTGGAGCTTGTAGTGAGCCAAGATCATGCCACTGCACTGCAGTCTGGGCAACAGAGCAAGACTCCATCTCAAAAAAAAAAAAAAAAAAAAAGTAGGGGTTGCAATCCTAGTCTCTGATTAAACAGACTTTAAACCAACAAAGATCAAAAGAGACAAAGAAGGGCATTACATAATGGTAAAGGGATCAATGCAACAAGAACAGCTAACTATCCTAAATATATACACCCCACTACAGAAGCACCCATATTCATCAAGCAAGTGCTTAGAGACCTACAAAGAGACATAGACTCTCACACAATAATAGTGGGAGACTTTAACACCCCACTGTCAATATTAGACAGATCAACTAGACAGAAAATTAAGGATATTCAGGACTTGAACTCAGCTCTGGACCAAGTAGACCTAATAGACATCTACAGAACTCTCCACCCCTAATCAACACAATATACATTCTTCTCAGCAACTCATCACACGTATTATAAAATTGACCACATAATTGGAAGTAAAACACTCCTCAGCAAATGCAAAAGAATGGAAATCATAACAAACAGTCTCTCAGACCACAGTGCAATCAAATTAGAACTCAAGATTAAGAAACTCACTCAAACTGCACAACTACATGGAAACTGAACAACCTGCTCCTGAATGACTACTGGGTAAATAACGAAATTAAGGCAGAACTACAGAAGTTCTTTGAAACCAATGAGAACAAAGAAAACGTACCAGAATCTCTGGGACACAGCTAAAGCAGTGTTTAGAGGGAAATGTACAGCATGAAATACCCAGAAGAGAAAGTGGGAAAGATCTAAAATCAACACCCTAACATCACAATTAAAAGAACTAGAGAAGCAACAGCAAACAAATTCAAAAGCTAGCAGAAGACAAGAAATAACTAAGATCAGAGCAGAACTGAAGGAGACAGAGACAAGAAAACCCCTTCAAAAAGTCAATGAATCCAGGAGCTGTTTTTTTAAAAAAGATTAACAAAATAGATAGATCACTAGCGAGACTAATATAGAAGAAAGGAGAGAAGAATCAAATAGACACAATAAAAAATTATGAAGGAGAGATCACCACCGATCTCACAGAAATACAAACTACCATCAGAGAATACCATAAGCACCTCTACACAAATAAACTAGAAAATCTAGAAGAAATGGATAAATTCCTGGACACATACACCCTCCCAGGACTAAACCAGGAAGAAATCAAATCTCTGAAAAGATCAATAAAAGGCCTGAAATGAAGGCAGTAATTAATAGCCAAGCAACCAAAAAAAGCCCAGGACCAGACAGATTCACAGTCGAATTCTACCAGAGGTACAAAAAGGAGCTGGTACCATTCCTTCTGAAAGCATTCCAAACAACAGAAAGAGAAGGAATGCTCCCCAACTCATTTTATGAGGCCAGCATCATCATGACACCAAAACCTGGCAGAGACACAACAAAAAAAGAAATTTCAGGCCAATATCCCTGATGAACATTGATGCAAAAATCCTCAGTAAAATACTGGCAAACCGAATTCAGCAGCACATCAAAAAGCATATCCACCACGATCAGGTCAGCTTCACCCCTGGGATGCAAGCCTGGTTCAACATATGCAAATCAATAAATGCAATCCATCACATAAACAGAACCAATGACAAAAACCACATGATTATTTCAATAGATGCAGAAAAGCTCTTCAATAAAATTCAACACCCCTCCATGCTGAAAAACTCTCAATAAACTAGGTATTGATGGAATGTATCTCAAAATAATAAGAGCTGTTTATGACAAACCCATAGCCAATATCATACTCAATGGGCAAAAACTGGAAGCATACCCTTTGAAAACCAGCACAAGACAAGGATGCCTTCTCTCACCACTCCTATTCAACATAGTATTGGAAGTTCTGACCAGGACAATCAGACAAGGAAAGAAATAAAGGTTATTCATATAGGAAGAGAGGAAGTCAAAGTGTCTCTGTTTGCAGATGATATGATTGTATATTTAGAAAACGCGGTAGCTCACGCCTGTAATCCCAGCACTTTGGGAGGCCGAGGCGGGCAGATCACGAGGTCAGGAGATTGAGACCATCCTGGCGAACACTGTGAAACCCCGTCTCTACTGAAAATACAAAAAAAATTAGCCAGGCATGGTGGTGGGCACCTGCAGTCCCAGCTACTCAGGAGGCTGAGGCAGGAGAATGGCATGAACCTGGGGGGCGGAGCTTGCAGTGAGCAGAGATCGCGCCACTGCACTCCAGCCTGGGCAACAGAGCGAGACTCCGTCTCAAAAAAAAAAAAAAAAAAAAAGAAAGGAAGTAAACCCCATTGTCTCAGCCCAAAATCTCCTTAAGCTGATAAGCAACTTCAGAAAAGTCTCAGGATACAAAATCGATGTGCAAAAATCACACGCATTCCTATACACTAAAAATAGACAAACAGAGAGCCAAATCATGAGTGAACTCCCATTCACAATTGCTACAAAGAGAATAAAATACCTAGGAATACAACTCATAAAGGATGTGAAGGACCTCTTCAAGGAGAACTACAAACCACTGCTCAAGGAAATAAGAGAGGACACAAACAAATGGGAAATATTCCATGCTCATGAATAGGAAGAATCAATATTGTGAAAATGGCCATACTGCCCCAAGTAATTTATAGATTCAATGCTATCCCCATCAAGCTACCATTGACTTTCTTCACAGAATTAAAAAAAAAAAAAACTACTTTAAATTTCAGATGGAACCAAAAAAGAGCCTGCATAGCCAAGACAATCCTAAGCAAAAAGAACAAAGATGGAGGCATCACGCTACCTGACTTCAAACTATACTACAAGGCCACAGTAACCAAAACAGCATGGTACTGGTGCCAAAACAGATATATAGACCAATGGAACAGAACAGAGTTCTCAGAAATAACATCACACATCTACAACCATCTGATCTTTAACAAACCTGGCACAAACAAGCAATGGGGAAAGGATTCCCTATTTTATAAATGGTGTTGAGAAAACTGGCTAGCCACATGCAGAAAACTGAAACTGGATCCCTTCCTTACAACTTATACAAAAATTAACTCAAGATGGATTAAAGACTTGAAGGTAAGACCTAAAACCATAAAAGCCCTAGAAGAGGGCCAGGCACGGTGGCTCATACCTGTAATCCCAGCACCTTGGGAGGCCGAGGCAGGCAGATCACAAGGTCAGGAGATTGAGACCATCCTGGCTAATACGGTAAAAGCCTGTCTCTACTAAAAATACAAAAATATCATCCAGGTGTGGTGGCGGGCACCTGTAGTCCCAGCTGCTCGGGAGGCTGAGGCAGGAGAATGGCGTGAACCCGGGAGATGGAGCTTGCAGTGAGCCAAGATCGCACCACTGCACTCCAGCCTGGGCAACAGAGTGAGACTCCATCTCAAAAACAAAAAAAAAAGCCCTAGAAGAAACCTAGGCAATACCATTCAGGACATAGGCATGGGCAAGGACTTCATGACTAAAACACTAAAAGCAATGACAACAAAAGCCAAAATTGACAAATGGCATCTAATCAAACTAAAGAGCTTCTGCACAGCAAAAGAAACTATTATCAGAGTGAACAGGCAACCTACAGAATGGGAGAAAAATTTTGCAATGTATCCATCTGACAAAGGGCTAACATCCAGAATCTATAAGGAACTTAAACAAATTTACAAGAAAAAAAACAACCCCATCAAAAAGTGGGCGAAGGATATGAACAGACACTTCTCAAAAGAAGACATTTATGCTGCCAACAAACATACGAAAAAAAGCTGATCATCACTGGTCATTAGAGAAATGCAACTCAAACCACAATGAGATACAATCTCACACCAGTTAGAATAGTGATCATTAAAAAGTCGGGAAACAACAGATGCTGGAGAGGATGTGGAGAAGTAGGAACGCTTTAACACTGTCGGTGAGAGTATAAATTAATTCAACCATTGTGAGAGACAGTGTGGCAATTCCTCAAGGATCTAGAAGCAGAAATACCATTTGACCCAGCAATCCCATTACTAGGTATATACCCAAAGGATTATATATCATTCTACTATAAAGACACAAGCACACGTGTGTTTATTGCAGCACTGTTCACAATAGCAGACTTGGAACCAACCCAAATGCCCACCAATGATAGACTGGATAAAGAAAATGTGACACATACACACCATGGAATACTATGCAGCCACAAAAAAGGATGAGTTCATGTCCTTTGCAGGGACATGGATGAAGCCGGAAACCGTCATTCTCAGAAAACTAACACAGGAACAGAAAACCAAACACTGCATGTTCTCACTCATAAGTGGGAGTTGAACAATGAGAACACATGGACACAGGGAGGGGAACATCACACACCGGGGCTTGTCAGAGGGTTGGGGGCTAGAGGACGGATAGCGTTAGGAGAAATACCTAATGTAGATGACAGGTTGATGGGTGCAGCAAACCACCATGGCACGTGTATATCTATAACAAACCTGCACATTCTGCACATGTATCCCAGAACTTAATGTATGATAAAAAATAAGAAATAAAAATAGGCAAAGAAAAAAAAACAAGAAAACACACATGAACACATTTGCATTTTAGCAGAAGTTCCTTTATCCTATTACAGAATTTTCCAGGGAGACATCAGGCATATAGTTTAGCTTCTCAACAGATTAACGTTATCCTTTCCTGCGGTAGGATTCAATATTAAGTTTGATGATAACCTGGCTTATAAAGATAATAAAACTGGATCATAGAAAAACTTCACTGAACACAGCAGATAAACCTGGGTTTTAATCTCTGGTTTGCCACTACCATGTATGTGTCACATTGGGTAGTTTATTAAATTGTGCCATACCTCAGATTTTAGAACTGCAAACTGGCCTTATGAATTTATTTCTATATAACTTATAATCATTTTGGGAGAATAAGATAACGTATTTGGAAAAATAGATGTATATATAAATTCTGTATTTAATTCTGCTATATTAATAGTATATTTACAGTTACTCTGTAATACAGATGATTCTAATAACAGCCACTACAGCTAATAGCAATAATAGGATACAGTATCTGATAAAAGTTTTTTATCAGATAAAATGACAGAACAAAGTGATTTATAGACAAAGAGCAATGGGGAATGAGGCTTCTATAAATCACGCCTATAAGGAGTTCCTCTGCTTGTCAGTTTCACCGTGTGAAATGCACACCAAAATGCGCCACAAAGTGGACTATGGACTGAATTTGGCCCACAGGCATGTTTTATTGGACCTATGCAGTTTTGTCCCAAATAGGCTTTTTTTACAAAGCTAGCTACCATTTATACTTGGGAAATTTGACAGATAAAAATCAGGAATCTTGACTTTTCTTACAAAATCAGATTTGGCAAAACCAAGCTTTTGTTACCCTGTGCTGGACCTGGCTGAGAAATGGCTGACCCACTGAGATGGGACATAGCTTTGCTCTCCTCACGGCTCCCCATTGCCTTCCAGACACGCAGCTGACCGTTAGCTACCATTTATCTTCTTGCACTGAGATGCTTCACTTATACACCATTTCTTGCCCCTTCCCTGGAGGCTTTTCAGGTTGTAGCCCCTGTTACACCATTTCTAGATAGGCCACCGAGGAAGCCACTATCAATTTTCAAATTTACCCACACACACATTGAATATCTGCTACATTCTTATTTTTTTTCTAGTAACCAAAATTGTGTTAATGATGATAAATGAAAAACAGTATTAGGAGACAATAAATTTAAACCAGATGTCTTCAACTCCCTACCCAACAACAAAAATTTATGTTCTCATAAGAAGCTTACTTCCTCTATAGAAATTAAGATAATTAAATCCATCCAATCTTTTTTTTTGAGACGGAATCGCTCTCTGTCGCCCAGGCTGGAGTGCAGTGGCGTGGTCTCGGCTCACTGCAAGCTCCGCCTCCTGGGTTCACACCATTCTCCTGCCTCAGCGTCTCCAGTAGCTGGCACTATAGGTGCACGCCGCCATGCCCGGCTAATTTTTTTGTATTTTTAGTAGAGACGGGGTTTCACTGTGTTAGCCAGGATGGTCTTGATCTCCTGACCTGGTGATCTGCCCACCTCGGCCTCCCAAAGTGCTGGCATTACAGGTGTGAGCCACCGTGCTTGGCCAAATCCGTCCAATCTTTGAATTATCCCAAATACATAAGCTTCAACTCTGCTTCCAAGTAAACTTATTTGTGACAAAATGATAAATAAATGTCACTGAAAAGCAATGGTAGCATCATTGTAATAATTATATATTTTATCTGGTTTTACTTCTCTTTCATTGTGTAATAGATTTTAGCAAAACATGTTATTTTAACTAAAACTTCTCATTTTTTTAATGCAACACTCATCATCTAATTGAGTTTTCATGAACATGAAAACCAAGCAAAAATCCCTGATTTGATAGATTAAAAACTAAATGAGGAAGTCAACTTCAATCTAATTAAACATTGATTTTGTTTGCAACTATATTAGTGCATACCAAATTGAGTATCTACTCCAGAGGAAGTCATATGATTGAGATTTGACTTTGTATTATCAAATCAGCAAAGAATAAAAGTCTAAGTATTTTTGAGAAATATATAGAACATGGAGGAAGATGAATATCAACAATCCTGTTTATTAACTCACAAACAACAGCATGGATAAGTATTTTCCATGACTGTGTATATGTATGTCTCTACAATGTATGTATTTGGTATGGCTGAAAACTGCATGTCAGCTGCTATCTGTAGAGGCAACAGCATTTAGGAAATTCCTAAGCTGTGACTTGTCTATTTATCTAGAGGCTAATTATCTCAATTATCTGTCTCACTTAAGGCTGTCTTAATCAGAAGTATAATCACATAAACGTATAACAGGGATGTTTGGCCCACATGAGTCTTGTGAATGCAAAACCTTGGTAAAGATGCTTAGCAGTTTTAGTCAAGAGGGAATTTAGCAGGAAACGTTCATATTGGCTGGAAAATGAGGAATTGGGCTACCCACCTATGTCTGGTTGAGTCTCTTTTCCACTCACGACCCTGCAATACTATGCTACTCTTTTCCTCAAACTAAAAGCCTGGGCTCCCACTGCTCTTCCCCTTTCCTCCAGCCCCTCTGGCCTCCTGGCTGGCCTTGAACATGCTGGGTATGTGCAGTGGCTGTGCCCTGCCTTGGATGCTGTTCTCCCAGATAGCCACACTTCCAGCTCTGTCTCTCTTTCAAGTCTTCTCATGTCGCCTTCTCAGTAAGGCCTCTATGATCACGCTTGCCCACCAGAACTCACGGTCCCTCTTTCTTTGCTCTACTTTTCTTTTTCCCATAGCACTTACAGAATTTATTTCTTTATTAGGTTTCTTGTTTACTGTCTGTCTCCCCCAACTAGAAAATAAATCCCATGAGATCAGAAATCTGTCTATTTTGTTTATTGATGCATCCCAGGCACGCAGAACATAGGGTCTGGCTCATAGTAGATGATCAATAAATAGTTGGTGGGTGAATGAGTACACATGGCAGATGGGTGCCTAATTAAGATCTATTACCAGGGAAAGATTAATTTGAAGCAATATATAATAATAATATTAATTTAATGATATTAACACCCAAAGCTTACATATCAACTAAATGCTATTGAGTGCTTACTATACACTAAGTACACACTAAGTGTTTTACATGAATAATCTCATGTAATATTCATGGCAACCCCATGAGGTTGATCATCTATTTTTGCCCCCATCTTATAGTCCCGGTTACTAAGTGATTTGTCCAAAGTCACAAGCAAGAAAGTTATGGAGCAAGATTTAATGCCACATAAGTGTGTTCCAGAGACCACACTCTTAACTGTAGGGCATATATACCTTCACCCTTTTGGCACTGGGCACTCTTTTGGATTGTCTCCCTCTCATTGGACACAAGCCCCATGTGGTTTAGCGATTCAGTCTTCAGTTTTTTTTCTGACCATTTGTTACTGTAGTTTCATTGGTGCTTCTAATGATCAGTCCATCTGAGATCATAATGTATTTCTTTTCAAAAGCTGTACGTTCAAGATAACAGAGGGTACCTTGAGTCAGAGATTAGGTGAGTCAAAGGATCTAACAGGGGGACACCAAAAAGGTGAGACTGACCAGTCCACAGAGTGTTGACTGACACAAAGTTAAGTACAGAGGTGAAAATGGAGTCCCTAAATTGGCAAGAGACAGAAAGACAATCTAAAGTCCACTATTCAGGGTGGGAGCAGGGTGTTCCTATCATCACTTGAAAAGGGACCTAGGAAAGTTCTAGGTCTAGCTCCCTGCTATGAAATAGAAATGAAGCATGCATTTCACTCACAGGAGTATAAGTAGACTTTTAAGAATTAATAAACAGAAATACTCAAAGCAGAAGATATTATCTTCTAGTTAATATGAATTAATAGTTGCAAAACTATCACAGTTAATTTTTGCTAATTTTCCTTCTCTACTAAAGAAATTAACTGGCATTCATTATTCAGCCATAATGTAAAATATCTGAGCACATGAATAATTAGAAATATGTACTCAAAGGCTAGAGCAATGTGTGGTTGTAAGATTTATTAATGCCTATATTCCATTAACTATATTTAGAAATCTGTAGGGATTGCATTACATGTTAAAAGCAGCATCTATTCGATTGACCTGACTTGTGTAGCTTCCTTTAAGGTCACTGGAAGTTATGCAGACCATAAATGTTCTCTGGTTCCTGGTTCCATCAGGAGATCTTTAATATGTTAGGATGTAATTCAGGCGTATGTTTTAAAGCTTGGTGAAATATGCTGTGATGAAATGAATGTCTCTTACCTTCCCATTCCTAGGGTTTTGTCGACAAACTATTCAACTACAGAATATAGAAGGAGGCAGCTCATTAAGAGATGGGCAGGTGGAGAGTGAATTTTTTACTGTTAAGTCATTAAAGTCAGCCATGACTTAACCACGGAAGCTAAAGAAAATTTATGCAAAAAGCAAGCTCATTTCACACTTCCATAAACAATTTGTAGCTCAAACCTTAGCATGAGCTTCCTAAGGTTGTGCAGATAGCACCAGGTGTAGCTTTCGTATTAAGCACCGGCAGGGCATTATCTGGACAATGAATTCAGCAAAACCTTGTGAATTTATAGGTTTGAAATAAAGGAAATAAAAAATTTCAAGTCCAGAAAGTCACTAAAAGCCATAAACCAGTTAATATCTATCATCTGCATTCAGAAGAAAGAATGTACTGCCTTTGGCCTCAGGATATTTAATTGAAATTTGAATTCTTTCTTCTAAGTGATTGGAAAAAGACTATTGTGTGACTTGAATAGAGAAACATAATGGGAAGGTACTTAAGTCTCTCCACTACTGCAAAGAAAGAGATGATAAATGAAGTGATTTTTAAATGAACATCCTTTGCTGCTCATAGATTCCCGAGTTACTGTGTTAGAAAGGACTAGGAGCAGAGCAAGTGGGTATGCCAAGTGTTTTTTAAGGAATTAAGGAAGATATTTTAGGGGAGATACCTGGAATTTATTTACTGAGGGTCCAGTTTGTGCCAAGCACCGTGCTTGGTACTTGACGCATAGTCCTTTGTCTGATTTTTGTAGTCGTCCGTTGAGGGAAGCATTGGTGACAGCAAACATTCTGTAGTCTGTGCAGATACAGAGACTGAGCACTGATTGCATGCTGGGAGCAGTGGTGAGCTTAACCAGGAACAATCCCTGCTTTCATATAGAGGTACACATTGTGCCAAGCATTTTACTTGGATCATCTGAATTAATCCTCCCCATAAGGCTATGAGGCAGGTATCATTGTTATTATTCCCGTTTTACAGGTCAGACCATGCAGCTGGTTAGTGGTGGAGCTGGGACTGGAACCCAGGCAGTCTGTCTCCAGAGCCCCTGCTCTTAATCACGATGTTATATCGCCCCCCAACACATGCACACAAACACACTTTATTTTTTTTTAATTATTTCTTCTTTTAGATTGTTCACTTGCTAAATTGGTTAACAAGGCTTCTTTCATGATAAGGATCATAAAATTAGTTACCCACCCCCGTCCCCTGCTCAAAAGACTAAAGGACCTTGGGAAGTAATGATGAAGAAGTTACACAGGACAAGACAAATGCCTCCTTCATGGTACAGAAAGGGCGGGTCTCATGAAAAAATGTCACGGGAAGTTCAGGTTGTCAAGGGAGAGGAATATGTGGGCTTATTGCCCCTGCTACAAATGTTTCTGACCTGGCCTTGCCTGCAGGAGAAAAGGGAAGAAAGACTGACAAGGGAGGCTCAACCTTCACGAGCTTGATAAGAGCAGTGAGGAGTCCCGGGGCACTTCATCCCTTGATCCCAGTCAGAGGGGATCACATCATCCCACTTCCCATAGACAGTTTCGTTTCTGACCAGACCATTGTCTTCCAGGGAAGACTAGTATATCCCAAGGGGAGGAAATAAATGCTGTCTCCTCATTTTTGGCAATGGAAATATGCAAGACTGGGAAGCATGTAGGGAAATTCAATCTAATTCAGTAAATATGTGCATCACTACTATGGCTGGGCACTCTTAGTCAATATAGTAATATCAGGCTCTTAATCAATATAGTAGGTTCTTAGTAAATATAGGCTCTCAGTCAATATAGTAATTTATCTGCAAATGCTGTCATTGCATAGACTTCACAGTTTCCGTGGTCAAATAAGTTTGCAAAATATCAGATAAAACATTAAAAAAGGGCTTTTTGCTAGAGTACTCTTGAAGCCTCCAGGTTAACATGCACCGTGACTGTCTAAAAGAGGAATGTAACATTTTGTGCAAATGCAGTTGATGACAGGAGCTTTTTTTAGATCATTTTGTGGCACTGCAGTTTGATGCAGCATATTTGGGCATGAGGTCTTTATTAGGTCTCTGTAACAACATGAATGATGGATGTTACCCTCATGAATAGAAGAGCCCCAAAAGTGATTCTTGGCTTTTAGGGATATCTGTTTACAAACTGTTCAGTTCCAAATACTAACGATTGTAATTACAGGAGTTTTTCTCAGGATGTATTGAGAAGGCTGGCTACCTCTCTGTGATTTTCAGACACAGAGGAGAGGAGTATTGGAGGCCTCTCAGAGTCTGTTTGTCTTAGAGTCAGTGAATGATTTCAGGACTTTACGCTATTAAAAAAGCATCTCCAGATAAGCGGTCCTAAGACAGGAGAAATATTTGCACTGCTTTTCATTATTATAATCACAAGCTGAGGTTGTGATTATAATATTCTACCTTAGCACAGAAAACAAAAGTTGGGAACAGCTTCTAGAGTACACAAAACGGAAGTCTCCAGAATGACAGTCCAGCGATAAGAGGACTGAGCCCAGAATAGGGCCTTGTCCTAGTTTTAAACAGTGTTCCAAGGGCAACAAGAAAATGGGCGCCACTCTCAAAAGTGAGATAAAAAAAGCTGCCCTCAGGCATTGGTGAGTGTAACAGAAGACAAGGTCTTTGAAGGAGTCCTCAAAGTCTCCCCAGGGGAGGTTAGAGGAGGTTGGGAAGCAATGGTATGCTGGAACAAGCTTGTACTCCTGAGAGCTGATTAATGAATTTGCAAGAATTCTGCAAGCCAGGTATTAAACACAGCCATTATTAAAAATTAAATTATATAACTATACAATTAAATAAAGCATACTTTAAAATACAGGTAATAAATACTCAAAAGTTGACATTTCCTAATTATTTTACAATTATCTATGCTCAAGCTTATTTACATCCATTATGTGTGTATGATAGAAATGTTATATAATGCTGTGTTACTGCTCATCTTTCCCCAACTCCAGATTCAGTGACATTATGCTGGTAGCCCAGAATCAGGTGTGGTGGAGATACTTACAACATGAAAATTGGCAAATGCTACAGATCAAAACTTTTCTTTTTCTTTCTGTTTTTTTTTTTTTAATTGGACAGCCAGTTAAACACTCACTAACACTCTTTTTTATGTAAAGCTGGTCTCGTTTTAAACTTAAAAAATGTTTTTAATTGACAAATAAAATTGTAGTACTTATGGGGTACAATGTGATGTTTTGATGATAATATGTATATATTGTAGAATGGCTAAATCAAGCTAATTAACATGTATATTGCCTCACATAGCACTTTTTCACAGTGAGAACACTTAAAAATCTCTCTCAGTAATTTTTAAGTGTATGTCATTATTAACTATACAGCATGGAGTAAAATAGATCTCTTGAACTTATTCTTCTCCCTAGCTGAAATTTTGTGTCCTTTGACCAGCATCTCCCCAGTACCATCCCCCACCACCAGCCCCTGATAACCAACATTCTCTTCTCTGCTTCTGTGAGTTTGACTTTTTAAGATTCTACATATAAGTGAGATCGGCAGTATTTGTCTTTCTGCACCAACACTTTTAATGGGAAGTGACATTTACTGAATGCTGAGCCCAGAGATAACTACTTTCCATAATTAACTCCTTTCAATCTTATAGATTCCTAGGAGCTAGTATCTTAGGTTTACTCCAAAGGAAAGGATGGAGATGTGGTTTTCTTCTTTGTTAATCCTAATATTCTGCTTCTGCAGACCAAAGAGCTGTAGTAATTCACATGGGATGAACAGATATTCAAGGATACACTTTTTTTAGTGACAAGCACCTGCCCTCTCTAAGTCCCAGGTAATAATAGATGCTGTTGGTGTCCTGTCCACATCCCTCAGGTGGAAATTACAATTCATCCATGGGCTGTTTACCCTTGAAAATGAATGGGCCCAGGAACAATCCATAATACAAAAGAAATATGCATTATGGATTGTAACCAAGCAGATCTGGGTGGCACAAGTAAGTTAAACCAAGCAGTGGCCCAGACCCATGTCACCTAGTTATCTTGCCCCGATGCCTCTCTCTCAGCTTACAGTTATGCTCTTATCCAGGACTCCCTACAAACAACTAAGGAGAAAAAAATTCGAGCCTCATTCATAGATGGGTCAGATCAATAATATGCAAGCCAAACATTCCCTGTAGCTCCACTGCTTCCCTATTGCTCCACTCAGTATGACCCTGGAAGACAGTGATGGGGGAGGGAGTGGCATCCCAATGCGCAGATTTTCAAGAAATGCTCTTGGCTGTCAACTTGCATGGAATGCAAAGTGAATTAATTGAGTTTAGTTTCAGGCCCACATCCTTTGTGTGATCTTTCAGGTCCCACCATAGGTAATTACAAGGCTTTGCCTGCAAGCTTCACCCCTCACACCAAACTTAGCACACAGCCAGAGCTTTTCAGTTTCCTGGAGGGAGTTGCAGTCAAGGACTCATTCATCCCCTGCGGGCTATACGCAAATAAATACTTACAGTCCTAATGCAGGTGTCACTATTTGTAGGCCTCCTCATCAGGGGTCCTTAACTAAGGAACTTTTCTCCACTTTGACTCAGTACTTTTTTATACTTAGCCTTTCTCCTTAGATGAGGAGATGTGATGGCAAACAGTAAGGGGATCTAGAATGTGTGATAAAGAGCTGACGTATGTCAAATATGGACCCAGGTCCAACTTCAGCATTAGGGACTATACCTTATCCACTGGCCCTTCTGTGGTAGGTCTCTTTTAAGAAACTGTGATTGGCTAATACCTTTAAGAGTCTTTGACAGGACTGAAGTAAACTCTGAACACTGATCAAGCTGAATAATGATGTAATTGTGTTTTAGGATGGGGTCCAGGATAATGAATGAGGATGGTCCTTGAAGGCCTTACTGTGGGTCTTGTGAAAGAGAGCTAGGTCTTCATCTTTCATAGTGGGATTCAGTAGGCATCACTTAATTCTGAAAGCCCAAAGCTATTATATTGGCATGTTAGGAGAGATTTGGATGCAAATAACCAAAGAATAAGCTGAAGCACTGAAGATTTTTCTGGAAGGTATAAATGAGGGGTACCTGGGACACAACTGTTGTTGGTAGCAAAATTTGTTGAAATGCTTGTCTCCTTAAATTCGATGCACATTTAATTTTGAGTAAAATTTTTAAAAGGAATCAGTGATGGGATAGAGGGAACTTAATGTGGGGTGTGTGTGTAACTGAGCAGCTAAGTGCTTGGGTGTAGCAGACGCTGTCATACCCCACTTTTATCCCCTTGACACTCCATTCTTGTGAGTACAAAAGGCTCTTTACTAGAAACATCTGCAACTATGAACCTGAGGGCTTGCCTGGACACAAGGAGATGCCCAGCTTGTACATAGGTATTTCACAGTGGGCAGGCCTATGAAAGCCTACCCCCAAGTCTGAGGAAGCTGAGAGGCTGAAGAAAGAGGCTGATAAATACAGTTTCCTAGAAAGAAACATTTAAAAGGACTTACAAACAGAAGCCATGTTTGTGTCTCGGGCCACCGCAAGACAAGATGATGGATCCCCGCACCATTACCCCCAAGACCAAAGGCTTATACACCACGGGGAGAAAATTGGTTCAGCACAGATTTGTAGGACAATTGAAGTATGATAACATCAAAGTTATTTGACCTAAGGGAAGGATTTATGGTAAGTACTTGCTCTTACACAAAGAACAATAGATAAACTGGAAATTTTAGAGGCCTTTCCAGAATGTTGGTCAATCAGAAGCCAACGTGGCAGATTAGCTTCCAAGATGGAGTTGCTTCAGCCTTCACAATGGGTCAGACTGGAAGAGACAGGGAGATGCCCCAAAGTGGTAGAAAGGGATCTAGACAGGGCACTGACTTTATCCACTGACGTTACTCCTGGGAGATGATCCCCCAAAGCACCAAGAGGCAAAGGGGGAAGTGACAGTGGAAGGAGCATCCCCTGCTGTGGACATCAGGAACACAGTCTTATGAGGGACCTCTGGGAGATGATGCACACAAGCCTCAGAGTTATGGAGATAACCCCCAGGACACTGTGACATTACCATTGCTAGGACTTCACTTGGTGAACTGGAAAAGTTGCAGGCAGAAGGGATGCACTGGTGCTTGTGAGAGACTTAGGGGAGAAGGTGAGTATGAAGACCCAGGGATCAGTTGGTAGTTGCTGAGTGTTCTTCATGCATTAAGAGGAAAATGACAGGTTCCGCTCAGCCAGTTATCAATTTAAGTCCCAACCTGAAGGTCAAAAGCTTCATGGCAGCATATAGAGGGACCTGCATCTCCTATAGTTAGGGAATAGATCCAGGACTAGATTGTCAGCAAAACTTCAGAGAAGGCTGAATCTATAGCCTTGGCAAGTCTCTTATACCAAAATCAAGGCCCTGATAAGGAAGAAGTGGATCATGAAATGTGGAATAAGTATAACTAGGTGGATGTGTTCAACTGCCCCCTTGTAGAAGTATCCACTGCCCCTTTACCAAAAGATAGCACCTTCTCCCTTCCCTGAAGACTATGCAGAGGTCTCAGCTGAGGTGGCTTTATGCCCTGCGAGATGATACTTGATTTCTTTAGATTTGCTGCCATCTCCTCCCTTGGCTACTAGATTAATAACTCAGGTCAAGTCTCAGCATGGCCTGATTAGGAAAGTACTGGTCCTGATATGGAAGGAATGATCCATTTGGCTAAGAAAGAGCAATAAAAATAGGAGGCCATGCTTGGGAATATATCTTGAACTGGTACTTAACCAAGGGAGATAGAATATGAGGCTGGATAAGAGAGTAGATTTGTGGGGGCATATTCTCAGGGCATAAGATTTAATGCCTTAATATACTGCTGGGATGGTTACTAGATGCTCAGAAAAACTATGTTCCACAACTTTATGTTTTTTGAGTGTGGAAGCCCTGGTTCTCAGGGAGGAGACATTTCCATCAGAACACGGGAAGAATCCCACTAACCCTAAAGCTGTTGATGCTGCCTGGTCATTTAGGGCTCTTCATGCTAATAGACCAACACGTAAAAAGAGTTACCATACTGGCAGAGATAATTGACCCCAACCATCCTGAGGAGCTAGGGTTGCTGCTACATAAGAGGGGCAGAGAGGATTCTGGTCAGAACTCCATGTTAACTATAAATGAGCAATTACAACAACTGCAGCCTAAGTCATAGAAACCAAGACCCCAGGTGAGCAGACTAAACCATCAGAAGCTTCCTTCTAGAACCAATTGTAGGGGACACAGATGATAAATGCTCATTGTGGCCTCTGGACTGCCACAGCAATGAGAATTGTAGTTCTCCCATAACCCTCCTCTTAGAAGTTTTTCCCCAGAAGTTGTTACAACCATCATTCATCTTGAAGAATCCGTGACAGGATACAAGCGGATCTGATGAATCTGAGCAACACAAGGGGTGGGCTGTAGCAGATAATGTCAGCATCTTCCCACATCTCCCCAAACCTGTCTTTATCATTTTTAGGTACGCCTGTCATCAGTCTGTTTAACTTCCAAAGCTAGCACATAGAACTCTTTTTTGGAGAACTGCCCTCAGATTCCCATAGCACACAGAAAGACCCAGAGGAACCTGGAAATTTGACTCCCCTGGGTAGCCCTTAACCACTGTCTGATATCAACATGGGATGACAGACTCAGCTCCCTTACTTTGGGCTGGGGCGATTCCGAGGAATGACTTTCCCTCCAAAATTTTCTTGAAAGATCAGGTTAAATTTCCCCTTTGTGAGACCTTGCCTAAGACTGCTCTCCTGCTTGGTGTCCTCTTTCCCTGTCCTTCTTCTTCTACTGCCTTACTTGCTTCCTATAGGAACACTTCCTTAATCAATCACTGGTTCTCAAATCCTAGTTTTGGAATCAGCTTCTAGAGGAGTCCAATCTAAGACACCTGCCAATATACACTTAACAGCATCACTTCAATTATCAACGCATAAAAATGTCCTCTTAAATTAAGCTTCATCACTCAAGGAAGAATCACAGGTATTTTTCCAGGGGTAAACAGACTTTTAAACAGCTAGTTGTTATTTCATATTTTACAGATGAGAAAACTGAAGATCAGAGAAGTTAAAATATCATGCCATGGTCACGTATAACTAGAAAGTAATGGTGTTTGTAGTCAAGCTACATTTTATTTTTCTTTAGAATGCATGCTTCTCAACTTCACCACATGGCCTAGAAAGGAGAACAGTATACTCTTCATGTCCTGAGAAGATAATGACCTAACTCTAGTAGAAGTAGTAATGAAAAGGAAGCGGTGGATATAAGCATGTCTCAAAGAAGGGAAGCCATCTGATTAGCTGTGGAGTAAGAAGCAAGGGATTAAGAAAAGTCACCTACGGTACTTTATCTTCCAGCCTGGGAGACGGGAAAGTTGTGAGAGGAAGCTTATGTTTATGCACATGAGGGAAGAGCCAGAAAAGGGCACAGAGCCAGGTAGAGTAGAGGCATACTATGTCTGTACTTGATCTCATCTCTAGGTTTAGAAGCTTTTGGAAAAGAATAATTTTGCCCATTTATGTGCAAATCTCCAGCATCCATTCTTATACCAATCATGTCTGGTAATTACAGAGAAGTGATTTGCATTAGGGCCAGACGCAGGGATCTATTCACACAAAGAAGATACCTGATAATTACAAGAGTTCAAATGCAGCCAATCAGTGAATACAGACTGGAGAAAGCAACAATTGCCAATGGAAAGCTTGCCAAAACAGACTAGTCTGGCTGAGAGAAGAAGAAAAAGCCTTTTATTATAAAAAGTATAAAATAAATTGCACCCCCTTTTTTTTTTTGTCTCTACCTTTCATAGAAAGATTGTCCTGAAAGGCAGACTCCCTCTTTTAATGAGATTCTGGAAAGACAAAATAGCTGATTAGCCCCAGCATTTGAGAAGAAAGATTTGTCGAAATTATTTTTAGAAAATTAGCACCAAAGCCAGTCTCCCTTTCTGCATCTTCACCATCTCTGCATTTATTTTCATGGCATCTCCTTTACCTCCTGCCCATTACTCTACAAATCTCTAGGCTCCTTCTCTCACCTTCTAGTTTTCACAAACTGAAACCAGACTGCCCTTTCTAAATCCAAGACCTGGTGATGACGCTTTTCCTTCCCCATACTTCCTCGGAATCCTTCAATGGCAGCGCATCCCCACCTGAATAACCTAAACTCCTCCCTCCAGAGAGACCAAGTCAGGCTTTCATAGGTTATGAAAAATGACCAACAGGGCCAGGCACGGTGATTCACGCCTGTTATCCCAGCACTTTGGGAGGCCGAGGCAGGCGGATCACCTGAGGTTAGGAGTTCAAGGCCAGCCTGGCTAACATGGTGAAACCCTGTTGTAAAAATACAAAAATTAGCCGTGCATGGTGGTGGGCGCCTGTAATCCCAGCTACTGGGGAGGCTAAGGCAGGAAAATTGCTTGAACCTGGGAGGCAGAGGTTGCAGTGAGCCAAGATCACGCCGCTGCACTTTAGCCTGGGTGACAGAGTGAGACTCTGTTTCAAAAAACGAATAGAAAAAAGAAAATGACCAACAGTCCTTTCTCTCATGGGCTTCTAGATTTTTTAATTCTGTGGGCTAGAAAGTTTAAAATTAACGAAGAGTGATTTATAGATGCAACTGTCTATTACCACACTTATCCCATAGAAGAAAACATTTTAACACCTAAAGAGTAGAAAAAGTAAAACTAAAATAAAAGTCCTTTAGGTTCCCCTAAAGCTTCTGTGTCTTAGAACAGTGGCTGACGTTATTTGGTTGTAATACAGTTGTTTGAAATAGGTATTTGCTGTTTAAGGAACAGGGAGCTATTTTTGTTGTTTGTTGCCGTTGTTGTTGTTTTCTCCCTGGGGCATTCTGAGTGCCTGGAAGCACTTGATTTGCTTGTGCAGTCCAGCCCTTAAATGCCTGGTCATTCTCAGTGTGATCCTGCATCCCAACCCCTGTCGCCTGACCCCGCAATGAGTCAGCCAGCCCCAGAAGAGGGAGGGCAGGCAGAGACACACACCCAGCCTGTGCTGTTGCCGCTGCCCCCTAGGTGACTTGATGATAACTCCTGCAACTCTCCCAAGAGAGGAGAAATGATTCTCTTTTCTTCAGGCCGTGAGGCTTCTCCACACCCACTTCTCTCTCTTCTTGCCCAGCCTGCTTAGAATACGGAGAAACTGGAACCGTTAAAGTCTCTTCTTTGGCTCAGGATCCTTCCTTTTCTCTCCAATAGGTGGTCTCAGGAGGAAGACAGGCAGCAATAGAGATTGTTTGTGTGCAAGCCATAGTCTGTGTTTCTGTCTAAATATCTCTAGAGCAACAATTAGCTGCTCCGTCCGTAGAACTACATAATGAGTTTTTGTTTTGTTTTGTTTTGAGACGGAGTCTCGCTCTGTCTCCCAGGCTGGAGTGCAGTGGCGCGATCTCGGCTCACTGCAAGCTTCGCCTCCCGAGTTCACGCCATTCTCCTGCCTCAGCCTCCCAAGTAGTTGGGACTGGAGAAGCCCGCCACCACGCCACGCCCGGCTATTTTTTTTTTTTTTTTTTTTTTTTGTATTTTTAGTAGAGACGGGATTTCACTGTGTTAGCCAGGATGGTCTCTATCTCCAGACTTATGATCCGCCCGCCTCGGCCTCTCTAAGTGCTGGGATTACAGGCGTGAGCCACCGCGCCCGGCCGTAATGAGTTCTTAATTAGAATAATACTCATCGAATCTGAGTTGGATGTTAAAAAAGTAAAGAGAGATGGAGGCTGCTGGATGGAGAGTGAGTGAAGAGGTCAGGAAATGTGAGATATCTAAGGGATTGAAGAACAAGGATGTCAGGTGTATCCAGAGTAGAGAGCTGCCAGGATGGAAGGATGTGGCAGAAGGTGATTTGTTTGAATTAAGTTTCCAAAGTGTTCCAGCTATTTATTGCTGCATTGCGAAGTATGCTGAAACTTGGTGACTTAAAGCAATACCCACTTTAACATATCTCATGCTTTTGTGGGTCATGAATTCAGGTGGGGCTCAGCAGGGCAATTCTTCTGAATGATGTAGCTAATCATTTATTTTCTTTTATGTACTATGTAAACTTACTACTCAGATTTAAGGAAAATAATATTCAAATTAATTTTTTAAGCACAGTTTTTGGGCTTATATTAATGGACTGTGACAACTAATTTATAACTTGTGGAATTTATCTCCATTTAATGAATTCTCTCGAAGACTGGGATGACTCAATTAACATTCTTAATATTCTTTAAAAATATGTTTTAGGCCATTATATAAAATTGTGTTATTTATGGATGAGGTGGCTCACACCTGTGATCCCAGCACTTTGGGAGGCCAAGGCAGGCGGATCACCTGAGGTCAGGAATTTGAGACCAGCCTGGCCAATACGGTGAAACCCCGTCTCTACTAAAAATACAAAAATTAGCTGGGCATGGTGGTGGGCGCCTATAATCCTAGCTACTCGGGAGGCTGAGGCACAAGAATTGCTTGAACCCTGGAGGCAGAGGTTGCAGTGAGCCGAGATCACACCACTGTACACCAGCCTGGGCGACAGAGTGAGACTTTGTGTAAAAAAAAAAAAATTTCTTGTTTCTTAGTATGTGTATGTCTTCAGCTTCATTCCCTATACTCCTTATATGACCTACCCAATAGGATACTGGTGTACTCTGCCTCTTGAAAAAATATGGGTATATGAAAACCTCACCACATCTAATTCTTTTAGACATGAGGAAAAATTATATATATAAATCTGTAAAGTAAACAAGTTAAACCCAATAAATGAGTCTTAAATAGTACTGGCTGTGAAACTTAATTTCCCCATTTCTCAGATGAGCAAAAGTTCAGGTTCAGAGAAGAGATGATTTGCCCATGATCATACAGATAAGAAGTGATGGAGCTAATATACAAATACATGGCCTCCTACTCTAGGCTTAGTCCTGTTGAGAGAAAAGACACAGAAATGGGAAAGGGCTTGTAATCCAGATGTGGTCAATAAACACGAAGTCATTCAGGAAATAAAGTCACAGAGTACAAAGTATATTTAATGACATTCTTGGTATTAGCAAGAGATGCCTTTCAGGGGCTTCTTTAAAGACTTAAAATATGACGTTATGTAGAGAAAATAATATACAGTTGATTACTAGTTTTTTTTTTACTTGGTCCGTTTTGGGATTTATTCATATTTTAAAAATGATCCAACAGTATACAATTTTGAAAACATACAAAAATCCCTATGCTACCATTCATAGATAGTTAAGATGGCCCTAAGATGGTGAGAGAATCAGAATGGGGTTTGGGTTTACGCTGTATATTTTTTTCTCCCAATATCTACAGAATTCCCTACATCCCACTTTGTAATGTAACCCAGTGGGTGTCATTCTCATTCGCAGTTACAGACCTTTCCGGTTCATGGTTACAGACCCTTGGAAAACCCATACCATTTCTGCTGTGAGGTACAGGCAGCCATGTGGCATCACCTCCAAACATGCCTTCTGGGACATCAAATTGCTGATTAAGTAAAAGTCATTTCAATCGATATTGAAGACCTCAATTTTACCCCTCTCACACTTGTAATTCTTCTACCAAGAGGTATCTACACTAATCTATAAAAGCAAATCACCACTAAAATACACTTGATTATTTTAAAGAAAAATTTATACTAGATTGTGTTATAGAACATCTACATTTGTGGAAGGGCTACAGTACAGCCCAAAATTATAAACTCCAGACAGGACACATTCAATTTTAGTTTGCATAATCTCTTCCCAACAACCCAAAGGATTTGTCTATTCTATACATTTGCTAGGGCTGCTGTAACCAGAAACTGAGTACCACAAACTGAGTGGCTTAAACAACAAATTTATAGTGTCACAGTTCTCAAGGTTGCAAGTCCTAGGTTAATATATTGGCAGGATTGGCTCCTCCTGGCATGAGGGAGAATCTGTTCCATGCCTTCTTCCTAGCTTCCGGTGGCTTGCTGGCAATCTTTGATGTTCCTTGGCTTCTGCTGTATCTCCCTGATCTCCCCCTTCATCTCCACATAGCATTTTTTCTGTGTGTCTCAGTGTCCAATTCTCCTCCTTTTCATAAAAACACCAGTCATGTTGTATTGGGGTTTCATCCTACTCCAGTATGAGCTCTTCTTAACTAATTATATCTGCAACAACTCTATCTTCAAACGTGGTCACATTTTGAGGTTCTGGGAATTAACACTTCAACATGTGAAATTTGGGGGCATACAATTCAACCCATAACACCTCTGATAATATGTTCTAAAAAGAATACTGATCATAGGACAAAGAAAGGTTAACATCAATTTTTTTTTTGGAGCAATAGGTCTCGCTATGTTACCCAGGTTAGTCTCAAACTCCTGGGCTCAAGTGATCCCCCTGCCTTGACCTCCCAAAGTGCTGAGATTATAGGGACAAACCACCACACCTGGTCTAAAGTCAATTTTTAAACAAACTTAGTTTCATTAAATCTAATGCTTTTTTAATAAAGCCTACAATACCTGTACTCTACCAATTCAATTACCTAGGAAGAGCATTAGTCACATTAAAAACTAACAATCCTAGGAATATAGGAGGACTCAGCAGAGAAGCTATATGATAAAGAAAATTCCATTCATGTCATTAGAAAATGCTAAGTTGACTTTTTGGCACTTAAGTGCTTCCTGAACTAAATAAAGTGTTTTATTCCATCATTTATCAAGCACCTGTTATGGGCCACACAGTGTGCCAGCTTTGGGGCACACAGTAGTAAACATGTTTCTCCAGCTGGCACTGACTTCCCCTATATTACCAGGGACAGGGGTAATTCCATTGATGCCATCTTCCTCCTGGAACAACTTCTTCCGAGTTTCACCAGGGCTGAGCTATGTCATTCAAAGCTCTGAGGTGGTTTGCAGCAACATGGAGCATGCTTGCTTCAAGTCTCTCTCCTTTTCTATGTGTCACCCTGTTAGAGAGATAACAAAGTAAAGGGCTCCCAAGGCCTGCCAGCTCTTTACTCACATCTCTTTTTTTCGCTTCTCAGTTTTCATTTGAGAATAAGCTAAGGAAGAAAAACAGCTCTACACAGGACCACTTCCCTTTGGCTGACTAA
Organism: Pongo abelii; assembly: GCF_028885655.2. Lineage (NCBI taxonomy): Eukaryota > Metazoa > Chordata > Mammalia > Primates > Hominidae > Pongo > Pongo abelii. The sequence goes on from NC_071998.2 coordinate 30,730,133, forward strand.
AGCTTTGATGCTAAGCTTTGCTTGCCTGACCATCTGTTCCCTGAGGATAAATCTTCCCAATTTCCTTCCTCCTCCTATGCAATTAGACTCCTGGTAAATCTATCTCCAGTTCACCAGGTGTGTTCAGTAGGGAGTCACAAGTTGGACTTAATTTGTGAGCATTCATTACCCTAAAAAGATTATCAAGTCTTTTTAAAGTCATGCTTTTTTTTTCTTGATGTATTATGTCATTTTGACTATGGATATTCTCTAATGTTGAGAAGCTGTCATCAACAATAATTACAATTGAGAGTGGGGAAGTTAGGTGATCCTATCAGGAAGAGAAATGCTGCCTATTTGATTTGTCTTTATTTCTTATTACTTGAGTTATTGTATAACTAATACATGGATAATATTGCCTATACCTAAGTCTTCTTCTAACTAATTAAATATTAGATTATTTTCTCCACTTGTATGTAAAGTAAAAAGATGAGTTTCATGATAAAAATGTTTTAAACAAAAAACATTTTATATTTTATGAAAAAAATAGGTTTTATGGCCAAAAACCATGAAAAATGCTCAACATCACTAATCATCAGGGAACTGAAAATTAAAGCCACATGAGATACCACCTTATCCCAGCCAGAATGGCCATTACTAAAAATTTAAAAAAAAAAATAGATGTTGCCATGGATATTGGTGAAAAGGGAATGCTTATACACTGTTGGTGGGAATAAAAATTAGTACAACACGTATACAAAGCAGTATGGAGATTTCTTAAAGAATTAAAAGTAGACCTACCCTTTGCAATCCCACTACTGGGTATCTACCCAAAGGAAAAAAAGTAATTATATCAAAAAGACACCTACACACATATGTTTATCCCAGCACAATTCACAATTGCAAAGATATGGAACCAACTTAAGTGCCCATTAACTGATGGGTGGAGAAAGAAAATATGGTATATATACACCATGGAATACTATTCAGCCATAAAAAAGAAAAAATAATGGCTTTTGCAGCAAATTAGTTGGAGTTGGAGGCCTTTCTTTTAAGTGAAATAACTCAAGGATGGAAAAACAAATACCACATGCTCTCACTTATAAGTGGGAGCTAAGCTATGGGTACACAAAAGCATACAGAGTGGTATAATGGACATTGGAGACTCAGAAGGGGGGAAGAAGGGAGGTGGGTGATGGATAAAAAACTATATGTTGGGTTCAATATACACTACTGGGTGATGGGCAGACTAAAATCTCAGCTTTCACCACTATACAATTCATCAATGTAACCAAGAACCACTTGGACCCCAAAAGCCATGTGAAATATAAACACATATGAGACCTATATTTTATATAATATATTATATTATATAATTATATATATTTTATATAATATATAAAATATATTTTATAAAATATATTATATATTTATATAACTAATATATAATGTTATTATTAATTATTTATATAATATAGATCTTAAAATCTAAAAATGACCAGTTTTAGAGAACTTTTCTAAAGAATTATAGTTAAGATAATCCATTAACCAGAACTTGTAGACTTGTAGGGCATTTGGCATCAGAACTTGGTTTTTCTGACGAGTTGTTTTTTTTTTGTTGTTTTGTTTTTTGTTTTTGTTTTTTTTTTGGAGACAGAGACTCACTTCTTCATCCAGGCTGGAGTGCAGTGGTGTGATCTAGGCTCACTGCAACCTCTGCCTCCCATGTTCAAGCTCGTGGGCCACCACGCCTGGCTAACTTTTGTATTTTTAGTAGAGATGAGGTTTCACCATGTTGCCCAGGGTGATCTTGAACTCCTGACCTCAAGTGATCTGCCCACCTCAGCCTCCCAAAGTGCTGGGATTACAGGTGTGAGCCACTGCGTCCAGCCTCTGACTAGTTTTTAAAAGATATTTTTATTGCATTTATCCAAAAACAACACATCATATTGCAATGCTTTGAGAAACAAAAAGATCTGTTCTCATTTTACTATTAACAATATTAATGGTTGCAGGGAGCCGAACGCTCGTGGGACATGACCCACTCAGCATTCCATTGGAGGCTATATGATCAAACAGCAAACTGTTTATTATGAATGCAGGATGTGGGCAAACTCATGACTGCTCCTGCCCACAGAAGGTTTGCTGGAGGCAATCACTCCCTGGCCCCGAGGTTATCTACTGCGACATCTAGAGAATGCAGTCTTGCAAGCCTACTCTGGACTGAGCAGCTGACCCCTTCTTCCACCCTCCTTCTCACTATCTCTCTTGCCTAATAAATACGGAGAGCTGTGTAAAGCTCAGGGCCCTTGTCCACTAGAGGAAAGGTGCCCCCTGACCTCTTCTTCCAAATATACTCTTTTGTCTTTGTCTTTTATTCCCGCATTCGTCCCCCTTTGTTCAGTCCCCTAGGTCCATGTGGGTTACAAGTGGCGCCCCGATTAGCCACAGAATCGAGTGCTCTACAAATGGTTCTTTAAAATCCGAACCGAGTAATTAACATTCTTTTATGAAAACACATTTATTAATTTTCAAAGAAAATCTTGTAATGGTTTATTTAAAAAAAACTAAAAACCATTATAGTACCTGAGATAAAGCAGTCTTCAGACTGAGTCACAAAGCTGTTGGGAACCCCCACCCCCACCAGCATTCTGATGCCCATCTGACAGTGATGTCACAGTGTCCTAGTTAGACACAGGACCTGCTGGGCCACAGAAAGGAGGCTCTGGGTAGACACACTAGATTACTGGATAAATCACTTAAATTTCCCAATGAATTTTATATTGTTTATTTTTATACCTGGAGTTTTTTCCTTACAAAGTAGCACTTTGAAGCCTACTATTGAAGGTGAGAGAGCATTTAAAACTTTTATAAAAATAGTGGGTAAGAAGGATGACCCATAATCATGAAAAATTGGTATGTGTTAATTTTCTACAGGAGGATATAAACTTTATTTTTGGAGATATGGTATGTTTTAGATTTTAAATCTCTGCCTCTAATCCTTTGTGAAAAAAATGCAGTTAGAAAAAGAAAGCAGAAATCAACATATTTCTGATCTATGGTGTGTGATACTTTTTTTTAGCATTGCCGAATGTGATGCCTTTAAATGAAGATGTTAATAAGCAGGAAGAAAAGAATGAAGATCATACTCACAATTATGCTCCTGCTAATGAGAAAAATGGCAATTATTATAAAGATATAAAACAATGTAAGTCTTTAAAGTGAATAGAAATGTATATGCAAAAGTTGATTATCCTGGTTTCACTTAAGTGTCCTTTTTAAATTTCCATCATTTTCCCCTGTATTTGTTGGGTATTTTATTTCTACTTCTGTGAGTTGCCTTTTCATACCCTTGCCCATTTTTCCATTAGGTTGTATTTTCATTTCTTTTTAAGGGCTCTTTTTATGGAGAATATATTAATCCTTTTTATGGTAAAAGTAATAAATGTTTTCTGCCAGGATGCTACTTATCTTTAAGGCTTGTTTTATTTTATTGTATCGTATTCATTTTTTGAGACAGGGTCTTGCTCTGTCACCCAGGCTGGAGTGCAGTGGCACAACCATGGCTCACTGCAGCCTTGACCTCCCAGGGTTCAAGCAGTCCTACCACCTCAGCCTTCCGAGTAGCTGGAACTGTAGGCACATGCCATCACACCAGGCTAATTTTTGTATTTTTCTGTAGAAACGGTGTTTCATCATGTTGCCCAGGCTGGTCTCGAACTCCTGGGCTCAAGTGATCCACCCATCTCACCCTCCCAAAGTGCTAGGATTACAGGTGCGAGCCACTACACCTGGCCAAGCCTGTTTAAGTATCTTTAATAACTGAGGAGATTTCAAGTTTTATAATATCAATTCTGTTTATTAATTTCTTTATAATCTCTGCATTTTGTGTCTTGCCTAAGCAGGCCTTATCCAGTCCAAAATATTGTTTTCTTGAATTTTAAAAGTAATTTTATGTTTTTTTTTGGTTTTTTCGTTTTTTTTTTTTTTGAGATGTAGTCTCGCGCTGTCGCCCAGGCTGGAGTGTAGTGGCGCGATCTTGGCTCACTCCAAGTTCCGCCTCCCAGGTTCACACCATTCTCCTGCCTCAGCCTCCCGAGTAGCTGGGACTACAGGCGCCCACCACCACACCCGGCTAATTGTTTGTATTTTTAGTAGAGATGGGGTTTCACCGTGTTAGCCAGGATGGTCTCGATCTCCTGACCTCATGATCCGCCCACCTTGGCCTCCCAAAGTGCTGGGATTACAGGCGTGAGCCACCGCGCCCAGCCTATGTTTTTGTTTTTAACTTGAGCTTTAAATCCAATTATTTTTGTATATGGCATAAAGTAGAGATAAAACATTATATTTTTCAAGGATGATAGCCAAGTGTCTAACACCAAGTCCCTACTGATGTGAAATTTATATTTAATATAATCAAAACTCTAAGATGAAATTAGGCCAATTGTTATACTTGTTTTTTTAAACTGTCTGTCCCTAGAAAAATACCAGTGTTTCAACTTTTATACTTTCATAACTCATGGCATGAGTGTTGGGTTGTGACTTTGTTTTGTTTTTCCATAGCTCTGTCTCAGGAATTGCTCAAAAATGATGAAATATAATATTAACGTTTTTATGTGTGTTGTCCATAATTTATCTGTTATCCTGTTAGAGAACATTTAGTCTATGTGCAGTTTTTCCCATGTACATTCTTCTCATATACACACTGGGGTGAATTTCTTTGTTCTCACAAAGAGAGAAATGAATACATATGTAAATATTAAATACACATACATTCGTGTGTGTATAGAATTTTGCATCATCTTATGAAATTTTGGAGAGAGGAGACACATGTGCATGTCCAGTCTGCCATCTTGATCCAAATCACTTTGATCCTTTGGTTGGGGGAATATGTACATTAGTTTTGAATTGTAACCAACTCCACTGATGAGTCTTAAGAGCAGCATTCTTTATATGTATGTATAAATTTGAGTATATGTGAGGGACCTTAATTGTTATCAAATGATATGCTTTTTAAGCCGAAGTGTTCATTCCATAGTCTAACAGAAGGTTCAAGGGCAGGTAAATGCTTCTTACCTGGTTTTTTGATAATGTCAATACAAACAGTGATAATGTTGCACATCTACAAATCTACTTCAGCACCTGTTATGTGCTTACATATTTTTTTCTACGAATTTCCCCAATAATTGCTTCTTGGAAAGGGTCATTTGGCATAAAGATACTAGTTTGGCTTTTTTCAATGAGTTTTAGATTTGACCCTTGCCCCACTTTCTTATTTTGTAGATGAAAAAAATGACTATAACTTTTCTTTTATTTTTTTTTAATTAGTGCATGTTTTAAGAAAAAAGAGGAAGAAAAAGGTAAAGGAAAAAAAGTGACTTAGTTGCTGAAGACTTTTGCTTTTGTTTTTAGATGTGTTCACAACACAAAATCCAAATGGCACTGAGTCTGAAATATCTGTGAGAGCCACAACTGACCTGAATTTTGCTCTAAAAAACTGTAAGTAGTGAAAGGCACCATTGCACATGTAAAAGCCATTAAAGCAGGATTTCAAAACAGCAATAGAGACTGTTGGGGAGAAAAGAAGTCTTCATTCCTAAATAAGACTAAGATTTTCCCTCTAAAGTAGATTCTGTGACTGGGATCCAGCTTAGTTCTTGGCCATCCTCTCTGCTTTTCTCACGCTTCCTCCCACACAAATACACTTGAGGCTCCATATCCATTACACTGATCATTTCAGAAGCTGGGGAGGTTCTTGCATTTCTAAACCTCATACATTTGGTTTATGTGGAAAGAAAAATTAAAAAATAACTAAATTTAGGATTCTAGGAAAATTTACATCTTTCTTAAACCCACGTTTTTATGCCTTTCTGATTTTTATCTTCAGCTTTAAATGGGGAAGAGAGAATGTTTCTAGCTATGGCAATGTCAATAGTGAGAAATGTGAGACTCAGGAATGCCTAATTATTAACAAAGCTACTTGATAATAATGGAATATTTTGAGCAATTTCAAACCTTGGGATTTAAATGAGACAGTAACATTTCAAGGGTGTATATTAATTCAGTAAATCGCTTATGGGAATCTTGCTTGTCCACAACAAACATCTTGAGTTGACTGGGACAAGACATGAAGAGGCAGCTCTTAAGTGGACCAGGTACCTCAAATTCCCTTAGGATATGAGTTATTGAGTATAGACTGCAGGACCCAAGGAAGAGACTGCAAAACCCTCACTTTTATTTCCACAATTCAGGCCCCCAGAGGATTGTCAGGGAAAGTGGGATTGGAATAAGACATTCCTGCCATTTTAAATGGGGCTCTGACAGGAGGAGACCTGCTGGCATGGTAGGGACGTTCTAGAGGAGCAAGCCCTCAGGAAGATGGAGATCTGCAGATAATTTTGACTAAGGATTGCTTGCCTAAGTATAGTCCCTAAAACTCTGAAGGCAAGGGGGATAAACTGAGGCAATCTAGATGCTTTTCTCCAGAGGATAAGGGTTGCAAAGCAGAATTTAAGGATGACTTACTCATTTTTCGAGTTCTGCTTGAATCACTATCAACTCCAGTAACTGATTCCCTTTCCCAACTTTCCTTGTCAGCAAGACACTTGTCATGGGTTTGTGGGCTTGGTGTCAATTTTTTCTGCCCCTCTGTAGAAGTCCTCCTATAGTGGGTGCCCTGTACTCCATATGGAACTTTATTGACTCCTGTATTAAGCAGTTAATTGAAATGGCCATCAACTTGAAGAAAGGGTCCTCCAGTCACAGTTGTTACCAAACACTCCCTTAGTGACATACCTCTAGAGGGACCCATTACAGACTGAGGTATATACTAAATTAGACCTGAAAACCCTTGATTTGTAGTCCGAAATCTTTATATCCAAATGTCTGTTTCCAATTTACAAGCACAGTTAATACTCAGCCTCATTTCTTGCGTCGTTACACTGAACAGCAGCCAAGCTGCTCTGGACAAAGAGGATCATTTCACCGCCTGTGCAGGGAACCATCTGGAGCCAATTATCTTCTCCAAGAGATCTTCTTTCCCTCCAAAGAAAGCCTGGGGCCGCATGTTCCTTTGCCTCTCTTTCACAAATTATAGTCATATTAATCCCACCTCAGACACCCCATGATCACAAAAACTTTATTCTTCAATACCTTCTTCTTTCTCCTTTAATTTATTTCAGGAAAATGTTAATGTCTTTCTCTTCCATTTCTTCTCTCTCCTTTTCTTTGTTCCATTTTTAGCTTAAAAAATATCTAATCTCAGATGTTTTGTCAGTATTTTTACATGCTGATAATTCTTTTTCCCTTTTCCTAGATAAAATTGTCAATGCAACTACGTATGAAAAATCCACCAGTGAAGAAGAAACAACTACTAACGAACCCTCTCATAAAAATATTCAAAGTATTTAAATTACTACACTGTATTCATACCTGGAGAATATCATTATGTGACTTAAAAATTTAAGTTTCACTACTCTGAGCATTACATAAAGTCATAGCATGCTTAAAGAATTTATACTGCTACCTTTTAAAGTCACTAAAATCTTTTAAATGGTGAATGTCTAAAAGGCAGTCTTCAGGTATACCTGACAAAGGATGGGAAATGAGCTTTTGTAGAAATAGAACTTTATTTTAATAAAAATGTATTACATTTGTGTCTATATTAAATACATACTTACAAATTAGTATATATTTATAAATATATGTCGAATGTATTTGAAATATAATTTATTTTGCTAATAATGGAAAATATTCTGCCTGCATGAGGAATAAACTTATCTCTGGTTAGGGTCAATTATTAGTGTTTCCTATGATTATTTGAGGTTGGGAGTGGGAGGCTGCAAAATCAAAATTACCGTTTTACTTCCCTGTCAAGAATATTGTTCCTTATAAAATATGTGTGGAGCCATAACCACCCAGGATGGCTCTCCTCTAAGGTCTTGAATAAGTGGCCTAATTGAAGAGAATGGATACTTACGTGTCGTTACACGAAACCCTATTTTCTCCAGTTTATGCAATCCAAATATGTTTCTAATGTAATTATTCTGAATTAGTGTGCATTTTTAACACTACTGAAAAACATCTTTTTTGATGTGTTTTAAAATGAAAACCTGATCATCCTGGTATTCCCCTTCTTAAACGTCTTTAGTAACTTACTACTAAGTTTGAGGTCAAGTTTTAACTCCTTAACCAAGCATTCAATTCCGAAACAATCTGGCCACTGTGAAAATTTTCCACTCTCAACTCTGGTTACATTCCGCATCCACACCCTTCACTCAAGACTTACCTGAAAATCCCAGAGCTTACTGAGCCTGCTTATGATTGTGCGTTTGCTCACAGTTGGAATGAGCTCGCTCTCAACTTGTTTGCCTGGTGAACTATTGCTAGTTCTCTAAGCTTATATTGGAACATCATCTCCCTTTTAAATGGTTTCTGGCGTTAACAAGTTGAATTAAACCCTGTGCATACCATCTGTGCATTTCTATTAACGCCTTCATTAATCTGCTACATAAGCAGCAGTGATTCTTGTCTGCAGCCAAAATTAAGGTGGGTTCCTTGACTGTAATGTCTGAGCCTTGTTTACTTCTATAAGTTAGTGCCAGCCACAAGGTCTGACACATTATAGGAGCTCAAAGTTTAACTGCTAAATGACTAACAAACAAATGAATGTTACTCAAACTAAATTATTTTGTTATCCTGTTGTTTTCTTGTTGTTGTTGTTGTGTTTTGTTTTGTTTTAACAGGAGCAACCCCATACGTGCCTGCATTTTGGACAATGTTAGCTAAAGGTAAAGTCATACAGCTAGGTAGCTTGGGAAACGTTTTGGTTTTCTAAAATCTTACTTAGAGCTAAGATCAGTCTAAACACCTCTAATACTGAGTCAATAAGTCAACATTTTGTTGCCACATGTAATATCAAACTTCAAAACAAACCTAGAAAGGTGATAAAGTGTCACACATTTTCTGATTACTCACTCTTTACAAAAGTTTTATTCTCTTACAAATGTTAAGTGTTATTCAATTTATTTATGGTTAAAATTTTTCAATAAGATTCTTGCTCAATATCATTCATCTTTGTGTTTGGAGCAGTGCATGCAAAAGCACACAGATGCATGTATAAATGCAAAGTATATATCAAAATATATGCATGCATTAAAGTGTGTCATAAATATATAAGCATGCATGTATAGCATGATGTACATAGTATTTCTATGCGTGTGTGTATAAATGCATGTGCATATATGGATGTACACATGTATAAAGGTAATTCATGTATCACACAGAATATATGCATTGTATATGTGAAATATATACCATATTCAGTTGATCATTATTTGCATATTCTGTGTTTGCATTCTGTATCACCTACTCATTAATATTTCTTTGTCACCCCAAAATCAGTAGTTGCAACACCTTCATAGTCGTTTATGGACATTGGCAGAGCTTTGAAAATTTTTGATTGTCTGACACACACATTCTCAGCTGAAGTAGAACAAGGCAATATTCTGCCTTCTCTATTCAGCTCTCGTTCTGTAAATAAGTGTCATTTTTGCAGCCCACTTAGTGCCATGTTTTTTGCATTTTTTGTGCTTTTTTGTTGATGATTTTGCTGTTTAAAATGGCGCCCAAATGTAGTGTTAAATTGCTGGTTATTGTTCCTAAGTGCAAGAAGGCTGTGATGTTCCTTATGGAGATAATATGTGTTAGAGAAGCTTCGTTCAGGCAAGTGTTATAGTGCTGTTTTCTATGAGTTCAGTGTTAATGAATCAACAATATGTATTAAGTGAAGTATCTTTAAACAGAAACACACATAAAACAAGGTTATTTATTTATCAGTTGATGAAAATGCTGTGACCAGACTTGCAGGAATCTAAACCTGTATTTACCCTGGGAGCAACAGTTCAGTATTTGCTAATACAGTGTTTATAAGGGTTTATAGAACAAAACTGCCATGAATAATGAGAACAGACTGTACATATTATACACACACATACATACACAGGCAATAATTTTAGTAAGTGAATGTTGTTTACCATAACACCAATTTGTTTTAACAGCTATAAATGGAACAAAAGTGGTCATGGATGATAAAGATCAATTATTTCACCCAATTCCAGGTGAGAACAAAATATTTCAATTGACTGGGCGCAGTGGCTAATGCTTATAATCCCAGCACTTTGGGAGGCTGAGGCAGGTGGATCGCTTGAGTCCAGGAGTTCGAGACCGGCCTGGGCAACATGACAAAAACCTTTTCTCTACAAAAAATACAAAAATTAGCGGGGCACGGTGGCATGTCATTGTACTCCAGTCTGGGCGACAGAGTGAGACCCTGTCTCAACAAATGAACAAAAGTACTTCAACTAATAGACACAGAAATACTCTTACACATCTTAGTGTCTTTATGATGATAATATTTTTCCTAGTGAAGTCTGGCGTATGAAACGCGGTATCATGGTGACTAACATCTCAGAGAGGACATTCACTGTTTAGGAGAGTTATAGTTCCTAAGCATTCTTTTTTAGTGATACTTCCCACAGGACAATTACCACCTTCCTGTTTTGTAACATTTATTCCTGAAACCAAATGGAGGAGGTGAGTGAATAATATGTAGAATGCAGTCTTTTTTCAAAATAGACTTTTAGAGCAGTTTTGGGTTTAAAGAAAAATTAGGCAGAAAGTACAGAATTTCCATATTTCACCCTCCTCAGTTTCCCCTCCGTCTTGCATGATGTGGTACATTTGTTACAATTTAAGAAGCAATAGTGATTCATTATTAATTGAAGTCCATAATTTACATCAGGATTCACTCTGTATTATACAGGTCTTTGGGTTTTGACAAATGCATAATATCACGTGTCTACCATCCCAGTATCATACAAAAGTTTCACTGCCCTAGAATCTCCTCTGCCCCATCAGTTCATCCCTTTGTTCCTCTCTCCTCCTGAACCCCTGAAAACCACTGATCTTTTTACTATCTCTATAGTTTTGCCTTTTCTAGAATGTCATATAGTTGGAGTCATACAGTATGTAACCTTTTCAGACTAGCTTCTTTCACTCAGCAATATGCATTTAAGATTCCTCCATGTTTTCTTGTGGCTTGAGAGCTCATTTATTTTTATCACTGATATTCCATTGTATGAATGTACCCTAGTTCATTCTTCTACTGAATGACATCTTGGTTGCCTCTAATTTTTGGCAATTATGAAAAAAGCTATTGTAAACACTTGTATGCAGGGTTTTGTGTGTACATAAGTTTTCGACTCATTTTGGTAAATACCTATGAATATGATTTCTGGATCATATGGTAAGAGTATGTTCATGTGCAGTGGGTGGCTTGCCTGTAATCCTAGCACTTTGGGAGGGCAAAGTGGGAAGATGAGAGTGGTTATCTTTGTAAGAAACTACCAAACTATCTTCCAAAGTATTTTTGGAATTCTCACCAGCAATCAATGTGAGCTCCTGTTGCTGGATAGAGTTTTCCTTAATGGCTTAATTATACTAATAGGAGTAAAACTCCTGATTTGAATGGAAAATTTCATGAAAGAACCATTAATTTCCCCAAAAAAACCTCTGTCCTACAAATAAATGGTTGAAAAATAGCATGATGATATATCTAAGACCTGTCCCCTCATTTGTGCACTGGATTGATAAGTGTGGCCATTTGCCTTGTGGTGCTTCAAGAAAATTGAGTGATTTGGCTGGGTACTGTAACCCCAGCACTTTGGGAGGCTGAGGCAGGCAGATCACCTGAGGTCAGGAGTTCGAGACAAGCCTGGCCAACATGGTGAAACCCCGTCTCTATTAAAAATACCAAAAAATTAGCCAGACATGGTGGCGGGTACCTGTAATCCCAGCTAGTCAGGAGGCTGAGGCAAGAGAATCACTTGAACCCGGGAGGCAGAGGTTGCAGTGAGCTAAGATTGTGCCACTGCACACTGCACTCTAGCCTGGGTGACAGAGCAAGACTCCATCTCAAAAAAAGAAAAGAAAAGAAAAATGAGTGATTCTTCTTTGTTTAGAAAAGTTATAAACAGGAATGACAAATGCTGGCTCATTTTATAAATACTCTGTCATTTCTCCTATTTAATATTTAAGTGATTAAATTCAGCTTGATTGATTTTATTGTTTATTGAGCACATACTACATGTTAGGTGTTGTAGATACATTATTATGTTAGTCTTCACAGCAACTCCATGAAGTTGGTATTATCTTCATTTTACAGTTGAGAAAACTGAGGCGTAGAGAGAAAAGCTGCCCACGCTTGTAACTAGCTTTTCTGTAACTTCCAGTGATTACGAATTTCAAACCCTTCTCTAGTTCTGACCATCACCTAGATAAAGAAGATGTGCTATGAGCACACATCTTTATTAAAAACCCTTTCAGGAGACAGAAAAGCAATTCAGGAGCACAGCCCATTTTAACATAATTTGTTATTATCTGTTATTAGTTTGTAACTATTCCCAAAATAACGGGCCTCGAAGCATTAAAAGAGTCATTGACAACTGTATACATTTTCATAGTCTAAGATCACACATTGACAATTATAATTTTTTAAAATCAGAGAATATAGGCACGGAAGCTTGTCATTGCTTATCAGCTAAATATCATTACCTAGAAAATAGTGAAAACCCTTGGAACTTTTGAGTTGGCAGATGCTGGGGGTTGGCTGGGGAAAAGGGGAGAAATAACAACATATTGTCATCATTAAATGTTTATTAAGTCAGATATATATTCAGGAAAATGTAAAATTTGGCAGTAAATCTATCATTTCATTAATAGATTTAGTTAAAAAAAGATTCTTGATATCTCTGGATCCAGACATAATCTTATATTTAACTTGTTTTAGAAAGTTAAATAAATTGATTCTATTTATTTTTGTAATGTGAAGTACACTAGGTTTAGTCTTTTCAGTAATAAAATGGCAAAACTAGCCCTTAAGCCTCATGGAGGAAGCATTCACTATACGACCCTTTTAGCTTAAAAGAAAAATCAGTGTATGATGCAGCACCAGAGCATGCACCTTTACCTCCTGAAAGACTGGTCCCTTGTGTGTAAGTCCATTGTTTTGAATAATAATCTCTTCAGACATGGTAGATTAAATCAGAGAAAGTCTGCTATATATGCATTTTGACATCTGGTAACCTGGGTTTGAAACCAGCTTTTGCACTTACTATGTGCTATGGGCAAATACAGAAACTTCTGTGATACTGTAAAATGGAGCTAAGGACAGCTCCTTCAGGGTTGCTGTGAAGATTAAAGAGGAAAGTTAATAGTGCTTGGCTTTAGAGAGTAGCTTTCTCCTTTGCATTGCCTGTGGGATGGGAGATGGGCCAGTTAATACTCTGGATGGTGGAGGGCTTGCTTCTCTGTATTTGCTTTGCAGTCTTTACTCCTTCAGGAAAACACACTGAACACCCTATTTTCCACTGCATTTTCTTTCTTTTCAGAGTCTGATGTGAATGCTACACAGGGAGAAAATCAGCCAGATCTAGAGGATCTGAAGATCAAATTAACGCTGGGAATCTCGTTGATGACCCTCCTCCTCTTTGTGGTCCTCTTGGCATTCTGTAGTGCTACACTGTACAAACTGAGGCATCTGAGGTAAGTCTGCAGACCTCTGCAGTCTTTACAACAAATGCGTGACATCGCATTCTCTCCCTCCTCTCTTTAGTGGATTCTTAGGAATATGTGACCTCTGAATTCATCCATACGGCATTCAAATTGATTCCATTTACGCTATTCAGATGGAGCTCGGGACTGTCTTTAAGGGAATATCCTACTTGAACTTTTTTCCAGTAGTCATCCAGAGATAGAAATAACCTTAGTCAATTGGAAAGGATAAAGAGAATCTAGATATGCTCTTTTTTATATAGCCCTGGAACAAATATATTTTGTTCTAAATAGCATATCTGCTTAGCATCTAATGTTTTTTATTCAAGCAAGCCTTGAGACTTTGAAAAAACAGCCAATGTCTATCACCTTTACACTGTGAGACCTGTCCATGGACTCTTTCTTATAAAAATATTAAATTCAACTCAAGCCTGATTGAAGGAATTATTTAACATTTTTCAGGCAGTGTAACAGATTACCTTCAAAAATCCTAACACAATTGCTTAATGTTCATAATGATCATTAATTCCATTCCTTTCATTGTGGTGTTTTTGATGAATGGTGTATTTCTGTGGTCCATTAAAACTGTGATCCTACGTATTTATTCCCCTTCGTTCAATTTCATTGTACATGTTTCTTATTAAACTTTTATTAAGGCAACTTCTACTGTTTTAGTAAATTGGTTTATAAATTCTAGTAGAGATTTGAAACTTGCTTCAAAGTGTTAAATAGAATCAAATTACAATGAAAGAAAAACTAGGCCGGGCACAGTGGCTCACACCTATAATCCCAGCACTTTGGGAGGCCAAGGTGGGTGGATCACGAGGTCAAGAGATCAAGACCATCCTGGCCAACATGGTGAAACCCCGTCTCTACTAAAAATACAAAAATTAGCTGGGCATGGTGGCGCGTGCCTGTAGTCCCAGCTACTTGGGAGGCTGAGGCAGGAGAATTGCGTGACCCTAGGAGGCAGAGGTTGCAGTGAGCCAAGATTGTGCCACTGCACTGCAGCCTGGAGATAGAGCGAGACTCTGTCTCAAAAAAAAAAAAAAGAAAAGAAAAGAAAAGAAAAACTGTATGTCATTCATATAATGTTACTAAGTAACTAATACTTTGGGCAAAATTCGTATATTTTAATTTTTGAATGCTTTTCTAAGGTGAGTTACAAATGTACACAATTAAAAACAATTCTTGATATATGTTCTTTTCTTCTTCAGTTATAAAAGTTGTGAGAGTCAATACTCCGTCAACCCAGAGCTGGCCACGATGTCTTACTTTCATCCATCAGAAGGTGTTTCAGATACATCCTTTTCCAAGAGTGCAGAGAGCAGCACATTTTTGGGTACCACTTCTTCAGATATGAAAGGATCAGGCGCAAGAACATCAGAATCTAAGATAATGACGGATAACATTTCCATAGGCTCAGATGATGAGATGCATGTAAAGGATGAGTCGGTTACCCGGTGAAGAAATCAAGGAACCCAGTGAAGAAATCATACTGATGAATAAATAACTTTAATTATTTTGTCATCAAAAGACCTTTCTTTATGTCTTCTGTTAATGTCATGAGTTTGAAACTCTGCTGAGACAAACATTCTGGTGTCTTAAAAGGAGGACAGACTCAATAAAAATTATCTCTCAGTTATAAAATTTAATGGAAAATACACAAGAAGATAATTTAAGGTGTGAGAAACTCATCAAGTAAAAACATTCCTGGAGAGTGACTTTGAAAGATATTTTCTCTAGGTTGGTTCACTTTAAAACAAGGACATTTAGATATTTACCTTCCCCAGGGGCATTTTGAGAACATCAGGGAACTCACCACTACCTATGCACCCCCTCACCACTGCTGAAGCAAAAAGAACACACCTGTTCATGTTTTATTGACAAAACAGTTGTGCCATCAAGAGATGAAACTAAATTAGTGGTAGGAACTCTTAGCATTCTTGAACTGTTTAAAAGTCATCAGGGGTTGCTCTCACATGACAAAAGGGTAAGAAAGAAAAGATACTTTTTCATTTCTTTTTTTTTTTTTTTTTTTTGAGAGGGAGTCTCGTTCTGTCGCCAGGCTGGAGTGCAGTGGCGCGATCTCGGCTCACTGCAACCTCTGCCTCCCGGGCTCAAGCTATTCTTCTGCCTCAGCCTCCCGAGTAGCTGGGATTACAGGCACACGTTACCACGCCCGGCTACTTTTTGTATTTTTAGTAGAGATGGGGTTTCACCATGTTGGCCAGGATGGTCTTGATCTCTTGACCTCATGATCCACCTGCCTTGGCCTCCTGAAGTACTGGGATTACAGGTGTGAGCCACCGCACCCGGCCATATTTTTCCATTTCTAAAGTATCCATAATCTTTTGAGACAACACGGTGTTCCAGAAGAAGAGAGAGGAAGAGGGGGAATTCCAGCAGGTAATTTCCTAGATGGGGACTCATGGACCCTGAGTCTTTTAGAGCTGAAGTGCCCTTTCTCTCTTCCCCCAGGCATCCAGGATTATTATGTTCCACTGAAAGAAAAGCAATGCTTTTCAAAGACTTATTCAAGTTTATTAGTGACTTTTGTGGCTATCCATACCAAAAGTATTTCAATTTACAAAAATAGAAAATAGGGATAAAGTTTCCTTTTTAGAAATTAGTTTTGGCTGGGCGTGGTGGCTCATGCCTGTAATCCCAGCACTTTGGGAGGCCCAGGTGGGTGGATCACGAGGTCAGGAGTTCGAGACCAGCCTGGCCAACATGGTGAAACCCCGTGTCTACTAAAAATACAAAAATTAGCCATGTGTAGTGGCACATGCCTGTAATCCTAGCTACTCAGGCTGAGGCAGGAGAATTGCTTGAACCCGGGAGGCAGAGGTTGCAGTGAGCTGAGATCACACCACTGTACTACACAGCCTGGGCGAGAGAGCAAAACTCCGTCTCAGAAAGAAAAAAAAAAAAAGAAATTAGTTTCAAGTGGAGGGATTTAGGGACATGCATCATGTCTTTTCTGGATATGTATGGATATGGGAGAAGAACTTAGGGCATGTTTCATTGCCCTCTTCAATTCTTACCATACCAATAGCTTTCATTTACTGAGTACCTACTTTATAATAGGCACTTTAGAACATTGTGTCACATTAAATTCTACTGTCTTATGAAAGGTGAGTTTATTTTACAGAACAAAAAACAGAAGTTCAGGTAAGTCAGATAAATTGTCTAAGAGCACCTGCTGTGATGTGCTTCCAATCTGAGGTTCTCTCCATGATCCATGAAGGTGAATAGTCAGACTTGCAGCAAAAGTCTTTAGGATCAACACAGGCCCAGCATCCAAGACACGTAAGGTTCCTTAACTCAGGTGTTCTTTCAGCTCTTGGGAAATTGTTTTCCTTTCCTTTAGCTTGGGTATCTATAATTCTTCTTCCTCGCTAGAATAAACACACATTTTACTCTCACCTGCCACTTCCCCTACTATCCATTGTTAGAGTCCTTCACTCCCAAATTTCGCCTCAGACTCCCACCCAGTCTCACCCACCATTGGTTGGGAAAGCTACGGAGCTCCGCCTTTGATTAGTGATGGGCTATAAAAGACGGCACCCTTGAGGGAAAAGGCAGCCGGTCAGGCGCTTATCTGTGCCTGGTCTCTGCCAACAGTGCTCACAGTTTCTGAACCAGTGGAGGTGGCCTGGAGCAGCAGCCCATGCTACCCTCTGCCGGTTACTTTTGCCATTTTCTGTGCCCTTTTGACAGCTCCAGGGATCGGTGCCAGCATTTGTACTGCCAGTTCAGGCACCTGCAGATCTGGTGGAAAAGTGGGGGAGGTGATTGCAGTTGCTTGGAGATGCTCCAGGTGCAAAGGAGTTGTGTTGAGTCCACAGGTGAGAAAAGGACGTGAGAATATCAGGTGGGTTTGGAGAGAGGTTGATAACCAACTATTACCACGTTTTCTCTCCACCCCTCCTTAGGAGGTACCAAGAATTTTCCTGATTGGAAAGAGGTGGAAGAGCCACTTTTCAATCATGTAAAAAGTAGTAGTAGTACTAGTAGTAGTGGTACTTGTCTTTGGTACTAAAGTAAAGCATTGTACAAAGTTGAGTACAGCATTACTCTGGCTACAATATCTAAAATGGCCAAAAGAGATATGTTAGCTATATATTTTTAAATGGGCTACTCATCCTTAGACAGTTGGCATAGTTTGCCTTGTAAAGTGCAGTGAAGGTATTTTCAGGTGGCTGGGAGTGGGCACAGGAAGAATGTCAGGAGGTACTGGTGTGTGTGGTCTCTTTTCCTCCCTCTCCTGCTCTAAAAGTGAGAAGAGGGTCTCACAGCCAGTGCTGGTTGGGGAGAGGTCTTCTTGTTTCTCACTGCTGACCCTCTATGCCATCCATAACTAAACCTTCATTTTCTGAACAGGTTTTCTGGACCTCTGACCTGCTTGCCCTGGAAGGCATCATAAAACCAGTTCCTTTTTAGCCTATCAGTCTCTCCCCCATTCTGAAACTCCCTCTTATTTCCTTCTGCTGATGCTCCCTAATCATCCTCTTCCCCAAACCTCAAAGGGGACTTTCAATTCTGTTCCCCCATCCCCATAAGTGTATTTTGCTGCTTTGTTTTCTCTACCTTAACTACTCACAGTGATGCAGGTGAACCCCAAAACTAGGGCTCAGCTCGGGAGGGTTCTTGGCTTTGCTCAGGAAAGAATTCAAGAGCCAGCCAACAGTGAAAGCAAGCAAGTTTTTAAAGAGCAACGTTGTACAGCAGAAGTGGTGGCTCCATAGAGCAGGGCTCCCTCAGGCAGAGCAGCACTTGTGGACTGCCGGCTAGTTATACTTATACCTACTTATAATTACAGGCTAAGTAAGGGGTAGTTTGTTCACAAACTTTCTGGAAAAGGGGCAGGAAGTTTGTGGAACCACATAAAGTAACTTTCTGCCATTGCCATGGCATTTGTCAACTGTCATGGCACCGGTGGGAGTGTCATTATTTTATGCAAATGGAGAGCCCAGAGCAGGAGCTACAGCATGGGTGCTGCTATATTTATACTCACTCTTAATTGCATGCTAACCAAGGGGCGGGTTATTTTAAATTTTCTAGAAAAGGGGCAGGGAGTTCCTGGAACCATACAAGGGAACTTCCAAGCGTTACCATGGCATTTGTGAACTGCCAGGGCTCTGGTGGGAGTGTCTTTAATAATGATCAGTGAGAGCAGAGGTTGCTTTCCTTGCCATCTTCTGGTTTCTGGCAGCTTTCTCTGCTACATCCTGTTTTTGATCAGCAGGAGCCTCAATGGTGCTGGAAAAACAAGTCCTCCTGATCCACCTCTCTACTGCAAAGGAACTTAGGATCAGTTCCTACGGACTGGCTGTGATGGGAAAGAAGCACCAGCACTCGCCTTAGAACTAGCAGCCAAGTCCTTGCCCAGGAGTAAGTGTTCCCAGTATCACACACCCAGGAGCGGCAGCCTTAAGTTCTAGCCCCTATTCCCTCTTTCTTCCTCCCTCCTGCCACTAGTGTGTCCTAAACATGCCGAACAGTGAGGGTGCTCAGGGGTCCTGATGGACGGTGTTTTTTGCAGGCCTTTTGGGTGGTCCCTCAGTTCCTGAAACCCTGGGTTGTAGAGGGAAGCTGTCCCAGAGATGTTTGGAAAGGTGGTTGGCTTGGGCGGGCGTCAAGAGCATCTCTTCCATCCCTCAGGAGGAGCGGGCACCAGCTCCCCAGTAACCGAAAGAATTGCTGGGCCCGCGGAGCTCCACAGTGCCCCAGGTGGGTGGACCAGCGCGCTGCTCAGATGGGGGCAGGGCCAAAGTCACCAGGTCAGGAAGTCGAGGGCGCGGGGCTTGCGTGGGCGCGTGAGCTCTTTGCGAGGACCAGTAAACGGCATTTCTTGGGAACGCAGGATCCTAGGAAGGTGCCTAGGATGCTGTGCACAAGATTTGCTGCTTGTTAAGAAACAGGTGCAAGGTATCCTCTCTCCGTCACTCATCCCCAACGTGGAATTACTGTAAGGAGCTTCCTGTGCTCTTGTGAAATGTGGAAAATACAGGAAGAAAACTGGCTGTTAGGCCTCTGTTAATTCTGGTGAAGGCAAGGAATAATTACCAATCAAAGGAGCTGTTCCCAATCAGCTGTAGCCTGAGAAAAGATTCTAAGCATGCCTTCAAACTTCAAAATTAACCCTCCAAATCTAGTTTCTGGTGAAGTTAAAAAACAAAAACAGAAAAACTTAACACTGTTCGTGACATGGAAGGAAAGTATAATCATGTTTTTTCAGTAGTGCCCCCAAAGCACTATTTAACAGCCCTTCCTAAATCATTGCAACCAAATAAAACCCAGCTTAAGCCAAAAGGCACTTCCGCCTGCTTATCTGGAGTTTACTGCCCTTTAATTTAAAGAGAAATTAGATCCAGGCCTTTATCTTTGGATCCTAAGATAATTCTCATTCTTGTGCGTGCTCCTCTCCTTCCCCATCTATCAAAATGTCACATTTCCACTACATAGTTTTGGATTTCAATCATGTTAATTTCTTAATAGGAAATGAATGGTAAGTTGAAAGACTATCGAGCCAGGAAAAAGCTTATTGTGTGAAAAGGAAGCACGTGTGTGTTAACAACACATGTAGGTTATCTAAAATAAATTCAGAGTTATAAAAAAAATGTAATTGGGACCATATCTCAGATCTGAAATCTCTTGTTTAGGAGAAGGGAGAAGGTATAAGTTATCCTGTAATTGATACAGGAAAGTGTATCTTGGAAAGACAGAAGAGGTCGTATTTCTCCTAGTAAAAATTAGGGAAGGAGCTGCCAGGGTGTTGTGGACAGCTGTTACTTCAAGCCTATGTCTTGTCACTCTCCTGGGTTTCCTCAGTAGTGTAGATCTAGCTAGAGTTTATCAATTCTTAGATTGTCATGGTTGTTAAGGGCTGGGGGTTATTTTGTGGTTGAAGCATTCTGTAGATATCAGACACCTTAGAATGTTGAGAATCACTAAAGGAAGGAAAGACTAATGCTTTAAATACATTTTTCTTGTGGACAGAGGAGATGTGTCAGTGGAGAAGACTATATACAGTTCTGTGTAAGCGGTATTCAGTTATTTTAAGTTTCCGAATTGTCATTGCTTGGTAATAAGAAGGTGAATGTTTTCTATCCAAAGCATGTCACGTTTGACACAAACAATTAGACACAAACAAGCCCTGTCCTACTGATGTATAGTCACCTTAGTAATAAGGTGTAAATGTATTTTAATGAGTCATGGGAATGAGCTAGACATTTGAAAAACTTAAAAAGTGATAGCCATTGGCTTCTCGTTCTCCTTTTAGAACTGATCACTTAGCAAACTACCTCCTGTATTTAAAACTGGGTTTGGAAGGACTAATGTCCTTCTGACAGGAAGCTACTTCTCCAGGGTATTCTAGAATCTGTATTTCATCATGATTGTAATGATAAAACAAAACTTATTTTCTACTGACAGTCCTAGAAATAACTATGGAAAAATTAGAAAGAACAGAAAAAATGAGTCAGTCAAGGCTGAAGTTGAAGAAGAGCAGAAGAGGATCTCCAAATGAACTTTAGCACTTGAAGAACTGACTCAAAGCCCTGTGGCCTCCTTGAATGACACAAATGTGAGGCAAGATTTTCCTGAAAATAGCCTGCTCCCAGAGGAAAAGTGAATCGCACCATCAAAGAACAAAGACAGCCTGGAAAGTATGTGATGGACCTCAAATGTCCAGAGACTGATCTTGAATATGATCCTTTTCTCAGTTATTCTGCAGAGCTACTTGGGGCATCTAAAGCAAAGCAGGATGAGGCTGATCAACAGCACTTCTGCCACTTGAAAACATCTGTGAGTGAAGATCGCCACACGCCCCTGGAGAGCCAAAGGCCTTCTGTTTCACCAATAAGAAGTAAAACAGATCTTCAAGAATCTGGAGATGATCTTATAATAGATGTACCTCCGGTCATGCCTACTTCTAAGAAATCTAAACTATTTAGAGGCTTCAAACATCATTATAAGGATAAATGGATACATATCATGCCCCTGGAGGAGAAAAATCTTAAAATTGGTGGCACGGAAGAAAAAACAGATACAACCCAACTAATCACACAAATAGATGATGACAGTAACAAATTACAACTACCTACATTGCTCATGAAAACGTCACCAGGTATTAAAACTAATGTAAATTTATATCATTTTAAAACAGTACCTAAGAAGGAAAAATTTGGGGATGAAAAAAACCATGACTGTATTTTAGAAGAAGGTTCATCTTCTGCACCTCTCAATGGCAATGAAATATTGAAAGAAAGTTGTAATCAAAAAGTTACCTAAAGAACAAAAAACAGGTAAAAACAAAATTGTGATACGCAAAAAGAAGAAATTAAATGTTGGTATTCACCAAGCCAGTTCCACATTTCTTATTCAGATGACCTTGCAAAAGACAACGTGCCAAGAATACAAGGTAATAATCAAGACCTCATTACTTTTGAAGAAGCAAATTAGCCAGATTTGATTCTGATCCAATCAAATCTGATAAGGGGTGTACTGAAGATGACACCCCCTCTCATTCTGATGACACTATGAAAGAATGTCTTTAAGTTTCTAATGAGCTCACTGAAAGTGAATCTCATAAGGAAAAGACTGCTAAACAGGTTAGCATTTTTTTTCTTTTATTGTTTTCTTAAATCTAAGGGAGTTTTGCTTAAATACATATTTTATATATGTTCTAAATTCTATACAATATACACCTACATAATACACATATTCTAATAGTTTTGATCAATAATATATTGGAATGACAAGGCAAAAGCCTTGATAAGTGGCCAGCCATAGTGTGTGGCAGAGTTGACAGTTTCCAGAGGCCATAGTACTATATACATTAACTTATAGTTGATTTCTCAAATTAGAGGATTCTTTTTTTGTTGTTTGTTTTGAGATGGAGTCTCTGTCGCTCATGCTGGATCGTAGTGACGCGATCTCAGTTCACTGCAACCTCTGCCTCCCAGGTTCAAGCAATTCTCCTGCCTCTGCCTCCCAAGTAGCTGAGACTATAGGCACGTGCCACCACACCCAGCTAATTTTTGTATTTTTAGTAGGGCGAGGTTTCACCCTGTTGGCCAGGCTGGTCTCGAACTCCTGACCTGAAGTGATGCACCTGCCTTGGCTTCCCAAGGTGTTGGAATTACAGGCGTGAGCCACCACGTCCGGCCTAGAGGATTCTTTTATAGGAATCTACACACGTAAAACTATTCAAATTCAATTTTTTGTGGATTTTTATTAAAAAATTTGTCCACACTTTGTTGGTTAGATTCCTATGGCTTTTTGAGAAACATGCTAAATTTGCCTTTACTATGCTGAAATTGGATAATTCTTTTTTCCACTAGGCTTCAGAAAAGGATGATATATTACAAAAACACCTCTGGACCAAAAAAGAGAATCGCACACGCTGGCAAATTTGATGTGAATTATTTAGTTCCTCATCTCCACCCAGCTCAAAGCTTTATATAAAGTGCATACCTTGTTATTTCCAGTTTTATTATTCTAGGACTACTTATCCTTTTTTTCACTAGGGGGCACAATTTACTGGCAGTCAGTACATTGATTCCTGCTTGTTAGCATTTTCCTGTCCGTTTCCCCACCCCACCCACAGATCTAACATTTTCATTGAAAGCAGGTATATTATCATTGTGTAGCTTCTTAACCATAAATTTTAAAAGTCGATCCTCATTATTCACAGATTCCAAATTTGCGAATTCACCTACTCAGTAAAATTGATGTGTAACCTTAAAATCAAGACTTGCTGTGCTTATGAGATCATTCACAGACAACGCGGAGTGGCAAAAAATTTGAATTGCCTGACATGCACATTCCCAGTTA
The DNA here is from genome assembly GCF_028885655.2 of Pongo abelii. Lineage (NCBI taxonomy): Eukaryota > Metazoa > Chordata > Mammalia > Primates > Hominidae > Pongo > Pongo abelii. The sequence goes on from NC_071998.2 coordinate 30,753,566, forward strand.
AGGCTGAAGAAGGTGACACAGCCTTCTTGCTTCAGCTCACATAATGTAAAATGTCCTTTTGCAGTCCGTTTAGTGCCAGGTTTTTTTGTATCTGTGTGCTTTTTGTTGGTGATTTTGTGCTGAAAATTGCCCCTCATTAGTAGTGCTGTCTAGTGCTCCTAAGCATAAAAAGGATGTGATGTGCCTTACAGAGAAAATGTACTAGATAAGCTTTGTTCAGGCATTAGTTTTAGTGCTGTTGGCCACGAGGGTATTAAATGAGATGTCTGTAAACATGACACATACATAAAGCAAGGTGATACATTGATTGACCAAAAAAAAAAAATGTGACCAGAGACTTACCTGAACCTAACCCCATGTTTGTTTTAGGAGCAGTGGATTCAGTGTTCACTAATTCTGAGTTTGTGGTGACTTACAGAGTATAACTACCTGAAATAACAAGAATCGACTTTAGTTTTTCAAAATAATTATAAACTTTTGTAATTTATAGGTGCTGAAGTTCTTTTATGACATATAAAAGAGAAATTGAAGAAGCAATTCAGTGAGTAGTATTCCTTTAACACTTTTATGTTTAAAAAAGTGATATTTAGGCCAGGCATGATATATCATGCCTGTAATCCCAGCACTTTGGGAGGCCGAGGCGGGTGGATCACGAGGTCAGGAGATCGAGACCCTCCTGGCCAACATGGTGAAACCCCATCTCTACTGAAAACACAAAAATTAGCTGGGTGTGGTGGCGCATGCCTGTAATCCCAGCTACTCTGGAGGCTGAGGCAGGAGAATCGCTTGAACCAGGGAGTCAGAGGTTGCAGTGAGCTGAGATCGCACCACTGTACTCCAGCCTGGCAACAGAGTGAGACTCTGTCTCAAAAAAAAAAAAAAAAAAAAGGTATTTAATAAACTTTCTGCATGGCAGAGTCTATACTTCCAAATCACAAATGAAAATCTGAATTTCAGTTCTTCATAGAATAGGTGGATGTCCTTGGGCAAGTTATTTAATTTTTCTGAGCTTCAGTTTCCTTATTTATGAAAGGAAAATTGAGTGCCTACCCCAGAGTCAAATATATAAGTACTTAATAAATGCTAGTTACCTTCCTCTTATTTCTTATAAAGTTTTTTTGGTGGCTAACATTATTTCCCTTTAACTGCAAATGTTGTGGTGTTTATAGTTTTAATTTTATTGTGCTATGTAAAAACAAAAAGCCAGGTGTGATGGCGCGTGCATGTAGTCCCACCTACTCCCTGTTACCGCCTCCCCAATTCTTGTATATAAATAGTTTTTTGCTTTGTAAATAACTGTTTCCTTAAAATTCTCACAAGTTGAAATAATTGGACTAAAGATAAAGAATTTTAAGATTTTTTAAAGCATGTCGCTGTATTGCCTTCCAGAAGGGTTTTCACAATTTATAGTCCTTCTGAGTGTTTCAGAGTTCTTTTCCCACAAACCCTTACCTACGATGCACATTATAATTTTTTAAAGCCTGCAAATCTGGTTAAAATTTTATTGCCTTATCTTATATTACATTTCTTTAATTACTAGTGAAGCTAAACATTCTTTCACATGTTCTATTCTCTTATAACAAATGTTGCTGTGGAGAAGTCTGCTTGCCTGCTATTTAACCCTTTGAGTCGTGTGATACTTTTGTCTGGTTATCCAAAGGATTTTTCCTTTAATTCTGAAGTCCAATAACTTTAGTAGATATGTCTTATTAGCTATTCTATTATTTCTGTCTACATACAAAGTATCACTTTTGTATGAAATTTAATTTTTTAGTTAAAGAAAACTTTCTTAAATTATGTTTCAATAGTTGTTCAGTTTTATTATTTGCTTATTTCTGGGGATACTCCAACTATGCATGCATTGGATCACATGCAGCATTACAAATGTGGTTAATTTACTGTGTGGCTGGCTGTAAGGCCCCCAACTAGCTCCTATGACAGAAGAAAGGCAAAATTATCAATTGTATCAATTTTTCATCATTTTCTTTTGTTTTATGTTGATGCCCTATAGGCTCCAACCAATAAAGAGATCATTAGACCATTCAGGGTACCAGTCCCACTGCTCACAAGCCCCTCTGGAATCATTCAGGCCCAGCAAAGCAGTACAGATAAAGGCTGCCATAAAGAGTGGGAAGGCTTTTATTGATGCCACTTCAGAACAGAAGAAAAATGCATCTACATGTCCAGCCTCTCAGAGCCAAAGGAAAGGTTTGGAAAAAAGCTTTTTTTAAAAAAAAAAAAATCACTTATTTAAGAAATGGAATTTTACTTCATTTTAAAAAATATTTCTTATAAATCCACATGCTACCAAGTATAGTTGAATCAATGGCACAGTTTTACATGAAATAACATGATTGATATTTAAATATTTTGTCTACATCTTTTTTTTTTTTTTTTTTTTTTTTTTTTTTGAGACACAGTTTTACTCTGTGGCCCAGGCTGGAGTGCAGTGGCGCGATCTAGGCTCACTGCAACCTCTGCCTTCCAGGTTCAGGTGATTCTCATGCCTCAGCCTCCTGAGTAGCTGGGCAGGCATGTGCCATCCACCACACCTGGCTAATTTTTTTTTCTTTTTTTGTATTATTAGTAGAGACGGGGTTTTGCTGTGTTAGCCAGGCTGGTCTCAACTCCCCTGACCTTAAAGTGATCCACCCACCTCGGCCTCCCAAGTGCTGAGATTACAGGCATGAGCCACCACTCTTGGTCAATACTTTGTTTATCTCTAAATGCTACACAATAGTAGTACTATTTTGCAAGTATTTTACGATTGCTTTATCAATTATCTCAATTCATTCTTCTGAATTATACTGGAGTTCATTATTGGGATTTTTTTGCATTTGAATGTTGTTTTCTTCCAGGTTGCATGTTTCAAACCTATAAAGGAAGTATTGTGAAATTTTGAATTAATGATTAAACTCTAATCATCTGAGGTTAATGTCATTAAAATTTATCTTTTTTTTCTTGTTCATGAAAACTTCTTAGAATATTGACTCACAATGGACCTTCATCTGGATGTAGTTCTTTCAAGAGAAAACCCAGCTGCAAAACCAACCAGATCGTTCATTCCTATCAAAAGTATGGCTTCTCTTTCTGTATAGATATTATAAACTAAGTCTGAACACCAGAATTATATTTCATCATACCCTGCTTACAAATAGAGTCCCTGGAAAAGTGGCTATATTTTTTTCTGAAGCTTTCGAATTCAGATAAATGCCCGACCCAGTAGAGAAAAATGTCAACATTTTTTAGGTTATTGATGAATATGGTTATTTTCATTATGATGTAATTTGTGTCTGTGTCACTCTTAGATGTTTTCTTGATCCTATCCTTGGAAATAGTAGGCATTGTTTTAGACTTAAAACATCTATGGCTATGGTTAATTGAAACCTACTCAACATTTTTTAAAAGGAAAGTTTCAAGCTGTGTCCAGTGAGGGTGTATCTTTGTATATGTATATGAGACAGAGACAGCTCTTTACTAAATAATGTCATCAATGATATGATGTTGTAGCCTTGTTTAAGTAATTCTTATTCTACTTGTGGCAGTGATTTTCCTCCCCTGTTTTCCAATTATTCTGTGGCAGAAAACCACTTGGCAGTTTTAAGGTTTTCTCCATCCCTAAAATGTCTTTGTACTACATGCAAACAATTACTGAGAAGTATAATGTTGGCTTGGTTTTATTTTTCCTCAAAGGTGAAGCAGATTAACTGATTTTAAAGGTCTCCGGGTCTTTTTATAAGTACTTCAGAAGAAATGCTAAGAGTTTATAGCTGGGATCACTTTAATATTAAGTATACTCAAGTGATTCACAAATTTTAAGTCCAAGCATTTTTCTTAATGATGTGCTATCAGAAAGACATTGGGATATATATTTGAAGGGACATTGGGATATATATACAAACTTTGCTGTATTTGAATCAGAGGAGCAAATCCCAGCTTTAGGAATCTGGTTGTGGAACAGTAGTGCAATTAGATGAGTGATCAGCTATCATTGCATATGTGCAGATAGCAGCACAGATGTGGCAGTCTCACTTCTCCCTTTTGTGAGTTTAGGTAATTTTATACTTTGTGTTTATTGTACCTCTTCAACTTCACACTTGAAATTTCTTTTCAATTTAATTTTGATATAACTGACCTAAGGTAGTTTTACTTCTTCCGTATACTCAGTAGGAATATTAAACAGAAACATGTCTTCTTGTTTTCTCTAATAACACTTTTATTTTTAACAAGAGGCCAAAAGATGTATTTAACAAGATGGCTCATCAGAAAAGACCTTCAGTAACATCAGAATTCTCATCCAAAGTACCTGATGAAGTAAGACAACGCTACGTCAACCTCTTTGTTGAGAAGTATTTGAAAGTTTGTAAAACAGAGGATGAGGCTGTTTACAAGGTTAGTATTATATAATGTAATTTATCTGAAGACACACACAAAATTATTACATTGAATAAAAAACTCATGGAGCGCAACTAGCAAATAACTTTATTCATTTTCTCTTCATTACATTTGCAAAACCAGGCCATGGGACTGGTTCAGTTCCTTCTTCCCTCTTGGATGACTTTTATGGTCTTTTTCAGTTACCAAAAGTCCCCTGGTTAATTCTAGGAGGTCTGGGCAGGGTGAGGACTGTCTGCTTTCTCCATCCTCTGCACAGGGGAGCCCCATGGCTCAGAAAACCTAACAAAGGAAACGTGGGTAGAGCAGTGGTAATAAGGGGCAATGCTTGTCTTATTCCTGATCCTAGGGGGAAAGCTTTAAGTCTTTCTTCATTAAATACAATGATAACTATGGGGTTTCTACATATAACCTTTATCAAGTTGAGACAATTCCTTTCCATTCCTAGTTTGTTGAGTGCCTCATTATGTTAGATTTTGTTAAATGCTTTTTTCTTCATCTGTTGAGCTGTCACACAGGTTTTATCCTTTATTCTATTAATATGATACATTGCATTGACTTTTTATGTTAAACCTTACATTTATTTGATAGGTGTTCTTGGTCATGGCATATAATCTTTTTTATATGTTGCTAGGTTACATTTCCTAGTATTCCATTGAGGATTTTTGTGTCTATATTTCTCACAGATATTGTTCTGTAGCGTTTTTTGTTAGTGTCAATGACTTTTTTAAATTGCTATAAAATATACATAACATAAAATTACCATTCTAACCATTTAAGTATACAATTCAGTGGTATGATGTATATTCACAATGTTATGAAACTATCACCACTATCCATTTCCAGAGCTTTTTCATCATTTCAAACAGAAATTCTGTACTCATTAAATAACTCCCCATTCCTCCTCTCTCCTTCCAATCACTGGTAATCTCTATTCTACTTTATGTTTCCATGAATTTTCTTTTCTTTCTTTCTTTCTTTTTTTTTTTTTTTTTTTTTAAGACAGTGTCACTTTGTCACCAGGCTGGAGTGCAGTGGCTCAATCTCCACTCCCTGCAACCTCTGCCTTCCAGGTTCAAGCGATTCTCCTGCCTCAGCCTCCCAAGTAGCTGGGATTACAGGTGCATGCCACCATGCCCAGCCATGTTTCTATGAATTTTCTTATTCTATTTACCTCATGTAATTGAAATGATATACTATTTGTCCTTGTATGTCTGACTTCTTTCATTTAGCATAATGTTTTAAAGATTTATTCATGTTGTAGCATGTATTCAAATTGTATTTATTTTTACACCTGAATAACATTTTACTATATGGATAACCATACTTTTGTTATCCATTTTGTTCACTCAATAATGGATGGAGATTGTAGTTTTCTTTGCAGTAATGATTTTGTCTCTTTTTTGGTCTCAGGGTTATATTGACCTCACAGAATAAATTGGAAAGTGTTCCCTTCTCTTTTATTTTTTGGTTTATAAAACAGCATTAGCTTTCACTTCCTGCTTGTGCAGGGCCTCAAGGTCAGCCACTGGTGAATGAATAGGACTTTCTCTATTCCCAGGTCTTAAATGGGACACTTGTTAAACCCAGGATTATGTCAGAGCCTTTAAAAGTCTCTAGGGTCATCTAGTTCTCCAAGAGTTTCTTTTAAATTCCTAGCCAAACTATTGTTTGCCAAGCTAAAACCATAGCCCTAGCTAGCTGTGATATTGCCAGGATATTGCTATTGTTTCAGTAGCACCCTGGAGATACGGTTTTTTCCCTCCATACTCTGAACTCTGACTCAAATCAAATATCCACAACACCCTAGGAACAGAGATTTTTCAGGGAACTCGTTTTTTGTTTAAATATTGATAGTGCTCTAGCAATAATGCTTTTAGTATGGTTCTTAAAAAAGATATGTCTACTCTGTTGGCTGCCAGGGCCAACCTTTCACAGCCATGGTGCCACTAAGCTGGGAAGGGAAGGGAGGTAGGAATTTCACAGACCCCACTGTGTTACTGAGGTTCTGTAGTTTCTCTTAGACAATTTTGTTTGTTCTGTGGCTTTAGTTATTAGAATTTTGAAATGGTTGATTTTTAGTTGTTTTGCCAATATTTTTATTGCTTTTGTGGGACAGGAAGTTCATGAAGATTCTCGCTCTACTATTCCAGGAGTCTGTGTCCTCTAGGATTCTATATAGGTTAAAGAATACTGGCAAAACAGATAAAAAGGGACAATATGAGCCTCTTATGTGTTGTTCATTTTCTTCCAGCTTTGTCTTTTTTCATCATGTGTCTTTTCTTCTTTATTCCATCTAACCTCCCATGGCTTTATCTCTGACGATTTAGTGTAATGAGAACAGTCTTGGTGGCATTTGGGTACACCTAGGTTCAATTACCAGCTCCGTAACAATAAGCAAGATGTTTCCTTTGTTCAAGCCTAGTTTCATCATATAAATCAGTGATGACACCCATTCTCATACAGTCATAATGAAGATTAAATGAGAACATTTAATATGCTTAAAACAAACCTGCATATACTAGGTATATAAATTAATAATATATTTAATATTTATTATAACACTCCATTTACTTGTTTCTTTCTTATTTCATTCCTTTTCCTTTTACTGACTTAATGACCCTTGGTATAAAAATAATTATTTAATGGTTTTAGGAAGGTAAATTTTATAGAAGAAAAAATGATGATCATGTCCTCCTTTTGCTGTGTAATCCTAAGCAAATTAACCACTTTGAGCCTTAGTTTCTTTTAAATGGAAACAGTAATATATGCCTCTGGTATATTTGGGGCTGGCTGTGAGAATCAAATGAATTGATGTATATTCTTGGCTTTGTATAGGCATTGCACTATATACCGTATACCAATATACAGTAGCCTTTTGTCTATGAAGCAAGAGTATCTGGTTCTTGGGTTGGAGTCATAGAACTGTTTTTTCTTCTTTTTTTGAGAAAGAATCTCTCTCTGTCTTCCAGGCTGGAGTGCAGTGGTGTGATCTCGACTCACTGCAACCTCCACCTCCCAGGTTCAGGCGATTCTCCTGCCTCAGCCTGCCGAGTAGCTGGGATTACAGGCACCTGCCACCACACCGGGCTAATTTTTGTATTTTTAGTAGAGATGTGTTTTCACCATGTTGGCCAGGCTAGTCTCGAACTCCTGGCCTCAAGTGGTCCACCCACCTCGGCCTCCCATAGTGCTAGGATTACAGACGTGAGCCACCATGCCCAGCCTATTTTTTTTTCTTCTTAAAAAACAAATACAAAATGTAAAATAAGTTGCTTTCCATTGGTGGCACCATTTTCCCCCATTCATTAGGTTACATAAATATTTTGCCATATTCATTATATTGCAAATGATATTTCCTGTTCATAGGCTTTTGGCTTAATATTTCTTTTAATTATTCAATTTTTGACCTAGGCTAAAATAGAAAAAAAGGCGATATATGAAAGGTGTAGCCGGAGAAATATGTATGTGAACAGAGCAGTAAATTATCTTAAGAAGCTAAGAGATCAAGGTAACTTATTTTTTTCAATTAATCAAGTGATAAAACCTGTAATTAGTACCTGACCCTGAATACTTTTTCTCATTAGTAGGGCCATCTTTAGCTTATACCAAAGAATTTATTTTTTAAATAGTCTCTTTAGTGGAATGTGTAGGTGGTACTTTTGGTTGAAAATCAGCTAGATTTGAAATTGGATGTATAAGTATAACCTTATTGTCAGAGGTTATCACTGAAATATTTAAACTTGTTTTCTGGTTATAAAAGTAACTCACTTCTATGTGGAATAATATTTCTCAACCTTGTTTTCATTATCATCCCCCTAAGAAATCTTTGCAGACATTATTTTTTCTATCACCTCCCTCTTCCCCCTTCATAAAATTAAGTGCCAAGGGATAAGATTTTATTAGGTAAGGTTGAGTTTTGAAGAACCATATACCATCATAGTATTTAAGATTTTTTTCATCCCTCAAGAGTCCATTTTGCTCCCTCGTGGGCAGTATCAGTTCCATCAAGAATGTATGGCATTAATTCAAATAATATAGAAAAACATAAAGAGTAAAAAGCAGCCAAGACAACTCTTTCATATTTCTTATTTAGACCCTTCTGTGTATTACTACAGAGATGTATATACTTTTAAAATTTTTAGTGAATATGATAATTTTATATATACAGTATGTCTAGCTATTTTCACTGAATAAGGTATCAGAGGCCTTGTCAGTTAATCTAGAATCTGTTAACATCTAGATCTATATCATGCTTTTTATAATGGCTGCGATATTCTATTATGTAGAATCTATACTATAGATATTATTTTCTATAGAACTTATACTAAAGATCCAAAAGTTAGCCGGGCATAGTGGTGGCCCAAACACATTTGGATTTAGAGTGCTTACATTTTTTCCTATATGACTTTTTCATATATGATTTTTTTCTCTGACTTTTGTAGATGATTATTTCACATAGGAAAAATATTTTTCTATATATTCTGTGAGAAATTTAAGTGTAACCTCTAACATTTTCTCCTACCTGATGATATGTATCCTAGCACAAATTCCTGTGCACAGAAGCAAGGGTCTCCGTGTTTGAAATTGGTAAATATTACTAACTGCATCCAAAGAGTTTGCCCATTTATATTCCCTTTCAATAAAGTAGAAGTATATGTGTTTTTTCTCACACCTTGCCAAAGCTTATCATTTAGACTCTGTCAGAGTGCAATGGTGCAGAGCAAAAATGAAGTTAGTCTTTTTTTTCTTTTCGAGACAGGGTGAGGCTCTGTTGCCCAGGCTGGAGTGCAGGAGTTCAATCCTTTGCCTCTCATGGTCAAGGGATCCTCCCACTTCAGCCTGTTGAGTAGCTGGGACTACAAGCATACTCCATCACACTCAGCTAATTTTTGTATTTTTTGTAGAGATGGGGTTATACCACATTGCCCAGGCTTGGTCTCGTGTGCCTGAGCTCAAGCAGTCCTCCCACGTAGACTCCCGAAGTGTTGGGATCACAGGCATAAGCCACCACAACTGGCCTGAAGTTAGTCTTTTTTAAAAAAAATTATTACTAGCAGAGTTAAAGTGGTTCTTTTTTTCTTTCTCTCTCTTCTGCATCCCTCCTCCCACTCCCCCGTTTCTTATTGGTCTGTTCATCTGGAACAACCTTTGCCTATCACCGTTTTAATGTGCTGCAAATCCATTCCTCAGTTTATCATTTGTGCTTCAGCCTTATTTATGACGTATTATTAGATAGATGTGATTTCAAAGTGTAATCAGTCTCTTTGATTTCTGGGTTTTGTCTCAGAGTATTCCAATCTCAAGAACATAAACTATCAATCTATGATTTTTGTGGCATTTCTTACGTATAACACTGTAAATAGGGGTTTTTAGGTTTTGTTTGTTTGCTTGCTTGCTTGTTTTGAGACAGAGCCTCACTCTGTCACCCAGACTGGAGTGCAGTGGTGTGATCTCGGCTCACTGCAGCCTCTGCCTCCTGAGTTCCTGCCTCAGGCTGTCAAGTAGCTGGGATTACAGGTGCCCACCATTACGCCCGACTAACTTTTGTATCTTTAGTGGAGACGGGGTTCCACCATGTTGGCCAGGCTGATCTCGAACTCCTGACCTCAGGTGATCCGCCTGCCTCGGCCTCCCAAAGTGCTGGGATTATAGGCATGAGCCACCACGCCCGACCTCTTTAAATAGATTTAAATACATGTGTTAATATATGCAGGGTCTGTTAGGTTAGTCTTTTCAGGTTAAGCTAACTCTTCCCCCTTCTATTCATATTAAATATAGCACATAGAAATGGAACGTAGAGGTCTTAGTATCTATTTTAAATATTTCCCATGAAAATAGAAATGGTTTGCAAGTTGTTACAGTTGTGGTAAATTATAATATAAAACATATTGACTCAAATTTAGACATAATCTATTATACAAAATGTATTAATTTCAGCAAACATCAAGTCTTAACATTTTTAATAGTTCAGTAGATTTAACTTTTTTCCCAGCTTGGAATTTGTTATGAAGATATTTGGACTCACATGTTGGATACTTGTTTTAAGATAAAAATAAATATTTTACCATGCTTATATCTTTTTTAATGTGCTATGTGTTTTTATGGAACAGACAAGAATAATCATTAATTTCAGAGAATTTCTTGTATCTTTTAGTTGTGCCTAGAAGCAGTAATGACAAGAAAACTGAATTTAGAGAGTAGGAACAGAAAAATAGGCCAGGCGCGGTGGCTCACGCCTGTAATCCCAGCACTTTGGGAGGCCGAGGCAGGTGGATCACGAGGTCAAGAGATAGAGTCCATCCTGGCCAACATGGTGAAACTCCGTCTCTACTAAAAACAAAAATTAGCTGGGCGTGGTGGTGTATACCTGTAGTCCCAGCCACTCGGGAGGCTGAGGCAGGAGAATTGCTTGAACCTGGGACACAGGATGCAGTAAGCTGAGATCATGCCACTGCACTCCAGCCTGGTGACAGAGCAAGAGTCTGTCTCAAAAAACAAGGGGGGGGGGAGTGGGGGAAGGAATGGAAAAATGGTAAGCTTACTGTAATAATAGTAATAAGCCCTGTAATTGCTATCTTAAGGGGAAAGTAAGCTTGGTATAGTACAAATATTAAATTATTGTGTTTATGAAGGGTCAACTATATACTATGCATTTTTGATATCCTTTTAAAAAATTAGTATAAATACACCATGGAATACTGTGCAGCCATAGAAAAGAGTGAGTTCATGTCCTTTACAGGGACATGGGTGAAGCTGGAAACCATCATTGTCAGCAGACTAATACAGGAACAGAAAACCAAGCACTGCGTGTTCTCACTCATAAGTGGGAGTTGAACAATGAGAACACATGGACAAGAGCGGAACATCACACACCGGGGCCTGTCAGGGTGGGAGGCAAGGGGAGGGAGAGCATTAGGACAAATACCTAATGCATGTGGGGCTTAAAACCTAGATGATGGGTTGATAGGTGCAGCAAATCACCATGACACATGTATACTTATGTGACAAACCTGCACGTTCTACACATGTATCCCAGAATTTCAAGTAAAATTTTTAAAAAAGTATAAATAAGGGAAAAGAACTTAAATTTAAGCTATATTTGGATTGAATTCTCAACTATTTTGCTTTTTTGATTAGCATGTGTTAATTTTTCTTTTTTGGTTAACGTATGTCCAGTCAGCAAGACCCCAGTGCTTCTCAAATGTCAAACTTTACATGGGTTTGAATTACCCAGGACTCTTGTTAAAATGCAGAATCTGGTGCAGTAGGTCTGGGAAGGACCTCAAACCCTGAATTTATAACAAACTCCAAGGAGCAAGAAGCTACAGAAAAGGAGTTATTAGACTTTGGCTATATTTTGAATAAAACCAAATGGTAGTGCTTCTCCTCTAATAAAGCCTTATATATAAGAATGAAAACAAAATAGATCCTTTTGGATCTCCTAATACTTCTCACAAAATAATTTTTCCTTTTGCCAAAGAGTATCTAGCAAATTCTGTTAGAGTTTTAAATAAGAAATTAGATAAAATTCTAAAAGAATCCGTAAAAATTAGGGGCTCTTGGTCTGAGTTAGTGTTGTTGGAAATGGAACCTGAACTTGAACTCTTTTGCCATGAGAGACTTGTCATGTTTCCCTTTATGGTCCTTGATTATGAGAATTTGTTGTATCCTTATCTGAATATTAAGAATAACAACATAGTTTGGAACCAGAAGGCCTGGGTTTGTGTGTCAGTTGTGCTGTGTAACCTTGAGCATGCGTCTTTACTTTTCTGAGCCTCATTTTCTTCATCTGTAAAAATGAAATCAATACAGTTGCCTTTCTAGTAAAGTTTAAACAAAGGTGCTATGCTTAATATATGCTATTACTGATATGATTCTTTCCTTCTCTCACCCAAAGCGTATGATGTCACATGGCATACGGAACAATGTTGGTTTTGTTGGTGTTGCTGGATGATGGATATGAACACCTAGAATTCTTTTAGGCCACTACCTTACTTAATCAGAACCCTAGCATTTCAGATCTGAAAGGGTTGGTAAACTCTAACCTTACCACAGTGTAAAGAAAGATAATGCTATATAAATTTTATGGAATAGCTTTTCTTTTTTTCTTAGTGCTCACAGGAATTACTCTCTATAGACATCTTAAAAACTACTTGCTAACTGAGGAACAGCTACACAAAAATAACTACCCTAGACCATACCCAACAAACCAGGAAGTATTCTTTTAAACCTAGGCATGAAAAAAACTTCGAAATGATGGTAAGTAGATGGGGCCCACAATTACCCTTTCTATATGCTAACACTGAAACCTAGGGGGCCCGGTGTTCTGATAAATATATATATATATATGTTTTTATATATGTTTATATATAATTATTTTAGTGGAAATGAGATTTTTTGGTCAGCATAGTTAGACCACTGATAAAAACATTTTTGCACTGTATTTCATTTCCCTTTTCATTTCAATTATCTAAGTGTTTAATTTTATCTAAGTGATCTACTTTATTAAGTCCTCAAAACAACCATTTCAGGTAAGCATTGTTATTTCCCTGATTACACAAATGAGGAAACTGATGTTCAGAGAATTCAAATAACTTGTCAAAGGTCACAGAAAATAAGTGGGAGAGCCAGGTTTTGAAGCCAAGGTGTCCAACTCCTGAGCTCCTACTCTTAGTCACTATTCATTTACATATACAATGCCATGTTTTAAAAACTATAAATTCTCACTGTGAATTATTATACAAAGATTTATAATTAGTCTTATTTGCATGTTCTCCAAATAGTAGGCATAATTAGTTAATATGTTCATCCCCACTGAGAGAGAATGCTAAACATCACAGCTGTCAAACTTTAGGTTGATGATCAGAGTATGAAATGCAGTTATACAAATATCCTACAGTGACTAGAAAATATTTGTCATCTTCTGCATCGTTAGGACTTCTCCCTTGGGATTATCTTCACTATTAGCTTTTCTCGTTTTGTTTCATTTTTTCAGATCCCCTCAATGGAAGGCAATACACTTAGCAGGTAAGAATATGGACTCTGAAGGGGGAAGTCATGCTTCCTAAAGGCTGTTTTCTCAGTGAAGTGTTGTTCAAGGTCTGGATGCTAGATAAGTCATTTAACCCCTCCTACCCTCTGTTTTCTCTTTCTGAATATGAGGATAATGGTAACTACCCCATCAGGTTGTTGTAAGAATCCGTTAAAATAATGTATATAGAGTGCTTGACACAGAGCCTGCCTCATAATCTAATCTCATCATGGATATTCAAATAAGAGTTGCTGTTATCACCATTATTATCACTATCAGAACCAGTCTGAGGTTTATTAATAAAACAAATATTCATGAATGGGTCTAGTGAAAAATGCAGATATACTCTTAATAACTTAGCAAATGTACAGTTTATTGTGGGAGACTCTTGAAGGGATAAAATCATAAGGAAGACATGGCTCCTATTTCAGGGAGCTATTATGTACTAGAGTAGTTGACTGGTCAAGTTGGTTACAGTCAAGTTGTAACACTGAAACTACAATTGGCTGGCATTGGGTTGACTCCGGAGGCAGGCGGTGGGGAGGGGGCGCCTGTTTAAGCAATAGCAGCCCTGGTGCAGTACGCAGGCCACTTGCAAATTCTCCCTTGAGTGATCCTGTAGCTTCTCCTGTTACTCTGCAATCACACTGGGTATATGCTTCCCACAGGATCAAGCATGCAAAGGCAAGTCTCCACATTGGCTCATTTACCTTTTCTCTCCCATCTCGTCTGGAATAATCCTACTTCATGTTTTGTTTCGGCATCTAAGAAGATCTGTTGTCGATGTGGAAAAATACATGGTGTGACTCCCTCAGGTTGACACAACAGGGTAGAAGAATGTAACTACCACTTTGGCAGACTGTTGAGTCATAAAGGCAAGTATTTGGTAGTTCTGTTTGGTTTGACAAGCCAGTTGTTCAGAGAAAAGTGGAATGAAGTATTAAATTCAATGTTCAGTACAGTCCAATAAAGAAAAAACTACATCAACTCTAAAACCTTTATTATAGATACCTGCTTCTGACCACCACTTGTCTTACCCTTGCAGCTCATTGGCTCAAGAAGCCTCAGGCTATGACAATTCTTTTTTTAAGACCTTAAGTCAATCAGCTGCCTCCTGACCTTGCCCTTTCCACATGCCAGCATTGCAGTAGTTTTTGTTTGTTTGCTAATTGCTTCAGTTCCTTGCAGGTGACCTTGCCTTTGAAAAAACAAAGGCTTTGGGAAATAATGCCCTGCTCTTCCCTCCCAGTAGATTCACCAACATCTGCTCCTCTCTGGAGTCACGATGGAGGAAGCATCCCTGTTCCCGTCACAGTTCCTCTCCATGTGCTCTGTATCCTGTCCTCCTGCACCTACTCAGGGACTCACCAGACTCCCCTTCTCTATAAGATCAGCATGCTCTCGACATACCATTCTGGTATCTCCCATTTGTTTTAGCAAACTAAACCCCCGTGGTCCCAGGTCTCTTGCTGCATAGCTACTCTCATTTCTCCACCTGTTGCATACACTTCATGCACAACAAAGAGTTGTCTATGCTAGCTGGCTTTAATCTCTCCACTCATCACTGAAGCTCACATCAGTGACCTCAAGGCTGCTGGATCTAATAGACTTGTTTCTGAGTCACTTTACTTATCTTTTCAGTACTGTCCTACCTTATAGTATTCTCCTCTCTGCTTTTGTAACAACACCCACTTCTGCCTTTTTTCCTCCCTTTCTAGCTACTTCCTTTCAACCTCCTCTGCTGAATATTCTTCCTCACCAGCCTCTAGTGGCAGAAATTCTCAGACCTTTGGGAGCCTTGTCTCTCCATCTCCCCCTTCTCCCTAGATGAACTGATTCTTTCTCATGGCTTTCAACAGCCTCTAACTGCTGTTAGCCCCTAACTGTGTATCTCTAAAGAAACATTTCCCCTGGACTCCCAGCTTTGCTGAATATCCATCTGCCTGCTTATGTGGGTTTCCCTCGGGTACCACAACATCACCTGCATGAAGATGAGCTCGTGATCCTCTCCCCACCCTGGGGTCATCTCCAGGACCCTCAATTCCCAATAGTCCACTTAGGTGTATTTGTTCCCCTGCTTAACCAAGAAACCTGGTGTCATCCTTACTGCCTCCTCTTTGCACACCCTCTCATCTGGACCGTGTGCGAGTCCCACTGTTCTGTGTCAAAAGCGTATCCCAAACCTGCTGCTTCTCTGATCTGGCCCCTGCCCCCTCTTCCACCCTTTCCCTTGCTGTCTTTACACCACACTTTCTCCCACCTTTCTGCAGCCTTCTTGCCTGCTGCATCCTCGACTTTTCACATGGCTAGTTCCTTCTTAACCTGGAGGTCTCTGCTTAATTGTCACATCCTCAAGGTCTTTTCCTGACCGTACTTTCTAAATAGGGCCTCCCTCTTCTGCAGCACCCTGTCTCTTTCTTCTATAGCAGTTAACTATATTTTGTAATGAGTTAGTAATCTGTCCACCATCTTCAAAAAATAAGCTTCTAGAGGGACTGTCCAACATTTTTTTCTCCCCATTTTCCCCCAGCACTTAGCATAGTTTCTGACACACACAAGCCATCAATAAACATTTGGATGGGTGAACAGGTAAATTATTTATGTAGATGTGGACATAACTATGGATAATATTGTAATGAATCCTATGGAAAAAAACAAAGGAAAGGAAATAAAGGGGAACCATGGGAGGAAAAATATATGAATAAATAATGTCATAAAGTAAATCAGACAAGCTCAATCCATCTTTAAAGCATGGAGGGCTTAGTTTGGGAAAGTGGGAGACTGTGAATTCCAAGAAGACGAACAAGGAGGGAAGATGCTGAGGAAGAAAAAGTGTAGCAAATAAACCAGTTGGGCTGATGGGACCATACAGGATAATGGGCAGAACAGGGACTTCGGAACCAGCAGAGCTGAGAGTTAGGGCTGTTTTGCTGCTTGCTTTCCCGGGCACGTTACTTTTACACCCTGAGCTTTTCTTACCACCATGTTTGTAAAAAGGGCTTTGTATGGCAGTTTTTACTAGAAAAACTAGTGCAAAAACCACTGGAGGCAGAGGGACTTGTTAGGGAGCAATTGGGAGAATATTACCTAGGGCCAGACAGAAGGGCTCAAGGTAGGTAAGGGTATGGATGAGTTGGATGATGGGAGTAGGGTAAGAAAAGAGATATGAAGTCTTGAGATTATTGCTGGGAAGAATGTACAAGGTATCTGGCGAAGGATGCAAAAGCTGAAGGCATCAGGACTTTGAAGGTCCAGCCAAGGTTGGAGCCAACATCTGTATTGTGGTCTCAGTCTGCATAACTGGGTGATTTTTCTTGGGTCAGATAAAAAATATTTGGATACAGGAATGGAGACGGTGGTAGTTGGAACTAGTCATACAGAAGGTTCTAGCAGAAAGAAAAGGTCAGGGAGTAAGAGTAGATGTTGAGAGGATGATTGAAGTGGTTTGACTGTCAAACCAGTCAACGCAGGATAAAGTAAGGAAGCCAGAGGAGATCTGATGGGCCAGGGCAAATGATTAAAAAAGGGGAAGAAAGGTGTTCACAACATTAGCAATTATAATTCACCTTCAAGCATGGCCCGTGAGAACTCTGCTTATCGGAATAGATTTTTTTCTGTCTATTATGTAATATCTAAAAAAGTAACTGGAGAGAGGTGACTTAAAAATATTTGCACAGTAGAGTCCTTAAAGATCTTTAAGGGTCAAAGAAAATGCATGTTCATGAGAGTTAGTCACTCTGCCTTGTAAAGCTTGTTTTGATTTTTATTTTTTCGGTTGGTTTACAGTCCTCAGTGGCTTTGAATCTTGATACAGCTGGTGTGGAGGTTTCCTTGGATCCCCCCGGTGTCAGGTCGCCAAGGTAGGACTTGTCACCCAAAGTGCTGCCTGTTTCAGAAACCAAGTTGTAGCCTCCAACACAGGCCTTGGTGATGGATAAGCATTTGAAAAAATTAACTAATTTTCAGTTGATGACATTTTGTGAGCCTAATTGTACTTAGAAAAAACAGTGATTTATTTGACAATGTTTGTTTCAGCTTCATGTTCATGATCAAAAAGAAAACTTGAAGGGCTTTGTGAAGACTTTTGTCAAGTTCCCACCTGCTGATGGTAATCACGGTGTGTTTGCAGTAAGTTGTGAAGTGGTATGTTGGTTTTATATTTTACTTTGGTTATTATGACTGAATGATTGTGTAGCAGTCTACCTGGTATAAGGGTTTCCAGGGCCTTATTCCTTGATGACACAGTGCTGCATTGGTTGTTCACAAATTTTCAGATGAAGCCACTAAAGCTGAGAAAAGTTAGTGAATTGGTTAAGTTCACGCACCTAGAGTGATGGAGCCAGGAACTGTCCTGAGTGTCTTTTTATCGGTCAAATTTCTAAAATATATAAATAGTGGTAATTCTACTCATCAAATTGCTGAAATTATGTGAGTGAAAAATAATCAGCATAAAAGCTTTAATACTTTTGGCAAAATCATTTCTGGAGACAATAAAATCTTTATAGGGACTTATGTTCCTTTATATAAGAATCAGTGCTAAAAAGTGGGGAAAACAGAATTTGGAATTATAAGACCTGGAAAGTTCTACTAGCTGTGACCTTCTGAGCAAGTCTCTTAGATGCTCTAAGCTGTAAATTATGGAGTCAGTAACAACCCCATAGTGACTATGAAAATCAGATATGCTAAAATATAGGAAAGTGCTTTGTACATGTCAAACACATGAATAGTCATCTTTAATAAAACATAAAATAAGTTTTCATTCCCCATTGTATATTTGGAAAGAAGATTTGTGGCATTTCCTTATACTAAAGGTAGAAGACAATATTCCATTTTCCAGCTTAAGATCTTTTCATTATTATTATTATACTTTAAATTCTGGGGTACATGTGCAGAACGTGCAGTTTTGTTATATAGGTATACACGTGCCATGGTGGTTTGCTGCACCTATCAACCTGTCACCTACATGAGGTATTTCTCTTAATGTTATCCCTCCCCTAGCTCCCCACCCACCAACAGGCCCTGATGTGTGTTTTTCCCCTCCCTGTGTCCATGTGTTCTCATTGTTCATATCCCACTTATGAGTGAGAACATGCGGTGTTTGGTTTTCTGTTCTTGTGATAGTTTCCTGAGAATGATGGTTTCCAGCTTCATCCATGTCCCTGCAAGGGATGTGAACTCATCGTTTTTTATTCCATGGTGTATATGTGCCACATTTTCTTTATCCAGTCGATCATTGGTGGATATTTGGGTTAGTTCCAAGTCTTCGCTATTGTGAACAGTGCCACAACAAACATAAATGTGCAAGTGTTTTTATAGTAGAATGATTTATAATCCGTTGGGTATATACCCAGTAATGGGATGGCTGGGTCAAATGGTATTTCTGGTTCTAGATCCTTGAAGAATTGCCATACTGTCTTCCACAATGGTTGAACTAGTTTACACTCCCACCAACAGTGTAAAAGTGTACCTATTTCTCCACATCTTCTCCAGCATCTATTGTTTCCTGACTTTTTAATGATCACCATTCTAAGTGGCGTGAGATGGTATCTCATTGTGGTTTTGATTTGCATTTCTCTAATGAGCAGTGATGATCAGCATTTTTTCGTATGTCTGTTGGCTGCATAAATGTCTTCTTTTGAGAAGTATCTGTTCATATCCTTTGCCCATTTTTTGCTGGTTTTTTTTCTTGTAAATTTGTTGAAGTCCTTGTAGATTCTGGATATTAGCCCTTTGTCAGATGGATAGATTGCAAAAATTTTCTCCCATTCTGTAGGTTGCCTATTCACACTGATGATAGTTTCTTTTGCTGTGCAGAAGCTCTTTAGTTTAATTAGATCCCATTTGTCTATTTTGGCTTTTGTTGCCATTGCTTCTGGTGTTTTAGACATGAAGTCTTTGCCCATGCCTATGTCCTCAATGGTATTGCCCAGGTTTTCTTCCAGGATTTTTATAGTCCTAGGTCTTACGTTTAAGTCTTTGATCCATCTCGAGTTGATTTTTGTATAAGGTGTAAGGAAGGGGTCCAATTTCAGTTTTCTGCATATGGCTAGCCAGTTTTCCCAACACCATTTATTAAATAGGGAATCTTTTCCCCTTTGTTTGTGTCAGGTTTGTCAAAGATCAGATGGTTGTAGATGTGTGGTGTTATTCCTGAGGCCTCTTTCCTGTTCCATTGGTCTATATATCTGTTTTGGTATCAGTACCATGTTGTTTTTGTTACTGTAGCCTTGTAGTATAGTTTGAAGTCAGGTAGCATGATGCCTCCAGCTTTGTTCTCCTTGCCCAGGATTGTCTTGGCTATGCAGGCTCTTTTTTGGTTCCATATGAAGTTTAAAGTAGTTTTTTCCAATTCTGTGAAGAAAGTCAGTGGTAGTTTGATGGGGATAGCGTTGAATCTATAAATTACTTTGGGCAGTATGGCCATTTTCATGACATTGATTCTTCCTATTCATGAGCATGGAATGTTTTTCCATTTGTTTGTGTCCTCTCTTATTTCCTTAAGCAGTGGTTTGTAGTTTTCCTTGAAGAGGTCCTTCACATCCCTTGTAAGTTGGATTCCCAGGTATTTTATTCTCTTTGTAGCTATTGTGAATGGGAGGTCACTCATGATTTGGCTCTCTGTTTGTCTGTTATTGGTGTATAAGAATGCTTGTGATTTTTGCACATTGATTTTGTATCCTGAGACTTTGCTGAAGTTGCTTATCAGCTTAAGGAGATTTTGGGCTGAGACAATGGGGTTTTCTAAATACATGATCATATCATCTGCAAACAGAGACAATTTGACTTCCTCTCTTCCTATTTGAATACACTTTATATCTTTCTCTTGCCTGATTGCCCTGTCCAGAACTTCCAATACTATGTTGAATAGGAGGGGTGAGAGAGGGCATCCTTGTCTTGTGCCGGTTTTTAAAGGGAATGCTTCCACTATTTGCACATTCAGTATGTTGGCTGTGGGTTTGTCATGAATAGCTCTTATTATTTTGAGATACGTTCCATCGATACCGAGTTTATTGAGAGCTTTTTGCATGAAGGGGTCTTGAATTTTGTCGAAGGCCTTTTCTGCATCTATTGAGATAACCGTGGTTTTTTTCATTGGTTCTGTTCATGTGATGGATTACGTTTATTGATTTGCATATGTTGAACCAGCCTTGCATCCCAGGGATGAAGCCCACTTGATCATGGTGGATAAGCTTTTTGGTGTGCTGTTGGATTTGGTTTGCCAGTATTTTATGGAGGATTTTTGCATCGATGTTCATCAGGGATATTGGCCTGAAATTTTCTTTTTTTGTTGTGTCTCTGCCAGGTTTAGGTATCAGAGGATGCTGGCCTCGTAAAATGAGTTAGGGAGGATTCCCTCTTTTTCTATTGTTTGGAATAGTTTCAGAAGGAATGGTACCAGCTCCTCTTTGTACCTCTGGTAGAATCTGGTTGTGAATTCATCTGGTCCTGGACTTTTTTTGGTTGGTAGGCTGTAAATTACTGCCTCAATTTCAAAACTTGTTATTGGTCTATTCAGGGATTTGACTTCTTCCTGGTTTAGACTTGGGAGGGGGTATGTGTCCAGGAATGTATCCATTTCTTCTAGTTTTTTCAGTTTATTTGCGTAGAGGTGTTTATAGTATTCTCTGATGGTAGTTTGTATTTCTGTGGGATCGGTGATGATATCCCCTTTATCAACTTTTTTTTGTCTATTTCATTCTTCTCTCTTGTTTATTAGTCTGGCTAGTGGTCTATTTTTTTATCTTTTCAAAAAAACAACTCCTGGATTCATTGAATTTTTTTGAAGGGTTTTTCGTGTCTCTAGCTCCTTCAGTTCTGCTCTGATCTTAGTTATTGCTTGTCTGCTGCTAGCTTCTGAATTTGTTTGCTTTTGCTTCTCTAGTTCTTTTAATTGTAATGTTAGGTTGTTGATTTTTAGATCTTTCCTGCTTTCTCTTGTGGGCATTTACTGCTATAAATTTCCCTCTACACACAGCTTAAATGTGTCAAATGTGTCCCAGAGATTGTGGTACGCTGTATCTTTGTTCTCATTGGTTTCAAAGAACATCTTTATTTCTGTTTTCATTTTGTTATTTACCCAGTAGTCATTCAGGAGCAGGTTGTTCAGTTTCCATGTAGTTGTAGGGTTTTGAGTGAGTTTCTTAATCCTGAATTCTAATTTGATTGCACTGTGGTCTGAGAGACTGTTTGTTATGATTTCTATTCTTTTGCATTTGCTGAGGAGTGTTTTACTTTCATTTATGTGGTAGATTTTAGAATAAGTGTGATGAGGTACTGAGAAGAATGTATATTCTGTTGATATGGTGTAGAGAGTTCTGTAGATGTCTATTAGGTCCATTTGGTCCAGAGCCAAGTTCAAGTCCTGAATATCCTTGTTAATTTTCTGTCTCGTTGATCTGTCTAATATTGACAATGGAGTGTTAAAGTCTTCCACTATTATTATGTGGGAGTCTAAGTCTCTCTATAGATCTCTAGAAACTTGCTTTATGAATCTGGGTGCTCCTGTATTGGGTGCATATATATTTAGGATAGATAGCTCTTCTTAGTGCATTGATGCCTTTACCAACATGCAATGCCCTTCTTTGTTTCTTTTGATCTTTGTTGGTTTAAAGTCTGTTTTATCAGAGACTAGGATTGCAATCCCTACCTTTTTTTTTTTTTTTTTTTGCCTTCCATTTGTTTGGTAAATATTCCTCCATCCCTTTATTTTGAGCCTATGTGTGTCTTTGCATGTGAGATGGGTCTCCTGAATACAGCACACTGATGGGTCTTGACTCCTTATCTGATTTGCCAGTCTGTGTCTTTCAATTGGGGCATTTGGCCCATTTACATTTAAGGTTAATATTGTTATGTGTTAATTTGATCCTGTCATTGTGATGCTAGCTGGTTATTTTTCCCAGTAGTTGATGCAGTTTCTTTATAGCATCAGTGGTCTTTAGAATTTGGCATGTTTTTTCAGTGGCCGGTACCAGTTGTTCCTTTCCATGTTTAGTGCTTCCTTCAGGAGCTCTTGTAAGGCAGGCCTGGTGGTGGCAAAATCTCTCAGCATTTGCTTGTCTGTAAAGGAATTTATTTCTCCTTCACTTATGAAGCTTAGTTTGGCTGAATAGGAAATTCTGGGTTGAAAATTCTTCCCTTTAAGAATGTTGAATTTTGGCCCTCACTCTTTTCTGGCTTGTAGGGTTTCTACAGAGAGATCCGCTGTTAGTCTGATGGGCTTTCCTTTGTGGGTAACCCAACCTTTCCCTCTGGCTGCCCTTAACATTTTTTCTTTCATTTCAACCTTGGTGAATCTAACAGTTACGTGTATTGGGGTTGCTCTTATCGAGGAGTATCTTTGTGGTGTTCTCTGTATTTCCTCAATTTAAATGTTGAGTTGTCTTGCTAGGTTGAGGAAGTTCTCCTGGATAATATCGTGAAGAGTTTTCCAACTTGTTTCTATTCCTCTCATCTCTTTCAGGTACACCAATCAAACATACATTTGGTCTTTTCACATAGTCCCATATTTCTTGGAGGCTTTGTTCTTTTCACTCTTTTTTCTCTAAGCTTTTCACTTTCATTGGGTTGATCTTCGATCTTTGATATCCTTTCTTCTGCTTGGTTGATTCGGCTATTGATACTTGTGTATGCATCACAAAGTTCTCGTACTGTGCATTTCTCAGCTCCATCAGGTCATTTATGTTCTTCTCTAAACTGGTTATTCTAGTTAGCAATTCGTCTAACCTTTTTTCAAGGTTCTTAGCTTCCTTGCATTGGGTTAGAAAATGCTCCTTTAGCTCAGAGGAGTTTGTTATTACCCACAGTTTTGTTCCCTTGCTGGTGAGGAGTTGTGATCCTTTGGAGGAGAAGAGGCATTCTGGTTTTTGGAATTTTCAGCCTTTTTGCGCTGGTTTCTCCCCATCTTTGTGGATTTATCTACCTTTGTTTGGGCTTTGATGTTGGTGACCTTCAAGTGGTGTCTTTGGACGTCCTTTTTGTTGATGTTGATACTATTCCTTTCTGTTTGTTAGTTTTCCACCTAAAAGTCCGGACCCTCTGCTGCAGGTCTGCTGGAGTTTGCTGGAGGTCCACTCCAGACCCTTTTTGCCTGGGTATCACTAGCGGAGGCTGCAGAACAGCAAAGATTGCTGCCTGTTCCTTCCTCTGGAAGCTTCATCCCAGAGGGGCACCTGCCAGATGCCAGCTGGAGCTCTTTTTTATGAGGTGTCTGTCGAACCCTGCTGTGAGGTGTCTCCCAGTCAGGATACATGGGGGCCAGGGACCCACTTGAGGAGGCAGTCTGTCCCTCAAATGCTGTGCTGAGAGATCTGCTGCTCTCTTCAGAGCTGTCAGGAAGGGACATTTAAATCGGCTGAAGCTGCGCCCACAGCCACTCCTTACACTAGGTGCTCTGTCCCAGGGAGATGGGGATTTTATCTATAAGTCCTAACTGGGGCTGCTGCCTTTTTCTCAGAGATGATCTGCTCAGAGAGGAGGAATCTAGAGAGGTAGTCTGGCCGCAGCGGCCTTGTTGAACTGTGGTTGGCTCCGCCCAGTTTAAACTTCCCAGTGGTTTTAACCCGTGAGCGGGAAACCCCATACTCAAGCCTCAGTAATGGTGGACGCCCCTCCCCGCACCAAGCTTGAGCATTCCAGGTCGACCTTAGACTGCTGTGTTGGCAGTGAGAATTTCAAGCCAGTGGATCTTAGCTTGCTGGACTCCATGGGTGTGGGACCTGCCGAGCCAGACCACTTGGCTCCCTGGCTTCAGCCATTCACAGGGGAGTGAATGGTTCTGTCTCGCTGGCATTCCAGGTGCCACTGGGGTATGAAAAGAAAAAAAAAAAACTCCTGCAGCTAGCTCGGTGTCTGCCCAGCCACCCAGTTTTGTGCTTGAAACCCAGGGCCCTGCTAGTGTAGGCACCAGAGGGAATCTCCGGGTCTGCCGGTTGCAAAGACTATGGGAAAAGCACAGTATCTCAGCTGGAGTGCACCATTCCTCCAGGTACAGTCTCTCATGGCTTCCCTTGGCTAGGGGAAGGAAATCCCCCAACCCCTTTCACTTCCCAGGTTAGGCGATGCCCCACCCTGCTTCAGCTCATCCTCCGTGGGCTACACCCACTCTCCAACCAGTCCCAGTGAGATGAACCGGATACCTCAGTTGGAAATGCAGAAATCACCCACCTTCTGCATCGATCTCACTGGGAGCTGCAGACTGGAGCTGTTCCTATTCAGCCATCTTGCCAGCCCTCCCATCTATTATACCCTTATTTGTTCATATTCTTCCATGAGTTTAATAGAATCTTCCCTAATTCCTTTTTTTGGAAGGAATCAGGAAATAGGTAACTATTGATATTCATAATGGCAAAATGAGAACTGAAGGGCCAACATTAGTTAAAAAACAAAACAAAACAAAACAAAACCTTCGAATCTTGAAAACCTTCAAATGCATTTGATGCATTACATTCTTTAGAAAATATTTTTAAACAAACCCATGCACTCCATCTATGCTAACTTCTTCTTGATCTAAATGTCTTCTTAACTATGTGTCGTATTCCCTAACTAAGCCAAATAATGGAACCAGGTATCTTTTGTTCCTTACAAAAGACAATATCACCATATAGTTTCAGTTAAAAATACTTGTACAGTATTTTTCTCCCTTAGCAATAGCTGAGTTCTAAATATTTATTTAGTATGTGCTTTATGAAAGCCACTAGAGTAGTCACTTTCCTGCATGCATTTTCATTGGGTCCTCATAAACTAGTAGGTTGGTAATTATCCCTACTTTACAGAAGAGCAGACTGAGACCAGAATATTAAATAACTACCTGAAAATAACATATAGTAAGTAAATGGTGTATCAAAGCATAGTTCAAACCCATGTTTTCTAGAATCTGCCCAGGGCTCCATCTGTTCGACCATGCTACCCATATTTTGTCTTTAGGCTTATGTTACTGGGAGACAGGATACTTAATAAATGGTATTGAATAAAATTCAGATTATGCAAAGATCAGAATTCAACAGGAACTCTGAACTTGTAATAATGTATTCTCCCCTCAGCCTTGCATTATGGAACCAAATGATAAATTTTCCTAGTTTACCAATGTAACCTAGCAGAGAGGTAGTTGACAGTCATGCAGGTAAGATCTTTGTTTCATTCAGCTGTTTGTCACATTGGGTCAATAATGTGTTCTAACTATAACTGATAAAATTCATGGAGTTAAATTTTTATGTGCTATTATATGTCATCTTGGGGTAGGTTCTCTGGTGTAGTAGAAGATGACTTGAACAACATTAAAACATCAACCCGTGATGTCCAAGCTATCTTGTTGAACCTGTTTAGTGCTGACACTGTACTATTGTGTCACTAAAGTGATGTATTAATCAGACATCACTTTGAACATAGTCTATACCCTTAGGTAAAGAATTACAAGCCAACATATTTTTTTACAAAAAAAAATTTATAAAACCACATGTGTTAAGATAGCAGTCATTATCATTATTTTATAACTGATACTTGATTTGCCCTGTTAACCAAGAAGACAATAATCGCTGTCTTTGCTGATGATACAGTCTAACTACCACAAACTAGAAGCCGTGTCAGACAGTTCACATCATCTGGCTAATCAAGATCATAAAGAATAGTCCCTCATCAATTATGATAAAACCCAAACCATTGTTTTGACAAACTTTCCTTAATAATCAAATAGACAAGACTAAATTTATTAACTGATTATTTTATTCACATACTTAGGGGGCTTTTTCTACATTAAGTCAGGTAGGCTCAAAATTAAATGTTAGGTTCATTTTCTTGGCATAATAGACATGAAAACCTTTCCTTAATATACTCCAGGTTAAAATGTGTGTGTTTTGCTCTATGTTCTAGACCTCGGCCAGTAAACTATGGCCCATGGGCTGGCCACCTGTTTTTCTAAAGATTTTTCTTGGAATGGAGCCATCATACCCACTCATTTACAGATTGTGTATGGCTGCTTTCACACTCTAATGATATTGTTGAGTAGTTGTGACAGATCATGTGACTTGCAAGCTGAAAATATTAAATCTGGCACTTTTAGAAAAAAGTTTACCCATCCCATCGTAGAACAGTGTTATCCAAAAGAACTTTCTATTCTACATCTGCACTACCCAATATGGTAGACACTAGGCACATGTGGCTGTTGAGCACTTGAAAGATGTCTAATGTGACTGAGGAAATGCATTTCTAATTTTGTTTAATTTTAATTTGAATTTCAACAGTCCCATAAAGCTTGTGGCTACCACATTGCACAACACAGCTCTAGAACTTTGGGGACCTTTAGCTGAGTATTTGTCTCAGCCGTCCCTAGGACTAGCCTTCATGCACAAAAGGGCTAGCTCTTCTTCAGTGCAAAAATATGAGTAAGGCCATTTAATTTTCATAGATGAATATCAGCCTTTTTCTTGATGAATCTGGTATCCAAAGTATAGGATATTTGTTTCAAAGAGTAATGTTGTCTCTGCATGTGACAAATGAGACTGGAATGTGCTTGCATCTGGACCTTGCCAAACTGTGAGAAAAGAGAGTTGGGGACATAAGTTTTCCATAAGAAAAAAGGGGCATCCTCTTGTCCCCTCAAAAACATCTCCCAAACTGCACCTCTCACTATGACTTTCCTGCCCCTGATTTCTCAGGAACCGTTCCATCCTGCATGTCCTCCAGACCAGAAAATTTCAAAACATTGCATTTCCCCATTCCTTGGAATCGTTCTGTTTCTTCCACCCAGAAGACTCACAGATTTTCATAGTTTTCTCTATTTCCACCATCAACTTCTTTTAGAGTCATCTTATGGAAACTTCCCTTGTCCCCCAAGCTGAGTTTTGTCTGTTCCAACCCCTGTTTCACCTTTCCCCACTACTCTGAATATCCCTGAGAGTAGGGACACTGTGCTAGGATGCCCCAAAGTGGTATCTGCTGTGGGAGTTCCCCACTCCCTCCTTCTCCCATGCAGCTTCTTGATCATTTCTCCTCTTCTTGTGCTCTGTGCTCCCTACACACTACCCTGCAGGTAGGAACCAGTGCCGAGCATGGTGGCTGGCACATTGAATAATCATTTAAAGTGTTATGTCAGGCAAGGCATAGTAGGTACTGAATTTTAAATTTCTGACTCCTCGTTTCTTAGTCTTCAAATTACTCTTGTTCTCAGGCTAATCTTTAAATGCTTCTTTCAAAGTAAAGTTCTCCTAATAAGGAATCCAAACTGGTACCTGACTTTCTGAGCTCTTAGATTATCTGACCCCTCTCCCTCCATATCTATTCTATCAATCATATTTTCCACGTCACCAAACTTCAGTAAAAACATATTCAGTTTCTTCCATGTGTAATCATGGGGGATTTGGAACTAGATAGGCCTGAGCTCTTGTGTGTGCCTTCTTCCCAGAGGCAGATAAGCAAACCACTGAAATGCAATATGGCATGCACTGAATTGGGGTGTGCCTCTCTCAGCTAAGTCACAATGTGGGCAGAGCCTGGTTCTCTGCCTCCCCGAGTGCTTGTAAGAACCTCCCTGCCCTGATGTTGCCCTCTGGTGGTTCCTCATGGTAGGAAAGTGTGGACTCTGAAGTTAGACTGTTTAGATTTTATTTCCTTCAGCTCCACTAAGTAAGTTTAGGCAAGTTTTTTAACCTCTCAAAATTTCAATTTCCTTGTCTATGAAGAGGGACAATAAAAATACCTATGTCATTAGGTTGCCCTGCAAAGTACAGCAGGATAATCTGTGCAATATACTTAGTCCAGTAACTGACACATCACGACCATTGCCTGTTCTTATATCATAGTCCTTGTTCCTAAGTAGTTATTGCTGCTATCAGCATCTTTATTTTGGAGTTTTTACTTTTATTTGACAGTTAAAGGTGTTTTTTTTTTTACTTTTATTTAATAGTTAATTCACACTTCAGTTGTGGACATATCGGTTATGTTTCCTCATCAGCTTGGCTTGCCTCCCAAAAGACCCCTTAGGAGTCTAATGGCTGATTACCTGCAGAGAATCATTCAGGATGATGGTAAGAGCCCATTTGCTCATGACTGATGTCAAGACCCTCAGTCTGACTTGACTGAACAACAGTGAGGTTCATCGTAAAGGTTTACTGTCTAAGATGTTTAGGGTAGACCAGGTTCTTTCCTGGGGGTTCTCTCCTCTGGTGGAGAATCCTAAAGCATTTGCCTGTGCTTGTGTAAAAACCATTATATGCCATTGCCTGGTATAGTCCTGGATGTTCCTCATGAATCAGAACAGCAATCTCACTGAGAACAGTGGTCAGATCATTGTGTCTGGCCTTTGAATTCATGCACAGGACTTTTCTTGGTGTGGAGACCTAATTCCATTCTAAATCTTGCTGTATAACCTCTTTTCATATGTGCTTCTCATTAGAACAAAAGAGGTTCTTTCTACATTTGATTGGGTCCAGGTTATCTCACCAAGAGAAAATGTGTGTGTGTGTGTGTGTGTGTGTGTGTGTGTGGTATAGCTCAAATTCAGTCATTATGTGAACTTGATTTATACCAGATTTGTATATCTTGCTGTCAATTTTTCTATTTCTGCTTTTTCTGACAAAATATACCCAATGTTAAACAAGTTAATCAAGTACAACAAATCTAGCCACCAATTACCTGTTCGTGGCATTGCTATATGCACAGTTTCACCAGTGTCTGGCGTGGAATGGGGGATACCTGTATATTCATGTATGCCCATATAGGCCCTTCCTGTGTAGAAACAGTAGAGCAAGTTAACTTCAAGTATGTTAAAATTATATTATGCTGCTGTGTTTCCAAAGATGCTTGAGATATGGATGTTCCTCTGATCATGTCATTTATTATACAAAATGATTTCATTTTATGATGAACTTACACTCCTCTCCAGAGAATCTTTTACATCCTCTGCTTTGTTAAGAATACTCATTTCAGAAAGAATTCCCACAACATTCTATTATAGAATTTGTAGGGCCTTCTGTTGAAAGTAATCTTGAACCATGGACATAATCTTTCAGTTAACAAACCTGTTTAAAACAAAATCTTCTAAAAGTTAAAAAAAATATCAGAGCTTTCTTGGGGTAAGACACAAGTAAGGAAGTGAAAACTATTACACCATTTTAGAAGCATTGACTATATGACTTTTCTCACCCAATCTCAGATATCATTTATTATTCTCACCAGAACTATACAGCTTTATGTTTTGGGTAAATTTTATCTACTTTTTAAAACTATATAAACTTGCGCCTAAAGTTGTTCTTTTATTTAGAGAGATTACTTTTTTTTTTTTTTTTTAAGCATTCGACATTTCTGGCTTCTAGCCAGATGTCTTCCTTTAGTGATCCCTCCACTTTCTTCTCATACCTCCCTGGGAAGCAGATACACAGCTGAGGGTACCGATGTGCTAACCAATCATTAGAAGGTAGTGATAATGTGACAGAGGAAAGGCTACCTAGAAAAAGAACAATGCTTGTTAATCTAGTACATTCATGTAAAACATTTATAAAGCAATCGTTGGAGGTTGTATTAGGTATTAATGATATTTCGATAGGTGAGCAGTGTTAACTTTGTTATAAACATAAATTGAAGTCTTAATTTTGAGAAATATGTAAGTAACATCAGAGATTATGGTTGTCTTATGTCTAACACTTTTAAAAATATTCTGTAATATTTGGAGGTCACAATTCTAGTGAAAATGCAAAAGCCTGTATGGATCTGGTCATTTGGAAGGTAAAAGAAGACATGAAAGGAAAGAAGTGGTCACTTTGCCCAAGAACATCTTTAATTTCTGCATTGCTGTTTCGGTGACTCCTCTGGCCCCTACTACTGGCAGTAGAGTTTGGTCGATAATGGTATGGGGTTTCTGGACACTTTCAAAGAGAAGAAGAGGAAAAGTGCTGTTGAGTTGTCTTACTACATTTCTTTTTTATTATACTTTAAGTTTTAGGGTACATGTGCACAATGTGCAGGTTAGTTACGTATGTATACATGTGCCATGTTGGTGTGCTGCACCCATTAACTCGTCATTTAACATTAGGTATATCTCCTAATGCTATCCCTCCCCTCCCCACCCCCAACAGGCCCCGGTGTGTGATGTTCCCCTTCCTGTGTCCATGTGTTCTCATTGTTCAATTCCCACCTATGAGTGAGAAAATGTGATGTTTGGTTTTTTGTCCTTGTTATAGTTTGTTGAGAATGATGGTTTCCAGCTTCATCCATGTCCCTACAAAGGACATGAACTCATCATGTTTTATGGCTGCATAGTGTTCCATGGTGTATATGTGCCACATTTGCTTAATCCAGTCTATCATTGTTGGACATTTGGGTTGGTTTCAAGTCTTTGCTATTGTGAACAGTGCCGCAATAAACATACGTGTGCATGTGTCTTTATAGCAGCACGATTTATAATCCTTTGGGTATATACCCAGTAATGGGATGGCTGGGTCATATGGTATTTCTAGTTCTAGATCCCTGAGGAATCGCCACACTGACTTCCACAATGGTTGAACTAGTTTACAGTCCCACCAACAGTGTAAAAGTGTTCCTATTTCTCCACATCCTCTCCAGCACCTGTTTTTTCCTGACTTTTTAATGATCGCCATTCTAACTGGTGTGAGATGGTATCTCATTGTGGTTTTGATTTGCATTTCTCTGATGGCCAGTTATGATGAGCATTTTTTCATGTGTCTTTTGGCTGCATAAACATCTTCTTTTGAGAAGTGTCTGTTCATATCCTTCGCCCACTTTTTGATGGGGTTGTTTGTTTTTTTCTTGTAAATTTGTTTGAGTCCATTGTAGATTCTGGATATTAGCCCTTTGTCAGATGAGTAGATTGCAAAAATTTTCTCCCATTTTGTAGGTTGCCTGTTCACTCTGATGGTAGTTTCTTTTGCTGTGCAGAAGCTCTTTAGTTTAATTAGATCCCATTTGTCAATTTTGGCTTTTGTTGCCATTGCTTTTGGTGTTTTAGACATGAAGTCCTTGCCCATGCCTATGTCCTGAATGGTATTGCCTAGGTTTTCTTCTAGGGTTTTTATGGTTTTAGGTCTAACATTTAAGTCTTTATTCCATCTTGAATTAATTTTTGTATAAGGTGTAAGGAAGGGATCCAGTTTCAGCTTTCTACATATGTCTAGCCAGTTTTCCCAGCACCATTTATTAAATAGGGAATCCTTTCCCCATTGCTTGTTTTTGTCAGGTTTGTCAAAGATCAGATGGTTGTAGATATGCGGTGTTATTTCTGAGGGCTCTGTTCTGTTCCATTGATCTATATCTCTGTTTTGGTACCAGTACCATGCTGTTTTGGTTACTGTAGCCTTGTAGTATAGGTTGAGTCAGGTAGTGTGATGCCTCCAGCTTTGTTCTTTTGGCTTAGGATTGACTTGGCAATGAGGGCTCTTTTTTGGTTCCATATGAACTTTTAAGTAGTTTTTTCCAATTCTGTGAAGAAAGTCATTGGTAGCTTGATGGGGATGGCATTGAATATATAAATTACCTTGGGCAGTATGGCCATTTTCACGATGTTGATTCTTCCTACCCATGAGCATAGAATGTTGTTCCATTTGTTTGTTTCCTCTTTTATTTCATTGAGCAGTGGTTTGTAGTTCTCCTTGAAGAGATCTTTCACATCCCTTGTAAGTTGGATTCCTAGGTATTTTATTCTCTTTGAAGCAGTTGTGAATGGGAGTTCACTCATGATTTGGCTCTCTGTTTGTCTGTTATTGGTGTATAAGAATGCCTGTGATTTCTGCACATTGATTTTGTATCCTGAGACTTTGCTGAAGTTGCCTATCAGTTTAAGGAGATTTTGGGCTGAGACAATGGGGTTTTCTAGATATACAATCATGTCATCTGCAAACAGGGACAATTTGACTTCCTCTTTTCCTAATTGAATACCCTTTATTTCCTTCTCCTGCCTGATTGCCTTGGCCAGAACTTCCAACACTATGTTGAATAGGAGTGAGATTCAACACAGTGAATCTCACTCCTTGTGAGATTCAACACAGTGAGTCTCACTCCTTGTGAGATTCAACACAGTGAGTCTCACTCCTTGTGAGATTCAACAAGGATGAGAGAGGGCATCCTTGTCTTGTGCCAGTTTTCAAAGGGAATGCTTCCAGTTTTTGCCCATTCAGTAAGATATAGGCTGTGGGTTTGTCATAGACAGCTCTTATTATTTTCAGAGACATCCCATCAATACCTAATTTATTGAGAGTTTTTAGCATGAAGGGTTGTTGAATTTTGTCAAAGGCCTTTTCTGCATCTATTGAGATAATCATATGGTTTTTGTCGTTGGTTCTGTTTACATGCTGGATTACATTTATTGATTTGCTTATGTTGAACCAGCCTTGCATCCCAGGGATGAAGCCCACTTGATCATGTTGGATAAGCTTTTTGATGTGCTGCTGGATTTGGTTTGCCAGTATTTTATTGAGGATTTTTGCATTGATGTTCATCAGGGATATTGGTGTAAAATTCTCTTTTTTTGTTGTGTTTCTGCCAGGCTTTGGTATCAGGATGATGCTGGCCTCATAAAATGAGTTAGGGAGGATTCCCTCTTTTTCTATTGATTGGAATAGTTTCAGAAGGAATGGTACCAGCTCCTCCTTGTACCTCTGGTAGAATTCGGCTGTGAATCCATCTGGTCCTGGACTTTTTTTGGTTGGTAAGCTATTAATTATTGCCTCAATTTCACAGCCTGTTATTGGTCTATTCAGAGATTCAACTTCTGCCTGGTTTAATCTTGGGAGGGTGTATGTGTCGACGAATTTATCTATTTCTTCTAGATTTTCTAGTTTATTTGCATAGAGGTGTTTATAGTATTCTCTGATGGTAGTTTGTATTTCTGTGGGATTGCTGGTAATATCCCCTTTATCATTTTTTATTGCATCTATTCTTCTCTTTTTTCTTCTTTATTAATCTTGCTAGTGGTCTATCAGTTTTGTTGATCTTTTCAAAAAAACCAACTCCTGGATTCATTGATTTTTTGAAGGGTTTTTTGTGTCTCTATTTCTTTCAATTCTGCTCTGATCTTAGTTATTTCTTGCCTTCTGCTAGCTTTTGAATATGTTTGCTCTTGCTTCTGTAGTTCTTTGAATTGTGATGTTAAGGTGTCAATTTTAGATCTTTCCTGCTTTCTCTTGTGGGCATTTAGTGCTATAAATTTCCCTCTACACACTGCTTTGAATGTGTCCCAGAGATTCTGGTATGTTGTGTCTTTGTTCTCATTGGTTTCAAAGAACATCTTTATTTCTGCCTTCATTTTGTTATGTACCCAGTAGTCATTCGGGAGCAGGTTGTTCAGTTTCCATGTAGTTGAGCCATTTTGAGTGAGTTTCTTAATCCTGAGTTCTAGTTTGATTGCACTGTGGTCTGAGAGACAGTTTGTTATAATTTCTGTTCTTTTACATTTGCTGAGGAGTGCTTTACTTCCAACTATGTGGTCAATTTTGGAATAGGTGTGGCGTGGTGCTAAAAAGAATGTATATTCTGTTGATTTGGGGTGGAGAGTTCTGTAGATGTCTATTAGGTCTGCTTGGTGCAGAGCTGAGTTCAATTCCTGGACATCCTTGTTAACTTTCTGTCTCGTTGATCTGTCTAATGTTGACAGTGGGGTGTTAAAGTCTCCCATTATTATTGTGTGGGAGTCTAAGTCTCTTTGTAGGTCTCTAAGGACTTGCTTTATGAATCTGGGTGCTCCTGTATTGGGTGCATATATATTTAGGATAGTTAGCTCTTCTTGTTGAATTGATCCCTTTACCATTATGTAATGGCCTTCTTCGTCTCTTTTGATCTTTGTTGGTTTAAAGTCTGTTTTATCAGAGACTAGGATTGCAACCCCTGCCTTGTTTTGTTTTCCATTTGCTTGGTAGATCTTCCTCCATTCCTTTATTTTGAGCCTATGTGTGTCTCTGCACGTGAGATGGGTTTCCTGAATACAGCACACTGATGGGTCTTGACTCTTTATCCAATTTGCCAGTCTGTGTCTTTTAATTGGAGGATTTAGCCCATTTATGTTTAAGGTTAATATTGTTATGTGTGAATTTGATCCTGTCATTATGATGTTAGCTGGTTACTTTTCTCATTAGTTGATGCAGTTTCTTCCTAGCCTTGATGGTCTTTACAATTTGGCATGTTTTTGCAGTGGCTGGTACCGGTTGTTCCTTTCCATGTTTAGTGCTTCCTTCAGGAGCTGTTTTAGGGCAGGTCTAGTGGTGACAAAATCTCTCAGCATTTGCTTGTCTGTAAAGGATTTTATTTCTCCTTGACTTATGAAGCTTAGTTTGGCTGGATATGAAATTCGGGGTTGAAAATTCTTTTCTTTAAGAATGTTGAATATTGGCCCCCACTCTCTTCTGGCTTGTAGAGTTTCTGCCTAGAGATCAGCTGTTAGTCTGATGGGCCTCCCTTTGTGGGTAACCCGACCTTTCTCTCTGGCTGCCATTAACATTTTTTTCCTTCATTTCAACTTTGGTGAATCTGAAAATTATGTGTCTTGGAGTTGCTCTTCTCAAGGAATATCTTTGTGGCGTTCTCTATATTTCCTGAATTTGAATGTTGGCCTGCCTTGCTATATTGGGGAAGTTCTCCTGGATAATATCCTGCATAGTGTTTTCCAACTTGGTTCCATTCTCCCCATCACTTTCAGGTACACCAATCAGACATAGATTTGGTCTTTTCAAATAGTCCCATATTTCTTGGAGGCTTTGTTCATTCCTTTTTATTCTTTTCTCTCTAAACTTCTCTTCTTGCTTCATTTCATTCATTTGATCTTCCATCACTGATACCCTTTATTCCAGTTGATCGAATCGGCTACTGAGGCTTGCTCATTCGTCATGTAGGTCTCGTGCCTTGGTTTTCAGCTCCATCAGGTCGTTTAAGGACTTCTCTGCATTGGTTATTCTAGTTAGCCATTTGTCTAATTTTTTTTCAATGTTTTTAACTTCTTTGCCATGGGTTTGAACTTCCTCCTTTAGCTTGCAGTAGTTTGATCGTCTGAAGCCTTCTTCTCTCAACTCCTCAAAGTCATTCTCTGTCTAGCTTTGTTCGGTTGCTGGTGAGGAGCTGCGTTCCTTTGGAGGAGGAGAGGTGCTCTGATTTTTAGAGTTTGCAGTTTTTCTGCTCTGCTTTTTCCCATCTTTGTGGTTTTATCTACCTTTGGTCTTTGATTATGGTGACATACAGATGGGTTTTTGGTGTGGATGTCCTTTCTGTTTGTTAGTTTTCCTTCTAACAGTCAGGACCCTCAGGGGCAGGTCTGTTGGAGTTTGCTGGAGGTCCACTCCAGACCCTGTTTGCCTGAGTATCAGCAGTGGAGGCTGCAGAACAGCAGATATTGGTGAACAGCAATTATTGCTGCCTGATCGTTCCTCTGGAAGTTTTGTCTCAGAGGAGTACCCAGCCATGTGAGGTGTCAGTCTGCCCCTACTAGGGGTTGCCTCCCAGTTAGGCTACTCGGGGGTCAGGGACCCACTTGAGGAGGCAGTCTGTCCGTTCTCAGATCTCCAGCTGCGTGCTGGGAGAACCACTACTCTCTTCAAAGCCGTCAGACAGGGACATTTAACTCCGCAGAGGTTTCTGCTGCCTTTTGTTTGGTTGTGCCCTGCCCCCAGAGGTGGAGTCTACAGAGGCAGGCAGGCCTTCTTGAGCTGCGGTGGGCTCTACCCAGTTTGAGCTTCCTGGATGCTTTGTTTATCTACTCAAGCCTCGGCAATGGCAGGCGCCCCTCCCCCAACCTTGCTGCCGCTGTGCAGTTTGATCTCAGACTGCTGTGCTAGCAATGAGAGAGGCTCCGTGGGCGTAGGACCCTCCGAGCCAGGCGCGGGATATAATCTTCTGGTGTGCCGTTTGCTAAGACTGTTGGAAAAGCACAGTATTAGGGTGGCAGTGACCCGATTTTCCAGGTGCCATCTGTCACCCCTTTCTTTGACTAGGAAAGGGAATTCCCTGACCCCTGGCACTTCCTTGGTGAGGTGATGCCTCGCCCTGCTTCGGCTCATGCTCAGTGTGCTGCACCCACTGTCCTGCACCCACTTTCCGACACTCCCCAGTGAGATGAACGCGGTACCTCAGTTGGAAATGCAGAAATCACCCATCTTCTGCGTCGCTTATGCTGGGAGCTGTAGACTGGAGCTGTTCCTATTCGGCCATCTTGGCTCTGCCCTCTGACTTACTACATTTTTGAAGGTTACATTTCCACAGTAATTTCTAAAATCGGGACTGGAGCCAGGTGAAGGGGATGAAGAGAAATAAAGTTGGTTTGAATTTTTAGCTCATCTTCAAAGTAGTGGAAGATGGTTTAGATTTGAAGCAATGAGTCTGTGACTTTCATGAGGATCATTTCTCAGGTTACCTCCATTTCTTTTTCCTCTGAGATACCTGAAACCATCATACTTCTTGAAGTTAAAAACATCTTTACCTAACAAAATTATAACAGATTTCTTTAGCTCTCCTATCCATAAATAGAAGTTGAGATTTTTCTCCCCCTCACAAAATATATGCAAGTAAATGTAAACTTCTCAGTGAACTCTGTTGACATAAAGGTTTTGGTCATTTGGCTATTGTGTAATGTGTTTTTATTCTAACTTGTGCAGTTACTTGATTTTTAATTCATAACAACTCACTGATTATTTAAGGCAGTCTAATATGGATCTTCTAAACATAGTAAGTTCTAGACTATATCCCCAATACCTGAATTGTCTAATCTCTTTAGGGGGTTAGTTCTTTCTTGATAGAGATAGAGATAGAGAAATATATAGATATATATAGAAATATATATAGATATATAGTAATATATAGAGATACATACGTGTGTGTGTGTGTGTGTGTGTGTATATATATATATATATGGCAACGGGATCTGGCTCTGTCTCTCAGGCTGGAGTGCACTGGCATGATCATAGCTCACTGCAGCCTCGAGCTCCTGGGCTCAAGTAATTCTCCCACCTCAGCTTCCCAAGTAGCTGGGACCACAGGTATACTCACCATGCCCAGCTAGTTTTATTTTTTGTAGAGAAAGTCTTGCTGTGTTGCCGAGGCTGTTCTCAAACTCCAGGACTCAGGTGATTCTCTTGCCTTGGCTTCCCAAAGTGCTGGGATTATAAGAATGAGCCACTGAGCCCAGCTTGGACCTGTATTTTTTAACTGAAAAGTAAAAAATTGTATATTTATGGTGAACAATGTGATATTTTGATATACATATGTACATTGTAGAATAAATTTATTTAACATTTGCATTACCTCACATATTTTTTTGTGGTGAGAACACTTAAAATCTACTGTCCTAGCAATTTTCATGTATACAATATATTAT
Organism: Pongo abelii; assembly: GCF_028885655.2. Classification (NCBI taxonomy): domain Eukaryota; kingdom Metazoa; phylum Chordata; class Mammalia; order Primates; family Hominidae; genus Pongo; species Pongo abelii. The sequence goes on from NC_071998.2 coordinate 30,791,290, forward strand.
TATTAATTGTAGTCACCATGATACACAATAGCTCTCCTAATCTTATTCCTTCAGTCTAACTGAAATTTTGTGTCCTTCAACCAACATCTTCAGTGGCCCTTACCCCCAGTCTCTGGTAACCACCACTTTACTCTCTGTTTCTGTGGCTTGACTGTTTTACACTTCTCATGTGCATGAGATCGTGCAGTATGCATCTTTTTTCTCCTGGCTTACCTTACATAATATAATGTCCTCCAACTTCATTCATGTCACAAATGACAGGATTTCCTTTTTTTTAAAAGGCTGAATAGTATTGCATTGTGTATATATACAACATTTTCTTTATCCATTCATTCCCTGATGGACACCTAGGTTGATTCCATATCTTGGCTATTGTGAATAATGCAGCGAACATAAGCATATAGACATTTCTTTGATCTACTGATATAATATCCTTTGAATATGTATCAAGTAGTGGAATTGCTGGATCATATAGTAGTTCTATTTTTAACTTATTGAGAAACTGCCATACTGTTTTCCATAATGGCTATACTAATTTACATTCCCACCAACAGTGTGCAAGGATTCCCTTTTTTACACATCCTCATTAACACTTGTTATCGTTCATCTTTTTGTTAATAGCCAGTCTAACAAATGTGAGGTGAGAACTCATTGTGGTTTTAATTTCCATTATTCTGATTATTAGTGATGTTGAGCATTTTCTTCATATACCTGTTGGTCATACGTATGTCTTATTTTGTGAAATGATTTATTCAGGCCCTTCCTCTATTTTTCCAATTGTTTTCTTACTATTGAGTTGTTCACGTTCCTTATGTATTTTGAGTATCAACTCTTATCAGATGGATGGTTTGCAAATATATTCTCCCATTTTGTAGGCTGTCTCTTCACTTTGTTCATTGTTTCCTTTGCTGTGAAGAAGCTTTTTAGTTTGATGTAATCCCATTTGTCTGGTTTTTCATTGCCTGTGTTTTTAGGGTCATATCCAAAAAATCTGCTCAGACCAATGTCATGGAGTTTACCCCGGTGATTACCTTAGTACCCCTAGAACTACTTCTAGTAGTTTTACAGTTTCTAGTCTTATGTTTAAGTCTTCCATCCATTTTGAGTTGATTTTGTACGTGGTGTGAAATGGGGGGATAATTTCATTCTTCTGCATATGAATATCCAGTTTTCCTAGCACAATTTATTGAAGAAACTATTGTTTTGCCATTGTGTGTTCTTGGCATTTTGTTAAAAATTGACCACAAATGTGTAGATTTATTTCTGGACTCTATTTGTTCCATTGGTTCATATGTCTGTTTTTATGTCAGTACCATACTGCTTTGATGACTCTAGATTTGTAGTAGATGTTGAAATCAACTAGGTGCCTCCAGATTTGTTCTCTTGCTCAAGATTTCATTGGGTATTTGGGATCTTTTGTGGTTCCATACAAATGTTACGGTTGTCTTTTCTATTTCTGTGAAAAATGCCATTAGAATTTTGATAAGTATTGAATCTATGGATCACACTGGGTAGTATGGACATTTTAACAATATTAATTCTTACAGTCTGCGAATGTGGAAAATTCTTTCATTTATTTGTGTCTTTGATTTCTTTCATCCGTGTTTTATAGTTTTCATTGTGCAGATCTTTTACCTTTTGGGTTAAACTTATTCCTATTTAGTTTTTAGTAACTATTGTAAATGGAGTTTTCTTTATTTCTTTTTCAGATAGCTTGTTGTTAATAGATACACTACTGGTTTTTGTAGGTTGATTTTTGTATCTTGCAGCTTTACTGAGTTTATTTACACTAACAGGGTTTTTTGGTAGAGTCTTTAGAGTTTTCATTATATAAGATCATGTTGTCTGCAAACAGAGACAATTTAACTTCTTCCTTTCAGAACTGGATGCCTTTTCTTTCTTTCTCTTGCTTAATTGCTTTGGCTAGGACTCCCAGTATTAGGTTCAATAGAAGTAGTAAGAGCGGGCATCCTTTTCTTGTTCCTGATCTTAGAGGAAAAATTTTCAACTTTTCACCATTGAGTATAATGTTAGCTAGGGGATTGTCCTGTATGGTGTTTACTGGGTTAAGATACATTCCTTTTTATGCCAATTTTGTTGAGAATTTTTATCATGAAGAGATTTTGTTACATGGCTTTTCTACATGTATTGAGATGATCATATGGTTTTTGCACTTCTTTCTGTTAATGCCATGTGTCACATTTATTGATTTGCATATATTGACCCATCCTTGCAACCTAGGGATAAATTGCACTTAATTATGGTGAATCATCCTTTTAATGAGCTGTTGAATTTGGTTTGCTAGTTTTTTGTTGAAGATTTTTGCATCTGTGTTCACCAGGGGTATTAGCCTATAATTTTCTTTTTTTTTTTTTTTTTTTTTTTTTTCATGTCTTTTTTTTTTTTTATTCATTAAAATATCATAATATACACTTTATTTCTGAACGCTTAAATTGAAGTAGCAAAAATATTAGAGAACCAATCAAAGGTTTTCAGCAATAAAGTGGCATTATTATTATTATTATTTTTTTTTTTGCATTTCTTTTTTTTTTTTTCTTTTATTATTATTATTATTATTATTATTATACTTTAGGTTTTATGGTACATGTGCACAATGTGCAGGTAAGTTACATATGTATACATGTGCCATGCTGGTGCGCTGCACCCACCAACTCGTCATCTAGCATTAGGTATATCTCCCAATGCTATCCCTCCCCCTCCCCCCACCCCACAACAGTCCCCAGAGTGTGATGTTCCCCTTCCTGTGTCCATGTGTTCTCATTGTTCAATTCCCACCTATGAGTGAGAATATGCAGTGTTTGGTTTTTTGTTCTTGCGATAGTTTACTGAGAATGATGATTTCCAATTTCATCCATGTCCCTACAAAGGACGTGAACTCATCATTTTTTATGGCTGCATAGTTTGTAGTGTCCTTGTCTGGCTTTGGCATCATGAAATGAACTTGGAAGTTTTCCTTCCTTTTCAGTTTTTTTTTGAAAGAGTTTGAGAAGAATTGGTATTATTTCTTCCCTAAATGTTTGATAGAATTCAGCAGTGAAGCCATCAGGTGCTGGGCTTTTCTTTCATGGGAGACTGATTACTGACTCATAATCTCCTTACTGGTTATTGGTCTGCTCAGGTTTTCTATTTATTAATGATTCAGTCTTGGTAGGTGGTATGTATCTAGAAATCTGTCAATTTCTTCTAGACTATTTCTTGGCATATAGTTGTTCATATTAGTCACTTATGATTTTTCTTATTTCTATAATATTTCTATCTATTCAGATCTATTAATATTTGCTTTACGTATTTAAGATGCTCTGACATTAGGTGCATACATATTTACAGTTACTGTATCTACTTGATAAATTGCTCTTTTTATTATATAATGACCTTGTTTGTCTCGTTTCACAGTTTTTGGCATAAAATCTATTTTATATAATAGAGACACTCCTGTTCTCTTCTTGTTTCTATTTGCATGGAATACCTTTTTCTATCCTTAAACTCTTATTCTGTGTGTATCTTTAAAAGTGAAGTGAGTCTCTGTAGGCAGCATATAATTGGGTTTTATTTTTTTATTCAGCCAATCTATGTTTTTTAATTGGAGAATTTAACATTTACATTCAAGGTAATTATTGACATGTAAGGACTTACTATTGCCATTTTGTTAATTGTTTTCTCTTTGTTGTGTAGATCTTTTTCCTTTTTTCCTTAAGATGGTTTTCTCTAGTGGTATGTGCTTTGATTTCTTACTTTTTTATCTTTTGTGTATCTTGTGTAGATTTTTGCTAGTGGTTACCTGGAGGCTTATATAAAAATCTTACAGTTATAATAGATTACTTTAAGCTGATAACAACTTAGTTTTGATTGAATAAAGTAACTATTCTTCCACCCCCCACATTTTTTGATGTCATAATTTATATTTTTTATATTGCATATCCCTTAACAAATTATTGTAGCTGTTATTTGTGATAGTTTTCCATTTTAACGTTCGTTCTAAAGACAGTGATTTACACACCACAATTACAATATTATTCTGAATTTGTGTGATAACTTTTGCCAATGACTTTCATATTTTCATGCTATTAAATTAGCAGCCTTTTCATTCAGCTTGAACTCTCTTTAGCATTTCCTATAAGTCCAGATGTAGTGGTAATGAAATCCCTCAGCTTTTGTTTGGGAAAGTCTTTATTTCTTCATTTCTGAAGGACAGCCTTACCAGATACAGGATTCTTGGTTGACATTATTTTCTTTTCAGAACTTTGACTATATCATTCCACTCTCTCCTGGCCTGTAACATTTCTGCTAAGAAATTGGCTGCTAGTCTTATTGGAACTGCGTTATATATGTTAATCTTCTTTTTCCTTGCTGCTTTCAGGATCCTCTTTGTTTTTTGACAATTTGATTATAATATATCTTGCCATAAATATTATTTGGATTGAATCTGTTTGGAGACTTTTGACCTTCCTCTACCTAAATATTTATCTTTCCCCAGATTTGGAAAGTGTTATGCTATTTATTTCTTAAATAAGCTTTCTACCCCTTTCTGTCTCTTCTCCTTCTTGAACTCTTATAACTCAAACATGTGCTCTTTTGATGCTGTCTCACAAATTCCATATGCATTCTTCATTACTTTTCATCCTTCCCCCCAACCCCATGACTACATATTTGAATTCAGATTCTTCTGCTGGATCAATTCTGTTGTTGTTGTCTATCACATTTTTCATTTCATTTATTTTTCAGCTCCAGAATGTTGGGGTTTTAAAATATAATTTCAATCTGTTAAATTTGTCATTTTGATTGTTTACTGTTTCCATGATTTTATTGAATCATTTCTCTGAATACTTTCGAAGTTTGCTGAGCTTTCTTAAAACAATTCTCTTGAATTCTTTATCAGGCAGTTTGTATAGTTCTTTGGGGTTAGCTACTAGATTATTGTGCTCTTTTGGTGGTGTTGTGTCTGGGTTTTTTTTTTTTTTTTTCATGTTTCTTGTTGCTTATGTTGATACCTGTGCATTTGGGGGAATGGTCACATTTGCAAAACTCATGGGCTAGTTTCACTGTGGAAAGACCTTCCTCTCCATGGAATATAAGACCATTTGCTGACTGAGGTGCAGTAGTTCTGGCACCAGCTCTGTCAGCAGAGGTTGGTGTTGACAAAGGTGGCAGGGCTCCTCAGTGGTCAACACTGTGGATGTCCACAGTGCCAGCAAGGGTTGTTGGGGTCTTCAGAAACAATGGCTGAAGAGATCCTCCTGATCTCTTTTCTCCCACTAGGGAAGCTATAGCTGAAAGGGTATGTCTTGGCACTGGGTCTGGTTTATGGGCTGTCTTGCAGTAGTGATAGTACCAGTATTTGAGTGGTACCTGTGGAGCAGCCATGGAGCTGAGGCCTGAAGCATGAGAACATGTGGAGGGTCTGTCACTATGAGATCTGGGAATTAATGGCACTGGTTCCTGGGGCACAAGCAACCCTCCTACAGTAACAGCATGCAAGCCACAGATGCTCTGGAGCGGCTGGTAGAGACAAGAATGGGAGCACAGACACGCACAGTGTTAGAGAAGCTCCAGAGTCAGGGCAGGGCCTCATTCTCTATGGTGACTGAGCTGTTGGCTTGAGGCACAGGCACCCTGTCTGTCATGTTGGTAGCAGCTTTGGGCTACAAATGCTTGTGAAGTAGCCAGGGAACCAAGAATGGAAGCACAGGTGTGCAGAGTTAGCATGGCTCTAGGGTTAGGATGGAGCCTAGTTATCCATGTGGCTGAACTGGTGTGTAGAGTATGGACTCTAGGGCCCAGAGTACAAACTAGCTCACTAGGGCAGTCGCTACAGTGTCTGAGACAAGGGTGGGCCCAATGCAGCCACAGAGCCTGAGACTGGAGCTTGTGGGCTCTTATGAAGTGGCTGCAGCTCCAAGATTGAGGTATGTACAGGGTTAGAAGAAATGGTGGCTCCTCTCTTAAAGTGTCTCAACAGCAACCACTTCTGGGGGTAGGGGTTTTTAGGGATGTGCATTTCCTTTTCTAAGGTTCTCCAGTGGGAATGGCTATCTGATACCTCAGTGGCAGGAGATGCTGGTATCCTCTGTAAAGCAGGTCACCGGTGACCACAGCAGTTCTGCTGTGTGGCTCATACCAAGGCCTTCACCTTTCTTTGTTCCTAGACATCTCCTGGTGTATTAGGTATGCTGATCACAATCCTTTGTGTGTGGTTATTCTCCATTATTGTGCTCCACTGTATAGCTGTAGATCCTATAATGGGCCCTAGCACTCCTTCTGGGTTGTTTTGGTATGTGAATAGTTGTCTGTATTTATTTATTTATTCTTTTTTTGTGTGTGGGAAGATAAAGACTGGTATCTCCTAGTATGCCCTCTTGGTGAAGACACGCTGGACCGATATTTCAGTGGCTTTTCATTCATGTTTCCATTTAGTTAAGTGTTATGTGAGCAGCCTTTATTTTGCCCTGTGTCTTTGCTTGAATATGCTGTTGGGAATAAAGAGTAGGATGAATTCAGTTGCCTAGTTGTAATTCCTGAATACACAAGAATATGTAAAGTTTGTGCAGCATGTAGAACTACAATATGTCCTCAATGTTCTCAATAGGTTCTTGGAAACTGACTTAACTCTTGTTTCTTTATTATACTTTAAGCTCTGGGGTACATGTGCAGAATGTGCAGGTTTGTTACATAGGTATACATGTGCCATGGTGGTGTGCTGCACCCATCAACCTGCCATCTACATTAGGTACTTCTTCTAATGCTAGCCCTCCTTGAGAGGCCCCGCTGTGTGATGCCCCCCGACATCCCCCCATGTCCATGTGTTCTCACTGTTCAGCTCCCACTTATGAGTGAGGACATGTGGTGTTTGGTTTTCTGTTCTTGTGTTAGTTTGCTGAGAATGATGGTTTCCAGCTGCATCCATGTCTTTCCAAAGGACATGAACTCATCCTTTTTCATGACTGCATAGTGTTCCATGGTGTATATGTGCCACATTTTCTTTATCCAGTCAATTATTGATGAGCATTTGGGTTGGTTCCAAGTCTTTGCTATTGTGAACAGTGCTGCAATAAACATACGTGTGCATGTGTCTTTATAGTAGAATGATTTATAATCCTTTGGGTATATACCCACTAATGGGATTGCTGGGTCAAATGGTATTTCTGGTTCTAGATCCTTGAGGAATTGCCACACTGTCTCCCACAATGGCTGAACTAATTTACACTTTCAGCAGCAGTGTAAAAGCATTCCTATTTATCTACATCCTTTCCAGCATCTGTTGTTTCCTGACTTTTTAATGATCACCATTCTAACTGGCGTGAGATGGTATCTCATTGTGGTTTTGATTTGCATTTCTCTTATGACCAGTGATGATGTGCTTTTTTTTCGTGTTTGTTGGCTGCATAAATGTCTTCTTTTGAGAAGTGTCTGTTCATATCCTTTGCCCACTTTTTGATGGGGTTGTTTTTTCTTGTAAATTTGTTTACGTTCTTTGTAGATTTGGATATTAGCCCTTTGTCAGATGGATAGATTGCAAAAATTTTCTCCCATTCTGTAGGTTGTCTGTTCACACTGATGATAGTTTATTTTGCTGTGCAGAAGCTCTTTAGTTTGATTAGATCCCATTTGTCAATTTTGGCTTTTGTTGCCATTGCTTTTGGTGTTTTAGTCATGAAGTCTTTGCCCATGCCTATGTCCTGAATGGTATTGCCCAGGTTTTCTTCTAGGGCTTTTATCGTTTTAGATCTTACATTTAAGTCAAGTCTTTAATCCATCTTGAGTTAATTTTTGCATAAGGTATAAGGAAGGGATCCAGTTTTCAGCATATGGCTAGCCAGTTTTCCTAACACCATTTATTAAATAGGGAATCCTTTCCCCATTGCTTTTGTCAGGTTTGTCAAAGATCAGATGGTTGTAGATGTGTGGTGTTATTCCTGAGGCCTCTGTTCTGTTCCATTGGTCTATATATCTGTTTTGGTACCAGTACCATGCTGTTTTGGTTACTGTAGCCTTGTAGTATAGTTTGAAGTCAGGTAGCCTGATACCTCCAATTTTGTTCTTTTTGCTTAGGATTGTCTTGGCTGTGTGTGCTCTTTTTTGGTTCCATATGAAATTTAAAGTAGTTTTTTTCCAGTTCTATGAAGAAAGTCAATGGTAGCTTGATGGGGATACCATCTTGTTTCTATCAGTTACCCTATGGTAAAATTGGTTTCGCTATATAGTACTGCAGTTTCCACGAACCTATCAATGACATTGTTTGAGGACTTACTGTATTTAACATTGTAACACAATTAAAAGGAATTGCAATTCTAAGCCCTTGATTCACACTGGAACACTCCCAAAGGTGTACTGCCTGTTGCAAGAAAAAGAAATAGGCAGTAGAACACTTCTAGGAGAACTTTTCAATCTGATGAGCTTCAGATTCCGTATCTGGTGGAGTATACTCACACTACTCTATGTGCTAGGGATGGATAATTTAAAGCATTTTTCTTTAAAGTATAATAAGGACATGTGGCAATAGCTATGAGACACACTCCTGGATGAGACGTGAGTAGGCAAGACATTTATTCACTCATGATATATCAGTGCAAAGTGTGCCTACAGTATACAAGGTAAACTCACAACTCATCAAAACTAAAACTTTTTACAATGTGCAATACATGTAGGGATGGATATTAATTCAATATATAAATGTCACATGTCTCCCGAATGTCACCCAGGCTTTCTGTTATTTCTTAAAATATACAAGTCAATATTACCAGAGAAAAGAAAAGAAAATCCCATTATTTTATCTTAAACTTATGTATACTTCTCTAAAGATTCTTAGGCTTGTAAGCAATGAGATTTAAGTCTATTTTTAGATATTAGCATTCTGGACTGACTTGCAGGCTGTGGAAACACAAGACAGAGTGGTCACATGACTAAATGAAACGGGACTGGCTGCTACAGGTAAGGGATAAAATTGAGAGAGAAGAATCTGATTTACATCACTTAGATTTTTCAGTCTCTTAAATATTAACCTATGTCTTGTTAGAATTCATATAGTTCTCTCACTTAACCTGTGCTATCAGGGTCATTGTTAGGTTTATTAACAATATTTTACTTTGACACAGGAAAACATTTAATAGCATTCAATATAAAGGTAAATATCAAAATATCTAGGACAATAATGAGTTATGCATTATACTAATTGTACTCACGCCTTCCTATGAAGTCCACATTTTTAAAAAAATATATTATTGCATATGAAACCACAAACAGGCATTCTGATTTCAGCCCATTCTTAAAACAGTATATACAGTCCTATTAGAGTCAGAGCATACTATATAGATCCATGCATGGGATCTACAGTGGTGAAGGTCCCAGGTGTACAGCACATATGTACACTTCTATATCACATCTCTTGGCAGAGGCATGTTTTCTCAGCAGGTGTCAAGGGTCTCCCATGCCAGTGAAAGGGAAACAGAGGATATACAGATGTTCTGTCCTAGGCCGCTTCTTCAGCAGAACAGTCAATTCCTGCATAAGTAAACTTCTCATAAAGCGTGGTATTCACGTAGGTCTGGAAGAATGAGAATGGTTCAGAGACATAGGCTGCTTTGATTCCACCTCTGCCAGTGGCAGTTACAGCAATACCTTGGTTTTCTTAGTTTGTTGCAACTCATATACTAAGCACTTGGGGGATACTTTTCTGTCCTCAGTCCCTCTGTTGTATTTGATGACTTTCTTCCTAAAATGCATCCCCTTGCCTTCTGCAAGTAGGATTTCATACTGTATCCTCAGTTTCTGAGCTTGCCTTTCTCACAGTGTCTTATTGGTACCTCCTAATGTGTTCAGCTTCTCTAGGGTTCCTTCCTCTGTCTGAATCTCATTTTCACATCTCTCTGTGTGATCTCACCTGCATCTCTAGTTGAATTACCACTTGGGTTTTGATGACTATTTCTTTAAACTATATTTACTTTTCTTTTGACTCCCAGATCGGTACAGCCAACTTACTTCTAGAAATTTTTATGGAGTTCCTGACCCTCCTCATAGTAACCTGCAGGTGAGGCTCTGTTGTCTACTTGCTGTGTGTCCTTGGTCAAGTCACCCACTTCTGAGTCTGTTTCTTCATCTATAAAATTAAAGGGTCAGGCTATATGACTAAAATTCCTTCCAGCTCTAATAGGCTAATTCTATATGTTATTCTAGTGTGTACATGACTATATCTTGTATAGAAATCTTATCTCCCCCCAAAATTGTAACTTCTTCAAAGTCGCGGGGGTGGAGGGACATCCTTTGTTTCTATAATACTTAGGGCCATGCCAAGAAGAACTTCTTCAATTGTTTCAATGTTTTTTATGAACCACCCCGGGCACATCAGGTCTTCCAGTTAAAGATCTCCTGCCTGACTTTAATACTTACCTTTCGCTCCTCTAACATTCTGTTTAAGGACACCAATATCTGGGCAAATGATGGCCTCTCATAAGGCTTCTCCCGCCAGCATTGTCTCATTAGATCATACCTTCGAAAGCAAAGAATTAAAGGGTTAATTCTATAACTGTGCTTCAGTCCTAGGCACGGCAGGAAAAGAGAGGAGAGAATGAAGCCACCCAATGCATGGTTATGAAGCTTAACCAAAGTACAGCAACTAGGAAGTTTCTATGAGGCCTCCCAGCTTCCTAAGCCAGTCTCATTTCAACTCTCCATAGATTTAGTTCCTACCCTTGGTACTGTTTCTGCAGGACCTTGGTCTCAGCTATTACAATCATCTAGAAAGAACTGGGTATGTGTCTAGAGCAGCATTTGCCTTGGAATGCTGCATATTTCAAAATGTTAGTGTCTCTTAAAGGGCCCATGCTCAAACTTGTAAAATGCCACCCATATAAAGTCCCTTTAAGAGGCAGGACTTTTAGAAGCACTGTCATTAAAAACAAGAAAATGCCTGTTTAACGAGGTGCTATGGACTGAATGTTCATGCCAGCCAAAAATCATGTGTTGAAACCATGTGATGGTGTTTGAAGGTAGGTCCTTTGGGAGGTGATTAGGTCATGAGGGTAGAACCCTCATGAATGGGATTTGTGCCCTTACAGAAAAGGCCTCAAAGAGCTCTTTTGCCCCTAGTGCCACGTGAGGACACAGCAGAAAGATGGCCATCTATGAGCCAGGAAATGGCTCATGGCCACCAAATCTGCTAGCGCTTTGATCTTGGATTTCCCAGCCTTCAGAACTGTGAGAAATACATCTCTGTTGTTTATAAGCCACCAAGTTTATGGAATGTTGTTACAGCAGCCGGAAATGACTAAGACAACAGGTTTAACACAAAGTTTCCAACTTAATTGACCACAGAACTCCTCTCCTCTTGTATCACGTATTTATATCTTACACAACACGTGAAAACATAGTTTGGGAAACACTGACCTAAGACAGTGCTTACTCAGTTGTGCTCAGAACTACTCTGTTATTAAAATGCAGAATTCTGGAACCTGCCCTAAACTTATAGAATCAATGACTGACAGTGGGGACCAAGAGCCCACATGCTGAACAAATGACTCTGGGGAACCTTATGTGCATGGAAGGCTATCAACCATTGACTTAGGGTGTCACAGATCCCAGAACAGCTTATACTTTAACATAAGTTTCTTAAAGACTAAAAAATCTTCTCACCCCTTATGAAGTGAATCTCAAAAGGTGGAATTTTAGGGACTATGTCTAGTGATGGTCCAACTATGTCCAGGTTTTTCCAGGATGGTATGTAGGCTTCTTGCTCCAGTGAGATTAACACCCTCCTTCACTCTTAGAAGTAGCCCCATTTAGACAATAAATTATTTGCTCAACCTAGAGCCTTGCAGTCTTCAAACATGCCAGTTAGCTTCTACCCTGGCTAGTTCTTGGAATGCTGGTATCACTACAGTTCATTATTCTTACCCTTGGAATAAATCTTACTTTTGAAAGTAATCTTAGCAGAAGCAAGGTTCGAAGCAAGAAAATGTATCTTTATTTTTTTATTATACTTTCAGTTCTGGGATACATGTGGAGAACGTGCAGGTTTGTTACATATGTATACAAGTGCCATGGTGGTTTGCTGCATCCATCAACCTGTCATCTACGTTAGGTATTTCTCCTAATGCTATCCCTCCCCTAGCCCCCACCCCCCGACAGGTATGTGATGTTCCCCTCCCTGTGTCCATCTGTTCTCATCCTTAAACTCCAACTTATGAGTGAGAACATGCAATGTTTGGTCTTGTGTTCTTGGGCTACTTTCCTGAGAGTGTTGGTTTCCAGCTTCATCCATGTTCGTCCAAAGGAAAAGAACTCATCATTTCTTACGGCTGCATAGTATTCCATGGTGTATATGTGCCACATTTTCTTTATCCAGTTTATCACTGATGGGCATTTGAGTTGGTTCCAAGTCTTTACTATTGTGAACAGTGCTGCAATAAACATATGTGTGCATGTGTCTTTATAGCAGAATGATTTATAATCCTTTGGGTATATTCCCAGTAATGGGATTGCTGGTCAATTTCTAATTCTAGATCCCTGAGGAATCGCCACACTGACTTCCACAATGATTGAGCTAATTTACACTCCCACCAACAGTGTAAAAGCATTCCTATTTCTCCACATCCTCTCCAGCATCTGTCATTTCCTGACTTTTTAATGATTGCTATTCTAACTGGTGTGAAATGGCATCTCATTGTGGTTTTGATTTGCATTTCTCTAATGACCAGTGATGATGAGCTTTTTTCATATGTTTGTTGGCTGCATAAATATCTTCTTTTGAGCAGTGTCTGTCCATATCCTTTGCCCACTTTTGATGGGGTTGTTTTTTTCTTGTAAATTTGTTGAAGTGCTTTGTAGATTCTGGATATTAGCCCTTTGTCAGAAGGATAGATTGCAAAAATGTTCTCCCATGCTGTAGGTTGCCTGTTCACTCTGGTGATAGCTTATTTTGCTGTGCAGAAGCTCTTTAGTTTGATTAGATCCCATTTGTCAATTTTGGCTTTTGTTGCCATTGCTTTTGGTGTTTTAGTCATGAAGTCTTTGCCCATGCCTATGTCCTGAATGGTATTGCCCAGGTTTCCTGCTAGGGTTTTTATGGTTTTAGATTTTACATTTGTCTTTAATCCATCTCGAGTTAATTTTTTATAAGGTATAAGGAAGGGGTCCAATTTCAGTATGGCTAGCCAGTTTTCCCAACGCCATTTATTAAATAGGGAATCCTTTCCCCATTGCTTGTTTTTGTCAGGTTTGTCAAAGATCAGATGGTTGTAGATGTGTGGTGTTATTCCTGAGGCCTGTGTCCTGTTCCTTTGGTCTATATATCTATTTTGGTACCAGTACCATCCTGTTTTGGTTATTATAGGCTTGTAGTATAGTTTGAAGTCAGGTAGCTTGATGCCTCCAGTTTTGTTCTTTTTGCTTAGCATTGTCTTGGCTATGCAGGCTCTTTTTTGGTTCCATATGAAATTTAAAGCAGTTTTATCTAATTCTGTGAAGAAAGTCAATGGTAGATGGATGGGGATAACATTGGGCAGTGTGGCCCTTTTCACAATATTGATTCTTCCTATCCATGAGCATGGAATGTTTTTCATTTGTTTGTGTCCTCTCTTATTTCCTTGAGCAGTGGTTTGTAGTTCTCCTTGAAGAGGTCCTTCACATCCCTTGTAAGTTGGATTCCTAGATATTTTATTCTCTTTGTAGCAGTTGCGAATGAGAGTTCACTCATGGTTTGGCTCTCTGTTTGTCTGCTATTGGTGTATAGGAATGCTTGTGATTTTTGCACATCGATTTTGTATCCTGAGACTTTCCCGAAGTTGCTTATCAGCTTAAAGAGATTTTGGGCTGAGACAATGGGGTTTTCTAGATATACAATCACGTCATCTGCAAACACAGACAGTTTGACTCCTCTCTTCCTATTTGAATGCCCTTTCTTTCTTTCTCCTGCCTGATTGCCCTGGCCAGAACTTTCAAACCTATGTTGAATAGGAGCGGCGAGAGAGGGCATCCTTGTCTTATGCCTGTTTTCAAAGGGAATGCTTCCAGCTTTTGTCCATTCAGTGTGATACTGGCTGTGGGTTTGTCATAAATAGCTCTTAATATTTTGAGATACGTTCCATCAATACCTAGTTTACTGAGAGTGTTTAGCCTGAGGGGGTGTTGAATTTCCTTGAAGGCTTTTCTCCATCTATTGAGATAATCATGTGTTTTTTTTTTGTTTTTTTATTTATGTTTTAGGGTACATGTGCACAATGTGCAGGTTAGTTACATATGTATACATGTGCCATGCTGGTGCGCTGCACCCGCTAACTTGTCATCAAGCATTAGGTATATCTCCCAATGCTATCCCTCCCCCCACCCCACAACAGTCCCCAGAGTGTGATGTTCCCCTTCCTGTGTCCATGTGTTCTCATTGTTCAATTCCCACCTATGAGTGAGAATATGTGGTGTTTGGTTTTAATCATGTTTTTTTAATTGGTCCTGTTTAGATGATGGATTATATTTATTGATTTGCATATGTTGAACCAGCCTTGCATCCCAAGGATGAAGCAGACTTGATCATGGTGGATAAGCTTTTTGATGTGCTGCTGGATTCTGTTTCCCAGTATTTTATTGAGAATTTTCGCATCAGTGTTCATCAGGGATATTGGCCTGAAGTTTTCTTTTTTCTTGTGTCTCTGCCAGGTTTGGTGTATCAGGATGATGCTGACCTCATAAAATGAGTTAGGAAAGATCCCTCTTTTTCTATTGTTTGGAATAGTTGCAGAAGGAATGGTACCAGCTCCTCTTTGTACCTCTGGTAGAATTCGGCTGTGGATCCGTCTGGTCCTGGACTTTTTTGGTTGGTAAGCTATTAATTACTGCCTCAGTTTCAGAACTTGTTACTGGTCTATTCAGGGATTCGACTTCTTCCTGGTTTAGACATAGGAGGATGTATGTGTCCAGGAATTTACCCATTTCTTCTAGATTTTCTAGTTTATTTTCATAGAGGTGTTTATAGTATTCTCTGACGGTAGTTTGTATTTCTGTGGGATCAGTGGTGATAACCCCTTTATCATTTTTGTTGCATCTATTTGATTGTTCTCTCTTTTCTTCATTAGTCTGGCTAGTGGTCTATTTTGTTGATCTTTTCAAAAAACTAGCTCCTGGATTCATATTTTTTTTTGAAGGGTTTTTGTGTGTCCCTGTCTCCTTCAGTGCTGCTCTGATCTTAGTTATTTCTTGCCTTGTGCTAGTTTTTGAATTTGTTTGCTGTTGCTTCTCTAGTTCTTTTAATTGTGATGTTAGGGTATCAATTTTAGATCTTTCCTGCTTTCTCCTGTGGGCATTTAGAGCTATAAATTTCCCTCTGCACACTGCTTTAAATGTGTCCCAGAGATTCTGGTATGTTGTGTCTTTGTTCTCACTGGTTTCAGAGAACATCTTTATGTCTGCCTTTATTTCGTTATTTACCCAGTAGTCATTCAGGAGCAGGTTGTTCAGTTTCCATGTAGTTGTGTGGTTTTGAGTGAGTTTCTTAATCCTGAGTTCTAATTTGATTGTACTGTGGTCTAAGAAACTGTTTGTTATGATTTCCGTTCTTTCGCATTTGCTTAGGAATGTTTTACTTCCAGTTATGTGGTCAACTTTAAGTGTGATGAGGTGCTGAGAAGAATGTACATTCTGTTGATTTGGAGTGGAGAGTTCTGTAGATGTCTATTAGGTCTACTTGGTCCAGAGCTGAATTCAAGTCCTGAATATCCTTGTTAATCTTCTGTCTCGTTGATCCATCTAATGTTGATAGTGGGGTGTTAGACTCCCACACAATAATAGTGGGAGACTTTAAGTCTCTTTGTAGGCCTCTAAGAACTTGCTTTAAGAATCTGGGTGCTCCTGTATTGGATGCGTATATATTTAAGATAGTTAGCTGTTCTTGGTGCATTGATCCCTTTACCATTATGTAATGCCCTTCTTTGTCTCTTTTGATCTTTGTTGGTTTAAAGTCTGTTTTATCAGAGACCAGGATTGCAACCCCTGCTTTTTTTTATTGCTTTCCATTTGCTTGGTAAATATGCCTCCGTCCCTTTATTTTGAGCCTAGGTGTGTCTTTGCACGTTAGATGGGTCTCCTGAATACAGCACACCAATGGATCTTAATATTATAATGTGTGAATTTGATCCTGTCATTATGCTGCACTAACTGGTTATTTTTCCCATTAGTTGATGCAGTTTCTTCGTAGTGTCGATGGTCTTTAGATTTTGGTATGTTCTTGCGGTGGCTGGTACCGGGTTTTCCTTTCCATGTTTAGTGCTTCCTTCAGGAGCTCTTGTAAGGTATGCCTGGTGGTGACAAAATATGTCAGCATTTGCTTGTCTGCAAAGGATTTATTTCTCCTTCAGTTATGTAGCTTAGTTTTGGTTGGATATGAAATTCTGGGTTGAAAATTCTTCTCTTAAGAATGTTGAATACTGGCCCCCACTCTCTTCTGGCTCGTAGGGTTTCTACAGAGAGGTCTACTGTTAGTCTGTTTGGCTTCCCCTTGTGGGTAACCTGACCTGTCTCTCTGGCTGCCCTTAACATTTTTTCTTCCATTTCAACCTTGGTGAATCTAACAATTTATGTGTCTTGGGGTTGCTCTTGTCAAGGAGTATCTTTGTGGTGGTCTCTGTATTTCCTGAGTCTGAATGTTGGCCTGTCTTGCTAGGTTGGGGAAGTTCTCCTGGGTAATATCCTGAAGAGTGTTTTCCAACTTGGTTCCATTCTCCCTGTCACTTTCAGGTTTGGTCTTTTCACATAGTCTCATATTTCTTGGAGGCTTTGTTCATTCCTTTTCATTCTTTTTTCTCTAATCTTGTCTTCATGCTTTAAGTTTATCTTCAATATCTGATATCCTTTCTTCCACTTGATCCATTCAGCTATTGATACTTGTGTATGCTTCATGAAGTATTCGTGCTGTGATTTTTAGCTCCATCAGGTCATTTATGTTCTTCTCTAAACTGGTTATTCTAGTTGCAATTCGTCTAACCTTTTTTCAAGGTTCTTAGCTTCCTTGCATTGGGTTAGAACATGCTCCTTTAGCTTGAAGGAGTTTGTTATTACCCACCTTCTGAAGCCTACTTCTGTCAGTTTGTCAAACTCATTCGTCCAGTTTTGTTCCCTTGCTGGCAAGGAGTTGTGATCCTTTGGAGGAGGAGAGGCATTCTGGTTTTTGGAATTTTCAGCATTTTTGCACTGGTTTCTCTCCATCTTCGTGGATTTATCTACCTTCAGATGGGGTTTTGGTGTGGAGGTCCTTTTTGTTGAAGTTGATACTATTCCTTTTGGTTTGTTACTTTTCCTTCTAATAGTCAGGCCCCTGTGCTGAAGGTCTGCTGGAGTTGGCTAGAGGTCCACTCCAGACCCTGTCTGCCTGGATATCACTAGCAGAGGCTGCAGAATAGCAAAGATTGCTGCCTGGGTTCGTGCCAGAGGCGCACCTGCCAGATGCCAGCCCGAGCTGTCCTGTATGAGGTGTCTTGTCGACCCCTACTGGGAGATGCCTCCCTGGGAGCACAGGGGTCGGGTCAGGGACCCACTTGAGGAGGCAGTCTGTCCCTTAGCAGAGCTCAAGTGCTGTGCTGGGAGATCCACTGCTCTCTTCAGAGCTGGCAGGCAGAAACATTTAAGTCTGCTGAAGCTACACCAACAGCCACCCCTACCCCTAGGTACTTTGTCCCACGGAGATGGGAGTTTTATCTATAAGCCCTGACTGGGGCTGTTGCCTTTCTTTCAGAGATGCCCTGCCCAGATAGGAAGAATCTAGAGAGGCAGTCTGGCTACAGTGGCTTTGAGGAGCGGCGGTGGGCTCTACCCAGTTCGAACTTCCCTTTGACTTTGTTTACAATGTGAGGGGAAAACCGCCTACTCAAGCCTCAGTAATGGCAGATGCCTCTCCCCTCACCAAGCTGGAGCGTCCTCCCCCAGGTCAACTTCATACTGCTGTGCTTGCAGTGAGAATTTCAAGCCAGTGGATCTTAGCTTGATGGGCTCCACTGAGCTAGACCACTTGGCTCCCTGCCTTCAGCCCCTTTTCCAGGGGAGTGAATAGTTCTTACTCGCTGGTGTTCCAGGTGCCACTGGGGTATGAAAAGAAACTCCTGCAGCTAGCTTGGTGTCTGCCCAAATGGCCACCCAGTTTGGTGCTTGCAACCCACGGCCCTGTTGGCATAGGCACCAGAGGGAATCTCCTGGTCTGCAGGTTGCAAAGACTGTGGGAAAAGCTTAGTATGTGGGCGGGAATGCACCATTCCTCATGGTTAGTTACATATGTATATCTAGGAAGGGAGTTCCTTGACCCCTTGCGCTTCCCAGGTGAGGCTTCAGCTCACCCTCCATGGGCTGCACCCACTGTCTCACCAGTCTCTATGAGATGAGCCGGGTACCTCAGTTGGAAATGCAGAAATCACTTGCCTTCTGCATTGATCTCGCTGGGAGTTGCACACTGGAGCTGTTCCTATTCAGCCATCTTGCCAGCCCGAAAATGTATCCTTCTTAATGAACAGCTTTGAAATCTTTATCCCCAGGGATAGTGTTGTATGTTTAACGAAAAACTTCATGAATTTGTTTCAGAGCTTTTCTGCATTTGCTGCCCTTCCTCATTTCAACCTTCCCAAGAGTCATTAAATTCCCCTAAATTTCTATGCCTGTAAAGCTAATACTCCTTGTGTATTACATAACAGTATTAGTATTAGGAACCCCTCCCCTTTTATTCACCTATTTGGGATCTCTGTGTGTAGGTGTTTGTGTATATGTATATACCGGCTGACTTTGCTAGACCCAGCTGGCCCCAGAAACACACAGGGGGAAGGTAAGACAAAATAGCCCCAGGATGAGGCATGACTTACACCTCATCATCGCAGTTCAGGGGCTTCTCCAGTCTGTAGCCCTGGGGCAGCTTCTCGTAGAGTTCTGCACAAGTCATCCCGCAGTAGGGTGTGCCTCCTGGAAGACAAACAGTGCCACTCTAAGTCCTCTCTGGCATGAAAAGCAATGCTTCCTGTCCAGGGTTTCTAAATATAAGGGGCCAGGAGGAAGACATGGTATGTCAAGAGATGGGGGTGAGCATCCTGCATGCCTCCCTTGGCAAATTCACTGCCCAAATTCACTATAGACTATGCCAAAGCATGATCATTGCTTCAGGGGAAGGAACCACCACAGGTTTCCTTAGTGCCTGTTCTGAGTCTCCCCACACAAAGCACATCTATTATACCAATAAGATTAACCTTTTTTTCTGATTGGAAGTCCATAGTTTTATAACTCATATTTTATCAATTGTAGTTATGGCCAGTTTTAATTATAAAAGCAATGCATGTTTATTGCAGAACAGTTTTTTAAATTTTAAGTTCTGAGATACATGTGCCATGGTGGTTTGCTGCACCTATCGACCCATCATCTAGGTTTTAAGCCCCACATACATTAGGTATTTGTCCTAATGCTCTCCCTCCCCTTAGTCCCCTACCCTCTGACAGGCCCCAGTGTGTGATGTTATCCTCCCTGGGTCCATGTGTTCCCATTGTTCAACCCCCACTTATGAGTGACAACATGTGGTGTTTGGTTTTCTATTCCTGTGTTAGTTTGCTGAGGATGATGGTTTCTAGCTTCATCCATGGTCCTGCAAAGGACATGAACTCATTCTTTTTTATGGCTGCATAGTATTCCATGGTGTATATGTGCCACATTAAAAAGCATGAAGAATAAATGTTATTACCTTTCTGTGTAGTGCCTTCCAGTTTTTTAAAATATGCAATATTGATAAAACTAGGATCAGGGTATACATGAAACTGTTACATATTTTCACATGCTATTAAATGGCTTTCAAAAATGTGACTTTTAATAGCTACATAATCTAAGAGTTTTAGAAGTTAACTTGGCAACTTGTACAAGCAGAGCCAATTAATATATAATGAAGTTCATGGCCTCCAGGTCATTAGTGTTAAATATGACATGAGGTATAGGGCTTTTAAAAAGAAAAATACGGGAATAAATACGCCATGTTTCTATTTCCAAGTCACATCTGGTAGAACCACATACAAATGGTGTCCTGTGGAATTATGCAGCAAGGGAGTGCTAGAGGGGTCCACTTCCTTTGCCTAGAGTCTCACCTGGTAGATAAACATACATACTCACCTAAGCTAACAATCTCCCATAGTAACACACCATAGGACCATCTGCAGGAGGGACAAGTGTGAAACCAACAATAAGCAAACAGAATCACCACTCATTTTCCTGCCCCAAAAGCCAGGGAGACCCACCCTTTCTGAGAAAAGGAGATGTTAAATGTCTACATCCTAGGATAGGCCCTTGCACACAGTGTAGGTTTCTCTCCTCTTAGCTCAATGGAAGGGTTACAACAAAGAAACAGTGTTCACTTTGCCAGTGCCCCCAAATCACTTTAACTAGAGACTACAAGGTGGTACTGTCCAAAACAGATGAAATTTGTTTTGGAGCTTGACAGATCTGAGTTAAATCCAATCTCTGCCACCCAATACTTATGTGACTGGGAAAAAGTTGCTGAACCTCTTGGGACCTCTTAGTGTATATTCTTCCAAAAGTGGGGACAATAATCCCTGCCTCAAAATTATGCAGAGAAACATAAAAAGCACCTTGCACACAGTGAGGACACAGCAATTGCCCGCCCCCTCCTCATGCCCAGACATCAGTGAAACCCCTTGGACAAGTCACCACCACCCTCGGGGCCTTGGTTTTTCCTCCTGCAAATGGGGTACAAGGCAAGATGACCTAAATCTCAAGCCAATCCTTCCTTCCACCGCCAACCTCTGATGCATCACTGCAGGCTGCAAGCAGAGATGACCCCCACTGTCTGGCCTTATTTTGTGCCCAGCAGCTATTCTGGGTTGCTTCCTCTGATCTAGGTCTGGGAGATGAGCCACAGGAAGGCCGGTATGTCCCTTCTTCCTGTTGAGTCCGAGAATTCGCAACTTGAAGCACATGCAGAATACACAACTTCAGTAGGCAGAGGGAAACCCAAAACCTGCCACAAGTGATTCTGCACTCTGGAAACTGTCTACTCTGAGGCTTTATTCTGTTAATTTATTTCCTGACCTTTTTGGTTACCTTTGTTCCTGAGAGGTACAGGACATTCCTGTATCGTTTTAAAACCTCTGTCAAATGTATACGTTTCTGGGAGGGAAAAAAAAATCCCTTGGCAATAAGAAGCTTACTCACACATCACTGTTGGTTGTGTACACACTGTAATTCAGTGACTCGATGGCCATCCAGCGCACTGGGAGCCTTCCCTGGAGAGAACAAAGTGAGATGTCACTTAACTGGGACAGGGTCTTTAAGAGGCTCTCAGCCTGCCTGAGCTGTGGCTCCACAAATGATTTCTGGGTAGACTCAGAAATCATTGCTTTGTGTATGTCCCAGCTACATGTGTTTTCAAATTGCAAAACATGCAAATAGTGTAAGTCCTATTTATCTTCGGGGTCCAGCAGTGTTATATGAATTGAAGTGTGAGTGTGCACGCATAGTAGTCAGTCATTCCTTATTCACCTTATAGCCCTGAGAGGTACTCCGAGGTTTGAAAGGGGAGACAGGCATAAACACTGAGTGAGAATTTAACTGAGTGAGAATTTAACTGTATTAATAATATGGAAAAGGGAAGTGGAGACACTGGGGTAGGGTGAAGAGACTGACTATGCCTGGAGATGATTGAGGGAGATTCTCCAGAGGATGGGATATCCCAGCATGGTTCTATAAGATGTTTAGGTGTCATTAGGTGGGTGGGAGAGGAAAGAGCATCTCTGGACAATGGGAACAATGTGCATGTATAACAGTAGAGATTGAGATGATTTGTAGCTAGTGTAGTTTATGTTGGGTTTGGAGACATACTGATCCTTTCGATGCCTGGTTCTGACTGCCTCCAGGCTGTCCCCATATCTTATTCCTTATATCTTATATATCCCTTATATCTTATATATGTCCTTATATGTCCTTATATATATGTCCTTATATGTCCACATATATATATATATCCTTATATGTCCATATATATATGTCCTTATATATGTCCATATATATATATATGTCCTTATATATATGTCCATATATATATATATGTCCTTATATATATGTCCATATATATATATATGTCCTTATATCTTATATATGTCCCTTATATCTTATATGTCCCCATATCTTATTCCCCATATCTTATTCCTAGTTTCCTCAAAGTCTCTATGATTTGGGGCTCCCTTCCTATCTACTCATTCAAGAATCATAGGGTTGGTCATCGAGAGGTTGATCCCTCCCTCCCAGAGATTTGTCCAAACTTTCATAGTGGCATCTCCACCTACATTAGCCAGTGGGTGGAACAAAACCAGGAGCACTTGAGGGACCTTTCTCAGCTCTCCAGAGCAGGTGTTCTCTTAGGTCGAGCATTTATGAGACCAGCCCTGCCCTAGATCCCAAGGACGATTCCTGAATGTGCAATTGTCTCCCAGTTCTTTGTGGAGTGGCAATATTCTGATGCATATATTTCTAAGCATAAATTCCAAATGGTAATTTTGTACTTTTAGGTTCAAGTATGGAAGTATTTTTTCTCACATCTACGTATTAATTGTCCTCCTCCACATCCACACCTCCTCCCTTCACTCTCTGTCCACACCACCCCATCTCCCAGCTGTTATTCTAACTCTCTCTACAGTGTTATCTGTTTTCTTTTTGCCCTCATTCACTCCCAGCCTGCTGGCTTCCAACCTCACACCTCCTAATTGCTAAGTTCCTTGTGCACTTTTTCATTTATTTTTTTTATTTGACTTCTTTTGGATCTCCTCACTTCTGTCTACTACATCACCTCGGTTCAGTCCACCATCATACCACACCTGATGACAACAATCTCTCCTGGTCTGTCTGCCTAACTGATCTCCCTCCCTAATTGTCTGTTCTCCACACTGTAGTCAGGATGATCATGCTAAATGGCAAATTTGACCATGTAGTTCTATTCCTTAAAATTCTTTCATGTCCCTATGGTTCCAAGATCCCAAATCCTTAGCTGGAATTCAAGGCCCTTCAGGACTTTATCCTTGCTTCCTCTTCCAACCCTGAATTTTAACTCTCCCATCCTCTCTGCAATACACCCCCAGCCATAGTGAATTACTTAAAGATCTCCTAAAGGTTTCATGCTTTCCTTTTCCTCTAGGGGTTCTGTATGTACTATGTCCTCCAGCTCATCCAACTTATTCTCACACCTCCAATGCCTATCTAACATTTACTATGAAACTCAGGATTTGACCTCCTCCAGGAAGTCCTCCTTAACTTCTTTTCGGCTTGGTTCAGTGTACCTTCTTTGTGTTCCCGTAGCACCTGTGCTTTCCTTGCTCTTTGCATTTATCAACTGTTACAATCCTGAGTCATATGTCTATGAGCTCTTTGAAGGTGGAGACTGTGTCTGACTTATGTTACCCCAAAATCTAGCACAAGCATGAAACATTGTACTAACAAATCCATGACAAGGGGATGGATATATTAATCTATGATAGTAAAACCCCAAGTTGCTTAGTATAGTAGTTTGCAGTAATACTTCCAGTATTAAAATAACCCCGGTTAACTTAAAAAAAAAAACAAACCCTAATGCAGGGTTCTCACCCTAGACTAATTGAATCAGAATATCCACAGGATAGGACTCAATCATCTGGGGATCTTTAAAAAACGCAGATGCTTTGAGGTACAATGAGAATTGAAAATCTGATTTTAAAATTGGCTGCCAGAGAAGGTAGCTACTGTGTTCTCTAGGAGTGTCTTGCCACACTGCACCTTTCTTGCAGGGAACTTGCTCCTCTCCAATCCTCCTTTCTTCCCCGCTCCCTCAACCTGGCCCTTGCCTCCCCAGCCCCAAGGTGCTAAAGAACACCTTTACCCTGTTTAGTCTGTTATAAGATAGAGTTGAGACCTGATAGGTGCTCTCCCCCTGTAAATAACCCCAATATTGCAGAAATCACTGCCCTTTATGAAATGCCAAGCAAACCAGTGCTCGTCTTGGGAAGCTGAGGAGAGCATCCAAATAGAATGGGCAGATTGTGGAGTTATCCTGTGTTATCCCTCCACCTTCTCACCCAGGGTACCCACGTCCCCCAGGTGCTGGAGTAAAGCAGGGAAAAGGATTTCGGGAAGGAGATTTGAGGACATCAGGTCATCAGGGAGGAGATGGGAGAGTTGGAGTAGGTAGGTGAGTGATGGATTCTGCTTCTTTAAGAAAACAAACCCAGCCCTGCTCCAGAGAAGCATCTGCTTTGAGTGTGTCTGAAAAGGTTAGGGAGAAAAGCATCGCCTGGAAGCCAGCCCTCAGGGAGGCACACATGGCTTCTGAAAGTGTTGATGTTGATAAGCATGCAGGGCCCTCGAAGAGACAAAGGGACCCCGCTTCACACCCTCATCAGAAAGGAGAGTGGAAAGATCCAAAATGATTACGTTCACTGTGGTTGTAGCTATGTGAAAGGATGTATGCTGTGGAAGGCAATAAGCCAAAATGAAAAAAATATATATGCCAAGGTGGTGAATTATGGGTGATTTCCTTTCAAAGTGTTCTTGAGTATTGTTTTACTTTATCTTCTCAGTAACTAAAATAAGTATGATGGGAACAAAAGGAAGCCTGGAATTGAGAATAAATGCAGGAATCTGAGCCTTGCTAAGAGACAATTTGGTGTGCCCACAAAAACAAAAAGATTGTCTATATCTCATGACAACTGGAGCCATCCCAGGGAAGCTGGGACCAAGTAATGTTCATCAGACCTAAAAAAGGGAGAGCCATCCACCAGAGTAGATCTGCCAGACACATGGAAAGGCTGCAGGGCTTGTCATCCCTAAGGCCCCTGCATTCTGCCCACCCAAGGAAAAGAGAGGATGGTGATATTTCATCCACACAGCTGTAACATGCAGGGATGTGGTACTTCTAGGACTATGTGATTCTAGACTGGGCACCAAAAGCAGAATGAGTATCTCTCTTCCTCTAAGACTGTATGGTTAGGTTCTCCTGCAATCTTGTACTTGAAGATAAAATATTACTGTTTTGGAGAGTGGATTTTATTTGGGTTTGAATAGTGACCATTGAGGTTTCAGTGAAGAGAGAAATCTTAGATGAGCCTGTAGAAGTTATGAATTTCTCTATAGAGCCTCCTGGTGATTTAGAAACCATTTAGTTTGTTTTCTTGACTTGTGGAAAATATGTTAATATTTTTCCTTGCTGTGTCAGCTGTGCATGAAAGGGGATTGTGCAAGCTCCTCAGAGGTTTCTGAGTGAGATGCCTTGGGGTCTGGACTGGATAGAACCAAGACCCCAAACCACTAGGTTTGAAGGTTCAATCACTTGGTCACACATGACAGTGACTTCTTCATTAGTAATGCAGATACTGCAATCATGTTAGGAACCAACATTTAGAAAGAATGTTTCCCAGGGCACACAGTATCTACTGGGACACATAGTCAGATGCTTCAGTCACCACAGAGCACTGACAGTCTCAGAAGCAACATCAGGAGATGGGGGAGTACCTCGGAAAGGACGCGATCAGTGTCCGTGTCCGTGTCCTGCACTTACCATTGTCTTTTTCACATACACCTCTTGACCTCGGGACAATCCAAAATCTGCTATTTTTGCCACATAGTTTTCACCAACTAAAATGTTTCTGGCAGCCAGATCCCTGTGGATAAACTGAAATTTTTGAAAACATTATGTATTTTCAGCCTAATGAAAGCCCCAGGGCTGAAAAGTTTGGGGAATAGGAAAGAAAACCATAGTATACAAAAGGATTTTAAAAAGTCACAATCCAGTTCCCTTAAAGTTCCCCTCCAAAATTCCCTGGTAATGGATTCTGCCAAATGACACACCACATCTTGGCAGAAGAATTTCAGAAAACGAACAAATAAAAAACACAGGCTGTTAAATCCTCCAGCTGTAATGTAGGGTGTCTCTGTTATTACACATTATTTAGAGGCAAACTAGGCTAAGAGAGCTTAAGGTACCTCGCTACATACTATGAAAATTATAAAATTTTCATAATATGAAATCAGATAGAAGAAAATTATAAATTTTTCATAATTATGAAAATTGCTAGATAAACATATTGTCAGTATTAATTTTTATTTAAATAGATGGACTATTCACAAAGAGATTAAAATGAGGGAGATTTTAAGAAGGAGTTAAAGAAGAGAGGTTGACAGACCCTACAAACGTATTGAAACAGACTTTAGAGGGAACTCCACAGGAAAGATATCCAAAGCGAAGTCCTCCAGACAAACCTGTTTTTGGCTCAAGTAGTCCATGCCCCGGGCCACGTCGGCAGCGAAGTGGAGGAGCTGCTGGGAGGACAGTGTGGACGCAGTGCTATTGGCAATGGCAAATGCTGGGTCCGTCTCCAGCACACGGCTCTTGCGCAGAAAGTCCAGAAGGTTTCCATGGGGCGCGTACTCAATGGCCAGGTACAAGTAGCCTGTAGGGAAGGAAGAGAGCATCGACTCATCAGTGGCCCTGAACAGCTGTGACATTTAAGAGATGTGCTGTGGAAATTGCCTATAAACTCCATTTTGTCTAAAAAACACATCTAGCAGCACCACCCAGGGAGCACTGGGGATAGGAGGAAGACAGGTGACAGACACCCTCCTACAATACTCAAAAGGGGCCAGGCTGGAATGCTTGGTTTTGCTCCTTCCCACCCCCTCGCCATTCCTACCAAATGTGCACTCACACAGAGGGCTTCCTGAAATGCTTTTACCCACTCAGTAATAACAGTAGAGTGAGTCAAAACACGCTTTTCCAGATCTCAGACACGTTCTTCACATCACCTTTTCATTTGCATTCCATTTTGATCAAGGAGCTTAGTAATACGAGCCAGGCATGTTATTCTAGTCTGCCTCTAGCTATTCCTGAGGTTGTTATTATTTTTCAACAATTAAATATCCATATGGAAGGAGCCACAACAGGTAACTTTCTCTCCTGCCTTCTATTCCTCCTCAAAATCCATACTAAGTCACCATATTGCTGATTGGGTCTCTGGCCACCAGAGGTTAGTTTCAAAGATTGCATTTTGCTTCAAGAAACCAGAAAACTCAAGCTTTTAGGAAAAAATAAAACAAGAGTTCCTAGAAAAACTTGTGGTTCATTGTCACTTTTTTGTTCCAAATCATTTCTCTTTTTTTTTTTTTTTAATAAAACGTTATTTGTCCAGTTTTGTTACTTTTGTTTTCTTGGAATTTTTAAAAAATAAATTATCCCGTTGCAAAAATTTTTTTACAGGGCATTTACTTGCTAAAAACATTGACATTTATACCTAGTAAAATGTAAAGTTATTTTACTGTTTTTTTTTTAAAACAACAATTTTTTGGGCAAACCATGTTTTTAAAATGATGTATGAATTAGAACTTGAAGCCCAGTTCAGTGGCTCACACTTGTAATCCTGGCACTCTGGGAGGCCAAGGCAGACGGATTGCTTGAGCCCAGGAGTTTGAGACCAGCTTAGGTAGTATATTGAGACCTAAGCTCTACAAAAAATAAAAATAAAATAAAAATCAGCCAAGCATGGTGGTGCATCCCTGTAGTCCCAACTGCTTGGGAGTACTTAGGCTGAAGTGGGAAGACTGCTTGAGCCCAGGGATGGGGAGGTTGCAGTGGGCTGACATCGTGCTACTGCACTCTAGACTGGGCAATAGAGTGAGACCCTATCTCAAAAAAAAAAAAAAAAAAAAAAAAAAAAAAGAAAGCTTGAAAGATCTTCTAAGAAATTGAAATTCTAGCAAAAAAAGAAAACTAATATTGAAACCTATTGCACTATAATGAAAGTTAGACCTAAATTATGGTATACATGTGCTTTCTCACATCTTTACTGAATTATTTTAAAATAATTTAAATATGTATTTATTAATAAAGATAAATAAAGGTAAATAATTTACCTTAAATACATATATACACATATATTCATATATATACACATATATATTCATATATGTATCCTCATATATATACACATATATTCATATATACACATATATATTCATATATATATACACATACATATATTCATATATATACATTCATATATATATATATATTTTTTTTTAAACCGAGTCTCTCTCTATCGCCCGGACTGAAGTACAGTGGTGCAATCTCGGCTCACTGCAACCTCCGCCTCCCAGGTTCAAGCAATTCTCCTGCCTCAGCCTCCCAAGTAGCTGGGACTACAGGCGTGCGCCACTACGCCCAGTTAATTTTTGTATTTTTAGTAGAGACAGGGTTTCACCATGTTGGTTGGCCAGGATGGTCTCAACATCTTGACCTTGTGATCTGCCTGCCTCGGCCTCCCAAAGTGCTGGGATTTTAGGCGTGAGCCACCATGCCCGGCCTTTCTTAAAATTTTAAGAGCCAACTATGTGCTAATATGATGACAAAGCAAAATTTGAAGGGATATATTTTTGTTGTTGCAGTTTTTTTTCCCACCAAGGAAGCCGCATTAATATCGTGGTTTATTCTCTCCCAGAAGACCAACTGCAACCAGATGAAGTAAAAGTAACCTCAAGATTTTATTGTCCTCAGAATAAAACAAAAGATAGAACTTAGAACTGGATCAACGGGCCATTTCTCTTCTTATCTCCTCCTAGTGCAAAGTGCCTGGATCCCTTAAGAGCCAGCATTCTCTTAGATCTGCAGTGGGGTCAACACTAAAGCCTCAGCACAGTCTTCTTTGTAGTTTTAGCCTTTTTCCAGAAAACGGGTTTAGTCTGTCCACCACGGCCATTTGGCTTCCTGTCATAACACCACTTTCCCTGGGCATCCAGAGAATCCTTGCCCTTTTGTACGGTGTCATTTGTAGGGTTTGTACAGAAAGTCAGGTGGGTTTTAAGAACGCTCACCATGTTTGTGGGAGTGCTATCGGCAAGGACAGCAGGGTGTGTGTGTGTGTGGTATGTGTGTGTGTGTAACTTTCATTTGTACTCCTGTGCCATGCTGATTACTGTTTTCAGGAAGTAGCTCAAAAAATAAATGTCATTACTTCATTATTTAACCTAAGGGACATGATCTGGCTTTCAGAATTATACCCTTATTGGATCATAGAATGATAAATTGTTTGAAGCACCAGTATTTTTAGTTTAATAAATTGAGGAAATGGAAGTAGTCTCTTTTCTATTGTTGGTGTTTGTGCTGCAAAGTCAACAAGAGGCTGTCAAGTTTGTAAATAATTACTGCATGGAGCTTTTTGTGGGAGCAAACTTTTCCATGAGAAATGAAGTTTAAGCAGAGATTCAGAACTACAAGGCCACGCAGCATGCAGAGGTAAACCCATAGAAGATTTTTGTTGTTACCTACTCACTCACCAGTAATTACATGCATTACAATAGAAAGTACTCAACAAACATTTGAATTAATAACATAAATTTAACTTTAAATGCATGTGCAACACAGGATAGTTGTAAAGCTCCATTGTAATTGTACATGAAAGCATTCTGGATAAAAACAAAGCACTATCGCATGAAAGCTTCTTATAATTATTTTTAAAATCGAACCATTATTAGTTTTCATATTACAGTAGATTACTGGCATTCATGGCTTTTAACGTTCAGAATACCAATTCCCTGGGTTTCCAGGAAAAATGTAAAGGTAGGCAATTAAGAAGCTGATGGTGGGGGCTCCCCTACTATAATAGTAGTGGTAGTGAAGAAAACCTCTGCATGGCCAAGGATGGGGCAGGTAGGAGCCACGAATACCTTTGGGCAGTAATGGCTGAACCACATCAGAGGTTAAATAGTCCAGCCTCGGCACCTCCCTCCAAAAACAAGGCAAACCACAGCACAATCTATAAATGGGACTAGACAGACATTCAGATAGAAGATGCAACTTTAAAAAAAAAAAAAAGGCAACATTCTTAAGATCACTATCTTTCCTTATATCCATATGGAATTTGTCTGTTTTATAAAAACTCTGGCAGGAAGGACAGGAAAAGAGCATCTTACCTCGATGTTCACATGCTCCTAAGAGGTTGATGATGTTTGGATGGTGTCCAAGTTTACAAAGAACTTCCAGTTCTCCTGCAAAATCCCTGTGATCATCTTTGGAGGCATATTCTGGAAAGAAAGTCAAGGGTTGTGATTCTTCTTTGTTACACCTTTTCAGAATCAGCTGTCCCGTCCTGCCCCCTAAGAACCTTCAGATACTCTCAGTCACTATCAACTGCATACAACCAAAGGTATTACTCTAAAGTAGAGTCGCTCAGCCTTGGCGCTACTGACACTGGGCTGATAATTCCTTTGCAGGGGCCTGTCCTGTGCATGGTAAGATGTTTTGCAGCCATCCTGGCCTCTACTAACTAGATGCCAATAGCCAATCAAAAACGTATCCAGATATTGCCAAATGCCCCCATGGGCAAAATCACCCCGGGATGAGAACCACTACTCTAAAGTTTTCTTGTTGAAGCTCCCAGATCCTCAGGTAAATGACTTGGTAGAGGTGGAGCTGTATCATCTTTTAGATTTTAGCTCTTCCAGCTAAATCTACCATCCAGAGACAACTGAGGAATAGAACCAAAGCTTCCATGAAACATCACCAATAATGCATGCCTCTTTACTCACTAATTGTAACTTATTTTTTACAAACCAGTCTCAATCTGGTTGATTGAGCTAAACAAATCAAATCCAAATGGTATCTTATGGAAGTTGCATGGGAATCAGGAAACTGAGTTGCATCTGCTTCTATTCTTTTTGCCTTGTCTCTCCACTAGCACTTTAACCAGAGGGAGAACCCAGCAGGCACCAGAATAAAGACAAGGCTATTGGTTGGTGCATAAACTGATCAGTCTTGAGTCAGGGACAATGAGCTATTACTGCTTTAAAAAAAAAACACACACACACACACATTGGGTGGCAAGGGTAGGAGTGAGGTGCTGATGGCCATAAACATGGCTGCTCATGCTTAGAAACTGTGACAATCATCTCATGAGGGGCTAATGGTACTCATAAGTCAAGTGCTCTGTTCATACTACAGAAGCCTCACGGAGGGTCAATATCTTGGGAATATTTTTTTAAAGAAGTTCTTTACAGTGAGGTTGTCCACTTCAGTAACTGCCCTTCTTTGGATGCACTGCTTTGCCTGCAGGATTTATCTGCCCTGGTGCCTCATTAAGCTATTTTCCCTCTTCACATGGGCACAAGATAGAAAATCAGGCTCACAATAGATCCCAATAAAAACTGCCTTCATAAGATTCTACACCCTTCTCCTCTCACTATCCTCACTGCTCCCCAAAACTCCCTGTGACTAAAGCAGCAAAACAGAAAAGGGATTTCTGGCTGTTTTGCAAGTAGTTTGTATTGTTTTTAAATAAACATATTGCTGTTTCTAATCATAGATAATATTTTGTTTTGTTAGTCTTCTTAACAATGCAGAAAGCAGAGATGATTTAATAAGATTTAGAGGTAATTCATAGATTCAATAGTGTGGTCCAAAAAAAAAGAAAAATCTGCCAGCATCCTTAGAGAGCTCTTAAGATGGAGCTGCACAATGATAATAGTTCATCATATTCTCTGCTTTAATGCACCACATTCCAAGCCTGTATTCTGTAAAATCAATAGTGCAGCCTCACAGTCAAGTCTTACACAAACTGCTCTTTCACACAGAAGAGAAAACAGCTAGTTAATTTGCCAGTGAGCTAGTCATTCTGCTTTCTCTGAAGATATTATCAAATATTATTAGATGGGTAGGTACCAAACAGTCTTGAGATGAACAAAGCTGGAAAAGAGTTAGTTCTTATGACCTTAAATCTGTGGTTTTCTCTGCAAACTTGAGTGTACAGAGGAACCATTGAGAAAGCCACTTAAGAACACAGATTTTCATCTGCTACCTAAGAAACTCAGATGTAGTCAAACAAGGAGTAGAAAAAACCCAAGTGAATGCATTTCTAACAGTGTACCCAGGAACTTATATACAGTTAACCTATGAAGACTGTGGCTTGCAAAATGTGGTCCCCAAACCCACAAGATAGCATCACTGGAAAACTAATGAAAAATGCAGATTCTCTGGCCCTGCCCTAGACTGAGTCAGAAATTGTGGGGTAGGGCCCAATAGCCTGTTTTTAAACAAACCTTCCAGGTGATTCTGATGCACACTCAATTGTGAGAAGCACTGCTTTAAGAGAAACAATGATGCTCCCCAAAAGTTAGCTATATATGACCAAGAATCTATAGTATCACATCCCAATGAATCAAGACAGTGATGTTTAAATGGCTCCTGCCTTTGTATTGATATCCTGACTATCACAGGCTCAACTTCAAAGGAAGCATAATCTTCAGTTGCAAATAACAGCTATGTCTGATACCATGCCAATTTTTTATAAGAACATAGAGGAAAGAATCAGCAGGAAATCAAGTTTTCTCCACACCCTCATGCAATGCTGACTCTATCTGGTCAACCACTGACCTTTCATTCTTTTGATGGCAGCATCCATCCGTAACCCATCCTTCTTGATGCGCGCCTTAAGAACTTGGCCAAAATTGCCCTCCCCAATCACATCTTGAAATTTGATATCATTCCAGTCAAGCACTGGATAAATTGTAGGATCTGGGTTGTTTTTGACCTTCCTGTTTAGGGCCAGAGTTCCTGAGTTGAACTGCACAGCTGGTTCTTCCCTCTGGAAAAATAATTATTTCATCATTTTGTGTCAGGATTTTTCATAATTCTAAGGGGCATAATGTCTTCTGGTTGGCATCCACACCAGATGAAAAAAGAAATAGTATATTTAATTCTAGACTGGAAAGGGAAATAGGTTTTCATCACACAGGCCTGCCCTGATAAACCAGCTGCCCACAGGGCTGCACGGGCACAATTCTGGGCCTCCCCAGAAAAGCTTGTTGATTAGCAATGTCTGTAAAGGGTGACGGAGGAAGGAGTAACAGTACATATGCCATGTGTTTGCCATCCTTGCGTTAGTTGTACGTGAGTTCCCTACAGTGCTGTGAAATGAGCAAGTGTTCAGTTCTGGTTTGGAAACTAACTTCGAGAGCCTATGTGGGGCAGCCACAGGATGTGCCTCAGTGAGAGCTTTCTTAGCGTTATCTTGATCCTACTCTATTTTTAGTGCACACTCTTTCTCTCTTGTAGTAAGGCTTAGAATCTCTAAGTCCACTCTGGCCACAGGATGACTGAAGCTTAGAGCCAAACCCAACACAGTATCTCTTTCTCCTGAATTCAAATAGCTGCTGGTGCTACCATGAAAAAGCACCGGTATTTTGACAGGCTCCAGCACTCCCAACCCCCTTGCTGGCTCTTCCTCTCCAGTGACAGCCTGAGTTGAGCCAGCTCTGGCACGGAGTCAGATAGTGAAATTCCTCTTGTCCTCCATGGAAGGGAAACTTGGGGACTCATGCACCTGGGGTACACCTCATTTGAATCAGTGCACTCAATGCATTATATACAGAATTGATAAAGTCTGGTTCAAATTAATTTTTACATGGCCTGAACCCACAAACTAGATACATTTTCAGGCTTTAGTATACCAAAAGAACTCAAATAAGATGGCTCTTAGTAAAGTGTGATTTTATAGGCCTTTGCTACTGGTTAGAATTCCTAGATTAAAAAAAAAAAAAATGAGGCAGTACCAAGTGCCAGGAACTCTGACTTCAGACTGAGGGTACACAGGAATGGAAGACACACATAGGTATATATAATTCTTATACATATGAGGGGTGATAAGATTGAGGGACTTATTAGAAAGAAATGGGAACTGGAAATAGGCAAATGTGGGGAAAACTTGTCTAATATAATATGTCATAACCTATCTCACTGAGGTCTGGTTACCCTCTGTCCTTCCTTACCAAAAATGTTCAATTTATTCTATTGCAAGATATCATCTCTGGGGACTTATTACTAGGATGACCATACATCTCATTTCAGCAGGCAGGGGCGGACCTAGTTTCCTGCATAATTTACTAAGAGCACCCTTTTCACTCTTAAAATTGTTCTGGTTTGGATAAGAAATTATACAGTCATACTTTTTATCTCCCATTTCATAATGAAAGCCAAAGAGAAGATGAGGCTTGCTTAAGGGAAATATTTACTTTATAAGTAAATTTCCCGGTCCATATCTTTAAAGTGAAGGTTCTGCCTGTACTTGGACTTGCCCTTATTAGCTAGTAGGAAGATGAGACACTACCACGTTTTGGAAGGCTTGGGCCATTCTCCTTTGCACATTTGCCCTCTTCAATTGCAATATGATCAGAAAGGCCAACAGCACAGTCAGGCAGGTCATTCCAGCAGAGCCAAGGATGGCTATAAGCAGCATCTTCCCCCCTCCGAGGTCCGCTGGTGCTGTGCAGGAAGACAGAGGTGAAGCAGGTAGTTTAGTTTACATAGAGAAACAGACCCACACCGTATGTGGGAGAAGACGCAGTGTAATGGGAACTTAACAGCAGCCCTAACCCTGCCACCTAACCACTACATGACCTCGGGCTACTCATTTATATTCCAAACTCAGTGGAGATGAGTCTGACTCACAGGGTTGTAATAAGATTTACAAAAATTAAAAAAAAAAAGCAAAAGTGCTGTTACAATTAGCAATATGCTAATCATTAGTTGTCACTTGTTCAACTTTTATTTCCAAGTAGAATCCCAAGCAGATGAACAATGTTGAATAATGGGGAGAATTACTACAGGTATAACTTTGAGAGAGTGACTAAACCTCCCTAAACCTCAATTTCCCCACCTAGAAATGCTTTGAAGTTCAATGATGCTAAGAGCTTAGAGTTCATCAGATATTTTGTTTTGTTTTTCTTGTTTTAAAGAGTTAATGAACAAAACCTAATGATACCCAATAGAAGGAGAGAGAGGGAGGGAAGAAGACAGGAAAAGACAGAGGAAAAATTAAATTTAGGGCTCAAGTCAAAATAAACTATTAAAGACTATGGTCTATTTCTTTTCCTTATTTAAATTTAAATAAAATTAAACTCGATATATTTTTATTAGCAATAGCACACAGAACATGATCCCGTCTTCTTAAAAGTATCCCTCTCTTCTCATTTATCTTTTCTTCTATCTCTATGTATGTACAGATACAGAGATGTCTAGAATGGTGAGAAACTTTTGGTTTTGTCTTGTTTTAAATTTTTTCTCTTGGTATTTTATGTACAGCTTGAATTTAGGAAGCTACATTTCGCCAAAACACAAGTAATTACAAAAATGGGGCATTCACTAAGAGTGTGACCTGAAAACCATGATTTTCTGTATTTGGCAGACTCTTCATTCCTTGAACATTTCAAAAATGTTCCAAAGAATCAGCACTGTTAAAGCGACTTGTTTGATTTTGTTTCTTAAGGTCTAGGTAATCCTCCAAGAGAAACAAGAAGTTTTCAGATTTAGTTATAGTATTTTCTTTAAAAACAGACTGTAACCCAAATCATAAATTTTCAAAACTTGCCTCTAACGTGCCTCCATCTACATTCTCTGGCACACATTGTACACAACACAGAGAGCCGGGAGGTGCCGCTGCACAGAGTTGAAGTCAATCCTCCTGCTGCAGCTCCACCCACATGGGACCCTTGTTCACTTAATTACACTCAACAGACTTTATCAATCACAAATGGTGGGAACAGTATGGCATCCTGAGAGGATCTCTATCTAGCTCAAAGCACGTACTCTTTCTGGGGTTGGGGTTAGTGGTGGACATGGAGACCTAATAACCTGCATCAGTAAAGTAGAAGAAGACTCAGAATTGCACAGTGTCATCCAAGCTAAAAAAGGAGTGTTTGAGGAAGAATGGAGCATGGTTCTTGGAGCCTCCTACTGGAGCTCTTGCATAGCCTGCCTTCTGTAAGCAGCTCCCACATTCTTCTTTCTCCTAGGAATTAAAATTCATATTCCTCAGAGCTTTCTTCTTAGATTGCTGGATGGGGTATGCTGATAGACTGATCTATTCTAAGGTTTAACAATAGAAAACGGACCAACAGGGATCCTTCTCAGAGGCATTTTGATATTAAGGACCTCTCTGTAAATGCCTGTCCATGCAACCACCAACCTTTCACAGGCTTTCATCTCACAGGCCTGTCCTGATAAACCAGCTGCCTATAGGGCTGCATGGTAATCCTATGTAAATACCGGTCCATTCAACCAACCTTGAGATTCTGGGA
This sequence comes from Pongo abelii, assembly GCF_028885655.2. Classification (NCBI taxonomy): domain Eukaryota; kingdom Metazoa; phylum Chordata; class Mammalia; order Primates; family Hominidae; genus Pongo; species Pongo abelii. The sequence continues at coordinate 30,827,395 of NC_071998.2, forward strand.
GGGTCACCAGTTCATGAGAAAAGGCTGGGTTGCTTGACCCTATGTTGTTCTCTGCAAAAATGTCCACCTGGTATGCTGTTTCAGGCTCTAGGCCCTTGAGCTGATACTGAGTGATGGTGGCATTCTTTATCTTCACATCAATGTGCTGGTCTTCATTCTTGCCTTGAACCTTGTAACGGATAGTAATAGAAGAAATAGAATAGCCATCCAATATTGTCCAAGAAATCACAGCCGAGGAGTGTGTGATGTTGGAAATCTTGATGTTTTCTGGTTGAGGAGGAAGAACTAGAAATCAAAAAGAAAAAAGATTCACTTAAGATATACTACCATGTCTTAGATCATTATGCTTTTGAGATAGAGTTCATGTCAGCTCATGAAAGGCAAACAGGTGTTTTCTCAGATAGTATCCCAATCAATTGATAGTGGCTACTGGACTCCATGCAGACTTGAAAGAGTGGCACAGAAAAAGAAATGGCAACACATATCATCTATTTGTCATCTTGACACTAAATGAAGGCCTTAGAAATTCTGTTATTCCACAAACCTGTACTTACTATTCTTGATGCTGGGAAGAATGGAAAGCTTCTGAGGGCTGGCATTTATATAGTGCTTACAATATGGCAGGCATTGATCTACGCTCTTGTATATATTAACTCACTTCCTCTTCATAGCAATCTTTCTGTAAGTGCTGAGGTCTGGAGAGATTAAGTGACTTAGCCATGGTGACACTACTGTTAAGTAGAAGAAACAAGATTCAACTCCTGGCAGTCTGGCTCTGTAGTCCATAGTCTTAGTGTCATGTGGTCTGTCCTTGCCCTAAATTTACGGAGCAGCAGGCAGGTCAGTGTATATATGAGAAAATGTGCTAATAACTTTTAGTAGACAAAGTATTATAGGGATTTGGGGAAAAGTGGAATCACATTCCATTCAGGGACACAGGCAGGATGAGAAAGAGATGCCTTGAGGTTTTCCACATGTAAAGATGACAGGCACCGCAGCATCACTACATTCTCACTCAAACTCTAAAGGGCACAGGCTAGAAGGGAAGTTCGTGACCCGATAAAGGCTAAGCCTATTTGATCCAGGAAAAGAATGGATTCGAGCTCTTGTCCATAATAGTAACTGTACCTTACATTTATGAGGCATGCTTCCACATGCAGACACTCTCTTGACTTGTGTAACCACACAGTACTGAGATTTTTATGATCCACATTTTAGAGATGAGAAAACTGAGACTTCAAAAGTTTAAGGGGTTTGTACTCGTCCCAGTAGACGAACAGTAGACATAGTCTGTTTCATTCCATACACCATTGTTTTTCCACATGAAAGTTACTGCTTATAAACAAATCAGAACCTTTGAGAAGTATCTCAAGGTACATCCTTTCTATTTTAAATTTCTTCTTTTCATTATGTTGACTCCCCCTTGTTACTCTTTAGGGGACTGTGGCAATTTATGAGAATTAGGTATTGGATTTAGAACCTTCCAAATCTGATTGTTATGTTCTATGTCTAGCTGATGGTACAGTATCCAAAAATCACAGTTAATCAACAGTATGTCTTAACTTTCTTTACATCCAGTACCAAGTCTTTTGTATATTTTTATAAAAATATACAATAGCCTTTCTTCCCACAGGAGATTGAAGGGGTAATAGAAATACCAACATTTTCAGATTACTATGATCGCATAGTTAGTATTTGTATAGTTGTGGCTCAAAAAATTCAACTTCGTAAACCAGTGGTCTTCTAAGCCTGTCACAAAAAGCAGCAGTGTCTTTTAGATGCTTGTTAGAAAAATAATGAATATAATTTTTGTGCCAGCTAAAAATCATAAATTTGCATCTACCAACTTATCCATTTTATGCCTGAAAGGAGTCACTCTTAGGGATAGCTCAATAAACCTTCGATTTAAATTCAGTGGGTCTGGACCCAGCAATCTACATTTTAGCAGGTTCTCTGGGTGACTCTACAATAGATTCTAAAATGCTTTAGGAAACACTAATCAGACCTTGAACAATTTAGAAATGGGATATCACTACTTAAAGAACCTCTAGAAGCATAGTTCCTTTGAAGCAGTGGGTCGCCCATCCCAAGAGACAAGTAGAAGACATTTGTAGCATGGTGGGGGGAAAAATAGAACTAAAATGTGGATTAGAATCCTAATCCCCATGCCGTACTAGTTCCATAATTTTGGGCAAGTCACTTACCCTCCTCTGTGCCTCAGGCTCCTCATCTGTTAACTGTGATAATCATTCTTACTCTACCTTCCTCAAAAAGTCATTGTAAGGGTCAAATACTCCCCATGTAGATGTTTTCCAACAGGAAAACATAACACACATATATTATTTTTAACATATGATTGGGGTGATACGCCAAATCTAATTCACTCCACTTCTTACCCCTGGACCAGATGGAATTGCTAGGCTGGAAACCAACACAAACTTTATAACTGGAAGTATTAATTTTACTTATGAACATACATGATCAGCCAATGACAACACAGCATATTAACAAATATTTTCATGTAAAAATGAGATGTTCTCATTCACATCCTGCTTCCTTGGATTTCCTGACCCTGTAGGGATCAACTCCTACCCTGCCAAGCTCACATCCCTACTACCACCACCAGCATTGACCCTCCATCAAACTTCATACAATCATCCAAGGCAAGTTGACTCCCAGTGACTATTAACTAGTTTTTGTTTAATCCTATAAATATGATAATGATAGTGTGATTTTGAGATTGTATCATTCTAATGAGGATGAAACTTATGCAGTTTAGGTGAGCGAGCACCTAAGATAATTTTGAAATAGGAAATAGTGATTCATCCCACAGTTACTGACATTTCACAAGTCTATAGTTAATATGCTGGAAATGGTACAGGAACAAACAGATCAATGGAAGGGAACAGAACATCCAGAAATAGATGCAAAATGAATATGAGAACCTGGCATATGATACAGAAAGCATTGCAACTCACCATGGGGACTACTCAATACGTGGCACTGGGACCACTGACATGCCATATGTGAATAAATAAGATTAAAATAAAAATATTAAAATATACTATACCGCAAAATAACATTCTTATATCTTAAAGACCTAAATACACAAAACAACACTAGAACTACTAGGAAAAACACAGAGACTATGTTTATGACCTTGGGATAGGAGATAATTCCAAAATGCAAAAAGTATAAATCACACAGGCAAATACTGACAGGTCCAACTGCATCAAAATGTCAAGTGTCTGTGGGTTAAAAGCCACCACAAACAAGGTTACAATAAAGGGATTAGGAGAATATATTTGCAATACACATAACAAAGTATTTAGATTACACAAATAATTTTTACTAATCAGTAAGAAAGACAACCTATTCCAAATGAGCAAAGGATATCAAAAAGTATATCAAAAAAGAGGACATCCAGTATATCAATAAGTATATAAAAAAAGAGGACAATTAACATAAAAAGATGCTCACCTTTGCTAGCTATCAAGGAAATCAAAATTGAAATTAACAATGAGGCACCATATTTTGCTTTTGAGATACGCAAAGTAAAAAGGTGTGGCACTATCGAGTGATATAGGGAAAGGATATAGACATAGAGATGGGTATAAGGAAAATGGCACTGTCATACACTCCTGAACATAGTACACACTGACTAACCACTTTAGAGGGAAATAGCCCATGAGTTCCACCACCGGACTTGTTCCTAGAAAAACTCTCACACCTGTCTATGCACATGGAGACATGCATAAGAATGGGCATTGCATTTTGTTCATGATAGTAAAAAATGAAAAAACCTACATCTCCCTCTAAAAGGGAGAGGATGAATGACAAGATACATTCATAAGATAGAATATTATACAGAAGTTAAAATTACATGCATCAAAGCTACATAAACATGGATAGATAAAATTCATAATGTTCATTCAAAAAATGAAGAATGATATGTATGCATGTGTACACTTTCAGAGATATTAAAATTATAGAACACTGGGCTTGGCACAGTGGCTCATGCCTGTAATTCCAGCACTTTGGGAGGCGAAGGCGGGAGGATTGCTGAGCCCAGGAGTTCCAGACCAGCCTAGGCAACATAGGGAGATCCCATCGCTACAAAAAAATTTAAAAAAAATAGTCAGGTGTGGTGGTGTGTGCCTGTGGTCCCAGCTACTCAGGAGGCTGAGGTGGGAGGATTGCTTGGGCCCAGGAAGCCAAGGCTGCAGAAGCCATAATGGCACCACTGCTCACCAGCCTGGGCAACAGAGCAAGATCTTGTCTCAAAAAATATATATATACAACATTAAATGAAAATATACTTAACAAACTCATAATTTTGGTTGTCTCTTGGGAGAGGGGAATAGAAATGGAATAGGGATAACAGTTGCAGGAGATACTGATACACCTGTAGTGGGTTATTACATAAGTCAACAACAAATGCTGAAAGCAAATATGACAAAATGTTAACAGTTGTTAATTCTGGATGGTAGGAATGTGATTGTTCGTTGTGTTACTCTTAGCATGATTCTGCACCTTGGACATTTCACAGAATTAAACATTATATATGAAGAATCCCTACACACTGACAAAACAATTCAGACTTTCATAAGTCACTGATGCAATAAAAGAGTGGCCGAAGAAACACTGAGCCAGCTTCCACACCTGTTCCTGAGGAAGTGGAGAACCAGCTGCAAAGACAGCCTCAGACTCTGAGAGCTGGCAAGGGACCACATAATCTCCCATCCAAGCCTGACCCTGCTTGGCTTCCAGGATCAATGAGATCCAGCATGTTCAGGGTGGTAAGGCCATAGACCACATGATCCTGACTTCAGTGGTAGTTGTGTGTGGCCAAGAAATAGTTTACCTTTCCAAGGGTTCCAAATGCACACAGTTCTAATTTCAGTGAATCAAAATAAAACTCTCTGCTTAGTAATGAATAGACTTTCAATACTACAAAGAAACCCAAGAAATTCCCATTAATTTAAAATGACCAATCTGAAATAGAGAAAAGCCTGAAATGCAAGATGCTTTGGAAAAAAAGTGATTTTATTACTCCTAGATAAATCTTTTAACTTTTAAAATTACCTGTTTTCAAGGGGTTTCAAGCAAAGTTATTTGGTTTTTATGATTAGGAAAGACCCATCTGGAATTAACTGACATCTGTGTACATGTAGATATATGATAGTTCTTCAAAACTACCCCATAAATGGTTCAGCAAGCCCTAGAAAACCTTCTTCTTGTTACTAATTTACTAAATAAACGACTGCACACCAAGGGAAGGTAAATTTTAGCACAGACCTGAATTATTGCAAATCCAAATATATGTTATATGTTGCAAGTTATTAAAATGATTAGGTTGGGGGCACTAATTAGCCTTCTCTCACAACTAACTTTCTTTCATAATTTCCAATAGTCTTGAAGTGATGTTAGCTAAGTCCGCATGGTGGTAGCCCCTTATTGCTCAGATGAGGCTGGAGCAGCATGAATTACTTACTGTCACTAAGGGTCCAAGCAGTAAGATCTTCACTCCATTCCCCCTGGGCCTTGGTGTTGACTCTAGCTCGGACCACGTACTGTTCCCTGGGATGTAAGTTGTTAAGTAGCACTGAAGTCAAGTTGCCTGGAACTTTAATATTCTGCTGATCACTTTTTTGCACAGACCTTCTCTCCACTTCAACATAAAAGTCATCTTCTGAGCTTGGAAATATTGGTTGCCAGGTCAAATTTAGAGTGGTCTGACTTTTAGGCAGGAGATTTAGACCTCTTGGAGGAGGGAGTCCTAGGAGAATCCAGAAAAATCATTATTTTTATATATGGCTGATATAGTTTGGATTAGTGTCCCCACCCAAATCTCATATTGAAATGTAATCCCCCGTGTTGGAGGTGGGGCCTGGTGGAAGGTGATTGGTTGATGAGCGTGACTTCCCATGAATGATTTAGCACCATCCCCCTTGGTGCTGTCCTTCTGATACCGAGTGAGTTCTGATGAAATCTGGTCATTTGAAAGTATGTAACAGGCCCCAGTGTGTGATGTTCCCCTTCCTGTTTCCATATGTTCTCATTGTTCAATTGTCGAGGGAGGGGGGAGGGATAGCATTAGGAGATATACCTAAAGTTAAATGACGAGTTAATGGGTGCAGCACACCAACATGGCACATGTATACATATGTAACAAACCTGCACGTTGTGCACATGTACCCTAAAACTTAAAGTATAATAAAAATAAAAAAAATAAACAGGAGCTTTGTCAGAAAATAAAATGTTAAATAATTTCCATGGAAAAATAAATAAATTATGAAACAGTAAAAAAAAAAAAAAAAAAAAAAAAAAGTGTATAGCACCACCCCCCTCACTCTTCTGCTCCTGCTTTCAGCATGCAAAGTGCCTGCTCCCACTTTGCCTTCTGCCATGAGTAAAAGCTCCCTCAGGCCTCCCCAAAAGCAGATGCTTCCTATACAGCATGCAGAACCATGAGCCAATGGTTACTGTTTTTACTGTTTGGTTTGGTAAAAAGCCAAACCTCTTTTCTTCTAAATTACCCAGTCTCAGGTATTTCTTTATAGCAATGCAAGTACAGACTAATACAAGGGTGGAGGCAATGACAGCGCTAAAGGGCACCTTTTAAGAGTAACCTTGGCTTCTAGAAAAAGATACAACGTCATAAGCTATCAAAGAAACACAAGCAAGTGGCCCATATGATACTTTTTTTCCTACCAAAATGATTCATTACATTATTTATAATAGCAAACAACTGGAAGAAGCCTAAACACTCAAAATAGGAAACTGCTTTAATAAATTATGATATAGCCATTCAGTGGAAAAACAGATAACTAGGAAAAGTATGAAAGCCCAATAAAAAAACTTCAAGTACAAGTAGGCATGGTAAAAGTTATGTCTACAATGGTGAAGGATAGGAAGGAAACTGATAAAAATCAAAACAGTAGATTTGCCAAGGTTATGGGATTATGGGCGAGTCTTTACCGTTTCTGTTACCATTTTCAGCAATACGTTGTAAAGCAATTTAGGGGTTGCTTCCCCTTAGCAAGAATTTCAGAAATCATATAGCTGTGGTGGCAGGGCCAGGCCTATTCCTGCTCTGATCACATCAAGGTATCCACTATGACTACGTGATGCCTGGCCATAATCACCCACAGGAGCCTGGGCTACCAAGACATCACTGAATAGAAACAATATGGGTTTTAAAATCAGAGAGACAGGAACATGCCACTTTACTTTTGCAAGCTTGGGCAAATTCATAATCTCTCCAAGTTCACCTGTAAAATAAAATTAAAATATCCATCTTCCAGACTCAGGAGTAATAAGTGAGACAATGGATGTGAAAATGCTTGGAAGGTGTTAGGGGCTCTTTTAACATTGGTTTCCTCCCTCCCTTCCTTCTTTCAAGATGTCTTATGTCACTGGACAAAGGAGGAAATAGTGTGTTTTCAGTTAATAATAGTAAATTGATTTTTAAATTCCAGATATGAAGTCCTTCCAAAATGTAGGATAGAGATCCTCTAATTCATGCATTCTCAGTAGGGTCACAATCACTCCTACGGGGCAAAAAAAATTTGTTCTTAGTGTATGAGAAAATTTCAGATTACTACAATTGTTTACAAAGGACCATAACACAGAAACAGATATAGAGCATATCTGTGGTATTAAAATTTCACGGGAGGCAGGATCTACTAGGACAAACGTATCTGAAACAGCTCACTGGGGATGAGCAATACATTTTTTTTTTAAAGGTTGAGAAACACTGCTCTTACTCTTGGTTCGAGGTGAGAGGAAGGGTCTGTTTCCATCTACTGGGAATTAAGTCCCACCAGCCTGATTCTGACTACCCTCGGACTACTGAGAACCAGCAGCTAGGCGTGTATTTTCTTGGCATTATGCAAAAGGTCTGATGGCCCTTTCTCTGTAACCTTTGCAAATGGAGAGAGGTGATGCCATCTCCTCTTGTTAACCTCTGAAGTTTAACCTCCAAAATAGCCACCCAGAGTGGTTTAGGCAGGTTTGCCATGACAAAGGAGAATGGGGAGTTGATATTTTGGAGAATACATTTACACCTCCTAATCCTGTGCCTGGTGCAGAAGAGTAACTCAATAAATAGTCATTTCCCCTTTTCCCTCCCTTTAGGAACAGATTACCCCATACACCTCCCTGTCTGCCCCTTTCTGCAATATGTTCAGAAAGTGTTCTCTTCCTTCCCCTCCTGGACTCCCTGGCCTTCACCATCTCAATCAACACACATAAACAATGCAACTGCCAGATGAAATGAAAAGCAAACATCAGCAACATTCAAATGACGGGAAAAGAAGAACCTTCAATAACCCCCTTCCCACCTCCCCCTGAGAACTACTTTGAAATATTCTGAGAGACCTCCTGGCTGGAACGTATTCTGAGGGCTGAAGACAGTGCAATGTGGGGCTGTGAAGTGTTTTATGTTCTGTTCCATAAATACTTTCCATCTGAGTCAGTTTATGATCTTCCCCTTTTGACTCACCAACAGTGACTTGAGAGAGGATTAATTACCATTTGCCTTTTAGCAGTAACATGATGACATATCAGGGATCCCTTGGGTCATGGTTGTAGAGGTCCCTTTTTCCTCTCTATATAGTTTCTGGGTTTATTTTTTATATTCACAACCAGGTGGGTCCCCAAGAAGCCATTTCTTACTTGTGTGTAATGCTTCTATAAGCCTCAGAGTAGCTTTTGAGTCTCATTTGGTTCTTTAAGGATGCTGCTAGTAACATAAAAAGTAGGTGGGTGGTGTGAAGGAAGGATGTTTCTGTTAAGGGTGCACAATCGCTGCAGAAGAAAAGTGGATGTTCTTCCTGGTTTTTTCACTCAATCATAACATATCCTTCTACTTTTAGTAAACGGAGTAAAACACAGGCAAATATGTGAACTGGGATAATAAGCTGGTGCCTTTGGGATTCTAGGTAGAAATAATAATTGGAGAAACAAAAGGATATGGAGCCTGGACTGGGAGTGGTGGCTCATCCCTGTAATCCTAACACTTTGAGAGGCCAAGCCTGGGGGACTGCTTGAGGCAGGAGTTTAAGACCAGCCTGGGCAACAAAGCAAGACCCCGTCTCTATAAAAAAATTTTTAAAAGTAGCCAGATGTGGTGGTGTGCCTGTAGTCCCAGCTACTCAGGAAGCTGAGGTGGGAGGATGACTTGAGCCCTGGAGACAGAGGCTGTAATGAGTGTTGATCAAACCACTGCACTCGCCAGCCTGAGTGACAGAGCAAGATCCTGGCTCTAAAAGAGAAAGATATGAAGCCTGAAGATTTAGCATGCTGATGCATCTTACTGTTATTAAGTACTCTGAGTCTCTACTTTTCAATCTATAAAATAGGGAAGATGATAATTCTTACTTTCCTAGGTGATATGAATCAAATATACATGAAGTTGAAAGTATAAAGCACTGACCAAGAGATAGTAACAGAATGGTTATACACAGTGAACAATTCAAAGAACCAGGAATGGAACCTTACAAAAGATCACTCCAGTATTTCAACGGAGGGTACCTGGGTAACAGAAAGCTGGAGGTCAGGTTAGCATCAAGGAGGCTTCACAAAGTTATTTAACGCAATAGAAGGCCAGTCAATACCAAACACCACTGATAAATCAAGAAATAATTTTACACATGTTATCTACAACATGTGGACCCAGGACCAGCAGCATCACTTGGGAACCTACTAGAAATGCAAATTATTGAACCCTGGCCCCATCCTCACCTCAAAACCATTGAATCAGAAACTCTGGGGATGAGGCCCAGAAATATCTTTTAACAAACTCTCTGAGTGATTCTCATGGACACTTAGGATTGAGAACCAGTGATTTAGAAAAGGGAGGTAAATATAAGAAATAGCTTAAGGAGATGAAAGTGGCTACCTATAGGAAGCAGGACTGGGAGGTGGAGGGTGGAGCAGGGGAATGCTGTTCTTTAGATAAAAGCTTCTTATTCTATTTGATGTCATGACTCTGACCATGAATTACTTTGAAAACTTGGAAATTATTTTTGAAAATAAATAAACTGGGACTTCTAAAATATGCCTGTGGCAAGAGCCTGGTCTGGGCCCTTAAGATGGAAACAGGAAGCCAGTGATAAAATGCAGGAGCTGAAGCTCAGCACAGTTGCTGCTGTGTAAATCCGAGCTCCTAGGGGAGGCCCTGCCTTCCTGAAGGCTCATCTGCTTCCTTCTCTGTCCCTACAGAGTGCTGCAGACCTCCTCCCCCAGGGAGACAGACCAGGAGTCCAGCCCAAATAAAGGAACGGTTTGGCTTGAAGTTGCTAGCCTTCCTGTCACTTTCTCACCCATTCAAAAGCAAACTCCTGCCACCTCCATCCCCACCCACCCACTCACCCACCACCACCCTTCCTGGTCTTCCTTCCTCTTTCCCCTTCCTCCCCCTCCCACCCAGCTCGTGAATAAATGCCTGTTGGCTTCCACTGACCGATAGAAGCTGTTGTGAAGCGTCTCACAGGTCCAGGATGCCCTTCCCCACCCTCTCCACGACGGAGCAGTTGCACACAGAGTTCATATTCGGTCCGAGGTTCCAAATAGTTGAGTGTAACAATCTCATTTGTCACTGAGAAGAGAAAACGTCCAGGAAACTTAAGTTGGCATTCTCTTACATTCCTTAAGCCGGGGTTGTTGTTATTGTGATGTGAACTAATTTTAGGTTTTCAAAACTACGTCTTAGTGAAACAGAGAGGCAATTCCATCTTCAAGGCCTCATCCTTCCTAATATGAGGAAAACTAGGCTTTTGAAATGTTTCCAGGTTACAATGTACACATTAAAGTGTGTATTTCTGTGCCACTTACACATTTCTGCTCTGGTGCTTTTGTCTTTTCATTTGTAGAATAAAACCTCACAAATCTTCTATATGGAATACCAGCTTAGGGGAATACTCAATTAGAATAATTTAATTGCTACTGTTTTCAAGTATGTACACTGATTGCAATCAAGCTATCAAGAGAAAAAGATGCTTAGGAGGTTTGCTCAAAATGACCAGAAAACTGATTTGTAATGGTCATACTATTACAATGAAGCATTCTGAAGTCCTTGAAAATAGTACCCATAAACAAATGGTATCTGTCTCTTTTCTCCTTACCTATTTGCTTTAGTCAGCCTCTGTTTCTCCATGGATATTGCAAAGATAAATTTCTGCCTTATCATATGATAAATTCCTACTTGGTAAGAAAAAACTGGGATGTGTTTAACAGTTCTTAGAAGACCACTTTGTGGATGTCCACTGGTAGAAAAAGGTGATGGATTATTACCACCATATGACAGCAAAAGACCTAGCCATTGATGTTGGAAACAGCAATTCAGAAAATCAGCCTGACATCCCTGGAATTCTGAATTTTGATAGAATCTACAATAGTATGTGAAGGACTCAGTAATAATACCATTTTATCCGGTCTACCCAGGTCAGCTAGTGTTATTCAGCCCAAAACCCTCCTCCTCTTCTCTTTTTTTTTTTCCATAGTTTTCTTAATTATCTCCAAATAGTGAATAGAGGGTCATTTTAATGAAATCATAGGCATAGTAAGACAAAGGTATGGGCGGAGGAGGACATGCTGCCTACAAGCATGTTAGTGGCAGGTCTTTTTACAGGATGATCCCATTGAAGCAGCATGGTCACTGATAATGCTCTTTGCTTTTTAAAATTGTGATTTTACATTATCATACAACAAATATAATTGTAATTTGTGTTTCAAAATAAATTCAACTGTTTTCATGAACTTTTGACATTTTGTCACATTTCGTTCAATTATTTTTTTCTTTCAGGAAGTTAGGAGAGGGGTCTGTAGCTCTCTTTGCCCGTCCTTGTCCTCCCCCGAGCCCATTCCAGTCTGCCACAGCCCAAACTTTGCAGGTTCAAATTCCTTTAAAAATCTCTCTGTGTTAAGAGTCTGCAGGACAGGGCAAGACATGAAATGAGAAAAGGAATAAACAACTCAATACAGCAGCAACAATCACCCCCAGGATTTAGGCAGATTAAGCCTCTCTGCCCTTCCAGCAGGCTCTGGACTTTCCTGCTACCGCATTCATGGCATAAACAAGTGTCTTTCCCCATGACCAGCCAAGATAGAATAACTAAAAACAGGACTGGAGATCCAGAAAGAAATATTGATATAGATAGTAACTCATGGTGTGAGCTGGTTCTGTGTTCCAGAGCACACAGTGACTTCAGAAAGTTAGCCCCAGAGCTCAGAGGCCCCCTGCACTCTCTCTTAATGGAATCCTCTGCAACAGCCACCACCTTGGTGTAGAGGATTGAGGCAGGGAGAAGGGAATTTCTAGATTTGGAGAAAAATAATTCTCCTGGTGCCACATCCCCAGCTGGCGTCTATCCTGTCCAAAGCTTACCTTGAATATGTTGCCAAGCCTCATAGTGATTAACGGGTTTGTATAGAAGCTTCTTGGATTTGATTGGTCCATCCCCAAAGTAAGGCTCAGAGCTGATGTTGATGACAGCGAAGTTATGTCCAGTGTCAATGACGTTTGGGGCATTCAGGGGCTTTGGAAGAACTAAATACAATTTCAGAAGGCAGATTAGTCCTTCGGCTTTGAGGTTTTGTGATTGTTCTTAGGTAGAGGTAGAAGATGTGTTTTACATGTCCAACAAAGTCCTCTTAAAATTTTCTGCTCAGACTCAGTGAGATCACCTGCTCTCTAAGCTCTCTGCTTTGCTTTTGCTTCCCCAACCCATTATCCTCAAAGTGCTTCCTTAAAATAAATGTGCCCCTTTGCTCAAGACCCTTCAGTGGATTCTCATCACATGTAGGATAAAACCAAAAATTCATACCATGACCAGCCAGGCCTTGAGCGATTAAGCCCCTGCCCACTCTCCAGCCTCCTCTTCCCCTCACCTAGTACCCTCCAGTCCCACTGACCTTTCACTTCATCCAACTAACAAAGCACGAACCTCCTTTCTTTAGACTGATTGCTGATGTCTCTCTCCTGCAAGGAATGCTCCACCTCCCATTATTCTCCCAGTTAATTCTTAGCTCTTATGTGAATATTTCACAGGCGGCTATCGTAGAAACTGAATTAAGGTATTGTATACTTTCACAGAACCTCTACTTTTCCTTCATCGTGATTTTTAGGGTTTATTACTCTTTGTAGTATGATTATTTGATTATTTGATTATTTGATATTGGTCTTTCTTCTAGATCATAACTCATTCTCTCTCTCTCTATATATATATATATCTCTCTCTTTCAGCCAAACAACACAAATTTATTATAGTTCTAGAAGTCAGAAGTCAGACATGGGTCTCACTGTGCTAAAATTAAGGCATTAGCCAGGCTGTGTTCCTTTCTGGAGGCTTAGGAGATAATCTGTTTCCTTGTTCTTTCTAGCTTCGAGAGACCGCCTACATTCCTTGGCTCAAGGCTCCTTCCTATCCCTTCAAAGTCCACAACATCAGGCCTCTCTGATCCTTCTTTGACCACCACATCTCTGACTATTGTCAGGAAAGTTTCTCTACTCTTAATGACTCAAAGGATTGGAGTGGGTCCACTCAGATAATCTAAAACAATCTCCCCATCTCAAAGACCACGTATTCTCAATGGGGATGACAGCGCCCCACAAACAATGAAAATTGGTTCTTGGAGGATGCAAAAATTTTAGATATTACAATGGGTTGCAGCCCGCCAAAGAGGCATAGTACATAAAGAGATAGAAAGTACATCTGTGATAATAAAATTTTATGGTGATGAGGGAGAGTTCTGGAATACAATTTCTAAAAGAGCTCCTTAGTGGGATAATAATAAAAAGGTTGTGAAACACCACACTACACTCTAAATTCCATTAGGGCAAAGACTGTGTAGTTTGTTCACCAGCACCGACCAGGTGCTGAATTATTGTTTGTGAAGTGAATTTCCAATGAGCTCTACAGTTCCCTTGGCCCAGCCTTCTTAGAAATGCATAACTCGTTTTGTTTTTCCTCCCCAAGAGTGTGTATTATACAATGCAGAACCTTTCAGATTTCAGAGGAAATTGCAATGTTCAGTAATTTTTCCTTTTCTTTCTGTCTCAATGCTTTGGCTCACCTTCCTTAGACATGACCTTCAAGTCTCTGCTCAAATATCTTCTCAGGAAGGCTTGACTACCCTATTTAAAATTACAGTCACCACTCTAGCCCTGCCCCAGCATTCTCGACCCCCATTTCTGCTTTAATTTTCTCCAAGACACTCAGCATTTTAGTGAACTGTACATTTTACTTATTTATTTGCTCACTGTTTATCTCCCTGTGGGAATGTAAGCTCCATGATGAGTCTTTTCCCCACTGTATTATTCACTGCTCTATTCCCAGTGCCTAGAACAGGGGCTGAAACATAATAGGCCTAAAGTAAATTCTATTGACTAAGTGACGACTTAGGAAGTTGTCCAAGGTCAGGATAATACAGCCAGCAAGAAGCAGTATCCCCTAACTGAAGGAAGATCGTGCCAATATTAAGTTAGATAAGTCTGAGTACACATTTCACTTAGGCTAGAAAGGAGAGCAGTGCTGTAAGTAAATTTGTTCAAGTAATGCTTTCCCTGTATGATAAAATAAGGCCACCTCTTTCTTTAAACCAGCAGATGCACATTTTATTATAGCCATTAATGTCAGTCTGTGATACTTTTACAGGGGCTTAAAAATTGCTACACAGGCTTCCTCTTAGTAATCTACCATTTTATTTTTTGCCTTTGAATCATTTTTACTGAGATGGAACATACATATTGTAAAGCGCAAATATCTTAAGTGTATTTAGCTCAAGGGACTTTACCTATGTGTATACCCATGTAACCACCACTCAGATTAAGATAGAAAATATTCCCAGCCCTCCAGAAGGCACCTGTGTGCCCTTTTCCAGTCAATATCCTCTACCCAGAGGTAGCCTCTATTCTGACTTCTGTGACTGAAGATTAGTATTGCCTGTTCTTTAGCTTTATATAAATGGAATTATAAAGCATGTACTTTCTTTCACTGGTTATCATGTTTGCAAGATTCATCCATACTGTTGCAGAAATTAATTCTTTTTTATTACTGTTTAATACTTCCTCTGCATGATTTTATGGGCTAAATTGTATTCCTCCCAAATCACACGTTAAAGTCTTAACCCCAGTACCTCACGATGTAACCGCATCTGGACATAAGGCCTTTAAAGAAGTAATTAATTTAGAATAAGTTTATTAGGGTGTGCATAATCCAATATGACTGGTGTCCTTATAAGAAGATTAAATTAGGACTCAGGTACAAAGGCAAGACCCTGTACCTGTGTCCTAATTTAATCTCCCTGTGAAGATACAGGGAGACAATGGCCATCTACAAGCCAAGGAGAGAAGCTGCAGAAGAAATAAACTCTGTTGATGCCTTGGTCTTGGACTTGTAGCCTCCAGAATTATGAGAAAATAAATTCCTGTTGCTTAAGCCACTCAGCCTGTAGTATTTTGTTATGGCACCCTAGCAAACTAATACATATGAATATAGTACAATTTGTGATTTGTGTATCCTTTCTAACGTTGATGGACATTTGAGTTAATTTCAGTTTGGGGCTACTATGAATACAACTGCTCTGAACATTCTTGAAGATGTCTTTTTTGAACATAATACAGCCATTCTTTTGAGCATATACCTAGGGGTGGAACTGCTGGTTCACAGGTTAAGTAAATGTTTAGGTTTAGTACAAGCTGCCAGTTTTCCAAAGTGACTGTACCAATCTGTACACTGGTGTTAAAGCCTAGTATCTGTTTTTGTAAATACTATAATAAAAGATGCTGATTAAATTGATTAAATTCCCTAATGGCTATTTACATTTTATGGCTGCCAGTCAATGTGACAGCAAAGAGACAGCAGTGACTTAGGACTGGAGACGCTTCTACACATTGATGTTGTGTGCTGTGTCTTTCACTACAAACTAAAAACTAGACCCAGTGACTCTTCTGTGTATTCACCACATGGTTTGTTTTGGACGTATGTCTATGGGTAGCAAACATTTCCAGGAGCTTAAAAGTAGGGTAATTTTTCTTGTCTGCATATCATTTCCTTTCTTCCAAGAACATGCGAGATGCAAGAAATTATTTTGATCATGTGAATGTTCTACCAAATAAAACAGATTTGGGCTCTTTCCTATAACCAAAAGTAATAATAAGAAGGAGGATTCTGAGGTGGTTCATATGGATTCTCAGGGCACAGAATCCAAATCTATGGGGTTGCATTTACGCTACTGTTGTTATTGGCCTTTAAAAAACAGATTATGTTCCGAGTATTTACAGCATTTCATTTATAGAAGTTACCTCTGGGATCTCTCAAGAGATTACTAATGAAGTAACGAAAGGGGGCCAAATACAAATCAACTTTGGTCACCTCACAGTCTCCTCCTCTGTAACACAAGAGACTCAGAAAGCAAAATGGTCCAGAAGAGACAGTGCTGGGTTTGGAGTCAGGAGATCCAGGTTTAATACTAAGATTTGTGCTTACAATCTGTGCTACTGTATAAAGTTGACCCTTTGTATCTGTGGGTTCACATCTGTGGGTCAACCAACTGTGGATCAAAAATATTCAGAAAACAAATTGTGTCTGAACATGTACAGACTTTTTGTCATTATTCTCTAAACAATACAGGATAGCAACTATTTACAGAGCATTTACAATGTATCAGAAATTACAAGTAATCTTAGCCTAGTATCTTTCCTAGAATATATGCCAGAGAGCTGTTAGGTATTCTTGTCTAAACAGGTGATTAAGTAACTTGCGGATTTAAAATTCCTTGCTGTAGCTATGTACACCAGCCAAGTTAACGTGGACTTACCTCCATTTTAGTTCTTCCACTCAAGCCACAAATCTACACACAAACACTCGGATTAATTTGAATTTTGAAATACTAATTTATAGCAGGAAAAATGCCCACAGCCCTAAATGTCAAAAGACATTCATGTTAATTACATAGCATAGCCTGGGCTTCTTATTAAGTGAGTAATCCTCAAAATAGGGATTCTCCAAATAATTCTCCACAATGATGAATAGGAAGTCACAACGGCAATGCTAACCTTCTTGTGAAATATAATCACTACCAGATATGTTGTGCCAGACACAACTCCAAGTATTGTATGTGTTTAACAAGGCTTCACAATAACCCTAAGAGGTACCTAAATTATGCTTCATTTACAAATAGAGAGACACTCAAAAAGGTAACTTCATTTGGTCAAGGCCACCCACAAGATTATGAGCTGTTAGGGACAAAATCAAACCTGGGGCTGTGTGACTCCACAGTTCATACTCTTAATTTCTTCACTCTAGTTTCATGCATATAATTTTTTAAAGGCTTAGTATCCTGGAAATTACCCCAAAGGTATTTTAGTGGTCACATACATTTCTGTCTAGAAGCAGCAATACAAAAACATAGTACATCAAGGACACAATCCCTTTTTCTGGAAAATGACCTTACCTTTAACAGAAATGTTGAAGGGCTTTTCCACCATCCCAGCCACTGTGTTCACACTGCAGACCCAAACTCCTGAGTCAGGGGGGAGGATCCGGTGGATGGTGAATATGGCTACTGAGAAATGATCCGTATGGTTAAAGTCTTTTGGCTGAAAAGGTCAAATACAAAAAAATAAAAACTTCTAGGGAGGCATAAACACAAAGGTCCATAACATTGACCCCATCTCATTGTTTAATAAGAAGTTTCCTAGGAGAGATCAAGAAGTTAAATGTAATGCTAATATAATTATTGGCTTATTTCCAAAGCTATTGTAGTAGCCCTGAAAGTTTATTTTGGATTGATGCCCTGTCAGATCCTGCCGTTGTATTTGTGTGTTTAGGAGTACGGGGTAAACACTTACAAGCAAGACACCTGAAGCATGATTTCTTTTAAACTACTCCTCGTAAGATTTGTTCCTTTCCTATCTAACACAGAGACGGCTGCGTGGGAGGACAAGGTGACTTCCTAAGTGTTTGAGAGGCTGTCGAGTGTGGAGTACTGGAAAAATCCAGGGTTCTGAAGATAGATGGACCTCTGCCATTTATTTTTTGAGAGACAACAAAGTCTTGTTCCGTGGCTCAGGCTGGAGTGCAGTTGAGTGATCATAGTTCACTGCAGCCTCAAACTCCTGGCCTTAAGTGATCCCCCCACCTCACCCAAGTAGCTGGGACTACAGGTATATGCCACCATGTCCAGCTAATTCTTTTTTTTATTTTTTAAGAGATGGGGTCTTCCTATGTTGCCCAGGCTGGTCTCAAATTTCTGGTCTAAAGTGATCCTCCCACCTCAGGCTTCCAAAGCACTGGGATTGCAGGCATGAGTCACCATATCTGGCCTCTTTGCCATTTTTGACCAATTCCTTAGTTACTTAACTTCACCTAGCCAGTTCCCACTTCCGCAAAAAAAAAAAAAAAAAGAGAGAGAGACTGGGCAATGTTAAGTAAGAAGTTACATATAGTTATGGTCAACCTTACTAAATAGTAGCCATTACTTTCATTAACTCATGAAAAAGCCAACAAGATTTTGGAAGCCATCAGTTGGCTTCTTCTACCTGATGGTTTGTTTGAATGGAATCAAGGACATTGAAACGTGAACCCTAGTAATGGTACATTCTACATATTCTTCCCTCAGAAGGTCACTCATACTTGCCTCTGGTCAAGCTGATTTTGGTCATCTTTAATAGAAAAATAGGATAATAAGTATTTCTAAATTTTTAGATTAAAAAATACATCAATATCCTAAGGATCACTTTCAACACAAGAGAAATTTGGGGTGGCTCCTGTCTCTGCTGCATTTGGTATAGTTGGGAGAGAGAAGGAAAGCATGTTCAAAAAGTAGCTTGATCCTTTTAAACAAAAAAGAACTGCTGTGATATTACCTAACCATGGGTGAGCATCAGCAATGAGGGCAAAGGGAAGAGGTGGGGAGAAACCCAAGGAATGCATTCAGACCTAAGGGATCCCATGGATTGTAGTTTCAGAACTGGGGAACTCTCCTCTTCTATGCTCCCCTAAACTGCTGCTCCAAAGAGCGTAATAGGAGTGGACCGGTCATCAAAACTCCATGTCCTGGTTGCACCTGGTAGCATATAAATCTGCTGATTCATGGGTTGCAACACCACCTTACTCTCCTGATATGAGTAGTTAGAGATATGGGGACACTGTGAGAGCAAAGCTTTGCACAGATTGACACGTACTTCTCCCCATACCAGCTGGACAGTCCTGCAGGATGTGTGCCATCCTTGGCACTCAGCTCTGTCAGTTCCACAGGGGGCATATTCCCAACCTTGCACAGCAGTACTGGCCAACAGAGGAAATCAGTGAGGGTGCAGTGAGTCAGTTCTGCCTCTCCAGGAATAGGGCATTTTATCAAAGCCAACAACACACTAGCCTAGGAGGATAAAAGCACTGAATGGTATCTATCATTTAGTGGGGTGATTACTACACTGAAGCATCTCATGCTTTAAGAAGGGCAGATTAAGAATGGCTCTTACATGGAGCACTGTCCCATCCGGCTTCACCAGGGTCATTTCTTCATTAGTAGGTAGCGGCCAGCCAGAAGCTTTGCAAATGGGATTAAATTTACCACTGTTTACTTCTATATGATCTGGCAAATCCACTATCTTTGGGGTCATCCTTGGTATGCCTGAAGGAAGAAAACAGCACTGTGAAATCTAATATTTAACAGAGCCAGCAGCAGTAGTAATAATAAAAATAGCTACTTTAGTAAGTCATGCACTGGGCAAGAACTTTGCAAATATTTTATTGTTTTGTCATCACATAAGACACCTGTGATGTGGATGATATTGTGGTCTCCCATTTTATGGATGAGGAGACAGAGGCTCACAGCCAAGATTCAGACTCAGATCTTTATAAATCCAGAGTCCACGCTATTCGCCATGAAGCTGTGCTCCTTTCATGGACCAGGGAGGAACAGTCTCAATATTAAAATGATTATCATGGCCATATCTCCCCTAGACTTTGCTGTTCAATCCCCCTCTTTCTTTTTACATGAATGATTACAAAAATACAACAAACAAAAAACTAGCTCTTCCTCCACTCATCAAATAACCCCATGGTATTGCTGTTCAACAGCATTGACCTCAGTTTAGATATGTGAGAGATGTCTCATTCATTGGGAAGTCTGCAAATAGCAGATAACTAAGAGGAAAAAGTGAATAAAGTTGCGCACGAAAGAAGTACATCAAAGAAGTGGAATATAACTTCCCCAAATCAGTATCTACTCAACAGCCAAGTCAAAAATGTTGCTGCCAATATTGAAAGAAGGAAAAATGTCTGTGGTGTCAATAAAGGTAATGGTGTCAGGATTTCTTGCCTAATATCTACATAGTAGAGAATGAATAACCCTGAAATATACCAATTTTATTCTGAACCATAGGGACTCAGGGAACTGTGGATTATTTGTAATTGAATGTGAGACATGTTTGAAAATTGTCCAACACTCAGTAAATAATGTAGGCGATAGAGGTGCCCTCAGAGCAGCAGTAACTACAGACTGTTTCTTATCGGTGGTGGGAAGAGGCGGGGTCAATAATGATATTTTATACTGATATCCTACTTCTCAGGCCTAGAATGAAATGGGTAAAGGTGTGGAGGAGAAGGGAAAGAGGTCTAATACTTACAAGGTTATTCCTTGATATATCTGTAAACTTGGAAAGATTATGGAAAACGTGCCAAATTTTTCAGCCTAAGTAGCTATTTGAATAGGAATTGAAAAACCTGTTTTGACGCCTTTAAAGCATTTCTTTCCTTCATTGTCCCCTTGTATTTTCTGAGGTTGGGTGGGGGTGAAGGTGGATGTGCTGGGCTAAAGTGGAATCTGGGAAGGGAGCTACTCTCTGAAAGCCCTAGTGACACCCTGGTTAACCTGTCTTAGATTCTCCCATCAGAACGCGCTCCTTTTGCAGCATCAGCAGAAGGGAACAGGCAGGAAGGAACAAAGCACAAAATTCAAATCCTTAAACTTGTTAGCTGCCCACGTTCGATACAATCCCCTAGCAGCCCCAGGGCATTTCCTTCCCTTTCTAACCACTCCCTGATTCCTGCCCTGTAGTAAAGTCCAGGCTTGGCAAAAGAAGAAAAAATATAAAGTTTAAGGACTTTGAGAAAACACTTACTGGCATCCCACCCCCACCCCCAATATTTGTTCTGATTTCCAAAAGTAACAGAAAAAAAGGCCATAGCTGTATTATTTTGCGTGTAGATTTCACTGGATATGTATTTATTTCAATGGCATTTATATTTATATGATTGAACAAGCAATACATATTTATTATTTAAGTTTGAAAATACATATGTCTGCTTCTTTTAATTTTAAAAAGTATATTCTAGGACAGTGGATAGCAAACATTTTCTGTAAAGAGAGCAAATATAGTCAGCTTTGCAAGCCATGTTTTCTGCCCTTGTAGTACAAAAGCAGCCACAGACGACATACTATAAATGAATGGAGGTGGCTGTGATTCAAAATTTTTTTCTTTATAATAACAGATGGTGAGAAATAAAAAGGAATGAAGTACTGATACATGCCACAACATAGATAAACCTCAAAAAAGGTGTGGCAAATGAAGCTAGTCACAAATGACGACATATTACACGATCTTGTTTACAGCATATAAAATGTCAAGAACAGGCAATCTACAGAGACAGAAGATATGGTTGACCCTTGAACAACACAGGCTTGAATTGCATGGGTCCACTGACATGTGGATTGTTTTCAATAAATATATTGGAAAATTTTTTGGAGATTTAGGATAATTTGAAAAAACTCACAGACAAACTGTGTAGCCTAGAAATACCAAAAAAATTAACAAAAAGGTATGTCATGAAGGCATAAAATATATATAGATACTAGTCTCTGTGTTAATTGACTATGTTATTGGTAAGGCTTCTCGTCAACAGAAGGCTATTAATAGCTAAGTCTTTGGGGAGTCAAAAGTTATATGTAGATTTTCTACTGTGAGAAGGGTCAGTACCCCTAGTCCCCATGTTGTTTAAGGTCAACTGCAAATTAACGGTTGTCAGAAACTAGGATGATTGGAGAATGCAAGTTTCTGCTAATGGGTACAAGGTTTCTTTTGGTATGATGAATATGTTGTAAAATTAGATTATGGCAATGATTGCACAGCTCTGTAAATATACTAAAAACCACTGAATTTACATTTTAAAAAGTTGAACATTATAATATAAAAAATGTATCTCTATAAAGCTGTTTAAAAAAAGATAGGCTGGATTTAGTCTGTGGGTTAAAGTTTGCTGACTCCTGCTGGAGAGTAATTTCTGAACTAGAATTACATAAAATTTCATTTTGAGTATAATCTTTTCTGTTTTATTATTTCTATTGCTTTAAAAATATCCCCTGTCTAAATCCATCCCAAATTGCTCTTTCTCTGTTACTCATGTCCAGGGAAAAGGTGGGTCCTAGAGAAGGGAGCAGAATAGGTAGGAGAGCTCTCAGCTGGTCAATCATCACTTAAGCTGCTACAAAGAGCACGTGGTTTATGCCTAGTGCAAAGAGAAATAAAGCCTACTATTAGGGTCAGTAGAGCAGAATTAAAATGCTGTGCTTTAGGATTTAGGATAAATTATTCCCAACTTCTGGATGGAAACAAAAGAGGCTTGAGGATCTTAGGATGCCGGCACAAGAATTACACTACCAAAGCTCAGTTCAGACATGCTGAACATGGCCCTGACTACAGTGTTACCTTGCTTTACCTTCTCTCTCACACTGGAGTCCCTGCCATCCTGGAGAGCAGAGACATCCTTGGAAGCGATCACACATCTCCCCGTTGTTGCAGCTGCACCTAAGCTTACAATCTGGCCCATAAAAACCAGGGTGGCATGCTGTAAACAAAGACATCAAAAAACCAGTATTAATCCAGGGGAAGAGAGGAAACTAAGGCTGCAGGTGTTTAGTTTTATTTTTCTCTCTAAGCCATCAACTTTGCTGATTTGTGTAAGGTAGGGGGTAATTTATCTGAATTACCAGGAACTTAAAAAGCTGGGGAGTCATGCCTCCAAAAAAAAGTTGAATGAGCTCCTATCATGCCAACTTTCTTGTAGATACAACTACATTTAGGAAATAACTTCCTGAAAGCACTTAAGAGTGGGATAGGAAGAAAAAAGACCTGGAAGATTCTGGAGGGGAATTGAAATTTGGAAGATGGGAATGATGTGTTTCACAATTTTCAGCTTTTAGCCTAACTGTTAGGTACAGCTGACACCACGTATGGAAGCTAAAACTCCAAAGAAAACCTGCAGTCTACTGGCCTGATGCATCAGAGACAGAGTCAGGAAAACCACAGCCACTGGAGAGAGAGGGAAAACCCAGAAAGAGTCAGAGAAAAGTCCCAGATCTTTGGCTGATCCTTGATCCATGCATGCTCAGTACAGACTCAAAGCAGCCCAGCTAAAGATAAAAGAACTAAACTGAGTTTGACCTGATTCCTAACAGTGAGAGTTTGAGGTTTGAATCCTACCAAGTTAATTGCCTGCTAAAACAAAACAAAATCAACATTCCTGAAAGGAATGTATCATATTCCAGAGTCTCCACAATGTAACATTTTCAATGTTCAAGATACAATCCCAAGAAGAAAGGGATAATTAAGGCCCATTTTTTACGGGAAAAGAAAATAAACAGAGACCAATTGTGATGACTCAGATGTTGGAATAGACAAGAATTTTAAAACAACTATAATAACTATGCTCAGTAAGGTAAAAGAAGATATGTTCATAACAAATGCAACAATGAGAAACTTCAGCAGGGAAACAGAAACTATTTTTAAAAAGCAAAAGGAATTCTAAAACTGAAAAACACAATATTTGAAATCAAATAATCACTGTATGGACTTAGCAACAGAATGGAGATGACAAGAGAGACAGTCAATAAACTTGAAGCAACATCAATAGATAGCCCATCTAAAGAAGAAAAGTAGGGAAAAGGTTGGAAAAAAATGATTATTAATCCTTAGGGACCCATGAGACAAAACATCTAACACACATGTAACTGGAGGTCCAAGAAGGATCAGGAAGAAAGGGTTAGACAAAATATTTGAAGAAATAATGGTTTAAATTATCCCAATTTGTTGAAATTTACACATTCAAAAATTTGTTAAGCCCTTAGCAGAATAAATATAAAGTAAACTATGCATAGGCACATCATGGTTAAACTGCTGAAAACTAAAAATCAAGATAATTTAAAATGTTAGCTTTTTAAGACTGTTTCTTTATAGTAGAATATTTAAGCCATTCAAATTATGTTTTGGTACTTGTAATAAGCTCCTGGGAGGACAGGGTAGAAGCACTGTTTTCCCTTGGAGCTCACTAAACCTTCCAGGACAATTCTTAGAATTTGGTACATGGCAAATGGATTCTGTTAACTGGGTGTCCTTATTTTGGTCAACTGTAACATTATTAGAAGGCTTCTAACCAAAAAATAATGCAAAAGCTTGTCTTTTGGGGCTATGATGATTTGTTTTGATTTTGTATTTTATTCACCCAGCTAAAATGCAGTCTTTATTTTTAGTATCAATCACAACTAAGTTATCTACAAATTCAATACAATCACTATCAAAATTGCAATGGTATTTTTCACAGAAACAGAAAAAACAATTCTAAAATTTATATTGAACCACAGAAGGCCTAGAATAGCCAAAGCAATATTGAGCAAGAACAAAGCTAGAGACATCACATTACCTGATTTCAAAATATATTACAAAGCTATAGTAATAAAAACAGTATGGTACTGGCATAAAAACAGACATATAGACCAATGGAACTGAATTGACAGCCCAGAAATAAATTTACACATTTACAGTTAACAGATTCAACAAAAGTATGAAGAACACACAACAGGGAAAGGATAATCTCTTCAATAAATGGTCCTGGGAAAACTAGATAACCACAAGCAGAAGAATAAAATTAGAACCTCATCTCATCATATTCAAAACTCAAAACAAAATTGACTAAAGACACAACATAAGACCTGAAATTGTAAAACTACTAGAAGAAAACAGAGAGGAAAAGCTTCTTGATACTGATCTGGGCAATGATTTTTTTGGATATGACCTCAAAAGCACAGACAACAAAAGCACAAATAGACAAATGTGATTGCATCAAACTAACAAGCTTCTGCACAGCAAAGGAAACAATCAACAGAGTGAAGAAACAATGTATGGAACAAGAGAATGTATTTCCAAAGTATACACCTGATAAGAGGTTAACATCCAGAATATATAAGGAACTCAAACCACTTAATAGCAAGAAAACAACCTGATTAAAAAATGGACAAAGGACCTGAATAGACATCTTTTTTTTTTTTTTTTTTTTTTTTTTTTGAGATGGAGTTTCACTCTTGTTGTCCAGGCTGGAATGCAATGGCATGACCTCAGCTCACCGCAACCTCCACCTCCCAGGTTCAAGCGATTCTCCTGCCTCAGCCTCCCGAGTAGCTGGGATTAAAGGCATGCACCACCACACCCGGCTGATTTTGTATTTTTAGTAGAGATGGGGTTTCTCATTGTTGGTCAGGCTGGTCTCGAACTCCCAACCTCAGGTGATCCACCCACCTTGGCCTCCCAAAGTGCTGGGATTACAGGCGTGAGCCACCGTGCCCAGCCGACATCTCTTAAAAGACGACATACAAATGGCCAACAGGTCTATGAAAAATACTCAACCTCACTGATCATCAGGGAAATGAAAATCAAAATCACAATGAGATATCACATCACACCTGCTAGAATGGCAAGGATGTAGATAATAGGGAACCCCTGTATGGTGTTGGTGGGAATGTAAATTGGTACAGTCATTATGGAAAACAATATGGAAGTTCTTCAAAACACTCAAAATAGAACTGCCATATGATCCAGCAATCCCATTTCTGGTATATATCCAAGAGAAATGAAATCACTATCTCAAAGAGACATCTGTATTCTCATGTCCATTGCAGCATTGCTTACAGTAGCCAAAATATGGACTTGACCAAGTGTCCATCCAAGGATGAATGGATAAAGAAAATGTGGTGTGTACACATATATAATGGCATATTATTCAGCCTTTGAAAAGAAGGAAATCCTGTCATTTGCAACAACACGGATGAAGCTGGAGGGCACCGTGCTAAGTGAAATAAGCCAGGCATTTAAAGACCAATACTGTAAGATCTCTTCTATAAGTGGAATCTAAAAAAGTCAAACGTATAGAAGCAGAGTAGCATAGTGGTTCCCAGGGACTACAGGGTGGAGGAAATGTGGAGATGTTGGTCAAAGGGCAAAAACTTTTAATTACACAGTAGGATAAGTAAGTTCTGGAGTTCTAATATACAGTGTGGTGGCTAAACAATATTACTGTATTGTATACTTGAAATTTGCTGAGCGATTTTAAATGCTCTCACCACACCCACACACAGAGATAACTGTGTGAGGTGATGGATATGTTAATTAGCTTAACAGTGGTAATCATTTCACAATGTATACATATATCAAAATATCACATTTTGCACCTTAACTACATACAATTTTTATTTAGCAAGTAGACCTTGATAAAGCTGGAAAAAACTTAATCACAACTTCTTACTCAAAGCAGATGGTAGAAAGGTTGAGAACTATTAATAAGCATAAAGGAAATCTGACTACTGAAATCAAGTTTCTGTTGGGATGGCAGAGGACCTTAAAATATCATGAAGCCTTGATTTTTTGTTTCTAGAATACACTGGAACTTTCTTCCTGGCAAAGGGTTCTGAATGACTTTGAATTATCATGTGTTTGCACAGTGGAATTCCCCTGTTCTCTTTATTGTCCCCACTATTTGCTTCAAAAATTTCTATTATTGCTTATTTCCTCAGATAGAAACCAGCCCTGATACATAAAACTTGCCAATGTACAATCTATTGTTGACTATTCTAAATCCTGGACTATTAAAGGAGACCATGTCCTTAAGTAGTTACTGTTAGAAATGTCTCCTTGCTTTCCTACTGCTTTTTGGATGGATTGAACAGGATAGTAATTGTTGAAAGGAGTCTGGAAGAATATTAGAACAGTTCTATTCATAAAATCTTGATGATTTCTTGAGCCAGGAATGGGCTGAGATGAGTTCATGAAATGTACTCTTATAAACCTGGGCCCAGAGACACATTCACTGTGAAGCTGATGAAGTTTATGTTCTAGAGACTGCCTGCATGCACCCCTTCCTGGGTCCTAGCAAAGTGTTCATAGTTTGCTAACATTTTAATTTTTTTTAAAAAAAAGAGGGATCTGCCCCCTGCCTGGAGTCACCTTTTACCTTAAGATGCACACTTCAAAAGCCAGATGAGATTTCTCCACTGCTGTCGCTCACTGCATGTTCCAGGGGGGCAGACATAGCATTTAGAGGGAACTGAATGAGGTATTGCAGGTGGCTGAAGCTTACTTTTGTGTAACTCTCCTCTTTGTGCTCCTCCTCCAAGCCCCTGGAGCTATGCTGTCCAGTACAGTTAGCCACATGTGGCTATGGAACCCTTAAAATATAGCTAGTCCAAATTGAAATTTCAAAGACTTACTATGAAAAAGGGAGTGTAAAATATCTCATTAATACTTTTTTCTATTGATTACATGTTGAACTGATAATATTTTTAACATATTGGGTTAATAGATCAAAATTATTTCACCTATTTCTCCTCACCTTTTTAATGTGGACACTGGAAAATTTTAAATTCTGTATGTGGATGGCTTATATTTCTACTGAACTGCTCTGCCCTGGAGCATTGTTATCAAGTTTCTGGGACCCCATCGTAGCTACCTTTAGTGCCGGATATGGGAAAAGCTGACTGTGAGATAAACACTGAAAAGCCTTTGAGCTCTGGCTAATTCACAGTATTAATATACATTAGGGAGGTTCTGTCACATTTGTCTGCATGTTCACGTTGAGCTACTGTGCGACAGTAGATGTGAAACGCATACTGAAAAGTGGATGTCAGATGCACTCCACACAGAGCCTGGTCAAACGGGAAAGCTTATTTTAGAAAGGGCGGAGGGACTCTGAGTAGATGATATTAGTACTACCTGCATAAGGTCCACGGCAGGTAAGATTTTAACTTCTTCAATTTTTGAGCCCCAAATCCTGTCTGGATCTGACATAAAAGCTCTGAGTTTGATTTTTTTTTTTTTTTTTTTTTTAATGAGGTCTCACTCTGTTGCCCAGGCTGGAGTGCAGTGGTGCAATCATAGCTCACTGCAGCTTCAAACTCCTGGGCTCAAGGGATCCTCCTGCCTCAGCCTCCTGAATAACTGGGACAACAGGCATGTGCTACCATGCCTGGCTAAAGCTGTGATTTTATGATTCACTGAAAAAAAAACAAAATAAGTCTTCTATGGTCTTCCTACTCAAAGCGTGGTCTGAAAACCAATAACATCGGAACTACTTGGGAGCCTGTTAGAAATGCAGAACCTCGGGCCCCAGTCCATGCCTACCAAATCAGAATCCGTGCTTTAGTAAAGATCCCCAGATGATAGTTATGAGAAGTACTTTCTATGCGGTCTAGATTTTTATTGTGAAAGTATAATTAACATTGGATGTAAGCATCCATGATTCAAATCCTGTCGTCCAGTAGTGGGTAGCTAAGCAGTCCAGGTATATCCTGTCTTGTGATTTACAGCAAACTGGATCTCCTTTATGTACCCGCTAGAACATTTTCTGTCCAAGGGTGTGATTGGTGCATACCTTCATTGCACTGCAGACCCTTCCAGCCTGTGGCACAGGAACACCCATAGGGGTCAGGGAGACAGAACACATAAGACTTGCATCCCTCTTGTCCACTGCACCTTTCTTTACAAGTTCTGCCAAATGTGTGCAGTTCACAAGCTTTGGGAGGAAAAGAAAAGATGATTCAGAATCAAATATGCAACCCCTTGAAATACATAATTCTTTGGATTCATTTCTCCTAGTCTAGTGAATATGGGAAACAGTCAAATCTCAGCTGTGGCATGGTAGGATGAACACACTCTTATGGCCCATTTTACTGATAATGAAACTGCCCCACAGAGCAGACATCAAGGACATCACTCACAATCATGCAGATTTGTGCAGTGCACAAACCTAAGGGGCAGCATTCACATTGTAAACATCACGGATCTGTATATTTATTATAACTTTCCAGTGGTTGGCATTAAAGAACCTTTAGGAAAAGGCACCTTTTTCTAATTCACACACATGTAGCATCTGACCTAACAGAGGCCATTTAGCTTCCATTCCCATCTGTGTCCAGATCTAAAATTCTAGATCCAGCAACGATGGCTTTTTACATCCATAGCTTACTTATCAAGTCTCTTGACTTACCCTTCTCACATGTCCTTCCCATAAACCCAGGAGGGCAAATGCATTCTCCAGTATCTTCATGGCAGACACCATTGTTCATACAAGCAGTACAGAGATGGTTGCATTCAGGTCCCCACTTCTGAGCTTCACATCCTTTTGTTAAGGAAAACAAGGCTGTGGTGAGCAGAGCGCATTCGCTCAACAAATCTTTATTGAGCACCTACTGTGTGTCAGTCATTCAGTGGACAATGGTGAATAAAGATAAAATACAGGCTCTGCTCCCTAAAAGCTAATTGTCTAATATGGGAGACATACATGTAAACAGGAAATCGCGACAGAAACAAAGACAAGGAGTACCTAACTCTGTCTGGTGGATAGAAGAGGGCATAAAGGAAGGCTTCCCAGAGGATATGGTATGCAAGCTGAATCTGCAGGACCAACTAAGTAGCAAAGAAGATAAGGCTGGAGAGTGTCTTCCAGGCAAAGACAAGGCATGGGAAGACAGCATGGCATGTCCAAGGAGCTGCAGGTATGGTTATAGGCTGGAGCTGAGGTTTTCAAAGTGTGGTCTCTGACCAGTAGCATCCCCATCATCTGGGAATCTGTTAGAAATGCAAACCCCAGACCCCACCCAACCACGACCTACTGAATGAGAAATTCTAGAAGTGGCCTAGTAATCTGTGCACATTGGTGTCAGAAGTGTTGAGTTCAGTGAGAGCAAAGATTAGGAAAAACACTTTGGTTTTCCTATCTCAAACAACTATATATCAACGTGCATAGGTATGTCTGACCTTCCTAGAAGATGTAACCCATTTACCCTCTGAGTACACCTAGTACATGGTGTTATATCAGACTCCAGAGAAACTAGCTAAATGAAATAAAGGCAAATTGCTTCCTTGACATTCAGACTCTCCTAAGTAGTGGAATAAAAGGGGATATCACTTGCTTCTCTCAAGTCCACAGAAACTTCATGTAAAGGTAGCTGTGAGGCAAGCTACTAGAAGCTGAATATTGCAGTTTTGCTATCATAAATTATATTTTTTAAGATTCATATTACAAAAAGGCTGCTCTGACATTTAATAGAAGTCAAGCACAGTAGTCATCCAGGAGGAAACAGGTCCTGGGTACGTGGAAAGATTCCTCTCGACTCAAGCCCAAATAGTCCTGCCTATAAAACACCTTGCTATATTTTATGTCCATAGAGGTGGCTAAGCATGAAGCATAAACTAGAGGAACCACACTTCTCATACTTCTATTGTCATTTTTCAATATTTATTTAGCTAATTATACACATGCCTACTCTGATTGGGAATGACCCAAAGGACAGGGATTTATCTTATGATCCTGTATTCTCAACACCAACACAATTCTTGGCACTGAGTTATTCATTTTGGTAAATGAATGGGGGAACGTAATGCAAAGCAAATGAATTGGACATGGCAATCATTAGAGGAATGACAGAGAAGCCCAGGCATTTAGACCTGAAGATTTCAATATTTAATATTATGAAAACCTGATATAGCTGGGGAAAATTCAGGGCAAATCATTTTCTTTCTATTTATGAAGTTCCTGTAAAAATTATAGGAAGATGTAATGGTGATACTTATGCCCCCACTTCAGTAGTTATAATGGAGAAAAAAAGTTTTTACTAGTTCTAACTCTTAGATTTTTCAAAACTGAAAATAAAAATCACACATAAGAGTTAAATGACCTGGGAAGTGTGGGACTTACAGGAGGCAATGTTGAAGTAGATGTTAGTCTAACCCAAGAGATCCAACTCATCCCCCTAGAGCAGACACCTTTCAGTGAGACTGCTTTACTCATTGTGATCCCCCTTTTTATATGGATGATTATGCTGTGCAAATGTGAGCTTCTAGAGCCTGTAACTTGTAGTACATGGCTCCACCCTTGTCTATAGCTCACTGGTCTAGGCTGATAGACATCTAATATATGTTAGGCCAATCTGATTATTTATCCTGGAAATTCAAAATTTGGAAGTGAAAGAAACATTGCTGAAGCTGAGACATGGTAAAAGCAGCATCTTAGAGAGAAAGCCCACTCCCCTACCTCCCCACACCCACCACAACTGAGCCTCAGCTCTTCCTTGAAGCTTATCTTTTCTGGAACTTGCTTTATATATATGTATTTTTTTTTTTGAGACAAGGTCTTGCTCTTTCAAGCAGCCTGGCCCACTGCAGCCTGACCTCCCGAGCTTGAACTATCTTCCCACCTCAACCTGTCAAATAGCTAGAACTACAGGCATGCATCACCATGCCTGGCTAATTTTTGTATTTTTTGTAGAGACAGAGTTTTGCCACGTTGCCCAGGCTGGTCTCAAACTCTTGAGCTCAAAGGGCTTCTCAAAGTGCTGAGATTACAGGCATGAGCCACCATACCCGGCCACTTTTCAGCTTTCCCATCAATTTATTAAGAGTCCTTAGTGTCCCCCTGTGGTATGGTTTGGCTGTGTCCCTACCCAAATCTCATCTTGAATTGTAGTTCCCATAATCCCCACGTGTTGTGGGAGGCACCCAGTAGGAGTTAAGAGGTAATTTAATCATGGAGGCAGTTGCCCTCATGCTGTTCACATGATAGTGAGTGAGTTCTCATGAGATTGGATGGTTTTATATGGTGCTCCCCCCTCTCCTTCGCTCTCATTCTTCTCTCTCCTGCCGCCATGTGAAGAAGGATGTGTTTGCTTCCTCTTTTGCCATGACTGTAAGTTTCCTGATGTCTCCCCAGCCATATTGAACTGTGAGTCAATTAAACCTCTTCCCTTAATAAATTACCCAGTCTCAGGTATGTCTTAATAAAGAGCATGTGAAATTAGAAATGATTTGCTCTGAGAAAAGAAAATGATTTGCCCTGAATTTTCCCCAGCTATATCAAGTATTTGTAATATTAAATATTTAAGTCTTCAGGTCTAAATACCTGGGTTTCTCCTTCATTCCTCTAATGATTGCTATCTCTTATTCATTTGCTTTGCAGCATAAGAACAGACTAATACAACCTCCAACCAATCCCTGGTTTTTGCTTAAGAAGCCATGGTTAGTTTCTGTTATTTGCAACTAAAAATCCTAACAACCTAACAACTACACCATCACAAATGGTGGCCTCTCCATCACTTACTCCGGACTATCAGCCTGGTGAAGGCCGAGGTGAAGAGGTTTCCTCCTATATACCTGGCCGAGTACACTCCAGCATCCTGGGGCTGAGCATGAGGCAGGTGTACTTCTAGAATATCCGGTACTTCATGCCGGGGCACTGAATGGATGAAGGAACCTAGTAAGAGAGAAGAGTGAAGAACCATAGGTCACACTGAAACATACCTGCTTCCTTGTCTGGTTTCTCCACTTAATCAGCCTTCCCTGACATGGTCAAGAAAATGTGCTCTCACATATTGGATGTGGGAGAAGAATGAAAATGCTGAACTATTCAATACTCTCTCAATAGTCAAGAAAGTCATAGTGATAGAACAGATAGGTTGGTCTGTGGGATCTACCACCAAACACATGAAGATGGGGGTGGTCTAAGTTCTTACATTCTACAGGGAGAGGTGAACATAGTTGGCAGGCAGTTAGGTGAAAAATGATAGGTAACCCTGTCAACTAACCAATTAACTGGGAGATATCTATAATTGCTACCCAATCTGGAAGTCCTATCCACTCACAGACTTCAGAATGATCCCCATCAATATTCCAGCTGGATCAGGCAACTGACACTGGGTGATACCAAACCATAGCTAGGACCTAGACACATTGGGATTACACAGCTGGACTGCCAGAACTGCTAACAACTGGCTTCCCATGTTTACTGTGGTAATTTCCTAAACCTTGCAATCAACAATGTCACAATCAAAGAAACTCACATTTTATATTGCTGAAGTTGGGATCTCACATTATGATGGGGTTTTACTGTATGTACATACACCATGTACATTCGTATATATGAATTCCACTTTAATATCCTTAAGTAACCAAATATGTCACCTAAGAGGGCTTCTATCATACACAGAATTTGAAAGCTTGCATCATAGCAGCTTTACTTCAAACATCTGCCCACAAGACCACAATAGGAAAATGATCCAATATGTTGTATGTTATCTGATATCTCACATCATACTGGAGAAAGCAATGAAACACATACTTACCATTTTTGTAAATCACTGCATCTTCTTCTTTAATCAATACCTTTTTGAAAGATATGTTCACATTATCTCCCTTGTCCACAGTCATAGTTAAAGTAGCTGGTAGGAAGGAAGCTTTTAAAAGAGAGAAAACAAATACCAAAAATGGGGTCACACATTTTCTCCAGGAGCAATTGACCTTTGAGACTCAGAAAATGAGGGCTGGCACTTGCTAGGTGTCAGATGGTTTTTGTAATGTGAAAAACAGTGGTGGCTAATGCGTTTTAACCTTTCTTAACATTATGTACCTTTTTAAGAATCTGATGAAAGGGATGGTCACTTCCTTTATATGAGTGTAAATATATACAAACAATATGCCTATACACGATTTTTCTATTCAGTGGTTGGGGAAATGAGGACTTTATGTTGGTTAGTTCAGAATGAATATCCCTTATCTGAAATACTTAGGGCCAGGAGTGTTTCAGATTTTATTTTTCCATTTTGAAATATTTGCATTATGCCAGCTAAGGATCCCAAATCAGAAAATCTGAAATCCAAAATGCTCCAATGAACATTTCCTTTGAACATCAAATTGGCGCTCAAATATTTTTGGATCTTGGAGCATTTCAGATTTCAGATTTTTGGATTTGGCATACTTAACCTGTACCTATTATCAAACTAAGTCCTGATACTAACATTAAATTATATTAACTACGAATCTGCCATCCTTCTCCAATCCCAACCAAGTTTTCTTAAAGTGGAAAAAAAAATATGAATGAAATCTGAGTTTCCCCAAAGTGAAAGAGAAAAAAAAACACTTACCAAATGGCTTTTCCCCAGTCCTTTTGTGTTGCTGTTGTTCCAAATAATTCTAATTGCTTTAGAATGCCCCATGCATTTCTCAAATAAAATGAGCAAAATGCTGGACTTACTACTTATGGTGTAAATATTGGAAGATTGAAGAATAAAGACAAGGATGGAATCTAATATCTTGCCTTCTACCTTTTAATTATATATGTATGAACTGACATAGTTATGAAACTGGACAGTACTGAGATGTAACTGGGAAAATTATTTTATATTTGACTTATAAAATCATAAGCCAAGGCCAGGCACAGTGGCTCATGCCTGTAATCCCAGCCTTTGGGATGCCAACATAGACAGATCACCCGAGGTCAGGAGTTCAAGACCAGCCTGGCCAACATGGCGAAACTCCATCTCTACTAAAAATACAAAAATTAGCCGGGCATGGTGGGACGTGCCTGTAATTCCAGCTACTCAGGAGGCTGAGGTAGGAGAATTGCTTGAATCCGGGAGGCGGAGGTTGCAGTGAGCCAAGATCATGCCACTGCCCTCCAGCATGGGCAACAGAGCAAGACTCAGTCTCAAAAAAAAAAAAAAAAAAATCATAAGCCAATTGATTGAAAATTTCTGTTACTGTGTCAAGCTTGCCATGCAACACTGACTGATTCCCTTGGCTTATTGGACAAGACGTGTGAATAAAATCTTCTAACTTTCTTCCAGCAACAAGAGTTTCTGAATTCCCTTAACTTATATCATAATCTGTAGAAAGCCAAACTCTGTGAGATAAGAAGGCATTAGCTTTAGGCTTTAAGTTAAGCCAATGTTAACAATATAAGGATCACCACTAAAGGAAGAGAAACAGTCTAACTTTCCTCAACAGGAGGGCAAGAGAGAAGAGAAGGAAACAAAAGACATAAAATGAGAAAAAAAGGACCAGAGAAAATCATGGTGTGGAAAAGACAGGATAAGGTGGCAGACGTTATGCCAAATGTATGTTAAAAGACAGGAGCTCACATCAAATTCAGATCAGAAAATCTTAGATTCTAGAATCTTAATTCTAAAACACACACACACATAAAACTGTGTGCTCTTTTCATGAAGTATACATTCAACATAATGGCACATAAGATTGTGAATAAAGGGATATAAAAATATATAGCAAACTAATACTAAATAAAGCTAGTATTGCAAGATTTATACAGAAAAAATTATTATAAAGCTAAAAATTAGGGATAAAGATGGTCATTATGTAATGATAAAACAGAACCATCTACTAACTGATAAAACCTTGTTAGATTTTATTCACATGTCATGTTCAGGAAGATATTGTAATCCTGAAATTATATATGCATCTAACAACAGAATTTCAAAGCTCATGAAACAAAAAGTGCCAGAATTAAAGAAACTGACAAATCCGTGAATACGGTGGAAACTTTCAGAAATTAATCAAAAAGACTGAAAATTGCTAAGGAAATATTTAGAACATTTTAATAACACTATTAGAGATCTGTTGACTATTCATTAACCCCTTGCTCAGTTATTGAAATACACATTATTTACCAGAACATTGCCTGTTTATCCACAAAGCACATCTCTGTTAATAACAAAATTCTCTGACCAGAATGTACCTAAATTAGAAATTAATAGCAAAATATCCTGTCCCCCGAAAATAAGAATTCCTATAAAGATTCAGACCAGGACCAAGCCTTGGGATCACAAGGATCCTGCTGAGGACCTTGTGATGAACCAGCTGGTTGCCGTGCCCTCATTCTCATCTCATCCGAGGCTTTCAGATGGTGCTTTGAGAAAGACTAATCAAGTGCTGTGTGCGCCACTGGCTGAGACAACTACCCTGTGAGGGCAAAAGATGCCTCTGAACCGTGCTCAGAAGGACCTGCGCTTTAGGTTTGTCTGCTTGCTTTCATCGGCTGTGGGCTGTGCCTGCTGACCCTAGCATGGGTGCCTTGCACAGACTCCCCTGGTGGTCAGGTATGTGAATGCCTTTGGTGGAGATGATGACCTGGGGGCAAACCCAGAGACAGCACGGGGTAGATCATTCCAGCAGTGTGAGTGCTGGAATCAGACACATTCCTGGGCTTGGATCCACCCTCTGCCACCCTTTTTGAAAGCTGCTTCACCTCTGCAAATCTCAGTTTTCTCATGTGTAATTGGAAAGTAATAATACCTACCTTCAAAGGTTGTTAGTAATATTAAGTGATGTAGGCTAAGCCCTGAGGTGCTTAGAAGAGGTCAGTATCCTTCTAATATAAACAGCAACACTGCTGTGCTGACATCTGTGATATGAACATGAGGGACACTTTTCTCCTGACCACTAAAATGAGCCAGTCATAAAGGAGGAGCAGACAGGGGACTGGATGGTGAGGGGGGCTGTCTTTGTGGGGCTTCTGCTCACGTTGCCAAGTGCTTCATTTAGCCCTCCAAATGCATGCAGCTCTTGCTCTCTGTGGCATGCTCCTGGACTCCTATGAGAATTTTTTCTGACCATTTCATGCTGTTGTTCCTGTCTATATGGTTTGTTTATATTTTCTGCTCCTTTGTGTGAGAATTGTTTAGCTGACCGTGGGACTTCTCACTCAGTATTGTGTTCTGAAAGGAACCAAGGTTCCCCAGTAGGCTCAACTCCAAGTAGCTTTCCCTCCACCACTCTGTGGCTCTTTATTATTTAGGACTGTGCTTTTTAAGCTCCTGTTTTCTTAGGGGCATTATCACGCCAGAGTTTCACTGCTGTCCAGAGTTTACCTCTGCATGAATGTCTCTAGGCTGATTGTTCTCTGCTGAGTACTAACGAAGGAAATCCAACATTCGTGTTCTACTTTGGGCTTTCTGATGACACAGGAGCCTGGCTTGTATTCAGTACACATATATTGATGTCATGTGACTTGACTAGACCATTAAAAACAATAAATACCTTTTAATAGCGCCTACTATGGACCAAGTGCTGTTATAAGCACTTTACACAAATTTAATTGTCAACCTGGGGGCGGTGGTTCATGCTTCTAATCCCAAAACTTTGGGAGGCCAAGGTGGGAGGATCTCTTAAGGCCAGGAGTTTGAGAACAGCCTAGGCAACACAGTGAGACCCCCCTCCCTACAAAAAAAAATTAAAAATTAGCCAGGTATGGTAGCACATGCCTGTAGTCCCAGCTGTTCAGGAGGATCACTTGAGCTTAAGAAATCAAAACTGTAGGCCAGGCGTGGTTGCTCATATCTATAATCCCAGCACTTTGTGAGGCCGAGGTGGGCAGATCATGAGGTCAGGAGATCAAGACCATCCTGGCTAACACGGTGAAACCCCATCTCTACTAAAAATATAAAAAATTAACCGGGCGTGGTGGTGGGTGCCGGTAGTCCCAGCTACTCAGGAGGCTTAGGCAGGAGAATGTCGTGAACCCAGGAGGCGGAGCTTGCAGTGAGCTGAGATTGCGGCACTGTACTCCAGCCTCGGTGACAGAGTGAGACTCCATCTCAAAAAAAAAAAAAAGAAATCAAGACTGTAATGAGATACTGCACACCAGCCTGGGCAACAGAGCAAGACTCCAACTAAATAAAAATTACTTTTCCTAATATCCCTATGAGATAGGTACTACAATTATCCTAATTTTACACATGAGGAAATTAAGGTACAGAGAAGCTAGGTAACCTGTCCAAGATCACATAGCATATACATGGGAGAGCCAGGATTTGAACCAAGGAATCTCGCTCTGGATGCTTTCATAGATTATGTAAGGTTAGCACTCAAAAGGCTTTAAGGTCCAACCACCTCATTTTAAATTTGATATTGCTGAGGCCTAGGTTGGAAGATAACTTGCTTAAGATCATTTGGATGGGCTAATTCATCGGCAGAACTTAACTAAAAATATAATTCCTTATTCCATAAGGGCTGGAGAAGAAAGTAGGTGGTAGTAAAAGTTATACACAAGTGAAAACACAGATGAAAAACAAGTGAGCTCAATTTCAGTCATCTCCTTTCAATTTAATTGTTGTGTAAGTACTACAGGAAATAATGTAGTTTTATATCTGTGATTATTTTGTGCAATTTCACCACAGTCCTGTGAAGACAGTATAGCTACAGTTTATCCATATGGGAGACGGAGTTAAGGAAGACTAAGTCCCTTACCCAAGGCCTATCAACAGTGAATAAACGTGGAAGTTGAGACACAAACTCAAGACCTCCACCCCTAGTTCTCCAGACTTATCATTCTCCAGGTCCACATCCTTAGCTCTCAATTCCAGCCACTTTGAACTGTATTCAGTTCCTCAGCCGGATCTCATCACTCATGTCCAAGTCATGAATTTTCTTTCTTCTTTTCTCCTCCTTTTCTCCTAAGCCTCACCAGCTCCTGCTCATTCATCAGTTTCCATTTAGGTATCTCCAGAGACCTCACACAACACCTGGAACACAGGTTAGACGCCCTCATAGCTACTCCCTAAATACCCTGCATTTTTTCATTATAGCCCCATTCATGGTATATATCCCCTACTAGATTGGGTGTTCCAGGAGGGCAAGATCACATCTGTTTTGAAAGGTAGCACAGGGTGATGGTTAGAGCCAGGCTTCTAGAATCAGGCCTGACTTCACCTTCCCAGATCCAACACTCACTAGCTAGTAAATGCATGTAAGTTACAATAGCTAAGCCTCATCTATTAGTGGGGTCTTAAAAGTCCTCATCTGATATATATTTGATAAAGACTAAGTTAGTAATACATATAAAGTTGCTAGGGGAATGTCAGGCATACAAGTATTCAGGAAAACGTGTGGCACAAATAGAGGCTCAAGAATAATTGTGGTGGCTGGGCGCACTGGCTCACGCCTGTAATCCCAGCACTTTAGGAGGCCGAGGCGGGTGGATCACAAGGTCAGGAGATGGAGACCACCCTGGCCAACATGGTAAAACCGCGTCTCTACTAAAAATATGAAAATAAGCTGGGCATGGTGGTGCGCACCTGTAGTCCCAGCTACTCGGGAGGCTGAGGCAGGAGAATTACTTGAACCCAGGGGGCAGAGGTTGCAGTGAGCCGAGATCATGCCACTGCACTCCAGCCTGGGTGACAGAGCAAGACTCCGTCTAAAAAAAAGAAAAAGAAAAATTGTGGAATGAAAGTATAAATGAACTAAACTGTTTCAGATTTTCCCATTTTCTTGATGCTTTTAACATATTCCTTTGTGTTATTTAGGTGCAAATGGCTCTTCTCTATCAACTTCGTAAATTATATTTGGGAAGTTTGATATTCTTAATATAAAGCTATTTCTCAATGAAAGTAGGAATAAAATAACCCTCTGTTTCTTCTAATGGATCAGTTTGAAACAGGTCTTTGGATCTGAAAATGTTTCAAACTTTATATATAATTTCCTACCCCCAAATGAAATCACCAATGAGGTATGAGTCAAACTGCTGTTGACTATTTTGGATGATGCCATTGATAAAATCCAGTTTGGCTGTTTGGGGTGTGTGAGCCAATTTAAGCTGTGTTTTGGCACATCTCAAATGGATTTTCCACTTCCTCCACAGATGTACGAGTCAGCAGCAAGCAGGAATATATTGATGTTTATTTTATCTTGCTGTGTCCCTAGGCAGGCATTTCTGAGTTTCCATGATGTTTTAATAACGAATTAATAGTGACATGAAAACATAGTTTTGGAGGTTTTCCCTGATTCACCCTAAAGGATTTCACTTCCCTCAAACCAGATTTCCCCCACTGGATGGTCAGCAAGAAAAACAGAACCTGTTCATCAGCCTGAGATGCTGTTATTGTTAAAATACAGGAGAGAACATACCTATTTTTCCATTTTGTGTAAAACTCCATAATATGTGAATGCATAGTAAAAATTTCTACAATTGAGTAGGAAAATTATCTCACCAATTTATTACTCAAAGAAATTACAATAATCAGTTGTTAAACATTTACTGTGAAGCAGATAATGTAATTGGTAATAGTTGAGTGCCTCATTTAATTTCCAAATATGTGTGATAAAATCTCTATCCTTTTTTTTTTCACATGAGGAAAAAATATGACTTCAATTAAGTAACTTGTCCTGAGCCACACCACTCAGTTGCAGAGGTAGACTCGAACCCATATCTGTCTGACTTCCACTCTCATACCTCTACTCTGTGCCCTGGGTTGCTTTTTAGGACTTCAGGTAGGATCGTTGTACTTTATAAAACAAGAGCTCAGAATCAGGGAGAGTTGTTAACATTAAGTGAGAATGACATCCAAACGGTAGTGTAGTGGTAATAAATACTGGCTCTGAAGTCAGATCACTTGGCATCAAATGCCATTCCCACCATTTACAAGCTGCTATTATTCTTATTACTATGTACCTTATTCTGCAATATATTGCTTTACCTAAGCTTTTAGGGACACATTCACTGTGTAAATCAATGCTTCTTATATATACCAACTTATTTAAAACAAAACAATTTTGTAGATATTATTACACCCCCTTCACAGATGATAAAAAATGAGACCAACAGAAGTTAAATAACGTGCCAAAGGCCACACAGCTGGTGAGTGATGGAGAAAGAATTAAAACTCAGGTGAGTATAACTCTAAAAGTCATCTTCTCATTACTGTTTCTCACTATCCAAGTCTGCCTTTGCCTCTTTTAACTGAAGTTAAGCCACCCTTTACCTGTGGTCACCTAGCCTCTCAGTTTGGGGGGATCATTACAGTGGGTTTTTAACT
Organism: Pongo abelii; assembly: GCF_028885655.2. Taxonomy (NCBI): domain Eukaryota; kingdom Metazoa; phylum Chordata; class Mammalia; order Primates; family Hominidae; genus Pongo; species Pongo abelii. The sequence continues at coordinate 30,868,327 of NC_071998.2, forward strand.
GCCAACGTTCTGGTCCAGTTTGCTTTACATGTTCTTATTTATACATTGTGAAGGATGACCTCAGGACAGTGCAGCAAGGACACAGTGGCACTTCACATTTTGTTCCCACAAAATGACTGGGGCATAATCTCAGATCATCTTCCTTTAGAATGTAGAAACATCAGCAGAAGAATATTAGTCTTTATACAAGTCAAATCCAAAATGACACATGTGAAAAATAATAGAGCTGACTTTCAGCCATGATAGCTTTGGCACACCTCACATCCCTTTGTTCAACCTCTCTTCCCTCAACGGAGAGCTGCATTCCTGGGAATTTCTGTTGTGCGCTTTTCCCACTTGCCCTGCTGTCATTTAAAGGTGAACATTCTAGTTTTGCTAAGAAAACCCTTTCATTTGTAATGAATAGCAATTTTATTACTTTTGACCTTAAAATGAATTTGCTGCCTTCAAATCTTTTCATTACTACCATTAGTAAATTCAAAGAAATATTTTTAGGTGGACCCCAGTTAGAGGCTAACTCTAAACTCCTGCTACTCAAAGCATGGTCCATGGTCGAGCAGATTCTCATCACCTGGGACCCGGGTAGAACTGCAGAATCCCAGGACTGTCTCAAACAACCTATTAAATCAGAGTCTACATGTTCACAAGATCTACAGGTGATCTGTAAGCATGTTCAACTTTAAAAAGCACTGATCTAAAAAAAATGCAGACTACAGATGGTTAGATTATAAAAGAAACAGCCAATCAGCAATGTGCAGAGGTGTGTTAATTAACTGGATCAGCTTTCTAAAAGGCCTGGTGGGCTCACGCCTGTAATCCCAGCACTTTGAGAGACCAAAGTGGGAGGATGGCTTGAAGCTAGTAGTTCAAGACCAGCCTGGGCAACAAAGCAGGACCCCCATATCTGTGAAAATTTTTTTTAATTAGCCAGGCATGGTGGTGCATGCCTGTAGTCCCAGCTACTTGGGAGGCTGAGGTGGGAGGATAGCATGAGCCCAGGAGGTCAAGGCTGCAGTGAACTATGATTGTGCCACTGCACTCCAGCCTGGGCAACAGCAAGACCCTTGTCTTTAAAAAAAAATCAAACCCCTAAACAGCTGACAATGTCATTATTTTATGTAATGACAAGTCCTCAGTCCACAGCTCCTGTGGTTGTGATGATATTAATTTCAAAAAGACTCCATTTTAGGCATCAGCAGCCCAGACAAAGTGGCTTATAGGGGAGAGGCCAGATCATTCCAGGCAGAACAAAGAGAGGTCACCTTAGCTGGAATTCTGTACTTTCCTCCCAGCAGTCAGCATCAAGAGCACCAGAAGTCTGCCTGCCTGTCCAGGCCTGGAACCTTAGAATACAATTATTAAATAATATTTGCAACACCATCTTCTTCAACTGCCATCACATAAGTGGACTGGTCTAAAGATTTAGCTTAAGGCCCACTTTTATTTTGAGAGAAAGACTTCATCACATCATCGCCTTGTGGGGTGGTAGCAAGTCTTAATAATCCTCCCTTAGAGGAGGCTTTCAAAATCCTCCTGCAAAATTCTGGTGTTTTCTGAGCTGGACCGGGGTACTCGACTGCTAAAAGTAAATCATGGTCCTTTTCCAAGAATGGTAGCCTGCAAAGAGGGCCCTAATTCTTCATCCCTCCCTGTATCCCTGACTCTTTGTCATTTCAGTTTGTAGTGCCCTCTCACTCTGACACTAGGCTCAGCTACTTAACTGGCTTAGGTTGATAAAATGAAGCAGAAGTGATAGTGTACAATTCTGAGCCTAGGTTGCAAAGAGCCTCATGTCTACATCTCATGTATATGAGATGTAGATGGTAGTGGTACAAAAAAATAGAAACACATGAGGCTCCTGGCAACCTAAGCTGAGAACTGTACACTATGACCTTATACTACCTTAGCCTGCTATAGTATAAGGAACTGAGCAAAGTTGCCCCAGCCAAGGCCAGTCTACTAAGCCTATAGCCAGGCAACACTATATATGTAAGGAATCCCAGCCAAGGTCAATACATCCATCTAATTAACACAGCTGACTTAGACTCACAAGCTATAAATGCTCATTATTTTATGCCACTGTGGTTTGTGGTTATGTTACACAGCATTATTGTGGCAATAGAAAATTGATACACTGGCCGAGCATGGTGGCTCACGCCTGTAATCTCAACACTTTGGGAGGCCATGGCGGGCAGATCACGAGGTCAACAGATCGAGATCATCCTGGCTAATATGGTGACACCCTGTCTCTACTAAAAATACAGAAAATTAGCTGGGTGTCGTGGCGCTTGCCTGTAATCCCAGCTACTTGGGAGGCTGAGGCAGAAGAATCACTTGAACCTGGGAGGCAGAGGTTGCAGTGAGCCAAAAGGGAGGCAGAGGTTGCAGTGAGCCAAAATCATGCCACTGCACTCTAGCCTGGTGACAGAGTGAGACTCCATCTCAAAAAAAAAAAAAAGAAAGAAAATTGATATACCAAATAACCAATTAAATTAAGTTACTGATGGATATTCCCCTTCTAAAATTCTTATTTATATTTAATTTTCTCCTGAAAATATTAACTTCCATTAAGGGTATTTAGGGACAAGCAAAGCAATGTATCACATGAAAAATCAAATAAGAAAGCTCAAAATAGTCAATAGTTTGGCAATGAACACTTGTTTTCATTGCTATGATTTTCATATTACATACACATAACAGTCATCTATCCATAAGTACCATGATGCCCTTAGAACATATGAAATATTTCATTTCATCTCACAAAGTAGGCACAGTATCTAGTTAAGGGGTTGGACTGGGTAGTCTCCTTTATCTCTAACATTCCATGTACCAGACACGGTGATGCATGGAAAGAGACAGACAAGATCATCAAGCTCTACACTCAGGTAGTGCATGCCCTGCCCCTGAGGGAGCAGCTGCCAAGACAAAAGGTGTGTGTGTTCCTCAGTGGGCCTCACCTGCCCAAAACTTAGGGGCATGTTACCTTGTTGACGCATCTTCATGGTTCGTATCCTGATTGCCTCTCCTCGAACTCGCCCTTCACAGAAATAAGCACCATTGATCTTACTGGCCTTTTCTCTCTTCCAAACAACTTTTTTAGCCCATTCTCTGGTCACATCTTGAGTAACTTCCAGCGGATCCTGGTGCTGGTTCATTAAGGCTTCAAAGTCCCTTCCTATGGTGATGGGCTCATGGGGGCGCCACCCAGAGGCAATGCAGGTGAGAGATGTTTCAGCATCAGACACAAGAGGTAGGGAATTGATCAAGATCAAGTCCATGGCACCTTCCACAGTTCCTAAAAGGAAAGAGAGAGAATGATGTATGACTAAGGTTATTAACATGGCCCCATTGGGTAAACTGGTGCTCACAAAGCCTTGTCTTAAAGTTGTGTGAGGATTCTTTCTAAAACGCTATTCTGACCATGGGCCTATCTTCCACTGGACAAAATCCAAAACTCTTTACCACAGCATCAAGACCCTTCATCAGCTAGACCCTGCTAACCTCTCCTGCCCCACTGCATACCCTAGTTGCAATGGACTACCCATTATTCCCCCAACAAGCCATGCACTAGACATAGCTGGGTATTCAGGAAATGTATGTTGTATTAAGATGAGTTAATAATAATGACATTATAATCATTATTCATTATATTTGATTATTAGTTATCAATTGATGCTAATGTGATACTGTCACAATAATACAGTATTCTAAAGAAATATATCAACTACATAAACTTATGCCTTATAGATTCTCATTTTTAAAGAATTGCACAATTCCACATTAAATACCCCAAGATAAGTGACAGACAATGACTAAGTGAAGTCTTCATTTCCCTCAGGGCCTCATTTACTCCATCAGGATTCTTGTAAAGATTAAATAAGATAAAATACATAACTTACCAACCACTCTGTCTGTTATATATTGCATACTCAGTGATTATTATTTCATTTCTCTTTATTCTGTTTCCTGAACACTTAGCCCCAAACCTTACCCTCTCCCCAAATGTAAAAACAAAACCTTACCCAAACTTTAAATTTTATTTTATGAATTTGTTTTGTAAATGAGGAAGTATCCTTTTAAAAAGAAAATCCTCTCACGTTATTTTCTCACTATTTCTTTTTCTTTCTCTCTCTCCCCTCCCCACCCCTCCCTTTTTTGATTTCTAAAGGTTCTAACATAAGCAGATAGAGTCTGTGCCTATTCTCTCCTCTTTAAATGTGGAAATATCAGGGATGGAAAATGTTCTCTAGCTCCAGTGATGGTTGGCTCTCAAATCTGCATAAAACAATCAGGAGACTAGAAAGATCAATTGAGTGATGAGGGCCCAACTAGAGTCTCAGAGACCTTTGTGTAGAAGTGATTCAAATAAGCTACATGTTATCTTATTGAATACCCATTAAATTCAGCAACTCTGTGAGGTATGCACCATTATCTCAATTTTAAATATGAAGAAATGAAGGCTCAAAAGATTGAGCAGCTAGTTTCATTTTCCACAGCTATTGAAGGCAGAGCTGGGATTCAAATGCTCACTTTTCTTTCATTCCTTGGATACAAGATGCTCTTTCCTACCTCAAAGCCTTTGCTGTTCCTTCTGCCTGGAATGCTTTTCTCCACTCTTGGCATGGCCACCTTCTGCTTGTCCTTTGGGTCTCAGCTTAAGTGCCACTTTCTAATAGAAGGCTTCTCTACCTGCCTTATCTATAATACCTATACACTCTCATCCCATTGACCTCTAATTTGGCCTCCTGTTTTATTCATAAAGATTACCATAATTTGTGATTATTTTATTTACTGTCTCTCTAAATGGTAAACTCCAAATGTTCTGTATAGGAACAGGAATTTAGGAATTGGTTTACAATGGAATATTCTCCCTAATCTCAACATATAGAGGACTTAAGTATTTGTTGGATGACTGGGTGGATGGATGGATGGATGGATGGATGGGCAAATTTTATTTCAGATCTGCCTGATTGAAGTCCATCCATTTGCTTGGCTTCCAATTCTAGAATAATAAGGTTAAAAATGAAAGTGCGGGCCAGGCACAGTGGCTCATGCCTGCAATCCCAGCACTTTGGGAGGCCGAGGCAGGGGGATCACCTGAGGTCAGGAGTTTGAGACCAGCCTGGTCAACATGGTGAAACCTTGTCTCTATTAAAAATACAAAAATTAGCCAGGTGTGGTGGTGGGTGCCTGTAATCCCAGCTACTCGGGAGGCTGACACAGGAGAATCGCTTGAGCCTGGGAGGCAGAGGTTCCAGTGCTGCGCTCCAGCCTGGGCAACAAAGAGCAAAATTCTGTCTCAAAAAAAAAAACCAAAAGTACTCCCCCGAGTCTGAACTGACCTCCTTGCCCATATTTAACTGTTTTGGGGGGAAAAAAGCATTATTCCCAAGGTTTTGGGGAAAAAAAATTACAATTTTTACAAAATGCCAAAGAAAAGTGACCAATGACTGCTGAGCGTTTAAGGCTAATATTCATTTACCAGAATTTTTGAGCACCTACTTATGTCAAGCACTGTACCTGATATAAAGTCCTCAAACAATTTGTTTTTAATGGCAATTGCCAGTGCTTACTGTATTCAGTGATGTTTTGAGGATAATCTTGGTACAAATTAAACCTTTATCTGAATGATTAGGAAGAAAAATTTCAAAGTCAAGTCTTCATGTAAGCAGGAGTTACAGCTGCATTTTATTGTAATATTAACTCATTACATGAGATTGAGGGAGAAAATCTCCACTAGAATGAGTTCCCAAGCCTGGCCTTGAAGCATCCATTTTACTTCTAGCCTCACTGGTAACTTTTAAGATCTCAGGACAGAGAATACAAATTAGGATAGTAAAAACATTGAAAGAGACGACAAGCTACAAAGCCTAGCAGTGGAATTACAGCCTCCAAAAATAACACCAGCACACACCTCCCCTTCCACGTACATACCCAGGCCTGACTCTGAGTGAACACCACTTCATCTCTTACACTCACACATTCCAGGCATGTTCCAGAAAGAGTCATCAAGAGGAAGGAAACACTGTAATTCTTTCAACTCCAGTTCAATCCAGCCCCATTTCTAGGGCCAGTCGAGAGTCTTGCCAAAACCATAGGATCTGCTCTGAACTCACAGCAGTGGCAGTGGCCGTGGTTTATTTAATAGCTTTAGGAAATAGTACAAAATGCAGTTGATTTGAAAAGACAACCACGCTATGTATAAATTATTTCTAGGTATGGATCTAGTTTCTTTTTCCTCTTGCTCCTTTCAGAGATCTCCCTTTACTTTCAGTGATGGAAAAGGAAATTGTGGCCTCTGGGAGTCTGGACTTGACTATACTTCGCTACCCTTGTTCAGCATGCCGGTTAAGGAAGCCCTCTTCCACCAGCCAGCGCTCTGTCCTTTCTAACCCCATTTACAGTACCAGAAGGATCTTCTATGTGAGCTTTGGGTATAAGAAGACATACCTACCAGCTTCCTAGGATGGGTCTTGAAAATCACCTGCTTAGTTTTCTTAAAATGAGAATCTATAGTTGTATTTGCTAGTATCTGCCTAAAGAATTTCTAGAAGGCGACACATAAAAAGAAGAACGATGACCTATTCGGAGGAACTGGGTAGTTGGGGCACAATGGTAAAAGGAAGACTTTTCACTATACACTTGTGTGTACTGGCTTTTGAATAATTTGACTATTATTCACACATAAAAATTAAATGTAAAAAAAAATGTTATGTCCCATTCCTTAAAAAGGGGCAGCTGGAGGCTGGGCGCGGTGGCTCATGCCTGTAATCCCAGCACTTTGGGAGGTTGAGGCAGGCGGATCACCTGAGGTCAGGGAGGGATAGCCTTAGGAGAAATACCTAATGTAGATGACAGGCTGATGGGTGCAGCAAGCCACCATGGCATGTGTATACCTGTGTAACAAACCTGCACATTCTACACATGTATCCAAGAACTTAAAGTATAATAAAAATAAATAAATAAATAAATAAATAAATAAAAGAGAGAGAGAGAGAGAAAATGGCAGCTGGAAAAGAATCAAGAGCCATGGACATATATGTCCCTTTATGTCTCATCCTTCATCCCTATATCCACTCCAAATCTCAAATTACATCCAAATAATGCATTTTTCTCTTTCTCTCTTCTTTGGACTAATAATAGGAAATGTGATGTTATCTCACAATGCTGAAAAATAAAGGAGTTAAAACTTAATGCTGAAAAAAAAAGTAGCCAAACTTAGCCTTTCAGAAAGAATAGAGCAGAGGCTCCACGACAATGAGTACAACTGTGGTCCATGGCTTCTTGAAAGAGTTCTGCTGCTGACACCATGAAGGGCATGGCTGCAACTGCATATCTGGTGCCACTCAAGAAATATTCTATTAGAGACATTTCCTGAGAATCATTGCCAGAAGACAGATCCTATCTGGGCTCATACCAATATCAATCTCTCTGCTTAATACCCTTTCTTATGTTATAGCACTATCCTCTCCAAATCATGTTGGGGACGGATAGTGAGTTGTTTCATCACAACCATATCTAAAGGGCTCTGATCAAATTCATTAATAGTTTAATTCATACTTCTATCATGAAGGCTAATAATTTGCTAAAACAAGATGCATATTTAATATCATACATCTTATAACTTTTAGAGATTAATGCTATTTTTCTTTAACAAAGATTTCCCAAACACTTTTTCTTTTTTTGAGATGGAGTCTCGCCCTGCTGCCCAGGCTGGAGTACAATGGTGCGATCTCGGCTCACTGCAACTTCCGCCTACTGGGTTCAACGAATCTCCTGCCTCAGCCTCTCGAGTAGCTGGGATTACAAGTGCCCGCCACCAGGCCCAGCTAATTTTTTTTGTATTTTTAGTAGAGGCGGGGTTTCACCATGTTGGCCAGGCTGGTCTCGAACTCCTGACCTTGTGATCCGCCCGCCTCAGCCTCCCAAAGTGCTAGGATTACAGGTGTGAGCCATGCGCCCAGCCTCAAACACTTTTTCAATGTTTGCATAAAAGTGTGTCCTTGTTTATAAGGAAATACTTGGCATTGTGGCATGACATCTACCAAGTTAATAACCAAGCATCACAATTGAAGCATAACAATGCTCTAAAATGTTTTGCTCACTGTATTTTCTGTGTTCTATATTGAACAGTATCTAATCTTTCTTAGTAGCATCTTCTCACTAAATCTTATTATGGTGAATTCAAAATGTTGTTTAACTCTAGTTTTTATATTTACATTTTCTTGTATTCAATATTGCTATGAATAATGAGCCATTAACTAAGACATGGGAATATTTTTATTTAAAAATATTTATGGAAATTATTGTGGGCCTGAATCAACACCCATATTATAGAATTTAATTACATTAGAAATTAGAGACAGAGCCATGTTAAACTGTGTTTAAAGAAATTGTAATTTCTCATTTTCTAAAAAGGTGCTCCAGAAGTTTCTGAAAGTGGAAGAGGTGAAATCAAGAGAATGGACTCTAGACCCACACCCTCACCCACTCCCAGTGAGCTGCTCAACTTTATTTTATTTTTTTGAGGGGGGGGCTTCATATAAGATTTTATTTGAAAGAAAAAAATTTTGCTTAATTAAAAACATAAAACCTCAAAGGTCAGCAATTTTCCTTTTTTCACAGATGAAGGGGATGAAAGGTTAAACATATCAATGAAAATATACTCCACTGCAGCACAACATGCTTGCTCCAATTAGTTTTTTTTCCACATTGCAATTCAGATACAGCTACAGATGAAATCAAGTTCTGATTTACCCAGTTCCCTGATCTTCGAAGTGTTGGCAAGCTAGGAGAAAATTTTAGGCAGGTTAAATTATTGCATCGCAGGCTTATTCCCTTGTGCTTCTTACTACCTCAGAATTGTAGTATTGGGTGGAATTCTGCTAATGTGTGTCTGGAATAATGCATCATGTCTTCAGAACAACTAACTGTATGTTCACTGTATGGTTTTTTGGAAATTTGGTATTAGCTATGGTTAAATTTTTCAAAAGGTGTTCATGGTAATTTCATCTTTGTAACAGAAGTAGATATCTTAAAGTTCTAAATATTTGAAATACCAATTAGTACTTCCTTGGCCAAAGGCATTTCAGAAATCAGGGAATTGGCAATGAACTGAAAAGGTCTGAGTCAAAAGCCTTTCTGGAATTAAGGCCGTGGCAATGAGCCGAAGAAGCAAAGACAACGCCCAAACTATCCAGGATATTTTGCGAAAATTGTTTGGATTTTAGTTTAGGTTTTTTGTTTTTGCTGTCCTGAAAAAGAAAAATTATCTTCAGTTCAAAAAGCACTCATTAAATTGTTTATATGTCCATTCATTCACTTACCAAGCAGACTTATTGCATGCTTACCCTGTGCCAAGTACTGCACTTGGCCCTGGAGACACAGCAGTGAATATACAACCATCTCATAGCTTATAGGCAAATGTAGCCGACAGACATGGAAAACTAATGACATAAACATAAATACAGATAGGTACTAAGAGAGAGAATTACAAGATGCTTATGAGACACCATAATGGTAAACTTTATCAGACTTGACTGTTTTGGAGGAGGGTTTGGGGACTTTTAGCCTAAAGGAAAATTGGGGTTAGCCAGGCAAAGCAAGAGAGAGATGAGAAGATAATCAGAAAAATCTTCCCCAAAATGGTAACTACTGAGCAGTAGTTACTCATTTCTCAAAAATGAGTTTTTAGTAGGACTCACTTCTGAAATATTCTGTCTCTATCTTAAAGTTGCTATTAATTTCCTTCTGTTGGGCCCTAAGAACTACCAGCACTATTCCCGTGTCAACCCTATGTTAAAGTATTTTCAGTATATTTTCTGCCTTCTTGTCTCCCCTGAAGAAATCCAGTTCCCAGGCATGTTTCCAACACTTTAATCCTTTTTTATTCTCTGTCTTCCTTTTGTGTTTGTAGTAAGTCTCTGAGCAATAACTTCTTCCTCAAGATTCCTTCCAAGAAGATATTGGGCAGCTAACAAGAAGATACCAAAATATACAAAACTGGAAATAACTAAAGGAAGTTGCTAACATTTTTATTGTATAGCTGGGAGTTCAGAGTTATCCAGAGGCATCCTGGATGTGACTGGGCTGTGACTCTCTAACAACAAACTCCTGTTCTCACCCAGGAGTTGTACCAAGCCAGTTTCCCCAAAGGCCATGCCCGTTTCCCATCCCTGCTTTCCAGCCAAATGGGACCCTTGTCTGTCTGCTGGAGGGAATGACATCCTCTCGCCACCTTCAAATGCCGGAAATTTTCCATCTAGGCCAAATAACACATGTGTTAGTTAGAATGAGGATCAGTCAGCTGGCAGGAAACTTTTTATTTCCAGGGAACAGACAGAGCATCCACACAACGAGACTTTACTGAACATTCATTTATATGCAAACTCCATTCTGTGAGGCAGTGGGGGTGCAGGAAGCATGGTTCCATCAAATCAAGGATTGTTTACACCGGAAGAGGTTTTACAGACTGCTTGGTGCAAGCCTCACACCTTATTTTTTTGAGACAGTGTCTCACTCTGTCACCCAGGCTGCAGTGCAGTGGTGCAGTCACTGCTCACTGCAGCCTCGAACTCATGGGCTCAAGTTATCCTCCCACCTCAGCCTCCTGAATAGCCAGAACTACAGGCATGCAACACCCCTCCCTCCAGCTAATCTTTAAATTTTTTGTAGAGATGGGGTATCACTGTGTTGCCTAGGCTGGTCCCGAACCTCTGGGCTCAAGTGAAGCTCCTGCCTTGGCCTCCCAAAATGCTGGGATTACAGGCATAAGCCAACAAGCCTGGCCAAGCCTTACGCTTTATAACAGGCAATCTGAGGCATATAGAAAAGAGACCAGTTGGTAATTGCACAAAGGGTAGTGGTAGAGCCAGCCCTCAAGTGCTGATTTCTCTCCAGGGCCCTTTCTGTCACCCCAGAGTAGCAGTGTTAACAGCCAAGTCCTTAGTGTTAGGGAATATGGAATGTATCTACATCTAGCAGGAGGGCACCTGGAGAATCCTGGAGTTTGGTAGAAATTGGGGGAAGAGAAAAAAGATTTTGAGGAGAGGTGGCTAAAAAGCTAGAAAGGGTACAGGACAGAGAAATTGAGAATATCTAGAGAGGATTTTTGGCCACCTTACAGATTCCCTTAAGCCTGGCAGTGCTGCCTCATAATCTTCCCTATTCACTTTGTCTCAAGAGTGGGATGCTCTCTAAATGCACCGTGTTTATCAGCACCAGGATACCTGGTATGGGAAAAATGCATCTTTGGAAACAGACCACCTTTTTCTGGGCTCTTCTCCTGATTCAATTACCTGCCAAGTTCCCAACTACCCTTATGCTGCTCAAAGACGTGCATACCCACACCCACAACCAAGCATATCTATCTTCCAAGACAGCACTGAACAAAACTCAGTGTCTCCTCAGTGCCCTGTTCTTCTGTTCCCAACAGAGAAGGCAATTTGACTGACTTGTCTGCACAAAGAGGAGAATAAGCAAGAATCGCTCAAAGTGACAATTCACTGAGAACTATTGGAGAAGCAAACCAAAGAAATGAATCTATAATGGAAGAAATTCAGGATTATATTTGCTTAGAGGAGACTGACAAAAGAAGTCACCTAGCCTTCCTAGTAGGCCTGAGATTATACCATGCAGAAAAGGAAACTGACAATTTTTATTATATAATACATAATAAACACAATGCTAAGTGCTTTACAAACATTGTCCACTTGAATTCTCACACTGTTGAAGGAAAGCATTTACACTCAATTTTATAGGTTAAAAAACCCTGAAATTCAGGAATGTTTAGGGATATGCCCAAGGTCACATAAGTAGAAAGATAGAATTTGAACCTATGTCTCACTGATAATAAGTTCCATTACTACCTACCATGCTTTAGTCTAAACACCATCTAAAAGTCAATTTTACCCATCGCTGTATCTCTAACAATGAGCGCAATGCCTGGTTTATAATAGGTATTCCATAAACATTGATGAATGAATAAATAAATAAATGAGTGAGTGAGATTGGCCTTCAGTGAATGAATTCATTCAATAATCCTTTATTACTATGGGCTGGGCTCTGTGCTGCTTTCTGTGGGTCAAGAAAATAATAAAAAATAAAATATGGTTTCTGCCTTCAAAAAGCTTACATTCTGGCCATCCAATGTCATGAAGAAAAAACACTGATAGATTTGATCACATAAAAAGCCAAAACCTTCTACACAGCAAAAGATTATATAAATGAAGTTAAATGACCAAGTAGAAAAATACTGTTACATGTAAAACTTATGTTACATGTAAAACTTAAGGAATTAATATGTATAACATATAAAGAAATTTCATAAATCATTGAACCAATAGCAGTTCACAGAGAAGGAAACACAAACAGCCAATCGCAGTAGATTCATGAAAAAGTGGTCACAATATTTTGCATTTCATTCCATCAAGAAGCGGAGTTTCTTTCTCCATCTCTTGAATCTAGGCTTGGCCATGGGACTTCTTTTGATCAATGGAGCATTAGCCAATGTGGCATAAGCAGAGGCTTGAAAAGTGCTTGCCCACTGGGCTCTCCCACTGGGCTTGCACTCTCTTGCTGCTGCTCTATGGAACCCTGAGGCCATCATGAGGAGATGCCAAAACTAACCTGCTAGAGGATGAGAGACCAATCCAGCTTAAGCCAAAGAGTTTCCCAGATGACCTACAGAAGCATAAGTCATAATAAATGTTTGCTGTTTTACCATTATGTTTTGGATGCCTTGTTACTCATCAAAAGCTGATATACTCACAACATGTGAAAAGTTGAAAAGATGTTTAACCTGACCACAGATCTCAAAATGCAAACTAAAAAGACATCTCATTATTTGCCTATCAAATTGTCAAAGAATGGAGAAGGTCATAATATCCGGTGCTGGCTGTTGAATAGAAACATCTATATTGTTGATGGGCAGTGTAACTAGTATAACATGTTTACAGGACGTGCTTGCAATATCTACAATAATTGAAAAGTTATATAAAAGCTAACCCTAATTCATCACTTATTATATGTCAGGTACTACTCTAAGTGTGTCAACACATAATAACTCAATCCTCATAGCAATCTAGGGAGTAGGTACTATGACTGTTTCCATTTAACAGAAAAGGAGACTATGACAAAGAGAGATTAAATACTTGGTGATTGTTACACAGCTAATTTGTAGCAGAGCTGAGATTGAAATTTAGGCGGACTGGTTTCACTCCATTCTTTCAACGAGTAAACTATATTACATCATCTCACATCAAAAATGTCTAACAATTCAATGAAGTTGTTTTCAACAAATAATATTGGAACAGTTGGACATCAATATGCAAAAAAAAGAGCCCTAACCTAAAACCACCCATGTATACAAAAATTCACTAAAAATAGATTGTGTAAAATATTAAAATACAAAACTTTTGGTATATAGAAGAAAATCTTCATGACACTGGAGTTAGAAAGTGATTGTTAGCTATGACACCAAAAATTAGCTATCATAGACACCATGAATAAAAAAGAAATTGATACACTGAATTTTATTAAAATTTAAAACTTTAGTCTATGGAAGACATTGTTAAGAAAATAAAAAGAGAAACCATAAACTGGGAGAAAATATTTGCAAATCACATATCTGGCAAATGACTTGCATCCAGAATGCATAAAAAGCTCTCAAAACTCAACAGTAAGAAAACAACTCAATTTTTTTAAATGAGCAAAAGATTTGAGACACTTCACCAGAGAAAATGTATAGATGGCAAATAAGCACACAAGATATTTAATATCATTAACCATTATGGAAATGTTAAGTGAAACCACAATGAGATACTGCTACAAACCTATCAGAACAGATCAAAAAACACAAAAAGAAGAAAGAAAAAAGAAAACCTGATAATACCCAGTGCTAAATAGAATGTGTAGCAACTGCAATTCTCGTCCATTGATGGAAATAATGTAAAATGGGTGGTATAGCCACTGTGGAAATTGGTTTAACAATTTCTTATAAAGTTAAACATACACTTACATATCACCCAACAATGCCACTTGCAGGCATTTACCCTTCAGAAATGAAAATTTATATTCATACAAAGAATGTTGGCAGGGCGCAGTGTCTCACGCCTGTAATCCCAGCACTTTGGGAGGCCGAGGCGGGCGGATCACGAGGTCAGGAGATCCAGACCATCCTGGCTAACACGGTGAAACCCCATCTCTACTAAAAATACAAAAAATTAGCCGGGCATGGTGGCGGGCACCTGTAGTCCCAGCTACTCGAGAGGCTGAGGCAGGAGAATGGCGTGAACCCGGGAGGCGGAGCTTGCAGTGAGCCGAGATCATGCCACTGCACTCCAGCCTGGGAGACAGAGCGAGACTCTGTTCCCCCCCCCGCCAAAAAAAAAAAAAAATAGAATGTTTATAGCAGCTCTATTTATTCATAATCACCCCAAACTGGAAGCACCCAAATATCCTTCAGTGGATAAATACATAAACAAGCTATAGTATATCCATGCTACTCAACAATGAAAAGAAAAAAGCTATTGCTACTTGCAACAACATGGCATTATGCTGAGTGAAGAAGCTAAAATCATCTTGTACCTACTGTCTGACTGCATTTATATGACATTCTAAGAAAGGCAGGCCTGTAGGGATGAGACCAGATGAGTGGCTGCCAAGGATTAGGGCTGGGAGAAATCTGACTACAAAGGGGCAGCACAAAAAAGATTTTTGGGGTGATGGTACTATTCTGTATCCTGATCGCTGTTCTTAGTGGCAGATACATGAGTGTATGTGTTAAAACTCATAGAGTTGTATACACACAAAAGCCAATTATACTGTATATTAATTTTAACAATTATAATAAAAATGTATCTTTCATATTTACCAGTAAAAATATACAAAGATATGGCAAGGATATTCATTGCAGCATATAGCCACAAATTGTAAACAATATAAAATTCACCAACAGAAGCATCTCTAAATAAATAACGGTACATACATATAATAGGGTATTATAAGTTTGCATGAGCCTTGAAATGTAAAGCGAAGAAAATAAGATGTAGAACAGTATGATGACATCTAAGCTTAGAAGTCATACACCAACCTGATAACAGTGTTACCTGTTGCTGATAAAATTGGCAGGTACATGGGGGCTGAGAGAAGCAGCAGCATAGAAGATATTCACTTACTGCTTTGCATGCTTAGTTTTGTATTTCATTTCCTCTATAATTTTAAAATAAAGATTTTTATTTATAGGAAGGCACACAACTAATCAACCTAATGACATTGTTCTAATTAAATATTGACATGTCTGTCTTCTTCCTTAGACAATGAGCTTTCTGTCTTCAACGCCCCAGCACCAAGCACTGTGTTTGACAGACTACCCATTTTAAATATGTATGAGTTGAACTGGAACAATTCTAGCAGTAACTGAAAGTAATACATCTTAAACCCAGGCGACTATTTTGTGAATGACTAATTGCCTGACATGATTAACAGGACAGTGGAGTCATTAAGAACTTTGGTCTTGAAGTTCTGTCTTAGTTTCCTCATGTGTAAAACAGGGCGATAGCTTCTAAATCATTGATTTCTGTGTAAAGGACTATTTGTATTATCATGGCACAAAGCCAGTTTGATCAAGTAAATCTGTGTGAAATTATGGTCTGTGTCAGCCCCAGAGGAAGACTGTTTTTAAAGTCATCTTGGAGCTAAGACACCCTTAGAAGGAAGGACGGCTCATGGCTTTGTGGCCTGCTGTGTGCTTACCCTCCCTCACACTTCAAACCCACATGGGCAGGAAACAGGCCGATCAAGAGCTAAGGAAGAGTTCCTGTGTTTCCTTCAAGAGTCCTTTGATTCTTGCCCCCTTTTTTACAGGGCTGACCTTAACAGGAGACCAGTTCTCTGCACGTGCAAGCGATTTTGGAAAAGCAGTTTCACAACCAGCCTGGCAGTATGGTGGCAGCCTTGGGGATATCAGGGGGCTATTTGGAGATGAACTTAAGAAGTTGCTTCTTGGGCCTTTGCCAGCTGAGCCTCAAGGAGACCACTCACCTAACCTAACCCAAAGAGCCCACATATGTGTCTATAAGCCCAAGAACCCCCACTTACATTTTCTTCATCTTTAGAAGTGTGTGCACAGTCGATATTCTATTCCTGGCAACACTGTCTTGTGGAATTCTCTTTGTTCAACCTGACAATGAAATATACTCTCCCAATATTTTGCTCAAAGAATTCTCTTTTCCCTCCCTATATGTTGCTTCTTTTCCCTTTTAAACAGGACAGGAGCTCTAAGTTCTGAAGCATAGTTCTCCAGCTCACTAGAGGGGACATATTCTTAGCTCAGTACTGGAAGAGGGCTCAGAGGCCCTCCAGCCTTGTACCATTTAGTTTAGGAATTGCTTTACCACAATTTTGGAATCTATTGTCTTCCAGGTCATATGTGAATTATTTCTGTGATTGTGTGCCACCTATTTGGGAAGTAGCTTGTCTGATCACATTCCCTCGCCTCAATTAAAAAAAAATCCTGTGTGCTTTCAAATGACAGATACATTTTCCAGGTGAAATTCCAACTGGATTTTATGTCTGTTTTTCCTCTATCAAACTGCAGGCCTAAATCTCTCAAGAGTCAGAAGCCTATGTGCATTCGTTAAGAGAGAGTTCTTGAGAAACTTTAGGTATAAATGTATTAAGTGTAATCCCCATGGGCTCCTACCAGTCCTCATATTCATTCCAATGGCAGTAACATCATTCCAAACACATTGGGAGCTCTTCTTTACAAATCATCCGTAGCATCTTCGCATGAGCTACGCTCTTTACATATTCTCCTTTTCCTTTTTTTTTTTTGTTTTTTGAGATGGAGTCTTGTTCTGTCTCCAGGCTGGAATGCAGTGGTGTGATCTCAGCTCACTGCAAGCTCTGCCTCCTGGGTTCAAGCGATTCTCATGCCTCAGCCTCCCGAGTAGCTGGGACTACAGGCATGCACCACCACGCCCAGCTAATTTTTGTATTTTTAGTAGAGACAGGGTTTCACCATGTTGGCCAGGATGGTCTCGATCTCTTGACCTCGTGATCTGCCCACCTCAGCCTCCCAAAGTGCTGGGATTACAGGCGTGAGCCACCGCGCCCAACCTCTTTTCCAGTTTTTCATGAGCTATACTCCCTGTCTGCATCGCCTTCCTCCAACACTTCTCTTCTCTCCACATTCAACTGGCTAACTCCTCCTCAGCCTTCGAGACTTGGCTCATGCTTTCCTCTACCCTGGAAAACCTGCCAGATGCCACATGGAAGGGGTTATGTCTTACTGACTTTATAAAACTTGGTAGCCAGTAGGTATGGCAGTATGACAGGCCATGATCCTATATACAGCAGCTGCCATGCATTTCATGACACTAATGGCTTAGGAAAACAACTCCTCCTTTATCTTCCTATGTAGACAATGTGTGTGTGTGTGTGTGTGTGTGTGTACATATATATATATATATATATATATATATATGTTGTTCTGGAAGTAAGGAGACAGAGCCTATCTCTGCAGTCACTTGAGGAAAAGCCGTCTAAAACATGAAAGCCAGAGAGGCAATTTCATTAAATGTTCAAATCAGATATTCTGGTCATGGGCTGGGTCTATTCTTAAGTCACATTTAGTACACAAATTTAAACATCACAGTGTATGGGTCTCACTTGCTAAGACCAGGCTGTTTCTTGGTTCTTTTCTTCATTCTGACAAGGTGTGCCCCCTCTCTGGCTGCTCTCCTCCCTTCTCCACTCAACCCTGGATCCATGGTGGCTACATATGTCCCACTGGGTTCAGGTAACGGAAAGTGCCAGCAGGACATACAAGGGTGGAAGGACAGTGTGGTCGGCTATTTATTTTCCCAGCTCCATCTCTGTTGAGCCATCTACAGAAGCCACAGTTCTTAGGGACAACCTTCTCTTGCCAATGTTCTCTCTAGTTTCAATCACTGCTCCCTACCCTGGTGCTTTTAGGTCTACCTACGCTCATTTCAAGCAACGCACACAAACAGATAACACCGTGCTTCCTGTGGGTTGATAAAGAAACAGAAGCCTAGCTTTGTACATGCTCCCTCAATCTTGAAGCACTCCCTTTGGGTACCTCCCTAGAGTGGCTCTTTAAAAAGCAGTATGCAAATCACTACTATCAAGTGTTTGCTAGTTATGTTTTACAATAGCAGTGTTTCAATGACACATGAATAGTTACAAAAATCATTAATAATAGCTTTAACTTGTTAAGTAACTTCCACAGTCTAGTTACTTTAACGTGCATTGTTTTTAATGAGTTCTCACAACCACCATATTAATTAGACATTATACCTCCATACCACGGATGAGGAAACTGGCTTAGACAAAATAAGCAACAGTGATGACTAAAGGAGATCTCAAATGTAAAACATCCGGAACAGTGTTAGAATTCATAACTCTTCCTTTTTCCTAACAAAGTCGGGCACAGTAGCTTCTCCATATGCATTGTTTGACTGGGAACCCCTTTGCCTTAGTACTTTGATCATCCCAGTAGAAACACGAGTACTCTCTGGACCACATGTAAGACTATGAATCTAAAATAGCAGATTTCTCTTGGATCTCATTTCCCATTCACCTCCTTGCCAAAACTCAGCAAGTGGCTATGGCCTTAGCCCAGAAATTATGGTCTGACCAGTGCTACGGAAGTCCCCATTTCCGTTTTCACAGTGATCTCACCAACTTTCAGGACTTTGCTTAGCACCTGTTCCAAATCTAGGTCTCTAATTCTGTCTTCCCAATAATAAATGCATGTTATGAAAGTGCCTGCTGGACACCTAGATAGGTATCTCAAATGCAACATGTCCAGTAAGAACTTAGTATCTTCTCTCAGCCTTCACTCTTTCTCTCATTGTATCATAAAGATTCACCTTCACAAGTACAGATGCTTAAAAACTCCAAGTTATTGTCAACAACTCTTTCACTGCTAATATCCAGTCCATTGTCTGTCCATTCTAGCTCTGTATTGTCCCTCACATTCCTTTTCATATCCTCATTCTCTCACTTAAACTACTGCAAATTTTTACCTTTGGTCTTTTTAGCCCCAAACTCCCTGCAAGCTTTCCTTTCCTGGACATTGACATTATTTCTCCTGCCAAGGATGCCCTTCTCTACATATATTTCTCTGCTGAAGTCCAATCTCTTCCAAGATGCAGCTGAAATCTCAATGGTAATAGAGATTTATGTTCTGTTACTTTGCACAATTCAAAAAATAAAGTTTAAATGTGCAGATTGTTATAACTAAAAATCCAAACCCATTATACCTGTTTCTTTTTTAACTAAAGAAAACAAAAGATTTTAAAACACACCAATGTTAGGTCACATTTAATTAACAGCATAATGTAATGGAAGTATATCCATTTAATTCTGAAGTCTGGACCTCAGATTTAAAATGTCATTTGACTAGCATCCTTGTTAGTCTCTTCCAACTTCCCACTAAAGACGAGAAAATATTTTTTTTTCTTTTTTTTATTATTTTATTTTATTTTATTTTTTATTTATTTTTTTCTTTTTATTATTATTATTATTATTATTATTATTATACTTTAGGCTCTATGGTACATGTGCGCACCGTGCAGGTAAGTTACATATGTATACATGTGCCATGCTGGTGCGCTGCACCCACCAACTCGTCATCTAGCATTAGGTATATCTCCCAATGCTATCCCTCCCCCCTCCCCCCACCCCCCAACAGTCCCTGAAGTGTGATGTTCCCCTTCCTGTGTCCATGTGTTCTCATTGTTCAATTCCCACCTATGAGTGAGAATATGCGGTGTTTGGTTTTTTGTTCTTGCGATAGTTTACTGAGAAGAAAATATTTTTTAAAAATTTTAACTACAGTGCTAACCAAGTAGTCAATAGACATATTGTCACATCTAGTAACCATAAAGGCCAATAGAATTAGACTGAAAAATGTATTTTCATCACAAAAGTATATTTTAAGTCAAAGTTCCTCTTGAAAATATCTACTGCAAAAAGTAACACAGATCTCAAATTTCATGGTAAATTAGCAAAGACTTGGAAGGGAAAAGGAAGGATGAGAGAAAGTTACAGTATGCAGAGTTCCTCATTGACACATGAGTGTTCAAAATATACTTTCACTATTTAATATTAGAAATACAGAAGTATATGCTAAGTAACACTTTTGAAAATCTTGAAGGTGGCCATTAATAAAATAAAAAACAGGATGTATACATCAAAATAACCAGGAAGATAAATGTAAACAAAATATAAGCCAAATAAGCAAAAGAAAGAAAACAAAAACCAAAAAGGAAAAACAGGAAAGTGTAAAAAAAAATCAAACTATAAAACAATATGTTAGAAGTTAAGATTGACTATCATTTATGATTTAAAGGTAAATGTTTTAAGTGACCTATAGAAAGACAAATACTTTCAGACAGCAGAAGAAAATTAAATCTTCCAAGATGATGCTTGTGGAACATTCACTTAGAACAAAAATCATAAAATCTTAAAAACAGAGATAGGCAGAGAACTTAACGAATAAATTAAAAGAAAAAAGGACCAATAAAAGAATGAAGAAAGAAAAGAAAGCAAAAATAATACTAGTTTCAGACAAGGTAGAACACAAGATTGAAGGCATAAAGTAGAACATAGTCTATCATATTATGTTGCTAGAAAGTAGAATCCACAATGGAGGCATAATAGCTATGTATCTTTGTCCTCCAAATCATATAGGATCAAATATATAAAGGAAAAACTGTTAAAAGCAAAAAAATATAATGAAAGCATAATAGTTTTGGCAGATAGCACCACACCACTCCCATTTTGACAGATAAAGTAGACTAAAAATCAAACATAACATTTAAATAATTATAAAGACATGTATATCTTTATGTAAGACATATATAAGATATATATGTCTTTATAATTACGTGTATAGCCAGTAGAGCAACACATTCTATAGGAGTCAAGGTTGCAAAGATCAGTGCAATTGTATATAGACAAAAGGACTCTTGGCAATCCTTAAAATAACCCATAAAGGGAAATGTGGACATATATCATTTGTCCACCAATGAAACAGCTAGGTTTTCCTCCAGCATCGGAAGAGATTAATGTTTCTTTTTTTTTTTTTCTTTTCTGCTAATGTAAGTTTCACAAACAGATCCCTGTTTCTTTGGGTGAGAACCAGATAAAGTGGTGTTCAGGAACCAGACAGCATAAAAAGTATATATACCTTCAAACATGGTGAGCGTATAAGAGACCACAAGAATTGGGACTAAGCTCAGTGTGGGGCATATGAAGTGAAAAGGCAAGTGAAATCACCTGCATTGTTTATATTATATTTATTTTCTACATGTTTTAGATCAAGAATTATATAGTTGAATTTGCCTAACTTAAATAAGTTTGGTGTTGCTCAAAGGTGAAATTCAACCTGGACCAACCGATTAAAATGGACACTGATCTGAGCACCAGGAAATGGAGCTGAAAAACCCTGAGGGGCTAGCATTAACCCTTTCATTGCTGAATTATTGGGAAGTCTAGAGAGTCTAAGGTAGAGGGGACTGCGGAAGCCAAGGTGGCAGGACAGGGGGAACATAGGAGGCCCAAGCAGCAGTTATTTACCATATCATACACAATTATTTCACTCTTTTAACAACTAATACAGACAAACTAGTACACAACAGTGGAATATCAACCCTGTTGTTACTCCTGCTGTGCTATATACATACACACCCTCTCTCTCCCTCTCCCTCGCAGCTCACTGAAGCCCAACAAAGGAAATTTTCCATACAATACTCTCAAACCACAACAAAACAATCCCACACCACAACCCAGTAACTCAAGTTTAACAACATATTGTTGAACAAAAAAAAAAAAAGAAAACCAACTTCTTAAAAATCATAAAGCTGTCAGCCAGGCATGGTGTCTCACGCCTGTAATCCCAGCACTTTGGGAGGCCGAGGTGGGCAGATCACCTAAGGTCAGGAGTTCAAGACTAGCCTGGCCAACATGGTGAAACCCCATCTCAACTAAAAATACAAAAATTAGCCAGGCATGGTGATGCACGCCTGTAATCCTAGCTACTCGGGAGGCTGAGGCAGGATCACTTGAACCCAGGAGGCAGAGGTTGCAGTGAGCCGAGATTGCACCACTGCACTCCAGCCTGGGCGACAGAGTGAGATTCAGTCTCAAAAAAAAAAAAAAAAAAAAATTGTTAAAGCTGTCTTCCAAATAATTATTAATTCTCAGAAAAAAATCAAAAGTAAAAAGACAGGATTTCTAGACAATAAAAAATAAGAATCCTACTTTTATTTTTATTTTTTTTTAGACAGAGTCTCGGTCTGTCGCCCAGGCTGGAGTGCAGTGGTGTGATCTCGGCTCACTGCAAGCTCCGCCTCCCAGGTTCACGCCATTCTCCTGCCTCGGCCTCCCTCCGGAGTAGCTGGGACTACAGACGCCTGCCACCACCACGCCCGACTAATTTTTTTGTGTTTTTAGTAGACATGGGTTTCACCGGGTTAGCCAGGATGGTCTTGATCTCCTGACCTCGTGATCTGCCCGCCTTGGCCTCCCAAAGTGCTGGGATTACAGGCTTGAGCCACCGTGCCCGTCCAAGAATCCTACTTTCAAAACTGCTGCAATGAATCTAAAACATTACATAGCTGTCCCTTGGTACACACAGGGGATTGGTTCCAGGACCACTTGTGTACAACCAAATTCACACATACTCAATTCCTGTAGTGCACTCTAGTAACCCGCATATACGAAAAGTTGGACCCATCTGTTTATATGAGTTTCAGATCCTGTGAATACTGTATTTTCCATCTGTGGTTGAAAAACAGCTGGGTGTAAGTGGGCCCATGAAGCTCAAACTTGTGTTATTCAAGTGTCAGCTGTAGTTTTAAATACTTTGCTTATTACTGCATGTAAATAAATCAAGAACTCTGCTCAAGAAACAGTTTTAAAAGTGAGAGGTGAAGCCAGCTGGACTTCCTGGGTTGAGTGGGGACTTGGAGAACTTTTCTGTCTAGCTAGAGGATTGTAAATGCACCAATCAGCCCTCTATAAAAATGCATCAATCAGCCCTCTGTGTCCAGCTAAAGGATTGTAAATGCACCAATCAGCACTCTGTAAAAACACACCAATCAGCGCTCTGTGTCTAGCTAAAGGATCGTAAATGCACCAATCAGCACTCTGTAAAATGGACCAATCAGCACTCTGTAAAATGAACCAATCAGCACTCTATAAAATGGACCAATCAGCTCTCTGCAAAATGGACCAATCAGCAGGATGTGGGCAGGGCCAAATAAGGGAATAAAAGCTGGCCACCCAAGCCAGCAGAGGCAACCTGCTCAGGTCCCCTTTCACCCTGTGGAAGCTTCGTTCTTTCGCTCTTCACAGTAAATCTTGCTGTTGCTCACTGTTTGGGTCTGCACTACCTTTATGAGCTGAAACACTCACCAAGAGAGTCTGCAGCTTCATTCCTGAGGTCAGTGAGACCACAAACCCACCGGGAGGAAGAAACAACTCCGGATGCACCACCTTTAAAAGCTGTATCACTCACTGTGAAGGTCTGTGCCTTCACTCCTGAAGTCAGCGAGACCACAAACCCACAGGAAGGAAGAAACTCCAGACACATCTGAACATCTGAAGGAACAAACTCCAGATACACCATCTTTAAGAACTGTAGTATTCACCACAAGGGTCCGTGGCTTCATTCTTGAAGTCAGCGAGACCAAGAACCCACCGGAATGAATAAATTCCGGACACAAAAGAACTAATACAACCAGGAAAGGCAGAGAGAAAAAATAAACCTAACTAAAGAGAAAAATGAGAATTCTAAAGGATGTTCCTAGGTGTGGGTAGAATTCACAGTAGTGAGCGAGCCTCTGAGATCTCTTTGTAACTAAAATTGAGAGTAAAACAAGAGGTAAAATAGCTCTTGTTAAGAAGACGCTTTAATCATAGGAAAACTCTATATACAATTCTCAGCTAAGTTTAAAAATATATATAAAATGATTTTTATTAGGAAATATAAATTCGTAAAGTTGAACTCAAAAAGTAAAAAGCCTAACTTATCTCACCAAAAATCCATAGGGCCAGCTGGTTTTGCTAATGAGTTTATATAATATAAGAACATCTTTTTAAATGTAGATATCTATTCTAAGCTAGTATAATTCTGTTACTTAACCTAAAACAGCTGAAAAAAGAAAACTACTCCTTATATTACATGTGAAAAATCAAAAATCCCAAATAAAATATTAGCAAATTATTTCAGCTATTTATCTTCCATAGATACTAGGGTATCTGATTAGTCAATCACAATTATAATAGCACAATGTGAAATGCATACGGTCCATATGAAAATATCCATGAAGTTTTACCAAAAGATAAAGATTTAGGCCGGGCACAGTGGCTCACACTGGTAATCCCAGCACTTTGGGAGGCCGAGGTGGGTGGATCACCTGAGGTCAAGAGATCGACACCATCTTGGCAAACATGGTGAAACCCATCTCTACTAAAAATACAAAAAAATTAGCCAGGCGTGGCAGCAGGCGCCTATAGTCCCAGCTACTCAGGAGGCTGAGGCAGGAGAATCGCTTGAACCTGGGAGGCGGAGGTTGCAGTGAGCCGAGATTCCGCCACTGCACTCCAGCCTGGTAACAGAGCGAGACTCCATTTCAAAAAAAATAAAGATTTAAAAACATGGAGAGATGTTTTTTGCTCTTTAGTAGAAAGGTAGAACATTGGAAAGATGATAATTCTTCCTAAATTAATTCATAAATTTAATATAATCCCAATCAAAATTCCAATGGATGGCACAAAAGGAAAGAGAAGAAAAGAGAATGGCCAAGCAATACAGTATGCAGCTGAAGGACTTGAACAGATAGGGGAGACTGACACTTGTGAAGTTCTTTGCATTGCCTCTGTAGAAACTGCTGCTTTGTCTCCAATCGTCAGTTCAGTGTGTTGTACTCACAATACTCACAAATGTATGTCAGTCTCTGTGTCTCTGTATTTATGATTGTGTCTGTACTTCCATCTGTACCTGTGTGTCTGTCTGGGGGTGGAGAAATTGTTCCCATTCTTAGTTTTCATTGAGGTAGAAGTCTGAGCTGCACATCTGGGTTGACAAAATTTGAACAGAGTCATAAGAATGAGTGAATTAAAGTAAATTAAAAGTAAATTAAATTGAAGCCGCAGCTCAGTGTCAGAAGTAACTACAAGAATGTAAGTAGGGATCGGCGCAGTGGCTCACGCCTGTAATCCCAGCACTTTGGGAGACCGAGGTGGGTGGATCACGAGGTCAGGCGTTTGAGACCAGCCTGGGCAACATGGTGAAACCTCGTCTCTATTATAAATACAAAAATTAGCTGGGGGTGGTGGCATGCGCCTATAGTCCCAGCTACTCGGGAGGCTGAGGCAGAAGAATTGCTTGAACCTGGGATGGGGAGGTTGCAGTGAGCCAAGATCGTGCCACTGCACTCCAACCTGAGTGACAGAGCGAGACTATGTCTCAAAAAAAAAAAAAAAGTAACTGCCCTGGGAATTCACAGAGGAAACCTTGTAAAGGGCATTTGAATTCCGCAGGGAAGGATATAAAATTCAATCTTATCTAGAAAATATTAACAGTGGCTATCTCAGAATGACGGTATTGTACACACAGAACAAAAAGATAAACATTTTTAAAATTGAATCTTTTGGCAGGAATGCAAGTGACTTGTGCTCTGCACATTTAGTCTTGGAATTTATATTAGCACCTTCATCATGGTGATGTTTTAAAGGCGTCCTCTTTGCTTCTAAGTGCCTGTGCAGTGCTGTGCCTATCTCAGATCACATTAAGGTGGAAGGCCAGGAAGCTTCATTGTCAGAGTCCAGGGATTCAAGCCATCCTGAGTTTGAATTCTAGATCTGCCACTTACAAGTTAAGTTACTTAGCCTCTGTGCCTCAGATTGGTCATCTGTAAAATGAAGCTGGTGGTACTTACTTCTAAGCATTTCCCTGAGGATGTATTAACGTATACATACATATGAAAAAAAAATTTTCGTAAATTTTATGGAGGCTGTATTAACAGTATGTAGCAAATGGTGGAACATTCAATAAATGATTACAAAGACATGATGATAAAGGTGATGATGATTTGTGATTCCCTAAAATTTTGAGACTAATGAAGAGAAATAGGATCTCTTCCCCTGCAAAATAGTCACAACTAGACCCTCCTAAGGTGGCATCCTACCCTACAGAGCCCATCACAAGGAAAAGCTAATGTTTGTGGTGGCATTTTTTATCTTATATGGAGAGAAAATGAGGTCTAAGGGTGGGCTAATGAATACCAATCAGCTCAAAAATAGTACACTAAGACAAGAATCCTTTGTCTCAGAAAAAAAAAAAAAAAAAAAAGGCTCACTCTGTCACCAAGGCTGGAGTGCAGTGGCACGATCTCGGCTCACTGCAACCTCCACCTCTTGGGTTCAAGCGATTCTCCTGCCTCAGCCTCCCAAGTAGCTGGGATTATAGGTATGCACCACCACGCCCAGCTAATTTTTGTATTTTTAGTAGAGACAGGATTTCTCCATGTTGGGCAGGCTGGTCTTCAACGCTTGACCTCAGGTGATCCACCTGCCTCGGCCTCCGAAAGTGCTGGGATTAGAAAAATTTATTACACACCCTTTTTGTTTCTTTTAAATCTAGTAACAGCCCAGAGAAGCAATATAAACATGGGCAAGAAATGAGCCACAGCGGCATATGTATTTCTGAAAACTCAGACCTGTATTCCTCCTGTGTTCTGGTATTCTGAGCACATTGCTAAGGTTTCTCTTCTCTTTATTAGATCTTTAAATGGACTTGACTTCTAGTAGGGGATCATGAAAACAAGTTTTAGTTTATGGATTATTTAATGATGACATCTGACTCCTTCTAAGGATGGCATACATATATCATCTAGGGTTACACTGGAAAATGAAGTTTGCCATGTACTCTAGGAACTGAAGTCTAAGATCTCTAGATTCAGAATTTTAAAATATGACTAGTCAGCAAGAGCCCTAGGCTTCAAATCATATTTTCGATATTCCTAATTTTGGCTCATAAAAGAGATAGAAACTAGGTTAAATTGATTTTAGTTCTTAGACTGTGTAACGTAGAATGTGTTCGAAGAAAAGCAAAATTTTGCTCTGTTGTGTGATTGAAACTAAAACTTGGTTGCTGAGACTTGAGTGGTGAATTTTAAATTTTTAATGTCAACTTAGAAGGAAATAACTGTGTACACTCAATAGAGTCCCTAAACTCCTATAAATCCTTGAGTTTGTGGGCAGTACATCTCACAGAGTGAATGAGCTGATGTTAACTCTCTAATCCAAGTACATATAATGTTAATATGAATACAGTAACAGTTCATCTACCTAAAACTTCGCTTTCTAGCAAACATGCTTAACCATACCACTGACAAAAATCAATGTCATAAAGCTTATGACTTAAAATCCATTCCCTCTACTAGAACAGCCTGTCACTCAAACCTTCGATCTAAGCATTACCAGCCTCTACATACGAGCATGATTATCTGGTTTCCAGTCTACAGCCAGTGGAAAATACAAATCAACTTTCCATGCCTCACGGTTCAGTTTCAAACCTGTACCTCTAACTACTATTGGCTTGGCCAGTAACTCCTCACACAGAACACCTATCCATCACTTCCAGCTCTGGGCTGTCTTTGAGCAAATCCTGCAACTTATGTTAGGGGTTCCCCAATGTGTTTTTATTTAAGCAGAGGCATCGTTTTACCAAATTAAATATTATGTAGAAGACAATATGTTACACCTAAAGAAAAGTATAATTACTCTGGTTGAAAATGGGGTAAAATAGGGGTAAAGATCCCAGAGACGTCCAGGCATGGGCCTCACCCTCACCATCCATGGCAGCCCCACAGGCATCTCCTTTGGAACCCCTCGAGCTCCATAAAGCAAGTATGAAAGCCACTAACCTGCAATCTAATAGGAGATTTACAGAAAGATGAGGCATGCACTAGCAATTGATTTGGATACAGACACTAAAAAGTAGCAATAAGTGGAAGACACTGGCTTTCAGGTTGGATGTATCATATGGTCACTGACATAACAAAGCAGGCTATGTTGGTAGATTGCAGAGGGCATCAAAAGGCTGTAGGCTTCACCTCACTCAAACTCAGCCGACTGTGGCTCTTAAGGCTTATAAGGAAAATGGTAAAGTGAAGAGCAAAAGACAGACTCAGAAGTACATGACATTTTGAAAGATGCCCTTTTGATGCCAGAAATTCTTAGAACTTTCCAACTATTTAATGATCCTAAAAATAAGCCATGACTTGTCCAGAGTTTCTTCATTAACAAATATTGTATATATGACATTCTAATCCCATTTCTGTTATTTACCCTCACACTTCTGCCATTCCTCACTCCATCCTTCAGGGTTAAGTCTAAGTGATGAGAGGAGGTCTGGAGAAAAGAAGGAAGTATTTGTTTCAGGCATTACTCAGTAACAATATGTCAGCTTCAGAAGACCTGGATTAGTTCTGTGACTTTACTTTCCACGAGATCTCTCTGGTTTATAGTCAATGATCCTATGGTTGAAACTGTTTTCCTCTTTTTTAGCTACCCCTACCATCATACAACAGAACATGTACAATTGTGTTTATGTTTAAAGGTAATAATTACCAAATGTTTAAACCAAACAGCCAAACCTGTCTATCTCTCTGTCATCTCTCTATTTCTCTGTCTCTCTCTCTCCCTCCCTCTTGATAGCTACAGATGTAGATTTCTTGTATCATTAAAGAAGCACATTTGTTAACTCTGGTGACCATACTTTTAAAAACATTTTTCTGTATGTCTACATTTTCCCACCTGAACATAAACTATTTTTGTAATCAGAAAAATGTATATTTTAAGGAAGTTAAAGCACACAAATGCCATAGTTTGAAATAACTCAGAGTTCTCATTTTATAGTTTTTGTTCCCAAACTTTAAAAATCAACTGAATACTATGAAAGAAACATTTCTCACTGTCTCTCCTTGTCTCATTTCAATACGCC
Organism: Pongo abelii; assembly: GCF_028885655.2. Lineage (NCBI taxonomy): Eukaryota > Metazoa > Chordata > Mammalia > Primates > Hominidae > Pongo > Pongo abelii. The sequence goes on from NC_071998.2 coordinate 30,897,371, forward strand.
ATCTGAATGCCCCGGTGTCCCAATAAAAATATCCAGGGAAGACATTGTTTCTGGAATCTTTTTCCATAATAATACTGCATTAATTAATATATGATAGTCTTAGATATTTTATGTACTCAAAATAGCAGTCCTGATAAATATGGGTTCTTCTATAATTATTTTTATCCTGTTAAGTGGTACTGATTTAAGAATAAAAGTCACACTTTGGGAGGCCGAGGCAGGCGAATCACAAGGTCAGGAGTTCAAGACCAGCCTGACCAACATGGTGAAACCCCGTCTCTACTAAAAATACAAACATTAGTCAGGTGTGGTGGCGCACGCCTGTGATCCCAGCTACTCAGGAGGCTGAGGCAGGAGAATCACTTGAACCTAGGAGATGGAGGTTGCAGTGAGCCAAGATCATGCCACTGCACTGCAGCCTGGGCGACAGAGCAAGACTCCGTCTCAAGAAAAAAAAAAAAAAGAATAAAAATCAAAGATGTCTCCAAAACCACAAAAATAATATAGAGGTCTTAGAACATTCCAAATATAAATTATTTACAAATATATACCATTATTGTGAAATCCTTCTTTAAACACTAGATCCGTTCTATCTAAACACAGTACGAAATGGTTAGAAAAGAACATTTTAACCCTTGCTGATATTTTGATGTATAACTTTCATTTCTTTCCTAGACTATTTAGAGGGGAAACTACAGAAACAAACATATACAGCTTTATCAAATTTCTTTCTTTCTTTTTTTAAACAAAATCTCACTCTGTCACCCAGTCTGGAGTGCAGTGGTGCAATCATGGCTCACTGAAGCCTCTACATCCAGGGCTCAAGAGACCTCCTGCCTCAGCCTCCTGAGTAGCTGGGACTACAGGCATATACTACCACACCTGGCTAATTTTATTTATTTATTTTTTTTTTTAAGAGACGGGGTCTCCTTATGTTACCCAGGCTGGTCTCAAACTCCTAGGCTCAAATGATCCTCCCAACATGCAGGGATTACAGGCATGAGCTACCACGCCTGGCCAAATACTGTTTCATATTCTGAATTTTTACTTAATTTTATCATAACTTTATTTATTTATTTATTTATTTTTGAGACAGGGTCTTGTCCTGTTGCCCAGGCTGGAGTGCAGTGGCATGATCTCAGCTCACTGTAACCTCCGCCTCCTGGGCTCATCTGATCCAACCCCCTCAGCCTCCCAAGTAGCTGGAACTACAGCACCACACCCACCTAATTTTTGTATTTTTAGTAGAGATGGGGTTTTACCATGTTGGCCAGGCCTGGCTGATCTCGAACTCCTGACCTCAAATGATCTGCCAGCCTCGGCCTCCCAAAGTGTTGGCATTACAGGCATGAGCCACCATGCGTGGCCTATCATAACTTTTTAAAAGCTCTTGGTCTACACTGCCAACTTTATTTCTAAAAAGGTGCAGTATGTAAGAGAGTGAACATTTCACCAACCTCAGCCATGTATTACTGAGCCTTTTCACTTGCTTTTAATCTTTGCTACTTTGACATGAAAAATTGGTATCTTGTTTTGATTTGATTTAAATTTGTTTTAGAGGGTAAACTTTTCACATGCTTATAAGCCATTTGTATTTCCTCCTTTTGTGAATTATTTGTTCCTCTCTTTTTCTATTGATGTTTTTATTTTTTTCTATCAATTTCAATAAGGTTTTGTTTTGTTTTGTTTTTTAAAGTACTTTAGCCGGGCGCGGTGGCTCATGCCTGTAATCCCAACACTTTGGGAGGCCAAGTCATGTGAATCACGAGGTCAGGAGTTCAAGACCAGCCTGACCAATATGTTGAAATCCCGTCTCTACTAAAAATACAAAAATTAGCCAGGTGTGGTGGTGCACACCTGTAATCCCAGCTACTCAGGAGGCTGAGGCAGGAGAATCGCTTGAACCCAGGAAGCGGAGGTTGCAGTGAGCAAAAAAAAAAAAAAAAAAGTACTTTAATCTTTTATTTACCATATTTGTTGCAAGTATTTTTCTCATTTTGTTCTTTGCCTTTTATTATTCTTGAATTGACACTTTAAATATTTACATAGCCAAGTGTGTTGATTTTTACTTTTGTAGTTTCTTCTATTGTGTTTTAAACTTAAAAAGTCCTTCTCCATATGAAAATTCAATATATATTCATTTCCATCTTCTCCCTTTGATGACTTGAGTTTCTTTACATTTAACATTTTAATCCATTTTGAATTTATTTTGGTGTGTGCTAAGAGATGGTTTTTTTAAACAACTCTTTTTTCCAAACAGAAAATTAGTTTTCCTGTTATTTCTTTCTCCACTGATTTGTACGCTTTATAAGATTATTTAAATTTTATATAAACTCAAGTCTGGTTCTGGTCTTTCATCTGTTGATCTGTGCATCCAAATTCCTGGAACTGTAACACTGTTATTACAGTAGCATATTCCACCCTAAGATCTAGTAAAACTATTCTCAAGACATTACTTTTCTTTTTCAGAATTTTTTCAGCTATTCTTCCTGCTTATTCTTCAAGATAAAGTGTATAATTATTTTGTTAAATTTCAAAACCAGTATCTTTAGGTGACTGGATAAGAGTTATTAGAAGGCAAGGCTTAGAACTTATGTGATACGAATTATGAAACTTTGCTGTGAAATATATAAGAAAACAATACTTAAACTTACCTATGAGTTTTATGGAAGAAAATATTATACAATGTCTCTTTCTCCAAAGCCATCAGTTTAGTGGAAATCTATTCATTTATTGAATATCCAGTGTGGCCAGAGCCTGATCTAGGGTCTTTAGAAATTGCAGAAACCATGGATCATGCGTTTAAGATGAGAAAACTGCTTATTCTGTCAGGAATAACAGGCAGAGGCAATGATAGGGAGGGGCAACTCATCTGGGACCCTGTACCTCTTTATTGCTTGTGCCAAAGTATGAAGGAAATATTTTGTTGGGTGAATATTTGCATAAGCCCCTTGGAAGGGGCTCAATGAAGGATGGAGTAAAAACTGAAAGCCATGCTTGAGTAACAATACAGAGCTCCTGCTAAGATTTCCAGAGGAGATGGGCTTAGACAACTACCTGGCTTTTGTTTTGCCAAGTGGTATATATGCAAGGGGGAAGTGGCATGGGGATGTGTGTACAAAACTGGAATTTCCAGGAATAGTAGGGGCTGTGGAAGAGAAGAGAAAGAGTAGACTGGGAACTGGAAAGGAAATTAGTCATAAGAACAGAGAGATATCTACTTGTGCATGTATTAAGTTTTATTTTACACACTGTACAGCACAAATCATCTTTTCCTTTGACCTGCTAAAAATTTTATGTTACAAACGTAATCCATCACATAAACAGAATAACAAAAACCATGATTATCTCAATACATGCAGAAAAGTCCTTCGACAAAATTCAACACCCTTTCATGTTAAAAACTCTCAATAAACTAGGTATTGATGGAACATATCTCAAAATATTAAAAGCTATTTATGACAAACCCACAGCCAATGTCATAATGAAGGGGCAAAAACTGGAAGTATTCCCTTTGAAAATGGGCACAAGACAAGGATGCCCTCCTCTCACCACTCCTACTCAACATAGGATTGGAAGTTCTGGCCAGGGCACTCAGGCAAGAGAAAGAAATAAAGCGTATTCACATAGGAAAAGAGGAAGTCAAATTTTCTCTGTTTGCAGATGAAATGACTGTATATTTAGAAAACCCCACCATCTCAGCCCAAAATCTCCTTAAGCTGATAAGCAAATTCAGCAAAGTCTCAGGATACAAAATCAATGTGCAAAAATCACAAGCATTCCTATACACCAATAGCAGACAAACAGAGAGCCAAATCATGAGCGAGCTCCCATTCACAATTGCTACAAAGAGAATAAAATACCTAGGAATACAACTTACAAGGGATGTGAAGGACCTCTTCAAGGAGAACTACAAACCACTGCTCAGTGAAATAAAAAAGGACACAAACAAATGGAAAAACATTCCATGCTCATGGATAGGAAGAATCAGTATCGTGAAAATGGCCATACTGCCCAAAGTAATTTATAGATTCAATGCTATCCCCATCAATCTACCATTGACTTTCTTCTCAGAATTAGATAAAACTGCTTTAAATTTCATATGGAACCAAAAAAGGGCATGCACAGCGAAGAAAATCCAAAGCAAAAAGAACAAAACTGGAGGCATCAAGCTACCTGACTTCGAACTATACTACAAGTCGACAGTAACCAAAACAGCATGGTACTGCTACCAAAAGAGATACATAGACCAATGGAACAGAAAAGAGGCCTCAGAAATAATACCACACATCTACAACCATCTGATCTTTGACAAACCTGACAAAAACAAGCAATGGGGAAAGGATTCCCTATTTAATAAATGGTGTTGGGAAAACTGGCTAGCCATATGCAGAAAGCTGAAACTGGATCCCTTCCTTACACCTTATACAAAAATTAATTCAAGATGGATTAAAGACTTACATGTTAGACCTAAAACCATAAAAACCCTAGAAGAAAACCTAGGCAATACCATTCAGGACATAGGCATGGGCAAGGACTTCATGTCTAAAACACCAAAAGCAATGGCAACAAAAGCCAAAATTGACAAATGGGATCTAATTAAACTAAAGAGCTTCTGCATAGCAAAAGAAACAACCATCAGAGTGAACAGGCAACCTACAGAATGGGAGTAAAATTTTGCAATCTATCCTTCTGACAAGGGGCTAATATCCAGAATCTACAAAGAACTTAAATAAATTTACAAGAAAAAATCAAACAACCCCATCAAAAAGTGGGTGAAGGAGATAAACAGACACTTCTCAAAAGAAGACATTTATGCAGCCAACAAACATGAAAAACTGCTCATCATCACTGGTCATTAGAGAAATGCAAATGAAAACCACAATGAGATATCGTCTCTCACCAGTTAGAACGGCAATCATTAAAAAGTCAGGAAACAACAGATGCTGGAGAGGATATGGAGAAATAGGAATGTTTTCACACTGTTGGTGGGAGTTTAAATTAGTTCAACCACTGCAGAAGACAATATGGCAATTCCTCAAGGATCTAGAACTAGAAATACCATTTGACCCAGCCACCCCATTACTGGGTATACACCCAAAGGATTATAAGTCATTCTACTATAAAGACACATGCACACACGTTTATTGTGGCACTATTCACGATAGCAAAGACTTGGAACCAACCCAAATGCCCATCAATGATAGACTGGATAAAGACTATGTGGCACATATATACCATGGAATACTATGCATTCATAAAAAAGGATGAGTTTATGTCCTTTGCAGGGACATGGATGATGCTGGAAACCATCATTCTCGGCAAACTAACACGAGAACAGAAAACCAAACACTGCATGTTCTCACTCATAAATGGGAGTTGAACAATGAGAACACATGGACACGGGTGTGGGGGCCATCACACACTGGGTCCTGTTGGGGGATTGGGGGTTGAGGGAGGGATAGCATTAGAAGAACTACCTAATGTAGATGATGGGTTGATAGATGCAGCAAACCACCATGGTACATGTATACCTATGTAACAAAACTGCACATTCTGCTCAAAATGTACCCCAGATCTTAAAGTATAATAACAAAAAAAGTTGTGTTACTAGCTAACATCACGGAGTTGCATCTGTTTTATGTTGTTTTGGCATCTCTAAGTGTTGGCTCTTGCTCGTAATGGGTGTGAGTGAGGAGAGGCCTGCTTCGGGGAATCCAGTCAAATCTGGGTTACACCATACAGTGATGGAAGCCAAAATCCTTCCATCCTCTGGCCCCAATCTGGGTAATCTGGCTGCATTTAGCTGCATATTTTAATTCCTCCATGCTTCCATCACTACTGTCTCCTCTGTGCCAGAAATGTCCTTAAAAGTCTAATTTCAGTTAGTGGAGCCTGATTGATTACCCTAGACTGGAGCAGTTTCTCTCTGGTCTGTGCTATATTGCCCTGTATTTCTATGGAAACTTTATTGCAGTCTGAGTTGCATAGTCATTTTTATATACAGTCTATCCTCATCATTTACAGATTCTGTATGTGTGAATTTTTCTACTGGCTAGAATTTATTTGTAACCTCAAAAGCACTTTCCCAGTCATTTGAATACATGCAGAGTCCCTGGATAAACACATTCCCAGCTGAAGCAGAACTTCTGCTCAGCCCTCATATTATAAACAAGTATCCTTTTTGTGATATATTTAGTGCATTAGTTTTTAATATTTTTGTGCTCTTTATTGCCATTTTCACCATTTACAACGGTCCCAACTCTAGTGCTGAAGTGCCGTCTACTTCTTAAACATCGCAAAGCTGTGATGTGCCTTAGGAGAAAACGTGTGTTAGATAAGCTTGGTTCAGGCAGGAGTGCCTCTGGCCATGAGTTCAATGTTAATGAATCAGCCACGGAGACCAAATGGTTTGTCTTTACAACAAGACACAAATAAAGCAGGGTTATGTATTAATGTGTTGACGAAAATGTCGTGACCAGAAGCTTGCAGTGACCCTAACCTTGTGTTCGTGGTTTATAGAACATAAGCACCATGAATAACAACAATCTACTGCATGTCTACCTGTGACCCCAACAAAAACCTCCTTAGCTGCACGTTTCTGTGTTTTTTTTCTGTTTATATCTGCTGAGTACCTGACTCAGTGTTGGGCACAGAGTAGAAGCTCAAAAAATATGTATAGAATAGAAAGGGTTGGAAAGAAATGAGATGTGTTGAGAGAGGTAGGATGGAATGGAACAACATTTATACAGATTCTTGGAGGCAGGGTACTCTTAGGAGCAATTACCCTAGTAGCACAGGGAGATACAAAAAAATAATGATAGTTAATATTATATTGAATGTTTGTTATATACCTATATTTTGCTAAGCATTTGACATGCTTCAAATCATGTAACCCTCATTAAAGGGTAATGCTGTTATCCTCATGCTACAGAAAGGTGAAACAACTTACCCAAGGTCACACAGCTGTCACATTTTTGAATGGGGCTCCAACCCAGATTTATCTGGCACCAGAGTCTGTGTTCTCAACTGCCTGGGCATAAGGTGAAAAGATGGGCTTGGTAGGGGTTATAAGCCATGAGTTTCATTAGAAAGATCTCTAGGAGAGAAAAAGGGGGCCTCTAATAGAAGCTAGTCTTAGTCACTGGCTCTCCTAGCCTGAAAAAGAAGACAGTGATGCAGTTAAAGGTGACTTTTTCCTGGCTGGCAACAGCACTGCCCTTTGTTTGATTCCAGAAGCAGCTGGCAGAACTCATGTATTACTCATGATGCAATCATAATTTACTGATGGGCTTCCATACACTAGAGTTACTCAGTAGTCAGAGCTGTATCCAAGCCTGTTAGGCGATTACTACAGGCTTCTGAATGTGGCTGAGCTTCTGCAGCTGTTGTGTGTTTCTGGCTCCAGCTCCACATCTCTTGGCAGATGGTTTGTGTGAAAAGCACTGCTGACTCTGGGTGTGAGATACACAGGGCCAAGGGGGGTGGGGAGACCAGGCAACACAATGCAAGCCCATGCTGGTTAGGTCTTGAGTTTGTGGCTATGATGCAGTTATGAGAGAGGAAAAAGGGGATTTATAAATGAGCGACTGGGGACTGTTCCGAAGGTCACTCCTTCAAGCCCTTCTGCTGGAAGAGAATCAGCTGACACTAGGCCAATCTGCGAAGTCAACCCTATCCCTCCTATAGTGCATATGGTATAGACCTCATATGCACAGGTGTTGATTGTCAGATGGATTAAATATTAGTACTGTCACTAATTTTCCTTGTATTTTCTAAATTTAAGCATTGTTCTAAATGGTTTATAAGAACTACCTGAATTACTTGTTCCCCCCTCCAAAAAAACCCATGAGGTAGGTACTATCACGCTGCATATTTTACATATGAAGCTGAGTGAGTTGCACCACAGTACAAAGCTAGTAGTTGTTATAATAGGTTTAATTATTGGCCCCAACTCTCCAACCTTCCTTGCTTCCACATTCCTGCTTTGGCCTCATTGTGGGCAGAGTGTATTTCCCGTCCCTTGACTTTGGACACATCACTTTGGGAGTGACAACATGCTAGTTCTGAGCCAAGGCCTTAAGAAGCTCCACTTGTTTACTTGTTTCTACTTAGCTCTCTTGTGTTTCTAACATCACCAGTAAAACATGCCCTGAGTGATTCACTGATCCAAGAAAGATGATATGTGTGCAGAGTCATCCAGGCAACTCACATACCTGCAGCAAGAAGCAGAGCTGCCCCAGCTGCTGAAACCTGAAGCAGAGCTACTCAGCTGTGTGAAGCAGAGCTACTCAGCTGTGTCAAGCATAGATCAGCTGAACCTTGAATGAGCCAAAAACACGGGAGTAATCATAAATGTTGGTTTAGCCACTGAGTTTTGGGAGTAGTTTGTTACATGGCAACAACTAACCGATACAGTAGTAAGGCTGGGAGGCAAGCTCAGATTGTCTGACTACACTGTACGTGCATTAAGCTGTAATTTACATTGCCTTCCATGCTCTTTTCAAGTGAAGAAATTCGCCAGGTGCGGTGGCTCACGCCACCCAGCCGGCACTTTGGGAGGCCAAGGAGGGTGGGTCACCTGAGGTCAGGAGTTCAAGACCAGCCTGACCAACATGGCAAAACCCCGTCTCTACTAAAAATACAAAAATTAGCCGGGTGTGGTGGTGGGCACCTGTAATCCCAATTACTCAGGAGGGTGAGGCAGGAGAATAGCTTGAACCTGAGAGGCGGAGGTTGCAGTGAGCCGAAATCATGCCATCGCACTTTTGCCTGGGTGACAGAGTGAGACTATCTCAAAAGAATAAATAAAATGAAGAAATTTAACCTCTATTGAGTTGACTGAATCTGAACAAAGTGCTGACTTCTCTGGGCCTCAGTGTTGTCATCTGTAAAATGAGCAGGTTAAACTGAACCAGAATTTTTCAAAATATAGAACATTAGTTCCACGTGATACTCAAAAACAACAAAAAAGATTATGCAAGTCTCCTAGAATTGGTATTCTGTTAAGAGAGTTCAGAAACACTGGCCTAGATAATCTTTTATATCTCTGACAGTTCCAGTATTCTGTTACTCTAGGTAACAGTGCGTGGCCTCTCCATGAAAACACCTACCCTCATTACAGTGTATTTATGAAACTAAAATATTTCCTAATTCAGGTGATTTAGGGACCACATGCAGGGGATGGAGAGTATCTGTGATGGAAGAGCTCTTTCCCTACTCCCTTTACAACCCTGCATATCCTTTTAGTACCTTGAGCCTATGACGGCAGAGAGAAGGACCTAACCCCTTTTAGCAGCTCACCCTATAATTAAGCTTACAGAAAAGCACATGGAAATAGGAACCTACCAGGATGTGAGACATCTCTCAGAAAGGAATCTATGCTTACCTGCCCCATCTCCCTCACTTCCCACTTTCTCCTAAGCCCAAGCCCTGTCCATTCACTAAAAATGCTTTGCAAGAGCACCTAGCTGCCAATTCTCTAGTCTCTCTTCCTAGCCTGCTCTTTCCTCCAATTTTTCTTTCTTTCTTTTTTTTTTTTTTTTTGAGACAGAGTCTTGCTCTGTCACCCAGGCTGGAGTGCAGTGGCACCATCTCGGCTCACTGCAACCTCGGCCTCCCGGGTTCAAGCGATTCTCCTGCCTCAGCCTCCCAGGTAGCTGGGACTACAGGCATATGCCACCACGCCTGGCTAATTTTTTGTATTTTTAGTAGAGACAGGGTTTCACTGTATTAGCCAGGATGGTCTCAATCTCCTGACCTCGTGATCTGCCTGCCTTGGCCTCCCAAAGTGCTGAGATTACAGGTGTGAGCCACTGTGCCTGGCCTCTTTCCTCCAATTTTTGATATAGTTGAAGCTCCTCCTTCCTTGGCACATCCTTTCAGGATCGTCAGTCTCCTCTTTCTCTACCCGTATTACCTCTCGATGTAGGTTCCCAGACCTACCCTGCTGTCCTCCTCTTATCTCCAGACACGTCTCACTACCTCACACAGCTTCATCCTATACCCTAAAGTCTCGTATAAGTGTTTCTGTCCCTGCCCACTTGGCCAATCTCAAACCAAATTACCTTTTCTCCAACCCATCTTCCCACTTTTAATCCCTGCCACCTTCTTCAATGAACCCATTGTGTAGCCGCAAAAACCACTGCAAAAAAGTCTCTTAAACTTTTTATCCCAAATTTTCATGCTTTCCCCTCTGCCTAGAATGCCCCTCCTCCTCACTTCCACTCCTGATCTTCCATAATCCTGTTCTCCCTTCTCAAATGTCACCCTCCTGGTGAGATCCCTGTTTTCTCTCAGAATTGCTCACTCCAGTTTCCATGCTTCCATCTGCCTTTATGAGGGCAGGGTTTCTCACCCACCAGACTGCAACTGCTTGAGTTCAAGTCCTCTCTTAACTATCTTTGGAACTCCAATGCCTAGCAGGTTCCTAGTACACAAAAAGGGTTCAGTAGATGCTAGCTGGAATGAATGAGTAGAACTGACCAACTATTTCTCTACTGATGGGCATTGCCTGCTGGTTAGCTGGGCCTTTTGTGAGGAAGCCCACTGTGCCCAAGGTCTTGTCTATAATTTTATTAACAAATATCCACTTTCCAGGTTTCCTGGGAGAAACAAAATTAGAATCTGTGACGGTCCTTTGAGACAGGTCGATCACTGTGAAACTCTGTTTCACTTTGTTTATGTCACTAGGATAGTATTAATTACATGCCCACATTGCTTTTGTTATTTATTTGGACACACATGCACATACACAGTTCTAAAAAGGACAGGATTCCAGTGGCTAACTCATCTGGTTATAGCAGTGCCTCTCAAACTGCATTCATTCATGGATCACTTTTGTGATTCTTACTGAGTCTACATACCACCTGTGCAATTTTTCTATCAATCATTATATTTAAATTAACTTTTTTTCTTATCCTCATATTAACGAGGACTAATCATGAAATCACATGACTGGTATGATACATATGCACACATATATACATATATCTATAAACAGATGCTAATAAATGTTTATATAAGTAAATAATTTTGCATATTACATATAATATGCAAAATATATATTTATACATATAAAAATAGATATGTATATAAATAAAATAGATATGTATATAAATTTATAAATAAAATATATTTATAAAATAAAATAAATTTTTATTTATGAAATATATATACAAATCATCTTGCAGGCCAGCAGTAGTACATACAATACACTTAAGGTAACCCTAACTCAGAATATTTAATACAAAGCAAAGGTATTTTATTTATTTATTTATTTTGAGAGAGTTTCACTCTTGTCGCCCAGGCTGGAGTGCAATGGCACAATCTCAGCTCACTGCAACCTCTGCCTCCCGGGTTCAAGTGATTCTTCTGCCTCAGCCTCCCAAGTAGCTGGGACTACAAGTGTGCACCACCACGCCTGGCTAATTTTTTTTGTATTTTCAGTAGAGACGGGGTTTCGCCACGTTGGTCAGGCTGGTCTTGAACTGCTGACCTCAGGTGATCCGCTGGCCTCAGCCTCCCAAACTGCTGGGATTACAGGCGTGAGCCACAGCACCCAGCCAGCAAAGCAATTTATTAAAGCATTTCTTCGTCAGCTAGTATATCAAGTCAGGTACTGGAAATATTGAAATGCTAAACACAGCTCATAGCCCAGTAGGCAAAACCAACCAGTAAACTGTAAATTGTAATTAAATTTTCTAAGTATTATGACAAAGGCAAGTACCAAGGTGCCTGTATCTGAAACCTCTTAGGCACCAGTGCAAACCCTCCTCATCCCAGCTTTTGCCCTGGCTGCTCCTGCAAGGGCCACTTCTCATCTTTGAGCAGGTGCAATCTCAAAGTAACTCACCTAGAGCCCAGTCGAGTATATCTTACTCCCTCACCTGTGGTAACCTGCTAGGTTCTTAGGTCTACATAACCCTTGAACAAAGAAAGGGAATAGCAATAGATGAATGCCTCCCCTTTTCATTTGCAGATGAAGTTCTAAGTGTCATTTCATAAGGCTCCTCAGAAAGTCGAGCACCAGGCTTCTGTCGCTGCAGCCAGCTTGACAATGCATCCTTGTAGAGTTTCATTCCACTAGTCCCTCACTCTTGCTTCCTGGGATCATTATCCCACATAATCCACCTGCACATACACCTTGGCCTTCAGGCCATGTTTTTGCCTCAGGCTAAGGCAGGGCCCTAATCCATGCAAGGAGGTTAAAGAAGACTTCTTAGAAGATAGAACACCTGAGCTAAACCTCTAATCATGAATAAGTAAAGCAGGTGAAGAAGAGGTAACAAGGGCATGCTAGAAAGAGGAAACAGCATACCAAAGGCATAAATGCTTGAACATGAATGTTTGGAAACTGCAAAGAGTCTGGTATGACTTGAGTACACTTCCATCGTAGTATGTGGGACTGAGAACCACGAGAGGCTGCTGAGGCAGGCAAAGACTGTCTCCTGAAAAGCTGCTGACCACAAGCAATCACCACCACCACCACCGTCGTCTTCTTTGATTCTGAAGTGGTAGCAATGATTAATAAAATAGATGGATGTTTAAATTAACCCCAGAAGATTAGAACATACTTTCCAGATGCAAGGGGTATTGGACACAAAGTAGAATTGAGACTAAAGGAAGGTGGAATTAGAGGAAAGATGTGCTGAAATGGGGGCAGAGCTATTTCTCTCTTTCTCACACACACACACACGCATGTGCACACAGACACCAGGATGGATCCAAAAATCCAACAAGCTTAGTCACAAGTGAGGCAGATTCCACTAGAAGTAAAAAAAATTGTCAAGAAATAGGAATCGATAGGTTTGGGATAAATCAGGTAAGAACCTTCAAATGACAGATCATCCTAGAGCCTGTGATCAGTCAAGACCCAGAAATGAGAGGAAACTGGGGGCTGGCAGGAAAAAAGTTGGGAGCCCAATCTTGTCAGCTCGTTGAGCAACAGAAAGGAATCTCCCCACCTGACTCTCCACATTTTTAGCAGAAGCCCAAGAACCCACAGGTCTAAGCCTCTCTCACCTTGTCCCCACTATAAGGCCAGACTTAGGGCACCAAGGGAAGCCAGGGAGCCTCATCTGCATGGAATGTGGGTTGCCTGCCCTCGTGGATAAAAATGTGCTTTGAAAGGAGTAACATAAGGTAACATATGAGACACCAGTTTCATTTATAAACAAACCTTAATAACATCTGATTTTTATCGAGTGCTAACTATGAGCCGGCACTGTTCTAAGTATTTTTAAGTTATTTTTTTTAAAAAGTCTTCCCCAAAACCACATGAAGACATGCTGTTAGCTTCATTTTCTAGGAACTAACCTGAGGTGACCATGAAACACTAGTTCGAAGGCAGCACAGCGAAGTGTTTTAAAGAGCCCAGGATTTGGGTTCAGGTCATTTTTCAGTGTAACTCTTGTCTCCATCATTTCCTACTGAGACATGTGGTCAGTCAGGATGATTCACTTCCAAGGGATAGAAGCTAACTCAAAATAGCTCAAACAAATAAAAGAAACTAGCTCACAGAACTGAAAGAGGCAGGGCTGGGTATTTGAAAATCCTCGGACCCAGGGCTCAAATGCTATCAGAGTGACTGTCTTGGTCCATGTTTTGTTATTGCCCTCATTCTCTCGTACTAAAGACTAGCTTCCTTCAAGTGGTCAGCGAAGTTGGTAGCTCCAGGGATACAGTGTTCTCTATGAAGAAAGAGAGCCTTTTGCTTTCAAAGTGCTCATAAATTCCCAGGGAAAGAGTCTAACTGGCCCTGTTGGGTTGTGCATCTTCTGTTTGAACCAACTGCTGTTGTTAGTTGGCTGGGACATTCTGTGACATTCTGTGACCAGTGATTGGCAGACCCATCAGAATCACCTAGAGGGAAAGCATGGCAGTTCTTGAAAGTTTGAAATGTTAGGCATCCAAAATAATGGATGGCTGCCATTTTCCGGTTTGTTGTTGTTGTTGTTGTTGTTAAGATGGGGTCTCACTATGTCACCCAGGCTGGAATGCAGCGGCATGATCACGACATTCATGCAGCCTCAAACCCCCAGGCTAAAGCGATCCATCTATCTCAGCCTCCCGGGTTGCTGGGACCACAGGTGTGTGCCACCATACCCAGCCAATATTTGTATTATTTGTAGAGATGGGTCTCCCTATATTGTCCAGGCTGGTCTCGAACTCCTTGGCTCAAGCAATCTGCTTGCCTCGGCCTCCCAAAGTGCTGGGATTACAAGCATGAGCCACCACACCTGGCCGGTCACTTACATTTTAACCTTGGACATGTCACTTAACCTTTGTGAGCCTTGGTTTCCCTGTCTATTAAAAAAAAAAAACAAAACAAATAATACCTATAGTGTAAAGTTATTGTGAAATATTAAAAATCATATTTAACACTTGGCACATAGAGGCATTCAACCTAGGGTAGTCATTTTTGTTATTACTGGTACTCTTATTGTTTTGTGGTTGTTTCTGACACAGGCATCAGAATTTGAAGCCCATCCCAGATTCCCAGATGTCTAAAGCACTCCTGTCCCCAGGGTGGAGTCCCCTTTGGCTCTGCAGCCAGACGCCTTGCACAACCCAGGCCCTGTGTGCCAAGGTTAAGCTGGTTCACCATCTGACGGCTGCAGAGCAGTGAGTGCCTCCCCAGCCCCAGCAATGTCAATACTGCCTTCCTGACTCCGCCTATTGTATCTGGAGGAAAGTGGCCGAGCATTGTCTTCCACTGCTCCCCCCAGGAAGCATGATATCACCCTTTAACAAAAGCGGGAAAGCTGACAGATCTGCTGAGATGGGTGTGACCAGCACATACACCTCACTGGTCAAGCCCTGGGCAAGGGGCTGTGACAAGCAGAGAGCAAATGGCAGCTGCCCATGATGCCCCTCAACCCCATGCCTGACTGACTTCTTCGGCTAGTCCAAATTTTCTCCCTCTCTTTGTCACACCCATACCACATTAGACATGAAACCACCAAGCAATGGGTATGCACTCCCTCTAATATGCAGATGTATTGAAAAGTGTTAGGACTCTGCCCATCTGGCACATCCATGTCTTCACACCTGCTCCTGCAGCCTTTGGGAAGGAGCATGAGAGAAGAATGATCGGATTCCTGAAGGCACAAAAGGGGACAATGGGGGTGGGGCTGGGGGAAGAGGTCACAGCTAGATCTAAAACTCATTCTGCACGTGTAACACGAGTTAAGGAATCGTCTGGCCAGATGGGTGAGAATAGGGTTATCAGTTCAAAATTCCAAAAATAAGGGAGGCAACTTTAGACATTCCCTTTCCTGAAAGCCAGGAGTGAAGCCAGCTGCTCTCTTCCAGCTCTGGTTTGGTGATGCTGCCGGTGCAGCTGGCTCTCTGTAAAATAACACACCTGCAGGCTGGTGCTCCAGTGTCAGGCCCGGAGGCTGTTACTCTGCTGCCCCATCTTACTGTCTTCTTAAAATTCTCTTTCCGGCCGGGCACAGTGGCTCACGCCTGTAATCCCAGCATTTTGGGAGGCCGAGGCAGACGGATCACGAGGTCAGGAGATCGAGACCATCCTGGCTAACACAGTGAAACCCCGTCTCTACTAAAAATTAAAAAAAAAATTAGCTGGGCGTGGTGGCAGGTGCCTGTAGTCCCAGCTACTCTGGAGGCTGAGGCAGGAGAATGGTGTGAACCTGGGAGGCGGAGCTTGCAGTGAGCCGAGATCGCACCGCTGCACTCCAGCCTGGGCAACTGAGCGAGACTCTGACTCAAAAAAAAAAAATTTCTTTCCATGGCTGCTACAGCAGCAGTTCTCTAAAGTCCCGCCACAGCAGCAATTCTCTAAAGTCCCAGGATAGGAACGTCATTGGTTTTGCTTCTCCTGTCAGCTCCTTACCTGCTTCTTCTTCATCAAATTTTTGGGTATCTGCTCTTTCTCGTTCCTTCATTTCAATCTTGAAATACAGCCATGACCGTGGCTTCCCTTACCATATACTAAAGATTTCTACATCTCAATCTCTTGCCCAATCCCCTTCCTCTGAGCTTCAGATCTGGAGAGCCAAATTTTGATAAATATCTTCCTTTATGGCCAAGTGCGGTGGCTCACGCCTGTAATCCCAGCACTTTGGGAGGCCAAGGCAGGTGGATCATGAGGTCAGGAGTTCAAGACATGGCCAACATGGTGAAACCCCGTCTCTACTAAAAGTACAAAAATTAGCCAGGTGTGGTGGCAGACGCCTATAATCCCAGCTACTCAGGAGGCTGAGGCGGGAGAATCACTTGAACTGGGGAGGCAGAGCTTGCAGTGAGCCAAGATCGCGCCACTGCACTCCAGCCTGGGCGACAGAGCAAGACTCAGTCTCAAAAAAACAAACAACAAAAAAAAAAAACCTTCCTTTACATGTAGCCTCAAAATCAACATGAACAAAATAATTATTTGCCTTATCCCAGCCCATCTCCATTCAGCACACTGAATGGCACCACCATTACCCAAATCAGAATGCTGGAGCAATGACTTACTCTCCTCCCTCCCTCTCAACCTGCCATATGCAACCAATCACTAACTCCTGCAGTTTCACCTCCTAAATCTCTCTCAAGCCCCCTGTTATCCTCACAGTCCTCTTGCCTGGAATGTTAGGAAGCCAAGTTGGTCCCAGCTTATGGTCTCTACCATGTTAATCCATCCTGAAAACTATTATTAGAGTGAATTTTTCAAGACATAAATCTGATATATGACATGATAGAACAATCACTGCTAAATTTCAACATGTACAGAATGAGGGACAACCTACTTAAAATGGCTTGTGAGGCCCTTCTTGATCTGACCCCAACTTTAATTCTCTATCTTCATCCTACATTATAGCTTCACTCAGCTTCCTCAAGCTTGCCCTGCTATTTTATACACACCCCCTTTGTATAGGTTGCTCCCTCTATGTCCTTTCTTCCCTTTTCCTTTTTATCTTGGTTTCAAAATCATTTGGCTAGGAGCAAGTTATAACTATAACTGGACATGACTTTTGGCAATATTCACAACTATTTAGGAGTTCTTGCAAACAGAGAAAAATCAACCTACAAGTTGTTTTCAAAATACTACTCATTTTCTTTACTTGACATTCCACGTTTTTAGACATTTAATTAAATATTTATGTTCAATTTGGTTTCGTTTGTTTGTTCTTTTTTTGAGACAGGGTCTCGCTCTGTTGCCTAGGCTGGAGGGCAGTGGTATGATCATGGCTCACTGCAGCCTTGACCTCCCAGGCTCCAGCAATCCTCCCACTTCAGCCTCCCGAGTAGCTGGGACTACATGCACGTGCCACCATGCCAGGCTAACTTTTGTATTTTTTGTAGAGACGGGGTTTTGCCATGTTGCCCATGCTGATCTGAAACTCCTGGGCTCAAGCGATTCGTCTTCCTCAGTCTCCCAAAATGCTAGGATTACAGGTGTGAGCCACTGCACTAGACCTTTATGCTCAATTCAGATATTGCTATTTCATTTTCTATCATTGGACCCAATAAAAACTTCTACAGCCCTTGAAAAGCTCAGATTTTGTAAATACCTTTATTTGCTGTAATATCTCTATTAAATCATTTATCACAACATTTTACAATTCATCCACCTATATTCAGTTTTCCCACTAAAATGTGAGCTTAGCAAGGGGAAAAAATTATTTATCCTTATTTATATTCCTAGTTTCCAGGACAGTACATGGCTCAAAGGAAACCCTCAATAAGTCTTTGTTTATTGAAAGGATAGATGAGTGAATGAACGAATGAATGATTGGCACACAGTAACTCAATAAATATCTATTGAATAGAAAATACGCCTATGTTATAGGTAATATTCAACAATCGTACAATACCTCATCTTAAGTAAGGCCCTGGTTAGACCCACTTTTATGAGTATATCTTTATGTTTCACACCTAACAGAAGAAACTTTCTTTCAACTTTATTTACATCAAACATTTAATATAAGCTAAACTTTCAAGATGAGAGTGAATATCATTTACAAGATATATAAAACTGATTATCAGATTGGTGCAAAAGTAACTGCAGTTTTTGCCACTACTTTTCACCAACCTAATATTATTTTTTATTTTATTTTTATTTTTTTTGAGATGGAGTCTCATTCTGTTGCCCAGGCTGGAGTGCAGTGGCATAATCTCGGCTCACTGCAACCTCTGCCTCCCTGGTTTAAGCGATTTTCCCGCCTCAACCTTCCGAGTAGCTGGGATTACAGGCACATGCCACCATGCCCAGCTAACTTTTGTATTTTTAGTAGAGACAAGGTTTCACCATGTTGGTCAGGCTGGTCTCAAACTCCTGACCTCATGATCTGCCCACCTCGGCCTCCCAAAGTGCTAGGATCACAGGCATGAGCCAACGTGCCCGGCCCAATGTAATATTATTATTTCGATGTTACTGAGATCCTTTCTACAATGTTCTCTTTTTCCTTTCAGCTCCGCTGTGAAGTATTAACATTTTCTTACTGTGACCATAAAACTCCATTCAACAGAAATTACTAAAGATTAAATACATGTACTAATGAGAATAGAAAAGAAATAATATCTGTTGTGAGAGATTTAGAGGCTAATTGGGCTAAATCTGGCTGCCCAAAGCTCAAAGACACAATCTGCATGGTAAAGGAGCCTAAACTTAGGGGAAGAACATCAGGAGGAAGAGTTGGCCTGGGCAAATTGAGTTGAATTGTGTTTGCAGAGTAGAGATGAAAGATGCCATTTCTAAATGGATGGAACAGCATGAACAAGAGCCAAGAGGAAAGAATGTGTAGATTGTGGAGACAGGCCTGGTTGAAGCAGACAAGATACAAACGGGGATAAATAGATAAGTGAGGGGAGGGTAGACGGGCAGCTGGCAAAGTGTTTGGGTTTATTAAGTTGGAATTGGCCAGCACAAAATTTGAGAGATAGGATTATACTGAGGTTTTGTAGAAGGAGACAGCATCTATGAATATTAAGTGGTTCTCCTACATCCTGGGACAGATTAGATCAGTCTTGACTAGCACAGTGGTTCTTATAGCAACACTTCTCTTTTGATTATACTAGCTTCATTATTTATTTTATTTTATTTTATTTTATTTTATTGAGACGGAGTCTCACTCTGTCACCAGGCTGGAGTGCAGTGGCGTGATCTCGGCTCACTGCAACCTCTGCCTCCTGGGTTCAAGCGATTCTCCTGCCTCAGCCTCCCGAGTAGCTGGGACTATGGGCACACACCACCACATCTTGCTAATTTTTGTATTTTAGTAGAGATGGGGTTTCACCATGTTGGCCAGGATGGTCTTGATCTCTTGACCTCATGATCCACCTGCCTGGGCCTCCCAAAGTGCTGGATTACAGGTGTGAGCCACCACACCCGGCCCCAAGCTTCATTTATTAAGAGAGTTCTCACTGGCTAAGCATTTCACAGGCATTGTCACATTTGATTCTCATCACAACCCTGGAAAATGGGTATTTCATCCGTAAAAGATGAGAAAAATGTGGCTTAGAGAAATTAAATAACTTGCTTATGATTATCCAGGTTGGGCTTTGACTTTGTAATCCATGTTTCCTCCTTCAGTTTGCCTGCTATGTTTGCTGTTAAATTTCTCAGGTCTTCAGTGTTTCATGGATGTGCTCTTAGCAGTAGATTTAAGTGAAGTGATTACCATTTCTGATTTGGACTTCATATTTCTGCTAATGCAACACATTACAGCTTATGCATTACCTTTTTAGCAGGCAGAGCCTATGTTGTCTTCCATGAGTTTTATGTATCCCCAAAACCTAGGTGTCATTCACAAGAACTTTCAACAAACCAGGTCTCTCCCACATTAAATATACATAACTTATTTCTTGAACCCAAACACAGAACCAGACATTTATCTACTTTGAAATGGTATCTTTTTGTTTTGGTTTTCCACCCTTCCAGCCTAGAACAATCTATTTAAATCCTGATTCTGTGAGCTCAGCGGTAAGCCATCTACAGAGAATAAGCAGGTGATACAATCACACAGATATCCTTTGGGGAGATAGAGGCTCAGGAGGCAAACTGATAATTTCAGAAGAATTTAGAGCCCACCCACCTAAATTCCCCAGAGAACATCACATAGTCTTTTGAGATGAACTTAGAAGACTCCTTCCCTCCTGGAGAGACGCCTTGGAAGAACTAGACTCTTCCAGGAAGCTCTCCCAGGGCAGGGCTGAAAGGGAAATGCTGAGACCTAACAATGAAGACAATGCTTGGAAGGGAGCATCTGTGAAAAAAGCAAGCTCCTCCCTCTGAGAATAATTCCAAAGGGTGTCTCCGATCCCAGCTTTCAGACCTCCACCCTTGATTACTCAGACCTGACACTAGCCTTCCGAGACCACCCCTAACAAGGGGGTTTCATCTGGGAGCACTTCCCTGACCTTACAACTGTTTCCTCTGCCACCCCAGACAAGATGTCTGCTATCTCTGAATCCAGTTGTTATTTAAAATGTCAAGTGACAAGGCCGGGCGTGGTGGCTCATGCCTGTAATCCCAGCACTTTGGGAGGCTGAGGCGGGCGGATCACTTGGGGTCAGGAGTTCGAGACCAGCCTGGCCAACACGGTGAAACCCCATCTCTACTAAAAATACAACAAATTAGCCAGGCATGGTGGCACATGCCTGTAGTCCCAGCTACTCGAGAAGCTGAGGCACAGAATCACGTGAACCTGGGAGGCGGAGGTTGCAGTGATCTGAGATCGCTCTACTACACTCCACTCTGGGTGACAGAGGGAGACTCCGTCTCAAAAAAAAAAAAAAGTCAAGTGACACAGTAAAGAGGTATGAAGGCATGAGACTAGAGACTTCCTATTAGATCAGTGTTGATCACGTAGAAGATACTATGATAAATCACAGTGATTTTTTTTTGTTAGTTTTCTACATATACAACTTTTTAAAGAGAGCAGCCTGGTTTTATGAGGATAGAAGAGTAGGGAAAAGCTAATATAACGGAACCTGTTTGAAAGCTGAAGTTAGCAATGATTCTCAATTCAGAAAGGAAAGCAACAGAATCTAGGAGTATTTGTGAGGAGCTTCTGAGAGCTACACACCCCCTCCAGCCCTCTTATGGGTCAGCAACTCTGTCATCCAGAGCCACCTTCACTGAAAAAAAGTAGCTTTTTTTTTTTTTTTTCAGTCTGTAGGTTCAGAAAAAATAAATGAGAAACAACCCACTGGACTAGAGAGACAAACCTTTAAGCCATAAGCCCCTTGCTCCACTGCTATAGTCTACCAGGAGTTTGACTAGAGGAACGGGCTCCTATGGCTGTGGACATGATCTAGCTGGATTCTTGTTGTAATTATCAAGCCTTGAGCAGTCATGCTCATGGAGGCTTAGACTAGGAATGCAAGTTACGATCAAGACAACAGACCTACCTCAGAAACTAACCTTGCTAGTGTCACCCTTCCTAACAAGAACATGACCTACTTCCTCTCCTTGGTCCTCTCCCTTTTAAAGGCAGTGCTGTTTTTTTCCAGGGATCTAAGGTCTAGACATAGAACAACTATTTTGGCTACATACCTTTTTGTTTGATTTTATGACAGTTCTTCTAAGCCTGTATTGCAAAGTGCTATAACATAGTTGCTTTAGGGGTAAAAAAAGTGAATGAAAACAGTTGTGTGTGTATTAACCTACAAAGTACCTCAGAGAAACTATAGACACCTGGGCTTCACATCACTATAATCCCTGGTATAGAATCAGTTCCAGATTTCATGTCACTGGTAAATAATGGCACTCAGAAAAAAAAAATCAAAAATGGAATCATGATAATTATTTGAAGTACATATTACTGGAGAAGTCAACATTATTTAAACAATTTCCATATAAATACTGAAGCCACCTAAAATCTTTAATTTTTAGCAACTTGTGTTACACATTCTTGAAGAATATTATTAAATTCTCAATATATTGGTTGTAGAGAGCTATAAAACAAATTGTATTCAACTCTTATTTAATTGGATTAGTTTTTTGAATATTTAATAAAATATTTCAAACATCTAGAAAATATAGCAGATACTTATGTATACTCGAATCAAATTATATTAATATAGCCTATATCCATGAAGTTTAGTGAATTTTCCCAAATTTATCTCCAATATCAATTCAATTTTCGTTATTATAATTAGAATGTTTTCAAACCAAAGGGGAGAGACTGATGGCAATGATAATGTATTTGTGATCTGTAGTTCAGGTTTGGATATTGCCTTCTACCTATGTCACATAGGCTGAGTGAGCTACAAAGGCACACCACTATCTTGAGTATCTGAGCAATAAACACACCGAACCCAAACACACTGGCCAACCATTCCTTCACTCTACAACAGGCTTCATATACTCTCCTGTGTTAATGATTTTGGTAACTGCCTAAATTTTTGCTTCATTGGGCCAGTAAACCCTTTATGAATTACTACATGGCAAACATTTTTTAAAATAAAACAAAAATTCTAATAGCCCCAATCTCCCTGACCCTAACTACAAGGAAAAAAAAAAAAAGAAAAAAGCCTACAATTTCATTGCTTTGCTTAAAATAGGATTGTAGATATAAAATCTTTTTACAGAAAAGCATCTTTGTTCTCTTTTAACAGTGACAATCTATACACTGCCTTAATTGGGCCCCTGTATTTCTCAGCATGAATTTCATTTTTTACTGAAGATTTTCTTTAAAGCAGGTAAAACCGGTTTGTTCTTTAAAAAAATCAATAAGAAAAACACTCCAGAATGAGAAGCAGGAAAATAATGCATGATAGTAGGGAGATCTCTTCAAATAAGATGATTTAATCGGTCCTCAAAGAGTTTCTAACACAGGGGCCAATCACCCAGAAGACAAACTCTAACAAAATCAGTTCATGCCACAGAGCCTTTGCATTTCAGTCCTTCCACGCATATTGACTGGAGACTCACAGAGAAATGGTGCCTTTGCTACAGCCACCCCTTGTTCATCAGCACTGATGAGATTTGGGGAGAGCACCCAGAAATCACTAACTCTCTTTTTTAAAAATACTAAATTTAAAAAAATAAAGCCAAACCTTACCAGAAAGGAGCAAGCTGACTCCACAGAGAACTAAGCTGGCTAAAGAGTCCATGCTTCCCCAAATCTCTCCATCCAGTTTCCACAGATGTGCATGAGGTCCCAAGGATCCTTTCAAAAACCCAGCGGTTTGTGACTTTCCATTAGCATCGTCCTACTACGTCTTGTTTACAAGTTAGAGGCAAGAAGGAACAGCACAGAAGCAGGCTGTAACAGTCTCATTTCTGTCTGAGCACAGGGAGTTTAAGTTCCTTTTTCCTGTTTCCTTTGTAGATTAGGATGGGAAAGGCTGTATCTTAAAGGCATTTGGTATCAGCAGGGCTGGGGGCACTCAAACCCTATGCATCTTGCAATTCATCAAAACACTTATCTGTTGCTGTTGCTTCTGCTGCTGCTTTTCTGCTGCTGTAGGGGTAGAGGAATTTTTGTTGGAAGTGTGGGTCCCGGTCAGCATTTTCAGAAACAATAGGGGTATCCTCTCATAGGCGGGAAACTGAGAATAACAAGCCCTCCACCTATGTATGGTATGCGATGATGACCAATCCTTCTCAGACTTCTAACAGCTCTCCCGGGGCTACTGGGATCTCTGACAGAAGGAGCTTTTGGGTGTGGGGAGCCGTTTTGGCTTTTGTTTTCTCATTTTAACCCACATGGTTTGAATTGGGAAAAGAAGGTTTCTGTGATGAGAAAATACAACCTGAAAAGCAATTAATTTCAGTGAGCACCGGTGAGGTCAATGCTCAATGTAGCCCCAAGAGACCAGAGTCCAAAATTGTTAGCCTGTTTTCTTTCACACAGATGGCCTGTTGGTTGGCCATTAGCCCAAAGATCCCCATGTTGCTGGCTATAGTTTTAATTTTCATTAACAATTCATCTAAAGGTGATCAAATTTCTTGAAGAAGTTGGCATAGAAGGATTTTGGTAATGAGAAGGATTTCGTAGTCATTGAGCGATGGTGTTTCAGAAGCAAATTATATATAACATTTAAAAACTAATCTGTGTAAAAACACAAACATACAGGATTTAGATTGGGATAAAAATAGTGCTCATAAGAGGAAAGAGAGTACATGGGCCAAAACGAAAATAGCCATGGACTGTACAATATCTAAAATGAGGTCAGAGACCCTACACTTATCCAGATAATTACTCCACAATATGAATTATGACATTAGAGAGTATACACTTTGCTCATCATCGACCTTCATGCCTGAGGAAATCATTATACTCCTCCTTTTCCTACCCACCAGAGGAAAAGGCAGATGCAGCTAGTCTTGACTAATTTCTGTCCCAGGTTTTATCACATCTATGATGAGCTTAAGAACCAATTAATGTTTCCAGTTTGCTGGTGTGAAAAAGCCCAGGTTCTGTCTGCAAACAGAACTGGGTTCAAATACTGGCTCAGCCACATGTGTAGCTGAGAAAAGTTACTTAGTCTTTTTGAGCCTCAGTTTCAACAGCTGTAAAATGGCAAAAATACCTCCTTCCCATGTGTTTTGAGAGGAATAAATGAGGTTTAAAAATATAAAACCATTTGGTACTATGCCTAGGTTCATTGAAGGTTCTCATTAAATGTTAATAAGTTTATTTTCTTTCATCTTTCCATTCAGTCTCAATTTAAATTCCAAGAGCTTCTGCTAAAAAGCTATTTTCTATTCTTATGAGATGACTTTAAGTTTGTCATCATGAAAAAAAAAAAAAAAAAAAAAAAACAGTGGGCCTGGCACAGTGGCTCACGCCTATAATCCCAGCACTTTGGGAGGCCAAGGCAGGTGGATCACCTGAGGTCAGGAGTTTGAGACTAGCCTGGCCAACATGGCAAAACCCCGTCTCTACTAAAAATACAAAATTTAGCTGTGCTTGCTGGCGTGCACCTGTAGCCCCAGCTACTCTGGAGGCTGAGGCAGGAGAATCGTTTGAACCTGGGAGGCAGAGGTTGCAGTGAGCCGAGATCGTGCCACTGCACTCCTGCCTGGGTGACAGAGCAAGACTCTGTCTAAAAAAAAAAAAAAGAAAGAAAGAAAAATGAAGTTCCGCACAGGCTAAGTTACTTGCTCTGCTGTGAGTAGCAGAGGTAATATCTGAATCCTGAGCTCTGGATCTCCAATTTTTCCTTTGTTTCATAGTTCAAAAGTAGATCAAGAGTAATGTAGGACATCACAAACACCAGCAGGGTATACCTAGACCTTACAGAAGTATTTGAAATGAAACTTTGACAGATAAGAATAGTTTGGTGACACTGAGAAGTGCGGTCAGTTCTTAGTGTGCTTCTGAAATAACTAATGTCAGGATCAGTGGGTGCTCCATTAATTCACTTCAGGAAAATGAAAGGGGCCTCCTCATGAGTCTAGCTCATTCCATTTAATTTGATTTTTCCAGACACACCCACAGTAAAACCATAAAGAAAACCAAACCAAACAAACAAAACAAGCAAACAAACAAGGCTCTTGGCTGATTCTTCATTTTCTATTTCCTGCTTTTTGCACTCAATACATGAAAAACACTATAGACAACACTAAAAGTCTTTGAGACTAATTAACAAAGATATCAATAGATAACAAAACGGTTTTTCTGAAAGAGGTGGAAAATAACTTACATAATACTACTATACCCTGGTATCACATGTCTAGAGGTCAACATCACAAACACGAAGCAAAAGCCTTGTATGCATATCCTTTGGCCCAGAAAATCCAGTTTTTTTTTTTTGTTTAAATGGAGTCTCACTCTGTCGCCCAGGCTGGAGTGCAGTGGCACTATCTCGGCTCACTGCAACCTCCGCCTCCTGGGTTCAAGTGATTCTCCTGCCTCAGCCTCCTGAGTAGCTGGAATTACAGGCGCACACCACCACACCCGGCTAATTTTTATACTTTTTAGTAGAGATGGGGTTTCACCATATTGGCCAGGATGGTCTCGAACTCCTAACCTCATGATCCACCCCCCCCCCCCTTGGCCTCCCAAAGTGCTGGGATTACAGGCGTAAGCCACTGCACCCTGCCAGAAAATCCATTTTTATGATATACAGCAAGGCAAAATCAAATATGTGCCCCAAAATTTGTGTATAAGGACATTATAGAAGCATAGTTCATAATAATCAAAGCCTAGAAATAATCAAAATGGTCAACAAAAATGGATTATTTATTAAAAATCATGGTATACAATGAAGTTCCAAACAAATGTTCAAATACTGTGGTGAAATCAGATTGACATAAAAAGATGTGAAAATGTTTATGGTATACTGTTTATTGGGAAAAAAACACAATTTAAACAATGAAATTTATACACACTCAAATACATACCACAGATATACAACAAATATATATCAAAGCGTTGAAAGTGCCTATTTCTGAGTTGTTGGAAAACATAATTTTTATTTTCTTTTTTATACGTTTCTATGATTTTAACATTTTTAGAAATAATGAACATATATGTAAAAATGAAGAAGACTGAGGGGACGTCCTTGAGAAAGTTGACCCAGGGCAATAGGATGTATCCTTTAAAACATCCACTGGCAAACAAGAAACAGAATCCAGGCTACCATATGACCCAGCAATCCCACTGCTGGGTATATACACCAAAGAAAGGAAATAAGTACATCAAAAATATATTTACACTCCCATATTTGCTGCACCACTGTTTACAATAGCTAAGATATGGAAGCAACCTAAGTGTCCATCAATAGATGAATGGATAAAGAAAATGTGGAACATCTACATAGCAGAGTACTATTCGGCCATAAAAAAGAATAACATCCTGTCATTTGCAACAACATGGATAGAAATGGAGGTCATTATGTTAAGTGAAATAAGCCAGACACAGAAAGACAAACATCACATGTTCTCATTTATTTGTGGGATCTAAAAATCAAAACAATTGAACTCAGGGAGATAGAGAGTAGAAGGATGGTTACCAGAGACTGAGAAGTGTTGTGGGAGGGTGGAGGAGGAGGTGAGGATGGTTAATGGGGACAAAAAAAGCTAGTTAGAAATAATGAATAACACCTACTATTTGATAGCACAACGGGGTGACTATAGGCAATAATGACTTCATTGTATATTTTAAAATAATGTAATTGGATTGTTCATAACACAAAGGATAAATGCTCGAAGGGATGGATACCACCCCATTCTCCATGATGTGGTTATTTCACATTGCATGCCTGTATCAAAACATCTCATGCACCCCATAAATATATACACCTACTACGTACCTACAAAAATTTAAAATTAATAAATTAATAAAATAGGATAATTTTAAAAAGAAACAGAATCCAGATACATAAAGTGTGGCCTCCAGGAGGTGACCAAGAAGATGGGGTGCCAGCCACCTATAGTACAGCCTGGACCTTCTGTCTTTCGCTGGTCTGTGGGCACCGAGCCAACAGAACCATCCCATCTGACTTCTTAAGGACATTAATGAACTTTTTTGTGAACCCACTGTACATAACAGTGGCTAGCAGAAAAAGAAGGGTCAGGCCAGGCATGGTGGCTCACGCTTATAATCTCAACACTTTGGGGGGCCAAGGAGGGCGGATCACGAGGTCAGGAGTTCGAGACCAGCCTGATCAACATGGTGAAACCCCGTCTCTACTAAAAATACAAAAATTAGCCAGGCATGGTGGTACGTGCCTGTAGTCCCAGCTACTCAGGAGGCTCAGGAGAATTGCTTGAACTTGGGAGGTGGAGGTTTCAGTGAGCCGAGATCACACCATTGCACTCCAGCCTGTGGGACGGAGTGAGAATCCACCTCAAAAAAAAAAAAAAAAAAGAAAAGGAAGGGTCATCAACAATTAAGTTTTGGCCTTCAGCCAGGACACCACAGTTAAAGGGACAACATCCACTCTGGTTTGGCTGTGGAAAATACCTGACCCTCTCCAAACCTCATTTACTCTAAACTCTCTCAGCTATTGCAGCATTTTTCTTTTGTTAACATTGAAATGGCAAGGACTATATTATTCACTGTAGGAAGAGAAACAGAAATAGAAGATGTTGTCTCTGCTTTTGAAGCTCATAATTACAAAATCCCAGCGTGGTGGCACTGCATCAAAACAGGAAAAGTTAAATCACAAAATCAGGCATTGTGCTGTTGAATACCAAAGGGTGGTACAAGCAATAAAGTTCTAGTAGTTGTTTGCTTTCGTACCCTTTAGACTAGAGAACACCAATTCTCATACTTTTTTTTTCTTTTCCTGGTATTTCCTAGACACAGGTGGCATCTTTCCAGATAGACTGTAAGCTCTTAGGGCAGGAGCTCTGTACTTTATTTTGAATCATCCTATGCCTTCTCTCAATGGCTTAAGAGAAATAGTAACCTGGATGTCTTTGCAACCATTGTGAGATCATGCGGCCGCAGATAACATAGACTAGGTATAGATAGAATAGACAGGACACAGATACAAGTATTCCCCTGCCTTGAAAAAAAAATAAAAGCTTTAAAAATGACAAAATAACATGAAAAGAAAAGGTAAACTCCTATTCCTCCTTCAAAATACAATCCAGGCCGGGCGCCGTGGTTCATGCCTATAATCCCAGCACTTTCGGAGGCTGAGGTGGGCAGATCACTTGAGGTCAGGAGTTCGAAACCAGCCTGGCCAACATGGTGAAACCCCCTCTCTACAAAAATACAAAAGTTAGCCAGGTGTGGTGGTGCACGCCTGTAATCCCAGCTGCTCAGGAGGCTGAGACTGGAGAATCGCTTGAAACCAGGAGGTGGAGGTTGCAGTGAGCCCAGATTGCGCCCCTGCACTCCAGCTTGAGGACAGAGTGAGAGACTCTGTCTCGAATTAAAAAAAAAAAAAAAATTCAAATATCATCTCATCTATGAAACCTTTCTCTTGGTAGCTACCGATACCTAACAAACCACCACATAATGTAGCAGCTTAATACAACAGTCATTTATGCAGCTCGTGATTCTGTGGGTCAGAAGTTTGGGCTGCCCTGCACAGTTCCCCTGATCTCAGAGGGCCTCCCTCATGTGTTCACAGTCAATTGTCAGCCATTAAGGTAGTTCAGCTTCAGGTATGGGCTGACTGCCTGTGTGGCAACCAGGCTGGCAGAGCTTTAATTCTCTCTTTAACTCTCTTCCAGCAAGCTAGCCTGACTTCTTAACATGGCAGGCTCAGAAATCCAATAGAGTGGAAATAGACAAGTTCTCTTGAGGCCTAGGCTTAGGATTAGCATATCATTACTACTGTACATTCTGTTGGCCACATCAATTCATATCACTAAGACTGCATCCAGGGGCGGAAACATAAACTCCACCTTTTTATCTGAAGAATTATAAAGTCATATGCAAAGTGTGAAACTAAAATAAAATCAAAAATTTTGGTCATTTTTTTCAAAAAGGTTTGTTGGGATGTAATTTATATACAGTAAAATTCACCATCTTTTCAGAAAACTGTGGTGAAAACATACATACCATAAAACTTACTATCTTAACTGGTTTTCATTGTACAGGTCAGTAATGTTAACTATACTTACAGTCTTGTACAACAGATCTCTAGAACTTTTCTGTCTTGAAAAACTGAAACACTATATCCATTGAACAACTCCCCATTTCCGCTCCCCTAACCCCTTCGACCACCATTCTACTTACCTCACACAAGTGGAATCCTGCAGTATTTGTCCTTTTGTGACTAGCTTATTTCACTTTGCATAATGTCCTCAAGGTTCATCTAAGTTGTAGCATGTGACAAGACTTCTTTCTTTCTTTTTTAAGGCTGAATAATAGTCCATCATATGTATAGACCACATTTTCTGCATCCATTCATCAGTCCGTGGACATTCAGGTTGCTTCCACCTCTTGGTTGTTATGAGTAATGCTGCAAAGAACATGAGTATGCAAAGATGTCTTCAAGATCCTGCTTTTAAGTCTTTTGGATATCTACCCAGAAGTGGGGTTATGAGATTATATGGTAATTATATTTTTAATTTTTTAGGAATCTCCATACTGTTTTCCATAGCAGCTGCTCCATTCTGTGTTCCCACCAACAGTGCACCAGGGATCCAATTTCTCCATATCCACTTGCTGTTTTCGGGGTTTGTTGTGGTTGTTGTTGTTGATGATGATGATGATGTTGTTTTTGGATAGTGGGAATCCTAACAGGTATGAGGTGGAAATTCACTCCTTTTAAGTACACAATTCCGTAACTTTTGGCAAATGCATACCTTGGTATAATAAGTGCTCCAATCACCCCAATATCCGTCACCCCAAAAGTTTTCTTAAATCCCATTGTAGTAAAAATCTCCTCCCCCAACGAACAGCCACAGGGAATCACTGATCTGTTTTCTATTCCTATAGTTCTGATTTTTTTCAGAATGTCATATAAAGGAATCATACAGAATATAGCTTTTTAAATCTGGTTTCTTTCATTTGGCATAATTCATTTGATAAATTCATGTATTTGCATGTATGAGTAGCTTGTTCCTTTTTTGTTCCTCAAAAGTATGCCATTGTATGGACATACCACAATTTGCTTATCTGTTCACCAGTTTATTTATCTATTCACTATTTGGAATATGTTCAGTTTTGAGTGATTATGAATAAAGTCCCTATAACTTTATTCATCTTTATAATTTAATGTTCAGAAATCCACATACATATTTTTGTGTGAGCATGTTTTTCATTTCTCTTGGGTAAATACCTGGGACTGAAATTAAGGAACTCCTAAACTTCTCTGTTGTGGTTGTGCCATTTTTTTTTAATTCCCATCATCAGCATATAAAGTTCTTTAAGTCACCATAGTGTTTGCAGAAAAAAAATCTGAAAAAACAAAAACAGTTTTAGTTATCCTGCATCCTTGCTAGCTCTTGTTATTGTCACTTTTTGTGTGTTTGTTTTTTAGCCATCCTAATAGGTGTGCAGAGAAATAAATCAGTGTGATTTTTAAATCTACATTTCCCTAATGACTAACAATGTTGAGTATTTTCTCATGTTCTTTTTGCCATCCATTTATCTTCTTCGGTAAAGTGTTCAAATTGCCCATTGTTCAATTCAGTTGTTTGTTTCTTATTGTTGAGTCTTAAGAGTCTTTTATGTACTTTTGTCAAAATATGTGATTTGCAACCATTTTCTCTCAATCTGTGGCTTGTCCATTTTTTTAACACTGTCTTTTGCAGAGCAAACATTTTTAATTTGAAAGAAGTTCAATTTATCCATTTTTTTCTTGAATAAATAGTGCTTCTGTGTTATATGTAAGGAATCTTTGCCTAACACAAGGTCATAAAGATTATTTCTTATGCTTTGTTCTAAAGGTTTCATAATTTTAATACTTAGGTAACATTCTTTTTGAGTTAATTTTTTGTGTAAGGTGTCAGGTATAAGTTGAGGTTTATTTTCCTGCATGTGGATACCCAATCATTCCAGCACCATTTTTTGAAAAGACTATCCTTTCTCCATTGAATTTTCTTTGCACCTTTGTCAAAAATTACTTGGCCACAAAAGTGAATACATTTCTAGACTCTCTGTTGTGTTCCATTTATTTACGTGTCTTTTTTTTTTTTTTTTTCCTAAGAGACAAGGTCGTACTCTGTCACCCAAGCTGGAGTACAGTGATGTGATCGTGGCTCACTGCAGCTTCAAATTCCTGGGCTCAAGTGATCCTCCCACCTCAGCCTCCCAAGTAACTGGGCTGCAGGCACGCACCACGATGCTCAGCTAATTTTTGTAAAGACAAGATCTCTTCATATTGTCCACACTGGTCTCAAACTCCTGGCCTCAAGGTGATTCTGCTGCCTCAGCCTCCCAAAGTGCTTGGATTAAAGGCATGAGCCACTGCACCAGGCCTATGTGTCTATTCTTTTGTGAATACTATACTGTCTTGGTTACTATAACATTTTTGTTTTTGTTTTTGTTTTTTGAGATGGAGTCTTGCTCTGTCACCCAGGCTAGAGTACAATGGTGTGATTTTGGCTCACTGCAACCTCCACCTCCCAGGCTTAAGTGATTCTCCTGCTTCAGCCTCCCAAGTAGCTGGGATTACAGGCATCACCACCATGCCTGGCTAATTTTTCTATTTTTAGTAGACACGGGGTTTCACCATGTCGGCCAGGCTGGTTTCAAACTCCTGACCTCAAGTGATTCGCTTGCCTTGGCCTCCCAAAGTGCTGGGATTACAGGCGTGAGCCACCGTGCCCAGCCAGTTACAACATTTATAGTAGATATTGAAATCAGGTAATAAGAAGTCGTTTAACTTTGTTCAATTTCAAAATTATTTTTGGTTGTTCTCGTTCTCTTGCATTCTTTTGCTTGCTTTGGACTTTTTCTCTTTATTTTCTAATTTTTTAAGATAGAAACTTATACCACTAATTTGAGACCTTTATTTTTTGTAAAGTATATTTATGTAATGACATAAACTTTCCTCTAAGCACTGCTTTAGTTTCACCCTACAAATTTTGATATGTTGAACTTTCATTTTTGTTTAGTTCAAAATTTAATCTAATTTCCCTTTAACCCATGAATTATTTAGAAATGTGTTCCTTAGTTTCCAAAATCTGGGTGGATTTTTCAGGTACCTTTCAGTAAATAATTTCTTTTTCTTTTTTTTCTTTTTTTCTTTTTTTTTTTTTGAGACAGAGTCTGGCTCTGTCGCCAAGGCTGGAGTGCAGTGGTGCAACCTTGGCTCACTGCAACCTCCACCTCCCAGGTTCAAGCAATTCTCTGCCTCAGCCTCCCAAGTAGCTGGGATTACAGGCGATCACCACCACACCCGGCTAATTTTTTGTACTTTTAGTAGAGACAGGGTTTCACCATCTTGGCCAGGCTGGTCTTGAACTCCTGACCTCACGATCCACTCACCTTGGCCTCCCAAAGGGCTGGGATTACAGGCGTGAGCCACTGCACCTGGCCAATAATTTCTAGTCTAATTTTTTTGTGATCAGAGAACATACTTTGTATGACTTCAGTTCTTTTAAATTTGTTAAAGTTTGTTTTATGGCCCAGAATGTGGTCTATCTTGGTTTGTGTTCCTTGTGCACTTGAAAATAATGTGCATTCTGCTCTTGTAGATGGACTGTTTTAAAATTTTCAATCAGGGCTGATGAGGCAGCTTGTACCTGTAATCCCAGCAATTTGAGAGGTCAAGGCAGGAGGATTGCTTAAAGCCAAGAGTTCAAGACCAACCTTGGCAACAAAGCAAGACCTTATCTCTACAGTTTTTAAAAATTAGCCCATCTTGGTGGCACACACCTGTAGTCCCAGCTACTTGGGGGGCCGAGGCAGAAGGATTCCTTGAGCCCAGGAGTTTGAAGTTATAGTGAGCTATGATCACACCACTGCATTCCAGCCTGGGCAACAGGATGAGATCCTATCTCTAAAAAAGTAAAAAGTTTCAATTAGGTACAGTTGGTTCATAGTGGTTTTGTTTTTTGTTTATTTGTTTCTCTTTTTTTATTTTACTTTAAGTTCTGGGATACATGTGCAGAACATGCAGTTTTGTTACATAGGTATACATGTCAAGTCTTCCACATATCTCTACTGACTTCCTTTCTACTCTTTTCCTATCAGTTCTGAAAGCAGAGTATTAAAGGTTCTGCCTATAATTATGAATTTATAGTTATCCTTTCAATTCTATCAATCTTCACGTATTTTGAAGGTCATTTGTTAGGTTTATTCATATCTAGGATTTCACATTTGTTATGTATCTTGGTCAATTGAACTATTTATCTTTATTTAACATCCATATTTATCTCTGGTAATATTCCTTATTCTGAAGTCTACTTTGATATTAGTTGTGGTAATTTTTGAAATTTTCATAGCAGACATTATTTATTCACAGTTACATTTTTATTCACCTTCGAAAAGGCCACATACAAGAAGGGACTCTTGAGCTAGATATTGAAAGCTGAGGTGCTTCCCAGGTGAATCATGGCAGTGGGCAAGAAGGAGGTGGGACGGGCATTTCTGATAAATGCACCAGTAATCTGAGCCAAACATGAAAGTATGATATAATAAGTTATAGCAACTGGCTGGACATGGTGGCTCATGCCTGTAATCCCAGCACTTTGGGAGGCTGAGGCGGGTGGATCACAAGGTCAGGAGATAAAGATCATCCTGGCCAACATGGTGAAACCCAACCTCTACTGAAAATACAAAAATTAGCTGGGCATGGTGGCACATGCCTGTAATCCTAGCTACTCGGAAGGCTGAGGCAGGAGAATAGCTTGAACCAGGGAGTCGGAGGTTGCAGTGAGCCAAGATCATGCCACTGCACTCCAGCCTGGTGACAGAGAGAGACTCCATGCCAAAAAAAAAAAAAAAAAAAAAAAAAAAGAAAGTGAAATAATATACCATGTGTTAGTCTGTGTTGCTAAAAGGAATATCTGAGACTGGGCAATCTATGAAGAAAAGAGGTTTAAATTTGGGCTCATGGTTCTGTCGGCTGTACAGGAAGCATGCTGGCATTTGCTTCTGGTTAGGGCCTCAGGAAGCTTACAATCATGGCAGAAGGCAAGGGGGAGCCAATGTGTCACATGGTGAGCTACAGTGTAAAGAGATAGAGGTGGATGTGCCAGTCTCTTTTAAACAACCAGATCTTGCACAAACTCATTATTGCAGGGAGGGCACCAAGCCATTCATGAGGGATCTGCCCCATGACCAAAACACCTCGCACCAGGGGATTACATTTCAACATGAGATCTGGAGAGGACAAATATCTAAACTATATCATTCCACTGCTGGTCTCTCAAATCTCATGTCCTTCTCACATTGCAAAATACAATCATCCTTTCCCAATAGTCCTCAAAAGTCTTAACTCGTTTTGGCATTAACTCAAAAGTCCAAATCTCATCTGAGACTCAAGGCACTTTCCTTCCACCTATGAGCCTATAAAATCAAAACCAAGTTATTTACTTCCAAGAAACAATGGTGGTATAGGCATTGGGCAAAAGTTTCCATTCCAAAAGGTAAAAATAGGCCAAAAGAAAGAGCAACAGGCCCCACCCATGTCTGAAACCCGGCAGGGCAAACATTAAACCTTAAAGCTCCAACATAATTTCCTGTGACTCCAAGTCCTGCATCCAGGGCACACTGGTGCAAGGAATGGGCTCCCAAGGCCTTGGGCATCTCTACCCCTGTGGCTTTGTAGGGTGTGGCCTCTGTGGCTGCTCTCACAGGTTGGAGTTGAAGGCCTGCAGCATTTCCAGGCTCAGGGTGCAAGCTACTGATGGCTCTACTATTCTGGGGTCTGGAGGGTGGTGGTCCTATTCCCACAGCTCCACTGGGCAGTGTCCCAGTGGGGAGTCTGTGTGGGGGATTTAACCCTACATTTCCCCTTGGTGCTTCCCTAGTAAAGGCTCTCTGTGGGGGCTCTGCCCCTGCAGCAGGCTTCTTCCTGGGCATCCAGGCATTCCTATACATTCTTTGAAATCTAGCTGGGAGCTGCCAAGTTTCCTTCACTCTTGCATTTCACACATCTGCAGGTTTAACACCACATGGATGCCACCAAGGCTTACAGCTTGCACCCTCTGAAGCCACAGTCTGAGCTGTACCTGTGACCCTTTGAGTTCTGGCTGGAGTCAGAGCATCCAGGATACAGGGAACAGTGTCCCAAGGCCATACAGGGCAGTAGCTTCCTGGGATTGATCTTTGAAACCATTCTTCCTTTCTAGGCCTCCGGGTCTGTGATGGGAGGGGCTTCCCTGAAGACTTCTGAAATGTCTTTGAGGTCTTTTTCCCACTGTCTTAACTATTAGCACTTGGCTCCCTTTTGGTCACGCAAATCTCTCTGGCAAGTGGTTGCTCCAAAGCCCTCTTGAGTTCCTCATCTGAAAATGCTCTTTCCTTCTCTACTACATGGCCAGGCTGCAAACTTTCCAAACTTTTATGCTCTGCTTCCTGTTTAAATGTAAGTTCCAACGTTAAGTCATTTCTTTGCTCCCGTATCTGATCACAAGCTGTTAGAAGTAGCCATACCACTTCTTGAACACTTAGTTGCTTAGAAATACTTTCTGCCAGATATCCTAGGTCATCACTCTTAAGTTCAAGCTTCCACAGATCCCTAGGGCATGGACGCAGTGCAGCCAAGTTCTTTTCTAGGGTGTAACATTGGTGATCTTTACTCTAACTCCCAATAACTTCCTCATTTCTATTTGAGACTTCATTCACCTGGTCTTCATTGTCCATATTTCTATTGGCATTTTAGTCAAAACAACTTAAGTCTCTAAGAAGGTCCAAACTTTCCTTCATTTTCCTGTCTTCTTCTGAGTTCTCTGAACTCTTCTAACATCTGCCTATTAGCCAATTCCAAAGCTGCTTCCACATTTTCAGTTATCTTTATAACAACACCTCACTCCTTAGTATCAATTTCCTGTGTTAGTCCATTTGCATTGCTATAAGGCAGTATCTGAGACTGCATAACATGTAAAGAAAAGAGCTTTAAATTTTGGCTCATGGTTCTTTGGGCTGTGCAGGAAGTGTGGTGCCAGCATCCACTTCTGGTGAGGGCCTCAGGAAACTTACAATCATGGCAGAAGGCAATGGGGGAGTCAGTTGTGTCACACGGTGAGAGAGGGAGGAAGAGAGAGAGGTGGAGATGCTAGTCTCTTTTAAACAATAAGATCTTCTACTCATTACCACAAGGAGGGCACCAAGCCATTCATGAGGGATCTGCCCCCACGATCCAAACACCTCCCACTAGGCTCACCCTCCAACACTGGGGATACATTTCTACACAAGCTTTGGAGGTGACAGACATTCAAACTGTATCACTATATAAGGGGAAACGTAAGCGATTGAGCAAGGATGAAATAAGAGTGAGAAAGGGTGTGGCCAGAGACAAGGTGCTTTATACAAACTGGGTCCAGACTTGGTATTCCCTACCAAGGTCTATAACAATGAGAAATAAAAGGTTTTAAATCAAGGAGTGTCATGATCAAATTTCCACTCTAGGAAGATTACTCTGAGAACAACAATATGGTAAACTGGTAGAGATTAAAGCCAGGAAAACACACGATAGATGAGTATTGCAATGTGGCATTTAAAGATCATGAAAGTCTGAAATAAGGCTATAGCAGCATCAGAGATGGAGAGAGTTACAAATGTTAAAGCAATGAAAATATTAACTTTAATGACTGTTAGACGTGGCACAGAGGGAGGAGACTAAGACAACTTCAAGGTTGCTGTTTTGTATAATTTGAGAAAACATCTAGCATAATTCCTGATAATGATAGCTATTAGTATTGTCATCATCGACTACAGCTCACACATTTCACAGGTTAAAAAGCATCAACAACCACCTGTGGCCCCCATAGAAAAAGTGGAATCATACTCCTACTGGAGAAGCTACCATGCTTTATTGTAGAATAACTGTTTGCCCATCTGTCTCTCTCATTGTTAAACTGTGGACTCTCCAAGGGCAGGAATCCTGTCATATTTATCTCTCCATCTCCAGCAGCTACTTTTATAAATGTTTGTCGATTTGAAACATAAAATACGGAGCCTTTAAATGCTATTTAGTAGCCATTCCTGTTTGAAGAACTTTATTTTGATACCTTGGAAAACCAAATAAAGGCAGCTCAAGTAGTTCCTACTTAAGCAGGACTTGTTCAACTCAGTGCTGTTAGCACTGATGGCTTATACGTCCAGGAAAAGCTCTCTGAATAGAGGCTGTGTTTTGCATATAAGATTTACAGTATCCCTGTGCACGTGTTCATAAATGACATTCAAGATATCCTGCCAGACCAGTCAGGAATACAGGCATGTCCCTGTAAAGTAACAAAACAACACTCCTCTGACTTTCTAAACACCACTCACAAAACTGCTAGAAACTCAGGTCCAAATCATTCCCTTTTGATTCCCTGGGGATAAACTAATAGACGCTGAATTCCAGACCACATGGAAGTCCTCCACCCTTCGTGACTCAAGGCCTCCTCATCAGCTCTGTATTGTGACTCCTGGCATGGCTGCAGTCCCATACAGAAGCCATCCTGCCAGACTCTCCAGCTTTGTCTGAAGTTGCCCTCCCTGTGCCCTCTGCACTGTATGTATCATAGCCTTCTCACTGTTCCTGGAACATTCCAAGCCCACAGCCCATGAACTCTTCCCCCTAAACCTCCAAGGGACTTTGTAATAGGTTCTCCTTTGACTTGAAAGCTCTTTCTGTTAATCACTTCAGTGAAGTGGGTAAGAGATGGAGAACAAAATTAACCTGGAAAGAATGTTAGATTGTGTGTACCATCTTTTCACCCACACCCTCTCTCTGAGATAGCAATCAGCCCTTCTCAGATATAGAAACAAACAAACAAACAAACAAAAAACAATTGTAATGAGGAATTTCACAAAGACAACTTAAAATAGAAACTTTCTTTTAAAGTAAGGAGCTATTTTTTTTTCTCTTGCATTTGGCAAAATACTCTAAGTTAGAGGCATGGAATCTGTGCTTTACTTTTTTTTTACACTGGAAAGTCCATATTGGAGTTGACCTCTAAAACTGGCATCCCAGTTCTCATAAAGTTAATGGTGTTAATTATTGATAATCTTCTGTCCTTCAACCTGGCTTAATCTAGCTTAAATAAGGACGGACAATCTGCAAACAGGAAAAACTTATTTAATTACTTACATGTGTTTAAAGTATAGATACATATCAATACCACCTACACACCCATGCACAATATATAAACACATAGACAAACAATTCATGCTATGGCAGGTTTAGCCAACCTGGCCTGTCTATAAATCAATCATACTAGGTAGGGTCTCTCCAAGTATAGTACAAAATATTGTTAGGAGACCAGGCCTTGGAATCAGAAAAGCAAATACAAATGCCTAAGTTCACCATTTCATTCCTAGCATGTTACACTAGAGATTTAAGCCTCAGCTTCCTCACCTCTAATAGTATTTTGAAAGTACTTACCTCACATATTGTGTCCAGAATTGGTGGGTTCTTGGTCTCACTGACTTCAAGAATGGAGCCGCGGACCCTCGCGGTGAGTGTTACAGTTCTTAAAGGCGACGTGTCCGGAGTTTGTTCCTTCTGATGTTCAGATGTGTTCGGAGTTTCTTCCTTCTGGTGGGTTTGTGGTCTCGCTGGCTCAGGAGTGAAGCTGCAGACCTTCGCTATGAGTGTTACAGTTCATAAAGGCAGTGTGGACCCAAAGAGCGAGCAGCAGCAAGATTTACTGCAAAGAGAGAAAGAACAAGGCTTCCACAGCGTGGAAGGGGACCCGAGCGGGTTCCCACTGCTGGCTCGGGCAGCCTGCTTTTATTCTCTTATCTGGCCCCACCCACATCCTGCTGATTGGTAGAGCCGAGTGGTCTGTTTTGACAGGGCGCTGATTGGTGCCTTTACAATCCCTGAGCTAGACACAAAGGTTCTCCACTTCCCCACCAGATTAGCTAGATACAGACTGTGGACACAAAGGTTCTCCAAGTCCCCACCAGAGTAGCTAGATACAGAGTGTTGATTGGTGCCTTCACAAACCCTGAGCTAGACACAGGGTGCTGATTGGTGTGTTTACAAACCTTGAGCTAGATACAGAGTGCCGATTGGTGTACTTACAATCTCTGAGCTAGACATAAAGGTTCTCCAAGGCCCCACCAGAGTAGCTAGATAGAGTGTCGATTGGTGCATTCACAAACCCTGAGCTAGACACAGGGTTCTCATTGGTGTGTTTACAAACCTTGAGCTAGATACAGAGTGCCGATTGGTGTATTTACAATCCCTTAGCTAGACATAAATGTTCTCCAGTCCCCACCAGACTCTGGAGCCCAGCTGGCTTCACCCAGGGTATCCCGCACCTGGGCTGCAGGTGGAGCTGCCTGCTAGTCTGCCGCCCGGTGCCCACACTCCTCAGCCCTTGGGTGGTTGATGGGACTGGGATCCGTGGAGCAGGGGGCTGCGCTTCTTGGGGAGGCTGGGGCCGCACAGGAGCCCACGGACGGTGGGGGAGGCGCAGGCATGACCAGCTGCAGGTCCCCAGCCGTGCCCTGCGGGAAGGCAGCTAAGGCTGGGCGAGAAATTGAGCACAGCAGCTGCTGGCCCAGGTGCTAAGCCCCTCACTGCCCGGGCTGGTGGGGCCGGCCGGCCGCTCCGAGTGCAGGGTCCGCCGAGCCCACGCCCACCCAGAACTCCCGCTGGCCCGCAAGCACCGCGCGCAGCCCCGGTTCCCGCCCGCCCTCTCCCTCCACACCTCACCGCAAGCTGAGGGAGCCGGCTGCGGCCTTGGCCAGCCCAGAAAGTGGCTCCCACAGTGCAGCGGCGGGCTGAAGGGCTCCTCCCTCAAGTGCCGCCAAAGTGGGAACCCAGGCAGAGGAGGCGCTGAGAGTGAACGAGGGCTGCGAGGACTGCCAGCACGCTGTCACCTCTCAATATGAGATAGTATATGTACAATGTTTAGTACAGTGCCCGGGATAGAGTATGTAAAAATAAATATTACTATGTATTATTATTGTTAAAGCGTTAAAAATGAAGTTAATAGCCATCACTTGTATAAAGCTTATAATAATGTCCCAGTGACTAATTTAAACGATGAAAACAATACAAGATATGTTCATATAACTTTAAGTGATCACAAGAGAGACAAACCATTATAAATAATGCAAGTATGCTTCTGTGTTCATTTCTCTCCAAAAGTAACATTTCACTCAAATGTGACTTATGCCTTGATTACCCCTTTCAGAAACAGGAAACATTTGTTAAACCTTATTCTCCTTAAAAAAAAATTCAAATAAAAAAACTCAACTTCACAGTGCAGATAGAAATGAAAATAAACTTCTAGTTTAGAGAGAATGAATTAATCATATGCACTAGCTACGTCTCTCTCTCAAAATTCATTAAAATGAAGTCCATGAAATTTTTAAGGACGTAAGACCAACAAGACAAAGAAAATGAAACAGAAGACAGAAACCACAATATTTTGGAAGCTAGAAATTGTTCGACCAGAGTTAACTAGACACAGAAATGGTACTAACTGATCGGTGGGGGAAAAGCAATCTGCACTGCAGAACCTCTAAAAGAGCATGAATTAAGTGTCTACTTGTACGTTTAGAATTGGGGATAAGGTAAAATTAAAATTAAGAGGAGTAGTTGAAAGTATGTTTAAGGGTGGGTGTGGTGGCTCACGCCTGTAATCCCAGCACTTTGGGAGGCCGAGGCAGGCGGATCACGAG
Organism: Pongo abelii; assembly: GCF_028885655.2. Lineage (NCBI taxonomy): Eukaryota > Metazoa > Chordata > Mammalia > Primates > Hominidae > Pongo > Pongo abelii. Next base: position 30,938,479 of record NC_071998.2, read on the forward strand.
CTTAAGAGATTGAGACCATCCGGGCTAACATGGTGAAACTCCATCTCTACTAAAAATACAAACATTAGCTGAGCGTGGTGGCACGCGCCTGTAGTCTCAGCTATTCGGGAGGCTGAGGCAGGAGAATTGCTAGAACCCTGGAGGTGGAGGTTGCAGTGGGCCGAGATCACGCCAACACACTCCAGCCTGGCAACAGAATGAGATTCGGTCTCAAAAAATAAATAAATAAATAAAAATAAATAAAGTATTTTTTTCTTTTTTTTTTTTTTGAAACAGTCTCGCTCTGTCACCCAGGCTGGAGTGCAGTGGCGCTATCTCGGCTCACTGCAAGCTCCACCTCCTGGATTCATGCCATTCTCCTGCCTCAGCCTTGCGAGTACCTGGGACTACAGGCGCCCGCCACCACGCCAGGCTAATTTTTTGTATATTTAGTAGAGAAGGGGTTTCACCATGTTAGCCAGGATGGTCTGGATCTCCTGACCTCGTGGTCCGCCCACCTCGGCCTCCCAAAGTGCTGGGATTACAGGCGTGAGCCACCGTGCCTGGCCAAAATAAAGTGTGTTTTTAAAAAAACAGGCAAAATGTGATACCAGTTCATTTATACCAGAGTGGCTATAATGAAAAAGATAGTAACAAATCTTATATAGGATGTGGAGCAGTGGAGACCTCATATGCTGCTGGTGGGAATGGAAATGGTGCAGCCACTTTGGAGACCAATAGTTCCTCAAATGATTAAGCACAGTGTTAGCATATGATTGAGCAAATTCTACTCCTAGGTATATACCCAAGAGAAATGAAAATATGTCCACACAAAAATTTATTCAGTATATGATTGTTCATAGCAGCATTATTCATAGTAGATAAAAAGTAGATATAACTTCAAGCCATCAAATGATGAATGAAGATATAAAATATGGTATATCTATACAATGGAATATTTTTTGGCAATAAAAAAATGAAGGACTGATTCATACTACTACACACATGGAAACAGAGACTAAGAGAAAGAATCCAGTGAGAAAAGACTGCATAGTGTATGATTCCATTTCTATGAACTGTCCCCATAGAAACAGAGAGGGGAGTAGTGGTTGCCTAGGTCTGGGGTGGGGTAGAAGTGGGGAGTCAGTGAAGGATGGGGTCACTGGTTGGGAAGGATGACTTCTAAAGGGCATGTGGTTTCCTCTTGGGATGATGAAAATGTTCCAAAATTGATGTGATGGTTGCACAACTCTGACTAAATATACAAAAACCATTAAATTATATACACTTTTTTTAGATGGGGTCTTGTATTGCTGACCAGGCTATTTTTGAACTCCTGGGCTCAGGTGATCCTCTTTCCTCAGACTCCCAAGTAGCTGGGATTTCAGGTGTGCATCACCATGCCCAGCTGAATTTTATACTTTAAATGGGTAAATTGTGTGCTATGTGAATGATATTTCAATCAAGTTGTTCAAGAAGAGTGGGGGTCTTTTCTTTGGAGGGGGTAAAAGAGAGGTTCACTGGTCCACACAGCATGGGCAATAAGATTGGGCTGATTTAAACCTCGGGCCTTTGTCCCTCTGTTGGCTCCCCGAAAGCTGTCAAAAGTTTATCCTCTAGAGAGATCAGTGGATCTCTGGGGAACCTGACTAGCCCAAGTGAATAAATCTGAAGATGTTAACATGTGTCCAACGAAGTCATTCCTCTAGTTTTGCTACTGTGGTGCTCACAGTCAACAAACTGAACTCATGCTCAGTCAGCGTTTTGGTGCCCCACTCTTAAATGGACAGCCAAGACAACCAGATTTTTTTAGGGAAGCCTCTAAAGCAGAGGCTCACAAAAATAGCCAGAAGAAAAGCAACCTGGAGGAAGAAGACACTACTAAGGAGAAGGAAATGACAAAATATTTAAGGGACTAATATTAATATCAGAAATATATGACATGTTGCATGCATGAAATAAGAACAGGATGCTATTCTTAAAATATTCAAATACATTCACACAATAGGATACTGTTCGGTGATAAAAAGGATGAGCTATCAAGCTATGCAGAGATATGGATTAATTTTAACTGCATATTGCTAAATGCAAAAAGCCAGACTGAAAATGTCACATCCTGTATCCTCCAATTATATGACATTCTGGAAAAGGCAAAACTATAGCAATAGTAAAAAAGACTAGTGGTTGCCAGGGGTCTGAGGAGAGTGCTAAATAAGTAGACCACAGCAGATTTTTAGGGCAGTGATACTATTCTATATGATACTGTAATGATAGATGCACGACATTAAGACACTATGCATTTGTCAATTTTAAAAAAGTAAATCTTAATGCAAAATTTAAAAATTATTTAAAAGCTAGAGGATCTCAGGATGGAATACAGAATGTGACAAAATCTAACTGTGTTACAAGTGCATGAAACAACCTCACTGAAGGGGGTGGGGAGAAAAAAAGGAAATGCCTTACTTGTTTTAAATCCCAGCATTCCAAAGATTTAACTATGAAATTCCATTAATATTAGTGAAGTTGGCAAGCTTTTTCATGTGACATCTCCAAGTAGATACTGTAATACTCAAAAAATGACAGTGCTAGTTACAAAATAGCACAAGAAAACTTGCTGTCTAGATAGAGTATCCCTAATCTTGAGAACAAGTTAAGCAGTCCATTTCTTTTTTATGATTTTTCAGAAACTACCTGTTTATAAAAGAGAAAGAAAAACAGACATTTATGCCACAACACAGGCCAGGCACTTACACATATGTTATCTCATTCAATCTTCCTCAACTTCGAAAGATAGCAATTTCTATTCCCATTTTACCAAAAAAAAATTACATAAATAATGTCCAAGATCACAGAATATGTGGTAGATTTTCAGTGAGTGTTTACTGGAAATGAATAAAACAATGAGTAATTTAAACACAAGTCATGCGTGTGAAACAAAAAGTATATTATAAGGCCGGCACGGTGGCTCACGCCTGTAATCCCAGCACTTTGGGAGGCCAAGGCAGACAGATCACAAGGTCAGGAGATAGACACCATCCTGGCTAACACGGTGAAACCCCCGTCTCTACTAAAAATACAAAAAATTAGCTGGGTGTGATGGTGGGCACCTGTAGTCCCAGCTACTCGGGGGGCTGAGGGAGGAGAATGGCATGAACCCAGGAGGCAGAGCTTGCAGTGAGCCGAGATCGCATCACTGCACTCCAGCCTGGGCGACAGAGCGAGACTCCATCTCAAAAAAAAAAAAATATATATATATATATATTTTATACATTGCTGAGCATGGAAATACATAATGAATTTAAATATTACTTATTTAGAAAGTTAAGTTATTGTTCAATGTTCACTCAAATTTTCATAAGAGGTTTCAGTGAGGGGAAAATATTTGAGTTGGGCTTTGAAGTATGGATAGACTATAAATAAATGGATGGGAGGGAGAAAGTTGAGGTGGAGGCAGCTACAGACAAAGTCATGGGTGGGCAAGAACATGGCTGCACAGAGTGAAGTGGATTAAAACACTTTCCTAGGAGCCTTTCAACTCTAACTTTGTTTCCCCACAATATGTAGAGGCTCTGCAATCAATGTCTACTAATGTTATGGCTCTTGTTAATATTTAACTTTCTTCAATATAAAAACAAATATGGAAACATCATCAGATAAATCATTAAGTCAAAGAATGTAAGAACTAGGAGACCCTTAACATTTCCCAGGGCAACACACATGGTAAATGGCAGACTTGGGTGTGAACAGATATTTCTGGTTTCCATGTTCTTTATTCTTTCTACCTACAACATTTGATTCCTCATTTACAAATGAGGAATGAAGTCTGGAGAACTTATATTACATAGGTTTGTTGTTGTTGTTGTTGTTATTTTGGTTCTGAGACAGGGTCTAGCTCTGTTACCCAGAGCAGTGGCACGATCTCGGCTCACTGCAAACTCCACCTCCTGGCCTCAAGCAATCTTCCTACCTCAGCCTCCTGAGGAGCTGGGACTAGAGGTGCATGCCACCACACTCTGGCTAATTTTTGTAATTTTTGTAGAGACAAGGTTTCACCACATTACCTAGACTGGTCTCAAACTCCTGGGCTCAAGTGATCCGCCCTCCTCTGCCTCCTAAAGTGCTGGGATTACAGACATAAGTCACTGCACCCGGCCCATAGTTTTTATTAAAGAGCAAATTCAGTCAGGTTTTTGCATTCCGGTTTCTCTGGGAACACAGAATAACAGAATATATAATATAAATAGAACGCAGATACCAGGCTCTGTTACACAGAAACAGAAGTCAAAAGCAGAGGAGTAGGTTAGGGAGGAAGATGAATCTATTTGGTTTGTGTTGAATCTGAGTTTCTGCTAGATAAGCTTTGGATTTCCAGAGCACTCTTCTCAGAAGATTCTCCAAATTATGGGGAAACCACTTAGAGTTCTGGCAGAAATAATAAACTATTTGTATAGGCGTCTGTTTATTCTAATTCCAAAGATTACTTTTCTCCTTCAGTTAAGTGACCAAGTTGTGAATCGGCCCTTTGACAGTTAGGTATTATGTGTGTGTGCATTTTCTTAGCTTGATAGTTTAAATTACCCTGTAATCATTCGCCTCCTTGAAGGTTTAGGCTGAAAAGAAGAGATATGGCACTTCTTAGTCACTCCCACGCTAGAAGATATGCCTGGTCTCTACCTTCACACACTTGTCTTCATTTCAGTGGAAACCTGATAAAGACCAGGCCCACTGCTTGTCTAAACCTAGAGCTGATGAGAAAAGACAATCCCAATGTTACTGTAAAAGAATATTCTGTGTCCTGCCCCTGAGTTTCCCCAGGAATTGGGGCAGAATCTCTCTTCCTTTTCATGAACACATTGCCCACTTAATTTGAGTTAGTGTTTTTTTAAACAAATAAAATAAAATTGAGTTTCTGCAGTCCTTTAAAAAGATGACAAATTTCTTAGAAAAATAAATATTTTCCAGGATGCTCTCGTCTTAAGCATAGTTGTGATTCAAGAAATAAGAAAATACAACTGATAAGAAACTCAGATAATATTCTCATTGCCTAAGTTTCTTGATGTGTTGAGAAAGAAAGCTAATAACACTCAGATTTATGTTAAAAAAGGTATTTTCATGTTTAATGAAACATATGGGAGAGTTTTGTTCTTAAAATAATTTAAAATTTCATAGGTACTTTGTTTCAAATTTCATTTTCATGGTGTCTTTTAAATTGGTTCATTTGGCCATGGACTAATCAGATTTTTTCCTGTTGATCTGCAGGCTAGAGGTTTCACAGTTTTAAGTCTTTTGCATTTTGAATAGTTTCCTTTTAGTCAATTTTTTTTTTTTTGCCTTTTTTTGGTTGTTGTTGTTGTTGTTTTGTTTGTTGGATTGTTGGAGACGTAGTCTCGCGCTGTCACCCAAGCTGGAGTGCAATGGCATGATCTCGGCTCACTGCAACCTCTGCCTCCTGGGTTCAAGCGATTCTCCTGCCTCAGCCTCCTGAGTAGCTGGGATTACAGGTGCCTGCCACCATGCCTGGCTAATTTTTGCATTTTTAGTAGAGACGGGGTTTCACCATGTTGGTCAGGCTTGTCTCCTGACCTCGTGATCCGCCTGCCTTGGCCTCCCAAAGTGTTGGGATTACAGGTGTGAGCCACTGCACCTGGCCCAATTTTTATTTTGTATCACATTTTTAAAGTAAGTGTGCAGATTAAGTATGTTAATATTTTTACTTATTTTATATCTACTATGTACAGGACTAATATTTCTTAATGGAAATTACTAATGAAGAAATTTTAAAAAGCTAACTAGCCTCTATTAGTGTTCTTATTCACAGGAATGGCCTGATAAACATGTTTTATGAAGTGTTTTTTTCATTCCAACTTGTAAATCATGGTATTTTATTCTGCTCCCTATAAAGATGTACTGTTAAATAGCAGTGAATTGAGCAATCAACTCTGCTAAGACTTCTTACGCACTTGTTTAAGGACTTGATAGCATCATCGGTATATCACAAAAAGCCCTTGTTGTTGGAACTCTCTCCCCTTCCTCCACTCCCTACCACAGAAAAGTAGTGAAAAATGTTTAAGTGGTATTTATCAGCATGCTGCACACCACAAAACATTTTGCCAAAGAGAAAAAGCAGCCAATGAGCTTGGAAGGAAAAGTGTGTAACAGCAAAACAATTGTGTATTCCTAAGATGATCAGACATCCTGTTTTAGGACAGCACTATTATGGAGAGGAAAGTCACTATTGATGAAAGTGAACTTGGAAAGATTTGTATTTCCGTATTGTTCCTTCTTCGAGCCTCCTGCCCCTGCTCCAATCCCCTACTGAATTCCACTTTCTAATAACAGTAATTTTAAAGGAGGGCATATCCCAATGGAATGCTTCTTTGTTTAGAACTTCCTTACCAGAAATTTACTGTTTTCTCTTTTTTAAAAGATGTTACATTTATTGCTACATAACTGTTGTACACAAGTGACATTTTCTATAAAAGTGACCTAAAATGTTTTTATATTTCCTGCTGTTAATGGAAAAGATTCATCAATATCTATTAAAATGTAAAATGCACATGTCCTCCAGTCTAGTAATCCTATTCCTGTGAATCTATCCCAAAGAAGTAAACACATCAGTAAAGACATACAAGGATATTTATTGTAGTAGTGTCTGCATTGCCAAAAAATGGAAACAAAATCAACAACTGAGGGATTGCTGAATAGATAATGCTACCACTAATCATGGAATATTGTGCTGCCATCAAAAATACGAATTCAAGGCCAGGCACGGTGGCTCACGCCTGTAATCCCAGCACTTTGGGAGGCCGAGGTGGGTGGATCACGAGGTCAGGAGATCGAGACCATCCTGGCTAACACGGTGAAACCCTGTCTCTAGTAAAAATACAAAAAATTAGCCAGGTGTGGTGGTGGGCGCCTGTAGTCCCAGCTACTCAGGAGGCTGAGGCAGGAGAATGCCATGAACCCAGGAGGCAGAGCTTGCAGTGAGCCGAGATCGCGCCACTGCACTCCAGCCTGGGCAACACAGCAAGACTCCATCTCAAAAAAAAAAAAAAAAAAAAATATATGTATATATATATATATATATGAATTCAACTTTATACCCAAATGATTTGGATGTATTTCCCCCAGTTAATCTTCAGTGAGAAAAGCAACCTGCTTTATAATATGGCCCCATTTTTAAAATTAATGATTTTTAAAACCCTGTATTTGCAATATATGTAACTATATGTATGAATAGTTCTGCATAGAATTACATAAATCAAGAGTAAAAATGTAAGGATACATACTAGGCTGTTAACATGAATTACCATGGGAATGGGATGTAAGGAGGTTGAAGTGGGGAGAGACGAGATGAGATTTTTAAAAATTCATTACGAAAGCAGGTATATAATCACATTTATGTATTATCTACAATTATATACAAAGTCTTAAAGATAGGAACATTTTTAAAAACAAAAGGCTTAGGCAACAATACCTGAAATTTGTCCAAGTCTATAATAATTATCAATGGCAACTGGAAATCAAAATAGCAAGTACATCATCTGAGTCTATTTGTTCTTATAGTGAAAAGGCACTCCTTAATACATTATAGCCATAATGCAATGTGTAAATGCCATTAAAATTTTAAATTGCTGCATTGACATTATATAATATCTGAGAATGTATAATAACTTCCATTTGATAGTACTAACTGCTACCATTTTTGAACACTTTGGTGTTGGGCATTGTGAAGATGCTTTAATACATTAGGTCATTTAATCCCTATGGTTTGCTATGAAAGAGACATAATTTTTCTTATTTTGTAGTTGTTGAAATTGAGAATTAGACAAGGTAGGTGATCTAAGTTTATCTGGCTAACAAGTAGAAGACACAGGGTTAAAGCCCAGTTGGTCTGACTCCACAATCCATGCTATTAGCCAGTATTCTACATGCACTCCCATTGTTCTGAAACCCAGATTTGCTGTTTTGTAACCTTTTCTTCTCCTGCAAAGGTTGTTGTGAGATATCTCAATCCTCTTAGCTGAGGTAAGCCTGACTCTGGGACTCATAGGATGTGCAGTATATTTAGAAAGGAGGAAACCCCATTAAGAAAAACTCTATGATATGTGCTACTTCTGTGCTTTGATCACTCTCAGAATCAGAATCTTGACTATCCAATACACGGTATAAGTTTCTTAAGTTAGAATTTTATCACGGTAACAAAAATAATCATTCATTTATCCAACAAATATTTGTTGAATACCCGCCACGTGCAAAGCATTATTCTAGGGACTGTTGGGAATGATAGGTTCATCCTCCATTATATTCCAAGATATACTACAAACTATACAGGATTTATAGTAAGGTTACTGTTTATTTTATTATTATTATTTTTTTGAGACGGAGGAGTCTCACTCTGTCACCCAGACTGGAGTGCAATGGCGCAATCTAGGCTCACTGCAAGCTCTGCCTCCCGGGTTCACGCCATTCTCCTGCTTCAGCCTCCCGAGTAGCTGGGACTACAGGCGCTCGCCACTTCGCTTGGCTAATTTTTTGTATTTTTAGTAGAGACGGGGTTTCACCGTCTTAGCCAGGATGGTCTCAATTTCCTGACCTTGTGGTCCGCCCGCCTCGGCCTCCCAAAGTGCTGGGATTACAGGCGTGAGCCACCGCGCCCGACTGGTTACTGTTTAATTTTAACAAAAACTTAGTACTATTATCTAATTTGTTTTTAAATGTCACTTTGATTAAAAATTTCAAATAACAAATAATATCTTATTTTAGGTTGGTGCAAAAGTAATTGTTGTTTTTGCCATTAAAAGTAATTGCAAAAATCCCTTTAAATTTCTGTAAAGTGAAAAGATAAGGCTTAGACTAAGAGAAGATACTTGCAACATAAAACTTCCAAAAGACAAATAATAAAATAGAAAATGGGCAATAGATACGAAGAAGATAATTCATAAAAGAATGTCTAATTGTCATATGATCTCATTAGTCATCACAGAAATCCCATTAAAGCAACAATTAGAAAAAATTTAAAGTTTGAAAATACTGAATCCAGGATTCATAACTGGTGAGAGTGTAAGTCAGCACAACCTCTTTGGGAAGATCTAATTGAAAATGTGCATTCCTTATGATCTTGCAATTCTATATCTAGGTAATGAAAGTTGTATACATGTGCACAAAAAGTCACCAGTGAGCTCACTGGGGCATTGTAGTAGAGAAAAACGTAAAGCAACTAAACATCAATCTGTAAGACAATTGAAATAATAATGATGTATTCACACAGTGGAATATAATACACAACAATTAAAATGGAAAAACAGGATCTATAAGAATCAACAGGGATAGCCTTCAATTAAGTAATGTTCAATGGAATAAAGAAGGTAGAGAATGATACCATTTATGTAATTTTTTAAGGATATAAAACCATTCCATATTTTCCTTGTAAACACATATATTATATAGAATAAAAGTATAAAAACAGCCTGGAAGGATAAACACCAAATTTAAGGTGGTGACTAGTTCTAGACTATGGGAATGAGGAAGAGAACAAAAAGGACATCACCGTATTTGTAATGTCCATTTCTGTTATCATATTTGTAATACCATTCATATGTAAACACAAATTATTAACAATTTGTAAACTCTAGGTAGTGAAAACACTCATGTTTATTGTAAAATTATTTGTATTTACTGAACTTTCAATATTCTTTAATAAAATCAAAAGTATTACTGTGACTGCTCTTGAAGAATGGATTGCAGAGAGGCAAGAGATCAATTCAGGTCCAAGTATAACATGATGGTGGCTTGGATTAGCATTACAATAATGAAATGGAAAAAAATTGACTGATTAAGTGATTTTCTGTAGGTAAAATTTTAGAAGATGCTGATGAACGGAATGTAAGGGGTAAGGAGAGAAAGGAAAGAAGGATATCTCTGAATTCTAAATCATTTTTTGTACACAGATTTATTTTCTGCTTGGAGTCTGATCTTGTAAATAGTTCCTCAGTTGAGTAAAAACATGGATAGTATGAAACTATCTGTATAGTTCCATTAAATGTCATTCAAAAAAAGTCACTTGGAACAATTACTGGTTAATAACTTCAGGCATAAATGTAAGAAAATTATACTTCCACATCTTGTTGAAAAGTGCTTTATCCACAAATAATGCAAAGGGAACATACTAACAGGGCTTGGGTATTACTGGTCGTATTTCTAGTTAACCATGCTTTTTTATTCCCTGGAGTTCAACCTTCTTTTCTGTTTGGCCAGAACATGGCATGCAGGTAGGCTAGAGGTGGATAATAGGGACAGAGGCTGGAGAATGGCAGTAATATTCATTTATGCCTTCTTTAGAAAGTGATTGTGAGAAACACATTCACCCTTCCAAACTCAAAGAATGGACTGGGAGACACAAAGAACAGTGGAAGCAAGAATTTGCATGGCGGTCTTGCAAGATTGGGTGTCTGGTAGGCAGGCACACCCGGGGCAGTTACAGCACGTAATTTATCTCCTAGCATGCAAGTCCCTCCCCCAGTTCCTCATTGGTCAAGTACTATCGGGTTACAATCTTTCCAGACAAAGCCTAAGTTTTATTATCCCCCTTATAAGGTTATACCCACCCATCCCCTTCCCAGCTTAAGTTTTGATTTCCTAATAACAAAACTTTCTTCCCTTTTATGGGCTGACCCCTCCTTTACAGTCTGTTCGCTTATCGTGACTTTCCAGGTGCATGAACTGTGTGGTTTTTTACATCCTTAGGCTGGCTGCCAGTACTTAGATTTATCATGCCTTGAAAATGGACCATTTAAAATGTTTTTTTCACAGTGATTATCCCATAAAATTTGAGAAAATTGATGTGAAATGAAATGGCAGGCCTTGAGGAATCCCTGGAGGTTTCACTTGAATACCTGAGGAAAAAACATTTTACAGTTAGTAAAGGGTTCATGAACCTGGAGGTTGGGTTTATGAAGGGACACTTGATTTAGTTTTCCAGAATCAGCTAGTATTTGCGCTTCCCACAGAAAATGTATCTTTATATAAAATTGCGTGATGTGTTTATTGTCCATGTCTCCCATTAGAATGTAAATTCCAAGTGGGTGGGCATTTTTATTGGTCTTGATCACGTCTTTTTTTTTTTTTTTGAGACGGAGTTTTGCTAAGTCGCCCAGGCTGGAGTGCAATGGCACGATCTCGGCTCACCGCAATCTCCACCTCCCAGATTCAAGTGATTCTCCTGCCTCCGCCTTCCAAGCACCTGGAATTACAGGCATCCGCCATCATGCCTGACAAATTTTTGTATCTTTAGTAGAGACGGGGTTTTACCATGTTGGCCAGGCTGGTCTTGAACTCCTGACCTCAGTTGATCCACCACCTCGGCCTGCCAAAGTGCTGGGATTACAGGTGTGAGCCACAGCACCTGGCCGTGGTCACTTCTTTATTCAATAAGTTTTAGTTAAATGAATTTGATAAATGGAAAGTTTTACTTGCTGATACTTTGTACTCTTTATAGTACAAACATATTTTGTTTTACCCACATGATGAACTTTACATCGTTAGTGCTTCCTGTTATTGGCAATGGGATTATGATAAGTATGCGGATGAAAACTATAGCTGGTGAAAAAAAATAACTGCAGAGGGTTGAGGCATATGTTGCGTTCATGCTCTGCAATGCTTGCTGTATTAGTTTTGTATTGCTGCTGTGATAAAATACCACACATTCCATGACTTAAAGCAGCACAAATTTATTATTTTACAGTTCTGGAAGTCAGAAGTCTGAAATGTGTCTTAGGGTAAAATCCATCTAGAGGCTCTAGGGGAAGATCTCTTTCCTGGCCTTTTTTGGCTTTTAGAGACTGCTGCAATTCTTGACTCACATCCCCTTTCTCCATCTTCAAAGAGCATTACTCCAACCTCTACTTCTGTTGGCATAGCTCCTCTCTCTGACTCCGGCCCCCTTGTCTCCCTCTTATAAGGATATTTGTAATTATATTTTGCCAATCTGGATAATCCAGAATAATCTCTCCATCTCAAGATCCTTAAGTTAATCACATTTGTAGTCTGTCTTGCGATGGAAGGTAACATATTTGCAGGTTCTAGGGATTTGGATGTGAACATTTTTTGAAGCGGGAAATGTTCACATCCAAATCCCTAGAACATGCAAATATGTTGTCTTCCATGGCTATTCTAGTCTACCACCACCATTTAGAAATTTCACTTGCATTGAAATTTTCACTCTTTGCTCATCCACTACTGTTGCTTCAATGGCAAAAATACTGAAAAATTCTGAAAATTTAGAGGCACACAGCAGAGTTTCACCCTGAATCAAAAAAATTTATTCCTATCTCAGCTGAGAAGTTCCTCATTATATTGATAATAAATGGGAGGAAGGGAGAACATTATGTCTTTTATCAACTATTTTAAAAGATTGAAATATAAGTTACAAACAATAATTGTCAAGTTGTAAGGCAGGTTTGCACCTCACCTGGCATTTCTTACCTTCTAAACATGCTGAAATTTTCTTTTCAGTTACATTCAAATGTGTGTTGTGCTTCAAAGCAGCAAACTTGGTAGGGCAGGCTTTTAATCACAAGGATGTTGCTTTTATTCTCAACATTTTTATAGCTTCTTTTTTTGAATTGTCTTTAGAGACAGTTCACTAGACACACAGGAAAACATGGCTCATTATTTTAAGGTCACAAGGTACTTTGCTTGCTCTGTCTTCTTCCCTTCCCCATTGTTTTAGTCTAGTTAGCCTCATCTCCACTCCTTCCTCTGCTGATATTAGTGCCAGAGATCTGTGAGGTTGAGAGGAAGGCCTGGGGAGCCCAGAGTGTAGCTGGGAAGGGAGCAGGAAGAGCCTCACAAAGGGCTTACAAGGTAACAAACTCTAATGTACATTTGTGTGATCCAGTTCATTTTACATACTATTAATAAGTTGCTTGAGCATCAAAATCATGTCATTAAAATAAATATGTATTGAGAACTGTATGTAATTTAATCTAAACTTTTATTAGCTCCCAATGTAAATATTATCTTAAATAAAAAGGTATACTCAAACAGACTTTTTGATGTACTGCTTTTTAACAGGGGAGGTGGGATCAGTAAAGGAGAGACTGGAAAAATGTTGGAAATTTTCTGTACTGACTCTTCTCAAAGTATGTTTCAGTTTAGAGATTTTCTTAGAACAGCTCTATGATTTGAAGCTTTTCATCTTCAGTAATGAAAGTTTACTAGTTAGGTAGGTACACAGATAAATTTAAAACATTTTAATAATGGCATCATATGAAATATTTATACCATACAATACAGGCTACAAATATTTTTGAATACTGGAGTTATTAAATGTAAACACAATTTACAAACCTTCTGATATTTCCAGTTTTTGAATTTACAAAATATTTGGCCAGATTCTTTCAGAGGCCCCATTCAGAAGAAAGTTTCTAAAATATTTGATATCTATATCTATATATATATACAGACATATAATATTTTCCTCATAAACCAATATTACTAGTCAATAAAATATATTTGTTATATATATACAGACATATAATATTTTCCTCATAAACCAATTAAGATTACTATTTAATAAAATATGTCCGGCCAGGCGCAGTGGCTCACACCTGTAATCCCAGCACTTTGGGAGGCCAAGGTGGGCAGATCACAAGGTCAGGAGATTGAGACCATTCTGCCTAACACAGTGAAACCTTTCTCTACTAAAAATACAAAAAATTAGCCAGGTGTGGTGGTGGGCGCCTGTAGTCCCAGCCACTTGGGAGGCTGAGGCAGGAGAATGGCGTGAACCCGAGAGGCGGAGCTTGCAGTGAGCCGAGATCGTGCTACTGCATTCCAGCCTGGGTGACAGAGCGAGACTCCGTCTCAAAACATAAATAAATAAATAAATAAATAAATAAATAAATAAATAAATAAAATAAAATATGTCCATAACTGAAGAGTAATCAAACGAAGTGCAATGATAAGTCCTATTTTAGGCTCTAATTTCACATAAGAAAATTGTTTTTTTCTTTTTCCTTACAGGACAGATATCCTCTATTTAACAAAACTGCCTACAGCCTAGTTAGTTGCTGCTCTCACTGTGTCTTTCAGAATAACCTATTTTGGTCTGAAAGTCATCAGAAAACTTGAAATAAGTGAACCATGTAACAAGAGCTTATAGAAAAATAAAGAAACTGTATTAGGCCATTCTTGCATTGCTATAAAGAAATACCTGGCCGGGCGTGGTGGCTCGCGCCTGTATTCTCAGCACTTTGGGAGGCCAAGGTGGGCAGATCACAAGCTCAACAGTTCGAGAACAGCCTGGCCAACATGGTGAAACCCCGTCCCTACTAAGAATACAAAAATTAGCAGGTCATGCTGGCGCATGCCTGTAATCCCTGCTACTCGGGAGGCTGAGGCAAGAGAATTGCTTGAACCCAGGAGGCAGCTGCAGTGAGCCAAGATCACGTAACTGCACTCCAGCCTGGGTGACAGAGCAATACTCCGTCTCAAAAAAAAAAAAAAAAAAATCTGAGATGGGGTAATTTATAAAGAAAAAAGGTATAATTGGCTCACAGTTCTGCTGGCTTTACTGGAAGCATGGTGCTGCTCAGCATCCGGGAAAGCCTCAGGAAACTTACAATCATGGTGGAAGGCAAAGGTGGGGCAGGTGCTTCATAAGGCAAAAGCTGGAGCAAGCAAGGGGGTAGGGAAGGGAGGTGCCAGATACTTTTAAATGACCAGGTCTTGTGAGATCTCAGAGGGAGAGCTCACTTATCACCAAGGGGATGGCCCAAGACATTTGCAAGGAATCTACCTCCATCACCCAACTATCTCCCACCAAGCTCCGCCTCCAACATTTGGGATTACAATTCAACACGAGATGTGGGCAGGGACGCAAAGCCAAACTATGTCAAAAACAAACAAAAAAAAGTTGCTCTTCTGCTTCCTTTGATGGCTCATCCCCTTCCTATAATAAGAATAAAAAGCTCTAAATTCTAAATCCACACTGTCCCACATGCAGCCAATCTCTGTATGTGAACATCAAGCACTTAAGTGTGTGTAGTGTGAACTGAAATGTGCTGCAGGTGTAAAATACACATCAGATCTCAAAGACTTAGAATGAAAGAAGAATGTAGGGGCAGTTGGCAAGACGGCTGACTAGAAGCAGCTAGTATACATGGCTCTCACCGAGAGGAACAGAAAGGGCTAGTAAATACGTTCAACTGAAACATCCAGATACTTGTATTGGCATTAATCAAGGGAACAACTCAACCCACAGAGAATGAAGAAAAGCAAGACAGGATAATGGCCACCTGGGGGCAACATGAAGACAGGGTATCCTCCTCTGCCCAGGGAAGTGGTAAGTGAATGAGCAACCCTGGGAAACCATGCTTCTCCTACAGATCTTTGCAACCCTTGGGTCAGATCTCCTTGTGAACCCACTCCACCAGGGCCTTCTGTCTTCAGTCTGACAGACAGAGTTACATGGAATCTTGGCAGAGCAGCCACTCAGGCATGTGTGGAGACCCTGGAGGCTTAGATACTTGAGCTTTCTGTCAAAAGTAGCTGCAGCTCTGGCAAAGAGGGAGGTTAGTCTCTTGTACACACCCCTAGGAAAGAGGCTGAATCCAGGGGGCTGAGCAGCAGCAGGCCACAGGCCCCATTTTCATGGCACCTCACAAGATAAGACCTATTGGCTTGGAATTCCAGCCAGCTACCACTAGCAGCATTGCACCTCCCTAAGAAGGAGTTTCCAGGGGGAGGGGTGGGCCACCATCTTTGCTGTTCAGGCACCTTAGCTGTTCTAGCCTTCAGGCTTTGGAGTGTCTGAGCCAACCCGGGGCAGAAGGGGATCCCCCAGCACAGCAGAGCTGCTCTACCAAAACATGGACAGACTGCTGCTTTAACTGGGTGGCCAATCCCTTTCCTCCCCGCTGGGCAGGACCTCCCAACAGGGGCCTCCAGTTACCCCCGACCCAAGCTCTCTAGCTGACAGAGATCTGAATCCCCCCGGCACAGCACTCCCAGAGGGTGGGGCAAGTGTATTAGTCCATTTTCACACTGCTGATAAAGACTTACCCAAGACTGAGCAATTTACAAAAGAAAGAGGTTAAATTGGACTTACAGTTCCATGTGGCTGAGGAAGCCTCACAGTCATGGTGGAAGGCAAGGAAGAGCAAGTCACATCTTATGTGGATGGCAGAAGGCAAAAAATGAGAGAGCTTCTGCAGGAGAAAGCCTCTTTCTAAAACCATCAGATCTTGTGAGACTTACTCACTATCACGAGAAAAGCACGGGAAAGACTTGCTCTCATGATTCAATTACCTCCCACCAGGTCCTTCCCACAACACATGGGAATTCAAGATGACATGTGGGTGGGGACACAACCAAACCACATCAGCAAGCCACCATCTTTGCTGTTTGGGCAACTTAGCCATTCCAGCCTTTGGGCTTTGGAGTGTCTGAGGTGACTGGGGGCTGAAATGAACCCCCCAGGACAGCATGACTGCTCTACCAAAATGTGGCCAGAGTGCTTTTTTAAGCAGGTCCTGATCCCGTTCCTCCTCACTGGACAAGACCTCCCAATCAGGGTCTCCAGCCACTTCCTACAGGCGCCTTTGGGCTGACGAAAGGTCTGTATCTATCTGGGACAAAGCTCCTAGAGAGGACAGGCTGCCATCTCTGCTGTTTTGCAGCCTTCGCTGGTGAGACCCACAGGTTCTGGAAAATCTGAGGTGACTAGGGACTGGAGTAGGCCCCAAGCATACTGCAGAAGCTCTACAGAAAGTGGCCAGACTGTTGTGTAGGGGCCCATTCCCGTATGTCCTCATCAGGCAGGTCCTCCAGGCCTGGGCCTCCAGCCATCCCCTGCCACAGCTATCAAACCAGTACCAACTCAGCAACTCCATGGACAGAGCCTCCAGGGCAACTGAAAGCCTCTCTGCCACTGCCTCTACAGTGGAACTGCCCTTGTCACCATTGGACTAATGAAGGAGCAAAGACCCTAAGTGCCTTATCCACACCTCCAACAAGCTGCAGTTGACCCAAGGAGAGGAGGCTAGCCTGTTCCCATGGGTCCCACACATGCCCCACAGTTCATCACCAGACAGGGAACACCTGGCTTGGGCCCTGTACAAACGCTACATGTTGGGCTGATTGCACTGAATGATTGTTGACCTATATCCCTCTGGGGTGGAGCCCCCATGAGTCAAGCAAATGACCCTTGGCACAACCACTACTAAGATCTCTTCCTCTTCTGCCTCTAAGCTGGGGAAGGAACATAAACACTGAGATCACCCCAGACTGGCAGTGGGCAGCCCAGGAGTGCCAAGTTGTGAACTACAGCCAGCATTCAAGGGGGAGTGGAACTCACACTTTCAGAGCACTGAGAGGGAACACAGCTGTAACTGTGAGGAAACACAGGGAAACCACACAATTGAGCAAGAGTCAACCAACTGACCAATAAGCCTAAGTGTCACCTACTGGATCACACCCCAAAGTTTCAATACCAAAAATACCTTATTAACATATTTCCCTCTGAAACCAAAGATAAGAAGTCAGCTTCAAATAAAAAGCATAGCTACACAAAGCCTCAGTCCTGTGAAAACATCCAGAAAAGAAGTCTATTGGCTGTACTCTATCTACACTGCAGTTAAGGGAACACCCACACACAGAGGTGAGAAAGAACCAACACAAGAACTCTGGTGACTCAAATGGCCAGGGTGTCACATATTCTCCAAATGGCCAAGCCAGTTCTCCAAGAGTTCTTAAGCAGGCCGAACTGGCTGAAATGACAGAAATAGAATTCAGAACATGGATAGGAACAAAGATCATTGAGATTCAGGAGGATGGCAAAACCCAATCCAAGGAAAATAAGCATCACAATAAAGTGATACAGGAGCTGAAGGACAAAATAGTTGGTACAAAAAAGAACATAATGGGTCTGACAGAGCTTAATAACACAAGAATTTTGCAATGCAATCACAACTACAAACAGCAGAACACACCAAGCTAAGGAAAGAATCTCAGAACTTGAAGATCAGTTCTCTGAAATAAGACAGTCAGACAAAAATAAGGAAAAAAGGACAAAAAAGAAAGAACAAAACCTCTGAGAGGTATGGGATTATGTAAATAGGCCAAATCTATGAATCACTGGCATCCCTGAAAGGCAGGGGGAGAAAGCAAACAACTTGGAAAATATATTTCAGGATATCATCCATGAAAACTTCCTCAACGTTGCTACAGAGGCCAACAGTCAAATTCAGGAAATACAGACAACTCCTGCAAGATTCTACACAAGAAAATCATCCCCCAGGAAAATCTGACATAATCATCAGATTTTCCATGGTCGAAATTAAAAATATTAAAGGCAACTGGAGAGAAAGGGCAGGTCACCTACAAACTGATTCCCATCAGGCTAACAGCAGACCTCTCAGCTGAAACCCTACAAGCCAGAAGAGACTGGGAGACTATTTTCAACATTCTTAAAGAAAAAAAATTTCAACCAAGAATTTCATATCCAGCTGTACTAGTCCATTTTCATGCTGCTAATAAAGACAAACCCAAGACTGGGCAATTTACAAACAAAGAGGTTTAGGCTGGGCGTGGTGGCTCACGCCTGTAATCCCAGCACTTTGGGAGGCCAAGGTGGGCGGATCACGAGGTCAGGAGATCGAGACCATCCTGGCTAACATGGTGAAACCCCGTCTCTACTAAAAATACAAAAAATTAGCGAGGCCCGGTGGCGGGGGCCTGTAGTCCCAGCTACTCGGGAGGCTGAGGCAGGAGAATGTCGCGAACCCAGGAGGCAGAGCTTGCAGTGAGCCAAGATAGCGCCACTCCAGTCCAGCCTGGGCGAAAGAGCGAGACTCCTTCTCAAAAAAAAAAGAGGTTTAATGGACTCACAGTTCCACATGTCTAGTGAGGCCTCACAATCATGGTGGAAGGTGAAAGGCATCTCACATGGTGGCAGACAAGAGAGAGGAAGAAGTGAAAGCAAAAACTCCTTAGAAAACCATCAGATCTGGTGAGACTTATTTACTACCATGAGAACAGTATGGGGGAAACTACCCCCACGATTCAATGATCTCCCACTGGGTCCCTCCCATAACTCATGGGAATTATGGGAGTATAATTCAAGATGAGATTTCAGAGGGGACACAGAGCCAAACCATATCATTCTGCCCCGGGCCCTCCCAAATCTCATGTCCTTATATTTCAAAACTAATCATGCCTTCCCAACAGTCCCCCAAAGTCTTAACTCATTTCAGCATTAACTGAAAAGTCCACAGTCCAAAGTTTAAAGTTTAAAATTTACAGATTTGGCCTGGACACGGTGGCTCACTCCTGTAATCCCAGCACTTTGGGAAGGCAAGGTGGGCAGATCATTTGAGGTCAGGAGCTCAAGTCTGGCCAACATGGCAAAACTCCATCTCTACTAAAAATACAAAAAATTACCTGGGCCTGGTGGCACTCACCTGTAATCCCAGCTACACGAGGGGCTGAGGCAGGAGAATCACTTGAACCTGGGAGGTGGAGGTTGCAGTGAGCCAAGATCGTGCCATTGCACTCCAGGCTGGGTGACAGATTGAGACTCCATCTCAAAAAACAAAAATTACATATTTGGCTCACATTTGTAGCTAATATTGCACAGCACTATCTAAATCATAAGGGCAATATTTTTTCCCATACAATCAGATAGCTTCACTACCAAGTAGATATGTTTAAATGAGTTGCAGTATACTTACGCATTAAAATATCTTTAATTCAAAATATTTTAAAAGCATTATCTATTTAATCAGCATCTCATTCTGAAGAAGTAGATCATTATGTCCCCCCATGTTCCAAAGGCAGCACACAGAGATTTAAATGACTAACAACTATAGAAGTTGTACAGGTGCTCTGAGTCTATAGCTAGATTAAATTACAATGCCTTCAATTTTACTTTTCTTTTTTTTTTCTTCTTTTTTCTTTTTTTTTTTTTGACACGCCATCTCGCTCTGTTGCCAGGCTGGAGTGCGGTGGCATGATCTCGGCTCAATGCAACCTCCGCCTCCTGGGTTCAAGCGATTGTCCTGCCTCAGGCTCCAGAGTAGCTAGGACTACAGGTGTGCACCACGACGCCCAGCTAATTTTTTTAATTTTTAGTAGAGATGGCGTTTCACCATGTTGGCCAGGATGGTTTTGATCTCTTGACCTCGTGATCCACCTGCCTTGGCCTCCCAAAGTGTTGGGATTACAGGCGTGAGCCACCGCACCCAGCCTCATTTTACTTTTCTTTGTATACTTCCTTTAGAGAAGCAATGGCCATTTTATTTAAAAAACAAAACAAAACAAAAGGTTTGTCTAGAAAAAAGCAAATCATTGATCCTAGGAAAAAGGCTTAACATATGTGAGCTTAAATGATGAATCTCAACAGATTTTCCCTCAACCACAGTAAAAGACGAGAAAAACCTGAATCAATTGCTGCAGTTGGCAAAAGCGTTATAACAGAAAAGCTATCAAAATTCTCACGAATTCCGGTACTCCACAAATAACTCTTTCTGAATTATGTTTACAGAAGGGCAAGTTGGTTGGTTTTCACCAATAAATGTGGTCATCTCCCTCTTTTTCTCTCTCTCTCCATATTTATATATGATACTATATATCATATATAGCTATCCATATATTCATATATATGTGTCTATATTTTATATATATCCATCCATCCATCCATCGCCAGAGAAACGAAACCTGGACTGTTTTTAATAAGCTTCAAAAAGTTCCCTTTTCCCACAGCTAATGTTATACTCAATGGTGAAAAGCTTTTCCTCTAAGAGATCAGGAACACAGCAAGGATGCTCACTCTCATCACTTCTGTTCAACACAGTACTGGAAGTCTTAGCCAGAGTAATTAGGCAAAATAAAAATAAAAATAAAAAGGCATCAATATAGAAAAAGAAGAAATTCAAGGAGTGTCTCTGTTTACTGATGACATGACTTATATATAGAAAACCCTAATTCTCTACAGCTAGTGACAAAATAGAAGCCTATGGAAAATAAGTAGTCTGATCAAATTTTCATTACATAGTTATCCCAATCACAAAGTCACTATCACAATTTGAGATTTGCCTGAGAAATAGGGATCTTTAAGATGATTCCAATAGCCATGGGGTCCCATCATAACCCTGGAAATAGACTCAGGGAAACTGAATGACTTGCTCAAAGTCCTCCAGCTAGCAGGCAAAAGAGGTGCTTCAGATTCAAACTCCTGTGCCCTTTCATATGCTACATTTCCTTGATACAGTAGCCCCCCTTAGCTTCGGTTTTGCTTTCCATGGTTCCAGTTACCCAAGGTCAACTGCAGTCCAAAAACATTACACGGAAAATCTCAGAAATAAACAATTCACAGGTTTTACTTTGTGCACCGTTATGAGTAGCATAATGAAATATTGCACCATCCCACTCCTTCCCACCCAGGACATGAATCATCCCTTTGTCCAGTGTACCCATGCTGTAGACCTGACCCTCTTGTTAGACACTTCAGTAGCCTCCTCAATTATCCAATTCACTGTCTTATGACAGTGCTTGTGTTCAAACTGCCTTTGTTCTACTTAATAATGGCCCCCAAACACAAGAGTAGTGATGCTGGCAATTCAGATATGTCAAAGAAAAGCCACAAAGTGTTTCCTTTAAGTGAAAAGGTGAAAGTTCTCGAAAAAAAAAATTGTATGCTCACATCTACTGTAAGAATGAATCTTCTATGCATGAAATTGTGAAAAAGAAAAGAAATTCATGATAGTTTTGCTGTCACACCTCATACTGCAAAAGTTATGGCCAGTGTGTAATAAGTGCTTGGTTAAGATGAAAGAGGCCGAAAATATCTAATAATCTGATTTTAAAATGGGCAAAAGATCTGAATAGACATTTTCTCAAAAGAAGACATACAAATAGCCAACGAGTATATGAAAAAATGCTCAACATCAGAGAAATGCAAATCAAAGCTACAATGAGACAACATCTCACCCCAGTAAAAATTTATCCAAAATACAGGCAATAACAAATGCTGGAGAGGATGTGCAGAAAAGTGAACCCTCATGCACTGTTGGTGGGAATGTAAATTAGTACAGACACTATGGAGAACAGTATGGACGTACCACAAAAAAACTAAAAATAGAAGTACCATATGATACAGCAATCCCATTGCTAGGTAACCCCCCAAAAATGAAATCAGTGTTTCAAAGAGGTATCTAAATACCCATGTTTATTGCAGCACTATTAACAATAGACAAGATTTGGAAGAAACCTAAGTGTCTGTTAACAGATGAATGAATAAAGAAAATGTGGTACCTATACGCAATGGAGTACTATTCAGCCATAAAACACAATGAAATCCTGTCATTTGCAACAACATGGATGGAACCAGAGGTCATTATATTAAGTGAAATAAGCAAGGCACAGAAAGATAAACTTTGCATATTCTCACTCATTTGTGGTAGCTAAAAATTAAAACAACTGAACTCATGAAAATAGAGTAGAATGATGGTTACCATAAGTTGGGAAGGGTAGTGAGGGGAGCAGGGGTGGGAAATGGGGACGGTTGATGGATATAAAATATGGTTAGAAAGAATGAATAAGACCTACTATTTGATAGCACAACAGGATGACTATAGTCAATAACTTAATTTTACATTTAGTTTTATTTTTTATTTTTGAGACAGAGTCTTGCTCTGTTGCCTGGGCTGGAGGGCAGTGGCGTGATCTTGGCTCACTGCAACCTCCTCCTCCCAGTTTCAAGCAGTTCTCCTGCTTCAGCCTCCCAGGTAGCTGGGATTACAGGTGCCTGCCACCACACCTGGCTAATTTTTTTGTATTTTTAGTAGAGACAGGGTTTCACCGTGTAGGCCAGGCTGGTCTCTATCTCCTGACCTCGTGATCCACCCACCTTGGCCTCCCAAAGTACTGGGATTACAGGCGTGATCCACTGCGCCCAGCCCTGAGAAACTCTTTTTAACAATTCTTTTCATCAACAGGCTTAGCAGGTACTGATGCCGCCTCTCTTAATTCCTAAGACAATTAAGAGCTATGGCATCAGTACCTGCTATGCTTGTGATTATTGGAGATGTGGATGGCAGTGCACAGTGAGGTCATGAAGTATTGCTGGAATTAAATATTTGACAAATCAAAGTGTGTGGTTAGGCAAACCCATATTAGACGTTCAACCTATGTTCAATGAAAAGCTTCCGAACAGAATTTTAAGGTAAATTTCTCAGAGCCTTTTTTGGTTTGGTTTCTGCTGAAGTGGAGCCCTTTAGACATAATACAGTGGCAAGTGATTTTGTAAGAGGCTTGCTTACCTTATTACCTGACGCTCTTCAATTAACTGTTTCTTGAGGTCTTTTATGAACACCTCTTATCTAACTGGCTACCTCAACTGTGCCATAGGAAAAGGAAACAAGGCAGCTGGACTTTTACAGCTTTTATCCCCTTCTCTGACTTTGATATTTCTGGCAGGAGAAGGAAGTGAGCCAAGGAATGACTTGAAGGGGAGAGGCTCCCAGGAAGATAGGACCAGTTTATAGTAAATGTGCATTTGGCCTTCCGATAAAGGCCATTATAAGGGTAAGAGCTCCAGTACACTGCAGGGATGCAGGCTTCATACATCTATCTATTGTTGGCACTTTTGTTATTTCCTCCCAAAGGGATTCTTGCTTTTCTCTAGAGGCTACATAGGAAGTTGAAAAAGCTGGAAAAGCAATTTTCTTTTCCTCTCCTTCTTAACCATTTCCCCTGATCCTCAGACACAAGGTCCCTGCTTTGTCCTTGGCAGGGAGGGACAGGGTTGGGGCTGGCCAAACTCTGAGGCAGCCCTCTCCCCACCCAGTAAACTAAAGTGAGTTCATTTTAACTAGAAACTAATTAAAGACCTAGAAATGCTTTTAACAATGAAGTATATTTTCCTTTGGTTAAAAAAAAAATCAGATTGAGCTTATGGATTTTAACAAATATTTTCACCTTCATGTCAATCTGGACTTCCTCTATTAGAGGGAGTTTATCTACTGAAAATGATAACACAGAGAATGAGATAATATTTCAGTTTGGTTAGTTAGCTCAGCTATTGTCTTCTAATCTTAAATGGCCAATTTAATAATAGTTCTTTCTTCACCCTCTGCCAAAAGTAATTTTAATTGATTAAGTCTGCCTTTCTTACATGGTATTACCATATTGTTATCATGTTAAGAATATTGTTTTACAAAATATTTTGAAAGAAAACAGAATTTTGAAAACCTCATTTTAGTTTTTTTTTTTTTTATTTCTCTTGTAGAAAGCTTTCTGTAGTGTGCCTGAGCCTTTTTTTAGGTAGTAGACAACTCAACTTCTGACTCATGCTTTCTCCAAACCCTCCTGTAGACTGGACTCCCCAGTAAATAAATGGGTATTTCTTTTCCATCCTGTGACATACTTTTTTTTTTTTAGACGGCGTCTCGCTCTGTCACCCAGGCTGGAGTGCAGTTGCACGATCTTGGCTCACTGCAAGCTCCGCCTCCTGGGTTCTCGCCGTTCTCCTGCCTCAGCCTCCCGAGTAGCTGGGACTACAGGCGCCCACCACCACACCCGGCTAATTTTTTGTATTTTTAGTAGAGACGGGGTTTCACCATGTTAGCCAGGATGGTCTCGATCTCCTGACCTCGTGATCCGCCCGCCTTGGCCTCCCAAAGTGCTGGGATTACAGGCGTGAGCCACCGCGCCCGGCCGACATACTTGTTCTTTATGTGCAACCACTTGACTTGCAGGAGGCTAGAGACAATGAACAAACAATATAGCCTTGGTTACTGAGTAGATTATTCCTACACAGGTTATTCCTATTTCTCTTAAAGTTATGCAGTCAGGTTTTCAGAGCAGCAATTCATTATGAGGAAAAATATTGAGGCAGTAAAGTATGATCTAATATATTCTAAAAATTTGCTTTCGATGTATATTACAAAGTTATAATGAATATTTTTAAAGAGATTTTTAAGAATCAGACTTTGTAATTTTTGATATGAAAACATATCTTGCAAATTAAAATATAGCTTCTAATTGCAGTAATGTGGCAGTTTTTTTTAAGTAAAACAAATGAGGTAGTGCACTATCAGCCTGGGTAACACCAGTGTTGGTGAGAGTGCAGGGCAACAATCAGTTTTGCACACTGCTAATAATGACACCTTTCCCAGGACGATTTGTGTCAGACGTCTTGGGTTCTGCATACTCTTTGAACCAATCTTATGAGTTAAGCATTATTATTCCATTTGTAGACGAAGAAACTGAAATTCTGAGACTAACTTTCCAAGTTCATATAACAAATGAGTGGTGAAGCTGGGATTCACATTTCCAGCTATCTGATCTAAAGCTTACATGTAACCTCTATATCATAAATCTCATTCGATAATGTAGGATTTGTTTTTGAAAGTTTTGCACAATGAAATAATATGCAACAACTTAACATGTTGTACAACAGTATATAATGACATGGAAAAATGTGTGCTAAATTACAAATAGCAAATGTAAAATTAAAAACAACATAATTTTAATTTAATTAAAGGTGCATAAATACATAAAACAGATATGTGTGACATAAATATAGATGCATATCTAAAAAGACTGGTGAGATCACAAGTAACTTATTTTCTTCATTTTATTTATCTGTCTTCCTAAATTATCTACCTTTGTATTAAAAATTGTCTTTTTAAAAATGTTTTTCAGTTATCAAACTGTAAACTTGCAATTTTAAGGCATAATCTAATTTCGAAAGATATACAAAAATGAAACACAATATCAATTTAAAAATAGATTACTACAATTCTCTAGTGGTTCATCTTTATTTCTTCTTACTTTAAGTCTAAACATTATAATTTCCCTAAGGTTGTTTACACTGCAATTGTATAGCAAAAGGAAAGAAGTCTAGAGAAACTGAGCAAGGGAACAGCAAAAACCCCTGGAACTACTACTAACTGGCCTTTCATCTCTGGTGTGAATATCATTACTCCATGCTGTAATCCTCTAAGCAGGCACTGAATTTTGTACCTTAAAATGAGACTATAGTATTGTCCAAACGAGGGACTCCACAGGAAAAAGAATATCAAGAACTCATGTTTATTTACTGATAAAAGATCAGGATGGAAAAAACAAAGACTTGCTAACTTTCCCATGTTGATCTTCACTAGTAAAACTGCTCAGCATGTTTGTTCAGTCTGCAGCTTCTTTCCACGTGACTTACAAGGTGTTATTTTAGCATGAATGGAACCCCCTGAGTAATGTGACTGACTCAGGAAGAGCCAGTTCATGCAGCTATTAGCCTCCAGTTCTATCCCAGTAAAGAGAATATTCTTGTTGGATTTGTGGAAAGGCTCTGAGAGGAAGGA
Organism: Pongo abelii; assembly: GCF_028885655.2. Classification (NCBI taxonomy): domain Eukaryota; kingdom Metazoa; phylum Chordata; class Mammalia; order Primates; family Hominidae; genus Pongo; species Pongo abelii. The sequence continues at coordinate 30,964,824 of NC_071998.2, forward strand.
AAGGACATTAGTGAGAATTTCCCTCAGATAAAACATGTTTTAATTTAAAGAAATCCTGCTCAATTATTTGCCCCCCACCAATATTATATATGAATAATTTAGGATGGAAATTGAAAGCCCTGCTTTTTGTGAAGAAATTTTTTTCCTGCCAAATTTCCCATTGTTATAATGCAAACACATATATTTAATGGACAGGCCAATCTTCCTCCTACTTTCTTTCTGCGTAAAGATTGGTTCAGTTCTAGAGTCAAGGACTGAAGAGTTTCTACTACATCCTTTCCATGAGTTAAAGTAGTAACTGCATATAGTACTTTATTTGAATTTTATTGCATTTCTAAGTATTAAATGTACATCATAGACAATTTTGAAAATACCAAAAAGCCCAAGAAAGATTACAATCACCCATAATCCCACCACTCAGAAAAAAACCCTTATTACTAATAGTAAAAATTACTAAGTTGGTTATTAGTTTAAAAGGGTGCAGTAAAATGTCAAGAACACTTAAGTAGAAATTAAAAAAAAAAAACTAAGGAAAAAGTAAAGGCATTTAAATTTGCTTTCAAATGAGGAAAACAAAGATTACCTATCCACAAACATGTTTTCCAGATTCCCTTCCTCCTTGGAAGTATCTACGAAATAGAATCAATGTGATTAAGAGACCATAGTAGTCAGTTCTCTTGCCTAAACTCTATGCTCAATCATACCTCTGGTTGTTACTGTATAAAAGATGAACGTTTTTCAGCAGTTGGGTATATCCATAAAGGCTCCTAATCACCAAATTACAGTAATACTTTATGTATGAACGAAGGGCTGGGCAAACTCATCAAAATCTATTACCTGTTTTATCTACTGAATTTCAGATTTCACTCTCTTTAACTGCTAAAAGAGTTTTTTTCCCTTGTGAAATTTAATAAGTACTTTCTGCTACCAATTTCCAATAGAAAACTCCATACAATCACAGCATAAAACAACTGAGGGTGGCTAAAAAGAGACATACTCAGCAGTCATCTGATAAAGGCCAAAGAGCCACCAAAAGGACTTGAGTAGATGAAATTATTTTAGTGTATGAAGTCTATTTGGTGTACAAAGTCTATTTCTTGGAATGACACATCTCATGTGTCCTAGGCTCTGTGAAAGTAAGGGTTTTGTGGACAACTATCTCTGGGAAATGCTTTACAGTATATATTCTTCTTGAGCTTATTATACATTAGCATATTAAGCATTATGAGCAGTCAAGAAAAAATAAAATAATTCACCTTTGTTTCAGACAATGTTTCCCAAACTTCTTTGACCATGAATCCTTTGGAGGCATAACACTATTAATAACTCAAGATGCTCAGGATTTGTGGAACACATTTTATGAATGCCACCTTAATGAATATATTGTCCAGGATCTTCAGCCATATTAGTAATCCAGAGTTCAGCAAACTCAACAATGTTCACTCCTTTATTTAAATGTATATAGACTGAATTTGAATAATTTACCATTATAAATATTTATTTTAAAAAATCAACATATATGAGTAAATTTTAAAGTATGTAAATAATATCTCAATAAAGCTATTTTGGTTTAAGAAATCAATGTGTTGTTTCAGAAATACTGAAAAGTAGAGTTACTTAGTGAACACAATATCAGAGCAAAAATAGGATAGTTTTAAGTAATATTTTATGCTGGCCAAGATGACTCATTCCTGCACGATAAGAGAAGATACATCTACAGTTACTATAATGTCTTCCAGACTCTATGCCTCTCTCCCAATCCTACCTCTTCTAGCTTTTTTCCCCAAATATTCTGGCTAATGCTTATAAATTAATCTATTTAAGTCCTCCTAATAGTACAAGAGAGTAAACGCATACTGCAGGGTGGCAATGAACAGCAGTAGCCATAGTCCATAACAGCCCACTATAAATGTAGTCTTTTACCTAATGTTCTTCCAGGCATATATATGTGAAAAAATATTTTAAGAATTGCAAAGATTAAAAGTTTCTAATTCCAAATCTTTAGGTATAACTGCTATATAAAGAATATATGTTATATATTTACCTGTGACATTATATGCTCTAATACACATCAAGTATAACCTATGAAGTAAGGTTCAAAGCTAAAAATCTTCCTTCTAATCGTACTAATTTTTTCTAGAAGTAAAAATTGACAAGGTTGATATAAGTGCTAAATCAGAATCATACTCCATGCATCCGTCCTAGAGTTGATACAAGAAAAGCTTATCTCATTTGTTGCCATAGATGGATTATACCAGCTAAATAAATTTCAATGGTCACTTTTAGTTTCTTTATCTCTTGGTTCAAATACAAGTAGCATAAAAAGAAAAGAAGATGGTACTTTTTAATATGCAAACCATTTATTGAACTATTTACTATTTTAAAATATCATTCTTAAAAGAGGCCACAAAAATTATAATATTCAGAAATTGTAGGTAAACTCCAAAGGTAAGCTTTTTTTTTTTTTTTTTTTAATAGTCAACTTGTACCAAGTTTAGCAGCAAGAGGATACTTCCTTAGAGACCTTCAGTTGACTTAAACTCAGTTTCCGCTGGTGCTATGTAAAGCATCCACGATGGTTTTATTGTACTCTGCAATCTGCTTGGTCACATTTTTCTTAATTGGCCGGTAATCACTCTCTTGACTCTTGGTTGCTATGACTAATTACATGAGTTAAGGGGGAAAACAATGTCAATAAAAATCTAATTGTAGCTGAGAAAGGAACTAAATACTGATTTTTTCATACTGAAGATAGTACAAAAAAGCACAATTAGAATACTTTAAAATACAGTACATTATTTTAACAGATTAAGCATCAATTAAAACCTAAAATGCCAAGCTAAACTTACTGTAAAAAATTCATATACAATATAAACACTTATTAATACTTAATATGTTACACATTTTTAATCTAATTCTGGTCTTAGAACAATCTAACGTTCAATGAACTAGTTACCATATTCAAACACACATACACACATACACATACCATGTTCTCTAGAGTACCACAAATAAGGCAAATTTCTAGACTTCACTCTGCTCCAAAATCACCTACTTTATGTTGCACAAAACTCCAGTGCTAGACTTAGAGCATACTGTGAACAAGTCCTCTATTTTTAAACTAAGTTGCACTAACACTGGCAACAGAGCACCTAAAACACCTTATCTGGAGGTAAGCTGGGGTCCAGGCTGCTTCTGAGCTGAAGTTCAGCACCACCCTAGGGGAGAACCTATGCTGCCACTGAGTCAGGATCTAGTTCTCCAGGCAGAGACACCCTTGAATGGGTCAAAGAAGGGAATAGGAAACAACTTCTAAGGAAATATTTGTTACAACTTCACAACACATGTTCTCAACAGCTGCTTGCTGCCTCCTATAATCAAACTAAAAGTAAACAATAAGATGAGACATAAGTATCATCTTTGCAGACACATAATGGAGTTGAAATGGCTAAAACATGAATGAGCTTGGAAGTCAAACTTCTCAGGATCTTACTTAGTTTACCTCCCTTTGCTGCCCAGATATTCAAGGTAGAAGCATATAAACAACAAACAACTATATATTATATATTATGTGTATATATATATATATACATACTTGTGGATATATATAACTATACGGTTACATATAATTCTCCCAACACTATGAGAAGGAAATATTAACTATATTTTAAAGATTTTAGAGATGATGCAATTCTGGGGCCCAGGGCAGTGGATCATGTCTCTAATCCCAGCACTTGAGCAGGCCGAGGTGGGATTGAGCCTAGGAGTTTCAGACCAGCCTGGCTAAGTTGGCGAGACCCCCGTCTCTAAACAAAAAAGAAATTCTTGCCATGTTTATCAGAAGATTTACTGATAATGTTTAACTTTACCCAAGCCCTGTGATCCTGGAAAACTGAATCTTAAGAGATGATACAGTTCTAGCTTGAACAGATTAAATTGTCCAAAGTTTGTAACTTATAAGCAGTAGAGTTAACATTTAAAATTGGATCGCCCAACTCCAAAATCTGGGCATTTAATCACTATGCCACATTAAGTCTTTGTACTCCTTTTTTGGCAATTCCCAAAATCTGCTTTCTATTAGTTACTTGAGGGCGCGCGCACACACACACACACACACCCCTCTTAACTACTGTAGAATTGAAACAGTCATATTCATTTAATTTAGCTCAATGTTTTGTACATATTTGGTATCTAATAAGTAGGTGTTGAACTAAATTTGAGTCTTTAAAAAAATTCCTAGAAAAAAATAACTCAGTCAACTTCATTTTCACCTTTTTTTTTTTTTTTTTTTTTTTTTTTGAGACGGAGTCTTGCTCTGTCGCCAAGGCTGGAGTGCAGTGGTGCCATCTCGGCTCACTGCGAGCTCCACCTCCCGGGTTCACGCCATTCTCCTGCCTCAGCCTCCCAAGCAGGTGGGATAGCAGGCGCCCGCCACCACGTCCGGCTATTTTTTTTTTTTGTATTTTTTAGTAGAGATGGGGTTTCACTGTGTTAGCCAGGGTGGTCTCAATCTCCTGACCTTGTGGTCCACCTGCCTCGGCCTCCCAAAGTGTTGGGATTATAGGCATGAGCCACCGCACCCGGCCCCATTTTCAGCTTTTTAAAGGATACATTCTTTCATCGCAAAATTATTTTGCTCAAGGTGTTGCCACTTTCTCTCCAAATTTGTAAGCTAAAAACATAAAAGAAAAATATGAATTAGGACCCATATTTAAAACAATTAAATGCCTTTCTAAGAGGATAAGACAAAAAAAAAATCTCTCCAACTTTAAATCTTATCAACTTACATTTTATTGAGATAAAGCCATGGTAGAAAAAAAAAGATTAAATAATAGTAAATACATTAATACAGTGATGAATCCTATAACATGTTTTACTCTATATATTTATTTTAATTATAAAATATTTTAAATGTTTATTATACCAATGAACATGCCAACTGAAAGACAATTTATGATTTTCCTTTCCCTAAAAAAACTTTTAAAAGAAAAATGGGACATGATGGGAATCTCTTCTTAAAATCTGGAAGTCTAATGCCACAAATATAACATATATTCAAACACTGTCAAAGGTTCAGCCATATAGGAGAAACTTCCTTATTTCCAGGGCTAAATTTCCTGTCTAATTCCACAAGCTGTGATAAGAGCAGAGCTGCAGTGTGAAGATTATAAGAGAGCTGGTAAAAAGCTGGCACTGTTACAAAAATTTCTGCATCAACAGGAAGCTAATGTGGATATTATATTGATGGTTGCTTCCTCAGAAGACAATTTTACTGTTATAGAATTAAACTGTTTTTCTGATTTAATTAACCTTGTAACTCTGGTTATGGTCTTTCTTTTTTAAGATGCACATAGTTTTTTCCAAAGCAAAGGACCATTTGAAAATTGAAATGCTAAAATAATGTTCAACCTGGACATTTCAAACAAGTAATGATTATTTTTAAAAATACAATAATTGAAGCAACAGTGGAAATGTTTCTTTCTATCCTCACATTAAAATAATTTTCAGGGCGTAAATTCAGGCTTGATGTAGATCCATCTCATTGTTTCCTCCAAAGAGATAAATCTAGATATTAGAATAAATCATAGCTAATTAATTATGTGAACTGTATGTGCTGTGAGCTGGTATTACTAAATCACATCAATCTCCCCAAGACAGGACCTTGAAGTTAAGATGGACTCAAGGAAGCAGTCAGCAGTTTCTGGCAGTAAATCTCTAATAACCTTCAGCAAAGTCAAGTACCAGACTTTTTTGTCATTGTTTCATACAAACAGGTGGCCTTCTTATAATGCATCAGACCTGTTAAGTGCTACAGGAATGGTATAAAAGCAATGCTGTGTAGATGGTCAAATTCCTTTTACATTATACCTCTATATTATTGACTCCTTTAAACCTCCAAGGACATCATGAAGCAAAAATTCATTTTGAAAATCTGTTTTTCCCTAACTTGTTTAAATAATCTGTTACATAAAATTCTTTAGAGATGCCAAAAGCCAGTTTTCAAGAAGATAATTGTGAAAGATAGGAAGACCAGGATTTGATTTAATCAGTTGGGATTCACAAAAGATGACAAATAACACAGAGAAGGATTCAAAATTGTGGCTTATGTTATGATTTCCAGTTATCAATACATGGAGTTAAGAATAAAATTAGCAATTAATGTGGGGATAAACAAGGTAACCACTCATTGGCTCTAAGAAATGGTGTTTTACAAGTGCTTTCCGCCTTAAATCATCTATTCAGTGAATGAGGAGGGCTAATATTCCATAAGAAGTATCAGTATTTTTTTCTAAGAATCACTGAAGACAATGACCTCACAAACTTTGTCTTGTTTCTTCTCCAGTACTCATCCTCACTCTAAACAACCTAAGAAAATTGTGTCACTTATAAGTCTATATCTAGGTTTGCATATGAAGTAGGACAGAATAACTGGTAAATATGAATTATGTAAATTAGTGATTTCTAAGCTTTTAGTAGTTGTAGCAAGCTTTCATGAGATTCTACCCTTTTCAAAAGGAATGTAAGGTGTATGTTGTTTTTCAAATGGTACATCCATACAATAAAATAGCTAATGCTATAGAAATGTCGCCAAAGGCCAAGAGTGGTGGCTCACACCTGCAATCCCAGCACTTTGGGAGGCCAAGGCAGGTGGATGACCTAAGGTCAGGAGTTCGAGACCAGCATGGCCAACAAGGTGAAACACTGTCTCTACTAAAAATACAAAAAAATTAGCCAGGCATGGTGGCTGGCGCCTGCAATCCCAGCTACTTGGGAGGCTGAGGCAGGAGAATTGCTTGAACCCAGGAGGTGGAGGTTGCAGTGAGCCAAGATCACACCACTGCACTCCAGCCTGGGTGACAAGAGCAAAACTCCGTCTCAAAAAGACAAACAAGGCTGAGCACAGTGGCTCATGCCTGCAATCCCAGCACTTTGGGAGGCTGAGGCAGGAGGACAGCTTGAGGCCAGGAGTTCAAGACTAGCCAGGGCAATACAGCAAGACCCCGTCTGTATAAAAAATAATAAAAATTGGCTGGGCATGGTAGTCTGTGCCTGTAGTCCTAGCTACTCGGGTGGCTGAGGCAGGAGGATCGGTTGAGTCCAGGAGCTCCAGGTTGCAGTGAGCTACAATTATGTCACTACACTCCACCCTGGGCAACAGAGTGAGACTCTGTTTTTAAAAAAAAAAAAAAAAAAGGCTGAAGAAAGTTAAGAAAATGTTGAAAGACTGTATGAATACCATGATTTCATTTCTTGTAAAAACAATATGGATGTATGATTGCAAAGGACGAAAAGACTACAAGGATATGGCACCAAAATGTTAACAACAGTTGTACCTAGGTAGTGGAAAATCAAATGACATTATTTTTATTTTGCTCTATCATGATCACATAACTATATGAAGAAAAAGAGAGTTTTTTTTTTTTGAGACAGAGTCTCGCTCTGTCACCCAGGCTGGAGTGCAGTGGCGTGATCTCAGCTTACTACAAGCTCCGCCTCTCAGGTTCAAGCCATTCTCCCGCCTCAGCCTCCCGAGTAGCTGGGACTACAGGCACCCGCCACCACTCCTGGCTAATTTTTTGTATTTTTAGTAGAGACGGGGTTTCACCGTTGTTAGCCAGGATGGTCTTGATCTCCTGACCTTGTGATCCGCCCACCTCAGCCTCCCAGAGTGCTGGGATTACAGGTGTGAACCACCGTGCCTGGCCAAAAGAGGGAATTTTTAATGCATTTAGGGTTTTAAACCATGTGTGCAAATTTCTAATATAGACTAATTAGATATAAGAATGATCAATCTTTTTCAGACCATAGTTATTGACTTTGTGTATGACACATAATGCTTCAATCATTCAACAAATAATTGCTGAGCACCTACTATGTGCCAACCAATAGCACAATGCAAGGAATAAAGTAAACGAGACAGACATTGTCTCTGTCCTGTCAGAGCTCTCAATCTAGACCTCACACACTGTTCAAGTAATTATCAGCAAGATGAGTGATATGAAAAGGGGGCTGCAGGTATATATATCTATGCATCCTATGTAAATAATTGGAGATATGAATTAAGAAGTTCAAGGATACCTGGATTGCTCTTGATAGCATTATTTCAATCGTTTTAAAACTAGAAATTACCTAAATATCCAATGAAAGGGAATTGGTTCAATATATTATGCTACATCCATGTACTAGAATATCATTAAGCTATTAATATTTTTTAAAAGTCTATATATATATTGACAAGGGAAAGTACTTATGATGTATAGTTAATCATGAAAAACAAGCTCCTAAATGATATGTACAATATGGTACAATTTCTATAAATGCATAGAAATAAATGTGTACCTAAGTATATGCATAAATATGTGTATACACATATCTACCTATCTATCTATCTATCTATCTATCTATCTATCTCTCTATCTATCCATTGACTAAAAGAACCCACACTAAAGCAACAATAAGCATTCTCTCTTCTGGGTGGTGGGGTACTAATCATTAGAATTTATTTTATTTGTGATTTTACGGATTTTTAGTTTCTGCATTAGTAATGTTTCACTTCCAAAATTTTTAAAAGATACTACCCCATATATCTTAGTTGTGCCCAAGACAGTATCCAACCGAGTTGGCTTTCAATATAGGTTTATGGAAGGTAAGAAAGCAGGAGTCCATTCATTCTGAATGAAGACTGTACAGAATCTGGCTGTCTTAAAAGTCAGAAAATCTAGAAGGTATATAAAGCAAATTTTAAAATAAAAAAATGATTGTTTTGGGGTGAAAATATAGACTAAGAGAATTTCAAAGTCATTTAAAACATTTTTTACCTGAGAATGTGTCTCATTTTCTTGCAATTGTGTTTTTAGTGCCTCATATTCTATGTTTCGCTTCTCCATTATTTTCTTAAAGGCATTTCTGCGGGTTGATAATATCATTCTCTCCTGATGTAATTTCTAGAAAGATCCAAATAGAAGTGACAGGTTATAGAAAATATGTAGTAAGCCAATATAAATCATATTTAACTTAATTTCAGTAACTATATTCTGGTAAAATTATATCAAGGCTATAACTACTCTAAAACCCATTTGTAAAAATATCCTTTGAACTATAAGCTATGTTAACATTGTCTGTATTAATAACTCTATTAATGCTGCCATATCTCTTCCGACCCTACCAAATTTAGTCTAAATTAATGTAAATGGCAATGGAAAGCCACTGACAAGTTTCAGGTAGGATAGAGTCATAATCTAAACTGCATTTAACAAAGCTCACATTTGCTGAAATGCTCTGTATTAAGTAGCAGCTCATACCTTGCTTTTTAATTTTTGCTTTTCTTTAAAACTTTAAGTCACTCTAAATTCCAACTACATATGTAAACATTTTTATTTTTTCTCACTTACATATATAAAATAATCAACTTAAAATAACAAATCCTATAAACCACAAATATATTACATTTGATCAAGAAAAAACAATCTGAATTGTAATTCTGTAAGACTTGGTTAACATTTACCTTTATCTTTTCTTCACCTGATGATTTTAAAGCTGGCAAATCATTATATGTCTCCAGATCAGTTGTCATTTGCTTAATTTTGCTTTTTAGAGAATGCTGTTCTTCAGTCATCTTACTTTCTAGAAGCTCCATTTTCTGCAGATCCAACTGCAGACGTTGAATGTCTGAAACATAAGAATTTAAGGTGATAATTAATCAAAATTTTATTCCTTTCACATAAGGAAATGTAATGCAACTATTAAAAATCATGTTTTATAAGAATATCTGTAAAAGAAATATATGTTCACTGTAACCAGTGAGATAACATAAACTAAGAAAAAAAATACTCATCCCCTCAGTAACCAATTTCAGGTAACCAATATATTAGGGAATCAAGTTAACCTGATGTCTATTAGCCACAACTGTTTCCATGCTAACAAACATGTAAGTTTTTTTCTTGCTTAGTAATATAATCTATATTATGAGATAAAGACACATTATTTTTAATAGAAGCATGGCACAGTTATGTAGGGAAAAAACCAAGTTATAAAACGTTATATATATATTTGGGCACAATTTTATAATTGCACATATGATTAACTCTTACTATCTGTGATAGTTATGTCCTATGAAGTTATTGTGAACAATGAGTTAGCAAATATTGAACTATTGCTCCTAGGGGAAACACAGGGTTAAGTTCCTGTGAGCCTTTAGTCACATTTTAGTCAATTAGCCAATACATAATCTTGTTTTATGTGTGTTTCTGTTTAAAAACATTTTATTTACTATAGGTTGTAGATTCACTAACATTGAACTCACAGCCAACAGCACTGTAAGTTATGCCTGAATTAAGTTTACCTATCACACATTTTCTCCATAAGGCACATCATAACCTTTGTGCTTAGGAACACTTAGCACATCAGCACTTTGCTTGGGGCCATTTTAAATGGCATGATCACCAACAGAAAGCACAAAAACGCAAAAAACATGACACTAAATATACTGCAAAAAGGAAACCTGTTTATAGTGTGAGAACTGATAAAAGAAGGCAGAGTGTTGCCTTTTTCAACTTCTGTTGGCAATGTGCATGTCAGGCTGTTGAAATTTTTCACGAGTCTGCGCATGCCCACAAATGATCATGAAAATGCTGCAAGGATTGATTTGGGGGGTACAAACTAACTTTAGTGAGAAGGCAAATTCACAAATATGAAATCTATGAATAATGAGGAGACCTGTGTGTGTCTCATTCTTCCATTCAAAAATATCAAGCATCTACTATGTGCCAGGTGCTGAGGATATAATAGCAATCAACAGAGACATGGTTTTCACTCAGGGAGCTATATTTTAGAGGTAGAAGCAGGCAATTAAATAAGTATTTACAATAAACTGGATAAATATGAAAAGAGTAGTACAGGGTGCCATAAAAGCATGTAGCAGGGATGAAGAGAGCTCTCTAAAGATATGCCTTTCAATTAAAGGCTTAAGGTTTATGAATATCACACAAAGAGGAAGGTAAAAGTGTTCCAGCAAAAACAATCAGCATGTGCAAAGTCTAGAGGTAAGAAAGTCTAGTACCTTTGAGCCAGTAACAGAAGTTCAACATACTGAATAGTAAATGAATATGAATGAATTTGAAGAGTAAAAAACAATGCTTCGAAAGTCACTGATTTGAGAAAAGAGGCTGTTATCCCACCAAAGTTTTTAAAGTTAGTATAATTAAGCCAGTATTTCTTGAATGTTTCCTTTTATCCCTTTAAGAGTTTTAAAAGTCAACCATAGCGACATACACTATTTAAAAATATATATGTATATGTACACATAAAGACAAATATGTATATAGCAAGACTTAAATGTTGTTGCAAAGAGTTTTGTTTTGTTGGATTCTTATCTCTACCAGGGTTAGAAATAGTAATGAGAATCAAAGAACTGAACAAGTGACTAAGGTTTATGCTGTTTCAATGCTCTAAATAGGAACTGTTTTTAGCCTGTAGATATTTTGACTATTTGGAGTAAACACTGATATAAATCTAATTGCAAGTTTAATTTGAATATATACTAGGGAAATACATTTAAGAACCATACAAATTGATTTTTCTTGATAAAAGGAGAAAATGGCTGGTATAGGGTAAAGTTTATCTTCCTTTAACAACAGGTCCCCAATGAAAAGCTAAATGCTACTCCAACGGAAGAGACAGGAAGAGGATGCAGTCTAGTTCCTTCTGATATGCCGTGAAGTTGCAAAGTTTACCAAGCAGTGTGTACATAGTAGCAAAATCTCAGAAGGAACCACTTTGACCCGGGGAAGTGTTTCTAAGATAGTCTGTCATCAGCACATTTGTTTACTCTCTGGAGTATCCTTTCCAAAAATATAAATAAAAACTATTGCTGATAAATCCCTTGCCTCTTTGCCCATGCAGTACACCAGTGTTTCTCAACCTTTTTCTTACATTATTGATTTCCTAAGAAGTCCATTACAGACTCTTTTTCCCCAATCACCTCCCTCCCCTGAAATTTTTACATCACCCATGTGGTGTGTAGCCATTTAGGTATGGTGACCTCTGGAGGGCCATTATAATATCTAAGTTTTCTTCACCCTTCCCCCAAGAAGTGATTGCTCCATTAAAAAAAAAAAAAAAAAAAAGGCTGGGCGCGGTGGCTCACGCCTGTAATCCCAGCACTTTGGAAGGCCGAGGCGGGCGGATCACGAGGTCAGGAGATCAAGACCATCCTGCCTAACACAGTGAAACCCTGTCTATACTAAAAATACAAAAAATTAGCCGGGAGAGGTGGCGGGCGCCTGTAGGCCCAGCTACTCGGGAGGCTGAGGCAGGAGAACAGCGTGAACCCCGGGGGGCGGAGCTTGCAGTGAGTCGAAATCGCGCCACTGCACTCCAGCCTGGGCGACAGCGAGACTCATGGCTGGGCGACAGCGAGTCTCAAAAAAAAAAAAAAAAAAAAACAACAACATGGAGTACACTAAATCCATTATATCTGAAAGGCGAACAAGAATATTATAAACCTCTCATGGTGCTTTCAAGATACAAAAAATTTCTTGAGGTGGGAGATGGTGTTAGGGAAAGAAAGAAAGAATAAATTATATGGTTGGTTGAAGTTAAAATGAAAACAATGTAGTAAATGAAATTAATTATAAGCATCAAAGAATTTAACCCTTACTAAGAAAAATTTCCAGCAAAATCCTTATCATAGTATTAAACTGGATTTTTATCTCCATTGAAGCCAGTTTTCAATTTTTTTTTCAAACTGTACATCTCTGGAGAACACATAATGACTACTTTTTTTTTTTTTTTGAAATAGATTTTCGCTCTGTTGCCCAGGCTGGAGTGCAATGGCGCGATCTCGGCTCACTGCAACCTCTACTACCCGGGTCCAAGTGATTCTTCTGCCTCAGCCTCCTGAGTAGCTGGGATTACAGGCTTGCGCCACCACACAGGCTAATTTTGTATTTTTAGTAGAGCTGGGGTTTCACCATGTTGGTCAGGCAGGTCTTGAACTCGTGACCTCTGATGATCCACCCACCTTGGCCTCCCAAAGTCCTGGGATTACAGGCGTGAGCCACCTCCCCTGGCCCATAATGACTAGTTGTTAAAAGGAACTATAAACACAAAGTATAAAGTATGGAATGAATACAAACTCTTGATTATTGAATTTGTTTCCTGGTATTGATTTTTGCCTTTTAAAAAATGTACATTTCTTGACAGCTGTCACAGAAAGATAGCTTAAAGGGGGAAAAACTTGTTGAATTTACATTGACTTTAGATAAATGAAAAACAGGCATGAAGGTCTAAAATACAAAACAGAGGTTTTGTATGATGAAATAATAAAACTATAAAATTATTTAGTTTATAGAAAAGAGAAAATATTTTTAAATATTCATATATGTCCAAAAGAAATGAAAATAGGATCGTGAAGAAATACTTACACACCCATGTTCACTGCAGCATTATACACAATAGCCAAAAGGTGGAAGCAATCTGTCTATAGATAGACTTTAAAATATGATATATACATGCAATAGAATGTTACTCAACCTTAAAAAAGAAAATCCTTCTTTGCTACAACATGGATGAACCTTAAGGACATTATGCTAAGTGAACTAACTCAGTCCCAAAAGGACAAATACTGTATGACTTCATTTATATGAGGTAATTTAAAGTAGTCAGACTCATAGAAACAGAAGTAGAACGGTGGTCTCCAGGGGTCAGGGGATAGGGAAATATGGAGTTGTTATTCAGGAGGTATAGTGTTTTAGTTCTGCAAGATGAAAAAGTTCTAGAGATTTGTTGCACAACAATGTGCATATAATTAACACTACTGTACTGTACACCTCAAAATGGTTAAGATGATAAATTTTGTTATGTGTTTTCTTACCACAATAAAAATATACTCACAGTCAAACCAACAGTAGTTATATATCAAGAATGTAACTCCTCCAGTTACTTGGCATATAGACATACAAATAAAACTATGGCAAACAAACTCTCAACAAATCTGGATATAAAATAGGCCTAAATATAACAATTATATACCTATATCACCACTATTAATGCAATTAATAGCATTCAGTATTCATTTATAGGTCCATAATCCCTTATCTAAAACCCTTGGGCAGTTCTATTTCAGAATGCAGAATTCTTTGGATTTTAGAAAAGTAATATAGCACATATGCTAATGATTACATAACTCCCATGGCAAAGTCCGAGGGAATACCTTGTCATCAAGCACATGAATATTTCTATAGCAAAAAGCATAAATAGTCACACTAGGTAGGATAATTAAAAACTATAAATAGCCTCACGTCAGTTCAGGTCAGGTCAGGTTTTGCTGCCAATATCTGTTTAGATTTTGGGAATCCAGATAAAAGTATTATGCATCATTATTTCATTTCAAAAATCTTTTTTTTATATTTTTTTATTATACTTTAAGTTCTAGGGTACATGTGCACAACGTGCAGGTTTGTTACATATCTATACGTGTGCCATGCTGGTGTGCTGCACCCATTAATTCATCATTTACATTAGGTATACCTCCTAATGCTATCCCTCCCCCCTCCCCCCACCCCACAACAGGCCCCGGTGTGTGATGTCCCCCTTCCTGTGTCCAAGTGTTCTCATTGTTCAATTCCCACCCCAAAATCTTTCAACATTCTTAAGTTACCAAATATTAATTAGGTCTTCATTTCTCACTATCTCACCAACTGTAGTAATTCCAGGTAGACAAAAACATAGCTAATTCAAAGCTGCGACACGCCAGCATAAAGAACACCCATAGAAGCCATTAGTTCATAAACCAAAGATCCCATACAAATTTTTACATGACTTTATCCTAGTCTCTTTAACCTCAACTTTGTTTATTTGTATCTAATCTCCACCTGCACCATCCCAATGGCAGCCATTAGCCACATGTGATTTTTGAGCCCTTTTAAGTATGTCTAGTCCAGGCAAGGTGCAGTGGCTTACGCCTCTATTCCCAACACTTTGAGAGGCCGAGGTGGGTAGATGGCTTGAGCCCAGGAGTTTGAGACAAGCCTGGAAAACATGGTGAAACCCCATCTCTATTAAAAATACAAAATATTAGCTAGGCATGCTGGTGTGTGCCTGTAGTCCCAACTAGTTGGGAGGCTGAGGTGAGAGAATCACCTGAGCCCAGGAAGTAAATGCTGCAGTGAGCTGTGATCACACCACTGCACTCCAGCCTGGGCAATGAGAGTGAGACCCTGTCTCAAAAATAAATAAATAAATAAATAAATAAGGCTACTCCTAACTGAAATGTTGTGAAGATAAAATATCTCTTTGATCATTTTTATATAGCTTACATGTTGAAATAATATCTTGGCTATATCAGTTTAAATACAATATATTATTAAAATTAATCTGTCTCTTTTTACTTTGTCAACACGGCTACTAGAACACTTTATATAAATATAATATATATTGGCATTACATTTCTCTTGGACAGTGCTGCTCTAGTCTCATGATAGCAAGCATGACTGAAACTAATTAAAATTAAACATCATCTCTTCTTAACTATCCAAGACTGGGCTGGATATGTGCCCTATGTACTTCCGTTGCTCCTTATGCTTACTTCTATCATAGCATTATTTCATTGTATCATAACTGTCACTCTACCAAGTTGAAAGTTTCCTGAGGAAAGAGATTAGATTTTTTTAAGCCTCTTATACTGACAAAGATTCAATCCTTGACCAAACTAGCTAGGCTCCTCTGAGCTCTCTTCTCAACTAGGCCTCAACCTCTGCCTATAAAAATTCCACTCTCAGCACAAATGATTTCATGCACCACCTTCTACCCACATTAGACGATTTAAACAAACAGTTTCTAACAGCTCAAGTCTGCATCCCTGGGATGACCCTATCCTCACTTAAAGTGCCTGCCAGACAAAGCTCAAGGCCGCCAAAAGAATGTACTATTTATTCTAGCCCATACTGGTCAACAGGCCCCTGACTACCCTTTCTTAGGGCATCCAGTTGTGAATCTTTCCTCTGTACCTTTAAGATGTATATGTGTATTAGTCTATTTGCATTGCTATAAAGGAATACCTGAGACTGGGTAATTTATTTTTAAAAAATAAGTTTATTTGGCTTATGGTTCTACAGGCTGTACATGAAACATGGTGCCAGCAACTGCTTCTGGTGAGGGCCTCAGGAAGCTTACAATCACGACAGAAGGCAAAGGGGAGCCTGCGTGTTACAAGGCAAGAGAGAGAAGGAGGACGTACCAGGCTCTTTTAAACAACCAGATCTTGCGTGAACTCACAGAGAACATACTAATTACTGCAAGGACGACACTGAGCCATTCATGAGAGATCCGCCCCCATGACCCAAACATTTCCCACTAAGCCCACCTCTAACACCAGAGGTCACATTTCAACATAAAATTTGGAGGGGACAAAAAATCCAAACCATATCTGTATGTACCTCCCACAACTCAGGAGTATTTTCCTCAAGGACCTAAAAGCCATTCCATTAAAACGTGATTATCAGGAAAGTTAGGGCCTCTGTCTGCTAGTCTGTGTATAAGCATAGACTCCTAACTTGATAATTGCCAGCTAACACACACAGCTGGCCTAATCAGCGTGTACATTGACGAACCCTGCAATTTTTCATTTCCCTTACTACTCCCTCATTCTCCCTTTGCAACACTCAATCACCTCTGTACAAATCAAAGTTGATTTCAATTCATGCTGGACCCTCCTTCCTTACTGCCACACTGTATTACTGACTAAAATCTGTCCTTAGCACTTTAACTTGCATCCAGTTTTGTTTATCTTTAACAATATCCAGAATTATATAGCACAGGCTTGAAATAAGTATTCAATAAATGTTGTTAAATCAGTGACAGTATACAACATAATACTAGCCAGCTGATGAAAAAAGCCACACATAATTCTGGGGCAATAGGCAATCATAAATTATAGCCTCCGTCAATGAGGCTTTAAAAGAATCAGAGAATACCATTGATATATTTTTTAAAAAAAAAGAATATTAAAATCGAGGTTGTTTTCTCACCTGAAGTCAAATTCTGAGCTGTACTTTGTGATTTCTGCACTTCAGTAGATTTAAAATTGAGGTCATCCTGCATCATCTTTAGCTCTTGATTGGTGATAGAGGATATCTGTTTCATACGATTTATATTCTGCATTTGCAGAGAAATAAAAATAGAAAAAAATCCACTGATTTAATTCTCAATAAAACTCTTGGAAAACACTGTCAAAGGATGAGGTGTTTAGATCAGGTATTTGTTTTTCAAATACACCATTCAAGTTATATCTTGTACAGAAAATGAGATTCCAAATTGGGTATTCTCAATAAAGACAGATTACAAATTCAAAATTGTGGGTTTTTTTCATTTCCTTTATTTCACTGTAGAAAAAATTCAACTACACTATTTTAGAAACTGGTTGGAGTCTTAAAACACTAGAATATTGAAAGGGGACCATGCATTTCATAATAGATACCCAATAAACATTTTTTGATAATTTGAGATACTCATTACATATACATACAAGAATCCTGTTTATTTACAATAAATTTACGGTATAAAAAGATATTAACATTTTCTAACATGTCTAGATTTTGAAATTATCTGTGCAAATGTTACTTTCAAAAGTTCAGATAGATTAACAATGGAAGATCATAATAATTACTCTGAATTAGTGCTTCATTTACTGCTGAATATTGATATTACACATCATCCTTTTTCTCTATCGCCCTAATTACCTGACATTTTGCTACAGTGATCAAAAAGTTAATAGCTGAAATAAATAGTAACAAATAAGGGAACTGAACGAAGCAGTTAAATGAGAAGATACAATAGTGAGCCATTCTATTTTTTGAGTAGTATTTGGAAAGTTAATCACGGCAAAAATAAAGAGGACACCAAGACAGGCACATGCTACTCACTCGACTGCAGTGCTCCAAGAGTGAAACAATGTTGGCTTCTATCTGTGCCTTTCGTTCCAGTTCCTGATTCTTTGTTTCCTGAAAAGTCTCAATAAAAGCTGACAATTGGAAAACATAAGAGAAGTTACTGTTGATAGAGTTAACACTATATAAATTCTGATTTGCAGGTCTTAAGAGTGCTTTTTAGAATTTTTTTTTTTTTTTGAGACAGAGTCTCACTCTGTCGCCAGGCTGGAGTGCAGTGGCGCGATCTCGGCTCACTGCAACCTCCACCTCTGGGTTCAAGGGATTCTCCTGCCTCAGCCTCCCGAGTAGCTGGGACTACAGGCATGCACCATCACGCCCAGCTAATTTTTGTATTTTTACTAGAGACAAGGTTTCACCATGTTGGCCAGGATGGTCTCGATCTCTTTTTTTTGTTTTGTTTTGTTTTTTCTTTTTTTTTTATTATTATTATACTTTAAGTTTTAGGGTACATGTGCACAATGCACAGGTTAGTTACATATGTATACATGTGCCATGCTGGTGTGCTGCACCCATTAACTCGTCATTTAACATTAGGTATATCTCCTAATGCTATCCCTCCCCCCTCCTCCCACCCCACAACAGTCCCCAGAGTGTGATGTTCCCTTTCCTGTGTCCATGTGTTCTCATTGTTCAATTCCCATCTATGAGTGAGAACATGCGGTGTTTGGTTTTTTGTCCTTGCGACAGTCTACTGAGAATGATGATTTCCAATTTCATCCATGTCCCTACAAAGGACATGAACTCATCATTTTTTATGGCTGCATAGTATTCCATGGTGTATATGTGTCATATTTTCTTAATCCAGTCTATCATTGTTGGACATTTGGGTTGGTTCCAAGTCTTTGCTATTGTGAATAGTGCCGCAACAAACATACGTGTGCATGTGTCTTTATAGCAGCATGATTTATAGTCCTTTGGGTATATACCCAGTAATGGGATGGCTGGGTCAAATGGAATTTCTAGTTCTAGATCCCTGAGGAATTGCCACACTGACTTCCACAAGGGTTGAACTAGTTTACAGTCCCACCAACAGTGTAAAAGTGTTCCTATTTCTCCACATCCTCTCCAGCACCTGTTGTTTCCTGACTTTTTAATGATTGCCATTCTAACTGGTATGAGATGGTATCTCATTGTGGTTTTGATTTGCATTTCTCTGATGGCCAGTGATGATGAGCATTTTTTCATGTGTTTTTTGGCTGCATAAATGTCTTCTTTTGAGAAGTGTCTGTTCATGTCCTTTGCCCACTTTTTGATGGGGTTGTTTGTTTTTTTCTTGTAAATTTGTTTGAGTCCATTGTAGATTCTGGGTATTAGCCCTTTGTCAGATGAGTAGATTGCAAAAATTTTCTCTCATTCTGTAGGTTGCCTGTTCACTCTGATGGTAGTTTCTTTTGCTGTGCAGAAGCTCTTTAGTTTAATTAGATCCCATTTGTCAATTTTGGCTTTTGTTGCCATTGCTTTTGGTGTTTTAGACATGAAGTCCTTGCCCATGCCTATGTCCTCAATGGTAATGCCTAGGTTTTCTTCTAGGGTTTTTATGGTTTTACGTCTAACATTTAAGTCTTTAATCCATCATGAATTAATTTCTGAATAAGGTGTAAGGAAAGGATCCAGTTTCAGCATTCTACATATGTCTAGCCAGTTTTCCCAGCACCATTTATTAAATAGGGAATCCTTTCCCCATTGCTTGTTTTTGTTAGGTTTGTCAAAGATCAGATAGTTGTAGATATGCGGCGTTATTTCTGAGGGCTCTGTTCTGTTCCATTGATCTGTATCTCTGTTTTGGTACCAGTACCATGCTGTTTTGGTTACTGTAGCCTTGTAGTATAGGTTGAAGTCAGGTAACGTGATGCCTCCAGCTTTGTTCTTTTGGCTTAGGATTGACTTGGTGATGCAGGCTCTTTTTTGGTTCCATATGAACTTTAAACTAGTTTTTTCCAATTCTGTGAAGAAAGTCATTGGTAGCTTGATGGGCATGGCATTGAATCTATAAATTACCTTGGGCAGTATGGCCATTTTCACGATATTGATTCTTCCTACCCATGAGCATGGAATGTTCTTCCATTTGTTTGTATCCTCTTTTATTTCATTGAGCAGTGGTTTGTAGTTCTCCTTGAAGAGGTCCTTCATGTCCCTTGTAAGTTGGATTCCTAGGTATTTTATTCTCTTTGAAGCAACTGTGAATGGGAATTCACTCATGATTTGGCTCTCTGTTTGTCTGTTATTGGTGTATAAGAATGCTTGTGATTTCTGCACATTGATTTTATATCCTGAGACTTTGCTGAAGTTGCTTATCAGCTTAAGGAGATTTTGGGCTGAGATGATGGGGTTTTCTAGATATACAATCATGTCGTCTGCAAACAGGGACAATTTGACTTCCTCTTTTCCTAATTGAATACCCTTTATTTCCTTCTCCTGCCTAATTCCCCTGGCCAGAACTTCCAACACTATGTTGCATAGGAGTGGTAAGAGAGGGCATCCCTGTCTTGTGCCAGTTTTCAAAGGGAATGCTTCCAGTTTTTGCCCATTCAGTATGATATTGGCTGTGGGTATGTCATAGATAGCTCTTAATATTTTGAGATACGTCCCATCAATACCTAATTTTTTGAGAGTTTTTAGCATGAAGGGCTGTTGAATTTTGTCAAAGGCCTTTTCTGCATCTATTGAGATAATCATGTGGTTTTTGTCTTTGGTTCTGTTTATATGCTGGATTACATTTATTGATTTGCGTATATTGAACCAGCCTTGCATCCCAGGGATGAAGCCCACTTGTTCATGGTGGATAAGCTTTTTGATGTGCTGCTGAATTCGGTTTGCCAGTATTTTATTGAGGATTTTTGCATCAATGTTCATCAAGGATATTGGTCTAAAATTCTCTTTTTTGGTTGGGTCTCTGCCTGGCTTTGGTATCAGGATGATGCTGGCCTCATAGAATGAGTTAGGGAGGATTCCCTCTTTTTTCTATTGATTGGAATAGTTTCAGAAGGAATGGTACCAGTTCCTCCTTGTACCTCTGGTAGAATTCGGCTGTGAACCCATCTGGTCCTGGACTCTTTTTGGTTGGTAAGCTATTGATTATTGCCACAATTTCAGAGCCTGTTATTGGTCTATTCAGAGATTCAATTTCTTCCTGGTTTAGTCTTGGGAGAGTGTATGTGTCGAGGAATTTATCCATTTCTTCTAGATTTTCTAGTTTATTTGCGTAGAGGTGTTTGTAGTATTCTCTGACGGTAGTTTGTATTTCTGTGGGATCAGTGGTGACATCCCCTTTATCATTTTTTATTGCGTCTATCTGATTTTTCTCTCTTTTTTTCTTTATTAGTCTTGCTAGCCATTTATCAATTTTATTGATCCTTTCAAAAAACCAGCTCCTGGATTCATTAATTTTTTGAAGGGCTTTTTTTTTTGTCTCTATTTCCTTGAGTTCTGCTCTGATTTTAGTTATTTCTTGCCTTCTGCTGGCTTTTGAATGTGTTTGCTCTTGCTTTTCTAGTTCTTTTAATTGTGATGTTAGGGTGTCAATTTTGGATCTTTCCTGCTTTCTCTTGTGGGCATTTAATGCTATAAATTTCCCTCTATACACTGCTTTGAATGTGTCCCAGAGATTCTGGTATGTTGTGTTTCAAAGAACATCTTTCTCGTTGGTTTCAAAGAACATCTTTATTTCTGCCTTCATTTCGTTATGTACCCAGTAGTCACTCAGGAGCAGGTTGCTCAGTTTCCACGTAGTTGAGCAGTTTTGAGTGAGTTTCTTAATCTTGAGTTCTAGTTTGATTGCACTGTGGTCTGAGAGACAGTTTGTTATAATTTCTGTTCTTTTACATTTGCTGAGAGCTTTACTTCCAACTATGTGGTCAATTTTGGAATAGGTGTGGTGTGGTGCTGAAAAAAATGTATATTCTGTTGATTTGGGGTGGAGAGTTCTGTAGATGTCTATTAGGTCTGCTTGGTGCAGAGCTGAGTTCAATTCCTGGGTATCCTTGTTAACTTTCTGTCTCGTTGATCTGTCTAATGTTGACAGTGGGGTGTTAAAGTCTCCCATTATTATTGTGTGGGAGTCTAAGCCTCTTCGTAGGTCACTCAGGACTTGCTTTAGGAATCTGGGTGCTCCTGTATTGGGTGCATATATATTTAGGATAGTTAGCTCTTCTTGTTGAATTGATCCCTTTACCATTATGTAATGGCCTTCTTCGTCTCTTTTGATCTTTGTTGGTTTAAAGTCTGTTTTATCAGAGACTAGGATTGCAACCTCTGCCTTGTTTTGTTTTCCATTTGCTTGGTAGATCTTCCTCCATCCTTTTATTTTGAGCCTATGTGTGTCTCTGCACATGAGATGGGTTTCCTGAATACAGCACACTGATGGGTCTTGACTCTTTATCCAATTTGCCAGTCTGTGTCTTTTAACTGGAGCATTTAGTCCATTTACATTTAAAGTTAATATTGTTATGTGTGAATTTGATCCTGTCATTATGATGTTAGCTGGTTATTTTGCTCGTTAGTTGATGCAGTTTCTTCCTAGTCTCGATGGTCTTTACATTTTGGCATGATTTTGCAGCGGCTGGTACCGGTTGTGCCTTTCCATGTTTAGTGCTTCCTTCAGGAGCTCTTTTAGGGCAGGCCTGGTGGTGACAAAATCTCTCAGCATTTGCTTGTCTGTAAAGCATTTTATTTCTCCTTCACTTATGAAACTTAGTTTGGCTGGATATGAAATTCGGGGTTGAAAATTCTTTTCTTTAAGAATGTTGAATATTGGCCCCCACTCTCTTCTGGCTTGTAGAGTTTCTGCCGAGAGATCCGCTGTTAGTCTGATGGGCTTCCCTTTGTGGGTAACCCGACCTTTCTCTCTGGCTGCCCTTAACATTTTTTCCTTCATTTCAACCTTGGTGAATCTGAAAATTATGTGTCTTGGAGTTGCTCTTCTCAAGGAGTATCTTTGTGGTGTTCTCTGTATTTCCTGAATCTGAATGTTGGCCTGCCTTGCTAGATTGGGGAAGTTCTCCTGCATAATATCCTGCAGAGTGTTTTCCAACTTGGTTCCATTCTCCCCGTCACTTTCAGGTACACCAATCAGATGCAGATTTGGTCTTTTCACATAGTCCCATATTTCTTGGAGGCTTTGTTCGTTTCTTTTTATTCTTTTTTCTCTAAACTTCCCTTCTAGCTTCATTTCATTCATTTCATCTTCCATCACTGATACCCTTTTTTCCAGTTGATCGCATCGGCTCCTGAGGCTTCTGCATTCTTCACGTAGTTCTCGAGCCTTGGCTTTCAGCTCCATCAGCTCCTTTAAGCACTTCTCTGTATTGGTTACTCTAGTTATATATTCGTCTAAATTTTTTTCAAACTTTTCAACTTCTTTGCCTTTGGTTTGAATTTCCTCCTGTAGCTCGGAGTAGTTTGATCGTCTGAAGCCTTCTTCTCTGAACTCATCAAAGTCATTCTCCGTCCAGCTTTGTTCCGTTACTGGTGAGGAAATGCATTCCTTTGGAGGAGGAGAGGTGCTCTGCTTTTTAGAGTTTCCAGTTTTTCTGCTCTGTTTTTTCCCCATCTTTGTGGTTTTATCTACTTTTGGTCTTTGATGATGGTGATGTACAAATGGGTTTTTGGTGTGGATGTCCTTTCTGTTTGTTAGTTGGTCTCGATCTCTTAACTACGTGATCCACCCACCTTGGCCTCCCAAAGTGCTGGGATTATAAGCTTGAGCCACGGCACCTGGCCCAATTTTTAGAAATTTTAAGCTGCCACTGTTTAATTTGTTATTAACCCAAAGGTAATTATTATTCAATAACAACTTTATATACTTTCAAACTGCCTAAATCGTGTGACCTTGATATAAGTAAATCAGAAAGTTATAAATATAGGCTCAAAAGAAATAACTGATAAAATGACAATCAGAAGAAATTTGCTTTTATAAAGATCTCCTTTGATACATCAATAATTATTAACACCCTGGCTACTAACTTTATTTCTATAATTTCCATTGCTGAATACCTATTTTATCTGAAAATAAGTATTTTATTTATAATGCTGGATTCATTTCAACTAAATGAATTTAATAATTTATTCAGATTGTAAATAAATATTCTAGGAAATTATCTTTTTACTTGTTTAATATAGAACCAGCTCTTATTTACATTTTCGAGTATTTCTATGGAGCATCTAAAAAATAGAAACTTTCAGTCAAAAATAATTTTACTGTTAGCATGAATAACATCAATAGCTTGCCTTCTGTAATGGATTCCCATTATATTTTTTTCTTATATTTAGTATATTTTTTAAAGTGAAACAGTCTTCAACAAAACATTTTTTATTTGAATATGGTGGTAGAGGACCACAATCAACATTTTTTATAAAACTGAATTTTCTTTAATGTCCTGCTTCAGCATTCATACAGGTCTTATGTGTGAATATCCTGCTTTTATAATCTGTTGATCATACATTAAGTGGACATATGAGATTTTTATACATACAAAGGCATAAATGAACATTGTGTTTCAGGGTTTTTTTTTAAGGAAAACAAACCATAATTAATATATGGAAAGAAATCTGAGTTAGGTGACCTTCTATTTTAAGATTCTGTACTATAAGAATTCTTTCTATTCATTCAGTAAACATTCATTAAATAAACACTTATTGACACCTAAGTGCCAGATACCACACTAGGTAGTATCTAGTAATTTCCAATACTGTGGTGTCATGACACATTGCTCCTTGATTTTACACCTTTCCCCTTTACCAAAAGACTTAAAAAAAAAAGTTTTTGAGATAATTTTTGGTATTTACTGACATTTTAAAGAAAACTTGGTACATTGTAAAATAAGAGCTGACAATTACTCTTTTATAGCATGCCTCCATGAAGGTAACTATTGACAACAGACCTAGATGAAATTCTAGCACTTTGCTAGAATTCAGATTCTAGAAAAATGATAACTTAAAAGGAAACCAGTAATAGATAATACATGCCAATTTTTTTTAAAAATTATAAATGTATAACATAAGTTTAAGTGAAAACCAATTTATAAAATCAGGCTGAGATTTTTTTTAAGTGAATCAAAACTAACAAAAGGCAACTAAAATTACAGCTGGTGATAGAAAAAAGTGACAATAACTGATGTGAGGGCTAACAAACAATGAGATAAGTATTATGGAAAGCTAAATATAAAAGTGAAAGATACTAAAGGTGAATATAGTGAAGCATATAAAAGAGAACATTCAATCAGTAAATGATCTATAGCAGCAGTCCCCAACCATTTTAGCACCAGGGACCGTGGAAGACAATTTTTCTATGGACCAGGGCCGGGGGGCAGATGTGGGTGATGGTTTTGGGATGAAACTGTTCTACCTGAGATCATCAGGGGTTAGATTCTCATAACAAGAGTGCAACCTAGATCCCTCGTATGCGATAAGTTTCACACTCATATGAGAATATAATGCTGCTGCTGATCTAACAGGAGGCAGAGCTCAGATGGTAATGCTCGCTTGCCAGTGGCTCACCTGCTGGTGTGCGCCCTGGTTCCTACCGGTCTGCAGCCTGGGGGTTGGGGACCCCTGGTGTATAGGTTTCCTCTACACAGACTATGAATGTAAGTACTAGCTTTAGAATCTAGCCCCAACGTATAGACACTTATCACATATCTTTTTAGAATTTTGTACCCATCTCTAAATTATGCTAGAAACTATTCTTCAAGGCAAAATGCTTTGAATGTCCACACTTCTGCATTTATTAGCTATTATATCTGCCCAAAATGAGGTCTCTGATTTGGTATAAATGAACAGCAATCTGAAAATATTATATTTTTATATCTACAAGAATATCACTTACCGTCCATATGTTCCTCCCTTTTCTTTAGCTCCTTGTATTTCTGGTTCATTTCACCTATGAGAGATATAAAATACAACATTAATTTCAAAAATTCCACATACAGGGCTCTAAATTAAAAATCTCTCTTTGGTTCTCTCTATGCCATTAGTCATTGACTATTCAATGTGTTCCATTAGGTGAAATTCTTTTACAATGACTTATAGAGACTTTTAAAGTAGACATATGTGTGTACCTTGAATATGTGGAACAAACAATATGATTGGAAAGGACTTAAAGGCTTGCCATTCCCAACCTGGGGCTATTCAACCTATACATGAACACTATGGGTGCTGAGAAACATAAGTTCCCAAGAAAGTCCATTCCATCTTTGAAAGATCACCAGTAAGACAGCAGAGTAACCTCACTCACAGAGTTTATACTCTAAAGATTTAACAATTAATTAAAATTAAAAGGTACTAAGTGCTATCATAGGAAAAATAAAAGATGCTATAGGAGCACACAGCAAGGACAACTAATCTAGGTCAGGGTTACAGAGAAAGTTTCCCTAAACAAGTAATATTTAAGTTGTATTATAAAGAATAGTAAGAGTTACCTGGTCAAAATACAGAAACTGCAAATGTCAAAGCATTACCAGTAAAAAGTTTCAAAGTGAGGATGAATATGGTAGCATAAAGAACTGAGGGAGTGGTATGGCCAAGGCAGAGAATGAAGTGAAAAAGTAGCACAAAGATGAGGCAGCTTACGAAGCACCTTATAAGATCCATGTTAAAGAGTCTGGACTTTCTCCTAAGGACTATTACTAAAGAATTTTAACCAGGGAGATGAAATAATCTGTTTGCAATTTTGAAAAATATTTCCGGTCTGGAGAAGAAAAGAGAAGATTGGAGGCAGTAAAACCAGTTAGAAAGTTGTCAGGATAATCTGGGTGAAAGATGAAAGCTGCCTTGAGTAGAGTGGTGGTAATTACGATGGAAAATAGTGAATTATTATCTGTGACATTTAAAAGCCAGAGTGATTGGTTTGGTGAGGGTTAAACAGGGAGGAATCAAGTATGATTCCCAGGCTTCTGGCTTGGGCATCTGAGAAGATGGTAGTACGACTAACCTAAATGGGGAAAAAGTTGAGAAAGAGTTGCTTACAGCAGTTTTGGATATGTTGAGTTTAACAAACATGAAAAGCATGTCTAAAGAGACAAAAATCCAAGGCCTAGAAAAATGAATGAATTCTGCCATTTTAGCCTCACAGAGGGACCCATTAGTAGGAGTGGATCATGATTATTTTATGACAATAGGATTTCACTGTAACAAAAACTGAGCTTTGAAGGAACATGGCAGCTGCCTTCTGTAGAGAAAGCAGACAGAGACATGAACCTCCATCTGTGCATATACTTGCTTGGTGTTAAGTGAATCATGACAACACAAGGGTGATGGCAAAGTCAGAGACGTGGATTAGCAAACAGCTTTTCTACCTTCTGGTCTGAAGAGTTTTCTGAAATTCATTGATGACAACCCTGATACTGAGAAAATCTTATGTTAAGGCTTCCAAAATATTACTGGTAGTAAAAAGCTGCAAGTGAAAGCTAATGTTTAAGGACAGTAAATACCTAATGGTCACAAATTCCTAGCCAGGCTACACCCAGCACCAATAGGAAACCCTGGATCCACTCAGATACGGCTCTAGATGGATTAGCAACTTTACTCAACTACTACTCAGTTCAAATGATCAACCATGGTCTCAAAATACACTAATGCACCCTGATTAACTGTGAAGAGGAGGCCAGAGGTAATCTGTTATTAATTAAACACACTTTGTCTGTATATGTGTGTGTGTGTATATACATACACACGTTTGTAAAATATACTACAGACATGTTTTTGAGTGGGAAACAGAAAGAGTTGGAGTTTGCAGCACACATGATCTGGGATACCCTTATAGGAGGAAGATGTGCATATAAATATCATTGCACATGTGAAGTGGCAGAAAAGCTACTATCTCCTGAACCTGCAATGGCCCACGTTTCCAAGAAAGTCCTAGTTTCTTGTTCTGGCTATTTAAGTTCCACTCTTGGGAGACTGGTCAGGCATTAAGGGATTAGGAGGGAGGCGTGGATCCTAGACTTTACAAGGATTTAACTATCATCTTATCTTTTTTCTTTTAATCTTAAGAGAATTCCTACACATGATGTTTCCAGTTTCTCATCTTGCTTTTAAACCCCAAGACACTGCAATGAGGCTTTTCCTCCTCCTATTCCAATGAAATTGTTCTCAGTGAGATTATACAACTGCTTAATGATCAAATTCAAAGGGTAGTCAGTTATCTTACTTTGTAATATTTGACACTATTGATACAACCTTTCAATTTTCTTTGTTTTCCTTTATGTTTTATTTTTGCTTTTTGGGGGAATGGGAGGGCTTCTCTGGCTTTTCTTACTCTCAGATCATTATTTTTCTGTCTTCTCTTCATGGGTCTGCTTCCTTCTTCATTTATATTCTAGAGTTCTGTTCTTAATGAACTTCTAACGCTATATCCACGGCAATTTCATACATTCTTGTGGTTTAAGAACTCTCAAATTTAATATATTCTCTGAGTTTTAGATTCTTTAATCTAAATGCTTACTATATATATTCATTTGGAAGCCCTTTCAGGACATCCTAACTCAGTATATTCATAATTAAACTCATAGTCTTCCCCCTCTTTATTCCTTATTACATTTGGCTGTCCTCACCATCCATTCATCATTCAAGACAGAAACCTGAGAGGAGACTCCTCCCTCCTTCTCTCCTCAAAGTCATCCTCCTAGTTGCCAACAGATTGAGCTGGAAGATATAACTGGTTAACATTTACAGGTGCACAGCTGGCCAGCTGGATTAGATGGGACAGAGTTCCCACACATCTCAGCAGATTCCCAAGCTTCATAAAACTTCCTCCAATATCACTATTGCTAAGAAGGAGAGTGGTCAGAGCATTAGTGAACTTCTCTACTTGGTGATTTCTCAGTGGAGGATTAGTATCTGAGTTGCCCATAAAGGCACTGTAAATGTAGGCAGTCCTAAGGTAAGGTAAAACATAATGGTTTTTAGCAAATATATCCTTAGATTCAATATCACAGGACAGGACAAGATTGTAGATAGATGGAAGCAAATCAGTGTATCACAATGGAGGTACAAGCAGGTAAGCAGAAGGGTCTAATGTAGTAGAATCAACAATGAGGAGACCAAGGGAGAGGGAAAGGGACACAACGGTAAAAGGAAGGCAATTTTGGAGATATCCTTTAATTCTGAGCATTTGATGTGAGCATAGTTCTATACTCATTTATTTATTTCAGATAAATTTACTGATTATCTACTACGTGCCAGATACTGTAACAAGTGTTGGGATATCAAACTGAGTAAGACAGTTTCCACCCTATTCTCAAAGGGCTTACACTCCATTAGGTGTACAAAAACAAAAATTTATAATGCAACATAAGTGCTCTAACAGGTATGTATGAAGTGCTGTGGTAACCAGATGCGTGAAAAGACTTCAGGAGGATTTTACACAGGAATTATACCAGCAAGGTACTTTATCAGGTTAACATGGGGATTAAAGAAAAAAGTAAAATATTTTCCTTTGAAGAATTTATACTCTAATAAGACAAGTATACAAAAATGTACACTATAAATTCAGGCTTTTTCATCCCTCAAGTAGGAAAGAAGAAATGCGTATGGGCTGTTAACAAAAGACTGGAGATACTGTAGAAAGGACACCATTGCTTTTTAAATAGTCTCTCCTATAGCCAGCAGTGGAGTAAGGGGGATACGCTCTTCTTGCACTGCCAATAGTCTGAGCACCACCAAAACTACCTCTGTCCTCACTGCAAGGAAGTTCACCCCACACTTTTACTTCTCTGGCATCAAATGATGTTCTCCTGACTCAGGCTTTATAGGCTTTTATACTCTGAGAAGTAGTTCTGCCCCTAAGAAGGTCTGATTACCATTTTCCAAATAGGTGGCTATCCCAATCTTCTCTCCTGATCAATACACGACAAGACATGTACTAGTAACTCTCCTGGCCTCAAGGCCCCCAACTCAGCAAAGCCTACTGATTTTGGAGTTGAAAGGTCAACAGAAAACAAAATCAGGGAGATGGGGCAAAAAACAACTCCACAGGACTTTTGCACAGCCAGATTGTTTCTTAGCACTTGGAATACTTCTGAAGCACGCAAAGTCTCCCAGTACCTTTCCTTCTTTTTTTTTTTTTTCTTTTGAGACAGAGTCTCACTCTGTCGCCCAGGCTGGAGTGCAATGGTGCAATCTCAGCCGCAACCTCCGCCTCCCAGGTTCAAGCAATTCTCCCACCTCAGCCTCCCAGCTGGCTGGGGCTACGGGCACGCGCCACCACGCCCAGCTAATTTTTGTTTTTAGCAGAGACAGGGTTTCACCATGTTGGCCAGGATGGTCTCGAACTTCTGACCTCAAGTGATCCACCCACCTCAGCCTCCCAGAGTGTTGGGATTACAGGCGTGAGCCACTGCACCTGGCCTCAGTATCTTCTATGTGGCACGGTTTCTATCCCTATTACCATTCTGGTCACTCTACTATGAATAAGCTCTAGTTTTTCTCTAACCCTTTTAACATTTTATGCCAAGAAACTTAAGATTCCAAGAAGACCGTCACTCTCCATAGTCTACACAACCATTTTTTTGTTATGCAATCTAGGATTTCAGCTGTTTTCAAGGCTGTATCACATTAATTCATATTGAGTTATCTAAACCCCTTCTAACATTTTCACGTATTTTAGTGAGCCAGAACACTTTCTCCTCCCTGACTCCTATTTCAATTTCAATTAGTTGTGGGGGCCGATAAAATTCCATCTTTTTGCATTCAGTCTATCTCTCCCATCTACTTTTCACATACCATTATTACAGTAAGCAGCAAATTAGTATATAAAATACAGTCATTCCTTGGTATCTGATGGGGACTGGTTTCAGTACCACCATCCCCTCTGTGGATACCAAAACCTGGGGATGTTCAAGTCTTTTACATAAAATGGCACAGTATTTGCATATAACCTACATATACCCTCCTGCTATATACTTTAAATCATCCCTACATTACTTATGATACCTAATATATTGTAAATGGTTGTTACGCTGTGTTGTTTAGGGAATAATGACAAGGAAAAAAAGTCTGTACATGTTCAGTACAGATGCAACCACTGTAGGGCAAACTACACAGTATACATCAGCAACAATGTAACATTTTTTGTTTTATTTTTATTTTAAAAATAGAAATGGGGTCTTACTATATTGTCCAGGCTGATTTCGAACTCCTGACCTCAAGCAATCCTCCTGCCTCAGCCTCCCACAGTGTTGGAATTACAGGCATGAGCCACCATGCCCAGCCACATTTTCTATCAACACTTGCAGATGACTTTCATTTAATGACCTGAAAGAATATATTAACACGCATCAAAACTCTGGCTCTTCTGGCTGAGCACAGTGGCTCACACCTGTGATCCCAATACTTTGGGAGGCCAAGATAGGAGGACTGCTTGAGGCTGGGAGTTCGAGACGAGCCTGGGCAAAACAGTGAAGCCTGTCTTTACAAAAAATTTAAAAATTAAAAAAAAAAAGCACAAACTCTAGCTTTTCTCTCTTGATAACCCTCATTTGACGATGATGACGATTATAATTTCTATTTGGTGCCCACGGTGCCCATATGGTGAGGTGGTGAGATGCACAGCACTGTAGGTAAGTGGTGAGACACGAGGCTAACTTGAACCTTCTAATAGGACATCGGAAAGATCATTTATGCTGGAAGAACCTTCAAGCGTTTAAAGTCAAGGCTTCATAATACAGACGGCTTTAGTTGGGAACATTGTTCTAGGAAGCTGTTTCTCCTTTTTCCTTGAAGCATTAAACAACTCTTGCAGTGGTTGTAGGCATGTTGCTATTCCTCAGGTGACACGGAGGCGTTGTGCCACTGAAGGATCATACCCTTTAACACTTGCACCTGTTGAAAAACTGCTGCAAATTTTTCAAGTGTCCAAATTCATGACTCTGTTTCCGCTAAATCTGTATCACTGTCATCATCTCCTGTAGAGAACTTCAGCAGAACCTTGAGTTCCTTGTTGGTAAGGGTTTCTCTATGCTCTTCTATGTGTTCCTTGAAGTCACCCTTGATCACGTAAGAGAAGCATTCCCCATCAACTTCCTTTGCAACATTCAAGATATTCCTAGGCCGGGTGCGGTGGGCTCATGCCTGTAATCCCAGCACTTTGGGAGGCCGAGACAGGCAGACCACGAGGTCAGGAGTTCGAGACCAGCCTGGCCAAGAGACCAGCCTGGGGAATATGGTGAAACCCATCTCTACTAAAAATACAAAAATTAGCCGGGCGTGGTGGCATGTACCTGTAATTCCAGCTACTCAGGAGGCTGAGGCAGGAGAATTGCTTGAACCCAGGAGGTGGAGGTTGCAGTGAGCTAAGATCGTGCCATTGCACTCCAGCCTGGGTAACAGAGTGAGACTCCAACTCAAAAAAAACAAAAACAAAAACAAAAACAAAACCATATTCCTGACTTCTGCACCAATAATGGGGAAGCTCCTGAAATCACTGACTACCTCATTCCATAATGGCTTCCAACATGCACTGACTGTCTTGGGCTTTGGGGCATCTGCAGCCTCTGTAAAAAGCACAACTACATTTGCAATTGTGAAACTCTTCCATAAATCCATGACACTGTAGTCAAGGTTAGCATCAAGGACAGCACAAATCCTCCTGAAGGTGAGGTGGGTATAAGTCATTTAATGCACTTGCTGATGCCTCGATCAAATGGCTAAAACAGTGAAGTAGCACTTGCCTTAGGCAAGAACATCACTGCAACATTGTCATTAGTGAAGTAGAGAGATCAGGGATGGCTGTGAGTAATGTCAATTATGAGGATGACCTTGAATGGCACCCTGTTCTCTTCCAGGTGTTTCTTCATTTTAGGAATAAAAGTGAATTCCACGAACGAGATGGCCATCACTCAAGCCTTCCTATTGTGTTGACAGAACACAGGTAGGCAATTTTTGATTTTGTTCTTAAGGACCCAGGGACTGTTTGCTTGGTACACAAGACCTGGCTTGACCATGTGACCTGCTATGTTGCCACATCGCACCAGAGTAAAATGATCTTTCCAGGCTTTGAACCCCAGAGCCTGCTTGACACTCTCATGGATGTAGGTATTAAGCCTCTTCTTCCAGAACAAGTCTCTTTCAACACAACTGAAGACTTGCTATGAAAGGTATCCTTTGTCTTCTGAATTTCTTGAGCTCTTTTGGGAATGCTGATACTGCCTGGCCATCAGCTAATGCTGATTCTCCTGTGATCTTTAAGTTCGTGAGGCTGTAGTACTTTCCACAGCTAGCTAGTCATCCCTTCCTTCCTCTCACTCTCTTCAACTTCCTCACAGGAATGCTCACAAAGGCTAAATGCTTTTTCATACATAATTTTGCCATCAACAGGGACATGCTTTTGTGATATTTTGTCTCCTCATACATTTGATGTTTTCTTAGTCTCTGCAAGCTTTTTTTTTTTCTTTTTTTTTTTTTTCAGATGGGGTTTCACTCTTGTTGCCCAGGCTGGAGTGCAATGGCGCGATCTTGGCTCACTGCAACCTCCACCTCCCAGGTTCAATCAATTCTCCTGTCTCAGCCTCCCTAGTAGCTGAGATTACAGGCGCCCACCACCACTCCCGGCTAAATTTTTGTATTTTTTAGTAGAGACGGGGTTTCACCATTTTAGCCAGGCTGGTCCTGAATCCTGACCTCAGGTAATCCACCTGCCTCAGCCTCCCAAAGTGCTGGGATTACAGGCGTGAGCCACCGTGCCCGGCCAGTCTCTGCAAGCATTTTATCATGAATCACAGCAACAATTTTTTTTGCCATTGTAGGGGCAGCACTAACACTTCCACAAATGTCAGCTTCCTTCTGTTTTATTGTGCCACTTTGGTAAATCACATGCCACTTTTCAAAAGATCTAGGGTTTTTATTTTCTTGTTGAGAGACAGCACTTTACGCTCTCTCTTAGTCTGTAAGGGATTTCTTTCACCATGTAATTGATTTTTAGGAGTCTTTTTTTTTCACAGAAGAAAAGAGTGAACACAAGTAGCCAATGAATAAAATGCCAGATGAACACTGCTCAAACAGTGGGTGCTAGAGAGAGACTGAAGATCTGTGAAACAATGGGAGGCTATAGCAGGGTATTCTTCAGTTCAAATGGATTCGGCGTAGTGCTTAGCACATGGCAGGTTCAGACTTGCTTTTTGAAACTTCCTGTATTTTTTCAATTGTTTTCCATCCATAGTTGGTAGGATCTGCCGATGAAGAACCCGTGGGTACAGAGAATTGACTATATTACAAAATTGCTATGGTAAAAAGAGTACATATAAGCTTAATGTTTTAAACCAATTTTGGCATTAGGTTTCACCTAATTTTCTAAATACACATTCTCTGGGAAATACAGTTGACCCTTGAACAACAGAGGTTTGAACTGGGTGGGTCTACTTACATGCAGATTTTCTTCTGCCTTTGCCACCCCTGAGATAGCAAGACCAAACTCTTCCTCCTCTTCCTCAGTCTACTCAATATGAAGACAATGCGGATGAAGACCTTTATAATGACCTACTTCCATTTTATGAGTAAGTGGAAAATAATAAAAATCTTTATAATTATCTTAATAACATTTTCTTTTCTCTAGCTTACTTTATTGTAAGAATACAGTATATAATACATACAAAATATGTGTTAACTGTTTATGTTATTGGTAAGGCTTCCAGCCAACAGTAGACTATCAATAATTTTTTATGGAGTCAAAAGTTATACACGGATTTCTGACTGCATGGCACACTCAGTGCCCCTAATCCCAATGCTGTCTTGAAGGGTCAACTATATCTTAAATTTTAAATTACAGGTATGCAAACAAGGTCAGATACTTCTATTTCTAAAGACAGGAGGCACTTTAAAAACTGTAATTATAATTTTTACATATTGTATAAATCGTATAATTTTTATTATCTAATTTATGTAAAACAAAAGGACTATGTAGAAGTTTGTTCCAACAGAGTACTGTATATAAAATCATACAGTATAATTGGTAGTACGCAGCATATACTAAACATATGGTCCTTAATCATTTTCGAAAGTAGTGGTTATCAAACTTTAACATGAATCAGAATCACCAGGAGGACTTACTGAAACAAATTGCTGAGCCCTCTCCTTAGGGTTTCAAATTCAATAGGTCTGGGGTAGAGCCCAAGAATTTGCATTTCTAACAAGTTTCAGGTGGTGGCAATGATCCTGGTGTAGACGTAATACCACCATTTTAATGAAAGATTCAACGTATAGTTTAAACAATTTCTAGATTGAACAATAATAATTCATTCTTCTTCAGCAGATATATGTTGGAAAACCACAGAATAGCAATGGATAGATGCCATTTGAAATCTCAGATACCAGAAGATAAACCACTTTGAAATTAAATAGGTTATTTTGTACATCCTGAAGGAAATACTGATGGGAAAATACTTTCTAATGTATGCTTTGGGAAAATAACTGCAGTAAAGTTATTCAATTTTGCTTTTATAAAGTAACAGCATTAACAATAAGTCACTAATTAATATTTATGAGCATATTTTAAATTGACTGCTATTATGAATGTGTTTTGTGTTTATATATGTTTACCATTTATGTTATTGGTAAGGCTTCCAGCCAACATTAGACTATTAATAATTAAGTTTTTAAATTATCTAATCTAATTCTCACAATAATCCTAAGAGGTAGATACTATAATTACCTCCATTTTAAAGAAAAAAAACTAAGATAAAGTAAGATTAAATAGCATAAATAGCATGTCTAAGATCAAAAAGCACAGCCTGGATTTGAATCCAGGCATTCTAGTAACAGGACATGTGCTTAAAATAGAATGATTCTGGCCGGGCGTGGTGGCTCACGCCTGTAATCCCAACACTTTGGGAGGCCAAGACAGGCAGATCACCTGAGGTCAGGAGTTTGAAACCAGGCTGACCAACATGGAGAAACCCCGTCTCTACTAAAAATACAAGAAATTAGCCGGGTATGGTGGCGCATGCCTGTAATCCCAGCTACTTGGGAGGCTGAGGTAGGAGAATTGTTTGAACCTGAGAGGCGGAGGTTGCGGTGAGTCAAGATCGCACCATTTTACTCCAGCCTGGGCCACAAGAGCAAAACTCCGTCTCAAAATAAATAAATAAATAAACAAATAAATAATTATAAAAGTATTCTGTCTTTAACATTTTTTATTTTACCCTCCATAATTAAAAAAACAATGGTCCTAACCTAGGCTTTAGAATTCTGGGTATGAAAAAGTATACTATAGACAAACCAAAGTATTATATTTTGTTATTTTACTACTTTGAATGACACATATAAATTATGCAGAAAGTTACAATGAATTCATTCAGAATTTAAGACAGTAATTCAATATTCCTATAGCACTTCGCATATATTTCTATTATGACATATTTACCACATTGTAGCAACTAGTTATTTATATGTATTATGGTATATTAATAATCATATATTTGGTTTTACAATCAACTCCACATTTGGGAAAGTACTTGAATCTGGAAAGTAATCATTTTTGGTGAGTAATAATGCCCAATAATCCCCCCTGGAGAGACGTATGACAGTGACTGTACAACATTTGTTAACTCTATTTGTCAATCCTACTGTGTATATATTAATCGATGCTCAGAAAATTAGCCCCATCTTGTGGATCACAGTAGTACTACAAATTCAGGCCTAACAGTTAAAACTTCGGAACTGTCAGTGATGTGTACATTATCTTGACTGACAAAAACTAAAAAACTTATGGCTAGCATTGGTGAGGAACCACCTTCACATACTGCTTTTGGTTGTATAACATAATACAACCTTTTCTGGGAAGAAATTTGCAAACCAGTTGTAAATATAAATAATATTCCATTCAAAATTTCACTTATAGAAATTTATTCTGTAGAAATAAACAGACAAGTTAATAAACATGAATGTACTAGTGCATCACTGTTCTTGGGAGTAAAAAATTAGAAACAGCCTAAATATCAATGTGGATACAATGAATCCTATGTAACAACAATCATGGGGGGTAGCTAATGGTTGTCAGAAGCGCCTTAATATGTACCAGGCACCATTTTTTTTTTTTTTTTTTTTTTGAGACAGGGTCTCACTTTGTTATCCAGGCTGGAGTGCAGTGGCATGATTTTGGTTGGAGTGATTTTGGCTCACTGCAGCCTTGACCTCCCAGATTCAAGTAATCCTCCTACCTTAGCAAAGAGCTGGGACTACAAGTAGCTGGGACTATAAGCCAAACACACATTACCATGCCTGGCTAATTTTTGTATTTTTTTGTAGAGACAGGTTTTCGCCCTGTTGCCCAGGCTGGTCTCAAACTTCTGATCTCAAGCAATCCACCCCCCTCAGTCTCCCAAAGTGCTAGGATTACAGGCATGAGCCACCATACCTCGACCGGGCACCATTCTTAAGTCTGACTTTAGAGCCCTAACATTGACCACTATGCTATACCATTTCTCAGAATGAAGTATACATCCTCATAGGGAAGAATGTATATTATACAGTTAAATGAAAAGACTCAAGCTCAGAAGAATTGTGTATTAGTATTAGTCTATTTAAAAATATGTTTATAAATGTATTAAAAGTCTAAAAGCCTAAACATTAAACTGTAAACCATGATTACCTCTGAAGACTTGGATGAGGAGAAAGGAGATGACATTTTACTTTATATACTTTTCTACTGCTTGCATTTTTCATGTTAAATACATGTCAGATTCATATTTAAAATTACAATTTTAAAAAATTAGTTAATCTGAATCTTTAAAATAATTTTAAGTAGTTTAAAGACTTTTTTTTTCTTTTTTTTTTTCTTGAGACGGAGTCTTGCTCTGTCGCCCAGGCTGGAGTGCAGTGGCGCGATCTCGGCTCACTGTAACCTCTGCCTCCTGAGTTCAAGCGATTCTCCTACTTCAGCCTCCTGAGTAGCTGGGATTACAGGTACACACCACCATGCCTAGCTAATTTTTGTATTTTTAATAGAGATGGGGTTTCACCATGTTGGTCAGGCTGGTCTCGAACTCCTGACCTCGTGATCCGCCTGCCTCAGCCTCCCAAAGTGCTGGGATTACAGGCGTGAACCACTGCGCCCAGCCAGGACACTTTTTTTTTAAGCTGAAAAGGATGACCTCCTATAAGCTGAGGCTAATTGCCCAGTTAATGAAAGCATGAGGATGGTCCTTTAAGGCAAAACACACAAAAAAAATCTTTTTAAAAATCAGTAAAATGATGTACCTTCAGGGTGCTTAAAGTCTCAGAAATTCTAGGTAAGTAAGGCTTATAATTGTCATTTCTTGGTATGAATGGCACGTTGAACATGCACATTTAATTTTGATCCTCTCGCAAACCCCACTAAAACTAGAGCAAAATGAATTTTTAAAGGTATAAACCCCCAGCATATAGAAATAGGAAACAACAGCAATAAAATTTTGGAAGCTGAAAGGAGATGGACAACTGATAACTGACTTAGCAGACTTGAGAAAGTTTAAATCTAAGCCAGCATTGGGTAAAGCTGAGAACTACCCTGATTTCAAAAGGCTCAGTATTTTTGCAGAGAAAACTGATCTCTTTTTTTGTGATTTGTGTAAGGCTTTGAGATGTCTTATAATAGTAATGCTGTTCTTTATAGAATTTATTCAATGTAAGGGAATACACTAGTAAAGAGTAAAACACCAGGCACAGTGGCTCACACCTGTAATCCCGACACTTTGGAGGCCAAGGCAGAAGGACTGCTAGAGCCAAGCACGTTGAGATCAGCCTGGGCAACAGAGCAAAACCCTGTCTCTACAAAAAAAGTTTTTAACAATTACCTGGGCATGGTGGTGTGCACCTGTAGTCCTAGCTACTCAGGAGTTTATTTTACTTTTATTTTATTTTATTTTATTTTATTTTATTTAGCTAAGGCAAGAGATCACTTGAGCCCAGGGGTTTGAGGCTGCAGTGAGCTATGATGTCACACCACTGTACTCCAGCCTGGGTGACAGAAAGACCCTATCTGATTAAAAAAAAAAAAAAATGAGTAAAGTTAAGGGCCTGATTTCAGCTAAGTGGTCGAAGAAACTATTTACTCTGAAGGACTTCAATGTAAGATATAAACTCTCAAGTATTAATTTGTAGTAAGAATAAAAGAATTTCTTTTTTTTTTTTGAGACGGAGTCTCGCTCTGTCACCGAGGCTGGATGGCAGAGGTGCAATCTCGGCTCACTGCAAGCTCCGCCTCCCGGGTTCACACCATTCTCCTGCCTCAGCCTCCTGAGTAGCTGGGACTACAGGTGCCCACCACCAGGCCCGGCTAATTTTTTGTATTTTTAGTAGAGACAGGGTTTCACCGTGGTCTCGATCTCCTGACCTCGTGATCCACCCGCCTCGGCCTCCCAAAGTGCTGGGATTACAGGCGTGAGCCACCGCACCCGGCCTAAAAGAATTTCTTAACAGATTCCTTAACAAAAACAAGCTGGGCACAGTAACATGGACCTGTAGTCCCGGCTACTTGGAAGGCTGAGGCAGTAGGACTGCTTGAGCCCAGGAGTTCAAGGCCACAGTGAGCTATGATCATGCCTGTAAATAGTCATTGCACTCTAGCCTGGCCAACACAGCAAGATTCATCTCTATTTAAAAAAAAAAAAAAAAAAAGTCACTTGGCTATATGTTAGAAGTAAGCCTTGAGGATAAAAACATCCTTATTAAAAATAGTATCCCATGTTGAGTGAAAATATAAGCTGCTATTGTCCACTTGGTGTGTTCTGCTTTACTCAGAAGAACAATACTTTTTCTATTACTTTCCCTTGCTTATACAGCGCCAATATTTTAAAAAGCAATAATTAAGCAAATATGCAATTGCTGGCACTTCAACTAAGAAAGGAGAAATCAGGATGGGTTCAGGCTTTTTGGAAAGTAGCATGACATCTGCCAATAATACTCCGCTTTACTAATGATGTAGAGCTTGTAGCCAAATTCTGACCATATAACTTTCATTAGAGCTATTTCTCATTGTTTCTAGTTAGCATGCACTTACACAAATTCCTTCCCTGCTAAAATATAGAACAGTGTACCCTTTTTTTTTTCCCGAGATGGAGTCTTGCTCTGTCACCCAGGCTGGAGTGCAGTGGTGTGATCTTGGCTCACTGCAACCTCTGCCTCCTGGGTTCAAGCGATTCTCCTGCCTCAGCCTCCCAAGTAGCTGAGATTACAGGCATGTGCCACTACTAAAAATTTAAAACTTAGCTGGATGTAGTGGCAGACGTTATATATTCCCAGCTACTTGGGAGGCTGAGACAGGAGGACCACTTGAACCCAAGAGTCTGAGGTTGCAGTGAGCTGTGATTGAGCCACTGCACCGCTATGAATGTTTCCTTAGCCATAACGAGAATACATGTACATGTGCACACTGTTTATACCATACCTAACTCTTAAGAATATACAATCAATTCTTGATAATCCAAGAGCATAGTAACTGGTTTGCAGTTAAACTATGATTAAAATGCTATGGGGAATCTACTTTTATCTTTCTTATTAGGGAGAAGCTTGTTAGGAAACTGATGCTCAACCTCCTCCTTTAACCATATATAACAATGTAGCCCCCACACCCGAACCCCCACCACAGTATTTCTACATAGTCAAACCCCAAGCTCCCTCAGGTGTTCTGGTGTCTGCATTAGTTCTTCAAATTCCACTCCTGGGGAAAGTTGGGGAGGATAAGGTTAATCAGTCTTTGCTGCTTCATTACTAGGCCTGGGTGGGGAATTAATTCTGTCTGGATTATTTGTGTGGTATTTGTGATTTGATTTTCATCCCCTCTAATGCTACCAGTTACTGCCATTAATAGTTGACTATATTATTATTATTTAATTAATTTATTTATTTACTGAGACCGAGTTTCACTCTTGTTGCCCAGGATGGAGTGCAGTGGCGCGATCTTGACCCACCGCAACCTCTGCCTCCGGGTTCAAGCGATTCTCCTGCCTCAGCCTTTCTGAGTAGCTGGGATTACAGGCCTGCGCCACCATGCCGGCTAATTTTTGTATTTTTAGTAGAGATGTGGTTTCTCCATGTTGGTCAGGCTGGTCTCGAACTCCCGACCTCAGATGATCTGCCCGCCTCAGCTTCCCAAAATGCTGGGATTACAGGCATGAGCCACCGCACCCGGCCGACTATATTGTTTACGGTAAACTATTGACTATTACTAGGAAGGAAGTATAACTTAGGAGAAAGTATAACTTAGGAATCTATAACAACTTTAAACATTTTACTTCTGTTTTTGTAAAAAAAAAAAAACTGCTTGGCAAAGCTAAATAAATTTTATGCAATCATTTTAACTCATAAGTGGTCAGTTTAAATCATTGCTTTAATATTACTCATATAGTATATATTTTAGTAAAGTTAGTAATATCACAGAGAATTAAATAATAAATCCCAAGTAGTTAAACAGTCTCTGAGACACCAGTTAACACTATATTAATACTGCTAAACATCTGTTAATCTACATTATAAAAATACCAGAAGCATTACCTTGGTGTTCCTCTAAATCCATGTCAAGTTGTCTAATTTCTTCAGCAAACTGATTTATCTTTTCTTTTGTATCTGTTAACCTGTTGAAAATATTTTTAATGAATTTATGAAGGAAATGTAGACATTCAATAAAAACAATTGATGGGGAGGTTAGATATCTTTTCCAAGTTGCATAAACAATATCTAAAAATAATATGTCTTATTCTAAGGACAATACTATAACTGACGATGACATTAGGATATTTTTTCCAAGTTGCATAAATATCGAAAAATAGCATATCCTATTATGAGGACAATACTATAAATCTAGAGAGGAAGAATCTTGTCTAGATCTTTTCTTTTTCTTTGAGACGGGGTCTCGCTCTGCCACCAGGCTGGAGTGCAGTGGTGCGATCTCGGCTCACTGCAACCTCTGCCTCCTGGGATCAAGCGATTCTCCTGCCTCAGCCTCCCGAATAGCTGGGACT
Organism: Pongo abelii; assembly: GCF_028885655.2. NCBI lineage: Eukaryota > Metazoa > Chordata > Mammalia > Primates > Hominidae > Pongo > Pongo abelii. The sequence goes on from NC_071998.2 coordinate 31,006,696, forward strand.
ACAGGCATGCGCCTCCATGCCCAGCTAATTTTTGTATTTTTAGTAGAGACGGGGTTTCACCATGTTGGCCATGATGGTCTCGATCTCTTGACCTCGAGATCCACCTGCCTCAGCCTCCCAAAGTGCTGGGATTACAGGCGCGAGCCACTGCGCCCAGCCTAGATCTTTTTTACTGATTCATATTTGGAGCCCAAGTATATTCTGAGAACACTAGGTTGCCTGAGTTAAACAGCACACCCCTTCCCAACTTTCCTTTGAGTTTGATTTGCAGTATTAAGAAAATGAAAAATATTTAACAATACTTTTTGTAGGTTTCTATAAGCCAAATTAAGTTGGAAAATTAGTCTCAAAAATGAGAAAATAAGGAAAAACCTACCACTGGCAGAATATTATATGGGCTAATATTTTAACATAAAGCAGTTATACTTACTATAAAGCTACCATAACAAAAACAATGTGGTATAGGCATAGGGATAGACATATATATCAATGGACTAAAATTGTGAGTCCAGAAATAAGACCATATATCTACACCTAACTGATTTTTGACAAGGGTGCTAAGGTAATTAAGTGGGGAAAGAAGAGTATTTTCAATAAATGGTGCTGGGAAAAGTGCTTACGCAGAAGCTAAGGGACTCCTACCTCAAATCATACACAGAATTAACTTGAAATGGATCAAAGATCTGAATGTAAGAACTAAATTACCAAACTCTTAGAAGAAAACATAGACATAGTCTTCATGACCTTGGATTAGGCATCGATTTCTTAGATATGACACTAAAAGCAACAGCAACAAAAGAAAAAAAGAAAAACTGGACATAATCAAAATTGGAAACTTTTATGCTTCCAAGGATACCAAGAAAATGAAAAGATAATTCATAGAACAAGGGAAATTTTACAAATCATGTATCTGATGAGACCTCTATCTAGCATATATAAGGAAATGTTACAACTCAGTAATCTAGTTTAAAAAATTAGCAAATGAACTAAGTAAACATTTCCCCCAAAGAATATGGCCAATAAGCATATGAAAGGAACCTCAACAGCATTAGCCATCAAACAAATACAAATCAAAACCATAGTGAGACACTGCTTCATACCCATTAGGCATGGCTATAATAGAAAAAGAGATAATAACAAGTGAGGATGTGAAAAAACTGGAACCCTCACATGCTGCTCATGTGCTGCTCTTATTATATTACATAGAAATGTAAAACAGTACCAATTCTTTGAAAGTCTGATAGAATTCAGCTGTGGCTCCATCTGGTCCTGGACTTTTTGTTGGCAATTTTTTTTTTTTTTTTTTACCATTTCAATCTCACTGCTTGTTAATGGTCTGTTCAGAGTTTCTATTTCTTCCTACTTTAATCTAGGATTGTATATTTCCAGGAATCTATCCGTCTCCTCTAAGTTTTCTAGTTGTGCGTGTAAAGGTGCTCATTGTAAGCTTGAATGGTCTTTTGTATTTCTGTGGTATTGGTTGTAGTATTTTGTTTCTAATTGAGCTTATTTGGATCTTTTCTCTTCTTTTCTTGATTAATCTTGCTATTGGTCTATCAATTTTGTTTATCTTTTCAAAGAACCAGCTTTTTGCTTCATTTATCTTTCATTTTTTTGTTTCAATTTAATTTAGTTCTGCTCTGATGTTTGTTATTTCTTTTCTTTCGGTGGGTTTGGGTTTGGTTTGTGCTTGTTTCTCTAGTTCCTTGAGGTGTGACGTTAGATTGTCTATTTGTGTTCTTTCAGACTTTTTGATGTAGGCACTTAATGCTCTGAATGTTCCTCTTAGCGCTGCTTTTGCTGTATCCCAGAGGTTTTAATAGGTTGTGTCGTTATTATTGTTCAGTTCAAAGAATTTTTAAATTTCCATCTTGATTTCATTGTTGACCTAAAGATCATTCAGGAACAAATTATTTAATTTCCATGTATCTGCATGGTTTTTACGGTTCCTTTTGGAGTTGATTTCCAATTTTATTCCACTGTGGTCTGAGAATACTTGATATAATTTTGATTTTCTTAAATTTATTGAGACTTGTTTTGTGGCCTATCATATGGTCTGTCTTGCAGGATGTCCCATGTGCTGATGAACAGAATGTATATTCTGCAGTTGTTGGGTAGAATGTTCTATAAATATCTGTTGAGTCCATTTGTTCTAGAGTATAGTTTAAATCCATTGTTTCTTTGTTGACTTTCTGTCTTGATGACCCGTCTAGTGCTGTCAATGGAGTATTGAAGTCCCCCACTATTAATTGTATTGCTGTCTATCTCATTTGTTAGGTCTAGTGATAATTGTTTTTTACATTTAGGTGCTCTAGTGTTAGGTGCATGTAGATTTAGTACTGTGATATTGTCCTGTTTGATTAGTCCTTTTATCATTACATAATGTCCTTCTTTGTCTTTTTCAATTGTTGTTAAAGTCTGTTTTGTCTAATATAAGAATAGCTACTCCTACTTGCTTTTGGGACCATTTGCATGGAATATCTTTTTCCACCCTTTTACCTTAAGTTTATGTGAGACCTTATGCATTAGGTGAGTCACTTGAAGATGGGAGATACTTGGTTGGTGAATTCTTATCCATTCCGCTATTCTGTATATTTAAGTGGAGCATTTGGGCTGTTTATATTCAATATTAGTATTGAGATATGTGGTATTGTTCTATTCACTGTGCTAGTTATTGCCTGAATACCTTGGTTTTTCATTTTCATTGTGTTGTTTTATAGGCCCTGTGAGATTTATGATTTAAGGAGTTTCTACTTCGGTGTATTTTGAGGTTTTGTTTCAAGATTTAGAACTCCCTTTAACTGCTCTTGTAGTGCTGCCTTGGTAGTGGTGAATTCTCTCAGCATTTGTCTGAAAATGACTTTATCTTTGCTTCATTTACGAATCTTAGTTTCACTGGATACAAAATTCTTGGCTGGTAATTATTTTAAGGAGTCTAAAGGTAGGACTCCAATCCCTTCTAGCTTGTAGGGTTTCTGCTAAGAAATCTGCTATTGATCTGATAGGTTTTCCTTTATAGGTTACCTGATGCTTTTGCCTCATAGCTCTTAAGATTCTTTCCTCTGTCTTGACTTTAGATAATCTTATGACTATGCCTAGGTGATGATCTTTTTGTGATGCATTTCCCGGGTGTAATCTTTAACATTCTTTCTTTGCTTTCTTTCTTTTTTTTTTTTGGAGATGGAGTCTCACTCTGTCACCCAGGATGGAATGCAGTGGCATGATCTTAGCTCACTGCAACCTCCACCTCCCAGGTTCAAGTGATTTTTCTGCCTTAGCCTCCCAAGTAGCTGGGACTACAGGTGTGTGCCGCCATGCCCAGCAGATTTTTGTATTTTTAGTAGAGACAGGGTTTTACCTTATTGGCCAGGCTGGTCTTGAACTCCTGACCTCATGTTCCGCCCACCTCGGCCTCCCAAAGTGCTGGGACTACAGGTGTGAGCCACCGTGCTCAGCCATGACATTCTTATATTTGGATGTCTACATCTCTAGCAAGGCCAGGGAAGTTTTCCCTGATTATTCCCTCAAATACATTTTCCAAACTTACAGATTTGCCTTCTTCCTCAGGAACACCCATTATTCTTAGGTTTGGCCATGTAACAGAATCTCAAACTTTTTGGTGCCTTTGTGCTTTTTTTTTTTTAATTCTTTTTTGGTCTTTGTTGGATTGGGTTATTCTGAAAGCCTTGTCTTAGAGCTCTGAAGTTCTTTCTTCTGCTTGTTTGATTCTATCGTTGAAACTTTCCAATGTATTTTGCATTTCTCAAAGTGTGTCTTTCATTTCCAGAAGTTGTGACTGTGTTTTTATTTATGCTACATATTTCTCTGGAGATTTTTTTCATCCATATCCTGTATTTTAAATTTCTTTAAGTTGGTTTTCACCTTTCTCTGCTGGCTCCTTGAGTAACTTAGTAACTGATCTTCTGAATTCTTTTTCTGTCAATTCAGAGATTTCTTCTTGGTTTGGATCCACTGCTGGTACTAGTGTGATCTTCTGGAGATGTTACAGAACCTTGTCTTCTCATATTACCCGAATTGTTTTACTGGTTCCTTCTCATTTGGGTAGACTATGACAGAAGAAAGATCTGAGACTCAAGGACTGCTGTTCAGATTCGTTTGTCCCATGAGGTGATCCCTTGATGTGGTGCTCTCTCCCTTTCCCTAGAGATGGGGCTTCCTGAGAGCCAGACTGCAGTGATTGTTATTGCTGTTCTGGGTCTAGCCACCCACCAGAACTACCGGGCTCCAGGCTTGTACTTGGGAGGGTCTGCAAAGACTCCTGCGAAGTGATCTGTCTTTAGGGTCTCAGCTGTGGATAACAGCACCTGCTCTGGTGGAGGTAGCTGAAGAGTGAAGTGGATTCTGCGAGAGTTCTTGGTTGTAGTTTTGTTTAGTGCACTGGTTTTCTTGAATGCTGGTTATGCTGGAAGTGAAGCTGTCATGTGAACAGACTCAGGGCCTCTGGTTAGTGTGGATGTTACAGGCAGTGAAATTAGCTGTTGTTTTCTCCTTCCCTTGGAGCAGGATTGTTCTGTTATGAATTGCTGTAATGGTTTGTGTCAGTTGGCCTCCAGCTAGGAGGTGGTACTTTCAAGAGGGCATCAGCTGCAGTAGTATGGGGGGATATAAGCTTGCCCTAAGGTCACCTGAATAAATATTTGGGTTTCTCAGGTGATTGGTGGGGCCATAGGCCTGCCACAAGTTTATGTCTTTTGTCTTTGGCTACGAGGCGGGTAGAGAAAGACCATCAGGTGGGGGCAGGGTTAGGCGTGTCTCAGTTCAGACTCCTCTTGGATGGGGTTGGCTGTGGCCAATGTGGGTGATGGAGGGGGTGGTTTCAGGCCAAAGAAGTTATGTTCCAAGGGGGAGATGGCAGCCTCCATATTTCAAAATATCTTTTGAAATATCTTCAAAAGATATTTCAAAATATCTTTTGAAACTATTCCAAAAGATAGAGAAAGAGGGAATCTTCCTTAAATCATTCTATGAAGCCAGTATCACCCTAATACCAAAACCAGGAATGAACATAACAAAAAAAAGAAAACTATGGACTAATATCCCTGATGAATTTAGAGGCAAAAATCCTCAAAAAAAAATTAGCCAACCAAATCCAGCAGCATATCAAAAAGATCCTCCATGATCAAGTGGGTTTTATAGCAGAGATGCAGGGATGTGTGAACATACACAAGTCAATAAATGTGATACATCACATAAACAGAATTAAAAACAAAACTCATATGATCATCTCAATAGATGCAGAAAAAGCATTTGACAAAATCCAGCATCCTTTTATGATTAAAACCCTCAGCAAAATCAGCATAGAAGAGACATATCTTAAGGTAATAAAAGCTATCTATGACAAACCCACAGCCAACATTATACTGAACAGGGAAAAGTTGAAAGCATTCCCCCTGACAGCTAGAACAAGACAAGGATTCCCACTCTCATCACTTCTATTCAACACAGCACTAGAAGTCCTAGCTAGAGCAATCAGAAAAAAGAAATGAATAAAGGGCATCTACATCAGTAAAGAGGAAGTCAAACTGTCGCTATCTGCTGATGATATGATCATATAACTAGGAAACCCTGAAGATTCATCCAGAAAACTCCTAGATCTTATAAATAAATTCAGTAAAGTTTCAGGACACAAAATCAACGTACACAAATCAGTAGCACCACTATATACCAACAGCAACCAAGCTGACAAAGAAATCAAGAACTCGGTTGGGCGCGGTGGCTCATGCCTGTAATCCCAGCACTTTGGGAGGCCGAGGTAGGCAGATCACAAGGTCAGGAGGTCGAGACCATCCTGGCTAACACAGTGAAACGCCGTCTCTACTAAAAATACAAAAAAGTAGCCGGGCATGGTGGCATGCGCCTTTAGTCCCAGCTACTCGGGAGGCTGAGGCAGGAGAATGGCATGAACCCGGGAGGCGGAGGTTGCAGTGAGCCAAGATTGCGCCACTACACACCAGCCTGGGCGACAGAGAGAGACTCTGTCTCAAAAAAAAAAAAAAAGGAAAGAAATCAAAAACTCAACTCCTTTCACAACAGCTGTGAAAATAAAATAAAATAAAACAAAATACAATACAATACAATACTTAGGAATATGCCTAACCCAAAAGGTAAAAGACCTCTACAAGGAAAACTACAAAACACTGCTGTAAGAAATCATAGATGACAAAAACAAATGGAAACATATTCCATGCTCATGGATGGCTAGAATCAATATTGTGAAAATGACCATACTGCCAAAAGCAAATCTACAAGTTCAATGCAATTCCCATTTCACCATCATCATTCTTCACAGAACTAGAAAAAAACAATCCAAAATTCATATGGAACCCAAAGCGAGCCTGCATGGCCAAAGCAAGACTAAGCAAAAAGAACAAATCTGGAGATATCACATTACCCAACTTCAAACTATACTATAAGGACTATGAGGTCACCAAAACAGTATTGTATTGGCATAAAAACATGTACATGGACCAATGGCACAGAATAGAGAACCCAGAAATAAAACCAAATACTGACAGTCAGCTGATCTTTGAAAAAGCAAACAAAAACATATGGTGGGGAAAGGACACACCCTATTCAACAAATGGTGCTGGGATAATTGGCAAGCCACAAGTAGGAGAATGAAACTGGATTCTCATCTCTCATCTTATACAAAAATCAACTCAAGGTGAATCAGAGACTTAAATCTAAGACCTAAACCCATAAAAATTCTAGAAGATAACATCAGGAAAACTCTTCTAGACATCGGCATAGGCAAAGACTTCATGAACTGAAAGAACCTAAAAGCAAATGCAACAAAAACAAAATTAATTTCATAAGTTGTAATCAGTGACAAAAACATTACAATAGAATATGAGAGACATTAAAAGGCAATTTCGTCATTGTTGACTACTTATTAATTTACAACTTAGTTGATTAAAATTAAAACAATCTTAGCCGGGTATGGTGCCGTGTGCCTGTAGTCCCAGCTACTCGGGAGGCTGAGGCATGAGAATCCCTTGAACCCAGGATGTGGAGGTTGCAGTGAGCCAAGATTGCACCACTGCATTCCAGCCTGGGCGACAAACCGGGACTCTGTCTCAGAAAAAAAAAAAAAAAAATTAAATTAAAACAATTGGTATGCTTTCTGGTAACTGGTGGTAAAATGATTGTTTTACAAATTTCAAATAAATGTATTCAAATACAAATAAATGAAATGTAAAATGGTAAAGCTGTTTTGGAAAACAGTCTGGCAGTTCTTCAAAAAGTTAAACATAGTCATGAGTCAGCAATTCCACTCCTAGGTATATATACAAGAGAAGTGAAAACATATGTCCACACAAAAACTTGTACATGGATGTTCACAGGAGCATGATTCATAATAATAAAAAAATGGTAACAGCCCATACATCCATTAATTGATAAATGAATAAAATATGGTATATCCATACAATGGAATACTATTTGGAAATAAAAATTAATAAAATACTAAGCATGTATTAGTATTAATAAAAACTAATACATGCTTAGTATTTTATTAATTTTTATTTCCAAATAATATTCCATTTGTCTTAGTTTTCAAGGCTCACCTATGAGCCTTGGAACAGAACTGAGAACCCAGAAATAAAGCCAAATACCAATAGTCAGCTGATCTTCGAGAAAGCAAGGCTCACTGTGCTAAGTGAAAGCATCCTGCCACACAGAAGCACATATTGAATGATTCCATATATATGAAATGTCCAGAATAGGCATGGCTAGAGCTGGGAGAGGGATAAGGGAGGTGATGGTTAAAGGGTACAGGGTTTTATTGGGCTGACTGAATAGTTCTAAAATTGACTGGGGGCATGGCATACTGGCTCACAGCTGTAATCCCAGCTCTTTGGGAAGCTGAGATGGGAGGATCACTTGAGGCCAGGAGCTGGAGACTAGCCTGGGCCACATAGCAAGATCTCAACTCTACTAAAAATAAAAATAAATTAGCCAGATATGGTGGTGTGTGCCTGTAGTCCTGGCTACTTGGGAGGTTTGAGCCCAGGAGTTTGAGGTTACAGTGAGCTATGATCATGCCTCTTGCACTCCAGTCTGGGCAGCAGAGTGAGACCTGGTCTCAAAAAGATAAAAATAAATAAAAATTGAAAAATAAAGATGATTTAGGTGATAGCTGCACACTTCTGTGAATATACTAAAAAGTTTTAAATTGTTTACATTAAATATATCTATTATATGGTGTAAAGTATATCTTAATAAAGATACTCATAAAAAACAATTATACTATGCAATGGCTCTTAAACACTCAAAGAAATATTTAAAGCTATAAGTAAAATTGAAAGAGTCAAAGCCACTCCTGTACCTTTAGAATGTAATTTTTAAAGTGAGAAATGGATGTAAAATGTCCTAGTATAAAGATACTTACTGTCTTTCCATGCTGGCTATTTCCTGATTATCGTCTTTAATCTACAAAGGCATAAAAAGAAAGTAGTATTTAAAAAATAACTCATTGTAAGGCTATCTTAAAGATAATTTCCTTCTAGAGTACATTGTACTAAAGTGTCAAATCTAGTCTCTTTCTTGAAATCTATTTTTTAGATTTCAACCCGTGAAGTTAAAGAGAACAGCACCAAGGAACCATCCACAGATTCCATCCTTTTTCCTCAAAGTAAGGGTAGTAACTGATATACTCACAGCTACCCTCCAGGCACCATGAGGTTAGCACATCTTCAGGCCTGGATAAGTTGATATAAACATCTAGGATTTCTGAGATTCCCCTCAGTTTCCCACAAGGTAGGGTTGCTAGATTGAGCAAGCCCAGTTAAATTTGAATTTCAGATAAATAGTGAATATCTTTGAGAGGATATATGTACCATGTAATATTTGGAATATCTGTATCATTCACAAGCAATGAATAATTTTTCCATATACATATATATATATATATATCTGAAAGATTATTTATTGCTTATCTGAAATTCAAATTTAAGTAGCCATTCTATATTTCATGTGGTAGGCGTACCTCAAGATCACTCCTCCCCATCCTTCAATGATTTCTTTCCAAGGAACTACACAGGTTCTAGATTTAATACCTTTCTGGAATGATTCTGAATTGATACCTACATTTCTTCTAAATGTACTGGGCTTGATCTAAGTCTAAGGGCAAAGGAGTCCCTGACTGGAGCTGTGCCCAAATACATATGAAGTTCTCCTAAGGCCCTTATAGTTATGATGTGTCAGGATAAACAACATGCTAATTATAATTTGGAGCTAAACTAAATCCACCCTTGGGGTAGTAAGAAAGCTACTAAATACATGTTACATGTGTCATGACTTTAGGACATACGATAATTTTACAGGACATTTTAATTCCATTCTCTTCATGGAGGCACTGATAATAACAACCACAAAAAGTCACTGGCCTTGGGATACTCCATTTTCTAAATACAAGGCCCAAAACAATAATGAAACATATCTTCAAAAAGATTATCTAAATATTTAATGACCAATAAAGAAGAGTTTAAAGTATTCCTAATAAGGAAAAGTTAGCTTCACCTAAGTTACTATGAAATACTTGATTAAGAAAATCTAGGCTGGGTGCCTATAGTCCCAACACTTGGAGAGGCTGAAATGGGAGGACTGCTTGAGGCCAGGAGCTGGAGACCAGCCCAGGCAACACAGTAAAACCCTATCTCTACAAAAAATAAAAATAAAGAATTGGTGTGTTGGTGCATGCCTGCAGTCCCAGCTACTTGGGAGGCTGAGGTGGAGGATCACTTGAGCCCAGCAGCTCAGGGCTACAGTAAGCTATGATTGCACCACTGTGCTCCAGCCTGGGTTACAGAGCAAGATCCTACATAAAAAATAATAATAATAATAATAATAATAAAAGAGGAAGAAAATCTAGATTAAAAAGTCATTTCTTCACATAAACTATTTTTAGACAATACACTTACTAGCTTTACTACTTGCATTAATATCCCTTAAATAAAACAAATCAATACATGTACCAAAACCAGACATCTTAAAATAAGTATGTTTGTTTTGCCCACCTGCTTAAGTAGTTTCTCTCTCTCTTCCATTGGAGATCCTATGCTTTTGTCTTCTGCAATCATTTGATCTCGGTGGGACTCCAACTCATAAAGTTTTTCATGCAGCAATACCGCCTCCTGTTTCACCTGGGAGTGAGCTATTTCCTAAAGGAAAATAAGAAGGGAAAGTTTTAATTATTATTTTATCAATAATTATTCTAAAATAGATTTCAGTTTATAAGAATGGGGGTAAATTTAAACTACCAGCATCTTTAAATACAGACAGCAAACATCATTAGTACTCAATAATGCTACAAAGCACATTCCTAAATTGGAAGAATAAAAATAAATCCTGCTATTTTCAGTCTAAGATTCACAAGAAGTTGATAGCCTTAGTTTATTTTATTTTCTACATATAAGACCTGAATAAATATAGGACAACTCTACCAATGGGAGGATAAAGACAATGTCAAAACATATGTACAACTTTAAACACAATGTCTGATTCAACGTCCATAGAAGTGATCTTTGGAGAGAAGATATTTTTCCCTAAATAGGTCATAACATATATTTTTCCACAATTTTGTGGGTTGAATTGTGTCTGCTCAAAAAGGTAAGCTGGAGTCTTAACATCATAAACCTGTCAATTTGACCTTTATTTGGAAATAGGCTCTTTGTATATTTAGTCAAGTTAAGATAAGGTCATTAGGGGTGGGCCCTAATCCAATATGATGGTGCCCTTTATAAGAAGAGTACAGACACAACAGAGACACACAGGGAGAATACCATGTTATGACTCAGGCAAAGACTGGAGTGATGCAGCTGCAAGTCAAGCAACATCAAGAGCTAATGGATACCACTAGAAGCTAGGAAGAAGCAGAGCAAGATTCTTTCTAGGGTCTCAGAGGAAGCATGGCTCTGCTGACACCTTGATTTCAGACTTCCAGGCTCTGGAACTGTGAGAAAAGTTGTTTGTTTCTTTTAAGCCACCCAGTTTGTGATATTCTATTACAGCAGCACTAGGAAATTAACACATGAAACAACAGTTACTGTGTACTCACCACTATCCCACCTTTCATAGAGAAAAAAATAGGGATGTGACAAAAATGTTATTAGATAACAAAAAAAAAGGTAGGAATGGTGTTGGTGATGATTAAAATGACATTTGAAACTTGTTTACTGAGCATCTGTTCTGTGCCAGGCACTATACTACATGTTATTTATATGCTATCTCTACTATCCAAAGTGATACTCTACAAGGTAGTACTATCATCTCTATTTTACAGATGTGAAAACGAAGGATCTGACATGTAAATAACTTTTCAAAGTTAACAAACACATAAGAGTTAACAGTGAGATTTGAAACCAGACCTACAGCACGAACAAAACAAAATTCTTAAGAGGGAAGACTTCATTTTTTTTTTCTTTTTTGAGACGGAATTTCGCTCTTCCACCCAGGCTGGAGTGCAATGGTGCAATCTTGGCTCACTGCAAGCTCCGCCTCCCAGGTTCAAGCGACTCTCCTGCCTCAGCCTCCCAAGTAGCTGGGATTATAGGCGCCCGCCACCACGCCCAGCTAATTTTTGTATTTTTAGTAGAGATGGGGTTTCACCATGTTGGCCACGCTGGTCTCAAAACTCCTGACCTCGTGATCCGCCCATCTTGGCTTCCCAAAGTGCTGGGATTACAGGTGTGAGCCACCGTGCCTGGCCAACCTCTTCTCTTCTAAAAGTATGAAAGAAGGAACCTCCAAAAAAGGAACAAGTAGACAAGATAATTTTTCAAAGTCCATAAGCAATGGATTATATATACAGTTCAAGTAACAAATTAGGCATCAGATAAGATTAAAAAAAAAGCCATGCTAAAAAGACATATAGAAGAAATGCAGACATTTTATGCTATCCTTTTTCATAGTATCTTCTCCTTTTTGCCTAACAATCCTATAGATTTCTTTGAATTTCATCTTGATAAAACTGTTCTGGAAGACTTAAGCTCATGTTAATCCTTCACCTGATTTTTTCCCCTCTTGTGAACTGAATAAGCGTGACCTAATATGTTGTACAGTAGTGAACATAAAGTATTCAATAAATACTAGTTGACTGACCACTATTTGACAGATATTTTCTTGAAGAACAAGTCCTAAGTAAATAAATAAAAGAAATCTGGACTGGGTGTGATAGCTCACACCTGTAATCTCAGCACTTTGGGAGGCCAAGGCGGGCGGATCACGAGGTCAGGAGTTCAAGACCAGCCTGGCCAACACGGTGAAACCCTGTCTCTACTAAAAATACAAAAATTAGCCGGGCATGGTGATGCACACTTGTAATCCCACTACTTGGGAGGCTTAGGCAGGATAATTGCTTGAACTCAGAAGGCGGAGGTTGCAGTGAGCCAAGATTGTGCCACTGCACTCTAGCCTGGGCAACAGAGCAAGACTCCGTCTCAAAAAAAAATTTTTTTTTTTAAAAGAAAGAAACCTAGCAAAAGTTAAATAGAATTAGTGACTTATGTTATCTTAATTTGCAAATATTGTGTATTTTTAAAACTTGCTATTTTAGGCATAAATGTACTGACATCAGAGAAGAATGGCATCAGTACAAAAAGTAAATCTAAGGTTTAGCTTATGCTTTTTCCTATGGAAACTAAATTCACCAAGTGAAGTAAGACTTGACTCTCTCAAACCCACTCCAAAAAAGAAACGTGAGGAATTCTGCAAGCTGGTTGTATTAATACTAAATGTGGTCCTTCTTTCTTTAAGCGTATTTCCATCACCAGAGATCCAAGGAAATAAAAATTAAGTGTATTTATAGATGGACAACCAACCAGACACAGAAAACTACCTGTTTTTTTTTTAGACCGAATCTTGCTCTGTCGCCCAGGTAGGAGTGCAGTGGCGTGATCTTGGCTCACTGCAAGCTCTGCCTCCCAGGTTCATGCCATTTTCCTGCCTCAGCATCCTGAGCAGCTGGGACTACAGGTGCCTGCCACCACGCCCAACTAATTTTTTGTATTTTTAGTAAAGACGGGTTTTCACCATGTTAGCAAGGATGGTCTCGATCTCCTGACCTTGTGATCTGCCTGCCTTGGCCTCCCAAAGTGCTGGGATTACAGGTGTGAGCCACCACGCCCGGCCAACTACCTTACTATTTTTAATTAAATAACTTTTTCAATAGCAAATTCTCAAAAGAATTAATTACAAATACTCATTTCTTTTGCAAGCTAGGGTGTCAGCAATCTGTTAATCTACAACAGTTCCTAATACCGTCATCATTATATCTACCTGAATCCACAGGAAATTAGGAAAGGGAGGCAAGATTTGAGGTACAGACAGTATACTGAAACGCCAAAAATATGAAAAAGGAGTTCAAAGAAAAAGAAATTCATTGGCCAAAAATGATATAAACAGATACTCAACTTTATGCATAAATAAATGAAAATTCAAATAGGGTAGTAATTTTTACCTATCAAACTAGCTAAAATTGGAAAAGTCAGATAATATTTGCTGTCAGTGAATGCAGGGGAAATAAGCATTCACATACATTACATCTAGAAGCAAAAGCTGGAACAACCTTTTTGAAGGCAATTTGGCAATCTGACAACATTTTTAAACTGTGTATCTTTTGACCCATTGTGAGAATTCAATCTTATGATATAACTTTGCATAAACTGTATGCTTTCACAGGAGTATTGTTTATAATCCCGGAAAACTATAAACAACCTGTTCATTTACAAGGCTGTGTTATAATTATACAACATAATACAATGTAGCAATTTAAAATAATGAGGAGGTTCTCTAAGAACTGATATAAATAGACACTGAAGATACAATGTTAGGGTAAAAAAAGAAAGCTGCAGATAGCATAGTAAGTAGGAACCCCACTTGAGGTTTTCCACAACTGTAAAACCAAGATGGGATTTAGGACTCTTGTGGGGATTACATGAAGATGATGCTGATATGTGTTTACAGCTCAAAAAAGCATGCAGTAAGTACTTGATAAATGTCTTTCCAGTAGTTCTATCTGGAAAGGACACAAAACAGACATTTTGGCTGGGCGCAGTGGCTCACGCCTGTAATCCCAGCACTTTGGGAGGCTGAGGCGGGCGGATCACGAGGTCAGGAGATCGAGACCATCCTGGCTAATACGGTGAAATCCCGTCTCTACTAAAAATACAAAAAAATTAGCCGGGTGTGGTGGCAGGTGCCTGTAGTCCCAGCTACTCTGGAGGCTGAGGCAGGAGAATGGTGTGAACCCGGGAGGCGGAGCTTGCAGTGAGCCGAGATCACACCACTGCACTCCAGCCTGGGAGACAGAGCGAGACTCTGTCTCAAAAAAAAAAAAAAAAAAGACATTTTTACTTTCATCTTGTTCAACTATTTTTAAACCATGAGCACATTTTGTTTTGTGAAATAAAACATTTTAAATAAACGAATAAAAAAATGTAAGTTTTTACATTCTTAAAGAGATGAACTCATGTCTCTCCCTCTTTCTTTGTTTTTATAATCTCTTGTGTATGTGTCTTTAAATTGCCATTAGAGGCTGAGCACAATGCCTCATGCCTGTAATCCCAGCACATTGGGAAGCCAAGGCAGGAGCATTGCTTGAGGCCAGGAGTTGTACACCAGTCATAACGAGACCCTGTCTTTACAAAAAGTAAAAAAAAATTAGCCAGGTGTGGTGGTTCCTGGCTGAAGTCCTAGCTACTTGGGAACCTTAGGAGGGAGGATCGCTTGAGCCCAGGAGCTTGAATTTACAGTGAGCTACGATCATGTCACTGCACTCTAGCCTGAGTGACAGAGAAAGACTCTGTCTCTAAAAAAATAATTTTTTTAATTGCTATTGGATTTTGCATATCCTAGGTAGGGCAGAATGATTTGTTTTATACATAGTAGGTACTCAATAACTGAATCTAATTTCTTACCATACTAGGATCTTTGTGGGTCCAGAATAGGAAGAAAAAGTATTAAACTCCTATTAGTAAGCTGCCAGATCAATATGTACTTGAATTAGTTATATTAATATACTTGGCTGAATTAACTTTTTTAGCTGAGTAGTATGAGAACCCTTATTTGATTTTATACTTACTGCTTCCAGGCTCTCTTTTTTCATGTTCTGTGAATCCAATTGTTGTTGAAGTGTATCTAATTCCTAAGTGGAAAAAAAAAGCAAACATAAATCCAAATTACATTAAGAATAATTTGTTGTAGTGGGGGGAGGGAGCTGGGAAAAAAATTTATTTCTCTGTTTCTCAAATTGACTAAGTAAATTTTCTAAATATCTTCACTGGCATCTTACATTTTGACTAGAATTTATTAACACTTCATTATTTCTATTTTTCCCAACTTCTTTCATTATTCTTAAAAACTTGCTGTGTGCCTTCAAAAAAAAAAAAAACTTCCTGAGTTTCTCAAAAGTAGCTAGACCTTAGACCTTTTCACACTGAATCATCACGTTCTGAGACATCAAATATCAGAAGCTTTCAAATTATGTCATTGTTTAAGGTTATTATTTAAAATTTTGATTTTTAACCGTGTTTTCATATCTTTTGCCTAATTTCTCTATACTGTACACACACACATATAACACATGCACACATACATACACGTGTATGTAAATATAAATATGGTTCACTCCTAGGATAAGATCCTTAAACTGTTTACTCATTCATTATCCCATACAAGATTAACTATATTTTGGTACTATTTTGGCATTTCTATCATACTCTTTCTTTTTTCTTTTTGAGACAGAGTCTCCCTCTGTTGCCCAGGCTGGAGTGCAGTGGCATGATCTCGGCTCACTGCAACCTCCGCCTCCCGGGATCAACCAAGTACCTGCCTCAGCCTCCTGAGTAGCTGGGATTACAGGGGCCTGCCACCATGCCTGGCTAATTTTTGTGTTTTTAGTAGAGACGGGGTTTCACCATCTTGGCCAGGCCATACTCTTTCTTCAATGCTTCACAGTATCTTAGAAATCTTGTCTAAAATAAAAAGGTTACTAAATTGTCAGCAAATAAATGTCTAAGAAACTAAAACTATAATCATTATTGGCATTTATGGGGCCTAATTCTTTTCTTAATCTTTTTTTAAGGGCCATCTGGGCATGAAAGGGAACCATCATGACTGCGTATTGAGAGGATTCTCAATATCCTCTCAACAGGGACTTAAATTGCTTATTTAATATTGCATGTTCTCACTCATCTGTAGGAGCCTAAAAAAGTGGATCTCGGCCGGGCGCAGCGGCTCACGCCTGTAATACCAGCACTCTGGGAAGCCGACGGGGGCGGATCACCTGGCTAACACGATGAAACCCTGTCTCTACTAAAAACACATAAAAAATCGGCCAGGCGTGGTGGCGGGCACCTGTGGTCCCAGCTACTCAGGTGGCTGAGGCAGGAGAATGGCATGAACCCGGGAGGCGGAGCTTCCAGTGAGCCGAGATCGCGCCACTGCACTCCAGCTCGGGCGACAGAGCGAAACTCCGTCTCAAAAAAAAAAAAAGGGGGGGGTGGGTAGTAGAATGATGGTTACCAGAGGCTGAGAAGGTGGTGCCCAGTTGGGGGCATGGGACGGTGAGGGGGAGAGAAGGAATAAATTCTCATGTTTGATAGAACAGTAGGGGGGCTATAGTTATCAATAATTAATTGTATGTTTCAAAATAGCCAGAAAAGGAGATTTAAAATGTCTCCAGCATAAGGCCAGGCGCGGTGGCTCATGCCTGTAATCCCAGCACTTTGGGAGGCCGAGGCGGGCGGATCACGAGGTCAGGAGATCGAGACCATCCTGGCTAACACGGTGAAACCCCGTCTCTACAAATACAAAAAATCAGCCGAGCGTGGTGGTGGGCGCCTGTAGTCCCAACTACCTGGGAAGCTGCGGCAGGAGAATGGCACGAACCCGGGAGGCGGAGCTTGCAGTGAGCCGAGATGGGCCACTGCACTCCAGCCTGGGTGACACAGTGAGACTCCATCTCAAAAAAAAAAAAATTTAAAAAAATTTAAAAAAAGTTTCCAGCACAAAAAAAATGCTAAATGTTTGAGGTGATGAATATCCTAATTATCCTGATTTGATCATTATACATTGCACACATGCATGGAAATACCACATGTATCCCATAAATATGTACAATTGTGTATCAGTAAAAAAATTAACTTTTAAAAATGGATATTTAGGCAGTATAATTACAGGACAATAGCCATTCAAATCATAATGCTAACAGGTAAAAAGGTTAGCTGTTTATTAAGCAGGAAGGAAAAGGAAAGTAAATATATATATGGATCTGGTCTATGAGGCCTTTTTTTTTTTGAGACAAGAGTCTCCCTCTGTTGCCCAGGCTGGAGTGCAGTGGTGCAATCTCAGCTCACTACTGCAACCTCCACCTATGAGGCCTTTTAATGTTTGCTTTAAAAGTCTATAACTGCAAGTATTTATAGACTTTTTCATTTATAGACAAGTATTTTTATAAATGCAAACATTTATAGAAAAGTATTTTTATAAATGCAAACATTTATAGACAAGTATTTTTATAAATGCAAGTATTTTCATGTGTCTTTATGAAATGCAAAATGAATAAATAGAAGTGAACCAAAAATAATAAGAGTAAAAGCTAGGTCATCAAACAGCATATGAAAATGAAGTTTTCTAAATAAATGCTTCCGAAATGTGAATATCCATATGAATCAAATGGGGACCTTGTTAAAATGAAAACTGATCTCAAAGTATAGTCCAGTTCTCAGGGGATGCTGTTGCTGCTGATATTCAAACTATACTTTTAGTAGCAAGAATGATACATGCTTGGCACACAGCAGTAATTTGTATTACCTGTAACAGTTTCTCATTTGTGGTTTTCATCTCTAGGTACTTGACTTGGTTTTCAAGAGACATATTTTTGATAATGTCATCTGCTGCTTGTTTTTCCTGTTCAATTTCTTCTTCGACACTTCTGATTTGTTTTTCTTTCCTAAAATCAGAAGCACATAATATTCCTGATACTATATTGAGGAAAAAATATCCAATTATTTTATACAAGTCACGGTCCTAATTTAATAGGATACTTAAAGACATTCAACCATAGTGTGTGACTGAAAAGTCTTTATATTTGTACTAAAAAATGCTATTTGACTGATATAAAATTTGGCCCCATTAGCACAAACTTATTTTACATCTTTCTCTTTTCCATCCCTAAATTCCTCTATTTCCTTACTCTCCATTTTATTTTACTAAGAAATCACAAAGATTACCAAAAAATCTTTAATGACTTATATATATGAGGATGCATTTATATTTTTTTAAAGTTATACCTTCAAAAGACAAATAAGAGGCTGGGCTTGGTGGCTCACATCTGTAATCCCAGCACTTTGGAAGGCTGAGGCAGGTGGATCACCTGAGGTCTGGAGGTCGAGACCAGCCTGGTCAACATGGTAAAACACCCATCTCTACTAAAAGTACAAAACTTAGCCAGGCGTGGTGGCGGGCACCTGTAATCCCAGCTACTTGGGAGGCTGAGGCAGGAGAATCGCTTGAACCCAGTGGGGAAGAGGTTGCAGTGAGCCGAGATCACGCCACTTCACTCTAGCCTGGGCAAAAGGGCAACACTCCATCTCAAAAAAAAAAAAGACAAATAAGTTTTAGAATTGTGGTTTTAAAGCATCCTTTAGCCATAAGTTTTTTTGACTAAATTAAATACTGTATAGAAGTTTCCCACGTAAATCATCCAGTGTGGCTCTGACAGAACTAGGGAGTAGAGAGGCCTGCAGTGCAATTTGATTTTTTAGTTATGTCTTTAGATTAATCATATGCTTTGCTTAAGTTCTCTTTTACTTACTGCTTTAGTTAACATTGCTATTTCACAAATTATTGCTATTTTTTAGCATTGTAAAATATTACGCTCATTTCTCTAAAAACACAATAAACATTACAAATATAATCCTATAAAAGTAGTAATAGCGAAATTAATTAGAAGCAATAACCATTTTTATCATGTAATCAAAAGAAATACCAATGACATGTCACTTGTTGCCTAGGCAAGGTCAATTATTGATAGGGTAGAGAAAAATTCTGAAAAAAGAATAGGTAAGATGCCACTTCTCTAAATACTTTCAAGATTTACATTTTATAAAAAGCTGGATTGAACATACATTTTCAGTCCCAAGATCATTAATTTCTATTCTGAGTTTCAAAATCTGATTAACCCATCACTATTTACTCTCTTTTGCTCATAGATACCAACTTCTACAGTTTTCACAATCACCAGCTAAGCTTGTGGATCCATATCCCCTACACACCTTCTACACATTCATATCCTACTACTAGAATAAACAACCTAAACTCAGAAATTTCCCTACCAAAAAAAATCTCAAAATAACCAAATGAAAGATGAACATAATAAGACAACCTGGAATTTCAATTTATTTTTGTTTCACTGTTGGAGAAGAAGTGGTATCTTCACTTGGAGCTTCAATTACAACAGTAAAACAAATGTGTTAACTGCTGCTACAATTTGTATAGGTATATGAGCTCACAGAAATTCAAAGAGGAAAAAATCTATTTTCATAGATTAAGGATACTGAAGCCCAGTGGAATTAATCTTTTGGAAGGAATTCATTCTAAATTTGATTACTGACTACCAACAGTGTTTCCTCTTACAATGTAGGAAGATGAGAACCAATGTTATAAAGTATTCCATGTTACAGAGGAGAAATTACAGCATAAGAAAGGTAACTGACTTTCTAAAGGCCATATGATGTCCAGGTGTCAGGTCTTTTTGATGCTTTGAGTACTTTGCTCCTGTTATAACTTGGCAGTAAAACCACTGATGACGGTGTCATAAAAGTAAGTAAACAGGCTGGGTGTGGTGGCTCACGCCTGTAATCCCAGCACTTTGGGAGGCCGAGGCGGGCAGATCATGAGGTCAGGAGATCGAGACCATCCTTGCTAACACGGTGAAACCCCGTCTCTACTAAAAATACAAAAAAATTAGCTGGGCGTGATGGTGGGCGCCTGTAGTCCCAGCTACTTGGGAGGCTGAGGCAGAAGAATGGCGTCAACCCGGGAGGCAGAGCTTGCAGTGAGCCGAGACTGCGCCACTACACTCCAGCCTGGGTGACAAAGCGAGACTCCATCTCAAAAAAAAAAAAAAAATAAGTAAACAAAACCGTTGAAACGCAATAGAATACAAAACTTGGTGATATCTTTACAATTTGAATCCCTCCCTACCTCCTTTCTTTTCTCTCTCTCTCCCTTCCTTCCTTCCGTCCTTTTCCTCCCTCCCTGCCTCCTTCCCTTCCTCCTCCTCCTCCTCCTTTCCCTCCCCCTCCTCTCTCTTCTCTTCTCTCTCTCTCTCTCTCTCCCTCTCCCTCTTTCTGTCTTTCTGTCATTCTTTCTTGACAGGTACCACTTGTCACCCAGACTAGAGTGTGGTAGCACAATCATGGCTCACTGCATGCTCAAACTCAAGCCATCCCCCCACCTCAGCCACCCAAGTAACTGGGACTAAAGGCACACAACACCATGTCCTGCTAATGTTTTTACTTTTTATTTTGAGTAGAGACAAGGTCTTGCTAAGTTGGCCGGGCTGGTCTCAAATTCCTGAGTTCAAATTATTCTCTCATCTTAGCTTCTCAAAGTGCTGGGATTACAGGCGTCAGACTCTGCACCTGACCTCAATTTGAATCCTTCTAAGCACAAAATACCATCAGGACAAACATAAATTAATTTAGCAACAGTATATCTTTCAAAAGTATGCATTTTCAATATTGCAAACTCTAAATCAATAAGTCAAATTGTTAATGTTTTAATAAAATTTTCAAAGAGTAATTAAGAAACACAAAGGTAGGCTGGGTGCAGTGGCTCACACTTGCAATCCCAGCACTTTGGGAGGCTGAGGCAGGGGGATCACCTGAGGTCAGGAGTTTGAGACCAGCCTGGCCAACATGTTGAAACCGCATCTCTACTAAAAATACAAAAATTAGCCAGGTGCAGTGCCGGGAGCCTGTAATCCCAGCTACTCAGGAGGCTGAGGCAGGGAGGAGAACTGCTTGAACCCAGGAGGTAGAGGTTGCATTGAGCCGAGATCATGCCACTACACTCCAGCCTAGATGACAGAGCGAGACTTCATCTCAAAAAAAAGAAAAAAAAAAGAAAGAAACACAAAGGTTAGGCAAACAGCCTTACTTGCTATACTAAAAAAGGAAAAGACGACTTTAAGAAATTATTCTTCTAGTCAATCTTTTGCTAAGGAAGTCTAGTTTTTTTTTTTAATCACCTGTTCACTGGGTACAAAGGTTAAAACAAAGTGAAATGTAATCATACGATATACTTTTTTTAATGCTGTTGAAGAAACAGTAATTTCCTTTAGCACACAAGTCTTAGAGACAAAAGAAAAAAAGGTAAGCTCTATATATTTATAGCTTTGGTTATTGTTGTATTTTTTTAAATCATATTTAAGTTTGTTAAGTCTGTACAACCATCTTTGCCTTTAAGAAGTGATGAAAAATAAGAAAATATGATTATATTTTCACACGGTCTACCTCAAAAATACTATATACCTGGGACACAGCCAAAGGGTCTTTCCTAAATAAAGTTAGAATACAATACTAAGTAATTGTTTTTTTGGGGGGAAAAAACATTTCATCTAGCCAATCAAATTTATAAGATTTTTTATTTTAAAATATGTTAATCACAGAGCATTCTGAAGTGACACTAATCTAAAAGCCAATTCGCAAGATAAAAAAAAGACTGGCTATGAGTTGATAATTATTGAAGCAGGGTGATAACTATTCTTCTTACTTAGGTTTTTTTCCTTGAAATTTTCCATTACAAAAAGGTTTTAAATTTGAAAAAAATCTACACAATAGTTAAATAAGGAAACGAAGTTAATTGTATATTATTAACATCGTACTCTAAATACATTGAATTCTGGCATAAATATCTAAAATACTTAATGGAAAAACTACATTTAGATTTTATTTAACAAAACCAAAATAATTACAGCATCTCTTTATTTCATAGCATATAATAATCACATAAAGTAAATAACTTAAGAAACATGTACTTGAAACTTTATTAAGAACAATGCTTCTTTTTCAGTATCTACCATTTCCTTTGAGTAAAGCTCTTTTTTTTTCAGTAACGTAGATCATATGCTAGGTAAAAATGCACGTAATTTTGTGAAATAACAAAAGAAACTGATATTCCACCTTCTATTCCAGTTTTCTATTTTATATTAGCTCCTAAGTAATCACTATATGAAACTCAACTATCATTTCAAAAAAAATCCAAATTAGAAAATATTCCAAAAGGAGAAAGAAAGCAACAATGACTGACTTCCTTTTAAGCCAACTGTTGAAATAGGCTAAACTGACTCATGGATAATTTCTGCATAATCTACTTGGCTAGCTATTCTGCCTATCTGATTTTTTTTTTTTAAGACACCCAATAATGCTAGCAAATGCTTTGTCTGGGGACTTATTCAGTGTCATGATAATCAACATTCACCCCCTTTCAATCTTTCTCCTCTCAAAAGGCACACAAATATGTGAAAACTCTCACGGATAGTATGGATCAATCGATGTATTTCACAGCTTCAGATTAACGATGCTTTAGATTTGTTGAATGCTTTCTTATACAGAATCTACCTTAAGCTGAGTATACACTGCTTCTAAGATCTATCAAATGGAAAGGAAAAAAAATCCTTTCTAATCCTTATGATTTTTTTCTTTTAGCGCACTTGAGAAAACAATTATTAGCATTAAATAGCAGATACAGATAATAAATATAAAACCATACTCCGTCTCCATTTCCACATAAGCTCACAGTCCTGTCTTGCCTCCATTACTTTTTTCACCTGCTTCTATTTCATATCAACTTTTAACTTAAATCTAGTTCATTTTCTTTGTAGCCTATTTGCTTTCTTT
Source organism: Pongo abelii (assembly GCF_028885655.2). Lineage (NCBI taxonomy): Eukaryota > Metazoa > Chordata > Mammalia > Primates > Hominidae > Pongo > Pongo abelii. Next base: position 31,029,621 of record NC_071998.2, read on the forward strand.
CACTATCCCCATCCTATTTGTTTCTGGAAAAAAAATAGCACTTCCCTTACCCACCTCTCCTAGTCACCTCTGCATCCTACTAGAGACATCAGTAAGAATTTCACCATATCATTGAGAAATACTGAAACAAGCCATTGAAAGAGCTGAACACCTATTCCTAGAAATCATTAAACATAGGTAAACTACCTTTTGTAAATGATTTAGGCATCCCTCTTCTATGGGCAATCATCTTGAATAAGTGATAGCTTAAATGCACTTCTGGCTCTAAAAGGGATTCTATTATGATCTACATCCAAATTTTATAAAATATAGGAGGCAGAGTAGCTTTTTCTAACAAATTTGACCTAACTATGGAAAGAGAGAAGGTAGAAGGGGAATGTGCATAAATGGATCAACAAATCGAAGGCAATGAGGAAGTTGACTAGAACAGACTAGCACTAAAATAGCAGTAAATTCCTTATTGCTAACGAGGCGAGAGACTTTAGTATGCTGCATGGATTCTTGCCTACTCTGATTAGTTTTTCTTTTTTTTTTCTGAGACAGAGTCTCACTCTGTCACCCAGGCTGGAGCGCAATGGCATGATCACGGCTCACTGCAACTTCTGCCTCCCAGGTTCAAACAATTCTGCTCCCTCAGCCTCCCAAATAGCTGGGATTACAGGTGCCTGCCACTGCACCTGGCTAATTTTTGTATTTGTAGTAGAGATGGGGTTTCGCCATGTTGGCCAGGCTGGTCTCAAACTCCTGACCTCAGGTGATCTGCCCGCCTCAGCCTCCCAAAGTGTTGGGATTACAGGCGTGAGCCGCTGCACCTGGCAGACATGATCTTACACTTAAAAAAATTAAAAAAAAAACCCTAAATACTCCACAAAAAATCTGTAAAAACTGATAACTGAATTCAGTAAAGTTGCAAGATACAAAATCATCATATAAAAATTGGTAGAATTTAGATACATCAACAGTGAAGAATCTGAAAAAGAAATCAAGAAAGCAAGCCTGTTTACAATAGCTACAAAGAATATAAAATACCTTGGAATCAATTTAACCAAAGAAGTGAAATAGCTATATAACAAAAACTATAAAACACTGATGAAAGAAACTGAAGAGGATACAAAAAAAATGGAAATATAATCCATGTTCATGGAGTGGAAGAACATTGCTAAAATATCAATACTAACCAAAGCTACTTACTGATTCAATGCAATTCCTATCAAAATACAGTGATGCTCTTCATAGAAGTAGAAAAAAAAATTCTAAAATTCATATGGAACCACAAAAGATCCCAAATAGCCAAAACAACCCTCAGCAAAAAGGAACAAAGCTGGAGGCATCACACTACCTGACTTCAAAATTTTCTACAAAGCTATAGTAAGCAAATCAGCATGGTACTGGCATCAAGACAGATCCATAGACCAATGGAATGGAATAGAGAACTCAGATATAAATACACACATTTACATCAACTCATCTTCAACAAAGGTGCCAAGAACATAAAATGGAGAAATAATAGTTGTTTCAATAAATGGTGCTAGAAAAACTGGATAACTATATATGGAAAAATGAAACCAGACCCCTATCTCCTGCCATATCCAGGAATAAAAATGGATTAAAGACTTAAATCTAATAAGACCTCAAACTATAAAACTATTTCAAGAAAACACTGGAGGGCTGACTCTCTTTTTGGACTCAGCCCACCTGCACCCAGGTGAAATAAACAGCCATGTTGCTCATACAAAGCCTGTTTGGTGGTCTCTTCACACGGATGTGCATGAAAGTGGCACATGCCTGTAGTCCCAGCTACTCAGGAGGCTGAGGCATGAGAATCACTTGAACCCAGGAGGCAGAGGTTGCAGTGAGCCGAAATGGCATCACTGCACTCCAGCCTGGGCGACAGAGCCAGACTCTGTCTCAAAAGAAAAAAAGATCTGGTTGTTTAAAAGTGTGTAGCTCCTCCCTCTGCTCTTTCTTCCTCCTTCTCTAGCCATGTAAGACATGCCTGCTTCCCCTTCACCTTCCAGCATGATTGTAAGTTTCCTAAGGACTCCCCAGCCATGCTTCCTGTACAGCCTGTGGAACTGAGTCAATTAAACCTCTTTTGTTTATTTAAAAAAAAAAAAAAAAAGAAAACATTGGAGAATTGCTCTAGAACACTGGTCTGGACAAAGATTTTTTTTGTGTCTGTAAGACCTCAAAAGCACAGGAAACCAAAGCAAAAATGTACCAATGGGGTTTCGCCAAGCAAAAAAGCTTCTGCACAGCAAAGAAAATGATCAACAAAGTGAAGAGACAACCCACAGAATGAGAGAAAACATTTGCAAACTACCCATCGAAAAAGGGGTTAATAATCAGAAGATATAAAGAGCTCAAACAACTCACTAGCCAAAAAGAAACCGATAAAAAACAAATAATCCAAATAAACATGGCAAAAGAACTGAATAGATATTTCTCAAAAAACACACAAAAGGCAAACAAGTATGTGGAAAAAATGCTCAACATCGGTAATCCCTCAGGGAAATGAAAATCAAAACTACAATGATATATAATCTCACCCCCATTAAAGTAGCTTCTATCAATAAGACAGGCAATAACGGATGCTGGTGACGATGTGGAGAAAGGGGAACCCTCATACACTCTTGGGAATGTAAATTAGTATAGCCACTCTGGAGAGCAGTATGAAGGTTCCTTTAAAAACTAAAAATATAACACTTAACATTTACATTTGATCCAGTAATTCCACTGGGTATCCATTTTAAAAAAAGAGATGAATATATTAAAGAGATAGCTGCACTCCCATGTTTATTGCAGGACTATCCACAAGAGCAAAACTATGGAATCAACCTAAGTGCCCATCAACAGATGAATGGGTTAAAAAAATGTAGCATATATATACAATGGAATATTATTCAGCCATAAAAACAAATGAAATCCTGTCATTTGCGGCAACATAAATGGAACCGGAGGTCATTATGTTAAGTCAAATAAGCCAAGCACAGAAAGGCAAATATCATACATTCTCACCGGCATGTGGGAGCTAAAAAAGTGGATCTCATATAGATTAAGAGTAGACTGGTGGTTACCAGAGGCTGGAAAGGGTGGTAGGGAGGGAGGAATGCAGAAAAGTTTATTAATGCATACGAACATACAGTTTGCTTAAAAAAAGAAGGCCTAGTGTTAGATCAGTAGGGTAATTATAGTTTACAGTAATTTTTTTCCAACTTTTATTTTTAAGTTCCGGGGTACATGTGCAGGTTATGCAGGTTTGTTACATAGGTAAACGTGCCACGGCGGTTTGCTGCACAGATCAACCCGTCAGCTAGGTATTAAGCCCAGCACCCATTAGCTATTTTCTGATGCTCTCCCTCTCCTCTAATTTACTGTACATTTAAAAACAGCTAGAAGAGAATTTGAATGTTTCCAGTATAAAGAAAAGACAAATATTTAACGTGTTGGATATCCCAAGGACATTAATTTGATCTTTAAAAATTATATGAATGCACTACATTATCACATGTACCTCAAAACTATGCATATCTACCACACCTCAATAAAATTTTTAAAAATTACCATGGTGGGGGGGAAAAAGAATGCTAAAGATTCTCATCTCCCACAGTTTTAAGTCAAGAATAATAGATAGATAATGCCAACAGGTAATGCCTAAAATTGAAAAACTCAAGACCATCGATATAAGCATATACTTAAACATGCATAAATATATATTTTCCTGAATTTCTTTTGTGCACTTCTTTATTAAATTTTTAAAATTTACAACCACTTAAATTGCTTTAAAGCTCCTTTCATGAGATCTAGAAACTAACAAGACACACTTAAAAATATTAATTCTCTCTAAAAAGAAAAAATAGAAATCAGTCTCATTCTTCAAAGGGGCTTTCCAGTTTATTAAGATCAGAGTGCAAGGATGGTGAATGGCCATGCACTTGTTTCACATTTTATGTATTTCAATAAAAAGCAGATTTGAAAGGCCAGGATAAGCGGCTCATATCTATAATACCAGCACTTTTCAAGGCCACGCCAGTGGCTCGGGGGAAATGGCTCGCACCCAGGAGTTTGATACCAGGCTGAGTAACACATGGTGACCCCATCTCTACAAAAATTTTAAAAATTAGCCAGGCATGGTAGTGCATGCTTGTGTTTCAGCTACTTAGGAAGCTGAGTTGGGAGGACTGCTTAAGCCTGGGAGATCAAGAGTGAGACCCTGTCTCAGCCAAAAAAAAAAGAATAAACAGATTCAAAAGGGGGAAAAATAAAAAAGTCCTTAAAATCTCTAAAGTTCTAGTTTACCACCAAAATGAAAATACTCTCTTTTCTATCAGGTCTGCAACATGAAAGTCACAGGCATCGCAATCCTCTTTTGGCCCCTCTCCATGATATTATTATCAGACAAAATCCAGTCTTCTAAAAGAGTAAGTTTTTACAATCAAAATAGTAAAAATATTTTCAAAGGTACATTTTCTGTATACTTAGTAAAACATCAAAAGGCAATAAGAAAGCCAAGAAAATCTGACCTACTAAAATTAAGAGTTTATTTAGCTGTGTATATCCAAATTCCAATTTGACAAAAGCAGCCTTCATTTTTAAAAACTGAGTTCTTTAAAAGTTGATTGAAGAGAGAGATCTGAAAATGTTCACTATAAAATCAGAAATTAGTTTCAAGACTAAAATCTTGTTTAAAATGAGGAAACTTTTTTTAAAAAAGCACATATTTATGAGGGAAACTGCTATTGAATTATTATTGGTGAAAAAATCTAACTGCAAAAACAGTAATAAACCAGAACTATTCTTAGTTCTATTTATTCTTAGTTTACTGTTCAGTAAAAACAAGAACTATTTATTTCTTTCCATCTATATCCACATAAAGAAAGTATTTCAGATTGTGTGGCTCTTTAAATTCAATACCTGGCTCCATTTCTGATAAAAGATAAATATGTCCTTTTAAAACACCGAACTTTCAGCTGTTAAACCCAGAGAGTTTAAGAGAGGTAAACCAGAGAGTTTATTGAGACTGAGTGATTGATTGATTGCTTTTGAGACGGAATCTCGCTGTCGCCCGGGCTGGAGTGCAATGGCATGATCTCAGCTCACTGCAACCTCCGCCTCCTGGGTTCAAGCGATTCTCCTGCCTCAGCCTCCGAAGTAGCTGGAATTACAGGTGCTTGCCACCATGCCAGGCTGACTTTTTTTTTTTTGAATTTTCAGTAGAGAGGGTTTCACCGTGTTGGACAGGCTGGTCTTGAACTCCTGACCTCAGGTAACCCGCCTACCTCAGCCTCCCAAAGTGCTGGGATTACAGGCGTGAGCCACCATGCCCAGCCTATTTATTAATTATTGAACAGCCCTAGGTATAATGTTGTTAGCTCTGCTGATTTTAAAAACACATATAGTTTAAAATAATTTCCTCACTATAAAGCAATCATGCACACTGGAGTATTAAATGTTAACAGAATTATTATTTACCATGTATTTCCACATATATAAATGGGAATATTCCAATAGCATTACTTTCTGTAATGATCATGTAATAACAGTTGGAAAATACCCGTATAACAAATTGGAATCTCTTTGTTCAACTGTATGTATCAGAATATCCTTAAATTTTAGTATTTCATCCCAATAAAGAAAAAGATTTGCTCTACTATAACACCAAAAGATTAGATAGTAGGTTTCTTCCCAAAATAATGTCCTTCTAATGTTTAAGTGCTTAAATATGAAACTTGGGGAAATTCTATTAATTTTTTTTTCTGATTAATGCATTTCTTTTTTTTATTTTTCTAGGAAGTCCAATGTAATTTCACTGAAAAAAATTATTCCTTGATTCCAGCAGATATCAAGAAAGATGTTACTATACTTGATCTCAGTTATAACCAAATTACTCTTAATGGTACAGACACAAGAGTTCTACAGACATACTTTTTACTCACAGAGCTCTATTTGATTGAGAACAATGTTACTATCTTACATAATAACGGTTTTGGTAAACTCTCCAGTCTAGAAATTTTAAATATCTGTAGAAACTCCATCTATGCAATTCAACAGGGTGCATTTTTAGGCTTAAATAAACTAAAACAGTTATATCTCTGCCAAAACAAAATAGAACAACTGAATGCTGATGTATTTGTGCCTCTAAGAAACCTAAAACTTCTGAATCTGCAAGGCAATTTGATTAGCTATTTGGATGTACCGCCACTATTTCATCTGGAATTAATAACTTTATATGGAAACCTATGGAACTGCTCTTGCAGTCTATCTAATTTGCAGAACTGGTTGAACACATCAAATGTGACATTAGGTAAGCTATCATAATTAAGCAAAACCAAAATGTGATTAACTCAATGTTCCACCACAGAAAAATCTCTCATATCATGTTTTAAAGAAAAGGAAGCAGCCAGGTGCAGTGGCTCATGCCTGTAATCCCATCACTTTGGGAGGCCAAGGCAGGCGGATCACCTGAGGTCAGGAGTTTGAGACCAGCCTGGCCAACATGGTGAAACCCCATCTCTACTAAAAATACAAAAATTAGCCAGGTGTGATGGCACATGCCTGTAGTACCAGGTACTCGGGAGGCTGAGGTGGGAGAATCGCTTGAACCTGGGAGGCAGACGTTACAGTGAGCCAAGATCGTGCCACTGCACTCCAGCCTGGGCAACAGAGTGAGACTCTGTCTCAAAAAAAAAAAAAAAAAAAAAAAAAAAAGGAGGAAAGGAAACAATTTCTGTTTAAGCAAAACAGGAAGAAACACTAAAAAGTAACAGCTGCATAGATGCTCTCCTTCCCCATTACCAGGGGGAAAAATTAAGAAAATTTTTTTTTTTGAGACAGAGTTTTGTTATTGTTACCCAGGCTGGAATGCATTGGCATGATCTCAGCTCACCACAACCTCCGCCTCCCAGGTTCAAGCGATTCTCCTGCCTCAGCCTCCCAAGTAGCTGGGATTACAGTCATGAGCCACCACGCCTGGCTAATTTTTTGTATTTTTAGTAGAGATGGGGTTCCTCCATGTTTGTCAGGCTGGTCTCAAACTCCCGACCTCAGGTGATCCACCCGCCTTGGCCTCCCAAAGTGCTGGGATTACAGGCATGAGCCTCCGCGCCCGGCCAGAAATGTAAATGTTCTATACATGTGAGATGATAATGTCATTTCATGTATTGTTAGCAAAGTCAATATGTAAGACTAATTTTTTAAAAGTGCTTCCTAGACTGAGTGAAAACAAGTGACCTATTTTAACTGCAAACCATACTGTGCCTGAGATCCAGATTTAACCATGTAACCACAATATTAATAATAAAATCTACACTAATACAGATAAACTAAATAATAAAGATACTGCATTTAAGCCATATTTATAAAATAATAAACAGAAATGTGCATCATTCTTTGTGTTGCTTGACAAATACAACAGGAATTTCTTATAATGCCTTTAAGGATGACAGATATGTCAAAAATTCTAGATAAAACAATTATAAAATGTTGTTAACTATTATTTTTCTCTATACTAAATCTTATTCTTTCTGATTTACTAGAAAATGAGAACATCACCATGTGTAGCTACCCCAACAGCCTGAAGAGCTACAATATCAAAACAGTACCTCATAAGGCTGAATGCCACTCAAAATTTCCTTTACCAGTAACTGAAGATCTTTATATTCATTTTCAGCCCATCAGCAATTCAACATTTAATAGCTCTTCGAAAAATTTAACAAGAAATTCAGGTAATATACTGGTTCTGAATATTAACACTGCTGAATGTATCATACTAAATAAACTGAGGTAGTTATCTTTATTTTAAATTTCTATAAAAAATGTAAAAGAAAGATTCCTCATCTCAACTAAAGATTTACAAAATATTGGTCTTCCAAACTAGGCTCTGCTAGTTACAAGCCAAATGCCATCGTGCAAATTATTTAACTTCTCCGAGCCTTTGTTTTAAGTAGTCTAGTCACAAATCTTAACGAATATAAATCAATAATGGTCTTAGGTAAAAGGGTAACGAAATTGCAAAGACAGCTATTTTGAAAAAAGAGAATTCATCCACCACACAAAATCTGTCTAAAGAAAACTACAATGTATGTTTCTTTTTAATACCAATATTGAGGAGAATTAGGATATATAATTATGATTATTTTGCCAACTTAACAAATTTTCTTTCTCTCTCCTCTCTCGGTATTCCATTAAAGAACATGAACCTCTTGGAAAAAGTTGGGCTTTTCTTGTTGGTGTTGTTGTCACTGTACTGACGACTTCACTTCTCATTTTTATTGCTATCAAATGCCCAATATGGTACAATATTCTGCTTAGTTATAATCATCGTCGACTGGAAGAGCATGAAGCAGAAACCTATGAAGATGGTTTTACTGGAAATCCAAGCTCTCTTTCACAGATACCAGAAACAAACTCTGAAGAAACTACAGTAATATTTGAACAATTACATTCATTTGTGGTAGATGATGATGGATTTATTGAAGACAAATATATAGATATCCACGAATTATGTGAAGAAAATTAATTTCTTTCAAAGTTTGCTTTTTAAAGCAAAGTTATCAGCTCACTCACAGTTTAGATATGGGGATTTTGCTATGTGACATACCAAAATACAGCTGGCAGGCATTCATATTAATGACAACATACATGAATATCATAAAATTATGTTGTTTGCATTGTATTGAGCAAGCAGGTCCAAACACAATAACTGACACTCCTTGGTAGCTGACAGTTACATCGTCTACAATACCAGCACTACTATTCCTAGCAGTGCTTGGGTGACCATATGGACTACTAAAATGGTCTAAATTATTCATGAATTAAAATGAATGGATTCTCATATTAACACAGATATTTGACATAATATGTATTAAGTTATACTAATGTTTCAATCAGTAAAGAAATAAAAGTTTAGAATTTATTAATATATGGAAGTCAAAGTGAGGAACAGAGATAGCTTAAATAATACACTAAGATTGATTTTATGCTCACAGAATAAATTCATAGAGTTGGAAAATATTTTTTTGAAATGCTTCCTGAAACAGCACAATAAATTTCCTTAAAATTTCATAGCAATTTAAAGCACAAGCACAACGTTCAGGCATAATCCCTAATAAGTCACTATTGATTCCGGTTATAAAGAAAGGCTGTCACCATAATGCAGGATCACTACAGTTTAATGTCATAGTGGCTTCCGAAGTGGGCATCACAATTATCTATAAATCTTGTTTTAAAAATACGTATTTCTACCTCTCTCTGGGAGATTTTTATTCAAATTGGTCTATGCTGACACTAAGGAATCTTCATGTGGTCCATGGACAGCTATTTCTATCTATTCAGTAGATAGAGCAATGTTTCCCAAATTCTTTTTCTAGAATACTAATTTCCAGAGAGACATTCCCAAGTATTTACAGGAGAAGAAAGAGGTACATGGTCAAATTACCATAGGAAAAACTAGTAGTTTAAACAAGGTGAAACAAGATTCTTTTTCTTTTTCTTTTTTTTTTTTTTTTTGAGACAAAGTCTCGCACTGTCGCCCAGGCTGGACTGCAGTGGCGCAGTCTCAGATCACTGCAACCTCTGCCTCCTGGGTTCAAGCAATTCTTCTGACTCAGCCTCCCGAGTAGCTGGGAGGACAGGTGCACACCACCATGCCCGGCTAATTTCTGTATTTTTAGTAGAGACAGGCTTTCACCATGTTGGCCAGGCTGGTCTCAAACGCCTGACCTCATGATCCACCCGCCTCGGCCTCCCACAGTGCTGGGATTATAGGCGTGGACCACCGTGCCTGGCCAAGATTCTTTACAATAGGATTTATGCAAAACTTTACTAAGCTAAGCTGCTCTCTGATTATTCAAGAGCAAAGTATTAAAAATTTCTCAAACTTACTTGACAACAAAACTCATTCTTTGAGTTACATCTACTAAGAGCTCGTAGTTCCATAACATTCCAAAGAACGTAGTTTGGGAAACACTGGCCTATAGGCTGTAATAGGAAGGGTCTAAAGAAAATTATTTGCCAAGTCCTTATAATCAATTTGCTACAATCACAATTTAATAATTTATCAATGCAAACAGTACATTAAAAACTGTAGCACAATCTATAATTTTTACCTTCATATGCAGAGAAATTAAGAATTTACATCTTTTACAAATATCTCTGAAACACTGAACTATATTGATGGGTGAAATAATATTTCTGGTATTTACTTCATTATAACACATGGAATGGAACAGTGGCTACAGGTATGGATGGAGCAAGGTCAAATATGAGCTGATGGAGCTGGGAGCTAAATAAGGGTATAATATGCTACTTCTGTGTATGTTGTGTATGGTATACTATGCTATTTCTGTGTATGTTCAAATTGTTTATGTATATAATAAAGTTTTAAAAATTTGTATGTACTTGACAATTTCTTAGAAAAAAGAGACTAAAATAAAATAGATCTATGTCATAATCTATAGAATAGTCATTTTAAAAGTTACATAATTAGTAAATTCAATACAAATGTCTACTGAGAGAAAATAAAAACTAGGATGATATACCTGTAAAATAGAAGAACTTACTAATTTATAATACATATTTGCTTGTGTTTACAGACACGTTTTCAACAAAGGATATAAGTATATTATGGCTAATGTTTCTTTACATATCAATTATACTTTGTTTTAAACCTTAATTATAAGAATGAGATGATTATAGGAACATAAAATATCTTTTTCTAAACAATGTATCATTCTGCTAAATTATTTCCTAATTATAAGATGCAAATATTAATATTTGAGAAATGTAGCAAAATGAAATATAATCGCAAATGAGCAAAGACTACACTTAAGCTTTTATATTCAAGGGCCTCTATTGAATATGGGGTATTCAATAAATATCTGACTACACAAAGAAAAATAAATGGGTATAAAATTATAATTACATATATTTTTACAGGACAACTGATCTTGACTAATACTAACTAGAAAGTGCAGGATTAGAAGAGAATCATTAGTTCAAGCAAGACTGTGAAACTGAATTAAAGCCAGGTGTCTTACATATTGTTGTAGTAATCTATTGAGGCTGTTTATTATAACCAACTTTTTATAGAAGAGTTTTCCATAATAAACCAGATGGTCAGACCACACTAAATGGTTGTATTGAAAGAGAAGAGAATGAAAACAGAAGCTTTTTACACCTGCCTTCTCGAGGTATGGCATTTCTTGGTCACTCTGAATGTGTAGAGTCAAGATAGATCTTTGTGTTATTGAGATGTTGGCCATCTGGTTAACACAAGACATAAATCTATTCTACTGCTGTATAGAAAAGTAACCTTCATAACAATAATTTTTTTTTTTTTTTTTTTTTTGAGACGAAGTCTCGCCCTGTCATCCAGGCTGGAGTGTAGTGGTGCAGTCTCAGCTTACTGAACCCTCTGCCTCCTTGGTTCAAGTGATTTGCATGCCTCAGCCTCCCGAGTAGCTGGGATTACAGGCACCTGCCACCTCACCCAGCTAGTTTTTATATTTTTAGTAGAGACAGGGTTTCGCCATGTTGGCCAGGCTGGTCTTGAACTCCTGACCTCAGGTGATCCACCCACTTCAGCCTCCAAAAGTGCTGGGATTACAGGCATGAGCCACTGCACCTGGACAATTTTTGTTCTTAATTTCAATTTCTGCCTAAAACAGACAAGAGAACCAATTTCACTCAGCCTCAATTACAAATTACAGACAGAGTTTTTAAATGGTTTGGATGTATCTTCAGGACAAATTACCATATTTGAAGATTTTCCTTAATCAAAAAAACCAAATAGATGTAAAAATCTATGACATTCTTAAACTTTTGTTCTTAAAATTATGTTTTCAGATGAAATATCTGTAAAATATGTAAATATAATATTTAAAACCTGACCTAGGTATTATATAACTTTGAGATAAATGATGAAATAAATGAGAACTTAAATGTTCTAAACTCTTTAAGGCCTTCAGGGGATTACAGCTTATATATTTCTCTCTTTTTTTTTTTGAGACGGAGTCTCGCTCTGTCGCCAGGCTGGAGTGCAGTGGCACGATGGCGCAACCTCAGCTAACTGCAACCTCTGCCTCCCAGGTTCAAGTGATTCTCCTGCTTCAGTCTCCCGAGTAGCTGGGACTACAGGCCCGCGCCACCACGCCCAGCTAATATTTGTATTTTTAGTAGAGATATGGTTTTACCGTGTTGGCCAGGATGGTCTTGATCTCCTGAATTCATGATCCACCCGCCTCGGCCTCCCAAAGTGCTGGGATTACAGGTGTGAACCACCACACTGGCCTATAGCTTATATATTTCTTATTCTTTGAAGTACCTAAGAGAGTATCTTATATATAGTAAATGATAAATATTTGCTAAATGGATTAAAACCAGGATAACCAAAAAAAAAAAAAAAAAAAAAAAGGAACGTTTTCAAGTAAGAGCTTGGTTACCATGAACAAAATTTTCCTTGTAAAAGGAAAAAGACTGCTAGTATTTTGAGTTTATAAGATATCACTTTACAGCAGCATCAAATGATAGATGGTGGCCGGGTATAATGGTTCACGCCTGTAATCCCAACACTTGAGGAGGCCAAGGTAGGAGGACTGCTTGAGACCAGGAGTTTGAGACTAGCCTGAGCAACGTAATAAGACCCCGTCTCCACAAGAAACAAAATATTAGCTGGGCATAGTGGCATGCACCTGTAGTCTCAGCTACTTGGAGAGCTGAGGCAACATCGCTTGAACCCAGGAGTTCAAGGCTGCAGTGAGCCATGAGCATGCCACTTCAATTCAGCCAGGGCAACAGAGCAAAACTCTACTTAAAAAAAAAAAGACAGGGGAAAAGAGATTCTTGTTTTTAATCAACAGAAGAATTACATTTATCTTTCAAATGTTTTATCAGTATATTTTAACATCTATCCATCATCAAATATTTACTGTTTTATGCAGAGGTAACAAGACAGTGTATTTGGTGTCACTGAATTTTGGTAATTGAATATGGTAATTTGGGTTTATTATTGTCTTTCCTCTCAAAGAGACTAATATTAACAAATTTCTGGGAGAGAATGTGCTTGTATGTATATTTACACAACATAGCCCATTGTCTGTGTTTGTGTTGCCTTAGAATAAATAATTCAGGAATAAAATTTGTATTGGTTCTAAATTAATTATTCTTCATCAACTTTTTGACCTTAGAACCAACACAAGTTTTATTCTTGAATCATTCAGGATTTTATCTGAGTATCCGTAGTTAACTCAAGCTGTGCATACCCAGCCTAGAATATGGACCCATCCCAAACAACTGACAAAACACAAATAAGTTAACTACATCACGTCTATTATTATCTTTGTAGGCATTACTCCCACTGCCACAATTACTTTATTTCCAGCGTTAGTTGGTATTTAGTCTTTAGACAGGTTACATATAAAGATACACATATAGTCTATATATGATGTAGATTGCTAATATAACTATTAAATATCAATGCTAATGAAATAATGTAAATAGCTTCCTAATGAATAATGTGTCTTTCACTAGATTGGGGATGAAACACCAAAATTCAAATTAGTTAAAAGCCCACGTTAAAACTAAAAATAGTAGATATAAAGATGTTCTTATCCATCATAAGTTTTCAGCTCCTAACAGCATAAATCCTATTTATATAAGCTATGTAGTAATAGTCTTTATACAGAATTTAGCTATTTAATGGTAAATGAAGATAACAGAAGTATAAGCAACAAAATTTGTGTTGTAAATATTTTTAAATGAAAAACGCAATGGGGAAATTGTTAAGAAAATTTACAAGGAAATAACTGGATCACAACTTAAACTACCTAATAAAGCTTACTTACGAATCTGATTTTTAAATTAGCTATACTTACGCTTGTCTTTCAGTAAATATGACATCCAAACTTTGTGTTTCTCGATCATTCTGAGCTTTAACCTGAATAAAGTTAACACATAAGTTAGTAAGAAATAAATATTAAACCAAATTTTTTCTTTGTAGGTTATTTTGGCTACTAACTAAATGAGAAATTATTATAATTATCCTAGTGCCACATACAAAGTTTAAGAAGAAAAAGTAATTGTCTTATTTAACAAACAATATCAGATTTTTAAAAAGTCTTTTTAAGAAGCATTGTAATCTTATACCAAAAATATTCATGGTTCTTCAGTGATCTGTCAAACAATTCAATGTAAATCCAATTTATGTAAACAGCATTCAAAGAATGTATTGAGTGTTCAATAAATATTTGATTAGTAATATGTTAAATTTAGAGCCACCACAAGTTTTATCCTGAACCATTCAGGATATTATCTGAGTACACCTAATTAACTCTACCTGTGCATACCCAGCCTAGAAAACGGACCCCCCATCCCAAACAACTGACAAAACACATAAGGTTTTGACTTTTTATACCTGGCATTGAAATAAGATTCTTAATTAGTGAATTCTTTGTGTTCTAAAGCTAAAAGTAACTAAATTATCATGGTTTTAGAACCCTAAATTTAGAAGAGTCATTTTATAAATCCTATGTCTTCACAGAATAGTCTTTACTCATGTAAATAAATTATAAACTATATAAATTATAAATTATAAATTATATGTTATTTTCATCCAAATGCTTATAATCAAAATAAGCTAGCTATTAACATATTTTATTGTTTTCTACCAAATAATCTAAGAACATTGAATACAAATTTGTTTTTGTTTTATTTTAGAATCAGAGGTACATGTGCAGGTTTGTTACATGGATATATTGTATAATGGTAAGGTTTGGGCTTCTAGTGAACCCATCACCTAAATAATGAACACTGTACCCGCTAGGTAATTTTTCCACCCTTATTGCCCTCCTACCATCCCCCTTTTTGGAGTCCCCAGTGTTATGCCCATGTTAAACACAAATTCTCATTTACCAATCAAAAATTAATATTTTACGTCTGGAGTCATATCTATTCATTTTTCTCCACTGGTGACAAAAACTATGTAAAGTTATCATTTGTCACATTGAGTATTCATCAATATTTGTGCTTAAACTAAGCCAGAAATATTATAAACTAATATATATAAGGAAACGGAGATGGCACTCCCTAACTAATGTTGCACGTGACACCAGTTCAAACACAGTATACAGTCACTAAACATCCACTTAGGAAAGCCAACCAACAGGAAGAAAATTTAAAAGAGCAACTAAGGGAGCTCAAGGAATACATAATAGTGGTATTTACAATCAGAGTAATATTCATTTCTATAGCACTTAAGGTTTTATCAAACTATTTCTAGATATAAATGCTTTGTTTTGTAGGATATGACTTACATAGATCAATTTGCTTATATTTATAAATTTTCTTACCATATTGTAATCATTCATTACTTCTTCCATTTCAGTGTTGGTATTAAGTTTATCTACCAACTAAAAACAAAAATACAAACAAACAAACACCATTTTGTTAGTCTTTACACATGTTCTCTATAATTAATAATATAGGTATTCAGTCTTACAAAAAATGAGTAGTAACTTAAGTATTAATACTTTTGAATATTTTCTGTTTTAAGATAAAAACAAATATTGAGCTACCTAAGTAAGCATATATTATGCACCTGGCCAATAAACAAATTACATTTTTAACATGGATAAATGAGCAGTAATAAACTACTCTTCCTGCATATTATACCTTGTGGAGCTTTGCCTGCTCTGAAAAGATGGCTGAGCTTATAAATAAGGGTCTGGAACAGACAAGAGTTTTGGAAAGATCTATCACTCTCTCTTCCCCTGCCAATATCGCCAAGGAGAGAGCAGTGTTAGTAGATTTACAAATTTACACTAGTAAGCCGGGCTCGGCGGCTCAGGCCTGTAATCCCAGCACTTTGGGAGGCTGACGCGGGCAGATCACCTGAGGTCAGGAGTTCAAGAACAGCCTGACCAACACGGAGAAACCCCGTCTCTACTAAAAATACAAAATTAGCATGGCGTGGTGGCACATGCCTGTAATCCCTGCTACTAGAGAGGATGAGGCAGGAGAATCGCTTGAACCCAGGAAGCGGAGGTTGCAGTGAGCCGAGATGGCGCCACTGCACTCCATCCTGGGCAACAAAAGCAAAATTCCATCTCAAAACAAAAAACAAAAAACAAATTTACACTAGTAAAAACGTAAAAAGATGTTCTTTATATTCTAATAATTAGAAAAAAGTCAAAAGGGCTTGCACAGATGGAACAGTAGTAAGCCTACTTCAAAAAGTTAGGCAAGGATATCAGTTGTCAACATGGGATATTTACCTAGTGTCAAACACTATTATATATGTATTAACTCAATTTTTACAATTACTGTATGAAGTAGATATGATTGTACACATTTTACAGAAAAAGAAATTTAGCAAGCGATAGAGCCAGAATGTGAACACAGGGTCTACTAAAAGCAAACTATTTGGGTATAAGGTATATCACATTTTTCATTTATGATATAAATAATAAGTGCTAATAAGACCTAACATTTATTGAGTGCTAACTATATGTCAGATACCCAGCTAACGGCTCTGTATCAGGTATTAGCTCATTAAATCTATAAATAGCATATTTTACATGGTAGTATTTTTATATGAATATGCCTAATTTGTTCCAGCATAACTAAAACTCCCTTTCATCTAATGTCATTTCATACCTTTAAAAACTACTTTTCTCGGCCGGGCGCGGTGGCTCATGCCTGTAATCCCCGCACTTTGGGAGGCTGAGGCGGGCGGATCACGAGGTTAGGAGTTCGAGATCAGCCTGGCCAACATGGTGAAACCCCTTCTCTACTAAAAATACAAAAATCAGCCAGGCACCGTAATCCCAGCTACTCAGGAGCGCGCCTGTAATCCCAGCTGGTGGCACGCGCCTGTAATCCCAGCTACTCAGGAGGCTGAAGCAGGATAATCACTTGAACCCAGGAGGCGGAGGTTACAGTGAGCCAAGATCACGCCACTGCACTCCAGCCTGGATGACAGAGCGAGACTCCATCTCAAGAAAAACAAAAAAACAAAATAAACTATTTTGCTCATATTTAAAACAGAACATCATTTACTAAAGAAAATCCCAGTGAATAATGGGCTCTACAAAATGTTTGTGATGAATTGTGTAGTCCAGCAAATTTAAGAATTATAAGAGGGCTGGGTGCAATGGCTCACGCTTATAATCCCAGCACTTTGGGAAGCTGAAGCATGAGGATCACTTAAGCCCAGGAGTTTAAGACCATTGTGGGCAACACAGCAAGACCCCATCTCTCCAAAAAATTTAAAAATTAGCCAGGCATGGTGGCATGCACCTGTAGTCCCAGCTACTTGGGAGGCTGATGCAGGAAGCTACTTGGGAGGCTGCCCAGGAGTTTGAGGCTGCAGTGAACTACAATCATGCTACTGCACTTCAGCCAGGGCAACAGAGCAAGACCCTATCTCTAAAAAAATTAAAAAATAAAAATAGTCCAGGCACAATGACTCAAGCCTGTAATCCCAGCACTTTGGGAGACCAAGGTAGGCAGATCACTTGAGCCCATGAGTTTGAGACCTGTATGGGCAACATGGCCAAACCTCATCTCAACAAAAAAATACAAAAAATTAGCCTGGTGTGATGGCATGTGCCTGTAGTCCCAGCTGCTTGGGAGGCTGAGGTGGGAGGATCAATTGAGCTCAGAAAGTCTAGGCTGCAGCGAGCCATGATTGAGCCACTGCATTCCAGCTCGGGCAACAGAGCAAGACTGTCTTGAAAAAAAAAAAACAAAAAAAAAACAAACAAAACCCACCACCACCACCAATAACAACAACAAAAACAAAAATAAAAAGTTATACTATAATTAGCAAAATTTTTGATAAGCACAAGGTAACACTATCAAGTAGGTATATCATAACTTATCCTAACCATTATGATAGAATGTTTATTTCTTGTAACACTATTTCTTAATAAGGGTAGTGAGATAAAAATTTGTCTTTTTCATTAAATCCAGAAATCACTGCTGCTAAAGCACCTAAAGAGTTAGAAAAAAGAAAATTCTGACACTAGAAATTTTCATGGGGCCAATATCACCCAAGGACTGAGCAGTTATCAATACTGCCAGGGGGATTGTTTCTTCTGAAAGTCCACAGGTAGAAGCATCTTTGGTGGAACCTATATCATGTTATATACTCTATTTTGACAATGTACACAATATTTCAAGTAAAACATAGAGATAGTGGCAATCTGTATGTTAAATAATTAAATTTCAAAATTTTCAAGATGACAACACTCGATAAAAAATGTGTTTTTAAAGCAATGATCACTGATAGGACCAATAAATTTTAGCTACTTTTAAAATTATTTAAATTATTATTTTAATATATTTTAGGGAGAAAAGCATGTGTGCATTTGTGTATGTGTCAGTAAACGTATTTTAAAAAAACAATGGAAGAATATATATTAATCTGTTAAGCCAAGTTATTTCTGGGGAGGGAAATGAAGCAGAAAGTAAAGGGATACTTTCTTTGTTCTATTTTTTATGGTTTCATCTTTCACAATAAGTATGTATTCATGTATTATTTGATATTTTAAATAATAAATTAACAAATATATTTTTTCATCAAATGTTTTATAGTTTTTGAAATTTTTGAAATTTGTATTTTAGGTTCAGGGGTACATGTGCAGGTTTGTTTTACAGATAAACTGTCATGGGGGTTTGTTGTGCAGATTATTTCATAACCTAGGTAATTAAGCTAATACCCATTAGTTATTTTTTCTGATCCTTTCCCTCCTTCCAGCCTCCAACCTCAAGTAGATCCCAGTATCTGTTGTTCCCATCTATGTGTTATCATTTAGCTCCCACTGGTAAGAGAGAACATGCAGTATTTGGTTTTCTTTTCCTGCGTTAGTTTGCTAAGGATAATGACCCCCAGCTCCATCCGTGTTCCTGCAAGGGACATGATGTTTTCCTTTTTTATGACTGCATAGTATTTCACGGTATATGTACCATGTTTTCTTTACCCAATCTGCCACTGATGGGCATTTAGGTTGATTCCATGTCTTTGGTACTGTAAACAGTGCTCCAATGAACACACATGTGCATGTGTCTTTATGGTAAAATGATTTATATTCCTTTGGGTATACATCCAAGTAATGGGATTGATGGGCTGAATGGTAGCTCTGGTCTCAGCTTTTTGAGGAATTGTCACACTGCTTTCACAGTGGTTGAACTAATTTACACTCTCACCAACAGTGTATAAGCATTCCCTTTTCTCTGCAACTTCACCAGCATCTGTTATTTTTGACTTCTTAGTAATAGCCATTCTAACTGGTGTGAGACGGTATCTCATTATTCTTTTGATTTGCATTTCCCTAATGATCAGTGATGATGAGCTTCTTTTCATATGCTTGTTGGCTGCATGTTTATCTTCTTTTGAAAAGTATCTGTGCGTGTCCTTTGCCTACTAATGTATTTTTAAAGCAGTAGTAAAAACTAATGAAAATATTAACAGTAAATTCTCTTAGAAAAGATAAAATACCATGTTGTAGTCTGCTAGTTGTCCTTGAAGCTCTTTTATTTCAACAGCTAAAGTCTCAGCCCTGCAAGCATAAAATAAATACATTCACAAATATGTACATAAAAATATACAGAAGAAAATGAACATTACAAACAATATGGATAGCTACAAATTTAGTATTATAAGTACAAAATACTGAATGAATACTGAATACTTATTACTCACCTCTTTTCATATGACAAATATACTGAATTCTCTTGATTGTACATTTCTATTCCCTTCTGAAGTTTATTAACTTCAGTTGTAAGTTCACTTATTTTACTTCTATTAGAAAAGAAATAAGAATGTCACCAATACTTTTAATCCAGAAAACTCTAGTTAAGCAAAATTTAAACTTTCCATTAATAAGTAATAATAATATAAATAGTTTTGTGAAATTCACTAAAAGAATGCAAAAAGTTTAGGTGGCTTATTTCATTAAGAATGAGGTATATTCCGGCTGGGTGCAGTGGCTCAAGCCTGTAATCCCAACACTTTGGGAAGCCGAGGCAGGCGGATCACGTGAGGTCAGGAGTTCAAGACAAGCCTGGCCAATATGGTGAAACCCCATCTCTACTCAAAATACAAAAATTAGCTGGGCATGGAGGCACACGCCTGTAGTCCCAGTTACTAGGGAGGCTGAGGCAGGAGAATAGCTTAAACCTGGGAGGTGGAGACTGTAGTGAGCCGAGATCGTGCCACCACATTCCAGCCTGGGAGACAGAGGGAGACTCCATCTCAGAAAAAAAAAAAAAAAAAAAGAATGAGGTATATCCCATCCTATTCTACTCAACTGATGAGAAACTGACATAGATTCATTATGAAAGATGAAATAGAACCAGAATGAAAGCCTGGTCAAATTAGTACAAGCCACAGGCAGATGTAGGTGCTTAACTGTCATCATCACAGCTGCTACTACCCTCTAGAGCACAGTTTCTCAACAGTAGCACTAATGACATTTTGGGTCAGTGATTAGCACTTAGTGTTGAGCACTATCTTGTACACTGTAGGATGTTTACCAGCATCCTGGATCTGAGTATCAGTAGCACTTCCTCCAACCTCACTTGTGACAACCAGAAAAACATGTATAGAAATTGCCAAATGTTCCCTGGGGGCAAAATCACCACCAGTTGAGAACCACTGCTCTGGAGCCAGACAATTACACAAATAGCTAGAACTATTCTTTGATGTGGAAGCACAAATCCTGGGGGAGAAAGGCAATGCAATCATTAGGAATAAGTATATTTCCTTTCCTTCTTTTGATTAAAAAGTGGCTGAATGTCAGAGATACTAAACAACTGATGGCCTTACTATCTTTCTTACTACTCTTAGCTTTGAGAACAGATAGGGGGAAACCATACTTTTCTTAATTGCCTTCTAGGAGTTTGAGACAATAGGATCCAGGTAACTGAGAAATAAAAGAAAACAGGGCTTTCAGGGCATGATGAGAGGGTGGATTAAACAAAAGAGAAATAAAAGAGAAGGAAGATACAAATAATGTGCCAAAAAGAAAATAAGGTAAAATGGGAAGATGGAGATAGGACAGTAGAACAAGTAAGTGGAAAAATGGTAAGAATAAGAAAAAGTCATTGATTTAGAGATGCATCCCCAGAGACATATAACAAAAGTTTATGAGGCCAAGTGCGGCAGCTCACGCCTGTAATCCCAGCACTTTGAAAGGCATAGGCAGGTGCATTACCTGAGGTCAGGAGTTCAAGACTAGCCTGGCCAAAATGGTGAAACCCCCATCTCTACTAAAAATACAAAAATTAGGCCAGGCGCAGTGGCTCACCTGTAATCCCAGCACTCTAGGAGGCCAAGGTGGGCAGATCACCTGAGGTTGGGAGTTCGAGACCAGCCTGACCAACATGGAGAAACCCCGTCTGAACTAAAAATACAAAATTAGCTAGGTATGGTGGCGCACACCTGTAATCCCAGCTACTTGGGAGGCTGAGGCAGGAGAATCACTTGAACCCGGGAGGCGGAGGTTGCAGTGCCAGAGATCAGGCCATTGCACTCCAACCTGGGCAACAAGAACAAAACTCTGTCTCAAAAAATAATAATAATAATACAAAAATTAGCCAAGTGTGGTGGCAGGCACCTGTAATCCCAGCTACTCGCAGATTACAGGCACGAGGCTGAGGCAAGAGAATCACTTGAATCCGGGGGGCAGAAGTTGCAGTGACAAGAGATCCCATCATTGCACTCCAGCTTGGGTGACAAGCAAAACTCCATCCCAAAAAAAAAAAAAAAAGCTTATGAATTAATTAAAATTAGGCCACATTGGTAGCAACTGACCAAATACATACTCATGTAAAACTTACTGATTAATATAACATAAATAAGTATACATATTTTCCCTTTCTTATTAGATGTAGCTGGTAACATTTTAATGATATGAGCAACACATTTCAGATTAATTACTGAAAAAAAACATAAAAGATTATTCTTGGCCAGGCGCAGTGGCTCATGCCTGTAATTTCAGCACTTTGGGAGGCAGAGGCAGGTGCATCACCTGAGGTCAGGAGTTTAAGACCAGCCTGGCCAATATGGTGAAAACCCATCTCCACTAAAAAATACAAAAATTAGCCAGGCATGGTGGCGCACACCTGTAGTCCCAGCTACTCAGGAGGCTGAGGCAGGAGAATAGCTTAAACCCGGAAGGCAAGGGTTGCAGTGAGCTGAGATCACGCCACTGCACTCCAGCCTGGGCGATAGAGTAAGACTCCATCTCAAAAAAAAAAATTATTCTTATCATTAAATGAAAAAAGTGAACTTTTAAAATGCTACAAGGGGTTGGGCGCGGTGGCTCATGCCTGTAATCCCAGCACTTTGGAAGGCCAAGATGGGCGGATCATTTGAAGTCAGGAGCTCGAGACAAGCCTGGCTGACATGGTGAAATGCCACCTCTACTAAAAAACACACACAAAAAATTAGGTGAGCATGGTGGCTCACGCCTGTAATCCCAGCTATTTGGGAAGCTGAGGCAGGAGAATTGCTTAAACCTGGGAGACAGAGGTTGCAGTCAACCGAGATCATGCCACTGCACTCCAGCCTGAGCTACAGAACAAAACTCTGTCTCAAAAAAAAAAAAAAAAAAAAATGCTATGAGGCCAGGTGTGGTAGTAGCTTATGCCTATAATCCCAGCACTTTGGGAAGCTGAGGCAGGAGGATCACTTGAACCCCGGAGTTCAAGGTTGCAGTGAGCTGTGATCATGCCACTGCACTCCAGCCTGGGCAACAGAGTGAGACTCTGTCTCTAAAATATAAATAAAATAAAATAAGTATGCTATGGTTTGAATGTTTGAGTCCCTCTGAAATTCATATCAAAACTTAATCCCTAATGCAACAGTATTAAGAGGTAGGGACTTTAGGAAGTAATCAGGACATGATGACTCTGCCCTCATGGATGGGATTAGTGCCTTAGAAAAGAGTTGAAGGAAACTAGCTTGGCACCTTTGGCCCTTCCACTCTTCTGCCATGAGGACACCTTGATGGCACCATCTGTGAGAAACAGGTGCCCACCAGACACTGAAGCTGCTGGCACATTGATCTTTGACTTCCGCGTCTCCCGAACAGTAAGAAATAAATTCCTATAAGTTACCCAATCTCAGGTATTTTATTATAGCAGCACAAACAAACTGAGAGAAAATATAGCTCATGTACATGCAAATTCATAAAATTATAAATCTCAGGCTAATTATACTATCACATTTATTTTACAGCATAGCCAAATTAACCAGAAATTGTTAGAATACAAAATAATTTTTAGAAATCAATAGACACCTAATTATCCTAATAAGTGCCATAGCTAAAACTTCATATTAAAGTTATATACTCTATTTTGACAGAAGGTACACAATATTTCGAGTAAAACATACGGATGAAAAGACATGTTTAACATACCTAAGAAGCCCAAGATAGTAAGATTTGTCTAAAATTTGCCTCTGGGGACCTAAAAAAAATGTTTTAAGTGTTAGTGTTCAGTTTGAAAAGCCACCAGAATAGCAAATCCAAAGCACAATCAGAATTACACTCCACAATTCTCAAGACAGTCTTCATGAATGCCCCAATGAATCAAGAAAAATCACTGAAACTGAAAAGAGAACTAATATCTTAGAATCATGACATAAGGGAAGCTTCAACTAAAACTACGAAGATGGGACTAGAGGTGGGGCTGTTAAGACAGTAGACTCTACAGAACAGGACGATGGAATGAAAATTGAGTCTAAGGGAATCTGGAACAGAGCTGTCCAAAGTAACTTTCTGCAGTGACAGAAATATTCTAAATTAACACTGTCCAGTAAAGTGGACAGAGGGACTACAGAGCACTTAAAATTTGGCTGGTGCTACTGGGGAACTAATTTAAATTTCTGACTACTGGCTGTCATACTGGACACTGTAGACATTCCTCAACGTGAGAAAGTGACTATGATTTTTTATCATTTGTCTCAGAGACTTTTTAAGAAATGGTCTTACATTTCAGTAGAACTAAGGAATTATTCCTGGCCGGGCACGGTGGCTCACACCTGTAATCCCAGCACTTTGGGTGGCTGAGGTGGGAGGATCACTTGAGGTCAGAAGTTCAAGACCAGCCTGGCCAATATGGTAAAGCCCCATCTCTACTAAAAATACAAAAAAATTAGCTGGGCATTGTGGCGTGTGCCTGTAATCCCAGCTACTCAGGAGGCTGAGGCAGGAGAATTGCTTGAACCCGGGAGGCGGAGGTTGCAGTGAGCCAAGATCGCGCCACTGCACTCCAGCCTGGGCGACAGAGAAAGACCCCATCTCAAAAAAAAAAAAAAAAAAAGAAAAGAAAGTGTTCCTAGGTTAAATGTCTCAAACCTTGTAAGAGATGAAGTGTCCTGCAAAGTATAAGAGGTAAAACTAGGTGTATTAACTATAAGGTCTATGCTGAGAAGTAGAGGTAATATCTTATTATACTGGGAAATGGGGCACTAGAGAAGGTAAGAATGAAAGTCACAGTAGACAGTTGTGTGTAGTGGTCATGTTCCGAATTCTTTCTTAAAAGGCTTTGAAGTATACTTGTAGAGACTAACAATCTTAAATTATATTGGTTCTGTTTTGAAGGATAAATTAATACAGAAATAAACCTTTGATAAATTTACTATAGAATTTTAATGTTTTTACCCTTGATGTTTTAAAATAATATTAAACATATAAATATTTCTGTGCATCCACTTTCAAAAGGCTAGTTAAATGACTATGTAATTTTGAAATATTTTTTCATGGTACTGATAATCATTAAGCAAACATTTCTAAATAATCAATTCATTTTTAATATTTAGTGATTTAGATGTTATTAGAATGTAGATGAAAAAATTTAAGTCTCTTGAAAGGGATGATAAACTGTATTACAGAAAGTAGCGTGTATGACATAATTAATTTTGTACTAGCAGTATATCTTCATTCCTGATAGATCATCTGTCAAAAATACAGAAAACAAAAATCTCTGAAACAGTTCACCACAGGCTACTGACCACTGCCTATGATAAAAAGAAAAAAAAAAGGAGTTTACCGTACTTTGGTTTATATATACCACAGATCTAAATTTTAAACTCTAATATATAGTGTATTCTTATGCTTCTCTAAATACATATGCAGAAGCATAATGACAGATTTAATATAAATCTATGTGTTAGCCTCATTTCCTTACATAAGTATTAGAACAGATGCTAATTATCAGAAAAAAAGAAACATTTCTTGACTCACTTCTCATAAATACACAAGTATTTTAAGTGTCATTTTAATATAGAAACTATCCAAACTATTTCAGAGTATTTGTATATAGTACCAAAAATCTAATTTTCAATCTTGAACTTTTCTCCAAGATTATTTCAAAGTTCTTCAAGTTGTACTACAGCTCATGTCAGAAAAATGAAGACTGAAATAGCTCACATCTGTATATAGCTTTCTAATTCAAACTGTATTGTCATATTCACTCTGTTGTTTAACCATCACAATAATTTTGTGAATCAAAGAATAATGATTAGATGCCATAATTCTGATTACATGCCATAATTACATGTAATAATTCTTACATGCTATAATCCTGATTTAATAAAATGGTACTGTAATACTTACTGTTCAAAATATACTCAACTTTTACTTTTTTTAATTGTTCACAATTATTTATTTCTTACAAAACACAGGCCCAAGTGTGATACTTATCTTAAAATAGGTACCTTTCGTCCCAGTTTTCATTCCAGTCAAACCTTGTTGTGTTACAGGGCGATGGGCAACTTTGATTTGAGAAGACAGAACTCCACCAGTCCCTATGGGACAACCACGAGAACCTGGTCTTGCTGTCCCAGGTGGCAACTAAATGACAAACAAGATTTCATTTTTAGTAAACCGGAAAAAACACTGTACATCTGCTATTGTAAAACTGCAAAGACAATTTTTTAAAAAAACAAAATTCTACTTGATTTGTAAAAATGTCCTTATTTTTTAAATGTCTGAATTATTAAATACTGTTGTTCAATTTATTAACATATTTCTTTAACATTTAATGTTCTATGACTATTTAAAAATACATTTCAGGAAAATTTTAAATTCTATATGTAGACATTATTTATAATACCTCAAAACTGGAAAGGAGTTAAATGTCCACAGTAGAAAATGGTTAAATAAGCTGCAGTATATAAAAACGGCAGTTTAAGTTGGGTGCGGTGGCTCACGCCTGTAATCCCAGCACTTTGTGAGGCCAAGGCAGGTGGATAATGTGAGGTCAGGAGTTCAAAACCAGCCTGGACAACATGGCAAAACCCCATCGCTACTAAAAATACAAAAGTTATCCAGGTGTGGTAGCACTCGTCTGTAATCCCAGCTACTTGAGAGGCTGAGCCATGAGAATCGCTTGAATCGGGGAGGTCAAGGCTGCAGTGAGCCGAGATCATGCCACTGCACTCTAGCTTGGGCAACAGAGTGAGACTCAGTCTCAAAATAAGTAAATGAAATAAAAATTAAAAGGCAGTTTACAAGATAGTATTTACAATTCCGTTTTTGTTTGTTTTAGAGACAAGGGCTCACTATGTTACTCAGGCTGGTCTTCAACTACCGGCCTAAAGAGATCCTTCTGCCTCAGCTATCCAAGTAGCTGGGATTACAGGTGAGAATCACTGTGCCCGGTTCATAACTCTACTTTTTTAAAACAAAAAAAGGCTGGAAGTTTGGGCATGGTGGCAGGCACCAACAGTCCCAGCTACTTGGCAATCTGAGATGAGAGGATTGTTTAAAACCCAGGAGTTCGAGGCCAGCCTGGAGAACATAAAGAGACCGCCTTTTAAAAAAACAAACAATAAAGACAAAAATAAAAATGTTAAAAACTATATGAAAAAATAGTAATGATGATCGATAATGATATTATAGTTGATTTTTATTTTCTTCTTTATAGAATTTGGTATTTTCAGCCTTATTGCAAGGAGTATATATTACCTTTAAAAATCAGGAAAAAATAAAAAAACTTTAATCTTGTAAAAACAAATGGATATAAATCCATCCTAAGATGACCAAGTAAGTACTAAAGGGCTTACATTGTTAAACAAGCATTCATATTATTACTCAACATGATTCTCTACTTCAGGTATGCAAAATCCAACATAACACTATATGACCTCAGGAAAGGCCAAAAGACTCCCTTTATGTCATTTCATATAATACATACAGGCATAAGAAGATATAAAAGATGTGAGATATGGCAAGGTTTCTCTTCAAACAGCCTGCTCAGCTACTTATTCTGTAATTCCCCCTTGCCTTTCTTCTCCTTTTTTCTTCTTTCTGATTTTACTACATGCCCAGGCATGCCACAGCCCCAGCTCACATTCCTTTCCTTATTTAGGAAAAGACTGGCTCTCTAGTCCTCTGTAGATGACCCCTTCCTCCTCTCCCCTCTCTCCCATGATGTGCCCACCTTATCTAAGAAAGCTTAAATGTTTAGCCAATTGGGTCTAGTTTAGATTGTGCAGTCCGACCCCAGCCAATGGGAAAAGGGCACAAGGGCAGGAGTCGCATTAGGAATAAAAGCTTCTACTCTACTTTCTTCAGTGTGCTCTCGTGACAAGCAGCCCTGTGAGAAGCACCCTACTGCGCAAAAGTAAATTTGCTTTGCTGAGAAATCCTTTGTTTGAGTACTCATCTTTCTTTACGACTCCAAGCTTTATTTCTAACAATTCTGGGGGCTTGTCCAGGATTCCCATTCTCCTTCAAGAAGAGGTCTTCAGTCACCCCACCCAGGAGGAGACGTGGCCCACCGTCCCGTTGCAGTGGCCTCAGGGACGGGAGACTGAGACCCACCCATTGTGACAAACAAATCCAAGCTCTCAGCAACAGGGAAAGGAGAGGCTTACAACACTGTGGCGACCAAGTAACTCTGTGTACAGACCAAGGTGAAAAACGGTACAAGAGCAACAAAGTATTTCCTAGGTGGTCAGGGTATCTTGGAGGATAAAAGTGTGTGTAGATGATGTTAACACTACTGCTGTGTGGATTGACTGGGTCCTAACTGCGCGGTCCCATGGTCACCTCATGTGGCAGATCCTGCCATTTCCCACAAGGAAGCAGCCAGAGTGGAAAAAGCGAAAGAAGGGGGCAAGGAGCCTCCAACAGGTGGGGCTAAAGGACAGGCAAGAAATCTCTAATACGAGGGACTGAGCCTTAACAATCCCTACGGAAATCGATAGGCAAGAAATCTCTAATATGAGGGATTGAGCCTCAGAACCTCAGTGAGCTTCTGAAAGGAGGGAGGGCGAGAAATCTCTAGTAGGAGAGGTTGAGAAGCTCCAGGGAAAGGCCTATTTCAGTTAGACACCATCCCAAACCTCCAAGACGGGAAATGTTTCACGTAAGACAGGAAAAATAAAGAGCCAAGAGCGTGATGAAATTCCTCCTGATAGTCCCTTGGGACTTATGTTAAAATATTGGAAAGATAATGAAAGAACTAAACATAAAAGAAAACAGCAAATGATAAAATATTGTTGTTTTATTTGGACTGAAGGCCCATCCTCAAACCCTCAGTTTTCCGGCCAAAATTTGCTTCCAATGAAGAGTGGATTTGTCAGCTCTTAATTGAACATGTTAATGACAAAAGCCCTGTCTCCCAAAAGGAAACAGACTATGCTCTTTGTTGGAGGCAAGAACCTGTCCTCCTTTACCCTTTAAAAACCACAGGGAACAAGCCAGAAACCAACTCCTCTAACAGAGAAAGAGTCCCTGTTCCTAAACAACCCATACCCACCAACGCATGGGATCCTCTGGATCATCTTCCTCTGCTCAGTGCCCCTGACCCTCCCCCTCAGGCAGCTGCTGCCGCCTCAGGTCTCATTCCAGATCCTTTCCCTGCTCACATTATTCCTCCTCCTTATAACCCTGACTTTGGGAATTATCATCCCATGAGCCTGTGCCCTCCCAGCCTATTAAGGACCCCTCCCTGAAAGGACTTCAATGTGAGATAGAACAATGTAAAAAGGATATCCAAAATTTCCCATTTCCCTCCACACCTAAGGAGTCAGCCCCGACTCTCTTCCCCTTAAAAGAGGTGCCACAAGGAGGGGGAGCCATTGGCTTTGTAAATATTCCCTTGACCAGTTCAGACGTGTGAAGTTTGAAAAAAAGAGCTTAAGCTCCTGTTGGATGACCCTTATGGGGTGGCTGATCAAGTTGATCAATTCTTAGGACCTCAGTTATATACCTGGGTCGAGTTAATGTCCATCTCAGGCATCCTCTTTTTGGAGGAG
The DNA here is from genome assembly GCF_028885655.2 of Pongo abelii. Classification (NCBI taxonomy): domain Eukaryota; kingdom Metazoa; phylum Chordata; class Mammalia; order Primates; family Hominidae; genus Pongo; species Pongo abelii. Next base: position 31,058,890 of record NC_071998.2, read on the forward strand.
AAAAAAAGCATAACTGTAAGGCTGCTATGGCAATTTGGAAATGTGAATACTCTCCTGGTCAGAATGTCCCTACCGCGGACCAAAAATTTCCCACTTAAGACCTCAGGTGGGACAATAATAATGCAGCTCACCAGGAAAACATGGAAGATCTAAGGGAAATGATAATAAAAGGAATTAAGGAATCAATACCCCAAACTCAAAACCTCTCTAAAGCATTTGATATACAACAACAAAAAAAGATGAGGGGCCTATAAAATTCTTAGGCTAAAGGAGCAAATGAAACAGTATGTAGGCCTAAATTTGGAAGACCCCCTTGGGCCGGGAATGTTTAAGCTCCATTTTGTCACTAAGAATTGACCAGATATTTCAAAAAAGTTACAAAAATTAGAAAATTGGGAAGACCGACCGCTAAGTAAACTTCTTAGGAAAGCTCAAAAAGTGTATGTAAGGAGAGACAAAGAAAAGCAAAAACAAAGAGCAAAACTCGTGCTATCCACCTTTCAACAGGTGGCTCCAAACCCATATGCTTCTCAACAAGGCTTCCAGGGAGCCAAGAACTATAAAGGATCCAAACCCCCGTTCAAAGGAACCAAGCCTCCAATTAGAGGACCTGGGCCTTCATTTCCTAGGCCCTCTAAAGAGTGTGGAGGAGCAAAGTCAAAGAATCCCAGAATTGCAAGGGAGGAAGGACAAGATATGTTACAAATGTGGAACAGGCCACTTCAAGAGACAATGTCCCAAATTAAAAAGGGAAAAAGAAGTCCTTCCACTCATGACTTTCAAGGAAGAATAGGAGAGTCAGGGGCTCTGTCTCTTTTAATTTGAGTCACACCAGGAGCTCTTGATAAATTTAGAGGTGGAACCTATATGTGAACTTATCACCTTTTTAATTGATTCAGGAGTGTCTCACTCCTCTGTTTGTCTCACTCCATCTAATCTTGCTGGCTCTTCAGAAAAACTGGGGTAAAAGGAGAAGGAGAAGGATTTAAGGCAAAAATCTTAGAAAATACAAAAGTCAAACATCAAGATCTATTAACTCATATTCAATTTTTGTTGATCCCTGAGGTGGGAACTAATCTATCAGAAAAAGTCTTAACGCTAAAATTAGGCATAGGCCTTCAAGCTGGCCCTAAGGGATTCCTCACCTCATTAAATCTACTCACCACTGTAGATGAAAAATACATTCATCCTGATGTCTGGTCAAGAGAAGGGAATCGAGAAAAACTTCAAGTTCCCCCAATACACATCAAACTAAAAACTCCTGGGGACATAGTAAGGAGAAAGCAATACCCCATTCCCTTCGAAGGCAGGACAGAGTTAAAGCCTGTAATTGAGAGTCTCATTAAAGATGGACTCCTTAAAACCTGTATGTCTCTCTATAATACCCCAATCCTGCCTGTCAAGAAATCAGATGGGTCATACTGATTAGCACAAGACCTCAGAGCTATTAACCAGATAGTCCAGACCACTCAACCTGTTGTCCCCAACCCTTACACCATTTTCAGCCAAATTCCTTATGATCATCAGTGGTTCACAGTAATAGATTTGAAGGATGCTTTCTGGGCATGCCCCTTGGCTGAGGATAGCCGAGACATATTTGCCTTTGAGTGAGAAGATCCCCATTCAGAGCGAAAACAACAATATTGATGGACAGTCTTACCCCAAGGGTTTACAGACTCCCCTAACCTCTTTGGTCAAATTCTAGAACAAGTATCAGAAAAAGTTGTTGTCCCAAAGCAAATATGCCTGCTTCAGCATGTGGATGATATTCTCATATCTGGTGAAGATATAAAAAAAGTGGGTGACTTCTCTATACATATTCTTAACCACCAACAGTTTGAGGGGTTATGGGTCTCAAAAGGAAAGCTTCAATATACAGAGCCCGAAGTTAAATATTTAAGCCACCTAATAAGTGCAGGTAAGCAAAGAATAGGGCCCAAATGGATTGAGTGAATTGTGTCCTTACCACTGCCTCAAACTGAGCAAGAACCAAAAAAACTTTTAGGATTAATTGGATATTGCCGTGTATGGATTGACTTATACTCACTAAAAAGTAAATTTTTGTATGAGAAACTTACCCAGTGGAAGCCTGACCATCTCTTGTGGACTTCCAATAAAATCCATCAGATTAAAGAGCTGAAAGAGATGCTCATAACTGCCCCTGTTCTAGCCCTACCTTCCCTAGAAAAGCCATTTCACCTTTTTGTTAATGTGAATAATGGGGTAGCTTTAGAAGTGCTTACCCAAGAGCATGGAGGTAACCGGCAGCCCGTGGCCTTTCTGTCAAAAGTTATAGACCCAGTCACCTGTGGATGGCCTCAATGCATCCAGTCCATTGCAGCTACAGCAGTACTGGTTGAAGAAAGTAAAAAGTTAACCTTCGGAGGAAAACTGACAGTAAGCACGACACCAAGTTAGAACTATCTTAAACCAAGAAATAGAGAGGTGAATCACTGACTCAAGAATTTTAAAGTATAAGACCATTCTGTTAAAAAAAAGATGATTTAACATTAACTACTGATAATTCACTCAACCTAGCTGGTTTCTTAACAGGGGATCTAAACCTAAAAAGGGAGCACACATGTTTAGATCTAATTGATTACCATACAAAGGTCCAGCCAGACTTAAGAGAAACTCCCTTCAAGACAGGGCGACACTTATTTATAGATGGGTCCTCCCGGGTAATTGAAGAGAAAAGACATAATGGGTATTCAGTAATTGATGGAAAAACTCTTGAGGAAGTAGAGTCAGGAAGATTGCCCAATAATTGGTCTGCCCAAACTTGTAAACTATTGGCACTCAGCCAAGCTTTGAAACATTTACAGAACCAAGAAGGAACTATCTATACTGATTCTAAGTACGCCTTTGGAGTGGCTCATACATTAAAAAAAAAAATTGGACTGAGAATGGTCTTAATAGTAAAGGCCAAGACTTGGTCCAAAAAGAACTAATTGTCCATGTCTTAAACAATCTCCAGTTGCCAGAAGAGATAGCTATTGTACATGTCCCAGGGCATCAAAATGACTTTTCCTTCCCAAGTCAAGGAAATAACCTTGCAGATCAAATAGCCAAACAAGTTGCCATTTCTTCTGAAACACCTGTCTTTCACTTAATTCCTTGCCTTCCCTCTCCTACCACAGTCCCCATTTTCTCTTCCACTGAAAAAGAAAAATTAATAAAAATAGGAGCTAAAGAAAACACAGAAGGAAAATGGATATTACCGGATCAAAGAGAGATGTTATCCAAACCTCTCATGAGGGAGGTCTTCTCTCAAGTACATCAAGGAGCCCACTGGAGACCCCAAGCTATGTGTGATGTGGTTTTCAGAGTTTATGAGTGGATCAGAATTTATACCCTAGCCAAACAGGTCACAGACAGTTGCTTAATATATAAAAAAACCTAATAAGCAAGCTCTAAGAAAATCACTCCTCAGGGGAAGAGATCCAGGGCTAAGACCATTCCAAAGTGTTCAAATTAACTACACTAAAATGCCCCCAGTCGGTTGCCTGAAGTATTTATTGATAATAGTAAATCACTTTACTCACTGTGTAGAGACTATCTCCTTCTCAAGCGCAACTGCTAGTAATGCAGTTATAAAGGCATTAATTGAAAACATCATACCCAGGTTTAGACTAATAGAAAACATTGATTCAGACAAGGAACCCATTTCATGGCACATGTCATTAGAGAGTTAGCACAGGTGCTAGACATAAAATGGGAATACCACATCCCTTGGCATCCATCCTCTTCAGGAAGAGTAGAAAGAATGAACCAAACCCTAAAAAGTCACCAGACCAAATTAGTCCTAGAAACCCGGTTACCCTGGATTAAATGTCTCCCCATTGCCTTGTTAAGAGTCACAACTGCCCCTTGAAAAGATGTCAGTTTATCCCCTTATGAATTACTTGGGAATTATTTTGAGCATAGGGGCCAGGAAGAGTACTAATTCCTGAGAATGTGTTGGACACAGGAAGACTGCCAACTATAAATTCAAATGAAATGAGTTAATGGTTAACCCGAGTGATCTTTAGAAGAGAATGTTAAATCTCTTCCTGGTAAATTTTCTGAATAATTTCTTCTTTGGCTTTATGCAAGCATAACTGTGAGACCTACTCAACTAATTATGCTACTTTTTGTTTTCCATTCACCAGGTGAAAGTATAAAGAACATATAAATTAAAACCGTACACATTAAAAATAATGAAGTGGATGTATATTTATTCACTTGGCAACATATTCATAATATATTGCTGAAAGAAATAGATGAGCAAAATAACAATGTATACAGTACTATCTTGATTTTGGAACAGACCAAAGTCATACAAACTGTGTATGTATGTGTGTGTGTTTATAAATACATTAAAAAGTCTAGAAGATACTGTTGACAGTGGTTATACCTACAATAGGAAGGAACTCTGATACTTCTCCATTGTTTGTATGTTTTATAACAAGCATTACTATTTTCAAAAATGCAAACATTAAATAGGTGAAGTCACTGCAAGGAAAAAGTCACTTTTGCAATGCCCTCACCACAGCATATAATCAGAATGTCTGAAGTCAATGTGAAGGAAAGAATTTTAAAATTAATAAGAGAAAAGTATCTAGTCACCTATAAAGACAATCCTATCAGAATAAAAGCAGACCTTTCAGTGGAAATTAAAAAAAAACAACAACAAATAAAAAAGAGAATAGGATGTCATTTTCGAAGTGCTAAGGAAAAAACCAAAAACCAACAACAAAAAAACTGTCAGCCACGAATTTTATATCCTGACAGAATAAGATTCATAAATGAAGGAGAAATAAAGTATTTCCAGGACAAGCAAATGCTGAGGGAATGTGTCACCACTAGGCCATTCCTACAGTAAATGTTCAAAGGGGTCTTCAACATAGAAATTAAAGCTGGATATACAGTATCACAAAAACACATAACAATATTAAACTCACAGTTCTTATAAAACAATCACAAAGGAAGAGGACAAAATAATCAAATGCCAACATGAAAGAATTTCATCAAAACATAAAGATAAAAAGACAGAGAAAAAGAAAGAAACAAATAATTTACACAACTTAAAAATGACAGGAACAAAGCTTCACATATCATTATTAACTGTGAATGTAATGTAAATGAATTGAATTATTCACTTAAAAGATACATATTAGCAGAAGATTTTAAAAAAACAACAACATAATCCAACTATATCCTGCCTATGAGAAACATATCTAGCCCTAAAAGACACACGTAGGCTAAAAATAAAAGAGTGGGAAAAGGTATTCCACACTACCAAAAGCAAGCAAGAGTAGCTATACATACATCTTCAAATCAAAAACAGTTTTAAAAAAAAAAGACAAGAAGGTCATTATATAATAATAAAGGAATCAATTAAGCAAGAGATACAATAATCCTAAATATATATGTATCTTCTCTGACCATAATGGAATAAAACCACAAATTGATAACAAGAGGAATTTTGGAAACTATACCAACAAATAGAAATATGTTCCTGAATGACCAGTGGGTCAAAGAAGAGATTAAAAAGGAAATTTTTTAAAACTCTTGAAACAAATTACAATGGAAACACAACATATCCAAAACCTATGCAATACAGCAAAAGCAGTACTAAGAGGAAAGTTTATATCTGTAAGTGCCTACATTAAAAAAGTAGAAAAACAAAATAAACAACGTAATAATGCATATTAAAGAATCAGATAAGCATGAGCAAACCAAACACAAAATTCACATTAGAAATTCATAAAGATCACAGTAGAAATAAATGAAACTGAAACAAAAAAATATAAAAGATCAACGAAACACAAAGTTGGTGTTTTGAAAAGATAAACAAAATCAACGAACTTTTAGCCAGACTAATGAAAAAAAGAGGGAAGACTCAAATAAATATAATCAGAAATGAAAAAAAAAAGATATGACAACTGATAACAGAACTCAAAGGATCATTAGAGGCCACTATGAGCAACTCTATGCCAGTAAGTTGGAAAATCTGGAAGAAATGAACAAATGATTAAACACATACAACCAATGGAAACTGAACCATAAAGAAATCCAAAACCTGAACAGACCAATAACAAATAATGAGATCCAAGCCATAATAAAAAGTGTCCCGGCTCGGCGCGGTGGCTCACGCCTGTAATCCCAGCACTTTGGGAGGCCGAGGTAGGTGGATCACGAGGTCAGGAGTTCAAGACTAGCCTGACCAACATGGTGAAACCCAGTCTCTACTAAAAATATAAAAATTAGCCAGATGTGGTAGCGCACGCCTGTAATCCCAGCTACTCGGGAGGCTGAGGCAGGAGAATCACTTGAACCCGGGAGGCGGAGGTTGCAGTGAGCAGAGATAGCGTCACTGCATTCCAGCCTGGGCGACAGAGTAAGATTACATCTCAAAAAAAAAAAAATTTTTTTTTTTAATTTAAAAAAAGTCTTCCAGCAAAGACAAGCTCAGGACCTGATGACTTCACTGCTGAGTTCCACCAAACATTTAAAAAAGAACTAATACCGATCCTACTAAAACTATTCTGAGAAATAGAAGAGGAGAAAATGCTTTCAAACTCATTCTACAAGACCAGTATTACCCTGATTAAAAAAAAAAAACAGTGCACATGTACCCTAAAACTTAAAGTATAATAATAATAAAATAAAAAAAAACCAGACAAGACATATGAAGAAAACAGAAAACTATAGGCCAATATCCCTGATGAACATTGATGCAAAAATCCTCAACAAAGTACCAGCAAACTGAATTAAACAACACATTAAAAAGATCATTTGTCATGACTCACTGGTATTTACCCCAGGTATGTAAAGATAGTTCAACATGTGCAAATCAATCAATGTGATAGATCATACCAACAGACTGAAAGACAAAAGCCTTCCGTTGATATTGTAAAAGCATTTGATGACATTTAACATCTCCTGATGATAAAAATCCTCAAAAAACCAGGTATAGAAGGAAGATATCTAAATACAATAAAAGCTATATATGACAGATCCACAGCTAGTATCCTATGGAATGAGGAAAAACTGAAAGCCTTTCCTCTAAGATCTAGAACACAACAAGGATGCCCACGTTCACCACTGTTATTCAACATAGTACTGGAATTCCTGGCCAGAGCAATCAGACAACAAAAAGAAATAAAGGGCATCCAAACTGGAAAGGAAGAAGTCAAATTAACTCTGTTTGCAGATGATATGATCTTATATTTGGAAAAACCTAAAGACTCCGCCAAAAAAACTATCCAAACTGATAAATAGTAAATTCAGTAAAACTCAGAAAAATTGCAGGATACAAAAATCAATAGCATTTCTATATGCTAACAGTGAACAATATGAAAAAAAATCAAGAAAGTTGTCCCATTTACAATAGCTACAAATAAAATAAAATACCTAGGAATTAACCCCAGAAGTGAAAGATCTCTACAATGAAAACTATAAAACACTGATGCAATGAACTGAAGAGAACACCAAAAAATAGAAAGATATTCCATGTTCATGGATTGGAAGAATCAACATTGTCAAAATATCCAGAATATCCAAATTAATCTACAAATTCAATGCAATCCTTATCAAAATATCAATGACATTCTTCTCAAAAATAGAAAAAAAAAAATCCTAAAATTTATATAGAACCATAAAAGATCTAGGATAGCCAAACCCATCCTGAATTAAAAAAAAAAAAAAAGAAAGAAAAAAAGAAAAAGAAAAGCATACTGGCATAAAAACAGAATAGAGAACCCAGAAATAAATCCATATATCTAGAGTGAACATATTTTTGACAAAGATGCAAGGAACGTACACTGAGGAAATGCCAGTTTCTTCAATAAATGGTACTGGGAGAACTGGATATCCATAGACAAAAGAATGAAACTAGACCCATATCTCTCACCATATACAAGAATCAAATTAAAATGGATTAAAGACCTAAATTAAGACCTCAAACTATGAAACTACTAAAAGAAAACATGGGGGAAATTATCCAGAACATTGGTCTAAGCAAAGATTTCTTAAGTAATATCCCACAAGCAAAGGAAACCAAAGCAAAAATGAACAAATAGAAACACATCAAGTTAAAAAGCACCTGCACAGCAAACAATCAACAAAGTGAAGGGACAACCAACATAATAGGAGAAAATATATGAAAACTATCCATCTGACAAGAAATTAATAAACAGAATATATAAGCAGCTCCAACAACTCACTAGCAAAAAACTCTAATAATACAATAAAAAATGGGCAAAAGGTCTGAATAGAAAACTTCTCAAAAGAAGATATACAAACGTCAAACAGGTATATGAAAAGGTGCTCAACATCACTGATCATCAGAGAAATGCAAATCAAAACTACAATGAGATATCATCTCATCCCAGTTAAAATGACTTTTATCCAAAAGAAAGGCAACAGCAAATGCTGACAAATATATAGAGAAAAGGGAACCTTTGTACAGTATTGGTGGGAATGTAAGTTAGTATAACCACTATGGAGAACAGTATGGAAGTTCCTCAAAAAACTAAAAATAGAACTATCATATGATCCAGCAATCCCACTGCAAAAGGAAAGAAATCATTATTTCAAAAAGATACCTGCATTCCTGTTTATCACACTACTTGCCACAATAGCGAATATATGAAAAAAAACCTGACTGTCCATCAATGGAGATGGAGGGCTATGTAAAGAAAATGTGGTATACACGTATATACATATATATATACACACACACATATACACATATATATATACACATACTATGAAACACTACTCTGCCATAATAAAGAATGAAATCATGTCTTTTGCAGCAATATGGATGGAACCAGAGGCCATGATCCTAAGTGAAACAATTCAGAAAGAGAAAGTCAAATACCACATGTTCTCACTTATAAGTGGGAGCTAAACAATGGGTACATATGGACATACAGAGTGAGATAATAGACACTAAAGATTACAAAAGATGGGTGGGAGGAAGGTGAGGGTTGCTAAATTACATATTTGGTACAGTGTTTACTATTCAGGTGATGGGTACACTAAAAGCCCACACTTCATCATTACATAACATATGTATGTAAGACAACTGATCTACCCCATAAATACATACAAATTTTAAAATTTTACAAATAAACAAATAGATAACTTGCCTGGCAAATAGTAGGTGGCCAATAAATGTCAGATTCTTTTTATAAATATTTAATTATCAATTTTTGCTGGAATAAAAGAAAAAGATACCCTTATTATCCTATGTATGAAGACTTTAGAAAAATTATTTCAGTCTAAGTTGATGACGATGTCCTAATATTATTACCTGAAACTCTAGAAAAAAAAAATCCGAAACCTTTAGGAAAATCTGACTTTAACAAAATTATTCCCTCCAAAAAATGCTGCTCTTCTTATGAGTTAACCATAGGACCCAACATTATCTGTAGTTTGCAGTTAGCCTACTGTAGGAGCTTGAGTATTAGCCCGCTGCACTTTCTCAGTTGAAATCACCTGTGTGAACATCAGATAAATTTATGGACATTTGTGTCTATTCATTTATTTCCATTTCAATTCTATGTATTTATAAATTTATGTTTTCTATGTTAAATTGATATCACTTTTAAACTTTTGTTAAAGTATATTATTTTCTGAAATATCTTGAAAGTAGTTTCTAATGACTATCTAACAGCCTATTATAGGGATATACATACCATTATTTAAGATTCACCTGTTTTAAGTCTTCTAGGTTGTTTCCCAATTTTTACATTATAATGATAATGCAAATGTAATAATTATCTTTACAGGATATCCTTCTGCTTAGAATATCAACTCAAAAACTTCATCTAACTTTTCTTGATATGATGTGTTTCTCTTATTCACTATTTATGACACACTCTCTTATATTAAGCTCTTTAACATTTACTAGAGTTTATCTCCAGGTGCCATGGCAATCGGAATATTGTTTCACTCATTGTCTATAACAGATTTTACATTAGAGTATTGTACTTTTTCTTATTTTTGTTGTATTGTTCTACATGACTTTTAGAATAGTTTTATAATATTACCCCTAGCCTCAAAAGAAATGTCATGAAATTTTGATTGGACATAAGGCTTGTAGTCTTAATACAGAAAGAACACTTAAAAATTAGTAAAGTTTACCTTTTAATTTTAAGATTCTGATCCTATATATGGTATATATATTATAAATGTTTGTACCAGTTGTCATCTCTCTTTTAATTTTTTATGGTGTTTTATTTTTTGTATATTCAGATATATAATAAAAATACTTTCCTTTTCAGTACTTGTTATTTCTGTCACTTTTAGAAAGCCTAGCCCAACATTTTCCTCTACTACATTTATGGTTTCATTTTTGAAATACCAAGTTTCTAAACTATGTAGAATTCTGATAAAAGGTATAAGAGAGGATTAAAAATACTTTTAAACAAACGGTTTAACAATTATTGGAATGTTCTATTGAATGCTCCATGTTTTGCCAACTGATTTGAAACACACATTAATCATTAACTAAATTCTTATATGCTTGATTCTATTTCTGGTCTATTCCATTTCATTTTATTCTGGCCCCAATACACTATTCAACTAAAATTATTGCAGCTTTAAATTGAGTATCTGCAGAAGCAGGCATCTTCTTCCCAGAGTGTCTTTCAAACACTCTTCCACATTTACATTTCCAGATGCTTTCCAAAAAACAACACAAACATGTTTAATAATATGCTTATGAAATAAAGAAACAACAAAGTAGAATCTCTTATTACAGAGGGGATTTCCAACTTCTATCACAATATATGCACAAGCATTCAACAGATTTTTTTTTGAGACAGAGTCTCAAAAACTCAAAAACTGGGGTGCAGTGGCATGATCATAGTTCACTGAAGCCCCAGTCTCCTGGACTCAAGTGGTCCTCCCACCTTGGCCTCCCAAAGTAAATAGATTTGTTTCAAACTTACTGCAGTTGCCACTCGAATATTTCCTGATAGGGGTCGTATCCCAGAAGGAGGCCTTCCTGTTAACCCAACTCCACCTCTTGAAACAGGGCGAGCTGCTGAAGATTTGTGATTGCTGGCCATTGTTTCTTCACTTTAATCGCTGTTTGGAAGCAATAAATAGTTCAATCCTTTGATGTCTTCTCTAGCAAGACAATAATGACCCATCATACCCTTACATTTAATTCACAACAATTGTTCTTGCAAACTGCCATTCTGTGTACCACTACAAGGCTAATTTTGTTCAAATATGACATCGTGCTCCATTTACAACTATGAGATTGTTTCTTGCAACATTCCTTCCTCATCTTTCTATTATCTTACCAAAATGCAAGCCCCTCTATTATCCATTTCTTTAGTATTCTCATCCCATACTCTGGTAAATTTTCTCTCCTGTCATAGCCAACATCTTTCTTTGCTCCTAATCCTTTCTCTGCCCTTTCTGGTCCATGATTAACTCTTATATTCTGAATCTTGTTACAAATACTTTCATTTTCTTAACTTTAACAGAATCTTGGTTTCCCCTGAGAGTAACACTTTCGGTAGTCCAAGTGTTTTAGCTTCCTGTCCCACAATTTTAAAGCAAAGGAGGTGGCACTTTTCTTGCTCCTCAGGGTCACTTTCAAAACATTCTTCCACACCTTTAAAAAAATTAACAAGAGGCCAGGCGCGGTGGCTCACACATGTAACCCCAGCACTTTGGTAGGCCAAGGCAGGTGGATCACGAGGTCAGCAGATCGAGACCATCCTGGCCAACACAGGGAAACCCCGTCTCTACTAAAAATACAAAAAATTAGCTGGGCGTGGTAGCAGGTGCCTGTAGTCCCAGCTACTCCGGAGGCTGAGGCAGGAGAACGGCATGAACCCGGGAGGCAGAGTTTGTAGTGAGCCGAGATTGCGCCACTGCACTCCAGCCTAGGCGACACAGTGAGACTCCATCCCAAAAATAAAAAATAAATAAATAAATAAATAAATAAACAAGATTCACTTCCTCTGAGGATCTGGGAATGCAACAATATTGCCTTCATCTTTCCTGGTTCCTGGTAATTAGTGACTTCCTAATCTCTCCTCTATCTTTACTAAAGTCTTTTGTACCTAGTTCACAGCTTCTCTATTCTAATCTCACCATCATCCTGGATGACTTCCATCTAGATACTAGATCCAATACCTAACGTTCCAGCTTCACAGTTCCCTGACCTCAACTTTAGCAATGATCTTAACTCCAGTTCAGTAATTTATAGCCATGGCGAGACATGGAGCTTGTCATCATCTGGAATTGCTTCATCTCAAACATCTTAATTGAAATACTCTATTCTCCAGTCTTCTCCTCTCCTTCTACCCTTTTCTCATCTTCATTCTGCTATACCTGCCTTGAAACCATTTCCTTAATTCACTGATTCTCTCCCAGTTTATCAGCCCTCTCCTTTATGCATCAGAATATAATATTATTTAAAATTCTGTCTCATAATTTAGAGTAGTAGTTTTCAAATTGTTGGTCACATCCATTAGTAAGTTCTGAAAACAATTTTGCAGGTTATGATCAAGATACTTAAACGTGAAATAAAATTTAAACAAAAAGAGTTCACTGAAAATATGAAGGGTAAACATTGTTTCAGTAAATTTTTGTTTCAGCTATATTTACATAAATTTACACATATGTGTTTACTGGGCTACAATATAAAAATGTATGTCCTATTGTAGGTCATATAAAATAGTTATGAAGATACTTATCGAGAGACAGAATATGGAGAAAAAGAGAATAGTGCCCAAGATTCTGTCCTGAGGAACATCAATAAATACAGATTACACACAAGAGGAAAATCTAGTACGACAGACTGAAAATTAAGGCCCAGAAAGCAAAGAAAAAAACCAAGAGTGTGTGTCAGAGATGCCAAGAGAAGGCAGGAATCTGAGCCATGCCATTTACGTTGGAAATTCAAGTAAGATGAAAACTGAAATGTCCAATGGAGTCCCCATCCAAGAAGTCACTAGTGATACCTTGACAAGGGTGTTTAAGAACTCTCCTCCTTCTCTCATGAAATTAGTGTCTCATGAGCACCATCAACCAATTTGTATCCTTGAACTATTCGCCAGCCCATCTGGCAAAATCAGAAACCCTTCTCTACATCCAATCTAAAGTGCTGAACATTGCTGGTGGAAATCATACAACTGTACAGACTGGGGTACTGCAAAGTGATAGTCACAAATCTTAGCTGGACCCTCATTTCAGAAATGATTTATCCTTGTTAAGATACTTCTCTACTTGATAATTCTCACCCTTAACTACTCTTCTATTTAAACTCTGTTCCTGCCACTCTCGGCAGATGACTCATTTAAGAAAATTACAACTTGAACTCCATCACCTTTGGGGCACATAAACTTCTCTACATCCATCCTGCCCTCCAATCTCAACAGCCATTCCTTCTCTCATTCAAGATCAATCTTACTCTGATTTACCCTTGATCCCATCTTCTTTGTGGCATTAACCTCACTGCTACCAATTATCTTTAAACTTTCTCCTTTCCTTCAGTCTGTTACCATGTTCAATTCTTTCCTACCTTCAAAAACTTATTTCTTGATCTTGCATCCACCTCTATCTAACTGTCCCATATATCCTTCCCTTATGCAGCCAAATTCCTAAGAATAGCTTATATTTGGCCGGGCGTGGCGGCTCATGCCTGTAATCCCAGCACTTTGGGAGGCCGAGGCGGGAGGATCATGAAGTCAGGAGATCGAGACCATCCTGGCTAACACGGTGAAACCCTGTCTCTACTAAAAAATACAAAAAATTAGCCGGGCGTGGTGGCGAGCGTCTGTAGTCCCAGCCAATCGGGAGGCTGAGGCAGGAGAATGGTGTGAACCCGGAAGGCGGAGATTGCAGTGAGCTGAGATCGTGCCACTGCACTCTAGCCTGGGCGACAAAGCGAGACTCCGTCTCAGAAAAAAAAAACAAAAAAAGAATAGTTTATATCCACTATTTTCTACTGCTTCATTTCCCACTATCTCCTGGATTGCTACTGTTTGATTCAAATGACCCCTGCCAATATTGCCAGTGATGTAAATGTCATCCTACTTTACTGGTGTCCACATTTATATGAAACATCTCCATGACACTTTCCTCTCTTCTGGTTCTTTTTACTGTCTCCTTGATCTGTCCTTATATAGAGCATTTTCTAAGATACCATCCACCATCTTTTTCTTTTCTCTCTCTAAACTCTCCTTGGGCCCCCTTATCCACACTCAGGGTTTTAACAATTAATAAACTGATTCCACACAACTTATTTTAGCACTCAGCTTGCGGTGTTTATATCCAAATAATAACATCTCCACTTAGATGTCTAAATATTTCAAAATAAACATATGTAATCCAAACTCATTATCATCTCCCCAAAATTTGTCCTTCCTCTTGGTGTCACCTCCTAGTCACACAAGTCAGAAATTTAGTCCTTGACATCTTCCTCTCCCTCACTCCCATGGCTGATCACATAGTTCTATTGAGTTTGTTTTGTTTAGTTCTACTGATTTTGTTCCTAAGTGTTTAACAGGTACTTTACTCTCTATACCTACAACACTGGCCAATTCAGGGCATCACTGTCTCAGGTGGACTATTATACCAGCCTCTTAAGTGGTCCCCTTGCCTAACACACATTTTTCCTGTTACTTTCTCTGGGAATCCTTCCATTACCAGTCCACAACTGGTCTTGGAATCTTCGTCTTCTTCAATTTCAGTGTATAGGCCTGTTCTACATGCTACCATGCATCCTGCGTATTACTTTCTTCCAGAACCTATCACACCACTTGAAATGATCTGCTTAAGTATTTCTCACCCTTTATGGCAAGAGCTGAATCTTAATAGTCTTTATATCCCCAACATCTGTCTCAGTGATAAGCAAAAACTTTGTTCTCTCTTGTACCTTTTAAATTTCCTCCTACATAAAGGTATTGCCAATTACAAAAATTTACTAAATTGTTAAAAAGCAAACAAAGTGACCGGGCGCGGTGGCTCACGTCTGTAATCCCAGAACTTTGGGAGGCTGAGGCGGGTGGATCACGAGGTCAGGAGATCGAGACCATCCTGGCTAACATAGTGAAACCCCATCTCTACTAAAAATACAAAAAAAAAGTTAGCCGGGCGTGGTGGCGGGCGTAGTTCCAGCTACTCCGGAGGCTGAGGCAGCAGAATGGCGTGAACCCAGGAGGCGGAGCTTGCAGTGAGCCGAGATCGCACCACTGCACTCCAGCCTGGGCGACTGAGCAAGACTCTGTCTCAAAAAAAAAAAAAAAAAAGGCAAACAAAGCGTGTGTTGGACTAAAATGATTTCTCTGTTTCTACACTCTATGTCCAGTACTACTTTTCTGACTTTTCTTAGCATTACTCATAATCAGTCCTTGGACTGCTTCTATCCTTTCTACAGTCATGCATCTTTATAACTCCAACTATGTGTACGGCTCACTAATCAATGCCTACAGTTCTGCCCTTTCAACTGGGCACCAATTTTGAGTTTTCAATTGTTTATCTGAAATTTCCATTCAGATATCTCATTTGACTATGTTCCCACCAATCTTCCTGACCCCACTAGCTCCCTGATTCTAATTCCTTGCCATTTTGAACTCTATGTACAAAGCAAAAGAATTTCAAATGGAAAAAGAAATTTCATGAAACGACTCTTTGAAAAGGAAGACAGGGTGTATGATCAAGATGGTTTTTCCACAAGAAAACGAGTACAATAAACATCTTTTTCCAGTGGAAAAGATATTACTCTAGGTTTCCTGCTTGTCGGGGGACCTGCTCCGATAATCACATAGGTTCTTTTCTATTTTCCTAAGCGTTGGCTGGCTTGAGAAATAAAGGGACAGAGTACAAAACAGAGAAATTTTAAAGCTGCGCATCCGGGGGAGACATCACACGTTGGCAGGATCCGTGATGCCCCACAAGCCACAAAAACCAGCAAGTTTTTATTACGGAGTTTCAAAAGGGGAGGGAGTATACGAATAGGTGTGGGTGACAGACATCAAGTACTTAACAGGGTAATAGAATATCACAAGGCAAGCGGAGGCAGGGCGAGATCACAGGACCACAGGACCAAAGTGAAATTAAAATTGCTAATGAAGTTTGGGGCACCACTGTCATTGATAACATCTTATCAGGAGACAGCGTTTTGAGATCCACCGGTCTGACCAAAATTCATTAGGTGGGAATTTCCTCTTCCTAATAAGCCTGGGAGCGCTATGGGAGACGAGTTTATTTCACCTCTGCAATCTCCACCATAAGAGACAGGTACACTCCGGGGGGGCCAGTTCAGTGACCTACTCCTAGGTGCGCATTGTCTTTCTCAGGGATATCCCATGCTGAGAAAAAGAATTCAGCGATATTTCTCCCATTTGCTTTTGAAAGAAGAGAATATGGCTCTGTTCTGCCCGGCTCACCGGTGGTCAGAGTTTAAGGTTATCTCTCTTATTCCCTGAACAATTGCTGTTATCCTGTTCTTTTTTCAGGGTGCCCACATTTCATATTGCTAAAACACACATGCTGTACAATTTTTGTAGTTAACGCAATTACTACAGGGTCCTGGAACGATATACATCCTCCTCAACTGACAGGATTAAGAGATTAAAGTAAAAACAGGCATAGGAAATCACAAGGGTATTGATTGGGGAAGTGATAAGTGTCCATGAAATCTTTACAATTTATGTTTAGAGACTGCAGTAAAGACAGGCATAAGAAATTACAAAAGTATTAATTTGGGGAACTAATAAATGTCCACAAAATCTTCACAATCCACGTTCTTCTGTCATGGCTTCAGCCGGTCCCTCCGTTTGGGGTCCTTGACTTTCCGCAACACCTGCTAACTTTGAGAAAATGTACAACATACAAAAATTTCACCCAATTTTCTTTGCCACCGTTTTACTGTGGTGAAAAAAAGCTTACCATTATATTATTACCAGTGGGATTAAGAGGCGGGCATTAGCAACAAATATACCACTAACTACGGGGTTATTCAATCAAAGATTCACACAATTTCCAGTTATTCACACAATCAGAGAGGCAGCCTGGCCTTCGGATCCAGAATGATTAGCGATACAAACTAGTGCTGACAAAGTTAGCAGCTGCATAATCTTGCCACCTCACTTAACCCCTCAGGATTTCATCTTCTGTAAAACAGAAGAGTGACATCTACCTTGCAGAGCTGTTGTGAAGATTATAAGTATTAAATTTAAAACATCAGCTTCTAATTATTATTACTATCGTTATCCTCCCTAAGCCAACCATTCTCACACAGGTGAATAAGTGGAAAGTTGCTAACTGCCCGCACTGTGATCAACAGACAGAAGTAAGTCCCTTCCACTGTAACAGGCAGAAATCTATCGCTTTGACTAAAATCCTTCAGCCCATCGTGGTCCTTCCCTCTGCTCTGTGCTTGGCGGGTCTCCTGCGGGGGGTGGGGGAGGGGTCGGGCCGTTGGAGGAGGTCTGTTCGCACCCTTCGCTCGACTAGAATTGGTACATGCCTGGCCTGGCTACAGGCCCAACGGTAACAGTTAGCTAAGACCCAGAGTTTGAATCTGTTTTGTGTGGAGCGGATGAGCATCTCCAAGGCAAGAGAACAGACGTAGGAGGGAGGGAGGAAGAGATGGGACCCGGGGTTTCTCACCTCCGCCGGCGCCGAAGGAGGGCGGTTGCCCAGCTCGCGGGTGCCCTAACTTCTTTCTGAGGCCCACGCGCAGTTTTCCTCGGCTCTCAGGCCTACCCACTAACTGCCGGGCGCCCCGGCGTATCCCGGCAACGGGGGCGGGATAGCGGAGGCTCCTCATCCTGAGTGACCAATCCTCCGCCTCAGCCCTTGGTTACACGCGGAGCTCTCGCGAGAATTGAGGACATGTTTGTTTCTTCACCACCCTTGAGTGCTTTTTGGAAAAAGTGGAAAACAGCGGGGCAGCTGGAAAACAAACATTTTATGTGAACGTTTGATTTTCTTGGTAATCAGAGCAACCTCCGTGTGCCTTACTTGAAGTAACTAGTGAGTTTTGCTATGTCCCTATGTAAACTCACGTCGGCTAACGTGTTAACAGGTTACATTTGAAGTTATTAAGTGGTAGACAGCATTGTGCAATTTTCTAAACTCCTAATTTGTGGTAGTTTTCCTTACTATTAGGACGGCATAGCGTACACAACGCATCATGAAGTATGGATGCCATTCTGGCACCAACTGTTCCGTTCTTCCTTTCACCAGAAGCTTTGCGTCTTTAAGCTTCCTTTCATTAGAATTTGGATCCAAGTTTGTGGGGAAGACTGTGAATTCAATAGAAAGTGTCCTTTTCTTTTCTTTTTTTTTAATTTAATTACTTCACCTCAAATCCCACTTCTCTAATAAAATAACTTTTACTGTATGTTTCCTTCCAATCTTCATTGATACAGCTTAAATGTGATTGCATATGTATTGGGATTTTAACATTATTTTACACATTATTTCCAACTTGCCTGCCCTGGAGGAGTTAAAAATCAATACAATACAAAATGAGATAATGTCATGTGGCTGAATTCTCCCTTAGTTTGTGAAACATTTTCATGTAATTATCTCATTTGAGCCCACTCTATTTGCAGTGGCCATTTGTCATCCTTTTGGCAGTTTCTCCCTTACCCTGCCCCCCAACACCCTTACAGGAACTGAAAGTGACAGATACTGGCTTTCCTAGTCTTCCTTATTACTGGGACATGAGTATTATTGCTTGCTAGACTCACCAGTCTAATGTGGTGGACCCAGCTCAAACCTGAATGACAACCAGAAGCAGGACTTGAGAGAGTCTGTTGAAGTAAGGGTGACAGCCACAGTAACTACATCGTTTCCGAGACTGCAATGTTCTATCACCAGCAACCAGTGTCCAGCATCAGTGTGTTGGTGCAAGCTGCAGTGTTAGGTACTCAGAGGCTTTATTGGGAGGAGAACCTCTAGCTTGTTTCTTCAGCTTCTGGGAGAGTCTGTGAGCTGCTTAATGTCCTTTAATAAATTCATTTTCAGCTTTTATATCATTTATAGATGATTTCTGTTTCTTGTACTTAAGGACCCTGACAGATATTAACAGTTGAAATTGGCAGGACAGATACTATTATCCAAGTTTTAAAGAGATTAAATAATTTGCTTAAGCTCATTTGGGTAATAAGTATTGATCCCTGTCCCCATATCTTTTTCATGAGGAAAAAGGAATAGAGAATAGGAATACATCTCACTTATTTGCCTCTGAGCTTCCTTAGAGTAGGCACCATATCTTATTTGACTTTGGATCATTATGTATTAGGTTCTGTTGCTTTTAAGGTTATATCAAATTGGAATTAGGTTACATCAAGTTGTAATTTGGCTAGTAATTAGGTTATGTCAAATTTTAAGTTTATTGTAAGACTACTTGTGTTTCCAGTTCCTTTCTGTCTCTAGTCCTTTTCACTGCAATTCTCTCTTCCTGGAATCTTTGTCCCTCTGCTTTTCACTGTCCAAAGTCCTATTCATCATTCAAGTCTTAACCCAAATGTCTTTTATTAGAGAGGTCTTCTCTGGCAGTCCATACTAGATTAGTGCTCCAACTCCTTCTAGCCCCCCACCTCATTATATGTCCTCAGTGCACCCTGTACTATTCCTATCCGTTAAAAGGTAAACTTTGGCACGCTAAAATTTTAAAGAGCTTATTTGAACAGACAGCAATTCATGAATTAGGCAGCTCCAAATCATAAGTGGTTTGGGGCTCCCCCAGAGGTAGTTGAAAGCTTTCAGAGAGTAAATGCAGAGCACAGCAAAGAAATTATTTGATTGGTTAAAGTTTGAGCAGTTGCCTTATTTGGACTGTTCTTGTGGGAAGTTCGAGATGATATAACTGATGACTAGTTGGCCACTTGTGATTCCGTTTTAAGTTTCAGTTTCCTCATGTAGGAACTCAGTGCATTAGAGCGACTTCAGTCTAATGGACTCCAATTTAATTATTTTAACACTACATATCACTCATTATAACTTGCAGTTATATATTTATTTTTGTTGTCAAAAATAACAAACCCTGACAGTAGGGACACATTTTTATCCATAATTTACTACTGCAATAGGGAAAATAGTCCAATGTGAAAGGAATTCAACCTTGATTTGTACAGCAGTGATTGGATGTTTTAAAGGGAGAATGAGGGAGTAGGGAAGGAAGCAAGTGGGTACTCAGTAGAGTCAAGGACAATAAGGCCCAATGAAGACAATACCACTTGGTACAGAATATGGCCAGTTATGCTTACGTAGCCCAGGGTGCACAGAAGAAAAATGTTAACAAAGTAACTCAAAAATGTCTTTGTAAGATGTTTGTAGGTTTTTTAAGAAAATAAACTTTTTGGCCAGGTGTGGGGGCTCATGCTTCTAATCCCAACACTTTGGGAGGCTAAGGCAGGAGGGACACTGAGGCCAGGAGTTCAAGACCGGCCTGGGCAACATAGTGAGACCCCCCTACAAAAAATGAAAACAAAAATGAATTTTAAAAAAGAAAAGAAACTTTGAGGAGTGACATCATTAAGTTATTCTACTGTAAAATAGAGAAAAGTTAGTGAACTTACTAGTGAATATGTACATCAACTGAAATAAGATTTTGGATACACTGGTAGGAGTGTCTATTGAAAGAAGATGGCTATAGAAACCCAAATGCACATGTCCTTTGACCCAGTAACTCCACTTCTAGGAAGTGAGCATATATTCACACTGAATTCATACATATAAATGACATATGCTGATGTCCAAGGTTATTTATTTGAGCAGTGTTTGTTACAGAGAAAGATTAGGAAAAAAATCAAACAACACTGAATTAATAATGCTATAGTCATAAAATCACATAAAATTTGGCCATCTATAAAAAAGAATGCTCCTTGTATACTGATATTGCAGAGGCTGACTAGGAACCCCAGAGCTAGTATAAAAATATTATTTTAGCCTGAAGGCATTTGATGAAGGGGGAAAAAAGCCTTCTCAGAGAGTTCCTTTTCTGACTAAAAGCACAATTTCTGGGGAATGATGCTATCATAAATACCCTAACTTATGGCCCGGAAGAACACCACTCCTAACTGTATAGATGAACATGAATACAAACTTTCTTATTTGTTCTCCTAAAAGTCAATGTTTCTATTTTCTTCCCTGTAAAAGCTGTTTCTCCCCCACCATTTTCCCTACTAAGTTAGTTATATAAGCCTTGAACTTTAATCATTTGACTAGTCAGCTGCTGCTTTTGTTGGCTGTTTTATGCATAAGAAATTGATATTTTTCTCCTGTTTGTCTTTTGTCAGTTTAACTCACAGGCCCTTGAATAGTGAACATGACAGGGTAGAGGAAAAGCTTTCTTCTTCCCATACAATATGGAAAGTTTTCCAAGATATATAAACTCAGGTGAGTAAGTATTCAATGTTAACATTTTCTTGCATCTGTATAAATAATCTTTGGGAAGAACACAAGAAACTGATAAGCCTCCAGAGAGGAAAACTGGGTGGTTAGGGTTTGAAAATGTGCATCCTTTACGTCTTTTGAATTTTAAACCAAGGAATGCATTATTATTACTTTTTAAAAATAAACTTTCGGCCAGGCACAGTGGCTCACACCTGTAATCCCAGCACTTTGGGAGGCCTAGTCAGGCGGATCACCTGAGGGTCAAGAGTTCGAGACCAGCCTGGCCAACATGGTGAAACCCTGTCTCTACTAAAAATACAAAAATTAGCCGGGCATGGTGACAGGCGCCTGTAATCCCAGCTACTCGGGAGGCTGAAGCAGGAGAATTGCTTGAACCCTAGAGGCAGAGGCTGCAGTGAGCCAAGATCGCGCCATTGCACTCCAGCTTCGGGACAAGAGTAAGACTTCGTCAAAAAAAAAAAAAAAAAAAAAAAAAGTTAAAAAAAATTAAATAAACTTTCAATAAGGGGACGATAAAAATCATAATGAATATTCACATTAGCCATCTTTTAATGAATTATGCAATTATCTAGATAATATTTCAAAGCATATGAAAACAAAGGACAAAGTGTCCTTAAATGTTTAACAAAAAAACTCACTAAAAGCCAAGAAAAAAGCTTACTAAATGTATTGGCACTAGAAAAATGTTTTTCTCCTCTTTGGGCACCAAAAACTTGAAAACAATTATCTTTTGGGAAATTGAAATGTATTAGCTTTGAAACATTTTCTGTAGTGTTCCACAGTAC
The DNA here is from genome assembly GCF_028885655.2 of Pongo abelii. Lineage (NCBI taxonomy): Eukaryota > Metazoa > Chordata > Mammalia > Primates > Hominidae > Pongo > Pongo abelii. The sequence goes on from NC_071998.2 coordinate 31,081,068, forward strand.
TGGCAAGACAAATGTGATTTAGAAGCTGATAACCATCCTTAAAGATGAAGTTCATATTTCACTTGTTTTTTTTTTTGAGACAGAGTCTTGCTGTGTCACCCAGGCTGGAGTGGAGTGGAGCTATCTCGGCTCACTGCAACCTCTGCCTCCCAGGTTCAAGTGATTCTCTTACCTCAGGCTCCCGAGTAGCTGGGACTACGGGTGCATACCACCACGCCCGGCTAATTTTTTGTATTTTAGTAGAGACGGGGTTTCACTGCATTGCCCAGGCTGGTTGTGAACTCCTGAGTTCAGACAATCCACCTGCCTCAGTCTCCCAAAGTGGTAGGATTACAGGCGTGAGCCATCACGCCCAGCCCATATTTCACATTTTACGGTTTTTTTTCTTACATATATGGACTTTGTTTTTTCAACATTCCCCTTATGGGGAACATATTTGTAGCCTCAATTTTCTAAGATCTGTACATGTAAAATTTCTATCATTTTCCAATGCATTTTAATATTTTATTTCATGTATGTATTGTGCTATACTAGCCCAAAGTTTTGGCACCAGAGTCTGTGTGTCGAATTTTAGTTAAAAAAAAAAAAAATGCTAAACAATATTCTGTCAACATCACTTTCACACACAAGCCAAATATCATCCCCGTTAAAATTCCTTTCTTTAGTTTGCCTGGGTTTTCCTACTAAGTTGCCAGCCCTGAACCATATTGACCCCAACTTCATTCCTGTATAATCTGCATTAATGCTGTTCTTCAGTGCATTGAGGGCTTTTAAAATTAAATTTTAAAGAAAACATCATATTGAGAACATAAACTGCGATGTTTACCTCAATTTACACAAACTGTGATGTTTAGTCCAGCTATCCAACTATTCCATGCATTTTCTCTGAGAGAACTACTGTCATTACGGACATTTTTCCTTCATGCCTTCAGGCATATGGGAGGGGGATCCAGAATTGTTATTTGTATGCAGACAGACAGTTGAAATAAACGATTTGTTTTAAACCTTTGAACTGCTAAACACATAAAAACATTATAATTATTTTTAAAGTATCAAGAACCCAATTTAGTGTTCATAGAATTTTAGTCTCAGCTGCACTATGTTCTAGTTATGTGACATTAAAATAGTTATTTCAGTTATTCATTAATTCATTAAGGTAACCAATAACATCTACTGAGCATTAACCTATCAAGCTGTTAAAAGACAACACACATTAAAGTATTAAAGAGTTCAGTTGAGCAGACAGTGATTCATGAATTGGGCAGCACCAAACCACAAGTGGTGAAACTCCATCTAGGGGCACTTAAACTACCTTTGCAGAATTATAACTAATGAGAGAAATCTAACATGACTGACTCCATTTTGCCTAAAACCTCACAGGCTAAACTAGTTTTTTGTTGTTGTCGTTTTATTGTTAGTTTGTTTTTTGCTTATTCTAGTGTGGAGGCTAAAATAACTATGCCAGGAATTTGGTTTATAGTTAAACTTTGCGACAAGGAAAAGTGACCCCTCCACCCCAACTCCTTGTATGGAGATTGAAGCTACATTCATAAGACAAGATTAGAATTATGGTAGAGGCTTGAACTTTGCTAAAGAATAGTCAAGCTTAAACAATAACTTGGCATTGTTTGATTAGCTTGCTTTTCTTTCTTTCTTTTTTTTTTTTTTTGAGACAGAGTCTCGCTCTGTTGCCAGGCTGAAGTGCAGTGGCGCAATCTCGGCTCACTGCAACCTCCCCCTCCCGGGTTCAAGTGATTCTCCTGCCTCAGCCTCCTGAGTAGCTGGGACTACAGGCGTGTGCCACCACACCCGGCTAATTTTTTGTATTTTTAGTAGAGACAAGGTTTCACCGTGTTAGCCAGGATGGTCTCGATCTCCTGACCTCGTAATCCACCTGCCTTGGCCTCCCAAAGTGCTGGGATTACAGGCGTGAGCCACCTCACTCAGCCTAATTAGCTTGCTTTTCTATAGAGCCTCCTGCCCTGGAGTCACGTAACCAGAGGTCACAAGATTTGTAACTTCGCCAACTACTCCTATAGATAACATCACTATTGTGAAACATCACTATTGTGAAACCTAATTAACTGGTCTTTGAGATATTTTTCAAATTTAGCATTTTGGCAGACCAACAGACACAACCTGAACCTGTGAACCCCACTCCTCAAAAATGACTCAGGTTCATGAAGATAGTTCTGACACACCTGTGATTCATCCCTGACCGAACCAATTAGCATTTCCCATTTCCTAGCCTCCTGCCCACCAACCGATCCTTTAAAAACCTAGTCTCTACATTCTTGGAGGTGGATTTGAGAAATATCTCCCATCCTCCTCGTTGGCTGGCCCTGTGATTATTCATCTTTCCCTGCTGCAACATTTGTAGTTCTCAATGCATTGGTTTTTTGGAAGACAGCAGACAATCACACAGGGAAATTACACATTTCCCTGTGTAAAAGAACACAGGGGCAATTACAGCATGAGGGGAAAACTTTTATAAGGGGTTGGTGGAAGCAAGACTAAGAAAATATACTTACTTGATTGGTTAAAGTGGAAAGTCCATAGTTAGAGGTTTGTCTGTTTCTGTTAGTTAAGCTTAAGTTTCATTTTACTGTTTACATTGAGTTGGGCTCCAGAGCTGGAGCTATCTCAACCTAATAGCCTCCAAATTAACAGTTTTTAAACAAGGCAAATTCTTCATGTGTGAAATGGGAATAATAATACTATCTACCTTGCAGGGTTATTGTGAGAGACTGTGAAAATTGGTAAACTGAATACTATACAAAGTTGAAAAACATTTCCTATTATATAGGAGGCAGTAAATTAGAGGGTTAAGATTCATGTAAAATAAAGGTCTTGATAATAATAAAATGTAGTCCGGTAGAAAAGACAGACATAAAAGAATATATTAGAATGCAGTAAATACTGTATTGACAACAAATAAAACTGCATTGGTTCCCTAGAGGAACTAGAAGAAACCAGAAGATAAACTGGTGTTGAACTATGACAGATGGAGAAAGTGGAATTCTAAGTTTAAAAAAAAAAATGCATGTACAAAGAGCATAGAGACATGGACAGCATACAGCATAATGTGTTCAGGGAATGGTGACAAATTCGAAATGGCTAGAGTAAGAGAGTTAACAGAGGGAGATGAATCTAGTAAAACAGATTAGGGAGAATGTGTGAAAGGCCCTATGTAATGCTGTACTATAAGAATGGAAAGCCGGCCGGGCGTGGTTGCTCACGCTTATAATCCAGCACTTTGGAAGGCAGAGGAGGGCAGATTACGAGGTCAGGAGATTGAGACTATCCTGGCCAACATGGTGAAACTCCGTTTCTACTAAAAACACAAAATTTAGCTGGGCATGGTGGCGCACTCCTGTAGTCCCAGCTACTCGGGAGGCTGAGGCAGGAATCGCTTGAACCCGGGAGGCGGAGCGCCACTGCACTCAGCCTGGCAGCAGAGGGACACTCCGTCTCAAAAAAAAAAAAGAATGGAAAGCCACCACAGGTTGTCAAACAGAGAAAAAACAATTAAGTGTATATTTCAGAAAGATAATTATATTTTAATGTGTAGGATTGGCTGGAGAGAAGGGGTAGAAAGGTTAGAGAAATGTTGAAATAATTTAAGTAGCACTAATTGGTAGAGATTTCTAACAGATAGCTAGAAATACAGATCTAGAGTCTGGAGAAGACAATATGGGAAAACAGCTCTAGAAATAAGCAAAGTAGTAAATAATCCACCCAGGGAGGGGATATGATAGCAAAGAAGTATCAAAAGTCAGCATTTCAAGAATGATCTCCCAAACCAGGGGAAAAGTGATTCCAAACCTAGAGTAGGAGTTTTAGGAAGGGAGAAGTCAGAAAAGTGTGAATTGGGCTTAGCAATTTAGAAAGGTTTGTGGAAAAGTGTAGTTGGATGCGAGAGAATAGCGGATGGGAGAGAAACAAAGTAAGGAGACAGGTCATGTTTACCCTGGCACTCAATAAGGTCTGATAATGACTAGCAAGTAGCACCACGGGTGGGTGGGCTGGGGGGTTGTTAAAAATACGTATCTCAGCTCTAACCCAGACATACTAAATCAGAATCTACATTTTAACAAGCCGCCAGAGAAAAGTAGTTGTGCCTTTAAAAAATTGACTTGGACCACCGTATTTATTTGCTAAATTTGACAACAGAGAGTAGGAGAATCGGAAAACTTGAAACGAAGGAATAGTTCAATGACTAATAGTTCCCAATTTGGCCTCAAGCTTTCTTGTTTTAATTGAAAAACAAGGTTAACTTGCAAAAACCTCGAGATTCTCAGGGAAAAGCAGTGAGGATGACCTAACAGTAGACACCAAACAATCTCACTGAGCCATTCCGCCATGCCCAGCGCGAAGGACTCAGGTTTAAAATATCCGGATTCGGCGCACCGGATGTCCACCCCAACTGGCGCGGCATTATGGGAACTGTAGTCCCGGCCCGCGTCCCGGTTTACCACAAACTGTTGGGCCCGGAGTCGGAAAAGACCCGGGTTTAGGAAGGACCCCCGGGTCAGGCGTCCTGGTGGAAGGGCGGGCCTCCTTCTCTCTTCCTCGGCAGGGAGTCCCGAGCCCTGGAGGAAAGCCAGCTCAGCTCCGCATCGGCGTCGGCGGTTGGGACGCACACACTCTGCGTAATGGAGGGCTGAGGCCGATGATGAATTCCGGTGTGCCTGTCAGGCTTGCTGTGTCACTCGGCCCGCTCGGCGCGCCCCTTCCCAGCCGCCCTTCCGTACCGGCTCTCGGGTTCTTCCGGTCTCCGGCCGCCCCTTACCTGCAGGCTCTTCTCCGGCCGCGGCCCGGCGCTCTCCGAGTCGCCCCTGCGGACTGGTCTCGCGCAGTGCCCGGGCACCGGACGCCCGACAGACACTGGCCATGACGAGCGGCGCCACCAGGTACCGGCTGAGCTGCTCGCTCCGGGGCCACGAGCTGGACGTACGGGGCCTGGTGTGCTGCCCCTATCCGCCGGGAGCCTTTGTGTCCGTGTCCCGAGACCGCACCACCCGCCTCTGGGCTCCAGACAGGTAAGCGCTGGGAGTCGGGTTGCCCCGGCTGTGTTGCACGCTTCCTGGAGAGTGGAAAGAGAGTGACCCTTCCCTGTCAGTCATGCCGTCTCTCTCTCCCCCCAGCCTTCCCTCTGCTCTCCGCTCCCTTCCAGTTATCAGACTACTAGAACTCTGTGTAAGAAACCATGGAGATTTAAGTGGAAAGAGCACCGGGTAGGGGGACCAAAGAGACCTGCCTTGTGCTAACTTGACCACAGACGAGTCTCCTACCTTTTGGGCCTTCAGTTTTTGGACGATGATCTCCCAGGTTTCTTTTAGACTTGAGAATTTACTGATTCCAGTTGCACTCTCCGAAGTGAGGTAGTTTGAAGGCATGTGAAATGTCCTCTTTTTTTTTTTTCGAAGAAGATGCTCTGTAGTCTTCTCTAAAATTTAATTTTTGAAGACTTTAGTTCTCAAAAATTGCATAGCTGAATCCTCTTCTCGTCCAGGTTAGAATTTTAGTCTGTGGTCTGTGCTGGTCTTGAGGGAGTGAAACCTCTCGGATGTTTTGTTTCTGTGCATGTGCTGTTTCTTGAGGAGAAGGAGCATCCATTGCCTGCAAAGGATTTATCAGAAGGGTTCACGAACCAAAAAAAAAAAAAAGAAAAAAAAGATTAGGAATCAGTCCTGATCGAATTCACGGATTCAGCCCTGATTTGGCTGGTTGTAACGGGATATTTAAGACCTAGAAGACAGATTGTAGTTCAGAGAAAGAAAAATTGAGGTTAGTTATTTTGTTATTTAGTAGGTCTCCCACTGCTAGAGATTTCAGAATTTGAGTCACCATCCATAAATTCAGTTGATAACTATTGAGTGCCTCCTCTTTGGGATACTGGAGAGGAATGAAGACAGACAAGTTGCCAGTGTTTCTGGAGCTTTCTGACAGTCTGATGGGGAAGATAGATTAAAAAACAAGCCAATAAATAATTAAAAACTGGCATGTGAAGAAAACATACAGTTAATAATTAGGTGGAGAGAAATATTAAAGGAAGCCTCTCTGAGGAGTTGTTTGTTTAAAGCTGATATTTGAAGCATGAGTTGGATGGAGCTGGTCGTGGAAGAGCAAATAGGGAGGGTTGAATTGGAAGAGCATTCCAGGGAGGGTTGAATTGGAAGAGCATTCCAGGCAGCCGGAGGAGCAAACAGGAGGGAATTAACTGTGAGGTGAGGGCAAGTTTTGAGGCTGGCAAGAGCCAGGTTATGGAGTTTGCAGATGGAAGCCTTCAAATAGTTTCAAGCCGGGAGCAACATGATCTGATTTCCGTGTTGAGAAGTTTCTGCTAGCTGATGGTAGAGAATAGATTGGAAAGGGGTAAGTGTAGAAGTGGGTTTGCTTGGAGGCTTTTGAAGTAGTATAATCAACACAAGATGGTCCACTAGACTAGGGATAGTATAGAGCAAAATCCTGTATTGAATTGAATGAGATGATCTCTAAAGATCTCTTCTAACTCTAAAATTCTATAATATCCAAAACTACTTAGTAATACTAATATGGAGCTTTTTGTTTGAGTACAGTTATTAAGTTTTTGCCTTTAAAATTGAATCCAGTAGAAGCATAAGCCCAGTAGAATATAACCATGCAGTAAGGAGTATAATCAAGGATGCCTGTTTTAATAGTGGAATCCTGTCATTAAACTTTTGGGACTGTACTAGTTTGACAAGAGTTTAATCACTGGAGTAGTTGTGCTTACCAGGAACTTGAAGAACTTTGGGCTGAACTGATTTATTTGAAAAGTGATTTTGTTCATTGAACTATTGATTTTTTTTTTTTTTTTGAGACAGAGTTTCGCTCTTGTTGCCCAGGCTGGAGTGCAATGGCACAATCTTGGCTCACTGCAACCTCCCCCTCCGGGGTTCAAGCGATTCTCTTGCCTCAGCCTCCCAAGTAGCTGTGATTACAGGCATGTGCCACCATGCCTGGCTAATTTTGTATTTTTAGTAGAGATGGGGTTTCTCCGTGTTGGTCAGGCTGGTCTTGAACTCCCAACCTCAGGTGATCTGCCCGCCTTGGCCTCCCAGTGTTGGGATTACAGGCGTGAGCCACCATGCCTGGCCGAACTCATGATTTTTTTGTTTTTGTTTTTCAAAATTCATTCCTGTATGTATTTATGTAACACTGATGAAGAACTTGCATTTTGCCACAGTGTGTGTTAGTGCGTAGTGAGATAAGATTATTTAGTCTCTCATATTCTGCTGGTTAGGTTAGCAAGCTTGTCCATCCTGTGGCCCATGGGTGGCTTTGAGAATGGCCCAACACAAATTTCATAAACTTTCTTAAAACATTATGAGGCTTTTTTTGTGATTTTTAAAAAATGCTCATCAGCTATTGTAATTATTAGTGTATTTTATGTGTGGCCAAGACAATTTTTCTTCCAATGTGGCCCAGGAAAGTCAAAAGATTGGATACCCCAGGGTTAGAGTGTTTCATAGTCATCAGGTGATTAAGCTCTTATTGATGCCAACTAAAGTGTCTCAACCATACCTTTAATGTTGTAAAAGTGTCCTCAAGTCTGACATATTGACAATTTTTATTTCATGATACATGTCTTCTCTTTTGTGTTGCTGTAGCAGAATACCACAGACCGGGTAATTTATAAAGAAAAATTTATTTTTCATAGTTCTGGATACTGGGAAGTCCATTATCAAGGTATCGGCATCTTGAAAGGGCCTCTTTGCTGCTGTATCATCCCGTGGTGGAAGGGCAAGAGAGCACACAGCAAGAGGCACAGGGGCAAACTTGCTTTTGTAACAAAGCCACTCTCTAACCCAGTCCCACAATCATGACATTAATCCATTCACGGGGGCAGAACCCTCTTGATCTAATCTCCTCTTAAAGGTCCTACTTCTCAACATGGTTGCATTGAAGGTTAAGTTTCCAGCACATGAACTTTGGGGGACACGTTCAGGCCATAATAGAATATTTGTGTGATTTTGTTTTTTTGACACAGGGTCTCGCTTTGTTGCCCAGGCTGGAATGCAATGGCATGATCACTGCCTCATTGCAGCCTCGACCTTCTGGGCTCAAACAATCCTCCCACTTCAGCCTCTTAAGTAACTGGGACTACAGGCAAGAACCACCATGCCCAGCTAATTTTTATTTATTTATTTCTGTAGAGATGAGGGTCTTACTAGATTGCCCAGGCTGCTCTCAAACTCCTGGGCTTAAGCAATCCTCCTGCCTCAGCCTTCCAAAGTGTTGGGATTAAAGGTGTGAATCACCACTCCCAGCTCATTAACAGCATATTATTAAAGTTAATGAAATGCTATAAATGTTTGGAGTGAAGTCGTAAATGAAATTTGCTTTCCCATGTAGCCAAGTGGTAAATGAAATTTACCACTGTAAATTTGAATCAGTACCACTGATTCAACTTCAAATTCTTTGTTTGTTACCGAATTGCCTCTTACCGAATCTGACTTGGTCTGTCTACCTCTGATGCAAATGAAATTTACCACTGCTTTCCATGTATGTTGTTGCTAAGGTTCTAGATCAGGGTAGTAAATGTAGGGATGGACTGGGAATAATGGGGAAAGTTAGTTCTAGGGAGGCAGAAATAGTTTTGTTTTAGAGTAGACTAAACCAGGTACCTAGTCTTTCACAAAAGCCCTTTGAAAACCCAGAAAGTCTTTGGACCTTCAGAATGGAGACATATCTGTTGGTTGGGCATTGAACTGAGCCAGCAACATGCCATTGTTTCAGACTACTTCAGGTCTCTATAAGCTAGCTTCAAGCTAAATTACATTTCCCAAGTCTTTCGTTGACTTCTGGGTGGGGAGAGATGAGTGAGATAGGACTTCAGCAGCTTTGCCTTTATATTGCCTTGCCTTTTGAAAAACGACCCATGCTTGAAGACACATCTTCAGATATAGGATCTGATTATATTAATCTATATTAATAGATTTTTTAGGTGCAATCTATTAGTTCCTACTGTAGAATATGAGAATTTAGCTCTCTTTCTGCCTTCCACTCACCCCATCACATATGCATCTTTTTCTTTGCTCTTTTTTTTTTTTTTGAGATGAGTCTTGCTCTGTCACCCAGGCCGGAGTGCAGTGGCGCTGTCTTGGCTCACTGCAAGCTCCGCCTCCTGGGTTGACGCCATTCTGCCTCAGCCTCCCGAGTAGCTGGGACTATAGGCGCCCGCCACGGCGCCCGGCTAATTTTTTGTATTTTTAGTAAAGACGGGGTTTCACAGTGTTAGCCAGGATGATCTGGATCTCCTGACCTCGTGATGCGCCTGCCTTGGCCTCCCAGAGTGCTCGGATTACAGGCGTGAGCTACCATGCCGGGCCTCTGTGCTCTGACTCTTATAATTTAAGCTGTGGAATAATCTATGGTAACTCTTCCTCAACAATTTTATGATCTTCATGTGGCTAATAATTGTTTTATTTTGGTTTTCATTTGCTTAGCTTTCTATGTATTTATCACTGAGTCAACTTCAAATTCTTTGTTCGTTACTGAATCACCTCTTAAGGCATTTAGATACATTGGATATTTTACAATTTCCTCTTCCTGACAATGCAAACTTTCTGACCTGGTCTGTCCACCTCTGATGCACAACTAATCCTGGGATTTCCCTTCATTGTTGTTTCCAAAACAACTTTTTTGAACCTCATATGTTGGATTTTTATTGTCAGTATCCTTTAGCTTTCTCTTGGTTGGTTTTCTTCCTTGTTGCCTTATTGGAACATAACCTCTAGGAGCTTCCTGAAATGTAGTGCATCAGTAATAAATGTTTTAAGACCTTGCAAGTCTGAAAGTTATTTTATTTTGCCTTGTTACTGGCATGATAATTTGGATGGTTGTAGCATTCTAATTTTAGAATAGTTTTCTTTCAGAATTGTGATGGAATCCATTGTATTTCATCTTCTAGTGTTATTGTTGAGAAGTCTGAAGCCATTCTGATTTTTGAACTATTTTTTTTTTTCTTTCTGGAAGGCAGTCTACTTGTATCCATTGTTCCAGGCCATTGGCGGGCCCTTTTAATATGAAAACTCATGTCCATAAATTCCAGGAAATGTTCTTCAATTAATTCTTTGGCTGCTTTCTCTTTATTTTTTCTGTCTTCTTTTTTCTGGAACTGTTTTTATTCAGATATTGAACTTGCTTTCTAAATTTCTCTTTTTTTTTTTCTTGGCTATAATCTCTAGCAGGTTGCCTTGACTTTGTGAAATTATGTCCTTGTTTCATGGTTGCAATATCTTATACCTCTAAGGATGATAATGACAATTTAAAAAAATGTTTTAAGGTATTTTCTCCTTAATGGTCTGTTTTCCTCCATATTGGTTTTTTTCTCGTCTCTATTTGTGTTGATCACTGTATTTCATGCTGGAGGCTTTCCCCAGATGTCTGGTAATCTTTATTGTGTGCTCAGCGTTATGGGTAGAGAATTAAGAAGCTCCTGGCAGATCTGTGCTCCTGGATGGGGCTTGCTGGTTGTGAGTTTTACTGTTGAGTTATCTGGTAGGGCCATTATATTGGGCTGATCTGCTGCCTAGAGGATGAGGGTGTGGTTTCCAGGGTTTTCTTTTGGTGGTCTTGGGCTCCAGTAGGAATATACACATTCTTCACACTCCAAGACTCAGCTATCAGCTATCCTTATCCTTATCCTTATCCTCAGTCTTTTTAAAGACTCAGCTTTAAAAAGATGAAAATTCAAAGATTTTCATCTTTTTAAAGAAAAAGCTTCAGACTTTTGCTGAGTGCTAGCAGGACAGTTGTCTGGCTGGGTTGTCTAGCTGCACATCCCTGCCCCCCTGTTTTGTTTTCTTTTTTTTTGTTTTAATACCTTAAGTATTTTTTAAAATCAATTTAAGAAATACTTAATGCTAACCATTTAAAACATTGTGCTAGGGACTTGGGAAGACACAAAGAACCTAATCTGGATTCTGCCGTTAAGAACTTCACAGACCACTACGGAAGATGCACACAAACATCTATGCTTTGAAGTGTTAAGGGTTACACATAGTGGGTAGATTTAGTGGTTTACATAATACAGATTTTAAAACATGTTCTGTCTTTTGATTTCCTCTGGGCTTATTGATAAAATGGTTTCAAAAGCATTAAAAAACAAAAACAACACCCACTAAAATGAAGTGAACAAGTTGAAATTGGTTACTACCAGATATCTTTCTTTGAAGACTTTTTCATAATGCTTCAGATTCTGAAGACTTTCGATTAGTCTTTCTTATCTTAGTTCCTGCCTCTTTGTCCTCACGTCTGGAGGTATATAGTGCTGTTAATTCTTTTCCTCCAATTTTTTTATTGTGATAAAATATACATAACATAAAATTTGCCATCTTAACCATTTTAAACTGTACAGTTCAATGGTATTAAGTATATTCATAATGTGTAACCATCACCACCATCCATCTTTTAACTCTTTTTATCTCTTTATACTGAAACTACCTGTTTAAGCAATAACTCCTCATTCTCTCCACCCCCAGACCCTGGCAACCACCATTCTACTTTATGTCTCTTTGATTTTGACAGCTCTAAGTTCGACATATAAGTGGGATCATACAGTATTTGTCTTTTTATAACTAGCTTATTTCATTTAGCATAATGTCCTCAAGGTTCTTCCATGTTGTAGCATATGTCAGAATTTCCCTCCTTTTTAAGGCTGAATAAAATTTCATGTTTATACCACATTTTGTTTATTCATCCAATGATGGGACACTTAGGTTGATGCCACATTTGAGCTATTGTGAATAATGCTACTATGAATATGGTTGTACACATATCTCTTTAAGATCCTGCTTTCATTTCCATTGGGAATATATCCAGAAATGGAATTGCTGAGTCATATGGTAATTTTATTTTTAATTTTTCTAGTAATTGCCATACTTTTTTCTGTAGTGGGTGTCTTTGCTTTCACATAGTATATTCTGTATGTCTGTTCTAGTTGATTTATGTTAAGTCCTTTTTTTCCTTACATGTTTTCTGTCTGATTATTCTGTTATTGAGATTGAGATATTGAAGTCTTCAACTATTATTGTAGAACTATCTGTATATCACTTCAATTATGTCAGTTTTTGTTTTATATATTATGTGCATAAATTTATAATTGTTATATCTTCTTGCTGTACCGAACTTTTTATTAATATATAATATCCTTCTTTGTCTCTTGTTTTCTTTTTTTGATTTAAGGTCAATTTTGTCTAATGTTAATATAGCTACTCCTGCTTTCGTTTGCTGTTTTCATGGAATATCCTGTTTCATCCTATCACTTTCAGTATATTTGTGTCTTTGGATCTAAAGTGAGTCTCTTATAAACAGCACCGAGTTGGATTATGTTTTTTAAAATGGTTTCTGCCAATCTCTGTCTTTTGATTGGAGAGTTTAATTCATTTACATTGAAAGTAATCACTGATACCATTTTGCTGTCTGTTTTCTATATGCCTTAAAGTTTGTTTTTGTTTTTTTTTGTCTCTCATCTCCTGCATTACTGTCTTCTTTTGTGTTTAGTTGATTGATTGATTGATTTTATTTTTATCTTTTTTTGAGACGGAGTCTCAGTCTGTGGCCCAGGCTGGAGTGCAGTGGCGCAATCTCGGCTCACTGCAAGCTCCGCCTCTCGGGTTCACGCCATTCTCCTGCCTCAGCCTCCCGAGTAGCTGGGACTACAGGCCCCTGCCACCACACCTGGCTAATTTTTTGTATTTTTAGTAGAGATGGGGTTTCACCGTGTTAGCCAGGATGGTCTCGATCTCCTGACCTTGTGATCCGCCGGCCTCGGCCTCCCAAAGTGCTTGGGATTACAGGCGTGAGCCATGGCGCCCGGCCTAGTTTATTTATGTTTAAATTCCTTCCCCATTTCCTTAGTGTATATTCTATTTTTGTGTGTGTTTACCATGGGGATTATATTTAATATCCTAAAGTTGTAATCCTCTAATTTGAATGTATACATTTAACTTCAATAACAAAAATTCTTTATAGCTCCATCTTCATCCCTTTTGGTTGTTGGTGTCACAGAATTACATCTGTATATACTCTGTGTCCTAAAAACATAAAGTAATAATTATTTTAAATGCATTAATCTCTGAAATTATGTAGGAAAAATTTGGAGTTACAAGCCAAAGTTACAATATCATTAGCTTTTAGGCTAATTTTTTAATGTAATGTTTCTTAAATGATATAGAAATCAAAAGGTGGAGTTGTAAACCACTATCGTATTTACCATTATTGAGATCTTTATTTTTCATATTGCTTCAAGTCTGTTTAGTGTGTTTTCATTTCACTGTGCAAGAAGGCTCCTTTAAGCATTTCTTACAGGGAGGTCTGGTGGCAGCAAACTCCCTCACCTTTTTTTTTTTTAAGAAATGGTGTCTTACTCTGTTGGCCCATGCGGGCATACAGTGGTATAGTCATAGCTCACTTAAGCCTCAAACTCCCAGGCTCAAGGGATCCTCTCGCCTTAGCCTCCCAAGTAACTGGGACTACAGGTGTACACTATCACACCTAGCTAATGCTCCAAAAAAAATTTTCAAGATGGGGTTTTGCTATGTTGACCAGGCTGGAATGCTGTGGCTGTTCATGAGTGTGGTCACAGCACTCTGCAGCCTCCAACTCCTGGGCTCAAGCAGTTCTCCTATCTTGGTCTCCTGAGGTGCTGGGACTACAGGTGTGTGCTACTGCACTCAGTTTGACCTCCAAAGTTTTTGATGAGAAATCTACTAATTATATTATTGAGGATCCCTTGTATGTGATAAGTCACATCTTTCTTACTGCTTTCAAGATTCTTTGTATCTGTCTTTCTTAAGTTTGAATATAATGTGACTTGGTGTGGGTCTCTTTGAGTTTATCTTCTTGGAGTTTGTTGAGTTTCTTTGGATGTTTATATTCATGTCTTTCATCAAATTTGGGATGTTTCCAGCCATTATTTCTTCAGATATTCTCTCTGCTCCCTTTCACCTCTCTCTAGGACTGCCACAATCTGTATGCTGGCCTACTTCATGTTGTTCCACAAGTCCCTTAGGCTCTCTTCATTTTTTTTTCAGTCTTTTTTTGTGTTCTTCAAACCTGGTAATTTCTACTGTCCTGTGTTCAAGTTTGCTAATTATTTCTTCTTGCTTGAATCTGTCTTCAAGTTGTCTAGTGAATAATTTCATTTCAGTTATCATACCTTTCATCTTCATAATTTCTTTTTGGTTTCTTTATAGGTTTTCTGCCTCTACTGATACTTCAGTTTTCTTCATGCATAATTTTCTTGACTTTCTCCATCTTCCTTTAGTTCTTTGAGCATGTTTAAAACAATTGTTTTAAAGTCTCTGTCTAGTAGATCTGCTGTCAGGTCTTTTTCAGGGACAGTGTCTATTGACTTAATTTTTCCTTTGAATGGGCCATACTTTTCTGTTTATTTGTATGCATGTGATTTTTTTGTTGTTGTTGAAAGTGAACATTTAATCTAATAATATAACTCTAGAAATCATATTCTTCCCCTTTTCCAGGGTTTGCTGATTTTGTTATGTTTTTGTGTATTATCTTTTTGTTGTTGTTGTTGTTGAAGGGTGTCTTTGTTCCAAATGTCGGCCTGAGATGTAAACTTACAGTCTTCTCAGGTCTTTTCTGAACCTGTGCTTTTCCCTGGGCATGCACTTTCACTTTCTAATTTTTTCCATATATATAGTTCCTTTTGAATATCTTAGTCTTTATTATCTTGCTCCCAGAAGAGGAAAATGAAGGTGTTAGGGGAGTGGGCATCAGCCTTTTTTTTTTTTCTTTTTTTGAGATGAAGTCTTGCTGTTGTCCCCCAGGCTGGGGTGCGATGGCGCAATCTTGGTTCACTGCAACCTTCTCCTCCCAGGTTTAAGTGATTCGCTTGCCTCAGCCTCCCAAGTAGCTGGAATTACAGGCACCTGCCACTACGCCCAGCTAATTTTTGTGTTTTTAGTAGAGACGGGGTTTCACGATGTTGGCCAGGCTGGTCTCCAACTCCTGACCTGAGGTGATCTACCCACCTCAGCCTCCCAAAGTGCTAGGATTACATGCGTGAGCCACTGTGCCCGGCCGGGCATCAGCCTTTTAAATCCCCTTGGAAGTCACTTCAGCTCAAGAGGTAGAGGCTTGCATCAGCGGGGGGAGGTGCAACAACAATGGCTGCCTGCCTCTTTGTTGCTGCTCTGTGATCAAAGCAGCAATCAGTGATCAGAGAACGGATCTCTGATATTTGGAGGACAGGATCCTTTTTGCCAACCCTAGTTCCTACAGCTGTGAGCAAAGTTCTCTGGGAACAGATGCATGACTGCCTGCCATGGGGCTAGAAGGGTGAGGTGTGGGTAACTGCTACTGTGCCAAGAGCAGGCATTGATCAAAATTAACCTCAATTTACAATCCAAGCCTTCCCCTAGAAGTTGCAAGCTTTGAATTGACTGCAAAGTTTCATAATAGTTACATCAGACAGATTCTGCCAGTGCCATCGTTGTCTAGGTGGGAAGACAGATGCTTGGTGCTTCCGACTCTGCTAACTTCCCAGAATATTCTCTAGTTCTTAAGCCATTTGTTGGTAAATTGGTTCTTCGGTTGTCCTGCTGCCTGCGAGGACTCAGGTCTCCTAAGGCCCTTACTACTTTTCTGTAAGCTTTAAGTATTCAAAGTTGTATTCATGTATTTTTTTTTCATTCTCCTTGGCTTTGTGGGTTTAATTAAGCCTTTATTAAAAAACATAGGTATATATTGCTTTCAGTGGGATTTGGGAAGGAAGTGAAAATAGATGAGTTTGTTTAGTCTTTATCTGGGAGTCTTACCTCTTTATGTGCACTTGTCTTATCTTCTTCAACTGGTCTGCAAACTCTTTGATTTAGCTGAGTTAGGGATATAATTCTTTTTATCCCTCTCAGTGGCTAATTTATTGCTTTCCACATAGTAAAGCATAATCTGCTGGTTGAACTTGTTAAGTAAGGCAGTGATGCTAAGTGATTGATACATATAACAAATTGGTAATCATTTTAATCCCCATGCAATTATTAAGGTACTGTGTTCATTGATATATATAATTATATATAACATTATATATTATATAATATACTGTAGCCATTTATATATTTCTGTATTAGGTGGGGGTTTTTTTGTTTATTTGTTTTAGCTTATCAGTTATCGTTAGGGTTAGTATATTTTATGCATGGCTCAAGACAATTCTTCTTCTTCAGTGTGGCCCAGGGAAGCCAAACGATTTGACACCCCTGTTCTAGCTATGTAGAAACACGTACTGTACTATACTACTGGGCTCTAAGTCAATGCTTCATAATGTGAAAAAGTCCTCAGTATATTTAGGTCTTCTTAATAATAAATTTCATTATCTTAATTGCATGTATGTTTTGTTTAACCAGGGATTTCTTAGGGTAACAGTCACTAATGTGTAGAAGTGAAGATGGAGATTGAGAAAAAAGCCAGTCATGATTATTTATTGCCCTTTCTTTTTTCCTTGTTTTCTATGTTAACGTTTTCTTATCAAAGAAACACTAAAGAAACTTCTCTTAATCTCATGGAATTCTCTATAGTAGTTCATATGAATTATGTAAGGTTCAATTTAAAACAGTAGATTCTTAAGATAGTATATACTCTAAAGTTTGTCTAGACACTAAATGAAAATGAGTGCTTTGACAGTTTACGTCCTAGGCTAAGTCAGAGTACGAATATGTATCCATTAATTATCTTGTCTTTCCAGTCCAAACAGGGGCTTTACAGAAATGCACTGTATGAGTGGCCATTCCAATTTTGTATCTTGTGTATGCATCATACCCTCAAGTGACATCTACCCTCATGGCCTAATTGCCACTGGTGGAAATGACCACAATATATGCATTTTCTCACTGGACAGTCCAATGCCACTTTATATTCTAAAAGGCCACAAAAATACTGGTGAGTATAATAATACTTTGGTGTTTTTCTATTTGAAGTTTTATCCCTTTGAAAGTAAAATTTACATATCCATTTTCTCAAGTTTTTATTATATTTTGTTTTACCTATAGCTGTGGTTTGGTAATGGAAACCGTTTTGGGTTATCTTAGTTCTGTAAAAATTCTGTTACAAATTTGTTGTGATCAGTAAAGGTTGATATGCTTATATATGTAAAAAGTAATCTGTTCAGTTATTGGCCGGGAGCGGTGGCTCACACCTGTAATCCCAGCACTTTGGGAGGGTGAGACAGGCAGATCACTTGAGGCCAGGAGTTCGGACCAACCTGGAAAACATTGCAAAACCCCGTCTCTACTAAAAATACAAAAATTATCCAGGTGTGGTGATGCCCACCAGTAATCCCAGCTACTCAGGAGGCCGAAGCACGAGAATGGCTAGAACCTGGCAGGCAGAGGTTACAATGAGCCAAGATCCTGCCACTGCACTCCAGCCTGGGTGACAGAGTGGAGACTGTCTCAAAAAAAAAAAAAAAAAAGAAAAAAAAAAGTAAAGTGTTCAGTAATAAAAGAGGCTATATAATTTGAATATACTTCATGACTTTGGTTTTTAACTATTTTATGCAATGAATGCATTTATTCAGGAAACTAAAAGTATTTAATTAAAGACCCAGAAGCAGTGTGTTTAGGGCTCTGGTGTTATTGAGGAATATTTAATATATTTGAATATTATTTTCTGTGATTTGTGTATATTCCTGATTCTGTGATAATTCTGGATTTCTGTGTGGCTTAACAGTTCTTTATTGTAGAATGACATGCTTAATTGGTGCAGTAAGTGTACTTTTTTTTTAAATATAAGTGAAATAGTTCGGAACATTTTTCATAAACACTTAAATTCCTTTAAACAATTTGTATAATGTGCCAGGCACCATGGCTCATACGTGTAATCCCAACACTTTGGGAGGCTAAGACGGGAGGATTGCTAGAGGCAAGGAGTTTGAGACCAGCCTGAGCATCATAGGAAGACTCCATCTCTACAAACAATTAAAAAATTAGCTGGACATGGTGGTACATGCTTGTAGTCCCAGCTACTCAGGAAGTTGAGGTGAGAAAATTGCTTTAGCCCAGGAGTTGGAGGCTGCAGTGAGCTGTGATCACACCACCACACTCCAGCCTGGGTGATAGAATGAGACCCTGTCTCTAAAAACACATTTTTTGTTTGTTTGTTTGTTTTGTTTTTGTTTTTTGTTTTTTTTTGGAGACAGAGTCTCGCTCTGTCGCCCAGCCTGGAGTGCAGTGGCGTGATCTCCGCTCACTGCATGCTCCGCCTCCTGGGTTCACGCCATTCTCCTGCCTCAGCCTCCCGAGTAGCTGGGACTACAGGTGCCTGCCACTACGCCCGGCTAATTTTTTTGTATTTTTAGTAGAGACGGGGTTTCACTGTGTTAGCCAGGATGATCTCGATCTCCTGACCTCGTGATCCACCCACCTCGGCCTCCTAAATTGCTGGGATTACAGGCGTGAGCCACTGTGCCTGGCCAACAAAAATAATTTTTTATTTTTAATTATTTTTTAATTTTAATTTTAATTTATTTTGAGACAGAGTCTCGGTCTGTCACCAGGCTGGAGTGCAGTGGTGTGATCTTGTGATCTTGGCTCACTACAGCCTCTGCCTCCCAGGTTGAAGTGATTCTCCTGCCTCAGCGTCCAGAGTAGCTGGGATTACAGGTGCCCACCACCACGCACAGCTTTTTTATGGTTTTTTTTTTTTTTCTTTTAGACAGAGTCTTGCTCTGTCACCAGGCTGGAGTGCAGTGGCGTGATCTTGGCTCACTGCAACCTCTGCCTCCTGGGTTCAAGCAGTTCTCCTGCCTCAGCCTCCTAAGTATCTGGGACTACAGGCGTGCACCACCACACCCAGCTAATTTTTGTATTTTTGGTATAGACAGGGTTTTACCATGTTGGCCAGGATGGTGTTGATCTCTTGACCTTGTGATCTGCCCAACTTGGCTTCCCAAAGTGCTGGATTACAGGCGTGAGCCACCGTGCCTGGTCCATTTTTGTGTTTTTAGTAGGGATGGGATTTCACCATGTTGGCCAGGCTGGTCTCGAACTCTTGACCTCAGGTGATCCACCCGCCTCAGTCTCCCAAAGTTCTGGGATTATAGGTGTGAGCCACTGTGCCCGACCAAAAACAGAAAGAATTTTTTAAATGTTTGTGTGCGTGTATGTGTGTTTGTGTGAGAAATCTTCAATACAGAGGGATACAGATTTTTAAAATTTTATTATAGAAATCAAATGTACACAAAAGTAGAGATATCTTATTTTTGTTTCATCTTCCCCCTCCTTCCACTACATCATTTTAAAATTACTGATATTCTACTGCTTCATTTATAAATACATCCTTCATTATGTGGCTGTAAAATAGGGGTTGGCAGACTTTTTCTGTAAAGGATCAGATAGTAAATAAATTTTCTGCTTTTCAGGCCATATGGTTGCTATCATAACTGCTCAACTCTGCAGTTGTAGTGCATAGCAGCTATAGACAGTAAATAAATGAATGAGCCTGTCTGTGTTTCAATAAATCTTCATTTGTGAACACTGAAATTTGAATTTCATATAATTTTTCACATATTAGAAGATTGCCTTTGATTGTTTTTCTCTCAATTACTTAAATACGTGAAAAACATTCTTAGTTTGTTAGGTATACAAATACAGGTGGCTCACCAGCATTAGTTTGTTGACCCTTGTAAAAGATAAGGACACTCTCGTCCTCTAAAAAGAAGAACCACAATATTGTTATCACACCTAAAACAAAACAAAAACTAATTTCTTGTCAACTGTCCAATGAATGTTCAAATTTACCCAGTTGTCTCGTAAATCTTTTTTTATAGTTCATTTGAATTCTGACCCAAATAAGGTCCACATCTTTTTTGTTTGTTTGTTTGTTTTGTTTGTTTGTTTGTTTTGGAGATGGAGTCTCACTCTTTTGCCCAGGCTGGAGTGCAGTGGTGCAATCTTCAGCTCACTGCAACCTCCGCCTCCTGGATTCAAGTGATTCTCCTGCCTCTGCCTCCCAAGTAGCTGGGATTACAGGCGCCCACCACCACGCCCAGCTAAGTTTTTTGTAGTTTTGGTAGAGATGGGGTTTCACCATGTTGTCCAGGCTGGTCTCAAACTCCTGACCTCTGATGATCCATGTTGTCCAGGCTCGTCTCTAACTCCTAACCTCTGGTGATCTGCCTGCCTCAGCCTTCCAAAGTGCTGGGATTACAGGCATGAGCCACCGTGCCCAGCCCTACATCTTTCAATCTGTCAGTTTCTTTCTTTTTTCCTTGTTGTTTAAAACCAGATTACTTTAGCTGTAGAATTTCCCACAATCTCAGTTTTACTGGTTAAAGCCTAGTTTCCTTTAATGTGTACTTCAGTCACCTATATTTCTTGTAAGCTGTTAGATAGATCTAGTAAGCTTTATCAGGTTCAGATTCAAGGTTTTGGCAACAGTATAGGTGGTATTCTGTATTTTCTATTGTATCATATCAGGAAGCACACAATATCTTTTTGTGATATTAAGATTGATCAGTGGGTTCAAGTATTGTATCTTTCTTTCATTATAAAGTTCCCATCAGCCTTTCACATAATGGTAATTTTTAGCAGCTACTGATAAACATTGCCTAGATTCAATATTTTATTAAGGTTTACAAAATGATTGTACTGTAATTCTAATATTATTTCTGCATTTGATCGCCAAGACTTTTCTGTATAGATCTTTCCACATCAACTGGTTACCATGTGGGAGTTTTATACAGAAAAGACAGAATAAATGCTTACCTTGACCCTTCTCCCAACTTATTTACTGGTTTTCAGAAGGAGTTGTTTCCTGAATATCTCTTTTTTTTTTTTTTTTTTTTTTCAGTTATCAAATTGTTCATATCTGGCCATTGGAAACCTCTTTAAATTGGCTCCTGTCACCTTTTTATAAGACCTTCAGTAGTCTTCCTTGCTTTATTACAGAATGTTCTAGGTTCAATTTGTACATTTCTTGCTCTAGACCTCAAACCAGCACTTTTGCCAAGAAGTCCTGTTTTTTTTTTCTTTTACTGGGAAATGGTATTTTATCCAATTATACTGATTTGTGGAAGAATGTAAAGAGCACCCAAGTTACAACTATTAAGATCTCAGACTGGGCGTGGTGGTGCATGCCTGTAATCCCAGCACTTTGGGAGGCCGAGGAGGTTGGATCACTTGAAGTCAGGAGTTCGCGACCAGCCTGACTAACATGGTGAAACCCTGTCTCTACTAAATACAAAAAAATTAGCCGGGCATGGTGGCGCATGCCTGTAATCCAAGCTACGTGGGAGGTTGAGACAGGAGAATCACTTGTGCCTCAGAGGCGGAGGTTGCAGTGAGCCAAGATTGCACCATTGCACTCCAGCCTGGGCAACAAGAGCGAAACTCCCATCTCAAAAAAAAAAAAAAAAAAAAATCTCAGTGATGTAACATATGAGTATTTCTCATTAACCCTGCACGTTCAACATGGATTAATAAAGGGACTCTGTTCATCATTTTCTCAGGGACTCAGGCTAATGGGGCTTTCTCTCCACACATGCTTCAGTAGTTCTTGGAGCAGTCGAAGGGCAACATGGTTAATAAGGCACTGGTTGGCCGGGCGCAGTGGCTCATGCCTGTAATCCCAGCACTTGGGAGGCCAAGGCGGGCGGATCATAAGGTCAGGAGATCGAGACCATCCTGGCTAACACGGTGAAACCCCATCTCTACTAAAATACAAAAAAATTAGCTGGGCGTGGTGGCGGGCGCCTGTAGTCCCAGCCACTCGGGAGGCTGAGGCAGGAGAATGGCGTGAACCCGGGAGGCAGAGTTTGCAGTGAGCCGAGATCACACAGCTGCACTCCAGCCTGGGCGACAGAGCAAGACTCCATCTCAAAAAAAAAAAAAATAATAATAATAATAATAAGGCACTGGCTTTTAAAATCATGTGATTTTAAAATGTCACAGTAGTAGAGGATTAAATGTCCTCATTAAATGTCCTCACAGTAGTAGAGGATTAAAAAAAAAATTTAAAAAAACACCAAAAACGTGTCTGACTGAAAGTGTCAGCTACCATTTTGTCTGGTGACTAATGCAAGTATCATGGCTATGCCTAACTTCAAATGGAGGAGGAAAGTACCATTCTCCCATGTGTCCAAAAAGGGAGTTACCACAGCATGCTTTCTGGTCATCAATGATTCAGCTTCATCAAACAATCCAAAAGTCTCCTCTGAGTGATGCTAAGTATTCTAAACATCAGGGAGGTGATGCTTATAAGTAAGCTGTCACCCATACCCAATATACAATTATGGAAAAAGAATAGGATAATCAGAGCAAACACTCTCATTCAGAAGAGGAAGCAGTGCAAGACAACAGTTTTTAATCTAGAGCCATTCTGAAATCCAAATAAGTAGCTGTCTCAAGGATCCTCAGCTCAGGGTAGAGAGACTTTTGTGATTGCTTCCTTCTGGTCTAGGAAAAAGGTTTTCCAATCCAAGGTTCTTTATGGCTGTGCTTTGACCCCCAAAAATATTCTTCTTTCCTAAGATAATTTTTATTTTTTTTTCTTTTATCTTTTGAGAGAGGGTCTCACTTTCTTGGCCATACCAGAGTGCAGTGCTGCTCTCACAGCTCACTGCAGCCTTGACCTCCCATGCTCAAGCAATTCTCTTACTGGGACGACAGGCGCGTGCCACCATGTCTGACTAATTTAAAATTTTTGTTTTAGAGTCGGAGTCTCACTATATTGCCCCAGGCTGGTCTCAAACTCCTGAGCTCAATTCAAAATGCTAGGATTACAGGCATGAGCCACTCCACCTGGCTAATTTTTCTTTTCTTTCTTTCTTTTTTGTTTTAAAGACAGAATCTTGCTGTGTCACCCAGGCATGAAGTGCAATGGTATATGATCACGGCTCACTGCAACCTCTGTGCCCTGGGCTCAAGCAATCCTCCCACCTCAGCCTTCCAAGTAGCTGGGAACACAGGTGCATACCACCATACCCAGCTATTTTTTTGTATTTTTAGTAGAGATGAGGTCTCGCCACATTGCCCAGGCTGGTCTCGGACTCCTGAGCTCAAGCAATCCGCCTGCCTTGGCCTCCCAAAGTGCTGGGATTACAGGTGTGAGCCACTGTGCCTGGCATAATTTTTCATATTGGTAATTTTTAGCCTGCATAATTTTACATCAAGAAAGTAAGACATTTAATTAACCACTTCATTACTGTTGGACATTGAGCTTAGCTGCAGGTTTTATGGTCACTTTCATGAAAGCAGCCTTAAATATTTATATAAACAGTGTTTCAAAATCATTTACATTATCTCTCTATTATGATTTGTTAAAGCTGGAAAGATTGTGTAGCTCACTTAAGTTCTGCTCCCTCATTTTACAGACAAGGAATCTGATTTTGAGTAATATTTCTGCAGTTACGTGGCTTGTAAGTGGCACAGCTAGGCCTTGCACCCAGGCAGTCTGGCACCAGAGTCTGCTCTTGACCACTATACTTTTATGTGTCTCTGCTGAATTGAGCCTTCGTTAGCTAAGATACTGCCACTTCAAAGAGTGTTTTTAAAATTGGAATGCTTTAGTAACTTTCAATGTTGAGCATTTTTCTGTATGAAAATGTGTTATCCAATGATGTTTTTTCCTTAGTTTGTAGTTTATCATCTGGAAAATTTGGGACATTACTTAGTGGTTCATGGGACACCACTGCTAAAGTCTGGCTGAATGACAAGTGCATGATGACCTTGCAGGTACAGTAGTTCTGTGTAAATATTCTAAAGAATAATTAAGCTGAATGATTCTGTGGCAACTTAAATTAATACTCATTTTACTCACAGGGTCATACAGCTGCAGTGTGGGCGGTAAAGATCTTACCTGAACAGGGCTTAATGTTGACTGGATCAGCAGACAAGACTGTTAAACTGTGGAAGGCTGGAAGATGTGAGAGGACTTTTTCAGGTAAGATCAGGGTAGACAAGTTTTATAATATCATTGCTTTTTATTTGCTCAGATTCTTTTTCTCAGAAGTTTAAAAGCATGAAAATATTTGAAAAACATTAGTATATTTAAGCTATTAATTTGAATTAATGTAATTTGTCTGATGAGTTAATATCTAATACCTTTAAAAAAGATATAATGAAACCTCTCATAAAACAGCCAAGTGTAGACTGATACATAGCTGTCTGATAAGCTATATATAATATGTGTATGTGCTTCTGCATATATGTATGTAATTTTTGGTATATATTTTTAGTTGTCATTTTAATACTTTTAGCCTGAAACTTCTAAACATAAGCCTCACTGATGGTCAGTCAGCAGTGTTATCTTCATATATGGAAGAAATCATTATTAGTGTCTTTATATTGAAGCACATTGTTTATAACGAATTTCAAGCTTTGTTTATGTTGCGGTTTATGGTGAGTATTCTTTTTAAACCTCAGCTATTAAGTAATGCCAATACTTATGCATCTGCTATCTAATAGTAATATCACTGATTTATTTGTCGGGTACTTAAATATTTACTGTTAATTTTAATTGGTGTTGTTTTTCCTTTTTGAATTTTTTCCTTAAAAGTTGGTAACTACCCTAGATAATACGCAAGAAGTCCCTTTGTACAGATAAAAGTATCTTTTGGCTGGGCGCAGTGACTCACACCTGTAATCTCAGCCTTTCAGGAGGCTGAGGTGGGTGGATCACTTGGGGCCATGAGTTCGAGACCAGCCTGGGCAACATGGTGAAACCCTGTCTCTATTAAAAATACAAAAAAATTATCCAGGGGTGGTGATGCATGCCTGTAATCCCAGCTATTCGGGAGGCTGAGGCACAAGAATCTCTTGAACCCTGGAGGCAGAGGTTGCAGTGAGCAGAGATAGTGCCAGTGCACTCCAGCTTGGGCCACAAAGTGAGACTCCATCTCAAAAAAAAAAAAGAAAGAAAAACAGAAAAAGTATATTTTGTTGGAAAGTGGATGATGACTAAACATCCTTCTGTTTCTGCTTCAGTATATACTCTATATATATATATCAAGTCATTGTTAATCTGTGATAGCTACTCTTAAGTCAACAAATACTGAACATAGGAAATCTGACTTCACAAACTTCAGAGAATGTTTTGTTCTTAAATTTGTGGGCTACTCTTTGTTATATATTTCTTTTATATTTGAATATTATATATTTTATAAATTACTCTTGTTATTGGGGAAGAAAAATTAAAAATGAATTATCAGGTGAAAATGAATTATTGGGGTCAAAATACTATCTCTGGAGGTTTTTGGAGAAGATAGGATGAATATAAAATAACTTGCGAAGACTGGTGATAAAAAAATATTGCTAAACCTTAAATACAAATTTTGGTTACCAGGCTTTCAACAGAAAAAAAGATTTCTCTAACTTGAAAATTAATTTTTACTACTCACTGATATGTTTTATAATGTTAGTAAAATGTATAGAGCCATCAACCAAATTATCAGTTTTATTGATTTGCATTATTGTTTTTTAATGCAGGGCATGAAGACTGTGTAAGAGGTTTGGCAATTTTGAGTGAAACAGAATTTCTTTCCTGTGCAAATGATGCTAGTATTAGAAGGTGGCAAATCACTGGCGAGTGTCTTGAAGTATATTATGGACATACAAATTATATTTATAGCATATCTGTTTTTCCAAATTGTAGAGGTAAGATTATTTTATGCTATGTATTTAATGTTTTGTATTGAGCATTATTCCATCCCATTTGTGAGATGGAGGTAGGAGGGCTAATTACTTAATTTACTATCTATGACTTGAATAATTTAGTAAATTTATTTCATTAAGTATCTTTCTCCTGTTTACAAAGAAGAAAACTGTATGGCCATCTTTATATTAATTCAGATTAGATTGTTGTGTTGTAAAAAGTTCTTGGGTGTCTGAAGAAACACTTTGTAAGATGTGACATGAATAAAAAATGTGATCTTGAAGTTGTATATGTTGTAAGTGACAAACATATGAAATTTAAAACTGTAATTTTAAAACTCTTTGGGTTTCAAAAAGTCAGTGTATCTAGAAAGATGGTATGTATAAATGTACTTAATTTTATTCAAACTAATACTTCCTATATTCATTAATTTTAGACTTTGTGACAACAGCAGAGGACAGATCTCTGAGAATCTGGAAACATGGGGAATGTGCTCAAACTATCCGACTTCCAGCTCAGTCTATATGGTGCTGCTGTGTGCTCGACAATGGTGACATTGTGGTTGGTGCGAGGTATTTATATTCTAGTCAGTCATTAAATGTTATATGTCTAGGCCTTCAGTAGGAACTAGAGTGTACAGAGATAAGCCATAAGGAATTTCAGGTGACTTGGGGAGACTATATGGACACTTCAATTACTAAACAAAACAGTAGTAGATACTATAGCTTTCATACTAAGTGATGCATGATATACCAGTATTGTACTGCAATTGTGCAGTCAAGATACTGACTACAAAAGAAGTTAGAGAAGGTAGAGATTGGTGTGGGAAAACTTTCTGTAGAAGAAGAAATTTGAATTGGATTTTGAAAGATTATGAGTAAGAAAAGATACACAAATTTTTGTCAAAGCTAAGAGTATGAGTTTCCTTCATGTGAATGAATGCAGCATGCATGGGAAGTGAAGGAAAATGGTGGAGTACTAATGCTGGGATAATAGGTACAATGGGGCTTAACTGTGGAGAACCTTTAGTGCTTTCATGCCAGGCATTTTTTAGATTCATTGCTTGGGGTTGAAGGGTTGTAGTTCTTGAGCAAGAAATAGGATTGAAGCAGAACTTACGAATTACTAAATATGTAGATTGGATTTAACTGCTGGTGACAATGGACAGGAAAGTAAATTAGAAAGCAAGTACAGAAGGAGTGTGAAGTTATAAGACATTGGCCCCACAATACTAATGGGTAGGAAATAAGTAAATGAGATAATCCAGAAGGAAAACAATCAGAAAAAGGATGAAAGAAAAGGTAGAGCTTCAAACTATTAGTGGGGAAGTCCTCATTAATAAAAATGGAGAAGTGGAAGAATTGGTTGGGTACAGAAGGTGATGACCGTGGCCTTAGACTTCCTGAGGTCTGCAGTGGTGGTGAGCCACACTCATGCCAGTGGATCATGGTCATTTGAACTGGAGCTTAGTATAAGAACTGAGGCTAAGATAAAGATTTCGCAAAGCTTCCAAAAGCAAACCATAGAACACCATTCTCTGAGGGAAGAAATACAGGGGAGGAACAGAAGACTAAGAACTAAGTTTTATGATATACCATTAGTAGAGAAAAAGAAGTTAGTAGGTTAAACAGAACAAAGGAATTCAAATGTTGAAATTTCTGGGAGACAGAAGAGGAGAGATTTGGGAGGGAGATTGTCATCAGTGTCAAAAGTGTTTGAAGAGTCAAGGAATGGAAAATTTGAAAAGCATTTGGATTTGGTTTGAAAGATGTTATTAGTGACTTTTGGCATCAATCACATTTTGAATAGAAAATGATAGAAAAAAAGGCAAATAAGAGGAAATAAAGGGTTGGAGGAGATGGATGAAGGATCATAGACTACTCTGTAATGCTACTCTAGCATTGAAAGCAATAAGAAGGCCAGCTGCTGTGGCTCACACTTGTAATCCTAGCACTTTGGGAGGTCTAGGTGGGAGGATCGCTTGAGCTCAGGAGTTCGAGACTATCCTGGCTGAGCTACCGAGACCCTGTCTCCATACAAAAAAAATCTTTAATTAGCTGGGCATGGTGGCATGCATTTGTAGTCCCAGCTGCTCAGGAGGCTGAGGTGGGAGGATTGCTTGAGCCCGGGAATTTGAGGTTGCAGTGAGCTGTGATTACCATCCCTGCACTCCAGCCTAGGTGACAGAGTTGGACCCTGTCTCAAAAAGAGAAGAAAAAGAAGGTGACAGCTATAAGGGATAGAGGGTCTAATAACGTGAGTGTTTTATTTTTTGGCTGGGGCAGGGGGTGATTTAGGCTTAGTTTTTTCCCCTCCTAAGCATATGAAGAAAAACCAGTAGAAAGAGTGATGTACATGTTTGTGGACGAATAAGTTAGAAACAGGTTTCCTGTAGAATGGGCCAGGATTACTACAGTTGCAAGTGTCTAATTTGCTTCCCCTATCTCAAAATTTTGAATTAAGAAATCATGGAGATAAAGTAATTTTTCTGAGAAAAGAGGTTAAGGACGGCCATCTAATCCAAACATTAGGCCATTTTTTTTTCCTTGATTGAAGTTACATTGCTAGTTACTGGCATAGTAAAGGATGACCATATTTTTCTACTGAACATCTGCTAATTTTAAGCACTACGTTGGGTCTTTGAGCCCTTTGTAAACTAAACTAGCCCACTACCCTTCTCTATATGGTAACAACTATATGATATTGACTTTAAAAGTACATACTATAGCTCTAGATTCTTATGATGGTAAATATTTAACTTGGAATTAGAAATTGTATAAAATACATATTTCTCTGTTCTTTGTCAATAACTTCTCTATTAAATAGACATAATAGAGAGTAGCATGTGCTGAAGTCAGCACAGTGCTGTAATCAGCAATTAATAACATGCTAATGTTTCTCATATTCATAAATACAGATTATTTTTACTATGGATCATTCAGGTGTGATAATGTTAATGTATTATGACAATGACTTCTAAAATCAGTTTATTTTTCCTTACAGTGATGGCATTATTAGAGTGTTTACGGAATCAGAAGATCGAACAGCAAGTGCTGAAGAAATCAAGGCTTTTGAAAAAGAACTGTCTCACGCAACCATTGATTCTAAAACTGGCGATTTAGGGGACATCAATGCTGAGCAGCTTCCTGGGAGGGAACATCTTAATGAACCTGGTAAGTATTTTATTGTACCTAGTAGAAAAATTCACCATATTTGGCTTTTGGAACAATTAAGAGAAGAAAAATAAATGTTGTTTTGCTTGTGTTTTAGTGTTACTCATTGCTAGATGCTGATTTTTGAGGATTTTTACTATTGCATATAATCACTATGAGAAACCATGTTCTTGCCTCTGTCTCACAGAAGACTTTGAATTAAGCTTCTCATAAACAGGAATTAAAAAATAAATCTCCCAACACTTAGATCATTTACGGTAGACACTCAAAAGGCACTCATTTAATACTTTTAGGTTGATTGGATTCTCTGAGAGGGGTTACAAACTGAATATTAAAATAAGTTTAAATACAAAATAAGCAGGTGTGATGGCATGCGCTTGTAGTCCCAGCTACTCAGGAGGCTGAGGTGGGAGGATGGTTTGAGCCCAGAAGGTTGAGGCTGCGGTGAGCCGAGACTACACTGTTGCACTCCATCCCGGGTGACAGAGTGTGACTCTGTCTCAAAAAAAAAAAAATGAGTTTAAATCAAGCATTGTCTGTGTAATGAGTTGGGAGTCATTTGAGTTTAAAATCAGAAGACCGTAGTCATCTCAAATGAAATCTTGGGTTGGATGTATCTCTTGACTGCATTATTATACCAGTGCTTCTCAAAGCTTGATTCATGGACCTCTGGGGATTCTGAGATCCTTTAGGATGTCCATGAGGCCAAAACTAATTTTTCTAATACTAGATATTATTTGAATTTTGTACATTGTATTAATGTTTGCACTTATGGTGCAAAAACAATGGTGGGTAAAACCCCTGGTTCACTAGTATGTAAATCAAGCCAGGGGCTTTAAACCATTCTGATAAGTTACTATGTTCTACTTGCATGCAGTTGTAGTTTTTAAAAAAAAAAACAGTGAAAACAAAAAAAAAAACAGTTTGCCATTAAGCATGTCCTTGATGAGGTATTAATATTAAGAATTACCAGTTTTATTACATTTTGACACATCTTTTTAAATATTCCGGGTGAGAAAACCTAAAGTAGACATAAAGTAAATCAAAATACTGTGGTGTCTCAAAGAAAAGAACATGTGCAGTCATTTGAGTTGCAGGCTAAACTACCAGTTTTTTCATGGAGTGCTATTTTTATTTGAAAGAATGACTACGGTTATTCAGGCTTTGGTATTTGGCAGACGTTTTTTGAAAATGAACAAATTGAGCATGTTCCGTCAAGGAAAATAACTGACAATATATGTTGCCAAAGATAAAATTCAAGCGTTTGAGTGAAAATTGAAATGTAGGAAAAATGTATCTCCACCAGGAACTTAGTAGCTTCCCATTTGTATTGATACTAGTGGTAATAATATTAACAAATGTCATTTTTTAATATTGAATGATAAACTGTATGAATATGCAGAAGATCTGCATAAGTCATTGAACCATTATTTTCCATATGACTAGTATCTGATACCATCTCAGACATGGGTAAAAGATCCATTCAAAGTACAAGATAGACCAGTGGATTTTAGTATAATAGAGCATGAAAAATTCATTGATGTGGTTTCAGATTGTACACTGTAGCCTTTAAAAAATTAGTATTTCTGGCCTATCCACATTTTCTGAAAAGACTCGTCTTCTCTTTTTCAACTACCTACGTGTGTTAGGCTGGATTTTCTTTTTGTAGTCAACCAAAATAACAAATTGAAACAGATTAAGATGGGGTAAGAGGGGAGATTAAAGTATGATGGACTAGGCCAGAACTGGCATATATCACATCCACCCAGATTCCACTGACCATTACTCAGTAATGTGACATGTGACTGCCCAGTGCAAGGGGGCTAGATAATGTAGTCTCTGGCTAGACAACTACAGCTGTATCTAATGGAAGAAGAGCATGATTCTTCGTAGGGTGGATAGCTGTCTCCGCCACTGAAGGCCTTGTTGAGAAGGTGACATTTGTGTAAAGTTGTTAAAGAGGGAAAGGAGCAAATACTGCCAATATCTGTGTGAAGAGTATCATAGGCAGAATAAACAGCTAATGCAAAGGCTCTGTGGCTGAAGTTGGGAGATGAGGGGACGGGGGAATAGTAGAAAGTAAGGTCATGTAGGATAGTGGGGACAATTTATATTTGGTCTTGTACACTACTCGAGAGTTTAGGCTTTTACCAAGTGAGATGAGAAGCATTGATGGGTTTCAAGCAGAAGAGTGTCTGTCAGGACCTACTTAAACTTTTGAAAAAATTCCTGAGGTTGCTGGGTGGAATATACACTGTCGGGGGCCAAGAGCACAGGAAAGAGGCCGTTGAATCAACCCAACTGAGAAATGATGGTGGCTTGGACCAAGGGACGATGATGGAGATATTAAGGAGACAGTTTTCTAGATATATTTTAAAGAATGAGCTGATAGAAGTAGCTGAAGGGGGTGCTGAGAAGTAGCTGAAGGAGCGATGGAGTTGAGAGAAAGGTATCAGACTTTTCTACTTTTCGGTTTGAGCCACTGGATTAATGGAGAGCCATTTACGGAATGAAATGTGTTAGGAAGATATATTCACTAATAAAACTTGTTTTATTTTTGATGGGCCAGTTGCTTACTAGTAGAATCACGTTTTGTTAACCTTCCTTTGATTAATAATATTTCCTTTTAACTGTTATTTTCTTTTGACCACATTTTTAAATCTTTTATTTGATACAATTTTATTTTGAAACAAAATCCATATTCTCTTATGTGTAAATTTTAATGTTAAGAATTTTCTATCTAAATGTTTTTCAACTTTACACTGCCATTCTACCTTTGATTCTTAAAATTTTTATTTTAAGGTACTAGAGAAGGACAGACTCGTCTAATCAGAGATGGGGAGAAAGTCGAAGCCTATCAGTGGAGTGTTAGTGAAGGGAGGTGGATAAAAATTGGTGATGTTGTTGGCTCATCTGGTGCTAATCAGCAAACATCTGGAAAAGTTTTATATGAAGGGAAAGTATGTCGACCTCTACTTTCTAATTACTATTGTCTTAAATATTAGGCAAATTAAAGGTTTCCTTTGACCCATGGTGATAAAATTTTCTTTGTTTTGACATTTAAAAATCCATTACTGTGGGAAACTAATCTTTTTTTTCCCTGTCTTGAAATAGATATTTTAAAAGTATCTTTCCATGTAGTGAGAGCTGCATTTGAGAGACAAATTAGCAATTGTCTGTCACGTAGTAGTTTCTATACAAAAGCTGTTCCCAGCCATTTTGGATTGGGAGCTTCTGTGCCACCTTTCTTCTAATGCCTCATGCCTGGCTATATTTAACTTGACAAGACATGAGAGACCCTGCAGGGCAGTGCTTAAACTGCCAGCATGTTTTGGTGAGTAGGGCACAGTAACAGCTGATAATTTTGACTTTGATATCAACCAGTTGGAAACTCTTCTTTGGCTCTAGTATTAATATGTAGTTATAATCCATCCTTCATCCTCACCCCCATCCCCTAATGAAATTCTAATATTGCATCGCATGCAGATGGGGGCTGTTAATCTTTATCTGCCAAAAAGGAAGATTTTAGCACTGCACTTTGGAAAAAGTTTAAGTACTGTAATTATTAAAGAACACATCTGTGTTATGTTGTATATGTCATTAATATATGTGAACAGATAAATTAATAAGCATGTATCTCCTTTTTATATTCCTACTTTAGGAATTTGATTATGTTTTCTCAATTGATGTCAATGAAGGTGGACCATCGTATAAATTGCCATATAATACCAGTGATGACCCTTGGTTAACTGCATACAACTTCTTACAGAAGAATGATTTGAATCCTATGTTTCTGGATCAAGTAGCCAAATTTATTATTGATAACACAAAAGGTCAAATGTTGGGACTTGGGAATCCCAGCTTTTCAGATCCATTTACAGGTAAGTTAGTGTTTGTATTGAGTCTTACGTAGTTCCATTAGTGTAGATTGATTTTTTTGATGTTTTCAAACAGTCATGTGATTAGCTTTTTCAATAAATACCAATATCTACAGCAGGGTTTTGCTTCACATTCATATGTTTAAGCCTGAAATTATGTAGTAATTCTGTATTTTACAGAAATTATAGTAAATTGTTGTCTTTCAAAAATACAATCACACTATAATGGAATTTCAGTTATTTGAAACAAAAATAAACTTGTAAGTTCTTTTATATAGTGTTTCTTTTAAAAAATTATATTTTGGCAAAATTTAGTAAATCTTTTTTCACATGAGGCTAAATTGGTCAGTCATGCATCAAATCTAAAAGTGAACCCTATGGGTAGTTTTAGTTTATATGTGATGTGTATTCTACACGTTCATTTTAAGTTAATTGTTTGTAACATCATATGCAATATCTCAGATGTTATAAATGCAGTTAGGTGCTCATACCAGTCTGTAAGTTGTAATCCTGGTGGTACTAGTCCAAATTCTGGCTCCTAGGAAGTGGAATCTAATCCTAGTAATATTAACTTGAGTTCTGGAGACTGGTGTAGGAGGAAATAAAATGCCTCCTCTAAATAACATTTTGAGATAGGCACTTTACTGTTAATGTTTTCCTCTCATCATTTCTGACTCAACATTTTTCATGTGCTAGTGCTCTTCCTTGTTTTACGAGGACTTCGTATTATATTCCTGTCTCAAATCCTTATGTAGATCCACCTTTTCTTCCCTGACAGCTGCTCCACATTCCCAAATTGTCTCTTCTCCTTCTACTTCAAAATTTCATTGCCCATTCATATAATAAAACTAATGTTACCTGCATGTTGATTTAAATAGAATTATCAGGCCAGGTGTGGTGGCTGACGCCTGTCATCCCAGCACTTTGGGAGGCCAAGGCGGGCAGATCACAAGGTCAGTAGTTCAAGACCAGTCTGGCCAACATAGTGAAACCCCATCTCTACCAAAAAAAAAAAAAAAAATACAAAAAATTAGCCAGGTGTGATGGATGTGCACCTGTAATCCCAGATCCTTGGGAGACTGAGGCAGGAGAATCACGTGAACCTGGGAGGCAGAGATGGCAGTGAGCCAAGATCGCACCATTGCACTCCAGCCTGGGTGACAGTGCAAGATTCCGTCTGAAAAAAATTAAAAATTAAAAAAAAAAAAATTATCAAAGTAACTTACTACTGAATTACAGATGATTTGATCCTCCAAATACTTGCACTTAAAAAGAAAATAATTCTTTAGTATGTGGATATTTTTGTTGTTGGAATTTCAGACTGTAGTTCAAAAGAGTGAACACAGATTGTAGTACTGTGTAAGCTATTTTGCATGTGGGATACAGGAAAGGAATTAAAGCAGCTGACTGTCTGGAAATCTAGGAAGCACTTGGGTTGTTTTGCCCTTCTGAGACTCTTAACTTTTTAAGCATCCTTACTGTGTTGGTGGTTTTTTTTTTTTTTTTTTTTTTTTTGTGGACAACCTGATTATTTCCCTAGAGGTACTAACAAAACATGGTCATATACGCCACACATTCGTAAATGTATAAATGGAAATCTCTTTCCTTTGTAGTTTTCATCCCCTTTCTAATTCTCTTCTCCAGTAGGTTGTAAGCTTCAGTGGATATAAGCAATTTTGTTCCCTTCTGGATCCCCAGCCCTGAGTTCATTGTTTGACACATGAATTAATGAACCTAGAGCTCTAAAAGATTAACATTTAGTGCCTGTGGTTTTGATAACAACAACAGCAGGAACTCTTGTGAATTTGTATAGGAACAGGGATAGGAATTGATTGTGTGTATATATATTTAGGTCAGATATTACCTGCAATTCTCTTTTGATATTTGAATTAAGTTTTAATATTTAAGTGCTGGGGCTAAGGTATAATAAAGCATTAAAGTTAAGAAAACAAAACTTGGAGAATCATTAAAATTTCAATTTTTTCCCAGCTATAAGACTTCTAACTATAGTTTCTGTCATTCTATCATGTGAAAGTTTTGCTCTTCTGTTTTTCTCCAAATGTAGGTTCTTCTAAAACAAGCATTGTGCTGTTTGAAAAATTCAGAACTTTGGTGCACTTCTGCCTTTTCTTTGTTTTGCATGCACAGGTGGTGGTCGGTATGTTCCGGGCTCTTCGGGATCTTCTAACACACTACCCACAGCAGATCCTTTTACAGGTGGGATGTAGTTTTGATTCATATATCTTTCTTCACTAAATGTATAGCATCTTGCATTACATGGCTTTACACCTTGAAGATGTCATTCAGTAACTGATAATTCCCTTATCTGCATTTCCAATTTTGATGGATCTCCTTTTCTTTAACTTCTGATTTTTGCTTTTTCCCGGAGTAGTTGTGTAGATTCCCTCATGACTTTTAAATAGCATATTATTAGAATTCATTGTTTTCTCCAGGGGTCCTTCCCACCAGGAGAGCAGTGTAGTTAAGAACATAGGTTTTAGAGTCAGACAAACCTTGGTTCAAAATTGGGCTCTACCACTTACTTGCTATGAGAAGTTGGCAAGTTACCTAACCTGTCTGAGCCTATTTTTTTTATCTGTGAAATTAGATAATAGGGGAACCCACCAACCAAGACACAGCATGAGTGCTATCACTGGCGAGATGCTACCAATCACGAGCAGAGAAGGAGCCATGTGAGTCCCTGATATTGGATGGAGCAGTACAATCAAGAAGTCTCCCCAGGCATATTTTGACTTAACATGGAAGGAGACATTCCACCCAGCTACCCAGGAATAGTCTTCCTAATCTAAGTTATTAATGTCCTTCTTGAAGCCCTTGAAGTGTTGGTGTATCTCTTCAAAATGAATTTATTTACCAAGGTATGCATGCCTCAGCGTCAACACTACTGGAAAAAGTGCCAGAGTTGGACTTTAAGGCAGCTGAAGAAGTCTCTATTTTCAGAATGGCTTTTGATATCTTGTATAATGCTGTTGTTGGATCTTCAGACAGAGTTCCTCGACAGTATACTCAGTTTGGGAAGAGATCATAGCCTTTAGGTATCCACTAGCCTTGCAGATTAGTACTGTGAGCTATAAAAATGACAACCTACAGTCCTCTCTAAGTCATAGAGATTGGACAAACATACGTTAGGTCAGTGTCATGAGGTTGTAGATTGCTGTCAGTGAGCTTCCTTTTTCCTGTGAATGTATTGGTGGCCCAGATGCAAATGGTTATACCATGTGCATTGATAACTAGCAAATGAAAATAATTAACTGTCACACTAAATGCTGTGATGGCACAGTGGCTGTTAAGGAAGTCTTTGATAACATAATGTGATTTCAAATGGTAGTAAGGATCTGAAGAGTAGATAAGATGGCTTTCTCTTTATCAGCAGTTCAGAAACAGTGATGCCCTGAAACTTAATACCGAGTGAGAATCCAAATCACTTTGGCGGCTTTTTTTCTGGAACAGAAAGAACATATCAAGCTTCAACTAATACCAGCAAAATCAAGAAAACTCCTGGGGCCATTATAACCAGAGCATATCTCACTGTTCCATAATGTCAGTAACTCAGAAGATGCAGTGGTTATGTAGATATGCAAGATAGCATAAACAATGTCCAAGAGAATTAGGGTATCAGGATAATTGAATACATTTTTGTATAAATATATAACAGCATCTACCATATTGAGGTATGAAAATAAAATAGCATAATATGTGTAAGTGTAAAGCAAAATGCCTGGAGTATATTTAAGCCACGGTATGTATTAGTTATTGTTGATGATGATGTTTTCCCAACTTTGTCAGTGGCACTGGGGCCAAAAGATTTCCCTATCTAGCTACAACTTAAAGTCAGTCTTAATTCTTCTTTCTTTTCCTTACTAATTTATGCAGTCCTTAAACTGCTAATGTTTATTAGAATGATCTGGGAAGCTTGTTTAAATTACTTATCCCAGGGTTCTATGGCCAAGAGATTCTGATTCACTAGATTAGTGAGGAGGTTAAAACTAAAATTATTCATGCTCTGATCTCTCACCCAAGGATTCTAATTAAATAAAATGATCTTGGTGGTAGTTTGATCTTAGATTTTTTTTTTTTTTTTTTTTTAGTCAGAGTTTTGCTCTTCTTGCCCAGGCTGGAGTGCAATGGTGCGGTCTCAGCTCACCACAACCTCTGCCTCCCATGCTCAAGCAATTCTCCTGCCTCTGCCTCTGCCTCCCGAGTAGCCAGGATTACAGGCATGCGCCACCACACCCAGCTAATTTTGTATTTTTAGTAGAGACAGGGTTTCTCCATGTTGGTCAGTCTGGTCTCGAACTCCCGACCTCAGGTGATCCACCCACCTCAGCCTCCCAAAGTGCTGGGTTTACAGGCGTGAGCCACCACGCCCAGCGATCTTATTTTTTAAAGTTCCCCAAGTGTTTCTAAAGTGGAGCCAGTTTGGAGTAACCCGAGGTTATGGGTGAACTCTGGGAATCTGTGTATTGAATCTGTGATTCACTCAGGTGGTCAGAAAACCATATTTAGAAAAGTGTGAGAGTGTACTTTACCTCTTAACAGCTTAATGCCTTGGGCAAGTTATTCAGCCTTCTGCTTCTAAAATATTGTGAATTATAATGGTATCTATATAATAATTTAATGAATATATGCATAGAAGATTAGCTGGCATATGGTTAAATTTCAACAAATCCATTTATTCTGTGTTTCTCATTATTTTAATTAATCTTACTTTTTTTTTTTGGTTTTGCTTTTTTAATTTTGTTTGGCATTGCTGTATGTTTTGCACCGGTTATAACAACTCCTAGAGTATAAATTGAGAGAGGCTAGAACAGTAGCTCATTTTTCTTCTTCCCATAAAGGCTGATCCAGTATTCTCCATATCTCCAAATCCTGCTGATTCTCTCTCTATACTTAACTTTTAAGTTTCCTTCTTTCTATTTTCAATAAGACAGCCACAAGTATTATCTATAATAAAATGTGACTGGGCTGTTGTCATAGTATCTCTAACTCTTACCTGAGTCTTCTCCAATTGTCTTATGTGCTAGTTAGTCCCACCCCTTTACTTCAATAGAATAGTGTCCACATTTTATTCTGGAAACTTTTATTTCTCTCCAATCCACTTATATTTTTGTAATTTACTAAACTTCTACAATTATATAAGGCATGTAATGTTTACTTTGTAGCTAACACTTATGACATGCTCAGGCACTGTTCTAAGCATTTTTCTGTATTAAATTTGTGGCATATTTATTATGTATATAATGACGCCATTGTGAAGTGTGCTTAGTAATGGAAATAAGCGAAGGAGCAGTTTGAACTTTATAATTTACAGTCACCTTTGCTTACTAGGAGTATTATTGTATTGTAGGTGCTGGTCGTTATGTACCAGGTTCTGCAAGTATGGGAACTACCATGGCTGGAGTTGATCCATTTACAGGTATATACTTTTTATTTCTTTTTCTTTTTTTAGATTTTAAAAATTCGTTGGAACTTTTATTTAATGAAAAGAGTAAGAAAATTTGTGTCATTTTCTTGCTTGAGAACTTCTTATATAGTAAATCGAGACCAAACTTGTCTGGCTTTTTGAGTTTTCTCAGAATTGTCTGATTACTACATTTTAGAATCATGTGGGGAGCTTTACAAACATACTTCAGCCTTATCCCCAGAGATGCTTACTTGGTCTAATTCTGCTCTGAGTTGGGGACTTGGCAAAGGGTAGTTTTATAATCTTCCAATGTGATTCTAATATGCATCTAGGATCAGAAACTACTGTTTTACTGTAGTAAATCTGCTTTCCTCACTACTCTTACAAAGTCTGTGTTTATTCTCATCTCTTCATTCTTACTTAATGTGTTGAGAATGTTATTCACTGGATTATACATTGTTCTCTTTAAGAAGACTCAGGAAAGAATTCGCTTCTGTGATTTATGCCTGGAATAGCTATAGTTCTTCTGAGCAACTAATTTTTTTTAATCCTTAGTTACCTAGTCTACAGTCTGACATACCTCACTTGTTCATTGAATATGTACTGGCATGTTTTCCTCTGTATTGGCTGCCATTAAAACACAGAGCTAAATTTGTGGTTCATCTCTTTCAAGTTTGACAGATATCTTGGCATATATTTTTTTCTACTTAATTTTTATGTTCCTTGTAATTTATATGAGAGAAATTGAGTAACATAAATGTTATTCAGCATTAAAATAAACACCCATAAAGCTACCACTCAATAACTAACCTAGCATGCATTTTTATTTTTTATTACTTTTGAGATGGAATCTTGTTTTGTTGCCTGGGCTGGGCTCAAACTCCTGGGCTCACATGATCCTCCCACCTCAGCCTCCTGAGTAGTTGGGTTTACATGTGCACACTACCATGTCCATCACTTGGCATGTGATTTTGTAAGCTATTTTTAATTGCAAAAGTAACATTGGTTAGCAATACTGAAGTATAACATAGTACCTGTAATTAAGATTATGGATTCTGGAGTGAGAATCTAAATTCAAATCTCAGCTCTACTACTTTTTATCTGCTTGACCTTGAACAATTTATTTGATGTGTCTGTGCTTTTGTTTTTCTCATTTGCAAAGTTGAGGTCATATCTACTTCCTAGAATTAAGAGCTTAAAATTATAAAATTTATGTAAATAACTTTTTACCAAATTAATGCTTAGTAATTCTTAGCTGTACTTGTTAACAAAGGTTAACAGTGCTCCCTCCCATTTTCCAGAAGTTAGTTTTTAACAGTATGGTGTGTATATTGGAGCTTTATATACCTTAGTACAAGCTAATGTCACCTCTCGCCTGGAATAATGAAATAACTTCCAAATTGGTCTCTCCATGATCCATATTGCAGACAGTGATCTTTTTATTGTTTACTCTGTTTATGCACCTCCCTTGATTAAAAAACTCTTCATTGGCTTCCCAGTGAATATTTTTCTTTTGCCTTGCCCCACATTCCTCACTGCCTTTCTTCTGTCCAGCCATACTGGCCAGTGTCAGTTTCTTGAGCATGTAATACTGTTTTCTACCTCCAGAGTTTTGAATTCACTGTTTTCTTTTGGCATACTTATGCATTGCCCTTTGCCTTGTCATTTAGACCACAAATTATTGGCTGTTTTTCTGCCTTTTCTTTTTTATTTAATTTTGTAATACAGTATTTATTAGATAAGCTCAGTGAAACTTTTCTGAACACCCACATATGTCCTTGCTAGATCGCCTACTCTTATCTTGCATTGCATCCTGTACTTTTCCATCAGGGAACTTTTCATTATACTTATTTGGATGATATTTGATTAATATTTGCATTCTTAACACAACTACTAGACTGTACTGACCAAGAATGCAGGCAATGTGTGTATAGCTTATTTTTATGTCAAGAAAAATTTATTGTTTATAAACAATTTTATACACCAATCTCACTGTTTCATCTTTATCTACCTTCATCCCTTTCTATTCCTAATGTACTCAGAATATTAAGATAAATCTTTTATTCATATTTTTGCACAATATCTTAACTGTACATTTGAACAAAATAGGGTTTAAATTGATTAAGATTTGAAATGTGAGATGTAAATTAGATTTAAATTATACTTTAGTTGAAGGTCACTTTATTTATTGAATATTGCTGAATTTTCATCATGTGCCAGTTTGTTCATGATCAGATACTGAGTTTCTGTTAATATAATAGAGACTTAAGATGTAAAAAATATATATATAAAAGACTAGGACTCAGATGGGCCTAGTGGCTGACGCCTGTAATTCCAGCACTTTGAGAGGCCAAGGTGAGCGGATCACCTGAGGTCAGGAGTTCGAGACCAGCCTGGCCAACTTGGTGAAACCCCTTCTGTACTGAAACAATGCAAAAATTAGGCTGGGCACGGTGGCTTATGCCTGTAATCCCAGCACTTTGGGAGGCCGAGGCAGGTGGATGACAAGGTCAGGAGTTCGAAACCAGCCTGGCCAATGTGGTGAAACCCTGTCTCTACTAAAAATACAAAAATTAGCCCGGCGTGGTGGCACATGCCTGTAATCCCAACTATTCTGGAGGCTGAGGCAGGAGAATTGCTTGAACCCAGGAGGCGGACGTTGCAGTGAGCTGAGATTACGCCATCCAGCCTGGGCAACAGAGCGAGACTGTCTCAGAAAAAAAAAAAAAGAGCTAGGACTCCTCAGCAAACCACCATGGCACACATTTACCTATGTAACAAACTTGCACATCCTGCACATGTACCCTGGAACTTAATAAAATACTTAAAAAAAAAAAAAAAGGTCTAGGACTCCTGTCCTTCAGGGATTTACAACTTGGGGATTTATAAAGATGATGCAGAAAAAGATTAGAGAAAATGATAATGCCTACTACATCATTTGGAATAAGCAGCAAAAGACATATAAAAAGGGAGAGATCAGCATGCCTTAGAGAAGATGAAAATGGAAAGTTTCATATAATTATATGGTATTCTTTGGCTTTTTTTAAATTTATAATTTAGATTTAATCTTAGGCCAGGCTCAGTGGCTCAAACCTGTAATCCCAGCACTTTCAGAGGCTGAGGTGGGAGGATTGCTTGAGTCCAGGAGGTCGAGGCTGTAGTGAGCTGTGATTGCACCACTGCACTCTGTCTCAGAAAGAAAAAAAAGAAGTAAAAAATGTGAGATGATCTTGTTCTACGTTTAAGCTTCCATTCCCAAAACCAAAAAATATTATATCAATAAATATAAATTATACAAAATATTGTGGATATTTTTCCCCTTGAGGTTCCTTGTTTATTGCATGCACTGAATAGTTGCATATCTCAATAATTATGAAAACTAAGTCATATAGTTAGAAAAATCTCATTTTTGATCACTCCTTGTGATTATCATCATCTTCTATTCTTTAAATAGGGACTAGTGCCTACCGATCAGCTGCATCTAAAACAATGAATATTTATTTCCCTAAAAAAGAGGCTGTCACATTTGACCAAGCAAACCCTACACAAATATTAGGTAAGTCTCTTTAATTAATTTTTTCGTATATTCATAGACTGTTTGAGGATGTCATCAAGGTTGTTTCTCTTACCAACATGTGTCAGGAACTGGGTACTTAATATAAATAGATACTTCTATTGCGGTATTAAACAACAGTGTCCACCACAAATATACAATCTGGTAAAGGATCCATAATACTTTCTAAGAAGTCTTACACAAACATAAAGTAAGTAATTTATGATAACTGTAATAAAAAAAATTAAAGGTGGAAAATGTAAATTCTACCCACCGAAGCTCTTAATGTTTTAAAAAAAAAATCAATGAATATGAATGAGTAAAGCATTTGAAAAATTAAGATCTTGTCTTTAAAAAATTAGTGGCCCTCAGAAATAATACAAGTTCATTTTAAATTGCCCATTAGAAATGCATCTGCTGGCCTGGTACAGTGACTCATGCCTGTAATCCCAGCACTTTGGGAGGCCAAGGTGGGCGGACTGCCTGAGGTCAGGAGTTCGAGACTAGCCTGGCTAACATGGTGAAACCCCATCTCTACTAAAAATACAAAAATTAGCCGGGTGTGGTGGTGGGCGCCTGTAATCCCAGCAACTCTGGAGGCTGAGGCACGAGAATCACTTGAACCTGGGAGGTGGAGGAGTTGCATGAGCCCAAGATCGCACCACTGCACTTCAGCCTGGGCAACAGAGCAAGACTCCATCTCAAGGAAAAAAAAAAAAAAGAAATGAATCTGCTTTAGTGACTTTGATTGCTTTTTCTGTTTGTGCTCCTCAAAACAAAATACAGTGTTTTGTTGTTGTTGTTGTTGTCTTGGACTAAAAGTACTGTTAGCTTTGTTTGCCACAAAGATTATGATGAGAATTAATTGGGTTAACATAACATAACATACTTACCAGAGTATAAGGCAGAGTCAGTATTGTAAAAATTTATAAAAATCACTCATTAATATTTTCTTAATTGCTTTATTTTGAATAATGTAGTATATGCACACTTTTAGATTTAAAAAAAAAAACTTGTGAAAATCTAACAGGTATCTTGATTTTTGCATTCCTTAATAAACTTGATTTTTATTTATTAGAGTTAAAGTTGTTAATACCTGAGATTAGTGAAACGGGCCCTAGTTTCCATTTATAATTGATTTCAACGGTGTAAATTTGGATAATTTTCCTTATTATCGGAATTTGGACTTTTTTATTCTTGAGATAAAGATTTTTAAGGAAACACAGTAACTCAAAGTCATGATAAAAAGGATACTGATCTAAAGATACATGTGAAGGATTTGAAGGAAATTGTTTCATGAAATGTGAACATGGGAAGAAAGGGCAGTATGTCCATTAAATAAATTTTTAAAATAATGTGACATCAAATATGCATATGGAACTAAGTCATAAATTAAATGTTATCAGTAGGTGTTTAACTCTTTGACTATTTCATTGACAACTGTAGAAATTGACATAAATTGGCTAAAAAGTTGTCATAAATTTTCTCATGGAGAAACTAGGTTATTGACTTACACTTGAACATATATTGCACATGATGTTGCTTTGAAAGTCATCCAAAATGGAGGCTGGACGTGGTGGCTCATGCCTGTAATCCCAGCACTTTGGGAGTTCAAGGCAGGCGGGTCACTTGAGGTCAGGAGTTTTTCACCATGTTGGTCAGCCTGGCCAACATGGTGAAACCCCATCTCTACTAAAAATACAAAAATTGGCTGGTGTGGTGGTGCATGCTGGTAGTTCCAGCTACTCGGGAGGCTGAGGCAGGAGAATCGCTTGAAAATCCTGATGGTGGAGGTTGCAGTGAGCCGAGATCATGCTACTGCACTCCAGCCTGGGCAACAGAGTGAGACTCCGTCTCAAAAAATAATAATAAGAAGAAGAAGGCTGGGCGTGGTGGCTCACACATGTAATCACAGCACTTTGGGAGGCTAAGGTGGGTGGACCACGAGGTCAGGAGATCGAGACCATCCTGGCTAATGTGGTGAAACCCCGTCTCTACTAAAAACACAAAAAAATTAGCCAGGCATGGTGGCGGGCGCCTGTAGTCCCAGCTACTGAGGAGGCTGAGGCAGGAGAATTGCTTGAACCCAGGAGGTGAGCTTGCAGTGAGCCAAGATGGCACCACTGCACTCCAGCCTGGGCGACTAAGCAAGACTCCGTCTCAAAAAAAAAAAAAGACAAAGCTCATAAGCCTTATCCTTACTTTATGGTGTTTGATAATTGCTGAGTAAAGTCTTAACTCCCCATGGTGTACACTAGAGTACTTTTCTTGAAAGTCTTGGCATTTATATTATCTGGCTAATTACAGTTAGAGAATTTTGAAAGTTTGATTTTGGGTTCTAGGTAAACTGAAGGAACTTAATGGAACTGCACCTGAAGAGAAGAAGTTAACTGAGGATGACTTGATAC
The DNA here is from genome assembly GCF_028885655.2 of Pongo abelii. Classification (NCBI taxonomy): domain Eukaryota; kingdom Metazoa; phylum Chordata; class Mammalia; order Primates; family Hominidae; genus Pongo; species Pongo abelii. The sequence goes on from NC_071998.2 coordinate 31,125,137, forward strand.
TTCTTGAGAAGATACTGTCTCTAATATGTAATAGTTCTTCAGAAAAACCCACAGTCCAGCAACTTCAGATTTTATGGAAAGCTATTAACTGTCCTGAAGGTAAATAAACACTCTTCAAAAATGTCACCAGAAAGCAAGAAGTTTTATCTTCATTTCTATCAATATTACTGGTATTTGTGGATTAAATGAAAGTTAACTTGAGTAGTTCTAAATCACTATGGAAAATCTTCACGAAAAGGGTTCACTACACTACTGGAATTGATAATCTTGTTTTCGTTACATGCCTTTTGAGAATCTGAAGGTAACATAATGATCCCCATATACGCACCAGTTTGTTTTTTGTTGTTGTTGTTGTTTTGTTTTTTTTGTTTTTTGTTTTTGTTTTTGTTTTTGAAACGGAGTCTCGCTCTGTCGCCCAGGCTGGAGTGCAGTGGTGTGATCTCGGCTCACTGCAAGCTCTGCCTCCCGGGTTCACGCCGTTCTCCTGCCTCAGCCTCCTGAGTAGTTGGGACTATAGGCACCCGCCACCATGCCCGGCTAATTTTTTGTATTTTTAGTAGAGATGGGGTTTCACCATGTTAGCCAGGATGGTCTCCATCTCCTGACCTCGTGATCCTCCCGCCTTAGCCTGCCAAAGTGCTGGAATTACAGGCGTGAGCCACTGCGCCAGGCCATGCACCTGTTTGTTTACTGTTTCAGAGCATTTATGGATTCCCGGCCAGGCATCCAAGATACTCTTAGTGACCTGTTAACCCTAGGCTACGAATATTTACTATAAGTTTTTTTTTTTTTTCCAATTATGTCAGTTAAGTCTTTTTTAATTCCCAAAGAGTCCTTGCCCGTTATTTTTTTTATGCCACTGATTTATTGGAGAAAAAGTCTTTTTTTTTTTTTTCTCAATAAAATGTCCCATATTATGGATTTTGCTGATGTGTTCCTCCATCTCTGTATTTATTGCTAGTGGTAAAATTAGATTCTGGTTCAGTAGGGGTTTTTTTTAGGTGAAATCCTTTATAAATGATGATGCATACTAGTTTTATATTATGGAGCACATAATGTTGGATTTCCTCACCTTTAGTGATGCTAAGATTATTTTGTGCATTCATTCAGATGGCATCTACCCAGGCCCTTGATTATAAAGCTCCCACCAACCTATAAGCGTCCTATCACTTGTTAACTGGAATTCTCTTAAGAACTTTCCGGCTGGGCACGGTGGCTCACACCTGTAATCCCAGCACTTTGGGAGGCCAACGTGGGTGGATCACCTGAAGTCAGGAGTTTGAGACCAGCCTGACCAATATGATGAAACCTCGTCTCTACTAAAAATACAAAAATTAGCCGGGCATGGTGACATGCACCTGTAATCCCAGCTACTTGGGAGGCTGAGACAGGAGAATTGCTTGAACCCAGGAGGTGGAGGTTGCAGCAAGCCGAGATCGCGCCATTGCAATCCAGCCTGGGCAACAAGAGTGAAACTCTGTCTCAAAAAAAAAAAAAGAACGTTTTCCCTGTTTAATTGTTCGGTCTTACAGAATTTTTAAAAGCAAGGTCTGCACCCCATTCTTTCCATTCATTTTTGAATACTCACAGTGTGTAGGCTATTTGATAACCTGAGAGAGTTACCTTATTTTTAAAGCGAATATGATCTTTCAGTAATAAATCTAGTTTATATAAATATGAAAAATTAACAAAAGTTTCAGAAATATATGCATTTTTTTTAAAGCAGACACATGATTTTTCACATTTTCTAAAATGGTTAGTTTTGTAGTGGGAAAATAAAATCCTTAAAAGTCGATAGTCAAAAGAAATTTTCTTTATTTTCATAAGCATTAATGACTTTTTTTTTTAAATAGATATTGTCTTTCCTGCACTTGACATTCTTCGGTTGTCAATTAAACATCCCAGTGTGAATGAGAACTTCTGCAATGAAAAGGAAGGGGCTCAGTTCAGCAGTCATCTTATCAATCTTCTGAACCCTAAAGGAAAGCCAGCAAACCAGCTGCTTGCTCTCAGGACTTTTTGCAATTGTTTTGTTGGCCAGGCAGGACAAAAACTCATGATGTCCCAGAGGGAATCACTGATGTCCCATGCAATAGAACTGAAATCAGGGAGCAATAAGAACATTCACATTGCTCTGGCTACATTGGCCCTGAACTATTCTGTTTGTTTTCATAAAGACCATAACATTGAAGGGAAAGCTCAATGTTTGTCACTAATTAGCACAATCTTGGAAGTGGTACAAGACCTAGAAGCCACTTTTAGACTTCTTGTGGCTCTTGGAACACTTATCAGTGATGATTCAAATGCTGTACAATTAGCCAAGTCTTTAGGTGTTGATTCTCAAATAAAAAAGTATTCCTCAGTATCAGAACCAGCAAAAGTAAGTGAATGCTGTAGATTTATCCTAAATTTGCTGTAGCAGTGGGGAAGAGGGACGGATATTTTTAATTGATATAGTGTTTTTTTCCTCACATTTGACGTGACTGATAACAGATAATTAAAAAAAGAGAATACGGTGGATTAAGTAAAATTTTACATCTTGTAAAGTGGTGGGGAGGGGAAACAGAAATAAAATTTTTGCACTGCTGGACTGTGAGATTTTCCTGTGTAATTTGGGTAGATTTTCAAGAGTATGAAAACAAATTTAAAAAGAGCTATAATCAGCAACAACACAATGACAATGACATCTTCCCCTTACCTTAGCCACTAAGGAGAAGACAAGGGCTGTTACTCATATAACTTGCTTTTATTACTTAATGTACACCAAACTGTTAATTGTTGTCAATTATCTTTTATTTAACTTCTCCACCTTCATTGCTAGATCCTTTGAACAGCACTGATACATTTCAAGGTCTTGTTTTAGGATAACTACTTTAAAATTTTTAAAATTATATTAAATTTATGAAACATTTATAAATTCATATATTAAAACAATATAAGATAATTTCTTGATTTGTCATTTATAAATCCTAAAGTATGTTTGTTTAATGGCCTATTTTTAGATGAAGAAAAAGCCAGTTGGTAAGCTATGTTAGTCATGTATCAGTTCAGACAGACGAGGTCTCAATTTAACTCCAGGCTTAGATCCAGTTTCTTTTGCCCTTCACTATTTGAGGTAACTTCATTTTTCATTCTAGTTTTGATATTTGGCTGTTTATTTTTATCATTTTCCATTATTTCAAAGGGAATTTGGAACATGTTGAATTTTATCAGGTGATTACATAAGCAAGAGTACATCAAACTGTATTATTAGAAAGTCTAGAACCTGTCATGTGAAATTACTATTTTTGAGCCCTCTATGTGGTCCAGGCAGAATAGTAGACACACTGATATTTAATCCTTAAAACCCCTTAAATGAGGGCCAGTATTATCTCTGCTTTCAGAAGTAGACATAATATGATGAATCATATAAGAGAAAAAAAAAAAAGTGAAGCCAAGAGGGAGTTAGCTACTTAAAGTACATGCCATGCTATACTTTCTAGAGAGATCACAGATGTGTGTGAACATCCTAGCATTTAACACAAAGAAGGAACCATCACATTAATTACACAGTTTACTGTGTCTGAGGTAACCCAATTTCTTGAGAGAAGCGTAACTATTCTATTTTCAAAAGTGGGAAAGATCTTTTCATAAAGACATTGCCAAAAATAGTGAGCAACATTCTCAATACTCATGGTACAAAGAACCATGAATTTCCTGGCTTAATGCCAAATTATAGCCTTAGAAGAATAATTGTTCCCCAAATGGGCAAGAGACGTTCTAATTGTCTAGAGTAATCCAAGTAAGAACTTTTGGAATATCAAAAGGAAATGAGCAAAATGTAAATAGAGGAGATATGTACTTTGCTGAGTATTAAATTGGAACTACCTGGTGTGTACCTGGACTAAATATTCTGCTCACTGGCTCAGTTAGGTACCTATACTTTTCTTTTTTTGATTGGGTTTAGGTGGTTATGTCAAAGTTAAATGGCAGAATTAGGAATTTAACCCAGGTCTGGCTGGTTCCTTTACAATACACTGCTTTCTTGTTACAAGTAAAAATAATTTAATTGCAATATTTAGGAAAAGTAGGTACCTTTGAATAATGATAAGAAACAGTCTTGGTTAAGAATATGAGTTCTCTCTTCAAAATGTAAGGGGCAGCAAAATGTAAACACTGCTTCCTATTACTGTGCAAGTTTTTTTATGTCAACTTCTATTATACTATTTCATGTTTGTTGTGGAGATTACAAAATATAGCTTAGCAAAAGGAAACAATCTCGCTTGAAGGATATGTTAAATAATTTAATGATATTTTAAAGATTTTCTTTTTTAGTTAAACTTTCCTATAATTCTCTTAATGTTTTTTCTGAATACAAAAGTAATAAACATTTACTGAGTAAAACACACACACCCCAAATAAAAATTGCCTGTAAGGCCACTATCTAGAGAAAACTATTCTTAACGTCTTGTGGCATAGTGACTAGGTATGTAAATGTATTTTATTTTATTAAAAAAGCGTATCATACATACTCTTTGATAACCTGGTTTTTAAACTTATATTTGGTACAAAGAGCTCCACATTAATAAATACAATATTCTATCATATGGATATACCCATTTCTTATTAACTGGCACTGTTTCCAATTTTCAGCTATCAAGCAATGGTATGACAAATCTCACAAGAGTCTTACTAGTTCCCTAGGAACATTTTATACATGGAATTGGTAGATCAAGATAGTGTACATTGTTTAGACTATTTACATTGCCATCGCACCTCTAGTGGTACAACTCTTGGAATTAATGTACTTCATATTGCATTTGAAACCCCATTGCCTACAAAAGAGTTAAGTTATTATTGTCTCCATTTCGTAACTATTATCTTCTCTCTGGCATTAGGTTCCTTTAGATGAGTATGTTACTGTTTATATGACTAGCTGAATTTATAACTAAAGAGCAATGCAACGAAATTTATTATCTACCTCATAATCTTCTTTAAGTGATGGAAGAAGCATAGGTAAAAATGGATTCTTTACATAGATAATTCTGGGGATACGAGTGGGAGGTAGGTTCCTTAGCAGTTGTCACTTTGTATGTTATGGTTATTTTTATTTTTATTTTTTTGAGACGGAGTCTGGCTCTGTCGCCCAGTCTGGAGTGCAGTGTCGTGATCTCGGCTCACTGCAAGCTCCGCCTCCCGGGTTCACGCCATTCTCCTGCCTCAGCCTCCCGAGTAGCTGGGACTACAGGCGCCCGCCACTACACCCGGCTAATTTTTCGTATGGTTATTTGATGAGGAAATGATAAAATGCATAAAAGGCCATTTGTGGTATGTCATCCTTCCTGCAAGTCTTAGATAAATTCCAGGCTTTTAAAGTGTTATTCAATCTTTTTTAAAAAAACTATTCTAATTTCTAATGCATTATTTTCTGTAGAAATTATATGCAGTATAGTTGTGATTATAAATACAGTTTTGAAGACTTTAATAGCATTTTTTCATGAGTTTTCCTTCAACTTTTTAATAAAAGTATTCATACATAAAAATTTTAAAAGGCTGGGTGCAGTGGCTCACACCTGTAATCCCAGCATTTTGGGAGGCTGAGGCGAGAGCATCGTTTGAGCCCAGAGTTCAAGACCAGTCTGGGCAACATAGAGAGATCGCATCTCTACCAAAATTTAAAAATTGGCCAGACATGATATTGCGTGCCTGTAATTCCAGCTACTCAGAAGGCTGAGGTGGGAGGATCACTTGAGCCTGGGAGATCAGGGTTGCAGTGAGCCATGATTGTGCCACTGCACTGCAGCCTGGGTGTTAACAGAGCAAGACTTTGTCTCAAAAAACAAAAACAAAAACAAAAAAAACTGAAAGAAAAGTACAGTGAACATTCATGGACTTGTTAACTAGATTCCACAGTTACTAACATTTTGCCAGATTTGCTTTATCTCCATAGTATATACTTTCTTTTGAAATTACTTAAATGCTTTTCAACTGGATGCTTCCATATGCATCTTATAAGAATGAGGGCATTTTTAAGAACATAACGTCAACGATAATATCACACTTAAGGAAATTAGTAATTTCATAATATCTAATATCTAGTCCATATTTCAAATTTCCTCATTGCTCTAAGAATGCCTTTTATAACTTGCTTTAAAAAGATCTAAATAATCAAGGTTTGTGTACTGTATCTATGAATAGTTATTTAGTTATATGCTTCTTTGACTTCTTAATCTAGAATAGTCTTTCATATTTTAAAATTATCAGTGACTTTTTGAAATGTTTAGGGCACTCCAGCATGTGAAGCACCTCATATTTTGTGTTTGTAAAATATTTTTCTACAACCCTTTAGTATTGGTTATCTATTGCTGCTTAATAAATGACGCCAAAACTTAGTGGATCAAAATAGCACATATTATCTCAAATGTTCTGTGGTTCAGGAATCTTAACACAGCTTAGGTGGATCCTCTTGAGGCTGTAAAGTATCAGCCAAGGCTGGTGTCTCATCTAAAGGCTCTACTGAGGAAGGTTTCATTTTCAAGCTCACATCGTTGGTGTTTAGTTCTTTTGGGGTTGGACTGAGGACCTCAATTCCTAGCTAGCTGTTGGCCAGAGACTGCCCTCTCTGATTTTTGCTATATGGGCCTCCCCAGTGTGGCAAATTGCTTCATCAAAGCCAGCAAGGGAGAGTCTGCCGGTAGGACCAAAGTTGGAATCTTTATAATCTAATCACAGAAGTGACATCTAAACATCAAGGTATTGTATTGGTTGGAAGTTAATCAAGGGGAGTAGATTATGCAAGGCAGTGAATACCAGTAGGGGAGGGATCACTGGGGGCTATCTTGGAGTCCGCCTGCAACATCTATTTCCTATAAACTGAAAGCTTGTTTCCATTGAGATTAAACTATTTGTAGGAATACTTTACAGGTGATATGTACTTGTTATTTTGTCTTGATTATATCATATATGAGCTTCCTTAAGGGGTAAAATAGTCTTCAGAATAAGGTGGGTAATGGAAGCTGTAAAGAGGAGAAAGTTGCCTAAAGTCCTTTTGGAAAGTAGATAGTCTGATATTGGTACTAGGCCTAAAATGAGATGTTGGGGCTTAAAACCTGACCTTGGAATTCCTGGACACATGATAAATCAGAAAAATAAAATGTTCAAATGGCTGTGATCATCAGATTTCAAGTTATGTAGCAACATTTACCACAACAGTTTGCAACTTGATTTAAATCAAACCAAATAACGCAAAGAACAACTAGACAGCCTGCATTAAGCACTTATTCTTTTCTAGTTGTATATGCATAGTTTATCCTCATTATCTCTATGAGGTAGGTATTACACAGGTGTAGAAACTGAAAGAAGTCAAATCTGTATGACAAGTCAGTAGTAACCAAACAATGGAGAAGATAACAGTATTTAATCAATGATGTTGCCAAAACTGGATATCAATATGAAGAAAAATATCAGTTTTGTAGTAGCCACTTTATCATAATAGCAACTACAATGGCTGCTAGTGCCATATAAGAATGACACGGATCAAAAGAAAGTGGTTTTAAGCCATTAAATGACATTTCTTTCATTCCTGTGTCCTCAAAGGAACTAATAAATTCAATAAATGTTCACTTATTTCTATATTATTCAAAATTTTCAGTAGTAATAGCAACCAAAGCTGCAGTATAATATAGTGAAGGAGCACTGGCTTTGGAGTTCAAAAGGCATACATTCCAATAGCATTACCACCACTTAGTAATGAATTAAGGCAAGTTGCTTAACCTCAGCCTCAGTCATCTGTTCAGTGGGACTTCATATGACAGATGAATAATTTAAGATTCATGTAAAAGCCTAGCAAAATGATGGCCACATAAATGCTTAGCAAGCATTTCTTCCAAAGACAATACAAGGCTACCATGTTCTTTAATAATAAGAATAATTGCCTTTACAAAAACAAACAAAAGGGGGAAAAAAGTAATTAGGTTTTATTTCTACTGGGGAAAAAATGTTGTTTAGAACTCAAAATCCTTACACTTCTTTTAAACTTCGTGTAATGCCCCAGGACCCAGCAAGAAAGTGTTTCTGTTGGACTGTAAAAATCACATATATGCATACTACAGCCCTAGCAGTGGTCTCAAGATTTCTTGTAAGACTTCTGTGTATCGAATAGTGACAATATCAAACCAGTTTTGAAGACTTCTTACTGCTAACAGAGAAATACAGGGAAAGGGTCTCTTTTAGACAGAGTGCACATTGGTTAACTATAGCCACAGTAATACTGTGCAACAACCAACAACAAAAATAATACTTTTTATTTAGCTCAGGAGTTTCAAGCTTGGGTAGGATGGTCCTGGCTGAGCTCATTCATGTTTCTACAGGTTGTCTGAGGACTCAGCTCTAGGCTGGACTTGTCTGGGTAGCTTAGTTGAGGCAGCTCTGCTCTACTTTTTTCTCATCTTTCTTCTAGGACCAGTGGGCCACTTTGGGTATATAATTTTCATGATGATGGAAGCACAAGTCAACCATCCTAATTGCACAAGCTTTTTTTTGAGACTCCACTTGCTGCACATCTGCTAACATCCATTTGGCCAAAGTAAGTTAGATGGCTAAGCAGAAGGGTAGGGAATTATGTCTCACCTGTAGCAGGAGGGCACTGCCAAATTACATGGCAATCTGTGGATATAGGGAGAGGTGAAGAACTGGGGTCATTAATGCAATTTGCCACAAGGGTGATAGAGAAAGCAGCTCTCTGTGTGGGTCCTGAAATTATCAGTTTAGAATTTTAACAAATATTTGCATCCCTAGCTTCTTCCAGGCAATGTATTAGGTGTTGAGACTACAAAAATGTATATGCATAGTTCCTGGGAACTAACAGTATATTGGAGAAGATACTGAGCAAGTGCCTGCAGTAAAGAGTTCTGGACACTCTGTAGGGAGAATAGTGGGTTACAAAAAAAGAAGTGGTTAATTTTAGGTGGATTGAGAATGGAAGTGATGTGGAAATGTTTTAAATAAGTTATACTTAAAATGAATCTTAGATACAATAAGTATAGGTGGTGGTGTTGAATAGGCCTGAAGAGTATATTTCTAGGAAAGGCTGAAGAGAAAAATGCTGTTCAGATCATGGAAGGTCTTACATGTACTATGTTGTATTAATTAGGACTTCAGGTTGCAAGCGGCAGAAATCAACTCAGATCAGACAGCGCGCTGTGGCTCATGCCTGTAATTCCAGCAATTTGGGAGGCCGAGGCGGGGGATCATTTGAGGTCAGGAGTTCAAGACCAGCCTGACTGATATGGTGAAACCCTCTAAATTAGCCAGGCATGGTGGTGCATGCCTGTAGTCCCAGCTACTCAGGAGCCTGAGACAGGAGAATCGCTTGAACCCAGGAGGCGGAGGTTGCAGTGAGCTGAGATCATGCCATTGCACTCCAGCCTGGGTAACAGAGCGAGGCTGTCTCAAAAGAAAAAAAAAATCAACTCAGATCAGCTTAATGGGAGCAGAAAAAAGAATTACAATGGCTCACTGATGGAAAATGATAGTATCAGGATTTTTTGTTACTTGTTTCAGCAAGTGCTTTTGTTGGCCTAATTTTCTTAGAATTGTCACAAGACAGAGAACACGACAACAAGCAGCTAGGAGACAATTTACTTCCAGTTGACTGTAATGAAGTTAAGTGATGACTTAGTGTGAAAGAGCAAATTTCTCACCTAATATCTCTTTATAAAATCCCAGAGAAGAACTGATTGACCCCAGCATTAATGCATGCCTATCCCTGGCAATCACTGTGATCAATGCTCAATGCATTGCTGAAATTGGTGTATAAGAACCAATCTCTGTCCACCCTCCCATATATACTTGTTCTAGGCAGAAAAGCAGTCTGCATTTGTTTGCAGAGCTTTAAGTCCATAGCAATGTTTAGTGCTGGGCCTCTTAAGCATATTAAGTTGAACCATATGAAATTGTCAATATTCAACTGCTTTTTCCTTTTTTTCTCTCTGCTGCTTGAATCAACATTCAACCATTTTCAACCTGTAAAAAGCCAGTTTCATATGGTTCAATCTAAAAAGACATCTCTCTGACTGTAAGTCAAGCTTGTGATGTCTCTATGGCGTGTTTTTAGCATAAATCAAAGTCCTTTCCCCATCTTCCATTCAGCAGAACCCCATGTAGAAAGCAGTTTGTACCTGTGGTTCCAAAGCCTACTTGACTGTCAACTTCACAGTAGCAGCTGAGTCCCTACGGCTATATCTCTCCACCATGCGACGTAAGAGCACCGCAAACCTCCTCCCGACCTCATTTATTAAAGACTAGTTTCCAGCCATTAATTTTACTCACTCTGTCCCCCATACTGGAGTGCAGAGGCGCATTCACAGCTCACAGCAGCCTCGATCTCCCCAGGCTCAGGTAATCCTTCCACCTCAGCCTGCTGAGTAGCTGGGACCACCATGCCTGGCTAATATATATATATATTTTTTTGTATTTTTTGTAGCGATGGTGTTTTGCCATGTTGCTCAGGCTGTTCTTGAACTCCTGGGTTCAAGTGATCTGCCCACCTCAGCCTCCTAAAGTGCTGGTATTACAGATTGGGCCACTGTGCCTGGCCTGTGTCAAATGTTTATTCAGGACAGTGGGACATTGGGAATAAAGAAGCAAATAAAGCCGGGAGCGGTGGCTCACGCCTGTAATCCCAGCACTTTGGGAGGCTGAGGCAGGCGGATCACGAGGTCAGGAGTTCTAGACCAGCTTGGCCAACATGGTAAAACCCCATCTCTACTAAAACTACAAAAATTAGCTGGGCATGGTGGTGGGTGCCTGTAATCCCGGCTACTCGGGAGGCTGAGCAGGAGAATTGCTTGAACCCGGAAGGCAGAGGCTGCAGTGAGCCAAGATCGTGCCATTGCACTCCAGCCTGAGCAAAAGGGTGAGACTCTGTCTCAAAGGAAAAAAAAAAAAAGCAAATAAAACAAAGTCCTTGCTTTCAAGGAGCTTACATTCAAGTGGAAGGACACAGATAAATATATGTGTGGTGGTGTTTAAGGGTGCTGAAGGAAAACCGGGTAAGAATGCAGAGTGCCGTAGTGAGTGAGGATAGAAGCACTTCCTATTGTGTATTTTCTTATTGTTTCCCCTCACTAGAAAATTGCTTGTGAAGACATGCATTTTGTCTATTTTCTCCCCTTCTCTATCACCAGTGGTAGAACAATGCCTTTGTGTCCTAGAACAAGTGTGTGAGAGGGCAGACAAAGACTGTGATTCATCTGCCAAGTTCATAAATACTGTACAGCAATCTAGTGAGGAGTGCTTTGCCTTCTTGGTCCACCTGAAGAAATATGAACACCGTTTGTCAGGTTGCTGTAGAACAAAGTGGAAACCCAGAAGCTTCTCAATTGATTTTATAGGAGAGTAATTTGCAGCCAGGAATTAATAAAGAACTAGCTCTATCCAGGCACACATAACATTTTAGGTCTGTATTAGCTAGCTCGGGCTGCCATAACAAAGTGCCACAAACTGGGTGGCCTAAACAGAAATTTATTTTCTCAGTTCTGGAGGCTAAAGGTCCAAGATCAGCATATCATCAAGGTTGGTTTCTGGTGAGGCTTCTCTTCCTGGCTTGTGGATAGCTACCTTCTCACTGTGTCTTCACATGGCCTTTCCTCTGTGTGTGGTGAGAAGACAGGGCAGTCTGTTCTTTTCTTTAGAGGCATGGTCTTGCTATGTTGTTCAGGGTGGAGTACAGTGGCTATTCACAGCTGTGACCTCATTACTAATCAGCATGGGAGTTTTTGTTTTGTTTTTTGAGACGCAGTCTTACTCTGTTGCTCAGGCTGGAGTGCAGTGGCACCATCTCGGCTCACTGCAACCTCCGCCTCCAGGGTTCAAGCAATTTCTGGCTAATTTTTGTATTTTTAGTAGAGACGGGACTTCACCATGTTGGCCAGGCTGGTCTCGAATTCTTGACCTCAAGTGATCCGCCTGCCTCGGCCTCCTGAAGTGCTAGAATTATAGGTGTGAGCCACCACGCCCAGCCTAGCATGGGAGTTTTTACCTGTTCCATTTTGGACCTCGGCCAGTTCACCCCCCTTAGGCAACCTGGTGGCTTCCACTCCCAAAAGGTCACCATATTGATGCTGAACTAAGTGCAGACAACTGATCAGTACAGCGCACTACAGCCCGGAATTTCTGGCCTCAAGCAATCCTCCCCAGTTTCCCTCCTGAGTAGCTTGCACTGTAGGCATGCACCACTGTACCAGGCATTTTTATTTTTATTATTTTTTTTTGAGACAGAGTCTAGCTCTGTCGCCCAGGCTGGAGTGCAGTGGTGCGATCTTGGCTCACTGCAAGCTCCACCTCCTGGGTTCACGCCATTCTCTTGCCTCAGCCTCCTGAGTAGCTGGGACTACAGGTGCCCGCCACCACGCCTGGCTAATTTTGTTTTTGTATTTTTAGTAGAGACAGGGTTTCACCATGTTAGCCAGGATGGTTTCCATCTTCCTCATGATCCACCCGCCTCAGCCTCCCAAAGTACTGGGATTACATGCGTGAGCCACCATGCCTGGCCCAGACTCTTCTTTTAATAAGGACACCAGTTAGATTAGGGACCCACCCTTATGACCTCATTTAACCTTAATTACCTCCTTAATGACCCTATCTCCAAATTCAGTCACATTGGAGTTAGGGATTCAACATGTGAATTTTGTGGGTGATGTTATCGGACCATCAGGTTCTATTAACCACTACATGGTACCAGACCAATACATGGAAACAGCAGGAGTTGCAGCAGAGAAAGAGTTTAATAATGCTATGCCAGCCAAGGGAGAAGATGGGAGGGAAACTCAAATCACCTCCCCAGTAAGTTTTTGGACAGGGGTTTTTAAGGGAATTTTGGTGGGTAGGGGCCTGAGGAGCTAGGGGTTGCTGATTGTTTAGGGCATGGGGCATGTAATCATAAGGAGGTAGAAAGTGCATTCTTGTGCTGAGTTCGTTTCTCAGAAGGGGTCTTCAGACTGAGTAGCATCAGTTACCCCACTGATACGGTTCCAATGACTGGAGGAACACCAGAGAGTCCTTTGTCTCGTGCTGGTTTAAATAAAACGATACAGACACAAGTGGAATTGTTTTAAGGTGCGGAGAATTTAATAGGCAAGAAAGAAGAGGCTCCCTCATACAGAACCAGAGGGAAGAGGGCTCCAAGCTGAAACAGGGAACCCTAGGTGCAGCAGACAAGAGCCAGTTATATTATGAGGCTGGAGGAGGTGGTGACTAATTTGCATATGACCCAGGGAATTGGTTTGACCAGGTATGTCATTCACGTAGCCTGCAAAAAAAGTGGCCCTCCCACCCTAGCCTTTTAATATGCAAATGTAGGGTGCCATGATGTTCTACACATGTGGGGATATGTGGGGATGGCCATGTTGCTAGGCATATGTGGGGACAAGAAGAAGAGGGGAATCGCCATATTGAGTAAACCCAGTTTCTAACGGCCTGTATTTGCATATCAAAGCTTGCCAGCCCAGCTTTTTTGCTAGACAAGAAACATTTCTGGGGCTGCTTTAAAAGAAAAATAAACTTCCCAAAGACCCCTTTTCCTCTCTATCTGCCTAAAATAATTTCTTAACTCCTGTAACACCACTGGAGTACAGAATCTGGTAAATATCTCAAAATGGAAAACTTGAGATTTCTTAACTGAGTCAAAGATATCTATAAAGCAGTTAAGCGGCTATAAGGAAGTGGGCTATAGGAAAAGTTGGTTAACGTTTAGCTATGCTTCTATTAAAAGCTTATCTTTTGTTAAAATCCAGCAATTTGGCAGGGCACGATGGCTCACGCCTGTAATCCCAGCGCTTTGGGAGGCTGAGGTGGATCACCTGAGGTTGGGAGTTCGAGACCAGCCTGACCAACATAGAGAAACCCCGTCTCTACTAAAAATACAAAATTAGCCCTGCATGGTGGCGCATGCCTGTAGTCCCAGCTACTCAGGAGGCTGAGGCAGGAGAAATGCTTGAACCCAGGAGGCGGAGGTTGCAGTGAGCCAAGATTGCGCCATTGCACTCCAGCCTGGGCAACGACAGTGAAACTCCGTCTCAAAAAAAAAAAAAAAAAAATCTAGCAATTTAGTTTTATTAAAATTATGATGGTTTCAGGGACACAATTCATAACATGCTTATAAATGTAACATGTTATTAATTTTATGTATTTTTCCTATCTGTGAACAGAACACTCTCAATCCTTTCAGGTATGACTCCAACGAGTGTGATACTTAATGGAACTCCTGGGAACACAGTGGGCTCAGCCCCAGCATTTACCTTAGAAGGCCAATTTAAGAGTGGGGCCTGGGGGAAGACAGTTTTCCTAGGGCTGGAAGTATCCCTATTTATTAACCCTAGGCTGGTTTTAGGAACTTAAGTAGTTGTTGAATGACTGAGACAAACAGGAGACAAAGTGAAAAGAAGCCTCTTTAACTGCTTCTTACCCCAGGCAAAGGCACAGAATTACTACCACCCAGCTAGCTTTGCCCCAGGCTCTACCTTCTTCCCTCAGTGGCTAAAGGCCCCTGCTGAAACGACAAAGACCTTGGTTCACGTTTTAAGTGTTCTAGCTCCCTTGTCTTAAAATCTGCCTTCTGTTTAGATTACATCCACCCATAAAATCTCATAAAGCTTTGACCCATTCTCAATTTTCAAAAACGAACTCAAGCTCTTTACTTGTCCATGTCAGACTCTACGCAAGAAATACACAATTTGCCCAGGTGATGACGAAAATGATATGGAACAACTTTTCCCTAAGTTCTCTTTATTGTTATAGCCTTGTTAATATCTTAAGATTTGGAGGTAAACGGAAATGGAGAATCAGCAACTATACTTCAATCTTATTGTAAACAGACAAACACTAACAATAAAAAGTTTTGAAGTTAAAAGGACGTAAGTTCCACCTTCTATCCTTTGTAGAGGTATAAAAACAAAACAAAACAAACTCTGACTAGACAGGCCACCCGCTACACACTCAAAACGACCTCCGCAACTGGAGGAGGAAGCGCAACTGGTTCTGGCAGCGCCCCCCCCCCCCCGCCGCCACCCCGGCCCATAACGCTTCACCACGTTCTGTGCCACGGCCGGAAGTGACGCATAACCTGCGACGCCAGTGCCTGCCGCCCACGGCCGCAGGAGTCGGGCTTCGGTCGCACCAGAGACAGCGGACTTTCCTCCGATGGTTGCAGCAGAGGGATCATGACGGGGAAAAAGTCTTCCCGGGAGAAACGGCGCAAACGTAGCTGTCAAGAGGCGGCCGCAGCGCTCGCGGCCCCAGACATCGTACCAGCCTTGGCCAGCGGCAGCAGTGGAAGCACTAGCGGCTGCGGGAGCGCCGGGGGCTGCGGGAGCGTCAGCTGCTGTGGGAACGCCAATTTTAGTGGAAGTGTCACCGGCGGTGGGAGCGGCGGCAGCTGCTGGGGCGGGAGCAGTGTGGAGCGCAGCGAGCGCCGGAAGCGGAGGAGTACCGACTCTTCCAGCGTCTCGGGCTCCTTGCAGCAGGTGCGTGCGCGCCCCTCTGGCCGCTTCCTGGAGCTGCTGCTTTTTCGGAAGAAGTCGGGCTACCAGAGGGCTGGGGCGCCGGCTGGAGCTCGCTGCTAGCGCGGCGATGCCAAGGTCGTCTGTCCTTGAGGTTCATTTTCCTACTTAAGTCTTGGTGAGCCCCACACTCCCATCCATGTCTTGAATCTTGAACTTCAAGTTTCTGGATTTCCTGATCACGTTTTTTAAATTTATTTTTTAAACTCTTGGCTCCTTCCACTCCTAAGGTTTCAGTCTCCCAGAAGAATACGAGTTGGAAGCTAGCCTTCATTTCCCTTGAGAGCCAAACACTTCTCCTTTCGTCTTCACCTTTTCGTAGATATGGTTAACTCCACATTAGAGATAAGAAAATTGAGGCTCAAAGAAGTTAAACTTTACCCACGGTCACAGAGTTTGTTAATAGCTCCTAGGTTTGAATCCAAATATCTGACTACAAAAGCCATGTTCTTTGTACGCCACCAGTCTGCCAAGAGAACGCCGTTTTAAAAAAGTTCATAATTTGTTTGAAAACAAATGAATGAATATGTACTTTAAATTCATTCAACGAGGAAATAAAGGGAAAGCATCAAGTCCCTCTTCTTGCCCCTCCATTAGTATTTTGATACGCGGCCTCTTAATCACTCCTCGTAAGATACATGTTTTTAAGTTCCTACGCTTAAGCTGTATTGTGTTATTCCCGCTGTTGAGTACCTGCATTGTTGTGATAGGCTTCTTTATATACGTGGTTTGTTATTTTTAGTGACTGCCTGGTGTTTTATTTTATTTTTCTGATATTTAGGTGTGCAGGGTTTTTTGTATTGTTGTGACTACAATACGAACACCTTTATGTATGTATCTCCTACAAGAGTTATGTTGGGAGAGAGTCTGAGAACTGAAATTCCTGGGTCAAAGTTTATGCTATTAAAAACTTAGTGAATGCCACCAAATGCTTTCCAAATGAGACTTTACAGATCTATAGTCCAAACAGTACATATATGAGAATACCTATTTCTGAAATTCTTAACTAGCTGTTGACAACCATTTTTTAAAAGAATTGCCAGACTAATGGGTCAAATTAATATTGTGTCTTTTAATTTTTATTCTCCTGATTAGTGAGATTGAACATTTTAATATTTTTACTTGCCATTTGATTCCTTCTTATGTAATTTTCTGTACATATCATCCTGCTCATTTTTCTCTTTGGTGGAGTAGAAACAGTTTCTCTTTATGTAGAGATTTTATCAGGTGGTTTTCTGGCATTCTGTTGAGATGATCACATACTTTTTCTCCTTTAATCAGATAATGTAATTTATTAATAAGTTAGTTGATGTTGAACAGTCTTTGGAGTCTTGGGACAAGTTCTGTTTGGTTTGTTGAGTTTGTTGTACTTAGCTGGAATTCAGTATTTTTACTTTCATGTATATGTTTATTTTTTATTTATTTATTTATTTTTTTTGAGACGGAGTCTCTCTCTGTCGCCCAGGCCGGAGTGCAGTGGCGTAATCTCGGCTCACTGCAAGCTCCGCCTCCCGGGTTCAGGCCATTCCCCTGCCTCAGCCTCCCGAGTAGCTGGGACTACAGGCGCCTGCCACCACGCCCGGCTAATTTTTTGTATTTTCAGTAGAGACGGGGTTTCACCGTGTTAGCCAGGATGGTCTTGATCTCCTGACCTTATGATCCACCCGTCTCGGCCTCCCAAAGTGCTGGGATTACAGGCGTGAGCCACCGTGCCCGGCCGACTTTTATGTATATGTTTCTAAATTAGATCAGACTGTAGTTTTTATTTTTGTAATGGATTGAATTAGGAAGCTTTGTGTTTTTTTGGTGTGTTCCAGAATGGTTTATATTTTCTTCTCAAATATTTGTCAAAAGTATCTGGGTCTAGTGGAGTTTTTTAGAGTGATTTTTTAAGATACTCTTTAAAAAAATTATTTAATATAGATCTATTCAGGTTTCCCACCCCTTCTAGATTCAGTTTTGGATATCACCATTCTTATTTTAAATAGTTTCCTTTTTTTTTTCTTTTTTTGAGATAGGCTCTCACTGTGTCGCCCAGGCTGGAGTGCAGTGGCACCATCTCAGCCCACTGCAACCTCCGCCTGCCGGTTTCAAGTAATTGTCCTGGCTCAGTCTCCTGAGTAGCTGGGATTACAGGTGCCCGCCACCATGGCCAGCTAATTTTTGTATTTTTAATAGAGGTGAGGTTTCACCATGTTGGTCAGGCTGGTTTCCAACTCCTGACCTCAGGTGATCCACCCGTCTCAGCCTCCCAAAGTGCTGGGATTACAGGCGTGAGCCACCGCGCCTGGCCAGTTTCCCTAGTTCTAACACTCCGTTATGATGGGGAGACCAAAAACATTGGTCAATTGAATATTGAAAACATTTGCATACAGAACTAAACCCATCTTCTCATGAAAAATTAGTGTATTTGTGAAGAAAAGGTCATTGCATATTAGGCATGTAGATAACATTTCAAACTTTAGAGAGTGCCATTATATCTGTTGTGTATTGAGTTTCCTTTTTTTTTTTGAGACAGAGTCTCGCTCTGTCTCCCAGGCTGGAGTGCAGTGGCGTGATCTCGGCTAACTGCACGCGCCGCCTCCTGGGTTCACGCCATTCTCCTGCCTCAGCCTTCCGAGTAGCTGGGACAACAGGCCCCCGCCACAACGCCCAGTTAATGTTTTTGTATTTTTAGTAGAGACGGGGTTTCACCATGTTAGCTAGGATAGTCTAGATCTCCTGACCTTGTTATCCGCCCGCCTTAGCCTCCCACCTCGGCCTCCCAAAGTGCTGGGATTACAGCTGTGAGCCACCCTGCCAGGCCGAGTTCCCTATTTTCTTGGGAAGAACTTTATTGAAATATAGTTGACATACTGTACAATTCACCCATTTCACATGTATAGTTAAGTGATTTTGTATATATTCAGAGTTGTACAACCGTCACTACAGTCAGTTTTTGTTTTTGTTTTTTTGAGATAGAGTTTCCCTCTTGTTGCCCAGGCTGGAGTGCAGTGGCGAGATCTCGGCTTACTGCAACCTCCGTCTCCTGGGTTCAAGCAATTCTTCTGCCTCAGCCTCCCGAGTAGCTGGGAATACAGGCACCCGCCTCCACACCCGGCTAATTTTTCTATTTTTTATTAGAGACGGGGTTTCACCATGTTGGCCAGGCTGGTCTCGAACAGCTGACCTCAGGTCATCCGCTCGCCTCGGCCTCCCGAAGTGTTGGGATTACAGGCGTGAGCCACCGCGCCCAGCCTAGTTAGTTTTAAAATATTTTCATCACTCCAGAAAGCAACCTTATGTGTAACTTTTAGCTTGTATAATATGTGGTGTTTTGTGTCTGGCATCTTTTACTTAGCATAATGTTTTTAAGATTCATCCATGTTGTAGCACATAGGGTTCATTCCTTTGTATCACAGAGATTCATGCTTTTTTATGGTTACTATACCACATTTTGTTTTGTTTTTGTATAGCTGTACATATGTACCACATATGTATAGATACCGCTATACAACATTTCATTTTTCCATTTATCACTTGATGGACATTTGTGTTGTTTCTGCCTTTTGGCTATATGAATAATGCTGTTAAGAACAAGTACAAGTTTTTGTGTAGACGTATCATTACATTTCTCTTGGGTATATATCTAGCAATGGAATTGCTGGGTCATATGGTAACTTTTTGAGGGACTGCCAAATTAGCTTCCAAAGTAGCTGCACAATTTTATATTCCTGCTAACAGTGTATGAGGATTCCAGTTTCTCTACATTATTACATTGTAAACTGTTAGAACAAGTGCTGATTCTTTTACTTTTTCAGTCTAATTATCATAGTATTCATTAAAATTGACCCATTTTAAAACTGCTTTGTAAACAACTATCTGACCTCTGTGGTCAGGGAAGATTTTCCAGAGGAAATGACTGTTGAATTGTCTGAAGTATCTGAATTTGTTAATCTTGTGAATATAGTGTGATAGAGAAAGGAGGGAGGAAAGACTGTCATAGGAAAATGGTATGCAAAAGCCCCGCTTGTATGAGATGAAGGAAGGAGAATAGGTTATAGTCGAGTAATTCAAAGAAGATTGTGTCCTAAACACAAAGAATGAGCATGAAGGCCAGGTAGGCCATATTACCTTAGGAGCAATGGGAATTCACTGAAGAGTTTTAAACAAGAAGGATAAGTACGTATACATTTTATAAAATCCATTCTGCTAACAGTGTACAAAACAAAGAGACCTCAGATTAGATGCAGGGAGTCCTGTTAAATGGCTGTTGGTGTAACCCAGGCAAAAAATTGTGGTTGTTTGGAACAGAATTATGGCAGTAGATTTGGAGAGACTGGATAGAGTTGGGAGACAGAAAGTAAAATGGACAGAAATATCTTAAATTACTGAAATTACTTGGTTACTTTGATTATGATTATAGAGTTTTAAAAATGATGATAGCTCCTGGTAAGTATGTTACTTTTCTGTATAATATTTGTGATTTGTAACATCTTTACTTCCGTTTATTTATATGAATTTAAGTACAGTGATAATGCATACATAGAGCTTTTGGGTGAATGGCCTTTTAGGGGAAAATCCTAATTCTTCAGAAGTCTAAAACTTTAAGAAATTATTCAATATTTACTGTACTTTTGTTTGTGTATCCTAAATATCTCTTCCCTTTATAGCTACTCCTTGAGTTAATTGCAGTGTGGAGAGGCAAATCAAATAATATTAAACAAATATTCTCTCCTATGGTTTTGATAAATAATTATGCAAAGAATTTGGGAATTTTTGATGAAGAATTTATTAAATGAAAACGTATGATGTCATGTACGTATTCTTTATATTTTAAGTAGTATTGTTTAATGGTTCTTTATTCTTTTAACTTTAGGAAACTAAATATATTTTGCCAACTTTGGAAAAAGAATTATTCTTGGCAGAGCACAGTGACCTTGAAGAAGGTGGACTGGACCTGACTGTGTCATTGAAACCAGTTAGTTTCTACATATCAGACAAAAAAGAAATGCTTCAGCAGTGCTTCTGTATTATAGGAGAGAAAAAGTTACAGAAGATGCTTCCTGATGTGTTAAAGGTACTTCATGACACATCAGACTAGATACATATGTAGAAATACAGCCTTCTTTGTAGCAATTTTTTGTTTTACTTAATGCAGTTTTGTTTGTTTGTTTGTTTGTTTTTTTGAGATGGAGTCTTGCTCTGTCGCCCAGGCTGGAGTGCAGTGGCGTGATCTTGGCTCACTGCAAACTCCGCCTCTCGGGTTCAAGCAATTCTCTTGCCTCAGCCTCCTGAGTAGCTGGGACTACAGGCATGAACCACCATGCCCGGCTAATTTTTGGATTTTTAAGAGACGGGGTTTCGCCGTGTTGGCCAGGCTGGTCTCGAACTCCTGACCTCGTGATCCGCCCACCTTGGCCTCCCAAGGTGTTGGAATTACAGGTGTGAGCCACTGTGCCTGGCCTTAATGCAGTTTTTAATTGGGTGTTTACATCTAAAATAAGCTACTTGAAAAGATTTTGTAAAATAGAGAACCATAATATATTTGGTTCTTGGAGCCTTGTATATTTAAAAATTTGCCAAGAAAAAATGTTTAGGCAAGAAATGTGTTGACCCTGTAGAGATAATTCTGTTAAATGCAGGGAATGATAGTAACTAAATTGGACATAAAATCTTTGTGGTGCTTTAAGAAATAATGTCACAATATGCTGCTGTGTAACAACAAACAGCAATGGTTAATAATAAGCTTATATTTCATTAGATTCACAAGTATTTTTTTTATTTTTGAAAATTATTTAGGAAAATATTTGTTGTTCTAATTTTACAGTTGTAGAAATTGGCCTTGGACACTCAAGTTAAGCCCGAGATCATATATCTAAAGATACAAGACTTGAATATTTAAACTTTTAGAATAATTACTTAACATAAATAGACTGCTTAAGAATAGCTGGGAAACTGACTCACTCTTTAGTTTGTTCTTTGATAGTAAATACAGCTTTATGCATTCCCATCAAATATACAGTGTTCGCATATTAACTGGCAGTTTTTCAGATTTCATCCCGGGAAAAGATGTATGTGAATCTACTTGAGGCTTTAATTTATTTTATTGTAAGATTTTGCCAACTTAAATTTTTATGATTGAAATTTTCCAGTTTACATTGGGGCTGTGTTACATAAATGCATTATTTTAAAATGTCATTTCCTTTAGAACTGTTCAATAGAAGAAATTAAAAAACTATGCCAGGAACAGTTAGAGCTCCTGTCTGAAAAAAAAATTTTGAAGATTCTTGAGGGTAAGAATACATATTTTTACATTCTGGCAACTTCTTAGTTAATACTATATTCAGCATAAATCCTGAGGTATTCTTTCTCCTACTTGGATATTTAATTTCATTATTGGGTTATTGTTGAAGAGTATTTTTACTTCTATTTGTACTAAAAAATATAGTTTACATATCAGAAAAGCATTTCAAGAATGGACAATGTATCGTTTTTCCAGGTGAAGTGTATATAGGTAAAAGAGTATAACTAATAAAATGAAATAAAAAATGTTTACCAAAAATCTGTAAAAAAATTAATTATTGGAAAGGCAAAGATTTCCCTTAAAGTCTTTTTAATTTTCTGCTTTAGATTTTTTATAGTGTTTAGTCACCTATTGCGTATTGTTTACTCTCTAATAAGACCCAGATATAGAGTTAGAATACTTCCATGCAATTTACCAATATTTGTTTGTCTGCCTGTAGTATGACTACTCTTGGTGATACTCACACCTCTAGAATTTTGGATTATCAGGCATGGTTTTTTTTTTTCTTTTGGAACTTTGCAAGGATTTTAGCTTTAACATGACAGAAGAAACAAGAATTGGAGCCTTTCAGTTTCCAGAGATAGCTTCATTTTTAAATGTAAAATTGATGGCATTTGGTAACTCTGTAAATATATACATATGTACATAGTGTGTAAGTGTATATACACACATTCTTGTCTGTATGCATTTATATAATAGATGAAAAGAAGGCAATGAGGCCGGGCGCGATGGCTCACGCCTGTAATCCCAGCACTTTGGGAGGCTGAGGCGGGCGGATCACAAGGTCAGGAGTTCGAGACCAGTCTGGCCAACATAGCGAAACCCCGTCTCTACTAAAAATACAAAAATTAGCCAGGCGTGGTGGCGGGCGCCTGTAGTCCCAGCTGCTCGGGAGGCTGAGGCAGGAGAATTGCTAGAACCCGGGAGGTGGAGGTTGCAGTGAGCCGAGGTTGCGCCACTGCACACCAGCCGGGGTGACAGTGTGAGACTCCGTCTAAAAAAAAAAAAAAAAGCAATGAGAAATTCCTAATAAGGCATTGAAAAAATTATTTTAAATACAAGCAATTAAAAATTTAAATTTTGACACAGTATAAAGTTCTTTAATCTGCATCACTTTTAAAGATTATACTTTTTAATGTAATGATTGCATCATTTTAATGTTTTTATAAGTGTGCTCTCAATAGTTTCTTTCATTTATAAGGTGACAATGGAATGGACTCTGATATGGAAGAGGAAGCAGATGATGGTTCTAAGATGGGATCTGATTTAGTCAGTCAGTAAGTTTAAAAACTTTCATTTTTATTTCAGAATTTCTTTGTTATTCCTTTGGTGATTTCTTACGTCAAAGATATGATTGTTTTTTGGTGTTTTATTTATAAAATCATTCAATGGTATAGAAAGATTGATTTGTCTACTTGTAATGATTGGTCCTTTTGGTATATGTGAGGATGGAGTTAACTACTTTCAGGATTAAGATGATTTTTTAAAACTACTCCACATAGATATAGAACAATAGCAGTGCCAGCCTGAAGCAGAATCACTCCCATTTTGATTTTGAATACACTATTCACAATCCTCACTATTTATTTATTAAGCACTTACTCTACCAGGTACTATATTAAACAGCATTGAACACTTGATCTCATTAAATTAATCTATGTATTTATTAATATTAGGCAATCATAGCCTCATTTTACAGAAGAGATAGTTATGTTCATGTAAGTCTACATATTTTACCTATAAATATATATTATTTGACTGTTGGGATGATATAAAAAATACCTGAAGTTTTGAGATGCTGACTAATCAAGAAGCTACATGCTAATTATTAGTTTTTTCTTCATTAGTGTACATCAAAGTTTCACCTTTTAATTTGAGCATCTATTGATGCTATTTGCTTAAAACGATTAACTATTTTGGTAGTTTCCAAAGAATGACTTGTTCTTTGCAAAGCTTAGCATTTTTCCTGAAGAATATAAGAGATTTGTGCTAGATGAGAAAAAGATAAAGTATAAAAGAAAAATAAATACTTGTGTCACAGGCAGTAGTACACATAAGAAGAGGTTACCAGGGGCAGTAGCATACAGAAGTACATAGTTAACCAGAAATACAGAATTTTTTCATTTCTAAAAGAATGCTGTTGGTTAGGAGTGTTGTAGGGTAATTTATATGAAAACACTGAGTAGAAAATGTACACATTTTTAATGTCTTACTATTGGCGTTCCTGCAAAATACTTAGCTTTAAATCATTTATGTAGTATACTAATTTAGTTCCACTAGTTTAAGCATTTACAAGGCCTGTTAACTTTTTAATATTTTAAAGTTTCTTAAATTATCTAAATTAATCACTTTGTTTCTTTTTAAAAAAATTTCTTTGCCTCAGTCCCCACGTTGATCAACTTTTGTTTCTTGATGCTACTTACAGAGAATCTTGAATTGAGTTTTTGCTTGATTATATTTGTTATCCCTTTTTAAAAATCTATTATTTTTTTCCAGTTTTTGAGGTGCCATTAGGCTTAGTGCTTTGCTTCTTCATACCTGAGCATTAGTGTTACCTTTTCAACTGTTAGAAGCCATTTAATGATGTATTAGTCTGTTTTTATGTTGCTGATAAAGACATACCCAAGACTGGGTAATTTATAAAGAAAAAGAGATTTAATGGATTCATAGTTCCACATAACTGGGGATGCCTCACAATCATGGTGGAAGGTGAAAGGTGCTTCATACATGGCGGCAGCAAGAGAGAATGAGGGAACCAAGTGAAAGATCTGATGGTTTTAAAACCACCGCCATGATTCAGTTATCTCCCACTGTTTCCCTTCCACAACATGTAAGAATTACGGGAGCTGTAATTCCAGATGAGATTTGGGTGGAGACACAGCCAAACCGTATCATTCTGCCCCGGCCTCTCCCAAATCTCATGTCCTCACATTTGAAAACCAATCGTGCCTTTCCAACAGTCCCCCAAAGTCTTAACTCATTTCAGCATTAACTCAAAAGTCTACAGTCCAAAGGGTCATCTGAGACAAGGCAAGTCCCTTCTGCCTATGAGCCTGTAAAATCAAAAGCAAGTTAGTTACTTCCTAGATATAATGGGGATACAGGCATTGGATAAATACACCCCTTCCAAATGGGAGAAATTGGCCAAAATGAAGGGGCTACAGGCCCCATGCAAGTCTGAAATCCAGCGAGGCAGTCAAATTTTAAAGTTCCAAAATGATCTCTTTTGACTCCATGTCTCACATCCAGATCACACTGATGCAAATGGTAGGTTTCCATGGTCTTGGAAAGCTCTGCCTCTGTGGCTTTGCAGGGTACAGCCTCCCTCCTAGCTGCTTTCACATGCTGGTGTTGAGTGTCTGAGGCTTTTCCAGGTGCATGGTGCAAGTTGTCAGTGAATATACCATTCTGAGGTCTGGAGGACGGTGGCCCTCTTCTCACAGCTCCACTAAGGAGTGCCCCAATGAAGACTGTGTGTGGAGGCTTCAACCCCACATTTCCCTTCTGCACTGCCCTAGCAGAGGTTCTCTATGAGAGCCCCGCCCTTGCAGCTAACTTCTGCCTGGACATGTAGGTGTTTCCATACATCCTCTGAAATCTAGGTGGAGATTCCCAAACCTCCTGCAGGTGCACAGTTCTTGACTTCTGTGCACTTGCAGGCTCAACACCACATGTAAGCTGCCAAGGCTTGGGGCTTGTGCCCTCTGAAGCACCAAGTCCCTAGGGTGCACATAGCAGGGGAGCCCTGAGCCTGGCCCATGAAACCATTTTTCCCTCCTAGGCCTCCAGGCCTGTGATGGGAGGGGCTGCCATGAAGACCTCTGACATTTTCCCCATTGTCTTGGCGATTAACATTGGGCTACTCGTTACTTATGCAAATTTCTGCAGCCTGCTTGATTTTCTCCTCAGAAAATGGGTTTTTCTTTTCTGTGGCATTGGCAGGCTGCAAATTTTCTGAACTTTTACACTCTGTTTCCCTTTTAAAACTGAATGCTTTTAATAATACCCACATACCTCTTGAATGCTTTGCTGCTTAGAAATTTCTTCCACCAGATACCCTAAATCATCTCCCTCAAGTTCAAAGTTCCACAAATCTCTAGCTCAAGGGCAAAATGCTGCCAGTCTCTGCTAAAATATAGCAAGAGTCACCTTTACTCCAGTTCCCAACAAGTTTCTCATCTCCGTCTGAAACCACCACACCCTGGATTTCCTTGTCCATATCATTATCAGCATTTGGTCAAAGCCATTCAACAAGTCTCTAGGAAGTTCCAGACTTTCCCACATTTTCCTGTCTTCTGGGCCCTCCAAATTGTTCTGACCTCTGCCTGTTACCCAGTTCCAAAGTCACTTTCACATTTTCGTGTATTTGTACAGCAGTGCCCCACTCTACTGGTACCAATTTACTGTATTAGTCTGTTTTCACACTGCTAGTAAAGACATACCTGAGACTGGGTGATTTATTAGGAAAAAGAGGTTTACTGGACTCACAGTTCCATATGGCTGGGGAGGCCTCACAGTCATGGTGGAAGGCAAAAAGCACTTCTTATATGGTGGCAGCAAGAGAGAATGAGGGAACCAAGCAAAAGGGGTTTCCCCTTATAAAACCATCAGATCTTGTGAAACTTACTACCACCAGAAGAGTATGTAAGAAACTGCCCCCATGATTCAATTATCTCCCACCAGGTTCCTTCTACAATATGTGGGAATTATGGGAACTACAATTCAAGTTGAAACTTGGGTGGGGACACAGCAAAACTATATCAAATGGATAGCCAATTATAGTAGCTATTTAACTTTTTATAACGATTACAACAACGGCTGTGCATGGTGGTTCACACCTGTAATCCCAGCACTTTGTGAGTACAGGTTGAGAGGATCACCTGAGGCTGGGAGTTTGAGACCAGCCTGGGCAACATAGTGAGACCCTGTCTCTACAAAAAATTAAATCAGATGGGGTCTTGCTATGTTACCCAGGTTGATGTTGAATTCCTGGCCTCAAACTGTCCTCCCACCTCAGCATCCCAAAGCATGGGTGACTCAATTTTGATTTTTAGTCAACGTTTTTTCTAAAGTTATGGAATAGGATTTAAGGTTTAAAGATGAAAGAGAGGGCTTGGCACACTTGCTTATGCCTGTAATCCCAGCATTTTGGAAGGTCAGGGTGGGTGGATCACTTGAGGTCAGGAGTTTGAGACCAGCCTGGCCAACATGATGAAACCCAGTCTCCAATAAAAATAACAAAAATTAGCCAGGCATGGTGATGCATGCCTATAATCCCAGCTACTTGGGAGGCTGAGGCGGGAGAGTCACTTGAACCCGGGAAATGGAGGTTGCAGTGAGCCAGGATCCCGCAACTGAACTCCTCGGTGACAGAGCAAAACTCCATCTCAAAAAATAAAGAAAGATGACAGGTTTTCACAACTTCTGCTGTACTGCTGACCCACTGTGACTCTCCAAGGCTGGTGCCATCTCTAGCTCACTGAACTCTAGGTGAAGGAAAAGGGGACTAAGTAAGGAGGTTGCTATATGATGGCTCCTACAAAGCAGACTGCTTACACATTAACTGGTGGTAAAGCATCCAGGAAGCAACTGACTACAAAGGCTGCTTACAAGAGTGCACCCTCTCCTGGAGTGGTGAAGAAACCTCATTGTTACAGGCCTGTTACTGTGGCACTCCATGAAATCAGTTGTTTCTGGAAGTCCACTGAACTT
This sequence comes from Pongo abelii, assembly GCF_028885655.2. Taxonomy (NCBI): domain Eukaryota; kingdom Metazoa; phylum Chordata; class Mammalia; order Primates; family Hominidae; genus Pongo; species Pongo abelii. Next base: position 31,152,671 of record NC_071998.2, read on the forward strand.
CTGAATCACACACTCTTCCCTTCCACGGTCTGGCTTGAGAAATTGCTCAGGACTTCAGATCAGACCAGTGCGTCCAGAGCGCAGCTATTGGTGCTTTGCGGGAGGCAAGTGAGGCCTATCTGGTTGGCCTTTTTGAAGACACCAACCTGTGTGCTGTCCATGCCAAATGTATAACAATTATGCCAAAAGACACCCAGTGAGTGTGGAGAACATCCTTTTAAGAAACCACTGTGATGGGAAACATTTCATTCTCTAAAAGAGAACCCCCCCCCCGCCAGATTTTTTTCCTGTTATTGGTAGTTTTGAGCTTATTTTTTTGCCATAGAGTCAAAAGATACCTGTATTAGTCAGGGTTCTCTAGAGGGACAGAACTAATAGGATATATGTATATGTGAAAGGGAGTTTATTAAGGAGAACTGAGTCACACGATCACAAGGTAAAGTCCCACGACAGGCCGTCTGCAGGTTGAGGAGCAGGGAAGCCAGTGGTGGATCAGTCCAAGTCCCAAAACCTCAAAAGTAGGGAAGCCGACAGTGCAGCCCTCAGTCTGGGGCTAAAGGCCGAGAGCCCCTGGCAAACACTGGCGTAAGTCCAAGAGTCTAAAAACTGAAGAACCTGGAGTCTGATGTTCAAGGGCATCCAGCATGGGAGAAAGATGAAGGCTGGAAGACTCAGCAAGTCTACTCTTACATCTTTTCCTGCCTGCTTTATTCTAGCTGTGCTGGCAGCTGATTAGATGGTGCCCACCGATTGAGGGTGGGCCTGCCTCTCCCAGTCCACTGACTCAAATGTTAATCTCCTTTGGCAACACCCTCACAGACATACCCAAGAACAATACTTTGCATCCTTCAATCCAATCAAGTTGACACTTAATATTAACCATCACGGTACCTAAGTATATGATTGTTAGTGAAAAAATAGGGGATAGAAATCAATTATTTCCAGTTTTTCCATTTTTATTTTTGTGTGAATTTTTAACATAAATTCAGGGACATAAAGCATTAATGCAAGTCAGAATATTTCAGTGAACAAGTTTCAGTGGTTCAACTTTATAATTATAAATAAATCTGTTAAAATTTTCTGGAAAAAAATGACATCATAAACAGCGGTTTTGCCCTTCTTAGAATTTACTACAAAGCAACAACAAAAATAAACAGAAATAGAAATTATCTTGGATGAAATTAGGAGATATCCTTAACTTCAAATCACTTTGAGGAGCTATTCTTAAATGCAGTGATTTTCAAGTAATGTCATGGAAAGATACCTGTGGAAAACTTCCGTCTATACAGATCTCAAAGATTCAGTGTACATTTCTCCAAAGTCAGAGGAAGAGATTCAGGGAAGAAGGAAACTTGAATGTTGCTCCTTTTTTCTTTGACTAGTAAGCAGGTAGTGTTATCTGTTTCTCCAAAGTAAGATGGATGTTGGTTGCAGGTAAGATATTGGCTCTTTGGGAATCTTGGCAAAGATAATGACTACAAAGTGTTTACTTTGGGCTAGATAGATACTTATTGATTTGCATTGAAGATCCTAGAGGAAAGTGTTGGATTTTTTTTTTTTTTTAAGACAGTGTCTCACTCTGTCCCCCAAGCTGGAGTACAGTGTGCAGTCTTGGCTCACTGAAACCTCTGTCTCCCATGCTCAAGCGATCCTCCCACCTTGGCCTCCCAAACTGCTGGGACTAGAGGCTTAAGCCACCACGCCGGGCCAAAGTGGTGGAACTTGGTTTACTGACGTCTGAGAACTCCTGTGGGGAAGTGGAGGAAGATGGGGAATGGGAAGGGGAAAGTTAACATATATCTTGGCGTGAATATGCCTGGTTTCTTTCATTTTATAAGTTGAAGATAGAATTGAATGGGCCAGCTGTTTCCTGTCTCTGAGTCTGGGAGAACCTGAAAAAACTGGGGAGTAGATATCTCAAAGTATAGTGGTTTACTTCTTCATTGTGGATCTGTGGAGGGAGAGACTGCTTTGCTTTCTGCCAGTTTTGGAGTAGCTACTAAACCTGAGCCCCAAGGAATTGACCGTGACATACATAAACACATGCATGAATACATATGTAACATCTTTAAGGATCTTGATATCTAGAGAGAAGATTACTTGAAAGAAACAAAGCACATTCCAAGCTAAATTAAGCTGTTAGAGGAATGAACAATTGCAGGGAATAAAATGAGCTCTTATGGAAAATCAAGTGCAGCATGAAGAATTATTCTTGGGCTGAAAAATATGATTTTTTAAACTAAATTCTGTAAGTTAATCAGAATAGGGAATCGTTACCATTAAGTCCCAAATTAGATCCCTGAAAGAATGGATTCACAAAGCAAAAATATAAAAGATGGAAATCATAAGAGAAAATAATCGAGTTAAGTTAGAAGGCTTTATCATCCTCATTTATAATAAGTAGGAATCCTAGAAAGAGAAAATGAAACAGAAAGGAGAGGTAAAATACTAAATCATTAAGAAATTATTAAATAATAATTTGATAATATAGGAAATTTTTCCTGTGTAATAAATATAGGAAAATATAACAAATATAGGAAATATATTTAATAAATACAGGAAAATTTTTCTGACCTGAAAAACAAATTTAAGTCTTCAAATTGAAAGTGCTCACTGAGTTCTAGGCAGGATTGCAGGGAAAAAATAACATGGAAGCAGATTTTTTCTTTATAAAGTGAAAAATTTAGCAGCCTTCCAGTTGACAGAACATATCAAAGAAGGAAAAGGATCAGATTTTTCATCCACAACACCAGAAACTGTAATAAGATAATAGAGTAACATGTTCATACAACTGAAATTGAACCCTTGCTTCTATACTTGGTCAAGATACCATTCATTTGTTGGGTGAAAGAAGGATGCAGATAGGCAGGAATGTAGAGATGATATATGCATGTACTCATCTGAGGAAAATACAGTCATGTGACACTTAATAATGAGGAATTGCACTGAGAGACGTGTAGTTAGGTGATTTGTTGTTGTGCAAACGTCATAGAGTACACTTATACAAACCTAGATGTTACAGGTTCAGTATCCTTTATTGGAAATGCTTGCGGCCAGAAGTGTTTTGGATTTCAGATTTTTTTTCAGATTTTGGAATATTTGCATATACATACTGATATCTTGGGGATGGACCCAAGTCTAAACATTAAATTCATTTATGTTTCATATACATCTTGATACATATAGCCTGAAGGTAATTTTATGCAATATTTATTTATTAAACAAATTTTTTTAGTGGTAGGTCTTGCTCTTTTGCCCATGCCGGAGTACAGGTACAGCCATAGCTCACTGTAGCCTCAAACTCCTGGGCTCAAGTGATCCGCCTCAGCTTCCCAAGCAGCTGGGACTATAGGCCTGTGTTACCATCCCTGGCTTACTTTTAAATTTTTTGTAGAGACAGGGTCTCACTATGTTGCCCAGGCTGGTCTTGAACTCCCAGCCTCAAGTGATCTTCCCACCTTGGACTCCCAAAGTGCTAGGATTACAGACATGAGCCACTGCACCTAGCCAATTTTATAAAATTAAAGTATTAAACTTCTATGCACCTGCCACAAGAGGTCAGGTGTGGAATTTCCCACTTGTGGCATTATGTTGGTGCTCAAAAAATTTCATGTTTTGGAGCATTTTGGATTTCGGATCAGATTAGGGATGCTTAAACTATAGCCTGCTACATACCTAGGCCATATGATATAGCCTGTTATTCCTAGGCTCCAAACCTGTACAGCATGTTATTGTAGTGAATACTGTAGACAATTGTGGTACAGTGGTATTTATGTATCCAAATATTATCTAAACATAGAAAATGTTTAGATAAATGATACACCTGTACAGGGCACTTACCAATATAGAAGCATGACCATTTATATAGAAAGTTTTAAGGAATCTCAAAAAAAAAAAAAACCCTTCTAGAATGCATATATGATAGAATAATGACCTCCCCCTCACCCAAGAGATATCCAGATTTTAATTCCCAGAATCTGTGAATATGTACTTTCAAAAGACAAAGGAGACTTTGCTGATGTAATTAATTAAGTTAAGGATCTTGAGATGGGAAGACTATTCTGGATTATCAAGGTGAGACCAGTATAATCATGAGGATCCTTATAAGAGGGAGATAAGACAGTTAAAATCAAGAGTTGCTGGAAGCAGAGATTAAAATGATGTGCTTGGTAGATGGAGGAAGGATCCACAAGCCAGGGAATATAGGCTGCCTTTTAGAAGCTGGAAAAGACAGGATGGAAGTAGATTTTTCCCTGGATCCTCTGCAAGAAATGCAGTATTACCTACAACTTGATTCTAGTTCTTAAGACTTATTTTGGACTTACAACCTTCAGAACTGTATGAGGATAAATATATGGTCTTTTAAGCCACTAAACTTGTGATAGTATGTTAGAGTGGCAATAGAAAACTAATAAAATGTACTTGATTAAAACCTGGACAATAAGCCAAAGTTATAGATTGGTTGCCTAGAGCAATAGGGTCATTTTCTGTGACCTAAGCAATGTTTTAAAATTTTTGAAATTGTTTCCAACATTCCAAATGAGATCACACCACAATCTGGATTTCTTAGTTGCTTGAAAAAAAATCAGATCAAGCAACTTTCCTGGGCATGCAAAAAATTAGAGCTGAGCGCTGCAGTTCTTTATATGACATTGTATTTCAGTGCACTACCTAGTACTTCATTTGCTTGAATGTTTAATATACAAAATGTTTATAAAATGAGACTCTGATTGAAGGGGAAAATACATAAAGACAAAGGTTGGCTTTAGAAACAATTATATCAGTTTGTCAGCTTCTTATCAACTGAGACATACAGCTTTTTTAATGAAGAAAAATAATTTCAAATATGTCTAGATTAAAGCAATCTGTGTTATTAAAATACATGAAAAAATTTGATGTTTTCTTTTAGTAGGCGACCTATGCTCTTTTATTATAGTGCTTTTTGTTTTTGTTTTTTGAGACAGGGTCTCACTCTGTTGCCCAGTTTTGAGACAGGGTCTCACTCTGTTGCCCAGTCTGGAGTGCAGTGGTGTGATCTCAGCTTATTGCAACCTGCACCTCCCAGATTCAAGCAATTCTCCCACCTTAGCCTTCCAAGTATCTGGGATTACAGGTGCATGCTACCACGCCTGGCTAATTTTTGTATTTTTTAGTAGAGTTGGGGTTTCAACATGTTGCCCAGGCTGGCCTTGAACCCCTAACCTCAAGTGATCCACCTGCCTTGGCCTCCCAAAGTGTCTTTTATTATAGTTTTAATTAGAAAGAGACATAACATCAATAGAATTGTCTAAGAAGCTGTAAAGTGACATCTTTCAGTATGAGGTCTACATATACGTGTGTGTGTATGGTATTTAATATACCCTATGTATGTTTTCTTATAACACATTAAATATTTTAAGATACAGAATTATGCACAAGTGTTTATGAACAAGCTTTAAAGATTATAAATTTATCTTTACAGTTTATCTTCTCATATTGCCAGCTTTATATATTCAAATTCTATTTATCCTCTAAGGTCAGCTTTCAAATGTATTGTTTTTTTCCAGATTTCTCTTTCTGTTGCTGTTTTAAAGATTATTTCCCTACTCTTACCATACCTTAAGATAGCTCCTTTTTACTACCAATAGTAACAAGAAAGCAGTAGTCATAAGAAATTTTTGATAGTGTGCTAGTTTGAAACTTGAAATTAATGAGTGTTACAAAAATTTTAATGGGGATGAAGATTAGGAACTGTGAAGATACAACATCCATCCTTTCTAAATACCTTCATTTTTTAAGTGAGAAAATTGATTTCATGGAGGTAGTGAATAGAAAGATGGTTACCAGAGGTTGGGGTGGGTACGGGGAGCGTTTGGGTGAAGAAGGTTAGTTCAGTGGATACAAAAATACAGTTAGATAGAAGGAATAAGTTCTAGTGTTCGGTAGCACAATAAGGGTACTGTAGTTAACAATAATTTATTGTTTATTTCAAAATAGGTAGAAGAGAAAATTTAGAATGTTCCCAGCACAAAGAAATGTTGAGTTTGAGGTGATGGATATTCCATTTATGCAGATTTCATCATTATTCATTGTTTGCTTGTATTTGAAATATCACATATACCCCATAAATAAGTACAACCAGTAGGTATCTGTAAAAAAAATTCTTTTTTTTTTTTGAGACGGAGTCTCACTTTGTTGCCCAGGCTGGAGTGCAGTGGTGTCATCTAGGCTCACTGCAAGCTCCATCTCCCAGGTTCATGCCATTCTCCTGCCTCAGCCTCCCGAGCAGGTGGGACCACAGGTGCCTGCCACCACACCCAGCTAATTTTTTGTATTTTTAGTAGAGACGGGTTTTCACCATGTTAGCCAGGATGGTCTCAGTCTCCTGACCTTGTGATCTGCCCGCCTCGGCCTCCCAAAGTTCTAGGATTACAGGCGTGAGCCACCACGCCCGGTCCAAGTATCTGTAAAATTTTTTAAAGAGTGGAAAAAGGTGAGGAATGGTATTGTCACCTTAGGGAAAAGAAAATGAGCAAATTTATATTTTATTTCAGATTGTCTAAAAACTTTAGCATGTATAGTTTTATAGTGTTTTAAAACTATTAGGAATTGCGACAACATTTGTAAAAGTTACAGATTAAGACAAAACTGCTTAACAACGTAACAATTTTAAGTAAATAGGTAATATGAAGTCTTGGAATTAGAGTGTTGTCTCTGATCGGAGATGGGCTCCGAAAAAGGCTTTATTCCAGTTAAAATAGCACTAAAAATGAGAAGAGGTATTAGTTTGGCGTGTAATATTAGATGATTATGTTCCAAAGAATGTGCTTATAATGAAATTTAAGTCTTGAATAGCACAATAAAATAGTCAGGATTGAGATTTCATATATAAGGAATAAAAGTATAAATACTGTAGGGAAATCTTAGCAGTTTTAAAATTGCTTTCTCTAAATATATTTATGAATTTTAAATGAATGTGCTTTTATTGAGTGATTTTGAGGGAGATGTCAGTGAAAATGATGCTGCATTTTCCTACAGTTAATAAACAGTGTTGAGATAGTATCATAGTTGTAGAAGATAAAGAAATTTTAAAAATCTCAAGTTCTCAAAATAAGTTAAAACACAAAAAGTAGGTACTTTCTCTTTTTGAGGCAGCTGCTCGCTTGTCACCCTGGCTGGAGTGCATTGGCTCAATCACGGGTCACTGCTGAAGTGATAAGTCATCTTTCCACCTCAGCCTCCTGAGTAGTTGGGACCACAGGCATGAGCCATGACAACCAGCTAATTTTTAAATTTTTTGTAGAGACCATGTGTTGCCCAGGCTTGTCTCAAACTCCTTGGCTTAAGAGATCCTTCTGCCTCAGCCACCCAAAGTGCTAGGATTATAGGCTTGAGACACCGCACCCAACCAAAGTAGCTTCTATATGAGTGTTTTGGAGCTGTTGTTTCTAGCCACTACTGCTTTCTTAGTAGAGGATGGGTGTGTTCTAAATTAGTTACCAAATTTTAATTTCAAATTATTAACTTAAAAAAGATGCTTCTAAATAGGCCTTACATTTAGGCAATTTGTATAAATGGAACCATTTTATTTCCATGAGAATATTTAAATATCTAGTATATTCTTTAGGGAATTGTTTGTAATATGAGTAAATCTTTGATAAGAATTATTTTAGGGCATGGTGGCTTATGCCTGTAATCTGAGCACTTTGGGAGGCTGAGGGGGGAGGATCACCTGAGCCCAGGACCTTGAGGCTACAATGAGCTTTGATTGTGCCACTGCACTCCAGCCTGGGCAACAGATTGACACTGTCTAAATATATGTATATATGTATTATATGTATGTCTATCTGTCTATTTAAAATCTCCATTTAAGTTGCCTGTTTTATAAATCTGAAATAAGAGTGCTTTTGTTTAAAATAGAATACATATGTATTGTTAAAATATAAATTGGTTAAAAAGCAAGTTGGTGTCATGTAGTTACTAGTTACTACTTAAAGTGTACTGGTTACTAGTTATACTAGATTTTAGTACATTGTAACAGTTACGTTTCTTATGTAGTCTGCAACTTATTCCACCCTTCAAAACAGGAGTTTCCTGCAGACTGCTATTTATGGTCAGAGTAGGCATTTAGAGAAGATAGAATGAAAGAACACAGTGCATAAATGTAGGAGGTTTAATGACTGCTTTTGCAGTAAGATATTTATTCTTGAAAAATACTGGCTATTCCTTTGGCTCAATCAGTTGTCTTATTGAGAGCAGTAACTAGAGTTACCTGTATAACCACTCTTCTGTTGCTGAACCCTAGCAGTGATATGTGGTAGAACTCTTGCTGTTTGTTAGTTTAATAAATTTTCATGTGTGTATAGAGTTACATAGCCCATCCACTTACATAGCCCAATTGAAAGCCAGAGATTAGCAGCTGCATTAGATTTTTTATTGTATTTATTTATTTATATATTTATTTATTTATTTTGAGATGAAGTCTGGCTCTGTCGCCCAGGCTGGAGTGCAGTGGCATGATCTTGGCTCACTGCAACCTCTGCCTCCCAGGTTCAAGTGATTCTCCTGCCTCAGCCTCCTAAGTAGCTGGCATCTGCCGCCATGCCCAGCTAATTTTTGTCTTGTAATAGAGATGGGGTTTCACCATGTTGGCCAGGCTGGTCTCGAACTCCTGACCTCAGGTGACCCACCCACCTCGGCTTCCCAAAGTTCTGGGATTATAGGCGTGAGCCACCATGCCTGGACTGCGTTACTTTTTCTACTGAGCTATTGTAACACAGCTACTCACCATCTTTTTTTTTTTTTTTTTTAGGACAGAGTTTTGCTGTGTCACCTCGGCTGGAGTGCAGTGGCACCATCTTGGCTCACTGCAGCCTCTGCCTCGCGGGTTCAAGTGATTATCCTGCCTCAGCCTCCTGAGTAGCTGGGATTACAGGCGTGTACCACTGTGCCTGGCTAATCTTTATATTTTAGTAGAGACAGGGTTTCACCATGTTTCCCAGGCTCGTCTCTAACTCCTGAACTCAGGTGGTCTGCCCTCCTCTGCCTCCCAAAGTGTTAGGATTACAGGCATGAGCCACTGCGCCCAGTCTCTTTTATTTTTAATAAGGGAAAAACATCCATGTCCTTTTTAATGAGTTGGAGCCATCCAGTAGGTTCAGCTCATGTCATTAGAACACTAAGAATTTGAATTGTTTCAATTTAGGTGACATATATTCCCTGAATATGTATGTATAAACAGCTTTCAGAGGGGCAATGGTGTTCAGCCAAATGATAACGTCTCTCAGTAAGTGTCAGCAAAACTGAACTTGTTGGGAATAAAAGAGTCCTCCTTAAACCACTATTAATAAACTTAAATGCAATAAAGTGTTTGAGTAAAATTTACTGTGCTCTATAGAACTGCATTGATGGGCAGCATAAATCTGCAGTACATACCTAAGGAAATATTTTTATCAAAAATATAGACCTGCGGGTGGGCGCAGTGGCTCACGCCTGTAATCCCAGCACGTTAGGGGGCCGAGGCAGGTGGATCACTTGAGGTCAGGAGTTTGAGACCACCCCAGCTAACATGGTGAAACCCCATCTCTTCTAAAAATACAAAAATTAGCTGGGTGTGATGGCTCATGCCTGTATTCCCGTCTACTTGGGAGACTGAGGCAGGGGGATCACCTGAACCGGGGAGGCAGAGGTTGCAGTGAGCCGAGATCGCGCCATTGCACTACTCCAGCCTGGGCAACAGAGCAAGACTCCGTCTCAGAAAAAAAATATATGTATATACAAACACACACACACACACACGTATATATGTGTGTATGTATACTTGTGTGTGTGTGTGTGTGTGTGTGTGTGTCTATATACGCATCCCTGAGATCTAGGCCTCTTGGGAATTACCCACTTAGGAAATTGACCTGTGATTCAGACAACTCAGATAACCACTCTGGAATATATCGATTGTTATGTACCAGTTACTTATTTGCTTAACTCTATCGTAGAGAAATTTTAACCTACAAAAAAGACAGCAGTAGGATGAACCCTTGCATATTTATCACTCACTATGTCCCTTCCATATTATTTTAAACACCCTCCTCCCAGTTTTTCTAATCTGATTACTTTGAAGCAAATCTTGATATAGTTACTTTTAAATAGGAAGCAGATAGGCACCTTTCCAGAATCTGTAGAATTTTTCCTTAGAATGGGAGGGCATGAGCTTGTCAGGAGCCCCAGATGGGGTCTTCATTTCAGTCAGGTGTTATGCTTGGCAACTGTTTCCCTGTGGGGAACTTTGAGGGACTTGGGAAGCATTGTTATCTGTTTTTGTAGCTGCCTCTGCGTTAAAAAAAAAAAAAAAAAGTTATTCTTTCTATTACAGAAACCTAACTTTTAAACTGTGTCTATTGTCATTTTTCCATCAGTCAATTTACTGCCTCATCCTGCTGCTCAAGCACTGGGTTAGATGATTAGCAGGTATTTTTCCTTTTTTCTACTCTTTCTCTATCACCTTTTTAAAAGATTGAAGTTTCTCTTAATCCTCTAACTGATTCGTTTTATTAATTGTTCATTTCATTTGAAAAATAAATTCACTAATGTTCACAGTGTCCTAAATTGGTTGTTAATGACTACTCTCTAATAATGCCCATGTACCTCTCCCACCATTTAAACTGTTTGCTTACCAGAGTTACTCGTCTGTGTTTCCAAGGCAATTTATAATTGTGTAATTTAAATATGTAAACAGGTTAACCATTAATAAGAAAAGATTAATTGATTAGATTGTTTTGAGTATGGGAAAACTTGAGTTGCTGAAAAGTTGCACTCAGTTAGCTGTAGGGAAACAATATCTGGAGGGGCATTGTATAAATATAAATGGGGTTTTTTTCCACATTCAGATTTTTTCATTTTAACTAAGCCAAAACTAGAAATGTCAACAATGGTTTATGTGAGTAGAATGATAATGGAACTGTATTCCATGAATTTGTATTAAAGGTAAGGCCATGGCCCCCTAGCCAAAGATTGGTGAATTAAAGATGTGTTTTTAATTTCAAGTTAATAAAAAAATGCTCAAATTTACATGTTTTACTTTAAAAAAGTGTTTCCTGTGTTAAGTTTCTTTTTTATGGAAGTGACATTTTCTGTCTGAGTTAAATAAAAGGAATTTCACCGTATTAGGTTTTATTTTGGTTTATTTTATTTATTTATTTATTTTTTTACTTTTTATTATGAAAAATATCAAGCATATAGAAAAGTAGAAAGAATAGTGTAATCAACTCCCATATACCTGTCATCTAGATCTAACAATTATTATAGTTTTCCACATTTGCTTCATCTATTTTCTTATAGTATTTTCAGTATATTAGACATTTTAAATCTAATTTTTTAATTTTAATATTTGTCTATGCAGTCATATCTTTATAACACTTAACGTAATTAGCAATAATTCTCTAATATGTGATATTCATTTCATATTCAGATTTTCCCAGATGTTCCCTAAAGGTCTTTTACATGTGGTTTCTCTGAAGTAGAGTATAAGCAAGAGTACACATTGCATTTAGTTGTTCTCTCTCATAAGTCTTTTTTAATGTAGTACTGCGTCCACCTTCCTATTGTCTCTTGTTTGCTTTTTTATTAATAAATGAACTTGTTGAAGAAAGTAGGTAAGTTGTCCTGTACACCTGTTGGCTTTATCTGATTGTATCTTCATGGTGTTATTTGGCTTGTTCCTATATCCTCTCAGTTTTCTTGTAAGCTGGGATTTATTAACTTTTTAAAATTATAAGTGTGTTAGTTTCCTGTTGCTGCTATAACAAATTACCACAAACTTAGTGGTTTAAAGCAACACGTATTTATTCTCTCATAGTTCTGGAGGTCAGAAGTGAAAATCAGTTTTTCTGGGCTGAATTCAAGGTGTCAGCAGGGCTGGTTATTTCTGGAAGGTCTGAGAGGAGAATTCATTTTCTTGCCCTTTTCAGTTTCCAGTTGCTGCTTATATTCTCTATCTGTGGCCCTTTCCTTCATCTTCAGAGCATATCACATCATTCTCTGCTTCCAGGGTGATATTGCCATTTCTTCTAACTCTGACTTCTCTTACATCCTTGTAAAATGATTACTGTGACCACATTGGGCTCATCAGAATAATGCAAGATAATCTCCCCATTTCAAGATCCTTAATCACAATCACAAAGTTGTTTTTTGCCGTATGAGGTAACATTCACTAGTTCTGGGAAATTAGAATGTGGGCATATTTGGGGGGCTGTTATTCAGCCTAGCATAATAAGGAAAGAATAGTATGAAACTGAAGATAACGCTTGTTGACTTTCAGATAAAAGCAGAGTTGTATGTACATAAATAATAGATAGATAAATTCAAATAGTACATAAGTTTAAAATGAAGATAAAAACTTTTCTGTTTCACCTTCTGATCTCACGCCATCCTCCTCCCATACTTGTTCTTTCTCCAAAGCAGTACTATACTTCTAAAACTTTTTTGTGTCAAGGACCCTTGGAAGTCTAGTGAAGCCTATGGATTCTTTCTCAAAATGATGTTTGCTCTTTTTTTATTTTAAATTCATGGATTAAAACAGAATTAGAAAGGAAATTAATAATAAAATAGTTAATATTAAAATATTTTGCAATATGGTAATATACTTATGGACATATTAATAAGATCTAGCAGCATTTCTAATAACTTTAATAATTTTAAAGTATAGGATAAGTATAAACAGTATTTTGGATGTGTGCAACAACTATATTATGTGAAAATATGTTGATTTCTAATGATGACAGAATCACAGATACTGCTAATACCTAGAAAAAATGGATTCTAGTGAAAATACAGATGTAATTTTTCCCCATCTGTGGTAGGCTAAAGAAAATCCCCCCCCATAGCCACATCTTAATCCCTAGAATCTGTGAATGTTAGTTTATATAGCAAAAGGGACTGCAGATATGAATAAGTGGGACGGTGAGTTGGGAAGATTTTCCTGTATTGTTTTTGTGGGCTCTAAATGCAATCACTTGGATGTATCTTTATATCCAGTGTCCTTATATGAGGGAAACAGAAGGAGATTTGACAGTCTTTGAGAAGACTATATGATAGAAGCATAAGGAAGCAGAGTCAGAGATGTTGGCTTTGGAGATAGAAGAAAGGGCCTTAAGGCCTGTGAAACAGTGTCTTCTATAGAGCAGCGATCCCCAACCTTTTTGGCACCAGGAACTGGTTTCATGGAAGAAGATTTTTCCATCAGGGAATATGTGGGGTGGATGGTATCAGGCTGAAACTGTTCCACCTCAGATTATCAGGCATTAGATCCCTTGCATGTGCAGTTCACAATAGGGTTCACACTCCTATGAGAATCTATTGTGGGATGGAGCTCAGGCCATAATGCTTGCTTGCCCACCACCGCTCACCTCCTACTGTGCAGCCCGGTTCCTAACAGGCCGCAGATTGGTACCGATCTGCGGCCCAGGGGTTGGGGACCCCTGCTGTAGAGCATCTGGAGGGATTGTGGCCCTGCCAATATATTGATTTTGGGTAATTTATAGCGATTTTAGGCTTCTGGCCTCCAGAATTGGGAGATAATCGATTTTTGTTGTTTTTCAGTCAGCAAGCTGTGGTAGTTTATTACAAAATTCATAGGAAACAAATACACTAGGCAAATTCACAAATCTCCTGAATTCAATCCATATACCTGGCAGTAAAGAGGTGGAGATGGTCCAAGAATCCAAGTTAAGGTCCCAAGCTTCAAAGGTAACCACTGTTAACCTTTTCTTGTGTATCCTCTTATTCAGAAATGTTATACCAGAGTGTTTGTCTTCATGTATTGTCTGTTTTTTAACAACTTACTTATTTGAATTATAAACACATACACATAATACAAAGATTTTAAAAGGATATAGTGAGAGTAAGTCTCTCCATTTGCCATTCCCTATTCTTTCTTCCTATAGGTAACCACAGTAAACCAGTTCTTGTGTCTCCTCCGACAGATATTCTATACATTTACATATGTATGTACATATTTTCTTCTCACACAAATGGTAGCATACTGTACAAACTATTCTGTACCTTTTCCCATTTATTTCTTCCATATAATAATGTCTTTCTCTTTGACTTTGTCCTACCCAGTACATATACTTATGCCTATTTACTATTCCATTGTTTGGTATAGCAGAACGTAAACAGTCTCTTATTAGACATTTAAACATTTTATTAGTGTCCATTTAAAGTTATTTACTGGCCATGTGTGGTGGCTCACGCTTGTAATCCCAGCACTTTGGGAGGCCGAGGTGGGCAGATCACTTGAGGTCAGGAGTTTGAGACTAGCCTGGCCAACATGGTGAAACCCCATCTCTACTGAAAATACAAAAATTAACCAGGTGTGGTGGTATGCGCCTGTAATCCCAGCTACTCGGGTGGCTGAGGCAGGAGAATCACTGGAACCTGGGAGGTGGAGGTTGCAATGAGCTGAGATGGCGCCACTGCACTCCAGCTTGGGCAACAGAGCAAGACTCCATCTCAAAATAAATAATAAATAAATAAAATTAAAGTTATTTACTATCTTTAGTTACTACTACGAAACGTTCCTAAGCCTCAATTTTCTCATCTGGAAAATAGAATCCTACCTCATAGGATTGTTATGATGATTAAATGAGGAAATGATTTAAAGTCTTTTGAATTAGTACTTGCCACATGGTAAGCATTGGAAAAAAATGTTACTGTATTTGTTTTGGAATTTTTACTTGGAATCTGTAACAGTGACTGTTCCTAAAATTCTACTTTATACTGATGAGTATTGGGGATTTCCCCTCCATTCCTTTTATGCTACACAAACCTAAAGAAACCAATACTTTTTTTTTTTTTTTTGAGACAGTTTCTCTCTTGTTGCCCAGGCTGGAGTGCAATGGCACAATCTTGGCTCACCACAACCTCCACCTCCCAAGTTCCAGTGATTCTCCTGCCTCAATCTCCCGAGTAGCTGGGATTACAGGCGTGTGCCACCACGCCTGGCTAATTTTGTATTTTTAGTAGAGATGGGGTTTCTCCATGTTGGTCAGGCTGGTCTCAAACTCTGACCTCAGGTGATCTGCCTACCTTGGCCTCCCAAAGTGCTGAGATTACAGGCATGAGCCACTGCCCCTGGCCAAATTTCTTGTGATTTTTAATCTTTACTATTGCTTAAAAAATTCACTGGTATGTGTCTTTTTTTTTCATTTATTACAAAAATCATTTAGGAGAAAACATATATTTGAATGTACAAAAGGATTTTTCTCACAGTTGAGTTCAATTTGTTATATTGACATTATTTTCTATAAATTCAATTCTCTTAGACACATATAAAGAGCTGACTGTGCTTTTGGGTTGGTAAAGGATCATAAATTGGTTATCTGGACACCACTTAATGTTCTCATATCCTTTGTAAATTGCTATTAGGCTATATAATATGTAGAATGTTCTGCATAACATAATAAGTTTATTCAAAATAACAGTTTTTCAGAAAATCTTTACAGAAAGTATTACTAATCACTGGCAATATTGTGACCTAAAATGCTAGATAGCATTCCACATTTTAAAACCTGCATGTTTGCACCTTTAAATGTCCATACAAAGTGACCTAACGCTGATTTTTGAAGTTGGAAAGGACATTAAAACAGTAATATAGGGATAGAGCAAAGAGGAGATACTATACTTAACTCTTTGATTCCCTTTAGTCACTTTAAAACAGAGCCCACTATTTAGGAAAATGCCTATTCACAAAATCTTGGAGTCGCAGGGTGGGGGACAGTTTATATACAATGAAGCCTTAGAGAATCACGGGTCAGAAAAAGCACTGGGGTGTGGTAACTGACTGTTTGATTTATATTATTTGAGCAGAGGAAACAGATAAGGTTTCCTTCAACAGGTGTAGGATTAAATTTTGCTGTCTGAGGAAGGGGCTTGATGAGGGACACGATAGAGATGTGAGTTGATTTATTTGCCATTATTTTACATTTGGACAAGAAATTTACCCCCACCCCCCATATTTAGAAATATATTTTTAACTTTTAGGGGTTCATATGTGTGGTTCTTTATTAAGTTCCACAGATCTCCCCAGTGTATTACTCTGATTTTAAAAAAATCATTGAACTGTAAGAAAGGATGGACAGTGGATAGCTTGTGGAGGTAAAATAAAGTAAGTTGGACTGATGTTGGTTTCAGAACTTAAATCTCAGTCATAAGTATAGGGCTCTCTTGTGATTCAAGGTCAAGCTTGTAAATTAAGCTGCTTTAAAGGAGTGTTGGAGATAGGAGAAATGAGTTAGAAATATAAAAACAGAGCTGGGTGAGGTGGCTCATACCTGTAATCTCAGCACTTTGGGAGGCCAAGGAGTTCAAGAACAACTTGGGCAACAGGGCAAAATACCACCTTTACTTAAAAAAATTAGCCGGGCATGATGGTGTACATCTGTAGCCCTAGCTACTTGGGAGGCTGAGGTAGGAAGATTACTTGAGGACAGGAAGTCGAGGCTCCAATGAGCTGTGATCACTGCACTCCAGCCTCCTGGAAGACGGGGCAACAACCTGTCTCAAAAAAGAAAAACAGGCGCTTTTTTTCTTTAATTTAAACGGAAGGGAGCACAAAGATAATTGCAAAATTCTTAACTGAAACTGGCTTTGGCAGTGTGTTCCCACCCTCTCCCCATTCTTCTCTTTACAGTTGTTTATAAAATTCTTCCTTAAAGTGTTTGATAGAAATATTTGAATGTCATTTAAATATATATCCTGATTCTGGCACTTAGTATGTCTTACCACCTGAGAGTGGACAAAATTTTTATTTTCATAAAACTAGAAATAAAAAGACCTGTACACATAATTTTCTTACAATTTAAGATATTTCCTTTTTGTAAATATCTTGCCTTTTATGCCATTTATTGGAGATCTTTAAATTGTATTAGAGAACTTTATATTTTAGTCATAAAGTACATCTTGTAAAAATTAGCTAGTATAGATTTTAAATTTTCAAACTATTGAAGACTTTCTGGAATTTTTTTTTCCCATTTACTTAAGGTAATACTGACAGCATCTAACTTCACTTTTCTGCCACAGGGTGGTGTACAGTACTTACTGTCTGAAATTCTGTTTGGCAACTTCAACAGCCTAATAGAATCCAACTTAAAATAGAATGTTGTAGAAGTTCACTTTGGGCACTAAACTAAATTGTTTATGAGAGAAGATAGTCCTTATAGAGGGGTCCAATTTTTATTTAAAGGGTCTCTAAGAGGCTTTCATAGGGAAGGCAGTTATATTGCATTATTATTAAAACATTTGGAAATACTTTCAGACTTATTACAATGTTGCAAGAATAAGAATAGTACAAGAAATATCCATATACCCTTTATCAAGATTTACTTATTATTGACCTTCTATCCCATTTGCATACTTCCTTCTTATATACGTGTTTTTTTTAATGAAACATTTGAGGCTAAGTTATATACACCATGACACTTTTCACTATATGTTACATTGTGTTTTTCAAGAGATAGAGATACTCTATTATGTATCTGTAACACAGTATCAACTTGAGTAAATTTAACATTGATACAATACTTTTATCCAGTTCCCCATTAGTATTTCAGTTTGTCTTTTGACTCACTAATGTCCTCCATAACGTTTTCCCTACCAGTTCAGCAGTCTCAGGTCGTTATAACATTTAATTGTCTTGGCTCTTTAGCAACCCTTTAACCTGGAGTAGATCCACAGCCTTTGTATTTTATAACAATGACGTTCAACTTTCCTTAACAGAACATTACTCATTTCCATTTTGAGTTTGTCTGGTGATTCTTCATAATACAGGTTATATATTCTCAGCTAGAATATTATATAAATGATGTTGTATCTTCCTTAGAGTATTACATATATCCATCCTCCTTATTGGTGATGTTACATTATATTTTGAAGTCTTTTTTTTTTTTTTTTTTTGTAAATTTAGATGTGTGTGTTTAGAAGAATAATTAAATGCAATTCTAGGATGTGTGAAAGCAAATGTTTTCTCTAAAGGAAGATACTTAGACTAATGCTCCCAGTAGGTAAAATCTAATTTGACTGGAAGGTTTGAGGTAGCACATTTTAACTTTAAACCTTGCAAAGCTCTTAATGTAGTATACTTGGATTTAATCTGTCCCTGGATTGCCAAGGAGAATTGTTGATATCCTCCTTGGGACCTGCCAGTCATTCTGGTGAACAAATAAAATCTGAGTAGGTGACTTTGGACAAGTGTAAAACACTGAGATCTCAATTATAAATTTCTGATGTCATAACTAACAGCAAAGCCAAATAATTTTGTATTCTCTGAGTTTGGGCTTGTATTAGTGCAGTTTTAATTTTACAAAACAAACATTTAAGTGCCAGAGGTGCTGACTGGAAAGAATATTGTAAACTTCTCAAAGAAATGATCACAAGTCTTTTTTAATCCTTCGGCTATTTGACGGATTTGTTACTGTTAATGAATAGACACAATTTTGTGAGTAGGAAGATTTCCTAAATATTTCTAGTATGTTAGCCTTAGGTTATGTATAAAAATTCTCAGAAGGCAACAGAGATACCTATTTTGAAGAAAATGGTCACATAGCTCATTTGAACATTTATAATTTCTTGACCTTTTTGCTGAAAAGTATATTAATATTAAGATGGTATAATGCTAAGAAAGCACAATTATTTTGCAGCTGTATTCCAGAACATAGTGAATTGAAACTTTTTTGCATGATCTTACATTTAATCCTTTTACTTTGATTACATATGTATATTACATATAAAATATGTATTTTCCACATACTGTAGACATCAAAGCATTTGAGGTATGAAATTAAATGAATATAAAGTAATTTGAGTGCCAAAATGCTCATTAAATTTAACAGTTGAACTTGAAAAATTATTGGATACTGCTGTGAGTTGTGATTTCTCCTATCAGCTACCCTGCAAAGTATTGTAAGGGAGAAAAAATTACTTTCATGTTCCTTTCAGGTTTGCCCCTTGATTTTACAAAGAAGTGTACTGCTTAAATTGCTAGTAGTTTGTAGCTGCTGCTTCTGACACTTGAATACTTGTTTCTGAGCTTCCAGAGTACACCGAATGATACCCTGGGAGCTTAGAAGAATGTATCCTGTCTTCCCTGGTGCCTAACTTAATTCTGGGAACCTGGGTAGTAAATATTATGTGATTAAATATAGTTTTAAAGGTTGATCTTATTTTCATTTCCCAGGCAAGACATCTGTATAGATTCTGCTTCATCCATGAGAGAGAATAAGCAACCTGAAGGTTTGGAATTAAAACAAGGTATGAACCAAGTACTTGATTATTGTATAAAATTTACCTGAAGAATAGAAGCATTTTACCAATAATAAATTTTCAGTGTCTAACTCACCCCATTTTACAGATAGAGGAAGAGAGCAATTTATTTGGTCAAAAATCAATCACTTCATGATTCTTTTAGCTACTGAAATAATTATATTTTGTGATGTATAGTTAGTTACAGAAGCCACCAGAATTATCATCTTGAATAGTTTTATTTCAGTAATTTATTTAATTAAATTAATTAATTTATTTATTTTGAGACGGAGTCTTGCCCTGTCGCCCAGGCTGGAGTGCAGTGGCGAGATCTCGGCTCACTGCAAGCTCCGCCTCCCGGGTTCACGCCATTCTCCTGCCTCAGCCTCCCAAGTAGCTGAGACTATAGGTGCCAACCACCATGCCCAGCTAATTTTTTGTATTTTTAGTAGAGACAGGGTTTCACCGTGTTAGCCAGGATGGTCTAGATCTCCTGACCTCGTGATCCGCCCGCCTCGGCCACCCAAAGTGCTGGGATTACAGGTGTGAGCCACCATGCCCGGCCTATTTTAGTAATTTATATATCATCAGCTGCAAGACATTGGAGATACGTTAACTGGGTAGCTTTGGGTTGTATGTGGAAAAAAAAACAGTAAGTTTTATAGGATAACTTTTTTCCCCCTGAGGTATTTTGTCCTTGTTTGCTTACTTTCTTTGTCATTTATTGCTTTCTTTAAATCAGTAGTTTTTGACATTACCAGCTAGCAGAAATAAAGTGGTAATTTTAATTTATTCAAGCCAAGTACATTTGTAGGGCTAATCTTTTAAATGCCTTTTTTGCTTCTTTTTATCTTTAGTAGAAAGAATTGAAAGTAAAATAAGTTTTTATTAGTTACTCAAATGCCAGCTCACATTTGTTTCTGATAAAATTAATTCAGAGCAGTAAAAATTTGTTGCATCCAAAAAGATTAAGTTATCTATCATGTAATCACCTAATCTTTGATGGCTTAGAACAGTTTCTCTAAAATATGAGTCCTATGAACTTATTTGGTAGAGAAAAACAAGTCATTATTTAGGCAGAATTTGTTTAAAAACTGGTTTTTTATTAATGCTTAATTTAAAAAGTGGAAAAAAAGGTTAGACAACAAATTTAGTGATTTGTTCAATTTATATGTAGAGAGAGCAAAATCTAGATTTTCTGTAATTCTGATTTATTTACTGTAGGATTTATATTTCTGATTGTTTCAAAAATTCCCATTGCTTTTCAAAAGTCCTGTTGTGATAACCTCATATAAAATCAGACAGTTACGTCTTTGTACTCTGACTTCTTCTGAGCACCACCATAAACTCAGATTCATAGTTTAATTGACATTTATTTGTCACATATAAATACATGCTAAACACATATTACTTTTATATAATATAATCATAATCATATTACCTTACACCTCATGTATAATTAGATTACACCTCATGTATAATTAGACTACACTGCTACTGTTTCTTCTTTGTTTCTGCTCTTTGTATCAAATGAACAGGCAGTATGGAGGGTATGCTATTAGATCATCTGAGGAGAAGAGAATGTTCTATAAAGGACAAGAAAAGCTAGAATGGGCAGGTTGATTTCCAGTTCCTAGGAAAAAGGAATGGAGACCACAGATTAGCCAATGTTACCTTGTAAGAGAAGATGTTTTTGTGTTCCCATGTTCACACACTCAGAATTCTTTAGAACTCCCTTCCTAGTGTCCACAGCCTGTTGTGCTGTGATTTCTTTATGAGAACTTCAGTCATGTGAAAAACCAGTCATGAAGGTGCAGAGAGGGAGAGAAGAAGACCTCCAATGAGCCAGATATCAAAAGTCCAGGCCTTTTATGCTTAGGAGCCTGTAACCACACTCAGGTTCTCAAGGTGGTGTGAGACATTAAGAACACACTGATGGCATCAAGCAGAGTTGAGAAGACATAAGATCAAAGTGTAGCAGTACCATTGTGCAATACAGTTCATGCTCATGTTATGACTAAATCTATAGCAAATAGTTAAATTAAGTTTTAACCTTTTTTTTTTTTTTTTTTTTTTTTTTTGAGACAGAGTCTCGCTCTGTTGCCCAGGCTGGAGTGCATGGCGCAATATCGGCTCACTGCAAGCTCCGCCTCCCGGGTTCACGCCATTCTCTTGCCTCAGCCTCCTGAGTAGCTGGGACTACAGGCACCTGCCACCACGCCCAGCTAATTTCTTTTTTTTTTTTTTTTGAGATGGAGTCTCGCTCTGTCACCCAGGCTGGAGTGCAGTGGCGCAGTATCAGCTCACTGCAAGCTCCACCTCCCGGGTTCACGCCATTCTCCTGCCTTAGCCTCCCGAATAGCTGGGACTACAGGCGCCTGCCACTACGCCCCGCTAATTTTTTGTATTTTTTAGTAGAGACAGAGTTTCACTGTGTTAGCCAGGATGGTCTAGATCTCCTAACCTCGTGATCCGCCTGCCTCAGCCTCCCAAAGTGCTGGGATTACAGGCGTGAGCCACTGCGCCCGGCCAGTTTTAACCTTTTTTTAAAAAGCAGGGAATTAAAGTCTTTTAGAAGAATATCTACTAAATGATTAAAATATAAAATGTTTTATTGCATAATGGATAAACATAAGTTACTTAGAATATTTATGGAAAACATCTTCCAGATAAATATTAATATAGCTGAAATCTGAACTAGATAGTAACTTGCTTGAAGTTAACAAACAAGCTGAGGTATATCAAGAAATAGAAATCCTGATAGGCTCAATAAAGATTATTGCCTTTTTTCTAAGTGCACTAATATTGTCTATTTGTAATGTGCATAACCTGCAAAATCTAATATCTCTAACTTTTCTTGCATAACTAGCTATTTTTGTTCACAGTTAGCTCAATAAAAGCAGAATATAAGCTCCTTGTGAATGCATTGTCATTTTAATGCCTTGACCAATTGAGAAAATTCACTGAAGCTTATTTGGTACGAAAGTAACCTTTTGTTCAGTAGGCCAAAATATAAAGCAGCATTGAATTTTCTTTTTGCTCTTTCAGAATAAAATAAATCATATCATGTGACCTATTAATGGTATATGTTATTTAAATTACATTATCAGTATTTAGAGCATTTAAAATACTGAAGTATTGCTTGAATAATACACAAGTATTAATTATGAATTAAGTTGAAATTGGCATTTTTTTGTCTAGTACTGGTTTCATTCATCTTTGTTGCTAGAAAATATTTTTGAAACCGGCAGTGCTGAAGATGAGTATCAGATTTTACACTAACTTCCACTGCACTTTAATAATGGGCTAATAAAAGGAATTACCTTTACAGTGAAAATGTTATTTAAATGTAAATATAATCTATTGGTTCAATGATTGGTACTGTAGTAAAATAGAAACTCTTCTGTTAGAAATTCTTTCTTTCTTTTTTGTTTTTGTTTTTGTTTTTTGTTTTTTTTTTGCTCTGTCGCCTAGGCTGGAGTGCAGTGGTGTGATTTCAGCTCACTGTAACCTCCATCTCCTGGGTTTAAGCAATTCTCCTGCCTCAGCCTCCCGAGTAGCTGGGATTACAGATGCCCACTACCACGCCTGGCTAATTTTTGTATTTTTAGCAGAGATGGGGTTTTACCATGTTGGCCAGGCTGGTCCCGAACTCCCTACCTCGAGTGATCCGTCCACCTTGGCCTTCCAAAGTGCTAGGTTACAGGCGTGAGCCACCGTACCCGGCCAGAAATTATTTCTTAAATCATTCATTTCAGTCAGAATGTAGTTGTATAAGAAACATCAGTTATAGTTTTTACTCATTAGCACAGCTATAGCACATCTGTAGATACACGTGTGCATGCACATACCTGTGCAAGCTCACATGTGCAAGTTTCAGATCTTATGTTAATTTCCTTGAGGATTTCAGAGATTGCTGCTTTTCAAATAATGGTGGCTTATATAAATTTTCTGAATTGGTCAGTTGTGCTCTAGTTAAAAATAAAAACTGTTTGTTGAAGGTATTTCATTTGTAGAAAATATTTTTAAAATATCAAATATCTGCTAGTGTTAAGTTTACTCAAGACATTCAGCAATAGTAAAATATTGATCTGTATTTAAATTGTTGCTTTAAAGTTTACAGCTGGAGAAGGATGTCGTTTTGTGAACTATTTTCCTTTGTAAATTCAAAAATTAAGTTCTTATGGTTTTTGTATTTTTTTCTTGGAAGTTTTCATGAGAGAAATTTTAAAACTATACATGAGAAATAACTGTTAAGTTAGAATGAAGCGTTGAGGTTTATAGTTGCTGTAAAATATTTGAAGGACTATTAAATGGAAGCGTGATTAGATTTTTTATGTATGGCCTTGGAGAAAAAAAAATAGAACCAATAGATAGCATTATCATTAGACAAAAATGTTTGGTCTAACGCAGTGGACTGCCTTCTAAGATATGTTTCTGATGCTGAAGGTGTTTGGACACAGGCCACATAAATAGCCACTTGGTGGTGCTGTTGTAGAGGAAGCAATGGTTGGCTGTTTGGCCTTGATCTAGTTCCTTTCTAGCTGTCAGGTTTTGTTAAGACCAGTGCCTAGTGCCTTGTTTGTGCTTAGGAAGAATGGTTAATAACTGTTTTCCTAAATTGTTTAATGGAAGCAATGTGAAATATACACTTTTTTTGGTTATCTCTACGTTTTTTATTCTATTGGAAGAAAAGAAAATATGTTTGATTTAGTCTTTGATCTGTTTAATGGTTCCTTAAAATATATTCATTTGAATACAGTCATTAAATAAATAATATAATTAAATGGTATAAAAATGATCAAAATCATGAAGACATTTACTACATCTTATTTTGAATATTTGTACATTAGCTGTCTCATGTGAGAATCTTTTCCTTAAAGACATGCAAGTACAAAATATGCACACAGAGTTTTGCTTTAAATAGGCTCAAATCCTACCCCTCCCCCCTTTAAAAAAAAATACTGGCCAGGCTCATGCCCACGCCCACAATCCCAGAGTTTTAGGAGGCCGAGGAGGGAGGATCGCTTCAACCCAGGAAGGAGGTGGAAGCTGCAGTGAGCCATGATTGCACCACAAAGATTTCAGTATTTTGAGAGAAATGTTTATTTCTATGTGTCTTTAAGTACTCATTTTAAACATTCTATCCTGTGATGTATATCATAGGATCTTAGATACACTCTTAAGGCATCTACTTTGGAGGTCACATAGTGTAAACCTTCAGTCATTATTGGGACACTGGGTTCTTTTTAGTCATTACGCTCTTACCCAGTTCATTAGGGAAAGCACCTGTTTACCAAAGTGCTCCTACCAAAGGAAAGACAGTAAATACTAGGCTTAATCCAGATTTGGTTACCAGTTTCAGAACTCTTTACACATAGCACATCATAGTCTATGATTTAATTTGCAGTTTTGGCTGCCACATCGTATAGTTGATACACGATGAACTTACATTTTATGTTTTATTAAAGGCTTTTTTTTTGGTAGCAGCTTTAGGTTTACAGAAAAAGTGAGCAGGAAGTACAGAGTTCCCGTATACCTGCTTACCACCTCTTCCCCAAGTGAACCAATTTGTACATTATTATTAACCAAGTCCATAATTTATGATGAGGGCTTAACCTTTGTGTTGTACATTCTGTGGGTTTTGATAATTTTATAATGACATCAATCCACTATTAAAATATACAGAATATTTTCACTGCCTTAAAAGTCTTCTGTGTTCTACCTATTTATCCCGCCCACTCTCTCTCCCCCAACTCCTGACAACCACTGATCATTTTACAGTCCCTATAGTTATGCTTTTCCCGGAATCTCTGTAGTTTTGAATCATACAGTGTGTAGCCTTTTCAGATTGGTTTCTGTCACTCAGTATATGAAGTTCCTCCATGTCTTTGTGTGGCTTGATAGCACATTTTGTTTTATTGCTGAATATTTTTCATTGCGTGGATGTACAGCAGTTTGTTCATCCATTCACCCATGACATCTTGGATGCTTCCAAGTTTTGGCAATTATGGATAAAATAGTGTGCAGGTTTTTGTGTGGACATAACTTTGCAACCCATTTGGATAAATACCAAGTTTAGTTTTGTAAGAAATTGCTTAATTGTATTTCAAAGTGTACCATTTTGCATTCCCACTGACAATGAATGAGAGTTCCCATTGCTCCACATTCCTATCAGCATTTGGTAGTGTCCGTGTTTTGGATTTCGGTCATTCTAATAGGCATATAAGTAATCTCTTGTTTTCTTTTGGAATTCCCTAATGATATATGATGTTGAACATCTTTCATACACTTATTTGCCATTTGTATATATTTGGTGAGTTGTCTTTTCAGATCATTTGTGCATTTTAAAAACTGGGTTGTTTTCGTATTGTTGTTTTAAGAGGTCTCTATATATTTTGGATACCAGTGCTTTGTCACATGTTTTGCAGATGTTTTCTGTGAATCTGTAGCTCGTCTTTTTGTTCTCTTACTATTTATTCATATTTAATACACAGACTCTAGATGTATGTTTGGTACATACTATGTTTATTCAGGTGAGACTTTGTAAATATATCATTTAAGGGACCCACAAGAAGAAGATACATTCAGCTGAACCCAGCATCCTACTTTGTGAAGCGTCTGTGGTTATTTTGAATCTGTTAAGTTCTGGGAAATAGTATAGAATGTTTTAAGTGCATAGGTTTTGGAAACTTACTTGGGTTTGAATTTTGTTTCTGCTACTTTAGCTATGTGAACCTAGGGCAAGTTACTTAAACTCTCTGTTCCTCAGCTTCCTCATTTATAAAATGAGGATAGTAAATATGAATGCCTATTTCATTATGTAGGTGTAAGGATTGAATGAATTAATACATGCAAAATGCTTTAGAGCAGTGCTTAGTAGATATTAAGTGCTCAAAAGTATCAGCCCTTGTAATTATTTCTGTTATCATTGTTGTTTTCTGTTTCATCACTTCAGTATCAACCTGGCAGTTTCTAATTGGTAAGAGGGTCTCTATATATTGAATCATAATATGCCTTTATGTAACTTGTACTCATTGGTTTCTCTGTGCCCTTTGGTTTGAAGAAAATGAGTTTAATACATCTTCTAAATAATAGGTCTTCAAATTTTGAAGTTCACCCCTTCATCCAACAAACTTACTGTTTTGTTCTAGGCACTAGGGATGGAAAGATAAATATGTCCGGATCTGGAAAGAACTTGTCTAATAAAGGAAAACAGATATGTAAATAAATTTTTTCATATCTATCTGTATCTGAACCTATATACTCCCCTTATCTCCTGTTAAAATGGATGAACTCTTTGTGCTGCCAAGACCAGCCCCTCTGTTTGAGTACTGATCCTGCTACCTCTTGGTACCTGCGAATACTTCGTTTCTCCACCTAATTAATGTCCCCCTCTCTAGTGAATTATTGCCAGCAGCCATTTCACTCGTCATTGCTCAGTACTCATCTTGACCCATCAGCAGCATTTGACAGCATTGGTTATTTTCTCTTTCTTGACACTGGCTTTCCTGGATTTTTATGACTTCTAAAGGATGAGTGCCCCAGGACTGACTTTTTTCTACACTGTCTAACTGATGATCTTATGTAGTTTTAAGACTGGCAACTACTAATTTATTTCTACAATTCAGACTTCTAACACTTGTATATCCAGTTTACTTATTAAATGTCCAATAAGCATTTTAAGTTAACTTGTACCTGAATAAATTCTAGATTCCTCTCTGACTCCCCACCCACTCTAAAAAGAAGAAACATAAAAACAGCAATACCTTGCTGCTTCTACCATCTATCCCGTCTTAATAAATAGCAGTTATATTCTTCTCAGTGTCTAGGCCAAGAAGTCCTTTCCTTCATCTCCATCCTGATCCCCCTATTTCTATCCATGCTCCCGGGAGTCTCTTTCACACAGCAGTCTGATTATTTTGTACTGTACGAATGGTCATGTTAGTGTTCTTATCAAAGGCTTCTAATAGCTTCCCATCTGTACACAAAATCCATAGTCCATCTTTCCTTTGGCCAGTATACAGCCTTAACATGATGTGACTTGTTACTCTCCGCCTTGCTCTCTCTGCTCCTGCCTCCTTGCTTTCTTCTAGCACTCCAAACACTCCTTTGTCAGGGGCTTTGCTTTTGCTGTTCCTTCTGCCTACCTGCTTCCTCCTCAGATAACCATATGGGTCTTCCGTGCATCATTTAGATTCCTGATCAAATGTTACCTGCTCTGTCTAAACTAGTTGATACTAATTTTTTTTTTCCAGAGCTCATAAACCTTCTAATAAACCTAGAATTTCACCGGGAATTGATGTCATGTTTACTGTACTGTAGTGTTATAGAAGTCACCTTTTGAAAACCAGGACTGTGTTCATCTATCACATGTCTAGTTCACAGCCTATCAGTTATGACTGCAAGTTTTAATACATGTGTTCCAATATGTCAAATCTGAGCTCTAAACTTGTTTACACCAGTAGTGTACTCTTATTTACATCAAACTACCGTTTTTAAGATTATCTCCATTATCTATGAAGCCTTCCCTTCCCTAACCTACTTCTGCTCACCTCCCCTCTTCTCACAATACCCTTTTTTTTTGTTTGTTTTTGAGACAGAGCCTCTCTCTGTCACCCAGACTGGAGTGCAGTGGCGTGATCTCAGCTCACTGCAGCCTCCGCCTCCCGGGTTCAAGCAATTCTCCTGCCTCAGCCTCCTGAGTAGTTGGGATTACAGGTGCACACCACCACGCCCAGCTAATTTTTGTATTTTTAATAGAGATGGGGTTTCACCATGTTGGCCAGGCTGGTCTCGAACTCCTGACCTCAAGTGATCCATCTCCCTTGGCCTCCCAAAGTGCTGGATTACAGGCATGAGCCCTGGGAGACTGAGGTGGGAGGATTGCTTCAGCCCAGGAGGCAGAGGTTGCAGTGAGCCATGATTGTGCCACTGCACTCCAGCCTGGGTGACAGAGTGAGACCCTGTCTCCAGAAAAATTAAATTTAATTTAAAAATAAATAAATAATTTTACATTATCTAAAATTAGAATCAAATCTCTAGTATCTCTTTCTGAGCTTATATTTATATTTAAACAAGCAAAAGCAATGCCACAGGAAACATGGTAGTTTATGAAGTAGATAATGAGTTTGAGCACAGTTTCCTAGGATGGGTAGATTATGGAGCACTGAGATGTTA
Source organism: Pongo abelii (assembly GCF_028885655.2). Taxonomy (NCBI): domain Eukaryota; kingdom Metazoa; phylum Chordata; class Mammalia; order Primates; family Hominidae; genus Pongo; species Pongo abelii. The sequence goes on from NC_071998.2 coordinate 31,181,120, forward strand.
CTAACAGAAAGTATTTGAGTGTGATGCCCTTTTGAATGAGTGTAAGTTCCAAGAAATCTTGAGGGGGAAAAGTTGCTTGCTTCCAAACTCCGGTGCTTGGAAATTGAGACAGCTGTTCTGCCTTCATTTTTCCCTTTTGGGTATTTTCATTTTTGATATCAAACTTTTATTCTACCAGAACCCTGTTTAATCATTGGTAGGAGAAATGATAAGTGCTATTTTAAAGTTTTTTGTTTACTTTCCGATTACTCAACAAAAGATTATAGTCAGGAATTGCTTATGTCAGCCTGTTATTGTGCCCCAATGCAAGACCAAAAATATCCACTTATCTGATCCATTGTAAAAGACTAGCAGGGAGTCCCTATTGTGCTTTTTATCCTAGAATGGTGATGTCTTCAGAGACAATAATTTTGGATACTGCCTTTTTTTATATATTCTCACCTGTGCATTTTATTCTGTCAGGCTCACATACCTCTGTACTGAGCTTTACATCTAGCATTTTGCTTGTGCCCATTGTGTCCCTCACACTTGCAGTTTCCTCTTCTGTTAATATCACCTATTAGATTTTACCCATTCTTAAAGGCCCGTCTCATATCATATATCTATGAATATCTCCCTGATTTTTGCCTGTTGCCTTGTATATTCTGAAGTTCTGTTATATTTTATATTGCATAATTTGGTATGGTAAAGTATAATGCCATACATTAAGCATACTGTGAAGACAAAACCTGTGTCTTAATCATGTCACGAATATTTTGTCACTCTGACATTTTGCAAGATCTACTTCTAAGGCCTTTGCAGCACCATCATGGCATGTGTAAAAGATGCTTAGTGAATATTTATTTGATTCTTGGAATAATCTCTGAAGGGGATACTTAATGGATTTGTGAGTCTTAAAAGTCAAGTTTACAGGCTGGTGGATATTCATGTTCTTTGGAAGTTCAATAATGGTTCAGTAGAATACTAGACAGGTTTTCTTTACTGAATCATTTGCATTTTTTCTTTATCTTTAGAAATCAGTCATGCCACAATTAAATTTTATAAATGATGGTCAACCTAATGTACGTAAATCTAAATCAGTAGCTTAATACACTACACATAAGAAAAAAAAAGCCAAGTTTTCTATAACACAGCATTGCTGAATGCCTTCATAGGTTTCACCTCTCCATTATAACTGCATCATAGATGCCAAAGCTTTTTATACATCTGAAATAATTTAGTATATACGTTAAGTGACTTGTACAATAGAACATGGCAAATTATTGGAAGAGTTTTATACTTCAAGTCATTTTAGTATTTCTTAATTTTCATCATTCCAGTAGAATCAGTCAGTAACTCATTTTTAAAAGCATCATCTGCAAACTTATTAATACATTTCCAAAGATAATTTACTCTCGTTTTCAGTATTAGGGAATTATAGAGTTTTCCCTATCAATCATGATCCTCAAACAGAAGAGGTAAAACTTGTACATTCTTTCTAAAGAAGTAACTTCGTCCTCAAATAACTCATTCAAAGATCTCAACATTTTTGGGGTAGTCATGTTCTGTCTCTCCAACGCCCACTCTACCCACGTACGTGTGTGTGTGTGTGTGTGAGAGAGAGTTTTCAGGAAGAAGTGAGGTAAATTATTTCTGCTCCTTCAAATAAAGTCTAGTCAGTAGCAAGAAATATAACAGGTAATGTGTTACCTATTTTAATAAAGCATTAAAATAAGTCTTCACAAAGTTTTGTTAAAAAATTGTTTTTACTAGCCAGGTGTAGTGGCTGACACCTGTAATCCCAACACTTTGGGAGGCCAAGGGGGTGGATCATGAGGTCAGAGATCAAGATCATCCTGGCTGACACGGTGAAACCCTGTCTCTACTAAAAATACAAAAAATAAGCCGGATGTGGTGGCGGGCGCCTATAGTCCCAGCTACTCGGGAGGCTGAGGCGGGAGAATGGTGTGAACCCGGGAGGCGGAGCTTGCAGTGAGCCGAGATCATGCCACTGCACTCCAGCCTGGGTGACAGAGTGAGACTCCATATCAAAAAAAAAAAATTTGTTTTACTATTAGAAGTAATCATATAACATGTTTTATGGTAAAATGTCAAAAATCTGTTTATAAATTAAAGAGGTGTTTGGGTTCTACAAAGGCACTGCTAGTACTTTAAGCCCACTTAATTTAAGCTTTTTAAAAAATACCTAAAGGAAAAAAAGGAAATAAAAACAGTTTTGATGTATGCATGATGTTAAACTAACGTTATTGAAATCCACCAAGAAAAATAAAAGACAGTTGGGCCTGAGGTAAAATGTAAAAAATGCAATTAACAATAATAAGAATAAAAATTCAGACTATTAACTAGAGACATAATAATCAAAGTGGCACAGGAAAGAGAGCAAGTAAAAACTTAGATCTAAGTTACTGATGTTATAGAGCAGCAAAAGAACTAAAGTTAACTTTAAACAATACACAAAGAAACAAGAAGATACGATATATTCCTTACATTAACTGTGCTCCTTCACTAAGATGGGTAACCCCTGAAATACTACATGCCATTTAGGGCACTTGAGAGAAAAACAACACAAATGAAGAAATGGAGCAAATAGCTTATGAGAAAGGAGTAAAGTAGTTTAAGAGCTTGGCTAGGCAATAGTTATAGGAAGACAAAGATGTAAAAGATTTCTCAGGGAAAAAAAGGGCTTTATCATGCGTTCATCCCTTATAGTTGATCCTCTGGCTAGCTACTCACCAATGTACCTTCGTTGTATTACACTGTCATCCAGCCTGTATACTTTCACTATTTCTCTTGTTTTCCTGCTATCTTCAGTCCTACCAACTTGATTCATATCTCAAACTCCGCACCCAAGTACTGAAGATATTTTAAATAAACGAATCCATCTAGGCTTAGTGTCTAGACAGCAAAATGAATCAGTCACTACTCAGATTCATTACTGACATATAAATAAATGGAATAATTTTTCAGAGGAATATATGTTTATGTTATTCAGTGAGCTATAGTTGTGAATATGGGATAAAACCATAAAGGCAAAATATTTGGCAGCTAAGTAGAACAGCCAACACTCTAAACATTTTATTAGCAAGGAGAAAAAATAAACAACTTAAGACCCAATTTCTCTAAAAGTAATATACTCCTAATATAAATAAAAAGGAGTGTGCCACATAATAGAAAAAACTAAAATGTAATACCACTGTTTTTATTATCATCTATAACAAACCTCAGTGCGTGAGAGCTGTGGGATTCTCTAAATTAGATAAAAGAAAATACTTGTGGCATAGGTTTGCTTTCTGTTAAAAGTTTTAAATAGAATATCCAATGAAAGTAAACAAACATATAAGAACTATTTTTTTTTTTTTTTTTTTTTGAGACGGAGTCTCGCTCTGTCACCCAGGCTGGAGTGCAGTGGTGTAATCTTGGCTCACTGCAAGCTCTGCCTCCTGGGTTCACGCCATTCTCCTGCCTCAGCCTCCCGAGTAGCTGGGACTACAGGTGCCCACCACCACGCCCGGCTTATTTTTTTTGTATTTTTTAGTAGAGACGGGGCTTCACTGTGTTAGCCAGAATGGTCTCCATCTCTTGACCTCGCGATCCGCCCATCTTGGCCTCCCAAAGTGCTGGGATTACAGGCATGAACCACCGCACCTGGCCACATATAAGAACTATTAATCACATCACAAACATTTTGAGTTATAAAAATAAAAGGAACTTTTAAATTATGCTAAAATATTTAAACCTTGATAGGACTTATAAATATTCTAGTTGATAATAATTCAGCTTATCAGAAACAGTTCTTACGCGTAAGATTAAAGTATGTCTAGTGTTTTCAGTGATATGCTTGTGAAACCTCTTGATAGTGAATTATTAAATTAAGCCAAGACAAACTCTAGAACATGGATTACTTAGATACTGGTGTGAATTTCCGCTGAAGACAGCAAATTGAACATACGTATCTACTTCCCATCCCTACCAAGAACCCACTGAAGTGACAGAAGAGGGATACTTAAAATAATAACAAAAGTTGTAAATTAACTGATGACAAAACTAATAAACAGCAGTCCTTCCAAAGTAAACCACAAAATAGGGAATAAACAAAGGAAAAAAAATCAGTAGATTTAGCTAAATGTTAATGTTTCTGAGAAAAAAAACCGCCATAAGTAAAACTGTAAGACAGGAAAACTACAAAAAAAGGACAAATATAAGTATAGAATCTAGGTATTATTAAGAAACAAAAACATGGGCAAAGGGTAGAAACAAGTCAGATATTTCACAAAACTGGAAATACAGAAGGCAATACACACGTGGAAAAGAATGCTTAACCTAATTTCTAATCAGATAAATGTAAATTAAAACAAAATATTGCTTTTTACTTACTAGTAAAAACGAGGATTTTTATCTGTCTATAAAAGAAGCTAGTACATTACTAAGATGAAAAAAAATGACCAAGATATATTTTTAAGTCAAAAAAGTAAGCCAAGGAGTGATAATTATGTTTTTGTTAAAAATAAAATAAGTACTCTAAATTATTAACAGTGATTACTTCTGGGAAGGGTTAGTAAAAGAAGAAGAAAAATTGGCCGGGCACGGTGGTCATGCCTGTATTCCCAGCACTTTGGGAGGCTGAGGCAGGCAGATCACCCGAGGTCGGGAGTTCGAGGCCAGCCTGACCAACATGGAGAAACCCCGTCTCTACTAAAAATACTAAATTAGCCAGGTATGGTGGCGCATGCCTGTAATCCCAGCTACTCGGGAGGCTGAGGCAGGAGAATTGCTTGAACCCGGGAGGTGGAGGTTGTGGTGAGCTGAAATTGCGCCATTGCACTCCAGCCTGGGCAGCAAGAGTGCAACTCTGTCTCAAAAAAAAAAGAAGAAAAATTAATTTTCCCATTTTGCTCTGTGAACATGTATTTCTTCAACCTTTTACAAGAATGAACTGTAAAAAATATTAAAAGAAAAAATGAATTTACAGTATAACAAAAAAAGATATAATGTAAAGACAAGAAATTTTATGGTTTTCACAAAATATAAATAGACAGGATCAAATTGACAAAAGAAAGGAAAATCATAGCCAAAGACACCATAGATAAGTGTAACTCTTTCTTTTTTCTTTTTCTTTCTTTCTTTCTTTCTTTTTTTTTTTTTTTTTTGAGACAGAGTCTCGCTCTGTCACCCAGGCTGCAGTGCAGTGGCGCAATCTCGGCTCACTGCACCCTCTGCCTCCTGGGTTCAAGCAGTTCTCTGCCTCAGCCTCCTGAGTAGCTGGGATTACAAGCACCCGCCACCACGCTCAGCTAATTTTTGTATTTTTAGTAGAGATGGGGTTTCACCATCTTGGCCAGGCTAGTCTTGAACTCCTGACCTTGTGATCCACCTGCCTCGGCCTCCCAAAGTGCTAGGATTCCAGGCGTGAGCCACCGTGCCCAGCCAGTAAGTGTAACTCTTTCTTAGTCTTGGAAAGAAGGAAGAATTGGCTGTGGAACAAACAACATGGCAATTAAAATTAAGTTTATTTTGAATAATTAAGCCAACTGAACTCCTCCTTTCCCTCCTTTTCGCGGCCATATATCCAAGCACTCTACTCTGAGAGGCCTACCCCTCATCCATTTTACATCAAAGAAAAAGATCTGTAGAGAAATAAACAACTGCTCAAAAAAACCAAACCAGCTACCAGAAAAACATAGCTAAAACAAATGAAGGACCAAGATAAATAAAAGAAGAAATAAAATTCAGGGATCAGAAGATAATCTTTTGGAGAAAGGGGAAGAAGAGAGTCCATTTAATATCCTTATTAGAGAGACTAATGTGTACACTGCAGCCATAAAACAGGATGTAATGAAAAAAAGCCAGAGACCAAAAATTGTTAGAATTTAAAATTACAGATATCGGCCAGGCGTGGTGGCTCATACCTGTAATCCCAGCACTTTGGGAGGCCGAGGTGGGTGGATCACGAGGTCAGGAGTTTCAGACCAGCCTGACCAACATGGTGAAACCCCGTCTCTACTAAAAATACAAAAATTAGCCGGGTGTGGTGGCACGTGCCTGTAATCCCAGCTACTCAGAAGGCTGACGCAGGAGAATCGCTTGAACCCTGGAGGTGGAGGTTGCAGTGAGCAGAGATAGTGCCATTGCATTCCAGCCTGGGCAACAGAAAAAACAAATATTCAGCAGTTGCTGGGAGATAATGTTAAGGAAATATCTCAAAATCCAGAAAAGAAAAATATTTTTAAATGTGCAATAAAAGTTAAGAGATGAAGATGAACAATTCATGAAGTCCAACATGAACTGAGTATAATTCAACAAATATTACTGAGCACCTACTGTGTATAAGGCACTGTTTTAAGCACCAAGGAAACAGCAGGGAACAACAATAAAAATCTCTGCCCTATATTTAAGTAGTAGAGAGAGAGTAAAAATACATAAAAATGTCAGGTGCAATGAAGAAAAATAAAACAGGATAAGAAGACAGTAGTAGCAGGATGACACTTTCACAGAGAGTGATCACTGTGATCTGATAAGGTACCATTTGAGCAGGGACTTGATAAAGTGACAGAATAAGTCAGAAAGCAAGAAAGTAGACAGTGGAAAGGGAAAATAAAGAAATAATCTGGATAAAACTGTTAGGAGGTGAAGAAGGCCGTCACCCTGAAAGGGCTTGCCAACTGTAGAACATCAAACCTAAGACACATCCTATGAAATAGAATTCAAGAATAAAAAAAGTTGCTGAAAGTTTCCACAGAAAAAAAACTATAGATTACAAACAAAAGCATTACAATGGTTAGGTTCAGGGAATCAAGAGTATTCTCATCAGCCACTGTAGACAATACCCAATCCCAATGGATACTGACATGATCACAAAAAGAAAAGCAATTATATATTATGTGCTGGAAGTACACAACGTCACTTCTAAATATTCTTACCAGAAAATTGAACCTGAGTCTGATCAAGCCTCTGAATCAACTACCAGTTTACCTCTTCTCCACCCCCTCATTATATTATTCAGGTCTTCATTCATTATCTCGCAACAACCTCTAGTCTGAAAAAAAAAAGTCACATTTTTCAAAAATTTGTATTTTAAAATATTTTATACAGCCTGTAGTTTCTTATTCAGAATCAGTGACTATACACTTTAAATTTTAGGTAAAGCCTCGTAGACACTAAAGTTAATTTTTTGAGGCTGTGAACAACTTAGCACTTATTTTCTTTTCTTTTTTTTTTGAGACGGAGTTTCACCCTTATTGTCCAGGCTGGAGTGCAATGGCACGATCTTGGCTCACCACAACCTCCGCCTCCTGGGTTCAAGTGATTCTCCTGCCTCAGCCTCCCGAGTAGCTGGGATTACAGGCATGCGCCCCTATGCCCGGCCAATTTTGTATTTTTAGTAGAGACGGGATTTCTCCATGTTGGTCAGGCTGGTCTCAAACTCCTGACCTCAGGTGATCTGCTCACCTCAGCCTCCCAAAGTGCTGGGATTACAGGCATGAGCCACCGCACCTGGCCTTATTTTCTTAAATCTATTTTAGTCTCAAGTTAGAATACTTGTATAAAATATTGTTTCTTAAAACAAAAGGTTTTATTCAATTTTCTGTGGTTTTTTATGCTGTTTGGAAATATTTGTTGCTTTGCGGACATATATAAAATGTTCTTTGCCATCAAATAAAATGATAATCTTATTTTTACAAGTTCTATTTATGGACACAAAAATAATTTTTTGTTTTATTTTCCACTTTAATTTTGGAATGGGGGTGGTTTTTCAATTATAAGCATGTAGGAGGATCACTGAAGGTCAGTAAATCATCACTGGTTATAAAACCAATGGAGTATAATTGTTTATGTCCTTCCTGTACAGTCTGTTATCAGAATTTACCATCCGTCAATCTATGTTTTGTAAAGAAGCTTTCCCTACTGTAAGGAAAGTGCTATCAAAGCTTTCTTATATTAGGGAAAGCTAACATTTTGGGGATCATGACTTTTAAAAAAAATTCAATATTTAAAAGATAAATTAATTAGGAATATAAGTGAGTACTCAAAGTTGCAAATGATGCCTGGAATTGAGTAGTATTCAATGCCAAGAATAAGGTGGTCGAGAGCCATAATCTGTGTTTATTCATGTTCTTAGCATCAGTTATAGAAGTTTTATAACAAATGCATTTTTTAAAATTATTGTGTACTAACTTTGTTAATTAAAATCCTCGTCATTAAAACACATTTTACCTTAGAAAATGGCCTTAGGCATTCTTCTTTAATTTATCGATTTGGAACAAAGTGTTTGAAAAAGCGTATGAAAAGATTGGGATAATTGCAATGCATATGTTGTCCTGCTTGCTGATGATACTTTTTCTTTTTTGTAGTTTATAAAGCAAAGTATTTAAACACCTTCTAGAATGAAATTTTACTGCTTGAATAGTAAGCCATACTCTATCCAGAGGATTTCCAATGTCAGCTTTCATTTTGTAGTGCAGAAGCTTTACTGTGATATAAAATGTTATAACATTTTAATTAGGACAATAGATTGTGGGTACTGCATATGATGGAAGAAATTTCTTAATGTTCCCATGTTCTACTAAATTAGAATGAAAAATACATTTGAATTTACATTATATTAGATCTGCTTTGAAGGTTGAGGAGTCAGGGGAAAAGAGGGTGGCATGGGGATTATGGGATGTGTTTGGGACTCCATAGTGGGAGGTGGGATCAAAGCATTTTTTAAATTATAAACAGTAAGGAAATTGTGACCCATGGTATTTAGGTTACATAGATCTTTCTCCTTTTTTCGTTACAGGAAAAGGGGAAGATAGTGATGTACTCAGTATAAATGCAGATGCTTATGACAGCGACATAGAAGGCCCATGCAATGAAGAAGCAGCTGCTCCCGAGGCACCAGAAAATACAGTCCAAAGTGAAGCTGGTCAGATAGATGACCTGGAGAAAGACATTGAGAAAAGTGTGAATGAGATTCTAGGACTGGCAGAGTCTAGCCCAAACGAACCCAAAGCAGCCACCCTGGCTGTTCCTCCACCAGAAGATGTTCAACCTTCTGCACAACAACTGGAGCTGCTAGAACTTGAGATGAGGGCAAGAGCGATTAAGGCCCTAATGAAAGCTGGTGATATAAAAAAGCCAGCCTAGGTATTTAACTTGAGTTTGAATTTTAGGTATGTTTGAACAAAGCCACATCATTTAATTTTGTATCTAAAATTTATTTGGGGTCTTATATGTTATTTCTCATGTAACCCTTATTAGGTCAACTCATTTTAGCCCTAAAATACCTGTGGCTGTTTCTTTTTTTTTTTTTTGACTACTTTTATATTATAAATGTGTGTTACTGTCTTATGAATTCATGGCAATATAGTTGGATAGCCTGGATACTTTGTTAGATGAGTATTTAGCTGTGTCTGCAAATCTTAAAAGCCATTAACAAGGAGTTGTGGTATTTTTTTCTTTATTTTTAAATGTTTGGGCACCAAACCTAAAAGCAAAAGATTGACGAAGCATGTTTTTCTTAAGGCTACTTGTATTTTACAATACAATATTAAATTATTGCTTTAAATTTGTTAACAATTTGAGAAATTTAGTTTTGCTTATATGCACTTTTTAAATATATACTATTTTGAAGATTCCTTATATAGATGCAAATTTCCTAGTTAAAACCAAATAACAGAGATCTGAAATGACTGAGAAAAACTTTTTTATTAAAGGAAGGAATTAATTTAAGGCAATTTTTAACTATGTAGAACTAATTGCCCATGTTTAATTATAGCAGACACGCCATTCTAACAGGTATTTGATAGCATTGGATGTATTATTCTAGGTTTTTTCTTTAATAAAAGTGGAACAAGTTTTCATTTACATTCCAAGCTGTCAGGAAAATGAAGAATATTTTATTATCTAGGATTTTATCTGATGTAGTTGCTTAAAGATCTGATGTGCTATAATTCCATGAATCAGAAATAATAAAATGCTATCATTCTGGATCTGAAGACTTTTGATACTTTTTCAAAAGCAAAATTAATTTCAGGAACCTTTGGTAAGTTGTTGTTATAATTAATCCAATTTTGTATAGTTTTTGTAAATAAATTACCATCCTTCCACAATTAGGGATGCTTTTATCCCCCCATCACTAATTGCAGTTGTTTGATACCAAAATAAATTTACATAGAGATCCTTAACTTAAAATAAATTAATTTTTTCAAAAAACATAAATCTGGAACTGTTATTTCTATATTTGATAACAAATACAGTATATTTTATTTATAAGCCATGGTCTACTGATACTGTATGAGGACTTTCCTTATATATAAAAGTTGCAGGGATTGTGTTTTATTAGCTGCTTTAATTATGTTAGAGAGTTTTTCAATGGAAATAGAGGACATTTATGAAACGCTGGAATTGCAGTTACAAATTCTTTTTGTTGTTGTTGTTCCTGAACATGCCTTGGAATAATTCTACCATTTTTTTCCCCTCCGTAAGTCTTTCTAATAAAGCATAGAAAAAGCCTATATGATTTTAAATGCTTCTCTTAAGCTGGTAAACAGATTTGAGTTATGAGTTCATTGTTATTGCTTCAAGATGAAAAGACAGTGATATAATTCTTCTATTTCAACTTAAAGTAATAGTTAATATGCTAAAGTAGTACAGAATAAACTTTATTGCTGCTTACTAATTACAAAATACTGTAGATGGCATCTGTATGATTAAACATATAAAGTAAAACAGGTCTGAGGGCTTTGTAGATGATTAAAGTCTCCACCTTCATGAAGCATTGTGTGTCTGTTCTACTCTATGCAGAATGGTTTACAGGACATTTGACTGGAGTGGATATGTGTGAGGTAGAATGAACAGAACAAATTAGAGGCTACTTAATTCCCTACCTTGGAAAATCAAATTTTTATCTTCTTTTAAAATGTTGAAAGACTTGAGAGCTTTTTGAAAATGAATGGCTTTAGAGAATGGGAAAGTTTGCTTTAGAAATGCCTAAGTAATGGGAAAATACCATGTATCGATCTGATGCTGCCATTTAAATGATCAGCCCAGAGGTATTTATTGAACGCCTATGAGGTTCTCAGTCTTGTTCAAATCTTAAACCTAGAAGCCAGGTGTGGTGGCTCACGCCTGTAATCCCAGCACTTTGGGAGGCTGAGGCGGGCGGATCATGAGGTCAGGAGACTGAGACCATCCTGACTAACATGGTGAAACCCCATCTCTACTAAAAATACAAAAACAAATTAGCCAGGTGTGGTGGAGGGCACCTGTAGTCCCACCTACGAGGGAGGCTGAGGCAGGAGAACGGTGTGAACCTGGGAGACGGAGCTTGCAGTGAGCCGAGATCGCGCCACTGCTCTCCAGCCTGGGCGACAGAGTGAGACTCCATCTCAAAAAAAAAAAAAAATCTTAAACCTAGAGATCTTACAATATAGATTTTATCATGGAGTAGACTGGTTAATAAAGACATGGGTGGGTGCTGCTTGTTTTTATGCCTGATTCCTTCCTTTTGTTAAGGTGAGCAACATTTCTAGGCAATATTTAATTAGTAATTAAAACAAAAAAAATTGGCAGCTGAATTTTTTATTCAATGTCAAACAATCCTGATGTTTGATGAAGAACTTGACTTAAATCCTTTTTATTTTTATTTTTTTAGAGATGAGGTTTTTGCTATGTTGTCCAGGCTGGCCTCAAGCTCCTGTGCTCACGCTATCTCTCCCACCTTAGCCTCCTGAGTAGCTGGGACCACAGGCACACGCCACAGAGTCTGGCCCCTCAAATCTTGAATGCTGGGTGGCAACGGATAATAAGTCTTCTGTGTTAATGAGCAGATACCTCAAACTAAGCCTTGGTTAACATTTAGATGTTCCTACTAATCCACACAGATATATCCTAAAAATCTATCACCAGGTTACCAGTAACATTTCAATTATGAAAAATCACTCAAAATACATCTTTTTGTTGAACACTATTAATTCCTCAAGTTAATCAGGCAATATATTCTTTCCTTATAAATCTTTTGGCCAAAACTTACTTTCAGCAAAATGTTAGATCTTAGGATTTGTTATCTGATTAAAGATATTCTGAACCATTTGGACAGTAATACAAATTGTAATAAAATCACCATTTTTCAATGCCATTTTCAAGGTAGATAAAGCAGAGGTGAACCTGTAATTTGGGCCAAATATTTGGGCTTTAAAAATTCTCAGTTCTAGTCCATCATAAAAAGCAAGAAGAGGTCAGTTATGGATACTTTTCTTTGATTCTATCTTCTTAATTCTTTAAAAGGCCAACATGTTTTAAAACTTCGTCTTTAGATGTGTTTACATTTTCTTTATATTCTTCAAATAAAACAAGTATATCAGTAGGAACTCATATAGTCAACATACTGACATTTGATATTTAATAATTATTTTTAAATGCTTTGTGATACAAGAAAAAGAATGTGAGAATTAAGAGCAAAAGGGTCTGATTCTGCCTAACCAGCTGTGTTACCTTAGCAAGTAACTGTAAAATGAGGGAAATAAATTGTAGCCAATATGTAAGATTTCTTTCAGCTGTAATAGTCTGTGATTCCAATAGAGAATGCTGTAAACTTTGCCAAACTTACAGAACTCTTTTGAGTTCAAGTATTTCTCATCTCTCTTCCTTCCTTTCCCCACCCAATTCAAAATGAAGCCATTTGTTAATCTCTCTTGTCCCTCACTGTTGCTGGATGTGAACAATCTAGTATTCTTTTTTTCTTTTACCTGTTCCAGTCTTCAATGTCAAGATTGCTTGGTAAGTATTAATATATATTGTACAGAGTTATTTGCTGCGGTCCATAAATGTAGGTATTTAGCTGTTACCTGTAATGTTTATGTCTGTATTTTTAAATAACATGATTGTTATCCCTTTTTAAAATATTTTAGTTTTAGATTTTATCAGTTGGTCTATTTTGGGATTTGAAGATTAAGCTGTAATTCCTCTACCTCTCCTCTAAGCGCATACCTTCCTCTCTCATTTTCACAGTAGAGTGCAGTTACATCACACTTTCTGGTTAAGTTAGCATTCAATATTTATACTATTTTGACTCTGTAAATACTATTCACAACTGGAATGTGTGGTATCTGTAATTATATTTCCTTTTTGGTCCAATTTTTGGCTTGAGTTTTTTGGAATTAATAATATTGCCTTATTATTTTATTTGCTGAGTGGTCTATATAGCAGAAGACTGCTGTATAGTAGTATTTTAAAACTTCCCAGAACAGAATGACATGAATTTACACTCAGGCTGTCCTCCAGAAGTGTAAATCTCTTCTCAGTAGATTCAAAGAGATCATATAATCCATCACTTTTTTCTTTAAAGATATTCCTTCTGGAGCTCTCTGTACTATTCTAATCTGGATTGGTTGCTCTTCACCTCTGTTACGTTGGATCCCCCATTTCCTGAATTCTCTTTCTCTATTGGTGGCATACCTCTTCCGACAGCTTCCTGTGAAAGACTGCATGCACAGTAAGTTATTTTGATTCATTGGTGTGACCCAACATGGCTCAGTTCTGCCTACATACTTGATTGAAACTTTCTGTGAATAATAATGTTTACATGCCAGAAATCAATGTCCTGAATTTTACAGTATTGCACCAGTGCCTTCCAACTTCCATTAAATTTGTTGAAAATTAATTGGTCATTCTGATTCTTTTTTTTATTATTATTATTATACCTTAAGTTCTAGGGTACATGAGCACAATGTGCAGGTTTGTTACATATGTATACATTTGCTATGTTGGTGTGCTGCACCCGTTAACTCATCATTTACATTAGGTGTATCTCCTAATGCTATCCCTCTCCTCTTCCCCCCAACTCCCTGACAGGCCCCGGTGTGTGATGTTCCCCTTCCTGTGTCCAAGTGTTCTCATTGTTCAATTCCCACCTATGAGTGAGAACATGTGGTGTTTGGTTTTCTGTCCTTGGGATAGTTTGCTGAGAATGATGGTTTCCAGCTTCATCCATGTCCCTACAAAGGACATGAACTCATCCTTTTTTATGGCTGCATAGTATTCCATGGTGTAAATGTGCCACATTTTCTTAATCCAGTCTATCATTGATGGACATTTGGGTTGGCTCCAAGTCTTTGCTGCCCACTTTTTGATGGGGTTATTTTTTTCTTGTAAATTTGTTTGAGTTCTTTGTAGATTCTGGATATTAGCCCTTTGTCAGATGAGTAGATTGCAAAAATTTTCTCCCATTCTGTAGGTTGCCTGTTCACTATGATGATCGTTTCTTTTGCTGTGCAGAAGCTCTTTAGTTTAATTAGATCCCATTTGTCAATTTTGGCTTTTGTTGCCATTGCTTTTGGTGTTTTAGACATGAAGTGCTTGCCCATGCCTATGTCCCTAATGATATTGCCTAGGTTTTCTTCTAGGGTTTTTATGGTTTTAGGTCTAACATTTAAGTCTTTAATCTATCTTGAATTAATTTTTGTATAAGGTGTAAGGAAGGGATCCAGTTTCAGCCTTCTCCATATGGCTAGCCAGCTTTCCCAGCACCATTTATTAAATAGGGAATCCTTTCCCCATTGCTTGTTTTTGTCAAGTTTGTCAAAGATCAGATGGTTGTAGATGTGTGGTATTATTTTTGAGGGCTCTGTTCTGTTCCATTGGTCTATCTCTGTTTTGGTACCAGTACCATGCTGTTTTGGTTACTGTAGCCTTATAGTACAGTTTGAAGTCAGGTAGCGTGATGCCTCCAGCTTTGTTCTTTTGGCTTGGGATTGTCTTGGCAATGCAGGCTCTTTTTTGGTTCCATATGAACTTTAAAGTAGTTTTTCCCAATTTTGTGAAGAAAGTCATTGGTAGCTTGATGGGGATGGCATTGAATCTATAAATTACCTTGGGCAGTATGACCATTTTCACGATATTGATTCTTCCTACCTATGAGCATGGAATGTTCTTCCATTTGTTTCTGTCCTCTTTTTCGTTGAGCAGTGGTTTGTAGTTCTCCTTGAAGGGGTCCTTCACATCCCTTGTAAGTTGGATTCCTAGGTATCTTATTGTCTTTGAAGCAATTGTGAATGGGAATTCACTCATGATTTGGCTCTCTGTTTGTCTGTTATTGGTGTATAAGAATGCTTGTGATTTTTGCACATTGATTTTGTATCCTGAGACTTTGCTGAAGTTGCCTATCAGCTTAAGGAGATTTTGGGCTGAGACGATGGGGTTTTCTAAATATACAGTCATGTCATCTGCAAAGAGGGACAATTTGACTTCCTCTTTTCCTAATTGAATACCCTTTATTTCCTTCTCCTGCCTAATTGCCCTGGCCAGAACTTCCAACACTATGTTGAATAGGAGTGGTGAGAGAGGGCATCCCTGTCTTGTGCCAGTTTTCAAAGGGAATGCTTCCAGTTTTTGCCCATTCAGTATGATATTGGCTGTGGGTTTGTCATAAATAGCTCTTATTGTTTTGAGATACGTCCCATCAATACCTAATTTTTTGAGAGTTTTTAGCATGAAGGGCTGTTGAATTTTGTCAAAGGCCTTTTCTGCATCTATTGAGATAATCATGTGGTTTTTGTCTTTGGTTCTGTTTATATGCTGGATTACGTTTATTGATTTGTGTATGTTGAGCCAGCCGTGCATCCCAGGGATGAAGCCCACTTGATCATGGTGGATAAGCTTTTTGATGTGCTGCTGGATTCGGCTTGCCAGTATTTTATTGAGGATTTTTGCATCGATGTTCATCAGGGATATTGGTCTAAAATTCTCTCTTTTTGTGTGTGTGTCTCTGCCAGGCTTTGGTATCAGGATGATGCTGGCCTCATAAAATGAGTTAGGGAGGATTCCCTCTTTTTCTATTGATTGGAATAGTTTCAAAAGGAATGGTACCAGCTCCTCCTTGTACCTCTGGTAGAATTCAGCTGTGAATCCATCTGGTCCTGGAATTTTTTTGGTTGGTAGGCTATTAATTATTGCCTCAATTTCAGAGCCTGTTTTCGATCTATTCAGGGATTCAGCTTCTTCGTGGTTTAGTCTTGGGAGGGTGTATGTGTCCAGGAATTTATCCATTTCTTCTAGATTTTCTAGTTTATTTGCGTAGAGGTGTTTATAGTATTCTCTGATGGTAGTTTGTATTTCTGTGGGATCGGTGGTGATATCCCCTTTATCATTTTTTTTTGCATCTATTTGATTCTTCTCTCTTCTTTATTAGTCTTGCTAGCGGTCTATCAATTTCATTGATCTTTTCAAAAAACCAGCTCCTGGATTCATTGATTTTTTGAAGGGTTTTTTTGTATCTCTGTCTCCTTCAGTTCTGCTCTGATCTTAGTTATTTCTTGCCTTCTGCTAGCTTTTGAATGTATTTGCTCTTGCTTCTCTAGTTCTTTTAATTGTGACGTTAGGGTGTCAATTTTAGATCTTTCCTGCTTTCTCTTGTGGGCATTTAGTGCTATAAATTTCCCTCTACACACTGCTTTAAATGTGTCCCAGAGATTCTGGTATGTTGTGTCTTTGTTCTCATTGGTTTCAAAGAACATCTTTATTTCTGCCTTCATTTCGTTATGTACCCAGTAGTCATTCAGGAGCAGGTTGTTCAGTTTCCATGTAGTTGAGTGGTTTTGAGTGAGTTTCTTAATCCTGAGTTCTAGTTTGATTGCACTGTGGTCTGATTTCTTGATACTTAATGTGTGTCCTGTTTCTCTTTGGAAGCTGTGAGAATCTAATCTCTATCCCCAATATTCTGAAAGTTTTTGATTATATGTCAGGATATGAATTTTTTTTATCCATTGAGTTACTTATTTAATGTTAATGAGTTGATCATGAGCCTTTGCATGATCTTTCTCTCATTTGCCGTTCTTTCATCCGGGAGGCTCCCTGTCTTGCAGGAGGATGTCTTCTTCAGTGGAGAAATTCATGTCATTCAGTTCTGGGAAGTTTTAAAATACTGCTTGAAAAGTTCCTTCCCTCTGTTTTTTCTAGTGTTTATTCTAGAACTTTTTATTCAGATATTGATATCTACGCCTGATTCTTTTTTCTTATTGTTTCTATTTTTCATCTTTTCTACTTTCCTTTATATTTTCTCAATTTTCTTTTCTGGTTCTTCCAATGATTTTTTTTTTTAAACTTCAAACATATGGTTAATATCCCAAAGATCTTGTTATTTTTTATTCTCTGAATATTCCTTCTTTAAAATAGCACTAAAATTTTGCATCTGTAGGGCAGTGGCTCCTGCTTGGCATCCTGATGACCCTGCATGTATCTTGATAGGCCATGCAGGTGGAGCCTGAACCTCAAACTGATCTAAGTCTTGGTAGAACACACCCTGTGGTCCTCCCAGGAGCATAGCAGACAGTTTTGTGAGGAGCCTTTGCATGATCTTTTTCTCATTTGCTGTGCTTTCATCTGGGAGGCTCCCTATGTTGCAGACGGATGCCTTCAGGCAATTTTCTTGTCTCCCTCACTTTTTCCTTTGAGACATGGAACTTTCTACTCCCTCTTGCCCCACCTCCTCCCCACCCAGGGCACAGCTGCAGGCTATAAAATTCCTTAGCGGCAGCATGGCATTAGCTCTACAGCAACAGGATGTCCCTCACTCCTGTTGTGGTGTTGTCTGGTCCCTTTTGTGTTGATGTCCCCGCACAAGGTCAGGACCTTGGAGGTTTGGCACCTTTGACTATGATTTTTCACTGTCTATGTAAATAATAAGCTGTCTGAATCTAAAAGGAGCTCATTGTTTTTTTGTTGTTGTTTTGTTTTCTGGCTAAATCTGTCAGGACATGCTTGGCCCCTTGCCCTTGGCCTTGTGCTTGATGGTTTCATGGCTATAATATCTACTTCTCTGAGGATGTTAATTTTAGTCGTTGTTTTCAAGTTTTCGTCTGCTTCTTGCCTGCTGTTTCTTCCAAGTTAATTTTTTCTTGTTTTGGTCTTTGTGATGTTTTCTCAAATTTCCTTAAATCTTTGATTACATGCTGCTTTAATTTTTATTTTATTTTATTTTTTATTGAGACAGAGTCTTACTCTGTCACCCATGCTGGAGTGCAGTGGTTGATTCATGGCTCACTGGAACCTTGACTTCCCCTGCTCAGGTGATCTGCCCACCTCATCCTCCCAAGTAGCTGGAACTACAGGCATGTGCCACCATGCTTGGCCAATTTTTGCTTGTTTGTTTGTTTTATACAGACGGAGTTTTGCCATGTTGCCCAGGCTGGTCTAGAACTCCTGGCCTCAAGCAATCCACCTACCTCAGCCTCCCCAGGTGTTGGGATTATAGGCATGAGCCACTGCACCTGGCCATGTCTGCTTCTATATGTAAGAGTAAGACACTAAAAAGCTGATTTATAAGAGTAAGACACTAAAAAGCTGATTGGAAGTTCTGTGTTTATGGATGAAGCTTCTTAATTGGAGGAATTCCCTCTTTTCTCTTGGGCTGGCTGAAGATACCCACAGATCACTATGTAGACTTTTACTTAATCCCCGTTTTCAATGGGCTAACCCTCCAATTAACTCTCCTTGGTACACCTGAGTTTAGAATTTCTTACTCTGAGTCTTCTGTGAAGATGGTGAATGGTTGCCTGTTTGTGAGGAGACCGACTTTCATGTTTTGTTCCTTGCACTCTGTCTTAGAAGAACCTAGGATCAGTACTGAGCCTTACTTTTGTTTGTGTTTAGAACCAAGTTCTTAGGTTTGAAACTGCCTTTGCAAAAACATTAACAGCGAGAAAATTATGACAGTGAAATAAGTCTGACCTAACTAACATCTTGCTTCTAACCTCCAAGCTGTCCTTTTTCATTCCTGAGCTGTAGGCTGAACTAACTTTGGGGGGAACTTAGTTTATAATTTAACTTTGAAACAAAGATGAATGATAACAGCCGTTTCCTGAAACGAACCTTGCCTGGGGACCAGACTGCCTTTGTAGGACTAACAAATTATCCACAAGATTAGAAATTATGGTTTAGGAGTCGTGCATGCAACTAGAGGCCATCAGATTCTAAACTTACCCAGTTGCTTGTAGGGATAACATCACTATTGCAAAACCTAAGATTGGTGCTGAAGATATTTTTCAGACCCTGCACTCAATAGATCAGCTGGTGCTATCCAGATTGATAAACTAGCTCATCTGGCCCAGAAACTGACTCAACCCAAAAGGACAGCTTTGACTTCCTATGATTTTGTCTCTGACCCGACCAGTCAACTCTCCCCACTTCCTGGCTCCCTACCTGCCAATTATCCTTAAAAATCCTGTCTCCAAATTTTTGGGGATATCTCCTGCTTGGTGTGGCCAGCCTCATGTCAATTAAACTCTGTGTACTGTAATGTTGTGGATTGGTTTTTGTTTGTGCAGTGGACAGAAAGAACCCATCAGGTGGTTACAGTTTCATCTCTTCACAGGCCCCTAGGTTGAAACCTTCTTCATCTGCTAAATCATTTCCATTCACTTATTTGTTTCCAGCTTCCAAAATTTTCTTGACTCACCTCTGTCATTTCTTCCGCTATCTAAATAGGATAATTCTTTTAATGTCTTGAACTTTTAGTGGACTTTCATGAGGGAGCCATGGTAAACGTGATGTTCAGTATACCATGTTTAAGCAGCTATTACTTTTTAAAAATCTATTTTTGCTTTTGTCAATCCTAATTTTTATTTTTTGCTAAATCCAAGTTTAGTGAAATTAATGTAGAATCTTAATAGATTACAAGTGGAAAGGATGTGAGAAAGAACAGACAAGAATGGCAGCAAATAAAATCAGTGATACGTGAGGCTGGCAATGACACTGTTCCTTATAGGTGGCCATGTTTCTTCTTTCTTTAGCTTCAGTAAGTTTTACTAGAATATGTCTTGGTATTGATTGTTTAGTATTGACATAATCAGATATGCAATGTGCTCTTTCATTATGTAATTTCACATTCTTTGAAAAAAATTTCAAGTACATTTCCTTGAATTATTGTTGTAGTATTTGTTCTTGGTTCGATTTTCTTTTGGATTTCCCATTGTTGGCATTTTATCTTCTTTGCCTCGCTTCGACATATGTCACTTTCTTAAATCATTTGGTTTTCTTCCTTTTGAGTTTAAAAATTTCCCCTTTTCACTTGCTTCTTTTCAGGCTTTATCTATTGTGTTTATTCACTCCTGTGTGCCTTCTAGTTTTGTGTTCATTTTTGAAATTTTTTTCTTTCTAATTCTCTGAATTCCATCATTTCATATCTAATGCTGATTTATGTTGCTATGCCTTTTATCATTTTCACAACTTTTATCTCATTTTAAAATACAAGTAATAATTTTAATATGTGTACCTTTGTCTGTAGCAATGTTATTCTGCTTGTTTTCTCTTTATTTTTAACACATTGCCTGGGATTTGACCTTAATATTTTTGTTTCTCATTTTTATGTGAAGCTTGTTTTCCTGAACTTGTAGAGGGAACTTGGCACAGGTTAGCTTTTCTACCTTTATGCTCCTTTGTCTGTTTTTGTTGTCTAATGTTCAGAAATATGGTGGCTTGCTTTCTGAGATTTATCAGCTCTGTTCCCTTCCCCCATTTTTAACTGGGCTTCATTCCATCCTGATGATTTTCACTATACGGCTCAGCTCAGATATTGTGTCCGGAATTTATTCCTTCCGGTGGGTTCTTGGTCTCTCTAACTTCAAGAATGAAGCCACGGACCCTCATGGTGAGTGTTACAGTTCTTAAAGATGGTGTGTCCAGAGTTTTTTCCTTCCAGTGGGTTCGTGGTGTCGCTGACTTCAGGAGTGAAGCCACAGACCTTCACGGTGAGTGTTACAGCTCTTAAAGGTGGCGTGTCCAGAGTTGTTTGTTCCTCCCGGTGGGTTGGTGGTCTTGCTGACTTCAGGAGTAAAGCTGCAGACCGTGGTGGTGAGTGTTACAGCTCATAAAGGTAGTGTGGACCCAAAGAGTGAGCAGCAGCAAGATTTATTGCGAAGAACAAAAAAACAAAGCTTTCATGGTGCGGAAGGGGACCCGAGTGGGTTGCCGCTGCTGGCTCAGGTGGCCAGCTTTTTTGGCCCCGTCTACATCCTGCTGATTGGTCAGTTTTACAGAGTGCTGATTGGTTCATTTTACAGAGTGCTGATTGGTCTGTTTACAAACCTTTAGCTAGATACAGAGTGCTGATTGGTGCATTTTTACAGAGTGCGGATTGGTGTGTTTACAAACTTTCAGCTAGACACAGAGCGCTGATTGGTGCATTTTTACAGAGTATGGATTGGTGCATTTACAAAGCTTTAGCTAGACACAGAGCACTGGTGCGTTTCCAAACCTTTAGCTAGACAGAAAAGTTCTCCAACAGCCCACTCGACCCAGAAAACCAGGCAGTTTCACCTCTCAATCCCCCCTCTAAACAAGACACCCCAGCTGCTGTTGGGAATTGGGCAATGACTGTTCTAGCTAATTCCTGCTGGATAGGGGCAAAGAAGGGGCCCTGCCGTTGTAGCGTCCTCCAGAGGGGAACTCTTTAGGCCAGTGAAAGGGCCAGCAGGTCAGTCCAGGGGTCCTCGGTAGAAGTTGTTAGTTGAGCTCATTTGGGGTTCCATTTGTAAGACCATCTGTAGCTTGATGGCCTCTATTCTAGAGGAAACAAATTTAACAAGGAGGTTAAAAATACAGGGTCTGAAGGCAAATAGCAAGATGGCTGCCATGGGACCTAGAAAGGGGAGAAGCCATGTTGCCCAACTCCAGAGGTTGGTATAAGAATTTGAAAGGCATTGTCTGATTTCAGAAGCCTTTTCCTGTAAATGCCGGGTGGCATCTCATACTATCCCTGACTGGTTAGTGTAAAAACAACACTCTTCCCCTAAGAAGGTGCAGAGTCCTCCTTTCTCAGCAATGAGGAGGTGTAGGCCTCTGAAGTTTTGGAGAGTCACTGCGGCCGAAGAGTCTATTTGGGATTGTAATTACTATCCTTACTGGATAGATTTTGTTATTTCTTGCAAACTGTCTGAGGAATCCTTTGAGAGTGTATGGTAGTAGGATAATGCATATTACACTGTTAACTTTTAGCAAATTTTACTTTAGTTGAAAACCTTGTAAGTTGGGGATTTTAATTTTTCTTTGCTATTAATAAAACCTCGTTCAGTCCTATTAACTTAGAATTGGTATAGATGGCTCCTTCCTGATTCTGTAAGTACTTTAAGATTTGGCTGAATGCAAACAGTTTGAGCAGACAGATTATTAGGCAATTTTCCTAACTGCTTATCACTTACTGAATACCCATTGTGTCTTTTTCCCTTAATCGCCTGGAGGAACCATCTATCTTCCTGTCCTGAAGGGAGTTCCTCATAGATCTGGTTGGACCTTTGCGTGGTAATTAATTAAGATTTAGATCCTGTGTTAGGAAACCTGCTGGGTTAAGGATTTTTGATAAGAAGACTATGGGTTGTCAGTGGCCTCAGTGCTTTCAGGCTACGCCCTTGTTTACACTGACAACAAGGTGGTATTGGAGTGTTATACAGTTACAGAGAAGACCTTTAATTATCAATTATAGGTTTTAAATTTACCCTGGCTTTTAAAGGAATAGGGTACACTGTTTTTTCTTTACTACTTCTATATCTCTCATTCTCTCACTTTGACTTCTTCTTGGTCTGTATCTTTCTTTCTCTCTGACTCCCTCTTTGTCTCTTCCTCTCTCTGTCTCTCTCTTTGACTCCTTCTTTGTCTCTCTCTCTTCCTATCTCTCTTTGACTTTCTGTCTCTCTCTCTCTCTGACTCCTTCTTTGTCTCTTCCTCTCTCTCTCCTGACTTTGTCTCTTTCTCTCTTTCCTTTCTGCTGGTCTTTCCCTGCCTCTGCCAGCCACTTATGCAGCTGTTCTCCACTCTCCTTCCCCTTTTTGATGGCTTCGGCAGTGCAAGACTGCCACCTCCTTGGGTTTTTGCACTGCATGCAATAACTCCATGATTTCCTTGTGGTATTTAATGGGGGTTCCCATTAAATACCGTAAAGAAAGGGTTACGAACTCCCTTTCTTTCCATATTGCAGCATGGGCATGTAGGATTAGATAAGCATACTTGCTATCTGTATGCACATTTATTCTTCTTCCCTTTCTCAGTTCTAAGGCTCGGGTAAGTGCCACTATTTCTGCTAACTGGGTGCTGGTTCCTGGGGGAAGAGGCTTACTTTCAAGTATGGTTACATCACTAACTATGGAATAACCTGTCCTTTGCATCCCACTCTCCACAAACAAACCTCCATTGGCATATAGGTTAAGGTCAGGATTAGCCAAGGGGACTTCCAAGAGATCATCTCAGGCGGCATAAGTCTGGACTACAACCTGTTGGCAGCCATGCTTGACCAGCTCCCCATCCTCTGGGAGAAAAGTAGCAGGGTTGAGGGCAGCACACTTACGCACTTGAAGCACCAGTCCCTCAAGGAGTAGTGCCTGGTATCTAAGCAGGTGGTTGTCTGACAGCCATAAACTTCCTTTGGCACTTAGTATGCCATTTACATCATGAGTAGTCCAGACAGTGAGATCCTTTCCTTGTATTATTTTGATTGCCTCTGACACTAAGACAGCCACCGCCACAACTACCCATAAACAGTGAGGCCAGCCTTTTGCTACTATATCAATTTCGTTACTTAGGTATGCCACTGGTTGTGGGGTTGTCCCACGAGTCTCAGTAAGGACTCCAAGAGCTATCCCTGCTCTCTCTGTGATGTATAAAGGGAATTTTTGTCCTGTGGGAAAGCTTAAAGCTGGAGCTTGTACTAGGGCCTGCTTTAAGTTTTCGAAGGCTGTTTCTGCCTCTGGTTCCCATTCTACTAGATGAGTATTTGCCCTCTGGGTCTCCTTGATTAGAGTAGAGAGGGGCCTGGCTATCTCACTGCATCCAGGGATCCATAGTCATAGGCAAAAGCCGGTGATTCCAAGGAACCTCCACAACTGTTTTAATGTCTTAGGGCAAGGATAAGCCAGTATAGGCTGTATTGGTTCCTTGCTGAGGGCCCTGGTCCCTCTGGCTAAGATTAGGCCTAAATATTTGACCAGCTGTAGGCAAAGCTGGGCCTTCGACCTAGACGCCTTGTACCCTTGATTAGCTAGAAAGTTGAAGAGATCTAGAGTAGCCTGCTGGCATAAGGCTTCCGAACTGGTAGCCAAAAGTAAATTATCCATATACTGAAGGGCCAGAGTACTTGGACTTGAGAAGTGGCCTAGATATTGGGCCAGTGCCTGACCAAACAGGTGAGGGCTATCCCAATACCCTTGGGGCAAGACCGTCCATGTAAGTTGGGAGGTGTGGTCTGTGGGATCCTCAAAGGCAAAGAGAAACTGGGAGTCAGAGTGCAGGGGAATACAGAAGAAGGCCTCCTTGAGGTCCAGAATAGTGAACCTTTCTGCTTCCTCTGGTATTTGAGAGAGCAGGGTATAGGGGTTAGGTACAACTGGATATAGAGGAATTACTGCCTCATTGAGGAGTCTAAGATCTTGCACTAGTCTCCACTGACCATTTGGTTTTTGTACTCCTAGAATTGGGGTATTGCAGGGACTGCTGCATTTCCTTACTAAGCCTTGAGCTTTTACATGTTTAACAATATCCTGTAATCCTTTATGAGCTTCAGGCCTTAAGGGATATTGCCTTTGATAAAAGTGGTGAGATCTTTTAGCCTGATTTGGACTGGGTGGGCAATTTTTGGCTTTCCAAATTGTCCTTCCAATGCCCAGACTTCAGGGTTTATTCCCTCCTCAAGTAGGGGACAACAAATGGGTAACTTGTTCCCCATATTCATGTAGATAATAGCTCCAGCTTTGGCTAATATATCCTTCCCTAATAAGGGTGTGGGACTTTCAGGCATAAGGAGAAAGGCATGTGAAAAGAGCAAAGTCTCCCAATTACAACTGAGGAGGTGGGAGAAATACCTGGTTACAGGCTGTCCAGGATTCCTCAGATGGTAATGGACCTTGAGGACAGTCATCCAGGACAGGAGATTAACACTGAGAAGGCCACACCAGTGTCCAGGAGGAAGTCAATTTCCTGGCCCTCAATGATTAAAGATACCCAGGGCTCAGTGAGGGTGATGACATGAGCTGGTGCTTGCCCCGGGTGCCCTCAATCCTGCTGTTGGATCATCTGGTTGGGGGCTTCTGGCCCAGAGAACCTTTGCCCTCTGGGGCAGTGTGCCTTCCATTGATTGCCTCAGCACAGGGGACATGGACAAGGGGGCGGCTGGTTTCTCGTTGGACCATCTTTTTTAAAGTGTCCTTGTAAACCACACTGATAACAAGCCCTACCAGGTGATTGGCCTGCTCCATTTTCTGTCCTCTCTGAACCACCAACGTTTGTTTGTCTGAGGGCCATGACTAAGGCTGCGGCCTTTCTCTGATCTCGCTTTTCCTTTGGGCCTGTTCCTCTTGGTCCTTATTATATATAGAACACCAAGTTTGCCAGGTTTAATAATGCCTCCAGATTTTGTTCAGGGCCCAGGGCTCGCTTTTGGAGCTTTCTCCTGATATCTGCGGCTGATTTGGTAATAAACTTATCTTTTAGGATCAATTGACCCTCGAGGGAGTTGGGTCACAGGGGAGTATATTTCCTTAAGGCCTCCCGTAGCAGCTCGAGAAAGGCAGAAGGATTTTCTATATCACAACTAGCTCTTTCTCCTTAGTGTGGAATTCTGTTCTAGAAGAGAGTCCTGGCTGGTCAGTTTCTGGAGTTCTTAGGGTCTACACTGTTCCAGCTCCGTTCAGACCTTATTATTCCTTGCATTCTTATTAAAGACAAAACCTATCCTAACTGGCTTTCCTTTGCTTTCTTCCACAGAAATGCTGATATTATGAAGGTTTTATGACTTGTTAGTGGCCTGCTCTAATAATAAATAATAATTTATATTATGGAGTTCATGAGAATATTATAGGAATATGGTCTTAACTTATGATGGTTCAACTTAGAATTTTTTGATTTTGTATTGGTGCAAAAGCAACACATTCAGTAGAAACTGTACTTTGAATACCCATACAACTATTCTAGTTTTTACTTTCAGTACAGAATTTAGTAAATTACATGAGATATTCAACACTTTTATTATAAAATAGGCTTTGTGTTAGATTATTATGCCCAACTGCAGGCTAACGTAAGTGTTCTGAGCATGTTTAAGGTAGGCAGGGCTAAGCTATGATGTTTGGTAGGTTAGATGTATTAAATGCATTTTTGGCTGGGCGCAGTGGCTCACACCTGTAATCCTAGCACTTTGGGAGGCCAAGGCGGGCAGATCATCTGAGGTTAGGAGTTCTCGACTAGCCTGGCCAACATGGTGAAACCCCGTCTCTACTAAAACATATACAAAAATTAGCTGGTCATGGTGATGGGCACCTGTAATCCCAGCTACTCAGGAGGCTGACGCAGGAGAATCGCTTGAACCCGGGAGGCAGAGGTTGCAGTGAGCCAAGATCACACCACTGCACTCCAGCCTGGGCAACAAGAGTGAAACTCTGTCTCAAAAAAAAAAAAAAAAAGTATTAAATGCATTTTTGACTTATGCTATTTCAACTTATAATGGGTTTATTAGGACATACTTATAATATGTCCTTATAATAACATCTATACTTAGCTTGAAATGTTTTGGTTTTTCTTTCTATTGCTCTGCCTGTTTTATGTGGGGATTTAAAGATTCAAAAACTCTACTTTTGCTTCCCAAGATACAACTATGTTTTCATTTTAAAATATGTATTCAATTTTCTTTGTATACAAATTATAATCCAGTATTTTATATAATGGAGAACTAATTTATGTAAAATATATTACTGAATATTTACAAAGTCAAAATTATTTTGTTAATTTTGATGTTATTCAAGTTTTTTTTTTTTAATTTTAAAATCAAAGCTTGTTTGTTATTTGGCAGAAGCAATTGTTAGCCTGAAGGTAAAACAACTTAGCACTGCTTCTTAATAGCAAAGGAATTTAGTTGTATTAGGTATATTGTTATAACAGATAGTTATTGTCAGTTGAAAAACCTGTTTTATCATAAAATTGAGTCATTTATATAAAAATAAAATGGTACAACTATAGATTTAAAAAGATCAAAAATTTAATATTGTTTTAATTTTTTAAAGGAGAAGAATAGAATTTAATGTGTTACTTTTGAAAGATAACTTGCTTCCTTTGAACAATTCATATTTGTTCATTACTCTTCTATTTTAGCATTATCCTTTCTGCTTGGGACTTTTTTTTTTCAAATTCCAGGAAATAACTAGAAGTTTTGGTAACTGATTTGTTTTCCCCTCTAAATACATTTGACATAGGATTTTTGTTTTTTAAGAAATAGGGTCTCACTCTGTTGCCTAGGCTGCAGCGCTCCCTGTGATATGGACAGGAAGCAGGGAAATACTGGGTAGAAGAGGGTGGTCCCAGTGAGGGCCACACCCTTAAGCCTGTGGCCCATAGTGAGAACATGCATTCCTGTTTTCCAGCTTGAATGTTGCTTTTTGGCCTGCCCCACACCCCATCCCGTGCCCATAAAAACCCTAGGCTCCACTGGCAGAGGGACAGGATGGCAGAGTGGAGAGGCAGAGGAAGAGAGAAGAGAAGAAGCAGCCAGACGTCAGAGAGAAGCAGCTTGACTTCAGTGGGACAGCTTGACAGTGGAACTTCAAAAGAGTTTGGCCAGGGAGAGCTGAACTCTAGGGGAAGACTACATTCCCACTCCATCCCTGTTCCAGCTCCCCACCTCACTGAGAGCCACTTCCACTGCTCACTAAAATCCTCCACATTCACCAACCTTCAGTTCATTTGTGTAACCTGATTCTTCCTGGATGCCAGACGAGAACTCGGGTACAAGAGGGTGGGTGCAAAAGGCTGTCACCCTGACCCTTCACTGAGCTGTTTAACACTTAAGCTGCCCATGGATGGCAAAACTAAAACAGCACACTCTTTTAGTAATACATACCCTCTGGAGGTCCAGGGTCATCACAGGTACCCCCCTAGACACTGCCATGGGGCCATACACAGTTCTACTGCTGCCAGTGTCCAGAAGCACTTGTACTGGCCCCCGCATCCACTCAGCTGTGTGCTTCCCCTCCTGTGAGGGGTTGAGAGCTGTGGGATGAGTAAACTAGTCAACCCCAAAGGGGTTAAGGGAGCTATCCCATTTCAACTGCAGCCTCGAACTTCTTGGCTTAAGGGATCCTTCCACCTCAGCCTCCCAAATAGCTAGGACTGCAGGCAGGCACCACCGCACCCAGCTGATTTTTATTTTTTTATAGAGATGGGGTCTTCCTATGTTGCCCAGGCTGAACTCTTGGCCTCAAGCAATCCTCTTACCTTGGCCTCCCAAAGTGCTAGGATTACAGGCTTGAGCCATCATGCCTGGTCTGACTTAGGATTTTTAATAAGATTCTGTCGTTAGTGTGATATTTAAAAATCACCAAATTGGCCAGGCACAGTGGCTCAAGCCCGTAATCCCAGCACTTTGGGAAGCCGAGACAGGTGGATTACGAGGTCAGGAGATTGAGACCATCCCAGCTAACACGGTGAAACCCCATCTCTACTAAAAATACAAAAAATTAGCCGAGCGTGGTGGCGGGCACCTGTAGTGCCAGCTACTTGCTAGGTTGAGGCAGGAGAATGGCGTGAATCCGGGAGGTGGAGCTTGCAGTGAGCCGAGAAAAAGTGCTAATTAAGCTACCTTATTTATAGCCAAATTTAAATGTTAAAATTCTGCAATTTGGGGGGTCAGGTTTCATGTTTTATAGTTCTTGCTATTCGCATTAAAATATGTAACATAATACTTATACATTCTAAAGCCTGTAAAATGGTTTTTGCTGTGCACTAGTTAATCAAACTGCTGCTATAGTCACAGAAAGAACCAAAGACTATAACTGTAAATACCACATGGTTGTGAAAATATGGAGGACAACCAATAACTAATTATCTTTGGGGTTTTTTTAAGTACTTTTTTTTTGTTTTTTTTTGGTTTCTTTTTTTGAGATGGAGTTTCACTCTTGTTGCCCAGGTTACAGTGTAATGGCACGATCTCGGCTCACTGCAACCTCTGCCTCCTGGGTTCAAGCGATTCTCCTGCCTCAGCCTCCCAAGTAGCTGGGATTACGGGCATGAGCCACCACTGCTGGCTAATTTTTTATATTTTTAGTGGAAATGGGGCTTCTCCATGTTGGTCAGACTGGTCTTGATCTCCTGAGCTCAGGTGATCCACCTGCCTCAGCCTCCCAAAGTGTTGGGATTACAGGTGTGAGCCACCATGCCCGGCCAAGTACATGTTTATATAATCAACTATTCTCTTTAAATATACCTTACGATGTCATCTTTTCCCATCTAGTCTGTAGTTGGAAAATCTTTATCAGAATTAAAAAATCTCTTTTGTCAGGATGTGAATTTCAACCAATTTGGCAAAAATCAGTCTTATATAACTTATGGCTTTCCAAGGTGAGTAAATGAAATCAATATCCCCAGTTTTAGAACATATTTACATCAACATATAAGAACTGGTTTTCATATTTCTGCCTGTAAATTAATGTCAGTTGAATTTTCAAAAGCTTTTAGTGAAGGATAGGCATTTCATTGAAGGTTATTTTTGAATCCTCAAAATTAACTTTTATTAAATGCATTGATGTGGAATTTAGGAACTCTTAAATAGTAGCTCCTCCTGAGAGTATTTAAATTTGTGAGGCATCAAGGAGTGTGGTGCATGCCTGCAGTCCCAGCTACATGGGAGGCTGAAGTGGGAGGATCACCTGAGCCTGGGAGGTTGAGGCTGCAGTGAGCCATGATGGTGCCACTGCACCCCAGCCTGGGTGACAGAGTGAGACCCTATCTAAAAAGAAAAAAAAGTGACAGTCTCAATATTCTAGAGTTGTATGTTAACTATGGTTGCTCATTCTTCAAGCTCAGAGGATGTTGAAGGTGTGGGAGAGAGTGCTGGGAGATGTGCACAGGAAGTACATGCAACAGGGAGAAATGACGTCTGGCAATGAAAGAAGTGACAGAGCTATAGTTACATGGTTCTTGAAGCCTATTTAGTGCAAGGGCAAATAACACACTCAGGAGTTTTTGCTTGCTCTAAATATCACAGTACTATATGATAATTGATGTTTCTAATGGTGAGTCAGTCTGCAAGAAATGGGGTTCATGTGCAGTTGTGTGCAAATAAGCTTTGCAAAAAACAGATATTTTGGTGTAGGAAGACTATATGGGCAGCTTCTGTTCTTGACTTACTGGTTAAATGAGGCATTATCTTTAGGCAACTATTTGAAAACACACTGTTAAATCCACTTAACATTTACTTTGAGTCCTGGTTGTAGTCAAACTCTAAATTTGCTGGAAATGCTAGAAATGGTGTAATTTCTGTTCACTGAAACAATAGAATAAAGGAAATGGACTTGTGCACTCTGTGGTAGATTGCCACTTAATGTCATTTGAAGCATAAGATATGTTGATTACTGAAAGCTAAAATTAGCCCTACAACTAGTAGCCTGTGTTTGACACTTTAAGGTATACAATTGATGAAGAACATAATTAGGGATAACAGGCTTTTATGCTTGGCAGAGGTAGGCGTCACATTTTGTTAACATACATTGCTTAATATTACTCTCTTGACAGATTCTCCAAATACAATTTTTTTTCCCATGGCAATATGAGCCACTATGTCTGTGAGTCAATATGAACAAGATTTTTTTTTATGGTTGATTGCCACTGAATGACGAAAACCTTGTGGTATTATCAAAGTGAAATATCATATACTTTGGGTGTAACAAGTATGCATTTTGTAACATGTCAAAGAGTTCAATTACACTATAGTTAAGAAATTGAGGCCGGGCGAGGTGGCTCATGCCTGTAATCCCAGCACTTTGGGAGGCCGAGGCAGGCTGATCACGAGGTCAGGAGATCAAGACCATCCTGGCTAAAACGGTGAAACCCCATCTCTACTAAAAAATACAAAAAATTAGCCAGGTGTGGTGGCGGGCGCCTGTAGTCCCAGCTACTTGGGAGGCTAAGGCAGGAGAATGGCGTGAACCCAGGAGGCAGAGCTTGCAGTGAGCCGAGATCGGGCCACTGCACTCCAGCCTGGGCGACAAAGCGAGACTCCGTCTCAAAAAAAAAAAAAAAAAGAAATTGAACTTTTTATTAGCTGTGAGTTTGCTGTCTCAGTCTTCCTCACAATTCTGTGCAGAATTGCAATGAAAACTTTCTCTGAATGCCTTGTTTAAAATTTTTGTGTTTGTGTATTATCTTGAGAGGTCCAAAATTATATTTTCACAATGATCCCTGTAAACATTTAAACTTAACTAGTAAATGCAATGAATAATCTTTGTTGCAGAGTATTCAATAAACAAACAATACTTCAGTAAAATAATAGAAACAATAAACTTAAAATTGTTTTAATGTTTTAAAATTGTGTCTCTTTTTAAAAGATGGGGTGGGAGAGAAGAGTGATCTTTAGATTTTTATAAAATTGAACTAACAGCATGTGCTGACAAGTAATAAATAACAGGGTCAGGCGCAGTATCTCATGTTTGTAATCTCAACACTTTGGGAGGCCGAGGCGGGCAGATCATCTGAGGTCAGGAATTCGAGAGCAGCCTGGCCAACATAGCGAAACTCCATCTCTACAAAAAATACAAAAACTAGCTGGGCATGATGGGACGTGCTGGTAATCCCAGCTACTCGGGAGGCTGAGGCAGGAGAATTGCTTGAACCCAGGAGGCAGAGGTCGCAGTGAGCCAAGATCACGCCACTGCACTCCAGCCTGGGCAACAGAGCAAGACTCCATCTGAAAAAAAAAAAAAAAAAAAAAAAGAGTAAACAGAGATTCAAAGTGTCTTAATAAATTGGTTTCCATTCATCTTTGGTTTTTCATTGCCATCAGGCTAAGTGACAGCTTCTCTTTTCAGCCTACAGGAAAAATATTTGGTAGTGTAACAATCCTGTTTCTATTCCTGCAGTAGGAGCTCTGTTACCTTCTGTAGGAGCTGCATTTTAAAGTATTTAAATACAATAATTAAGTCTACATTTGGTTGCTCATTTACCTAAAACTTTGTGAAGTTATAAGTGCTCAGTGTTTGTGGTGCTTTACAGTATTTCTGGTAGAATTGTTTCCTTCCTAATTTTTCTTTGACCCATGGGTTATTTCTTTCTTTTTTTCTTTTTTTTTTTGAGACGGAGTCTTGCTCTGTCGCCCAGGCTGTAGTGCAGTGGCACGATCTCCGCTCACTGCAAGCTCCGCCTCCTGGGTTCACGTCGTTCTCCTGCCTCAGCCTCCCAAATAGCTGGGACTACAGGTGCCTGCCAGCACGCCCAGCTAATTTTTTGTATTTTTAGTACAGACGGGGTTTTACCATGTTAGCCAGGATGGTCTCGATCTCCTGACCTCGTGATCCGCCCACCTCAGCCTCCCAAAGTTCTGGGATTATAGGCGTGAGCCACCATGCCTGGCCAGAAGTATGTTTTAGTTGCCTAATATTTGGAGATTTTTCTAAGGATCTTCTGTTATACTGATTTTTTATTTCATTCCATTGTAGTCAGGGAATACTTTGTTTGACTTGAATCTTTTAAAATTTATTGAGATTTGTTATTATTGCCTAAAATATGGTCTATGTTGGTAAGCGTTCCATGAACACTTAAAAAAAAAAAGCAGATGTATTCTGGGCCGGATGCGGCGGCTCACGCCTGTAATCTCAGCACTTTGGGAGGGCTAGGCAGGCGGATCATGAGGTCAGGAGTTCGAGACCATCCTGGCTAACATGGTGACACCCTGTCTCTACTAAAAATACAAAAAATTAGCTGAGCGTGGTGGTGGGTGCCTGTAGTCCCAGCTACTCGGGAGGCTGAGGCAGGAGAATGGCGTGAATCTGGAAGGCAGAGCTTGCAGTGAGCCGATATTGCGCCACTGCACTCCAGCCTGGGCGAGAGAGCGAGACTCCGTCTCAAAAAAAAAAAAAAAAAAAAAAAAGACATATTCTGGTATTGTCAGGTGGAGCGTTATGTAAACATCAGTTAAGTCAACTTGGTTGACAGTGTTGTTCAAACCTTCATATAATCTTATTTTCTGTTTATGTCTTCTGTACTTATTGAAATAAAGCATACTTTCTGTTGATGCATAACAAATTACCTCAAATTGGGCTTCAAAGAGCACATATTTATTATCTCTGCTCCTATGAATCAGGAATTGGGATGGTTTAACTGAGTCCTCTGCTCAGAGTCTAGAAGATGGCAATCAGGGTGTCACCTGAGTTCGCTCTTGTTGCCAAGGCTAGAGTGCAATGGCGTGATCTTGGCTCACTGCAGCCTCTGCCTCCCGGATTCAAGTGATTCTTCTGCCTCAGCCTCCCAAGTAGCTGAGATTACAGTCTCCCACCACCACACCTGGCTAATTTTTTGTATTTTAGTAGACACGGCGTTTGGTCACGTTGGCCAGGCTGGTATGGAACTCCTGGCCTCAAGTGATCCACCCACCTCGGCCTCCCAAAGTACTGGGATTACAGGCGTGAGCCACAGTGTCTGGCCTTATTTTTTATCTTATTTATTTATGTATTTATTTTTGAGATGATCTCACCCTGTTGCCCAGGCTGTATAGTGGTATGATCTTGGCTCACTACAACCTCCACATCCTGGGTGCAAGCAATTATCCCACCTCCCAAGTAGATGGAACTGCAGGTGTGTACCACCATGCTTGGCCAATTTTTCTATTTTTGTAGAGACGGGATTTTGCCATGTTACCCAGGCTGGTCTCTAATGCCTGAGCTCAAGCTGTTCACCCACCTCAGTCTTTAAAAGTGCTGATATAGGCATGAGCCACTGTGCCCAGCCAACTACTGCTTTCTTTTGATTAATGTTAGTATCTTTTGATTAGTTTTCTGCTTTCTGTTGATTAGTGTTAGTATGGTATATATTTTCTAACCTTTATTTTAACTCTGTTTGTGTCTTATATAGATGATCCCCAACCATGGTTCAACTTATGAATTTTTGACTTTGCTATGATGTTAAACTGTTGCAATTTTGACATATTATACAGTATTAAATAAATTACATGAAATATTCAACACTTTATTATAAAATAAGCTTTGTGTTAGATGATTTTCCCAACTATAGGCTAATGTAACTGTTCTGGCCGTGCTTAAGGTAGTCTAGGCTAAAGTATGATGTTTGGTAGGTTAGGTGTATTGAATGCATTTTTTACATATAATATCCTCAACTTACAATGCGTTTATCAGGGCATAGCCCCATGGTAAATTGAGGAGTATCTGTATTTAAATTTCTCATTATACATTGTAATTGTTTCATTTTAAGAAGTTTGATATGCATTTTTTTAATTTGAGATGAAATCTTGCCCTTGTTCCCCAGGCTGGAGTGCAATGGTGTGATCTCGGCTCACTGCAACCTCCGCCTCCTGGATTCAAGTGATTCTCCTGCCTCAGCCTCCTGAGTAGCTGGGATTACAGGCACCTGCCACCATGCCCGGCTAATTTTTGTATTTTTAGTAGAGATGGGGTTTCACCGTGTTGGCCAAGCTGGTCTTGAACTCCTGACCTCAGGTGATCTTCCTGCCTCAGCCTCCCAAAGTGCTGGGATTACAGGCATGAGCCACCACGCCCGGCCTGATATGCATTTTTATATCTTTCATGCTTTAACTTTTTCAGCATATAGAAAACAGTTATAATAACTGTTTTTTTAAAGTCTTTGTCTCCTAATTCTAGGAACTCTGTTAGTTCTGGGTTATTTTCAATTAATTAGTTTTTCTCCATGATAGGTCATATATTGCCGTTTCTTTACAGATCTGGCAATTTTTATTGAATGTCACACATTGTGGATTTTAGTTTGTTGGGTGCTGGATATTTTTATTCCTATAAATAGTCTTAAGCTTTTTTACTGAGATACAGTTAAGTTGCTTGTAAATAGTTTGATTCTTTCCATTCTTGTGTTTAAGATTTATTAAGCAGGACTGCTATGTGCTCATCTAGGGTGAATTATCCCCCACTACTGATAAAATACCCTTCTTTGTCCTTAACTCAGTGCCCTTTGTAGGACTCAAAAGGCATTCCACTGTCTTCTGGGCTTCATAGTCTCTGATAACAAGTCCATGGTATTTGAATTGTTGTTCCTTTGTATGTAATGTGTCATTTTGTTTTAAGTAGTTTCACCTTGATGTGCCTTATCATGGTTTCTTTGTATTTAATCTTTCTTCATGTGTGTATACACAGTATGTATATTCATTCTTTTTCTTCAGGACCCCAGTTACTTATATACTAGGCCTTTTGATATTGTCACACAGATCCCTGAAGCTTTTTTTTTTAAGATCATTTTCCTGTCATGTTCAGATTGGATTATTTCCATTGCTCTATCTTCAAGTATGCTAATTCATTTCTGTTTTGTCTCAATTCTGCTATTAAGCCCATGTAGCAATTTAAAAATTTTTTGATATTATTGTGTTTTTTCAAATAGTATCTCCATTTGGTGTTTTTTCAAAAAACATCTCCATTGGTGTTTTACATATAAAATTTATATTTAAATATTCTATGTTATATATAATTTATATACATATAATTATATATTATATATAATTTACATACATATATGTATATTATATATAATATATAAATTATATATAATATATATTAGGAGACAGGATCTTGCTCTGTCACCCAAGCTGTAGTACAGTGGTGTGATCACGGCTCACTGCAGCCCCAAACTTCTGGGTCCGAGCAATTCTCTTGCCTCAGCCTCCTCAGTAGCTAGGACTACAAGTGCATGCTACTGTGCCCAGCTAATTTTTAAATTTTTTTTGTAGATATGTGGCCTCACTATGTTGCCCAGGCTGGTCTTGAACTCCTAAGCTCAAGCAGTTTTCCTGCCTTGGTCTTCTGAAGTGTTAGGATTATAGGCATGAGCCACTGTGCCTAGCCTAAAATATATTTTCTTTGTTTATGTTAAGATACTTATCTCTTCATTCATCTGGACATTATTTATTTTTACTTTATTGAATGTAGTCATAATAAATACTTTAACATCTTTGTCTGGTAATTCCAATATCTGGGTTATCTCAGTTTGCCCTTCATAGATTTTCTTCTCCCTTTTGAATAAATCAAATTTCACATTTTCTTGGGTTTACATCTTTTGGGCACTTTTGGATTCTTTTGAATAGATAGTGTGATTATTATGTTGTGGAGACCCTGAATTCTATTATATTCCTTTATGTAATTGAATATGATTTATTTTCTTATATTCCTCTGAAGAGTGTTGGCGTTTTGCTTCAACAGGCAGCTAGCTCGATTGGACTCAAATTTGAAACTGTAACTGATTGCAGCTCAAATCTCAGTTTAGTTCCTCCAGCCTTAAAAACAAGTTGCTTTGATTCTGCCCTACATATTTCATGCATGGTTTAGGACAGTCAAAGACTTGGGAAGAGTTTACACATAGAGTATGTTAGCCCTTTCCCTACTTCTCTTCTTTCTAGAATTACTCCTCTTAGTTTACGGAGTCTATGGCTTCCCCTACCTCTGTCCTCATCTTCATTAGGCAGAAAGTTGTCACGTATTCTATGGGAACTCAGCCACCCTTAACCACATTATGCTCATAGACTATTCTCAAGCCAAAGCCACAAATGGTAAGGAACTCACACTCTGTTAATTCCCTTGTGTAAATTTTTACTCTACTCCAAAGTCTGCTTACTCTCCAGAACCTTTGGATACTTGTTTCTTATATTTTAGCCAGAGTTTGTATATTTTTTATATTCATGAGAGGATCAGTCTGTTAGAAGATTACTCCACTATAACAGAGGTAGAACTCTTTTTATTTTTATTTTTTTATTTTTTTTGGAGACAGAGTCTCGCTCTGTTGCCCAGGGGCACAATCTCGGCTCACTGTAACTTCTGCCTCCTGGGTTCAAGCGATTCTCTGCCTCAGCCTCCCAAGTAGCTGGGATTACAGGCGTGCACCACCACGCCTGGCTAATTTTTGTATTTTTAGTAGAGACGGGGTTTCACCATGTTGGCCAGGCTGGTATCAAACTCTTGGCCTCAAGTGATCGACCTGCCTCACCCTCCCAAAGTGCTGGAATTACAGGCGTGAGCAACTGCATCCAGCGTAGAGGTAGAGCTCTTTATGTCTGTGTGTACCCAACGTTTAGTTTCTACTTAAGTGAGAACATGCAATATTTGGTTTTCTGTTTCTGTGATAATTTGCTTAGGAAAATAGCCTTGAATTTCATCCACGTTGTTGCAAAGAACATGATTTACTCTTTTTTATGGCTGTGTAGTATTCCATGGTGTATATGTACCACATTTTCTTTATCCAATCCACCATTCATGGTCAACTAAATTGACACCCTGTCTTTGCTATTGTGAATAGTGCTGTAATGAACATACAAGGGCATGTGTCTTTTTGGTAGAACAGTTTATTTTCTTTGGGTATATACCTAGTAATGAGATTTCTGGGTTCTAATTTTAGTTCTTTGAGATGGCAGTTCTAATTTTAGTTCTTTGAGACACCTCCAAACTGCTTTTCACAGTGGCTGAACTAATTTACATTCCCATCAACAGTGTATAAGTGTTCCCTTTTCTCCACAGCCTTGTCAACATTGTTATTTTTTGACTTTTTAGTAATAGCCATACTGACTGGTGTGACATGGTATCTGATTTTGGTTTTTATTTGCATTTCTCTGATGACTAGTGATGTTGAGCATTTTTTTATGTTTGTTTGGACACTTGCATGTCTTTGAGAAGTGTCTGTTCATGTCCTTTGCCCATTTCTTAATGTGGTTGTTTGTTTCTTGATGGTTTAAGTTCCTTATAGATTCTGGGTATTAGACCTTTGTCAGATGCATCATTTGTGAATATTTTCATTCATTTTGTATGTTGTCTTTTTACTCTGTTGATAGTTTCTTTTGCTGTGCAGGAGCTCTTTAGTTTAATTAGGTCACACTTGTCCATTTTTGTTTTTGTTGCAATTTCTTTTGAGGACTTAGGCATAAATTCTTTGTTAAAGCTGATGTCTGGAGGAATATTTCCTAGAGTTTTTCTAGATTTTATAGTTTGAGGTCTTATATTTAAGTCTTTAATTCATCTTGAGTTAGTTTTTGTGTATGGTTATAGGTAGGGGTCAAGTTTCATTCTTCCGCATATGGTTAGCCAGTTTTCTCAACACCATTTATTGAATAGGGTGTTCTTTCCCCATTGCTTATTTTTATTGACTTTGTTAAAGATCAGTTGGTTGTAGATATGCTGCTTTATTTCTGGGTTCTCTATTCTGTTCCATTGGTCTATTTATCTATTTTTGTACCAGTACCATGCTGTTTTGATTACTGTAGCCTTCTAGTATAGTTTGAAGTCTTATAATGTGATGCCTCCAGCATATTCTTTAATTTAAAAAAACTAACACATATGCAGAAAAGTGTATAAAACTATAAATAGCTTAAAGAATTAATGAAAATTGAACAGATATATAACTACTATCTCAATTAAGAAATAGAATATCATTATTGGCCTTCCAGGAACTATGGGAGTTTTCTGGTTTTTGTTTCTTTCTTTGTTTGGTTTGTTTGTTTGGTTTGTTTTTCGAGAATCGGAACACTTTGATTATATTTATAGACATGAAGAAGATAACTGATGACTCAAATTCCTGAAAGAGGGAAGAAATAGTAAGGTTTTTAACCTTATTAGTCATTAGAGCAGCTCTATAAAATCACAATAAAGTGTGATTGAACTGCCATCAGAATTGCTAAAATTTAAACCATGAGCAACTCATGCTCTCATACACTGCTGGTAGGAGTATAATGACTACAACTATTCTGGAAAACTGTTTAGGAGTAACTTCTAAAGCTGAACAAACATATACCCTGTGGCTTAACATTTTCACTCCTCGGTATGTACCTGTTAAAAATATGCTTATGTTACCCAAGAAGAGATATATAAAAATGTTCATAGTCAAAGTAGTTTTAATGCCAAAATTTAGAAACAACCCAAATGTCCATTGGTAGCAGAATGAATAATTAATTTGTGCTCTATTCATATAATGGAATGTTATATATCAGTGAGTATGAACAAACTACTGTTACATGCAATATGAAAGAATCTCACAAATGTAATGTTTAATGAAAAAAGCTAGACATGATTGGGGAGTGAGGAGGACTTCTGGGTGCTAATAATGTTCTATTTCATTGTAGATGATGGTTACACTGGGACATTCTTTTGCAAAAATCCATTGAATATTATAATTTATTGGCTTATCTGTATTAAACCTTAATAAAAACTCAACTTATTCCTTAAAAAAAGTCCTCCTACTGTGTTTTTGTCTTACTCTTTTAGCAACAATAAGCTACATTCTCTGCATATCAAA
Organism: Pongo abelii; assembly: GCF_028885655.2. Classification (NCBI taxonomy): domain Eukaryota; kingdom Metazoa; phylum Chordata; class Mammalia; order Primates; family Hominidae; genus Pongo; species Pongo abelii. Next base: position 31,220,363 of record NC_071998.2, read on the forward strand.
ACACGTTTATTTTTCCTATATCTCTACATTTAGTGAGATATCAGATTTCTTTTTATTGTTTTTTTTTGAGACAGGGTGAGATATCAGATTTCTTATGATTGGAATCTTTAAATGTTAAACTTAGTTCCCATGGACATATTCTGTACATTCTATAACTGTCCCAGAGACAATATATATCTCTGCTGAATTCAGTTTCCACATTGGAGTTATTTTAAGATATTATTTGGGTGTTGCTAAACAGTCCAGAATCTTTTATATACAGATAGTTTAAAGACTTTACAGAAAGAGGTTGTGAATTATTATGACACTATAATTCTTAAAGGAATAATGCTTTTTAAAGCCAGCAGGGAATTTAGAAGTAGAATTGCTGTACAAGATTTAGAGGGTCATTTGAACCTCATTATAGAAAATACTTTGATTCAATGGCTTCAGAAAACAGGCTGTATTAGTTATCTATTTGTGTGTAACTAATTATTCCAGAACTTTGTAGCTTAAAACAACAAACATTTATTAACCTCACAACTTCCCTGAGTCAGGAATTTGGATACAGCTTAACTAGATCCTCTGGCTCTGGATCTCTCACAAGGATGCAATTGAGATATCAGTGGGGCTGCTGATCCAACTGATGGCAAGGCCTGAGGGAGGATCCACTTCCAAGGTGACTCATCTGATATTTGGCAGGATTCAGTTCCTTGTGGTTGTTAGACTGAAGACCTTAGTTACTCACTGGCCATTGGCCTTTGTCAATTTCTTGCCATGTAGGCTTCCCTATAGGGGAGTTTATAACCTGGCACATGACTTCCATTAAAGCAAGCAAGAGGGCAAGAAAGGATAAGCAAGACAGGAGCCAGAGTATTTTTGTGACATCTGTCATTTTTAAGTGAGTTCCCAGGTCCAGACAATATTCAAAGGAGGGGGTTGTACAAGGACATAAATATCAAAAGGTGCAGGTCATTGGAAGCCATCTTAGACACAATCTATCACACTGGCCTTTGGCTATAAATAGCCAAGATGATAATATCTGTAACTGGGTTGGAGTGCATATCAGAGTGTTTTCAATAAAGATTTTCTTTTGGCTGGTTTATTCTGATTTCTGTTCTTTAGGGTATTTCTCTAATTTCAATAAATTTGGGTCAAAACATACTCTTTGGATATCTTAAGACTTGTCTTTCCACCTGTTTACTCCAATTATTCCTCTATTTTCCACCCTACATGGCAAAAAACTGTTTTTCCATTTATTTTCTATGATATAGTGTTTGATTCTAGAGGCGTACTCGTTTCTGTGTTTGAAGAAGTAGAGAAGTAAAAAAATTACTTGATTTGTCCATATGCTGTTCTCACGTGAGAAGATCCTTGCCTATGTAAGAGCATTAGCAGAACTGTCAACTGGTAGTTGTTGGTGCCACCCTCATTTCTTTTAACAGTGTCAGTTGATTGAGGTTGTCATTTTTTCTTCTTAACTATTTCCTCAAAAGGAGATAATTGAAGCTTCTAGTAAATTAAAAAAACTCTTCAAGGCCTTTTTCATTTACAATGACATACTGTATTATCATCTGTTTTTCTTAGTATTGTAGGTAATGAATTTTAAAAATAATTTAAATGATGCTAGCTTTAGGCTCCTTTTAAACAGCAAAGAAAAATTATTGGGGAATAAATTTACAAGTCTATGAATAACTTTTCTGGTTGTAAAATAATGTTTATTTGTTTAACGTTTAAATAATACAAAGACAGATGGTTAATAATTCCTATCTGCAACCATAAAAGTAAAATAAGTTTATTTAATTTTTTAAAAAAATCAAATGGGCATGTGAGCAGTTAATCTGTTGCTATCTTTCCATTGGAAACAAATTAAAAATAGTAGAAAAATATTTAGAAGCAATTTCTCAGTCATAGAACGTAGTTTCTTATTTTGTTCTCATTGGTACCTCTCTTTCTTGTTGGAAATGCTGAAGTATTGAAATACTTCTTTTCTGTAGAAGGTGGTTCTCCCTTTTACCCAGGAATAATTTTGTGGCAAATCATTGAGTCTGCAGTTATTTTGACTCTAACTGAAAGAGATAAAGTTCCTACGAATTTATTATATATGTTTCTTGCCACTGAGTGAGCAAGAAAAATACATACCCATCAGTGCTGACTGGTTGGTAATTTCTGAAACACGATGCCACAGCTCTTCATAAATAACACAGTAACAGAATTACAGAGAATTTGGAAGAGATCAATCTCTAGATGGATGAGTTAGTCTATAAACAAATAGCTACTCAACTTCTTTTAACTTTTAAGAATGCTGTATGTGTTTTCTAATCCAGATCCTTGGGTTTCAGTGAGTCTCTAGAAATCAAGAAATTTTTACAGATTAATGGATCAGCAAGTCAGCATTGGTATATGGACGTACCTTGTATTATTAGTGAGGAATAAGGAGAGCTTTACCCTCTACCCCATGTCACTTCTAGAAACTCTACTCTTTAACTTGAAATTTACCATGACTGTTTAGTGAGTTGAATTTAACCCTGATGTCATGGGATGAGAAAGGAGTGTAAGTTTATCAATGATCTGTGAAACCCTGTCAACAAAATATTTGTGTCTTTGTCTCTCCATAATGTCAGGGTGTATTGTAAATGTCAGGGTGTATTGTAAAATATAAGTAAACAAAAGTATTTATGTGGCTTAGTTGTTTTATTTGTGGCATATTCATGAAGCCGTGTTATGCAATGTCTTTGCTATATATATTTGTCAATTAACTTGTATTAACTTTATGCAGGGGGCTTGCATAACTTTGACAGCCAAAGACATTTCCAGGCCTTGCCATGTTTCTCTAGAAAATGTGCCACAGGGAGTATAAACTTGTAGCTGTTTGATAGGTATTGATATGGTTTGGCTCCGTGACCCCACCCAAATCCCATGTTGAATTGTAATCCCCACTTGTTGAAAGTGGGGCCTGGTGGGAAGTGATTACATCATGGGGATGGTTTTGAATGGTTTAGCATCAGCCCCCTAATGCTGTTTTGTGATAGAGTTCTCACAAGATCTGATGAGATCTGACAGTTTAAAAGTGTGTGGCAGTTCCCTACTCTCTCTCTTTCCTGCCGCCGTGGTAAGATGTGCTTTCTTCCCCTTTGCCTTCCACCACGATTGTAAGTTTCCTGAGGCCTCCTAGCTATGCTTCCTGTTAAGCCTGTGGAACTGTGAGTCAATTAAAGCCCTTTCTTTCATAAATTACCCAGTCTCGGGTAGCTCTTTATAGCAGTGTGAAAACAGACTAATACAGGTATATTGCCTGATATTTCTGGTTTCCCTCTTTGAAGCCTGCCAACATTCCCACCTCTATGAATGAACAAGCAGACAATTTTAAAGCAAGTAAATATGACTTGAACTTTCACGTGAGATATAAAACCGAACAATCCCTTATCCATTTCTGCAGACAAGAAATGAGGTGGCAGGAGATGCCTTGAAATGGTCTGTGAGGCACCTCCAGTATTTTGGCAGGTGGAGGCAGGCAGGGTGGTTAGAGATTTGAAAACAGTTAAAAATTATGACACATTTTTAATAGTCTGCATACAGTGTTTGCTTCATTTGCAGTGCTTTTGTACGTTTTTTACACTTGGACAAACAGGGTTTTTTTCTTTTTGTTTTTTTTTTTTTAAGATTTTTGTTTCAGTATGTCACTCAGCAGGGGCAAAATTACTGAATGGGGAATGTTAACTATTTTGGGGTGGATAACCTTAGACAAAATTGTGAATTAAGTCAAGTGTCTTTGTGGCAATCCACTGCCTCCTTTGAAGTATTCTTCCTGCCAAAGCGGCTTGTGCTATCAATACCGCCCTGGCCACAGAGAGGAAAGAAACCTTCATTCACACAGAGACAATAGGGACTTAATATGTTACCCACACCATCAACAGTGGCATTTTTTTTTTTTTTTTTGGAGACGGAGTCTCGCTCTGTCGCCCAGGCTGGAGTGCAGTGGCGTGATCTCGGCTCACTGCAAGCTCCGCCTCCTGCATTCATGCCATTCTCCCACCTCAGCCTCCCAAGTAGCTGGGACTACAGGCACCTGCCACCACCCCCGGCTAATTTTTTGTAATTTTAGTAGAGACGGGGTTTCACCGTGTTAGCCAGGATGGTCTTGATCTCCTGACCTCGTGATCTGCCCACCTCGGCCTCCCAAAGTGCTGGGATTACAGGCGTGAGCCACCACACCCGGCCAACAGTGGCATTTTAAGAGAGAACCAAGGGAAACAGCAATGCTTAGCAATAAAGGTAATAATAACAATAATTATTATTATAATGTTACCTACTGTGTGTCAGGCACTGTGCCAAGGAATTTATATGTGTTATCTTTACTCATTAAGACAGCCTTATGAAGAATGATTATTATCTTCATGTCAGAGATGCCATGCCCACAATAATACAAGAGAATAGCAGAGCCAAGTTTCATCTGTGTGATGCCAAAGTCAGTGCTCTTTCCTTTGCACTGTGATTTTACTAAGATTTTGAGCCTCAAAATAAGACATAACTTTTGGGTAGGGACTCTCCTTAACTTCTTCAAATTATGGAGAGACAAAGTTCATTCTGTAATCAGAGGCTCTTTCACACACCAGGCAAATGTTTTCCTGGGTCTGATGCAGCGAATACATTAAAATGTGTGAAAGAGCTATGAGTCAATGATAGAAGACCAAAAATAACGACAATAACAAATAAAAGTCTGAAGTGATGGGAGTCTCCTCTGGCCACTGGAATAGCACCCTGGGAAAGAGCAGGGTCCATGGACCATTGATCCCTTTGCTCTGTTTGTACCTGAATGCCATTAGTGACTTCCTGTGTGTGTCAGGGGATGAGGACTGGTATCTTCTTACTTGAGTAGCTGCAAGGAGAGTTAAAAGCATTATTTTTTTATTTTTATTTTATAGTTTAATGTATTTTAATAGCAAACTTACAGGAACAGCACAGAAGACAGACAACATTAAAAACATGTACTTGCATGTAGGACAACTCAGAAAAGTATGGTGAATGGATGGAATCTACTGTATGATAAAAATGCTACAAACACCATTTAGTTGCCGTCAATAAGAAATTTACTTGTTTTAAAAAAATCCAAATGCTGGCATTGTCCAGAAAAATTTAACAGGTTTATTTATAATTATTATAAAGTTGAACCGCTGAAACTTGTTCACTGAAACATTTTAACTTGCATTAATGCTTTACGTCTCCGCATTTATATTAAAAATTCACACACAAATGAAAATGGAAAAACTGTCAATACCTGATTTCTGTCCCCTATTTTTCCACTCGCGATCATATACTTAGGTACCTTTTGACCCCGTGGAAAAAAAATATCTAACGTTCAGAACTACCAATGACAGGAAGAGAAATTTTTTTTTTTTTTTTTGAGAATGAAATGTTTCCCATCATAGTGGATTCTTAAGCACGTTCTCCACGTATGCGGCGTGCTAGCTGGATGTCTTTTGGCATAATTGTTACACGTTTGGCATGGATAGCACACAGGTTGGTGTCTTCAAAAAGGCCAACCAGATAGGCCTCACTTGCCTCCTGCAAAGCGCTGATTGCTGCTCTCTGGAAGCGCAGATCTGTTTTAAAGTCCTGAGCAATTTCTCGCACCGGACGCTGGAAAGGGAAGTTTGCGAATCAGAAGTTCAGTGGACTTCTGATAACGTCTAATTTCACGGAGCGCCACAGTACCAGGCCTGTAACGATGAGGTTTCTTCACCCCTCCAGTAGAGGGCGCACTCTTGCGAGCGGCTTTTGTAGCCAGTTGCTTCCTGGGTGCTTTACCACCGGTCAATTTGCGGGCAGTCTGCTTTGTACCAGCCGTAGTACAGAGACCTCCTTACTTACCCCCCTTCTCCTTCGGCTGGAGCTTGGCCAGCGAGAGACGGCGCTGGCGTTGGAGAGCAACGGCGGCGCGGCGGCGGCTGCGAGCACAATTGCAAGAGCATTATTAATCATTGTTAGTGGTACTATATTTTCCAGCTGTGCTCCAATAGCCTAGTATACAATAATCATATATTTTCCATGAGAAAGTTCTCATTCAATTGGAAAGTAAAGCCGAGGGCAGGAAATTGGTAGGGGTACATGGGTCTCTTTTTATATGTGAGGAGTGGCAGATTTCTCATCTATCATCTCCAAATGATAGTAAGGCCTGCTTTGAGAGCTGTGTTAAGAAGGATCCTGAGACTTAGCTTAGAACCCCATGATCTAATTAATGATGCCTCCACAAATAGCAGAAAGGGGTAGAGTTTTCCATATCTTATTAGATCATGAAAATACATTCCAGACCGGGCACTGTGGCTCAAGCCTGTAATCCCAGCACTTTGGGAGGCCAAGGTGGGTGGATCACGAGGTCAGGAGTTCAAGACCATTCTGGCCAACATGGTGAAACCCCGTCTCTACTAAAAATACAAAAATTTACTGGGCGTGGTGGTGCGTGTCTGTAATCCCAGCTACTCAGGAGGCTGAGGCAGGAGAATCTCTTGAACCCGGAAGGTGGAGGTTGCAGTGAGCCGAGATCATGCCACTGCACTCCAGCCTGGCTGACAGAGCAAGACTCCATCTCAAAAAAAAAAAAAAAAAGAAAGAAAGAAAAGAGAAAATACATTCCAGGAAGACCCTCAGATATCAGGTAGTTTTCTTAGAATATAACCAAATATTAATTATGCCCTAGTGTCAGACTGCTTGGATTCTAATCCTGGCTCTGCCACCTTTGTGAACTTTGCTTTCAAGTTTCTCTGTGCCTCAGTTTCCTCCTCTATAAAACGAGGAATAACAATAGTATTTACTTCAATGGGTTGTTAGTTTAAATAAGTTGATACATGTCAAGTTCATAGAAAAGTGCCCCGGCATATCATATGTATTCGATAAATGTTAGTTATGATTAACAAAAAATAGTTTTGAGTGCTTTTTATATATAGGCACATTCTGGGTTTTGTGTAAGCCATTCCAGGAGTCAGCCTTGCCCTAAATGGTGGCTCATGCCTGTAATCCCAGCTACTTAGGAGGCTGAGGCAGGAGGATTGCTTGAGGCCAGGAGTTCCAGACTAGAAGTCAGTCTCCCTCCTCTCTCTCTCTTTCTCTCTCTCTATATGAAACTTTTCTTGAAGCTGTATATAAAAGGTCGAATCAGCTGCTCTTTTCCATTGATACTGGAACCAGACAGAAGCTGAGATTCTATCAGTAGGCATTTAAGTAAGAATTTAGAACCTTCTGCATGATATCAGTTACTCCTGTCTATAATGCCAGATGAGAAACTTTTTCAGCAACTTTTTTTCTTATTGTCTTTGGAAAGGTTTGTGGTAGTGTGTTAGCTTTGTAGACCCACCTGGCTTCCAATCTTGGTTCCTCCACTGCTAGCTATAATGAGTTCAGACAAAATTACTTAAAATTACCTAGTCTTAATTTTCTAAATTGTAAAGTATGGTTAATAATATTCACCTGTAAGGGTTGTTGTGTGATCTAAATGGGATAATATGAAAAGTACTTGGTATGGAGACATTAAATAAAAATGTCTTGCTATCTTTTTAGAAGATATTTTAAAGTAGTTAAAGGGAAATGGACAAGATCATTGATTGCCAAACTTAGTTATGAACTGAAATTATGTGAGGACCTTTTAAAGGATATGGAACTGGCTGGGAGTGGTGGCTCACGCCTGTAATCCCAGCACTATGGGAGGCCGAGGCCAGCAGATCGCCTGAGGTCGGGAGTTCGAGACCAGCCTGACCAACACGGAGAAACCCCATCTCTACTAGAAATACAAAATTAGCCGGGCATGGTGGCACATGCCTGTAATCTCAGCTACTCAGGAGGCTGAGGCAGGAGAATTGTTTGAACCCGGGAGGCGGAGGTTGTAGTGAGCTGGGATTGCGCCATTACACTCCAGCCTGGGCAACAAGAGCGAAACTCCGTCTCAAAAAAAAAAAAAAAAGAAATAATATGGAACTGCTGATTCAGAATCTCCAAAGTGTAGCCTAGAAGCCTGTATTTTTTAGAAAACTCTCAGATAATTCTGATGCCCAACTAAGTTAAGCTTAGTTTATTTATGGATTTATTAATAATTATATTATTATTAAATTAAATATTATTATTTAATACTAAATTATGGATTAATAAATCCATAACTAAACTACATGGATCCTTTGGATTCTATTTTATTAACTCCCATTGTCATTTTAAAATCAATTTAGTTAGATGATTAACATTTTACCAGTGTTAGAATCACCTATACTTTAGGAATATTTTTTGGTTATGGGCTAGGTTGTAGAAGATATTTGCATTGCTTTTATCACATCTCACATCATTTCTAAAAGCACTGAAATAGCTTGATTAAGAAATATATGTGGCCAGGCGTGGTGGCTCGTGCCTGTAATCCCAGCACTTTGGGAGGCTGAGGTGGGCAGATCACTTGAGCTCAGGAGTTTGAGACCAGCCTGGGCAACATAACAAGACCTTGTCTCTAAAAAGAAAAAAAAAAGAAAAGAAAGAAATATATGTGGCTGAGCACAGTGGCATGCACCTGTATTCTCAGCTGCTTGGGAGGCCTAAGTGGGAGGATCACTTGGGCCCAGGAGTTTGAGTCCAGCCTGGACAATATAGCAAGACCCTGTCTTTCTTAAAAAAAAAGAAAAAAGTAAACAAAAAGAGAACTATATGTGATAAAGTTCATTCCACAAATATTTAATATCTACTACATCCTACTTACTATGTGCCAAACACAGTACTAGGTGCTTGTAACTGGTTAAACAGGCAAAAAATCTTGCTTTTGGGGAGCTTAGTATATTTAAGCTTGTTGGAGTGTTTCTAAGAACTGAATAAGTAGGCCTTCGTTGTGGTTATAATTTGAAACTTAATAAATGGGCAACATAGCGAGACCTTGTAAGGTTAATACCAAGGAAGTTTACTACCATACGTATTGCACTTAATATTTATTTTATTTTTTATTTTCTTCTAACATTTTGTTATGAAAATTTTGGAGCATATAGCAAAGTTTTACATTTTACAGTAGACACCCACATACTAGAGTCTATGATTACCATTTTACTATACTTGCTTTATCATATATCTATCCATTCATTAATCCATCTTATGATTTGTGACATGTCAAAGTGAATTGAAGACACTAGCACACTTCCCCTAAATACTTCTCATATTTATTAACTAGACTTTAATATTTGTTTACATTTTTCTTTTGATTGAAATGCACCACCTTGAGTATATTTACTGTTTCTTGTTTTGTTTTTTTTTGATACGGAGTCTCGCTGTGTTGCTCAGGCTGGGGTGCAGTGGCATGATCATGGCTCACTGCAGCCTTGACATTTTGGGCTCAAGTGACTCTCCTGCCTCAGCCTCCTGAGTATCTAGAACTACAGGCACACACCATTACACCAGCTAATTTTTTTCATTTTTTGTAGAGAGGGGATCTCCCTATGTTTCCCAGGCTGGTCTCAAACTCCCGAGCTAAAGCAATCCTCCTGCCTCAGCCTTCCAAAGTGATGGGGTTACAGCGTGAGCCACTGCACCTGATTCCGAGTTTTGAGGAATAGCCACACATGTATAACCTATCAAGATATAGAATACAGTAAGTTTTCTCATTCTCCTTTTCAGGATATCCCTCCTACAACCCCAGAGGCAACCTTTGTTCTGAAGTTTTTCCACTCTAGATTAGTCTTGCGTATTCTAGCATTATGTAAATGAACTCATAAGATATACAGGTATATACTGTTGTGTAAGACTTCTTTCACACGGCGTAATGTTTGTGAGATTTATCCATGTTGTCTCATGTATCAGTAATTTGTTCTTTTGTGTTGTTTATCTCATTGCTTATCAGTTTATCTGTTCTCTTATTGATGGACACAGATTGTTTCTAGTTTTTGGCCATATGATAAAAGTGACTATGAGTATTCTTGCACAAGTCTTTTTGTGAATGTATTTTTCTTTCTTTTTTTTTTTTTTTTTTTGAGATAGAGTCTTGCCCCGTCACCCAGGCTGGAGTGCAGTGTGATCTCGGCTCACTGCAACCTCCGCCTCCCAGGTTCAAGTGATACGCCTGCCTCAGCCTCCCAAGTAGCTGGGATTACAGGCATATACCACCATGCCCAGCTAATTTTTGTATTTTTAGTAGAGACAGGGTTTCACCATGTTGACCATCCTGGTCTCGAACTCCTGACCTCAGGTGATCTGCCCACCATGGCCTTCCAAAGCACTGGGATTACAGGCGTGAGCCTCCGTGCCCGGCCCTGTGAATGTATTTTTCATTTAGATTGGGTAAATAGCTACAGGTGGAACTACTGGTCATGTGATAGGTATATGTTTCCTTTTTGGAGAAACTGCCCAACCTATTCCCAGTGTGGTTGCATCATTTTACCTTTCCATCCAAAGTGCTGTTGCATGCACTCCGTCCCTGGCCCACATGTGATGGTGTCAGTCTCTTTAACTATAGCCATGCTGGGGATGTGTGTACTGGTGTCTCTTTGTGGTTTTAATTTGCATTTTCCTGATGATGCATGACATGGAGCAGTTTTTTGTGGGCTTATTGATCACTTGTGTGTATATATGTATTTGGGTGTGTATGTAATTTGAGTGTGTATGTAATTTGACTCTTTAAATCTTTGGCTTATGTTTAATTGAGTTGTTTATGTTTCTATTGTTGAGTGGTCACAGTTCTTTGTATATCCTAGGTACCAGTCCTTTGTCAGATTAAGGTTTTACAAATGCTTTTTCCAAGTCTATGACTTGCCTCTTCATTTTTCTTAATGGTGTCTTTTGGTGAATAGAAGTTTTTAATTTTGATGAAGTACAATTTATCTCTTTTTTCCTTTATGGTTACTGCTTTTGTGAGCTAGGAAATGTTGGCTACTAGTAAATCATGAGCATATTCTCCTGTAAAATTTCTATAGTTTGAGCATTTATGTTTAAAATATTTTTCCCTTTTCACTAATGTTTATAATTTTTGAGAATAAATCTTCTAAATGATGTAGAATAGTACCCAGTTAAAATTATTTTTATATATACACAAACAAATGAAGTTTAATGAGGTTATGAGAAACTCATTATGTCTTTCCTGTGAAAATATGTCCAAATATGAAATTATTGAAAGGGTAAGACCATCTTGCATATTCATCTTTTGTTTTCATGCATATAGTTTATGAATAATAAAGGATTCTCTGATTAAAGAACAACCTTAACTTAAAGAGGTGTTATAAATACACATTTGTTCAGGTGAAAGATAATGGATACTCTATTAGCCGGGCATGGTGGCAGGTGCCTGTAATCCCAGCTACTCAAGAGGATGAGGCAGGAGAATTGCTTGAACCCGGGAGGCGGAGGTTGCTGTGAGCTGAGATCGTGCCACTGTACTCCAGCCTAGGTGACAAACCAAGACTCCACCTGAGAAAAAAACAAAAAAGACAAGGAAAATGGATACTCTGTGCGTTTATACATAATGGTGAGTGGCAGGGAGAGAGGAGTAGCACCTAGTCCTGTGCTTCAGTCTCCTGGCACAGAAAATTTGGGAGGACAGTGAAAGTAAAAACTGCACCCTCCTGGGTTACCTTACTCCTCATGTTCCCGGTTGTCCTCACACTTGTCTTCTGTCTCACACCTCCAGATCTGATGGTCAGATGACTTTGGCGACAGTCTTTCTGGCAAAGGTTGTAGCCTGTGTTCCTTTACACAGCTGTTACATCTTAGAGGAATCTGACCCACTGGTAAATATGATCAGGGCATCTGATAGTCTATCAAATGGAGGGCAGTGGCTCATTTAGACTCTCACATAACATTTGCTCTGAAATGGATTTTCTGAAAATTTCCACTTAAATAACTGTGGATTAACTTTTAGTGAGGCCCACATAGCTGAAGCTAAGCAGAGCGTATAACCCCAGACTACTGGGCAGCTGCACTTTGTCACGGTTCCGCCTTAATTCACTGCGTATTACTTCCTTTGAAATATGCAACCAGATTCTAAATTATTCACCTTTTAATGTCTGGAAAATGCTTAAAGCATTTGGCCATTTATTTACCTTATTTGAGCAATACACCCAGGTAGGGTAAGAATATATTTGCCAAAGCAAAGTATACTTCTCTAAAAGATTAGACTAGTATATTCAAAATGTCTTCCCAACTTAAACAAGCCATAGAATGTTAGTGATAGTGTTTTTATGCAATCCTATTAGAGATAGCATTCCGTGTTGTGATGGTTCCCCTAAAAGATTTTTTTATGAACTTAAAAAAGTTTCTAATATAAAGGTTATATTATAAACAAATGCTAGAACCAAATAGGATTTTGAAGATTATCCTTCTTTAACAATGCCTTAAATTTTTATCGCCTTATCCATTCCTCATTGCTTTCTTTCTCAAGACATTATGGTTTATTGTGTCTCCACTAGGTACCTTGCATGTGATTTACACAGTGAATGGCCCTGCTTTCGGAGCAAGTTAATGATATAATATCCCCATTTATATTCAGAACAGTCAACACTTTCTAGCTTTCAGAATAATAAAAGCACCTGCATTTAATATACATGGAAGAATGGGAAGGCAAATAGCAGATAAGGCACAATCAGGTAAGTGTAATCAGATAAAATATCACAATATTATAGTAGATCAGCATCTGGTAATGACTTGAATTTTGAAAGACTGACAAACAGCTTGGCCTAAAGCAGCCAGGCATACCTCATTCAGAGCAACTCTTCCCAGAGCTGATTGCTCCTCTCATGTGTTTTCTGGCAGATTAAGCAGGTAGGGTTTCTTATTTTAACTCTTCTAGAACTGCATTGTGCCACTGGAAAAACACTAGCAACGTTTCTTTTGAGCCCAGATTGGAAACAAAAACAAATGACATATCTAAAAGTAAAATCTTGCGTCTTCTAGCAGTTATCTTGAGTTGGTCCCAATCAATTTTATTAAAAAACAAATCTTGCAGTTGTAGACAGAACTTTCATTTCCATGTCTGTACTTGCCTGCATGGCACTGACATTTTATTCTATTTTTTTTTTTTGTAATAGCCAAGGAAAACTGTTAGGTTATTAGAAACTGATTTCTCTCTGAGAGGTTCTTTCATTCTTGACCACTGGCAGCTGGTAGACCTAGCTGTGTAGCTTAGCATTGATGAGCCCTAATGTAACAGAATCATATGGTGCCAAAGGAAAGTTTCAAATTTGCAAAAGTCAGAACTGAACAAACTGGTTTGTCAAGTGGAATTTAGTGGTTTCCTTTTTCTTTTAAGTGATTCTTTGTTGGGGGCAAATGATCTCTTCAAATACCTAACTTGAGCTTACCAGGTGCTACAGTGGCATGGGGAGTGCAAGGTACAAGGCCTGAAGAGGGCCCAGGTGCAGAAGGGCTGCAGCAGATAAATGTCCAGCCTTCTGTTGGTCCCAGTGTTGGCCTCTCCATCAGCAGGGCTCCAGCATTTTCCACAGCATCAGGAAGTGTCTTTGCTCTTATCTACTACAACTGGAGTAGGACATCAGGTGCAGAAAATTGATGATCTCAGAAGATCATCTCAGAAGATGGAGCCATCTTCTGAGAGGCTCTGTGTCCACTCTTTTGTTCCTCAAATCATGTGCTTTTGTTTGCCGTTCTGAGGGTGGCAGTCCTGAGTACTGGCCAAGTGGTGTTTAATGAAACTTTCATAAATATTAGTATGAAGAAGATGAAATATCTTGCCATTTCATTTAGAACAACTCTGTTTTTGTAGAAATGACTCTTCTCAAAATATCTCTGCCTTTCCGCCTGTCTTAGCTTGGGCTATAATAACAAATACCATAGACTGGGTAGCTTAAACAACTGGAGTTTATGTTCTTTTAGTTCTGGAGGCTAGAAGTATGAGATTAGGGTACCAGCATGATTAGGTTCTGGTGAGGACTCTCTTCCTGGTTTGCAGACAGCTGTCATCTCACTGTGTGTTCATATGACCTCTTCTTTGTGTGCACAAGTGCAGGGACAGAAAGAGTGAGCAAGCTCTTTGTTGTGTCTTCTTTTTTTTTTTTTTGAGACAGAGTCTCACTGTCGCCAGGCTGGAGTGCAGTGGCGTGATTTCAGCTCACTGCAACCTCTGCCTCCCAGGTTCAAGTGATTCTCCTGCCTCAGCCTCCCGAGTAGCTGGGACTACAGGCGTGTGCCACCACAACCAGCTAATTTTTGTATTTTTAATAGAGACTGGGTTTCACCATGTTGGCTAGGATGGTCTTGATCTCTTAACTTTGTGATCTGCCCACCTTGGCCTCCCAAAGTGCTGGGATTACAGGTGTGAACCACCATGACTGGCCTGTTGTCTCTTCTTATAGCGATATTAATTCCATCATGTGAGCCCAACCTTCATGACCTCACCTAAACCTCATTGCTTCCCAAAGGCCTTGCCCCCAAATACCATCACACTGAGGGTTAGGACTTCAACAAATAAATTTTTTTTTAGGGTTGGGACAAAATTGAGTCCAAAGGACCACCCAATTGTATTATTATTAGCAAAGTTAGTAAGAGTAAGACAAAGAGCCACTGTCTATTCAGAAAGGTTGACATCAGAAATAACTATTGGGTACTAGGCTTAGTACCTGGGTGACGACATAATCTGTACAACAACACCTGTGACATGAGTTTACCTGTATAGCAAACCTGCACATGTACCCTTGAACCTAAAAGTTAAAAAATAATAATTTAAAAAAGGAGTATAGTAGTTCAGTCTATAATGGAGCAAATTTCAATTGACTGGAAGTCTTGATAGCCAAATTGTTCATTCCTTTTTTTCACGCATACCCATATCCGTACTCAAACATCGCTGCCACACCCATGTTAGGCTTTAGAGGAAGAGGGCAATCACAAAAGAAAGTGTTTGTGTTAGGAATTAAATGAAAAAATAATAGCTTTCAGGATATTTAAGGCATCAATAATTTCTTGTACTTTCTGTTATGTTTTCTACCCTTGCAGTAACATGGACTGATCACTGATTTCAGAATGAGGAATTAACCCACAAGGGAGCTTCAACCACCAAAGAAATTTTTAGTTATATTCTAAATATCAAGGTTGGAAAGACAACTGATTTTCAGAAAGTTTCCAATGACAGGAGTAGAAAGCAAGAAGGAATTCATGGAGAAATATGAGTCAACTACAACACCCTGTTTCTGGAGCATTTTGTTTTATATAATGTTTTCTTTCACATAATTCATTATCATATGCTTTGGGGAGGTGGGCTGAGATTTACATTTTACAATAGAAAATCTGAACTTCTTCAGGTCATGAGATGAGATCTGGATCATCAATTTAGACACAATCCCACAGTTTTTTGTTTCATTTTGTTTTGTTTTTGCATTTTAGTTGTAGCCTAGGAGGAACAATCAAAGAAGCCTGTTGTTACTATTTTAACTTGTCATCTTGTGAGTGTGGGCCAGGAAGAGCAATGCTGTCCATGTTAAAAGAGACACGTATCATTATCAGATTTGTGGTAGGCAGCTTAGATAAAGCACAATTGAAGCTATTTTAACTTCCAAATTGAAAATGTGTGCTTCTGCTTGAAGCCACATTAAGAGGTATTTCATAAATAGTGATGGTGATAACACAATCAGCCAAATAATTTTCTGGTTCCCCCTGCATCCCTCACCCTTCTTCAGAGCCCTCTTCTTGGAAGTCAAAGATACTACAGTAAGTAGAGCTTACCGTACTTACTTATAGCCATCTGAAGTATAGTGTGAGCATTAATTCATCCTGAGTATTTAGGTATAGATTATGCTACAGGTGATTGGGTGTGAAGCATAAGCCTTGCTACTTTAAGACTATGGCTTATGCATTTTGCCACCACCATCCCACTTGGGGCAGATAAAGTGCTGATCTCTCAGGAGATGATCATGGGAAATTGATTGAGGACAATAAAAAGACTGGGAAGACATGTGGGTGTGATGGTATTCACCCCTAAAAGAAGGATAAGAATCACTACCCTAAGAGAGAATTTGTGATTACTTCCTAAAAACTGTATGTATTGTGCTTTTCCTCTCTATATAATTTGACGATTTTAGGTGACCAGAAAAAAAAAGATACTTCTTAGTTACCTTTTCAGTAATATTTGGATCCTATACTCTGATGAAGGGAAATACCTGAGTTTTCCTTTGTTAAATGCATACCCCCAAATCTAAGCTTGGTACATTTCAAGCTTCTGCAATTTGAAAAGATTAGATTTTATTGTGTGTCAGGTCTTGCTGCCTGTTCTTAGGAAGTCATTTAACTTTTTGCTTCAGTTTTCTCATTTTAAAAGCGGGAACATTTGTGGCTCACGCCTGTAATCCCAGCACTTTGGGAGGCCGAGGCAGGCGGATCACGAGGTGAGACCACCCTGGCTAACACAGTGAAACCTAGTCTCTACTAAAAATACAAAAAATTAACCAGATGTGGTGGTGGGCGCCTGTAGTCCTAGCTAGTCGGGAGGCCGAGGCAGGAGAATGGTATGAACCTGGGAAGCGGAGCTTGCAGTGAGCTGAGATTTCGCCACTGCACTCCAGCCTGGGTGACAGGGCGAGACTCCGTCTCAAAAAAAAAAAAAAAGGCAGGTACATTCCATGTCTGACTAAATGTCTTGATTTTCGATTTGAAAAATAGTTGAGTTCTCTCAGATAATAATATTCAAATCAGGGTTTCTAACGGTTATTGCCACCAGAAAATTGCTAATTTCCCAAAGCCTTGGAGAGAGGCTTCTGGCAGCAGCAGCCCACACGTGGAGCTGGGAGGGAAATCCTTCTGAAGTTTGTAGCCATAAACATAAAATCCTGTCATTTGCAGCAACATGGATGAGCATGGTGGATAATATGTTGAGTGAAATGCACAGAAAGATAAATACCGCATGTCATCATTCACATGTGGGAGCTAAAAAATGTTGGGTTTCTAGATGTAGAGAGTAGAATTGTGATTATTAGAGGCTGGGAAGGGTGGGATGGGGAAGGGAGGATAGAGAGATGTTGGGTAACAGATATAAAATTATAGCTAGATAGGAGGAATAAGTTCTAGTGCTCTAGTGCACTGTAGGGTGAATATGGTTAACTATAATTTATTGTGTATTTTCAAAAAACTAGAAGAGAGGATTCTGAATGTTCCCAAAAAAAAGAAACGATTACTGTTTGAGGTGATGGATTTGCTAATTACCCTGATTTGAACATTATACATTGTATACATGTATCAAAATATCACCCTGTATACTATAAATACATACCATTATTACAGTCAACTAAAAATAAAAGGAAAAGAAATCAAATGTAGTAAAAAGGAAACATATCTATTTGACAGACCTGGAGCAGTTACTGTCTGCTGCTAAGGTTTCCACTACAGATGCAAGAAAAAAGTGTCCTCATACTTTCTGTTTGTCTCACTGTGGCAGCCAACATTGAACAGAGGATACAAGGGGAAAATGAATGAACAAACAAAGAAAAAATACCAAAGCTTAAGAGTTAAATGTTGTTAGTCCTAGGGTTATAATTTATCTTTATGTAGTCAAATTTTTCACTTCTTATGTGGCTAATATGTTGCTTTCTTTAAAATTAAGGTATAACTTTCATACAACAAGCATATATTCTTAAATATCAGCCCAATGAATAAACATATGTATGTATGTAACTACATACCACAACCAAGATCAAGATGTAAAACATTCTTAGCACTCCAATAGACTTTCTCATGTCTCCTCCACCTTGGTGCCCCTCCCACTGTTCTGATCTCTTTCATGATAGATTAATTTTGCCTGTTCTGAACTCCATATAAATGATACCATACCATAGTATGTATTCATTTGTGCCTTCTTTTCTTTTTATTTTAGGTTTGGGGGTACATGGGCAGATTTGTTATATAGGTAAACTCATGTCAAGTGGGTTGGTTGTACAGATTATTTTGTCATCCAGGTACTAAGCCTAGTACCCAATTGTTATTTTTTTTCTGCTCCCCTCCCTCCTCCCACCCTTTACTCTCAAGTAAGCCCCAGTGTCTGTTGTACCCTTCTTTGTATTCATGAGTTCTCATCATTTAACTTCCACTTATAAGTGAGAAAATGTATTTGGTTTTCTGTTCCTGCATTAGTTTGCTAAAAAAATGGCTTCCAGCTCCATCATCCATGTTCCTGCAAAAGACATGATCTTGTTCTTTTTTAAGGCTGCATAGTACTCTGTGGTATATATGTACCAAATTTTCATGATCCAGTCTGTCATTGATGGGCATTTAGGTTGATTCCATGTCTTTGCTATTGTGAATAGTGCTGTAGTGAACTTTTGCATGCATGTGTCTTTATGGTGGGATGATTTATATTTCTCTGAGTATATACCCAGTAATGGGATTGCTGGGTTGAATTATAGTTCTGTTTTTAGTTTTTTGAGGAATTGTCAAACTACTTTCCAGAATGGTTGAACTAATTTACACTCCCACCAACAGTGTATAAGTATTCCCTTTTCTCTACAACCTTGCCAGCATCTGATATTTTTTGACTTTAGTAATAGCCACTGTGACTGGTGTGAGATGGTATCTCATTGTGGTTTTAATTTGTATTACTCTAATGATCAGTGATTGAGCTGTTTTGCATATGCTTGTTGGCCACATGTATGTCTTCTTTAGAAAAGTATCTGTTCATGTTCTTTGCCCACTTTTTAATCGAGTTGTTTGTTTTTTCTTGTAGGTTCATTTAACTTCCTTATAGATGCTGGATATTAGACCTTTGTCAGATGCATAGTTTGTAAATATTTTCTCCCATTCTGTAGGGTATCTGTTTACTGTGTTGATAGTTTCTTTTGCTGTGTAGAAACTCTTTATTTTTTGAGATGGATTCTCACTCTGTCACCTAGGCTGGAGTACAATGGTGCGATCTTGGCTCACTGCAACCTCAGCCTCCTGGATTCAAGCGATTCTCCTGCCTCGGCCTCCCAAGTAGCTGGGATTACTGGTGCCTGTCACCATGTCCAGCTAATTTTTTTTGTATTTTTAGTAGAGATGGGGTTTCAGCAGGTTGACCAGGCTGGTCTTGAACTCCTGACCTCCGGTGATCCACCCGCTTTGGCGTCCCAAAATGCTGGGATTACAGGCATGAGCCACCATGCCTGGCCAAAACTCTTAAGTTTAATTAGATCCCATTTGTAAATTTTTGGTTGCGATTGTTTTTAATGGCTTTTTAATAAAATATTTCCACATTCCTGTGTCCAAGATGATATTGCCTAGGTTGTCTTCCAGGGTTTTTATGGTTTGGGGTTTTACATTTAAGTCTTAGTCCATCTTATGATGATTTTTGTATACAGTCTAAAAAAGGGGTCCAGTTTCATTCTTCTGCACATGGCTAGCCAGTGATCCCGGAACCATTTATCGAGCAGAAACTCCTTTCCCCATTGCTTGTTTTTGTCAGCTTTGTCAAAGATCAGATGGTCCTGGGTGTGTGGCCTTATTTCTGGGCTCTCTCATCTGTTCCATTGGTCTACGTATCTGTTCCTGTACCAGTACCATGCTGTTTCGGTTATTGCAGTCCTGTAGCATAATTTGAAGTCAGGTAACATATTGTCTCCAGCTTTGCTCCTTTTGCTTAGCATTGCCTTGGCTATATGGGCTATTTTTTGCTTCCAAATGAATTTTAAAATAGTTTTTTTCTATTTCTGTGAAGAATGTCATTGGTAGTTTAATAGGAATAGCATTGAATCAGTAAATTGCTTTGGGCACTATGACCATTTTCATGATATTAATTCTTCCTATCCATGAGCATGAGATGTTTCTCCATGTGTTTGTGTTATCTCTGATTTCTTTGAGCAGTGTTTTGTAATTCCCATTGTGGAGATCTTTACCTCCTTGGTTAGCTATATTCCTAGATATTTTATTCTTTATGTGGCAATTGTCAATGGGATTGCATTCCTGATGTGGCCCTTGGCTTGGCTGTTGTTGGTTGTGCCTTACTTCTTTCACAAAACATTATGTTGGTGAGATTCATTCATATTGCATGTAGCAGTAGTTTATTCTATCTCATTGTTTGTAGTATTCTATTGTATGAATATACCACAATTTTTTTTCTACTGTTGTGAGACTGTCAATTGTTTCCATTTTGGGAATATTATCAATAATACTGGTATGGCCATTTTTGTCTGTCTTTTGGTGGATGTAAGTACTTATTTATCTTGGGAATATACCCAGGAGCAGAATTGCTGTGAGATCAGGTGCATGTATGTTTAATATTCATAGATAGTATCAAACAATGTTCCTATGTAGTCATAACAATTAAATTCCTACCAGCAATGCATGAGAGTTTTGTTGCTCCACATCCTCACCGACACTTCGTATTATCAGTCTTTTTTACTATTAGCCATTTTTGTGGGGAAAATAAAAATGAAACTACCAATATTGAATCAAGAAGAAACAGAGTAGGAAATGTCAAAGAAACTGAAATGTGTGACCCTTGTATGTTTAGATGTGTATGGAATACCTGTATACGTTAGTGAAAGCTGTTTACTGTAACAGGGAAAACCAGATTCCTTGCATCTAGGCCCTCTACTGATTGTTAAAGGAGTTCCTGTCACCTGCTCTCCCCCTGCTGCATGCATCTGTCCACTTGGCTAACTTTTAATATGTGTATTTTTACATTATGTAAATTCTTAACCGGCCTTTCTCGTTTAGACTGTATATATCATATCTGACATTATTGTAACTACTGTGTGATCAGTAAGATTCCTATAAGAAATACTGCTTTTTTTTTAAAAAAATAACATGCTGAGGGGTGACCTATATCCCATGTGAGTGAGTGATGACTTTATTTATAGGATCTTTGAAACAAGTACATTTTTAATGAACTAAGTTGAATAAAGGCACAATTAAAAACTGTCAGAAAAAAAAAAAAAGAAACTGAAATGATACTTAAAAACTCTTTCATCCAAAAAATGGAAACAAACAAAAAAGCCTGAGGGTTTTATATGTCATTTCTACCAAACTGAACAATGTGGGTTGTGTGTTGGGGGGGTGGTTGGTGAGGGGGTGGGGTGAGTATGTGTGTGCATATGTGTGTGTATATTACACATTGTTCAGAAAATGGAAAAAGAGTGAAGATTCCCAATTCATTCTAAAATCAGAGTAAGACTAGTTAAGAGAAAAATTAGGCCCATTTCAATTATAAATAGATTTTTAAAAATCTTGAATAAAATGTTAGCTTAATGAATCTAACAGTGTGCTTTCTTTAAAAATGCATTGTAATCAGGTAGATTTCATTCCAAGAATGTAACATCAGAAAATCTGTCAACATACTTCATTAATAGAATAAAAGGGATGATTCTTATGAATATATCCATTGAAAAATATATATATATTTTTTGCTAAACATTATCACCTATTTATGACAAAGAATAAACAACTCTCAAGAAACTAAAAAAAAAAAAAATGGTGCAAGTGTCCTCAGAGATTGGTGGCCTGCGAAGTTGGCCTTGGGCCTTGCTGGCTCTACCACAGACCTGAAAAAATTTTCTTAAGTTAAAAAAAACAAAAGCAGGAATATATTATTTTAATGCCACCTTTAACAATCTACTTATTTCTTAGCTAAACTCTCTAGATATGTATCAGAAAATTTTGTCATTATGTGATGGGGCATGACAATTGTTCAGTAAATTATTGTTATAAAAACATTATAAAAATACATAAGTAGATTTCTAAGGAACAAGTGTGCTTAGCTGGAGATGAAAAATTGTTAAATATCAAAAATGATTAGTGGAGAAAAACCCTCTGAAAAAAATAGTAACTTGGCTAAATAATGAGTGCTATGATTAACATATTCTACAAATCTATCAATACTATGGCTCGGCATGTCCTCGTTCCTTGCCAAAATTAATAATGACAGATACCAAGACCCTATTAATATTTTAATAGTCTAATAGGCACAGGCAAGCATGCAGCAGAGAACAATGTAAATCAGTGGTCAGGACTGCCAGATCACATCAAGAGAGTTTACCAGGTGGGTGAGTCTTCCTAACACTTTCTTAACTCTCCTGGATTCATTCTCATCCCAGCACCCAATTACAGAAAGTATACTAATTTTAATTTTGAATGGAAGGGTGTGCAAGTACAAGGCAAAACTCACAGAATATTTAGGATTCTTTATGCTCACTATGTATTTTAAGAAATACAAATGTGGGCTGGGCACGGTGGCTCACACCTGTAATCCCACCACTTTGGGAGCCGAGGCGGGTGGATCATCTCAGGTCAGCAGTTCGAGACCAGCCTGACCAACATGGAGAAAGTCCGTCTCTCCTAAAAATACAAAATTAGCAGGGCGTGGTGATGCATGCCTGTAATCCCAGCTACTCGAGAGGCTGAGGCAGGAGAATCGCTTGAACCCAGGAGGCGGCGGAGGTTGCGGTGAGCCAAGATTGCGCCATTGCACTCCAGCCTGGGCAAGAAGAGTGAAACTCTGTCTAAAAAAAAAAACAAAACAAAAAAACACACATGTTCATGTCAGTGTGTATCTTTAAATGCTCTGCTGTCTGAAAAATAGTAGAACTTTTTATAAAGAACATATATCTGGGAGTTTGAAGAAACAGGTTTTCTCTGATTCTAGCACTGGTAGTCTCCTTGTTGTAACCATTAATCTCCAAATTCATCCTTCACAGAAATGACATAATGTGTGTAGACTATTATGAGACAATGGAAAGAATCAAACTGAATGAAAGAAGGAAAAAAGGAAAGAAGGAAAGAAAAATATTACTATTATTAGTAAGGTAATTAGAGTGGTGCCAAGCACTATGTAGGCCCTCAGAAGTGTTAGTTTCCTGCTCATTTTTGCTTCTGAGAGTCCCATTTTCTCAAGAGACTTTGCTTGACTTTCCTGTGGGGCACACAAGCTATGTTGCAGCTCTCATAAAATGTTCTTCAGAGTTGTAGACATATCAGTAGTTCTCTCTTGTGCTAATATGTCCATAGTATTGATACCTGTAGGGTTGTTCGTTAATGAAGGAGGATCTGCTTCTTGGGGACTATTCATCTGTGCCTCATCTTTGGATGATTTTAAAGGATCATTTGTTGGAGACCACACAGAACCAGAGTGATCACACCACAAAGACCACGTATTTTTCAACTGAAATTTCAAATTTAAATACAACTGTTCTCTAGGGCAAGAGAGTGGGGAAAGCCAGTGGGAAAAAGACATGATTCTAGAAAAAAGGGAAAAAAAGGAATTTTTGCCAAGAAGCCAAAATCTGTATGCTCACCCCAGGACAAACACCCCTAAATATAGGTTTTGTAGCAGCTGCTGGAATCTGCACGAGACCAGAATTTGTTCTGTTCCTGGAGGCTTCTTATGCTTCAGTCAGTGATGACTCATTTTTAATCACCTGATTATAGTTAGAGCTCACAGACAAGAAATGAATTTCTTGTCTCCCCCTTTTAAAAAACATTTTCATACCACTTAAAAGAGCTTAGTTTTTCCTTTGTTTTGGACTCTTCTGCCAGCTTGCTTGACTAGGATTTTTCTCTTCACAAACCGTTCCCAACTTCCACACTATTATGCTTGCTGTATTTTCTGGCAATTCTCACAGTTTCATTCCTCACCAGCTTTCATGAAGCTTTTGCTCCAGGCACGTATTATTGGAACTGGCTACCTTCTTGTCCTGCTGTCTATTGGTCAACTAACTACTCTTCCTCAGGGTCTGCTCCAGCGTTCTCTCTCAGTGAAGTTTTTTGGTTTTTTTTTTGTTTTTTTTTTTCCTTCTCTCCCCTTTAAGTCCAATGAGCTGGTTTTTTTTTTGTTGTTGTTAAGAGAGAGTCTTACTATGTTACCCAGGCTGGAGTGCAGTGGTGCCATCTTGGTTTATTGCAGCCTCAACCTCCTAGCCTCAAGCAATCCTCCCACCTCAGCCTCTTGAGTAGCTGGGACTACAGGTGAATGCTAATTTTTATATTTTCTGTAGAGATCGGGTCTTGCCATGTTACCCAGGCTGGTCTCCAACTCCTGGGCTCCAGCAATCTGCCCATCTCAGCCTCCCAAAATGCTGGGACTACTGGAGTGAGCCACCGCACCCAGCCTGAGCTCCATTCTCTTTAATTCCATGTCACATTGAATATTACAAAGTGTATAACATTCTTCACTGTATTGCAGGCTTCTTGACAACAGGGTCTATGCCATTTGTTTTTATGTGCCTGACGTACAGTAAGTGCTGATGGAATATTTGCAGAACAAATGTTCATTGCATTCTCTTTTGTTACATGCAACAAAATAATTTGAAGTCAGTAAGGAGCGTCTGATATGAAAGATATTGGTGAAAAGAATAAGTGCTTATACTCTATGCTTTAAGGCACAGAGAGCTTCATTTGTTTAATAAATGTGGGTAAAAATAATTGACATGGTGATGATAATGGGACATCTACCTTGGAGGCAGCATAATGAGGCACAAGAGCACTGGTTTCAGGGTAAGCCAGAATTCTAGGCATAGCTGTGCCATACAACCTTGCCATGGTACCCAGGGCCCTCCCCTTTCTGAAGTTTATTTTCTCATCGTGTAGAATGGAGAGACAGGATGAGATCATCTTACATGAATTTCAGTTCATTTAAGCTCTGAAACTGTATCATCTATCATAGCTCCAAGTAGGGATTGCCTCTCACTGCCAAAAAGCCCCAACCCCTCAGCCTCATATATAGGTACCCAAACAGTCCTTGTACCCTAAATCCTTTCCTCCTTTCATGCTTATCTCCCTCTTCCTCTGATCCTCTAGGTTTTGCCTTGAAGCTGCAGAGTAGTTTGAACTCAGTTTTTCATACAGGTTGGTTTTATTTACCTCCTCACTGCCTGCCTGTGATCCCCGCATGCCCCTCATACGAGTCTTAGCCCCTCTCCAGCCAACCTGTACTTCCAACTGGCCTTGATAAGATTTGAATTCCTCATTATACTTTGCCCTATCTTCATTTTGTGTGTGTGTGAAAGCTATATTGCCATAAAAGTCTGCAGGAATTTGACCATCAGCTCACGTCTCTGTTTTCTATTTTCTCAGAACTCTCCCACCTTTAATATGATAATAGTAATAAGTATTGTTTATTGAGGGTTTACTATGTGCCGAATATTGTGATGCCAAGATAGTTGTCCTATCACCCACTTACTGTTACCACATCAATCACATCTCTAAGGACTTACATCCCTAATCCTTGTACCATTCCTGAAGGGTGGCTATATCAGTTTTTGAGATGGAGAAAGAAGAAACTGATTGTAAGATTGTTTAAATAACTTGCCGAGAGTGTCTGACTCTAAAGCCAATGCTATTTCCAAAGCTAATGTAACGCCGTCTTGCTACATTTCAGCATATGTAGATCTAGATCAATTTTTTGTTGTTTTATGTCAGCATTTTGTTTCAGAAACAATATCATAGTACCAGTAAGAAAACCCACACTTTAAAGACATATCAACTTACTGTTTTTCTTACTCTTCTACTCTTTGTTTATATTCATACATATTTTAAAGAGTATGATTCTAATGTAGATTTAGTCTTTATTCTAAAAATAACAATTCTATAAGCTTTTTCTTTGTTGTCCTCCTCCTTTCTGTCATTTTAATGGCTGCATAATTTCCATCACATTGGTTTAATCATAGTTTTATTTTTTTGTTTTTTGGGTTTTTTGTTTTTGTTTTCTGAGATGGAGTTTCTTTCTTGTTGCCCAGGCTGGAGTGCAATGACACAATCTCGGCCCACTGCAACCTCTGCCTCCCGGGTTCAAGAGATCCTCCTGCCTCAGTCTCCCGAGTAGCTGGGATTACAGGAACCCGCCACCACGTCCAGCTAATTTTTGTATTTTTAGTAGAGACAGGGTTTCACCATGTTGGCCAGGCTGGTCTTGAACTCCTGACCTCAGGTGATTCGCCTGCCTCAGCCTCCCAAAATGCTGGGATTACAGGCATGAGCCACCACACCCAGCTGGTTTATCATATTTTTAAGTAAGTTTTTGCTACTGTAAAACATTTAGATTATTTCCCTGAGATAAATTATGTTATAGTAATGATATTTATGCACTTTAAAAAGATTAATGGTTGATATGTGGGCTTTTAAATAACTTTTTAATTGTGGAAATATTGAAATATTCTCAAGAGACTAGAAGGAAACTATATGTACCTGTAACTCGGTTTCAACAACGATCAACATTTTCCCATCTTGTTTCGTTGCATCCCCCACTTTTTTTTAAAAACATTAAAGAAAATTTCAAATTTCTTGAAATTTCACTTTTAAATACTTCAGAATAGACTTGTAATGGATAAGGACTTTCTCCTAAAGTCATCTCATACTCTGTGATTTCCCTGTACTCTCTAGGTTCAAATTTCCTGATCATCACTAGACCTTTTTCAGATTTGGTTTGTGTAAATTAGGATCTAAATATGGTCCACACATTGCAGTCAGCTGTTACGTCATTAAAGTTTCATTCATTCTAAAGAGCACACACACACCCACACACACATTTTTTAATGCCATGACTGGCGGAAGAAACCATGTCATAAGTCCTGCAGAATGTTCCACATTCTGAGGTTGATCGTTTCCTCAAGGTATTGTTTAACTTGTTTCTCTAGCTACTGTATTTTATTAATAATTGGTAGTTAGATGTTGTCTTGGTCCATTTTGTGTTACTACAAAGGAATACTTGAGGCTGGGTAATTGATAAAGAAAATAGATTCACTTAGCTCACTGTTCTGCTGGCTGGAGTGTTCAAGATTAGGCATCTGGTGAGGGCCTCGGGCTGCTGCCACTCATGGCTGAAGGGAAAGGGCAGCTGGCCTGTGTAGAGATCACATGGCGAGAGAGGAAGCAACAGAGCCAGACTCTTTTTAACAACCAGTTCTTGCAGGAACTAATAGAGTGAGAATTCACTACTCCCTGTACCCAGGGAGGACATTAATTTATTCATAAGGGTTCCACCCCAATGACCCAAACCCCTCCCATTGAGCCCCACCTCCAACACTGGGTATCAAATTTCAACATGAGATTTGGTGGGGCCAAACAAATCATATCTGAGCTATAGCAGATATAAAAGGCTTAACAGGATCGTGCTCAATTTTAAAGAAAGAATACTTTGTAAGTAGGATCCTTTTCATTTTGGGATCAAATTTAATATTCTTCTCAGAACACTTTACCAGATCATAAGCTTCTTTCCTGTTCTGCAAGAAAGCCTCTTTTATAGGCAATTTCCTCAAACTAAAAGCCCATTTTTTTGTTAGGTACATGTAACTGGATCCCTACTGATATAAGCTTCTGCTCTTGGATCCTGGACCCACTGTTAATATTAACCAATATTCTTCTAGCCAAATCAAGCTTAACAGAAGACTAAGAATTGCCAGAAATAATTTTGAAAGCTGTTGGAGGCCCAAGAAAAAAAACCTGGATTTGGAAGAGGAATAATTGAGATTGAGGAAGGATGCCTCAACCTTAGACAGTGAATATTCTGGTTCATAGGCTGAGTTCAAATGGATGGGACATGGCCAATTTGTTGCTGCCCTTACAGGTCAGTGAAGGGCTAAGATACACATCTGTTTTCTGTCTCTATACTCTTTGAGCTTGGGGTAGTTTAAGTGAGGGTTCTCTGGGAGTGTAATGTGGACACCCATTATAAAGCAGTAAGCTCTAATGAGTCTGGTTCCTCATAATGATTCCTTGGGCACAATATGGGAGCCATGGCTGGAGCAGGGGACTAGCGAGTTTTCCTATCTCCCCACAACACATTCCTCTGTGTATTTTAGATGTGGTGTTTGAGGCATCTCTTCAGGGCCACATAATGCCAAGAGTCCTACAAAATGGAGCAAAGGAATATCCAAGATGTGAGACTCCTAGAATTGTCCAGGAATCAGGAGAGGGAGAGTGATTCTTCTCTTTTCTTTCTGGTCTCAGGAAAGTGAAAAGCATGTATGGCTTCCCCTTTAAGTAACTGGGCAAAGTTACACCTTCCATATCCTGGTTTGCCTGGCCATTCCAACCCACTGCATCTTCACACAGTACTGGTAAAGTCCTAGCACTACTGGCCAAGAAGACAGGGGTCCCCTTCTTCTCTGTCGTCCCTGAAATTGGAAATGCTACATCAAGGTGCTACTACACTTTTCAAATGTATGCCAGAGGCAGTTACAGTATTGTGTTAATAGGAACATGGATGGAGATGGCTCATGACAATAGCTTCAGAGAGAGAAGGGCTCTGAAGTGCTTTATTTAACAAGGTGGCCTTTCTTTCAAGTATGAATTTTTCTCTTTTATCTTATTAGGCTCTGGAACAGAAACTTTGAATTTTGACTTTAAGCTGTAGGAATATAGAGACTTTGCTCATTCTTTTAACATCTGGTTGCTCATTTGTTTTATTCATCATCATTGTATGGTATAGGGAACATCACTGGAAGGTCAGCCACAGAAATTAAGAATCTGAAAATGGAAAAAAAGACTCAACATTAGGTTATCTAATTCTATGAGTCCTTGTTTAAAATTATTGATGGCAACTTGATCTTTGCCCAGTTTAAGCTTAAGTATCAACCATTTTTTTCTTCTTTATTTCTCTTATAAAATAGGTGTGCCATTTATTAACTATTGCTTAGAATCCTTGTTACTCTTCTGTATTTTCCTGATTGTCCCCACTATGTCTCTTTGGATATAGTAAACAATTCTTTTTCTTTCTTATTTAACCTTTAAAATACGTATAGGTTTTAAAAGTGACACTCTGGTAAACTATACTATTTTTAGCATTTGTTTTTGGCCATTTGAGTATTGACACTTTTTTGATAGTTCTATAATGTGTATGTAGTGAGTGTAGGTAATGTGTGTGCAAGGAGTAATGTGAGTGCAATGAGTAATGTGTCACTAGTTTTAATACTAATGTGTTATATAGTGTTAAGTAAGTATTAGTATTAACTAATATTAGTATTAGTATTAAGTTACTGATAGAGCATTAGTAAACTATCATAAATGAGGAGAGAGAAGAGTACCATATTTCTTTTGGTTTTGGACAAGTCATATAAGGAAAAGAGTGAAATTGAAAGGAGAATATTGCTTTAGGTTTCAGTTTATACCAATAATTAGTTTTAAAAATTCTTTAGGCTGGGCGTGGTGGCTTACACCTGTAATCCCAGCGCTTTGGGAGGCTGAGATGGGCGCATCATGCTGTCAGGAGTTCAAGACCAGCCTGATCAACATGGGGAAAACACTGTCTCTACTAAAAATACAAAAATTAGCCAGGCATGGTGGCAAGCACCTGTAATCCCAGCTACTCAGGAGGCTGAGGCAGGAGAATCACTTGAACCCAGGAGGCAGAGGTTGCAGTGAGCCAAGATCGCACCACTGTACTCCAGCCTGGGTGACGGAGTGAGACTCCATCTC
This sequence comes from Pongo abelii, assembly GCF_028885655.2. Lineage (NCBI taxonomy): Eukaryota > Metazoa > Chordata > Mammalia > Primates > Hominidae > Pongo > Pongo abelii. The sequence goes on from NC_071998.2 coordinate 31,249,661, forward strand.
AAAAAAAAAAAAAAAAAAATCCTTTAAATGTTCTTTCTCAATATTTCTTAGGGGTAGCAAGACCTAGGCTAGAAAGTGTAGTGTTTTATTAAACTTTACTAATTTGTCAGTTAAGCATACCCAATAGAAGAGAATAATAGTAATATCATGACCCTTAGAGTCAATCATAGTATTTCAGGCTAAAAAAGCACCAAAGAAATCACACTATTTGATACTCTTACCTCACACATGACTAAACTGAAGCTCCTGAGTTTTTCTAGATCAAATGACTATTTAGTTGCTGAATCTAGTTTAAGTTTTCTCCCCGATCTCTATGATTTGTTAAATGTAATCAACATTGAGTAGGAGTGACACAATTTACCTTAGGAACTATTAAACCAATTTTCCTTTACATTTTTTAACCTTGTGTCATGGATTATTTCTCATTTTGTAATAAATCTTAGTTTGAACTTCCACATTGGCGCTTAATACTATTATTGTGTAAATACTAAAAAATCGACGTGTGAAGACCCTACAGTACAATGCCAGGCTATGAATCCTTTTGCTGTGCATTCTGAAACGTGCATTCTGAAATGCACAGCAAAAGGTGACTAGCTCCATTGTGTTGTTTTATCTGAGTTTTCATCGGTGTCTAGTGTATGTGTGTGTGTGTGTGTGTGTGTGTGTGTTTACCAATACAAGGAAGACACAGAGGATTCAAATAGTAAATGAAGAAGTCTGGTTATTATTTCCAAGATCAGTCAAAAGCCTTTGTCCTCAGACACTTCAAACGGAAAACAGAAATAAGTTGGCTCCTAAAACTGAGGATCAGTTTCTGACTTGAGATCTGTATGGACGTAGTTCTTTGCTAGAAGAGGAAAGGATACTTTCCTCTCTTCTGTGTGCTTATCTTTCTCCTTTCTGTGTTTTCCATTTATTGAATTCTCATCTTCTGGAGCTTTACTTTTGGAAAGAAACTTGTGTAATTCATGGACACCAATTTTTCTCTGTCTTGTCATGCTAATTTGCTGCATCCTAGTCTTTCCCTGTGAATGTGTACAGTTTATAAGCTGGGTCATTGGTATGTGCTACCTAGCAGTGTTCAGTCCATATTCACTTCCTCCTAATGCATAGGCCATTTTGACTTTTAAGCAAACAAGGGAGTAAATTTCTGTGTATAAGGATGAAGTCAAAATAAAAATGCTTGACTATCAGACATGAATCAAATGTGCTGTACAGACTAATCCATTATTTGAGTATATCTGGGACTACATGTATTAATCTTAATCATGTTTACTCTTTTAAAATATCAACAGTTAAAAATTGCACATCTTATTATTAAAAATGGCTTTGGAGCTGAGATGTAATCTCCTAAATGAAGGAATAAAAATAAGAGCAGGATGAGCCAGCTAACCATTTTTCTTCCTAAAAACTTGAAATAAATGGGGATCAGGAATGTTAGACATCGTTCAATAAATCAGAGGTCTTATGACATTTCTAATATTTTATTAACAAAATTTTGATTTGATTTATCTATTTAAAATAACTAGCAAGGTATTCTCTAAGTGCTGAAACATAAATTACAAACACGAAGCCTTGATTTATGTTAACAGTGGATAATATGTGGGACATGGCAAGTGATCACAGATTTTGTAATATTCCCTGAGCTGGGGCTTGGAATCAGGGAAAATTACTGAAGAAAGTGCTGCCTTAGGCTCCATTTGTTGATGTATAGATGATGGCTGTCTTCTAAGAAATGATATAATCTTGATGATGTGAACTTTCACTCCATTCCAGATACTTTCAGATTTTAGTGACAGTTCTGGGTGCTTTCATGTCTCCAGGATGGATCAAAAACAGTCAGTTCTCTAGAAGGATAGCATAAAAGTTTTTTTTTTTTTTTTAAAAAAAGAGGGTTTGCCTATGTAAATATTGGATCTCACTGATCTCTTCCAGTAATGTTTTCATTTTTTCCATCTCTTGGACCCTAAATGACACCTACAGCCAATTGCCAGTTCTATGTCAATCCAAAATATTCCTTTTCTATTCTTTACCTGGGCTGCTGAGCTTTACTAGAGAGAAATCACATGGTTATGCAACTTGGCTCCACTCCACATTTTTGTTTTCCAGCCTCAGGAACTTTGGTTTGGTTTGCTTCATTCACTTACCTCCCTGTTCTCTTCATGGCTGTCCCCTTCTGATCCTTTGAGTCTCACCTTAAATGTATATAACTGCCTCCGGGAACCCTCCTTGGATCTCCCTATGTAAGCAGGTTCCCCCTCATTCAGTGCCCTGTTCATTTATTTCATGACACTTTGCACTCTTTCTAATTGTTTACTCAATGCTTGCCTGACTTATTGTTTGTCTCCGTAACTAATTTCTTGTGCGTAGAGATACATCTTCTTGATTAGTTACTATAGTACTGTGCTTTCTGGCACACAGTAAGCACTCAGGAAAAATTTTTTTATATAAACAAATAAATTGTGAGATTGCATTTGAGAAAGAAAAACATTCCCTTATTTTTTAAAAAAAGTATTAAAAACACTGCTGCAAGTCAATGTTGCCATACGCCCAAGATATATTCTTATAGATGTCAGATTGCATTACCTTCAACTTATGTGTGGTTAAACAGTTAAACACTCTTGTGTTCTGAATTATGAACGCGTAGCAGTTGGTGATCATTTGTAACAGTGGTCTGCGGCCGGGCGCGGTGGCTCACCCTTGTAATTCCAGTACTTTGGGAGGCCGAGGTGGGTGGATCATGAGGTCAGAAGTTGGAGACCATCCTGTCTAACACGGTGAAACCCCGTCTCTACTAAAAATACAAAAAATTAGCCGAGCATGGTGGCACGTGCCTGTTGTCCCAGCTACGTGGGAGGCTGAGGAAGGAGAATCGCTTGAACCCAAAAGGCGGAGGTTGCAGTGAGCTGAGATCACGCCATTGCATTTCAGACTGGGCGACAGAGCGAGACTCTGTCTCAAAACAAAGCAAAACAAAACAAAACAAAAACAAACCAAAAAAAACAGTGGTTTGCAACTTCTTCTTGTCTACAGGTAACACACAGGCCAATGCTCCGTTGACATGTTCCACCTCAGCACACCCAGGGTTGCGTATGACTGTTCCTGCGCCTCTTTCTTCTCTACTCAATAAATACTGCAATGCAAGTGAATGAGTGAGTGTCTGTAAGGCTACTGGACAGATAACTGTAAGTCTGTTCTAATTTATATTAAAAATGAAAAGATAAAATAGTTACAATTTTGGGGTTTTTTTTAGTAGTAATAAATTACTTGCTACACACTTCACTGCTCATCAGGATACATCAGTGTCATGACGTGGATTTTTTTTTTTATTTTTTTAACTTTTATTTTAAGTTCAGGGATACATGTAAAAGTTTGTTACATAGGTAAACTTGTGTCATAGGAGTTCGTTGTACAGATTATTTAATCTCCCAGGTATTAAGCCCAGTACCCAATAGTTATCTTTTCTGCTCCTCTCCCTCCAACCACCCTCCCGTCAAGTAGACCCCAGTGTCTGTCATTTCCTTCTGTGTGTTCGTAAGTTCTCATCATTTAGCTCCCACTTGTAAGTGACAATGTGGTATTTAGTTTTCTGTTCCTGCATTAGTTAGCTAAGGATAATGCCCTCCAGCTCCATCCATTTTCCCACAAAAGACATGATCTCATTCTTTTTTATGGCTGCATAGTATTCCATGGTGTGTATGTACCATAGTTTCTTTATCCAATCTGTCACTGATGAGCATTTAGGTTGATTCCATGTCTTTGCTATCGTGAATAGTGCCTCAGTAAACACTCGCATGCATGTGTCTCTGTGGTAGAATGATTTATATTCCTGAGGGTATGTACCCAGAAATGGAATTTTTGGGTCGAATGGTAGTTCTGCTTTTAGCTCTTTGAGGAAATATCATACTGCTTTTCCATAATGGTTGAACTAATTTACACTCCCACCAACAGTGTATAAGTGTTCCTTTTTCTCTGCAACCTTGCCAGTATCTGTTATGTTTTGACTTTTTAATAATAGCCATTGTGACTGGTGTGAGATGGTATCTCATTGTGGTTTTAATTTGCATTTCTCTAATGACCAGTGATATTGAGCTTTTTTTCATATGCTTGTTGGCTGCATGTATGTCTTCTTTTGAAAGTGTCTGTTTATGTCCTTTGCCTACTTTTTAATGGGGTTGTTTGTTTTTTTCCTGTAAATTTAAGTTCCTTATAGATGCGCATATTAGGCCATTGTCAGATGCATAGTTTGCAAATATTTTCTCCCATTTGGTAGGTTGTCTGTTTACTCTGTTGATAGTGTCTTTTGCTGTGCAGAAGCTCTTTCATTTAATTAGGTCCCACTTGTCAATTTTTGCTTTTGTTGTGATTGCTTTTGGTGTCTTTGTCATGAAATCTTTGCCTGTTTCTATGTCCAGGATGGTATTGCCTAGGTTGTCTTGCAGGATTTTTATAGTTTTGGATTTTACATTTAAGTCTTGAATCCATCTTGAGTTTATTTTTGTGTATGGTCTAAGGAAGGGGTCCAGTTTTAATCTTCTGTATGTGGCTAGCCAGTTATCCCAGCACCATTTATTGAACAGGGAGTCTTTTTCCCATTGCTTGTTTTTGTCAGCTTTGTCCAAGATCAGATAGCCATAGGTGTGTGGCCAAATCCTACTATGCTTTTTCCTATGCATATGTGCATATGATAAAGTTTAACTTACAAAGTAGGCACAGTGAGAGATTAACAGCAATAACTAATAATAAAATAAAACCATTATACCAATATGCCACCATCACCACTCTTGCACTTTGGTGTCATTATAAAGCACAGTAAGGGTAACTTGAACACAAACAAGCACTGTGACACTATGACCGGCAATATGATAACTCCGGGGTACTAAGTGGCTAACGAGCAAGTAGTGTCTAGGGTGTGGACAAGTTGGACAAAGGGATGACTCATGTCCAGGGCAGGACAGAATGGGATGTCATGAGATGTCATCATATTACTCAGAACGGTGCATATTTGAAACTTATGAATTGTTTATTTTTAGAATTTTTTCATTTAATATTTTCAGACCACAGTTGATTGTGGGTAGCTAAAATGGGGGGGAAGCAAAACCATGAATAAGAGGGGATGGCTGTGTTCTCTTCCTGACACATGAAAATAAACATATGCCATACACATTTTTTAAATTTTTTAAATTATACTTTAAGTTCTAGGGTACATGTGCACAACGTGCAGATTTGTTACATATGTACACATGTGCCATGTTGGTGTGCTGCACCCATTAACTCGTCATTTACATTAGGTATATCTCCTAATGCTATCCCTCCCCCCTCCCCATCACCTCATGACAGGCCCCGGTATATGTGATGTTCCCCACCCTGTGTCCAAGTGTTCTCATTGTTCAATTCCCACCTATGAGTGAGAACACGCAGTGTTTGGTTTTCTGTCCTTGTGATAGTTTGCTGAGAATGATGGTTTCCAGCTTCATCCATGTCCCTACAAAGGACATGAACTCATCCTTTTTTATGGCTGCATAGTGTTCCATGGTGTATATGTGCCACATTTTCTAAATCCAGTCTATCATTGATGGGCATTTGGGTTGGTTCCAAGTCCTTGCTATTGTGAATAGTGCCGCAATAAACATACACGTGCATGTGTCTTTATAGCAGCATGATTTATAATCCTTTGGGTATATATCCAGTAATGGGATGGCTGGGTCAAATGGTATTTCTAGTTCTAGATCCCTGAGGAATCGCCACACTGTCTTCCACAATGGTTGAACTAGTTTACAGTCCCACCAACAGTGTAAAAATGTTCCTATTTCTCCACATCCTCTCCAGCACCTGTTATTTCCTGACTTTTTAATGATCGCCATTCTAACTGGTGTGAGATGGTATCTCACTGTGGTTTTGATATGCATTTCTCTGATGGCCAGTGATGATGAGCATTTTTTCCTGTGTCTTTTGGCTGCATAAATGTCTTCTTTTGAGAAGTGTCTGTTCATATCCTTTGCCTACTTTTTGATGGGGTTGTTTGATTTTTTCTTGTAAATTTGTTTACGTTCTTTGTGGATTCTGGATATTAGCCCTTTGTCAGATGGGTAGATTGTAAAAATTTTCTCCCATTCTGTAGGTTGCCTGTTCACTCTGATGGTAGTTTCTTTTGCTGTGCAGAAGTTCCTTAGTTTAATTAGATCCCATTTGTCAATTTTGGCTTTTGTTGCCATTGCTTTTGGTGTTTTAGTCATGAAGTCCTTTCCCATGCCTATGTTCTGAATGGCATTGCCTAGGTTTTCTTCTAGGGTTTTTATGGTTTTAGGTCTAACATTTAAGTCTTTAATCCATCTTGAATTAATTTTTGTATAAGGTGTAAGGAAGGGATCCAGTTTCAGCTTTCTACATATGGCTAGCCAGCTTTCCCAACACCATTTATTAAATAGGGAATCCTTTCCCCATTTCTTGTTTTTGTCAGTTTTGTCAAAGAGCAGATGGTTGTAGATGCCACACACATTTTAGGATCATTTTTATCATGTAACAAACCATCAGTATTACCCTATGTTATTTTAGTGTTTGAAAACACTTATAATATGTATGTAATTTTTATCATATGAATATACTTTAACATGACCAGATTATTGAATGTTTGTTTCCCTTTTTTTCTCTTAAAAATGATACTTAAAAATGATTTTTAGTGCACATGAACTTGGGGCAATTTTCATACTTTTATGAGTTGATCACAAGAAAGAATGTATAATGTGAATATTCATGAATTTCCTCTTTTTATTATATTTTTTAAATTCAAAAGCAACACATTTAAACTCTACTGAAATCTCTAAAACTGAAAATGAAAATCTCCCTCTGTTCTGGTAGGTTTACTTCCCCAAGGAAAATAAAGTATTGTGAGGTCTCTGGCTTTAACCTGTGCCTGTGCATCAGAAATTATTAGGAGTGCTTCTAGCAACTGTGTAAAAATGCAGCTTCAACCCTGAGCTATTCATAAGTGTTTAAAGTTCCAGTGAATTCTCAGGAAGAATATTAGAGGCCCATTATCTTTTGATTTGTTGCTGGAGTGGTATTGCTTAGGTGTTTCCTGTAGTTGTGGTGGACTTTTTTTTTTTTTTTTTTTTAAGAATTTTGCTGCTCCTTTGTCACTTAGGAGTCAGTTTCATTACTAGGTAATAGACATCAATACCAGGGAAAAAGGACCCTTGACTGTCCCTGCCTTTCATATACATAATTCATCCTGTTCTCAGGATGTTGAGCCCTATTGGGTAAAGCCCTGGCACTATAATCTTCTGACACTGTTGTTGTTCACTGTGAGGCAGCATCAGGGAAACATCTTGGGACCCTTGACTCCCAAAAGCCACAAGCTGCAGTGACGGGACATTGTGAGCTCACTGTTGATGTAAGGGCTTACTACTACTAGGGAATAGGATGTGGAGAGTAGTGTCTCTGGAGTTAGGGGTGGGCTTAAATCCTGAATTTCTTTTTTTTTTTTTTTTTTAGAGACGGAGTCTTGCTCTGTCAATATAGTCTTTTTTTTTTTTTTTTTTGAGATGGAGTCTTGCTCTGTCACCCAGGCCAGAGTGCAGTGGCACGATCTCGGATCACTGCAACCTCCCCCTCCCGAGTTCAAGTGATTCTCCTGCCTCAGCCTCCTGAGTAGCTGGGATAACAGGTGCACATTACCACACCCGCCTCATTTTTTGTATTTTTAGTAGAGACAGAGTTTTACTATGTTGGCTAGACTGGTTGCCCACCTCGGCCTCCCAAAGTACTGGGATTAGAGGCGTGAGCCACCGGGCCTGGCCAAATCCTGAATTTCATACCTACTGGGAACTCTTTGACTTTAAAACAAGTAACTGAGCCCCCTGAGCCTAGCTTTTTTTAACTGTAAAATGAGATTTTTTTTACAGGCTATTGTATAATTTGAATGAAAGTGAAAATGTCTGGTACAGTGCCTGGCATATAGTGCATCATTTGATAAAAGTTTGTTAAATGAAGAGATGGATGAATCACCTAACTAGCTGGTTGAACATGTTATTTTTAAAACAGGAGGTGTGGCCATTTGTGATAGAAAGAATAATAAATATAAAAGAATTAAATGGCAACTTCATTTCTTCCTCAAGGTTGCAGATAACAGAAACCAACTCTAGCTAGCTAACATAAAAGGAATTTATTGACAGGACACTCAGGTTTTGAAACCTAAGTTAAAACAACTAGTCTTCGGATGACCAAGCTTAGACAGCTCCAGGGACCTAGAAGCAGAAAGTAACGTACCTTTCCCTTTCTTTTTTTTTTTTTTCCCCCAGAGACAGGTCTTGTTCTGTTGCTGAGGCTGAAGTATAGTGGCATGATTATAGCTCATTGTAACCTTGAACTCTGGGGCTCAAGTGATCCTCCCACCTCAGCCTCTTGAGTAGTTGGGATTACAGATATGCACTACCACACCTGGCTATTTTTTTTTTTAAAGATGGGGTCTCACTCTGTTGCTCAGGCTGGTCTTGAATTCCTGGCCTCGAGTAATCCTCTTGCCTCGAGTAATCCTCTTGCCTCGGCCTCCCAAAGCACTGAGATTTATAGGCATGAGCCACCACACCCAGCTGGACCTTTTCTCTGGAACATTGATATCTTTGTTTCTCATCTTTAGTGACCTGCCATTAGATGGATCTGCTCTGGCCAGGAAGGCAGGGTCATGTGGTACAAATTCGGCAGCTGGTGGTCCCTCCTCTATGTCAGGGGCAATTCACAGGACAAAGGGGATGTTGGGAGCTGATAAAACTGTAAGGCTTTATTGAGGCCTAATTAACATACAACAAGCTACACATATTTAGAGTCTACAATTTGTTACATTTTACACATGTGTTCATCATCATGATGAAGATAATGAATATGCCATCATCCCTGACAGCTTCCTTGTGCTCCTTTGTATTCCCTCCCTCTCGACCCTCTACAGCCATTCTGCCTATCCCAAGGCATCTGCTGATCTGCTTCTATCACTGTCAATTCATTTGTATTTTCTAGAATGTTATATAAATGAAATCATACAATAGGTGCCCTTTCTTGTCTGACTTTTTTCACTCAGCATAATTATTTTGAGAGTCATTCATGTTGTAGTATGTCTCAGTACTTCATTCCTTTTAATGGATTAATAATATTCCATTGTATGGCTATGCCACAATTTGTTTATTCTGTCTATTTACTTGCAGATGGACATTTGGATTGTTTCTAGTTTGGGGCTGTTACCAACAAAGCAGCTGTGAACCTTCATATACAACTGTTTTTTTGTTTTTTGTTTTTTGTTTTTTTGACATACGTTTTCATTTCTCTTGGGTAAAAACCTACGAGCAGAATAACTAGGTCATGTTGTAGATGTAGTTTAACTTGTTCAGAAACTGCAAAGCAGTTTTCCAAAGTGGTTATACCATTTTATATTTCCACCAGCAATGTATGAGAGCTCCAGTTGTTCCATGTCCTCACCCATACTTGGTATGCATGCAGAACTTATTTTTTATTTGATTTTATTATTATTTTTTGAGATGGGGTCTCACTCTGTCACCCTTGCTGGAGTGCAGTGGTGCGATCTCGGCTCACTGCAACCTCTGCCTCTTGGATTCAAGCAATTCTCCTGCCTCAGCCTCCCGAGTACCTGGGACTATAGGTGTGCGCCACCACTGCTGGCTAATTTTTTGTATTTTTAGTAGAAACGGGGTTTCACCATGCTGCCAGGCTGGTCTCGAACTCCTGACTTCGTGATCCACCTGCCTCAGCCTCCCAAAGTGCTGGGATTACAGGTGTGAGCCACTGTGCCCAGCCGCAGAATTTATTTTAAAAACTCTGAAAATTCAATACTAAGAAGACCAACAATCTAATGTTTAAAAATGGGTAAAAACATTGAACAGATGATCCACCAAAAAAGATAAACTCACAGCAAATAAGAACATGAAAAGATATTCAAAATCCTTAGCCATCAGACAAATGAAAATTAAAATCCAATCACATGTTCATTCACATGGCTAAAATTTTAAAAAAGCTAGTAATTTATATGATTATAATGCCCATTTTATAGGTGAGAAAATTAAGCCTGATGTTAAGTAAATTGACCAAGGTAGAATTAGAATTTGAACCTACATGGGGTTAACCTTTATGCTGTGCAAGCAGTGGTCTTTTGAAAGAGGCTTAAAAAGCCAAAGTTGGAAACAGGGGAACTCATTTATTATTTAGGAATACAATTTCCACTTCCTCTCCTGATAGGTTAGGCTACCACCAGTCACAATGCATATTATGAAACTTCTATGCAAATTTTGGCATCTATTTTTCCCAACAGGGTAAAATTTATATTTTTCTGACATCTAGCTCTACAGAGCGCTGTTACTCAGCTAAGATAACTAAAGCCCGGCTGCAGTTTTGCATGGCTCATAGACCTTATCAGGCACTCGCACTTGGTACACTGCCTGTATCCTTTACTTGCTCTAACACCACCAGCTGTTTTTTCTGGGCCCCTGGAAGTGCTACTTCAGCTGCCAATGATGTATTTTTCTCTGTCCTATTAGTTTTTTTTTTCTGAAATATGATCAATATTTTCATTCAGTACTTGGGGACTATAGTGAAGTTTCCTCTAAGCACTTAAATGTAAGATCATGAGGAGAGACAAGCCAATTTCTCTACTGGATGTCTCCAGCAACTTTCTCTCAAATAGTCCAGTAATGAGCTGGCGCTGCAGAGAGAGGCAAGAGTTCTACTGGTTGGCACTAATGCTGATATGCAAGCTTCTCAGAAGACTGGCACTGAGAGTAGAATAATTTTTTGCACTGGCAAGGCTGTGCCTTGTTTCACACCAACTGGGTCAGATGATCTCTGTCAGCTCCCAGTTACAAGTATGTGAGGAGTCAGGGCATTGGAGGTCTCTCTCCAGCAGCACAATTTAAATGGTCTCCAGAAGTGCCAGCTTAAAGAAGAGATCTCACCTTAAAGCAGGGCATTGTGAGAGACTAGGGGGGTACCTCCATTCTGTTCCTTGAGCCCAAATGTGGACATATGTCTTCTTTGTATGTCATTAGGGTGTTTGACCCTATCTCTTTTACAACAGAAAAACAATACTTGCTCTTTCATAATTTAACTTAAAAACAAGCACTTAACACTTTAGAGTAGTGATACCTAAATTTAACTCCAAGGCCTGTAAGACACCCATAAGCCATCCATCCATTCATTTTTAAAAATGTGGTAAAATACACATAACATAAAATATATCATCTTTGCTATTTTTAAGGGGACAATTCTTAAGAACATTCACATTGTTGTGCAACCATTACCATTCTTCACATTCAGAATGTTTTTCGTCTTGCTAAACTGAAACTCTGTACCCATTAAACAATAACTCCCCATGCCCCCTTGTCTACAGACCCTGGCAATCATCATTATATTTTCTGTCTCTATGAATTCATGTCCCAAGATATCTCATGTAAGTGGAGTCATACAGCATTTTTCTTCTTGTTCTATTTGTTCTTAAGGTACATGGATAGAATTAGAAGTTAGCCAGTGAACTTCCTAGTGCCGTTGGCAAGGATACCCATGTTGAGAGCTGGTAGAATCCTGCTATTAATGTTGATGCCATTAAACATTTGCATATCTGGCTCCCTTTATTCTGATTTCATGTTCACAAAGCAACCCGCTGATTATGGTATGACTTTCTACAGTAGATAGAATTACTTTCCTCCCAAGCATCCATTCTGTCTTTAAACTATCTACAAGGGGTCTTCAAAAAAATTCATGGAAAATGTGTACTATGAAGAAACTGTGTAATGATTTCAGTTTCTTTTTTGTACCAAAATAAACTCATACTAACTTGTTATAATATGTCTGAAAAGGGTTTAGTTTGAGGCCCTAAGGATAAGACATCAGCTTGAAAAGAGCCACTATCAGAGCAACATAAATTCTGCTAAAATTGAAACAAGACTAAACATTAATGTATGGTGAAACTAGGGTAGCAGAATGGTGAAATCACTGATGCTTTATGAAAAGTTTATGGGGACAATACACCAAAGAAATCAGCAGTTGACAAATGGATAACTCATTTTAAGAAGGGACAAGATGATGTTGAAGATGAGGCCTGCAGTGGCAAGCCATCCACTTCAATTTGTGAGCAAAAAATTAACCTTGTTCATGCCCTAATTGAAGAGGACTGATGATTAACAGCAGAAACAATAGCCAACAGCATAGACATCTCAATTGGCTCAGTTTTTATAATACTGACAGGAAAATAAAAGTTGAGCAAACTTTCCACTTGATGGGTGCCAAGACCATTGTGCCCAGATAAGCTGCAGACAAGAGTAGAGTGTTCAATGGAATCAAGATCCTGAAGGATTTATTTGAAGACTTTTAACAGGAGATGAAACATAGCTTTACCAGTATGATCCTAAAGACAAAGTACAATCAAAGCAATGGCTACTAAGAGGTGGAAGTGGTCCAGTCAAAGCAAAAGCCTACTAGTCAAGAGCAAGAGTCATGGGGACAGTTTTTTGGAGATGCTCAAGGCATTTTGATTGTTGACTTTTTGGAGGAGCAAAGAACGATAACATCTGTTTATTATGAAAGTGTTGTGAGAAAGCCAAGACTTTAGCAGCAAAACGCCTGGAAAAGCTTCACCGGAGTCCTTCACCACAACAATGCTCCTGCTCATTCCTCTCATCAAATAAGGGCAATTTGGGGAGAGTTTCAATGGGAAATCATTAGGCATCCACTTTATGGTCCTGACTTGGCTCCTTCTGACTTCTTTTTGTTTTCTAATCTCCAAAAAATCTTTAAAGGGCATCCATTTTTCTTCAATTAATAATGTAAAAAAAGACTATATTAGGCTGGGCACGATGGCTAGTGCCTGTAATCCCAGCATTTTGGGAGTCTGAGGCAGGTGGATCGCTTGAGGTCAGGAGTTCAAGTCCAAGACCAGCCTGGCCAACACGGCAAAATCCCATCTCTACTAAAAGTACAAAAATTAGCTGGGTGTGGTGGTGCATTCCTGTAGTCCCAGCTACTCAGGAGGCTGAGGCAAGAGAATCACTTGAACCCTGGAGGTGGAGATTGCAGTGAGCTGAGATCACACCACTGCACTCCAGCCTGGGTGACAGAGCGAGACTCCATCTCAAAAAAAAAAAAAAAAAAAAAGACTATATTGACATGGTTAAATTTTCAGGACCCCAAGTTCTTTAGGGATGGACTAAATGGTTAGTACATCACTGCCTACAAAAGTGTATTTGTATTGCCATCCCTTAACTCTGGAGAACCTCCATAAGCCAATTTTCATAAACCCATACTCTTTATCACAGTGATTGATTCAGAGATGGACATTGACTCAGGCCTAAACCAGTCCTCTGGCTATAGGGGTTAGTTCGTGGACAGGTATTTTACTACAGAAGTCCAATCGAAGTGAGATTTAGGTCTTTATTTGTTGGTTGGGCAGAAAGAAGCCTTCCTTCTTTTACTGAAGTTAAATAAATAAAATGCATATTATCTTATTGCTGCTGATAACTATTTTGCAGCCATGAAAAGAAGTACTTTAGGAAGATGCCAATATGATAAGAAATAGAGCTAATCTATGGAAAGAAATTTAACCCTTGGTGATAGTTTTAAGCTGCTGGATCAAGTCTTGCCTGAAGCACTTTCTACCACATACATTTTCAGTTATAAAATAATTAAATTCTCTTTATTGTCTAAACAAATTTGAGCTGGGTTTTCTATTATTTGCTTTTAAGTACATTCTAACTGACTATCCATGAAGAGTTGTCTATAGAGTCAGAAAATAATGGCTTTCAAAGGAGCCAGAATACAGAAAGTCTATTTAATCCTTGTTTTCTATTAGACTTTACATATTCTGGCCCCTTTGATACCAATTTCTCATTGTGAAAAAATGTATTGGTATTCTGATTTTACATATTAGTTTGTTTAGCTTGTATAATGTGAGATATGGATTCATTCTCAAGATCCTGACAAAAATCCCATTTCTGAGTTTGTCCTTTTGGGAACCATTATCTACTCTCAAGGCAATGAATATCATCCTGTGGAGGCATTCTGGGAGAAGACCTTGGTGAGCATACTGGTCTGCCTTGAAGGCTCTCCTAAAACTTGCATTTCCTTTCCTTCCCCTTGAGTTTCTAGAATCACTGGAAAGTCTTCTGTACATCAGTGAGTGCTCTCAAATAGTAGCCAGTGCTACTTGGTCTCTGACACTTGGCCTCACAATCATGGGAGCCTTCTCCTTAGGTGCTGCCACTTTTTCTGGCTAGCAAAAGGCAGCTGAGTTCTTCCTTCAAGGGTATGAGTTCTTTGTATGTGGTCATAGCAGAAGCGATATCATCTAGCATGATGCCTAGCATATAGTGCATTGACTCTGAATCTGAGGGGCCCCTCTTGTTCTATCATTGGCAACCTGCAGAAGGTTGAAAGATCCCAAGTGCAGTGAAGGCTCAAACTTTTCCTGATCTTGTATAGCCATTCTTTTGACTTATCAAGACGCCTTTGGTGAGATCTCTCTGGTGGTATAGTTGTGTGTAATCAGTGTTTCCCTGTTCCTACTTCCCTTTAAAAAAATCTGTGCATCAGCCGGGTGTGGTGGCTCATGCCTGTAATCCCAGGACTTTGGGAGGCCAAGGCGGGTGGATCACCTGAGGTCAGGAGTTCAAGACCAAGCTGGCTAACATGGTGAAATCCCATCTCTACTAAAAATACAAAAAAAAAAAAAATAGCTGGGCGTGGTGGCGGGTGCCTGTAATCCCAGCTACTTGGGAGGCTGAGGCAGAAGAATCATTTGAACCTGGGAGGCGGACATTGTGGTGAGCCGAGATTGTGCCATTGCACTGCAGTCTGGGCAATGGAGCGAGACTGTGTCTCAAAAAAAAAAAAAAAGAAAAAAAAAATCTGTGTATCATTCCTCTTTCCTCTGCAGGCCCTGAGTAAAAATATGTTATACACAGAATAGGAACAACACATTAACAGTAGGGTTGTTCCCACATGGTGTACTTATGAAGCATTTGTTTCTAAAAGGACTCAATATTTTTTTAAAAAAAGCAAAAGCAAACAAAAGATTGCAGTTATACCGAAAATCTGAGTGTTTATTGTTTTTAATTTCACCCTAGAATTTTCGGGCTTCTTAAGTGCAGGGAAAGTCATAGATGAAATTTTGTTCAGCTATCCCTTGGGAAATGTTCATGGACATGCATTCCATCAATTGTGGCTAAATGCAGAACTATTTGCCCTGTCAGCATCAAGATGTACTTGGGATTCCAGTCCATAAACATTTAAATGCAGTCATTCTAAACCTATTGCGGCCTTGACTTATATTTTCTCATTTTCAGTGATGGGACCATTTATTAACAAAGCGTGCTGTCTGTGTGAACCAGTTGAATGGAGTGCCCTGAAAATCTTTAATAAATTATAGGTGAATTTATGGGTTCTGCTCAGGGCCACGGTAGGTTGGCTGAGTTGAAATGAAATGAGACTTATTTATCTGGAAGGTCCAGTGGATTCTAGGTATTAGAGGAAGAAAGTTCATGAATGGAAACTACTTTTTTTAACCTTATAGACTGCCTGCTCTCCATAGACAACTGTTTCTAGCATTGAATAATCCCACCAAATTAAAGTGACATGTTGTGTAATTGGTCACTTAGGAAAACTTCCTCAGTGTAACTCAATATACTATCGGCAAAATCATAGCAGTGAGAGAACTCTCAAAGCCAACCCCACACTTGAAACAGGAAAGCATCAAAGCAATCCAAAATAGATGGGCTGCCTTTATCTGCTTAGTACCTCTAAGAACACATACGCCACATCTTGTGAGCTAGTGTTTCTCAGCATTTTCCACCTCCTCTGCTCTTATTAGGAGGAGAAGATGATTGTAGATGAAATGTCAGAGCTTCTGATGAGCTTGGCCACTTTTAGGATGTTGTCGGTTTATCAACCCATTGTGACTTTTTGTACTCATAAATAAACCTTTTGTGAGCTGTATTCATGAGAAACATGTGAAGATGAGTAAGAGTGAGATTCTAAATTAAAGAGCAGTGTTTCCTTACATTGGGGCCAAAGTGTTAGCAGAAGTGGTGGTGTTTGGAAATTACTGCTGACTAACCGGGGTTCTTAATGGAAAGTTCATAAACCCTGAAGGTTATGTATAAGGAATGTTGTATACCGAAGGGGAAAGAACAGTTCCACCTCCCACTAAAAGCAGTTATGTGGACCTAATTCGTAACTGAATGATGATGATGTGCATTGTACCTCTCCTTCCTTTGACATGGAATTTCTCTTCCAGCTCTCTCTTTGGTATGGTTGATTTCCTAATATGAATATAAGTTGTCAGCCTTTAGTGAACTTGTGTGTTCTGTGGCTGCTGCTGAAGCTGGGTATATAACTAGTCACACCATTTGGCTAATGACTAGTGTTTCTGAAGAAAAACAAAAAACCATTTTATAAAAAAAAGTCCATCTTTTATTTTCCTCTTCCAGAAGATCACTGAGATGGCTAAAGTTTATATGTTGTTTGTGCACTAGAAGAGCTTCTAGTAGACAGTGCAAAGGATGAGGAAAGACAGTAAAGAAGAAAAGATAATGAGCCAACTCCTCTTTTTTGGCAAAAACAATATTGCCGCTTTGCTGCTTCAAAAGGCTTGTGTGAAGATTCCATTTACCTAGAAGCCCGTGTGCTTTCTGGTGAGTTTGGACCTTGAAGGTCCTACTCTGTGTGAAGTTAAAAGCCAGCAAAAGCGCAGTCTCCAATGCATCGGATGGGACTGTCTCTCTTTCCTGTGGAGTCAAGTTATGAAATGAATCTGGACATTTGTCAAAGGGTGTCTTTACACTCAAAGCAATTTGATGCAAGGGTGCAGCATTGCTTTTAAGAATGGCCTCCTTATAGAAGTGCTAGAAAGTCATTTTCAAAGAGATGAAGGTTCACAGTGGCCCTTCTTCCTAGAATGCCCTTCCCTTACTTGGCCATCTGCAAAAGCCTAATCACCTTTTAGGAAACCTCAAGTGTTTTTGACCTCTCATTCCTGTGTAGAACTGTCCCTCCTCTGTACCCTTAATATTTACTACTTAGTTTATTAATTTCTTGCCTGTTAATAACACTTTTCACAGTAAAACAAATATCTATTGCTTTACTATAAGTCAGGAATTGTGCTAGGTGCTTTAAGGGTAAACTCTCTTATAACCAGCCTAGCATTGTCTCCATTTTACATATGAGGAAATAAGGTAAAAATATGAACAAATAATTAGTATCTAGCATAGAGCAAAATGCAAAATAAATTATTGGAAGTAATTAATATTGCATGTTTATATATTGACCTAATGTCTCTTTGAGGTAAGAACAGAGGCCTATTCATCTGTGTAGTCCCAGCACTGATACAGTGCCTAAGGTCTAATAGCTGCTTGATATATCTTGGTGAAAGGTGCAATTGTTTGACCAGTTTGTCTGATTCTTCCTAAGAGTTTAGAGTAGAGCAAAAGTGATTCAGATTAGATAGACAGCAGAGCTTTAGGCTGGGTGAGGTGGCTCACACCTGAAATCCCAGCACTTTGGAAGACCAAGCCTAGAGGATTGCTTGAGTTCAGCCTTGGCAACATAGCAAGACTCTATCTCTACAAAAAATTTAAAAAATTAGCCAGGCGTGGTGGAAGGCACCTGTAGTCCTAGCTACTCGGGAGGCTGAGGCAGGAGGATCACTTGAGCCCAGGAGTTGGAAGTTACAGTGAGCTATGATTATGTACTGCAGCCTGGGTGACAGAGCAAGACCTAGTCTCTAAGAAAAAAAAAAAAGTAGAACTTTATATATCTTATAAAGTATTTTTCTAATCATAAACATAATAGAAGTCCATTAGAGAAAATTAGGATTATACAGAATATATACTTTTCATAGTCATCTATTACCCTGAGATAATAATTTTCCTTTCAATCTTTTCTGTGTGCATTTTTACTCTGAGATCATAATATTTATGCAGCTTTTATTTTGCTTTTGTGCAATTTCAATATTAGGAATATTTTCCCATACCATCAAAAACTTTGTGTCAACTTTACTTCTAATTTGGTATATAGGTAAATATATTCATTATGTAAATTTACTTATTCTTTCCCTCTATGTTGAATATTTGGGAAGATTATAATTTTTCACATAAGTAACACTGTAATGAACATTTTGTGGCATATAAAGTCTTTGTGCACATCATTGATAATAACTATTGGTATAGGAATTCCTAAAAATGGACTCGTGGTCAATGGGTATCAACATCTGCGGACTTGATACATGTTGTCAGTTTGCACCTAAGAGAGGTTAAATCAGTTTACACACACAGTAGCTGAGCACACTCACCAACACTAGTATTACCTTTTACATCTCTACTAATTTGATCCACTGAAAAAGACTTGAGCCAGACTCAAAAGGCTGCATACTGTATTATTCTACTTCTGACATTCTGAAAAAGGGAAAACTGTAGGGGAAAAAATTGGATGAGGGTCTAGGCATGAGGGAAGAAATTGACAGCAAAGAGGTCCGAGGAAACTTTTTGTGGGTTATGGAAATGTCCTATATCTTGATTTTGATGGTGGATTCATGACTGTACATATTTGTCAGAACTCACTGAACTATAAACTTGAAGAGTAAATTTTACTGTATGTGAATTATATGTCAATAAACTTTTTTCTTTTTTTTTTTTTTGAGACAGAGTCTTGCTCTGTCACCATGGCTGGAGTGCAGTGGCGTGATAAACTTGTTTTTTTTTTTTTTTAAATGACATTACATTGTGGTTTTAAATCACATTTTTTTTGCTTTCCAGTAAAGCTGAACAGCTTAACATTTTATTAACCATTGATATTTCTTCTTTAGAGAATTGTCTTTTTATCCCATTGCATACTTGTCTACTAAGTCTGCAAATTTATCTTATTAATTTGGGTTGACCTTTGAATATTGCCTGTCATACTTAAAAGATATATTTTTCTAAATCTATTTTAATTTTATTCATGACCATTTTTTATATTTATTTGACCTAGCTAAATTAATTGCCATTTACTTTAAGGGTTTATTTAATTTTTAAAGGAAACCTAGATGATAGTAACCTTTGAAACACTGAATTTACTGAAATGTTTCAGGAAATTCTACTTCAGTTTTTCTTGGAAATCTACCAGGTTTGGTCTGGGTAGACTTTGCAAATCATAAAAGCAATCCCTCTATGTATGAGTGTAGTTGTTGCCTTCCTGAAAGATGCTCATTGGGTATATCCTCTCATCTGATCTTACTGGCACCACTGGGCTAAGTGGATCTAAGATCATACCTGTGGACTGACATTCACCATTCTTTTCCCACAGTGGCAACAGCAATAACGGTTTAAACACAGTGCCTTGCAAAGTGATATATATTTAATAGAAATGGGATACAACATTGATCAATGGAAAACCTCATTTAATATTTCTCGCTGCTGTCTGGCTTTTGGTAGTTCTATTTTGTCTTGATTTGCTCCATGTGGGATTGATGAGAAAAAATATGACTTCATTTGTATATTTTAGTAAATATTTATTGAACACTTATTATGTGCCTAGTGGTTTCTAGGTACTAGACACACAATGGTTGTATTAGTCCATTCTTGAATTGCTACAAAGAAATACCTGAGCCTAGGTAATTTATAAATAGAAGAAATTTAATTGGCTTACAGTTCCACAGGCTGTACAGACAGCATGATTCTGGCATCTGCTTGGCTTCTGGGGAGGTCTCAGGAAACTTAAAATCATGGTGGAAGGCAAAGGGGAAGCAGGCTTGTCTTACATGGCTGGAGCAGAAGGAAAAGAGAGAGGAAAGAGGTGCCATAACTTTCAAACAACCAGATCTCATGATATCTCACCGACTCACTATCATGAGAAAAGCACTCAGGGGATGGTGCTGAACCATTTGTGAAGGATCCACCTCCATGATCCAATCACCTCCCAGTAGGACCCACCTCCAAACACTGGGGATTACTATTGAACATGAGATTTGGGTGGGGACGCAGATCCATGGTGAATAAGATAACCTTAGATACTACCCTCATAGAACTAACAGGCAAGTTATGTAGATATGCAATTAATAGATATCAAACAATGGCATAAAACAATTGGAAATTACGATAAGTGCTCTGGAAGGAACAAAGAAGATGTTGTTCCCCTGACACAAGTGGGGATGTAAAGAGTGACAGGATACCCCCTCTTCTGACTTCAGTCGGAGAAGTTTTATTTGGCTTCAGGCTTCCAATAAGCTTTCACTTTCAGGAAGACTTCAGCAGAAGAAAAAAGTCTGCAAACCACTGCCTTATAGAATTATATACAAATGTGAGAAGCTGAATGATCTCGGGCAAGGCCAGGTTTCCTCCTCTGTGAAATATAAAGGTTATCTCTCCTAGGAGTTGCTGTGAGAATTAGCAAAAATAAATGTATAAGAGGTCAATGAGCTGCTGGCCCAAGACTCTGAAGGCCAACAGCCCAGGTTGAAATTCTGGCTTCTCCACTTATTAGCTGCTGCTGTCCCAGGTAAGTCATTTATCCTTTTGGTGTTTCAGTTTCCTCATGTAGAGAATAAGGATAATAATAGTGTCTACTTCTTAGGGCTCGTTTGAGAATGAAATTTTTAAATAGTGCTTGGTGCGTGGCAGGTGTTCAGTTAAGGCTAACTTCTATCATTGTCATCATCATCATTGTAATCACTGGTTATGGGTCCTAACATAAGCAAGAGCAAATCCTCTCATGTACTGTAACTGTGTAATCAGATTACCCTAAAATAGCTAGAACCCTGGTTCTGGAAATATGAGGAATAGGTATGTGGCATAAAGCGAGAATGTGAGCAGCACAGTGGCTACAGACTTTCCCTGTAAAAGGGGTCAGGGATCTTATCTCAATTGCAACTCCATTTCCATTTCCTGCTTTGCTGGGGAGAATGACCTTGAAGGAGGGAGACCTATACTCTGAGTAGATAGAACAGCCTTGGCTACAGCCCAGCTCTGCCCCCCAGGCACAGATGAGAGCCCTCTGATGTCTCTTGAATGATTTAGCTTTATTGCCTATTGTCTCTCCCTCCAAATTGCCTTCAGGATGAATGTCCCAGTCGGAACCCATAGAGAGGACACCAGCTTCCAAGTACCTCACAGATGCGGATGCTCTTTCCTTGTATTAAACATCCCTCAAAGTGACCATTAATGGAGGCTATATTTTGCACCTTGTGAAGAGGAAATTACACTGCATTAGAAGTTCTGCACTCTGGCTTAGGCAGTGAATTAGATAAGGGATACAGGCTAGGGTGCTTTCCTGCTGGGCATAATACCCAATTTATTTTCATTTACATTAATTTCTCTACATCACTGACTGCATGAGGCATTAAACTGTTAAATGCAAGCAATTCCCAATTGCTTGACACAAACAGAAATGTTTAATGAATAATAATAAAAAAATGAGCCTATAGATGAAACCAATATGCAAAATCGTGAGAGCGTGTTAATCAACCTTTTCCATTGCATAGGGCTTCACAAACTTTCCCTTCTTTCTTTCCTTCCTTCCTTCTTTCTTCTTTCCTTCCTTCTTTCCCTCCATCCCTCCCTCCCTCCCCTACTCACTCCCTCTCCTCCATCCCTCCCTCCCTCTCTCCTTCCTAAGTTTTCTTTGAAAAGACAAAGCAAATGCATTTAAACAGAATTAAATAGAGTAGTGTAGTATTGGTAACACAACGAATAAAACTGATATGAAAGCCTTTATCTGGAAGATTCCATTAAGGTATAAAAAAATCCCACCTCTGTTTGGCTGTAGCAATGGAATAGTTTGGCTGATGGTATGAAAAGGGATTTTAATTTACGCATTTCATGTTTTCCTGGCCTCATTGACCTGTTAGTAGAGGTGTCAACTTAGGAAAAATAAGATGTTTCTTTCTCATTAGCACTTCATTCCAAACCTTCTAGTTTCTTGGGGTTACCTCTAGCAGGAGTAGAATCTTAAAGCCTCCATCAGAATTGCTGGATCTTTGTCCTTGACGGTTTTATTCCCACCCCCTAACTTCATAGTGTGGGGTGGTAAAATGGGATTTGTTGTTAAGAGAGTCCCAGGTTGGAATGCACTCTGTTCGTGAGTAGTATGACTGGGCGAAATTCCTTAACTTCTCTGATCTTCAACTTTCTTACTTACAAAATAAGCAACAAATACTTCTTTTCCATGATTATTTTGAACCTACTGGTAGCTAATGCTCAGGTATATAAAAATACACATAGAAAAGAGACTGGAAGGAAAAATGATAGAATGTCAGTGATAGATGTTTATTTTTCCTTTTTCTGTTCTGCATTTTTCAACTTTCTATAATATGCAAGCATTATCTTTAATAGGAAAATTATGATGTACAAAAGCATATCATTTCTTTGTTCAAGCTATGTAGATTAAAATAACTATTGAATGTTTTTTTTTCCTCTGCCCCATGCAATCTACCCCTTTCTCTTCCTCTTTTGAAAGGAAAGAAGATATGGGTTATATTAATTCTCAATTGTTATTGTAACAAGTCACCACAGATTTAGTGCTTAAAACAACACAGATTTATTCTCTTTTGATTCTGGAAGTCAGAATTTTGAAATGAATCTTATAGGGCTAAAATCAAGATGTAGGTAAGTCTGTTTCTTCTGGAGGCCTTGAGGGGGGAAACTGTTTCGAAGCCTTTTCCAGCCTCTAGTGGCTGACCTTAGTCTTGGCTTCTGGCTGTTTCCTCCATCTTCTAAGTACATCGCTCCAGCCTCTGCTTCTGTTATCACATCATATTCTTACCATATAAGGGCCCTTGTAATTACATCTGACACACCCAGATATCCAGCACAATCTACCCATTTAAGATCCTTAATAACATCTGCAAAGTCCATTTTCCCATATTAAGGTAACGTATGGAAATTCTGCGGGGTGGTGGGGGACAGGCTTCATTCAGTCTATGACAGGTAAGAGGTTATGTAAGAGGTGAAGGATGAAACAAAAGCTGGGCAAGGAAAAGCAGCAACAAAGTTCCTGATGACATAAAATAACAAACCAAGTGCTTCATCTAGACTACCTGTTCAATTCTTGTAGACTGTGACTGTATTGAACCCCCTTCCCTGCACTGTCAGGGAATACAAGGCATTTGGATCTAATGTGAATACAGAAGCTGATGTGTTCTAGTAGAAAAAAAAAACCCCACAAAATCACTATATATGACAATGAAAAACTATCAAATCCTTTCTCTCAAAATGTTTAAAAGGCCAGTCTAAAATTATTATTATTATTTCTTTGAAATGTCAGTTCTTACTATTAAAAGGCACCAGGAAGACTCATGTCAGAGACTGCTCCTGGATTCAAAAGCAGCCTATTTTCTCCAGCTTGGTACTAAGATGTGCCAAGAATGATTTTTTTTTTAAAAAAAAAGCAAAAAGGTTCAAATTATTGTTTTTTGTTGCAAGAATGCCAGAGGTTACTAAAGTAACATCAGGAATGGATATAATCAGATCTCATCTATTATTAATGAGATTCTGCCTTAATGTGATCATTATAGGTATGTGCCTTACACCTAGAAGCTATCATCTAACATAATAACAACCTCAAATAATGAGTTGCCAGCGTGATTTTTCTTGTGTGAATAGTTTTACCCATAGGGTTGCTTTTTCCTTTTCTTATAACAACAACAATAATAATAAACCGTAACATTTTAGACAGAGACAGGTGTAAGTTTTATTTGTAATATAATGGTTACTGTTCAACATCTTTATAGTTAAGATTTGCTACCGAGCCAACACAAAAATGTTTTGGAAACCATATTATTACTACTTATAATGATGATCCCAGAGCTAGAAAAACCTCATATGACTTTCTATAACATCTGTTATATGTGTGTGTGTGTGTGAGAGATTGAGAGAGAAAAAAAGAGAGAGACAGAGACAGTGAGACAGAAAAAGAGAGACAAAAACTATCAAGTCCTTTCTCTCAAAACCTTTAAAAGGCCAGAAATTCAGTCTAAAATTATTATTTCTTTGAAATGTCAATTCTTACTATTAAAAAGCATCAAGAGTTCCAAGATATGATTATACTTATAGTTTGATTTACTAAGAAATTAAAAATTATTTTTTCTCATATATAAGCCTTTTAACTGCAATCCCTTTTCTTCTCCAAGACATAGGTTAAGAAAGGACATAAATTAAGCCTTTGTGAACAGAGGCAGAGACAGACCACATCCTGAATGGTTTAGCTTCCAATAGCATCTGTTACAGCAGGTCATTTCAAATAGCTGTCCTGAGGCTTGCTCACAAAATCCTATTTAATCGTTAACACAGTTGAATTCTACAGGGTACAGTTACCTGGAGACCAGATTAGGCAAATTTAAGTGTCAAGAATGCGAGTGGATGCAAAAAGGAGGGAATGAGGCCCAAATATCCGAGTACCTGACAACAGCAAAAACAATGGAGAAAAGCTCAAGGCTGGCCAATTAGATGCTTCACCCCTTAAATGGTTATTCCACTATTTCATCCCTCACTCTCTTTGAAACCCAGTGTCCCTGGGTGCTCTATGAAAGGGTAACCACTTGTAACTGTGGCACCTTTCTGTGTTTCTGTGTTTCAAAATGTTCCAGGAAGAAGTCCAGCTATGGCAAAACAAAAACTCGCTGGAACCAGAGATGCCTGAGTTAGAGATGAACTCTCCAGATTACCATACTAAAAACCCCACCCAGGGAGGAGCTTGTTCACTATTTCCCATACATGTGGCATATGAAGCAACATGATTGGGGACTGTACCTGTGCTGCCTTTACCCTGCCTTTACATACAAAAACTCAGCCAACTAGCACAATAAAAGCCCCCTTTCCATCTTTCTTCCAAGAAACACTGCTTTGGCAACAACCCCCTATGTTCTTCTTATGTGTTGCAAGTAATAAAATCCCCTTGTTAAATCCTCTTTGGTTGTGGTAATAACACCCACCAAGCAATCAAACTCATTTCACTGCTAGAGTCCACTTCCTCATGATCTACTTACTCCCAACTCTGCAGGATGACTTCTCTTCCACTGGTCTGGTTTGGGGCAGTCTCCAGTGATCTCTCCAAATTATTCTCTTTGTAGGATTTAGTGCTGCTGGTCAGTTGTTGCTTCTGGGAGCTTTCCTCTCCTTTAGCTTCTTCAGCACTAGGCTTTCCCGGTTCTTCCCTTACCCTTCTTCCCACTGGGCTGTGCTGGCTTCTGTGTCCCTATCCACCCTCAAGATATTATCATTTCCTGGGTTCTTTTTCTTCTCCAGCTCCTATGATCAGATCTTTACTGATAAATCCTAAGTTCACATCTTTAGCCCTTTTTCTGCTAATGAGATTCAAACCTGAATTTCACCCACTTGGTGGATGGCTCCATATGAATGCCAACAGCGTCTCAAACTCTGCAAGTCCAGTTTTGCTCACTGGCTTCTCTGCTTTTTCCATCTTCTGTTCTCACTTGTCCTGACTGACTCTCTTGGTTAACAGGCTCCTCTTCCTCTGACTCCTTCAGTCTGGAAACATCTTTGTTTTCTTTGCAATTGCTAGGTTCTGTGCTTCCTTGTTTGACCATGCAACATATCTCTT
Source organism: Pongo abelii (assembly GCF_028885655.2). Taxonomy (NCBI): domain Eukaryota; kingdom Metazoa; phylum Chordata; class Mammalia; order Primates; family Hominidae; genus Pongo; species Pongo abelii. The sequence goes on from NC_071998.2 coordinate 31,275,239, forward strand.
CCCTTATTTCTATTCCTGCTATGATTACCTCGACAATTAGTAACTTCTTAACTAGCCTCTTGGCCTCCAAACCAGCCTTCACTCTCCTACTCAAACTAACTTTTTAAAACATTGATATTGAGCTTCAAGTCGGGGTAAATTAAAAAAAAAAAAAGAAAAAAATTAAAACATTGATAGAATCATGATATTGCTAGTAGTACTATTTCACATAGTAGTTGCTCAAGAAATGTTACTTCATTACTTCCTTAGCTTCCATGACTTTATCTGGTAAATTGAAATCCAGCCTTGGCCTGATATCTTATATGTCTCGTAGAAATAAATGATGGAGTTTTCATTTGACTTCTGCCCGAAAATCCTATCACTGATGAATCTGGGCCCCACTCTAAAGAGTGTTCCCAACATTTGAGGCTCATTTTTTACACTAAAACCTTCTCTGTGCCCCATGGATTGAGCCATTGTCAAGGTACCTAAAGCTCTAAAGTCAATGATGCTCAGAATATAAAACAGACTATGCTGAAAGATAGGACATTGAACCATTTTCTATAGAGTGGACTATTTAAAATACCTTCTTCTTATGTATAAAATAAGCAGGTTGAAATAGTGAGCTCTAGGATCTATTCAGCTTCCAAAAAGTCTGTTTCTTCCTGGAACCTCATTTAGAGGCTGGGCTGATGTTTTAAAATAATGTATCCACAAAGAATCACATACTTTTGTGTGTGTGTTCTTTATAGTTTTTTTTTTTTTTTTTTGAGGTGACCATGAATATGCATCTTTCAGATTTCTAACTGCAGGGAGTGTAATTATCCAAGGCCCAGCTGCTGGCCTAGGAAATCCATCCCTGCATTTTCTAGGCCATGCTTCCCAAAGGCTGCTGCCAGTCAGTAACTGAGTGTAGCAGGAATATAAAGTAGGTCCATTCCTGGGAGATGCAGGACTCCAGTGACTGGTGACTTTGGCTCATGAACTTCCTGCCAGCCTTGCCAGACTTTTCTTAGAACTGAACTGCATTCTCCGGCTGGGCATTGTGGCTCATGCCTGTAATTCTAGCACTTTGGGGAGGTTAAGGCAGAAAGAATACTTGACGCCAGGAGTTTGAGACCAGCCTGGGCAACATAATCAGATTCTGTCTCTACAATAATAATAATAATAATAATAATAAATTATTATTGTAGTCCCAAATACTCAGGAGGCTGAGGTAGGAGGATTGCTTGAGCCCAGGAGGTTGAGGCTTCAGTGAGACATGATCATGCCACTGCACTCCAGCCTGGGCAACAGAGTGAGACCATGTCTCAAAAAACAAAAATAACTGAATTGCTTCCACCCATTCTTCCTTTCTTCTCTTTCTCTTTCACTCTGGGTTTGATTGCATTCCCAGCCTCCCCTGGCTCTCTCTTTCTTTCTCTCACAGGGATTTCTGCTGATAAAGTCCTCCCATGTGTTGGTGACTGCTTCTCAGATGCCCTGGACTAATGCACAAACTGTATTTGTCATCATAAGAAGTTCACCTTTACCCACGGAGGAAAATGGAAAATTTGATCTAGTTTTAGCATTGTGATGATTTGAATGTGTCCCCTCTGACATTCAGGTGTTGAAACTTAAAGGCCAATGTGGTTGTACCAAAGGTGGGGCCTTTAAGAAGTAATTGGACTTTGTGGGCTTGCTCCTCTCTCAGGAATGGGATTAAGGCCCTCAAAGAAGACGCTTCAAGCAATGTTCTGCTGGCTTGCCCTTCCACCTTCCTCCATGTGAGTACACAGCATTCATCCCCTCCAGAGGGTGCAGGGCCGCCTTGGCACCATCTTTGAAGCAGAGGCCGGACTCTCACCAGACAACAAAGCTGCAAGGACCCGGCCTCCAGAACCGTGAGAAATAAATTTCTGTTCTTTATAAATTACCCAGCCTCAGGTATTTTGTTAAAGCAACACAAATGAAATAAGAGAAGTATCATCTGTACATCTGCAATCAGTCCTGCAGATTCTGTTTCCATTACAAAGGCATACATTCCTTCACCTTTTCGATAAAAAATATTTTTCCCTAAATTACAAAAAATACATAACATTTGTTGAAAATATACATATGTAAAAAGAAAAAAAAACCTGTGTAACCAGTTCTTTCAGGCCTTTTCTACAATAAACAACAACAAAAGTTTTTTTTTTTAAATAACAACAACAAAAGTTAATACATACAGTGATTTAGTAGAGGAGTGGCAAACTTTTTCTATAAAAATTAGTTAAGTATTTTTAACTTTATCGACCATACAGACTCTGTTGTAACTTTTCAACTCTGCCCTAGTAGACTGAAAACAGCCACAGCCAACACATAAGATGGGGCTGTGTTCCAATTAAACTTTGTTCAAAACAAAACAAAACAAACAAAAAAACAGATAAGGGGCTGGATTTGGCCTTGGTGCATAGTTTACTGACTGTGATTTACTAAAAGAAACGATCTTGTTAAAAGACTTCATCTGTGGCTGAATGGGAATTTTCAGACGTTATTTAAAATGACCCAGAGAGGTCTGTAGAAATCAGCCCCCTTTTGCAAAGTGGTAACTGGAATAGAGAGCCTGGTGGTATCCTGGCAAGAATGGCTCGCTTACCGTGGTTGTGGGATCCCAGGCCACAGGGGACAGCCCCTGGGATGTGAGAGGAACTCATGTTTGTATGGAGCTTTCTCCCAAAAAACTAGCTGTGACTTAAAGTGAGAAGGAGAATGACTAAGCTGACAGCTACATTGTGGTCTTTTGCTGTTGTCAGGCATGAGTTAAGTAGGTTGCAAACCCTTCCTAATGTGCTTTTCCCATTTAATTTTGTGGCTGCATAAACTTTCATAGCAAATAATGAGTTGGTGCTGCAGCCCAAATGTTATGGACTCTTTATGTATCTGGAGAGCATGGGGAGTGAGGCTCTGCATTCTAATGGCCTGCTTAAAGTGCTGGCTTGGCCGAGCAAGCTTGTTTTGGCTTGAAGAGGGATTCTGCAGAATGTGAGGGGAACCCACCAGAGAGGCCGTTGGCCTCACTGCTGCCCTTTCCTCTCCACAGAAGCATTTTTCCCCAAGACTTGACAGCTGTTTCTCTTGGGTCAGAGTGAATTTGTCCCTCAGCTGGAATCCTGACTGTGTCTGTCTTGATATGAGTGTTGAAGGATAAATTCTTACCTAGGAGTCCTGTTTTCAACATCCACTCTTGATACTCCTATTTGTCCATGGAAATGAACATTGACTACCTATTTTCTGGCCCATCTGCTGGGATGGCATCATGCCTGATTCCTGGCAGGGCAGGCACACTCCAAAGGGCTGGAGTTTTAGTGCACTGTGTTTGGAAAGGTAGCTGTGAGGGGAGGGGAGGGAAGGCAGTGGCACAGGGAAAAGAGAGGCAGGAAGCTGCTTTTCCTTGCTTTGCCCTCAGTCTCTGGCTCCTGGACCCTTCTACCAGCAGTCCCTGCTTTACCCCTTGCTATGGTTTGGTTAGGGTTTATTTGTCCTCACCAAATCTCATGCTGAAATTTGATTACCAGTGAGGAGGTGGGGCCTAGTGGGAGGTGTTTAGGTCTTTTCTACAGTGGGTGGGTCTATGCAAACCTACCCCCAAAGTCTGAGGAAACTGAGAGGCTGAAGAAAGACATTGACATATCTACTTCCTTAGAAACATTTAACAGAGACAAAAGCCATGTCTGTGTCTCAGGCAGTGCTGAGACAGGATGGTGGATCCCACGCCATTACCCCCTAGACCCAGGGCTAGTGTACTATAGGGAAGGGGTGATTCAGAGGAATGTGCAGGACAATTGAAGTACAATAACATCAAGGTTCTTTGACCTAAGGGCAGGATTTACTCTAAGTATCTGCTCTTACACAGAAACAATAGGTAAACTGAAAATCTTAGAGGTCTTTCTGGAACTGGGGTTAATCAGAAGTCAACATAGCGGGATTAGCTTCCAAGATAAGAGTTGCTTTAACCTCCACAGGGTTGTGAGGGGGCAGATCTCTCATGAATAGATTTATGCCCTCCCTTGGGGTGGGTATGAATTCATTCTCTATTAGCTCCAGCAAGAGCTGGTTGTTAAAAAGACCCTGGCACCTCCTCCCTCTCTCCTGCTTCCTTGCTTGCCATGTGATTTCTGCGCACACTGGCTCCCCTTCACTTTCCACCATGAGTGGAAGCAGACTGAGGCTGTCATCAGATGCAGCTGTTTAATCTTTAACTTATAGCCATCAGAATTGTCAGCCAAATAAGCTTTTTAAAAAATTATTTTCCCAACCTCAGGTATTTCTTTATAGCAACACAAAATGGACTAATGACTCCTCTTTAGGAATCAAGGCCTTTAGAAAACCTGGGCATGAGAATTGCATGTGTGCGGGCAAAATGGCAAATGTCAGAATCTGGCTTCAATCTCCCCAGCTACAAATATCTAGAGGAGTCAAAACAGAGTGCCGTGGAAAAAGCAGATTACAAAATGGTAATACATGGTGTTACCCTACTAATGTAAAATATTGTCTGTGTGTTGTCTGTGTGTGTGTTAGTATTTCTAAGGCAGGTGGTGGAACTATAGGTGTTTTTATTTTTTATTTCTTTTTAATTATGTATTTTCACATTTTTCCACAACAGGTATATGAATGATAACAAAACAAAACAAGACAGAAATAGCTGCAAAATATTAGGTATAAGAAAAGACTTTACTCAGGAAACAACAGGTGCTGGAGAGGATGTGGAGAAATAGGAACACTTTTACACCGTTGGTGGGACTGTAAACTAGTTCAACCATTGTGGAAGTCAGTGTGGCGATTCCTCAGGGATGTAGAACTAGAAATACCATTTGACCCAGCCATCCCATTACTGGGTATATACCCAAAGGACTATAAATCATGCTGCTATAAAGACACATGCACACGTATGTTTATTGCGGCACTATTCACAATAGCAAAGACTTGGAACCAACCCAAATATCCAACAATGATAGACTGGATTAAGAAATGTGGCACGTATACACCATGGAATACTATGCAGCCATAAAAAATGATGAGTTCACGTCCTTTGTAGGGACATGGATGAAATTGGAAATCATCATTCTCAGTAAACTATCGCAAGAACAAAAAACCAAACACCGCATATTCTCACTCATAGGTGGGAATTGAACAATGAGAACACATGGACACAGGAAGGGGAACATCACACTCTGGGGACTGTTGTGGGGTGGGTGGAGGGGGGAGGGATAGCTTTAGGAGATATACCTAATGCTAAATGACAAGGTAATGGGTGCAGCACACCAGCATGGCACATGTATACATATGTAACTAACCTGCACATTGTGCAAATTTACCCTAAAACTTAAAGTATAATAATAATAAAATAAAATTAAAAAAAAAAAGACTTTACTGAAAGACCTAAGCTCTGGGTGAGGAAGAATTTTTAAGCGCTCTGTAAAATGTCTGTCAATGGGTGCTGGCAAAGTTCAACCTGGAACTTCAGAATGTGACGGCAAAGACCTGGTAGCAGAGGAGCAGGCAATGTCAGTTCTCAGAGAATGGTGAAGGGGAGTGGTGCAGGCCAGACCTTTGGAGAAGAGTCAACAGTTTCTGTGTTATTTTCTTTGAGAGGCCTTCAGTTTCCTCCACTACCTCTGTATTAGTCCATTTTCACACTGCTAGTAAAGATATACCCGAGAATGGGCAATCTATTAAAAAAAGAGGATTAATGGACTTACAGTTCCACGTGGCTGGGGAGGCCTCACAATCATGGTGGAAGGCAAGGAGGAGCAAGTCACGTCTTACACTGATGGCAGCAGGCACAGAGAAAGAGCTTGTGCAAGGACACTCCCTCTTATAAAACCATCAGATCTCATGTCACTATCAGAATAGCATGGGAAAGACCTGCCCCCATGGTTCAGTTACCTGCCACTGGGTCCCTCCCACAACACGTGGGAATTCAAGATGAGATTTGGGTGGGGACATAGCCAAACCATATCAACCTCTATCCCCAGGCTTCCCTGGAAGCATTGGTTGCTCCTTTTTTTGACTCCATGGAAACCTTTTGCAGGCTGCTCTCAAGGTGGTTTTCCCCTTGTAGGTGGAATTCACTGATGCATTTCAATGAATGATACATGCTCCCTAAAAGGTGCATGGGCTCTTGGAGGGAATAAATCATCTCTGCATTGTTTAGAAGAGAACCTGGTCGGTGGTGAAGTTCAAAATAAATCTCTTCATTCCTCCAGCCAGAAAACTACTTTTTTTTACAGTTTAGTTCATTTTTAAATTTTTTATTCTTTTGTGGTAAAATATACATAATATGATATGTACCATTTGAGTCATTTTTGAGAGTACGGTTCAGTAGCATTACACATATTCAAATTGTTGTGCACTCATTGTCACCATCCATCTTCCTAAACATTTTTCTCATCTTCCTAAACTGAAACTCCATGCCCATTAAACAATAACCCTCCATTCTTTCCTCTCCGGTCCCTAGCAACCACCATTTAACTTTCTGTCTCTATTAATTTTCCTGTTCTAGGTACCTCATAAAAGTGGAATCAGGTATTTGTCCTTTTGTGACTGGCTTATTTCATTGAGCATGATGTCCTCAAGGTTCATTGGTGTTGTAGCATGTGTCAGAACGTCCTTCCATTTTGAGGCTGAATAGTATTTCATTGTGTGTGTATATATCACATTTTGTTTATCTATTGAACTGTCAATGGACACTTGGGTGGCTTTTGGCTATTGTGAATAAGGCTACTGCAAACATGGGTGCATAAATATCTGTTTGAGTCTTTCTGTCAGTTCTTTTGTGTATATACCCAGAAGTGGAATTGCTCAGAAAACTACTTTTTAAGTATGGTTGTCACTTGGTGTGAGGTGAAAGCAAGACTAAAAGGAGGCCTTAGCTGTAGGAGTTAGAGTCCAAGTGTAGTTGGAGAACTATGTACCACAGGTTTACCTACTGAATCAGGATTTTTCTGGAAGCTAGACTAGGAATCTGTATCCCCAGGTGATCCTGATGATCAGCTAGATTTGGGACCACACAACTTCATGATTTTCAAGGCTTGTTTCCACTCTACAACTGAATAAAATCTGTTACCCCTCGTCACCACAGGACGTCCATAAAATCCTTGGATGTTTTTCTTGCAAATGGAAAACATAATTTCAAGATTATATTCTCACTTTTGGAAGTATTGCATCTAATTTCCTCCCAAATCTTGCAAGAGACATATTCACCTTCTATTTTACAAATGAGGATACTAAGGCATTGAGTACTTCTGCGTTTTGTCTGAAGTCACCTCTGTGTGTAGGTATGCAATAACGTATCAGAAATTTAGAGTCTAAAGTAAACCCAATCTAATGACCTCATTTTCCAGATTTATAAATAGAGACCCAAGAGGCAAAATGATTAGCAGAGTATCCATACTGGATGGCACTGGGATCAGAATTTGTGTTCCCTGACTCCCCTCCTACGTGCATGTAGAGACTCACTCTCTTGAAATTCTTGTGTTTCCTCCCAAATGGGTTGTGAGTTTCTTACAGTTGGTGCTTCCTTTTACACCTCAGTCTCCCATCGTGTCTAGGATGGGACTAAGCACATGATAGGGAATGACTGAGAGAGCGGAAGGGGAGTGCAGACGAGAGGTAGAAACATGGCATGCAGAATGATGCCCCTTAAGCAGTGTGATTTGACTCTATAAATGCAAGGGGGAAGAGTTGTTTCTATCGCTTATCTATGTAGTGGGAAAAAGTACATGGCATTTAGAGCATTTAAAAAAATTGTATTAGATTTTAATACTATTTCACTGTTTATTATTTTCAGACTGTGAGCATATTATTAAACTCTCAGCCTCAGTTTCCTTATCTGTAAAATGCAAAGATTAATACTTATTTCAAGGGGTTATTAGAAATAGAAAGTAAAAGCGACCTGAACAGAACCTGACACATTGAGCACAGTAAAAAATATTAGATTGTTTCCAACCTCCTTCCTAGAAGGAAAAACACCAGTCTCAAGGAGAAGGCTAGTTTATCTGTCACAGGGGCCTGCATTGCCACTGCAACTAGGGCTACTGGAGGTTGAACTTAGGATCAATTTTTTGGCCCAGAAAATGTGCCTATTTATATCAAATCAGAAAGGAGTCAGTTATATACCCATATTGTTAGTAGCATTATTCACAATAGCCAAGATGTGAAAGCAACCCAAATATCCATCGATGAATGAATGAATAAACAAAATGTGGTATATACACATAATGGAATATCATGTAGCCTTAGAAAGGAAGGAAAGTCTGATGCATGCTACAATATGGGTGTGCCTTAATGACATTATGCTAAGTGAAATAAGCCAATTACAAAAGGACAAATACCACAGGATTCCACTTGTATAAGGTACCTAAAGTAGTTAAACCTATAGAAAGAGAAAATAGAATGGTGGTTGCCAGGGCAGGGGGAAGGGAATTCGGAGTTGTTGTTTAATGAATCTAGATAGAGTTTACATTTTGCATGATGAAAAAATTCTGGAGATTGGCTGCACAACAATAGGAAGGTACTTAATGCCACAGAACTGTACTCTTAAAAATGTACAGATGGTAAATTCTATGTCACATGTATTTTACCACAATTTTAAAAATTTTAAAAAAGATTCCAGGAGCTATAACTATTATTTTATTCCTGCTGCACATAAACCACATCTATTCTTTCTGAGTCCACCCGGAATCTGAAGCCATTTCTTCGGACGGAAGTCCATCCATGCTGCAACAGGTCGGAAATAGCTTCATAATTTTCAGATTAGCAAACTTTCTCTGCTAATGTCTTGCTAATTATCACATACACTTAACATTGAGCCATAATTATTATCAGTTAATTAGACCTTAAAATTTATCTTTGATAACACCTCTGGCATTTAATTATGTAACTGGTAACTCATGAATGTTATTAAGGGATGTATGACTACAGTAAAGCATAATTAGATCTCATATTTGTTTCACATCATATTGATTGTGATAATAGTTTCGTAGTTTTTACAGCTTATATAGATATGGCCACATTAAATTGATAGTCTATAAGACAAACAAACATTTTAACAAGTATTTTAAAAGCGTATTAAAGAGAGGCCATGAGAAAAGGAAAAGTAGATGATCATATCTGATGTCATTTAACAGAAGTTCACAATAAATAAATAGCCTGATTTCAAGGCCCCCTTTTAACCTAAAAACAAATAACATTCAAGTGCTTATGTCATAAAAAATTAATTCCTACTGTTGTAAAACAGAGAAAAACAATGACCAAACTGTTTCTAGTACTGTTAAAGTAACAAATATGCTCCCCTAAATGTTGTATGCACATTAATTCATATTTTAAATATGCTAGTGTACTTTTAGGAAATGTGCAGTGAATCTTTTTGTAAAATGAAGAATCTCTTTTTTAGAATATGTGGTTACTTTCATATCTTTGTAGGAGAATTAAAAGTCAGCTAGAAATCAGATTATCTAGCAGGACAGACTGGCAGATTCTAAACCCCTTGAGGGCAAAGTTCTTTTGCATCTTAATATCATTTACAATTCCTAATGTGGTGGTTCACCCATAGTAGGTATTTAATGAATGTTGATTGCCTATTGTGTGAGACAGCTTGGGGAGAAATTAAAGAAACTCTGCTTTATGCACTTTTCTCTGAAATGGGGACAAAGAAACACACTGTATTCATCAGGGTTTTCCAGAGAGACAGAATGAGGAGGATGGATGGGAGAGGAGTTAGTAAGAAGAGTTGGCTCACATGGTCACAGAGGTGGAGAAGTCCCAGGTTAGCCCAACTGCAGGCTGGAGAACCAGAGAAGCTGGTAGCGTGGCTCAGTCCAAGTCCAAAGCCTCAGAGTCAGAAAAGCCAACAATGTAGGCTCAAGGACCCCCTGGAATGTTGCTGGTACAAGTCCCAGAGTCCAAAAGCCAAAGTACCTGGAGTCTGATGTCCAAAGGCAGGAAGAGAAAAAATAGCCTGCTCTAGAAAGGAGAGAGAAAACAGAGCCAGTCCCCCTTCTTCTGCCTATTTGTGCCAGCCTGGCCCCCTGCTGTTTCGTTGTTGTGCCAGCATTGAGGGGATTTTCCTCTCCCAGTTCACTGACACATGGAAACACCCTTACACACAAACACCGAAACAGTGCTTCACCAGCTACTGGACATCCCTGAATCCAGTCACTTTGACACCTGAAATTAACAAGCACATGTATCTTGAGAAAACAAGTCAAGATTCTGATGTGGAAAGGAAACTCAGAGTCTGGTGAGTTACCGGAAACTTGGCCATGGAGGAGACCGAGACATTGCAAACCAGGAAAGGAAACTGTGCTAGTCCGTTCTCACACTGCTATGAAGAAAGAACTGGGACTGGGTAATTAATAAAGGAAAGCGGTTTAATTGACTCACAGTTCCACATGGCTGGGAAGGCCTCCGGAAACTCACAATCATGGCGGAAGGGGATGCAAACAGGTCCGTCTTCACAGGGCAGCAGGAGAAAGAAGTGCCGAGCAAAGGGGGAAAAGCGCCTTATAAAACCATGAGATCTCGTGAGAACTTACTCACTATCACAAGAACAGCATGAGGGTAACTCCCCCCATGATTAAATTACCTCCCACCAGGTCCCTTCGGTGACAGTGGAGATTATGGGAACCATAATTCAAGATGAGATTTTGGTGGGGACATAGCCAAACCATATCAGAAACTCCCGCAGCAAGGTCAGGTGTGAAAATAAGCTACAGGAAACATATTCAGATTTTGAATTTGTACAACTAATCTAAGTCAGATAGATGGATTGATTTATTTTTAACTCCCTGTCTTGATTTGTAATAAAAATGTAATAAATTAGCTGGAGTAGTACACTATTTGAAATGCAACACAGATGAGGAAGCTCATTGCTCAAAGCCACACACAATGAAAGAAATCATTGTCTAAAATCACAGAACTGTGATGCATCAGTCATTAACTGAAAGTTTTTGTAAACACAATTCTCATTTTTCAATTGAGATACAATGAGGAGATATTAGAAACATATTTTGATAACTTACCTTTACTATTCACAGAGAAGCTACTGCCCTGATGCCTTCCTCTTGCTAAGTAGCAGTTCGTTGGTTTGTAGTCATTCTCCCTTAACCATAGGGGATACATTCCAAGACCCCCAGTGGATGCCTGAAACCTCAGATAGTACGAAATCCTATACATAATTTTTTTTCCTATAATGTATACATACCTGTGATAGTTTATAAATGTAGCACAGTAAGAGATTAACAACAATAATAAAATTGAACAGTTATAATAATATAGTGTAATAAAAGTTATGTGGGGCTGGGTGTGGTGGCTCATGCTTGTAATTCCAGCACTTTGGGATGCTGAGGTGGGCAGATCACCTGAGGTCAGGAGTTTGAGACCAGCCTGGCCAACATGGCGGGACCCCATCTCTACTAAAAAAAAAACAAAAATTAGCCAGGCGTGATGGTGCATGCCTATAATCCGAGCTACTTGGGAGGCTGAGGCACGAGAATCACTTGAACCCCAGAGGTAAATGTTGCAGCAAGTCGAGATTGTGCCACTGCGTTCCAACCTGGGGGATAGAGCAAGACTCTGTGTCTCAAAAAAAAAAAAGTTATGTGAATGTGGTCTCTCTCTCTCTCAAATCATCTTATTGTATTGTACTCACCTATTTTCAGATGGTGGTTGTCTATAGATAACTAAAACCATGGAAAATGAAACCAGGGACTACTGTAAATATAGCCTAACGGTTAGAGTGAGAAAACGCTTAACTCCTTTCCTTTCTTAACCTGATGTTTTTTTCTTCTTATTTGAGTAAACTGATTTACATTTTCTTTCCCTGAAATACGTGATCCTTTCACAGACAGGAAGAATGCAGATGGTCAACATGCTCACTCAGAGAGCTGAGTCGTAGGCCATAGGGCTTAGTGGAAAGAAAGCTAGGATAGTTGTGAGTATGCTTAACTGTGTGTGATCTTGGGAAACTTATTTAACATCTCTGAGACTATATCCTCATCTGTAAAATGGAGCAATTAATAGCTTTAGGGCAGGGTTGTTGTTAGGATAAGAGAAAATACATGTAAATGTATGACATTTAGTTGATGCTTAATAAATGGTAGCTAATTTTCCTTTTATGATTGTAAAGAGTTGAGATGCAAATTGCAATGCCACTGAGAAGGGAAACCAATTAACCAATGAGGAATACAAAAATAGAAGTAAAACCAGAAAGACAAAACCATGAACTCACAGAAGCTGTAGATGTGCTTTGGTGAAGGAATAGCTTTGTTTACCTGAAGCAGCTAAGGTGTATTTTGTTTTGAGAAGAATAGAGTGATATCATGTAAAGGGCCCCAGATGAGACTGGAAACATGGGTTCTAGGTCCACTTCTTCTGTGGATGGTATGACCTTGAACAAGTCACTTAAATGTAAAGAAAGGAGATTGAGTGACTCTCTCAAATTCCTTCCAGTCCTATGATAATGGAGGCCTGGAAACAGGAAGAGTAGAGTTTGGATGCAGACACACAAAAAAATCTTATTTTGGATCCCAGCTCTTTGAGCCTGTTTCTTTCTTTAAAATAGTATAAAGATCTATATTTTGGTGAAGTTATTGAGAAGAACTACATAGTAGACTACGAAGTTGCCTCACAGTGTGATAAGCTTTTTTCTATTTCCCTTCCATTCCTTTTAGCCACATTATATGTCAAGAACTACATCTCAGGCTTTTTAGTTGAGGAGACATGTATGAAATAAGCCTTTGAAAAGTGTTGGCTGATAATGATTTTATTTGTTTCTGTAAGGCCTTGCCTACCCAGAGAGAACTCCCTTGTTTTTTGTGGCATTTCATCTTCCTATTTACTTGTTCCAAAATTCCTTTCACTAGGTTATTGCTGACTTAGACAACCAAGGCAAAGCATTGTCTGTTGACGACCACGTCACCAAAAGTGGGATGAGGATTCTGAGGTGTTTGTGTGTGCGTAGGTTTTTTACCATTTTGTATAAACCAGATTAGTTCAAATTAAGTACTTGTTCTTGGGAAAGGAAAGAAACTTTTAGCAAGACGAGCAGTATAGTGTCATATGTAGTAGGCTTAGAGTTAGCCACACTTGGGTTCGAATCTGACCTCCCATTTCCTAGTTCTGTCCCACTTAACCCCTCTAAGGATCAATTTCCTGAGTCTTGTGGGGCCAATAACACTATTCACTTCATAGCATTATTGTAGGCATTAAATAAGATGATATTTGTGATATACTTTGCATAATACTTGGCATAAAGTAAATGCTTAATAAACAGAACTATGTGTTTCAGGCCGAACACATACTTTGGTTAAATAAAATTTATGAGAGGCCATTGTTTTGAAGTAAGTTCTGACATTAGGCCCCAATAGAACAGACCAAACCAAAATGGGGTCACTCATGCTAAGGTTCCATGTTACCAAATTGAAATCGTCATCCAACCTTCTGAGAAATCAAGACAGAGGGATGACAGCCGCAACACTCAAACAGGCCAGTTTTAGCCAGCATGATAAGGAAGTCCCCTCTGCTTTAATTCTTACAAAGAAGGTAACCTGAAGTGACCTGATGTTAACCAATCTGTTTTTTTCTTTTGTATTATGCTATTTCCTTGTTCCTGTTCAAGGTACCTTATGAAAACTGAATGTTCTGCCATGCTCAATGGAGTGTATTTTATAAATCTTTAGATGAGATGCTGGCCAATTCATGAGTCACTAATAAAAGCCAATTAGATCCCTTAACTAAATTTTTTGAAATAAAAAGAAAAATGATTTTACAGATGAAGAGAGTGAGGCTCGGGGGAATCAGGAAACTCATCTAGCCTGCTGCACCATAGGAAAAATAGGTCTTTGGTCTCCTGATTCCCAAGGCTGGAATTTCTATTTGTCTTTCTATTTCATCACCCTTCTGAAGTTAGTATTTAAGAATCACTGCAATACATCTGCTAATGTAATATATTTATAAAATACATGAATCATATTTCTGATGAATTTCTCTATTCACAATGCTTAGTATCTACAAACTCTGAATAATAAAAAGGAAGTCTGTTTCAGGTGGTATTAATAGTTTATCAAGGAGAAAGTAACTGAATATCGTATTAGCATCATTTTCCTTTTACAGAATCTGGCTACTGCCCCCTGGTGCTAATAATATGTAATTACACCTCATGAAAGTTGTATTCAGCATTTAGGTTTGAGTCAAATGTTGATAGAAATTAAACTTGTTGCCCTCCAAACATCTATGCACATTATCTGGATAGGAAATATAAAGTTACAATCCAGAGTCCACCTAGGCATACCAATGGGTAGCAGAATGACTTCACCTTTTAATTGAAAGTAATCCATTTCTGAGAAACCATCACAGGCAATTTGGTACAATTGAACTTTGTCTTTAACCTTTTACTATGATTTATGTGATTAGGCCAATGGAGGAAGTGGTTTTCAACAGCATGATTAAAACACTTTGAGGAAATAATTTCTGTCTTCAAGCACCTTGCATGAGTTTTTTTTTTTTTTCTTTTCCAAGTGTTTGTCCTTTCTCATCAAAAGGAGAGTGAGGAAATGGAGAAATACTGACTTTTAAACATTGTCTTGGACAGAAATGAAAGATCATAAAACAGCAAGGTCAAAGCCAGGGTGCTGGTTTTTAGCAGACCTGTGCAGCATGATTTCTTGCCTGATGAACAGCAGGACTAGAGATGTAGTAATTTCAGTATTTTCCAAATTTAAGAATTTTACTCATGTATCAGGGACTTTCAATTTTACTAAGCAAGGATTAAATTTCACCAACTTTTCAATTTTATTAAGCAAGGACTTATTTAAAAATAAACAACACATTGTGGCTACCATCTACTAAGAACCTATTTTATAAGATAAAGGAGACTTTAATATCAGTAAAGTAGGAAGGACACAGTTTTATCATAATGGACAATTTTATTCAACAAAATACAGTTGTTGCATTAGTCTTTGGTTTTCTCATTTTGCCAGGTGGTAAAATTGGGCAATGGACCAGGTTTAGTGTTCCCTATTGAAATGACCTGCTCAAGTTCAGACTAAATTTTAGGCTGAAGATATTCCACTCTGCTTCTGTATTTGCCACTGTACTTCAGAATATGTACAGAGGCTCCCAAATAGTCTTCAACATGCATGAAATTTATTGGCAATATATATTCTGCCACATTTTTGGAGTAGGGAGGGTTGTTATAAGAATTCAGCTAAATGTAGCAAATTTTGCAAATCCCAAAATTTTGAGTAATCATTCTGAACTCTGTCTGTCCTTTGCCATTTTCTTTTGAGAAACAGGATCTTGTGCCACTGCCCCACAGTACTTTACATCTCAACAAGAAGAAAAAGAAGGTAATTTTTTTTTCTGGAAAGAGTAGGTTGTGGGTGACCTATCTGAGTTCACTGGCCCACTGAACAGTGATTAACATTTAAAATGTATGCAAACTAGACTTCTAATTAAAGCCCAATAATGTAGGACTTTGAACCTATTCACTGACTTTGGAAATAATCATAGATGCTGGCTGCTTATCATGAAAAAGTCATTATGGTAAATGACCAACTCCCTCACCTTCTTTCCACCAACTGCAAAAGTGATTCTCCATTGCAAAGATTTGCAAATGGTGCATGTTGCAGTCACATGTCTCCTGGTAGCTGTAATTGTTATGCAAATTTTCTTGGCTCAGGAATCATAACATTTACAGAGCTCCTGTTATATGTGAATTTGCAAGCATGAACTGAATTCAGGGTGGGTAGACACTGGTGTTGATCTGAGAGTTCGTCAAGAACTCTCAACGGCAGTTTGGATGTGGCAGCGAAAAAGGGGAGTGACCCTTCCTCCCATTCTTTATTCTTCCTCCTTTGCTTTGCTGACTGTTTGTGGGAAAGGGGATATGAAGTGCAGAGAGGGAATAAAAAAAAGTAATGGAATCCAAAATAGGTCAGAGGACAGAAATATTCAGGAACCAAATACTAGTTGCAGTATTAATTAAAGTCAGTTTGTCAAAAGCAGAGCATCCAGATAACAAAGACAGCCTCAGTGGAGAAAAAAGGGAAATGTGAGAATGAACATTTATTGTGCCCCTGGTAAGTGCCACAGACTCTTGTATATAGGCTTCATATTTTATCATTGACCCATATAATAGCCTGATAAAACAGGTTGTATTTTCTTACAGGTGAGGAGCCTGAGGTTCCCAGGGGTTTGTGTACATGAGGAAGGTTCTCACATCTCAGAGCTAAATTTCAACTCTAAATATATCTGATTTGAAAACTTTCCCATCTCCAAGTTTCCTTTCAAAATTACTCCAAAATGTACCCATTGAAATGAACTTCCAGGAAACATGATTTCAGAGCAGTAGTTTCATTACCTTATTTCCCTGGCCTTTAGTGACACAGAGATGACGTGGCTAAAATGGCTGTTTATTGCCTAAGCAGCTGCTGACATGACCAGCACACCATGGTCCTGGAATCGAATGCAATGGAATATATAGCTACAAAAGGGGTCTGAGAGCTCTTCAGTGTGGTTCCTCAAGACCTCTCACTGTGTTCTGTGGGTAATTTAATGTCTACTAAGGAAATACTGAAATGTGCCAGCAAATGATCATTTTTACCTTTGGGAAATCACTCATTTGATGGGGACATTTAAGGAATTTATGTTATTCTTTGAAGACTTACAAACAGAAAAAAAGTGATTATGAGCTATGGGAGAAGAAAATTTCCCCTCTTCTCTTGTCCATTTCTCTGGTCTGGCAGTCTTTCCCAAATATTTGTGAGATACAGGACAAGGATAGAAATAGAGGCCCAGATGTTGTGTAGGCTATACATTTAGGCTACACAAATAATTACCCTCTGTCTCTCCATCTCAGGACTAGGGCTGTGTACTCTGGTGGTGTAGTTTGTACTCTGGAGGACAGACCTGGGAAGGAAAATCATACAGGGCCTAGAAGTAATTTGAAGGCAATATGGGGAAGGGATTTTAGGATACCTGGAACACAGAGGTTGGTTAATAGAGGGGAGTAAGGGTTCTGGGTTGACATGTCCTATTGGCCACACAAACTTCTCACCCCAGGCAAAGCTCTGTGGCTGGAGGAAGATGACAGAGTGGTGGCTTTTAAGCACAGGACCCAGGGCATGGTTGGAAGCATGCACAGACACACACATATAGACACATGCTTGATCAAACCGCAGATCACCTGTAATTTTTCCTCTGGGGTAACTTGACAGAGCAGAGACTTCATTCTATATTTTTTCTAGCTCTCACCATAGTGATGATTCCTTTTCAAGATGGTATAATTTAAGTAAAATAAATATTCTTTATTTTTCTTCCAAGTTTTATTTTAGGTTGGAGGGTATATGTGCAGGTTTGTTACATGGGTAAACTGCATGTGGCTGAGGTTTGGTATAATTGTTTTCATCACCCAGGTAGTGAGCCTAGGGACCCAGCAGGGAGCTTTTTGATCTTCATTCTCTTCCCATCCTTTACACTCAAGTAGGTTCTAGTGTCTATTGTTCCTTTGTTTGTATTCATGCATACTCAAATGTTTAGCTCCCACTTATAAGTGAGAATATGTGGTATCTGTTTTTCTGTTCCTGCATTATTTCACTTAGGACAACGGCCTCCAACTACATCCATGTTGCTGTGAAAGACATGATTTTGTTCCGTTTTGTAGCGGCATAGTATTCCATGGTGTATATGTACCATATTTTCTTTATTCTATCCACCATTGATGGGCATCTAGGTTGATTCCGTGCCGTTGCTATTGTGAAAAGTGCTGCAGTGAACATACACGTGTATGTGTCTTTTTCTTTTGTTTTGTCTTTTTTGAGACAGGGTTTCACTTTGTTACCAGGCTGGAGGGCAGTGGCGTGATCTTAGCTCACTACAGCCTTGACCTTCTGGACTCAAGTGATCCTCCCACCTCTGCCTCCCAAGTAGCTGGAACTACAGGCACATGCCACTGTGCCCAGGTAATTTTTTATTTTATTAATTATTATTATTTTTTTAATAGAGACTGGGTTTTACCTAGTTGCCCAGGCTGATAGCATGCATTTGTCTTTATGGTAGAATGAATAGACTATTATTTTGGGTACATACCCAGTAATGGTATTGCTGGGTTTAATAATAGTTCTGTTTTAAATTCTTTGAGAAATCTCCAAACTACTTTCACAGGGGCTGAACTAATTTATATTCCCACCAGCAGTGTATAAGCATTCCCTTTTCTCTGCAACTTCACCAACATCTGTTATTTTTTGACTTTTTAATAATAGCTATTCTCACTGGTGTGAGATGTATCTCATTGTGGTTTTGATTTGCATTTCTCTAATGATTGGTGATGTTGGGGATTTTTTCATATGCTTGTTGGCCATGTGTATGTCTTCTTTTGAAAAGTGTCTATTCATGTTGTTTGCCCATTTTTAATGAGGTTGTTTGTTTTTTGCTTGTTGATTTGTTTAATTTCTTTATATATTCTGGATATTAGACATTTGTTGGATGCATAGTTTGAAAATATTTTCTCCCCTTCTGTAGGGTGTCTGTTTACTCTTTTGATAGTTTCTTTTGTTGTGCAGAAGCTCTTCAGGTTAATTAGTTCCCATTTGTCAATTTTGTTTTTGTTGCAATTGCTTTTGGAGTCTTCGTCATGAAATATTTGCCAAGGCATATGTCCAGAATGGCATTTCCTAGGTTTTCTTCCAGGGTTGGTCTGCCTTGCCTCACCCCTCCTCTCCTTTCCTCTCCTTTCTGTCCTTTCCTTTTTCAATTTTAGGTTTTACATGTAAGTCTTTAATCCATCTCGAGTTGATTGTTGTATATGGTGAAGGGAAGGGGTCCAGTTTCTTTCTTTTGCATATGGCTAGTCATTTATCCCTGCACCACTTATTGAATAGGGAATCCTTTCCCTATTGCTGGTTTTTGTCAGCTTTGTTGAAGATCAGATGGTTGTAGGTGTGCAGCCTTACTTCTGGGCTTTCTATTCTGTTCCATTGGCTTGTATGTCTGTCTTTGTATCAGTACAATACTGTTTTGATTTCTGCAGCCTTGTATCACAGTTTGAAGTTGGATAGTGTGATGCCTCCAGCTTTGTTCTTTTTTTTTTTTGCTTATGATTGCTTTGGCTATTTGGCTTTTTTTTTGTTTCATATCAATTTTAGAGTAGCTTTTTCTTAGTCTATGAAAAATGACATTGGTAGTTTGATAGGTATAGCACTGAATTTGTAAACTGCTTTGGGCAGTATGGCCATTTTAACAATACTAATTCTCCTATCCATGAGTAGGAAATATTTTTCTATTTGTTTGTGTGTCATTTCTGACTTCTTTGAGCAATGTTTTATAATTCTCGTTGAAGAGATCTTTCACCTTCCTGGTTAGCTGTATTCTTAGGTATTTTATTCTTTTTGTGGCCATTATGAATGGGATTGTGTTACTGATTTGGTTCTCAGCTTGGATGTTTTTGTTTATAGAAATGCTACTGATTTTTATACATTGATTTTATATCCCAAAACATTATTAAACTTCTCTATCAGTTATAGGAGCCTTTGGACAGAGACTAAGGGGTTACAGAGTCATATTGTTTGCTAAGACAGATAGTCTGACTTCCTCTCCTTTTATTTGGATGCCTTTTATTTCTTTTTCTTCCCTGATTGCTCTGGTTAACACTTCTAGTACTATGTTGTATAGGAATGGTGAGAGTGGGCATCCTTGTCTTATTCCAGTTCTCAAGGAAAATACTTCTAGCTTTTGACCATTTAGTATGATGTTGGCTGTGTGTTTGCCATAGATGGCTCTTATTAGTTTGAGGTATGCTTTTTTGATGCCTAGTTTGTTGAGGGTTTTTAACATGAAGGGATGTTGAATTTCATCAAAAGCCTTTTCTGTGTGTATTAAGATGATCAAGTGGTTTTTGTTTTTAGTTCTGTTTATGTTATAAATCACATTTATTGATTTGCATATGTTGAACCCATCTTGCATCCCAGAAATAAAACCTACTAGATTGTCGGGGATTATCTTTTTGATGTGCTGTTGGATTTTGTTTGCTAGTATTTTGTTGAGGACTTCTGCATCTATGTTCATTGGTGATATTGGCCTGAAATTTTTTTAATTTTTAAATTAAAAAAAATTTTTTTTTTTTTTAAATTTTGCCTCTGCCAGGTTTTGGTATCAGAAATATACTGTCCTCATAGAATGAGTTAGAGGTGAGTCCTTCCTCTTTGATTTTTTATGATGATTTTGGTAGGATTGGTACCAGCTCTTTTTTATATGTCTGGTAGAATTTGACTATGAATCTGTCTGGTCTAGGGTTATTTCTGGTTGGTAAGTTTTTTATTACTGATTCGATTTTGGGACTTGTTGGCCTGTTCAGGTATTCAATTTCTTCCTGGTTCAATCTTGGGAGGTTGTTTGTTGTGAGGAATTTATCCATTTCTTCTAGGTTTTCTAATTTGTGTGCATAGAGGTGTTCATAATAGTCTTTGAAACTTTTTTGTATTTCTGTGGGGTTGGTAGTAATGTCCCCTTTGACATTTCTGGTTGTGTTTATTTGGCTTTCTTTCTTTTTTTCTTATTAGCCTAGCTTGTGGTTTATCAATATTATGTATTCTTGAAAAAAAAAACAAGTTTTAGCTTCACTGATTTTTGTATGGCTTTTCATGCCTCAATTTCATTCACTTCAGCTCTGATTTTGGTTATTAACTCTGTTCTGCTAGCTTTGGAGCTAGTTTGCTCTTGTTTACCTAGTTCCTCTAGGTGTGATGTTAGGTTGTTAAGTTAAGATATTTCTACTTCTTTGATGTAGGCATTTGGTGTTGTAAACTTTCCTCTTAACCCTGCTTCAGCTACGTACCAGAAACTCTAGTATGTTGTATCTTTGTTTTCCTTAGTTTCAAAGAATTTCTTGATTTCTGCCTTAATTTTGTTGTTTACCAAAAAGCCGTTCAGGAGCAAGCTGTTTAATGTCCATGTAATTGTATATAGTTTTTCTTTTCTTTTCTTTTTTTTTGAGACAGAGTCTCACTCTGTTACCAAGGCTGGAGTGCAACGGCTTGATCATAGCTCACTGCAGCCTCAACCTCCCCAGGCTCAGATGGTCCTCCTGCCTCAAATTCCTGAGTAGCTGGAACCACAGGCATGTGCCACCAAGCCCAGCTAATTTTTGTATTTTTTTGTAGAGATGAGATTTCACCATGTTATCAGGCTGGTGTCAAACTCCTGGTTCAAGTGATCCTCCCTCCTTGGCCTTTCCAAGTGCTGGGATTACAGACATGAGCCACCACAAATGGCTACTAATCATATGGTTTTGAGAGATCTTCCTGGTATTGATTTTTATTCTTATTGTGCTGTGGTCTGAGAGTGTGGTTGGTATGATTTCATTCTTTTTAAATTTGCTGAGAATTACTTTATGGCTGAGCATGTGGTTGATCTCAGATTGTGTGCCATGTACAGATAAAAAGAATGTGTAGCCTCGTGGTGTTGGGTGGGATATTCCATAGATGTCTGTTAGGTCCATTTGGTCAGGTAGCAAGTTTAGATTCTGAATATCTTTGTTAGTTTTCTGCCTTTATGATCTGTCTAACACTGTCAATGGGGTATCAAAGTCTCTCACTATTATTGTGTAATTATCTACAAACTCATAGGTCTCTAAAAACTTGTTTTACGAATCTGGGTGCCCCAGTGTTGGATGCAAAAATATTAGGATAGTTCAGTCTTCTTGTTGAATCTAACCCTTTATCATTATGTAATGAATGTCCTTCTTTGTTTTTTTCTTTTTGGTTATTGTTGGTTTAAAGTCTGTTTTTTCTGAGATAAGAATAGCAACCCCTGCTCTTTTTTGTTTGCCATATGCTTGATAGATCTTTTTCTGTCTCTTTACTTTGAGCCTATGGGTGTCATTGCATGTGACACGGTCTCTTGAGGACAGCACACAGTGGGTCTTGTTTCTTTATCCAACTTGCTACTCTGTGCCTTTTAAGTAGGGGCATTTAGCCCATTTATGTTCAAGGTTAATATTGATATGTGCAGATTTGATGTTGTCATTGTGTTGTTAGCTAGTTCTTATGTAGCCTTGATTGTATAGTTGCTTTATAGTGTCAGTGAGCTATTTACTTAAGTGTGTTTTTGTGGCAGCAGGGGTTAGTCTTTTGTTTCTGTGTTTAGCACTCTCTTAAGGACTTCTTGTAAGGCAGGTCTGGTGGTAACAAATTCTCTTAGAATTTGCTTGTCTGAAAAGGATTTTATTTCTCCTTTGCTTATGAAGCTTAGTTTGGCTGGACATGAAATTCTTGGTTTGAATTTTTTTTTAAGGATGTTGAATATGGGCCCCTGATTTCTTCTGGCTTATGAGGTTCCTGCTGAAAGGTTCACTGTTAGCCTGACAGGCTTCCCTTTGTAGGTGACCTGGCCCTCCTCTCTAGCTGCCATCAATATTTTTTCTTTTGTGTTGACCTTGGAGAATCTAATGACTAAAATAAATTTTCTATTATCAAGTTGAGATTATAAAGTTTCTGTTTTGTTCATCTTTTGCTGTTTTTCTACATCTGTTTTTCACCTATTAGTCATTTCACTTCTCTATTTAGGGACAAAAGAGGACAAAAAGGTTGGCTTCTTACTTTAGGCTTATGTCATGGAACCTTACATTATAATCCTAATTCTTTAATGTTATAGATTGAATAATATTTTAATATTATGGCTGAATAGAAACAGCTCTGGTCTGCAGCTCCCAGTGAGATCAATGCAGAAGGCAGGTGATTTCTGCATTTCCAACTGAGGTATCTGGCTCATCTCAATGGGACTGGTTAGACAGTAGGTGCAGCCCACAGAGGGCAAGCTGAAGCAGGTTGGGGCATCACCTCACTCGGGAAGCATAAGGGGTTAGGGAACTCCCTCCCCTAGCCAAGGAAAGCCATGAGGGACTGTGCTGTGAGGAATGGTGCATTTCGGCCCAGATACTACACTTTTCCCATGGTCTTTGCAACCCGCACACCAGGAGATTCCCTTGGGTGCCTATACCACCAGGGCCCTGGGTTTCAAGTACAATACTGGGTGGCTGTTTGGACAGACACTGAGCTAGCTGCAGAAGTTTTTTTTCATACCCCAGTGGTGCCTGGAATGCCAGTGAGAAAGAACTGTTCACTCTCCTGGAAAGGGGGTGCCGTAGCCAGGGAGCCAAGTAGTCTAGTTCAGCGGATACCACCCCCACTCAGCCCAGCAAGCTAAGATCCACTGGCTTGAAATTCTCACTGCCAGCACAGCAGTCTGCAGTCAACCTGGGATGCTCGAGCTTGGTTGGGGGAGGGGCGTCTGCCATTACTGAGACTTGAGTAGGTGGTATTCCCCTCATAGCATAAACAAAGCCTGAGGAAGTTCGAACTGGGCGGAACCCACCACAGCTTGGCAAAGCCTCTGTAGCAAGACTGCCTCTCTAGATTCCTCTTCTCTAGGCGCGGCATCTCTAAAAGAAAAGCAGCAGCCTCAGTCAGGGGCTTATAGATAAAACTCCAATCTCCCTGGGAGAGAGCACCTGGGGGAAGGGGTGGCTGTGGGCACAGCTTCACCAGATTTAAATGTCCCTGACTACTGGCTCTGAAGAGAGCAGCAGATCTCCCAGCACAGGGCTCGAGCTCTGCTAAGGGACAGACTGCCTCCTCAAATGGGTCCCTGATGCCCATGTCTCTTGATGGGCAGACACCTCCCAGCAGGGGTTGACAAGACACCTCATACAGGAGTGCTCTGGCTGGCATCTGGCAGGTGCCCCTCTGGGATGAAGCTTCCAGAGGAAGGAACAGCAGCAATCTTTGCTGTTTTGCAGCCTCCGCTAGTGATAACCAGGCAAACAGGGTCTGGAGTGGACCTCCAGCAAACTCCAGCAGACCTGTAGCAGAGGGGCCTGACTCTTAGAAGGAAAACTAACAAACAGAAAGGAATAGCATCAACATCAACAAAAAGGACGTCTACACAAAAACTCCATCCAAAGGTCACCAACGTCAAAGACCAAAGGTAGATAAATCCATGAAGATGACGAAGAACCGGTGCAAAATGGCTAAAAATTCCCAAAACCAGAATGTCTCTTCTCCTCCAAAGGACCACAACTCTTCAGCAGCAAGGGAACAAAACTGGATGGGGAATGAGTTTGATGAATTGACAGAAGTAGGCTTCAGAAGGTGGGTAATAACACACTTCTCTGAGCTAAAGGAGCATTTCTAACCCAATGCAAGGAAGCTAAGAACGTTGATAAAAGGTTAGAGGAATTGCTAACTAGAATAACCAGTTTAGCGAAGAACATAAATGACCTGATGGAGCTGAAAAACACGGCATGAGAACTTTGTGAAACATACACAAGTATCAGTAGGTGAATTGATCAAGCAGAAGAAAGGATATCAGAGATTGAAGGTCAACTTAATGAAATAAAGTGTGAAGACAGGATTCGAGAAAAAAGAATGAAAAGGAACAAACAAAGTCTCCAAGAAATATGGGACTTTGTGAAAAGACCAAACCTATGTTTGATTGGTGTACCTGAAAGTGATGGGGAGAATGGAACCAAGTTGGAAAACACTCTTCAGGATATCATCCAGGAGAACTTCCCCAACCTAGCAAGACAGGCCAACGATCAAATTCAGGAAATACAGAGGACACCACAAAATACTCCTTGAAAAGAGCAACTCCAAGACACATAATAATCAGATTCACCAAGGTTGAAATGAAGGAAAAAGTGTTAAAGGCAGTCAGACAGAAAGGTCGGGTTACCCATAAAGGGAAGCCCATCAGACTAACAGTGAATCTCTCTGCAGAAACCCTACTAGCCAGAAGAGAATGGGGGCCAATATTCAATACTCTTAAAGAAAAGAATTTTCAACTGAGAATTTCATATCTGGCCAAACTAGCTTCATAAGTGAAGGAGAAATAACATCCTTTACAGGCAAGCAAATGCTGAGAGATTTTGTCACCATCAGGCCTACCTTAGAAGAGCTCCTGAAGAAAGCACTAAATATGGAAAGGAAAACCAGTACCAGCCACTGCAAAAACATACCAAATTGTAAAGACCATCAACACTATGAAGAAACTGCATCAACTAACAGGCAAAATAACCAACTAGCATCCTAATGACAGGATCATATTCACACATAACAATAAGGTGAAATGCCCCAATTAAAAGACACAGATTGGCAAATTAGATAAAGAGTCAAGAGCCATCAGTGTGCTGTATTTAGGAGACCCATCTCATGTGTAAAGACACACTCAGGCTCAAAATAAAGGGAGTTTACCAAAAAAACAGAAAGCAATTAAAAAAAAAAAAAAAAGCAGGGGTTACAATCCTAGTCTCTGATAAAACAGACTTTAGATCAATAAAGACCAAAAAAGACAAAGAAGGGCATTACATAATGGTAAAGGGAGCAATGCAACAAGAAGAGCTCACTATCCTAAATATATATGCACTCAATACAAGAGCACCCAATACAAGAGCACCCAGATTCACAAAGCAAGTTCTTAGAGACCTACAATGAGACTTAGACTCCCAAACAATAATAGTGGAAGACTTTAATACCCCACTGTCAATATTAGACAGATCAATGAGACATAAAATTAACAAGGATATTCAGGACTTGAACTCGGCTCTGGACCAAGTGGACCTAATAGACATCTGCAGAACTCTCCACCTCAAATCAACAGAATATACATTTTTCTCAGCACACTTTGCACTTATTCTAAAATTGACCACATAAGTGGAAGTAAAACACTCCTCAGCAAATGCAAAAGAACAGAAATCATTACAGTCTCTCAGATCACAGTACAATCAAATTAGAACTCAGGATTAAGAAACTCACTAAAAACTGCACAACTACATGGAAACTGAACAACCTACTCCTGAATGACTACTGGGTAAATAATGAAATTAAGGCAGAAATAAATAAGTTCTTTGAAACCAATAAGAACAAAGATACAATGTACCAGAATCTCTGGGACACAGCTAAAGCAGTGTTTAGAGGGAAATTTATAGCACTAAATGCCCACAGGAGAAAGCGGGAAAGATCTAAAATCGACACCCTAACGTCACAATGAAAAGAACTAGAGAAATGAGAGCAAACAAATTCAAAAGCTAGCAGAGGACAAGAAATAACTAAGATCAGAGCAGAACTGAAGGAGATAGAGACATGAAAAGACCTTTGAAAAAATCAATGAATCCAGGAGCTGGGTTTTTGAAAGGATCAACAAAAAAGATAGATCGCTAGCCAGACTAATAAAGAAGAAAAGAGAGAATAGACACAATAAAAAATGACAAAGGGGATGTCACCACTGATTCCACATAAATACAAACTACCATCAGAGAATCCTATAAACGTCTCTATGCAAATATACTAGAAAATTTGGAAGAAATGGATAAATTCCTGGACACGTATACCCTCTTAAGACTAAACCAGGAAGAAGTTGAATCCCTGAATAGACCAATTACAAGTTCTGAAATTGAGGCAGTCATTAATAGCCTACCAACCAAAAAAAGCCCAGGACCAGACAGATTCACAGCCAAATTCTACCAGAGGTACAAAGAGGAGCTGGTACCATTCCTTCTGAAACTATTCCAAATGATAGAAAAAGAAGGGCTCCTCCCTAACTCATTTTATGAGGCCAGCGTCATCCTGATACCAAAGCCTGGCAGAGACACAACAAAAAAAGAAAATTTCAGGCCAATATCCCTGATGAACATTGATGTGAAAATCCTCAATAAAACACTGGCAGACTGAATCCAGCAGCACATCAAAAAGTTTATCCACCATGAACAAGTTGGCTTCATCCCTGGGATGCAAGCCGGGTTCAACATATGCAAATCAATAAACATAATTCATCACAGAAACAGCCAATGACAAAAACCACATGATTACCTCCATAGATGCAGAAAAGGCCTTCGATAAAATTCAACACTCCTTCATGCTAAAAATTCTCAATAAGTTAGGTATTGATGGAACATATCTCAAAATGATAAGAGCTATTTATGACAAACCCACAGCCAATATCATACTGAATGGGCAAAAGGTGGATGCATTCCGTTTGAAAACCAGCACAAGACAAGGATGCCCTCTCTTACCACTCCTATTCAGTGTAGTATTGGAAGTTCTGGACAGGGCAATCAGGCAAGAGAAAGATATAAAGGGTATTCAAATAGGACGAGAAGAAGTCAAATTGTTTCTGTTTGCAGATGACATGATTGTATATGTAGAAAACCCCATCATCTCAGCCCAAAATCTCCTTAAGCTGATAAGCAACTTCAGCAAAGTCTCAGGATACAAAATCAATGTGCAAAAATCACAAGCATTCCTATGCACCAATAACAGACAAACAGAGAGTCAAATCATGAGTGAACTCCCATTCACAATTGCTTCTAAGAGAATAAAATACTTAGGAATACAACTCACAAGGGATGTGAAGGTCCTCTTCAAAGAGAACTAAAAATCACTGCTCAAGGAAATAAGAGACGACACAAAACAAATGGAAAAACATTCCATGCTCATTGATGGGAAGAATCAATATTGTGAAAATGGCCACACTGCCCAAAGTAATTTATAGATTCAATGGAATCTCCATCAAGCTACCACTGACTTTCTTCACAGAATTAGAAAAAACTACTTTAAATTTCATATGGAACCAAAAAAAAGCCTGTATAGCCAAGACAATCCTAAGCAAAAAGAACGAAGCTGGAGGCATTGCACTACCTGACTTCAAACTATACTACAAGGCGACAGTAACCAAAACAGCATGGTACTGGTACTAAAACAGATATATGGACCAATGGAACAGAACAGAGGCCTCAGAAATAGCACCACACATCTACAACCATCTGATCTCTGACAAACCTGACAAAAACAAGCAATGGGGAAACGATTCCCTATTTAATAAATGGTGTTGGGAAAACTGGCTATCCATATGCAGAAAACTGAAACTGGACCCCTTCCTTACACATTATACAAAAATTAACTCAAGATGGATTAAAGACTTAAACGTAAGACCTAAAATGATAAAATCCCTGGAAGAAAACCTAGGCAATACCATTCAGGACATGGGCATGGGCAAAGACTTCATGACTAAAACCAAAAGCAATGGCAACAAAGGCCAAAATTGACAAATGGGATCTAATTAAACTAAACAGCTTCCGCACAGCAAAATTAACTATCATCAGAGTGAACAGGCAACCCACAGAATGGGGGAAATTTTTGCAATTTATCCATCTGACAAAGGGCTAATATCCAGATTCTACAAAGAACTTAAACAAATTTACAAGAAAAAACGCCATCAAAAAGTGGGCAAAGGATATGGACAGACACTTCTCAAAAGAAGACATTTATGTAGCCAACAAACATATGAAAAGAAGCTCATCATTACTGGTCATTAGAGAAATGCAAATCAAAACCGCAATGAGATAGCATCTCTCGCCAGTTAGAATGATCATCATTAAAAAGTGAGGAAACAACAGATGCTGGAGAGGATGTGGAGAAATAGGAATGCTTTAACACTGTTGGTGGGAGTGTAAATTAGTTCAACCATTGTGGAAGACAGTGTGGTGATTCCTCAAGGATCTAGAACCAGCAATACCATTTGATCCAGCAATCCCATTACTGGGTATATATCCAAAGGATTATAAATCATTCTCCTATAAAGACACATGCACATGTATGTTTATTGGGGGCACTGTTCACAATAGCAAAGACTTGGAAGCAACCCAAATGCCCATCAATGACAGACTGGATAAAGAAAATGTGGCACATATACACCATGGAATACTATGCAGCCATAAAAAAGGATGAGTTCATGTCCTTTGCAGGGACATGGATGAAGCTGGAAACCATCATTTTCAGCAAACTAGCACAAGAACAGAAAAGCAAACATCACATGTTCTCACTCATAAGTGGGAGTTGAACAATGAGAACACATGGACACAGTGAGGGGAACATCACACACTGAGGCCTGTCGGGGGTTGGGAGGCTAGGGGAGAGAGAGCATTAGGAGAAATACCTAATGTAGATTATGAGTTGATGGGGGCAGAAATCCACGAAGGCACGTGTATACCTATGTAACAAACCTGCACATTCTGCACACGTATCCCAGAACTTCAAGTATAATGATAATAATAATAATAATAAAAGAATAAGGCCCAGACAGGTGGAGAGATGGCAGGATATGCAGAGGAGGTAAAGGCCTGCATTTCTATTTTGTCATTAATTTCTTTTTGTGGAAATAATTACATGACTTCTGCTTTATGGTAGCTGAACTGGTGTATGGCTGAAGGAAACTGTTTAGCAAAATGGATAAGATTCTGGATTATGGAGCATGCTTCTTGGCTTTAATTCCCAGACCTGCCATGTGGCAGCTGGGTGATTGCTGTAGGCTGGAAAAGGAATACTCAGAGAATATTCATGTCCTAATTCCTGGAACCTGTAAGTGTTACCTTATATGAAAAAACAATCTTCGTAACATGATTAAGTTAGGGTTCTTGAGATGGGGGAGGTTATTGTGGATTATTAGGTTGGGCTCTAAATGTAATCATATATGTCCATTTAAGAGGGAGTTGGAAGGAAATTTTGCAGACACACACACACACACACACACAGAGAGAGAGAGAGAGAGAGAGAGAGAGAGAAGGAGAGAGAGAAGATGGCAAAGTGAAGAATGGGGCAGATTGCGAGTTATGCAGCCAGAAACCAAGAAACTCTGGCTGCCACCGGATTCTGTAAGAGGCAAGGAATGGATTCTCTCTGAGAGCTTCTGGAGGAAATATGGCCTTGCTGACACTTTGATTTCAGTCCAGTGATACTGATTTTCCATCCTCCAGAGATGGGACAGCATAAATTTCTGTTGTTTCAGTCACCAAGTTTGTGGTAATTTATCATAGCAGCCATGGACACTGAAGCAGTGATTTTAGGCAAGTTAAAGTACCCCACATTAACTCAGTTTCTTCAGTTGTAAAATGTAAATAATAATATTCTGTAACTCACAAGGTTCTTATGAAGATTACAATTATATTTATGTATTTCTGATGCAAGATAAATATATGTATATGACTTTAATCCTCACAATAACCCATGTGAGATAGATATTCATTTATTTGCACACATGTTAATTATATATGTATGTTTCTCTTGAACATTCTACACACACTCCTGGAGGCAGAGTATTCTAAGGCCCCAGGGACCTGCGGTACCATAAATTGAAGCAACCCAGGTCTGTAAATTACCATATGGAAGAAAGCTATCCATTGCTGGGAACACCTATATGGGATTAACACGAGAATAAATAGAGGTTTACTTCTGTCTATTGTGATAAGCCATTAATTTGATGGCTTATTGTTACAGTAGCTAGCATTATGCAACTAATATAACTACAGAGTTATATATATATGCGCTTGCATAAAGTGAGAAGGTCACCAGCCAGATTTTTTAGACCTTATATCTTGTTTGTAGAGAGTTTGTCAGGGAAAAAATTGTTGATGTGTACCTAACAATTTTAATCTTGAAGTTACCGGAAGAAAATGAGCACTGAATCCATAAAGGCCATTTTCAGAGAGTCACTTTTCTGATTCCAGTTACACTCTAATTAATATCATGAAGCGTTAGCAAATGAAGTAAGGAGCAATTATTAGCTATCAGATTCTGGTTTTGGGAGAGAAATGATGGTATACTGTGCATAATTTTTGCATCATTAAAAATTAAATCCCATAAGCATAATGACTCAAACATCAAGCCCTGACAATATCTGCAGATGATAAACTATGGTATGTAAGAAAGCAATTTACTAGGTAATGATGCAATATTTTCTGTATTTAGACAGAATTTTGCCCAAAAAGGCAAAATGATATTTTATATCAAATTATTTCCAGTCAGAGATTAGCAGAAGAATAACAAAAATTACTTAGTGGTATTCACTTTTATATTCAAGATAATTTAATGAGAAAGGCATACATTTCTTTGGCAAATAGACTCATTGTTGAAGCATACTAACCTTCATGACCCTACTAACTGTGTGAACTTGAGCAAGTTTCTCAACCTCACACATTTTCAGTTTCACCACCTGTCAAAATGAGATACTCTGCCTTACCTCATCAAACTTTTGTGCAGATTAAATGAGATAACATAGTTAAAACACTGAACACTGAGTCGAGCACATTGTAGACACATCATAAATGTTAGTTCCTTTCTTCCTTCTTTTTTCCATGTTGTTGAGCTCTCTTCCTGAGGAGAGTACCTAAAATGAGATTCTGTTACTACTGCATAAAACCAAGCTCGCAGGATGAGTCACAGTGGGAATCAAAAACTCCCGATTAAAATCTCCCAGGAGCTCTTGAAGTCATATCTGTGAGATTTCTGAGCTCCAAGCCAGTTACTGATACCACATACCGCCAGCCTTTATGGAGGTTGCTAAGATTTCCAAGAGGATGGAAGACTTACTGGCATTTGTGTCTCTTCTTTTTTTTTCTGGGAGTTGTCATGATTCCCTCAGTGATGATTTTATGTCTTCAAGAAAATGAAATGTGGCTTATGTATGAGACCACTCAGAGTATTAGGGCATGCACTAATGAGAACAAGATCACGGATTTGATCTTGATCAATTCCAGACCCACAGCACGGCCATCCTAATCTCTCACTGGTCATCACACGAAGGTTTACTCTAGGTCCAAGTTGGGACTAGGAGTGAGACTGTGGCTGGTGACCATTAACTGGTGATGAAATGACTTCTCTTCTTGAATGGAGCTGGTGATTTCCGTTACTCTAATCAACTGATTTGTCCTCTGCATTCCTTGGGTTTCTTCCTATAAATGGGATTAGCCATCTTTGCCTTACTAACATTCTTCCTTGAAAATCCTCAGGCAAACCAAACTACCTGTACCATTCACTCTCATTAATAATGGTGTATCTGGTCCCATGCCTGTCATAGGGCAGTGTCCAATAAGTGCTTGCCCTTCCACTGTGTGAGGAGACATCTTGGTGTAGTGGAAATTGCCCAGGCTTTAAAGCCAGAAATACCCATGTTCCCATCCTCATTCTGTCACTTACTAGCAAGGAGGTCTTAGGTTACTTCCCTGGAACTCGACTTCTTCATCTGCAAGGTGGGGATAATAACACTAAATCTATAAGGTTACCTTTAGGACTAAATAAAATAATATATAAATATTACTCCTTTTCTCATTCTTCTTAGCTCCTAAAATATATCACATAATTATATATGATATTATCAAAATAATATAAAGGAATATGCTGTGGTTTAGTCATGAGGTAATTAATGAACTATTGTAAAGGGTATGCAGAATTTCTCTGTTGCTTCTCAGAAGCTTTATGTATTTCAGAAATTTCCTACATTTTTGTGGTTATTGGAAGTGACCTTTCTTGTTTTCAAGCATCGTATACATGCATATTATGTTTATTTAAAAAACATTTCATCTTTTGATTTGTAAAGGGAGAGGGAGTATGCTATATGTTCAGTCCATCATCTTGAAACTTGAAGTCCTATGCTTGCAAATGTTTTTAGCTTCTTAATTTTCTTATTTTACTTGAATTTTCTCTTAATTAAGAAGGTTGTGCATAGTAGCAGTGTTGGGGCAGTGTGGTGCTGAGAAAGAGTCATGGGTATATTAACATTTTTATTTATACAATGTGAGGTGGAAAGAAAAAGAAAAATTATGCATGAAAGCAGAATGAAAAGAGATTAGAAATAATGAAATAGTTCCCTTCAGACATTCAATATTTGAAAGAAGGCTTAAGGCTTAGGGGTTTCCAAAGAGGTAACAAGATAAAAACAGAGAGAAAAAACATTGGCTTGAAATTCAGGGGATGGAAACATCTTCCCAGTTCTGCCATTCCCACTTGGTCATTTGGCCAGCTGGCATCAGGTCTCTGGGCCTTGGTTTCCTTATCTGTAAAATGGTTGTGAAGGAGGGCTGTTAAACTCAGATGGTTTTAATTGTCTTGTTCATGTCTTGCAACAATTAAAGCAACACCTGATTCATCAAAGCTCTGGGGAATTCCTTGCTGGCAGTTTAAAAATAGAGTTCTGTGGAAAAAAACAAGTGACGAATCCAATATATGAACATGCCATTTTGTTTGAAAAGAGGGAATGAGAGTGAAATGCTAGGAACCAAAGATGCTAGACTATTTTTAGCAGGAATATTAATATAGAAGTAGTAAACTGTGAAACTTTAAGTTTGGCATGACCTAGCCACAAAAAAGGAGATCAATCACACTGAGCAATTAAAAAAAATAATCATATGGAAACAGTGTCCATTTTTAACAGTGACTGCCTCACCACCTTTGTGGTAATAAGGTAGATATAAACAAATTGATTTTTGAGAAAATGAGGCCAACTCACCAAATATTTAATTTATATATATACACACACATGCATACAGCTACAAAAACTATAACTGAATACCAATAACTAAATATGGCTTGTCCATGTGGATACTGTGCCTAAGTGTCTTATCAAACAATGGAACATGCAAGAAAAATTGAAAGTAGAGAGCTTTTTGAGTAAAAGAGGGTTAGACATGAGGACGCTGCCTTATATCTTTGAATATCTTATATCTCTTTGTGTCTTTGAAGATTTGTTTTTGTATTATACTATTAACGGAAAGAGTAGAACAGAAAGGGGAATATGACCCAAGTTTATTCTTTCTTGCTCAGAGTGAGGAAATAGCAGCTTTCAAAAGGTAAAAGCCGAAGAATTTGAAATAGGTGGAACAAAAAAGATTGATGATTGGAATAAATGGAGATTTCCTTAATTTTTTATTCAGCAGATATTTACCAATGGCCTATTATGAACCGTACCCTAAAAGCTTCACAAAGGAAAAGTGAATGGGCAGAGAGAAATTTGATGTTTCTAAAAGACGTGTGTGACCTGATGTGGAATTAATATACCAATATGTGAAATTTCCAGGAAGTAAGAGAATGTAAGTGGGGAGTGAGGAGTAAAGGTGAGAATGTGTGGTAAATGAGATGGGGGGTGGGGGGAAATGACAGTTCCAGAAACCATATGGGAAGAGAATATGAAATGCAGAAATGTTTTAGATAAAAATGTCACGAGCATTGGCAAAATAATTAGAAGCTGGGCTGCCAGAAAGCAATGGAAAAGAATATGGTTAACATAAAAATGTATTGACAGGCTTGAAGGAGTTATTGTGATGATCACACCTGGAATTAAGGCACCATGGAGGAGCTAACTGGAATGAGACTGCAGAACTACAATGGGCACAATACAGTATATATTGTAATGAAGGAGGAAGCACACATTTATTTTTGGTAAGAAAAGAGCATGACTCTTACTTGCTGTAAACAAGAGAACTTGAACTTACAGAAAGTGAAGAGGAAAGGAACCAACAGTTTTTGGCCATACTGTCTTTAAGCCACTTGACATAGCTCATCTCATTAAGCATAACAG
This sequence comes from Pongo abelii, assembly GCF_028885655.2. Taxonomy (NCBI): domain Eukaryota; kingdom Metazoa; phylum Chordata; class Mammalia; order Primates; family Hominidae; genus Pongo; species Pongo abelii. The sequence continues at coordinate 31,309,634 of NC_071998.2, forward strand.
CTCTAGGATATTATACCCATTTTGTATAAGAAAGAAACCAAAGCTCAGAAATTTTAAGTAATTGGCCAAGATCACACAGCTGGTAAGTGGCAGTGCTGGAATTCCAACTCAGGTGCACCTGCTTTAAAAGTAAGCAAGGGTGTAGCAGTCAAGATCAGGCCAGGAGACCAAAACCACACCGATTCATTTTACTGAATCGAATATTAAAAATTGCGTTAAAGGTGTTAATTAACTGAAAATGCAAAAAGTGAACATTAAGATAATCACAGAGGTGGCAGCTTCGGGAAGCAGTGACAAGGCATTGGGTTAGGGGAACAAATGTCTGGGAGGAGGTTGAAATCATCAAACCTAGGAGCTTGGAGGAAAGGCCCCCTGGGGCTGGAACCCAGAACTCTGGGGAAGATGCACTCCTTGCTGGTGCTGGTGTCTACGAGAACGTGAGTCAAGGCTGTTTGTAATTGCTGGAAAAACTGCAAACTGGAATCAAATCCTGCTGCAGGAGCAAGTTGCCGCTGCCAGGGTGAAGAAACGCTGCTGGGGTGATGCCCATAGCAACATGACGCCGACAGGACAGGGAAGTCCCTTCCACCCTCCGGCTTCCCTTAGTGCCCCCTGTTGGCGGAGTCTAACAAAGCAGCTGGCAAGGTGGTTCTCAGAATTCCTGCCCCATCACAAAGCCCAGCACAGAAGGGGGGGTCAGAAGAGGGATATGTAGCTTGATGATTGGAACAAAGAACAGAAGCTAAGGAAAACAGTTTCATTATCTCCCCCATAACAGTTCAGAAGAGTTTTATGCTTAACAGAAGGAAAGACAGATTTTAATATTGGCTTTGGAGGAAGGGACATGAACAAGTTACATTTCACTGATTTATGCGAATTCGTGTAAAATTAAAACTACAGAATACATTGGAAAGAAATATAGCTTTAGAATCTCCAAGTGCATACAGAACTGCTTTACTTAGGCGTTACGTAAATACAAACGCATATTAATTACCCTGTTCAGTGAGGTAGAAAAAAGACAATTAATTGTTTAGCTGCTGAAGATTCTTTATTATTAGGACAGAAGGACAATTAGCTTTAAAAGCATTGCTCAGAACATGTATTTTTTTCCCCAAATGTTGCTTTTTTTCCCGAAACAGAACAAACCAAGCCCTTTCCCACAAGAACTGCATTGTGAAGAAAGCAAATGCTAAGTAGGAATTAGAAAAAAGAAAACATGCCCAAAGCCCATGGGAATGACAATTCCTGGTTAACTGTAAAAAATGGGGAATGTAATTGAGACAGATGACCAGATTTAGGAAAAATAAACCTCACCATTAAAATCTAATTAAATATTTGCATTTCAGCATTAAGTTTCTTCTCAAAAGTTTTGTGAGCAGCGGGGTGACAGTGAAGATTATTGACTATAATTTGCCGAAGTTTTTTAAACTAAATTAGTTTTGTGCAACGTATGGAAGGTTTACTCAGCTGCACTTATCCAGCGGCTGCTTTATTATTCTTTTAAAGTGAATCATTTATAACTGTTCTCAGAGATCTTTTATCAGCCACTTATCTCCTTCAACTGGACTTGTGATGCCAAGGGATAAAATGAATTGCTGGCTAATATTGTGAGAATTAATCAGACCACAACAGCAGGAGAGTAATGACTTACTTACAGTCAGATATTTGCATTTGGCAGTAAAATCACAACAAAAATATAAGGATGTTTAATCTTTTGCTTCAACTGGAGCACGGGAACATGTTGGCAATACAAAAGAAATACAATAATCGTGTGTTTTAATTTTGGGTGTTTACCTAATCTGAGGGATTTATTTATTCTAGGAAGAAAGCTCTTATTTGATGTGAAGATTTTTTTTTTTTTCATTTTGCAGCACCTTAAATTGGTCTTGCTTCCTGAGATTTTTTTTTTTTTTCTGTTAGAGATCTTTGGACAGATGAACTGAGCCTTTTGCCCCTCATCTCACCTTTCTCCAAAATATGCTAGTTCTATTATCTTTGTTTCCTTTCTGTTCCTTGGCCCCTTGGTAAATTAGAAGAAAGGAGTGGCACAACCAAGACCAAGGGTGGCAACGTTACTGCTGCTATTCTGTTGAAATGATTTCATTCGCTGCTTGTTCTCTTTTCTTAGAGTCTGGCATTTTCAAAAAATAGGATTAGGTTCTTAGTTGCTATAAAAACACTAAAGAAGGTATGCAATGAGAAATTATTTCCTGATTTGAGTCTATAAATCAAATGCTTTGGAGAGCATTTCCTATAATCAGAAGCCACTTTCTTCAATTTATATGTCTGTATCAGTGTGTTAATGGCATCCATTACTGTTTGGTTCTGGTAAGTTGTAGAAAGGTGTCGTCCTCAGTAACTGTATGGTTTTTGGCCTTTTCTGGATACATGCCCATGTATATGTCATATACATATGTTAGTGTGCCTGTTCACACTAACACACATATTTTTTCCCTTTTCAGAAGCCGTGTAGTATCTAAGTGGGAATGCTAAGTAGGAATTAGAAAAGCACATAAACTCAGAGACCTAAGTTTAAATCCCTTTAAAAGGCTATTTCCTGGTCATGTTATTCACCTCTTGGAACTTTATTTTCCTCGTGAATAAAATGAGGAATACAAACCTACCTTGCAGAGTTGTTGTGAGGATTAGAGATTATAAATGAAACGTGCCTGACACTTGCTCAACAAATGATAGTAGTGATTGTTCCTATAATCCACAGATAATCAGCACCTTTGGATTTCTTGCACTTCTTGTGGGTTTCTGGTTAAAGCAAAGAATAAAGACTGTACATTTGCCTGGAGCAGTCCATGGATCGTAGCTTTGGAAAAGTCTAAACTCTGAGTCTACCTTCAGACTGGTAGCTCTAGTCAAGGACAGGGAGCCCGCACACAAAGAATCTTGTGCATCTTGTTTTATAGTCTTTCTGAAGTCTATCTTCCTAATTTCCAGAGCAATTTGCTTTTTCTTCTAAACTTCCCAGGGGCAGAGACTGCGTTTTAGTTTTCTTTATATCACTAGAGCTGATACACAGTAGTTTCTTTTTTTTAAATTTTTTTTTGAGATGGATTCTCACTCTGTCGCCAGGCTGGAGTGCCGTGGCATGATCTTGGCCCACTGCAACCTCTGCCTCCCAGGTTCAAGTGATTCTCCTGCCTCAGCCTTCCTAGTAGCTGGGACTACAGGCGCGTGCCACCACACCCAGCTAATTTTTCATATTTTCAGTAGAGATGGGGTTTCACTATGTTGGCCAGGGTGGTCTGGATCTCTTGACCTCGTGATCCACCTGCCTCAGCCTCCCAAAGTGCTGGGATTACGGATGTGAGCCACCGGACACACAGTAGGTTCTTAGTAAATGCTGAGTGAAATGAATGACTATACTGAGTTTTTTTTTTTTTTAAATCCCAAACTGTCAGTGACATCAGTACTCTTTTTCCAAGATGCCACTCACTTCTACTTTGCTATTTTGCTAAGAAACTGGTTGTTTGACCTTTGATCAGAATTTGATTCGGAATAGGATCTAGGGATGGCAAATGGGTTGCACCTTGTGTACCAACACTATTGGGAGCAGATCTCTATTGGATTGTCATCCAACCTTTAGTTTGAAAGAATGGCAGTCAGTTAGTGGTGGCTGTCACAGACCTGGGTGTGGGGAGAAAATATGTCATGTATTTACTCTCCTTGATAGAGTTACTTCTTTTGCCCATTAGAATTTGAACTCTCTTTGAATGTTTTCCTTGCATTTCATCAGCCTGGCTGGTTGGAGTGGAGGGAGATTGAATCCCTGAATCTCATTCTTTCCTCTAGCACTACTTGAATGTCACTGTTGTAAAGGATGACCCTCTTTATTCACAAGGAGACAACACTGGCTTTAGGATATCTCTTACGGCCAGAGGCTGGGCAAATGTCCTACTATCAGGTCAGTATCTGGTGATGTCTGAGTGGGGATCAAACTTCTTAAAGTCTTCTGTTGAGAGTGAAAAGGAAATGTCCAATGTAACAACAGACAATGACATCACCTTCCATTTTGGCAAAACCTGGACTTAATTTGGAATCCTGATCCAAAATCCTTACTGATGTTAGGGAGGTTATTTCCTTGAGCTCTCATCTTCATTAAAATGGGAATAGAAATATCAGACTTATCATGGGCATAGCAAAGGTACAGAAGGAATTTCTTGTTATAGTGTAATTCGAAGGGATATTATTATTATTATTTTGAGATGGAGTCTCACTCTGTTGCCCAGGCTGGAGTGCAGTGGTGTGATCTTGGCTTACTGCAAGCTCCACCTCCTGGGTTCACGCCATTCTCCTGCCTCAGCCTCCCAAGTAGCTGGGACTACAGGTGCCCGCTACCACACCTGGCTAATTTTTTGTATTTTTTTAGTAGAGATGGGCTTTCACCATGTTAGCCAGGGTGGTCTCGATCTCCTGACCTCGTGATCTGCCTGCCTCGGCCTCCCGAAGTGCTGGGATTACAGGCATTCGCCACTGAGCCCGGCCAGGATATTATTATTATTGAAACTAGGTTAATCTTTTAAAATACAAATGATTCATGTTGTAAACAATTCCAACAATACAAACAAAGGAAGAAGAAATCAACTCAAATCACACCACTCAGAAATGACGAGGCATAACATTGTGATACGCATCTTCCAGAAATCTCTCTTCAGGATAAATCATAAGATACCAACAAACTTAGTGATTTATTTTATTCAACTGAACAATACGTTCATAGATATCTTTCTATGCCAGTGAATTTTAATCTACATAGTATTTCTTTTTAACTTTTCATTATGGAAAATTTCAAACATACAAAAACATTCAAAATATTATATAATCCCCCCATGGATCTATTATCTAATTTTGTTTCATTTATATCTCTCTTTCACTCCTCACCTCATCACTGGATCATTTTTAAACAAATCCCAGACATTGTATCTGTATTAGTTTCCTGGGGCCATTGTAACAAACTGTCACAAACAGAGTGTCTTAAAACAACCAGAAGTTTATTCTCTCACAACCAGGAGGCCAAAAATCTGAAATCAAGGTTTTGATGGGTTGGTTCTTCTGGAGGCCTTGAAGGAAAACCTGTTCCATTCCACTCTCCTGGCTTCCTGTGATATTGACCATCCTCAGTGTTTCTTGGCTTGTGGCTATGTCGCTCCAATCTCTGCCTCCATCCACATGGGCTTCTTCCCTGCGTGTGTCTTTGTGTTTCTGTGTCCTCTCCTTTGTTTTTAATAAGGACACCAGTCATTGGATTTACAGCCCACCCTAAATCCAGGATGATTTCATCTTGAGATCCTTAATTACATCAGAAAATATCCTATTTCTAAAGAGGATCACATTCTGAGGTTTCAGGTAAATATGAATATTGGGGGGACACTATTCTACACACCTATATCTCAAAAGTAATGTTTTATTGTCTGAATATTCCACAGTTTTTAACCTATCATGCTGATGACAGTACTGGTTGTTTCCGGTTTTTTAATGAAGCATACATCTTTTCACTCTTGGGTAAGATGGCTGAGTCAAAAGGATTTACATTTTCCATTCTGATACACATTGACGAACTATTTACTGGAAGAAGCATACTAATCTGCACCCCCAAAAGTACACCAACGCTGGATTTTGTCCATTTCATCCATTTGGTAAATGGGAAATATTTTTATTTTTATTTTTTTTTCAATTTTAAATGAGTGGGGGGGTGACTTTTTTTTTTTTTTTTTTTTTTTAAAGAAAGAATATGTAACAGTGGTGGAAATGAGAGAGAAGAACAGCTAGGAACGCTTGAATGCTGAGGCTCAAAAGTGATTCAGATCAAATCATTTCCACCACTTGTATCAAGAAGTTCAGGGGAAAAGCAATAGAGAAATGCTATTAATCTTCTATATGTAGGGTATATACATTACACGGTGGGATGCTTATAGTAGAAAATGAATGCCCTGCAGATCAAGGAAATAACCTCTTTAAGTTTCTGTGGACAATTGTAACAAAATGTTCAATCTAGAGGAATTATTGCCCATTGGAGGTCACTTCTTTAACCAAGGGGCAATACATATTTCACAGCCAGGTTGTACATTAAATTTTTGTTCATTTTGAAAAAAGAAAAAGTCATTCTAGGTATTCTCCTATCATCACTCAGACCTATCAAGTGAGCTAACAGAATTATAGGGCGTGGCCAATTCTCTGGCTAAAGGTCAAAGGACCTTGGGGACTAGAATCATCAAAAAGGATAGTTGAAGACTTTAACAAAGTCATGCTTTATCCCATATTTTACTTTACTTCCGTTAATAATTTAGATTTAAATATATAAATTTTTTGTTTTTTAGTTACCAAAGTAATGCATGTTCATTTATAATATTTAAATGTTTGAGGTACTACATAGAGTAGAAAGTGAATGCCCCCTCATGTCACCCTGTGGTAGATAATTTGGAATGAATATACATTCCCAGGTTTTTTCTATACACAAACATAATAATTATTATTAGTTTTTACAAAACTGAGCTCATGTTGCCCTGCAATTTTCTTTTTCCACTTATTCATACACCTTGCACATTTTTATCATGGGAGTATATGTAGATCTATTTCATTTTAACAGCTGCAGTGTATACCACTAGAGGGATACATCATTTCCCTACAGATTTGGTTTGTTGCTGCTTTTTCACTCCTGCAAACAGTGCTTCACACTATTTGTGTAGAATTGCACATTTTTTGCAGGTATTTCCATAGGATCCATTCTTAGATGAACAATTGCTGAATTCTTTTCACTTAACATGGGAGCTAAACATTGGGTACTCCTGGACATAAAGATGGCAACAGTAGACACTGAGGACTGCTAGAGGGGGAAGGGAGAAAGGGGGGCAAGGGTTGAAAAACTGTTTGGCACTATGGTCAGTACCTGGGTAACTGGATCATTTGTACCCCAAACCTCAGCATCATACAATATGCCCAGGTAACAAACTTGCATGTGTTCCCCCGAATCTAAAATGAAAGTTGAAAAAGAAAGAAAACCCAAATGTGCGGCAAATTTTTTTTAAAAAAGCAAAATAACAATGCAACAATAAAAAATAACGTAAATTTAAAAAATAGTGATGGATACTTTACACATTGATAGATTTTGTCAATTTATCTCCCTTCCTCCCTCCTCACAAGAAAGGTTGGTCCAGGATCTGTTCCCACTAATGATGCATTCAAATCCCTGATATTTCCTTTTTTTTTTTTTTTTTTTAAATTGGGCACTGTCTTGATTACATGAAACCAAGGCTTCTAAAGTTCACCAAAGACTTCAACTTTCTCTCTAGGAGACAATTTTTGAGTCCATGTCATTCCTCCTTGGCCAAGAGTCAGACTGGTCTGATAGATGCCCCATGAGACAGAGCACCCAAGACATCCATCTGACCACCTGGAGGATTTAGGGACATTCCTGTTACCGGAATGGTCAGTGCTGGATCAAAAGCCTAAGAGCAGTCCTTAATTTTGTACTCTTGGGCTCCTGGAAGGCAGCAGAAATACTGTTCACCTAATAGGCTGTGTAATAATGATGACAGCAAATACCTACTGCATGTCTACTATGTGCCAGGCATTATACATATTTCATCCAGCTTCATCCTCACTGCAAACCTGAAATAACAATATTATCCTATTCATTTTACAGATGGGGGCTTTAAGACTCAGAGAGATGAAGAGACTTTCCCACAAAACTACTAAGCGGCAGATCCAGGATTTGTATCCGTTGTCAAACCCCAAAGTCCAGGTTCCTTTCACGATCCAGGGCTCTCTCAACAGCAGCACCTTCAGCTCAGGCTTTCATTGGGTCATAATGGTCTACTATAGTTCTCTGATGGGGGTTTTGAACATATCACCTGCTTTTTGGAATTAAATATTATCTCTAACATTTTATTCCTTCTTTCCTTCACTCATTCACTTATTCACTCATGAAATATTTATTAAACATATGCCAAGTGCCAGGTAAAAGAAGTGTGGTTCCTTCCCTTGAGAATCTCAGAGTTCAGCAAAGGTATAACCCTGATGTTTACAGCAGAGACATAACTGTTATAACAAGGAATGTATTCAGGATGTCCTGGGAACCCAGAAAGGAAGCATCTATTTCTGCCTCCAGCAGCCAGGAGAAGCATTGCAAATTAGGTGACATCTGAATAAAGACAAATCCTTCAACTCCCACAAAACATCCCTTGATGCAGCTTTCAAAAACTGGACAGGATCAGACCAGCAGTTTGACTTTTGAGGAGAAAAGAGCAAGGACTTAGTGTTTCAAACGGAAAAATGTTATCCTTTTTATCTGATAGTAAAGTTTAAAAAATTTAAATAATGATATGAAACTAATACCTCTGGTAAGTTGGCTGTGTGACTTCATGCATCTTTCAATCCCCCTCCATGCACAATTCTATTATAACAATCTTCTAAAATTTGCTTCCTTCACTCCAAAATAAATAGAGGTTATATATGAATACATTCCTTACCTTTAATCTTTTAAACAGGAGTATACTATTTCAGTATATGGACTTGTCAACATTTATTTGTTCAATATCAATGGACACTTTGGTGGGTGCTGATTTTTTATATTGCAAACAACACTGCAAAGGATGTGTCTTTTTATATATACTGCTTTAGAACCTTAAGACTTTGTAATTAGAAAGAACCAAGTGCAGATCCTGGGTCAGACACTTTCTAGCTGTTTTCAAGTTGGCAAGTTACTTATAACTGAATCTCAGCTTCTTCATGTGTGAAACCCATTAACAATACCTATCTCAAAGGGTTATATAAATTAAGTGAGATAATCTTTATACATAAAGGATCTAGTGGAGTGCCTGGCACAAAACAAGCCCTCAATAGGTGATAGCTACCAAGTCTGTAGAAGGCTACAGTTCTAGGAAAGCAAAAAGAGTAATTTTTCATCCTAATAGTAATGGAGCTATTTCAGGATTCGGGTATGACCAACTATCTAATGCATAAGGAGATCATAGAAATGGCCTTCCCACAAAAGCATAAGCCCTGTCTGCACATGTCTTTGTAGTCCATATCCTTGCATGGATATGAAGGTCCCCCTAGCATTTCCCTCTTTCCATTTTATTTATCAGATTTAATGTGTCTAGGACACCACCCTGTGTGCCTCAAGGGCCAGGCTTAAGAATGCTTTTTCTTTTTATAATGTAAGGCCTTTAAAAAAGAGTATTGGTGATCTGTAATCTGGAGCTGTTTCATGAAGTCCTAGATCACTTGCAGTGAGATAAATTGGACCCACATAGTAACACATTAGAAACAGGGACATCTGCACAGCTTCCCCCTAGTGCTTTATAACTGGTCTCTTCCTTTTAAATCCACATCTGTTATATAGCTCCCAAGTAAATGGCACACATTTTGCTTAAAGACAGGACAGACTGTAAGGACTAAATTTTATTTTTTCTGACCATTAGTTCTTGCTATCAAACAGATTGTGAAAATGCACACATTTTTGAGCTGTAAGCAGGCATTTTGTATGCATTCCCACAAGGAAAACAATTAATTCCCCTTAAAAATATGAGTGTATAAATTTATTTGTTAATATACATATTTGCTTCTTTAGGAAATATTTTAAGATTTGCAGTGGGAAATTTTGAATTTGCATATTGTTATATAATTTAAAGGGGTGTTTTAAAAACTATTTTTTTTTTCAAGAATGGCAGAATCAATAATAGTTGAGACCGGCTGATGTGTACATGTGGATTCATTATACTATTTTTCTACCTTGTGCATATTTAAAATTTTGCTTAATAAAAATTAGATTAAGAAGATTTTATTTTTCTGAGCCAAAATATACCCTGTTTCACTGTGTTCTTTCCATAGTAGAACATTAAAAATTTTACATTAGACTGGAAAAGATCCTTAGAGCTTAGTGTAAAATCAAATGGCTGAGAGCAACCAATGTTCTGTTGGCCTTTGATTAGAGTCAAGTGTTTTTGTGGTATTACAGTCTGACTGTGATATAGACAGTCAGTGCAATTTACTTTTGTAAATTGTAAATGTTGAACATAAGGATTTTTAAATCACATTCTGTGCCCTCATCTTTTGATTATTTGAAATTTCAGTCTAAGTTTCATTCACTCTTTTTGTCCCCCTCTTTTAACGGCTATTTAACTTTACAAGTGATACAAGCTAAACTCAGAACATGAGAATTAGCATTAGAAGATGTGGTTTTGAATCTCAGTTCTGTGTAACCTTGGGAAAGATTTTCTCTGAAATTCTATTTTTTCATATAGAAAATTGATGTAAAAATAATCCTTCCAGAATTGCTACAAAGATTAACATAGAGAGTGAATAAAATATGCTTTACAAACTATAAAGCCCCTGCCTTGGAGTATATTGAAATTGCATCCTTATAGGGCTCTAGCATCTCAGAGAATAAACACTTCTGCACTCAGAGTACAGAATATACACAGGGAAAGGTAATATCCTTCCTTCCCCTCTGTGGGACAGTGGAAAGTGAGAGTTTGATAACCTTATTCACACCAAGTAGTGATTTTCAAATGTTAACATGCCCCTGGGAGCTTGTTAGGATTTCAGAGTTCCAGACCAATCCCTGGGATGCTGATTGAGAAGGTCTAGGATTGGGGTAAGAATCTGAATTTTTTAATAAGCATTACTGGTAGTGATTCTGATGTAGATGGACCAAAGATTACAATTTGAAGAACATGGTTTCTAAGGTGCAACAAGTTATCCTTCTGAAGGATATTTTAGTTTGAAAGAAGACTCTGGGGGAAAGAGGTATTTAACCCAAAGAAATAAGGCACCAGGAATGAAATGCTAGACAGCAGTGTAGGAAAGAATTTTGAATGGGACCTCCCCAGGGTCCTTCAAATGTTACTCCACGATAATTGCAAGTAGATCTAAATAAGAGCATGGGTTTTTAATTTTTTTAAAGTGTGGCTGCCTTATATTGAAGTTCCTCCAGGTGATTTTGCTTCGGTGTGGATCTGTCCTTAAGGGAATGTTATTCTGGAGACTTTATTTGTATTTTCTGAATTATTTTGAGTGTGATTATTGTTTTGTCAGAATATTATAGCTTTTCCTTTAGTTAATTGACTTTAAAGGTGTTTGTTGCATTGTTAAATGTGATTTTTATTTAGACTTAGGGCTAAAATATTTCCTGTGGGGAACACATCTTTGGCTCAATGGAAAAATAAGTTTTGATTAAAAGAAAATTGCTTTACAGTCAATTTTTTTTTACAAAAATTGGGACAATTGCATTAGATAGGATTGCCCTGTATACTGACTTTCTAAATGTTATTTACTTTTTATAATAAAACTATTATTCAATGTTCTCTTTTTCCTTTTAGGTTTGCCTTCTCCATTGACTGTTACAGTTTGATTTCCTAATTATGCAATATTTAAGTTAAAGAATATGAAAGATGCAAAAGCATTTTGGAAACTCTGGCATCATAAAAATGCAAGAGATTTTTAATGTGAAGCTTCCTTCCTCTTCTGTACTCTCTGTGCCATACCTAGATTCTCAAGAGGTTTGGCACAAGGACATTCTAAATGCACAGTATTCTCTGCCTAGGTAGAACTGTATCTGAAGTCCCTACTCTGTAGCTTGAGATGAGCAAATTTGATATGTGATGTTTAGTTTCCCTTTGTCTTTTCTAATTCAGGGCTGAGGGTGAAGCTGCAAGTGGAGCGATAGATACATCAGGGGAAAAAAAAATCTTGCTGGACTATTTTCCTTAATGCTAGTTTTAAGCAGGCTGCTGAGGTATTTTACTATGTATACTAGATTTTGCTAATGACCTTTTCTCAAAGTATTTAAAGTAAAACATAGCTCCTTTTTATTGTTGTTTAAATTAGGGTACTATCGGAAGGTAGAATTCATACCAGATGGCTCAAATTAAGGGACTCTAATGGTTTGAGTTTATTCAGATGTGTGAGCAGGGTTAAAAACGTTGAGGCACCCAGACACAGCAATGATGAGAAATTGGTTATGTCTAGGTAGAAGCCAGTTGGCTGGGAAACCCAGCTGATGGGATTCATCAAGTGATGAGTCAATAAGGATCAACCTCCTGGGATGCAGAACAGAAAAAGTTAGAGAGTAGACTGGCGATGGGAGGAGTTGACAAAGGATATCCAGCACAATTGTTCCTTAGCACCGACCAAATATTTTTTCTTCCATTTGCTTCTCATCAGGTAACATCTTTTTATAATGCAACACTTTGAGTTATTAGTGATTCTTAAGTTAACGTACTTTCGGCTATAATGTGTGAGCATAGTGATTGGCCAGAGAAATATTAGCTGATCCATTTTTTTCACATGAATAAGTTGGATTTGGGGAAGTTCTAAATGACATGAAACAATTTGTATGTGAGTTTATGTTTTGAGTCACTAGAAAAATTGGATAATGTATTTTGCAGGAAATGCATTAGTAGTATCATGGTGCTTAACACATTGTTAATTGTCTACACATGAATAAAGATTTTTCAAAGTGGATGTTTCAACATAGCTTTCTGATTCCAGGAATTTTTTTGACTTTGTGATTTTTATGTAGCTCCTTTGATTGAGGTACATTTTTATCATTAAAATTTCTACTTTTATTATAAATATTACCAAATGTGCAAACTATTTAGTTTTATCCTAGACCTAAGACTCATTCTCTTGCTCAAACCTACTCTCAGGGATGTATTGGAGAGTGGGAGTGAGGGAGAGGTGAAGAATGCGTAAATTCCTAAAAAATGATGGCCACACTAAAGAAAATCATGGTGTCAAAATGGCAGTGGCAAATTGACTAAATAAAAAAAAGTTATACTTATTTGCACATTATTCTCCATCCTAAATTATGAGCAGTTCAGCAGGTATTGAGTTTGAGTTTACCATATGAATATAAACTGGTTAACTGCTCAATCACTAAGCTTCAATATTGCCACTTGTCCCTGTTAAACAATTTGGGTTGAAGGAAGGGGAAACCACAAGAGTCTATAGCATTGATACAACTAGAGGTCGGAGGAGAACACTAGTGGTGACTGTGTTGAGGAGATAGTAGACAAAGTGGCGATGGTTGGTGGACAGTGTTGGTAAGGATGGTGAAGGAACTGTGGAGATGGATATGGGGATGATGAGGATGATGGTGGTGGTGGTGGAGCTGGCAACATTGGTGATTGAACTGGTGCCATTGGTGGTAGAGCTGATGTTGTTTGTGGTAGTGGAACTAGTAATGGAGGTTTTAGAGGTGAAGATGGTGAGCTGGGAGCAGAGCTGGGATTGGAAGTGAGGAAGTGATGGAGAAAGTGGTAGTGGTGGTATTGATAAGTCATGTAGGACTTACAAGTCATGAAAGCTGATACTATATGACCTTAAAAATTTAAAAAAATGTGTATTTGGTTGGAAAAATAATGAAGCTCAGTAAATTTACTTGCAAAGAGATTTATCAAACTAAACACTTTGCAGATGCTTTTGAAGCTTTTCCTTAATTACTGATATTAGCATCATGCTGAGCCAAAAAGCACCACTCCTGTCAATTTCAACACAGTGCACAAGTTCTTCTTATAAATATTATTCAACTCCAATTATTGGAAACTTTTGGAGTGAATCTGGCTTCTCCTATTGAACACTATGCACTTGAAATTTGATTTTTATCTTGAAAGTAATGCTATTTCTTCAGGGATTATCTTTTATCTCTGTTTGCGAAACAGCTGGAAGTGTAGCTACTGAGATTTGACATTTGTCTTCCTGCACTTGACTACCAAGCAAAATAATTTTATTTGTAATCAACAGAATCTACCTTCACAAATTAGCATAAACATATACCATTGAAAGACTGAATCTACAAGCCTGACCTTCTAGTAGATATATGTCCTTTTTTTTGAGAGACAAGGATTTTCTTAGCCTCTCTGACTGTATATTTGAAATTAAACAAAAATACTCAGAGAAACATTTTCCATTTTTTCATTGTTTAAAGTAAGCCTCCTGCCTTCTCCCTGGCAACAGGTGACTTATTCTTCCAGCTATACAAACCACGTTTGATTCTAAAGACCAGCATGAAGTCTACTTACCAAACTTGTGCTGCTTAAACAACTGAAATATGTTTTCCTATTTGATATAGTTAAGAATACCAGGTACAGAGAAATGTACATTTAATTACCGTGGTTTGTATTTGTTGAAATTTGTTATGCAGCAGGAACTTTTCATGTATGATCTCATGGCATGTTCTCTCCATTTTACAGATGAAAAGAATGAGGCTTAGGGAGTCACACTAGTACATGGGTCCAGGCAGTATTTGGATTCACCTGCCTACTGGAACCTACATCTTAACCATGATGGTCAGGTTTCTGTCAATGTGGAATTTAAGTCAATTTTCCTTTTTCTACTTGGAAAACCAAGTAGATATATTCTTTTTAAAACCTTTTTGGTTTATTGGAGAAGAATAAGAATTGTCTTCTAAGAGGAATGGAAACCATATGGAAAGTATCCATTTTCTTTTGACTTAGAAAGTATTTATTTGAATGAAGAGACTGAACTTGGGGTTAGAAGTCCCAGATGCTAGTTTGTGTTCTGCAATTTACCAGCCATGTGATCATGACTTAGTCTCTTAATCCTCAGAGGCTTGGAGGTTTAGAAGTTCATTTTCCTCATCTGCCAAATAGAGAAAAAAATCTTCCATACCCATTTTTAGTAACAAATCTGTAAAGATTAAGCATTCTTAGTAACCCTTTACTGAACTACTATAGTAACTTCTTGATTAGTCTCCCTTCCTCTGATCTTGTGAAGTTATTCTCCATACTTTTTCCATCATACTTTTTCTGAAGTCCTCATTAACCATGGTGCTTGTCTGCTCAAAAACCTTCTTTATCTAACCAGTTACCCATAAGGTAAAGTAAATTTGCTTACTCTGAAATTCAGGGTTCCTCTCCATCTGGTCCCAACCTAGCCTTCCAATCATATCTCTCAATATTCCCATTTCATTAGCCTATATGCTGGGTTAAACAGAATTAGTTGCCCATTTTTCCTTGCCTTCATGCCTTGACTTTTTTGTCAGTTACTTATTTTTTCAGCACTGCTATGGACTGAACTTTGTCCCCTCAAAATGTATGTGTTGAAATTCTAACTTCTAATGTGACTGTAATTGGAGATAAGACATTTAAAGAGGAAATTACAATCAAATAAGGCCATATGGGTGGGACTCTAATTTCAAAGAACTATTGCCCTTAATAGAAGTGGAGAGAGATTGCTCTCTTCCCACATGCACCCACTGACGAAAGACCACATGAGGACACAACAAGAAGGCTGCTGCCTGCAAGCCAGGAAGAGAGCCTTCACCAGAATGCAACCCTGTTGGCTCCCTAATCTTGAACTTCTCGCCTCCAGAAAGGTGGGAAAATAAATTTTTATTGTTTAAGTCACCCAGTCTATGGTATTTTGTTATGACAGCCCAAAAAGACTAAGGCAAGTACCTACCATGGTTAAAAATTCTGGTCTAAAGGGAGCACAGATTTCATTTTTTGATTCTGTGATCTGGATCGCTTTTGATTCTGCGATCTGTGATCGATTTGGGGTTCTGTGATTCTGTGATGGATTCGTGATCTGGATCACTTTTGATTCTGTGATCGATTTGTGATTCTGCGATTCTGTGATTCATTCTTTTTGATTCTGTGACCTGTGATCGATTTTGATTCTGTGACCTGGATAGCTGACTAGTGAGGTTTCCCTCAATCCCAGTGTTACCTGGCTTTGGCTAGTCTCCTCCATTGCCCCGGAGAATTTCTAGATTTCTAGTATGACTTAGAACAAGGCTCATTTAGGATCAATGTTTCCAGAATGATGGGAAGTTTCCCCGCAAGTAACGTGTGAAGATGTGGATGCCTATTCCTTGTTGAAGGTTTTAGTAGATAAATCCAAACTGCACAAGACTAATTTTTTTCTGCTTCTAGTGTGAAGATTAATTGCTGAAGTGATCATCAAAATGATTGGCATCTTCTGTTATTTCAGCAAGAATATAAGACTGAGGGGAACTGTTGAAAGAGGACAAAAGAAGAAATAATACATTATCGAATAAATCATTTTTGGAAAAAACAAGGAAAATGAAGTTAATTAAATTTGAAATATAATTTTAAGCAAATTATTTTTATTTAAAAAAAAATTATGTATTTGTTCACCTGTCCTAGTTTTTTTTTTTTTTTTGAGATGGAATTTTGCTCTTGTTGCCCAGGCTGGAGTGCAATGGCGCGATCTTGGCTCACCGCAACCTCCGCCTCCTGGGTTCAAGTGATTCTCCTGCCTCAGCCTCCTACGTAGCTGGGATTACAGGCACGCACCACCACACCAGGCTAATTTTGTATTTTTAGTAGAGATGGAGTTTCTCCATGTTGGTCAGGCTGGTCTCGAACTTCAGGTGATCTGCCCCCCTCGGCCTCCCAAAGTGTTGGGATTACAGGCGTAAGCCACCACGCCCGGCCCTGTCCTAGTTTTATATTGCCATTTTATTTGACAGAACATTGATCCTCTTTGAATCATGGTGGAAAATTAATCTTAACTTTAAACTGCAATGTATTAGTGTTGGGGTGGGAAAATCGCCTCCAATGTGGTTTTTATTAAGACTGCTGTTTAAACTCTATACAATAAAACCCCATTAGTGATATCTTCATCCTTGGGAGATCAGATGAATAACAATTCACACCTCACACCTCAGTGGGTACGTCCCATCCAGGTCATGGAAAATTATGAGACTGATTCGCACTTCCTGTGCATGTCTGTCTTTGCTTCCAAGTCCTTTACGAACATATGACAGAACATTGATACGAACATATGAATCGTAATAAGAATGGAAACAACGGATGCTCAGAAGGTTTGACAGAGCAGGTGGCATGCAACATTTTAAAGGCTGAGTTGGGTTTCTCTCAACATGTTAACAGTGTCCCATCACAGTCCAGGAGGCAGGATGTCCTCACTGTATGACCCAGCAACTAGAGCTTGGTGTTTTCTGATATTAAAGTGTGTATTTATTAATGGCTTACGATAGTATTAAGCACTCTATTTTTTATGCTTATAATTTCTTGCACACTACTACGTTCTAGAGCCTTTTCTAATTTTATAGCAACTCTTCCAGGTAAATATAATTATGCTCATTGTACAGATGATAAAACCAAGGATTGGAGAGAGAGAACCCTTCTCCAAAGAGAGGTTGCAGAAGTCTTAGAGTTAGTAGTTGAGAGGGACAGAATTTAAATCCAGCTCATGCTCCTTTCATTTCACCACATGGCTCCCTGACTTGGATCCAATTATTACCAAGTTACTTTTTGAATATGAATTGGATTTTCATGGTGCTTTACAGCAGGTGCTCAAGAATCCAAACCCTCTAATGGATTCTGTCTTTGCAAATTAGGGCCGTGTTCTTTATACAAATGTCTTCTTCATACTCCTGTGTTTGATTAGCACGGTCCAATCTCCAGGATACCCACCTGATCTTGGCATGTTGATAAATGCATTTGGTGATATAAAAAACAGTTGACCAGACTCAGGAACATGGAGACTTCCCCTAGTTACTCTCAACATGGGTGGAGCTATCTCTACTGGCTTTCCCTCAGTAATAGTGTATCTTATGGTCTTGCCTTTTCAAATGCAATAAGACTATACTCAGCAATGGTAAAGCAGTATTGTAATGATCTGCTTGGCTCCCTATACATTGGACCCTGGATCCCATCTTGTCCCTAGGCTGAAGCATTCTAAGGAGCCCGTGTTTAGGTTTCCATGGATTCTGTATCCGTGCAGCCTGATAATTGGTCCTTTTCTTGTCTTGTGTGATAGATTGATTAATGTTCACAGTTCCTCCCATCTGGTATGAATTCCACTTTGCAACATGACTTCGCTGCTCCTCTCAACCAGAGTTGAAGTCTATTTCTCCACACCTTTGAATAGGGCTGGCTTTGTTACTTGCTTTAACCAGTAGAATGTAGTGGTAGTAAAATTATATGCATTACAGTCAAGGCCACAAGAGCCTTGTAGCTTTCACCTTTCATTTCTTGAACTGTTGCCCTGACACCACCATATAAGGAAGCCTGCTGGAGGATGTCAGCAGAAGAGGACCAAGACACTAATGCTCACAGCAATGCTAACTGCTACTTGTGTATGGTCATCTTAGATCTTCTTGTCCAGCTGACACTCCAGCTGCATACAACTGTGTAAGGGATCATAGAAAAAAATCCCGACCAACCCACAAAATCTTAAAAAATACTAAGTCATTGTTTTTAGGTTGCTAAGTTTTGTGATGGTTTGTTATGCTGCAAAGGCATATACTATGTTCTCTAGTTTCAGTAATTCTGAGACTAAGTTTCCTAGGATGAAAATGAATAGTTTGGATAGGATCATTTTCAAGGATGTTTCTATTGCTAATATACTAGGCATTAAAAATAATAGAACAAGAAAAAGAATAGAATGAGTAATACAGAAGCTATTTATAGGAGACAATATAGTATGTGAAAGTAATCATTTGGCTAGAGCGGAGACTTCAAGAATATCATCTAATCTAGAAAGGTAATATAGAATAAGACTGAGGAAAGAGTTTCATGCAAAGGTAGTGAATATTCATTTTAGCTGCTAACCTATGAAAAGACTGCAATGAAAATAAAAGTCGGAATGAGAAAATGGGCTTTCATGGGCGTTGGTGAAAGAGTCCAGCATGGCTGATGAGTTCTGAGGGAGGAGACCAGGTTTTTTTTTGAAGCATACAATTCTCTTGGCCTCTTTCATGGTTTAGGATAGAGCTCAAACTGCACACTGGTGGATTCTGGGATACTTGAAGTTGTGGAGGCCAAAAAAACTCCACCAAATCCCCCAAAGTGAAGTTTGGCTCAAAAATCAGTAAGGCCAGCTGTTTTGTCCCATGGGTATATAAGCCACCATATAGATACCATCTGTGTATAATGAGGTAGCACTCTAGTAAGGATTTTTAACTGCATTATTATTCTGCATGTTGTCTGGACTTGGTTGCAATTATGATTTTTCACTTTTTCACAGAGCCGTGGGAAATATACGCCTACAAATATAATAGTTCCTAAGGCAGATCCAAGCCATAAGGGTAAAGTAAAAATCAGTTATGAAGAAAGTTTGCATTACATTTTAAGAGTAGTACAATATTGACCATTTTGTAAAAGGAAAGCCTTAGAGATTTCAAAGACTAGATACTGAGAAGGAACTTTTCTCATACGCCTCTGCCAGCTTCCCATTTTATATTTGCTTTCCTTTCCTTTGGAGGTGGAGTGCTAATCTTATTGGTCACATTTTATGACCCTGCTGAGACCGTATTTACTGGGTCCAATGGGTTTCTCTACATTAAAAAGACCACTTACCTAGGTGTGACTCTCTTCTGTCTTCATATTTTATGCAATATTCTTGCAATATGGCCAGGCTACCCAATATTCTTTTTTTTTTTCTCCCACCAGTGTGTACTTGGGAGCACTGATCTCTTTAATTTTCTTTTTGTTTTTTTCCCCAAATGGAAGGCTGAAGGTGGGATTCAACTTCAGAGACTCCTTGTAGGCCTCTGTACCCAAGCCAAGGGGTTCATGCTCAGTTTACCAAAGAGTTTTATACTGGGAGTTAGGGCCTAAGCCCAGTGAATAAAGAAGTGTGAACTTGCTTTCTTTTGCCATTGAGCAAAAGTTATGTGTGCTTGAGCACACATAAATAAGCTTCAAGACCTAGCAAGAGTAGATTTTCTTGGTTTTTTGTTGTCTAATGGTACCTAAATCTCTCCCTTCTAGTAGATATCAACTGTAATGGAGGTTCTGCTTTCACACTTACTGAACGAATCCAAACCTTTAAGGATAGGAAATCTTAGACATGAAGTTTTAACTCAAGAATTAAGTAGTCCTAACACACAGATGCATCATCTTTTAATGAGGTCAGTGGTAATAATGGTTCCTGTCCACTGAGAATAGCTCAAGTCACTGTTGGCCAGAACAGGAGATCAAACCACACATAGTAAATATTGCATGAAGACTGATGACTGATTTACTTTCCATTGTATCATTTAGGATGCTTTCTGTTGCAAGTAATTGAGAATCCCAACTCGAATGACTTAAACAATAATGGCCATTTATATCTCATATAAAATAACTTTAGAATTAGGCAAGGTCCAGGGTTGGCTAATTCAGTGGCCCAATAACATTATTAAAAACCCAGAGTCTTTTCATTTTCCCACTCTGCCATTCACAGTGCATATTGGCTTTTATTGTCAGGCATGCCTCTATTTGTGTGCCAGCTTTCTGCAGCAGCTCCCAACAGAGACCAGTATCCAAAGCCAGAAAAGAAAGCAGCCTTTCCTTATGGTGGTTCTGAAGAATCAGGGAAAACTTTTCTGGAAGTGTCTCTGCAGACCTCGTTTTCTCCCTCATGTCCAAGATTATGTTGAATGCTCTCTTCTAAACCACTTAAGAGGAATGGAATTAACACAATTAGCTGAGATTAATCAAGTGTCATCCACTGAGCACTGGGTGTGTCCACCTCTCCTGAAGTACTTGGCTGCCTGAGAGCCAACCTTAATTGAGTCTCTGGAAAGCAAGGGAGAAAGGAAGGAATGGGAAACCAAGGGTGTCTGCTGCAAATGACTTGTGGAGAGTCTTTTCATGTGTTTAATTGTGTAGCATCTGTGTTGTCCAGTCTTCCACATGTGCCAAATTGGAGGCAGGGTTTGTTTTCCATCAGTGGTCACTTCCACCAAAGCTAGAGTTTTCCATGTTTCTGTTCTACACCCCAGGTCACATGGATTCCATGATTGTATTCTACATACACAAGTCACATGAATTTTTGTTTCACAGAAAACCAACAAAAAACCACTCTTCCCCCAACTCAGATTCCACTGATGTATGTGACAGTCACTCAGTTAAATTTGGCAGGGCTAACCCTAGCCCAATTCCGAGGTAAGTCTCTGCTCTTTCTCTAACTTGGAAGGATCCTGTGTTAGTTTCCTATTGCTGCTGTAGCAAATTACCCAAAATAGTGGTTTAAAACCACACATATTTATTATCATATAGTTGCAGAGGTCAGAAATCTTGAGATGAGTTTCACTGGGCTAAAATCAAGGTGTTGGCAGGGCTGCATTTCTTCTGGAGGCTCAAAGGAAATTGGTTTCCCCGTCTCTTCCAGCTTCTAGAGGCTCTATTCCTTGGCTTGTGGCCATCCATCTTCAAAGCTAGTAACATCAGACAGAGTCTTTTTTATGCTGCCATCTCTCTGGTACTCTTCTGCTTCCCTCTCCCACTGAGAACCCTGTGATTACACTGTGCTCACTTAGACAATACAGGATAGTCTGCCATCTAAGGTCAGCTGATTGGCAACCTTATTTCCACCTACAACCTTAATTCTCCTTTGCCACAAACCTAACATTTTCACAGGTTCTGGGGGATTAGATATGTAGACCCCTTTGGGAGGTCATTATTCTGCCTAATACCATTTTCACCCATCAGATGCTAAGGGCTCTTACGGCCGTGTCTGTGGACTGAGTACCTCTGGATTTGAATCTTAGCTTCTGCAATTACCTTTCTAATTACATAGTACAGCTATGTGTGTCTTTACAAGTTAAATGACTTTTCTAAGATTTTGTTTTCTCATATAATAATATTTATCTCAAAAGTGGTTGTAATGTGGAAAATGCCTAATATAATGCCAAGCTCAGAATATACAGTCAATAAGACAGGATTACTGCCACCTCTTTCCTTTCTGAAAGCATATGAGTATTAGATAATCATTGCTTCCATTACTAGATAAAGATTCCAATGCTAGCCTTCCTTTTTTAAAAAATTCAACTTCTATTTTAGATCCATGGGGTACACATGCATGTTTGTTACATGGGTATATTGTGTGATGTTGAGGCTTGGGGTATGGATGATTCCATTGCTCAAGTGGTGAGCAGAGTATCTGATAGGTAGTTTTTCAGCCCTTGCCCCTCTCCTTCCATCCCCCTCTAGTCATCCCCAGTTTTATTGTTCTCATCTTTATGTCAGTGTGTACCCAATGTTTAGCTCCCACTTAGTAATTACATGCAATATTTAGTTTTCTATTCCTACATTAATTTATGTAGGATAATGGCCTCCAGCTGCATCCGTGTTCCTGCAAAGGACTTGATTTAATTATTTTTAAGGGCTGAATAGTATTCCGTGGTGTATTTGTACCACATTTTCTTTATCCAGTCCACCACTGATGGGCACCTAGGTTGATTCCATGTCTTTCTTATTGTGAGTAGTGTTGCAATGAACATACAAATACAGGTTTCTTTTTGGTAGAATGATTTACAATTTTGGGGGGGGCAGTATATGCTCAGTAATGAGATGGTTGGGTTGAATGGTGGTTATATTTTTAGTTCTTTGAGAAATCTCCAGCTGCTTACCACAGTGGCTTAACTAATTCATATTCCTACCAACAGTGCATAAGCATTCCCTCTTCTCTGTGGCCTCTCCAGCATCTGTTATTTTGCGGTTTTTTAACAAAGCCATTCTGACTGGTGTGAGATGGTATCTCATTATGGATTTGATTTGAATTTCTCTGATGAGCAGTGATGATAAAATTTTTTTTATATGTTTTCTGGTCATTTATATGTCCTTCTGAGAAGTGTCTGTTCATACTCTTTGCCCACTTTTTAAAGGGATTATTTTTTTTTTTATTTCTTATTTGTTTTTTATTTATTTCTCTTGAAAGTATGAACAGCTGAAAGGGTTATTTGTTTTTTGCTTGTTGAATTAAGTTCCTTATAGATTCTGGATATTCGACTTTTGTCAGAGGCATACTTTGTGAATATTTTCTCCCATTGTGTAAGTTGTCTGTTTATTCTGTAGATAGTTCCTTTTGCTGTGCTGAAGCTCTTTAGTTTGATTAGATCCTACTTGTCTGATTTTTTGTTGCAATTGCTTTTGAGGTCTTAGTCATAAATTCTTTGCCAAAGGAGATGTTCAGAAAGATATTTCCTAGGTTTTCTTGAATTTTTATAGTTTGAGGTCTTACATTTAAGTCTTTAATCCATCTTGAATTAATTTTTGTATATGGTGAAATGTAGGGGTCCAGTTTCTTTGTGTATGGCTAGCCAGTTATTCCAGCACCATTAATTGACAGGGAGTCCTTTCTCGTTGCTTATTTTTGTTGACTATGTTGAAGATTCGATGGTTGTAGGTGTGCAGCTGTATCTCTGGGTTCTCTGTTCTGTTCTATTGGCCTGTGTCTGTTTTTGTACTGGTACCATGCTGTAGCATTATAGTATAGTTTGAAGTCAGGTAATGTGATGCCTCTGGCTTTGTTCTTTTTGTTTAGGATTGGTTTGGCTATTTGGGCTCTTTTTGGTTCTCTATAAATTTTAAGATGTTGTTTTCTAATTCTTTGATAAATGCCACTGGTAGTTTGATAGGAATGTCATTGAATATGCAGATTGCTTTGGGCAGTATGGCCATTTTAACTATAGTGAGTCTTCTAATTCATAAGCATGGAATATTTTTCCATTTGTTTGTCTCGTCTCTGATTTCTTCAAGCAGTGTTTTGCAGTTCTTGTAGAGATCATTCACCTCCTTGGTTAGAGGCATTCCTAGGTATTTTATTTTGTGTTTGTTTGGTTATTGTAAATGGGATTGCATTCTTGATTTGGCTCTCAGCTTGAATGTTATTGGTATATAGAAATACTACTAATTTTTGTATATTGACTTTGTATCCTGAAACTTTACTGAAGTCGTTTATGAGTTCTGGGAGTCTTTGGGCAGGCACTATGGGGTTTTCCAGGTGTAGAACCATATTACCAGCAAAGAGATAATTTGACTTCTTCTTTTCATATTTGGATGCCTTTTATTTCTTTTTCTTGCCTGATTGCTTTGGCTAGAACTTTCAGTACTATCTTGAATAGGAGTAGAGAGACAGAGCATCCTCATCTTGTTCCTGTTCTTAAGGGGAGTGCTTCCAGCTTTTGCCCATTCAGTATGATGTTGACTGTGGGTTTGTCATAGACAGCTCTTATTGTTTTGAGGTACATTTTCTTTGATGCTTAGTTTGTTGAGGGTATTTATCATAAAGGAACATTGGATTTTATTGAAAGCCTTTTCTGCGTTGACTGAAATGATCATATGATTTTCATTTTTAATTCTGTTTATGTGCTGAATTATATTTATTGTTTTGCATGTTGAACTAACTTTGAACTCCAGGGATGAAACCTACCTGATTGTGGTAAATGAACTTTTTGATGTGCTGCTGAATTCAGTTTGCTATTATTTTGTCTAGAATTTTTGCCTCAATATTCATCAGAGATACTGGCCTGTAGTTGTCTTTTTTTGTTGTATCTTTGCCGGATTTTGGAATTAGGGTGATGCTGGCTCCACAGAATGAGTTAGGGAGGTGTCCCTCCTCTTAAGTTTTTTGGAATAGTTTCAGTAGAATTGTTACCAGCTCTTTTGGTAGAATTCATTGTGAATCCATCCAGTCCAGGGCTTCTTTTGATTGGTAGGTTTTTTACTACTGATTCAATTTTAGAACTAGTTATTGGTCTGTTCAGGATTTCAATTTCATTCTGATTTAATCTTGGGAGGTTGTACGTTTCCTGGAATTTTTTGATTTCCTCTAGATTTTCTATTTTTGTGCATAGAGCTGTTCATAATAGTCTCTGCGGATCTTTTGTTTTTCTTGGGATTGGTTATAATGCCACCTTTGTCATTTTTGATTACGCTTATTTGGATCTTCTCCCTTTTTTCTTTGTTAATCTAGCTAGCATTCTATTGATCTTGTTTATCTTTTCAAAGGAACTAACTTTTGGTTCTATTGATCCTTTATATGGATTTTTGTGTTATAGTTTTATTTGTCTCTGCTCTGATTTTCGTTCTTGTCTTCACTTGGCTTTGGGCTTTGCTGGTTGTTGGTTTGTTCTTGTTTTTCTAGTGTTTTGTTTAGGTGTGATGTTAGATCACTAATGTGAAATTTTTCTAACTTCTTGATGTAAGTGTTTAATGGTATAAACTTTCCTCTTTATACTGCTTTTGCTGTATCCTAGAGATTTGGGTATCTTGTGTTTCCATTTTCATTTATTTCAAATATATATTTTTAAAATTTTTACCTTAATTTTGTGTTTCAGTGAAAAGTCATTCAGGGGTAAGTTGTTTAATTTGCATATAATTGTGTATTTTTCAGAGTTCTTTTTGTTATTGATTTCTGTTTTCATTCCACTGTGGTCCAAGATAATGGTTTGTATGACTTTGATATTTTTGAATTTATTGAGATTTGCCTTACAGGTGAACAGGTGTTGAATGTTAGAGTATGTTTGGTGTGTAAATGAAAAGCATGTATATTCTATGGAGGATGAGTGGAGTATTTTTAGATGTCTATTAAGTCCAGTTGGTCAAGTGCTGAATTTAAGCTCAGAATTTTTTTGTTCGTTTCAATACCTCAATGATCTAATGCTGCCAGTTGGGGAGTTGAAGTTTGGCACTATTATTGCATGGATGTCTAAATCATTTTGTAGGTCTAGAAGTCTTGTTTAATGAATCTGAGTGCTCCAATGTTTACTGCATATATATTTGGAATAATTACATCTTCCTGTTGAATTCCTGTAATACCTTTGTCATTTTTTACTGTTCTTGGTTTAAAGTCTGTTTTATCTGATATCAGAATAGTGACTCCTGCCTTTTTTGTTTTCTCTTTGCATAATAGATCATTCTACAGCCCTTTACTTTGAGCCTATGGGTGTTGTTACATGTAAGATGGGTCTCTTGGAGACAGCAGATAGATAGGTCTTGTTTTTTTCTCCAACTTGCCACTCTGTACCTCTTAAGTGGAGCATTTAGGTTAATGTTGATATATGGGGTTTTGATCCTGTTGGGAAGTTGCTAGCTGGTTGCTTTGTAGTTTTGGTTGTGTAGATGCTTTATAGGGTCTGTGGGCTATGTACTTAAGTGTGGTTTTGTAGTAGCAGGTATTGTTCTTTCATTTCCATGTTTAGAGCTGGTTTAGTGGTAACAAATTCCCTTAGCACTTCCTTGTCTGGAAAAGGTTTTATTTCTCCTTCACTTACGGAGCTTAGTTTGGTGGGATATGACATTCTAGGTTGGAATTTCCTTTTTTAAAGAATGCTGAAAATAGGACCTCAATCTCTTCTGGCTTGTAAGATTTCTGCTTTTAGGCTGATGGAGTTCCCTTTGTAAGTGATCTGACCCTTTTCTCTACCTGTGTTTAAGATTTTTTTTTCTTTAGTGTTGATTTTGAACATTCTGGTGACTATATGCCTCGGTGATGTTTGTTTTGTATAGTATCCTACAGGAGTTCTCTGGATTTCTTGTATCTGGAATTCTACCTCTCACCCAAGATTAGGGAAATTTTCTTGAATTATTCTCTCAAATATGTTTTCCACACTGTTTACTTTTTCTCTTTCATAGGTTTGGTTGTTTTATAGAATTCTACATTTCTCCAAGACTTTATTTTTTAAGATTCTTTTTTCTTTATGCCTGCCTGGGTTTATTATGAAGACCCATTTTCAAGCTCTGAAATTCTTTCTTCTACTTGGCTCAGTCTATTGATAAGGCTTTTCATTGTATTGTGAAATTCCTTAAGTCAGTTTTTCAATTCCAGAAGCTCTGATTGATTTCTTTTAAAGATGTTTATTACTTCCTTTATTTTCTGGATTGCTTTAGGTTTTGTGGTTTATTTTGAACCCTATCTTGGATCTTTTTGAGATTCCTTGCAACCTATGCTTTGAATTCTTTATCTGTCATTTATGAGTTTCTCTTTTGGTTGGGGACTATAGCTGGAGAGCTAGAGTCATCTTTTGGTTGTGTCATGACATTCATCTTTTTCATGGTGCTAGAAGTTACTGGTGTTGGCAGTATCTTTAATGCAGGATCTTTCACAAATATAATTGAACTTTAACATTGAACAAAACATCACATTAAAGATTTAACTAGGACATTTTAAGCATCATCGAGCAGGTAAAGGAGGTATTTTGAGAGGACACTAGATCTTGGAAGTGTTTCAGAATTATAACATATAGGAGGCCAAAAAGAGCTTAGGTAAGGAGAAGATAGAAAACCCATAGTTAAAATGAGTTACTTAGATCCTCTATGTATTTTTTTCTATTAATTTTGTCTCCATTAACATGGAAAGTGGGAAGTTGGTGGTAAAATATCAAGTATTAAATTACAGAGATTTCAGAGGTTATTTAGATGACCTCTGTTGATGCTTCCTTGTTATGTGATAAAAGTACATTAATATATCAGCATGTTTTTCACTCTGACCAAACTACTACTCCCTTGATGGTGCCTTATATGTCTTTCCATGAATGATATTCTCACGTGAACCAAGAGAATAAAAGTGTATGGAAAGACACTGAGTTTCATCATCCAATCCATTTTGTTTCTCCTTTGCGGGTAGGTAGGCTTTTTTAAAATTTATTTATTCCAAACAGTTCTCCACCCAAATAATAACTCCACTTTCAGTATGTAAATATACAGTAATAAGGCTTTAAAATTATTTCAGCTTGTCAGGAATATTAAATGCAAAGGAGCAAATTGCAACATACCAGATAATATACAGTAGACATTTTCTCAGGGAAATTATTTTTCAACTACAATTGCTTCTAAAGAGGAGAAATTTAATCCACACATGCTATTGGCTATGTTTTTTTTTCTTACATGAAATGGGAGGCAAAATTGTGACTACAGAAGGCTGTACTAACTGAATTCCCAAGTTTGTAGATTCAGAAGGGATTCTTACTATTCAGTTATGCCTGGCTGAAGACAGTGCATTTTCTTCTATGATGTATGTGTCACTTTTCATTAATTCTGAGAGGCCTGTTCCTTTAGAAACCAGCGTAAACAGAGTAGTGTATTGGATTAGATCTCTACCGTGAATAAATTTATTTTCTAGCAAGTGTAAAAAATGAGCAAGGCCAAAACCCCCCAGAGCAGAAAATGTCACAGTGATTGCTAATACATTACTGCACAGAGAAAGGCCTAATAAAACCCCTATTAGGATGTCATACCTGCTTATGACTGAATTCTCCAGAAAGTTTATTTGATATGTCTAAGCCAATTATCAAAGTCTTAGTGATAAGAAGCAGCTCGCTGGGCCTGAATTTGTCAGAATAGAATGACTAAATTGTGAGAATTCATGGGCCTCTGCTTTGAATAATTAACTTGGCTCTTTGTAGAATGCATATACTTTGAAAACTAATTTTCTCTTTGCACAAAGCATTTTGCCCTTGTGCTGCCTTTGAAAAGTAAACTGTTTAGCTGTAAGTTTATTCTCTTTTTTATTGTATTGGCTTGAGCTTCCTTCCCTGTCTTTCAATCCCACCCTTACCCTTTGCTCTATGTCTTGGTGGCATCATTCAGACTAGGCTGATGTAGCACTCAAACAGAAATATGATATGCAGTGATGACATTTCCTTTAAATGGAATTTAAGCATTTGCTCTGCAATGATAATATAATGTCTTGTCGATTTTTAGATTTTGTTATGACTAAAACACCCAGTTTATTTTGAAAGAATTTGAAAATTTTTTTTCCTTAGGAGAGAAGCAGATGGATTGGTTGCATAAATAATTTGGTAGATAAAAGCCAGAATTCATCTTAATCTACTTGGAATTACAAAGTTAACAATTTGGACCAGATTGGTAGCCAGTTTGTGCAAACAACCAGACAAATCAAAGGGTATTTTCTACCCCATAAGTTTCTCTACCTAAGTGGGCCAAAAAGAGTCCTTGCTCTAGGATGAGGAGACAAGTGTCTCTCAATCTGTGGGTTGAGATATGCCAATATACAAGTTAGCATGTGGAGTGGCCTTGTGTTCCCCTTCTAGCTGCAGGGTAGATCTCACAGTTAATTTCATCAGCATTGTGTGCTGTTATCATCCCTTCCACACTTCACTTCCCTGACAAAACTATGCCTTGTCCCATTGGAGATCTATTAGTCCACTACGGAGAGAAAAGAATTACTGGAAAGCATGGATAGAAACTGGCAGGGAGATGGGTGTTTTGGCTTGTTACATGATCTGGGACTTGACCTTTCTTCTTTCTGCACCTTTGTTAGGAAACTGCAATTAACATCTGGTGGCTACACACGTGGCAAAACGGTTATGAAAATTAACAAGAATTTAAAATGTATTGGAAGAAACACAGTATAGTGTTAGTTTCCAGTTACATTCATAGATGACTTATTTTTATTCAAAAGAAAAGATCTCTTCCAACTCTGATTCTAAGAAACCTGTTTAAGATTACCTGCTTTCTTTTTTTTTTTCTTTTTCTTTTTTTTTTGAGATGGAGTCTTGCTCTGTTGCCCAGGCTGGAGTACAGTGACACTACCTTGGCTCACTGCAACCTCTGCCTCCCAGGTTCAAGCAATTCTCCTGCCTCAGCCTCCTGAGTAGCTGGGATTACAGGCATGTGCCACTACGCCTGGCTAATTTTTGTATTTTTAGTAGAGACGGGGTTTCACCATGTTGGACCAGGCTGGTCTCGAACACCTGACCCCAGGTGATCTGCCTGCCTTGGCCTCCCAAAGTGCTGGGATTACAGGTGTGAGCCACTGTGCCTGGCCCAAAATTACCTCCTTTCTTTTAGGAAAGGAATGAATTACTCTGCTTCATGTCTTGCACTTTGGCTTATACACAGAGCTTCCAATAAAGCCTTATAAAAATAATTAAAAGTTGACTTAAAGTAAACTGCAAAATCAGTTCTGTGTATGATTGCTTTTCTTTCACAGTCATACAAATAATCAATACAACCTATGAAAATGGCTTAGCAGAATGGAGTTTGCAATGAAGTGACTCACTGAGGTCTGTGGAGATGGATTCTCAACACTCACATTTACCTAAATGGAATACAAGTATATGTGGGAAAGAAGACATGTCCCACCAACATTCCTTCCCTGCTCTTCTAGGTCTATTTCAAAATGTCCTATCCAAACTTCAAAAGCTTACTGTGGAAATAACTTTCGCTCCCGTTTTCTTCCCTCTGTGTACATTCTTTACTGTTACCTATGGATGATTAAATATCTACCATAAGAAAAAATGCAAAGGGCAAAGTTCCCTGGATTCTTAACCACTGATAACTGTACCGACATGTATGATCCTCCAGGGTGATTCTCAGAGAGTAAAAATAAAAGCAAACGCTTGAGAATAAAATTATTCCTTCTCATTTAAAAATATGCTTTTGGGAGGAGGTTGGTGATGATCATAAAAAGCAAATAAATGATGATAAGATGTCACAACTCCAAAAATGATTAAGAATCACTGCTGCAAGAACTTACATTCTAAAGAAAGCATCCCACATCTGTACAAGTGTCTCTTATACATATGCTAATCAGCTCCACTGATAATTTTAGCTTTCGGTTTGTTTTCTTCCTGTCATTATTTTATGTTCTTATTTGCTAGACTTCATATGCACATCCGGGGGGAACACAATTGCTTATCATTCAAGTTTGGGGAGTATGGTGGGAATATGTAACACTCCTTTACACTAGATATTTTCCTTCACAAGGCAGAATTTGGTGAGCTCTTTTGAATAATGAAAAGGGTTTTGGGTGAATGGAAGAAATCAGAGAGTGAGTACAGTGTGGATTTATGTCTCCAGTCATATTAAAATATTTAAATATTTCTGGTCATAATGGCCTACTGATTCCCTCATCTATTCTCTAAATGGATAGTATTAAAATGAAATACTTGAAGTGTGGCATTGCAGCAGATTCATGAACCATTTATTCTTGCTAGCTTTTCACACCTGAAGATAGAGAAACACCTCTCTTCAACTACAGCCTGTAACAAGGCTTCTCAGGCCACGTGTGAAGCATCTCTCAGAGGCAGATAAAGACTGCACTGAAGATGGAGACACCTCAACAAAATCCTTTTGAGAATATAACCCTCTGAATGGTTTTCAGGCACACTAATCCAACGCAGAGTCCTGCCCTTTGTGCAGCACAGCCTGAGCAGTGCTTCTGTCAGAGAGCTCTTCTTCCTAGGCCTTTCTTCCCCAGGAAAGCCAAGCCCATCCTCCTGGGTTTTGCGAACTTTGCTTTATTGCCTCCCTTAGGCTCTCAGCATTATATTTAATTCATCTTTCTGATTTGATCTCTCCATCTTTCTCAGTTCTTTCCGTCTTTCTGATTTGCTACCTACTTACTTCATGATTTTATACCCTCCTCCAGCTTCCATCCCCTGCTCTCCTCCTACCCCTCATTTCATAGTTCTTACTCCCATTGGCAGAAACTGGCTGAAAGCCAGAGGGCAAGGGTGCCTACCGATGTGGTCCATTTGGGTTAGTCTCCTAGGTAACTAAGCAGGCTGGAAAAGGGTGGATGGTGAACCTGGAGAAGTAAGCAGAAGACACCTATCATATTGGGTAGAATACCTGGCACACAGAAACTATTATTTTTTGGACTCTTTGCCTAATCTTGCTTTCGTGTGCAGAATTCTAAGCACTTTTATTTTTCTGTTTTTTTAGGTAATGTTTCTCAAAAGACCAGAGTGCTCTGAGTATGTAATAAATGTTATTATCTTAAGATATTCTAGTATCTAGGCCTTGACTCTACTCTAAAAATGCAAGTTTTATGCTTTCTCATCTATACTCAGTGACTTCTCTTCTTGAGGGTCAGTGTTACAGCATCCTTCTAAAGTAGCTGTCTCAGTGAAAAATCACTTTAGGGAAGGTTGCTGTTGCTTTATAAGACCCTCCTAGGGTTTGGGAAAGTGGAATTTGCTTGGAGGAAGAGAGCATTCTCAGTGATCCTGAGAGAGAAGGGTTATGGCTTCTGTGATGTGTACCTCTCCTGCCTGAGAAATGCTGACTGGAATTCTTTTGATTCTTTTAGTTTCAAGACTTTTCTAATATATGTTTAGGTAAATAAGCTTGGCATAGTTGTCTCTCAACTTCCATAAAAGTCCAACATTATCTTTTAGTATTTAATTAAATTTTTAAGACTGTCTTTATGCACATTAGTTTGATTTAATTTTGATCTAAATTTATGAAAGTATCATTGAGTCAGAACTTTCCACGTAGTGGTTTGTTTAATCGGGTCCACTAAATATGTTTTTTTTTGGTTTTGTTTTCTGCAAGTCAAGTATTAAGACAACTGAAAAATGGGAAAAGGCTGATGGCACGGCATCTTAAACTAACCATATCTCATTTCAACTGCTTGGTTTGTCAGGAGTTGTGGGTGCTTGGGCTGACTGTGAGTTCCTGGTTTTTAGAAACAATTTGTCTTAGGAATTTTTTTTTGATTTTGTTTATACTTGACACATAATAATTGTAAAGCTTTTGGGGTACAGCGTGATGTTCCAATATATGTATACATTGTATAATGATCAACTCAGGGTAATCAGCATGCCCATCACTTCAAACTTTTATCTTTCCTCTTTGGTGATAACTTTTAAGATCTTCTTTTTTTTGTAGTCTTGAAATATACAAATATTGTTCTTAGCTATCCTTACCCCACTTATTATATCTTATTTCTTTCTACTTTGGAGATAATCATTTGTGAAGTCATAACCAGGCCCTGCATTTTGAAGAAAATTTATATACATTGGTTAGATATTGCTTTATAAAAGGAACAATTGCTTTCTATGGCAATCCCAAAATTGTTAGAATGGACCACTGTTATAATACAAAGATTGGTAAATTGGCTTGGTATTTATGATACATGTTAACCACACTACATATTACACATATTCTATTTTGGAAGATATAATTTTGGTTCAGGATCTAGCTGACTACCTGTTATAATAAATAACATTGTGTTGGACTGTTTTAAGCTGGCAAAACTGAACATTGAGCTTGTGATAGGCAGGGATATTTTAAGTGGCATCATGGGAAAATTCTTCACACCCTTTAGCAGAACAGATAGGGCTTCAATGGCCTGAGGAAACTACCGAGCATTATGTTATGGACTTGGCTAATTCCTAGAAAGCTCTGAGCCAAAGGCTCTACCTTTCATATAGAAACTTATAGCGTGAGCTTTGGGCATTCATCATATTCACAGATTCATCTTGTTTTCCTTTTGGCTCAGTTTCCACATTTGTTTATTAAACTGTAAATTAAGAGAAGATTTTTTGAATGGTGAGTCTTGACTAACAGTGTGATCATGCAAAGCTTCTGGGTTCCACTTTATATCAGACCTCAGAAAATCATACTTAGGGTCTAATCCTTCCTGGTACAGACAAATGATATAGCATCCGGAAAGAGCTGGTAAATTCACAGTGTGGATCTTGTGCTCTATTTAAATTAAATCCAAATCTTCTGTACTTATGAAAAATGAAGGTTTCTTCCCCTTTGGAATAAAATCCAGTCTTAGCTACTCTCTTCTCGGGATCTTAGGAAACATGGAAAATTCTCAGCTCATTTGTTTCTTAAAGTGTTTTGGAGTGTATGTTTAGGAAAATATGATAGTCATTATGTAATTAAAAATTGAATGGCAAAGGATTTTAAAAATATTTATCTTTAGAGATATGTATTTGTCCATGTATCATCAATCCTTAATATTGAATATTATCTGCTTTCTGACAATTAGATGATAGCTATAGTGATCTGTATGAAGCCAAGTTTACAATTTAAAGGAAGACTAAAGGTCAAATAAATGGAGAGAAGAATATAATGAACTAATAAAAGGTTGTTTAGGTACAGTTAATTTCGATTCAGTGTAAATCAAATGAATGATGCCAGGGGAGTTCTTAAAGAAAATCACAA
Source organism: Pongo abelii (assembly GCF_028885655.2). Taxonomy (NCBI): domain Eukaryota; kingdom Metazoa; phylum Chordata; class Mammalia; order Primates; family Hominidae; genus Pongo; species Pongo abelii. Next base: position 31,343,296 of record NC_071998.2, read on the forward strand.
AATGAAACAAGAAAAAAACTTCATTATCTTGAGGGACGATGATTCAAACAAGTGAGAGTGGAAAGTATTCAAATCTAGAAGGCCATTCTCAGCTGCAGTGGTGAAGCTAAATCACCACCTCTCTTATTTTTTAATAATCTCTCCAGTATCCAGAAGCTTTTGTAAAGCCAGAATGCTGTTTGTTTATTTAAAGAAGCTCATTATATAAGGATTCCACACATATCCCTTAGCAAATCCCAGACAATCTTGCTTACAGCCTTACAGAATTTATTTTCCTCTTTAAATCTGCAAACAGACCTAGTATCAAGTTTCATCTTTCCTTTTTCTTTGGCATTTATTGTCAGTTCAGATTATCATACCACATCGCACTACTCCAGCTGATCTAAGCATGGGATTTCAAATCAAGTAGCATTGCTGAGATATCCTGCCAGCATTTAGGAGGTCTGGCTGTCACTTTTGCTTGTGCCCTGTGGTTCACATGTCTGTCTGGCATGAGTGAGGTGGGTTGACCTCTTTCTGCTCCTCTGATAGAGGAAGTGGAAATGACCAGAAATCTCCAAGTGCTCAGTGGTCAGTTCTGACCCATGAAGATGAAGGATAACCAGGATGGCCAATGTTTCTTTGGGTTATGACCCATAGTCACATTAGCTTGTAAGTCCTGATAAAAGCAGGTGCTCGGCAAATCTCAGTTGTATATATAAACAAATGGTGCTGAAGCCTCCTCAAAGTGTGACTAATTCTTTACAGTCTTTATTAATGTTATAATTTGATATCTATTTGTGTAATTACTTGATTGATGTGTCTAATTCTCAACCTTGGCTGTTCTTTGGAGTCACTTGGGGACCTTTGACAAATATTTTGAGTCTCATGCCTGGAAATTTTAATTTAATTGGTCTGGAGGTGGATGTGCATTGGAAGCCGTAAAAGCTCTTTGGGGGATTCCAATATGCAACCAATGTTAAGAACTGCTGCTATAGAATATACACTCCATTAAGTGGTGGACCATACATATCTTCTGCTCATCATTATATTCCAGCACCTGATTTAGTGCCTGGCACCTAGTAGGTGGTTAATAAATGATTATTAAATGAATTAACAGAAGTTTAAAAGCATGGCTTCTTCTAACTCTTAAAAGTACAGCGCAATAAAAAGGGATTAAAGAAATTAGATCTTTTGAAGATGGCTCTTGTGTCTTACCTGTGATCAAGCTCAGATGGCCATAGCATGGCCTCAAAGGACCCTGCCCTTGAAACATCTAACGATCGTGTCAGGGGACACAGGCCTCCCAGTCTCCTGGAGTTTTAGAGGCTGCTGCTCACACTGGCCTGGTTTAAGATGGATAGTCTGATGGTTGAGCACATCAATCTCTTGGAAAAAGCATTTTTGAAACCCCAAAGCTCTTTTTTAAAACTCCTAATCAGAGGGAAAAATTTAAAGCTGGGAGATTTTGTATGAAAAGCTGCTTGACTTAATTAGGTGAGCATGACGGGAAAAAATAAGAAAAAGTAGTATCCTCAGTAAATGAGGAGAAAAACCCTTACACAGTGGTAGATCAGCAGGTAATTGAAAGATGTGAAAAAATGAGCAGGGGAAAATTCAGGACTAGAGTTGTGTGATTTACCAAGAAATACATATTTTTTTTTAAACGAAAAAGATGAGGTTTAATTTTTTTAATATCATTTGGAAATGTTTGAATTTAGGTGAAATATAGTGCATCTGGAAAGATACAGCTTAAGTGGCGAGATTCTGAGATGCAATGTGGTTTCTGATCCCCCTTCAGTTTCCTGTTTTGCCGGGTGATCTTGGAGTTCTTTCCTTCCCCTTGACAGTTCCTGGCTGCTTGCCGTCATCTGGAAAAGTGAAGTCCACACCTTGCCCCAGCCTTGTAGCTGTCTCTGGTGAAGAGAGGACAACAGTGTAGAAAGCTCTGGGACAGAAGACCGCTGCCAGGGGTTACCTGCCACATGCTGTGAAAAGAATTTCAACACTAAACAATGCCTATGCTTCTATAGCATGTGAAATAGAGATTGTCACTCAAAGAGGCTCTCTCTCAGCCAGCTCTCTCACTTTCTTCATCCTCCTCAGAGATGTAGGAGGAAGATATAACCAGGCAGTGTTTCCACAGTGTTTGATCATGGAATAGCCTCACAAATGAAGTGAAAGCCCCTTTGGAGTCATCTCATCCAGTCATCCATAGGCCAGGCAGCATTGAAACTGTCTATAGGATAAAAAATTGTGTATCTTTTAAAATATTTCCATGGAGAGAGGCTTCATTCCTTTTTGGTTACTTTGACGATCAATAATTTCTTTTTAAGTTTATGACAGTCTGGTTGTGTGATGTAGTTGCTTGAAACTCTTCAGTGGTTCCCTTTCATCTATGGTTAAAGTCCCCAAATGTTAGCAGATATTGAACATTTTTAACAACCATCATGCCATCAAAATGGGCACTGTTATAGAACTGGAGAGGAGACTGGAGGCTGCAGTTCTAGGCATTACCCTTGAGTCACTGGATTATGAGGAGGTCTGAAAGTCCCACTGGAGGGAAAGTGTCCGGAGAGGAGGATGGAAACAAAAGGCCCCATTCTAATTGACGTGGAAGTATTTTGATTTTGTAACAAAATATTGTTAACTGCCTGGATATAAGCCTGGCTTATTGGTGTACGTAAAAACATCTCCATTATCTAGCCCCAGCCTATGACTCTGGCTTATCTCCTGCTTTTCTTCTCTTATACTCCAATTTCCAGCTTTGTTGAACTCACTGCAAGTTCCTGAATGTGCTAGACAGTTTCCCATCTTCCTACCTTTCACATATTATTCCCTCTGCTTGGAATACTCTTTCCCTCCTTGGATTTCTGAAAAACCTGCTACTCTTCTTTCAAGATGTGATCATCTCCTCCCCGCATCTTCTCCACTGCCATAGGGTTTACCACTTCCTTCATTGTATCCTTCTGCTCTTCATATATGCCTAAATTATAGTAACTATCATGCTACAATGTTGTTTATCTTCATGTCTAGCTCTTCGCTAGACTGTGAAGTTCTTTCTGGATATAAATTAGAAGTGTTTTCCACATTTGTATCCCCAAGCACATAGGTCCTTGATAACTGTTCATCCAAAGAGCCAATGAATAAATTATTTTGTGTAAATGGAGAACAAATGGTCATTATTCTTTTGCAGGCATATTTTATACAGTTGAGATCTTTTCATCTCAGTATTATCTCATGTGGGTTAAACAACATTAAAGATTTTAATCTTTCTCCAAAGGACTTTTTGTCCTCTTTCTAGTCAACTTTGCTGTGATTTTTTGGCCTTTATCTATTTTCTCTCCGTTATTAAAAAGTGTAATGGCCAGTACTGGACACAGAACACATTTAAGGTGTAAGCTGATGAATAGACACTGGAAGGCTTATTTTAGAGTCCTTGCAAGTCACACTCCTCCCAGGGCATTTCACAATGATTTTCCTTTTATTCCTGATGACTGTACTTCATTGCTGACTCACATTCCATTCATCTGCTCTGACCCCTGCTAGGATTATTGTGACTTGGTCCTTGGTTGTCTCTTCCTATCTCTATTTATCCATGTCTGGTTTTGTCCCCAGATACCCCAGCTTGATCTGTCCTTATTTTTTTCTGCTCTTGGAGGGGGTGTATCCTGGTTGTCAAGCCTGCTTTTGGCTTTTATTCTTGTCTGTCAGAGTTTCTGCAATCGTGTCTCTTTTTGTCACAGCTTTGGATTTGAGGAGCTTATTCTTGATAGAAATAGCCTGTTTGTTGGCTGGCTTGATTAGAATAGGAACTGTCACTGTGGCAATCCTTAAGGAATTGAGTGGAATATTAGTTCTAGCAGGAGATGCACATAGTTGTATCTACAGAGTGTGGTAAAGCCAGTGAGAAGTTGCCTTCTTTCCATTTTATCGGTAATACAATTGGGTAAAAAATAAGTCATGGTAGCCAGGGTGTGGGTGGCAGAGGTAGGTGAGCACAGGGGTAGGCACCTTGCCACTCAAGCCACGTGCCTGGGTTTGAACTAGCTCTTCTGGTTCTTAGCTATGTGATCTTGTGCTTAGTCATTTAACTTTTCTGAGCCCAAATACTTCCATCTGTTTAACGGTAAGAATAGTACCTCATGGGGATTTCGTACAAATCAATTGTGTTAAGACTCATAAAGCACTTGGCACTATTTCTAGTGGGTAGCAAATGCTCAACAAAAGTTAGCTGTTATCACTTAACCCTTTAAAAAGATGAATTTATTCTTGATCTCCCAATAAGAATCTTTGTCAGAATGTGGTTTCACTTCTTTCCTCATCCCTCTAACTTTACTTAATGATCTTAAGAGAGTTAGTCTGCATCTTTTAAATGAAGGTGGCAATGGCCTAGATCAGTTGCTTTCCAAATGATGTGCCCTAGTAGAGACTCAGGGATTCCCCAAAGGCTCTTGCAGAGGGGATGGGCAGTGAGGGATGTGCAGAAGTGGGACAGGTGAGCACAGCTGCAGCTGTCCCTCTCCCTTCACAGTGAGCAAGATTGCATTAATCTGTTTTTCACATTGGACTTTCACCTGAGTGTTTGCCTAAAGAAAGAGTTCTTGAAGCTAAAGGAAGTTAGATAATTCTTTTCCAGCTTGAAAATCAGTGATTTTGAATGTAGAACATGATGATAATTTGATTTCTATCATTATTTTGTGAATGCTCAATTAACAATTTGGGAGAATTGCATTACAAGTTTCCTCATCCAATGATGTAATAATCAAATAAAATGGATTCTGATCCTCTTTAGCCAGTTTCCCTCTGTTGTTCTTAGTCTGCTTTGAGAGGACTGTCAAACTGAATTTGCTGTCCTCTGTGTTTGCCAAAGTTTATTATTTCAATTTACAGCAGCAGAGATGTTATAACCTGGTCTTTTCTGTGGTTTGTTGTGTTAGCTCTGATATTGTGCCAATCTGTACAAGAGAGTAATTATGGAATGATGGGCCTTCCTTTGCTTTCAAAAAAGCAATGGTTAGGTCTTCTGATGCCTAGAGGGGTTGTATGTTGGGAGCCTTGAGGCAGAATTGGGACTAGGGGATTTAATCTGCTTTTGTTCACAACTACCTTTAAAAACACCCGACAAAACATTATTTAAATATTTTCACAAAGCCACAAGTAGGCTAACGCCTAGTAAAGCATAGGCTATATTTGAGAAAAGATGCTTTGAGAAGAGAGGGATAATATCTGGCTCTGGAAGCATTTCATTCATTAGCCATAAAGCAGGCAGAGTTGGGTTTGTGATGATATCAGAACACCCAGAGAAGGATTCGGAATGACATGTCAAAAACCCTCGTGGAAGCTCCTGTTAATGTCCACATATGCTCTGTAGCCACTTCGGTCAAATTATCTGCTGTAGTTAAGCAGGGAGGGAGATTAGGCTCTGCTTTTCCATCTGCAGGCTAACATTGAGCCTCAATGCCTAAGTTTACCAGTGTAATAAAAAATTAAGCAAACGGGGGAAATTACTTCTTTATTAACACTTAAAAAATGATAGTGGCAATATACGCTTGTTGTAAAAATTCTAACTACGCAAAAATTCATAGTAAAATTCCTGGTTTCTGATTTCTCATTCTCTCTGAATCTCAAAGAAACTTCTGGTAGTATTTGAAAGTGGATCCATCCAGACCTTTTCTTTGTGTAGACAAATATATACATGTATATACATACACACACGTACATATCAATACATAAAATAGGTGTACATATATACACATATAGTGTAAAGTATAAATGGGATTTTAAAAATTTAATTTCATGCTTTTGATATTTTCATGTCAGTATGTTTAGATTTACTTCAGTTTTAAAGAATAAGAATCATATTTTGAAGGGACTTTAAAACGACTTCCAACTTTCAATAAAAACATGGACAACTAGCAGAGGGAGGAAGGTTTCTGCCTCCACCTGCAGTCAGTGCCTTTTGCCTCCTACTCACTTGACTTTGAAAATGGTTCTGTTTTTAAATGAAGCCTCAGGCATGGTTAGGGAGAAATGCCTCCTTTTCACTCTGGCTCATGCTCCTGCTGTGGGAGAAAATGACACGCTAATCAAGTAGGTTTTCTGTCCAGCGAGTTACACCAACTTCACTTTGTGAAATAAGGAAACCCTTGTGTGACTGGGGTTTACATCCATCAGGTCAGGTGGGGCACAGGGGACCCTCCTTCCACAGGACATTTTTCCCATGAACTAACAGGGCTGGGTTAAGTGAGCCATCAATGCAGCAGGCCTGGCTGATTTGTTGATTCACTGGGCTAGTGGGGAAAGTTCTTAAACTAATTCACTTAAGATAAGGGAATGGCTTCTCCTCAAAGGCAAAGCAAGGAAAGATCCTCCACTTCTCAGTAAGCCTATCCAAACTGTCTGCCAGCCACTCAGGGGTGAAATTGAGTCTAACACTACAGCATGTATTACTGTGAGTAGACTAGCCAGTAAATATTTAAAGGGTATAAGCTGAGCTTCTCCATCATTTACCTGCATTTTGTTTGGGTGACAAGAAGTGGCAGAGTGCACTGCAAAGTGAGATTAGGTGCTTGAAATGTGGCTGCAGAGATTAAATGGGCATTTCCTGAGGCGCCCTTCAGTGTAGTAAAATGGTAGAAGCCAGGCTTCCTGGAGGGTTTTCCACTTGGCTCCATGATTAAGTGATCAGGGAAATATATAATTGGCAATATACTTTTTTATATTCCTATGTAAATAATTTTTTTATTTAAACTTCACAATGTATAATATTTAAACACTTGTCAAGCAATAACTCACTGGTGGTAGAAAATTATAAAAGTCTAACAGCAGGATTAAGGTTGTTATGGCTGGGGCTGATTGATCTCTATAGTCTTCTTGAAGAGGAATCTTACCACAGAGGTATAATTTGTGAAACAGGACCACACAGTCTCAGTAATTTGAACAGTTATGTGAGAAATACTGAATCTCCCTCAATTTCGTCTATTTTTATTTTTTTAACCAGAATGTAAAGTATGTTTTTAATTTTCTGCACATGCATTCACATATGTATTATAGTCAGATTTTTTTTAAAGTATAAGCCAAATGAGGAATATATATGGCTCTACCCTAATCTGTGAGATCTGTCATGGGTTTAGGTATATTACTCACGTATCAAGACAATGCCAAAGTCATTTGTGTAAATAATAACAGAAGGAATACTACCGATTCATCATGTATGGGGTATAGAGTGTTGAAGGAATTTACTAGGAAATCAGTATTTGTCATCACGTTTGTCATGGTTTATAAGTCCCAGCCTAATTTACAAGGGTTTAAGGCCTTTCACCCATATATAAAAAGGGACCCATTAAAGTTAACGAGCCTTCTGTATCTGGACTCATCTTTTAAATTTACCATGTGATTAAATATAATGAAAGGGAGATGGGGGCCATTTAAAATGCAGCTGAGAGTGCTGTGGTAGGAGATGAGGGCTCCAGGGTATGCAAAGAATTCTGAGACCAGGAGCAACTGGATTTGCAAGTGACAGAAATAAACACACCAGGAGGAAGCTGACACAAAACAGTATGTTACTCATAAGTTTGATGGAATATTGGTAGACAAACATTTAAGATCAGTAATAGATGCAGAGGGATTTGAGTAGAATGGAAAAGACCCTGAAGTTAGGATCTATCACTGCAAAACAGATACATGGTTTATAAACACGTTTGAGGATAAGAGGAAATGTTATTACTGATGAAAAATTTGGTTAAACCCAAGCCTGAGATTGTTCCCAGCCTTACCATCAAACTCTGTTGGTTTGAGACAATTACTAAAAAGACACCTGGCCAGAGAGATAAATGACACAGAGGTAGACCACTGGCCAATTGAACAAAAAGACATTTGGCTAGACACTGTTGGATTTGGGCCATACAGATGAGTTTAGTTATCTGTATAGAAGAACAGGTACCCAAATCTCTATAATGAATAGTTCAAATGTAAACCATAAGGAAAACCAAAAAAAGAGACTGTAAGCTTCATGAAGGCAGGGGACAAAGTGCCTCCAGTACCTAGCCCAGCCCTGTGAACACTTACCAAGATTGCCTTAACACTGCCCTCAGCTTGGCTAAACTTTAGATGAACTTCTTTCTAACTATAAGCCCCTGACCTCTCTTTTTAAATAGCATTTACCTTAGAAAGCTTGCAACTGTAAATTTTTTCTCTGCCCTTTTGAGGTGTAAATCTACAACCCAGGAATATCTCAAGGTCCTGGGAGCCATCCCTTTGAAAAGCAGTAATCCAAAGTGATAGGGTTTCTATTTTCCCATTCTGTGAGAGTGTAGAATCTTAACTTCTGTAAGTGACAGTTATCAAACACAGATGGCCTAATTACATTAATCACTCCTCCTTTAACTCACCCCAGTGGTTAAAAATCTCCCCCTCCTTCACTTTTTGTTTCATCAGAGTTGAGTTCAGTCTCTCTCTCTTATTGCAATACTCATGAATAAAATGTTTCTTACCTGTTTAACTGGATCTGGTGCAATTTTTCTTTTACAGCACCCAGCCAACATTTGTTGAATTGAACTTGAAGAACTTCAGGCTTCAACTTTTTATTCTCATGTATAGCATTAGTTTAGAAAAAAAATAAGTCTTCATGAAGAGTACCAATGCTGGAGACGACATTACAAAACAAAGCAAAGTAGCTGGGGGTGGTGGCACATGCCTTTAGTCGTAGCTACTTGGGAGGCTGAGGCAGGGGGATTGCTTGAGCCCAGGAGTTTGAGGCTGCAGTGAGTGATGATGGCACCACTGTACTCCTGCCCGGGTGACAGAGCAATATCCTGTCTCTAAAACAAAAACAACAAAAAGCGAAGCGAAGCAAAGCAAAGTGATCTAATAGATGGCTCAAGGTGTCCACACCAGGAAGACAATCAAATATAGTTTGAAACATTGGATAATATTTTAAATAAAAATTTAAATAGCTCAATTATCTTATTTAGAATAACTTAGTTAAACTATGTACAAATGCCTAGCAAATCACAGGTGCTCAGGAATGATTATTAAATAGCAAAGAGTAAAATCTTTCCTGAGTGGTGCTTATTTCTCATATTATCTTGATGAAACAATTCCCATGGACTAGGATTTTGGGGCTGGTTTATATCCTCCATTTTATTGATCAAGAAACAGAACCAAAGTGAGGGCTGTGACTGTTTGGTAGAAGGGTGTTATCTAGAAACCAGATTGCTTATGTCTAGTCTTGTGTTCTTTTTACCCTCTTCTAGAAATTTAAGGTTAACTTTGGTGTTGTATTTTAACTAGAAGGAGAAATATAGCTGGCAAGCCTGACACAAAAGGCAATTAACAGAATTGTGTAGGTAGAGAAATACAACTTGAAGAAAGAAAAGCCTCTTGGCTTATCCATTGTTCTTTTTGGTAAATTGCAGCCACATAGAATTTTACAGTTGACATAGCTCTTTCACTTGCATCATTTGATCTGATCCCCCAAACAAGCTCGATGAGGCAAGAAACAGCTTGATTAAATAATTTGCCAAAGGTCACCTGGCTAGTAAGTGGCAGAGTGAAAACTAGAATAATATTTTTAGTTCATCCAGTTAAAAAAATCTGTGTGCTCATTATGGGTAGATGTTATATTAGATCTTGGAGACAAAGAGTGTGGACAAAAACAGGGAACAGAGAACAGACAGCAAACAAATTATGTTTATATACAAGAAAAGTATAGATTGCAATGAGAATTTATAAGGGGGTCATAACCTTGCCTGGGAGTGGAGTTAGGATCAGGAAAGTCTGGCCCAAAGATGTGACATTTGTGCACTCAGACCATGTTCCTAGTTTAAGAGTTTAACATAATTGGGCTCTATACTCTGGTTAAAAAATCTTGTTTTGGCCAGGTGCGGTGGCTCACGCCTATAGTCCTAGCACTTTGGGAGGCCGAGGCAGGTGGATCACCTGAGGTCAGGAGTTCAAGACCAGCCTGACCAACATGGTAAAACCCCATCTCTACTAAAAATACGAAAATTAGCCGGGTGTGGTGGCAAGCGCCTGTAGTCCCAGCTACTGGGGAGGCTGAGGCAGGAGAATTGCTTGAACCCAGTAGGTGGAGGTTGCAGTGAGCCGAGATTGCGCCACTGCACTCCAGCCTGGGTAACAGAGCAAGACTCTGTCTCAAAACAAACAAAACAAAACAAAACAAAACAAAACCTCGTCCTAGCAATATATGGAGAAATAAGAAATAAAATGAGAGGGTGGGGTGTTTTTCATCAAGGTCTATGTTACTTTCTGGGATTGTCTTTCCTTTTTCATGGTTTCAAAACACACTTTCTTTTACACAATGTTTATTATGGTAAATAAAAATGTTCTTTTAAAAAAAAATCAGTGAATTACTTAGGGCTGTAATATAATTTAAATCTTACATCAATCTCCCCAGTTTCCTTTAAGATATTTTTGATCAGTGAAATCCTGAAGTGTGGGAACCAGTGATCTCTATTCTGGTGTAACCCCCATTCTAATTCTTTCATTTTATTTTATGAGTGGAGGAAAGACCTTTTTACTAGCCCAATAAGTCAAAGAAAGGAGATAGTACCTTTGCACTTCTGTGGGAGAGAGAGAGAGGATTAAAAATAATAACGAGACAAACTCAGATGCATAATGTCATTTCAGAAAATGAGAATAAACAGAGAACTTAAACACGTTATTTTGTATACTGGCTAGGAAGTTTCCTAGCAAACCATCAAGTCAACTTTTATAGATGAGGGTGAGAGACGGGGCAGGAGAACAGAGTTGAAATTGAAGGCTGCTCTGACAAAGAGAAGGCAAAGGCTGGCTGGGGTGAGAAGAGAGAGGGGTTTCTTGATCCCTGTTGCTCTTTCTGTAGAGAATTTCTTTCTCTGCCTCTCCTCCTGGCCTTGCTTGTATCTATCAACAGATTCTGTTTATTCCTTAACTTTGTTAAAGGCAGCCAGGCTGGCAGAATGCCTTCCCTCATTGGAATGTGTCACCATGCAGAGGGCAAAAGCAATCGATGGCCCTTCCTGGCCCCCACCCCTCCTCCTGCCCTTATAAATACTTTTATTTGCATTCTGTCACTGTGGTAGTGGCTTATCCCTTTGCATTCACCCTTTCTAGTTGAAAGTCATTAATCTGCAAATGCAACTAATTAGCCCTTCACTGTTCCAGGAGCAGAAAACCTTGCTTGCTCATCGTCCTAGTTTATTGGATGCCAGAAAATGTACACTTAAGGATCAATGGATCTTGCCAATAGAAAGAGTGCACTGTATAATTACACAATTGTCCCTGGTAAGTTATAAAAGAAGAATTGCACAGAAGGCCTAAAGCCTGCCTCAGAATAGTGCAATTACTTAAACCGCAGGCCTACATTTCTTATTTTCTCAAGTGAGTCACGCCCATTTTGTGAGGCGAGCCATCTTAATCCATCTTCTTGAAGAGTGAAGCACGAAAAATTAGGTGAATTTGGTGCATTTCAGCCCTGACATTTTTCTTTTTGGAGAAAGGTTGAACTCAGGACCTCAGGGTTGGTGCAAGATTGGAAAGGCCAAATCGCTTTATCTTATGGTTTCAATGGGGACAAAAATCTCTTGATCTCAAATAAAATAAGAGCTAAAATGCTTATGCCTTGCTTTTTTTCCTCTTTTTTAAAGGAAAAAAAAAACCACGAAAAAAAAAAAGCAATAAAAACCAAAACACAATTGACTACATGCCTCCAGAGGAAATTCCTGATTCACTTAAAGGAAAATCATTTTTCTACAGAGGCAAATGTGTTAAAGCAAGTGAGAATCAGGGCACCACTGGGAAGCTGAATTAGCTAAGCAGTTTAACCTAACAACAACATCCTCCCTAGCCACGAACACAGTATCCAGTTGTGCTATGGGTGTATGTATGTCTTTGTGTGTGACTGCTAGTGTGTACATGAATGCAGAACGGCCTTTCGCCAAAGGGAAATGGAAAGTTGAAAAGTACCAGCAAGAAAGATGTGGAAAGTATTATATCCACATGACAGAAAGTCCAGGGCGAGAAAAATATGTCTGGCAATATTTGGAGAAATGGCCTATTCCTGGTAAGCTTAGGGAAAGGAGCTAGGTAATTTGGGTAATTGAATCCTGCAGAGAAGGAAGTAGGTTTTAAAGAGGATTATTGCCATCACCAGCAACAAGTGCCTATGATTTCATGTCATCAGTAGAAACTCTGCACAGGTTTATGTAATGGATCTGCAGCTCTGTCTACCAGCTATTGTAAGCTGGGTACTTTTTGGTCCTGTGCTGAGAGATGGGATTTAAGATGTTGATGCAGCACCAGAGAGCTTCCTATCTTTATCTTTGCCTGGTGGTTAAGTAGCTCTTTGCATAAATGGGAATGGGCATTGAAATAAACAAGTGGAACTGTTTTTTTCTCGTCCTCAGAATAGTAACTATATTTTAAGAATAGCTAAAAAAGTTGGCTTTCCTTGAACAATAACCCTTTGAATAATTTTTTTTACCATTCTTTTTTTTGCTCATCCTCACCTCTACTTTAAAATTCAGTTATAAAACAATGATAATAAACTTACTTATTTAGATCCCACTGACACCTACTTAGTATTATGTAACCTTACTAATTTTCAGAGAGGTATTGTCACAACAGGATGATAAAGAATAAGCCCCCTTTGTTCTTGAATGTTTAGTCTAATGCAGTGGCTCTTAACATGTTTTTGGGCCACAAGCCCCTTTATGAATTGTTGTCACAATAAACCTTTCTCTCCCCAGAAAATTGTACCTGCCAATGTGCTCATGCATCTTCCTTTGGGTTTTAGGGAATTCATCCTCCATATTAGCAATTGCTTTCTGGAGTCCATGTTTAAAACCTGTGATGAAAGGCAATACCTATGAAACAGTAGAGAAATTAAAGCATATAGTAGAATCTTTGAGCACATTTTGTTGCAGAATTATAGTAGACTGTTGGTTTATGGTAATGACTAAGATTCAGTTTTTGGAGTTACACAAACCTGAGTCTAAATATGACTCTTCTACTTATTGGGTGTATGATAAATTAATCTTTTCTAGCCCCAATTTTTCTCTTTGTAAAAAGAGGGTAGTAATGTTCATCTGGTTGGGTTGCTGTCACTATGCACAGAGCTAGGGACAGTCAGCCCTAACAGATATTGGTGATTGTAATTGTTATTAATAACGGGGAGGGTTTTTTAGAGTTGATTAAGGCAGAACATCCTTTCTTCCTTTGCTTGTCAACCATCAGTGCCAGCCTCAGGGAAACAGACGGCGTTGGACATTCCTGAATGCTCAGCCCCTTCCTTTAAACATTCTTTTCTAGTTAGTTACCAAGGCTCATCTTACTTGAGAAGAAAATTCACTTTTAAAGTTTGAAAAGCAAAGAGGTCCATGTTTTTTAACAACAATTCGTTTTGTGTTGGTTTGATGTGACTGTGGAACTCAAAGAAGGGAATGCTTTGTTGTGTCGTGGGCATTGTTTATCTAGAACATTCCTCAACAGTCGCTTCTTGGCCTTTTGGCTAAGATCAACTGTGAATGTTCCTCAACAGTGACCTGATGCTTACCTCTTCCACTGTCTTTTTACACACTTTGGTTTTTCATCATGAGCTCTCTGATTTTTCTTCTCTTGGCCTTTCCCTTTTCTTAACAGTGGCAATTCTCTGTTCGGTTTTAGTCAATTTTGCTCAAAAAACGATAATTGAGATCTGTCTCCCGGTCACTGAGCTGGATACTAGGGACAGGAAAATGAGTAAAATATAGTCCTTATACTTGGAAGTTCTTGAAGACCTCATAGTCTATGAGATATAGTATCATTGTCATCACAATTGTATTCAGTACTTACTCTGTGTCCAACATTGTACTAACCGTGTTACATACATGATTTCATTTCACTTCACTACATGATAATCCTTCTAGAATTACCCCAAATTTTGCCTCACTTATCCCAATACGGAAAGCATTTATTTGCTTTTTTTAGCCCTATGCAGCAGTTCTCGCTTCTCCCCATGGCGTTTATTCTCAGTATTTGCAAGGTCTTCTCTTGGTCAATCACAGGGTGCTTGTAGCCCTAAGGTCCTCCAAAGCCTGGATATGGCTGTACTTTCTACGCCTTCTAATCTTTGAAACTAAAAAATAATATGACTGTGCTTCAAGAAATCAATGACTGGCCAGTTTTCAGGCTTGGATGACTCACACTTATTTCAGGTCAGATTTAGGAGATGTAAATATGGCCCATACAATTAGGAGCCCCACAAGTTTTCTGAGTCCACTCGAGAAGTGGGATAAACCCAAAAGCTGGGATTCCAGCCAGAATGGTAATGAAACCATGTAGTCTGAGTTTACTAAGTTTTAAAAACATAACATTACAATCTAAAGTGGCATTAGAAAGCAATGACTAAATATTTTGCAATGTAAAAAGTACTATTAAAAGGAATCTCACTTTATTACCATGTTTACAATAGGCACAGAATTATGGGCTCTCTCCATACAATGTGAAGATGTTGGTCATTTGTTGATATGTTAGATCTACATGACCCCCAACATCTTGATGCTTGGAACGACAATCTGTTTGGCATTGAGTATACTGGGGTTCCCAAACTTTCTGTGGGAGGAATTATTTTTTGTTACTAGAAGACTTACAGATACCAGTCAGACTGAAGAAAGTACCAGGTGCTGGCAATCAGTCATAGACTCCATTGTGGAGAGAATGAGTGTACTGTAGTGGGATGGAGGGCGGACAGTAGGTGCTGTTACCTAGAGTTACCCTTGCAGATATGATGAAGCTTCTGGTGTTCTGCTATCCTTGCACGCAGTAACTGACGCTGAATCAGAGATTTTATATAAGTATATTAAGAGCACGAGGGATGTCTAAGATAAAAGTTTTTTAAGCAATAATAATTGGAGTTTTGAGTGCCTAATATGGGCATTCAGATTACACATATTACTACAAATTTCTAGGAAATTAGCACCCATGGCCAGTACCCCCACTGTCAGACTAAAGGGTTGACATGGTTATTCACATTTAACAGAGGGGTAGATTGAAGGCTGAATGTTAACTGACTTGATCAAGATCATATTGCTCACAGGAGGCAGACCTTGGATTTTGTCATGGAACATTTCTATTTTTAGCATTACATTTTTCTGGAAAGGTACATTATTCTCATTGGTTTCTTAACTATTTAAAACAACCTTTTTGTATTCAGGAACAGTTCTACTTTCCTGGTGTTGCTTTCATCCTGCTCAGGGGTGTGGTTGGAAAATGTTTCTAGATGAAAACCATTTTTATTTGCAGAAATGGGCCAGATTAAAAATTCTTGAATGTTGCTGAGTTGCAGCAGACACAACTGAAAAAATGTCATCCCTCTGTCTTGTCTTTAAGTGTAATGATTAATATACTGTTGCAGGATGATCTATGTGCCCACAGATTACTGCCTGAATCACCGTGTCTACTTTATGACTTATTGTCTGCCTGAGATAACTGAACATTTTATTTAAAAATAAGTGAGGGATTAAAGCACTTTTCTTTCCTGTTGGTCATTCTTTTTTTTTTAAAGGAGGAAAGAAAACAAAAACTAGGTAGAAACAGGACTGCACTGAGGCTCAGTTGAAATTAAGCAACTAGAGTCAAATCAATCATTTGTTGGTGAGGTGTGTGAAAAGCTTAACAGATACTTAATGGTAACCAAACCTAAGAAATTGTACTGTAATAGATAGCTGATATTATTGAATATCAATACTTTTCTGAACATCATGAGACCATAAATATGGGAGTGTCTTAGCAACTTGTGTAATTTTATAATATTCTTGAAAAACAACTGGAGAAGAGACAAATAAAATTCAGGTATCCAAATGAGTAGAATTTAAAAGGTACACACGTTACTAATCCAGCTCCATTTTGCAATGTTCTTGGTTCATGTCTTTCTGCAGTTGTTTTTTTCCACTGTGGCAGAAGAAGGGAAAAGCAAGCTGGTCTTTTAAATTTATTGCATTACATTAGTTCCTCTATAAGATTCTTTGAAGATGATTGTCTTGTGGATTCTAGTTCCAAATCAGTGGACATTTGGCTGGAAGGATTTATATTGTGTGCTCAGAGAATTAGGCCTTAAATCAGTGTTACTGTAGGCTGTAGAGGGTTTGGTTTTTACAACTACAATAACTAACTCACTGGGGAAGTATATGTGTGACCCTTTCCTCATATTCCAAGGGAAGTGTGTGTTTGATCATCATTGCTTTAAATTCTAAAAAGCAGTACAACAGAAACGTTAGCTTTCCTATGGCCATGAGTTTGTTTCACTTGGTAAAGAGATTCTATATAGAGGGGAAATAGTTGCATTAGTCTGTAATTTGTGAGAGAATTGAGCTTTTGATTCCACAGAGAAGAACACTTAGATTGAATTATATGAGGTTTGGGGGACGTTTTTTAAGCAGAAGGCTGCCTAAGTCCTTTTTAACATTTCTATTTTTCTTTTTCTGAAAAGAGATTTTTCTAAAAGTAATAGTAGGAATATTTTCTAGGAAAGACAGGAGAATACAGATTTATGTCCATCCATTTTTATATTTGTTCTTTTATCCAACTATTTATTCTTAAAACAATTAAGCACTCATGGAAGTCAGGCTCTGCCTTTTAGGGAGCTCCTAGTTTGGTGGTAGAAGGCAGATTAAGAATGACTGTTTACCATTCAGTGTGATAAGGGCTGAGAGAAAGAGAGAGAGAGACAAGTACAAGGTGCCCTGGGAACATAGAGGCTGGCATGATGAACCACCCAGAAGAAGAAAGGCACATTCTTAAAATGGGAAGAAAAGATGCTAGAGTTTGGTTTTCGTGAGCTTTTAAAATTGAGGCGATGTTAGTAGATCTACACATTTTGCATACCTGGCAGTGGGATGTAGTGTGAATGAGATATGGAAATTTATAAGAAATTCATTGGGAGGGACCTTAGGGATCATCTGTTCCAGTCTCCTCAATGCAAGAATCGCATCAACATCCACTTTAACAATGGTTTGGTTGCATTCTTTTACTTCCTTACAAGTCAGCCTGTTTCACAATGAAATAAAAAATCTGCTTTTTTTTCTTCCAGTTTATTGGTTCTATTACAGCTCTCCAATTACAGCTCTCCAATGCAAAGCAGAGCAAAGGCATGCTCTAACATGACTGCCTTTTAAAAGTTCATATTAAGTTTGTGATCACCTAAACCCCGTGGGCACTTTTTTTTTTATTCATACAAAGCATTATAAACCATATAAGCTTTTTTTTTGCCTCCCATTTGTGCAATTGATTGTTTTCCATCTAAAACCAGGACTTCACATTTTATTTCCATACAGTTACTTGACTTCACTTTAATGTTCCAATTTAAAGATAATTTTATTTCTGTATTCTGACATCTCTCATATTAGCCATTCTGCCACAGTCTATGCTACCTGTAAACTTAATTAATATGCAGCCTATATCTTTATCCAGGTCACTGATGAAAATGTTATAGAGAACAGGTGGGAGGACAGAGCTCTTGGAATTCTCACAAATAATCTCCTTTGGGATATGTTTGTTTAACTAGACATGAGTCAACTTAACCACTCAAACTCATTGTCTTATTATTCAAAGGATGTCGTAGATAGGATGACCATATAGACTGGTTTGCTCAGGAGAGTTCCAGCTTACCCCATTAAGTTCTGCTTTGCACCTGCTATTGAGGCATAATCAAATAGCACACCTTTTCACTCTCAATAGTATTCTGGTTTGGTGGAGAGTATTATGGTTACCCTAATAATCAGAGACTACACCAAATGACTTGGGAGGAACTCTACAACTATCATAATCATGGAGCTCTCCTGGGCCCTCCAATTTACTAGTCCTATCATACAATGAAACAAGATTTGTTTGCCAAATTTGTTCTTAATCTATGCATTGTTCTTGGTCTTCATGAATTTTTCTAAATGTTGGCAAATCATCCAAAGCTTTTTATTTTCCATTAGGAATTACATTTAAATTTACCAGTTTGTAATTACAGTTTTTGTTTATTGTGTACTTACTGTGTGCTAGGCATTCATCCAAGTGTTTTACAAGTTTTACCTCATTTAATCTCTCATAACCCTGTGAGGTAGGAATTATCACCCACCATTTACCAGTAAAGAAAATGAGCTATAATAGGTTAGAAAACTTTGCCAAAGATTCAGAGCTAACAAAAGGTAGAGAAAGTATTCACACATAGGCAGTTGGATTCCAGAGTCCTTGCTCTGTCACGCTAATTTCCAGAATTCAGCCTCTTCTCCATTTGAAATGTGACATCAAAAAAAAAAAAAATAAAAGCTAAATTAAAAAATACCCTTCCTCCTAGAAAATCATTTAAAGCTAGGCAATAAAGCTAAGGTAATATAAATTTTCCAGGACACTAGCAGAAATTGATGGAATTACACAATTTAAAGGACAAAGCTGAGGGACACCCCACAAAGCTTCTGACAAATGGGCCATAAAAGTGCTCACAGACCACTGTAGCTCAGAGACATTCTTCTAGCCCTTGAACTTCCCTGGCTCCTAGATTGGCTTACAACATTTGCCATCACTTTTCTTTGGCCCAGGGAGGGAGAAAAAGATTCCAATGAGCCTAAAAGCCCATTTTGGGTCATTTTTCTTAGAAAGTGGCCAGTTTCATAATATGGGAGTTCATGTCTATGTTCATGCATATGATAGGAAAGTGTTTTGAGGTAAAATGAAAAAAAAATGGTTTTAGAACTATGTTATTATTTTTGGATGCTTGTTTTTGCAATACCTGGCACACAGAAATACTGAATACATGTCTGTTGAATAAATGAACATATTCCCACAAAAATTCTCTGTAATTTAGGGAGTAAGAAAGTAGGGAAGGATGGGGTATATCTTCAAAGGTCTTTTGTCTTTTTTGCTTTTTTTTTTTTTTTTTTTTGGTTCAAAATGCTCAGCCCTGCAGTTTCGTATACCTACAGCTTTTAAAGAATGTCACTTACGTGTCCTTCGCCCACTTTTTGATGGGGTTGTTTGTTTTTTTCTTGTAAATTTGTTCGAGTTCATTGTAGATTCTGGATATTAGCCCTTTGTCAGATGAGTAGGTTGTGAAAATTTTCTCCCATTGTGTAGGTTGCCTGTTCACTCTGATGGTAGTTTCTTTTGCTGTGCAGAAACTCTTTAGTTTAATTAGATCCCATTTGTCAATTTTGGCTTTTGTTGCCATAGACATTTGTGCAGCCAAAAAACACATGAAAAAATGCTCACCATCACTGGCCATCAGAGAAATGCAAATCAAAACCACAATGAGATACCATCTCACACCAGTAAGAATGGCAATCATTAAAAAGTCAGGAAACAACAGGTGCTGGAGAGGATGTGGAGAAATAGGAACACTTTTACACTGTTGGTGGGACTGTAAACTAGTTCAACCCTTGTGGAAGTCAGTGTGGCGATTCCTCAGGGATCTAGAACTAGAAATTCCATTTGACCCAGCCATCCCATTACTGGATATATACCCAAAGAATTATAAATCATGCTGCTATAAAGACACATGCACACGTATTTTTATTGCGGCACTATTCACAATAGCAAGGACTTGGAACCAACCCAAATGTCCAACAATGATAGACTGGATTAAGAAAATGTGGCACATATACACCATGGAATACTATGCAGCCATAAAAAATGATGAGTTCATGTCCTTTGTAGGGACACGGATGAAATTGGAAATCATCATTCTCAGTAAACTATCGCAAGAACAAAAAACCAAACACCGCATATTCTCACTCATAGGTGGGAATTGAACAATGAGAACACATGGACACAGGAAGGGGATCATCACACTCTGGGGACTGTTGTGGGGTGGGGGGAGGGGGGAGGGATGGCATTGGGAGATATACCTAATGCTAGATGACGAGTTAGTGGGTGCAGTGCACCAGCATGGCACATGTATACATATGTAACTAACCTGCACATTGCGCACATGTACCCTAAAACCTAAAGTACAATAATAATAAAAAAAAAAAAAAAGAAGAATGTCACTTACCATGGAAGGGATACTCCTTTCTCACCCTCTCCAAGCACATTCTTCATTCCAAGGCACATAACTTATTTATTATGTTATGCTAATGAAAGTACAGCCACTGGTTTAGAATATACCATGCTCTGTGTGAAAGGCAGAAAGAAAAGGACCCCATAAATACAAAGAATCTGGACCAGAGAACATTTTATTACAAGACTCACTCCTTTCTTAAAGACAGTAAACATGATGAATTTCTCTTTGCAACTGAATTTATGAAGATAGATGATTCTCTCTGTGGTTGTTTTAACCGGGTTTGCCTTGCGGTCTGATGCAGAGTTGCAAACCCACACAAATACATTTATTGCCATCCCTAATGACAGGATACAATGTCTTATTGTATCATATGACTGAGTGGGACCTAAGAAAGCAACATTATGTTTTACCATAGGGATAGAAAAGGATTCATCCGACTTACCTGTTTCAGTAGGAAAGGCCCCAGTGTTTTCTGTAAGGGAAGCCTTGAACTGCCTTAAATATTACTTTTCTACAACTTTTTGTAGTACTCTTTTCAGAGTCAGGCTGAAAAAAAATCTTTTGCTGAGACTTTTTCAAATGCCAAAGCAGGAATTGGGAGAGCTTTGTACTTGATTCTCATACATTCAGTTCACACTTTGGCATTCTGCTGAGCTGACACAGAAGGGAGAAGTAAAATCAAGGGGGGAGGGGAAGGGAAATGGAAGGTTTCTGAGCTCAGTGTTTAAGTGTCTTTCTCACTCAAAACGCTGTTCAAGCCTGAGTGCACATGCACAGCCACACAAGGGAACTGGCTCCACTTTGCTAATGATGGCAGCGCGCATCATTGGCTATGCAGATCACAGAAGAAAGCCATTCTGCTTAGCTCTAATTCCATCAGGATCATTTACCTTTTGAAGGATAGAAAAGAATGAATTGAAGATCAAAATCATCAGCCTTATTTGGCTTCATCCAAGATTTATGGCAGCTGCTTTCAAGGGCAACTGAAAAAACCAACTGCAGAATTCACATCTGTACCATTTCTTGTCTTTCAATATTTTATAAATGTTACGAGCAAAGTCAGCCTCTGGGGACATTAAAATTAAACAACCTCTATCCCTCCCCTATATTGGAATGAGAGCATATATCAATAATTGCTATATTTAACTACTCTCATCTGTATCATACCTTTTAGGATTAGCTGTCTCAGAAGCCTACATTTAGTTTACTATTCATTTGGCAAAGGTTATTATAATGTGGGATCTGTGTCTTTGTGATGTCAAAAGCATTAAACTTTGATTTAAATTGTTAATAATACAGTGTCCATTATTGCCAGTTTTAGACTTGAATTAATTTTTTTTAACAAGCAAACATTTAAGGGATATCAACCAACATTTGAAATGAAGATATATTGTCCTTAATTTAAGTGCCCTGATGTGTGGACCAAAAAAAAAAAAAAAAAATCAACGTATATAAAAAAAATACCAGGAGGACATTTGCTGTGATCTCTGAGGAAGTAAATAAGGTTGCTTTGGTTTCTTTAGATGCTTTGATTAGTTTTGACAGCAAGAAATATATCATGCTTTCATATGATAAAAGACTACAATATAAGTGAGGCTGATACAGTGGCTCACAAATTATCCCAAGGATCAAGCACAGTGGGCAAAAATTGATAAAGCAAATTAGATTTCTATTTGCAAGATGCTCACGAGCTCTAAACTTCTCTTTTCATAGTAAAACGTTTACTCTTAAATCCCTAGTGAAGTAGCTCCTACAGATCTTCTTTGTGGTATCTTCTGTTATTTCCAACAAATAAATGCCTTTCTCAGCTGGGTCTGCCAAGGTCTTGGCTCTTAGCTGTTATGCTCCGGGTCACAAAAAAGATAAAATGTCAAATGTCAAAGAGAAATGGGCATGAGCTAACTAAATAAAGTCTAACTCATGGGAAGTGCCTAATATGGAACAAATTGCTGTTGCTGGAATGAATGGTAGAGCCAGAGTTCTATGTTCAAATCCAAGCTCTGCCTTATTAGCTGCGTCACCTTGGGCAAGTTACTTAACATCTCTGATGTTAAGCTTAATATCTTTTCTGTAAAATGAAGATACTGATAGGCCCCTCAGAAAGTTGCGGTGAGAATTAAGTGATTTAACATATCTCTTAAGTGTCTAGAGCAGTCCAAGGGAATGGACAAATGTTGGTTCTTTTTCCTGACCTCTTCTTATTAGGATTCAGTATGATATTCACAAAATGGTTACCAGTATCTATTTCATGTATTTACCTTTGAGAGCATGTTTATTTAAGAAACTCAAGAGAGAAGGTTAATAGTATGATAATTACTCCTGAGTGTAGTCCTGTATTATGGGCATTGCTGTCACAGTTCATAGAAATGGAAAGCGGAGTCAGAGAGCGAGAGACAGAAGTTCTGTTATATTCCGAAAGGCATGTGACCTAACTGGAGTGCATTGATATTGGGAGGAAGTCTTTAGCCTCAGACTGTCCTTCCATTATCCTTGGCTCACTTTTCCATTCTCCTTGGACTCAACTCTCCCTTTGGCTTACTCAGCTCAGCCACATCAGGCCTCCTGACAGTTTGTAGAACTTGCCATGCTTCTTTCTGCTCCAAGGTCTTTGCACTTACTCTTTCTTATGCCTGGAACAAATTTCCTTTTGGTATTAGCGCAATTGACTTCTTTTCATCTTAAATACTAACTCCTCAGAGAGGCTTTCCTTGCTCATTCTAACCAAGGTAGCTCCCTCACCACCATTTTTTGTGCCATAGCAACCTTTTAATTTCCCCTTTCCCCTTATGTAAAACTAGTTACTGTTTTTGTTTGTTTAATCATCTGTCTTTGCATGTCTGTCTTCTTTCCTGCTCTGGCTACTAGCCTAGCTCAGTACACAACAACGGGTTAGTTGCTGAATAATAATAATTATATTAACAATAATAATAACTAACACTTAAAAAGTGCCTTCTATGTGCCAGCTGCTGTTCTTTACTTATATCAGGTGTTTAATTCTCCTCAAAACTCTATTCCCATGTTACAAATATAGAAAATGAGATATGAGGCCGGGCCCAGCGACTCATGCTGTAATCCCAGTACTTTGGGAGGCTGAGGTAGGCAGATCGCTTGACCCCAGGAGTTGGAGACCAGCCTGGGCAACATGACGAAACCCTGTCTCTACAAAAATTACACGTATTAGCCAAGCATGATGGCGCACAACTGTAGTCTCAGCTACTAGGGAGGCTGAAGTGGGAGGATCACCTGAGCTCAGGAGGGAGAGAGGTTGCAGTGAGCTGAGATTGCACCACTGTACTCCAGTCAAGGTAACAGACCCAGAGACCCTGTCTAGAAAACAAACAAACAAACAAAAAAATGGAGGCATAGGGTAGTCAAAGAGTTGCATAATATTACACACTATTATATATTGCGTATTAGCTAATACATGCGTGAATTTTAACCATGAGAACAAACCTCTTTTCCAGCTTGGCTTTCACTGAGGCGTCCTCGCTCTTGTACCAATTAGTTGATGGAGTTCAGGACATGCAACCCCAAAATATGGTACTTTAATATTGGAGAAAACAGCAGTAGTAGGAAAGTCTCTCTGACCTTCCTCTTGCCTTTTTCTCCTGAAGCAGGCCATAAAAGAATTCTCTGACCTTCCTCTAAAGTAGTTCATAAGAGGTACCCTCCCTGTACCCTGAGGAAGGGAATATCTTTATCCTGGAAGACACAGACACACTAAGAAAGATTTGAACAAAACAGACCTTGCTAAAATTTCCCGTTTATTACGATTAGATCACGCCCTTTTGTCCTCCAGTTATAGTTCTCCACAACTATCCACTTCTTCATCAAACTTAATATAAAAATATATAGATTTCTCTGTTTCTCTGGGTGTTCATGTCTGAAGGCTCTCTGTCATGTGAAACTTACAGTAAATAAATTTGTATGCTTATCTGTCATATGGAGGTCTTAGTTGTGAACCTAGCAATGGGTGAGAATTTTTTCTGCTCTTAGAAATTCCCTTTATTTGAATCTGCAAATGATCATAGTTTCATCTTTATCACCTTGCTGTGTCCTGTGTCTGCACCTGGCTGGCCGCGCCCCTGCCTTGCTGCATTGTAAATTGGCTTTAGGTTGCATGTTTCTCCAGCTTGGTAAGGAGAGATCGGGACTGAATAATTTCTTACTTAGGTCATTTGTATAAGAATTTATAGTGGTGCTCTGAAGTTTGTTTTGGGATTCACTTATAAGACCTTGGTAGGAGGTATGAAGACTTCTTGAGAGGAGAAGTTTAAACACAAGTAATTGGTTCTAACCTTAACCTGATGAAAGCATGTATCACTGACACCTTAGTTATGCAAAGCAGTCATGGGGTGACATATCTTTTCCATTTTAGGGAAGTTTATGTACTGCTGAAACAGTTTTAATTTTTCACTCTAGCAGGCAGACATTTCTGGGATCTTTGACTGTGTCTTTTTGCTTATACACCGAGTGTCTTAGACATTATATTTCTTCTCCTGAAGACTCCCTGGAACATCAGCCATTGCACTAAGTGATGAGAGAGTGTCTCCTGGGGATGCTGGGTGCTTGGGACAGTGGCCCCCACGTTAAATGCCTTTAGACTGCTGTACTGCAGAGCCAGCCTGCATTTCTACACTCTGGCTCCTTCTGCTGCTGTTGGCTGTCACTTGATAGCTGTTGGGTGTCCTAACTGCTGTCATTCCCTGCATTATTTTATATCCGATTGTCAGAATCATGGCTTGAGGGTGGATCCACCTCTCCTAAAGAGTCAAGTGTGTGGGCTTTATGACAGTCATTTTCCCCATAGATTTTTTTCTTTTTACTTTTAAGTTCCAGATGGTTAAGATGACTAGAAAGTGTGGCTTCTAGGTAATAAATAGGGTTTTAATTTTTCTTTTTATAATTATAAGTTGTATGCATTGTAATTGTATATTTTATGATATAAAATGTATAATTTAACATTAATACAAACATATTGATGCAATTAACCCACAAAAATTTATTGTGTGCCTACTAAATGCCAGGCACTGTGCTAAGCACTGGAGTTATAATAATGCTGAGCCAAATCAGGTTGGTTTCTGTCTTCGTGGAGCTGTAGACTGGAGAGGCAGATGATTCAGTAAGTGCATCAATGAAAACTGTGACTCTAATGAGGTGAACAAAGAAAAAGGTATACTATAGGGATTGAATCTTATCAAGAAGGTTGGGGAAAGCTTCTCTGAGAAAATAACTTTGTGCTAAGCTGTAAAAGATGAATAAGAAGTAAGGAGGCTAAAATTTATGAAATACTCTATTCTTTTTCAGTTTTTTTTGTGAGTATATTTTTTCTTTTTTCTTTTTCTTTTTTTTTTGAGATGGAGTCTTGCTCTGTTGCCCAGGCTAGAGTACAGTGGTGCGATCTCGGCTCACTGCAACCTCTGCCTCCTGGGTACAAGTGATTCTCTCACTTCAGCCTCCTGAGTAACTGGGATTACAGGCACATGCCACCATGCCCAGCTAATTTTTGTACTTTTATTAGAGATGAGGTTTTAAGATGTGGGCCAGATTGGTCTCAAACTCCTGGGCTCAAGCCATCTGCCTGCCTTGGCCTCCCAAAGTGCTGGGATTACAGGCATGAGCCACTGTGCCCAGCCAGTTTTACCTATTATTTCATTTTTACTTTTCCACCAACCCAGTGATTCCTATCAGCTGATGACTCAGGTATCAAGGGAGCTTTTGTGACTTGCCTCAGGCCAGTCACACAACTAGCAAGAGATGGAATGGGGACCAGATGCCCATCTTCCATTTATAAGAAATGGAGGCGACAGATCTAGGCTCAAATTATATTCCTCTAGTTATTTTTTAGGCAAATAATATTCTAGTTATTACTTAACCTTTGCCATTATCAAGTATAAAATCATGACTATTAATGCTTATTTTACTTAGCTGTTGAGAAGATATGATGAGATGGCATAATACTTTAACAAATGATCATTCTTTTCCTTTAGTGCCTTCTTTGGTGACCCCCTTCTCTCTCCACTGCTCTACACTTTGCATGCTCTGCAGGAGGAATGCATCCTGTGATAAGGGGGAGTTCTTGCAAATCATCCCTATATTCTACGTGTGTATTAGTTCTGTGAACTCTATGTGGATACATGTGCTTACAGTAAATACATCCTTTCTAATATATCAGGACAGGACATTGCACATTTATTATTACATACCTAAAAATGGAATCTGGAGAAAGTTAACCCTCCAATGTAGCTGTTGTATGCTGACTCACTCATAGGACCAGGCCAGTACCTAGAATTTTTGCCCTAGCTGGCAGGCAGAAGCTTACAGTTAAGTTAATATTCAATTGTAGCAACCAACACATCCCAGCTATCTAGTACATCTACTTCTCTTTTCTTTAAAATGTAGTTTTGATTATTAAATTGTATGGTTTTATATTTCTCATGGCAGACTACTCTTGGGAGGCAGGATGAAAAAGACACCCTGCTTTGATGTCCTTCCTTCTGCAGGATGAAAAAGACATAGATTGTAGAGTTAGAGTCCTGGTTTTGAATCTATCCTGCCACGTGGAACAGATGGCTGGCTTTGATTATTCAAGTTATTTAATTTCTTTAGTACTCAGTTTCTTTGTCTAAAAAATGTGGACAGGAACAGCTTCTTTACAGATTCTGGTTAAATAAAAGAGATAAATAACAGAGATAAACATGTGACAGTTTTCTTATATATAAAATGAGGATAATAATAGTTCTAGTGTGGTTGGAAGGCTTTTGTAAAATGCTGAGCAGAGGGTCTGGTGGATGATAAGTGTTGGCCATTATTATGATGGGCCAGATATTATACTAAGTGCTAGAGGTGCTTGAAACTCAGCAAGATGTGTATGTGGGTATGTGTATAACAGGGGGAGATTGAGATGCACTGGGAGAATAGTGCAGGAGCCTTAGTTCAAGTACAGCTCTGGGTTCTCAGCCACTGTTGACTATCTCTAGGGTAATAAGTGTTAACCTTGAGTGGTTTAGTCCATCTAGAAAGTCACTGGATAATGTGAAATCCTTTCTGGGAGGAGATTTTTTACCATTCTTGATTAGACTTCAGGACCAGGTCTGTAACCATTTTTTCTTTCTTCTTCCACCTCACCTTCAAATATCCTAGAGGATTAGTTTTTCTGTAAAACCAAAATGACTGCAAGTCATTGTGCAGAGCTGGGGTGTGTGGATAGGCTTTTGATGGATGGAGTTGAGCTGTGGAGCTTGGATCACTTGCGATGTTGCTGATGCAACTTCTGAATGGGGTGGAACTTTTGAGAGGAGATGAGGACTTGGCACTTATGATGTTACCTGGAAGAAAAATGACAGTTGGGCGGACCAGAGCACGGGGGCTATGCATAAGGAGTAGGAGGCTGGCAATTAGGGGGAGTGTCAAGCATCATATCTGACAAGAAAAAGGGGTTGGTGTAAGGACTTTCCTGGAGCTGCCAGGGACAGTGACTAGATTGTTGGAAATGTTACCTCTTGGGAGATGAAATTAGAAAGCTTGCTTGATATAAGTAAAATATATTATAGACTTGAAGGGGAGGGCATCATGGTAACAGTTTTCTATAATAAAAGGTATTTAGGGGTTTTCGCAAGGTCTAACATTCATGGGAGCTGTCTAGCCAAAAAAAATTCAATGACCACCTGAAACCTAGGTCTTTTAACGAATAAATGACATAAAGAGATGAAAGATGAGGAACAAAATAATGAAAAGAATTATAGTTTTTGAGTACTTATTTACTTAAACAAAAATAACTGAACAATGTATAGGGATTCTGATCTATCACAGGTTAAGACCAAAGTTTATCCCTCCCTCCCTCCTTTCCTCCATCCCTTCATCCCTCCCTCTCTCCCTCCCACTCTTTCTCCCTCTCACCACCCATCCATCCATCACCCACCCATCCATCTGTCCATTTATTCAATAAATATTTATCATGTCAAATGAAGATAGATATCTTGTATTTTGTTCCAGAAGATAGCACTAGGAACATGAAAAATCAGGTAGGCTGTTTTCAGTTAAGAGATGGAATGAATAAACTGTCTTGGGAGACAGTGAATTTACCATCATTCCTCCCTTTTCCCCTTCATTCAATAAAGATTTATTTATTTCCATCTGTGTTCCAGATATTCTTCTGAGTCCTGGAGATTTACAGTCTTGTGGGGGCAATATTAAAGAAGACAAACAAGTTAATAGAGTTGTTGATTAGTGTTATAAAAGTAAAGTCAGATAAGGGGGTGCAGTGATGTTGGAGTGGGGAGAAAGAATCATTTTAAAAACAATGATTCTAGAGGCCTTTCTAAGGCGGTGGCATTTAAGTAGTGTCCTTGATGAGGTGTAGGAATTGTATGTGGAGAAAAATGTACAGATAAAGAGAACAACAGGTATAAAACCCCGGGGAGAGAAACAGCTTGACCTGCTTGAGGAAT
Source organism: Pongo abelii (assembly GCF_028885655.2). Classification (NCBI taxonomy): domain Eukaryota; kingdom Metazoa; phylum Chordata; class Mammalia; order Primates; family Hominidae; genus Pongo; species Pongo abelii. The sequence goes on from NC_071998.2 coordinate 31,371,751, forward strand.
AAGGCTCACGTGGTTGGAAGTCAAGTGAGAGCGGAAGGTGAGAAGGAAGTCTAGAGAGGAGTCCAAGGTAACATGTGGTAAGACCTTGTAGGTCATAGGAAGGAGTTTGGATTTCACTCCATGTGTGATGAGAAGCAGCCTGCAAGGAGCGTTAAGCAGGCGGATGATAGGATCTAATTTCCTGTTTTAAGAGATTATTCTGGTTGCTGTGTGGAGGGTGGTGTGTATGGGAGAAGACTGGGTCCTTTTGATTCAGTGTTCATTTTATATGTTAAAGGAACAAACATTCATATTTTATAAAATCAGATAAGTTACCAGATCATATGGATACTGAATTATTTTCTGTCCTGTAGAAATGTGAAATACTTCAAAAAATTTTCTCTTCTGAATTTAACTTTTGCAAATTTAGCTATGAATAGATCAGACCAAACCATGCATTTGATATAGTCAGAATGTAGCAAACTGATCATTTATTGCTTTAGTGATTTGAGTGTTTTTTTTTCTCCTGCAGAGACCTATTAGTATTCTATTGATTTGAGAAGTTTGTCACCTTTGTCTAGGTCCACTCTAGAAACCATCATATGTTTTTAGTTATGAAACCCACCACTCTAGGTAACAATGATAATAGTCATTTGTAATACAGTGTTGCTGTGTGCCAGGCACAATTCTAAGCATTTTGACTAAATTAATTTTTGCAACAGTCCTCTGAGTTTGGTATTATTATAGTCTCCATCTCCTCATGAGGAACCTGAGGCTCAGAGAGGTTGAAAAACCTGTCCAAGAATGCGTAACTAGCCAGGATTGAACCCTGGCAGGCTAGGTCAGTTTTCTATACTGCCCTTCCATATGAAGAGGAACACCACTGGCCAAACCACAGATGCCAAACTGCAGGTCCCATCACAAGATTGTTTCAGAAATGTCTTTACCATGCTCAGACTGCAGTCAGAGTCCTGCTCCTTTACTGGGACTTCAGTCTAGCCTTGCTGCTCCACAGTTTGGAATAGAAGCTGCTTTAGCCACTACATCTACTTCCACCTCTCTCCCCTGCTATGGCACTACAGCTTCCAGCCCTGTTCATAGATCTAAATACAAGCTAATTTCCTCTTGCACTCAGCACAGACCAGCTCTGATCCAGGCTGCTTGGAAAGGAGGAGGAGAGGCCTAGCCTGGCTTTGTGATGCTGGCTCGCATGCTCTGGGACAGAGACGAGGGACAGGAAGGTCCCTTCATGGGACTGCTGAGATGCCAGTGGAAGGGATCCTGGTCTCTGGTTTGAGTGGTTCTATCAAGTTCCATCTGATACTGGTGGCCTCTACTGTCATGGTGATCATTATGGGGTTTTCAGCTTCATGCTGGACTCTGCTGTCACTGAAGGGCCCCTCTCGAGGGCATCCAGTGTTCTTTTGAGTTGCACTCATTGAACCCTCTTCTCAGGTTTTAAAGAATCAGTGTACACAATTCATTCAAAGTGTACCTGTGGTGGCTGAATATGACAAATCATTATTTCACTTATTATTTGCTTAGTTACTGTTTCAAGACAACAATTACTAGTGTAGTGGCAATTCTTTGTGTAATTGGCTATGCACACACTTGGCCCAGTGCTACCCAGGGAAGCTCTAAGGCTCCTGACATGCCCCTCCCAACTCCTGAGCTCTATCATGTGAAATTGAGGGAATTGCCCCTCTATTCTCTCTGAGGGGACAGAGAATGGGGGTATGGGACTACTTCCAATCAGCAGACAGATGCATTGAAAGCATCTCTTGGTGCTTCTTTTGTGTGTCTCTGCTGAGGGAGTAACATTTCACCCCAAGTCCATACACCCCACAGGGTTTGCTTTGCCTTTCCCTGTCCTCTTGTAACAAAGGATGGGCTGGTAGTTGTGGGTGGCCATTAATGGTAGAGCCAGGTCTGTCCTAGGGCCTCACAGAATGCTGTGGAGGGATAGTTGGTTGTAAGAGCTGAACATTTTTTTAGCACCTGAGATGCTTGTTGATTTTAGTATTCAGCTTTGTGCCTTATTTACACTATAAGGACAACAGAAAGCAAATCCCCTTTTGACATCCTGGTGCAGAATTTGTCTCAGCTGTTTCTGTTTTTTCCCCTTTGTCTTTTTAACTAGAAAGGCTATTTTCTTAAAGATGTATGGCAAAATGGGAGCAGATCCAGGGCCAGAACCTAGGTATTGAGTTTATTCCAGGATTTTACTTATCAGTGTTATTATGTTACTCACTTTTTTCCCCCATAAAATAGGAAAACTTCCTTTGTTGATCTCTGCTATATAGGAGATGAATTATGGAATGTGTGATAACAAATGTAGTCATAGACTATCCTGGGCAGCAAACCACCACGGCACATATTTACCTATGTAACAAACTTGCACATCCTGCACATGTGCCCCTGAACTTACAATAAAAGTTGCAAATTAGAGAAAAAAATACTATCGCTTTCCTTTGGCTTATACCCTGTGCCAAGAGCTCCAAGAGGTACCAGACATGACACTTCAGCTGATCTAGTCCCTGATTTTGCTCAAGATGCAGAATGTTTTAGGCAAAATCTTCTTAATTTATCTTTACTGTGCTGGTGCTCAGATAGGGTAATAGTGGGTCACCAAGAGTACCATTGTGACCTTGTATTGGCCTCACTGTCAAAAGCCAGACCTGGTCCCTGGGTGTAGAGATTGGGACCAATCATGAAGAAAAGGGAGATGATTATCTTACCCACAGACTGGTCCAAGAACACAGTAGAGAGTTTTCAGTTTCTTCTCTAAATTGTGGGCCAGCATCCCTTCCTTCCTGAACTGCGTCTCCTCCATCCTGTGTGGTTTCATTGTGACAATCTTTTGTGGTGCCAGGAGTTGATATGCAACACAAGTGGGGCTAATCACCACAGTTTTCCTTAAGTGATAACAAAAGACTATTTTATGCTTTTTTGAATTCAAAGTGCTGGGGTGGAGATGTGAATACTCCACTGCTGATTGTCCTTACCCTTACCATATGGAGAGATCCTTCTGCAAAAATAAAGCCACATATGAAAGGAAATAAAGCTACGTGACAGAGGGAAAGTCAGATAGCCAGTGGCATTGTTTAAGACCCTGGATCCAGTGGTGCCTGAAGCCTACATAGAATTCAAGTTATTTGAGTCAATCTACTTCCTTTTCTTTTTTACTCCTATTCTCAGGGCATTTGAGTTGTATTTCTGTCATTTGTAACCCAAAGTCTTACAGGGGTGCTCTGTCAATAGCCTTAAATTATGACCAAAATTTTAGCAAAATTAGAAATCCAGGAAAAGGTAAATGAATCTTCCATTCAAACCAAAAAAGGAATTGTCTCTCTTTATATTTTTGTCAATTCATTTCCATTAAATTCAGAAAGCAGAGATTGAGACAGATGTTCAATATGAGGATATGATGTTTGTAATATATTGAATTAGATCTCCAGAAATGGTTGGAAAAAAAGGCATTGAAAATGGAATTGCCATTCTTCTGTCTAGCCTGCTTTGTGTGGTACTGCTTGAAAACAAGTGACAAATGACTTCCTAAATTCCTCACAACCATCATTTCCTCAAAACAGCACTGTTTGTGGCAGCACTTGCCTTAAAAGCCCTCCCCACACACCATCTATTTGTTGCACACGGTGAAGCTAATCCTGGGCGGCCCCGGGCTGATTCCTGCTTCATCGGCTTTCTGCGACAGGTGAAAGATGGAGAAAACAGCTGGTGGAGGGGACAAAAGGGCTCTGCTCCACAGAGGGGCTCCCTCCAGCCATAAGCAGGTGGAATCTTTATGTCCCATGATTAAAGAGGCCGATGGAAAGCCCATCTCACCACATGCAGCTCTGCTGGGAAGGAAAATAGGGCAGGCAGGGGTGTTTTTCTTATTCTTGAGTCCTGTTTTTGAAAGAAGGAGTGTTGGAGTTCCCGGAAACACTCAGAGGGCCTGAGGTGGGGAGAGGCTTGCTTTTCGGGATTGGGTGGAGGAAGGCACAGTTGGACCTGGTGTTGGGTGATCTCGCCACAAGATGGCAGCCCTACTTTTCAATCTTTGTTTCTAGCTTCAGTCGTGAGGAAAAAACTTGTTCCAATCATTGCAGAACAAATGCAATCTTGACTTAGGTTTCATAATTCATGAAGCTGACTTCATATCCTACCTGGAATCGTGTGTTACCATGTTTCAGACAGAGTTAGTAGTATTATGGTATCATTATTATTAATGTGGGCTCTCCTCTTCCTGTTTCCTGCCGGCCTTGCTTCTGCTCCGAGGCTGAATTCGCACCCCGGGCATCTGGGAAGCAGCCTAGGGTAAAAGCAGTGCTCCTCAAACTAGCTGTGGTGCTAGACCAAGTATGTTAAAATTTCCAGTCTGTCTTGGGCTGACGATATTATCAAACAAAATACAAATGAATAACAAACAAAAGAAATGAAAAGACATGCCAAGTATAAGCCCGATTCATTACTTTTGGTTTCAACAGGAGTAAGTTTACATTTTAATAAAGAGTCAAAACAAAATAACATTGGAAAAAATATTTACAAAACCGGTATAGTTGCTTATTAAAAGTGTGAAGTTATGCGATTAATATAAAGAACCACTATCACTCTTGCACGTTTTTTGTCTCATAATCATAATGAAATAGTAACAGTTTCCCCTTTTAAGTTGCCTATATGCACACTTTGAATTAACTGTGAGTATAAAAAGTTTTTAGTGTGAACACACTAGCTTGCTTATTTTTTCATTCGTCTTAATCTAAGTTGGATCGATGGCAACACTACTTATAAGGGCTAATGTATATGTCAACTATTTCTAGGTTGAACATAGGTTTTGTGTTCATAACAGAAAAATGGGGGTATAATGAAAGAAACAAATTAATTTGGAGTAGCTGAAAGGAAAGCTAAGCAAGAAAAGGTAATTTTTTCTCTCTTCCTCTCTCTGCTCCATGAACCCTTGCTTTTTCCCGTTACCATGGGCTTTTCCTCCAGTACACGTGTTTTTACTTCTGAGGGCCACCACAGAGCACATGTGACTCTTTGTGGGTGGATTGCTCTAGAGAGCAGGAGTGCCTGGGATGTTATGTCTCATCTTCTGGAAGGGCCCCAGCCCATGACTGACAGGTAGAGCTGTAGGAATGCTCCGGGGGGCTGTACTTCACATCGGAAACATTAACCCTACCCAGTTCTGTTGAAGGGCCAGGCCAAAGCTGCCTTCCACAGGACAAACCTTACTTGTCCTCTTTGCCTTCTCTGGCCAGCTCTTCTTCTCTTCCTTTCCAGTTCTTCCCCCTGCTGCCCACCCACGGCACTTTCTTAATAAGCCACTTGCACATGAATCTTTGTCTCAGTATCTGCTTCCAGGGAACTCAGTCTAAGGTACTTTCTGACTTAGAGTATCTCAGAAATAGGCATGGCCAACCATGAAACTGTCTTTTTGTATTTTGAGTCTTTTGCTTTCAGAGACGCTGACATCCCATTTTTGATAACATAATCCAAATGACCACTTCGGAAATAAATAAACCTAATTTAACTTCCTTGGCTTTTTAGAAACCAAACAAACCAGAGGTATTTAATGTACCAACTTTCTTACCACGTATTTGGAAACACTTGTCACATATACTCTGCTTTACATAGATCTGTGTTCTTTTTTTTTTCCTCCATGATTTCAATTAATCTAAACCCAATTGTTTATCCTTGAAGAAGATAAATGTAAAAGTTTCTTCCCTCTGAGGGTTTGAGGTGTGACTAAAAGAGGTTTTAAATTTTGTTCCTCTGGATATTTTTAAAACAGTTGCATCTACATTAATCTGTTTTAGATGATACTCTCTTAAAAAGCCATTCTGAGATGGTTGCTTTTCATAGAGCTTTACTTGGAATTAAACGATATGACAAAACATAACAAATTCCAACTAATTTGGAGAGATGCTGTGGTGAATTAGTGAAAACAATTAGAGAACATTAAAAATCAAGATCAGTTTTATTACTTTAGAGTATATATGTGCTATAATGTCAATTATCCTTTATTATAGACACCTATTATACACGAGGCATTGCATTATGTCATTTAATTATCACAACCACCGTGAAAATGAGGTATTTTTTCCCACTTTTAAAAAATAGATGAGGCATAGAGAGAGTAAATAACTTTTGCAAGGCTTGCAGTTAGTAAACAAGAGAGCTGGTATTTGAATCTAGGTCTTTCTAGTGGCCATGCTGCTTCTACAATGCAACAAAATTAGCTAACTAAATATTAGTGTACCTCTTCAGCCTTAAGGAAGGGTCAACACCTGTGTGTAATTGACATCGTCTTTTGTCTATAAAGAGTATTGTTAAAGTGCTTGTAATATTTTAAAGAATAATAATAGAAATCTCCTCTGCCATCCTGTTTAACAGCAATAGCTATCATCTGATTATTTCACATACCTTATATCCCTGTCTCATTTAGTTTTCACAACAATTGAGGTAGGTATTATTAGCCTTATTGTATCAGTTGGGTAAATGGAGAAGCATAAAAACTTTAGATAATTTGTCCAATGTTACATAGATAGTAAGTGGAAAAATGGGATTTGGGTCCAGGAAACCATGAGCTTAACTGCTGTGCTATTCACTACTAATGCTTAGCTGAAACTTCCATATGGGGAACGCTAGGTCAGCTGAATCAGTGAGTGGAAATACAAAAGATTGAAATTATGATTTCCTGAAAGTATTTTGTTCCTCACTAATGCCAAGTATGTCTAGAAGAAGAGGAAGCAAAACCAGAGGCATGGCAGCAGCTTGGTTTCATGTTAACAGGATGCTTTTGTTCCTATTCCACCATATCCATTTCTTCATCAACTTTGATTCCCTTCCTATAGCTCACTTGTAAACAAAACCACTGTTCACCATTTTTTGGACTGGGCTACTATGAAATTCAGAGAGTTCATCATAGCCAGGTGTTTCTCTGCACCTGGTGTGTCTGATCTGCAGAGCAAAGGGATTCATAGACAAAAAACAGGACTCATTGTGGACCACACAATTAATCATTCTAGATTTCTGATTTGTTTCTTGAAACTTGCTATGTTCCTGTAATGGGAAAAAGACAGCTTCATTTATCACGCCGTCCTTCATGCTGCTCCTCAGTACCCTCCCCCAGGGTCCTTCACCATCCTGAAACTTCTGAAACATCTGCTGTAGATACCATGGCAGGAGTTTCTTCATGTTCCTTATTACTCTTGCCTTCTCAGCATCCTGGTTTTAACCTCTCCTATTGTGACTGAAGACTAACAGGCCAATATCCTCAGTGGAAATGAACAATTAGTGAGTTTATTATTTACGGTGCCATTCACAGTTCTTTGCCAATGATTACATTTGTGTGTGTGTGTATATGACATATTGCCTGATGTTGTCAAAAGAGCATGGGACTAGGAATCAGTTGTGCTGGATTTTTGTCTTGGCTCTGCTATTAAAATTTGTCTGGGCTTGGGTGAGTTGCTTCACCTTTCTGGACTTTCATTACTTAATGTAACAAAAAAATCTAGCCTAGGTTAGTGTTTCTCAACTTTGGGTGCACACTGGAATCACATGACATGCAGAAAATACTGATGTCCAGGTCATACCCTAGATCAACTACATCAGAATCTCTGAAAGAAAGAATCCTGACATTGGTATTCTTGTTAAAATTCCCCATGAAATTCTAGTGTTCCCTCAGGTTTGAGAACCACTAGCTTAGATGATCTGTAAGGATCCTCTAGTCTCTAAAAGGTAAGCACATGCACACACACACACACACACACACACACACACACGCACACACAGAGAGATAATGTGTATATATGCATATATTTGTATATACATACATTTATAGTTTTAAGATGGAAAAATTTAAATCACATTTGTACGAAAAGGGAAAAAGGTCAGTGGAAAAAGAAGTTTGTTGAGGATAGGTGAACTGATGGATACATATCCTTGTGTTTTAGTCAGTTCAGGCTGACATAACACAGTACCATAGACTGGGGGGTTTAAAAACAACAGCAACATATTCCTCTCAGTTCTTAAGGCCAGAAGTCAGAGATTAGGGTGCCAGCATAAATGGGTTCTGGCAAAGGCCCTCTCCTGAGCTCTGGGTGTCTGTCTGCTCATTGTATCTGCACGTGGCAGAAAAGGTATGAGAAAGCTCTCTGGGGTTTCTTTTAAAGGGCACTAATCCATTCATGAAGCCTTCTCTTTATGACCTAACTACTTCCCAAAGGCCCTATATCATTGATAACTCCTGATATCATTATATTAGGAGTTAAGATTTTAACATATGAATTTTGAGTGGGCACAGACATTCAGTCCATTTCACTTCAAAAAGGCAAAAGACCTAAAAAGTGCTCAGGTGGAAGGACTAACTTTAGACGGATGTATGGAGAATATGCTCATAGGTGGGAAACCAGACTATATGAGTACAGATGTTGGTAGGTAAGTAGGTAGAGACAGAGGTAGAAGTCCATGGAGATTCTCTTCTGGTTGCTTCAATTTTTTGAAGTAAAAGTCATCAGAATATATAGGGAAAGACGGTGCTGGAGAGGTCTGAGAAAAGGGAGTTGTGAAAAACCACTCTGGGAATGGGAGAGTAAATGTGCTTTGGAAATGTGGTATGATTGCCAGGAACATTAAGAGCCTGATATGGTTTGGCTTTGCGTCTCCACCCAAATCTCACCTTGAACTGTAATCCCCATAATTCCCATGATTCAAGGGCAGGAGCAGGTGGAGGTAATTGAATCATGGGGGTGGTTTCCCCCATGCTGTTCTCATGATAATGAGTGAGTCTCACAATATCTGAATGTTTATATAAGCATCTGGCATTTCCCCTGCTGGCCCTCATTCTCTCTCCTGCCGCCCTGTGAAGACGTGCCTTCGGCCATGATTGTAAGTTTCCTGAGGCCTCCCCAGCCATGTGGAACTATGAGTCAATTAAATCTCTTTTCTTTATAAATTACCCAGTCTCGGTATTTGTTCATAGCAGCTTCAGAATGGACTAATACAGAGCCCATTTGAGGTTGGTGGTCATACATTTAAAGTAGAACCAATTGGTGGTGGTGTTTGCTTTTTGCTGGCTGGGGTCCTGCCAAGATTGGATGGGCTTTCTGATGACTTCCACAGTGCCAGATATTGGTTTCTTCCTGCATACCAGCTGCTATGTTCTTCTGTCCAATCCTGGGTCAGCTGTTGCCTTTGTACATCTGGAATGGTCACCTTTTATTTGCCTGAAGCTGGCTGTTGCAGCTGGTTGGAATCCCTGAACTCCTTTCTTACCTTGGAGAGTGGGCCGTGGCCTTGTTCCTGGCTTACCTGGGTTCCTGAGGTCTTACTGTTCTTTCCTCCAGAGTCAGTCAGAGATGAGTTCTAGAAGGTAGTGAGCTATGTACCATGAAAATAAAAGTGACAAAACAATTGGTAGTGATTTGGAAGCTAGTGCTGGAGAAGCTGCCTAGGAATCCTTTTCCCTGATTAGAACAAGACCATCATGGGGGGGTTTTGTCCCCCCTCCTCCTTAGACATGCAAATGACATGCTGCACATGAATAGTGAAGTCATATGTCCAAGATAATGTTTTAGTTACATTAGGGCAAGTGGCTTTTGATTATCTAAAAGTCATCTAAAGTGGTAAGTGGTAAACTGGGTCATCTAAAGTAGAAACTTTCAGGCCAAGCTGAAGCAAATGGCAGACTTCAGAAAAATTCAGGCTCCATGATGACCTTTATGTGAGATAGTGGAGATTGAATAAATGAAATTTTTACCTTGTTCATTTTAGCTTCAATTCAAAGAGATTGGGAAACTAAGAGCCAGCAGGTGATCAAGTGGGACTATTCAGATAGAACAAAATGGACTTTGTCCTCTTCTTGTTGAATAGGTTCTGCATAATATCTTTGGATTTTGGCATTGAAAAGTAGAAGGAAAGAGTCCTCACCATTAGTTTGGCAGATTTATCAAGCTGAGCTATGTCAATTGTATTATGCTATTTCCAAGAAGACAGTAGAGTTTGTGAAATTTAACAGTGTCTGTCACCACTTGACATCTTGGCTAAAACAAAAGCAGATTGAGGAAATGACTCACAATAGTTAATTATTTCAATAGTCAGTCTTTTCCCATCTGCACAGTGTGTTGAATTTGATGACATCTGATGGGAACGTTGTGGAAAATTAATGCATCAAATTGTTTTCAAGAAGCAAACCCCCCTTTGCTTTTTTAGTATTAAATTGGTGCAAAAGTAACTGTGGTAAGTAATTGCAGTTTTTGCCATTAAAATAGTTATTTTTAATGGCAAAAACAGCAGTTACCCTTGTGCCAATCTCATAGCTATACGTCAGTATCTAAAAATTTCCATTTTATCTCCTTTACAGTTTAGGTCAGACTACAAAGTGTCTTGACTTAGGGAATAGAGAAAGCCTGGACATTTGTAATAAAGAAAACAATATTCAGTGAAAATAACTCAAAATCAGCTTCTTCACCTAAAGAATGGTTTTTATGTTGTGGCTTTGATAAACTCAAAAGCAAAGGGAAAAATTGTTCAGCATTTCATAAAGAACCAAATTCAAGAGGATCTATGCAGAAAACATTCATCTTCTGTTATCACATGAATATAAACAGCACATCTGGCTTTGAAATGCATGATACCACTTAATAAAATACATCATTTTTGATGGGAAACATTAATTTACAACAGTTGCATTGAATGTATAGGTTGGTGCTTTAAGTCTACCTTTGATAGATCTAGGGCTTCTCACCACTCTGAATTCCTTTATAGACCCCACTTAGAAATGCAACTCATTATTACTAACCTACTGACTTATCTGACCTAAAGAACAGCTTTATATACTAGAGGTGTGGATGTCACGTTTGGACAGAAAATTTCCTTTATGGAAATCTGCCAATAGGGATAAAGCTTAACTCTATGAAAATTAATTCTTTTGGAAAATGTTTCTAGCATTTGTTTTTTTGTTGGACATCTACAAGCAAGTCTGCATTTCAGCCGTGTTAGAAAGAAATACTTATGGGGAGAAAGGATTAGAGTTGTCTATTCCCTACAGATACATTTTTTTGGTGTTCCTTAAGATATCAATGCCATATTTTTGTAGTTATGCAGAAGTGTGATGCTTTCTGAGTGGATTGGTTATAAGGAATAATGTCCTGTGTAACCAAGAGGGAACGTCAAGACTTTGAAGAGCTGTGACGGAGAAGAAACACACTTATTTTATACAACTCAGTAGGGCAGAACCCAAGCTGGTAGCCAAATTGTAAGCAGGCTATGGCTTATACTAGCAAAAGGATGTTTCAATTGAACATTCTAAGGAAATAGCTGCTCCAGAAGGAGATAGCTCCTCATCCCTTCCTTTGAGAATTCTGCTGGGCATTGGCAGTTGAGAAAACTTGTCCGCAGTCTGAGGCAACCTGTCTACCATCTAGGAATATGTATTCCCAGCTCAGGAACAACTGCCACATAATTAGAAGTGTATACAATTTCTTTTTTTCCTTTTTTTATAGTTAGAATTTAAAAAGAAGGTAGGTGGGGGAGTGGAGGGAAGGGTGTGGTAAGGATAATGTTGAGCATCTTTTTTATATGACTTGTCTCACTGAGTTTTGTTTGTATTCTCTAAACTGAGAAGAATGCAAAGATCTAAAATAAAGTGATACATAGCACTTATCAGACAGAAACTGTACACTGTCTGCTATCTTTGGATAGGCCCCTGAATATATTTGTTTCACCTCAACCTAAGAAGGCTAGTTTACAGGTGGCAAATTTGCGAACCCAGCATTCTTCTGTCTTTGGAGATGCCAGTAACTCAGTTGCCATCCCTCACCTAATAGGAAGAGCAAACTATTCATACTCTTCTGCTGCAACAGAGACCTTGCAGTTTCTGCGGACTCCATCTAAAGTGATCACAAAGTAGAAACCATGAATCAGAAAGAACATTAGTGAAATAATTTTGCTCACGTAGACAGATGAGAGCTGAATTTTTTTTTTCTTTGCTGTATTCTGAATTCCAGTTCATATTTCTTCATGTGAAAGTGGCTTTTTTTCCTGGATTTATATGAAGCTGAGTAAGCAGTTCTGGTAAAATTAAACCCACGTATAAACAATAGATTTGGACAGCTCAATTTTGATTCTGAATTCCATTAGAATTTTTCCCCTCCTCTACTTTATTACAATTTCTGATTCTTTGCTTCTTGCAACCCACTTTTATATTGAACATCACATTTGTGCAAGGGCATGCCAAATTGGTATTGGTATAGACTGATTGCCTTGGCTTAGAAAAAGTGCTAAATTCAAGTTTGAAATGTTTGCACTTGACCATATTTTGGAAAAGAAGATAATTGTGATGTTCAATTAAAATTTAATGAGGGCAAAAAGAGGGTTAAGAAGGGATAAAAAAGAGCACTTTGGGATGCCAGGAAGTGTAATGACCTCTTAACAAGGGTAATCTCATTGAATCCTGGCAGCGGCAACACTGTGAAGTACTTATTGGGACCCCCTTTTACAGATGAGGACATTGAGTTTCAGAAAGACTATTTGGTTTGCTCACACTGTAAAGATGTAATGTGAATCCAGATCTTTAAGATTCTCAAACTCTTTGTACTACTTCATGATTTGTGAAGAAAGAAGCTTGTCTGGATTTTGTGTGTATTCTCTTCACAAGGTGCCTTCAAGGAAGACTTAGTGAAGGACAATAATACCAACAAATGAAAACACAAATGGGCAAGTGCCTTCCCAGGAAGGAAGCAGCTTCCTCTACAGAGCTGGGAAAGATCTTGAAACTAGAGGGAAGTTGAAATTGGACAAAAAATAGAGTTGGAGGTCCTGATAAAAAAATCAGAGCACAAATGTGGTGTAAAGTTTGGAGCAATATATAATATGGTTATTTTCTTCAGGGAGAAAAAAATACAACATCAGTCATGGGACTTTAAGTCATCTAGCTAGGAGAAAATTAGGCAGAGATGCTTAGAACAGGCGAGCTGCAACGGTGAAGATGCAAATGTGAAATGGTCACAGAAGGGCATGGTAACAGGGATTTGGGGGAAGACATGAGTAGTTTTTGAAAGAGTTAGGATATATTTGTAATTTCTCAAGTACTGTTAATTATGTAATGCCTTTACTTCATATAACTCAGATTTATTCCATCCATGCAATACTTCTGTTTTATTTAGAGTGCAGGAGAAACGCAGGGGAAAAGATGGATTATCCTAGGTGGAAATCAGTTATAATCAGAGTTTATAGCTTTCAGACGAGAACCTTTGAAAACTCATACTCCAAATAACCCTTCTTCAATTGCCAACACATTTATTCTTACTTCATTTTATATTTAGAAATCCAAAACTTAATTGTCTCAATATGACATGATTTCTTCCTGAAATCTCTAATGAATTTAGCTACTTAAAAGAGAAAGGCTGTGGAAAAGCAGGCCTAGATACACAGAGGATGGTTGGTGAAAGCTGGAGAACATTTACAGGTGTGTAGGCTGTGCTTATTCTGTGTTCAGGGAAAGGGCTGCCCCACAAGGAACAAAGAAACACATTTAAAATAATGCCTTTAATATATTATAAACTGGAGGCTTTTCCTTAGTGTATACTGTATTATTCCATTTCTTTTTCTTGCTGAATATATACAAGGCACAAAAAAAGCATTGCTTTTATGTTTTAATTTCCCAGCAGCTCTTTGTATTGGAGACAGTAATTAATGAAAATTGTAGGCTAAACATTTTCAAGTTTGCATTAGGTGCCTTAATCCTTATTTTAGAAAAGATTTCTACTCTACCTAAAAGAGTATGTGAGTATGTGAGTGTGTGAGTTGTGTGTATATTGGGGGAGGGCACACGTGTAAGCTATCTCTCTTGAAGTTCTCAACCAACTATATACATACGGTGATGTCTAAAATATGAGGCCCCATATAAAAGAGATTATGTTTCCCTACACCTGCAGTGTGACTTTAAATGTAATATTCACCTCTTAAGAAACCCTTATCTACTAGGTCCATTTACATTTCAAGAATGAAATAATCCAGACAATATGTACTACTAACAAAATGAAGTATTGAGCTATTTTTTAAAAAGCTTAAAAACATGATTAGGGCATGGTGAATAATATTTTATAACCCGGCTCATGTGACCATATTATATAACAAAATTGGGTTTTCTTTCCATTTTTCATTTTATAATTGAGCATAGCAATGAAGAATATTGAACTGGGCTAGGTGACCTAAGAAAATGAAATTCTTGCCCTCTTTTAGAAGTGAATACATTTTTTCAACAGCAGAGAATATTCTGCTTAGAAAAGTTAAATGAGAACCATAGGATAAACAAACAGTGATTTTCCAAACTTTTCCCAGATTAATTCAAATCTTGCAGTCTTAGGTTGAAAGAACTTAGACACCTCATCATGACTGTCCCATAAGATACAATACTATCTCCTGAAAACTATGAAAATGGGTGAAAGGATTTGTGGTGTAAGAAAAATGAAGGGGGAGGCAGGTAGGGAAAGAGTGGGTCATAAAATATACAGTTACAATTACGCAGCCGTACTTCCTAGTAGACATTCAAAGAATGAATTTTTAAATGTACTGATCAAATTGAATGCAGCAAAAATTGTAGGCACCTGCTGGCAATGGAGGTGAGTAAGCAAGATAAATAAGACATAGTATTTCCCCCAAGGCATTTGTATCCTAGGGTACATGTTTAGGTGTATGTATGGATAAAGTGAGGTGTGGGCAGAGGACAGGATGAGTGAGTTCTTAGCACCTTGTCATAAGAGATGGAAAGACTGAACACTTCAGCGTTCAAACAAACGAGTAAAATCCCCTTGAGTAATAAATGTTCCATGGAATACCTGCCATCCTCAGAGGTTTCTTCTCCTCAAGTCATGGCCAATTTCATGGCCAATTTCCCTTTATTTTAGTTTTTTTTTTTTTCCTGATTACAAAACATTTCAATAGGTACTTGGAAAATTCAGAAAGAAGAAAATAAAAATCATCTTTAATCCCTTCACCTAGAGATAACAGTAGTTATATCTTCCCAGGTTATTTTTCTCTGAGTATACATGCATATGAGTATATATATACATATATATGTAATGTATCTGTGTATACATGTATATATATGGACGACACAAAATTGAGAACAAAATTACATGTGGTTCTGTTACTTTTTTAACTTATTAAAATCTATTTCAAATATTTCTGTATGCCATTAAAATGCCTGTACAACTTTTTAAATGTTTGCATAACATTCCATTATGTGGCTATATGGCAATTTATTTAAATATTCCCTTATTGTTTTGCATTCAGAATGTCCCTGAAAAATTTTTTTTTTTGCAATCTAAGGGGATGCCTCAATAGATATGTTTGCAGCCAAATCATTATGTGTACTTCTGATTATTTCCTTAGTATGAATTTCTAGAATTGTTGGATCAAAGGAAATGCATACATTGAATTTTTTGATCTCTATTAATTAGGGGCTATTTAAAGAATCACCTTCTTGACCTGCAGTGAGCATGCTCAGTGACTAGCAGGAGCTGGGGGGTCCAGAGAAGGCAGACTCTGGCTGGACCTGGGTGGCAGTTACTGGCTCAGAATGTGGAAGCACCGCTCCCCAACTGAAACAGACCAAGCTGCCTAGCTTTGCCCAGGCAGCTTCAGAGGACAGTTTGGTATTTGTAATATCGGAGGCATGTTCAAGAGGAACATGGGCTATTTTAGGCTAAAGTCATTTTACCTTTAAAATTCAAGTAGAGGCAATAAATAAGATTTGTGTGGCAGGGAGAGGAGTGTATTTCTTATTGGTGGTACACCCTGTTTGCTTAAGTCTAGCAAAACTAGTTGATTATTCAACTCATCACTGAACTTTCTATAGATAAAATCAAGATGGACAAGATTAAAGAGAGAAAAAGGACTCAATGGAGCTGTGAAGGAACAAGCTGTTGGACTTTGAGATGGGCATTTGTTGTCTGTGATATACACACCTGCAGAGTCTGTAGAGGCTGATCATCTCTCCTATCACCTAAACCAGCTCTTTTTCCCAGTTACTCCATATCTGTCAGTGCTTGCACCTGTCCCCTAGGTGAGAAATTTGAGATGATTCTTTATCAATCTCCTCTATCATCCTAAATATGAAATAAATCAAGGCCTATAATTCTGTTCCGTTTGTGATGTCTCTCAAATTTTCCTTCGTCTCCACTTCTACTGCTGTCATCGTTTCCCAGTCTTCAGCATATGTCAGCAATTCTGGAGTACCTTCAGACTCCAGGTTCTCCTTCTCCAATTTCTCCCCTACTGTTTACAGCTTACTGTTTCCCAAATGCCACTTAACTGTTTCTCTCAGAGAACCTGAAGCTACTGCAAATAACCACAGACTATGAGCCTTTTCAAAACTGGGGCTTTATCATACTCACTTTTGTAGCTCCAGTGTTTAGGAAAGTGGCTGACACCTAACCCAATTTTAGCCTTGCAACAACTCCATGAAGTTTTTGAATGGGAAATTGAGGCTCAGGGAGGGAAAGTGACTGCCAAAAGCTGCATAGCTAGTAAGCGTTAGAGCAAGACTCTGTCATAGGCAGGTCTTTTTTTTTCTAAACCACATGAACTCAGCTGCACCTTGCTACCTCCACTGTCAGGAATTGGAGACTTTCTCAATCAAATTCACTTATTGTACCTCTAGCACTTTTCTGCAATTAGTGCTATGTCAAGTGGTATATCACCTGCTGCAAGAAATATATTCGAAAATTTGCCAGTTGAATGTCAGAGAAGAGCTGATAAAGACCAAAGGAATTGAAGGTGGACCTTAAGCAGGGCTTGCAGGTTGAAATAGGATTTGGTCAGCAGGATACCAGGGTGGAGGGTGTTCCATATCATGGAGGCAGACAGCAAAAGCATTGCAACAGAAATGAACCAATTTTTGCCTCAATGATAAAGAAATTAACTTATCTGTGGAAATATTTCATGTAGTCTTTCTGGAAATAATCTTCCTTTAAAGTAACGGTTTCACTAGTGCCCTGGAAATAAACCCCGTAATTTCATGGATTTAGGTGCTAAGGACTGGAGAGTAACAGTCTTCTTTCTGTATGGCAAGAGCAGAGAGAAGAAAGCTCACTTGACCGTGGCATTCCCACACTCAGGATTTTGAAATGAGCCTGGATTTTGTGAGGATTCCCATGGCAAATCCTAGAGTACAGGAACCAGATTTGTATCTGAACATGGCTTCAGTTTTCGTGATAACTTTAACCTTCAGAAACATTTTCACCCCAACTTTAGAAAAGAAGCATAAGATGAATTGGGAAGGGTTTGAACATATTACTGCAAAGAGAATATTTTTTACTGGCCAATAAACTTCGTAGCCAAAAACATGTTGTTGAAAGGGGCCTGGCTGATGGCAAACAGTAAAATGAGACATTTGGAATCATAAACCCCCAAATAATTATCACCTGTAAATCAATGTCATAAAATTAAATAGAGGCATTTAAAAAGTATTAGGCAAGTTAAAAAATGGCAAAGAACAGAAAATTGCATTTCAGTAAATAAAGTAAATTTATTAAAAATCTTGTTTTGCTTTGAAATTTGTCTTTTTAAACTTACGGATGAAGAACCAAGAAAGATTAGTGCGCATATTAGCTTGTAAGTTATGCTACAGATACGTGTGCACATTGAGAAGACAAGTAGTTTTAGTAGATTGCGACAGTATTTTGTATTTCTGCTTATTTGAACATCTGTGGGGGTCAGGGAGAATGTCACATGCATCAGGCCCTATCTCTTCCATTTTGCAGCATCACTGCTCTGGGATTCCAGTGAGTAACTATACAGTTTAGGTGTTTAGCACTGTCTTTCTCTGAAATTTCAACAGCCAAATTGGGAGCAGAATGTATGCGAAGCGTATTTTTCAGCCCTAAACCTCAGTCTTCTTCCTAGAGAGTACTGGCTTATAAGCTGCTAAAACACCCAGGTAACTGATATGCCTAGAGATCGTGGTTTACCAACTTAGATATTGACAGTGGAGGTGAGTCTTTGCTGAGAAGGGCTCTTTCTCTAAGGGATTTTACTGCAGTTGGTTTAGAATTTCTAGGGGTAGGAGGTTTCACCTGGAGAGAGAAGCCATCTTGGCTAAACGCTCCACATGGCTTTGTCTTTTTAAAGAAGCTGATCCTTTTGAACTCTTGCCTCTCGGCTACTCTCTGTGAAGTTCTCTCCATATGATGATCACATGCCTTAGTCTACATTTTTGACCCAGTCCTGGTCTGTTTTGGGTTTACTGTGTTCTGGAGTGAAAACCACTTTGTGCATAAGTGATACTTGACAGCCTGGGCCCAGCTTCTACCCAGACCAGTTAGGACATACTTTTTCCTGACACAGTATGGACAGGTCCCAAACAGTGGTGGCTGTGACCAGGTGATGGCAGCCTTAGCTTTGGGGTTAGCTGTCCCTCACTTAGCCTCTAAAAGGTAATATTCAAGGGAAGGAGCTGAGGTTAGGGTCTGACATAAGAGATTCCTTTCCTCCTTCCTAAAGTACCAACAGGTCTAAACATTCTCATCTCCGAAGCAGTGGGGGCAGTTATGGGGCTGGAGTTATAAAGGCAACATCAGAGACACAACAAAAACAGGAATGCCCCTCCTCCCCACATCAGGCCGTCCACATCTTCAGAATAGGATTTGTGTCTTGGTCAGGGTTGAATATCCAGCACAGTATCAGTAATATTTGTTTCATATAAAGATTAGAAAGGTGGATAAGGATGAATGGGAGGGATTATTCTAGCAGTTATTATGTTCTAGGCATTTTTTTTTAGTGGACAGTGCTATTATGCAGTTATTATTTAAGTAACCCCTTCATTGTCCTTCTGCCTTGAGAACTGAGCCTAGGACTACTGAGTTTTTGGGGGAGTTTGGGGGTTAGTAGTTCAGCCTCAAGTCAGCTGCTGCTAAAATCAAGTGGCCGTCGTGTTCTTCCCATTACCCATGCCTTGTATCTGTGGCCTCCTAACAGGTCACTGTCTTGTTCTGCTGTCTTTGTATATCCTTCATGTTTCCTGTTAGCACAAGATCTGCCAGGATCTTCTCACACTCCTGGGATATGGGGACCCTGACCCTAAGCTTCAGTCTACCCCTTGCTGCTTGGCCGCTCTGCTGCCAGATGCTTGGCCAGGCTGCCCATCTGCCATGATGCAGTCCTCTGCCCCTGTGCTGACTCCCTCACCTGCGGCTGACCACTGGGCCTCTCCTGTGTTCATTAACTTGGCTATGTTTCTGCCCATTGCCTACAGCTGGGGGACTTCTTGTATTGTGTTTTCCTCCTATGCCCAGTCTGGCCCCCCCACATCCTAGCCTTCCCTATCAGGCCCACCCTGTTGCAGATTGAGTCCTTTCGCTGAGTAACAGCATATTTGCTGTTCTTCTCTTCCCCCTCTCTAATGTCTCCACCATGTTCTGATTTGGAAGCCTCTTTGTACTGTTTTCAAGTTGATTTTATTCTCGGCTCTGGTTCATTAAGAAATAATGTTTTTTCATGGCCGGACGCGGTGGCTCACACCTGTAATCCCAGTACTTTGGGAGGCCGAGGCAGGTGGATCACGAGGTCAGGAGATGGAGACCATCCTGGCTAACACGTGAAACCCCATCTCTACTAAAAATATAAAAAATTAGCCGGGTGTGGTGGCGGGCGCCTGTAGTCCTAGCTACTCGGGAGGCTGAGGCAGGAGAATGGCGTGAACCTGGGAGGTGGAGCTTGCAGGGAGCCGAGATTGCGCCACTGCACTCCAGCCTGGGCGACAGAGCGAGATTCCGTCTCAAAAAAAAAAAAAAAAAAAAAAAAAAAAAAAATGCTTTTTCAGTCACTGATCTTAAGTTTGGGGGGGAATCTCAGTTTTTGGAGGCAGCATAAGGTTGTGTATGAAGCTGTGTGCCTCTTTGTGGAGGCTGCATATTCTGGGGCATGGTTCATATTTTGTGCACTTTGTGTGTGTATGTATGAGACAAAGGGAGGGAGAGAGAGAGGAGAGAGAGAGAAAGGCATCTCCCTTTTTAGTATTTTCTGAAAAGCATGTTAATAAATGGAGCAAGGAGAAAGAACAAGGGGAAAAGGAATAAGTTCAGCCCTTTTATTCTTCAGTGATTTGGAGAGAAACATATATCATGTTTCGCTAGGCTACCTTTCCCACGTCATAATTTTCTGGACTTCATTCTTGGTCTCCTAGTGAACTCAAGGCAGATATGCTGTTTTCATAAGAGGTGTCAGAATAAAAATGATGGCCATTATGACTGGATAAAACTTAGCAGTAGAAAAACAGGAATTTAAAAGGATAATACAGTATGGTGTCTGATGAAGAGACAAGCAGAGTGATCCCATTTGGTTATTATATGCTATGTGTCTACAAACATTTGGCACAGAGCAATTTAAACTTGGTATTCCATTTTAGGGAGAACATTTTTTCATATTTACTGTACTTCATTTATAGGTGGAAAGAAAAAGAGGAATTGATTTACTTTAATACAACATTTGGATACTCTCCCTAACCTTAAATTTTTGTTAAATAACAGCTATATGAATATTACCTTGCCCCTGACCTTTTGGGATTGCTTTTCCCTAGTGAACATTTTTTCTAATTTTCTTTATGTGCATTTTAAACAGAGTTGTGGTAGGGATGGAATTTAATTGCGCTATTTGTATTTTATTCACTCACTTTTATGTCTGGGGCAAAGAGGTGCATTTTGAATAAATCTAGGAGGTAATTTAAAACTACTGCTAATATTGACAAAATACATAGCTAGAGGATGTGCATTTTCGTGAATATGCCCACAGGAAGGATTAATGCGTCTATATGGGAGGATTGGTATGAATGTGTCTCTCCTCTTTAGCCTTTTTGCTAAATTCAAAATCTGGAATTGGGATTTTCTGCCCTTTACTGTATTGACAGAATAGCTGATTAGGGTGTCTGAAGCTACACATTTCCAGTATGTGCTTTATTTCCTGTCATTTACATCATGGTATAATTGCAAATGTGGCGTGCATTTTTCTTGGTTGATGGAAGAATTGCTTTTTAGGTCCTCTGGAAGTAGATCTTCTCCTTTATGCTTTCGGGGTGATCTCTAAGATGCAAAATCACTACTGCTATGTTGGCATTAATGGTGGCTACGCTGCAGAGGAAGGTTAATTGGTCCACTGTTGCTAACTTACCTACCAGTGGACCCATGCAGCTTTGCTGCTGTGCAGACTACTTCAGGCAGAAATCACCCTTTTAAAATGTAGATATGCATATGATCATTTTTCTGGTGCATAAGTTTGAGAGCATTTTAATAATTTATTTTAAAAAATTCAAAGCAAAACATTATTGAATTCAGGTCAGATGAAAAATGGCTACATCTGCCATTTAGAGGGGTAGTAAAATCACAGAGCTTAGAGCTCCCCAGTTGTGGGGTCCAAGACAGACTTTTGCCCACAGGCCAATTGGCAATATAGCAAAGGTAGCGTGTAGATCTGTTTTGGGACAGGCTTAAGGTTTGGATAGAGGCAGAGTGGCATCATTTTGGAGACACTTCACTGTTAAAAATAACCTCACAGAAGGCTGGACAGCAATGTCCTTTGGTTGACATTCTAGGTTAGAAATTTCAGCAGACTTTTCCCTATGAATGAGATTGGAGTGGTTATTTTTTGGTTGTTGGCAGGAGACCAACAATACAGTTAAATGTGGACTAACTTGATTCTAGGTCCTCCTAGCACAGTTTTGGAAACCCACGGTCTAAGAAATGGATGCTAGGTAATAAATTATGCTCCAAACCCTCCCTACCCCCAGTACCCTCTGAAAAGCTTATTAAATGAAACATTACAGGCACAAGTTTGTGTTAAGGAAGAATGGTTCCTAAGAATGTATGGGGCTAAAAGCCAACCTTTGTTTTGAGTATGTTTATCTCCATGACCAGATGGAATATATCCAGTGAGTTTATCACTTTGGTGACTTCACCATCTTGATTTTATTTGGTTTCACATGCCCATTTTTGGGGTGACATTATCCTAGGGGAGCCACTGTGATTTAGCCATGTTCAAAATGGAATCTGTATTGCAGATATTTGGCATCTCTGCTACCGAGGAGGGGCACCTGGGTATCAGCTGTCTCAATGCCTTCAAGGAAGGGTCATCTTTTCCATACTTCATAATAAAGTGGAACTGTGTGTTCATTTTCTGCCAGAGCATTTGAATAGATTCAGAGCACAACATAAGCAGGATGAGGAAAGGCTGAGCACATCCATTTTCATCCTAAACCAGCTCCTTGTCATGGGTGAGCTTCCTCTGAACTGAGGAGAGGATAGAAGCACTCAAAAATGAGTGCTGAATTTAGTGGTATCAATGAAGTATTTGGGGAAATCAGAGGAGGGATGATTGACCATTGACTTGGGATAGTTTGAGTTGGTCTGGGGAGAGGAAAAGGTCTCAGCTGGACTGGATGAAGTAAAGAGTTTGACTAGCAAGGAAAAGGAAAGGAGGACATTTATTCTGTTTCTGCAGCAAGATAAAAATATGCAGGTAAGGGGACAGGAGAGATCAACGACAGCAAGGGGAATGGAGAGGAAACAAAGTTAAAGAACTTTAGATCTGATGTATTGAGTGTTAGGACACCCTGTAGGTGTCTGAGTTGGGGCCCTAGTGTGTGAATAAACATTTTTAAAATGTAATACTAACATATTGCAAAAATAGTTTGATTAGATATATCTTTATTGGGATAATAATTATTTATGGTATTTGGTAATTTTGTGTCAATATATCAGTTAAAAATAGAAGAAAAAAACAAATTGTGTGACATTTTGATTCTTGTCTACATAAAATGGAGGAGAAATATGTCTTCTAAGCACCCAGACTTCCTTTTCTCTACTCTCTTCCTTTGTGGATGAGCCATGACCTCACTCCTCTCTTCCCCATCACAATGTGCGCTCCCTGGAAAGGGACTCATTTAAGCCATTCAAATGTTAATATGGTTAAGCCCAGGGCCCCTTGCTCTAGAAGCTTGATCTCTCATGAAGAACAGGCATTGTAATAGGTGGGGCAATGTCATTCATTGGGAATAGAGGGAAATAGGGATGTTGGTGGGTCAGAGCCCTTTTCCAGAGACTGTCACTCCATGCATAATAGGTCCCTCACCTCAACTCCCCACTCCCACTTTTTCCAAATGTCAGTTTGCTGTTATAATGGATTTGCCCTCCTTTTAAAACATCTATTATTATTTTTATTTATTATTGTTTCCTGGGAGCATAGATTTGAGTAGCCCTGAAAATACACTCCCTGCCCTCCTTTTTTTCCTGCAACGTGGAGCCTTTGGACTTGTGGGTGAAATCCCTTTAGAATCAGAAGCTTCCTGGCAGCTTTTTCACTGAAAACTGCTGCTGTCCACGGATGAGGCTTAGGCAAGAGATGGCTGGGCCCTTTCAAGTAAAGCATTCCTGTTTTGAGCAACTTCCAATGGTCTGCTCACTGGATGTGCAATCATAAACATTAATTAAAACTTTTTAGGAATTTCACTGGGAGCTGATGGATAAGACATAGTCCGTGCTCCATAGGGGCTTAGCAATTCAGATTTTGGAGATAGAAGCAAACCACCTAAGGCAAAAATCCCCTCTTGGTTTCCATGATGGTGGTTTACCATCTTGCTTGAGTCCTTTTCCATGACCCTCTTTCTGTGGCTCTTCAGTCTTTTGTTGAAGAGCTCCAGTCCTAACAAATTCCCTCCTCAAATATTGAACTAAAAGCTACTTCCTTGTAACTTCTTCCCATTGTCAAAACAAATCCTTTTTCATTATGAGAGCTTCTCAGGGCCAAAAGAATGTGGAAGGGGCCACATAACCAGACACCCAAGGGAGGCTGAATCATGAGCTTGACCGCTATAGAAGCTTGAATCTTGGGATAGGGCTGGACAGGGTTCCAGGACAGGTGCTACAGGGATTCTGTGTTAGCTGGTCACTGCACCTGTCCCAGTTGTGGTACTACCTAAGGTTCTTAGAGGAAGTAGATCATTTAATGACAGAGACAGAAGAGTAAAAGGGCTTGGCTATGGTTTTTCTTATCAAGTCTATGATTGTCACCTAGCCTGGGAGGAAAAATAATGCAGCAACCCCTCAGGGAGAAGACACTTTAGTAGTCGTGAAGGCCAAGAATGAAAAAGAAATGTCTAAAGTGGGTGAGGGCTCAGTTTTATAGGGCCAATTCTAGGCATATGTCAAGACTCTTAACTTGGACCTTGTATTCAATATGGAATCTCTGGACCTCCCTTGCTATCTTGGGAGCTTGTCATGTCAGCTTGTCATGTCCAGGGACCGGCTCCTAATTCTTCCCTCTTCAATTGTTTGTTAACAGGGAGCAAACTTTCCTGTGGGTCAAAGTTAGACATTTCTGTCCACTTTCTCTTCTTATAGGTGATGGCATTGGCACTCCTGGTTTAGATACCATAGGGGAAGAAGGTTGTGAGAAATTTGTGTATTTCCTAGACCAACCCTGCTGAGTGAAAGTCCCCACTGGTGCTTCATCTCAACCCTAACATTTCAGGCACACAACTAGTCTCTACAGTTGAATTCAAGTTTACATTTTGGCCCAGTATCCATAGAAATAATGATATCTGCTAAATATGTGGGTTTCTGGAGACCACACACTCAGGAGTATTCTCTAAAAAAGGGTGCAAGCATAATTCCCTTTTCCCCAAGGCTCCTTCTTGTCAGGAGGCCTTCATCTGCTCCAGTGCATGCCTTCTAGGTTAATGACCTCAGCCCTGACAGTCAGTTGAGAAGGGATCTTCCACAAGGGACTATATCTTCTCCAGGAATTGTGCCCTCTCTCCTCTGCTCTGCTCAACTTCTATGGAGCAGTTCACTTCTTTTCTTCAGCCATGCCAAGTCTTGAGTTTGGGAAGGAAGCATTATCATTCATCCATTCACTACCATTTAGTTTTCTATCATGGAAGAAATGTTTTATTATATAAACAGAAGCCTTGAATCTCACTTTCTTCATCCTGAAGAGGTCCTCAGATTCTTTTTTTCCTTTCCGGACTGGCAAGCATTGGCTAAATACTCTGTCATGCAACCCTGGAGAAGATAGGAGGCTCCAGTTGGATTTGAGCTGTACTGGCATGTCTTTCTCTTACAATGAGCCCATGCAACTGCTAGAGAATTGCATCTCTCTTCTGTTTGTTTTCCCCTTTCTTTTCTTTGCTTCTGTCCTCTCTCCCTCTAGAAAGGATCTTATAGTTTAGACAAATCTGGAGATTTCACATTTCAGCTTATTGTCTGCAATACATTTACCACAATTTGCACTTCAATAGAATATCTCCTGAGGCATGTTGAATACTTGGGGTTCTAGAAACCACTGCTAGATAGGTATTCCTTCAAGATCTCTGGGTCGAATCTAATTGGACAGGCCTTTACCCTGGTGGACTGCAGCCGCATCAGGGAGTGGGGGTTGGAGCTGAAGAAGATCACCTCTGGCACCTTCTTTCTGGAGACCACCTTTAACCAAGGTGATGAGCCACATGGTGTTGTATAAATGTTAATCTCCTGTTCTTCTCCTTGCAGCCCTGTGACCTTCAACATTTCCTCTTGGAGGCTGCTGTGGTCCAGCTTAGACTTCCCCCTAGAAATTCTGCATTGGCTTCTTGACTGCTCCTCTCCTGTTTTCTTCTTGATATGATCCTTGTCTTCTTCTTTGCTCCTCTTACCTCCTTTGCTTATTTTTTTCCCCCTCTTTCTGCTGCTTTTAATTCTCTAACATCCTCTTTTTTTCTTGTGGCTGGGGATATGTATTGATATGGTTTGGCTGTGTCCCCACCCAAATCTCACCTTGAATTGTAACTTCCATAATTCCCAAATGTTGTGGGAGGGACCCGGTGGGAGATAATTGAATCATGGGGGTGGTTTTCCCCATACTATTCTCATGGTAGTGAATAAGTCTCACGAGATCTGATGGTTTTATAAGGGGAAACCACTTTCACTTGGCTCTCATTCTTTCTTTACTTGCTGCCATGTAAGACATGGTTTTTTTTTTCCCTTGCCTTCTGCCATGATTGTGAGGCCTCCCCAGCCACGTGGAACTGTGAGTCCATTAAACCTTTTTTTCTTTATAAATTACCCAGTCTCGGGTATGTCTTTAACAGCAGCATGAAAATGGACTAATACATGTATCTTCTCATCAGTTTCCTGCTACTGCTAATAGACAGTACAAATCCCTCAGAATTGTGAGGGACACATCTCCACTGTGCCCAGTGACTCTGTCTGCAGTCACTGTCCCTAAGACAAACATCTCTTATTTCATTTTTGGTCTCTGTAAATTGGACCACTGTTGGAGGTCTATAGTCCCAGATTTTTTTTTTTTTTTTTGCTATTGAAAGATGCAGATCTCTAGGTGGAAGCTCAAGGAGGCAGCCAATTGGGAAGAAGGAGCCAGGTCCATTCAGCTGGTGTTAATAATGAAGCAGTGAACTTAAATAAATAAAGACAGCCTAAAATATTTAGTATCCTACAAGAAAAGTATACAGGGCAGTCACTCAGCAAGTCTCAGATCTTCTTGAGCTATTGTCTTAAAATTTCTTTTCCCTTTAAGGTTGACATTAATAAATATTACCAGCATGCTATTTTACCTTACATGTAAAATTTGGCATGTAGCCTATTAGGAGAGGAGCAAATAGATATGCTATTGTGAGTCCTGTTGACATTTTTGGTGTGGGATTCTTCCCTGATTCTGAATGCATAGGGACTTATTCTTGTCACCTGTTGGGATGCCCAGGTTTACTGTCTATTACTTCTTTATTACCTTGTGTGAGGTAATCCTGATCTCTTTATGTAAAATAGGAAGGTTATATCTCAGACTGACTTCCTAGAGTTGCTAGGCCTTATGTTTGAGACCAAAGGACATCACTCCAAATACCAAACTTCAGGGCCTCTTCTCATTTTCCCTTTTGCTGGTAAGAACATCCTATTTGCTCTCTTGATGGAGGCAAAAGGAGTGATATGGACCAATTTATGAAATGTTTTCACTTCAGGATAATGTGTATATCACACAAATCATGAAGGACAACCTGAATTTCATAGGATAAAAAAGATGAGGAAAGAATCCCTTGGAACCAGAACCAGAAAGAGGAGCCCTCACCAATGAGTGGATTCTTGGATACCAAGAACAAGGGTAGTCCTGATCCTATGACAGAGTCACCTCCAGCTTCTGAAATACACTAGAAGGCTCATACCAAGGCAAAAAACAAAACAAAACAAAAAACTCACAGTGGTCTCTCTATGGCAGTGACCACTGCCCTCCTGCTCATGTTTTGGTCTTGATCTTGAGTCATTCTTTCTGGTCCATCTGATCTGTGATTTGATGAAGTGGGTTACAGAGCAGGCAAAGCCCGCCTTGAGCAGGTACTGAAAGGGCGCTATAAGTGCCTTCAGCATGGAAGACCACTAGGGGCAACCAGGCAAGCAGTAGGAGGGGACTGTCCAAGGTGTTCCCCCAGTCAGGGGTCCTGGATTCTGTGGACAGCCAGGGCAGTGTTTTCACAGTGATGCTCTTACTTTGATATCTTCCTCTTCCTTGTGGGACTCACTGCTTTTAAAGAAGTTTGTGGTGGCACGTTCTTCTTTCCGGAAAGGAAAATCTATGGTAGTCTCCTCATAAAGGGACTCAATAAACTTTAGGCCATACTACCCATCATCACCTGAAATCAACTGACCTATGATGTATGATTATTATTTTTTTCTTCTTGGTATATAAGTAGAATGGCTTTGCAGAGGCTATAACTTGAGAGCAGTAACAGTTAGAAAAATGAATTTCCCTTCTCTTGTGGAATTGAATTCTGTGTATATTCTGACCTCCTAGAGTGTCTAACTATCCCCTTCTTCTCTCTACGTTTTTGAGGAAGGGAATAGGTTGTCTTTGTACTCTACAAAGTCTTCATATTTCTCAAGTGTCAATTATGTATTAGGTACTATGGAGGGCATTTCGCTTGTAGACTTTACTTCGGGTGATCCTCCTCATGACTTAGAATTCTAGAGATTGTTGGGCAGATGAACATTCTCCTCCATTCCCTGTCTCCAGCCTTCAATTGTGGGAGTCTCTGCCCCCAAATCCTGGAACACTTTCCTTGTCAAGCCTGGTATTACTATTGTCCCACTACCGCTAACGCCAAAGCAGGCTGCAACAATTATCTTTCAATTTGCATAATTCTGGCCTCAACTCCTCCTCCTCTTCCTCTCCCTTACTCTTCCCTTCCCCAAGGGAATTAACTGTAGACCACTTGTTTTATTTTAACTCAGACAATCTTCACTGCTTCTTGGGGATGCTCCAGCCCTCATTTTTAATAGCTACTGTCCCTGTATCCTTGGGTTCCTTATTATCTATCATAGTTTCATTCTTTCTCTTGCTCATCTTCACTTACTTGCATTTACCCTGTGATCCTCCCAGGCATCTATGCACAGACTAGAGCCTTCAGTGAAGTCCTTTTTTCCAAGGGAATATTTATTCCATGTGCTCTTAAGACCAGGGCCCCATATCCATATTTACTCTATATTTATTCCCTACAAAAACCTGTTTTGATCAGGAAACATGGAGCTGCCAGAGCCTGCCAGTGGGATTCACAATGGCAGCTGCCACCACTGGCTAGAATTCCCTGATGTGTATTCATAGTCAGAGCAAAACCACTTCTTGGGCTCTCTACTCCCTTGTTCTCAACTTTCAGGGCTTCCTATCACTGGATCTTGGTTCTGTCCTTTGAAAAATAAAGGACTGGACATATATTATTATTTATTTCTCTTTTTGCTTCCCAGGTGGCTCCTGCAGTGACTGACTCTAAGGAAGCAGCAACAGCACCTTTGTCTCTACTTAGGTGAAAGCACTGCGCTATCCATGAATAGCCAGCACAAGTCCCTGACTTGTTCAGTGTAGGAAGAGAAACCCTCAAGGAACAGGAACTGGCTGCTTTGCAGGTTCTATAAATCCTCAGGCACTGTTGGAGTCTTTCTGAAGGACATAATAGTCCCACTATGAATGCTAAGATCTCAATTCACCCTTTTCTTGGAAAGCCTGATGCAGCCCTCTTGTCCAAAGGTGTTGAAACCACCTCTTTTTGATCGTATTTCACCTCAGCTTATTCCACAGCATCATTTCTTCCGAGACTCTTTTTCTTGGCAAATTTCTTTGGGCAGTGACATGAATGGCTTCTGGGAAGTCTCCTCATGTGAGGCTCCACTTGTCCCTATAGCTTGTGTGTTCTTGAATTTTGAACAATTAGTTGATAATGACCTACCTCCAACTGGGATGATTTTCACTTGCCATACAAGTTCTAGCAATCTCTACAGGAATAAGTGAAGGGGGAATTATCAAAGCTCATTCCATTCTGAAGTTCACCAGGGCTTCTGTAAGATTCTCTGTCCTATTGGCAGGCCTGAGAATTCTGCGGCTCCAGCTGAACAAACTTCTTTTTCTACGTTCTTGGGGGATGGTGGAAATTCTCTCTTACCAATGGGAAATCTTCCACGGAGAACACTTTAATGTTCTGAGTGATTGCTGAATACAAACAGGAATAACTTTTTGGCTTTAGGAAAGAAAGATATTTAATTTCCTCTCTTCACCTTCCCTCAGGTCTCTGGAGCCATGTTCTTCATGTCGTAGTTCTGATGCTCTTCCCATTCATTCCTGTCTCCTAGATGCTCAGATTCAACAAGATGCAGTTACTTCCCTCTTCTGCAAATATTCCTTCAATTACTTTGTTTTTGTTTTTTAAATATTTATTATACCAATATTATAACAATAAAAATATTTTATAAGTGAAAAGATATAAATCCAAGTTCAGAAATCTTTCATTTTTTTCATGTTCTCTTCCTGCCTTGTTTATAAGTGGATGATATATTTATGTAGTTTTCATACTTGAATAAAATTTTTATAGTCCTGTATAATCTGCTGCACCTGGGATCAATTTCAGGGGTGCACTAAAGGGTTGTCAATATTGATGATCAGACACATGGCACTTATCTGTTTATGGCCACTTGTGAGAAAGATATATTTTTTTTAATAGGGCTAGAAGTAGATACTTCCCTCTTAAAACTCTATTTTTGGTCCTCCATGTTGCTGCTCTTGTGTCTAAGCAGCCACAGTCTCAAATCAGTGAGAGGGAGATTTCTCTTGTGCTTTATTAAATGGTCTCTCCCAGGGAGAATGAATCTCCCAAGGAGAGAGGAGTTTTACTTGTTATTTTATGAGTTCTGCAAACCCTTTCTAATTATATTCTAAGAGAAAATGCCACAGACAGCATATTCCACAGAAGTCCAGATGATAGAGGCTAGATAACATTTATTTATAGGCATTTGTTTAGCTACCACCTTGTAGGTTCTGGCTAGGAGATGGAGAGTGCCAGTGAGGTGGGGTTCAAATACAAGTGAGAAATTGTCCTACGATCAAGAAATTAGCAGCTAGAACATTAAAATTTTCAGGAACATTGGCTGCTGGGACATTACTTTCATCCAGACTTTCTCTTAGGTCCTTGTTCCTGCTTAATCCCTTCGAAGTTGCTCATAGACCTATTACAGCTCTCATTTCACCCTGTGCACTCTTTCTGGGTTGCCTTAGGTACAATCAGGAAACTCTATTTCATGATTCATGAAACTCTATTCTTTGTGCTTGGTATATTCAGATCTGTTTCTTTAAATTGGGGTAAGAAATTTCTTTTTACTTTCTTAAATTTAAGGCCATTGCTTTTAAATATAAGAGTAAAACATTATTATTATGGAAGGCTGAGAAAGTGGAGATGAGCAAAAAATACTAAAGGAGTTGGTCACTGTTAACATCTATGTGTATATGCTTCTCAACTCTTGTTCTCTCTTTAAAGATATTTCCTCAAGTTTTTAATGCACATAAATATGGTTTTGTAAAAATGTGATCATAGCCATATGAACAGCCACTATCATTCTCCATGGAAAATATCTTGAGCATCTCATTTAAATAATTTGTATCCAATATCTGGATCCTTTCACCTTCTGCTCAGTACTAGCCACCTCCTATTTTGAGTGATACCACTGTGAACTAAATTCTTTAAGTCTGAACGACATGAGTCTATCCCTAGAGTCAGATTAGTACCCTTCATATCAAAACGTCTACTGGGTGTTGTCAATTTGACGTCACAAACATCTCAGGACTTTGCTCAGCATCTCACTGTTTTTGCCTTATTTTTGATCTTCACTAAATCTTGCCTGAATGACCTTGATTCCAGCCCTATCCCAGATGATCAATCTTTCATACCCTGTCAAAGCCATTTTTCTAAAATGCAAATATGATCCAATTCTTCCTCTGCTTAAAACCCTTCACTGGCTCCCCATTGCTTACAGGATAAAAACCCAGGTGGCAAAGCCTTTAATGATGCTATCCCTGAACAGCTCTCATTTCTTTCATCCCTCCACTCCTCTTTCTCTCAGATTTGGATCCACATGTAGCACACAATGTCTCCAAGTTTTTGTGCCTTCCGTTCCCTTTTACTGGGGATGCTCTTTATCTTTTTCCATTTTTGGCTAACTTCCACATGTCCTTCTACAGTAACTGTCCCTCAGCTACCCAGAACTCCTCTTTGTCCATCACATATCTGACCCATCTTTTTGGGCACCTGTTTTAGAGCCCATTCTGCTGGAAGTTGGAAAGAGACTTAGAGAGTGATTAGTGATGCATCTGGTAAGGGAAACATGGAGGTTATCTCAGCCTCTGCTAAAAAAGGAGGAGGCTCTCATTCAGAGCAAACACATGGGCCCTGCATTACTGGAAGAAAGACAGTGAATGGCCATCATGCTTTTCCAGGTGCCCTCAGATTGTTCACTGGGCTTTATGACTTCTTAAAGAAAATCTATTGCCTTATTCCCAAAAGGATTTAACATGTCACACAGAGATGAGATACTGTAATAGAATGGGATAAGTAAAAAAAAAAAAAAAAAAAAAAAAAAAAAGAAGAAGAAGACACTGTACTACAGGGAAAACAAAGCTCATAGTAACCTGAAGCCAAGAGAAACCACTCTATAGAATGAATAACATTACTCATTACATATTTGCTAGAGGAGGTCTACATATTTAGCTCTGTGCATTAAGTTATCTCACTGAAAAGAAGGAAGTGTGATCATCATCACAGACCAGACCTGTGATTAAGGAAAAAGACAGTTATTCATAAGACTGGGACCCAAGAAGCATTTCTGTTGGCCCTGTCTACAAAACTTTTGACTTTTCTCCGTCCCCATAAAAAAGTCCCCTTTAGAGGACTGAGGTGTTTTTTTTTTGTTTTGTTTTGTTTTGTTTTAGAGATGGAGTCTCGCTCTGTCACCCAGGCTGGAGTGCAGTGGTGAGATCTCGGCTTACTGCAACCTCCGCCTCCCGGGCTCACGCCGTTCTCCTGCCTCAGCCTCCCAAGTAGCTGGGACTACAGCCACCCACCACCACGCCCGGCTAATTTTTTGTATTTTTAGTAGAGATGGGGTTTCACTGTGTTAGCCAGGATGGTCTCGATCTCCTGACCTTGTGATCTGCCCGTCTTGGCCTCCCAAAGTTCTGGGATTACAGACGTGAGCCACCACGCCCAGCCTAGGACTGAGGTGTTGTTTTAACTCAATTTCACTTATGCCAGTTGTATGGAGGGGGGCCTTGTAGGAAGAGGAATTGCAGGGATTTCCTCTGGGTCTTCAAAGCCTTTTGGGTGCCTGGTGGTTCCTATCGACTTGATGGTTTTCTCAGGCCCAGCAATCTCCTATGAGCAGATTTTAGTTATTTTTGAACCTATATTCTGTCCTGCTTTAAAATGCCCCAGATTTTGTCCCCTCACTGCGCTAAGTCCTCTTTCCTAGGATCTTGTTTCTATATCTTGCAGGAGACATAGAAATCAGATCCACACTTGGAGTAGATTTCATTTATTCAACAATCTTCTCTATGTCAGTAATGGGGGTATATACAAAAGATGGCAGGCATAAAGAGGTATGTGTAGGCAGTTAACCCCTGAGCAAGCATCTTGCCCGTGTAGCCCTGTATATATGTTTCCTCCCTGCTTGCTAACTTCATTTCAATCTTCTCATGGTACAAAGATAGTAACCAAACCCCAAAAGGCAGTTCTGATCTATTTGTGGAATGTTTCCTCTTGATCTTATGTACTTCTCTGTGACTATATAGGAAATTACAGGACTTTGGGATTCCAGACCCAGGATATGATCTTAAGGTAGGCAGACTGGCTCCATGTCGAATACTGGAGGCATCTCTTTAGAGCCTCCTGTTGCTGTACCTCCCTTGCTTGCTCTGTCTAGGAAGGGATGTATGGGCCTAGGTGGGTGGTTTCTTCCTGCTTCTGGTGCTTTTGCTACTTGCTCACAAAGTAGGTGGGTCTCTCAGCAATGGGGATGGAGAGGGTGACTATGGTTCCTATAAAAGATGTCCTCGTTGGGGGTTGCTTCTCTCCAGGAGGAGCTTGTCTTTATACCTTTTCTGAGAAAAGTGCATGGTCTGAATGGAGATATTTCAACCCTGGCATGATTTGTGTGGCTGTGGACATTGGTGGGGGTGTTGCGGAGACTGGACTGGGATGCTGAAGAGAGCCACACCCCATTTCAAAGTCCCCTCTGCTTAGGTTGCTCTACATTGGCTCAAGCATGTAGCAGTGACACTTACTGAAGGTCCTTCAAGGAATCAGTCTCTTGGATGTAGCTGCTATATGGGTCTTCATCCTGTTCTTGGCCTTGGTGGTGCCCTTTGTCGTGACCCATCCCAAACCAGAAGCCTGGTTTCACGTTGTGTGTGTGTTCCAGGAGGGCTGGACTACAGGTTGGACAGAGGCCTGGAGGTTTTGTTGGTTCTGGGTCTCTTGGCCACATTATTGTCTCATTAAGGGGGCCCCTCTGGTTGCCTCTTATTTAGTAACTTTTAGTCTGCATTATTGGTCTCGGAATTTGGGAGGGGTAAAAACACCACTGCTGGGAAATTGGATTGTAAGTACCTCAGTCTCTTCTGTGTATGCCAGTTACCACAAGTCCATTCTAGAGTTTTGTCTCCTCTTGGTTTGCAAATGC
Source organism: Pongo abelii (assembly GCF_028885655.2). NCBI lineage: Eukaryota > Metazoa > Chordata > Mammalia > Primates > Hominidae > Pongo > Pongo abelii. The sequence goes on from NC_071998.2 coordinate 31,405,764, forward strand.
ATGTGTAGGCCCCATTATTGAGAGAGAGAAAAAGAGAGAGCGATAAAGAGAGCCAGCCACAAGGCTTTTGAGAAGTAAAGAAAAAGCTTTCTGGAGCCCCAAAGTTCCCCTTTCTATCCTGGGCCTGAGTTTTAGTCACCTCTGAGATTCTTGGCTGTGGTAGTGTCTTTTTCTACTTTCAGATTAGGACTGACAACTGAATGGAAAAAAATTAACATTGTTTCAGTGCTTTCTGTCCTAGGATTTCCCATGCTGATCTCACCTCTGGTGATTTTGCTGTGGTGGCATGTCCAGAGTTGCTGAATGAGAGACCTTGGGTTACCCTTCCTGGGCTGGCACTGACCTGCTATTCCAATGCTTTCTCCCAGTTGCCCAAGATCATCTGGCTAGATACTGGCTCCTCCAGATCCTCCTCTATTTCCCTGAGGGAAGGTTTTAGGTTTGTCACTGGAGTTAGGGTTTCCCTGGAATTTGGAGCCTGCTTGATTTTTCTATGTCCAACCGTGGTCCCCGGGTGGCAGTGGCTTGCTTGGTCTCCATTATCATTGCTAGCCTTTCGCATTCCTCTTTTGTTCCCTGCCTGCTGGGTGTTCATATCTCCTATCCACTGCATTCTCAGCTTTTCTCCCATTTTCTCCCTGCACCGTGAATCTCAGAGACGTCTAGGCACTTTGGAACTACAACAAATAGTTTCCCTGTGAGAGGTCAGAGATCTTCATAATCATATTCTAGCTGGGACTCTGGATAAGAACATTAACCTTTTTAACTTTTTTTTTTTTATTTCCTTTCTAAGTTAAAAAAAATCAATCAAGAAAGCTAATTAGCATTATCAGAGGTTGCTGACCTTTGTCAGATTACCCTCAGTTCTCTGCTAAAGGCAAATAGCCACTGGTTCATGTTCCTCAGAGCTGACTGATCGGCTTTAGCAAGAAGTGGTTTCCTTTCTTATACAGCAATTTCACTTTTTGTGCCTCAGTTTCTTTTTGTTTAAATGCAAGGAAATGATACTAATGGGTATTTACTGTGTCACTCGTTATTCCCTGGTTGCTCCCTAATTAAGCCATGGCTCTTGTTTCGGGTTTAAGAGTCACTCGTACCATGTACACACAAGGCAAGGGAAGTGCAGCTCCTGGTGACATTAAGGAAGAAGAGCTTGTTGGTTAGGGTAGAGTCATCTGTGAGTTCTGTGCGTCCTCAATTTGATCCCTTCTTGAAGGTCAATAACAGCATAGTTTCCCATAGTTCTCTTTTGCTCTCTTAAGCTTTACTTGAAGTTTGCAATTGTGGATTCTCCTCAACCATTTTCTTCTGAGGGAAAACTCAACCTAGTCATCTCTGGTTTCCATGCCTTTCCCTGCTCCAACCTACTGGAGAGCTTATTTGATATCCTCATTATCCATAATGCTTTTTTTTTTGTGTGTCTCTTCATGTTCAGGGAGCCAGTGTATCCTGGGATGATTCCTTAAGACTGGACGCTCCTTTCTCTTTGACTGATATGTTCTTGGTACTTAGCCATTTGGTTGATGTTGAGATGAACCCAAGAAATCATCAGAGAGAAGACTCTCTTCTCACTGAACCAGGAAGCAGTGGCCTTTGGGAGGATGGCTGTGGTCCCAGTGACCCCTGGCTGCCCTTTCTCAAAAACATTTGACCCTCTCTGGAGCTCTAGGATAAATTGCTAAGTGTAAGGTTCTCAATACTTTCTCCAGTATTTCTTTTTGTTTCTCCAAAGGAGAGCTCTTTCACAGGCCTATTTTTAATGTGTTCTATAACAAAAGAAAGTTTTAAACAGAGCCAAAACAAACATCCACCACTGCACTTAGGGATGAGCAGCTTCTTTTCTTTTGGGAAGAACAATCTGTTAATTTCCCATCTCCAGTGTTGTGTCAACCTTTTGGTCAGAGAATGTGGAAATGATTTACCAAGACAGAAGTTATTCTCTTCTCAGGTAACTAGATTCATGAATGAGTGTGGATTTCATATTATGCCAGTATTTTTTTCTATTCCAACATTATAATAAAAAGGAAAGAAAGGCGAAATAACTTATGAAAAAGTTTCCATTTTCACTTTCCATAGACTTTTCTGTTATTTGATCATATGTAGATATGATTATTATGTATTTCCAGCCAGAGTTGAGATACAATTCTGTTATTTTAAAATATTGCATTGAATATTCTGTGTTATTGTCTTCTAATAAATATTTTCAATGACCATATATTTTATTGATTTCATAAACCACGTCATATTTTTGTATGTTCCATTACTTATTTACCCCATTGCTTTTATTACAAACATTAAAAATAAACATTTTTGTATATAGTACTTCTTTCACTTAATTCCCTAGAGTTAGACTACTGAGTCAGAGGACGTGAGGGTTTTTATGGGTTTTGAAACTCTTTTTTCCAAATTATTTTCCAAAGTGGTGAATCTGTCATTTTTTTTTCAATTGCCAGGGGTGCTAAATGCACCTCTAGCCATTTATGGGATTTGAGTGGAGGACAGAATATGTAGGTGGCCTAGAGAAAAATGGTTGAACAAATGGTTTCTTTCCCAAACAATCAAACTCAGGTTTATAAAACACAGAATCAGGATAAGTGGCTAAGTAGTTAACTTCTGGATTTTTATTCCCCATGTGCTATTTATGTACTCTGGTCCCCTCTTTTGTTTCAGACTACACATGCCTTTCACCTACAGATCCAGCAAATCTCTGGAAAGGCCTTTATTACTTCTCTGCCAAAGGCTTAATAGGAAGTAATAGGCTCAAGAATTCAGTTTACAGAAGCAAGCTTTCCTGCCTTGCCTTCTTTATTTATTTCTTTTTTAAATTATACTTTAAGTTTCGGGATACATGTGCAGAATGTGCAGGTTTTTTACGTAGGTATACATGTGCCATGTTGGTTTGCTGCACCACCGATCAATCCATCATTTACACTAGGTAATTCCTCCAAATGCTATCCCTCCCTTAGCCCCTACCCCCCGACAGGCCCCAGTATGTGATGCTCCCCTCCCTGTGTCCACGTGTCTCATTGTTCAACTATAAGTGAGAACATGTGATATTTGGTTTTCTGTTCCTATGTTAGTTTTCTGAGAATAATGGCTTTCAGCTTCATCCATGTCCCTGCGAAGGACATGAACTCATCCTTTTTTATGGCTGCATAGTATTCCATGGTGTATATGTGCCATATTTTCATTATCCAGTCTATCATTGATGGACATTTGGCTTGGTTCCAAGTCTTTGCTATTGTGAATAGTGCCGCAATAAACATACATGTGCATGTGTCTTTATAGCAGCATGATTTATTCCATCTTGAGTTAATTTTTGTGTGAGGTATAAGGAAGGGGTCCAGTTTCAGTTTTCTGCATATGGCTAGCCAGTTTTCCCAACGTCATTTATTAAATAGGGAGTCCTTTCTCCATTGCTTGTTTTCATCAGGTTGTCAAAGATCAGGTGGTTGTAGATGTGTGGCATTATTTCTGAGGCCTCTGTTCTGTTCCATTGGTTTACATATGTGTTTTTGTACCAGTACCATGCTGTTTTGGTTACTGTAACCTTGTAGTATGAAGTCAGGTAGCATGATGCCTCCAGCTTTGTTCTTTTTGTTTAGGATTGTATTGGCTATATGAGCTATTTTTTGGTTCCATATGAAATTAAAGTCGTTTTTTCTAATTCTGTGAAGAAAGTCAATGGTAGCTTGATTGGGATAGCATTGAATCTATAAACTACTTTGGGCAGCATGGCCATTTTCATGATAATGTGTCTTCCTATCCATGAGAATGGAATGTTTTTCCATTTGTTTGTGTCCTGTCTTATTTCCTTGAGCAGTGGTTTGTAGTTCTCCTTGAAGAGGTCCTTCACATCTCTTGTAAGTTGTATTCTCAGGTATTGAGTGAATTGCCTTGCCTTTTGCCAACTTCTGCCTCAAATAACAAAACCAGTATTCAAGTAACTTGTATTTCCCCGAAGTTCGAAAATTATTTGACACACATGCACACACCCACCCACCCACCCACCTTAGTTCCATGAGGTGTATGGTAATTTGGCTAGAGAGAGAAAACAGAAATCTGGTACGATTTACTAATTGAACTTTGATGTCAGGATGGGCCAACTCAAAAAATAGCTGAGTCCTGAATGGAGAAAGAGGCACAGCAGGCAAAACCCTGGGGTGAAGCAGAGGGTCCTGGCAGAGTCAGAATGAAGACAGGGGAACTGCACCCCACACTCCAGGCTATAAGTTTACTATCCTTTACCCACATGTCCACTTAGACAAAAAGAGTGGGAGAACTAGGGACAACAGAAAAGGAGAACGCTAATCTGCACAAAAAGGGCCACCTGTAATCCTACTCCTCCAAATCTTGCACCACAAAGGGTTGGTATGTGGAGGTCAGCCATCACACTGACCCTTCAGAGCATTCTGCATCTCTTTTAGATGAAGACCAAAGATGCCTGTCTAATTATTCTGGAAGAGAATAGTGGATCTAGGAGAGAAGCAAAAATATTAAACAGCTACTAAATAACAGAGCCAGAGAGGATACCAGAGGGGCTGAACAAACTATTACAAAACTAACCTTAAATTCTACTAAAGCAGTTCCTAATTTCCAGGGAAGCCTTTATGGATGGGACCTCAGCAGGATGGCCACAATACAGTACTGAGATTTTTCTAAGTTGGTTTAATTGTTAAGGGCATCAAACCAACCTACTTTCCCTCAAAGCTGGATGCTAGTAAGGTTTTCTTCATGATTTCTGTAATTCCGTCAAGGAAGTTCAGGGATGGGATTGTTTCCAGCTGAACTTTTAAACTTAAGGTAATTAATTCTTTGTAGTGTAAGCCATGATTCCAACTACAGGCTCTGTTTATCTAATTCACTATTTTTAGATAATTCACATTTATCTAATATCACTTTTTTTCATTTCCATCACCATGTAGCTCTTTAGATACACATATAGATATGCATATCAAGATTTTTTTCGGTCGGCTGTTGTCCAGGCTGGAGTGCAGTGGCAACATCTTGGCTCACTATATCAATATTTATATCTAAATATATCTGTATAAACCTGATAGAAGGTATTATTATTAGAAGGAGATTGTCTCCAGAATAGCACTTAGAGGACCAGGATGTTTTGAGAGAGAAGAGATAACAAGAAGCATCTTATTATTATTATTTTTTGAGATGGAGTTTCACTCTTGTTGTCCAGGCTGGAATGCAATGGTGTGATCTGGGCTCACTGCAACCTCTGACTCCTGGGTTCAAGTGATTCTCCTGCCTCACCCTCTTGAGTAATTGGGATTACAGGCATGTGCCACCATACCAGGCTAATTTTGTATTTTGAGTAGGGATGGAGTTTCTCCATGTTGGTCAGGCTGGTCTCGAACTCCCAACCTTAGCCTCGGCCTCCCAAAGTACTGGGACTACAGGCGTGAGCCTACCGCACCTGGCCCAGAGCATCTTATTTTTTAAGCACCCTTCTCTTGGTTAATGAAATTTTATTTCTCCTACCTTGGAGAAGGTGAAATTGTCCTCTTAGCAGCAGATAGCAGACTACATGGAAACAATTCTGTTCATGGTTGATAACATGTTCATAGTCTCCACAGTAATCCAACATGGCACTTTTCTTATTCCCATTTTACACATTGGGAAACAGGGTTGAAAAGGGTAGGTAATGTGCCCAAGTTCCACAGGTGATAGGTTATATATGAAGATTAAATTTAGGCAGTTGGATTCTGGAGTTTGCTTTCCTAAATCACTACAGTGTGAGAATGCTGAAAAAAATTAAACAACACAAGGCAAATGCGATGCAGAAGAAGCTACTTGGCAATATGACAAGTTCAGAACCAGGAATTTCTGTTTGAAAGAAGATTGTCACTGTGAGTAGCTTTCAGTGTGTGTTGGACTTGTGAATGAGTAGATGGACCTACCTGGGAAACATCAAGATACCCTACTTGGCTCCAGTATTTGGGTGGCAATTCTGAAAGAAGGACCAATGAAGGGATGAAGCAAATTCACTAACAATAGCAATCACTATTAAAATTGAGCTCTATGTGCCCGGAATGGTACTAAAAGCCTTAAATGCAGAATTTTTTATTTTTAACTTTTAAGTTCAGAGGTGCGAGTGCAGGTTTGTTACCTAGGTAAACTTGTGTCATTGGGGTTGTTATACAGATTATTTCATCACTCAGGTGTTAAGCCTGGTTCTCATTGGTTGTTTATCCTGATCCTCTCCCTCCTCCCACCCTACACCCTCCAAAAGGCCTCAGTGTGTGTTATTCTCCTCAGTGTATCCATGTATTCTCATCATTTACCTCCCACTCATAAGTGAGAACATGCAGTATATAGTTTCTGTTTCTGTGTCTCTTTGCTAATGATAATGGCCTCCAGCTCCAACCATGTCCCTGCAAGCGACATGATGTCGTTCTTTTTTTATGGCGAATGCAGAATTTTTAATTCTCCTGTTAGCTTATAAAGCTACTGTTATTACAGACAAGAAAACAGACTAAGGGGTGAATAACATTCCCAAAGCCATTTAACTAACAGGAAGCAGAAGCTGTCTAACTCCATTTGTCCCAAATTAACCACCACTCTCCAGTGCGTTTACTTTTTCTTTATTTTGCTTTGAGCCCACATCAAAAACAAAAAACAAAACTCTGGTTCATCGACCTGACTGCTGATTGAAAGAGCTGACAGTGGTAGATGAGCAGGAGATCTCTTTCAGAAGACCAGTACCTTTGGAAATCTTGAGGAATCCTCATTGAGAAGAAAAGTTAAGACCTAATAGGTTATTTCAAAAGAATACATTGATTTAAGTGAAATTCTCTTAAACATTTTCATTTGATATGACAGTAGTTTGTCCTCAAAATGATGAAAGTTTGTTATCTGATATTGGAATAATTAATGTTCAGCCACTTAAGAAAAAAATAAAAACTCAAAGCATTGAAAGAAATTGAATTTATATTTGCAGAATAGACTCCTGCAGTGTATTTATCTTTACTGAGCTCAATGTCATTATAACCAAATTATCAGAGCATGCTCATCTTTTATACAAATGAAATTTCTTACTTCATTAATATGATGAAAGTTACATCCAAAAGGGAAAATGCATAAAGTAAACTTTTGGTGTCCTTTGAAGCCCAATCATATCACCGAAAACAAACCTGCTGGAGCCTACTCAGTATGCCTTTGAGTTTAAAAGGTATTCATAATCTAGAATTTTTAAAAACATAGTTACTTCTAGGGGAAGTTAAGTCCCTTAATTGTATGATAACAGAGCAGTAGTATCTGGGCTACTAAATGTGATCATTGTTTTCCTTAGTTCCCTAGTACTGTGTATTTAGAAAGTACTTATTTCCACTTGTCACTCAGTGAACCCTTCTGTGAGAATTGAAATTACTTGGACAGGGTAGATGCCACATTCTTGCTATGTTGTAGAGAAAACAAAGGAAAACCAAGAACCAGTGATTCTATAAGTAAAAATCACATTATATTTTTAGAAAACAGAATAGTATAAAGCACTTGAACTAATTTTGAGCCAATAACTGTAGGGGTGTGTTCAAGGGCAAAGAGATAAGAATTGTCAAACTCAAGATTCAAATCCATGATTTCTGAAAGCTTTTACTAATGTCATTCTTGTAAAAGACTTTGAGGGTAACTATTAATTTCTAAAACAATTTAAAAATATTATTGGTGGAAATATAAACAGCTAAAACAAACAATACCAAGCTACTAATACATGCAAAAACATGGATGGATCAGGCGTAATGTTGAGTTGATGAAGTCTGATGCAAAAGAGAACATACAATATGATTGCATTTAAATAAAGTTCAAAAATAGGCAAAACAATGACTTCCACTTCCGACCAAGGTAGATTACCTGGGACCAGATTTATTCTTCTTGAAACAACCAATTTCAGACAAAATATATGAAACAATGGTTTTCAAGATACTAGACAGCAGGCAACAGACAGTGATCTTTGAGAGATGAGAAAGAAAGTAGGTGAAGCCTGGAGAGAGTTTCCAGATTGCAGTGCTCAGAGGAAGAATGTAGGTGAAGGTCTGCTGAAGGTCTGCAGCTTCTCTAGTACAGGAGATGAAGCTGCCAGTCTAGGAAGTCAAGGTAGTTAGAGTTCTCAGGGCCAAGTACTGGAGATGAGAGAAATCCAAAGATTCTTGAGAAGGACTCCTTTGAGTCTTCAGCCAAATACTTATTGGTGCTTGCAGGTAAGGGAAAGAACCATCCAAAAAGATTAGTGAGAATAATCCTTGGAGATCACTGTGTGACCAGACTGGCTCCTTTTTCCATCACCCAGAATATAAAAACCTCACAATTCACAGAGAATTGGGTAGAGTACTAACTCAGTAGTTGCAAAATATTAGCCCTAGCTCTGGTTCCACCTAATAAAGCTCAAAGCAAGACCCAAAATAATTCAACTGTTTCCATGTAACTGAACCATGTCCCAGAACAAAGCTCAAGAATATTTATAGAAAAAAATAGCCAGTACCCTAAAGGTTAAAATATCTGGCATCTAATAAAAATTATCATGCATGTAAAGAAGCTGGAAAATATAACCCATAATGAGAAAAATCAATCAATTAAAACTGATTCAGAAATGACACAGATTATAGAATTACTATAAAAAGATATAAAAACAGTGATTATAACCATATTCCATGTGCTTAAGAAGACAGAGGGAAGATAAGTAGAGACATGAACATAAGTAGAGACACGAAAGACGTATAAAAGACCTCAAAGTAGGCACAACTAACCTAAAGTGATAGAAGTCAGAATAATATTTAGTCCTGGAGAATATTAATGGTGGAGAACATGAGGATGTCTTTTGAGATGCTGAAAATGTTTTATATCTTGATCTGGGTGGCTTTATATGTGTGCGCACATATGTAAAAATCCACTGAGCTGTACATTTAAGATATGTGTACTTTATGTAAGTTAAACCTCAAAATAAATTTCATATTATCTGATACTGTTTGCAAAGCAAGTCAGCCAATATGAGTAAGTAAACCTTTTATTCCATTGGATGGTTGGAATTGGATACATGTCCTCAAGAATCTATAGTATAATTCCTATAGGAGACAGAGATTAGATATCATGGAGGAGCTAGAAACTATGTGCGTGATAGTAACTTACCTGTCATTTTAGTTACATTAGTGCCAACTGGTCATTGAAGACGGGACTCACATTAGTGGCTCAATAAATGTTGGTTGCCCTTATCTCTTGCCAGTTTTTGTCTATGCAGGTCTAAGATGTAGACACAAGGGAAGAAAACCAGTGATTTAATTTTATGCATTTAGGAGGAGAGATATGAAGAGAAGGTCTAGTGTACCGAAAAAACTGAGTGATCACATCTTTTTTTTTCCCAGGAAGTCTGTACATGTGGTGCAGAACAAATATGATCATGCAAGTTTTGAAACCACATAAATCAATCTGCCACTTCCAAGATACACAAGATACACAAGAATGTGTGAGGACAAAGGGGCAAGAATGGAGTCTGGGCTAGTCTCCATCTTTAAATGAGAGTCCACACTATCAATAGAATTAGCTTTCTATTGTTTCTGTGTGTCTGCACCATCCCCACCAAATACCAGATACAGGCTACTAAAAATAAGCATTTGTCGTTCTCAACAGGCTCACATAAGATTTCCATTTCTGTGATTCCCTGGAAAATCCATAACTAAATAAGATTGTTTTAGAGTATTTTTCTTCTATAACCACTCATACAGATACCACTTCTTTTTCTTTTTTTTGAGATAGAGTCTTGCTCTGTCAGCAGAGATTGCAGTGGCATGATCTTGGCTCACTACAACCTCCGCCTCCTGGTTTCAAGCGATTCTCCTGCCTCAGCCTCCCAAGTAGCTGGGACTACAGGCACGTGCCACCATGCCCAGCTAGTTTTTGTTTTTTTTTTAGTAGAGATGGGATTTCACCATGTTGACCAGGATGGTCTAGATTTCCTGACCTCGTGATCCACCCGTCTCGGCCTCCCAAAGTGTTGGGATTACAGGCGTGAGCCACCACGCCTGGCCTGATACTGCTTCTTCATTACAATGTGTCTCTCACTTAGAATTCCAGTAGGTTAAGTTACGGATCTGAGAGCAAGAAGTTAGCTTTCTTTCCCGTAAGGGAAGCACATTTTGGATGGAGAAATTTCTCACAGGGGTTTCCTGGAGACAGAGTGAGTTATTTTGAATATTGTCATTAAATAACTATGGTCACCCATATCCCCTTGCAGGTAGGGAAGCAGACTTCCTGGCACTCTGAATTTGATATTACTTTGTCATCATTGTTTTAGATGAACTGCCAGATTAGCTTTTCACTGGAATGTTTTGCAGGATACTATCTCTGTGTGCTGTGTTTTTTGGACACTTGGCAGAAGAGCCATGGTAGTGTCCAAAAGGGGAAGAAATGAAAGCACCAGATGATTGTGTTTAATCTTTTTACTCAGAATGTGTATCAGCCTTAGCCTGGAAGCATGGGCAGTGGTCATAGCTGCAAATGCTGATTTTCCTGGGTACCTTTGGGAAAGACTGTGACCCAACACTGGGAGGGGAGATTTGTATGCCACCAGTTTTGTAGAACTCAACAGTAAAACTGTCCCTGGTATCACTAGTGACTCACTGGAGTTGTCTGGATAGGGTAAAAATAGGGTTGCAATAATAGAGATGAGTATTTCTCTAATTCTGCCCACCCAACCCCTCTACCCTCTATTCTGTGGGCATCTTATCTCTATATTTCTCCCTACTCGTTCAGGAAGTTCCTACGGGTATCTCCAGGTGGTCATGATTAAGATTTTTTTTTCAACTTATCACATTGTGCCTAGCAGTTTTTCTCCTTTCCTGTTCTGGTTGTCTAATTTTAATATCATGGAAGCTGTTGTGGAGGATTGATTATATTGATGACACCATTTTGTGGCCTCTCTGCCCTTTGCCCTGTAACACTGTAGGTTCCTCCCACTCTGACTCTGGAGGGACTTGGCCTAGTGTTTGCTTTGACCAATGGGGCTTGCAAAAACACTTGAATGCTTTTGTTTCTTGTTCCTCTGCCTTTGCCATGAGAATATGGCCAGACTAGTCTCCTGGAGGATTAGAGACCTTGAGGGACAAAGGCAATTCATCTCAGCTGAAGCCATTCTGGGGTCCCCTCAGACCACAGAAAATGCAGATTGCTTGAGTGAGCCCAGCTAAGACCAGCCAAGTCTGGCCCAGACCAGCAGAACTATTCAGTCAACCCACAGACTATTGAGTGAAATAAATGCTAATCATTTTAAGCCACTGGACTTTGTGGTTGTTTGTTATGCAGCATTATTGCGGCAATAGATAACTGATATACCTGCCTATGCCATGAATCCCTTTGAATCAGATCCACATTTGTTTCTCTCATTCCACACATTGAGGGTCTGGCTCATAGCTCAGGTTACTGTTTCTGAGTTCCTACAGTCACCCCAACTAGGAAACATATGCTTCAGTCTCCCAAACACTGCTGCCTTGTACTCTCATTGCTGTGTTATCTAAGGATCTCATTTTTAAAAAACATTATGAACTACCTCAAAAATAAAAATATAGAGAATCCTATGACACACATCGTTCTATATTCTTATCACATAGAGTTTCCCAATTATTTATTTTTCACTTTGTCATTTGTACCTGTTTCCTAGTGCTGCTGCTTCAAAGTACCATGAAATAATTAGGTGGCTTAAAACAGTAGAATGTTATCATCTCACATTTTGGAAGCTAGACATTTGAAATCAAGGTGTTAGCAAAACTATGTTTTCTTTCTTTTTTATGAGGCAGGGTCTGGCTCTGTCACCCAGGCTGGAGTGCAGTGGCATGATCTCAGCTCACGGCAACCTCTGGCTCCCAGGCTCAAGCAATCCTCCCATCTCTATCTGCTAAGTGTGGGCGGTAAGCCACCCAGGTGCCGAGGCAAGAGACCGAGGACACGAGCTGTTCCAGTATAATAAAATATAAGATAAGAATAGTTATACCAGATATAGATCTTAGATATGATTATATATGAATATCATTAACCATTAGTTTGTAGCAATTACTCTTTATTCCAATATTATAATAATCCTCGCTCTATAATCATAACCTAGGAAAAACCAGGCCATACAGAGATAGGAGCTGAGGGGACATAGTGAGGAGGGACCAGAAGACAAGAGTGCCAGCCTTCTGTTACGCCCAGACAGGGCCACCAGAGGGCTCCTTGGTCTAGTGGTAATGCCAGCATCTGGGAAGACGCCCGTTGCCGAGCGGACGGTGGTCTAGCGGTAGCCTCAGTGTCAAGGAAAAACACTGGCTACTTAGCAGACCGGGAAAGGGAGTCTCCCTTTCCCTGGGGGAGTTTAGAGAAGACTCTGCTCCTCCACCTCTTATGGAGGGCCTGACATCAGTCAGGCTCGCCCGCAGTTATCCAGAGGCCTAACCGTCTCCCTGTGATGCTGTGCTTCAGTGGTCACGCTCCTGGTCCGCCTTCATGTTCCATCCCGTACACCTGGCTCTGCCTTCTAGATAGCAGTAGCAAATTAATGAAAGTACTAAAAGTCTCTAATAAGCAGAAATAATGGTGTAAGTTGTTTCTCTCTCTGTCTCCTCTTTCTCTCTGCCTCGGCTGCCAGGCAGGGAAGGGCCCCCTGTCCAGTGGACATGTGACCCACGTGACCTTACCTATCATTGGAGATGACTCACACTCTTTACCCTGCCCGTTTTGCTTTGTATCCAATAAATAACAGTGCAGCCGCACATTCGGGGCCACTACCGGTCTCCGTGACTTGGTGGTAGTGGTCCCCCAGGCCCAGCTGCCTTTTCTTTTATCTCTTTGTCTTGTGTCTTTATTTCTACACTCTCTCGTCTCCACACATGGGGAGAGACCCACCGACCCTGTGGGGCTGGACCCTACACCAAGTACCTGTGACTACAGGTGCATATCACCATGCCCAGCTTTTTTTTTTTTTTTTTTCTGTATTTTGGTAGAGACAGGGTTTCACCATGTTGTACAGGCTGGTGTCTAACTCCTGAGCTCAAGTGATCCTTCTGCTCAGCCTCCCAAAGTGCTGTCATTACAGGTGTGTGCCATTGCACCCAGCAACACTGTGTTTTCTTGAAGGTTTTAGAGGAGAGTCTATTCTATTCCTTTCTCTTAGTTTCTGGTGTTGCTGGCAATCATTGACATTGCCTCCAGCCTCTGACTCCAGCATCAAAGGGTGAGTCGTATTGGATTAAGGACCCATCTTGCTCTAGAATGACTTCATTTTAACTAATTACATCTGCAACACTCTTATTTCCTAATAAGGTCACATTCTGAGGAACTGGGGTTAGGACTTCACATCTCTTTTGGGGGAACACATTTCAACCCATAACAGGATTACTAATATTTTAGTTTTTTGCATCTATTTTTATAAGTAAGCTTTGTCAATACTTGTCCAATTCTTGTCTGGTTTTTGTATCAAGTTGTTTAGCCTAATAAAAATAGTTTGAGAAATTTACCTTTTTTACTATTTTCTGAAACAGCTTGCATTAAGTAGGGATAATCTGTAACATAGAAGTTTTGTCATATTCATCTGCAAAGCAATTTGAGCCTATTATTTGAGAAGGGGAGATGATTTTTTTTGACTCATGATTCTATCCTTTTAATGGCTATTGGTTTCTTCAGCTTTTCAGCTTCTTCTAGAGTCAATTTTTATAATTTATATACTGTTGAGAGAATTTATTGACACGAAGTTTGTATACAGCACTCTTGACATAAGTATCCCCATCTTAGAAAAAGACTCTCTCTTACACTTCATAAGGCACTTTGCCAACAGGGACCAGATGTTTTGTGCGATCAATAAAGACTGCCTCCAACCAGAAAAGAACATAACCAAGCACACTCTTCCACTATTAGTCTTCACCCCAGAGGACTCTGGCCATGAAAAGAGCAGGACTACAACAGCTTTTAATGGCTGTCTTAACAGGCTGTTGCTCGTGATAACACCCAGCATCTGCCTACGAAGGCTGTGCCCACACCAAAGACTGTTCCTTGCAAGGAAAACAGACAACTTGAGCCAGACCAGGAGAGTTTTTTTTGTTTTGTTTTGTTTACATCCCTCTCCCTGGGATGGTTCATTAACTCTTTTTTCCTATCCCCTTTCTTTTAATGTTAAATGTTACTTTATTGTGGAATGTTTAATCTATAACATTTATATATTGATTAAATATATATATTGGATTTTGTGGTTGTTCATCATGCAGCATTATTTCAGCAATAGATAACTGATAGATAGGTAACTATTATATATGGTTTGCCATGTTGACTGATTAGTTGAGTGGCTTGAGCCTGTGTGCCCATGGTTCTAACTGCTGAATGAATGGAAAGTTTACTAAGAAGAATGGCTTCCTTGGGAACTCCATGTAGCTCATGGCTTTTATGATTGAGACAGCATTAATAAAAATCTGACACTGTGGAAAGACACAAATATATGGGGACCTGGCTATCTCTGACCTGCGCCATTCATGATAAAATTGTTTGCAGTATTTACTGAATGCTTTAAGAAATCTATATTTTTAGTTATGTTCCCTTTTGGTCCTAATATTATTGATTTATTCTACCTATACAGTTTTTTGTTTGGTTTCTGCTTATTTTGGTGATCAGTCTTACTATTAGTTTGTCTATTTTATTAGTATTTTCAAGTAATACTTTATTTACCTTTATCTGTTGTTCGTTTTCTAGCTTATTGAGTTTAATGTTTAATTAATTTAATTTTAATCACTCCTTTTGCAGACAGTTAATTTAAGGCTACAAATTTACCTATAAGTACTACTTTAGCCAAAGTATAGAAATCTTGATACATGGTTCTTTCATGATAATTTAATTTTAAATGTTTGAGACTCACACCCTTTAACCTATAAGTTGTTTATATGTGTTCTTTTTAAATTTCTCAAAATACATCAGTTATTTTAAAAAATAATAACTTAAAAAATTGTATTGTGGTGAAAGAATGTAGTAAGATGTTGCTTCCTTAAGATTTATTGAGAATTTCTTTGTAAATGGGTACATAGTAAATTTTTATGTGTGCTGAAAATGAATGTGTTATTATTAATTATTGGGTGTGGAATTCTATGTATCATTCTTAGAAGAAGCTTGTTAATTACATTTAAGAAATGTTCTATATGCTATACCAGTTCTACATATTATAAAAATTTCTATAGTGGATACTTTATAACCCACATTGCCAATTTTTCTTGCAATTTTGTTATTTATTGTACTGTATTTAGCAGTACACTGTTGGGTACATTATGTCATGATTTTCATCTTCATGGTGAAGTTTTATTATTATGTAATGTTTTGCTTGATATATATTAATAATCTTATCTTTAAATTCTATTTTATCTAATATCATTTCCCATCTCATTTTCCTTAAAAAATAAAATTCAAGGATATTTGTTTTTAACTGGTTATTTTAACTTGTTTTCATCTGTTTTTGATATTACTGATATATTTGGAGTTGTTTCTACTGTCTTCTTACAGTCTTTGAAATCAATATTTTAATTGACTATTATTGTTTTTTAGAGACAGGGTCTCACTATGTTGCCCAGGCTGGTCTTTAACTCCTAGCCTCAAGTGATACTCTCTCCTCAGTCTCCCGAGTGGCTGGGATTGCAGGCACAAGCCACTGTGTCTGGCTATTAATAATTTTATTTTACTTTTATGCCTTGTTTATATCAATAATATTTTCATTATTTTATTTTTTTGGTTTCCTTTGCTGGGTTAGAAGCTACAGGTTTTATTATATATGTATTTAATATATATTAAACTCACAATACATGTATGTGTATTGAAAATATATTAAACACTTAATTCATATATATGCATTAAATATACATTTGTATTATTTGTAAAATATATTTTATGGTATATTTTTCTGAAATATTTAACACACCTACTTAATTATAAAGATTTTAAACAAAATATAAAATCATTCAATGTTGCTTTTCTGCTCCTTAATAATATAAGAACTTTAGGATACTTCATATACCTATTGAATAATCCTCACTTCTTCCTTCTTATTGTCTAGAGTTTTAGTGTCACTTTAACACAAAATTTATTATTTTTAATCGTTAAAACTAACTAATTTTAACAACTTATTAATTTCTGTGCACACCATATTTCTTTCATCCCCTTCTTCCCTCTGGGCTCCCTTTTCCTTTCATTGAAGTACTTTCTTTAGTAGTTTTAATGCAAGAAACTGTGTGGAAACTACCTCAGTCTTTGTATATATTAGTCTTCTATCGTATACCCTAGTCATCTATTGTTACTGATTAGACTTCTACTTTCAGGCCAGTTGTCATTACTTTGTGGATCACTTTTTTTTTTTTTCCGGTAGTGTTTAAAGATTTTCTTAATTTATCCTTCATGTTTTCTATTGTCACTAGATGTACTAATGTAGATGTATTAATTCAACTCTCAGACTTTTAATCTGCAAATGTGATTCCTCTGCGATTTCCTTTATCCTTCTTGAGCTCTCATTTGATTATTTAGATGAATGTTGGATCCTCTTAATCGATGCCACATGTCTTCTCACTCATATTTTTGATGTATTTATTTTACTGCGCAGCATTTGAGTTGATTTCCTTTGTGTTCTGTTTTGGGATTCACCGTAATTGTCTTTGACATTTATTTTATCTGAACTTTTAATTTCTGTAACCCTGTTTCCTTTAGCATTTCTGATTGGTTCTTTTTTATGTATACATTTGTTTCATTTCTGCCTGTTTCTGTTTCATAATGTCTTGTTCTTAATGAATTTATTCTTTCCTTTATATCTTCAGGAATGTAAAATATTATTTTAGGATTATTTTATAATTGCTCTATTACTGTCATTGTGGGGGCTGGGGAAGGAGTTAATAGCCTATTGTTGATTTTCTAGGTTCTCTGTCTTAGCATTAACTTTCTCAAGTATGTTGGAGCTTTATGTACAGGCTTAACTTGAGTTGGTATTTTTTACTTTTCTCTGTACCAGCCCCACCCTGAATAGAGATTTTTGTGGTTTCCTTCATTGAGTAGTTGGGTCTCCTGTTCACCATCAGGGCTCATATTGATGACTTAGAGCTCATGTTCTATTGTGCTATGAAGGATGTTACAAATGCTGTCTTTCTGGGGGGGGTCCTCAAGGCCCACCCACACATTTGGTGATTTTTTAGATAGCCTCATGGGACTCAGCATATAGTTGTACTCATGGCTAAGGTGTATTACTACCAGAGAATACATGACAGGGTGAGCAAGGGCCAAAGAAACAGGAAAAGTCTGGAGCAATTCATGCATGGACCTTTTTATACCCTCTTATTCCACGAGGAGACACACATAGCATGTTTCTTTCTCTAGCAGTAAAAAAATGCAGTAAGATGTGGGCAATATTTCTGCCCAGGGAATTCCTTTAGAGACTGTTTGTATGAGATTCCTAGGGCTGTGTGTTAGTCCGTTTTCACACTGCTACATAGATACTACCCGAAACTGAGTAATTTATAAATAAAAAAGGTTTAATTGACTCACAGTTTCGCATGATTGGGGAGGTCTCAGGAAACTTACAATCATGGTGGAAGGCAAAGGAGAAGCAAGTACCTTCTTCACAAGGTGGCAGGAGAGAGAGAGAGAAAGAGAGAGAGGGAATGAGAATGCAGGGGAAATGGCAGGTACTTATCAAACAACCAGATCTCATGAGAGCTCACTCACTATTATGAGAATAGCATGGGGGAAACCACCCCCGTGATCCAATCACCTCCCAGCAGATATCTCTCTCAACAAGTGGGAATTACAATTTGAGATAAGATTGGGTGGGGATACAGAGCCAAACTATATCAGGCTGCCATAACAAATAACCACAAACTTGATGGCATAAAACAACAGAAATGTATTCTCTCACAGTTCCAGAGGCCAGAAGTCTGAATTTAAGGCATTGAGAGGTTGATTACTTGTGGAGAATTTGAGGGGGGAGCCATTCTTTGCCTCTCTCCTAGCTTCTGGTGGCTGCCAGCAATCCTCGGTTTTCATTGACTTGTTGACACATCACTGCATTCACTGCCTCCATCTTCACAAGGTCTTTATAATATTCTCTTTGTTTCAAATATCTGCCTATCTCTTATAGTAATACCTGTCATTAGATTTAGGGCCCAACTTAAATCCAGGGTGATCTCATCTCAAGATACTTACATTTGCAGATATCCTTTTTCCAAATAAATCACATTTGCAGGTTCAGGGGGTTGGAACTTGGACATGAATTTTAGGGACCACTATTTAATCTATTATAGCATCAAAGGGTTTTACTGGGAGCTGATCACATAGGCACCCTCTGCCTTAGAATGTACAAAAAATGCAAACTCTCAGGAAAAGCGGGTGTTCACTATAAATTATGCTGTTTATATAAATAGTCTAGGCACAGTGAGCCTCCCTTATTAGTCAGGGAATAGTTTGAGTGCCAAGTCACAGATGCCAGCTAAAAACCAATCTTGCCAGCAGGCCTTTCTAAAGATAACAGCCTCAGGCCTGCCATATTGGCTTTTTTCTCTTTACCCTTATCCAAGCATTTTTGCAGCAAAATTATTATTATTAGGACTACATGGTGCAGGGACCAACCGGCAGAATTAGCTTCAGTCATGTCCTCCAGGGGTTCTGAATTCAGCTAGTTAACCATAATCCTGTTAACCATAAACATCTATATTAGAAAGCCTGGTGGCTTCCTCAAGAGATGTATCCTCCCTCAACTTATAGGTTTTGGCAGGAACCACAAGTTATGAGTGCAATTAGTACCAGTAGTATAGAGCCAGCTAGCAGCTCAATTTAAGATATTTTCATAAGAGAATAAGCGCTTTTCCATGGGCATCTGTGTGTAACCCATACAGGCCATCCAGCATACACGATGTTTTTACAGTTTGTAGCCCCACTGAAGGGTGTTGTAAATCTGCAACCATCCCAGAATTTAAGTCCTACTCATTGAGCAGAGAGATCTCATCTGATTTCAGTTTGACACATAGAGTGCTAAAGCTGAAACATCCCATACATAGTGTATAGTATCAGGTTTCACCTTAGAGTCGGAACCAGACAAGTAGAATCTTGAATTCATGATTCCCAAAATGCCAGTAACTTTTATTCTGTAGTAGGAAACCTAAGACACTGCAGGGCCAGACATTTACATACAAAGTCCAAGCAACAAGGCTTTCCTAGGATCCTTTTTTTAAAACCTGATTTGAGTCCAAATTGACCCACTCTAAACTATGCAGATCAGGCTGGAAAATCTTCAGCCATTTCATTTCAACAACAGCTCATTAGCAAACTAAAACAGCTTTTCAAAACTACAAAAGTATATTTCCATCTGGAGATTGCCTTTGTTTTCATTTTTTCTTGCTTTTTTCAGACGCTCCAATGGGCAAAACCATAGCAAAAATAATCAGTTATGGAGATTTGCTGTGTTTCCGATTCTCAAAGTGTTTAAATTTCAATTTACCTACCCATGCATGGCAAAAAGCAACGGAATTGGGTACCACTAATACTTTTTCTTTGCAGCTTTCCCTGATCGGGATAATCTCTCTATAGGTTTTATTAAATTAGAGGCATAAGATTTTTTTAAACCAATTTTTATCATACATAGATGAAATAGCTGCAAGATACAAGGCCATTAAAAAATCTTTTTTTTTTTTTAATGGCAAGTTTTACTCCAAGCTTTTGCAGTGAATTCAGCATTTATAGGATAAAAATCACAGTGACTAGGAGATTCCACCTAGAATACAAGATGTGGGGGGTGCTGCAGTTTAGATTTGAGAAAGGGCTTCAGTGATTCTCTCCCTTTTTTTTTTTTTCTTGGAGGAGAGAGCAACTAATCAGTTAATTTTATTGTCTTTGACCCATTCAGAGCCCATCTTAGGGACAACTTGGGCCGTTTTTACTTTCCCTTGGAAGACAGAACAAGAAACAAAGTCACCGTGGGGACTCTTCTATTTTCTTCATTTTAGTTAGCGTGGCCAAAAGAAGCCAGTGGATCCAATGAGCCAACTCTCCTGGGGTTGAATCTATCATTTTCAAGTTCCTTTTACCTCTCACAAAAGATAGTAGCTCAGCTGCAGTTTTGTCCCATGGGTAATGGCATAATCACCCAAGCACCAAAATTCCATCATTTTCTGCCCTTTTCTCCAAAACCACACTGTAGCCATATTCTAGTTGGAGTTGTTCTAATCAATCCCATAGCCGCTACAGTTTTAAACACCCTCAAGGTCACACACATTCCGAGGTTCTTCAGTGGCACTTATGCAACTCAGCACATAGTTGGGACTCATGACTAAGGTTTATTATAGTGAAAATATAACAGGGTCACCATGGGAAAAAGACACAGGTAGATTCTGGAGAAATGCCTGCAGACTTCCTCATACGCTTTTCCTCCAATGAGGAAACACACTACATGAGTGGGTTTTTTTTTTTTTTCCAGCAGCAAAAACTAGAAATATGCATATAATATTTCTGCCCAGGGGAGCCTGCTAGAGGATCAGAGTTCAAAACATTTTTAGGAAGGCCGATCATGAAGACACCTTCAAATTCCAGACTCCCAGAAGGGAAACAGACATTAACCACAAATCACATTTTTGGACAAACACTCCAGGTACGGTTAGCTGCCCTTGTTATTAGGGCATGATCTGAGTGCCAAATTCCCAGATGCCAGCAAAGGGCCAACCTTGGAAGTAGGTCCTTCTAAGTTGGCAGCCTCAAATCTGCTATGTTAACTCTTCACACAATTGTAGAGCCAGGAAGTAGGCTGGCTCAGATCATGACTAGGAGGTTGTATTTCCCTCAGCTTCCCTTATCCTTCTTGGTTATGAAGCTGTGTTATATAGAACATAGCCCAACTCAGCGCTGTATGGCTTTTTAAAGCCTCTTGTCATTGCAAGGGAGTCCTACCATAGCTGTTGATTTCAAGAGAGACCAGCTCAGGTCCCCTGTGGAGCATAAAGGGGTGGGGGTTTTCTTTGAATTCCTGTCTGCCTCTGAGACTGCAGACCCCAAGCCCAGATGATCTGTAGTTTCAGCCCCACTTACTGCTTGTATTCTAGTTTATTTTCTCCTCAACAAAGAGATGACTATGCATTTTGGATTTTCTTTCTATTTTTTTGAGGCAGAGTCTCGCTCTGTTGCCCAGGCCGGAGTGCAGTGGCATGATTTCGGCTCACTGCAAGCTCCGCCTCCTAGGTTCACGCCATTCTCCTGCCTCAGCCTCCCGAGTAGCTGGGTCTACAGGCGCCTGCCACCACGCCCGGCTAATTTTTTGTATTTTTAGTAGAGATGGGGTTTCATCGTGTTAGCCAGGATGTTCTTGATCTCTTGACCTCGTGATCTGCCTGCCTCGGCCTCCCAAAGTGCTGGGATTACAGGCATGAGCCACCGTGCCCAGCTGCATTTTCTTTTTAAAAATGTGATTTATCAGTGCTATTTGTTTGGAACAACATATGGTGGGGGAGAGGTGGCTTAGACTGCAAACTTATAGTGGCATCTTAGCCAGAAGGGACTCTTTCACTTTTTTACACATCATTGATACTTTTTCTAAGATCCAGAGCCGAGCCGGTGGGGCTTGGCTGGCCTGGAGGATAACTTTAGAGACAGATACTGTGCTTTATTCAAAACTGCCTTTCAACTATGTTTCTGTCCTATTGTCCTTGTGTCTCTTGACTCTCTTCCTTTAGGATGAATTATGCCCCATGAGACTCATTAGTGGGCCTGCCTTGCACTATCTATTTCTGAGGGGGAACCCCAGCTGGAGACCCAGAAGAACCAATGGTGTAAGTTCCAGTCCAAATCTGAAGGTCTGAGAACCAGGAGAACCCATGGCGTAAGTCTGAGAATGAAAGCAGGAAAAGGCCATTGTTTCAGCTAAAGCAGTCAGGCAGAAGAAGTTTCATCTTACTCAGCCCTTTTGTTTTATTCAGGTCTTTAGTTGATTAGATGAGCCCCTCCCCCATACTAACGAGGGCAATCTGCTTTACCTTGTTAGCAATTCAAATGTTAATCTCATCCAGAAACAGTCTCCGAGCATACCCCAAATAATGTTTCACCAAATATTTGGGCATCTGGTGGCCCAGATAAGCTGACATGTAAAAACTTAACCGTCACATAGGGTAAGAATTAATTAGTTATTTAGCATATACTCATACATCTAGTAAGTGGTGGAGCAAGAATAAAATCTCAAAACTCAGCATTCCAAAGCTTCTCTGTGAAATGTGTACATTCCCTGCCTGGTACTTGGTAATGACTTAGGCCACTTTAAAGTCAATAAGCAATTTGCAAATGTCATTCTCTGGTCTTCTTTTCTACCTTATGTCTCCAAATTAGAGAGACTGACACTGATCTAAATGTGGCTGGGAAAATCTTCTGCTGTGATAATCACCCAGGCAGGCAACCTACCCCAGTTAATGCATTTTAGCTAACCCTGAGCCCTTTCCTTTCATTCCTTTTTGATCCATAACTGGCCACCAGAATAAACTCTGCTTACAGACATATAATGTAGAGTCTTCAAGGCTCGGCTGTGACACCAGGTCAGATGATTTCAGCTGAACTGCAGCCCGTGTGGGAATAGAAAAGTGAGACTTTGCTATGTTTTGTAGCAGATAATTTCAGTAAGAAGTCCCTTTCAGAAGAGGAGAAGGGAAGAGGAGATAGGAAAGTATAGGGAAGAGGATAGGAAAGATAGGGAAGAGGAGATAGGAAAGTATAGCAGCCACCTTTTCAATTCTTTTCAAAGTGAATGAGCTTGCCACTCCCATTTAAATTATGTGGCTGAAATGTTTTTCTTGAAAAGCATAAGTTTTAAGTTCAGTTTATAGGACTGGTGGTAGGACATCCCTCCACCTCCACCCCCATACCCTACACAAACATCTTTTCAAAGCCCAGAGGACTGATGAGCTGATGTACCAATAATGTGGGCTCTTAGTGCAACTGGGGGAAGGTGTAGCACACAGTTTTTGAATTTAATTTTCGAAGACAGAAGATAAGGAAACAAGGCAGAGTGTACACAATGAAGTGGGAAAACCTACTTCTGCAAGCTGGTTTTAAATAGGGTTGGAAAGGTTGACTTATTTGAGGGGTCAATTTCTTCTTCTCTTTTCCCATCATCTAGGGCTTTATCCAAACTTGCTCTTTCAGATGCAAAGAAAGAGTTAACCTTTTCCTCCACGTGAAATAGTCAATCACTTGAATCCCTTTCCCCATAGTGACAGAGATTTTCAAAAATCACACTCAATGTTGGCATTATTGCTGCTGCTATTGCTGCCAGCCCCTAATCCTTCATGCATGAAGAAGTTTCTTTGCTTGCATTTATGCTGCTGGCCTCCTGGTTTCTACTCTGGAAAGAAAAGGGATTTGTATCCTCCTGATCTGGAGGCTCTGGAAAATTAAATAGGGGAAAATAAAATATCAGGAATTAGGGAGGAATCCTGTTATGGCAGTACTCACCTGGTATGCATTTGAATATGCTGCAGGCTAATTCACTTTCTGGAAACACAAGTACAGACAAAGATGGTCTGGCACAATCCTTTACCCTGCACTAAAATTATAAAGGGAACCCTTTGATTGATTTAGTTTTAAAAATTATTTAAAACCATGATTAGTGAAGAAAAAGTAGAATATTCGGATAAGCAGGAAAGAACATAAAAATAACATACACCTCTCACACAGAAGTAACCTTTGTACATATTTTGAAGTACAGATTTGAAGACTTTTTCCTTTTTATAAATGTACGTATTCACACACTAATACATATCATAAAAATTTAATCATTGTATGCATACTGTTTTAAAATCTGCTGTTTTGGTTACTATTTAAAAATTTCTGTCTTAATATACTACAAAAGTCATCTCTTAAAACAGTGGCCCACTATGCACAATTGCGTAAATGTGCCATATATTATTTACATGGTGCCTAATTGTTGAGCATCTTTTTAAAAAATTTTTTTTCTTTAATGTAAATGATCTTATAATAAACCTCATTTGAAAATGCTTACAGCTGGGCTCGGTGGCTCACTCCTGTAATCCCAGCACTTTGGGAGGCCGAGGTGGGTGATCACAAAGTCAGGAGATTGAGACCATCCTGGCTAACACGGTGAAACCCCATCTCTACTAAACAAAATACAAAAAATTATCTGGGCGTGGTGGCGGGTGCCTGTAGTCCCAGCTACTCGGGAGGCTGAGGCAGGAGAATGGTGTGAACCTGGGAGGTGGAGCTTGCAGTGAGCCAAGATTGCGCCACTGCACTCTAGCCTGGGTGACAGAGCAAGACTCTGTCTCAAAAAAAAAAAAAAAAAATATATATATATGTATATATATATATGCTTACATTGTGCTTGTTTAAATGTTTTATCTGGAGAGATTCCTATAATTCATTATATTTTGAGAATACTTGCTAAGTCTTAAAGTAATAAAGTATGTATCAGTTATCTATTGCTGTATCTATTGCTATTTGCTACCCCAAAATTCACTGGCTTAAGACAACATCAATCTTTTATTTTGCCATAAATCTGCAATTTGGGTAGGGTTCAAATAGTCTCTTCTCAGGCTTGTCTCTATGTTTTTCGTGTCGGCTGAGTAAGTTAACCTAGGAAATAGAGGATCTACTTTCAAGATGACTCAATTACCACTTGATGCTGATTGTTAGCTAGGAATTCAGCTAGTGTTGTGGACCAGGGTTTTCAGTTATTTCCACACATGTCTGTCCATGGACTGCTTGAGCTTCTTCAGAGAATGGTGGCTGGGTTCCCAATAGTGAGTATCCACAGAGAACAAGGCAGAAATGTATGACGTTTTTATGATCTACTCTGGAAAGTCCCAAAGAATTTCTTTTATTGAATTTCATTGGTTGAAGCAGGCACAAAGACCTGCCCATGTTCAGGAGGAGGGGAAATAGACTTGACCTCTTGATGGGGAAGTGGTGATGTTTCAGGAGAGCATGTGTGATAGGAGATACTGCTGCTATCTTTGGAAAATGCAATTTGCCATAAAATATAGTAAAAATAAGATGATTTAGGATTCAGAATTTTGAATTTTAAGGTGAATCACATGCCTTTGTGTGCTGTCCTCATGCTGCTATGAAGAAATACTCAAGATTGAGTAATTTATAAAGGAAAGAGGTTTAACTGACTCACAGTTCCACATGGCTGAGGAGGCCTCAGGAAACTTACAATCATGGCAGAGAGGGAAGCAAACGCATCCTTCTTCACATGACAGCAGGAGAGAGAAGAATCAGAGCCAAGCAAAGGGGGAAGCTTCTTATAAAACGATCAGATATCATGAGAACTTGCTTGCTATCACGAGAATAGCATGGAGGAAAATGCCCCCACGATTCAATTATCTCCCACTGGGTCCCTCCCACCACATGTGGGGATTATGGGAACTTTAATTCAAGATGAGATTTGGGTAGGGACACAGCCAAACTATATCAAAAGGTACAGATTTGTGTTCACTCAGTGGTCAGTACAACGACTGGGTTCTAAAACTAAAACATGGTCAAGGTTCTCCCTGATGGTCTAACAAATCAAGGAGAATAAGAGGGGCAAGTAAAGTCAAAATGTATTTAGGTAAGAAGGCAGTCAAATGCCAATGAGACCAATTACAAATGCCTTTTGCAAGTACTCTGGTGCATCATCAACCTCAGGTTGTAGAACAAAGAGTACAGGTTTTTCTTAGTTGGTTGTTGTGTGCTATGTGGATATATCAGAGACCAGGTGAACAGACATTCAAATTAAAGGGAACCTTGTACAGTATAGGGCTTAATATCACAAAATAGTGTTACTTGCTCATGTCATCCAAGACACAAACAGCCTCACATGAAAGTCTCAGGAGAGGGATACTCATATAGTCTTGGAGAAGATTTGGATTCAGAAATCTTTCACAAACCCTTAGAAAAGAAGTAGTGTCAGAGAAATCTTGGAGAAGGCATGAATGGCCACCTCCTCCACAGACTTGGCCGTTCAGAAAACCACAATAACATTCGAATTGTTTCTGGAATGCCACAATGTAACTATGGTTTTCAGTATTCTTACAAGAATCCCTCTTTAGGAGCCATTTTCATCAAAATCATATAACTGGTAGTTAATCACTGCAATCAACTCTGCCATGAGGACAGTACTTTTGATATTTTTATTTTTTTGCCTCCCTGTTCAAGCTGCTCCAGACACCAATGTGGAGACCCTGTATGAATCAACAAGTGAATCAATTAAACCCAACTTTACATAGATTAAAAGTGCTTATAAGAGTACAGGCCCATCTCTTCCTTTGTTGGTTTGAATTATTTTCAACAATAAAGGACATATTTGTTGGAATGACAAGAGTTGATTGTAATGTTCCTCAGAGGGTGAAGAGAAATGCTTTTTCCAAATGCATATGTGTATTTTAAAAAAATGAACAAACAAAATGCCATGCACTTCTTTCTCTCTCTTGTGCCCATACACACTCTCACTTTGTGGTGGAGAAATTTGGAGAGATTTTATTTTAACATTGACAGTTTAAGCTGACTAATAACTTCCTGCATGCAAGTATATAATGACATTGGAAAAATCGAAGTCACCTTTGGAAATCTGATTTAAAGAGATTAAAAAATTCGAAAACTTAAACTTGAAATGCTCCAAGGTTAGTATATGCAGTAGCAATTATTACCGTTATTTGATAGGCAATGTTCAAATAAGATCTAAAATTTATTTATTCTTAGTGTTTCTCAACAAGGGACAATTTTGCAACCTGCCCTCCCAGAGACATTTTTGGTTAACAAAACTGTGTGAGTGTGTGTTGTGTGCATGTGCATGAATGTGCATGCATACTACTAGCCAGAGAGGCTGTTAAATATCCTACAATACATAGGGCACCTCTTTTCACAAAAGAATAACCAATCCAAAATGCCAAAAGTTCTGAGATTGGCTATCCTTGGTTTTGGTTCAGACACAAGGAATTTACTAGTGCAACTGTTATGAAAAACCTTGTCTCCTCTATTACTGCCAAGTCACCCAAATTAGATGGTTATATATCTAGTTGGATAAAAATGTTTCTCCTTTCACACCTGAATAGGATTCTTTGAGTACTGTAGACAAAAATAATGAACATAACTAGATTCACACAAAGGGTGAACTAACCACAAATTTTTAAAATAATTTACTTAGGCCTATCTATAGGCATAACTCTTAAACTACTGGTTTCCCTTATTAGAATCTGATAAAATCCTTGGTTCATAGAAACCATTCCTTTCATTTGGTCCTTAATAATCAGTTTTACATAGATGAGTGTGTCTCTAGTAGTATATGCAGGCGTATTAAGTTCTCTGTACATTTACTACTTATTTTTTAAATGTGAGATTTTTCTCCTTTATCTCTTGCTGTTTATTGATTTGTTCTTTTCTGGTTTATAAATCTCTTTGTGATTTCACATTTCTATATTGCCTTACATAGCTATGTAAGCAACTCTTCTTGGAAGGCCAAATACCTTAAGCTCTACAATTGTCTAATAAGAGCTTCCTAATCTTTATGTTTCATTCTTCTTTTGCTTTTTGTGTCTCTTTCAATAACGTTATGCTTTTTCACTGACTGTTTGCTAAGAACTCCCAGTTGTTTGTGGAAACCGAACACTTATCTGGCTGTGTGGATACTGGGTTAGTGATCTCACTGAATAATATTTCTGGTTTTTGATAATTTGCTTATTATAATTTACAGTGTTCCAGAAAGGATTTAATGGTGTTTACCAAAATACTTTTCAGGACTTTCTAATTTAACTATACTGCCTTGTAGCCACACTGACTATACTTTAGATAGATTTATGGGCAAGCTGTTTTTGATCTTTGGGTATTGACAATCCCTCTTCTCAGGATCCAGGAAAGGACTGTTTGTCTAGCTCTTGAAAACTGAATCAGATAGAAACATGTCTGGCAAAGTGCCACTAGGAAGTCTATTTTTCTTAAGATACCTTTCTTTCTATCATCTTTTCTTATTCCATAGTTGGAAAATTTCCCTTTATCTAAGAAACTAGGAGAACTATACTTAATATGGCAAATCTATGGATCCCTCTCAAACAACTGCTACTCCAGAAGTGAAATTATTTTTATCTTTTCTAAATCTTTTTTAACTCTTCCTTGGTCTGTCACAAGTGGTTTGACTAAACAAGTATAGATATACTGGTTAAGTTTCTGGGTCATACAGAACTAGAAAGAGCAGTTATTACTGTGTAATGATAATTTGAATGGTTAAAATGGTAGAAAACCATTTAGTCTTTCCATGTATCCATGGAGACCTGGATTTTAGAGTTGGGGCATTTGGCAAGATTCCCAGAGCACTCACCCCATTACTCTAAGAAGGACAAGTGTGGGCTACAGATCCTTTATTAAATTTAAAGGTCAGTGACATATTGTCCTGCTGCAGTTGAGGACTTAGCTTTGAAATCACTCCTGCAAGAATTTTCTCATTTTTGAAACCTCCTTTGGGCAAAAACTTCCATTGGCTCTAATCAGAAATTTAATTTATTCAGAGATAAGGCAAAGGAAGATCTTAACTTCTCTGATGTGAGGGATCTGAAAAAATTAGGAGCGAGCAAGATAAATATCAGAGCCTCAGCACTACACAAGTTTCCTAATGGATAATATCTTTGCTTTTGTTATTTTAACTTTCTCGGCATGGAATCAGATAGCCTACGTGCTTTCAATAATGATGATGCAAACTTGCTAGCCTTTTAGGTCTCACGAGAAAGGCCTAAAGTAATTTTAAAATTTCATTTGGGTCCAGAGGGAATATAGATTCTCATTCATTCATTCATTAGTAGAATGAATGCTATTTAAATGGATGCTGTGGTAGGTTCTGTATTTGAAAAGAATAAGACAAAATATAATTGGGAATGCATGATATAGTGAAGAAAAAATTAAATACAGGATATAAGAGCAATAGGTTAAAATAGACTACACACAGAAAGAACAGATGAATGCTTTTTAGGTGATTTTGGAAACACTTCACATAGAAGGCCCTTGAGCTGGGTCTTAAGGAATGAAAAGGACATTATCAAGCAGATGAGATGGGAAATGGCATTCAAGGCAGATAACATGTGTGTGTGTGAAAAAAGACTTGAAGATGAGAAAATACCCTGGTGCTTCCTGAGAAAAATATGGTATGGCATTCATTCAGGGACTCAGTATTGGATAAGGTTGGAAAAGCAATCAAGAGCCAGATATGTGCTAAGTTTAGGAATGTGGGCTTTATTTTGCAGATGACACATTTCTCCTATGTAGCATTGGGAATTTAAAATTATTTCTTCTCTTTGTCAGAAAGCACTTTTTAGATATGTAATGGCTCCCTGGCTAGTGCAAAGAGATATAATGAGAGGGGATGGAGGGCAGGGAGAGAAGAAGAAAAGCATTTTTTTTCCTTAAACACGGAGGGGCTGGGCGTGGAAGCTCATGCCTGTAATCCCAGAACTTTGGGAGGCCGAGGCGGGCAGATCACGAGGTCAGGAGATTGAGATCATCCTGGCTAACATGGTAAAACCCTGTCTCTACTAAAAATACAAAAAAATTAGCCAGGCATGGTGGCAGGTGCCTGTAGTCCCAGCTACTCGGGAGGCTGAGGCAGGAGAATGGCATGAACCTGGGAGGTGGAGCTTGCAGTGAGCCGAGATCGTGCCACTGCACTCCAGCCTGGGTGACAGAGAGAGACTCCGTTTCAAAAAAAAAAAAAAGAAGCTAACACAGAAAACAGATAATAGATACTATGATGAGGCCATTATTTATGGCTAAGCAGCAGAATATGCCTGCCTAACACATTGGTTCCCTTGAACAGCCCCTTTCAATGATGGTAACATTAAAGAACTGAGGTAAAACCAAAGACGTTGGAAAGGCAAGTCAGTGAATGCTTGAGAGAAACATTTCTACTCACAAGTCCCAGACTATGTAGTATGGTAGTTTGAATGTGAGGCTGGAGATAACAAGAAATCCAACAACTCTGCAGTGACATCAGCAAGATGGCAGAAGAGGAGTTTTCTACTCTCGTTTCCCTATAGTGCACTGACATTGACAATCACCCACAGAGAGTCCCTTTGTGGCAGTCTGGAACTCTAGCAGAGAGGTTCTAGGACACTGTTGGAGCAAATTTTCTGAGAATAGGTGCACTGAAAAGGGTAAGAAATACTTTATCTGCATCATCTCTTCCCCAAGGCAGCACAGCTTGGTGCCGAGAGAGACCTCCTTAGTCCATTATTTCTTCCATGGAGGAAAGTGAGAATGTAGTGAATGAATGCCTAGGTTCACCAGATGTACAGAATGCTGCCCAGGAGGCCCACTTTTTTCTTACTCCACCCAGAATACTGAGTGGATCAGCATGGCTGAGTGGCTGGAAAGGCTGGGAACAGAGAAGAGAAGTGGGAACTCACAGCAACCAGGGCTCAAAATTAAAGCGCTGGGTAACATACTAACCACTTCTTGAACTTTATTAGGAGGCCTTCTATTAACTACTTGGGATGCCTTGCCTGTACACCATCTTCCTTTGCTCTCTTGCAGGTGCTCCGAATACTCTGCACAGCTCCTCTCTCCCTCCCCTGTGGCTGACTCACTGCACATGCCCCTGCCATATAGCAAATGTGAGTCTTTGTAGATGGTTTACAATCATTTGCAGTCAGCCACCTTGATTCAGGAAAGTGGAGGCTGTCAAAACCCAGCCTGGCGTTTGCAAGATGAAAGAAGGCGTATAATCTTAAGACTCCCCCCAAACCTCCAAGAGGAAACTAGAGGAGTAGAGTGGGCACATCCAAAGAAAAGTTCTGAGACAGCCTCAGAATTACTAGCTGCGCTGACTGGTGAAGATGTTTCTTTCCCAAAGCCAGCCACTACATACTGGAGGAGGTTATTGCTTCTTCAGATGTGAAGACAGCAATGCAAGGCTGAAAGGAACATGAAAAAATAAATAAAACAATCAAGGAAACATGGTAACACCAGAGGAACACAGTAATTTTCCAATAAGTGAGTCCCAAAGTAATGGAGGTATATGAATAACCTGACAAAAAATTCAAAATAATTGTTTTAAGAAAGCTCGGCAAGCTAAAAGAGAACGCAGATATACCACTCAATAAAAACAGAAAAACAATTCATGAAAAGAATGAGAAGTTCAACAAAGAGATACAAATCATACAAAAATCAAAAATCATTAAAAAATGAAAAATTGTAGAGCTAATGAATACAGTGAATATAATAGAAAGTGCAATAGAGCATCAACAGCAGACTTGATGAGGCAGAAAAAAGAATCCATGAAATAATTCTGTAACATCATTTGAAACTGTGGAGTCAGGGGAGAAAAAAAAAGGATGAAAAGAAGCTAAAAAAGCTGATGGAACTTATGGGACACTGTCAAGAGAAATAATATTTAAATCATGAAGGTCACAGAAGGAGAAGAAGGAGAAGATAGAGAGAGAAGAAAGCTTATTTAAAGAAATAGCGGGGAAGGCCGAGGCAGGCGGATCATGAGGTCAGGAGATTGAGACCATCCTGGCTAACATGGTGAAACCCCGTCTCTACTAAAAATACAAAAAATTAGCCGGGTGTGGTGGCGGCCACCTGTAGTCCCAGCTACTCAGGAGCCTGAGGCAGGAGAATGGCATGAACCCGGCAGGTGGAGCTTGCAGTGAGCCTAGATCGCGCCACTGCACTCCAGCCTGGGCGACAGAGCGAGACTCTGTATCAAAACAGTGACAACAACAACAACAACAACAACAAAAACAAGAAATAATGGGCCAGGCACAGTGTCTTACACCTGTAATCCCAGCATTTTGGGAGGCCGAGGCAGGAGGATCACCTGAGGTCAGGGTTTCAAGACCAGCCCGGTCAACATGGTGAAATCCTGTCTCAACCAAAAATACAAAAAAAAAAAAAAAATTTAGCTGGGCATGGTGGCAGGTGCCTATAATCCCAGCTACTTCAGGAGGCTGAGGCAGGGGAATCGCTTGATTTGAATTGGGAGGTGGAGGTTGCAGTGAGCCAAGATTGCACCACTGCACTCCAGCCTGGGCAACAAGAATAAAACACTGTCTCAAAAAAAAAAAAAAAGAAAAGAAATAATGACCTAAAACTTCCCCAGCTGTAGGAGAGATGGACATCCACATACACGAGGCTTAAAGGTTTCCAAATCAGTTCAACCCAAAGAGGACTCCACCGAGACACATTATAATTAAGTTGCCAAAAATCAGAAGCAGAATTTTGAAAGCCGCAAGAAAAGAGACTTGCCGTCTTCAAGGGAATCTTCATCAGACTATCAGTGGATTTCTAGAAGAAACCTTGCAAGCCATGAGACAGTGGGATAATATATTCAAAATGCTGAAAGAAAAAAATTCACAATGAAGAATGCTTTACTAACAGAGATAACAATTGTAAATATATATGCACCCATCAGAGAACCTAAATATATAAAGCAAATATTAATAGATCTGAAGAGAGAGATAAGAATTGAAATACAATATTAGTAGGGGACCTCAACATCCCTCTTTCAAAAATGGACAGATATCAAAACAGAAAATCAATAAGGAAACATTGGATATGAACATTCCACCCAAGAGTAGCAGAATACACATTCTTCTCAAGTGCACATGGAATATTCTTCAGAAGAGATCATATCTTGACCACTAAACAAGTCTTAACAAATTTAATAAGATTGACATGTCAAGTATTCTTATGACTACAACATTATGCAATTAAAAATCAACAAGAAAAAAACTAAAAAATTCACAAATAGGCTGGGTACGGTGGCTCATGCCTGTAATCCCAACACTTTGGGAGGCCAAGGCAGGTGGATCACATGAGGCCAAGGGTTCAAGACCAGCCTGGCCAATGTGGCAAAACCCTGTATCTACTAAAATTACAAAAATTATCCAGGTGTGGTGGCATGCGCCTGTAATCCAAGCTACTCAGGAGGCTGAGGCGTGAGAATCACTTGAACCTGGGAAGTGGAGGTTGCAGTGAGCCAAGATTGCGCCACTACACTCCAGCCTGGGCAATAGAATGAGATTCCATCTGGAAAAAAAATTACAAATATATAGAAATTAAACAACACACTCCTGAACAACCAGTGGCTTAAAGAAGGTTCAAAAAGAGGAATAACAAATACATTGAAACAAATATAAAATAAATATAACAAATCTAAGAGAAAAGATTATAATAATAAATGACTACATTAGGAAAAATGAATGATCTTAAATAATCAGACTTTGTACCTCAAGAAACTGAAAAACAATATCAAGTTAAGCCCAAAGTTGTCTCAAAAAGGGATTAGAGAAGGAATAAATCAAACAGACTACAACAACAATAGAAAAGATAAAAAAACCCCAAGAGTTGAATTTTTGAAAGGGTAAATGAAATTGACAAGTGTTTAGCTTATCTAAGAAAAAAAATAGAGAAGACTGAAATAAAATCAGAAATAAAATATTTGTATTAGGAGACTTAATAATTGATACCACAGAAATACAAATGATCCTAAGAGACTACTATAAAAAATGATATGCCAGCAAATTGGATGACCTAGAATAAACAGATAAACTTGATGCATAGAACCTACTAAGGTTGAATCATGAATAAATAGAAAAGCTGAACAGAACAATAATGAGTAAGGAGATTGAATTACTACTCAAAAGTCTGCCAACAAAGGAAAGTCCAGAACCAGATGGCTTCACTGCTGAATTCCACCAAACATTTAAAGAAGAATTAATCTCTTCCAAGAAACCAAAAAGAAGGGAACATTTCCAAATTCATTTTACGAGGTCCAATTTTAAGGGGCCAGAGAAGGATGGTACAAAGAAAGGAAATTACAGTCCAATATCTCTAATAAACATAGATGCAAAAATTCTTGACACAGTACTAGCAAACTGAATTCAACAGCACATTAAAAGGATTATATGGCTGGGCATGGTGGCTCATGCCTGTAATCCCAGCACTTATGGAAGCAAAAGTGGGAGGATCATTTGAGCCAGGCTTTTGAGACCAGCCTGGGCAACATAGTGAGACCCCATCTGATATGGTTTGGCTGTGTCGCAACCCAAGTCTCATCTTGAATTGTAGCTCCAACAATTCTCATGTGTTATGGGAGGGACCTGAAGGAAGGTAATTGAATCATGGGAGTGGTCTTTCCATGCTGTTCTCTTGATAGTGAATAAGTCTCATGAGATCTGATGGTTTTATAATGGGGAGTTTCCCTGCACAAGATCTCTTTTCTTGTCTGCTGCCGTGTGAGACATGCCTTTTACCTTCTGCCATGATTGTGAGGCCTCCCCAGCTATGTGGACTTTGAGCCCATTAAACCTCTTTTTTTCTAATAAATTAGCCAGTCTTGAGTATGTATTTATCAGCAGTGCAAAAATGGATGAGTACAGTCAATTGGTAACAGTAGAGTGGGGTGCTGCTGTAAAGATACCCCAAAATGTAGAAGCCTCTTTGGAACTGGGTAACAGGCAGAGATTGGAACAATTTGGAGGTGATATGGTTTGGCTGTGTCACCACTCAAATCTCATCTGGAATTCCCATGTGTTGTGGGCGGGACCCAGTGGGAGAATTGGGTCCCTCCCTCCATGAGGGCAGGTGTTTTCTGTGCTGTTCTCGTGATAGTGAATACATCTCACGTGATCTGATGGTTATTGTAAGGTGGAGTTTTCCTGCACAAGCTCTCTCTCTTTGCCTGCCACCATCAACGTATGACGTGACTTGCTCCTTGCCTTCTGCCATGATTGTGAGGCCTCACCAGCCATGTGGAAATGTAAGTCTAATTAAACCTCTTTCTTTTGTAAATTACCCAGTCTTGAGTATGTCTTTATCAGCAACATGAAAATGAACTAACACAGGACGGCTCAGAAGAAGATGGAAAATGTGGGACAGTTTGGAACTCCCTGGAGACTTGTTGAATGGCTTTGACCAAAATGCTGATAATGATATGAACAATGAAATCCAGGCTGAGGTGATCTCAGATGGGGCATGAGGAAATTGCTGGAAACTGGAGCAAAGGTGACTTGTTATGTTTCAGCAAAAAGACTGGTGACATTTTGCCCCTGCCCTAGAGATTTGAAGAACTTTGAACTTGACAGAGATGATTTAGAGTATCTGGCAGAAAAAATTTCTAAGCATCAAAACATTCAAGAGGTGACTTGGGTGCTGTTAAAGGCATCATTCAGTTTTATAAGGAAAGCAAAGCATAAAATTTTGAAAAATTTGCAGCCTTACAGTGCGATAGAAATGAAAATCCCATTTTCTAAGGAGAAATTCAAGCTGGCTGCATACATTTGCATAAGTAATGAGCAGCTGAATGTTAATCACCAATACAATGAGGAAAATGTCTCCAGGGCATGTCAGAGAGCTTTGAGGTGGCCCATCCCATCACAGGCCTGAAGGCCTAGGAGGAAAAAGTGGTTTCGTGGGCTGGGCCCAGGGTTCCTCTGCTGTGTGTAGTCTAAGGACTGGGTGCCCTCCTTCCCAGCTGCTCCAGCCATGACTAAAAGGGGCCAAGGTACAGCTCAGGCTATGGCTTCAGAGAGTGCAAGCCCCAAGCCTTGGCAGCTTCCAGATGGTGTTGAGCTTGGGTGGATCGCAGAAGTCAAGAACTGAGATTTGAGAACCTCTGTCTAGATTTCAGAGGATGTATGGCAATGCCTGGATGTCCAGGCAGAAGTTTGCTGCAGGGGTGGGGTGCTCATGGAGGACCTCTGTTAGGGCAGTGCTGAAGGGGCAGGTTGGGTAGGTGCCCCCACAAAGAGTCAACACTGGAGCTTTGCCTAGTAGAGCTATGAGAAGAGGGCCACTGTCCTCCACACTGACAGCTTGCACCATGTGCCTGGGAGGGAGCCTGTATCCTGCAAAGCCATAGGGGCAGAGCTGTCCAAGACTATGGGAACCCACTCCTTACATCACTGTGCCTTGGATGTGAAAAGTGGAGTCAAATGAGGTCATTTTGGAGCTTTAAGACTTGACTGCCCTGCTAGATTTTGAACTGGCATGGGTCCTTTAGCCCCTTCATTTTGGCCAATTCCTCCCATTTCAAATGGGTGTATTTATTCAATGCCTGAACTCCCATTGTATCTAGGAAGTAATTAACTTGCATTTGATTTTACAGGCTCATAGGTGGAAGGGACTTGCCTTGTTTCAGATGAGACTTTGGACTGTGGACTTTTGAGTTAATGCTGAAATGAGTTAAGACTTTAGGGGACTGTTGAGAAGGCATGATTGGTTTTGAAATGTGAGGACATAAAACTTGGGAGGGGCAAGGGGTGGAATGATGTAATTTGGCTGTGTCCCTACCCAAGTATCATCTTGAATTGTAGCTCCCACTATTCCCAAGTGTTATGGGAGGGACCCGATGGGTAATTGAATCATGGGGATGGGTTTTTCCCATGCTGTTCTTGTGACAGTGAATAAGTTTCATGAGATCTGATGGATTTATAAAGGGGAGTTTCCCCACGCAAGTTCTCTTCTCTTGTCTGCCACCATATGAGATGTGCCTTTCATTTTCCACCATGATTGTGAGGGCTCCCCAGCTATATGGAGCTGTGAGTACATTAAACCTCTTTTTCCTTATAAATTACCCACTGTTGAGTATGTCTTTCTCAGCAGCATGAAAACGGACTAATACACCATCTCTACAAAAGAAAAAAAATTAGCTAAGTGTGGTGGCAGCTGTCTGTGGTCCCAGCTACTTGGGAGGCTGAGGTGGGAGGATTGTTTAAGACTAAGAGGTTAAGGCTGCAGTGCGCAGTGATTGTGCCACTGCAATCTAGCCTGGGTGGCAGAGTGAGAACCCATGTCAAAGGGGGAAAAAAAAGATTATACACCATGATGAAGTGGGATTTATCTCTGAGATACAAGGATGGTTCAATATAGGCAAATCAATAAACATGATATATCACATTAACAGAATGAAGGGCAAATATCATATGATCATCACAATAGATGTAAAAAAAGCATTTGACAAAATCCAACATCCTTTCATGACAAAAATTCTCAGCAAATTAGGTATAGAAGGAATATACCTCAACATAATAAAGACCATATATGATAAGTCCACAGCTAACATCATACTCCATGGTGAAAAGCTAAAAGCTTTTTCTCAAATATTAGGAGCAAGACAAGGATGACCAATCTTACTACTTCTATTCAACATGGTACTGGAAGTCCTAGGCAGACAAAATAGGCAAGAGAGAGAAATAAAAGTTATGCAACTCAGAAAGGAAAAAGTTAAATTGTCTGATAGACTGGATAAAGAAAATGTGGTACATATACCCTATGGAATACTACGTAGCCATAAAAATGAATGAGATCATGTCCTTTGCAGGGACATGGATGAAGCTGGAAGCCATCATCCTCAGCAAACTAACACAGGAACAGAAAACCAAGCACTGCATGTTCTCACTCATGAGTGGGAGTTGAACGTTGAGAACACATGGACACAGAGAGGGGAACAACACACACCCACAGCCTGTTGGGAGATGGGGTTGAGGAGAGGGCACTTAGAGGATGGGTCAATAGGTGCAGCAAACCACCCTGGTACACATATACCTATGTAACAAGCCTGAACATTCTGCATATGTATCCTTTTTTTTTTTTTAAGGAGAAATAAAAGAAAAAAAGTTAAATTGTCTTTGTTTGCAGATGACATTGTCTTATATATTAAAAACCCTAAGGACTCCAAAAACTGTTAGAACTAATAAGTGATTTTATTGTGTTGAAGGAAACAAAATCAACATACAAAAATCAATTTTGTTTCCATATATTGAGAAAAAAATTGCCTGAAACTTAAATTAAGAGAACAATCCCTTTTACAAACCTATCAAAAATAACAAAATACTTGGGAGTAAACTTAACCAAAGAGGTGAAAGATCTGTACACTGAAAACTATAAAATACTGATGGAGAAGATATATATAAAGTAAAAGATAGCCTGTGTTCACAGATTAGAAGAATTAATATTGTTAAAATGTTCATCTGACTCAAAGCAATGTATAGATTCAGTGTAATCCCTATCAAAATTCCCATGGTATTTTCACAGAATAAAAAACCTGAACTTTGTATGGACCCACAAAAGACTCTGAATAGTCAAAGCAATCTTGAGCAAAAAGAACAAAACTGGAGGCATCACACTTCCTGATTTCAAATTATATTACAAAGCTGTAGTAATCAAAACAGTATGGTACTGGCATTAAAAACAGACACATAGACTAATGCAACATAATAGAGAACCCAGAAATAAACTGTCACGTGCATAGTCAACTAATCTTTGACAATGGTGCCAAAAATAACAATGAGAAAAGGACAGTCTTTTCAATACATGGTTCTGGATAGACTGAATATCCACCTGCAGAAGAATAAAATTAGACCCTCATCTCACACTGTATACACAGATCAACTCAAATTTACTAAATGCTTAAATATAAGACGTGAAACAGCAAAACTCCTAGAAGAATACACGGTGGTAAATCTTCTTGACATTAATTGGTCTTGGCAATGATTTTGGATATGATGCTGAAAGCACAGGTTACAAAAGCAAAAATAAGTGAAACTACATAAAATTAAAAGTTTCTGCAGAAAAAAGGGAAATCAACAAACATGCAACCCACAGAATGGTAAAAAAATTTGGAAATCATATATCTGATTAGGGGTTAATATGCAAAATATGTAAGGAACTCATACAATTCAATAGCAAAACAACTAAATTAAAAATGATCAGAAGACCTGAATAGACAGTTTTTCCGATAGAATACATACAGATGGTCAACAGGTATACAGAAAAGTGATCAACATCACTAATCATCAGGGAAATGTAAATCAAAACCACAATGTGATATCTCCTCGTGCTTATTAGGAAGTCTACTATCAAAAAGTCAAAAGATAATAAGTGTTGATGAGGATGTGGAGAAAAGGGAACCCTTGTACTCTGTTTGTGGGAATGTTAACTGGTACAGCAATTATGAGGAACATAACATGAAAATTCCTCAAAAAAGGAAAAATAGAACTACCACATAATTCAACAATTTCACTTCTGAGTATATATCCAAAGGAAATTAAATCACCCTCTTAAAGAGATATCTACACCCCCATGATCATCACAATATTATTACAATAGCCAAGATATGAAAACTGTCTGCCTGTTGATAGATGAATACAGAAAATGTGCACCCACAGATACACACGCATATATACACATACATATATACACACACAAGGGTATATTATTCAGCCATTTAGCCATAAAAATAATAAAATTCTGCCATTTATGACAACATGAATGAACCTGGAAGATATTACTCTGTGAAATAAGCCAGACACAAAAGACAGATACTGCATAATCTTATTTCTATGTGGAATCTAAAAATGTCTAAACTTATAGAAACAGCATAGAATGGTGGTTACCAGGGTTTGGGGGATAGGGTAAAAAGGGAGATGTTAGTCCAAGAGTATAAACTTTCAGTTATAAGATGAGTAAGTTCTGGATATCAAATCCCTACCTTGCTGAATATAGTTAGTGATAATGCATACTTGAAATTTGCTGAGAGAGTTGATCTTCAGTGTTCTCACCACAAAAAAGAGTATCTGTGTAAGGTGATGGATATGTTTATTAGCTTGATTTTAGTAATTTTATAATATATGTATATCAAATAATCACATTTTATATCTTAAGTAAATATAATTTTTATTTGTCCATGATGCTTCAATAACACTGGAAAAGATGTTTAATTTCAGTCAGAGTACTGACACCCTGCAATTTTCCTCAGTTGTTTCCATAACCATTCAAAACTGACTTAGGCAGGGATGAGGAATACCTAGGACAGAACATAGAGAAGATAACTTTCTAGTTATAAAGGCCAAAATAAATAGCAAAAGGAAAGTGTGGGTGTGTATCTGTATGTATGTATGAGTAAACACACATGTTTATATTCCAATACACACACAGCCATGTATTTTCATAACACAACTTTATATAGTACCCACACATCCAGAGTAAGCATTGACTCAAACCCAACCATAGTATTAATAGATTTTCATCAGTTTTCTAAAAACAAAAAAAGAAAATCCATGGATAAGTTGTCTGGAGAAGTCTGACAAGAAGAGAGAGAAAGAAAGAAAAAGGGATTAGGAATAGAAAAGTCATGTCCAGTATTTCATTGGTACCTTGACTTTCATATGTCCCCATTCCATGGACAATAGAGAGAGAACCCATGGATTCTTGTACTAGCTTGAGGGCTATTTATAACATCATGAAGTTTCTAGAAGAGTTAAACCATGGAGACATGTGACATTTTACTATACATGGACTAGATTTGGTTGTCCTTGGGAATTGATTTAAAGAAGACAATAAAAGGGAGAGGAGGCTTGGTGAAGTGGGTAGTGAAATGGGATTCATGAAGCCTGTGTATTGTTTTCTGCTTCATTCTGCACTTGCTGTGTGACCTCAATTAAGTTAATGAAGCCTCTGCCTGGTTTTCTCTATTTGGAGTAGTGGTAGAAAGGCCTCTCAGAGCAGTTGAGAGGATTCCTGTGCTTTAAGAGTTTTAAACCATATTTTACTTCCCAGGTTAAAGGTGACACATATCGTTTTTTGGCCTTTATTATTTTGTACCAGAAATAATGTATTCAATTTCATGGATAAGGCAAGGCCAGGTCACTCATATGTATCCTGTCTTTCTTTTGTGATCTCCCTAGTCTTGTTTAAGCTAAGTGGCGTCTGGACTGTTACTCCTAAACCTTTCTCACTTCCAATACCTAGCCCTCCTAAAGATCAGGTCTTCTTCAAGGGGTTCTTGATTCTTGAATCCTCTATGCACCCTAAGTCCATTGTGGTAATTGTGGGGATAGTGGGAGTGGAACAAGGGTAGCCTTATTCATTGCAACATTTTGAATCTATTCTTTTTTCCCATTCCTCGAAATACCTCTCTTTCAATGAAAAAATTCCTAACTTATCCTTGGCTTCTTCCATTTCTCAAATCTATTAATTTATTACTTGTTTAGAAAAATTAGATGCTCTCAGGTCCAGCTGGCATACATAGAATATTTTTCTGAAAGAATTTGTGTTGATGAGAGGCTATGAGGAAGAAAGGCTAGGGAACACTCACAAACAGATGGTGCGGTAGCCTAGTGCAGGAATGAGAGAATGCATTGTCTTTATGAAATTAAAAAACATTTAAAAAAGTGACTAAAAGTTGGTCTGCTTTGTATTACAACCATGAACCAGCAATTCTAAGCAATGTCAGTGGTAAAACATTCCCATCCTTTGTACACTGCTGCTCACAAATGCATATTCTGGTTCCTACCCCACATTGATATTTTTTGTCTTTGTTGCATTAAGTGACCTATCCTCTTGGATCATGGGTTTTGTTTTTCTGTCACTTGATTCTGAACAAATTTGGTCTGCCTGGTTCCCTCTCTGAAAGAGAAAGCTGTTCATATGAGCGACACTTTTCAAGTAAATGGAACTTCTACCCACAACAACAAAAACAACAATGATGGTAACAGCAAAACAATTGATTTCTGATGGAAAGTGAAACAGAAGTGAGCCTTGCTATCATTCACATTGTCTAGAATCAATGACACTTTGAAATAGTGTTAACTAGTCAATTCACATATACAAATAGGTTCTCTCCATTGATTGCTGCTGTGTTCAATGACAATTGTTTGCCTTGACTACAATTGCACTTAATTCTCAGAAAGAGAATGACTTTTTACAAGCTTTTTATACCATTTTGCCTTTAGAATGCTCCTTTGCATAAAGAACATCCCAATAGTCCATTTTTATGTAGTCAGACACCAATCTAACTTGCTTTGCTTAGGTGATTATGTATATAGAGAAGATAGCCAGAATAATTAGTA
The DNA here is from genome assembly GCF_028885655.2 of Pongo abelii. Lineage (NCBI taxonomy): Eukaryota > Metazoa > Chordata > Mammalia > Primates > Hominidae > Pongo > Pongo abelii. The sequence goes on from NC_071998.2 coordinate 31,447,607, forward strand.
TTTTTGTTTAACTTCCAGACTGATTAACCTGAAAGATAAATATTGACTAAAGCAAGCACTTATTGCTTTGATGTTTTTATTTGTAGAACTAGTATCACCTTCAAATCCATGTTACTAGCTTCCATAAGGTTTGGTGTGAATTTTCTTTATTCCAATTCACAATCCACTTTCCAATTAATGATGTAACTGCACTCACTGTATATCTATAATTGGGCTCTGTAGGTATTAGAAGGCTGAGAGCAAAGCCTATGTGTGCCTTCTCCACCAAGAGAAATGAAACAATTCAGATATCAGGGAAGAGCTTGACTTTACTGGTGAGGCAGGACTTGACCTGTGTGTTCTTGAGCTGGGAGACCCATACAACCTAAGATCCAATCCCAGACACTATTTTACCCAAGCATACCTAAGACTTATCAAGAATAAAGAGTAACAACCTCAGAAAACAACTTAAAAGTCATCTCACCCAACTCTTTGCTAGATGCTTGAAACCAACTAACTTATCCTTAGCTCCTTCCATTTCTCAAGTCTTTTTATTCATTACCTGATTAGCAAACCCTTCTTTTTTTTTTACCACTTTAATCATTTAAAGATGATTTTTAACTGACCTGTAATAGTTGTATAATATATGGGGTACAGTGTGATATTTAAATTCATGCATACAATGTGTAGTCATCAAATCAAGGTAATTAGTACATCTATCACCTCAAATATTGATCATTTATTTGAGAACATTGAAAATTCTCCTTTCCAGCTATTTGAAAATATGAAATAACTATAGAACACTAGAACTTACTCCTGTTATTTAGCTGCAATTTTGCATTTATTAACCAACCTCTATGTATATTCCCCTTCCCCAACCCTTCCCAGACTCTAGTAATCGCTATTCTATTATCTATGTCTACGAGATATACTTTATTAGCTTCCACATGTGAGAACCTGCAGTGTTTATCTTTCTGTGCCTGGATTATTTCACTTAACAAAATGTCCTTCAGTTCCATCCATGTTGTTGTGAATGACAGAATTTTACTCTTTTTTATGACTGAATAGTATCCCATTGTGTATATATACCACATTTCCTTTATTCATTTATCTGTTGATGTAAACTTAGGTTGATTCCATATCTTGGCTATTGTGAATTGTGCTGCAATAAACATGGGTGTGCAGATCATTTTTTTTTTTTAAGCACGGATTTCTTTTCCTTTGGATATATATCCAGTACTTGGACTGCTTGAATCATATGGTAGTTTTAGTTTAGTTTTTTGAGAAACCTTCATGCTGTTTTCCATAATAGCTGTACTAATTTACATTCTCACTAACAGTGTATAAGAGTTCCCCTTTCTCTGCATCCTTACCAGTATTGTTTTTTGTCTTTTCGGTAATAGCCATCCTAAATACGATGAGATGATATTGCTTTGAGGTTTTGATTTAAATTTCTCTGGTGATTAGTGTTGTTGGGCATTTTTTCATATACTTCTTGGCCATTTTTATGACTTCTTTTGAGAAATTTCTATTTAGATCATTTACCCATTTTTGGATTATTTGTGTGTTTATTTATTTATTTATTTGCTGTTGAGGTGTTAGAGTTCCTTGTATATTCTGAATTTTAATGCCCTATCAGTGTATAGTTTGCACATATTTTCTCCTATTCTGCATTGTTTCTTCACTGTGTTGATTATTTCCTTTGTTGTGCAGAAGTTTGTTACTTTAGGTATAATCTCATTTGTTATTCCTGCTTCTGCAGCCTGTGCTTTTGAAGTCTTATCCATAAAATTTTTGCCCAGACTAATGTCCCAAACTGTTTCTCCTGTGTTTTCTCTTAGTAGTTTCACAGTTTGGGGTCTTAAATTTAAGCATTTAATTCATTTTGATTTGATTTTTGTACATGGCGAGATGTAGTGGTCTAGTATCATTCTTCTGTGTATGAATATCCAGTTTTCCCAGCAGCATTTATTGAAGACACTGTCCTTTCTTCAGTGAATGTTGAATTCCTTCTAACAAAATCTCGACCAATGGTTTCTTCAGTTCCTGCTTGAATGAATACTTCTAGTGATGAAGATATTATTACTTTCAGTTATATCCCATTTTATGCTATAATAGTACAGTTCTAATTCTTAGGCATTCTTCATTTTGGGTCAGAATCTATCCCTTGCTTGTCTTCTTGGTTGACAAACAACAATAACAACAACAACAACAACACCCCACAAAACTAGCCAGGCACGGTGGCACGTGCCTGTAGTTCCAGCTACTCAGGAGGCTAAAGTGAGAGGATTACTTGTAGTGAGCTGAGATTGAGCCACTGCATTCCAGCATGAGCGTTAGAGTGAAACTCAGTCTAAAAAAACAAGCAAACAATTGAAAAATGAACACTTGAACATCCTGTTTGCTAGTAGAAGATTATTGGAATCTCAGGTATTCCATGCATATTCTTTACACCTTAGTGTACAAAGTGAAAACAGAAACTCTGGAGAGTAAGAAAATTCAAATCTGAGCTTCAGAGAAGTTATGAAATACAGTATCTACTGTGGAGTAAGGTACCTGGAAGAAACTACACTGTATTTTTATATTTTTTATCCCCCACCCCACCCTCGGTTTAAATAAATAAAAATGGAGGCGTAAATAAATAGGAAAATTACAAAATGACCCCTGGCTAGGACAGTTAGTGGTTGTAATTGTTGTTGTTGTTATTTTTGTGTATGTATGCATGTGTGTGTGCAGCTGGGGAACTAGGGAAGGAAATCGCAAAAAGGAAAGAGAAAACCCCAATCATTTTATTTTTGTCATGTGGGAAGATAAAATTCTGCTGCCACTTCTCCCTCCTCAGCTCCACCCCACACTTACATTGAGCAGCTATAGCCACCTCTTATTTTTCCTTTCAGATATCCAGCTGCCCCTCTGAGCCAGAGGCTTTGGTGATAACTATTTATACCAGGGCTGTACCATCTGAGAAGGGGTATTTCTGCTGAGGCTGAGCAATGAGCCACCAGAAGCAATGGCTCATTGCTCAGGCCCAGCAGGAATTCCCCCCAACCACCACCTCTGCCACCTCCCTATGGCTCCTCTCGATGAGACAGGCTTGAAGAGGGCTCTTTAGATTTAAGGAAAATGGGGGCAGAAATGAACAGTTTATGGAAAATGATGAGTGGCATCTGAGTTGAAGTCAGAGGCCCAGAAATCAAGCAAGACAGGTGCGGCACTTTGGGGCTTAATGAAATTTCTGCTGTACAAGATCTTGAGACCATTAGGGAAATAAATCTCAATTATGTTAAACCTATCAAGACCTTGAACAAATGCTTTCCTTTTTACAGATGTCTGTCTCCTTGACTGTAAAATGAGTAGGTGGGATTGAGATGGAATCTAAAGTCTTTTTCAGCTCTTACCGTCTGAGAATCTAAGCTTGGTGTTAAATTTAAAAAGTTCAAAATCAGGTTTGAGCTGAGAGTGTGGAAGAGAGACTGTGTTGTTATTAAAACTCTTTGTAAAATCCTTTTGAAAATATTCACCCTGAACTTGAAAGGGATTTACTTTCTCAAACACTGGCAAAGCTTTCAAACCAAAGGACTTCCTTCCAGTATATAAGGTGGAGGAAGCTGTGTGTAACAGACAAAAGTGACTGCTTTATGTTTAGTTGGGTTTGAACACATCTAAGACAACTAGTACTTTGATAAAAACATCTTTCAGGGGGAGTTACAGAGATGAAAGCACAAATTTGTATAGCATAAGCTTATGGAGTGTGTTTTACTAACTTAGATATTGTTGCAGAAGCAATATTAATCAAAAGAATCATGTTCATTTAGAACAAAATCCATAGAAGCTACACAATTGATCCCTAAGGATATTAAAACACTACTAGTGATCAGGAAGGAGAAACCAAAATTAATTGATCTTCTAGTTTGATGAATTTAATTTTTATATTGAAATCTTTTATTGTTCTCTAATTCCTGATCCTCAATAAATCCTTGTAATTTCTCCCTTTACCACCATTATTAAGCAATAGTTTTGGTTAACCAAATATTCTAATCAATGAGGACCTGTCATATACATCATGCATAGATCACCAATTGAAAATAACTTGTAAAAAAGAAAATATACAGTGGTGCCTTGCATTCATTCAGCAAAATTGGGGTGCTTTTAGCAAAAGAAGAGATAATTGGTGTTAGGCAAACAAAACAAAAACAATCTTGCAGAAACCCAAAACTAATATGTCCATTTTAAGGGGGCATAGTAGTGAGGAGCTATTGTAGTAAATTAGGTTTGAGCAGATGCTTAGGGTTTAAACCGAGGCAGGGATAGTAGAAATGGAGAGGAGACTAATTTGAAAGACATTCAGGAAGTGAAATTTACTGGACCTCACAGAGGTGGTAGGGACAGACTAGGAGAAGGAGAGAGAGGAATTAGAGATGTTTCTTAAGATTTCTGTCTTGGAAGACTGGGTGAATGCTAGTGCCACGCACACAGGAGAGACTATGGAAGACAAAGACTGCTTTGGCAAAAAGATGACAAATATTTCTTGACATTTTGCATTTCAGATGTATATGGGCATCCTTGAAGTGAAGTACCTATTAGGCAGATAATATCCAGTTGTATGAACACATGAGTAATAGTGAAAGTTATAGGCATGGATGGGATTTCCAAGGGACACCACAGAATGGGAAAACAAAGTGGTATCCCCAGGGATACCCCATAAAGGAGATAAAATAGGGTATATCAGAGTATTAGGAGGAAAACCTAGAGAAGGGAGTTTCTTGAAAGTTAAGGGAAAAAGATTTGCCAGAGGAAGGAAAGGTCAACAGTGCAAATATCCCAGACAGCTCAAGTAAATTAGAGATGCGAACAGTAACTCTTAGAGGGGAGCATCTTTTTTCCAGTCTTCTAGTTTTTGTGAGGCGCTGTTTCCCCCACATACTCTACGTCTACTTCCTTATCTCTTTCTTGGGTCTTCGGTAATTGCTATTGGCCTATTTTTTCTTGATTGGAGCTTACTAGTCACAAACATGATCACTGGAACAGGGTGATAGTTGGACTCTTTCTCCTTCCCCTTCTACTTACAATAGTGAGACAGAAACCTGGGTTAAGTTTATTTGCAGTCTTGGATCCAAGAGCGTAGGGAGTTAATAAGCTCATTTGGCTCTCACATCTAAGCCACATTTCTTCAATGTTGGTGATGTGTTTTGGATGTTTTGTCTCTACAAATCTCATGTTGAAATGTGAGCTCTAGTGTTGGAGGTAGGCCTAGTGGTAGGTGTTTGGGTCATGGAGGTGGATCCCTCATGATTGTCTTGGTTGCCATCCACATGGTAATGACTGAGTTCCTGCCCTGGTAGTTCACACAAAAGCCAGTTGTTTAAAGGAGTCTGGCACCTCCTTCTCTCTCCCTTGCTTCCTTTCTCATCATGTGACATGTTGGCTTCCCTTCACCTTCCACCATGATTGTAAGCTTCCCAAGGACTTCAGCAGAAGCAGATGCTGGCGCTATGCTTCTTCTACAGCCTGCAGAACCGTGAGCCAAATAAACCCCCTTTCTTTATAAATTTCCCAGCCTCAGATATTCCTTTATAGCCATGCAAACAGACTAATAGAGAAAGCTTCATTCTTTTTTTTTTCTTTCTCTTTTGATGCAGAAATCAGGAAATGAGTATGCTATTCATAGGGCCTCACCAAACCCTCCAACAATAAGCAGTATACTTGGCAAATATGACTTCTTGTTGTTTTTTTGGCCAGATTTCAGAGTGCTGCAGAATAAGTGAAAGAAGAGGAAATAGAAGCTGTAATAAATACACCCATTTAGAAAAGGCGAATATGAGGAAGAAGAGGCTTGCTAGGGGAGATGTAATATCATGAGAGACCATTTATTTTTAAGATCAAAGGTCACATGTTTGATGGTAGCATTTGTTACAGATGTTTGATTGGGAAAGAAGCAAGGGTGAAGATTTAGGAGAAAAGAGGTAATAGAGTAGAATTAAAGTCTCTGAGAGTTTGGGGAAAATTATAACACAGCCTGGGAATGGGCCATGGTTAGAGAGAGTAACAACACTTTCTTTGAGATAGAAGGGGCTAATAATGGATAAATTTGGTAAAGATTTGTTATCTGTGGTCTTTTGGGGAGTTGATGGAGGAGAGAAAGTGGGTAACTTGGTATTGAGGTAGTTCATACATTGTTATGAATCTCTATCATAGAATTACAGAATATGAAACTGTAACATTGAAAAAGACTGAAAGTTGTTGAAGATTGAGATATTGGTCCCAATTCTTCAATTCCCTGTGACAGTATATTGATACCATTTGCTGTGTAATATTACAGTGCTTTTCCTTTGGGGGTAGAATGTAGATCTCATTGAAAATGGGCTTTGCCATGTGACTTGCTTTGGGCAATGAGATGTTAGTAGATATGACGTGAGCAGGGGCCTTATATATGCTTGTGTTTTGCTTCATCACCATGAGTAGAGCATTCTATGAATAGCCACCACTCCTTCCTCCTGGACTCCAGAATGAGCATACACAAAGCAGAACTGATCTCAACTCAAAGGTGTGGATCCCAGTGAATACTCTTTAAAGAGATGTCCAAGACAAATATGGGCAGATATGGAGGGCAGAGGTGGAGGCCATTTTCAGCTGGCAAGCAAGTTCATGAAGATTTAAAAGCCATTGAATTGACTGGACTCACTGCTCCTGTCTAGTCACCAGATACATAAATGTTAAAAGGTAGTGGTGGTCATGACAGCAATCATAACTTTCTGATCTCTGGATTGTAGTTATGGTGGAAGTTCTTCAAATTGGCTAAGTGGCGGCTTCTGGACTTGTTGCACATTATTCTTTCTTCTACCATTTCTGTCTGCACTAAATTCTCTGTATTAAATCTTTTTCTGCTTTAAATGTCTAGAGTGATTTCTGTTTCCTACTTTGAACCCTGACTGATTCACAGTCTAAACCTTCCTCCTTCCATTTATTTTTGTTGTATGCAGGTTTCAGTGCTACTCATAGTGTGGTCTCTGCTCGGCCATCTGTTTGTGACCAGTTTGCATCAGGATGTAAATTAGTTTAGCCATTAAGCATGCTTTTCAGTTCATCTGATGTATGTATGTATGTGTTTATTTATTTTGGTAGCAAGACTTGCTCATAGAAGGAAGTAGTGTGTTCATTTATATTCCAGCACAGGTTCCTGATCTTATTATGAATGGGTACTTTGAGCATCACTGGCTTACTCAAAGGCCACACACAGGCCACACATTCTGTATTTTCTTCCTCTAGACATTAAAACGGCTTCTTATTATTTCGTTTTTGTAGATATTTCAATTTTACCCCAGGGAGCATATGTGTCCTGGCATTGGATTATCTCTCTGTAATGGAAAGAATTTTTTAAAATTATTTGACTTTTTGGAAGTCATCTTTGCTTCTTATTTTAAAATAATTTTTAAGTAATTACTTCTTTCATTAACAAAGAAATGCATATCCATGATAAAAGTTCCAGCACTTTCATTAAAGTTTAAGCACAGAATAATATAATATAAAAAGAAACAAATTATCTACCTCCCCCATTCCTTAATCAACTTCTCTAAAGTAACAATTAACAGTATTTTTATATAAAAAGCTGTTTGTTTCAGCGGAAATAGCCCTCACCAACCTTAGTTAAGCTTCACAACTACAGTTGTACCTTTACTTTTCTCACCCAATGTAGACAATGTGAATTTTTTTAATTGCATGTCATTGAGATTTTATCACAATGACCTTTATATGAACCAAAGCAACAAATAGACTCGGTCTCTACGCTGTTGCCTCAGGATGGGGATTTAATTTTAACACCAGTTTTTGATCATATTAGAAATACCTATCTCAACAAGGCAAATAACATTTGTTTTGTTCAAATGTTTAAACTATTCCCATTATGGGTAAGATATTGGAATTGGGGACATAAATATTCAAACTTCTGATTAAAATTTAGTCATGGTTAGACTTGAAATATAAATTATTTTAGCTGCTTTTTTCCTTCTGTTCTAAACAATGACAAAGTTTATTTCAATGCAAAAAAAGATAATACAATTCTGATGATTTCCCTTAATAACTTAAAAAATTGTTTTATTTTCAAAAAATATACATACTATTTCTTTTTGTTGGTTTTCTCAATTGAGAAGATATATTTTGATCTTCAGATGTGTATTTTAAGTTAATAGTCTTGGTTTGGGTGATCCCAGTGGAACATAAACTTTAAATCTGTAGTCATAATCATGGGGACTATCAAAGCCATAATGCACAATATTACTTTCATAGGTTTGGGAAAAATGGACTGTATTTTCTGAGTTCACCACTTGTCAGCACAGAATGCTTTAAAACAACATAAAGCAAAATGTTGCCAAGCCTTTCAATCAAAAAGAACCTAAAGAAATCCAGGGGAAAGTATCTACTTATGTAAAATACAATGTGGAATGCCTACCCTTTGAGAGTTCTTAAAGATTCCAACCTTCATAATCCATGTGATATTGAACGCTGATGTGCTACCTAAGTTGATTTAACTGATATCCTTGTTCATTCAAAATACAATCTTGTAGAATTCTCTTTTGGCCCTTGGAAATGCTGTGCTGAAGAGACTTCAAGGCTTTAATGGAAATGCCATTTCCTGTAAGAAAAGTTGGATTTTAGATCTAACTATCCTACTTACTGAGTACATGATATTGGGCAAGTTATTTTACTTTTAAGTGCTTCAGTTTTCTTCTCTGTGAAATGTTGGGTTGAAATGCCCATCACAAAGGGCTATTATAAAAGTGAGATTGAATTATGGTATTAAGCAAAGTGTATGATGCCTGTTCCATAGTAGTTGCTTAGTAAGTGTTAACTCTCCTCACCTTCCTCCTCTGTCTTTAGCCTTGGAGATAGCTGAGATGCTAAAGAGAGAAGTCCTGTTTCATTAATATGTATGTACTGCATAGTGAGGACAAATATCTCAGAGGTGAAGAGGCCTAGGGTTACAAAAACTGTGTTTGTATTTTAACAATTAGTGGTGATGAACATGTTCTTTCAGTCCTCTTGGTGTATATATGTAACATCTCATTTGGAGAAAACACTGGAAGTCCAAATTTGAGTGAGAATCCCAACCTAACTGACACTCTTGCACTCTCCACGATAGGCCCTGATCACAGGGTCCTTTGTTAAATTTCAAAAGTTGAGTTTTAAAAAAATACCTTCATTGTGGCATAGTTTATTTCACAGAAGTCGCCCACTTTAAATAAATGATTCAATTATTTTTAGTATATTTATAAAACTGTCATCAAAATCGGTGTTAGAACATTTCTACCACTCCCAAACTATCCCTTGTACCTATTTGCAGTCAGTACCTGTTCTCATATCCAGCCCCAGGATAATACTAATCTATTTTATATCTTTTTAGATTTACCTTTTACAGCGGTTGATTTTTCTGGAGGTTTTATTCACTTGGATTCACATTGGTTGGAAGAATGCATGAGACCAGATTTGTTAGTAGTACTGACACAGTGGTTGCTGTTGGCTTCCTGGTGATGAAAATGAGCTTCTTTGCAGCTGCTCTGAGAGCTCCCAGCCTTATTGATGAGAAATAGTACCAGAAAGCAACTAGCTGGGGACCTGTACCATTAGGGTCCAGGCAGGAAACAGAAACCACTGCAATCATTTTAACAGAAAGAATTTAATATAAACAATTGCAAAGGGTATCGAAGAATTGAAAGATAAACAGAACTAAAGTATTATAGAAGGGAGCAACAGCAGGAATTAACTACCAGCTCCTGGGTTGGGAAACAAAGGTAAATAATGGAAGTATCACAATTTAGAAGTTTGGAGAAGGGTATCTCTGGAGTTGGGACCCATGAATTTGAGGGGGTGGGGACAGACAATTGGTCCAAATATTTCTTAGTGAATGTGATGGGACTGGTCTGCATGTGTTAAAAAAAACTGCAAGTTAGATTGAATTGAATTCAAATTTTGCTAATGGAACAACAATTGCTTCCGAAGGCGTTGTTAAGATGATGCTGATAGCAACAGAAAACCGAAAGGAAACAGACCTCAATGAACATCTTTCTTTTCTTCTGGCAGAATTTAACGGGGAGCAGAGGGCAAAGCAGAAAGGTGGTCCATAGAACCTGAGATTGATCATAATCTTGAAAGACGCAGTCCTACAGGCTCTGTTCTCAAATGTTAAAATCCCAAAGATCAAAATCTCTAAAGTCCAAAATTCCTGGTGTCTAAAATCCCAGTAATCACAGTCACAAGATAGTTGCATCATGTTAGGCAGAGCTATTATGTTGTTATCGTCCTTACACAGAAGAAAATGGATTTCAGTTGGATCCCTAAACCCTAATGACAGATTTGGAGCTAGGAATGACCAAGGCTCCTAAAAGAGAATGTCAAGGTATTACCAGTAAAGTTTGTTTTTTCCATTCAGCCCAATGCATTTGGCAGAAAATTCAGATGAGTTGATTGGCCATGTTCTATAGCAACGACAAAAACTTCAGTTAAAAAATGCGTCATTTGCCTGCATTGACATTCCTTCCAGCAGATGACATTTCAGGAGCTTTTAATGAATTAAAGCCACATTTGTTGAAGAAGTCAGCAAAGCCACTGACTGGTTCAAAAATAATTATATGCATGGTAGGATAAGAAGACACTTATGCAATGATGTTACTGTTCGATCATTGTATTATTTCTGCCAAATTTATGGTCTATGTATAAATGCATGTAGAATGGATTTCTGCATACCCAAAACAACATGGAAGCATGGCACCGAAGGTAGGAAGATTTAATAGGGAATGCTTGTTTTGGTGTATATGGAATCACAGAAGAATTTCGAAAAGAGCAGCACCATGTAGAAAATGAATATTCTCTGAGGAAGGCCAAATCCTAAAAAAAAAGCAGATATTTATTGTGATGCAAGACTTCAAAGTATATTTAATGATCATGAAATTTGGTCAGCTCTTAGTGAACTATCTCCATGCAATTGCCCTTAATCTTTCCCTGTAATACACTATTTCATATGTCAGATTTTCTTTTTAGTTTTTCCTTTTCTTTTTCTCCCTATTTTAAATTGTCAAAACGATCTCTTAAAATTTGCTATGCTACATCTTTTATCTTGCATTATTTCCAATACCGGAAATATAAATTATGTAAGGACTTTTAGAGAGTTCTAATTTGTTTTATGCAGTTTTTTTTGTGTGCAAATTTGACTTCATGAAAGTGCTTTATCACAATGTGACTTTGTAAGCTTTGTGCATGTATGTAAAAATGTTGGAACATCCTGGATAAATGAAGATATGTCCATACGACTGCATTTGTGTAAGATATAATTTCTCAAAATCTTAGTTCTTCAGACAACTGCATATATGGCGGTGATTCATCATAATTTTTCCTCCATCTGATCAAAAGACTTGGGTTGTTAGTCTTGGGTTGGGTATTTCAGATGACTGCAGCTATAAAGCTAGGTGCACACGTTACCAACCATAGTGATATGCATTTATAAATTTCAATTTTTGACCCATTTCTTTATGAATACAGTTCATCTGCTTATAACTGTCATACCCATGTGACTGCCATTGGTATACCTGAGTGTTTATGCTTGCAAAAATATGTATGTTATTATTGACGATTTTATTGCGTAAAGTGATCTATGAAGTGTTTTGTCATGTTTTTACATGCTTTTGAATAAATCCCCTTTAAAACACAAATAAATATCTTTTAAAGAATTTTAAAATTATTTTTTCCAGCATTATAATTTTGAATTTTTGATCTTTCAGGCTTTTGACATTTGAGATTACGGTGTTTGGTAATTGTGTCCTTCAGGATTATGATCAGCTCCTAAAATCTACCATTCAGCCCACTGCAATGTTCTATAGAGCTGATTCTTTAACCCGTGAACCTCTGGTTGCAGTTTCCCATTAGTACCTTGATATAAATCATATATCACAGAATGAATAAAAAATAAAAACTGCATTTATATGTTTGAAATATTTTAAGTAAACATGCATAGTTAGGAATGTCATTGGCCAAAGTTGGCTGAGTTAATAATTCTTGAACAAGGTAAATGAGTTTGCATTTGAGTCAATGTTGAGATTATACAACTATTATTCTGAATAAATGGTTATAAAAATGACGGAGGTAGCAATTATACAAATTATCTTTTCTTCCTGGAAAATGGAGTTTGTATCTGTAACAAATCCATTTTTAAATAAAAATTTGTTCAGATTCCTTTCCTTTCTATTTACTCATTCTTTTGTCTCTATTCACCATTTATATCATATTCCAAAACAATTATAGTAATTATCAATGTATTACAGGCATTGTGCTAAGCATTAACAAATGAATGAGACAGATACTTTAATCCTTATTTTACAATTGAGGAAATCAAGAGTTAGGAACTATAAATAATATTCGCTGAGTGACATACTTTGTAAAAGACAAAGTCGATTCTCAAATTCAGGTCTGTCTGATTTCAAAGCCTGTGTTCTGTATCACTACTCCATACTAATTTTAATTTAAAATTAAAATTTAATTTTATTATTATTGTTTTTTAGAGACAAGGTCTGGCTCTGTTGCCCAGGCTGGAATGCAGTGGTGCAATTATAGCTCACCAGCAATCTTGAACTCCTGGACTCAAGTGATCTGCCTGCCTCATCCTCCCTAGTAGCTGGGACTACAGGTGAATGCCACCACACCAAAGTAATTAGAATTTTTTTTTTTTTTGTAGAAACAGGATCTCACTGGTCTGAAACTCCTGGTCTCAAGTAATCCTCTTGCCACTGCCTACGGAAGCACTGGGATTACAGGTGTGAGCCATAGTGCCCACCCCATACTATTTTTATGTTTATAGTCTACATCTTGTTTATGAAGTCCCAAACATTGGTATACTTCAGTAGTTCAATGTCTCAGTTTTCCACAGATGCAGGCATTGAGAATTAGAATATATAGTTTTTTCTTGTTTAAAATTCATACTTTGCTTTATAGATTTCGTCTTTACTCTTTCATTCAAAAATGCCAACTTGGAATCATATTTTTTTCATCTGAGTTCAAAATTTCGTTGATACTCCAGGTTTCCGCAAGCTCCTCATTGAGCTATCCTTAATAATCCAAAGGAACAATACACATTTGCTACCTCTTTATTAATACCTACCTATTCAAAGGCATTGTATTGATGAGTTTGGGTGCTATATCCCTGCGTAAGGTGAGGGAGACATTGTTCCTCTTTAACATAGTATCTTTTCTGAGGGTAGATAAAATGGATTATCTATCTCTAGGCTGTTCGGAAAGTTCTTTTTTTTCCTAAACTCTGAGTAAATTGAAACTAAGATTTTCCACAATTACTTTTCCTCACATGTCTTTCATATAAAAACTTCATTTATAATGCATCTTCCTGGAAGGATGGACAATATAAAGACCAACACTGTTCCACCAATGTTTTAAATCATCCTAATGCCTAGCAGCGTGATCAATAAATATTTGTTGAGTAAACATGTACATGAATAAATTATTTTCTTTTCTGTCAATCTGGAAAAAAATTCACTTAATCTAGCAATACCTTACCTATCTGTTGTCTTGCTGGGAATATTGAAACTCAAAAATCTAAAACTAAAGTTACTGTATGTGTTCGTTTAGTGGGTGTGGCAAGTGGTCTAGGTTTGCTTTATTTTATCACTTTGTCCATTTTGCAACTTTGTCATTTGTTTGAAAAGCCAGTGCCAAACATTTCAACTTAAAATTATTGGAAAGTACAACTCAACAATAAAAAGGCAAATGACCAAATTAAAACAAAATGGGCAATAGATTTGAGTAAACATTTCTCCAAAGTAGGTATACCGAGTACATGAAAAGTTGATCAGCATCATTAGTCATTGGAGAAATGTAAATCAAACTACAGTGAGTTCCCCCTCATACCTACTAGGATGGCTATAATATAAAAAATGGGATGTAAGTGTCGGTGAGGATGTTGAGAAGTTGAAACCCTTGTATGTTGCTGGTGTGAATGTGAAATGGTGTAGCAGCTGCAGAAAATAGTTTGGCAGTTCCTCAAAAATTAAAAATAGAATTGTCATACGATCTAGCAATTCCACTTCTAGATATATACAAGAAAACGGAAGACAGGTGTCCAAACAAAAACACCTACCTGAGTGTTCATAATAGCATTATTAGTAACATCTAAAAGCAACCCAAATGTCCAGCAACTGATAAAGAAACGATGGTATATCCATACAATAGAATATAATTCAGTCATAAAAGGTACTTCTATATGGATGAACCTTGGAAACATGCTAAGTGAAAGAAGCTAGACACATAAAGCCACATCTTGATCAAGCTCATTTACATGAAATATCCAGAATAGGCAAATCTATAGAGGTAAAAAGCAGATTAGTGGTTTCTAGGGCCTGAGAGCGAGGGAGGAAACAGGGAATGGTTGCTTAATGGGCAGAGGGTTTTTTTTTGTGGGGTTACAAAAATGTTTTGGAATTAGACAGTGGTGATGTTTGCATCACATAGTAAATGCACTAAATGTCACTGAATTGTACACTTTAAAAATAAATTCTATTATGCATATTTCAAGTATACAACATGATGGTAAGGGATACATGTAGATAGTAAAATGCTTACTATAGTGAAGCAAATTAACATATCCACCATGTTACATAGTTACCCATTTGTTTTTTGTGTTGCAGGAACAACTAAAATTTACTCATTTAGCAAAACTCCAGAATACAATGCGTTTTATTAACTATAATCCTCGTGTTGTACATTAGGTCTTTAGACTTGTTCATCTTACGTATTTGTTACTTTGTGTGCTCTCACCCGCATCTTCACATTTCTTCCTCCTACCCCATTAACTAGAGTTTTATTTTCTATCTCTGTGTATTTGACTTTTTAAAACATCTTCTAAATTCACTAAACACTTTAGTGAATTTCATGTAAGTGTGTGAGTTTTATATGAGTGAGGATAAACTTAATTTAAAAAGATGAGTGAACAGAAACTCATTCAGCAAAAAGGGGTATTTATGACAAAGAAAAGGGGGTAACATGAGGAATGGAAGAGCAAACCAGGGACTTAATAATAGACTGATTAATAATCGAACAAGAAGTAAAACTACATTTCTTCAGCGGTTCTGTTTTTCTAAGATCTTCAAATAAGGCTTTTATTAAAAATGAAAACCCATATGGAAAAACAGGAGAAGGATTTTCTGTGTATTGGAAAATATGAAATATGAAACACTATTAAAGAGAATCTGCTTTTTCTGATAATAATTAAACAAGCCCCTATATCCTGGTCATTGTGATTGGTGTCACCAGTGAGCCTTTCTTTTTTGTTAAGTGTTTTTCCCTTTTAATAATTTTATAGTCTTATTCACACAGATTCACAAGTAAGAATTAAAGTGATACTGATTTAAATGTGCAGCTTGAAGATGTAGAACATATTCCAATCTAATTTACCTGTCCAGAGGAGACCAAGGTGTAGTCAGAGAAGGACATGATTAAAGTAGTATTAAACATTTCCATTTTCTGAGTTTCCTTTCAAATCCTGTTGCTTCATATTTCTGTTTACTCTTGAGTGAATATGGGAATGCCAAAGGCTAAATCAAAACTCCTCTTCCCCATCTGATGTTTCTAGTGTGACTATGGTGAATAGTCTAGGAAGAGGATTTGTGTCTTCCTGTAGTGCTTTCTCTGGGATTGGATGGCCCTTGGTATAAAGTGGCAAGAGCTAAGTGATTGTCTGAAATTGGATGATGTTGGAAACCAAGGCTGGTGGCATAATAGTCATGAGCCTGCCTAATCATTAGTGCCTGGAAGGGTCAGACTGGGGCTAACATGCAGCTGGTATGCTCTAGGACAGCTGTATAAATTGTTAAAATACTGCTTGGTGGTAAATATCTGATGACTTGAGGTTTTTCACTGTTCTGCCACCGTGCTTATAATCTGGAAACCAAAGAGTTAATGCATGGCTTAGCAGGGAGCCTCTGGGTCCCTGAGCTAGTGCCCTGGCCAGTGCTACTTCTGATGGGCGGCTGCCTGTGCAATACCATTTGCTAAGTATATTGAATATCATCTCTGAATGGGACCCACTAGGATTGAATTTTTAAGACCCTCGTGTTCCATCCTAACCGTCTCAGTTGATATATTCCCAAATTAGGAAATACAATGTTCCTCGCATCCCACTCCACACACCCTGGTCTTTAGGGTATCAAGCTTTGATCTTTAATCTGAGTAGAGAGTTTTGTTAGTCTCTTATAGTTTTACAATCTTTACAGCAGGGAAAAAAAAGAAATGTGATTGTTTCATGCTAAGCTGCCTAGGAATTCTGTTTTCCCCTTAGAACTAGGCTGAAGAAGAGGAGGGGTTTGAGAAACTTTAAAATCTTTACCCTCCTATCCCAGTCACCAGGCAAAGATTCAAAGACAGTGTCTCTGATCAGTTTTTTAAAAAAGTCCTTTCACTTCTCTTTGATTCATGACTTCACATTTCAAATAGCCCTCAGATATTAATGAAAACTTTCATACTCAAGGTATGGCCTCAATGGTGTTTCTTTGTAGCGGTTTTATTTTCTAGGAAACAGTTAATTTAATGTCATTAGCTAAAATTCTGCATGGAAAAATGAATGAACAAACATAGAATAGTTGGAATCTGTTATCATGATTTTTTTCCTAGTTCAGTTTTTTAAATTTTTGGTTCTTTACTAGTCAAAAGTAAATATGGTATTCAAGGACTCCCATGTATTGTGGGGTGGAAGTATTAGGTTGGTACAAAAGTAATTGTGGTTTTTGCTATTACTTTCAATGGCAAAGACTGCAATAACGTTTGCACCAGACTAAACTTTCCCTCACAACTCGCCTCCTTGAATTAGTGAATAAACATCTTGCACTGTGGGCAGGAGTTAAAGGAAGGTTGAGTCATTTGGAGGAAGCAGGTGTTGGGTGGTGGATGGTCGAAGTCTCATGGAATCGTAGAATGGTTTATTTACAGCCTCCATCCAATTGAAAGGTCTCTAGGTTGCTGGGAAACAAAATCATGGAGATGGCCAACTCCCTGAGATCAAGCAGTCTTTGCTTAGAATTCTTTTTTCAAATGGAGCAAAGGAGAAAAACATCTAGTTCTTTCTACTTTTTCTTAGCTGAGGGGTATGCTAGTTCTCAAGAATTTCAAGAGAATTTGTTGATTCTTCTAAAAATATTGAACAAAAGAGAAATGGCGTTAATGCCTAGTAGTTTCTATCTCTTCTTCCTACATTCTAGGGAAGATTTTAATTGATATGCAAATTATGACAGAAACTGTCCAATCTCTTACCCTTATTTTCCTTAAGGAAAGATTATAGACTTTAAACTGCAAACATTGCTTTCCAGCTAATAGACTAAATTTCCTAGCCTCACGTTATAGTTAAGTGTGACCATATGACTGAATTTTGACTGATTAGTGTAATTGAAAGTATTGTGTAAGGCATCAAATAAAGGTGATCTTCCTTTCTTGGCCTTTATTTCTATTTTTCTTCCTCTGCCTGGAATAAAGGTGTGGTAGCTGGAACTCTCACAGCTATTTCAGATCTTGAGGGTAAGGACCAGACATAGGGATAGCAGAGGAGAGTGTTGAAGTGATCTCTGATCACTCTGTGGAACTGCAGTACCAGCCTCAGCATTACCTACTTTCAGATTTTTTAATGTGAATGAGATAATAAAATTCTATCTAATTTACGACACTTGTATTTTGGACTTTTCAGTCACTCAAAGCCAAACCAATTTCACATCTACCTTGAGGATCTAGGATTTTGTTTCATTGTTCTGTTTCACTGTAGCATTATATCCTTTTAAGTTTATTTAATAAATATTTATTGACTATCTGCTATTTATCAGTCATTGTACTAGGCACTACATATTTGGTGATGAGCAAAACAAACATAGTCTCTACCATCTGAAGCTTACAGTCTAGTGAAAGAAATGATAATAATGTGTGAGAAATAATTTTTTTTTGTTTGAGATGGAGTCTGTCTCTGTCACCCAGGCTGGAGTGCAGTGGTGTGATCTTGGCTCACTGCAACCTCTGCCTCCTGGGTTCAAGAGATTCTCCTGCCTCAGCCTCTTGAGTAGCTGGGATTACAGGCACCTGCCACCATGTCCAGCTAATTTTTCTATTTTTAGTATAGATGGGGTTTCACCATGTTGGCAAGGCTGGTCTCGAACTCCTGACTTCAAGTGATCCACCCACCTTGGCCTCCCAAAGTGCTGGGATTACAGGCATGAGCCGCTGTGCCCAGCCAATTTTTTGTTTCCTATTTTGACTACCTTTTTCCCTCTTTTGATTACATTGAGTTGTGACCTCTCACATGCTTTAATTCTTGTCTTCAAGTCAGAGTAGGGGGCTATTAAACTTCATTATTTCCTGGGAAATTATGAAGCCATTGGCACATACGAGTTTCAAAATAAGAGCTCTTTGGCTACTTTCCTTTCCGTGTAAGATTTTTAAAAATCCTATATGAAGTGCCAGTTTTAGCAGTCAATATGGCTGCAGTTTGAGGACCGCCTACCTAGCATAGTGAGGGGCTTGTGGGTGTGTGTGTGTGCACACGTGTGCATGTGTATGTTTGTGTGTGTGTGTGCATACACACGCCTGAGTTCTGGTTTCTTTGCTCCTTTTGTTTATTTAACAGATGCTAGGATTTGTTTTTGTGTTCACCTTGACTCTTTGAATAATCCATATTTGTTCTTTAATTGCTTTTTTATGGCTCTCAGCCATTTTATGGCTTTCCTAATTAGGTATTTTCTAACTCACAGGTTGTCAGAATGATGGCCTAAGACTACTCTTTCAAGATATCTGTCAGAACCATAGCAGAAGCTATGGGTCCCGTCCTCTTAATTGGCTCTACTGGCAGCATCAGTCTTCAGGGCCATGGAAGATTCACAAAAGATAGCTTTGCCTAACACATTGATTGTTCCCTTGTTCTCTCTCATTGATGCTGTAATTTTGAATGGGTATAGGTGCCTTTCCCATAAGTCTCTATGCCTTTGGTTGACTTACTCCTTCACTGATCTGTTCTTTGATCTTAGTCTTTTTTTAATCCATCCCCTCCTCCACTGCATTGCATTCCCTTCTATTCTGCTGCTGCCTCTGATTGTAATGACTTTTTCACTGGGCTGGATAGCAGCTAAGGCATCAAAAGCACGGTTTCCTTTTTCCAAAATCTCTGGTCTGTCTGCCCCCACCCCCCTTGCCCCTGCCTAAAATAATCTTTGTGTGGCATCTTTTATTTATCTAAAGAAGATTTTTGGTCATTGTGCTTTTACTTTTGGACCCATGACTTTGGTAATTCATTTATCACACTAAAGATCATTTCAGAGCCTTCTTATGGCTCAGTGAGTAAAATCCTAAGAATGTTTCTTTTCCAAATAGCAAATTGCTGGAAGTGAGAAGCATTATTTTGTCCATGAGAGCAACCTAAGAGAGAATAGTTGGAGTTTATGTTAAAGACAGCAAATGGTTTATTGACTTCAAAAAGTTTAGCCCCTGCTGCAACAGTCTGAAGGAACCAGCAGCACTGGGTCCATTAAATTCAAGAAACAATAAATTTCTGTTATTGGCACAAACATTAAGTATCTTGAAATGTAGAGCCACAGTGATAATATTGCTAAATTTGGGTTTGTCACGACAAGATATTGAGAAATCTATGAAATTTATGACATGTTAGGGAAATGTGATATGCCATTTAATTGATGAACAATCCATCCTCTTTGAATCATGTTATGAAAACTGCTAGCAAAGAAAAAGAGCACAAAGTTCAGGACAGATGGGTGGAAGCTTCAGAGGCAAACACTGATTAGGTTATAGCAATCCTTTCAAAATATCAATCTCTTTCCTTAGAGTGGTGGGAGGTGTCTGTTCTTGCATTCTCAAGTTTGTGGAAGCAGTTTTAGATGTGCAGAAGGTTTGGCCATCCAAAATAGAAAATCTAGGGCTGCCTTTATTTAAGCAGTTCTTTATGTTCACCCACTTCAAGTCTCTCAGTCCTTATAAGAGCATAAGTAAACAGAAGAGAAGCAGTGGTTTAAAAATAGGTTTTTGAGTCAAATTTACCTAGTCAATGGTGGCATGGGTTTGCGATTCTGAGTGTTTGTTCTGGTTATATATACCGTACTTTCTCTTTCATTATAGTGGTAGATGTTCCATGTGGATTTTTTGTTTGTTTTCTTCCTCAGATGTTATCTCTCCCATTACTCTCTCTCCTTATTATGGGTCATATATTTCTACTTCTTTACATGCCTAATCATTTTTTATGGGATGCCAGACACTGTGAATTTTACTTTTTTGGATCCTGGATATTTTCACATTCCTATATATATTATTGAACTTTGTTATGGTACATGCAGTTACTGGGAAACGGTTCACTTTTGTGTGTGGTGGGACTAAAGCAGCTGTTATTAGTCCATTCTCACACTGCTAATAAAGACATACCTGAGACTGAGTAATTTATAAAGAAAAGGAGGTTTAAAGGACTCACAGTTTGACATGGCTGGGGAGGCCTTACAATCTTGGTGGAAGGCAAAGGAGGAGCAAAGGCATGTCTTATGTGGTGGCAGGCAAGAGGGCATGTGCAGGAAAACTGCCCTTTATAAAACCATCAGATCTCATGAGACTTATTCACTATCATGAGAACAGCATGGGAGAAACCTGCCCCCATTCAATTACCTTCCACCAGGTCCCTCCCATGACACATGGGGATTTTGGGAGCTACAATTCAAGATGATATTTGCGTGGGGACACAACCAAACAATATCAGCAGCCTTTAGACTAGGATAATTTTTCCATGCTATGGAGGCACTACCCTTCTGAATGTGCCACCCAATTCTCGAGAATGATGAGGCTTTTCCACTTGAGCAGGAACAATTGTTAGTCTTGTGTGAGCACCGTAGATTGTTCCCTCTGATCCTTCCAGGTTGTTCTTTCTGTGGTCTCAGGTAGTTTCTTCACTTGCATGAAGTCAGCTGAAGACTCGAAGGGGACCCTTTACAGACCTCTGGGGTTCACTCTGTGCAGTTATCTGTTTTGTGACACTCTGCCCTATGAACACTGGCTGTCTTGACCTCTCCAGACAACCAGCTCCATCTTCTCAATTCAGGAAGAATATCCATACTGCCTGTTGCCTGATTTTCCCCTTCCTGTGTTTGCAGCCTGAAAACTCTCCAGGCAGTAAGGCATAACATTTGTAGGGCTCATCTTATTTACTTCTCCATCTCAGGAATCACTGTCTTTTGCCATTTGATTTGCAATGTCTGAAAGTGATTTTTTTTAAGTTGTTGCAAGTGGAAGGGTAAATCCAGTTCCTTTACTCCATCTTGCCCAGAAGATGTGTGACATCATATGTCTTCATGTCATTCATGCACGACAACAGGTAAGTTCCCTTAGCAGGGTCTCTGTGCTAGACTGGGGTCTTGCCTCAGGGTTGTGGTATTTGAGGAGGATTAAAGAGAACTCATCCTAGTATAAACTCAGCTCTTATTCATGCAATTACACTGCCACACTAGTTTCCACTTCTTAGTCATGGTCCCATGTTGTGTTCCTGAGAAGATTTGTTCTTTGGTTCATTCATTTATCCCTTAACTATGAGTTAAGAATATTTTATATAATAAAACTCAATTATTGGGGCAATAGCAAGAAATAAGATAGATTTGGTGACTTCCTTCTGAGAGCCTATGTTCTAGCTGGGGACTGCAGCAGATAATGATCCACATGGTTAATTGTAATAGTTGCTATGAAAAGAAAGCACAGGATGCTACTACAAGAGTACATAGTGGAGGCCTAACCTCATCTAAAGAGTCAGAAAGGTTTCTCTATGGAGGTGACATATATGTTGGGACATGCAAAAAGCTGATTATAAGATAGGGCTGTTTTTCTCAAAAGGGGCTGCACTATTCAAAATTTTTGTTGAGGATTGAGCATTGTTTGTGAGACATACACTCTAGTGTCTGATAATGAAAATATTTTTGATTTATTATGTAAGATCTCAATTGCAGAGAAAGACAGTAAAATGGAAAATGTATATCAAAACTTTTCTAAATCATTAGATATAAATTAGAAGTTAGTGGTTAAAATGTTAATATCCTAGTGATTTTTTTTTTGAATTGTGGGACTCTAGATGATTCTTATTTTTTAAATTTTTGTTTTCTCTAATTTTTTACATGAATCTGCATTGTTTTTATAATTAGAAAAAATAAAAACAAGGGAGGGAGGAGCAAAAGGAAAAATATGAAGTATAATATAGCTGCTATTCTTTAATTGGTGCATCAGTGAACTGATCTGTTAAGTACCACATTGTGACTTTATGTGTCATGTGGCACAATATCAGTGTTGCTTCCAAAGATACATTCTTAAGCATCAAATTGGCCATTTTATGAAGCATTTAGAAAACAAGTTCAAAAGAGGATGGTGACTTCAGTTTCTGTAAAGTGTGAAGCTTGTCCTTACAACTGATATTGAAAGGCATGAGCAGATGTCTGAGAGGCTGGTAGTGAGCTTGTGCTTGGATGCTATCTCTTCACACTTATGTGGTTGCTTGGCACACGGAAATCATGGCAGCTCTGGTCCTGGGGAAATTGTGTAGCAATGTCAAGGGAAGGGAAATGGGAACATCTCTGTGTTTACTGCTATTTTTGAGCACAACTCTTTTCATAGTCAGAAACAGGACTTTTCTAAAACTGGTGCTTTTAAACTACATGCACTTTTTTTTGGAACTCTGCATGCAGAACTCTTGGGGGTCCAGCTAGAGAAATAGGGGACCAATTTGAAGTTGTGAATTATTTATTTATTGTTTGAGAAGACACTGGTGGGTTTTTTTTGATCATTTTAACTTAGTTCATTATTATTTTTTATTTTTTAATTTTACTTTAAGTTCTGGGGTACATACGCAGAACGTACAGTTTTGTTACATAGGTACACATGTGACATGGTGGTTTGCTGCACCCATCAACCCATCACTTACATTAGGTATTTCTCTTAATGCTAACCCTTCCCTAACCTCCCACCCCTGACAGGCCCCAGTGTGTGATGTTCCCCTCCCTGTGTCCATGTGTTCTCATTATTCAACTCCCACTTATGAGTGAGAACAAGCGGTGTTTGGTTTTCTGTTCTTGTGATAGTTTGCTGAGAATGATGGTTTCCAGCTTCATCCATGTCCCTTCAAATGACATGAACTCATCCTTTTTTATGGCTGCATAGTATTCCATGGTATATATGTGCCACATTTTCTTTTTATTTTATTTTATTTTATTTTTTTACATTAATTAATTAATTAATTTATTATTATACTTTAGGTTTTAGGGTACATGTGCACAATGTGCAGGTAAGTTACATATGTATACATGTGCCATGCTGGTGCACTGTACCCACTAACTCGTCATCTAGCATTAGGTATATCTCCCAATGCTATCCCTCCCCCTTCCCCCACCCCACAACAGTCCCCAGAGTGTGATGTTCCCCTCCCTGTGTCCATGTGTTCTCATTGTTCAATTCCCACCTATGAGTGAGAATATGCAGTTTTTGGTTTTTTGTTCTTGCAATAGTTTACTGAGAATGATGATTTCCAATTTCATCCATGTCCCTACAAAGGACATGAACTCATCATTTTTTATGGCTGCATAGTATTCCATGGTGTATACGTGCCACATTTTCTTAATCCAGTCTATCATTGTTGGACATTTGGGTTGGTTCCAAGTCTTTGCTATTGTGAATAACGCCGCAATAAACATACGTGTGCATGTGTCTTTATAGCAGCATGATTTACAGTCCTTTGGGTATATACCCAGTAATGGGATGGCTGGGTCAAATGGAATTTCTAGTTCTAGATCCCTGAGGAATCGCCACACTGACTTCCACAAGGGTTGAACTAGTTTACAGTCCCACCAACAGTGTAAAAGTGTTCCTATTTCTCCACATCCTCTCCAGCACCTGTTGTTTCCTGACTTTTTAATGATTGCCATTCTAACTGGTGTGAGATGGTATCTCATTGTGGTTTTGATTTGCATTTCTCTGATGGCCAGTGATGGTGAGCATTTTTTCATGTGTTTTTTGGCTGCATAAATGTCTTCTTTTGAGAAGCATCTGTTCATGTCCTTCACCCACTTTTTGATGGGGTTGTTTGTTTTTTTCTTGTAAATTTGTTTGAGTTCATTGTAGATTCTGGATATTAGCCCTTTGTCAGACGAGTAGGTTGCGAATATTTTCTCCCATTTTGTAGGTTGCCTGTTCACTCTGATGGTAGTTTCTTTTGCTGTGCAGAAGCTCTTTAGTTTAATTGGATCCCATTTGTCAATTTTGGCTTTTGTTGCCATTGCTTTTGGTGTTTTAGACATGAAGACCTTGCCCCTGCCTATGTCCTGAATGGTAATGCCTAGGTTTTCTTCTAGGGTTTTTATGGTTTTAGGTCTAACATTTAAGTCTTTAATCCATCTTGAATTGATTTTTGTATAAGGTGTAAGGAAGGGATCCAGTTTCAGCTTTCTCCATATGGCTAGCCAGTTTTCCCAGCACCATTTATTAAATAGGGAATCCTTTCCTCATTGCTTGTTTTTCTCAGGTTTGTCAAAGATTAGATAGTTGTAGATATGCGGCGTTATTTCTGATGGCTCTGTTCTGTTCCATTGATCTATATCTCTGTTTTGGTACCAGTACCATGCTGTTTTGGTTACTGTAACCTTGTAGTATAGTTTGAAGTCAGGTAGTGTGATGCCTCCAGCTTTGTTCTTTTGGCTTAGGATTGACTTGGCGATGTGGGCTCTTTTTTGGTTCCATATGAACTTTAAAGTAGTTTTTTCCAATTCTGTGAGGAAAGTCATTGGTAGCTTGATGGGGATGGCATTGAATCTGTAAATTACCTTGGGCAGTATGGCCATTTTCATGATATTGATTCTTCCTACCCATGAGCATGGAATGTTCTTCCATTTGTTTGTATCCTCTTTTATTTCCTTGAGCAGTGGTTTGTAGTTCTCCTTGAAGAGGTCCTTCAAGTCCCTTGTAAGTTGGATTCCTAGGCATTTTATTCTCTTTGAAGCAATTGTGAATGGGAGTTCACTCATGATTTGACTCTCTGTTTGTTACTGGTGTTATCCAGTCTATCATTGATGGACATTTGGGTTGGTTCCAAGTCTTTGCTATTGTGAATAGTGCCACAGTAAACATACATGTGCATGTGTCTTTATAGTAGAATGATTTATAATCCTTTGGGTATATGACCAGTAGTGGGATTGCTGGGTCAAATGGTATTTCTAGTTCTAGATCCTTGAGGAATTGCCACACTGTCTTCCACAATGGTTGAACTAATTTACACTCCCACCAACAGTGTAAAAGTGTTCCTATTTCTCCACATCCTCTCCAGCATCTGTTGTTTCCTGACTTTTAAATATTGCCATTCTAAGCGGCATGAGATGGTATCTCATTGTGGTTTTGATTTGCATTTCTCTAATGACCAGTGATGATTAGCATCTTTACATATGTTTGTTGGCTGCATAAATGTCTTCTTTTTAGACGTGTCTGTTCATATCCTTTGCCCACTTTTTGATGGGGTTGCTTTTTTCTTTTAAATGTGTTTAAGTGCTTTGTAGATTCTGGATATTAGCCCTTTGTCAGATGGATAGATTGCAAAAATTTTATCCTATTCTGTCAGTTGCCTGTTCACTCTGATGATAGTTTCTTTTGCTGTGCAGAAGGTCTTTAGTTTAATTTGGTCCCATTTGTCAATTTGGCTTTTGTTGCCATTGCTTTTGGTGTTTTAGACATGAAGTCTTTGCTCATGCCTATGTCCTGAATGGTATTGCCCGGGTTGTCTTCTAGGATTTTTATGGGTTTAGGTCTTACTTTTTTTTTTTTTTTTTGAGATGGAGTCTCACTCTGTCACCCAGGCTGGAGTGCAGTGGCGCTATCTCCCAGGCTAGATTGCAGTGGTGCAATCTTGGCTCACTGCAACCTCCACCTCCCAGGTTCAATCAATTCTCCTGCCTCAGCCCCCCAAGTAGCCGGGATTACAAGCACTCACCACTATGCTCAGCTAAGTTTTGTATTTTTAGTAGAAACAGGGTTTCACCATGTAGGTCAGGCTGGTCTCGAACTCCTGACCTTGTGATCTGCCTGCCTCTGCCTCCCAAAGTGCTGGGATTACAGGCATGAGCCACAGCACCCAGCCTTAACTTAGTTTTTAAAAACAGCTTTATTGAGGTATAATTGATATAAGAAGTGTACATATTTAATGTATGTAATTTGATGAGCTTGTAAGTACACATACACCTGTGAAATCTTTACTGCAGGTTTATAACAAACACATCCATCACCTCCAAAAGTTTCCTTATGCCCCCTTCCTTTTTTGTGGTAAGAACACTTAGCATGAGATTTATCCTCTTAACATTGTTTTGAAGTGTACAATACAGTATTGTTAACTATAGGCACGATGTTGTACAGCAGATCTCTAGAACTCATTCACTTTGCATAACTGAAACTTCATACCCATTGAACAAGCCCCTATTTTCTCCTCCCCCCCAGCCCCTGGCAACACCATCTTACTCTCTGCATCTATGAATTTGACTATTTTAGATGCTTTATACAAGTGAGATCATGCAGTATTTGTCCTTCTGTGACTGGCTTATTATTAACACAGCATTTGTAATTCATGGACGAGAGTTGGCTGGAATTACTCAGCTCAGGAAGGGTTTTGTAAATTCATGTGTATAAGTACGTGACAGGAGTTATTAGTAGTAGACTTGAATATTTTTGATTTTGGTAGATGAAGTGATATCAAGGAACACATCTTAAAGCTCAGCAGGCTGCTGGCATGGGTGAAAGATTACTCATCCCTGCCTAAAATACTTGCCATCAACTTTCATAGATTTATGATGGCCTATATTTGATATCAAGGGACAATTTTTAATGAAGATTATGGTTTATAGTTTTTAAAAATAGAACCCATAGGATGTTAAAAAATGAAGTAAAACTTACATGATAGAAAACTAACCATTTTAAATCATACAATTCAGTGGCATTTAGTGAGTTACAATGTTGTACAACCTTTACTTCTATCTACTTTTAAAACATTTTCATCACCCCAAAAGGAAATCCTATATTCTTTAAAACAGTTATTCCTCATTCTGTCCTTTTCACAAGACTCTGGAAACCACAAATCAATCTACTTTCTGGAACACTTGTACACTGCTGATGGAAATATAAATCAGTACAGTCATTATTGAAAACAGTATGATGGTTCCTCAAAAAATTTAAAATGAACTGCCATATGATCCAGCAATCCCACCACTGGATATGTATTTAAAGAAAGTGAAATCAGTATGCCAAAGAGATATCTGCATTCCCATGTTCATTGCAATATTATTCACAATAGCCAAGATATGGAATCAACATAAATGTCCATCAGTGGATGAATAGTTAAAGATAATTTGGTATATGTACATAATGGAATATTATTCAGCCATGAAAAAGAAGGAAATCCTGTCATTTGCAGCAACATGGATGAACCCTGAGGGTATTATGTTAAAGTGAAATAAGCCAGGCACAGAAAAACAAATACCATGTGATCTCATTCATATGTGGAATCTAAAAAAGTTCATCTCATAGAAGTAGTGAGTAGAATGATGGTTACCAGGGACTGCAGTGGTAGTGGTAGGGGGTATTGGGGCAATATTGGTGAAAGAACACAAAATTTTGGTTAGATAGGAGGAATAAGTTCTAGATATCTGTTGTACAACATGGCGAGTATGGAGAATAATAATATATCATATTCTTGAAAAATGCTTAGAGGGTAGATTTTAGTTGTTCTCACCACAAAAAGGATGACTTTGTGAGGTGTTGCATATGTTAATAAGCTAGATGTAGTCATTTCCCAATTATATATATTTTAAATTGTCATCTTGTTCATGATCAATACATATACTTTTATGTCAATTAAAAAAGCATTTTTGAGGTTTAGTCATGTTGCAGCATGTATTAGTACTTTATTCCTTTTTATGACAGAATAATATTCTATTGTACAGCTATAACCACATTTTGTTTATCCAGTCATCCAGTCACGGTTGGATTGTTTCTACCTTTTAGAATGTTTGAATAGTGCTACTGTGAACAATAATGTCTATGTTTTTGCTTGAAAACAATTCTTTTGAGTATACATGAAAGAGTGGAATTGCTAGGTCATATGGTAATTCTATGTTTAACTCTTTTGAGGCAGGGCCAAACTGGTTTTCATAGAGACTACTCTATTTTATGTTTCCAACTGCAGAATCCATAGGGCTTTAAATATTCTTTGGTTAGCCAGAAGTTCCACATCTTTTTCATTGACAATAACAATTTTCACTGAAGCTTTAACCCCAAATAATAATCACTGAACACATGCATACACAAAAGGAGGCAAATAGAGGTTTAAGAAAACTCTTTTGAGCTATGTTGACTTGACTGCCTGGCACCTAGAATTGGGACATGTCTGAGAAAACATCCACTCATTCTTCTCATGGGAAAACAAGGTCACAAGAGGTGGAATGACGTGATAATAAAAAAGAAGCCATTCAGCAATTTAGTTATTGTCAAAGTTAAGGTTCAAACTGTGATTTTGTAATGCTGAACCTATTGTTATTTTACCTACACTATGTATTTGATTAATTTTTGGTTAAATTATCAGATGATGGCTTTTTCTTCACTCAGAAATCTTAGAAAAGTGACGGGTATATCATCTAATCCAGACCAGCCTTATTTATCCATTTGTTTCTTCACACATTTATTCTACAAACACTTAAAGAATGCTAATATTTACCAGAGGGTGTGTTTAGAGCAAAGGATACAGTGGTAGACTAACTGCAATGAGACTGTCTTCATAGCTAACAGTGTGGTAGTGAAGATGGCCCCTTGATAAACAGGTACACAAAGAATCAATTATAACTGTGCTAAATGCTATAAAGGGAGGAGGTATATGGCACTCTGAGACTTTATAAGACCTGCACTATTTCAGTGGTTGGATGTGTCAGAAAAGGCACTTGGATTTATAAAATCTAATGTGTTTTGATTTCAAGGACACCTTAAAGATTCTCTTATGCCTCAAAGTTTTTCCTTCAGTTTTTCATTCACGTCAGGATTTAAAGATTTGATGTGCCAGTTTATATTTTTTCTAATGTACGTTTGAATTTTAAAAGTCTGTTCAAAATTTAAAAATTCTTTTGTGGACTCCCTAAAATAACCTCATATGCCAACTGTTGATTCACCTACCACATGTAGACACTGCTGCTCTGGGTGTTGATGACTTTTCTGTTATTTCGAATTCATGAACTGGAACATTCCAACTCAGACCAGAGGTGTGTCAGCCACACAGGAGCAGGGACGGGAAGGAGAATGATGAAAGCTAGAGGGAAGAAATGGAAAAGATGTTGGTAAGTGGGTAAATAGAAGTGATGCAAACTGAGGTAAGGGAAAGACACAGAGAAAAAGGATAGACTCAGGTGGAGAGAGATAAGCTGGTCCTCAGGAGAGCTGGGCTCCGATTATGTGAAGTTTCACTCTCTTAGTAGAAAATGAAATAAACACCTTGGTTTCCCATTTCATTCCATTTATTTCATTCATCAATAATCTAGATACGAATGACAAACCATGGAATGAGAGAAGGGTGTTGTGGATAAAGTTCATTCTTGATGGATTCAAAAATAAGCACAACTGTTACTTTGAAGTTTCATACTGTTTTCCTCTTCGTTAAGAGATGGAGCATTGAATTGTTCTTGAATTGTCACTTCTTTGTTACGTTTTACATTTTTGTAAAGGTACTCGTTGAAAATAGTATGATTTTTGTTTATACTGAGAAGCCTAGTACTTTGTCTGAAAATATAAATGGCTATTTTATTGAGCCAACAATCCATCTTGGAGACTTTGCTGGGTTTTAATGTCTTTGTGGAGGTGGGAAAGGGAGTCAGGAAAATAATTTATATATATATATAAATGTTAGATTTACAGTTTCCTGTGCCTATGAACTATTTTTTAAAAAATCTTTCATTTTCCTGTTTGTAGTCACTAGCAAAAAATCTGAAACTACTGAGTTTCAAAGGTCTATTTTCCACCTACCAACAGAGGAGAGACCAAAAAGAAAGTGGCCTTATCTCAACACAATTAAAACTGAATGTCTGTATTAGTTTTCTAGGGCTGCTGTAAAAAAAGTACCACAGATTGGTGATTTAAACAACAGAAATTGGCTGGGCGCGGTGGCTAAGCCTGTAATCCCAGCACTTTGGGAGGCCGAGGCAGGTGGATCACAAGGTCAAGAGATCGAGACCATCCTGGCTAACATGCTGAAACCCCGTCTCTACTAAAAATACAAAAAATTAGCCGGGCGTGGTGGCAGGCACCTGTAGTCCCAAGTACACGGGAGGCTGAGGCAGGAGAATGGTGCGAACCCGGGAGGCAGAGCTTGCGGTGAGCCGAGATCGTGCCACTGCACTCCAGCCTGGGTGACAGAGCGAGACTCTATCTAAAAAAAAAAAAAGAAAAACAAAACAAAACCCAGAAATTTATTTTCTCACAATTCTGGAGGCTGAAAGTTCAAGATCAAGGTGTTGGCAGAGTTGGTTCCATGTGAGGGCTGCGAGGGAAAGATATTTCAGGCTTCCCTCCTTGGCTTTTGTAGATGGCTGTCTCCTCTCCATATCTCCGCATTTGTATTCTCCCTGTACACATCTATGTTCAAGTTTCCCTTTCTTATAAATCCCTCACATTGGATTAAGGCCCACCTTAATGACTTCATTTTAACTTAATTGCTCTTTAATGACCCTACCTCCAAATACAGTCAAATTCTGAGGTACATCATATAAAATTTTGAGGGGACACACTTCAGCCCGTAACAATGTTCTACACATTATTTTGGATATAATAATTAGAATTTAGTGAGGTTTTCAGGGTATGTTATTTTGCAGTTATTCTGTTGTGGTCATATAGTGACCTTCCTGTTCTGGAAGAGACTGTTCTGTTCCTGTTCTGGAAGAGACTGATCCAGAGACAGAAGAAAATCTAGGAATCAGGCCAAAGATTGGAGAGAGAGAGACAAGCTTTCTCTCTGGGCTTCAGGGCATACAGGCCTGGACTTTGGGTTATAGGGATGATGGAGGACATAGTGGTGAGATGAGGTAGAGTCAGCCTCTTGGGGTCTGGGTGGGAGTTAGGCAGGGTGACTCTAGGAGGCGCCACAGACGGCAAGCCTAGAGCCTGTTGGCTCTCAGAGTAGCACATGTAAAAGCAGAAAGAAACTACTAAATGTAATGTAATTTCCTTCTCTAATGCTTAAACTTTCAGTATTTTGTAAAAAATTCAAGCTAGGTCTCAGTCATACTGTAGAGAATCAAGGGAGGGTCCTTTCCAAACTTGGGCTTGAGTGACATAGGGTGACCAACACAACTTCCTCAACCTCATTTCCCAAAGTGTGTGTGGTCCTGGAGCTGCAGCAGATCATATCCAGAGGCCATAGCATGGGGCTGATGCAGAACTGGAACATGAAGAACAGAACAGACTCAGAAGTAATGGAGCAAGGTGTGGTATTTTGAGTTCCAACATATCAGGGAAGGGAGTTTCTAAGTAATTGTGATTTGGGTGTTAACTATAAATGTGATCTCATGTTATTGTCATTAGAAATGAAACTTTTTGTATAGTGTTCTCAGGAGTAATATTTCTGAAATCAAGTGTGTTGGTTAAAAAAATCTTTTGTTGGTTATTCATCTTTATGAAGTCAACAAAAAATGTTTTGGGGAAAAAAAAAAAGCTTTGTAATCAGGCTTTGGCAAATGCTAAAAACAGTTGAGTTAGTCATCTCATAGTTTCACATTCTTTAAATAGCAAACCAGAGGCACTTATTAAGGTCAAAATTAGTACACATCAACTGTTCCAGTAATGCTTCTTGTTCCTTTCTGGTCCAGGATCCTATCCAAGAACATGTTTGTATTTAGTTGTCAGGCCTAATCAGTCTCCTTTAATTTGGAACAGTTCCACAGTCTTTTCAGGTTTCCTACACCCTTAACACTCTTAAAGAATACAGGTCTTTCATTTTATAAGGTGACTCTTAATTTGGGTCTGTCTGATGTTTCCTCATGACCAGACTCTAGTGCAGGGTGGAATTTAGAAACCACCATCTGGATGTCCAATGTGGTCATTGCTTCCAGGATGCCACTGCATTGAGACCCGCTCAGAGAATAAAATTAGGAAATATATGTAGGTACATACACACACATACACACACACACACACCTATAACAATAACCAATTCTATATTTAGGTGAATATGTATACTAGAAAGCCTACAAGTTCATACTGATGCCTAAAGCCCTAGTCTAATATTTCAAGGTTCCTTTTAGCCTTCCCTTTTTCCATGCTTGTAAAATCCTTTTACACGTAATGAGAAACCTGGCTCTCATTATCCTCAATCTATTTACTTGTTTGCACAATCTTCCAAGTACTCCAGTCATCTCTTCCTTCTGCCCCTTCCATTCCCCAGCGTCTCACCACTTGGCTTTTGCAGATGCCAGCATCTCTGCCCAGAATGGGAAATGAAAGGAATATAAGAATGGAAGAAAAATAAAGATAAAACAGCAGGGAAATTTCCTTATTTTTAAAGTCAGTTTAACTCAGCTTTTATGTTAATTGCAGCCTAAAGCATGCTAATTGATGTAACCTACAACACATTATATTGCATTTATTTGTTTACAATTACACCTGTGCCACTTGAATATGAGCTCCTGAAAAGGAGGTCAACATCGGATCATCTCTATATCTCCAGTGGTTTCCACAATGCTTGTAGTGTGGTAGGTACTTGGTAGTTGCATTTGCTGCTAGTGCACAAAAATCATTAAGACATAATTGTTGTCCCCAAGGAGCTAGTAGAAATTGTTAATACACTCAGATAATTTCTATAATAGATACATATGGAAAGTGCTATGGCACATAGGAAGAAATCAAGTCTAAATGGGACTTTGCCAGTATAAACAGAAATCAGAGATGTCTTCAGATAAATATGTATGTGTTAAATATGTTTCTTTAACTTGTGTAAAAATTAAGAATTAGATGCTGGTCAAGTAGCTGTACATTCTGAATGAGTGGGTTAGAATTAGAATTAGAAGCTGAATAAGTGGTTGCATAAAGTCCTTGAAAACTGTGAGACTGGTCAAATGGCACCTTCCCAGTGGCAAACCTATTTTAGTAACATTTATTTAAAAACCTCAAAAGAATTTTGTATTTTCCAGCAGGAAGAATCAGGACTAATCCAATTTCAACAACAGGACACCAACAACAATAGTAATAGCTTACATCTCCATAGTCCTTTATATTAAGCAGTCTCTGGCTATGAGCACCAAGAGGGTAGGGATTGTGTCTGCCTTGCTCATCTGTGTATCCTCAGCACCCAGCTCAACACTGAATGAAAAATGCTTTCCCATTTATACTTTCATTCAGTCCTGAAAGTGCACTGGAAATGAAGGACATTTTACCTAGGATCAACAATGTCTTTACTCTTTAAATAGATCTAAGTACCTGCAACTCTAAACTGAGCCGCCTCCTGTTTGTCAGCTTCCATCTGCAGTTTCTTGAGTTGTCCTTTCTTGGATTTTTTTTTCTTTTTCTTTTTTTGGGTCTCGTTCTGTTGCCAGGCTGGAGTGGAGTGGCATGATCTCGGCTCACTGCAACCTCCACCTCCCAGGTTCCAGCGATTCTCCTGCCTCAGCCTCCCGAGTAGCTGGGACAACAGGTGCGCACCACCATGCCCAGCTTGTTTTTGTATTTTTAGTAGAGACGGAGTTTCACCACATTGGCTAGGATGGTCTCGATCTCTTGAACTGATGATCTGCCCGCCTTGGCGTCCCAAAGTGCTGGGATTACAGGTGTGAGCCACTGTGTCCGGACCCTTTCTTGGATTTTTAAGGCTCCCTATGCTTGGCTCCATGTCTTTCCCTTTCTGTTGTTCACTTGATCTACTTCGTTGTTGATTAATCAATTTTTCCTGACTCATCTTTCCAGAAACCGACTGTGAAATGCTTCAGGAGGCATTCTGTGGGTATTCCAGAACCAGGAAATAGACAGAAAGCAAAGACAGAGAAAAAGGCCTAAGGTCACAGAATGCGTGGGACGCAGAGCCAGAACCAGACTCCAGGTCTCTGATCATTCAGCTACTGGGTCTTTTCAGGACACCACAACGAAAAGGAAAAATGGAAGGGCAATTTGTACATTTCTGTGAGGTTTTCAGAGAGTCTGCAACCAAAGTTGGTTCAATTATTCCACATTTTATGTGCCTTCAGCAATAGCTTCACTTCACATGGTTAAACTATATAGTCAGGCAAGTGAATCAGTTCGTTTGAGTTACTGTTTCTGTTTTCATAACTTAAACAGTATGGTAAGTGGCAGTGATCAGGGCTAACAGCAAACACAGAAAAGATCACCCCAAATAGAATATTAACTAATGCAGATCTGCTGTGTAAGTGGCTTGATGCATGGTAAATTGCATTTCCAGTTGGCCAAATGGAAAGTGATATATGTTGGGCCCGAGAATAATAAATATAAAGAGAGATCAATTCAACTGAACTAAAGTGGTACGGTTTTGAAAGACGACGTAGAATTATGTCTTCCAAACATGGCTGACAAAAAGGACTCAATTAAAAAGTAAATTGGAAAACTATAAAGTAGCTGACACAAATACAAGGTTGAGTTTATAGAAGTTATAAATGCTAAAGAGTTTCCCTCTCTGATTCCGATTTCTGCCCACTCTCTGGTCTTCTTGTGCCTTCCATTTCTTTTTATGAGTATTATTACTCAACGGGAGAACAATCAGTTATATCAGAGCCATTCATCGTAAAGTTTGTGTCAATTTTTATTGAAATAGGACAAAAACAGCAGAGTTTGTGTCTATAAGCATGCATAAATAGGAAAGAAAAGCAAATTATTATGCTATCAGGGTACCAGGAGAAGTCTTTGAACTGAAGGGGAAAAAAGAAAAAAGCTCTCCCTGTGGAGAGAATAGAATGTGCTTCATTTCAATATCTATTACAATTATGAAAGGGCCAGAGAATTCCATGGCTTTGAACAATCTTTGTGAACAGAGCTTTGTGTCAGGGCTGTGGTTATGATTTTCAGGCCCTGAGGCTGGTTCTTCAATAACTAGCAGAAGTAGTCAGGGCTTTGGGGATGGAGAGTGAAGTGACGGGTGAAAACCAGGCTGCTCTCGCCAGGGTGATCATAACAAACCCTTCAGGGGATTTTTATTTTAAATATAGATTTTTGTGCCCTTATGGAATCTGAACCTCCTGAGGCACGGTAGGGAGGCAGATACTAAATTAACTATCATTCCAATTTCAGGGCTTGAAAATTACAAACATGTAACTAGGACTAAGCCTAGTGCCGGGGATTGTTCTGACAGGAGGGATGTTGAAACTGGGGGAAAGAATGAGGTAGGTAGGAGATAAAAATCTCTCTCTCTCTTTCTGTCTCTTCTGTCTCTCTCTCCCTTAAATGAATACCCTGCCACTAGAATGTAAGCGCTTCTAGGCAACTAAGTGTCTTCATTAATTTTCCATCTCCAGCTATCCAGTATTTGCTCCACTCTGGCACCTGGTGAGTGGATGCTTTCTTGCTGTTTTGGTCACTGCCCTCTATTCTCATTGCTTTGAAGTTTTCAGAATGCTGCACGGTTGCCCTTTGCCATCTAACCATGAAGCTATACGGGAGGAAACTCGGTCTTGATGTGCAAGGCTGGGGTCTTTCTCTCTTCTCTCTTCCAGAAGAGCACTTTTAGAGAATTGTATGGGAGATAAATGGCAAGCTGCTCTCTTTTATAAGACTTTCGGTTTTGGTTGTGTCATGTGCAAATTAGCCAAACCCCGTGTGTTGATCTCAATAGAGATGAACCATTTACATGAATGTAAATGCCAACCCCAATTGGCTAACTGACGTAGCGCATAACGTGTTTATAAGTTAATTTCTTTATCTGTCCTGGACATTCTTTGTTTATTGCCAGACATTTTTTTCTGTCATCCTTTTTGTCTACTAATTGTTGTTCCTTGATTTCCACCCTGCGTGCTTGAGGTCCTCTTGCTCTTGTTAACAACCTTGACTTAGCTTTTTGATTCTAATCTCAAAAGTAAAACTGATGCTAACATTTTATATGGTTAATTCTTTTTTTATTATTATTATACTTTAAGTTCTGGGGTACATATGCAGAATGTGCAGATTTACATAGGTATACAGGTGCCGTGGTGGTTTGCTGCACCCATCAACCCATCATCTACATTAGGTATTTCTCCTAATGCTATCCCTCCCCCATCCCCCCAGCCCCTGACAGGCCCCAGTGTGTGATGCACCCCCCCACTGTGTCCCTGTGTTCTCATTGTTCAACTCCCACTTATGAGTAAGAACATGTGGTGTTTGGTTTTCTGTTCTTGTGTTAATTTTCTGAGAATGATGGTTTCCAGCTTCATCCATGTCCCTGCAAAGGAGATGAACTCATCCTTTTTTATGGCTGCATAGTATTTCATGGTGTATGTGTGCCACATTTTCTTTATCCAGTCTATCATTGATGGGCATTTGGGTTGCTTCCAAGTGTTTGCTATTGTGAACAGTGCCGCAATAAACACATATGTGCTTGTGTCTTTATAGTAGAATGATTTATAATCCTTTGGGTGTATACCCAATAGTGGGATTGCTGGGTCAAATGGTATTTCTAGTTCTAGATCCTTGAGGAATCGCCACACTGTCTTCCACAATGGTTAAGCTAATTTGCACTCCCACCAACAGTGTAAAAGCCTTCCTATTTCTTCACATCCGCTCCAGCATCTGTTGTTTCCTGACTTTTTAATGATCACCATTCTAACAGGTGGGTTAATTCTTTTTAACACTGCAAACATAAACACACAGCAGCAGGCATAGACTACAGACAAGTTTGAAATTACTGATCCAAAGCTAAGCTACACAAGCGAGTCTGCCCTAGGTATGTGGAGAATGTGTTGGTGTCAAATATGAGCCCACAGTTGAGTTTTGTTGGTCCTCCATAGTAGTGTGTACATATGTTAGTGTGTGTATTTAGTTAATTAGTTGCTAACTTTAAAAGAATGAACAATTTCGCATAAAACTATTTTTATCTATATTCAGCTTCTCTAGGAAAAAAGTCATACTCATAATAACAGAGAGTAGAATGGTGGTTACTAGGGGCTGGGAAGTGGAAGAAAAGGGGAGATATTGAACAAATGGTGCAAACTTTGATTAAGAAGATGAATAAGTTCTGGAAACCTAATGTACAGCATGGTGATTTGAGTTAATAATGTATACTTAAAATTTTCTAATGGAATAGATCTCAACTATTTTCACAACACACACATACACACACACAAACATACACATACACACAATGAATGGTAACTGTTTGTGATGATGGATATATTAATTAGCTTGATTGTGGTAATCATTTCACAATATGTATGTATATCAAAACATCAATTTTTATTTGGCAACCCTACCTCAATTAAAAAAAAATGGGAAGATTCATGGACTGAATTGCAGCAGCCTCATTTATAAATACTTCATATGTGCTCTCACATTTTCCAAGTTGGCCTGCGTCTTTCATTTACATTTCCTGCCTGGTGCCTGTAGGCCTTTAAATTTGCCACCCCCAATTCGAAAAAACAGTCTTAGTCTCTTGCCTGGCTTTGAAGATCCCTTGCTGTGAGTTCTTCCCTCCAGCCACCAGCCCTTTAGTAATGAGCATAGCCATGTGATAGCAATGGGCCCTTGAAGGCAGTACAGATTCAGATTCAGCAATTAGCAAATGCATTGTATGACTCAGTCCCTGAATTTTCTCTAGGAGAGACTAAATCTCACCTGGTATCCTTAAGACTCGATGTTAAATTTGAACTTCATGGCTACTCCCAGCATGTGTCAAATCCCCCAGAATCCCTGAAAAGCTTATTCTTATAATGAAAAGTTGTGACCAGAGCTGGTAAAGACCAGGTCAGTGAAGTTACCCTTGATCTGTCTGTATTTAACTCTTGGGGATGCGCAAAGCTGTTGGAGAAAAGGCCTTTCCATAGATATACCGCAGACCTCCTCCCTCAGGACACTTCGGTTAGTAGGAATAAGCAGAAGAGTCTTCTTTTTTTTCATTCAATAAATATTTATTCTTGTGTTACTATTTCTTTTTTTAACTTTTATTTTAGGTTCAGGGGTATAAATGCAGTTTTGTTACAAAGGTAAACTGTGTGTCATGGGGGTTTGGTGGACAGATTATTTCATCACCCAGGTAATAACAGAGTACCCTATAGGTATTTTTTCATATCCTCTCCGTCTTCCCAGCATATACCCTCAAGTAGGTACCAGTGGCTGTTGTTCCACTCCTAGTATCCAGGTGTTCTTGTTGTTTACCTCCCACTTAAAAGTGAGAACATGCGGTATTGGTGTACTGTTCCTGCATTAGTTTGCTTAGGAAAATGGCCTCCAGCTCCAACGATGTTGCAGCAAAGACCTCAATCTCATTCTTTTTTATGGCTGCATAGTATTCCATGGTGTACATGTATCAGGTTTTCTTTAGCCAGTCTGCCACTGATGGACATTTAGGTTGATTCCATATTTTTTCTATTGTGAATAGTGCTACAATGAACATATGCATGTATGTGCTTTTATGGTAGAATGATTTATATTCATTTGGGCATATACCCAATAATGGGATGGCTGGGTTGAGTGGTAATTTTATCTTAAGTTCTTTGAGGAGTCACCACATTGCTTACCATAATGGCTGATCTAATTTACACTCCCACCAGCAGTGTACAAGCATTCTTTTTTCTCCACAGCCTCACCAGCATCTGTTATTTTTTTGACTTTTTAGTAATAGCCATGCTGACTGGTGTGAGATGGTATCTCATTGTGGTTTTGATTTGCATTTCTCTAATGATTAGTGATGTTGAGTGTTTTTTCATATGCCTGTTGGCTGCCTGTATGTGTCTTCTTTTGAAAAGTTTCTGTTCATGTCCTTTGCTCACTTTTTAATGGGGTTGTATGTTTTTTTGCTTATAAATTTAAGTTTCTTATAGATTCTTGACATTAGACCTTTGTCAGATGCATAGTTTGCAACTATTTTCTCCCGTTCTGTAGGTTGTCTGTTTACTTTAGTTGATAGTTTCTTTTCCTGTGCAGAAGCTCTTTAGTTTAATTAGATACCATTTGTCGACTTTTGTTTTTGTTGCGATTGCTTTTGGTGTCTTCATCATTAAATCATTAAATCTTTAAAGGTCCTATATCCAGAATGGTATTTCCTATGTTCTTTTCCAGGATTGTTATAGTTTTAGGCTTTACATTTAAGTCTTTGATCCATCATGAGTTGATTTTTGTATTTGGTGGAAGGAAAGGGTCCAGTTTCAATCTTCTACATGTGGCTAGCCAGTTATCCTAGCACCATTTATTGAATAGGGGGTCCTTTCCTTATTGCCTTTTTTTGTCAGCTTTGTCGAACATCAGGATGATTGTAGGTGTGCAGCCTTATTTCTGGGCTTTCTATTCTGCTTCATTGGTCTGTGTGTTTCTTTTTGTACCAGCAGAATGCTGTCTGGTTACTGTAGCTGTATAGTATAGTTTGAAGTCAGGCAATGTGTTTCCTCCAGCTTTGTTCTTTTTTCTTAGGACGGCCTTCACTAATCAGGCTCTTGTTTTGGTTCCATATGAATTTTAAAATATTTTTTCTAGCTCTGTGAAGAATGTCATTGGTAGTTTGATAGGAATAGCATGCAATCCATAAATTGCTTGGGGCTGTATGGCCATTTTAATGACATTGATTCTTCCAATCCACGAGCATGGACTGTTTTTCCGTTTGTTTGTGTCATCTCTGATTTCTTTGAGCAATGTTTTATAATGTGACAATTGTGAATGGGATTATGTTCCTGACTTGGCTCTCAGTTTGGCTCTTTTTGATGTATAGGAATGCTAGTGATTTTTATACATTGATTTTGTATCCTGAAACCTTGCTGAAATTGTTCATCACATCAAGGAGCTTTTGGGCTGAGACTATAGGGTTTTCTACATATGGAATCATATTATCAGCAAACAGGGATAGTTTGACTTCCTCTCTTCCTGTTTAGAGGTCTTTTATTTCTCTCTCTTGCCTGATTGCCCTGGCCAGGGCTTCCAATACTGCATTAAATAGAAATGGTGACAGTGGGCATCTTTGTCTTGTATTGCTTTTCATGGGGTTTGTACTGCTATGGGTTTCTCATATATGGCTCCAATTATTTTGAAGTATATTCCTTCAGTGACTAGTTTATTGAGGGTGTTTAACATGAAGAGATGTTGAATTTTATCAAAAACCTTTTGTGCATCTTTTGACATAATCATGTGGTTTTTGTTTTTAGTTTTGTTCATGTGATGAATCACATTTATTGATTTGCATATGTTGAACCAACCTTGCATCCCAGGGATAAAGCCTGCTTGTGATGGATTCTTTTTTGTTTTTTTTTTTTTTTAATATGCTGCTGGATTTGGTTTGCTAATATTTTGTTAAAAATTTTTGCATTGATGTTCATGAAGCATATTGACCTTAACTTTTACTTTTATTTTTTTCTTGTGTCTTTACCAGGTTTTGTTACCAGGATGATGCTGGCCTCATAGAATGAGTTAGGGAGGAGTCCTTTCTCCTCAATTTTTTGGAGTAGTTTCAGTGGTACCACTGAATGATATCAGCTCTTTATATATCTGGTAGAATTAGGCTGTGAATCCATATAATTCTGGGCTGTTTTTGGTTAGTGGGTTTTTAATTATTGATTCAGTTTCTGAACTCATTATTAGTTTGTTCACGGATTCAATTTCTTCCTCTTTCAGTCTTCCTGGGAGGAAGTATGTGTCTAGGAGTTTATCAATTTCTTCTATATTTTCTAGTTTGTGTGTATAGAGGTGTTCACAGTAGTCTCTGATAGTTTTTTTTATTTTATATTTCTGTGGGGTCAATGGTGACATCCCTTTGTTATTTCTACTTGTGTTTCTTTGGATCACCTCTCTTCTTTCTTTCTTAGTCTAGCTAGTGGCTTATCTATCTTAATAATTGTTTCAAAGAAACAACTCCTGGATTCATTGATCTTTAGTGTGTTTTTTTGGTGTGTTTTAACTTCCTTCAGTTCAAGTCTGATTTTGGTTATTTCTTGTATTCTGCTAGCTTTGGGGTTGATTTCCTCTTGCTTGTCTGGTTTTTGTATTTTTGCTGTTACGTTGTTAATCTGAGACCTTTCTAGATTTTTGATGTGGACATTTAGTGCTATAAACTTCCCTCTTAACCCTACCTTAGTTGTGTTCCAGAGATTCTAGTATGTTGTATCTTGTTCTCATTAGTTTCAAAGAATTTATTGATTTATGACTTAATTTCATTATTTATCCAAAAGTCATCCAGGAGCAGGTTATTCAGTATCCAAGTAATTGCATGATTTTGAGTGATTTTCTTAGTCTTGATTTCTAATTTTATTGTGCCCTAGTTTGAGAGTGGTTGTTATGATTTCAGTTCTTTTGCCTTTGCTGAGAAGTGTTTTATGTCTGATTATGTGGTTAATTTTAGAGTATGTGCCATGTGGCAATGAGAATGTATATTCTGTTGTTCTTTGGTGGAGAGTTCTGTAGACATCTATCAGGTCCATTTGGTCCAGTGCTGAGTTCAAGTTCTAAATATCTTTAAATTTTCAGCCTTGATGATCTGTCTACTGTCAGTGGAGTGTTAAAGTCTCCCACTATTATTCTGTGGTAGTCTAAGTCTCTTTGTAGGTCTCTAAGAACTTGCTTTATGAATCTGGGTGTTTCTGTGTTGGGCGCATATGTGTTTAGATAGTTAGATCTTCTCGTCAAATGGAATGATTTACCATTTTATAATGCCCTTCTTTGTCTTTTTTGATCTTTGTTGGTTTAAAATCTGTTTTGTCTGAAATTAGGATTGCAGCCTTTCCTGTTTTTTTTTTGTTTTCCATTGCTTGGTAGATTTTTCTCCATCCCTTTATTTTGAGCCTATGGGTGTTATTGCATGTGAGATGGGGTTTGAAGACAGCGTACTCTTGGGTCCTGCTTCTTTATTCAGCTTGCCACTCTTTGCCTTTTAATTGTGGCATTTAGCCCATTTATATTCGATGTTAGTATTCATATGTGCACATCTGATCCTGTCATCATGTTGTTAGATGGTTATTATGCAGTTTTTTTGTGGTTGTTTTATAGTGTCACTGGTCTATGTATGTAAGTGTGTTTTTGTAGTGGTTGATAATGGTCTTTCCTTTTCATATTTAGCACTTATTTCGGAACCTCTCGTAAGGTAGGTCTGGTAGTAATGAATTCCCTCAGCGTTTTCTTGTCTAAAAAGGATCTTATTTCTCCTTTACTTATGAAGCTTAGTTTGTCTGGGTATGAAATTCTTAGTTGGAAAATTTTTTTCTTTAAGATTGCTGAATATAGGCCCCTAATCTCTTCTGGTTTCTAGGGCTTCTGCTGAAAGGTCTGCTGTTAGCCTGATGGGTTTCTCTTTGTAGGCAACCTGCCCCTTCTCTCCAGCTGTTTTTTTTTTTAATTTTATTATTATTATACTTTAAGTTTTAGGGTACATGTGCACAACGTGCAGGTTTGTTACATATGTATACATGTGCCATGTTGGTGTGCTGCACCCATTAACTCGTCATTTACATTAGGTATATCTCCTAATGCTATCCCTCCCCCATCCCCCCACCCCACAACAGTCCCCGGTGTGTGATGTTCCCCTTCCTGTGCCCACGTGTTCTCATTGTTCAATTCCCACCTATGAGTGAGAACATGTGGTGTTTGGTTTTTTGTCCTTGCGATAGTTTGCTGAGAATGATGGTTTCCAGTTTCATCCATGTCCCTACAAAGGACATGAACTCATCCTTTTTTATGGCTGCATAGTATTCCGTGGTATATATGTGCCACATTTTCTTAATCCAGTCTATCGTTGTTGGACATTTAGGCTGGTTCCAAGTCTTTGCTATTGTGAATAGTGTCGCTATAAACATACGTATGCATGTGTCTTTATAGTAGCATGATTTATAATCCTTTGGGTATATACCCAGTAATGGGATTGCTGGGTCAAATGGTATTTCTAGTTCTAGATCCCTGAGGAATTGCCACACTGACTTCCACAATCGTTGAACTAGTTTACAGTCCCACCAACAGTGTAAAAGTGTTCCCATTTCTCCACATCCTCTCCAGCACCTGTTGTTTCCTGACTTTTTAATGATCGCCATTCTAACTGGTGTGACATGGTATCCCATTGTGGTTTTGATTTGCATTTCTCTGATGGCCAATGATGGTGAGCATTTTTTCATGTTTTTTGGCTGCATAAATGTCTTCTTTTGAGAAGTGTCTGTTCATATCCTTCGACCACTTTTTGATGGGGTTGTTTGTTTTTTTCTTGTAAATTTGTTTGAGTTCATTGTAGATTCTGGATATTAGCCCTTTGTCAGATGAGTAGGTTGCGAATATTTTCTCCCATTCTGTAGGTTGCCTGTTCACTCTGATGGTAGTTTCTTTTGCTGTGCAGAAGCTCTTTAGTTTAATTGGATCCCATTTGTCAATTTTGGCTTTTGTTGCCGTTGCTTTTGGTGTTTTAGACATGAAGTCCTTGCCCATGCCTATGTCCTGAATGGTAATGCCTAGGTTTTCTTCTAGGGTTTTTATGGTTTTAGGTCTAACATTTAAGTCTTTAATCCATCTTGAATTAATTTTTGTATAAGGTGTAAGGAAGGGATCCAGTTTCAGCTTTCTCCATATGGCTAGCCAGTTTTCCCAGCACCATTTATTAAATAGGGAATCCTTTCCCCATTTCTTGTTTTTGTCAAGTTTGTCAAAGATCAGATAGTTGTATCTCCAGCTGTTTTTAACATTTTTTCTCTCATTTGGACCTTTGAGAATCTTATGATTATGTGTCTTGGGGATGTATTCTTGTGTAATATCTTGCAGGAATTATCTGCCTTTCCTTAATTTGAATATTGGCCTCTCTAGCGAATTTGGGGAAGTTTTCATGGACGATATCCTGAAGCTTGTTTTTCATGTTGCTTCCTTTCTCTCTGTCTCTTTCAGGGACACCAATGAATCATAGATTTGGTCTCTTTATATGATCCCATATTTCTTGGAGGTTTGTCTCTTCCTTTTTCTTTATTTTTGTCTGACAGATGTATTTCAGAGCACCCGTCTTCAAGCTCTGAAATTCTTTCCTCAGCTTGGTCTATTCTTCTGTTAATATTTGCAA
Organism: Pongo abelii; assembly: GCF_028885655.2. Taxonomy (NCBI): domain Eukaryota; kingdom Metazoa; phylum Chordata; class Mammalia; order Primates; family Hominidae; genus Pongo; species Pongo abelii. Next base: position 31,491,828 of record NC_071998.2, read on the forward strand.
TTGCATTATGAAATTCTTGTATTGTGTTTTTTCAGCCCTATCAGATCAGTTTGTTTTTTTTTATAATGGCTGTTTCATCTGTCAGCTCGTGTATTGTTTTATTATGATTCTTAAATTCCTTAGATTGGGTTTTGACCTGTTTCTGAATCTCAATGATCTTCATTCCTATCCATATTATGAATTCTATTTCTGTCATTTCAGCCATTTCAGCCCAGTTAAGAACCCTTGCTGGGGAACTAGTGCAATTGTTTGGGAAAAAAAGACACTGTTTTTTTGAGTTGCCAAAGTTTTTGTGCTTGTTCTTTCTAATCTGTGTGGGCTGGTTTTCCTTTAACTGCATTGTAAATTGAGTACAGTCAGTAGCCTTCTTTTCTGGAAGTTTTTAGAGAGCCGAGACTTTGTGTAGTGTCTTTATCTGTAGCACAATTCTTGTCCTTGGTTTCACAGGGGGGCATATTAGCAAAATATTTTTGGTGTTGAAGTTTTGGACTGTGATCAAGTAGATGGTGCTTAAGTGTAATGACCAGTAGGTAGGCTTTTGCTCAGTCATGTGGCTCCTCTGTGTTTCCTCATGATTGCAGCTGTGCACCCTTCTCAGTGTTCTGAAAGTGTGGCCTTTTTTCTCACTAGAGTGCTGGCTGCAGATCTTGACCTGGAACACGTGGACTGCACGTCACAGCTCTGGGGCGATCTCAGGCTTTATGTTCCCTCCTCAGCTTGGAGGCAGCACAACAAGGGACCTTAGTAGTGGTTGAGGCAGAAGGTTTTTCATTTGTCTCTTGAGGCTGCCCCTGGAGAGATGTGGAGCTGCCATTGAAACTGCACTGTTTTCTGAGGTAAATAACCAAAGTTCATTATCTTGCGCAAGAAGATTGAGGACATGGACACACACAAGGAGTGATTTTAGGAGCAGAGGTTTAATAGGCAAAAGAAAGAGAAAGGAGAACAGTTCTCTCTTTTGAGAGAGAGGGGCACTTGAATAGGAATTCCAGTCCATGGAGGGGTGCACCAGATTTTATAGACAGGCTTGAGTAAGCAGTGTTTGATTTATGTAGGGCCCACAGATTGGTTGGACCAAGTGTTTATATAGAGAAAACTGGCCACCCCACCCTAACTTATTATGTGTAGTGTGTTTACTGAAGTTGCACGCATGCTCAGTTGAAGTATTTTTCTCTTACAAGTCAAGCCTTCCTGGAGGAAAGTCATATACCAGTTAAATGCCACCATTTTGCCTTAATGTGCATGCTTGAGCCCACTCACCCAACTTTTGAGATCTTATTGGGAAGTTGCTTATTACAAACTTCAGGTGTTTTCTAGTTATTGGAAGCCTGCCTTGCCTTGGCGCTAGCTGCAACCAATTATTATTTTAGAGTGACAGTTAAACAACTGCTCGACCATCATCTGATGGTTGCCTGGCATTCCTGGTCATGGTGCCTCTCCTGCCCTGCTCATGTCTGCCTAACTACCTACTCTAACAGTGGCCTGCCTCTCCCTCTGAAAGCTCTGTCCCAGGGAAGTGCAAAGAAACTACCGGCCTGAGAGCCCCAGCAAAGAGTGGCTGGCGTCCCAAGCCAGTGGACCTTATCCTGCAAGGTACAGTGGAAGCAAGGCCTGTAGTCTGTCACTGCTCAGCCCTCTGGATTCTGCACTTTTTCTAGGGGCATGCAAGGGAGCCTGTCCTCTCCCATTGCCAGAGCTGCAGCTGCTAATGCCAAGATGCCCAGTTATCCAAGGCTTCAGAGACTCCAGTTGTGCCTGAGCAGCAGCTCTGCTCAGATTCCATGCAGCTCTTTGTGTCAGTCTGAAGGCCTTGATAGGGTGGGGTCACTGGGGAATCTCCTGAGGCCAGGGTTTTAAAGGTCTATGGCAGAAGTATGGGTCCCTGGGGACTCTCATTCACTCACAATTTCCCATGGTAGTGGGGAGCCTCCCCTGGCTCCATGTCACTCCTGGGTAGGTGGTTATCCTGGCCAGTTCCTCTCCATTCCTTGTGGATCGAGTTGATTCTTTAATGAATCCCAGTGTGTCCACTTGGATGTTCTAGTTGTAGATCTATTATTTACTTGCCTCTTTTTCTTTTCTCTGTGAGAGCAGCACACACTAGCTGCTTCTAGTCAGCCATCTTCCATATACTCTCTAGAGGCTATCTCAGAGCCACAGTTACTATTGAGGAAGGTAAGTAGGATGCTAATGAGGAAAGAACAGATTCAGTATTGGGCAGTCTGTAGAGAATTGTTCCCTTTGGGGCCTGAGGAGATGCTCTCTGATATGGAAAGATGGTCATGCAGGGATGATTTTCTATGTAGGGAGGTAGCACTCATCAACTTGGGGTGAGATCACATGTTATCTTGTATATCTTCCAGTCTTCCAGACTTCCCTATACTTGCCTTTCTTCCCTGAAGGGATACAATCTTACATTCTACAAACAAACAAACAAACAAACAAACAAACAACCCAACATTCTCCCACCCCAGAAATCCTATGCAAATGGCCTGTTACTTATTAGAACAAGATATTTACCTAAGAGGATAATGTGATGGTGAGGAGGGTGTTGCATGGGGCCGGTAAGAGGATAGGAAGAAGAAAGTTAAAAGATCAAAAACCCAGCATGAACATAAATGGGAAATTGGAGGAGATACACTAAAGCCAGAGAGATATCTTTAAAATGCAAAATTAATCATGTCACTTCCTGGCTTGATGAGCTCATGTTGATCCTGTTCGATACAAATATGATATGCATAAATGGGAGCCATGTATGTAATTTAAAACTTTCTAGTAGCTACATTAAAGAAGGACAGAGAAAGATAAAATTTATTTTAAGAATATATTATATATAACCCAATATGGTCAAAATATTATGATTTCAACACAATATAAAAATTATTAATTCAATATTTTACATACTTTTTTATATAAACAGTTTATAAAATTTTCCATGAAATACTTTATATTTGAACATCTCTCAGTGTGGACTACCCATATTTGAAGTTCATGCAGGCACATAGGGTAGTGGCTACCATATTGGACAGCACAGCCTTTGATGATTTCCCATTGCCTTTAGGACAAAATCTGAAATCTTCTGTGTGATTTAGTAGGTTCTTGATCTAACTATCTTTTTTGTCTTATAGCATGCCATGCTCTTTTTCTTTGTATTTGCTCTGGGTATAATGAATTTCTGTTTGTTGAATTGTTTTCCTCTCAAACACCTGGGCCCTTGAGAATATGAATTCATTTGCTGAGAAACTCTAGCTCTCATTTTTTTACCTGAATTACTCTTACTTATGTATATGTATTTTTATATATTGATTTAAATCTATTTTGGGTTTTACATTTATTCTTAAACTGTTTTTATTCTGTCATCAACCCTATACTGTATGACTCCTTGTCACTCTTCAGTGTGTTTTACTATCTAGATTCTAAAGAAATGATGATCTTCTATTATTATTTTCTCTTTTCAAATATTTAAAAGAGTTTTTCACTTGTTTATTTTTTCAGTTAGATGTTTTTCTCTTCCAAACAATACCCAAATTAAGTTGATGAAAATTTGCATATTTGCAATTACTGAGGCCTCCCACCAAGAATAGTGTTATGGCTTCTTATCTGACTTTTCAGTATTTTCTTTTTTCCTGAAACACTCTTCCCTTTTTCCTTTTGAAATACCACATAATGCAGCACGAGTTCCCCAGAAAGACAAGTTTGAGACAGAGATCAGCATACAGGAAGTGATGAGGGAGTGCTCTTGGGATTCAATACCTGTGGGGAAGGGAAGGAAATAGAAAGGAACAGAAGGCGAAGTTGGGCTGTGATGCATGTCCACAAAAACTTTGGCCAACCCCATGAGACTGAACAGGCCCTTCAGAGTTGTCCTGAGTGGTGGTGAGGAGGCTGCACCTTTAGACCCCCTGAACAACCACAGGACGTGGCTGTCCCTGAGGAGGGGGATGTTACTGCAGTCAGATAACTCCAGCTGAAGGCAGGTCCCCAGAGTGAAGTTGGGTAGGGGAGTAAGTCCTTTCTTTCTGAATAGGACTCTGAGTGGCAGGCACATCATGACACCCACTATACCCCAACTTTTCTGGTGTACCTCCTTCCCCTCTCTCTGGCTACTCAGTCTTTGCAGGTTTTTGTTTTTTGTTTTTCCCTCCACCCAAAGTCTAAATATTTAAGTACTCCTAGGCTGTTACATCCTCTCAATGTTTCTCCTTTAGTCAGTATGTCCTGAATGATGTTATACATTCTCCTAGAGGAGTCAAAGCTGATTTTAGATGGTATATGGGCAAACATTTTTCCTTTAATGGTTATATATTTATTATACTTCATGTTAAATTAGAATGTAACTTTCATATTAAACAGGCAATTTCACAGTTATGATTGCTTTGGAAGGCATTAAAGGGGGTATTTAAGTGGACATTTTAGAAAAATGATTTCTACAAAAAGTACATAGATGTGCTACACAGATATGGCAAATATTATGACTCAGTTTCGGACTGCTCTCCTAGTTGATTTCATTCTTTTCCTGGCTTAAACCATTGATGTGCTGACAGCTCCATTTGTATCTTTAGCTTAAATCTCTTCTTGGAGTTTAGGCTCTTAGGGTTGACTGCCTACTTGACAGCTCCTCTTAGATGTCCCACAATCATTTTAAATGTACTATGTACAAAACTAAACTCTTGAGCTCTCTTCCTTGAAACTCTTTTTGTTCAGTCTTTGCCACTTCACAAAGATCTGTGTTGTTTAAGCCAGAAACCTGGAAGATTTCCTTGATTTTTTTTTTTCTGTTTCACCTTGTACATATAATCTCTAAGAATTCCTTTTGATTGCAATATATTACCTAAATATGTCCTCTTCTCTCCATCTCCATTGCCGCTTTAGTCTGAGCCATGCTCATTTCTCCTGTGCTATGTCAATATTTTCCTTAACGATCTCCCTGTTTCCACTCTCCCTTCTCTGGCTCATCATGCATGCTGCAGCCAAAGTGATTTTTTAAGAACCATAAACCTTATAATATAACTGTTTTGCCTATTGCCCATCAATGACTTCCTATTGCACTTCAAATAAAATCCAAACTGCTTAATATGGCTTCCAAAGCCATTCTCATTTCCCTCTCCAGTTTCGTTTTACACCATTATCCTTTTTGCCCACTGTTTCTAATGATATTGGCCTCTTTTCTGTTCCTGGAACATTTCTAGCTCTTTTTGAACCCAGGGCTCTTGCTCACATTGTTTCTCCTTCTTGAAATACTATTCTCTTTGCTCTTTGTGTAAGTGGTCTTTTCTGATACTTCAATTCTCACTGTAAACATTACCTTCTCTTACTGTCTTTTTAAAATTAGCCTATTCTAGTTCCATCCCCAGGGGTATTCTTTAGCACTGCTCTGTATTTATTTGATTTCTAATGTTTGTCATGATTTTAATTATAGATTCATTATTTGCTTATTTTTATTGTCTTTCCCCTAGATATTAAGCTCCATGAGAGTTCACCATTGTTTACTTAGCATTTGCGACAGTGGGCGGCAGGCTAGGTTCTCAAAAAATATTTTTCAGTGAATTAATGAGTAAGTGGAATAAAGATATTTATTGAAATATTCTTTAATATTTCCCAGAATTTTTTTTGCTTTTTCTTAATGGAGGTCTTGCAATTTACTAGTGAGGAGGGAGAAAAGTTTTATCTCCTGTGTGGCCTTGGAGGCAGTCTCATTCTCATTTCTGGTGTCTTTGTTATGAGCTATCGGCTGGCCTATGCTGGCTCAACAGGACGGCAATTTATCTGGTTGATACAGATAGTGCTGATTTTTAAGATCCTGGCTGAGCTGGGGATGCCTTAGCTTGCTGCCCTTTTCTAAGAAGGCTCTTTCCAAGAACACATAGCTCACATCATTGCACAGTCAGTTGGTGTTCTCCTGTGTCCCTCCTCCCTTATACAAGTAAGTAAAGTAATGTGGGGCCAGGGCCCTCTCCTGGAGCACAACCCAGCCCAAGCATGACTCTCAATGGGACAATGAGAACTTGGGGGATCAGACGGATTCTGCTCACTTTGCTTGTGTGCCATTGCACTTAGCACAGCAATTTGTTAGGTATATTACTAGAAATTGATGTTTGCCATTCCATTACTAATGGGATATTTTTTGATTATATATTCTGATTCATTTCTATTGATGTGTAGACAAACTATTGGTTTTCTACATTTTTTTGTACTTGTCTATCTTCCTAAACTCATGTTAGTTTAAATAGCTTTTCAGTTGATTTGTTTGGCATTTCTAGGTACATATATACATCATACCATCTGCAAATAATGACTTTTTTGTCACCTCCTTTCCAATGATTATACATCTTATTTCTTTTAATGGTTATATTTTATTCCCTAGAATTTACATAATAACATCAGATGACAGTGGCAACAATAAGCATCATTGTTTTGTTTTTGAGTGGAAATGTCTCTGGTGTTTTATTGTTAAAAGGAAACTGATTGACATAGCTAGTCTTTACTACATTGGAAATGCCTTCCTTCCTACTTGACTATTTTTTTTTTAGTAGGTTATTCTCAAGTGTTAGAAAAGCTGTCTAATTTTAGTTTTTTAATGATTTATTTTATTAAATTCACAAATAAACTTGTATATGTTTATCGTGTACAACATGATGTTTTAAAACATATGTACTTTGAGGAATGCCTACATCAAGGTAATTTACGTATGTTTTACTTTACATAGTTATTGTTTTTGCAGTGAGAACATTTATGACCTACGTAGACTTTTTTAAGAATGCAATTTTTGTAGTCCATTTTCTGTTGCTATAACAGGATACTATAGATTGGGTAATTTATTTAAAAAAAATTTATTTCTTAGAGCTTTGGAGGCTTGGAAGTCCAAGTGCCAGGTGGCAACATCTGGTGAGGGCCTTCTTGCATCATAACATGGTGGAGGGTATCACACAGTGACAGGGAAAGTGTATACCAGCTCAGGTCTCTCTTCCTCGTCTTATAAAGCCACAAGTCCCATCATAGGGGCCCACCCTTATGATTGTATCTAGCCTAATTACTTCCCAAAGACCCAGCCTCCAAATGCCATTGACATATGAATTTGGAGATTAATTTCCAAATGAAATTTGGGGGACACATTCAAACCGTAGCAGGAAAATATCACTATTAACTATAGTCATCATGTTGTGCAATAGATCTCTTGAACTTATTTCTCCTATCTAATTGAAATTTTGTATCATTGATCAACATCTCTCTCCTCCATCACCACCTCAGCTCATGGTAGCAACCATTTTACTCTCTGTTTTTGAGATAAAATTTTTCGTATTTCAAATATGAATGAGGTCATATGATATTTGTCTTTTCGTGGTTGACTTATTTCATTTAACAAAATGTCCTCGAGGTTTATCCATGTTGTTGTGAATGACAAGATTTTCTTCTTTTTTGTGGTCAAATAGTATTCCATTGTGTATATATATCTCATTTTCTTTAACTGTTCATCCATTGTTGAACATTTGGGTTGATTCTTTATCTTGACAATTGTGAATAATGCTGCAATAAACATAGGAGTGCCACTATCTCTTTGACATACTGATTATTGTAGGTATGTACCCAGTAGCAAGATTGCTGGATCATATGGTATTTCTATTTTTAATTTTTTGAGGAACCTCTGTACTATTTTCAATAATAGCTGTGCTAATTTATATTCCCATCAACAGTGTGCAAGGGTTTTGTTTTCTCCACATCCTCACCAACACTTGTTATCACTTGTCTTTTCGATAATAGCCAACCTAACAGGTGTGAGATGATAACTCACTGTGGTTTTAATTTGCATTTCCCTGATGATTAGTGATAGTGAGCATTTTTTCATAAACCTGTTCACCATTTATATGTCTTCTTTTGAGAAATATCTATTCAGGTGCTTTGTCTATTTTTAATCTGGTTAAATTGTTTTCTTGCTATTGAGTTGTTTTAGTTCCTTATATATTTTTTGATATTAACCACTTATCAGATGTGTGGTTTGCAAACATTTCCTCCCATTCCATAGGCTGGCTTTTCACTCTGTTGTTTCCTTTGCTATGCAGATGCTTTTTACTTTGATATAATATTATTTGTCTATTTTTGCTTTTGTTGCCTATGCTTTTGGGGTCATATCCAAATAATCATTGCCCAGATCAATGTCATGAAGCATTTCCCTGTATTTTTTAGTAGTATAATAGTTTCAGGTCTTATGTTTCAGTTTTTAATACATTTTGAGTTAATTTTTGCATGTGGTGTGAGATAAGGGTCTAGTTTCCATCTCCTGTATGTGGATATCCAGTTTCTCCAACACCATTTATTGAAGACTGTCCTTTTCTCATTATGTGTTCTTATTATCTTTGTCAAAACTCAGTTGTCTGTAAATGTATGGGTTTATTTTCTGGTCTGTCTGTTCTGTTCCATTGGTCTAAGTGTCTGTTTTTATGCCAGTACCATGCTGTCTTGATTATTATAGCTCTGCAGTGTATTTTGAGTTCAGGTAGTATTATACCCCTAGCTTTATTCTTTTTGCTTAAGAGTGCATTGGCTATCCAGGGTCTTTTGTGGTTCTATACAAATTTTAGGATTGTTTTTCCTATATCTGTGAAGAATATCATTAGAATTTTGATAGGGAAGGCTGTGTCATTTTAGATTGAATCAGTTTTTATGTTACTTCTTCCTTTTGCTTTCATTTTATAGGTAAGTATGTTTCTTGTCCATGTGTCTGATATTTGTGATCCTACTATGCTTCCCTCTTCTCAGGATTCCTCCCGCTGTACCACATGGACTTGATTTTTAGACCTCTCACCGTATGAATTACTCTCTAGACCTCCTTAAGTTATTGATGTCTCTTTTAACTTGTGGCTGGTTAACTCTGCAGGTCAGTCATTTTCCTTTCTGGAAAGTGTGTATGGAATTATCTCTAGTGTCCTAAATCCCTTATTCATAGAAATACAATGAGTGGTCCCTTGGGAATATAAGGTCAGCTGGAGGAGAATAATGCCCTTTGTTCTAAGAGTTTCAGACTTTAGAGCAGGAGTAAGAGTACCCATGATTTCCAAATACCATAGAATCAAAAAAAGGCTCTGACTCTCAAAATAAATTCTATAGTTTTAGAGTCATGAAAATAAGTGTCATTCATGACAAAGCATAAGCACTGAGATATGAAGTTATGAAGTATGTTTTAAAGAGGTTGCTCTAAGGGGTTTCAAATGTTCATAGCCTCAAAATCCATGAAGCAAAATGAAGAATGGCTCCAAAACCTGACACAAGAAAAATATGACCTGACCATAGGCATCAGTAGCAGAGCTACTGAGCAGTCCTGGGAGAAGGTTCTTACCTGTAAACCCTATGAATTTCTCTGTATTTTTGACAGTCATAACACAATAATTTCTGTTGTGGGTTTGTTTTCATGCCAGGAAATTTTTCTATGGATGGAATAAATAGGCTACTTATACCACCTCAAAGGCTTATTTCAGGACAACTGGGAGCAGGAGGAAAGACATGTAAACTTTCTATCTCTGTCTTCACACCTCTATCCTAAACTCTAGAGACATGTGTCCAACTGCCTCCTAGCTATTTCTCATTGACTGTTGCCATAGCTACCTTAATGTCAACATTTATTGCTCCCTTGGTAAAACTTGCTTCCTCTTCTCCATTCCTTGTTTGATGGTGGCAGAAATTGCTACTTGTTTCTATTGTATCTTTCTAACGTTATAACAGTTTGACTTTATTAACTGGGAAAATGGCGACCCCCAAAATATTTACTTTTTAAGCCCCCCTTGCTTATTTTTTCTAGTAAGAAATAAGTGAAAGTATCATGTGCCAACTTTTGGGAGCCCTGTTTAAATGACAGCCATTGAAAGCACTCTTCCTTCTTCACCTATTTCTTCCTCCCTGATGGCTGGAATAAAGAGATGGTGGTTGGAGCTGGAGCTTGTGCAGCAACCCGGACCATGAAGTGACCTTGAGAGGACAGTCTTTCCATGGAGAATTAATAGACAAAAGGACCTTCTGTCCCAACATCGTAGGGCATTTTATCAGTCCTGGATTGCCTAGCTCTGGACTTCTTGAGAGAGAAACAAATTTCTCTGTTGCAACACCTTTTGTTTTGGGGTGGCGATTACTTTTCTGTTATTGCAGCTGCTCTCTAAGCCTAACTAAGGCACCTGGTAAAATGTTTCACTATCATCCTTCTTGTCATCCTAAACAGGAAACTCAGTCATCCCTGTTACCTAATTGCTCACTGAAGCCTAGAAGTTTTAATTCAGAAAAGTCTCTTGAACCCAGCCATAACTATCATCTCTTGGCAAGACTGTAGTCACACACTCTTAATAGTTCACTCTGCTTTTAGGTTTTTCTCTCTTTATTCCATCTTCCATACTTTCTAGTAAATTCACATTATATTACTCTCTTGTATACACATATCAATTATCCTCAAGATAAAAAGGAAGCATTGAGAATGTCATTCAAGACCTTTTGACAAATTCCCCTAACTTAGTGTGCCAGAGTCTTTCTGTCGTCACCTCCATCCAATACAACTACTGCAAATGCCTTATTCATTCCCCAGTCTCAGTTCACTATGTTTTATATCTGCCTGCCTGTGCACAGGTACTTTCTACTGCCAGGATTTTTTTCCTTCTTTTATCTTTCTGGAAAACACCCCCTAGTTATTCAAAATCCAGCTCACATATTGTAGTACTAATAATAGGCAACATTTTCTGAGTGCTTTCCAGGTCCCAGGCAATGTATTCCACGCACGTCTGATTCAGTAGATATGTAGCGTGAGGCTTGACTTTCTGCATTTTTAACAGGCTCCTAGGTGAAGCTGATGCTGTTGATGTGTGGATCACACTTTGAGTACCCTAGAGCTAGCTAGAATGCCCTTTCCCTCTTAGTTTTGGTAAATCCTTCCAAATTTACACACTGAATATGAGCACCACCTCTTATAGTAATCACTAGACTCCTTTCTGTCTAGTGAGGAGTGACAGTGATGCTCATTTCCGTATTCTCAGCTTCTCGCTTCCTACCTGGAACAGAGTGGGCATTCAACATATTCGCACCAAGTGAATGCTGACTGTTCAGTTAGTGGGCAGAGTATTTACAGAATGGCAGCCTAGGCCAAAGAAATGTGCATGGTGACAGGAGACACAATTCTACCTACCAACTAACTGACTGAGAGCCTCTTCTCTGTGAAAAGAACTGTGACTGGTGCTTGGGTTGCAGAAAAGGGAAAGATACAATTCCTGCCCACAGGTTTCTACAGAGAAGCAAGGGAGACAGACCAGTGTATAGATCAGTATGGAGCATAGCATGGTACGATGCAAGGCAAAATTGATTTATTAACGATGCGCTTTCCAAAGAGGGAACCATTTGTTTTTCATGGATATTTGGGGATGTGTTCATGGCCATATGAATTATGACTTGAATAAATAGTAGAAGTTCAACAGGAGATTGTGAAGGGAGATGTTTCAGACAAAGGCAACAGGATGAGAAAAGTGTGTAGCTCTTAGCATTTTTAATGCTACTGAAATGTTCATGATTCAGTAGTGCTTCCATGTGCCACATATTCCTATGGGCATACGCATTCTCACTGCAGCTCTTTCTCCCTTCTTTCTCCTATTTCTCAAATTTCAGGTAAATGAGTGCTTTGTTATTGTATGTATAATCTTGAGTTGGCTCTAATTTGTTTAAAAAATAATTTGGAAATGCAACACTCATACCATTGTTAAATAGTGTATGGAACTTCTCACAATATATTTAAATATAACAATGGCTTAGCACTGCAGCTGAGAACTGATTAGTAAACACAAAGAGGTGTGAGAGTGGATACTTTGGGGGGCATTGTCAAGTAATAAAGTGGCAGTGTAGTCTAGATGCTGACCCATGGAGGTTGGTCTGAGAAGCAACATCAAATTTACTGTTCACTATCTGTATGTCCTTGGGCATAGTGGGGATAAAGCTTTGAGACAATTAAATGAGTTGATACAAGTTAAATGCTTAGAATGATTCCAGACTCATGTTACACATGCAAAGATTGCTAGCAACTATTATTCCAGCATACTTGGTGTATAGGCAGGCCTACCTTATTATTTATTGTCCAACTCAGACCCTTTGAAAGTAAAAGAGTGATCTGTAAGTACAGTAGGATAACAAGCATAAACCAAGACAGCCTGACAAACTGGAATGTGTAGTTACCCTAACTATAAGTTATGTTGTAGGAAATGTCATTGGGAAAGTGAGTTGGGGTCATTTGTTGATTATATATCTCTTGGAAGCAAAAGTCAGGCCTATTCTGTCAAATTTTGGTTTTGACATTTGCATGTATACAACCTGGCTAGGCAATAATGATAATCACAATAGTTACTATTTACTGAGTGCCCACTTTGAGGTTTCTAACTTACATTCTCATTGATCCTTACACTGACTCTGCAAGGTGGCTATTATGCCTGTATTCATGCCCGGTGGCTGCCCAAAATGATGACTGCAAACTTTGTGGCTTAAAACAACAGAAGTTTATTCCTCATAGTTCTGGCTAAAGTCTGAAATCAAGGTGTCTATAGGGCCACACTCTCTCTGAAGGTTCTAAAGGGAGAATTTGTTCTTTGCCTTTTCCAGCTTCTGGTGGCCACGTCACTTCAATCTCTGCTTCTGTGGTGATACTGACTCCTTCTCCTCTGCATGTCTCCTCCTCTGTGTGTCTGTCTGAAAACTGCCTCTGCTTCTCTCTTATAAGGATGTGTATAATTACATGTAGGACCATTCAGAATATCCAGGATACGTTCCCCCTTTCAAGATCCTTAAATTAGTTATATCTTTTGCCATATAAAGTAATACTCATTTATTTTCCGTATAAGGTAATATTCACAGCCTTCGGGAATTAGGATGTGGACATACCTTTTTGGGACCCACCATTCAACTCACTTCAATTCACATTTTTACAGGTGAGGAAACGAAATCTCAGAGGAGTTCATTAAATGTCCTGCTATTGCACAAGTAGAAAGAGGATGCACCACAATTACAAACTATCTCTGCTTCAGAGCCCATATTCTGTCTAGCAAATTTACCACAGTGTTGCTTAAATGCCAAATTTATCATTAAAGTTCCGGGTTTGCAGAGAACACCATATTTAAGATCAGAGAACTAAAGTTCATTGTAACAGCACATGCTTACAAAAGGATTATACAAGCCCCAGAAAGGAAGAGGTTAGACTCCCAAATATCACCTTATGTGAAAGCTGCATTAGTTCAGCATAACATCATATGACGCCCTCAAAATGGAAGTATATGGATAAGCATTCTTCTTAAGCCTTTGAAAACGGAAAAATAAAATGGGAAACTTAGAAAAATAATTTATGCAAGTCTTGTGCATTTCTTTAGATTGCCTTAGCATTATAAGTAGCTCACATGGAACTACTACTAGCTGATGCTGCATTAAATATTATCTAATAAAAAATTATGATGTGTCTTCTTTGTGCTGGTCACTGTGCCAGTGCCAAGGAGAAACAGGATAATGTGGATAATGCAATAGAGTATTATATTATTGGATATTTAGAAGAGATATTATTTAGACTAGATATATTCTTGGATGCTGGTATATCTCTCATTTTCTTGGAAATATTACTACATATAATTGCTTCAATAAAATCTATATACAGCAAAAAATATTATACACAGTCACTAGTAAACTGCAACAAAGTAGAACTTATACATGGATACTGAATGGTTGGATAGCCTCACTCACTAATTAATGAATTTCCAGACTTAAGAAGCTCCAGATCCCAAAATGTACCTCAACACAATGACAAGTATGACATGCCATGGACTTTTAAAATTGCTCCCAAACAATCCCAATGTAAACATTCAATTTGTAAGTGCATGTTCCCTAATATGACTTTGAGGTTACTGGCCTACATGGATATTGAACAAGAATAAGTAACATTGAGCTCTATCCAGTGATGGCTCAGTCCTTAGGAGGAAGGGAAGCCGTATTCAAAACAAAATTCAACAGATTCAAAACAGATTGACATTTTCACCATCTTCATTTCACCTGTTGAACAAATTTTATTGTTAAGTTGTTCACAGAATGAGCTATGAATCCTAAGCAAAGAGACAGATGCAATGAGGTTTTGATATTTTTCATATTTTATTTCAACCAAAGTTTTGAAAACGACACAAGTCATTTGGTTATTTATTTTTTCTTGAGTGTTCTGCCTTCCCTTGTCAGCTTGGAAAGTGATAGGGAGAGGGACCCAGAGAAGAAGGCCTCAGCACAGGTGCGGATGTTGCTGGGGATGGAAGGATGGTGAACGTGAGGTTGTAGAGAACACCAGTTGATAAGATTTCTTGAGAACAAGAAATAGCTCTCCCTCAAGAGTATCCCAGTGTAAAACAATCAATGCCACTCATAAGAGATACTTGAAAAACAGCTGGAACATGAATTTGGCTCAACCAAAGTGAAAGAAATCAAACCCTTTTCCATGGATATCCCTGGGTCTGCTCAGATTTCACATCCATTCTGTGCTTCCAAAATGTGCTCTATTTAGTGTAACATCACTTTTACTTCTCTATTGTAAATATCTTCTGGTTTGCCTCTCTTTTCTGTTAGGCTGTGAGATCCCTAGCATATTGAAAATGGGCTTGGCACATACATGTTTGTTGAATTCAACAATGTATTGTTTATTCTCAATAACTAGCATGGGTCCGATGCAAAGAAGGTACACAGTAAATGTCTGCTGAAAGAGCAAGTGAATGAACTAGAAAGATATAGTTAAGAGACTTACAGCATCTAGAGGAAGTCATTTAGGAAAAATTGATAATGGATGATGAAAGGAGAAGCTGTGAACAGAGCGTGATGACCAGGGAAACACATAGAACACCAGGTTCTGATTGCACTCCTTTTAGCTGCCAATGCACATACATGCACATATTACGAGCAAGCAGACATTTCCCAGGGGAGGGACATCCAAGTGAAGAAAAAGATAATCCAGGTGGCAAGGAGTGAACCTGTCTATTTTACTGGAAATGTGTGGGAGTAACCTTGCCTAGGAAGTAGGTTGATCTCTCCTTCAAAGCTTCAGCAAATCTAATCTGAAAAAGCTTGTACAGGATGAAAATATATGATAAAGGGCACATATTCTGAACTTTGAGTCTGTTAAAAGATATGAATACCAGAATGATGTTTTCTCATTTCTTTTTTTTTTTCATCCTGGTCTCAATCCCTAGTAGCTCAAAACACAGAGACTGCACTTGCTAATAACTTCAGTATAGCCCAGTCTTGTGTTGTGGACACAAATTCCATGACTCCACAGGGCTCGGTCAGCAGACCAAGTGGGTGAGCAGAAAAACTCCTGCGGCATCTTCACTTCCTGTCCCTGTGATTCAGGCTGTCAGCTGAACAGCTGCCTTTTTTGTTGTTAAGGTGATTTTCTTGGAGGACTACATCAAATGAACGACTTGTGATGAATGGGCTGGGGAAGATGCTTAAATTGAGTTTCCTGTGCAAGTCCTCCGGTAGCCCACCCATCTCTGTCAGCTTGTTAATATTTTCAGCATGTGGGCAAATAATATTGAAGCTGTGTTTGCAATTGTTATAAGAAGTCTTAACTCCATACGAGTATCTTCCTTGTGCCAAAGCTCCCCTGTGAATCCATGCGCTTATTCCTGTAAGGTTTCCCTTGCTCAAAAACATTTGTATAAAGTCCTATTTTAGACTAGACTTCAGAGTATCTGAAAATCACATCCACATTTTGGATGCAAAAACTAATTTAATGGATTTAAACTGATTGCTGTTGATTACTTGCCTCCCATCCCCTATCATGTGGCAATAACAACCTACTTTTCATTTAGGAAGCCACCCCTTCCCCTGATAGAGTTGTCCCTCAAAAGTCTCCTCCTTCACCTCCGCTGGACAACAGAGTCTTCCCTTCCAGTGACCACAGTGATTTGGTAGTGGCCAGGGCTGTGTCACCAACTAGGACCACACACACAAAAATCCCCCCAAATTGTGAGGCAGCGCTGGGCTATATAGTCAGAAATGAGCATTGGAATTGGAATGAGGACAGCAGAGTGAGTTCAGAAAATTATTTAGAGAGGGACTCATCAATATAAGACCCAGAATCGTATCTGGCCTTCTCTGCCTATGGAAGGATTTGATCCAAGCTAAATTGAGCAAATACCGAGAATACTGGCAGATACCTTCACAACTTATTCTTGATTGATCAATGATGGATAAGAACATTCTGGTAAATGGGAAACTCTTGCTCTACCCCTTAGGGAAAAGTCAATTGTCTCTTTGGTTACAAGAAAAGCTAAGACAGTAGGACTCAGTTTATAAAACAGGATTGGAAAGAAATGCACAGTTTGATTTTTTTATTTGCTACAGTTGCTACTATGTTAACAGTTGCTTCTTGGCAGAGAGTAAGAGATACAAAGAAAGCCTAAGGTTTGTTTCTCTAGAAATCATAGAAGAAACAAAAGAAAGCTGTTTTCATAGACTGGAATGGGTTTGCCAGCAATTATGTTTTGCAAAAAATAAATAATGCATTCTGTTTCCAAAAGGCCCTGACAAACTATGACAGAAAAAAATCAAATCTTTTCCCTTGGTTTTAGGGTGGCGAGTTTCATGACAGAAATAAAGTGAGTCTGTGTTCTCTAAGTAATTTATTAGTGCATCTTGGCACAGCAGCACTAATGGGCTTGCTGCCAGGTATTCTGAGCTGCAGTTTGTCATGTCTGACTCTTTAGTTCTTTCAAGCAATTGAAGAAATGTCCTTCTGCTGGCTGTCAGTGACAGATTCTAGCTCACTCACATAGATAAAGCTCAATTAGCTCCCGGAAAAAAACATCTTTTAAAAATGCAATGAGCTGCACCATGAAAGGTAAGTAGACAGCCACACCTGAAACAAAATAAAATGTTACTGTTGAGGAAAGAATGTGTCCACAATGAGCAAGCGTGGAGTTGTCTTATTGGACAGCTCACTCCACTGCAAGCAAAGAGGTGATAATTTCTAATTATTTCAAGTGTTAAGATAGATCTTCGCTTTAGAAGCACGATAAGGTCAGCAATCTTGAAGAGAGCATGTCATTCATTCATTCATTCATTCACTCCTGACTAAGACTCATACTCTATAACCTGCAAGGAATTCTAGCCTCGAATAAGGGTATCAAAGCAGCCTCTCACTGAATGAGTGTAGCCATGTTGATTAATCCACGCAGTATTTAAAATATTGAGGCAACATTCTAAAAATCGGCGTATTTTATGCATATGCAAATCCAGGCTTTTGGCATCTCAAAAATAAGGAAACACCTGGTAAACTGGATGTTAATGTTTTTGGCATGAAGGCTTAATTACGCTAAGTGCTTACTGCAACCCGAAGGAGAGGCACGACTTTCCCTGTTCACCATGCAAGCCACAGGCTTGCATCACTGATTTCTGTTACTTGCCTTGCCCTGGTCTAGACAGAAGCCTAATTTAAACTTGTAAATCTATTATCTCCAACAGTGATTCTGAAGGCCTCCTGCATCAAAAATACTTAAGATTTTATTTGAAATAGAGAATCTTGGGTACTTGCCCTGAAGTAAAATATAAAAACATATGGATGTAAGGCACGATGGGTCTTATGAAAACTAAAGTTGATGGAACTACTGGTCTCAAAGACCAGAGAGAACTATAGTCTTTAAAAACAGCTGAAAATCTTAATATCGTAAACAGACTATTGTTAGGACACAATATAGACATATATTTTTCTCCAAATCACCTTACTCTTAGTGACTACTTTCTCTCTGAAAACATCAGCTAACTAACATTGCTCCACTGAAAAAAACTCAAATGACTTAGCGTCTATTACTGACTTAGGCCAAAATTTCAATTTGGAGATAAAATCCACTACATTTTATGAACTAATTTGTTCTCTGTGCAAGTGGATGAACTTGATAGCTATATTTGTTTCTGGCACTGCTAAATCATAATTACAGAACATAGTTCTACAGCTAGAATTCAATTGGAACAGAGCCTAAATGAATTAATAAAAACCCTGTTTTTCTCCCCGCACCCTGCTCCAGGTATTCTTCTCTGACTCCTCACAGATCTTAGCTAGGAAGAGTCTATTATACATATTACAACAATATAATCCCTTACATTTTTATGGTGTTTTAGAGTTTACAAAGCAGTCTCAGATAGTTTATTCCCTTTGATGCTCTCAGCCACTCTGTGAGATGGGGCAGAGAAGAAATGAAGCCTCAATTCCTACTGCAGAGGGTTGTAGACTGAAGAGCAGATTCCCAGGTTTTACAAATCAAAATCTGCTTTTGTCCTATTACATTAAATCTACATTTGTAATACAAAATCTGTCCCCTATTAAAATATCTTTGTAGGTTTATCCCAACTAGGTGCCACATCTTATAAAAAGAAAGCCATAGGGATCATTAACTAAATCTTTCAACTGCCCCAAAGATCCCTTTTATTATTATTATTATTGTCCTATCTCCTGATTTCCTACTGGTAGAAAAAGAATCTGGTAAGAAAAAAAATAACAAATTTGACTGATTCTGTGAGATCGCATCATTCAACTTTCGTCTAACAACCTCCCACCATTCCAGGAACACACTGCCCTCTTTCAACTGTGCCCTAGCTGTTTGGAGTGATCAGTTTTTGGTGGTCTTGGCTCTTTTGTTGGTTTTTAAGAGTATCTCAATTTTTGAAAATGTCTATTTTGGAATCCTGAGTTAATGGTTGAGATGGAGAAGTAAATACTATGCAGCCATAAAAAAGGATGAGTTCATGTCCTTTGTAGTGACATGGCTGAAGCTGGAAACCATCACTCTGAGCAAACTATCGCAAGGAAAGAAAACCAAACACCGCATGTTCTCACTCATAGGTGGGAATTGAACAATGAGAATACTTGGACACAAGGTGGGGAACATCACACACCGGGGCCTGTCATGGGGTGGGGGGATGGGGGAGGGATAGCATTAGGAGAAATACCTAATGTAAATGACGAGCTAATGGGTGCAGCAAACCAACACAGCACATGCATACATATGTAACAAACCTGCATGTTGTTCACATGTACCCTAGAACTTAAAGTATAATTAAAAAAAATAACTAAATGAAAACTTGCATGATAGTCATGACAAAACCTTGACTTGAAAACTGCCCAAACTGCTGACTATGTGGGCTGTAAACATGGCTCAAGTAGGCAGCTGAGAATTCATCCTTTGCATCTCCATCCCCCAAACAACACTTGTCCCCAACCAAGTTTTGATTGGTGTCTCAACAATTAAAAGTAAAATGCTCTTCACACTTTAGTTTTTGGAGCCAGGCAGTCATGGGCAATGCCTGAATTGCTAGTCACTAACTTTATGACTTCCCATAAGTTAGGTAAACTTAGTTTCATCGTCTGTGAAATGATTTGGTGAGAAATGAGATCCCACATGGTAACTACTGAGAATCTGCCTGGCATGTTTTCAATATAAGAACATATTAGCTATCATTCCTATTATTCTAGGAAGGTTAAAATTAGGTTATTCATTTCTGTTAACCTTCTAGCTACATCAAAAGGCTCCGCATCAAAAATACTTAAGATCTTATTTGAAATGGAGAATCTTGGGTCCTTTCCTTGAACTAAAATATAAAATGAACAGAATGCTGGACAGGTAAGTTAGATGGGTCGCAAGGGAGGCACGTCAAGTCTAGATCCCTGTCAAAGGACACATGAAACTGCATGAAGGAGTGGGCTCCAGGAGAGGTGGGGATATCAGGAGCAGGACAAAAACACAGTGGAGGGATTGAGTGGCACTTAATATATGCAATGTGATAATATGGTGGAAAGAACATAGATTGTGTAGTGAGACTGACCTAAGTTGACATTCTGGCTTCTAACACCTGATATCAATATGATTTCCTGGGGACTCAGTTTCCTTAGTTGTAAAATTTAAATAATTTTGAAGCAGAATTGTTGAGACAATTTCAAATAGTATATGCGAAGCATCTGTTACCTAATATATACTTAATAAATGGTAACTTTATAAACAGCTGTGTCACCTATTATTTGATATAGCACAATAGGGTGACTATAGTCAATAATAACTTAATTGTACATTGTAAAATAACTTAAAGATGTAATTGGATTGTTTGTAGCTTAAAGGATAAATGTTTTGAGGAGATAGATACCCTATTCTCCAAGGTATGTTTATTTCACATTGCATGCCTGTATCAAAACATTTTGTGTACCCCACAAATATATATATATATACCTACTTACTAAGTACCCACAAAATTTAAAAATAAAAAAATAATAAAAACAGCTGTGTCTTTGTTTGCAACTTTGTATTGCCAGGGTCCTCTGAATTTCTGTCTCTGAGTCTAAGGATAATCAAATGTACTTTAAATGGAGCCTCGCCTGCCACTGATCGAGTAGAATGAAAGGATGGAAAAATAATTGGGCTCAGCCTTTGAGAGACGTGAAGATTTGCTAATGTATGATGATGGTGGTGGTAGTGATAGCAGTGGTGATAACTAACATTTATTAAGTGCTTGCTGTGTGCCAGGAAATAATATGATAAACTTACTACTTTTTTATTTTATTACTGGTCCTCATAACAGTTCTAGACCAATACCTAGACTAAGGCACAGAGAGGGTTCATAAATTGCCCAAGGTCACACAGATTGTTAGTGGCAGATGTAGTGTTCAAAACCAGGTAGCCCGGCTCCAGAGCCTGCTCTCTAAACTGTCTTTGATAAGAAATGAATTTTAACCAAAGAAAACTATGCTTTGCTTTATTAGGACTTTGGCTGAATTGCTGGAGTCAGCAAACTTTTTGCCAGGGAAAGCTGTTCTGCGGATGTCAAGAGGAAAATGAGGTTATAGATCTCTTCCTGTCTGGGATATATATTTATTGTACAGTAGAATGTAATCTAAATTATTCACATTTTATATTTTATGGAAATTTTAGCTTCTGTAAATCTGAGTTAGATTTCAGGACTAGAGTTATGTGTAATAAAATTCTTACAAAATCCATTTAAAAGATTAATGATAGATGTAGAAAATTAAATCTGGGTATTTTATTTTCTCCAGTTTCCTGGATCTTCCAATTTCATTTGCAGAGATTGTCTTTGTGACAAAATCTTCTCTTTAGATTTCCTGGGGAAAGGTAAGAGCAAAGTGGCTTTCTTTGCTGGTCCTGTGGATACAGAACATGCTCTTGAAAAGAAAAGGTCAGTTAATTCTCCTTGGAATAGGTTTCTTCTAAGATTTACATTATAAGTTCTCTTTTTTAGACTTGTAATCAAACACCTTAGGAAGAAATCTCGTCTCTACCAATTATTAGTGTAAGGAACATGGCTGTGCTTTGATCAAGGATAGGCCCAGGTAAACATCCAAAGTGACTCAGTGAGTTTAGAGTGCAGGCATATAACTCCACTTGTTATCACAGTCACTAGCCATAATATGGGAAGGCCATCCCTTGGCCCTACGCCACTATTGTCTGTAAAAGGTATAGTTGCCATGCTGACACTGTACGGGCACGCTAACACCCAGACAGAGGGAGAGAGCCAGGGCTGTCCACCTTTGCAGACAGGCAGTGGGGAGCCAGGACACAGCTCCTGCCCAGAGAGAGAAGGAGTTTAGCGGCCGACCCTGAAGGGAGAGCCAGCCACAGCTGAGACAAGGCGGACAGCGTGAGAGAACTGTGAGTGAGCTGCTGACGAGTGAGCTGCTGATGAGAGAGCTGATGAATTAAACCACATTTCATCTGCCTATGGCCCCTTGAGTGTTCTTTCAGCTATCTGCTCATCCACCCATTCCCTTCAGACCTCAAAATGAGCTAGAACCTGACCCCAAGCAGAACATTTGGTGTAGTCGTGAACCTGACAATTAGCTGAGTGAGTTGATGGAAATCATAAAGCTGTCTCTGAACATCTGTTTCCTCAGTGGCAGAATGAGGTGAATACATCTTATCTCACAGGTGGTCATTAAACTTAAATAAATAAAAATAGAATAGGAATGAAAAAGGTGGGTCGTGAGTTGTATCTTGAAACACAAACAGGCCAATATGTAGAGAAACAAGTCAATACCACCAGTTATGAGTATTGTGGAACTGTGTTATTGGTTGATGGACCATAAGGAGAGTTTGCCAGATAGGACAACTTCCTCCCCTTAATTTTATCAGATCATTTGTTAAAAGAAAAGGGACTATTTAACTTTGTATTCATTTCATCTCAATGAGCATTCATTGGATTCTTCCTCTGTTTTAGGCACTGGGTTAGGTGTTGAAGATCTATGGATGACTAAGGCATGGACCTCCCTGAAGGTGCTCAGAGCCACGTCATAGCCCCATGAGAATTAGCTCTAGAGTGACCTTTTTAGTTGAAGAACTGGTTGTCTTTGGTTATGATAAACGGAAACCTGTTAAAGTTTAAAAGAGAAAATATGTTCCTTCAGTACACATTTGTTGCAGTAATAAAGATCTCTCAGCAGTATGTAATTATTCTTAAAAAGGTGTTTTGTTTGCTAATCATGTGTAGGTGGGTTGAGAGATTCAGAGAAAATTTAGCAGGGCAAACGTGGTTGAAAGTGATCAATGAAGAGGTAGTTTGGTACTAAGGATAGAGCTTGTACTTTTGACTCAGGCAGGCCTGGATTCAAATCCTGGATCTGCCTTTTATCAAAAGTATGTCATTGGGCCTGTTATTTTCCTTCCTTGAGACGATTTCTTCATTTGTGCAATGGTGACGATAGTGTTTAGCTTGCAAAATTATTGAAAATTAAATGAGATAGTACATTTGAAAGACAACTCTACCTTATT
Organism: Pongo abelii; assembly: GCF_028885655.2. Taxonomy (NCBI): domain Eukaryota; kingdom Metazoa; phylum Chordata; class Mammalia; order Primates; family Hominidae; genus Pongo; species Pongo abelii. Next base: position 31,514,624 of record NC_071998.2, read on the forward strand.
TTAAGAAACACAGACTATGATAGTATATGACATACAAGATCATCAATAAGTTATTAAGTGAAACTCTCTTATGTTGATCACTTTACCATTACCTCCATCTTTTGAAAACCTAATCATCCTCAAAAGCTTAGGAAAAACCTCATCTCTATCTTGGCTTTCTCTGGCCAGCTAGTGTAAAAGTGATCTCATCTGTATCTACAGTTTTCAATTTTTAACCCACTTATGGGTTTTCTTACATTCTATCTTAACTATAAGTCATATGTCTAGTTTTCTGATTGCTTCCACTAGATCGCAAGCTCTCAGGGGACAGGCCTGTGTCTACTGCTCTCTATAGTTCTCCTTTAGCATGATATCTGGTACATGATAGGAAATCAGTGAATGTACAATACATGCAGTGGGGCTATTCATAAAGGAAAGAAGGCTACTAACATCTTGAGCTTCCCCTGTCTCTATTCAACCCTTCTCTTTCCAGAAACCACTTGTGTCCTTTCTTTCATTGTGGAGAATAAGGCTTTTCTCCTGTGGTTCTGTGCTCAGAACCAAAGTTGACTGTCTCAAGGACCAAAATCTATTAATTAACTAATCTCTCACTATTGTCCCTCCAGATTCCCTTTTTTATCTTTAACCCCTTTATGCCCATCACAGCGCAAAGAACAGTTTAATACACAGAAGATGCTCAATAAATGTTTGCACAATAAGTGAAAATACATCTTGATTTGCCAAAGGATTCCTTCAAATTGTTTGTTCCTTTGGTGCAGTGGTTTTCAAAATTTTCAGCTGTGAAAAAACCTTTGCTCAAACACAATCTTACCTGGAGATTGTTTGCAAATTGTAAAAGCTGAGCTGCTCTAGTCAGAGATGACAGGCAGGGAGAGTGGGGGTCGAAGCTTTGCGTGCTCACTTCCTCCCTTTCCCTACTTTTGTGATGGAGTTTCTATGCTGTACACTTGGCATGTCAGGACACATTAAAAATGCAATTTTAGTCATTACATTTATTAAACACAACTTTTGAGGCTCCCATCACTTTCATTTAGACAGCTTGAATATCAGTCTTATTCTCATTTCTGGAGTTGTTCACATTGTTGACATTTACTGCCATGAGTGGGTAGATTTTCTATTTTGGTCGGCTTCAATAGGAAGTATAACAATCAAACACAAAGTGGTGCCTGAACTCTTCTCCTGTTTGGGAAGGGTTGGCAGGGCAACAAAAAGGAGCCATTCTCCTCAGGTCTCAGGATATAAGCAAATAGTGATAAATATATTGTCATACATGAGAAAGGGGAGTCACTTCCATTAATCTCTTGCTTTTGTTGATGGCAGAACACAAAACTCTCTGCACACATTGTTTCCTCAATCCTCAAAGACATCCTATTATGCCGAAAAAAGCCTCATCAAACCTAGCTTTCTTTGCTTCCCTATTAAGCCACCAGTGACTGCATGGGATGAATTTGGATGATGTTATTTGCTGGTTGCCAGGTTCCCTCCCTCCCCTCTTGTCACCATTTTTCATTTGTTCCCTTGCTTTTTGCTCCTGCTGCATTTCCTTTGTAGGGGTGTAGGGGTGCCTGATGAGTATTTGCAATCCTTGTGTCAGATTTGCAAGAGCCTGGGTTACCTTTAGTGCTTCATAACAATAGAAACCAAGAGAAATTCATCTAAATCCCTTCCCAGAAAACTAAGGAGATACATCTTTTGGAAACTCCAGTAGTTTTTCCTCAACTTCCCCCATTGACAGTAGGTTAGTATCAAAAGATGATTTATTAAAACTGAATCAACCTTTTCCAATGCCAACAACAGCTCTTCCAAAATTTAGCAGTTTCCTCAAGCCTCCAACCTTACATCTCCCTGCCTCCGCAGAAAGCCTTGTTGCTACTGCTTCTAAAAAGAAAGAAGAGCAACAGGCAAGAACAAATGCCTGAAACTTTTATCCCTCTCACCTCCAGACTTGTTTGTCTTATTTATATTTACCTTATTTTTCTACTTCTTAGAAGAGAAGTGTTCTCCTGAGTAGCTGGACTATAGGCACATACTACCACACTTGGCTAATTTTTTAATTTTTTTGTAGAGAAGAGGTCTCACTATGTCACCTAGGCAGGTGTTGAACTCCCGGGCCCAAGTGGTCTTCCCACCTTCGCCTCCCAAAGTGGTGGGATTACAGGTATAATTCACGTGCCTGGACTGTAATTTATATTTTGCCAGCATTCTTTGTTGTTTTCAGTAGGAGAGTCCATCAAGAAATCCACTCTGAAAATCTGCTGGAAACAAAAGCTTCTTTTTTCTTTTCAGAATACTTTCTCCTAGGCTTCTTAGTATGACAAGATGAGATTTTTACCTTGCTCTTTATTGTCCTTTTTATTCCCCCAGGTAGGAGAAGTCTTTGGTCTTTTATAAGACAGAGTGAAGAGACAGAAATTCTGTAAACATATCATATATAAAAATTATGCTTATGCTTTGTGAGGTCCCCAATATGAGCAAGAGAACTGTTTTGCCCTCAGACCTCACACTCTCGAGCTCTAATCCTTCATGTTCACTTACCTAATAAACATCTCTACGTAATAAGCCCTCAAACTCAGCATCTTTCAAATGAAACCATTTTCTCCATCCAATTCTGCTTCTCTTCCTGTATTCTCTACTTCACTTAGGAGTTCTACTGTCTAGCCAATCACTTAACCAGACACCTTATGTTAGCACTGGGACTCTTTTTTCATGGACTGGTCATTTCCCTGGGGTGTTTTGGGAGTCAGTTGCCATTTAAACAGCACAGTATAGCTGTGTTTCTGTTTTTCTGTTTGGTTTAGCACAGTCTTACTGACTATAGCTCATTGCAGAAGCTGTTGGGCTTCTCAGAAGCCAGCTTAGGGTTTTTGAACTCTAAAGGTCTTCCCATTCACTTTTTTTTTCTTTTCTTTTCTTTTTCTGTCTTTTTTTTTTTGGTTTTTTTTTCGTTTTTTTTCTGAAACAGAGTCTCACTCTGTCACCCAGGCTGAAGTGTAGCGGCATGATCTCAGCTCACTACAACCTCCGCCTCCTGGGTTCAAGCGATTCTCCTGCCTCAGCCTCCCAAGTAGCTGGGATTACAGATGCGCGCCACTATGCCCAGCTATTTTCTTTTGTATTTTTAGTAGAGATCGGGTTTCACCATGTTGGCCAGGCTGGTCTTGAACTCCTGACCTCAAGTGATCCACCTGCCTCGGCCTCCCAAAGTGCTGGGATTACAGGTCTGAGCCACCATGCCCGGCCACCCCATTCACCTTTTCACCCTTGTAACAGTGCTCCCTAATACATCCACTGATAAACACTGGCACAACCTATTCATTTGATCCATACTCAATTTCCTAGCATATGCAGAGGGGCACAGTTATCCAAGAGAGAAGTCTGGGTATGTGTATTATTAAGATTGTTAGGCTCTGTGTTCATTTTGGTGCCATGCTTTCTCTATGAACTCCAAATAGCTTATCTTCAATTTCTCTTTAGCCTTGTTTTCACTACTGTGGGTATCTCACGCTACGAGATTAACTATACTTCACCTGTGCAGCCTTATTTGATCTATTTGCACTGACTTACCATCCCACATCCAGTCAGTCACCAGTCCCTGTCAGTTCTTTCCCTTACATATCTCTTGAATACCTCTTAAATTATGGCATTTCCTTTTCACTTTCATTTATTTCATATGTAGATACCCACTGTATCTCTCTTAGATTTCTATAACACGCTCCCAACTGATCTTTCTTCAGATCTCCACCAAACGTCAAATGGTACTTACTGCATCCAAAGTGATCTTTCCAACATGTAATTGGATCACATTCTGTTTAAATCACTGAGGCAGAGCTATTACTGTAGGGCGGTGTCTCCTTCTACAACTGGCATCTGCTATTGGCATCTGTACACTCTGCTGAAGACAGTTACTGGAAACATCTCAATCCACTCAAGTGGGCTCTATTATCCATTGACATTCCTGGGTTGCTTTGTGGTTATCAAATGGCCTTGTATTTGCCATTCCTCAAATCTTTGCCTCAGCATTAAGTTGCAAAAATTGAAGCCAATCTGATTATAGTTGCACTTTTTGTGTGTAGGAGCCACCTAGAAGCAGGAATCTGCAAGAGCAACATGTTTTCTCCTTTTTGGAGATACTTCCCTTTATGTAGGACATATTTCTCTCCTCAGCTATAGAATAATATCTAGGCTCATCACTACTAATCTGTTTATCTTAAAAGCAAGTAAATCCGTATTGTCTTTTACTTAGTTTTCTTTACAAGAGTGATGGCCAGGTGTGGTTGCTCACATGTGTAATCCTAGCGACTCAGGAGGCTGAAATGGGAGGATGGCTTGAGGCCAGATGTTTAAGACCAGCCTGGGCAACACAGCAAGACCACGTGTCTACAAAAGAATAATAAAAACTTAGCTGGGCTTGGTAGCACATGCCTGTAGTCCTAGCTACTCACTTGAGCTCAGGAATCCAAGGCTGCAGTGAGCTACGATTGTGCCGCTGCACTCCAGCACTGTAGCCTGGCTGACAGAGTGAGACACTGACTCTTAAAACAGGGCAGAAAAGGTAGAGTGATTTGGAGGAAACTCTCAGAAAGCTTTAAGAGAACACTTCTTTAGCTAGCCCTTAGCCCAACTACTCCCACTTGCTAGTCTAGTAGAAGCTGAGGATTATCTTTCAAACTCAGTAAATATTTTTATTAATTTCCTTTTTGTTATTCTGAATTTCCTTCAACGTCTGCTTCTGAGAAGTACTTCGTTGCTTCATGTTGATAACTCAATTTTGTTCTCAATTCAAAGCCTTCCAGTCGATATATTCTGATTTCTTTTTCTCTTTTTTAAACACTTTAGCTAACTGGAGTCTTGTTTTATCCCTAGAGAACAACTTCAGGTGATAGGTAGATGGCATGGATACCTGGTGTTAGCTTTGTATAAGAAAACAACAGTAATGGGAGCACAGTGTATGCATGCCCAAGGTGAAATAGATATCAAAGTGAGTTTCAAATATTTCCACCAAGAGGGAGCAGAAGGAGCAGAAAAGCTATCCATACAATAAAAAGAAAAAGAAAAGGAAAGGGAAAAAAAAAGGAGCACAACAATTTCCAGTAAAGTTAATAGAAATTTTTTAAATGCTTGAATATATGTTTCTAAAACAACCAACCAAGCCTGTGAATTTAGATAAACATGCTCAGATCTCTTAATGCCCACGCTGGTTGTGCGTGCTTTAGGCAACTTACTTCCACCCATAAACCAAAATTGTGAATCTGACCATTTCTTAAAATATCAGATACCTGTTATGTTAAAAAAAAAAAACCTCAGAAAAATTTTACTTTTGAATTCTAAGCTAGGGTAAAATTTAATCGCAGTTATAAATCCTCCAAGCAAGGATTTATCTGGAATTGCCAACATCACCCCTAGTTCAGCAATGCAAATGACACTGCTATAATATAAGAAATAAGAAAGCTTTCAGTATGTTGTCTAAGAACTTGAGCACATTGAAAGTGATTTATGAGCCAGCAGACTAAACATTTAAATGCCTTTCCTTGCAATGGTATATTTTTCAATACAACAAGCATTCTCATATATGATTCTACATTCCACGACAGCACTGCTCCTGACAATATAAGCCCTTTCTGATAGGGTAACATTTCCAATCCAAGATTAAAATCTTGGAAACTTGTCAACAGAAAAGGATGATAATATGAGCGAAACTGCAGCTATCAAAGAAAAATGCCTTGGAAGTAATTTCTGTAATGGTCAACTTCTAGTAATTTTCTCTCCCCCTTCACTGTTAAGTAGAGGGGTTGGCCTGAAGGTCATTTTAATATTTTGGATAAGTACAGTTACAAAGCGGAGATTCATGAACACAGGAAAAAGAGAGTCATTTTATACCACAAAATCAACTTTTTACATTGCCTGCCTTATTTCCACTTTGAATGCAGACTATAGGGAATGTTTTCTTTTAATAAATGGTGGTTTAAGCAATGAGTTGACAATAAACTCTTGAACTTCATGAGGCACTAAAAATTAGAGGATCAGAGAGTCTTAAGTTTTCTTGGGTATATTTCCATATTTTTTTCTGTGCTATTTTATTTAATCTTCCACTACTGTAGAGACTAGAACTGAATGACCTACTAGGTCTTTTCCATTTTTCTCTTCTTATAATTCTCTTTTTCTGTTTAGGTTGTGGGTGATCTTTCTAATCTTTGGTGTGCCTTTGGCTGCACTGTGGGTAAATTGGGGTGATGCTTAGTTTTACCAACTACACTAGATGAAGTATGAAAAGGCATTTGTAGGCCAAAGAGCATAAGTGACAAAGTTGAAACCATTTGTACATTTTTATTACTGTTATCTTTCTAAAATATTTTATTTCCATCATATACTACAGTAACTAAAGCAAACTTTAAGTTCTAATTTTTAATTATTTCTCTGATTAGATTTATCTTTGTTTCTTTAATGTTTTTTTTCCTGGAACACACAGTATTTCTCTTATCACTTCTTTGAATATTTTAAATCACAAATATACATATACACATGCATACACATACACACACATACACATACGCACACATATATGTAGTCATGCATTGCCTAATAACCTTTCCATGAATGATGAACTGCATATATGACAGTGATCTGATAAGATTATAATGCCATATTTTTACTATACCTTTTCTATGTTTAGATATGTTCAGATACATAAATATTTACGATTGTGTTACAATTGCCTGCAGTATTCAGTACACTAAGAGGTTTGTAACTTAGGAGCAATAGGCCATACCATATAACCTAGATGTGTAGTAGGGTATATACCATCTAGGCTTGTGTAGGTATACTATATGATATTTGCAGGACAACAAAATCACCTAATAATGCATTTTTCAGAAAGTATTACCATTGTTAAGCAGTGTATAACTGTATGTACACACACACACGCACTCTCTCTCTCTCTGTTTTCTTCCTCAGAACTTAAATTTGCATTTATTTGTTAATCAAGTATTATTCAGCATATAATCATTAGCCATCTACTGCCCTCTACCAGCCCTATGCTGTGCTCTGGGGGATATAGGTTGTAAATCAGACGTGTTCTACAGACATGTAAATCAGATGCTTGTTTCAGGGAGCTCATGATCTGATAAAGGAGCTAGATGTGTCAGTCAGCCATCATACTTCAGAGTGATACTCCTAGAAAGGCATAAACAGAGAGAGGAAAGGAGGCTCATAAGAAGATCATTGAACCCAGTTTCAGGGATAGGGAAGTTTTCTCAAAAATATGATTCCTGAATCTCAGCATCATCACCACATGGGAACTTTAAAAAATGCAAATTCTCGGGCCCCATCCCAGACCTACTAAATCGAAAACTCTAGCCATGAGTCTTCCATCTGTTTTATAACAAGTCCTCTGGGTGATTCTGATACATGCTCAAGTTTGAGAACCGTTGTCCCAGAGGAAGTAACAACTTTGTAAGAAAATGATGCTCTATTTACCATCAGACTCATTTACATAATTGATACCTCTTGATAATGAAGTCATCTGTTAAGATCTCCCATCGTTTTATTTGTCTCTAAACTGTAAAACAAAAGCAAGAAAGAAAAAGGAAAAGAAAAGAAACAGTTTCTATTTTTAACAAATGTTACTTATACTATGTCTATTCAGAACAAATTTAAATGGCTCAAAGGTAAAAATCAAGCAAATAACTAATTAGAGTTACACAATGCAAAGAAACACCGTTAACAACAACAACAACAAGTTTCTTTTGAAAACTAAATAGGCCGAATTGACCAAATTAATCAATCCTATATAGCACCACTTTGCGTTGTGAATGTGAGAACATCTGTGTCTTAGCACAAAATATTTTGGAGCACTCTTTTGAGATATCTCTGGGAGATGATAGAGCAATCAATTTTCATTCTCATTCCTATGGAGTTAGAATAGAATTCACACTCTTCTTACTCCATGCTTTTTTCTTCCTGGGAGTAAAGGCAAATGGAAGAAAAGGAAACATTGCTAAACAATTAAAGCTGAACTAATTAAATGATCTTTTAAATTACAGTTCTCCATTATAATTAACACTTCATAGTCTTTTTTTATGAGTATATACATATTTTTATGTATAAGAATGAACTATATAAGATTACTGTGAATTGTTTTATAAAGAATTCTTTGAAAATTAAATTGGTATCTTTAAAAATCAAAATCTAAAAAGTGTTCATTATACAGTAGCAATATGAGATTGTTTCAAAATTTTCATAAACATTATGCTATATTTTTATCTTATTAAAATATTATTTATAATCTAATCTACTGTCTAATAATTTAGATATGTCGTGTTACCGATCATTCCATGAAATATCATTACTTAGCTAGTGGGTCTAAGGTCTGTACATTAGAGCTTCCAAACATCTCTCATCATTATTAAAAATACATTCATGTACATACAACAATATTAATAATATTCTTAATCTGTTCTTCTCATCCTGATTTATTTTAAGCTCCTATTGTCTCTTGGGCTTTTTCAATATTTGCTAACTTGCTCCCAGCCCTCTTCTTTCCCTCCCACCAGATTTATTTCTCTAGCATGCGTATAAATAATATTATTCCCATAATTAAAATGTTTCAGTGGCCCTTTCTGGAATAAAGCCTTTCATAGTCTAATCTTTGTCAATTTGTTGTTTTCATCTTCTCATAGTCCCAATTTACCTATTTCTTAAAGCTACATACAATCATTTGCAATTTTTTGGATTTGCCTACTCTTTTCTTGGTTCTGTGAGTTTGAGGCACAGTTTCCTTTATCTGAAATTTCCTCTTGTCCCTGGAATGCCTAAATAACTCATCATTCAACAGTAGGCAGCATCTCTTTTGCGAAGGTATCCTACTTTCTCCAGTAAACTGGACCCTTCATATTTGTCTCTTTACAGTTTTAAGTTTCATATTTATCTCCGTACAGTTTTAAGGTTATGAGTCATGGGTTCTCCACTCACTTTATATTTGTGTTTCAGTCCACACTTCTGCATCTCTGTTTACAGGAAACCCACTACCTTTCAAGGTAGCCCATCTGGAACTCCTGCTCTGTCCCACATCTCCTTCTTGGAGGTTGTTAATGTAGTCATGGGTTCTCTCTTTTCAATGCTTCATTCTGTCTTCTCCATATGATTTTATTGATATCTCATCATCCTCTTGATCACTCTTTTTGGGATACTATCTAGAGCAGTGGTCCCTAACCTTTTTGGCACTAAGTACTGGTTTCATGGAGGACAATTTTTCCATGAACAGTGGTGGGGGGGTGGGGATGGTTTCAGGATGAAACTGTTTTATCTCAGATCATGAGGCATAGATTCTCATACAGAGCATGAAACCTAGATACCTTGCACGGGCAGTTATACAATAGGGTTTGCGTTTCTATGAGGATCTATGCCACTGCTGATCTGACAGGAGGTGGAGCTCAGTTGGTAATGCTCCCTTGCCAACCACTTACCTCCTACTGTGCATCCTGGTTCCTAACAGGACATGGACAGGTTCCAGTCCATGAGTCTCTCAATGTGTGGAGTCCAAAAGTGAACACACGCTATAGAGAGAAGAATAGAAGCACTGCTTGACTTAATGTTAGACACTGTACTTGTCTGACATTATCTCAGGCTTACATTGAGGTTTTTGAAAGCAAAATCACACAAATGGATCATTTGAAGGCTGCTGCTGGCAAGTCTGGATTCCTCCATTCTATATCTGTACAAATAAATCCCTAGCCTTCAACACAGTGGCTAACATAAGAGATAAAAATATGTTAATTGAATTGAAATGTTTCATTGAATCATAATGACTCATTAATTCTTTTATATACTAATATTCCATTGGCTATAAGTCTGCAATTATAACATCATTCAGGCTGCTTTTTCCCCATCTTGCCCTCGAGAGTGTCATGAGAGAACTTGTCAAAAGGTTTTCTGAAATCTAGATACACTATTTCTACTGTATTTCTCTGATCTCCCAGTGCAGTAACTCTGTCAGTAGGAAATAAGGCTAATCTGACAGGACTATTCTAGTGAGCTCACGTTGAGTTTACCATTTTCTTTTCTAAGTACTCACAAGACATTGTTTTAAAAAAAAAAGTCATTCAAGAATCTTGCCCAAGATCAATGTCAAGCTCAGTGCTCTGTAGTTCACAAACATAAATTCTTCCTTTTTTTATAATTCCAAATGACATTTGCTTGTATCCAATTTTCCAGAAACTCTTTTCCACTGTGGGGTTCCTTCAGTTTGATGACAGCAATTCAGCCATAGGTACAAATTCTCTGAGTACATTGAGACACACTCCTCAGGCAAGAGAAGAGAATTCATTTGGAGCAGCTCTTTTTAATCTCTTCACCTATTTAAGAATAAATTTATCATTGATGTGAGAAGGGAATAGAAAATTGATTAGCCCAAACTATAGCTGTGGTCCTGTTTGGCTTGATGACCAATATCAAAGCGAATCAAGTTAAGTGAATAACGTGTTATTAATGGTTTGGAAGCATATGCAGAGCCGTGCTAGGTGCTTAGAGGATATAATAAAAATAGAAATAAGGATAGAATCCCACACTTATAAATCCGATAGTCAAGTTGGGGAAAGTAAAACTTGTAATGCTCTAACCCATATAGTTCAATTTGGGAGCAAAGCCGAGCTTCAAAGAACAAAATCCTTGCCATCAATAGAAATTTAAAAATAAGTTCTCTACTTATATTTTTTGGATACGATCAAGTATACCCAGAGACTCTAGAAGTACTTCTCACAATTTCCTTTATTCCACTCCTTTCACATTACAACTGATCCCACTCCCATCTCTTCAGCCCCTGAAAATCTCCTCTTGCTTCCCAAATCATCTCTACACTCCTCTTGTATGTCTTCTCATTTCTTCTCTTTCTGACCATGCATCTCGAAAGCCTTCAAACTCGTCTGCAAGACGTCTCCTGTTGGAGGGATGGGTCAGGGAAGATACTGAAGGAGGCTGAGCCAAATTTCTCATTAGTAGCATAGAAAGAATACTGAGAACACCCATAGGTTAATGCTTTTTATTCTGCCATAATTTTACTTAATACAAATATGACATCAGATAATATAAAGATTGGACTATGTGGCAGGCAGTAATTTGTAGAGAAATGAAACATCAACCCACCTTCAATAAGTCAAGGCATTTTGCGTAGAGGATTTTGAACTGGCAGAGAAGGCAGAAAGTATATTAAAGATGTTTTGAGGGTTACAATATAGCTATAGTGTCTGCTGGCTGCTTCAGCGACTAGAGATTGTTAGAAAATTCTAAGACCGAGTATAGGCTAAGATAAACCCTCATTTGTGGTAAAATCAGTATTTGAATTGAAATATTGTATGACATTAGAAGAAGGAAGGGGTAATTGTCTGCTTCTAGGCCAGCCTCTTGTGTTACCAAGATTGATGTGAGGGGATAAAGTGGGACTGGAAAGCAGGCAGCAGGGAAAGTGGTGGACAGAAACAGTGCCTTGGAGATGGGGGTCTTTCCATATGTCATCTCCTATGTTAAATGGTTCCCATTTGTTGAACACTTACTTTGTGCCACCAATGCTGCTGGGTAGTTTAGATACCTTATCTTCATTATTCCTCCATGATCGTGTAAAATAGATAGTATGGTCGTCATTTTACTGGTTAAAAAACCTGAGCTCAGAGAGATGAAGTCATTTGCTGAAGGTTCATATTACTGCTGAATGTCAGAGTCAGGATTTAAACTCAGACAAATCTGATTTCAAAAGTATTCCCTTTCTATTGAATGATGTTGTCTAGATGAAAATTAATCAAGATTCAAAAAGACTTCTCCTTTTGTCCTTATAAAATCTTGTAATCAAAAGGCAAGGCTGGATTTTATGCCACCTTGTCAGTAGATTGCCATGTTCTGCTAGTTTTATTAAATATATTTTTCCTTCTTATGTTATAGAATAAGTGTAGTATAACTGTTTCAGTGAAGTAATGTTACTGCAGTACCATGTACAGATGAAATATATTTTCACATGAACATTCTATTTTGGAGTTAACAATATCAGAAAAGTGAAATCTGCAAAGATGATAACTCTGCTATCTGATTGTTTACTGCATTAGAGCAATGCTTGGTGAATGCCTGGCCCTTGGCTGATCTGAGCTTTCTAGTTATTAATGCAACCGGTGCTACAAAATGAGGCCCATGAACTAAAGGCTGATGTTAGTGCAGAGAATAAAATGTGAAGCAATAGAAATCTCAGGAGAGGACATGGTATATAGGGATACAGTGTCCCTGCAAGCAACAGATGCACACTGCTGAGCAAGGGCTCTTCTAAATGCCCTGGCTGTTAATCCAACCAGAACCCTGAACTCTAAATTAAAGCAGAAAAAGAACAGCAGAAAGACAAAGTACCCATGACCTAGAGCAGAAAGGTCCTGAGAGAGAACACTGCAGAAGCAATAAGCATCTTTTTCTTTTCGTTTCTACTTGCTGTCATTTCTTTACAGGGATTTAGAATGCCGGTTGGAATAACTTGAGTAAAAAAATGCAGATGTGTGAGTGGGGAATCAGATTTTGGAAGGAAAATGAACCAGAAACAACTTGCAATGCTGGGATATTCCTGTGTAGACATAAAAGAGATGTGTGTACATGTGCATGCATGCGTGTGCGTGTGTGTGTGTGTGCATTTACAATGTTTTCTTGTATTCTGCTTTACTCAAAGTCTATACATCTAAAAAGTACCCTCACAGCAACATCTATACTGGTGTTTGGATAGGCTCAAAGCCAAGCAGGACTGTGTATAAACGATTGCTTTATTTTTCTGTACACTGCATCCTTTCCTCAAATCCTGTAGCTCCATCTTTTCTTTTGGTTGGTTATTCTTCAGGAATGGTCTCCTACCAGCAGCAAGTTAATAAGGAGTGTCCCTGGTGATCTTTATCAGATGGTCTGTAACAGGATACTCTCAGTATTTAGTTACTGAATAAATGGATATAAGAATCAGGAATTGTGGGTTTTGTACCTACCTCTATGTCTAGTGGGAGATTGTGAGCAATAGAGCAGATATTTGAAAATGTGGGATCTGTGTCAAGGCTGAGTGGCATGGATACTTCCTAATGACAGGACCTTAGACAAGTCCTCTGAGACCTCTGAACTGTTAGTTTTCTTCTTTATAAAACGTGGGCAATAATAATGCCAATTTAATAAGGAAGTTGGTAGTACTAAGTAAGATAACGAGACTATGATGGTTAATAATCTGTCTCAATTTGACTAGGCCATGGCATCTAGTGATTTTGTAAAAAACCGGTCTATATGTTGCTGTGAATGTATTTTTCAGATGTGTAGACTTTAAACAAAGCAGATTACCATAATGTAGGTGGGCCTCATCCAATCAGGTGAAGGCCTTAAGAGCAAAGACTGAGGCTTCCTGAAGAAAGAGCAATTCTTTCTTAATACTGCAACATAGAAACCCTGCCTGAGTTTCCAACCTGAAGATTTCAGGCTCAAGAGTGCAACATTAACTCTTACCTGAATTTTTAGCCTGCCAGCCTGCTCTACAGATTTCAGATTTACCAATAACTTAGGTACCGATTCCTTAAACACTTTTCTCTGTATCTCTCTCTCTCTCTAACATATATATACACATAGCTTATATATACATACACATATATAATACACACACACACACATATATATATAGAGACAGATTCTATACACACACATTTCTCTGAAGAACCCTGACTACACAGGATATAAAGCACTTGGCACACTTCTTCTTGGCACACAGGCATCCATTTTATGAGAAACTGTTATTATTAAGCTTCCTGAATCTAAGAGTCCTCATTTATACAATAAGGGCTTGAGTCAGTAATCTCTGGGATATGATCCAACTCTAACATTCTAATACTCAAAAAATTTAATGTATTAGAGTCCTACATCATAAAAGTTAACCTTACATGTAGGAAAAACAAATTAAAGTGCCTAAACAAATTTCTGACATAATTGCAGTATTATTTATGCATTACTAATGTTTTTAAGTTTCATAGTGTCTTTAAAAATATGTTCAATGTGTTCTTGTTATAATGTTGAATATAAAAATAAACTTTGTAATGTCCCCAAAATTTCCACATCAGAGAGAACTGTGTTCTTATGCTTGTTATATCATAGGCTGGGAATTGTTGTCCCAGTGAGAAAATTCAGGTAAAGAAGAGGTTCGGAAGGAAGTCTCATTTTCTGGGAACCTTAGTACTGTGTGCCAGTAGATTTCACAGGGGAAAAGTGTAATGAGAGGTAGGAATTATTAAGGTAAAAGCGTGGTTTTGATTTCTGAGTTTGTTTTATTTATTTTATTTATTCTTTCCTTTAAAGGAAAACCAACAGAACCTTTGTTTTTAAAAATAATGCAAGTTTTCATTTCTGAGAGATCTTATTTATATCAGCACACTCCTCTCTCCCCAACTGAAGATTTATTCTCTTATGTTCTCCTTTTTCTGCTTTATTAATAGAATTTGTTATCTCCTGACGTATTTGTCATTTTGTTTTTTGTTTGTTATTCCCACTAGAAAATAAGATCCATGAGAGCAGATATTTTGTCTGCTATATTCAGCACTATATCCTGAGAGTTTATAACTATATACAGTAGACACTCAATAAATATTTGTTGAATATGCAAAAATAGCTGGAAACAGATATCCTATTCTCTGCCACTCTGACAATAATTATTGTTATTCACCGAGAGTAATCTTCATGGTTGCATTATTTGTTCTTTTACTTTACAAGGCAGCGGTCTTGGTGGAGAATATGGCATATCTTGGTTCATCTTCCCTTAAAAGACATTTAAGAACTTCCCAGTTGCAAATCTTTAGGGAAAAGTGAATAGCTTTATTTCCAGGTTAATACTGTAGTTATGATAAAGTTGCTCCTGTTGAATCTTCTTGTGATAAGCTGTAACAATTTTAGTAATCACAACCTGAAGTGATTGGACGGTCATGGGATTTGGAATTAGATGACCCAGGCTTTGGTCGCTTCCTCAGTAAACCTTCAACATGTCTCTTTTTGTCTGTATTTTCCCATGCACTTCATAGAGTTGGTTTTAAATGAGATAGGTTTATTAAAAAAACACAGTAAATGTTAAACTCACTATACAAGTGTTCTTTACTGTATACGAGAACACAAATATTGCAAAAGGAAAGGGAAAGTTAAATTTTCTGAACATTGATTACATGCTTACATATTATTTAACTTAGCTCTGGCATGAGTCTTGCAAGGTTTGCATTATCATCCTCATTTTAAAGACGTGGGAACTTAAGCTCAGAGACGTTACTTAAGTGTTCCAAGGTTAGGTGGCTCAGTTGGGATTTTGTTGAAAGTTTGAAGACTTCTGGGCTAGTGCTGTTTTCATTATGTCATACTGGCAAACAGAGGGAGAGTCATGGCTGGCTTTAAGGCACATCTGTGTGAATTAGAGAAAGATGCCTTTTCTGGGTGGCTGCAGTGCTCCGAGTATAAGGCTTGGTCAGCATTGGAAGCTTCCCAGGGAAGAAAAAGATGTGCCCCTCTGTGGGTGGATATGGCAACACACCACAGGAAGGGATTTGGCAAGCCGAGCATGAGCTACTTTGAGCCCTACTTTCCTCTCAGCTGCAGAACTGTAAGTGCAGCTCTGTACAAGGAAACGATTCCTCCAACAACCTCAAATAACTCAGTAAAAGCTTACACAAAGTTATTGTCATATTCATGAACATCATATTGTGGGAAAGAACGATGTGGCCGAACTCAAAGCTGCATGTACCACGTTTCAGAGGAGAGTAGTTGGAATTGTTCCTCTATTCATTATTTAGGTAGAAACTTCTGAAAAGGCAGCAGGAAGAAGTGATGTGCAGGAAGAAGAGCCGTCATTTCTGGTCTCTGTGACCTCAGTGATGAGAAGCAATTTGGTTATTCCTCCCTGATCACAGATCTTCAAATCATCACAGCCTTCAGACCAATTAAGTCTGTGTAGAATTCCCCAGGCCTTACTGGAATGTTTGGGAACTTGTCTCATCGCAAACAATGACCCTGCAGAAGTGCCCCGATTTATTTGTAGCAAGTGCTGCAATGGGTGGGCATATTAGGAAGACAAAAAAAAAAAAAATAGCTTTGCACTGACATGTGTTGCTTTGTGTGTGTGTATGAATATATACATATACACACATATATACACACATATATATACACATATACACACATATATACATATATATACACACACACACATATATATATATGTATTTGTTTTAGGCATTGGCTGAGTAATTCAAAAGAGTGATTGAAGACTGTAAAGTACCTTAACAGATAATTTGGGAGATTTCTAATGCCTGGAGGTAAGTAACCACTATGAAACATGCTCCTTAGCATGCAGGATGCAGTTGTTTTCTTTTTTTAATTCCACCTGGCTTCAGGCTGCATGCCATGGTTACCGAAGGACACTTTCCTCCCCTTGACTGCCCAGTGGTGGAGAATGGGTCACTGGGTGGGGTATGCATATTATCTTCCACATTCTATTTTCAGATGTCTACCTATGAGGACCTTCATTCTATAGGAGTGCTTCTAGCAACAGGACACTGTTAATAATTGAGAATTGGTGCTATTAATGTCCAGACCATTCTTCCTGGTTTTTTTTTTTTTTTTTTTTGGATTACAGGCGTGAGCCACCATGCCTGGCCCCAGCCCATTCCATTCTGATAAAATGTGAAGACGGTCCCCAATCTAGAATATTTGCTCTTCCAGCTTTTCTAAGAATATTTGTTACAACCATTCCTTCACTGAACTCCTCTAAAACAACTACAAAAGATTTCATGTTTTTTATTATTATTATGATTAATGGCAGATTTGTTAACAAAAATAAGGGATTTGGAGAGTGCTGGTTTGTGGGGCAAGTGTTTCTTTTAAAAATGATTTTTAAACTTTTAAGTTGTTACAGAAGAATATTTAAAATGTGTATGAGGTATAAAGAATAATGACAGAATGAAGGACTCTATACCAATTACATAGTCTAAGGAAAGGCATGTTACCATTATTTTTGAGGCTTCCTGAATGCCTCCCTCCATTTATCCCATGCCTTCTTTTTCCCTTGTTTTTATTTTATTGTATTTTTTAATTGACACAGAAAAATTGTATGTATTTATTTTGTACAGCATGATGTTTTGAAATGTGTATACATTGTGGAATGGCTCATTCAAGCTAGTTAGCAAGTATATTACCTCACATACTTATCTTTTTTTATGGTGAGAACACTTAAAAGCTACTGTCAGCAATTTTCATAATACAGTGATATGAACTATAGTTACCATGTTGTAAGATAGATCTCTTGAACTTATTCTGCCTATCTAACTGAAATTTTGTATACTTTGACCAATATCTCCCTAACTCCCTCCACCCTGGTAACCACTATTCTACTCTGTACTTCCATGATTTCAACTTTTTTAGACTCCACATGTAAGTGAGCTCATGTGGTATTTGTCTTTTTATGCCTGTTTTATTTCATTTAACCTAATGTCCTCCAGGTTCATCCAACTGAATATAGGAATTATTCTTTAGTAGTATGATTTTATTATTATTTTGCAGAGCAGCAAGTTAATCTTTTTCTGTAATTAATTAATTTTTACTGTGTAGGCTATGCCACAATTTATTTATCCATATGAATTGGTGGCCGTTTAGGTTGTTTTCAGTGTTTTGCTATTTTAAACAGCGTCGCAATGAACATACTTGTTTACAGCCCTAGAGATCATGTCCTAGAATTTCTCTGGGTTACAGATCCAGAAGTGCACAGAGTTTGTGCATACTTCATCTAGATTATACCTAATTAGTTGCTAGGGTGGTATTTACTGACATTCCATATGTTGTTTATGCATTGTGTTCAGACTTTTGTCAACCCTTGATCTGTCCGACTTTTTTCAATCTTTCCCAATCTTAAGAATCTTATGCATTCTCATACATTGTGAAATATTGTTTTAGTTATTTTTCCATCTTAAATATATATATATATATATATATATATATTTTTTTTTTTTTTTTTGAGACGGAGTCTCGCTCTGTCGCCCAGGGTGGAGTGCAGTGGCGCAGTCTCGGCTCACTGCAAGCTCCGTCTCCCAGGTTCACGCCATTCTCCTGCCTCAGCCTCCTGAGTAGCTGGGACTACAGGCGCCTGCCACCACGCCCAGCTAAGTTTTTTGTATTTTTAGTAGAGACGGGGTTTCACCATGGTCTCGATCTCCTGACCTCGTGATCCGCCCGCCTCGGCCTCCCAAAGTCTATATTTTTATAATAAATATTCCTGTCCATATTTATTATTATTATTTTTTTGAGACAGAGTCTCACTCTGTTGCTCAGGTTGGAGTGCAGTGGCGCGATCTCAGCTCACTGCAACCTCTGCCTCCCAGGTTCAGGTGATTCTTCTGTCTCAGTCCTGTCCATATTTTTATATGCAGCACATATTTTTATTTTTTATTTTTTTATTTTTTTTATTTTTTATTTTATTTATTATTATTATACTTTAAGTTTTAGGGTACATGTGCACAATGTGCAGGTTAGTTACATATGTATACATGTGCCATGCTGGTGTGCTGCATCCATTAACTCGTCATTTAGCATTAGGTGTATCTCCTAATGCTCTCCCTCCCCCCTCCCCCCACCCCACAACAGTCCCCAGAGTGTGATGTTCCCCTTCCTGTGTCCATGTGTTCTCATTGTTCAATTCTCATCTATGAGTGAGAACATGCGGTGTTTGGTTTTTTGTCCTTGCGATAGTTTACTGAGAATGATGATTTCCAATTTCATCCCTGTCCCTACAAAGGACATGAACTCATCATTTTTTATGGCTGCATAGTATTCCATGGTGTATATGTGCCACCTTTTCTTAATCCAGTCTATCATTGTTGGACATTTGGGTTGGTTCCAAGTCTTTGCTATTGTGAATAGAGAAAACTACCCAAGTAAAAGAAGTAAATTTGCACTGGAACAATGTAAACAATTCAGAAATGCCAAGAATAAAGTTTTTTTTTTTTTCCACATCTTCCCTTCTTCTCCAGCCTCACTCTACTTCTTTTTATTTGACCACTTGAAAATTTTAGAAAATTGATACATAAAAATTGTATATTTTTGGGTTACATATGATATTTTGATACATGCATACAATGTGTAATGATCAAGTCAGGAGATTTAGGATATTCATCACCTCAAATATTTTTCATTTCTTTGGGATGGGAGCATCCCAAATCTTCTCTTTTACCTGTTTTGAAATATGCAATATTTTGTTGTTAATTATTGTCACCCTACTCTGCTATTGAACACCAGAAATTATTCCTTCTTTCTAACTATGTTTATAACCACTAACCAATCTCACTTTATCCCCTGTGCTCCCTGCATAGTAACCATCTGGTAACCATCATTCTACTCTCTACCTCCATGACATCAACTTTTTTTATTTATTAGCTTCTACCTATGAGTGGTAACGTGATTTTTCTGTGCTTGGCTTATTTCACTTAACATGATGTCCTCCAGATGTATCCATGTTGCTGCAAATGACAGAATTTCATTCTTTTTATGGCTAATATTCCATTGTGTATATATACTACATTTTCTTTATCCATTCCTCCACTGATGGACACTTATGTTAATTCTATATTTTGTCTATTGTGAATATTATTGTAATAAACATGAAATTACAGAAATCTCTTTGATATACTGTATATAAAAGTTTTGGGTATACATCCAGCAGTGAGATTGCTGAATCATATGGTGGTTCTATTTTTACTTTTTCAAAGACCCTCTACACTGTTTTCCATAGTGGTTATACTAATTTACATTCCCACCAACAGTATACTGGTCTTCCTCTTTCTCTGCATCACAGCCAGCATTTGTTATTTTTTGGTCTTTTTCATAATATAATCGCCATTTTAACTGGGGTGAGATGATATTGCATTGTGCTTTTGATTTGCATTCCCCTGATGATTAGTAGTGTTTAGCTTTTTTTTTCATATACCTGTTGGTCTTTGTTTAAGTTCTTTTGTGAAATGTCTATTCAGATAATCTGCCCACTTTTAAATCAAATTATTTGGCTTTTCCCTACTGGGTTGTTTGAGTTCTCTAAACGTTTTAGTTATTAATCACTTGCCAGATGAATAATTTGCAACGTTTTCTGTAGGTTCTCTCTTCACTCTGTTGACTGTTTCCTATACAAATTGTATAACCCCATTTGTCTATTTTTCCTTTTGTTGCCTATGCCTTAGAGGTCTTACCAAAAAAAAAAAAAAAGTTTGCCTAGACTAATATCTTTAAACCTTTCGCTAATGTATGCCTGTAGTAGTTTCACAGTTTCAGGGCTTAGATTTAAGTCTTTAATCCATTTTGATTTGATTTTTGTATATGGTGAGGTAGGGGCCTTATTTCATTCTTCTGCATGTGGATATCCAGTTTTCCCAGCACCATTTATTGCAGAGATTGTCTTTCCCACAGTATATGTTCTTGGCATATTGTAGGAAATGAGTTGACTGTATGTACATGGATTTATTTCTGGGTTATCTATTTTGTTCCATTGGCCTATGTATCTGTTTTTATGACAGTGCCATGTTGTTTTGATTACTATAGCTTTGTAGCATATTTTGATGTCAGGTAGTGTGATGCCTCCAGTTTCCCCCCTGGCCTCAGGATTGCCTTGGCAATTTGGTGTCTTTTGTGATTCCATAAATTTTAGCATTGTTTTTTCTAGTTATGTGAAGAAATGTCATTGGTATTTTTGATAGGAATTGCATTTAATCTGTAGATCTCTTTGTGTTGTATGGACATTTTAACAATATTAATTCTTCCAATCCGTGAGCATGAGATATATTTCCATTTTTGGTGTCCTATCCAATTTCTATCATCGGTGTTTTATAGTTTTCATTGTACAGGTTTTTCACTCTTTTGGTTAAAAAAGAAAGTATTCCTAGGTATTTTTTTTTTTGGTAGTGCTGTAAATGGAATTACTTTATTGATTTATTTTTCAGATTGTTCAATGTTGATATATATAAATGCTACTGATTTTTGTATGTTGATTTTGTATCTTGCAACTTTACTGAATTCATTTATCAGTTATAACAGCTTTTTAGTGGAGTCCTTAGATTTTTCTAAATGTAGAATAATACTGTCAGCAAACAAGAATAATTTGACTTCTTTCTTTCTTTCTAATTTGGAAGTTCTTTATTTCTTTCTCTTCCGTAATTGCTTGGCTAGACTTCCAGTACTATGTTGAATAACAGTAGTATAAGTGGGCATCCTTGTCTTGTTCCAGATATTAGAGGAAAGGTTTCCATTTTTTTTCCATTCAATATGATGTTAGCTGTGTGTTTGTCACATATAGTTTTCATTGTTTTGAAGTATATTCCTTCTATACTGAGTCTGTTGAGAGTTTTTTTAATCACGAAAGGATGTTTAATTTTTCAAAATGCTTCTCAGCATCTTTTGAAATGATTATATGGTTTTTATTATTGCTTCCATTAATGTAATATATTGCGTTTATTCAATTGCGTATGTTGAACCATCCTTCCATCCCTGGAGTAAAGTCCACTGGATTGTGGTATATTATCTTTCTGGGGTGCTGTTGGATTTTCTTGCTAGTCTTTTATTGAGAATTTTTGCATCTATGTTCATCAGGGATATTGGCTTGCAGTTTTCTTTTCTTCCTTTTTTTTTTGTTGTGTCCTTGTCTGGTTTTGGTATTAGGGTAATTCTGGCCTTGTAGAATGAGTTTGGAAGTATTCACTTCTCTTCAATTTTTTGAATAGCTTGAGTAAAATTTGTATTTGTTTTATCATTTCACATTATTTTATGTTTCCTTGATTATATAAGATGAAAGCATTTACAATATATTTATTGGGCATTTTCATTTTCTTTTCTGTGATATATTTTACCTAAATTTTAATTTTGCTTCTTTAGGGAATTCTTTCTTTATTCTGAGTACTAATCCTTTGTTAGTTGTACGTGCTGCAAATGTCTTCTCCAATTTGCAGCTTATTAGCTTTTTTTTTTAAAAAAAAAACTTAAAATGTCTTTTGGGAAAATTATTGTTCTGAATTTAAAATAGTCAAGCATAATTATTAATTTTTCCTTTATTAATGGTTTGCATTTTTAGACTCTTGCTTAAGACTTTTTTTTTTTCTAACACGACAGTCTTAAAAATTCTCCTACATTTTGTTTCAGAAGTTTGGCCAACTTGCCTTTCATATTTAAGTGTGTTTGGTGTTGATTTTTGAGTGGATAATGAGATCAGTATACAAGTTTTTTTTATGTATATCCAATTGTTGGAGCACCTCTGAAAAGCTCATTACCTCTCTTCTAATCTACGTTGCTCACTATCAAAAAAGAAGTTATTCTATATGTGTGACTGTGTTTCTGGACTATTCTTTTTCATTGATCAGTTTGTCTAAACATATGTCAATCTCATACCATCTTAATTATATAGTTAGTTTTGATATCTGGTAGTTCCTTGTCAGGAGTTTTTCTTTGCTTTTCCATATAAATTTTAGTGTTAACTTTTCAATGTCTACCAAAAAACGTGGTATTTTTTATTAGAATTTCTTTGGATCTATAGATAAATTCTGGGAGAATTGACATCATTATAATATTCAGTTTTTAAATCAGTAAAAATAATATACCTCTCTATTTTCGTTCTTCTTTAATGTGTTTTAATAAAGTTTTATAATCTTCTCCAGGAAGATCTTATACTTTCTTCATCAGAGTTATTAATATTTTTTCAAAAACATTTTTATCTTATTGAAGTAGTATCTTTTAAAACACTGCATTTGAAAACTTCTTGTAGATGAAATAGATTCAATTTCATTTTGTACATTGATTCTGATTGCAGCAAACTTGCTATATGCATTTACCATTGTGATTTCAATATGAAAATAAGTTTGTTTTCTTTTTTCAACTCTTACATCTTTATTTACTATAATGCACTGTCTAGGACATTGTGTATAATAATGAACAACAATCTTTCTGATCATCACAGCGAAATTTTCACTATTTTGTCCTTCAGGATGATGTGTACTCTCGGTATTTTGCAGACAATCGAATTATGAATCAATGTTGAATTGTATTCACTGCATTTTCTGCATCTATTGAGATAATGATTTATCACCTTTCAACTTTTAAAGTTTACAGTGAATTACATTAATTGATGTTCTAATGTTAAAATAACATTAATATTGCTGAGATAAACTGAACTTGGTTAGAATATATTATCTTATTTACAAACCGATGGATTTGGCTTGCTGATATTTTATTTAGAATTTTTTTATTTAGGTGCATGAATGGCATTTATCTAGAATTTTATTGCCTTCTATGGTTCTTGTCAAATTTCACTATCCACTTTATGTCAGCCTCATAAAATGAGTTAGGTAATACGCTTTCTTTTACCTACTCTGAGTTTTTTAAAGAATAATTAAAATTTCTTGATTGTTTTGTATAAGCCATGGGCAAATTTGTCTGATGCTGATGTTTTCTTTGTGGTAAGAGTTTAAAGTACTGTTTCAATTACTTTTAATGGCTATAGGGTTGCTCAGGTTTTTTGTTCATTTCTTCTTCAATCAGTTTTGGTATGGTATATTTTCTTGGAATTTCCCTGTCTCATCAAAATTTTTGTATTTATTGACATGGGTTGTTCATATTATTCTTTTAATATCTCTTAAATCTGTGTAGCAACTGTAGCTTTTTATTTATGTGTTCATAATATGGCTTATTTGTACATTATTTCTTTTTATCTTGATTAAAAGTTGGTCTGTTGTACTAATCTTCTAAGTTAATAGCTTTTCAATTTATTCTTTTTTATCTTGTTTATTTCTACTCTTATCTGTAGTATTTCCTACTTTCTACTATATTTGGTTTGATCTGATTTCTCTCCCTAATTTCTTATGTTGATTTCTTAGGTCATTTGTTAATAAGTTTCCTTCTTTTATAGTATAAGTATTTAAATGCATATTTTTCTATCTTAGTATTCTATAACTGTATCCCAAAAATTTTGAAACATAGTATTTTTTATTACCATTTGGTATTAATATTATTTGATTGAAGCAATAATTTCTTCTTTGACTCATGAGTTAATAAGAAATACATTTGTTAACTTTCAAAACTTTAGATTTTTCTAGTTATATTTTTTTGCTATTAATTTCTAACTTAAATGGTGACCAGAGAAAAAGGGAAGAGGGAGAGCAAGATGGCTGAATAGAAGTCTCCACTGATTGTCCCCTCTTCCACCCCTGCAAAGACACCAAGTTAATAACTATCTACACAGAAAAAATACCACTTTCATAAGAACCAAAAATCAGGTGAGCACTCATAGTACTTGGTTTTAACTTTATATCACTGAGACACTGAAGAGTTAGAAAAAACAGTCTGGAATCACTGATGTCTCATTTACCCTCCCCCACCCTCCTACCCTGCAGTGTGGTGCAGAGAGCTGCAGCTGGGGAAGGCAGAACACAGCAGTTGTGGGGCATTTAACTCGGTGCTGCCCTGGCAGAGCAGAAAGGAAAACCAGACCAAAATCAGCTGATGCCTGCCCATGGAGGGAGCATTTAAACCAACCATAGCCATAGAAGAATCACTAATCTCAGTGGTCAGAACTTGAGTGCAGCAAACCTTGCAACAGAGGGCTACGGTGCTCTGTATCTCCAGGTAAATTTGAAAGGCAGTCTAGGCCGTAACGACTGCATTTCTTAGGTAAGACCTAGAAATAGGTTGAAATAGGCCCAGGGACAGTGGACTGGGAGGGCATGTGACATTCTGAGACACCAGCTGGGGCAGCCAAGGGAGTGCTAGCATCACCCCTCCCGTAATACTATGCTGCACAGCTCATGACTCCAAAAAAGACCCCTTCCTTCTGCTTGAGGAGAGGAGAGGGAAAAGTGCGGAGGACTTTATCATGCATCTTGGATACTAGCTCAGCCACAGCATGATAGGGCACTGGACAGAGTTGTGAGGCTCCCATTACAGGGCCTAGCTTACAGATGACATTTCTAGACACACTCTGGGCCAGGAGGGAAACTGCTGCCTTGAAGGAAAGAGCCTAATCCTGGCACAGCATTCATCACCTGCTAACTGAAGTGCCATTGGACCCTGAATAACCAGCAATGATACCCAGGTTCTACATGAAGGGCCTTGGGTGAGCCCCTGAAACTTGCTGGCTTCAGGCACCAGCATAGCCACAGTGGGGCAGAGCATCAAGCAGGCTCTTGGGGTCCCTGTTTCCAGGACTTGACTCTTTGATGGCATTTCTGGACCTGCCTTGGGCCAGAGGGGTGCCCACTGTGTCCCAGGCCAAGAAGCATTCACTACAAGCTGACTTAAGAGAACTTGGGCCTTAAGGGAATATTGACTGGTATCCTGAAAGTACTCCTTGTGGCCTGGAGTGGCAGGGCTACTGGATAAGGCTCCTCTGGCTTTTGGAAAGTGGAGGGAAGAGCGAAAAGGACTGTGTCTTGTGGTTTGAGTGCCAGCTCAGCTGCAATACGATAGAACACCAAGTAGACTTCTGAGATTTCGGACTTTAGTCTCTGACTCCAGGACAGCACTTCTGGACTTGCCCAGGGCCTGGGGGACCTTTCCATCTTGAAGGGAAGGACACAGGCCTGGCTGGCATTGCCACCTGCTGATGGTAGAGCCCCAGGGCCTTGAGTAACACAGGCGATAGCCATGGAGTGGTTATAGAAGGCCTTGGATGAGACCCAGCACTGTGCTTGCTTCAGCTCTGACACAGCAGTCATAGTGGTGGTAGCCATAGGGGTGCTTGTGTCAATCCATCTCCAGCTTTAGGTGGCTCAGAACAGAGAGAGAAAATATGTTTGTTTGGGAGAAAGTAGGGGAAGAGAATAAGAGTCTCTGTCAAGTAATCTCTATGAGTCTGCAAGAACCACAGTGTTACTGGGCTTGGGCTGCCCCCTAAAGCAGATACAGCTTATATTGTAACACTCAAGTCCTTTAAAATATCTGGAAAGCCTTCTCAAGAACAGCTCCAAATAAGCCCAGACAGTGAAAACTGCAACAAATATTTAACTCTTCAATGCCTAGGCAACAAGGAACATCTACTAGGATCAACACCATTCAGGAAAACATGATCTCACCAAATGAACTAAATAATCCACCATGGACCAATCCTGGAGAGACGGAGACATGTGGCCTTTCAGATAGAGAATTCAAAATAGCAGCATTGAGGAAATTCAAAGAAACTCAAGATAACTCAGAGAAGGAATTCAGAATTCTATCAGATAAATTTAACAAAGAGATTGAAATAATTTAAAAAAATCAAGAGGAAATTCTGGAACTGAAAAATGCAATTGGCATACCGAAGACTGCATCAACCCTACTTTAAAGAAAAAAAGACCAAAAAAAGACAAAGAAGGGCATTATGTAATGGCAAATGGTCCAATTCAACAAGAAGAGCTAACTATCCTAAATGTATATGCACCAACACAAGAGCCCCCAGATTCATAAAACAACTTCTTAGAGACCTTTGAACAGACTTAGACTCCCACACAATAATAGTGGGAGATTTTAACACCCCACTGACAATATTAGACAGATCACTGAGACAGAAAATTAACAAAGATATTCAGGACTTGAACTCAGCTCTGGATCAAATGGACCTGATAGATATATATGAACTCTCCCCCTAAAAACAACAGAATATACGTTATTCTCATTGCCACATGGCACTTACACAAAAATTGATCACACAATTGAAAGTAAAACACTCCTCAGCAAATGCAAAAGAATTGAAATAATAACAGTCTCTCAGACCACAGAACAATCAAGTTAGAACTCAAGATTAAGAAATTCACTCAAAACCACACAACTACGTGGAAATTGAACAACCTGCTCTTGAATGATTCTTGGGTAAATAATAAAGTTAATGCAGAAATCAAGAAGTTTTTTGAAACTAATGAGAGCAAAGATACAATGTACCAGAATCTCAGAGGCTTTTAACAGCAGAATAGATCAAGGAGAAAAAAGAATTAGTGAGCTTGAAGATGAGCTATTTGTAAATACACAAAGGAAACAAAACAAAACAAAAGAATAAAAATCAATAAAGCATGGCTACAGAATGTAGAAAATAGCCTCAAAAGGGCAAATCTAAGAGTCATTGGCTTTAAAGAGGAGGTAGAGAAAGATATAGGGGTAGAAAGTTTATTCAAAGGAATAATAACAGATAATTTCCCAAACCTAGAAAGAAATATATCAATATTTAAGTACAAGAAGGTTATAGAACACCAGGTAGATTTAACCTAAAGAAGACTACCTCAAGGCATTTAATAATCAAATTGCCAAAGGTCAAGGATAAAAAAAATCTTAAAAGCAGCAAGATTAAAGAAATAAATAAAATACAGCAGAGTTCCAATACATCTGGCAGCAGACTTTTCAGTGAGAACCTTATGGACCAGGAGAGAATGGCATGACATATTAAAAGTTCCGAGGAAAAAATATTTTACTCTAGAATAAAATATCTGGCAAAATTATCCTTCAAACATGAAAGAGAAATAAAGGCTTCTCCAGACAAACAAAAGCTGTGGGATTTCATCAATACCAGACCTGTTCTACAAGAAATGCTAAAGGGAGTACTTCAATCAGAAAGAAAAGGACATTAATGAGCAATAAATAATCACATGAATATACAAAACTCACTGGTAATAGCAAGTACACTCTAACTGTGGTGTATAAACTATTCTTGTCCTAAGTAGAAAGGCTAAACAATGAACTAATCAAAAATAATAACTACAACAACTTTAAAAGTTATATTCAGTACAATAAGATATCAATAGAAACAACAAAAAGTTAAAAAGTGGGGGGACTAAGTTAAGGCACAGAGTTTTATTAGTTCTTTTTACTTGTTTATGCAAATAATGTTAAATTGTTATCAGGTTAAAATAATGGGTTATAAGACAGTTTTGTAAGCCTCCTGGTAGGCTCAAACCAAAACATATACAATGGATACACAAAAAATAAAAAGCAAGAAATTAAATTATATCACCAGAGAAAATCACCTTCACAGACAAAGGCAGGAAGGAAAGAAAGAAGAGGAAAACACCACAAAACAACCAGAAAATAAATAACAGGAATAATTTCTTACTTATCAACAATGACATTGCATGCAAATGGACTAAACTCTCCATTTGAAAAAAATAGACTGGCTGAATCGTTGAAAAAATAAGACCCATTGATCTTTTGCCTACAAACAATACACTTCACATACAAAGACATATATAGGTTGAAATTAAAGGGATGGAAAAAGATATTCCATGCCAATGGAAGCCAAAAGTGAGCAGGAGTTTGTATATTTATATCACACAAAATAGATTTTAAGACCAAAACTATAAAAGAGACAAAGAATATCACTATATAATGATAGAGGTGTCAGTTCAGCAAGAGGATGTAACAACTTTAAGTATATATGCACCCAACACTGGAGCACCCACATATAAAAAGCAAATATTATAGGTAAAGAGAGAGGCCCCAATACAATAATAGCTGGAGACTTCAATGCCCAACTTTCAGCATGAGACAAATCTTCTAGACAGATAACCAACAAAGAAACATTAGACTTAATCTGAACTACAGACCAAATGAATCTAATAGATATTTAGAGAACATTTCATCCTAAAGCTGCAGAATACACATTATTTACCCCAGCACAAGGGCCATTCTCCATGATAGACCGTACATTAGGTCATAAAATACGTCTTAAAATGTTAAGAAAAATTGAAATAATATCAAGCATCTTCTCTGACCCCAATGGAATGAAACTAGAAATTAATAGCAATAGGATTTTTGAAAGCTATACAAATACATGGAAATTAGGTTATGTGCTTCTGAATGACCAGTGGGTTAATAAAGAAATTAAGAAGAAAATAGAAAAAAATCTTGAAACAAATGATAATGGAAACACAATATATCAATGCCTATGTGACACAGTGAAAGTAATACTAAGAGGGAAATTTTTAGTTAAAAGTGCCAGCCCTAAAAAAGAGGACAAACTTCAGATGAACAATCTAACAATGCATCTTAAAGAACTAGAAAATCAAGAGCAAACCAACCCCCAAATTAGTTGAAGAAAGGAAATAATGAAGATCAGAGCAGAAATAAATAAAATTGATGTGAAAAAACAATATAAAAGATCACTTTTTAAAAGTTTTTTTTTGAAGTTAAACAAAATTGACAGACTATTAGCAAGACTAAGAAAAAAGAGAAAAGATCCAAATAAATAAAATCAGAAATGAAAAGGGAGACATTACAACTGCTACTGCAAAAATTCAAAGGATCATTAGTGGCTACTATGCACAACTGTATGCTAATACATTGGAAAATCTAGACGAAATGGACAAATTCCTACATGCATACAACCTATCAGGAGGGAGCCAAGAAGAAATATAAAA
Source organism: Pongo abelii (assembly GCF_028885655.2). Classification (NCBI taxonomy): domain Eukaryota; kingdom Metazoa; phylum Chordata; class Mammalia; order Primates; family Hominidae; genus Pongo; species Pongo abelii. Next base: position 31,544,032 of record NC_071998.2, read on the forward strand.
CCCGAACAGACCAATAACAAGTAATTAAATCAAAGCCATAATATAAAGTCTCCCAGAAAATTAAAGACTGGGACCTGATGGCTTTACTGCTGAATTCTACCAAACATTCAAAGAACTAATGTCAATTCTACTCAAACTATTCTGAAGAGTAGAGAAGAAGGGAATACTTCCAAACTAACTGTAGGAGGCCAGTATTACTCTAATGCCAAAACCAGAAAAAGATACATTGAAAAAAGAAAACTGCAGGCCTCTATCTCTGATGAATATTGATGCAAAATTCCTCAACTAAATACTAGCAAACTGAATTAAACAATACATTAGAAAGATCATTCATCATGACCAAGTGGGATTTATCCCTGGGACGCAAAGATGGTACAACATGTGCAAATCAATCTGTGTTACATCATATCAACAGAATGAAAGATAAAAACCATATGACCATTTCAATTGATGCTGAAAAAAACATTTTATAAAATTCAACATCCCTTCATGATAAAAACCCTCAAAAAATTAAGTATAGAAAGAATGCATCTCAACATAATAAAAGCCATATATGACAGACCCACAGCTGGTAGCATACTGAATGGGGAAAAACTGAAAGACTTTCCTCTAACATCTGGAAGATAATAAGGATGCCCACTGTCACCTTTGTTATTCACCATAATACTGGAAGTCCTAGCTAGGGCAATCAGACAAGAGAAAGATATAAAGGCCATCCAAATTGGAAAGGAAGAAGTCAAATTGCCCCTGTTTGGGGATGATATAATCTTACATTTGGAAGATTACATTTGGAAGATTCGTATGGAAGACTCCATAAGAAAACCATTAGAACAGGTACACAAATTCAGTAAAATTGCAGAGTACAAAATCAACCTGCAAAAACCAGTAGCATTTCTGTAGGCTAACAGTGAACAATTTGAAAGAGAAATAAAAATAATAATCCCATTTACAATAGCCACACATAAAACTAAATATCTAGGAATTAACCAACATGTGAAAAATCTGTATAATGAAAACTATAAAATGCTGATGAAATAAATTGAAGAGGACACCACAAAATGGAAAAATAGTCAATGTTCATGGATTGGAAGGATCAATATTGTTGAAATGTCTATTGTACCCAAAGCAATCTACAGATTCAATGCAATTCCTATAAAAATACCAATGACATTCTTCACAGAAAAAGAAAAACTACACTAAAATTTATGTGAAACCACAAAAGACCCAGAATAGCCAAAGCTATTCTAAGCAAAAAGAATAAAAACTGTAGGCCTGGCCTGGTGGCTGACGCCTCTAATCCCAGCACTTTGGGAGGCCGAGGTGGGCGGATCATGAGGTCAGGAGATTGAGGCCGCGGTGAAACCCCGTCTGTAATAAAAAATACAAAAAAAATTAGCTGGGCGCGGTGGCGGGTGCCTGTAGTCCCAGCTACTTTGGAGGCTGAGGCCGGAGAATGGCGTGAACCCGGGAGGCGGAGCTTGCAGTGAGCCGAGATCGCACCACTGCACTCCAGCCTGGGGTGACAGAGCGAGACTCCATCTCAAAAAAAAAAAAAAAAAAAGAATAAAACGGTAGAACTCGCACTACCTGACTTCAAATTATACTATAGTGCTTAGTAACCTAAACGGCATGATACTGGCATAAAAACAGACACATAGACCAGTGGAAAAGAATAGAGAACCCAGAACAAATCCACACACCTGCATTTTTGACAAAGGTGCCAAGAACATACACTGGAGAAATGACAGTCTCTTTGATAAATAGTGCTGGAAAAACTGGACATCCTTATGTAGAAGAATGAAACTAGATCTCTATCTCTAGCCATATAAAAAATCAAATCAAATAGATTAAAGACTTAAATCTAAGACCTCAAACTATGAAATTACTACAAGGAAACATTGGGGAAAACCTCTAAGACATTGGTCTAGGCAAAAACTTTTTGAGAAATACCCCATAAGCACAGGCAACCAAAGCAAAAATGGACAAATGTGATCACATCAAGTTGAAAAGCTTTTGCACAGCAAAGGAAACAATCAACAAAAAGAAGAGACAACACACAGAATGGAAGAAAAAATTTGCAAACTACCCATCTGACAAGGAATTAATAACCAGAATATATAAGCAGCTCAAACAACTCCATAGGAAAAAAATCTAGTAATCTGATCAGAAAAGGGGCAAAATATTTAAATAGACATTCCTCAAAAGAAGACATACAAATGGCAAACAGGCATATGAATAGGTACTCAACATCACTGATCATCCAAGAAATGTGAATCAAAACTACAAGGTATTATCTCACCTCAGTTAAAATGGCTTATATCCAAAAGACAGGCAATAACAAATGCTGGCAAGGATATGGAGAAAAGGGAATACTTGTGTACAGTTGGTGGGAATATAAATTAGCACAACCACTATGGATAACAGTTTGGAGGTTTCTCAAAAAACTAAAATTAAAGTTCCCATAAGATCTAGCAATCCCACTGATGGGTATATACCCAAAAGAAAGGAAATCAGTATCTGGAAGAGAATATCTGCACTCCTATGTTTGTTGAAGCACTTTTTACAATAGCAAAGATTTGGAAGCAACCTAAGTACACCAACAGATGAATGGATAAAGAAAATGTGGCACATGGCCGGGCACGGTGGCTCACACCTGTAATCCCAGCATTTTGAGAGGCTGAGGTGGGTGGATCACGAGGTCAGGAGATCGAGAACATCCTGGCCTACATGGTGAAACCCCATCTCTACTAAAATACAAAAAATTAGCGCGTGGTGGCGGGCGCCTGTAGTCCCAGCTACTCGGAAGGCTGAGGCAGGAGAATGGCATGAACTCGGGAGGCCGAGCTTGCAGTGAGCCTCTGCACTCCAGCCTGGGCGACAGAGCGAGCCTCTGTCTCAAAAAAAAAAAAAAAAAAAAAAAAAGAAAAAATGTGGCACATATACTCAATGGAATCCTATTCAGTCATAAAAAAGAGTGAAATGTAGTCATTTGCAACAACATGGATAGAACTGGAGATCATTATGTTAAGTGAAATAAGCCAGGCACAGAAAGACAAACATTGCATGTTCTCACTTATTTATGGGATCTAAAAATCAAAGCAATTGAACTCATGGATGTGGAGAGTAGAAGGATGGTTACCAGAGCCTGGGAAGGGTAGTGGGAGGGTTGTGGGGGAGGTGGAAATGGTTAATGGATATGAAAAAATAATAGAAAGAATGAATATGACCTACTATTTGATAGCACAATAGGGTGACTATAGTCAATAGTAAATTATATCTTTCAAAATAAGTTAGAGTGTAATTGGATTGTCTGTAACTCAAAGGATTAATACTTGAGGGGATGGATACCCTATTCTCCATGATGTGCTTATTTCACGTTACACGACTGTATCAAAATATCTCGTGTACCCCAGAAATATAGACACTGACTCTGTACTCACAAAAGTAAAAATAATAAATAATAAATAGGGAAAAAGGTCACCAGAGAATGTGATCTATTTGATTTAACATTTGAAATTTATTAAGAATTACTGGCCAGTTATGTGGTTACTTTGGTAAATATGCTTAAATGTGTATATGCCTAAAAATGTGTAGTTTGTGCTTTTTGGGTACGATGTTTTTTATATATATATAAATATATATTTTATATGTATATCTATATATCCAGTGATAAAACCTGATAATTATATTTTTCAAAACTGGTGTATCTTTGCTCAGTTTTGTCTGCTTGACAAAATAATCCAGAGAGTTGCAGTAAGTAACATTTTTCACTGTGATGGAGATTTTGTGTATTTCTGTTTGTAGTCCTGTCAGTTTTTGTTGAACATATGTTAAGGTGGTGTTATTGATGTATACAAAATTAGAATTGTTACATCTACCAGGTCAATTGAAACTTTTATCACTATGCTGTCACAGTTTTAATCTATGGCAATGCTTTCATTCAATGTCTAATTTGAGAGATAGTAGTATATGTATATCAATTTTCCTTTTTATAGTTTTACATCCTTTTTTTTTTTTTTTTGAGATGGAGTTTTGCTCTTGTTGCCTAGGCTGGAGTGCAATGGTGCGATCTTGGCTCACCACAATCTCCACCTTCTGGGTTCAAGCAATTCTCCTGCCTCAGCCTCCCGAGTAGCTGGGATTACAGGCATGTGCCACCACGCCCAGCTAATTTTGTATTTTTAGTAGAGACAGGGTTTCTCTATGTTGGTTAGGCTGGCCTTGAACTCCTGACCTCAGGTGATCTGCTTGCCTTGGCCTCCTAAAGTATTGGGATTACAGGCGTGACCCACTGCACCTGGCTAGTTTTACATCTTCTTACATTAAAGCTTTGTTCTTTTGGCTTAGGATTGTCTTGGCTATGCGGGCTCTTTTTTGGTTCCATATGAACTTTAAAGTAGTTTTTTCCAATTCTGTGAAGAAAGTCATTGGTAGCTTCATGGGGATGGCATTGAATCTATAAATGACCTTGGGCAGTGTGGCCATTTTCATGATACTGATTCTTCCTATCCATGAGCATGGAATGTTCTTCCATTTGTTTGTATCCTCTTTTATTTCGTTGAGCAGTGGTTTGTAGTTCTCCTTGAAGAGGTCCTTCACATCCCTTGTAAGTTGGATTCCTAGGTATTTTATTCTCTTTGAAGCAATGGTGAAAGGGAGTTCACTCATGATTTGGCTCTCTGTTTGTCTGTTATTGGTGTATAGGAATGCTTGTGATTTTTGCACATTGATTTTGTATACCTGAGACTTTGCTGAAGTTGCTTATCAGCTTAAGGAGATTTTGGGCTGAGACGATGGGGTTTTCTAAATATACAATCATGTCATCTGCAAACAGGGACAATTTGACTTCCTTTTTTCCTAATTGAATACCCTTTATTTCCTTCTCCTGCCTGATTTCCCTGGCCAGAACTTCCAATACTATGTTGAAATAGGAGTGGTGAGAGAGGCATCCTTGTCTTGTGCCAGTTTTCAAAGGGGATGCTCCCAGTTTTTGCCCATTCAGTATGATATTGACTGTGGGTTTGTCATAAATAGCTCTTATTATTTTGAGATATGTTCCATCAATACCTAGTTTATTGAGAGTTTTTAGCATGAAAGGCTGTTGAATTTTGTAGAAGGACTTTTCTGCATCTATTGAGATAATCATGCGGTTTTTGTCATTGGTTCTGTTTATATGCTGGATTATGTTTATTGATTTGCGTATGTTGAACCAGCCTTGCATCCCAGGGATGAAGCCCACTTGATCATGGTGGATAAGCTTTTTGATGTGCTGCTGGATTTGGTTTGCCAGTATTTTATTGAGGATTTTTGCATTGGTGTTCATCAGGGATATTGGCCTAAAATTCTCGTTTTTAGTTGTGTCTCTACCAGGCTTTGGTATCAGGATGATGCTGACCTCATAAAATGAGTTAGGGAGGATTCCCTCTTTTTCTATTGATTGGAATAGTTTCATAAGGATTGGTACCACCTCCTCTTTGTACCTCTGGTAGAATTCAGCTGTGAATCCATCTAGTCCTGGACTTTTTTTGGTTGGTAGGCTATTGATTATTGTCTCAATTTCAGAACCTGTTATTGGTCTGTTCAGAGATTCAACTTCCTCCTGGTTTAGTCTTGGGAGAGTGTATGTGTCGAGGAATTTATCCATTTCTTCTAGATTTTCTAGTTTATTTGCGTAGAGGTGTTTCTAGTATTCTCTGATGGTAGTTTGTATTTCTGTGGGATCGGTGGTGATATACCCTTTATCATTTTTTATTGTGTCTATTTGATTCTTCTCTCTTTTCTTCTTTATTAGTCTTGCTAGAGGTCTATCTACCTTGTTGATCTTTTCAAAAAACCAGCTCCTGGATTCATTGATTTTTTGAAGGATTGTTTTGTGTCTCTCTATCTCCTTCAGTTCTGCTCTGATCTTAGTTACTTCTTGCCTTCTGCTAGCTTTTGAACATGTTTCCTCTTGCCTCTCTAGTTCTTTTAAGTGTGATGTTAGGGTATCAATTTTAGATCTTTCCTACATGCTACCTGACTTCAAACTATATTACAAGGCTACGGTAATGAAAACAACATGGTACTGGTATGAAAACAGATATATAGACCAATGGAACAGAACAGAGGTCTCAGAAATAACATGACACATCTACAACCATCTGATCTTTGACAAACCTGACAAAAACAGGCAATGGGGAAAGAATTCCCTATTTAATAAATGGTGCTGGGAAAACTGGCTGGGCATATGTAGAAAGCTGAAACTGGATCCCTTCCTTACACGTTATACAAAAATTAACTCAAGGTGGATTAAAGACTTAAATGTAAGACCCAAAACCGTAAAAACCCTAGAAGAAAACCTAGGCAATATCATTCAGAACATAGGCATGGGCAAACACTTCATGTCTAAAACACCAAAAGCAATGGCAACAAAAGCCAAAATAGACAAATGGGATCTAATTAAACTAAAGAGTTTCTGCATAGTAAAAGAAACTATCATCAGAGTGAATAGGCAACTGACAGAATGGGAGAAAATTTTTTCAACCTACCCATCTGACAAAGGGCTAATATCCAGAATCTATAAAGAACTCAAACAAATTTACAAGAAAAAAAAAACCCCATCAAAAAGTGGGCAAAGGATATGAACAGACACTTCTCAAAAGGAGACATTTTTGCAGTCAACAGACATTTGAAAAAATGCTCATCATCAGTGGTCATCAGAGAAATGCAAATCAAAACCACAATGAGATACCATCTCATGCCAGTTAGAATGGTGATCATTAAAAAGTCAGGAAACAACAGATGCTGGAGAGGATGTGGAGAAATAGGAATGCTTTTACATTGTTGGTGGGAGTGTAAATTAGTTCAACCATTGTGGAAGACAGTGTGGCAATTCCTCAAGGATCTAGAACTAGAAATACCCACCCAGTGATCCTATTACTGGGTATATACCCAAAGGATTATAAATCATGCTACTATAAAGACACATGCACACACGTATGTTTACTGCAGCACTGTTCACAATAGCAAAGACTTGGAACCAACCCAAATGTCCTTCAATGATAGACTGGATTAAGAAAATGTGGCACATATACACCATGGAATACTATGCAGCCATAAAAAAGGATGAGTACATGTCCTTTGCAGGGACATGGATGAAGCTGGAAACCATCATTCTCAGCAAACTATCACAAAGACAGAAAACCAAACATCACATGTTCTCACTCATAAGTGGGAGTTGAACAATGAGAACACATGGACACAGAACAGGGAACATCACACACTGGGGCCTTGGGGAGGGATAGCATTAGGAGAAATACCTAATGTAAATGACGAGTTGATGGGTGCAGCAAACCAACATAGCACATGTATACCTATGTAACAAATCTGCACATTGTGCACATGTACTCTAGGACTTAAAGTATAATAATAATAATAAAAATAAAATATTTGTGGGACATTTACTTCAGTTATGTGCCTCATTAGCAGCATACAGCCAGCTTAGACAATCTGTTTCACAAATTTGCTAACTAGAACATTGATTTCACTTACATTTATTGTAATTACTAATGTGTTTGAATATTTTTTCTAGCAATTTATTTTGTGACTACTGTTTGTATTACCGTATGTTTCATTGTTCATGTTACCTTATGTTTATGTTTCATTTCTCATCCTTGATTTATTCAGGACTGATTTTTTTCCATTCCTTTTTATGTTCTCTATTGGTATAGAAGATTTTCACTGTTTTTCTTTTCATTCAGTGGCTTCTTTCTAAAAATTACTGTGCATAGTTCCCAAAGGCCAAAGTCACTCAATATTTTTATACTTCTCCCAAATAATATAAGAACCAGTCCACATGTTAACGTCTATCACCTGCCTCCCTAATCACCTCCTTTGACTTCACTTTTACTGCTATGTATATTAGTGCTATTTTTTCTTTAGTGACATAAGACATTGTTATTTTTGTTGTATGTAGTCCATGTCTGTTTAGATTCTCCCATGTATTTATTATTGTCTTTGTTCATATCACTTCACTTCACTTCTGCCTAAAGTACTCCTTTCAGAATTTTACTGGTTCTGAAGTTTATTGGTTGGTGTTGCTACTGATGTTGGGTTCCAGCTCTTGCTCCTTGATTAGTGATCAGCCTGTATTGTTCGCCTGATAGTAAGATAATTTCATTGTCTTTGGTGTCTTAGTTAAATCAGGATGACTTTAGGTATGAATTTCTTTTTATTTATTCTGCTTAGGATTTGTTGGGCTTCCTGAGTCTGTGGGTTAATTATTTCATCCATTCTTGAAAATCATCTTTTCTTTCTTTTTGTATTTTTTGTTTTAGCGCATTCACTTTTCTTTCCCTTTGGAACTTGAAATAGACATATATTAACTTTCTCATTTTATCCTCAGTGTCTCTTCTTGCAAGTTTCTACATTTCTGTCTTTCTCTTCTCTATTCTGATTTTTTTCTTTTTTTTCTTTTTTTTACTTAGCTCTATCTTCCAGCTTATTCTTTCTTTAGCCATGTCTGTTATCCATTGTTGTATAACCAATTTCTCCAAAACTCAGCAGGATAAAAATAGCAATTTCTGAGAGTCAGGAGTTCAGGAGCTGCTTAGCTGTGTGGTTTGGGCTCTGGTTTCTCATGAGGTTGCAGTAAAACTGTAAGCCAGTGATGCAGTCATCTGATGGTGCTGAAAGATTCACTTCCAGACTCACTCATGTGACTATTGGCAGGAGGCTTCAGTGTCTCACCATGTGACATTTAGGCTTCCACCAGAGTGAGTGATGACCTGAAGAGAAAGAAAGTGAGAGAGAGAGAGAGAAAGAAGGAGGGGAAGGGAGAGGAAGTTGGGAGAGAGTGAGAGAAAGAGGGAGCAGAGAGAGAGAAAGAGAGAGAGAGAGAGAGAGAGAGGGAGAGAGAGAGAGAGAAATACCGCAAACAGAAGTCACAGAGAGAGACTACCCCAAATAGAAGTCACAAGTATCTATTAAAACCTAATCACAGGAGTACACACCATCACTTGTGCTATAATTTGTTGGCCACACAGACCAACTCTGGTACATTCTAAGAGTGGACCATACAACATTGTGAATGTCAGGAGGTAGAGATTAATTAGGAGTCATCTTGGAGGCTGGCTACCAAAGCAATGAAACCTATCCATTTAGTTTTTAATGGAAATGATTATATTTTTATTTTTGGAGTTCTGTTTTCCCCTCAGTCTTCTTCATTGTGCTTTGCTCACATTTTTAATCTCTCCTTTTCTTTTTAAAATATATCAAATACTTTTATTTTATATTCTGTGTCTAATAACTGAAGATTTTGTTGGTCTGAATTTGCTGCCTGTTGTTTCTTCTGGTTGTTGCTTAAAGTGTCTGGATCTCATTCATGTTTGTTTAATTTTTTTATGTGACTTTATTTTTCTTAGAACTTCATGTATAGGTATTCTTCAAGAACAACTTGGGGTGTTCTTCCAAAGAGAATTTGCATTTGGTTCTGCCAGGTGCCAGAAAGCCCAGAACCAATATAAACTAAATTCCTGGCTTGTAATTTTTAAATATCACCCAGGTAACATAAATTTAGGCTGAAAAACTACATGAATATTAGCATATGTTTACAAATCATTATAAGAATTTCCTTCTTTCAGTTACTATCAAATCTGGGATCAACAATTATTCTTGCACTGTCTTGAACTAGGTTTATTTGTAGCTTACCCTTACGCTAAGGTCGAATGCTTTTGTGGTTGCAAATTCATGCAGAAGAGTCTCCTATTAGACTGCCAACCACAGACAGGGCATGGCCTTTTCTGTCCTCTGTGTGTTTTAGTAGTGTGAAACTGAAGCTCAAGTTTACCTGGAGCAAATGTGCTCAGTGTTCTATTTCCCTGCTGGCGTTTCTACTTTTGCCTAGGTTTTGACTTGTGGGTATAATTTGCTAGCTCATCAATGCATTGAAAAACAAAAATAAAAACAAAATATTGTTAAAAACATTTTATCCAGCATTTCTAATTATTTTCATTTGGAAGGGTTGGCCAAGGAACCTCATCCCCAATGTTGCTAGAAAAGGGTTTTCTCCTTCCCATCACTTCCCAAGTTCTATTGAGGTTTATTAAAGTATATAGCCCAGAATTGAAATATAGTGACAGAATGCATATTATCTTTCAACTATTTGTGGAAGATTGTATTTCAGAACAGTATGCAAAGAGTATTCTCTTGCTTGTGGGTTTTGTCAGTAGATATTAAAAAAGGGTGTCAACTTTTCTGGAATTCAATGGTTTCTACAGCACAATCTGCTAGACTTGGAGAAATTTAACTTCTTTATTTTAGTAAGTTCTGAAGTTTTGAAATTTTTAGTATAGACAACAATCTGAATAGGAATCTAAATTATTGATTTTTCCAAATACAGAAGGATGGGCTAATGATGACAGAGAACCTTTTAAACCTATGATTTCTTGCTTATTCATGATATTATACTTTCTCTTTCTTGGTTCCATCTTTCACATTAAATACCCAATTTTAAATTCCATTGTCTAATTGATTTAATGATTAAGAAAATGTTCCTGATATTCAGCCTAAATTTTTCTTCCTAATTTATTCCCATTACTCTTGGTTAAATCTTGAATAACTAGGATTGATGAGGCACTGAGAGCTAATTAATTGATTGCTAAAGCACTGTGGTATTATCCAACTCCACAGTGAATTCTCTTAGTTTTAGGAAACCTTTTAACAGTAAACTGCATTATAAGGCTGTTTTTTCTTATTTCTAGGGGTTTTTCGCAGGCCAGTTAGTTATGTTTAATATTTTCCCCAAAGATGCCACGTGCAGGCATAAACTAATAAAAGGCTCAATTTTTACTTAGACATGTTCACTTTGTCTTTTGTTTATTATATTTGTGGAAAAGGCTTTCAAAAGTAAGTGACCCTGAGGGAACCGGTTAAAACTTGTGGATACCCTTGAACATCAATTGACTCTCACTGAGCATGCTTCTGACTTCTGGGTCCAAAGTTTCCTCAGTTGCTTTTTACTCTGAACTCTCCTTACACCTTGCATTGCGCCACTGAGTACAACCCTGTATGGTTTCCTTTGGCGAGTTCTGTAGCCCAAATGTGATTAAAGCTCCTTGAGTGAGAACTTTTGTGATATCTTCCATTTTCCAAATACTGTGCTAAAGACTGAAATAATAAGCTTTTAGTTAAGAGCAAAGTGTTCCCTTAATGTCCAGAACAGAGATATTAAATTTGGTTATGAAATCAGGGAAGGTTCCTCAAAGAGAGTGGGGTTTGACTTGAATCTAGATGGTTGAGTAAGATTTAGGCAAATGGAGAAGTGAAGACAGGCTTCTTAACAGAAGGTACTGATGTGCAAATTCACCAAGGTAGGGCTGGCTGGGAAATTACTGGTGGTAGGATATAGGGTGGGTGAGTGAAGCTGGCAGGGTCATGTCGCAGAAGACCTGGTGTGCTGTAGTTGGTACTTAGATTTGGTCTTGAATGAGATGGGGAGTTCATAATGGGTAGCTTCAATGTTTTTGTAGTTGAAGATGTGAATGAGATTTTACATAATGAGATTTGAAACTCTTTTAAAAGGAGTCATTTGAGTGGAAGAAAAATGATTGGGTATTTTATTTACCACATATTGGTTTGCAAGTTGCTGCAAATTCCACGGAAAAAAACATTGCCTTATATCCCACTATTCAGATTTTTTTAAGGTCTGATTAATGAGAGATGCTTTTGTGGGAACTTTTATTTTTCTCCCTGGTTAAAAATGAGCATGACTTACAAAAAACACGACGAAACAAAATAATGTGGATTTGATAGTTTTAATATGTTCAATTCTTAGCTACTTAGCTGACCTGGAAGGGCTACTGTTAGGCATTGCTTTTCACATCTGTAAGTCTGGTGAGGCATATCACCTGCTATAAGAAAAAGGACAGAACAAATAAGGTAAGGTTTAATTATGAAATTTAAATATTAATTGTCACTAGTAGGACAAAATGGAATATATTTTTATTAATTTATCAATTTCTTGTTTTGTTTTCTTTACTAACCTTTAGTAGAATGCCTTTAAAAATGTTGTATGGAACTGAGTGTCTTTTTAGTAACCTTCTAGAATTTTCAGCACTCTATCTTCATTTTGATGAGATCCGGGAGATATTGCCTTGTAAGTGCCTTATCTTGGTACTGTATTAAAACATAACTGGCATTTATAAAATTACCTCAGAGCAGTGCCCACAGGATTCTTGGAGTTTTCACCTTTCCTTGCTAATGAGCTGCATGTGGGAAGCGAGCAGGGCCAAGGTCATTCAATGACGTTTTGTGCATAGTTTTTGTTGGCCAAGGTGGGATTTAACTTAATACACTCAGAATTTATTGGTTAGTAACTATGTTAACAAAAAAAATTCTTTCCCTTCTGGGAGCTCTCTTGGAATCCCTGTGAGTTCTTTTATGTACTAGTAATTTACTTTTAGATTAGAGGGTCACAAATGTTCCACACCTTCTTTCATTGTATCTCTTCCTGACTGCTTACTCCAGTATACTGGGGAGGAGGGAAAAAAATGTATTCAAGGAGAGAGAAGGTAGAAGATGAGAGATAGGGAAGATAGAAGATGGGAGACAGGAGAGCGGAGATGGGGAGGAGAAGAGAGAAGAGAAAGAGGGGGAAATAAAAAATGAAAGAGAAGAGAAAAAGGAAAATGAGAAAAGTGATTTTCTTTCCTATCTCTCAGTATTTCAATTTACTAGACACATATTCATGGAGTGGTGTCTTGGGAATATAGAGGAATAAAGGTTGACTTACGGGTTACCACGCAGGAAATTCAAACTAACTCATGATCTCTGAAACAGTTTGAGACAGCAGCTGTAAAGAAAAGTAATAGGGCTAAAATACATTGGACATGTGGTTGTAACTTTCATTTGTGTGAAGGTAAAATGCATTCATAATTTATGTCCTTTTTGATTAACATCTTGAGATGTATATGTGTACATGCATAGATCTATTTTATTTACAACTTCGTTTTAGTAATCATCTGGCATCTAAACCACTTTTTGAAATATTGCATAAGGTCAAAGAAACAATTCTAAAGTTGGTAATAATAGAAATTAAAAGGTAAAGGAAATGGAGGAAGGCAGTTTACCACAGAGATATTAAATTTTATTATAACGTTTCAACCTGAATTTCAACATAAAAGATAAATCTTTCCTGGCAGCATAGGCTAAGGAATATATCATATCAACTTGGAAGTTATTAACTGAATTTTTTTTGAGACAGATATCACCTCAGTAACTGCTCCAAATGCATTTACTTTATTTTAAAGGTTGTTCTTTCCATTATTAATGCCATACTGAATCACAGAGCTGTTTATGATGAAATGTACTACTCTAAAAATCCTGTAAATGCATCTGCAATGGCTGCTGATATGTTTCAACTCATCCTAAAATATACTGTAAATTTTTGGAAGATGTTTTTATCTTACTGTATATTCTCTGCAGACTGTGAGAATCCAATTTATTAACTCTCTGGAAGGTGAAAGCTATGCTTGAATAAAGTGACATGAATATTTGTCAGGATTGGCTCAAATTATGTGTTTTATGAGATAACAGCACAATTCTAGACTTTGAATGTCTTACATCAATAACAATTCTGGTGGGGGTAGTGTAGACAGGTTTAATGAGCTTCAGAAGGGATTTTTTTCCTCATTAAAATCAGAAAATATATCCTCTACCACATTTGCAGTGTCTCCACAGAAATTGGAAAATTTTACTTAAAGGGGAAAAAGCTTTAATCAATCTCTTAAATGGTTTTAAAACTTATCCAGGTGTAAATATGCAGGGAGAAGTAGTGTAGGAAACCTCAGCTGGGATTCTGAAGACCTGAATTTAAGTGCCATATTTTTTGTTTTGTGTTTTCTTTTACTGTCTGGATACCTTAAGGCTAGTCAATTAACCTCTCTGAGAATCAGTTGCCTCAAGTGTCAAACAAGGAAGAGAAATATGGTGACTTTGTCTCGGGATTTTTGTTTCAGATTGTCACCTTTCTAGACCAGAGGGAGTTTTTCATTGCTCTCAGAGCAATGAGAAAGTGGATAGATGGTCATTTAGTGAGACAAGGGTGCTCGTGTGATGCCTAGGTTATTTAAGTGAAACAGAGAAGTAGATAGGCTTTTCTAGACTCCAGATTTAGATTCTGGGGTCATGACATGCAAGAGGACTGATTTTAGCACACTTCTAGAGATCATCTAGATCAGGCCCATACATCTTACTTTGCAGACAAGGAAGCTGAGAGTCCTAGAAAGATTAAGAGGTTTGGAAATCTCATGCACCAAGTATATGTTGACAATGCTTGAAATCCAGACTTCTTGTCCCGTTTACTGGCTATGATTTGGCAACATAGTTTCCCTTTTCTGCTGCCTTTCAAAACTTGCTGTCAGGAAAGGACATCATAACTTTGGTTTAGGGGCAAATATAAATGACTGATGAGTCTTCAATTATTTTTCTCTGGGACCTAATAATGACATTTTATTACTGACAGCAATAAACCGAGAGAGGTCTGATATTTTGAGGGCACATAAGAACTTCTTTTTCAATCTCTCAGAGTGGCTTCCATGCTCTTTTACTCTCCTTGTCAGTACTTTCCCCCTCTTCTGGCTTTTCAAGTGAAAAAAGGCCTGATCGCTTCTCCAGTATTAACTGAAAACTTTGCATGCATTCATTTTCACATTTTCAGGGGAAGAGGGTCAGTTTTTCATGGATTTAGCAAACTTTTATTGAGGATCTATGATCTCTAAGTATTATCTGGGTTCTAAGGCTAGAGCAATGAGTAAGACTTCAGTTCTGACCTGATAGGTTTGTATTCCAATGATAGATACCATCTCTCTCTCTTGGGCTAGCAGAAGAAGAATCAGCTATGAGGCATATGTTCAGAAGTTCCTGGGTGGGCCTTTGTGATCTTGTTTTACCCACACACTCCTTTCAAAGATAGAAGTTGCTTTATAAGGAGTAAAATATTGTCTGTAAAATGCAAATAGTTATAAATCTCTTTCTTGTTGCCTTTTTTCTCAATGCACATTCTAGGTCTCAGAAGATTTTCCTGAAAGAAAATACTTAATGTCAATTCATTCTTCCTAAATTCTTGGCCAATTATGTTGGACCCAAACAGGAACACAAAAGTGGGCCTCTTAGGAAACTCAAGATTGGGATATATAAATATTCTCTATGCAAAGAAAGTCACAAAACAGACTATATCTAGAATATTTTCAAAACCTGCAGCCCACAATCTTTGTTACTGCAATATTTTGGTTCTGCTTCAAACAATTTCTTCCACCTTGTATAATTATGGCACTGGATAAATGTTCAACACTAAAACAGTTACTGCTTTTCAGCTCCAGAATGGCTGTGTTTCAAAACTGAGGGAAGTATGTGCCTCCTAGATGAAAGGTGTAGTATAAATGCAACTTATTACCATTTTAGGCAGAATTCCCAGGCTGGCATTTAGCAATTAAAAAAGCAAAGCTAAACAAGCCCAGGAGATCAACAATCCATTTTTTTTTCAACCCAAGATGCTCAGTTATTATGGACAAATCACTAGAAGACTCTATTGTCCCTTGCTGACTCTCTTTGGAGCCTCTAAGGCAGCACAGGTAGGAAGTGGGAGAATTATTTTTTCATTTCCATTACTCAATGGAGAGTCTAAATGAAGAGGTAAAACTGGCTCTTTCAAGAATTTATCAAAGCAAAATTCACATTAGAAAAGGTTTACAGATTTCCCCCTCTCAATAGAATAATCTGTTTTGATATTTTCAGGCCTTTATCTTCTCTTCAAAGAACGCTCTCTCCTGAGCTTAGGTTTGTGAGGTGCATGGCTGGGGGAAAGATTATCTTCATAGGAAAAGGTAGATTTAGAAAGATATACTTCTGGGAGGGCTTGGTTTGGCAAAATAGATATTTCCCTAACTCAAAGAAAAGAAACTCATCATTTTTGAATCCTTATATACTGATGATTCCTGAGTGAGTAATGGATGAAAAGTACTTTTCTTATATATTCTGTTCTGTTTGGATTCAGGACTTCACTAAGAGAGTAAGTTTTTCTTCTAAATGTTACTTTTAAATATTCAGTATTGATTTCTGTCTACTCTCTTCCATGTTCAGGGTTATGTACTCTTTCGACTAGTTTGTAAGGTATCTGTACTTACAAGTAAATGTGAGATCTCTTTTCTGGGGAGTGCTATAATTGTCTTTCTAATATTGTCATGAATCTGTAAACTCTCAACTGAAGGCCAAGTTATTTACCATTAGTGGTTTGTGTTGGGATAAATCACACCAATGGAGAGATGACAATAATATTTATCATCAAAACAAATATATTAGTTTCAAGTATATGAACCTAAATTCAGCTTGAACATATTTTTAAATGTTTTCTCTGTAATTTTTTTTGCTGAATAAGCAATAATAGAATGGAAATATGCATTAATCTAAAGGTAAAATATCTTTCAGTTGAAGATCTTATCTTTTTAACATCTTTGGTTTTTCTTTGCTATAAATGTAAACGTGGTTTTGATTTTTACTCAAGTGTCTACCTCTGGTGCTTCATTTGATATTTTTCCTAGAGGGTAGCAACCTATTACTCTACAAGTTAAGAAATATGTTAGAGTGTTACATACCAGAGAAAGGTACGCACAAATATTTGATTATAGCTATTATTTCAAAAGTAATACTTGTTATTTGTTTATTTATCTAAGGCTTAATGACAACAAGATTGAGCAAAGAAGGCATCCTACACCCTGAATGTGGGCTGCACATTGCATTCACTAAAGAAATGGCATGATGCAAGTGCACAAAATCATCAGTCTAGCTAGAATCATTCTGTATGACACTGTAGTGATTCTATGTATCACTATTCATTTGTCAAAAACCCATCGAACTTTACAGCACAAAGACTGAGCCTTAATATAGACAAAGTTAAGAAAATTATTTAGGAGGTCAGAGAATCCCAGGGTTAAATGCAAAATATGACAAAAGAGTCAAACTGCATTACAATGTATGAAACAACATCTCTCAAGGTGGGGGCAGAAAGTACTGACCTAAGTAACTCTGGAAATGAGTGGAATCTATAAGACCAAAACCAAACATAAATCTCGACATAAACACTGGACTCTAATTGATAAAGTTATTTCCCACAGAGGTACAATTATAAATTCTGAAATCATACATGCATATTGGAATTGAACAATTAAGTAAATGATTGACAAAGAGGCGGAACCAGGTTTCTCCTTTTTGAAGCGGGATGTTACAGTTAAACAAGGTAGAAGGCTAGAATGATCTGTGTGCTAATGGATTAGAGTTGTAGACATCAATATAGGCGCAGATGGTTACACATAGAAATATTTATAGTTATGTATGTATACATGTATGAGTTAGAACACACACATATATTTCATTGCTGTGCACTACAGGATGAATGTTTTTGTCCTCCCCTCCCATCCAGTTCATATGTTGGAACCGTAATCCACAGTATGATGTTATTTAGAAAGTAACTAGGTTATGAGGTGGAGCCCTCATGATGGGATTAGTGTCTTCTAAGAAGATACACAAGAGAACTTGTTTCCTCTCCCTCTTCCTGCCATGTGAGGATGAGAAGGCAGCTGTCTGCAAGCCAGGAAATGGGCGCTCACCAGAATCCACCCATGCTGGCACCCTAATCTCAGACTTCTAGCAGCTAGAACTATGAGAAATATTTGTTGTTAAGCTGTATAGTATTTTGTTACAACAGTTTGAGCGCACTAAGTCATTCTGTCAGCTGAGAGGACTTATAAGCAAGATACCTACAGTAGCCATGAGTATACATAGAGCCCAGATCTTGGTTTCTAATACCATTCTTCAATTAAAAAAAACACACACACACACACAAAACACCAGGTATCCTTGGAGAAATGGCTGATTCCAGGACTGGGCAGAAAATACGTAAGATGAGCCCAGAGCAATTTATGGTGCCAGAAAACAAGAAAGTGCTCAAAAAACCCCTCTAGGATGGAGGTATGTCAAAAAGGATACAGGAGCCAACTGAAAAAGTCCCCAATGGTGAAAGCTGGAACAATTTGAGCAACAAAACAAAGTGGTACTAGATTATAAACCAAAGTATTAAATAGCTATATATGAGCTAGTACTTACATAAAACAATGATTGAATAAATAAACACAGGGGTAAGAATAGAAAACTCTGCTATGCAGAATAACTCCAAATAATATACGCAGCATAGATGCTCTGCTTTCGAGAAGGTGGAGCATAACTCCTACTCCCTGAATGTGGGCTGCACATAGTGACTTCCTTCCAAAGGAAAGGGTTAGAGGGGAGGTAATTTAACAGTGGAAGAAACTGCAAGATACTATCTCAGCCAGGTAATCAGAGTTAACATCACAGTGAAAAGTCCGTGTTGATGGTGTGTATCCTTTATATGGTGTGATGAGAATGGCATTTTACCTCTGTCGTCTCCCTCCCCAAAACCTGCAAGTCTAGTTTAATAATAAGAAATACGTTAGACAAGTCCCAGTAATGGGACATTCTACAAAATCCCTTCTCAAACTGTCAAAGTCATAAAGAAACAAAGAAAGATTCAGAAACTACTACAGCAAAAACGAGCCTAAGAAGACATAACCAACAAATATAATGTGGTATCCTGAAGGATATCCACAACAAGAAGAGGGAATTAGGTAAAGACTAAGGAAATATGAATACAGTATGGACTTCAGTTAGTAATGTATCAATATTGGTTCATTAATATTGGCATACATACCATGATAATGTAAGATGTTAGTCATAGGAGAACCTGGGTGTGGTGCACACAGAAACTCTGTGCTATCTTTGCAGTTTTTCTATAAATCTAATTTAAAAGATTATTTTAAAAAGTCTGGCTAGAGCATGATTTAATCCGGAGGCACACAGTTACTGTAATGTCACAGTTTTTTTGTATGGTACTTATTTTGGAAGTTTCTTGTTTCTTCCACCATTGAGTAGAAACTCCCAAACAGCTTTAGAAACCCTCCATAATTTTAGCACACATTTGTTGCATCCTTTTCCTTGCATTATTTCTTACTTACTGAACTATAATTTATTACTAATATTCTAGTTGGACTGATGTCTGACTAGATTCGAAATCTGTCATTACAGATTTTGGCTTTCTCTTTGCTTGGAACACCTTTACCCTTCTCTACCTATAACCAGCTTTTATGAAAAAAAATCCCTTATTTATAGTGTTTGTCCATTTCTGTGACGTAAATGCACAGGTCATGGCTGATTTCAAGTTACCAATGGTTTAACAGCTATTTAGAAAAATTCGTGAATGTTTAGGAAACTGCTGTCACAGATAAAAATAGGTACCACCTTTTCTCAGACAGCCTTAGCTCCCTTTAAATTCATTCTCTGCTAAACTCTTATTTCCCAAGCACCTTTGAAGAAAGTTCATCGAACAGTATTCTCTGGAGGTTATGAAGTAGTTCCAGGAATCTAGGAAAGCTAGGTTTGAACACTGGCTCTGCTACTTAGAAGCCATGTAAATTTGAGAAATTACTTCAATTTTTGGGGACTCAGTTTTTTCATCTGGAAAATGGGAATGATAATACCTACTGTATTTTCCTTTCAGAGCTGATTTTAAGAATGGAATGACATAATAGGACAATATGTTGAGGAAAGTGCTCATAAATACAGGGTATTAGCAGTATTATCTGCTGTAAAACAAATGTATGTGTTCCAAGTTCAGTATGAGATCTTTCACTTGTTCAACAAATGTGTACTACATGATAGACTCTGTTCTAGGCAGTGATCTTCTCTGAGACAAATTGACTTTATAGAGCCATATTAGCTTAAGAATAGGGTAAAGGTGAATTAATGAGGTTCTTGGGGCTGTTGTTCAAGGATTCTGAAATTAAAATTTCAGGAAAAACTAGGAGACAATGGGGTGGACTTAAACAGGAAGTAAAGGCAGAAAGTCCATCATTTGGAGCATTAGAAATGTAACTTAAAAGAGCTGCTCCTGCACCAAATAGGATCTTTACAAGATGGAACTGAGGGGCTTGATTCACTCATCTGAAGTTTTACATTGTGGTTACGCATGTGGACACAGAAATTGGTCCAATGGATTTTGCATCCTACCTATGCCTTGGTCTAACTACTTCACATTTTGAACCTCTATTTCACGATCTCCTTGACATAATAATTATCTCTAACTGATAAGATTTTTTTATAAGGATAAAATGTGATAATGCATGTAAAAATATTTGGAGAATTGGCATAAAGTAAGTGCTCAATATAATTCCTGAAAGTTCTGCATGAATTGTGTATTTTTAGAGTTCCAAGTGCAACCTTTTGATGGTCCCAGGTTAGTTACTTCTTTCAATATAGATTTGTTTAAGGCAAAGTTATCCTTCTCTGGACACTGGTGCTTTATATATACAGCCAGTTTCCTAACTGATTCCCTGTGACTTCGGGAAAACCACTCTAGCTCTCAATTTAACAGCTTCTATTCACTTAAAGGTGGCACACAGCTAATTAGCCAGTAGAATTGCAAAGTCATGGTTCACTTTTTTTTTTTTGACGGAGTCTTGCTCTGTCGCCAGGCTGGAGCGCAGTGGTGCAATCTTGGCTCACTGCAACCTCTGCCTCCCAGGTTCAAGTGATTCTCCTGCCTCAGCCTCCTGAGTAGCTGGGACTATAGGCATGTGCCACCTCGCCCAGCTAATTTTTGTATTTTTAGTAGAGATGGAGTATCACCATGTTGGCCAGGATGGTGACTTTGTGATCTGCCCGCCTCGGCCTCCCAAAGTGCTGGGATTACAGGCGTGAGCCACTGCGCCTGGCCCATGATTCACTTTAACATAAAAATGGCAGCATCCGGCTAGGCACAGTGGCTCACACTTGTAATCCCAGCACTTTGGAAGGCTGCGGCGGGCAGATCATCTGAGGTCAGGAGTTCGAGGCCAGCCTGGCCAACATGGTTAAACCCTGTCTCTACTAAAAATATAAAAATTAGCCGGGTATGGTGGTGTGCCCTTGTGATCCCAGCTACTGGGGAGGCTGAGGCAGGATAATTGCTTGAACCTGGGAGGTGGAGGTTGCAGTGGGCCAAGATTACGCCACTGCCTGGGCAACAGAGTGAGACTCATTTCAAAAAAAAAAAAAAAAGGCAATATCCAAGTAAAGTGCTTTACCCAAGAAAGGACTACATACACTGCAGATGTTGATATGGTTTTGTTGTGTCCCCACCGAAAATCTCATCTTGAATTGTAATTCTGATAATCCCCACTTGTTGTGGGAGGGACCTGGTAGGAAGTAATTGAATCTTGGGGATGGTTTCCTCCATTCTCTTCTGGTGATAGTGAGTTCTCAGGAGATCTGATGGCTTGATAAGGGGCTTCCCCCTTCACTCAGCACTCATTCTCTCTCCTGCTGCCCTGTGAAGAGGTGCCTTCTGCCGTGATTGTAATTTTCCTGAGGCCTCCCCAGCTGTGTGGAACTGTGAATTGATTCAACCTCTTTCCCTTATAAATTACCCAGTTTTGGGTATTTCTTCATAGCAGTGCGAGAATGGACTAATAAGATGGACACAGTGTTTTTGAACAAGGCCCTGCATCAAAATCACCTGTGGAATTTTATTTATTTATTTTTATAAGCATGAAGCTATCCTCATTTTCAGAGATTCACAACCAGTAGCTGTTGGGTGGTTCACTTATTAAAGAGGTCAATGAATGTTAATATAACACGAACCTAATATTAATCATATGGAGATTTAATATTTATATAGAGTTGGGATGAATTATACAGAAAGATTTTATATCTGTTCCTTTACTCTTTCATCTGTGTTTTAACCAGAAATCTTTGTGCATTACATATTCCCAAAGGATGAATTGACTTGTAATTGCCCTTTTTCTTCTCCAAGTTAAAATTTTTATGGTGAGATATACCTTTCTCTTTATTCTGTATTTTTCCTTATGTCAAGGCTAATTTCTACCTTGAATTTCAATGGTTATAAAACAGGAAAAACGTATGTTTTTATGTTGTGAAAAGTATGTAAAAGAAGATTTTTGATGCATACATACTGGTCCTTATAAATAATATATGAGAAATTAAAATATTCTGACACATCAGAAATTTGGAATGGTTAGAAATATATTGGGCTCTATTTAAAAATTTTACAGTGGTAGAAAGTCAAGAAGAAAATCAGACCACTGACAATGGAACCTTCATTGTTAATAATTTTTAGGCTATTTTAGTGATGGGGTGGGGGAAGACATCGGGAGGTGACAAACATATTGTAATATTGGCAGGGCCTCTTGATAAAATATTATGTTTTTTGTTTCTATTATTTTTGAGATGCGGTTGAGTGGTTTTAATTAGGGTCATAGGTAAGACATTATGAGGTCAATTAAACCTCTCTAACACCATGCATCCAACTGGCCTATGATCATCCCTGTGTTATGTGGAATTTGTGCAGGGGATAGCTAAAGGAGAAAACCACTGGTATTATCCTGGAATCTATCTCTGCACTGTTTTAGGAGACACTAGATTAGACCTTAGTTTGAAAGTTCTTTGGGAATCTTTTACTCATGACACTTTAGTATAGTAATGTGAAACTGCATTCGTATGTTATCTATCTCCATGAAATTGCTGTAGAGTTGTGTTCTGGGAACTGAACATATTCTTTACATTCTTTTACATAAATCTGTATGTAAATATACATATAAATGCACACATTAGTGAAGAGTTACAAGTGTTTTATACCACAGTTTAACTTAGACATACAGTAGTGACTTTAGAGATCTAGAGATCCTCTGTCCAGAAAATCCCATTTAACAGTGAGGACTTTGAGATTCCAGGAAGGAACACAATGGCAATTCTAATTTGCATTACAATATGGGAAGGCAAGGCGTGAACCCCAAGAACAGTTCTCTTTTTGCCATACAACACTGTGTGTGCAAGTACATAGAGGCAAGGGTACAGACAGATATAGGTATACAGCTGTAACACAAAACTGGTTGGAAGCAAGTAATTGGCAATCAATCTACTATGAAATAAGAACCACTACTTTCAGTTTGAGCTTGAGTTTAAGTGATTTATTTGTTTTTATTATTTTTCCATACTGAACACATTCATCCTGTAAAGAAAAATAAAGACTTAAAAGGCTAAGTAATCTTGATTATTTCCTATGATAACCAATGAAAAGGCATTTCAATAAATGCCCTAATTTCATACACTTTTTGTAGTAAGACTTTCTGACCTTTAAGCACTTACCACAAAGTTTTTCCTGTAAATAGTGCTCAGTAAACTTATGTCAATTTATTGAAGAGATGAAATGGAGGCCTTTATTGACAATGAACAAAAAATCTTCTCTCATTTATCACAGAATTATGTGGAGCTGCTATGGGGATGATTGTATTTCTATGTATTTTGAGGAAAAAAGAAAGAAGATACTTTGTAACGTCATTATCTTGTTTAATCCGCATCACACTCTATTGTCATAAGAATATCATCTCTTTTTACCGGTGGTAAAACTAAGGCTTAGATCAAACAACAAGAAGAGGTATGGTTAGAGTTGGAACCAAATTCTGTCTTATCACAAAGCCCATGCTTTTTCCATAGTAGAGTCAAATCCATAATATAGTAAAGAAGTTTTATGTGCTTTTCCTATTGCTAATTTCAAATGTCTAAGTGCCTTTGTGAGGCAGGAGAGAAAGGAAAAGAAAGCAGAGTCAGATTTTATGTAGAAAATATTTTAATCCAAATGGTATATGCTGTTCTTTGTTTGCATGATTTCAGAATACATCCCAATACTGTGCAACTCTATTCATCTCAAGACATGGAAAGAGTTTTATGTTTTAAACAACTGGACTTGACAGTGCTATTGTTTCTTTCTTATTTAATACCCCTCAAACCTGGAGCCCAGCCAGAATCTGCATTCTGTCATCAAATTTAATTCTTATTCCTTTTACATATCACTGAGTTGTCGGAAAACAACAACTTAATGACATTTTCCCTTGTGTCTTAGGATCATCTGGGTTATGTCACTTTTCAGCTGACCTGCTTAGCTCAGAGGGAATAAAGTCCTCTGTCCAATGATCTTTTGGGGGCTTGTATCATTCGTGATTTTGCTTTCCAAACCCCATGTTGTTCTGTAAATGTCATGAAATGACAAGATTTCTACGTATTAATTTGTCTTTGCTCAAAGGAGGAAGGCATTTATAAATATGGAAGAAGCAGAAAATAAGGATATTATAGAAAAGAAACTAGCTAAGTCCTACTTGTTGGTGTGTAACATGCTGGTATGGCAAGTCCAAAAATCCAGGGGAAATAGAAACAAGGGCTATAAAGTGAGAGAAAATATACCTCTACCTTGTGTATCATTTGAATTCAGTTAGATTCAATTCAGTTCAATCCACTTCAGTTCAGTTCAACTCAACAGATAGTTCTTTGAGCCCTTTGTAAAGAGTAAGTACTGTCCTAGGTGCTGAAACAACATAGCTTTCCTTAGGGATTCGTGTGGTTTAAGAAAAACAAGACTATTAATGAGGATAGCTTTGAGACAGTCACTTCACCTCCCTGGGCCTTGGTTTCCTTGTGTGTTAAATGGTGATCTCTTTCTCTACTCTCATTTGGTGGCAATCTTTATGGGAAGGCAATATGCTGTAATAGAAGGAGCACTTGCTTTAAAATTGGTGATGCATATTTCGGGCCTGGTTCTGCTACTATTTGACTGTTTGAACTTGGTAAGTCACTTAACTTTTTGGGTTTCATCTGAGGTCAGGTGAACTGATGTTGAAGGTTGCCTTATTGGCATATATTTCTATGAGACTGGATATAATCCCACTTGTCCATATTAATGCCTTGCTTCGAGTAGCAGTGAAATAATAATTTTTTGTTGTTGTTGAGCGTAAGTTTTGTTCATTACTCAAAAGTGATGTACTGGTATGATTTGTAAACTGTTACCACATAGATATGCAACTGGTGTCTGGCAGAAAACATGGTTCTGTGACCAGAGGGAGAGTGACTATAAAGTCAAAATTTTCCAGAAGTAAAAATGTTTTTGAGTAACAGTGAAGTCTATGGGAAGATTTCAATTGGTGTGGGGCTTATATCTGTCAACTTGCAGCAAAATAAGATCTTCTTAAACTAATATTTATTGAGATCTGTTTTAATAGATACTACTGTTCACTAAGTATTTTAGTTTCCATCTCTGTGGTACCCTTTTTACATAAGAATTTTCCACCTGATTGACATAAATCTTTGCCACATGACTTGCTTTAGCCAATAAAGTATGAGGAGTAATTAGGTTTGCCACTTCTGAATGGAAACTTAAGAGAGGCAGTGAACCATTACTGTGTTCCTTTTCCCTCTACCATGAAATCAGCAATGTTCCAGAATGTAGGAAGGGAGGCAACAGACTGGGATTCAGCATGAAAACACTATAATGAACGCGTATGTAGTATGAGCAAGGACCAATCCTATGTCATTGTAATCTGCTAAGATTTTTTTAATTGCATTATAACCCAGTTCACTTCGATTATATTGTGCTTGCTCCTGAGAAAATACAGTGGTAAGCAAGGAAAATCTAATCTTAGGTCCTTCGTGGATATCTCAATCATGTAAGATATTATAATAATGGATGATGCATATATAGTAGAGGATGTATGCAATGAGGAATGTACTGGAGGAAGCAAACCCAGACTTGGAGTCAGAGAAAGCTTTCTCCACATTATGCATTTAAGCTGAAAGTTCATCAATTAATAGGAGGGAGGCTGGCCAAGGGCCAGGAGGAGGAAGAGAGTATTGCAAACTGAAAGAAAATCATATATAAAATTATAGCAGCAAGGAAGATCATGGGGTGCTTGAGGAACTCATTGTTGAGTATGGCTGCATGATAGAACAAAGGGGGAACTGAAAAGGAATTTAGCTGGTAAGATAACATCAATAATAATAGTATTGAGCATTTATTGGCTTTGTGCTAAGTGCTTTGCATTCATTTTCCTCATGATTATTGTCACCATTTTATAGATGAGGAAATTGAGCCATGGAGAGGTTTAATAACTGCCTATAGCTGCACAGCAGGAATGTGATCTTATCTGATGGGCAATAGGAAGCTACTGAATGGTGTTACCCAGAGGAGCCTCATGATCAGATTTACATCATAAAAATTTAACTCTGGCTCCGGTCCCCAGCTCAAAATCCTACCCTGGTTTGAATGGGTGTAGACCTCAATTTCTGCTGTTTTTTATCCACCTGACTCCATTGGCCAAGGCAGGTGACAGAAAGGAAGATGAAAGTTGTGGCATTGCAGGAAAGGTGATGTTTTGAAGGGCATCGGGATGGTATGTGTAAGGAAAAATATTTGTGGGTCCTAAGATCATTAAGATTTGTGTAATAGTTTTAATGACAATATAAATATAATCAAATGATCCCCAAATGAGCTCTTATATCTAATTTAAATAGTGAATATAATATTACATCAATAATTTGAGCATTTCAATTTTTTTTTGACTATAATGCAGATAATATAGTGGGTAAATTAAAGGCCATGTTAAAAATCTTTAAAGCAGGCTTTGTTAGTGATTTGTGTATTCTTTCTTCCTTGTTTACTGAGTTTGAATCAGAGGATAATAATTTGTGTTTCTCTTTGTCATAAATAGAGACATATATAGACTATGGGGGAAAGAGTTCTTCACAGATGGCCATGACATCTCTGACAGTTGTTTTCTGTGAGCTGTTTGTCTGGTATCCATCAGAGGCCTCTGGAGACCTGGACCTGACTGGAGAGGCCCCCATCAAGATGCTAGGGGCTGTGATTAACATGAATGCTATTCAGGCCTTTGTTGGACCCCCTTCTGTTTCAGTAGAATTCAAAGAGCAGTTGTAGGTAATTTTGACATTTACAGTTTGTTTCCTCATAACCTCCTCTATACATTATCTCCAGATTCAAACTATTTTCCACTTTCCCTTTTCTATTCCTCCTTTCCTTTATTTTCTTTCTTCTTGTCCTTCCCTGCTTATTTCCTTTCTGCTCTTTTTTTCTCTTTTAAAAAAGCTAGTGCCTGCAGAACATAATACGCTAGAAATAAGCTAACTGCCAATATGCATAAGAACATTTATTGCAACAGAGAAAGGATATTACAAGACATTGCATATATTAATCTTTCCCTTTTTGTCTATAAAGACCTGGGCTTGGCTGCTTTTCACTTATATACCTTTAAGGAAAGCTGTTGGGTCAGAACAGAAGATTTGGGGGATGACAGGCAGAGATTTACAGCTCAAATGTCCAGGAATGCAAGTTGACTCTACAATTGTGGTTTCTCCCTAACAGCCACAGAAAGACTGCATCCTTTGAAATATTCCAAGAGGATGACTTGGTGGAGGTTTTTGATGCCCCGTTCCCAAACAAACAGCTTGGCCAGGGAACTTGTCAGAAAAGATCAGTGCAGGTTTAGGGATAGTTTTTTGAAGTGTTCCTGAAATAACCAATAATGAGTTGCCAGCTTTGATAGCTCTTTTTATAGATCTTGCAGCAGCTGGATCAAAATCTAATGAAGATGTTTGCATCTGACAATGGCAGGCCTGCACATTTCTATCCTATTTCTTGAGTGCACAAATGCACTTCATTTGGGAACATGAAAGCATATTTAGTGACAACTGATGGTTCTTTGTTTTTTAATTCCCAATAATGTCTTCAGTAAGTGCTTTTGTTAACATTTTTGCATTATACAATAGGTGACACAGGAAGATAATCGGTATGCTGAAAGCAATTAAAGAGTTTATATCCAACTTGTTCTGCCTATTAAGTGGATCCATTCTGCAAAGACGCAAGCACATTAGCATCTTTACAGTGGAATGATTGTGGAAATAGGTTATTCACCGGGACTGTGCATCTTCCTCCCATTGCAATAAGACATATCTTCAAGATTGGAGAAAAGGAATGAGCTATTTCTCTCCCCTTGGAACTGTAAACAGAAGTAAAACTATTAATAGATGCTGTAGCTAATCCCAAGAAGCTGCAACTGAGAGATTAAATAATGTCACAAAGAGAGAAAGCTGGAATGTAGGGAGGGGAGAAACAGAGGGGAGGGTGAGAGGCAAGTTGCCTGATCACTGAGTTGCATTAGACAAGGACAAACTGAAGGACTCTCGCTTATTTTAGGATTGACAATTGGTATAACATGAGATTCCTGTTTTCAGCAAAGTCAATATCGTTCCATCTATTTCCTGAGTACTGTTTTAACAGGAAAACTTATATTTTAGTTTTAAAGAAGTAATCAAAATTATTTTAAATGGGGTTTGGATGCCACGGATATGCAGCTGAGCCTAAAGGGGATGAATGGGCTTTGTGAGCCAAAAACTGTGTTTTGTGCTAAAAGAAGGGGGAAACTAGGAGGCCTTTGGGTAAGTTCACAACTTGAGACTGGGACACTAACAAAGAATATATTATAACAAGAGGGATTGGAATCTAATGAAACCTTGTACCTGGCCTATTAGAAATGATTAAATGTCCCCAAATTTTATTCCTACTAATACTCCTGGACTTTGTTGATCCTTTATTCAGTGTTGACTGAGAGGCATTATGAATCAGCAGCTTTGCTAAGGATCATCTTCTCTCTTCAGAGCTTTTCAGAAATTGTGAGATCAGCATTATTGATACAATTTAGTATTACTCAAAGTGTAGCCCACAGTTATGATCATGATCATCATCATCATTACCATCACTTGGAAACTTATTAGAAATGCAATTCTCTGGCTTTACACCAAATGTAATAAATTAGAATCTCCAAAGATGGGACACAGGAATGTGTTTTAATGACATTTATGGGCATTTTTTGTGCCTACTAAAGTTGGAGAAGCAATGTCTTTACAGTTGAGAAGTCTGAAGCTCAGAGGGTTTGGGTGAAATGTTAAGATCACACAACTTCAGAGAAACATAATTGAATTTTGACTCAGGATTTCTTATTATGTCCCAAGGTGGTCTGTTTTACAGCATCGTGGGAATACCTGGTCACTCACTCTTAGAGTTAGGGGCTTACTTGCTTTCTGAGGATGGTCTTTCCTTAAAGGATTGTGACTGAGGGTGCTTGGAATTTATGACTGATTTGAACTGTTGTTCCCTTGCCAGGATACAAGTTCTATTATGTCTGTCAATGTGACTAGCTTCCGAGAGAGGCTAGACTGGGCCACTTTCTGGTTTGCAAAGAGACAAGGAAAATATAAACAATTATAGTTAGGCCAAAGGGTGACAGTGTGGAAAATCCATCTATTTTATCTACTAAAACACCATGGAGAGGAGTGAATGTTGATCATTTTCAACATTTTTCTCCTTATTATGTTCTGGGGGAAAGAAAAGATCCAGAAAATGTTATAGAAGTAAATCAAATTCATTTGTGATTTCAGGTCCCTAATATCAGCAGTGAGTTGACTTAGATCAAGGAATTCATTGGGTGTATGAGAATATAGACCAGTACCTGGGAAACAGGCTTATTGATGTCTGGCCCTATTGACTGTCATTCTGCATGCTTGAGTAAGCATTAGCTCATGCCTTTGATATTCAGGCTGCATCGAGCACTCAAAGAGAGCCGGATACACGTTAGGATATAACTGCTTTCACTGGCATCATTTTGCTTTCACTTCGCAATTTTTTTTGCCCTCTTTCTTGATACCATTTGGAAGTCATGACCCAGAGCTTGAAATTTGCTATTTACTCAATAAAGGCAAGCTTTCAAAATGAAATTAATGCTGTCATTTGATAGCTGATATCTTGAATAAAGGGTTTCAAGGAGGAAGCAGGTTAGAGGAAAAAACCTCTGGCATCTTATAGACAGAGTTTCCAACCCTGGGTCTGCCTTTTGCTAGTTTGTACATCCTTGGACTCATTACTTTTACCTCTCTGAATCATAGTTTCCCTCAGTAAATTATAGCTCATACAGTGATTGTGTGGATTAAACATGGGTGTTCATATGTTCAATTTGTCCAGGACCATCTGGGTTTATACCTGTTGTCTTGATGTAATTATTTATAGCATTCTCTTTTACTCTGAATGTGTCTTGATTTAGATGATGAATTATATAGTCACACTAATTAAATAAGATAACATGTAATATGCTGATATATGTAATGTACCATATCTCATTGGTATTCAGTAAATGAGAACTATTATTTGACGTATTATATCTCAGATCCAGTTGTATATCCCCACTAAACCAGACTTGGTTTTCTTCCCTGGAAATTAAATTTCCAAACACTCAGGACTGTGTGTATCTGTGCTAATGGGTTTGACAAACCTGTGCTTCCCTGTGCCACCCCTTTAGCCTCAGCCATCTCTTAGGTCAGTAACAGCAAGAACCTAGAGCAAAACTGACTGGTTACTTCTGCAGAATTGAGTGTTGCTGTCACCTAGGGAGAGTTGTCCCATTGGTATAGCATTTGAAGCTTTTAGAGGAAAATTTATGTTACAGTAAAAAAGTATATTACATTTGTTGAGTACCTATTTAATGCCAGGTACTCTACATCTCTGAACTCAAGGTGGGCATTCTCATCTCCATCTCACAAATGAGGACCCTGAGATTCAGCAAAGAAACAATTTTTAACATCATACATCTGAACAGAGGAAAAACCAGGAGTAAACGTTGCATTTTTCTGTTTCCCAGGCACATGCTCTTTCCACAACAATACACGAATGCCATTAATGATGACCAGTTCTAACACCACATAAAATATGAGTAATACTGATGAGTTTAATATGATTCTTGGCTTCCTATCTTTGACAAGTGGAGTAAAGCACTTTGTGTTAAGGAAGGAGGATATTTCTAAAACTAACCTGCCACTTCTTTGATCTCAGTGTTTCTCTTCTATATGCCCATCATGAATACAGCTTTTCACAGATCATTGAGCATCCTGGCTATTAATTGCTGCTATCCTGCAGCCTCTGTGAAACATCCCCAAATTAGGATTATTATAAAGCAGAAGGTCTGATTTGGGCCTGATGCGGGAGACATTAATGGATAGAATGGGAGGAAGAGGAGAAAGAGGAAAAAAAGGCAGGAATGACAGTCAGATTAGGACACTTTCCTCTTAAACAGATGGGGAATTTTTTGAAGAAACCCATTTCTTCCCCATTTCCCAGCCATTTTAGGCTAATTCTGACCTGCATTAGGTAGATAAAGATAAATGTGAATTTTAAATTATATTTAATCTTCATTAAAGTAATTATCTCTCTTAATGAAAAATTTGCTGGGTTGTGGTTGTGCAATGGAGTATAAAATCCTAAGTGAATAAAATCAATTTCATTTTCAGGCTAGCTTTTCTGTCCATTAATAAACAAGACACAGAAAATATATTTGCTCAGAGTCACGAAGCCTGCTCATAGCTCACAAAAAGCCAATACCACTTACAAAAGCAGGACAGTTGGCTCTCCATTTCTCACTCTTCATTTTTCAATCTAAAGGAGAGCTTTCATCCTGAGGAAGTGCCATGAGTTTCCACCCTGGCATTGTTTTGCTGGGCCCAGCAGTGAGACAACTCTGGGTGATATCTCACACCCAAGTGGCTGCTCTAATGGAATGGTGTTTGTGTGGTGCAGTGTATTTCATCTAAGTGCTCTGGTTTATTAATCACATACGTATGTATTAGACTCTGGCATGCTTATGTTTCCTAATGTATGAAAATTGCTTATTTATTTCCATGCTGTTACAATGGAAAGAAACAGACTGGTTCTAAATAGCAGTGTACTGTAGTGTGAAGCAATTAAGTGAGTTATGCATGCCCTTCAGAAGGAGGATAATGGGAAATTGGTGCCAGCTAGTTCTCACTGCTGCTGGTGAAAAAGAAAAAGACATGTCACAGAGGAACAGAGACTTGTCCATATTTCAGTGCAAACATGGGGGTCTATTATTGTAGGTAAACCCTAAGATTTATTTATGTATTTATTTATTCTGTTTTACTTTATTTTTTTGGGGACAGGATCTTACCCAGGCTGGAGTGCAGTGGTGCAATCACGGCTCACTGTAGCCTCAGCTTTCTAGTCTCAAGTGATCTTCCCACCTCAGCCCCCAGAGTAGCTGGTACTACAGGTGCATGCCACCATGTCCAGCTAATTTTTGTATTTTTAATAGAAACACTGTCTTGCCATATTGCTCAGGCTGGTCTCGAACTCCTGAGCTCAAGCCATTGGCATACCTTGGGCCCACAAAGTGCTGAGATTATAGGTCTGAGTGACTGTGCCTGGCCTAAACCTTAAGATTGAGCTTCCATTACTTGCTTAGTTAAAACTTTTGAAAAAAATACAAAAGAACTGAAAAGAGTACCATCCACAGAAGGTAAGAGTTAAAGATGCCAATGACAAAGTTTCCCTTTATGTCTCTTTCTTTTACACCCTCCAAACTCAAGAATAATAGACACAAACCACCCCCAAACCAGAATGTGCATATGACACCAGCCCTGCTAGTTGCTGGTGGTGCTATAGTGCAGTGAAATGGGGAGCTCTACATTTCCTTCCATGGAGTATGAATTTCTATGTATTGAATTCATGACATATATGTTATTTATTATTCATTAAATTACATAGTGCTTTTATGTGCTACATTTTGTTCCAAGTGCTCAGTTATTTAATAACAACCCTATGAGGTAGTTTCCCTACTATTCTTATTTTACTTATGAGAAAACTAAGCAACAGAGAGATTAAATAACTTGTCCAAAGTTACACAGCTGGTAAGTGGCAGGGCTGGGATTTGAACCTGGGCAGCCTGGCTCTAGAGTCAATGCCCTTAACGGTCATGCCTCCTTGATTCTCTCACTTTGGTGTGACCAGGGTCACATTACTGAATCCCCCAGAACTTTATAAAAGAGAAAGGTAACATTTACCGAGGTCCTGCTTAGGTACTGTGTTAGACTCTATGCGGATATCATCTCATTCACCTTTTATAATTACCTATAAGGTAGGCAAATTTTCTCCAGTTTATGTACAAAGAAACTGGCTCAGAGAAATTTGGTAGCTCAAAAGGCATGTAAGAGATGAAGCAGTTCGAGGCTTAGGTTTGCCTATTCTAAAGCTCACATTTCTTCTACTATGTGATGCTCTTGGGCTCTTAGGGGGACACTTAATAAATATGAAAGTACACTTCCTGGTACATTATGCACTCAATAAAAGTAAACTCTGTAAGTGCTTAGCAAATTGCATGGAAATGTTTATCATTATTGTCAGTGCCTTGGTCTGATGGTAGCAGAGGAAAGTGTTCTTAATGGAAGGGTGTGCCCTCCAGGATACTGATCTATCAATAGTCAATAGTGATGTTTACTGCACTTATCACTAGGAGACTTTAGTTTAGAGAGTTCTGAAATAGAAAAGACTGATATAAATTGCTTAATTACAAAACGATAGGCCACATTCCTCCTAAATTCTCTGCTAAAACTTGGTTTCTGTGGCTATCGAGGGGCTGAAATTTTGTAGGCAAATTACTTCTTGAAATCTTTGTTTTAGAGTGAGAAAATAACATACTCTACAAAGGATACTACAGTAACAAACACTATGTCCTCAACCTTGGGATGAGTATGTTATAGGTAATAATGACTTCAGATTATTTTTTAAAGAAATAAATCACTACTGTTAGATCAGAGTCTCCTATATTCCTCTTAGCAATCATGATCCTTCTTTTTCCTTCTTCCCCTCCATCCAATCATCATCATGAATTTTGTGAATATCTAATTTATATATTTTACTTTTAAACTAATATATATGTAATCACAATAATGACATTGTTTTAAATTTAAATATTTACATAAATAGTTACCTCAACTGCTCTTTTCATAATGAATCTCATGTTACCGATATTTAACCATGTCAGTACAACTATATCTAGTTCATTCATTAATTTTTATAGGGTATTTCATCTTCTAAATACACACGAATTTAATAATACAGCTACTTTTTGGACATTTAAATTATTTACAGTTTTTATCATGCAAAATTAAACACTGAATTTTTAGTTTACATTTTTAGGATTATATAAGTATTGCTCACAGCTGACACCATAGGTTCCTATTTCTTTTTTTCTTGGTAATATCATTCCTCAATTCCTTAACCCTCTTGCTTTGACCTGTACTGGGCCTGCTTCTTTGCTGTCCTCCCAGATTTCTTTTCATTATCTTCCTATCATTTCCTTCTTTTTGGTTGGTCTGTTTCTGCGCCCTGTTAAGGAAAATGTTATTCCTGACACTTGGTAAAGATGATAAAAAAACACTTTGTGCAATAAGGACTACTACAATGGGGTTTTGTAGTAGGAAGGAGAAACAAGGGTCAACAGGGAAAAGTGGGAATTTATAGCCAAGGAGCAGGGTGGGGCTCATTGGATAGAAAATTGCGAGAGGAAATTACATCAGGAGCAAAGGGGGATTCTGGATAAAGTGATCTAACAGGATTCTTGCTGAATGCAGGCCAGGGTGATAGAACACAACCTGGAAAAGGGTGGAGAATTAGGAAACAGAAGACCCCACATAGCCAAAATAATTCAGAGCAAAAAGAAAAAAGCTGGAGGCATCATACTACCTGATTTTAAGATATACTACAAAGCTATTCTAACCAAAACAGCATAGTACTGGCATAAAAATAGATACATAGACCAATAAAACTGAATAGAGAACCCAGAAATAAATCCGTATATTTGGAGCCAACTAATTTCTGACAAATGCGTCAAGAATTTTCAGTGGAGAGAGGACAGTTTCTTCAATGAATGTTGTTGGAATATGAATATTTATAAGCAGAAAAATGGAAGTAGACCTCTATCTCTTGCCATATACAAAAATCAAATAAAATAGATTAAAGAACTTAAATATTCAACTTGAAACTATGACACTACTAGAAGAAAACATTGGGGAAATGCTTTCGGAGACTGGTCTGGGCTGAGATTTTTGGTTAAGACCTCAAACACACAGGCAATGAAAGAAAAAATAGACAAATTGGATTACATCAAGAAGAAAGCTTCTGCAGAGAAAAAGGAAACAACAGAGTGAAGAGAAAACCTATGAAATGGTAGAAAATGTTTGCAAATCTTCAGAAGGGATTAATTCTCAGAATATGACTTAACAGTAAAAAAAAAGTCCCCAAATAATCTGACTGTAAAATGGGCAAAAGATCTGAATAGGCATTTCTCAAAAGAAGACATACAGATGACCAATAGGCATATGAAAAATTGTTCCACATTACTAATCATCAGGGTAATGCAAGTCTAAATCACAATAAGCAATCATCTCATCATAGTTAAAATGGCTATTATCAAAAGGATGGAAAATAGCAGATGCTGGCAAGGAGAAAAGGGAATGCTAGTATATTGCTGATGGAAATATAAATTAGTATAACCACTTTGGGAAATAGTATGACGGTTACTCAAAAAACTACAAACAAAAATACCATGTGATCCAACAATCCCACTGCTGGGTACATATCCAAAATAAAGAAAATCAGTAGATCAAAGAGATATCTGTACACTCATATTTATTGCAGCGTTATTCGTGATAGCCAAGATATGAAATCAGCCAAGTGCCCATCAATTGATGAATGGATAAAGAAAATGTGGTGTATATACACAATGGAATACTATTCAACCATAATAAATAATAAAATCCTGCCATTTTTTAGCAACGGATGGAACTGGAGGTCCTTATTTTGAGTGAAATAAGCCAGACACAGAAATACAAATATCCCATGTTCTTACTGACATGTGGAAAGTAAAAACGTTGGTCATGGAGGTAAGCATAGTATCATGGTTACCAGAGGCTGGGAAGGGTGAGGGAGAATGAAGAGAGGTTGCTGAATAGATACAAAAATACAGTTAGATAGGAGGAATAAGTTCCAGTGTTTAATATCACAGTAGGGTGATTATAGTTAACCTAAGTTATTATATATTTTAAAATAGGTCAAGGAGAGGATCCGAAATGTTCTCAACATGGAAAAATGATAAATGTCTGAGGTGATGGATGTACTAATGACCTTGATTTGATCATTATGCATTTTACAAGTTTATCAAAATATCACATGGACCCCATAAATATGTACAATTATTATGTATCAATAAAAATTATATAAATTTATGGTGGGTAACATGATGTTTTGTAATATGTATACATTGTAGATTGGCTAAATCAAGCTAATTAACATATATATTACCTCAAACACATCATTCATTTGTGGTGAGAACACTTAAAATCTACTCTCTTAGCAATTTTCAAGTATACGATACATCATTGTTACCTATAGCCTCCATGATGCATAACAGATCTCTTAGCCAACATCTCCCCAATCTCCTTCCACCTCATCCTTAGTAACCATCATTCTACTCTCTGTTTCTGTGAGTTATACTTTTTTAGATTCCTTATATGGGATCATACAGCATTTGTCTTTCTGTACCTGGCTAATTTTACTTAACATAACGTCCTCCAGTTTTATCCATGTTGTGGCAAATGATAGGATTTCCTTCTTTTTAAAAGTTGAATAGTATTCCATTGTGTATATATACTATATTTATCAATACATCCACTGAAGGACACAGGTTGATTCAATTTCTTGGTTGTTGTGAATAATGCTGCAATAAACATGGGAATGCAGATATCTTTTTGACATACTGATTTCATTTCCTTTGGACATATACTCAGTAGTGGGACTACTGGATCATACAGTAGGCCTATTTTTAATATTTGGAGGAACCCCCATACTATTGTCCATAATGTCTGTACCAATTTACATTTCCGTCAACAGTGTACAAGAATTTCCTTTTCTCCACATTCTCACCAACACTTGTTATCTTTTGTCTTTTTGACAATAGCTATTCAAACAGGTGTGAGATGATATCTTATTTTGGTTTTAATTTGCATTTTCCTGATGATTAGTGATGTTGAAAATTTTTTCATATACCTGTTGGCCATTGTATGTCTTCTCTTGAGAAATGTCTATTGAGGTCCTTTGCCCATTTTTAAATTGAGTTATTTATTTTCTTACTAATGAGTTGTTTGAATTCCTTATGTATTTTTGATAATAACCCTTTATTGCAAGTATGATTTACAAATATTTTCTTCCATTCTATAGGTTGTCTCTTCATTTTGTTGATAGTGTCCTTTGCTGTGCAGATTACCTTTTAAGCTTTTATTTTCTTGGTAATTGATTTGAATGCTAAATTGATTTATTATCAATATATATTTTTTAAATAAACACATTTAGAATTATACATTTTCTCCAAGAATTGCTTGGGTTGCATTTTGGTATATTGATATGTGGGACTTTCCTTTTTAAACTAATTTCAAAATATTTAAAAAGTTTTCTTATACTAATCATCTTTAACTCCTAATTTATTCAGAATATATTTTTAAATATCTAAAACATTATTTTGACTTTTCTAAAAGTACGTTTTTAATATTGTTCTTATTAAGTAGCATTTAGAGTTAAAATATCATTAAAGTATTTTAGTTGAAATTATATGATCTATTTCTAGAAGTGGTCTATAAATACATGTTTTAGATTAACTTAGTAATTGAACTATTAGGTCTAGTAGATGTATTTTAAAATATTCCATTGCGTTTGTGGATTTAATGATTTCTTCTAGTAATTCTTTCAGTTTATGCTTTACATATTTTAAAAATATATTAATATTCTTGATTAGATGCATCTCAGTTTATAGTTATACTTATTTTGTGGCTTTCTATCTTTTATCTTTATGTCTTGTTACTCTTAATCTCTGATAATGCGTTTTGCCTTTAATTTTGTTTTACCTAACAATAATATTGCTTTGCCAGCATATATTTATATTTATTTATTTTCCTAATTATTTATTCATTTAATCATTCATTAGCAGTTTTAGTGAGGTAAAATACACATAAAATAAACTGTTTATCTTTAAATTGTACAACTTGACATATAGATAGATCTCTGAGGAGTTTACCGCAATCAAAAAAAATAAACATATTCATTATCCCCATAGATTTCCTTATGCCTCTCCTTTCTGGACCTTTCTGACCCTCCCCAGGCAACTACTGCTCTGCTGTTACCAAAGATTAACTTTTTCAGAATTTGTAGAAGTTTAAAATGTTATATAAAATAATTTTAAAAACAGTTTTATATAAATGTCATAAATAAGTACTCCATTTTCAGTGGCTTTATTCACATAGTATAATTATTTTGAGATTCTTATTGGTAGCATGTAGATTGGTGTTGCTTTTTCTATGTAATCTGATAATCTTTGTCTGAAATGGGGTATTTAGACTATTTACATTTAATGTAAATATTGAAAATGGTCACGTTTAAACTTACTGTGTGGATATTTGTTTTCTCTTTGACTCACCTAGTCTCTTCTTTTTTTCTTTTATTGCCTTCTTTGCATTAGTTGGATGTCATTTATTATTTTATTTGATCTCTTTTTGGCTTATTAGTTATCAATTATTTATTATTATAGTTGTTGCTTTAGGGTTTATAGTATACATCTTAAATGTTTCACAGTCTACTTTGAAGTGATATTATACCATTTCATGTGTAGAATAATTATTTAGATGTATTTCCTATAAAGTTATTAAAATATCCAGGTTAATAGTAGAGTTTCTGATGGTCTAATTTTTATTCTTTCTGTTCTTGATTAATGTCTGGGATTTTTCAGTTTATAATTGGTATGTTGTATGTTTTCTTTTTTATTTGAAAACCTAAACATAATTTATGTTAAAGTTATTTTGAAGTTTCTCCATTGCTTCCATTTTATTGGGGCTGAATTTATCTCCGTTACTGTTAAGTTTGTGGCTGTCTTTCTACATGCTCTGAGTTGGTTTTCCTACGCTTTCTCCTCTAACTCTATACCCTTCATTTATTTAGCAGGTGGGTATTTGCATCCACCTGGTTTGCCAGGTGTCATTTTGATAGCTCCTACCTTCCTTTGATTTTGGCATTAACGAAGATATAGCCTTGGACCAGAAAGCAGCTTGGCTCACTTACTCTTTGCATCTGCTTCTTCTTTCTCTCTCTCTCTCACTCTCTCTCTCTCTCTCTCTTTCTGTGTGTGTGTGTGTGTGTTATCTTTAGTACAGTGATTTTCAACTAACTTTAGACCCGGAAGCACTTGCAACTTTTCTCAGCCTGTTCTCCGACAGGTAAGCCTGCTTTAGTGATGAATTCAGTCAGTGATGTTCTCTCTCTTTCTTGTAACGAAAAATGTTCTGTTGTTCCCTGTTTACTCTGCAGGAATTGAGTGTATGGTTACTTTTGTCTGCTTACAGACCTGGAGTCCAGCAGGCCCCTGGCTTCAACCCTGATCATCATTGTGAGTTTCTATTCCATTTCTGGGGCAATGGACTACATATCTTATTTTGGGGCCTAGGTATGTCTTTAATTTTAAATATTTTATTTTTCATTTTTATTTTGGTGTAGTACAATAAGCTCAAGATACAAACTCACAGAGCCATATTTATTTGGAATCTGCTCTTTTTCCCCAAGACATTGATGAAAAATTGTTTAATTCTCATTACACAGCAGAAAAAGTACTGAAAGAAAAATCCACCAAAAAGTGGCTGAAACTCTCTACTTTGTTCCTAAACTTTCTTGTTTGTGATACAGATATGCTAAGTCCTGTCCTTAACTCCATTTAAATTTACCTTTTGGTATAAGAATTAGAGAAGCAGAAAAATCAGTTATTGGTCTGGAATGACCAACACTGTAGGATCATTGGTAGGATTTTTTTAACAGTTACATTTTAAATTAAAAAATTGAACAGGAAAAAATAATTAAATTACAAAGAACCTGCCATTCTCTGTGTAAGATAAAGTTGTTCAGTGAAGTTAGAAACAAATCCAATCCTTCCTGGGTGTTCTGGTCCTCTCTCTGGAATTAGCACTTTACATCTTATGATTCCTGTTGTCAGTGTCTGCTTTCCTCTACCAATAGGGACTCTCACAATATGTAACATTTTCTTTTTAACCTAAAGGAAACAGTTTATTGTCTACTTTCATCATGTGTAGTACTGTAATGTGGTTCTCTTTTTCTCAGATAATCTGGAGATGAAGGGAAAGAAACACCTCATTTTCATTGTTCTCTTTCTTAGTAAACTCTTATCTTCTCATTAAAGCTCCACAAACATGACAACACCTGCATTGGGCCACCTGCTTTTGATTGTGTGACACAAGTCAATTCCTCTCAGTAGTGACACAGCAATTACTATAAAGCATCTGAAATTATGAGGGATTTTTCATCTGGTTTCTTTTGGAAATGGATTTGCTTGCATTGGTAGAATTTAGGCCTTGATATTTGAATTTCTAATAATTTAAGAAAAAAGCTTAGATGAAAGGGAACAAAATTCTTCATTGAAACACAGAACTGTTTAGCAATGACTAATTAGTGATTTTCTATAATGATCTAGCTATTTAGCTGTTCTCTTTTTTGATAATTTCTAAGAACCTGGATTCTGGAGCTCGAATTTCTAAGTTCAAATGGTTCTTCCATTTATTAGCTGTGAGGCCTCAAACAATGCACTTAACCGCTCTGTACCTTGCTTTTCTCATCCATAAAATGGGGCATGAGATTGTAACTACTTCACATGGATATTGTATGTATTTAATAAATTCATACATGGAAAACACTTTTAACTGTGCCTAGAGCATAGTTAATGCTTAGTAAATGATGCTAAATTTTTTTATCATCTGTGTGCAAGGCTTTATTCTAAGCACTAGGATACATTGGTGATCATGACAGAGAAGCTCTCTGCTATCAAAGAGCTTTAGTAGGGAAAAAACATAGTAAATAAGTAAAACAAATAATTAAGATAATTTTAAGTAGTAATAGGTGCCATGAAGAAAAGAAAAAAGTTCATAATTCCTAACACTGGAATTGAAATTGTTAACCAAACACTTATTTTGTGGTTGAGCAAAATATGTAAGCCCAGTGATAGATAGTATCACAAATTCTCAGAATTGTACACAGTTTGACCTAGGACTATGTAAAAGATATGAATAATGGGTCTAGAACATGAGCCTAATTCTGTGTGTGCCAGACACTTGTATTGGAGGATTATGTCTTCATCTTCAGTCAATCCTCTTGCCATTGGCCACTCTCCCTGCAAGGATTTTTCCTTAGGCTGCTTAAATGGGATGACTTGCTTCCAAATTCATCATTGCAATGGGTTGCAGTCTAGATGAGGGCTGAATCAATATCATTTTGTTTATCTTGTACTTTATCTTCTATTATACTTTATTCCAATGGCTGTATATCATAACTGATTAGTCCACATATAGGAGTAACAGAAATTGAATTACTGCAGAAATCCATTAAACATATAAAAAATCTGTAGCAAATAAATGATGGGACAATTTATTTTGCCTATTGTTTATTAGGTTGGATTCATTAGGTTTAATTAGGTAGAATCATAAGGCCAAAAATGATAATGCCTCTGAATCTACAGTTTATTGCCAGAAAAGGACAAACAATGGCAACATCATAATATATTAGAACATTGGTAAGCAGTAAGAATATTCATTGCAGCCAGAGGCTATGTCACAGCAGTCTGGAGAAGCCAGTAGTAGGTTTCTGTCATCCTCTCACTGCAGGGCCATATTGGACGCTCTTCCCCTTTCAGATTAGAAACGACTAATGTGTGCATGGAACACCACAGGACCAGAAAGCCCAAGCTTGGGTTTCAGATAGGGCTCTTGTATGCTGTAGGGCACGTAGGCACTTTATTGCTATGTGACCAGAGTCAATGTAGGAGTCCTCTGCGGGTCTCATTGAAACTGGGTACACACCATCAATCTTGCTAATAGGCTAGTATAAATTACCCCCAAATAACACTATTAAAAACTACATCCCATGCCTTGACCAGATGTCAGTATCCTGCAGGTAAATCTCTGATTTCAGAAAAACAGCTCAAGCCAATTCCAGACCTCCTGGAATTAACCATCTTAGCACACCTATTTTAATGATGAATTAAATCTAATCCCTTTAAGATTTCCATAGTTTCCTCTATATTTGGTATAGAAAAAATTACTACAGATTTCTGAGTAAGGGTATTGTATAGAATATTAATGTAGCATTGCTCTGATGAATGTGGATAGTAGAAATGCAGAGTAGTGGGTTTCAACTGATCTCTAATAAACTTTTCAGAGTATTAAGAGATTTGGGAAGACTTAAAACATAACACACTGATCTCTAGGTATCATTAAGGATTCATTAGAATAAGTCACACCACAGAAGTTAATTTTATTTTCTGATATCTACATAACACAAACATTTTCTGTATTTTTAATTACAAAGCATTTGACAAATACTTTTGTAGTATTTTTGTGGAATAGAGGAAGGAATATGGTCCAGACAAAAGGGACTTATATCTGGTAATAAAATCTGAACCCACATTGTTCTTGCTAATAAATTGGTGCTAACTTGTGGGGAGATCTCTAAGAAGCATCCCACTTAATAATTATATACAACAAGACACATATCTGGAAGACACAGCTAACATGTTCCAAAAATGCAAAAAGATGGTGATGAGCTATATAGCTGGGCCAAAATGATTAAAATTGAATTTAATTGATGTCCACCTCTCATTTAGCAATAGCTAATATTCACGAAATACTTATGAGGTGCTAGATAACGTCAGGCTTTTCAAGTGTCAGCTCACCGTGTCCTCACCACCTGATGAAGTCAGTATTTTTACTGCCTCCAGCACTTAGATGTGCTCACAAAGTTCAGGGAGTTTAAATAACTTGCTCGAAGTTTCAAAGCTTTTTAGCGGTGAAAGCAGGTTTCATGTTCAGGCAATTTGACTCTAAATCTCATGTCT
Organism: Pongo abelii; assembly: GCF_028885655.2. Classification (NCBI taxonomy): domain Eukaryota; kingdom Metazoa; phylum Chordata; class Mammalia; order Primates; family Hominidae; genus Pongo; species Pongo abelii. The sequence continues at coordinate 31,586,805 of NC_071998.2, forward strand.
CAGATTCAGGGGAAGGATTGGAGAAACTTAACTAATAATCTTAGTAAAATACTTTAAATATCCAACATGCTCACTATAAGCCCTATAAAATAGCTTCTGCAGCTACAGGAAAACAGATTGCATTAGTTTCCATCTCTTTTTTTTTTCTCCATTACGTCAACATTTTTTAAAGAGTAGGTAATAAAATCTGGTTCTAATAATGTTATTCCTTTGCTGAAAATCTTTCGATAGTTCCCTATTATTTACCTACATTCTTTTGCTTAACTTGCATTCCTAGCTTCACCTCCCACTACCCTCCCTACACTACCCACTAGTCACTTGAGGCCATTTCTGTTTGCACAAATTCATTCTGAATGTCCTAATTCCTCTGCAGATTAAATTATTGAAATCTTGTTCTTCTAAGGCCCAGGTGAAATGCTGCTTTTTCCAGGGGGAGCTAAAAGGCTGAAAGAACTACCTAACAAGAATAAAAATTATTATCATGATTATTTTGTATTAATTATTCATGTGCCAAAGGATACCACACACTGGTTTTTTAGTTCAATCACCCAGTGAGTCTCATTCCTGCTTTCTCTTGAGAGAAATTGGACTCTCATATGCTGGCCTTTTGTACAAAACTAGATAAAGCATGAGCACAGTCTGTCTGAAGCTGTTGCAAGAAAGCCACCCATGAACAGCTATTTGTGCTGTGATAAAGCTTCCCTGGAGTACTGTAGCCATGGGATGGGGCTACATAGTCCTGTGTGATTTTGTCAGAGATTCAGAAGTGGGATAGATTGAACTTAGAGTCCAGTCAAAGTTGTCAATAACCTGTGATATGGTTTGGCTGTGTGTCCCTACCCGAATCTCACCTTGAATTGGAATAACCCCACATGTCATGGGTGTGGAGGGGGGAACAAAGTAGGAGGTAATTGAATCATGAGGGCAGGTTTTTACTTTGCTGTTCTCATTTGGTTTTATAAAGGGGAGTTCCCCTACACAAGCTCTCTTGCTTGCTGCCATGTAAAATGTCCTTTTGCTTACCCTTCGTCTTCTGCCATGATTGTGAGGCCTCCCCAGCCACGTGGAACTGTGAGTTCATTAAACCTCTTCCCTTTATAAATTACCCAGTCTTGGGTATATCTTCATTAGCAGCATGAGAACAGACTAATACAACCTATTCCTGAACACTGTCTACAGCCTTTCTCCCAAGAAATGTTTTAATCTTCCCCTGATGCCCCTGTTCATATATGTACTTTTCCTCTCTGATTCTCATTTGCTTTAAAACGTGGTACTAATCAATGAAGTAATACTTGACACTTTTAAAAAATTATAGAAAACATTTTCCCTGTCTCATTTCCAAGGATAGAAGTAATTCTTTATTTTTAATTTTTTTACTGCAGCATTCATCAGGGATCTTCTTAGATTTGACTAAACATTCACACACACTACACTCCCGTATGCTACACTTGACATCAGACCACTCAGAAGACATAGGACAAGAACCAGAGTTGGTCCCCAGGGCAGCTTCACACATTCCTCTCCACTGGAGTCCTTACAGCAGTCTACACAGCAGAAGGCACAACTGCCCATGGTCAATTCACTTATGAGGAAGTGAAATCCACATTGGACAGGTGTGGGGGCTGCCCTGGCTTGAAAGCCTCATGCCTGATAGGAGTCAGTATCTGTTGTGACAATTCCATAGATAGAGCTTTCAGAGTCTCTACGGAGAGGCAGGCCAATTATGAGTCATCACATTTAGGGAAACCCAAAGTTTGGCCTCACATCAAGGATTTATAGCTCTCCCAGGTTAGATACAATCTGTCTATCAAGGGTCACTTCGTTTCATCATAATCAATGTTGCTTAATAACATAGTTGACATCTACCATCTTTATTTCTTTCCAAGGTAACAGCTAGGAAGGGAACCAAAGATCAGACCCACACAGAAACAAAAAACATTTTGTTAACCCTTTGCCCAAACATAAAAATATTGTGAATGTTATAACTACTTTTATTTCTTTGGATTGGTTCAGGAAGTTTGAAACCTTGTGAGTAGAAAGCAAGGGGTGAGGGAGTTCTAATCATGGAGCATTGATTTGCTCAGATGATATTTGCATTATCTTGGTTATCACTTAACAGCTTTTTGGGGTGGTGTAAAAGCAGTGGCATCACAGTTTTAAGAAACTTTAAGAAAGATGAATACTATATTTCCCCTAATTATAATAGATTTGTTGAGCAATGACTATCAGCCAAACACTTTAATTATGCTAGCACGAGGAATCTTTAAAATGATATGAAGTGCCTCTATTTTGTTAATGAGAAATTAGGACTTGGAAGATTAAACGATTTGCCTGATTCCATGCAGACAAATCTGTACATGCTATCAATCAACCGATTTAAGATATTGCCTCTAGAACTTACTAATGAGTATACACGGTTTCCAAAAGCTATATTTTGTCATGTTCTCACTTAAGATTATGTCATAAACATTTCCAATAATTTTACCTAGTCTTAATGATCATCATGTATAAATACCAGCATACTGTTCTAATATACTGAAATATAATAATTTACTTAACAATACCGTCTTCTCACAGATATATTTTAGTTTCAATATTTCACTTCTGTCATTAATGTTGCCAGGGCATCTTCTTGCATGTAATTTTTTTGGAGGGGTTCTCCAGTTATTTATCTTGTGATTTCTTCTGCTGTAAGGAGGAGAGAGTGATCATTTTTTTCCCAGATCTGATACATACAAATTATATTCTGCTAATTTTACTATGGTTTGACTTTATTTACATTTTTATTCCATATGGAGATATTTTGCCTTTTAGAGAATGATGTGGATTCAATTTGTTCTTTTTTCAAGTTGTTAACCAATATTCTCACTCCATATTTAAAATAATTCTTTTATATTGTTTATAAGAGTGTAATTGTAATAGAGGAAGTTCTTAAATATTTTGAGTCAGTTTCTGATCTTTCTCTTCTAATTCACTGAATGATATATTCATATGGGAAGTAGTGTCATGGAGTTTTAATTATTGTTTCTGTGTAATAGTTCTGTTAAAGTTACTCTTCGCTTTCTCCTTACATACTGTTGATGTTATTTTATGACTACTGCTTGATATTTTCATTTGTTTATTTTTCAAAATAAATTTCAGAATCATTTTGCTAAGTTCCACGGCACAAAAAGATACAGATGAAATTTTAATTGAATTCTAACTCTATAAATTAACTAGACGACATCTTTGCAACATTTTGCCACCACTTTCTGAAATACAGTACACTTCTCTACATGTTTCTATTTCTCTCTCTCTCTCTATATATATAAACATATATATGTCTTTATTTTATTTTATTTTGTCTTTTTTTAAAGCTAGGTTACATATATATACATATATATACACATATATATATATGTAATGTTCTTTAACTATTTCATTTTTCATGATTCCAAATGAAACATTTCTTTTTTCCATTGTGTTTTACTTCTGGCTGTTATCAATGTTTAAAATATAATTTTTGGCATAATTATGTGATATTCCTACATTTAAATGTCTTGTGATTCAAAAATTTTAGCAGTTTTAAAATAATTTTTAGGTATACCATATTGATTTCAAAAATGATTACTATGTAACTTTCCAATACTTAAACAATTACTGAATTCCCCAGAACTTTCCAAATAACACTATATAATAACAAGATCCTTATTTCATTCTTGATTTAAATGGATTCACTTTAAAAGTGAATGGTGAGATATGCATGTTTTGTTCAACAAAAAAGCAATTTGTAAAATTGAAGTAAATAATATTTTATCATTAAATTGATTTTTTGGAACAAGATACACTGCAACAAATACAAATGAATTATTCTATTTTCTATTTATTAAAATAATAAATAATTACCAAAGATATTTTGCATCTACTGAAATGATGATGTGATTCCTATTACTTAGCCTATTTATATTATATATTACAGTTATGGATTTCCTAATGTTGAGCTGTGCTCTTTTATACTCTGAATTAACATATCTGATATACTACTTTATTTCTATGACTTGCTATGAGATCTCAGGACAGAGGCAGAAACATCACAGTGTCACACAATGGCTAATTATAAGGACTACCATTAATTGAATAGCGTATTAGAGAGTATTCATTCATAGCTGTTCTTTTCCTCCTTTCCTGGGCATAGATTCCCTGTGGGTGGAATATACTTCCCTGTCACAATGACTTTGGGGTTATCCATGTGGCTTGCTATAGCAGTGAGCAGAAGTGATAGTGTGTGAGGTCCAAGTAAAGTTTTCCCAGCCTTTTTGCACTTCTGCTATCCACAGTGAAAAGAGCATGCCCAATGTAAGCACTGTCCTTTCATCCTGATTCCTGGACAAAGAGACTTACGGAGCAGGTGTGAACCCAGTCTGCATACTGGAGCCACATGCGGCTTAACTGGCCAGGTAAGTTCAACTGCTTCCAGGAGAGCCACAGACAAACTGAAGATTCCTGAGTGAGAAACAAATGTTTGCTGTTGTAAACCATCAAGATTTTGAGGTAGCTGCAGCTTCTTTACTTAAGCAAGGCCTGACTGGTACAAATGCCCAATATTTTCTAAGAACTGTGCTAGGTGCTTAATTTTTTTATTTCAAACTTACAAAAAGCATTATAAAATTATCATCTCATAACAATATTATAATTATTAAAAAATAAAGTGATATCAATATCTCAGTGTTATAAATGAAGAGACACACCTGGAGATTTAAAAAATTAACTTACACAATGCAGGTAATAAGTAGTTTAACTAACATTGTAATCTGAATGTGGGTCTAAATCCAATAGCAGTGTTCTTTCTAGTACTTGGTATAAACTAAGGAAGGGGGTCTTAATTACTTTTCCTTGTGCACATTGAAAAGTCATGGTTAAATATGCTTCATGTTGTCAGGACCAGAATATATTTGGAAAAAGAGATTTTAGCTTTTGAATCAAGCAGTATTTCTTGAGTGTGTTGGTGGATATGAGGTGTGTGCAAATGCATAAATTTTGGCTGTTGATGAATTATAAAATAAAAATGTACATTGAAGTTACTCTGGAAATGCAATCCATGTTAGAGAATAATATGTGGCAACCATATGCAATAAGTAGAGATGAGATGAGAACATCATTCTGTTACACTTACATTAACTCTAATCACATTTTGTAGCTGATGCTCTTATGAGGGCTGCCAACTAACATTTTAGGTAAATGAAGAGCTAGGATATATAGCCTTCAGAAAGGAGGCACCTCTCCTGTCAAATAGGTAATTACAGAGGCTATGACTCCATTAGGAAAATGGCGGCCAATCAATGTAAGCCCTAAGAGCTCAGATCCTTTGTAATTGATTGAAAGATTCAATGACTTTGGTGCAATTGAGTTTCAAATGTAAGAAGCCAATATTTGGCCAGATGGCTGCCATGAATTCCAGAGGGAGTTTATGAATTTTAATAAGAGCAATAGCTGCACAATTTAAGTCACATGTACTGATGCTAAATGAAATATGCAGATCAATATTGAAACTGCAACCTGGGGTATCCAAGCTTCCATTTGTTGTATTTTAATATTGCTATTTATTTCTGCAGGTATGCAATTGCTTATTATATGAGGTCTGGAGGAACTTGTTAATGCAACTCACAATTGATGTTTGGGACTACAGCCTACTTCTTATTTCTGCTGAGATGACCCACTATGTAGTTTAGGATAATTTAGAGGTTCTATTTCAGATGCACCCAGTTGTGCAAACAAGAGACATTTAGGCTTATTCAGTCACTTAGTTCCTGCAAGGCTAATGTGGATAACATTCAAGAATGGGGATAATTCATAAATGAATCAAGCATGGTTATTAATTTTGTCATAGAAAAATTTAAAAATTGAATGAAGGAGGACAGAAATATTTTTAAATGATTATAATAAAAGGTTGGAAGGGATAAATATCATAAGGGAGGTATAGATAAAGCAGTAGTTCTGTTCAGTAGTTAGGTTAATTCATTGCGGGCGATTAAATAAATACAAATAAGAGGAGAGACTTTCACTTTGGATAACTGATAATTCTAACCAACATTCTGAATAAAAATAAGAGCAGCTAAATAACAATAGGAAAGTGTATACTTGAAGGTATAAAATAGTAAAAAATATACTGAAGGATTATGGAGCCAAGGATTCAACAAGAATAGATATATAGAGAGGTGAGCCCAGCATTAAGGTTGCTTATGTTTGCTGATTGTTGAAAAGAAAATAAAAATACTGAGAATTATTTTTGATAGCCTTGTGAGACTAACGGGACAAAAGTTGGAGTTGAAAGCCTGTCCAAAGTAAGAACCCTGGTAAAACTCCCTGTCTATGATTTAGGTTTGGACTTTGAAGGGCCACATCCCAAGATTAGGGATGATGGGAAGTCACCCAGCCCAGGCTCAATCCCAATAAAAAGCTGAGAGTGATTTCTGATGCTTCACTGGCTCAAACAACAAACAATCTTTTCATTGTTTGTTGGAAGTTTAAAATTATTTGTAACAATGCAAGTCCATTGCATGTTAAAAATTGACCTGGCACACTGAGAGAGAAGCTGATATGAATGAGACTATGTAGAATTGTCAAATACTTTAAAATAACTATGTTCATATATTCAAAAAAATAAAAGGAAGGGTTGACAACATCACTGGAAATGATTTTTTAAAAAGACAGAAATTCTAAAAGGAAGCAAAGAAAAATTATAAAATTAAAACATTTAAAAAATGAGTGGTAGTATTTACTTTATTTTATTATTATTATTATTATTATTATTATTATTATTATACTTTAGGCTCTATGGTACATGTGCGCAACGTGCAGGTAAGTTACATATGTATACATGTGCCATGCTGGTGCGCTGCACCCACCAACTCGTCATCTAGCATTAGGTATATCTCCCAATGCTATCCCTCCCCCCTCCCCCCACCCCACAACAGTCCCCGAAGTGTGATGTTCCCCTTCCTGTGTCCATGTGTTCTCATTGTTCAATTCCCACCTATGAGTGAGAATATGTGGTGTTTGGTTTTTTGTTCTTGCGATAGTTTACTGAGAATGATGATTTCCAATTTCATCCATGTCCCTACAAAGGACATGAACTCATCATTTTTTATGGCTGCATAGTATTCCATGGTGTATATGTGCCACATTTTCTTAATCCAGTCTATCATTGTTGGACATTTGGGTTGGTTCCAAGTCTTTGCTATTGTGAATAATGCTGCAATAAACATACGTGTGCATGTGTCTTTATAGCAGCATGATTTATAGTCCTTTGGGTATATACCCAGTAATGGGATGGCTGGGTCAAATGGAATTTCTAGTTCTAGATCCCTGAGGAATTGCCACACTGACTTCCACAAGGGTTGAACTAGTTTACAGTCCCACCAACAGTGTAAAAGTGTTCCTATTTCTCCACATCCTCTCCAGCACCTGTTGTTTCCTGACTTTTTAATGATTGCCATTCTAACTGGTGTGAGATGGCATCTCATTGTGGTTTTGATTTGCATTTCTCTGATGGCCAGTGATGGTGAGCATTTTTTCATGTGTCTTTTGGCTGCATAAATGTCTTCTTTTGAGAAGTGTCTGTTCATGTCCTTTGCCCACTTTTTGATGGGGTTGTTTGTTTTTTTCTTGTAAATTTGTTGGAGTTCATTGTAGATTCTGGATATTAGCCCTTTGTCAGATGAGTAGGTTGCGAATATTTTCTCCCATTTTGTAGGTTGCCTGTTCACTCTGATGGTAGTTTCCTTTGCTGTGCAGAAGCTCTTTAGTTTAATTAGATCCCATTTGTCAATTTTGGCTTTTGTTGCCATTGCTTTTGGTGTTTTAGACACGAAGTCCTTGCCCATGCCTATGTCCTGAATGGTAATGCCTAGGTTTTCTTCTAGGGTTTTTATGGTTTTAGGTCTAACACTTAAGTCTTTAATCCATCTTGAATTGATTTTTGTATAAGGTGTAAGGAAGGGATCCAGTTTCAGCTTTCTCCATATGGCTAGCCAGTTTTCCCAGCACCATTTATTAAATAGGGAATCCTTTCCCCATTTCTTGTTTTTGTCAGGTTTGTCAAAGATCAGATAATTGTAGATATGTGGCATTATTTCTGATGGCTCTGTTCTGTTCCATTGATCTATATCTCTGTTTTGGTACCAGTACCATGCTGTTTTGGTTACTGTAGCCTTGTAGTATAGTTTGAAGTCAGGTAGTGTGATGCTTCCAGCTTTGTTCTTTTGGCTTAGGATTGACTTGGCGATGCGGGCTCTTTTTTGGTTCCATATGAACTTTAAAGTAGTTTTTTCCAATTCTGTGAAGAAAGTCATTGGTAACTTGATGGGTATGGTATTGAATCTGTAAATTACCTTGGGAAGGATGGCCATTTTCATGATATTGATTCTTCCTGCCCATGAGCATGGAATGTTCTTCCATTTGTTTGTATCCTCTTTTATTTCCTTGAGCAGTGGTTTGTAGTTCTCCTTGAAGAGGTCTTTCACATCCCTTGTAAGTTGGATTCCTAGGTATTTTATTCTCTTTGAAGCAATTGTGAATGGGAGTTCACTCATGATTTGGCTCTCTGTTTGTCTGTTATTGATGTATAAGAATGCTTGTGATTTTTGTATATTGATTTTGTATCCTGAGACTTTGCTGAAGTTGCTTATCAGCTTAAGGAGATTTTGGGCTGAGACAATGGGGTTTTCTAGATATACTATCATGTCATCTGCAAACAGGGACAATTTGACTTCCTCTTTTCCTACTTGAATACCCTTGATTTCCTTCTCCTGCCTAAGTGCCTTTGCCAGAACTTCCAACACTATGTTGAATAGAAGTGGTGAGAGAGGGCATCCCTGTCTTGTGCCCGTTTTCAAAGGGAATGCTTCCAGTTTTTGCCCATTCAGTATGATATTGGCTGTGGGTTTGTCATAGATAGCTCTTATTATTTTGAGATACGTCCCATCAATACCTAATTTATTGAGAGTTTTTAGCATGAAGGGTTGTTGAATTTTGTCAAAGGCCTTTTCTGCATCTATTGAGATAATCATGTGGTTTTTGTCTTTGGTTCTGTTTATATGCTGGATTACATTTATTGATTTGCGTATATTGAACCAGCCTTGCATCCCAGGGATGAAGCCCACTTGATCATGGTGGATAAGCTTTTTGATGTGCTGCTGGATTCTGTTTGCCAGTATTTTACTGAGGATTTTTGCATCAATGTTCATCAAGGATATTGGTCTAAAATTCTCTTTTTTTGTTGTGTCTCTGCCTGGCTTTGGTATCAGGATGATGCTGGCCTCATAAAATGAGTTAGGGAGGATTCCCTCTTTTTCTATTGATTGGAATAGTTTCAGAAGGAATGGTACCAGCTCCTCCTTATACCTCTGGTAGAATTCGGCTGTGAACCCATCAGGTCCTGGACTTTTTTTGGTTGGTAAGCTATTGATTATTGCCATAATTTCAGCTCCTGTTATTGGTCTATTCAGAGATTCAACTTCTTCCTGGTTTAGTCTTGGGAGGGTGTATGTGTTGAGGAATTTATCCATTTCTTCTAGATTTTCTAGTTTATTTGCGTAGAGGTGTTTGTAATATTCTCTGATGGTAGTTTGTATTTCTGTGGGATCGGTGGTGATATCCTCTTTATCATTTTTTATTGCATCTATTTGATTCTTCTCTCTTTTTTTCTTTATTAATCTTGCTAGCGGTCTATCAGTTTTGTTGATCCTTTCAAAAAACCAGCTCCTGGATTCATTCATTTTTCGAAGGGTTTTTTGTGTCTCTATTTCCTTCAGTTCTGCTCTGATTTTAGTTATTTCTTGCCTTCTGCTAGCTTTTGAATGTGTTTGCTCTTGCTTTTCTAGTTCTTTTAATTGTGATGTTAGGGTGTCAATTTTGGATCTTTCCTGCTTTCTCTTGTGGGCATTTAGTGCTATAAATTTCCCTCTACACACTGCTTTGAATGCATCCCAGAGATTCTGGTATGTTGTGTCTTGGTTCTCGTTGGTTTCAAAGAACATCTTTATTTCTGCCTTCATTTCGTTATGTACCCAGTAGTCATTCAGGAGCAGGTTGTTCAGTTTCCACGTAGTTGAGCGGTTTTGAGTGAGATTCTTAATCCTGAGTTCTAGCTTGATTGCACTGTGATCTGAGAGATAGTTTGTTATAATTTCTGTTCTTTTACATTTATTGAGGAGAGGTTTACTTCCAAGTATATGGTCAATTTTGGAATAGGTGTGGTGTGGTGCTGAAAAAAATGTATATTCTGTTGATTTGGGGTGGAGAGTTCTATAGATTTCTATTAGGTCTGCTTGGTGCAGAGCTGAGTTCAATTCCTGGGTATCCTTGTTGACTTTCTGTCTCATTGATCTGTCTAATGTTGACAGTGGGGTGTTAAAGTCTCCCATTATTAATGTGTGGGAGTCTAAGTCTCTTTGTAGGTCACTCAGGACTTGCTTTATGAATCTGGGTGCTCCTGTATTGGGTGCATATATATTTAGGATAGTTAGCTCTTCTTGTTGAATTAATCCCTTTACCATTATGTAATGGCCTTCTTTGTCTCTTTTGATCTTTGTTGGTTGAAAGTCTGTTTTATCAGAGACTAGGATTGCAACCCCTGCCTTTTTTTGTTTTCCATTTGCTTGGTAGATCTTCCTCCATCCTTTTATTTTGAGCCTCTGTGTGTCTCTGCACGTGAGATGGGTTTCCTGAATACAGCACACTGATGGGTCTTGAGTCTTTATCCAATTTGCCAGTCTGTGTGTTTTAATTGGAGCATTTAGTCCATTTACATTTAAAGTTAATATTGTTATGTGTGAATTTGATCCTGTCATTATGATGTTAGCTGGTTATTTTGCTCGTTAGTTGATGCAGTCTCTTCCTAGTCTCGATGGTCTTTACGTTTCGGTATGATTTTGCAGTGGCTGGTACCGGTTGTGCCTTTCCACGTTTAGCGCTTCCTTCAGGAGCTCTTTTAGGGCAGGCCTGGTGGTGACAAAATCTCTCAGCATTTGCTTGTCTGTAAAGTATTTTATTTCTCCTTCACTTATGAAGCTTAGTTTGGCTGGATATGAAATTCTGGGTTGAAAATTCTTTTCTTTAAGAATGTTGAATATTGGCCCCCACTCTCTTCTGGCTTGTAGGGTTTCTGCCGAGAGATCTGCTGTTAGTCTGATGGGCTTCCCTTTGAGGGTAACCCGACCTTTCTCTCTGGCTGCCCTTAACACTTTTTCCTTCATTTCAACTTTGGTGAATCTGACAATTACGTGTCTTGGAGTTGCTCTTCTCGAGGAGTATCTTTGTGGTGTTCTCTGTATTTCCTGAATCTGAATGTTGGCCTGCCTTGCTAGATTGGGGAAATTCTCCTGGATAATATCCTGCAGAGTGTTTTCCAACTTGTTTCCATTCTCCCCGTCACTTTCAGGTACACCAATCAGACGTAGATTTGGTCTTTTCACATAGTCCCACATTTCTTGGAGGCTTTGCTCATTTCTTTTTATTCTTTTTTCTCTAAACTTCCCTTCTCGCTTCATTTCATTCATTTCATCTTCCAGGGCTGACACCCTTTCTTCCATTTGATCGCATCGGCTCCTGAGGCTTCTGCATTCTTCACGTAGTTCTCGAGCCTTGGTTTTCAGCTCCATCAGCTCCTTTAAGCACTTCTCTGTATTCGTTATTCTAGTTATACATTCTTCTAAATTTTTTTCAAAGTTTTCAACTTCTTTGCCTTTGGTTTGAATATCCTCCCGTAGCTCGGAGTAATTTGATCGTCTGAAGACTTCTTCTCTCAGCTCGTCAAAGTCATTCTCCATCCAGCTTTGTTCCGTTGCTGGTGAGGAACTGCGTTTCTTTGGAGGAGGAGAGGTACTCTGCTTTTTAGAGTTTCCAGTTTTTCTGCTCTGTTTTTTCCCCATCTTTGTGGTTTTATCTACTTTTGGTCTTTGATGATGGTGATGTACAGATGGGTTTTTGGTGTGGATGTCCTTTCTGTTAGTTTTCCTTCTAACAGACAGGACCCTCAGCTGCAGGAATGTTGGAGTACCTGGCCGGCCGTGTGAGGTGTCAGTCTGCCCCTGCTGGTGGGTGCCTCCCAGTTAGGCTGCTCGGGGGTCAGGGGTCAGGGACCCACTTGAGGAGGCAGTCTGCCTGTTCTCAGATCTCCAGCTGCATGCTGGGAGAACCACTGCTCTCCTCAAAGCTGTCAGACAAGGACATTTAAGTCTGCAGAGGTTACTGCTGTCTTTTTGTTTGTCTGTGCCCTGCCCCCAGAGGTGGAGCCTACAGAGGCAGGCAGGCCTCCTTGAGCTGTGGTGGGCTCCACCCAGTTCAAGCTTCCAGGCTGCTTTGTTTACCTAAGGGAGCCTGGGCAATAGCGAGCGCCCCTCCCCCAGCCTCGCTGCCCACTTGCTGTTTGATCTCAGACTGCTGTGCTAGCAATCAGTGAGACTCCGTGGGCATAGGACCCTCTGAGCCAGGTGCGGGCTATACTCTCCTGGGGCACCGTTTCCTAAGCCTGTCGGAAAAGCACAGTATTCGGGTGGGAGTGGCCCAATTTTCCAGGTGCCGTCTGTCACCCCTGGAAAGGGAACTCCCTGACCCCTTGTGCTTCCCGAGTGAGGCAGTGCCTCACCCCTGCTTCGGCTGGCGCACGGTGCACTCACCCACTGACCTGCGCCCACTGTCTGGCACTCCCTAGTGAGATGAACACGGTACCTCAGATGGAAATGCAGAAATCACCCGTCTTCTGCGTCGCTCGTGCTGGGAGCTGTAGACCGGATCTGTTCCTATTCGGCCATCTTGGCTCCTCCCGTATTTACTTTAAAATTATTTATTTAGCTGTGCATTTATATTTCGTGAACTTTTCTATAAATGTGTCATATTTCACAATAAAAAGTATAAAAGATGTATAAAAGCTAACATGTTTTTTTTATCAGATTCCAAAGAGTATGTTAAATCTTTGAATCTATAAATTTATTCAAATTTTAAAGCCTAGTTGTGTTCCTGGGGTGGAGGAGTGGGTACTGGGTCCTAACAAATGAAAACTTTCATTTCTCTTTTTCTCCTTTGACTGCAAGGAGGAACCAGCCCTCTTGTCCTATTGCTTTATACCACCAAGGTTGCTTTACTGCAGGTGCTTGGTTGCTTTGCTCTGCCATGAGGCACTTTGTAGTCTAGCTCCTTTGTGTGCTAGTTCTTTCCCTCCCAGAGAGCCCTTCTCCTCCAGTTCTTTATGCAAATTGCTTCCTTCTCATTCCCCATCAGAGCTTGGAACTCAAAGGGAAGTTGGGAGAAACAGATTTGGCCAAGTTACAGGAAAACAGATTCTTTTGTACTTTTCTCCAGGGTGATGGGCATCTATTTGCCTTACAGTTTTGCAACTAATGCCATCCAAATGATTCTTCCAGAAAAGAAAGATTTATTCAGAGGTCGTTTGTTCGTTCCATTTCTAGATATAGAAGTGGCTGGTATTTTTAGTTCTTGCCTCTTCTGGTTGGTTTCCCTCATTAGGCACTCTGCCACATATCATAAACAATAAGACTCTTTTCTAACCCAAATAAGTTCCATCCACAGCTGCTTGTGTCTTCTAGTGACTTAGTATTCAGCAAAACAAAGTAAAACCACACTGTCCGGGCCACAGGTAATCAGTGACCTACTGTGCTAGTCACACACGTCTGATTCTCTCCAGCTGTGACCGTCACATTTCACAAATGACATTAAAAAGGAAATGGTGCATAGTCAGGCATGAGGACTGAAATCCACATTAGGAGAAATGATACAAGGAATTGGGCACATTTACAGTGAAGTAAGGGCAAAAGAAGCAGGATGGATCCTGGCTACGATAGGAGGAATTGCCAGGTGGTAGGTGGATACAGATTGTAGCTCAGTGTAAGTACATTTTGGCTAATGTACAAAAGGACTTATCCAACAAAAAAGATGAGTTACCTTAAAGTTATCAGTTTTATCAGTAAAAATTTTTAATACTGGGTGAGCAGGCCGTAGCCACTGTTAGGGAGGTTTGATATAGGGTTTTTGCAATATGCATGTGGACTTGTCTTAGAAGTCGACAGTTACTGTTTCCAAGAAAAAAGTGTTCTAAGCTTTAACAAATTAAGGTACAATTTTTAGACCGTGGTTTACTTGTATGTTGAGCTACTTGTATAAGCTTTTGTGTTTTCTATTATTAAGAAAAAATAGGAAGAATAATACAAATTTTGGACTAATCATATATAATGCTACATCACTGACCTAGGAATGAAATAGAAGGCTGAACTGGTATTTTTCTTAGTTTATAGGCATCCTAAAACCTGAGGTTCAGGAAAAAGCATTAAATTTTTATTTGTTTCTTTATTTCCTTCTCCTTGTTAGACAAGCATCTTCATTTTTTGTTAATTCTCTTGTTAAGCTATGTAGCCGCAATGACACGCCATCTGGGGTCTGTAAGAAGTCACTTCACAGTTGAGTTAATAGGTGACATAGCACAGGTAGTACAGACTAGTTTAATCCAGCATTTGTTCAAAAATTTGTGCTCTGAGTGTTGTGTGGGGAAGGAAAGAAAAGATGCTTTGAGGCATTGTTTTCTGAAAACTGGTATTGAGTAAACAAGGCTTTCACTTACCAGAGTAAGTCTTTTAATAATATAAAAGCAGAAAGAGCTCCAAGCTCTCTGATTTGGGCTTTTCTGACCTATTTGGTGTTGAAAGTTAGAGAGCCTTGGCTTTTCTAATCAGTTTTATCTCAATAATGTCTGACTTCAGAGACAGCAGTAACAGAACTAACTGGGCAGAAAAAAATTCCCCTGAGAGCCATTTCAATTTGTAAACCTTTGGTAAGCAGTTTAGCATGAGGATCTTCAACCCTGGAGGAATCATATCAGGGTTTAATAATCCTAAGCCAAAAACAGACTCTTAGATATATAAGATTTTATTTGAAGGCAAAAGTAAAGACGGTGGGGAAAAGTAGACCTCTGGTTTCAATTGCAGAATAAAAACCATTAATGGTTTTATTTTTAAACTTAATCACAGCTTAAAAGAGTGGTAATTCACCTTGGGTTTTAGGATTTTTTTCTTTTTTTACATTTTTTTCTGTGCCTGAAGACCTGAGCTCCTTATGATCTTAATCATATGCCTCTGAGTAGGTGGACTTGCACAATGGAAGAGTAATTCTATTTTCCCAGAACAGAAAAAAAGGAAAGTCATATATGAAAATGTGAGCTCCTTTATGTTATCCAAAACCTGTGCTTTTCTTGATTGAAAGATCTATTTTTCACATGTGCAAAACACAAAGTTTTCAGATCAAAGTTTCTCTTAAAAATATTTCTTGAATCTGATTGCTAGGTTTTTTCCCCCTCTCTGAAATTTCTACCATCTATAATCTGGCTCCAAATATTACAAGCTCTGGAATGGCTGCTTTTACCCTTGGATTTTGGATATGTATTTCTTTTTCACTTGTGTATGCATTAAGTAATACAAGCAATTCAAAATCTTGGCAAACGTTTCCTCTTAAAATTATTCCCCAGAAGTAAGGTATAAATAAGAGAGGAGGATGGGAGAGAGAATAGGATGATGGATAATTCCAAGGGAAAAGATAGAGGTTTTTAAAAATAAATTGCTACTTTGTTACATTTTAGGGATTAATCAGTGTTGTTGAACTTCTTGGTGACCAGAGCCATTTTACTGAAGCCTATGGCTGTATCATTGTCTTAATTTTCAGCAAGCCTGTCAGCTGTGATGCTACATTTTATAAACAATCTATTGTTTTGCAGGCTCCAGGAGTGATTAGATTCAGGGTTTTTTTTTTTTTTTTTTTTTAAGACTCATTTATATAGATGAGGCAAGCCAAAGTGACGGGAATTTATGAGAGAAATATGACAAATGATCCTCTGTTTTAAGCACTGGATGGTCCTTTACAAAAGCAGTTTATGTTAGTGAATTTATAGCTGGCATCAAAAAGGCTAGTCAAGCCCTATCTAATCACTTGAATGCTTTTCAAAATGTCTCCTTCCAAAATAGGTCTATTTTGGAATCACATCTGGTATAGGTGTAGTAGTCCTGCGACTACTAGTGAGTTCTTATGACATGCCAGTCAACATGCTAAGCACTTTATATGCATTATATATTCATTCAGTTCTCAGAATAATCACATGTGGTAGGTTCTATGATTATTATTATTATTTTTTTATTTTATAGATGAGGTCATTGAGGCTTGGAGAGGCTAAATTGCTTGTGATCATTAAGGAGCCAGGACCTAATGTCGGGCAGTCTAACTTCAGAGCTTGTACTTTCATCACCCTGATCAGTTATTTCACTGACCTATTAATGGATAAAGGGAAGGTTAAGTTACATATTATATATCTTTATACACACAAACACACACACACACTCCATACATGGTAGCATGCCATAATGGTATATATGCATACACATAGAGAATGCAATTTTTTTTCATGATATTTTCTGTCAAAGCCTGTGACTGCTTTTGAGGCATGCCTTTTTTTGGTGATAGGCTATATGCACTTTTAAATGAAACTAGACAAATAAATGTTGTCTAGATCGCCCTTCTGGCAAGTGTACTTTATAAGCTTAGTTCAGGGCCAAAAAGAAGAGTTGTTTTATCTTCCTTATATACCCTTCATATTTCCCCAGGAGCTACGTCAGCTTGTTCCTATCACTGGCAGAGACTGAAAGGAAGGCTGTATTAAAGACAAAAACAAACAACTTTTAATTTTGAGATTGGTTATGAACTAGGAGTAGTTTGTACTTTGGCAAATGCATTTGTGTTTGTGTGTGCATGCATATGTGCGTGTAGGCATATATATCTTCACATACTTCTATGGTTTGAGTGTCCCTGCCGAAACTCAGATTGAAATTTAATTGCCCTCTTAACAGTGTTAAGAGATGGGGTCTTTAAGAGCTAATTAGGTTATAAGGGCTTCACCCTCATGAATGAATTAATGTGGGAGGAGGTTAGTTACTGTGGGAGTCCCACTCTCCTTTCCTTTCTGTCTCACATGCTTGCTTCTGCCTTCTGCCCTGTCATAGGATGACCCTTGTCAGATGCTGGCACCATGCTCTTGGGTTTCCCAGCTCCAGAACTATGAGAAACAAACTTCTTTTTAGAATAAATTACCCAGAATTAGGTATTTCTTTATAACAGCAGAAAACAGAATAAGACACATAGCAAACATTTTGCGTATTTTCTTGGTTCCCGGCACACTCAAATAGTATATAACATGCTTTAAAAAAAAATTTTTTTTTAAGAAGCTCATTGATGAGTATGAAATCTGTTCATTTTCTGGAATTCTGTTGAACAACACAAACTAAAAAAGCAATCATTTCACCTCCGATGCATTTATCTAAATACTTAGTTTCTAGAAGATTTTGTCTAATATGACCCCAGTTTTCTTATCTCCTAAAATTGCGATTGTTTTTTGCTTGAATTTTTCACTCTTTATGTTAACTATTATTTTTCCCTTTACTCATGCTTTTACAATGCTCTTTGAGCTGTTTTTTTTTTTTTCCTTTTTATCCTGGATAACTCTTGTTTAACTCTCAAGACTTAGAGGGCCTCCTACTGTCCTGCTACTATCAGAGTAAGTTGGTAGATGCCCCTGTCTGGATCTTATGGTATTCTGGACAAAGTATCCTATGCACGTCTCTGCTGTAGCTATTCTTATACCATTTGAATTGTCTGTCCACGTGTCTGATCCCACTCTAGACTCTGAGCTTCTTGAGTGCACTATATTGTGTGTCCTAATCTCTGTGATATCTGTGTGCAGCTGAGTGTCTGACACATGATGAGTGTTGGGAAATGCTTGTTGAATTAAAACTTTTTAAAAAAAATTTGTTATTTTATTTCAATAGGTTTTGGGAAACAAGTGGTGTTTTGTCATATAAACTCTTTAGTTATGATTTCTGAGATTTTGGTGCACCCATCACCTAAGCAGTGTACACTGTACCCAATGTGTAGTCTTTTATCCCTTACCATCCCCACCCTTCCCCCTGAATCCCCAAAGTTCAATGTGTCATTCTTATGCCTTTGTGTCCTCATAGCTTAGCTCCCATATGTGAGTGAGAACGCAGGCTGTTTGACTTTCCATTCCTGAGTTACTTCACTTGGAATAGTCTCCAGTTCCATCCAGGTGGCTGTGAATGCCATTATTTAATTTCTTTTTATGGATGAGTAGTATACCATGGGGTATCTATATATCTATATTTATATCTATATCTATCTATATCACATTTTCTTTATCCACTTGTTGATTAATGGGCATTTGGGCTGGTTCCATATTTTTGCAATTGCAAATAGTGCTGCTATAAACATGCATGTGCAAGTATCTTTTTTGTATAATGACTTCTTTTCCCCTGGGCAGATACCTAGTAGTGGGATTGCTGGATCAAATGGTAGATCTACTTTTAGTTCTTTAAGGAATCTCCACACTGTATTCCATAGTGGTTTTACTAGTTTAGATTCTCACCAACAGTGTAAAAGTGTTCCCTTTTCACCACATCCCCGCCAACATCTATTTTTTAAAAAGTTTTTATGGCCATTCTTGCAGGAGTTAGCTGGTATTGCATTGTGGTTTTGATTTGCATTTTCCTGATAATTAGTGATGTTGAGCATGTTTCCATATGCTTCTTGGCCATTTGCATGTTTTCTTTTGAGAATTGTCTATGTCCTTAGCCCATTTTTTGAAAAGATTGTTATTTACTTGCTGATTTGTTTGAGTTCTTTGTAGATTCTGGATATTAGTCCTTTGTCAGATGTATAGACTGTGAAGATTTTCTCCCATTCTCTGGGTTGTCTGTTAACTCTGCTGATTATTTCTTTTGCTGTGCAGAAACTTTTTAGTTTAATTAAGTCCCATTTATTTATCTTTGCTTTTGTTGCATTCGCTTTTGGGTTCTTGGTCATGAAGTCTTTGCCTAAGCCGATGTCTAGAAGGGTTTTTCTGATGTTATCATCTAGAATCTTTATGGTTTCAGGTCTTAAGTATTTGATACATCTTGAGTTGATTTTTGTATAAGATGAGATGAGGATCCAGTTTCATTCTCCTACATGTGGCTTGCCAATTATCCCAGCACCATTTGTTGAACAGGGTGTCCTTTGCCTACTTTATGATTTTGTGTGCTTTGTCAAAGATCAGTTGGATGCAAGTATTTGGCTTTATTTCTGGGTTCTTTATTCTGTTCCATTGGTCTACATGCCAATTTTTTATACCAGTACCATGCTGGTTTGGTGACTATGGCCTTACAGTATTAGTCTGAAGTCAGGTAATATGATGCCTCCAGACTTGTTCTTTTTGCTTAGTCTTCTTTTGGCTATGCAGGCTCTTTTTTTGGTTCCATATGAATTTTAGGATTGTTTTATCAAGTTCTTTGAAGAATGATGGTGGCACTTTTATGGGAATTGCATTGAATTTGTAGATTGCTGTTGGCAGCATGGTCATTTTTACAATATTGATTCTACCCATCTGTGTGCACTGGATGTGTTTCCATTTGTTTGTATCACTTCTGATTTATTTCAGCAGTGTTTTGTAGTTATTCTTGTTGAGGTCTTTCATGTTCTTGGTTAGGTGTATTCCCAAGTATTTAATTTTTTTTGCAACTATTGTGAAAATGGTTGAGTTCTTGATTTGACTCTCAGCTTGGTCGCTGTTGGTGTATAGCAGAGTTACTAATTGGTGTGCATTAATTTTGTATCCTGAAATTTTGCTGAATTCATTTACCAGTTCTAGGAGATTTTGGATGAGTCTTTAGGGTTTTCTAGGTATATGATCATATCATCAGCAAACAGGGACAGTTTGATATCCCGTCACCAATTTGGATGCCCTTTTTTCTTTTTCTGATTGTTCCGGGGAGGACTTCCAGTACTATGTTGAATAGAAGTGGTGAGAGTGGGCATCCTTGTCTTGTTCTCAGAGTGAATGCTTTCAACTTTTCCCCATTCAGTATAATGTTGACTGTGGGTTTGTCTTAGACGACTTCTATTACCTTAAGTTATGTCCCTTCTGTGCCGATTTTGCTGAGGGTTTTAACCATAAATGGATGTTTGCTTTTGTCAGATGTTTTTTCTGCATCTATTGAAATGATCATTTGATTTTTTTCTTTTTAATTCTGTTTATGTGGTGTATCACATTTATTCAGTATGTTAAACCATCCCTGCATCCCTAGTATGAAACTCACTTGATCACGGTGGATTATCTGTTTGATATGTTGTTGGATTTGGTTCGCTAGTATTTTGTTGAGGATTTTTGCATCTACATTCTTCAGGGATATTGGTCTGTATTTTTTTTTTTTTGTTACATCATTCCATGGTTTTGCTATTAGGGTGATACTGGCTTCATAGAATGATTTAGGGAGATTCCTTCTTTCTCTGTCTTTTGGAATAGTATCAATGGGATTGGTACCAATTCGTTTTTGAATGTCTGATAAAATTCAGCTGTGAATCCATCTGGTCCTGGACCTTTTTTTGTTGGCAATTTTTAAATTACTATTTCAATCTTGGTGCCTGATATTGGCCTGTTCAGAGATTCTGTATCTTCCTGGTTTAATCTATGAGGTTTGTATAGTTCCAGGAATTTATCTATCTCCTCTAGGTTTTCTAGTTTATGCACATAAAGATGTTTATAATAACCTTGAATAATCTTTTGTATTTCTGTGGTATTAGTTGTAATATCTCCTGTTTCATTTCTAATTGAGTTTATTTGGATCCTAACTCTTCTTTTCCTGGTTAATCTTGCTAATGGTCTATGAATTTTACTCATCTTTTCAAAGAACCAGCTTTTTGTTTCATTTATATTTTGTAATTTTTTTAGTTTCAATTTCATTTAGTTGTGCTCTGATCTTCATTATTTCTTTTCATCTGCTGGATTTGGGTTTGGATTGTTCTTGTTTCTTCAGTTCCATGAGATGTGACCTTAGATTGACTATTTGTGCTCTTTCAGACATTTTGATGTAGGCATTTAATGCTATGAACTTTCCTCTGAGCACCACCTTTGCTGTATCGCAGAGGTTTTGATAGGTTGTGTCACTATTATTCAGTTCAAATAATTTTTTAATTTCCATCTTTATTTCATTGTTGACCCAATGATTATTCAGGAACAGGTTAGTTAATTTCCATGTATTTTCATGGTTTTGAGGGTTCCTTTTGGAGTTGACTTCCAATTTTATTCCACTGTGGTCTGAGAGAGGGTAGTCGATATAATTTTGATTTTCTTAAATTTCCTGAGACTTGTTTTGTGGCCTGTCATATGGTCTATCTTGTTGCCTGAATACTTTTTTTTTCATTGTGTTATTGTTACATAGATCCTGTAAGATTTATGCTTTAAGGGGGTTCTATTTTGGTGTACTTTGAGGGTTTGTTACAAGATTTAGGGCTCCTTTTAGCAGCTCTTGTAGTGCTGGCTTGGTAGTGGCAAATTCTCTCAGCATTTGTTTGTCTGGAAAAGACTGTATCATTCCTTCATTTATGAAGTTTATCCAGTTAGTTTAACTGGATACAAAATTTTTGGCTGATAATTATTTTGTTTAAGGAGGCTAAAGATAGGACCCCAATCCCTTCTAACTTGTAGGGTTTCTGCTGAGAAATCTGCTGTTAATCTAATAGGTTTTCCTTTACAGGTTACTTGATGCTTTTGCCTCACAGCTCTTAAGATTCTTTCTTTCATCTTGACTTCAGATAACCTGATGAGTATGTGCCCAGGTGATGATGTTTTTGTGAGAAATTTTCCAGGTATTATTTGAGCTTCTTGTATTTGAATGTCTAGATCTCTAGCGAAGCCAGGGGAGTTTTCCTCAATTATTCTCTCAAATATGTTTTTCAAACTTTTAGATTTATCATTTTCCTTGGGAACACCAGTTATTCTTAAGTTTAGTCATTTAACATAGTCCCAAACTTCTTGGAGGCTTTGTTCATTTTTTAAAATCCTTTTTTCTTTGTCTTTGATGGATTGGGTTAATTTGAGCCTTGTCTTTGAGCTCTGAAGTTCTTTTTTCTGCTAGTTCAATTCTATTGCTGAGATTTTCCAGTGCATTTTGCGTTTCTCTGTTTCCTTGATTTCCAGAAGTTGTGATTGTTTATATTTATGCTACCCATTTCACTGAAGAATTTTCTTTCATATCTTGTATCATGTTTTTAATTTTTTTAAGTTGAACTTCACCTTTCTCTGGTGTCTCCGTGATTAGCTTAATAATTGACCTTCTGAATTTTTTTTTTTCTGGCAATTCAGAGATTTCTTCTTGGTTGCATCCATTGCTGGTGAGCTGCTATGATCTTTTGGGGGTGTTCAATAACCTTGTTTTGTTGTATTACCAGATTTATTTATTTATGTATTTATTTAATTTAATTTTATTATTATTATTATTATACTTTAGGTTTTATGGTATATGTGCGCAATGTGCAAGTAAGTTACATATGTATACATGTGCCATGCTGGTGCGCTGCACCCACCAACTCGTCATCTAGCATTAGGTATATCTCCCAATGCTATCCCTCCCCCCTCCCCCCACCCCACAACAGTCCCCGAAGTGTGATGTTCCCCTTCCTGTGTCCATGTGTTCTCATTGTTCAATTCCCACCTATGAGTGAGAATATGCGGTGTTTGGTTTTTTGTTCTTGCGATAGTTTACTGAGAATGATGATTTCCAATTTCATCCATGTCCCTACAAAGGACATGAACTCATCATTTTTTATGGCTGCATAGTATTCCATGGTGTATATGTGCCACATTTTCTTAATCCAGTCTATCATTGTTGGACATTTGGGTTGGTTCCAAGTCTTTGCTATTGTGAATAATGCTGCAATAAACATACGTGTGCATGTGTCTTTATAGTAGCATGATTTATAGCCCTTTGGGTATATACCTAGTAATGGGATGGCTGGGTCAAATGGAATTTCTAGTTCTAGATCCCTGAGGAATCGCCGCATTGACTTCCATAAGGGTTGAACTAGTTTACAGTCCCACCAACAGTGTAAAAGTGTTCCTATTTCTCCACATCCTCTCCAGCATCTGTTTCCTGACTTTTTAATGATTGCCATTCTAACTGGTGTGAGATGGTATCTCATTGTGGTTTTGATTTGCATTTCTCTGATGGCCAGTGATGGTGAGCATTTTTTCATGTGTTTTTTGGCTGCATAAATGTCTTCTTTTGAGAAGTGTCTGTTCATGTCCTTTGCCCACTTTTTGATGGGGTTGTTTGTTTTTTTCTTGTAAATTTGTTGGAGTTCATTGTAGATTCTGGATATTAGCCCTTTGTCAGATGAGTAGGTTGCGAATATTTTCTCCCATTTTGTAGGTTGCCTGTTCACTCTGATGGTAGTTTCTTTTGCTGTGCAGAAGCTCTTTAGTTTAATTAGATCCCATTTGTCAATTTTGGCTTTCGTGGCCATTGCTTTTGGTGTTTTAGACACAAAGTCCTTGCCCATGCCTATGTCCTGAATGGTAATGCCTAGGTTTTCTTCTAGGGTTTTTATGGTTTTAGGTCTAACATTTAAGTCTTTAATCCATCTTGAATTGATTTTTGTATAAGGTGTAAGGAAGGGATGTAGTTTCAGCTTTCTGCATATGGCTAGCCAGTTTTCCCAGCACCACTTATTAAATAGGGAATCCTTTCCCCATTTCTTGTTTCTCTCAGGTTTGTCAAAGATCAGATAGTTGTAGCTATGTGGCATTATTTCTGACGGCTCTGTTCTGTTCCATTGATCTATATCTCTGTTTTGGTACCAGTACCATGCTGTTTTGGTTACTGTAGCCTTATAGTATAGTTTGAAGTCAGGTAGCATGATGCCTCCAGCTTTGTTCTTTTGGCTTAGGATTGACTTGGCGATGCGGGCTCTTTTTTGGTTCCATATGAACTTTAAAGTAGTTTTTTCCAATTCTGTGAAGAAAGTCATTGGTAGCTTGATGGGGATGGCATTGAATCTGTAAATTACCTTGGGAAGGATGGCCATTTTCACAATATTGATTCTTCCTACCCATGAGCATGGAATGTTCTTCCATTTGCTTGTATCCTCTTTTATTTCCTTGAGCAGTGGTTTGTAGTTCTCCTTGAGGAGGTCCTTCACATCCCTTGTAAGTTGGATTCCTAGGTATTTTATTCTCTTTGAAGCAATTGTGAATGGGAGTTCACTCATGATTTGGCTCTCTGTTTGTCTGCTAATGATGTATAAGAATGCTTGTGATTTTTGTACATTGATTTTGTATCCTGAGACTTTGCTGAAGTTGCTTATCAGCTTAAGGAGATTTTGGGCTGAGCCAATGGGGTTTTCTAGATATACAATCATGTCATCTGCAAACAGGGACAATTTGACTTCCTCTTTTCCCAATTGAATACCCTTTATTTCCTTCTCCTGCTTTATTGCCCTGGCCAGAACTTCCAACACTATGTTGAATAGAAGTGGTGAGAGAGGGCATCCCTGTCTTGTGCCAGTTTTCAAAGGGAATGCTTCCAGTTTTTGCCCATTCAGTATGATATTGGCTGTGGGTTTGTCATAGATAGCTCTTATTATTTTGAGATACATCCCATCAATACCTAATTTATTGAGAGTTTTTAGCATGAAGGGTTGTTTATTTTGTCAAAGGCCTTTTCTGCATCTATTGAGATAATCATGTGGTTTTTGTCTTTGGTTCTGTTTATATGCTGGATTACATTTATTGATTTGCGTATATTGAACCAGCCTTGCATCCCAGGGATGAAGCCCACTTGATCATGGTGGATAAGCTTTTTGATGTGCTGCTGGATTCTGTTTGCCAGTATTTTATTGAGGATTTTTGCATCAATGTTCATCAAGGATATTGGTCTAAAATTCTCTTTTTTGGTTGTGTCTCTGCCTGGCTTTGGTATCAGGATGATGCTGGCCTCATAAAATGAGTTAGGGAGGATTCCCTCTTTTTCTGTTGGTTGGAATAGTTTCAGAAGGAATGGTACCAGCTCCTCCTTGTACCTCTGGTAGAATTCGGCTGTGAACCTGTCTGGTCCTGGACTTTTTTTGGTTGGTAAGCTATTGATCATTGCCACAATTTCAGCTCCTGTTATTGGTCTATTCAGAGATTCAACTTCTTCCTGGTTTAGTCTTGGGAGGGTGTATGTGTTGAGGAATTTATCCATTTCTTCTAGATTTTCTAGTTTATTTGCGTAGAGGTGTTTGTAGTATTCTCTGATGGTAGTTTGTATTTCTGTGGGATCGGTGGTGATATCCCCTTTATCATTTTTTATTGCATCTATTTGATTCTTCTCTCTTTTTTTCTTTATTAATCTTGCTAGCGGTCTATCAGTTTTGTTGATCCTTTCAAAAAACCAGCTCCTGGATTCATTAATTTTTTGAAGGGTTTTTTGTGTCTCTATTTCCTTCAGTTCTGCTCTGATTTTAGTTATTTCTTGCCTTCTGCTAGCTTTTGAAAGTGTTTGCTCTTGCTTTTCTAGTTCTTTTAATTGTGATGTTAGGGTGTCAATTTTGGATCTTTCCTGCTTTCTCTTGTGGGCATTTAGTGCTATAAATTTCCCTCTACACACTGCTTTGAATGCATCCCAGAGATTCTGGTATGTTGTGTCTTGGTTCTCGTTGGTTTCAAAGAACATCTTTATTTCTGCCTTCATTTCGTTATGTACCCAGTAGTCATTCAGGAGCAGGTTGTTCAGTTTCCATGTAGTTGAGCGGTTTTGAGTGAGATTCTTAATCCTGAGTTCTAGCTTGATTGCACTGTGATCTGAGAGATAGTTTGTTATAATTTCTGTTCTTTTACATTTATTGAGGAGAGCTTTACTTCCAAGTACGTGGTCAATTTTGGAATAGGTGTGGTGTGATGCTGAAAAAAATGTATATTCTGTTGATTTGGGGTGGAGAGTTCTGTAGATGTCTATTAGGTCTGCTTGGTGCGGAGCTGAGTTCAATTCCTGGGTATCGTTGTTGACTTTCTGTCTCGTTGATCTGTCTAATGTTGACAGTGGGGTGTTAAAGCCTCCCATTATTAATGTGTGGGAGTCTAAGTCTCTTTGTAGGTCACTCAGGACTTGCTTTATGAATCTGGGTGCTCCTGTGTTGGGTGCATATATATTTAGGATAGTTAGCTCTTCTTGTTGAATTAATCCCTTTACCATTATGTAATGGCCTTCTTTGTCTCTTTTGATCTTTGTTGGTTGAAAGTCTGTTTTATCAGAGACTAGGATTGCAACCCCTGCCTTTTTTTGTTTTCCATTTGCTTGGTAGATCTTCCTCCATCCTTTTATTTTGAGCCTCTGTGTGTCTCTGCACGTGAGATGGGTTTCCTGAATACAGCACACTGATGGGTCTTGAGTCTTTATCCAATTTGCCAGTCTGTGTGTTTTAATTGGAGCATTTAGTCCATTTACATTTAAAGTTAATATTGTTATGTGTGAATTTGATCCTGTCATTATGATGTTAGCTGGTTATTTTGCTCGTTAGTTGATGCAGTCTCTTCCTAGTCTCGATGGTCTTTACGTTTCAGTATGATTTTGCAGTGGCTGGTACCGGTTGTGCCTTTCCATGTTTAGCGCTTCCTTCAGGAGCTCTTTTAGGGCAGGCCTGGTGGTGACAAAATCTCTCAGCATTTGCTTGTCTGTAAAGTATTTTATTTCTCCTTCACTTATGAAGCTTAGTTTGGCTGGATATGAAATTCTGGGTTGAAAATTCTTTTCTTTAAGAATGTTGAATATTGGCCCCCACTCTCTTCTGGCTTGTAGGGTTTCTGCTGAGAGATCCGCTGTTAGTCTGATGGGCTTCCCTTTGAGGGTAACCCGACCTTTCTCTCTGGCTGCCCTTAACATTTTTTCCTTCATTTCAACTTTGGTGAATCTGACAATTATGTGTCTTGGAGTTGCTCTTCTCAAGGAGTATCTTTGTGGTGTTCTTTGTATTTCCTGAATCTGAATGTTGGCCTGCCTTGCTAGATTGGGGAAGTTCTCCTGGATAATATCCTGCAGAGTGTTTTCCAACTTGGTTCCATTCTCCCCGTCACTTTCAGGTACACCAATCAGACGTAGATTTGGTCTTTTCACATAGTCCCACATTTCTTGGAGGCTTTGCTCGTTTCTTTTTATTCTTTTTTCTCTAAACTTCCCTTCTCGCTTCATTTCATTCATTTCATCTTCCAGGGCTGACACCCTTTCTTCCATTTGATCGCGTCAGCTCCTGAGGCTTCTGCATTCTTCACGTAGTTCTCGAGCCTTGGTTTTCAGCTCCATCAGCTCCTTTAAGCACTTCTCTGTATTGGTTATTCTAGTTATACATTCTTCTAAATTTTTTTGAAAGTTTTCAACTTCTTTGCCTTTGGTTTGAATATCCTCCCGTAGCTCGGAGTAATTTGATCGTCTGAAGACTTCTTCTCTCAGCTCGTCAAAGTCATTCTCCGTCCAGCTTTGTTCCGTTGCTGGTGAGGAACTGCGTTCCTTTGGAGGAGGAGAGGTACTCTGCTTTTTAGAGTTTCCAGTTTTTCTGCTCTGTTTTTTCCCCATCTTTGTGGTTTTATCTACTTTTGGTCTTTGATGATGGTGATGTACAGATGGATTTTTGGTGTGGATGTCCTTTCTGTTAGTTTTCCTTCTAACAGACAGGACCCTTAGTTGCAGGTCTGTTGGAGTACCTGGCCGGCCGTGTGAGGTGTCAGTCTGCCCCTGCTGGTGGCTGCCTCCCAGTTAGGCTGCTCGGGGGTCAGGGGTCAGGGACCCACTTGAGGAGGCAGTCTGCCCGTTCTCAGATCTCCAGCTGCGTGTTGGGAGAACCACTGGTCTCCTCAAAGCTGTCAGACAGGGACATTTAAGTCTGCAGAGGTTACTGCTGTCTCTTTGTTTGTCTGTGCCCTGCCCCCAGATTTTTTTTTCTGGTTTCTTCTCATTGGATAGACTACATAGGTAGGAAAATCTGGGATTCAAGGGCTGCTGTTCAGATTCTTTTGTCCCACCTGATGCTCTCTTGTTGTAGTGTTCTCCCGCTTCCCAGAGGAATGGGGCTTCCTGAGAGCTGAACTGTAGTGACTGTTTTTGCTCTTCTGGGTCTAGCCACCCAGCAGAGCTACCAAGCTCTGGGCTGGTACTGGGAAGTGTCTTCAAAGAGTCCTGTGATGTGATCCATCTTCAGGTCTTGTAGACATGGATACCAGCACCTGCTCCAGTGGAGGCAGCAGGGGAGTGAAACAGAGTCTGTGTGGGTCCTTGGTTGTGTTTTTGCTTATTAGGCTGGTTTTGAGTTGCATGGTCTCCCGCCAGGAGGTGGTGCTTTCAAGAGCACATCAGAGTCAGGTGCTGTGGCTCATGCCTATAATCCCAGCACTTTGGGAGGCTGAGGCAGGTGGGTCACCTGAGGTTAGGAGTTCAAGACCAGCCTGGCTAACGTGGTGAAACCCTATCTCTACTAAAAATACAAAAAAAATTAGCCAGGCGTGGTGGCAGGCCCCTGTAATCCCAACTACTTGGGAGGCTGAGGTAGGAGAATCGCTTGAATCCAAGAGGTGGAGGTTGCAGTGAGCAGAGATCGCGCCATTGCACTCTAGCCTGGGCAACAAAAGCGAAAATCTGTATTAAAAAAAAAAACAAAAAAAATTAGCCAGGCGTGGTGGCAGGCCCCTGTAATCCCAGTTGCTTGGGAGGCTGAGGTAGGAGAATCGCTTGAATCCAGGAGGTGGAGGTTGCAGTAAGCGGAGATCGCGCCATTGCACTCTAGCCTGGGCAACAAAAGCGAAAATCTGTATTTAAAAAAAAAAAAAAAAATGCCGGACGCGGTGGCTCACGTCTGTAATCCCAGCACTTTGGGAGGCCAAGGTGGGTGGATCATGAGGCCAGGAGTTCAAGGCCAGCTTGGCCAAGATGGTGAAACCCATCTCTACTAAAAATACAAAAATTAGCCAGGCATGGTGACAGGTGCCTGTAATCCCAGCTACTCGGGAGGCTTAGGCAGCGAATTGCTTGAACCTGGGAGGCGGAGGTTGCAGCGAGCCGAGATGGCTCCACTGCACTCCAGCCTGGGCGACAGAGACTCCGTATAAAAAAAACCAAAAAAACAAAAAAGCACAATATAGTACTATACGGAGGAAACAAACTTGCCCTCGTGTGGCCTGGTTAAGTATCCTGGTTTCTCAGGCGGTAGGCAGGGCCATAAAGCTCCCAAGAGATTATGACCTTTGTCTTCCGCTACCAGGGCAGGTAAAGAAAGACCACCAGGTTGGGGCAGGGATGGGCGTGTCTGAGCTCAGCCTCTCCTTGGATGGGGCTTGCTGCAGCTGCTGTGGGGGATGGGGGTGGGGTTCCTAGTCCCTTGGAGTTATATTCCCAGGGAGATTATGGCTCCCTCTGCTGAGTCTGCTGAGTTGCCAGGGAAGTGGGGGAAAGTCAGCAGTCACGGGTTTCACCCCGCTCCCACACAGCCTGCAGTCCTAAAGGCTCGTCTCACTCCCACCGTGAGCAGCTTGGAGTCAGTTTCCAGGAAGCCAGTGACCTGGGCTGAGAATTTGCCTCAGACCACAAGCCTCCCCATTGAGAAAGCAAGCAGACTCAGTTTTTCCGCGTCTCAGGGAGCCTGCAGCAAGTTCCTTCAAAGGGTGTGCGGATTCTTTCGGCTTTCCTGGTACGTTGCTGTGGTAGTCGCTGGAGCAAAAGTTCATGATGTGAATCTTCACATGCTGCAAGCATGTGAAGTGGGAGCTGCAAGCAAGTCCTGCTTCCTATCCGCCATCTTAACCCCTCAACCTGTAAATGTTTGAAGACACAAATCTCATGCCCTCTTCAGTCTCCACTCTTCAAAAGTCCGTCCTTTCCTGACTTTACGTGGCAGGTACAAACTTTATCACTTATTTGGGAATTAATCATATGTTGCTCTGGGAGTCTCCCTTATATTACTGCTATTTAAACCTTATAATGGTATTTAATATTTTCTCTCTTTTCTCAGCTAAATTTTGAACTCCTTGGAGGTAAGAGGAAGATTTTATAATTTTGGGTGTTCTCAGTACCCCAAATACTATTTTCTATATATTACCTCCTTGATAATATTGCATTATGAATTGTTAAAACACTTCAAAAAGCAGTAACAAGAGCTCCTTCTAGAGCACAGATTTCACTGCCATTGCTTTTTCACTTTCTATTTCCTCAAACATTTGGTACGTTGTCTTATAACAGAGACTTCAGAGAAGCCCTTTTATTTCTCAAATAAATCACAAGAGACTCTCAGGGAGAGAGAATGGAAGTTTTTTTTTTTTTTTTCCTTTAGGGAAAGATAAAATAGAGGGACTGTGGAAACCTTCTTTATTTTGAGCCCTCAGTTTCTTTATTTGTAAACTTAAGGTAATAGATCTATTTCCCTGATAGACTTGTGATGAATGGTCAATGAGAAAATGTATGCAAAGCATGTAACAGTGCCTTGCACATGGTGAGTCATAGTAAAGGTCAGCCATTATTACTGTGAGCATTCAGTATGGGCGTGATTGTTTGAAAGAGTTTCATAGAAAAAAAGCCACTTGGAGTATATTCAATTGTTTATTCTTTTTTAAAATAATAAACACATGGTGTTCTTATTCCTATGTTTAGGTACTGTTCTAGGTTCAAACTCATTTGAACCTTTAAACACCCCAGTTAAGTACATGCCATTATTATCTTCGTTTCAGAAATGAAGCCACTGACACACAACAAATTATCCAGTCACACAGCTAATAAGTTGTAGAACTGGAGTTTGAACCCATGCGCTTTGGTTATAGAGTCCATGCACTTAGCCATTATAAAATAGAGGGCATCTTCTAGAAACATCTATTCAGCGTCTAATTTGTGCTGGACACTGAGGTTCGACGAATATATACAGTCTCTGCTTTAGTGGCTTTCACAGACTAAGGTGGGAGATAAACAAGCTAGTACACAGTTACTGATTAATATAATAGGAGCTATAATTAGGGTTATCTTATGTCCCAGTGTGCCTGAGATAGTCCTAATTGATACCTGTCATTCAGCATAATTATTAATAGTGTTTAATTTGACATTCAACAGTGTGTTGGTTTAGATGGTGAATTATATAGTCTCTGTTAGTTGTACTAAGGGGATGCACGAGGTATTCTCACAGCTCAAAATGGGAAGGACTGACTTCCTGGAGTGGGGCTTCACCTGACTGAGTCTTATAGGATGAGAAGCAGTTTTTGCCAGGTAGGCAAGGGATATTTGAAGCAGAAGGAAAGGGCATAGGAGTGTGAGAGTACTGGGTGTGTTCAGAAAAGGTCAACAGATTGGGGGTGCTATGATAAGGTGATTCTAAAACCTGGATGCACATTAGAGTCACCTGGGGAGTTGGAAAAAACTCCATGGCCAGGTTGCACCAATTAAATCAGAATCTCAAGAGCTGATTTTTAAAGCTCTCCAGGTGATTACAATATGGTTTGAGACCCTCAGAGGTAGAGAGCCCTTGAGAGACAGCAAGGATATAATGGTGGATGGGAGACAGAAAGTAGGAAAGGACGAGCTCATGGAGGGATATCGTCATAATCAAAGGTACTTCGACTTGTCCATGAATGAAATTTCTGGCTTTCGGCAGAGCTTCAGTCTGGTGGGCATGGGTATCTTGAAGCCCTTTCACTACTGCCTCTTTCCTGTTAGGGCAGCAGCATGAGTCGATGACAAGCTGTGAATAGTAGCTTAAAACTTGTATTCACAACCCTCGAAAAGTGAGTGTTATGGCCTAATTCCACTTGTAAAAGGCCTTTCTGTGGCCCAGAAAAATCTTTTAGCAGTGCTAAGACTGCCAAATATTATTAGACATGTGAAGCAGAATATACTTTTATATGATAAGGATGAGCATGAGAATACCTTAGAACAATTCTTTCTATGAAAAAGAATCCCTAAAGTACATATATATGACATATATATGTCTCCATAGATTTCTGTGAAGAAAATTGAAGTTATTTTTTCCTATCTCTTGATAGGAAACTAGTCCAGCTAGTTGTTTAAAATGGAACATGTTAATTATCAGGACTGATTTAGTGTATAAAAGTGAAATTAGAAGGGTTAATAATGATGTCCATACTTTATCCTGCAGAAAGACAATCTGCCTTGCAGCAAGTTTATGGATAATACGGAGTTCCCCTGCAATGAATATGTGAACCCTCTGTTATTCAGGATGGCACTTGGGATGATGTGGAGGTAAACTCGACTGAGCAAGTAGGTTTTACTGAGCCAGGGCAAGAGAGACCCTTGTTTTGAGCTCCATGTAGTACAGGCTCCGATCTGGTTCTCTGGTCCTACCCTTTTACATGGGGCAGTGTGTCTTCAGAGCCACCTGGAGTCCTCATGGCCACCTGGTGCCTGCCTCCCTCATTTCTGGACACGTTATATGTACCTGAGACCCTGGAATTCCTAGGTTCTAGAGCTCACAGAGGCCTCTTCCTTAGGAATTTCCTCTGGGAAAGAACCAACCATGATGTCTGTGGATGCGTCAGTGGGCTTGATGGGTAGTTTTGGGGTGGTCAGTGGGGATGGGGCTTGGATATGAGTGATCCACATGCATAGATGGCTGACTTAATTGGAGCACACGTGTGTGCAAGTCCTCTCATGGTGTAGGATAGAGCTGGGGTGGAAAGAGAAGGAAGAGCTGGCTTTTCCCATGATACTGTGTCTTGGCACAGAACTCCAAGTCCTCTCACAATTATAAATTTGAATCTAGGCTTCCACGTCATTATGAAGGTACTTCTGTCTAGGTTATAGGAAATAAGCTATAATATTCATTTAAATTTTGTCAGGTGTTTTATGCATTTCAAATATTTAGGAATATGGATTTTCATTGGGACTCTTGACCTGGACCTTTCAAAAGTTAGAGACAAGCCTAAACCAGGTCACAAAAATGCTACATAGAGAAACTTGAATCACCTGAGAGAAGGGTGAAAAACTATATACCTGCTTCTTTCTAATTAGCTGAACCTTATTCGTCCGATATTTTATATAACATCCCATTAAACAATTCATCCAACTATTGTTCCAGCACTGAATGTAGGTGAGAAAACTACTATGTCAAAATCTGTGACTAGATCAGAACCTTCTGTTGCAGAACCGGGAAGAGGAGATCTTGTTTGTATCTTGGAACTTGCTGGTGAATCCTGTAAGGGGTGAAATCAATAGTAATTCAGTACCTCCCATGTGTTAGGCACTGTATTAACCACTTTGCTTTTGTTAAATTTTATTCCTTGCAAAGCAGGAATTATTATTCAAATGTTAAAAATGTAGAAACCTTTGTTCAGGTGATTAAACAACTTGTCTAGGGTCCCGGATTTATTTGTTGGTACCTAACTAACTCAGCTTCTAGAACTCATGCTTTTTCCTAACTCTGGTTCCCTTCCATAAGAATGGGAAATGTCCTTCAAGACAAAATTACAAGCAAAGTCATTTTTACTAAGAAGTTGAGTTTGGCTTTTTGAAAATGGCTGTTATTTTCTTCCTTGCATTTCATCACCCCACCCAGCTGTCTGCCTTCCTTCTTTGCCTTTTGAGTAAATCATTCTAATTATTAACTTTGTAAATGAAGCTCTAAATAAGCTATTTAAGTTTATTCCTATTAGATGGGACAACAGATTAGAAATCCAGTGCCACCTGGGGTGGAAACGTGTTAGATTTCCATGCTAATGCCTCATGCATGTTTTATGCCTTAGATTAGTAGCTAATGTGGTCATTGATCATCTTGTGTCATATGAGCTACAAACCTGCTGCTTTGAGCTAATTCTTTTAAAAACTTGTTTCCAAATCAGTATTCAAAGTCCAGACCAAGGTTTCTGGTTGGGAAAAGAGGTTATATTTGCTTTTGTTGAGGGGTCAAAAACATTTTTCTACCTATTTATCCTCTTTGTAGATAATAAACAGTGTAATACATCATTGGAATAAGTTAAGTTTGAGAAACTGACAAAGCAAAAATATTTCCTAAAATCCAGACCTGAAAGCACCTTTATATGCTATGTAGTTCCTTTCTGTGCTGCTTATAAGTAAAAAAATGGTAAAAGCTATCATTTGAAAGCCTATTCAATTTGTATTTGAATTTCTTAAGCATTTATCCTATTAAGTAGGAAATTGAGAGCATTTTTACTTCAAGTTATATAGCTCTGCCATTAGTGAGGTCAAGTTCAAGTTCTGCTCCATCCACTTAGTAACTGTGTGACCTTAAACAAAAATTTTATCCCTGAGTCTCAATTTCCTTACTGGAAACATGAGGCACATGATAGTGCTTTCCTCAGAAGGTGGTTATCAGGGTCAACTGAGGCAATGAATTTAAAACATTTACTCACATATCTGGCAGTTAGTAAATACTAATGTAAACAGTTGTGATCCTTTGAATCTTCTTCCATGTAGAAAGTCATCTTGGCTAAAATATGATGAATAAAAATGTAACTGACAAAATGGGGGTGGTAGGAGCTCATCTTGCCTCTTTCCTGCTTAGGGGTAGAAACCAGCCACAACTCAGTCCTATGCATTGGAGAGCTGGTGATAGGTTTTATGTTTACTGTTCAATAAGGACCCTTTTAGTCTTTTTAGAATCTGAGTTGAACTTGCAGCTAAGTCAATAATAGAGGAAGAAGTAAAGGACATTGAACAATGCCAACTTTGAGTGGCGCAATCTCAGTACTGGGCGGGAAACATCCCCTGCAGCCTAGAAAGAGCAAGTTCACATTGAGATTGACACAGTTGGTCACGAAGAGGTATCCTACCACCATTAAGAGAAATGCCAATGCTTTTCCTAGTTCTCTTGATGTGCTCCTCTTTCTATGCATACATCTCTGAAAATTTCCACATTAATATATTCCTAAATGGACAGGGGTAGCACTTTTTAAAAAGAATTTATGGGGGATTTTCTCCAGGAACAATCATGAGGGAGCCAGGGCTGCTCTGGTGCTGGCAGAGTGCTAGATCTGTTAGGCTCTCAGCTTGGCTTGCAGCTCTTTCTTGGTTGCAGCTATATCACAAGAGCCTGGGGAGCATTAGGCAGCCATATGTGTCTCTGGATGATTCTCTGGCTACCAATAACTTCATGAGTTTCAGGCTCAAGAACAGAGGTTTTGGTGATCAGGGAATATTTGATTCAACAAGAAAGTCCCTGAAGTGTAAGTGGAACTAATCATGGTGAGTTGAGAGGGTTGGGACAATTATGTCTTTAAGTGTTTGCTGGGAAGTTTCTTATATAATCTTGTGTTTTGTTTATTTAATGGCCAGGGGAATTGGGTTGAAGCTGTCACCAAATCTACAAACCTGTTGCAGAATTCAGTTAGTTTTGCTCTTTTCTTT
The DNA here is from genome assembly GCF_028885655.2 of Pongo abelii. Lineage (NCBI taxonomy): Eukaryota > Metazoa > Chordata > Mammalia > Primates > Hominidae > Pongo > Pongo abelii. The sequence continues at coordinate 31,622,042 of NC_071998.2, forward strand.
GTGATCCTTTGCAGTATATTTTAAATTATAACAGAATGTTTCACAGATAATTACAGGATAGTTTCCTGGCAGGATACCTGCAGTTTTCCTGATCCTTTTTATTTCTACATACAGAGTAACTTTAGACATAAAATATGTGTATGTTTGCTAGTTAGGCTCTCCTCTTTTAAGTAGAGATCAGATATATAATTTTATAATTCATTGAGAGCAATTTTGTTTAGATATTTTGTCTTCTCTGTTGAATGTATGATTAGGATTTTTGTTAACAAATCAAAACACCTTTCAGATTTAGCTTAAGCATTACCCAGGCTCTTAGTATAATGATGAGAACATGATACATGCGTAGCACATTGACAAATGAAAAAGCTTGAATTGCAATAAAGAAAAATACAGGTATTAAGCTAAAGAAGGAAGTTTTCGGATACTCAAGATGGTTAGTAAGTAGGCTTACTTGGTCGTAGAGTTAAAGTAAATGTTCTAGACACATTAGACTGCAAAAGTGAATCAGAATAAAACTATGGTTGCAACCATTTTCAGAAGAAAATACAGGAACTGAAAATTGCTTTCTGTATTAAAGGATGGAATAATAGTGTAGAAGAATGTCATAGAGTGCAGGCTCTGGAGACAGACTGCTGGATGCAAATCCTGAGATTGCTCTTTTAATCTACGGGATCCTGGGCAAGTAGCTTAGTTTCCTCTTCTGTAAAAGAGGCATAACAATAATATCTGCCTCAGCGGCATGTTGGTAGGATTTAAAGAAGTAGCTCACATGAAGGGCCTGGCCAAGAGTAAACACTTAATAATGAGGACCATTATTATTACTACCATTCATTATTCAGGAGCATCATAAACCTTTTACTAGAACATCTTGAGAAGATTTGAATGTTCTTCTTGGGTTTCTGATTTTTGAAATCTAATTTCTTAGAGATGCCAGAGGCAGAGAAGATGTAGTCAAAGGTGACAGTGTCTGTAGTGGCCTGATTATGTGTTAGATTTCCAGCTGGTCTCCAGATCCTGTGCTGATGTTCTTTCCCTTTTCCCTTACTGTGCTGTTCTGTGCCCTGGTGACTTTGCTGGACTCAACAGTTGCTTTAGTGGCACAGCCAGGACTGTGAGATTTGTCCTGCTTTTCCCTTTCTTATCAGATCCTGAAAATGATAAAGATAGCATGCTATCAAATCTGAGGATACCATTGCTCTGAGAGGGAGAGCTAATGCCTGGATAACCAAGCAAGGATTCAGAGGTCACAACTAAACTAAAATATAAAATTTACTAAGATAAATACATAGTTTATTTTTTAAACTTTAATATAAATGATATTCAAGCACAGGCTTGGACAGAGTTGACTCAGTAATCTAGATAATTTTCTTGACTTAAAGGTCAGAATGAGATAGAAAAATGAGTTGGTGCCTATTACATTCTGTACCACAGTTGACTATTGCTGTGCATGCAGGATTTGGTCTAAACTCCTCAAGTCCTTAGATGTAAAATGATGTTCATCAACATGGGAAGACTAAGCAGCTATCTAGACTCACTCACTAGGCAAGTGGCTTACTGGTAAATACTAATCTTGAAGTGCATGCGCTAAAAATTAAGCCATGATTTTATCTTCATTATTTAATAAAAGCAGACTATAAAAAACACATTCATATTCTCATTATGGTATGCATTTCATGGATTTGCTCGTGGCTTACAAAAAGTCAGAAGTAGCATTTAATCAGAAATGCTAAGGTTCTTTGGTCTACCAGAGACAAGGACAAGGGGGAGGATAGAATCCCAGTACTATTTCTAATGGTCAGCTCATATCTGAAATATTGTGTTTTAGTCTTGATGCCACAACTTAAAATTGTTGACGAACAATTGTAGTTAGGGGAGAGCAATCAGAATGTGCTAAGAATGGGAAGTATGTCATAATAAAAAACGTTGACAGAACTAGTAAGTGTTTAGTTTGTAAAAAGGAGGTGTGAAGAAAACATGGTTGCTCTTTTTATATACTTGAAGATATGTCACGAATAGAGGCATTTGATTTATTCTGAGCTGCTCTAAGGGGTTGATCCAGGACCAAGAGATATAAATATCAGTTATACAGATTCAATAGAGGAAGGACTTGCTGAACAGGAGATGTTAAAAAATACCATGGGTGGCCTAGAGAGAAAATGAGCATCCCTCTTCGTAACTGCTTAAGCAAAGACTGCCTAACCACAGATACTGAAAGACTGTCAAGTATAATGGGTAAGCAGTGGCACTGGCATGGATGCTCTTCTGGGCTCTGTCTCTGCCCGTTGCTAGCTAGGAGATCACAGAGAAGTTATCCTACGACTCTGTCTCAGCCTCTGCTTCGTAAATCCTCATGGATATTCATGGGTGTAAAGTAACACATAGTGACAACACAGCAAGTGTTAGCATTTTGCATGATTGTTATCTAGAAATGGCGTAGAGGGGATTTCTGTGAAAAGTAAAAGGTTTTGTTAGAGTTTTTCTATTTTAAGACTATTGCTACAATTACTTGTAATGGTACAATCAAACTCTGTTAATTTTATGGGTAGACCATGGAGCCTATAAAACACCATATATCTCCAAACAGGGACAATATGATATATTTCACTTTACTACCATAAATAAAACCCAAGTACAAATGGAGACGTATAGATAAAATGAAAGAGATGGGCATATATTTTCTAAGGCTGTACATTGATAGCTATTCTGAAGAGACTGGCTTAAGCGTTAATTTTGGGAATGTATATTGCCCATTCTATCTGTGAGTTACAGCGTACATAAACAGCATAAGGTATTTTATGTTAATTCTTGAGAGCGCTTCTTTAAATTTCATGTGAGTAAACCAGGCATATTGTTAACAATATAATTTGGGTTAAATTGAGCTCCTGGTAAATTGTGAATGGTTTGTTATTATTCACTAGAATGCATTTACCTTGCTAATGCAGTATTGCAGCTTTTTATTATATGTTAATAGTTTAACAGCCAAAGTTAAATGCTATTAATAAAATGGTGCAACTAATAGATCTCATTTGTAGTATTCTATGGTTTTCTTCAACGATTTATTAGTAAAGTTGAAATATGTGATGTGAGAAAAAGAATACAAAACAAAAGCAATTATTAGACTCGACGTAGAGGATGGAAAACTTGAATTGCATGGTCTCAGCTAAAGCAAAGCAAGGTGTGGCACAGTGCCTGGTACATTGCTCTACAACAGCTTAATGCATACTGTTTGGTCAAGAAACAGTTCTATTGATGGCTTTATTACCTTAAATTAGAATTCTTATTCTAGCTGTGTACATACAGGTAAACTAAGCAGAGAATTGATATTAGTTTGCTAGATTAAGAAAAAAAGTATATGAATACTGTACTCTATTCTCTCTTCATTTTCTGGTATAGTAGATGATTTCTCTCCTATAGATAATTTCTACTAGCTTTCTACTTTATTTTGTCTGTGTAGAAGTGAATGATATGATCATAATATATAATAGAGTAGAAATGTGGGAGCTTTTAAATTTTTCCAAACATGATTTGGGTGTTCTTGAGCAATGAATACATCCCTATTAAAAATAATTGAGATAAATCTAGAGTCCAATTTTCAAGTCTAAAAGCATAATGACATAATTACAGAGCAGAAGAAATATAACTTCATGAATATAAGTACAAGGTTTTAGGGGATGTCCTCCACAGTACACTCAATGTCAGTCAATAATGTGATTAAACCTCTGAGAACATAAACACATTCTCCTAGTGCCCTAGTACCCAGAAGGAGGGCCAAGACTCCTGTTCTACCCAGCACTAGTCAACAACTGAGAGTATTGGGTCATATTAGAGAAAATGTACTTTATGAAAATGCACATAACATTCTAAATCTAAATCCAGGAGTCAAAAATGTATTTTCTGCCAGAGGTCTTCCTTGTCTTTACAGATGCACTAGGACTCTTCTGCCTTGCATTTCTTCCCATCAAAACTTGCCTGACCTATGTTTTTTTTTTTCTTTCAGGATCCTCCTAGGGAATTGGCTAATTATATTCACCAAAAAGTTGGTGGCTTATAACTTGCTATATCAAAATCACATTTCTACTTCAATAACATTTACCTACCCATAGCTTTTTCCCCAGTGTATAATGTTGGTGGGGCTTTCTCACATTAGATTAGAAACAATGGGTGAGATATGAGGAAAGCATCTTTTTTCCTGCCTTTCACATAATGCAAACACTAGAAAGCTTACATTCTTTTATTTGTTAATCTATTTATTTAATCACAAACATCTATTAAGCCCCTACTATTTTCAAGTCATTCTGAAATTCTCTAGATAAAATACAGAGATGAATAAGACATACCTCTTAAGGATATTACAGTTTAGTAAGATAGATAATAACAAATACATGACTAATAATAGTACAAGGCTTAATGAGATAAGGACCATAGAAGAAGGAGGTGGGGAACAAAGTAGCGTGGACTTAAAGAGAAAGGGATCTCTTGTCAATTAAACCGATTAAAGATTCCTTCATGGACAAAATAGTCTTTCATTTGAGTTTTAAAAGATGGATGGAATTTCTAATAGGGATATATATGAAGGTTTGAAGGGGTTTTCTAGATACAACATCATGAATAAATGTAGGAAATGTGAGAAGTACAGAGAAGTCCTGTCATGGAGTATAGCTTGCAATAAGGAGATGTAGGAAGATCAGTAACTTTTAAGTGACTTCTCCTGATGTATTGAAGATTAAATCCTTGGTTATTTGTAGTGATTTGCCTAACCTGAACTGTTGTTGAATATCAACAGGCACTGTCCGTTGAACTGAGGATACATTGATAGTTGATATTTTGGTGTTCACTGTCCAGTAAGAGTTAAAGTATTTTGTCATTTACTATAAAGTGAAGAGAAAAAGGTGCTAATGGAGGTATGAACAAATTGGTATTCCACCAAGAAGGCCCTCTTGCCCTTGGGGTTTTCCTCTTATTTCCAGATCATAGAAATTATCATAAAATGTTTTTAGCATTGTGCAAGTATTTATAGCATTTGTCTGATTTTTAACCATGCTCCTAGCCAAAATAAATAATTGTAAGATTTTTATTTAGTATATCTCCATCTTCATTGATTTTACCATTATGTAATCTCTCTCTTCCTCACCCTCTTCCCCCTTTGCCTCTTTTTTTCCTTCCACTAATATTTACTGAGTGGATCCAATGTGCTAGGTACTGCAATGGAGGCTGATTTAGTGATGTATGAGGCATAGTTCCTGGTTTCTGATGACACCAGCCTAGATAAAGCTGATAAGTGCCTATACTCAAGAGGGCAGCAAATATACATAGATCAAGGCATTCATTCTCTTCAAGTAACAGAAGGTAGATTCCCTTGCATTTACAGTGTGCAGATAGTTTCTGTGAATGTGGACTCTCTGAGAAGGCTTCGTAAAGTACCTATTAACCCCTCTTTATGTCTTTAGGTTAGCCTATCCCTGTACCTGCCAAAAACAAGGAAGATGATTGAAAGCAAAATCCCCATACCTCTTTTCTGGAGTGTTAGGCTTATTCCAAAGTACAGCCACTTGATTTTCCCCATAGTCTGAACTCCATTTCTCCTCGTGTCCACTTATAACCCATGTATAATTAAAACCCAGCCTTCTTTGTAGAAGCTTTATTTGTAGTAGCTAAAACCTGGAAGCAACTCAGATATCCACTGCAGGTCAACAGAATAGCAAATTGTGGTACATTCAAACAATAGAATACTATCCGGCAATACAAAGAACAAACTGTTGACATATACAACAACATGGATGAATTTTAAAATAGTTACGCTGAGTGAAAGAAGCCATATAAGTAAAAATACATACTATATGATTTCATTTCTATAACTTTAAAAAATGCCAACTAACCTGTAGTGATAGAGAAGAGATCAGCGATTACCTGGAGGGAAGGCATATGGGGAGACTCAGGAAGGAAGGATTACAAAAGAACATGAGAAAACTTTGAAGTGATGGATGTGTTCACTATCTTGAGTGTATAGTGATATTCTCATTGGTATATACATGTGTCAAAAGTTTATTGCATGTCAATTATGCTTCAACAAAGCTGCGAAGAACAAAACAAAAACAGGCTCCTACTGTAATTATTTGATCTCTGATTCCTTTAATAGACTCTAAGTAATGTGATGAGAGTGAACAGGACATCCTCATTCAGTGATGTATCCCCAGTAAATGGTCCAAATTGGATATTCAGTAAATACTTATGAAATGAATAAAGAAGTGGTTAAAATAAATTACCATTGAGCTATATAATATTTTGATCTTGCTTTGGTTCACATATTAAAATGCTGATCATGTCAGAATATTATTCATTACTCATATTATTTCCCTTGTTGTAAAGTCAACTATAGCATAAATGTCCTTGAAGTAGATTTTTTTAAAAAGACAACTTTATTCCAAATCTACAATAAACCCAAAGTGAACTATCAATTTTAATAGGAATTTATATTAGAAGTTAAAGCCACAAAAGGTTAGTAAACATCAATACCCAGCTAAACATATTGCTTATAATATTTAATATAAGTTAACTTCTAGAGGAATACCACAGTGTGTAATCCCATTTGGGTAAGTGAATTAATGTTATAATAAAATAACTACTAACTTCAGCTTTGCCAAATGTTTATGACTACAGATGATGTCCGCCACATCAGTGGGGAGACTGAGTTCAGTTTCTTTAGTTTATGAGTATGGTTTCTGAACAGGGATGGGAGGCAGAAGTCTGTAGTCTATGTGCATCCTTTTTATTACTTTCAGCGTCATCATTTTTAAATTCTGATTTTCTTTTTGGCTTAGAGGTTGTTAGTCATTCAGAAGTTCCCCCTACAACATTTTCAACTCTGAGGCATTTGAGAAATTATGAGGCAGTTAAACCTGGAGTCTCTCTTGGAAACTGGTCTATCATTTTCTTCCTAGTACCCTCAATGGCAACACCATTATGCATTAAAATGGTAAAAGCATACATTGCGACAATCCCATAAACAGCCCTCTATATAAATGTAAACACGGAGGCCGAATTGCCTCAAATGTGGCAGCTCTTACTTTTTAACAGTGTTTTATATTCTGCATACTTATTCATTTCACTGACTCCCTACTGCAATACTCACTTTGCCTGCCAGCTTCCCTCGCCTTAAAATAGTTGTTTGAGCAGCTGTGAATGCTCTCGATGACAATTGCTTTTGTGATTTACTCAAAATCCGACAATTTTTAGGTCTGGAAGAATAAAAAGCCTAAGATCTCTGGGGATATCACTGTTCAAGATTATATTTAATCTTCCTGTACTGTCTTCCCTTAGTACTTTTCTGTTTCAGTACACTGCCACGGGAGTTGTGAAAGACACCCTCTCCCATTGCCCCCGCTCTGCCAGGTATTATCTTGAAGCTCTGTTCTTTGATTTCATTTGGTGCCAATAACAATTTTTTTTTGACTGCATTCACCAAGAATAATAGATACTAGCTCAGCTTGCAGGGTATAATTTGTCCCCTAGCATTCATGTTCTAAGTTGCTATTAAACTATCTGTTGAATATTTGAGGATTACTTTTTAAAATGTGGTCATTAGTACTGGTTCATCTTTGGTTGACAATAGGAAACTGAGAAAATTAAGAAGAATTAGTTGGTCCCGGATCTTGAAATTCTAAATTCGTTATAAATACAAAGAAACTCCTATTTCATAGAGCTTCTCTGTGTGGTTTTAAAACATTGTGATGAGAAAAACTGCATTGTCTAACTTTAAAAAGTCACCACTTTTCCACAGGCAAATTAATGAAGAAAAAAGTCTGATGTGACTTGATGAAAAGTCCACAAATATACATAGATATCAGACACTTGACATTAGCATAAAGATAAAAAAATGGATCCACACCAGTCAAGTGTATATTTCCCCATTTACATGATAATAAACATTTCTTGTATCTTTCAAACTGTTTACGTAGATTCCTTTTTCTTATGACTTATGAGATTTTTGCAAACCTTTTAGGATATTTCTCAGTTAACTCCTATAAAAATATAATTGACACTAGGTATAGTTGCTCTAAAAAATTGGAAGAAATAATGTCTACAATTTGTCTAAATGGTTTACATATTTTGTTTTGCTACCAAAAAAAAACCAAAACCCAAACCTATTGAGTTAGTACTATAATGACCCTCATTTTACAGATGAGAAAGTGAGAAAACTGAAGCTTGGAAAGTTTTAAAAATTTTCCCAAGGACTCATGCCTAATAACTGGAAATCCAGGCTGAACTCAGGCCTGTAGGGACCAAAGCCTATATCCAGTCTAGCCATAATACCCCTGAGATGTGCTGAACTTCCCTTAGGATGCTGTGGAAGGAGAAAATAGTATGTTTCCTCTCCAATTTGGATGTCTGCCATAAAGCAAGCCATAAACTATTAGAACTAGTTTTGTAGTGAGTTTAAATACAGAATTGAGGCAGGAGAGGTGTTGTTGAATTATTTTTGTGTTTTCAGGTTTAATTGTGAACAAAAGTAACCTAGGCATTGTCTTGGTCTGCTCTGGCTACTAAAAAATACCGTAAACTTGTAGCTTATATACAACAAAATTTATTTCTCACAGTTCTGGAGGTGGGAAGTCCAAGATTAAGGAGTGAGCAGACTCAGTGTCTGGTGAAGGCCTGCTTCCTGTTTCATAGACAGCTGTCTTTTTTTGCCATGACCTCATGAGACGGAAGGGTTAAAGGAGCTTTCTGAAGTCCCTTTTATGAGGGCACTAATTTTATTTGTGAGGGCTTTTCCCTCATGACCTAGTTACCTCCTGAAAGCCCCGCCTCCTAATACCATCACCTTGACGGTTACAATTTCAACATATGAATTTTGGTGGGGGACACTAATAGCTGGTCTGAAGCAGCCATCTTTGGAAATTTTTACTTAGCCTCATGTTTGAAGATGATGATTCACTAGGCTTTAGGGCCCAGAGAGTAAAGGATGATTTAACATTTTTCTCAGGTGATTCTCATGGGGGTTATTGGGTTAGATGTCTTCTAAGGGATCATATAACCTTGTGATTTTATTAGTATGACTTGAGGATTCCAGGAGTTGGTCGCATCTCCCCATTCCGCACCCTCTGCACCATTTCCCACACTCAGAAAAGCATTCCTTTATTGTGCAGTGCTTTCTCTTATTCAGATGAAGACATTGCTGGGAAGTCACATTTTGTACATGATCAATCACATACAATTTAGAGAGTAGTGTGGTGTCTGAAAGATAGCACTAAAATTCAGAAGTGCTTCTTTCACCATCCCAAAATGACTTTGTTTGTTCTTTTATATCCATTACTTTCAAAAACCTGAAGAATAAAGGATACTCAACATTTTTTTCTATAAAATTGACATATGACCTGTTACCAACCAACATTGATTCAACAAACTTTTTTTTTTGTCAGCTAGTCTGAAAAGTAAAACAAAAAACAAAAAACAAGAAAACCAGACACTGTGCTAGATGCCTTGGATACCTAGGTGAGCAAACCAAATTCAACTCTTTTCCAGACAAGATACTATAACCCACTGAAGCAAATGGACCAATGAAAGAATCTGGGAATATAGATTTGCCATCAAGTGAAATCTGCTTGTCAAGTGTTGGCCTTGTGGCAGAGACTACTAATTGTTGCCTAATATTTGTTTTTCTCATCATCCACATGAGAGAATTTGAAGCTGTATGCAGAAAACATCAGCCAATCTTTTTTTTTTTTTTTTTTTTTTTGCAGTGAAGTGTGGTCATGTAACTAAGTTCTGATCAACAGGATAAATATGAAAATACATGTGGCAGTTTCTAGATACTGGATGGATATCCTTTGTCTCTTGTTTTAGTCCCTTTGCTCTGTCCTGCTGATTGCAATGTGGACAATGGCCGGAGCTGCATTTTGGATCAAGAGAATGAGGGAGACTCCTTAAGCCATAGTAGAGCAAAAGACCAGAGAGGGCCTGAGTCCCTGGGAAGTTTGGGAAACAAGGCCACCATCCCATCCCTGGATTGTCTTCCTTGGGAATTTTACATGGTATTCTGAGAATAAATTGTGGGAAGATGGGGATCTGATCTAGTCTGGGAATCAGGAAACTATTTCCCAGAAGTGGTGACACTTCAGCATGTATTTGAAGGTTAGGTAGATGAAGTACTGAGGATGAAGTATACCGGGGGAGGAACAGTAAGGGAGGATTTCAATCTATAGGAAGAAGATTACTGTGAGAAAATAATGCATGTGAAAATAATTTGCAAAGTAACATTGCTCTGACTGTTGAGATATTCCTATTATAAAGTCTGTGCTTCTCAGTTCATGATTCAAGGACTGTTCGCAATTAATTAACTGCCCACATCTCACCACTTTAATCTCTCATTACCCCCTGCCATAGATTTCAGACTAGGCTCATCAGTTTGAAGTTTCCTTCTTGCATTCTTCTCTACTAACCTTTGCCATTTTCAAATGACCCTTTAAACTCTGTCTCCTTATGGAGAATGTTCTAAATAACCCTATCCTCCTCCCGGGAGCTCTGATACCTGCAGATCCTTCATCTGTTTTCATCTGTACTCATTCTTAGGCTATATGACTTTCCCTATATTTTTCTTCTATATCTGTTTCCTCAATTGCCTATATGGATTATCCAAGAGCAAGGACTATTACCATACTATCTTTTATATCCTGGAATGCCTAACTTAGACTTCTGGCCGAATACATTTTGTTGACTGAATGGCTTGAGCCAGGTTGAAAGTCCTTTCCAGCAGTCCTGCCCATAGATGCTGACTGTTTAGTGACGAGGCTCTTTGAGGACTAGTCAAATGTGATCATTCCTCATCTTGAAAGCTTCAATATTAAGGTCGGCCCTGAAAAATTCATCAGGGGAATGAAGTTTTGCTTATCACGTCTGCTGCCCTGAAGGCCTTTGGGTAAATGATGGTGGATGGATTGAGGCTATAATGGCCAAATGCAATATTAAATCTACTTTCTGTCTCTCTCTGGTCTGCCTGGTAGATTTTGATGTATTGAGTTTTACATTTAGGAACCAATTTCCTTTTGATAAATTCATGCTCCAGGCTGTACAGGGCTGGCCATTGCATTAGAGACATTCAGACAAATGATCAGGTATGCAGGCAGAGTATGTCATCCATGAGGTGGGTGGCTTCTCCTGAGGTCTTTGATGGTGGAGAGCTTTTGACTCTTCTTACTCAATTCTGGCACTGCTGGCTATGAAAATAGGTGCAGAGAGTTTGTTGTCTTTGGGGACTTTTCTACCTCACATTCATTCAACCTTTGCACTTGAGTCCTTCCATAAAAATTCAATGCTAACACCGATAAGCAAAATCTCAGCTGCACAGAACCAGGGGAAAATTAATTACTGAAGATAGTTGAGGTTCCATATTAATTGAAAGAGCTGACCCAGCTAATGTAAGTATAGTTTTTCAATTTAAGCATTTTTGAAGAGACTTTCTTTAAAATTTTCCATTTGCCTCTTTGCCTTTTTACCTGTAAAATATACGAAATATTTCCATTTTAAAAAGATTCATTTATTCAAATAATATTTGTTGAGTATCTGTTATATGCTAAACGCTAAAGATAGAAGTATAGAAAATAAATTTTCTCTGACCTCAAGGAACTTACAATCTAGAAAGTGATTGTCAAACCTTTTCTGTAAGGGGGCAGATAATCAATATTTTTGGCTTTGCAAGCCATGCATTTTATTTCACAACTAGTCTGCCATTAGAGTGCAAAAGCAGCTATAAATCCTAAGCCCATTTTATTCATCTGTCAAACACCTAATCATCATTAAGACTCTTAGACTGTTCGGCCGGGCGCGGTGGCTCACGCCTGTAATCCCAGCACTTCGGGAGGCTGAGGCGGGTGGATCACGAGGTCAGGAGATCGAGACCATGCTGGCTAACACGGCGAAACCCCGTCTCTACTAAAAATACACAAAATTAGCCGGGTGTGGTGGCGGGCGCCTGTAGTCCCAGCTACTCAGGAGGCTGAGGCAGGAGAATGGCGTGAACCCGGGAGGCGGAGCTTGCAGTGAGCTGAGATCGCGCCACTGAGCTCCAGCCTGGGCGACAGAGCAAGACTCTGTCTCAAAAAAAAAAAAAAAAAAAAAAAAGACTCTCAGACTGTTCATAGGAAACATTTCCTAACCATGACAAGTAGAAAAAAGCTACTCCCTCTTCTGTTCTGCTGTATTCAGTATGGCTCTTTGTCAGAGAACCTCTAACTCTCTCCTGTGTCTGGTTAAATCAGGTATGAAGATGAGCGGTCTAGCGCAGTAAAGTGGGGGTGGGGGTGTGATCACTAGGGCTGGGCACTGGCCAGCCCATTTGGACTTGATTCAATATAGATTAAAGGTCTACTAAAGGGCTTTCTGAAGGGGGTGATGTGATCAGATTATTGTTCAGAAAGATCACTTTAGTAGCCTGGTGAAGTGGGTTAAAGCTGGAGACAAGGAGAACAGATGCATGGCAGCCAGATTGCTAGGATGATTGTCAAGCCAGAATATTGCTTTTGGTGCAGAGGTCTTGGTTGCTACCCTTATGTAAGATCAAATTGCACAAAAGAATCATGATGAGGATGGGCCCTAAATTGGGATTGGAAATTGTTCTAGGGTCTAGTCTTCACAATTCTCAACTGTACAACTCTGGAAAACCCATTTACCCGCTTTTGAGTTTATATTGTTAGTTGAAACATGAAGAAGTGATTTAATAGATTTCTAAACTATTTTTAGCTCTACATATCAGTAAGTTAATTGCTTGACTTCCAACTATAATTTTTCATATAACAATTAGTCTCCATCCTTCTGCTCCTCTTTTGCTTAATTTGGGAAATCTTAAAAGTAACTCCTAATATTTTTGAAGAGTACCATTTAGGGCTTAGTTGTATAAAAGTTATGTTGAAGAAACTTTGAAGACACCTTAGAATTTTTCTCTTGTTCTCCTTTACCTCCACCCCCCACTGAATCTCCCTGTGAAATATTTATTTCATGAATGTACTTTCTTTCTTTTCTCAATTCCACATCCTGCTCCTGGGTTATTGTTCCTTACCCTGGCTTTTGTGGCCCTTCACTATGACCCTACATTATTTTTCCATGCTCATTTTCTCTTCCTTTCCTGCATTAGTCAAAAATGCTCCTCTGCTTTGAGCCTGCTTCTTTGGTATGTATCACGTGGTACTCTAATAATTACCTTACTTGTTTGTTTCTTCAGTAAGGCTGGGACTGTGACTGATTTATCCTTGTATCTCCAGAGACCAGCACAGTGCCTAGTACACACAAAAAACTCAATTAGTGCTTGAACCCAGGGCAGGTTTCAGTTTATGTCAGTTCTCTTGTCTCCCTAAAGTATCTTTCTCATTTTTCCTGTCCAGTCCATGCTACTTATCTCCTGGCTTCAAACACAACCCTTTGCATGACACTTTTGCTGCGTGCCTCAACAGGCTGTGAATTCCCCTTCTCAGAATTCCTTGTAGTACAGTTTTCTTTACTTCTCTTTTGCATTGATCTAATTTTTGCTTATATTTTAGTTAGTATGTAGGGATCTCTTCCCTCTACAAGAGAATGATATCTGCAGCACAAAGGATCATTATCTTATTTTGTATCTCCCCTAGCATCTTTTGCAATTCTTATCATCAATAGCTGCTCAATTAAGGGATTCACAGTGAAATAAGGAATCAACCTTACTGCAACCCAGACACTGTAAGAATTGGGCTGCCTCTTTCATGCCAAACAACCATGATTTTTGTAGAAATGGACAGTATCAGCTGTCTTGTTCTACTGTGGTCTGATTCTGATAACCTGGGAACAATTGAAAGCAAACTTCCTAGAGGAAAAAAAATAGTTCACAATCTCTGCATTCTAAATACTAGAAGGGATTTACCTGTGGGGTCTACAAGCAACAATTTGCATCCTGGTTTATGTGAAAGATAGAAAGCCCAAGCATCTGAGTGGGGCTGCTGACACAGCAGGGATTCGAGAAGCAGCCATGGGAGCAGAAGCAGGGGTTCAGGGCCAGAATGAAGAAATTAATAATACACTTATTATTCAGAACAGTGAATGGCTGCAGGCTATTGGCAAGAGGTTTAGCAATTATCTGATTAACTGCTAATGTTACACCAAGAAACCTCTTCAAGACTGCACTTTTTTTGTTAAAAGACACAGAATGGTAAGAAGCTGCTATTTTGTGCAAAAAGCTGAGAGCTGCAGGTAGGTGGGCCATACTGAGACCCTGGTGGGCTGTCACTCTTTCAAAGTTAGAAGCAAATGGCCGTTTTTGCTGCTGTTATAACTCTTCCTGGAAATATCAGCTTCTCTATAGCACTATAACTCAAATTTAATATGAGAGCTGAAGTTGTTTTCCTTTTCATTTTGAACTCTTGCTTAGAACAGGAGGGCCAGGTATCTATCTTTTCAGTGGGAGTTTAGAAAACAGCCTTGCATATCTCTCCCTGTGACACCCAAGCCACACCAGGGCAGGAAGACATCTACCCTTGCTATGTGCTGTCTGTCACCAGTGCTGTCCGTTCACCAGTCTCTGCTGTGTGCTCTAGTTAGTTTCAAGATATTGCCCTTATTTAAAAGCCAGATGCCACCACTGTGGCATGCAGGTCTTCTGTTTGTGCCTATTCCTGCTTTTCTTTAGGCCACTCATCTATTTGAATAGTCAAAAAGAATTGCAAACCCCACGCTGTCTTGAGAGGAAAACTTGATTAAGATTCATCAAGACTAAACTGTGTGGGTTGATGGTAAGCCACCTTCTCCAACGTTTAAAAATAAACTCAGTCCTTAATTGTATAAAAATAAATGTGAAAGTACTTCTTTCTAACCAGCAATGATAACTAGAATCATCATCACAATTGACCCCCGTCACTTTGTGTTCATGATGATTCAGAATTCTGTAGGAGGTGTCTGTAATAATGGTGAAAAGCAATTTCCTATTTCTACTGATAATATCCTAGAGTATTCTCAGCAAATCCCACTCTACCTTTCACTTCCCAACTGTAAATTCTTCCTCCTCTCCCCTCCAATCTGTGGGGAAAAATTGACTCCTCAAATGCAAACATTTGATGTAATTTTTCAGAGGGGTAATCATTAACGTCAGTATCCGGGAAAGGTTAAGCAAGAGAATGTTCGCATAAAAACTTTTCACTTTATAACAGTTCATGAAACAGAGGTGCTCTGAAAGCAAAGGCATTTTGCAGCTGAAAAGGCATTTAAGTGAGAAAATCAAATCCTGTATAGAAGTATTACAGTAGCTTTATTTCTAAAATTGGTTAATGGAAAGTCTTTTATGAGGATATCAGTTATACCATGGCTAAAAAGTCAATTATCTAGTAATTGGAGGATAAAATAATAGATTTACCTTAGGTAAGTTCAAAGTCGTGTTTGAAATGTAGCTCTTCATTATTGCATTTTTGACATACAAAATTAATTTTTTCTATATAATGGTATTCATTAAATGCAAGGGTTTAGTGATAAATGTCTTATACATATTTGAAAACTGCCGTATGAAAACAAAGAAGTGGTTGAATTTTTAACAAATTCTATTGGTTTTTTAAAATTACTAATCCCACTTCTCCTTATCACTTGCTTAAAATAAATTTGACTATTAAGTTTCAAATTTATATTTTCTTAACAAAATACATTAAGGATAAAAAATTGATTTCTACGTTGTCATTATTCAAGGCCTGTTTTGCTCTTAGCGAGTCTTCAGTGAGAACAACAACAAGCAAGCTTAGCTGAGAACTTGGGCTGTTGTGTGGATATCATTCTTGCACTGCTGCTTCAATGCTCCTTTTCCTTCTCTGTGTAAGAACACTGTCACGCAGAGGCAGCAATGATTTTTTCAGAAGATCAGCAGGCTCAGTAAGGGCTGTATCCTGCACTGTTTCCAAAAGAAGGGAGCCCCACTGGTTTCTTGACTAATAGATGTCTCCAGATAATCAGAAAGTGGTAGGAAGGACTTTCCAGGGCTTACACAGATTGACTGAGTGACAGCCCAGTGCATCTTCCTCTGAGAAGTAATCAACTTGTGTTCTACCCCAGTACTCCTCCTTTCTTTAATCCCTGAAACCTAGAATCTGGAATTTATTAAAGCTATTCAGTCATTGATTATCCTTAAGTCAAAATCAGCTTCCAGGCATGCAGTTTGACAATCCCAAATTTTGTATCACATTCAATTATTTATTCATTAAACAAATAATTATTGAACACCTGCCTAATGTGTTTCAGACAGTGTGAAAATCTTGAAATTTACTTTTATGTAGAAGATTAAAATGTAAACATTTGAAAACTTCTCTACTATTGGTATTTTATATCATTCACTGATCTTAAAAAGAGATAAAAATAGAAAATAAAAGAAACACCAAACAGTTTGAATGTTAACTAGGTAATCAATTTCTAACATCTGAGCTGCAGTTGCAATGACAACACGTATTGTAGCCATTGTCATATTAGAACTTTTCTTGTCTGTTTCCCCTTCTAGGTTGTAAGTGCTCTCATGCCAGAGTGTTAATTATTATAATCATGAGTTTTGCAGTCCTAAGAAATTACATTGCATGTGGTAGACGGTGCATAATGCTTATTGAATTGGAAGGGAAAGATTTTACAAATCTCCTACAGAGTTTCAGTTTCCTTTAAGACACCTTTTTGTGAGCTATGTGCCAAGCCCCTACTCAGTGTAACTGTTGAAGAAAAAGAGGCAGTAGGGAAGCCTCTATGCATGGAGGTTGTGAGCTGGGGTCAGTGGGACAGGACTCATGGCATGGAATGATTAAAGACACTTACTACTCAACTTGTGAGTGAAGGGAGAGAATAGTGTCCCATAGTGTGATCCAACATTAAATTTCTTGAATCTTGAGAAATATTCTTTGCTTTACATCTGACAATTGCTCTCATGTTGAATTATGAAGTTATAAAGTTAAAACTTTTATTCTGTAGTAATATTTTTACAAATTACAGACAAGTTAGTGAAACACAGCTTCAGTTTCTTAAGACAAAATTTCATAACAAAAAACTTGCAGACCTGGAGAATACGATTGAGAAATACTAGAATGTAGAAAGAGTTTACCTGAGCTGTGTTCTTGCCCAATTCTGCTATTGACTGGCTTCAGTATCTATTGGACAGATCTCTAACACCTCTGTAACTTTCCCACTTTTAAAATGAATGTCCCAATTCTGGGGCAAGTCATTCTGTTTTTAAATGGAATGGTTCTTCTTATTTCTGTTTTTAGATTGATGATTTATGGAGGCAAAGTGAACCAATATGGAAAATAATTTATCCACTTTCCAGAACATTCCTCCAAATAATCAATAAAGGCTGCTATTTCACACAGATATGGTGGGATACCTAAACTGAGTATTTTAGGACAGCCAAGTGTTACAAGTGTTTTATGTGCCTGTGGTAATAATTTTAACCTTTCTTTCCCTCTGCTAACCTGCTAGACAGATTTAATACCTGGTTCGGTATGTCTCTGCAAGTCCCTGTGTGTCTGCCTGTATGTTTTAAGTTTACTTGTTTAAAGAAGGGTGAGGAGCTCTTCAATATGGAATTCTGAAGAGCCAAAATGTAGCAAACTGACCATGAAAAGTGCCTCCAGTTGTGTTACATAGACCTGACAAAATAGTTATTTTGTAATTATAGAAGGTATATTTAGTACTAAATAGAATATACTTATCTTCCTTGTCAGGACCTCTCTCTAGTTTCTCAAAGTGATATGCATTTGGCTAAAATGTTGTTGATGGAAAATACAGAGTTTGCAGTTACTGAATAGAAAAATATTTTTAAAACCTCACACCAAACAATAAAAATAACAATATAACAATAAAAATAATACAAATAAAAATACAACATAACAGCTATTATACAATATAATGTTTATATTGTATTACATATTTTAAGTAAGTATAGATTATTTAAATATGCAAAACTGTACTTGAAATTTAAATGTTCAGTGCCGCTTACCAAACTGGAATACGTAGCTAAAGATAAAATACTCAAACTGGAAAGTAATTGCAATAATAATCATAATGTAGTTGAATAATAAGAGTGCTCACCTACTATAGAAAATGGAGTTGCACAATGGACCTAATTCTTTGGTTGGAGAGTTGGATGTCTCAAGGTTTCTTTAACATTCATTCATTCAGCAAATAATGACTGAAAATCCATTTTGTGTCAGATTCTTTTCTAGGTCCTGAAGACAAAGCAGTGGAAAACACACACACACACACACACACACACACACACACACACACACACACATAGTTGTGGAGCTCAGAGGAAGGAGAAAGAGAATTAGAACATATAAAAACAAATATATAATATTCCTAATGATAACAAGAGCTCTGTTTCAAAATAAATCAACAAGGGTGATCAGAGGAGGTCTGTTGAATATGGTGACATAAGAGACATGAAGGAAGTGAGAGACTGATGTATGAACATGCCCAGGTAAAGAGTTTCAGGCAGAGGAACAAGTGCAAAGGACTTCAGATAGAGCCATGAGAAAGTTCTCTTCTGACTACTTGTGCTTTCTGAGTGAAATAGGAACTGATGCCATCAGAATGGTGGGGGATGGGAGGAGAAAGTGTTAGAGGTTTGATAAGGGAAGAAAAGATGTAAAACGTTTTTCTAAAATCTTGAGATAATGGTATATAGAACTATACTATTACTAGCATTTCTTGACCTTGGGAAAGCACTGCTTGAGATAAGCGGCCATAAACCTTGTACGAGACCAGTCAGCGTGCTCATGTGATTTTCTTCAGTTATGATCACTGTGCAGGTGCAGATGTGGAATAGGCAGGCACTGGGATTTATCTAGGGTTAGAGATTTATCAGGAAAATATAATAGAGGAGAGAGACACAAGGAAGTTTAATGTATAAGAGGTCAATGAAAAGGAAGTTGGAGCAAGATAATTTACATTAAGGTGATTGATCATTTAAAATACTACCGTTCATTATAAACTGTTTCTCCTACCACCCCAGTATTCATCTGTAAAGTTATGAATCTATGAGTAATTGACTTCCTGTCTTGGGTTAGGTTCCCGAGAAGCAGGTCCTATAACAGGATTCCTTGCATATGATTTATTAAGGAAAGAATCGTGGGGCACTGGTAAGGAAGTTATGGAAACAGAACAGGGAGAAAAAGATGTCCAGCAAGAATGAGATCTCAGGAAAAGTTCCCATAGAATGTGGATTCCACCAGATCTCTGAGGGAAACTCAAGACTCTAGTTTCAATCTCCAGATTGTCTTGACCCTAGTTGGAGCTTTCATACTGCTATACTCACTAATAATTTGTTAGAAACTTTTCCAAGGGAACGTGCATTCCCAGATTCTGAGCTCTCTCTGTTGTGAGCCAAGTGGCTCCAGTAGCTCAAGAGCAGTCCTCCAAAGAAATCATAAGTATTAGCTAATGGAAGCAGAGATTCACCAAAGAGGAGGTGGAGGTGCACACAAAGTGGTTAAAAGGAATCCAAGGTGATCTGGGTAGAGCATGCTAGGCTATTCTTTCTTCTCCTTTATCCACAGTATCCAATATATATGTAAATACTGTGAATTTTAAGTCCAAATATATAGCTGTTTATATTCCCTCTTCCTCTAGTCTATCTACTTTAGTTCTTCTTTCTTGATTCCATTTTAGTTAAGTCCACCATAATGTCTTCCTTCCAGTCTCCTAACTAGTCTGCATTCTGCCATTCTCAATCTCATCAATTCATTCTCAAGCCAGAAGAAAAATGTTCTCACAATATGAATCATATTATGTGAGTCCTTGACCTATATTACAATTCAAACTTCTTGTAAAGTTCTTCAAGTTCTGCCTCTGTCTCTTCAGCTTAAGTTGTCAGACCCATTGCCTCACTATTTTCTCTAGTAAAGTTCTTAGTTTAAGTTCTTTGAAAATGCCAAGCTACTTCCTGCCTCAGGTCTTTTCTGTCTGGAGACGGACATACTCTGTCACTATTCCAGCGGTGCCACTATTTGCACTATGCGGAATTAGTTCCTACTGCCGTTACTATTACCACTTGCCTTCATTATTCTCAGTTTATGTTTGTTTCCATTATAGAATTTTCACAACTTGTGATTATTTTTATTTATAAATCTGTTCTCTCCACTACAGTGTAACCTCATGAGAACAGTGACAGTGGTATCACCATGTTTAGTGCAGCGTTCAGCACACAGTAGATGCTCAACAAATAATTCTTGGATTACTGTGTTAAAACCTGGGTGGGTTGGCTGCTGGTTGTTGTTTCCTTGAGCTCAGCACAGTTAAATAGGAAGATTAACTTTCTGTTAGAACTTCCTGCTATACATTCCTCCTTTCTGAAATTGCCTGAGCCTGAGGTTTAAATCCTGATACCTTCCGGAGGTGCAAAACACTAAATCTCCCACCTAGTGTAGCTATGAAGTGATATGGCTGTGGATATTTGAGGATTTTGATACATTTTATTATTGTGTTGAGTATATAATTATTACTCAATGAACAGTGTTTGGGTTGGATACAATTAAAAATATTGTCTATATTCTTTTGAGTAGTGATAATTTTACAATGTTTTTGCTTTACAAATAATTTAAACTCTGGGAATTTAGAAGTATACATTACTACCCTTATAGTATGAGCTCATAAATGGATGCTTAGTGAAAATTCTTTGGACACCAAATCACAGTTCACTCAAATGCATTTAGATGCTTTTCTATAGATACTTACATAACAATGGAAATAGCCAAAGTATTTAAAAATATAACTAGTTAAAATAATTAGAAATGTTACGCTTTAAAAAAAAACACACATTTCAAGCCTTGCATGGAACTTTCAAATCTCCTCTAGTGATAAATGAATTGTATCTATTTTCTTACATGAAATGTATATTTACCAGAGCCAAAGTATATACCATTTTAGAAGTATGATTTTATTTTAAAAATCTAGGGGAAACATCGATCCCACAGTTTTCATTTTCTACACATGAAGCTGATTGATTTCTAAATTACTTTGCTATGATGAACCAATTTAGGATTTAAAATCCCACAATGACAAGATTTTCAGGTTATGAGGAAATTTTAATGCTCAGTGCCTAAGTCACTTTTTATTATTAAGCCAGACTCTTGGGGAGACCATCAGCTCTTTTCACTGCCAGAAAACCATTGGTGCATTGCAGCTGCACTCAATCTAACTGTGATCTGACCTCATCTGAAATTTTAAGAATTCTGGCTTTTGATATGGAAGCAATATGTTTGTTTTCGACTCTGTGAGCAAGGCGTAGGCCCAGAGGCCCTGTTCTCTTCTATTTTGAACTGTTCAGGGCTTCAGCAGCATTAACACCTATGAAAAGCTGACATCAAAAAACCAAAATGCTCCAAATTCTATAGACTTTAAAAAAGAACTTTATTATAATTTACATATCATAAAATTCACTCATTTTAAGTGTACAAGCAATGATTTTTAGTAAGTTTACTGAGTTGTGCATCCATCCCTATAAACCAGTTTTAGAACATTTTCATCACTCCTGCAGTGTCCTTCATGCCCATTTGCAGTTAATCCCCATTCCTACCCTGAGCCCAGGTAACCACTAGTTTACTTTCTATCTCTATAGTTTTGGTTTTTCTGCATATTTAATATAAATGGAATCATATAATATGTCATCTTTTGTGTCTGGCTTTTTCACTTTGCTAATGTTTTTGAGGTTCATCTGGATTGTAGCATGTATCAGTGCTTTGTTTCTTCATTATTGCTTAATAGTATTCCAGTGTATGGATGTCCTACATTTTGTTTATTCACAAGTTGATATACATTTGTGTTGTTTCCAATTTTGGGCTATTATCAATAATGTTGCTATGAACATTCATATGCAACTCTTTGTGTGAACACATATCTTCATTTCTCTTCGGCAGATACCTAGGAGTATAATTGCTGAATCTTATAGGAAGTCGAATTTTTTAGAAATAAAAAAAATAGTTTGCAGTGCATTTAATGAGCTGCAGAGTTCACTGAGATAGATGTGAAGAAACAATTGTTTCTTCAAGAAGCTTAGATCCATAAAAAGTTACAACAACTTTATGAATCACCAGGCTTCTAGAAATCATGAGACCATGAGGGAGAGTATGAACACCATAAGAGTTTCTAAAACAGAGCTCTCCTCGATATGTGGGTGGAGAGAGTGTGTTCTAAGATGTGCCTTTGGGCGTGGTTTAAAGGTTTTAGGGAGATGACAAAATAATCAAAGTAAGGAAAAAAGAAAATGCAGAAAGTGTTGAACAGTCAGCCTAATATAGCATATATTCAAATATGACTTCTTGGTCTCTTTTTTGTCTGAGAGCTCTAAAGGACTAGAATATTACATTAGAGGGCAAGTCACCAACATTCTAAATGGAGTTGCCATGAACCTGTACACAACGTGCTAAAAGTTTAAGAAAGCAATTTTTCCAATGACCGTCTACAAAGAGTAGGATCTGAGGTTTGGAAGAGAAATTAAATAATTGGGTAAGAGAAAAATTTTTCCACTGTAATCATCTTTGAGCTTTCCATTTCCCATTCCTATTCCATCAGCAAGGGAAAGGGGAATGGTCTTTCTCATCTTCAGGTGGTTTAGGGGTGCTTTAAGAGGGACACGTTCCCTTAATGTGTGTTTCCTGAGGTTTCAGCTTAAAATAAACAGCCAGCTGGACTGGTGCTGCCTGGGAGTGAGTAATGTGTGTGAAATTCCCATGGGCTAGGTGAGTGTGTGAGTGGGCCAGGGGTTATTTTAATGAATATTTGGTCCAAGAGGACTGCCTGGAACAGCAGTAGGCCATGATAGAGAGTCTGGGTGGGATAAACTGCCTGAATCCCAGAAGCTGAGGGCGGGACCTTAAGTATCCACATAGAGAAGGGGCCTGGCTCATGTCTGGGATGCTACCATTAGGTACTCTGTGGAAGGTTCTTCCAGAAAGCCAGGAGATCCCATGCAAAGGGAGCTTTCAAAGGGAGCCTGTGTAGCACCAGCTATGTAAGGTTGAATTCTTTTCCTTGAACCTCTAACCTACTCAGCTCAACCTCAGGAGAGTCAGAGGCCTTGGCTAGTTTTTGGTTAGAGAAGGTAGGGCTAAAAGAGAGAATTACATTTTGAAAGACATTATAGGCCTCTGGGAGGGATTTACATATTACTCTGTGAGTGGTAAGCAGATTCATAACAATAGTTATATGTTAAGAAGTTTAATCTGGACTTGTGTGTAGGCTGCTTTGAGATAGAATTCAAAATCCAAAAAATTCTGAATTGTGTACTAGTTAGAAACACAGGATAGGGTTATGTTTTGCAGTGGTATTAAAAAATATAGTTGACTTCTTTTAAAAAGAGGTATATATGAGCAAACTTTGCCTTTCAAAGTAGGCAAAAAGTTGCATAACCATTTTTTTTTCTCATTGTATTTAACCTCTTGAGTCCTCAGAGAAGCCCCTGGTGGCCTGAAAGAGTTAATGTTCCATCCTAAGTACCCCAGTTAGCACCAGGATATTTTTAAGACGGATGGCGAGGAGGAGAGAATTTAGTCCATTTATTCACTGAGCTCCCACAGGGCTGTGTGTAAACCAAGTAGGGAAAAATCCAAGAAGGGGAGAAAGATCAGTATGTATCACCTTACTGCTAAAATTTTAAGTCAAGCAGCATGTTCCTGCATATTACTCCCCTGAAAACCAAGAGGAAATGAGAAAGTTCGGACTGTAAATGTCAGTGAACTGCTAAATTATAGCGTTAGTAGAAAAAATATTTGTGACCCTAAATGCAGTTAAGCAGAGCTTCAGGGAGAAGCTGGAATTTTCTAATAGCAGTTTTGATTTGCAATCAGTTTGCTCAGGCTATTATTAGAAGAATAAAGTTGCTGTGGTGTGTGAGTGGGAGAGGGATTGTCCATTTTTCCACTTAAACACAGTTTTCACGTTCACTTTTTAAGGAAGAGTCAGGCCTACTCAGTACCCATTCTACTTTTTGGGAAAGACAGTTGGATTCTCTGAATAATGAGGCTTACATGATTTGTACAGCTGTGTCTCCCAGGATCCTGTAATTTCACAGGTCACAAGTCTCGAAGATAGCTATCTCTCCTCTCGGTTACAGTCCCTTCATTTGAAATATTAAGTCCTTGTAGTTCGAACATGAGGCCATTAGTAGTTATACTGACTGTTTATTGAGCACGTGACAAAATACAACATACATTATCTCATTTAATTTTGCCAGAACCCAGCAAAAAGGCTGTTGTTTTATGGATGAGAAAACAGATTCTGACAAAGATTCTGAGTCTTGCCTGAAGGCACATGAGTAAATGATGGATCAAGATGAAAACTAGGTCTGTCTTACTCCAAAGTTAGCTTTGTCCACACCGAGTCACTGTCGGAAACAAAACCCTGAGGACTTCAGAGATCCAGAATGATATTCCCTGCTCATGTTAGTTGTTGCCACACTAACCTGATACCTAAAGGCTTTATGTGGGTGGAGAATAAGTCCTTCTATTTGTTTAAGCACATTTCGTAGGCATTTTCATGTAGCAGCCTACCTATCACCTATTTACATCGCATTTGTGTTTCCAAGAACACATAGAACATGTCAATTTTACTCCCTTCTCATTTTTCTAAAATGCTTATCTTGAATTCCTAAGGAATTTGTTCTTCTACGTCCTGAAGTTACTTCACTGTCACATGTGTTTTCAGGGATGTTTAACTCACGCACATTGAGGTTCAATTTCCCCCTTTTCTTTTTCCCTTATTTACAAACCATTAAAAAAAATTTCTATGCCTAGTCTTTTGTTTGTTTCTCATGGTTTTTCTTGATTGCCTCCTATTCTGGGTTTGTCAAAATCCTTTCTTTTGCCCTTCATCTACTTCAGTGTCGTAACTTCATTTTTCCCTTCTGGACTTCGGGTAATTTCATTTCCTCTGAAAGGAGCTCATCCAATCTCCTTTCTCTCTCTTTTCTGGTTCTTTGGCTTTTAGAAACCATCAGGCCTGGAACTAAATTGTTACCGCTAGAATTGAAATTCTACTACCTGTGAGGCATTGGGCAGGTTACCTAACTTCTTTGACCAAAGTTACTGCATGAGTAAAATGAGAATATTTACTTCATAGTGTTGTTGAGAATGTGAAACACATAATGGCTATAATGTTTCTGGTTTATGGTAAGATTTCTTTTTTTCTTCTTTCTTATTTTTACTTTACAGTCTTAACATTTTAGCTTCTTTCTGCAATTTGTCTTTGTTTCTACAGTGATAGCTGACCCTGAAAGTAGTCTAGGAAATAGCTTTGCATTGCTGCTGTAAGTCTGGCCTATTATATTTTATTGCAATTTTTATAGTTTAAAACATTAACTAGTATTTATTCATTTTTAAATATGTGTCAGGCACTGGGGGTATAATGTTGAACAAAACAGGCAAAAATCTCCTACCTTATTAAAGCTTATATGCTAATGGGGTGGGAGGAGGAAAGATGAACAATTCTTAAGAAGTTAAAAAAAATACAGAATGAAATATCTGAGTTGGTCAACACATCACGGTGCTAGGAAGATGGCATGCCCTGAGAGGGCACGGAAGATCCATACCACCCCAGGCCGTATACCTTGCCCTATATATCTCTTCCCTTTGGCTATTCCTGAGTTACAGTTAAAAAAATGAATCTAAATACAGACCTTAAACTTTACAAAAAGTAACTTAAAATGGATCAAATACCTATATACAAAACTGTAATACTGAGCACAAAATGATAAACCACCTAGAAGATAATATAGGGGAAAATACAGACCTTGAGTTTGGTGATGGCTTTTTAGCTATAACGCCAAAGGCATGATCCACAAGAGAAATAATAAGTTGAACTTTATTAAAATTAAAACCTTCTGGTCTACAAAACACATTTTCAAGAGAATGAGAAGATTTTATATATGTGTATATATATATACACACACATATATAAAATCTATCTTGTGTCTTTCTATATGCCTTCTCTATATGTCTTCTCTGAGATGTATATATGTGTATCTATGTATAGACATGTATATATATGTGTATATATGTATAGACATATATATGTGCATATATGTATATACATACATACACGTATATATGTATATACATGTATATATGTAGATATGTGTATACACACACATATATGTGTATATATACACACACACACACCTATACACATACTCTTAAAACTCAACAATAAGAAAACAAACCCAGCCCTGAACAGCTCCTAAGGAAGGGGTGAGTGAAGTCACTGCAGGGCAATCCATTCTTGCCAGGGACCTCTGGAATCCTAGCTACATGACCCTGATAGGCATTTGAATTGACAGGGGGATCTACTTGGAAAGTAGATAGAGACAGAGCTCCTGCTTGCGAAGAACCCAGAAGATTATGTGGTGCATGGGGCAGCTGCAGCAAACGCAGCCATAGGCACCCATTTCCCAAGGCTCTCTATCTTCCTTCAAGTAGCTCTAACCCCAGCTGACTGCTGGGCCAGGAAGGAGCAGGTCCATCTTTACCATGGGACTAGAGTGTGTCCAGTCTGTTCTGTATCTCCCCCATCTGCCAGCCCTTCCCAAGGCCCTTGCCCAGCACTCCCACAAGAGCATGTACACAGCACAGCTTCCACTACCCCCAGCCTGAGTGCTTTGTTGGCAGCTTGGGAGCACTTCGGTTCCCCCAGCAGAGACAGTGGCTGACCCTGAAGGGCTAGAGGACAAAGCCCCTGGCAGGTCCCAATGCCACAGGGTTGCAGCACACAGCTCAGGAGTGCCAAGCTGAGATCTTTGGCTGGCGCTTGAGCAGGGGAGGAGTCCCAAATCTCAGAACACTGAGAAGAGTGAGATGAAGGTTTCTTGGCTGGTGCTGGAGTGGGGCCTGTTTCCCTCTGTAGGGCTGTCCGGGAAGTATGAGACCTATCTGCCAGCTACAGCCTCCTCCTGAGGGAGCCCTGCAGTCCAGAACACCGAACAAAGGAAACGTGGGCATGGCATCAGTAACCAGCGGGGTGTCCCTTAAGGCCTGGAAACTGACCTGGTGAGGGTGTCGTCTCTCTTCCACCCCTACTCTAGAGCACTGCTGTGAACACACTTAAATGCACAAGAGCCACACAGCTAAAAGACCATCTGCCAGTCATTACTCTTAAGCACTATCTACTGGACTGTAGCCCAAATTACAGCACCAAAAATATTCTCCCAGTATACATACTCCGTGAAACCCAGGACAATGATCTAGCCCAAATAAAGATCTCATACAAAGGCCTGGCCCTCCAGAAATGAAGCCAATCACCTATACTCAACTTACACCAGAGTTAAACCCTCAAAGGAAACAAAGAATATAAAAACAAAAAACCACATCCAAACAACATCAAATTCAAAAAATTAAAAGAGCACCAGCCCTCTCAGATGAGAAATAATCAGCATAAGGACTCTGGCCATTCAAAAAGTCCATGTTCCCTTACCTCCAGATGAGCACACTAGCTCCCCAGCAATGGTTCTAAACCAGATTGAAATGACTGAAATGATTGATAGACATAGAATTTGGAATCTGGATGGCAAAGAAACTTATTGCGATTCAGGAGAAAGTTGACACCCAATCTAAGGAATCCAGTAAAATGATCCAAGAGTTGAAAGACAAAATAGCCCTTTTAAGAACCAAATGGAACTTCTACAATTAAAAAATTCACTATAAGAATTTCATAATAGAGTTGGAAGCAGTAACAACAGAATAGACCAAGCTGAAGAAAGACTCTCAGAGCTTGAAGAACGACTCTCGGAGCTTGAAGAACAGTCCTTTGAATCAACTAATTCACACAAAAATAAAGAAAAATATTTTTTGAAATGAAGAAAACCTCAGAACAATATGGGATTATTTAAAGATGCCAATAGTACAACTCATTGTCATTTTTGAGAGAGGAGGAAAAATAAGCAACTTGGAAAACATACTGAGGTTACAGCCTGTGAAAAATTCCCAAATCTTTTTAGAGGTTGACATGCAAGTTTAAGAAATAACAGAGTACCTTTTTAGAATATTATATAAGACAACCATCCCAAAGATGCATAGTCATCAGATTTAGCAAGGTGAACACGAAAGAAAAAAATATTAAAGGCAGCTAGAGAGGTGTCAGGTCACTTATAAAGGGAACTCCATCAGGCTAGCAGCAGACTTCACAGCAGAAATCTTACAAGCCAGAAGAGATTGGGGGCCACATAAAGAAAAAAAAATCTAACCAAGAATTTCATATCTAGCCAAACTAAGCTTCATAAGCAAAGGAGAAATAAAATCCTTTTAAGGCAAGCAAATGCTAAGGGAATTTGTTGCCACTAGAACAGCCTTACAAAAGGCTTTTAAGGGAGTGCTAAATATGGAAATGAAATAACAATACCTGCTACCATAAAAAACACACTTAAGCACATAGCCCACAGACATCATACAGCAGCTACACAATCAAGTCTTCAAAACCAGCTAACAACATGATGACATGATCAAAGTCTTACATACCAATATTAACCTTTAGTGTAAGTGGTCTAAACACCCCGCTTAAAAAACACAGAGTGGCAAGTTGTATAGAAAGACAAGCCAAATGCTGTCTTCAAGAGACCCATCTCGCATGTAATGCCACCCACAGGCTTAAAATAAAGGGATGAAGAAAGATATATTATACATATTATTCAAATGGAAAACAGAAAAGAGCAGGGGCTGCTATTCTTATATCAGATAAAGTAGACTTTAAGCCAACAACAGTCAAGGAAAAAGAAAGGCATTATATAATGATAAAGGCCTCACTTCAACAAGAAGACTTAACTATCCTAAATATATATGCACTCAACACTAGAGCACCTGGATTCATAAAACAAATTCTTCTTGAACCCAAAAAAGACTTAGCCAAACAACAATAAAGGGGGAGACTTCAACACCCTACTGACAGCATTAGACAGATCATCAAGGCTGAAGACTAACAAAGAAATTCTGGACTTAAACTCAACAACTGACCAACTGGAAACACAAAGGCTTTCAAGGAAGAAAGGGAAAACCTGAACAGACGAATAATGAGGTCTGCAATGGAATCATTAATAAAAATCCTAGCAACCAACAAAAACTCTGGACCAGACGTATTTATGACTGAATTCTACCAGAAAGACAAGAGCTATTACTAATCCTATGGAAACTTTTCCAAAAAATCCAGGATGTGGGAGTCATCCCTAACTCATTCTATGAAACCAGCATTATCTTGATACCAAAATCTGGCAGAGACACAATGAAAAAAGAAACTTCAGGCCAATATCTCTGATGAACATAGATGCAAAAATCCTTAACAAAATAATAGTAAACTGAATCCAGCAGCACACAAAAAGTTAATTCATCATAAACAGGTAGGCTTTATTCTCAGAATGCAAGGTGGTTTTAACATATGTAAATCAATAAGTGTGATTCACCATATAAACATAATTAAAAACAAAAACCATATGATCATCTCAATAGATGCATTAAAAGCTTTCAATGAAACCCAACATTCCTTTATGATAAAAACCGTCAACAAACTAGGCACTGAAGTAACATACCTCAAAACAATAAGAGCCATTTATGACAAACCCTTAGCCAGTGTCATACTGGATAGACAAAAGCTGTAACCACACTCCGTTAGTCAGTTTTCATGCTGCTGATAGACATACCTGAGACTGGGTAATTCATAAAGGAAAGAGGTTTAATTGACTCACAGTTCCACAGGACTGATGTGGCCCAGGAAATTTACAATTATGGCAGAAGGGGAAGAAAACATGTCCTTTTTCACATGACGGCAGGAAGGAGAAGAATGAGAGCTGAGAGAAAGGGGAAAACCCTTGTAAAGCCATCAGAATCATGTGAGAACTTACTATCATGGGAATAGCATGAGGGAAACCACCCAATGATTCAATTACCTTCCACTTGGTCCCTGCCACCATACGTGGGGATTATGGGAACTACAATTCAAGATGAGATTTGGGTGGGGACACAGCCAAACCTTATTATTCCACCCCTGGCCCCTCTCAAATCTCAAGTCCTCACATTTCAAAACACAATCATGCCCTTCCAACCATCCCCCAAACTCTTAACTCATTCCAGCATTAACTCAAAAGTCCAAGTCCAAAGTCTCATCTGAGACAAGGCAAGTCACTTCTGCTTATGAGCCTGTAAAATCGAAAGCAAGTTAGTTACTTTCTAAATACAGTGGAGGCACAGGCACTGGGTAAATACACCTATTCCTAATGGGAGAAATTGACCAAGACAGTGGGGGCTACAGGCCACATTGCAAGTCCAAAATCCAATGAGGCAGTAATTAAATCTTAAAGATCTGAAATTTTCTCCTTTGACTCCATGTCTCACATCCAGGTCATGCTGAGGAAAGAGGTGGGCTCCCATGGCCTTGGGCAGCTCCACCCCGTGACTTTGCAGGGTACAGCCCCCTTCCAGGCTACTTTCATGGTAGCTGCCTTCTCACAGTTACTCTAGAGAGTGCTCCATTGATGACTCTGTGTGGGGGCTCCAACCCCATATTTCCCTTCCACACTGCCCTAGCAGAAGTTTTCCATGAGGACTCCATCTCTGCAGTAAACTTCTGCCTGGATATCTAGGTGTTTCCAAACATCCTCTGAAATCTAAGTGAAGGTTCCCAAACCTAAATTCTTGACTTCTGTGCAGACCCACAAGCACAACGCTATACGTAAGCCACCAAGGCTTGGGGATTGCACCCTCTGAAGCAATGACCTGAGCTGTACATTGGCCCCTCTTAGCCACTGCTGGAGCTGAAGCACTGAGAGGAAGGGCACCATGTCCCAAGGCTACATCAAGCAGGGGGGCGAAACCATTTTGTCCTCCACATCCCAGGCCTGTGATAGGAGGGGCTGCTGTGAAGATCTCTGACATACCCTGGGGACATTTTCCACATAGTCTTGGTGATTAACATTTGGCTGTTTGTTACTTATGCAAATTTCTGCAGCTGGCTTAAATTTCTCCCCAGAAAATGAGTTTTTATTTTCTATTGCATTGTCAGGCTGCAAATTTTCCAAGCCTTCATGCTCTGCTTTCCTTTTAAACTTAAGTTCCAGTTCCAAACCATATCTTTGTGAATGCATAAAACTGAATGCTTTTAACAGCATCCAAATAATGTCTTGAATGCTTTGCTGCTTGGAAATTTCTTCCTCCAGATACCCTAAATCATCTCTCTCAAGTTCAAAGTTCCACAAATCTCTAGGGTAAAGATAAAATGCTGCCAGTCTTTTTGGTAAAACATAGCAAGGGTCACCTTTATTCCAGTTCCCAAGAAGTTCCTCATCTCCATCTGAGACCACCTCAGCCCAGACATCATTGTCTGTCTCACTATCAGCATTTTGATCAAAGCCATTCAACAAGCCTCTAGGAAATTGCAAGCTTTCCCACATCTTACTGTCTTCTTCTGAGCCTTCCAAACTGTTCCAACCTCTGCCTGTTACCCAGTTCCAAAGTTGCTTCCACATTTTCAGGTATCTTTACAGCAGCACCCTATTACCTGGTACCAATTTTCTGTATTAGTTCATTCTCCCGCTGCTGTGAAGAAATACCTGAGACTGGGTAATTTATAAAGGAAAGAGGTTTTATTGACTCACCATTCTGCAGAGCTGGGGAGGCCTCAGGAAACTTAAGATGGCAGATGGAGAAGCAAACACGTCCTTCTTCACATGATGGTAGGAAGGAGAAGAATGAGAACTGAGCAAAGGTGGAAGCCTCTTATAAAACCATCAGATCTTGTGAGAACTTACAAGAATAGCAAGGGGGAAACTTCCCCCATGATTGAATTTCCCTCCCATCACACATGGGGATTATGGGAACTACAATTCAGGATGAGATTTGGGTGTGGACACAGCAAACCATATCACACACATTGAGAAATGGAGCAAGACCAGGATGCCCACTTTCACCACTCCTATTTAACATAGTACTGGAAGTCCTAGCCAGAGCAATCAGGCAAGAAAAAGAAATAAAACACACCCAAATAGGAAAATAAGTCAAGCTATCTTTCTTTGCTGATGACATGACTCTATACCCAAAAAACCCTAAAGGCTCTGCCAAAAGTCTCCTAGAACTGATAAACAAAAAGAAATAAAACACATCCAAATAGGAAAATAAGTCAAACTATCTTTCTTTGCTGATGACATGATTCTATACCCCCAAAACCCTAAAGACTCTGCCAAAAGGCTCCTGTACCTGATAAACAAAGTTCAGTAAAGTTTTGGGATACAAAATCAATATATAAAAGTCAGTATCATTTCTATACACTAATAATGTTCAAGCTGAAAGCCAAATCAATAATAATTCAATCCCAGTTAAAATAGCCACAAAGAGAATAAGATACCTAGGAATAAATTTAATCAAGGAGGTGAAAGATCTCTACAAGGAGAAGTATAAAACACTGCTGAAATAAATCAGAGGCAACTCAAATAAATGAAAAATATTACATGCTTACAAACTGAAAGAATCAAGAGCATTAAAATGGCCATATTGCTCAAAGTAACTTCTAGATTCTATGCTATTTCTATCAAACCACCAAATTATTATTCAGCAAATTAGAAAAATCTATTCTAAAATTCATATGAAATAAAAAAGAACCCTAATAGCCAAAGCATCTCTAAGCAAAAAGTACAAAGCTGGAAGCATCATGTTACCTGACTTCAAACTATACTACAAGGCTACAGTAACCAAAGCAGCATGAACTGGTATGAAAACAGACTCATAGGCCAATGAGACAGAATATAGAAGCCAGAAATAAAGCTGCACACCTACAGTCATCTGATCTTCTACCAACTTGACAAAAATAAGCAATAGGGCAGTGGCTCCATATTCAATAAATAGTACTGGGACAACTGGCTATCTATATGCAGAGGAATGAAACTGGACCCCTACCTCACCATACAGAAAAATTAAATAAAAAAGGATTAAAGACTTCAATGTAAGACCTCACACTATAAAATTCCAAGAAGAAAACCTAGGAAATACCATTTTGTACACTGGCCTTGGCAAATAATTTATGACTGTGTCCTCAAAAGGAATTATGACAAAAATAAAAATTGATAAGTGGAAACTAATTAAGGAGCTTCTGCACAGCAAGAGACTATCAAGGGATTAAACAGGCAACCTAAAGAATAGGGAAAATATTTGGAAACTATGCATTTGACAAAGGTATAATATCCAGAATCTATAAATAACTTTAATTTACAAGCAAAAAACAAATAACCCTATTTAAAAGTGGGCAAAGGTTATGAACAGACACTTCTCAAAAGAAGGTGTGTAAACAACCAACAAACATATAAGACTTTTTTTTATCATCACTAATCATCAGAGAAATGCAAATCAAATCCATAATGAGACATCAGTCAAAATGGCTTTGTTAAAAAGTAAAAAAATAACATACTGATGAGGCTTCTGAGAAAAAGGACATTTATGCACTGTTGGTGGGAATGTAAATTAGCATTGTGGAGAGCAGTTTGGAGATTTCTCAAAAAACTAAGAACTCAACTACCATTGGACTCAGCAATCCCATGACTGGATATATACTCAACAGAAAACAAGTCGTTCTACCAAAAGGACCCATGCACTCAAATGTTTGTCACAGCTGGGCGCAGTGGCTCACACCTGTAATCGTAGCACTTTGGGAGGCCGAGGTGGGTGGATCATGAGGCCAGGAGATCAAGACCATCCTGGCTAACACGGTGAAACCCCGTCTCTACTAAAAATACAAAAAATTAGCCGGGCGTGGTGGCGGGCGCCTGTGGTCCCAGCTACTCGGGAGGCTGAGGCGGGAGAATGGCGTGATCCCGGGAGGCGGAGCTTGCAGTGAGCCGAGATTGCACCACTGCACTCCAGCCTGGCTGGGCAACAGAGCAAGACTGTCACAAAAAAAAAAAAAAGTTTGTCACAGCACCATTCACAATAGCAAAAACATGGAATCAATCCAAGTTCCCATCAACAGTAGATCAAATAAATAAAATGTGGTACATATACACCATGGAATACTATACAGCTATAAGAAGGAACAAATATCCTTAGCAACAATGTGGATGCAGCTGAAGGTCCTTATTCTAAGTGAACTAATGCAGAAACGTAAGACTAGATATCGCATGTTCGCAGTTATAAGTGGGAGCTAAACATTGGGTACACATGGGTATAAAGATTGGAACAACAGGCTGGGCGCTGTGGCTCACGCCTGTAATCCTAACATTTTGGGAGGCCGAGGTGGGCGGATCATGAGGTCAGGAGATCTAGACCATCCTGGCTAACACAGTTAAACCCCATCTCTACTAAAAGTACAAAAAATTTGCCAGGTGTGGTGACGGGCGCCTGTAGTCCCAGCTACTCGGGAGGCTGAGGCAGGAGAATGGTGTGAACCCTGGAGGCAGAGCTTGCAGTAAGCCGAGATTGCGCCACGGCGCTCCACCCTGGACGACAGAGTGAGACTCCGTCTCAAAAAAAAAAAAAAAAAAAATTTCCTACAGTTCTATAGGATGTTGTATAATTTATAAATAGTGCTTCTTTGCACAACGGAGAGTTAGAATGTTTGATAATGTCATTTAGAGGGACAAGTTGATAGTAAATACAGGAGGGTATTATAACTCTTGCGACTTTTATGCAAGAGGTAAGTCTTCAGATCCAATATATATATATATTGCTCTTTGAAAAGCTATCTATTTTCTCTTACTGAAGGGCAACAAATTATCAGAGTACTGAAAACAGAGAAAGCACAGCATAGATATGTAAATAAAGAGAGGACATTCCTATATAATTCTTTATAATAACATGGATAACCATTTAAAGACAAGATTTTCAGCAATTGCTGACAAAGGAAGAATATTTTATGTAACCAGCAAATTAAGAGATATTAGGGAGTAACTTTTAATTCTCAACTCTTAAAACAATAGTACAACAGAATATCAACCAGATCAAACCCAAAACAATTTCCTTAACAACAACTTTTAAGGATTTTCGTGTGTGTGTGTGTGTGTGTCAGAATGGACAGTTGTAGCAAAACATCCATTCTTCCATAATGGAATTTTAGCTAGGCACATGGACTGGACACCTGATTAAATACTCGATTTCTCATCCTTCTTTGGAGGTATATGGGATTGTGTGACTAAGGTCTGGCTAATGGAGTGTTAACAGAAGAAAAATGTGAAAGTTTCCTGTTATGCTTGAAAATAGGGGGATTCACTTCCCCTCTGCAGATTAGAATGAATATGTAATAATGGGATCTGGAGCAGACATGTTGGACCACCAGGAAGAGCCAAGCATTGAGCATGGTGGAGCAATAGATAGAAGTCTACTTACCTCCTTTTTGTGTGACAAAGAAATAAACTCTGTGTTCTATAAGTCATTATTATTGGTCTCTCTGTTACAGCAGTGGAACTAGTGCCTAATTAATACAGAAGTTAATGACAAAACTATAATATATGCAATTTGTGATTTATAACATATTATTTAGTTCTAAAACTAATAATCATAGCCATGTTTATTTTCTCTCCAGAGTATAGTTTCACTCATTCTCACTCTTTTTGACATCTTGATAAATGTTAGAGTTAATTGGACCTTGTATGTGTTATTATAGATCATTATTTGGATTGATAGTGCTCCAAAGTTAGTGGGGGGAGACCACTTAAATTACAATAGTAGTAAAAATCTGGTTCCTCAAGTGAACATATGAGCTTTCAGTGCTTCATTCAGTATGGGGTAGTACCAAGGCCGACTTTATCTAAGTGATCCAAATGATCATCTAAGTGATCCACTCACTTCCATCTCTCACTTAAGTCCTTGCTCTGTTATATACACAGTTTCAGTTTAAATAACATTTCTAAGATTTTGTTTCCTTATCTTTAAAATGAAGATAATAGCTTTCAAATGCCCTCAAGCACTGCTTGGCCTATATTTGATGCTCCAATAATGTTTTTGTCTTTTCAAGAGTATACAAAAATCTAGCCCCCAATGACAATACAATAAAAATGTGAAAGGGTAGCAATATTATTTGTTTTTCAATTAAAAAATAGAATCAGTCAGAAAAAGAAATATTACTAATGTACAAACTTTTACACTTTGGTGCTAGAACTTTGAGCGGGGTCTCCTTACTGCAATAGGCATTAATTTAGGCTGCCAGTTCCATGAAGGGAAATTAGGCACGTTATGGAAAAGCTTTTCCACTTAACCTGCATCTATTTTGGATGTGTGTGTTCAAGCCAAAAGAAGTACTTAAGCTGAGAACCTATTGATTTAAGCAGTGCCGTTCTCATATGTTCTTTTTGTTCCTACTGCTTCCTCATTTTTCTTGCCTTTTTTATTTGCTCTTCAGACCTCTGTTACTTAATGAAGTCACATCTTCATTGAATTCTCCATTAGGATGCTTATTTCCTGATCCTGCAAATTTGTTAACATGCGTAAATAACAGAGACTTAGGGTAGAAATGGCCAAAGCAATGGATTGGCTCCTGGTCACAATTTCACAGTCTTCTCTGTCTCCTGATCTGTGTATTATTTTTGTTATTAGAGAGAGTTTGAGAAGTAGTCTGGAAACAATAAAGTAGGAAAGAGCTAAAGGGTATTGAATACATGTACACGGCCAATTTAAACTTAAGAATAGAATTAAAATTGCAGCTTGAAAAATTTCAAATATATAAATTTTTAAAAAAAATACGCTTCCCATATTTTGAGATTTCGTGCATCAGTAAAATTTAAAAAGAAGTTTGGCACATAGTCATCAACCCTTTTATCTTTCGCAGAATGACTACAAGAACTGTGATGAGAATGCAGAATAGGCCTTTCTCAAGGCACAAAAATTCTAGTTTAGTCACAGCAGAGAAGAGGGAATATTAGAGCGTTATTTACCCTAACATAACTAAAGATGAAAAAAGGATAAATCATAATAAAGTTTTTTTGAGTAGAATAAATTCATCTTTATGAAATATTCCATATGTGGGTCTCACTATTATTTTTTAAAAATTTTAGCCAGGGACTGATGAAATAGCTCCATTAACCCATAACCAGATTATGGACAAACATTATGGTTTGTGAGTGTAAACCACTCCTTCATTTGAAGGTTATTTGTACCTGCTCTTTTATTGGACACTTTTGTCCAGTTACCCACATTTGCATTATTTCTGAGGCCACACACTTCTTTTTGGTCTGGATCTAATCTTCAATTGCTGGGACATTTTGCCTTCTTACTTTCCAGGCTCCTTCCCTGTCTTTGGGATATTGAACACCATCACACTTTCGTTCAAATGATCCATCAGTTGAACCTTGCATCTCCCATGAACGTTTCCTGAGACACAGCTACGATTTAAAGTCATTTTTTTACAAATCACCGTGATCAGTTACTTGCTAAGGTAGGGGAACCTTGACAGCTGTGACAGATGTTTCTGTGGATAAAATGCGGTGGGGAAAAAGGTTGAGACTATCCTTTTAAATAGAATCAATGCCTGCCAGCTGCCTTACCATCTTGTATTAGCATTACATTGGTGGCTAGAACTAGGCTAGCTTATGATAAATACCTCTTCTAGGACCCCTCTTCTCCAACAAATATCTTAAAAGCAACATAAGAACAGTAATCCCAATAAACTACACTGACCAACAACAGAAATAACATTTTGAAACTCTTTTTCTGTTTATCCCTGTTTATTAACTGATTTTTTTTTTCTTGGGGAGTTATAAGCAAAAATGTGAGAAAATTTTGTTAGAATTCTGTTGCTCAAAAAGTTAAGATTACAGGCATGTTGCTATTATATGATTTTTATACATTTTAAATAATGTATCTCTTTCAAGCCAACAAATGGCATTACACTATATTCCTTCTCATGCTGTTCCTCTTTTGCTATTAACATCTGTACTGTGCAACCAGAATATTAGGGGCTGGCTTCCATTATAAGAGTGCCAATAATTCACATGGAAGAACAGTTGTGACCATGGCGAACACAGCCAGACAAATCTCAGGATGAGTTGCAGAAATGCTTGGGGGCAGTTGTATTGTCACATGTGGAAATGTTACTCGGAGGAAAATTAATGCAGAAATTAATTCTCCTATACTCTTTTTCCCTTTAAAGGAAAAGGTGATGAAAATCTTGGCTTGGAAAATCCCAGACAAAATTTCCTTCATGTGACCAGCTTAGAAATTTGCCATGCTCTGGCTTGCTGTCTCACACCCAATTACAAGGAAGTAATTAACTATTTTGATTTCAAAGAAAGTGTTTCAGACCTTATTCTTTCCTACCTGTTAGCCTGTAATATTGAAGTAGTAATGGCGACAAAGGTATTATTTAAGCAAGAGGAGATAAAAGTTAAAATGTTTTATATTAATTTAGTTAATAACTACTTGAGCAACTCACATGCTAGTTATTTTCATGGTTAATGGAGAGACAAACACATCTCAAATATACTGTCTCTCCTTTCAATGACCCATAGATTCTTTAGAATTAATGGTGTTTTGCTTTATCACTCAATTGACACACATTTATTGCGTAAAGTACCTATTTTCTTCTAGATTTTATAGGAGTAACTTAGTTTGTGTTTCCTTGAAAGTAGAGCCTGAAACAAAGACTTTTGTGCTAATATTTTATTTGGGAGGTGATCTGGAATAGGAGAGATGCCCCTACAAGGATGGCCCTTGCTGCAGTCAACCACCGTGGTATCCAATGCAACAGATTAAGAAGAAAAAGATGTAGCATTTATAATGGAGTACTTTATGATCTAATTAGTTGAAGATGTAAATTAATACTTGAAAACTATATTGAAGAATATTGAGAATATATGCTTGAGGACAAAATAGTTTCACATAGACAAGGATTTCTGAACCAGACCTGATTTTTCAGCCTCTGCAGGTGATACTTAGCAATGTTTGGAGACATTTTTTTTTGTTGTTGTCACAGTGCAGCATTGGGGTGGAGTGGGAAGGTATGCTACTAGCATCTAGTGGGTAGAGGCCAAGGATGCTGCTAAACATCTTACAATGCACAGGACAGCTCCCCATAATACAGTGAAATATCTGGCACAAAATGCCAATTATGCTGCTGCTGAGGAACGTTCCTCAAACATTGAAATGGCTATGAATCACCTGGGAGTCTCATTAAAATATAGATTCCAGTCAGTAGGTCTGGGGAGGAGCCTGACCGTCTGCTCTTTTTAACTAGCTCCCAAGTGATGCTGATGCTGCTTGGTCTATAGGCCACAATTTGAGTAGCAGGGCTACAGACAGTGAGCGTTATAAAAGATTAGAAAAGTGAGAGATTAACAACAAGTTAGCACAACTTTTCTTAGGGGAAAGCCCTGGGAAAAGGTGAAATTTATAGTGGCTGAGATTTCTTGATAGGTATGGCGGTGAGAAGAAAGAGAACAAAATGAGTGAAGAAGTGAGGATGACAATTCTCAGCACAAAATAAACCTGGCTCAGGAAGAGAGACATTGTGAAAAGAGTATGTGGTAAGAAAACTTGGGTTGCAAGATCTGCCTCATCCTTGATGTTGCTCAGTGGCTTTAAGCAAGTTACATAATCTTTTGGGTCTCAGTGTCCTCATTGTAAAAAGATACTTCAGAGCTTTCTTTTATGGAGATTAATATGAAATGAAATCACATGTGTAAATTTGATACTTTTCACACGTAATTCTACAGCCAGACAGCTTAGGTTTGAATCTCTGCTGTGCTTCTTGCTGTGTGACCTAGAGCAGTGCTTTAATAGTTTTTATAATTTTACTAGAAAAGAGTTCAGTAAAAGTCAGTTTTCATATGAAATATGGGATGGAGTTTTACAAAACTAATATTCATAGATGTTAGCCTTTATTCCATGTGCTTTACGTGTATTCTGTATGACATTTTAAGTTTACCCAAGCTACTGGATGGAGATATTTATTGGGATCCGCGTTTTACATATGAGCAACTAAGGTTAAATAAGTTGCCCAAGATCCTACAGCTAGTAAATGGCACAGCTGAGGTTTAAACACAGGCCACCTGGCTGCAGAATCTGCTCTGTTAGCAACTATATTGTTGGAGTTTTCTTAAACACAGGTATTCGGTCTCCTTATTTCTAGCTTTTGTTTCCTAGAAGACTTTTGCTGTCTCAACTGGCTTGCTCGGGAAACTTCAGTATTTTCATATTTTCAGGTTACTAGAGAGGATTCAGCAAACAAGCTTTTTAACTGGTTGGACAGTTGCAATTTTTCTATTTATGGGGGTGGAGGTAGGGACATCTCTCTGGACTCTTCTAAATTTATTGTTCTTTACCTTGTTTTTCCAGGATCCTAAGATCCCACTGAAACAGTAATAGGTATTTACAACCGATCCTAAATATTTCAGAATGCCTAATGTACACTATATATTTATCCCATGATAATACAACACTGTTCTACAAAATCTTGTAAAAGTTTTGGTGATCACTGATCAGATAATGCTATCCCTCCCCATCATGACTAGGTAAAACTAGTTTACATACCTGAGGTTTTGGTCTATGAAAACCTGTATTCTCATTAAACAGAATATCCAATTATTTTGTCTCTTATAGGGACATTTTTGATTTATCAGAGAAAATCATTTAAGTTGACAACTTTTAAAAACTGAGACTATTTCAAAGTATGTCATACACTGCACATGCCCCCTACCTCCATTTCCGTTGAAGTGGGGCATACATGGTTTTCTTGACAGCAGCCAAGGTTGTGCTTGGGCAGAATGTGACATTGCTGATTCCCCATCTTTTATATTCTCTGAGGGGGATGTGTTTGGGACAAGAACATACCAGAGATTTTTTTTTTTTAAGTAAATGTGTCATGAAATCTGTTGTGACAGATTTTAAACAAGTCCTTGTAACTGGGCAAAGTGAAATGACAGCACAGGGAGACGGGACAGAAACACATCAACCCAGCAAGTTTCTTGATTTCTGTTGCCTTTGTCTGTCCCGCTGTGCTGAAATACTCCTCCCCTGGAGCTGGTGATGCCTAGTGGAAGGTCTCTAGCACTCCAAAGAAAATATCCTCCACCAGCCTCTAGCTCCTAAATAAGAGGCAATTACAACCCCTCTTTCCTGGGACATGTCAGTGATGAAGGCAAAGGAAGGAGCCTTTGGAGGTGGGTTGGAGTGTGTCAGTCAGTCAAAGGGTAAACTCAGGCGTTGAACAAATGGTGTGTTACTGCATGCAGTGCCAGCAGGCAGCTTCTGGCTACAAACTGTTTTGCAGGGATAAAAGCCTTCCTACTGGAGTTCTAGCGGTTCTAAATATTTCATACCTGTGCTTGAACAAAAAGTTGCCATGGGAAGGCTGGCTTGAAGATATATTATCAGCTTGGTATTTTCCAAGTTAAAGTTTCTCATCACCTTGTCCTTCTTTGCCCCATTTCCACCCAAGTCAGAAACTCCAATTGCAAGCATTCTTTACAAATTACGATTTTTATCTTACGTGTCTTTTCTATTGAAATCTATTGGTTCCGCCTATGAATTTTGCTAAAGATATCACACACTGTAATAGAGGAAGCAGAAGCTGCTTTATTCTATGAAGTGGTTAGAAGTATTTGTGGTAATCAAGTTGTATTAGTGATCTGTTGTTGGGAAACTATCCTAAAACTAAGTAGTTTAAAAAATAATGAGTATTTATTATCTCTCACAGTTACTGTGGCTCAGGAAGTCATATAGGGCACAGTAGAGATATCTTTGTTCCATGGTGTCTGGCCTCAGATGAAATGTTTGAAAGCTAAGGGCTGGTGTCATCTGAAGACTTATTTTCTGACATGTCTAGCAGTGGTTGCTGGCTTTCAGCTTGGAGTCTAGCTGGGCTGAACTTGTAGCTGTGGCTTCCTCAAAATAGGTTGGCTAGATTTCAAGGACAAATATTCTGAGAGATATTAATTTTTATGACTTGCAGAAGTCACTCAGGGTCACTTGTGCTCATTTTATTGGTTAATGCAGTTATAGAGGTTTGCCCAAGTTCGAGGGGACTGCCCTATCAAGGTATGTCAGCAACACATTGTAAGAAGAGCATGCAAAATGAAACACATATTGGTATGGTCTTCTTTGGAGAATATAATCTATTTCTGGAGTATAGTTGAGAAAAGGTTAGACTAGCTAGTGCTTTGGAAATAATGTCTATGCTTCATAGTTATTTGGCTATGTAACTTACAAAGTAATGAAAACTGTTCAGTTGTCACATTCTGGCATATCCAGGTAGTGATTTGTAATATTTCAGTTGCTTTTATGTTTAATATTTATTTTAAGTATCACGTAAAGTATGGTCAGTCAGGAAATCTCACCCTCACATTATG
Organism: Pongo abelii; assembly: GCF_028885655.2. Taxonomy (NCBI): domain Eukaryota; kingdom Metazoa; phylum Chordata; class Mammalia; order Primates; family Hominidae; genus Pongo; species Pongo abelii. Next base: position 31,664,298 of record NC_071998.2, read on the forward strand.
CATGAAGATGCTGATGCTCAGAGAAGTATAGATATCTTAAAGTATAGATGTCACCCAGTTATTTAATGGCAGCTTTGGGACTAGAACACAGCTTCTCTAATGCCTAGATCTTTTTATCAGAAACTTATAACACCTACAGTTTGTAGCATCCTCAACAAATGAGGATTTATTGAGTAATTTTCATAGTGGAGGCACAGAGGGTAGATAATGAGCTTATAAAGATGAATATGACCGTACTCTCCACCTTTATGGAACGTATGGTCAAATGGAAAAGATAAGCACATAAATGCAAATGTTCTAAAGAGTGGGACAGTTACAGAGATAAAAGTAGGCAAAGGTACTGTTTGAGCACAGAGAGAACTACTTGGTTCATTTTGGGGTTTAGGGATGACTTTTTTGGGGGAAAATATTTATTTTTATTTTTTATTTTTTTATTATTATACTTTAAGTTCTAGGGTACCTGTGCACAATGCACAGGTTTGTTACATATGTATACATGTGCCATGATGGTGTGCTGCACCCATTAACTCGTCATTTACATTAGGTATATCTGCTAATGCTATCCCTCCCTCCTCCCCATACCCCACGACAGGCCCCGGTGTGTGATGTGCCCCTTCCTGTGTCCAGGTGTTCTCATTGTTCAATTCCCACCTATGAGTGAGAACATGCAGTGTTTAGTTTTCTGTCCTTGTGATAGTTTGCTGAGAATGATGGTTTCCAGCTTCATCCATGACCCCACAAAGGACATGAACCCATCCTTTTTTATGGCTGCATAGTATTCCATGGTGTATATGTGCCACATTTTTTTAATCCAGTCTATCATTGATGGGCATTTGGGTTGGTTCCAAGTGTTTGCTATTGTGAATAGTGCTGCAATAAACATATGTGTATGTGTGCATGTGTCTTTATAGCAGCATGATTTATAATCCTTTGGGTATATGCCCCCTGACTTTAAACTATAATACAGGGCTACAGTAACCAAAACAGCATGGTACTGGTACCAAAACAGAGATATAGACAAATAGAACAGAACAGAGCCCTCAGAAATAATACCACACAACTACAACCATCTGATCTTTGACAAACCTGACAAAAACAAGAAATGGGGAAAGGATTCCGTATTTAATAAATGGTGCTGGGAAAACTGGCTAGCCATATGTAGAAAGCTAAAACTGGATCACTTCCTTACATCTTATACAAAAGTTAATTCAAGATGGAGTAAAGACTTAAATGTTAGACGTAAAACTATAAAGACCCTAGAAGAAAAGCTAGGCAATACCATTCAGGACATAGGCATGGGCAAGGGCTTCATGTCTAAAACACCAAAAGCAATGGCAACAAAAGCCAAAATTGACAAATGGGATCTAATTAAACTAAAGAGCTTCTGCATGGCAAAAGAAACTACCATTGGAGTGAACAGGCAACCTACAGAATGGGAGAAAATTTTTCAGTCTACCCATCTGACAAAGGGCTAATATCCAGAATCTACAAAGAACTTAAACAAATTTAGAAGAAAAAATCAAAGAACCCCATCAAAAAGTGGGCAAAGGATATGAACAGACACTTCTCAAAAGAAGACATTTATGCAGCCAACAGACACATGAAAAAATGGTCATCATCACTGGCCATCGAGAAATGCATATCAAAATCACAATGAGATACCCTCTCACACCAGTTAGAATGGCGATAATTAAAAAGTCAGGAAACAAAAAGTGCTGGAGAGGATGTGGATAAATTGGAACGCTTTTACACTGTTGATGGGACTGTAAATTAGTTCTACCATGGCGGAAGACAGTGTGGCAATTCCTCAAGGATCTAGAACTAGAAATACCATTTGACCCAGCCATCCCATTACTGGGGAAAAATATTTAAGCCTACATTTTCATTGCTCAGCTCACTAGACAGCTGTCTGGAAAACAGCCCTCTGGACAGTTACATTTTAACAAATATATTTTAAAATATTATTTGTTTTACCTGAAATATGGTATGGCAATTCCTTTTTTCTTTTGTCTTCTGATAAATTTATACACTTCTAAAATCTTAATGATATGTATGTCTTGCTTGTTGTTCTTTTGTATAGTATTATTATTAAATATTGTGGTTTCTGATTGTTATTGTTGGTATATAAGACTTCCAGTGTCTTTCTGAAAGAATAGATCTTCTACACAGTGATCCTGCTGTGCTTTTTCTATCTTCTTGAGTAGGATGCTTAGCTTACTGATTTTCAACTTTCTGTCTTTCCTAATGTATGCATTTAATGCTATGTGTTCCCTTTTATTATGACTGTTGCTATGTTCCACAAGATAGATATTTATGTTTTCATTTTTTCTCAGTTCTGGATGATGTAATTTTTATTATGAATTTTTCCTGAAAACATGTATAAAATATATATTTTACAAGAGTGTATTTTAATGTCCAGACACATGAAGGTTGTTCTTGGTGATCATTTCTTTTGCATTTTTATTTATAAATTTTTAACATATAACTTTTTTTAATAGTTAATATTTCAAAGTATAAACTTACACTTACAAAAAAGTTCATTATCAGTGACTTTTGTTGTAAATCAACATTCAAACAGTTTTCTTAATTATTTCAATTTTTGTCTGATTTCCTCACATAATTTCATTTTTTTGGTATATATTTACAGTGTAGAGCATGATATTTTGGTATATGTATACATTGTAAAATGATGAAATCGAGCTGGTTAACATATCCATCACCTCACATACTTACTTACGGGTGAGAACATTTAAGATCTAATCTCTTAGCAATTTTCAAATACACAATACATTATTGTTAACTGTAGTCACTATGTTGTACGGTAGATCTCCACAGCTCATTGATTCTGTTTAACTGAAACTTTGTATCCTTTGACCACCATCTCATCATCTCCCTGCCCAGCTCTGGGCAGCCACCTATTGACTCTAGTATTATTATTATTATTTTGAGACGGAGTTTCACTCTTGGTTGCCCAGGCTGGAGTGCAATGATGCAGTCTTGGCTCACTGCAACCTCCACCTCCCAGGTTCAAGTGATTCTCCTGTCTCAGCCTCCCGAGTAGCTGGGATTACAGGCACCCACCACCATAGCCAGCTAAATTTTGTATTTTTAGTAGAGACAGGGTTTTGCCATGTTGACCAGGCTGGTCTTGAACTTCTGACCTCAGGTGATCCGCCCGCCTCAGCCTCCCAAAGTGCTGGGATTACGGGTGTGAGCCACCGTGCCTGGCTGGCTCTATTTTTAATATGTTGAGAATTTAACCACGTAACACAGCATTCTCTGTTACCATTCTTATGTAAGGCATCATCTCCCTCTGAGATTATTTTAGTATGCTCTAAACTACCTGCTTCCAACTTTGCCCCACTAAAGAGTATATGTCACATATCAGGCAGATGTTTCAGCTGTGAGTCAGATGATGTTAAGCCTCTACTCAAGCCTCTAGTAGCAGGTATACTGTTTCCTCTGGGTTTATGCCCTGGCTCTTGCTTCTTGCTGGAAGATTTTTTTTTCACCAGATACCCACATGACTCATTCCCTTCCTTTCTTTGTTCAAATGACATATTTTCAGTGATGTGTTTCTTGACCACTCTATTTAAAATGGAAACCCCTATTCCTGATTCTTCCTGTCCTCTTTCCCTGTCTACCATTCTCCAAAGTATTTGTATCATCTAATACTCTGTATAACATATGATTTTGGCTGTTGGCTTTTTCTCCTCAGTGGAATGCAGTCATCATGGAGGCAAGGAGTTTATTTCTGTTTTATTTTTATTTACTTATTTTTAGAGAAGGGGTCTTATTCTGCCACTTAGGCTAGAGTGCAGTGGTGCGATAATAGCTCACCTCAGCCTTGAACTTTTGGGTTCAAACAATCTTTCTGCCTCATCTTTCCAGGTAGCTGGCATGCTCCACCATACCCAGCTACTGTTTTTTTGGTAGAGATGGAGTTTTGCTGTGTTGCCTGGGCTGGTCTTGAACTCCTGGGCTCAAGTGATCCTCCTGCCTCAACCTCCTGAGTTGCTGGGATTAGAAGTGTGAGCCTCCATGCCCACAGAGTTTGTTTCATATAGTACTATGTTGTTATTAGAACAGTACCTGGTAAATATAGGAGCCCCACGTATATATTTTTTGTATGTATGAATAAATGAAATAACCATTTTTAAATTACCAAAGGGCATTTGCTTTAGAGACTACTTTGCCATATTGTATTTGCCCAGAGTAGTTTTTCCATCTATATACTTACTTTCAATCTTTCAGTGTTGATATGCCTTGAGGATAATCCTTTTAACACATATTGCTGGATTTTTGTTGTTATTTTCCTATCTGAGAGTCTTTGCCTTTAATCAGTTAATTTAATATGTTTACTTTTGCTATAGCTACTGATATACCTGCATTTATTTTGTATGTTCTATTGACCTCCCTTTTATGTTGTTTCTTTTATTTCTTAATTCTTGCCTTTCGTATAAACTCTTTCAGTCACTTTCTTATTTTCTTTTTGTTTGGGAAGATATGCATTGTACTTATTTCTGTAGTTATATCTTATTTATTTCTGTCTGTTAAATTTTAACAGCCATACTTGAACTACATAGTGTGAATATTGTCTCTCAGTCTTTGGTTTGCTTTCTCATTCTATTAATAGTATTATTTAAAATGCAGCTTATAATTTTTAAATTTTAATAATAGTATTTTTACTATCCATTTTTGTTGTGTATTCTTATACCAATATCACACTGTCTTCTTCTCGTTCCCTCTGGATGGTAAGCCCCTTGTAGTAAGAAAATTTTTTGTATTATTGATCTTTGTATTCCTACAGATGCCTAATGCAGGTTTATTTGGTAATGCTTGGTCCATATTCAATAAATACATGTTTGGTGTACTGAATTGAGAGAGGAATATAATTAAAAGACTTGTCAAGAAATTTTCAGACTTTCTGTTTTTGTCATTTGATTTCCTCATTTTATTGTTCTGGAAACTGAGGATCAGAGAAATTACATGCTATACTGATGCTTAAATAGCTAATTAAATGTTTGAACTGGAATCAGAACCCAAGAATTCTTATGGATAGTTGTTTTTTACTAACCAATTTGGCCATGATTATTGCTTTTTAGTTGAGATAAAAAAGTGCAAATAATATTTAAAAATGATAAAACTTTTATTGGGAACACCTTTTTTAGGAGCTACTTCAGCATTTTCGGGATAACGTTTATTAATACCATTGTGTGTTCCCAAAGTATGATTCTCTATAGCTTTTAGAAAATCATTTTCATTTTGGCACACTGGCAAGTAGAAAACATAAATGCCAAAAAGGGACAGAATGATGTCATATTGGAAGCAAAGAAGCATAAATTGTGTGCACCAGACACAAACTGATTCCTCATTTTTATACTTGAGCAAAACATATTACCATGAATTATTAAAATTATTTCCCTATCTGGTTATTGGAGTTAGAACTGAATATCATGTTCTTTTAAGGACAATGTATAATGGAGGCAAGTTGCTGAAATAATTTAGCTATTTCACGTTCACTTGGTATGATGGTTAATTTTATGTGTCGACTTCACTGGGGTGCCCAGGTATTTGGTCAAACATTATTCTGGGTGTGACTGGAAGGATGTTTCTGGGTGAAATAAACATCTGGATGGTAGACTGAGTGGAGCAGGTTGCAGTCCTTCAGGTAGATGGGTACCATCCAAGTGGAGGCCTGAATTCAGGAGGAAAAAAAAAAAAAAAGCTGACGTTCTCATTGATAAAAAGGAGTTTCTCCTGCCTGACTGCCTTGAACTGGGTAGGACATTTTTTTTTTTTCTGCCTTGAGACTCCAACTGAAATATCAGTTCTTCTGGTTCTCAAGCCTTTGGACTTGGCCTAGCTACACCATTGGCTCTCCTGGGTCTCCAGCTTGGTGACTGCAGATCTTTTAAGCTTCCACAATCTACTGAGCCAATTCCAGTTCCTTATAAGAAATTTCTTTACACACACACACATACACACACACACACACTCACACACACACACTCACACACTCTCTCTCTCTCTCGTCTCTCTCTCTCTCTCCTCTTTCTCTCCTCTTTCTGTTTTCCTGGAGAATCCTAACTAATGCATTTAATGATTACAGTTTTGAATACTGTATCCTAAAACATTTCTACTCATCAAATAGTGCCATAAGAGGGGCAAATCTAGGTGTGCCTAGATAGTTAACTGAACTTCCTTAGATAAATGTGTGTGGAGAAATATGATTGGGGTGCTCCAAAAAAATAGAAATGCATCCTTTTAAAATTCTAAATAAAAATATAATTACTAAGTAATTCCTCTTGATTAGCACCTCTGTTCTCATGATAAGCTAGGAGTCTGTGATAATGTTAGAAGAATGACACTTAGTCAAAAGTTCAAGTGATATGCCACAAGTATAAGCAGTACAATCTGGATCTCTTTAATTAAGTATGTTTAGCAGCAGGTGGGAGGTTATTTTTCTCCATAGAAATAAAATGAAAACCTTTCCTAATGATAAACTGATTGTTTTCTTAACAGCCTATCCAAAATAGAAACCTTACCTATAAGGTCCTAATATCTGATGTTTTATTCTTCTATGTATCCTGTTGAATAAGTTACTCATAAATAATTTCCCTTTAATAAGATTAGTGGATTCTTCTTTTGTATTATGCCAAAGAGTTATTCATAGACAACAAATACCCTCACACCACTGAGAGGAAATGGCTATTTAAGCTGAGTTTGTGTGTGTGTGTGTGTGTGTGTGTGTGTGTGTGTGTGTGTGTGTTTTTCCAACTCCAAGTAACTGAATTGGATTAACATTGACAGATTCTTAGCATAGGTAGATCTGGTCTTAGTGGACAATCTTTTGATGAGTATTCTTAGAGTATGGCAGGGATCTTCTTCAAAGTTCTCATCAGCCCCAGGCCTATTGTGTCATGTTATGGGAAAAATGTGTAGGCTTAGGGGACTGTTTTGAAGGTCAAGGTCATCTGATTTTAGTACAGCCCTACCTCTGACAGATAATAGACTCTTAATAGTAGACAAGTTTTTTTTTCTTGCTTAGGATGACATACTTTATGAAATTTTCTGTAATTCCATGTTAAATATATGGCTCCTAATAGTTTCTAAGCTATATTCTGAGACCCATATTCTGCCTACTTTCTTGAACTTTTCTGAGATTCAGCACAGTGCTGTTTCTCTTGTCAGTTCTTAGAAATTTTATTCATGTCCAACAATGCACATGTAATTATTTATAAATGGTTTATAAATAACCTTGATGTCAAAATGAAGTATTCAATCCAACAAGCATTTATTGATCAGCTACTATACGGCAAAAAACCCATATTTTGCCCTGGCAAGACCAAGTTGAGTAAGATTCATTTCTTGATTTCAAAAAGATGACAGTGTATTGGAAATTGTGGAGTGGTTTGATTGGCATAATCCTCTGCATATAAGAATTATAAAAGTTGGAAAAGTGTATCTATATGTGTATTCATATCCTCTATATTCACCAAACAACTTGAAGGTGGAAGAGAATGAACAAAAGCAAGTGAGAATTGTAGATGATGATACACTTGAAAGACGAGTATAACAGGTGAAATTTGCTATTTTTAAGCTCTTTGCTGGAGGTCATGCTCAGACCTACCTGAGGCTCTATAGGAAGAAAGCTACTGTCTTACTGGCTTGAGCTGTCAGAGAACAGAGTTTGGGAACCTAGCCAGAAAATTAGCATTAAATCCTGAAAGAAAGGGATTCAGAGTGGTTCAGCCCCTAAATCAGCATATAAAATTCATGCACATTCTTAGCTATGTGCTAACCTGGCTAAACTAGTTAGCATATGGGGAATAAATCCTATAGGACTCAGCCAAAAACAACAAACAAACAACAACAAAAAAGCAGCATCTGGAATCTGAAAGAGCCATGCAGAGGTAACAGATTATGGTTTTTGCAAAAATACAGAGTTGGGAGTTGGAATCCAGACAAGTTACCTGGTTTTCCATGAAAAGAAATCAGTCATCAGAGTAATATAGCAGTATCTATATTTACAACTTATTATTCATAATTTGTAGTATATAGAAAAAGTGAAAAAGCAAAAATGTTACTTATTTTCAAGAAAAAAGCAGCTAATATAAATTGATCTTGCAAAACCCAGATGTTCCATTTAGCAGAAAAGGACTTTAAAGCAACTATTTATAAATATTTTAAGGACATTAAGGAAGATACATGTATAATGAATAAAATGATGAAAAATCTCAGAGATATAGAAACAAAATGAATAGTCTAGAGCTTAAATATCCAATAGCTACAATGAAAAACGATTTATCATATTGAAGATGGCAAGAAAAAGAATATACTTTTAGATATATTAACAGAAAGCATCAATGTGAAGAACAGAGAGAAAAAAGAGAAAAAAAATCAACAGTGTCTTAGAGACATGTGAGCAGTAATAAGTAGTTTAACATACATGAAACTGGAGTCTTGGAAGTAGAGGAGAAAGAGATTGGGCAGAATAAACGGAATTTAAGTTCTATTGCATAGGGCCTGAGTATGTCTTATTCATAGTTGTATCCCCAGCACCTAGGGCAGTGTATGTTATACAAGCATATATTTAACATGATCAGCATTTTGATGAATATATCAGTAAGCCTCAGGACCTGAGAAAATACATTAAGTACTTGCTTTATGAAGTCATGGTGAATAATTGAGTGAATAATATATGTAGGGATGCTGGTAAATTGTGGCAGTGGATGAGGTCCACTAATGTCTCACTCTTTAGAATGTAAAAACTGGAATACTGGGTGCTATGGATAATTATTTTGGTTAATTCATGGTTCCAAGTAATTGGCTTTCTATTTTTTTATTGGCTTTCCAGTGACCAGCTTTATTTTCATCTCATGTTCTATTTCTTAGGTCTAAGCTAGGTGCCAAAATTCAAGTGTACCATTAATTACTGAGTAGCATTAGCTTTCTGGTCAGTAGATTGACTTTCAAATTGCATTGTCTGGACATGCTTGGGTCAAGGACTTACAAGGCAAAATTAGTTAAATACGGAGTAGGGGTACTGTATGAGGGAAGAGACTGACAGGACTAAATATGATGTCTTATTGTCTTCACATTGAAGATTTGGGTTCCTTACTTGAATTGAATTCAAGAGTTGTTTTTGAGTTCTGGACATTTCTAAGTGCATGCATGTGAGGGCTGGAAAGATATGGTGAATCTGCATTTTGGTGCCTCCATCTCTGAGCATATCCATGCTGCAGTAGTCATAGACCAAAAGGATACACGGCATTTCCAATGGGGATCAGGTGAATATAGGGTAACTGAAAGTTCTGAGAGGAGCATACACATTCTTTTTTTTTTTTTTTTTTGAGACAGAGTCTCACTCTGTCACCAAGGCTGGAGTGCAGTGGCGTGATCTCAGCTCACTGCAACCTCTGCCTCCCGGGTTCAAGTGATTCTCCTGCCTCAGCCTCCCAAGTAGCTGGGACTACAGCCATACACCACCATGCCTGGCTAATTTTTGTATTTTTAGTAGAGATGGGGTTTCACCGTGTTGGTCAGGCTGGTCTCGAACTCCTGGCCTCGTGATCTGCCAGCCTCAGCCTCCCAAAGTGCTGGGATTACAGGCGTGAGCCACCATGCCCGGCTGCATACACATTCTTAAAAATAAACTAGCAATATAAAATTTGTAAAGGAAAATGATTTCTTGGGAGCGAGGGGATGAGGTTTTATCTGTGGTCTAGTTCTACTCAGGATTTCAAAGATCCACTCTAATGATAGGTTAAAACAAACTCAAATATTTTGTGGTGCATTTGGTATGCAGGAAAGAAAAAAATTCACCCATATGATAGAATGAAAGTAACACTTGGCCTGGAGCTAGGTGACTTCAGCCACATACTTGTTTTTCCCCTAACCAATTGTGTGACTTTGTGTAATCATGTCCTCTCACTGAAATTAAGTTCCTCCTGCATAACATATGGGTTTCTTAAGTCCTTTTCAATTTTGTGAGACAACAGGAAAAGATATTGTAAGGGTTTGCAATTATTTTCCATAATGAGAAATTACTCCAAGGACTGTTTCTGCTATCATGTGCCCACCAACACCAACATCATTATGTTTAAGCAAAAGCGTATGTGACTAAGTTATTGATTTCATTGATTAGTCTTGTGACTATTTGGTATACTGAATATTTGAGGGAAGAGGTACAAACACATTTAGAAGCAGGGAGCCTAAAGAGTTTGAAGATATATTAGGGAATGTCTTTTTTCCTCTGTTCTATTGCTGTGGTATTTCTTTGCAGATATGAGTTGTTATTTACTAATTCAATAAATATTCATTGAGAACCTACTATGTACCAGGCACTGTTTTAGATGCTGGAAACAGAGTGTAAATGGCTGCCCTGATGGCAATTGTAGTCTGGGACTACTCACTTTTGTGATCCATCTTGTTTAATGTCATTTTGATTCTCAGTCCTTTAAAAGATAAATTTCAATCTTAACACAAACTAGGGAAAATATTTTGTACTGAGTAAAGAAATGTCCTGCTTGGGAAATACAATGGCAGGAGACAAATTTGCCTGCAAGGAATCTGAGAGGATAGAATTCTATAAGCCCTGAATTGTATTTTGTGCCTTTAGGTGGAAAGCGCCAACACGTTCAAAGCCAAATCCATCCAAAGTCACCCATTTTTATATAAAGCCATCTAGCACAGACACAACCATCATATGTTACAATTTCCCTGCCAAAAAATTAATTGGCTCAGGCTAACTTCGAATTCATCCAAGATTTGCACAAAACTTGCTGAAAGGTTTGTCTACCTCAAGAAAACTTTTCATGAACCCAGTTCCAAGTTTCAAGTTTTTATAAAAACCTGAAACCAAGGAAGGTTTTCTTGGTTTTCTGTTTGGTGCAGAGGTACTGCAAGCTCTAATTATGGGGCCTCAAGGGAATATGAAGAAAGAGAGACACAAAAAGAAAAATCTCTGAAACAGGTAATTAAGGAGGAAAAACACTTCAGGGAAACAAATAGTAATCAGAATCTTAATTTGAAATTATAAAATTATTAATAATATATTTACATGGAAAATGTTCATGTGGTATAATGCCACTTAATCAGTATGCATTTCTAGGTGCATTTTATTGCTAAAAGTTAGTAATTTCCAGAATGAATGCCAAACCTATACAGAGGGTGATCCATAAATAGAAAATACAGATCAGAGTATTCTCTCTACTGCCCTCAATCCTGCAAATTTCATATTTTTTCCCTCTTGTTTACTGACATTCAAAGATGAGTTAGCATAAAATAAAAAATAATTGAATTGGAAATGGCATTTGAGTCATATAGAGGGCATATCATAATGTGGAATTTAAATGATCAAATTAATTTGCGTTTGGGAAACTTAGCAGAATTGGTCTCAATATTTGATTTTAGTCTTTTTATTCAAAATGATGCCAGGTAATCAAATTGCATTATTACATTTTTCCCACTTACCCTTAGTTTTAGGTCAACGTATATCAAGAGAGTTGACTCAGGTTGCTTTTGTTCTTGACTCTGGCTTCATAAGATCTTTTAAATATAAAGACATTTGAACTGTTTTTATTTTAAAGAAAAGCTTATTTATTTTTAAGAGAAGCTTATTTTCTATAAGTGTTCTTTTGAAACTGAAGCTCCTTTGGGTTTCTCATTGAAATGGAAACATCTGTGAATATGCTGTTGTTTCACTACTGAAGTAGGTTTTGAGCACCTACAATATGCTCACTCGTAGGTGATATATAAACTCAAGAATTTTCTCACTTAACATGAGAACAATGATAAAGCATAAAAGTACATATTAAATTATGTTGAACATACACATGGTTTAAACAAAAATTAGAGAAAGAATGGGTAGTATAACTGAAGATGGTTGCAGTTTATCTGGATGGCTAAGGATATATATGGCTTGGAAGGGAGTAAGACACTAAGCCAAGAAAATGGTATGGTTAAAGGGAAGAATTAAGGAAGAAGAAGTATTAAGGAGGAACCAAAGAATTAAGGATGATATGGACTGACATGAACATACTTACTAAAGTCTTTTTTGTCTGCTTAAGAAGTGTCTGAATTTCAATGGAGTACACTTGGTGCATTTGGTAAGATGGGGGAGCCATTGCGTGTTTGACAGCAAAGCATAAAAAATTAGTCTTTGGTTGATTTGTCTTTGTTTTTCTAACCTTTTAACATTCATTTATGCTTTTTGATGATATATGCCAATGAGAGACAGATAGAAGCAGTTTAATGTAAAGAACATTTCATGAAGGAGAAATGTAGTAGGCAGTAAAGAACTGTATCTCTGAAGGCACATGTCTGCTTCTGTGCTGTTTAACAAGTAGTGGCTATGTAGCCTTAGCCAATTTACTTTATTGTTCATATAAAAAATGAGCAAAATTGACAAGCCTTGTAGTTTTTTTAATGAAGAATAAAGTTGTTAATGGATGCAGAGCCTTACATCTTATATATAGAATATATCCATATCTTAGCTATTATATTGTGATTAATATATCACCTGCTTGAATCAAATAACTTGGTTTAGTTGTTACAGGTACCTGCCCTTGAGCAAGTCACTTAACCTCTCAACTTCACTTATCTCAAAAGTAAAATAGGAAAGGTTGTAAAAGTACCTACCTCAAGGTAGAATTAAAGAATTAATGTATATGATAGCACATTGTACATTATAAAGCACTATGCCAATATATATTTTTGACTGTAACTGGTTTATGACCTTGGCATCCATAGCTTTCTCAAATGGATGACATTGTTGAGGATAAATACAAGAATGAATCTCAAAATATCCCAAAGTTTAATCGAATTGTAATAAAATTACAATGTTAGTGATCCAAAAGGGATGAGCCAATGCCAATATTATCTGTTTACAAGTGTTTGTCTCCCATTTGGCCATAAAACTCTTGAGGGCAGAAACCATTTTTCAATTTTGTTTTCTAAATGCCTGTCCAAGGCCTGGCTTATGAACTGGCATGTATTAATTAACTTATAGGTACAAAAAGGAAGCATAGTTGCAATCAAGACTGTGACCCAAGTTAGGAATATAGGTTCACTGTTACCAGGAGGTATCTTCCTGTGTCAAAGCAGAGTCTTAATTCTAAGGGTGACCATGCCATAAATTTTCTATAATAACTCAGAAGACAGAAATTATAAATGATAGAAGAAAAGAATCACTTCTTAGGTTTAGTCCATATTACTTCAACCTTCTTATATTACCATATGAGTGATTTTTTAAAAAAATAGCATGTTTATTTCAAATAAAAGAGATTGTCATGAGATTTCAAAAAGACAGCCAAGAGCACAGATACTATGGCTGTATGAGAATGGTGCATTTCAGATCTGCAAATTTACTAAGGAGATATAAGCAACACTTTCATATGCATATGATTTTGGGAGGTTAAAATTTCAATTAGAATTAAGGTTCTAAATTTGGCTCATTCAAGATGGCACCCTGAAGTAAAACTTTTACTATTATCAAAATGCCCACAAGAAAGCCTCAGGGGCTTGAGAAGAATGTCTAATATTTATATTTTCTGGTATTCAGTATGGCATTTTTTTCTTTTTTTAACCTGAATATACCTTTCTGTCCTAAATGTCATTAATGAAAAAAATTGGATATTAACATAGTCTTTAATAATAATCTGTTGATTGAGGGCATGAGCATTTCAGAGAGTAAATAGAGAAACAGTGCAGTCTCAATTTAAGTTTAATATAAATTAAAGAATAAGCCCATTGGAAGTAGAATTTCTTCTGTAAACTAAATTGGCCTTCTAAGGGTGGTGGTTGTTCTCTCTCTTCACGCATATACGACCTTAGTGTTATGAGATGAAGGGTGTGAAAGTTTCTGGGTTGTGCCTCTTTTCACAATGCTGTGTGTTCCCTTCTTTGCTGGCTCATCTCTACTTGTCCTTTAAATGGTTGCTTCAGGCATCATCTCCCACAAGACTTTCTTGATTTTACTTGCTTGTTTATGATTTCTCTCTAAGCTCCTGAAGAACTCTTAGTCAATTCAGTCTCCTGCAACAAAAGTACCATACGACGGATGATTTGAACACCAAAATTTTATTTCTTACCCTTCTGGAGTTTGGAAAGTCAGAGATCAGAGTCCATGGTTAGGTTCTGATGGGAGCCTTCCTCCTGGTTTGCAGTCAGCCGTCTTCTCCTTATGTCCCCATGTAGTGGATAGAGAGAGAGCGAGAGCAGAACCAAGCATATTAGTGTTCTTATAAGGCCACAAGTCCCATCATCAACCTCACATCACTCCATTATGCCCTAATTAACTCCTAAAGGCTCACCTCCATCCTCATGCCCTAAGATGCCCTCACCTCCATCCTCATGCCCTAACTACCTCCTAAAGGCTGCATTTCCAAATACTATCACACTGGGGATTAGGCTTTCAATATATGAATTTGTGGGGGAGACACATACAGTCCATAGCATACCTTGTCATCTCTATTGTTGTACTGACCTTATTGACTTGAATTTGTCCATTTTTGCATATCTCATATACTAGATCCTTAGGTCTTCAAGTACAAAGGTTATGTCTTATTCATCTTTGTAGCGCAATGTTTAGTATGAAATAGACATTCCTTAAATGTTGAAATTGGTAGAAAGGTTACATTGGTACTGATTGTGATGTAGCAATGGTCAAAATCAAGTTGTACTTCTTTTTAGACTTCTTTTACTTTAACAAATTATTTATTACTTAGTAGACTTTTCAGAACATAATAGAATTTGTTTATCCTCATTCCCTAGTGTGAAATTCAGAGCTTGTAAAATTTAAGCATGTCTTTACAATTCAAACTTATTTGCATAACTTTATGTAATGAATGACAAATGGCCTCAGATGATAAAAGTGAAAAAAATTTATTCATTTGCTTTTTGCCCAATCTAGGCATTAAATAGAACCTTTTAAAAGTAAAGACATATATAAATGATGCCTACACTACTTGAATTATGTGAGTATATGTGTATAATGTATGTAAATAAGTATTTGCAAATGCATATATATGCAATTTTAATATAGTGGGTTAAGAAAGTCATTAATTTAGCAAAGAGTAGTATAGTACAGCCAATTTTTTTCTTTTTAATGCACAGGGCTTACAACCAAACAGACATGGGCTTAAATTTTGAGTCTATAACTTATCATCTGTGTGATTTTGGACAAGTTATTTAACTTATCTCATCCTCAACATCCCTCACATGTAGTGTGAAGACAATAATATGTAGCTTGCAAAATTTTTTTATGATTGATGAGGTATTATATTTAAAGTGCTTAAGATAATTCCTGCCATCTATTAATACCAAATGGCCAATAACTTGTGGTCTTCCTTTTATGGTTATTGTTGTTAAATCAAGTTTAACCTAAAGCTGCCACGTTACATATTTTAAGTTCAGCCTAAATGTTTCTCTGTACATAATGAACTGTAACCTAACTGGATGGCTAAATAGACTAACCTACTCTTGTGCCAATCACTGAGTTTTGGCCAATCGAAAGCTGCCAATTATTCAAACCACGTTCAAATAAGGCAAATGCCCAGCTGTGACCAATCTGGCTATTTCTGTACCTCACTTCCCTTCTCTGTACATCACATTCCTTTTTCTGTCCATAAATGTTCCACTCTGTGACTACGCTTGAATCTCTCTAGCTCTGTTTCAGGAGGCTGTCTGATTCAGGAATTGTTCTTTGCTCAATTAAACTTTTTAAATTTAATGTGTCTAAGGGTTTTTTTTTTAACATTGTCATAAGCAGAAGAGCAAGTAATTTCATAATTTTATTTTTCTTCACTGGCTTTAGTTTCTTCATCTGTCAGATAGTAATCATAACTCTACCTCAGTGGTGGTTAGGAAGGTCAAGTAGGATAATGTCTCTGAAAACACTTTGTAAAATGTAAAGTGTTATTACACAAAATAAATGAACACTTTAATTTTGCTTTTATTTTCAAGAGGTGGAATGCTGGCTAGAGACAAAGTAGTGTTTAAAAATGCTACTGAATTGTATTTCTATAAGTTACAAAACAACCACTCTAAATTTCCTGCCTCACTTCATTTTCAATTTCTAGTATTTGGTAACCAGGACTCCTTTGGTTTCCTTCATTGCTCAGTGTGTGGAAGACCTAATCAGTATTGAAGCAGGCTCCACCAATTAATTGGAAGAAGCACTTGTCTCTCTTTCTGATTGTGTAGAAGACATTAGGCTTTGTTTTATCAGTTGAAACAGGTTTGCTACATGACTGCATCTTCAAAAGTGCCAGTAAGTGCATTTCGACTTAAAAAAATTATGCCCAAGTGAAGGTTTATTTCTTTCTGTTAAACATTCTTTGCAAATATGCATGTGTCATTTTCTGTCTTATCTCTAATCTTTCAGTCAAACTTGGTTTAGTCCTTTGAACTCTTAGTGAATTCATTTTTCTTTCTGGTATTGATATTTATATAATTATACTAAGCCTGAGAATTTCAACTTGAACTTCCTTGAAAAACTACAGCCCTAGTTATTTTCAAGAGTTGTTTTTCCTCCCAGAGTTTAATTGCACAATTTAGCGTCCTTTACAGGTTTGTTGAAAATATCATGTAGCAAAAAGCCAACAGATATTATATGTATACTTGTTTCTGAACAAGAAAATTCTCAGAAACTGGAAAGTAGCTTTAGAATTATTATTGACTATTTCTTAGTAATTCCCTTCCAGACATCTCAGGATATTGTAACATAATTTTTATTATCCAGTTTTCAATAGCATCTACTTCCCATATATTTGTATATGAGGCATAAAATCAACAAAATCTTGACTTTACTTCCTTAAGCGTTATTAAATACTCCTCTTTGAATTGCCAGACTGGGTTCTTATGGCCTCACTCTTCAATGGAGCAGGTCCTCCATTGGTCAAATTTTCATGCCTTTCCAAACTACCAAGTCCAAAGATGTAGACTGTGGAGACCCCTGAATGTGAATTCCCAGTTATTTAGAAAAAATTTCAAGAAAGATCTTTTACTGATATTACAGGACAGCTGAGTCCCCAAACTGGGGCTTCATCCGGGAAAGAACTCAACGATAATCTAGTGTTGTTAGCAATCTTTAACTGAACTGTACTGCCTCTTCCAAAGCAGGGCTAACTCATAGGCAGTGCGCCTAGAGTCAATAAGGTATGAGCTTTTGGCAACTCTGTTTATACTCAGGCAAACTGACTTTCAATTTTATGCAAATTAAGGGATAAGTCAATGCAAATTGACGGGGGCAGGGTATTTAGAAATTTCTAGAAAAGAGGCAGTAATTTTTAGATCATTGCCATGGAAAGAGGTGGTAACTTCTGGATCATCGCCAAGGCTTTTGTAAATTGTCATGGCATTGGTGGGAGTATCTTATGCTGATGAGCAATGACGGCAGCTAGGGATAGCTTTCTTTGCCATCTACTGGTTCCTTCCCATTTCTTCACTTCATCCCTTCTGGACTGGATCTTGTTTTGGTCAGCAGTATTGTGACCGGAAAACAAGTCCTGCTGGTCTCCTACCACATTATTGCACTACTGGGGAGGCCATATTGAAGAGCATGAACTTTCTAGTTGGGTAAAATAGGTTTAGAAAGTGGCAGACTTTGTGCCAAACTGAGTTTCTGTTTCACTATCTGTAAAATAAGCACAGTAGTGCCTATTTTGTAAAGTCAGTTCTTTATAAAATTAAATACAACAATTAATGTAGACTCTTATTATTACTATGATTATTGTTTGTCCTTAAAAAAAACGCCACAGTAAAGTGGGACTTCCGTGTGTTCTTGAGTAGTTCTAAAATCCAGCATTCCCCAAGTGGCGTTTGCATAAGTTGTTAGAGTTGCTTTTGGCTTCAAGTAATGGGAATCCCGACTGTTCTGGCCTATATAAACCAGGGTTTATTTTCTACCCTACAAAATAGTCTGGAGGTAGACAGTTGTTGGTATTGGTTTAGAAGCTTAATGAGTCAGAGTTCATATCTCTCAAAAATTTCTTGTACGTTTCCTCATGTTGCAAGAAGGTTATTGTAGTCCCAGATACCACAAAGATGCAAAAATCCTTAACACAGTATTACCAAGGTAAATTCAGTAATCTATAAAAACAATGAAATATCATGACTAAGTAATATTTTTCAGCAATCTTTTTATATGATGTAATGTACAATGATAAATTTAAGTGACCAGATCATAAACATTAAAAAATAGAATCTTAATACGTGTAGAAAAGCATTTGACAAAAATTAAACACTTAGCAAACCATGATATAAAAGAAAACCTCCTCAATCAATCAAATAAAATATCCATGCAAAATCTCCGGATACATCATACCTAATGATGAAACATTAAATACTAATCCTCTAACATTGAGAATAAGTCAAGGATGTTTATGCTTATGATTTTATTAAAATTGCAATGGAAGTCTTAGGCAGTAAAATAATGGAATAAAAAAGAAATAAAAGACATATAGATAGGAAAGGAAGAAATAAACAGTTCCTATTCACAGATGATGTAATTCTTTATGTAGAAGGTCTTAAGAAATCAACCATAAAGCTGCTAGAACTAATATGTAAATTTACCAAGATCCCAAGATACAAAGACACATAAAAATCAATTGCATTTGCATATACTAGCAATGAACAATTGGAAAAACAACATCATTTATGATAGCATCAAGACATGAAATACTCAGAGAAAAATTTAACAAAATATGTATTTATCCAAGAGAAATGAAAATGTATATTCACAGAATCATTAGCACATGAACGTTCATCACGGCTTTATTCACAATACTCACAAACTAGAAACAATCCAAATGTTTGTCAGCTGGTGAATAGGTAAACAAATTGTGATATATTCAAACAATGTACTGATATCTGGCAATGAACAGGGATGAACTTCTAGTATACTCAACAACGTGGATAAACTTCACAGACATTATTATTATTTTTTGAGACAGAGTTTCTTTCTTGTTGCTTAGGCTGGAGTGCAATTGTGTGGTCTCAGCTCACTGCAACCTCTGCCTCCTGGGTTCAAGCAATTCTGCCTCAGCCTCCCAAGTAGCCAGGATTACAGGCACCTGCCACCATGCCTGGCTAATTTTTTTTTGTATTTTTAGTAGACATGGAACTTCACCATATTGGCCAGGCTGGTCTTGAACTCCTGACCTCAGGTGATCCACCCACGTTGGCCTTCCAAAGTGCTGGGATTACAGAAGTGAGCCATCACGCCAGGTCCACAGACATTATACTAAGTAACAGAAATCATACACAACAGAGTACATACTGTGTAGATATAGATTTACACAAAGCCGATCAGTCATTGCTTGGGATGAGAAATACTGGGTGTTTTGACTATGAGTGGTGCAATAGAACTTTTTGGGATGATGGAAATGTTCTATATTATGATTATAGTTATAGTTGTAAAAATTCGTTGAAGGGTTTACTTTTTCTGTGTGTAAATTTTACCTCAATAAGATTGGTGTATAAGAAAGGTTAACCTTTCTAGTCACAGTTACTCATAGAAAATGTTCTAGATAGAAAGTGAGGGGGCGATGGTCCATCACTGACTGGAAATGATACAACTGTCCTCAGAAAGTAGGGGGTTAATACTGGTACCTACATGCGAATCAGAACCTGTTGAGTCTCTTAAGAGAACAAACCACTGAAAGGCAAAATTCTGAAGTGAATGAAAATATGTCCAATTTACAATCAAATAAAAATGCTGTAGGCATAAAGCCAAAGAATATTCTTAGATTGGACTTTGTTTAGCTTTCTAAATTTAACCAGCTGGAATTCTTTAAGTACATCCTTATTCAACATTTTGAAGTCAAGTATGTGCTTTTTATATTAAAAATTGTACTTTCTCTGAAATATATGGGAAAGTACATTTTTCTTTGTAATAAAGAATATGATGGCTTATTATAGGTTTGATATATAGTGAGCACAGATTGTAAACTCCACCCACCCCCCAACATTGGGACAAATTTGTGGCAAGGCTGGTGAAAAGACAGAAAATATAAATTAAGCTGTACTTATAGAGGTGACATTGCTAAACTCTGCCTTGTGGATAGAGATATATGTAGTTCAAATTCACAGAACAACAACAAAAAAGTGCTTTATAATATATGATATAATATTTTACTTGTTGATAAGAAATATGGAAAGTTTTCCAACAGGACAACACTGTACATTATGTCTTATATTTTAATAAGAGTATAAGGCTCTCATAATATTTTTTCTATCTTTCAAAAATCTTTTTTCCCAAATAAATACAATTATATTTAAAACATGAACTTATTTACTGGCTCAACACTCATTCTTTTGTGTTCCTTTGTTCATAGATTATCCATGCCAATGAAAATTCTTTCCATACTAGCACTTGACAAAACAAAGCAGAATATTGAACTAGTTTTAACAAATTTGGGGAAGCAATTTATTTTCTTTATCAAGAGATATTGTTCCCCCTTAGGGAATAGAAAACCAAGTTCAAGATACTAATTTCCTCCTAAAGAGATTTGGGAATTGAACAATGAGAACACATGGACACAGGAAGGGGAACATCACACTCTGGGGACTGTTGTGGGGTGGGGGGAGGGGGGAGGGATAGCATTGGGAGATATACCTAATGCTAGATGACGAGTTGGTGGGTGCAGCGCACCAGCATGGCACATGTATACATATGTAACTTACCTGCACATTGCGCACATGTACCATAAAACCTAAAGTATAGTAATAATAATAATAATAATAATAAAAGAAAAAAAAAAAAAGAAAACCTAAAAAAAAAATAAATAAATAAAAAAAAAAAAAAAAAAAAAGAGATTTGGAGGGATTCTTTTTCCCATAGAGCCAATAATCCAATTAATTCATCCAAAGGAGGAGATTTCTCATGTTGAGCCAAACTTGAAGCACCGAAAATGATGTCATGAATTTTAAAAAGGAAACCACTCTGCCAGATACTTGAGACTCCAGTACACAAACTCAGTGCTTCAGAATTAGGTTGATTGACTACATGATTTGTCAAATAGCCTTTCTGCTAAATAAACATCTTTCAGTGCTAAAACCTCATTGTTTTTCTTTTCTTAAAAATTTCTGAGACAGCATGAGATAAAATTCTTATTCGTTAAAGCATCTGATCTTTTTGAAAAGGCTCCTAAATATTCTCTGCTTCAAAGGAGTGCTAAGAAATGTAAGACAAGATGAAAGCTAGATAATACAGAAGATTTACCTGATTCATATGCTTATGAACGCTTTCACTAACATGGATCTAATATTTGGTTGTGTAGTTCCTATCAATTCAGCTAGACTAGGTTTTGGTCTGGATATGGCTCTGTAGTGTAGGAGCCTCTGCATGGAGAACTATAAAGCACTAGAGCAACACATCTCACTGCCTGGAATGAGAACACAGGCATCTAAATCAGAGGGATAGCATTTATTAAAAAATGAGGACAATGGTATTTCCACTTGACATATTGAATATGTCTCCCTCCTTGTTTCCTAGTTAGAAGTTGAAGTATGCAGCTATCTTACTCAAAATTTGGCACTTGGGAACATTAAGTGACATAGTGACTAGGGAAAAAGTTATATACATGTCAAGAACTATTAAGAAGGAAGAAGTAGAATACATTATTTTTAAGAGTAAACAATATTAACAAGGAGTTTGTTAGGCATGCTTTCCAGAGTCATGTTATAAGACAAAAGCATAATCTATGCTTGTTCACTAGTCCTCAGGAAAGTCAATTTTTCTGTACTAGTATGTACTGAAGTAAGGAATACATATTGTACATGATTTTTAAAACATATTTCATGGAAAAATTGTAAAGCAACCAACTAACAAAGTTTCTAGCCTAAAAGGAAGTTTGTTTTGCTGTTTTGTAGCTTGCCTAAATATTACCATGTTTATGGGTGGTGTATATTAATTTGTTCTGAAGTTGCTGATTAATATACACTAGGGATGACAAAAGGCATCTTTTCAGTGATATATTTGAACTGTAAGGTCACATGCTGAATTTTTAAGAAATTGCATAGGAGAAAGGAACTGTCATTAGGCTTTGAGTATGTGTAGTTATTCTGGGTTTGCTACAAATTGGTATCATTTAACAGAATAAAAAGACAATGTACATATATTAATGAGAATGTTGCATTTTGGATATATAAAGTGATGTATACTCTTTCAATAAGACAGATGGTAACTGTAAGAAGTCACTTTGAGCCAACTGCATTTTTTAAAGCATTTCATTTCTGTCTGGTGATAATTAAATGTGGAGCCATTTGATTTGGAAAGCAAGTATAAGGCTATAATAGCAATAACAACCCTTTTACAGGTGTTGAAGTTATTCAAACTTTTGGACATTCAGTGTCATGGGCAAGTGGTTGCCAAAAATGCCAAGAACATAGATAGAATTCTAAGAACTCATCAACCAGAACTGTATACATAGCCTACAAAATCAAATGGCAAAATAATTGAACAATATGTTCCTGATTTTCACAGTCTCTGCATGTGGGGATGGCGGACATTATTTAATAGTGTTAAAGAGAACGTCTTTGGCTCAAATGACTTGCACAGAGATTGAGAGAAAGACATTTTTAATAGGCTTAATTAATAAAATCTCTCTCAACAAGAATCAGAGTGGTACTTCAAAGGACACTCAGAACAGAAAAAAAATGAAAAGTTAGAGGAAAACACAAATAGTGAGATACCTTGAGTAATAGAATCTGAAATTTTGCAAATTTTATTAGAAGCATCAGTAACTTTCCTAAATTATTTAAATTGAAGAATAAATGTTATGTTACAAAAAGTATTGAAGACTTGCTACCTGATATCTAAATGTGAATTAACTTCATGTGGAAAAAATCAGAATATTCTGCAGTTCATATTAATGGAGTTTACATAAGAAATTATGTTTTCTCTCTCTCTCTCTGTCAGTTTTGTTGTGGTAACATATAACATATAACTCTTAAATTTTAGTGGCTTTAAATGGAAAATATTTATTTTTTTGTTCACTGGTCTGTGTATTGGATACATCTCTATGTGACCCTGCTTGTCTTTATTTTTTTGTGTCTTTTCAATCTTGAACCCAGGATGACAGAGTAATCTCTATCTGAACTATATAGACTATGCTGTTCTCATGGCCTAGTGAAAAAGGAAGGCAAGAGACCAAAAAACGACACAATTCCATTTAAAGCTTCTGTTTCAATGTGGCATACATCATGCCTGCCCACTTTCCATGCCAAAGAAATTGCATAGCTTAGCCTGAAAATGAGGTAAGGATGTATACTCTCTGCTTTCAAGCACAGCCACTGACATGGCAAACATGTCTAACCCCTTCATAGGGGATTAACTGGAGAGTTGGAGAATTATTATTTATGTCAGGAACACATACTATGTTAACTTTCATTTAAGTGGACATGGGATTTTATTCAAAATAATTATTTTTATTTAAATGTGTATTTGTTTATCCAGCTTTATTGAGGTATAATTGACAAATAAAAATTTTATACATTTAAGGAGTACACCATGATTTGGTACAACTATACATTGTGAAATAATTAGCAAAATGAAGCTAATTAATTTATCCATCAATTAACATGGTTACCTTTTTTAATTGATGTGGATACTGAACATATAATTTCTTAGCAAATTTCAAGTAAGCAGTACTTTATTCTTAGCTATATTTACCATGCTGTATATTAGATTTCCAGGATTAATTCATCTTATAACTGAAATTTTTTACCCTGTGACCAACATCTTTCCATTTCTCCCACCCTCCAGTTCCTGATAACCAGCATTGTACTTTCTATTTTTGTGAGTTTGACTTTTTAATATTTCACATATAAGTGATGTCATACAATATTTGTTTTCAATTCTGGCTTATTTTGCTTAGTATAATGTCTTCCAAGTATCCATATTGTTGCCAATCTATGATTTTCTTCTTTTCAAGGCTGAAAAGTAGAATATTATTATATCATTACATATACATCACATATCATACATACACATATCACATTTTCTTTATTATTCATTCCGTGATGGACACACACAGGTTGTATTCATATTTTTGCTTTACAAATAATGCTGCAATAAACATGAGAGCAGATATCTCTTTGAGATACTGGTTTCATTTCCTTTGGATATATACTCAGAAGTGGGGTTGCTGGATCACATTGTAGTTCTAGTTTTAATTTTTTTGGGAAACCATTTTCCATGACTACCAATTTGCATTCCCACCAATAATGTATAAGGGCTCCCCTTTCTCCACATCCTTGCCAACTTTTGGTATCTTTTGACTTTGATAGTAGCCTTTATAACATGTATGAGGTAATATCTCATGGTTTTCATTTGCATTTCCCTGATGATTTGTGATGTTGAGCAGTTTTCTTATACCCATAAGCCATTTGTATGTATTCTTTGGAAAAATGTCTATTCAGGTCTTTTGCTCATTTTTTAAAAATTGAGTGGTTTTTTTTGTTTTGTTTTCTGCTATTGAGTTGTTTGAGTTCCTTATATATTTTGGATTTAACCCCTTATCAGACATATGGTTTGCAAATATTTTTTCTTATTCCATAGTTTACCTTTCTTATTGATATTTCTATCCTGTGCTGTGCAAAAACTTTTTAATTTGGTGTAGCTCTACTTGTTTATTTTTGCTTGTATTGCCCATGCTTTTGGTGTCATACCCAAAAAATTATTACCAAGAATATTGTCAAGAAACATTCCCCTATGTCTTCTTCTAGGAGTTTTATGGCTTTAGGTTATATGTCTAAGATTTTAATCAATTTTAGTTTATTTTTGTGTATGATGTAAAATAAGGGTCCCATTTCATTCTTTCGCATGTGCATATTCAGTTTTTCCAGTACCATTTTTGAAGAGACTGTCCTTTTCCTATTGTGTCCTCTTGGTACTTTCAATGAAGATTAATTGACTGTATATGAATGGATTTATTTCTGGGATCTCTATGTTGTTCCTTTGGTCTATGTGTCTGTTATTAGGCCGTATCATATATTGTAATCTATGTGTATATATGTAATATTTGTAATATATTTCAGCTTTGTAATATAATTTGAAATAAGAAAGTGTGATGCTTTCATCTTTTCTTTCTCAAAATCATTTTAGCTTTTCAGGGTCTTTTGGGGTTCAATACAAATTTTAGGATTTTTTACTATTTCTATGAAAAATACTTTTGAAATTTTAGTAGTGATTGCATTGTATCTGCAGATTGCTTTGGGTAGTATAAACATTTTAACATTAATTTTACCAATCGATGAATATAGGATATCCTTCCATTTATTTGTGTCTTCAATTTCTTTCACTAATGTTTTACAGTTTTCAGTGTATAGGTCATTCACCTTCTTGGTTACATTTATTTCTAAATTTTTTTCTTTCTGATGCCAATGTAAATGGCATTGTTTTCTTAGTTTGTTTTTATGGATAGTTCATAGTGCATAGAAAACAATTGATTTGCATGTTAATTTTTCATCCTGCAACTTTACTGAATTTGTTTAATAATTCTGAGAGTTTTTGGTAGGCCACGTAGGGTTTTCAATATATAAGATCGTGTCATCCTTAGAGAAGATTTTACTACTTCCCATCTGATTTTTAAAATTTATTTTTCCATAAGTTATTGGGGTACAGGTGGTATTTGGTTACATGAGTAAGTTCTTTAGTGGTGATTTGTGAGATTTTGGTGCACCCATCACCTGAGCAGTAAACACTGCACCATATTTGTAGTCTTCTCTCTCTTGCTCCGCTCCTATTCTTCCCCCTCAAGTCCTAAAAGTCCATTGCATCATTCTTATGCCTTTGCATCCTCATAGCTTAGCTCCTACATATCAGCAAGAACATACCATGTTTGGTTTTCCATTCCTGAGTTACTTCACTTAGAACAATAGTCTCCAATGTCATCCAGGCCACTGCAAATGCTGTTAATTCATTCCTTTTTATGGCTGCATAATATTCCATCATGTATATATATATCTCACAGTTTCTTTATCCACTCGTTGATTGATGGGCATTTTGATTGGTTCCACGATTTTGCATTTGTGAATTGCATTGCCATAAACATGCATGTGCAAGTATTTTTTTTGAATAATTACTTATTTTCCTCTGGGTAGATACCTAGCAGTGAGATTGCTGGATCAAATGGTAGTTCTACTTTTAGTTCTTTAAGGAATCTCCACACTGTTTTTCATAGTGGCTGTACTAGTTTACATTCCCACCAGCAGTGTAGAAGTGTTCCCTCTTCACCACATGGTCAACAAAAAAAAACTACTGTTTTTTTGATTTTTTGATTATGGCCATTCTTGCAGGAGTGAGGTGGTATTACATTGTGATTTTGATTTGCATTTCCCTGATCATTAGTGATGTTGAACATTTTTTCATATGTTTGTTGGCCATTTGTATATCTTCTTTTGAGAATTGTCTATTAATGTTTTTAGCCCACTTTTTGATGGGATTGTTTGATTTTTTTTTCTTACTGATTTGTTTGAGTTCATTGTAGATTCTGGATATTAGTCCTTTGTCAGGTGTATGGATTGTGAAGATTTTGTCTCACTCTGTCTCACTCTGTGGGTTGTCTGTTTACTCTGCTGACTGTTCCTTTTGCCATGCAGAAGCTCTTTAGTTTAATTAGGTCCCAGCTATTTATTTTTGTTTTTATTGCATTTGCTTTTGGGTTCTTGGTCATGAAATCCTTGCCTAAGCCAATATCTAGGATTTTTCCAATGTTATCTTCTACATTTTTTATAGTTTCAGGTCTTAGGTTTAAGTCTTTAATCTGTCTTGAGTTGATTTTTGTATAAGGTGAGAGTTGAGGATCCAGTTTCATTCTCCTACATGTGGCTAGCCAAATATCCCAGCACCATTTGTTGGAAATGGTGTCCTTTCCCCACTTTAAGTATTTGTTTGCTTTGTCAAAGATCAGTTGGCTGTAAGTATTTGGGTTTATTTCTGGGTTCTCTATTCTGTTCCATTTGTCCATGTGCCTATTTTTGTACCAGTACCATGCTGTTTTGATGACTATGGGCTTGTAGTACAGTTTGAAATCAGGTAGTGTGATACTTGCAGATTTGTTATTTTTGCTTAGTTTTGCTTTGGCTCTGTGGGCTCTTTTTTGGTTCCATATGAATTTTAGGATTTTTTTCTTTCTAATTCTGTGAAGAATGATGGTGGTATTTTGATGGGGATTGCCTTGAATTTGTAGATTGCTTTTGCCAGTATGGTCATTTTCACAATATTGATTCTACACATCCATGAGCATGAGATGTGTTCCCATTTATTTGTGTCATCTATGATTTCTTTCAGCAGTGTTTTGTAGTTTTCCTTATAGAGGTCTTTCAACTCCTTGGTTAGGTAGATTCCTAAGTATTTCTTTTTTTTAACAGCTATTGTAAAAGGGGTTAGGTTGAGTTGAATTTTTTATTTGATTCTCTGTTTGGTTGCTTTTGGTGTATAGAAGAGCTAATAATTTGTGTACATGAATCTTGTATCCGGAAACTTTGTTGAATTCTTTTATCAGTTCTAGAAGCTTTCTGGAGGAGTCCTTAGGATTTTCAAGGTAAACGATCATATCTTCAGCAAACAGTGACAGTTTGACTTCCTTTTTACTGATTTGGATGCCCTTTATTTCTTTCTCTTGTCTGATTGCTCTGGGTAGGACTTCCGGTACTATGTTGAAGAGGAATGTTGAGAGTGGGCATCCTTGTCTTGTTCTAGTTCTCAGAGGGAATGCTTTCAACTTTTCCCCATTTATGTTGGCTGTAGGTTTGTCATAGATGGCTTTTATTATATTAAAGTATGTCCCTTGTATGTCAATTTTGCTGAGAGTTTTAATCATAAAGTGATGCTGGATTTTGTCCAATGCTTTTTCTGCATCTATTGAGATGATCAGGTGATTTTTGCTTTAGTTCTGTTTATGTGGTGTATCTCATTTATTGACATGTGTATGTTAAACTATCCCTGCATCCCTGGTATGAAATCCATTTGATCAGGGTGAATTGTCTTTTTGATATGTTGTTGGATTTGGTTAACTAGTGTTTTGTTAAGGATTTTAGCATCTGTGTTCATCAAGGTTATCAGTCTGTAGTTTTCTTTTTTGGTTATGTCCTTTCCTGGTTTTGGTATTAGGTTGATGCTGGCTTCATAGAATGAATTAGGGAGGGTTCCTTCTTTCTCTATCTCACGGATAGTGTCAAAAGGATTGATACCAATTCTTCTTTGAATGTCTGATAGAATTCTGCTGTGAATTTGTCTGGTCCTGGACTCTTTTTGTTGGTAATTTTTAAATTACCATTTCAGTCTTGCTGCTTGTTATTGGTCTGTTCATGTTATCTAATTCTTCCTGATTTAAGGTAGGAGGGTTGTATTTTTCCAGGAATGTATCCATCTCGTCTAGGTTTTCTAGTTTATATTCATAAAGCTGTTCATAGTAGGCTTGAATGATCTTTTATATTTCAGTGGTGTCAGTTGTAATATCTCCCGTTTCATTTCTTAGTGAGGTTATTTGGATTTTCTTTCTTCTTTTCTTGGTTAACCTTGCCCCAGTGGTCTATCAATTTTATTTATTGTTTCAAAGAACCAGCTTTTTGTTTCACTTATCTTTTGTATTTTTTTGGTTTGAATTTCATATAGTTCGGTTCTGATCTTGGTTATTTCCTTTCTTCTGCTGAGTTTGGGTTTGGATTCTTCCTGTTTCTGTAGTTCCTTGAGGTGTGACTATAGAGTGTCAGTTTGTGCTCTTTCAGTCTTTTTGATGTAGGTGTTTAGGGCTATGAACTTTCCTCTTAGCACTGCCTTTGCTGTATCTCAGAGGTTTTGATAGGTTGTGTCATTATTGTCATTCATTTGAAAGAATTTTTTGATTTCCATCTTGATTGCTTTTTTGACCCAATGATCATTCAAGAGCAGGTTAATTTCCCTGTATTTGCATGGTTTTGAAGGTTCCTTTTGCAGTTGATTTACAGTTTTATTCCACTGTGGTCTGAGAGAGTGCCTGATATAATTTGAATTTTCTTTAATTTATTCAGGCTCATTTTATGGCTTATCAACTGGTCTCTTTTAGAGAAAGTTCCATGCACTGTTGAATACAATGTGTGTTCTGTGGTTGTGGGATGAAATGTTCTGAATGTATCTGTTGAGTCCATTTGTTCCAAGGTATAGTTTAAATCCATTGTGTCTTTGTTGACTTTCTGTGTCGATGACCTGTCTGGTTCTGTCAGTGGAATATTGAAGTCCCCCACTATTATTGTGTTGCTTTCTATTTCATTTCTTAGGTCTATTAGTAATTGTTTTATAAATTTGGGAGCTCCAGTGTTAGGTGCATATATGTTTAGGTTTGTGATATTTTCCTGTTTGACAAGGTCTTTTACCATTATATAATGTCCCTCTTTGTCTCTTTAACTGCTGTTGCTTTGAAGTTTGTTTTGTCTGATATAAGAATTGCTACCCCTGCTCGCTTTTGGTGTCCATTTGCATGAAATGCCTTTTTCTACTTCTTTACTTTAAGTTTATGTGAGTCTTTATGTAACGCCAAAGGTTCTTGCCTTAGCCACGCCAAAGATTTGGTGTGGTGGCAGCCTGCAGTGAGAGAGAGACATGGATCGGACCGAGAGAAAAAAAGCTGTAGGCTTTATTGAGCAGAGTGACAGTACAAAGCTTCCACAGCGTGGAAGGGGTCCCGAGCGGGTAGCCAGTGTTAGATTTTTTGATCACCTTTTAAACTCTTTAGGACGGGAAATACATGGGGCAGGAAGGCGGGAAGATGTTACCAGAACAAGAAACAAAGACAATTAACATGTCTTAGATTTTGAGGAAAACCGGAATTATAACTTAAGTTTTATCTACTTTATAACCTTATGGTGGAATGGCAAAGGAGACAGGACCTCACAGGATTTTACTAATTGTGTTTACAAGGAATTGGAATTGGGAGCATAGATAAGGTCTGCTGGTCACAGAAAAATGGGCTTTTAACATTCCTTTTAGTTTCAGGGGAAGGGGAAGGGAGAGAGGGAGTGAGGACACAGGGAAGCTTACAGCAAATTTTCGCTGTTTATAGCTTCCTTGGGGAAGAAAACACATGCACAAATTCCGATGTTAGGAATATTTTAAGCATATGTCTTTAATATTATTCATCCAGGACCAAAGTAAGTCCTGTTGCAGGAAATGAGTGAGTTTCACAGCTTTCTGAGCCCCTACTCAACCCAGGAAGCCCAGCTGAAGTCTCCTCTCACTTACATGTTAGGTGAGTCTCCTGAAGGCAGCAGATAGTTGGTTGTTGAGTTCTTATCCATTCTGTGGTTCTGTATCTTTTAAGTGGAGTATTTAGGCTATTTACATTCAATGTTAGTATTGAAATGTGAGGTATCCTTGCATTCATCATGGTATTTGTTGCCTGGGTACTTTTGTTTTTTCTGTTTTTTGCTTTTAGCTTCTCTTTTTGTTTTATGGGTCCTGTGTGATTTATGCTTTAAAGAGGTTCTGTTTTGATGTGTTGCCAGGATTTGTTCCAAGATTTAGAGCTCCTTTCAGCAGTTCTCGTAGGGGTGGCTTGGTAATGGAGAATTCTCTCAGCATTTGTTTATCTGAAGAAGACTCTATCTTTCCTTCATATATGATGCTTAGTTTCACTAGATACAAAATTCTTGGCTGATAATTGTTTCGTTTGAGGAGGCTGAAGATAGGGCCCAAATCCCTTCTAGCTTGTAGGGTTTCTGCTGAGAAATCTGTTAATCTGATAGGTTTTCCTTTATAGGTTACCTGGTGCTTCTGTCTCACAGCTCTTAAGATTCTTTCTTTTGTCTTAACTTTGGATAACCTGATGACAATGTGCTTAGGCGAAGATCTTTTTGTGATGAATTTCCTGGGTGTTCTTTGAGCTTCTTGTATTTGGATGTCTAGGTCTCTAGCAAGGTCAGGGAAGTTTTCCTCAATTATTCCCCCAAATTTGTTTTTCTAAGCTTTTAGAATTCTTCTTCCTCAGAACACTGGTTATTCTTAGGTTTGGTTGTGTAACATAATCTCAGACTTCCTGGAGGCTTTGTTCATATTTTCTTATTCTTTTTTCTTTGTCTTTGTTGGATTGGGTTAATTTGAAGACCTTGTCTTTGAGCTCTGAATTTCTTTCTTCTACCTCTTCAATTTTATTGCTGAGACTTTCCAGAGCATTTCACATTTCTAAAAGTGTGTCCAAAGTTTCCTTAATTTTTTATTGTTTTTTTCTTTAAGCTATCTATTTCCTTGAATATTTCTCCCTTTACTTCTTATATTATATTTTGGATTTCCTTGAATTGGGCTTCAGCTTTCTCTGATCCCTCCCTGATTAGCATAATAACTAACTTCCTTAATTCTTTTTCAGGTAAATCAGGGATTTCTTCTTGGTTTGGATCCATTGCTGGTGAACTAATGTAATTTTTTGGGGTGTTGAAGAGCCTTGTTTGGTCATATTACCAGGGTTGGTTTTCTGGTTTCTTTTCATTTGGGTAGTCTCTGTCAGAGGGAAGGTCTAGGGCTGAATGCTGTTGCCAATATTCTTTTGTCCCATGGGGTATTCCCTTGATGTAGTACTCTTCCCCTTTTCCTATGGATGTGGCTTCCTGTGAGCTGAACTGCAGTGATTGTTGTCTCTCTGCTGGGTATAGCTACCCAGTGAGTCTACCCAACTTTGGGCTAGTACTGGGGGTTGTCTGCACAGAGTCCTGTGATGTGAGCCATCTATGAGTCTCTCAGCTATGGATACCAGTGCCTGTTCTGGTGGAGGTGGTGGGGGCGGCAGGCAGGATGCAATGGACCCATAAGGTCCGTTAGCTTTGGTGGTTTAATGTTCTACTTTTGTGCTGGTTGGACTCCTGCCAGGAAGTGGCACTTTCCAGACAGCATCAGCTGTGGTAGTGTGGAGACGGACCGGTGGTAGGTTGGGCCCTAGAACACCCAAGATTATATGTCCTTTGTCTTCCACTACCAGGGTGGGTAGGGAAGGGCTAGGTGTGTCTATTACCTGACATATATATTATATGTCCTTTGTTTTCCACTACCATCAGGTAAGAGCAGGGCTAGGTGTGTCTGAGCTCAGACTCTCCTTGGGCAGGTCTTGTTGTGGCTGCTGTGGGAGATGGCAGTGAGATTCCCAGGTTTCACAGTGGATGGCAGGCAGGACTAGATCACAGCTCCAGACAGAGCAGTGGGCGGGGGCTCACATTATGAATTTTAGCTCCAGATTGACTGCAAGAACAAACCAGCAATTCCAAGAGGACCCACAGACCCTCTGAAGGCAGCAGACTGCCCCTGCAGGACCTGGGAGACCCCCCCCCGAAAACTGTGAGGGCCATAACTGCAGAAATGGGAAAGGGAGAACCTCCTCTTCTGAACACATACCCCCACTGGAGAAGCTGAAGGTCTGTTTGGGGGAGATGTTTCCAACTTTACCTGGAGCTGAGTCAATTTGGAGAGCCTAGTGAAATACAGGGGTAGAGGAAGCAGTAGAAAGGCCCTGGGAGCTTGCTGTGTCCCCTAGCAGGCCTTTCCTGCCTGGCACCACAAAGATCCAAAGGGAGAGGAGCAGGGGTAAAACTACACAGGGAGAAGAAAATCTCTAAGTGAGCTCTGTAACAATTTGAATGGGCTGAGAAGCCTCCTGGCCAGAACTTGGGGGAAGGCACAAAGCCAGTGTGCAGACTCCACAGGTGGGGGAAGAACCAAGCCCTTTTTTTTTCTGCAGCTGGGAGGCAGGTAGCCTGGGGCAGGTTTTCAAGCCCATCTTAAGTGAATGCTCTTCATTTCTTTTTCTTGTATAATTGCTCAGGCCAGGACCTCTAGTACCATACTGAATTGAAATGGTAAGTGAACATCCTTGTCTTACTCCTGGTCTTAGAGTAAAAGCTTTAAACTTTTACCATTGAGTATGATATTAGTTGTGGACATTAAGTTGAGGCACATTCTCTACCTAATTTGTTGAGAGTTTTTATCATAAAAGGATGTTGAATTTTGTCAAATGCCTTTTCTCTATACATTGAGATAATTTAAAAATTTTTATTCTTCTTTTTTTGGTGTTATCACATTGATCAGTTTACATATTTTGAACCATCCTTGCATCTCAGGGAAAAATTATACTTGATCATGATGTATAATATAATCCTTTTAATGTACTGTTGAATTTAGTTTGCTAGTATTTTGTTGTGGTTTTGTGCATCGATATTAATCAGAAATATTGGTCTGTAATTTTTTTCCTGGAGTGTCCTTGTCTGGAATTGGTATCAGAATAATACTAACCTTGTAAAATCAGTTTGGAAGTGTTTTCTTAATTTTTTGAGGAGGATTTGAGAAGAATTTGTATTCCTTTTTAAATGTTTGGTAAATTCATCAGTGAAGCTATTTGGTCCAGGACTTTTCTGTGTTGCTCAATTTTTTTTAAATTATGCTTTAATCTCCTTACTTATAATTTGTCTGCTCAGATTTTCTATTTTTTTATGATTCTGTCTGGGTAGGTTGTATATTTCTAAGAATTTGTCCATTTCTTCTAGGTTATGTAATTTGTTGTCATGTTATTCTTCATAGTAGTCTGTTATAATTCTGTCTCGTATATTTCTTATATTTCTGTCTCTTATGTATTCTGTGACATTCATTATAATGTCTCCTCATTTATCATTACATATATTTGAGTCTACTCTTCTTATTCTAGCTAAAAGTTTGTTGATTTTATCATTTCAAAAAGTCAACTATTAGTTTTGTTGATCTTTTCTATTACTCTCTAGTATCTATTTCATTTATTTCTACTCTAATCTTTGATATTTTCATCTTTCTACTAGTTTTGAGTTTATTCTTCTTTTACTAGTTCCATGAGGTATATAGTGTTTAAGATTTTTCTTCTTACTGTAAATTTCTCTACTGGAATTGTTTTTGATGCATCTCATATGTTTTGACATGTTGTGTTTCTGTTTTTATTTGTTTCAAGTTTTTTTTTTGGTTTCTCTTTAGGTTTCTTTTTTTGAATCATAGGTTATTTAAGAGTGTGCGGTTTAATTTCCTTGTATTTTTGAAATTTCCAGTTTTTCTCTTTTATAGCTTTCTAGTTTCTTACCACTATGGTTAGAAAAGGTACTTGATATAACTTTAATTTTCTTAAATTTGCTAAGACTCATTTTGTGGACTAATATACAATCTATCCTGGAGAATGTTTTATGTATGCTTGAAAAGAATATTTATTCTGCTGCTGTTGAACTGATGTTCTATGTGTGTTATGTCCATTTGCTCTGAGTGAATGTTTCCTTATTGATTTTATGTCTGGATGATGTATCCATTGTTGAAAGTGGCTTACTGAAATCCCATACTACTTTTGAATTGCTGTCTACTTTTCCATTTAGATCTGTTAATATTTGCTTTATGTATTTAGGTGCTCTGATGTTCAGTGCTTATATACTGACAATTGTTATATTGTCTTAATAATTTGATCCATTTGTTATTAAATAATGACTTTCTTTGTCTTTTGTTGCAGTTTTGTCTTAAGTCTATTTTAACTGATAAAAATATAGCTATCTCTGCTCTTTTGGTTTTCATTTCCATGGAATATCTTTTCTCATCCCTTCACTTTCACCCTATTTATGTCCTTGTAGGCAGGATATAGTTGGGTCTTGAGTTTTTAAAAATTCATTTACCCATCCTGTGTCTTTTGATTAGAAATTTAGTCCATTTACATTTAATTGTTTATAGGTAAAGACTTAGTATTACAATGTGTTAATTGCTTTCTGACTATTTTATGGTTCCTTTGTTCCTTTCTTCCTCTTGATTTTCTTCCTTTGGAATTTGATGATTTTTTTATACTGATACGTTTTAATTCCTTTCTTTTTATCTTGTTGTATCTACTATGGGATTTTTCTTTGTGATTATCTTGGGGCTTACATAAAATATAATAGTCTGTTTTAAGCTGATAACAGCCTAATTTTGACTAAATACAAAACTGTACACTTATATTCTCCCAGATTTTATGTTTTTGATGTCTCATTTTAATTATTTTGTATTTTCTATTTATTAACAAATGATTATAGTTCTGGTTGTGTTTAAATGCTTTTGTCTTTTCATCTTTATACTAGAGTTAAAAGTGATGTCTATATTACCACTAGAGTATTAGAGTATTCTGCTTTTGACTATATACTTTACTGATGAGTTTCATACTTTCATATGCTTTCATGGTTACTAATTACTATCTTTGGCTTTAGCCTAAAGAATTTTTTTTTTTTTTTTTAATAATTTCTTCTAAGGAAGGTCTAGTACTAGTGAACTAGTGAATCCTTTCAGATTCTTTTTTTTTTTTTTTTGATCTGGGGAAGTCTTTATACTTGATTTCTGAAGGACAGCATTGACAGGTAAAATGTTCTTCACTGGACAGCTTTTTGCTCTTCAGAATTTTGATTATGTCATCCTACTCTCTCTTGGCCTGGGAAATCTACTAATAGTCTAATTGTGGCTTCCTTATATGGGACAAATCTCTTTTCTTTTGCTGCTTTCAAAATTCTGTCTTTGATTGTTGACAGATTGATTATATTGTATCATTGTGAAGTTCTCTTTAGATTAAAGCTTTTGGGGTGCCCTTGAGTCACATGTTCCTGGATGTCTATATTTCTCCCACGGTTTGAGACATTTTCAGTCATTATTTCTTTAAATTAGCTTTCTGTCCCCTTTCTCTCACTATTCTCCTTCTGTGACTTCCATGATACACGTACAGGTGGAGAATTTCAAATCTGAAAATCAGAAATTTGAAGTGCTCAAAAATCTGAAATTTTTTTAGTGCTGACATTTGCAAAGGAAATGCTCACTGGGGCATTTCAGATAAATTCTAGAATGGCTAGACATTAATGACAATTCTAGAATGGCTGGAAAATAATGTCAAAGACATTATTAAGTCAACAGATATATCAGTCCTTTTATGGCTTGGTGTCATAAATCTCCTTATGTTCTGTCTGTTTTTTTCTGACACTTTCAAATGTAATGTGGAAGAGTGTTAGAGCAACATTAAGGAGACTAATGAGTGGGAGTGGGAAGAAACAGAGGAAGCACATGGAGAATTAATAACCTTGTGGAGGATCAAGGTGATATGAGGAACACATTGACTTCTATGAGGACCATAAAATGTTAACATTCACAAATTACATATTGACTATAAGGTATGAGGATAAATACAGTCATGCATTACTTAACAGTGATACATTCAGAGAAACACATCATTAGGTGATTCTGTCATTGTGCAAACATCATAGAATACTTACACAAACCTAGATGGTATAGTCTATGCTACCCTCCCAGGGTATATGCCCATTGCTTCTAGGTTACAAACTGATACAGCATGTTACCGTACTGAATACTATAAGCAATTAAAATACCGTGGTAAGTATTTGTGTATATAAACATATCTAAATATAGAAAAGTACAGTAGAAGTATGGTATAAAAAATAAAAAATGGTACAATTATATAGGGCACTTACATGAATGAAGCTTGCAAGACTAGAAGTTGTTCAGTGTGTCAGTGAATGAGGAGTGAGTGAATGTGAAGGCCTGGGACATTACTGTACACTGCTATAGACTTTATAAACACTGTACACTTAGGCTATACTAATAAAAAATTTTCTTCAATAATAAATTAACCTTAGTCTGTCATAACTTTATAACTTTAAGTTTTAAATTTTTAAAACATTTGACTCCTAATAACACTTAGCTTAAAACGCAAACACATTGTACAGCTCTACAAATTATTTTTTCATTATATCCTTGTTCTATAAACTCTTATCTATTTTAAAAATTATTTATGTTTACTATTACTTTTATTTTTATTTATTTTTTAATTAAAAACTAAGACCCAAACACACACATTAGCCTTGGGCTGCACAGGGTCAGGATCATCAGTATTACTGTCTCCCATCTCCACATCTTATCCCACTGGAAGGTTTTCAGGGGCATTAACATGCATGGAGCTATCCTCTCCTACGGTAATAATGATCCCTTCCTCCCGGTATTCATACCCTTGTGTAATCTTCTATTCTTGAGTGTGGGCTGAATTTAATGACTTACTTCTAACAAATAGAATACAGCCAAAATGATGGTATGCCACTTCTGATATTAGATTATAAAAAATATTGTGGTTTTTCTCTTGAGTTCCCTATCTTGCTCTCTCTTGGATACCTTACTCTGGGAGAAGCCGATTGCCATGTAGTGAGGCAGCCCTGGATGGAGGCCCATGTGCATGAAATCAGAAACAAACTGTCTGAGGCCTTCCTGTAGCCACATGAGTGAACTTTGAAATGGATCTTCTATGGCCTGAAAACTCCCACACAAGTGAGCTTAGAAGCAGATTTTTTTTTAAGTAGAGCCTTGAGACACTTGTAACCGCAGCCAACCTCTTGACTGCAGCCTCTGTGAGAGAACTTGATACAGGGTCATCTAGCAAAGCCACTCCCAGATGCCTGACTTGCAGAAAGTAGGAGATAATAAATATTTGTTGCTTCCAGCTGCTCAATTTTAGTACAATTTATTATATATAAGTAAATAATACAGTTTTTAATAATTATGATTCTGTTTTGTTGTTTCATAGTTTACATATGTTAGGCATCAAGTGATTTGCACAATGACCTTATATTATTGTCACTCTTTACAGTAGAAGAATTGGGGTTTGAAGTCTCATTCAAGATTTCAAAGCTAGAATAAATTGAATCAAGATGTGAATTTACAGGCCGGGTGCGGTGGCTCATGCCTGTAATCCCAGCACTTTGGAAGGCCGAGGCAGGTGGATCACCTGAGATCAGGAGTTCGAGAACAGCCTGGCCAACATGGTGAAGCCTCATCTCTACTAAAAATACAAAAAATATTCGCCGGGCACAGTGGTGGGCACCTATAATCCCAGCTACTTGGGAGGCTGAGGCAGGAGAATTGCTTGAACCCAGGAGGAGGAGGTTGCAGTGAGCTGAGATTGCGCCATTGCACTCCAGCTGGATAACAAGAGCAAACCTCTGTCTCAAAACAAACAAACTCACACACAAAAAAGTGAATTTACACCTTCTGACTCTAAATATAATGCTTTTTCAGCCTGGCACAGTGGCTTGCGTCTGTAATCCCACCGCTTTGGGAGGCTGAGGTGGGTGGATTGCAAGGTCAAGGGATCAAGACCATTCTGGCCAACATGGTGAAACCTCGTCTCTACTAAAAATACAAAAATTAGCTGGGTATGGTGGCACATACCTGTAGTCCCAGCTACTCAGGAGTCTGAGGCAGGAGAATCACTTAAACCTGGGAGGCGGAGGTTGCAGTGAGCCAAGATCGTGCCACTGCACTCCAGTCTGGCAACAGAGCGAGACTCTGTCTCAAAAAAAAAAAATATATATATATATATAATATATTTATATAAATAAATGCATTTATATATAAAATATATCTTATATATTATATATAAAATTTATATTATATATAAAATATAACTTATATATTATATATAAAATATATATCTTATATATTACATATAATATATATCTTATATATTATATATAATATACATCTTATATATTATATATAATATACATATCTTATATATTATAAAATACATATATAATATATAAGATATCTATTATATAAGACATATATATTATGTTATATAAGATATATATTATATATTATACATAAGATATATTTTATATATAAATATATATAAAGCACTATATATATATATATATATATATATATATATATATATGTAGTGCTTTTTCAATTAAGACCCTGCTTTCCTTCTTTTTAACTAAATGCTGGAAAAAAGGGAGAACAATGTAACTACTTAACTTTTCTGAATACATTAATGAATAGTAATTATTCTGTCTTCAGCATCCAGTGGTTATTATAAGATCAAATATTGGCTCATATGTAATATTAAGTGGTTAGATTCTGTGGTAAGAAGTTATTGTCATAGATGATAATGACATCAGGTTGAATTGCTAAATTTTGGGGGAAACATGTGTACCCTTTGATTTTATTAAATTGACTCTTTGTTCTCTATTTCAACAAATTATGTGGCCCCATTTGAAAGGACTTCAGTTTGTCTCATCAGTATTAAAATAACTGTCTGCATGAAGGTGACATTTTGTGCTGTCTTGTGGGTTCCCCTGGCCATGGTTTCTATCGTAATGTCCCCAGTGTTTTTCGTCTACTCATTCTAATTGCTATACTTTTGGATGCTGGCCCTGATTGGGACAGGCAGTTGAAATGGCTTGTACTAGGTGATTGACACTGCCTGTATAAATACCTACTCTCTTAAGCCCACGCCATGTCACTGGCTGTCAGAGCTAGTCTACTGCCAGGGCCTTTTCAAAATCATAATTAAAGTATGATGCTCACTAGTCAATTATAAGTTCATAAATTAGGCTTTATGAAAAAAAAAAACTACTCTTAGGACTCTACACATAAGAGTTTAACACTCTTTTCCTCTCCTGTTTTTAGATAGAGGTGGTGCTAGAGTCTGTGGTTTCTAGATAAAATTGGTATTTAAATTAATCATATTTGAATAGCTGTAAAACCTACTAAAATGCCAAGCATTCTGCTCTGTCCTCATTAAAGATTGTTGGTGGATGAACAGCTGTTTGATAGTAAGGAGGAGGCTTATGTGGCTTGTTTTACTAGGTAAACGCTCTAGTTTTACTAGGTATAGGGAATGAGCAGAAATCAGGTGTGACAGATAAATAATTTTTAAATAATTATAAGGGTATATCATAATTGCTGGATTCCAAGAAGTCAGTAGTGAAAAGGAAGGGCCTATTACTAAATGTGAAGTGATCATCCAAAAGTTACATTGGTTGCAAGTTGACTTAATTTTAATAATCTCTAGTTAAAGAGAAATTTCTAGAAACTCCTGTGATTGCATTTTGATTTTCCTCCTCCCGGTTATTTCTTCTACTCATTCTCCCTTTACTCTGTGTCCTTAATTAGCTTGAGTCTCAGTTCCCTTCTTGGTAACACTGGTACTCTCACTGCTCCAGGGTTGTGAGAATTAAGAATTAGGTATGTAATATACATGTCACAGAACTACACAGAAAGAGCTTGATAAGTAAAAGTTTTCGTTAACAAGTTTTTTAGAATACCGTTCTTATTTCAGATCTTTTATTCTAAATATGGATCTTGATGTATACATCTATAAAAAACTATGGGAAAATTCAAAGAGTTCCTTAAAAAATTAAAAACAGAACTACCACATGATTCAGCATTCCCACTTCTGTATCTATATCCAAAAGAATTGA
This sequence comes from Pongo abelii, assembly GCF_028885655.2. Lineage (NCBI taxonomy): Eukaryota > Metazoa > Chordata > Mammalia > Primates > Hominidae > Pongo > Pongo abelii. The sequence continues at coordinate 31,704,549 of NC_071998.2, forward strand.
AATCAGGATTTTGAAAAAATATTAACACTGTTCATTACAGCATTTTTCACAATTGCCAAGATGTGGAAATAATCTAAATGTTCACTGATGAATGAGTGGATAAATAAAATGTGGTATACACATACAATGAAATATTTTTCAGCCTTAAAAAAAGGAGACAATCCTGTCATATGCAACAGCATGGAGAAAACATCGGGACATTATGCTAAGTGAAATTTGTCACAGGACAACTTCATGATTCCATTCATATGAGTTATTTAAAATAGTTAAATTCATAAAAACAGAGAGTAGAATGGTGGTTATCAGGGGCTGCAGGGAGGGAGAAATGGTAAAAAGTTTCAGTTATGAAAAATGAATAATTTCTAGAAATCCACTGCACAACATTGTACCCATAGTTAACAATAGTGTGTCATGCACTTAACAATTTTAGATGGTAGAGCTCATGTTGGATTCTTATCATCACAACAAAAATAGCTTTTATAATAATTATTATTATTTTGAGATTTACCCCCAAAATTGGCCTGCTCATTATTTCCAAAATATGTGCTTATTTAAAAAAATTACATAGCTTTAAAATCGAAGACTTTCCCATTTCTAAAATCAAATTTGAGAGATAAGAGAATCTTGATCAGATCAGAATCTTGATCAAATCCGAATTGTCTTATAGTTTGGTAAGATTTAAAAAATTCACATGTATATATCTGAAATCAGATTTGTAATGGATTTTTAAAAATGTTTTTAGATTATAATGATAAAATGTCTATATGGGGTGGGTAAGTTAATGCAATTAATGTGTACTCAGTACATGACTTAACTGAGCACCCACTTTCAAATAAATGCTGAAGTTTTTCACAAAAAGTACCATTTACTAAGCACTGACAATATGTCCAAAATGTTATTTGTTTTAAAATAATCATAAAACCCCATAAAACAGATGTTACTATCACCATTTAACAGAAGAGGAAATTGAGGAAGAAAGAGTTTTAGCAACTTGTCTAAGATCACATATCTTGCAAGGAAAAAATGTAGCATGTAAACAGGTGAGTTTTACCTCAAAACCCATAGTTTCCACCCGATTTTGCTGCCTTCCTGGAGCCCTTGTGTAGTACTGACACATATTCTGTCTTAGGTAAGACAGGGTTCCTCAGCCTGTGACAAGAGTTTGGGAGCAAGTGATTTGTGGAAGGAGCGCTCTAAGGAAAAAGAGAATGAGGAAGCAGGACAGACAAGGGGTGGGAGACAAGTAACAATGTCTAGAGTCATCTCAAGGCCACCCCTGTGGGGTCTTCTTGTATCAGTCATAAGGGAGGACAGTGGGAACGACCAACCATTGCAGTTACTGGAGACTAAGATGTTTTCCCTGATGCAGAACTCTCATTGCTAAAAACTGGGAGAGTCTTGGACAAACCAGCTGGTTATTTCTCCACCCAGTGGCTCAGTTGATGCTAAGGGAAATTCTCTAGAGAAGCAGGAGGCTGTGAGTCATTAGCACAAAACAATCACAACAATCGGGCATAAGCTCGCAGTCTGGTAAAGGAGATCTGCCTTGGGTACCACCAACAACCACTGAACTTCCCTTCCTTAACTCACTGTGATGGAGAAATCAATCAGGCAAAGTGACTGAAAAAAGCTGTATTATGTGAGTACATGTACTCTTCAGATTCAGCTAGTGAGCTTTGGGGAAACTGACCCTTTAAGGTAAGAAGAGAAGAATTGATTTGGACAGATTTTACACCTTGAAGCACCCAGCAACTAACAATTCAGTTATGAAATGGATTATTTCACAGAAAGATTATTCTTCCCTGAGCAAAACTAGCTGTGGTGTAAAAATGGCATGGTAAGACTGACAGTGTCCACTCTGCCTCTTCCTTCAGCAACATTCCTACTCATTCCTGGAAGTATGTCATGCAACGGTGAGAAAGATGCTGGTTGAGAACTGGATGATGAAGTCAGGAAGAACAACTCCCTGTGGCTAACAATTTTTGATGTAAATATATATGATAGTGGTTGTTTTCTCTGATGTGGATCACCAACACCCCAGTTTATGGTTTTTATTTGGAATTGTACTTCTAAAATAGCCCTGCTGTGCAGAAACTATTTTAGGGTTGGATATGATAAGTATTAAATAATACTCATTATCATCATAACAAACTTGCACTTATTAAAGGGTTTCAATACAGAATAAGAAGTTCAAAGCATGTTTTTAAACTGTATATTGAAATAGTGCAAGGAGTGATTTCTGATAGTTTTGCACAAGATTGGAAAGATTGTCTCCACGAATCTTAATCCAAAAGGCATAAGCATCAGCCTCAGTAATGAAGTATTTTTTTCTTCAAAATTTCACAGAAAATTATATTTGATTGAAAATTATTCTCTAGGCTCCCATTACTGTAGTTATTGTACTAGATAATAAAAGGCTTAAATTACAGTTTAAAATGTGTGAGTAGGGAAAACAGCAGCATTCATATGAGGGAGGCCCTCAAATTTCCCTCTCATATATATCCTGCCCTGTAGTTAGTTTGTTTCCTTAGAATCACTCTCAGGGCAGAATTTTAGGATAAGTTCTATCTTGGAGACCTTTTGCAGTTGCTGCTATAGTTTCCTGAGATTACATGCATAGAGGTGATTTTCTAGCGGATGAGGGACCTATTGCTAAGAGGTCTCTAATTTTCCTCACATGAGCTCTGATTTTGTTTTGAAAGACCTATGTCTTCAAATATATGGAGAAAGACAAAATATGATTTAAGTATCACTTTGCTGACCCACTTAAAGGAATCTCCTTCTGATCCTACTCACATTTGGAATGGTAGAAACCTGTTAGAAATATACAAGAAAGCAGCATTTCCCAAAGTCTGCTCTGTAGGTGACCCACCTCCAAGGTTCCTTGTCAAAATATTTGGGTTTGACTATTTGATCCTTCAAAGACATGACAATACACAGAAGAATATTAAATCCTTTATCTAATTCAGCATCATCCTAATATATTTAACAACAAAGCTCTTTTTACCTTGAAACTCTAATTCACCCTTAATGGGACGCATGCATTCCTTAGGAAAATGTTTCCAGGAATGCTGGGTTATAGCAAAGAATTTTTGTAAAAAGGACAAATAGGAGCAACTGTGCTTTTCTCATATCACTTATTGATCCCCTCTGAGCCCTATTGACCCTTACCCTTGTAGCATCTCCACCTTTTTGAATAAAGAGAATAGTGTGGGAAAAACAACAGCACTTTTAGAAATACATTGTGGTACTATTGTGAGATATAAATAAGAGGCCATCTATTTTCTCTATATCTAGAACTGTATCTATCTATATATCTTCTTTTGCTTTTCACAAGTGAAAAACCTTAGGTGCCAAAAGGAATAGAGGAAGAGAAAGAAAAATCATATTTATCAATTTTCTTTCCTGTAGGTATATAAACATGTGAACAATATTTGCATATATATACATACATATAGCACATATATATGTGTATTATATATATGTGTATGTGTATACATATATGTATATATATGGCCAAATAACACTATCAGAGATGAAGTAGTATATTTAAACATTTGAACATCAAAATCTATTAAATGAAGGCTGCGATGGAGAAATACCCAAAACATTCAATAAAGCTTTTCAACCTTGAATGTAGGGTTACCATGACAACACAACCCAAAAATCCCTCTTCTTCATATAAAGTTGCTGAAAATATGCCCATCGTGGAAGCAGCATGGAGTACTCAAATTTATAACTACTGAATAGATGTACAAAGAATCTCCAAAACATTTGATAAGCTTCAGGGTGAACATTTTAATATCCTCCTTTAAAAAATAATAAAAAGACTTAAGCCATTTTCCACACTACTTCATTTTTTTCTTTCATCTAAACCATTTTGAGAATTTCATGCTATTTTTACAAGCATTTTCTATGAAAGAAAACAGTGGTGATTACAATCACCTAATGAGAAATATTAATAACATTGATCTTAAAACAGGTTTGGAGAATACCAAGCATGGCATGGAAGGGGTTCCCGCACAAATAAAGCAGCAGTTGCCAGATTGATGCTGACTCAGTGCTGTAAGGGTGTGACTTATACTTTCTGCATCTTCCTGGGGGAAACCTTGAAATATGCAAAGGCACACTCTGCTAGAGATAACAGAAGCAGGACACCTGATTATCTTATTTTTCAGCCCTTAAAGAGTTTCTTAGAAGGACAATATGTGCATGAACATGTGTGTATATATGTGTGTTTTCATTTCATGCACATATCTACATGTGCATGAGTATAAATATATATGTGTATGTGTGTGCGTGTGTGCGCACCTGTTTGCAAATATACTCTACATGTCAACACAAAGGAAGGATTTCACACAGGAATGGTGTGAAATTATTGGTACTTAGAATTTCCTCTCCATAATATGTGCTATGAAGGAAATTAAGATAATAGATTTGCCAATATCTAATAATATATATAGTTTCTCCTACGTTTTTCATCTACATAAAAGTAAAATTTAGGAAGTAAAAATTTAATCATAATGTTCATACTAGGAAAGCTTTAGAGTCAAGTAATCCACATCTAAAGGGTCTGAATAATACACATCAAGGACTGTGTCAGATCTTGGATATAATTTCTCATTTTCTGAAGGTAATTTATGACTGTATAGCGTGAGCAGGTGTTTTTTAAGTTAACGTATAGTGCTGTTGAATTGATTTTGTTTGTGAGTTACTTTGTTTGCTTATGCTTTCTACAGCTCAAGCCTGCTCTGCAATGAGTAGTTTATGAAACTGAGGGGAGTGTTGCTTCATCTCAGCCTGTTTTCATTTGGAGGAGGGTAGCAATCCTATAGTTTCTTGCTGGTTTCAAATTGCATGCATTTAGCAATTGGCAAAGAAACTTTCCTCTAATTAGATTGATCTGTGAGGTAGATCAGGCAGAGTTTTCTAAAAACACACATGTCATAATTGATGTTCCTTAGGCAATGTGCTTTCTGGGCAAATGTCTACTGCTTTTGGAGCTATGTGCCCATTTCTTTCTCCACATCTTGCTAATTACTCCTTACTGAAAAGTATCCTAATTTAGCTTGTATGAATGATCTAAGTAGTGGTTTTCAAAGTGTCGACTAGACCATCATCATCACCTAGAAACTTTAGAAACGTAAATTCCCAGGCTCTCTACCAGGCCTACTGCACCAGAAAATCTGTGGATGGGTCTTAGAATCTGTGTTTGGTAATCCTCACTGAATGTCTTCATATACACTAAAGTTTCAGAAACATTGCTCTACAGGAGAGTATTTGAGATGATAATGTTGACATTGACAGTGACAACGAGGAGTAGAAAGAATGGACAGAGGAAAAAACGAGAAACTCAGAGCTTCAGAATCAAAAGGGAATGTGGGGATCATTTGATGGTATCCCTTCATTTCATCCATGGGCCTTTGAAAGATTACGTGGCTGGCTCAAGACCAGAACACTTCAAGAAAAAGACATAATACTTGCTGATTCTAAGATGAATAAAAGCTGAATATTATATGAAAAGTAGATAGAACGCTTCGCATTTGTGATGTGCTGCGTGTCTTCTTTGACAGTGTGGCCCATATCCTTGCAGTGTTGAGTTTAGCTTCCAGTGAACACAGTGTTGGCTTCCTGAGATTTTCCTCTAAAGAGGTCATTTTAGAGATGGAGCTATGAGTGATGATGTTGCTTTCTTATTTTTGGAAAACTCAAGAGCAATGGTTGAAAAAATATGCACATCTAAAGTAATACAAAGGCAAATGTCCTATCACATAGAACATAAAGCTATACAGGAATCACTCACAATGAAATGGTGTGTGTGTGTGTGTGTGTATATATATATATATATTCATATATAATCAGACCTTTTGGAATGTAAACTTCTGTGGCACATTAGTATCACCAGAGAAGTTTTAAAATTCCTGATACTCAGCCCAAACCAATTAAACTGAAATCTCTGGCAGTGGGACCTACGCATCAGTGCTTGTAAAGACTCTCCAAATGATGTTAAGGTGCAACCATGTTGGACAGCTTGAGTTCTATGGCCTTGACCCTCAATATGTGGTCCTTGGATTGGCAACTTTTGCATCACCTGGGAGCTTTTTAGAACTGCAGAATCTCAGGTCCTACCCCAGACTAGTGAATCAGATTTTGCATTTTAACAAGTTTACAAGTTGATTTGTATGTGCATTAAACTTTGAGAAGTACCAGCTTCCCTGTTTGAAACTTAAAAGGAGCTCTGCTGATGTAGATCATTCTTTTAAATACTTAAAAAAGTGGAAAACCAAAATTATTCAGAATCTTGACATTGTTAGTTTTTGCCATTGTTAATTTTTTGCATACCTACATAAATATATATTATATATGTACTTTACATTTTATATATAGTATTTAGATCATACTCTTTATACAGTTTCATGTCATAACTTTTAATCACTGTTGCATCTTTTAATATTAGGAGAATTTTTCCATGATAGATTAGAAAACTATTTGTAGGAAGTCCTACAATGTGTTTATTATTCACAGGTAATAAAAATTAATCAGTATTTGACATTTGATTTCTAATGACTTATTTGAAATTTCCAACATTAAATCATAGTTTTAAAATCCCACTCATGTCTGATCCTGGTGGGCGGCAAGTGGGACTTGTCTAAGCCTCTGGCTTAAGTGGACAAAAATACACTGAAGGAAAGCATTTTAGGATGAATCAAGACAAACTAACCTTAATCTGAAAGTAACAGTCATGGAGAAATCATTTCCATTTGTTATGCTTTGTTATATCAAGGCATTTTCATGTTTCAAAGAATTATTAAATCCATGCATTATGCTTGTTTTTAAACAGTCATACTTTGGTGGAATGAAGGTGAAGGGGGTTAACATTGAGCAGTTGTGGTAAAGTGAGAGTTTTATAAAATCAGGCTGTCTATTTTTATGGGCTGTTGAATTTTATGGGCTTATAATATGTGTCCACGGAATTATGAAATGAAAGAAAATTGTTTGACTAACACTTTAGACTGGCTCTCACTGCTTCATTGTGCTAAGTAGAATGTGGCCTCTTGGGCAGTATGGTATAGTGATAGTGCTGGCTGACAGAAAGTGGGACAGAAGGTCATAGGACTTGGGGATTTGTAATGACTGTTAAGTCCTGATTTGCTAAGGACAGACCAGGTTGTTGCCTGTTGTTATTAAATAATTTTAAGTGTTTTCTTTCACTCACAAAAATGTCCTGATTTGGAGATTTGTGTTCTACACATAGAACACCAAATCCAACTCTATCATGTTCTAAAGCAGGAAAATCTGAAGTGGTTGACCATATTATTCTGTGCAACCACAGGAACAGCAAATAAAGCTTTTAATGGCTTTCCATTGTCCTCTGGATCAAGTCCAAAGTCTGTAGTATGATCTCCAAAGCCCCAGCATGATCTGGGCTCTGCTTACAGCTTCAATCTCTCTTCCTCTCTTTTTGTCTCTCTCTCTTTCTCTCTCTCTCTCTCCTGTATTTTTGTTTTGCTTTTGTCCGCTTCTTGTTGTTACGCACCTGTGATTCTTGTGTTGTATTTTCACATACACAAACTTAGATCATTATTAGTGCTGTTTCCCAAATATTAATATTTCTGGCTTTTTTTTTTTTTTAGATGCATGATAAAATTGTACCTACAAGCTTCCAGTCATGCCTGTTGGTCACATTGTGTAGCAAGGGTGTAGGTGTCTGTTTTCTTTTTGAACCAAATGCCAGAAGCTGAAAATAATTTCATTAGGAGGTCATATTTTTATATACCAATAATTTATATAAGTTGATCTTATTTTCTTATTTTCATTTTCCTTTAAATGCAGTTGTTTTATGGGTTATTTTTCAAACCCTAATTTACCTTAAATCTTTTTAGAGGTGAGGCATAAATAGATATAAAAATGTCAAGCATAGTCCTGGGCACTGAAGATCTAAGAATCAATGAGATAAGGACTCTGCACTGAGCTACCTCATGGTCAGGAGAGCCATATCAGTAACCAGCAATTTTTGCACATTGTATGAAGTGTCACCAGAGTACTTCTTTCTCCCTGTTTCTCTGGTTTTCATAAGAATGAATTCTTTTCTACTCAGGTTCTATACTTATTCTTATCCGTTACTCACCGTGCCTCTGGAGAGACAGAGTGACTTACATGATTGGTACATTTGGGAAGAAAAATTTGATGATGCTTGGGGGCAGGGAAAACCAGGACTGCTGTATCTAGATGGATAAAAGCTCCCTAAGTCTGAGATTCAGTATTAGGAAAACTATAGACCCTCATGCTAAGCTATATTCTCCAACTTGGTCTTTATCAATAATAAAAGTAATAATGATTTAAGTTTTCTGTTTGTCGGTACTTGGTTTTATTTCTCAATTTGTTGAGAACCTGGGTAAGAAGAGGTGTGCTATTTTTGGGGCATCTCTTGAAGACTCCAGCATTTGGTGCTCTGGTGCTCTGACTGGAACAAAGAACAAAAAATAAGACACTTGAAATTAGGGGAGCAAATATATTCTAGGAAGGTTTTTGGTGAGGCAGGCCATTGTGACCTTGGCAGTTTGCAGAGGCTTATATGAGGCCAGGGAGAGTTTTATAGTTGTGTTGTTTGCTTTTAACTGCTGTGGTCTGGGCCAGAGGCTTTAAACCAGTCACATGGTGTTCTGACCTTGGCGATTGACTATAAGTAAACGGCTATTATAAAAGTATTTGGCTCTGGCCGAGGTGTGCAGAGGGCCCATTTGAGTGCTATGTGAATGGACTGGGAAAAGGCCGGACAGATCTTTGCTGGGGGCCGATGGGTTGTAGAGGCCTTAATGAATAGGCACAGTGGAGGTGAGGATTCAGTTAGAGTAAGCAGGTCTGATCTCCCTGTGCAGGCAAAGAAGCAAAAGCATGGGTCACAGGGCCTTAGTAAGGGAAAATTTCAGAGTGGAGCTATAGCTAAGGGCTGAAGCAAAAAACATTATTATGGGACAAGAGAGCTTTCAAGTACTTTAGCTATGGGTGAACAGAACCGTATTTGCTGTTTTGAGACTGGAAGGCACCTATGTGGCTTCTGTAGGAACCTCCGAGCACTAGGACGTTTCAAGATTTAAATTGTTAGTGCAAGGCCCTGGGAGGCTAGGCATTGATGGGTGGCCCCAAATTCTGTTCTGTATTCAGGGCCAAGGATAAAAATGGAGGGACTATGCTTACATTTAGGTGGCTTTCTTGTCTCCCATATGTGGACTTAAGGTGGTTCTGGATTGGCAAATTACTTAGGATGGGGGAATCTTCCTCAGGAGGCCCATTTCTGAAGTAAGGAAAGTTATAGTGAGAAGAGGCACTGAAAATATCTGCTCATGTGGGTGCCGAATCACTAGAAAGAACCCATATTCAGTTTGGAACTATGGAAGGTAGAAATTAAGAGGTTTTAATAAACTCCATGGGAAAGAAAAACAAGACAAGATCTGGTGAGTAGGGCTGCCATGATGGTAGATTTCTAAATTTTGTAACATAAAGCCTTCCTTTGAGGGGTGATAGGATGCGTAGATAAACTCCTCTCTCTAATACTATAAATGGGATAATGCCAAAATTAATCTCTAAAAGAAATGATTTTTGGATTGAAGTTCACAGGCTAAGGAATCTGAAAAATTGGCATGGACCGACTGACAACCAGGTGAAGCTGAGCCAAGATTTTCTCCATTTGTCCTTTTTCCTTTTGATCCCATTGAGTTTCTGCTGTGATCTTTGGTAATAGTACTGAATTGTGGAAACATAATTTTGAAGGTGTTTTTGGGGAATAGGTATTGCTGCAATTTCTAAATATTGTGGGTAGAAGGCCAATACTACAGTATCTTTTGTGTTCTATCAACTCCATGGACTTTTAAAAGAAGAGATGCTGAGAGTTGAATTAATTCAATGTCTCTAGAAACCCACAGACGTTACTTTAACAGTCCAAATTAAAGCAGCTCAAAGAATCTGTATCTATCCAGACTTTGAAAAACCTTAGCTCAAGTGAGCAGAATACAAGATTGCAGAGTGTCATTTGAAGATGCTAATTTAGCCTAAGAATTTTTCTCTCATAATAGCAAGATAATTTAATTTGGGACTTTAATTTTCTTGAACTTTAACATCTTTAGAATTGAACTTGCAAAAAGATTTAATTTTTTAACTATGATTTCTCCCTGGAGATTTTGTAATGGAGGGGGGGTGGTTAATTCAAATTTGGGGATCTCTATGTTGTTTGCATTTTGTTATGAATTTTATTTTAATATTGTCATTTGAACTAATTGCAGATTTTCTGATATGCAATGAGGATAATATAGCTGGACAAAATTGGAGATAGGTAAATCAATATGAATTGAATTTTCAGCCTTATATGTAAAGTGGTCTTGGAGTTGATTTAATTAATGATATGGTCCAGAGTCTACTTTGAAAAAAATCTGAACTGCTCACCAGTGGCTGTAAGGTAATACCTTCAACGGCTGGGGCTGGCATTGAGAGAACAGCTTCATAAAGGTGATAAAACCTGATCACCTCCTTTTGGGGGCTAAACACAGCCTCCTTTGGGGGCTAAACATTCTCATTAAATGAGAATGGTATAAGAGGACATAACTAGGGAACTTCAGAGTGAAACATTTCCCATTTCTCTGATTTCCATGTGGAGATATTTTTAAACCCACACTTGGCCTCTCTCTGCACTTTACACCCGCCCTTTATACCTGTGGACGTAGAGTTACTTATTTGATTACTTAATTCAAGAAGGATAATTCAGTGGACATGCCCAGTTGAGCCTTGCTCTTCTTCTTGGGAGTGAACTGCCCACTGGCAGCCATTTACCTCTCTTCCTCCTGGAACAGGCTTTCCAGGGACAGGGTTTGACTTAGTGACTTGTTCAGACTCCTTCCTGGGAACAGGGGAGCTATTTATTAGAGAATACCCTTGGTTATCTATAGAGCAGGTGGAGCTATTGTGGATCTGTTTATAAGATGAATTATCAGATTACATTTTTAATGTAAATAGTTTTTCAATTCCAGTTGTTAGTTAAGATTTTCCAGTGGATTTATTTGTTTAGAATTACAAAAAGGTACTGTAACTCAGTGGCTACAAATGCATCACTGTTGAAGGCTCTTCTCTAATTTGGAAATCCGGTTTGCTCTTCCTGGAGTCAAAGCAATTGAACAAACTGAGGAGACATTCACATTACCATTACATATACAGTATAATAAAAAGCATGCTGTGAGTTTATTTTAAAATTGAGTCTATGACTGCAGTCAGATTGCTCACTAAGGATTTTAACATAGCCGAAAATTCATTCTCCAGAGAGATTCTTTTGTGTTTCCCTTGAAGATTCCATATCAGCTTCGAGAATCTGAATAATATCTGTATGCATTCTATTTCATTTTTGTCTTACCTTTGTTTACCAAATACTGTCACTTATGAACCTATATGTTAACGTTGTTCCTTTACTGTTTGGTTACATTTTTTTTTTCAATTCTTTTTTTGTATTTCCACCGGCTCCTCCGAGTTGGTAAGAGCCTGACATTGGAACTGAATATCTGGGTGTATTTGGTTTTGCTTAACAGTACTATTAGGAATTAAGAAGTTACTATGATTTAAAAGTTGTTATACTTAAAGAACTGGAGTGGAAACATTAGACAACATTATAGCACATATGAATCTCATTTTCCCCTGCTTTTACACTCCAATCAGAAGCATTTTAGTCCTCAAAGCCAAAGGCTAAGCAGGATATTTTTAGTTCCTTTGCAAGTAAGAAGTGATAATTTTCAGTCTTATAGGAAGGAAGTCAGTGAAGCTGCCTAGGTTACTCTTCACAATCACAGTGAGGGTTAGAACTACAAACAAAAAAGTTTTAAATTAAAACCTTTTGTTTTAATAAAATGTATGTCTTTTGTTTCCTTTTAAAAAAAACTCTCACACCGATTATATCTGGAATAAGCTTAGTAGCACTAGATTTTATGTAGGTCTCTTGTTATTGATTTCTTTTGTGCTGACTAGGATAAAATGGGCCCCTGAAAGTTTAAGACAGAAAATTTACCATTTTCCAGTGATTTTATTTAAGAGCTGCCGCTGATCTTCAGGTGATCTTTGCTGCGCATTTAGCAGAGTGGAAGTGCATCATTTTACCAACAGAGGGCAGTGTGTATTTGCAGAAAAAACGCTCACCAAGTCCCAGGGTTTGTGAAACTGTCCTTTGCAAACAGTAGAAAGGACACTAGGAAACAATTTCGTTCTTTCAATTCTGATTCAGTACCTTTGACTCTGGATGCCATTTTTTGATGAAAATTATAAAAAATATCTTTTTCTCCCCAAATGTCCCTGTCGTCCAGGGAAAAAATGGAGAACATTAAAGGCAAAATGCATAGAGGGAGGGACCTAGGATCCCTGATCACAATATTGCAAATTTGCCCATTGCTGCGTCAGTCTCACTTTGGTCCTTCTAGGTAGACTTTTGTCTTTGAAATAAGAAAAGGGTTCATGATTAGACAGGCTGTGTCAATGATGGGATTCCTTTTGTATGTTTTCTGTGCATTTTGGGTCCGTCTGGTTCCCTGACAGAAAAGCAGCTTGGTGCGGATTGTAAATTGTGACATAAAATTTGATGTATGTAGCTTTAGGGTTGGTCACTTAAAAGATGTTCAATTTTTCCACCTAAGTCCTGAGACTACCTTCTCGGCCAGGAATTCTTGTGAAATTATAGTTGGTAGATGTAAGGGAACTAATAGTTATTGAATGCTTATTTTATGCTGGAATTACCACTTTATACAATTCATCCTGTTTAATTTTTATGACACTTTTAAGAGGTGAACATTATAAATATTGTTTTTTAGAGGAAAAAGTAGAGCCAAAGAGGTCAAACAACGTCCTTAAATCACCCAACCAGCAAGTAGCAGAGCTAAGAATTAAACTTAGGGCTCTCTGATTTTAAAGGCTGGATTCATTCCAAATCTCCTAGCTTCTCAAGTCTTTATTGAACCTCTGCTAAGTGACTGGCTCTGGAAATTCTTTACTATTCAAGCTATTTTAAGTTGGAATCATGGAAAGCCATGACTCAGTATGTTGAAAACCTAGACATATAAATGTAGGGTGGTTGATGATTTTCTTCTCATCTAATTTAAAATTTTTTCTTTGCCCTTAAGAAATGTCCTCCTTTTTTGTAACTTCTTTTCTACTGTATCTGGATGAAAATGCCAGAGAGGCAATAAATTGAGGCTCTGCAAATGGATAGAGGGCCCCTGTTCATATAGTTGGTTGAGCTGTCAGAGTTATAATTTGAATCCATGTGTGTCTGACTTTAATCTTAAAGCTTTTTCTATCATTTGAGATTACTTTATGGAGACAGAAGCAACAAAAGACTAGAGGAAAGGGAAGAGATTGCCTGAATGACTATATCTGAGGAAATAATATCTAGACCAACTGAAAGAAATAATCACCCAAAGAGGGGGCCAGCAGTAGAACCATTCAAAATCTTGAGCTGGAAAGCTAGTGAGTAAGTGAGGCACAGACCAGGGTGTTCAAACTTCCACGTGATCTCACTCAGACATCCTCATCAGACACCAGACCACCAGAAAGGGTGGGCGCAGATTGCATTAGCCTCACCATTATCTTAATTTCTTTTCCCCAAACACGGCAGCCTGCTTTTTGAAGAGTATTCTTATTGTCACATAGAGCCTCTTGTCTTTTTCTTTCCTTTTTTTTTCCATAATGAGTAAACACAGAGGTCCAGGCAGTCAGAGGTGGAAGCCAAACACGAGTGTTTTCAAAAAGATCTCTGAAATAAACACTGAACTGCTGTATTTCATAACCCCACACAAAACTGACAGTAGCCAGCTGTTGTCGGAGCTAAGCACCATCCTAAAGAGCCAAGAGCCACGAGGCGAAAAGGGAGAGAGAGAAAATAACTCCTCTCCTACTGAACCATAGATGACAGATCAGCCAAAAAGGACCCTGGAGAAAGCAAAAGTCAATGAGGCGAAAGTCCTTGCAAATGACCCCTGCTGGCTCCCCTTTACCACTCCAGAAATAATCCACCCAAATGGACTTTTATTGGTGAAGCATCTGAATGCAGTCTCTTCTTTATAGAATTCTATGTATTTCCTCTGAATCTTGCAATAATTATAACACCAAGCTTCCCAAAATTTGGGCTACTTCTTAGGGCTTTTCTCCTCCCATATTTTCTATATTTCTCTTTCCCCATCCCTGTAGATCCCCTGAAATATGGAAAGTAAAAATAAAGTTAAGACCCCATTTTGTCTTCACTTTCCTGTACTCTATGGTCAGAAAAAAATTCTCAAACTCCCAAGGACTTCCTAGACTAACCCTGTAAATTGTTCTTCTTGGAGCTAGAAATATATTATTGTTTAAAATATGAGTCCTGATTGGTGGGAGAAGAAACTCTGGATAAGGATTTAATTTGGCCCAAGGTAAAGAAAAGCTAATTTTAAGGCTCTGTTTGATCTTAGTTGTAGTAAGAGTGGAGATGTGTTGTAGCAACCATTTTTTTATTTTTTAACAAAACACCAGAAGGCTTATTTAGCATGGGGTGTATGAAAAGGCGCTTTCTGGGAAGGCTAATGTGGAAAAGGGTTTGAAAATTGAATTCTCATGTATAATAAAGTAACATCATTTTGATTCATTTCTCTGAAGAAGGGACATGGCTTATCAAATGTGAAGAAGGGATATGACTTTGGAGAATATATCTATTACCTAATGACTGGATGTTTGTGAAAAGTACAACTCTTAAGCCATAATTCTATGGTAGTTCTGGCCAAGAAATGTTTACAGTGTTACCTGATATTGACTTTCATGTTGTTTACTATTCTATGCTCTGGTCTAGTCACCCTATGATGTCTTTAACTTTTCAATATAAGTTCACTACATGTACTGGGCTTGTAAGAAAGAAGTAGTGCTTTGGTGGATGAAGAGGAGGAATAATAGCCAAGTTTTAAGTAGCCATGGGTCAAAAAGAGGAAAACAGGCACAGGATCAGGAATAATGGGAATGTACTGAAAAATCATTTAGTACAGAAATACATAAAGAAAAATGATGAGAACAATGAGCCCCATCCTCACTTTAAATCCACAGATTCTCCAAGAGTGTGGACTATACCACAGTACACAGAATGAGAAATCAATTCATTTTATTTAGTTATCAAGAGTAAAAAGGACCTCTAAGAGCTGTGGATATCTAATTATATTTATTTGCCCTTTTATGTTGAATTCAATTAGGTTTCGTGTGGTGATTTTTTTTTTTTAGGTTGCGTTGTTTATAGGCTGTGTTGTGTATTTGTTCTGCTGAAGGTTGATCTAAATCACATGAGGTGATTTTCAGTTTGACTGTCATTCAAGTTTCAGGCAGATACCTTAGCTCTCAATTTGCATTTTTAAGGAGAAATATTGGTCAGTTTTTTGGTAAGAAATCTACACTTAAATTTACTTTTACATACTTTCTGAATAAAAAAGGTAAATTGTCAGTAATCACATAGTGACAATTTATAAAATTCCATTCTCTCTCACCCATCTGTTTTGTAGGATGTGCCTGATTCTCATAATACCAAGTACTGTATATGTCCTTTGCTATTACCGTGAAAGACAATAGAAGTAAAATCTTGCAATTTCTCAACATCAGTTAGTGTGAAAACACAAATGATACAATACGGAAAAAATAAACTGTTTTGTTGTCCTCTCCAGGTGGCCCTGCTCTGGTGTTACAACAATACTTTTTTTTTTTAGAAAATAAACAACTTTTATCTGTTAATTTTTCCTTTTTGTTTGTTGTATGGGTTAAACTATGTCCTCATCTCCATACCTTAACACATATTTCTTTTCCTTTTCCAATAGAATCCATCAATGAGATCTTCCATGATTGCTTCCATCTGAATATAGACAATAAACTGGCAAAAAAGGTTGTTTTGATTTCTATTTTATATTTGTTATATTTGTTTATTTTGTATTAGAATTTTTACTTGCTTCAGTTTTATTTGTTTGGTCTTCTTGAGGGATTTTCCTTTCAGGTTAGAATCTACTTGTCTTCTTTCTGCCATTTGCCTAACTTTAGCTTTAAATGTTTTTGTTTTACAGTTCTGCTTTGGCAGAGCAATCAGGCAGTGGTGATTGCTCACACCTACTTGGTATAGCTATCTGGGTATCCTACTCCTGGCAGTTTCAATCTTTTCTTTCATGTGCGCTTTTTTTGAGTGAACATGGCAGAATGAAGACTCCTCTTTGGTCAACAGAATTCTGTCTCTGTTTCCTACCCACTGGCATTTCTCACTGGTGCATTGCTCATCTCGCTGGCTGTGGGCAGCCCTGCCTATCTGGCACTCAACTGTGTTGTTACTGGGCAATTCTGACTCCTGCACCTGCCACTGGTCTCTTGTCCAGAACATCGGGGTTGCCTGTGCAGTCCTGGCAGTGATCTCTCATCTCATTGTGGGCAGAGTTGCCTAGCATACAAGGGTCAAGTTTGGCTCTCTTTTCTCTCTCCACAGTGTATTTTGGTGACTCTTCTTTTGGAGCAAGCAGAGAGGCAGAATTCCCTTGAATAAAATTGCATATCTTACCGCCTTGAGTGACTATATATCTGGTTGGATAGTGTTAGGGTTTTGTATTGGCAGCAGGGATAAATGAAGCAGGTTCAAAGGTGAACCATTTTAAGCCTCTACTCTTTGCAGGGCAAGTCTAACTAATAGGTAGAATAACTCATTTGAGAACTATCCTTACCTTTCAAATACTTTTAATTAGGGTAAAAATTGTTAGGCATCACTCTGATAGTCTGGCATTATGAGAATGATTATGATTTG
The DNA here is from genome assembly GCF_028885655.2 of Pongo abelii. NCBI lineage: Eukaryota > Metazoa > Chordata > Mammalia > Primates > Hominidae > Pongo > Pongo abelii. The sequence continues at coordinate 31,721,356 of NC_071998.2, forward strand.
AATTATGTATTCCTACTTGTAAAAAACGATTCTGCCCTTTTCTTGAATGCAATCATGAGACTTCTCAAATATGGAAAGTGAGCTTTTCACATTGTCCAAGTTCTCTGGAGGCTGGCAGGGCAGAGCATGGTTCTGCCCCTGTTTTACAAAGACAAATGTGGTTCATTCCAAAATAAAGATTTGATCTCTGGCAGGAAGGACCTGGGTGATGGGATCCTTTGTGTTGACCTGTGAACAGATAAGACTAAAAATGCACTATTTAGATTTGAAGTCCATGGGTCATTTATTGCCCCCCCATCTCCTTGAGTTCCAACAAGATGTCTTTAAAACTGAATTGTACCCTTTGGCAAATCTCAGCACAGAGGTGGCATGAAACTCATATTCAGGAATATTCTTCCACTACGATGGTATTGGCAGTAAGGGGAAGAATTTCATCTTCACAATGAAGATTGGGTCCTTTTCTGTAAAATTATTCCTGTAAAAGGGGTAACCCATGTAGGTTACCATCCAAAATAGTACATTTCTTAGAGCAAAAAAAGAAGCCAAAATACTTGGATGATATAATTGTTAAAATATTCTTATATATATACCCCCAAAGGGATTGGGCTTTCTACATACATTGGTGGATTGATTATAAAATATTTCTATTCAAAATTGCTTTCAAAAACAAAATCCATTTTAAAAACTAGAAATAACATATATCCACATGAAGTGGCTTTTCCAGTCAAGCCTTCGTTTTCAACAACGACTTTAAAAATGTTATTCCTTCTGACTGGAATTTTATCCCTCACTAACCCCATGACCATGGCTGTCTCTCATCAAGCTATCTTAAATGCAATTTTGATGGTTGAGAAATAAATTTTATTCGTTTTAGTACCCCCTAGTATAACCTGGTGCCTGGAAAATAAGTTAACACTAAAAAATACTGAATAAATGAATCTTACAAGCCACAAATCAGGTTAAAATCTTCAATGTGATTTTAAAGAATTTATACTATGACTCCTAGAGCCTCAACTGGTAGGAATCTTCCATTTGCTCTGTAGTTAGGCTGATATTCCAGTCTGCCCAGGCTTTCCCTCGTGTCCTGATATTTGGGGCATTTATATTAGATTTTCACCTTTTAAATAAATTATTGTTAATAGCTGCATTAAAATAAGCCATGATATAATTCAAAATTGCTATATATATGAAGAACCAGGAAAATGTGACCACAACAAAAGGGATATGTTATAGATCAGCATCCTTCTCCAAAGGAGATAGGCCAAGCTGTGCAGCATATGGAGGTGTGAATACGTTTGTGACTAGAATGTGAAACTGAAAATCAGGTATCTGAGAAACGTTTTACAAATTCTTTTTTTAATTGAAATAATACAATTTTGTAGTTTAGAAAATCAAACACTTCCCCAAGGCACATTAGGAAAGCTGGTAGATCCCTGGCCGGGTGCGGTGGCTCACGACCATAATCCTGGAACTTTGGGAGGCTGAGGTGGGCGGATTGGTTGAGGTCAGGAGTTTGAGACCAGCCTGTACAACATGGTAAAACCTAACCTCTACTTAAAATACAAAAAATCAGCTGGGCATGGTGGTGTGCACCTGTGGTTCCAGCTACTTGGGTGGCTGTAGTGGGAGGATTGCTTGAGCCTAGGAGTTGGAGGTTGCAGTGAGTGGAGATTGTGCCACTGCACTCCAGCCTGAGTGACAGAGCAAAGCAAGATTGTTGGAAAAAAAAAAAAAAGAAAGAAAGAAAATCTGGTAGTCCCTGACATTCCCTCTCTAAACTAAACCCCTTTCCTAAGAGATAATCAATTTCTTCTTTATTTAAAAGTTTAATCTATTCCTCTTTCATTTTTCCTATATTGATGTTTCTGGAATTTTTAAGTATAAACATTATCCTCAGCTAAACCATTTTATAAGGAAATTGTTGTAAAACATAGTATATAATTATCTTAGCTTTCCAGTTGCTAGTTTTATATATACCTATCATTAATTTTTTTCTTCAAACATTATGTAAGAATGTGTAAAATTCCATTAAATATGGTCAAATACGTTAAGTAACGTATCAGTTCCATTTGTTCCCCCCCCGAACTCTCTCTCTGAATTCTCATGAAGGCTTGTGAGTCCCTATGCCTAGTGAATAAATATTATGCTGAGGCTCCCCTCTTCCACCATGCTAGAAATTTTACTCATCTCTCTTGTGGTTGTTTCTCTGCCTTCTGAAAGTCCATGTATTCTTTCCTGATATATCCTTTCATTCTCTAGTAATTTTCTGAGAGGTCATTTTAAAAACATGATTATCTGAAAACATCTTTAGTCAACTCTCATTTTTGATTGATATTTGATTGGAAATCCAATTAGGTACAATTTTCGGAACTTTGAAGGCGTTGACTTGTAGCTTCTAGTCTTAGTCTACAAGTCTTATGTCATTATGATTATTTATGTCTTATGTGTGACTCACTTTATAATTTTAGAAACTTTTTGGAAAATTAATTTCCAAATGTACTGAAATTCTAGGTGGTGTGTTTGCTGTGGCTCTTATGTTCATTACTTTGGAAAAATCTTCTTGTATTATTCCTTGATAATATTTTTTGCAGTTCTCTCTTTTTGGAAAGTTGGACATTGAACTTGCTGTGTTGATTATTTAATTTCCTGAACAACTTTTTTCCATTTCCCCTCCCATTTGTCTCTTTGCTATGATTTTTGGAGATTCCTCAGTTTTATCTTCTAATGTCTTTATTAAATTTCATTTATGTTGTCATTTTTTTCTTTCTGAAAGTTTTCTTATGTTTTCTATGTTTTTCTGAAAATATAAAATTCTTTTTTATTGGTTAGATGCAGATAATCTCTTATCTTTCTGAATATATTATCATTTCTTCATCCTGTTGTCTGTATTATAACTGTTTCTTCTGAATTCTTTTTACTTTTTGGCTGTTGCAGTCTCTGTCTTCAATATTTGACGTTTTCCTCAAATACCTGGAACTCTTTTTCTGTCCATTCATATTTAAGGGTGAACAATTAAATAGTTGATAGAACACTTGTGTGTGGAAGAGGCTTGTTGAGATGTTGAGTCTTACTGTAGGCTAACAGGTATGTTATTGTAGGAGCCCTATATGTAAGTACCTATAGGTCTTTTCTCTAAACTCTTTAATTCCTTAAGAGAAGATCCTCCAGTCTCTTTCACTGAGGAATGTGGGTACTGCATAGGCCAGTTTCGCAGAGTGGGAAGAACTGGTCATTTAACTGTGCTTTTACCAGGTTTTTTAACAGCCCTCCCCAACCCATTTCAGCCCTATCATTTGCCTTTCTTTCAGAGATATTGGACCACAAATACACAGGTTTCCTAAGTATTGAATTTGCTTGCCAATGCTTAGGTTTTAACATTTCTCTGATATTTTATGCTTGTTATCATCAGCCCAATTTTGTTGAAACCTGTCATCTGTTAAAATAGCTTCCCTTGACTTCTCTTGTTCTCTTTGTCCTGCTTTGATTATACTTCCTATATTCCTTTTAGTGAGTGTTAGGATGGAGGAGAGAAGAGCTAAGAACACATGTGCTTTGGCTACCTTGTTCAACTGGAAGTCCAGAGAAGCTATCAGTAAGTTACAGATGTGGTTTCGAAAAAGTGTGCTTCCTCTTATATTTGTATGGACTCAAAAAGTGAGTCTATAATCCTGTAGCACAGCTTTTAGTGATTACCTTGCTTGCCTCCAGAATGCAACATAAGTGTGATTTTAAAAACTGGCCTTAGATATAGGAGTTGCAAGTATTTCTCACTTGGCTCACTCCAGGTGGAAGATTTTTACTGCCTTAATAGAAATAAGAACATAACTCCTGTTCCCCTACTAGGCTAAATATTCAAATGGAATAGGAATGTTAAGGAGCAAGAACAGAAAGCATCTCCCTGCCACCTCCACCCCTGGATTTCAGGCTTTCCTAATTCAAACCACACTGAAGCTTGGAAAACTGTCAAAATTATCCACGTAGATCTCAGCAGTTAGGGAATGGAGGCTGGAGACTGGGGGCCAAAGAGCAGAATTGCAGAACGTAGCTAAGAAACAGACTCAGAAAATAAGCCACACTTATGCAGTAAAACTTGGCTGGTTCCAGAACCCACTCAGGAAACACTGCCCTAGATAATCTCCCACTCCTTCTTTATTCTCCTATAGCACATACTTCATCAGCACATTTGATACATTCACAAATGCTTATTGATTCCTACTGTAGGTAGCCCTGGCTGTTTGGCATTTAAGCTGTTTATGGCAGCCTCATTCAATAGACTGTGAGCTCTTTGAGGCCATGGGCTATGTCTAATTCATTTCTGTATCTTTAGGAAGTGATTGAACTATTTAGCACACCAACTAAATATTTGTGGCATGAAGGAAAAAATAAAGAAATATATTTTGTTCAATTATATGCCTACTTCTAAATACTATAATTAGGCAAAAGGGGTGAGATATGAAAAAAATTATCAGCCATCATTATGATATTTGTGAAGTAGATTTTCTTGCTAGAAGGCAATATTTACAGATTCCTATTCCAATGTCAGGTTATCATTCCAGTTGCTACATATGATAATTAACTAAGGCAACCACAATCTGATTGTTACATGTTTTTATCAGCCAGCTTCTTGATAGTATGAATTATCAATTCATCCTGATTTTGAATTCAAGGGGCTTTGAGAAATTAATGGCTTATCATCCTCCTCTTTTTTTTTTTTTTTTTTTTTTTTTTACCTGAAATCACTTTAGCTTTTTATTGAGCTACACAGTATGAAATTCTGAGCCCAAGGGCCTAGAAGTAAAGTTCAGTTCTGTTGCTTACTAACTCAATGATTTTGAGCAAAATAGTTAATTTTGCTCAATGGTGCAAATGGTGGTTACTTCAATGACTGAAAGAACACAAGACGGCTGCAAAGATTATATGAGAAAGCACATCTGAACTAAAATGTGATGAACACATTTTGATTAATAAAATTAGACAGTACACACATATACATGTAATGTACTAGGAATTGTCATCATGACAATAAGATAATCGTGTATTTTTTTAATCCCATAATGTCTACATTTTGAGAAATTTTGCATTTTTGAGATCAATCGTGAGTAAAAATTGGAGGATTTTTCTTTGTGAGAATGCCTGTTTTTAGAGGGAACTGTGGTGGGCAGAAAACTATGTTTTTACATAATTCCTAGACATATAAACATAAATGTCATTACAGAAAAAAGTCACCTAATAAGCACCAGACACCTGACATCTGAAAAAAATAGGTTGAGCACAGGGAAGAGGCAGAGTTTAGATACTTAATATTTGTGAATGAAAATAGTGGATTTCTTCCATCCATAATCCACATTCGCTGTTAACACTTTAGGGCAGGATTTAGCTAAGCAGATTAATAATAAAGTTGAATAAGAAAATGGAAGACTTATAACCTATTGTTAAGGAAATTCGTTTTAAAATCTGTCAGACAGTCCTTGGCCAGACTGATACACAGGTGTAAGCAGAAAATTCTGTTTCCTCTTTATTCTTTAAATTATGTGGATAACATGGTAATATATTATCTTTACCAAATATTATTCAAATAACATAAAAGCTAAACAATAAAATGTGAAAGTTACTCTTCTTAGTTTCTCCTCCCCATTCTTCTTCCCGGAGATAACCGCTCTAAAGTATCTTTAAGTAAAAGGAATTCAGGTTGTTCAAGTCAGAGCATCCTAAATTCAAATTGCTCTTTTGCCACTTAGCTTTGTGACCTTTAGCGTATTTCTTAAATTTTTTAATCTCTCAGTTTACTCACTTGTGAAATCAAAGTAAAAACACTGTGCAGAGTTGCTGCAAAGAGTAAATTACATGGATTCACATGTTGTTGAAATGAATAAAGTATCATATATCATGTAACTTTCAGAAAAATCACAGGAATAATATATGTTAGTTCTCATCTCCTCTTCCTTGCTCCTCTATTTCTCTGCATCCTAATAAGTCTTCTCTTCTTTCTTCAATAATTATGGCTTTTGTTAAGATTGGATCACTGTCTCCTTGAGGAAGATATTGGGCCTGTAGTATGAAAGATTATCACAGCAGAGTGGAGAGAAGGCTCCAGTCTCTGAAGTCACAGAAGGTTGAAATTGGAAAGATGTAAATAGTAGATTCTCTAGCCCAATATTTCTGCCTTCCTGCCTTGCCTCTTCCTTCCTTCCTTCCTTCCTTCCTTGTTGAGAAATGAGTTGCTTAAATGGGTTGTAACTGGAGCTGCTGGTAGGGTGTGGGGGTTGTGGACAGAGTAGAGTCTAGTTGTTCAGCCTCCTTTTCATTTTCTGAGGGATCTGAGGTGCCTCCCAAAACCCTGATAATATGAAGTATGACCCATTCATCCAAATTCTCTCATTTTTAAAATGAGGAATGCATTTTGGAATGTTCATTTCAGAGTCAGACAGTCATCAAAATGTAGGGCAATTAGCTTGATTGGAAATTATCACCTTTGACTTTCAGCTTGAATATACCACACCTTGAAAACTGTTTTAGTAATTGCCGGATCTGCAGGTGTTCATGGTCTCTGGGGCTGCAGTCCAGATTTTAGGAGAGCAGAGTAGCCGGCGACCTCTCCAGTGGTTTATCAAAGACACCTCAATTTTATTCTGGCATTTAGTCTGCCACAGAAGCCGTTTATTGCTTCATCTTCTTGAGTAACGTGGACGCTGTCACTTAATTAACTCACCATTTGACTGCATGTTTAAAACTGTCAGGTGGGAAGTAGATTTAGTGCTGTCTTATGATTAAGAAAATGCTAAAGTCTCATTTTGTGAGAGCCACATAGCTGGCACCTGAACAAAAGCTACTAAGTTTGTTGGTTGTTATTTGGCTTTATAATTACATGAACTGTCAGGAAAATAGCTGCATTCATTTGTTCTTTTTGTATATTTATTTTTAAAGCATGTCAATATGTGGATGTTGGGGGGTTGGTGTGGTTGGTTAAACTTACAAAAATATTTTAAATTCTAACATGTTAAATGAATTATCATGTCTTTAACAGGTATACTTTATTGAAGAATGTTTTAGAATCTTAGAATTAATAATTGCATATTTACTGAGTGATTATTTATGCCAGCCACTGACCTAGGGCTATTTAAATATGTTGCTCCAACTAAACTTCACAGTAATTCCAAGAAGTAGGCATTGTTCTTCCCATATTACAGATAAAAAAACAGAGCTCTGAGATGATTAGTTATTTGCATAAAAGCACCTACCTTAATATTAACAGAGATCAGCCTTAAATACAGGATTTTATGTCTAAATTTATGAATTCTGCTTATTACAATGGGAGAATCGCTTTGATTAAGCCCACTGAAATTGTTATGCTTTTGTAGCAATTATGCTTGGAGCCCTTGGCCATTGTTTATTTTTTCTCTTGCTTCATGCACCCACAAAGGGATTTGTGTTGAGGATCCCCAAGACCATTTCTATATTCAGTGATTTGCTAAAAAGACTCATAAGACTCAGCTTATAGTGGTATTCATGGCTAAGATTTATTATAATAAAAGGGTACAAAACAAGATAAGTGGAGGATAACGACCCTTGGGCAAAGTCTGAAGGAAACTAGGTGCATGCTTCCAAGGGGCTTCTCCTGGTGGATTTACAATGGATGCACTTAATTCCTCCAGCAGTGTCTTGTGACAATGTGTGAAGTGTTGTCTACCAGGGAAGCTCATTAAAGACTCAGGACCCAATATTTTTAGGGAGCTGTTCACAAAGGCACTCTCTGACTAGCATGCACCAAAATTTCAGACTCCCAGAAAGAAGGCAGGTATTCAGCATAAGCAACAATGCACAATTTAGACACAGTAAGATGTTTTCATAATTTAAAGAAAGTGTTATATCAGTGTAGACAACTGTTTACCAGTTAAGTTCTCAGATGCCAGCTAAGGGCCACGTTTGCAAGCAGGCCTTTCTAAGGATAGCATTCTTGGCTACGATGTTAACTCTTTTTTTTTTTTTTTTTTCGCACAAAATTCAAATGACCTCACAGAATGATCCCAAACCAAAATGTTTTGTCATTTGCAATTGTTGAAATTAAATCAGAAAAAGAGTAAGGTTCATGCCTTGGAGTGCTAAAAAGACATGATGCATGTTAGAAATAGCCCAAAACATTATTCATTGTGAGATTTTATTTCTTCCTTCATTTATTGACCCTCAAAATATTTATTGAACACCTATTGTGCTAGGAAATGGCAGAGCAGAGTGATTAAGATCATAGCCTCTGAATCAAGATGCCTGGGTTTAACTCCCAATTCTACCACTTACGAGTTACATAATGTTAGACAAGTTTCTAATAACTTCCCTGTGGTCAGGCTTTCACATCTGTAAAACAGAGATTATAATAGTGCCTATTTTACAGGGTTAGGGAAGATAAGACAAGTTAATATGCTGTCTGGCATGTAGTGAGTGGGTAATAAAAGTTGGCTCCTATTATTATGTTCTTCACATTGTGCTGGCTCTGGGTATACAGTGATGAATAAGGCAGATATGGCTCCTGCTAGAATAGAAATTCTAGCCTAGTGGATGATACAAGCAAATAAGCATAAAATTATTTTAGAGAGTAATAACTGCTCCAGTAGGTAAAATCTTGGGTATATGAGGGAACATAGGAGAAAGCCTCACCTAGCTTGGAGGAAGATAAGTAGAAGTCAGAGAAAATGGAGAAGGAAGTTAGAAGTGAAGGGAGACTATACCAGGCCAAGGGAACGTCTTGGGCAAAAGGTATTGAAATGAGGATGGGAGGTAGGGAGAGAGAATTGTATATTGGAATAGGTGAAATAATAAGTGATATGGCCGTAGGAGAGATGAACTTGTAATGATAAGCAGTGACCAGAGGATAAAGAGCTTTTCAAGTCCTATTAGGGAGTTTTCACTTGGCTTGAGAATAATGAAGAGTTCTACAGGGGCCAAACCTGGGGACAATTCCCTTTGGAAACACAGGCCAGCATGATCCTCATGGAACTCTCTTTTGTGTGTATGGCTTCCTCTCTGAAGATTGCATTGTCAGCTTCCCTTATCAACCGACAATGAGGACTCCTTTCCCTTTGTACTTCCTGTTTGTATATCAGGTATTGATCTGGAACATTCTGGACCAGGGCTGAGGCAATTTTAGGGGCTGTTAACAACAAATCAGACCTTCAGCTTGCTGCACATGAAGATTCTGGATGTGAGAACAATAAAAGAACAGAATGAGGACATTTGGTTGTATTCATGTCTAGTGAAACTGGTAAAGAAACCACCTGCGTTCTCATTGTTCAATTCCCACCTATGAGTTGTGGGGTGGAGGGAGTGGGGAGGGATAGCATTGGGAGATATACCTAATGCTAGATGACGAGTTGGTGGGTGCAGCGCACCAGCATGGCACATGTATACATATGTAACTAACCTGCACATTGTGCACATGTACCATAAAACCTAAAGTATAATAAATAAATTTAAAAAAAAAAGAAACAAAAAAAAGAAACCACCTGCAAGTACTCATGTGTCAGTGCTCACCTATCTGCAACACAGTCCAGCCCCTTAGAGTGAACCCAAGTAGTGATCAACACTAGACTTCATGTGATGTTTTAATTCTATGATTTGACCTCCTACATTTTTTTATTGTTGGTTTATTCCCTTTTTTCCACATGCTTCTCTTTTTATTGGTAATTCTTTACACTTTATTTTATGAGCTTTGCAAATCATGCTCACCTATAAGCACACACGGGAAGTGATTTATATTGAGCACACCCGCCATAATGAACGTGTCATTATTTGTGGGATGGGAGTGAAAACTAGTATTTACCTGCTGCTTTTTACTTTACTGATATTGCCACTTTTATGACACATTTTTTATTTTGTTCTAAGTAAAAATGTCTTCTTAGGCTGATTGCATATAACGTTAGGATTACACCAAAATTTCTAATATTTTTTGCCTGGGACCATTCCACTATCACTTAGTCAGAAGTGTTCCTAATCCACCAGGATTCCACATTTTAGACGAAACTTTTATGTCTCTCTCTCTCTCTCTCTCTCTCTCACACACACACACACAGACATACACACAGACACACACATTTATTGAGAGCTACAGAGGCACCTCTACCACTTTTGACCTAGCATTAACCCCAAGTATTCAATTTCATACTTAGTACCATTCAGGCTCCTGGGTAAAGCTACACCACATATTTTACTCTATGTCCTTGAAATAAAAGATGGCTGATTCTAAATGTAGTAATTGCTTGTGGGTTGGGCTGCTGCTGATGTTACAGACAGACCCTGCTTCGAAGAGTGGGGATTATTTGAGCGATAGAAGTACCTTAATAAAGAAGACAAATCAATTGATGTGTCAAGTCTTCCTCTGTTAGCATGAACATGAAAGATCTTGCATAATGAAGTAACTTTCCCAGAAATGATAAATGTCCATTTTCTTGCTTATCTTTTTGTTCCAATGCATACTTTCAGAGTTTCTCATGAATTAGCAAAATATTGACAACGTTGCATATGGCAGCTGAGGAATATTATCATAGATCTAGGTATGATGGCCACTAGTCACAGGTGACTATAAAAATTAATTAAAATTAAATGATATTAAAATTTAGTTCCTCAGTTGCACTAGTCACATTTCAAGTGGTCAGTAATCACATGTGGCTAGTGGTTGTTATACTGGATGACACAAAAATAGAACATTTCCATCATTGCAGTAAGTTCCGTTGGGTTATACCTGTTTAGATGAAATGTACAGTATTTCAATTCTTTGTCAGTCCTGTACCCTGGCAACTATATGGACATTAGATACAGGAATTATGAATAATTGTGATTAAGTATTTAATTATAACTTAAAAAATATGATAGTCTCCCTTATCCACAGTTTCACTTTCTGCAGTTTCAGTTACCTGCAGTCAACTGTACTCTGCAAATATTAAATGGTCTTAGTGAAAGGATAAAGTTTCATTACTTTATAGTATTAAGACTAGTAGGTCTGAAGTCTTTATATAAAGTAATGAAACTTTACCCTTTCACTAAGACCATGAGGGCCTAAGAAATAGACAAACTTGTCAAAACCCCAAACACCATGTACATATTTAGGGTAACAGGTAGTATATTATTTGTTTTTTTAAAAATCTTCCCCTGAAAGTCTACTTTTGAACTGGATAATTTTAAAGTGAAATAGAAGAAATAAAACTTTCTTGTGTTTTGGTAAAAAGATATCCCGTGAAATCATCACAGCTCTTTCAAGAAAACTGTGAAAGGAACTGGAAGCTGGTAAAGGTGGTCAATATTTTAGGGAAATTGCATTCTATTGTTTACATTTATAACTCAGACTTTCGGTCTTGTTTATGGAACATTTCCACACAAGGCTCATTGATTCTCAGATTGCTGAATCACACAGCAGCTGCTCCTATTAGAAGCACAGTTACTTAACTTACTACTGATTACCTCACAAGTGCATAATTTCTCAGTCATAGTCTCTGGTATATTGTTCTTGCTCTCAAGATCATCTTTAACAGGGTGGAAAAGCTCTCCCCATGATGTGCCCATCCATGTGACAATATGTTGATGACATTTCCCCATTTTCCATTTCTCTGTCACTTAGAACAACCACATTTTTTAGAGGGAAGATAAATTTTTGTGTCCTATTTCAAATCTGCCCTGGCCCATATTATCCTAATATTTAAGATGGGATAAATAGAAGCAGAACTGTCATAGAATTTGTTTTGGTGGTGACATGGGGGTGGGAGAGAAAACTAAATAAGTAAACAAGAAAAGTGCCTAATGATAAAAATAATAAAAATGATAACAATATTGCAGACACTCATTAACTGGACAGGGCAACACTTGTAAAGCTATGATTCATCTGCTTCTTGTTCTGATGTGATTAGACAATGAGGATGATTTTTTTGAGTTAATTGTTCATTGCAATACACATTTTGGGTGTATGGTTTCATTATTTATAAGCTTCTATGTCAGATTATCTGGCACTGAAGTTATTTGCATAAATTAAAGCACATTCTCAAAAAGTTTGCTTGCATTTTCTCTGATGTGGCATATAGGTAATTCAATATCCTTGTGGAAAAAAGAATCTAGATGGCACTGCACTAGTAACCCTGGGGTGGCGGTGGCTGAGGCACTCATTGGAGGAAGATAGAAGATTCTTATTAGAAGGATAGTCCTTGAATATCAAAGGTGCTTGAGATTTTCCAACTATCAACTTTTAGAGGAAAATAAGTGTTATGGAAAACATCAGCTTTGAAATCAGAAAAGTCTAATCTCAGCTGTGCCACCCGAGAGCCTATGGATTTGTGGAGTACATAGCATGTTGGACACAAATTGATGGTGGTGATTGTTGTTTGTATTGTTAATTTCTCCTTTTGTGTAACATACTGTGTGACCTTGTTATTTGATATTTTTACCCTTCTGCTTTCTTATTGCAGCATAATGATACCCACCCAATAGGATCAAATTAAATAAGAATTCAAATTTGGAAACTTGTAGGTGACAAGTGACAGGATGACTTGTATCAGATTTAACTGTGTCATTCTGCTCACTGTTAATTCTTGTCTCTAGCCTGAACATGGCAGCATTTTATCTCCTAAACTCCTTGATATACATATATAAATATCTACATGTTGTTCAGCCCCGACCTGTGGAAATGTCATAGAAGAACATTCTTGATGGCATGGCATTCAAAGAACTCTGAATAATTCTAGAAAAGTCTTATGGATTTTTAGAATTCCTTTGGGGTTGGTAAATATTAGCTAGAATGAGAAATATAAGAAGAGAAGAGCTAAAAATGTTAACCCTAAATGGTAACCCTAAAGGATTTTAAAAAATCCGTAGATAAAAATGTGACCCAAAGGAAAAGTGTTTCATTGTTATCAATTATTCATTGATTCTTAAAAGTAATAATAATAAACATCCTTGAGGCTGCTGTGCAATGTGAGCTCAGGGCTAGGGCAATGGCAAAATAAAGATGTAATAAATATAATTGATATTCACTGATTCTGTATTACTAACAAAACAACCTCCATAACTGAACAGAAAAATGACTTTTAAGAGGGACTCAAATTATCTTCTTATATTCTAAAAAGTGCATTTTTCCCCTTGGAAATTTGCTGTGAACCAAAATAGCACATACTATAATAGTTATCATTTACATAGGGCCCGCTATGTAATCGTGCTTTTTATTTCTAATCCCTTTGGAAACCTTGCAAGACAGATTTCATTATCCCTATGTTCCTGATGAGGAAATTGAGCTTGAGAAGGGTCAAGTGATTGTCCAAGGAAAATTCTACGCAGCCACTAGGAATAAGTGTTGTGTTTGCAATGCCTTAAGTGTTACTCTGACTACAATGACACATTAACATTTCCTCTTTAAAACAAAGTTATGCAAGTTATACTCAAGTATTGTGTATTTACTATACTGAAAAAGAATGAGTATGGATTCCTTGTGTGGAGTTACAGATTATGATGAGTGGTTCTTGATGTTACTGTTTACAATAAACTTTTATGTCAGACACTATGCTAGGCATTGAGAATTAAAAAAAATTCAGTACATTTATTTACCCTAAAGCACTCATAGTCTAGTGCAAGGATAACAAATAACTGGTTCCTTTGCTGACTCCAATAGTAGATACAGCTTGAGTGCAGCTCAGGTTAAGTTTCTCAACAGTTCTTTCTCAACAGTGATTTCAGACAATTTCTAAACATTGATTAAAATAAGTATGCATTAGAAATAAAGCTCATTTACCACTCATATTTTAGGAAACACATGTAATCCATCATTGGAAATCCACTGTGACAATTTGGATAGAGTTGTGAGTAGTTTTGTCTACGGTACTGTGGATTTCCATGTATACTTACAGAGAAGGATAATTACCTCTAGTTATGGAGGGTGGGAGAGAGAATATGGAAAGCTTTACACAGAGATTCTTAATCTTTAGGAATGGGTAGAAGTATGACAGGGGATGAGACTGGTGATTTAGCAGGGATCAAAGACTAGAGGAATTTATATGCTATCTTGTGAACTTTAGAATCTACTCTGTAGGTAAAGGATTGGTTTCTGAAGGATTTTACAAAAGGAGTAAAGCATTTTAGTAGAGGGGAAGTTCATGGGGCATGTGGCTGAGAGAAGACATGAGATACTGCATGGGAAGATAAACTGAGGGCCTGTATCATAGTAGCAGTGGCTGTACTCTAGACCAGAGGTCTGATTAGAAAACAGTGTATAAAGTTGATGTAGATTTAGAACTGATGAACATTAGTAATTTGACATAGTGAGGGAATGACGTGAAACAGAAAGTAATTTCTAGGACAACGTCTATATTTCTAGCTTGGATGACTGGGTTGATGGCAAGAAGAGAGCTGTGAGAATAAGATGCAGTGATTTCACTGAGGATAAACTACAAAGACATTGATTTATATTACTACACAGAAATATTTGGAAAAATCTTTGTTTTTTAAGGCCAAGTGCTTGCTTCTAAAGCAGATTTTAAAATATTCTCATGAGACACTAATAAATTGATTTTGATGATAATCATTAGTAAATTTTGTATATCACTCATCTATATTTTTATATGCTTTTTTTTTCAATTGTGAAAAGTTGGAATCAGTAGGGACCTGAAGTTTATTGATTAAATCTTGAGAGCCCTGTTAGAGGAAATGATTATTACAAAATCAATTGTATTCTACATGGATAGCAGTGATGATTTTTTATTTCTATTCTGAGTTAGACCTGTGTTAGCTTTGTGGGGTGGCTATGATTCCAACTGGTCAACTCCAATAAAGTCTCTGGGGCATTCATCTATTTTAAACCCACTAGGCACAGTTAACTCTACATAAATCTTTTATTTTTGGTCTTTAATTGACAAATATTGACCACCCAACTCCAAGTCAACACGCTCTAATCAAAAGTGAAAATATTATAGAATTGATGATTCCTGATTTATCATGTGCTGACCACAAATGGATATTTCAGGTTACACTCAGAAAGCTCCATTATGTGGAATATTATGTGTGTAGAGGGGGCCATGGACTAGAATGTAGTCTTTGAGTCATAACACCAGATTTTCCTTGTAGGCAGTAACTACTTGGTTTCCTCAAACTGTATCTGAATCCTTTTACCTCTTATGATTGTAAAACTTGAGAGTGTATGTGAGTGTGTGTGTGTGTGCGTGCGTGTGTGTTGGGGAGTTGTATTTTTATCTGCTATATTTTATGCAGAGAAACTGCCACTAAAAATTGCTAATGTGTAGAAAACATTTCCTCTACTATTTTCCTGAGTTGAGGATGAAAATGACATTTTGGAGTTTTAGTGATTCTTTTCTTCTGTGAAGCTTTGTTAAACTTTAGAATAAATGTTTTTATTCATTTAGAATATCTTATAGAATACATAGACAAGGTACTATTTTGCAATAGTACAGGAAGGCATCCATTCTTTTATTCAACCTTTAATAGAATTATTGAGTATCTGGTTTTTGAATAATACTCTCCTTCTTGCTTAGGTGGTATGAATAAATATTTTTTTTTACAGCATAAACTCAAATTAACTTTGGATCCAGTTGTTGGGATAAGAGATACAGCATTAAACGATATAATAAATCTTCTATGGGCCGGGTGCGGTGGCTCACGCTTGTAATCCCAGCACTTTGGGAGGCCTAGGCGGGTGGATCACAAGGTCAGGGGTTTGAGAGCAGCCTGACCAACGTGGTGAAACCCTGTCTCTACTAGAAATACAAAAATTAGCTGCGCATGGTGGCGGGCACCTGTAACCTCAGCTACTCAGGAGGCTGAGGCAGGAGAATTGCTTGAACCCGGGAGGCGGAGGTTGCAGTGAGCCGAGATCGCGCCACTGCACTCTAGCCTGGGCAACAGAGTGAGACTCCATCTCAAAAAAAAAAAAAAAAAAAAAAAAAAGGAAATCTTTTATTTGGTGCTCTTTTAACTCACTCACTCTTTAGATGTGGACAAGTTATTTATCTTCTTAGTTTTATTATCTTCAGAATGGGGGAGCTGGGCTAAGTAATTTTGGACTAAGTAGTTTAAGAGATTTCTCCCAACAATAACCACAATTCTTTGGCCCTATGGATCATCATATGAACAAAAGAGACAAGTGCAATTTTAGTAATAGCTGTAATTACTATGGATAGACCTGCCAAACTATTGATCACATCTAGCTGGTTTTACTAAAAGAGAAAATCATATGAGTTGGTAATGTGACACGTAGAATTCTATACCAGAGGATGTCTTCTGAGTTCAGGGCATTGGTGTGATACCCAACTCTATGAAATAGTCTCACATGGAATTCATGATGACAACACCTTATTTGATGGTGTGCTCTTTTAGGCTGAGTATGCTTCAGGGCAAATCTTCAACTCTAATGTGACCCTTAGCCAAATGACTTTGTCATGGGAAGGGGGTATTTGAGCCATATTGCATGAAATTGTAAAAGTTCTGGAAGATATAGAAAGATGAAATTTTTTGAGTAAAAAACTAAAATTTCATGCAAATTCTGTTGTTTTATTGTCCACTACTGACATATATAGTGAAAAGAAATTAAATTGATGGAGGAAGTGTAAGACTGACTGAATGAATACGCATTTGTAAAGTCACATTTCTTGTTGTTTGTGGCACACTGAAGTTTGTCAGTGGAGTGCTTTTTTTCCTTTATTGCTATTGTTTTTAAAATTCTTAAATGGTACCCTTAGGAGGATTATATGATAAGTGATAGCAACAAACACATGATCTAGAATTTGGAGCTGTTGTGAAAACATCCCACAAAGTAGTTATTTCCATATTTATCTATGACCCATTACTGTGAAGGATACTTAAAGCTATTGTTTCTTCTCTGCCTTTCTATGACAGTGGGTGAGAGTGATCCCAGAGTCTAAGGTGTGACTGTTGATGGCAGATTATAAAAACCTATTTTGAATAGAAATGCTTTATCTCCATTAAATGCATATTCTCTTTTGCAGAGTTCTATATTTGTGTTTAAACTGCCTTTATAAATTTAGTCTGCATTTTCCCTGGGTTAAAAATAAGCTGTTATTTGTAGCAATTTTGGCTAAGGTTTTGGATGAGTTTTCTTCATCATCTTCTTTTTTTTTTTTTTGCTATTGTTCTCTATCTCAGAAATAACAAGAATTTATTGTTTTATTCTCTAAAATTCCACAATTTTTTGTAGTTAGTAGACAAGACAGTATTCTTATGTCTCAAATAGAATTGTAATCTACATTGCTATGCAATTTTACACAGCCAATCCACTTGATAATGTCAAAACACTTTTATTTCTGCTTGGGAGACTTTCTACCTTGCTCTCACTAATGTTGCACCTGTTTTGTTAACTGTAGAATCACTGATAGGGTGCCAAATAGAATTCAGAGAGAGAATCTTCATAAGTATAATGAATTTGGGTTTAACTGAGAGATTCTGCATTATTTTAAATATTTGACCTAGATTGATGGTAACTTTTGCTCTGTCCATACTAAAATGCTTTATGAAGTAATTAAAAAGCAATCACAAGATTGTAGACAAGTAAGTATACTTTTTGGGGGATTTCCTTCATTTTATAACTTTAAACTTTTTGTGATTATAAAGGTAAGTCATATTTCTTAAGACTTTTTGAAACATAGGGAAAGCAAGAATAAATAATAATATATAATCAAACTGAAGATAAATAGCCACTCTTAGATTTTTATACTCAAACTGTTTTAATTAAAAGTTACTTGGCCCGGCACGGTGGTTCTTGCCTGTAATCCCAGCGCTTTGGGAGGCTGAGGCAGGTAGATCAGTTGAGGTCAGGAGTTCAAGACAAGCCTGGCCAACATGGTGAAACCCCATCTCTGCTAAAAATATAAAAATTAGCTGAGTATGGTGGCACACACCTGTGATCCCAGCTACTCAGGAGGCTGAGTCAGGAGAATCGCTTGAGCCCAGGAGGTAGAGGTTGAAGTGAGCAGAGATCACGCCATTGCCCTCTGGACTGTTCGACAAGAGCAAGACTCCGTCTCAAAAAAAAAAAAAAAAAAAAAAAAGTTTTACTTAAAAATAAGAATAATCATACACTTCATATTATTTTAAAATGCTCCATTGTTACATTAAAACACTCTAATTATATGTATAACTTTAATCATCTCCTTTATTATAGTTGAACTAATTTTTAAATTCATGATTATAAATAATTTTGAAATGAATATTGTTACATCTAATAAAAATGACACTTGATGAACACTTATTAAAGTCCATACACTACTCTTTGTTTCAATAATTTTATTATATCCTCCTGATAGTCCTATGATTTAGATAATTGTTTCTGTCTTAAAAAGGAAATGACTAAGTACTAAAGATTTTCTGTAACTTAATAGTAAATGTAATATTTAACTTCTGTGCTATGTGACCCAAAGTCTATGCCCCAAATTACTAAACCTTATTGACTCTTTATGTGTAAAAATAATTTTCTCTAAGGATGAATTTCTATAAATGCAAGTATTCTTTCAAAATATATACACATTTTAAAGATTTTATATCTTTTGACAAATTACCTTTCAGAAGTATAGTTTCAATTTATAGTCCCAACCAGCTAAATCAAGCACAGAAGAATCCTTGGAAGAACTTGGTAACCTGGATAATGTTGCCATAAATAATAATAACAACAATAATAATAGTGGGTGTGGTGATGGTGTCATTATAATAATATGCAATAGCTGTAATTTATATAGTGCCTTTTATATGCCAGGTGTTCTATAATGACCTTTACCTATGTTAGCTTTTTCAGACCTTAGCACAGTTTTGAAAACCAGGACTAACTATCTCTGTTTCAGAGCTAAGATTTACAGATATATGATTACTCAAGCCACAGAGTTAGAAAGCAATGGAGCAGAAATTGGAATGTCTCTCAACTCCAAATCTCCTGTTTATATATGTAACCTATCCAAAAAGATACTTCTTGAACTCATATGCATTTTTATTGCCATATCACTATCAATTATAGCAACTGTCAGAGTACCATTACAATAATTACATACCCATCTCTTTCTGTATTCTAAGTTTCTTGAGAAATACAGGTATTTCATCAATTGTTATAGCTTCTCAGAATTCTTAGGATATCTCTGATGAAGACTCTACTCTTCCCTCCTC
The DNA here is from genome assembly GCF_028885655.2 of Pongo abelii. NCBI lineage: Eukaryota > Metazoa > Chordata > Mammalia > Primates > Hominidae > Pongo > Pongo abelii. The sequence continues at coordinate 31,740,496 of NC_071998.2, forward strand.
TGTAGATGTACCATGGTCCACAGTGTGTCTCAAGATGCATTTGACAAAGGCTCTATCAGATTACGTATAAACTATCATCCAGTCGGGGTACTTTTGAGAGTAAAAAGGGGTTACTATAAATAGTGATGCTGTGGTTAACAGGTAACCTGAAATTGTCATGGGAAAGCTAGAAAATATTTTCGTCTGTGTCAGCATTCCCTTGTCCAGATGCCCTTGTGTACTAGGAAATCTCTGTCTTCAACTGTCATTGTGTCCCCAAGATTCCTCTCTCCAAAGTTCCCACCCTAAAGGCAAAATATATCATGTTCCTAAGAAGAGATGACCACAGAAAAATGAAAAGCAGGGTCTTAGAAAATGCTTTAAAAATAATTATTGAATAAAGAGACCCTTAACTCTAAGGAAATAAAGTTCTTTTAAAGATTCCCTTAAATTGCTTACCTGAACCACTGAGCTAGTTTTGCAAAGAATAACTAAAGGAATGGTTTTGACCTTTAAGATACTGTTGTAGTGCCTTTCAGAAGCTCGATGTACCTTCCTACCCAATCCAAAATTTGGTTTTGATATCAAGACTGAGGACACCACACCTGCACCAATAGCATATTAAAAGGTTTATTACCCACCTAATGAGGGTTTTTGAGAAGAGCGGGACAAATTTCCCAAGTAGATCCCAAAATAGATTGAATGAATAAGAAATGCAGTGCAGTTTATAGTGGTTAGGTAGTGGGGATAGGGTGAGTGCAGTTTGAACTCCCTGCTAGTGCCAAGGAGAAAGAGGAAGAGGGTGGGAATGTTGAAAGCTGTCAATAGCCAAACATCAAAAATGAATTCAGGCTATTTATTACATTTACTAAGACAACTGGGGATGAGTCATTTCTGTGTGCTTGGAGCCATTAGGAACAGCTTGGCTGGCTGTCGGCTGCACACCTCCATAGAGCACCATTTTCACGGGGCACCATTTTCATAATTGCAACATGGAGGTCCTGTGTGTGCTTCTCCCACTTTTCCTATGTGCAACTATAATAAATGTCTGATTTTTAAAAATCTGAGTCTGTGGACTTCATTTCCAAAACTTTGCCAATGTTTATGAATTTAAACCATTTAGATAGGAAGACTTTATTATTGATCCAAACTAGTGTATTTTTTTATGATTGTGGTACATTTTCAGAGATGGTAAAACAGATCACTAATATTTATCAGACTTTTACTTGCAAAGTAGATTTCAGTTCACAAAATAAAATTAAGTGTATGCACATATGTAGGTGTATATATGTATACATATATTAATATATGTATACATAGTATTAATAATAATAATGTTTGACATTTATCAAAAGTGTATGGTATGCAGGCACTGTTTTGAGAACTTGTAACCCTCACAACATCTATATGAAATTTATACTGTTATCACTCCCATTTTTCAGATGAGGCATGTAAGATACTAAGAGATCTCACTCTCGGTTCTCTAAGGTTACTAGGTAGTAGTGGGATTTGTACACAGACCATCTGACTTCAGAGCCTGTACTCAACCAGTGAGAGTAATATGGATAGAGGCTATTTATATTTCAGGGCAACCTACTGTTTGGACAAGCATTATGCAAAGGGAAGAACACTCAGTTTAGAGTTGGAAGTCTGTTTTCTCATTTACTGTGTTACTGTGGACTTTTCTAATCTTTCTGAAGTTCAGCAAAGAGTTTTAATCAAATTGTTTAGATGAACTCGTAATAGTTGCTTTTCAATGATTTTGTAAGAATAATTGTCTTGTTCACTACTTTATTCCTCAGAGCCTGAGATCAGGGCAAGTTGCTCATTAATGCAATTGTGAATGAATATGTACTTGGTATCTGGATCTGCATGTGATAATTACTAGCTTTGTATCTGTTCATTTTCAAATTTGTCCTCTAGAATCATAAAATATTTATCATCCCCAATCCAAACTGTTCCAATATAATCTTTTTATTACTTCAGTATTAGAATCTAGCAGTCTTTCCTGTAGAAAATGTAGTCTTGATTGCCTGGGGTCTGGTCCCTTATCAACTTTAGTCAGTGACTTTTGAATTATTTTCTGTCTACAGTAGCTCAAACAACTCATTGGACTCAATCTGTTTTCTGCCTTAGAAGATTTGAAAAGGCCTATCATTGAACCAGAGAGATCTTGCTTAATCTTCTCATCTCTAAGATAGGAAGGTTGAATCGAGGCTAATCTTCATAATTCATGATCTTCAAACTCTAAAAACTTTCAATTCTTTGGGGTGTCTGTTCCTGTCCTTCTGCAGCTTTAGCAGTATCCTTCCAATTTGTATGCTCAGATTTAGCATGAAGTGACTTGTCTTAGGAGTCTTAGGCAGGAGGTGTTAGCTATAGGTGTGCTTTTCTCAACATTTATCCTGCGTCTGAAATTTAAAAGAATAGAATTTGAATGCTAAAGATTTATAGAACTTTTAAACAAACTCATATCTAGGCTCAATAAGAAAGCATCAATCAGACTGGAAAAGGAATTTGCTTTAAAAGAAAATTGTTTTATTATTGGACGAGTTGTTGTCAGTTTATGTGATTTTCCATCCTAGGAAACAATTATTACAAGACATATTCTTTCTAACAGTGTTATGAAGTGAACTCTGCTGAATTTTATGGACTTCAAAAAAAGATGGATCCAGAAGAAAAACAGGATTAATTATAGATTAGGTAATTTTATAGCCATCTCTCCTACTTTACAGTAATAACATTACCCAAAAGTTTTAATCCAGTTGTTTAGATGTTTCAGGCAAATTTTGAAATGTAATCTCTGTTCTTGGTTAGCTTACAGTCTCAGTGAGATAATGTTGATGCAGAAGGAGAAAAAGGTATCCAGGTAAAAAGGCAGAAAGGTAGTTATTGGGTACATTATCAATCTTCAAGAGGTGAGAAGTTCTGTTGAATTTTGTGTGTGTGTGTGTGTGTGTGTGTGTATACAATGGAAGTAATAGCTAATACTCTAGGACATCATTTCACTAACCTCAGATATCATTTTATTTATTTCTCATAATAAATCTAGGAAGCGAATTCTGTAATTCTCACTTTATGAATGAGGAAATACATAAACATATTTCTGCTTCATGCTTTATATTTCTGTCTATAAAGAGGTGTTAAAATACCTTGCCTAAATTTATACAGAACATTTTTGCTAGACTACAGATTTAAATGCAAGCTTTTCTGACTCCAGGTCCTATGCTCTTAACCACTGAGATTTCTTTCTTTTTGGAGGAAAGTGTTTCTCAAAGTAGGGTCCAGGATTCTTTGGTGGGCTACTAGGATTCTCTAATAGCCTAGAATAGAATTTTTAAAGTTGAGTCCTTTCTTTGACTTTTTATAAGCTTCGAAATATTGATATTTTGTAGGCATGATTTTTATGGACTACTAAGGTTCATAATCTACAAGGTTGTTATAATTTGGTATTTATAAAATAAAACAAGTATGTTTCTATAGAATGCTAGAAATGTTATTCTGTTGAGAAGAGTGGCTGCTCAGATTTACCCATTTTATAAATGGTAGAGGTAGAATTTGAACCAAAGTGCTTTACTTTTTAGTTGCTCCAGGTCTTCCTGCTGCATGGCCTGATTCTTTGTGATAGTCCACTGCATCCTTTTTGAGTCCCCTCACTTGATCTCATTTGGAAAGTCTTTTGTTCCTTAGAAGCAAGGGATTCCTGTCCAGAACAGACATATAGCTTTAATTGCTTCAGGCAGAATGGGTTGTGATTAAGACTTTCCTAAACCAGATTCCAGGAGTGGAAGAAGCAATGGAAGGTTTTTGAACAGAGGACCTCACATACTTGGACACTTGTTAAAAGTCTCAAATTTCTAAAACAGATTGAAAAATACTTTTCAATTGCCTTGGATTATTTTGTCAGTCAGAAAATGAAGAAAACAATTTGAGGAATGCAGAGTCTGGAATTAATTCTGACCATAGAGAGAACTAATTATTAATATGAAAAGTGATAAGAGACTTGGGACAAAGTGACTAAGTTATCTTAATTAATTTCATGATAGTAAAGGAAAAATAGTGAGTATAGCTGAAGGATTTATTCATATCATTAGCAAATGAAATTGTAAATTATAGACAAACCAAAGCAAGAACGATGAAGAAAAAATGTGTGTATTTGTGTGTATTTGTGTGTGAATATGTGCAGTAATTCCAAAAATTGATTTGATTTAGAAAGATGGGTAGCTGTTTAAGAAATAATTTTAATTATACTCACAAATAAGCCCAAAGAAGAAGGAAAGGGTAGATGACCTAAATAAATCAGTACTGTAGATTTTCTTTACCAAAACAAGCTGGGGTCAGCGCTAATAAGAATTTTATCAGAAACTGTTAGGTTGTGGAGTTCAGAAGGTGGTAGTCTAAATAGATTATCAGTTAATCTGTGAGTAGAACTTCTCCTCTACAAAATTAAAACTCAAAAAACATCTTTTTCTAACCAAATGAACAAAGTGAAAAATGGACTTCAATAATAAAATATATTCATAAATTGGAGTTTGCATTTGGGTACATCTATACATATAACTCCTGAGCACATATAAGAATAAATGGTTATATACATAAGGAATCTTATAAATACTGAGTACCAACTATATGCCTGACACATGCTAGGCTGAATAAATTCAAAGATGATTAAGCCATGATTTCTGTATGTAGTATTTTGGGATTACCCTTAGAATATAAAATAGAGCTAGTTTTGAGAATAAAATTGTAAAAGAAAATTAAAAAGTAATTGTTTGAAGTGTGGAGGCAAAAACCAGTTTCATTCATTTATTTATTCAGTAATCATGTGTTGAGTGCCTACTATATGCCAGACACTGTTTTAAGTACTAAGGATATTGTGGGAAATAAAACAGATGGGATTCCTAATCTCATGGGATTAACACAGTGGGGAAGACAGGTAATAAATCCATGCCTTGGAAAATTTCAGAAAATTGTAAGAGCTGTTAAGAACATAAAATAGGTGACATGACAGTGAGCATCTTGGGCAGCTACTTTGGACACCATACTCAGAGAAGGATTTTAGAGGAAGTATCAGTGAGCTAAACTAGCCATGTGAAGATATAGAAGCACAGAGTTTCAGGCTGAGAGGACGGTAAATTCAATGTACTAATTTGGAAATTACCTGATGTTCCAAGACCATAAAGAAGACCATTGTGGCTGAGGTGCAGTGAGCAAGAGGAAGAGAAGTATCAGGGGAGGATGAAGACATGTACAAGACAAGATCACCAAGGCCAGAAAAGGGAATTTGAATTTAATTTTAAGTGCCTGTGCAAAATCATGGGAGAAATTTAATCAGGGAAAGGAAATGCTCTAATATATGCTCTCATAAGATCAGTCTGGCTTCTATATGGAAATGGACTTGAGGCGTTGGTGCAGGGTGGGAGCAATTACAGTTGGCATTAAGTCAGAGAGCAATAAGAAGACCATGTCTAGACCAGGGAGATACATAGTTCACTACCTCCTTCCTAAATAGTCAGAGGTCTGGAGAAGAGAGAAAAACTCAGATGTGTATTTGTTAAGAAAGCTTTATGCAGTACTGTCATGTTAAAAACAATAGGCAATACATTATAGAAATGAAAAAAAAAGTGACCTATATCTGCCCTCAAGGAATTTACAGGACAGCAGAAAATAAATACCATTTGAATAAGTCATTCTATTACAGATGGAGAAATCTAAAGATGAAGAGAATTTTCCCTCACATGGGCAACCAAAGGAATTGTCTTGTGGTTGCTTAAAAGATAGAAGAGGGCTGGGCGATGTGGCTCACACCTGTAATCCCAGCACTTTGGGAGGCTAAGGCGGGTGGATCGCTAGGTCAGGAGTTCGAGACCAGCCTGACCAACATTGTGAAACCCCGTCTCTACTAAAGGTACAAAAATTAGCTGGGTGTGGTGGCATGTGCCTGTAATCCCAGCTACTCAGGAGGCGGAAGCAGGAGAAATGCTTGAACCTGGGAGGTAAAGGTTGCAGTGAGCTGAGATCTCACCACTGTACTCCAGCCTGGGTGACAGAGTGAGACTCTGTCTCAAAAAACAAAGCAAAACACAACACCAAAAAAAAAAAAAAAAAAGAAGAAGAAAGAATTTGTAGGAAGGACAGTAACAAAACTCCCTACTCTTGGGGTGGAGTGTGGCTCTTTGGAAGGCCTTGAATGACTCAATATGCAGTGGCTGGAGGATTGGGGAAGGCAGGTGAGGAGTCCCAGACTCCTGATGAAGGACCTTGACTAGAGACTGGATTCTGAATGATAAATTAGTACATGATCAAATCATTAGGAATTGCCAACTTAGAAAACACACTCTACCCCATGGCTGAATAAAGAAGGGCTTATCTGTAGTGAAGATCTTTTGAGGGGAAGTTTACCATGGTCCACTTAGCTAATACCTGCTCTCTTTTAAATCTGTGGTCATGCGGTGAAGTGTGAGGGCTAAATTGTGGCAGGTACTGTAATTGATTGGCTAGGTACTCATGTCATATGTTTTCACACTCTTGAAAATTTTAGTAAAATTTATTCATGAGGTATATTCAGCAACTTTATCATCTGTAGTATGTACTTTTTAGAGAAAGAAAAACATAGATGAAATATTGTTAGAAAACAGTCATATTTTCTAGGTATTTGAAGGTGACTGTGTAGTGTGGCATAGAAATGTGCAAACCTTTTACACATTTTTAAAGCACTCACAGGTAATTGTAATCCTCAAAATAAAAGAGAAGAAAAGAAAATCATCCTCATTCTGGAGCTGACAATAAGTTCCAGAAAGTTTGTTTTCTGGTAAATTAGTGGTTGACAGAAAAAGATTCTGGGCTGCTCTTGTTCTATTTCCAAAATATGTTATAGTTGTCTATAAAAGCTATTAAAAATTGTGGACAGTATATCACAGAGTTCCCTGAAATGTAAATTACATTTATGATTTTCACTATTGTATGCCATTTTGGCAATACATAAAGCTTTTAAGGGTATTTGATAAATATAATGGTATTTCTCTCTCCGATATTCTCTACTAAACTTTAATTTATGAGTTTTTGCATGTGTCAGGAATTTTGTTTTATTCTCTATTTAAAATTGGTTATACTATTTTTCTTTAATCTCTTTCAGAATTGCGTTAAACTCTATGGGGAAAGCACACACAAGACTGTTTTAAGGGTTAAAGCTTCTTTGGTAGTGTTCTTTTCAGCACTGTTCTCACTAAGGAAACAGCATCTAGAATCTAAACGTTTACATACTTTTTAAGGCAGAAACTCTTAATTGCTGATATTCTACACTTCTGAAATGATAAATTTCTTTCAGTTAGGCTCACAGCATAAAGTAGTTTTCTAGCTATTTCTAACCCGCCAGCCCCAAGCACCATCTAATTTCAAAGCATAGTAATCTAAATTTCAGTTTGCCTAACATCTTTGAGGCTTCCTGTGTTTGCATCAGGAATTCAAAGACACATTATTTTAGAGAAGTTGCACTGTCAATATTTTCAGCATGATTTTTCTTTATTGTAACAAGACCATGGTTCTAGATGGCAGTTGTAAAAAAACCTGTGTTTTTTTCTCTGTGGGTATGTTTAAAATGCAGCATATATCATCATCATTCAGTAAATTTTGGAGAATGAGGAAGGTATTTCAAGCTGAGAAAGAAGCTACCAAGGCATTCCAGGAAATAGAAACAGCATGTACAATGGCACAGAGTAATAAAAGGACTGGGCAAGTTGCATGAAGTCTAGTATCACAACCATGATGTTCAACATTGTGGGTTCCTCCTGCCAGGGTCCATGCCGTATTCATTTTTGTTGCTCTGAAAATCTAAAACAACATTTGTTACATTACAGGTGCTCAAAAAATGAGTCTCATTTATAAAAGAAGGAATTAATGTGTTTTATGAATGTAAACATACATATGTACAAAGTACAAGGGTAACTTGTATCTGATATTGTTTGTTAGAGCTAAGAGTTACTCCCATTAGAAATATGGCCTATCAAGAGGAGCTACTAAATATATTTTTCTGGTCTAAATGTATTAATTTACATAAGAAATATTTATGACCTGTTGTCTGTGTGCTAGGGTCTGTGATAAATATGGTTCTTATTTCACTGAAGTTTCATTTAAATAGCAGATAGGCAACTAACAAATGATAGTAGTTATGAAAGAAATAAAGAAATTTTAGAGAGAATAAACCAAGCCAGATGCTATTGACTGGTGGCCTTGACATTTAAATTAAGTCTTAAAGGATGATATAAAGCTGACTGTTTGAAGAGATAAAGGAAGAGCATTTAAGGGTGGGTGTGTGTTGTTTAGGTTAGTTAGATTTTGTAGTTAATAGGAAATGGAAAGGGGCATATTGATATTTTGTCATTTCCTTTTCTCATTTGATTTGCAACTTCTAGTATTTTAAAATTCAAAATGCAGGACTAAATCCTTAAGTCTTTTTGAAAATTCTCTTTACAAATAATGCACAGATGCTCTCTAGGATTAGAGAGAACAGTGAATGAAAGATTATATAGTACTTCCAAGTACAAGTCAGATACCACCTGGGGAACAGGTAGGGTTCAGACTAAGTTGGATTTGGTCTAACTTGGAGGGTTGCACTTACTTCTGGGTTCTTTATGATGCAGGGCAGGAATCTGTTTATTAGATTGTATAAAAAGACTGGCAATAGACACGGTTCTGGCTCCTAAACAGTGTGAGAAGCTTGCCCCAAACTGATTTCCCAAACGATCAGTCAGTTTACATTTCCCCAAATGCTCTTTTATTGAAGTTTTTCTCTTCTCTTTGCAGTGTGGCTCCTCCTGAGACATTTAAATTCTCGCCTCTCTTCCGTTCAGGCTCTAATGCTATGTAGTCATCTTTTCCTGACTTCACTCCCTTAGTTTTCACATTCCTTGTATCTCCAGAGAACAGTTCTCCAGTAGGCTTTAACAGCTCAAGATGCTGTTATAGAAGGAATATGCTTCCACATCCCAGAGAAACCCAAGGGAAAATGTGCTCACCCTAGGCATCTACGTGGGAGGATATAACCATACTGCTGCTCTGTTTTACCTTCATAATAAAGTTGCTTAAAACAGTCATGACCGTATAGAACAAAAGTCTCAAGAGGCCCAACTTGACTTCATAGACGTGAAAATGCAAAAGAGAAAAAATAAATTGCTAATAGGATCTCTTAAAACCAAATTCTCAGTACTCAAAATTATAGCAAGAGTAATGGGAACCTACTAAAGTCACTGAGGTTTTGTCCACCTTGTTTATTTTTTTGTTTTCTCCATAAATTATTTTCTCACTTACTAAATTTTGATATTTTAAAAACACAGCACACAAGGCAGTACTTTTTGTCCATTATCAACTATAGAGGGAAAGGTAACTCAGGCACGAGGACAAAGAGAGGTCTGCAAGACCCACTCAAGTGTGCACTAAGAGGTAACAAGGCATTTCCCTTCCTGTCCAAATGCTCCTCCGTGCCTTTCTGCGTAATCAGTTACAGTGTTCAGCATTGGGAAAGGCAAAACTCTAATGCCAGCTCACAATGGCATCCCATCATACCCAATTTTTTGCCTGTCCCCTGTGGAGATGAGCACAGCAGGGGTCATAAGTGGTGTAGTCAGCTGCAGCGACTGGGTGATTGAAATAATAGCCAGTGGGTTAAATACAGATGAATACACTTCTCTGGCATTTAAATTATTACAGACTGGTGCCCAAATGGTAGGATTAGACGACTTCAGGGTATACAGCACCCGAATCAGTCTCTGAGACTCTGACATTTTCTTTATTATAAGAACAGTTAAAATAATATCACAATATGTTAAATTCTGGAAAATTCGCACTAATGCTTTACAGGAGTTTCATTCTTTTGCATTGAGAAATATCAGGAATTAGCATCGCTTTGGTTTTATTTTCAAAACTTGATAATATCATCCAAAATGTGGAGACGTTGTCCCCACTCAGGAGGCCTAGATAAGATAGTGGGCTTTGGAACAGTGATTGAGGGATGTATTTAATTGCAATCAAAATGGATTGTTATCAAGTCTTCATTTTTATTTCTGCAAGGTCTTGATAGCTGGTATAATGTAATAATATTTTTCTGTAATGTAGTTAAGAGAATTATTTCACAAAAGTTATTAAGTTCCTTGCTCTATGATCTTTAGCTTCCTTTAAAAATAAAAAAGTAATGTAATCTCTAAAACAAATTAACTATAAAATCTTGTATCATAATGTTATTTTCTATTTTTATAATAGGATAATATATTGTGATGTTTATTATGCTTACAAGATTGCTCAGTGGTAGGTTATGTGAATAATTTAGTTGCACCTTTAATTCTCACGATTAAGAAATTTAGATATTAATATTTATGTATATATAGAAAATATCTTCCAATGAAAAGATGATGATTGGTGGTGATGACATTTTGCTGGAAGTGTAAAAAATGTGAATATAATTATTAAAATTGCTTTTTCAAGTTGAGGTATATTAGTATTGTTATCTTTTTATTTTTAAATGAAGCAATCACACTTTCCTTTATATCAGTGGTTCCTGGCTGACAGCACATTTGAGAGCTTTAAAAATTCCTGTGCTTGGCTAGGCATGGTGGCTCAAGCCTGTAATCCCAGCACTTTGGGAGGCCGAGGCTGGTGGATTGCTTGAGGTCAGGAGTTCAAGAGCAGCCTGCCCAAAATGGTGAAACCCCATCTCTAGTAAAAATGCAAAATTAGCCGGGCATGATGGCCGGTGCCTGTAATCCCAGCTACTTGGGAAGCTGAAGCAGGAGAACTGCTTGAACCCGGGAGGTGGAGGTTGGGGTGAGCCGAGAGGTTGGAGATTGGGGTGCGTCACTGCACTCCAGCCTGGGTTGCAGAGTGGCAGGGAGCGGGGGGGACATAAGCTTTGGGCATATCTGAGAATAATTAATTCAGAATTTTTGGGGGCAAGAGTTTATATAAACTCTACAGACTATATTTTTAATGAGTAGTCATAATTGCAAACCATTTATTCATATCTGTAGTCCTCAGTTCTGTCTGCACCCTGAAATCGCCTAACTTCATAGTAGTACCTGGTCTTTATTTTCAGATATTCTGGTTCAGCTGGCCGATGGTGGGTCCCATGCAGGGGTAGTTTTATGAAAATTTGGAATGTTTTCAGCCAGTATTATTTCAAACATTTCTGTCACTTTCAGTCTGTCTTCTTCTAGGGTTTTTTTTTTTTTTTTTTTTTTTGATGGAGTTTTGCTCTGTCGCCCAGACTGGAGTGCAATGGCATGATTTCGGTTCACTGCAACCTTCACCTCCTAGGTTCAAGTGATTCTCCTGCCTCAGCCTCCTGAGTAGCTGGAATGACAGGTACCCACAATCATGCCTGACTAATTTTTGCATTTTTAGTAGAGATTGGGTTTCATCATGTTGGTCAGGGTGGTCTCCAACTCCTGACCTCAAGTGTTCCACCCACCTCGGCCTCCCAAAGTGCTGGGATTACAGGCATGAGCCACTGTGCCCAGCCTCCTTCTAAAATTTTATAACACATGTTGGTATACTTGATGATGTCACCCATATCTCTAAGACTATGTTCATTTTTCTTCAATGTTTTTGATCTGCTTCCCAGAATGGATAATGTCTGCTGACTTATCTTCAAGTTCTCTGATTTTTTTTTTTCTGCCAGCTTAAGTCTGCAGTTAAGCCCTATTAGTTACTTTAAAATTTCAGCTATTGAACTTTCAACTCCAGAATTTTTATTTGGTTCTTAAAAAAAAATCATCTCTTTGTTGATATTTGGTGAGACATTGACATCATTCTTTCCTTTGGTTTTTTACGCATGATTTTCTTGAGTTCTTTGAACTTATTTGTAATAGCTGGTTTGAAGTATTTTTTGTTAAGTCCAACATCTCAACCCTCTCAGAGTCAGTTTTTGTTGATTGCTTTTTTCTTCTATCCATAAATGACATTTCCTTCTTTATTTGCTTATGTTGTAATTTTCATTGAAAACTGGATATTTTAGATGACATGTTGTGGCAGCTATAAATTCTGATCTCTTTCCAAGGGGTGGTAGTAGTGATTGCTTATTGCTACTCCTGGTGTTTTTTGTTTGTTTATTAGTTTAATGACTTGATTGAACAAATTATGTAGAGTAGATCTCTTGTGGAGTGTGCAGTCACTAATATTCCTGCTCATTCTTTGTATTCTTGTTTTTATTTTTAAGGCTGGCTTCTTAGGTGTTGCATCTTTGGTTAGCAAATCCTAAATGTTAGCCAATTATTGGTCAGAGGTTGTGCTCAGACAGCTTGAGCCTATAGGGCTCCCAACTGTTGCTGAAGAAATCTCTGCGTAGATTGAGGCATATGTTCAAAATGGCAGTAGTTTACACATTTTTACCAGCTTTAACTTTCTGCTTGTGTAGGACCTCCAATTCAGGAAAAGACGAACAGATAACAGGCCGGTTCTGGTCTCTCCTTAACATCCACACAGATTCCTTTTTCTTCCCTCTTTTCAATAGGAATACCTGGGAGTTTATCAGAGCCCACTATGTCTATCTCATTCCCTAGATCTCCTTGTTAAGTTTTTGGGCTGGTTTGCCCCAACCAATATTTCAGCTTCAGGCAGCTGTGATCTTGGCCTTTTTTGCTTGATTGCTGAGCTAGAGATCACTGTTATTTTCAGCAAAGCTCCTAGGCATGGGCCTTTGTTTTTGTTTTTGTTTTTTGTTTTCTTTTGCAAGTGTTCAAATAAGATCCTTCCAATACACAGCTTGGGAAGCACTGCTACACTAGTACAATGAGTACCTACGAAAACTTCTTTCAGGAAGTCCTAGCCAGAGCAATCAGTCAAGAGAAAGAAATAAAAGGCATTCATATAAGAAAGGAAGAAGTCAAATTCTCTTTTCCTGATGATATGATGCGGTACATAGAGAACCCTAAAGACCCCCAAAAAAGGCTCCTGGAACTAATAATCAAATTTTGTTTCAGGATACAAAATCAACATACAAAAATCAGCAGCATTTCTGTAAACTAATAATGTTCAAGCTGAGAGCCAAATAAAAAATGCAGTACCATTTACTATAGACACACACACACAAATAAAATGAAACCAAAAACCTAGGAATACATCTAACCAGGGAAGTGAAAGTTCTCTGCAAGGAGAACTGGAAAACACTGCTGAAAGAAATCATAGATGACACAAACAAATGGAAAAACCACTCTGTGCTCATGGATAGGAAGAACGAATATTGTTAAAATGACCATACTGCTAAAAGCATTTTACAGATTCAGTGCTATTCCTATCAAACTTCCAGCATCATTTTTCACATAAATAGAAAAAAAGTTGTAAATTCATATGGAATCATAAAAGAGTCCAAATAACCAAACAAGTCCTAAGTAAAAATAACAAAGCCAGAGGCATCACATTTTCCCAACTTCAAACTGTACTAAAAAGCTACAGTAAACAAACAGGATGGTAGTAGTACAAAAACAGATGTATAGACCAATGGTACAGAATAGAGAACCCAAAAATAGAGCTGCTTGCATACAACCATCTGATCTTTGACAAAGTTGACAAAGATAAGCAATGGTGAAAGGACTCTCTATTGCATAAATGGTGCTGGGATAACTGGCTAGCTATATGCAGGAGAATGAAACTGGACCCCTACCTTTTACCATTTATGAGAATTAACTCAAGATTGATTAAAGATTTAAATGTAAAACTTCAAACTATAAGAATCCTGGAGGAAAATCTCAAAAAGACCATTCTTGACCTAAACCTTGGCAAAGAATTTATGACTAAGTCCTCAAAAGCAATTGCGACCATAACAAAAATTGACAAATGGGGCCTAATTAAGCTAAAGAGCTTCTGCACAGCAAAAGAAGCTATCAACAGAGTAAACAGACAACCCACAAAGTGGGAGAATATGTATGGAAACTGTACAATGACAAAGGTCTGATATCCAGAATCTATAAGGAACTTAATAAGGAAAAAACAACCAGCCCCGTTTAAAAAGTGGGCAAATAATCCCATTAAGAAAGTGGGCAAAGGATATGAACGGAATTTTTTTTCAAAAGAAGACATACAAGTGGCCAACAAACATAAAGATTTAAAAAAATCACTAATTATCAGGGAAATGCAAATCAAAACCACAATGTGATGCCATCTCACACCAGTCAGAATGGCTATTATGAAAAAGACAAAACGTAACAGTTACTAGTGAGGCTTTGGAGAAGAGGAAACACTTAATACTTTTGATGGGAATGTAAATTCAGCCACTATGAAGAGCAGTATGGAGATTTCTTAGAGAGCTGGAAACAAAACTACCATTCAATCCTGTAATTCCATTACTGGGTATATACCAAAAGAAAAATCAATTATTGTACCAAAACACACATATACTTTTTACATCCATTGCACTGGAATTCACAATAGTACAGATGTGAAATCAGCCTAGGTGCCCACAGACGGTGGATTGGATAAAGAAAAAGTGGTATACCTACACCATGAAATACTACACAGCCATAAAAAAGAATGAAGTCAAGTCCTTTGCAGCAACATAAATGCAGCTAGAGGCCATCATTCTAAGCTGTTTAATGCAAGAACAGAAAGCCAGACAATGCATGTTCTCACTTACAAGAGGGAGCTAAACATTGGGTACATACGGATCTAGGGATGGGAACAATAGACATTGGGGACTACTAGAGAGGGGAGGAAGGAAGGGTGGCAAGGATAGAAAAACTACCTATTGGGCATTATGCCCACTATTTGGGTGATGGGATAATTTATATTCCAAACCTCAGTATTAAATACTGAGTATTACATACTGCATGTAAAAAACCTGCACACATACCCTCTGAATCTAAAATAAAAGTTGAAATTATTAAAAAATTATTCATAAAAGCAATAAGAAAACTGATAATAGTTATCTAAATCAACTATTTCAGAATACTGAAGATTAAAAGGTTTAAAACAGTCTGAGCAAGAGTTATTCAATAAAAATTGCTGAATTTCAGCAAGAACAGTGAGCTTTGTGGTGTTCTAACTTCCCCTATTGCTATTCTCTTTTACTAGCTCCATTATACCCTTAAAAGCTAACATTCTCACAAATATGGTATCTGTGAAAACCAGGAGCCTAATAGTCATTAACAGCAACAGAATGGTTTGGCAGCTTTCCAGAAAGCCCCACTACCAAATAATTGTTTTTTCTTAACTTTTATTTTAAGTTCAGGGGTACAAGTACAGATTTGTTGCACAGGTAAACTTGTATCATGGAGATTTGTTGTACAGAATTGTTATTGTATTATTTGTTTGGTAACTTATAGTAAACTTCCACTCATAAGGCTTATCTCCATCTGCCCTAACCCAGAACTCAATCAATGTGAACAGCTTTTTCTCTTGAGCATTAGTTGAAAACAAAAGATGGTGATTATTTAATTGTAGCTGCCTGACAGAGGGCTATCAGCTGGAGTGAATAATCTGCCAAAATGAAAGAAATTTAAATAGAAAATCTGGGAATAAAATGTTCACAGGGGACTTTGAAAATCGCTGATACATTCCTGGGGATCTAGACAACAACCTACAGATTTAGAAATGTGTGCCTGTTCAGGGTTGTTTGCATGCTGAGGAAAAACTTGAGACAGCTCTAAACTCTCATGTCTAGCTTACCTTGAGGCTCTGTATAAGTAAGAAGTGAAAGCTAAGGCAGAATTGTCAATTGCTAGATCACTGATGATGCATGTCAACATATACAGTGTCCTTTGGTGAAGAGGTGAATATTTGGTGAATATTTATTGGTTTAGGCATTTAAAATGCTTTGTTCAAACATTAGCTGACCACTAAACTAACCAGACACTTAAAGTGATCAACAGTGTAAAGAATTCAGACTTTACACAATAAATTTTAGAAGGTATGAAAGAAGAACTATCACCAACTGGCAGCACAACAGCAAACTCGGTTATTATCAGAGTTGCCACATTATGTTATTTATAATTTCCAGTTTTTAAAACAACATAAAATATTAAGAGATATGCAAAGACACAGGAAACTAAGGCCCATATAGAGGGGAAAAAAGCCTGTAACAGAAACTGTCTGGGAGGAGGTCCAGGTGTTAAACTGACTAGATGAAGACTTTGAATTAGCAATTCTAAATATGTTTAAAAAGAACTAAAGGAAACCATGCCTAAAGAAGTAAAACAAAAGAGATACTGATATCTCATCAAATAGAGAATATTAATAAAGAGATACAAATTATTTCAAAAAGAGCCAAATAGAAATTTTGGAGTTGAAAATTATAATAGGTGAAGTGAAAAATTCACTAGAGGGCATTAACAGCAGATTTAAGCTGGTAGAAAAAAAAATCAGGAAACTTAAAGATATGTCAGTGATATCAACCAGTCTGAGGAATAGGAAAAAAAGTGTATAGAGTAAAATGAACCAAATTCAGAGATATATGGGACACCATCACATATTCCAACCTGCACATAATGAGAGTCTCAGAAGAAAGGAGTGAGAGAGAAATGGGCAGAAAGAATATTTAAATAAAAAATGGCCAAAGGGTTCACACATTTGAGACAAACATGAATCTATGCATTGAAAAACCTCAACAAAATTGAAATAGGATAAATTCAAAGAGATCCACAACTAGTTACATCCTAATTATACCATTGAAAGACAAAGACAAAAAGAGAATGTGGGAAACATCAAGAAGAAGCATCAAGAGAGAAACATACAAGCGATCCCCAATATGATAGCTGATTCCTGGCCTTCTTATGACAGGAAGCAGTGAAATAATAAATTCAGTCTGCTGAAAGAAAAAGATTATTAGGAATTCTATATCAATTAAAATTACCCTTGAAACCTGAAGGGAAAATATACATTTTCAGATAAACAAAAACTTAGAAAACTCATCACTGGGAGAGACCTGATGTGTGAGAAATAAAGGACACTCGAAAATAACTTGAATGCAAAGAAATAAAGAATATGAATAAAGGTAACTGCACTGGCAAATATAAAAGACTGAATTTTTTTGGTAACTTTTCTTTTATCTTGACTCTTATCTAATTTAAAAGACAGCCATATAAAACAATAATTATATCACTGTTGATGGACTTAGAAAGCATAAAGATGTAATTTGTATGACAGTAATAGCACATGGGAGGGAGAACAAGTAGAGGCAGATAAGAGCAAAGTTTTTGTATACTATTGAAATTAAGTTGTATGAACGGAAGTAGATTGTTATAAATTAATTGCAGTCCTTAGGCCAACCATTAACAATGAATTTAACTTAAAAAATTTTAGTAACAAAACAAGAGAATCAAGGTAATACACTAGAAAATATACCTATTTAACACAAAAGAAGGCAGTAGTAGAGAAATCAGAATGGAAAACATAAGTCATAGAGAAAACAAATAACAGATGGCAGGTATAAATTCTACCTTATCAGTAATCTCATGAAATGTAAATGATTTAGACACTACAATCACAAGGTAGAGGTTGCTGAATAGATTAACATGGAAAGATCCAACTATCTACAAGCAACATGTTTTCGATTGAGATATTCAATATATTTGTTCAAAGACACAAATTTCAAGTAAAAGTACAGAAAAATACATGCCATGCAAAACTGTAGGCAAATAGAGCTACAGAATTTATATAAATGTCAGACAAAATAGACTTTATATATGATACTAATTATAACAAATTTAACTGGAGACACATAAGGACATTTTATAATTGTAAATGAGTCCGTCAGTCAGGAAAACATAATAATTATAAACGCGTATGTACTTTCCCACAAAACCCCCAAAGTACATGAAATAATAACTGATGGAATTGAAGGCAGAAATAGACAGTTCAACAATAATAACTGGATACTTCAGTAACTCACTTTCCACAAGGCAAATGATGAACAAGAAAACAAAGGACTTGAACCACACTAAAGCTAAAGAGGCTTAACTGACATCTGTACTCCTCTCAAGAACAGCAGAATACCCATTCTTCTTAGGTGCCCATGAAAAAATTAAGTCTGCCATCTTCTGCTGACAGCCAAGCTGCTGATCCTCACAGCTACTCTACTAGTGGCTGAGTGAGGTGAATGGAAAAAAGAAACCTTTTTAAAAACATGACATACCCCACTATTCTTACAGAGGTTAAGTAGTATTTTGAATAAACACTTTTCAACTTGTTGAATACCTTTTGTTAATTTCTAGAGTCCTGAGATAACTGTGACAGTTTTGAATAGTTTTATCATAGTTATTGGAGAGTAAGATATGTCAAGTTCCTCATTCCATCATTTTGAAAGTGCTTCAATGATCAGCAGTCAGTTTTTAAAAGCATCCTTGATGAATCAAATGTGAACCAGAGGGGAGAATCGATATTCTAAATATCTCCTTTGAATACTCATAGCTCTGTATCTGCATTTCCATCATGGGATCTATCCCCTCTGCCCTGAAACTTGGTTATATGTACGTAACTCCTGCATATTACAAGTTTATTGAAAGCAGACACTTGTGTCTTCTTCTATGTATTTCTTATATTATCTTACACATTTTAAGTGCTCAATACATCATATGTTGAAGTAATGGATGGACAAGGAAGTGATTCTAGTAGGGTGGGTGTCAATACAGACAAGTGGAAAAGGAAATGGGACTAAGGTGGGGAGCAACCAAAAGAGAGATAGAGAATGGGAAGTGAAAGACAAGCAAAAGTAAAGAGGAAAACATTATATTCCAGAGAGAAGACGGAAACTATTACAGTTTATAACCACAGACTGTGGCTTAGCTTATCTGATGAACTTATATGAACCCAGTTGTCTTGTTCTGTTGCCTTTCAGAGACTTTAGTCTAGGTAGACCCTAAAGATTCAAAATTAGATCACAAGTCATTAGTTCAGTGATATGGTTCCCAATGGCCCTAGCAATTCATTCACTTACTTACTCATCAATTAATCCATTTATTCAAAATGGCTTGAAATCCTAGACATTGGGGGTTCATTGGTGAGTGAGAATTAAACAATCCCTCCCCTTTCAAAGCTTATTCTTTATTGGCAGAGACAGACCTTAAACAAATAACTACAGATTTAATTACTTACACTTATGAATATTTCTCTCTAAAAATTTAAGGATTTTGAGTGTCAAAGAAGCAAGGGTCAGGAAAAAGTAGTTGCATCAGAGTACAATTGTAAATAAAGAGCAGAGGTACTTCCTTATAACTGTGACAAAGTTGGAAATATAAATTATTTTTTTCCTTTTTTTCTTTTTTTAAATTATACTTTAAGTTCTGGGATTCATGTGCAGAATGTGCAGGTTTGTTACATAGGTATACATGTGTCATGGTGGTTTACTGCGCCCATCAACTAGTCATCTACATTAGATATTTCTCCTAATGCTATCCCTCCCCTTCCCCCCCTTCCCCCCGACAGGCCCTGGTGTGTGATGTTCCCCTCCCTGTGTCCATATGTTCTCATTGTTTAACTCCCACTTATGAGTGAGAACATGCAGTGTTTGGTTTTCTGTTCCTGTGTTAGTTTGCTGAGAATGATGGTTTCCAGCAAAGGACATGTACTCATCCTTTTTTATGGCTGTGTAGTATTCCATGGTGTATATGTGCCACATTTTCTTTAACCAGTCTATCATTGATGGGCATTTGGGTTGGTTCCAAGTCTTTGCTATTGTGAATGGTGCTGCAATAAACATACGTGTGCATGTGTCTTTATAGTAGAATGATTTATAGTCCTTTGGGTATATACCCAGTAATGGGATTGATGGGTTAAATGATATTTCTGGTTCTAGATCCTTGAGGAATCACCACAGTCTTCCACAATAGTTGAACTACTTTACACTCCCACCAACAGTGTAAAAGCGTTCCTGTTTCTCCACATCCTTTCCAGCATCTGTGGTTTTCTGACTTTTTAATCATCATCGTTCTAACTGGCATGAGATGGTATCTCATTGTGGTCTTGATTTGCATTTCTCTAATGACCAGTGATGATGAGCTTTTTTTCATAAGTTTGTTGTCTGCATAAATGTCTTCTTTTGAGAACTGTCTATCATATCCTTCACCCACTTTTTGATGGGGTTGTTTTTCTTTTCTTGTAAATTGGTTTAAGTTTCTTATAGATTCTGGACATTAGCCCTTTGTAGATGGATAGATTGCGAAAATTTCCTCCCATTCTGTAGGCTGCCTGTTCACTCTGATGATAGTTTCTTTTGCTGTGCAGAAGCTCTTTAGTTTAATTAGATCCCATTTGTCAATGTTGGCTTTTGTTGAAATGCTATTGGTGTTTTAGTCATGAAGTCCTTGCCCATGCCTATGTCCTGAATGGTACTGCCTAGGTTTTCTTGTAGGGTTTTTATAGTTTTAGGTCTTATGTTTAAGTCTTTAATCCATCTTCAATTAATTTATGTATAAGGTGTAAGGAAGTGATCCAGTTTCAGTTTTCTGCATATGGCTAGCCAGTTTTCCCAACACCATTTATTGAATAGGGAAACCTTTCCACATTGCTTATTTTTGTCAGGTTTGTCAAAGATCAGATGGTTGTAGATGTGTTGTGTTATTTCTGAGGCCTCTGTTCTGCTCCATTGGTGTATATGTCTGTTTTGGTACCAGTACCATGATGTTTTGGTTATTGTAGCCTTGTAGTATAGTTTGAATTCGGTAGTGTAATGCCTCCTGCTTTGTTCTTTTTCCTTAGGATTGTCTTGGCTATATGGACTCTTTTTTGGTTCCATATGAAATTTAAAGTAGTTTTTTTCTAATTCTGTGAAGAAAGTCAGTGATAGCTTAGTGGGAATAGCATTGAATCTATAAATTACTTTGGGCAGTATGGCCATTTTCATGATACTGATTCTTCCTATCCATGAGCATGAAATGTTTTTCCATTTGTTTGTGTCCTCTCTTATTTCCTTGAGCAGTGGTTTGTAGTTCTCCTTGAAGAGCTCCTTCACATCCCGTGTAAGTTATATTCCTAGGTATTTTATTCTCTTTGTAGCAACTGTGAATGAGAGTTCACTCATGATTTGGCTCTCTGTTTGTCTATTATTGGTGTATAGGATTGCTTGTGATTTTTCCACATTGATTTTGTATCCTGAGACTTTGTTGAAGTTGCTTATCAGCTTAAGGAGATTTTGGGCTGAGTCAATGGGGTTTTCTAAATATACAACCATGTCATCTGCAAACAGAGACAATTTGACTTCCTCTTTTCCTATGTGAATACCCTTTATTTCTTTCTCTTTTCTGATTGCCCTGACCAGGAGTTCCAACACTATGTTGAATAGGAGTGGTGAGAGACGGCATCCTTCTCTTGTGCTGGTTTTCAAAGGGAATATTTCCAGCTTTTGCCCATTCTGTATGATATTGGCTGTGGGTTTGTCATAAATAGCTCTTATTATTTTGAGATACATTCCATCAGTACCTAGTTTATTGAGAGTTTTTAGCGTGAAGGGGTGTGGAATTTTGTAGAAGGCCTTTTCTGCATCTATTGAGATAATCATGTGGTTTTTGTCATTGGTTCTGTTTATGTGATGGATTATGTTTATTGATTTGTGTATGTTGAACCAGCCTGGCATCTTAGGGATGAAGATGACTTGATCGTGGTGGATAAGATTTTGATATGCTGCTGGATTTGGTTTGCCAGAATTTTATTGAGGATTTTCTCATTGATGTTCATCAGGGATATTGGCCTGAAATTTTCTTTTTGTGTTGTGTCTCTACCAGGTTTTGGTATCAGGAAGATGCTTGATTCATAAAATGAGTTAGGAAGGATTCCCTCTTTTTCTGTCAATTGGAATAGTTTTGGAAGGAATGGTACCAGCTCCTCTTTTTACCTCTGGTAGAATTTGGTTGTGAATACATCTGGTCCTGGGCTTTTTTTGGTTGGTAGGCTATTAATTACTGCCTCAATTTCAGAACTTGTTATTGGTCTATTCAGAGATTCAGCCTCTTCCTGGTTTAGTCTTGGGAGGATGTATGTGTCCTCCCAAGGGTGTATGTGTCCAGGAATTTATCCATTTCTTCTAGATTTTCTAGTTGATTTGCATAGAGTTTATAGTATTCTCTGATGGTAGATTGTATATCTGTGGGATCAGTGGTGATCTTCCCTTTATCATTTTTTATTGTGTCTATTTGGTTCTTCTCTCTTTTCTTCTTTATTAGTCTGGATAGTGGTCTATTTTGTTAATCTTTTAGAGAAACCGGCTCCTGGATTGATTAATTTTTGAAGGGTTTTTCGTGTCTCTATCTCCTTCAGTTCTTCTCTGATCTTAGTTATTTTTTTTCTTCTGCTGGCTTTTGAATTTGTTTGCTCTTGCTTCTCTAGTTCTTTTAATTGTAAAGTTAGGGTGTCAATTTTAGATCTTTCCTGCTTTCTCTTGTGGGCATTTAGTGCAATAAATTTCCCTTTAAGCACTGCTTTAGCTGTGTCTCAGAGATTCTGATATGTTGTGTCTTTGTTCTCATTGGTTTTCAAATAACTTATTTATTTCTGTCTTAATTTCATTATTTACCCAGTAGTCATTCAGGAGCAGGTTGTTCAGTTTCCATGTAGTTGTACAGTTTTGAGTGAATTTCTTAATCCTGAGTTCTAATTTGATTGCACTGTGGTCTGAGAGACTGTTTGTTATGATTTCTGTGTTCTTTTGCATTTGCTGAGGAGTGTTTTACTTCCAATTATGTCATTGATTTTAGAATAAGTGCTGTGTGGTGCTAAGAAGAATGTACATTATTTTGATTTGGGGTGGAGAGTTCTGTAGATGTCTATTAGGTCTGCTTGGTTCAGAGCTGAGTTCAAGTCCTGAATGTTCTTGTTAGTTTTGTGTCTCATCGATCTAATATTGACAGTGGGGTGTTAACATCTCCCACTATTATTGTATGGGAATCTTAGTCTCTTTGTAGGTCTCTAAGAACTTGCTTTATGAATCTGTGTGCTCCTGTATTGGGTGCATATATATTTAAGATAGTTAGATCTTCTTGCATTAATCCCTTTACCATTATGTAATGCCCTTCTTTGTCTTTTTTCATCTTTGTTGGTTTAAAGTCTGTTTTATCAGAGAGTAGGATTGGAACCCTTGCTTGTTTTGCTTTTCATTTGCTTGTTAAATATTCCTCCATCCCTTTATTTTGAGCCTATATGTGTCTTTGCATGTGAGATGCATATCCTGAATACAGCACACCAATGGGTCATGACTTTTTATCCAGTTTGCCAGTCTGTGTCTTTTAATTGGGGCATTTCAGCCATTTACATTTAAGGCTAATATTTTTACCTGTGAATTTGATCCTGTCATTATGATGCTAGCTTGTTATTTTGCACGTTAGTTGACACAGTTTCTTCATAGTGTTGATAGTCTTTACATTTTGGTGTTTTTGCAGTGGCTGTTACCAGTTTTTCCTTTCCATATTTAGTGCCTCCTTCAGGAGCTGTTCTAAGGCAGGCCCGATTTTGACAAAATCCCTCAGCATTTGCTTATGTGTAAAAGATTTTATTTACCCTTCGCTTAGGAAGCTTAGTTTGGCTGGATATGAAATTCTGGGTTGAAAATTCTTTTCTTTAAGAATGTTGAATATTGGCCCCCTTCCCCTTCTGGCTTCTAGGGTTTCTGCAGAAAGATCTGCTGTTAGTTTGATGGGCTTCCGTTTGTGGGTAGCCTGACTTTTCTCTCTGGCTGCCTCTAACATTTTTTCCTTTATTTCAACCTTGCTGAATCTGACAATTATGTGTCTTGTGGTTGCTCTCCTTGAGGAGTATCTTTGTGGTGTTCTCTGTGTTTCCTAATTTTGAATATTGGGCTGCCTTGCTAGGTTGGGGAAGCTCTCCTGGCTAATATCCTGAAGAGTGTTTTCTAACTTGGTACCATTCTCCCTGTCACTTTCAGGTATACCAATCAAACGTAGGTTTGGTCTTTTCACACAGTCCCATATTTCTTGGAGGCTCTGTTTGTTCCTTTTTAATCTTTTTTCTCTAATCTTCTCTTCATGGTTTATTTAATTAAGTTGATCTTCAATCTCTGATATCCTTTCTTCTGCTTGATCGATTTGGCTATTGATACTTGTGTATGCTTCAGAAAGTTCTCATGCTGTGTTTCTTGGCTCCATCAGGTCATTTATGATCTTCTCTAAACTGGTTATTCTGGTTAGCAGTTCCTGTAACCTTTTGTCAAGGTTCTTAGCTTCTTTGCATTAGGTTAGAACATGCTCCTTTAGCTCAGAGGAGTTTGTTATTACCCACCTTCTGAAGCCTACTTCGGTCAATTTGTCAAACTCATTCTCCATCCAGTTTTATTCCCTTTTTGGTGAGGAATTGTGATTTTTTGGAAGAGAAGAGGCATTCTGGTTTTTGGAATTTTCAGCCTTTTTTTGCTCTTGTTTCCTTGTCTTCGTGGATTTATCTACCTTTGGTCTTTGATGTTGGTGACCTTGGGATGGGGTTTTTGCATGGGCATCTTTTTTGTTGATGTTGATGCTATTGCTTTCTGTTTATTAGTTTTCCTTCTAACAGGCCCCTCTTCTGCAGGTCTGCTGGAGTTGGCTGGAGGTCCACTCCAGGCCCTGTTTGCCTGGTTATCACCAGTGGAGGCTGCAGAACAGCAAAGATTGCTGCCAGCTCCTTCCTCTGGAAGCTTCATCCCAGAGGTGCACCTGCCAGGTGCTGGCCAGAGCTCACCTGTGGGTGAGCTCACTTACAAGGTGTCTGTCAACCCCTGCTGGGAGGTGTCTCCCAGTCAGGAGGCACGGGAGTCAGGCACCCACTTGAGGAGGCAGTCTCTCCTTTAGCAGAGCTCCAGTGCTGTGCTGGGAGATCTGCTGCTCTCTCCAGAGCTGGCAAGTAAGAACGTTTAAGTCTTCTGAAGCTGCACCCACAGCTGGCCCTTCCCCTAGGTGCTCTCTCCCAGGGAGATGGGAGTTTTATCTACAAGCCCCTGGCTGGGGCTGCTGCCTTTTTTTCAGAGATGCCTTGCCCAGCGAGGAGGAATCTAGAGAGTCAGTCTGGCTACAGTGGCTTAGCCATGCTGTGGTTGGTCCACACATTTTGAACTTCCTGGTGGCTTTGTTTACACTGTGAGGGGAAAACCACCTACTCAAGCCTCAGTAATGGTGGACACCCCTCCCCCCACCAAGCTCGAGCATCCCTGGTGGACACTTCGAAGTGCTGTACTGGCAGTGAGAATTTCAAGCCAGTGGATCTTACCTTGGTGGGTTCCGTGGGGGTGGGAGCTGAGCAAGACCACTTGGCTCACTGGTTTTAGCCCCCTTTTCAGGGGAGTGAATTGTTCTGTCTCACTGGCATTTCAGGCACCACTGGGGTGTGAAAAAAAAAACCTGAAGCTAGCTCAGTGTCTGCCCAAATGACTGCCCAGTTTTGTGCTTGAAATCCAGGGCCCTGATAGTGAGGGCACACGAGGGAATCTCCTGGTCTGTGGGTTGGGAAGACCATGGGAATAGCGTAGTATCTGGGCCAGATAGAACCAACTCTCACAGCATGGTCACTAAGGGCTTCCCTTGGCTAGGGGAGGTAGCTCTCTGGCCCCTTGTGCTTCCTGGGTGAGGTGACTCCCCACCCTTCTTCTGCTTGCCCTCCATGGGCTGCACCCACTGTCTAACCTGTCCCAGTGAGATAAACCGGGTACCTCAGTTGGAAATGCAGAAATCACCCACCTTCTGCATTGGTTCACTGGGAGCTGCAGACTGGAGCTGTTCCTATTCGGCCATCTTGCCAGCCCCTCTGGAAATACAAATTATTATATATTTAGTTTTTATTAAAAAAAAGCATAGAATTTCTTTGATTTGTGTTCTGAAATAGTGAAACTCTTTTTTTCCCACATAGTATTTAACATGAGATGAGAGCATGTTCTAGGTAACAGAATTGCTAAAACAGATACATGTCTAACATATAACTATTTCTTACATCAACTTCAAAAAAATTGAAACTATGATAAGCTGTCATTTTGTAAAAAGAAACATATAACCGATAAAACCTGTAAACAATAAAATTTGGCATGCCACTTTAAGATTATATGATTTTTCAAATATAAGAAGTCTTTGGAAAGAATATTTGATATTACAATTGGACTATCCATCTCCAGCCAAGAATTTAACAGACTTATATATGGCAGTCAGTTAACATAAGAGACATTAGAAGCTCAAGTTTTTAATATATTTTTATATTTTATCTATGGTTCTTTAAGTTATTTTGGTCATAGAACACTATAAAAGTTAATGAGAACTATGGAACCATTTCTCAGAAAAATATGGAATTTATAACACCTTATGTATGCCATTACTTTTAATGGCAAAAATCACAATTACTTTTGCACCAACCTAATAATTTCCTGAACTTGATGGAGTTCTAAAGTTCATCAGTGGCTCCTTAGGGCTTAAGAAACCCTTTTATTCAATGGTAAAGTTCATAATATGTATTGGTTTGTATCCCTTCAAAGGCCTGGCATTAAACAGAATAGATGCTCAAGAAATATTTAATTTTCTTCAAGATAGGCATCTGAATATTTACATTTAAAAATGATCTTTAAATAAATATAGTTAAAATGGTCATATTTCCCACAGAAATATACAGATTCAATGATATTCTTATCAAACTACCATCAGTTTTAACAGAAATTAAAAAAAAGCTATTTTAAAGTTCATATGAAAGTAAAAAAATGTCTGAATAGCCAAAGCAATCCTAAGCAAAAAGAAGAAAGCCACAGACATCACATTATCTGACTTCAGACTATACTGTACGACTATACAAATGAAACAGCATGGTACTGGTAGAAAAACAGACACATAGACCAATGGAACAGAATAGAGAACTTAGAAATAAAGCTGCACGACTACAGCCATCTCATCTTCTACAAAGTCAACAATAATTAAAACAATATAGAAAGGATTCCCTATTCAATAAATGATGCTGGGATAATTGGCTAGTCATATGCAGAAGAATGAAACTGGACTCCTACCTTTCACTATAAAGAAAAAATTAACTCAAGTTGGATTAAAGTTTTAAATGGGACAGGGCATGGTGGCTCACGCCTGTAATCCCAGCACTTTGGGAGGCCAAGGCAGGTGGATTATTTGAGGTCAGGATTTTGAGATCAGCCTGGCCAACATGGTGAAACCCCATCTCTACTAAAAATACAAAAAGTAGCTGGGCGTGGTTGTGTGTACCTGTAATCCCAGCTACTCGGGAGACTGAGGCAGGAGAATCACTCGATCCTGGGAGATGGAGGCTGCAGTGAGCCGAGTTTGCAGCACTGCACCCCAGCCTGGGCAACAAGAGCGAAACTCCATCTCATTAAAAAAAAAAAAAAAAAAGTTTTAAATGTAAGATCTCAAACTATAAGAATCCTACAAGAAAACATCAGAAAGATTATTCTGGACATGGGCCCTAGGAAATAATTTTAATTCTAATTAATTTTCTGACTTTCATTTGTTGGGTGATCTTCAGAAAATCTCTTTATTTCCTCAACTGAACTCTGTATTTCTGCCTACCTCTCATAATCATTGTTATGATCAGATGAAATTATTGTCTGAAGAGAGCTTGAAAACTATACAGTTATATACACAGAAAACATAACCATTATTTCCTGATTAATTAGATTTCCTGTAAGTTGTGAAAGACATACTGAAGGCTTTCTTTGTTTTAAATCTGAGAAGATTGTATCTGTTCTTGGCTATATAAGTTAAGAAAATTGTTCACTTCTCTAGCATATGTTTGTCTCTGGACTCTTTCAACAAATTTTTCCACTTAAAGTAGCACTAAAAGGAGATAAAGAGTGGATAAAATTTGCATGGTTTGAAAACTTTCTAAAACTAAGTGTCCAACAAATATTTTAGTGCTTGTGATAATATTTCAAAGAGACACTATTGAAGGAGAATGGTGTAATGGGGAGAGTTGGACACAAGACAAAGAGGAGAAGGAGAAAAAAAATAGGATGTAGAAGAGGGAAGGGATGAATAAATGTTTCTAGAAAGCTTGAGGAGGATAGTAGCTAACCCGGACCAGGGCTAAATCTCTTTTAGAAATCTGTAGTACGCTCTCTCTTTATGGAAGTGCCAATTAAACTAAGAAGCAGTGCAATAAACCAAGAAGAATACAAGTATTTGAGCCAGAGAGAGACATCAGTTTGCATATAGGTTCAGGAAGTTTCTAGCTGCCTGAACTTGGGTAGGTTGTTTGATTTCTGTATAGCAGTCTCCTCATATACAAATAACTACCTGGCATAGTCCTGGACCCATGGTTGATGCTCTGTAAATGTAAGCAATTATTTCTGTACCCAAGGTTGGATAAGGATGGACTTATAGGACAAAGATGTGTTTAGTTATTGGATAGGAGAAAACAAAGTATTAGGTGGGTATACATTGTATGTATAATTGAGACTATACTATACTCATAAATAATGAATAAGAATCATTTTTGGTAGGAGTAAATATATCAAGTAACCAGAAGTTGAAATAATGAACAATCATAATTTTATGTTTTCATCCAATTTGAAAGTGTATGGGGATTATATTATTCTGAGTACTTTGAAGCTTCAGGGAAACTTGGAGTTCATTCACTTCATGGCCCTCAGCCATGGTCATTGACCAAAAATAAATTTGACGATGGCATATCACCATATATTTGCTATCCCAGATCTTTATGGGGTCTTGAAGCAAGAAATAGAACTGTGCTGAAGCTGTGAATGTCTTAGAATTTTCATATAGTTTGAAAGACCTGTGTGGTGGATGAATAGGATAGCTACACTTAGATGATAACACAGCTGTTCTGTAAATATTGCAGAAAAGGGTTTAGTTGGATCACAGGATCTCCAGTCATGGGGAAAATGTTCAGGAAACATGGCTATTAGAGAAATTGGGTCATCTATCATAGAGATTATAATCTAATTTTCAAGATCAGAGATAGATACTTTATCTCACCCAGATCTTACTAACCTTCATGTGCTCAGGAAAGATACCTTCTTGACTCTGCCATGCTGCGGGTCATCTCTGCAGTTTGCTTTCTTTTTGAATGTGGATTAGCCTGGCTCCCTGTCAAGTCACCTTCTCCTCCTGTTGGTTGCTAAGACTGATGCTGTAGACCATGTCTTGCTTTTGTGCTCCCTAAATGAGAACTTAATGCT
The DNA here is from genome assembly GCF_028885655.2 of Pongo abelii. Taxonomy (NCBI): domain Eukaryota; kingdom Metazoa; phylum Chordata; class Mammalia; order Primates; family Hominidae; genus Pongo; species Pongo abelii. Next base: position 31,769,567 of record NC_071998.2, read on the forward strand.
TGCCTCACTTGTGTCCCTTTTTTGCTATAAAGATACAAAAAAAAAAAAAAATCCCAGCTATGGTGGACTTTTAATAACTTTGGACCTAACTCTTTAATTTTCATATTTTTCTTCTCTAGTTTTTAACTGGGGCTTCTGGAAGAAAAGTTCACGCCAGAGAACACCTGGAGAATAATAATTATCACCCAAATCTCCCCTCTTGTTTGATATGGACTTTTGCTTTAAGGGGATTCCCCTCCAGAAAAGGTTTCTCTCTCAAGAAACAAAAACAAACAAAAATTTGTTGAAGGCTCTCTTCCAGGAAATCTTTTAGACATAGGTGTTTAAATTCTAAAATGATCAAGTATTGGGCCATTTCCATCCTGTGGTGTTTAACAATTTTGAGTTAAAATAGGTCTTTGTGTAATAAAACATTCTCCTGGTAATTTTACATCAAATAAAGTTTTGGTAAAGTTTTTTATAAAAATAGATTATTATCTGTTTTAACAAACATTTTTTAACATTGAGAAAGATATCCCAAGTAATTTCTCATGGAACCTGGGTGACAAAGAGGAGGTTTTTTCTGGAGAAAAGAGTAAATTAAATCTGCAAGTTACAAACACAATAGAAGAATGGCACGTTTATAAAAGTTCTTACATGTAATAAACCAACTGTTTAGCACTGAGATGAAGCTTGAGTTTCAAATTGTTTGCCTTTAAACAGCAATTTCTGTGTTGTGCTTTGGAAAGCCCTGATTTGGTTCTGGCTGCTTAATTAATAAATGCAATTCAACTTTCCCCTCAATGAAAAAGTAAGGCATTAGACTAGATGTCTGTGGCATGCAGAGCAATAAACAACATGGCTCCAAATTTTAATAGGAACAATGCCATTTTTTCTAGAATCGTTAATTCCTTATCTTGCGGATGCATGCCTGCTAAGTAGCCCTTTGTATTTACTTCAAATTCATCAGTTTGAGATGCTGCTGGACTCTATTCTTACTGATTAAAAAAAGTATTTTTTATTGAGAGCAAAAACACATCATCTTAGTTTCAGATCATGCCACGTCATTGTTGAGTAGATTTCACATTCAGTATTTTAACTTTGTAAGCTGGATGATCAATGCAAAGTTTACTCAGAAATCATTTAGGTGGTTATGAACCCATAACAAGCAGCAAGCTTGTTTGCTTTATAACACTGAACTTTCACATTATAGCTGGGCTGTTGTGGGTGGCATATTTCCACAGCATCCTCAATTTGTCTCCCAAATGGATTAGGCCAGAGAGTTCTACTTTACCAGACTGTCTTAATGCTTTACAGATATACCCTAGTTAGTAAAATTAATGAAGTGAGCACTAGGTTTTGTTTGTCTTTCCTTGAGGTATTTATCTAGAAGAGTGGGTGGTGATTTCTTATATTGATTTCATGTATTTTGTAAATTTAGAGTTCAAACAAAGATCTATTCTTTCTCTCTTAGTTGTCACTCCCTTCTGTCACCTCATTTACAAATGAGGGAAATGAACCTCAGGAAGGTGAAGAGGCTAGCTCATGATCACATGACCAAGTTGCTCCGAGTCAGACTTAGGAGTAGGTTTTTTGATTCCAGTGAAAGGTCAATTCATCTAGTATCCTAAAATAATTAATTTACTTTATCCCCATGGTAGTATTAGTAATGTCAGAGTAGGTAGTTAGGCAATATGAGCAGGGCAGGAGAGCCCCTCCTTCCCCCAACCAGGAATGTCAGGCAATCATCAGGTGATGGTCTGGCAGTTGTTAAACTGTCTTGCTAAAATAATAATTGGTTGCAGCTGGTGCCAGGAAAGGCAGCTCCCTATATATAGAAAACACCTGAAGCTGGTGATTAGCAGCTTCCCGATAACATCTCAGGAGTTGGGTGAGTGAGCTCAAGCATGTGCACTGAGAGGCAAAATGGCAGAGTTTAACTTGTGTGTAACCTTCCTCTAGGAAGGCTCAACTGGTAAGAGAAAAACACCTCAAGTGAGCATGTGCACAACTTTGGTAAACACATTGTACATGCGGCTCCTCCCAAATGCTGGCAGGCTACTGCGCATGCAGATAGTCTACCTCAAGGAAATACCAGGAGAGAAGGAACACAAACCCTGGAACCATGTCCGTGTCTAAAACCACAAGTCAAGGGTTGGACTGTGCACTTGGATTTCTCAAGTTGCCCACTTGGCCCTCTTTCAAGTGTACTATACTACCTCTCATTCTTGGTCTAAAACTTTTTTAGTAAACTTTCACTCTTGCTCTAAAATTTGCTTTGGTCTCTCACTCTGCCTTATGACCCTGACAAATTGTTTCCTCTAAGGAGGCACGAATCAAGCTGCTGCAGACCCATGTGGATTCACCACTGCTAACAGTAATAGTTAAGATGCCTTATGTAAAATTACATAAGAATACTTAATAATATGAACTAAATATTGTAATGCTGATGAGGAGCCCAATCTTTAGGTGGGCAAAGGCTCGGGAGAGATTAACCAATGTTTCGAATTAGGAATATTTAGACCACCATCACCTATTCACAAAAGCAGCAATTTCTGAAAGTATCTGTGTGTTAAAATTGGATGCTCATGGAAAGTATTGCCTCTGCACAATTACAGCAATTGATTTTGATTACTCTGAGTCTAGATTTATGTATCAAAGTTCTAACATCTAATGGGAACTTGGCATGGCTTTGCCTTAGTGCTGCAAGATGATAGTCAAAGACTTCTTTTTTCTTGAGTTCTGTTGCCAGTTATGCACCATAATCAGTTTTCCTCCTAATCCTAAATCCCACCACTTGACTCAAAGTTTCTTCTTCTGTGGATATTTTGCTCATTTAAAGAGGTAATATATGCTTGTGTCATCTACAACCTGCCAGCTCCACCTGACTTTTAGAAGTCAACACAAAATAACTTTTTTTATTATTATTATTTTTTTTAAAAAAAGTATCCTCTGCAGTTTTTGGTCGATCACATACTTTGCAAATGTAATGTATCATTTGTGCAACATCTTAAGAGGTCCTGCTTTGTTAGTTTTTATTCATGACTTGACATAGCTGAAAGATTTCTCCTTATACTCAGCCATCACAATCTCTTCCCTCAACCCTTGGTAAGAAAAAATGAAACAACCTGGATAGCTACAACTGTGATTCTCTTTTTGTGTAACTCAGGAAGATTTGTCCACACTGATAGAGCACAATTTGAAAAAGGGTGGGTGGAACAACAGGCTATAATAGTCAAAACCAAACCATTTTTCAAGTGACTTTTTTGTTTATGCAACTTTTCATTTATTATATTTGCTTTCTATGGATAGATTCTTTTTATATTCAATATTCGTGCTTTTTAAACATTTAGGTATTTTACTGTTTATATTTTAATGGAGATTGAAGGAGTCAAGTTCACCCTACACAGTAGTAGTTACTCTAATATATGCAATTCTTATTCCTCTTGAGGCTGAGGCTAAAATTATTAACCTTTTTAGGTTTCAGGCTTGCTAAGTATGCAACTGATATTGTATCTGTAAAATAAGCAAATAATGTAACCTACTTATATGTATGATGTGAAAATAAAGTGAGATGATGCATATGAAATGCTTAATATGGTGTCTGGTACATAGTAAACATTCAGTGAATATTAGCTGTGGTAATATTAATAGGAACAATAATCTCCTCTTCAGTAAGAAGAGGATTGAGGTAGTTAATTAATTGTCACTAAGGAAATCTGTATATGACTAAAAAGTAAAAATCAATTTCTAGAAAATACTTTTGATACTGCTATTTTTCTCTATAATTTTAAATGCTGTTTCAAAATTTATCTGTGAAAAATTCATACCTCTTTTGACACAGGATTTAAGAGGATTGTAATAAAAACAAAGAAACATTTTTATATATAATGGAAATAGAAAAGAAAATAATATACACAGGGTGATTTACATGTTTTTGCTCTGTTGAATTTCAGATTGGCCTCAGAACTTGGCACAACTAGGATAAGAGGACCATTTAGCTCTGACCTCACATCCATGAAAAGGCCTTGAATTTAGACTTTTAGTATTATCTATTAGTAAGTTATATTATCAAGAGCCCCAGAAATATCCTAATAGACTCACATCTCCATCATAGAACTTTAGTCCTGTCTTTTTTTCTGAACTTGCCTTCAGTGTTCTAATTATTTAATTAATTTTTGTAAATCCTGCAGGTACCTTGGAATAAGGTATTTAAATTTATTGTATTTGTGCATGTGTGCCAAAGGCAAATCATTAATTTGCTAAATATAAGCATTTTAGAACGCTGTTTTGTAAGTCATTGTTGTAACTCTGTTTTGACTTCCTTCTTCTTCTTTTTTTTTTTAATTTGAATGTACATGGTGTCTCCAAAAGTGGAAATTTTCGAGGCTTTTATTTTGACCCTCAGGAGTGCCTAGCAAGGAATCCAAGTGGTATTGCACTTAACAGATAGCTTTAGAAGGCATGAGTGGAGTATAAAAAATGGAGGGGAACAAGACTGGTCACGGTGGCTCATGCCTGTAATCCCAGCACTTTGGGAGGCCGAGATGGGCTGATCACGAGGTCAGGAGATCAAGACCATCCTGGCTAACATGGTGAAACCCCGTCTCTACTAAAAATACAAAAAAATTAGCCTGGCGTTGTGGTGGGTGCCCGTAATCCCAGCTACTCGGAGGCTGAGGCAGAACAGGAGAAGCGCTTGAATCTGGGAGGCGGAGGTTGCAGTGAGCTGAGATGTTACCATTGCACTCCAGCGTGGGTGACAGACACTCCGTCTCAAAGAAAGAAAAGAAAAGAAAATGGAGGGTTACAGAGAAACCAGGGAAATTTGGGACAGCCATGAAGGCCCATTGACAATTGCTGCAGAAACAATGATTGGTTATTGTTGTGTGGATAGAGTCAAAAATTCTCCTATAGAACACAGTAGTAAATATTACATTCCTTACCTAAAATTATTGAAGATCCTCTTTTGAAGTTTAAAGTCATTAAACTAAAAAGTTAACATTCTGTTGCAGTGTGACTAGTAGAGATATACTGCTGAAAGACAAATGCAAAAGAGAATGTAAAAAAAATCAGTGATGGATTTGCAACTGAGATATTTGAATAACTTGAGTTATTTCTCTTCACAACATATACAAAAAGCCTATTACCTGCCTTAAGTACAAAGGGATAGCATGCATAAATAGCTGCAAAATTTATGTTAATTTTAGAATATGTAAATTACCTTTATTAATAGGTCACACTGGATGTGAAATGTGTCCTCAACCACTGCAGACCTTTAATAAAATAAGAGCAACAAGAAATCTATCTTCTCTATGATGGATATAAAAATACAAATTAAAAATCAAACAGAGTAGGGGGAATATAAAGTTGTTAGCTGTTGAAAATGAATATATTTATTCAAATATATTTGTCCTTTAGCACTGATAAATTTTGTATATGCAGCAAAGAACAGAAAATATTTTTATTATTTTTGCTTTGGGTTAATGTAGTCATATGCAGGGCTTGACCAAATAAATTTATTCCAAGAAATTACATTCAAATTTGAATCCAGTAGATTGATATGAGGTTATAAAAAAGAAATATTAGTTGTAACTTGCATTGTCTTATTACATTGTCCTAATCTAATGTGTGTTCATTTTGTAATCCAAAAGAAAACTCTAATATATAAATCTTTAATCTTAAAAGGGACTTACTGCAAGAACTATTTTAGTTTTAAATTTTTCATATATATTATACATATATACACATATATAAATTTCATGTGTAAATTACACACATATATGTAATTGTGTTCAACATTAAAATATGGACCAATTGGCATATTTCTGTTTAAACCAAGGTGATATGTACCAGTTAAATGTGTCTGGTATTTATAAAATGTAGTGCAGAAACATATCCTAAAATACTGGGTCTTTTATTGGAGAAATCTAAAAGGGGACATATCAGTCAGAATTAAAGTCAACTCTATGGGCCCCTGATTTATGGGGAAGAAAACTGCAGATGGCTAGATCTTTTCTGTGTTTTGCTTTTATTTCCCAGTATTTGCTTGTATTGTTCTTTATCATTTAGTGTTCCAATATTTAATGATGTAATGATACCTTCTACTGTAGACTTTATGTAGTCTTGGTGTTAGCCTGATGCTGGATAATATAAATGTGATAGCCTTGACACCAAAAAATCAGAAGAATCTCAATCTGTCTGAGAAGTATTATAGACCTAACGGGCACATGCCCTAGGTCACAAGATGACAAGGCTATCCAAGAAGATACGGTCACTGGAAGAGAATATCAAGGAAAACATCTCTAGTTAGTCTGACATTTGTATTCATAGGTTCACTGCTTCTAACTATTGTGATGGTGCCCTTACTGCTTATTATATGGTCTGGCAATATTAAGGTGAAGTGAGATGGTTGAGTTGGAAACAGATTGGGCAATGAGAATTCTGCTTTTTTGCAAACCATGGAAAAGTTCACCTTCTTTCCGTCATCTGTAACTCCAGACAGGTCATAGTTTTCCATGTAAATAATAGTAACAATGAATATTTCTGTTTTAAAAATTAATGTATTATTTAAAAATTATATTAATTTTTTAAAATTGATAAATAAAAATTGTATATATTTATCATGTAAAACAAGAAGCTTGGAAATATGTATACATTGTGGAATGGCTAAATAGAACTAATTAATGTATGTAATGCCTCACATACTTATCATTTTTTTGTGGTAGGAACACTTAAAATCTACTTTCTTAGTGAACGTTTTCAAGAATACAATACATTGTTATTAACTATAGTCACTATGTTGTACAATAGATCTCTTAAACTTATTCCTCCTGTCTGCCTGAAATTTTGTACCCTTTGACCAACATTTCCCCAATCCCTATCTCCCAATCCCTGGTAAGCACAATTCTGCTCTCTGCTTTGAGTTCAACTTCTTTAGATTTTTAAAAGAGTCAATAAAAATTTGCAAAATTTAGTATAGTTTCATGGCAATTGTCACTAAAACAATTGCTTCATTTTTTTACCATCATTCCTCTTTCATCTTCACAGGTGGACGTGCTTAGTGCACTTGGCTTAGCTTAGTGCCAATTTTATCTCTGGGTGCCTGAATCATTGGATTTCTTTGTGTGTCTAAATCATTGGATTTATTTGCTGCATGGCAATTTTCTGCTTCATTCTTCAAGTGGTTTATACATTGACATTTATGAGTCTTAGTTACTGGGTTTCCATAATCTATTTCAAGGTATTAGGTTACTGAACATCAATCTATTTGGTCTATATCAATTTTCAGATATTTGGATAGTCATATTTGTTTTTTTTCTTTCATTCCTGATCTAGATTCTGGTACTTGACCAACTGACATGATTTCCAAGTTGCAAATCAGCTTTCTGTGCTCCTGACCTCAGAATAATAGAGCCTTGTACATTCCACCAAACATTCACAGCATGACTTGGGTTTGCCTAGACCTAAAGATTTAGTCATTGTAATCTGGGCAGTAGCATTGTTGCCTGAATCTGATCGTGACAGAAGGCTGAGACATTCAAGGCCTTGTACTTCGAACCAACAGCTTTAGTGGCAGGAAACCATATTTATAGAGAGAGAAATCCATTTTGACAGTGAATTTCAGATGGTGGACATCTTTATTTTCTTAATCTACTTTGCCTTAGATACAATCTTTTCTCTGATGATTTCCTTATATTATTATAAAAAATGATATTTCCTTTTTATTTCTTCCCAGCACTTTGTTTACTACCAAGAAAGTACTTCCTTTCCACTTTCTTTCTGCTCAATAGTTTGAATATAAAGAATATATTTTTCAAGTTAAACTACAATATTAATGTTTAATGGTTCAGGGTAAACACAATATGACCTTGTAGCATTTGGGACTGTATTTAATGATAAAAATAACTTAAGACCCAATTCAAGTAATTAGAACAATAAAGAGGAATTATTGGCTCCTTAGGTTAGACATTCTGAGGTAGAATTGTGCCTTAATTATCTAGTGATATGTAAAAAATTATCCCCAAACTTTGCAGCTTAAGATAATAAACTTTCATTACTTTGTAGTTTCTGTGAGTCAATAATTAAAAAATGGCTTTGCTTGGTGGATCTAGGTCAGGATTTCCCATAGGTTGCAGTCAAGTTGTTGGCCAGCACTGTAGTTATCTGAACACTTGCTTGGGGTTGGTGAGTCTCCTTCCAAGATTACTCACTCACATTGTAGGTGGCAGAGACCTCAGTTCCTCTCTGCTCTTAGCAGGAGGCTCAGTTCCATGGCATGTGGACCTGTCAGGGCTGCTTGAGTGTCCTTATAGCACTGCAGCTGATTTCCCCTAGAATATGTGATGAGAGAGAGAAGGAATTTACAAAGCCTTTTATGATCTAGTTTTAGAAGTTAGATGCTGTCACTTTTGCCACACTGTACTTGTTAGAAGTGAGTCATTAGGTTCAGTCCAAGAGAGAAAAATTAACCTCTATCTATTAAAGAAGTAAAAAAAAAAAACAATTGTAGACATACTTTAAATTCTCCACAGATTGTCTTCAGGAATGGTTTGATTCAGCATATCTACACTGCCATCTCAGAGCAGTTTTGACCTTTGGGGTCTGATTTGCAGGATGAGCATCATCCAAAGGAGTGGTTCTCCATGTGGTATCAAAATTGTTTCCACAATTCTAACCTTCCAAGATAAGAGAATGTGTTGGTAGTTTTCTGAGAAGAGCAAGACATTCTCCTTTGGAAAGATTAGTAGCATACCACCCTTCATTTCTTATTTGGTTTAACTTTTCAGCTTTTATGAATTAACTTTTATAAATGAACTTTGTGGGAACAAGGCATTTTGATCATTGTCTTTGGGCTGGGTCATCTGCATCAATCAGTGTGGCAGAGGAAATGGGATCAACTTGATTAGATTAGAAAATCTGCGTTCTCACCTGAAACTGAGGTTAGGTAATAACTATGTTCCCCTTCTATATCCCTACTCAAACTATATGGTTGCTCAACTATGGGGAAACAGTTTCATAGATATTGGTGAGGCAGAAAATTAAAGATCTCTATCTATGCCACAAAGGCATCAGATTCTGTATTGGCAAGAGTAGACCGAATCTTTGTAAAATGTATTAATATAAGTAAAAGAAACAGAAAACTAAAAAAGCAAAAAAAAAAGTAGAAAATTTACTAAGGTAAACTAACAGTTGCATTTATATTTTAATCATACATTAACAATTTGGAATTCTGATTTACATATCAGATTTATGAACTGAATCAGTTAGCATAAGTCTGCATGGTTTTATATTCTTGGTGTACTGTCAAAATCTGAGCCCTCCAAAAGGCAAAGTCTGGCCTGAGATAAATTTGGCTATAGAATATTATGCTTATTGATACTACTTCTGTAATAATTAGACATTAATTTTTTTCTTTAAAATTTTTTTTAACTTTTAGTTTCAGGGATACAATGTGCAGGTTTGTTATATAGGCAAACTTTGTGTCATGGGCACTTAGTGTAGAGAGTATTTCATCAGCCAGGTACTAAGCACAGTACCCAATGGGTATTTGTTTTGATCCTCTCCCTTCTGCTACCCTCCACCCTCAAGTCGGTCCCAGCATTTGTTGTTCTCCTCTTTGTGTCTATGTGTTCTCATTATTTAGCTCTCACTTATAAATGAGAATATGCAGTATTTGGTTTTCCGTTCCTGTGTTCTGTTTCTGTTTGCCTAGGATAATGGCCTCCAGCTGCATCCAAGCATCTACAAAGGACACGATCTCGCTTTTTTTTAAGGCTGCATAGTACTCTATGGTGTATGTGTACCACATTTTCTTTATCCAGTCTACCATTGATGAACATTTAGGTTGATTCTATGTTTTTGTTATTGTGAATAGTGCTGCAATAAAAATATATGTGCATGTGTCTTTATTGTAGAATAATTTATATTCCTTTGGGTATATGTCCAATAATGGGATTGCTGGGTTGAATGGTAATTCTGTTTTCAGTTCTTTGAGGAATCACCACACTGCATTCTACAATGGCTGAGCTAATTTACTCTCCCACAAGAAGTGTGTGTTTCCTTTTCTCTGTAACCTCACCAGCTTCTGTTATTTTTAAATTTTTTAATAATAGCCATTTCTGCTGGTGTGAGATGGTATCTCATGGTTTTGATTTGCATTTCTCTAATGATTAGTGATGTTGCAAATTTTTTCATATGCTTTTGGCTGAATGTATGTCTTTTGAAAAGTGTCTGTTCATGTCTTTTGCCCACATTGTAATGGGCTTTTTTTGCTTTCATTTCATTATTTACCCAAAAGTCATTCTAGGAGTAGGTTGCTTACTTTTTATATAATTGTATGATTTTGAGCTATTTTCTTTGTATGAAATTCTATTTTTATGGTGCTGCCATCTGAGTGTGTGGTTGGTATAATTTTAGGTTTTTAAAAATTTGCTGAGGATTGTTTCATAGGCATCTACAGAACTCTCCATGCCAAAACAACAGAATATACATTCTCCTCATAATGACATGGCACATACTCTAAAATCAACTAACCTTTTTAAAAAATTTTAATTCTGCATCTATCATAAAACTTTACTAATTAAGATCTAGAACCTCTAGCTAAAGTTAATCCCCCCCAACACATCTAGATGATAGTAAACAAAAATAAATCCAAGCATTGCCTATGGTTTTAATTTTTTTTTATTTTTTTAATTTTTTTTATATATATAAAACATTGCAATTTATTTGCCTATTTACATTTTGCTTTTCTTTTAGGACACTCCAAGTAGTAGTGAGGTGTGGGTGGGGTTGTCATATTCTTTCCAGCTTCTTTTTTTTTTTTTCTTTTTATTATTATTATTATTATTATTATTATTATTATTATACTTTAGGCTCTATGGTACATGTGCGCAATGTGCAGGTAAGTTACATATGTATACATGTGCCATGCTAGTGCGCTGCACCCACCAACTCGTCATCTAGCATTAGGTATATCTCCCAATGCTATCCCTCCCCCCTCCCCCCACCCCACAACAGTCCCCGAAGTGTGATGTTTCCCTTCCTGTGTCCATGTGTTCTCATTGTTCAATTCCCACCTATGAGTGACAATATGCGGTGTTTGGTTTTTTGTTCTTGCGATAGTTTACTGAGAATGATGATTTCCAATTTCATCCATGTCCCTACAAAGGACGTGAACTCATCATTTTTTATGGCTGCATAGTATTCCATGGTGTATATGTGCCACATTTTCTTAATCCAGTCTATCATTGTTGGACATTTGGGTTGGTTCCAAGTCTTTGCTATTGTGAATAATGCCGCAATAAACATACGTGTGCATGTGTCTTTATAGCAGGATGATTTATAGTCCTTTGGGTATATACCCAGTAATGGGATGGCTGGGTCAAATGGAATTTCTAGTTCTAGATCCCTGAGGAATCGCCACACTGACTTCCACAAGGGTTGAACTAATTTACAGTCCCACCAACAGTGTAAAAGTGTCCCTATTTCTCCACATCCTCTCCAGCACCTGTCGTTTCCTGACTTTTTAATGATTGCCATTCTAACTGGTGTGAGATGGTATCTCATTGTGGTTTTGATTTGCATTTCTCTGATGGCCAGTGATGGTGAGCATTTTTTCATGTGTTTTTTGGCTGCATAAATGTCTTCTTTTGAGAAGTGTCTGTTCATGTCCTTTGCCCACTTTTTGATGGGGTTGTTTGTTTTTTTCTTGTAAATGTGTTGGAGTTCATTGTAGATTCTGGATATTAGCCCTTTGTCAGATGAGTAGGTTGCGAAAATTTTCTCCCATTTTGTAGGTTGCCTGTTCACTCTGATGGTAGTTTCCTTTGCTGTGCAGAAGCTCTTTAGTTTAATTAGATCCCATTTGTCAATTTTGGCTTTTGTTGCCATTGCTTTTGGTGTTTTAGACATGAAGTCCTTGCCCATGCCTATGTCCTGAATGGTATTGCCTAGGTTTTCTTCTAGGGTTTTTATGGTTTTAGGTCTAACATTTAAGTCTTTAATCCATCTTGAATGGATTTTTGTATAAGGTGTAAGGAAGGGATCCAGCTTCAGCTTTCTACATATGGCTAGCCAGTTTTCCCAGCACCATTTATTAAATAGGGAATCCTTTCCCCATTTCTTGTTTTTGTCAGGTTTGTCAAAGATCAGATAGTTGTAGATATGTGGCATTATTTCTGACGGCTGTGTTCTGTTCCATTGATCTATATCTCTGTTTTGGTACCAGTACCATGCTGTTTTGGTTACTGTAGCCTTTTAGTATAGTTTGAAGTCAGGTAGCGTGATGCCTCCAGCTTTGTTCTTTTGGCTTAGGATTGACCTGGCGATGCGGGCTCTTTTTTGGTTCCATATGAACCTTAAAGTAGTTTTTTTCCAATTCTGTGAAGAAAGTCATTGGTAACTTGATGGGGATGGCATTGAATCTGTAAATTACCTTGGGAAGGATGGCCATTTTCATGATATTGATTCTTCCTACCCATGAGCATGGAATGTTCTTCCATTTGTTTGTATCCTCTTTTATTTCCTTGAGCAGTGGTTTGTAGTTCTCCTTGAAGAGGTCCTTCACATCCCTTGTAAGTTGGATTCCTAGGTATTTTATTCTCTTTGAAGCGATTGTGAATGGGAGTTCACTCATGATTTGGCTCTCTGTTTGTCTGTTGTTGGTGTATAAGAATGCTTGTGATTTTTGTACATTGATTTTGTATCCTGAGACTTTGCTGAAGTTGCTTATCAGCTTAAGGAGATTTTGGGCTGAGACAATGGGGTTTTCTAGATATACTATCATGTCATCTGCAAACAGGGACAATTTGACTTCCTCTTTTCCTAATTGAATACCCTTGATTTCCTTCTCTTGCCTAATTGCCCTGGCCAGAACTTCCAACACTATGTTGAATAGAAGTGGTGAGAGAGGGCATCCCTGTCTTGTGCCAGTTTTCAAAGGGAATGCTTCCAGTTTTTGCCCATTCAGTATGATATTGGCTGTGGGTTTGTCATAAATAGCTCTTATTATTTTGAGATACGACCCATCAATACCTAATTTATTGAGAGTTTTTAGCATGAAGGGTTGTTGAATTTTGTCAAAGGCCTTTTCTGCATCTATTGAGATAATCATGTGGTTTTTGACTTTGGTTCTGTTTATATGCTGGATTACATTTATTGATTTGCGTATATTGAACCAGCCTTGCATCCCAAGGATGAAGCCCACTTGATCATGGTGGATAAGCTTTTTGATGTGCTGCTGGATTCTGTTTGCCAGTATTTTATTGAGGATTTTTGCATCAATGTTCATCAAGGATATTGGTCTAAAATTCTCTTTTTTTGTTGTGTCTCTGCCAGGCTTTGGTATCAGGATGATGCTGGCCTCATAAAATGAGTTAGGGAGGATTCCCTCTTTTTCTATTGATTGGAATAGTTTCAGAAGGAATGGTACCAGCTCCTCCTTGTACCTCTGGTAGAATTCGGCTGTGAACCCATCTGGTCCTGGACTTTTTTTGGTTGGTAAGCTATTGATCATTGCCACAATTTCAGCTCCTGTTATTGGTCTATTCAGAGATTCAACTTCTTCCTGGTTTAGTCTTGGGAGGGTGTATGTGTTGAGGAATTTATCCATTTCTTCTAGATTTTCTAGTTTATTTGCGTAGAGGTGTTTATAGTATTCTCTGATGGTAGTTTGTATTTCTGTGGGATCGGTGGTGATATCCCCTTTATCATTTTTTATTGTATCTATTTGATTCTCCTCTCTTTTTTCTTTATTAATCTTGCTAACGGTCTATCAATTTTATTGATCCTTTCAAAAAACCAGCTCCTGGATTCATTGATTTTTTGAAGGGTTTTTTGTGTCTCTATTTCCTTCATTTCTGCTCTGATTTTAGTTATTTCTTGCCTTCTGCTAGCTTTTGAATGTGTTTGCTCTTGCTTTTCTAGTTCTTTTAATTGTGATGTTAGGGTGTCAATTTTGGATCTTTCCTGCTTTCTCTTGTGGGCATTTAGTGCTATAAATTTCCCTCTACACACTGCTTTGAATGCATCCCAGAGATTCTGGTATGTTGTGTCTTGGTTCTCGTTGGTTTCAAAGAACATCTTTATTTCTGCCTTCATTTTGTTATGTATCCAGTAGTCATTCAGGAGCAGGTTGTTCAGTTTCCACGTAGTTGAGTGGTTTTGAGTGAGATTCTTAATCCTGAGTTCTAGCTTGATTGCACTGTGATCTGAGAGATAGTTTGTTATAATTTCTGTTCTTTTACATTTATTGAGGAGAGCTTTACTTCCAAGTATATGGTCAATTTTGGAATAGGTGTGGTGTGGTGCTGAAAAAAAATGTATATTCTGTTGATTTGGGGTAGAGAGTTCTGTAGATGTCTATTAGGTCTGCTTGGTGCAGAGCTGAGTTCAATTCCTGGGTATCCTTGTTGATTTTCTGTTTCGTTGATCTGTCTAATGTTGACAGTGGGGTGTTAAAGCCTCCCATTATTAATGTGTGGGAGTCTAAGTCTCTTTGTAGGTCACTCAGGACTTGCTTTATGAATCTGGGTGCTCCTGTATTGGGTGCATATATATTTAGGATAGTTAGCTCTTCTTGTTGAATTAATCCCTTTACCATTATGTAATGGCCTTCTTTGTCTCTTTTGATCTTTGTTGGTTGAAAGTCTGTTTTATCAGAGACTAGAATTGCAACCCCTGCCTTTTTTTGTTTTCCATTTGCTTGGTAGATCTTCCTCCATCCTTTTATTTTGAGCCTCTGTGTGTCTCTGCACATGAGATGGGTTTCCTGAATACAGCACACTGATGGGTCTTGAGTCTTTATCCAATTTGCCAGTCTGTGTCTTTTAATTGGAGCATTTAGTCCATTTACATTTAAAGTTAATATTGTTATGTGTGAATCTGATCCTGTCATTATGATGTTAGCTGGTTGTTTTGCTCGTTAGTTGATGCAGTCTCTTCCTAGTCTCGATGGTCTTTACATTTCGGTATGATTTTGCAGCGGCTGGTACCAGTTGTGCCTTTCCATGTTTAGCGCTTCCTTCAGGAGCTCTTTTAGGGCAGGCCTGGTGGTGACAAAATCTCTCAGCATTTGCTTGTCTGTAAAGTATTTTATTTCTCCTTCACTTATGAAGCTTAGTTTGGCAGGATACGAAATTCTGGGTTGAAAATTCTTTTCTTTAAGAATGTTGAATATTGGCCCCCACTCTCTTCTGGCTTGTAGGGTTTCTGCCGAGAGATCCGCTGTTAGTCTGATGGCCTTCCCTTTGATGGTAACCCGACCTTTCTCTCTGGCTGCCCTTAACATTTTTTCCTTCATTTCAACTTTGGTGAATCTGACAATTATGTGTCTTGGAGTTGCTCTTCTCGAGGAGTATCTTTGTGGCGTTCTCTGTATTTCCTGAATCTGAATGTTGGCCTGCCTTGCTAGATTGGGGAAGTTCTCCTGGATAATATCCTGCAGAGTGTTTTCCAACTTGTTTCCATTCTCCCCGTCACTTTCAGGTACACCAATCAGACGTAGATTTGGTCTTTTCACATAGTCCCACATTTCTTGGAGGCTTTGCTCGTTTCTTTTTATTCTTTTTTCTCTAAACTTCCCTTCTCGCTTCATTTCATTCATTTCATCTTCCAGGGCTGATACCTTTTCTTCCATTTGATCGCATCGGCTCCTGAGGCTTCTGCATTCTTCACGTAGTTCTCGAGCCTTGGTTTTCAGCTCTATCAGCTCCTTTAAGCACTTCTCTGTATTGGTTATTCTAGTTATACATTCTTCTAAATTTTTTTCAAAGTTTTCAACTTCTTTGCCTTTGGTTTGAATATCCTCCCGTAGCTCGGAGTAATTTGATCATCTGAAGCCTTCTTCTCTCAGCTCGTGGAAGTCATTCTCCGTCCAGCTTTGTTCCGTTGCTGGTGAGGAACTGCGTTCCTTTGGAGGAGGAGAGGTACTCTGCTTTTTAGAGTTTCCAGTTTTTCTGCTCTGTTTTTCCCCCATCTTTGTGGTTTTATCTACTTTTGGTCTTTGATGATGGTGATGTACAGATGGGTTTTTGGTGTGGATGTCCTTTCTGTTAGTTTTCCTTCTAACAGACAGGACCCTCAGCTGCAGGTCTGTTCGAGTACCTGGCCAGCCGTGTGAGGTGTCAGTCTGCCCCTGCTGTGGGGTGCCTCCCAGTTAGGCTGCTCGGGGGTCGGGGGTCAGGGACCCAGTTGAGGAGGCAGTCTGCCCGTTCTCAGATCTCCAGTTGCGTGCTGGGAGAACCACTGCTCTCCTCAAAGCTCAGATGGAAATGCAGAAATCACCCGTCTTCTGCGTCGCTCGCGCTGGGAGCTGTAGACCGGAGCTGTTCCTATTCGGCCATCTTGGCTCCTCCCCACCAGTTTTAATTTTTAACTCTTTAACATTTGTTGAAGAAAACTCTTTGCTCTTTGTCAAGATGTCTTTAACATTTTTTTTTTCTCTTTTTCAAAGTAATGATTTACGGGAACTGTAGTTTTACTCTTTTCCACTGATTCATTGACATTTCATAATGGGAGTATGCACTTTGACACTGGAAAAAATGGAAAAGATTCCATCACATTTTATCATGACTGAAATATAAAATGATTTATATTTTCTAATGAAGAATGCATAATCTAGCATGCTCAATAGTGTTAAATGTGGAATTCTGTCCTGTTTGGATTAATCATTAAGGATAGAGGATAAATAAGCTTATATTTTGATAAAATAGATGGAATATGCTTTTGGTTTTTATTCACCAAGTGCCACATGATTTTGAGAGAAGAAGACTTAGATCATGAATTTTGCTACATGACTGGCTGACTGTTTACTAATGTGAACTTCCCCTCATGTTCAATAGAATACTGTTTATATTACTCAGGAAGTAATATATTTCCTACTATTATTACTCAATTACCCTTATAAAACTATAGTGTCTAATGTTCTGCCTGGATGAAGTTCAAATATGTTTTAAAAGACTTCCGATAACTGTACATAGTACCAGGAACAGCAAATACCATAAATGTGTATATTAATGTATGTGGGAATATATGTTTTTGAAACCATCCTTATAAATTTTATAAAATGAATCAGGAAATAAGGGGGTAGGAGAAATGAAAATAAACCAAGCTTAATTATGCAGAACATTCAGATTAATGTAGCACATTCAGCATTAATCATTAGGTCAGCTTGCTTTCTGACCTGCTTCCTCATAGTGTTTTGGTACCTATTGTTCTAGACTCACGTAGATCCTAGATTATAGTTCCCCTTAACTGCTTTGTAGAAAACAACTTAAACATTATGAAATGTTTAGTTTTCCCCTTGAGATACTCTTTCAGGTCCTACGTGCCAGTGAAACTACTAATATCCACTTTTCCAAAGGACCCTACAGGAGCTGACTCACCAAAGAATGCAGTTTTCACATCCTGATAACTTTATCACCCTTACCCTGACCACTCAATGTTTCCAGTTTTCTAGCCCTTCACCCTCCATGATCTCCTTAAAAACCCCAGCCCAGAATCCTTGGGGAGGTGGATGTTAGGGTCTTGACAGAGCAGGGGCACCATCATCTTGGACAAACACCACCACTTTAAGTTCTAGCTCCCTTTCTAACCTCATGCATTTCAAGGAAATCACTTCTCTTCTAACAACAAGCAGCAAGAAAGAGCAGACAGTAAAACACAGATAAGACAGGTCAGGCACAGAGGGAGGGGGAAAGTCTCTTGGGTAACCACCGAACTTCACACTCACACAATGGGCCCCAGTAAAACAGTGGGCCCTAGTAAGCACATTACTTTCCCTTTAGGTGCACTAAGATAGGAAAGCTAAAAGAAGACTCAGGGGGTATGCCTGCAGGTGCAGGAAGATGTATACAAAAGCTCTCCCTCCCACATAAGCAAGGCAAAGAGACACAGAAACATTCGAGGCCTGTGAAAAGGTATGCCACCTGAATCCCTAAAAACTCTTAGTCTGTAAGAGAGAATGCCTCTGACCTAACTCGGCCAGAAGCCCCTCTCAGGTTTATTCTCCAAAATCAACCTGTCTTTGACTGTTGAGCTGCTTTTCATGTTTCTTTCCTCTTTCTTTAACTCTTACAGGTCTCCTCCCATCTCCTCACTTGATGCCCTGCAATTATGAAGCTCTGTGCTGCAAACCCTCCTGTCTCTGTATATTGGTCTGTTACTGCACAACAGACATACAAACCTGTTGGTCTTCTAACATTTTTATTATACTTATTTATAGGTGGCTTTCTATGGCTAACTGCCCCTAAACCCTGAAGTGTTCCAACTAATAAACAGATGTTTCAAGATTTCTGATGTAATAGAAGTGCATTAGTTCCAGAAATCATTGTACTTGTGTAAAGTCTGTGCCTATGGAGAATGAGAGTGGTGTTGATAGTATTGAATTAAGTAAAGTAGAAATCATTTTTAATTAAAAAGTATTATTCTTAGCGAATGTTTTTCTGTCTAAATTCACCTATTACCCCCTCCACCCTTTGTCTGTGTAGACAGAGCCTAAAGTGATCTATGTAAAGATCATGCATATAAAAAAAAGAGATTAATCCTGGCTCCTCCACAGAATATTGTTAAGTGCATTAGGTGAAAGGCTAATCTCTGTTATCAACAATAAAGGAAGGAACTAATTGGAAAGATTTTAGAAAAGATCAATAAAAATTAATTAGAACATCTAAAGTATTTTTTTCAAAGCAAGTACAAAGGAGTTGAAAACATAGCCCTTTGTTGAATAAGAAATAGTCTACTTGAAGAGGAGAAGAATCAAGATTCAAAAAGTGCTTGCTCTTTCTGAACATAGACTTTGGGAGTAAATCTTTTGTGCTCCTCATGACCATCACACACGCAAATAATATTGGAAAGAAAGACTAAATATAAATTAAATTGCTGCTATTTATTGGATACCTACTCTGTGCTGGTCACTGGGCTAAGGGTACTACATAACTTACTGCATTACATCTGTATGATGACTCATTGGAATGTATACTGTTTTGACAACCTCCTCCCTCTTCCTGCTTTCTAAAATAGCAAAATCAAGTTTAGGGAGGGTAGCCAATTTGCCTAAGGTTAAAAGCCAGGAAGTATTGTATCTGGGGTTTGGACTTCGGATGATGTGTAGGATGATGTGATTTTAGAGCCAGAACTAAGTCAGACATCATGTCCATTTGGGCTGAATACTTTTTAAAAAGCATTAGATTTGGCTGTAGAGTTCAAAGGCCACAAAGACCTATTACAGCTGTTTAGCTTTCCCTGGCAGATCCCTTAAGCATGAACTGCAAGCTCCACAGCAACTAGACAAAGACAAGACAGGTTTTCTTCTCCTCTTATTTCTAATACATCAGATAATCATTTTTTTAAATCAAATGCAATGAAGCCTTGTATTAGAAATGCCTTTGAATCTGTATGTTTGGCTTCAATGAAAAGAAAGAATTGTTTAGTTCTTAATGTTGTCACTAAATTGGAATTTAAATGTCTTTCTTCTGTGAGCTTTTTGTATTAAATGCAGGATGGCTTAGATCATGCATTATTTCACAACCTAGTTATATCACCTAAAGATGAATAATATTCTTTGGAAGGTTTTTCACAAATGAGAACTTTTTAAAAAAACATAGGACAATGTATACTGAACAAAATAATTAAAATAACATATTAAAAGGTCATTGTCATTGGTTGTTTGTAATTTATTCTGTAGAGCAAGAGCAGAGAACCTAGGAATTAATTAGCACTTCTTACCAAAGCATGTGATTGCTGTTCCCATTTACTACTGAGGTAAATTTTATTTGTTTCCTCTATAATATTCAGTAGAAGGTGTTTTTTTTTTCCTTCCAAGCATAACTTTCATTGAAAGTTTTTATCAGCTCTGGACTTCATAACAAATATTGAATACATTTAGTTCTCCAATAGATGACATCATTATTGGCTCAGGGTAGTCCATATTTTTAATTTTACTTCGTCTGAATAAATGCTTTTTGTAATGATCATCCATGGTCAAGAAGGGATTAAATAAGTTCTAAGAAAATTACCTCTAGGCTTGGCACGGTGGCTCAAGCCTGTAACCCAGCACCTTGGGAGGCCAAGGCGGGCAGATCACGAGGTCAGGACATCGAGACCATCCTGGCTAACACGGTGAAACCCTGTCTCTACTAAAAATACAAAAAATTAGCCAGGCATGGTGGCAGGTGCCTGTAGTCCCAGCTACTCAGGAGGCTGTGGCAGGAGAATCCTTTGAACCTAGGAGGTGGAGGTTGCATTGAGCAGACATTGTGCCACTGGCCTGTAGCCTGGGTGACAGAGCGAGACTCCAACTCAAAAAAAAAAAAAAAAAAAAAAAAATTACCTCTAAACCTTTTGTGCTTTTTACCTCATTTGAATGTCACTGATGAATTTTCTATATTGGAATGAAGTGACCAGATTTGGGGATTATCTCTTATGATTTAGGATTTATTGTGTTTCCTTAGAATAATGAATTTATTTTAATAATAATTATGATACTATGATTAGCCAAGAAAAACTTGAAACCAAAATGATTTTGGACTTGATCATCCAAAATCTGAACAAGAGGAGTACAGAAGTCTAAGGAATTATACTGGATCAGCACAGTTGCTCACACCTGGAATCTTAGCACTTTGGTAGGCTGAGGCAGGAAGATCTCTTGGTTCCAGGAGTTCCAGACTGGCCTGTGAAACAAAGTGAGAACCTGTCTCTATAAAAAATAAAAACATTAGCCAGGTGTGGTGTCTCATGCCTGTAGTCCCAGCTATTCAGGAGGCTGAGGTGGGAGAATCACTTGAGTCCAGGAGTTTGAGGCTGCAGTGAGCTATGATGATGGTGCCACTGCACTCTAGCCTGGGTGACAGAGTGAGATCCTGTATCAAAAAAGAAAAAAAAAAGGAATTATGTCAGATAAGAGTACTCCTCTTTGCTCCAGTAGAATAATGAGGAAGAAGATCTTGTCACTAGATCACACCGAACATTCCAATACAACAAAATCTCTATAACTTGCATAAAAAGATTATTTGTAGCATCTGGTGCCTTTTTAAAAATAATATAAAACAAAAAGAGCTTCAAAAGTAATTTAGATATCTTCTAAAAGTTTCCTGCATTAAAGTACAATCTATATTTCTTTAACATTTATGTCATAATACTAGGAAGTATCTTACTTATATATACCATACCTTAAACTAGATTACAAGAATCCAAAAATACCCCACAAAAAATAGTATACGTTAGCAATAGGAAGTAAAGATTCCCTTATTAGTTCTGTTGAATTTGGAATGGAAATTGTGAAGCAAGTATACAGTTTGATCTTAGTATAACTCAAACATGAAGAATTTTTATTTAGATTTATAGGCTCTGTGGTCATTGTGACTTTTTTAGACATCTTTGTAATTAGTCTTAGCAAAATTCCAAGAAACCTGAAAGTAGTGTGATAGAGTGGAAAGGTCATAGTTTTAGATTTAGAAGGTATATTTAATTTTAGCTCTACCACTGAGTAACTGAGGATTCTTTGGCTACTTACTTAACTACTCTAAGCATCAGGTTTCCCACTGTAAAATGGGGATGATAAGTTCCACCTTGTTGAGTTGTTGGGATGACCAAAGGAAATGTTGTATGTAGGTAAAATACCTACCAAACCACTTGGCAATATATAAAGATTTGTTGCCCTCTTCACCTTTTCTTAATAATGTAAAGTATTACACACAATGTGGAAATTTCTGGTATTGGCATATAATGAATGTGTTCATGTACAGCTAAGAAAAAAAGCTGCCACAAACTGTATGCATTCTAATATATGTTTTAAATAGACATACTTTTAGGCAGATTTTACTCTAACAAATTATTTGAAGAAATCATGATACTAGTAATGGCAAATGCTCTTTTCCCAAAATGGCTTGCCTAGTTCCACAAAATAAGCACCAGATTTTTGCAAATAATCTTCCAAGCCTCTATCAGACAAGTTTTAGTCCTTGTCATTGTGGAAAATGCTGAAGGGCTACAATTTGTTCATAAATATGTTTAAGGAAAGTGTTCTTTGTTGTTTTCAAAACTTCTACTTTTTTTTCTCAGATGTATCTCACAGGTATTTCATTTCTATCTTTTATTTCCTACTCTTCTGATTTAGTTCTTGCCTGGCAAAAGTTTAGTTTCTGTTTTCTATTCTGTAAGTTTCTATTTAACTAACTGCAACTAGTGTTAGCTCATTTGAGCCATCATCAATATTTTCTGAACCAGAATGATTTTTTTACACTTGTCAATAGTCCCAAGGAATATATTTGAAAGTCTTGCCTTGAAAAGTAAAATGAACAATGCTTCTGCAGATTGTGCCAAAATGAGTTGACACCTGATGAAAAAAATGATTAGGAAAGATAGTATTCTGTCCCTTGATAGCTGGGAATACTTTCAGAGTTCAAACTACTGTTTACCTCAGTAATTAACTAGAATTTAAAAAATGATTTTGAGAACCAATGTCAGCTCAAAGTGTATGTTAGGAATATTTTTTTTCTCACTGGGAGTATTTTCCCTGATGTAAGAAGAACTTGAATATTCATCTTTGAGACAGTCTGCGTAGTCCCCTGGTTGGTTAGAGTTCTCACATTATCTCCAAGGCATACCAAAATTTGGTAAATGCTTTTTGATAAAAATAGTGTTTTAAATTTTAGGAACAAGATACCTCTAGAGCTTTATAATATTTCTCTGCTGGGGTTCTTACAGGGTAAGTTATGAAGAAACTGAAAGTTAGAGGAAGGAATGGAGGGATGAGAACAGCCAAGGCTGGAAAATACCCCAGCGCCCAACAAAGGAAAGGTAGAGTTAGAACCATACCTTTTCAATTGTTAAATAATTTAAAATTTTAAAGGTAGCTTTATAACTTGTAAAAGGATAATATATTTCAACAATGTACTCCTAGGTCAAAGTAGAGTTTAATCTGGGTAAGCAATCCAAGATATGTGCACTAGTTTGGATTGAGAGGACTCTAGGAATAGAGAATTTATATCCTTCCCTCATGGACAGTAACACAGGACTTAACAATATTTAATATAGAAATGGCTTTATCCTAAATCTTTCTGGCTTTAATTTTAGTCCTTATGTCCTCTCTAGAAATGAGAAAGAGATGGCTTAGCTTCTAGAAAACTCTTACATTTTTCAAATACGGACATGCAGGACATAAAATTCCTGCATGTCCATACAGGTTGAAGATCTCAATATCTTTTAATTTGCCTGGACTTCACCATATTAGCAAAAGGAAGGAAGCTTGAGTTATAATCTGCATTCAAAAAGTCCTGATGGAAATTTTACTGTTTCTTATGACAAGTTAGTCCAGGCTAAAGAAAATGTCAAGTCACTTTCCTTTTAGCTGGAAGGATAGCAAGTCAATGTTGAAATAGTATTTGTATTAATCATGATGACTAGAAGGCCCATTTGGCAGAAAGCTCTTAAGAAAGAGGTGAATTATCTTTGATAAGTAAAGTGGGAAAATAAATTTATCATTTCTTTAATTTGTGTAATTATTGAATGTAATGCATGAAGGACAGACTTGTATCTGGGGCCTGACGAGGGTGGGTATAAAAAATTTGGGTGAACATGATGGGGACTGGGTTATTGAGAGACAGAAGATTCTGAAGTTATAAAATGTTTTTGATCGACTAAACTGCTTTTGTGAGTCGAATTAAAGAACACTGAACTTCATGAGACTGAAGCTACTGTTGATGAATTGTTTTAGAACTCAGATCGAGGGAGAAATTTCAAAAGGAGTGAAGTATGGAAGAACTTTGAGAGAGCCGAGCAGTTGATAGGGTGGGAGTAGTGGTAGGGTCTGAGGGCTCGTATGATACATATTGGAGGATTAACAGGATGATACACATCTGTGGAAAAATTTGGGAAGTACCATTACATCATAGCATTGCTTAACATTCATTCATATTATATCCTAAAGTAACAAAGCCCTTTGGTGCTTTGGGAGTCTATGGAGAATTGATTCCCGGAAGAGTTGCCATTGATGCAAATTTAGTTCCTGTGATCAAGTCAATGAGAACACTTTGGCACTAATGAGTAAGGGCTTACATGGGGTCCAGGAAGATGGGATCAGGGACCCTGGTTACAAGTAAGGGCCTTGAGTTTTATAGAAGCCTTGATGAGGGTGGGACATAGGAGTGTATTCCTTTTTAGAATACCTTATCCTAATGGAATCTCTAAGTTGAATACACATTAAGAACAGATAATGGGTACTTTATGTATATCTATTAATGGAATGAATATTTGCTTTTAAGAAGAATGATTAAGAAGACAGTCTCACTTCTCACAGTGGCTCACTGTCTTCTCTCAAACCGTATGCTCAGCCTGTATTTAATGACTTATATAATTCCTTCAACTTTCTTTGTTCTCTCACCACACCAGTAATTTGAACTTGCTGTACCTCTTGTTGGAAATTCTTTTCCTCGCTTTTTGCTTCTCTCTATTAGACCATCACGAAGACTTGTCAGAGGTGAGATTTCCTTCAGTCATCCTGACCAAGACTCTTCTTTCTGCACCCTTGGTTCTCTGTATTTGATCTATCGTAGTATCAAATGTGTTGTCCTGTTTAGTAAACCGAGTTTTGAAATCAGAGGCTGTGTGTTTTCCTTCCTATTACTTATATCATGGTGCTTGGCACAGAGTAGTTGTGTTCAGTAAATATTTGTTGGGTAAATGAATGAATAAATGAATGAAAGTAAGCAGAACCAAGCAGCTTCTGGCACCATATGTGCTTATACTAGAATTCTACAACCTTTAACCATGAAACCAAAAATATTTTGCAGATAGAATTTCATTGTGAGTCCAGTTTTACAGGGGCTCTTGTGCTTACTGAGCATGAGAAAGGTTCCTCCAGACTCATGTAAATTATACAGATATAGAACTGATTATTTGATAAATGGATCAGTGTATCTACTGTCTCATGGTTCCATTTCATGTGTTGTTCTCCTAAGTTAGACAACTAGAAAGTAAGGATTTGTGGGTCTTAATATTAGGTTTAGCACCAAAACTGATAATGAATTTGGTCACGTTATATTATGTTCTATAGCCATATCCATATTAAGAAAATCATATTTCCTTTTTGTAAGCTGCTGCAAAGCCTGTTTGGAAAGAAGGATATAAATAGATTCAATACAATCAAAACATTAAAATTATTCTCTAGAGGTACTTTGAGGGATTGTGTTGCATACTAACCATCTGAGTGATAAAATCTTTCCTCAGGAGACTTCTAAAGGAAAAAGAAAAGAACCAAAGAATCATAGATCCATTAATTATCCAGGTTTTCCTGGAGAATATTTCCCTCTCAGGGTGGAGCCCAACTGGCTTGTCTCCAGTTCTCAATGATTTTCTCTTCTCTGATAACTTCATCCTCCCCTCTGCTATTCATATGGTTATAATGATAGCAGCTTTCCTCCCCAATATGATCTTGCCCCATGGCCTCAAATGACCCAACAGGGCTAAAGAGTTAAAATTGAGTCTTTAAGAAATTCCAGGCCAGGCGCAATGGCTCATGCCTGTAATCCCAGCACTTTGGGAGGCCGAGGAGGGTGGATCATAAGTTCAGGAGATCAAGACCATCCTGGCTAACACAGTGAAACCCCGTCTCTACTAAAAATACAAAAAATTAGCCGGGCATGGTGGCAGGCACCTGTAGTCCCAGCTACTCGGGAGGCTGAGGCAGGAGAATGGCATCAACCTGGCAGGCGGAGCTTGCAGTGAGCTGAGATTGTGCCACTGCACTCCAGCCTGGGCGACAGAGTGAGACTCCATCTCAAAAAAAAAAAAAAGAAATTCCAGAGTTCAAGTCATTCTAAGTTGTGGCTGACTTTAGAACAGAATTGTATGCTAGGTAACTATTGATGGTAATGGGTTTTTCTGTGGAATCCAGAAAACAGAGAAAGCCAGTCTTTACTGGGGAAGAAGAATGAATCAGAGACAGATGAACATAGACAAGAGACAAAGATAGAGGACTTGCTGGGTTATCTGTAGTACCATGAGGAGTTGGTTCATGTTTTTTTCTGAAGATGTCTCCAGACACCCTGTATTCCTATAATAATTTAACCCCACTTGTCTTCCCAGCTCAAGTGCATTTCTGTTACTTGCAACCAAAAGAATTTGATTCTCAAACCATCCCTAAGCTACTGGTCACAGAGGCACAAACTGGGCTTTCTGTTACTGCTGTGGGCACAATAAAAAATAGTAATGAGTGTTGCGACCTGGACGCTGCAGTCAGGGAACCCTGCATCAGGTTTCCACCTTTTCATAATCTGCTCTCTGGGCCAGGTAGAGTGGTGCATGCCTATAATCTCAAAACTGGCTTGAGCAACATGGCAAGATGTGTTAAAAAAAAAAATCTGCTCTCTGTAATCAGAAATTAATTCACAGTAAGTACACATGACTGACAATATTTCAGAATCCAGTTTGTCCCTTACCAAGCATTTTCATTTTTAAGGAATTCAAAATTTGATCTGAAAAAGAAGGCACTCTGTGAGAAAATTTCCCTTCTCTCCACTCCCCTCCCCTTCCTTCGTGACACTGCTTAGCAACTTTTTTCTTTCTTGCTCCTTTGAAAGAGTTGTTGGACTCATAGCACTAAGTAGCCTCCAATTTTGTCTAAGTCTGTCTAGAACAAACTTGCAAATACTGGGTTTCTAACTGACAAAGCTGCATCAACCCCTGTTTCTTCACATCTGCATTTTAATACTGCAGTGCGTAGGTAGTGGTTAAGATAGAGACTTGGGAGTCAAGCCACTGGTGTGTTCTATGACAATTGCAAGTTACAGTCTGATTATTAGTGTCCCCCTCAGGAAAGTAAACATAATTTTATTTACATTTAGGGTTATTGTGAAATTAACTGTGAGGAAACACATATCACAATAAATTATAGGTCTTATTAACAAAACTGCTTCATCCTAGCACTCTCTTTCTTGCCAGCTCCTCTTCTCTCGTTTCAACCTCTAGTTTGAGACCAGATGTCTTTATTTTTTATTTCAAACAATATAAAATTGGTACCTCTTTCCATTCTTCCAGGAACTCTGCACCCCCTACTTCTGTCCATACAGATTACAGACTAGAATGGAAAGAAACATTAGAAATTTAATCTGATCACCTTGTTTCTCAGTTGAGGGATATAAGAAGAGTAAGTGTGGAAGCTTGACCTAAATTTATAGAACTGCTCGTACATGCTCTCTTTCAGGTAGCAGAAAGTTTCAAAGTAAACATTGCCTATCTTGTTGGGTGTCTTAAGAACCCCTCAGACTATGGCTTCTCCAACTTTTGTCCTAGGGCACTTCTGAAGACAAAGGAGAGGAAAGGATAACTTGGTGGCCTGCCGATAAAATATTATCACAATCATGATTTTTTAAGTCATGGTTTATTTTTAAGATTCATACACATTCTACATTTTTTCTCTACAATATACCATATCTGTTTTAATATGAAAGATAAGTTTTAAGTTTCATACTATTGAATTAAATTGTTGTTTCATGGAGTAGTGCTAAAATTATCCTATGATCTCTATTCTTCCAGGTCACTGCTATGTATTTATATTTTTCCAAATTAAAAAATAAGACATTTGGATGTCACATTTTAATATGCCCTCTGACTGCCCACTGCCCTCTACATATTCAGAGGGAGGCTAGGAAGGCTGACTCTAATAAGAGCTTACCTTACAGGAGTAACAGCAGTAAAATGACTGTTAAAAACAGATAGCAAAATATTAAGTACCACATAAACAGCAATGTTAGTGCTATAATCTCCTATTTCTTGACTCCGGTGGTTTGGAAATATCATTGAACTAAACAAGTTACTTCCTGGCTCTAATTCATCCATCTATTTTAATACTTTAATATTCATCTATATTATAAAAATAATGCAGTAGAAGTTTAAAATTGGAAACTAAATTGACAGTTTTTCAGTCATGGGATGAATATACAGGGTGTTAAAAAGAAACTGGGGAGAGTATTGGTTCTTTAACCAGACCCATAAAAGAATGACTTTAGTTACAAAATCAGTGAATTGCAAAAAGCACTGCCAGTTAGTCATTATAGGCCTCTATGCATGGATTCTTCATTAAGTAGTGAGCTAATGCAGTTAGCAGAACATTTTTTTAAAGTGCACATCCACCCCAAAGATGAAATGCAGTCATGAAATAAGCTTCTAAAGTTCCGGTAACTATAAATTCCCAATGCTGTAACTTAATCTTCTGGAAATTCTCCAAATAGCAACCCTGAGTTCCCCTGAGTGAAATGCTCTTATTTTCTTCCCATATGCATTTAACTCTATTCTTTATTGAATAAAAAAGGATAAAAAGAGGACTTGGTTTATTGCTTCTAATAAAAGTAATGTAATCTGAATATTCAAGGATGTAATCAGGTCATAGCATTTCAATTGAATTACCAATATAGCCATAAAATAAATAAGTTGTGTACTGAAAAAGCAAACACATCTTGTCACTGTGTCCCATTCATCTTTTCTTGCCATTTCTAGTCTGTCAGCATTTTTTCTCTCCACTCTTTGGGTTGTACCTAGTGATTTTTCATATGTCTTTCTCTGCTGTCTTGTTACCTTCCAGTTTAATATATAGAGATAGAAATAATTTGTTGTATGCCATTTATGCATCTTTAGTTTTTGGACTCTCAATTTGTCACCTGACCACTCTGCCTGCTCCTTTCTAGCCTGCTCATTAAATCAGGTATTAGTGCATGAAAGTGGATGTTTCTCGTATTGATGTTTCTGAACAATTGGCCTTTAAACTCTTTGAATCTTGCAAGGTGAAGTTTGTTCCTGATGATAATCTCTAATAAGAAAAATAAAGCAATAGCAATTAAAAAAATCTTAAGTAAATTTGGAAATCACAGGAAATAAGAATCTCCTTACAAAGATTTTTAAATAATAAGTCAAGAACTAATTTAATTGGTTTAATTTTGGGCAAGGGGTTGAGTAATCTTTTCTCTTAGCTTTGGAAGGTTTGCATTTATCTAAAGCAGTTTATTTCTTCAGAAACAATAAATACGATATTCATGCATATTAGATTATCAAAATTTTGACTAATATTAAGTCTTGATATCCACATTTACCTCAGCACCATTAACTGGAATCCATAGATTGATCTTTATTCAGTAAATATGTGAGCAATGCTACATTAATTTTATTAAAGGAAAGATCATCTCAGCATTCACTGATAAGCATTAGTATCGCTTAAGTGAAAAATCTTATTTGATGATCTAATTTTGTATTATTCAAGGAAGAAATCAGTATTTTTAGAAAAATACATATTTTATGTTTATATTGAATTCTGGAATGATTTTCTCTTCTACTTTGTCATGCCTCATGGGCACTAGCGGGGAATCATTTGACAGCAGAGTTGAGTTATAGCTCTATTTATTGACCCCTAATAGCAAATGACGTGCACCATGGAATTTACTGAATCATCATGAGTGTTTTCCCAGCCGGAAGGATTTAGGACAAATATTTTCCTTTTCTTTATTTTAGTTTAAACATCACCCAGTTGCAATAATGTCTCTAATATACCAGCTCATTGAGATCTTGTTCTTTGAAGCAGTCTCTTTGTAATGTTCTTTTGTTCAATAAGCTTAGTGTTTATTTTGGAATTGAATGTCCTTTAAAACAACCCATGTCTGCTAAGGGCTATGGATATAACTCTTTTTACTGAAGTATTCAATTCAGTTCAATAAACTGTTAAACAGATCTCCCATCCTTACGTTAGGATTGATTTGTAGTTTGCCTGATTTGATAGAATAGTTGTTTTGGGGAAGTTCTCCTCAGAAATAACGCTGCATATCTACAACTATCTGATCTTTGACAAACCTGAGAAAAACAAGCAATGGGGAAAGGATTCCCTATTTAATAAATGGTGCTGGGAAAACTGGCTAGCCATATGTAGAAAGCTGAAACTGGATCCCTTCCTTACACCTTATACAAAAATCAATTCAAGATGGATTAAAGACTTAATCCATAAAAACCCTAGAAGAAAACCTAGGCAATACCATTCAGGACATAGGCATGGGCAAGGACTTCATGTCTAAAACACCAAAAGCAATGGCAACAAAAGCCAAAATTGACAAATGGGATCTAATTAAACTAAAGAGCTTCTGCACAGCAAAAGAAACTACCATCCGAGTGAACAGGCAACCTACAAAATGGGAGAAAATTTTCGCAACCTACTCATCTGACAAAGGGCTAATATCCAGGATCTACAATGAACTCCAACAAATTTACAAGAAAAAAACAAACAACCCCATCAAAAAGTGGGCGAAGGACATGAACAGACACTTCTCAAAAGAAGATATTTATGCAGCCAAAAAACACACGAAAAAATGCTCACCATCACTGGCCATCAGAGAAATGCAAATCAAAACCACAATGAGATACCATCTCACACCAGTTAGAATGGCAATCATTAAAAAGTCAGGAAACAACAGGTGCTGGAGAGGATGTGAAGAAATAGGGACACTTTTACACTGTTGGTGGGACTGTAAACTAGTTCAACCCTTGTGGAAGTCAGTGTGGCGATTCCTCAGGGATCTAGAACTAGAAATTCCATTTGACCCAGCCATCCCATTACTGGGTATATACCCAAAGGACTATAAATCATGCTGCTATAAAGACACATGCACACGTATGTTTATTGCAGCATTATTCACAATAGCAAAGACTTGGAACCAACCCAAATGTCCAACAATGATAGACTGGATTAAGAAAATGTGGCACATATACACCATGGAATACTATGCAGCCATAAAAAATGATGAGTTCACGTCCTTTGTAGGGACATGGATGAAATTGGAAATCATCATTCTCAGTAAACTATCGCAAGAACAAAAAACCAAACACCGCATATTCTCACTCATAGGTGGGAATTGAACAATGAGAACACATGGACACAGGAAGGGGATCATCACACTCTGGGGACTGTTGTGGGGTGGGGGGAGGGGGGAGGGATAGCATTGGGAGATATACCTAATGGTAGATGACGAGTTAGTGGGTGCAGCACACCAGCATGGCACATGTATACATATTTAACCTGCACGTTGTGCACATGTACCCTAAAACCTAAAGTATAATAATAATAAATAATAATAAAAAAAGAATAGTTATTTTGGCATTGTATGGGTAAAGCCGATGCTGATAGTGAGTACATTTAGGAGATAGGGATGTGTAGTCAAAAGTCCAGTGAGCGTCACATAAGCACAGGCCTTCCTTAAATCTCACAGTGTTAACTGTCCACAAACCACTCAAATGAGCTACTACTTTATCTCAAAGTGGTAGAAAGTTCAAATGGCTCACCAAAGTTGTTTCACTCCTTTTCTAGTATTCTATAAGTTATGCACATCATAGGTGCTTAGTTGGAGAGAGAAATGCTAACTGTCCCACAGATGTTTACTCTTGTGACTTCCCTAGTCCTTCAGGTGTCCAAATTCCAGACTCTTGCCCCAACTCCTCTGCTCGATAGCCATAATCCTCTTTGCTCAGTATTACACGATCCATTAGTAATTATGTTATTGTAGTGATTTTATTATTTAGACCAGATGATTGCTATAAAAGATAGGTTCCTTGAATAGAGATGATTCACCTTCAACAAAGCAAAAACAATAACAACAAGAAAAACCAAAAAAAAAACCAACCAACCAATTATAAATGAAAGTAGATTTTTCCAAGTATAGAAAAGAAAGAGATCCTGTGGAATAGCACTGAAAAATTTAAGTATGTAAATAAAGACATTGCAGCATAAGTAAAGAAGGTAGTTACTGAAGAGAGTTCAGTATTCATCTTCTGTCTAGCTTTTCATCTTCTGGCCTCTTTATCTAGCACATCTAGCTTGGGTGCAACATTGATTCATATTAGTTGGTAAATTGATGGAAGGGAGAACCTATAAAAAGATACACTGAACGCTAATTATCTTGGTATTGAATTTTAAAATTCTTTTACATGTTACCGAGTGGATAGTTCAGATACCATGCCTGGAAAGATATTTTATTTATTAAAGCTCCAGTGTCATTTTCTAGGCTACTTTCTATACTTGTTATATGTAAAAGCCATAGCGATATAAGTTCTCTTGATTTCCGTGCTATTGATATTACTCATTTTTAATGAACTTGAAATATAAATTTTTCTTTTAGCTCATTCATGTAGATAAATACATTACCAAATTGTTTCAGATTTTAGACATCTATTGTACATTTTATTGGAAAAATACATATTACTTATTAATTTATAAATTTAAACATAAATTTTAAGGTTCAACTTCTCTGAAAGGGACAGTTTTAAACTTTGAGGAGAACTGGGTTCATCTTCAAGTCATTATTGTTTATTTATAATTACCTCATGCCTAGCTGCCTGCCCTGTACAGTATCTTTAAGGGATTTTCAAAGTATTTTATAAGTTATTTATAGAGGACTTACTATGTGCCAGGCCATGAATTGATTTATTATATATTTAATGATCAGTATAATCCTATGTGGTAGATAATCTTTTCCCTATTTGACTAGTGATGAAATAAGCTTAAAGAGATTAAATAGCATGCCTAAATTGACACGTTAAACAAGTAGCAGAGCCAGAAATTGAAGCCAAATCTGTCAAAGTCAAAAAAGCCTGTATTCCTAACCTCTGTGTTTTATTACTCAAATCATCAAGAATGGAACTCCTAATTTCAAAGGTGTACATTAAGGACAATGTTGAAAACTTTTTAAAAGTTTTTCTTCCCCATAAAACAACTGCAATAATAGATACTTAGGAGAGACTAGATTAGCATCTATTTGAATATCCTGTAATTTATTAGCAGAAACTCTTAAAATGTTTACACATAAAGGTATCTGTGCATTCATTCATTCTTCAACAAATTCATTCAGCATTTACTAGGTAGCCAGTTTTCACTGTGCTATTGCAACTGTTTTTCACTGGGCATTATAACTGTTTTTGAGGTTCTCTCTGGTACACAGGTAGCAAATAATACATGTATTATATATTTTTTGATAACAACAAGAAATACACTTACTTAAATGTGTTTTTTTCCTAAACATTGAAGGAAAGCTTCATAGCTGTTTGCAGTAGTTTTACTATTTGTTCAAAGTGTCTACCACTTTTTGGATGTGTCAGTTTTGATTATTTTGCTTAATTGAAGGGTCAATATAGCATAGGTAAATGGCCAATTTATTCAAGTAACTCATTAGTGAGTTGTTATTGACAGAATAATTTAGATAAAAATGTAGATTCAACCCAAATAACACCACTGAACAGGCAATTAATAGTAGCTTGCCTTTAGTTTTTGTATTACTATAGAGTTGGAGGGATTGGGAAAGACTTGAATGTAGTCTTGAATGTAGATTCAACCCAAATAACACCACTGAACAGGCAATTAATAGTAGCTTGCCTTTAGTTTTTGTATTACTATAGAGTTGGAGGGATTGGGAAAGACTTCAAATTATTTAAAGAGACAAGAAGTACATTTTGAAATAGAAGTCATTTTAATTCTTAAAACATCCCAAGAGGCTTAATTCAGAAGTATCTGAAATGTCAGGTGAATAATAGAATTCTTTAACGAAAAATATTTAATGCATATCTTTTGTTTTTGTTTTTGACACTCTGTTGCCCAGGTTGGAGTGTGATGGCACTATCTCAGCTCATTGCAACCTCTGCCTCCCAGGTTCAATTAATTCTCCTGCTGCAGCCTCCCGAGTACCTGGGACTATAGACACATGCCACTATGCCCAGCTATTTTTTTTATTTTTAGTAGAAAAAGGGTTTCATCATGTTGGCCAGGCTGGTCTCAAACTCCTGACCTCAAGTGATCCACCTGCCTTCGCCTCCCAGAGTGCTGGGATTACAGGCATCAGCCACTGCGCCCGGCCATTAGTGCACATCTTTTGAGTACCTACTATATGATAATCCTTATATTAATCTATTTATGTGCCCAATGAAGTTGTGAAGACTTAAAGGATTGCATGAAATTCAAGTAAAGCAATAGCATAAAAACTCTTGAGTTTAAATTCTTGGCCATATTTATGTTTACTGGTCCATTTGTCTTTCAAAACTACTGTAATAACTATTTAATCCAGTTAGTTCATTTTTAAATAAGAAGATAGAGTAGATGAGAGGATTTGTTGAATATTAGCTTTCAGGAAGAGATTGAATAAATAAAGGATTTGGAGGTGGGAAACCAAGAAGCACTTATTTTATTGAAATTGCCTTCTCAATGGAAAATTTAATGGAGTAATTATTTTCCTCCTTGTCAGTCACTGGATCCAGGTCAGATAGGAGTGGTACTGATTTCTATTAAGAAAGGCAGACATTTGTAGCTTGCACACTGTGGCTGGAGGATTTGATTTGGACAATTCAGACAAAAGAGTTCTTGTTAGATTCTCTTGGAATTGACCTGTTGTGAACAGAGTATGTCTGACTTATTTAACATGGAATGCTTTTCATTTTGGAAATCATGACTGAGTGTGACTATGTCTTCTGGCCAAATTGATTTAAACTCTGCATGCCCGAATCCTTGAATATTCCTACTGGGATACAAGGAGACCAGTCTTGAGGTCAGTGAGATTACACAAAACGTGCATGAACCAGAATACAGCACACTGAGACAAGTGTTCAGTGTCTCATCTCTAAGTGTGTGTAAGCCAATGCAGAGGTGGAATTAAAAAGAGAGGGGCAGATAACTACACTTTAAATATCTTGAGACAAAAAATGCTGGCACATTGGCATTCATTTCAGGTCGCAGCTGTTCTCCAAAACAAGTGTCGTTCCAAATCACAGACTTCAGAGAAGCAGTACACTTATTTCTTTTCCTGAGGTATAACTATATCTTATTATTTTTTCTAGAGCGCATTCTACCCAATGTAAAACTAAAGCTTTTCATCATAAATACCGTAAATGAGTAATTGAAATGAATTAGTTGTCTATTTTATACTGTGCTTGTAAGAAATCTTTTTCTAATATTAATAAAATATTAATGGCCCTAGTACTTCACTTTTTGCTTAAACCTCATTCAATCATATTTTAAGTCAATTAAGAGTGATGACTTTTGGGATTCAGTTGCCTATAAGCAGTTAAGAACATCCTGTGGATCAGAGACCACCCCATTTCATCACAGTTCAGTACTGGCTTTATGCTTTTTTATCCAAATGTCAGAAGTTTAGGCCTGGCTAGAAGTTGAGGACTTGTCAATTTTCCTACTCATTTTCAATCCCTATAATAGCTCAGAAATTACACAACAGGTAGTTGGTATTTTTCTTTCCGATGGTGGTCTCTTCCAAAGGAAATGTATCATTTTCAGTAGAGCTAAACACAGGAGCTGTAGGATGTATGACCTTAAATATAGAAATATTTTCTTCATGTGTTTTTTTTTCCACCTGAATGGAGAAGAGCCTGAAGAGAAATTGCAAGACAAATGATTTGGTTGATTTTAAATTGAATTAAGCTATGTAAAAGAGAAATGTTGTATTTGTAGCTTGACAGGAAATGAAGGCAAAAGAAAGATCTCAGAAGTAAGAGAATGGTAGAAAAAGTTGTCATGAGTAAAGGGGGAAAATGAAAATATGGACCTCATGCCAATTTTTTCTAACATAGTTGCTACCTTGGAATCTCTAAAATATATTAAGAAGTTAATGCAAATCAGAAAAATTAAAACTAGAAATCATTTTAGATATCATTTGGTCCAACCCCTACATTTTATAGACAGTAAGGAGAGAGTAAAGAAAAGTAGAAAATTGGAAGAAGTGGGAAAAAATAAAGGAGAGAGAGAAAAAGAGAAAGTCTGATAGACTATCTTCTGGTAAACTTTTCTGGGACTTTTTTTTTCAGTTTTAAAACTCAATGTATAAAATTACAAGGAATGGTAGAGAAAAGTTTATATTCATTTTGTATAATTGTTAATCTGTTTTTTTTTCCCTGCCAGTACATAACATTTTGGTTTCCAGCTGTTTATTATCCAAATCATTTCCTGCACTAGATAAAGTGCTACCAGCAGGACTCTAAGATGTTTTATGCTAATGAGGGGAAAAAATCTTGGACGAGTTGCAAAGCATAGATTTTTGAGTGACATGGCAAAATAATCAGAATCTAAATGAAAAGAAAACTTGGGTAGCAGCCATTATATTTAATATGCCAGAATAACTGATTGACATTTTAATTAGATGAGAAAATATAATTATATTTTTAACTCTGAAATGACCCCTTGCAAGAAAGATGGACATTAAATTAAAAAACACTTGCAAGAACACAAAGGAGTAACAAAGAATATTAAGATGCACTCAATTTTCGGTGTTCATGACATGGGTTATTAATTCCATGGATCATGAAGCAAAACTTTTTTGAAAGTTAACTTGCATTTATCCTTTTGACAACAGTTTGCATTATAGTGATTGAATTTTATTAAGAGAATTGTTTGCTATGGCTATTTGTCTTTGTTTTGGCAGCTCTGGCATAAATATTTAATTTATGTTACAAACTTTAAAAAGTCTCTGTAAAACTGAGTGGCTGAGATGTACCTACCTCCCCACTATGAGAAAAATGAGGCATATATATTACTGCACACAATATAAGGTACATCAACTTGAGAGAATACTTTGACTTGAAGAAGTTAACCATTTTCAAAGTCTGTGGAGAACAGATGCTAGTATAAACCAAATATAAGAGAGATAGCAATTTGAGCTGGAAGTCATAACTTCTCCAGACTAATTGTTTTAATTTTTACATTTTTACTCTTGTGAGGTACTTATGATTAATACTGAATGTTAAAAAACTGGATTATATCCTGAAAAGAGTTAAGTAGAAAAATATCAACGTAGGAACAGAATTCATCATGTGGGAGGATCCAGGAAGTGAGTTAAATACATAAGGGATCTTATTATAAGATGGTACCATAGCCTTACCTTCAAGTAATGACATGTGAATACCTCCCTCTCTCTCTCTCTCTCTCACAATCCCTTACAAATCGTAGAAGGGTTATGGCAGGTTGTATATTCTAAAGTTGGCCCCAACACCATCTCTCATCTCACGCACTCATGTGCAATGTGATCTTATTCTTCCAGGAAGGATGGAGACTAATTTTTCCTCCTTGGAATCAGGTTGGCCTTTTTGACTCATTTGTTATGAATAGGATATAGTGGGAAAAAATACTGTGTGACTTTTGTAGTCAGTTAAGAAGAAACCATGTAGTTTCCACCTATTTTCTTGAACACTAACTTTGGCAGTATTTTCTCATGAGACACATTCTCTTAGAACCTAGCTAAGATGCTCAAATCACATGGAAAGGCTATGGGTAGATGCTGAAGTCGACAGTCTCAACTGAGCCTGGCCCTTAAGTCATACAGTCTGGATGCCAGACATAAAAGTGAAAAAGCCTCCACTTCAGGAGTTGGCAAGTTACAGCCTGTGGACCAGCTCTGGCCGGCTGCCTGTTTTTGGGACACCCATGAGTTAAAACTGATTTTTTAAATCTTAAAGCATAATTTTAAAAAGACAAATGTGCAGCAGAGACTGTATATGGCCCACAAAGCATAAAATATTTACTTTCTGGCTCTTTAAGGAGTTTGCTGACTCTTATTCCGGATGATTCCACCCCTAAACATCATGGAGCCAAGACATCTCTACTTTTTCATATCCAAATGGCTGAATCACAGAATCTGAGATATTAATAAAAGTGTGTTGTTTTTGTCTGTTTGTTATCTTAGAGATACTCTTATGTGTTGCTTAGTCTGGACTCGTTCTCCTGGACTCAAGTGATCCTCCCCCTTTAGCCTCCCAAGTAGCTGGGACTACAGATGTGTACCACCTTGCCTGACTAAACAGTGCCATCTTACTTCAAAAAGCTTGGAGAGGTTTGTTATGCATCAGTTGGTAACTAAAAGTGTTTTTACTGAAAAAAGAGCTACAAGCATGGCCTTTGTAATAACAAACTATCTACGACAGAGAACGCCCAAGTTACTTGGAAGGTATGACTTTGCTATCATGGGTATAGATTATCCTTAAGTAGTTGAACTTGTATTTTTAGAAGGTCTTCTCTGCATTAGCTGTTTGGTGGACACTAAATTGTTAATTCTGTGTTGAGAATCTTAAATGGTTAAATGGATAGTAATAAGAAAGCTCGCCTAACAGGTTACTTTATTAAAACAGTTGAGAATTTGGAGGAGCCAAGATGGCCGAATAGGAACAGCTCCGGTCTACAGCTCCCAGCGTGAGTGACACAGAAGACGGGTGATTTCTGCATTTCCATCTGAGGTACCGGGTTCATCTCAGTAGAGAGGGCCAGACGGTGGGCGCAGGTCAGTGGGTGCGCGCACCGTGCGCTAGCCGAAGAAGGGCAAGGCATTGCCTCACTCGGGAAGCGCAAGGGGTCAGGGAGTTCCCTTTCCTAGTCAAAGAAAGGGGTGTCAGACGGCACCTGGAAAATCGGGTCACTCCCACCCGAATACTGCGCTTTTCCGACAGGCTTAAAAAACGGCACACCAGGAGATTATATCCTGCACCTGGCTCAGAAGGTCCTATGCCCACGGAGTCTCGCTGATTGCTAGCACAGCAGTCTGAGATCAAACTGCAAGGTGGCAGCAAGGCTGGGGGAGGGGTGCCCGCCATTGCCCAGGCTTGCTTAGGTAAACAAAGCAGCCAGGAAGCTCGAACTGGGTGGAGCCCACCACAGCTCAAGGAGGCCTGCCTGCCGCTATAGGCTCCAACTCTGGGGGCAGGGCACGGACAAACAAAAAGACAGCAGTAACCCCTGCAGACTTAAATGTCCCTGTCTGACAGCTTTGAAGAGAGCAGTGCTTCTCCCGGCACGCAGCTGGAGATCTGAGAACGGGCAGACTGCCTCCTCAAATGGGTCCCTGACCCCTGACCCCCGAGCAGCCTAACTGGGAGGCACCCCCCAGCAGGGGCAGACTGACACCTCAGATGGCCGGGTACTCCAAGAGACCTGCAGCTGAGGGTCCTGTCTGTTAGAAGGAAAACTAACAAACAGAAAGCACATCCACACCAAAAACCCATCTGTACATCACTATCATCAAAGACCAAAAGTAGATAAAACCACAAAGATGGGGAAAAAACAGAGCAGAAAAACTGGAAACTCTAAAAAGCAGAGCGCCTCTCCTCCTCCAAAGGAACGCAGTTCCTCACCAGCAACGGAACAAAGCTGGTCGGAGTATGACTTTGACGAGCTGAGAGAAAAGGGCTTCAGACGATCAAATTACTCTGAGCTACGGGAGAATATTCCAACCAAAGACAAAGAAGTTGAAAACTTTGAAAAAAAATTTAGAAGAATGTATAACTAGAATAACCAATACAGAGAAGTGCTTAAAGGAGCTGATGGAGCTGAAAACCAAGGCTCGAGAACTACGTGAAGAATGCAGAAGCCTCAGGAGCCGATGCGATCAAATGGAAGAAAGGGTATCAGCGATGGAAGATGAAATGAATGAAATGAAGTGAGTAGGGAAGTTTAGAGAAAAAAGAATAAAAAGAAACGAGCAAAGCCTCCAAGAAATATGGGACTATGTGAAAAGACCAAATCTATGTCTGATTGGTGTACCTGAAAGTGACGGGGAGAATGGAATCAAGTTGGAAAACACTCTGCAGGATATTATCCAGGAGAACTTCCCCAATCTAGCAAGGCAGGCCAACATTCAGATTCAGGAAATACAGAGAACGCCACAAAGATACTCCTCGAGAAGAGCAACTCCAAGACACATAATTGTCAGATTCACCAAAGTTGAAATGAAGGAAAAAATGTTAAGGGCAGCCAGAGAGAAAGGTCAGGTTACCATCAAAGGGAAGCCCATCAGACTAACAGCGGATCTCTCGGCAGACACTCGACAAGCCAGAAGAGAGTGGGGGCCAATATTCAACATTCTTAAAGAAAAGAATTTTCAACCCAGAATTTCATATCCAGCCAAACTAAGCTTCATAAGTGAAGGAGAAATAAAATACGTTACAGACAAGCAAATGCTGAGAGATTTTGTCACCACCAGGCCTGCCCTAAAAGAGCTCCTGAAGGAAGCGCTAAACATGGAAAGGCACAACCGGTACCAGCCGCTGCAAAATCATGCCAAAATGTAAAGACCATTGAGACTAGGAAGAGACTGCATCAACTAACGAGCAAAATAACCAGCTAACATCATAATGACAGGATCAAATTCACACATAACAATATTAACTTTAAGTGTAAATGGACTAAATGCTCCAGTTAAAAGACACAGACTGGCAAATTGGATAAAGACTCAAGACCCATCAATGTGCTGTATTCAGGAAACCCATCTCACGTGCAGAGACACACATAGGCTCAAAATAAAAGGATGGAGGAAGATCTACCAAGCTAATGTACAGCAGAAAAAGGCAGGGGTTGCAATCCTAGTCTCTGATAAAACAGACTTTAAACCAACAAAGATCAAAAGAGACAAAGAAGGCCATTACATAATGGTAAAGGGATCAATTCAACAAGAAGAGCTAACTATCCTAAATATATATGCATCCAATACAGGAGCACCCAGATTCATAAAGCAAGTCCCGAGTGACCTACAAAGAGACTTAGACTCCCACACATTAATAATGGGAGACTTTAACACCCCACTGTCAACATTAGATAGATCAATGAGGCAGAAAGTCAACAAGGATACCCAGGAATTGAACTCAGCTCTGCACCAAGCAGACCTAATAGACATCTACAGAACTCTCTACCCCAAATCAACAGAATATACATTTTTTTCAGCACCACACCACACCTATTCCAAAATTGACCACATACTTGGAAGTAAAGCTCTCCTCAGCAAATGTAAAATAACAGAAATTATAACAAACTATCTCTCAGATCACAGTGCAATCAAGCTAGAACTCAGGATTAAGAATCTCACTCAAAACAGCTCAGCTACATGGCAACTGAGCAACCTGCTCCTGAATGACTACTGGCAGAAATGAAGGCAGAAATAAAGATGTTCTTTGAAACCAACGAGAACCAAGACACAACATACCAGAATCTCTGGGATGCATTCAAAGCAGTGTGTAGAGGGAAATTTATAGCACTAAATGCCCACAAGAGAAAGCAGGAAAGGTCCAAAATTGACACCCTAACATCACAATTAAAAGAACTAGAAAAGCAAGAGCAAACACATTCAAAAGCTAGCAGAAGGCAAGAAATAACTAAAATCAGAGCAGAACTGAAGGAAATAGAGACACAAAAAACTCTTCAAAAAATAAATGAATCCAGGAGCTGGTTGTTTGAAAGGATCAACAAAATTGATAGACTGCTAGCAAGAATAATAAAGAAAAAAAGAAGAATCAAATACATGCAATAAAAAATGATAAAGGGGATATCACCACCAATCCCACAGAAATACAAACTACCATCAGAGACTACTACAAACACCTCTATGCAAATAAACTAGAAAATCTAGAAGAAATGGATAAATTCCTTGACACATACACCCTCCCAAGACTAAACCAGGAAGAAGTTGAATCTCTGAATAGACCAATAACAGGAGCTGAAATTGTGGCAATGATCAATAGCTTACCAACCAAAAAGAGTCCAGGACCAGATGGATTCACAGCCAAATTCTACTAGAGGTACAAGGAGGAACTGGTACCATTCCTTCTGAAACTATTCCAATCAATAGAAAAAGAGGGAATCCTCCCTAACTCATTTTATGAGGCCAGCATCATCCTGATACCAAAGCCTGGCAGAGACACAACCAAAAAAGAGAATTTTAGACCAATATCCTTGATGAATATTGATGCAAAAATCCTCAATAAACTACTGGCAAACCGAATCCAGCAGCACATCAAAACACTTATCCACCATGATCAAGTGGGCTTCATCCCTGGGATGCAAGGCTGGTTCAATATACGCAAATCAATAAATGTAATCCAGCATATAAACAGAACCAAAGACAAATACCACGATTATCTCAATAGATGCAGAAAAGGCCTTTGACAAAATTCAACAACCCTTCATGCTAAAAACTCTCAATAAATTAGGTATTGATGGGACGTATCTCAAAATAATAAGAGCTATCTATGACAAACCCACAGCCAATATCATACTGAATGGGCAAAAACTGGAAGCATTCCCTTTGAAAACTGGCAAAAGACAGGGATGCCCTCTCTCACCACTCCTATTCAACATAGTGTTGGAAGTTCTGGCCAGGGCAGTTAGGCAGGAGAAGGAAATAATGGGTATTCAATTAGGAAAAGAGGAAGTCAAACTGTCCCTGTTTGCAGAGGACATGATTGTATATCTAGAAAACCCCATTGTCTCAGCCCAAAATCTCCTTAAGCTGATAAGCAACTTCAGCAAAGTCTCAGGATACAAAATCAATGTACAAAAATCACAAGCATTCTTATACACCAACAACAGACAAACAGAGAGCCAAATCATGAGTGAACTCCCATTCACAATCGCTTCAAAGAGAATAAAATACCTAGGAATCCAACTTATAAGGGATGTGAAGGACCTCTTCAAGGAGAGCTACAAACCAGTGCTCAAGGAAATAAAAGAGGATACAAACAAATGGAACAACATTCCATGCTCGTGGATAGGAAGAATCAATATCGTGAAAATGGCCATACTGCCCAAGGTGATTTACAGATTCAATGTCATCCCCATCAAGCTACCAATGACTTTCTTCACAGAATTGGAAAAAACTACTTTAAAGTTCATATGGAACCAAAAAAGAGCCCGCATCGCCAAGTCAATCCTAAGCCAAAAGAACAAAGCTGGAGGCATCACGCTACCTGACTTCAAACTATACTAAAAGGCTACAGTAACCAAAACAGCATGGTACTGGTACCAAAATAGAGATATAGATCAATGGAACAGTACAGAGCCCTCAGAAATAACGTCGCATATCTACAACTATCTGATCTTTGACAAACCTGAGAAAAACAAGCAATGGGGAAAGGATTCCCTATTTAATAAATGGTGCTGGGAAAACTGACTAGCCATATGTAGAAAGCTGAAACGGGATCCCTTCCTTACGCCTTATACAAAAATTAATTCAAGATGGATTAAAGACTTAAATGGTAGACCTAAAACCATAAAAACCCTAGAAGAAAACCTAGGCATTACCATTCAGGACATAGGCATGGGGAAGGACTTCATGTCTAAAACACCAAAAGCAATGGCAACAAAAGCCAAAATTGACATATGGGATCTAATTAAACTAAAGAGCTTCTGCACAGCAAAAGAAACTACCATCAGAGTGAACAGGCAACCTACAAAATGGGAGAACATCAGTTTACTTCCAAACATAGTGAAAGACTCTAGACACAGGAGTCAGTGTTTCTCACACATCTGTCCACAGACTGTGCCAATCAGTTCTTAAGCTTTCATCAATGTGCAGCACAATGAAAAAATAAAGACAGGGCAGTGAGTCTTCCGTTAAAATAAATTTAGTTACTTAAGTTAATTATTCAACTTTAAGAACTGTTATTTATTCTGAGATTAAGTCCTAAATATATTGGTTAACATGTCTCTTCTATCTTCTGTGTAGTAAATTGTACATTTTTTTTTAAACAAAAATGTGCTTGTAAAATTTAAATGCTAGGAACTACTGTTCTGATTATCTTCTATTCCCCCTACTGGCAAAGGGGAATTCTTCTACCCTAAATAGGATGAGGTGGCTGACTATGTGATGCCCAAAACTGGACAGATGAGATGGACAACAGTTTATTAGTCACTGTCACCACCTGGGGGAGGACACTTCATGCTATTCAGGGCCACACAGGAGACCCAAAGAGGCTGTTGGAGATAGGTTTTGTCATAACAGAAGCGGGGGTGCCCCCTAATTCCTGAGGGAGGATGCAATTGGATGTTTGAATCATTCCATGGGCTAGCAGGGAAGTGAAAGCTGTTAGGTTGAAGACTGGGTGGAGTGCAGCTGGTCTGGTGTGGGTGGAGTGCAGCCAGGTGGAAAGCCTTCCCCTTGAGTGAGGAGCATATCTGGGGAGAGTAAGGGAACTTTCATTTAGGGATTTGGGGCTCTATAAGGCTCGAAAATGTCAAGGCAGCACGTAAGATGTTAGGACTTATAATAAAATCACTGACTGTAATTGTGACACAATTCAATATACAATGTCAAATAGTTGGTTAAAGAATTTGAACTAAGCAGTTGTACACATTTTGAGTTGTAGAGTCTACACCATTGCTTCAGGTGTTGCTTCAGAAGGGTGAGAGAAGGGACTTAACAAGGGTCATGTGTGGGCATCAGAGCATCTCTTCAACAAGGACAATCTGAA
Source organism: Pongo abelii (assembly GCF_028885655.2). NCBI lineage: Eukaryota > Metazoa > Chordata > Mammalia > Primates > Hominidae > Pongo > Pongo abelii. The sequence continues at coordinate 31,813,787 of NC_071998.2, forward strand.
GTGGCTTGGTTACACTCAGCAGTTGAGGCTTTAGAGCTGTGGGCAGTGTTGGCATTTGTTCCAAGTTAATAATCCAAGCTCTGTGAAGCTGTAGGAGGTGTTTTCTTGGCACACACACACATGCTGTCCACTGCTTAAAGGAGGTGAAGGGGAGGAAAAGAGAAGATACACACATCCCACTGATAGCAGAGTAGAAAGAAGTGGCAATTTTGTATTTGCAACAGAGGTGTACCATAACAGATATATAACCTGTGTGCTCCATATTGGCAAGTCTCATTTGGATAAGAAAGTTCATGGGCTTTAGAAGCAAGAGCAGTAACTCAACCTCTTTAAGTTTTAGTTTTCTCATGGACGACACTGTGATTGATGCTGTCATCTACCTCATAGTGTTGTCATGAGGAGTGGATAAAATAGATCTGTAAAGTGCCCTATGAGGCAGGTTCACAGCAAGTATTCAATAAAAGTGAGATTTAGATAATGTGACCCAGTGGCAAAGTGACACTGATAACTTGGATTGCAAAGGTGCAGCTAAATTTTCAGCAATATTTATGTTCTAAATTTAGAGGTTTTGCCTAGACCTTTTGCAAAAAAAACCCTCTAAAAAGAAGAGTTGACTTAATGACAAGTCACCAAGTATCTATGTATATATAAAACTGCTCAGATGCTCATTTCAAAATGTGAAATGTAACCAGCGTAATTCAAAACAAACTTTAGAACTTTTCAGACCATAAATTCCGTCAGCCTAGATTAATGACTCTATCACTGTTTGTCTTCCACTTAAATTGGATTTTGCTAATAAATTTTTTAAATAGACCAAATCATCCCGACTTATTTTGGAATAAACTTACATATATTTTTAATAAGAATTAAATTGTCAACCATCATTTCTCTATCCCAATTATTTTCTATAGGCACAGAGCAATGACTACCTAGATGTCACATGTATCCTTTGTTACAGTTATAGAAAATATCTTTGAGTTATATATTCCTTCTAAAGAATTTCCAGTTGGAGTTTACATTTTATGGCATAAATTCAGATGACATTCTCAACTGCATTAGGTCTCCAAACTGTATTTCAAATTGTTTATCTGCATGTGTCAAAAGTGTTGGATGAAAAGATGAAAAGAAATTATGATTTCAATAATAAAAAAATAGTATAAGAAACGACTGCACATTATTATTGTAAAGTGAGTTAGTATCCCTAGAAGATATTCCTTCTTTTACACGTGATTGCAAAAGGGTCAAATGTAAAGGTTAAAATGTAAAGGCTAGACATATTTGGATCTTTATGCTGAGCAAAGAGGAAGTGGAACTAAGCTGAGACTACGTACCTGACTCTGTTAAACTGTACTATCTTTTTTAATTTTTATTTTTTGAGACGGAGTCTCGCTCTGTCGCCAGGCTGGAGTGCAGTGGTGCGATCTCGGCTCACTGCAGTCTCTGCCTTGCGGGTTCAAGTGATTCTCCTGCCTCTGCCTCCTGAGTAGCTGGGATTACAGGTGTGCACAACCACACCCAGCTAATTTTTATATTTTTAGCAGAGACGGTATGGTGTTTCACCATGTTGGCCAGGATGTTCTCGGTCTCCTGTCCTCATGATCCACCCACCTCGGCCTCTCAAAGTGCTGGGATTACAGGTGTGAGCCACTGTGCCTGACTTTTATTTATTTATTTCTTTGAGATGGTGTCTCACTCTGTTGCCAGACTGGAGTGCAATGGCGCGATCTCGGCTCACCGCAACCTTTGCCTCCCGGGTTCAAGTGATCCTCCTGACTCAGCCTCCTGAGTAGCTGGGACTACAGGCGCTCACAACCACACTCAGCTAATTTTGTATTTTTAGTAGAGATGGGGTTTCTCCATGTTGGGTCTGGCTGGTCTCGAACTCCTGACCTCAGGTGATCTGCCTACCTTGGCTTCCCAAAGTGCTGGGATTACAGGCTGAGCTACTACATCCAGCCTGTAGTATGCTTTTTATAGTCATAAACTTATCTCATAACTCAGTAACTCTCTAAAGTAGGTACTTGTATTAGTCACTGTAGACTAACTGCCATAACAAATAACCAAATACATTAGTGGCTCAACACAATAAAAATTTTCACTCATGTCACAGTCCAGTATAGGCCAGTGAGGCGTGGGTGGTTGGGTCCAGAACATTGCAAATTTTGTTTATTAGAATCATTCAGAATCCAGGTTTCTTCCATTGATGGCTTTACCACCTAAGATCTTGAAGTCCTTCACTGGACAACTGATTAGCAAGTAGAGAAAGTATGAGAAAGAATGAATTACATGTAGGAGGTTTTAAGGATCAGGACCAGGCTGATAAACGGATTGTCTACTTTCTACCACCATTTTATTAGCTAATTCAGTCAAATTACTCCAACTAATTGCAAAGGAGGCTAGAAAATGTAGTAAGCCAGTCTTCCCAAGATAAAAATGACTCTGATTTTGGTGAACATATTGCCGTGTCTTTGCTGCAGTGTAATTAAGTTAATTTTATGTACTGAGAAAACTTAACCTTGGAGAAGTTAAATAACTTACTCATATCAATGTAGCTAGTATGTGAGAGGACCGGTTTGTCTACCTAGAAAGTCAGTGTAATTTCACTACTTGAGAAATTTCTTTAGAAAAATATGACAAAGGTACATTTTCAATCTTAACAACTAATGAAACTATATAAGGAGTCTTGACAGCCACAGAAAAAAAATCAGAATATTTTATCTTTTAGTGGACAATTCTAGGCAAGTCTAACACTGTTTAAGTCTAAAGACCGAAATATGTATGATACATACATATCTTAAATTATATATGTCTTTATCTGGCATTCATTATTTCTCCTAAATCATTGTATGGCTTTTTGGAGACATTATGAATTAGGTTATTAAGGTGCTCAGCCAACTTTCTCACAGTGTTTCCGTTTATGTAGCAATTGGATGGATATATTATCACCATACTTTCTTCCTAATGTCTCATGATAACTCAGGCTAGGTTGTGGGTTTTATGCTGGCATGAAATTCAGATATTATAAACCTGAGCTGTTCACTCAGTAACCTTAATGTGGAGGCAAAGATGCTGACTGATAGCTTGTGTAATCATCTACTGCATTCATTCTCCATGATCCATTTGTTTCACTCCTAAAACCAAAATCTTTTTTTTTTTAAAAAAAAGGAATCATTTGACACTAGCCAATGTTGAATTTCAGCTTTGCAGTTTTCTGTGACTTGAGACTGTATAAAATATACAATGAAGAGTTATTAAAAATAAATCAAACATCTTGATCTGGAAAACAGTTTTTCTCTTTACATCCCAAGAATGTGAATAATATATTTAGACATCTGCAGTCTGTTTTGATAGTTACTTTGGCAGAATGGAAAGTACTGTGCAGTTGATTTGAGAAGTCCGAAGTGTGGGTTCTGGCTCTGTAAGCATTGGCTATAGATTTTGGTGGACTGATTCATTCATTCATTTATGCAAAGCAGTTCATGCATTAATTCATTTGGCACATGTCAACTGAGTTCCTACAATGGATTGAACACTGTGATGTGCTGCCAGTATACAAAGAACTTAGAAGCAAACAAAATAAAAAGAAAAAAGTTTTTTTCTGTTAAAGTAAGCACCTTAAGATCTACAAACATGTAATAGACCAGAGTAGAGCTATGTATAGATATCTGAAGCAAATGTGTTCTCAGGCATATTGATTAGCAGAAAGAATGAAGTGCATACATAAGGAAAAGGTATAATATGAAATTTTATATAACTATTCTTATCTTTAGAATGTTGAATCTGGGCTGAAGGGAAGAGGCATGTGTCAAAACATCTTAAGCTGTTGAATTAAAGATGAAGGCCATAAAAGCATATTCTTAAGAAAGAGGGAATTATAAGAAGAGAGGACAATATGGACAGATTAACTGTATCCACCTCTATTATGTTGGAGTCTAGGTGTATAGACAGCCCAAAGTCGTAGTTTGGGAAGTTCTGAAGGGTGGGTAATAGTACATGGGAATGACACCCATCAACTTCTAGAGAGTGTCTCCTGGTAATTTAGGCCAGTGTGAAAGGACACTATGTTACAATTTAGCTATATGTATAGTTATTTACTTTAAAAACATGCCTAAATCAAATAAAATACAATTTATTATCTATTTAATGCCAATGGAGAGGACACACGTGGTTTATGGGTTTTTTGGAACTTCTATGCATATCTGAAGTTTTTCATAAATTGAAAAAGTTTATAAAAAAGATTTAACATAGAATGGAATAAAATATTGGCTTTTTAACTGTCTATTTTAGCTTACATTATGGCTTAAAAGCATATCTTTGCTTCTAGCCATCTGAAACTTACTGAAGCAACAGAAAAATGAAGACATAACATGAGGTGTGAGCAATATAAATGAGAGATGTATTTGGGAAAAAAAAAAAAAAGCTTGTAAGTATTGACATTTAATGAAGATTCCTGCTATTAGATCATTCCAAGACACCAAGTATGTTTTTCTTAATGTCTGGTTTTTCCTTTGTGCTGCCCTTTCTCTTCCTTTTTTCCTTTAACTTATCTCTCTTTCTAGTCTGTATTTGTTTTCTTCTCCTGTTTTAGGCCTGATCTACCTTTATCTTTCTACTTATTCATAACTGTTCTTGCCCTGTGAGCTTCCTGCTCTTATATTTACTCTCCAAGGTCCTTAAAATCTGTGCCTCTACTTCTTTTGATACTGAGCCTTATCCTTCACCTAATATTCAATAGTAATGACAAAACACTGCAGAATGTGCCATGAGGGCAGGAGAGGTCAAGATTTCTACGAAGAGAGATGAAAAGTTGGTAATACAGCTTACTCTCTTTAACCCATGAAACATTCACATACTCCTGCTGGCTCATTTTTCTTAAATTCCAAATTAGAGAGAAACTCTGTTATTTCTCTTCCCGACTTTCAGCCTTCCTAGGAGAATGAAGTGGAGGACGCATAGAAATGTGATCTAAATAACTTCCCATGTTGGATGTATTCAGTAGTACACTCCATTAAAACTCCAGGTGGGAAAATAGTTTCTTAGGACAGCTGTGTCATGAATGCGCCATCACACAGTATGCAGATAGGTTCAGTTTTTTTAATGAGTGTTTTGAAGATTGAAAGATTATATTCACTGTGACCTTCTAAAGAAACACTGTAAATACTTTCTTTAGAAATTTAAATCTCTGATTTTTATCCTACCTGTAAATAAATGGAATATTCAGTTATTTAATAGCATGTCTTTTGCTATTTTGTCCTTCTTTCCTTATCCTGAGAAGAGGTATGAAACAGAGGAGAGTTGTGCAGAAAATAGAGAACAAAGTAAATGTAAAATGGCCTTTCCATATAGAAAGCTGTTTGATATAGTGAAGAAAGCATGGTTACTAGGGTCAGAAACTTGGGTTCAAGTGTCTTCTCTAGCTGTGTAAGGCTGTACAGGTTGCTTGTTGTTTCTTATCTTGGTTTCCTTATATCCTTACATAGAGGTATTTAATAATCCCCATACCTTGGAATGCAGTAAGAATTAAATAAGAAAATATACACAAAGCATCTTATATAGGTATTGACTCATTTTAGTGGTTGAACTATGTAAGTATTCTCTCCCTTTCTTCTTCACCCTTCCCAGTTTTACTGCATGGACTGTTGTTGCCAATGGTGGTTTGAAAATTCATTTTTTAGAGACTTACTTTTAGATTGTGTGTTGCACTGACTTTAATGGAATTTTTTATAGGGCGAATTGTTGTTTTGGTGTTCATACATTCATTTTGGTCACTTATTATAAAGAAGAATGCTAAGAATTTTGTATGGATATCTGATTTAGAAAGCCTTGAGTAATAAACTACAAATTATGGGGTGTTAAAGTGGTAAGAGATCTTAGACACCATGAGTTTAACCATTTAATCTTGAAAATAAAAAGGTGAGGCCTAAAAATAACAAGACATACTCAAGGTAACACAGTTAGGAAAGAGTTTGGTTATGAACTTGGTTTTTCTGATCTCAGTCATGCTCACTTTCCACCGCATCAGTCATCTATTTGAAATAGGAAGTTGAACAGCATATGATTTTGTTGCTTCTCCATGAGGGGATGAATCATTGTAGTACTGATTCCTAACATGGGAAATGACACAGTATAGGTATTCAGTAAATTTAGGCAAAATGAATGATTTCTGAATAATGGTGTAAGCTGGTTCCCTTTTACATCTTAACTAGACAAAATATCCCATGTCATGTTCACAATGCTAGTTAAAAATATGGGTAGTGATTCCAATAGATACTATCTCCAGTTCCATATCCATGATCAATCTTATTTCTGGCTGTCAGTCCCATAAGTGATCTGTGTTTTTACTTTTTCTCAAGCTCTAGATTAAATTGGGTTAAAGTCCTCCCACCAATTCCATGACTTCTTTAATATTTCTGAAAATTCAAGGGGACATTTTCATGACTACCTTGGTCTCATGGCTCTTGTTTCTATTCATGCAAACTTTAATTCTACCAACCCTAAATGCAAAATTCTGTTTGCTTTGATATATATTCAAACACGAACACATATATACAACTTTACTCACAAAAAATCATTTTTAAGTAAAGCAGCCTTGTTGAATATTTAGAAAGGAGGAAACATTTCAATAATGCAAATAACTTTTGACAATTTGGCATTATTATCTTGTCCTTGAAAGCCTTTTGGTCATCCTATACCATGGAATTTTATTGGCCCTTCTACTCAAACTGCTTAGCCACTTTCCATCCTAAAGATCCTGCCTCTCATCTACAACTTCTCTATTCTCCTTCTACTTCAATTCTAGAATCAAAATTAGCGATACTCAGATTTGTCTTTTCAACTGACATCTTGAATAATCTATAATCCAAATCCTGAGAGGTTTAGATGAACAGAGGTGTTGCATCTTATCTTTTGTACCAAGTAATGCTTTCTGCTTTCTCATATTTCTATATGAAAGGACTTTTCTGGAGTACCACTCTGTCTCTCTGTCACCCCTATTCATTCCACCCCTTGGAGAAGGAGTGAGTTATCCAATTGATGTCTTAAAAAATAAACTGAATGTGATTGGCTATTTTTGCTTCTCTTGTATCTCCTAGGATTGTCTGCAGAGAAAGGAACATATTTAAGCATAATTATGAGCATATCACACACTTTTTAATATCCCACCCTTTCATTTAACATAATCGAGGATTTTTTTTAAAAGGGTCCTTTTTAACTTTGACTTTTTGAAATTAACAAAGGATGAATTGTAAGGAATTGACATTATATCAAACATCATCTTACCTTGAGAAGTGATAAAAATTATTAGCTTCTATAGGATTTAGCATGCTTTCTTTCCTATTATATGTTGATGACAGAGTCATATGTGTAAATTAATGTATATCCATTCCCTTCCTTTGAGAAGGAAATAAATATATTTACTATATACCTTTTTATTTCTAAAAATTACATTCTTTCTCTCTTCTTACTTCTGCCTTCTTCCTTTTATGTAATATCCCTATGAAGTCAGTCAGATGTAGAATGCCAAGGATAGACAGCTGTTTACCCTGGATTAGGAGCAAAGTTTTCAACTTTGAAATGATTGACCGACCAAGGCTAAACCAAGCAAGCAAGGTACAGGGTGTAAAATAGTTTAGCATATTGTAACCTAGATAGGCTGTTCCCAAAGGCACAACAGGGAGCTCAGCAGGAAATAGGCACTAGGAGTGGGGGGCAAGTGCATGTGCAAAGGCAGTCCTGTGCAAGACAATTGCATTATACAGCTGAGAATCCACTGGATTATAGAGCTGGCCATAGAGGGAATATCCAGCAGCTCCAACTACACTGAGGGAAGAAAGTGATGAGCTCAGACTTGACCTGGATCTATACCTTATCCAGGAGAGTCCAACAGGACAAATTGTAGCTAGAATAGGAGTTTTCTGATGGTGATAATAATTGAAGCCAGAAAGGCATTAAGGTTCCTCATGATCTATTTAGTTTGAAACCACTTGCTGGATAGTAATAAGGGATATGGGATCAAGATCTGGTTTCTAGCAATTCTGTGCTGGGAAGGACTAATAAAGTTGTTGGGATTCCTGTTGAGAGGGCAAAGCTCCATTTAGTCAGGGCACAAATAAGGAATTGAGGTTGAAGTCCAGGTATACCTTGTAAGCACCCACTTCACCTTGTTAAGTAGAGGCAAGGGTAAGGGCCTTGAAAATTTTAATAATGTTCAGTAATTTCTGTGGCCTTGGCACATACACCTAGAGTTCACCCCAGGAACATAACATCCCACGATTGAAGAAATGCTGTTTCTGTACTCTAGAAATTTAACCTCCAAATATTGAGTTTGCTTATCTTCAAACTCAATATTTCTTTCTGTTCCATTCTTCTTTAATTCCTCTGAACTTTCTGATTGCTTTTCTTCTAGCCTAAATTTTAAAGATAAAGTTGAGTATGGAGGTGTAAACAAGTGCCTTGGATATGTTAAAAGTAAAAATTCAAACATTTTCAAACAAAAAATAAGCCATCTTCAAATAAAGCACCAAGCCATCTTCAAAGAAAGTACCCCAAATACAAAGAACTAGGTTGTATGGCAGTAAAATGGAATGTTGTTTTGATCACATTAGTAGAACAGAGCCTATAGAAGCAGTCTTTTGTGTTAATCTTAAGCATAAATGTCAGGCTCAAACTCTAAATAGTCATTATATTTATATTATATGTAATGTACATTAAATGTACATTATATGAAAAATACATTTGATTTTCTTTTAGTAGTTGGTGTTCATCAGAGCAAATTCCATATATTTATATTTTGCACCTTTGAGAAGCATGACCATTTCAACCATCTGTAGATCTTCTGGTCATTTCCACTTATTCCTTGAGAATTTTGGCAGCTGGCTCTTTCAGATTTGAATACCCACAGAGAAGATGCTTCTCATAAGCTGGTCTCTGAGGTTTTGGAGCACCTCATTTTCAGTAATTTTCTCTAGCACTTCGCACTAGCTATATTTCTTTCTCTAGGGTTTATAAATTCCTTATAAGGTCACAAAGAGTAGAGTTTTGGACTGGGAAACAGAAGAATTATCAGTAGCAATGCTACTAAAAAGTTGTGCGATCCAGATAAATTCATTCTACCACTTTGCCTCAGTTTTCTAAGCCATCAAATGGGGCTTGAAATATATTCATCTTTATCCTTTACTAAATTTAGCTCCTTATAATAACAAGAAGAAAATATTCTGAGAACTATGAAAAGAAAAATATCAAGGTACAGGATAAAATTTTATACATCCACTGGGAGATCTTGAAGAAAAGCAATTCCATTTTTCACATTCTTTACTCTGGCTCTGCTTCCCTGTGATTACACAATTTAGCACCACAATCTGATGTCCAAGAAGTAAACTTGTACAGTGACTATTTATCCTGCCACTCTCAAAAGCAAAGTAAAACATAATCCCACCAAGTTAGAGGGCAGGGGGAGACCTGTGTGGGAAAATTGGAGGAGAAAGAGAACTATTTGAAGATATTCATATCAAAAACTTAATTTTGTCATTTTGCAGAGCTGAGTTAATGGATTAAACTTGTGGCTGTTTTATGTAGTTTTGTCATAAAGTGATGTGTCAGAATTTTTACATCTGAGATAGCTGCTCTTTTAAGTTGACTGGAAGCATCAGTCATAGGTAAAATTTCCCCGCTGATAGTTCTCTTTTCTCTCGTTATCAAAAAAGAGGAATTTATATGTGATTTTTCAATAGAAATAGGAGTAGAAGAAAGCCAGTTCATTTCAAAGACACTTTAAAAAGCCAGAATTTCTATTTAACTTTGAAAGCAAACTTAAACGGATATTCTGAATTCTGTTAACAATCACGACTGCACAGGTCCCCATTATCATTCCTTACACCTTGACTTAGGCGATCTAATATAAAACCTTCCAAAGTATGATGCTCTGGTTATTTTGGGGCTGAATTCTGCAGATTCTTGGAGAAGGAAAGGAAGTTAACATTCTACAGATTCACTAGATGTCAAGAACTATTCTAATTTGGCTCTTTGCATTCATAGTTTATCTCACATATAATCCTCATGTTAACCATTTGAGATAGGTGTTACATTTCCCATTTAACAAATGAGGTTATTGGAGCTCAAAAAAATTAAGTTACTTGCCCAAGGTTATTCAGCTAATAAATAGCAGATTCAGGAATCAAGCTCAGACCTTTTTCTTTCAAAACCTGAACTCTTTGGCATAATATATTTGCAGTTAAGATTGACTTTCTGAAAATTATGAAATAACTCTAATCTAGATTTAGATATAAATTTGGGGTAATTAGTTTTAAGCTGAAACACACGAGTAGAAAAATAACAGAAGGAGATAGACAAATACAAGAAAAACCTACCCAAATTATTGTGCTGTAATACAAAATGACTTAAAGTGAGATTCAGAAGACATTCTTTTTGGTCCCAACTTTCTCATTAACTAGCTATGTGACCTGAGGCACCACCTGGGAACTGAGATTTCTCATCTGTAAAATGAGGATGTTGAACTCAATGATCTTTACATCCTTTCCAGCATAAAAATATTCTGTGTTTCTGAGTGAGAACTAGTTGAAGTGTGTTTTCATCTTTTCAAAGTCATATTAGTAAGGCAATCAAAAGAAAATAAAAGAGGGAAAGGGGAACAAAAGTACATGCTATGCATTTATGCCATGTCATGGTTTTCTTTACATAGTCTCATTAAATTCCCACAACAAACCTGTGTGTTATTCACCCCATTTTACTGAAGGAAAAAGACTCAAAGAAGTCAAACAGTTCACTGAAGTTTGCTAACAAGATACAATATCTAAAAAGTATTTGAAAAGCTTAGCTGGAGGAAAAATAACCACTTTTATCATTCTTTAAAACAAATACAGTGCTTTGAAAACTTCTATTTACTTGAACTAGACGATTTGATCACACAAAGTTAGGTAAATATGTACTGTAACATATATCACACCTCTTTCTTGTGTAGTTTTCTTTCTTTTTTCTCTCTCTCTCTCTTTTTTTTTTTTTTTTTTTTTTTGTCGTTGTTGAGACAGTGTCTCACTCTGTTGCCCAGACTGGAGTACAGTGGCACAATCTCGGCTCACTACAACCTCCGCCTCCCTACTTCAAGCGATTCTCCTGCCTCAAGCTCCTGAACAGCTGGGACTACAGGCGCACACCACCACTCCCGACTGATTTTTTTATTTTTTTAGTAGAGATGGGGTTTCACCATATTGGCCAGGTTGGCCTCAAACTCCTGACCTTGTGATCTGCCTGCCTCGGCCTCCAAAAGTTCTGGGATTACAGGCATGAGCCACTGCACCCAGCCTAATTGTGTAGTTTTCATATGACTAGAATGAATTTATGCTACAATCCTGCAATGAAGAAATTAACTTTTTATACAACATGTTTTATGTTGTTTATGAATACCCAAACCTCAGTTCTCCAGCCGTAAATCACATTTATTATTTTGAATATTTATTCAAAGTATGTACCTTAATTGGCCTACTGCAAAGTAATGTGGACAGAAGAAACTTGTTCCTTACATTGTAAACATAGATTATTGTTAAAATCAGTACAGAAGGTTAGGAGGGAAATAAAGCCAGATAGAGGATGGAAAGGTATGCAGATAGAAATAGTAAGACTTTGCAGAGAATTAGCCAAGCTAAGGATTTTTGTCTTTCCTTAAAAAAAAGAGAAGTCTTTAAGAATTGCATGATCCACATTGTAATCCAAAAAGATCATTTGAGCTGCAGTAAGGAAAATGAATAGTTGCAGTGCTGGAGAGGGAAAATAAACTAGTTGTGATGGTATTGTAGTAAACCAGGTAGGAGAAAAAGTGACTTATACTAGGATGGTAGCTATGGAGATGGAGTGAAATGGATTGGTTTGACAAATATATAGGAGATAAAACTGATAAGACTTGGTTATAGAGAGTGAGCAGAAAAGATATGAGGAAAAACTCCTAGGTTTCTCTTGCATACAACTGGATGGTAGTTCTGGAAATGGCCCACGTAGGGGGTTGACAATAGTGGGAAATGGATATTGCAATAAATTTATAAGAGCATGATGCTTTGTAGCTGAAATTTCTTCTAAAGAATGTTTTCTGATATATCCTCTTGTTTACGACACTATTCTTTTTAGAACAGAAAATTCCCAGGAAGAGAATAAGTATAACAAACATCATGATGTATATCTGAAGCAAAAGTATTTTGATAACTTATTATTATTCTCTATTTTAGACTAGCATTTGTACTTTCTCTTTAATAGTCTTGTCACAAAATGTGAAATTTTATTTATTGTGGATAACAGCTGACATTTTTGAGAAATGAGAGAAATACAGGTGACTTTGGCTTGATTAGAAACATTATACGATATTATCTACTTGGTTGTTTGATCAAAGCAGTTACTCGAAAAGAGATAGTTATTTGGGGGTTATATATATTTTAATTTCAGGGCAATTGGCTTTTTAGCTTCCAAATTGCCAAAAAGATGTGTTTTCTTCAACAAGTCTGTCTTCTTTAACCAATGATGTCTCTTGGATAAAATACTCATGCAACCATTTTTTTTGTAGTGAAACTTAGACAGTATGAGCACCTTAGGGATATCCAAAATGAGAAAAAAATATTGTACAGGAATCTTATTTATGATATTACTCTCTAGAGGACATTAAGTTATCAATGGTCCTGCATTATCTCTCAGAAATTTCCATTTGAAATTTGGCCTTCAAGGGTTTGAGCTAAACTTCTTATTGGAAACATATACAGACACATCTCACATTCTGTGAGTGAGTCATTCAGTGACTATTTACTAAAGTCTACTATATGCTAGGTTTTATACTATGTGCCTTTCAAGTATTATCCTATAAGAATGCTCTCCAGCAGGTACTATTGTTCTGGCAATTAGACACAATTATCCATAGAGGCAAAACAGATCTAGATAATTTTAGATCTTTATTTTTATACCCTTTATAGCCAAAATATCTATTTAAGATAGAAAGAAGGAAAAATATGTAGAAAAGGGAGAAAAAGAGGGAAGGATGTTTCCTCAATTATTTCAGAATGTGAAAGTGCTTTCTCTTATAAATACTTGCCAAGAATAGTAGCTCTAAATATGTCTGGTCATCATTATTCTCTTCATGATAACCTACTCATGATTTTTTTCTGGTATTCTGTAGATCTCAGAAGAGCATTCCCTATAAGTGATCATAGAAAATCAAAGAACAGAGAACCTGAGCATCTCCAGTCAAATGAATCCACAGATGAATCCATTTAACTCTGAAAATCCTACCTCATACAATCACGAAAGTAAAATATTCTTCTGGGGACACAAAAACTATGTTTAAAGTATCCCTGAAATACAATTCTTTTTACTACCTTTTTACTACAGAGTTCTCCCCAAAGCCATGAGAAACTTGGCTATATCTTGGTCTCCTTCCAAAACTCTACTTGTTCTCTCATCTCTTAGCCACTGCCAGATACTTAGTGAACGTCGGTGGGCTGCCTGCTTCATTCTGAATACTGTGCTGCAGACAAAGGATACCATATGAAGGGCATTTTCAAGCTCAAATTAAATGCAAGCCTTGAATAATTAAAGAGCAAAAGAAACACTAGGTGGAAAGGGGTAGGAATGGGGTAGTGGGGGTGTGGGGAGGACTTAGTCCACGTTCAGATTTGTCTAATTTTTCTGGTATGTAATTTTTTAAATCATCAAACAAAAATATTTTGTATTTCTTGTTTACTCCTTCTTACATTGTGGGGATTAGACCTCATGTATTCCCCAATGTATCATATATTCTAATTTGGTAAATATGGGGCACGGCCTACAAATCTGCATCTTAGGCAAAATCTCCCAGGTAATCTAGATATACACTGAAGTTTGAGACCCAATTGTCTAAAGAAGTCTCTTTATGTCTGCTATGCATATTCCTTGAGAAATAAGTCAGCCACACCTCAAAAATACAAGAGGTTTAATTTATATTTAAAAAAATGCTTGTCTGGATGAGTAATCCTTGGGGATGTACAGTCCCAGTGATTTGTACTTGAGGGATGACTTCCTTCACAGCTTTTAGTTAGGATGAAACACTTCATGAAAAAAAAAAAAAAAAAAAAAGGCCAACCCAGTCTTTTTGCTATTCTAGCTGTTAACAATCTGAAACATATTCTGCCTTCTGAAAGTGAAAATTTACGAGTAGATCAGAAAATGGGGGTGGGGAATATGGTGGGAAATGAAAGCACTTTCATAAGGCTGTTCAAGATTTTAACTATTGGAAGGTTATTCACTCAGGTACACTGTTTTATTTTTATCTCCTCCCTGGAATATTTAGATCTGACCAGTATGCCTGACAGCTTCTCTCCTGGTGCTGCCGTGGGCTGCCTCAAAAGAAAAATGCTTATGTAAAGAAGACAAGTGTGGGAAGGCAGGCATCAGCTTAACAGACCAAGGAGCTCAGCAATTCCACCCACCACTTCTTTCCCGGAGCAAACTCCCGAGAGATGCTCTTCTAGCGAGATGTCTAGTGCTTTACAATGCTTCCCCAGCCCTTTCTGAGGCGATGATTTCCTCCTGATAGCTTAATTTTATTAGATCATAGGAGCACAGTCTGTAAATGTGAAAACACTTAAAGGGAAAAAGAAACTTCCAAAGCAGCTGTTTAATGTAGGGATTTTTTTTTTTTTTTTTAAGAACCCATAATGAGGGGAAAAGAAAACTAAATCTACAACCTTACAAAATGAAAGCTATTTAGGCAGGCTAGCTTTCCTTTTCCCTCTATAAGTAAAATATTCATGAATTCTACTGCTATGGTACTGTAAGCTAGATGCAATCAAAAACTCTTATGCAGAGCAAAAATCATTGAAAAGTGTACTGATACCTTACAATGCTTCACAGAAAATCCATGAAATCTGCATCGCAAGGCACTGTCTCTTACTGTAGCAACATTGCTTTACAAATTTCCAGGAGAGGTAGCAAATATCTTCACTTGCTGTAGTGCTATTCCTAATAAGACACCTGGAGCAGGTAGCTGGCTGTTGTAAGGGCTAAGGATTCTATAAGGCTCTGATAGGATAAAGCATTCAAAGGAGCAGATAATCACATTTAAGGCCTAGTCAATATCGGTCTCCTATAATTCAAACTAGGGAAACATTTGGTGAACTGGAGAACTGATGTACCTGTTCATGAAGGAGAAAAACAACTCCAAAGACATGCTCCAAAGGACAGCACACCCTTCCATGAGTGATGGATCACCAATCTCTTGGGGAAGGTGCCCTCTTGGGGCCGGGCGTGGTAGCTCATGCCTGTAATCCCAGCACTTTGGGAGGCTGAGGCGGGCGGATCACGAGGTCAGGAGATGGAGACCATCCTGGCTAACACAGTGAAACCCTGTCTCTACTAAAAATACAAAAAAAAATAGCCGGACGTGGTGGCGGGCGCCTGTAGTCCCGGCTACTCAGGAGAGTGGCGTGAACCCGTGGCGTGAGGCAGGAGAATGGCTTGAACCCGGGAGGCGGAGCTTGCAGTGAGCCGAGATCGTGCCACTGCACTCCAGCCTGGGCAACAGAGCGAGAGTCCATCTCAAAAAAAAAAAAAAAAAAAAAAAAGGAAGGTGCCCTCTTTCATGTGTCCATCCATCAATCCATCCATCTATCTATGTTTCCATTGGTCCATGCATTCATTCAGTATTTTAGAGTGTCCGCCATGTTTTGTGTATCACGAATGAGAAACGCTAGGATTAATGAGATGTAGTCCCTACTCCCTCACCCCACAAAAACCTCTCATGTTTAAATAGATAAAAACAGATTGACATATTTCTGGTTAAAAATGGTGTATTAAACACATATTTACCTCAGATCATCCTCAAAAAGAATAGGAGAGGATGAGTGGTAACTAATTTAGAAGGCCCTCAGAAAGCTGCCTCCTAAGTGGGCAGTAGGGAGTTCTAGAAACCACCCATTTTATATGAAGGGAGCATCGAGGGACTTGGGTGAAACCCAAATCATCAAAAGTAATGATGAAAATCTGTTTAAGAAGCAGTAATAACACCACCATTTCTTTTTTTTCACATCCCCCAGCCAAGGTAAAGCCTCTTTCTCTCTAGATAGAATAAACAGGAGACTTGTTTTCTAGTAAGTGAGACCACAGACTCTGCACTTGTAAAACACAAAGAACAGGGAAGAGTAGGGATCCTGTGCTGAAAACATGGGGAGTTACTGTCAAATTATATATTGAGTGTTGAGGACCTCCCATCCTCCTGTTTTCCTTGGTCAGCATTCTGTACACCCATTACTAAGTATACACCTTCTAGCCAGATCTTGGAAGAATGTTTTCTACTGCATCTAACAACCTGAGGGAACTAACATGGGATTCTCTAATTTAAGAAATAAACAAGCAAAGACTATTTCTGTCACTTCAATGTGCAGCAAAGACCATCACCCATAAGCCCTACCCAGAAGCACAGACTTCCATTCCATTGTTAATTTCCACACTCTTCTATGTTAAGGGAAAAAAAAAAAAAAAAGCCAAGGACCAGTAGGTACTTAAGGAAAATCTTTAATATGAAAAAGAACAAAACAAAGAAATGGAAAATGCATCTTAGTGAAACAGAGTCTGTGTGGGAGAAAAAATATTCTAAAATAAAGCCAGTTATTGACAAAACTGAGAAAGGAGATATTTCAGCCATGGGGAGGGTGAGGCGTAGTGTTTCCCAACAGGTACTAAGAGTAGACAGGAGTGTTATTCTAAATCTACGCTGTGCAGTAGAGTAGCTGCTAGCCACGTGCAGCTATTTAAATTAAAATTAATTGAAATTAGACTAAATTACACGTTCATTTCCTCATTTGCACTAGCCGTATTTCAAGGGCTCAGTAGTCACATGTGTACTATATTCGGCAGTGCAGACAGAACATTTCATCATTGCAGAATGTTCTACCGGAAAGACTTTGAGGGGGATCTTGGGCTACAAACAACAGTGAAAAATATATTAATATTTCTTCTTAAATGTTTGATTTAAGTAATAATGACAGCATAAACAAAATGATGAAAGAATATGGAAGACAGTATTAGTAGCATTTACTCAAGGAGTTGAAGTGATGTTTCACCTGAGTCATGTTTTGACACATTGGGAATGGGGTAGGAAAAAGTCTTGGGTTTGAGACCAGCCTGGCTTTACGTCCTATGGCCCTTCCTGTGCCTCCTTCTGCAATTTCAGTCAGAAGAAGCTACAAAAGCAGAAACAAGTGTTCTAAGGACCAAATGCAAACATACAAAATGTAAGAAGACAAGGGGGCATTTAATGTTGAAAAAATCTCTGAGCAGTTGGGTCAGTGGAAGCAGAGTGAAATTTTGTTAAATGGACATTGAGGAAGAGCATAAAGACCATAGTGAATGTGAATAGTATGAACAGTTTTGGAAAGGTGGATCAAAATGTCTTTGGTTTAGTTACTTTTCACAGAACCATGTTTCCCCCCAACTCCCTCTATTATATATTTAGAATTCCATTAAAACATAAATTTTACACCTGTACACTAGAGGTACAGTTTTTAAAGAACAGGAAAAAAAAGGGAAAATGTGTTTTCCCTCTCACTACATTCAAAACCATCAATAAAGGAGATATACCTACTGCTAAATGATGAGTTAATGGGTTCAGCACACCAGCATGGCACATGTATACATATGTAACTAACCTGCACATTGTGCACATGTACCCTAAAACTTAAAGTATAATAATAGTAAAAAAATAAAAATAAAATCTCATGTTATTTTTTGTTCAGCCACCATTTTCTGGCCAATGATTTACAAAAAAGAGCATAGGAAGAAGCAGGAGAGAAGTTGTCAGATGGAACTGAAATAATTAACTTGAAGGTAGAAAAGAGATAAGATGAGGAACACATGAGTCAGCACAAAGTTGCAAAAATCAAACAGAAGTTGAAGTCTTTCTGAACTCTTGCTTATCCTAACTAGGTGTCATTTCTTATTCATAACCATTGTAAATAAGAACAAGTCAAAGATGTGAAAGTAGAAAGGCATTCACAATCTTATTTCCAACACAATTGAAATGTTATTGATAATGGCAATGGTTTAAAGACTGGTTATGATATTAATAAATTTACCACATTTGCAATTCATATTAGCACCATTCAGGATCTAGGCATTGTTATTTTATAACTGTAAGATGTGTCGTTGGTCTATTAGAGAATGTCTCTTGCAGGATTCATTATTTAATTTATTAAGCCCACATTTTTTGAGCATTTATCAAGAGCTGTGGTTCTAGGTTGTAAAGACACACATGCCTAAAACGAGGTATTTTTTTTCTGTCATTGAACACAGTGAGGTATTTTACCATTAAGAAAGTGTATGTGGAGCTGGTAGCGAGGAAGAGTTCAGCTGTGCCTTGTAGTAAAGATAAAATTTACCAAATGACTTTTCAACTGCAGGCACTATATTGTTATTTAATCATGGTAAATAATCTTGAGAAGGAACCTGTGATTTCTCCTTTGAGTGTTAGGGAAGGTGAAACTGTGTTCAGTGAAGGATATTCTACCCAAGTAAAATGTAGATGTACTGAAAATATATTATGAACCATTATTATTATAATAGTTCAGGCTGGGCATGCCTATAATCCCAGCACTGTGGGTGGCTGAGATGGGAGGATCACTTGAGCCCAGGATTTCAAGGATATGATTCCACCACTGCACTCCAGTCTGGGTGACAGAACGAGACCTTGTTTCAAAAAAAAATTTTTTTTAATTCAATTTTCTAAAAGCAATACACTTATTCAATAAATATTGATGAGCATTTACCATGTGCCCAGCTCCCTTCTAGAAGCTGCAAAACAAAATAAACTAAATATAAGCTAAGAATAGCTAAATATGAGCGATTTTCATATTCTAATGGGAGAATTAAGGTAGCAAAGAAAGGGATAGTATGTGGCATATTGATGAAAAATAAGAGAGGCCAATGGACTTCCCTAGAGAATCAGGGAAAAAAAAGCAGAGTCAGCCTCCACCCATATTTTTTTGCATTTCCAACCCAATTGGATTATCTAGTCAGAAAGTGTTACTGGTTTTCCTCCAACATTTCTGTGCTACTGGACAACACTCTTAGCTCACCTCTGAGTGGCAGTTCACAGCAGTGTGGCAGATTCCTCTCTTGAATTGAGTACTCTTAGGGTAATAAGTAGTAACAGATGCAAGTATCATACTTTTGGTTGTCTCTTCAGTTTTCCTCTGCCATACCCTGTGTAGGGGCTGCTACTAAAGTTATGTAACCCTGATTCATCACAGCAAAAACTGCTCCCGCTGCCCCAGCCCCCAAGAAGTCCCTGGGTCAGTTAATTCCATCAGTCCCTGGAACTTCACATGTTTCCCCTGTAGATGCAGAGGCACCTGTGCCCATTGAGTCAAAGAAATACACCTAGGTAGCTTATATTTCTTTTTCTTTTTTTTTTTCAGATGTAGTCTCACTCTCTTGCCTAAGTTGGAGTGCAGTGGTGTGATCTCAGCTCACTGCAACTTCCGCCACTCGGGTTCAGGCGATCCTCCTGCCTCAGCCTCCCGAGTAGCTGGGACTACAGGCGTGGACCACCACACCTGGCTAATTTTTGTATTATTAGTAGAGACGGGGTTTCACCATATTGGCCAGGCTGGTCTCGAACTGACCTCGTGATCCACCCGCCTCGGCCTCTCAAAGTGCTGGGATTACAGGCGTGAGCCACCGCGCTCAGCCAGGTAGCTTATGTTTCTTCGTAGTAAAGATGTAAATAGATGTTTTTAACGTATGTGTTGTGTTCACATGGATTTTAGTGTCTCCAAAAGTAAGTGGGAGCCCTTCAGGGGCATTGGACAGTGTTTATTGTTTAGTTTTTTATACTGTTATTTCCATTCCCGCTTCTACCTAGCTTGTGCTTTGAGTGCAGTAGGTTCTCAAACCACGTTGCTAACCTGTTTCCATTCAAACAGGTCTATTTATCCATTCAACAAAACTTTACTAAGTGTGTACTGCAACATTCCCCATAGTTTAGTGGCTTTAGAGGCACCAAGAAGTGGACAAATTGGTTGTTGCCCTTGAAATGTTCTCAATCTGTTTGTGGAGATGAATGCATCCATGCATGGATAGCTATAGGACATCTAAAGGCAGCATATGGACAGGATAATAACTGTGGTAAGAGTTTAAAATCAATATACACTCAGGCTCAGGGAAATTAGGGCAGAAATTAATTTGTGAATCTTGAACTAAGACTTAATGAAAACAAAGAATTTGAATTAAGGTGGCTATTTCCAGTGTGAAGAATGTCATAAGCAAAGATAACTTCTGGAAAGAACTAAACATAACAGGAACACAGAATTTATATTAGCCTTGCTAAGTAAGAGAGTTCTGTGAGTGGGGAGAGACAAGGTCAGATAGGCTAATTGGGACTAATTAATAGCAGACTTGGAACTCAAAAAGAAGGATATAGCTTTATTCTAATAAGTAACAAAAGTTACTATTTATTTTTAAACTGGAGACTCATTAAAAAAAAGAGAACGTGAAAACATAAAGTATTCACAACAGGCTGGGCGTGGTGGCTCATGCCTGTAATCCCAGCACTTTGGAAGGCCAAGGTGGGTGGATCACCTGAAGTCAGGAGTTTGAGACCAGCCTGACCAATGTGGTGAAACCCTGTCTCTACTAAAAATACAAAAATGAGCCGGGGGTGGTGGCGTGTGCCTGTAGTCCCAGCTACTCAGGAGCATGAGACAGGAGAATTCCTTCAACCCGGGTGGCAGAGGTTGCAGTGAGCGGAGGTCGCACCGCTGCATTCCAGCCTGGGTGACGAGTGAAACTCCATCTCAAAAAAAAAAAAAAAAAAAAAAGGTATTTACAATGACTGGTCATTAATTTGTCATCCTAAAGATCAAAAACAATAGTTTTTTTTTTTTTGCATATGTAACCAAGATGCCACTATGGCCAACCTATCAACTTAAGTCTGCATAAGGGTGGCTCAGATGTCTATTCCACACCAGAAACAAGTCAGTCTTCCCGCCTTCCTCCATCCAACACACATACACATATTTCTACTGAAACAGGACCTTCTTTATGTAAAACAGATCGTTTTCAGGTTTGAGGAGATGGAGAGCTTTAGGTAACAGGCATACAAACCACTAAGCATTGAATGTTAGCTATACCTGGAAACTTCTTGTTTAGTGATCTTTTATTCCCTCTTCTACTAGAATCTCTGCACTCTCCTGAGAAACAAAAATCAACTAGGAATTAAAAACAGGTACTAGTACAACACTCCCATTTTATTAATAGAGGTATTAACTTTTTCTAGCTTATTTTCTGGCCCCTTTCAGAATTCTGGGTCACCCTGCAATGGCGGGGACCACTTTGCCAGGAGAGAGGGGAAGTGGATTGCTTATATGGGTGCATTATTCTCTTCCTGGCCCTGAATGCTCTTCAGGTCTTCCTACCAACTTTGCAATATTTGGTAAATATGATGAAGGAAGGGCATGTCCATCCCACAAATTATTCCCTGGAAAGCTCTTCCTGAAGCCAGATTTATAGTAGTTAAATAATGCTGTACATTGAGCTCCAGAGGCTACCAGGTAAAAGCAGATTTTATATTTTATTCTTTTTGTCAGCAAAACCATCTCTTTATTTCCCTCTATACAAACTTTCATTAATTTATAAGGACAGCACTTGCCCATGTTTTTATTTTGAATGTCACATTAATAAATTGAAACCCCTTTTGGTATCTTAATGAAGTGGGTGACTCAAACAAATTATCTCTATTTCAGAATCACAAATTCTGCCTCATTGCTCAGGAAATTTCTAAACATTATCTCTGGACAGTCTATAGTGCTTAATTTCAATAACAGAGTCTTTTTCTAGAAGGGCTTTTGTGTGCTTCCAGGGCAATTTTTGTTGGCTCTTCGATTTCAGTTACATAATTTGTGTGCTGATTTTCTCCCTCTCTGATTTGTAGAACTCAGCATTCTAGAAAAGACAGATGTTGGCAGAGGGTTTGAGGATAGTCTGTGATATCTGGACTGTGGTTGGGCTGACTCTCTCTGTAAGGAGGGAAGGGGGAGAAGGTAGAATTCTTTTCTCCCTCTGACTGAGGGGTGGGTCCTAATGTTCATTGCTGCTGATGCAGAACTCAGCTTAAATGATACAGGACGTGAGGGGGTGGTGGCAAGTACAAAACAGTGAAATAAATTACCATATATATCATGTTCTGGTGGGTGAGATAGAAGTGATGTGTGTAATGAATCAAAGCTGGAAGTAGTTCTGGTGCATGGCGATAGTGAGGGAGACAGAGTTCTCCGTGGCTCAGCCTCAGCTTCAGAGGGCTCTGTGTGAGAAATATGTGAGTAAGCAGAAACCAGTCACTGTAATGTGACAAGGGAGGACATTTGTGAGGGCACAGGAGACCTTTCAGTATTGTAGTAGGGATCTGTTGTTTCGCCAGCCCAGCACTCTGATTTTCCTATGGGGAACTTCTCTTCCCCAGCTGCATGCACTCAGTTAGGGAACCTTACCCTCCCCTGCTGTGGTACGCACATGTGACCCAGGCTGGACCACAGTCTTTCTCTCTTTCAGAATCTGAAGCTTGAGTAGAGTGATACAAACGTGGAAATAATCTGCAGCTGATTCATTCTGACAGTGGAGCCCTGAAGAGATGACCCATTTGTTTCTTCTCCCCAGAGTTAACCTGTTTGCCCTCTTTCTTTTAGCCATGGCTGTTCTGGTTCTCTTTGATTATGTAAGCTACTGCATATGCCTAAAAGAATTTTTTTTTCTGTTCAAGTTAGCCAGAGTCAGTTTCTTTTGCTTGCAATAAAATATTTCAGTTGTTGAAATTTTGAGCGCTAAGTGTCTTGGTTGTGTATCATGTTAACATGCAGACTGTTTGCTTAAAGATTATTTGCATGAATCTCATGTAGTCAGAGTGGAAAAGAGAGATGGTGAAACTGAAAGAGTAAAATCAAGATTAGAGTTAGAGTTAGGGAATTGTTCTACGACCCCTGTGGGAAGCATGTAAACTCTGAACCCTACTTCCTCATCTGTTGCAGAGTGATAATCATTCTTTCACCCCTGTAGAAGTGAGAGTTATGTCAGATAACATGGGCAGGTACCTAGCACAGGGCTTGGTACATTGAATGTGCCTAATTAATCCTTGATGCTGTTCTTCCCTCTATATGAGTTTTCTCTCTGTTTCCCTGTGAAAATTCTCATGAGGCTGGCAGATTAAACAATGCATTGAAATGATATACATTTTGTTTCAGGCTTCTTTATTATGATTACTTTCCACAGGGAAAGTAGATACTACACTGCACTGATGTGCAGTATCTAGACACAGGTATGTGTGTCTTCTTTTGGAAACTTTTCATTACTATGAAATATTTTGTTGACAGCAGCCACAAGAAGTTTTAAGAAACTCAGTGGTTTAAAGATGATGAAAACCAACATGTCATATAAATTTCATGGCCTAGGCTTGACTAGGTAGTAGGTATAAATTGTATTCCAATAACATTTCTTCATTTCAGTAATTCTAAAACTCCCTTTGCTAATGATCAATTAATCCCTCACTTGTGTCTTTTCCAGGACTTAGTGAGGGATCTGGCTTGGGCCACCACTCTTGCGTCACGTGGACACTGCTACTGTTGTGCTTATGCTTTGAGATTGTGATCTGATTCTGCTGCTGCTTGCTCCTGACATGAGGAGAATGTCTGCCTGTCCCCTCTTGTTCAACACCCATCTCATGCTGAACTCATATTTCACTTGCTCCTTGTGCTCCAAGGCAATCCTGATTGTCATCATCATTTGCCTCTTCATTTTTGACCTCTCTTCCTCCTTTTTCATGCTCAAGCCTAGTCTATTAGTGCGAACTGAGGGTGAGAGGGTGGATAGACAGAGGCCATGCCATTGTTTGCATCATTCTCATATTCATATATCATTGGATCCTTTGCATAACTCTTTTCTTTTCTAAAAATAAATGTTTATTGTTTTATATATTCATGTAAATATATTTAAATTCATATATAAATTTTTTATTATATATATACATAAATTAAGCAAGCAGATACTTAAAAGAATGATATCACCCAACTCTACTCTTCATATTTCAGACATATCCAGTCTCAAACCTGGACTAACTAGGACACCATATTAAAAGAAGCTAAATCAGGGGATATTTTCTCAGTAACTAAACTATTTTGCTCTCGACCATGATTTGATTGAAATGTCTCTACTATGATTGAAGAGTACTATTTTAACTGTTATCCTTTAAAGAGCAAAATAAGTATTGACAGCACATTTTCCATCTTTTATAGAGAGGTTTTGTTAATATTAACAAACCATAATCTTGGGATATTGAGAAGACAACTTGAAAGCAAGACTGTCAATTATGTTCTCGAAAGAAGTAACATTCTTTAAAATAGAGAAAGGTAAAGAAATTGCACTTGCTATGACTAACTTCCATCTAACATAATTTATAAAATTTGGTACTTAGATAAAAACTTTTTAAGAAGTAAACACCAATTGTTTCCCACTATATTGAGAAAAATTATTGATTATAAATTTTAGTATTTTGCTTTTTTCTGTAAGGCAAACATCTGATCATTGCTCAATCTCAGGAAAACAAACAAATATTCTATGAAAATATTGTGGATTTATTAAGATTTTTTCTGTGAAGCAAATTATCCTGGCTAGGAGGATGTTTATTTATTTATTTTTTTCTGAGATTAGAAAAGGAAGTGTTGGCAGATAAAGCCGGTCATTTTGTACTCCTATATGCCTTCATCTTGCTTCCTTTCTCTATTAATTTAGTCTAAGTTCTGGAAATTCTCTATGAATTCTTTCTCAAATCTGCTGCCATCTTTTCATTCAGTTAGAAGTTCTTGCATTTCCTACCATGTCCTTCTTTTCTTCTAGTAATTATGAAACCACAAGTAATATGACACCAATGCATTTCAAAGCAAGAAGCAGAACTTACAGCCCATAGTTATTGTCTACACAATGCATATTACTGTAATAAAGAGAACAGGGATTTTGAAATCTGACAGTGATGAGTTCTAATCCTGGGTCTGCCATTTGCTTGCTTTATGATCCCCCACTCCCACCCTAGTTCTTCAATTTCTTTAGGTGTAAAAAGGCAATACCTACCTCAAAAAGTTATTATAAAAATTAAAAAGAAGTATATTCTTTCCTCTAATATAAGAAAAGAAAATCTTTTCCTTTGTTGTCATCCTGGAGATCCACTTACTTTTCCAAGACACCCAACTGCCATTTGGAAAATGATTTCTTCTTCTTATTAGAGGAGCTATAGGCCATTCCAATCTAGAGCACTTTTGTCCTTTCACAGAGGGAATGGCCCTAATAGTCAGAAGATGGGACATAAATGCTTCATATTTCTATAAAATGAACAGTTGGTCAGTTTATTAATGCTCCTAAGGAGCTCAATTCTGAAATCAGGATTTGATGATGGAGATCTGAACATTACTTTTTCTCAGCATTTGATCTGTTGTTGAAGGGATACAGCTAGTTACTGAATACATTTGTTACATACACTTTAAATTATCAGGTGCACTGTGTGTTTGTATTGTTTTCAATGTATGCATGTATACTTATTTGCAGGCAACATTTGGTATTTTTCTCTTTGTTGTAAAGAGAACACTGTCACATTTTATGTGGTAAAAATAAAAGTGCTTGGAAGTCTTATTCGTAAGAATGTATATTGTAACATTATTTAGAATTAGATAGTTTTTTAAAATGTCCAATGATGGGAGATAGGGAAATTATTCTACATTTTAATGACAGAATCTTATAAGATTTTAAAAATTAAGTGTAGTTGTAAGAAGAAATACAAATTAAAAACAAGAGGCTTAATGCTCCTTGTTGAAAATAATTGATTTCCCTCTGCTGCTTTTTTAGAGCATTTATTTTAGAAAACTTATAATTGCAAATACTTTCTTCTCTCTTTGAAATATATATAAATCCTTTTGAAAACCAGATAGGACTTTTGTTAGCTTTATGACCCAGAAATGTCTTTCTCTGGGATCTTGAAGCCATGTTTTCAGAATATAAACATTAAGGAAGATAGCACCCTTATCTGCCAGTTTCTGGGTAAAAGTCTAATTTTGGTGGGCACCTTGTTCCAAGTTGCAGGTGAATTTAGGATGAACTCTGTGTGACAAATAGTGATGTCAAGTTCACTTACTTGAAGCCTAGTTATTGTTTATCTTGAAAACATGCATGTAATGAATTGTGTCTGCTTGGCTATTTAAAAAGGAGAGGTTTTTTTTTTTTTTCCTGTTTTTGCAATCTCTTAGCAGATTGCCTATGATATACATCAGATTTTGGTTCAATGCTTATTCAAAAATAAAATACCTTTCTTTCTCTTCTACCTTTGTGAAGAGGTTTTCTAGGTTGGAAGATTTTGTTTTTAATTGTGCTTCCCCAACAATAAAGAGTAGAAAGACATCCATACAAAACAGTTGGTGGTATTATGGGTAATTTCAATTTGTATTCCTTTTAATTGTTTTAAATATTTTTCCATAATTTCACATAGTACTTCTAAGGCTAGAAAATAAATTACTTAGAAATAAAATAATTTGATCTCTTTCAGTGATATTCTAGAACTTGACAACAGTAATCAAATTAGTGAGAATAAACTGCAACTCTATTTTTTTCTTCCAAACATCATGTATGTTTCATAAAGTTATTCATGAATGTTGGAGGAAGACTTGTCTTTAGAACTGAGAAAAAGCAGTCATGGGTATGAGGGAAGCATCAGTAAGCCATTGAACTATCTCATCTTGTGGTGGCACATATACACTGTGGAATACTATGCAGCCATAAAAAAGGATGAGTTCATGTCCTTTGCAGGGGCATGGATGAAGCTGGAAACCATCATTCTCAGCAAACTAACACAAGAACAGAAAACCAAACACTGCATGTTCTCACTCATAAGTGGGAGTTGAACAGTGAGACCATATGGACACAAGGAGGGTAACATCACACACTGGGACCTGTTGGGGGGTAAGTGGCTAGGGGAGGGATAGCATTAGGAGAAATACCTAATGTAAATGATGGGTTGATGGGTGCAGCAAACCACCATGGCACGTGTATACCTATGTAACAAACCTGCACGTTCTGCACATGTATCTCAGAACTTAAAGTATAATTAAAAAAAAAAAAAAGAAGAAGAAAGTAGTTGGAAAATGTCTCTTGGATGTTAGGTGTCATGTTACCTTACTTATTTAACTTCTCTCTAGAAGTGACCACATCTAAATTTAAAATGATGACGATTGAGAATAGGGACTAATATGACTGTGCCAATGACAGCAATGAGTTAAAAGCAGAAAAAAGAACATGGATTCTGGACATAAGAGAAAATCCAGTGGCAATTCTCCACAGGCAGCAAATAATTTGTTTGAGTGCATAATTAATAGATTTGTCAGAAAGTACTTAGATTGTGAAATATTGCGCATAGCCCTCTTTCCAGATGGATTAAGATGAATGGGTCCTCCAGCAGCATATGAAACCTCATTGCTCAGCGGCTGGAGAATTGCTGCATCTAGAGTTGTTTGAGTCTCTGCCTCTTTGTGCTCTCCTTTCTCTTTCCCTGGCTGCAGGGGGAAAAATGAACAGAATGCTTCTAATTCTGATATTGAATGGTGTCCTTTACCTAAAGGGCATCCAAGCAGACAAAATTAAATCAGATGCTCAATGGCGAAACTTTCCACTAAGCAGGAATTTAAAACAGGAAAATGTATTAACATGTTGAAAAATGGTTAAATTAAGCCGATTTATGGATCAGAGGTGTGACTTTTCAGCAACAAGCCACAGTTGCATTTCATGTGCAATTGCCCGCACATTGAGAGGTGACACATGCGTTCTTTACCCTTGGAAATATCCATGTAATATACACCTAGAGGACTCTGATATAAATTGGCTGGTTTAAAACAGTATGATGAGAATCCAGTTTCTATTTCTTTTTAGAATACAACTTGTGAAAAAAACTTTCCTATCAATAATTTTCACTTGAAAATTCTTGCTAAAGATAAGGACTATGGGCCTTCGTTAGTGGGGAAAGAGGACTGTTAGCGCTGGTAGTAGCCTCCAGTATTTAGGTGCTCAGACCGGTAAAATACTAATGAATAAGATTATTACATTTCCTAAATTTTCACCTATGGTAAACTATCCTGTATTTTGGGGAAAATAAGTGATGTTTTTAATTTTGTTTTGTTTCATTTTTATTTTTTATTGTAGGAGGAGATGAGGTGGAGACATGGCTCAGGATCTCATTAGGGCCTGTTGTGATGTCCTCACATTACTTTTTAGTTCTTTCTCCTGGGCAGATATTTAGCAGAACCATGGAGGTCAAAGCTATTGTAGTATTGAGGGGAGATGATTATAAAACTGGTGGTCATTGCTGACTTACATAAATTATTTTCCAGAGCAAACAATTGAGGATGATACGAGTAAGCACTTAATAAGTTGCTGTTATTTTGTCTTCCAGTTGAAAGCACTGGCCTACCCAATAAAGCCAGGAGTGGAGTCTAACCAGGGCTGGCATTCATCAAGTTTCATTAATTGACTCAACATATGTCGAGTATCCATTTCATTGCTTTTCAAAATGTGATTCTGAGACTGTCTAAATCCAAATTGCTTGAGGTATTATTTAAAAATGTAGATTTCTATGTTCTATCCCTAAACACTGACTCAGGATTGCTGCATAGTAGGCCTGGGAATCACAATTTACCAAGTTTGGAAGCACGTTCACATACTAAAAGCTTAGATAGACTCTTTGGTTATAAGCTAGGTGAAATGTTCTCTTGCTTCAGCCCTTACTGTGCCACTGCATTTGACCCTGAATGAGGAAATCAATAATAAAAGGAAAGGATGAATATTGTGAGATGGTTTTAGGATTTAGTGGGATCTTTTAAATTACTTACAGTTTGCTGCTTTAGTTTTCATTTGTTCATTTACTCATTCTTTTCTATTTCAACAAATATTTATTGAAAAATTTTCCTGTATCAGGTACACATGAAGTTCCAGGGATATGAAGGAAATACAGCATCCTGTTCCTTGTACCTTTTGCTCTGAAATCCATTCAGTTATAAGTCCTATAAGGCTCAGAAGGCAGACTTGGCTGTCAAATCTGACCAGATTTTATTTCAGAACTCTTGCTTCTTATCTTGTTTTAGAATTTTTTACAGACTCTCCTGGAGGTTTTGAACCTCAGATTTTCTACAGGTTTTTACTTTTATTTTGGTTCCTTCTATTTTTAAAAACTACTTTTTCTAACCCAAAGCCTCAGAGGTTGAGGAGTGCAGACTTGACAGGGAGGCAGAGAGGAAATTATATGTTATCAGAAAATTCAATAAATAAAACTAAAGCTTCATATAAAAAATTTGTTTCAGATCAGAAATTATTTTATTTAAATCAGAAATCCAATCTAAAATGAATTTTCATGTAAGAAATTTTCATGTAAGAAAATTCGTTTTAGATCAGAAATTCTCAATAACTTGAATTAAGAGTAGGTTAGAATGAAAGTTAAAAATGAACACCTTTAATCTTCTTGGTCTGTTCAGTGTAAGGCAAAATACAACAACTTACTTTATGATGAATTAGAGTTGTTCAAAATTACCATTTCTGTTTCTCTGACTTTGTTGGTTAGAATCAGATGAAACTCTGAATTTATTCAAATAAATATAACTATGATGCTACATTCATAAGAGTGTAGTCAAATAAATTACCTTGACACAAAGATTTCTGATAGATGAAGTGAAAATATTCTAGAAATAGAAATGTGGGCATTAGATGACCTTTTAAAGTCACTTTGGTAGAAAAATTAAATGGCAAATGAATTCTAATTCTTATCTCTCTCAATATATCACAGCAAACTATATGGAAATATATTCCCATGGTAAGCTAGAAGGAATGGCTTAATGATTTAAAACATCAGGTTTGCAATGATTAGAAACCATGGAACAGTCGGTTTGAATCTCAAACACTTAGCTTAATCTTCTTTCCTTCTAAAACATGTCAATAGAATATCTAATTCAGACTCTGTGTGTGTTTGTGTATGTGCTTTATGAAGGAAGCAACAAAATCCAAAGATTTTCAGAAAAGTAAAAGTTTCATAACACTGTTTTCTTCTAGAAACAATTGGTCTCACAGTCTTCATTCTAAGATTTGTGTAAAGTACTTGATAAAACTGGGGAAATTCATTGTTTATTTCTCCTCCATTCCAGGAAAACAAGCTTCGAATTCTCTGCATAATGTTACAGTGACCATTTTTAATTAACCCCAAGGAATCTTGAGAATATGCAATCAGTCTAAAGGGCTTGCTTGCTGCCTAAGCCCATTGCACATGATAAAATTGTATTTTCTCAGTCTTGGAGATGAGATCCTGAAGGTGACAGTTCTTAAAAGCATCGAGAAAGACCTTGGAAAAAAATCAATAACCATCCAGTGTTATATTCAATGCCTATGGAGCAGATGTTATTTTTTGATATGACTATTACAAAAAATTCCTAAAAGTATAACTAATTTAGGTGTAAATTGTGTCAAACAAGCATGACTGGGTGCTAAAAAGATATGGAAGCACCGCTGTGCTTTCTGCTGATCAAAAATCTATTCTTCTTTGACAGGTTGAGTTTGGTATTTTACTCAGTATGAAAGTTTTACCATTAAAAAAAATCGGAATCTATCAATCTAAGAGGCTAATATCATGAAGAACACTTATAAAAGTCCTCCCTATAACTCCAAGCAAACAAGTGTCAGTCAAAACCAGGCAGGAGACATTGATTTTAGCAAGCCAAACTGCCTAAATTATGTATTCCTAGTAATCTTTAGAAATGAAAAGAGAAAAAGGCACACTGAATTTGAACATTTACATTTTTTGGAGAAGTTTTACTCTTCAGGGACTTGAATTTCAGTAGGAAGAATTCATTCTGCCCCAGTGATTCTGATGATAATCAGCCTTAGCATCCATGTCAGCGTTTAGCACAGTAAAGGCAGCTCTCACAATGGGATTGAAAGGAATCCAAAAAATACTTCAGTTAACTTTTCAAAGAAATGATACCCTCTCAAGCTGTATCACCTTCAGTGTGACGGCAGCTTAGTTTCAGAAAAAATCTTCAGAGAAGAGCCCTAGGGATGTTTTCTTTTTAAATCAAATGATTTTTTTTCTAATAATAAAAGTAAAACTTACAAGAAAAATTTGAAAAAATTATGAAGAAGTGTAAAACAAATCTACGATTACTTCCCTTATAAATGACCACTAAAAACATTTCGATATACTCCCTTTTACCAAATGAAACCCTTGTTTTATTTTTGAAATCGTTTTTTAAAATTGTGGACAATTTCTAATGAACAAAATATATATAATAGCACAAAACAACTCTAGTATTCACAACTCTGATTAACCAAAGGTAAACATTTTACTGTATTTGATTCAGATCCTTTTTAAAAATTTTTCAAAATTTTGAATATAATTGAAATCTTCACTGCACACTGTCACATCATTCACTCTGAGATGTAGCCACTACCTTGAGGTTTGTGCATATAATTTAATCACTGATGTATCTGTCCATGAGCAAACAATGTAGAATTCTTATTTGTGTGTATTTACACTTTATATAAATGATATGTTGCACCTATATTTCTGCATTTTTTTCACTCAACATTGTTTTCTATATTCATATATTTGTTCAGGTTAATACAACTCATTCATTTTAACTGATCTAAAGTATTCTACTGTATAAATATTTCACAGTTATCCATTCTCCTACTGATGAATCCTTAGATTGTTCCTTTTACTTTTATGATAAAAAATGCTTTAATGGATGTCATTGTTCAAACATGCACAAAGAGAGTATTTTCAACTTGAATATCCCAAATTGTTCTCAATAACAGTTATAAAATATACTTATTCCTGCTGTGTAAGACAATGTGCATTTCTCCATATCCTTGACAGAAAGTGGTATTTTCAGATTTTATTTATTTATTTTTGGCTCTGTGCAGTGACGTAATAGCTCATTGTTTTAATTTGCATGTCCCAGATTACTAGCAAGGTAAATATCTCTTTGTAAATATAATATAATTTGCTGCTCCTTTTTTGACCTCTTTATCCATACTTTTGCAATTTTCTTCTTCAATATTCCCTGATTTTCACAGTGATCTGAATGTATATACAAATCAGTTAATTTTGACAGTTTTATTCATTACAAATATCATCTCCCAGTCTGCTGTTAATGTTTAAAAATTGACATATGGGGTACATTAATAATAGTATAGCCAAATATATAAACATTTTAATTTATTTTTCTCTTCTTTGATAAATTCATTTCTGTTCCATTACATAAAGATATTCTTCAATATTGTTTTCTGAGAGTTTAAGATTCATGCTTCTTTTTTCACATTAGCTGATTAGTGTATCTTGAATTTATTGTTTTATTTGTTGTGAGGTAGAGACCTATATTTAAACATATATATTGACTATAGCACATTATCATTTATTGATTAGACAATCATTATATATATATTTGTCAGGCAATGAATTTCTCTATAAATTCAGACAATTACTGGATGCAAAGCATTTTCATTGTTTTAAATACATCATTTTGATTGTGAATTCTTCTTTAACACATTAAACATTAAAAGTTGTTTTTTAATTTCTAAGGTATTTTTGGTTAAGCTTATTATCCTCCAATTTTTTGTTGTTAATTTCTAATGGATAACATTAACATCAAATAACCTATTTTGTGAGATAGTTATTCTTCAGTATTGTTAAGATTCTCTTTGTTGCATAGTTCATGCTCAAATTTTGGAAATGATTGTATATGCTTGAAAAGATTGTACCTGCTTTTTACGTGGTATAAATTTCAGTATATGTGCATTAGACCAAGTTTCATATTTTATACAATTTGACTTAACCAAATCTCTTATTGAGAACAGCTATTTGTGCTGACTAATAGAAGTAACAGATAAAATTAGTAAAGATACAGAAATTTTGAATTTCAAGGTAATAAGCTTGATTTTATGCATGTATCTAAAACCCTGGAACTGACCTTCAGAACAGATTTGCTCTTGTTAAAACACAAGTGACAGTCACAAAAAGTGTCCATATATAAGGCCAAAATGAAGATTTCATGTATACCAAAGAACAGATGTCACATAGTTTTAGAAATTAAGCAGAAATTCAATAGTTATAAGATGAAGGAAAATTACATGGAACAAATATTATGCCTTTAATATCTCCTTAAAAGGAAATACTATTACTTCCTCCCACAAGGCTTGGTCTAATCAAGTGGGAAATTACAAGATACTCATGTAATATGAATCTCACCAAATAACTCTTATGACAGAAATAGAGC
Source organism: Pongo abelii (assembly GCF_028885655.2). NCBI lineage: Eukaryota > Metazoa > Chordata > Mammalia > Primates > Hominidae > Pongo > Pongo abelii. Next base: position 31,847,140 of record NC_071998.2, read on the forward strand.
AGGCTTTTGGAACTAGAGAGCCAAGGCAGAAGATTTCAACAGCCTTGGATCTTCCTTGAATATTCTCAAACTAGTTGAGAAGACAGGTCCACATAGCAGATGCAGGGAAGATCAGCAGAAGGGAAACTGAAGTCTGAAATAGTATTCTGCAGGCTGAACTGACAGTTATTTCACCTTCTGCATCTGATGGGTTGCAATTTAAGACTTAAGTCTTGTTCTGATATCTTGTTTGCTTCACAGTGAAGACTTTCCATTATCACTACTCCCTCCAGGAACCTAATTTCTGAATCATACATTAATTCCACTCTTTAAGCACTTAATAAAGCATGCCAACGTTGTTATCAATAAGAATGTTCCTTTTGCAAATACATTTTCCTACTGAATACATGACACACTTCTTAATAACCATGGTTTTAAATGTGAAATGAAGAAGTAAATGAGAGAGGCTAAGGCTCCCAGAAGAAATTTTTCTCTCATATCATTTGTCCTACAATGATATTCTATTGATATTTTCCCTTTTTTTGCCAGCATGTCTTGAATTCTGGTGGAAACTATGAAAGTTTGGACACATTTTTTTTAACTTTTTATTTATTTATTTATTATTATTATACTTTAGGTTTTATGGTACATGTGTGCAATGTGCAGGTTAGTTACATATGTATACATGTGCCATGCTGGTGTGCTGCACCCACTAACTCGTCATCTAGCATTAGGTATATCTCCCAATGCTATCCCTCCCCCCTCCCCCCACCCCACAACAGTCCCCGAAGTGTGATGTTCCCCTTCCTGTGTCCATGTGTTCTCATTGTTCAATTCCCACCTATGAGTGAGAATATGTGGTGTTTGGTTTTTTGTTCTTGCGATAGTTTACTGAGAATGATGATTTCCAATTTCATCCATGTCCCTACAAAGGACGTGAACTCATCATTTTTTATGGCTGCATAGTATTCCATGGTGTATATGTGCCACATTTTCTTAATCCAGTCTATCATTGTTGGACATTTGGGTTGGTTCCAAGTCTTTGCTATTGTAAATAATGCCTCAATAAACATATGTGTGCATGTGTCTTTATAGCAGCATGATTTATAGTCCTTTGGGTATATACCCAGTAATGGGATGGCTGGGTCAAATGGAATTTCTAGTTCTAGATCCCTGAGGAATCGCCACACTGACTTCCACAAGGGTTGAACTAGTTTACAGTCCCACCAACAGTGTAAAAGTGTTCCTATTTCTCCACATCCTCTCCAGCACCTGTTTCCTGACTTTTTAATGATTGCCATTCTAACTGGTGTGAGATGGTATCTCATTGTGGTTTTGATTTGCATTTCTCTGATGGCCAGTGATGGTGAGCATTTTTTCATGTGTTTTTTGGCTGCATAAATGTCTTCTTTTGAGAAGTGTCTGTTCATGTCCTTTGCCCACTTTTTGATGGGGTTGTTTGTTTTTTTCTTGTAAATTTGTTGGAGTTCATTGTAGATTCTGGATATTAGCCCTTTGTCAGATGAGTAGATTGCGAAAATTTTCTCCCATCATGATCAATTTTTTCTCTCATCATGATCAATTTTTTCTATTATGGTAAAATATATATTTACTCTCCAACATGTTTTTAAGTGTACAGTTTCAGTGGTTATAAGTACACTTGTATTTTTGTGCAATCATCACTACCATCCACCTTCACGACTCTTTTCTTCTTACACAAGTGAAACTCTATATCCTAAATCCCATTCTTCCCTCTCCCCTGCCCCTGGCAACTACCATTCTATTTTCTGTCACTATGATTTTGACTATTCTAAGTACTCTGTGTAAGTGGAATAATGCAATGTTTGTATTTTTGTGACTGGCTTATTTCACATAGCAAAATAGAAAGTTCATCCACATTGTAGCATGTCAGAAGTTTGTTCCCTTTTTAGTGCTGAACAGTATTCCATTGTGTGTGTGTGTGTGTGTGTGTGTGTGTATATCACATTTTGTTTATCTATTCATCTATTTATGGACACTTTGCTTGCTTCTGTGTTTTGGTTATTGTGAATAATGCTGCTAAGAACATGGGTATACAAATATCTTTTTGAGACTGCTTTTAATTATTTGGGTATGTACACAAAAGTGGAATTGGCAGATCATATAGTAATTCTATTTTAAACTTTTTAAGAAACAATGACACTGTTACTCATAGTAGCTATATACTATTTTACATTCCCACCAACAGTCCGCAGGGTTCCAATGTGCATATTTTCATCAACAATGGAATATTCTGTTCTTTTTTAGTAGCCTTTCTAATGGGTATTAGGTATTATCTCATTGTAATTTTGATTTGCATTTTCATGATATTGAGTGATGTCATCATTTTCCATGTGCTTATTGGCCATTTGTATATCTTCTTTGGAGAAATGTCTGTTCAAGTCCTTTGCCCATTTTTGAATTGGGTAGTTTGTTTTCCATTGTTGTTGGGATTTAGGAGTTCTCTATATATTCTGGATATTAATCCCTTATCATATATGATTTGCAAATATTTTCTGTCATTCTGTCGGTTTCCTTTTTACTCTGTTGACAGTATAATCTCAGATGCATACAATTTAAAATTTTTCCCGAAGTCCAATTTGTCCATTTTTTTTGTTGCCTATATCTTTGGTGTCATTTCCAAGAATTCATTGTCACATACAATGTCATAAAAGTTCTGCTCTATGTTTTCTTCTAAGAATTTTAAAGTTTTAAGTTCTTATTTTTAAGTTGCAAATCCTTTTTAAGTTAGTTTCTGTATGTGGTATTAGTGAGGGTCCAACATCATGGTTTTGCATGTGAACATTCTGTTTTTGCAGCACCATTTGTCGAAAAGATTGCCTTTTTCCCATTGAATGGTCTTGGCACACCTGTCAAAAATCATTTGATCATGTATGAAAGGTTTATTTCTGGATTCTCTTTTCCATTCCATTGGTCTATCTGTCAATTTTTATGTCAGCACTGCATTGTTTTGATTACTTCAACTTCGTAGTAAGCTTTGAAATCAGGAAGTGTGAGTCCTCCTGTTTTTTTTTTTTTTTCCACGATTGTTTGATACTCCATGCTCATTAACCTTCATGATATATTTTCCATCTTATCCTCCTGAACTGCATTCTGGATGATATTCTCATATCAGCCCAACAGCCCACAAATTATCTTTAATGTTTTATTTAATTCTTTTATGTATCTTTCTAAAATTTCTAGTTGTACCTTCCAAATCTGCCCATTAGTTTTTATGAGCATTGTTTTATTTTCTTATGGATTTTAGGCCTATTTATTCGTTTCAGTAATTTTAAACATACTACTTTTATTGTCTCATATTGTTATTTTTTGTACTTTGTCACTTCCATTTCAGTATTTGTTGAGTCTCTTTTATCGATTTGTGTGTCTTGTTTTTTCTTTGTGCTTTTCACTGTGGACTCTACTTCAGCTGTGGTTGTTTACTCTGTCTAAGTTGTACATTCCATGAGCAAAAAAGAATACCTACCTGGCCTTATCTTATTTCCCTCTGCTGAATCTCCAAGTATATCTTTGGCCTTAAATCAGAATTTCCACACTTTCTTGGTAGTACACACTATGATTCTTCATAAAAATATGGGAAACATGGGGTGGGGCTCTACCCATCCCAAACCCAGAGCAGTTAGCACATTTTATTTCTGTTTCTTTGAGACTTTTACAATTATTTTTTGTTAAAAAAAATCCTCAGTGTGAGATTTCTTTTTTTTTAAGAGTCCTAGTTTCATGGAGAACCCATAGTTTCATCTCCATGATCTAAATAGACCTCCAGTTAGGTACTTGTGAATCTATCATAGCTTTATAAGCATTGAAGACTTAGCCTGTTATTCCCAGGGCCTACATCCAGTGGCACTGTTCTTCTGGGTCCATCAACATCAGCTAGAATTGATTACTTTGGCTTTGAGTTTACTTTTCATTTTAGCATCTGGAACTTTTGTCTTTTTGTTAAATTTTACTTTTAATTTAAATTATTTATCTTTGTTTTTAATATATTTTTATCCTGTCTTCCTAAGTGTTTGTAGTGGAGGAGATTGTTTGTATTAAATTATTCCTCCAGTTTACTGGAATTGCTCCACCATTTTTTTCTATGAAGTTTTCCCCATAGTTACAATCGTATTTTATGTGCAACTCAAAGCCTTGGTTTTCAATTTAATATTATAATAGTAAGATATTCCTGTGTTACTACAAACTACTGAAAGTGTTACTCAAATTTTTGCATGGATGTACCATATATTACTTTACCATTTTACTGTATTTTGGCATTTAAGTTGTTTATAAGTTTTGTACTCCTGTAAATAATGCTATAGTAAATATTTTTGTCTCTTTTTTTGGCTTTTTAGATTATTTCCTGAGGACTGAGTCTAGGAGTGAAAATTCTAAGCATTTTATAACAATTTTAATAAGTACTATTGATGGAATAGGCATGTGTTTATATAAACTAAGATTTCAAATAATGTGAAGAGAATGGCTTAGATATATACCACAGATGATGGCCAGAAGACATAATTAGCTCTAAAACATCATTTCCCAACAGGTGGCCATTTCTGCCTTGAGTACCTCTAGTGACAGTGATTGTACAACCTTTCTTGGTAGCTCATTCCATTACTTAATTTTCCAACATTAGTGTTATAAAGATTTTCATAATATTTAATATAAATGATCTCCAAGCTATAAATATGTATCTGTGTCCTCTCACCTGCTTAATAATTAAGAGCTAATTGGTATCTATGTTAAAAAGTGTAGCTCATAGACACAAAAAAGTGTCCAAATTTCTTCACATATAGAAATGAAAGCTTCAAGAAATGAAACAGAAAATGTAGCCCAGAAATAGTATCAGAGAACCTCAAAGAGAAATAAATTATCTAGCTGCCCAGCTATAGGCCAAAACTGGTGAATGATCAATAGTAGTTACAAAACATTAAGTCTTCTGCCTTCAGGGAAGCAACTAAAATCTCTACCAGCAATTAAATAGCCCGAAGCAAGAATATGAACCAATTGATCAAAGTTATAGGGAGGACAATTTTGGCTTAGCATAAAACTTTCTAAAAGTTGGAGCTATCCAAGCATGTAATGAGGTGGTGAATTGCTTAGCATTTAAGGTCCTTCTGCAGAAGCTGGGATATTTCTTATCAGTATATTAAAGAGGAGATTCTCACATTCTTGTCCTTCAAACATTTTTTTAGAATCATTTCTTCAGACAAAATCTTATGGTGAAGACTCATTTTATAAAATAGGGCAGCTCTAGTTATAGTGTGAGCTGAGCCTATCCACATGGCTACCTTCTAAGAACTCAAGTAGACCCTAAGGCAACACAGGATGTAGTTTGAAAATCCTTTGATGATAATAGATGAGCTGTGAAGACATGAAAAGATACGAAGGAAATTTAAATGCATTTTACTAAGTGAAAGAAGCCAATCTGTAAAAAGCCAATTGCAGACTGTGTAATTCCAACCATGTGACATTAAGGAAAAGACAAACTATGGAGATAGTAAAAAAAAAAAAAAAAAAATGGTTGTAGGGGTTGTGGGAGGGAGGGATGAACAGACAGCACAGGTTTTTGGGCAGTGAAATACCCTGGTTGGTACTATAATGGTAGATACATGTCATTATATTGTTGAAACCCGTAGAACGTACCACATCAAGAGTGAACTCTCATGTGAACTACAAAGTTTGAATGATAATATGTCAACATAAGTTTATCACTTTCAACAAATGTACCACTCTGATGAAGGATGTTGATTATGGGAGAGTCTATTCATTTGTGGGGCAGGAAAATATTTTTATCTTCTTCTCAACTTTGCTTGAGCATGTAACCTTCCTTAAAAAGTCTTTACAGTGTCCTTTGATACAGAAAACTAAACCAGATGACTTCCAAAATTTCTCCATAAGCTGAGATTCTGTGAAATTCTCTCATGTGTGTGTTTGTGTGTATGTGTATTTGTGTGGGTTGGAGAAAAGTGAGGAGCTGTTTTGTAGAAACCCCATAATATTTTGACATCATAATCTATACCATTTTAATCATAATATATACCAGCTTTCCCCAACTTTTTGGCACCAGGGACCAGTTTCATGGAAGACAATTTTTCCACTGACTGGTGGGAGCGGGTGGGGAGAGAGCGGAGATCATTTCAGGATGAAACTGTTCCACCTCACGTCATCAGGCATTAGATTGATTCTCATAAGGAGTGCACAACCTAGATCCCTCTCATGCACAGTTCACAATAGATGCGCACTCCTGTGAGAATCTAATGCTGCTGCTGATCTGACAGGAGGCGGAGCTCATGCAGTAATGTTCTCTTGCTTGCTGCTCACTTTCTGCTGGGTGGCCTGCTTCCTAACAGGCCACGGACCAGTGCTGGTCCGTGGCCAATTTGAGTCTTTCCGAGAACATATTTATTGGTTTACAAATAGACACCTTCTTGCTGTGTCCTCATATGGTGAAGAGAGATACTCTGTCTCATATATCTGCTTAGAAAGGCACTAATTCCATTCATGAAGGCTCCCCACCCTCATGGACTAATTATCCCCTAAAGGTTCCACCTCCAAATATCATCACATTGAGGATTAGAGCATTAACACATGAATATTGGGAGACACAAAATTCACCCTACAGCAGTTTTACACATTGTTTTGCACTGGATTTTTTTAACTTAAAAATTATTTAATAATTTATTTTATACTGACACAGCACAACTTTTACATCTAAAACTGTATCTGCAGTTCTCTAGATACACACACATACACCTCTAATCCCATGTCACAACACATTAGTTCTTAAGAATATTAGTTCTTGGCTCTCTAATACTACTATTGTTTCAATTCATTTCAATAAATTTCTCCAACACCCTGGTTTGTTCATTGCTTTCTTCTCCTCAATGATATTTACATTTCTACCTCAGATACACATCTTATATTTATCCTTTAGATCAGGAGTCCTCAAAGTGTGTGCACCTTTAGCATCATACAAGAAATTATCTTTCATAGAAATCCAAAATCTTGGACCTCTTGAGTCAGACGACATTGAATGAGAAACTCTGGGCATGGAGCTCAGCAGTCCATATTTAACAGGTTTTTCAGGTGTTGCTGACACAAACACATTTGATAACAAATACTCTAGATCTTATCATTATTGGCAACTGCTAGACAATCAGTTTCATGTAAACCACTGTCTAACCGACTTCCTGTCTTTCCAGATTCTTCCCTCCAGAACCCAGTTCCTGTTTTCAAAGTCTTTGATCCTTCCTCCATTCCATTACCTACATAATGCCACTACTTTTACCTTTCCCAATTTAAAGTCTACTGTTAGACATAATGAATATTCCAATGCATGTATCAACTTCATAGGTCCTCTATTACTTTTTTCCTTGTTGAACTTTCTTGGCAAAGCAAATATCCTTATTTTAAATCGAATTCTGCAGCTATCCTAAATTGGTACCTTTTGAAGTTGAATGGGGCTATAGAATAATTTACAGTCTCACCAATTGGTCTTTAAATTCAGTGAAACTCTTGAGGGTCCCTATGCTGCCTGGAAATCATACTTCTCATCCTTAGTCCATTTATTTTTCTTTTTTTTTTTCTAGGCAAGAAATGTATTCCTTCTCTTCCTCCTTGCTCCTCAAACAACAAACACCTATATATGCTAGGGCTGCCATAACAAATTAGCATGGACTGGGTGGCTTAAACAACAGAAATTTATTTTCTTACAATTCTGGAGGCTAGAGGTCTGAGATCAAGGAGTCAACAGGAAAAATTTCTTCTGAGGCTTCTCTCCTTGGCTTGTAGATAGCTGTCTTCTCACCATATCTTCACATTGTCATCTCTCAGTGTATGTCTGTGACTTAATCTCCTCTTCTCATAAGGACACCAGTCATATTGGATTTGGGTCCACCCTAATAACTTATTTTAATATAATTACATCTTTAAAGACCTTATGTCCAAGTACAGTCCCATTCTGAGCTACTAGGGGTTAGGACTTAAATGTATGAGTTTAGAGGGGGACATAATTCAGCACACCACACTTTCCTTTTTTCTCATCTGATTATCTTGCTTTTACAGTGAGAAAACTAAAGTGATCAGAGACTTCAGATTAATCACCTTGAAATTTTATTTCTGTAGCTTCCAGGACACCACCCTCTCTTGCTTTCCTCTTTACCTTACTACATGCTTCTTTTTGATCTCTTTTGTTGGTTTCTCCTCTTCTCCCAGTTTTTCAGTGATAGAAATACCCAGTGGCTCAGCTATTTGACATGTCCTCTTCTCTCTATATACTCCCCATCTCTTTGTTTTGCTGATCATTAAGTATCCTCTAAAATACAAATTCAAAATTCAAATACTGTCTTAAATTATTTGGGCTGCTATAACAAAATACCATAAACTGGATGGCTTATAAATGACAGAAATTTATTTCTCATAGTCTGGAGGTGGAAAAATCCAAGATCAAGGCTCTGGTAGATTCAGTGTCTGGTGAGCGCTGGCACTCTGGGTCACAGATGACGCCCCCCAGCTGTGTCCTCACATAGTGGCAGGGACAAGGCAGCTCTCTGGGGCATCTTTAATGAGATCACTATTCCCATTCATGAGGACTCCACCATGATGACCTAATCACCTCCCAAGGGCCTCACTTCTTATCATCATCACCTTAGTGACTGTGATTTGTCGTGTGAATTTTCTGAGAACACAACTTTCAGGTCATTGCATATACCTACCATCTCCTCTTGCTGTAGTCTAAATATTTGTGATTCTTCAAAATTTCTACATGTTGAAATCATAACTCCTAAAATGATGGTATTAGGAGGTGTTGCCTTTGAAAGGTGATTAGGTCACGAAGGCAGAGCCGTCTTGAATGGAATTTGTGCCTTATAAAAGAGGCCCTAGAGAGCTCCCTTACCCTTTTGTCATATGAGGATAGAGTGAAAAGATAGCTCCCTACGAACCAGGAGTAAACCTTATCAGATACTGAATTTTTCAGCCTTTCCTCTGATTTTCATTTTATTCCATTGTGGTCTGAAAAGATACTTGATATCATTTCAGTCTTCTTAAATTTGTTAAGACTTGTTTTGTGGCCTAATATGTGATCTATAAGTGGGGTACTAAAGTCTCCTACTATTATTGTATTATAGTCTATCTCTCCCTTCAGCTCTATTATTATTTGCCTTATATATTTAGGTGCTCTGATTTGGGTGCATATATATTTATAATTGTTCTTTTGATGAATTGACCACTATTATTACATAATGACCTTCTTTGTCTCATTTTGTAGTTTTAGACTAAAAAGTCTTTTTTTGTCTGACATAAAAATAGCTACTCCTGCTCCCTTTCAGTTTCTGTTTTCATGGAATATTTTCTTCCATTTCTTCACTTTCACTCTATATATGTCCTTAAAGGTAAAGTGAGTCTCTTGAAGGCAGCATATAGTTGGGTCGTGTTTTTTCTATATCCATTTAGCATTGATTGGAGAATTTAATCAATTTACATTCAAGGTATTAGGTTTTTGCTATTACTTTCAATGCCAAAGCCACAATTACGTTTGCTCCAACTTAGTAGTTATTGATAAGTAAGGAGTTACTACTGCCATTTTTTTGTTTTCTGGTTGTCTTGTAGCTCTTCTGTTTCTTTTTTCCTCTTTTACTGTCTTCCTTTATGACTGGGTTATTTTCTCTAGTGGTATGCTTTGATTTCTTACTTTTTGCCTTTTGTGTATCTACTATAGATTTTTATTTTGTGGTTACCATGGTGATTACTTAAAGCATCTTATAGTTATAGCAGGCTATTTTAAACTAATAATTAATTAACTTTGATGACACAAAAACCCACCACAGTTTTATTCCACCTTCCCCACATTTTATAATTTTGATGTCACAATTTACATTTTATATTGTATATCCCTTAACAAATTTTGTAGGTATTATTATTGTAATAGTTTTGTTTCTTAAACTTCATGCTGAAGCTATAAGTGATTAACACACCATGATTACAGTGTTAAAGTATTCTAAATTTGACTGTTTATTTTTACTGAGTTTCATACTTTCATAGGTTTTTGTGTTACAAATTAGCATCATTGTCTTTTACCTTTAAGGACTCTCTTTAACATTTTTTTTTTTTGTAAGACAGGCCTTGTTGTAATGAATTTTCTCAGTGTTTGCCTGGGAAAAGCTTTATATCTCATTTCTGAAGGATGACATTGCTGAGTATAGTATTTTTAGTTGCCAGTTATTTTTTTTCCCCTCAGCACTTTGAATATATCATTCCACTCTTACCCGGCTGTAAAATTTCTGTTGAGAAATCCACTGGAAGCCTTATTAAAACTTTCTTATATGTGATTTTTTTTTATTTTACTGCTTTCAGAATCCTCTCTTTGTCTGTAAATTTTTGACAGTTTGATTATGTCTTGATGTATTCTTGTTCGGATTGAATCTGGTTGGAGAGCTTGGACTTCACCTGTATATTTATATCATTCCCTAGATTTGGAAAGTTTTCTGCTATTATTTAAAAAAAATCTTTCTGTTCATATGTCTCTCTCTTCTACTTTCTGATTTGCTATAACTTGAAAAAGTTGTTGTTTTGATGCTGTCTTATAAATACCATATACCTTCTCAATTCCTTTTTTTATTCTGATTGCATATTTTCAAGTAAACTGTCTGAATCCACAGATTCTTTTTCTCGATCATTTCTGTTGTCTTTGCTCTCTATTGTATTTTTGATTTCGTTCATTATATTTTTCTACCCCCTAATTTTTATATAATTTTTTAGAATTTCAATTTTTCTGTTAAATTACCCATTTTGGTCACACATTGTTTTCCTACTTTTGGTGAGTTGTTTCTCCACATTTTCTGGAAGTTTGCTGAGCTTCTTTAAAACAATTACTTTGAATTATTTGCCAAATGGCTCATAGATATCTTTTTCTTTAGCGTTGGTTACTGGCTCTTCATTTTGTTCCTTTAATGGTACCATGTTTTCCTGATTGTCCATGATCCTTGTGGCTTTGCATTGGGTCTGCATATTTGGAAAACTAGGGACTTACTCCAGTCTTTGCAAACTGGGTTTGTCTAAGAAAGCCCTTCAACATTCAGCTCATCCAGAGATTCTGGGCAGGCCATCTGGTGTGGTCTGTGAGTGGCTTTGCTGCTAGAGTATTCAGGCCAGCTGATCTGGTACCTGGGTCAGCAGGTGGGCAGGCCTGGTGCTTGAGTCTGTAGAATTGAGCCTAAATCCTGGATACGCTGTAGTGGACTTGTTGATCGGGTCCCCAGTATTGACCCTGGAGCCTGGTATATAAAGGTGGCCTGAACCCTTTATCCATTGGGACTGATCTGGTACTGGAGTGGGCCGATAGCCTTAGTCCATGGGGCAAGCCTGGGTCATGGGTCTTGTGTCCACAGGGGCTGGCCTGGAGCCTGGATTTGCAGGAATGCTGCCAGAGCCTCAGTCCTTTGGGGCCAACCTGGCACCAAGGTCTACTGGCATGGCCTGGACTATGGGTCCACTGGAATCTGGGGTCATGGGGACTGTCTTAGAGCCTGGAATTGGCCTGGTTTTGGAGTAAGCATGGGGCCTGGGTCCATGGGGGCTAGTCTGGAGCCTGGTATCATGCATGTTGTAGTAGTGTCTGGAGAAACGGGGGCTGCCTGGAGCATGGGGCCTTGGGGTCTTGCCTGGAGCCTATGTGTATAGATATTGACCTGAAGGCTAGATCTATGAGGACTGCCCTGGGTCCTAGGGTTACAGGGACAGAACTGGAATCTGGTTCCACAGGAGTGGTCCTAGAGCTTAGATCCATGGGGCCAGGCCCAGTGCTGGGGTCTACTGGAAAGGGCCTGGACCTTGGGTTTGCCTGACATATGGGCTGGCCTGGAGGGTGGAGTGGCAGAAACCAGCTTGGCACTGGGCAGGTCTGGAGTCTGTGTTCACAGGTGCCAGCCTGGTCCCTGTGGCATAGTGCTGACCTAGTACTAGAATGGTCCTGAAGCCTGAGTCTATGTGGATACCTACCTGGCTCTGGGCAGTTCTGAAACCTGAAGTGAACCTAGAGCCTGCGGTCACAGGGGATGTCCTAGTCCTGTGTGGCTCTAGAATCTGTATCCACATAAAGCTGTGTTCATGAGTGCCAGTTGATGACTAGGGCAGTGGAGGTCAGCATGATGCTGGGTTGGGCCTGAGCCTGGGAATGCAGGGCCAGCCAATTTCTGGGGGCAGACTGGAGTCTGGGGCCACCAGAGCCTGACTGGCCCTGGAGCAGGCCTGGAGTGTGAGTCTGTGGGGGTGGGTCCTGGCACTGGGGTGGCCTGAAGCCCAGAACCACTGCTGTGGTCAGCCTGGTTGTGTGATGAACCCAGAGACTCAATTCACAAGTATTGATCTGGAGTTTGGGGCTATAGGGGCCTGCCTGGTGCTGAGGTTTACTAGAACTGGCCCGTTTTTAGAGTCCAAGGTGATGTCCAGTGCTCACTTCCTTCTCCATCCCGCATGTGGACAGTGTCTCTTTCCACACTGTGGTTGGGAAAGGGGTGATGTGTATAATATAAACTCTCCTTCTTGAACCTGCTTCATCTTTTCTTATTTATGTTCCATACCAGGTGCTGTAATCTGTCACTTGGTTTTCTTAATTTCTTGTGAAGGTGTTTTCACAAGTAGATAGATATTCACATGGATATTTCTGTGGGGAGGGAGATGAATGTTGGAAGGTCCCAGTCTGCCATCTTGTTGATATTTATCCTTTGCAAATGAGACCATTTAAGATTTGTCCTCTTAGCAATTTTCAAGTATAAATTAGATCATTTACTAGAGTCATCATGCTTTTTGTTTTGGCAATGATTTTCTTAATTTTTCCCTCAGATTGACTCAATTTTAGACAGATTTCTTTCTGTGTTAAGAATTTTCATCCACTGCTCACCCTAGCCTTTATAGAGTCTGGATAGTCTAACCACAAAGCTCCCTCCCCTAGGTTTTTGGAGCATTTACCCTAGAAAACCTAGAATTATAATCATGCTTTCTTCACATTTGAGATGTAAATCGTTTAAAAAGCTTTTTGTCACTTTTGTAACCCAGGACTGTTTAAGGAACTGAAAGCCATCCCTTTGAAATGTAATCATAGCACAAGATAGAGTCTCTATTTCCCAGTCTCTGTAGGATGGTAGAGACCTAAACACAGGAGGCAAGCACCTTGCTTTAAGTTATAAATTAATTTTTCCTTTGGGTAATGTCAAAGGAAACAGAGATAGCCTGTGATCCTTTTAATCCCAGCTCCTAAAAATTCTCCTGCCCTATGTATCAGCAGAATTGAGCTCAGACTGAGTTTTGATCTCTCTCTCAGAGATCAGAAGATTGCAGCAGCCTTGAATAAAGTCTTCCTTGCTTGTTTATTTTGGTACAATGCAATTTTTGCTTTGACAGTTTTCATTGTAATTTTTTATTACAATGTGTGTTCTAAGAACCTAGAATAGTGCTTGCCTACCTATTAGGTGCTAAAAAATAGTTATTGAATGAGGGAACGAGTAAATGAATTATTTTTCTTCTTTCTAGTGGCCAGATTTCTAAATTGTTGACACAAGACTTTCTAAAGCATTCTTTCCTTCAATCTTGAAATCCTAAAATATTCAAAATGGTAATTACTTAATCTGTCTCAGAGCAAAACTCTTGGCTTATCCAGGGTAAATGGATAGCATGAATAATAAGTTATTGATTTTGGAAGCCACTGAGATTTGGGGGTTATTTGTTATTATAGCATAACTTTGCATATCCTGATTGTATTGGGCCTCTAAAATCACATGGTAGAAGGAAATTATGGAAAATTAAAAGATTGATGATAACTTTTCTTAACATTCCAGTGAATTTAATTAAATAAAACTTTCCAATGAGTGGAAAGAAAAAAAAAATCTATCTTCTGTTCATCATCTGAAAATACAGTATATTTGATTCTGTAATTTTTTTTTTTTTTTTTTGCAGTGGAGTCTCGCTGTGTCACCTAGTCTGGAGTGCTGTGGCGATCTCAGCTCATTGCAACCTCTGCCTCCCAGGTTCAAGCAATTCTTCTGCCTCAGCCTCCCAAGTAGCTGGGACCACAGGCGCATGCCACCACGCTGGGCTAATTTTTTGTATTTTTTGTAGAGACAGGGTTTCACCGTGTTATCCAGGATGGTCTCAATCTCCTGAGCTCATGATCCGCCTGCCTTGGCCTCCCAAAGTATTGGGATTACAGGTGTGAGCCACTGTGCCTGGTCGATTCTGTAATTTTATTGTGATCTCTAATTAATAATAAATAATAAGCAAAGTGAATATTATTTTCTCTGAATGGATTATATCAAAAACTTGACCCAAGAATGATAATTTTCTCAGTTTGGTTTTTAGGTTTAACCCTCTCAACTCTCAAATTCTAAATTAATAGACTTTTAACTTTACCTAATAAGAAATAAAAAGCGTTTCTACATTTCTGTTGTAATTTGAAAATATAACAAAAACTTTTGTAATCTTTGAAGAGTATTTTGAGGGGGGTATTCAAAATAACTCCAATAAAGAAGGTTTTCTCTCCTTTCACTGGTCATTTCATCCGAGGGTTTCCAATTGTCACCCGCAAGCCTGTGGCCAGTTACCCTTGAGGATTTATGGGTTCTTCAGAGAAAACAGATAAAAACAAGAATAAGATAATTATTTCTTTCAGTTTCTAAAGTTATTTCTCTTTACCAATGTCTCTCTTCTGTTCTTCCAAATGTTTCTGTTTATTTCCTCATTATCTAATACCATTATGACAGTTTTTATTTAGTTATACTCTACCCCTATTTTCCTTTGCTGAGTTCTTCCTTGTGAGAGAAATTCTGATGCTAAAGTTGAAGTATAGCAGGAAGCACAGGGTAATATGCAAAAAAAAAAAAAACTGGGCTTAAAAAAAGCTGCCAAGAATTAGGGATAGAAAAGGAATTCCATGTAAGCCAGTTTAATAGGAGGATAACGACCTGGGCTCAGAAAAAGAAATAGAGGTGAAAAAGAGAGGGAGGGAGAGAAGAAAGCATGTGAATAAGGGAATTGAGACAGAGGAAAGAGGTTTCTACTGGATTTAGAAAAAGGAAAACATTTCAACATGGCACATGTATACATATGTAACTAACCTGCACGTTGTGCACATGTACCCTAAAACTTAAAGTGTAATAAAAAAAGAAAAAGAAAAAAAAAAAAAAAGACCAGCCTGGCCAGAAAAAAAAACGGAAAACATTTAGGAGAAGGCCATGAAAGGCAACTCAATCTAGTCAGGCGTTTGAAACTTGGAGTAAGGAATAAAGGGTTCTCTGGGAAGGGTATGAAAGATGCCAAAAATGAATTTGGTGTGCAATATAGTTCTCCCTGTAGTTAGCTATATAGTTGAGGTTTTAATGTTGGAATTTTTTTTTACCACAGTGATTCCATCACTTACTAGGGGTTGATATTTTCAGTACTGTCAATAACCTAGAAAAAATACAAGTAGGAATGAAGTGACAAACAAGAAAGCTGGGTGGAATAATAGGAGATGAATGTGGTCACAGGGTAATGAGTAGAGTGGTCATTAGCAGGTCCTTGGGCACCATGTACACACTGCAGTGTTAAGAACTTGCAGGATGTTGTGAAGGTTATATAGTATCATACATGTGAATGCTCCTTGCACAGTGTGTGGTACATAGTAAGAACTCAATATCCCTTCCAAAAGAGGCCAGTCATTTTATTAAGGTATGGAAGCAGTGTGGCGGCCAACAATAACTGCATCAGTATTTGTCATGTAACAATCATCTCTAGGATATTTGATTGCACCTGGAACATTGGGAAAAAGAGCTGCATTATAGTGCAGCAAAAGGGAACTGATGTTTAGTGATGTTTACAACATGCTACTTGGCATCTAAATCTATAAACAGTTCCATCAATTAGATATTATATATATCAGATATTTTATATATATTCTGCTCACTGTAGAGTACATATAAAAATACATTTTATATATTAAATTACATATTGAGCTTCAGAGAGTTGAGGGATCTTGCTTGATATGTCCAGTAAATTTCCAGTTGAACTCCAATGTAAAGCCAAATCTGTGTCCAAAGTTCAAACTGTTTTTCATCAAACTACACTTCCATTTTATATGAAATTATGAAAACAGTGACAAATTTATCAAAAAAGGCAACATCATATTCCATCTATTGTACCAAATGTCTATTTGGGAATTACATTTCCATCCAAAAGTTAATACCTTATTTTTATAGACTTCCTAGAACTTTGCATCAAGTGTAGAATGGAAATGGCTCCTGGGTTTGCAGGAATATATTTCTTGCAGATAAATATATTTTTATGGAGATAATTTTTTTAGTCTGAAATTTTGCTCTCATTTTTCTAACACTTATAAAAACTGCTTTTTCAGTAGAACGTGTTAATCTACCTTGAACATTTCTACATGTCTTTTGGAATAACAGACAAAAACATTTATAAAACAGATTTGTCTTCAAGGGACTCCTGCACTGGGATGCCCTGTTTCAGCCCTTTGCATGCAGCTCCTTCTTTCTTTCTACTAGAGTTGAAGGCAAGGCTTCACCACAGTTTATATCTGTGCAGTTTTTAATGTACTCTAACTTCATAGTTTCAGAAATCACTAGATCTGAAAGGGACATTAGAGAGGATTTATTCTAGCCAAAACACCTAGAAAATAGAGAGATAAACTTTCTTGCCCAAGGTGAGGCAACTAGTTAATCATAGAACAAAATGAACTACATTGTATTAGCATATAAATTTAAAATTTTCTTACCTAAAAAAGTGAAAATACAAAATGAGGGAGGTGGTTCTGAACTATTTTCCCTGAGATGTGCAAATTTAGGTTCCTAACTGTGTATAATTGCCACAAAGTAATTTGTCTCACTCTGACACAGTGCTACTACTGTATCTCTGTTCCTTTGAGGGAGAGGGCCAAGTACTCAATGACTCAGAGGGTGCAAACGCAGGCTCTCAAAATGCCAAAATGTGCTCACGAGGGGCTGATGCTTCAGACAGGCTTTCTTCTTCTGAGGGTGCCTAAACCATAGTCTTGAGTTAACAAGACTCCAGTAGAATGAAATCAAGTACTCAAGTTAGCATGTATGAAACAATGAAAGGAAGTCACAAACACGATGAAAGGAACCACTACCGGCTTTCTTTAGATTATATTTTCTTCTAGTGAATATAAAAAAAAGAAGTTGATTTTAGATATTTAGCCCAGTCTTAAAGACACAAACTCTATTCAAAGACTAGTGGATGAAGCATGAGGCAAAGAGTCAGAATCCTTGGGACCCACTTGGGTATATTTGAGACTCTGGACAAATCCCTTTACCTAATGGGGACCTCAACACTCATTATTAAAAAAAAATCAACATGGGGTATAAAGCATGATTTTTATGTTGAAAAGGAGAGAAAACAAGCTCATAAAGGAAAATGCAATTTATTCACTTGTTTTATTAATATAGTGAAAACCCCAGGGATAATGTGTTTTACACTTGGTCTTAGCCAAAAGGCTGAGAAGTGATTGGGATACTGTGTTTTAGAGCTAGCTTTAGACAAAGTCTGTTTTTCCGGGTTGGGCACCATTCTTAGAAACGTGTTTTCCGGCAGCTTCAGGCTCAATTCTCTCTTCTTAGTAATCCTAATGGATAAGGCTATCTGTATCCTGAGAGCTCCCAATTAAAATCCCCTCAGTATTTCTGGCTTTAATTGGTCAGCCGTGATCACATACTTTCTCTACTAGTTATTGTGGCCAGAGTGACTGATTAAAAAAAAAAAAGATCATCTATCTTTACTACTGTAGCCAATGGCAGGGACAGTTCTACCTGAGCTACAGACAATGCAGGAAATGTGGTACCTGCAGGCAAATCAGGGACCCAAAGAAAGGAAAATAGATTTTGGGAAAGCAAAGTGACAGATGTCCATCACAAATGACCAATCATCTTTCTTTCTTTCTTTTATCCTTTTTTTTTTTTTTGAAATAAGATCTCACTGTGTTGCCCAGGCTGGAGTGCAGTGGCATGATCATAGCTCACTGCAGCCTCGACCTCCCAGGCTCAAATGATCCTCTCACCTCAGCCTTCTCAGTAGCTGGGACTACAGATGCACACCACCATGCCCAACTAATTTTCCTGTATTTTTTGTAGAGACAGGGTTTCCCCATGTTGCTCAGGCTGGTCTTGAACACTCTGGCTCAAGTGATCCTCCTCCTGTGGCCTCCCAAGCACTTACTGGGATTCCATGTGTGAGCCACTGTGCCTGGCCACCAATTATTTTCTTAAAAGGCCTTCCATTTTTATAGTCAGTGGGCCCAACACAAAAGGAGATGTCTTAAGGAAATACAATGTATAAGCCATATTAAGAGTAGAGTCTGTTTACAGCTGGAGTAGTGCTGGAGACATTCCTGCTGAGCTGGTTTTTCTTCATCTCCCATGGTAGTGCCTCTGAGTGAGTCTTCTAGGAATTACAGGAGGAGAATTTGAAAGGCATTAGACCAGATGATCTCTCAGGAGACTTGTAAACAGAACATTCTATTATTACCATCTCTTCTTGACTAGGTCATAAGCTCCCTGTGGGAAAGTACTCAGTCTTTGCTTCTGAGCTCCATGTTCCCTTGTTACTGATCTCAGTATACACTCATAAAGGTGTCAGTTATTTTCGTGGGTATACACCTGTTTTTCCACAATGTTAACCCCTAAATATTTTTTCCAGTCGAATCTGCCCCTCTTTGGAACCCAAAGTGCTCATAAAGCTGTAAGATAGATGCAGTCAGCTTTTTTTCTCCCACTCAACAGGTACAAATTACTCTTTGCTGTAGAGGAATATGCTATTTACCAGGCTGCTCTATCAAGTTGTGTGTGTGTGCGTGTATGTGTGTGTATGTGTATGTGTGGAGTGGGAGTGTGTGTGCACATGTGCATGTTTTTGCAAATGGTAATAACATTAAATCTCTTTGCTTAGATGCTCCATTCCATTTTAGAAAATGTGGAGTGAAGACTGGGGAGAGTTTTAGTTAGATCTGGCCCTTGAGATAGTAATAAAAGGCAGCTGCCTAAGCATTAAATAGCCTTGTGAAGCTCTCCTTGCAAATCTCCACCAAACTTGTGCAATGACTTTCTCTTTCCACCTCACAACTTAGCTTTAATACTGTAGTTGCTAATGATAATGCCTATTTTTTTTTAAATAGTGCTGGTGGTCTTGATTTTTTTCTAATTCTTTGGGGATATTTTAATGTTTAACCAGCATGAACTACTTGTTCTTCAGTATTTCAGCAAGTGAGGCTCTGCTTCAGTTCTGTATCAGCTACAGGCTATAAACACTTCACGCTATAATGTGTTGTGGAAAAGGAAAGAGAAGTTCATCTAGATAACTCCCATAGTAAGTATTAACTTTTTGTTTGCCAGAATTTTCTATACAAACACTCATTTTTGTGTATTATTATGTATTCCAATACAAAATTAAAAAGTCACATTGTCATTCTATTGAGTCTAAAAATGAGGTAGTTCAACAGCTTTAAAAGGAAATGAATTTTGTTTATTTATACAATGAGGACTTTTGCCTCAGATGCGCTCCCAGAAAACAGAACTATGGAATATCTGCATGATACCATGTACTACAAATGCTATATAGGTATAGTACCAAGTATAGATATAGAGTTATGAAAAGAAAAGAAGAAAAACAAAGGTGTGGTTTGGTTTTTTTTTTTTTTTTTTTTTTTTGTTGCTTAAAGAGCTCATAGTCTAATAGAGGAGAAAAAAGCAGAGTTATATCATTGGATATGTTTTTTTGATCTTGTATACTGTTGTGACTGAGTTGAGCTTTGGAATTAGATTCTCATTCATTGAGAAAAGCCTGAGGAAACATGTTAACAGAAACATTTCTGTGTAAGGTATTAATTGGAGAGATGTAGGGATCATAGTGTCCTCAGTGGCAATTCCTTAAGGAAAATTATTTTCATAATTGTATGACATAAATAATCTTGTTTCTCTGTGCAATTGAAATATGTCCTTCCCACTGCCCATGAGAAATATGTGCCAGACATTTCTTGTTTTTCTTTACCTGTCTGGAAGCTCAGAATCAAATTCAACTTAATAACTATGTGGCATTAATTTAACAATTTCTTCGTGATTTGTTACTTTTATTCTACTTTAATTTTTCTCAGATCCTGGATTTTTTCATATTTTTATGGAGTGTGGAATATATTACTTGTGAGCCACTTTAAATATTTGTAGAATAAGATTTATCTATAAAGAAATGCCTACGTATTAGATTGTGTCTTTATCGTTTAACACCTACTCAAACACTTGTATCAGGAGTGCTTTGTTTCATGTGAATATTTTCTATTTGAAAATATATAGTGAAGTCACATTTTAGAAGAAGTTGAGGTTCTGACGTAAGGGTCTAAGGCAAGAAGGTTTTCCGTGAAAATCTTTTAAGGAAATACCGTGTAAGAAAATGCCTTGTTTCAATGAATACAGCACAGGATTAAACAGGAAGCTATTTATTTGGTCAAATATCACGTAAAGTAGTTGGTTTGTGTTACTGTATATATAATCTTTAAACATTTGAAAACATTCAGCAGGTGAATTGTTCTGTCATTAAGAGGCAGAATTATATCTCCATTTTATTTTCATCCCAGAATATTCACTATTTAAACTGATCTTGTTCCATTTCTCCCTTTTCCCCACTTCTGGTTATTCACTGCTGCATAATAAATTGCTGTGTCACTAGTCCAGAGTCAAAGGTAGGGAAATTAGACTTCAGCTCTCAATTGGAAGAATATTAAGTATTTGTTATCACCCCTAAACTATCACATTGTTTTCCATTTCTTCTACCTTCCTTTCCTCCATTTATTTATCCTCAACTTAGTAGCTTAAAACATAATTTACTTTGTTCATTATTTTCCTGGTCAGAAATATGAGAAGGGTTTTGCTGGACCAGTTGATACTTAAATATTATGTCCAGAAATCTCCCCAAATTCATGATGCAAACTTTTTTTGTTCCCATGCTATGGCAAGCAACCATGTTGCCAAATTTTTTGTCACTACATAGTCAGGATTCCTTTTCCTTTGGTATACAATAATATTTTCCTCATTGTCCTTCAAGTCTTCACCAGCAGACTCTTTGGAGTCCTTCCAGTTTCTACCAGCTGCCTAATCTTCCAGTTTCTACCAGCCAGCTGCCAAGCCTACATATTTTAGTCTTCTATTATGGTAACTATTCACTTCCAGGTATTGGATTCTGTACCATTTATTTATGGCCATGTAACAAATTACTCCCAAACTAAGTAGCTTCAAACAATAATTTTACTTTGCTTCCAATTTTGTGGATCAGGAATTCTAGAAGGTGTTGTCTGGGCAGATTATCTTATATCTATAGGGTGTCAGGTTCCAAGACTACTTCTTTACTGACAACTTGTTGCCTAATCTCGGATGTCTGGCAGCTGATGCTGGCTGTTGACCAGGAGCTCAGCTAGGGCTGCTGACCAGAGTGTTCACATGTAAACTCTCCATGTGGCTTATGATGGAGCATGGGTTCCCACAGGGAGCATCCTAAGAAGAAATGCACTTGTTTCTTATGGCTACCATAACACATTTCCAAAAACTGGGCAGTGTAAACACATTTCCAGAAACTGGGCAGTATAAAATGACACGAATTTATTCTCTTACGGTTTTGGAGGCTAGAAGTCTGAAATCAAGGTGTCTATGGAGCCATGTTCCCTTTGAAGTCCCTAGGAAAGAATTCTTTCTTGTGTCTTCCTAACTTTGGTGGCTTCTGAAAATCTTTAGCTGTCCTTGGCTTGTGGTTGCAACACTCTAATTTCTGCCATTGTCATTACATTCCTGTCTCCCCTCTGTGTGTATCTTTGTGTATCCAAATGTCTCTCCCCATATAAGGATATCAGTCGTTGAATTTAGGGCCCTTCTTACTTAATCCAATATAACTTCATCTCAACTTGATTATAAGTGCAAAAACCCAACTTTCCAAAAAGTTTACATTCACAGGGACTGGGGGCTAAAACTTCAACATATCGGCCGGGTGCAGTGGCTCACGCCTGTAATCCCAGCACTTTGGGAGGCTGAGGTGGGCAGATCACAAGGTCAGGAGATTGAGACCATCCTGGCCAACATGGTGAAACCCCATCTCTACTAAAATACAAAAAATTAGCCAGATGTGGTGACACGCGCCTGTAGTCCCAGCTGCTCGGGAGGCTGAGGCAGGGGGATCACTTGAACCTGGGCATTGGAGGTTGCAGTGAGCCGAGGTTGTGCCACTGTACTCCAGCCTGGGCAACAGAGCAAGACTTCCTCTTAAAAAAAAAAAAAAAAAAAAAAAAAACTTCAGCGTACCTTCTGGGGACAGAAGTTTACCCACAACATTAAGTGATATAAAAGGCCTGAACTGAAGCTGCAAGGCTTTATATAACCAACTACCCTTGAAGGTCTAGACTGTCACTTCTGCTACATTCTATTTATCAAGAAAGTCACTACTTTTAGTTCAAATTCAAGTGTAAGAAAATTAGATTTTATATCTCCAAGAGAGAAGGGCTAAAGAATTACCACCGTTTTACACCTATTTTGCTCCCTTTTTACTTTTTCCTATTCTTTTTTCCTTTTCTCTATCTCTCTCTCTCTGGTGTACTTTAATTCTTTAAGTTAAATGCATTTATTATGCAGCTCCACTAAAACTGATAAAAACATTTGAAAAAATCCTTTTTGTTTTAGAATATTTCTATGATTTTTAATCAAAAGTTTTCCTGAGAGTTTGTGGGGTGTATTACTGTGTGTATGAGAGAGGAGGTGGGAGGACGGGAGAAAGAGAGAGAGAGAAAAAGACAGACAGACAGAGAGACACAGGAAGGTAAGGTAGAATGGGGAAAGAAAAGTTTGTGTAGTAAAAGAATTAAAATGAATAGCCTGTGCTGGATCCTCCCACAGATCCCCATGATTGATGAAATGCCTTCTCACCAAATATCAAGTACAAGCATTCTTTCTATCTCTAGAAGTTGATCTGCTCTTTACTCAGAATAGCCTAGATCAGGTAGAAATTGAATAGTTTCTAGAGCTCCCATTTAAGAGATCATGGAACAGATTTACTGAAAAGGAAAGGAAACTGTGCTGTCTCCAGAAGAAATCCTGTTAGGAAACGATTGGGACACTGCATGCATTTGCCTTGTGATGTCTCTGATATGTTACTGTTTTGAGGTTCTAAAATATTCAATGTGTAACTCTTCCATTTCTGGCACTTGGCTACCACATTAGGATTTCTTTCTCAAACAGGTACCTCCAGAGAACATACAGTTATGCGCATTTTGAATAAAAAGCTATTTGTCTTTCATGTGACAAATGAATCACTTGGATCATTTTTCTTTGTAATTGTAAAAAGGTAGAATTATTTTTAAAAAATGTTTATTGTTTTTCCTACCAAGATGCTCTTTCCCTGGCCCTTCTCTACTTCGCTTCTTCCTGAAGAAGGGCTATATTTTCTGCCCACTGATGTCACACTTGGCCACTTGACTTGCTTCAACCATATAAACTGAGTGCAAGGGGTCTGTGTCACTCCTGAGCGCAAACTGCAGGAGCCATCATAAGGTTCTGTTATCACTCTGCCAGAGACTCTCATGTCCCAGCAGGATGATCTGCATCTTGGGATGATGGAGCAGAGCCCATGTCACTTCATAATGACAATACAATGTGAGCCAGAAAAAAACTTTGAGTGTTTTAAGTCCCTGAAATATTCATGTTGTCTGTGGCTGTAGCATAACTCAAAATGGCTGACACATTGTCTATGAACATAAAACCTTCCCTGGGAAATGGAATATGTGCTTTCCCAAAGGAGCAGAGCCTCTGCATTTCAGTATGGCTCTGAGAAGATATCTATGGATACACAGAACTTGATATTCCATTCACCTGGATCTTGGAGTGAGGCAGTTGGATTCAATGATTATATTATTGAGATCTGCAGTTTATTTGGTTTCCATTTTCATCTGTGTGACATTGAGCAAATCAAGCAAATTACCAAATTTCTTAAGCATCCGTCACCTCACCTAGAAAATAGAGATGGTAATGCATTGCCTCATGGGATTATTGAGAGAATTTAATAATCTAAAGCAGTGGTCCTCAGTGGAGGCAATTCTGCCACCAGGGGAAATGTGAAAATGACAGGAGGCATTTCTGATTGCTTCAGTGGAGCAGAGAGTACTACTGTCATCTAGAGGGTAGAGGCCTGGGATGCTGTAAAACATTCCACGATCCACAGGACTGTCTCCCACAATAAATCGTTTTCTGGCTCCAAATATTAAGAGTTCTGCAATTGAGAAACCCTGAGCTAAAGCAAAGTGCTTACATACCCCAAGTTTGGGCACTCGGTGAGAGAAAAATGTTTGTCATATACAGTATTATTAAATGGGCTTAAATAACAGCCTGACCATATTTTGCAATTATGAGTTTATTAATCAACCCCAATTTTGTAAGTTTACCATCAATATCTGTGTTTGACTACAAATATATAAATATAGAAAAATGATCAGTCTTTGAGATCGTTTGGCAATGGCATTCTGTAAATCCCACAGTGGTTATATCAGTAGTAAAATAGAAGATGCTTATAATTCTCTCAAGTTACATAGAATTTTTTATGATATACTTCAATTTCTGATAATTATTGTGAGTATACAATGTATTTTAGACAGGGTTTATAAAACCATATGCATTTAAAATATTATATAAATATGTAGTGCATAAAAATAAACTGCCTGAATAATAAATATATTTACCCAAAAAGTAAATAAAACAGCTCATAAGAAGCTGTTCCAATTATTTAGGTAAATAATACCTTCTGTGTTTGACTTTCTTTCATTGCTTTGAGTCATGGGAATAAAACCGAAATATTTTCTTGCAATGAAATTGGGAAATGACATCATCTAAAGCATCCCAAAAATCTAACATAAAAGTGTCATCATCCTAACTCTCTCCCTTTGTCAGTGCCCAAGGGCATTCCAGAATTGCTTCAGAAGTCTGATTTTCCTCACAAGAAACTCTACTGTAGCTGATAATTAAGAACAGGAATGAATTGTATAGAAAGCTGTTGGTCTTTATAGAAAGACTGGCAGATACTTGGGTTCTAGTGTTGGTAACTAACCATCTAGTGATCTTGAAATCCTTATTTTCTGGCCAGATGCGGTGGCTCAAGCCTGTAATCCCAGCACTTTGGGAGGCCAAGGCAGGCGGATTACTTGAGGCCAGCAGTTCTAGAGCAGCCTAGCCAACGTGGTAAAACCCTGTCTCTACTAAAAATACAAAAATTAGCCGGGTGTAGTGATGTGTGCCTGTTATCCCAGCTACTCTGGAGGCTGAGGCAGGAAAATTGCTTGAACCCGGGAGGCAGGGCTGCAGTGAGCCGAGATTGTGTCACTGCACTCCAGCCGGGGCAACAGAGCAAGACTCTGTCAAATAAAATAAAATAAATAAATAAATAAATAAAATAAAATAAAATATAAAATAAATACAAAATAAACAAAATAAATAAAAATAAGGCCAGATGCGGTGGCTCATGCCTGTAATCCCAGCACTTTGGGAGCCCAAGGTGAGCGGATCACGAGGTCAAGAGATCGAGACCATCCTGGCCAACATGGTGAAACCCCGTCTCTACTAAAAATACAAAAATTAGCTGGGCGTGGTGGTGAAAAAATAAACACTCATTTTCTAGGCATGAATTTACTCATTTCAAAGATGAGTGTATAGAATTAGATCTTGTCTGTCTCTTTCCAGCAATAAATTAGATGAATTCATGTCTCCACTTGCTTTATTTTACATACATATCTTTTAAGCTTCATAGGAACACTGTCCTTGTTTTGAATGGCATTTAAATGAAAACAAGCCTTCGAAAGAGAGTCTTAGCATTGCTTTCCCTCTTTGAGCCTTGTTTTGCTTTTAGGTTGTAGCTGGCTGGGATTTGTTTTTGTTTTTGTTTTGTTTTAATTTGAAAATCTAGCAGAAGGCTAGCCTTTAGCATTGAAAAATAAAAAAACTATTCTCTTAAATGTTTCAATTAGCAAACAATAATAGCAATAATAATAGCTACCACATTCTGGTAACATGCTATGTGCCAAGCTTTGTGCTATATTTTGCATACATTATCTCAGTTACTTATCAAAATAACCCAGAGATGGAGACATTATTACTTATTTTACCTGTGAGTAAACTAAGATTTAGAAAAAAATTCAAGGTCACATAGTATGTGTGACTCTCATAAAGACTGTCAAGCCAAAGCATGCTTTTAACCTCCATGCCTTAAATCTGAAACACTGTTAGTTGACATCTCTCACTGAAAATAATCACAACATCGACTTCTTAGAAAGATAAGAAACATTTGTCTTTCCAGAATATGTGATTTGCTTTTGCTGTTTTATGGCGATGTTCCTTGTTCTTTGTATGGGTCTTCTCATGTGTGTCTCTGTACTCACATTGCTAGCTGCGCGGTCTTTGTCTCCCTTCCTCTCATGCCAGCTGAGTGGCATGATGGAGAGACTGTGGTCTAGACTGACGATTATGACAGCGTACAAAACTGACTCAACACTTACAAGTAAATAAAATAAGCAGTGGTTTCCTTTATTTATTTCTGTTATCCACCACATAGATTCCATGTGGATTTAAGAAACTCAAGTTCAAGTAGAAATATCTATTAATAGCTATTAACCAATCATGCCTCTCATGTCTTAGGAGATTCTATCCTGTAGATAAAATGAGGAAATCATTTATTGACTACCTTTTTGGGAAATAACTCTATGGTCTCTAGAAGATATCTTTGTTTACTTCAAGTGCCATGGCTTTGAGTTTCATTCAGCAAGATGGCCCAAAATATGAGAATGTGTTTATTCTTTTAAGATATATAAATTGTTTATATCAATATCAACTTATCCTTTTTGGGAGAGAAATTCATAAGTAGTACTTCACTTTCATTAGTTATTTAACATTCAAAATCTCTAAAGTCATATAACCAGGTGCAATGGCTCATGCCTATAATCCCAACACTTTAGGAGGCTGAGGCAGGAGGATTGCTTGGGCCCAGGAGTTCAAGACCATCCTAGGCACACAGTGAGACCTCAATCTCTACACAAAAGAAAAAAAAAATAGCCTGATGTGGTGGCATGTGCTTGTGGTCCAGCTACTTAGAAGTCTGCGTGGGGAGGATCTCTTGAGCCCAGGAAGTTGAGGCTACAGTCAGCAGTGATCGTACCACTGCACTCCAGCCTAGGCAGCGGAGTTGAGACCCTGTCTCAAAAAAAAAAAAAAAAAAAAAGTTATTTAGAGCATCCCAAATATATTCGAGGATATTTCTATTTATACCTTAAAAACAACTTACCATGTTTCACTTTTTCATGAATTGTTGTTTAAACCACATAACAGCCCTCTGACTTGAGTTACTACTATTATCACTATCTTACAGATGAGAAGACCAAGGCTTAGAAAGTTTAACAGTTTCCTCAGTGTCCCACTAGTACATCCAGGACTCAGGGTTAGAGAGCATGACTGTACTGCCAATGCCCTTGACTATTATATCACTTTACTAGGCAAAAGGAAATCAGATTCAACCACGACCCCAAATTCTTCCATCCTTGAAAATTCTAAAGTCTTGCCAAGAAGAAATTTGTTACTCAAACTTTTGTTTAGTTTTCAGAGTTCTAATCTGAGCAACTTACAGAAAATTACTTGAATAATACTTAGTTGTAAATCTGTATCTGTGTGTAAAGGCTGCCTTCATGACAATGATTTCTACTATTCCATATAGGTATCTCCATGACTTCCATGAACACTTTTTGCTGTAAGTTAAATATGCAAACTTAACTGGATTCGAAAATGCAGTTCTGATCTGACTTTCATTATTATGAGTTGTAGCAATTTTGCAATTAGAATAGAGCAGATAGACTGTGCCTACTGGACTAACAAAAGGTGAGTCAGGTTTTCATAGGCTGGCTTGGAACTGGAACAGACTAGTCCTGGCACAGCTCAAATTTGGTATCATCAGAACTCCTATTGTGTGCACATTCCTCTTACCTAGTTTCTTAAATTGCAGTGAGAAGGAATTAGTTACATTGTTCTTAAAAAAAAATTAAAGAAGAAATTAACCAACAATTGTGCTGAAATCTCATGAAGGCAAGATGGAATCTGTTTACTGTGCAGTGTTTGGCAGCTTAAACTTTGTAATTTGTATCCCTTTCTGTTATTGAATTTATAGCTGAGTTTCTGGATTCTTTTCTGTCTTATGGTGTCTATATATATATTTTGTTGTGTGATTAATATAAAATGTTTTCTTTCAGTTTCTGTTATTTAATTTAGTGAAGTCCTTTAGGATATGGTTTATAAGTTGGCCATTTTTATCCTTCAAAAGTGGGAACATTTCTGTTGAATCTTAGTAAATTCTGGTTTACTTCCATTCCTATAAAAGGAAGAGAATTTACCAAAGTAATAATTCAATTTGTAAACGTGGAGAACATTTCTTTTTGCCTTGCTCCATTCCTTTTAACTCTTACCTCATTTTTGCTGCTTCCCTTCTCTCCAGTCATCCTTGAAATCAGAATGTTCCTGAAATTTGCATAGAGGAAGGAGACTAGAAGGAAGAAAAAACAAAGGGTAGGGAGGGGCTGCTTCCCAGGATTTTTTTCTAAAATCTAATTTAGGAATGTTCCCTGAGCAGAGCTAGTGAGGAAAGCAATAAAATATATAATTGAAGATTAATCTTGAGCAAAATTTTTAAGTAGTAAAAACATGTCTTTGAGATTCCCAGTCTTTTCTCTCTGTGTTCCACATCTGCTTCTATTTTCCACCCTCAGTCTATCACCCTATCACTCTGAAAACGTTCTTAGGATCCACCCAAAGTCTCATTCCTATGAAGCAGGAGTGAGAATTTCCCACTTGTAGGATAGTATGTCACTCTATATATTTGTTCCTTTAAACAACCAGTGAATAAACAGATTCTGGATCTAGGTATTGGGATGTGAATTCTGAAAGAGAGTAGAATAAAACTTAGTTCCATAGTTCCAGGATAGTGAGGAGGATAGCAGAGTCAAGGAGGGAGATAAATCATACTACTACTTTAATTGTGCATGTAAGTTCTTTGAAATGCTTATAACAGGAAGTTATATATTTATATCTCTGTCTATCTATCTATCTATCTATCTATCTATCTATCTATCTAACCGTCCATCCTCTTTCCCAGTGATTTTTGTATTTTAAAACTTATATTAGAGGTTTTGTTCCGTGTTCAAGAAATTCTAAGAATAAAAAATATGTGAAAGAGGCTTAAAATTATATATATATACACACAAGGCATTAATTTTTTTATATTAGTCTTTAACAATTGGGTCAGTCACTGAGATCTTAACAAAAATCTACCTAACTAACCAGTAGACTAAAACCACCCTTGAAGTGTTACGGTATAAGTCCTGGTAGGAAACCAGATTTAAAAAAATGTAAGAGGAAAGTTCTGATCAAATAGTTGATTGACCGAGTTCACAAACAGATTCCTGTAGGAAGCATAGACACATGAAGTTGGTTATTTTGTCCTGAAGGCGTCAAATATGCAAATCAGCCATCAATTCTCTTGTCTTTGAGTCTCTGTTTTCCAAGCATTTTTATGATTATGATTCAGCATCCAATGTAGACTTGTTCAAAAGAAACAGATTATTCTGGCCATGTGATTTTGTATGATTGTTACAGTTTTCGTTGTTGATTAATGAATTGATCATTTTACATGCAATTCTATTAATATGGACTGCCCTCTTCTCTCCGGATTTGATAAATTAGGTTTCTGAGCCTATGTAACTGAAGGACAGACCTCAGGCAGGATGAATTCAATAAAGGAAATGTTCTCTTCCAAGCCTCCTGGAAGCCAGCCTGCCTGCTTCCCTGGGGACACTGTCTCTTTACTGTGTTCTTTTATTTTGAAATTCCACATTTATAACTAGAAGAGAGAACTCAACACATAAAAATGTGTTTTGTTGCAGGACGTTTGTCTCCTTCCAGCTAAATACACAGAGATGGGTTTTTTCTTTTCTTTCTCCTCTCATTTTTCTTTTATGTAAATCTTGCTTCTGGAGTTAACTGGGGTTAAGCAATGTTTATACTAATACATTGAAAACTGTGAGAAGACTGTGCAGGGCTCGCTTCATGGTGGGGGGAGGAGGAGAATGACAGAAGTTTTGTCATCGCATTTTATATTTGACAAACTAGCTCTTTTCTGTGTTGTTAAAAGATGTGAAATATGTATTGTTGCTATTCATGCTGATGTCAAAGGCAAAGACAACTTAAGTACCTGGTTAATTTGTATGTTTGAAGCAAAAAACAAATAAACATAACTTCATGAATAGATAATGTTGCTGATGGCAGCTGAAAGTATTTCTGGTCATCAGTACGGTCTTTTTCTAAGGTCATTGCTGCCTGTTTGCTGGTGAAATTGGTGAATGGTTTTATTATCCTGCTCAACCTGTGTCAAAGCAGCCACTTGATTTCTGAATCACCTATTCTGGATTCTGTGCTGAGTCACTTTATTTGCTGGTGTCTCACAGAATTCCAGAACTTGGAAGGACTGACTGGGAAATGTTCTATCTTGTCCTTTTCCTATCTCTGGATAGAATCCTCTGTTACATTCCCAGCTATGGTGGCTTGATTTCCAAATAAAAAAGAAACTCTCATGGAGGTGTGTTAAGGACATTTCTCAGGACACTGATCAGAGTTTTATGAATTAATACAGGGAGGTAAGATAACTCATAGAATTGGTAGAATACTAATAGAAACTAATGACACTGTCATAGCGATCTACATAGTGTTCTCCTTTTTTTGTTCTCTTTAAAAATGTATTTTTCTCACTATAAATGCAAACCCATTCACCCTAGAGAAAATTTGGAAATACTTTTATCCAGTGTTTTTTCTAAGCATAAGAATATGTTTCTACAGTTTATTGAACACACGCCTTGAATTAGTACTTAAAGGAAGAGCAAATGCATGTTTCCAAGGTAAACATTCTTAATTTCATGGTGATAAAGATTAGCACTAACAAACTCCCTAGATTTTTGTAGCACCTTATGGTTTATCAAACATTTCCACATATTACTAGCAGGGAAATGTAGCATTATTCATCCCAGATTCAAATGAAGAACTAAGATTAATTAGATGGCTAATGGCAAGACCCAAATCACACCGCTTATAAATACTACTGGCCAATGCAGGTCTTTGGCTATATAGGATGTCATGAAGTGCACAGGTCCAAAAAACCTTCACATTTACAATATAATATTCTCATTTTAGTGCACTCCACTGTATTAATGTAAGAACACTAAAAAAATTAAGCTAAAGTGAGAAAAGCATAAAATCATTATACTGTACTGAAATGTTAAATGAGCTCATCACAGTAGCCAGCAGAACATAATGGTGGAGGAATAAAAACAGAAAGGAATATCCAAAATGCGTATTGCATTCATTAATTCATTTTTTTCACTTTTTCAACAAATAGGCTTTATTTGCCAGTTGTTATTGTATTAAATTTCAAGTTACCATCATAAACAAAACAGATAGGATCCCAGCCGTCATTGAGATTTTAGTCTAATGAGGGAAACAGGCATTAATTATGTGAGTATGGAGTTATAAACTGTTCTAGAAGCAAGGAAAGAAAATTATTGAGAACCTATGAAAGTGGAGAACAGAGGCACCTGATTTAGTCAGAGCTATTGAGGTAGCTTCTCTGAGGAAGGATAGGATAGGATATGTGAAGTCTGAACTTGAATCTGCAAGGTGAAGGGAATTAGGGGGGATTCATTCATTCCTGGCAGAGGAAAAGCATATGAAGATGACCTGAGTTAGTAGGAAATATGCTAGTTTGAAGAACTGAAAGAAGTGCACAGAGTGCAGAGATATCAGGTAAGAGCATTTTTTTTCTTTTGCTGAGGGAGAGAGAGTAGGAGCCATAGAGGATACTGTTGATTAATTATAGCTTTTGGATTTTTGCCTAAGAATGGTAGAAAACTACTAAATGAGTTAAATGAGAGACATAAATTGATTAGGTGTTCTGAAGCTCTAGTTTTAGTAAGGCAGATGGCTCTGAAGGTGTAGTTTTAGTAAGGCAGATACCTTATAGGAAGCTGACCCTCCTACATATTGCAATAATAAATCAGAATAGCCCTTATGTCTCTTAAGGACATGGAATTAGTCATTAAAACTCTCTCCTCAAAAAATCTCCAGGCCCAGATGGCTTCGTTGGTGAATTCCATTAAAGATTTAATGAGGAAAAATTACCAATTGTACAAAAAAACTTTCAAAAAAAAGATGAAGAAGAAACATTTTCCAACTTGTTTTGTGAAGTCATTGTAATTCTGATACCAAAACCAGATGGATTCATTCCAAAACATACAGCCCAATATCCCTCATGAACATAGGTGTAAAAGTCTTTAAGGAAGTATAAACAAATCAAATCTAGCAATACTATATATAACACTTGAATGCATCATTCCAAGTGAGGTTTATCACATGAGTGCAAAGTTGTTTTAATAATTTAAATACAATCTAATAAGTCATACTAACACGTTAAAGAGGAAAAAGTCATATGACTATCTCAAGGCAGAAAAATCATTTGGCAAAATTCAATACCCATTCGTAATAAAACCCATGAAAATCTAGGGAGAAAATGAAATTTCTTCAATCTGATTTTAAAAATCTATCAAAATCAGGCCGAGCAGGATGGCTCACGCCTGTAATCCCAGCACTTTGGGAGGCCGAGGCGGGTGGATCACGAGGTCAGGAGATCGAGACCATCCTGGCTAACATGGTGAAACCCCACCCCTACTAAAAATACAAAAAATTAGCCAGGCGTGGTGGCAGGCACCTGTAGTCCCAGATACTCGGGAGGCTGAGGCAGGAGCATTGCTTGAACCCAGGAGGCAGAGGTTGCAGTGAGCCGAGATCGTGCCATTCACTCCAGCCTAGGCAACAGAGTGAGACTCCATCTCAAAAAAAAAAAAAAAAAAAAAAAAAAAAAAAAAAAAAAAAAAAAGAATTATAAAGTGCTAATTAAGCTTGATTTCATGGAGATCTAACCAGTACTCTGAAAGCCCTAGAACAGAATTTCCCCTAACTTTATATTACCTTGAAGTAGTTCCATTACTTAAGGCCTGGAAAGCCATTTAGATATTTTAAAACTCTTTGCTTGTCCAGTGCCTCCTTTTGAGTTGTGACTTCTCATTAGCTTTCCCATCATAGTTGTGTGGACAGTTTCTGAACATGAAGGTCAATCAGATAATAGGGCCACTTCCTTGAGCCCCTTGTGGAGGATATTGTAAAAGGAAATAGGGAAATAATGGATTAAATTATTACTTGTTAATTTATTGGCAGATTTTAATTTTTTCATTTATCCCTAACCTCCACCATCAAGGACAGTTTATAGTCACACTCTAGCTCTTTCTTCTGTAAAGTAAGTCATGTTCTTCTTATAATGAATCCACCACAGGAGAGAATCACTTCCTAAAGAGGTCTGCACAATATAGAAAGTGATCTTAATGCTTTCTTATGTTTCTAACTTCTTGCATTATACTAATTGCAAAACTCAAAATTGTCCTTGGTGCTAGATAGAACTTTATAGTGGGGAAACTGGAAAGTACATGATATTTATGCAGAAATTAGCAAGGTCATTATTTTTTCAGACTTTTTCTATCATTGATAACATATAAATCTGAATGAGATTTTCCCCCTTAGGGCTCAGGTGCTTCTAATTCAGATGGAAAAATGTAAGAAATTATAACTTCACAATAATAATGAAACAATAGTTCTTTTTTCACGTGACTCAAAGAAATTCACAAATCTTATGTCAATCCATTGATTGTCATAAGTCCTGCATTGTAGTTCAAACATATTTCTCTCTTTCTATTATAATTTTGTTTTAGCCAAAGGAGAGTCTAGATCTGGGACTGTAATAATGAAACTATTATTTTTATTGGAACCCAAAATTTGAGAAGTCAGTGGTTGTCTGGGTGAACTGTTGACATCTGGCAACACAATAGGCTCTGAGATTTGCAAGGACTTTAGAAATCATTTCTTTCAAATCTCTGATTGTAGAGAGGAGAAAATATTATTCATCTAGAAGTAAGGCCCCAAGGGTCAGTGGCTAAATTTCAGACTCCAGAAGAATTTAGGTTAAGTTAGAATTAGGGGTAGGATTCAAGGATATTGTCAAATTGGGCAAGAATGGCTAGACCTAGGCTCAACAGGCCTAAACAGTAAACTAAGAACTGGAGATGAGTTGTAAGGCAGGATGTTAGCCTCACTGAACAAGGCTAGAACACAGGTGCTGGGATCTGGTATGTGATCATAAAGAATCCACAGCAAGATTGTCTTCTGGTAAGTCAGAATGTGATGGCCTAAGATCTTTTACTCCCTCTCTCTGATGAAGGGATATCCCCAGATTCTGAATTGACACTAGGACTTTAGTGTCCCAAGGGGAAGATTTGAGGCCAGAGGGTCTGAGTCTAACAAGTGGGGCTTTTCGCTATAGTGGGTAGGGTTAAGAGTGGTGAAAACGCAGGCTGTTCTTTACTATCTATGCCCCACCCCAACCCTCTATACTTCTGCTTGTCCCTTTTTCCACTAATTCCACTAATACCTTAAGGGCCATTCATCTGGAATAATATCTCAGTTACACAGTAGTATAATACATTGAAATGATAGAATTCTTAGAGTATGGATTAACTTTTCATGCTAGAAGAATGAAAAAAATCACATATGACAGTAGATATCATGATAGTGATGTCATCATTTGGGGTCATCATAGGGACTGAATATTAGCTAGGGCCCAGGTAGATCCGATTTTCAGTATTATCACATTCAAAGAAGTCTATTTCAGCAACTAAAAAGCAAACTGTTTCTAAACTTTAATTGCATATCCTAAAGTTCATAAAGGTGAACTGAATTATAAGCCACAGCACCAATTCTTAAAGTCTCTGGTTTCTCCTTCCCAATTCTCTCATGATCCAAAACTTCAGCAGAGGCTCTCAACTTCTGAATCCTGCATATTTACCTCAACACTGGGAAAGTGCCTCTCCAGTTCACTTACCCTTTCCCTACCCTACTTTGCACCCTTTGCTTCTTACCTGGAAGAGGCTGCCAGGTTTTAAGCAACTTACTACCGGTAGTATTGACTCAGTCTAGGATGACCAAAGGATACAGAGAATTCATTTGCTCCCCCAAACCATAATGCACAGAAATCCTAGTGAGATGAGAGAGTTCCCTTGACCTTTTTGCAGGCGGAACTGGAGTGCACTGGCTCAGGGTCCACGTGGCCACTTTGGTGCCAGCAGGGATGAATTTCACTCACTCAAACCCACTGGGCTCAACCCTTCATGGGAGGGAGTACACAGGTGAGCAGGTGTTGGGGCCAGGGCAAGCGCTTTTGGGCTCTAGCCCCATGGCAGCATCTAGGGGTGTGTTACCATTAATGATCTTTTAGCAGTTGCTGTCTGTGGACAGCTAAGGTGTTAACCAGCTTAGTGGAGAGTCAGGGTGACAGCCTTTTATACCCTGCCCCCTTCGTACTTGTGTCCTTGTCTGGTGTCCAGGAAAAATCAGTTCACATGAACTTGAGGGATGGTGAATGCAGAGATTTTATTGAATGATGAAGGTGGCTTTTGGCAGGACGGGGAACTAGGGAGGAGAGGGAGTGGGAAAATAGTCTTCCCCTGGAGTTCCACTGTCCCAGGTTGAACTCCTCTCTGACTGTCCCCAGCCAAATTCCTTTCATCCTTCAGATGCTTCTTCTTTTCTCTCCTTTTCTGCCACGTGGCTATGCTCCTCTTCCAGTGGAGTTTGGGGTTTTTACGGGTACAGGATAGGGGTCTTGGCAGGCCAGGGTGGTTTTGGAAAAAGCAACATTTGGGTGGGAAAACAGGGATAACTTTTCTCATTTAGGGCCGTGGTTTCCAGGCTTGAGGGTGGGGTCTTTGCTGGGGAACTGCCCTCTTCTACCCAGTATTTCCCTGCCTCCTGTCTGTATCACTAGGTAGTTTTTTCTGCTTACTTTTTTTTTCACAAAATGTTTTGCAAGTAATTTCTAGATAATTAAAATTCTCCACCTTATTAACAATGAAATGAAAGTCAGGAACTCTGAGAAGTGTTCTAAATTTGAAACTGAGTGCATGAAACAGAATGGAAAATTACACACAAGTTTAAATTTGAAATGTTGAAGGACTACAGCATGAATGATCCTCTGAGTCATGTTTGAACTCATCAAAACTAGCAGATCCTGTCACTGAGTGATTCCATTTGGAGAATTTTCTAGTTTAATTCACCTAAACTACTAAGTAAACCTGTGACTTTGAGCCAGTTACTTAAACTCTCTCGTCCTCCTTTATACCATAAGTAAAGTAGAGAGAATTAGCCTAGGTTAACCTCAGATTTTCCTATAAAGTGTACAAATTCATGAAAATAATGAGGGATGAGATGATAAATTCTTAGGGTTTTGGCTTTAGGACTTTCTGTATGAGTTTCTTATAACCTCATTCGCTATCCATTAATGTGACATCACCCACATTTCATTGAAACAGTTCTCAAAATTTCCACACAAAATGCTTCTAAAATGTCCTTTTATGTTATGGTTATCAAAAATTAGGAATTTTTGGTAAATTACTGTAAGGTAATTAATTAAAATGAATGAATAATGCATACCTTTTCTCCTGTAAATGATAAATAATAGATAGCCCTCTTTTTGGTATTGCTTTTAGTTTGTAATGCATTTTTGTTGATATGTAGTTCTTTTTCTTATTTATTTATTTATTTATTTATTTATTTATTTATTTATTTGAGATGGAGTCTCGCTCTGTCACCCAGGCTGGAGTGCAGTGGCACGATCTCGGCTCACGGCAAGCTCCGCCTCCCGAGTTCATGCCATTCTCCTGCCTCAGCCTCCCAAGTAGCTGGGACTACAGGTGCCCACCACCACGCCTGGCTAATTTTTTGTATTTTTTGGTAGAGACAGGGTTTCACCATGTTAGCGAGGTTGGTCTCGATCTCCTGACCTTGTGATCCACCTGCCTCGGCTTCCCAAAGTGCTGGGATTACAGGCGTGAGCCACTGCGCCTGGCCTTCTTATTTATTTTTCATGGAAATCAATTTCACTTGACATTTATGCTTTTAGTAATTTAATCCAATTCAAGTCTTTTGCATAAAGCAAGTTTATTTTTGATTTATTGTTTTCTATTTAAGACCTAAAGTATTAATACAAAGGTAACATATTCCAAGTATTTTAGTTACTAAGGCCAGAAAAGAAAGGAACTAGCTAATTTTTCAATGAGAATTTACTGTTGCCACTAATGTAATATGCTTTATTTCCTAAGGACCAGTAAATTAGACTTTTGGAATTTCATGTCTACAACTAAGAAGAATATAGACATGAAGCTGTTTCAAGTTTTATCATTTATTAGCTGTGTGATCTTTGCAAAATCATTAAAAATTTCTAGGCTCAGTTTCTACAACTAGTAAAATGTGAAAACTGTTAGCTATCTCAGTGGATTATTTAAGGATAGAGCTAATATGTATAAAACACTGGTGAATGCTAAATAATAAATAGTATTATTTCTTTAGAGGATTTTTTTTTCTTATGAGTTGTTAAGAAACTGAAAATCAGGAGATTCTCAGAAATAGAGATAAAGAATGGGGTCAAGGTAAGGTGATGTGGGAATCATTTCTATTGTGCCCTTGGTAGTTTAATTACAACTGTATTTTTTTCAGAAGAACCCATAAAGACAACTGAATTAATGTAGGCATAATTCACCCTTCTATAAACTAAATGGTCTAAAAGGTGTCCAGTTAGCATGAATTGCCTTACTTTAAAAAATTGATGCATGAAGTAGATGTAATTATCCAAAGTGATGTATGTTCATTATTTTATGGCATATTTTAAAAAACTAATTTGCTACATCTATGGAGGATATGACATTTGAGGTTACTGAGAAAGAACATTTGCTTAGAAATGAGCAATTGAATTCTTCTTCCATCTTCAGCCAAATTCTTTTATTATTCTTTTATTTTTTCAAGGGCTTAACCTGTTCAAGTCATATGACAAGAGTCTGTCACAGAGTTTACCACCTAATATGGAACCTGACACAGGATAGGTGCACATTCAATGTCTGGTGAATAATGTCATAAGGAAGATGGTGTGAAATCAATGGAAAATGTGATTGTTAAAAAATATTAAAATATAGGAAGAAGAGCAAATCTTTCTGTTGTGTATATATTAAGGGATGAGTAGGATTCAAATAGAAGGAAATGGAAGAAAAGAGATATTGGATTCTAAGAGAGTAGATATGAAATGTCTTACCTAAAAAGTCACTGTGAGACTTGGCACAGTGGCTTACTCTTGTAATCCCAGCATTTTAGGAAGCCAAGGTGGGTGGATTGCTTGAGCTCAGGAGTTCCAGACAAGCCTGAGCAATAGGACAAAAACCTATCTCTGAAAAGAATACAAAAATTATCTGGGCGTGATGGCACATGCCTGTAGTTTTAGCTACTTTGGGGGCTAAGGTGGGAGGATTGCTTGAGCCCAGGAAGTTGAGGATGCAGTGCAGAGGATGCATGCCCCTCCACTCTAACCTGGGTGACAAAGCGAGGCCCTGTCTCACAATAAAACCCGAAACAAAATCCCCAAACCAAGAAGCAAACAAACAAAAGTCATTGTGTAGTCAATGGGCAGAGTAATATACACCCCTGTCAGTTTTAAGTGGATGGCCTGACAAAGTACTCAGTTCCTCTATTCCATGTTGCCCAAGAGGGAGGATCAGGCTCTCTGGTAATGCCCATTGATCCTACACTCCAGATCTTCAGAATATACCTTTACCTTATTATATGCCACAAAGTTATTTTCTTTCCAGATTTCAAGCACTTTTTCCATGCTGCTAGCACCCTCTTTCTAGATGATTGCAGGAACCTCATGAATTAACTGACATTCCTGTTTCCATTCTTGCCCCACTTTCCCCAGCTTATTATTCCCCACTTGTCCTAGCAACCTGGCAACCAGAGTAATCCTGTTAAAATTTAAGTTGTAGCAAATTAGCCAGGCCTGGTGACACATGCCTGTAATCCCAGCTACTTGGGAGGCTGAGGCAGGAGAATTGCTTGATCCTGGGAGGCGGAGGTTGTAGTGAGCCAAGATCACACCATTTCACTCCAGCCTGGGCAACAGAGTGAGACTCCGTCTCAAAAAAATAAAAAATAAAATAAGTTGTAGCATTTCACTCTAATGCTAAATCCTCCGATAGATAATAATTTTTTTATATTTTTCATATAATATCCAATAGTAATTTTCAGAATCTTACAAGATTCTATAGAACCTAGCTCCCTGATACCTCTCTGCCTTCATCCTTAATACCCTTTCTTTTGCTCTCGGCTGCTGCGAATGGATTCTCAAATGTAACATGCTCAGTAAAGCTTCCGTGAAGATTCATTTGAAATTTCCATTCTGCTGTCACTTTGCCTTTCCCCTTTCTGCTCTGCCTTTTGCTTTTTATTCCTTGCTATCTTAGGTTAGGTTTGCTGAAAGGAAGAGAAAAGACCCTAATGGATCACTTGAATCCCAAACTAATGAAACTGATGATGGAACTTCTGTCCTTGTCTGCTGCTCATTTTTACCAAAATATCCAATTACTTTCATTATCTATCTAGGTCCTGGCAGGATTTTCACAGAGTGGTCACTCTCATTAGTTACTGAGACCTGATTCTAATAGGAACTCTATTAACAAAGGCGAGAAATGAATTTGGTGTCACATGATTTGTTGCAGGAATGTTCTCAGATTTGAGATGTCTGAGAAGTCCCATTCCCTCTTACCATTTAGAGCTTAATCTTGACCAGAGAGTATTAAGCCTGAATGGATCACTTGAGTCCCGGATACACTGCTCTATGCTTCCAGTACGTAGCAGCATTTCTATTCTCTCCTGATGAGCAGGGTTAATTACCCCTCCCAGTATTATAACTCTTTTTTTGTGCTTATTGGTTTACTGGCACAAGAAGCTTAAACTAACCAGCTTAAAGTTTATTGGAACTCTTACTGTGTCCCCATCCATCTTCCCCTGATGAAAGCATCCTTTTTCTGTGAACCAGAACCTCTTACACACACACAGAGTCCAATGGTCTAAGTTTCCCCATACTTTTCCATCCTACTTTTTTGATGAGTGCTTGACATGTAACAGACACTCAAGTAGTTTTTGAAAGAATGAATAAACAGTGCCTGGCTCATGAGAGAGTGTTTAGTTCCTGGCTGACTTGCTTTTCCCCTTTTCTGAGAAAATAAGTGCTTTGAATTTTAACAAGGTTCTGTGACCAGCTACTTAACTTGTCTGTGGCTATGCACCCATGTGTATCTCTAATATGCTTGATTATTACCACATGGTGGATACTACTGAAACTGATGGTGGAACTTCTTTCCTTGTCTGCTGCTCATTTTTACTGAAATATCTAATTACTTTTTTTAATCTATCTAGGTTCTGGGCCTGGACATTTTCACAGAGTGGTCACTCTCATCACTTGTTGCCACCTGATCCTAATAGAAACTGTACTAACAAAGATGAGAAATTTGCAGACTTGTTCAGGGATTGTTAAAGAGTTAAGTTCAACTTGAGAGCATATCTCAGGGAGTTATGAATACTTACTGACTGCCAGACACTAGGCATCAGGCTATGCTTTCCTTTTTGAGAGATTATATTCACCATTTTCTCCTCTGGTTTTGTATTCTAAGTTCTGTATTTCTTGATTTCATCTAGCTTCTGAGATGCAGCCTGCTTAGACAATTCCACCTAAAGGACATATCCATTAAGACTGATCAATCATAATCATCAAGACTGGCCATTATTTTGTGGTAAAGTGTGTTGATTATCTCTTTTAAACTCATATTAAATTAATGTCAGTCAGTATACCTCGCAGCAGAACTACTCAGGAAAGGAAGAAGTTGTCATTAGCATTCAGATGTATATTGTCAAACTCCAGTAGGGATTAGCTGAGCAAAAATGACACTTTAGGTTGGGGAATGGGTGGGGAACTTCAGTGTAGTTTACCTCCAAAGATTCCTTAATGTTGATGTCAAATTTGGCCATGCATTGAACTACTCTGAATGTGCTCAACTATATTTGACAACATGGAAAAAGAGTCATTATTAAAGAAGTAATGAAAAGCCAAACACTGGGGCCAAGAAGAATGGCCTTTAGATGAGATTTTTTTTTTCTTT
Organism: Pongo abelii; assembly: GCF_028885655.2. NCBI lineage: Eukaryota > Metazoa > Chordata > Mammalia > Primates > Hominidae > Pongo > Pongo abelii. Next base: position 31,888,376 of record NC_071998.2, read on the forward strand.
CCATAAAAGAAAAGCAGAGAATTGGTCTTTCGACCTAATGCATACCCAAAGGTGATTCTCAGCTACTGAAATCAAAATATAATTTATTTAAGTATAAAAAATGTAACAAATCAGACATCTCATGGTCAACTGTATTAAAAATTCATGCCTCAATTATTGCTGCTGACTCACATGTCTTAACTAAATATAACCTCTAGCTTTTAATTCTTTCACCTCTGAAGCAGCCTCCTCATTTTTAACTCTGCCCTCTGGATATTTTTGTCTTCTTACTGGGATTCAAATACAGGGCTTTAGGTTCATGTTGAAACCTCTCCTACCAATTAATTCTATACAACTCATTTCCCTTTTATGATTGCCACATATCCACTGAGGAACTAAAATCCAATATCCAAGATAAGACAAGAAACAAACATGGTAGATTTTTATCTCCTTCCCTGAAGTCTGTCTCTATCACTGTCAACCTTAACCAAAATATTTTATCACAAATGTTCTATCTATTTTACTGACTCCTCATTTCCTCCATCTAGTAGATGTGTCATACAGTCAGTGAAAAGAGAAAGGTTTTTTGATTCAGACAGATCTTGATTGGGTTTTGCCTCTGACACTTAGTATCTGGGATTCTTGTGGCAATACACTAGCTACCTGAATGTCATTTTCCTCACTGATAAGGCGAAATTAATCATGTCTATGTTAAGGTCACATTGTGAACACTGAATGAGAAAACATTTGTGAAAAGCCTAAGAAACTGGATGTTCTTTGCAAGTGTTGGTTTACTTTATTTCTCACTCATATCTTCCTTTCCTCAATGAACAAAGTGATTATTAAGACCCTACAATTTGCTTCACTATATGACTGTTTGGGGAGGTGAGTGTTATAATATTGTTATTTTGCCATATAAAAAATATGGACTTTGTATTAGTTGGTTCTCACATTGTTATAAAGATATCCCTGAGACTGGGTAATTTATAAAGAAAAGAGGTTTAATTGGTTCACTGTTGTGCAGGCTGCACAGGAACGTAGCATCAGCACCTTCTTAGGGAGGCTTCAGGGAGTTTTTACTTGTGGCAGAAGGCAAAGCAGGAGCAAGTTCATCACATGCCAAGAGCAGGAGCAAGACAGCGAGAGGGAAGGCATTAGCACACTTTTAAACGATGAGATCTCATGAGAACTCACTCACTATCATAAGGACAGTGCCAAGGGAGATGGTGTTAAATCATTAAGGAGAAATCTGCCCCCATGATCCAATCACCTCCCACCAGGCCCCAGCTCCAACATTGGGGATTACATTTCAGTATGAGATTTGGGCAGCGACACACATCCAAACTATGTTAGACTTATTAACTGAGGACTTTTTATTTTCTTTGGCTGACTTATGTACTCTGTCATTTCATTTCTAAACAAGGTGCTTATTTTTGTCTGGATTAGACGACTGCCAGAAAGAGCACAGACCTGGCTCTGAAGGCAGGTGCAGAGTCAGAGAAGTAGCAGCCTGTATTAGTCTGTTCTCATGCTGCTAATAAAGACATACCTCAGACTGAGTAATTTAGAAAGGAAAGAGGTCTAATTGACTCACAGTTCCACATGGCTGGGGAGGCCTCACAATCATGGCAGGGGAAGAAGCAAAGTCACATCTTACATGATAGCAGGAAAGAGAATGTGTGCAGGGGAACTCCCCTTTATAAAACCATCAGATCTCATGAGACTTATTCACTATCATAAGAACAGCACGGGACAAACTTGTCCCCATGATTCAATTACCTCCCACCAGGTCCCTCCCATGACAAGTGGGGATTATGGAAGCCACAATTAAAGATGAGATTCGGGTAGGGTCACAGCCAAACCATATCACAGCCTTTTTCACTCTACTAAACTGTGAACAAGAAGTAGAAAACTGATGAAACTTACATTTTTTATAGCTGATTCTTTTCCTAGGAAACTTCATATTTATGTATGTTGTTTCACTTGGATTTATTCCCCAAATTAATAATATTTTTTCGGAAGACTATTCTTAAAACTTAATATAGTTTTCTATTTTACCATTTCTAGACTGTTGTCTTCCCAATTAGAAAGTTTTCAATCTGGCTCAGTGATTCTTGCTGAAACCTTGTGCAAATTTCGGGAACATCCGCTGACATTTTTCCCAGAATGTGAAAAATTGTCGTTATTAAATATTTCTAAAGATTTAGAAAGAGTGCTTTTAAAAAGGTACTATATTAAAAGCATAGAGTATAAAAATTCTAACCACGGAGAGTTTAACTCAGAAAAAATTCTGAATCACAGTGTGATATAATGTTATTTATGGATATTTTAAATTAATATTTACAATACTGGCATTAATATGTGCCAGTATGGTGCAATGCATGTGGTTAACTCTTTAAATATGAGAGTAGTAGGTGAGTTTGTAAGCACAAAAATAGCTAAAACCTTGAAAATTTATATAAAATATTAATTGCTTCTCATGACTGAATAACCTGATTTTAAAATATAAAACTTAATGTTCAATCAGAAGAATTTTCCTTGAAAATGAATCTGGAACCTGGCAGAAGTGCTTGATGTTGAACATGAAAAACGTTGATAAAATTCACTAAAGACTCTACTTTATTAGCACATTTATTCTCTTAGTAAAATACTTACTAAATGCTTTCTATGTATAAGGTGCTAGATTGGCAATGTGAATAAAAAGTGACTAAGATTTTGTTCCTGTTTTTCAGAAGCTTGTAGAATAGTGAGGGAGATAAAAGTGCAAATATAGGGTTTGGAATTTTTGATAGGTGCTGAGATAGAAGTAGAAAAGGTGAAAAGTAGAAAAGATTGACAGAATGCAGCAAGAAGAGGAAAGTTTACGTTGGCTGAATCTCAGTAAGTTAAGCCTTGCATGAAAAATAATAATTAAGGGGAACTAATGCCAGTTATTAGATCGTGCAACAACTCAAGAACCTGGATAAAGAGATTCTATTGAGATAACTCCTAATTCATAAGATGGTAATTTAAAATTTCAGAAAATATCAGGAATAACTGCAGATGAAATCTCTCCTTCAAGAAGTTCTTGATTAGGGTATTCATAAATTCCTTAAAGTGGCAGGTAACAAACTGTATACATAATCTGAAGAGCATTTTTATGGGTAAAGGGTCCATAGCTTAGATCAGAGTCTCTAGGGAGTCTATAAGTTTAAGAATTTTTGACCTAGATAATTTGGCAACCCATATGTGTCACTATTGAAAGTTGAGTATTAATTTCTATCATTAATTTTATATTTTAAGAAAAAATGATCTGGAGTATGGAGTACATGAAGTTGTAGTGATTGATAAATCTAGTAAGTTAAGTTTTCCACTAGTCCCCATCTGTTTTCCCCCAAAAGTAACAGAATGAGGTAATTTTTATTTTTTGACTTTTATACCTTTTATTAAAAATAGTAGAACAAACCTATAGTTTAATTTACTGTTCAGCAGCTGTGAGACTAACAAAAATTTTCCTTCTACTGATGGCTCAATAGTTAAGAAAAAATAATTTTTCTGTATGTCTTACCTTGAGAATAGTATCATTGTATTATAGTAATAAATTAATTCTAACATTGCATTAACCTGTTACTGGATGGTATATGTTTACTATTTTCTTCTCTGTTCCTTCTTATAATTGAAATGAGGTGATTTAAATTTTTTCTGTAACAGTATATTCTATTTTCTGTTTTTACCAAGGCTTTGTATAAAGTTATGGTAGCTGAATTTTTATGGTTGTGTTAATGTGCATCTTTATAATTAAATTAAAACATAACAATAGGATATCAGGCAATTAGAGTATGAAGTTATTAATGTATTGAGAAACACTGAAATTATGGCCCACCTGGATTTGTTAAAGCGACACAAACTTTAGGCTTCAGTAATTTCCTATTAATTCGGTTCACCATTTAATACCAGTAGTAGTAGTTTAGTCATCAAAAAAAAAAAATGCAACCATATGTTGAAGCAGATGATAATTTCACTCTGCATCTATTAGTAAAACTTTAGTCCATGTGTGAAAAACTTCCCGGATGGATTTTCCCTCCTTTTTAATTATGTCTGGATCAAATGATATGGCCAACTGAAGTGGGACCTAGCATGGCACAGCAAAACAATATAGCCTTTGAAGGTCCTGTCCTACCATTTACTGCTATTTGGGGCTTGGGAATGTAGTCTCTCTCAGAATCAGATTCTTCATGTATAAAAATAAAACATGGACTATTATAATTGTTATTAGTAATGCACATAAAATATTCTAGTATTTTGCACATACCGATTATTAGTAATATTATTATTTATTGTCATGTAGAGAGAAACAATTCCACTGATTAAAAAGAATAGAATGACACCTACTAAAAAGTGTATGACAAAGTCATCCATTTTTCTCTAGACTTTAGTTCTGTCATTTACAAAATGAAATTATTTGAGTTTCTAATATGTCATCCAACTCCAATTTTCCTACTTTTCTAAAAAAAAAAAACTGAATATGTGTCAGTTGAATTCAGCTCAGTGATTTGGATCAATAAGTTAGATCTGATCAAAGGCTAGGAAAGTATTTTGTTCACATAGATTAAAATGGAGTGTTTGATACCAGAAATCAAAATTTTCTAACTAAATGTGCTTTTAAATATAAATTGTTTAGGTTTGGGTTAACCCATTTTTCTACTATAACCTATAGAAAAAAATACAATTTCTTCATTATGTCACTGTTGAAATATATTTTCAGGATTTAGGCTGTTCCATGTCTTACAGTGTAACTTGAGAATGTTCTCTTGACAAAATAAGGTAGAGGTATTAAATGTCACAAAGAGCCAAAAGAGAGAATCAAGTTTACTTTTAAGCAACCATTGAGTATTAGATATATTTGATTTTTGCCACTATTCCTTATTTGGTCGTGGACAACATAATGCTCCAGGAGGCTTTATTTAGCATGACTTCCTCAAGAAAATGGGCTGATCCTCATTGTTTTGATGTGAAGGTAGGTGAGTAGCAACCTTATCAAGCCAACTTGATAATGTGTTGTTTCTCATCTCAAGAGACTTTCAGGTGAAAACGAGTTTTCACATCAAGTAAAGAAACGAGGATCAAATGGTGCACTCATTTCAATCAAAGTAACTTATGGATACACAGGTTTATTTATTAATGATTATTTTGGTAATGAGGTTACTGAATGTATTAATACAATGTGAAATAACATTACATTTCCTAAGCAAGAGGTGACTTTGTTGAAGAAAATTTTCTTTTTTCCCTGTCACAATTTTGATTTGTTTCTCTATGTATTTATAACTGTACTAATTTCAAACGAATTTTCTTTATCAAATGAATAGTTTAGGAATAACTATAGAAATGTTAAGAACTACTAAATATAAAGTGAATCTCTCTTAGCTGAGGGAAATTCCTGGAAAAAACCCTAAGGAATCAGTTCATGAAAACATATTATTTTACTCTTACTAATTTGTTCCTCAATTTACAGAAACAAACAAAAATGCTTCAAGAAGGGAAGGATTTTCATTTGAGTAAAGGGGGGGTTAATTTAAGCTTTTGTTAATTGAACTGTATGGACTTATTTCAAATGATAAATGTAGAACATGTCCAGGGTTTTGAATTAAACAGGTCTACAAAGATGAGCATAAAAACCAGCTGGCTCTTGGTCAAACCCATGGTGACTATCTGCTTCTCCCTCTCTCCCTTCCTTCTTTCCTTCCTTCTTTCCCTCCCCTCCCCTCCCCTTCCTTCCTTTCCTTCCCCTGCCCTTCTTTCCCGCACTCCCTCCCTCCCTTCTTTCCTTCCTTCCTTCATTCCTTTCTTTTTCTTTTTCTTTTTCTCTCTTTCCTCTATTTCTTCAAATTGCAGACATATCTTTCAGGGTTCTTTGTCCCCTTCCTCCAATCTAGATTGACTGATTCCTAGGCCTTCTGCACAGCTGTATTCCAATAACACTCATTTTCTGATGCTGGAAATTTCTTTCAGCTCTCATTGTTATGTGAATCTACTTTTTCTTTTTCCAGAACTCCTGCCTTGCCCTTTTTTGCTCTTTTTTTGCCTCATATTTCTAATAGTTTCTTAAGACACAGTACTTTGAAGGTAAACATTGAATTTATCCTAATATATAATTGCTACTTTGGCTAGGGACAGAATTCTGAGTTCAATATCATTTCCATTTAATTTTAATGGCATTGATTTTTAACTTCCAGAGTGCCACTGGAGAGACTGATAGCATTCTAATACTCGATCTTTTGTATGTGATGGGATTGTTTTTCTTCCTGCAAATGATGATTGTTTGGTGTTCTGAAATATCAATGATGCTTCTTTGTGTGGGTATGTTGTTATTTGTATTCCTTTTATTTTCTTCAATTGGCCTTTTCAATATGGAAACAAATGCGTTTTAGTTTTGGGAAAGTCTCTCATGTTATTTCTTTCCTTTATCTCCATTTTCTGTGATCTTTCTTTTAAGGTTGTTAACTAGTCTGATGTTGATTATTTTGAACAGAGATTATTTTATTTATCTCCTGTTTTCCTCTTGTCTTCTCTCTGGTTGACTCTCATACTTTTAAAGGCTCATGTAATTAAATTGAGCTCACTCAGATAATCTTTAAGGTCAGCTGATTGTAATGTTAATTTCATCTTCAAAGCTCTTTCATAGATAGTACCACCCAAATTAGTATTTTATTAAAATAACCATAGAGTGAGATTCTTGAGGTGGGTATCTTTGGAAATGTGCTCGCACATATTCATATCTCATCAGTATTCATCTTCTGAACAGTAGAGACTTCCAGATTTCCTGTAGTAGAATTTCTCTAGAACGGTTGCTCTCAAACTAAAGTGTGTGTCAGAAAAACCTAGAGAATTCTGGGCTCAGAGGCCCAAGTTTTTAAAGTAGCAGAATGCCTGGCCCTTCATATTTTTACCAAGTTTCCTGGTGATTCCAATACCCACCAAAGTTTGCTCAACCTTGGTTGAGAAATACAAATACTTGGGGAGCTTTTAAAAACCCCAACTCATAGGATACACCCAGACCAATCAAATCACAGTCTCTGTGGGTGGTGATCCATGTTTCAGTATTTGCTAAAGCTCTAAGGGATTTAGTTTTCTAGACCAGTGCTTCTCAAATGTTAATCCATATATAAATGACCTGAGAATCTTGTTAAAATTTAGGCTGTGATTCAGTAGTACGTTGGTGGCTAGTGAGATACTGCATTTCTTCTTCTTCTTCTTCTTCTTCTTCTTTTTTTTTTAGTGTTATAGAGATTTATTCTGAGCCAAATATGGGTGAACAATGACCTGTGACACAACCTCCAGGTGATCCTGAGAACATATGCCTAGAGATACTGCATTTCTATCAAGTTTCTAGTTCATGCCCCGTGTGCTGCTAGCCCAGAGATCACACTTTGATGAGCAAGACTATCATATTTTAACGTTCTGTATTATCCAGAAACACTGCTAGGGTTTCTGTGAATATTTCCTTTTTAGCAAAATTGGAAATTTAATGTGCCAAATTATAACTCCAGCATTAAGAGTTATCAGGAGACTTCATTTAAAATTTAAGCAAAGCTTAGAGGTGGCATTAAGTTTAATTGTGTGTGTGGTACACAGTTGCATGCATGCATATGCATTTACACACTTTTTTTTCATTCAAATACATTCTACCATCTTGGAAAGCACACTGTAGTATTTGGTCTCAAAACAGCCATACTCTCTAATACCTACTTTATCAGTTAAAACACAGACATTTACCTATTGCTCTGTACTCCTTTGTCTATAGAATTACTCCGTGTGATATCTCACACTTGGATATTTAGCTGTCACGGTGTGTGCCATTTATACAAAGAAAAAAATGCAATGTAGAAAACTTGTGCTAGGTTGCTGAAGTTATATTTATAAATCCAAGCTGATTAAAATAATGTTATGGATGCTTTATGAGAATTCATTATTAAACAAAGATGTTGAATCCCTACTATGCTGACATCCCCTAAGTTGGAGATTCACAGGTCAAAAAGTCATGTTGCACAAAGTGCTGAATAACTATTGGAGAATGAGATGTTTGCCAAAGAAATACATATATATTTTAAAAGACTGTGGGAAAGTTGATAAGGGACTTATCAAGAATATCTGAAGAAATCTAGCATTCTCAGAGGAAATAGCATTTGAGCTGGACTTTGATATTCAAGTAAGATTTGGACCAGTGACTATTTATGAATAAAGGTATAGAGAAGGGAAAATGCAATATTGTATTATATAAGAAATAGTCAGTACTGTAATTACATCTAGGAGCATGGAATGGCAGAGAAACAGTAAGGGATGTTTGGAGCCAGCATTGGCAGATTTTTAATGGCAATCTTCATAAAGCTTGGACTTTATTTGCTCAACAGTTGGGAAGAAATGAAGACTTTTAAGCAGAATGCTGATATCATCTGACTGTGCTTTTAGAAAGATCACTCTGACAGCATAGAGGATGAGCTGGAGCAGTGCCACAGAGCTGACTTCACTAATCCAACACAGAACTCCCTACTGAGCCCAGACGTGTTCTCAGAATCTTTCTCAAGGTAGCCTTCTGGGCTTCCATTACCAATTAATTGGAGTTGGCACAGGGGATGAAAACAATTTGCCATTCTGGGACAGGAGACAAGGGGGGCACATTGGGAGATTATTATAAGAGTAAGGATGTAAGGAGGGCATTCATAGTACCACCATAATAGCAAAATCCAATACAGGGATGGTTCTATAAGAATGTCCTTAGACATGAAGACCTATAATTTAAACAATCCTGCATATTTTATATCTAAAGGAAAACCTATGAACAATGTGATATCTCTGTTTAAATATATGGGACAGATTTTGACCAGGAGGATTCAGTTTGCATTGACATTTGAACTAAAATAAAAAGAGGAATCAAAGAAATGGTTTGAAAATGTGGCAAGAAAGGTAAATAGCTGAGAGAGCTATGTGAGGGTTTTATATTAATTCATTTGTAAGTTTTTGTAATTTTTGCACCTGTATGTACTGCTATGGTCAAGAAAACAAAAAAACAAGTGAAGCTTAAGAATAAGCCATTAAAAAAAAAACACTCTGGCAAATGTTGAAATAGATTATGGAGAAGGTTTTAGATTTCTGGAGATAGTAAAGATAGGCCAAAAAGTCATCTTCTACATGTTTTAGTTTATATATTGTCCAAAAGCCATAGGGAAATTGAAACTTCATAGCCATAGTTTTATGACATATATTGCCAGTGGTTGATGCATAGGTAAGACATTTTTAGATATGAAGTATTGTCTGGCCTCCACCTCTGACTGGCAAATGTCAATTCAATTGCACTTGTTAGAGCTGAATATAATTCAGATTTCAAATTTTGTTTATCAACAGAATCATAACTAAGAGTAATTCAAGACTACTGGATGAACTTGGCTATTATAAGAATTATGAAATTTCATAGCTTCATATTAACAGTGGTCAAGAAAATTGAGGTTAGAACATTAAAATTATAATTTAGTGTAATTTAGATCTTGCTAGAAATATTTACCATGTATTTTTATTATTAAATATTGTAGTAACTATAAAAACCCATAAAGCTGAATGTATTAACTATATCCAAAACATATGTGTGAAAGGGTCAACCACTTTTAGATTTTTCTTTATTAAATCATTTTATCTTATTACTGATTAAAGATTAAATTAGTGATTTTTACTGAAAACTCATCCTTGAAAGTAGCTCAATAAAATATTTCACTGTAATCAATATTTCTGACAGATTTTGATTTGAGTCTGTTGCTGATTTTTGTACTTTCTCTATTTGTTATTGGATTTTTAAAAATCTATAGTTTTTTCAAGCATATATAACTTGAGATGCTTATCATTAAAACAAGTTTTTTACCCCAGAAATAATTTTGTCAACTTTTAATGATACTGAAGAAAGAGTACTTGCTATGTGTTTGTGCTATACAAACTCAACTTAGACATATAATTGAAACAAAAGATTTATCACTTCTAAGTTTTAAATGACAGATGCAAAGAGATTCTATTACGTCATAACACAGTTTAAATTGATCTTTGAATTTCATGGTGAGTTTTACTCCTGCAGTCTGAGGGGGGAGTCCACAGAAGAAACATAGATGAAATATCTTCAGCTCACTAGTAAAAACTATTTTGTTTTATGATATCAATTTTATTTTCTTAAAGTTTATTTCTAGTTTTTCTCAGGCACACTCAGCTCAGTCAGTAACTTCTGTAACATGGAAAAGAAATAATATTATCTGTCTTCTATGTTTAACTCTGAAGCCCCTGTTGAAAAAATGAAAACACTAAATGGAATATGCTTTTAACTCATATTCTATCCTGAAACTTTTCTTAAACCACAAACAAGTACAAAATATTACATGCATCAAAAATAGTCATGACCTAGGTTAGATGAGCTTCTTTCAGATATTAGTTGTTAATTATAAATGACAAAATATAAATATGTTGAAATTCAGGTGTAATCATTAGAAATCTACTCCCAAGTGCTGTTCTTGTTACGGAAATCACTAATGCTCCAAGCAAAACACTGTAGTCACAGTAGCTGGTATTTCAAATAATAACAATAAAAATAATAGTGATATATTAACTAAACCACTTATAATTACAGCACAGTTTTCAAAGTCAGTGTTCTAGTATGTAATCTCATAACATCTAATAAATGAAGAAATATTTGCTAAACAAATACTAATTTTGATATAATTAATAGAATTTGTGTTGTTTGTTGCATCACACAGAACCAAAAATTATTTGTAGTATAGAATTACTAAGGGCCAAATACCTAGGCTCATTCTTCACATTCCACATTGTGCAACTTTAGACACTGTCCATAGTGACCTTATGGAGCATAAAGTGTGGCACAAATAAATGTTCAAAGCATTTACTTCTATTTTTAATCTATTTTTTCAGTTGAAATGGGTACATGAGCATTTTACATTTTTAAGGTGCGTATTGGTAATATCTAATGATATTAACAGTAACATTAAAGAGATAAAGGGTTCTGTAGTCATAATAATCCAATATAGTTATTAGAAAGTGATATTTACACATTTGGGGCATAAACTGATGGATATTAAGAATATGCAACATTAAGTATTCATAGAAATTAGATTTTATATTTCCAAAGTGTTAAATGCGATCAGTAAATATTTTTGAAATATGCTGAGGATCTTTCACAAACTATCCATATCATATTTCTATAAATAATACATTTATTTATAAATGTATAAAAGAATTTCTTTATTTTTTTTTTTCTTTTTGGAGACAGGGTCTCACTCTGTCACCCAGGCTGGAATGCAGTAGCATAATCATAGCACAGTATAGCCCAGTCTCTCAGGCTCAAGCGATCTTCTGGCCTCAGCCTCCCAAGTAGCTGGGACTTCAGACACGTGCCACCACGCTTGGCTACTTTTTCAAATTTTTAGTGGAAGGGAGGTCTCACTATGTTGCCCAGGCTGGTCTCAAACTCCTAAGCTCAAGTGATCTTCCTGCTTCGGCGTCCCAAAGTGCTGGGATTACAGGCCTGAGCCACTGCACCCGGCAGTTATTCTTTTTTTGTACCGCTCTGTTGATTCAACAATCTTGTCATTCTAGCTGAAAGGGAAAAGAAAGGATGATAGGGAAATTTTTATTTCGCAAAAACTTAAAAACATAATTCTTGAGATCACTCTTCAGCCTTCTTTGCTTAAATTATTTCTTTAAAATAGAAAACTTAGATTATGTAATGAGAATAAAATAAGCCTGATTGTTCCTGTCATCTTGAAATTTCAGTCCTTGTGTTATTGGAAGAAGTTTGTTTGAGTTTCAATGTAAAATGGTAGAAGAGAAATATAAAAACACTTAAAATGAGTCTCCTTGAATTTCCAAACATATAATTGAATTTTCTTGCAATATCAAGTAAGAAAGGTGGAAAAGAAATTTTAGCACTGTTATAAACTCTTGAAAAATGTGGTTAATAATGAAAGTGCTAACCTACTCTCAAACTATGAAATAAAATCTTACATGGAAACATAGCTGAAGTAGAAATGAAAGGAAAACTTTTTGTTGTATTTTCTAGAATGCCAAATATTTGTAATGCATTGCTTATATAAGAAAAGCAGTTTCTTTAGAGCAGTAACATTTAGTTTTAGCTATTTAGCTTTATTTTTTGCCCAATAGTTTTAGCTCTAGTTTGCTCAGTAGACATTCTAAGCATATTCTTTTTTTTTTTTTTTTATGAATTAAAGATGTAAATACATGGCTATGGCAAGACCTTATACAATATATGCAGAATTACGTCTGAAAGAGTATTTTTCTTGGAGACAACATGATTGGAAAATTGTATTGGGAAGATGCAGTATATACAATTTGTATCTACATTTCTGAAAGGAAAACAAAACTGGATAATGGTGAAATATAAACATTTAAAATTGTGTTTGATTTTTGCAATAAATTTTGGCCTCCTGAAAGTTACTATTTGCAATAAAAGATTTGATTATTTTGGCAGAAAAAAATAGTTTATTCGGTCTATATTTTGATCCTGTGCTTACGTGGAGAAGCTTGTTGAACTGATTTCATTTTGGATTAAATCCATCTTTTAAATGTCTTTTTTATTTCTATATGATGAATGGAGGTTTGGAAGTATTTTTCATACGGTCAGTTTAGGTGGATGAATTTAAAAAGTGGGTTATTATTTTCCTTTTATCAAAAGACCATGCTTCTCAATCAAACCATCAAGAAGTGTGAAATTAGATAAATGCTTTAGTTTTGTTTAACAAAAGAGTGATTCAGTTTTTCTTCATACAACTTTTGTAATAGGAATTTAAAAAAGAATACTTGCTAATAAGATACTAGGATAGTGACATTTGATTTGGAATCTTGCATACAAGTCCTATCATCAACTTATTATGGAGGCAGCTGGGTGGGAGGGGTTCCCTGGAAAAACTCCAACCAGGCTGCGCACTGGAAGGAACTTACACTGGGGTGGAGCCACAAAAGTTTGCACTGTTTGCAGCTGGGAGGAGCCTGGTCCTTCCTCTTCCTGTGTGGAACCTGGAATTCAAACTACAAGGTGAGAAGCGCACTAGCAGGAGCTCTGGCCTTGTGGAGAGTCCCTGTTCCCTCTTTTTTCTTTTTTGCCCAATAAATCCCATTATTCTCACCTTCAATTGTCTGGAAGCCTAAATTTTCATGGCTGTTGGACAAGGACCCCATCTTTAGATGAACTAAGGAAAAGTCCTGCAACATTATTTAGTATCAGTTTGTGGGGTTTGTGATATAGGCTGCCTATTTTGAAATGAAAGCAATTCAAAGTTGTTTACATCTTTTAAAAAACTTACCATCTCATGATTACCAGTTCTCTCCATAAGTTGTTTCATCTCTTTTGATGTAAGGGATATTTTAGCTCCTTTTCTGACACTTTCAGCCCTGTTCCTAGTCTTCTACCCCTCTGCTAATCCCTCTTCTTGGCCACCTTCTCTCCTCCAAGCCTATTCTAGAAGAAGAATTGGCCAGTCTGATTGTCATAAGATGGGCATTAATTAGCTCCATTTTATTAGTGGTTGGGATTAGTGTGCCTCAAATTTCAAACCAAAGTTCAGACTTATGAGGGAATGCTCATTTCCTTTCTGAATTTTTAGGTTAAGCAGCTCTGATTATCTTAGTTTTGAGAGAACACAGAATCTTTTGTTCTAAGCCACGTTCTCCAGTCCAGCTTTTATTTAAGCACCTTGGGTTGGGTGAGGAGCATCCTAGGGTTGTCTTGGTGTGTGTTCAGCTACTAATGAATCAATGAAATGCTTCCCATTAGGCAACCTGCTCTCACATTTTCAGTGCCTTAGAGGTTATATGGTAAAATTTGGGCACCAAAAGCCCACTGGTTCCACAGGTTCTTAGAGCCAAGGCACATTTTCAAAGGATACAGTCTTATAAATAGGGAAAGAACCCTCTATATTCTTTTTACTTCTGATTTGTTCAAATATCTTATGCTTGAAATAAAACATAAAAAATAGGAAATATCCAGTTTCCTTTTTTATAGGACTAAAAATAAACTGCTTAGAATATATTGCCACTTAAAACATCTTTAATATCACAAAATAGGAAATAATTCAAGGCAAAATTTTAAAAAATTAGTAAGGCAAAGCTAAAAAATGCATTCATAGATCATTTTATTCCATTAAGATTTAAAAGGTATGTTGAAATTTTTTGAATATAAATAAATAATACCATGAATTTAAAAGATAGTTACTAACACTGTATATAAACATATAATTAATCATAAAGCATATGGTTTATATAGACATACATATATGTCTTAAAAATAATTTTTCTTGGCACTTTGTTCTTTGAGAAATTTGATTCATAGCTCGGATGCAAAAATTAATATGATGGGTGATTTCCCCAACTGTGGGCAAACTTTTAGAAGAAATCTAACTCAAGCTTGCTTACTTTATAATGGAATAAAAAATACTGATGGGAATTCTGTCTACATTTTTAAGTGTTTCACTCAATGCTTAAAAATATAGGCCGGGCTTGGTGGCTCACGCCCGTAATCCCAGCACTTTGGGAGGCTGAGGCCGGTGGATCACCTGGGGCCAGGAGTTCCAGACCAGCCTGGACAACATGACAAAACCCCATCCCTACTAAAAATACAAAATTAGCCAGGTATGGTGGCACGCACCTGTAATCCCAGCTACTCGGGAGGCTGACGCAGGAGAATTGCTTGAACCCAGGAGATGGAAGTTGCAGTGAGCCGAGATTGTGCCATTGCACTCCAATGCCTGGGCAACAAGAATGAAACTCCATCTCAAAAAACAAACAAACCCCCCCCCAAAAAAAATTGTAGACAGAGTGCCTATTCACTGAGTGCCTATTTTGTAAGACTCTGTGTTGGAAATACAGTAGAGAAGAAAATTGATCCAGTTCCTGCCTTTATAACATATTTGTAAATTAAAGTCTGGAAAAGTGGCAAGGACAAGTCTTGAACTCTTTGTTTTCTAACGCAAAACTAAAGAAGAAATTAACGAGAAGACTAATTCAGTGGTGGAAACCAAAAGTGGAAAAAAAATCTTACAAGTTAGTGAAAAGAAACACTAAACATGAAGTTGTGTGAGAGACACTGTGAAAGTGGAGGAACTAATCACATTTTACTGAAGGTAGTAATCCATGCTCTGCATGTCTTAAGGAGACATACATTTTAGACATATGTGAGCTGCTCACAGAAGACCTCTAAGATACACTTGCATCTGCTTATTTCTCAGGATCAGACATTAATCTATAAATTTAAAGAAATTATTTCTCCAAGGATGTTATAGAAGTTAGTAGCATTGTAATTTGTAATTTTCTGCTGAGGAAGTAGGTGGTTAAGGCATCAGAACTCTAAAGTGGTTGGTGTCATGTTCTTCCTACACAAATCACAGGTATTTTCAAGTTAAAACTTTTGACTTCCTAAGTGCTAGTTGCTTGTACTGCCCACAAGCCTATGGGCAGTGGTACCTGAAGTACATGGGAGCAGAGATTTGTATTGTTGTTTATTCATACAAATACCTTTTAGAATAATAGAAGTCAAGGTGCTTGAATACAATTTTGGTGCTGCTGTGTAAACATAGACAATGCATTTAATCTCTTTGAATCAGTTTTCCTCAACTATAAAATGAAAAATTTAGATATATCACCTCCCAGATCACTTCATATTTAGGCTATTGTTATTATTCTGTGACTCTGTAAATATTAATAAATTTATTCTCATTTATTTCTCTGAAAGCTATATTGACCCAAAGCATATTGTTTACTGACAAGCTGTTCCCCTTTGAGTTTGATAGGGGGTTATTTATGTCCAAGTCTAAATCTAAAAAATGGATTTGTATACACCTGGCAGAAGGAAAGAAACAGTTGAATAAATTTAGATAAAAGAAAATAAAAAGAAAGTAATAAAACCAGGAATAAAATCAGTATGAATTAATACCATATATTCATATATTATTGTTACAGGTGGATAGCAAATTCGGCTCTAATTTTCCAGCAGCCAATGACATAGAGAAAAACAATAATTTAAAAGACTTATTGAATAAAAACGTATGACTTTTCCTGAGGAAAAAAGCTTTTTCTCCTCAAAGAGAACAGTATTTAATATGGTAGATAACATCCTCAATATCTCAGAATTTTGTACTACTGAGTCTCATAATATTTTCAACAGCTTGACAGTGAATGTAAAAGCACTAATTTGGTGTGACATTATACCATTGAGCTAGACAGGATTTCTATGCGTTAGCTCTAATGACATTTTGGGCTGGATGATTGTTGTACAGGGCTGTCCTGTGCATTGTAGGATGTTTGGCAACATTCCTGGCCTCTACTCACTGTAGGCCAGTAGCAAGCCTCCCTCAACCCCTGTTGTGATAAGCGAACCTGTCTTCACACATTGCCAAATGTCCCATAGGGGGCAAAATCACCCATAATTGAGGACCACTGAATAGCAGTAATTAACTAATTTCCAATTATTCAATTACAATTGTAAAAAATGCAACAGTCAAGAAATAAAGAAACTGGTTTTGGGCTTAAGAAATGCTTGTCTGAGGAAGTAAGATCCAGTTGGAGATCTGAAGAGGAAGGAGTGGTTAGCTACATCAAATGTAGGATAAGGAGTATTCCAAACAGATGTAATACATAGAACGTGCACTGGCCATGAAGTGGGAAGGCAAATGTGGCTTGCCAAGAAAGCAATGTTAATGACTAGGATGACAAAAGCAATCTCCTTTTATTGTGCAATCAAGAAATGTTGACTGAGCAGTGGTCTCCTAGTAGACTTTAAGAAGATGGTGTCTAGATTTTTTACCTAGGAGCTTACAATCTGGTAAAGAAAACAGGAATGACATCAACAACAACAACATAAAACTGAGTAATAATCAAAGCTAATTTGTGCGGTACTTCCTCTAAGTGCAATGGGATAATGAAACAGAAAGAAGCCAATAAGAGCTGGGGAGATTAGGAAGGGTTGTGATGAAAATTTCTACTTGAAGGACTAGTCTGACTGTCACAACTGGATGGTGGAATAAGGGTGTTTAGTAGGACAGGAACAACGTAAAGAATGACCGGAGGTGCAAATGAATTTATAAACTGGTCAAGGACACAACTAATTCCAGACATTGTTAGAAATTCTGGAAGTTTTGAGCTTCCAAAGCCAGCTCTATCTATTTCATGGCCAGGAGAATATGACCTGATTTGTTTCATCATTTTAGAAACAGATTAAAACTGATAATGAAGGTTAGCAGTGAATGGGTAGGAAACAAAACAAAACAAAAAACTAAAATAGCTGCTATGTTAGAAAGCTGGAACAGTGGTAGAATCTCTACAGTACTGTCTTAGTGAAGTTGATAGATCAGTGGGCTGAATGAATCCATAAAAGTTTCTATCCCTTTTTTTGGGTAAGATCCTAATACTGGGATCCTAATACTGAAAAGCTTGAGGTGCAGAGCAATTACCTTAATTACTTTTCTCCTAGAGTTGACTCAGAACGAAAGTGGGCTGGTGTATTAGGTACTGGTCAAAATTGGGGTGATTCTCTTTATTAAACTGAGACTAACTTCAGTTTTTAAAAATACAAGTGGGGGAAAAATTTAAAATAAAAAGGACCTGGAGACCAGTCAGATGCTTTTTTACCAACTTTTTATCCGATCCATAGAAGTTTACTATGCAGCTTTCAGATCAAACTGGTTTCAGCTCTAGCTCTCTGCTTTTCAAGTGGGAGAGTTGGGACCATCACATTTTTGGGAGAGTTGATACAAAGAACTTTGCTGATTTAAAGAAAAGGAGAGTTGTTATCTCTCCTGTCTATAACCTCTTCTGTGGTAGAAATGATCAACAGTGATGACATCCAAAACACAGGCCATTATTTCACATAAGGAAATTTCAATGAGCAGGTGACTCGCTCTTTTCAGTTATTACCTTAACTGCAAGAAATTTTTAACTGTGATTTCTCACAAAGATTTTACAATAATTACATAGTTAACTTACTGCAAATGTGTGGAATGTATCTTTTAAACAAAAGTGTACACATTTTTATGTGACTTAGGAATAATTTTTAATAGTCAAATTATTTCTATTTTTTGCCAAGGATTAAAAAAAATTAAAAATACTGTGATAATCAAGGTTCTTCATGCCTATCAACAGGAATTTGATGAAAAATCTTTTTGAATAGACACTTAAGACAGGAATAGGTAAATGAAAATACTGAAAATCAGGGAGGTGAGTTTGAAAGTGATTTGATGGGCAAGAAAGAAACATTGATGTTTTCTGACTAAAATAAGGAATACTAAGTTTGGGGGAGGTAACCTGGCAGGTGCTCATGAAGAGAGGGAGCATGAGGACAGGAAAACCTGCTTGTATGCACTGGAAATAGTAGAGTTCTTTATTTATGAGTTCACGGATTACTGGAAAGTATTGGGAATGGGAGTAGGAAGGGATTTGAATTGCAGTGTCAGTACAAATACCCCCCTAATTATGTTTTCTGGTCTGATTTCTTAAATTTTGTTTTTGTTTAACCAGTGGTTTGTTAGCTGTTGTATCAGTCAAGTTTCTCCAGATAAACAGAATCAATATGAGAAATGTATAAAAGGCCATTTATGATGCAGAATTGGCTGACATAGTTACACAGGCTAAGAAGTCTCATGATCTGTTGTCTGCAAGTTGAAGACCCAGAAAAAAACAGTGTTGTAATTTGGTACAAGTCCAAAGGCCGAAAAACAAGGGAAGCCCATTGTGTAGATTACAATCTGAGGGCAGGAGGAGATGTGATGAGATGTCCCAGGTCAGCAGTGAGGCAGAAATAAAAGGGGGCAAATTTCTCCATCTTTAACTTTTTTTTTTCTATTCTGTACCTCAATGGATTGAATGATACTCACCCACATTGAAGAGGGCAATCTACTTTACCAAGTCTACTGATTCAAATGCTAATCTTATCTGGAAACATCTTCACAGACATAACCAGAGATAATGTTTAATCTGGGCACTCTGTGGCCCACTCAAGTTGACACATAAAATTAACCATTAAAATGCAATCTCTTTATGTTGTATTTCCTTCATACTCATTGTATCTTAATCAAAGCTGATAGGGGTAGTTGGTTTTTTTGGCTGGAAGTAACAGAAACCAGTTCTGGCTGCTTTAGGCAGGAACAGAAAATCCAAAAACATATTGCATAGCCAAGCCACAGAAAGTAGAAAAACAGGCCATCTCTGGGATGCTCAAGTATGTGATTTGGTGAGTCAACCCCTTAGCATGCTTCCATTCTAATCCCTCAGCTATCAAGACTCTACTCTTTCCATACAATTGGTTATCAAATTCAGGGAGCAAGACTCTTACTAACCCAGTGGAGTCCACGAAACTGCATTATGATATAGACACATGGCTGTATTATTGTCCTGCTGAAAATCTAATCCCTCTTCAGAGGAGAAGGTAATTGTCACAACAAGAAGGCATTTTGAGCTGTTAGAATGACGATCACATGCTAGAGATGGTGGAGTGGTGAATGGAAAGGAAATGCCACAGCAGCATGTACCTGCTCTGGGTACACGGTACATCTAGGTTTACAGTAGCAGCATGGAAGAAAAAACACAGGGGTGTCAAAGAGCACATACTATGTATCTTTTAAGATTTCTCAAAAGTTGTCATGTCATAGTTCTTACATATCACATAGCTGGCTGGTAAAACGTAGGCTTTATTCTAGGTGACAGTGTACACCGCTAAAAATTGGACACTCATTACTAAAGAAGAAGGATAGAATTGATAATTGACATAAAGAACTGACAGTTTCTGCCAAACCTGGGAAAGTAAATTTCCGTATTTGCATATACAAAGACACATAAACACACATGCACATGCATAAATATCTGGTTTTACCAGAGAACATAAAGACTGAAAAAAGTCACTTCATGATTTGTAATTAAATCTGTATTTATCAATATGTTTACTGCAAATTCTGGTCTAGATAGAGTGATGCATCATAAAAAGGAGAGGGTGGTCAACTCTTCTAAAGAAATACTTTATACAGTAGCCCTCAGTACAGATTCATAATGCACATTAGCATGTTAAAAGTCATGGGAAGTTTCTGCAGTAAACTGGCTTACTTAATGCTAGCCAGAATATTTTAAATGGATCATGGAACCCAGTTTTTCTTATGTAAATTCGTATTTTTACATATTTATGTTTTGGAAAACATTGAGCTAGTAAAACCAAACTAGAATTCAGATTAAAGAATAAATTATTAAAATCATAAATTTAAAAAAGTATAGTTTAAAAAACATAGTAGCCATATTTTTGTGTTTAATTATATAAATATTTCTCTAATATGCTATTGTTGAAGATACAGAATTACAAAGCAGAAAATAACTGCTTGGTTTTATATCAAAATTTTTATTTTATTTAAATAATTTGCATAATGACACAATAATAATTTATTTCCAAATTATTTCAAAATCAAGCTTTTAAATATCAAATCTGTACTTTAATTTAAAGCCAGCTGAAACATCCAAACATAGCTTAATATTACCTATACAAATTACCTGAAAAAGAGTTGTAACTGGGTGTTTATAGAGACAGCTCTAAGAATTTAAAAATTTTTATGTTCATGTACTATTCTTTCTGCAAATCATTTGTCTTTAGTGGTCCTTCATCATTTTAAATGTAAAAGTCTCATTGAGAAAGCTGTCCTTTAATTTTCTTTAACAAGATGGAAGGGTCATTAAGCTTAATAGGTCTTAAACATCCCTGTACCTCACACCTTTGGAACTGACAAGGGAAACTGATTTAGTGGTCTGAAAATTCTGAAGACAGTATTGCATTAAATGTATGCTTTGTAATTGCTTGTGGCAAATTATCCTATTGATAGAGAAATATGTATCCAAGTTCCATGTGGATATTATTTCTTTGAACATTAGAAATGATTCTAAGTAAATGTTTTCAAAGTAATTTTTTGAAATGAGTTAGCTATGTCTTTAGTTTGTAAATTACAAAATATGTACTATTTCCAATCAAACAGTGACCACCAGAAATCAAAGAATTTGTATATTAGAAGGATAATTTTCAAAGCTCACTGCTTGAAAAGTCACCTAGAAATTAGTTTTATTTTATCTTCCCAGACACAAAGGTTTTAAAAGATGTGATGTTATTAAAATTATGTTTCAATTTTTTTAAATCAGCTTTTTCATTTTCTTTAACTTAACGTTTGTAGCAGCATAACATTGGGAACAGACTTTATAAAAGTTTGAATTTCCCAAGTGAAACCTTATGTAAATAAATCTGCAATTAAATTCTGAGAGAATGTCTTTTTTTTTTTTTTTTTTTGAGACGGAGTCTCGCTCTGTCGCCCAGGCTGGAGTGCATCGGTGTGATCTCGGCTCACTGCAAGCTCTGCCTCCTGGGGTTTATGCCATTCTCCTGCCTCAGCCTCCCAAGTAGCTGGGGCTACAGGCGCCTGCCACCATGCCCTGCTAATTTTTTTGTATTTTTAGGAGAGACGGGGTTTCACCGTGTTAGCCAGGGTGGTCTCGATCTCCTGGCCTCGTGATCCGCCCACCTCGGCTTCCGAAAGTGCTGGGATTACAGGCGTGAACCACCGCGCCCGACCGGAATGTCTTTTTTTCTGGTTAAGATTTTAAAAAGTATATTTTTGTTATTACTCCTATTTCCAAAAATATTCATTGACATAACTATAAAGCTATGATTGGGATTTGTGTGGATTTTGTCTCTTTACTCAGAAGGCATTTTCCTTGCTTCAGTACATATAATTTCATGAGCAGAATCAAATATTTCCTTGATAACATTAAATTTTGTGATATTTTAGAGACATCACTCAGGAATTCATTGATGATGTAAATGTCTTTGACTTGAAGTCGAGTCTAATATTTGAGTTTTGGATTAGCCACTGACTGGTGATTGGCCTTGAGCTCTGAATTAGATCACCAATTGGTGACCACTTCACCTCTTTGATCCTCCACTTATTCATTTGTAAAATTAGATTATTCATCTCTGAAGCCCTCTCTAAACTCAAATTTCCTAAGACTATAATTGTTTATATTGTTAATTTGTAGGAAATCAAATATTTGAAAGATTGTGACAGGTTTGGACATCCTTTAGAAAACTTTTTTCTAAGTAACTACTCAATATTAATTGATATGCTTATTGTTTACTTTTCATCTATATGCATAATGTCACAAACAATGTAAAATGCCTATTTGAGTAATTGAAGTTTTGTTGATTTTAATGCTTGTTTTATTGTAGCTTGTTTATTACATATTATATTAGATCTAGTTAGCAGTAGTACAGGTTCAAATCAAAGGGCCTATACCTACACATGGTTGTAAAATAAACAAGATATATCTTTGGTATGCTTTCTACTGACCTTTAGTGTATTTGTTACTCCACTTATGAATTATCAAAGTTAGCTCTCAGCAAAATACCAGCTGTAGATGACAACAGTTTAAACCATTTCATTTCTTAAAACTAAAAAGATGAATTTGCTGTGTATTTTCTGGTAACAGCCAGTGTATGAAAATGACATGTTTTGGGCAATGTACCTTCCCTATTTTTATTAATTGTACAAATTGCATATGACTTACAATGTGTGTGTTGTAAAAATGCCGGAGATAAGCACTAAATAAGACGTATATAGTCCTTGCCTTCACATGGCCTCAAAAAGCTTACTATCCAGTGAAGAAGAAAGACACTGAAGTAAGTCATCATCACAAAGCATGATGACTTCCATGCTGGGTATATGGCTTCTGTGATGGTCTGATACAGGAACACACACAATGATACTTAATAATTCTGTTTTCCTTGGTACTTAATATTTTGTATAACAGGAGAAGTTATAAGGCTCTTCTCCTCTGTTTAATGTTAAAAAATAAAAACAATAGTAAAGAATATTTTCATCAAGGAAAATATCAGTAATTGGACTACCCTGAATTAACAACTTTTCATGTTTTTGCTTCCTTTTCTAGGAGCTATATGAGGTTATATTTATTTTATATAGTTATTAACATAGCATAATTGAAATTTTTGTATGCTACTGCTTTTGCCAATTTTTTTCATAAAATATTGTAATAATACCTTTGTAATTATTTCTTTTACTGTGGACATAATATTACATTATGAGGGATGCCATAATCTACTTGAGAAATTCTGTTTTGTTAAATATTTACACTTTTCCTAATAATATTGTCCAGTACAGAACATCATCATGAATACAGCTTTATTTTTCTATTGAACTATTTCATAGAAGTTAAATTACAGGGTCATGGGGAGTAAGCATTTTAATATCTCCTGTTATAAATTGTCTGTTGTTTTTAAAAGAAGTTATACCAACTTACTCTGCCATCATGACTATATAGTTATTGTATTTTGAATAAATTATTTCTTTTATTCAATAAACATTCTCTGGATACTTAGTACGTCCAAGGTCTGGGGTTGAACAAGTTAGTGAGATTTAAAGCTAATTATATCTTTGGGATTATCTGAAGGGGTGAGACAAAATAAAGAATAAAGGCTTTTCGGAGCTATAAAAGAATCGTGAGGACACAGGAGGAAGAATCTGTGAGTGTTTTAGAAAAGACATTTCACAAACTATCACAGTGAAGGATTGAGACATGATCTCTTTAAAGTCTGGTTCCAGACAACATTGACCTCTGCGCAGCATTCCGGTAATCCATCTAGCCTACTCTGTTTCTCCCTGAGGACTGCTCATGGTACAATCGGCTTTTCAAAGTGCTCGGCCTGTTTATTGATGTCCTGTCTAAAAAATTCAACAGGTAAACATATTCCTGGCCCAAACAGCGATAACAAGGTGGCATCGCTGTAGCTTGGCCAGATTACTTTAAAATAGTCTGGGAAGCTATTTTTATTTCAGGGAGAATCACAAAATAAACAGAGCATCTTTCATATCAACAGCTATGGTGGGCCAGCCCAGATGCAAACGTTGCAGTAATTTCACCCTTTTACATTTTCCTCTTGGGGTTTATTAAATTTCAGGGCTTTACATATGCTATCTCCCTTAATTCTCACAACCTTTGGGGCAGTCCTTATCAGGTCCTTTTTATAGATAAGAAAATGGAGGCTCAGAAAACTTAAGCAATCTGTTTAATATAATTCAGCTTGTAAATTGTGAATCTGGGATTTAGAACCACAGCTGGCTGATTTAAAATCCTTTTCACTCAGTGTCACTTCTTGGTTTTCATTTTGAGGTTCAGGTAATGTTTTCTTAGACACTTTCACATTTATAAAGTGGCCTTTGCTTTTTTCCTACTTCTCATTTATTCTCCTACTTGGTGAAGTAATCGGCTAACGTTTACTGAGTATTGATTACATTCAAAGTCCTCAACAATCGTCTCATTTAATACTGACAACAACCCTGAGAAGTAAATACTGTTATCATGACTATTTTATCGTGGAAGTTTTTGAAACTAATGCTAGGTGTTCGGGCCCACATACAGAATCAAATAATTACATTGATCACTATTTAGATCAATAGGTTTGGGGCCTTGACTTACACTATCTTTGGCTCCCAACAAGGGCTGAAGAGGTTGGCCAGCCAGGCAGCAGTAGCCTTGGACTTAATCTTCAAGCAATGTTAAAACATTGCTGAGATAAACCAGAAAAATAACTGTTGCCAATTAACTCAGGTTTTTACCTTTGACTGCTACAAGCTATGCCACAAAAGTCACAGTAGATAAATGGCAGTCATCTGATAATTGCATGAAACAAAATTTTGAAACTGAATAATGAATGACATAATGCTGTTTACATAGAGTGAGATTTTAAAATTTCATTTCTATAGTTATATCTATCCTGAGTTAGAGTTAGCTAGTGATATCTAATTAGGAGTTAATAAATACTGAACAACAACTCCAAATACAGTCATGTGTTGCTTAATGATGAGATATGTTCTGATAAATATGTTGATAGGTGATTTTGTCATTGTATGAACATAAAATAGTGTGTTCTTACATAAATCTGGATGGTATAGCCCATTATACACCTAGGCTATATGGTATAGCCTACTGTTCCTACGTTACAAACCTGTACAGCATGTTACAGTACTGAATATTGTAGGCATCTGTAAAACAATGGTAAGTATTTGTGTATCTAGACATATAATAGCATAGAAAAAAATACAGTATTTTAATTTTATGGGACCACTGTCTTATGTGTGATATGTCATCAACTAAAACATCATTATGAGGTGTACGACTGTATTTAAAAATGTTATATTGAGTGTTTATAACATTTTTCTTTTAACCTTAAATGGATTCAACCTTTTATTAAAACAGGTATTTTTTTCTATACCTCAACAGACAAATTTTGAATATATAACTTAAAACATTTATTTTGTAGGTCATTAAAGTATTACCTTGCCCAGTAGGCCTTGACATCTTCACTAGATGCTGCTCTTGGTAACAATGAATTTGTTCCACCCTCTCTCATTCCTTACACGGTTCAGTGATGCCCACTGCCTGCAAGATATGTGGATTCCGGGTTATATTCTTTCTTGTTGAAGGGAAACTCAGAATTCCGTGTTTGAAAAGAATCAGAAGATATGAGATATTAGACTCAGGTAAATAATATGCAAATAGAATCAGAATTAATGTCTGTAAAAACAAAATGCTAAGAAGTTTTAGGAAGTCATACTATCCACTGGCTTAAATATTTTATCCTGGGATTCACTTCAGTCCTACTACAAATTTCTTAACGCCTATAAAGTACAAGTCCCTGAACCAGGCATCACAATGGATACAGTTAATAGAATCTAGTTCCTTCCAGCCTGGAGCTTATATTCTAAAGGGTTTGACAAAAACAACTGGTGGATCAAGAAAAGCTTTTCAGTTGCCAGATGGAATTGCAAACAATGTGCTGTATAAGGAGAAAGGCTGTAGAGATCATTTACATTGGTCTGAATAGGGAAGACAGCAGAAGCAGGCTTGGAGCTGTATCTTAAAGGACATGGCATTTACTAAGGCTCAAGTTGGGGGGCAGAGTAGAGAAGTGCGAGTAGGAAGAGAAGGATTACTTCAGGTGGAACTTTTGCATGAGCAAAGGCACAGAGAAAGAAAGCGCACAGGATTGGCTGGGGAAAAGCTTGTGGAGTATGTTTGGGAGTGGAGCCAATGCTTAGCAAAGGGAGGCAAGGCTTAGAGACAGTGGTGTAGTGGCTTCTTGGGTTCTATTTTTTACGTAAGGCCATGGAGTGATACCGTGCCAAGAGTATTTGATTTTCTCTGTTTTTTCAGCAATGATAGTGCAGTCCCTTATGGACTGCTTGCCAGATGGGAAGCCATACAAAAATGGAACACAAAAACAGATGTTACACTTCCCCTTCTTCACCTTTCTGGAATAGTACTATTTAGAGAATCATTGAAATGCTTTCGTTGTATTCCAGCCCCAAAGATTTCAAGGGCTGAGCCATAAACACCCAGCCATTCTCTTATTCTATCCATCCAACACATCTTTAGTACCCTCTGTTTTTCAGATTTTGTGCTAAATACTGGGGTTTCAATTAGAAAGGCCCTGACCTCAAGAAGTTCACAAGTGTCCACTGGGAAAAACAGATATGACACAAAATAATTAAAATGTGGATGATGTTTCATGGAAAATAGAGGGGGGAAGTGCCTAGCTATGATTCACAGGAAAGGTGACCTTTTATTTGAGTTATGAAGAATAAATAGGTATTCTTTATGTAGAGAAGGAAAAGAAAGAATGAAAGTCATTGATTAAACTCTTTTTTATGATAGACACTGGATTAAATTTCGTTTAACATAAGATAACATTTAGTTAATCTGGGAGGAGTATTATTATCTCCATTTTATAAATGACAAAATACGGAATCAGAGAGGTGAAGTGACGATCTTAAGATAATATAGGCAGTACTGTTAAGAGCCAAAATATATTACCAAGTCTCCAAAATCAAGAGGTTCATAGTATTTCCACTATGATATCCTGAAGAAGGGAATATCATTTTTCCAAGTATTGTTTAACTTTAACTGAAAGAGGAAAACAAGAACAAGAATGACTCAGATGTGAAGCAGAGTATATCTAATTCATGTCACTAGTTACAGTGGCCCAGCATTGCAGGCCTGTTCCAAACCAAAGAAATATTCCACCATCTAGACTCTTAAGTGTTGCCTTCAATGGAAGCATTCACCTGTCATGTTTTCCATTTTCTCAAAGTCTGTTGCTCTGCCACTACGGTAATGGAACTAAAAGTTTTAAATAGGCTAATCTGTAAACAAATCAGGATCAGTACAAATTTCTCAAGCTAATATCTCTTTCATATCAAAATCATTTTCCCAGAATAGCAATTTCCAGTCACATATGTAAATTTCTATTTGCTACAATACAGAAGTTTAAAAGGCCAAAATAAATTAATTTTATTAATAGATTTTATTTAATCTATATCCCAAGTATTATCATTCCAGCCTGAAATCAGCATTAAAATTATTATTGTGGTATTTATACATGCTTTATTTCCTACTTAAAGTCTTTGAAATCTATTGTATACTTCACTCTTACAGCACCTCTCAATTTGGAGTAGCCACATTTCTGTACATATACATTTGTGTATCTAGACATATCTAAGCATAGAAAAGGTACAATAAAAATACAATATTATAATCTTATGGGACCACTGTCCTATATGTGGTCTGTCATCAACTAAAATATTGTTATGAGGCATGTGGCTGTAATTAAAAATATGTTGAGTGACATTAATGTATTTATTTGTCAGTGAATACAGCCTGTAGGAAACACAAAATGAGTTGTTTTAATAGTGTAATATAAAACATTAGAGCAAGCTAGTGGAAGGGATACTTTTGGCATGGAGTGTTTTCTTGCTTCTCACATCTCAAGTTAAGTAGTTAAGGCTTTCAACCTTAGCTGAACTTTAGAATTACTTGGGGAGCTGAAAAGTCCAAGGGTCCCACTGAAGTTCACATTTGGCTGGCCTAGGGTGGGATTCAAACATAAATGTGTTTTCAAAACATCTCAGATGATTCTAATATATAGCCAAGGCTGGGAATCACTGAGGCACTAAGGTGAATAGAACCAATTCTTACCCTTGTTATGATGGGTGCCAAGGATCAGGACAAATTGAGGAATAGCAAGAACTTCCTTATTATCTACCACAGTGAAAAATAAGCGATGACAGCTTTCCTTGGAATTTCTACTGACTTGTTATGCCAGTATTTGCTCTGGTTTGAAGATATTGAATACCCATTATGGATTATATAGTTCAGTGATCCCATCCTTACCAAACTTTTATTGATATTGGCTTTTTTTTTTTGTAAAAATCAAAATAGAATGGACTCAAATCTAAAAAAAAAAAAAGACTGTGTTGTAAGTATTTGATGAATTACTGAACTAAAAGGCTCTAGTTAGATGATCTTTAAAAATTATACATATACATATAATATATACATGTGTATATGTATAATTCAGGAGTATATAGACTTCTGCAGGAACTTATTAACGTTGTGGAAAAATAATGCTTCAGATCTTTGCACTGCATGTAAAGCAATTCAGCCTTCTGCATTTGTATTTCTCTGCTCGGTCTGTGTGGTGCAGGTTTTGTGAGTTGATGAGGGGCAGGAAAAGGCAGGATGCCTACCGCCTGTGCCACAGGCCTGATCCATTGTCAGCCATAACAGAGCATAAACATTCATGAATGTTCTCCATTTCATCCTTAGCTAATGTACCATTTGTATATACTGTTATAGATGCTATTGTAAATTACCCTTAAATTAAGGATTGCAGTCTCTCAATAGCAGGGTCAAGTTAATAACTCGAGTTTAAAAGGAAGACATCAGCCTTCCTAATGCTGAAGCAAATACTGTCCAAATGAGTAGACCAATATGACTTTAAGTCTTCATTAATATAGTAAAATTATTAGCACCTGGTTGCCCAGAGACTGTCTAACACTGGCACGCAATTGCTTTTTTATGATTATTACAATAGTGATTTATTCCCTCTTAACTTCTAACCATTCTCTTTGGAGAGTACTTTCTCCTAATGTGTATAGAGAAGCCTTAGGCTCATGACAATGATATTTACTACTCTCAACATTAGGATGTTCTCCATTTTGTACCCATTTGCAACATTCATAAAACATCTGCTAAAATGCTGAAATCAGCTTTGGGAAAGTAAACTAATGGTGCCCTGTGAGATGAGGAGGTTTGAGAGTTTAGGATTTGGAAGGCTATAATTACTCCAGTTCTCACACTGTAATCTGTATCTTTAGCATTAGTACACATGGTGAGTTGTGAAATGAAACACTGATGCCCGCAAAAAGTCTCCTGTAAAGGAAGTGTGCTAAATGTAAGCCAGGCTGAAACCTCTGTACAGATGCACACAGACACATATGTGTGCACACACACACTCACCCACTTCGGGAGCAGAATTGAAAAATACTTTAAAGAGGACTTTTGAAGTCATAAGCTTCAAAACCCACGGTCATACCGTCAATAGTGAAGTAATGTATTATTAGTGATAGCCTCTATTTCCATTTTTTGTACTCTGATGACATTTGCTAGTGGTGGTCGTATGCCCAAATCGAGAAATTAGAAATCAAAACTTTAAGAAAATAGTTAACTTTCTTAAATTTGCAGAGAACCAAACATAGAAACATCTATGACAAATAGTCCATAGTCTATAATATTATGATGTAGCCAGTCAGATTAGGGACAATTTAATATAGGAAGAAACCAGTCAGCTGCATTGAGTCAATCCCCAAGGGTTCCATTAAAATCAGATGAATCAGAGCAGTATGGCTGCTAATCTTGTGCTCATACAAATTGTATGTGGATAGCTTGAGTCTGCAGATTCAGGTTGAGAAAAACCTAAATGCAGTTTCTTAGATATTTAACATATAAGCTGATTGGTACATTTTAAAATGGGCCTCAGTTAGATTAACTGAACAAATTTTACGAAGAGCTTCCTTGTCTCTTTCAAACACACATTTAAAGAAGTTTTCAGTCATTTTTTGAGGGCTTTTTTTCTCTTTTTTTACATTTGATGATTCAATAGGAAGTTGATGTAGGGAACTTATAAGGATTCAGTCTGTTTCTTCAGTTGGTTTGATCTTTTGGAGTATGCCTGAGTCCATCAAAGGTAAAACACAGCTCTAAAGTGTTTTGCTTTGTTTGAATACTTGTTACTGTGTTTTTTGGCATAGACTTCATCAAGTCTCTTTGGATTAATCTTCTTTCAGCTAACAACTGTAAATCATGGCACTATAATCATTAAAAAAGATTTTTCCCTCGGTCAGATGAATATCTATTTGAAAATGCAGCAGTGTGGATTGGGAAGCATTCTTATCAGCAAGGATAACGTAAGATTTCTTTATAAATCATTTCATGGGAGACAAGCAGTCAGAGTTTAGCTTTGCAAAGTGTAGTAGGAATTGAAGTAGCACTCAGGAGAGTGCTAAGGCACATAGGATACTTAAAAAATAAAAAAATATATAATTTCTTCATTAAGTACCCAATGGTAAAATTACAATGCAAAATTCCTATTAATTTTAAACTGTCTGAAGTATTGCATAGATTTAAATTTGATTTAGGCCTGCATGGACATTTTTTGATCCCTCAGAAGCTGATAATATTGATGAGAGAAAACAAATGTAGATATTTCTAGGCAAGGCACATGGCATATCTCATAATGGAAAATCCAAAAGTGTTTTTGAAGTCAAATTTGCAACATAGTCTTTCATTTTACGAATATTGTATCAATAGCAATTTATTTTAAGGGAAAGGCACTTGATATATGTTAATTTTAACAAAAAGTGATCATGTTTTCAATCTTTTAAACAGTCCTTGTTCTAATCTTGTGGAAACAAATTGATTTCTTGGTTTCAAAATCTAGTTTAGAATTTATCATCATTGGAATGTGAAAGAGATAGAGAACAGTGATTCTGAGAGAAAAATAGCATTTTTGTAGATCATCTGCTTTGAACTGAAATTACAATACGTATTTTCATGCAATTGTCATTTTAGTTTAACTGATGAGGGATATGATATCCATCTCAATAAAGAAATGTGAAATTTCCCAATTATATAGTGTAGCAGAGCCAAGATTTATCCAGAACCAGTATTCTGGTTAATAAGCCCTGCAAAAGAGCACTAAAGTTGAATTTCTAAAACTCTAGCTTTATTTTTGACTGATTTCACTTAAACCAGCATTTACTGGGCAAATATTTTATGCAAGGTGCTATGTCCCCAGAGTTTACACTTGAGTAGGTGATAAGATAATTATGGAAATAACATGTGCATGTATATGTAATACGCAAGGGAACATTTCCTGCCCCCTCCAATGTTTGGATTAAGTGCACCTTCTATATGTCTTGTACAAGTCAAGATAGTTTATGTTATGCTGCCGTAACAAAAATCCCCAGATTTCAGATGGTTAAAACATTAAAAGTTTATTTCTTGCTCATGCTACATATTATCATCCATCTGTTTTGAACCTTATTCAACATTAACTTCATTTCAGAACCCAGGCTTCCAGATCAGCCACCCTTGGTAATGATGTCAGTTACAGTGGGGTAAGCTGGGTAATTTAGGTAATTTAGGTAATTTTCCAGTTTCTGGCTTCAAATCTCAAGAGAAAACAACAACAACAAACAAATCTTGGGCAAGTCCCATATACATTGCCATAATAGATATTATAGAAAAAAAAGTCAATTAAAAATTCTGATACTATATAGATAGAGTCTGAGTTTAACCTTGGAAAATGATTGGAAAATCTCCACCCATCTTTCATAAAATGATGGCTTATTTTTCCTGCTTGTCTAATCGTGGTGCACAAATCACATACAAACAGACTTATCCAAGGGACATTATCATCAATTACAGAGCGTTCTAACAACATTCTATCTCAGAAAGCTTCATAGCTTTCTCAAGTGTGATTTCTTTCCCCTTTTCATCTTGAGATGAAACACACATAGGTATAGTTCATATCAGTGCTGTTACTTGGCATAAAACCATTTTCTATCTGACCATTATCCTATAAAATAATCCCATTATTGCGTGAATTTTAGAATTGACTTTATCCTTTTTCAAACCTCAGTCCCTTAAGGCAGTCTTTGGAGTAGATTTTAGTACTAAATAGTCTCTTTAATATTTGTAAAAACTTTTAAAAATTGTCACATTTACCTGAGATAAAGTTAAACATATTAATAAAGAGGTCAAGTTCATTTGCTTTAAGTTAGAATTATATTAATAAACTTCATAAACCTAGTGATTTGACAGAAGTCTCTGATTAGAAGTTGTAGATGTGATTAAGAAAACTTTTGGAAAACAAATTCTTATAGATTTCAGATTATTTAGAAAACAAATGTTTTTAAACCTTGAGATTGGC
Organism: Pongo abelii; assembly: GCF_028885655.2. Taxonomy (NCBI): domain Eukaryota; kingdom Metazoa; phylum Chordata; class Mammalia; order Primates; family Hominidae; genus Pongo; species Pongo abelii. The sequence continues at coordinate 31,920,750 of NC_071998.2, forward strand.
AAGAGTTGTAGATATGATGTTGATGCTACACAGAAGCAACTTCTGATTTATTTACAGCGACAAGAATGCTTGCTAGGTAAGGGATGGAATGCTTTAGAATGTCTGTCCCCTTTGAACCTTCTTCGCAGAAACTCGCTCCTGTTACTCATCTTTGTTGAGTGGGTAATAGGCTGTATCACCCAGTGCTTTTGACCATAGATCATTGAAGAGAAGGTGGGAGAAAGAGAAAGAGAGAAGAAGGAGGAGGAAAACAAGAAAAGGAGAGAGTGACCTTATTAGAATAATCTCTTAAAAATAATGAACTCTCCTAGAGCATTTAAGCAGAAAAAATATGCGCTAGTCCTGTTAGGCAACATATCTTGTAGACAGTTGTTTCTAGACTGGATTTTTTTCTTGCCTTTTGGCATGTTCTTATGGTAGTAATTTTGTACTCATGCAACACTGAGATTTGTTATAATAGATTATTTTTTTTCTTTGAGATGGAGTTTTGCTCTGTTGCCCAGACTGGAGTGCAGTGGTATGATCTCAGCTCACTGCAACCTCCCCTTCCTGGGTTCAAGCAATTCTCCTGCCTCAACCTCCCAAGTAGCTGGGACTACAGGCACCTGCCACTAGGCCTGGCTAATTTTTGTATTTTTAGTAGAGACAGGGTTTTACCATGTTGGCCAGGCTTGTCTCGAACTCCTGACCTCAAGTGATCTGCTCGCCGCGGCCTCCCAAAGTGCTGGAATCAAAGGTATGAGCCACTGTGCCGGGCTGATTTGTTATAACAGATTCCTCTTTACACATATTCAAGGCCTCTAAGAAGAAGAGAAAAGAGAAGAAAAGAAAAATACAAAAAGCAACAGCATTAACACAGTCCCCACTTACCCATAAACAACTGGTTTTGCTTGGCTTAAAATGAATATGGCATCATATTATGAGCTCTACAAGCAATAGCTGTGGTTTTTCATTTTTCTTATGCAGTTTGGGTTTCTTATTTGTAAAGTTTTAGAAACATTTGGAACAGTTAAAAACAGGCAATAAGATGAATACTAGCTAACATTTGGATCACATACTATTTTCCAGATAACTGTGCTCCTGGAACTGTAATTTGAGAAACTGAGGCTAAGTCACATTAAAGATGTACAGCTAATAATAAATGCTGGGCTTAAATTGGAAGCCAGGCAGTCTGACTCCAGAGCCCACCAAGCAACTATGGTTCCTAGGATATTTGACCATGTACGCTTCTAAGAGTCTTTAGAGATTGCTAGGACTCTAACATTGACAGACTTTTTTTTTTTTTTTTGCGTATTTTAACCATTTATATATCTGAGGACGTTAACACGTGTATTTTATATTCCAAGGAGTAATCTCACTTTCGATTTTTTTTCCTTTGTTAAGCATAGGCTTTTCACATATTTCTTACAGAATATGAATCCCAATTTTCAGATAACCCAGCTCAGGCAGTGTTAGTAGAAACATGTCTGTCTTATTCTAGATTTATTCAGTCTTTGAAGTAACTACAATAGTGTCTCATTAAATTCCCACTTAGAAGGTCAAAATGAGAAAATAATTCAGAGTCCACTGTACTTGGAGAGCAGCTTGGATGTATTTACTCATCAAATTAGCCATAGCCTCTTCTTCACAATTGACCTATTTAAGTCTTACATCTATCCTCTATTTTTTTTTCCAATATGGTTAAAAGTTTTAGTCTATAGTATTGGTAAGCAATGACAGCTGTTCATAATATGGATCAATGTATGTAAGGATTAATAATTATTAAGAAATGTTTAAAACCATTGCTTTTACCTCTCTTGAAGTGGAACAGAAAGTGAAGGTTAATTGCTTAAGTAATGGGTCTGACTACCCAAAGGTAATACAAAACAATTATTTCTTCACTTTGCAACTTTCAATGCAAGGCCAAGACTTTCATAACTCATTAAGTCTAAGTAACTGGCAGTTTACAAGTCACCAAGAATAAACTTGAATGTCCTCTGTAGCACTCAAGATATATTATGTGTCACTGCATTTACTCAAAGGACAAATAAATATTTACATGTTTTTCTTTGAATACTCTTTTTTTTAGTGACAGGGTCTCACTGTCACCCAGGCTGGGTGCAGAAGCATGATCATAGCTCACTGCAGCCTTAAATTCCTGGCCTCAAGTGTCCCTTACCCTCAGTCTCCCAAAGTGCTGGGATTACCGGCGTGAGCCACCATGCCTGGCCTGAATACTCTTTATATGAAGAAATTTCTTGATCTTTTGAAAAAAATATGATCACTTGCTTACGTCTTATCTTAAAGCTGGAGAAAAGGACAATGAAAATAGTCCTTGACTTTTATCTGTTTGTTCATTGAGTATTTCCTGAGTGTCTGCAGGGGTGGTGTTTACACAGTGGTCAAGCATGTGGACACTGAGGTAGCAGAGACCAAGTAGGATGTTGCCAATGCGGGACCCTAGGTCCATGGGCCATACTCTCTACCTCTCAGCCTCCCAATTTACAAAACAGGTTTAATAATGTGACTGATTTTGGGTAGTTTCCAGAATTGAATGAGATCATGTTCTAAAAACCCTTATCAGATATTTGTGGCAAAGAGGAAGCACTCAATAAAATGTAAGAGATTATTATGCTAGAGTCTAGAACACATCAAATGCTTAGTACAACTCTGAGGAAGAAGCTACTCATGTGAGGAGTTTATGTTAACGTCTGTGTAGAAATAAGATGCATAAAAAAATAGCCCCTGCCTTCTTGAAACTTGTGCTATGAGAGTGACGGAATACAAATAAGTAAAGGTGGAGGGTGGAGAGAGAGAAATAAAATACTGTATGAATTTAGGAAAGGAGAACCAGTTAACACATCTGGGTGAAGCTACAGGGAAAATTTCATGAAGGGGATTACTTTGAATGGAAACGTGAAAAAAAGAATAGTATTTGTATTTGTGGAAATAACACCCTGAGAGAGTGAGGATTTTTCCCAGGGTTCTGCCTTCAGCTGAAGGTGTGCATAGTTATGATACCTGGAAGGAAATAAATATTTCTTTCTAAGAATTCACATGAGTTCCTCACCTAAGTGCAATAGTTGTAGCAATTACACAAATCTGGGGAGTTGGCTAGGCCTTTTATGGACTTTAGTTAGGAAAATTAAAACCAACATTAAAAAATGTCTTTTGGGCTGGGCACGGTGGCTCACGCCTGTAATCCCAGCACTTTGGGAGGCCAAGGTGGGCAGATCACGAGGTCAGAGATTGAGGCCTTCCTGGCTAACACGGTGAAACCCCATCTCTACTAAAAATACAAAAGAAAAAAAAATTCAGCTGGGTGTGGTGGCAGGCGCCTGTGGTCCCAGCTACTCGGGAGGCTGAGGCAGGAGAATGGCGTGAACTCAGGAGGTGGAGCTTGCAGTGAGCCAAGATTGTGCCACTGCACTCCAGCCTGGGTGACAGAGTGAGACTCCATCTCAAAAAAAAAAAAAAAAAAAAAGAAGGTCTTTCAAAATTCTCTAGCTTGTCGAAGTAACTTGTGCAAGTCTCGTACCAAAAACTGGCAAGGGCAGGATTGAAAATTCTGATTTTAAAGAATGCGTTCTTAATTACTATATTTCCTAGGTTGCCTGTGAAGGAATTACTCTTGAAAAAAAACACACAGTGTATTCATACATGTATACATTTACATAGGATAAATAAGGTTTTTCTTATTTATTTTTCATTATAATTATCTGTCCACTTGTTATGAGACAAAAAAAAAATCTTTCCCATTTTTGAATGAGTTTTAAGAATCTGTTCTATACTGGTACATTTTTGCTAATGTTCAAATCAGAATACATTGAGAGAGACTTGGAAATACAAGTATCTCTTTATTTCTGGAGAGATGTAAGTACATATAACTGATTGTGACTTAGCTAGTAAGTATAATCAACTAAACTGTTGAAACAGTGATGCTGTTTATCAAAATTATCCAGTAATTATGTTTTGCTTTATCTTCATGTACTGGCCAATTCCCTGGCAGTTCTGGTTCCCTCAAGGGTCAATGTGGTACAGCAGAAGGGGCATGTCTTCATGCAAGAGTCAAGTCTGAATTTAAGCCCCTAATAGTTGTGTTACTTTCAGCAAATTATTAAATTTCTTTATGCTTCAGATTTCTCATCTTCTAAGATGGGGTAAAAATATATATTTTATAGTTATTCTAAGGTTAAAGCTGATACTGCATATGCAGTACTTAGTAATATATTTGGTACAGATATATTTTTAATAAGATACTTAAAAAGTGAAAACTATTGTTTTTTTAACCTTGAACTTCTGTTGCACTTTTTGTAACTTTTTCTTAGATACTTATATTTTATAACATATGATAATATGCTTAGCTTATATGCAACGTGAATTTTCCAATTTTTAACCTTAATAGTAAAGGAAGAGAAAAGCCCGTGCTAAATACAATCTTAACAGTGAAGAAAGAAAAAATATCATGCAAAATGCAATCTCAGCAGGATAAGAATAAACCACTTTTCAGGCAAAGAGATGATGAACTTAAAATGTAGGTTCCTTTTCAATATTTCAGGAAAACATTTTACATACGGTTCTGGGAATGTAGCCAAAATGAGAAAGCCAAGAATTATATCCAATAGATATTATGAGAGGGTAAGAGGAGTCACAGCTATCCAATTACTTCTATAATAAAATTACAACATCTTATACCTTTCTGTCCACATCTTTGTTTTAGAAGGAAAGGCTGGGGTGGAGGCAATGAAGTAAATCTTTAAAACTTATTTGAAAAGCTTCTCTCTTTTTCTCTCACTATTCCATTTTATAGTGCAGGCCAAAGCTAAAATGCAAGGAGAGCCCCAACACAGAAAATTTTCTTAGGAAATTTTCTGGAAGCAGATTTAATAATGCACATCCATTCATTCAATACCTGGTTTGAGCACTTATTATGTGTCAGGCAGTGTTAAAGTTACTGACTATTCAATCAAGGAATTGGGGGAAATGTTCCATGTGCTCACACGCTGAAACTACCAGTACAAGTGTACCCATACCCAAACACCTTCCCTTTTCCTGTTACAGTGAAAGAACTCTTCCAGTTCCTACCCAAAATCTCCTCCTTCACTTGGCTAATGTGTCCCATCCTCTGTCCTGTTCAAGGACTTCACTCTGGTGATTGTCTCCTTCTCCCTATAACATCAATTTTATTTCCTTTTGTAAACATGCTTATTATGAAATATATGCCAGTAATCTCATAGCCCTCTCCACTGCAGCCCCAGCTCTCTAATCTCTTTTATGGCAAGGTCCCTTGAAAAAGTTGTGTGTATTCCACTTTCATTCCTTACAAACTTTCTTGAAACTTCCATTTACCCATTCAACCCTACAAAACTGCTCAGATCAAACTTGTCAGGCACTGCCATATTGCCAAACCCAGTACTCCATTCACAGTTCTATTACTTAACTAGTCAGCTGCTACAGACCCTTGGTTTCCAGGACCCCACATTCTCCTGGTTTTTCTCCTACCTCAGAGAGGAATCCCTATTGGCCTGCTCTGCTATTTTCTCATCATCCTCCCTAGAACTAAATGTTGGAGGGCCCTGGAGTCCGTCCTCAGATCCTTACTTTGTTTATCTTCCTCATAAGTGAATCCATCCACTCTAATGATTTTAAATGCCATCTATATTCTGATAACTTACAAATGTATATTTCCAGCCTCAAAACTCTTTCCTTAATTCCACACTTGTTGACGTGTATAGTCAACTGCTTACTTGGCTTTTCTGTAGTTGAAGTTTTACCTATCTCAAACTGAGCTCTCAATTTCTACCTCCTAAACTTTTTCTTCTCCAAGTATTTCCTAACCTGGTCGGGGCAACTTCAATCTTTAAACTTCAAATGCCATAAAAGTTGGAATCATCCTTGGTACTTTTCATTTTGTTATGCCCCCATCCAATTCCTCAGCAAATTCAGTCATCTCTACTTTGAAAATTTATACAGAATCTGACATCTCTTCACCTTGGCAACAATCACTATATTCTATGTCACCAGGATCTTCCACTTAAACTACTGCAATAGTCTCAACTGTTCTCCCTTGACCAACCCCTTCCAGGCTATTCTCTGCATAATGGGAAAAGCAATCCTTTTAATACGTAAGTCAGATTTTGTCACTCTCTGCTTAAAAGTACATTGTTGTTGCCCCCTCTCCCAAGATAAAATCAAAGGTCTTATTACAGCTTCATGATACCCGACAATCCTTCAAATATCATCTCTTCCTTCTCTCCTCCTTGTTCACCATACTCTAATTACAAAGCCTGATTGTTGTTTCATGAACATACCCAACAAGTTCTTGGTCTTCGTACTTATTGTTCCCTTTACCTAGAATTATCTTCCCTAATTATTATAGGTCAATGCATCAGGGAGCCTTTCCTGATTATCTTTGATGAAATGGAATCCCAATAACTTCTCATTGCTGCAGCCTTGGTGCTCTCTTTATGCCTTTGTATTGCTATGTGGTTCATAACATCACCACCTGCATTTTTTTTTGGCTGTTTGTTCCTCACTGCTAGAATGTCAGTTCTTTGCTGTATTCTAGTGCCTAGAACAATGCCTGGTGCCTAGTAGGTGCTTAATGAATATTTCTGAATGCAGAAGAATACAGAAGTGGTTTCTGCTCTCACAAAATTTACTTTGTAGTAAGGACTAAAGGCAAATACAAGTGAATAGACAAACAAATAAAATAGTATACAAATCTCGAGAAGTAATTTTAAGAAGTGCTTTAAAAGCAATGCTCAAGGCAATCAGATGGAAATTAACAGGGAAAAATAATTTAGATTGGTTAGTTGAAGGGGCTTTTATTTTTATTTTTATTTTGAGACAGAGTCTCGCTCTGTCACCCAGGCTGGAGTGCAGTGGCACTATCTCGGCTCACTGCAAGCTCCGCCTTCCGAGTTCACGCCATTTTCCTGCCTCAGCCTCCCAAGTAGCTGGGACTACAGGGGCCCGCCACCACGCCTGGCTAATTTTTTGTATTTTTAGTAGTGACGGGGCTTCATCGTGTTAGCCAGGATGGTCTCGATCTCCTGACCTCGTGATCTGCCCACCTCGGCCTCCCAAACTGCTGGGATTACAGGTGTGAGCCACCGCGCCCGGCCGGGGCTTTTCTAAAAAGGTGACATTTCATGATGAAAAGGAGTGAACCATTCCTGAGTTAAAGAGAGAGTACTCTATTTCCTGCAGATGCAGAAAAAGTGTAGTTATTATGAACATCCGATCAACAACCTTCTCACAGCACATGTGCACATAGCTTTCAGTAGAAATGTGTGTAAAAAGAGAAGAGTAAAGAGCATGCTTTCCTCTTAGTGGATAGTAGAAAGAAAGAAGATTCTGTCTGGACATGAGAGAGAGGACTGCGTGCATAAAGGGGAAATTGTAGCTTGAGATACACAACAATTATAAACCTTGTCTGAGCTCAAGGTGTTTACAGCCGATCTACATGTTTTGCATGTCTTTGGGAAGGAGGCTATCTGAAATTTATGTGGGGAATAGAAATAAAATCCTTCCTTTCCACTACATGACCCCCAACCCCACTGGGCATCAGAATTATAATAGACATCCATTAAAAGAATATTTGAGATTAGGAATTAATTAGCAAAAAAGAACCAATATTAATGGCATTATTAACAGTAGCCATCATTTATTGAGTACCTAGTATGAATCTGGTACCCTACAAAACTCTTTTATTATGGTAACTCATTCGGTTATTATGTGAGTTATTATAGAGTAATTATGTGAGAGAACTCATTTAACATGCTTAGCACAGCATGCAGCATGTATTATGTGCTTATTAGAGCACATCTTTTAATAGTAATAATATCAACTATAATTTATTATCAGCTGCTTATTACAAATGAGAAAACTAAACTGATGTTTAAAAATGATTACAGAAGGACCCACAAAGTCATATATTTTATAATATCTAATCTGATATCAAAAATCATATTGACCTGATTTTCAATATGTATTCATGTATTATCTTTCCCTTCCTCAGGTAATGATTTTGTCTACTTTCATTCTTTTCTGTACCTGATACTTCAATGTAATTAATACAACATGAACTAAACCAAGCTGCCTTTTCAGAAATTTGTTACCTAGCTGGCTTTCTTAATTAAGGCTGTTTCTCCTTTTGTCCCCCTTCTCCTTCGTTCCTTCTGTCCTGCCTTCCATTTTCCTTATTTGCATCATTGCCCTGCCTGTTTCCAGTCTCATGTCCGCACTTCAGCCATCCTTGTATACACTTCAGAAATTATTGTTTGGTACCTCCATAGAAGCTCTTCTCCTTCTTTTCACAGGCAGTATTTTTCCAGCTGGCACCACTGTCTTGCAACTTGCTTCCCCCTTAGTCTTGGTGCACAAGTGCCAATCTCAACTGGCAGCTCTTTGGGCAACCATTTGGTTCCAGCCTCCTTCCAATGCATGTGGAGCCCCAGTGAGTGGCCCTGAACTATTCCCAGCTGATTTCTTGACTCCTGGGGCTTGCCAAAGTTTTCTTCAAAGCAGCTAAGTCTCTAATCTTCAGAAAATTTCTCAATGACTACAGGTAGATCTTTATTCCTCATGGGATTTGTCCTTCCGGAACCACTACTAAGCAGAACTATGCGAAGAAATTAGGCTATAAAATGCTTATGAGGAGTCCAATTTGGCGTTTCATTGTTTATGAAATATATTATTTAGTAGGGTTTACTTTTGAGACCGAACACCAAAGATCTGCTTTGTCTCTGTACTCACATGAAGAGGCAAGAGTGCATCCCAGATTCATAGTAACTTAAAAAGAGTCAGTATTATAATTGGCCAATAGCAGATTTTTCCCGGTCTACTCAACCTTGTGATATGGGTACTATGGGATAACAGATATGATAATTTTAGATTTGGAAACACTTAGGGTTGAATCCCAGCACCATCATAAATTAGATGTGCTATCTTAAGAAACTACTTAAATTTTTCTGTCTAGGTTTTCTGTCTGTAATAAGGGGTAGAGGAATTTCTCTTTTTGTAGTTCTGTTGTAGGAATTAATTGAGGCATCAAATATGTATTGGGTATGAATCCAGCTGTATCCAGGGATCGAAGCAAACAAGCTTTCTTCATTTTCTTTAACTCACTGTAATTTCTGACTGAAATCTTCTATTAGGCTGGTAGGGATAAAAGATAAAAACTCAATATAATTTGTACCTGAAATTTTATACCCACTCTCTTTGGGGAGCAGTATCTGCTACTTGAGGATATTATACAGTGCTAAGATTTTGGCTGTCAGGTCTTGGTTGGGGAGAAACAAGTTTGATCTGAAGTCATAAGTCAATACGGGTGGCCCCTGGGATATTCACTGCATCGGTGTGCATGGCCCCTTCAGATCCCAAGGATCTCTAATTTTCTCTTCTTTGCAAAGCTCGAGCGAAGAATCTTCGATGTGGTTCCCAGAGGATCATCTCTTAGGTGCCCCTTCTCCAGTTCTGTTGCCTTTCTCTCTGAAAACCAGGGGATAGGTTTTCTCTGCTCTCAGGATCCATAGAATTTTCTTTCTTCTTTTGTTCCTGACTCAAGCCAAAGAAAAGCTTTTACTATTACACATATGGAGAGAATCCTGCTTCTGCCAGATATTTAGTCTATGTAAAGTACAAATACCCTTTTCCCTATGTTTCTCTGTAGTATTAGTTCCTTGGTAGGTATGAAATTCTGAAAATAAATGACTCTTTCCCAAATTTTTTTGAAGAAAGCAAACAGAAATTCTGTCTTCAGTACTGAATGGAGGTTGGGAAGAGTGGGGATTAAAAGGAGCAAAATAAAGAGAAAGAAAAAACTTAAATTAATATTTCAAAGTATTGTCCTGCATTATTAAAGCACTGTCACAATGCCTGTCCCACTATAGGTGCTCAAGAAATTGAAGTTATTACTGACATTTAAATTTGACTCTTAGGCCAGATATGGTGGCTTATGCCTGTAATCCCAGCACTTTGGGAGGCCGAGGTGGGAGGATCACTTGAACCCAGCAGTTCAAGACCAGCCTGGGCAATATAGGCAGGCCTCATCTCTAGAATCAATCAACTTGATTCTCTAATATTGTTCTTTTACCCTTGGAAACTGGATTTTTCCAGCATCTTTCTTTTTTTAAATGTTAGTTTATGTTACTTTATTTTAAGCTCTGGGATACATGTGCAGGATGCATAGTTTTGTTACATGGTGGTTTGCTGCACCTATCAGCCCATCACCTAGGTATTAAGCCTGACATGCCTTAGCTATTTATCCTGATGCTCTCCCTCCCCCTGCCACCCCCCAAAGGCCCCAGTGTGTGTTGTTCTCCTCCCTGTCTGTCTATGTGTGCTCATTGTTCAGCTTCCACTTATAAGTGAGAACATGCAGTGTTTGGTTTTCTGTTCCTGTGTTAGTTTGCTGAGAATAATGGCTTTTTGAACATCTTTCTTCTGGAATGTCCTTTGACTCTGGGCAATCATGTTGAGATGGCTGGTTGGGGTCAGAAGAGACATCTGTAACTATGAAACTGAGAAAACTTAATTGGCCAAAGATGATAGAGGGGTGGAAAGGGATCAATCCCAGCATTTAGGTCTCCTGAGTATTATGGAATTCAGCTACCAACAAGACACTCACAATATCTCAAAAGACACCAGAGATGAGATCACTTTCCAAGAAAAAAATAAATTACTCATATAATCACCTGCTAGTATATTTTTGCCTCTTAAGCCTTGTTAGTTTGTGAAGGAGTGCTAACGAGTATGGCATTTGCTTAAGTGGACAGACTAAAGATGAAGTGGTCAAAGGGTAAGAAGGTGATATCTAGAAGATGTTGCAAGTGGCAGACTATTAAATGCTGCTGTAGAAAGCAATAGCCAGAGTCCTACAGAGCACAGAAGCAAGACTGTCTCCTCAGGTAAGCAGTAATAACTCATATTTGTGTGGCACATTTCAGTTTTGTAACACTTTTGTGTATTTCTTTTTTCCCTTAAACCTTCACAGCACTGGTCTAAAAGCATGTAGGTAGTTCTTTAATTGTTACCTTATAGATGGAAAAAAAAAAGAAAGCTCAGAAGGACTTACCTGAGCCCAAAGAGCTAAGAAGCAGGCCAGAACTCAGAAGAACCATGCGTTTAAAAATGACACTCTATCATGTCCTGAAAGTGACTTGAAAGGATCCCTCTGCCTCTAGTTTTTAATCTGAAATCTTAAGTTTGATAAAAATTTTACATGCAGTGTTGCCTATCTAAAATTGCCCCTTTATGGGACTTCAGAATTTCCATTATCTTTGCTCTTTATATTTCCACTTATCATTGCTCCAAGAAATTCTAAAAATTCAGATAAAAGTCCTTGCTTGATTCTTTAAGGTTGTCTGATATTTGGATCAATTTGTATGTTTGACCATAGCTGTCTGTTTTTATAATTTGATTTTTCCTCATGCATAAACTAATATCTTAACCTTGTTCTGTTTTATTATTATCTTCTATTTTGCATAATACTTTTAAATGAGAATCAGGAAGATAAGGAATTGAAAGTTGTGTTTTAAAAACAAACCTTGCCACAAGCAAAGGTGACTGGTTGGATTCTGCCTTTCTTATCCTCCTCCTCCCATTAAGCTCCTCAAAGACACTTAAGGAATCTCAGAGCAGATTTCTTACATAATTTCCTTTAAATCTCTTGACCGTAAATGGAGGCAACTAAGACAGCCTGATAGCCCAACATGAAAAAAGCAATCACTGAATATGGTATGCCAGGATAACCACAGACATCTTTTTAAATTCTAAAATATACTCTCATAAAGCAATGGAGCAACATAGCTTCTGCTTTCTGGAGTGTGGACAGGACCATTTGGTCAGGTCCTTCTCATTCCTTGGAAAGCAGAGGCACTAAGTAAGCACATTGCAAATTTCTCATGTACTCTATCTTGCAAGATGTCTTTTAATTGGAGTCAGAAAAATTTGGTTTGTTCTCCTCCTTCTCATATTCTATAACTCATAATGGATGGTAAACTGAAGTGATAAAGTCACTCTATTAATGAAAGATACCCTAAGGCTATTAGCAGTAAACATCTGGAATAAACTCTGCCTATTATTGTCTGGCTATAACCCCACTTCTGTTTTACATCTTCATTCTTTCCACTCAGATTCTATCTTTACCTTTGCACTTGGTGTTCAAGACTCTCATCTCTTCCTGGAAGACCTAGATGTGCTCCCTCCATCTTCACCTCTTTCGGATGACCTGAGGTAGCAGAGCTTATGATAGTACAAATGCCCTAAGATTCTGCTTCGATTTTGACCATTTGGCTAGCAACCAGGCCACCTACCTTATTTGGAAGAGCAATGAAAAAGATCTCATCTTACAGACAAACCTTACAGTGAGCTGAAGTAGCAGGTTTGGAATGCTTCACCTTTTGCTGGTGCCATTTTCGGACCAAAAAAAAAATAGAAATCTCCATGTACAATAATTTCTAGAATATGAAAGATAGAGCAGCACTAGCTAAGGTAATGTTGACATCAAACTATTACCTAAAACAGAACTATAAGCAAAGTGGGGTAATTTTGAATGAGTACACTGCTTTTCTTCAATTAAATTGATTGTCCTGCACTGTGAGTCTTCTCAATCTTTCAACATCAGGAGAAATGGGCCTTGTTTTTATTTAATTTTATGGTTTTTTTTTTTTTTTTTTTTTTTTGCTACTTTGGCTGGTTTCTTTTCTCAGTTGTAACTTTAATAGCCTATGCTACAGAATTATTGAGATTATACATTGCTGTACTAACACTCAGTATAGTTAATAGCTTATTCATTACTACTGAGTCCCAAGGTTAGTGCAGATTTGTATCTAACGTTGAGACACAAGGCAGGGAATGCAGAAAGCAATGCAAACTCATCTTATATTCTTTAATAACAGAAACAATTCTACTGGAAAAAACACAAAACACTGAGACATTTATCCAAGTATCTACTAGGTAAATTTTTTCTAACATAGTCAATATAATGAAAGCTGTATGTTGATTTTATTTATGCATTGTAACAATAATAATGAGAAATGAAGGTGTTTGAATGAAAGCCTATAAGTCAATCTTTAGAACCATAATTATTACTAGTTCTGCTAAAGAAGTATGGTTTCCTATATTATAATACATATAAAGCATTTTTTCTTTTCAGTTAAAAAAGTAAAAAAAAAAGTCTGAACTGTCTTACACAGATAATCTGTACTATTATGAAAATCCTGATTTAGAAGTCAACTTGAGAGGCCATTATTCTCTTTCCTTGTCTTACAGTTACACTAAAACCTTTAGGAATGTCTTTATTATACAACACGCTAGTTTTGTTTTCAGCTCACATGTAACTAAGTGGCCAATTTGTTATCCTTGGAAGGTGCTGTATCATCCTATTTGCTATCATTGGATCAAAGTATTGTGTATCCGATTAGAATTATACACTTAATATTAACGCCTTGTGTAGGCTAAGGGCTGTTTGTACCCAAATATTCTTGGATGTTTATTAAAATACAAAGTCCAGAGCTGCAAGTTTGCATTTTGATAATTACACCAGAATATTTTAGTATAAATGTTGATATTTACCAGGTAAAACTACCTGCATATGACCCTAGAAGTGGATCACATATTGTAATTTATAATTTGCCACTTTACTGAGTCATAGATTAGAATCATGGCACTGGATTTAGGGATTGAGTCATTAGTGAATGTGGGTGGAAGTGTGGTTACTCTCTGAATCTCACTGTAGCATTGTCACTTTCTACATTAACGCTGAAGAAGCTGCTGTACTGCATTTAAGAGGTAAATTATATGCTTTCCTAATGCTTGAAAAGTTCTCAAGACTCTCATGAATTTCAAGATTTTGCTATTTTTGTATCCCAGACTTAAAATACTTTAAAAAAAAGATTTTCTAAATTTTCATTTTTATGTTTTGGTTTTCTCCCTAATAATCTGCATGCTGTCTACAGAGATTACAATATATGTAAAGCACAGTTACCTGCACATACAGAAAGATGGCACATACTATATAGAATCACATGCTATAATTTAATAATCTACAATGAGTTATTTCATATGCAAGCCAATGGTAGTTTTCCAATGTTTTCTAATCTTACCTTATTGTTCTCATTCGATTCATTGTCCATTTTGTTGCCCAATCTTTTCTTTCTTGCAACTTTCTAATTATCTCTCTATACTGTGGTAGGTTTATATTCTAAATTTTTATTTTTGATGCATTACTTTGTACATCTCACTTCATCTCATCTTGTTCTTTCTTGCCCCATATGTCTAATCTTTATTGTTCCTTCTTTATGATTGCTCTTTCCTTCTTGGCACTGGTAACACTTCTAATTTAGTATGTTCTGTAATTTAAAAAATTTCTCTTTACCTCTTCATGCATATCATTACTAAGTGCTTAAAAATAGCATACATTAATTTTCACTTCTATGACTTTTTCAGTCACTTAATATTTTGCAAGTCCTTGCTACTGTAGGCTTCTAGTCCATATATATGTATATATATATGGATTATATATACATAAAATTCTATGGGGCATACTTATATATTAAAAAGGCACACAGTGTGTTAATTTCTCAAGGTAGAACAAACTAGTTAAATTGGGACCAGAACATTTTCTTCAGCTCTTGAGTTGAATATACATCTAAGGAAACCAATTTAACTTGCTCAAATTTACCTATGTAGGAAATTTATGATTTATTTGTTAATGCAATTCTTTAATTAGATTATTTAAACCCTGTAGTGTGTGTATGCGTATGTGTATAATACTTTTATTGATTTCTCCACCCAATACTAATTGCCATTATTATTCTTGTCCTTTTTAGAAAAGGTCATATCATTGTCAGAAAATAATAGTCAACAAACATGATATATGATAGGAATTATCCATACCCAAATGTGAGAAACTACTTGACTAGTTCCAGAATTAGTAGTATTTCAAGGAGCTGTTATCAACCTGACATCTGAGATGCTGGCCTGCTTCCATTTACTCTATATAGGTATGAAATCATAGAAGTCTACAAAGACCAGGAAGTTATGAATTTGTTGGCAGTAAGTAAATAAAGTGCAGTGCATAAATCCCAATGCTCAATGAAGAATATAATTCTTCTTTTTCATTTATCCTATTTGTAATTTAATTGACAAATTTAGAAAGATCTCTATGGCCAAATCAATTTAATTCAATGAACATTTACAGAGTGCCTGTTAGGTACAGAGCATTATTCTGGGTGAGAAGTAGTAAGTATTGTTCATATTAAAGATATACCAGATTTAAAAATTTTCCCCAGTAATGTACATCTCATCAAAATTGTCACATGATAAAATGTAAAATGTTACCATTCCTATTTCTACACTCACTAATTCATGGTGTATTTCATTATGGTCTCCTCATTGCTTTTAAGAGTGCCTGGAATATACTAGGTGTTTACCAATTCATTGAATAAACTCATCACTTCCACTGTGTTCTATTGGTCACATGGGTGCCAGCCCACATTCAGTGTTAATTGTATGTGTGTGTGAAATACAAAGAAGTGAGGGCTATATTAGTCAGGGTTCTCTAGAGGAACAGAACTAATAAGATAAATATATACATATAGAGGGATTTTATTAAGGAGTATTAACTCACATGATCACAAGGTCCTGCAATAGGCTGTCTACAATCTGAGGAGCAAGGAAGCCAGTCCGAGCCCCAAAGCTGAAGAACTTGGAGTCCAGTGTTTGAGGGCAGGAATCATCTAGCACGGGAGAAAGATGTAGGCAGGGAGGTTAAGCCAGTCTAGCCTTCTTATGTTCTTCTGCCTGCTTTATATTCACTGGCAGCTGATTAGATGGGGCCCACCCAGATTAAGGGTGGGTCTGCCTTTCCAAGCCCGCTGACTCAAATATTAATCTTCTTTGGCAACACCTTCACAGACACATCCAGGATCAATACTTTGCTTCCTTCAATCCAATCGAGTAGACACTCGGTATTAATCATCATAAATCCACCCCTTGTCAACTTGAACCCATACACATCTCCTGAGATCGTATATAATCTTCAAATAAAGACAATAATGTCATAATTACACCTAACATAATATAACTATCCTTCCTACAACCAGAAATGAACCAAGCCCCAATCCAAATGCTATTATAAAGTTAACAACACTTAAATGCTGATATGAAGTCAATAAATCCTATGTCATGTGAGAAAGGTAAAAGGAAATAAAATGAAGCTATTTTCTTAATACATGTGTATACATGCACAAACATGTTTTTAACAAAAGGAGTAAATACTCATGACAATTACAGTCCTCTTTTTGCAGCTGGTTACATGGTCATAGCTAGTATTAATGACTACCCATTCTGTATTCTCTTTGCCTTCAGGAAGCACCTCAGCAGGTCATGGTTTTTTTCCTGGTGGAGTGACCCCAACCTTCATTCCTGAAGGGTGTGGGCCATTTGTAGTCCTGCCTGTATTGGGTTGTTGTAGTTTCCCATTGACCTTAATCACAGGGCATGGTAATACTAAGAGATGCCCTAACGGATCTCCTGTATTCCATGCATACTCTTCCTTACCTTCATTGTGGAGTAGTAGACTGATTTCATCTTGATACTCTGGGTCAGTTACCCCAGCCAACACCGTAACTCCATTCTTGGCCTGTTGACTTAATAGTAGGAGGAGCCCAAAGTATCCAGGTGGTGATTTTAACATCCAGTTTAATGGAATTGTCGTTGTGTCTCCTGGTGGCAGCACTTCTCCCTGCGGAATAAAGACCTCTGGGCCAGCAGAATATAATGTCTTGGGAACAGGAAGCAAAAATTTTGCTAGTGGATTACTGGGGGTGATGGTGAGTGGTGTCACTTCCACTTCCACCCCTTGATTCTTGGACCTGTGAATCCTGGCTATGGGAGAAACAGTACCATATATTGGATGCTGATTCAGAGCATACACACCCTTTTGGACAATTTTTCTCCAGCCCTGCAAAGTATTATCACGTAGTTGGTGTTGTAATTGTGACTTCAAAAGGCCATTCCACTGTTCTATCAATGCAGCTGCTTCAGGATGATGGAGAACATAGTAAGATCAGTGAATTCCTTGAGCACAAGCCCACTTCCACACTTCTTTAGCAGTGCTGTGTGGAATACCATGACGGTGGATAAGGCATTCTGTGAGTCCATGGGTGGTAGTCTTGGCAGAAGCATTGCATGCAGGATAGGTAAACCCATAGCCGGAGTAAGTGTCTATTCCAGTGAGGACAAACCTCATCCCTTTCCATGATAGAAGAGGTCCAATATAATCAACTTTCCACCAAGTAGCTGGCTGATCACCTTGAAGAATGGTCCCATATTGAGGGCTCAGTGTTGGTCTCTGCTGCTGGCAAATTGGGCACTCAGCAGTGGCTGTAGCCAGGTCACCCTTGGTGAGTGGAAGTCCATGTTGCTGAGCCCATGCATAACCTCCATCCCAGCCACCATGGCCACTTTGTTCATGGGCCTGTTGGTCAATGACAGAGGTGGCTGGGGAAAGAGACTGAGTGGTGTCCACAGAACAGGTAATCCTATCCAGTTGATTATTAAAATCTTCTGCTGAGGTCACCCTTTGGTGAGCACTCACATGGGATACAAATATCTTCACAGTTTTTGGCCACTCAGAGAGGTCCATCCACATACCTCTTCCCCAAATTTCTTTGTCACCGATTTTCCAGTTATGCTTCTTCCAAGTCCCTGACCATCCAGCCAAACCATTGGCTACAGCCTATGAATCAGTATATAATCACACATCTGGCCATTTCTCCTTCCATGCAAAATGCACAACCATGTGCACTGCTCAAAGTTCTGCCCACTGGGAAGATTTCACTTCTGTCCTTCAGAGATGCCTAGAAAGGGGCTATAGTGCTGTAGCTGTCCACTTTTGGGTGGTGCCTGCATATTGTGCAGAACCATCTGTGAACCAGGCCCTAGTCTTCTCTTCCTCTGTCAACTGATCATAGGGAACTCCTCATGAGACCATTGGTGCAGGCTGGGAGAAAGAAGGCAGTGTGGCAGGAGCGGAGACCATGGGCATTTGAGCCACTTCCCTGTGTAACTTACTTGTGCCTTCACGACCTGCTCGAGCCCGATCACGTATATACCACTTCTTTTTGATGATGGAATGCTGCTGTGAATGACCCACATTATGGCTAGATAGGTCAGAAATCACCCAGTTCATGATAGGCAATTCAGGTCTCATGGTGATTTGATGACCTATAGTCAAAAGTTGAGTTTCCACCAAAGCCCAGTAACAGGCCAAGAGCTGTCTCTCAAAAGGAGAGTAGTTGTCTGCAGAAGATGGCAGAGCCTTGCTCCAAAATCCTAGATACCTCTTCTATGATTCATCTATGGAAGCCTTCCAGATGATCCAAACAGCATCCCTGTTTGCCACTGACACCTCAAGCACCCTTGTATCTGCTAGGTCATATGGCCCAAGTGCAGAGCAGCTTGCACAGCAGCCTGGATCTTTTGCTTCCAAGAGCCTTCTCCTGTTCTGGACCCCAGTCAAAACTGACAGCCTTTCAGGTTACATGATAAATGGACTGAGTGAATAATAAATGAGGAATGTGTTGCCTCCAAAATCCAAATATGCCTGCTAGGAATTGTGCCTCTTTCTTGGTTGTAGGAGGGGCCAAATGCAGCAACTTATCCTTCACCTTAGAAGGAATATCTCGACAGGCCCCACACCAGTGGCCCCTTAGAAATTTTACTGAGGTAGAAGTTCTCTCAATCTTAGCTGAATTTATTTCCCATCCTCTGCCATGCAAATGTCTCACTAATAAGTGCATTGTGTTTGTTACTGCTTGCTCACTGGATCTAATCAGCACAATGTCATCAATGTAATGGACCAGTGAAATATCTTGTGGAGGCAAAAAGTGATCAAGGTCTCTTCGAACAAGATTATGACACAAAGCTGGAGAGTTGATATAACCCTGAGGTTGGACACTAAATGTATATTGCTGGCCTTGTCAACTGAAGGCTAATTGTGTCTGGTGGGCCCTAGGGACAGGAATAAAGAAAAAGACATTTGTCAAGTCAATGGCTGCATAAACGTACCAGGAAATGTGTTAATTTGCTCAAGCAGTGAAACCACATCTGGTACAGCAGCTGCAGATGGAGTCACCACTTGGCTAAGCTTATCATAATCCACTGTCATTCTCCAAGATCCATCTGTCTTCTGCACAGGACAAATTGGAGAGTTGAATGGGGATGTGATGGGAATCACCACCCCTGTATCTTTCAAGTCCTTGATGGAGACACTAATCTCCACAATCTCTCCAGGGATGTGATATTGTTTTTGATTTACTAGTTTTTCTAGGTAGAGGCAGCTCTAATGGTTTCCATTTGGCCTTTCCCATCATAATAGTCCTCAGCCTATCAGTCAGTGAGCCAATGTGGGGGTTCTTCCAGCTACTAAGCATGTCTGTGCCAATTACGCATTCTGGCACTGGGGAAATGACCACAGGATGAGTCCGGGGACCCACTGGACCAACTGTAAGTTGAAACTGAGCTAAAACTCCATTAATTAGCTGACCTCCATAAGCCTCTACTCTAACTGGAGGACCACAATGATGTTTTGGGTCCCCTAGAATCAACGTCAGCTCAGAGCCAGTGTCCAGTAGTCCTGAAAATGTCTGATCACTTCCCTTTCCCCAATGTACAGTTACCCTGGTAAAAGGCTGGAGGTCTCCTTGCAGAAGGATGGGAGAAAGATTAATAGTATAAATTGTTGGTAGTTTAGTGGGGTCCTTCCTCAAGGGGATCTGGCCTCCCCTTCACTCAATGGGTTCAGGATCTGTAAACTGGCTCAAGTCTGGAAATTAATTGAGGGGCCATGATTCTTTGCCTTTATAATTCAAATTAGTCTTTTGTCCAATCAACTTGGAAGTTTTCTGCCTATCTAAATTAAGCAGAAATGCAGTAGGCTTCCTATCATTTTCACTTCTAGGAACACTGTGATTAATTAGCCAAGGCCAGAGCTCTACATAAGTCAGACTATTCTGATTGCTGCTTTGCTCTGCTGTCCATTATGGTAACTACACCTATCTTGCCTTTGAAGGTTGAGTGCTACCTCCGGATCCAATTATTCCCATTGCATTTAAATTTTGTAGTTGAGTGACTGTGGTTCCCACTGTTACATCTGGCATACAGAGAAGAGCAAGCACAGAGCTTTTTGAAGATGCAGATGCTGCCCTCACAAATCTATTTTGCAAAACACTGGTTAAGGGCATATCTTCTGGACCCTTCCAGTTGGGATGAGTAGGTCTCAAGTGACTAATTCACTCTAGCATCCCAATCTCCTCAAGCCCTTGGATGCCTTCCACTACATTAAACCAAGGGAGATCAGGCATTTCTAACTCACTCACAGTGGGTCATCTTTTAATCCGTGTTTCAGCTAACCAAGCAAATAAACTATCGGAACCCTTTTTAACTCTCCAAGCTGCAACATTGAATGCAGAATCCCTGCTTAGTGGGCCCAAATCAATAAATTCAGCCTGATCCAACTCAATATTCCTTCTACCATTATCCCACACCCATAGTATCCATTCCCATGCATGTTCTCTAGATTTCTCCTTATCTAAATTAGAAAACTCAAGCAGTTCTTTTTGAGTGTAGCATATCTCCTAATTGGTCACACCCTGAACCTCACCTCTAGGGGCCTGCTAGGACTTTAGTCTAGTTATAGGTGTAGAAGCAAACAGAGGTGTTAGGGGTGGCTCCTGAGGAGAATCAACATTATCTTGCCTGGAAACTGCCTTAGGAGAGGCCATCACTGTTACCTCAGGCAGCACATGGTTTGTCTCCTCAGACAAAGGTGGAAACGTTGATGGCAGCATGGGTTTAGAGGGGTGTTGCCACTACTGGGGACGGGGAAGCTGTTTCTTTTGGCAAAAAAAGGTACATCAGAGTTTACAAGCTTGGTGTCCCTAGCTTCATCAGGGTCCTCCCACGCATCCCCATTCCAAGTTGTAGGGTTCCATTCTTTTCCAATCAATGCCCTCACTTTAATAGTAGACACCTGGTGAGGCTGTGCATGCACCTTTCATTGCAGGTCAGCCACTTGCATGAGAAGAACTTGTGTCTGATTTTCCACAATTTCAGCTCTTTCTCTACAGGAGATAAGATTCTCACTCAGGGCAATCTTAGCAGCTTTGACACTCAGTATCTGCTTCTGAAGCCATGAGTTAGAATCCCCGAGTTCATCATTTTCTTTCATCACGGTCCAGTGAACTTAGGAGCAACCAAACAACTTCATTATGTTCCTTGGTTCTCCACATATAGTCAAAGGTATTATGCATAGAGTCACTAAACTCCTTGCCTGTCACGAGTGGTGAATCAGACGCATTAAATGCATTTATTTTGCATAACTTTCTAAACAGTTAATACCAAGGACTGTCAGTGTTCTCCATACTATTAGAAGTGTGAGTTCTCCGTACTATTAGAAGTAGAGTCCTTAGCATTTTTGGGTCTAATCATATTAAACAGCCAACTCTAGGAACCCCTAAACCACGAAGGAACTCCACCCTTAATACTCTGTTCCTCTAGAACCACTCTTGGTACCTAAATCTGTATATATATATATTTACATATATATATATACACACACACACACACACACATACACACACACAGAACACTGATAGTCCTTGGTATTAACTGTTTAGAAAGTTATGCAAAATAAATGCATTTAACACTCCTGATTCACCGCTCGTGAGAGGCAAGGAGTTTAGGCAGAGAGAGAGAGAGAGAGAGAGGAGTTTATTAAGGAATATTAACTCACATGATCACATGGTCCCACAATAAATTATCTGTAAGCTGAGGAGCAAGGAAGCCAGTCCGAGTCCCAAAGCTGAAGAACTTGAAGTCCGATGTTCAAGGTTAGGAAGCGTCAAGCACAAAAGAAAGATGTAAGCTGGGAGGCTAAGCCAGTCTGATCTTTTCATGTTCTTCTGCCTGCTTTTTACTCTGACCGTGCTGGCAGCTGGTTAGATGGTGCCCACCCAGGTTAAGGGTGGGTCTGCTTTTCCCAGCCCACTGATTCAAATGTTAATCTCCTTTGGCAACACCGTCACAGACACACCCAGGATCAATACTTTGCATCCTTCAATCCAATGAAGTTGGCACTGAGTATTAACCATCACACAGATATCTGAGATACTAATACCCGGCTGGCATAAGCAAACAAAAACTAAGCTTATGCCATAAAAAAAGATTCTAATAGGCTAAAAACAAACCTGGAAGCAGAAACCCATTATGAGTCCTCCTATTCCAAAAATAGAGTGATGATCTCTACAAGTGGAGACCATCTGTTCTATAGGGTCTCAGGTATTAGATTCTCCTGCTACAGGGCCTTTGGGGATGTTGCATAGGCTGGCCACCACAAACTGCATCTGTATACTCAGAAGATTATCTAGACCATCGGATTCTTCATATCCATCAGAAAAAGTCAAGAAGGGCAATGTATTTGGGCCAAGCTCATCCTGCTTACATATATGCTTTCCTACTTTCTCCCAGTAGGGATTCCTTGAAGCAATGAGGACATCTCAGTCAGAGCATAATGTCAACTGTTAAGGGTAATTTTACACTTATAGCTGCCTTTTCTACCTCCCTTCTTCTAACCCAAATCAAACCTTCAACTCTCACTACACCTCCTCCTGCCCTCCATATCTATATCCTCCACATCTAGTCTACCAAGAAGTTTAAGCACATAAGCCAGCTTCCCAACTTGAATCCATCTACTTCTTTCTGTTTTTATTGTCATCTTAGATGAAGCTATCATATCTGTTTACTGAACAATGGCATGAGCTTCATAATTCTCTCAGCAACAACTTTTATCTTTCTCCAGGTCATTCTTTAAAATAGTCAGCACTTAAAAACGCAATTTCAATAATGTCACTACTCTGTTTAAAGCCCTTCATTAATTAATATAAGAAATAAAATCTTCACCAATATCTATATGCTCTAAATTATCTGGCTTGTCTCTTTGCATCCAAGACCGTATTTTGCCTCCACGCCCCTCTTTGTTTGTGCTCCAGCCTAATACCTCTTGTGGTAGTTCCTTAAACATTCCCATGTTCTTTCCTCCCTCTAGGCCTCGGTAGTTCTCTTCCTACCATTCCACCTGGTTAACTCCTCTATATCTCTCAGATATCAGCCAGTTTGTCTCTTCCTCATGGGAGTCCTTCTGCCCTTTGGATTTACTCAGGTTTTTCAGAAATACTCTCTACATTTTCTGTATTTTTTCATCATTGAATTCATTACAGTTTATAATTACACATCTGTGGGATTTTGATTATTATTTGTTTCCTAAACTAAACTACAAGCTCCAGAAAGTCAGGTACATGACTATTTTTGTTTTCCATGAAATCTCCAGTATATATAATAGTTGCTTAATAATATTGAATAAATGAAAGCATGAATAAAACTCAACTCATTTTATTCTCTTCTCGAAGTTTGAAAAGATTTATATTTTCTCTTTCTTTTATTTCTAATTGACAAATTATGTTTTCTGTGTTTATGGGGGTACAGTATGATGTTTTGATATGTGTATATGATGTGGAATGGTTAAATAAAGTCAATTAAATGTTCCTCGCCTGACCTACTTAATGTCCTTTATTTGACTTGGCTTCAGGTGTCCGATAAGACCTATATTCTTAGGGAAGCAGCAAGTAACAAGCAAAAGCTAATTAATGTGTGAAATATTATAGCTGGTCAATCTCCACAACAATCTTCATCTTCTCTCATTCCTTATCTGACAGTACCTTTTTATCTATTCTTTTCAGAATGAGAGCTATTTATGATTTTCTCCTTTCTGTTTAGGAAGTCTAAACATAGTGCTAAAAGTAATCAAACTATGTTGAACATTAGGCAGCAAACTGCCTGCTCCATATGTATCTTTTCCATCATATTGAAACAACTTCAGTAATTCTGGTGTGTCAAATTTCTATTATATATCAGGCACTATTCTTTCTAAAATTTCCTTTTCATATATTTCAAAAAATGTAATAGGAATTCTTTAAGAACCATATTGATTATTCCCAGACTGGAGTGCAGTGGCGCGATCTTGGCTCACTGCAACCTCTGCCTCCCAGGTTCAAGTGATTCTCCTGCCTCAGCCTCCTGAGTAGCTGGGATTACAGACCTGCACCACCTGGCCCAGATAATTTTTGTATTTTTAGTAGAGACAGCGTTTTGCCATGTTGGCCAGGCTGGTTGCAAACTCCTGACCTCAAGTGATCTGCCCACCTTGGCCTCCCAAAGTGCTGGGATTACAGGCATGAACCACTGTGCCTGGCCAATTATTTCTATTTTAAAGTAAGACTCAGAAAATTAGGTAAATTCTTTGAAGTCACACTGCCTTAATGTAGGTTCCTGGATTGAAACCTAGCTCTCTCTGATTCAAAAACCAAAGACAAAACAATACTCCTTCAATTGGGCTGAATTTGGAGACCCTATAGAACACATGGTCTCCACTTGTAGAGATCATCACTCTATTTTTAGAATAGGAGGACTCATAATGGGCTTCTGCTTCCTGGTTTGTTTTTAGCCTATTAGAATCTTCTTTTATGGCATAAGCTTAGTTTTTGTTTGCTTATGCCAGGTATTAGTATCTCAGTAACTGATTATTTTTTTCCATGTTCACTCAGAGACTATTTGGGAAATGCAAAGAGAAAATATCAGGCAAATTTATTCTACTGGTCAATATAGCATTTACAGTCAATAAAACCTCCAGGAGCTGCATATAGGACTATGAAACTTAGGCTTCAATGTTTCTCTTTTCATGAAGATCTCACATAAAGTCAGTTAGATCCTATCAGGTGGTTCTACCCTGGACACATCCACCTTTCCCTAATATTCTCAATCTTTTGTACTGCACTTAACAAGTGTCAGAGTTTTATGCCAAGATGCTTGTATGAATTTCCTTGGGCTCTATGAAACTACCTAAATCTACATTGCCAGAACGTTCTCATCTTGCAATCCCACCAACTTGTGTTCTCCATTTTAAATTATTAACAGTGAATTCCTCTTTCCAACCAAAATTATCTTTCAAATCAGCAGCTTCAAATGATGAGATTACTGGGAGTTACTTCCTAGGTCCCAGGAATTT
Source organism: Pongo abelii (assembly GCF_028885655.2). Taxonomy (NCBI): domain Eukaryota; kingdom Metazoa; phylum Chordata; class Mammalia; order Primates; family Hominidae; genus Pongo; species Pongo abelii. The sequence goes on from NC_071998.2 coordinate 31,945,861, forward strand.
CTAAACAATATCTTCATTACTGAAGTCTCTAAGTGCTGTTAAACCTTTTGCACCAGTTCATTTAACTGCTTTTTTTCTTTTGTGAAGAATTAAATATATTTAACATATATGACACTGTGGAAAGGGCTGGGACCTGTGGTCATGATTTCAATATTTAATAGATTTTTCCCCCTAGCAAGCTAATAATGGGAGACTGAGAGAAGTCACTTAACTTCTCCAGTGTCACAGTTTCTTTATGTGTAAATCAAATGGTTTAAAGATTCTTTCAGCTCTAATGAATTCTGCTCTGTCTCTTTTCCCAGTGACTCAGGTCATACAGCTCACAGCTACTAGGCAGTCATGAGAAATAACTAATAGAGTTTTTAAATGATAAAGCAAAACAACCAAAACACTCAACATCATTTATCTAGCAAAAAAAGAGAATTTTTATAGCCTCTAGCAATTCTTCTTCTTGTAGTTGAAATTTTAGTACCATGCTTTTTCAGGAAATCATACTGGAGGATGAAATAAAGGGTTTTTTCCCCTAACCTTATTGATCAACAGGATGCCTAGTTAGTCTGAAGTGCAGAAACTCACATGTAATGGGGCTCTACAAATGTAAAGTATAAACACTTTGATAAAACTAATGAGAATTTATTTTCCCTTGGCATGGTATCCATATAAGATATTCATTTGCAATTTTTGAGGAAGCTAAAGAATAAGAGTAAAATCAACTAACTTATTTTTTAGCTTTTCCCTCTATGAGCCTGCAGAACTCAGCAGTCAAGATGCCATTCTAGACTTCTCTCACTCACCAAGAAGAGTGGTACCTTGGGAACAGACATAGACCTCAGCTCTTACATTTCGATGTTCACATCCTGTCTGTGCTACTTAGTCCTTAAGGCCCTTGAAAATTTAAATCACTTATTTATTCTTAATTTCTTTTCTGACTCCTTTTCAAGATTGTTGCATGATTCAAGTTATATAGGTACACATGTTATAAACACATATTTATTTGCCCATTTTTTCCTTCAAGTCTAAATCCATGAAAAAATTATAATGTCATTCTATGCACCATTGCACCTAAAGGGTCTTTTACAGTGGCTGGAAATAGTATACAGTCAATAAATGTTTGTTGAATAAGTAGTATTTTTAAGAGCTTAACATGTTGTATGGTGCTTAGCAGATATTTGAAAAAATGAGTCATTTTTACCTTTTGAATTTTTCCCTCGCACATAAACTCATCAAAAAAATTCAAATTATATCTAGATTAGGCATGTCAGTTATTTTCCTGTTGTCTGAATTCCAAACTCACACTTCTAGACTGCTTTATGATGCTGCGGCTGGAACTCTGAAAACGACATTTCTTAGACTTCCTTGCCCAGTGGCTTCTGTTTTTTGAGTTCTGTCAATAAGAGACACTACAGGAAGACTGAAAGACAGGAGCAAGGCAGAAAGGACATTTCTTTTTTAGATTCCTGCTTTTTCAGGATTCCCAGTGCCAGCACCAAATGCCCCCTCAAAGGTAGCAGAAGCAGCTAAGTGGTATTTCCACCTCAGAGGTCTGAGAATAGTTCTGTCTGTAAAATTTGTTCTTTGAACTTCTAAATTTTGGTGATTTTACTTCTTCTCTTTAGTTCCCCAAATAATACAGATAATAGCTATTATCTTCGATTGCTATCTTGGAATTTACTCAGTATTTCCATTAGGCTCTTTCAGCTTTCCAATGCCTGTGTAACCAATTCTCAATATTAAATTCTTTCTGTTGAAATGGCTGGTAAGGTTTCAGTTTTCTTGAATGGGCCCTGATGGATGCAATATCTACTTACTTTTTCTAAGCATGCCTACCCCTATACATTTTTTTTCATTTCCTTGAAATATTTTTTCTTAAGTAACTTTGTTAAGATTATATAGCCAATTATATGAGATTATATCAACCATATTATGGTAAGCAATTTTTTAAACTTCGCTGGGCCTCATGTTCTTCAGTTTGAGGTAGATTAAATAATACCATGTACTTTGCAAATTTGTTCTAAATTTAGCAGTGTCCACAGAATAGTACATGTGCTCATTAAAATTTAGTTATCATTTTTACTAATTAAATAATATATTATTCAACAAATATATTTTGAATGCTAACCATATGTCTGGCAACTGTGTTATGCTCAGAGATATAAAGATGAATAAGGTACAGCCTCTATTCATAAGGAAGTAAGAGAGAGGCTAGCAGGAAAGAAAAAAATCTGATCAAATTACTTTACCACAATAAAATTAGATGTACATACAGGTGTATTAACGAAGTACTGTGGGCATACAAAAGGTGGAAAAATTATTGAAATCTTGGTGGATAAAGAAGAAATATCTATTACAAATTTGAAGGACTAGGTGGAGAGTCTTTAAAGAATCTTAAGGATAGAATAGAATTTACAGAAAACATGGAAGTGTATATGAGAGCATAGATAGATTTCTTAAATAATATTTCTTTTGTCTTGGGAAAGGGAGAAATAATCTTCAATAAAGTTAAAATATTAGGACTTGAAATGTTTCCTTTAAATGAAGAAATTAGACAAACTCTCATTCTTTTAAGTAAGTGCTTCCTTGTTTTGCTTTAGTGCTTATAAACTCTGCTTCCCTAAGATTGAGATATCTATCTTGATAATAAACTAGTCTTAGGAATGGATAAACTGATTCTAAATAAGTTATGACTTCTGTACCATAATTGAATAAGAAGGACTAATAATGAGAAAACCCTCTTTATATAGACAGAGGCACACACAAAGAAACTTAATCAATTGAGCAATAATCATAAGCTTGGCCTGAGAAAGGCATATCCTACTTTTTAATTTCATGCTCTGAAACTCAGCTCAGCCCCTTGGACCAGCTGTGACAGACAGAGGCTAAGCAATAGTCAAGGCATTGTCAAAGAGAAGTCACTAATGTTATATTCTCTGACAACTGGAGTCTCCCACACGATGGGAGTATTTTGATTTTGAATCCAAGTTGGGAGATTAGACAGTATGTCTCCTAACAAATAAGCTTCCACTTTTAAACACCTGAATATACAGAGTAACAAATTTAGCTCTCCTGCACCAAGGTAAATTTGGTTAGTGATATAAGGAAAAAGCTGTTTCTACTACTTAAGCCATTAACTTACATGAGTTCAGCTTTTGGTCTAAGGATATACACTATACTATGTAAGTTGAGAGGGTGAGGTTTGGTGTCTTAAGCCCCTCCAAAGGAAACTGATGATAATGTAATACTGTAACACCCTCCCTGCCCCTTGCTTCCATCAACAGTGCTTAAGACTCAGTATCATAAGGGGTATGTATGAGTTGTCCAGGGTCTTTCAGGGATAGGGGCTCATACTAAAACTCCTCCATTACTCTGGTTAATTTGGTGCAATTAAGAACACCACAACCATGAAACACTGTTTATTTGTGAAACTTTATTATTTGTATATACATTATTATGTTTAATGCATAGAATATATTTGAATCAGTGATGGAAGGAAATGTAATGAAGAGGTAAGTAAAGACCAAATCTTTAAGGATATTGCAAGCCAAGTTAAGGCTTGTGAATTTTATCCTTAGGCTATGGATAGAATGGCCATACATTTCAGTTTGACTAGAGCAGTTCCAATTTATGCCTTTTGTTATAGAGTAACTTTTAATATCACCACTTTTCATTCAAAAAATTACTGATTTGGAGGATCCTAGGGGTATGGTGGTAGTAGCAACACAGATTTTGAGTGACTTCAAATCCTCATGTAAAAGTAGACAGATCAGTCAGATATTAAGACCAACAATGGGTGAAAAACATTTGCAACACAATTAGGTGACAAAGTATCCTTGTGAATCACAGATTACAAGACATAAGGGATAAAACACTACTGGCTACATGATTCTTGTCATATTAAAGTCTGTGCAGGACTTGAGAACAGGGAATTTGTGAAAGGATCAACAGATATTCCATGGAAATCCTCATTGGTGAATCTGAGGCCAGAGTCTTAGGAAATCTTATCAGATCTTGACGTAATTTGGGATGAATTTTGTCTGATCCCATATAGAGTGGTTACATGGGACAATGAAGAGATTTGAAGGAGCTAAAGCATACCAGACCCTGTGATTCCTAAACCTTAACCAGCCTGGTTTCTCTTACATGATGTAGGACCACATTGAGGAGTAGTTGCTGAAATGGTATCAAAATTAAATAGAACAGGGAGAGGACAGATGAAGGAAAGAGAACAACCGAGTAAAACTGAAGGAGGGTTACAAAGGTAAGAAATTTTAGAAGGCTAGAAAGCAAGGAGTTTTGTTTGTTTGTTTGTTTGTTTAACACTGTGAAAACAGCAGAAAATGGAGCTTTGTGAAAGTGGAAGAGGTATCCTTAACAAATCACCACTTAAAAGTTCAGGAAATACATTGAACGATAGGAAAGTATTGAGGTAAAATTTCCTTTGAAGTAATCATAAGGAAAAAGAAAATTAAGAGTAAAATGGCATTTCTACCATGAAAGTACTAGAGAAAGCAGAGAGGCACACCCAAAACAAATCCATACTGTAGCCTATCATTTGTTAAGTTAACTAAAAGATATAAGGAAAATAACACAAAACATGAAAGACCAACATCAACCAGAAAAATCCTCAGAAATGAGATAATGAAAGTCTATAAATAATTAGAAATGAAATAAAAATTTTTAATAAGTTAGCACTAAACTAGAGAAAACACATGACCACATAAATAGAACAGAGAGTGACTTAAGAGAAATAGAATGTGAAAAGGGGGAAATTTCTAAAAAATAAAGAGAAATGGGAGAGATAACTTCTTCTACCCAAGATGGATTAACAGGAATTGAACTTACATTGTTACATTCTTAGTATAAAAAATAGATAGAAAATAAAATAAGACATATTAAAAATTCATTTTAGATATTAGAAAGCAGGAAAAAGAAAACTATGATTCCTGAGAGAAGAAAAACAAACAAGGTAGCCATACAGTTGACTTGGATTCCTGCCTAAGGTACATTCTAGACCATGGTGCATGAAGGGGTATCCTAAACAGAGCACAGCAGTTTTACTCAGTTGAGGAAACAGAGATCAAACTTTAAGAAGTTGAACTGGCTAAATATTTTAGATCAGAGTTCCAGAAAAGAAGGAGCTACAACATTAAAACAAAACCAAAAACAAAAAATAACCTAAAAATTTGCACTGGGACATCTTGGGACTAAGACTCGGGAATGAATAGCATGAAATGCCACAAGGTTGGACAAAAATTGACAGGGCAGCTATAAGTTTAATAATTTTCAACTCTTATTGCAAAACATGGAATGAATGTAATCTTAGGACTTCAGTAAGTCAGGATCTATAATCCTCACTGATCGACTAGGGTTTGTGACAGATTCCCAGACTCATCATGCCCGATTTTAGGACTCAACTAGATTTAAAGTTGAGCATAGTCTAAGCTCTACAACAAAGACTAAGAACAAACATTAAATTAATAAAGATGAGCTGCAAGTAGTTTAACTGCTTGTGAGATCAAAGCCAAACACATTTTAAGAGTAGAAAACAAAATTGATACACTCTATAATGTAATATTTGCAATGCTTAACACCAATCAAATATTGACTAATCAAAACTATTTTTGACAAAACTGATAGTTTTGCCAAAAAGTGGGAGAATGTTACCCCCAACTGGGAGAGATATACATCATGCCTCAGATGTAACAGAAATGATGGAATTTCAGACAAGAATTTATTTTATTTATTATTATTATTTATTTGTTTTCAGGCAGGGTCTGGCCCTGTCACCCAGGACAGTGGCACAATCTTGGCTCACTGCAACCTCTACCTCTGGGGCTTAAGCCACCCTCCCACCTCTGTGTCCTGAGTATCTGGGACTATAGGTGCACCCCACCAGGCCCAGCTAATTTTTGTATTTTCGGTAGATGGGGCTTTTGGCATGTTGCCCAGGTTGGTCTTGAACTCCTGAGCTCGAGTGATCCACTCACCTTGGCCTCCCCAAGTGCTGGGATTACAGGCATGAGCCACTGAATCCAGCCCAGGCAATAATTTTAAAACAATAATTATAAATATAATCAATATCCTCCAAATTAAATATGAATATAATGAAAAGCCAAATGGAACTGCAAAATAAAAGAAAACAGAGCTGTTAGTGATGAAAATACAATATTTATAATAAAAATCCCTGCGTGAGATTAAAACAATACGCAATGGAAAAAAAAGCCAGTGCACTTTAAAATATAAGCAAATAAGCTAACTAAAATAAAATACACAGAGGAAAATTAAGAACAACAAAAAAGCAACATCTCAGGGACCAGTGGGAAAATTATCAAATAATCCAAAATTCAGGTAATTGGGATCTCAGAAGGGGAAGAACTATGGGTTCCTGTAGCTTTCCTAGTTCTACCAAACATAAAAAATAATACTGATTTCACACAAACTCTTCCAAAACGTAGAAAAGGAGGAACCAATTCCTATGTCATTTTATGAAGATAGCGTTACCCTGATACTAAAAATAGATTTAAAAAATCAAAAGGAAAGAAACCATATATCATTTTTGCTCCAAGCATAGTACTAAAATTTGTTAACAAAATATTACCAAATTGCAGCAATATATATTTAAAAAATCACACCATGCTCAAGTGGAGTTTACCTCCAACATCAAAAGTTAGCTCTATTTTAAATGGAAAATTCAATGCAATTATCATATTAACTGAAAAAGAAATAAAAAGTTCATCTCAATAAAGACAGGAAAAGTATTTGAAAAACTTAATATCCATAAATGAGGAAAGCTTTCCTTATGCTAGGAATAGAAGAGAATTTCCTCAATCTGATAAAGAGAATCTACAGAACATCTACAGCTAACATCATCTTTAATAGTAAAAAAGGAACATTTTCCTCCTAATATCATAAACGAGATGAGTATATATTCTCTCATTTTTCTATTAAGCATTATACTGAGCATCCTAGCCCACTCAAAATTGGAAGGGGGGTTAATAAAAAGCAAACCATTTTGAAATAAAATAATTTTCGAAAATGTTTAGGTGACAATCATACATGCATATGTGCTAAAAAGTCTGCCAAAAAGCTACAAGAATTAAAAAATTAATTTACTGAGCTCATGATGTACAAGGTCAATGAGAGAAAGTCCAGTTGTATTTCTTTGTGCTGGCAATGAATAAATAGAAATTAAAATTTTAAGATACCAGTTTCAATGGAAAAAAACTGAAATAATTAGGCATAAATTTAGCAAATTATTTAAAAGGCCTTAAAAACTATAGAATTTTGCTCAGAAAAATTAAAAAAAAAAGACCTAAATAAATTGAGACTTACCATATTCAGGTAAGATTTGGTAATTTATAAATAAAAAAGGTTTAGGTAACTCACACTTTTGCATGACTTGGAAGGCCTCAGGAAACTTAAAATCATGGTGGAAGACAAAGCAGAAGCAAGCACCTTCTTCACAAGGCGGCAGAAGAGAGAGAGCGGGAGCAGGGGCAAGCGCCAGACTCTTACCAAAAAAAAAAAAAAAACACACCACAAAAACAAAAACCAAAACACTGGATCTTGTGAGAACTCCCTTACTATCACAGAACAGCATGAGGGAAATTGCCCTCAAGATCCAATCACCTCCCAGCAGGTCCCTCCCTAGACACGTGGGGAATTACAATTTGAGATTAGATTTGGGTGGGGGTCGCAGAGCCAAACCATATCAGATGTTAAATTATTCTATAGATACAACACAATTTCAATAAACATACTAGCAAGCCTTCCTGAAGATAATTATTTATGAACTTATTTTGAAATCTGTATGAAAATACAAGTCACCTAGGATAGTGAAAACATTTCTGGGAAAAGAAGAACATAGTTGCCAGCTTACATTAATATTTGGCTTAAGGATTCAAGAGGAGATAGGTCTGAAATAAGCTCAAACATATTGGGTACATTGATTTTGTTTTGTTTTGTTTTTTAATTTTTACAAATAGACAAGGAGTAGAGAAAATGGCAATTATTGAATATATGTGCTAAGAAGACCCTTCATATGCATAATAGATGTATCAGAAGAAAGTTAAAGTACAATAAAAAACTAAAATGTCATTTGATATATATATAAACATTTTATGTATATATACACACACATACAAACATATACATACATATGAAAAAACATACTCCGTACCTGAGAATATTGCCCCAGAATGATCAACATCAAGAGATATTCTGTGAATAACTAGTAAAATAACTGGAAAAAATATCCTTTGGATATCTAGGCAAAAAGAAAAGGTGACTTATAAGAAAATGAAAATTTAGTAACTTTTAGTCCTGTTAACAGTAATAATTCCAGATGACATGGAACCAACACATTAAAAATACTCAAAGAAAAAAATGTCAGCCAAGGATTTTATATTTAGCAAAATCTATATTCTAGTATAATAGGATCAAAAAATTATTAAAGTGAAATGAATTAGGGAATATTTTCCCAATGAACTCTTCCTCAGGAATCTACTAGATAATAAGCTTCAGACAACCAAAATAATAGAGAGAGATAGACTTACGAATAGGTCATAAGTATCAACTATATGGTTACTTAAAAAACTATGAATAAACGAAAGTTAAATTAATAGAGACAGAGTACAGTATGTGATGGCTATATATATTTTATGATATAGAAATCATGATATATTTACAAATGGGAGAAGAAGGAGGTATACAAAAATGTAACTAGTTTCAGGTATTATGCAAGATATAGTAATATCAACAATGATAGACTGGATTAAGAAAATGTGGCACATATACACCATGGAATACTATGCAGCCATAAAAAATGATGAGTTCATGTCCTTTGTAGGGACATGGATGAAACTGGAAATCATCATTCTCAGTAAACTATCGCAAGGACAAAAAACCAAACACCGCATGTTCTCACTCATAGGTGGGAATTGAACAATGAGAACACATGGACACAGGAAGGGGAACATCACACTCTGGGGACTGTTGTGGGGTTGGGGGGGTGGGGACAGATAGCATTAGGAGATATACCTAATGCTAAATGACGAGTTAATGGGTGCAGCACACCAGCATGGCACATGTATACATATGTAACTAACCTGCACATTGTGCACATGTACCCTAAAACTTAAAGTGTAATAACAAAAAAAAGATATAGTAATATTAGTATTGAACTTTCATATCTGTTTTTTGGTATTACAGAATGTGTTAGTTTGCTAGAGCTGCCAAAACAAAATACCACAAACTGGTTGGCTTAAACAACAGAAATTCATTGCCTCACATTTCTTCAGTCTAGAAGCCTGAAATCTAGGTGTCAGTATGATTGGTACCTTCTCAAGTCTCTGAGGAAGACTCTGTTCCATGGTTTCTCTTAGCTTCTGGCTAGCCCCAGGTTTTCTTTGGCTATTAGATGGGATTCTTCCTGTGTCTTCACATTGTCTTCTCTCTCTGTTTCTCTGTCTTTGTGTCCAAATTTCATATTTTTATAAGGACACAGTCGTATTTGATTAGGGCCCACTCTAATGACCTCATCTTAACTTCATCATCTGCAGAGACCCTATTTCCAAATAAGGCCACATTCACAGGTATTGGCAGTTATGACTTCAAAATCTTTTGGGAGGCACAACTCAACTCATAAAATGAAATAAAGCAAATTATTAATCACAGGAAATTTTAATCTATTGTAAATTTAACCTAGAAAAACAGGATTGTCAGTGTGCAAAAAAGGAGATATAGATCTAATATAGATTATTAATCATGGGAAATTTTAATCTATTCTAACTTTAACCTAGAAAACCAGGATTCTCAGTGTGGAAAAAAGGAGATATAGATCTAATACAGTTGTAAAGCTTATTGTCCCAATTTTGTATCAGTTTAATCTCAAGTAGGTGTGTGTCCATGTGTGTGTTCTGGCATTTTCGTTATAAAAGTATACTCTGACTATATAAATCCATAGCCCTAGCACACAGAGCATATTTAGCATTACATTTACCTCCTGAAGCATATGTCCCTTTGCAAATTATCCAGTTATTAATAAAATTTAGTACTGAACACTGTGGCGCAAGTGAGTGCAGAAGACTGTCTGATAGTCGCTGTCTATTTTGCAAACTCCTTTGATTGGGCTCCTTAGCTTTATAGTACTTTTCTCATGTAGCACATACATCAGTCCATTTTAAATATCTTAATTTAGTAAAGGCTGAAGGAGAAGACTTTAATGGATGCATGGATCAGTATCAGGGACAGAACTGAAAACTTTCAGGGCCTGAGACATGCATTTCACTGGTCTATGGCGATGAATTCATGAGTTTGGATCTCAAGTATTGATTTTATGATTAAAGTTTTCTTCCCCAAATGCTATCCAAATAATAATAGAAAGCATAGGAAACGGACTTTAAAAATGTGCAAAAAAATTGAATGTGTCTTACAGTAGATCTGTAAAATATAGCATGGATTTTTCCTCACAGAGTAACTTTTGAGAATAAATGAGTGTAAGCTTTGAACTCTGAGTCACTCAACCCAAGCACCTAAAAAAAAAAAAAAAAGTCTGATTTTGGCTGCATCTATATACAAAGTTTGATGATTTGACCAATTGTTTGTTATTTCCAACAATCTACAGTACAATTGGTCACTAATATGTAGAAAAATTCATGAATAACAAAATAGGAATACATCTTAGCTGTGATATGGAATGAGGATAGTGCTAGAATAGGCATAGTTCCTTATCTGCCATGATGAGCAAGTTATTTAGCATGTTAGAGAAACAATATTAGCAAATTTTGCTCACCAACCACTAAGTTGCCTCACCCCAGCATACCTCAGTAAGAAACCCAAAGTAAACACTTTGGGAAATGTATTCAAGAGGAAAATTTAGTCTTTTAATATTAACTAATACGAATTATGGGTATCTCAAGTTATCATGTTTAGAGATAGAAACTCTAGTTACTGATTATTGATTACCATAGTCTTTTCTTATCTTTAAATCCTCACTGCAATTCCTTTGTCCTTTTCTTTTTGTACATTTAATATTTTCTCTTAAATATATTTATACATTAATTTTATGATTATGTTATTATTGCTATCTATCATTTTTTGGGTATTATGTATTCGATTTTCTTTTAAAATAATTTATATATATTCTTAAATAGCACCCCAAACACTCCTCTGATATGGGCACTATTTTATTCTCATTTTAAGTTGATGAAACTGTGGCACTGAAAATATAGGTAATTTGCTGAAGTTCACAAACAAACTCAGACAGACTGATATCATTTTGAGAGCATAATTAGAGTTTTACCAATTTTTGTATACCCTATATTACATTTTTGTATACCCTTGCTCTAAGTTGTTACTTCAAGATCAATACCCAGGAAATGTTCCTGGGTAGGCTGATTCTTGATGAATAAGTAGATGTTTTCCAGGTTGACAGAGTGGGAAAAGACTTTCCAGGCAGAAGCAATCACAGAGTCCAGCAGATGAAAACTGTCAACTGCTTTATTCTAGTGATATAGATGTATACTAGATGCATGCCTATTATTACATATGGGAAAGGAAATACTTATTTATGAAAGTTTTGACATGAAACAGTAATATTATGATAACTCTATATAAATTTATGTCTACTATCTACTTGGAAAAGACAGAGGAGAGTTGTAATCTCTTTCAGTCTATGAATATAGTACACTGAATTTAGACTATTTAGATTACAGTTGATATGGGATAGAGATGGAATTATATTAAGATTTTTATGATCATAATGGTTGTGCACTGCCTATATATTTCATAATGTAATGAATATAATAACATTTATCCTAACAATAGAACACATATGAAATATCATCGTATGTACTTAATGGAGAGAATATTAGTTTAGCTCAAAATATCTGATAAGGACATATTAATTCATGATGTAATTAAGGAAGTTATTCAAATATAATGATTTCAAAACTTTCTAAACATTCTGAAATAGAAATATAACATCCCAAGCTATTTTAAATGTAATTTCGAGAATTATTGTGTCTTTTTCTCAGTGAGAAAATACACGTACACATTTATTATTCATCTTCAAGAAGGTGAATTGACATGTCTGAACTTGTAAGTCATTCAATGAAAAACAATATAATAAAGTAACTTTTTTATATTGGGCTATGGTCAAGACTTAAAATTAATTCCTATTTTTTCCATAGATAGAACATCATGGGAATTCTTGAAGGATGCCACTAATAACAATTCTGGCAACTTATGAAACAATAGCAATATGTGATTTTATTCTCATTAAATCTTGTACTAGAGTAATTGAAATGACATTGAGCAGCAATTACCCCAATAGCTCCTAGGAATACCTAAAGAAAAGACGCAGAGTAAATGTTCTTCAGGCATGAAGGGTAAGTGGGAAGGCTAAAAGTGGCAGTAGATATTTCAGAAATGAAAAAAAGTTTAAAGTTTTGGCTCAAGGGCAGTTTGAAGTTATAATGAGTCATAAAAAGTCTGATGCTGTGTGTATACAAGTATTTTTTCATATAATAACTGTATTGGTGTTGGAAGAATTTCTTAGACATTTTCAGCATATAATCATGATGTTCAAACTGTAGCTTACACTATTTTAACTCATAGATTTTAGTAGACACATTTGACTTAAGAAGGTAATGAAATTACATTCCTTTTGGTGGTTTTGGTCTTAATTTACTAAGCGAGACCCTACCAGATTAAAAGAGTTCATGTTACTTCTTTCTTCTAAAATAGATTCTAAAACTCGTTAAATGGGGGCCAGTAGTAAGGACAAAATAGAGAAACAGAAAATCCTAGCTTCTTATATTGTTCTTCCTCTTATTTAAGCCAAGCACTCCATTAAACACTTTCAGATCTTCTGCATCCTTATTTTTTCTTTCCCTGAAATCTTTACTAAAACCTGCTTTCTGGAATAAATCAGATAGTGATTTAAAGCAATGTCTGCATGAAGACAAACTGGGTACAAGGTAGTAACATTTAGGTATCCTTTTGGAATCCATCCAAATATGCTTTTATATGTCTTTGAATTAAATGTCAGTAGAAAATTAAGTCCTTGTGTTTTCTTCCAAAGAATATTTGCATTTCATTATGCCTACTGAATAAAAAGTTGTATTCTTTATAGAAAGAAATGTATCGACCATTAATGAAAGCAGTCCAGTATTTGCTTCCTGTTACTCACAAAGTTAGACCAAATATTGACGCTCTTCACTTGCGCTTTTTTAGCTAATCTAAGTTTCTTCTATCAGCAAATAAAGTACAGATTTTTGTTGCCCCCTCTTTTCTTCTTTCGTAAACTATAGGACAGTTTATAAAACTCTTATATTTTTCCATATTCTATTAAAGACATAAAGACACATTTACTGCCTTAAACTGTGGTAGATAGGGCATTGAAAATTGATGCCGAGGCAGTGGATGAATTTTGCAGCATGAATGGAGTATTTTGGGCAGACTCTGGTAATCCAACCATTATTTTAAGTGAAAACATTGGTTATCATAGGAAAGATATAGCTGTATTGATTTACTTTATAGGACAGTATGGTCAGAGCCACAAAACCATATACCCATCTTTAGAGCAAACATACATTCTGTTTATTCCTCTTCATTGCTGTTATTGGAAGGATTGTTCTGTGGTCTTGATATATTTTTCACATTTAATCTTTCTAACTGGTTCACATAATGGTTATCCTCTGCTTCACTGCACTTTAGCTTAGTTTAGTGTTTTTGTTTTACTATAGGGTATATAGCTTTATTGAAGAAGACATGGAAGGTTTAATAATTAAAAAGGAGATTAAAACAAAATGGAAGAAAGTTTTCATTGAATTTCTGAGTAGTTTACGGAACCCATGTTATGGAAGATTATGAATGGCATTTCATTCTCCATGAGCGCTAATTATTCTACCTTCAAATAATTTTTTTTGTGCTTTCTCACTTTCCAGGAATCCTTAAAATAAACCATTGTCATCTAAGATAGTATGAGCACCCTGCTTCCTTGTAATCTAACAGACAGAACTAAATGCAATGATACTTCCTTCATACTTATTTTTGGTCAACTTCCCCTCCCACTGGACAAAAGTTATCTCCCTTCAATTGTAAATTGTCAATTGTGTATTCACGAACCTGAAAATTCTATGTATTCAGAAAACTGGGTTATGTTATTTGAAGGCAATGGGTACAAGTATATGCTTCTTTGGATGCTTCGATGACACTGAATATTCTGCATCTTTCTGAGACTTCCATGTTCATTTTTTTTCTTTTTTTTCTTTTGAGACAGAGTCTCATTCTGTCATCCAGGCTGGAGTGCAGTGGTGCAATTACAGCTCACTACAGCCTCAACCTCCCAGGCTCAGGTAGTCCCAAGTAGTTGGGACTACAGGTAGGCGCCACCACAACCAGCTAATTCTTTGTTTTTGTTTTGCTTTTTGTAGCAAAGAGTTTTCACCATTTGCCAGAGCTGGTCTCAAACGCCTGGGCCCAAGCTATCCACCTCCTCAGCCTCCCAAACTGCTAGGATTAAGGGTTTGAGCCACCCTGCCTGACCTTCTTTGTTAATTACTCAGTATCTTGAAAACATAGGGTTGAACAACTTGAGTTGGCACCCTCTTATCATATCTTTGATATTGTCTTCTAGCTGCTACTTGAATGCCTCTAGTGAGGGCAGATCACTTTTTAAGAGGTAGATGATGATAATTTGTTTTCTTCACTAGTTCTGGGCACTCTAGAAACTGAAAAGAAATCCACTCCCTCTTTGACATGGAAAACCTCAACTATTTGGAAAATGTTGTTAGTTTATCATCAGTGTTTTTTAAAGCAATATCTTCAGTTCTTTTCATTAATTTCACTTAAGAATATGTGAATACTGATTTATTTTTAATGGCATTTATTTATATTTCGATGCCTTCTTGTCTGTTAATAGTCCTGTTAAATGTGGTACCTGGTTTGATATCTTTAAAGAGAGAAAGGAAGCTAACACTGAGTTCCAATGACACACCAAGCATTGTATGCTTTATATATGTCATTTTATGAACCCTTTTTTTTTTAAATAGGGGAAACAGCATGGTTCATGGAGGTACAACTTACATTTAGTAAAATGCATTAATCTAAAATGTGCAGCTCAATAAATTTTTACATCCTGGTAATCACTACCCAGATCCAAATGCTGACTATTTCCAGCCTATCTGAAATTTCCTAGTGCTTCCTCCCAATCAAGGCCCATCACCCCAAAGGTAACAATAATTCTGATCTTGAACACCAGAGTAAGCGTTGTCTATTTTTGAACTTCATATAAAAGAATCATACAATATGGACCCATTAGTGTATTTTTTTATTATTATTTTTATCAGTTTTTTAATAATGTACTTTTGCTGGCGGCACATTCTCTAAACTTTGGCTTAGCTGAAAATTCTTTCCATCAGCTCATTTAAAAGATAATTAGGTTGTATATAGAATTATGGGTTTGTAGAAACCTGTATCTATTTAAATGATTTCATTGTCTTCTGTTCTTCATAGTTTCTTATGGGAAGTTAGCTATAATTAATATTATTATGTGTCTTTTTCCTCTGGCCATTTTCAAGACCTTTTGAATAATTTTTGGTTTCCTACCTATTGACCTTAATGAATCTGGGGATGCTTATCCTTATTGTTATCCTACTTGGGGTTTGCTGAATTTCCTTGATATGCAGTTTGTGTTTCATCCAATTTGATACATGTTTATCCATTCTTTTTAAAAATATATTTTGTCTCATTTGCACTTTATATATCTTTGTGGAATTATAATTCCATGTATATTATTTAATTTAATGTTGTCCTATAGGTCATTGAAGTTCTGTTCTCTTTGTTTTTTTATTTATTTTCCTCTCTGCTCTTCAGATAGGATGATTTATGTTTATATGTCTTCAAGTTCACTGAACATCTCTTCTGCTGTCTCCAAGTTTTTACGAATTTAATTCAGAAATTTATCTATTTCCGATATTATCCTTTTAAATACTAGAATTTGAGTTGTCTTTTTTATTCTTTTGTTTTAGAATATAAATTCTCTTGAGATTTGTTTGTGTTGATTGCTTTTCCTCTTGACTGTGGTATATATAGTTTCCATCAGTAAAATCTCTAAGGTAATATCCAAGCCACTCTAACTTGGTGATATGCAAGTTCCAGACAAAGTCTTCTGTGATGGATGATAACTGAAGCTTATGTCCAGATTCAGTTGGGGTCCTTAGATTCTTTTTCCCACATATAATTCAAGGGTCTTTGAAATATTTGAGGGATTTCTAGGAGAGCTAGGCTTGCTCCCCAACTCTCAGATCACTCTTCCTAGTATTTAATACCTCAATTGCTAGCTTCTTTTGTGGCCTGAACTCAGTACTTTGACCTCTCAAGTCACTAAGACTGTAAGTTTCTGTCTGAGTGCAAAGCACCCCTTATTTTGTAGTTTGTTGAGTGCTTTAAAGAGAAAGGCTGAATTAGTATAGCTCTCACCTTGTGCAATTTACTTCTAGGAAAGATTGAATTTCCTGTACTTTCTCCCTGATATTCTTTGCTTCCCAGTGCCTTTAAAGAGTTATACATGTGTTAATATTTGTCCAGAGTTTACAATCACTATTGGTTAGTGGATTTGTCCAACATCAGCTACACTGAATTTAGAACCAGAATCTTAAGATGTGGAGTTTTAATTATCTTGGGTAAGTAAAACCAAACTTTAGGCCTATGAGATAGGCCTAGACTTTCCCCCAGCATCTGAAACTGCCCTATTGTGCTGTAGGCATCAATGAATGTTGGCTGATTTAAAGTTAATTAAATCTGAGCAACTGAGCAATACTGGAGAAAATGATACCACAAAGCAGATTGATAATCACTATAAATTCATGATCACTTGCTTCAAGTATGTCCAAAACATTGCCTGACAATTTCACTACACTTCTTGTTTTCAATTCATTCTCTCATTTTTATAATAATAATTTCAAACTTTCCCATGCTCCTTAGTTCTCTAGCAATCTTTCCCTATAAAGCCCACTGTCCCCATCACTATTAGTATATAGCTTTGCTTTTTGCTGTATAGCAAATAATAAAATCATCAGAAAGAAATAAATGCTTTCAGCTTTTTGGCAGCAACCCTACAACTTCCATATATCTGCCTGCAACACAAAAGGTGATTGGAATAGTGATTGGCACATAATAAGCATTAAGTAATAGCAGTCATCTTTACCATACCATCACAGTAGCATTATTATATGCATCAATGTTTTCATTATTGTATATATTTTATATTGTTATCTAACATTTTTTTCTCAATTCCTTCACTTGTATCTCCAACCATATTCTCTCGAGTGCTCAGAAATTTTACATTATTATTTGACCTTCTCCTCTCTCTTATTTTCAATTGGATTGTTTTACTTATAACCTGTATATGTATGTATGTAAGTATTATCATGTATCATCTCTTCAAACAAGTTTATTCTATTAAAAAAAACCCTTTCTTCTCTATGCACATCTTTTCAACCTAGGTCCTTTTTTTCCCTCTTCAGTGTTTCCCAAGGAAAATTCCTCAGTAAATTACCTGTACTTGAAGTCTATATTTTCTCACAGCTTACTCCCTCCATAACCCGATCTACTAAACTGACATTATCAAAACTTCTCTCCCTATGCCGACACATGACCTAAATTAATCATAGTCAATAAATATTTTATAGTTGTAGTATACTGTAAGAGACATATCATGGCTCTAAGATTAATGATAGCCATAAGGACCACTCAAGTGTCTCACCAGATTGACACTACATGTCACTTACAGTATCGTGCAACCCGGCCCTGGGATTTCCAACCCTGGCATGGAGATTTCAGGAGACCAGGCCACTTCAGGACAGGCGCAACTTTCATAAACCTTAAAAAGTTTACCCTTACAAGAAATGCTTAAATTCCATTTATGAAAGAAACACCTGGTAATGGACCCAGACTGAATACAGGTGTAAGAAAAGGGGATGAATCCCATAAACTCTTAGAATGGTCTCCAGATGGAGACACTTCAGTCACTGGGTCGTCTGACCCCCTGACTGCATTCGGCTCATGCCACTGATCTGCTCCTGCTATTCATCTTGTGAAAGGGCTGCCAAAACAAACTGAACATGAGATGGTGCTTACAACACATCTTTGGCACAAATGAGATTGAAGGGGGGAAGTTGCTCCTGGGAAATCTGGTCAACTAGGACCACTGGAGACCCCTGAACATTACAAGTCTTTACCTTACTTGATCTCACAAAAAACTTGGCCAGGCACGGTTGCTCGCACCTGTAATCCCAGCACTTTGGGAGGCCGAGGCAGACAGATCATGAGGTCAGGAGATTGAGACCATCCTGGCCAACGTGGTGAAACTACGTCTCTACCAAAAATACAAAAATTAGCTGGGTGTGGTGGTTCATGCCTCTAATCCCAGCTACTCGGGAGACTGAGGCCTGAGAATCGCTTGAACCAAGGAGGCAGAGGTTGCAGTGAGCCAAGATCATGCCACTGCAGTCCAGCCTGGTGACAGAGCAAGACTCCGTCTCAAAAAAAAAAAAAAAAAAAGCTTGACACAGGGAAGCACTCTACCTCTGAAAACCTTGTTTTCTGTTGGGTTCTGAAACATGAAACTTCTCTCTTCTTTCGTATTTATCTATGAATGCTTCTCATTTATTTTTCTTTCACACTAATAACATGTTAAATTCCTCCAGGTCCTCTTACTTTAAACCTGCTGCCTAGGCAATTTCATCTACACTATAGGCATTTCCTGTCATCTACTTCATAATGACCTCTCCCCAATTCTTTTCACTATTTCACTATATATATATATACACACACACACACATACACATACACACGCACACACACACATATGTGTAGTCACTATATATGTATATATATACGTGTATATATGTGTGTATATATACATGTGTATATATGTGTGTATATATATACGTGTATATATATACATATATAGTGAATACACAGACATTATTTCACTATATAGTGAATACACACACAATTTCACTACACATGCACACTCACTACTCACACATAAACACTACACTACACGTACACACACAATTTCACTATATAGTGAATACACATACACACTATATATATATGTAGTGAAATAGTGAAAGGACTATATATATGTGTGTGTGTGTGTGTGTGTGTGTATGTGTGTGTATTCAACTTATTTAATCAAACCTCAACTGTGGGTTCCTAATATGGTTACCTAATTGCACACTCAACATCTCTATAAAGAAGTTTAAAACAAAACTCCAACATGTCCAAAAGTGACCTCATAACATCTTCCCCCCAAAATATTTTTCAGTTACTTCTGACTTATTTTTCATCCTAAAGACCAAAATCAATCTACCATTGTCTTCTGTTAAATGTGTATTCCAAGCAAATTCTCAAGTTTATACAGTTCTCTTCATCACCACCATTACCCCCATGGTTGTTAATACTACTTCATCTCTCTAACTATTGCAATAGTCCACTTAACTGAATTTCTGCATTTCTCACCGCCAGCCATCATATATGCTATAGCCAGAGTGATATAAAAGTGCACCAATAATTAAAGCATTTAATATCCTTCCACTTCTCTGAAGATTATGATGAAAATCCCTAATGGTCTAGTTTCTGCATACATTTCTAGTCTTATCAAAGATCTTTCAACCATTTCTCACAGTTTCTCACATGTGCCATTTTCTTTTCCATTACTTTGTATATATTGTTCACTATCAAAAATTATTTTCTCTCTTTCTCAATCTATTATAAAATATTTAAATATATAATGACTAGATTTGCTGGAGCTATGCTTAGAATATCAATATCTAGTGGCTCAATTTTTATAAACAGAAGAGTTGTTGTGGCATCTATTAATATTTATTCTTTAATTTTCAATATAAGTGTCACTTCCTCTGAGAAGCCATCATTTACCCTTACCAGTTAGGATATGTTCTTGAGTGGTCACAGCTCACTGCAGCCTTGACCTCCCGGACCCAAGGGATCCTTCCACCTCAGCCCCTGGAGTACCTGGAGTTACAGATGTGTGTCACAATGCCTAGCTAATTTTTTAATTTTTTGTAGAAATGGGGTTTCACTATGTTGCCCAGGCTAGTCTCAAACTCCTGGGCCCAAACAATCCTCCCACTTTGGTCTCTCAAAGTGCTGTAATTGCAGGTGTGAGTAATGCATCTGGCAAGATCAATTATTTTCTGATGCAGTCTTCTAAAACAATACTTATTTTCAGCTTATATAAGTGTGATTATTTGATTAATGTCTGTCTACCTCACTAGGCTAAAGCCTTCATTAGAACACAAACCCCAACTAGTTTTGCTCATAAATTTATCCCTAGAACCTAGTGTTCCTGTTGCAAATATGCTTAATAAATATTTTTCAAATGAATGGTTGAGTGAACCAAAGAATAGAACTTAATCAAGACATAGTCCTGAAAGCAGCTTAAGATAGAAATAAGAAGGAGATTAAGTGAGATGAAAAAAAACCCATGAATTGAATAACTTGTTTTCATCAACATTGATAACTGCCTCACTTAAATGAGAGTTAGAAATTATGTCTGTAATGGGCATTTACCATTTAGGTTAAAATTTTTTATTTTTTCTATTTTTTCAAGTGGAAAAGTCAATTTCATATGATTAAACCTTGATAAACTAAATAAGTCGAATACACACACTCACACACACACACATCTTTTAAGTGATCCTACAAATATTCATTATTTTACACACACACACGCGCACACACACACACACACATTCCTATTAAGTGATCCTACAAATATTCATTAATTATTGTACTCCAAGTATTATGCTGAGTACCTGGTATAAGGATAAATAAATGCTGGGCCCTAGTCTCATATCTCTGAGTCTTAGAGGTAAAAGAAAATATGCATAAGAAGACCATGATGACCACAGAGTTCAGAATGATAGATTCTTGCACTCCATGTATTTAAAAGCAGAATGAAGGGACAACAATTATACTTATTAATTGTGATATTTAACCTAGCAGGAAATATCTTGACATTCTGGCACAACTAGATGTAGTAACTAAATGATTAGTTTGAAACTTCTAATTTAGCATTTAATACCAAAGAAGAATAATAAATAAGCATCAAGAGCAGTGTGTCTGAGATTGTGGAAAATGTAAGTAAACAGTAGGAAAGTAATTGGTAGCTTAGTTGACTGATCAGGGCCTTATTTTCTTACTGATTCTTGGGTTTGGTTAAATAACAGATACTTGTTAAAGTCTTATAGAGGTAGAAAATGGTATGATTTGAAGTCAGCTATATCAGATCAACTGTTTATCCTTACAAACTGTACAATTTCAGACATGGAAAGGGCATTAGAGGTCACCCAGGATCTAATCTACACCCAGTATCTAATCTAGTTAAATTGCACATGAAAAATAGCTCCATTAATAAACCCAATATTACATAATTAGATAAATTCTAAAACAGGCAAAAATGCAACTTTATCCTTTATTTCACGTGTCATTTTAAAGACAATGCTTGATTTAGATGAACAAAAAAATGAATAAAATAATAACTCACATTTGTTGGATGGATACTATGTGCCAAGCACTGTGCTGAGTGCTATGTATGTATTATCTCATTTACATCTCTTGATTATGTGAGATTTGTACTATTATCATGGTCATTTGGCACCTTAGGAAACCGAAGTTTATAAATATTACATTACTTGCCCAAGATCAATCAGCTAGCATGAGACTGAGGCTGAAACATAAATTTGTCATATGTAAAGCTGTCACTCTCATTATCTAAACTCTGTATCCACAAACCTATTGTGGTTTTATCTACATAATGTTTCAACTCACAAACATGCCATCTTTTCTTGCATCATTTATATAGTGTTCACAATTTCATGGGGCACAAGCTGTGTGTGTGCAATGAATCAGCCTTTGGAAACTGTATCGTGATCAATGTAGTGAAACGATCTTCCCTTGTCAAAACGAAAATGATAGGTAATGCCAGAATAAAAGCAGCCGGGTTTGATTATAGTCTTTACCTCTGTGATACACACTTTAGAGCCCACAGGATTCCCATGAAATTATAGCTCTCCATGTTTCAGTGTTTCTGTCTAATATGTTCTTTACTTTTACATTAGCAGCATGTCCTATGTAAGACAGTTTTATTGATGTAGCTTTGCCTAAGTGGGTCCCAGAGAGTTTTTCCACCTCTCATTATATTGGTAACACATAAATCTCAGATCACAAACTAAAGTTGAAAAGAAATGTCACTTTCTTTGTTTCCTCAATAAGAATGCAATTTTTTTCTTGGGCTTCTTGTTTAGTCTAATAGGAAAATATTTAATCTTAGTCATTCTGGGATAAATTCATTCATTTAATTAAGAGCTTTTCAGGGGTGGGGCTAAGATGTCAACTAGAAGCAGCCGTGTTTGGAGGCTCCCATCGAAAAAAAACATAATAAGCCTGTGAATCCTTCACCAGCAATCAAGGTTTCCAGGTTCTCATAAAAATTAACAAGAAGGCTGGTGTGACCTATTGAGAGAAGGAACAGTGTGCTGTGGCAGCCCACCTGCGAGCCACACAGGGAAGGAGAACCCTATTCCCCTAGCCAAGAAAGGCAGTGAGTGAGCACACTACCCAGCCGGGGCAACTGTGCTTTTTCCATGGAACTGTGCAACCCACGGATTGGAAGATCCCACTCTTGAACCCATGCCACTGGGGCCTAGCATCCCAACCCCAGAATGTGCAGATTCTTACAGCCTCTCAGATGGAATCTGATTAAACCTACAGAACTCCGGGCAGGGAGGGGTGACCAGCACTGGCTGCAGCTGCCTGCTAGCTAAACCATTTGAGCTCCTTGGGGGCAGGGCACCAGCCAGCACTGGGACTCCCAACTGCATAACATGTTAAGCTCCCTGGACAGGGGAAGGGTAGCACACATTTCTATAGCTCCAGGCTGTGCTTTTCCCCTGCTGGAGCCAGGAGGCTGGACGGCTCTGTCCCAAGACTTGTCCCCACAGCCCAACACACTGGCTGTGGCAGTCTGCGGCCAGAGTGCCTCTTTAGGCCTAACCCTGACTCATCCTGCCTCAGTGGGTGGTGCTTCCCTGCAGGATCTCCAGTAACTCCAGCCAGAGGCTCAGGGACAAAATTCAGATCTCCCTGGGCCAGAGCCCCTACAGGGAGGGGTGGCCGCAGTCTCTGCGGACCAGCAGATTTAGCCTCTCCTCCTGGTAGTTCTGAGGACTTCTGGGCAGCCCAGATGAGTGGTTTTCCCCCCAGCAAAATACACCGTCTCCACCAAGGGACAAAGTGCTTCGTTAAATGCTTCCTGCTCCCTGTGCCACCCATCTGGGTAAGATCCCCCAACAGGGATTGTCAGACACCCTATACAGGAACAATTCTACTGGCATCAGGTTGGTGCTCCTTGATGTCAGAGGTCCCAGAAGAAGGAGCAGGCACCCATCTTTACTGCTCTCCAGCCTCCTTGAGTGACATTTCCAGGCACGGGAGCAAATCAGATGAATAGGGCCTAAAGTGAATCCCCAGCAAACTGCAGCAGCCCTACAGAAGAGGGACCTGATTATTGAAAGAAAAAGAAGCAGAAAGTGACAACAACAGCATCAAAAACAGCAACAACAAAAAAGGCCCCCCACAAAAACTTCATCCAAGGGTCAGCAGTGTTGAAGACTGAAACTAGACAAACTCATGAAGATGAGAAAGAATCAATGAAAACATGCAAAAAACCTAAAAGGCCAGAGTGCCTCTTCTCCTTCAAATGACTACAGCATCTCTCCATCAAGAGTGCAGAACTGAATGGAGTATCAGGTGGACAAACTGACTGAAGTAGGCTTCAGAAGATGGGTAATAAAAAATGACAATGAGCTAGAGGAGCATGTTGTAACCCAGCACAAATAAGCTAAGAGCCTTGATAAAAGGACAGAGGAATTGCTAACTAGAATAACCAGTTTAGAGAGGAACATAAATGACCTGATGGAGCTGAAAAACCCAGCACAAGTACTTCACGAAGTATACACAAGTATCAACAGCTGAATTGACCAAGTGGAAAAAAGGATATCAGAGTTTGCAGACCACTTCACTGAAATAAGACATGCAGACAAGAATAGAGAAAAAAGAATGAAAAAGAATAATGAAAGCCTCTGAGACTTCATAAAAAGACTGAACCTACAGTTGATTGGAGTACCATAAGGAGACAGGGAGACTGCAACAAGCTGGAAAGCATATTTCAGGATATTATACAGGAGAACTTCACAAAGCTAGGAAGACAGGCCAATATGCAAATTCAGGAAATACAGAGAGCACCCATTAAGATGCTCCATGAGAAGATCAACCCCAAGACACATAATCATCAGATTCTCCAAAGTCGAAATGAAGGAAAAACTGTAAAGTGGAGCCAGAGAGAAAGGCCAGGTCACCTACAAAGGGAAACCTATCAGACTCACAGCAGATCTCTCAGCAGAAACTCTATTAGGCCAGAAGACGTTGGGGGCCAATATTCAACATTCTTAAAGAATTTTCAACCCAGAATTTTATATTCAGCCAAACTAAGCTTCATAAGTGAAGGATAAATAAATTCCTTTACAGGCAAACAAATGCTGAGGGATTTTGTTACCACCAGACCTGCCCTGCAAGAGCTCCTGAAAGGAGCACTAAATATGGAAAGGAAAAACCTGTACCAGTCACTGCAAAAACACACAAAAATATAAAGACCAATGACACTATGAAGAAATTGCATCAACTAATGTGGAAAATAAACAAATAGCATCATGATGACAGGATCAAATTCACACATAACAATACTAACCTTAAATGTAAATGGGCTAAATGCCCCAATTAAAAGACCCAGACTGGCAAATTGGATAAGGAGTCAAGACCCATTGGTGTGCTATATTCAGGAGACCCATCTCAGGTGCAAAGACACAAGCAGGCTCAAAATAAAGGGATGGAGGAAAACTTACAAGCAGATGGAAAACAAAAAAAGCTGAGGTTGTAATCCTGGTCTCTGACAAAACAGATTTTAAGCCAACAAAGATCAAAAAGGACAAATAAGGCATTACATAATGGTGAAGAGAACAATTCAACAAGAAGAGCTAACTATTCTAAATATATATGCACCCAATACAGGAGCAGCCATATTCATAAAAGAAATTCTTAGAGACCTACAAAGAGAATTAGATTCCCACACAATAATAGTGGGAGACTTTAATGCCCTGCCAGTATTAGACAGATCAATGAGACAGAAAATTAATAAGGATATTCAGGACTCGAACTCAGCTCTGGATCAAGTAGACCTAGTAGACGTCTACAGACCTCTTCACCCCAAATCAACAGAATATACATTCTTCTCAGTGCCACATGGCAGTTATTCTAAAATCGATCACATAATTGGAAGTAAAATACTACTGAGCAAATGCAAAACAAGTGAAATCATAACAAACATTCTCTCAGACCACACTGCAATCAAATTAGAACTAAGGATTAAGAAACTCACTCAAAACCACACAATTTCATGGAAATTGAACAACCTGCTCCTGAATGACTCCTGGGTAAATAATGAAATTAAGGCAGAAATCAAGAAGTTCTTTGAAACCAATGAGAACAAAGAGACAATGTACCAGAATCTCTGGGACACAGCTAAAGCAGTGTTAACAGGGAAATTTATAGCACTAAATTCCCAGATCAGGAAGCTAGAAAGATCTCAAATCAATACCCTAAGCTCACAATTAAAAGAGCTAGAGAGGCAAGAGCAAAGAAATCCAAAAGCTAGCAGAAGACAAAAAATGACTAAGATCAGAGAAGAATTGAAAGACATACAGACATGAAAAATCCTCCAAAAAAATCAATGAATCCAGGAGCTGTTTTTTTGAAAAAAAAAAATATATATATATATAGATATATATATATAGATAGATAGATAGATAGATAGATAGCTAAACTAATAAGAAGAGAAAGAAGAATCAAATAGACACAATAAAAAATGAGGACGGGGATATCACCACTGACTCCACAACAATATGAACTCCCATCAGAGAATACTATAAACACCTCTGTGCAAATAAACTAGACAATCTAGAAGAAATGAATAAGTTCCTGGATGCCTACACCCTACCAAGACAAAAGGAAGAAGTTGAATCCCTGAATAGACCTATAACAACCTCTGAAATTGAGGCATAATTAATAGCCTACCAACCAAAAGAAGCCCAGGACCAGACAGATTCACAGCTGAATTCTACCAGAAATACAAAAAGGAGCTGGTGCCATTCCTTCTAAAACTATTTTAAAGAATTGAAAAGAAGGGACTCCTCCCTAAGTCATTTTATGAAGCCAGCATTATCCTGATACCAAAACCGGGAGGAGACACAAAAAAAAAAGAAAATTCAGGCCAATATCCCTGATGAACATAGATGCAAACTCCTCAAAAATACTGGCAAACCAAATCCAGCAGCACATCAAAAAAACTTATCCACCACGATCAGCTTCATCCCTAGGATACAAGGCTGGTTCAACATATGCAAATCAATAAGTATAATCTATCACATGAACAGAATCAAAGACAAAAAGCACATGATTATCTCAATAGATGCAGAAAAGGCCTTTGATAAAATTCAACATCATTCATGTTAAAAACTTTCAATAAACTGGGTATTGATGGAACATATGTCAAAATAATAAGAGCTACTTATGACAAGCCCACAACCAATATCATATTGAATGAGCAAAAACTGGAAGCATTCCCTTTGAAAACTGGTACAAGACAAGGATGCCCTCTCTCACTCTGATTCAACATAGTATTGGAAGTTCTGGACAGGGCAATCAGGAAAGAGAAAGAAATAAAGGTATTCAAATAGGAAGAGAGGAAGTCAAATTGTCCCTGTTTGCAGATGTCACGGTTTTATATTTAGAAACCTTCATCACCTCAGCCCAAAAACTTCTTGGACTGATAAGTTACTTCAACAAAGTCTCAGGATAGAAAATCAATGTGCAAAAATCACAAGCATTTCTTTACACCAACAATAGGCAAGCAGAGAGCAAAATCATGAATGAACTCCCATTCACAATTGCAACAAAAGAAATAAAATATCTAGAAATGCAGCTAACGAGGAATGTGAAGGATCTCTTCAAGGAGAACTACAAACCACTGCTGAAGGAAATAAGAGAGGACACAAGCAAATGGAAAAACATTCCATCCTCATGGATAGGAAGGATAAATATCATGAAAATGGCCATACTGCCCAAAGTAATTTATAGATTCAATGCTATTCCCATCAAACTACCATTGACATTCTTCACAGAATTAAAAAAAATTTTAAATTTCATATGGAATCGAAGAAGACACCATGTATCCAAGACAATCCTAAGGAAAAAGAATAAAGCTGGAGGTATCATGCTACCCAAATTCAAACTACCCTACAAGGCTACAGTAACCAAAACAGCATGGTACTGGTACCAAAATAGACAAATAGACCAATGGAGCAGAACAGAGACCTCAGAAATAACACCACACATCTATAACCATCTGATCTTTAACAAACCTGACAAAAAGAAGCAATGAAGAAAGAATGTCCTATTCAGTAAATACTGTTGGGAATAGTGGCTAGCCATATGCAGAAAACTGAAACTGAACCCCTTCTTTACACCTTACACAGAAATTAACTCAAGATGGATTGAAGACTTAAATGCAAAACCCAGAACCATAAAAATCCTAGAAGAAAACCTAGGCAATACCATTCAGGACATAGGCATGGGCAAATACTTCATGACTAAAACACCAAAAGCAACGGCAACAAAAGCCAAAATTGACAAATGAGATCTAAAGAGCTTCTGCACAGCAAAAGGAACTGTCAGCAATGTGAACAGGCAACCTACAGAATGGGAAAAAAATTTTTACAATCTACCCTCTGACAAAGGTCTAATATCCAGAATTTGCAAGGAACTTAAACAAATTTACAAGAAAAAAACAATCCCATCAAAAAGTGGGCAAAGGATATGAACAGACACTTGTCAAAAGAAGACATTTATGTGGCCAACAAACATACAAAAAAAAGCTCAACATCACTGATCATCAGATAAATGCAATTATAACCACCATGAGATACCATCTCATGCCAGTCAGAATGGTGATTATTAAAAAGTCAGGAAACAACTGATGCTGGAGAGGATGTGGATAGATAGGAATGCTTTTACACTGTTGGTGGGAATGTAAATTAGTTCAACCATTGTGGAAGACAGTGTGACGATTCCTCAAGGATCTAGAACCAGAAATACTGTTTTACCCAGCAATCCCATTAGTGGGTATATACCCAAAGGATTGTAAATCATTCTACTATAAAGATACATGCACATGTATGTTTATTGCAGCACTATTTACAATAGCAAAGACATGGAACCAACCCAAATGCCCATCAATGATAGACTGGATAGAGAAAATGTAGCACATATACACCATGGAATACTATGCAGCCATAAAAAAAGAATGATATGTCCTTTGCAGGGACATGGATGAAGCTGGAAACCATCATTCTCAGCAAATTAACACAGGAACAGAAAACCAAACACTGCATGTTCTCACCGATAAGTGGGAACACTGAAAACACATGGACACAGAGAAGGGAACAACACATGCCATGGCCTATTGCGGGGTGGTGAGTGAGGGAGGGAACTTAGAGGATGAGTCAATAGGTACAGCAAATCACAGTGGCACACATAGACCTATGTAACAAACCTGCACGTTCTGCACATGTATCTGGTTTTTTTTTATAGAGGAAATAAAAAAAAGAAAGCTTTTTCTCTCTAGGGACCATATAAGATCTACTTTGTAGAGGGCTTCAAGTATCATGAAGGCATTAAGAGAAATTAAGTATAGCAGAATGTAATAATTCTTAGTTATCTTCCGTACTGATATTCTCTTAAATTTGCATTATCCCATCTTATCTGTGGGCCTCAGTATCTGTGTGCTTTAATCTGCTGAGAAATTCATGTTCTCAAATGGTCTTTGGGCGCATAAATGACAGCCGCATATACTTTATCCTGTTAATGAGTCCTTACTAGTTCCAAACCTGTCTGTTGCTATTTCTATATTACTGTTGAGGTGGGGGTACAGAAATAATTGTTTTCAAGTCTTCCTCTGGCCTACAAAAACTCTCTTCAGGTTTGAAAGGACATTTGTATAAACATATAGGACAAACATTTTTATTCTATGACCCTGTAATTATATTCCCCACAAAAGATATAAGTCTCAGACCCTGCCTGGTATCTGTGAGTGTCATCTTATTTGGAAATAGTGTCTTCATAGATGTAATCCAATTAAGATGAGGTCATTAGAATTGGCCTTAATCCAATATAACTAGTGTCTTTATAAGAAGATGATGTGAAGACAGAGACACACAGGTAGATGACAGCCATGTGATGACAGAGGTAGCTGTTGGAGTGATGAATCTACAAAGACAAGAAGCACCGAGGATGCTGGCCACTGCCAGATGCTAAGAAGAGGCAAGAAAGCATTCTACTCAGAATCTCAGAGATAGCATGGCCATGCTAACACTTTGATTTTGGACTTTTAGCCTCCAAAACTGTGATATAATAACCTTCTATTGCTTTAAGTCACCCAGTTTGTGGTATTTTGACAGAAGAGTTCTAGGAAGCCATTATAGGTCTCTACACCCTGCTGGCAGAAGGATGCTTATCAAGACTTTAAAAGTCTCAGAAATTCACCCCGGTTGAAGTTCAGTGGCTCCTTGAGTTCTTGGATCCTAAAATTCAATTAGAAGTCTCATTGCCCACATCACCCTGGGAATCAGTTTAGGGAAGACATGATAAAAAGACATAGTGCAAAAAGGAGGAGCCAAGATGGCCGAATAGGAACAGCTCCGGTCTACAGCTCCCAGCGTGAGCGACGCAGAAGACGGGTGATTTCTGCATTTCCATCTGAGGTACCGGGTTCATCTCACTAGGGAGTGCCAGAGAGTGGGTGCAGGTCAGTGGGTGCGCACACTGTGCGCGAGCTGAAGAAGGGCGAGGCATTGCCTCACTCGGGAAGTGCAAGGGGTCAGGGAGTTCCCTTTCCTAGTCAAAGAAAGGGGTGACAGACAGACGACACCTGGAAAATCGGGTCACTCCCACCCAAATACTGCGCTTTTCCGATGGGCTTAAAAAACGGCGCACCAGGAGATTAATATCCCGCACCTGGCTCAGAGGGTCCTACGCCCATGGAGTCTTGCTGATTGTTAGCACAGCAGTCTGAGATCAAACCCTAAGGCGGCAGCCAGGCTGGGGGAGGGGCGCCCGCCATTGCCCAGGCTTGCATAGGTAAACAAAGCAGCCAGGAAGCTCGAACTGGGTGGAGCCCACCACAGCTCAAGGAGGCCTGCCTGCGTCTATAGGCTCCACCTCTGGGGGCAGGGCACGGACAAACAAAAGGACAGCAGTAACCTCTGCAGACTTAAATGTCCCTGTCTGACAGCTTTGAAGAGAGCAGTGGTTCTCTTTTGGTCTTTAAATTAGCCTCTCCTCCTGGTAGTTCTGAGGACTTCTGGGCAGCCCAGATGAGTGGTTTTCCCCCCAGCAAAATACACCGTCTCCACCAAGGGACAAAGTGCTTCGTTAAATGCTTCCTGCTCCCTGTGCCACCCATCTGGGTAAGATCCCCCAACAGGGATTGTCAGACACCCTATACAGGAACAATTCTACTGGCATCAGGTTGGTGCTCCTTGATGTCAGAGGTCCCAGAAGAAGGAGCAGGCACCCATCTTTACTGCTCTCCAGCCTCCTGTGACACTACATGTCACTTACAGTATCGTGCAACCCAGCCCTGGGATTTCCTCAGAGATAGCATGGCCATGCTAACACTTTGATTCTGCTCCATGAATTCTAGCTGCCTCAGCTTTAATATCTCTTCCACTCAGGGAGTCCATGATAGTCTACTTGTCTTCCCTTTCCATGTACTTTAGCCTGAGAAGTGCCCCCAGAAAGGAATCCAGGGTAATTGCAGGACTCAGTTGATTTACGTCATTTCTCTCAAGATCACAGTCATGTGCTGATTATTACCTAGTACCAGAACCAGATCTTGCGTATATTTTACCCAATTCTTTAATTGTTTATGAAAGGAAGAAAATTTGATACTAATTACTCCAGCATGGTTAGATGTTTCTTTTTAAGATGATATATAGACCATCTTTTTAGGAATAACTCTATTGAGAAAAATGAATTATTTAATGTGAATGTATATTCCATGATAAAAGAGAATGCAAACAAACAAACAAAAAAAGACATAGTGCAAGTACTTTTCTTTGGGCGTACACAAAGATATAATTCTCTTTCCTTTGGCTCTGTCTAAATTCTAATTCTTCATTTAGCATGAGTTCATGCAAAAAACACTATCAGACTGATCACTTATTCTTCCATGTCTATTGTTTTTGTGTAGACTTTATGCTTTGAATCTTTCAGGATTCTAGTCTTTTTATTCAATGCTAAGTTTCTTACAACTTAAGAGCTTTTTTCCTTCAAAAATTTGTCTCTGTCATGTATTTCAAATTCATATTTTGAAATTCAAAGGCTAAGAATTTATCTCGTCAATTTGTGTCCTTCTACTTAATCATCACTCTTCCAAATGGTATGGACTAAATAGATGAAAATAAAGAGTAACAGAAAATTAGCAGAAAAAGAATCACTTTAAATTTTCAAAACATTATGTCATTTTTGGAAATTATTTTGATGTTGGATCAGCCTATTTGGAGGTTTGGTTTATTATGGTCTACACAGGTTCACCAGCCTTTTTCCTTTGTGTCATTATAAGAGAGAATATCTTCAGCCAGTACTCCCTGAGTGGTGGAACTGTAATTGGCTCAGTAGGAAAATATTAAAGGAAATGAAAACATTTCACTTTCTTCCTTAAAGCTGAGAAAGCCTAAGGGAAAGCCTGGATTTAGGAGTAAAGTTTTAGGCTATGCCTTATGTTTCACAAGGGGTTTTTGTGTATGTTAGTTCTATTTAGGGCTATAAGTTGGTATTAGTCCTGGGATCAAGGATTACCTGATTCTTGATATTGACCCACTTCTACAAGGGCTCTGAAGAGAAGATATGTGAGAGAGAATCTACACAAATGAACATTAATATTCAAAGTTCTGACCTCAAACCACAAGTGAAATTCTAATGAGCTGGGCTGTACCATGCAGAGGAATCTGTGTGTATGACGTACATCCCTTGGCTTTTGTGCCAGACTTTCTATTGGCATCTTGGCACAATGCCAGCTGTCTTCTATACCATTTTTTGTATTGTAGAGTATGGAGCTGAGATACTATAGTTAGACTTCTTGCTAATTTAGTTTCTAGCAAGGAGAAATATAATTGGCTTAGGGAGCCTATGCTGAACTTTTATTTTTTGTGTTACTAAAAGTGCTTCAACCTATCTTCCTTACTCAGATTGTTTGGATGTGTGTCCGCTCCAAATCTCATGTTGAAAGGTAATCTCCAGTGTTGGAGTGGGGCCTAGTGGGGTATGTTTGGGTCATGGGGGCAGGTCCCTCATAAATGAATGGCTTAGTACCCTTCTCACAGTAATGGGTGAGCTCTTACTCTGAGTCCACTTGAGATCTGGTTGTTTAAAAGAGTATGGCACCCCACTTTCTTTCTCACTCCCGCTTTTGCCATGTGATGCTCCTGCTCCTCCTTTACCTTGCACCATAATTGTAAACTTCCTGAGACCCTCACCAAAAGCAGATGCCAGTGCCACACTTTTTGTACAGTCTATAGAATTGTGAGCCAAAAAAACATGTTTTCTTTATAAATTACCCAGCCTCAAGTATTCTTTTTAGTAATGTAAATGGACTAAAATACTTTCATATACCTGGAGAAAGAATATCTTTAAAAATATAAAACTATACATGGTAGGACTATGATCTTAGAATAAAGAGATATCCAATTGGCCTTAATTTTTTCATTAATTTACTGTTAAGTTGGGTATGACATGACATGTACCCTCTCTGGGCTTCCATGTCTGTAAAATGAAAGGGTCAAGAAAATTGACTTAGAACTTACCCAGAATGTTCTTTAAACTGTCCCAAAGGTTCTGATACAGGAAGAAAAAGATCTTTATATTTCAACAGGCAGACTTCACATTTTAGAGTGCTCAGGTCATGGCTAGAAACTGTAACATTCAGGGACACTACATCTTGTGAAACCTTGGGAAGTGCCACCTGCTAAGATTGAGGCCTGAAATAACTTCTTGGCCCTGGTCAAAGAGGAACACTGTCATTGCAGGAAGAGTTGGCAAGAAAAGGAGGAACGATGAGTTCCCCATCACCTCTTCTCCATGTCTCATTTAATTATCTCTACAGTGCTATAAAGTGATCAGTTATTTCTGGTTCATAGATAATGAAATAAAGTGAAAGTGACTTGCCCAAGTTCTGGTCTTTGCATGTGGGAAAATTGCACTTAAATCTAAGTTTTCTACTTCCAACTTTCTGTCTTCCATACTCCAGCTGACTTGCCTATGTATTGGCATCTCTACACGCAAAAGTAAAATAAAATAAAATAAAATAAAAAGGCATTCTCTATTCATCACCTTCTGAGTCTGTTCTTAAGTGTTACTGATTTGATTATACACTTAAACTGCTTCACCTTTCAGGCACTGTGTTCCTTTATTCACAAAATGGGGATAATTACTGCTGGCTCTCAGACACTTCACAAGAATAGTTTTGGGTTTAATTAGAAAATGAGCAATAGTTTTAGAAAGCTCAGTGCATCCTTGGTTATTAATGGACAGAACTATTTTCAGTCAATTAATAAGACAGTCTTTTTCTATTCCCATTCAAATCTTCAATCATATCTTTAATTGTATACCTCACACCACTCCCTTTCAAGTAACCCTATACAGACTCTCCTCTTCTTTTCATCTACACTTCCTTTTTGGAAAAGAAGTTGACTCAATCATTTCTACCTTTATTTGAATTTCTCAGTGAGCTATATCCTCTAGGATAGTATCTATTTCATGTAAAATCAGGACTAAAGGGAATTTAGATGTTAGTGAGGAAACATTTGAAGAAGTAAAATGGTTTTCTTTATGTCCTTGAAATTAAGGCATGTTTCTACAAATGGCTGTCTATAGTAATTTTTCCCATTTACCATATCAAAAAGGAAAAATAATATTCAGTAACAAACACAAACATTTTATATCCATTCTCTCCCCCATTTATAATTTCCAAATCAGAAGGAGATAATAGGATATAGGATATTTTATAAGCAATTCTCTTTGGCACGGGTTTAGTTTTATTCTCCTAGAGGTCCACAGCTAGGATTGCAACTAGCCACTTCACAAAGCTCCAAGAACACCTGACAGTGTTGTTTATCTTGCACATTTTACCTCACCTCTTACTGAAACAGACTCTATCTCCACTTGCTACAGGGGGTGTGTAGCTTAAGTTGAGCCATTTATAAGATCACAGTTCTGACTTCCGTGATTGGTCCAGGCAGTAAACGTATGATCAAAGTAGACCAATCAGAATAATTTGCATTTTTTGTTAAATACTGAAGCTAGGAAAGAGAAGTTCTATTTTTTCTCCTGTTAACTAGTTATAAGAATATGACAAGAATTGCCAGCAGCCTTATTTGCTGTAATGTGGATAATACTGAAGATAAGAAATAACTGCTAGTGGAGGGGAGAGAGAAAGAGAAAGAGAGATTTTAAAACCATAGGTTTTTGAGTTATTTAGTACCTATTGATTTTCCTTTGTCAGGCCACTGCAATGTCATTTCAATAAACACCCTAACCCCTTTTATTCTTAGGTAATTCAAGTTGATTATCTGTCATTTGGAGCTAAGAATGATGAGCTTAACATTATGGCATAACATTGCAGAATAAAGTAATGCTGTAAATTACAATCAGGGGGTAGATAAGGAAGTGAGAAAATGCAGCTTGCAATGGAAAAAACCCAGGAGCCACTAGAAATAAGTTAAATACATAATAAAAATGTGTTTATTGTAATTTTTTATATATATTTTAGATGCTTGAAAATACAAGCTGTTAAGGGGATTGTGGTAAAGAATGAACATCTCTTGAAAAATTAGTTATCTCCAGGAACTTATCATCTAGTTTTGTCTTTAACCTTATGGAATGATTTTTGTTTCCATTTTACGGTAAAAAAAAAAATCTGAAACTTTAGGAGAATAAGTGTTTTGGTTAAGATCACACAGCTGGGAAGTGCTATGGTACAAGAAAACCTAGATTGCAGGTATATATGAGAAGCCAAAGTTTTGTCCAATAAATATACCACAAAATTTACATGGAATTAATGAAGGAGGTGATCAATAATGTTCCTGAGTGAAATTATTCTGAGTGTAATCTTGGCCAGAATCATGACATCAGAAAATGTTAAATACAGAAAGAATATGTAAAATGATTTAGCCTGGTTCTCTCCTTTCATAGTTCAAGAAACACAACTCAGAAGGGCTAATGAACTTACCTCAGGCCCCTTTATTTGGAGTGTGTTCATGCATGAGTGGTCTCTCAAATTGTCTGCCAATCTGGAGAGTCTCTGTGTTCTTCTGATTTCACAGCATGAGACTGCCTTATGTCTTCCACATAGAGCAATGCCAGTGAAACTGCAAGAAGGGATACTTTTAAAATGAACCTTTTAAATTTCATTCTTCAGTATTTGTATGAGCAGAATGCAAATGGTGTCAACTCTATTATTTTCTGCACAAAATGTTCCTTGCTCAGGGCCAAATCAGGGGTAGGAAATATGGAACTGTGCCCCAAGCACCTCAAGGGCAGCTGGCCACTTCTATTTCTAGATCCCAAACACCTGCATTTCTCAAAAGCTGGTGCCGTTTCAGAAGAGACGTTTGGAAGTCATCAACATACTGCTTACTTACTGTGGATTTGAAAACCTTGAAATGTCAAGTTTTAGCTTGAGGCCAAGTTGAATTTTTGAGCCCTCATACTGATGGGTGATGAGATCATTTACATTGGATTATACCTCTGGTGTGTGAGCAATTCAGTAAATGATGAATACAGTGGGAATTACTGCAGTACATCTGCTGGACACTTTTATAGAATAGCTCTCTCATCTCACCTCCTAGGTGTGCAGTCTTCAATCAGGAAACGTATTTGAAGCAGGAAATCAGTTCTCTAGGGCTGTATCATCTGCTTTTGTGTCTTTTTTTGTGGAGTGTAATTTTGTCCACTGCTATGTCGCAAAGTAGACAACCATAGGACAATGATTCATGGCTAGAAAATAATGCAATTTTAAAAATGCCACCAAAGTTACAGCAGATCATTTGCTGACTGTTGTTAGGAAATAATGAATAATATTTTGTAAAAGAAAAATAAAAGAGACAGAGGAATTAATTTTTTAAAAAATAAAGAAGTTAGGCACTGACTGAGCTAAATGCTGGGAATTCAGTCAATTGTAACACGAATGTGTCCCTGGTTCTTACCAAGCTTCCAACCCAGCTGTAATGTTAGTTGATTTTAATAGGCAATTTTAATGTGATAAGTGCTGCTAAAAGTTAAATGAACACTATTAAAGCAATAAATAGTAAAATAATTTAACTTAGTTAAGATGACCTTGCAATTTGTCCCGGAAAAAGGTATATTTAAGCTGATTCCTGAATTAGGTGAATATTGAGGATGGTAGTATTGAATGTTCTCAAACAGAAATGCAAATGTGTGGGATTAGTATTGAAATAAAACCAAGACAGTAGGGGCAATCCAAATAGGACAGTAAAAGTGGAAGCATTTATTCAGGCAACAGTTATATTGAGTCCTGTGCTTCTACCTTTGCTGGCTGTGTAATGCGGGTTATTTTGGGTGGCTTCTATTTGCTTTTTATGAACACATTAATTTCTCTCTGCATTCAATAATCCTGTATTGATTGCTTCATATGTTTCTAGCACTGTGATAGTCACTAGTCCTTTGAGCTGGAAGCTAGATTTTATCTAAATTTTTGTTACTTTAAAGTCAAACATTTTATGAACTTGGAGTTATATTTTGATGCTAATAAAAGATATGTGATTACAATGGCTTAAACATTTTCTGGTAGATGTCTAGATGTAGCCTGTTGTGGAGAAATAAAAGCTCTCTGTATTCCTCAGTACTCTTATATAATGTCCTAGCTTCCTGACTCATAGACATTTTACAATATATACAATGTTTTCACTTTCCCTAGGAATATTTTACTCTTCACTTATGAGAATTAGATCTGTAGCCATTTATCTACTTGATTGCTCTGATCTGAGAGTGCCAAATGGTTATAGTTTGAACTAGGTTTTTACATTAAGACTCAAGGTGTCAGGAAGACTAGAACAATATCTCCCTAAAGTATTTCCATTTTAGGAAAGATGAAGCCCAGACCTCGAAGACACCTTTTTGTCTTAGAAGTTTAAAAGATACCCAGTGGTTTATCTAATACCCAGAAGGATGTATTTACATTTCAAAAGGTTAGAGTGAGAAGTCAGGATCTTTTCTATCTAATCTCAAAGGGATCATTATTCCATCCACAAAATTTTTTTCTCTTCTTTCAGGAGGAATGTGATGGCTGCCTTTTTTCTGAACATAAATGGAGAAAAAAATGTCTGTTTCTCACCTATGGAGTATCCAGCTGCTAGCATAGAACATTTGACCTGGCTTTTGCCAAGTCACTCCCAGAATAAGGTCTAGGGTCAAGGGGAGTGAGGTCATAAACTTATTTACTATGAGGTAATTTATAAGAACTCAGTCTGTGATCCAGAGTACCTTGTGTTCACAGTTAAAATAAAATTAATAAACATGAATATTAAAAATTAAACATCAGTTTAGAACTGGTATGATAATATCAAGAAGCCATTAAGAAGCCAGGTTTCATCTATTGTTGCTTAGTCTTCAGAGTTCCTATCTTCAGGGTCATGATATGGTTTCTGGAGCATCAATATTTACAATGATGTTCTAGGCAAGAAATAGGGAGAATGCAAAGAGGCAAAATAAGATGTTTGGATGTCCCTCCACAAACCACTTAGATTTAACTGATTATCCCTATCTGCAGGAGAGGCTGAAGAATATAGTTTTACTTTCATTTGAACACAATATAGAGGGGCTATGAACAAAGATTCAAATGGAGAGTATCAGTCTCTCTTTCAACCATACCCTTTAAAAAAGATGAAAACTTATGGAAAATTGAAATTATTTTAGAGCAAACCCTTTATTTTCCTGTGTATTCTAAGGCCACATATAGCTAGAGTGACTTGATCAAGAACATAGGTAATTTGATGAATGACTGCCTTCCCAACTGACTCCCTCTGCATAGGTCTTCCTGCTTTATTTGCAAAACTCTATGTGTTCAAATATTTGATAGTTTAGCAGAAAAGGTAATGTATCCATAAGATTATGTACAGACTCTGTGCATGTAATTCAGTATGCTAATACATGTAATAAAAAATTTAAAAATAGGGCATTTGTCAGGAGTTTCTGGTTTACTGTTTTTGGAAGTTATGATTCCTAACATAGTTTCTCCTGAATCACTTGTTATTCCAATGTTGGAAAATGTATTAAGAACGACATTTTAACATCATTGAAGCATGTGTTTGGCCAGGTTGTAGATGAAGTTAGAAAGTTTCATTTAATATGTTTTTTGAACTATATTCATTAATTATTTCATTCAATAAGTATCTGAGACCTATGTTTTGTCAGGCATTGAGCTAGACACCTTCTTTATACTGAGTAACCTGTAACTATTGTCAGTGAAGGTAAAGGCAGATGCTCATAAATCCTTTATTCTTCAGAAAGGTAGAATTATTTATTGACTAAATATTCAACCATCTGTGGAATGAATTGTTTTACTAAATTATGAATAAAATCTCAAATAGAGAGTTTGTATTTTCAATATGCATTAATAAGCCATGTACCCTTAATATTGTACTGATGTTTCTGTTCCAGCATTTGAATTAGGATCTTGGCAAGCTATTCTTGTAATAACCATGCTATTAAAAAGTGAAGTAGCACTTTTGTATTGTATTTTTGTAAATATCTATTTAAAAGTGAAAACACAACAATCTGGCTTGATCATGGGTAACATACATTATTATTAACAGTCCATTCTTCATTCTTTCTACTAATATTGATCTAAATACAAACTCAACATTAAGTGGTATAGAAAGAAAAACATAAGATGAACTTAGTTTGAAATCCCAGCTCAACCCCTTGTAAGCTATGCAATAACTGAATGTTATCTGATCTGCCTGATCTTTTGTTCTTCAACAAAGATAGAAAAGGAGGTTGGGGGAAGAGGGAGGAGATATCCTTCCCTTGGGGTTATTATTAAGAATTAATTTGTTTAGTACATGGCTTTTTGAGGATTAAAAATAATAGATGGATAATGTCTAGCAGGATGTTTAGTATATAGTAGGTCCTCAGTAAACAGTAGAAATTATTCCAACACATTCTAATTCTCTTCCTCACTCTCTTTTCTTTCCTCCCCACCGCTTTTTCCTCGTTTAAATATACTACAAATGTAGTTTCATAATATCTTTTCTCTCTTAATGGAATTATAGATGTGTAATATCAAAATCTAAACCAAAAGGGCATTTGTGAGGACAGAGGAAATTTGTAAATTAGAGCAGAACTTGTAGAAACAATGCCAAAATATTGAACGAAACCCCTCTTCCATCTTTGTGCACATATAGTCAACCTCCTGTAACTGTTCTCATTTCTTTTACTTCCCTACTTTACTACTCTATCCCCCCTCTCTCTCTCCATTTTTCTTAGTTGCAACAACTCTTTCTTTTAAAGGCATGCCATTCATCACTGCTTTATTGGTGGTGAAGATATTAACAAAGGAAGCAGTAAAAGTTGAGTAGTTCGTATGTATTACATTGAAAACCTTTGTACTATCTGCCACGGCTGAACAATCCTAACTGATCTTAATCTGGAAATCAAACTGCCTCCCATTCCTACTGATTGTGCTGAAGTGTTGTCTTTGGCATGGTTTGTGGTCTCACTGAAATCTTTAGAACCAAATAAAAGTGACTTCAGGCAGGCAATTATCTATTATCCCTGTCTTTTTCAGACTCTATCTTGTGTCTTTGGGTAAGTCTACACAGTCTGATGATTAGTCAGATATTTTTCTGGAAAAAGTAATATGATTTTGTGCTCTCTTGGAAGGATTACTGGGAAACAATTTAGGGATTTGGCTGTCCCCTTGCTCGCCCTTCCCAATTTTGCCTTGTGACCTCAGCAAAAGCATTTAACTTTTTGTCTTCACCTTTCCTTGTCAGTGGAGAGTGAATAACAAAGGCTCGCAGGGTTGTTAAAAGAAATATATCACCTTATTTTTGATAAGTGTTTTAAAAGCTTAATAAAAGCAAGGCAAGAGAGTTAAGTTGACTGACTTTTACAGTTGCTCTGGGAAAAAAAGTTCATTATTCCCAGTGATACATTTGAGCTACTAGAATACATATTTCAAGTGATTCTCTTTTTGAAAAACCTGAACGTTTAAAATTAGGCTACTTTCATACATATTCTTTTAGTGCAAGAACATTTTAAAATGATTAATAATTCTACTTCCCCTTTCTGCAAAAATTTGAATTTGATAATGAAGGTAAGTCACCTAATTTGATGTTTTGTGGGCAGAGAAATTCTTAGACTGAAATAAACCCCCAGAGCTCCAAATTCTGCTTTCCTTGGCACAGGTGCTCATGTTCAGGTAGGAATATCTTGGAAAAATTGGATAAAATGGTTTTTTTCTTTGCCTATATGGGCAAAGGGAAGGTAAAAGTCAAATACAAAAATAGACTATGTTGCCAAAGAATATATTTATTTAAAAAAAGGTAGTGATGTTTGCCTCACTACGTTAGGTGACTTTCTGATATTTGAGTTCTGTTGGTAATGTCTCAAATCTTTATCTTGTATATTACTCAACAACCCTTTTCACTTAAACAGCCTATGCTAATTTGAAGGCCTTTACACTGGTGGTGGGGCAGATGTTGAGATTTGAATTCAGCTTTTATAAATATGATGAGTTTCAGCTTCAAGTCTCTTCTTTCTACTTATTTATATGTCTTGGCTCTTTAAACTGAACTAAATTCATTGAAATGTTTTGCAAGATAATAATGATATAATTTGACAAGCCAAGGTCTTGCATTTGATGCCTCAGGCTTATTAAGTTAATGGGAAAGGGTCCCCTAAATCCATTAACTTTGTCGCATTTATTGGAACCTTTTGAAAATCTTTCTCAGCAACCCTGGAAAGAAGAAATTCACTTCCCTTTTTAAAGGCTCTTGGGGCTAACAGTCTATTTAAGGAGGTGCCTCTAAGTAACAACTCTCCCATCATAATATTATAATCATGCATCAGAGGGTGATTTTTCTAATAATATATTACTCAAAATGTTGTACTAGCCAGGATATCAGCAAGGGAGATCATAAAATTTTATTTAACCTTTTGTTAATTTAAAGACTCCAACACTCTCTAATTTATTTATTATGTATGGGAAGAGGGGAAATGACAATAACCTCAAAGGCTTTAAGACCTGCATGCTATTTCATTCACTGTGTTCAGAAAATATCCATCACCA
Organism: Pongo abelii; assembly: GCF_028885655.2. Classification (NCBI taxonomy): domain Eukaryota; kingdom Metazoa; phylum Chordata; class Mammalia; order Primates; family Hominidae; genus Pongo; species Pongo abelii. The sequence goes on from NC_071998.2 coordinate 31,987,433, forward strand.
ATGGGGCAAGGAAAAGATTTAAAAGCCCCAATTAAAAATGCTTGTAAGCCTTACAAGAGCAGACATAATAAATAGAGACCAATGTAGAATGTATCTGAGATGAAAAAAACAAACACTGCCAGCCTGCAGATAAGAGAAAAACTCAACAAATATGATTCTAATATTTTTAATAAAAGAATTTTAGAATAACAGAGTGGGTTTTCATCTACATGTCTGTAAATCAAAAATAAAATTCTAAGCCCCCCAACTGATTGAATGGAAGCCCCTCTTGGCCAAGGGGACCCCCCCCTCCAAAAAACTGAAAAACTAGTTCAGGCCATGACAGCAAAAGTGAGGGATCAGACCGGCCTCATTCTACCCTCCTTCATTTGGAGTTTAGACACAACTGACCAGCGTTAACATTGAAACAGAGATCTCGAGACTGACAAGATAGACCCTCTGTAACAATAAGATACCAAATTCCAGCCAGACTCTGGTATAATGTCATATGACAGACAGCAGGCCCTGAAAGAAATAAAGTATTTTACCCCGAAATATGTTTCTTTGACATATTTTGAAATGGTCCTGAAAAGCTGTCTCTTGTGGGGGAAATTTATGTTCTGTAGAGAATCTCCTTCCCTTACTTGGTCTTTTCCAGCAAGTCTGACACCATTTTAGGTTTAATAAATGACATTCACATCTACTCTCTCTGCAGCCTGATACCTGAATGCTTCATCTACACGACAAGAATTTTGGCTTCCACAACCCCTACCACCCCTGCCCCCCCACCCCTTACCTTAACTCAAGCTGACTTCAATTCTTCAGGCAGAGCTTAACTCTTCCAACCAATTATCAATCAGAAAATATTTGAATCCACCTATGACCTGGAAGCCCACCACTTTGAAGTGTCCCACCTTTCTGGTTCAAATCAATGTATACGTTAACCTGTATTGATTTATGTCCTTGCCTGTACTTTCTGTCTCCCTGAAACATAAAATTGAGCTGTAACTCAATCACCTTGGACACATGTTCTCAAGACGTCCTGAAGCTGTCTCACTGGCCATGGTCCTTAACCTTGGCAAAATAAACCTCTAAATTGATTGAGATGCACCTCAGAAACTTTTTGGTTTGCATATCAAAGCAAAAAAAAAAGTTTTTAGTTCCAGAATGATTCCCAGGCACTATCGCACCAATTATCCATAGTCTCCATCATGGTTTCATCATAGAATGATGAGCACTCAAGCCCAAGGCTGTATTCATCCATCTATACATCTCTGATAATGAAGTGATCAAATTGTAATATCTCTTTTATGGTGGTTTATGTGTATGTGATAATCCATGTAAAGCTTTTAATATGATGCTTGCCACATAGTAGTAATTCTTCGATAAATGTTAACTATTATTTTTTGTTAACTTGATATTTAATGTTAAGCTAAATCATAAATGGCATTTTATAATAATATATTTATTAGACAAAACATTACTTTTAAACATTAATTTAGGTTTTAGTGCAAACACAGCAAGTCTCTTGTGATTAGTAAGAATTCTTTTACAGTATCTGACTGTAAAATTTAAATGGAGGCTTATGACACTCAATTATTCCATAAAATTCCCTAAATTAGTTAACTCAAGCTTTGTAAAACAGGTCCAAGTCATAGGAATTTGAAATGTCTTAACTCTTAGACAATATTTAAGTTTTCTTTTTTTAAAATCACTGTAGAGAATGGTTTTAGAGATCTATACGGTGACACTAATAAGGAGGTTATATTTGTTGTTCTCCTTTTACTCATGTGATAGGAAAATGCTGAAAAAGAAAAATGTGTGTACTTGGCAATTTCTAGATAAGAGAAATCCCTTTTAAATACTTGCATAATAAATTTATCACTGTCTAGATGGCTCTCAAATGATTAGAAGAATAATAGAAGGAATCTCTGTGTAATAGTAGCCAAAGTTTAGTTAATATCTGGGTAGTCTAGGAGATTTTTTCTAGATTGTAACAAGTCATGTGAGTTAGCAGAGAGTCTGGTTGCTGCCTTTGCTTCAACTGGCTCAACTTGAGGAATTAAGTCTTACACACATATCCTGGCATGCTGGGGCACTATAGGAATTCATAGTAATTGATTCCTCTCTGTTGAGCTCAAGACAATGTGCCTTGGCCTCTTCAGGATACAATTCGAGAGTTCAGGTGATTGACTCATTTGTTTACTTCTCTAGCTAGAAAAACACCTTTTCTACCTTTTATCTCTATCCCACTAAACCAAATTTAGTGTTCATTAAACCAAAATTCTTAAAGCAGAGGCTATTTTTCTTTTAAAAAAAATATTATTACAGGGCCTGAGGACAAAACAAAACAAAACAAAGCAAATTGGCACTTGTTCTGTATTCATTTTAAGTTACTCATCTTAATCTGAAGGTGGGAGGCTACCATGGTGTCAGGATGGATGTGGCTAGGGATGAAAATAATGCTAGTCATGACTTGGACCACAGCCTCTTTGAGTCATAATGTTTCTGCTGTTGAGCATCTTTATATGATAAATGTTTAAGAGCAACAACAAAAAGTGAGTGAGGGTCTTCAGGTCTCAGAATATCATCTGAATGAACAAGAATATTTCAATAGTCCTGGTCCAGAAACAGTCTTACCTTGCTTTATTTAAATTGCTTTTTCTGGGCAGAGGAGAAAGTAAAAGTAATCCTAGAACTGACTTCTTAGAAGTAGGGAACTTTTTTTATATTTGCTCAGTTGCATTATCTATTTTAGGAAATTAAACATTAGCAAAATTTAAAAAAAGATAAAAAGCAGTACCTACTGATGAGAATGAGAATGTAGGTAGCTCCTTTAATATTCAAGAGTATATGACAATAAAAATGGTCTTCATTTCTCATAACTTCATTTTTCTTATGCCTCATGTGAGATCAGCTAAACAGTATTTATTACAAAACTTCATTTTCAATAAATATCCAGTAATAGTTTTGATTCCAATTTTGGTTATGCTTTTAACTGTCTAAATGACCCCAGAACAGTCATTTAGTCTATTGTTTTCTGTTTGAACATTTTTAAAGTAAAAGAATCCTCGCAATGTTGAGATTCCCAATGTTCAAAGCAAGCTTCCATTTTATATCCAGCCTAATCTGACAGTTCGGTTTGAGGGGGGCACAGGATCTGATTTCAACTGGATGTCTGGAGTGTTACCAGGAGACCCCAAGAGGCAGCATGTCATAGGGAAGTTAGTTCCTCTAGAGCAATAAGTAAATCTGGATGATAATGTCATAGCCATTTTCTTCATAACGCCCACGATATTGTATTCTATCTTTGAGCGAGACTTTTTCAGTTTATAAAGAACCTAATGTAAGACCAATATATCATGGATAGATTGGAAACTCTCTCCGGCAGCTGACATTTGGGGCCACTAAAGTCCCAGCTTTCCCACTGCCGAGAGCTAATTTTCTTTTATGTATACCAAAGCTCTCTGGCTTAAACAACACATGTCACAGTTTGCCAAGCAGGGCTCTAGCCACTGATGCTCCTTTTACAGCAGAATTAACAGATGCTTTTTCTGAAGAAGAGCTCAGCCTGGGAAGCTGGTGTAGCCAGCTGGCTCTCTGAAGTCTCCCAGACTCCCATTCCTGTAAAATTTTGATTTAACCAAAAGTATTTCCTCTCCTATGGACACTGAAGTAAGACTTAATTTGAAATCAGTCTAATATTGTATAACCAACTCTTTTGATTAATTTTGGCTATTATTTGGGACTTAGGGTTTATTATGTTGCTAGAATAAAGCACATTTTAAAAGGGATAATAAAAATAAAGCTTCCACATGGTTACAGTTTAAATGAAAAGCACTTGATTTTTAGTTGCAGGAAATATCTCAACACAACTTAAGACAACTTAACACAAACAGTGCCTCTCATTTGGTGGAAATTCAAGAGATAACTCTTAAAAGTTTGAGTACTTAAAACTCCTGATTTCCTAAAACATATCCCCGTTCCTTTTGCTTTTTAGTACTTTTGCAACACTGCAAAAGCCTAGTCTCTGCTCACCACCCCCACATGTTTCTTCACTTTACACTAAAAATAAGATCTTTATCTCTATATTAGAAATAGTGAGATACCCATCTCTCTTGGCTTGGCTATTTCATCTTTCTGGAGGGTCTGGAGGAAAAGCAACCACCCAATTATACGCAGCCATAAATTAACTTGACAAGCGGCATCCTGGAATCGCCACTCTAGTCCAAACTTTTTAAATTGTTCTTACATTCAGAGTCTCTTCCTTAGGAAGGAGAATTACATGCCCCACTGGAAACTTTTATTTTTGTTTTCAGACTTACCAACAATACACTCTGTGCAGCAGGTTTAGCAGTTCCATAGTTCCTTTTCTTGGTGGACTTATTATGCAAAAGATATCGCCTATGCTCCTTCTTATAAATACATCCCCAGCAAGGAGGCTGAGTTCACTGGTGTCCCATTCATCATCCTATGCAGGAGAGCTGGGGTACTCAAGTCTTAGAACTGACAAACTTCACAGGTTTAGAATTTGGAAATGTCCCCCACCCCTTCTCCCAAGATGCTGCCCTTTCACTGAGAATAGTTAGTATTCTGGCCTCTGTTGTGATATACACAGAAGTCACTCAGGGAATGTAACCTATAAATTAAGTGATAATCTTATATATCTGAGGGAAAGTGAAAACATGATTGCCTTTGAATGTACCCCTAGCTGTGTTAGGCTTATTGTTTACTTGCACTCCTAATTAAAACAAAATGGAGCGTACAATATGTTTACACTTACTTTACAGAAGAATTTGCATTCACAATGTTATACATATAATGAGATAGATTTTAAAATAAAGTAAATTTTTATGCTTCTTGTATGTTCAGAAATACCAGTTCTATTACCCACCTTTAACTTCTCTCACTCCAGTATCTTCCCTGATGTTTGTTCCAGTGGCTGCTAAAATGGGCTCTTGAATGGGAAAGGTGAAAAGAAAAGCCACTGTGTGATGTCTGGAAGGATTAATTTTTGTTTATCCTATTTTCCACCCCAACTCTATACTTAGGGACAGCAGTTTCTTTTTTCCATTTGAATGGGCTTTACAGTGGGTAAAAGGACAACTTTCCTTCTTAGCCCTCATGAGACTGTGTTAAGTGGTGAGAAATGCTCTCAGAACTCCTTTGCCCTGCTATGAGAGACCAATAGCATGTCCAATATACCCCTCCCTTTTCTTCCTGTTCCTTCCTTTGCTCAATTAAAAATACTTTCTCCTTGCCTGACACACTAATACATCAACATTGCCTCTTGCTTCGTATTCTTCTCCTTTCTATCTCATTCTCAATACTGCAAACTTTTTTTCTTTTTTTGGACTTATTCTACTTTTTCTACTCTCCTGTCATCATGGTGCAAATATGTCAAGGTCTTTAGCAAAGCCCCATACAATAGAAGTACATGGTCTATAGAAAATATCCCAACCCACACAGCATGAATATGAAATAGTTTAGCAATGACTGTTAGAGAGGCTAATTTCAAACCCTGTATCAATAGGAATGTGTTTTACCTAAAGGAAGTTTTGATAAATTATTTAGGAACACTTGATTCTTGCCTTCCAGATACTGAAAAAAAGGGTAAATTTTAGCTTTTTTTCCTTCCTAAATTAAGATCTTCTGTTGTGTCAAAGTATCTCAAATTATCGTCTATGACTCGTCTCCCTTCCCAGTGCCTGGTTTTTTCCCTCTTAAATATTTGTGCCTGGTGGAGGAAAAGTTTGTTTCTTGGTACATTGTAACTTCCTGGATTACTAAAGTGTAGTTGGCATCAAATTATTGGTAATTCTTCAACTCTGAGTCTAAAATAAACAGATATGCACCTGCCTACATTTAAACTACAACTATCATTCAATTAGTATTTCTTTGGAGAAGGAAATTATGCTTTAAAATAAAGCAGCCACAAGATAGCTTTCTTAGGGCAGCTCTGCTTGCTTTCCCAGACACAGGTCAAGACAGCCCAGGGCGGGGCAGAGCTCTGCAGGCACTGGCTTAGTTGGATGCACACAGATTGAGCTCAGGTGAATGTGGGGTCAGTTCATGAAGGACTCCTCACCTTTGTTGTCTTAGGTCTACCTACTACTCTAAACTCCTGATACCTCCAGCTCTCCTCACTCCGACTCTCCTATCAAAATAGGAAAATTACCAATACCATTCCTTTACCTTTGATTGATTGGTTACATTTTATCTGAAACTTACTCTCATTAAAATTTTCACCCCCCACCCCACCCACCAGACATATGCATTTTCTTTTATTGGCCTCTTCTCTGTAATTTTAGACCACATGCTGCCTCACTCCCACCTTGTCAAATGCATTTCAAGCATTAGCAAATAGTTGTGTGTTTTTTTCTTCGCTCAAAGACAGTGCAAAGGGGAAAAGGAAAAAGGGGTCCCTAAAATCACTCAACAGCTAGCTCTGCAGAATCATCTAATTTTTTCTTTGTAGAATTTTCTAGATGGTGATGAATGACTTAAAGGAGCCAGTCCTTGGTCTCTCTGATCAAATATCTCCAGAATCCTGGAGGGATGGTGAAGATGGAGGTGGAGGGATCCAGGAAAATGACTCAACAGGAGAACTGGGCTAAGGCCGCTGGTAAAACTGACCCTGAACACCTGGAGGAAGTGCTTATCTCTGATACCTTGATAAATATGTGATATAAGTCAGTGGTTGTACAAGTCACAGACCTGCCTCTTCACTTCTTTAGGCAGACTCAGGCCCTACCTCTTCTTGCTCTTTTTAAAAATCCTACCCCTTATCATCTTGATACTTCTTCCTGAGTGAAAACAATATATATTAACTGCAGTTCTAAAATACATCTGTATCCATTCTCTATAATTAGCTCCTGTGGTAAAAAATGCTTCCAACAAGGAGAAGTTTTATTATAACATTGGCTAATCATAACAATAACATTTAAAGTAATAATTATTATATTAGTTACTCTTTACTGAAAGCTTATTATAGGCCAGGTACTCTACTAAGTACTTAATATGTACTATTCCTGTCTCACAAGTAATTGTACGAATTAAATATGACATGTAAAGTACTTTAGCTCAGAATTGGGCATGTAGTAATGTTAAAAATGTTAGTTCATACATTACCATTTTATATATCATTATTAAGTTAATAATTGCAATCAGTATTGTTTATTCATTTGGCCTTTACACCATCCCTATGCGGAAGGAATTAGTATTACTCCATTTTAGAGATGATGATTCAGGAATATCCATCAGTGAAGGGAGCAAAAATTGAACCTGAACAATCTGACCTCAGAGCCTGTATTTGCACAAATCTAGTCATCAATATTGTATGTACATACTTTTTTCATTCCCTTGTTTTTACATCATATTTAGATATTATCCTATATATGCTCTTTCATTTCTATCTCTACAAGTAAAGCTTCTGAAAATTATAACATGCTATTGAAATACCTACTTAAAAATTTTTTAATGTTCTGTTACAATTCTGCTCAGTTCAAGTCAGAGGTCGCTTTATACTGGCATTGCTAGAAATGTTCCTATGGAACATAGTACAGCATGAAGTTTATTTTCATGTGTTCCCCTGTCCCTCTGCCTAGTCAGCTTTTTTGCCTTTTTTACTCTCTTCAAGAGAGAAAAACCATAAAAGCAATAAAGGCAAATTTTCTCCAGAAAGCAATCAGAGCAGAAAAAGAACTTCAAGCCCAGGGGTGTTTTCATGGCAAGGAGAGTTGACATGTTGGGGGCAGGTTATAAAAGACTAAATAAGCTGGCCCAGGAGAGAGAGAAGGCTATGGGACAGAGGTGGGATGAGTGAGAGAGGTCCATTACATTAGGGCAGAGGATGGGAAGACTCTTGGGAGTTTTGAGGGACAAGTGAATTGCTAAGAGCTAGCTTAGTTCTTGTATTACTTTAAATGTTTGAGGAAACAGTGAAAAGAGAATACAATCCTGGTTGGGCCATAAACTTTTAAATATGGCCCAGGAGAGCACAGGAATGGGTTCATAATGAATATGTATGTGGGGGAGTTTGGGGAGGTGTCATAGATTTACAGTCACTGTAGACATTAAAACAAAAACACAATATATTCAGCAATGTAGATGAAAAGTCATTTAGGAATATTGTGTATCAAATGTCTTGTTTTGCAAAACTATAGGTAGTTCAGTTATATCATCTTGCTGCTTGTGATATAAAGTAAGAAAGGGGAGTGGTTAAATCACAGTGGATTCTTCTACTCAATAAGATTTTTGTGTAGGCTTAAAGAATTAATGTATATATAAAACACCTAACACAGTGTCTAGCATATAGTATGTGCTAAATAATATTAACTACTGTTTATTGTTATATAGTGCATAACAGGCATGCAATATATATTTTCAATAAAAAGTTTAAATTTTGGAGCATGATATTTATTAGTGATATTTAACTAATACTTCACTTCACTTTCCACCACTCAATGTCCTCTAAATTTCTGTTTTTTCCATAGATCCCAGGAGCAAACACAGTGCTCCACACACTCAGCTCTTGCAGAATTTGAACACTTGTCTACATGTATTTAATACTTTAAAGTTTACAGAATCCTTCCTATAGAAATATTTTTTAGAATAGAGTTCCTAAAGTTTCACCCTGGGAATTTTTTTGACCTTTAGAATGGTTCTGTCAAAAGAGAATTAAGACCTAGGTTAAGAGATGTTTAACTTGTCCCATCAATCACTTCAAGAAACACCCGTGGAAAGTTACCATCAAGAAACTGAGGCAGGCATGCAGCTCTTCTTTAGCCCCCTCATGTTCTCTAGGGGTGAGGGAAACATGGGTAGGAGCATTGAGACCTGCTCAGGACTCACCTTGTTGGAGAGTAAAATTAGGCACAAGGCTGAGCCTCATGATGTTCAACATTCTTCACATAAGATGGTTTCCATGATGCATTGCCAAGTTCAGAGTTTTAATCAATTGGCTTCACATAGACTGACTTCATCATTTGGCTACCCAATACATTTTGGAGGATCTTGTTATTCTTTTCTAATATATTTTTGGTAGGAGATCTTCAGAGATTCTTCTGTTTGCTCCTGGAATCTATGGAGAAACAATCTTTCTTGAACTTTACTTGTGTACCACCACTCTTGGATATCTACCTAACATGGTGTATGAAAATTAGCTTTTCATAGATCTTTGGTCAAATATGTCTATTTCAAAGATGTATAATGGGAAGGAGGTACCGAAATATCGTTTGCAAATGTCAACTTAGACATTCAGAGGTTTAAACAAGAGATGTTAATTATCTTTCAAAATGTTACATTCCTTGCAGTGGGGACTACCTAGAATATATTCACATTCAATTTAAATACTTTTGATTAGATAATGGCTCATAGTATGATCATTTCAGTCATGTTTAAAATGATCAATAAACTTATCAACCTCTTTGATAAATCAATACTTACCTATTGTAGGGAGTTAAATTCATATATGTTTGATTCTGTTGAGAAAGGACATTTACAATAAATTAAATCTAACATAACAAGGACGATTTCTTAATAAGAAAATTAATTGCAAGTAACAAAACTCCTTCACAGCAGCTTAGGAAAGAGAGTCCTGGGACAGGAAAACAGGAATATATCTAAGTCTCACAAAAGTTAGAAGCCATTGGGATCTCAGGTATTTTTTTCTCTCACTCTCTCTACACATTAAGCATTTTTTTCTACTCTCTCTCTTTCCGTCTACTGGCTTAGCTTATATATACATTCAGTAGCTTTCCAGTTTACACTTCTCAATTTATGAGACGATCCCAGAGTTATCCTATCTTATCCTCACTTCTAAATTTTCAAGAAAGAGAACTAGCTATTCCATTACGGCCAATTGTCCATCCTAATCAAATCAGCTATGCAGGATCCCTGCCACTGTGCAGCTCCAAGAGCACTGTTCATAATGGAGTCTCTGTAAATGCAGTCTATATAACTCTATTCCTTAAAAATAGCACCTCTTGGAACATGACAAAAACTGCAATGGAAATGCCCCTTGGGATTGTACGAAGTGAAAGCCCTGCAGCTGTGGCCAAGGGCAAAGAGGCGAATAGAAGAAATGTGGAAACAGGGGACCCATTCCGGCCATACAAATAAAAGGATAGCAAAAGACCCCAAGCTTTGTATACTACAATGGAAAACGAACAAATAATAACACCAACAACCAAAAACAAAGAACCCAAAGATTGTGTTCTAACTTTACAAAGCATGGATAGATATAAGTAGGTCAGAACAATTTTAAAAGACAATCTAGCTCATATCCTGATAACTGATTTGGACATTTTGCATTTATAAGAAAGAGGTAATAAATCATTGCCCATTAGAGGTAGAAGGAGACTTAAAAATATTCTAGTCTATTTCCCTCATTTGACAAAAGAGATAAGTAAGGCGCAATTAGGTAGATGACATGCCCATGTTCACACAGCTCATTAGCTGCAAAGTTAGAATTAAAAGCTGGTTCTCCTGAATTCTGGAGAATGTAAGTGTATTGCTGCCTTTGAAACATTGGCCCAGAAGTCTGGTATCACATTTACTTGCCTGGTTTGCTTTCTGGAGATGATCCAGACATGGTTATAAACAAGCATTGCTATTTAATTGGACTGTTCTGATTTAAGCCTATTGCCTTTAAAAATAGTCTGCCTGTCTGAGTTTCCTGGCAATCACTTGCTAGAAACATCCTTACTTTACAGCCTCCACGTTTGATATCATCATGTGTAACACTGTGTTGAATAGTTTTCTCCCCAAATTTAGTTCTATCCAGAATCTGTGAATATGATCTTGCTTGGAAATAATTTATTTGCAGATGTAACCAAGTTAAGATGAGGTTATGCTGGATGAGAGTGGGCCCTAAATCCGATATAGCTGATGTCCTTAAAAGGAGAGGGAAATTTAGACAAAAGCACAGACATCCAGGGAGAATATCACGTGACAATGGAGACAGAGATTGGAGTGGTATGTCTATAAGCCAAGGAACAAATGGCAAGGAGTGCTGGCAACCACCGGAGACTAGGATAGACGCAGGAAACAGAATTTTTCTTAGAGCCTCTAGAAGAAACCAACCCTGCTGACACCTTGAATTCAGATTTCTGAATTTTATTTTAGTCCTGAGAGAATAAATATCTGTTTTAAGGTACATTGTTTGAGATAGTTTGTTATAGCAGCTATAGGAAACTGAGAAACATTGTATGTGTAACTTCCCTATAGACTGATATTTGAAATTCATGCAAAATAAACAATAGGCTCATTTAACACTAAATGTAGATGTGTACAAGGCAGTCCTCTGGATTTTCTTAAGCAGCAATCCTAAACAAGACATGAGCAGATCTTTTTTACTGTTTTTCAGCACTTTGTTTAGAACAAAAGGAAATAGTGTGAAAAACTTTGAAATGGACCAAAAAGATTACTGTGTGCCTTCAACAGAAAACTGAACATTATCTAGGTCACTTTTCCGAGTTATCACTTCCTTTTATTTTACAACTGTGTAAGTTGTAGAATATTGATACTAATGCAAATGATTCTTTTTCATAGAACTGCAAATAAATTCTGTGCAGGGAATGCAATTGTCCAGTTTTCTATCACCTATTTGTAAATTCGTTCAGCATTTCCTTATGACCAATATATTTGTGATTCTTTGACTCCTTCTTTAAACTAGTTGTAACATCTTATTGTTGCACCTGTTAATTAATGAGTTAAGTAAAATATTTGATTTATACTCATTTCGTATTTGCATAAAAGTCATGACTTTATTCTTTGTAAAGATATAGGCTTTAATGAGAATCTAGAATGAATTCTCCATTTAATTCTTAATTTTAGTAACCTTTCTCAGAACTTTTTAAAGGGAAGAATCACAAGGGCAAACTATTCATTTCTTTTTACCTTATGTTGAAGACTTTTCTTTTTTATTATTATTATTATTATGCTTTAAGTTTTAGGGTACATGTGCACAACATGCAGGTTTGTTACATATGTATATAGGTGCCATGTTGGTGTGCTGCACCCATTAACTCGTCATTTAGCATTAGGTATATCTCCTAATGCTATCCCTGCCCCCTCCCCTCACCCCACAACAGTCCCTGGTGTGGTGTGTGATGTTCCCCTTCCTGTGTCCACGTGTTCTCATCGTTCAATTCCCACTTATGAGTGAGAACATGCGGTGTTTGGTTTTTTGTCCTTGCTATAGTTTGCTGAGAATGATGGTTTCCAGCTTCAAGTTAGGTAGTGTGATGCCTCCAGCTTTGTTCTTTTGGCTTAGGATTGACTTGGCAATGCAGGCTCTTTTTTGGTTCCATATGAACTTTAAAGTAGTTTTTTCCAAATCTGTGAAGAAAGTCATTGGTAGCTTGATGGGGATGGCATTGAATTTATAAATTACCTTGGGCAGTATGGCCATTTTCACGATATTGATTCTTCCTACCCATGAGCATGGAATGTTCTTCCATTTCTTTGTATCCTCTTTTATTTCATTGAGCAGTGGCTTGTAGTTCTCCTTGAAGAGGTCCTTCACAGCCCTTGTAAATTGGATTCCTAGATATTTTATTCTCTTTGAAGCAATTGTGAATGGGTCATGATTTGGCTCTCTGTTTGTCTGTTATTGGTGTATAAGAATGCTTGTGATTTTTGCACATTGATTTTGTATCCTGAGACTTTGCTGAAGTTGCTTATCAGCTTAAGGAGATTTTGAGCTGAGACAATGGGGTGTTCTAGATGTACAATCATGTCATCTGCAAACAGGGACAGTTTGACTTCCTCTTTTCCTAATTGAATGCTCTTTATTTCCTTCTCCTGCCTAATTGCCCTGGGCAGAACTTCCAACACTGTTGAATAGGAGTGGTGAGAGAGGGCATCCCTGTCTTTTGCCAGTTTTCAAAGGGAATGCTTCCAGTTTTTGTCCATTCAGTATGATATTGGCTGTGGGTTTGTCATAGATAGCTCTTATTATTTTGAGACATGTCCCATCAATACCTAATTTATTGAGAGTTTTTAGCATGAAGCATTGTTGAATTTTGTCAAAGGCCTTTTCTGCATCTATTGAGATAATCATGTGGTTTTTGTCTTTGGTTCTGTTTATATGCTGGATTACGTTTATTGATTTGCGTATGTTGAAGCAGCCTTGCATCCCAGGGATGAAGCTGCTGGATTCGGTTTGCCAGTATTTTATTGAGGATTTTTGCATCAATGTTCATCAAGGATATTGGTCTAAAATTCTCTTTTTTTGTTGTGTCTCTGCCAGGTTTTGGTATCAGGATAATGCTGGCCTCATAAAATGAGTTAGGGAGGATTCCCTCTTTTTCTATTGATTGGAATAGTTTCAGAAGGTATGGTACCATTTCCTCCTTGTACCTCTGGTAGAATTCGGCTGTGAATCCATCTGGTCCTGGACTCTTTTTGGTTAGTAAGCTATTGATTATTGCCACAATTTCAGAGCCTGTTCTTGGTCTATTCAGAGATTCAACTTCTTCCTGGTTTAGTATTGGGAGAGTGCATGTGTCAAGGAATTTATCCATTCCTTCTAGATTTTCTAGTTTATTTATGTAGAGGTGTTTATAGTATTCTCTGATGGTAGTTTGTATTTCTGTGGGATTGGTAGTGATATCCCCTTTGTCATTTTTTATTGCATCTATTTGATTCTTCTCTCTTTTTTTCTTTATTAGTCTTGCTAGAGGTCTATGGATTTTGCTGATCTTTTCAAAAAACCAGCTCCTGGATTCATTGATTTTTTGAAGGGTTTTTTGTGTCTCTATTTCCTTCAGTTCTGCTCTGATCTGTTATTTCTTGCCTTCTGCTAGCTTTTGAATGTGTTTGCTCTTGCTTCTCTAGTTCTTTTAATTGTGCTGTTAGGGTGTCAATTTTAGATCTTTCCTGCTTTCTCTTGTGGACATTTAGTGCTATAAATTTCCCTTTACACACTGCTTTGACTGTGTCCCAGAGATTCTGGTATGTTGTGTCTTCGTTCTCATTGGTTTCAAAGAACATCTTTATTTGTGCCTTCATTTCATTATTTACCCAGTAGTCATTCAGGAGCAGGTTGTTCAGTTTCCATGTAGTTGAGCAGTTTTGAGTGAGTTTCTTAATCCTGAGTTCTAGTTTGATTGCATTGTGGTCTGAGAGACAGTTTGTTATAATTTTTGTTCTTTTACATTTGCTGAGGAGAGGTTTACTTCCAACTATGTGGTCAATTTTGGAATAGGTGTGGCGTGGTGACGAAAAGAATGTATATTCTGTTGATTTGGGGTGGAGAGTTCTGTAGATGTCTATTAGGTGTGCTTGGTGCAGAAGTGGGTTCAATTCCTGGATATCCTTGTTAACCTTCTGTCTCATTGATCTGTTTAATGTTGACAGTGGGGTGTTAAAGTCTCCCATTATTATTGTGTGGGAGTCTAAGTCTCTTTGTAGGTCACTAAGGACTTGCTTTATAAATCTGGGTGCTCCTGTATTGGGTGCATATATATTTAGGATAGTTAGCTCTTCTTGTTGAATTGATCCCTTTACCATTATGTAATGGCCTTCTTTGTCTCTTTTGATCTTCGTTGGTTTAAAGTCTGTTTTATCAGAGACTAGGATTGCAACCCCTGTCTTTTTTTGTTTTCCATTTGCTTGGTAGATCTTCCTCCATCCTTTTATTTTGAGCCTGTGTGTGTCTCTGCACGTGAGATGGGTTTCCTGAATACAGTACACTGATGGGTCTTGACTCTTTATCCAGTTTGCCAGTCTGTGCCTTTTAATTGGAGCATTTAACCCATTTACAGTTAAGGTTAGTATTGTTATGTGTGAATTTGATCCTGTCATTATGATGTTAGCTGGTTATTTTGCTCGTTAGTTGATGCCGTTTCTTCCTAGCCTTGATGGTCTTTACAATGTTGAAGACTTTTCTATTTCCGAAAGCATTTCTGTAGGATTCCTAACTCCTGACTACTTTAACAATTATTATCTATTATGGATGACAAAAAGAACAGAAAAAAATTGTAAGGGAAGTAGTCTGCAATATTAGTCAAAACAATGTCATTGATCTCTTGAGCAGTGCCAATCTAGAGAACAAAGTTCAATGTTATTCTTTGCTTCCCATCAATACCTTGGCCAAAAACCAGCTTCCGAGACCTAACATATAGCTCCAGGATAAGTTGACGATGGGAACTTAAATCTAATTTTCAAAGCTTCTCCAGTGATGTGAAACAACTTTGAAAGGATAATTGATATTATCCTTTAAATTCTTAAAAGGTGGTGTGAGGATCACACTAGCATGAAAAGTGATGCAGTAATCATGTTGTATTTGTGTGACAATCTCATGTCCAACTGGGACAAGAGAAATAGGAGTATTTAGAGGGCTTACGGGTAAAGGCAGCATACCAGATGTGTCCTGGGCAGAATGGAGTCTATTTTGCAGAGCATAAGGAGATGTAATGACCCATAAAAACTCCTGGTTACTGCTCTAACACAAGAGGGGACTGGGAAAGAGACATAGTACATTTCCTTGCAGCCTGGGCCTACCCCAGAGTTTTGTGTCTTTTTATAGGTTCTTCACATGCTGAGCTATAGCATCAAGAGTCTGGCTTGGAAATTGACTTAATTATTAGGCCCTGGATATGTTTAGTGCTTAAGTTTCTTTCTATTCTCCTTATGTAATTTGTCTTCTTTCAATACAACAGACCCAGGGCATAAGCATAATGACTTGGAATGGCTAATATCCCAACCTTGTATAGTTATTTTTCTAACGTGCTTGAGTTTATTTTCACTTCTTATGCCTTTCAGTCCCTGCTGACTTTGTTACTCAGTTCAAAGTGCACTGTTTCTTTACTGACATGAGAGCCTAGGATATTTGCAGTTCCTCTGGAGACTCCTGCCTGCTCACATATCCTCAGCTAACACCATCTTTGTCTTTCACAGCTCCTCAGGTGGCTGAAATTTTCACAGCTTGTTAGGTGGCTCTGGCTTTCATAGTCTGTGGCCCTGAATGACTGCTAGGGGAACAGCATTCTCACTCTCTCCCAAAGCCAAGCTTCACAGTGGAAATGTGTGAGTTGTGCCAGTAGCCTCCCAGAAATCCTGCGGTCATGGCAGATGCAAGCTAACTCAGCATGGTGATGAGATTTCTTCCAGATTGGGAATTGATGTCCCAAACAGAAAGTGAATTGTACTGACTTCATTCTCAAGTAAGTTGTTGTGACAAGTGAAAATCAGAGCAATACCACACAAAATGGCTGGCAAAATAAACAGCAAGGAGCATTATATGTACAATATTGGTCCCTGTATGTCTTCTTTTCTTTTAATAGCTGTTAATATGACCAAGATGGCAAAGTGTATTTAACAGAGGCTTCCCTTGATATGGCACTATTTTCAGGAGCCAGGGAAAAGCAGCATTTTATCAGGAAGAAGGTAATAAGCAGGAATTGAAATGTTTTCATTTGGATCCTAAGTGGTGCCTAAGGAAAAATTGCACAATGTTAAAGCAACAATAATTGGTTCCTCCTGGCTTTTCCCATTGAAGGAAATTGAAATTCAATTGACTTTCAATGGAATAGCCATGGAGTTCCAATTGTCATTGCTCCGACTTTGTGCTTGTCTATCGGAAGAATGGTATGGGAGCCAAAAAAAGAAAAAGTCTTGAAACAGCTGGGAAAAATAGTGCAATTATTTTAGGACAGATTGGAGGGGACTGGGATATTCCAAATATATAAATACATTTCAATGTACTTCAGAGCCCATAACTGATACATTGCTAATGGCAATATCAATTTGGAAATGGTTGGAAGTGGAGTGCAATTTTTGCCATTTAGTTATTGATAGTAAAGTAAAATTTCATAAAAATAAATTATGACAACAGTCTAGGTTTGGATGCAAAATGAGAGATATAAATTTTATGATTTTAGATAATTTTATGGATTTAGATAATTTTAAGTAGTGTTTCTAGGATTCAAGGTACCACCACAAAATGATTGCAATAATTAATGCTTATTTTTAGATACCCTGTCAGATATTTTGCAGTTTACCTTATTTATTCCTTGCAAAAACTTAGTGAGGCTAGTACTGGTCGATTTATAGGTGAAGAATTTCAGGCTTAGAAAAATTAAGCGCTTTTCTCAAGATAATATAGCCAGAAAATGGTTGAGCCAGGGTTTAGTCCAAGGAAGATTGACCCTTTAACGTCTATTAGATCCTGGCCCTAAGAAAGGTTATTCACTAGAGAAAAATAAAAATAAAAAAATAAACCCACTGGGACTACAGATATACTATAAATAGGAACAGAAATAAGGGACTAGGGTTATTAAAGCAATGGTTGAACAAACTAGTTGGAGAAATAACTGAAAGGGAGCCATTAATTATTTGATAAAAATTCTACTTAAATGCCTATT
Source organism: Pongo abelii (assembly GCF_028885655.2). Lineage (NCBI taxonomy): Eukaryota > Metazoa > Chordata > Mammalia > Primates > Hominidae > Pongo > Pongo abelii. The sequence goes on from NC_071998.2 coordinate 32,004,784, forward strand.
TTGTTTAACGTACTAGATTTGACATGAGCTAAAGAGACATATTTTAAAACACTTTGTTGTGAGACATTTTAAGCAAATACAAAAGTAAGTAGACTAGTATTATGAATCTCTATATATCATTCACTTACCTTAAACAATTATCAACTCACTGCAAATCATGTTTCATGTTATCCTCAATTGCTTCCCCACCACCAACATTACTAGGAAGCAAATCCAGGGTCCTATTATTTTATTCATAAATGTGTCAATATATCATATTCTAATAAAGACTTTTTATTTTAGAAATAACCACAGTATATTTTAAATAAATTATAACTCTTTAAATATTAGTCAGTATTCAATTTCCTAAAATATCTAAGAATTTTTTAAAATATGCTTTATTTAGATATAGCTTACATTAAATAAAAACAATCTATCTCATGTGTAGATTTCAATGATTTTTAACATATATATACATCTGTGCAACTACTACCAAAGTCAAGATATAGAACATTTTCCTCATCTCCAACATTTCCTTCTTACTTTCTTCGTTTCTGCTCCTTTCAACATCAGCTCCAAGAAACCACGAATCTTTCTATCATTATGAGGTATTATTTTCCATTTGATTTCTGGCTTTGATCTTTAATATTTCCTTTCTTTTACTTATTTTGACTTAATTTTCTTTTCTTTTTCTAGCTTCTTAAGTAAAACTTTGATAATAAACTTGAATGTTTTCTCCTAATACAAGTTTTTAAATCTATACATTTCCCTCTAAACACTACTTTAGTTGTATTCCATACATTTGATACACGGCCATTTTATCTTCATTTTAGTCAAAATATTTTCTAATTTCCCTTTGATTTCTTGTGACTCATAGATTATTTAGAAGTTTGTTGTTTATTTTAAAAATATTTGGTGATTTTTGCAGAAATCTTAATGTAACTGATTTCTAATTTAATTCTGTTGTGCTCAGAGAATATACTTCCTGTGATTTCAATCATTTTAACTTAGTTGTGACTCATTTTGTTGTTCTGCAGTCTATCTTGGTGAGTGTTGCATGAGTGCTTGAAAAGAATGCTTATTCTTTTGCTGCTGGCTCTAAGTAATGCCGATTAAGTCAAGTTGATTGTAGTGTTATTCAATCTTTTCTATCTTTACAGATTTTTTCTACTTATTCTATCAATTAATGACAGAATAAAAGAAAATATCCAACTGTGTTTGTATATCTGTCTATTTCTGTCAATCATTGCTTCATATATCATGAAGATCTTTTATTGTGTGTATATCCACTTAAAATCACAATGCCCTTGAAGGATTAATATGTTTATCTTTTATTCTTTTTTTGACATTCATGTTGCCTCCTAGTTATTTAGCTATTCTAGCTTTTTATATTTATTGTTTGCATGATATATCTTTTCCCATTCTTTAATTTTTAGCAAACTTCATACATATTATAGTGGTTGTCTTGCAGAAAACTTACAATTTGGTCATGTTCATATCCAGCTTGATAATTCCTGTTTTTTAATTGAAGTGTTTAGAACATTTACATTTAATATAACTGTTAAAATGGTTGAATTTAAATCTGCCACCATCTTATCTGTATTCTGTTTTTCCCATCTAGTCTTTGTGTCTATTTTCTTTTTCTGTCTTATTGTACATAAATTATTTTTATAATTCTATTTATCTCTTTGTTTTATACTTTTAATTGTTACTCTAGGATTTAAAATATTCATCTTTAATTTATTACCGCTTACCTTCAAATAATGCTATATCACTTTACATAAAAAACCCTTACACCTTTACACTTGTATACTTTAATTTCTCCATTCTTCTCTGTTGTACTTTTGTTGCCATGTATTTTACTGCTACATATGTTATAACGCACAAACTGATACATTGTTAATATTTTCTCTTTAATCCGTTAATTATGTTTAACAAAAGTTTGAAAAGTAGTTATGGTCATATGTGTGTATATGTATGTGTGTGTTTGTATGTATATATGCTTCCTGTGTGAAAGTTATAATCAGTCATTTCTCTGAGGAATACTAGATTGTTTCAGTGAGAAATTAAGATTCTGCAGTCTGAGTGATAGGGTGCTCATTGTTACTAAATTGGCCATTATTTGTAAAACACCTAAAAATAATGAGATGTATTTAGTGAGAATTTTCTCCTTATTCATAAACAATTATCACAAACTTAGCAGCTTAAAACAACACACATTTTATATATTTATCATTTCCATTACTTTTAATTTTTTGCAGGAACATAGTTGTCAATTTTGTACTTTCTTTTCTGTTTAAAAAACTTCCATTAAAATTATTGTAATGTAGGTTTCATGAGATGAATTCTCTAAGATTCTGTTTGTCTCTAAAAGTACTTTTTTGCTTCCATTTTTGAAAGATACAGTCTTTGGATAGATGACTCTGCTTTCATTTTTTTTCTTTTGGCACAAAAAAGTGCCATTCCATTTTCTTTTAGCTTGCATAATTTCAGAAAAGAAGTCTTAATTTATCTTGCTTTAGCTGCTGTGTGGGCAATATGTCTTATTTCTCTAGGTACTTTTAAGAGTTTCTCTTTTTCATTGGTTTTCAGTAATTTGTTAGTAATACATGTCTTGAGGATCTTAATTACATGTCTTTTTGATTTTTAAAGCAAAGTAGGTCATAAGTTCGTACTAATACTTCTTATTCAAATTCAGGCATGCAAGATTTTTACTTGATTTCACATGTCTTATACTGGTACCTTCTTTCTCCTATGTCCAAAATTCCAATTCTCAACAACATACTTTCTAGCTGTCCTCATATCAAAATTCAGATGTCTGAGAACAATACCAGCCATATCATGTTTGAAAATAGCTTAAATTTTGTTTCTGCATTGTTTAAATCTAGAATATGCCACTAGTTATATTTGTCAAATCACTATTTTTTAAAGCTCCTTGAAATAATTCCTACAAGTACGTATACAAATAAGCTGTTTTTGGTTTCGTTTTATTTTAACTCTTAAGGTCTACTTTAAATTTCTCATTTTATTTTATAAATACATTAAATTTCCATGACTCAAGTATCAAGTCTATAAAATATAGGACATTGAATGAAGAATAGAAGATTCTATTCCTTGCCCATCCACTATTAGCGGTTACTCTCATTTAACTCCAGCCCCTTGGCCCTAGTCAACAAAGAGTAAACTTTCTGTCTCTAAGGATTTGTTTATTCTGGACATTTTGTACAATTAGAACCATAAATATGTGGCTTTTCATATCTGGCTTTTTCTCCTTTGTCATAATGTTTTAAAGGTACGTCCATGTTGTAGCATAGTTCAGTACTTCATTTTTATGGCTGAATAATATTCACTGTATGGCTATTACACATTACACTTTTTCATTTATCAGTTGATGGACATTTGGGATTTTCCAGTATTTTATGAATAATGCTATAAACATTAGTATATAAATTTTTACACAAGTATCTTTTCATTTTTCTTGGATAAATGCATAGGAGTGGAATTTCTGGGTCACATGGTAACTCTAGGTTTAAACTTTTGAGGACCTTTGAGACTGTTTTGCAAAGTGGTTGCATCATTTTACATTCCCACCAGCAGTATATAAGTATTTTAATTTCTCCACATTTTTCCAACACCTGTTATTATCTGCATTTTTTATTACATTCATCTTAGCAGTTATGAAGCGGCATCTCATGTTTTTAATTTGCATTTCTTTGGTGGTTAATGCCGTTGAGTATGTTTTCATGTGCTTATTGTCTATATATAGCTTCTTTAGAGAAATGTCTATTCAGATTCTTGGCCCACTCTCTTCTGTCTTTTTTTTTTGCACACTCTGTGTAACCATTTAAGAAAACTCATGTTTATTTGTTATTATTTTTAAGGTAAGCAATTATACATAAATGAATATGTCCTCTGCCCTCATAGATAAATGACAGCTTGTGATATACAGTTGCTTTTTTCACTTGTTTTTGTTCATGCTGATTCTTCCATAATTACATAAAGAGAAAGTATTCCTTTTTTAATCAATGTACTACTGTACTGTGGAGGCATGTCATACTTTAGTTCATAGTATAAATGTGCCATGGTTTATTTAGTTGATTCCCTGGTTGTTGAACATTTGGAGTGTTTACAATTTAAGTACCATTTCAAATAATAAAGATGCATAGAATAAGCTTCTGTATCCAATTGTACAATTGTATAATATATCTCTGCAATTGATTCCTAAAATCAGTATTTGTAGACCAAATTATAAATGAATATATACTTTTTGTAGATATTTCCAAATCTCTTTTCCTAGGGATTGAACCATTTTAAGTTCTCACTGGCAAGGTATGAGTATTCTTGTGTTTCATCCAAAATTATGTTGTCGAAGAGTTGATATTTCCAGTTTGACCGGAGAGAAATAGCAGGTCCGTGTGCTATTAATTAGCATTTTCTTATGGTTAAGAGTCATATGCAATTAATTATCTATGAAAGTTCTGTTCACATTTCTATCCTGCTTTTTTTCTTTTTGGTCTGAATCACAGATTGTTTTTCTGTTGTTTTTTTTTCTTCTTCTCTCTCTATTTTTTTTTTTAACAAAATGATAAAATACATCACACATAATGGAATTTTTTCTGTGTGTGTGTGTGTATTTGTGTGTGTGTATTTGTGTGTGTGTGTGTGTGTGTGTGCCTTGCCATTTAGGGCTCTTTCATGACCACTCACCATCTCTGTCTAAGGGGAAGCTTCATGAGAAAATTATACTTTTTTTTTTTCACATTATAAACATTGGTATCTGTGCCTGTAAAAACCATTTGTCTCTCTCTTAGATCCCTCGGTATAATTATGGACTTTCATTGGTTAACATGAGTATACTTCTCTGAGTCCTACACTGTACCCCTTTAAATTTGTATAATTTATATTTCCTTTACTTAGGTGTATCTTTATGGGTCTTTTGTGGATGACCCAATTCTTTATTATTGCAAAGGGCCAAATAGTTTCACCTGGGAAGTCTGTTTTTTTTTTTTCATATAATTACTAAGCTACTGTAAACACAACCTAGAGTTTTGTCACTATCAATATCACAAAACTATGGTTTGCATATTATTTCTCTTACTTGAATTGATCTAGGTAAGATATGCAGAATGGCAGAAAATGTCTATAAGTTTTGCTAATGGCCAAAGTAAGTTCTGAATGAAATTTAGTGAGATGATGAAAATGATCTTTACTAACAATCCTTTGTTAATAATCATAAATATATTTTAAGAGATTGTTTCAGTTTGAGCTTGCTGCTGTAGTATACTTTCTCTTAGAGAGCATTGTTTGTTTTTTTTCATGAGATCAATTAAATGGATGTTCCTATAAGTGAATATTGGGATCTTTTTCCTTAAAGGGCTAATCTCAGGAGGGGTTTGTATTACTAAGAGAGCAGTCAATTAAAAACCTAAAATCTCAGTGGTTTAGTACAATGTTTATTCTTCTATAAGATATACCTAGTATGTGTTCATTTCTCTTCTCTATTTTGTAATATACAGCTGAAACACATATCCTCAAAGTCAGCTTGATAGGAGAAAATAAAGATAAAAAAGACATACTGCTTTTTAAATCCTGTGACCTAAAAGTGAAGCATCACTTCAGCTCATAGCCAACTGGCTAAAAGTAGTTACACAGGCTCAATCTAACTGCAAGGGAGACTGTGACATAATGGAGTACATGGATCTTTGGTGTGCTGACTATAGTTTGAATGTCTGTCCCTTTCAAAAACATATTGAAATTTAATCCCCAATGTGGCTTAATGGGCCTTTACGGGGTGACTGGATCATGAGGGCTCTTCCCTTATGAATAAATTAATTTATTCGTGGATTAATGGGTAAATATATTAATGGGTTATTATGGGAGTGGATTTGGTGACTTTATAAGGAGGGGAAGAGAGATCTGAGCTGGTACACTTAGCCCTGTCACCATGTGATGCCCTGTAGTGCCTCAAGACTCTGCAGAAAGCTTCCACCAGCAAGAAGGCCCTCACTAGATGTAACCCCTCGACCTTGGACCTTGGAATTTTAAGCCTCCATAAGTGTGGAAAATAAATTCTTCATCTTTATAAATTACCCAGACTTGGGTATTCAGTTATAAGGAAAAAAAAGTCTTATATGGTTTTCATAGGGATGTATCAGAAGGAAAGCCTTTTCGCACTGAATGGTGTATTCTGAGAATTGTGCCACAGCACTTTGAGAAAAAATGGGTTAGGAAGACCTGGAGAAGAGAAATACGGAAGTGACCAGAGAAAAGAGAGAGCCACACCAAAATGGCAGCAAGCTAATTCATATGAAGTCACATAGCGGATAAGAAATTTCCTATAATGGGGACTGAGTGATACATTTCTAGGAGTACTTACGTCTGGCATTAGTTTTGAAGTTGTGTTTTTCTTTATGCTATAATTATGTTTTTTTTTTTACTGTGGTAAGAACAACTATCATGAAATCTACCCTCTTAATTTTTTAAGTGTGCAATATAGTATTGTTCACTATAGGCACAATGTTATACAGCAGATCTCTAGAACTTAATCATATTGCATAAGCAAACTTTATATCTGTTGGATAGCAACCCTCTCCACTCACTCCCTGGCAACCACACTCTGCTTCTATGTGTCTAACTATTTTATGTACCTCACATACATGGTATCATGCATTGCACTCCCATGTTCATTGTAATTACTTTTCATTATCCACAAATAGTAAGTGAAGATACTACAGAGAATAGCCTTGTGTTATTGGTAGGTGATTATTTAGGGGGAAATTGGAAAATGAGATTCTTTGAAGTAGAGCATTAAATGTGGTAGATAGAGAAAATTCTCAGATATAGAGAAAAGCCAGGAAAAATAATTAAAATCAAGCTGTCACTAGAAGTTAGGGTGAGAGATTCCAGGAGCTCATAAACAAGCCCCTCCTCTACTCCTGAATTCTGGCAGAAAAGTCTTGAGTAGAGCACGGCAACTTCCACCCCACAGCAAACATGATGTGGTTCTAACCATTTAGAGGAAACAGTGGCCCTGTAAAGTTGTAGGATTCAGGATTTTCTTTGTTGAACAAATAATACTCCATTTATTGACTTGTTAGTATTTAGTAGAAATTATGCTATAAAATTTATAAATTTTATCTAACACAATAGGTATTAGCTTACTTATTTTACAGATTAGATAACTGTGGCTCTGAGAGTTTAAATCACTTGCCATGCATGCGTGTGTGTGCACGTGTGTGTGTGTGTGTGCGCGCCTGTACTGGAAATAAATGCCTTAGATTCCATTCTTCTCCTGTCTTAAACTATATTCTGATTTGCTAAGCTTTGCCATCGATTACATCAGAATTTACTGGAACTTACCGGAACGTGATATTTGTACATAACAGATATCAATGGCATGTACTCGTTTTGTCTAAGAAATGCAAACGAATACTACTATGCTGCTCAAGGTATTGATGAGATAATTTCCAGATTTTTTTTTTTTTTGAGAAACTGCGTGGAGGTTTTAGATAGCATTTTCTTGGCTAAATAAGTTTTAACTGAAGCTACACACATCTCAGATTCATAGTACACCTAATTAGGCCAAGATAACATCTACTTGTTGAGGAATTAAATGTTGTTTTGGAATAAAACATATTTAATGGCTTAAGCTAGAATAATGTAGTAGAATGCTAGTGCCCAGGCTTTAGCAGCCATATCCTCCTAATTCTTTGCCTATGGAATTCATGCTTGAAAAAAGCTAATCTATGGAGAAATCCTTTTACAAATTGCTTGATTCTTACTAGCTACCAGTGGAATAAGCAATCTGTTCCTACATTAATAGGCTGCTACCTAGAGGAAACACTTAGGCAAAACTGCAAGCTGTCTTAAAATTCTGGAAAGCAAAAATGTCAAAGATGCCCAGTTTTACCAAGCTGGTCTCTGAATCCTAAACTACTTATTAAGACTTGCATGTTTGGAACACATGTGGAACACAATCACCAATTTATCCCATATAGGACAAGTAGCCAAAACCAAAACCTGAACTAAATATTTGGTCCTTTGGTTGGAAAACAGTTATTTCTAAGTTGTCTTATTTAGTGGACTCTATTATGCTTGAATGAGCAAGTGTTTTGTTTGTTTATTTTTGCTGACTGCCCTGCATTGAATGCTGGCCTCTGCTTAAAGTAAGAATGCTTCTAAAAAGATATATAAGTTTACATATCAAGACATGCTTGCTGAAATCATGGTCAGCACCATTCTGTTTTATAGCTCATCACCTGGTGCTTAACAAAACTTGCCCTTCCAAACTACATTTCATTTTTCAGTAGCTATATGTTCATTAAAAAAAAGATCTGGAATAATTCAATCCCCAAAACATATGTGGTTATCTTACACTTCCAGTAATGCATGCTCTCTAACACATAAGAAAAGATGCTGTTTTGATTACTTTATAGAAACTACAAAATGCTCTCTTAACTTATGCAATCTAGTGGTAAAACTATCCTTTTTATTCCCCGAGAAGGAATAAAAGTTATATGTAAGCAATATTAAGCGCGTGGCTAAATGTTAGGAAAAACATGTCAATCATAAAAAGGTAGGGCTGAGCAATCAATTTATATCTGGTTCAGAGCATGTTACAAATACCAAGATATTTCAAAGTGTTAAAAATGAATCACAGCAGCATTCACGACTGAGCAGCAACAGGGAGTGATATAAAATAAGTTCCCAGCTTGGGGTTTTCTGTAGATTTCTCCCATTGCTATGCAATCAATCATGTGCGGTATTGCATTCTCTCCATTTCTGCATTCATCATTGTGTTGGCAATTTCACTGGGGAAATTGGACAGAGTAGAGGAGAAGAGGAATCTGGCTGGACTCTGTAGTGACATAGATGTCAGGTCTTTGAATTTGAGGTTGGGAGTTCCATTTGATTTAGAGATGCATTTACGGACATAGAAAATTGTAGAAAACTCAATTTGTTGGTGAATATCAGAGCATAAACACTTAATATGAGGATTCTGTTATGGAAGCAAAATTTGAACAAAAATGCACTGTTTAAGAACCTTTGTAGGTAGGAGCTAGAACAACTCTATCAAAATGTAGGAATGGTAGACCCAGTTTATTTAGCATCCACCTTATGCAATGCTCTGTTCTCAGTGTTTGGAGAGAGAGAAAATCTTGTCTTATTTCAGGAGTGGAAAAGCTTGTGATTCAACTGAGTATATAGCAAGGGCTAGACGAAGAATTTAGAAGAAAAAAAAAGATGTTGATCATTGAAAGAAGCATTTGAAATAGGGAATATTTTATGGGAAGCATAAGAACGGGGGTTGGAAAAAAGTACAGCGCAAAGAAATAGAGGCAGGAGTGGGCAATCCTCCTGCATGGAACAGGGCATGGGTCACCCTTATCTGGAATGGGGGCCAGTCAGAATCATGCTTTTTGAGTATCTTATAGGTCATGGGAACCAGAGGAACACAATTAATTTTATGCAATACAGAAGTTTTTTTATCTTTTGAAAAAGTGTAAGAAAAAATGGTAGAAGTTTTTTCTTTTCAAAAAAATCTTTTTTAAAAAAAAATTTGGTTTTCCACCTAAGAGGTAGTCAGTATTCTGGTAGTTCCTCATGTTCAGCATATGATGTAAGGCTAGAGAGAGCCTGGACTTTAGGTCTATTTTCACCCCTACATAAAATGTTTGCTTGTATTTATTTGCTTGTGAGAAATTAAGCTTTCCAGCAATTTAATGTTCACTTTAGAATGATAATGTTATGCATTTAATGTTTGTGCCCCTCCCTCCCAAATTTATATGTTGCAGCCTTAACCCCTAGTGGGATGGTATTTGGAGATGGAGCCTTTGGGGGGCAATTATGATTAGATTAGCTCATGAGGACGGGGCCCTCATGATGGGATTATTGGCCTTATAAGAAAAGGAAGAGAGAGATTCTCTTTTCTCAAGGTACTTAAGGAAAAAAAAATTTTATTCCAAAATATATTTCTTTGATATATTTTGAGATGGGTGCCAAATGGCTGGCAGACTGAAGTAGCCCTGCAAAGTTGTCTTTGTGGGGGAAATCTGTGTCTGTAAATCCATAGAAAATATGTATTACTGTGGCTTGCCCTTAACTTTGTCAGGATCTAGAAAAGGTTAACTAAGAATCTGACACCTTCAAGGGTCTGAAAGAAACATTTACCATAGATTCTCTCTAAGGGCTGCTCCCATAAGGTTTCAGCTATACAATGAGACTACCTTTGCCAGCCAAGCCTCTCCTTTCCTTCTCGTAACCTGTGTTGCCACTAACTCCTGATTTACTACTATATCCTCTTTTTGCCCATGCTCTGAGCCTGCACTCTTTCTGTAACCTTAAGATGGTACATAAGTTTCTGTACCCCACTGTGGGAGTTGGGTCTTCATTCTGAAGTCTCTCGTGTACATATGTTAAGTTTGGATGCCTTTTCTCCTATGAATTAATCTGCTTTTGTGAGTTGGTTTTTTAGTGAACCTTCAGAGGGTCAAGGGGGAAGTTCCACATACACACACACTGAGGAAAGGTCACATGAAAACATAGTGAGGAATCGGCCATCTGCAACCCAAGGAGAGAGATCTTTCACCAGGAACTGAATAGCCAGCACCGTGGTTTTGAACTTCCCAGCCTCCAGATCTGTAAGAAAATAAATATCTGTTGTTTAGACCAGCTACTATCTGGTATTTTGTTATGGTGGCCCAAACAGGCTATATAGACAGACAATTTTTTGAAAGTTGTTTGGTATAGGAAATTATTTTTCTTTGTAAAGGATATTTGGGGAATCAGTGGCTCAGGATGTCTCTAAAATCTAATTGAGGTTGAAATTTGAAACTTCTGTTGAAAGTCCAATTGAGTCTTAGTTACTGACTTTGATTCAAGTAATGACTGTAGTCTTCCCTATGAAATCTATTCCTAGATTTTAAACCTGGGCTCTATTGGAAGTATCCGGATATGGTGGTTCTTGCTGTAACTCAAAGAGCCCACTTATATTTTGCTTTCTGAGAAGAAAAAACTTATACTCCTTCAAACAACTTATAACCATGAAGTTCCAGAAAGATTTTCTGCCATTTTCTTGTTTTTAGGAATGAGGCATCTTAAACAGAAAAATAGAACTTCCTTAAATATACTTAAAATATATTATGCCTGGCTTTCTGAGGTCCTGGGTTTCTCACATAGGTACATCATAATCAGAGGCTTAGTTACTTTAAACAAACCCTTCTAGACCAAACTGGTATTAAGGAATTTTCATTTATTTCTTATTCATCAAGAACAGAAAGTAGACTATTGGCTGGAGAAGCGGTCAATTTTGTTTCATGCAGATGCTGCCTGTCAGATACGATTTTATTCCTTAGTTATTATTCAATTATGCTAATGAACACTGTATTATAAAAATTTTCTTTACATTAAAGAACATGTATTTAGCTCCTCTGTGACTAAAAGACCCATTATATATTTTAAAAATAACAACATTAAATACATGCTTTCATAATCTCAAAAACTAAGAAGGCTATATTCAATTCTGTATTACATTTGAATGTGTCTAAAGTGACATTAGAATTTATTGATATGACTATGATACAGAAATGTATCTTAGAGAAAGGTAAGTGAGAAAAATTCCATGTGATAATCATAGGTTATTCCTCTTGGTTAAATAGCATGGGAGCTTATTCTGAATTTCAGAGAGACTCGGGAGGAATCAAAGAGATAAAGAATATTGTGACATAAAAATATTCTACAAAATAGTTATTTAACAAGAAATAAAAGGTGTATGAGTAATCTGTAAAGTGTTACTCAGTGTTTTGATTTCTTCAAGATCTAACTATTGTTAAGAAAGATTCCTAGGACACTTACATGCAAAAGTTAGAAGTAAAATACGTTTTTAGGGAATCAACTACTACTACTATTTGAGTTATATTCTGGTTGAGTGAAGTTTTTGTTTCCAGTATAATTAGTTTAAGGAAAATCTACACATGTAGATTGAAGTGAAGAATTAGGCAGTTTTATAGGCAATTTAGGCCAAATTGTTACTTTTTGGGGGGATTACATAGACAATTGTTTATATTCTCACTGTCATTCTGGAGTACAAGTTCCCAAATAATGTCTCTAGGATATCCTTTCCATAAGAAATATACGATACCGTGGGAGTTAAAAAAAATCCATGACTAAATATTTCAGAACACAGTGTTATATACTTAAAGAGCTTTTTTTCTGTAAGACTTTCAATATACTTTATTTAATATATGCAAGTAGTTTGGGACTCCCTGAGCTGGAGACATTACATATTAGAAATAAGTGTAAGTTTTGATAGCATTAGGAAGGTATTACGGCCAGGAGGCCCAAGAGCTTCCTAACTTGGCTTGTACTAATCACATTTTCTTTTCATGTGGTCTCCAGAGGAAGTGGTATACAGAAGAAGCAATAACAATAATAAATAGGAACTCAGAGTACCATTTTAATATTAATAATGTGAATGCCTGATACTCCTCCAGTGAAGTCTCTTAAGTATGCTGGTAAGATGTGCAGAAATAAATGATCTCTGTTCACTGACCCAAACTTACCAATGTGATTCCATTTATTCGAAGACCAATATGGCCAGCTGAAATAAGCTGGAAGCCAGTTTACTATATACTTAAATGAAAATAAGAAGATATTAGACCTACTCTGAGTAAATACTAGCATAATTCTCAACTTATTCAATAAACGAAATGCATAAAAGAACAAAAAGGAGAAAAGCAAGATAGCTAGATTGCACTTGTCACCAAACTGCATAGCAGGCAGTGCTGGAAGAAAACAACACACAGAAAGAAAAAGAAAAGCCAGAGGGCTGGGTCCAAAGAAGAGGCTCAGTTTAGTTAACCTGTGCAGCTGCAACCAAAACAGGTGTTTAAGGGGACAATGCCATAAGTGCATGTTCTAAAGCATCATTTACCCCACCCGATAATAAATTGGGCTAAAATAAATGTTCTGAAGTCTGTCCAATCAGAATAACAAATCCTCCTCTTTGAGGAAAGGAGAGATAAGAGATTAAGAAAAAGGAGCATGCCCCATCCCCACAGATGCATAGTTTGCCAAATGTATTGACCACAGAGTCTTTCTTTTTTTTTCAGGAGGATTTAAGGATCAGTTTTTAGTGAAAATACATTAGAAAATAGTGCATTACTCTGTACCCGTATTCTTAAGACCATTGCCTACAATAAATAACTCTAAGTGAGTGATGAAATATCATAAAACCTGTCCTTTCTTACAGCATTTTAACATAATACATTTACATTATACATTTAAACTGTGCAATTTCTGAGACCTAGAATATAAAGCGAAATCTATCTAGAGATGTTTTAGATCAGGAAAACTCCCCATCTTTCTGGGAAAGTGTAGCAGAATAACCTTTCCTGTATCTGTGACTTTGATGCTGGGTATGTGGAGGTTATGTGGAGCTGGAGGTATGGAGGAAAGCTTCAGCATCTGGCCACAACTGTTCCCATGAAAACTATTGAAGTTAACTTGAATAGGAGAAGATTCATGTTTTGCATGGTTTGGGCTAGATTACTTGTCTACGAGTCTCTTTCTCTCTTTTTTTTTTAATTAGCAATTTTAATTGCTTCTGTTTATAGTCTACCAGTTTTTCTAGCTTCTGCAATGTATTTAATGTTCTGTTTTGAGTGTCCTAATAGGCCAAAGAAAATTTGGCCTCATAAAGCCATCATCCCTTCCTTTGTTACTTATTTGCTGTTTTTAATATTTATAGTAAAGAGGTAACTAGTATTAATTTTCAGACAACTCTTAATTTTCTTAGAGAATTGAAAAAAAGCTACCATACACACACTAGTTTTTTATCTACCAAGAGGCAGGTTCACATTGTGAGTATTTTGTTTGCATGGTTTTCCATTTCTTTGCAGTTCTGGATAACTTCCATCAGCATATTCCTTGAAATCAGCTTGAAGTATTTGTTCTATATTTTATGTTGAAATTGGGCTCCGGTCTTCTGCAGACAAATGACTTGTTAACATATTGTTTTTGAAGCACAATTTGCATTTCTGTGAACCAGGGATTAGGCATTGTGTGTAGATTAGGAATAATTTATGTCTAATTAATAATTGATGTTTTTCCCTATTCTGACCAAGATTTTGTTCTGCATAATATGAGAAGAGCAGTGTACTCTCCAGTGATGACAAGAGAAAACATTTTTCAAGAGCAAATCACACTAAACTTTGAAATCAGCTGCAGTGGGGCTTTTAACCACTTCACTGCTAAATAATTGAGCCAGAATTTTTTTTCCCACTATTCTTGTCTTCTGAAATGAGAAAATGTGTGAATACAATAATGTTCTGTGTATCGAAAACTCAAAAACTTTGTGACCTCACATATCTAGAGGGCACTGATAAATTGAAAAGGACACCCAAAAGACCTCCAGGCAATAAAAATAGAGGCCATAAGGCTCATACATTAATGCTCACTAATTTTTGTCAGGGGAAAGTCCGTCAGGTGTTCACTTAAAGCAGAATTAATCTACATATAATTTTTAAAATACGTTTTTAAATATCTAAGGTTTATTGTAATAAATTCTAATAACGAAGAAGTATTTACAGTAAAAAGTAACTATCTCCACTCCAATTCAATTTCCCAGCAGCGATAAATGTTAATTATTTCCAGTTTCCTTAAAATTCAGCAAGCCTGACTATTTTATTTCTCAGATTAAAATAGCTAATTTAGAAAAGCTGAGAAAGGCATGCGGAGGGAGTTAGAAGCCTTAAGAGTCTATCTGTATGATGAGAAACAAAAATAAAAAGAAACAAAGAATGAACACACACACACAAAAAAAAGTCACAAATACTCCAAAATCATGACAATCCAGGACATTTAGTTTACACCAGGTTTCAAGCAGTACTTTTAAATGAAGTATTGCAAGAGTATGTTCAAGTAAGGGAAAAGTAATCTGGCAGCATTTTTCACAATGTGAGGATTAGAGCTAGAGTTACATGAAATACTGTATGTTTAGCACAGAGCTAGCACTGAAAAAGGCTCTCATTAGTGTTATCTACCCTCAGTTTTTCTTCCTTGGTTTTAATACTTTAACCAAGGTTACTGATACTTTCATATCAGTAACCCATATTCATAATGAAGCCAAAATATTCTCATCCCAAAATGTTTACTTGCAATATGAAAATACATAAACATTTACCACCATCTCATGTATATGCTCCTTTCTCAGTTCTTCACATGCTCTATACTTTGTTCTTAGGCCTCATAATACGTCCCTTTCAATCCATCACCTGTCTGCTGGTTTCCCCAGTTTCTACCACTTAGGCTTGACTCCACTATGTATCATTTTAGTCATTTTCTTCCCACTGACTAAGAGGACCTTGACATTCCCCTCATTTTGACTACATTTTAGGGAGGTTTCTTCTTGACTCTAGGCCTCCGAGCTCCCTATTCTTCAAGAATTTACATTAAAAAATCGTAATTTGTAATTTAAAATTCTTTCTGTGCCCCTTTGAGATGTAAATTTTTTGAAATGCTTCTTGCCAGTTTTGCAACCCAGGTGTAGAATTTCTCAAGGACCTGGGCATCATTCTTTTGAAATGTAATCATCAAGGAAGATAGCACCCTTACCTCCCAGTCTCTGTGGGAGAGAAGGAGGCTAGTTTTAGTGGGTGCCTTGCTCCAAGTTGTACATCTATCTTTTGTTATGAAGATAAAGAAAGTTTACTTTTCCTTTAGGTACATCCAATTAGCAAATACAGTTAGCCTAAGATCTCCCCTGTCTCGGTGGAGTTAACATCACACTGAGCTCTGGTCCTTCTCCCTTATTGCAAATGCCTTGTATAATGTCTCTACTACCTGTTCAACTTTGGTGTATTTTTGCTTCAATGCAGTCAATGTATTGGTCCACCTTACCTTCTGCTTTTCCAACTCCAAATCTCATATCGAGTCAATATTAACATTTTCTACTATTAATTACATCACAACCGCTGTGTATGACTATAGAAAATCAGATAATGATGTGAATTATTGTTAGTGCAAATAGTGAACTCACTTCTCTCATTTGCATGGAATTTCACCACTCTCCTTAACCCAATTAGCTGTCAGCTGTGCTAATCCTAGATACTTCCACTGGAGGGGTGGTGGAACTTTATGAATTTGGTAACTTATATTTTAAATCAATTTCATTTGTTTCTTCCTTTATATTGTTGTCATATGATCTCAAAAAATGACTATAATATTCCTCTATTAAGACTTTTAAATGATTCTCATTTCCTTTAGAGTAATTCTAATTTAGAAAAAGCATTCTATCATTCACCCTTGCCTATATATCACAAGCTTTACCTTTCATCATGCCCTACAGTATAGTCTGTGCTATAGCCATAGTGAATTGATTTATAACATATTAATGTCTCAGAGTATTTTATATTTCCCAACTTTTACTGACACAGTTCCATTTCCTCATGCATATACTCATTCCTTCAGCTGCCTTTATTAAGCATGCATTGTAGGCCTGTCCACCAACTTTCCTTCTTACATCTATTTGTGCCTGATAACACTGTCTCCTTTTCAAGATTCAGCTTAGTGCCTATTTAATAAAGCATTTTTAACTCTTCCTATTGGGTAAAGTTAGCCTCCTCTTCTATTTTTTCCCGACTCTATTATATTCTTCTATCATGGAACATGTTACACTTTTGGAACTTGTTTGTATATTTCATGACTAAAGAACCAGAACCTATTTTTGGTAGGTAGAGGAACAAAATTGCCCATTTTGGCTGAATTTGAGTGATTTTTCTCTTTTGAATTAAATCCACTAATTTATATGTCTCTACCTATTGCTTTAGTACTGCATACACAACATCTCTGACATATAATATTCTTATAGGCTTGGTTTCAATGCTTGGTTAGTGACCTTATTGACTGGTCTGTCCCAACAAAGACATGATACATACACCTCATAAGACAGTCTGTTGAAAAAAATGTCCTTGAACCTGTTTAGTTTTTGAAAAAAATTACGCTTTACAAAAGTAATTTCAGAAACATCTTGTCTAACAATAGCTCTCAGTGCATGAACCATTCTGAATAAACGAGTTTTATCAGTAGCTAAATATTGTAAATACTGACTATAAACTATCATTTTATTTTATCTTATTTTATTCCATTTGTTTTTTATGTCTTGAGATGGGGTCCTGCTATGTTGCCCAGGCTGGTCTTGAACTCCTAGGCTCAAGTAATCTGCCTGCCTCAGCATCCCAGAGTGCTGGGATTACAGGCACGAGACACTGTGTGCCAGCCTAAAAATATTCTGGTCAAAGAAAATATTTTTGATATTTATTATATGTGCCATTGATTTTTAATTAGAATATATGAAATAGAATTTTCTGCCTTTTAATATCTTGTTTCTCATATCAGGTCATCAGTTGAACAGCCTGTGATATAAACTTAGGGTGCTCTCAGGAGCAGCTCAGTATGTCACAACTGTGAGCCCACTGGCTGCTGTCTGCATTTCTCTTAGAGACCTTCTCTATTATATATTGCTTTTGGGAAGTCTGAAAATCGTACACTTTAACTTGTAAAAGTTTTATGTAAAACAATAGCAAGAATATACTAAGTCTAGGCCTAAGGGGCCTGTTTTCAAAAAGACACAACACTTTTACCAATAGAATCTGTGATGATGTGTTTGCCTGGGCAAAGTTAAAACTGAAAATTTATTTCAAGGAAATAAGGAAACAAGGAAAAACCGTATCTTATTAGTTTAGATTCCAAATGGTTTTGTTTCCTGGGAGTTGAGCACTAGATAGACAAATTTTATTGATGGGTTCTGATATTTAGATATTAAGAACAAAAATTTTTTAAATTATATAGATGTTTCATTACAGCTAATTAAGTTTAGAAACCCTTTCAAGGCATTTTGAATCAAACAAGCTACACTGTATATTTATATTAGAGAACAGTTACTATGCATGCAATTGGGATGATCATAAAGGAATTTTTTTTTAAAAAAAAACCTCTTGCACTTAATCATCCCTCATCTTGTTAATTAAATGAAATTAAAAGCTGAACCTCAGTTTCCTTATTGTACATAGGTCTTGTCAAACTTGGCTGTGGCTAATTTGATATCTTAAATAAATGCAGTTTTGTCTCAATAAAACCATGTTAGCTTGCAAAGTTGGATATTCTACACAACCACAACTTGTTATTGACTGTAATATATTCAATATATCTAGTTTGGTGGAAACAATGGTGTAGTGAGTGGGGTGGTAAACTTCATCTATTCCCAAATGTAAAATAAGCATAAAAGAGAATTGTTTGTTTTCTGACACTTCATGAATTAGTTGTGTAAAATGGTAAGAAGGAAATCCAACAAGCAGCATTTTTTTTTTTAGGGATGCAGTTACTTAATGAGATGGTTTTCTGAGAACATATATTTGGGTAAGGTGAGAGTGATCTGGAAGTTGTGGGCTTGGAGATATTCTGTAGAAGCTTCTATAGATAGGTTCTGTGCATGTCATGAGCACATCTAAATTGGTGGAGTGCACTTGAAAAAAAAAGGATCTTCCTACGTGAAGAACTGAATTGACAAGAGTTCCCAGAGATAAGCAAACTTTTGACTTGCTATTGCTGAAGGAAAAAGAGTATTTGAATTTAAAAATTAAGTATGAATTCATAGGAGGATGGGATCAAAATGGGAGTGAGAACCACTAATCTCTGTCTTCTTTCTAATCCAAACGCTATAAATGACAGATGATATTGGTATGATCACACACACACACACACACACACACCCACACACCCTCATAAGAATGAAGATATAGCTATAAATACCATTATTGGAAAACATTTACGCTATTAATGGAACTTCTCTTAAGAAACCTCATACTCAAACAAATTTACAAGAAAAAAAACAGCCCCATCAAAAATGAGCAAAGGATATGAACAGACACTGCTCAAAAGAAGACATTTATGCAGCCAACAAACATGAAAAAATGCTCATCATCACTGGTCATTAGAGAAATGCAAATTAAAACCACAATAAGACACTATCTCATGGCAGTTAGAATGACGATCATTAAAAAGTCAGGAAACAACAGATGCTGGAGAGGATGTGGAGAAATAGGAACGCTTTTACACTGTTGGTAGGAGTGTAAATTAGTTCAACCATTGTGGAAGGCAGTGTGGCAATTCCTCAAGGATCTAGAACTAGAAATGCCATTTGACCTAGCAATCCCATTACTGGGTATACAACCAAAGGATTGTAAATCATGCTGCTATAAAGACACATGCACACGTATGTTTGTTGCAGTACTATTCACAATAGCAAAGACTTGGAACCAACCTAGATGTCCATCAATGATAGACTGCATAAAGAAAATGTGGCACATATACACCATGGAATACTGTGCAGCCGTAAAAAATGATGAGTTCATGTCCTTTGCAGGGACATGGATGAAGCTGTAAACCATCATTCTCAGCAAACTATCACAAGAACACAAAACCAAACACCGCACATTCTCACTCATAAGTGGGAGTTGAATAATGAGAATACATGGACACAGGGAGGGGAACATCACACACCGGGGCCTGTTGGGGAGGTGGGGAGCTAGGGAAGGGATAGCATTAGGAGAAATACCTAATGTAGATGACAGGTTGATGGGTGCGGCAAACCACCATGGCACGTGTATACCTATGTAACAAACCTGCACGTTCTGCACATGTACCCCAGAACTTAAAGTATAAAAACCAAAAAGAAACCTCATACTCATAAGCTGTCACTCTCCATTTTCCCCCATTCCCTGCACCACCTCCAGACTTAAGCAGTCACTAATCTACTTTCTGTCTCCAATTAGCCTACTCTGAACATTTCACGTAATCTCTAAACTGTTTTTGCGACCCTCTTGGAAGTTTAAAATTATCTCAAAATAAAAAGCTGAATTTACTTTTCTGTTCTTTTTGGAAATATATTTTTGTGAATAATTCGTTCTTGCGTATAACAAAATATTATAAATGTTACATAACTAATGTAAAAACAGAATAGTTTGCATGTGATATTTTTTGACTGAGGAGCCAGCATCTTCAATATCATACTGTATTGTCACCCAATGCACAAGTCTTAACTTATTTCTTTCTACATCTGCTCCTGTGTATAACAGAGTTTCTGGCCTATATTAGGTATTTAGTAAATTTTTGTTGAATGAATACCAACATATATGTATATATAGATAAATGAATATGTAAATGAATCATTTCACATTATATAAGCATAAAATTGGTTTAAGTAGGCTTTCAAAATCAGTTCATTTTATGATTTTTTTAAAATAATTTCAGCATCATTCATTCTTTATTTGCAATCAGAACGTTTTAAATTTTAATCCTGGCTCTGCTCTTTACTAACTTTTTTGATCAAATGATCTAATCTTATAGGTAAGCCTCACTTAATTTACCTAAAAGTAACAATGATAATATATTCCTACACCAACTCATGTCATTGTTGTACAGATCTTCTGAAATGATGTACTTTTTAAAGGCTCATATAGAAAATTATTATAATATATGAAGAGCTGTAACTTGGGAGATATATTTTCATATGATGATATGAACTATTTTCTAACATCGTTAATGCATTCCTATGTGAATCCGCTCAGAGTATACAACAGTAATAAATAGTTAAGTTTCCTTGAGTAATATAAAACCATTCTCAGACTTATCTGGCTGGTCCAGATGGATCTTAAAGAAGATTCTTTCCATAGAAGAGTTTTCATTTACACATGTGAGTTCCCATTGATGTCAAAGCAAATATCAACCAAGAAAAGAAGCTCTTAAAACTAACTGCTCAGATGTCTAGCACAGGGACTCACAAGAAAGAAGGATAAAATAAAATATAAAAATAAGTCTCACAGTGTCTTAGAAACAAGTAGACTTAAGTAAAAAACATTTTAGGAAAAATGGTCTCTGCCATAAATCAGAATTAAAGGTATAAGGAAAGTTAAATTCAACAACAAAGACAAATCAATTTAACTCCAACTGCTATCTAAAACATACATGAGGAGTAGAATATGAGGCTCTTGCTTAGTTTCAATCACACAACAAAGCAAGGCTTATTAAGGCTTCCCAGAAAGTGTCAGGGTTATTATGGCTTCTCAGAAAGCAATGGCAAGGCAGACATCAAAGAAGATGGCCTAGGTCGCCAAGCAACTATCCATATAAAAATGGCATAACAATGAAAAGACCAAAAATTATTATGGGCCTAACATAGTCTCAGTGTATCATGAATTAGAACCTGGATGAGGCAAAAAGAAGGAAGAATAAAAGGAAGTAATATTTTTAGTATTGTATAAAGTTATTATATAATGTTTTAAAGCCATATGTTCAAACTTGAAAACTTCTCGGGCGCTTCATATCGGTTGTTTTCCTCATTGAGTAAGTCATTTTTGGCCATAAATCATGTATTTACAAATTCACATTGTTTTGCTGAAAAGAGGGAGGGGGACTTTGAATTTTATTTAATTGAATTTATCAGGGAATTCTGAGCTCCTATGAGAATAAAATGATTAGGCTATTAAGCATCAAGAGATACAGATAAAGAGAAAGAAATATCTACTAGTGATGATTTCAAAATATCTATATAGAAGTGGCTTCGATGAAGCAGCCTCTAGTTGGGAATATTTGTTTAGGGAGGAATTTAGGGACCTTGTCTTGAAACCCTATTTGCATAGTAATGACAATGTTTTTATTTAAATTGGATGCCTATTTTGGGGTGACTTTTGGTAACTGATTTAGACATAGAGGCCTTCAACTCTCATTACCACCAAGACAATTATTGCTGTTTTCAATACAAAATATTTAGAAGAAATAGCAACAGAAAATAATAACTGTAAAAGGCAGTGTAGAAGGGAGTAGTAGATAATTGAATATAAATGTTCTGAACAAAAAAGGAATTGAGAGATAAGAGATATCTGGGTTAGGGCAATCTGGCAGGCTTAATAAAGGAGGTAGGTAGAGCTTCAATTAGGTGTTGAAACATAGGTTGTTTTGGAAGAAGACAGAAGAGGAAGGGCTTCTTGGGCACCAGCATTTGGAGAAGTACTGTTTTGAGAGAACAAAGTCCCCCCAGACTGCCAGGTAATGAAAAATGTACCATCTATCCAGATATAAGTTTATGCTCAAGTCTTTCAATTCCAGAGATATGCATCCATGGTGCTCAGATGTTGCTCTAATTCCAATCAGGATGGACCTTATGGGTGGAATCTCTTTAACAGTTTAAAAATGTGTATGTGTGTGTGTGTGTATGTGTGTGTACGTGTGTGTGTGTGTTTGATTGTATTCCTAGCATGCATGGTTAATGTAGCAATGACACCTTTTATTTCACATGTCAGATATAGTCCAGTAGATTGCTAGTGACTTAGTGGAGTATTATCTGAGACACAGCTTAGTTCAGCAAGGGATATGTGCCTGGATATGTCATTAATTTTTGCCCGGAGGACAGGTAAAGACAGTGGACAACTATCCTATATATCCCCAAATCTAGGTGTAATGCAGTGAAACTGGCACTTTAACATGAGGTATTGGATTGAAAGTGCTACCTTCATCACTATCACTTGTGTGACCCTGGGTAAGCTATTCAATTATTTTCCACCAAAGATTCTGCATCAGTGAAATCAGGTTACTATTTACATTATAGAAATTTTGTAAAACTTAGGCCCCAAGTATTGAGCCTTGACTAACACCTAAAATACAGCAGCAATGTATTTTGCATATGTATATATACTTTCTTTCTAATTTTTACTCAGATACTTTACATATGCTGTTAAGGAAAACATGAAACTCTCTGTTCTAAGATGTGGCATATGTAAACATTAAGGTGAATTCTAATCAAATAAGCACTATGAGAAATAGCTACCATTGTGTCCCACAAAATGTTCTGTTACATTTATCAGAGATAAGTTACTGGGAAGGTATACCGTTCATCCAATCTAGCATAATTTTTTAATGATCTTTAGAGACATACAGATCAATTTCAGGGCTGGTCAGTTTACCATAAGTCTGATGTAATATTGCAGAAACATCCCAACATGTTTTCATTTGGACATATTCCACATTTTATGCTTTTTATCCACCTTAGAGTTCTAAAATTCATTAAATATTATCAATTTTCTCAGTATTCTGAAGAGCTATTTAAGTTTTACATAAGTTAAGATGTCAATTGAGTCAAAGCTCTGTTCTTCTCATATTAAATGATTGGCCTTGATCAACACACTTCATACATATGAGTTTGACTTTCCTGCCTGAATATGGTATTCATATTTGCCCACTGAAGCATTAAACTGGTAAAAGATTAATAGCCTAAGATACCTTTAGAATATGCTGAGCTGCTCCTTTGTCATTGATGTCATCTTCTTTGGGGGTTGATATGGTTAGGCTGTGTCCCACCCAAATCTCATCTTGAATTCCTGTATGTTGTGGGTGGGAGGACCCAGTGGGAGGTAATTGATTCATGGGGGCAGGTCTTTCTCATGCTGTTCTTGTGATAGTGAATAAGTCTCATGAGATCTGATGGTTTTTAAAAAGGGGTTTCCCTGCACAAGCTTTATTCTCTTGACTGCCACCATGTGAGATGTCCCTTTCACCTTCCGCCATGATTGTGAGGCCTCCCCAGCCACGTGGAACTGTAAGTCCAATAAGCCTCTTTCTTTTGAAAATTGCCCAGTCTCGGGTATGTGTTTATCAGCAACATGAAAACAAACTAGTACAGTAAATTGGTACCAGTAGAGTAGGGCATTGCTGTAGAAACCTGAAAATGTAGAAGTGACTTTAGAACTGGGTAATAGGCAGATGTTGGAACAGTTTGCAGAGCGCAGAAGAAGACAGGAAAATGTGGGAAAGTTTGGAATTTCCTAGAGACTTGTTGAATGGCTTTGACTAAAATGCTGATAATGATATGGACAATGAAATCCAGGCAAAGGTGGTCTCAATGGAGACGAGGAATGTGTTGGGAACTGGAGCAAAGGTGACTCTTGTTATGTTTTAGCAAATAGACTGGTGGCATTTTGCTCCCACCTTAGAGATTTGTGGAAGTTTGAACTTGAGAGAGATGATTTAGGGTATCTGGTGGAAGAAATTTTGAAGGAGCAAAGTATTCAAGAAGTGACATGGGTGCTGTTAAAGGCATTTGGTTTTATAAGGAAGCAGATCATAAAAGTTTGGAAAATCTGTAGCCTGACAATATGATAGAAATATGAAAAATTGCATTTTCTGAGGAGAAATACAAGTTAGCTGCAGAAATTTGCATAAGTAACAAGGAGCTGAATGTTAATCACGAAGACAATGGAGAGAATATGTCCAGAGCACATTAGATTTCTTCATGGCAGCCCCTTCCATCACAGGACCAGAGGCTGAGGAGGAAAAAGTGGTTTCATGGGCCAGGCCCAGAGCCCCCTTACTGTGTGCAGCCTAGGGACTTGGTACCCAGTGTCCTAGCTGCTACAGCCTTAGCTGAAAGGGGCCAACATAGAGCTCAGTCTGTGGCTTCAAGCCCCAAATCTGGGCAGCTTCCATGTGTTGTTGAGCCTGCAAGTGCACAAAAGTCAAGAATTGAGATTTGGGAACCTCTGCTTAGATTTCAGAAGATGTATAGACATGCCTGGATGCCCAGGCAGAAGTTTGCTGCAGGGGTGGGGCTCTCGTGGAGAACATCTGCTAGGGTAGTGCAAAAGGGAAATCTAGAGTCGGAGCCCCACACAGAGTCCCTACTGGGGTACTGCCTAGTGGAGCTGTGAGAGGAGGGCCACCATCCTCCAGACCCCAGAATGGTAGATCTACTGACAGCTTGCACTATGTACCTGGAAAAGCCACAGACACTCACTGCCAGTCCATGAAAGCAGTCAGGAAGGAGGCTGTACTGTGTAAAGCCATGGGGCAGAGGTGTCCAAGACAGTGCGAACTCACTGCTTGCATCAGTGTGACCTGGATGCAAGACATGGGGTCAAAGATCATTTTGGAATTTTAAGATTTGACTGCCCTGCTGGATTTTTGACTTGTGTTGGGCCTGTAGCCCCTTTGTTTTGGCCAATTTCTCCCATTTAGAATGGCTGTATATACCCAATGCCTGTACCCTCATTGTATCTTGGAAGTAACTAATTTGCTTTTGATTTTACAAGCTCATAGGCTGAAGGGACTTGCCTTGTCTCAGATGAGACTTTGGACTGTAGACTTTTGGGTTAATGCTGAAATGAATTAAGACTTTGGGGGACTGTTGGAAAGGCATGATTGGTTTTGAAATGTGAGGACATGAGATTTGGGAGAGGCTGGGATGCAACGATGTGGTTTGGCTGTGTCCCCACCCAAATCTCATCTTGAATTTCCACATGTTGTGCGAGGGACCTAGTGGGAAGTAATTGAATCATGGGGGCAGGTATCTCCCGTGCTGTTCTTGTGATAGTGAGTACATCTCATGAGATATGAAAGTTTTAAAGAGGGGAGTTTCCCTGCACAAATTCTCTTCTTTGGTCTGCCGCTATGTGAGACATGCCTTTCACCTTCTGTCATGATTGTGAAGCCTCTCAGCCATGTGGAACTGTAAGTCCAATAAACCTCTTTCTTTTGTAAATTGCCCAGTCTTGGGTATGTGTTTATCAGCAGCATGAAAACAGACTAATACAGGGGTCTTACAATTTCATTTTACTAGATTGATTGCAATGCTTATTATTAACACCCAGTTAATTAAAATGTTTAAAAAAAATAAATATCTAAAACAAAATTCTTAAATGTCTGCAGTACTGTCGAGCTGATATAAATAAAACTAAGCAAAGCGATTTTTTTTCATTTTTCTTTTTTTTTAAGTACACTACAAATATATCATTGTTTTTGGTCCTATGAAACTTGGAATTGTAACAATAGTATGGTAAGCTATCTAATATTAGATACTGAGTTCTGAATATTCCTTAATTTTACCCATATTCTCTGGAGAAGCTAAGTGAACTCCTGGTAATTATGACTTAAATAGTTTAAAGCCTACATCAGCCAGGATATAATGAAGAAAGCCAGAGGAAGGGAGAAATATATGCATTGGCTCAACTATAAAAAACATCCTAATTCTTGTGTAAGATGGGACATGGATCATACTTCTAGCTTGCATGACTTCTATTATATGAAAAAAGAAGGAGAATATTTCTTCTGGTGGCTGAAGTGACTGTTTCTGGAAGAAAAGCAATAGGAGGCAATTTAGTAGATAAAAGTTTGTGATCCAGTAGAAATTAGAAACTTTGTTTTTGGTAAAATGAAATGGTGTTATTTTTTATCATCTGTGAATCAAAATGAGATATGAGGATTGTTGTGAAGTCAGCCTTTTTTGAGAGCCCTATAGATGCCACAAGGGCAGACAGTAGAATATGCAAGACTTTAAGAGTTGAAGCCTAATCATCTGGAAGTCTTATGACTTACGATAAATTCAAATGGAAAGCACCTGAACAATGTCATCTACTATGAGAAAATGCAGGATATTCAGTGAAGATATATTTAATATACAAACCATTGAATTTCCAGCCTATTATACTTCTTAATATAGCCTGATGTCAAAAATGGCTGGCAAGGTATAGTGATCAGGGCAAGAGAACTACCTTATTTAGCTTAATGGCTATCTTTCAGGTATAACTCAAAGCAAACAAAGTAGAATGTTAGTAAAATTCATATAATTTGTATCTATATGTATGTGTGTGTAACATCAACAGTCATCAAAGATGCTATATTCAAATCAGTTCTCTGACGTTTTCAGAGGCAATTTGGTTTTCTGGGTGCCAGTGTGTTGATTTCCAGAAGGTACAAACCATGATTCCCATGCTTCTGCGTTTTCTTGATGCCGTAGTGCTGGATGTGTCATGGTTGATGCTCAATAAATTCTGTCATTGATGGATTAATCCTCCATTCTCTTTAATCTAAGCCTGCATTTTCCTCTTTGTTATGATTCAGGTACTTCACTCCCAGCCTCTTCTTTAGATATGTCATTTTAGACTTTATCTGGGCATGGAGAAATGTTTTGGAAGAGAAAATTTCTATACTTTCGCCATATGGGCTATGCTGGAACTGGAACAGTTAAAAATAATGTGGGGTACATAATAATTGGATATTTGAATGGGATAGTATTCATCGGATCATGAAGCACTACTTCCTTGTTTTAAAGATAAGGAAACTGAGGGTATGGAGATTAGGGGACTTGTGGCAGATAGGCATAAAGGCTTAAAATATTTTAGCGCTTTGTTTTAGCAGTGATTTCTCCTTTGGGAATTCTGTCTTCAATTCTGGAGTGATTTTAGGATCACAAGATCATAATTAGTCAAAATTTAAAGCTACTTAAGCTTTGTCAGCACTCCAGTGCCCTGTTTAAAAGAAGAAAAACCAACAAAATCACTTCACCAGTTGGAATCACTAGTTGAAAATGTGAAACATCCTCATTACACCAAAAGGGAAGCACAAGTGCTTTCTTCTAAGTGTTTAAGCAGGCTTTGGAGGGGGTGCTCATTCTTCAAAAACAATAGTGTGTCTTTGTAAATGGGCATCCCACTGAATCAAAGAATGTGCGGACGCAGTGTAAGGAAAGCCTCTTTCAATTTCCTCCGGTGCTGCCAACTATTTAGTCTGAGGCTGTTTATACTTTCTGGGATATAAATGATTTTATCTCCATTGCTGACAATGTTGAACTCAACGTCCTTCTTTTTGATACAGTATTTGCTGAAGAAATTGTATTGATTTACAGACTCTCTCTTCTGTAATTCCCCTAACATCTCAAGGCCTTTTAGGTTAACCAGTTTCTTTCAAACACCCTTCAAGACAAAAACATATTGGTTTTCAAAATCTCAGCAGGCTCTGGCAATATGGGAATCAGTGCTGGCCCTAGTAATTAATAATTTATGTCTCTATAGCTCTCTTTACAAATTCAAATTCTAGCAGCATTTAACATTTTATGCTTCAATTGTTTTTTATCCACCAATAGTTCTGATTTTTTGTGATATATTTTCTTCAGATGTATAGGTGAAAGCAATAATTTATTTGCACGAGGTAAGGAAGAAGCAAGGAAAATTAACTCCCTCCACCCACTCCCCCTTTAGACAATCAATAATTCCTGTTCTCATCCAGGCTTTAATCATTGCCTGTCTGGATGTCTGCAGACTTCCTCTTGGTCTTCCTATGTATGACCTCCCTCCTCACTAGAGACTTCAAAAACTTTAGCTAAATTCATCTTCTTCTTCCTGAAACCATATTACTAGTCTTCAAGCGTCTCCTTTGCTTTCAGAGTTAAGTTTGAATTTCTTGATTGTGGTCAACCTAGTGGAAACCAATTTAATTTTCTTCTATGTTAAAGTCAGAGTGATTTTTAGTTCATCCATTTTCTTTAAGTTGTCAAAAGTTCTTTTAAGAAAGTTTTCTAGATGATTTGTTGAATCTGAGAAGTGACTTTTAAATCATATTCTGTTGATAAAATGTGACTCTTCAGTGCAAGTTTAGGCCAGAAACTATATAACATCTTTTCAGTGTGCACATACTGCAAGTGACTCCCAGTAAACATCTTATTAGTGTTGTAGGATGCTTTTTCACATTTATCACTCAAATTGGCATAACTCATATGGTTATGATGACAGCTTACTGTCTATATTTGTCAAAGCTGCATTGTTTTGAATGTAAGCTTCTTTCCTCAAGTTCTGTGCTCTTTTAGGAATATTGTTGCCTATAATCACTTCACTGCAAAACAAGGGGAAGGGATGTAGGTGACTAGAAAGATGAATTAGGAAAGGCAAAATGAAATAAAGGGCAGAAGTGATGAGTCATACACTGAAGACACAGAGGCTATCCTCTTGGGTGAGAGACTATCAACCAGAATCTTAAAGACTACACTAGGCTTGTCCTGTGCTATTTGACCTATATTCACTGCTGTTTCTCCTAATTTTTATTGATGGATCTACCCTTTATGTTGTCCTTATTCAGTTTATGTATTCAACAGATATGTAGTGAGAGAATACAATGCTCTTGGCATTGTTTTGAAAACTGGGTTTAGAGCAGTAAAGAAGCAGACAAATCCATGTCTAATATATACACAATGATTCAGATTCTACTAAATGCAAGGAAGAAAATTATTTTAAAAAGGAGGATGAGGTATCATGGAGTGACAGGAGAGAATTTCCTTAGGTTATGTAGACAGAGGTGACGTCTGTGAATAGGAGAACTGTAAGCGGAAACTTGGGTGATGAATCATCTGCTATGTGAAAATCTAAAGGAAAAGCGTCTCAGGGGAAGAAGAAAGCAGAAGAGCCCAAACCAGCCTTGTGTACAAAGAAGAGAAGAAAGCCGTCATGGCTGGAGCAGGTTGATTGAGAGACAGAATTGTAGGAGAATGAAGCTCAGACATGTGGGCCACAGAAACTAGTCTGGCTCTTATTTTAGATGCAATTGGAGGAAGTTCAACAGAAAATCAGGGTGACCTGATTTACTTTTTGAAGAGATTACCATGGCAAATGTGTGGTGAATGAATTATGGGAGAGCAAAAATAAAATCAGTTAGGGCCTTTCCTAATCCATTTCTAAAATCTGGACCTTTCCTAGACTATTAAATGGGCCCACCCCAAATTAGCAAGAATTAACTCCTTCAACTTCACATATTTTCAGAATATTTTATAGTTTCTCCCCATGTGAATGACAGTGATTTTCAATAATTTTCCATGAGTGTTTGCTAAGTAAGAGTCAAAAGGCCAATAGAGAAGTCTTGAAGTCTTCTTGCTCTTGTCTATTATATTTACTAATGCTTTGCTTCTGCCTTTTGTCTACGTACAAAGACGTATGTGACTAAAATATGTTTGAAACTACTGGTCTTTAGGATATTGTCTATGGCATCATCCCTAAGTATTTTTTAAATCTCATATTTTGTCATTCTCTCCCTGGCACCTCATATTCAACTCCTACACTCTGTATACACAACTATATATACAACTAGGCAGAGTTCTTGGACTATAACTTCCTACTCAATGCTTCTCAGCTTCATACATTCTGTTCCAGCTGCTTGGAATGTCTTCTCATTGACAAATGCCTTTCCAGGCATTACAACTGGATGGACACCTTCATTTTTTCATTTGTGTTTTTCACCCTAACACTTTGCAAGAACCATTGTACTAGAACTTACACTTCCAAATCCAGTATTTATTTTATTGTTTAATATTTATTTTGCAATTTTGTTAAGTTCTCTGAAGCCCAAACCCATGTCTTTTTCACTTTTCCATTTCTAGTGCCTAAAGAGTGTCTAGCATGTAAGAATTTAAAAGTGTCATTGAATGAAATAATAATTTGATTAGTGTGTAAGTAAATCAAAGCTCTAGTTATTTAAACATGTTTAAGCCATTTGCTGATTTTATGCCACAAAACTAATAATACCTGGTACCACTGGAACACCTCTTTTTAAATTCTGTGACCATAGAAGAAGAGAAATAATAGAGACTTCAGTCAGGCTGAACTTTGAAGCAACAGCGAAAATTATTGATAAAAGTACAAGTAGTCGAAATTTAAAGGTTTGGGTTTCTATTGGCAGTCCTGAATAAAGCTTTCTGTCTTAGTCTAAATGGGTCTATTAAAATAAATGAATAACAGGGAGTTAGGATTGGCTTTTAATTGTGTCTTTTGTACTTATCACTGTACCTACTGCATCTGCTAAGCTTGATAAATATTCATTGAATAATTAATCAGGTATGTGTAAGACTTGTACACTGAAAATTATAAAACATTACTGAAAGAAATTAATGACCTAAAGAAGTGGAAAGATATCCTTTAATCACGAATTGAAAAAATTAACATTGTTAAAATGGCAATATTTCTCAAATTGATATACAGATTCAATGTAATCCCTATCAAAAATATAAGGAACAAAAAAAGATAAATTTGATTTGATCAAGTTTAAAATATTTGGGCATCAAGTGAAATTATCAAGTGAAAAACAATCCACAGAATGGAAAAAAATTTGCAAACCGTATATCTAATAAGGGTTTAATATTCAGAATATGTAAAGATTTCCTACAACTCAACAACAACAAAAAAACACAATTTAAAAGTCAGCCAAAACTTAAATAGACATTTCTCAAAATAACATATACAAAGTAAAAAACCAATAAAAAATGCTCAATATTTACTCACTGAAAAAACGCAAACCAAAACCTCAATGAGATACCAATTCATACTCACTTAGATAGCTATAATTTATTAAAAGGGAAGAAAAATAAGTTTGGAGAACAATATCATGTGGATACATTTCTAGTGAGAATGTCAAATGGTGTACTTGCTCTAGAAAACAGTTCGATGGTTCCCCAAAAAGTTAAGCACAGAATCATCATATGACCCAGCAATCCTAGGTATATACCCAAGAGAATTAAAAACAGATGTTCAAACAAAATTTGCACATGAATATTCATGGAGATTATTCATAAGATCCAAAAAGTAAAAACAACCCAAATGTCCATCAACTGAAGAATGAGTAAACAAAATGTGGTATATCTATACAATGTCATTTTAGCCTTAAAAAGGAATGAAATACTAATTCATGCTACAATATGGATGGACCTTGTAAACATCATGCCAAGTGATAAAAGCTACACAAAAACCCATACATATTGTGTGATTCTATTTATGTGAAATGTCCAGAATAAGCAAATTCTTGGAAACAAGAAGCACATTAGTGGTTTCCAAGGGCTGAAGGGAAGGAGAGAATGAGAAACTAGTGCTTAATTGGGTACAAGATGTCTTTTTGGAAGGATAGAAATGTGCTGAAATGAGATAGTGGTTATGGTTACATAATATTGTGAAGGTACTAAAAGCCACTGTATTATATACTTCAGCTAAAATGGTGAATTTAATATTATATCAATTTTCCCTCAACCAAATAACCAGATTTAAAAAATTAATCTAATAAAAATTAACACTATTATTTATTAGCATGTTTGTGCATTAAATGATAAACTAAGTAGCTTGTTCTAAGCTCTACATTAAGTCATGGATAAATGTATAGCTGGATAGGTGGATGGATGATGGATGAAAAGAAAAGAAAGATGGATTAACTGATGAATGAATGAATGAATGAATGTGTTACCTGCTCAAAATCAAAGGGTTAATAAGTAACAATGCTTTACTCACTTTGTTATATCTGGTTCCTTTCCTTAATACATTTGGCCTCCCCAAATTCATGATCTGACCAATTTAGAGGTTCCTATCTGTGGCTTTTAAATGTTTGTATTTATTTGTAAAAGGCATTTTCTGAAGAAAACGTCTTACTCTAAACTACATCTTCTTGATATTCCACACAGTTTACTACTTACTTGATTACCTATCGGAAATCAGATATCTATAAACAAATATCTTTAAATATATATTTATTTACATATAAATTATCTATGGATACTAATGATAGGGCAACAAACAGAGATGTCTGCTGATAGATATAAATCTATGAAAAGCAGGAAATTCTTTCGAATTTTAAGACAACTTTGTTGTTTAATCTTTAAGATTATCAATCTTACAGATTGATCAATATTTCACTATGTTTGGATTTTGCTGTGCTAGATATTCTTAACTGAAGATATAATTGAAATAAATTTATGGACAGAGCAAAGGGAAAATAACTTGGGAATTTAAAAATTGTAATTATTTTAAAACAATTATAAAGTTTTTAAAATTGAATTTAGTGATCCAGTGTTTTCATTTAGGGAAAAAAAAAAAAGAGAAAAGAAATCGAAACTGCAGGTAAAACATAACGAGGCTGATTCTAACAATCATATGTGACTGAGATGTTTACTTTTTGGAGGGCCATTAACTCTTTCAATCATTAGAGTCTCATTTGGTGCATTGAGGCTGACAGATAATAAACACAATTTGAACACAGAAGTGGTGGTGGTTTTCCCAGTGATTGGTAGGCCCCAGCTGGTTTCCAAGACTGTAGGAGCTCAGAGAAGAGGGGCAAGCCAGTCTGATTCCAGCTCTGCGAAGAGGTTCTCCCTGTCTGACTGTGGTTGGACAGATGTAACCCACTCCAGCAAGAACATATTTGCATATATATAAGGATTGCATATGATGGTTGAGGCTGGGTAATATTACAATAAAAAGTTAGCAATATGCAATCTCCCTATTATCAGTTTTTTTGGTATTGTTTTGTTTAAACAATAGTTTTGACACCATTCTCATTCTATTCAAATAGTGTTGTTTAAATATATAATATCACTTTGTTTTCACTTGACAAACATAATTTGAGTACTTACTGTGTGAAAGCAATGTGCTGAAACCCTTTTTGGAATGTAAAGTTTAATGTTTTAACATCGTTTTACTCAAGAAGTTTTAAATCTATTAGAAGCAATAAGCCATTATACCAATAATTGTAATACAATGTAATATATATTGATAACTGTTAAATAGCAAGAATCCAGAGATGTTTCCAAAGTAGGGGTAGAACTCATAGAACTACTAAAAAGAGAAGCATTGATAAGAAGCAGAAGCACCTGTATTTCTGATCAAGATAAAAAGATGGGACTTACTGAGAAATGTCAGCTGAAATTGTAGAGCAAAGAAAATATAACTTTCTCTTTTCCCTTTAGTTAACTATTATATCTCAAGGGCTAATATCAAAATAACCCCAAAACCAAATAGTTTTCTGAGGATTAGTTATATATGTAATATTATTTCTAGAAGAATAGGAGGTGATGGCCTCAGCTTAGACCTCTGAAATGAGTGACAGAAGAAGAAATACAGCCCCTGCAGCCATATTATAGGAGTGAAAACAATCTACAAATAGGGAATTTAATACAATATGTTATTTTTTAAACTGTGAAAATTCTGGGTCATCATTTTTGCATGTTATTTCAAAACACTAACTAAGTTTTTATTCCAGAAACATTTCGTATTTACAAAATCTCCAAGGGGAAGCAAAGAAGGTAATTAAGCCAAGATGACAAAATTCCATTAAATAATGATCTGAAATATTAAAGAAATATGTGGCAAAATGGCTGCTACATTTGTAGGAAACACACAAAAACAATGAAGCGAGGTCCAGAAGCCTTGCCATCTAATGAGACTGGAGGCAGGATGCAGAAAGTCTTACTTCTGTTAAGAGTGCATCTATTTAACTTTGTCTAGCCCTAAAATTACTTACTTTCTCTTCTATACTTAGTAAATCTTTGGAAAGGTGATATCTTAGTTCATTTTCTATTGCTTAGAATATGTGAAACTGGATAATATATAAAGAATAGGAATTTATTTCTTATATTTAAGGAGTCTAAGAATTACAAGGTTGAGAGGCTGCATCTGGTGAAGGTCTTCTTGCTGGTGAGGACTCTGCAGAGTCCCAAGGTGGCACAGGGTATTTTATGGTGAGGAGGGCTGAACTTGCTAGCTCAATTATCTTTTCCTCTTTTTATGAAGGCACCAGTCCCACTCCCATAATCATCCATTGTTCTATGAACAGGTTAATTCATTTATGAAGGCAGAGCCCTCCTAACCCAATCACCTCTTAAAGGCTCCACTTATCAATACTACCACATTGAGGATTAAGCTTCAACATGAGTTTTGGAGGGGACGAACATTAAAACCATAGCAAGTAGTTACAGCATCTCTCAACATTTGAAAATAACATTTGTAGGAGTTTACACAGAGAGATGGGTTGGACATGAGTTTTATGAATGTCTTTCACCCCTTGTGGGATTTTGAAGACCTGATATTCTTCTCTCCCTCTCTGAGGTAATGGAGTTCCCATGTAGCATTAGACAAATAACAAACATTCAATTTTCTTTTTCCCCTAATCCATAGTTATGTGGTACTGTCAGTATCTACAGTCATTTAGAAAAACTTAATGTACTGAGAGAACATTGATATTCTTGGATTAAAGGCCCTATGTATGGAAAGAAGAAAGTAATGAAAAGATAATTATTTTTCTTTATAATTTGATAATTGAAAAAAGAGCCATTTAAACATTAAAAAATTTTGGATAAGCTATATTTGTGTTTGTTTCTAGAGCATTGTTTATGCCAAATAATTTTTCCTCTTGGTGAAAGTGTTATCATAAAAATAATTCTGAGATGTGAGCCATGCCTAGGAGAAAATTAATTCATTGTCCTATCCAATGGGCTTACTTAGCTTTTATAGCTAGGAATGTCATTGAGGACTTCACAGTGAGCTGAGTCTAGAGGATGAATGACAGACCTGAAAATCCCAGAGTAGAAGGGCCAGAGATATGACAGGATGTGGAATATGAGAAATTGTGTTCAAAATTGCTAAAATATGTTGGTAAATGGAAACAGATGAGATCATGGAAATACAAAGCAGATTAATAGCCAATATTAGAAGTCTTACATGCCTTCTTAAAACACAGGGAGTTGGTTTTATAGGAAACTGGGACACAACAGAAATAGCAAGGAATATGGTCAGGTATTTATATGCAAATCTGAGGAATAGTGTCAGTAAAATAGGTAGCTTGAAATGCCCACTCCAGAAAGAAATTAGGAGGCTAGTGCTGTACTCAGATATGGGTTGATAATGATACTTTGAATTAGAGAAGAGTGAGTCCTGACAAAAGAGAAACTAGAGATATTTATAAATACCCAGAACAGATTAGATTGGGTGACCTTTTGAATCTAGAGGTGAAAAGATGGCAACTTTGAGAATGTAACGGAGGGATTACTAAGATCATTGTTACATATTTTTATCAAATTCTGTTATCTAGATATGAAAACGTTAATAAGAGCTAGAGAGACATGTGGCTCATGTCTGTTGCCAACAGAATATCAACAAACAATACAGTTGGACCAGATGTAAAATCAACTGGAAATAAATCTGGGAAGCTACTTGTGTTTATTATCATATTTTCCTAGTTCTCTTTCTTCTTTTCACACATCTGTCATTTTGTACTGTTGTCAAAGAAAGAAAGAAAAGAAAGACAATTTCTAGTAGGGTTAAAAGCCAGTGCAATTTTTGCCTTCTGCAATAACTTCAGTGGTGGAAAAAAAAGGTTTTCTCCTAATAAAGTGAAGCATTTCTCAGTTATTCCCATAATTAAAAACAAATTATTAATTAAAAGCAAATGATTAACTCATTTTCTCCAATAACCATAAAAAAGGAAAGGCAAGTGGGGAAGAGGTGGGAAGTAGAAAACATTATACCCAACTCTCTTTTATCTCATTTATCTCTTTTATCTTTTGACTTCATATGTCCAGTAATATTATTTTATTCCTTCTAGCCTAAATATTTATAAAGTATTGTTATCTGCTTTTCAATCTACTTTCATATTATTTCAGTTTTTTTGTGAAAAACTTATAATGTACAGAAGGAAGGTAGAAGTCCCTTTTCCCAGGCAAAAAGGGGCACAGAAAAAAAGAAGTGACTTAAAAAGACTTGGAAGAAGAACAGCTATGACGACTCCTAGACCCAGTGACTTTTAAATAATAATACCTGAGTTAGAGAGATAATGTACACTTTGTAGTGGATGAGTCCATTTAAATTTACCAACATTTGGTATATTTAAAGGATAAGAGAACCAGAGGAGGAGTTTTACTTTTCCCTCTTTCTTTAGGTTTTGTTTGATCACAGAGTCATTCCAATGCCGTCTCAGTCATGAAAGTGTCAGTAGCATGTAACAATGCTTCCTAAAATTTTCTGCTAAAAATCACTAATGGCATTAGAGAGTCACGTTAGTCACCCTGATCTTGTATTAGCCTGTTCTTATGTTGCTAATAGAGACATTCCCAAGACTGGGTAATTTATAAAGAAAAAGAGGTTTAATGGACTCAGTTCCACATGGCTGGGGAGGCCACACAATCATGGTGGAAGGTGAATGAGGAGCAAAGTCACGTCTTAACATGGCAGACAAGAGAAGAGGACTTGTGCAGGGAAATTCCTCTTTATAAAGTCATCAGATCTCATGAGACTTTTTCACTATCAGGAGAACAGCACAGGAAAGACCCATGCCCATGATTCAATTAGCTCCCACTGAGTCCCTCCCAGGACATGTGAGAATTATGGGAGCTACAACTCAAGATGAGATTTGGGTGGGGACACAGCCAAACCACATCAGTCTATTGAGGAGGTAGATACATTGATCATTTATATAACAAACACGTTACATTGTTTTATTTAATTTTTGAAATCTATGAGAATTTAAATTCTACTCTGTAATCTACTTATACTATTTAAATACACAATGAATAAATTTAACTGAACTTTAAATAAAATTAAAGCTCCAGAGATATGGGCATATTTTTTCTGTAGTTTCATATATTCTCTGGGAAACTCAAGGTTGCAGCCTATAAACTTCAGTTTGAAAATTATGATAATAATGTTTCATGACATTGCAGTGTTTAGTAAACCACTCAGAAGCAGGACATTAGGCTAAATCATTTACTGTGGGGATCTGGCAAACACTGTCCAACCACTGCTGTGTTAACCTGTCCAGATTAACCTGCATGTACAATTATGTATTTCTGGGATTCAGGCTATGATTTTACCCATTTCAAACCAACTTACAAAGCGATAACATGATTATATTGGTCTTTACTGACACACTAGGAAAAAAATAAAGAACAACAACCAAAAAAAAAAAAGTGTCTCTCCACAGAAAGCAGAAGATGAAAACAAAATAAGTAAAACATAGCAACCCTTTAAGTGGTTGCCCAATATTTGAAGAGCGTTATATAAACTCACTGACTTTGTCCCACTAGGCATCCTACTGTTATCCCTTTGAGGAACTCAATGAGGAGATGAGTCCTGTTTAGTGAGCATCTTGAAGAGGTTTGAACTATCCTGGAAGCTAATATTACCTAGTATATGTTTATGAGTGGCTCCCCAATTAAAGCAGTCAAGATCAAATTCTCTTGATTGAGTAGCAATAGAAATCACAAGAATGGAATTGAACATAGTTCCTGATTGTGTCAGACACAACTCTGACTGATGCCACTGGGGCTTACCATTCAACCACACTAAAATTTCAAGAACATATTAAGTCTCATGCTTCTGTCTTCACAGCACAAAGACAATCCTGAAAGTAAAGAAATTATAAGTACCGTATTTGAGGTTACTACCTTGTCTTTTTAACCTAAGATGTCTAGACAAGCCAGGCATGAATGAATGTGCCTTGAAAGGGATAGCAGGCCATTTTTGTTTTAGAATGGGATAACTCTTTTGGCATTTGAAAAATATATACAGTTGTGGCTCTCAGTTTTCTGATAAAGACAATTGACAAGTCTTAGGCTTAGGTATCTCAGTATTTGGAAATGATAGTCTGTCTCACAAGGGACATCTATATATTGTCTTAACATGAGATAAACAGATAAGCCATAATTGTGTAGACCAGAGGTCAGCAAACTATAGCCTGTATGTCAAACCTGACCACTATGTTTCTTTAATGGTCTGTGAGTTGAATTTGTTTTTATATTTGGAAATATGGAATAAATCATGACAAGAATAATATTTTTTGAAATGTAAAAATTATATGAAATTTAAAATCAATGTCATAAATAAAGTTTTACTGGAACTGAACCATGTCCATTCACATATTGTCTATGCCTGCTTTTCACGTGACAGAGTTTAGTAGTTGTAACAGAGACCTATAGCTCACAAAGCCTAAAATATTTACTCTTTAGCCCTTTACAGAAAAAGTTTGCTGATCCCTGGAGTATATGAATGGAAGAAGAATGGAAGGGCAGTGTGATGCCATTGAATTGTGAGAACATCAGAGTAGAATTCAAAAGATCTTCTAGATACTTGAAGAAACAACTTTTAAATACAACATAACAATGATCTCCTAAAGAGATCCAGTCATCTCCCAGGTTTTTAAAGTGCCTTGTCAGTAATAACAGTGTGCCATCTCCTCTGAGGTAACTGAAAGTTCCACATTTGACAGGTAAGTTTCTTTCCTCCCTCTCCCACACCATGGAGCTGGTACATTATTTTTCTCCTTGGCATCCAAATACAAGTGCAAAACAGAAATATAAAGCCTTTCAATGGGTAACTTTCTTAAAAGTAGTGGGAGTGAGGGTGCATAGGAAACCTCAATTTAGCATCCACAGCTGTCTTTATCAAAAATGATGCCCCATCAAATGTGACAGTTGTTGAGTCTGATATTGCTATTTTCATCTGTGCACATACAGCAAGAATATGCTGCTGATAAGGCATACAAGGAGCTGTGCCAGTACAGACTGTGCTGAAAAATATGTTTGGTTTAATGACCCTTGGTTACATTGTTAGAATTGGCTAAACTACAGGCAAGATATTATTGTGACCGTAAGATATTCCATTTACAAGTTGTTTTAGTAAATTTAGTACAACTATCACCAAGCTAAGAAAATTGATTGCTTAGAATTGTTATTTGGTACCATGTAAACCAAAATGTTGACATAAATTTTCTACTTTTTCAATTTTTTTATTTTCAATAGATTTTTGAAGAACAGGTGGTGTTTGGTTATGTGAATAGTTCTTTAGTGGTGATTTCTGAGATTCTGGTGTACCAATCACCTGAGCAGTGTACACTATTACCCAATGTGCAGTATTTTATCCTTAACCTCCCTTCCACCCTGTTCCCTAAGGCCCCAAAATCCGTTGTATTGTTCTCATGCCTTTGAATCCTCATAGCTCCTACTTATAAGTAAGAACAATGTTTGGTTTTTCCATTCTTGAGTTACTTCACTTAGAATAACGGTCTCCAAAATTGACAAATTGGATCTAAATAAACTAAAGAGCTTCTGCACAGCAAAAGGAACTATCAGAGTGAACAGGCAACCTAGAGAATGGGAGAGAACTTTTGAAATCTACCCATCTGACAAAGGTCTAATATCCAGAATTTGTAAGGAACTTAAACAAATTTACAAGAAAAAAACAACCCCATCAAATGTGGGCAAAAGATATGAGCAGACACTTCTCAAAATAAGACATTTACGTGGCCAACAAATTTGAAAAAACCTCAACATCACTAATCATTAGAGAAATGCAAATTAAAACCACAATGAGATACCATCTCACACCAGTCAGAATGGTGATTATTAAAAAGTCAAGAAACAGTAACTGCTGGCAAGGCTGTGGGGAAATAGGAACACTTTTACAATGTTGGTGGGAATGTCCATTAGTTCAACCATTGTAGAAGGCAGTGTGGCAATTCCTCAAGGATCTAGAACCAGAAATGACAGACTGTATAAAGAAAATGTGGTACATATACACGATGGAATACTGTGCAGCTATAAAAAGGAATGAGATCATGTCCTTTGCAGGAACATGGATGAAGATGGAAGCCATCATCTTCAGCAAACTACACGGGAACATAAAACCAAACACCTCATGTTCTCACTCATAAATGGGAGTTGAACAATGAGAACACATAGACACAGGGAGGGGAAAACACACACTGGAGCCAGTCAGGGGGTGGGGAGGAAGGGGAGGGACAGCATTAGGACAAAGAGCTAATGCATCCAGGCTTAAAACCTACATGGTGGGTTGATAGGTGCAGCAAACCACCATGACACACGTATACCTATATAACAAACCTACATTTTCTGCACTTGTATCCCAGAACTCAAAGTAAAATGTCTAAAAAAAAAAAGAAAAAAAAGAATAATTGTCTCCAATTACATTCAGGTTGATGTGAATACCATTATTTCATTCTTTTTATGGCTGAGAAGTATTTCAAAGGATATATGTCTATCTCTATGTATGTATGTATGTATCTAGATAGATAGATAGATAGATAGATAGATAGATAGATAGATAGATAGATAGATATCACATTTTCTTTATCCACTCATTGATTGATGGGCATTTGGACTGGTTCCATATTTTTGCAATTGCAAATTATGCTACTATAAACATGCATGTGCAAGTATCTATTTCATATAATGACTTCTATTCCTCTAGTTAGATACCCAGCAGTGGGATTGCCAGATGAAATGGGGGATCTACTTTTAGTTCTTTATGGAATCTCCACACTGTTTTCCATAGTGACTGTACTACTTTACATTTCCACCAACAGTGTAAAAGTGTTCCCTTTTCACCACATTGATGCCAATATCTATTATTTTTTGATATTTTGATTATGGCCATTCTTACAGGAATTAGGTGCTATTGCCTTGTGGTTTTGATTTTCGTTTCCCTGATAATTAGTGGTGTTTAGCATTTTTTTCATATTTTTGTTGGCCATTGATATATTTTCTTTTGAGAATTGTCTATTTGTGTCTTTAGCTCACTTTTTGACAGCATTGTTTTTTTCTTGCTGATTTGTTTGAATTCCTTGTAGATTCTGGATATTAGTCCTTTGTCAGATGTATAAATTGAGAAGATTTTCTCCCACTCTATGGGTTTTCTGTTTACTCTGCTGATTATTTCTTTTGCTGTGCAGAAGCTTTTTAATTTAATTAAATCCCATGTATTTATCTCTGTTTTTGTTGCATTTGCTTTTGGGTTCTTGGTCATAAAATCTTCCCTAAGCCAATATCTAGAAGGGTTTTTCCAATGTTATCTTCTATAATTTGTATGGTATTATGTCTTAGATTTGAGTAATTAATCCATCTTGAGTTGATTTTTGTATAGGGTGAGAGATGAGGATTCAGTTTCCTTCTTCTACATGTGGCTTGCCAATTATTCCAGCACAATTTGTTGAATATGGTGTCTTTTCCTCACTTTATGTTTTTGTTTGCTTTGTCAAAGATCAGTTGGTCATAAGTATTTCGGCTTATTTCTGTGTTCTCTATTCTGTTCCTTTGGTCTATGTGCCTATTTTTATATCAGTACCATGTTGTTTTGCTGACTATGGGCTTATAATATATTAAAAAGTCGGGTAATGTAAGGCCTCCAGATTTGTTCTTTTTGCTTAGTCTTCCTTTGGCTATGCAGGCACTTTTTTGGTTGCATGTGAATTTTAAGATTTTTTTTCTAGTGTTGTGAAGAATGATGGTGGTATTTGGATGGGAATCGCATTGAATTTGTAGATCATTTTTGGCAGTATGGTCATTTTCACAATATTGATTCTACCTATCCATGAGCATGGGATGTGTTTCCATTTGTTTGTGACATCTGTGATTTTCTTCAGCAGTGTTTTGTAGTTTTCCATGTAGAGGTCTTTTACCTTCCCGATTAAGTGCATTCCTAAGCATTTTATTTTATTGCAGTTATTGTAAATGGGGTTGAGTTCTTGATTTGATTCTCAGCTTGGTCACTGTTGGTGTATAGCCATTGGAGTAGTCCTTTTTGTTATGCATGCATTTAATTGAAGAGACAATCTGAACAGGTCAAGTGTAAGCAACAAGGCTGTTCATTCACTTAGGCAAGAGCAGACTGAGTCTGAAAAGGGAGTCAGCAGCAGGTGGTGGGATTGGAGTGGTTTTATAGGTTCGGGTTAGGCAGTGGAAAGTTACAGTTAGGGGCCAGTTTTTGCGGGCAGTGGAAGAATGTCCCAAGGTACATTATCACACAGTTACAGAGCTCAGTGTCACGAGGTTGATTGATCAGTTAGGGTAGAGCCTGTTACAATGGTAGAATGTCAGAAGTTTGGCTAATCAGCTAAGACAGGGACTTCCTGTTGTGTCAGACTTTCTGGCTCCAGGAGACCTGGATGTGTACATGTGGGTCACAGGGGTCATGATGGCTTGACCATAGCACAGCCTGCTCAGAGGACCTTACACTTTTATCATTATATAATGTCCCTCTTTGTCTTTTTAAACTGCTGTTACTTTAAAGTTTGTTTTATCTGATGTAAGAATAGCTACTCCTGCTTGCTTTTGGTGTCCATTTGTATGGAATATCATTTTCCACCCTTTACGTTAAGTTTATGTGAGTCCTTATGTGTCAGATGAGTCTCTTGAAGACAGCAGGTACTTGGTTAGTGAGTTCTTATCCATTCTGCCATTTAGCATATTTTAAATGAAGCATTTAGGCCATTTACATTCAACATTAGCATTTTGAGATGCAATCTACTATTCTATTTATTGTGCTATTTGTTTCCTGCATACAATTTTCATTGTGTTATTGTTTTTAGGTCCTGTGACATTTATGCTTATGGGAGATCCTATTTTTGGTGTGTTTCAAGGATTTCTTTCAAGATTTAGAGCTCCTTTTAGCAGGTTTTGTAGTGCTGGCTTGGTAGTGGCAAATTCTCTCAGCATTTGGTTGTCTGAAAAAAACTGTATCTTTCCCTAATTTATGAAGCTTAGTTTTGCTGAAGACAAAATTCTTGACTGACAGTTGTTTTGTTTAAGGAGGCTAAAGATAGGATCCCAATCTTTCTTAGCTTGTAGGGTTTCTGCTGAGAAATCTGCTGTTCATCTGATTGATAGGTTTTCCTTTATAGGTTGTCTTATGGTTTTGCCTCACAACTCTTAAGATTCTTTCCTTTGTCTTGACTTTACATAACTTGAGGACCGTGTGCCTAGGTGATGATCTTTTTGTGATGAATTTCACAGTTACTCTTTGAGCTTCTGGTATTTGATGGTCTAGATCTTTAGCAAGGCCAGAAAAGTTTTCCTTGATTATTCTCTCAACTATGTTTTCAAAACGTTTAGATTTCTCTTCTTCCTCTGGAACACCATTTATTCTTAGGTTTGGTTGTTTAATATAACCCCAAACTTCTTGGAGGCTTTGTTCTTTTTTTTAATTCCTTTTTTTGGATTGGGTTAATTGGAAAGCCTTATCTTCTAGCTCTAAAGATTTTTTTCTGCTTGTTCAATTCTATTGTTAGAATTTCTAGAGCATTTTGCATTTCTCTATGTGTGTCCTTGATTTCCAGAATTGTGATTGTTTTTTATTTATGTGATCTATTTCACTGGAGATATTTCCACTCATATCCTGTATGTCTTTTATTTCTTTAAGTTGGACTTCACCTTTCTCTGGTGCCTTCTTGATTGACTTTATAGTCAACCTTCTGAATTCTTTTTCTGGCAATTCAGAGATTTTGTCTTGGTTTGTATCCACTGCTGGTGAGCTAGTGTGATATTCTGGGGATGTTAACGAACCTTGCTTCATCATATTACCAGAATTGTTTTTCTTGTTTCTTCTCATTTGAGTATTCTATGTCAGAAGGAAGATCTGGGCATCAAGGGCTGCTGTTCAGAATTTTTTGTTCCATGGGGTCTTCCTTGATGTGGTGCTCTCCCCTTTCCCCTAGGGATGGGCTTCCTGAGAGTCAAACTGCAGTGATTGTTCTTCCTCTTCTGGATCTTGCCACCCAGTGGACCTACCAGGTTCTGGCTGGTACTGGGGAGTGTCTGCAAAGGATCCTGTGATGTGATCCATCTTCAGGTCTCTCAGCCTTGGATACCAGCACCTACTCTGGTGGAGGTAGCAGGGGAGTGCAGTGAACTCTGTGAGGTTCCTTGGTTGTGTTTTTGTTAAGTGTACTGGTTTTGTGTTGGTTGGCCTCTAGCCAGGAGGTGGTGCTTTGAAGAGCACATCAGCTCTGGTAGTATAGGAAGGATCAGGGAGTGGACAGGACCATAGAGCTCCAAAGAGATTATGTCTTTTGACTTCAGCTACCAGGACTGGTAGAGAAACTCCATCAGGTGGGGGTAGGGTTAGGCATGTCTGAACCTTGGGTGGGGCTTGCTGCAGCTGCTGTGGGGAATGGGTATGTGGTTCCCAGGGCAAATGGAACTGTGTTACCAGGGGTATTGTAGCTGTCTCTGCTGCATCACACAGGTCACCAGGGAAGTGGGGGAAAGCTGGAAGCCACAGGCCTCACCCAGTTCCCATGCAGCTCACAGCCAGAAAGTCCAGTCTCACTTCCACTATGCTTCCCCAACAACACCTGAGTTTATTTCCAGGCAGCTGGTGAGCAGAGCTGAGAATTTGACCCAGGCTACAGGCCTCTCAGGTGAGAA
This sequence comes from Pongo abelii, assembly GCF_028885655.2. Classification (NCBI taxonomy): domain Eukaryota; kingdom Metazoa; phylum Chordata; class Mammalia; order Primates; family Hominidae; genus Pongo; species Pongo abelii. The sequence continues at coordinate 32,049,593 of NC_071998.2, forward strand.
AGCACAGAAAGTTCCTCAGTTGTTCCACAGAGCCTGCAGTGGCAAGCCACCTCCTTCAAAGGGTCTGTGGATCCTTTCAGCTTTCTTGGTATGTTCCTGCAGTAGTTCATAAAGCAAATATTCATGATGTGAGTGTCCACAAACTGCTCTGTTCATCTAAGTCGGAGCTGCAAGTTAGTCCTGCCTTCTATCTGCCATTTTTTTCTCAACTCCCAGATTTTCTACTTTTAACTAACCATCAATTTGTCCATTCAACATTTGCTTTTACGTATATAGAGATGTTAAAGAGAAGAGTGGCCAAAAGAAAGTGGATAGAATTTTATGGAGTAAGTGGAACTCTTGCTAAGCCTTGAAGAATGTTTATAGATTTATTGGCTTGGAGGAGATGGTTCCAGCCTCAAGGAAAACCATAAATACTATCAGGGCAGGAGGAGCTAGGTGTATTTAGAGGGTAATGAAGCAGTTTAATTGGTACAAAGCCAGTTTGCCAAGACAACCAGAAAAAAAATCTGGGATTCAAAAGTATACTGTCAGGTAATAAAAGGCCTTGAAGTCATCAGAGGAACTAAAAAATGTTTGAAATTATAATAGAAAATAATTATAGACATCTGAACAAAAGTGAATCTGATAAAAGTGGTGTTTTAAGTCAGCAGGATGTGAAGAAAGTGAGCACCATGCATTAAAGATGGTGAGGGAGATTTTAACATTGGAAAGAACTAACATTTTGGCGTCACCTGTGATTGTGTTATCCATTTTACATTCATTTGCTAAGTTTAGGAATCACAGGCAACAGATTCAAACCCACAATTAAGTGACTTAAAAAGCCCTTTTTTTTCTAATTAATCACTTTGCCAGGTGATATGGTTTGGCTGTGTCCCCACCCAAATCTCATCTTAAATTCCCACATGTTGTGGGAGGGATCTGGTGGGAGGTAATTGAATCATGGGAGTTCTTTCCCATGCTGTTCTCATGATAGTGAATAAGCCTCATGATCTGATGGCTTTATAAGGGGTAGTTCCCCTGCACAAGCTCTTTTCTCTTGTCTGCCACCATGTGAAACATACCTTTCACCTTCTGCCATGATTGTGAGGCCACCTCTGCCATGTGGAACTGTGAGTCCATTAAATCTCTTTCTTTTGTTAGTTGCCTAGTTTTGGGTATGTCTCTATCAGCAGTGTATAAATGGACTAATACAGTAAATTGGTACCAGCAGAGTGGGACACTGCTGAAAAGATACCCAAAAATGTGGAAGCAACTTTGGAACTGGGTAACAGGTGGAGTTTGAAACAGTTTGGAGGGCTCAGAAGAAGGCAGGAAAATGTAGGAAAGTTTGGAACTTCCTAGAGATTTCTTGAATGGCTTTGACCAAAATGCTGATAGCAATGTGGACAATAAAGTCCACGGTGAGGTGGTCTCAGATGGAGATGAGGAGCTTGTTGGGAATTGGAGAAAAGGTGACTCTTGTTATATTTCAGCAGAGAATGGTGGCATTTTGCCCCTGCCCTAGAGATTTGTGGCATTTTGAACTTGAGAGAGATGATTTAGGGTATCTGGTGGAAGAAATTTCTAAGCAGCAAAGAGTTCAAGGGGTGACATGAGTGCTGTTAAAGGCATTCAGTTTTATAAGGGGAGCAGAGCATAAAAGTTTGGAAAATTTGCAGCCTGACAATGTGATAGAAAAGAAAATCCCATTTTTTATAAGGAGAAATCTAAGCTGGTTGCAGAAATTTGCATACCTAACAAGAAGCCTACTGTTAATTCTTAAGACATTGGGGAAAATGTCTTCAGGGCATGTCAGAGGACTTCATGGCAGCCCCTCCTATCACAGGCCCTGAGGCCTAGGAGGAAACAATGGTTTTGTGGTCCAGTGCCTGGGTTCCCCTGCTGTGTGCAGCCTAGGGTTTTGGTGCCCTGTATCCCAGCTGCTGCAGCCATGGTTGAAAGGGGCCAATGTAGAACTCAGGCCATGACTTCACAGAAAGCCCCAAGCCTTGGGAGTTTCCACATGGTTTTGAGCCTGCAAGTGCACAGAAGTCAAAAATCGTGGTTTGGGAACCTCCACCCAGATTTTAGAGGTTATATGGAAATGCATGGATGTCCAAGAAAAAGTTTGCTGCAGGGGCAAGGCCCTCATGGACAACCCCTGCTAGGGATATGCAGAGGGGAAATGTGGGACTGGAGCTCCCACAGAGTCCCCACTGGGGAACTGCCTTGTGGAGCTGTAACAAGAGGGCCACCATTCTCCAGACCTCAGAATGGTAGATCCATGACAGCTTGCACTATGTGCCTGAAAAAGCCATGGACACTCAACACCAGCCCATTAAAGCATTTGGGTGGGAGTCTGTACCCTGCAAAGCCACAGGGGCAGAGCTACCCAAGACAATAGGAATGCACCTCTTGCATCAGAATGACCTGGATGTGAGACATGGATTCAAATGAGATCATTTTGGAGCTTTAAGATTTGACTGCCTCTCTAAATTTTGGACTTGCATGGGACTCATAGTCCCTTTGTTTTGGCCAATTTCTCCCAATAGGAATGGGTATATTTACCCAATTCCTGTACCTCCATTTTATCTAGGAAATAATTTACTTGCTTTTGATTGTATGGGCTCATAGGTGAAAGGGACTTTCCTTGTCTTCAGATGAGACTTTAGATTGTGGACTTTTGAGTTAATGCTGAAATGACTTAAGACTTTGGGGAACTGTTGGGAGGACATGATTGGTTTTGAAATGTGAGGACATGTGATTTGGGAGCGGCTAGGTGCAGAGTGATATGGTTTGGCCATGTCCCCACCCAAATCTCATTTTGAATTCCCACATGTTGTGGGAGGGACCCAGTGGGAAGTAATTGAATCATGGGAGCAGGTCTTTTCTGTGCTCTTCTCAAAACACTGAATAAGTCTCATGAGATCTGATGGTTTTAGAAAGGGGAGTTCCCCCACACAAGCTCTCTCCTCTTGTCTGCTGCCTTGTGAAACGTGCCTTTCACCTTCCTTCATGATTGTGAGGCCTCCCCAGCCACGTGGAACTGCGAGTCCATTAAATTTCTTTCTTTTGTAAATTGCCCAGTCTCAGATGTGTCTTTATTAGCAGCATGAAAATGGACTAATATACCAGGTTTGGCTCTGAATGTCAGTGATTCCCTCTACAAGTCTGGATGTTCTCCTGCCCTTTGTATCAGTAAACATAGTTGTGACTCAGCCTCTCTCTTCCTATCCCTATATTTCCTCACTTTTGCAATCTGCAAAAGTGTCTTAGAGAATGTATTTGTCTAAACTCTGTTTTGAGTTGTGATCTGGTTGGCTTTTGAAATAGCCCAGAATTCCTAGGAATCCTGGGCTAAACTAGTTATAATTAGGGTCAAGTAAAGGCTCAGTTCTATAGACATTTCAGAGGCATGTCCAAGAAGACTTGCAGAGAGATGGGACTTTAAAGCAAAAATGAATGCATAAAATGAAGTAAGAGATGTCTGAAAAGACTGACTGGACGTTTGAGGTTCCGTTGGCAGAAGAACTAGTACATTTAGGAAAGTTTCTAAGGAAGAAAAAGGGTAGTTTATTCAGGGAACTCTTGTAACAGAGAAGGAAACCATCTAAATAGAGACATTTCCTATGTAATATAGCCATGGATTTATTGATTTGGTGATAGCAGTCAAAATCTCAATTAGATAATGACTTTAAGATTATTATGATTTTTATTTTTTATTATACATTAAGTTCTAAGGCACATGTGCAAAATGTGCAGGTTTGATACATAGGTATACATGTGCCATTTGGTTTGCTGCACCCATCAACTCATCATTTACATTAGGTATATCTCCTAATGCTATCCCTCCCCCAGCCCCCCACCCCCTGACAGGCCCTGGTGTGTGATGTTCCCCTTCCTATGTCCAAGTGATCTCATTGTTCAATTTCCACCTATGAGTGAGAACATGCATTGTTTGGTTTTCTGTCCTTGTGATAGTTTGCTGAGAATTATGGTTTCCAGCTTCATCCATGTCCCTGCAAAGGACATGAACTCATACTTTTTATGGCTGCATAGTATTCCATGGCATATATGTGCCACATTTTCTTAATCCAGTCTATCATTGATGGGCATTTGGGTTGGTTCAACTCTTTGCTATTGTGGATAGTGCTGCAATAAACATACGTGTGCACTTGTCTTTATAGTAGCATGATTTATAATACTTTGGGTATATACTCAGTAATGGGATTGCTGGGTCAAATGGTATTTCTAGTTCTAGATCCTTGAGGAATCACAACACTGTCTTCCACAATGGTTGAACTAATTTACACTCCCACCAACAGTGTAAAAGCGTTCCTATTTCTCCATATCCTCTCTAGCATCTGTGGTTTCCTGACTTTTTAATGATTGCCATTCTAACTGGCGTGAGATGGTATCTCATTGTGGTTTTGATTTGCATTTCTCTGATGAACAGTGATGACGAGCATTTTTTCATGTGTCTGTCGGCTGCATAGATGTCTTCTTTTGACAAGTGTCTGTTCATATCCTTTACCCACTTTTTGATGGGGTTGTTTTTTTCTTGTAAATTTGTTGGAGTTATTTGTAGATTCTGGATATTAGCCTTTTGTCAGATGGGTAGATTGCAAAAATTTTCTCCCATTCTGTAGGTTGCCTGTTCACTCTGATGGTAGTTTCCTTTGCCACGCAGTAGCTCTTTAGTTTAATTAGGTCACATTTGTCTATTTTGGCATTTGTTGCCATTGCTTTTGGTGTTTTAGTCATGAAGTCCTTGCCCATGCCTATGTCCTGAATTGTATTGCCTAGGTTTTCTTCTAGGGTTTTTATGGTTTTAGGTGTAACATTTAAGTCTTTAATCCATCTTGAATTAATTTTTGTATAAGGTGTAAGGAAGGGATCCAGTTTCAGCTTTCTACATATGACTAGCCAGTTTTCCCAGCACCATTTGTTAAATAGGGAATCCTTTCCCCATTTCTTGTTTTTGTTAGGTTTGTCAAAGATTAGATGGTTGTAGATGTGTGGTGTTATTTCTGAGGGCTCTGTTCTGTTCTATTAGTCTATATCTCTGTTTTGGTACCAGTACCATGCTGTTTTGGTTACTGTAGCCTTGTAGTATAGTTTGAAGTCAGGTAACATGATGCCTCCAGCTTTGTTCTTTTTGCTTAGGATTCTCTTGGCAGTGTGGGCTCTTTTTGATTCCATATGAACTTTAAAGTAGTTTTTTTTTTCAATTCTGTGAAGAAAGTCATTGGTAGCTTGATGGGGATGGCATTGAATTTATAAATTACCTTGGGCAGTATGGCCATTTTCACAATATTGATTTTTCCTATCCATGAGCATGGAATATTCTTCCATTTGTTTTTGTCCTCTTTTATTTCATTGGGCAGTGGATTGTAGTTTGCCTTGAAGAGATCCTTCACATCCCTTGTAAGTTGGATTCCTAGGTATTTTATTCTCTTTATAGCAGTTGAGAATGGGAGTTCACTCATGATTTGGCTCTTTGTTTGTCTGTTAATGATATCTAGAAATGCTTGTGATTTTTGCACATTGATTTTGTATCCCGAGACTTTGCTGAAGTTGCTTATCAGCTTAAGGAGATTTTGGGCTGAGACAATGGGGTTTTCTAAATATACAATCATGTCATCTGCAAACAGGGACAATTTGACTTCCTCATTTCCTAATTGAATACCCTTTATTTCTTTCTCTTGCCTGATTGCCCTAGCCAGAACTTCCAACACTATGTTGAATAGGAGTGGTGAGAGAGGGCATCCTTGTCTTTTGCTGGTTTTCAAAGGGAATGCTTCCAGTTTTTGTGCATTAGTTTTTGCCCACTCAGTATGATATTGGCTGTGGGTTTGTCATAAATAGCTCTTATTATTTTGAGATATGTTCCATCAATACCTAGTTTATTGAGAGTTTTTAGCATGAAGAGCACTTTGTCAAAGGCCTTTTCTGCATCTATTGAGATAATCATGTGATTTTTGTTGTTGGTTCTGTTTGTGTGATGGATTACATTTATTGATTTCCATATATTGAAACAGCCTTGTATCCCAGGGATGAAGCCCACTTGATCGTGGTGGATAAGCTTTTTGATGTGCTGCTGGATTTGGTTTGCTAGTATTTTATTGAGGATTTTTGCATGGAAGTTCATCAGAGATATTGGTCTAAAATTCTCTTTTTTTGTGTGTGTCTCTGCCAGTCTTTGGTATCAGGGTGATGCTGGCCTCACAAAATGAGTTAGGGAGTATTTCCTCTTTTTCTGTTGATTGGAATAGTTTCAGAAGGAATGATACCAGCTCCTCTTTGTACCTCTGGTAGAATTTGGCTGTGAATGCATCTGGTCCTAGACTTTTTTTGGTTGGTAGGGTATTAATCATTGCCTCAATTTCAGAGCCTGTTATTGGCCTATTCAGGGATTCAACTTCTTCCTGGTTTAGTCTTGGGAGGGTGCAAGTGTCGAGGAATTTATCCATTTCTTCTAGATTTTCTAGTTTCTTTGCATAGAGGTGTTTTTAGTATTCTCTGATGGTAGTTTGTATTTCTGTGGGATTGGTGGTGATATCCGCTTAATCATTTTTTATTGTATCTATTTGATTCTTCTCTTTTTTCTTCTTTATTAGTCTTGCTAGTGGTCTATCAATTTTGTTGATCTTTTCAAAAACCAGCTCCTGGATTCATTGATTTTTTGAAGTTTTTTGTTTCTCTCTCTCTTTCAGTTCTGTTCTGATCTTAGTTATTTCTTGCCTTCTGCTAGCTTTTGAATGTGTTTGCTCTTGCTTCTCTAGTTCTTTTGATTGTGATGTTAGGTTGTTGATTTTAGATCTTTCTTGTTTTCTCTTGTGGGCATTTAGTGCTATAAATTTCCCTCTACACACTGCTTTAATTTATCCCAGAGATTCTGGTACATTGTGTCTTTGTTCTCATTGGTTTTAAAGAACATCTTTATTTCTGCCTTCATTTCATTATTTACCCAGTATTCATTCAGGAGCAACTTGTTCAGTTTCCATGTTGTGTGGTTTTGAGTATTTTCCTAATCCTGAGTTCTAATTTGATTGTACTGTGGTCTGAGAGATAGTTTGTTGTGATTTCTGTTCTTTTACATTTGTTGAGGAGTGCTTTACTTCCAATTATGTGGTCAATTTTAGAATAAGTGTGATGTGGTGCTGAGAATAATGTATATTCTGTTGATTTGGGGTGGAGAGTTCTGTAGATGTCTTTTAGGTCTGCTTGTTGCAGATCTGAGTTCAAGTCCTGGATATCCTTGTTAACCTCTGTCTCATTGTTTTGTCTAATATTGACAGTTGGGTGCTAAATTATCCCATTATTATTGTGCGGGAGTCTAAGTCTCTTTGTAGGTCTCTAAGGACTTGCTTTATGAACCTGGGTGCTCCTATATTGGATGCATATACATTTAGGATAGTTAGCTCTTCTTGTTGAATTTATCCCTTTACCATTATGTAATGGCCTTCTTTGTCTCTTTTGATCTTTGTTGGTTTAAAGTCTGTTTTATCAGAGACTAGGATTGCAACCCCTGCTTTTTTTTTGATTTCCATTTGTTTGGTAGATGTTCCTCCATCCCTTTATTCTGGGCCTATGTGCGTCTTTGCACATGAGATGGGTCTCCTGAATAGAGCACACTGATGAGTCTTGACTCTTTATCAAATTTGCCAGTCTGTGTCTTTTAATTGGGGCATTTAGCCCATTTACATTTAAGGTTAGTATTGTTACATGTGAATTTGATCCTGTCATTGTGATGTTTGCCGATTTTTTTGCCTATTAATTGATGCAGTTTCTTCATAACATCCATGGTCTGTACAATTTGGCATGTTTTTGCAGTGGCTGGTACTGCTTGTTTCTTTCCATGTTTAGTGCTTCCTTCAGGAGCTCTTGTAAGGCAGGCTTGGTGGTGACAAAATCTCTCAGCATTTGCTTGTCTGTAAAGGATTTTATTTCTTCTTCACTTATGAAGCGTAGTTTGGCTGGATACGAAATTCCGGATTGAAAATTCTTTTCTTTAAGAATATTGAATATAGACCCCCACTCTCTTCTGGCTTTTAGGGTTTCTGCCAAGAGATCCACTGTTAGTCTCATGGGCTTCTCTTTGTAGGTAACTCAACCTTTCTCTCTGGCTGCCCTTTACACTTTTTCCTTAATTTCAACCTTGGTGAATCTGACAATTATGTGTCTTGGGGTTGCTCTTCTCGAGGAGTATCTTTGTGGTGGTGTCTGTATTTCCTGAATTTGAATGTTGGCCTGCCTTGCTAGGTTGGGGAAGTTCTTCTGGATAATATCCTCAAGAGTGTTTTCCATCTTGGTTCTATTCTCCCCACCACTTTCAGGCACACCAGTCAAATGTAGATTTGGTTGTTTCACATAGTCCTATATTTCTTGGAGGCTTTATTCATTTCTTTTTACTCTTTTTTCTCTAACCTTGTCTTCTCACTTTATTTCATTAATTTGATCTTCAATCACTGATACCCTTTCTTCCACTTGATCGAATTGTCTATTGAAGCTTGTGCATGTGTCACAAAGTTCTCATGCCATGGTTTTTAGCTCCATCAGGTCATTTAAGCACTTCTCTACACTGTTTATTCTAGTTAGCCATTCGTCTAATCTTTTTTCAAGGTTTTAACTTCTTTTCGATGGGTTTGAACATCCTTTAGCTCAAAGAAGTTTCTTATTATTGACCTTCTGAAGTCTGCTTCTGTCAGCTCGTCAAAGTCATTCTCCATCCAGCTTTGTTCCATTGCTGGCGAGGAGCTGCAATCCTTTGGAGGAGAAGAGGTGCTCTGATTTTTAGAATTTTCACCTTGTCTGCTCTGGTTTCTCCCCATCTTTGTCATTTTATCTACCTTTGTTCTTTGATGTTGGTGACCTACAGATGGGGTTTTGGTGTGGATGTCCTTTTTGTTGATGTTGATGCTATTCCTTTCTGTTTGTTAGTTTTCCTTCTATCAGTCAGGTCCCTCAGCTGCAGGTCCGTTGGAGTTTGCTGGAGGTCCACTCCAGACTGTTTGCCTGGGTGTCACCAGTGGAGGCTGCAGAGCAGCAAATATTGCAGAACAGCAAATATTGCTGCCTGATCCTTCCTCTGGAAGCTTCGTCCCAGAGGGGCAGCCACCTATATGAGGTGTCTGTCAGCCCCTACTGGGAGTTATCTCCCAGTTAGGCTACACAGGGGCCAGGGACCCACTTGAGGATGCAGTCTCTCTTTTCTCAGAGCTCAAACGCTATGCTAGGAGAACCACTGCTCTTTTCAGAGCTGTCAGACAGGGACATTTAAGTCTACAGAAGTTGTCTGCTGCCTTTTGTTCAGCTATGCCCTGCCCACAGAGGTGGAGCCTGGAGGCAGTGGGCCTTCTTGAGCTGCAGTGGGCTCTGCCTAGTTCGAGCTTCCCAGCCACTTCGTTTACCTACTCAAGCTTCAGCAATGGTGGTTGCCTCTCCCCCAGCCAGGCTGCCACCTTGCAGTTTAAACTCAGATTGCTGCACTAGCAGTAAGCAAGGCTTCCTAGGCGTGGGACCTGCTGATCCAGGCATGGGAGAGAATGTCCTTATCTTCCAGTTGCTAAGACCTTGGGAAAAGCACATTATTTGGGTGTGAGTGTCCTGTTTTTCCAGGTAGTCTGTCACAGCTTCCCTTGGCTAGGAAAGGGAAATCCCCAGACCCCTTGTGTTTCCTGGTGAGGCGATGCCCCACCCTGCTTCAGCTTGCCCTGCATGGACTGCACCCACTGTCCAACCATTGCCAATGAGATGAAGCAGATACCTTAGTTGGTTGCAGAAATCACTCATCTGCTGCGTCCTTCATGCTAGGAGCTGCAGACCGGAGCTGTTCCTATTCAGCCATCTTGGAATGCTCCCCCAGATTATTATGATTTTTAAGTGGCAGATGATAATGTGGAAAATTTTGAAGGGGAAAATCATCTAGAGAATCGGGCCAGGAAAAAGAAAAAGTAATCAGAGAAGGAAAGAGAAAAGGAGTGATCATAGATGTAAAGAGGGGTTTCAAGGATAGTGTTTATTGATTTACTTGATAATAGGTAGATGGATATAGACTTTTTAAAAAATACAGAAATAAACATATTGTGGATCAAAGACATTTGTGGTGTCCTTATTGGCATTTACATTTTTTTTTGAATACTTGGCAGATTAGTCTGGTCATGAAGGCTTCCATTTGTTTAAATCCTTACCAAGGAGAAAATAGTAACAGTTCATGTTAGTGTATTCTTACCAATTTATAAAGACTTGAATTTATTTTATACTGTTAGTGTGCATGAGAACTCTGTCAGATAAGTGTTATAGTTAACATTGTACAAATGAGGAAAATGAAATATGAAATGAGATTTAAAAATGTACATGTGGGGGTAAATATTTTCCGATGCTCAAATCCAATCTAAAAATAAGAAGAAGGACAGAATGTAGTACATAAGGGCATGATATAAGCCAGTAATATTTTCAAAACTTACTAACAAAACTAGAAGTTACTTGCTTTAGTGGCTCTATTGAATCATCCTCCAGATATTTCTATTTGCAAAGTAACTCATCTGCAAACATCTTTGAAATAGAATAAGCCAATCTTCCATTTTCAAACAGCTCCATAAAGATATGCCTATGTCCTTGTTTAGTTGTTGTGGCTAAGACTCCTTGGATAATTTCACGATTTTATTGCCTAGCCTATTGTTTTCATTCAGTATTTTAACAGCCTCCAGATATCTGTATGAAGTATATCTCTAAAAGGTAAATTGTCATCCTTCTTTTTTTTTATTTTTTGCTCTTCTTTGAACAAAAGGCTTATTTTATGATCTAATCAATTAGAAATCTTTGAGTATGAAACTGTTATCTCACTGACATGCACATAAAAGATATTATGGAAACATTCACTGATTCTATTACAGCTGCTTAAAGAACAGAAATTAAATTAGAACTGTAATGAATATTTTTGTAAGCATGTGCTAACCATAGTTTTCATTAGTTTAAATTGTGAATTGATTTTGACCTGTTACAGAATTATGGTTTTCATCTTACAGGTTTATGTTATTTCTGCCTTTTTTTTTTTTACTTTCTCAGAGGTAATTTTTGTGCATTCAAAACATTCATTTTTATTCTCTTTGTTCATATGTTTATGTGTGTGTGTTTTTGTAGTTTTCATTCAAGGAATTATGAAAAATCTAAAAGAAAGTGCAACTCTGAATTATATCATCATGAAATCTTAGGATTGAAATGAGTTTTAAAACATATTTTGGCCTAGGCCAGGTGCGGTGGCTCATGCCTGTAATCCCAGCACTTTGGGAGGCCAAGGCAGGCAGATCACGAGGTCTGATGATTGAGACCATCCTGGCCAATGTGGTAAAACCCCATCTCTACTAAAAAATACAAAAAAATAGCTGGGCATGCTGGTGCGCACCTGTAGTCCCAGCTACTTGGGAGGCTGAGGCAGAGGAATTGCTTGAACCAGGGAGGCAGAAGTTGTAGTGAGCCAAGATTGCACCACTGCACTCTAGCTTGGTGACAGCGTGAGACTCCATCTTAAAAAAAAAAAAGTATGTTGGACAAATTGCTTCTTTTACAAATGATACTATGAGGACGTGGAATTATAGGTAAGGTATGTTCATTAAACCAATAGCCAAGCTTGGACACAACCTCAGCTTCTAATTTCCAGCTAACCACTTTTTTTTTCCCACAAAAAAAATATTTTCTAACCATTTTAATTACCATTTATTCCCTATTGAGATATTTGGAACGACAGATTTTTTTCCAGCCTTTCTTTTTTTCTTTCTGTTTTCTGGTTACTTTTTATGCAAGGCATTTTCTCTTACTGGGTGGGGTTTAGAGTCAACTCTTTAGTTTTTCTCTCTTTTCATTTTGATTTGTGTTATTTTGGATATAAGTAAAGTTATCCCCAAAATTATGATATACTATGGCTTATGATTTGGCTTTCAGTGTTTTGAGCTATTTATTTTATTATTTGTCCCATACTTTATAAGTTACTCAAAATAGATAAATTGCATGAGAACACTGTACTTGTTTTAACAAACAATTTGATAAATCCACAAAGTAAATGGATTCCCTTTATTGGGGACTCTTCACTTCTCTGGTTGTTGTCATGTTACTTAGAATAAATACTTTCAGTTATTCTTCATATATCCTATTAGCTCTTTTATTTTTCCATTTTATAATCAAAGGTAAAAAAAAAAACTATTATAGCTTTATGCATTTATCTCCTCAATAAGAGCCAGATACATTTGGGTTGAAATAAGATATCCTTTCCAAGTAATATGAAATAAATTTTTTTCTTCTATAGATAAAATATACTTTTAAAGTTAACTTTCAATACTGAAGAGCTTCCCCTCTGATAATGACAAATAATGTGGACATAAATTCCTGCAGAAGTAAACTTTGAAAAGCTAGAATCTACTAATAAAAATATAAAAATAGTCTGGGCACAGTGGGTCACACCTGTAATCCCAGCACTTTGGGAGGCCAAGGCTGGTAGATCACCTGAGGTCAGGAGTTTGAGACTAGCCTGACCAGCATGGTGAAACCTTATCTCTACTAAAAGTACAAAAATTAGCTAGGTGTGGTGGTGTGTACCTGTAATCCCAGCTACTTAGGAGGCTGAGGCAGGATAATTGCTTGAACCTGGGAGGTGAAGGTTTCAGTGAACTGAGATACTGCCATTGCACTCTAGCCTGGGTGACAGAGTGAGACTCCATCTCAATAAATAAAATAAAATAAAAATAACATAAGCAATATTAAATTTTTAAAAATGGTAGTAATAATTGCAAGATTAAGGTCCAGAAAATGGTAGTCATCCAGAAAACCTAGGCTTTGTGAGGAATTGTTTTTGTTCCAGGGGTATTCATAGATGAAAAAAAAAAGAGAAATCAGCTAATAGGCTTGTCTGTTGCAATTAAGAAACCCCAGGACAGAGTGGAGGGTGTTAAATGTAGGGGCATGGTTTTAGTTGGACTCTAGTAGTAAGAAGGAACAAGACGTAAACTAGGCCTTAAACAAACTTCATACCTGCTTCATAGCTGTTGGGTGGTCAGGAAAATTTCAGTCCTTGAATTTGGATCAAGATGATTTAGAAATTTTTGTGACCTAGATGCCTTGGAAAACAGTAGAAGATCCTTTCTGGAGGATGATAACATCATCTTTCTTTGCAAATTATTTCTGTAAATAATTTCTCAAACACAGTATCTAGAATAAAATAAAGATGAGCAGAATTTGAGTAGACAAGTCTTTATGATTAAGAACCAGCAGAAGTAATAGACAATACAAAGAGATCCACAACAACCCTAGATACTAGAATTATCAGACAAAGACTGTAAGATAGCTATATTCACCTAATTTAGGGAGATAAATAACGTGCTTGCCATGAGCGTGGAACTTATGGCAAGGACTGAAATATTAAAATGCCCTAGCAAATTAGAAACTAAATAAAGTAGAAACTCAAAAACTAAAAAAATGCAAAAAATAACACATAGAATTCAATAGCTGGGTTTAATAGCTGAGGAGAAATTAACGAGAAAATATGCCAGAAAAAAATAGCTCAAATAAAGCAGGGAGAGATGAAAAATGGAGAGAATATAGGAGCATAGAGAAAAAAGGGGGCAGATCCAAAATGATTAGCTGGAATCTCAAAAAGAGAAAAGAGAAAGAATGGGGAAGATGAAATATTGAAATCTATTAGGAATCAGAATTTTTCAGAATTGATGAAAAACATCTACCCAGTAAGCCCCGAGGTGTATAAAATAAATAATTTATATCCATGGTATCACTATAAAACTGTGGAATATCAAATATCTGGCAAGCAGCCAGTAAGAAAAAAAGCATGTGACATTTAAATAACAAAGTCTTAAATTAGCAGCTGAGTTCCCAAAAGAAACAATGAACACCAGTGAGGGTGGAGCATCAATGGGTTGAAAGAAAATAAACTTGAGCATAAACTTTATATTTAGTTAAAATACACTTTAGAAATGAAGTTGAAACAAATTTATATATTTTACATAAATCCATACTAAAAGAGTTTGCTACCAGCAGATCAGCAGAGAGAAAAATTTCCTAAGTGGATTGGAGAGCCAGGAACAAATGAGGAATATCTTATGTATCTATCCTTTTTGGTTCATTATTTTCATATTCCAGTTCACAAACTTAGTTTAAATGTTAACTACTTTAAGTTGATATATAGAATATTTGTCTGTTTTTGGCATAGAAAATGCATATTTATCTAAAAAAGTTAACAAAAAATAAAAACTTTTTTATGATTGAGCAAATCAATTTGTATTTTCATTAAAAATATAAATGAATTATAAAAGATTCTTATTGATAGTTGTAGAGCAGAGAGGTTTCAGAATTTACTTTTTACTTTACTACATCATTATATGTTCTTACTTTTCAAATTTCTTAAAATGTATCTGACCAAAATGTAAAGCTGATTTATTTTATGCAATTTACAACTCTTTAGTTTGGGTTTCAAAGGTTAACATAAAACTGCATCTGTATATTTTATGTGTCAATAGACATGAAAATTATTTCAGTGGATAGAAGGCATTTTTTCATATTTGGATCACCTACAGAATGGGGGTTTCTAAGCTAAACTAAATTCATATCAATCTGAACAGCTAAAAATTCAGGTAATTCAGAAGATTCCATTTTTTATGTGAATTTAGAATACCAAAAAATTTAAACTGTTGCTCATTGAGCAAATATTACAAAATACTGGCATGCAATGTTTTCTTTTTTATAAACTACATACCTTTATTTTTTCTGTAGATATAGCCTTAAAATGACTATTTATGAATGAACTATTTGAAAATATAAATACTCAAAATGAAAATTAATCAGTTTGGCCCATTAGGTCAAACAATATATTAAAGAAAAATAATATCCAGAAGCTGTTATTGGTTATTTTGTTGACAGAATAGATAGATAATACATAGTTGATACATAGATAAAAGAAAGAATATATGTAAAATACACATACACATATATAGAAAGAATATTCAGGATATATTTATACTAAAAATTATTCATTGTCATCTAAAAGTCAGTCTTAACTGTGCAACCTACACTTTCTATAATAACCTTATTTTTCAGTCTCTTGAAATCCATGGAACTGATTTGATAAAGCTAACTTTTGACAATCAGGAGCCTCTAGAAAACTGCACCAAATTTGACTACAGTAAAATAGCATTTGTTTACAACTGTTTGTATTTCTGCAGAGGCATCAAAACATTTCAGATCTACAGACTGATTTCATTTGTCTAAGTAGATAAATCTTTGGTATTGTCTCCATCAGCATGACAGCACTTCTCCCTAATTTAACTTGCAGTTTCCCTCCCAATCCAAAGGAAAACAAATGTTTAAATAGAATACATAGAAAGGTAATTTAGGTCATTTTTTTATTTTAATAAGAACTTCCAGAACAAAGTTTGGCAAAAATATTGCCCTAACCTTACCATTTTCTCTCTTCACTCATGCATTAATTTGACTTGACTTCTGGTGACATTGAAATATTAAAGGAATGATATTTTACATGAGAACTCAGTAGTAGCATTATTTTATTTAATACATTCTTCCTTGAATAATACTTAATTTTTTGCCTTTTGTTTTAATCATTCCCATAAAATACCTTAACAGAGTCTTAGAAAGAGACATTATTGAAAAGGATCAATAAGTACTGGCCATAACT
Organism: Pongo abelii; assembly: GCF_028885655.2. Classification (NCBI taxonomy): domain Eukaryota; kingdom Metazoa; phylum Chordata; class Mammalia; order Primates; family Hominidae; genus Pongo; species Pongo abelii. The sequence goes on from NC_071998.2 coordinate 32,065,272, forward strand.
ATATTGATAGAGTGACACAAACCAATTAATTTGACCATTACCATTTGCCTCAAATTAGTACTATTAGCATACCTGAAAAAAATCTGTACTAATTGGAATTTTTTGGTTTAATTAAACTCAATACTGAGTTAGAAACCAAAGATTGAACCCTTTGGTTGTGGGTTTCCACAGCCTATAGTTGAAACTAATGTCAAATAGTTGTTAGCATTTAGGCAAATTGTCTTAGGGATACAGAGGAGTAAGAAGGAGGATGAGAACAGAAAGGAGAAAGGGAAGCAGAAGGTGAAGGGGAAGAAGCTTATTTTGATGTTGGATACTAACACCCTCATGTTGAGCCGCTACTAGGGGCTTCAATAGTACTGTCTTAGCACTTTAAATATATTTTCTTTATTGTCATAAAAGCAGTACAAAGTTAGGGATTATTACTGACTATTTTACAAATGAGGAAGTGAGACTCTGCAAAGCTAAGCATCTCAGTCAAATTGATACCTTTGTGATTATCTGCCCAAAGTTACCTTCTAACTTAAAATACTAGGGAATTACTCATTTGATACAAATAAACTAAAGTCACTATTTGCCCCGTGCTCTTGGCTTCTATTTATTTCTTCCCTGTATATTTTTCAATATTGAGTTTATAATCCTTTACATGATTATGCGCAAATTAGGAAAATAAGCATTCAAGTAAAAATAACACAAGTAATGGGTAATAAATGTTCCCAAACAAAAGTCCTAAATAAAGATTACTCCTAATTTACATATGAATTGGTTACATGCAAATTAATGTTCCTAAGGCACTTGAAGATTGTCCTTTTAAGTAGGTTAACCACGCCTTCATGTTTCTCTTATGTTGCCTAGTTCACATTTTCTGCCTTGATGATACAAATATAACATCTGAAGAGCGCTGGAGCAGCTTCCCAACCCTCTGCTGCTCACAGTTGGGTCTTGGGCTTTCCAGTGAATTTCTTATGCTCTGGAACTTTCCCTTATCTCATCTCATCAGAAAAATGAAATAATTCCTAAAGTGTTTCTAATTTTTTTTAAATTTTCAGTTTGTATGGATACATAACAGTTGCATACTCTAAATGCTTTTAAAACTATGGTGATATTTGTTTAAATACAATTTTAGGAAAATACTTCAACACATAGAACAGATTAAAGACAACTGTTTTCATAAAAGAGTGCATGGAGCAGGCCTGATCCTGAGGTCCCCTGGGAGTCCCTCTAGAGAGACACACACACACACACACACGTGCACACACACACTCTCTCTCTCTCTGTCAAAGAAAAATTGTACCAGACAGAATAAAACAGGCAAGAAAAGCTTTAAGATTATTTGAATAGGGGTTAAGGCTATGTCAATAGGGGAAAGAGATTGAACTCAACTCTGCTGAAACAAAAGGCTAGAGACATTTTAAGCCCTGGGACAAGCTAGCAGCAAAATACTGGAGGACATCAGGGAGAAGATTGGTCAATGTGATTAGACCATCTCTATTTGCTAACTGGTGCTTATAAAATTAGACTCCTACCCTCCTACAGGGCCTGGGAGATAAGATCACTGTGTTTCCTGTGATTACGTTTTAAAGGGGTGGCTCCTAGGTCCTTGAGGGAAACATTGATTGTAGATTTCTATCTCCAAGGGGCAAAGAAATAATTTACAATTGCAGATTTTCTAAAGTAAATGCTCTGAGAAAAAGGAAATCAGGGGCATATAGTTAGCAAGAAACCTATCTAAAATTTAGTCAAGTTCAAGGGAGTGTTAAGGCCATGTTGGTCAGCATACACATACACACATCCACAGCATAGTTGGCAAACCTCCAGCCTTTTGTTATGAAAGACTTCTTCCTTTGCCAATTGCCTGTGAGTTTCCTCATCTACATTATAATACATTCTAAGTTAATGTGTCAAAACTAGTAGGTTGATATGCTGTTTGTACTTAGAATACCTATAATTCCATGTATAGTTACAGTGATGGGCTTTGTATGCATTATGTGAAACTTATGAGCCATTATTTAAGTTTGTAACTGCTTATTCCTTTAATTAAATTATCTAGATAATTTAAATAAAATATCATTAACTGTCTGTTGCTAATATTACTTCTTCACCCATCCTATGGTACCTGGATGGCTTCATATGACTTCAGTGTTTCAGAGCAATTTAAATTCTAAGCAGTAAGAAGTTCCAAATCTATGGTTCCCATGCCAATTATAATTTAGTCTCTTGGCACATCTGTTTGTAGTATTTTCTATTATGATATAGACTCTAATATTTATGCCTTAATATATATTTGCATTACAGCCCAGTTATGATTCCTATGAGGACTATAACTTTACATTCCATCATGCTTGTTTTAAAAATCTCGGCTATAAAATCACATTAATATGTTTTCTGTTGCTCTTCCTTCCCTTTGTTTTTAAGAATATGTAATAGTTATGTGTTTGTCTTTTCCCTTTGCATACCACAATGCATTTCAGAATGTGATTCAGGACTATATTTGAAATTCTCACTTTCATAAGTAAATACATGTGATTAATCCTGAGTGACATGAGGGCCAACCTGCAAGAATAATTTTACATAGGTCATCTATAGGGCAACACTTTCATTCACTCAGAAAATCTGTTGTCAGAGAAAATATTTAGAAAGCAAAAAAAGTCCTTCCCCTCCAAGGACTTTACAATACCTTGCCCCTCTGCTATGTGGGCAAGGTATTGTAAATGATCAAAACCCATGCAAGCACATGGTAAGAAAAAGGTTATTATTTGGGGAGGCGGGATTTAAGCTATGCTTCTTCAAACCTTAATGTGCTTGTATATCCCTTTAAGATCTTGCTAAAATGCATCTTCTGATTCAATAGGTCTAGGTGGGGCCTGAGACTCCACTTTCAAAATAAGTCTGGGCAAATACTGTCAAATTTACCAGAGCCCCCAACACTCCTTGGTGTATTACAACTGGGTAGCTAAACTCATGTATTTGTCTACCTGGCTTTGGTCATCGGAGTTTGATGGTTCTGCTAACATTTTTAGTTAATCTACATTTTATCCCATTTCAATACTCAGTCTACTGCATGTACACTCCCTCTTCCTCTCTGTCATATCTGCACCTTCTCTCCCATTCAAGAACCAGTACTCCTTCCTCCAACAATGCATCTCACCCTGACTTTCCTACTCCACTGTCAGGGACCATCTCTGTCTTATAAAGTACCTCCACATAGCCCATCCTGTGAAGGCTGACCAAGACAACCTTCACACTTCCCTCAGCCTGACTAAACAATTAGATAGGCTTCTTCCTACCTATAAGCCTCTGAACTCTCTTTTCTCAGTGCATTTACTTTAGACAACTTTCAGTTGTAAATATTTTCTCTACCCCTCAAAAATGTAAATCTTCTACAACCTAGGAACGTCTTTCTCAGGAACCTGAGAATCATCCCTTTTAAATGTAGTCATCAAGAAAGATGGGGGAACTGTCTCCCAGTCTCTGTGGGAAGGTAGAAGCCTCCCTTCCACAAGCACCTAAATGGTCTGCAAAGGCAGATTGCCTCCAAAATTAAAATGGCCCATTATCACACCCCTGTGGACATATTTGCAGTCTTGCACATTCTGCTTCTGCTTTCATCCTGACCCTCTCATTCATAGTGATGCAGGGTATTTTCTTGACCTCTTCATGGGACTTGCAAAAGGGATGTCCAGTTTACTCAGCTTGCCAGACTCAACCCTTCATGGGATGCAATGCAGGAATGGGAGCAAACAAGTGCAAGACCAAGTTAGCCATTTCAGTGCCAACAGGAGCAAATTTCGTTCACCTGAGTTCACTGTGCTCCAGCCCTTGTAGGAGGAAGCATGTAGGTGAGCAAGTGCAGGAATCTGCCAGCCACTTTGGCACTGGCTGGAGCAAACTCCATGCTGGTCCCACAGCAGCATCCAGGTGGGGGAGCCTGTGACCCCAAGGGCCCAGAGGGTGTGTTACAATGCTCTCTTAGCTCCACTGTCCACAGACAGCAGTGTGTTATATCAGCTCAGTGGGCCCTTTGCCTCATCATGTGGGGTGGCTACCTTCCACCAGCAAGGGCAAAGGGCCAGTGTGACAGCCTTTTTGGTTACTTATACTTCATGCATCCTGAATTCTTGTCTGGTGCCCAAGAGGAATGAGGTCACGTGGATGAATTGAAGGATAGTGAATGCATAGAATTTTATTGGTGATGAAAGTTTCTCTCAGTGGATAGGGGAGCTGGAAAGGGGATGAAAATGGAAGGTCACTCTCCCCTGAAGTCAAGCTGCCTCTCTTCCTCTCTCTTCTGAAGTCTTGCCTCTCCCTGACATCCAGCCACTTCTCATCTCTACCAGCTGAATCTAGGGTCTTTATAGGCTCAGGATGGAAAACAGGGAGAGCCATAGGTAGTTTTGGAAAAGGCAACATTCAATTGGTAAAAAGACATTATTCAGAAAGAACCAATTGGGAGAGAACAGGCACACAGGGATGGAAGTTTTCACTTTGGGCTGTGGATTGCAGGCTTTTCGTCTTGAAGGTGGAGTTTTTCCAGAGACCCACCCCTGTCTGCCTCTTGCCTCTATGAATTTCTCTGCCTCTTGCCTCTATGAATACCATAGATGGTGAAAGGAGGGGAATCCAGGAACAATGTTGGCTGAGAAAACAGAGGCAGAAGGGGAGATAGGAAGTGAAGAGGTAGTTGGAATATATTGAATGTTAACTTTTGCCATTTAACCAATTGTGTGACTGCTGTTAAGTTTTTCAGTGGCACAAAAACCTCAAGGTTGACAAAATTGATATTCTGTCTTACTCTACATTTAATTTCTTTAGAAAATATGGTAGACATATTTATGTATAAGATTGCACAGAACTCTTGAAACTTCCCTGGATTATTCTTACTTGTAGATGTAAAGGAAATGCTCAGAGGAATCATGACCTAACATCTTTAGTATTCTTTGGTATTCTAATCCAAGACTCTCTGTGTCTGACTCTATGTCATTAAAGATTTCAATTGCATGCTAAATATTTATACATGTCAATAATAATGATGAAGATAATGTAGCTATAATTTTGGAGTGTCTACTGTATTATATACTAGACCTGCATGGTTTTATGTGGTAGCCACAAGCTGCATGTGAATATTGAGCCCTTCAAATGTGGCTAGTCCAAATTGAAATGCGTTCTAAGTAGGAAATATGCACTGGATTTTGAAGACGAATATGAAAATAAATGTAAGATATTTTATTAATGAAATATTGATTACACATTATATTTATAATGCTTTAGATATAATGAATTAAAATATAAAATTTAACTCTTTTTTTACTTTGCATGTGGCTAGTAGCAAATTTAAAATTACACATATGACTTATGTGTTTAAATTGGAGAGTGAAACACTTGGCAATTTAATCTTTCAGATTATAATGATCTATGTCTACTGGGAATTGTAATTTTAGGTAATTAATACATAACTAAAAATTCATTTTATTTATTAAGGTATACTTTATTATTTAAAAAATCTATTATGAATTTCTAGTATAGATAGTGGAATAAAGCAATTTTGTTTTTATCTCTCCTGCTAAAACCACATACACCCATACCCACCCCAACACATACAAAAGAGAAAAAAAAAGAAATTTAATAGAAATAAATAAATAAATGTCCTGTCTTAGTACATTTGGGCTGATTAAAAAAATACACTAGGTAGCTTATAAACAACAGAAATTTATTTCTCTCTGTTCTGGAAGCTGGAAAGTCCAAGATTAAATGCCAGTAGATTTGATGTCTGGCGAGGGCAGCACTTTATCATGGATGGTGCTTACTCATGCTGTCCTCATTTGGTGGAAGGGGCATGTGAGCTCCCTTGGGCCTCTTTTACAAGAGCACTAACCCCATTTCTGATGGCTCTGACCTCATAATCTCATCACTTCCCAGAGGTCTCACATGTGTATTTATGTGTGTATTCACACACATAATCACAATCAATTATATATACATATGTGTATGTGCATGTATGTATGTATCTACACATAGACTTTGGAGTGTCAATAATTTTTTAGTGAAACATTTTTAAGACTAGCATTTGTGTTAAAAATGACATAAATGTTATAATAAGAAAAAATATAAACTTTCCCTTCAGTAAATCTCTATATTTCTGCTTTACCTTAGGTCCTAAATTATTGATATTTCATGGCCACTTATCTCAGTAAATTGCTTACTTATTCATAAAAAGACTCATTCACATTCAAGTTGGAAATCAGCATACCTAAAATTGCTACCCTCTAGCCTAGGTATCGTATCTGTAGGGACAATTCTTGTGAAATGACAAATTATTTGAAAATTTCATTCCTACATCCTAATATGTAAATGTAGATTCTGCTTTCACCATTTATCCCCTGCTCTCCAAAATATAAACAAAATGGAATTTCTCAGATCCCAGGTCTAGAAGACCCTGTGACATCTACTTTGTATTGTTTCAGATTTGACCTCTGTCTTCCCAGTTTGGCTCTCTCCTGAGTATCTTGAATTTTCATCACTACTAATCTCTCTGGTGACCTGGTTTGCATATCCATGAATCCTCTTGTTTCTATTCCAGTCAGATTTTGCCACTCTTTTCTCTTCTAAATCATACTAGATAAGATCCTACTATATTGTTATGTCTTAGAGAGACTTTATTTTCTCTCTAATTTAAGTTTCAATTATTTGAAAGCATAGCATTTCTGTGGTACAATCATAATTATACTACTACTACTACTAATTATTATTATAGTCATATATATGTAGTAATATTTTGTTAACCTAAGTAATAATTCTCTCATAAAAACTCCAAAATATTCCTTACATATCTGGTATAATTCTAGGGTAGAATATTTAAGCTTGAACAAAAATATATCAAATAGAACTACTTAAAAAAAAGTAAAAACCCAGTAAGAACCTCTTTCCTTTGAAGAGAGTTCAAAGTCCTGATGAAGGTGATATGTGATGATTCTAATTGCCGGATGTGATTCTATTGCTTCATGTGCTGGCTACTAAAGGCCTTTGAAGTCTTCTCCAATCTAAGAAACAAAAATATCTACAAAATTTTTATTAATTGAATTATGATACAATCATTTGCATCTACATTTATTTTTATTTAAGTAAAATCTCATCTCAGATAAGTTAAGACAGCTTTATCTTCCACAGGGAACAATTCAACCTATATGTGAATTAGTGTGTAACTTTTGTAACTTCTCTTAATAGTAATTCCTATCCAAATATTGTTATCTAAAAACATATCTTCTCAAAATAGATATGTGCAACTCATTGGGATTATGTGCCATACATTTCTTAAAAAATTAATAAAGTTCTAAATGTTTATAATTCATGAAATTTCTATAAAATTTATAGATTTATAAAATTTTATAAAGGTAAATAAGATACCAGATGCCTGACATAAAATACTTTGCCAAATACAATTTCATAAACTACCCTCTAATTATGGATACACAAAATGCCCAGTTGAATGGAAATGAATGATTTTAGAGTATTAGTAACAACAAACCAGATATTTAAAAGAGTTCTTGTGCTTTTTGAAACACCTGATTGGTCAATAAATCAGTTCTTGGACTAATGATGAAATAGATATCAAAAAAGCTATAGCATGACAATATTCCTGTGTCCAGGAGCCTGAAACAGCATGAACTGGTATGTAACCTTGACTCAAAAATGCTGTCAGGCTGGGTTCACACCTGTAATCCCAGCACTTTGAAAGGCCAAGGCAGGTAGATTGCTTGAGCCCAGGAGTTCAAAGACCAGCTTGGGAGACCACATCTCTACAAAAAATATAAAAATTAGCTGGGTGTGGTGATGCACACCTGTAGTCCCAGGTACTTGGGAGGTTGGCAGAGCTTGCAGTGAACAGATGTTGTGCCACTGAACTTCAACCTGGGCAACAGGGTCAGACTGTTTCAAAAAAAAAAAAATCTATCAGTTTGATTTTTTAGCAGTTTAGAGCTTAGGTTGTAGTTAAACAGACAAGAGTTTAAAATATGACTCTTGTACTTCCGAACTATGTACTATGTGACTAAGAAAAGTTTCTCATCTTTTTTAGGTGTCGCCCTAAAAGAGTTATTATGAGCAAATACTTTATGTGGTTGATTGAATTATTTTTGCAACATTCCAATGCTCTTCCTGTGCCCTTTGCCTTATGACTTTATGCTGCTGCCCGCTGATGGTGAGTTGGACAGAGAATGTGGGCAGTAGTGATAATGTGTTCATTATGAGCTAAAGCCTTAGGTGACCTTATGCTTTTTCACTCATTCTCTTGCATTCCAGTTATTTGCTTTAAGAAAAACATACCCCAGGTAACTTTTTGTTCATGTAGAATGGAAGCGTTATAGAACAGATCTAAACCCAATCTTCATACTTGAGCCCCAAATATAAAATACAGCCTATCTCTGCAGAGTTGTTGTCAATCCACAAGTCTTAGTCAGTTAAATGCTTACTGTTTTAAGTCAGTGAATTTGGGTACTGTTTATTAGACAACATTTTTGTGGTAATAGCTGACTGATACATTTACAAAGTGCACATACATTATTTAACAGAGTCTCTGGTACATACTAAGAGCTCAATAAATACCAACTATTTTAATTAATATTCTCTTTTGCCTGGTTTATAATAGTAAATAAAACTTGAAATCAGAAAATGGCCGGTTATTTCATTGGCTTACTGAGGATTACTACTTGCAGATTATTTTTTTTAAACTCATTTTCATTCCATGCTGTCAATATCTTAAAATATGTGTAATTGTCACTTGATACAAGTTTAAATCCACTTATTATCCACATGACCTTATATATTTGATCATTAAGCTATTGACAGACCACTTATTATATTTCTTTTCCTTTTGGACTTTTAGCTCCCTCTTATGTAAAAGAAGAATAAAGATAAACACTTTACAGAGTTGACAGGAGATTCATCACAAAGTAGATAAAGAACGTAGCATAGTACTTGGCACATAAAAAAGTGCTGCATTTATGGTAGTTGCTATTGTTAGGCAATCTATAATTATTTCTTTTTGTGCATACATATGTGAGTTAGTTGATATGATTGCTAAAAGACAGTTCATTTTTATCTACTATCAAGGTAAAATTATCCCTTATTTTTCTTGTGTTATTTAATTTGCAACAAGTTGTAAAGAGATAATTTGATGACCTTTTTTTATTTTCTTGAAAACAGAATGACAAAAATTTAAGATGATTTTATTTTCATAAAACAGTAATATTTAAAATTATATCAATAATATGGGAGCCTGAATTTTCACAGCAAAAGACCTGGGCTTCAGTTTCTGATGTTTGCAATATCTTGATTTTGGTCTATTGTTGAATGGCTTAAGGTAGGATTTCTCAATTGAATCTTCACAAGACAAGTTTTACGTTCATCCCTCTATAGTTGAAACTAGACTTTATTGGCTCATTCACACACACACACACACACACACACACACACACACACACACACACACACACAAATGAATCTCCAGGAACAGACTCACTTTTGTTTAACTCATGTGAGACAGATTGTAGCAGAGGTTAGACACATGCTCAAACTTGCTTCTCTTCTCAGACACACAGGAAGACCCAGATTCCTTAGTAATTAGGTTGGTCCCATATGGTTGGTTTCTGACCAACATAACTGGGGGTATGCTGTCCTGAGGACTGGCTCATAAAACTCCCCATGTGGCCAGGCGTGGTGGCTCACGCCTATAATCCCAGCACTTTGGGAGGCCGAGGCGGGTGGATCATGAGGTCAGGAGTTCGAGACCAGCCTGGTCAAGATGGTGAAACCCTGTCTCTACTAAAAATACAAAAATTAGTTGGGCATGGTGGTGCACGCCTGTAGTCCCAGCTACTTGGGAGGCTGAGGCAGGAGAATCGCTTGAACCCGCGAGGCGGAGGTTGCAGTGAGCCGAGATCATGCCATTGCACTCCAGCCTGGGCGACAAGAGCGAAACTCTGTCTTAAAAACAAAAACAAACAAAAAAACTCTCCATGTAACCTACCATTTTCTATCTCGATCCATCAGCCAGACAGATGGAGGAGTTTCAGAGAATGACTTAAGGGAGACCCTGGATCTGGCAGAGCCACAAGGTGACTGGAAGACTGGATCCCTTAGTTACTGTTTAAAGAAAAATACCCACCTCCCAAAAAGCTTCGACTCATCAGCTCTGAAATCAGCAAGAAACTAACCTTTGTTTTTTGAGGTGCTGAGATTTTTTTCATTGTCATATAAACCTGGTGATATTACCCTGGTTAATACTCTGAAATATAAATCGAAATGTGTATGTATCTCTAATAAGGGATTCTATCTGTTTAGGAGATAGAATGCTCTTATTTCCTACCCAGAAAATATTTTTCTCTTGATTAAAAATAGCTGGAAGGCTAAAAGATGTATAGAGGGGATTTGGTTGAGGAAGACTCAGAACAAGAAAGGCAGCAACATTGGAAGGAGGCATCTCATCTGACTACTTGGAGAAAACAATGACATATCTCTATTGCAAAGAACAAACTGCTTTTCAGTTGACTCTAATCATATGATAAATCAGATCTCTTGAGCACATTGCATGCATACTAAGAAAATGTACCTTTTAAGCTCTAGGGTTGTTTTAATGTTAATGACCTTTCTTTAGTCTGAAACTAGTAGTGTGTTCTGCATCAAGATAAGAAAATCCAAGTGCATTTTGTTACATACAGGAAATCTGGAAGTATGTGGTTGCTCATAATCTTTAGAAATTCAGCAATGTCAAAGAAAGTGTCTTTACAATAATCTTGTCCTGTCCTTCATTTTCACTACCCAATGGTCTCAAAATGGCTATTTCAGCTCCAGGTATCACACTAAGTTCAAATATGAAGAAGAAAAGTTAAAAAGAAGAAGAAGCCAAAAGATTTTTGCTTTAATCTCAGTGACTAGAAATGTGTCAACGATTTTTCACTATAATAAACCTGGAAAAATAAGTCTTTTGTGTTACTTGTTTGTTTTTTGATATTACAGCTTCTATAGCATGGGGAGATGAGAGGGAAAGGAGATGAAATAGTTATTCAGTGACCCAGACTATAATGTCTAGCAAAGTGGACTGGAATTACTGTGGCAGTCAAATCCCTCTTTGTATGGGCCTAAAAGACATTCTACATATTTTATTGTACATTGATTTAGACAGACCAACTTCTATGTAAGAGAGTGACTTTACCCAAGAAAAAAACATGTTATTGCTATTTAAAGTAAGACGTTTAAACTTTGACAATTGAAGAAAGGTTGTAATGTGCAAAGTGAGATATAGCTAGAATATGAGGTGAGGAAAAGGCAACTTCAGGAAATTTCTATGGGTATGAGTCAGGAAGAAGAAGAGCTAGATTCAGGTGGCTTTCAAACGTCAAGTTGAAGGACTGCATTAGATAGATAAAACCCAGAGAGTACAACATATTCCAAAGTTTACAGGGTGATGTATACTACTTCCATATATGATATGGTTTGGCTGTGTCCCCACCCAAATCTCATCTTGTATTGTAGTTCCCATAATCTCCACGTGTGGTTAGAGGGACCCAGTGGGAGGTAATTGAATCATAGAGGCAGTTTCCCCCATGCTATTCTTGTGATAGTTCTTATGAGGTTCGATGGTTTTATAAGGAGCTTCCCTCCTTTGCTCTGTTTTCATTCTTCTTTCTGCCGCCACGTGTAAGAGGACATGTTTGCTTCACCTTCTGCCATAATTGTAAGTTTCCTGAGGCACCCCACCCCAGCCATGCAGAAATGTGAGTAAATTAAATCCTTTTTCTTTATAAATTACCCAGTCTCAGGTATTTATTCACAGCAGTGTGAGAACAAACTAATACATTATATATAGTCACTTTAATGAAACAGTATGACCTAAAAGAAGTACAGTAACTATGATATCCACAGGTACATGTTGACCACATTAAAAAATGCCTGATAAATATTTGTCCCTTTCCCTTCTCCCTTTTTACTTCCTGGAAGAGAGAAGGATGTACTACATGGTATGGTGAAAAGCCATGGGTTTTGGAGATTGCAAAACACATGTTCACATCCTAGTTGCTTGACAAATCAGTTGTATGACATGGGACATTACCTAACCTATCCTATAAAATGCAGATTCTTTGTATCATTGCTATTAACGTTAAATAAACAAAAAGCACTTAATCTAGTTCTTGCTCCATATTAAAGATTCAATAAATAGTAGCTGTGGTAGCAGTAGTGATCGCGGTAGGATGTAAACATTATAACAAATTGGAATTGAAGCTTTCCGTTTTATTACTTTAAGGTTTTTATCAATTGAAATATAATATTTGTATGTACTTATGATATTTATGGGGTACATGTAATATTTTGATTCGTGCATATCTGTAATGATCAAATCAGAGTATTTAGGATATCCATCACCTTGAATATTTATAATTTATTTGTGTCAGGAACATTGCAAATTTTCTCTTCTAGCTATTTAGAAATGTACAATATATTGTTAATTATAGTCACCCTACTGCATTATCTAATATTTGATCTTATTCTTTCTATCTAATTCCATGTTGGTACTCATTAACCAGCCTTTTTTATTGCCCCCTCCAAACATTATTCCCAGCTCTGATAACTATCATTTTAGTCTCTCACCATGAGATCAACTTTTTTAGCCTTCACATATGAGAGAGAACATATCATATTGTCTATCTACACTTGGCTTATTTTATTTAACATAATGACTTCTAGTTTCATCCATTGCTGCAAATGACATGATTTCATTCTTTTTTCATTGTTTTTTGGTAGTCAAATAGCATGCCATTGTGCATATACCACTTTTTCTTTATCTGTTAGCTCACTGATAGACATTGAGGTTGATTCCGTATCTTAAATATTGTGAATAGTGCTGCAATAAACATGGCAATACAGGTATCCCTTTGATATACTGATTTCTTTTCCTTTGGATAAATACACAGTAGTGAGTTGCTAGATTTTTTAATAGTTCTGTTTTTAGTTATTTTAATATGTGTTGAGGGGGGGATCTTCATACTGCTCTCCAGAGAAGCTTTATTAATTTACATTCCCACCAACAGTGTAAAAAGGGTTCCCTTTCCTTCACATTCTTGCCAGCATCTTTTATTTTTTGACTTTTGAATAATGGCCGTTACAACTCGGGTAAGATGATGCCTCTTTGTGGTTTTGATGTACATTTCCCATATGATTAGTGACATTGAATATTTTTTCATATTCCTGTTTGCACTTTGGATGTCTTCTTTTGAAAAATATCTTTTCATGTTCACTGATACTTTTTAATAAGATTATTATTTTTTATTGTTGAGTTGTTTGAGTCTGTATATTCTGGATATTAGTGCCTTGTCAAATGAATAGTTTGCAAGTATTTTCTCTCCTTCAATAGGATTTTTCCTTCTGCTGATTTTTTTTCCTTTGCAGTACAGAAGATTTTTAGTTGAATATAGTCGCCCAGAATAGACTATTTTTGTTTTAGTTGTCTGTGCATAAAATCCTTAACAAACCAATGTCCCGAAACGTTTCTCCTATGCTTTCTTCTAGTAGTTTTATAGTTTCATGTCTTAGGTTTAAGTCTTTAATACATCTTGAGTTGATTTTTGTATGTGGTAAGAGATAGAGGTCCAATTTTATTCTTCTGTATATGGGTATCCAGTTTTCCCAGCACGATTCATTGAAGAGGGTGTCCTTTCCCCAATGTATGTGCTTGGTGCCTTTGTTGAAAATTAGTTAGCTGTAAATATGTGAATTAATTTCTGGTTTCTTTATTCTGTTCCATTGATCTAGGTGTCTTTTTTATACTAATACCATGCTCTTTTGCTTACTATATAGCCTAGCCATATATTCTGAGGCCAGGTACAGTGTGATGCCTCCAGCTTTGTTATTTTTGCTTAGGGTTTCTTTGACTACTTGGGTTCATTTAGGGTTCCATATGGATTTTAGGATATTTTTCTATTTCTGTGAAAAATGACATTTGTATTTTCATAGGAGTTGCATTGAATCTGTAAATTACTTTGGGAACTATGCTTATTTTAACAATTTTTTTTTTCAACCCATAAGCATGGGATGTCTTTCCATTTGTTTGTGTCCTCTTCAATTTGTTTTATCAGTATTTTGTAGTTTTCACTGTAGAGGTCTTTCACCTCCTTGAGTCAATTTATTCCTATGTATGTTATTTTATTTTTATATTTGTAAATAAGATTGCCTTTGTGATTTATTTCTTAGCTAGTTCATTATTGGTGTTTAGAAATGCTACTGATTTTTGTATGTTTTTTTTAATCATAAAACTTTACTGAATTTTCTTATCAGATCTAAGAGTTTTTTTGGTGGAGTCTTTAGGTTTTTCTAGATTTAAGATTATGTCATCTGCAAAGAGGGACAATTTGACTTCCCGTTTTCCTTTGGATGCCTTTCATTTCTTTCTCTTGCCTGATTGCTCTGGCTAGTTTTTCCAGTGCAATGTTGCATAGGAGAGGTGAAAGTGGTCATTCTTTGCCTGTTCCAGTTCTTAGAGAAAAGGCTTTCAGCTTTTCGATGTTTAGTATGTTGTTAGCTATAGGTTTGTCATATGTAGCCTTTATTATGTTGAGGTATGTTCCTTCAGTGCCTAGTTAAGAACTTTTATTATGAAGCAATGTTGGATTGAATCAATATTTTTTGTGTGTGCCTATCAATATAATTATATGGTTTTTGTCCTTCATTCTATTGATGTGACAGATCACATTTACAGATTTGGTTATGTTAAAACATACTTGAATCTCAGAGATAAATCCAATTTGATCATGGTGATACAGGAGTTAAGAAGGAATTACTTAGGCAGATAGCAAGGGATTTGGAGTCCTTGGTAAGGCTATTGTTTTTAATGTAAACTAGCCCCAAATCACTTTCTAACAAAGAGCAGCCTGCAAGCTGTAGCTTGCATGGGTGAATGCTGGCAGAAACTAAGGACTAGACATTTTCAAGATGGCGACTCCATCTTCCCTTTTCTGGCAGCCACGTGTGCTATAAGGAACAGACAAGATGGCACCAATCAACTGGGAAGCTTATTTGCATAATAAGATTAGGCTTGGGAGACCAGCCTTCCCTGCATGCTATGTCAACGTCATATCTGATTGAAGTAATCTGTGAATCCTGTGTAAATCAGACGCTTGCCTTCTTAAACTGGACTGTAAAACTCGGCGCATTTGCCACCAGCTGGTCCTTTCCACTAGGAGACCCCCTTCCTTTATAGAGGAAGCTGTTTCTCTTTCTCTTCTCTTCTACCTATTAAACCACTGCTCCTAAACCCCTAATGTGTGTCCATGTCCTAAATATTCCTGGCGCATGACAACAAACCCCAGGGCACATACCCCATACAATTTAGCTGCTTCATGATGAGGACCTCATCTGGGATACCAAGGTACAACATTTATCAAAATGGTGAGTAGAGTAGTGGAGAGGACTCCTACTCTGTCCTTTCATTCTGAGGCTCTTGGCCTCCATTTTAGAACCAAATCAAACCAAATACTGGGCCCTCTTCAGCCATTTGAAAACGATTAGCATGGCTACCAGCCTTAAAAGACTTGGGGGGCCAGCATGCTGGGGAGAACATGGAGAATCACCCAGTACCCATGGGTTTCTGTCATACTGGCCATGTTTAAACCAACTTCCTTTCATGGAAGACTTAGCCATTGTGTGGGACTGGAAGAAGTCCTGGGGAAACTGAAGATTTCTGGCCAGGGCTACCCCCCAGTGTCATCCAAAGGCTATTGGACTGACTCCAGCATCTGACCACCCCAGTGGGTGTCAGCAACAGGATCTCCAACTTTGCTATAGTAATTTCCTCCTTTCCTGTCTATGACCATCATATCGTTTATCTTCTCTGTGTATGCAACCCATGGGAAGTTTTACAGTTCAGGGAAGTAATCTTGTTTGTCAAGATCAGGGAATGTCATAGTAACCAGGGACATAGCTCAAGGGAAGATGTCTTTGTGATTTTCTAGGAACAGAGGTTTCCCCCGCAACAGTGAGTGTCTCTCTCTTCCCTTGGTCTGGAGAGCACATGGCATTTCCAGGTCTTTCTCAGCCTTTGGTCTGGAAAGCACACGGCATATCAAGGTCACTCTGCCCTTGGTCTAGACAGCACATGGTGTTTCAAGGTCAACAGCACCACCTAGTGGAATAGGAATCCTCTCCATGAGGCACATTGTCAGTCCTTCAGCAAAACACCCTAGCCTCCCAATTCTCTTCCCTTTTTGCACCTCTCTGCTAGAAATCAGGCTTCATGCTGCTTCTATAAGTGAGAAAATCCTGCCTTCAACTATTAGGGGTATAATATCTTACAAAGCCAAATTTTAGTCTCAATACTGTCTCATCAACAGAAAAATAGCCATTCGGTCCCTATGTTCTTTTAAGTCACCTATTCTGCAACCAATTAGAGCGGCAATTAATTAGTAAGGGGATTTTAACTTTAGTAGTTAATGGGAACCATTCTTTAAGGGTAAACAATTCAGCATGGGCCATTATAGCAGGATATAGGGTTCAGTCTAACATGTGCCCTCCATTAAAGTGGCTTTGGCCAACTATTATATACTCTGTGTGTGTGTGTGTGTGTGTGTGTGTGTGTGTTTTGAGATACATTTTTTGGGGGAGCCAGGCAGGTCACACAGTCTAGAAAGTCCAAGGGAAATCCCACGCAGAGGACTAGAGCCACTTGGGTGAGTGTGACTAGCCCCAATCATTTAGTTCCTCTGGTTCCATGGCTGGGTGTCATGCTTGCAACCATGGGTGGCACATTCAACAAGGTGCTGGGACCCAGGAACCACAGAGGGAAAACAGCAGGGAGGATGCCCCCACTGTCTTCCTCTCCACTCTGAGTCACACCAAAGGGGAGGAGACTAAAGGGATCCTTTTTCTCACTTTTCTTTATTATCTTTGGCCTGCACTCCTCTGGAGTGCATTCTGAAGCACAGGGACTCCTTTGACCCTGAGACTTTAAAGAAAAAGCATCTCATTTGATTTTGGATAAGGGTATGGCCTTTTTATGAGATCTTCTACAGCCATTACAAAATCAACCCAGTTCTTTTAGCAATCATATCAGGCAGACACAAAGAGAATAATTCCCCCAAATTAGAAAAGCAACTTCCAGGGGAACCATCTGAAGATCTGCCTTCTCTGGGGCCCCTACAAGTTCCCTTCTCATTGCAGAACCTTAGACAAATAAAGGGAGACTTAGGCCAATTTTCTGATGACCTTGATAGGTATATAAAAGTTTTCCAAAATTTAACTCAGGTATTTGACCTCTCATGGAGGAATGTTATACTGCTCCTAAGCCAAATCCTAACCACAGGTGAGAAGCAGGCAGCCCTGTAGGAAGCAGAGAAACTTGGAGATGAGCAGTATGTCTCCTATATTAGGCCTAAAAGGAAAAGAGAAAATAGGAAAGGCAAAAAATAAGAAGGGAAACACCATTCCCAATAGGAAGAGAGGCAATACCTTTTGACAGCCCTAACTGAAACACTCGGACTTTTCTATGATGTTTTTCCCCTTTCACAGTTTAAAATGGCTCTTTTATAAAGTTCTTCTAACCTGGGAAAAGTTAATTCCCCCAAACCTTAAAATACTTGGCTTAGAGTTGAGCTAGGGGGAAGGGAACCCAGAAGTCTGACATGTTGGCAAAAGGGTAAAACCTTCTTACCAGTCAGGCTTTTGGCTTCTCTCTCCTTGTGCAACGCAGTAAAATGGACAATAAGGATCATTGTTTATGTTATCTGTAAAGTTTTAATTAATAAAAATGGATTTGTGACATTGGTCTTAAGCTGTAGCCAATCTGGTGTGTTTTGTGTGTCTTTTTGTATAGTTCTGTAAAAGAAAGGGTATCTTAGGTTTGGATGCAGGCCCAGGACATCATAAACCTGCTGTTCAAGCCAGCCCAACAAAATAGTCAGCAACAAACTTGGCTACAGGCCTCCATCTTGTTTCATGTCCTTGGGAACATGACCTGTAACCATGTGGCAATACTTTGTTTTAGTCTCTGCCATTTTACAATGGTGCCTGTCTTGTGCTAAGTCAGTTCCTTGGTGAGGGCCACAGAATCAGATAGGCCAGTTTATCAATCCGGGTGGTGCCAGCTGATCCATCAAGGGCAGCATTTACAAAATATCTTAAGCACCTAGGGAGGGTCAAAATCTGGCAACCTCCAGCTCTGTAACTCCTAGGCCATGGTTTCTAATCTTATGTCTAGTTTCTTGGTCTCGTCCCCAGGCAAGAGATAAATATATTTTAAGAAGGGGCTATTATCATCTTTGTTTTAGACTATAAACTGTAAACCAGGCTCCTCCCAAAGTTGGATCCGCGTATGTCCAGGGATGGGCAAGGACAGCTTTGGTATGGAAACAAAATGAAATGGTTGGGTTGCATCTCTTTTACAATCTCAGTCACAGTTTTGCAATGATTGTTTCAAAAGTTTATTATCACCCCTTTGAAAATACCTTGTACACTCACGGTTAAGTCATAATTTAATTAAGGCTTGTTGGTTCACCTGTGAGGTTACTTTTTGTAAATTTCAAAAAGTTGAAAATCTTAACTGCCTGGTATGGCTAAAGTCGAGTAACAAGGGATTTAAAAGGATTTTTCTAAAGAGCACTCAGCTTAATTAAAAGTGGATATTCAAGTTACAGGTATAATTAAAAGGCCTTTGTTTTTCTCTTCTTGGATCTTGTTTTTCTAGAAAAATGTTTTCTTCTCAGTCAACTGAATTATTTTTTTCCATGTTTTGTCTTGCCACTCTTAATGCATGCATGAGAGGCTCTAAGATAACTTCTGGTAGCACAGGACTCCTTGTGAAAAACAGAAGAGGTGTCACGGACCCTGTTTTGAGAAAAGAAAACCCTCTGTTTTCATCATGAAACCCAAGGAATTAAAAGCAGGTAGTTCCCTCTCAAAATCAAAGAGTTTGTTCTGTTTTGCATTGTGTTATCTCACTGTTTTGAATTTAGGGGTAGCAAGACCTTAAGAGAAAATGATCACCCAACTCGCAGGTATTTGAGGATAAAAACCCATGGCTGGGCTCAGCTTTAAGAGATCTTATCTGAGATTCCTTGTGGAACAGAGTTCCATCAAAGCCCATCCAAAAGGCCTATGTAGAAATAATTATTCTTGCTGCACTTTATGCAAATAATCAGGCCAAGTATAAAACTAAAGTTTATTCTACAAACAGCACGGTCCTATCATTTTTTTTTTAACCAAAAATGAGGACTAGGGAGAGAAATTGTACTCCAAAGATTATCATACGTTTGTCACTAAATCCTAGTCTCATTAATTGTTTTTAGCTTTCTGCCTACATTTTACACTAACCCTGCTTATTCCTGTGAATCAAGTGGTGATCTCCTGCAGCTTTGAAGAAACAAAAAAGGGATGAGTAATATAAAAATCTGGATTAATATGCTAGTTCTGGGAAATTACCCTGCAAATTCTGCCAGGTAATGAAAGTGAGTAGGGTGCCCATAACCCAGAGGTTTCTTTGTTTGGCAAAATAACACCAAGGAACTTCATAGACCCCCCAAAAGGAAATTCCATATTTTGGCATATGAAATTTTAAATGGAAATTATCCACTACACCACACTTGCAGGAATTGCTATACTCACTCTACTATTTGCAGTAGGGTTATACCCAGTAGCACCTTCTAACTGAAATATTGGACAGAGAGTTTCCATTGCTGTAGTATTTTGCTTAATTATTATCCTTAAAGCAGCAATAATAGCTACCAACAAAAACGAAGCATGAAAGTTCTACTATCACTGAGTTTGCTAGAACTTCTTATTGGGTTTGGTAATATGTCCCACCCAGGCTATGCAAAGAAGGTTACAAAGGAAAGATATTTTTTGTGGAAGTCATGAAGGGATTGATAATTGCAGGAAAGAGCTAGCCAAGGTTAACTCTAAATTTACTCTAGCCACCCAAATTCAATGCCACTTATCCTAAAAGGAATGCTGCTATTATATTAATGTTTCAGCAACATCTGATAAATGCAAACCAGTGCTACAACTCATCCGAATAGCTGACAGCAATCAAACTCCAAATGGTGCTGCAGACTGAACCATGCAACATGCCTTTCTTCTGAGGACCCTTAGATCAACCCCAGGAGGAGCCCTAGCTGGTGTTCCCTACATGAAGCCCCTTTTCAGCAGGAAGTAGCCAGAAAGAGTCATCACCCAACACCCATTGACAGCAGTTGGAGTTACCACTATGGTCGGGGGGAACTATATGGGAGTTAGGAAAGAATTACTTAGGCAGATAGCAAGGGCATGAGAGTCCTCTGTAAGGCTTTTGTTTTTAATGAAAAGCAGCCCCAAATCATTTTCTAACAAAGAGCAGCCTGCAAGCTGGGAGCTTGCATGGGTAAATGCCAGCAGAAACTTAAGGACTAAACATTTTCAAGATGGTGACTCCATCTTCCCTTTTCTGGCAGCTACATGTGCTGTAAGGAACAGACAAGATGGCACGGATCAACTGGAAAGCCCATTTGCATAAGAAAATTAGGGTGGGGCGACCAGCCTTCCCTACATGCTATGTAAACATTACACCTGACTGAACCAATCTATGAGCCCTGTGTAAATCAGGCATTGCCTCCTCAAACTGAACTATAAAACTCCGCAAATTTGCCACCAGCTGGTCTTAGGAGACCCCTTCCTCTATAGAGGAAGCTGTTTCTCTTTCTCTTCTCTTCTATTAAACCTCTGCTCCTAAACTCCTCCTGTGTGTCTGTGTCCTAACTTTTCCTGGTACTTGACAACAAACCGAAGGGTATCTATCCCAGACAATGTAGCTGCTTCAGTGGTGTATTATCTTTTTGATATGCTTTTAAATTTTGTTTGCTAATCTTTTGTGGAGGATTTTTGCATCTATATTCAAAAAGAATATTGGCCTATAGTTTTGTGTGTGTGTGTGTGTGTCCTCGTCTGGTTTTGGTATCAGGGTAATTCTGGCCTCATAGAATGAATTAGGAAGAATTCTCTCATCTTCAATTTTTTGGAATCACTTGGGGAGAACGAGTGCTAGTTCTTTGAAAGTTTAGTAGAATTTGAAATTGAAGTTGTCTGGTCCTGGACTTTTTTCTTTGGGGGACTTTTTTCTTTGGGGGACTTTTTATTAGTGAGTCAGTCTTGCTACTTGTTATTGGTCTGTTCAGGTTTTCCATTTTTTTCTAATTCAATTTAGGCTGGTTGTATGTGTCCAGGAATTCACCTGTTTCCTCTGGGTTTTCCAGTTTGTCAGCATATAGTTGTTCATAATAGTCTCTGATGATCTTTTGCATTTCTGTAGTATCAGTTGTAAGGTCTCTTTTTTCACTTCTAATTTTGTTTATTTGGGTCTTCTCTCTTTTTTCTTAGTTTGTCTAGACAGTGGTTTATCAATATTACTTATCTTTTTGGAAAACAAGTTTACATTTTGTTGATTATTTGTATTGTTTTTTAAGTCTATTTTGTTTAGATCTGCTCTGATCTTTATGATTTCTTTCCTTCTACTAACTTTGCATTTGGTTTGTTATTGCTTTTCTAGTTCCTGGAGGTGCATTGTTAGATTGTTTATTTCAAATCTTTCTACATTTTTGATATAGGTGTTTATTGCCATAAACTGCCCTTTAACACTGCTTTTTCTGTATCCCATAGATTTTAATTTATTGTGTTTCCATTTTCATTTGTTTCAAGACTTTTTTATTTCCTCCCTAATTTCTTCCTTGACCCAGTGGTCATTCAGAATATGTTTAATTTCAGTGTGTTTGTAGTTTCCAAAGTTCCTCTTGTTATTGATTTCTAGTTTTATTTCATTGTCGTCTGAGAAAGATAGTTGACATAATTTTGATTTTTAAAAATTTGTTGAGATGTGTTTTGTGTCTTAAAATATGGTTTATCCTGGAGAATGTTCCATGTACTGATGAGAAGAATGAGTATTCTGCAACTACTGGATGAAATGATCTATAAATGTCTGTTAGGTCCATTTGTACTAATATGGAATTTAAATCCAATGTTTCTTTGTTAATTTTCTGTCTAGATAATCTGTCTAATACTGAGAGTTGGCTATAGAAGTCACCAACTATTATTGTGTTGGAGTCTATCTCTTCCTTTAGATCTAATAATATTTGCTGAATATATCTGGGTGCTCCAGTGTTGGGTTTATATTTGTTTAGAATTATGTCCTCTTGCTGATTTTTTAAATTATTAAATATTGCCATTCTTTGCCTGATTTTACTGTTTTGTTTAAACTTAAAGTCTTTTTTATCTAAATATAGCTTCTCCAGCTCATTTTGGTTTCTGTTTACATAGAATATTATTTTCCATCCTTTTACTTTTAGCCTATATGTGTCTTTATAGGTAAAATGAATTTCTTGTAGGTACCACATAGTAGATCTTTTTTAATAAAACTATTTGGCCAGCCCATATCTTTTAAGTGGAAAGTTTAAATCACGTACACTAAAGTTTCATATTGATATGGTTTATTCCTGTCATTTTATTAATTGATTTCTGGTTTTCTGTCCTCTCTCTCTCTCTCTCTCTTTCTTTCATCATTATGATTTGTTTGTTTTCTGTCACGGTAATATTTGAAATCTTTTTCCTCATTTGTGTATTTGCTCTACCTGTAGGTTTTCCACTTTCATGTATTTTTATGATGGTAGATGATACAGTTTGGCTCTGTGTTCCCACCCAAATCTCATCTCGAATTGTGTTGATGGAGGGACCTGTAATCCCCACATGTTGAGGGAGAGAGATGACTGGATCATTGCAGCAGTTTCCCCCAGGCTGTTCGCGTGATAGTGAGTGAGTTCTCATGAGATCTGATGGTTTTATAAGCATCTGGCATTTTCCCTGCTTGGGCTTCTCTCTCCTATCACCATGTAAAGAAGGTTCTTGCTTCTCTTTTGCCTTCCACCAATTTCCTAAGACCTCCCCATCCATGTAGAACTGTGAGTTATTTAAATCTCTTTCCTTTACAAATTAGTCTTGGATGCTATCTTTATAGCTGTGTGGGAATGAACTAATATAGTAGATATTGTCCTTTTCACTTCTAGGTATAAGACTCCTCTAAGCATTTCTTGTAGGACCAGTCTAGTGGTAATGAAGTCCCTCAGCTTTTGGTTGTCTTGGAAAGACTTTATTTGTAACTTTCTTTCAAATTTTCTGTAAAGGATGTTTCAATGATCTTAGATCTAACTTTATCTCTACAACATCCCAGTTCCTAGGACAATTACTCAAGATTCACACTATCATTGACGTCCATAGCTATAGCCTCATCCCCTTTCCCATGGCAAAGACTTGGGAAAGAATTGGAAGAATGACTGCTCCAGGTTTCAAGAATATAGGCAGTAGAAATATGTCAAGCTCTATTTTTAAAAGTTTATCTGTCCTTGAATAAATCCACTTCATATATTTTTTAACTTTGTGTTCATCTTTTTTATTATCAATATTTTCCTGGTGTCCATAATGATGTTTTATAAAATGGATTATTAAAAATCTCTGTGAAATTTGCCTGGAGGCCAGCTCTCAGTTCAAGAATAATTAAAGTGACAGTTTAAGAGCAAATTACGTGAGCCAGAGATGTACAGTGAGTTTATTGTCACGCTCATCTCTGTACTCTGCAAAAAGAAAGTGATTCAGCTTAATTTTTCATCAAGTAGTATCTTCCCAGGAGGCATTATGGAAGAGTGGAGTATGAAAGCATATATCAGCTTTCGCAAAGTGATGGCATAAATAACATATGGTATTCATATTTGTGTGTTTGTTGAAAAAAGAATGGTCAGAGCTAATTTTTATTTCTATTTTGACATAATAAAACACACTGGCTGTGCTAACTGAAGTATAATGTGTTTGTTAAATAAACTAATTTTTCTTTCTGCTTGATTAAGAGCTTTTTAAAATCAGTGTCTTAAAAACTATAAACTTTAGCCATATTTACAATGTGATGGGTAGACTGATACAGCTTTTTAAAAAAACTAACCTATTGTCACATCCCCAGCTATTTCAGGTCTTCTGAAAAGTTATTGTAATTGAATTACATACCCCCAAATAATATTTTATTAAAAACTCACCCATAGAAATTTAAAAAGAGATCATTGCTGTTTCCCTGAAAACATTGTATGAATATTCTATTTTAATCAAAAGGCCATGACCGTAATTTATTGTTAGTCTAAACATTCCAGTACGATTATCTTCATGATGATGATAGTCAGTCTTGATTAGTACAGATTTGATATTTAATGATAATTTTATTTTTCATTCCATACTCTTCATATATCCAGAGGCTGGGCTATAATTATGCTATCAGTCAAATGACTGATGACTCTCTTCAGTCACAGATGACCCCTCATGGTTGAACTTGATAATTATAATAAAAGATAACATCTATTAGTGTCAAGTACTGTACTAATTATTTTATTTACAATCACTCTTTGAATTCCAACAACTATATAAAGTTAATAGAATTATTATTCCTATTTTACAGATAAGGAAACTGAAGAAAAAGAATAGGTATATTTTCCATGGTTCTGTAGCTGGTGACTCTGAAATTCAAACTTTTTTTTTCTAACTCTAGAATCTTAGTCCTAAAAATATGTATGTAGTATAAATTTTTCTGGAGAAGTAGACCTAATCCTTTTTTTCAATTTCTCCTCAAATTACAAATTTGGATTTTTACAAACATTGTTTCATAAGACATTTTGGGAAAAATATTTGGTACGTTAGTGTTACTGCTTTATTCTGACATCCTTTTGAATCTGGCTATAAACACACCACCTAGTTTGACAGTTTTGAGTATCTTGATCTATATAATATATAAACACAGTATGAATATCAAAGTAATAGGTACTAGGGACATGAATGAGTTTCCCATCTCCACTTACTGTCTTCATTATCAGTCATCAATACCTAGATGAATTCATCTGGAGAGAGAGAACAGACCTAGGCAATTACTTAACAAGAAAATTGCCATTAAAATAGGAATAAGCTAAAAGGATATGTGGAGGCTACATATAATTAGTCAGTTTTAATAGTAAATTTTGCTGTATTTGTGCTAAACCTACAATTTTCTTGTCTTCAAATTACCTCCATTTATCTTTTTAGACAACTCAAAGAATAGAAAGAAAAAAAATTTAAATGTAGACTTTTGTGGACTTCTTAAAAATTGAAAAATTGTGCTCTCAATAGGAGAGATAAAAGTTTATCTCATTTTAGTAAATAATTGTTTTCTAAGTATCATTTAGGTGAGATTAGAATTTGGGAAGAGTATGCTGCAGGATGGGTTGGATTTAAAAGTTACATCTTTAAAAAATTATGATACAGTATAAAGTGTCTCTCTAAATAAAACTTATGGGAAAAATACTCAAGCACAATCAACAACACTTTTCTCAGACTGTTATTTAATTTTACAGATGGTCGCAGGGTCATAAATGCTGTATGCTATATATTTTTTCAGTGTTTTAACTTGAATGAATGTGAAGACTAGGACTTTAGTGAACTTACTTTTTTTTTCCCCTCAAGTGGAAAAGGGGGCATCTCTATAACATATGAGGAATAATAAACTAATTTCTCCTTTTTTTTAGGAGACTGAAGCTTGGCTAATGGTGACAGTGAGGTAGAGACACAATCTTCTTACTCTGTGCCTGATATTTTATGTTCATTACCCTTACAACAACCTTAAGAGATATATATTTTTTTCCATTTTCCATGGGAGCTAGAATAGAAAGAAACTAAGTAATTTGCTAAATTTCATACAATAGTAAGTGGAGAATTTTTATTCAGATCAGTCTCCAAATTCCAATTTTTTACCTGTATGACTTTTTCATCCTCCTGTCTAGGGAAATATTTGGCACAAAGCTATAGCTAAATAAAACCTTAGCAGGTTATCTGCCTTAATACTTGATGTGTTGTCAGGAAGTAATTTAAGCAAGCTCAAAATGAACTTGCTGCTTCACTCTGAATTGTGGCTTAGAACAAAAAAATGTTAATTGCTCAATGCAACCCAACACCTGGAAACAATATCAGAGTCACCATAATACAAATGCAAGGTTACTCATTAATTTGATCATAACAAGGAGCATATGTGTTCAAACTGAATAAATCCATGGGATTTATTTTAACTTATTTACATGTTCTAGCTCCTTTGGGTGCATATGCATAACCATTGTACAAAAACAAATTAGTGATTCAGAGACTATCAGTAGCAATGTCCTGAGCCTTCTTATTTTAGAGGCCCTATTGACTCTACTAAGTCAGATTATTTCTGGAAAAGTGTTGACCTTTTTAGAGAAATCATTAAGCTCCTTGCACTCTAATTCCCAACATGTCTCCTGCCTTTGCAATCCAAAATAGTATTATTATCATTGTTTATCATTAAGGCATGTGGGAAGGATCAGAAAGGGAAATTGTGCATGGAGATAATATTTGTACATGCCTTTTACTCCTAGAACTCTATGACAGGCCTGAAAGGATCTAGTGTGGTCTTGTCAGATAATCTTGGACAATTAATTTGCCTCCCATGGCTTTGATTTTCTCATTTAGGAATGAAAGACATACTCCCAATGATATCTCAGATCCTTCCAGTTCTTACTTAATATGATGAACAGAATTTATATCCATATGTGCAGAAGACTTGACTCGTAATTTATTTTGAAGCCAAATAGTACTCTAAAATTGAGAAATTGTATTTTTCCTAAAACACAAATGATAGTGGCTGCCTTTTCAACATGGGGATGCTGTGAGTAATAGTTCCAAGATTTATAAAATAGCAGTTTCAGGTACAAAAATCCCATGAAAATATGGAGTGTTCTTTCAAAAATGTTTTTAAAGCTGTGTTTGCATAATAAGAGTGTAGATTTAAATTTATAGTAGTGAGCATCAGGTCCAGGTTTTGTAGGGCTCACAGTTATATAAATTTTGAAATTTTTTTAAGGAAAAAGAACAAAATTAGAATTACAAAATTAAGCAGAGGGCTTAGAAGGACTACATGCAGGTGAAGATCAGGCTTCATGAGCTTCATGAAATTTTTTTTTTCTGCTTACAATATACAGTTATTTGTGATGAATTGGGAGATTGTGATAGAGCTAATGGTGGAGATACTTGGCTAAAGCCTCTCCATTCTACCTATTTTACTATATTCTACGAGTTGGATATATTACTAACACAGAGAAGAAAATGAAAGCATAAACTGTGTGTAAAATAATGCAGGGAAGATGCTGTATATTCCTTTATAGGAAGCTCCATTTAAGTACCTGTTGTTATTACTGTCACTTTCACAGCTGGCTATGTAGATCTGACCATAATCCTGTGAAGCATGTGGTTCCATTTATCCTTGTCTATCTCAGGAAGAGTTGAAGTAGTCCTCTGCCTTAGTGAAATAAATCTCACCAAACTGAAAAGGCGCTGCTTTGTGGTTATCTTCATTTAGGCAAAGAATAGAGAAAGGGGGGTGTTTGTAGGAGAAAATGACCCTGAGTGGAGAGCTAATAACTGATAGAACCTTACTTAAAATTTTATTGACCTATCCATGCATATTCACTTATTTGTGCTAGTCTTGTCCTGTAAATATTTATGACCAAGATAAATGTATACAGTAATGAAGGGAAGATCAGAAAGGGAGGCTGGCAGCTTCATTTTGTAATAATATATTTTCCAGCAAAGCCTGTTTCCCATGGGTTTTTCTCTTACCATATGTATCTGTTAATGGCAACTGTGTGTGGTCTTTGAACAGGTCATCTGATAAATGCTTTACCGTCTCTAGGTGAGGTCATGAGTGCCTTTGTTTTATAAAGTTAGAAAGAGTTCATACACAATGTAATATTTCCATTCATCAGATAATCAAAGATCAAAAACATAACATTTAGCATCAGTCAAGGTGTGAATAATACGATTTGCAAACCATTGGCATGTTGATGGAGTTAAATTTGATCAAAGGTTTTGAGCATTCATCTGGCAGTATATATTTAAAAGTTTGAATAGTTCATACTCTTCAGCTGAGTAAAATTCTCTAAAAGTTTTTCCTAAGTAAATAGTCAAATATACTGCAAATATTTTATACCAGAAGATGTTCCTTAAACATTTTAATAATTATGAAAAACATTATAAATATCCCAATTCTCTAGCTACTTATAATTGGTCAAATAAAATTTGCTTATATACTGAAAAGGCTGTAGGAAAACTCAAAAATAAATATTAATGGGAGGAAGTGGAGCAAGATGGCAGAATAGGAGTCTCCACTGATCATCCCCCTGGTGAGGACACCAAGTTAACAACTATCTACACAGGAAAAAGCACTTCCATAAGAACCAAAAATCAGGTGAGCACTCATAGTACCTGGCTGTAACTTCATGTTACTAAAAGAGATACTGAAGAGATAGAAAAAACAGCCCTGAATCCCTGATGCCACTCCTTACCCACGCCCTGCAGAGGTGGCCTGTTGTAGAGAGCATCTCTGGCTGCTGGCAGAAGAAAAGCACAGCAATTATGAGGCACTGAACTCAGTGCTGTCCTGTTAGAAAAGAAAGAAAAAACAGACCAAACTCAGCTGGCACCTGTCCACAGAAGGAGCATTTAAACCAGCTCTAGCTAGAGAGGAATCACCTATCCCAGCTGTCCAAACTTGAGTGCTTATAAGCCTCACCAACAAGGGCTATAGTACTCTGTTTCAGGTACATTTGAAATGCGGTCTAGGCCATGAGGACTGCAGCTCTTAGGTGAGTCCTAGTGCTGCACTAGGCCCAGAGACAGTGGAATGAGGGTGGGCATGTGACACAATAAGACGCCAACTGGGAAAGCAAAGGGAGTAATACCAGCACTGGTATCACTGCTGGTATCACCCCCCAACCCCAACACCAGACTTGCAGCTCCAAAAGAGACCCCTTATTTTTTCCAGAGGTGAGGAGAGGAAAGAGTGGGGAGGACTTTGTCTTGCATCTAGGATACCAGCTCAGCTACAGCAGGATAGGGAAATGGTTAGAATCACAAAGCCCCTATTCCAAATCCTAGCTCCCAGACAATATTTCTAGGTACACCCTAGGCCAGAAGGTAACCTGCTACCCTGAAAGAAAGGACCCAGTCCTGGCAGCATTCATCACCTGCTAGCTGAAGAGCCCTTTGGCTCATTCCAGCAGCAATTCCCAGGTACTACATTGAAGGCCTTGAGTGAGCCTCTGAGACTTGCTGGCTTCAGGTGAGACTCAGCACATTACCAGTTGTCATAGCTATGGAGTAAAACTCCTGCTTGAGAAAGCAGAAGGAAAAGTAAAGAGGACTTTGTCTTGTGCCTTAGGTACCAACACGGTCACATTGGAGTAGAGCACCAAATGTGGCTCCTGAAGTCCCTGATCCCAAGACTTGACTCTTGGATCACATTTCTGGATGTGCCCTCGGCCATAGGGGAGCACTGTTCCCTGAAGGATGAGCCCCAGGCCAGGCAGCATGCACCAATAAGCTAACTTAAGAGAACTTGGGCCCTAAGAGAACATTGGCAGTAGTCTGGCAGTACTTCTTATGACCTGGAGTGGTGGTGACTATGGGCTGAGGCTCCTCTGCCTTTGTAAAGGGGAGGGAAGAATGGGAAGGACTGTGCCTTGTGGTTTGAATGCCAGCTCAGCCACAGTACAATAGAATACCAGCTAGACTTCTAATGCTTTTGACTCTGGTCACTGACTCCTGGATGGCACTTCTGGACTGACCTGAGACCTGGGGAACCTCACTACCCTGTAGGGAAGGACACAGGCCTAGCTTGCTTTGCCAGTTTCTGATTGTGGAGCCCCAGGGCCTTGAGCAAACATAGGCAGTAACCAGGGAGTGGTTATAGCAGGCCTTGGGTGAGACCTAGCACTGTGCTGGCCTTAGGTCTGACCCAGCACAGTTATAGTGGTGGTGGCCACAGGGGTGCTTGTGTCACTCTGCCCCCAGTTTAGGTGGCTCAGAACAGAGAGAGAGAGAGAGACTCTACATGTTCGGGAGAAAATAAGAAAAAAGCAAGAGTCGCTGGCTGGTAATCCAGAGAATTATCCTGGATCTTGTCCAAGACCACTCATAGAGGTGGTACCCCTATGAGTCTGCAAGAAACACAGCATTACTGGACTTGGGCTGCCCCTTAAAGCAAATACAGCTTAGATCACAACACCCAAGTCCTTTCAAATATCTGTAAAGCCTTCCCAAGAAGGATGGCTACAAATAAGCCGAGACAGTAAAGACTATAATAAATACCTAACTCTTTTATGCCCAGACACTGAGTAACATCTACTAGCGTTAAAACCATCCAGGAAAACGTGACTTTGCCAAGTAAACTAAATAAGGCATCACAGATCAATCCTGGAGAAAGAGAGCTATGAGGCCTTTCAGACAGATAATTCGAAATAGCTGTGTTGAGGAAACTTAAAGAAATACAAGATAATACAGAGAAAGGGTTCAGAATTCTATCAGATAAATTTAGTAAAAAAATTGAAGTAATTAAAAGAATCAAGGATAAAATCTGGACCTGAAAAATGCAACTGACATACTGAAGAATGCATCAGAGTCCTTTAATAGCAGAATTGATCAAAAAGAAGAATTAGTGAGCTTGAAGATGGGCTATTTGAAAATACACAACCAGAGGAGACAGAAGAAAAAAGAATAAAAAACAATGAAACACACCTACAGAATCTACAAAAATAGTCTCAAAACGGCAAATCTAAGAGTTATTGGCCTTAAAGAGAAGAAAAAGAAAAAGGGGTAGAGAGTTTATTCAAAAGAAGAATTATTTAGAACTTTCTAAACCTAGAGAATGATATTAATATCCAAGTATAAGAAGGTTATAGATCACCAAGCAGATTTAACCCAAAGAGGACTATCTCTAGGCATTTAATAATCAAACTCCCAAAGGTCAAATATAAAGAAAGAGTTCTAAAAAGAGCAAGAGGAAAAAAAAATGAAGTTTCAATACATCTGGCAGAAGACTTTTCAGTAGAAACGTTACAGGCCAGGAGAGAGTGGCATGATACATTTAAAGTGCTAAGGGAAACAAACCTTTACCCTAGAATAGTATATTGGGTGAAAACATTCTTCAAACATAAAGGAGAGAAAAAAAAGACTTTCCTAGAAAAACCAAAGCTGAGGGATTTCCTAAACACCAGCTCTGCCCTACAAGAAGTGCTACAGGGAGTACTTCAAACAGAAAGAAAATTACATGAATGCACAATAAATAATCACTTGAAGGTGCAAAACTCACTGGTAATAGTGAGTAAACAGAAAAACACAGAATATTATAACACTGTAACTGTAGTGTTTAAACTACCCTTATCTTAAGCAGAAAGACTAAATGATGAACCAATAAAAAATAATAACTATAACTTTTGAAGACATAGTACAATAAGATATAAATACAAACAACAAAAAGTTAAAAATCAGAGGGACAAAGTTAAGGATTAGAATTTTTATTAGTTTTATTTTTGCTTGTCTGTTTATGCAAATAGTGTTAAATTATTAACAGGGTAAACTAATGGGTTTTAAGATAGTATTGGCAAGCCGCATGGTAACCTGAAACTGAAAAACATACAATAGATACATAAAAAATGAAAAACAAGACACTAAACCATATCATCAGATCAAATCACCTTCACTAGAGGAAGGCAAGAAGAAAACAAAGAAGGACGAGAAGACCGTAAAACAACCAGAAAACAAAAAACAAAATGACAAAAGTAAGTCTTTACTTGTGAATAGAACATTAAATGTAAAAGAACTAAAAGTCCCAATCAAAAGACTGGCTGAATTGATTAAAACAAAAACAAAAAAACAAAGAAACAAAAAAAAACAAGTCCAGATGATTTGTTGCCTACAAGAAACACCCTTCACCTATAAAAACAAAGATTGAAAATAAAGTGATGGAAAAAGATATTCCCTGCCAATGAAAACTAAAAAAGAACAAGAATCACTATACTTATATCAGACAAAATAGATTTCAAGACAAAGACTATAAAAAGAGACAAAAAAGTCACTATATAATGATAAAGGGGTCAATTCAGCAAGAAGATACAACAACTTTATATATTTATCCAACACTGCAGCACAAAATGAAATATTTATTAGAGCTAATGAAAAGATATGCCCTAATATAATCATAGCTAGAGACATCAACACCCCCCTTTCAGCATTGGACAGATCATCCAGACAAAATCAACAAAAAAAAACCCATCAGACTCAATCTGTACTGTAGACCGAATTGATCTAATAAATATTTACAGAACATTTCATCCAAGAACTGGAGTATACACATTTCTTTCAAAGCACATGAATTATTCTCAAGGATAGACAATATGTTAGGTCACAAAACAAGTCTTAAAACATTAAAGGAAAACTTGAAATAATTTAAACATCTTCTCTGACAACAATGGAATAAAACTCAACATAAATAAGAAAAATTTTGGAATCTATACAAGTACATGGAAATTAAACAATATTCTCCTGAATGACCAGTGATTCAATAAAAAAATTGAGAAGAAAATAGAAAAATTTCTTGAAACAACTGTTAACAGAAACACAACATACCAAAATGTATGGGATATAGTGAAAGCAATACTAACAGGAAAGTTAATAGCTAGAACTGCCTACATCAAAAAAGAGAAAAAAAACTTTAAATGAACAATCTAATGAGGCATCTGAAAGAACTAGAAAAGCAAGAGAAAGCCAAACCCAAACTTAGGAGAAAATATAAGAAGTATCAGAGAAGAAATAAATAAAATTGAAATTAAAAATACAATACAAAAGATAATTAAACGAAAAGCTGTTTTTTAAAAGATAAAAATGGACAAACCTTTAGCCAGACTAAGATAAAAGGAGAGAAGATGCAAATGAATAAAATTAGAAATGTAAAAGGAGACCTTACAACTGATACTGCAGAAATTAAAAGGATCACTATTGGCCACTATAAGCAGCTATATGCCAATAAATTGGAAACTCTAGAAGAAATGGGCAAATTCCTGGATGCGTGCAACCTACCAAGATTGAACCAGGAAGAAATCCAAAACCTGAACAGCACAATAACAAGTAACAAGTTGGAATCCATAATAAAATGTCTCTCAGTAAAGAAAAGCTTGAGACCTATGGCTTCACTGCTGAATTCTACAAAACATTTAAAGAATAACTAATACCAGTCCTACTGAAACTATTCTGAAAATAGAGGAGGAGGAAATACTTCCCAACTCGTTTTACGAGACCAGTATTACCTTGATACCAAAATCAAACCAAGACACATCAGATAAAGAAAACTACAAACCAATGTGTTGGATGAATATTGATGAAAAAAATCCTAGACAAAACACAAGCAAACAGAATTCAACAATACATTAGAAAGGTTTTTCATCATGACCAAGTGGGATTTCCTCCTGGGATGCAAAGACAGTTCAACATACAGAAATCAGTCAATGTGATACATCTTATCAACAGAATGAAGGATAAAAACCATATGATTATTTCAATTGATGCTGAAAAAACGTGATAAAATTCAACATCTTTTCATAATAGAAAGCCCTTAAAAACTGGGCATAGAAGGAACATATCTCAACGTAATTAAAGCCATATACTACAGATCCACAGCTAGTATCATACTGAATGGGGAAGAACTGAAAGCCTTTCCTTGCAGATCTGGAACACGACAAGAATGTCCACTGTCACCACTGTTATTCAACATGGTACTGGAAGTCCTAGCTAGAGCAATCAGACGAGAAAGATACAAAGGGCATCCAAATTGTAAAGGAATAAGTCCAATTATTCTTGTTTGTAGATAATATGCTCTTGTATTGGGAAAAACCTAAAGACTCCACAAGAAAACTATTAGAATTCATAAACAAATTCAGTAAAGCTCAGAATACAAAATCAGCACACAAAAATCAGTAGCATTTCTATATGCCAACAATGAACAACGTGAAAAGAAATAAAAAAGTAATTTTACTTACAGTAGGCATAAATAAAATTAAATACCTAGGAATTGAGAACAAAAAGTGAAAGATCTCTGCCATGAAAACTATGAATCACTGACAAAAGAAATTGAAGAGGATACCAGAAAATAGAAAACAATTTCTTGTTGATGGATTGGAATAATCATTATTGTTAAGATGTCCATGCTACCCAAAGCAATCTACAGATTCAATGCAATCCCTACCAAAATAACAATGACAACAAATAGAAAAAATCAATCCTAATATATATCTGGAACCACAAAAGATCCAGAATAGCCAAAGCTATCCTACCTAAGAAAAATAAAAACCAACCAACGAACCAACCAACCAACCAAACAAACAAAACTGGAGCAATCACATTACCTGATTTCAAGTTATACTGCAGGGCTATATTAACGAAAGCCAGCATGGTACTGGCATAAAAACAGACACATAGACCAATGGAACATAATAGAGTACCCAGAAACAAATTCACACTCCTTCAGCGAACTGATTTTCTACAAAGGTGCCAAGAACTCATTTTCTACGTTTTCTACAAAAGTGCCAAGAGCTTTCTGGGGAAAAGACAGTCTCCTCAATAAATGGTGCTGAAAACTGGATATTCATATGCAGAAGAACAAAACTGGATCTCTATCACTCACCATGTACAAAAATAAAATCAAAATGGATTAAAGACTTACATTCAAGATCTCAAACTATGAAACTACTACAAGAAGACATTGGGGAAAGTTTCTGGGACATTGATTTGGGCAAAAATGTTTTGAGTAATACCCCACAAGCACAAGCAACCAAGGCAAACATTAACAAGTGGAATCACACCAAGTTAAAAAGCTTCTGCACAGCAAGAGAAACAATCAACAAAGTGAAGAGAGGGTCCACAGAATGGGAGAAAATATTTGGAGTCTACCCATCTATCAAGGGATTAATAACCAGAATATATAGGGAGCTCAAACAACTCTATAGGAAAAAATCTAATAATGTGATTAAAAATGAGCAAAAGACCTAAATAGGCTTTTCTCAAAAGGAGACATACAAATGGTAAACACGCATATGACAAAAATGCTCAACATTATTGATTATCACAGAAATGCAAATCAAAACTACAACAAGATATCATCTCACCCCAGTTAAAATGGTTTCTAGCCAAAAGATAGGCAATAACTAATACTGGCAAGAACGTGGAGAAAATGAGACCCATGTACACAGTTGGGAATGTAAATTAGTATGACAACAGAGAACCGTTTGGAGGTTCCTCAAAAACCTAAAAACAGAGCTACCATATGATCCGGCAATCTTACTGCTGGGTATGTACCTCCCAAAAGGAAACCAGTTTATTGAAGAGATATCTGAATTCCTATGTTTGTTACAGCACTGTTTACATTAGCTGAGATTTGGAAGCAACCTAAGTGTCCATCAACAGATGGTGCATATATACACAATATAAGACAATGTGGTGCATATACACAATGGAATACTATTCAGCCATAAAAAAGAATGTCATTTCCAACAACATGGATGGAACTGGAGGCCATTATGTTAAGTAAAAGAGGCCAGGCACAGAAAGACAGACATCTCATGTTTTCACTTATCTGTAGGATCTAAATATCAAAACAATTGAACTCATGGATAGCGAGTAGAGAGATGGTTACCAGAGGCTAGGAAGGGTAGTGAGGAACTTGGGTGGAGGTGGAGATAGGTAATGGGTTTTAAAAAGTAGAATGGCAGGGCGTGGTGGCTCACACGTGTAATCCCAGCACTTTGGGAGGCCGAGGCGGGAGGATCACGAGGTCGGGAGATTGAGAACATCCTGGCTAACACAGTGAAACCCCATCTCTATTAATTACAAAAAATTAGCCAGGCGCAGTGGCGGGCGCCTATAGTCCCAGCTACTCGGGAGGCTGGGGCAGGAGAATGGCGTGAACCCGGGAGGGGGAGCTTGCAGTGAGCGAAGATCGCACCACTGCACTCTAGCCTGGGTGACAAGGTGGGCAGATCATGGGGTCAGGAGATTGAGACCATCCTGGCTAACACGGTGAAACCCCGTCTCTACTAAAAAAAATACAAAAAGTTAGTCAAGCGTGGTGGCGGGTGCCTGTAGTCCCAGCTACTCGGGACGCTGAGGCGGGAGAATGGCGGGAACCCGGGAGGCGGAGCTTGCAGTGAACCGAGATGGTGCCACTGCACTCCAGGCTGGGCAACAAAGTGAGACTCCGTCTCAAAACAAACAAACAAACAAAAAAAATAAAAAAAGAAAACCAAAAAAATTAGAATGAATATGAATGAGCATGGCCTACTATTTGATAGCACAATAGTACTATAGTCAATAATAATTGTATATTTTAAAATAAAGCATGTAATTGGATTGTTTGTAACTCAAAGGATAAATGCTTGAGGGGATTGATACCTCATTCTCCATGAAGTGCTTATTTCACATTGCATGTCTGTATCAAAACATCTTATGTGCCCCATAAATATATACATCTACTCTGTGCCCACAGAAATAAAAAAATGAGTCTTCTAATCCAGAAACATAGTATAATTGTCCATATATTTAGGCCTTTGCTTTCTACTGATAGTGTTTGCTGTTTTAAGTAGAAGTAGGTGTTTCACACCCTTCATTACAATTTTCCAATAATACTTTCTATTTTTACTGTAAATGACATTGTTTAATTTTAATCTCCATTTTTCTTGATAGCATAGATATAATTGGTATTTCACATTAACTTTTTATTCTCTGACTTTGTAAAATTCACTTATTTAATCTGGTATTTGATTTCTGAAATCCTTAGTATTTTCTGTATATTGAATCCCATCGTCTACAAATAGAGCAATTTTAATTATTTCTTTCCTATCTATTGCTTCTAATGTTTTGTTTTTGCCTTATTGAATAGGTTAGAACAGTGTTGAATAAAAGTGGGAGAATAGATATCCTTGGCCTATTCCTAATCTTGGGTAAAAAGCATTCAGCTCTTCATAATTAAGGTTTGTTTAAAAAGATTTTTTTTTTTTATCATGTAAGTTTTTCTCCATTCCTAGTTTGCTAAAAGTTTTTATCATGAGCAGGTGTTAAATTTTGCCAACTATTTTTCATTTGTTCCTATTGAAATGATCTTATAGTATGCTCTTTCGTACTATTAACACAGTAAATTACACTGATAGGTTTTCATGTGTTGAAACTCAGTTAATTGTGATTTTATTATTCCTTTTACAAATTGCTAAATCTGTTTTGATCATATTTTGTGAAAGATTTTTGTGTTTCTGTTTGTGAAGTTAGTTGTAATTTTTGTGTTATCCTTGTCTGTTTTTCTTCTTTTAAGCATCAGGGTAATATTGGTCTCATAAAATGAGTTGAAAATGTTTTTCTCCCCTATTTCATGAAAGAGTTTGTGTAAGATTGACATTATTTCTTCTTTAAATGTTTGATATAAATAACCAACGAAGACATATGTGTCTGCAATTATTTTCATGAAAGGTTTTTTACTATCAGTTGAATGGAATGTCTTTCAATTAATATTCAGTGCATGTGAATACAAAATATTAGGATATTCAGATTTTCTATTTCACATGTGTCAGTCTGGTGTTTTGTAAATTATTTTTGTCTAGTATTAATATAGGTACTTTAGCTTTCTTATACTTATTGTTTTCATGGTGTATCATTTTCTGTCTTTTTACCTTTACCTTATTTGTGTCTTTATGTTTAGATTCTTGTAAACATAATACAGCGGAATCTTGCTTTTTATCCAGTCTGCTTTTCAATTATAGCGTTTAATCCATTTACTTTCAATGTAATAATTGATGTGGTTACCACTGGCTCTACCATTTTACTGTGTTTTCTCTTTAAAATATCTCTTATTTGTCCTCTTTCCCTTGATTTTTTGTTAAGGATTTTTGTTCCATTCTATCTCTTCTTCTTTGCCTTTTTAGTAAGCAAAATTAAAAAAAAAATTGAATAATTGTCTTAGGAGATTATAATATGCTTCAAAAGCTTACTTGAGTCTACTTTGAACTAGTATGATTCTATTTCAAGTATCATGGAAAAGCCATATAATAATATACTTGCTTTTACTCCTTCCCATCATTTGTGTTATTGCTGTCGTATATTTTATATCCACATATGTATTAAGCCCTGTAATACATATTATTATTTTCTCTTTAAATAGTCAAATTTTGTTACTTAGAATTTTTTTATATTTATTAAAATAGTTCTTCAAACATTTTTGACACATTTCATTCTTGTAAAAGCATGAGAAGAAAATGTAAGTAAAATAAATTGGTTGAGGAATCTAATGTAATAACTACATCCCAGCTGCCACCTGGTTGACAGCGATCTTAAAGACCATTCTGATTTCAAAGATGTTAAAATGTGAAATAACTGGGTGTGATGCCTTGTACCTG
Organism: Pongo abelii; assembly: GCF_028885655.2. NCBI lineage: Eukaryota > Metazoa > Chordata > Mammalia > Primates > Hominidae > Pongo > Pongo abelii. The sequence continues at coordinate 32,103,611 of NC_071998.2, forward strand.
TAATCTCAGCTACTTGGGAGGATTGCAGAAGCTCAGTAGTTCAAGACCACCCTGGGCAACATGACAAGACATTGTTTCAAAAAGGAAGTAAAATAATATAAACATAAAGTCCTGTGTACCCATCATCTTGCTTAAAAAATAGAACAATTCTCAACACTATCAAAGTTCCTGTATATTCCTCCCTGATCACATCTCTTTCCTTTCAGTCAAGAGAAAAGCACTAGCTAGATTTTGTATTTATCATTCTCTTGCATTTTTCTATAATTTTAATAAATATGTACTCAAAAATATAATTGGTGTTGTTCTTGAACTATTTTATGATATGACCATAACATGTGTTTGGTGATTTGCTTTTTGTAAACTCAATATTACGTGAGAATCATCCACACCAATACCCATTTTTATTATTCATTTTCACATTTGTATAGTATTTCACCATATGCATATGTCCAAATTCATCAATGCTTCTTTTGATGGACATTAAGGAATGTTTATAGTATTTTGTCATTACAGATTATTTCGCTGTAAAGATTCTTCTCTCCTAGAACATATTTGAGAGTTTCTCTATATTATAACCAATGGGTGGGATTGCTAGGCCTAGGTGATAAGAATTGTCAACTCCGATTGCCATCAAAATCTGCTGCATCCTTCTTTCTCCCCTGAATATTTTTGCTTGGTTTATAGCCTTGGCTAAATATCTATTCAGGAACCTTTAATAAAAAGAAAGAAAAGGAGAGGAAAATGAAAAGAAAGAGGTAATGGTTCCTTCTAGCCTGAAATCTGGACTTTTTTCAGACATAGTTTTGAGAAACCAAAGCCAGAAAGAGAATAAGACAATCATTGATATTGTCTCTATTGGGTATAGGTGTGAGGTGGGGCTGCACTTGGAGAGTAGAGACTCAGGCTACAGCATAGTTGAAATCACAGAAGCTACTAAGAAGTCACTACTAGATTTGAGGACATAAAAATTCAAACAGAAGAGAGCATTTCATTTTTATGAAATTTAAACTGTGTCAAGAAAGCTGAAATCGGCTGTCTTAAAATACTTCCCTGAACCCTAGTCACTATTACAACTTCCTGCTCGTTTTCCTATTTAACAGGCTTCAAAGGCAACTATCTTCTTGGTCTAAGTTATCATAGCACCAGGGACCTCAGCCTTTCACTCTTCACTCTTGTTTCTTCACGATGACTTCCATATTGTTTCTTCAACAATCTTAGACATGTCCATCTCTCCACTTTGTGTTGCAATGACTGATTTTGTAGTCCGATTGGCTTTAAATTTTCTCAAGAAAGATTTTTTTGTACTAGGGCTCTTAAAGAATCTGAACTAGTTGTAGATTGGCTCTTCTCCAATACCTCAGATGTGCTATACTGCTTTGCAGTGGGTCTTTGCAGTGGGTGCTTTTGTAGGGATAGGAGCAGTGTCTGCTGGCCCTGTACTGTACTACCTTCTTCCTTTTAGTCTTCTCTAGTAGTTCCATGGTGTATTAGTCAGGGTTCTCTAGAGGGACAGAACTAATAGGATGGATATATATATATATGAGAGTTATATAGGATATATATGATATATATATATGAGTTATATAGGATATATATGATATATATATGAGTTATATAGGATATATATATATAGGAGTTTATATATATATATAGGAGTATATATGTGTGTGTATATATATATATACGACTCCTATATATATACACATATATATATGTGTATATATATATACACATATATATATATAGGAGTCGTATATATATATATACACACACATATATACTCCTATATATATATATAAACTCCTATATATATATAAACTCCTATATATATATAGGAGTCCTATGTGTGTGTGTGTATATATATATATATATGTGTCCTATGTGTGTGTGTATATATATATAGGAGTTCAATAAATATATATATATAATATATATATACACACATATAATATATATATACACATATATATACACATATATGTATATATACATATATATGTATATATGTATACATATATGTGTGTGTGTGTATATATATATAGGATATATATATATATATAGGAGTTCGATAAGGAGTGTTAACTCATACAATCACAACGTCCCACAATTCGTTGTCTGCAAGCTGAGGGGCAAGGAAGGCAGTCCAAGTCCCAAAGCTGAAGAACTTGGAATCCCGTGTTTGAGGGCAGAAAGCAACCAGCCTGGGAGAACGATGTAGGCTGGGAGGCTAAGGCAGTCTAGCTTTTTCATGTTTTTCTGCCTGCTTTATATTCAGGCCGTGGTGGCAGCTGATTATACGGTGTCCACCCAGATTAAGGGTGGGTCTGCCTTTCCCAGCCCAGTGACTCAAATGTTAATCTTCTTTGGCAACACCCTCACAGACACACCCAGGATCAATATTTTGCCTCCTTCAGTTCAATCAAGTTGACACTCGGTATTAACCACCACACATGGCTAGCTAAGGATGAGTGGGAGAATGATTTTCAAATTGACTTTTCTTCCCCTGTCCTGCAGTGGCTTTAACGCCTCCTATGGGGAAGGGAATTCCTCCTGCTGGGAATTTTTTATTCTTTCTTTCTGTTATGGGCTAAGTTGTCACACTTCCCCATTCCCATGCCAAAGCCTTAACTTCCACTGTGAATGGAATGTATTTGGAGACAAGGATCCGGAGGCCAGTAAGGTTATATGAGGTCAAAAAATGGAGTCCTAGTCAGATAAAATTGGTGCACATCCATCCAGTAAAGGCCCTGTTAAGATGTTACCAGAAGGTGGGCTTCTGCAAGCCAGGAAGGGAGCTTTCACCAGAAACTGAATCAACTGGAAAGTTGTTTTTGTACTTCTCAGCATCCAGAACTCTGAGAACATAAATTTCTTTTGTTTAAGCAAATTTGTCTATGGTATTTTGTCATGGCAGCACAAGCAGACTAATACGACTCATTTCTTCCAGGTTTCAGCATTGAGCTGGGATTCTTTCTGGCTCCCACTCATTTACTTATGTAGTCTTTACTACAACAGTTGCAAGGTTGCAACAGTTGATTCTGTTATTTTTTGTTTGTTTGCAATCGCAGTTATGCTGTGTGATTAAAGAGACAGCTCTGCCAACATGCTGAAAGCATCCATTAATATATGCTTGCAGCACCTTCCATGACCATAGGAAGACCCACTGGGGACATGTTGACAACACATGCAAGGACCATGCTGGGTCGATTTCTTCTGGCATGCTCAGTGACTGGTCCTGCCATGGTTCCTTCTGTCTGTCTTGAGCCTGCTGACTGGGTTGCTGTCTGTAGTACCTGCATTTCCCTGCTGCTACCACCTTTGCTGCTCCTGTTGTTGTACTTCTCTCTTCCTAATGCTGCTGCTATTGCTCTCCCCTCTTCCCAAGGAGGAGGGAATGTAGAGTTTATAATTAGGAGAAACTTTATATGATCAAGTCTAATCTACCATTTGATGCAGAAATCTCTCTGGAATACTCCTGTCAAACAATAATTTCTGTTTTGCATGAACAGTTTCAGTGCCAGGGAAAGTACCACTACAGTAAGTACACTTGTACTTTTATATTTTGCATACTTGCAAGAATATTTTTGTAGAAAAATGTCTAGAAGTAAGACTGGGTTTAAGACATATGCACACTTTACATTTTGATGGCTACTAACAAATTTTACATGTGTATATACATGTGTTACTACTGATTTGCTCTTTCAAAGCATCTGACATCATATTCCCAAGTCAGTACTGAAGCTTATTGCTGCTACCGCTTGGTCATCTCCATTTGGTGTGCAGCTAGGATGGCTTGAGTATATCTCTAACCCTTCGCTATGGCCTCAGAGATAAATCGTTTTTTCCCAAATGGGCAAATAGTCTTTCCCATGCTTATGAAATGCAACACAGCTGCAGGTAAAATGTATGACCAGTGCCAACCTACAGGCATAATTGCTACTTCTTATGAACATAAACAGAGTTCCTTACAAAATTAAAGCAAAGATGCCTTGCTAGCTTGAAAGCCATTGTAGGCATGTGGGTTCTTTTTTTGGTGACCCAGCAATGTCTAGCATGCTTTTTACAGCCTGTAGTTGTTTGGGCCAGCAGCAGGACACTAGATAGCGGAAGGAGAGGCTAGTAAATGCAACATCCGCAGTAACCATTTGGACAGGGTTATGTACGTCAGTCCCTTTCCCTTGTTGCCAACTTGAATAAAGGTGGTTTCAAACACTTGTGCATTCTTGAATATATTATTTTTCTCCTCGTATAGTTATTACTACAGGTCCACTGTTAAGGTATTGAACATGTCCACTGAATCATTGCTTTGGGCAATGTAGTTCTGTAACACAGGTTGATTGCTCATGGCTATCTTTTATTAAGACAGTTCTACTTCTGCTTTTTGATGCAATAAACCACAGATTATAATGGTAGAGAGTGACTTCAAGTGCTTACTTACTGCCCTCATGGGTTGGTTTTTGTGTTCTCCTGCTCTGTGTTAACTGCTGCCATCATGTAGTTCACTGTCCTTTCTTCAGCAGACATCCCTTCAGGGTAGGGCCAACATCTGCCTGCACAGGACAGAGGTAGACCCTGCTGGAGATGGGCAAGAATGAGGCATGCATGTGTGTAGTTAGTAGTTTTATGAAGAAATTAAGAAATAACAAGTACAGCACTCTCTACTTGTTACTCACATATTTACCTTTTTGCTTTTCTTCATTCTTTTGTGTAATTTTAAGTTTTATTTGATATCATTTGCCTTCAGATAAACACTATCTTGGGGATTTCTTGTGGTTCAAATGATTTGGGTTTACTGATGATGAATTCTTTCAGCTCCTATTTATTTGAAAGTGTCTTTATTTTGCCTTTATTCCTGATGAATATTTTTGTAGGATATGGAATTCCAAGTGATATTTTTCAGTACTTAATTTTTTTTACTCTCATCATCTAATTTACATTGTTTCTGATATAAAGTTAGTGATAATATTTACATGTTACCCTATATGTAAGGTGTCTTTTTATTTGACTTAAGATTTTTTTCCTTGGCTTTGATTTTCAGCAATTTGACTAGAATAATCTTACATGTGGTTTTATCACTGTTTATTTTACTTAACATTTGTTGATTTTCTTGGGTCTGAGGGTTGATATGTTTTCATTAAATTTGAAAAATTTTTTAGCGGTTATTTCTTCAACTTTTTTTCCTGAACTAGTCTTTTTTCTTCACTTCTGGGTTCCACTTACATGTACATTAGATCAGTTGTCCCCAACCTTTTTGGCATGTGGTGGAGGGGGAAATGTGGGGGATGGTTTCAGGCTGAAACTGTTCCACCTCAGATCATCAGGCATTAGATTCTCACAAGGAGCATGCAACTGAGATCCCTTGCATGTGCAGTTCACAAAAGGATTCGCACTCCTATGAGAAACTAATGCTACTGCTGATCTGACAGGAGGCAGAACACAGGCGGTAACACTCACTTGTTGTGTTAGACTACACATTATCACAAAGATTGCAGAACCTGTGCTGTTTCCATTATTGCTTGTCTAATTTTATTTTTTTCTCTGTGTGCTTTAGATTGGTTATTTTCCATACCAGTTCAAGTTCATTGCTTTTCATCAGTCTGCTGTTAAAATCATTCAATAAATATCAGATATTGTATTTTTTAATTTAGAATTCCTTTCAGTTCTCTTTTATAGTTTTTTACCTGTTAAATCCCCCGCATCTGTTTACTGATAATATTTGCCAATTCTTTTAGAGTCTTAAATATATTTATGATACAATTTTTATTGTCATTTTCTCCTAAGTCCCAAATCTGTGTCTTCTCTTGATCTGTTTCTGGTTAGTATTTTGTCGTCCTGGTTATGAGTCACATTTTTCTATTTTTTTGCAACATATTTAAATGTATACTGGATATTATGGATGCTACTATGTGGCATTATGAATGCTACAAAGTCTACATTTTCTTGTTTTCCTTTAAAGGATATTGAATCTTGTTCTGGAGGGCAGTTAATTTTGTTTGTAGGCTTTGTGACCTTTCTGGGATGTTAACTAAAAGCCTGGGGTTTTCAGCATTTTTGGTTGATTCTATTTCTGACATGCCCTAGCACTATATACCCTCCAGAATCTTACTTCAGCTCACAGTCTCCATTAGCTGTTTGCTGCTAAGCCTCATGGAGTCTTGTGTGGCTTAATATTTGCTCAAACACTCAAGGTAATTCCTATACAAATTTCTATCATTCTTTTACTGTTTAGCTCTTTCCTCTCTAGTACCCTAACATGTAACTTTCAATGATCTCAGCATCCCCATATTCTGATGTCAGTTTCCTCTGCCTAGTGATAGTCTGTTCTGTTTTTTCCCTGCTTCCCTGTGCTGCTGCTTGGAAAGTGCCCCAAAGCCGATGTGAATGTAATGCTCACTGTATAGTTCTTTTTTCTCAAGGATCACAGCCCTGCACTGGTTGTGGTTCGACACCTGAAGACAGTTGTTATAAATATGTTGTTATAATCATGTCATATTATCAAACCTGATTTTGAATCCAAACTACAATTTTTTAGTGTTGTGACTCTGGAGAAGCTTCTGAAATTATTGGTGTCTTGGTTTTCTTATCTCTTAGAAGAAAATAGTTCCCAATTAACTATAATGTAAAATGTAACATAGGCCTGCCACTGTAGTTAATTAACAAGTGTTATTTTCATGTCCTCTTTTCCCATCTCTATTTTACTTTCATCTTGGCAGAAGAGCACAGTACTTGCCCCAAATAACTAAACCTTTCAGTTTTCTCTGAATTTTTAAGGACAATGGTATGAAGAAAATAATGAGGCTCCTTGGGGAAGAGCACTCTTGAGAAGAACTATTTGTTCTGAGTCCTGAAGTGCTTGAAATCCCATGAACACGTCACCATGAACACTAATACTGAGGTGTTCTTACCACTCATAATCTTCCTCTATGTGTATAGAGACTTATTATCCTCCTGTAGCTTTCAGAATAACTAATAGCCTGCTCTAGGCTTAAAGGGAGATTTTTGCCTAAATGTGGTTCTATGTGTAAGTCTTTAAAAGAGGTAAAAAATTGTTCAGTGGAGCAATGCAGAGATGGTTTTAAAACTTTAAAAACTCTTATCCAGACTCCACGAGCCTTGACAATTGCTTTATTTTAAGGTATTTTTAAAATTTTAAGAACTATTCTGAAGAATGAACATATTTAGAAACACTATATATAGACTACATCAATGCAGTGTAGAAATACTTTATGAAGGATTTATGGTATATTTTTAAGTGATATACAGTTATAATATAGCAACAACTATTGCAATACATTTACTTTAATTTGCCCCATTGATTATAAATAGCTCACTGAAAATGCTAAACAATTTTATTGAAATGTGACATCCTTTCTGAACAACAAAAAGAGGATATAGTTCTTGTTTTTGTTAAAATTCTCCTATTCTGTAAATACATTGTTGTTGGTGTTCATAAATTGTTATATACTATACATAGTGAGAAAACATCAAGGAAAATTATCAACTTTTTTTTAGAATAGTTGCAGGACTTGTGAAAAAAAAATCCAAAGTTTTATTCTCAATAATATAACAACCAGAGTTTGCTTTTCTGGCAGCTCTAATGATCCCCCAAATAGTTTGTGTTGTTTATGCATCTATCCACTCTCCCTCTACTAACCCATCCATCCCATTATTAGTATTATTTAAATAAGAAATGTTTATTGGGCTACTTTATCCAAGGAAGAAAAATGCTAAGGGTCCTCCAGTCTGCGAGAATAGCATATGTACAAGCCTGGAGACAGGACAGTATGGCCAGATTAAGAAAGACACTTGCAAGGTCAGCAATATAAAATATCATATAAAAAGTGGTAGATGCTAAGCCTAGAGATACAGATATGGATGAGGCTTGGGAATACTTTTAAGAAGTGTGTGCTTAATTCTAAAACCAACATATGGAGATGCTGAAGCTTTTTAAGCACGAAAGGAATCTTTAAGCACTAAAGGAATCTTTAAGCACTAAAGGAATTGATGCCATCTGATTTTAAAGTGGCATTGTCTTATTCTGACAATACTGACAACTTCCATCTCCTATACTGATGCAGAGTTAAAAAAAATATGGAGATACATCTGCACCCAGTTGCAGTTGAACTTAATAATGTCCATTCTCACTGAGGGAACAAAACTGTAATCTGTTTTATGATTTTCAGCCTTCTACTAAGTCAAAGCAATGATTTAGTTGTTGCCATATTCTTACCTTATCGGTCCTCCTGTCAACATGGCAGGGGTTCTTCCTTGATTCCCAGTTACCGTTTTGTTTTCCCTCTTCCAAACCATCAATTTCAGCCTCCTTGAACGGAATTCTTATTGTCTTCTTGTTCCTCATGTTTTTCTAGCTCTTTTCCTTTGGTGTATGGGATGTTTTTCTTTATTCTATATTGCTGGCTAGGGCTTTGAGCAAAACTAGATGGTCTCTAAAAAAACTGCAGTGCATACCACACCACTATTCGGATCTGGGTTTCTTATATGTGTCTCATATTTTTGGTTTCTCACATTCTCAAGCTACTCAGAATACTTTCTTTTCTTCTTCTGTGGATTCATACCAGTCAAAATAATTTTATTAATCTTGATTTTCTGGAGATTTTTTTAAGTATAGCTATAGTGAACATATAATTTTTCAGACTATGGATGGCTCTCTCTCTTCCCACCTTGCTGATTGTGATATTTTCCCAAATGAGTGCTCCACTTTTCTTTTCATATGCATAGCCCTGAGATTCATGGCATATGTACTAAAAAGAAGTATGATTCTGTTGAATATTTATTTTAGCCAGGTAATGGCCAAATTTATTACAACTTTTTGAATACTAAAATCTGGACTACTTGTTAACACACCAAAACTGCAAAAGCCTATAAATCCTTAGTCTTTATATAATCTAACCCTGGATTTTTTTTCTTTTGTTGTGGCACATGCTGCTTCAAATTTAAAGTTCACTCAGATATTGAACTGTGAGCTCAGACACAGATTTAAAAAGTTCTTTTAGCAGCAATGATGTTTGACAAAGTCCAAAAGGTTTATTTCATGGGGAATTAAAAACACCTTAAAGCACTCATTAGGTTCTCACAATTTTGTGTCAAAGTAAAGCGGCAGATTGGAAACAATGGCACATACTAGTAAGAGAGAAAAAGTAACAGTTACCAACAAAGGAAGAAGTCGAGTTTACTTAATACAGGCCCAGAAACTATAAAGCACTTGATAAAATAGACTCTAAACTAACAAAGATCAAAAGAGACAAAGAAGGCCATTACATAATGGTAAAGGGATCAATGCAACAAGAAGAGCTAACTATCATAAATATATACGCACCCAATACAGGAGCACCCAGATTCATAAAGCAAGTCCTTAGAGACCTACAAAGAGACTTAGACTCCCACACAATAATAATGGGAGACTTTAACACCCCACTGTCAACATTACATCAACGAGACAGAAAATTGACAAGGATATCCAGGAACTGAACTCAGCTCTACACCAAGCGGACCTAATAGACATCTACAGAACTCTCCACCTCAAATCAACAGAATACACATTCTTCTGAGCAACACATCACACTTATTCTAAAATCGACCACATAGTTGGAAGTAAAGCACTCCTCAGCAAATGTAAAAGAACAGAAATTATAAGAAACTGTCTCTCAGACCACAGTGCAATCAAACTAGAACTCAGGATTAAGAAACTCACTCAAAACTGCTCAACTACATGGAAACTGAACACCCTGCTCCTGAATGACTACTGGGTACATAACAAAATGAAGGCAGAAATAAAGATGTTCTTTGAAATCAATGAGAACAAAGACACAACATACCAGAATCTCTGGGACACATTTAAAGCAGTGTGTAGAGGGAAAATTATAGCACTAAATGCCCACAAGAGAAAGCAGGAAAGATCTAAAATTGACACCCTAACATCACAATTAAAAGAACTAGAGAAGCAAGAGCTAGCAGAAGGCAAGAAATAACAAAGATCAGAGCAGAACTAAAGGAGACAAAGACACAAAAAAACCTTCAAAAAATCAATGAATCCAGGAGCTGGTTTTTTGAAAAGATCAACAAAATGGATAGACCGCTAACAAGACTAATAAAGAAGAAAAGAGAGAAGAATCAAATAGATGCAATAAAAATGATAAAGGGGATATCACCACCGATCCCACAGAAATACAAACTACTTTCAGAGAATACTATGAACACCTCTACGCAAATAAACTAGAAAATCTAGAAGAAATGGATACATTCCTTGACACATACACCCTCCCAAGACTAAACCAGGAAGAAGTTGAATCTCTGAATAGACCAATAACAGGCTCTGAAATTGAGGCAATAATTAATAGCTTACCAACCAAAAAAAGTCCAGGACCAGACAATTCACAGTGGAATTCTACCAGAGGTACAAGGAGGAACTGGTACCATTCCTTCTGAAACTATTCCAATCAATAGAAAAAGAGGGAATCCTCCCTAACTCCTTTTATGAGGCCAGCATCATTCTGATACCAAAGCCTAGAAGAGACACAACCAAAAAAAGAGAATTTTAGACCAATATCCCTGATGAACATGGATGCAAAAATCCTCAATAAAGTACTGGCAAACGGAATCCAGCAGCACATCAAAAAGATTATCCACCATGATCAACTGGGCTTCATCCCTGGGATGCAAGGCTGGTTCAACATACACAAATCAATAAACGTAATCCAGCATATAAACAGAACCAGAGACAGAAACCACATGATTATCTCAATAGATGCAGAAAAGGCCTTTGACAAAATTCAACAGCACTTCATGCTAAAAACTCAATAAATTAGGTATTGATGGGATGTATCTCAAAACAATAAGAGCTATTTATGACAAACCCACAGCCAATATCATACTGAATGGGCAAAAGCTGGAAGCATTCCCTTTGAAAACTGGCATAAGACAGGGATGCCCTCTGTCACCACTGTTATTCAACATAGTGTTGGAAGTTCTGGCCAGGGCAATCAGGCAGGGGAAAGAAATAAAGGGTATTCAATTAGGAAAAGAGGAAGTCAAATTGTCCCTGTTTGCAGATGACATGATTGTATATCTAGAAAACCCCATCATCTCAGCCCAAAATCTTCATAAGCTGATAAGCAACTTCAGCAAAGTCTCAGGATACAAAATCAATGTGCAAAAATCACAAGCATTCTTATTCACCAATAACAGACAAACAGCCAAATCATGAGTGAACTCCCATTCACAATTGCTTCAAAGAGAATAAAATATTGAAGAATCCAACTTACAAGGGATGTGCAGGACCTTTTCAAGGAGAGCTACAAACCACTGCTCAATGAAATGAAAGAGGACAGAAACAAATGGAAGAACATTCCATGCTCATAGATAGGAAGAATCAATATCATGAAAATGGCCATACTGTCCAAAGTAATTTATAGATTCAATGCTGTCCCCATCAAGCTACCAATGACTTTCTTCACAGAATTGGAAAAAACTACTTTAAAGTTCATATGGAAGCAAAAAAGAGCCCACATTGCCAAGTCAATCCTAAGCCAAAAGAACAAAGCTGGAGTCATCATGCTACCTGACTTCAAACTATAGTACAAGGCTACAGTAACCAAACAGCATGGTACTGGTACCAAAACAGAGATATAGACCAATGGAACAGAACAGAGCCCTCAGAAACAATACCACACATCTACAACCACCTGATCTTTGACAAAGATCTGATCTTCTGACAAAAACAAGAAATGAGGAAAGGATTCCATATTTAATAAATGGTGCTGGGAAAACGGGCTAGTCATATGTAGAAAGCTGAAACTGGATCCCTTCCTTACACCTTATACAAAAATTAATTCAAGATGGATTAAAGACTTAAATGTTAGACCTAAAACCATAAAAACCCTAGAAGAAAACCTAGGTGATACCATTCAGGACATCAGCATGGGCAAGGACTTCATGTCTAAAACACCAAAAGCAATGGCAACAAAAGCCAAAATTGACAAATGGGATCTAATTAAACTAAAGAGCTTCTGCACAGCAAAAGAAACTACCATCAGAGTGAACAGGCAACCTACAAAATGGGAGAAAATTTTTGCAATCTACTCATCTGACAAAGGGCTAATATCCAGAATCTACGAAGAACTCAAACAAATTTACAAGAAAAAAACAACCCATCAACAAGTGGGCAAAGCATATGAACAGACACATCTCAAAAGAAGACATTTATGCAGCCAAAAAACACATGAAAAAATGCTCATCATCACTGGCCATCAGAGAAATGCAAATGAAAACCACTATGAGATACCATCTCACACCAGTTAGAATGGCAATCATTAAAGTCAGAAAACAACAGGTGCTGGAGAGGATGTGGAGAAATAGGAACACTTTTACACTGTTGGTAGGACTGTAAACTAGTTCAACCATTGTGGAAGTCAGTGTGGCGATTCCTCAGGGATCTAGAACTAGAAATACCATTTGACCCAGCCATCCCATTACTGGGTATATACCCAAAGGATTATAAATCATGCTGCTATAAAGACACATGCAGACGTATGTTTATAGCGGCACTATTCACAATAGCAAAGACTTGGAACCAACCCAAATGTCCATCAATGATAGACTGGATTAAGAAAATGTGGCACATATACACCATGGAATACTATGCAGCCATAAAAAATGATGAATTCATGTCCTTTGTAGGGACATGGATGAAGCTGGAAACCATCATTCTCAGCAAACTATCGCAAGGACAAAAAACCAAACACTGCATGTTCTCACTCATAGGTGGGAACTGAACAATGAGAACACATGGACACAGGAAGGGGAACATCATACACTGGGGCCTGTTGTGGGGTGGGGGGAGGGGTGAAGGATAGCATTAGGAGATATGCCTAATGTAAATGACGAGTTAATGGGTACAGCACGCCAACATGGCACATGTATGCATATGTAACAAATCTGCATGTTGTGCACATGTACCCTAGAACTTAAAGTATAATAATAAAAAAAGTTATGCAAAGACAAAAATACATATATAAAGCAAAACTTATGAAATTTAATAATACATATTAATCATGAGAAATGGTTATATTTTGAATTATATACTCTGTTAAAGAAATTGTAGGAATGTTGGTGCACTTTAAAATGATTTCTATCATAAGTAGCTAAAATATAAAGATACAGTACTTAAAGTATTAGAAATAATGGAATGGAAAATGCATTTGTTTTCAGGACTTGGTGTCTTGAATGGCAGCAGTCTGCTAAGCTCAATGCTCTGTTTCTCATCTTTCGAATGTGGCGAATAAGTCACAAGTTAGTGGGATGATAATAGCCATAGACTTATAGTCAATAGACTTGGGTATTCTGATTCAGTTCCTTGTCAGTTGAGAGGTTTCTGTCAAGATATTTATCCAGATCCTCAATTACCTCATTGGTAAAATGAGAGTAATAAAAATCCCTTTGCAGTAATGCTCTGACGATTAAACATTTTAGAGTGCTAAGTGTAATACCTGATATATGGCTTCAGAATAAATAATTATCATTAAAGGTGATAAAAGTTATAGAAGGTTATAATTATTCTTAGGATAGTTTCACCCATCAGTAGACTAATTGCACGGATATTAAAACAAGTTTTGTATAAACACCCAAAGGTGTCTCCTGAGTATTGAGTATCAGTTTCTCTACGTGTGTAATGATACCAAACATTACGTATTAGAGGCTTTCTCATGTAAAAGGAGTTTGTGCATTCTGTAGATAAAAACGATAAGGTCTGGGAATAATAAGAGCCTTGCTTGAGATCATGCAGGTGATAGCATGTTTATGTCTCCAGCATAGAATGCTTACTAAGCCTCCAGCCCTTGGAGTTTCCCTTTGGCATCTTAAGTATCTTGCTGAGCATTTCCACGTTGTATTCTTCCATCACTGAGATTACAACAGAGATGGTTCTCTAATTTGTATGAGTGTGGCTTAGAGGGGTTGATGGGGCAGTTGATGGGGATATACAAGGAAAATAATTTGTCACTGCATTTAAAAACCAGTCATATGATTTACTTAGATTAGATGTGAAGTTAGTTTTTCAGTAGGTAGAATGTGGATCGGTGCTAAAATCTACCCCAAGCTACCCTAAACAATGCTACTTAATTTAGCCATATTTTTTTGTCAAAATCAATCATCTCAAATCCTCCTCATTCCTTTCAGTAACTTGTCACACTTTCACATTGACTTGAAATTTCAGCTATTATTTCTTCATTCATTTTCTGTCTACATCCATTTAACTTTACGTTTGTTGATGCTGCTTTGAAAACATCTCTCATGTCTATTTCTCTTTTCATTCTTACCAATATGGCTTTACTCCAGCTCCTATGTATTTGCCAATTAGACTGATGCCAAAATATTTCAGTTGGTGCCTTGTCCCAAATTTCTCTCCTTTCTCATCATGTCATAAACTGTACACTAAATCATATGAAAACACCACTTTCCATTTATCACCACCTTATTTAGAGCCCTTCACTGGAACTTCCAGATCTGTGAAATGAAACACAGATTCTCTGGCCCAGTATGCATCCATTTATCAATTTGTCTGATTTCTTTTGATCTTTTGTTTATTGTTATTTTCTCATATCTTATGGTAAAGACCAAGTTCCCCCATTTTTTTACACAAATAAAAGATGTTTCTAAGAGTGCCTGTTGTGCTTGTGAATAAGAACATTGTTATTTGAATAAGAACCACACTGTGGTTATACAAAATGCTATGTGAAGACATATGTATAAAACATGATTCTAAGATTGCTAGTTTTTCATTGCTTTAGGATAGAATTATCTTTTTATTATTGTGGTAAAAAATCCTCTAATACGAGATTTACACTTTTAACAAATTTTAAGTGCACAGTACAGTATTTTAACTATGAACACAATGTTGTACAGAAGATCTCTACAACTTTGCATCTTGCATGACTGATACTTTGCGTCCACTGAACAGCAACTCCCCATTTCCTCCTTCCTTAAGGCCCACGATTCTACTTTCTCTTTCTATGGGTTTGAGTACTTTAGATACCTCAGATAAGTGGAATCATGCAGTATTTGTCCTTCAGTGACTGGCGTATTTCACTTAACATATTTTCAAGTTTCATCCATGTTGTAGCATATGAAAATACTTCCTTCATTTTTTTTTGTCTGAATAATATCCCATTGTATGTTTTGTAGTTTTCTAATCCATTCATTGATTGATAGATATGTAGGTATTTTAAAATCTCTTGGCTTTGTGAGTAATGTTTCAAAGAGCATGGGAGTGAAAACATCTCAAGATTCTGATTTCAGTTCTTTTGAGTAAATACCTAAAAGCAGGATTGCTGCATCATGTGGCAGTTCTTTTTTTAATTTTTTGAGGGACCTCCATACTGTTTTCCACAGCAATTATAGCGTTTTACAACCCCACTAACAGTGCATGAAGGTTCCAGTTTCTCACAGTCTTACCAATGCTTGATCTTTTCTGTTTTTTTTTTATTATTAAATTTTTAATTTTGGGGGTAATGGACATCCTAACAGGTGTGAGTTGTTCCCTCATTATGATACTGATTTGCAATTTAGTAATGATTAGTGATGTTGAACATCTTTTCATATACCTATTTGTATGTCTTCTTTGGAAAAATGTCTACTCAGATCTTTTACCCACCCCCCCCTTTTTTTTTTTTTTTTTTTTTTTTTTGAGACAGAGTCACACTCCATCACCCAGGCTGGAGCACAGTGGCACCATCTCAGCTCACTGCAGCCTCCATCTCCTGGGTTCAAGTGACTCTGGTGTCTCAGCCTCATGAGTAGCTGGGATTACAGGTGCCCACCACCACACTCAGCTAATTTTTGTATTTTTAGTAGAGACAGGGTTTTGCCATGTTAACCATGTTGATCTTGAACTCCTGACTTCAAATGATTTGCCCGACTCAGCCTCCCAAAATGCTGGGATTACAGGCATGAGCCACTGTGCCCGGCCTACTCAGATCTTTTTCCACCTTTTAATTGGGTTATTGGTTGGTTTGTTTATTTATTTATTATTTTGATTTGTAGGAGTTTCTTAGATATTTTGGATACCAACTTCTTATCAGATATATGAGTAGTAAATGTTTTCTCCAATTTGTAGGTTGCATTTTCACTCTGTTAATTATTTCTGTTGCTGTGCATAGGCTATTTAGTTTGGTGTAATCTCACTTCACTTTGCTTTTGTTGCATTGTGTTTTTCATGTCATAGCCAAAAAAATCATTACCAAGACCAATGTTCAAAGCTTTCCTTCTAAGTTTCCTTTCAGGAGATTTATAACTTTAGGTCTTACATTTAACTTTTTAATCCGTTTTGAGTTAATTTGTGGGTAAGGTATAATAAAAGGTTCTAATTTTATTCTTTTTCGTATGGGTATCCAGTTGTCCAAACACCATTTACTGAACAGGTTTACCTTTCTCCATTTGTGATCTTGGCACTCTTGTTGAAGATTACTTTACTGTGTCTGCTTGGGTTTACTTCTGAACTGTCTATTCTGTTCCTTGGTCCATGTACCTGTCTTTATGCCAGTACCGTACTGTTTTGATTTATGTGAATTTGTAAAATGTTTTGAAATCAGAAATTGTGAGGACTCCAGGTTTGTTCTTCTTTCTCAAGATTGTTTTTGTTATTTTGGATCCTTTGTAGTTCTATATGAATTTTAAGAGTTTTTTCTTTTCTTCAAAAAACTACCATTGAGATTAAGACGGAAGTTATGTTTTAATCTGTACAACACCTTGGATAGTATGAACATTTTAATAGTAAGCCTTCCAGTTCATGAAAATGGGATGTCTTCCTATTTACTTGTGTCTTCTTTAGATTTTTTTTTCTTTTAGCAATATTTTATGGTTTTATTATGTACAAATTCTTTGCCTCCTTGGTTAGGTTTATTTCAAAGCATTTTGTTATTTTTATGCTATTATAAATAAGATTATTTTGTTAATGTACTTTTTAGTTTTTTTGTTATTACTATATGGGAAAACAACTTATTTTTGTATACTGACATTATATCTGGCAACTTTGCTAAATTTGTTTATAATTTGTAACTGTTTCATGTAATCTTTATAGTCTTCTACATATAAGATCATTTCATCTGTGAATAGTAATAATTATACATCTTCTTTTTCTATTTGTGTGTATTTTATTTCTTTTTCTTGCCTAATTTCTCTGGCTAATACTTACTGTACTATGTTAAATAAGGTGGTGAGATTGGGCATCTTCATCTTGAGCCTGATCTTGGAGGAATATTTCACAATTGAGTAGGAAGTTTGTTGTGAGCTTTTATATATTTCCTTTATTATGTTGAGATAATTTCCTTCCATTTCTTGATTTGTGTTTTCTTCCTAAAAGAGTGTTGAATTTTATCAAACGCTTTTTCTACTTCTATCAAAATGATCATGTGATTTTTGTGCTTTCATTTGTTAATATGGTATATCACATTGATTGGTTTTTATATCTTAAACCATTCTGGCATATCAGGAATAAATTCCACTTTGTCATAATGTATAATCCTTTTAATGTGGTGTTAAAATTTGATTTGCTAGTATTTTGCTGAGCGTTTCTACATTTATATTTATCAGGAATATTGGTGTTCATTTCTCTTTCCCTGGCCTTGGTATCAAGGTAATGTTGACCTCATAATGTTAGTTAGAAAGTGTTCTTCATTCTTAATTTCTTTGGGAGAATTTAAGGAGGATTGGTGTTAATTCTTTAAATCTTTGGTAGAATTTACCAGTGAAGCCATCTGGTCCAGGGGTTTTCTCTATCGGAAGGTTTTTGATTACTGATTTGACCTTCTTACTAGATATAGGACTGTTCAGATTTTCTATTTCTTCGTGACTCTGTCTTGGTAAGTTGTATGTTCTTAGGAATTTATTCATGTCTTCTAGGTTATCCAATTTGTTGGCATCTGATTATTTAGTTTCTCATCATCCTTTTAATTTCTGTGGCATCAATTGTACTATCTCTTCTTTTGTTTTGAATTTCATTTATTTGAGACTTCTCTCTTCTTCTCTTAGCTGACTAGCCTAAAGGCTTGTCAATTTTGTTGATCTCTTCAAAATACCAACTCTTAGTTTTATTGATTTGTTCTGTTTTTCTATTCTGTATTTTATTTCTTCTGCTTTATTCTTTTTTTCTTCTTTATACTAAATGTGAACTAATTTATTATTATTTTTTTCTAGTTCCTTGAGGTACTAGGTTAAATTTTCATACAAAATCTTTCTTCTTTTTTATGTGTAGGGATTTATCTCTATGAACTTTCCTCTTACTACTACTTTTGCTGCATTCCCTAAAATTTGGTATGTTGTGTTTTCATTTCCATTTGTTTTAAGATATTTTCCAATATCTCTTTTAGTTTCTTCTTTGACTCATCGGTTAAGAATGCATTGTTTGCTTTATTTATAATTATACATTTTCCAGTTTTCCCCCTGCCATTAATTCTAGGTTTCATTCTACTGTGGTTGGAAAATGTACTCAGTATGACTTCAATCTTACTAAATCTTTTGGCTTATTTTGTGACCTAACATGTGATCTATCTTGGAGGATGTTTTGTGTGCTTAAGATGAGTGTGTATTATGCTGCTCCTGGGTGAAATGTTCTGTGTATATTTGTTAGGTCCATTTGGTCTATAGCAGGGGTGTTCAATATTTTGGCTTGAAGAACCAAAATTGGAAGAAGAATTTTCTTGGACCACACATAAAATACACTAACACTAATGATAGCTGATGAGCTAAAAAAAAAAAAAAAAAAAGGGCAAAAAAATGCTCATAATACTTTAAGAACGTTTATGAATTTGTGTTGGGCCACATTCAAAGCGATCCTGAGTTGCATGTGGCCCACTGGCCATGGTTGAATGGGCTTGGTCTATAGTGTTGTTCAGGTACTGTATTTTCTTATTGATTTCCTATCTGGATGTTCTATTACTCAAAGTGTTGGAATTCTCTGCTATTATTGTGTTGCTATTTCTCCCTTGAGTTCTCTTGATATTTGCTTTATATATTTGGGTGCCCTGTTTTGGGTGTGTATCTATTTATAATTGTATGTCTTTCTGGTGAATTGACCCTTTTCAAATTATATTTCTTTTTTAAATTTCTTGACAGTTTTTGACTTAAAGTCTATATTATCTGATATATTGCTGGCCACCACTAATCTCTTTTTGGTTACCATCTGCATAGAATATATTTTCCTATTCCTTTATGTTTAGCCTATTGTATCATTAGAGCCAAACTGGCTTTCTGTAGATTGGATCATTTTCTTAATACATCTACCAATTGCTGACTTTTGAATGGGAAGTTTAATTTATTTAAATTTAAAGTACTTACTGATAAGGAGAGACCTCTGTCCTTTTGTCATTTATTTTGTATAAGCATTAAAAGTTTTTTTGTTTCTCTTTTTCTCTTGTGCTATTTTTCTTTGTGTTTTGCTATTTTATTTTGCAATCACAAGACTTGATTTCCTTCTCATTTTTTTGATGTCCATCTTCTATAAAAATTTTCTTCATAGTTATGATGGGGCTTACATAAATGTCTTATAGTTACAACAATTTATTTTAAGTTAATAAAAAATTGGCCGGGTGCGGTGGCTCACGCCTGTTTTTAGCCAGCACTTTGGGAGGCCGAGGCGGGCGGATCACGAGGTCAAGAGATCGAGACCATCCTGGCTAACATGGTGAAACCCTGTCTCTACTAAAAATACAACAAAAATTAGCCAGGTGTGGTGGCGTGTGCCTGTAGTCCCAGCTACTGCGGAGGCTGAGGCAGGAGAATGGCGTGAACCCGGGAGGCGGAGCTTGTAGTGAGCCCAGATTGCACCACTGCACTCCAGCCTGGGCGACAGGGCAAGACTCTGTCTCAAAAAAAAAAAAAAAAAAAAAAAAATTAGGTTTAATTGCATGCAAGTAACTGACACTTTTACTTATCTCTCATACATACTTTATGTTATTGATGTTACAATTTCTCAAAAATTTTTGTATTCATAATATGTTTTATAGTTACAGTTATTTTTATACTTTTGTCCTTTAACTTCCATGTCTGAATTAAAAGTAATTTATGCTGTTACAGTTTTTTATATTTGTCTTTATAGTTACCTGTACCAGTGAGTTTTATATATTCATATGCTTTTGTGATGCTGTTTAGCATCCTTTCTTTCAACTTAAAGAACACCCTTTAACATTTCTAAGGCAAAGGTTGTGGTGATGAACCCCCAGCTTTTTTTTTATTTGAGAAAGTTCATATTTATATTTCATTTTTGAATGAAAGTTTAGTCAGATACAGTATTTTTGTTGTCAAGTTTTTTTTTCTTTCAGCACTTTAAATATATTTTCCCATCCCCTTTGGCTTGCAAAAATTCTGTTGAGAAATCTATTAATAGTCTTATAGTCATTCCCTTGTATTTGGTATACCACTTTTCTTGCTGATTTCAAAATTCTCCCCTTTGACTTCTAATAATTTGATTATAATGTGACTTTTGACAATTACAATGTGTCGATGTAGATTTTGTTGTATTCCTGATAGTTGGAGTCCATTTGGGAAATTTTCAGCCATTACTTTTTAAATAAGCTTTTTACTCCTTTCTCTCTCTTCTTTTTTTGGAACCCTCATATGCATACATTTGTCTGCCCGATGGAATCTCATACAGTCTTTAGGCTTCCTTCACTCATTTTCATTATTTTCTTCTTTATGTTACTCTGAATATAAACTTCAAATGATCTGTCTTCAAGTTCACTGATTCTTTCATCTTCTTGATTAAATGTGCTATAAAAGCCCACTAATACATTTTTAAGTTTAGTTATTGTGTATTCTTTATCTCCAGAACTTCTGTTTGGTTCTTTTTAAAAATTGTCTATTTTTTGTTGAAATTCTCATTTTGTTCACGCAAAATTTTCTTCAGTTTATAGTGCATTTTTTATCATGATTATTTTGAATTATTTGTGAGTTTGTTTCTATACCTCCATTTCTTTACGGCCAGTTACTGGATGTTTACTTTGATCCTTGATCCTTGTATTGGGCCATGTTTCCCATTTTTATTTATGTCTCATAACTTTTTGTTCATGCATTTAGAAAAAACCCACCCCTCTTTGTGTTTATGAACTGAGTTTGTAGAGAAGACACTCAGCCTTATGAGAGATTATGAAAGCCTCTATAGTCCTTTTTTAAGGAGGAACCCAACAACTCTGGGCCTCTGCATTCTATTTCTCAATTCAAGAGGCTTGCTGCTTTCTTTTTCAGGCGCTCATAAACTCTTTCTCTCTCTGGTGTCTGCTTGGGGCACTGATCTTGATCTTTCTTGATCTTCCTTGTTCTCAGCTGCTACCAAGTATCTACACCTTGCCAGCCTTCTGTCAGCTTCCAATTTAGGCAAGATTTACACCAATCCTTTGATCAGTCTTCTGAAAATTTGAATGTCAGATGCATACTCCTCAGCTCTCCCTCCTTCTTGAGGAAGAATCTCAAGTTGTGTGCTAAACTGTGCCCATCACAGGAAGCTTCCACCAACCCCCATTATTCTTTGTTCTCAGTGGACCCTAAGCATCCAAACTATGCTGCCTTTGTCATTGTTCCACTTTTCTTCATTGCTCCACTTTTCTTTCCCACAAAGAAGAAGTCCTAGGTAGGGTTATCTGCCTGGGTACTGAGCCGTGCCCAGAGGCAGGAGTGGATGTGGATATGTGAAATTGCTCTTTTTACCAATTTCAAGGCAACGGTTTTCATCTTTGCACCTGCCTGGGGAATTATAACTTCTTAAATGAATTCTGGAATTCTCACAAGGGTGTTTTGGCTGAATATTATTAAGTTAGTGTTTCTCTGGGGGGAACCAGAGCTGGAACTTCCTATTCTGACATCTTACTGGTGTTGCTCACCTTTAATTTGTAGCCTCCTTCTTTAATGGGTAGGGTATTTAAGACTTCACATTTTCTTCTTATCAGTGCTTTCACTTTGACCCCTTAGATTTGTGATAGGTATTCTCAGCTTCCTTAATTTCTATATACTAATTTTACTTAAAATTTTTCTTTTATTAATATGTATCTAAGATCTATATCATAATTTTTAAGTATTCACCTAAATTTGATCGTTATTTTAAATTACTTTTCAATGGGGTTAAGATCAGAGAATGTAGCCTAAAAAACTCAACTATTAAAATGTATGAAGGTTTTTTGCGACCAAATAATGTGATTAATTTTTGTAAGCACTTCATAAATATAGGAAAAATCCATAGTCTCTATCCAAGGAATTTAAAGATATTTCTATATGTCTGTGATACCAAATGTACTGACTATATTATGAATTTCCTTTGTCCCTTATTTTTTCTACTAATTTGTCCAATTATTAGAAATATATATTTTAAAAATTGTACTATGATTTAAGTTTTTACCAAATTGTCTTTGTATATCTATTAGTTTTTATTTTTGTATTTAGATATTGGTTGGTGCATATGGGTTTATAACTGGACATATCTTCCTCATCACTTGTACTGTATCTGATTTCTTCTACTCCCTTTATATTTTACTTAGTATTTTAACAAAAATTCTACCATTTTTGATGAGAACATTGTAATCCTGATTTTTTTCTCTTCCTCCACCCCCCGCTTTTTAAAAGAAATTTCATTTGCCTGTCTCCCTACTTTCAACCTTTCCATTTCACATTTCTGTTACATGTGTATTTGTTAACAAGGTATGGCTGGGGCTTATATTTTAACTCACGTGTTCACTAGATGGTCTCTCTTATAGAAAAAGTCATTCCTTTCGTATGTATTGTATAGATGGATATAATTTATTTCACTTGTATAATTTAATTATGTCTTTTACTTTTTAGAAGTGTTTTGTATTTTTTTAATCAACTTACTTCCTTTTGCATTTTTTCAAATCAAGTTACTTCCCAGTTTTCTTTTACAGCTGTCTAGCTATTGGTATTTAAATAAAAAAAATTGTTAAAATGAACATTAATAGCAACCTGGAAAGGAAAAAGGATGCAAAAAGCAGTGTTAGGAGGTTGTTTATATGTAAGAAATAGTAACCTAAGCCACTTGATTTCCGTAATTGAGAATGTGCTATATATTTTGCATAGCGGCTTTAGGTCTTATTTAGAATCTAATGACAATTTTCCCCTGTTCCCATATAAGCTGCTTCCCAGGATCTCTGCTGAGCCAGTCAGCATGTTGTGCACAAAGTGCAGAGTCTGGTATCAGGACCATTCCATGGGCATGAGCCTAGTGAATTCTATAACAATTGAAGTAAATTCCCTCTATGTACTTCCTACCTCAGAAAGTTTGGAGTTCTATCTATAAGGAGCTTTAGCTTTCCTGCAACAATTGAGAGTGATGTATCCTATACACCTTTCTGAAATTTGACTGAGAAAATCAGGAAAAAATATTTAGCAATCTGCATTTACTCAATGATTCTAAAGATTTTTCACCTTTATTACTTTTCTTCCGACTTCTTCTATTTCCTTTTATTGTATGGAAACACTCCCAGCTCCATGGAGCATACCCCACTAGAACCAGAACATGGATTTTACTATAAGCCTTGGGCAGCAAAATGAAGTGAAAAGCTGGAAATTTGAAAGTGAATTCACCCTGTATTTGTAGGAAAACAAAACGAGTATGAAAAATTGTGGTTTGAAAATAGATTTTAATGCAATAGATATCTTTAGCATATTTTGCTGAATAGTATATTTTGATTTCCAAATTTGTTTTATTTACAAATTTATGGAATACATTTATAAAAGTAAGTATTAAGGGCTTGTCTTGTTCTCCCCAAACTCAGCTATACATCACAGTCTCCTGGCCAGGTTATTTTTAAACGCAAATTTTTAGACTCTACTCCAGAGAGTCTCACTTAGTTGATTTATGTGGGGCTCATGAATCTCTATTTTGGAATTTCTTCTTGGATGATTAATCTATAGAAACTCTGCGGAACTGCCAAGCAAAATGCAAAACTCAATTTGCTGAGTTTTGCTTTAAGATTTTTATCATAACATCTTTACACAAAAAATGTTTGACTCTTCCAGATAAGCTGTCCAGATAGTGTGAATAGGTTAATTCTATTTAAGCAAATAATTGTGCAATCAAGGCATCAATAAAGCAGTTGTGAAAGTTGTTGGAAGCATTTACAATTAGCTGTCCATACAGAGTTAGCCTAAAGGAGCAATTTCAGTATTAAAAGTTAATTAATCATAGAAGATTTAAGACAATGAACTTATTATTCAGATAATATACTCAAATAAAATATATTATAACACCAAGAATATAACAAATAAAGAGCCACACACAACAGAAATACCAGCTCATGTTTTATTATGTAATATCACAATCCAGCAAGAACAGAAGCATGTGACTTTGACTCTGATTCATATATGTTATTGCCTCTAGGGCAATACACTGATTCTAGTCTTTCACATGCAAAAATGCTGTGACCTCTTTTAAATGAACTGGAGATAATAGAAATTGTCTACATGTAAGGCCAGTAAAAACATGGAAATACAGGCTAAGGTAGATTATTGCTTACTTATGAAGGAGCTAATTATTCATTTCGTTTTGATCTCAAATTTGTAGATAAAAAATATATTTTTTTCTGAAAAACCAGTATAGTATTAAGGATTAATGCTTGAAACTGGATTTGAGCCTGCAACTTTATTTTAACATTCTAGCAGATATGCAGGCTCATTTGCATTTAGTAGTATACTGACACATTAATGGAATAACCCAAATTGAAATGAGGCGCAATATAAAACATCTTGTCATCCAAATTGTATCTTTGATTTGGTTTAAGATGTGAATTTGCAACACTCCCTTTATACTCTAGCCCAGACCTGTGTCAAGGACAGTTAGAATGTTTAGAAGGGAGAAACACAACAATTAAGTCAGAATAATAATAATTATTATCAAAGAAAGAAAACTAATCAAGTTGTTCAGAGGACTTGTACTGAAAAAATTTTTATTATTGTTCAGTACATCCCCACCCCTCTTAACAAGTGAAGTGTTGCACATCCATAAAATGAGCTATCTTAGGGGTCTTGAATAGCATTTTTAGTGTTTAATACACAAAGAAGCAACTTCATAGCTTATCTTCCTCATCATTCACTTCTATAAAGTGATGATACCCATAATTCTCTCAGGGTAGCTTACAGGTAAATTAATTAAAAAAAATACTATTAATATACTATATATTGCTCTGCAGCTTTTTTATAGTGCAGTTGCTTCTTTGGAAAATGTGAAGTACCTTGGATGATACATTGATATTTTAATCCACGTGAGTTTCATGGAATGTGTTACACATTAATAAGAAGACATACTTGTCCAATTTTTAAAAATAAATAATGATAAAAGATACAATAAAATGATGCTTATTTATACATATACCTTTATAGGATTATATAAGTATAAAGAACAATAGGAAAAAAAAGGTATAGTAGACTGTTGCTTATGCTTTGGCTCAGAAACCAATACCCTAAAATATAGTGCTTCGATGTGCTGAACCGAAGAAGCCTCAGGTCTCTCTGACTTTACTCCCCACCTCCTGTCTCCCAGTCCTCTGTCCCTCCCAAAGCACAAGATGTTGTTTTCTTAAGTTCCCTTATCTGCCTGAAGTCTGGATTTGCCAAAGAAAAGAAAAATTACCTCTGGTCCTTTCTCTGAGTTTTCATCATCTGAAGTCATATTGCAGGAGGGAAGACGGGTCTGTTAACATACTGGAGAGACTTTTTTCACAAACCATTATCTGCTCTGCTGGCCCAACAGACTTTGTCCTGGACAATTGTATGTTCCTCAAGCTCACTGAATTCTTCTAAAAATCATTTACAACCCCCTCCCTGCCCCCCGCCGAATCATCCATACTTCTCCATGTCCCTTTCCCATAAGAAGGAGGGTATAAAACCATTTGTATCCCATTTCATGGTCTGGTATCACTCTCTGATTCTCCCCTGTGTACGTTAATAAACTTGTATGACTTTTCTTCCATCAATCTTTTACTAGTTAATTTTGAGCAATAGTTTATGGTGAAAGGGAAGTTTTCCCTTGGCCTTTTATACTTAACCTGAGTAGGCAGGTGTGGAGGATGAAATATTGATAGAGGAAAAGAAGAGTGAAAGTTTATTTTCTTCATATACATATACGAAAATATCAAAAACTTAAAAAGTAAGTCAACTCATCTATGGGAAGGAGGTAGAGATTATAGGGAAAATAGTCAACTAATCACAAAGGTACATTGATTCACAACTGGGCCTGCTTTAGAGGGTTAACCACAAATCCCAATTTGTCCTGGCACAGCTCTGCAAAATATCCTGAAGACCATGAAATGTAGGTATTGGAGAGAAGCTACAGGAAAAGATATTTTAGCCTTCATGGGTTTCTCCCACATGATGTCTCTCAAGAGTTTCTATTTAATATCAATATCCTATTTAATACTAATGTACATTGGATATATTTGATAATCTATTTAATATCAATTTTGAATTTCACTTCTTAAAACAAAGAATATTTCTTGCTTGTTCTGTACTTAGTAAAATCTAGAAACCAGGTGTTCATTCTCAAATCACATACTATTCCACTGTAAGTTTTTAAAAATTCACTTTTTAATGCTCTGTATTCCATTCTTTTGTCTTTTAAAAACATAAAATTTACCCACGGTCTTCTTTTAGAAGAAGAAATAAATAATGTCTTTACCTCCATCTTAGAGGAGTGAAAAAGGTTTTCCAAACTAACACTCTGTAGTCTCTGACAAAATTCTGACAGCATACATTGTCCTGGGACATTTGAAGAATGCAGATGCCACATTCCCAAGGCATACCCACATAAATTATTTTCTACATCTCTTTGATTATTGAATATTTTCTTGTTTAGTCATTTTGGTATATCTTTCTGAAATTCACATAGTAAAGAAAGACAAATCAGTTTTAATTTTCATAGATTTACATAGCTTTACCATTGTATGGCCAATGCCAACCATTTGGATTTGATGAGATTTATGTTTGATATGGTAATTATTTTAGACTTTCCAGAATAATAATAAAACCTTATTAAGTTATAGAATTGTTATAGAACAATTGTTATATAATTACAGTAATAATTGCAGAAAGAAACAACTGTAATTACATAATTGGGTATCATAATTAGTATCTCATGGTTAAAAAAAGGCACCTGCTCTAAAAATATTTGACAATTATCAACTAATCCCAATAGCATTCTTGAGGAATAGACTGCTTAGTGCCAAGAATTTTGGTCAGTTCAGTAAATTCAAAAAAGGTTCTATAAAAACAGTTTACTTAGTAGCATGTACCTTGCCAGCTCCATTGTTGCTTGACTGAGGTTTTGTCTTATAACATTAATGCTCAGGGTATTTGAATACATACTAATAAGAAAAGTAATTTTTTAAACTCTTTGGTTCACTACTGCATACAGAAGCTACAGCAATGTCCAGCACATAATAGGCACTCAATAAATTGTTTGCAAGGAAATATAATGAAAATTTAGAAAAAACTGAGAAGCAAATGTGAAAATAAGTTTAGAGTGAGGTTTAAATAAGACAGACTCTGTTGAATCTGCTGTATTCTGACTTGGGTGATTTAGTGTCGGTAAGGCCTTTTGTAAAGTGATCTTTAGATGGCTTGAGATAGTATCTCACCTTCCAAATTAGAGAGTCGGTAACCTTTTTTTTAAATTTGGTAAAATATACATAATATAAAATTTACCATTTTAACCATTTTTAAGTATACAGTTCAGTGGCATTAAGTATATTCACATTGTTCTTCAACCATTACCACTATCCATATCGAGACTTTTATATCACCCTAAATAAAAACTGTGTCCATTAAATGACTCCCCATTCTTCCCTCCTGCCAGCCCTGATATCCTCCGTTGTACTTCCAATTTTAAGTACTTCATAAGTAGAGCTATATAATATTTGTTCTTTTGTATCTGGCTTATTTCACTTAGTAAAACACTCTCTTCTAAACCTAGAATGTATGCACATTAGGTAATTTGTACCAACTAAAGAGTAGTTCATCATTTTGATCAGCAGAACTTCTTAGCCATTCTTGGAGCTTTCCATCAGGCCTGAGTTAAGCGGGGACTAGAACTAGAACTTCTTTATTGGAGTTTATGATAAACACCTAATTCCTGCCTGAATTGTAGCACAGTAATGACTCACACCCCGAGGGCAGTATTTGAATGTTAATATTACTAGAACGAGACATTCTAGATTTGTTTGTCATGTCAAGAAATTGTTTACTATGTTTAAGGATGGAAAGTTTGTCAGACCTACTGACCTTTTGGAGTATTTCTCAATAAGAAAAAGTTGCTCACATTTTTTGGTAGCATTAATGTAAATTTAATTACTTGGTATGCCAGTGGTATAATTTTTCTTCCCTGTAAAGGTAGGTCAGGGCATTAGAAAGGTTAAGAATCTCATTCTAATTGGAGCCACAAAATATCGTTAATTAAATCCCCACAGGAGTCCCTCCGGATTGAACTACATATATTGAACTCATAGAAGATTAAATAGTGTAATCCTTTTACTTCTCTAAAGGAGAATAGCATATTTTCTTTTTCAATTATTATCTTTAAACTGCACACTTACATCCTTTCTCTAGCTGACTATAAGATTTGTAAGTTTCTTTCACAAGAAAAATGTCCTTTCAAGTGTATATTCCATTAATAATATTAATACTACTAATAGACCATGTAATGCCTTTCACCCAAAACCAAGATGCTTTGTGTTTAGATTCTCATTTTCTGTCTTTCAGTGTGACAAAATCATAACCAGGTTATCTTTATATCTTTCAAGTCCCTTTACAATGAATGCTTGTATAGACTATTGTAAAAGGTTTTCAGAGTCCCATCAGAGAAATTAACTGATCCATTCCTGTTTCTTCTGGCAAAATTGTACTTGTAATGCAGTATACCCAACTTCCCAAGTGTACTTTGAAACATTTTTACTGTAGGTAAATTCAAAGTATAATTTTACCTTTCTTTATAGCTCCATTTGCCCTCTGGTGATCCATATGAAGTCAGGCAATTCTACATAGTTCTTTTAAAGTTTATGGGGTTTTCCCAGGAAAGAGTTAGATGTGACTGTAACTGTTGACTGTTGAATTTTTTTTAATTGTAAATTGTAAGACAGTGTCTTCTCTAGAATTCCCTACTATTGCTGCCCACCTATCCAAACCTGCTTAGTATGACTAATAAAGCTGTTGAAGACTTTTTCAGGACTAGTCAACACTTTTCCCTATGGGCTCTGAACTGAGTAGTAAATATCGGCCTTTTTGGGTAGAGGAGAGGGGAGTGCTTGAAAATTTGTATTAGAGAAAATGGCTTTGATTTCTGATAAGACTTGTCTTTCAATTTTTTTCCACCTCTCAATCATCCAATTGCTGAGCAGAGAAAGCCTGTTCCCAATCTCTGAACTCCACCTATTTCTTCTTCACGGTCAGAAAGCAGAACATAGGTATTGAGCACCCTAGATAGGTTGAGAATAAGAAAAGAACAGCCCCTTTGGAATACTTGAAGCATTAATTCTGACCCAAAGAGAAATACAGGACAGGGGATGCCAAACTTGCTCCTGCTGACCAATCAGATAAAGGATTAGATGAGAATTAGTTATAAGGAGGATTAGCTAAAAATGGTATTCCCCAATACCTCCTAGAAAGTAGCACTTGCTATTTTATGTGCCTACTATAATTCAGGAAGAGGGAAATGATGGTGCCCCTTAAAGAGAGGCCATCAATAAACTTGTTTTGGTTGCTTCTCTTTCTAATATTGTATTGCTTCTCCTCCTACAACACCTTATACTAACTTATGTTATGAAATATCTCTAGGGTACATGCATTTTCCTGTGCCTAGAATGTGTCTTCTTTCTTTGCCTGCTAAGCTATTTATTACTTGTCTCTTAGGAGCCACTTCAAGCATCAGTTCCATCAATAAGAGTTTTTTGACTCCATCAGATTACCTCACTAGACTCACTAAACTGTGCTGAAATTATTTTTTTCATGTATCTGTCTCCTTACCAGAGTGTAAAAACATAGAAAATATCTGGCATATAATGTGTTTGTGAGTGAATGAATGAACGAATGAATGCAGAGTTGGAAACCAAAAGACAGGAGTTCTGATACTAGTTTTGTCACTAACATTGTTATATCCATTATTTCATTTAATGAATGATGAATAACAAAACCATTCTATAACTTCATAGTTCCATGCCTTAGATAAAGTAATTTATTTAATCTGGTTAACACGTGGTTATTGGATGCCTATTTTGTGTGCATTGTGCCTGAAGTTGGGTAAAGAGTAGTTAAGGAGGCAAGCATGGTTCCTACCCATAGAAGCTTATGCATTAGCAATAAAGAATGCTTCTCTGTTTGTCTGTTATAGGTATATAAGAATGCTTGTGATTTTTGCACATTGATTTTGTATCCTGAGACTTTGCTGAAGTTGCTTATCAGGTTAAGGAGATTTTGGGCTGAGACAATGGGGTTTTCTAGATATACAATCATGTTGTCCATGCTCATGGGTAGGAATAATCAATATCACGAAAATGGCCATA
The DNA here is from genome assembly GCF_028885655.2 of Pongo abelii. Taxonomy (NCBI): domain Eukaryota; kingdom Metazoa; phylum Chordata; class Mammalia; order Primates; family Hominidae; genus Pongo; species Pongo abelii. Next base: position 32,134,168 of record NC_071998.2, read on the forward strand.
CTGCCCAAGGTAATTTATAGATTCAATGCCATCCCCATCAAGCTACCAATGACTTTCCTCACAGAATTGGAAAAAAAATACTTTAAAGTTCGTATGGAACCAAAAAAGAGCCCGCATTGCCAAGTCAATCCTAAGCCAAAAGAACAAAGCTGGAGGCATCATGCTACCTGACTTCAAACTACACTACAAGGCTACAGTAACCAAAACAGCATGGTACTGGTACCAAAACAGAGATATAGACCAATAGAACAGAACAGAGCCCACAGAAATAATGCCACACATCTACAACTATCTGATCTTTGAGAAACCTGACAAAAACAAGAAATGGGGAAAGGATTCCCTATTTAATAAATGGTGCTGGGAAAACTGACTAGCCGTATGTAGAAAGCTGAAACTGGATCCCTTCCTTACACCTTATACAAAAATTAATTCAAGATGGATTAAAGACTTAAATGTTAGACCTAGAACCATAAAAACCCTAGAAGAAAACCTAGGCAATACCATTCAGGACATAGGCATGGGCAAGGACTTCATGTCTAAAACACCAAAAGCAATGGCAACAAAAGCCAAAATTGACAAATGGGATCTAATTAAACTAAAGAGCTTCTGCACAGCAAAAGAAACTGCCATCAGAGTGAACAGGCAACCTACAGAATGGGAGAAAATTTTTGCAATCTACTCATCCGACAAAGGGCTAATATCCAGAATCTACAAAGAATTCAAACAAACTTACAAGAAAAAAAAAACAACCCCATCAACAAGTGGGTGAAGGATATGAACAGACACTTCTCAAAAGAAGACATTTATGCAGCCAAAAAACACATGAAAAAATGCTCATCATCACTGGCCATCAGAGAAATGCAAATGAAAACCACAATGAGATACCATCTCACACCAGTTAGAATGGCAATCATTAAAAAGTCAGAAAACAACAGGTGCTGGAGAGGATGTGGAGAAATAGGAACACTTTTCCACAGTTGGTGGGACTGTAAACTAGTTCAACCGTTGTGGAAGTCAGTGTGGCGATTCCTCAAGGATCTAGAACTAGAAATACCATTTGACCCAGCCATCCCATTACTGGGTGTATACCCAAAGGATTATAAATCATGCTGCTATAAAGACACATGCACACATATGTTTACTGCGACACTATTAACAATAGCAAAGACTTGGAACCAGGCCAAATGTCCAACAATGATAGACTGGATTAAGAAAATGTGGCACATATACACCGTGGAATACTATGCAGCCATAAAAAATGATGAATTCATGTCCTTTGTAGGGACATGGATGAAGCTGGAAACCATCATTCTCAGCAAACTATCGCAAGGACAAAAAACCAAACACCGCATGTTCTCACTCATAGGTGGGAACTGAACAATGAGAACACTTGGACACAGGAGGGGGAACGTCACACACCAGGGCCTGTTGTGGGGTGGGGGGAGGGGTGAAGGATAGCATTAGGAGATATACCTGATGTAAATGACGAGTTAATGGGTGCAGCACACCAACATGGCACATGTATACATATGTAACAAACCTGCGCATTGTGCACATGTACCCTAAAACTTAAAGTATAATAAAAAAATAAAGAATGCAAAGAAAACAAGGATATTTTATTAGGATATAAATATAATTGTGGTGAGCACTGAACTGAAGGTGGAAGAATGTTGCACATTAACATGTGTTAGAGTCCCGAAGTAGGAGAAACTATGGCCTGACTGTGACACAGTCTGGCAGGAATGTAGATCTTCTAGGAGGTAAGTTATAATAGCTAGAACTTAATGTGTGCTATGTGCTAGGCAGTGATTTAAGTACTTACAAGTTAACTCATATAATGGTCACAACTATCCCATTGCACAAATGAGAACATAGATGTAAGATGAGGCTGGAGGTAAAAGGAGGTAACAGGTCATGCATAACCTTGTATCCTAAGTTATGAGCTTGAATTTTATCTTTGATAGTGGGAAATCATTGTCGAACTTTTAAGCATTATCAGATTTGTGTTTTAGAAAGATTGGTAACTGCCATGAGGAAAATGCATTAGGCAGGAGAGGGCAAGGCCTTAGTAATCTAGGGGAGATGATGTCAAACTTAGTAGTAGTCATTTTTAATAAAGTACAGAGTACTGGTATGAGAGTAGTAAAAAATCAAAGAGACAATATGGGAGAAATGTCAAGTTAGATGACTCACTGGATATCTGGTTGGAAAAATTAAAGGCAGCATAACAACTAATGGAATAACTTTGGGAGACAAATGCCCTTATTCACTAGGGAGTACTTTCATTAGGAAATATGGAGGATGAGAGGTTTGAGTGGGGGATGCATAGGTTTTAGACATGTTGAAATTGATGTATCAGCTCATAACAAGCACAGTTATACAAATCAGTGCATAACAAGTGGGAATTATACAAATCCAATTCGTATTTGTTTTCATACGCCTAGAAATAGAGGTGAAGAGAGACAGTATTGTGAATACTGGGGAAGGAGCACTATGGCAGCTTATAGAATCTCTGATGGTTGGTTGTCATGGAAGGCTTTCCAGAGGGCATGGTCATGAGTGATTTACAGAACATCTCTTAGCAGTAATTTTGCAAATCAAAATGAAGCACTTAAACTTTAACTTTCTCACAAGTTTTATGATACCACAATAGGCATTCTTCAAGAGTGTAGTAAATATTGACATCTGTTGGTCAGTGAAAATGACCTTGAAATTTTATGGTAACCTTGATGCCTTCTAAAATATACAAAAAATCAATACATGTTTAGCATAGTTTAACATAATTAAATGTATTTCAGTATTCTAGAGACTGAAATCTAATTTCTGGCAAATATTAGAACTGTTTATCAAAATGTGTAATAGGAATTATGATAGCTAATGTTTATTGAGCACTCACTATGTCCCAACTAGTTATATAAGTTCTTTACATGCATTAACTCATGTAATACTTATAATAATCTTCTTTAATGAATGAGAAAGATGAGGCACATTAAGATTAAGGGTGAAGTGCAAGATGTCTCAACAGAACCATGTCAGGTTGGCTATAGGACCTGCACTGCTATTGAGTCTCCTGTGGCATGTCCTTGTCCTGTCTCTCCAAATGGAAAGCTGATAGCACCCTTAGCTACATTGTGCACTGATAAAATTATATTAATAGTAAAATGTGAAGGCATTAATTTTTAAATGTGAGATTATTCAACCAAAAATTGGGATATTTTTCAATCTTCATTCAACACTTCTAAAATAACTGCACAATTCTAAGGATTTTGTGTTCTGTTGTGTTAGAGTCTGAAAGCTGAGCTTTTGGCATCTTTGATCATAGCTAGGATAACATATACCAGGAAAGCTAAAGCAAATGTAAAGATAATTAAAATCCAATAATTATTTTTCTTCTCAGTTCAAAGGTTTTATCAGCAAATCAGATTATTTTAGTGTGCAATCATGAAGATAAAAAAGAAAGAGCCTTCCTGGATGATAAACACCCTAACTGCAACAAACACATCCCTACATATATAGTGTTTGATCGAGCACATTTTTTCTTCCTTGTCTTGTTCCAGAAAACCACAAGACTATCTAGAGTCATCTCTTTCTAGAATTATGAAATCCAAGGTTACTTATCCACTGTCTTCTTTTATACCCTTCTGAGTACAGAAGGCAAACACAATATAACCTTCTCCTCTCAGTTAATTCGACATAAGACAACTACTTTTTCACAGATACACACATCCAGTCTTTCGCTCGTCTTTCTTACTTTTCTTAACCTTCTGGAGGTTGCCTTATGAACAAATTATCACTTCCTGCTTTCTTTGTCTTCCATTCTTTGTTTTGAGAATTAAAAAATTGATGCACATCATGGCATACAAACACAAAAATAATGCTAAAAATGGTTACAGCTATACCAAGGAAAAGCAATGCCCTATGTTTCAAAATGAAATAAGACAGTAACCAAAGCTAATAATATCTAAAACCCTTGCCATTTCTTAGCAGTCCCTTACTAGTCCACTCTACTTCCTCATCCTCTTTTAATTAAAACTGTGCCTTTATAAGCAGTAGCACTCAAGAGAAATCAGTTACTATTTTTCTAATTCAAGTTTATATGTTCTTCTGTTTTGTTTCATTACTAGTTGCAAGAGAATTATTTTTCTTCAGCAAATGTGCTGAATTTCAGCTCCATTATGGGCTCAATAAGCTTTTACGTGTTGGCCATGGGACACTCCCCTCCCCTCCTACCACTGCCATTTATAACACTTTTTATGGGAGAAAATGTTGTGAATTCCACACAATCAATTTTCAAATGAACTACTAGAGCATCACCTGCTCATCAATCGAGAGCTGGCTTTAGGAATCTGACTCCTCTGTCCCTGCTGGTCCTGGATCTGTAATGGAAGTTCTGTGTGTTCAGCTGAGCACTCTCAGCCTCAGTTCAGATAATGCAGTTTCTCTCTCCTCCCTCAGAATATCATACCTAAACCTCTGACCCCAACAGGAGTCTGAAGACCCTTTGCACATGACTTTCACAACAGCAGTGTGGAATTGAATACATAAACTTGACTTCTAGTCTTTTAGTAAATAAATATTTTCCATGACCCACCCAAATTTATCTTCTTAATTCACCAAGATCTCTAGGAACTTGTTTGGCATTTAATAGTCTCTCTCCCTTCCTTCCTTCCTTCCTTCATTCCTTCCTTCCTTCCTTCCTTCCTTCCTTTCTTCCCTCCTTTCTTTCTTTTTTCTTTCTTCCTACCTGTATCATCTATGTGTTTGTGTATGCATCATTTATGTATATATATACATATACACATAATATATATACATATACCTTTTTTACCACTTTAATTTCAGAATATAGGTATTTCTAAATTATCCAATAAGGCTTTTCTTGGAAAGAGTCACAAATGGGTTTGAATCTGATTATTCAATGTATTAGCCCATATGCAAGTGTACTAATAGAAAAAGTCAGGATAAATTGATCCACTTCCATTAATGCACACATTTAAGATATTTTTTCTGGTATAGTGAGCACACTATAGGGAAGCAAGGATGGAAACAACAAAAACTGAAAGAAGCATGTTTAGCAATAATCCACATGGAAGATGTGGGTAGGTTGAATGAGAATGGAAGTGGTCAAAATGATGAGAAACAGTTGGATTCTAAGTAGATTCTGAAAGCAAGGGTGCAAGGATATGAAGTGTGAGAGGAGAGGAGTCAAGAATGACTCAGAAGTTTTTGCTTGACTAACTGGAAAAATCAAGTTGCTGAAAGTCTTCCTGAAGAATAAGTAGGCTGAGACTGAATACCAAGAATTCACTGTACATATGCTGAGAGAGTACTAAGAGCCTTCCAGGTGCAATATTGAGTCAGAAATGGGGCATATGAATGTTAAAAATTCAGCATCAAGAGGCCAAAGTAGCAGAGTTTCAAGACAAAGCCTATCTCTGGGAATGAAGAATGTATAGTTTTCTAGAACATATGTAAGTCTCAAAAACAGTGGGAAGTTGCTGAGCAGGGTATCCTAGCAACAGAAAAGAGGGATATTACAAAAATATGTTCCACTGGCATTCACTAAATTATCGAATTAATGAATTAAAGAATAAATAAGTAAATATTTAGATTACATTTATAGTTTTTTCTAGAATTTATGAAATGCAAAAATAATGCCTGCCATACAGTAGGTGCTCAATGACATTTGGTAAATGAACTAAAATGGGAAGGAGGAGAGTCAAATTACTCATCAATAATAATAATATTTACTAATTATTGATGATATAATACAAGCTAGGCATTCTAGTAAAGCAAGACATTTATACTTAGTCCTCACTGCAATCTCAAACACCAAATGCAGTTAAATTGTTCACATTACAGATGAGGTGACTGAGATTTACAGAGGTTAAATCAGTAGACTAATGTCATACAGAATGGCAAAGTAAAGATTAAGCTGAGATCTGAAGAGCTTGTCAGCCAGTTCTTACCTACCATGCTTAGGTGCCTCCTGAAACTTGGATGTTTTAATCTTCCTCCAGTGAAAGGCACTATTTTGTGAAGCATTTTCTTTCTTTTTTGAGATGGAGTCTCATTCTGTTGCCCAGGCTGGAGTGCAGTGGTGCTATCTCTGCTCACTGCAGTCTCCACCTCCCGGGTTCAAGCGATTCTCCTGCCTCAGCCTCCCAAGTAGCTGGGATTATAGGCGCGCACCACCACGGCTGGCTAATTTTTGTATTTTTGGTAGAGATGGGATTTCATCATGTTGGCCAGGCTGGTCTTGAACTCCTGACTTCAGGTGATCCATCTGCCTCAGCCTCCCCAAGTGCTGGAGTTACAGGCTGAGCCACTGCACCCGACCAGCATTTTCAATCATATTGAACACATATGCTTACCCAACTCATCATACTATTTTTTTTTCTCTTGTGACAGCATGGATTCAACAAATACTTGGTATTATTTTCAGAAGGATACCCTTTCTCCCTGTGTTTAACCTGTCTCCCCGATTCCCTTTCCAGCATAAACATACCAAATAATTGCTTTATTTTCTTACCCAGTACTATGGAAATGAATTGTCCCCACTCTCCCCTCATTTCACATGTTGAAGCCATAATCTCCAATGTGATGGTATTTAGAGATGGGGACTTTGGGAGATAACTAGTTTAGATAAGGTCGTAAGGCTGGAATGCTCATGCTCAGATTAGTGCCCTTATAAGAAGAAACACCAGAGAGCTTACACACTCTTTCTCTTTCTGTCATGTGAGGACACAGCAAGAAGGTGGCCATCTCTAAGCCAGGAAGAAATCCTTTACCAGAACCCACCCATGCTGGCACCCTGGCTTCTCAGACTTCTAGCCTCCAGAACTGTGAAAAAATAAATTTCTGTTATTGAAGCCACCCAGTCTATGGTATTTTGTTATATCAGTGTAAGCTAATACACCCAGGAAACTATATAGGGGGCTGCCAGTGCTCATCTAGGTGCTTTTCTATGCTGTGGATATAATCCCTCACATACAGAGCACTTAGAAGTTTTCAAAGCACTTTCCACATCTTTTCCTGGCATATTTAATCATGATAACAAACAACTTTGTGCAGTGTATGTGGAGCACGAATCACAGATGTCTTAGTAGGAAAAGAACTATTCTTGTTCTTGTCCTCACCCTTGTTAGTGGTGGGGGTGGATGGGGAATCAAATCCAGCTTTTTCAATTTCAAGCCTCTTGCTCCTTCCATGACCACAGGAGCAAGGCATTATTACTATCAGGCAGTGACTTGGAAGAGAGATAGCAAGAACGGTGGTTAACAACACAGCCTCTGGAGCCACACACTGGACTTAATAAATCCTGCCTCTACTACTTTCTACCTTTGCGACGTTGGAAAATTGTTAAAGGTGATTATGTGTTTTAGCTTTCTTCTTTAGAAAATGGGATAATAAAAATATCACATAAATTGTGGGGATTAAATAAGTTAATTCATGCAAAACACTTCAAATAATGCTTAGTACATAGAAAGCACTCTATGAACATTGGAAATACTATGACTTTTCTTTTGATGCATTTCTAAAAGATGTGTGTGGTGCCCTAATTGAGTTCTTAATACTAAAAATCAAGAAATCACTAGATAACTTTCTCTTTCTCATCTGTTTTGTTCCATATTGACAGTTACATGTGGTATTTATCATCATCAATTTTACTATAATTCCAAAGATTAATTCTCCATAATTCCTCTTATGTCCATCATGAGAGATGCTAGTAATCAATTATAGTCTCCTCTAATCATCCTCATTATGAACTGCTTGGCAAAAAGCAACTAATCTCTCTCTCTCAACCTTTGCCCTCTTTCTCTCTATAGATACATTTTTCTATTGCTTACCATCTAATCATCATAAAATAAATCTTTTTCTCATTTTAAAAAACAAAATTTCACCTCCTCTAGAGACCATTATTTACTGTTAGTAGCTTTCCACTAATGAAGCCAATCCTTTCACTGGTTTGCTTTTACCTCCCTATTTTATTCTGTGGAATGTTCCCAGAAACATTACAATTGCTCTTATTCCCATTTTTCAATTGAGCAATGTGTTTTATTTGTGTTATCTACAGCATGCTAAAGTTAGAATTTTTGTAATTTCAAAACCAGCCTTTTTCTACTATTTTTACTCCAATCATTTTTTAAGTGTGTCATGTTGGAAAATTTTGATGAAAGATAGAAAAAGATAGTGTCCTGTTTCTGGCCTTAATAGATACATCTCAATGGAATTCCAATTTTGCAATAAACTTTTGTCATAGTAGAATGTAAAGAAGTGATTAAAAACATACTGTTAATAACTTTAATGCAGCACCTAAGAATGTACCTTCTTTGTGACTATGAGCTTCAGGGAGAGTGTGGTGGAAAGGAGAACAAGCTCTGTAGTGAGCCTGCCTGAACTTTTATCTGACCCTGCCATGACCTAGCTCTGTGACCTTTAACTTCTCTGGACCTCTCTTTCCTCATCTGACAGTCATAAGACTGTTGGGAGCGTTAGTTGAGCTACTATGTGTTACCAGTCAGGATCTGTTAGAGAATGCTGAGAAACAATCCAACATCTCTATGGCTTAGCACAACAAAGGTTTACTTCTCATTTACACAAAGTCATCTGTGGGTTGGGAAAAGACTCCTCAGCAACTGACCTCCATGCAGCTGCTCGACAATCTAGGCTGCTTGAAACCTGTGGCTCAGCCACCTGGACAAAAGTCCTTGACTTTTCTGCAGCAGGGAAACAGCGTCAGGAGGATTGGCATGGGCTTTTCCCTGCCACAGCCCAGAAATAACACACACTGCTACACTAGTCTCTGGCTAACTGAAAGAAGGTCCATAATGAAGAGAGAAAAAGTAATGCTTACTGAGCATCACGGACTCTGCCTCAGGATGCAAAGCACTTACAATTCTGACCACAGAGTGAGAAACCAATCCATGTTAGCTGTTATTATCTACAGAAGAACAGAGTATGATGCTATGAAGTCAAGAACCAGGCTGAGGCCAAAGGCTCTTGTTATGTTGCTATGAAAGGGGATTAGGAAATGAATTGGCATAGTTAGAGCAAGTGTCACAGGAAAATCTTGCAGGCTTACCCCTGTTTCAAATTTAATTAATCTTTCCCAATTCTGCTACCTAAAAATCTTATATCGTTAGATCAGCCTTCTGACCTTTCCTTGACTCAGTTATCTCACCTGTAAAATGGAAATTATTATAGTTGTTTCTTCAGAGAGTGAGTATTAGCAGATAATTGATCTAATGATTTATGTCCCATATAGCCAGAACTTGTTTCGTTTTAGCTGTTATTACCTAGAACTTTGGATATACTCTTGGTCAATTTTGTTCTCAGTTTCAGCATCTGTATCTCAAAGACATGATTGATGTTGTATCTAAGAATGCCTTCATATATTCTTATGAACCAATGAGTAATCATTTGTCTGTACTTGAGAGTCCCTAGGCAGCAGAGTTTGTTTCTAATAACTTTGAGGTTAAGCTCACAATATTCCCAGCCTCATGTATTTTCCTTTACACTGTGCAAATTCTCCAATTTTCAGAATCAAACCTGACTTATGAAATATTTTATTACCTCTAGCCCCCACTTTATGGAGCTCCACATCAAGTTACCCTAGTATTCATTCCATCCTTATCCATTATATTAATTATGTTTACTGACAACTTTTCTGAGTGTGCACCCACATATGTCCCATGACTTATCACTCAGAAGCCCTTCCCCTATTCCAAAGGCTGAACCCTTCCTTCCTCTGTAGCCCCTTTCACCAGTCTAGAAGCTGAAACTCAGTCCAGTGGCCAGAGCCTGCTTCTCACTGGTGGCCATCATTATGCCAGAAATAGTTGCCTGTATTTCTAGAAATCTGAAAATTACTCTGAATTCCTTACAGATAAGATTAGCACATTAGTTGAGAGATTCTGCTTCACTCACCAACTGGTGACCTGGCCCATGGCAACAATTGTATGTCTACCAGAGTTTGCCAGACAATTCTACCAGAGTTAACTGGGGTATATGGTTCAGGGCTAGGGTCCAGGTTGTATCTGTCCTGGTCCTCTTTTTGTGATAAAGCATTCATGCTGTACTGAATGTCATAAAGTCTCATGCATAATCTCTACGAGAGTATCATTGGCAGAAAGTTGCCTTAATAAGTATATTTTTGCACTCCTCACCCCATGATGAGATGTATTGATGCTCACTAAGCAGAAGATACCTAAGAGGCAACACATCAAAGTAGCATTCAGAAATGACCTATAGGAGAAATTTACCTGATGATTAGTGCTGATGAACATCTCTTCATATGTTTGTTGGCTGCTTATGTCTTCTTTTTTTGAGAAGTGTCTGTTCTTTGTGAATTTTTAATGGGGTTATTTGTTTTGTGCTTGTTGATTTGTTGAAGTTCCTTTTAGATTCTGGATATTAGACCCTTGTCAAGTGCATAGTTTGCAAATATTTTCTCCCATTCTATAAGTTGTATGTTTACTCTGTTGTTAGTTTATTTTGCTGCAGAAGCTCAAGTTTAATTAGGTCCCACTTGTCAAATTGTTTTTATTACTATTGCTTTTAGAGATTTAGCCAAAAGTTATTTGCCAAGGCTGATGTGGAGAAGAGTATTTCCTAGGTATTCTTCTAGGATTTTTATAGTTTGAGCTGCTACATTTAAATCTTTAATCCATCTTGGGCTAATTTTTGTATATGGCAAATTAGGGGTCTAGTTTCATTCCTCTGCATATGGCTAACCAGTTTCCCAGCATCGTTTATTGAAGAGGGAGTTCTTTCCCCGCTGTTTGTTTTTGTCAGCTTTGTCAAAGATCAGATGGCTGTAGGCATGTGGTTTTATTTCTGGGTTCTTTTTCTGTCCCCTTGGTCTATGTATTTGTTTTGGTTTTAGTTACTATAGCCCTATAGTACGGTTTGAAGTCAAGTAGTATGATGCCTCCAGCCTTGTTCCTTTTGTTTAGGATTTCTATGTCTATTTTGACTCTTTTTTTGTTTCATATAAATTTTAGAATAGTTTTTCCAAATTCTGTGAGAAATTACATTGGTAGTTTAATAGGAATAATGTTAAAACTGTAAATTGCTTCAGATAGAATGACCATTTTAACAATATTGATTCTGTCAATACAGAAGCATGGCATGTTTTTCCATTTATCTGTATCATCTCAGTTTCTTTTTGCGGAATTTTGTCATTCTTCCTGTTTCACCTTTTTGGTTAGCTATAGTCGTAGATACCATCTCACACCAGTTGGAAAGGCTATAATTAAAAAGTCAAATAATAACAGATGCTGGTGAGGCAACACTTAGACACTGTTGGTGGGAATGTAAATTAGTTCAGCCACTGTGGAAAGTAGTTTGGAGATTTCTAAAAGAGCTTAAAACAGAGCTGCAATTCAACTCAGCAATCCTATTACTGTATCTATACCCAAAAGAAAATAAATTGTTCTACCAAAAAGACATATGCACTCACATGTTCATTGCAGTGCTATTCACAGTAGCAAAGACATGGAATCAACCTAGGTGCCCATTAATCCTGAATTAGATAAATAAAATTTGGTATATAGATATATACACCATGAAATACTATTCAATCATAAAAAAAGAGAAAAGGTTCTTTGCAGCAATGTGGATGCAGCTATAAGCCATAATTCCTACAGCATGGATGCAGGAACACAAAAGCAAACACCACATGTTCTCACTTGTAAGTGGAAGCTAAACATCGAGTACTGAGGACATAAAGATGGGAACAATAGACATGGTGGACTGTGAGAGAGGAGCAAGAGGGAGAAGGGCATGGATAGTTTCATCGCTACCTGGGTGATGAGATTCATACCCCAAATATCAGCATCACGCAATATATCCATGTAACAAAGTGCAGCAACACCCTCTAAATCTACAATAAAAGTTGAAATTATGTCCCCAAAAAGTAATTTTTTTTTTTTTTTTGAGAGGAGTCTTGCTCTGTCGCCCAGGCTGGAGTGCAGTGGCGCAGTCTGGGCTCACTGCAAGCTCCGTCTCCTGGGTTCATGCCATTCTCCTGCCTCAGCCTCCCAAGTAGTTGGGACTACAGGCGCCTGCCACCACGCCCGGGTAATTTTTTGTATTTTTAGTAGAGAAGGGGTTTCACCATGTTAGCCAGGATGGTCTCGATCTCCTGACCTTGTCATCTGCCCACCTCAGCCTCCCAAAGTGCTGGGATTACAGGCTTGAGCCACTGCACCCAGCCAAAAGTAATTTATTTTAAGGAAGACTTCCAGAGGTAGCACACAAAAAGAACATTCAAATAGAGCTCAGTTCAATTCCTGGTTTTACTACCAACTTTTTAAGCCATCTTCAAGCAGCATTTTGATCCTTTGGTCCTCTATTTTGTCCATAAAATGAAAGTAATAATGTTAACAAGCTATTATAGTTGTGAAAACCAAACCAAATACTTTTAATAATCCACACTTGTATAGCTTTTTGGCTTTGGAGAGATCACACAAACTTTCTGGCCTCAATTTCCTCATTTGACAATGGAAGATAATAAGAGTGCCTACTCTATAGGATTACTGTAAGGATTAAATAGCATAATATGTGTGTGTGCTTAGAAATGCATCTTATACATAGGAAGCATTGAGAATATATTAGTTATTATTAGTTATTACCATACAAGTTTCCTAGGTTCTTTCACAGTGCCGTGAAAGATTATATGAGTGTTATGACTTAGGAAGCAGGTTCTGACCCAGGGGTGCTGTTAGGTTGCAATGAAAAGAAACCAAAGAAACAGTCACTTTGGAAACTTTTGTTTAACAATGGTAATTTGGTTGCAATTACCAAATTTCCATGGGCTCAACTGCTAGCAAAATAAAACTATTAATTCTTATAAAAATATTTAGGATCACTGGGCCTCTCCCCTCTGCCTGGGTGGTCTTGAGTAAGAGAACACCCAAGCCTTAACATGCTTACATTTAATAGAGAGTTGACATGGTTTGGATATGTGTCCCCACCCAAATTTCATGTTCAACTGTAACCCCCAGTGTTAGAGGTGGGTCCTGGTAGGAGGTGATTACATCATGGGGGTGGGTTCCTCATAATGGTTTGGCACCATCCGCTTGATACTGTCCTCACAACAGTCAGTAAGTTCTCATGAGATCTCATTTTTTAAAAGTGCAGCACTACTGTCTCTTCCTCCTGCTGTGGCCATTTGAAGTGCCAGTTCCTCCTTCACCTTCCGCCATGATTGTAAGTTTCGTGAGGCCTCCTCAGAAGCTGGGCAGGTTCCAGCATTATGCTTCCTATATGCCTGAGGAACTGTGAGCCAATTAAACATCTTTTCTTTATAAATTACCCAGTTTTAGGTATTTCTTTATAGCAGTCTGAGAATAGACGAAAAAGGGGATTGGATGAGTTAATTTCTAAATTTCCTGTAGCTATAAAATTACTGAATTTCTAGCACATACAAGCCGGTATCTCATTATTTGTCAAATATTGTGAGAAGCAATTTTTAAAGCCATAGTTTTGAAAATGTTTTAAAATAAAAAAGATTAGCCTAGATCCTTGCAAATTAAATATTTATATGTATAAACACATAGTAGATAGGAAAAAAATTGGATCCATTTTTTACTGTATTATTGTCTCAATTTCTGTCATGCAGAGGTATTTATTAACTTCACATTTTAGCCTTGTTTATTCTTTTCTATTTTAAATATTTTTCTCTTTTTTATGCTCTTTTTTCAATGTGAACTCCCTTTCACCTTTTTTTCTTCTCTGTACCTAAAACAGATGCTCTGATACTCATGTATAAAGCTATGTTGCTTGATGAAGGTGCAGAAGAGAAGAAGAAAACAGCAGGAATCCTGAGTTGCCTCATTGTGTTATTAGAAAATTTTGAAGCATTATTTGGGTTGCCTCCTGAAAAGGATGGTCCAGATCAAGTATTATTAACTTTCCGCTTTTCTTTGTGAAATTAAAATTCAATCAGATTCTTCAGAAAGGACTCTTGGCTTACTATTTCTGTTTTTGTCTTTGAAAGTTTTTCAAAAGTGACACAAAGTCCCTGAAAATCTAAATGGGAAAGAGTGAAATTACATATTTTAAAGCCCAGTACTACTATTATGCTAATGTAATTGAGCTTCATGAATATAGTATGAAAATCAGATTGTCAAGAACTATACCAGATAGAATTGTTCTTAAAGATAGAACATATTGGTTCTGAAATTCTTACACGGATCACTGTTTCATTAATTCCTAAGCAGAATATCATTGTTCAATGGTAAAAGTTGTTAAACATATCTTTCATATTTAGATAATTTGCACATTTTCTTCTTGGAAGTGACACATTTTGACATAAAGAAGTGAGAAATTAAAATGAAATTCTAAGCCTTCCAACCAACTGAATAGCTCCCCTCTTGGCCAATGGGTCCCAGAGTTACCTTGAAATCTGAGTTCTAGGCCACATACAGGATGGGAGAACAGACATGATTCCTTAAACCTCATTCCTTGCTAACCACCACTGGGCCTGCCTTGGCCCAGAAACCTGTCTAGTTGTTTGCTGTGACCCCCTCTTCTGCTGGTTACCTATTTGATTGTCCAGTGTCTGGCCCTTCAGAGAACTACCCAGAACAGAGTCACGAAGAAAATAAATATGAACAGAAGGACTGAGGTTTTTCATTTGTGGTGTTTTACATTTTAGGGTTATAAAATTAAACTTACTTATTTGAGAAAAATAGAGAAAACTGAAGGAAACGAGGGGAAAAAACCCAATCCTGTAACTCCATCACCAAGAAATCAACTTTGATAACATTTTAGTATTCTGTTCACATCTTTTGTTACTTTTAAAATGCAATGCAGACATTTCTCTTTATAAAACTTTGTATTTTTCTCTTTTTTAACTGAAAATAATGCCATATATATTTTCCCATGTTATTCAGCATTATTTTTAACATCGGCATACTATTCCACCATATGGGAGTAGCTTGGTTTATGCAAATACTCCCCCAGTGTTGGACAGAGGGTATGAAATTGGTACTGATGAACTACTCATAGGGTTCAAATTTGTATATGGCAAAGACTAAAGAAGGCAAGTGAGAAATCAACTTGAAACTTTTTTCCTTTTATTCAACAAAGTGGAATATTCTTTGAGATGACTTCATCCAGAAAATTTTAATGTAAAAGTATATCTTTAGGCAGATCAAAAATTGTATTATAATAGGTACAATCTATACTTTCTAGTAATATTTAACAAAATTCTGGATTTCACTTTGAGAAGAAAAATAAAACTCATTATTAACAAAATTATCTTCTCAACCAAAAGTCATGATTGATTTATGGCAGTGGGCAGTGTTTGAATTAGTTACTCTATATTAGCTTAATTAAATAAATGGGTGCGCTGGCACGGAGCTTATGTTGATACATTTCTGCCAGATGATCATTGGGTTGCATATATTGGCGTCTCTTCCCCAACCTTCAGTTTTGCAAAAAAAAGAATGCTTTTAGGATGAGCCACACATTAGCTAGGGGTCTGGACCCATTAATAGTTGTCTAACCTTTGTGTAAGAAGATAATGCTTTAAATGGTGATTCCTTTGTGATGTAGCATCTTTTTTTTTTTTTTTTTTTGAGAAGGAGTTTCGCTCTTGTCACCCAGGCTGGAGTGCAGTGGTGTAATCTCTTGGCTCACGGCAACCTCCACTTCCCAGGTTCAAGTGATTCTCCTGCCTCAGCTGGGATTACAGGTGCCTGCTACCATGCCCAGCTAATTTTTGTATTTTTAGTAGAGACGGGGTTTCACCATATTGGCCAGGCTGGTCTTGAACTCCTGACCTCAGCTGATCCTCTTGCCTCAACCTCCCAAAGTGCTGAGCTTACAGGCATGAGCCACTGCACCCAGCTGATGTAGCATCTTTTTTATGATGAGTTCCCAGAGGCCTCTCTTCAATGGTTTCTATTAAAACTTTTACTTTAGTTTACTTTAGGTGATTTGTGAATGATAATCATAGAAGAGTTTCTTTTCAAAAGGGACTAAGTATAATACTGAGAGCCATAAATGCTACCAGTGTCATTTTTGTCATAGCCTGCAGATGGGGATGTGGGAGGCAGGTAACCTTAGGCAAATTGTATTTCTTCCTTTGCCTGAGATCTCCATCCCTAATTTTTACTCCTGGTTACCTGTCTTATACAGCTGATATTGTTTCGCCATGTGCCCGCCCAAATCTCATCTTATATTGTAACTTCCACAATTCCTATGTGTCATGGGAGGAACCCTGTGGGAGGTGACTGAATTATGGGGTGGGTCTTTCCTGAGCTGTTCTCATGATAGTGAATGAGTCTCATGAGATCTAATAGTTTTAAAAATGGGAGTTTTTCTACAGAAGCTCTCTTTGTCTGCTGCCATCCATGTAAAATGTGACTTGCTTCTTCTTGCCTTCTGCCATTATTGTGAGGCCTCTCCAGCCATGTGGAACTGTGAGCCCAGTTAAACCTCTTTCTTTTGTAAATTGCCCAGTCTCAGGTGTGTCTTTATCAGCAGTGTAAAAATGGACTAATAGTAAATTGGTACCAGTAGAGTGGGGGCACTGCTGAAAAGATACTCGAAAATGTGGAAGTGACTTTGGAACTGTGTAACAGGCAGAGTTTGGAACAGTTTGGAGGGCTGAGAAGAAGACAGAAAAATGTGAGAGAGTTTGGAACTTCCTAGAGGCTTGTTGAATGGTTTTTCCCAAAATGCTGATAGCAATATGGACAATAAAGTCCAGTCCAGGCTGAGGTGGTCTCATATGAAAATGAGGAATTTGTTGGGAACTGGAGAAAAAGTGACTCTTGTTATGTTTTAGCAAAGAGACTGGTGACATTTTGCCCCTGCCCTAGAGATTTGTGGAACTTTGAACTTGAGAAAGATGATTTAGAGCATCTGGCAGAAGAAATTTCTAAACAGCAAAGCATTCAAGAGGTGACTTGGATGCTGTTAAAGGCATTCAGTTTTATAAGGGAAGCAGAGCATAAACGTTTGGAAAATTTGCAGCCTAATAATGTGATAGAAAAGAAAATCCTATTTTTCTGAGGAGAAATTCAAGCCACTGCAGAAATTTGCATAACTGACAAGGAGCTGAATGTTAATCCCCAAGACAATGGGGAAAATATCTCCAGGGCATATCAGAGGTCTTTGGGGCAACCCCTCCCATCACAGGCCAGGAGGTTTAGGAGGAAAAAAATGGTTTTGTGGGCTGGGTCCAGAGTCCCTCTGCTGTATGCATTCTAGGGACTTGGTGCCCTGCATTCCAGCCGCTCCAGCCATGGGTACAAGACCCAAGCCTTGGCAGTTTCCATGTGATGTTGAGCCTGTGGGTGCATAGAAGTCAGTAATTGAGGTTTGGGAACCCTCACCTAGGTTTCAGAAGATGTATGGAAATGCCTGACTGCCCAGGCAGAAGTTTGCTACAGGGGTGGAGCCCTCATGGAGAACCTCTGCTGGGACAGTGGGGAAGGGAAATGTGGGGTTGGAGCCCCCACACAGAGTCCCTAGTGGGGCATCACCTAGTGGAGCTATGAGAAGAGGGTCACTGTCCTTTAGATTCCAGAATGATAGATCCACTGACACCTTGCACCGTGCACTTGGAAAAGCCACAGACACTTAATGCCAGCCTGTGAAAGCAGTGGGGAGGGAGACTGTACTCTGCAAAGCCTCAGGGGCAGCGCTGCCTGATACCATGGCAACCCATCTCTTGCATCACTGTTACCTGGATGTGAGACATGGAGTCAAAGAAGATCATTTTGGAGCTTTAAGATTTGACTGTCCTGCTGGTTTTCAGACTTGCATGGGGCCTGTAGCCCCTTTGTTTCAGCCAATTTCTCCCATTTGGAATGGCTGTCTTTACCCAATGCCTGTATCCCCACTGTATCTAGGAAGTAACTAACTTGCTTTTGATTTTACAGGCCCATAGGTGGGAGGAACTTGCCTTATCTCAGATGAGACTTTGGACTGTGAACTTTTGAGTTAATGCTGAAATGAGTTAAGACTTTGGCAGACTATTGGGAAGGCATGATTTGTTTTGAAATATGAGGACATGTGATTTGGGAGGGGAGGGTCCAGGGGTGGATTAATATGGTTTGGCTGTGTCTTCACCCAAATCTCACCTTGAATTTTAACTCCCACAATTCTCATGTGTCATGGGAGGAACCTGGTGGGAGGTGATTGAATAATGGGGGGTGGGTCTTTCCTGGATTGTTCTCCTGATAGTGAATGAGTCTCACAAGATCTGATGGTTTTTAAAATGAGAGTTTTTCACACAAGCTCTCTTCACCTGCTGCCATCCACATTAGGTGTGACTTGCTCCTTCTTGCCTTCCACCATGATTGTGAGGCCTCCCCAGCCACATGGAACTGTTAGTCCAATTAAACTTCTTTCTTTTGTAAATTGCCCAGTCTTGGGTATATCTTTGTCAGCAGTGTGAAAATGGACTAATACAGTAGCCAACTGCCTGCTGCGCATTTACTCTCTGAAACCTAAAAGCCAGCTCTCCCAAACTGAAATGTGTCATCATTGCCACCTAAGGCACCTCTTGATTGCTTTTTTCTCTTCTCAGTTTGTGGTCTCACCATCTTGTCAATCACCTTGGAGAGAAAGTTGGGTGTCACATAGGTTCCTCCTATTCCCTTTCTCCTTATACTTAATCAGCTAGAAAATCCTGACATTTCCATCCCCTACATTTTTCTTAAGCCTGTGCTCTCTGAATGGTCTATTTCAGACTTGTCTCATCACTTGATTACATAATTTTAACAGGCTCTTAAGTAGTTCCATATTTCTTGGCTTTTCCACGTAAAATCAACAGCTCCACAGTGACTTTCTCAAAAGCAAATCTCATTTCTCTGGATAAACCCCTTCCACTCTGCCTACAATTGTGCCATATTTGTCACAGTGTGGTCTTCCAACCACCTGCTTAATAACCTGGGGGCAGAAGGAGATGGTGTAAAAATACAGAAGGCTGTACCACAGGCCTCAGAATCAGAATCTAGTAGGGGCAGAGTTCAGGATCTGAATCAAGAAACAAGATCTCAAGGTGATATTTTACACCCAAATCTTCGGAACCACTGATCCAGCTACAGAATATAATTCAAATTTTTACATCTGGTTCTTGTCTACTTGTCTGCCCTTCTAAGAGTGTAGTGCTTTCAGCTCTCTCATGATCCTAGTCGCTCACAGGTGCTTGCTTTTGCTCAGCACTTTCTTATTAAAGTAGCCTTTCCCAGCTTCTTTGCCTGACTCCTCACAAGAAAGTCAGGCATGGTGATCTCTGCTCTCTTTGACATTCAGGGTGTGGCCCTCAGGCCAGCAGCTTCCATATCACATGAGGACTTGTTAGAAATATGGGATCTCAGATCCTACCTGAGATGTACAGAATAAGAATGTTCGTATTGACAAGATTCTCAGGTGACCTCTATGCACAAATCTGTCTGAGACGCACTGCTTTGGGAAAACTTACCAGATCTCTACAGTTGCACAAAGGTTGGCTCTTTGCAGAGCACTCTAAGAACACCCTGTACACATCTGTTTTGACCACTAAACTGTGGGCTGCTGGAGGGCAAGAAATCTATCTTATCATCTCCAAATTTTCAGCCCCTCCTCTGGTCCCTGGCACATGGAGCAATTCAACAAATGTTTGTTTATTTAAACTGAACTGACCTACAGGTCAGCCTGGAACTGAAATGCTGCATCCCTGGTGAAATATCCTTTTGCACAGATTGGTCGCACTTTCATTTTTGGATGCTCTTGCTTTTGGCTGAGCTGATGCTGTTTTTGCCTCTTCTTTCTAAATTCACAGATGGTCTCGAGCATTTACTCATGGAGAGTGGATTGCTGCCCGATGTGGATTGCTATGGGCCAGGCAGCTGGGCTTCCCTACTGGTTACCAGCCAAGGCCTGCTGATTGAAGCTTCCTTCAGGGACTGCAGTAAATAAGGCTCCTGGAGCAGCCTTATTTGAGGTAAGGTGTGAGTGTGGAGGGGAGGGAGCTTCTTGTTTATCAGGAAGTTGTCTGACACCACACTTGTCTAGGTTACTAAAGTTGCTTATGCTCTTTCAATTTAAAACTTCAGCATGAAACTTCCATGACTTTGCTCCAAAATAGCTTGCTAGTCATTCTCCATCCTCTCCCTCATGTACCATTAGACTGCAAACTACATAAAAGCAGTGTGTCTATTTATGCTTCACATTATATTTCCTAACCTCTAGCATAGCACCTGGAATATGTGTGGAAGGAGTGAATGAATGACATCTCAAATTGTAATGTGGGGTAGAGTTTCAGGTATTTTCTCCCATATGGTCTTTTCGTTCTTCTGTATTTACGTACTTATTTGTCTATAAAAAGCATAATCTTTTTGAAGTATATTACACTTTAGAAGACTCTGATTCTAATATTTTAACACCAGCAGTTTTTATAATGCTTTTTAATCTAAGAATTGTTTTTCTTAATTTAGATTTCCCCAAATATTAATTAATTCAGTCACTGACTTAACATAGTTTGAAGCCCTAAAGAAAAATTGTAGTATGCAAATGCTATGATATGAAAAACTATGGATTGAATTTGGCTCTCATATGCTTTTTTTTGGTCTTATATAATTTGTATTTGAATGCTTTGAATAGGGCATGTACTCAGTAGTTTGCCACAGGATTCAGTATTCCTAATTGTCTTACATGAAGCATGTTTCACTCAGTATCTTTTTGTGCTCTTAGTATCTTTTGGGCTGTTTGCAACTCATGAGGTAGAGGAAAACACATTGGCTTTGGAGTCAGACCATCTGTGCTCCAACCTTAGCCCTAGCATTTACTAGTTTTAAGCGCTGAGGTAAATCATTGATATATTTTTTATATGTAAGACAGATATAATATCAGTAATTACCTAACAGGGTTAAGAAATTAATGAATTTATCTTATTACCAACCACATACAACACCTTGACATTCCACAAATAGTTTCTGGGCTCCGCTTATTCCTCTGATTTTATAAAAATTGAATGTATCTACATGAAATGTTCTTGTTACCTTTTTTATGAGGCCTTCTTACATCCCCAGAGTCAGAATTTATCAATCATATATCTGTCCTCCCAATGCATACTGTCTACTCCTTGTCTTAGAAATTGTCATGTTCTAACCCTGACTATAGGTAAGTAAATATCCGTCTGTTTTCTCTGTTGTACTTTGAGCAACATGAGGGCAAATCCTGTGTCGTGTCCATCTATTGGCCCTACAACACTCAAAATGCCTTGCACAAAATCATATATAAAATTTGTATATAGAATTGAAAAACATGTTGGTTAAAAGCTGGGGTTTACTACTGGCTCCCTCACTCATTGGCTGTGGGATGTTGGACATCTTAAGTAATATCTCTAAGTTTAGGTTTTCTATTTGTGAAACTGTGAAGTGGGACCATAATCAAATCCTTCTCTGAAAGAGGTGTGAGCATTAAATAAATTACAAGACTACTATATTTTATATATTCATTTTTATATTCATTTTTATCTTCATATTTTCTCCTTATATGGTTACCAGCTGCCAAATAAGCCACAATTGAGAAACTTGGCATTGCTAATCCTCTCTAACCATTCAATTTCAGTAAAACTCGTGACTGATGCTCAAGAAAAATAGCTGTTGAAGGCAAAGCTTTAACTCAAAAACCATAAAAACATTTTTTGATGGGGAGTTTAAGATGCAGGAGGTAGCTTTACCATTATGGTATTTTGGCTGCAGTTCATGACAAATAAACCTGTAATGGGTAATTTATGTTGAAGCTGTTCATGTCACATGGAAGAAGGCTCAATTTGCAAAGCACATACTTCTTTATTACCAGATGATTCATTGAAAATCCCAATTTGTGATGATCTGCCTAGTGGAAGGGTTGTTGGTTGTAAAAACATCATAGAAGAAAATTCAATGATGAATATTATTTATGCCAAAGACATACATTTGTATTAGCTACACGTATCCCAGTGTGTGTGCGTTAAAATTATGTCAGCACTGACAATTCAAATAAGACCTGAGGAAGGGTGAACGTCAGCATTTCTGGTAAGCTGTGCAAGATAGTAGTTTTTGATACAAAAATGAGTTCAGCAACTCATAGGCCAAAAGATACCTTTCTTAATAATAAGACTACATATTCTTAGACACTGTGATTAGCAAGGAAATAAGAGAGGTAAAAGGAAAGGCAAAAACTAAAGAAACACTTTCTATACCAGGTATCTCCAACTTCCTGAATTATTTCCCTGTAGTTTCACATGCATAGGAAGCAAATTAACTCATTCATGTCCCATGAGTACCATCTAGTGCCTCTAAAAGCAATGGTGTTAAAAAGATTATAGTGCTTGTTACTAATGGTGTTTACTTTGCAATTAGGTAGCTTTATAAAATGTCCTCTGTAAATACAAATTTTTCTTTTTTAAATTTGAAAAAAAAATTTATTTTAATATGCAGCATTTTCTCCTTGCACATTTTACTTTTTTATCATAGTTTCAAGTTCTTCATACACTTGAGCAGAATTAGACCGATCATAACTTGTCCTAATGTGCTGAAGTGGATACTAATATGGTGGAAGAAGATGAGAGTTTCGTGAGAGACAAATATATCCCAATTTACTTGATATTATATATCTATTTATTCATTCATCTCTTTGTCTCCTGTAGATACAGTATGAAGTTCTGCCAAAACATTGCAGATTCACAGTGGCTTAATTGTATATGTTGTCATTATATGGCAATTTTCATTAATTTGTGACATATGTGATTATGTGAATATAGAATAACAAAACATAAACTGAATCAACAAACAATTGTTATTTATAATATTTAGTATTTGTTTCTTACTGATTTGCTAGTTTAAAGCTTGTTGTCGTTATCTCATTTAATCCCCAAAACAATCCCATAAAACAAACTTTCTTTTCTTTTTTCTCTTTTCTTGAAAAACTTTTAAGTTCAGGAGTACAAGTGCAGGTTTGCTATATAGGTAAACTTGTGTCATGGGGGTTATTGTACAGATTATTTCATCACCCAAGTACTAAGCCTCGTACTCATTAGTTATTTTTCCTGATCCTTTCCTTTCTCCCACCCTCCACCCTCTGAGAGGCCCCAGTGTGTGTTATTTCCCTCTATGTGTCCATGTGTTCTCATCATTTAGCTCCCACTTATAAGTGAGCACATGTGATATTTGGGGTTCTGTTCCTGTGTTAGTTTGTTAAGGATAATGGCCTCCAGCACCATCCATGTCCCTGCAAAGGACGTGATCTCATTCTTTTCTATGGCTGCATAGTATTCCATGGTGTATATGTACCACGTTTTCTTTATCCAGTCTGTCATTGATGGGCATTTAGGTTGATTCCATGTCTTTGCTATTGTGAATACTATTGCAATGAACATACACATGCAAGTGTCTTCATAATAGAATGATTTATATTCCTTTGGGTATATACCCAGTAATGGGGTTGTTGGGTCAAATGGTATTTCTGTCTTTAGGTCTTTGAGGAATCAATACATTGTCCTCCACAATGGCTGATCTAATTTAAACTCCCACCAACAGTACATAAGCATTTTTTTCCCCACAACCTCGCCAGCATCTTAAAACAGACTTGTATTTTATATGTCTGTTATATAATATATATAATATAATAGATTATATATTATATACAATTACATATATAATATGATATATGTATATATAAATATATGTTATTACATATATAACATATATTTGTATATAAATATATATTATTACATATATAATATATAATATAAATATATATTATTACATATATAATATATATTATATAAATATATATTATTACATATATAATATATATTATATAAATATATATTATTACATATATAATATATATTATATAAATATATATTATTACATATATAATATATATTATATAAATATATATTATTACATATATAATATATATTATATAAATATATATTATTACATATATAATATATATTATATAAATATATATTATTACATATATAATATATATTATATAAATATATATTATTACATATATAACATATATTTTATAAATATATATTATTACATATATAATATATATTATATAAATATATATTATTACATATATAATATATATTATATAAATATATATACTTTTTTTTCTTTTACCAAGAACACATTGCAAAAAACAAAAATACAGGCCAGGTGCAGTGTCTTTTCCTTGTAATCCCAGCACTTTGGGAAACTGAGGTGGGAGGATTTCTTGAGCCCAGGAATTCAACACCAGCCTGAGCAACATAGTGAAACCTCATCTCTACAAAAAATTTAAAAATTAGCTGAGCATAGTGGCGTGTACCTGTGGTTCCAGCCACTTATGAGGCTGAGGTGGGAGTATCACTTGAACCCAGGAGGCTGAGGCCGCTGTGAGCCATGATTGTATCACTGCACTCTGGGTGACAGAGTGAGACCCTGTCTGAAAAGAAGAAAAGTACAAAAACATATAAAGTGTGATTACCTCTCCCTTCATTTCTGTTCTCTGATATCCCAGATATAATTAAAACTAACATTTTGGTGTATGAGTGCTTCCAAGCCCTTTTGTTAATGCATAGGTATGAGTTTTCAAATAAATATTAAATGTTCTTTGATGTGCCTTTTTATTTAGTAGTAAATCATGGATTTTTTTTTTTTTTTTTTTTTTTGAGATAGAGTCTCGCTCTGTTGCCCAGGCTGGAGTGCAGTGGCACAATCTCGGCTCACTGCAAGCTCCGCCTCCCAGGTTCATGCCATTCTCCTGCCTCAGCCTCCCGAGTAGCTGGGACTATAGGCACTCTCCACCAAGCCTGGCTAATTTTTTTGTATTTTTTAGTAGAGACGTGGTTTCACCGTGTTAGCCAGGATGGTCTCGATCTTCTGACCTTGTGATCTGCCCGCCTCGGCCTCCTGAAGTGCTGGGATTACAGCCATGAGCCACTGCGCCCAGCCCATGGACGTCTTTTTATGCTGGAATACACATAAGTATTATATACCTTTAGTATTATTCCAGTCTTACAGATAGAAAACTGATGCTTTAAAAGAATAAGTAAATTTTTCAGTAAATAGTCTAGCTGAAATTTTAGCTTTCGCAAGTCTTAGTTTAGAGCCTATAGTTATATTTTAATGAGAAATTTTGCTGAATTAGAAAAAATAATTTACTCCAAACCTCTTCCGAGCAAATTCTAGACATTCAAAGAGAGGAATAGGTACGCGTGCACAAAACTATTCAAGATATTGATTTTTTTCCTTTTTTCCATACTTGTAACAATTATACATCTGCTTCTCTGAATATACTGTGAACATTTAATTACAGATATTCTGAGAACTAAAAAATTATTTTTCAAAATTTTGTGTGATTTCATGTTTCCTGCCCTCTTAAATTCAAGAAAGTTATCTATGGTTCAAAATATACAACTTCAGTCTAAATTATTCATAGTGCTCTAATGAACTTCTTAAAAAATGACATTAATGTCCTCGGGACGAAACAGACATGCTTTATCCATCTTAAGAACCGCTTCTCTTTTGGAGAAACTTTTTCATAACAGCCTATTTTATAATCAAAAGTTATGGTGCTTATGCAATAGGAACATTCCATTTGGTGAAACAATTCTAGTCTTTTTTTATACTTTGTCTCAATTGGATGGAGAGGAGATTGACATAGAAGCCTTTAGAGGATTTTGTTAAGCACTAATGGAATATTCATTCATCCAATGGTATTCATTGAACATTTTCCTGTTTTTTAGGCGCTGAGCTAGTCTTAAGCAATTAATCTGAGAACAGTGAGGAGAGTCCTGGAGCCCACGTTCTATTTGACAATTAAATTCTAATGGGAATAGTTAGAGATGGGCTAAAAGTTTTTTCCAGCTCATTTTCAAAAGAGATTGCTATAAAATTACAATTAAGTTATGTAAATACAAACTTTGTCTGGCATAAACTATTTTTTCTTCAAAAATTTTTTTTTTTTTTTGCCAGTTACTAAAAGTCTTCAAGGGTATCTTTCTCTAATAGATCGAATATGTTTTTAAATACCCTGAACAGTTTCTCTTTATTTGTGCCAGACAAGTAACTAAAACCCTCCACTAACGTAATTCTTAATTTGGTATCACTATCGTTCTAAGAAAGACCAGTCTTTTTGGCTTAATTTCCAAAAGGAAGGCTAGTACAGCTTCATTATTATTCTTGTTTCTTTTAAGGTTCCACTTTGGAAACAAAGTGATCGAGAGGTGCATTCTAAGAGAAACTCATCAGTGTGAGCTGAGCCTCTTTGATGATGATTTGAAAGTTGATGTTTTTTTTTTTGGGTCAGATTAAAACCTGGCATTTTGCTGAGCCAATTCCTCTGTTTAATTATAGAGGTGAGATAACTGCCAGGGGAGTAGTTCAGTTAATAATTATAGAAATCCCAATTTAGCTAGAAAAACAGGATAGAACAAAAGCTGATTTCAGCCAAACCGACTGTGAAAAATGTGGGCATTACAAATTATTTATCTATTGGAATCAAATCGAGTTGCCCAATATTAATGGCAATGCTACTAAGAAAATTCCTCGTTCAATCTTTCCTTTTATATTAAGACTGAGTTTGATTTTTAAAGTAGCTGTGAAAATCTGGACAGGAGCAAAACTATGTTTTCTTTATAATAAGTTTTTTTTTAAATAATAAAGGTGGGCCGTTTTTACTGATTAAAAAACCTGAAATAATAATATAGTATAAACGTCTTCTGAGCAAATTCTAGATATCCAAAGAGAGTAAAAGGCAAGTGTGCACAAATCTATTCAAGATATTGATTTTCTTTTTTCTTTTTTCCATCAAATTAAATAGTTAATTAGTGTACAGGCTTTATGTGAGGAATGCACAGCTTTAGCTAACTTATAATTAGTAATACCACGAGGATTGTTATTAATATCACCACTATCACATGCAATTTGTTTTATAAAAACTTCGTGATTTAAATCAGTTAATTCTTTGTAGAGCTGACCAAATTACTTTTCAGGGTTCGTGTTTTTATTTAAATAGTTAATGCTCTTAAACTCTTTGCAATTATACTACATGACAGTATATTTGTTAAGCTCCATTAAACCTAAATTCTCTGTCTAGTGCAATGGTTACTAAATGTATAGCTTTAAAAAATAACACAATTGCATTTAAATAGAAATATACACGTTTGTGCTTACAATACTTTTAAGAAATGTGTGACTGACTGTTCTCTTAAAGAAGTTAAAACTTCTTAAAAAATAAACAAAATTATATGTTTCTCTTATTTTTAGGTACCGATTAATTGTAGCAAGTTTTCCTCCAACTTGCAAATTAGGAAGGACACTATATGGCTTTAAATTTTTGTTACATTATTTGAATATTTTTGAAAGTGCAAAGTCATATTAAAAGAATTATATTACATAACTGCCTATGATGCAGACAAAGAAGTATCCGTTTTAAAAAGATGTTAAAGCTGATGCCAGAAAAAGAGATATATTCTTTTTCTAAAATATTGTATGAAATATTAAGGATGCGGTATGAAGGGAAGAATGCAGTTTTGCTAATACCTAGTTTGATTTTATGATAATTTTTTTTCCTCCTTTCTTAAAATACAAACCTCTCCTTGACATTCCTCTTCAAAATTCTCTAGGAGCTACACAATTCCTTAGGGTATTGGAAATGCTTGTAATATGCCTTAGGACGCTTTTGTGGTGAACCCTGTGTGACTTGCCCACAACCACATCCTAATGAATCATTTTAATGTATGACATTTCAGTTATTGAGTATACCTTGCTTTCTCCCATTTTCAAATGGTCAGATCATCTTGTTCAAATGGCTATTTTTGTGGAAAACTAATTTCTACATGTTCTTCAGAGGTGTGCATTATTCACTTTGTCAGTACTTTAGTGTGTCCTTTTCTGAAATCGTATCCTCCTCTTTTCTGTTACTTTGCACAAAGGAATAAAATAACAATTAAAAATGGATACTATCCAAAGAAACACATATAGTTAAACAGCAGAAAAAGAAATAACCCGATTTTTTTTAATTGGCAAAAGACAGGAATAAACATTTTTCTAATGACAACATAAAAATAGCCAACAGCTATATTAAAAAATGCTCAACATCACTAATCATCAGGATAATACAAATTAACACCACAATGAGATGTCACTTCACACCTGTTAGAATGGCTATTGTCAAAAAACCATGTGATAAGTGTTGGCAGAGCATGGAGAAAAGGGGACCCTTGTACGCTGTTCATGAGAATGTAAAATAGTACAACCATTAGGAATGTGGTATGGAGGTTCCTTAAAAAATTAAAGGTAGAACTACCATATGACTCAGTAATCCCTGTTGTTGGTTACTTACATACCTAAAGGAAATAAAGCCAGCACCTCATAGAGATATCTACACTCCCATGTTCATTGTAGTATTATCTATAACAGCTAAAAATATTAAAACAACCTTAGTGTCAAATGACAGATAAATGGATAAAAAAATTGTGAGATATATGTGTATAGCCATATATATATATACAAGTGTATATATATACACACACACACATATATAATGAAATATTAAGCCTTCAAAAATAAGATATTGCTATTTATGACAACATGGATGAACATTATGCTAAATGAAATAGGACAGACACAGAAAGAAAAATACCGTATGATCTAAGTTATATGCAGAATCTAAAAACCAATGTCAAATAAATAGAAACAGAGTAGAACGGTGGCTAACAGAGATAGGGAGGGTGAGGAAATGGGGAGAAGTAAGTCGAAGCTGGCAAATTTGCAGTTAGATAGGATCAATAAGTCTAGACCTCTAATGTAAAGCATAAGGACTATAGCTATTAATATTTTATTGTACATTGAAAATTTTCTAAACAAAGGTTTTAGGTGCTCTCAACACATAAACACACAAAGGTAACTATAGAAGGTGATGAATATGTAAATTTAACTACAGTAATCATTTCAAATACATATATATAATAAACATCCTGTA
Organism: Pongo abelii; assembly: GCF_028885655.2. Classification (NCBI taxonomy): domain Eukaryota; kingdom Metazoa; phylum Chordata; class Mammalia; order Primates; family Hominidae; genus Pongo; species Pongo abelii. Next base: position 32,163,145 of record NC_071998.2, read on the forward strand.
TACTTTATACAATAAAATAAATTTTTAAAAACTGGTTAGGCAATCTTATTTGGAACTGTCATTGCATGTGACTCTTTTAATATAGACTCTTGTTAAAATTTTCAGTAATTATTCCTTTAATGACCTACCTTCCTTGGCATAGACAATCACTACAATTTATAAGTCTAGAGAGAGTCAATACTTATTTGGTTTTCAGTGTATTTTGAATGCCTTGCACAGTGCCTGACATGTAATGGGTGGTCAAAAATATTTTGTAAATGGTGTTGACTAGGTCTTGTTCATAAATATATAATAATTGGAGGGAATAATGCTTACCTCAAAGACTACTTTGAAGAGTAAAACAAACGATGCCTGTTACACCATCTAACATTCAAAAATGCAATTTTTATAGTTTTTCATTTCTTCATGGACAGAATTGTTCAGATATTTCAAGTCCAGAGATCAGTAAGCTAATTTGGCCAACATAGGTCTCTGACAAATGTTATATGCCTTCTACGAAAAAAACGGAATGTTTAACTTTTACTTTAAGCATACTTAGAATTTTGGATCTTGGTAGCTAAAAGCAGATGATAGGGCCTTCACAGCAAAAAAAGAGGATGTCTCAGACCAGTTTTATACATTACTGTGTACTGGAAGCTCTAGCCATGCAATAAGATATGAAAAAAATAATAAAAGGCATTTGAAATTGGAAAGGATCAAATTAAATTGTCTATTTACAGATGACATCCTGTGTAGAAAATCCCCATGGAATAAAACAAATAAAAACACCTAAAAGTAGTAAGTGAGTCCAGCAAAGGCAAAGGTTACAAGATCAAATACAAACAGCAATTGCATAGTCATAAAAGGACAGCACAAGGGATCTTTATAGTGTTGTTATTATTTCTTATGTATTGTTTCCTCTGGTTCTCATTATTGTCTCTCTCCTTGCTTTTTTGTGAGTTACTTGAATTTTTTAATATTGCATCTTGATTTATTTACAGTACATTTGATTGTATTATGAATCACTTTGTGTAGTTTTGGTTGTGGTGGCCATGGGCATTTATATATATGACTTGTACAGTCTATCAATATTAACATTTTACAAATTTGTGTGAAGTGTAGAAAACTTACTTTAATTTACTGTTATCTACCTTCATCACTTGTAAGTACCTTTGTTTTCAGTACTGTAGTGCTAAAACTCATGAAGAAACAATAGTCAATGGTGTGTAGCCACAGTTCTTTCTGTTGTTTTATATTTTTCCTGATACTGCAAGATTCTTTATATCATTTTCTTACTGTTTCATAAAATTATTTTAGCCAATTTTTAAGAATAGACCTGCCAGCCACCAATTTTGTTAGATTTTCTTTGTCTGAAAATATTTATTTTTTATTACTTTCTAGAAGATAGTTTTGCCAGATATAAAATTTACCTTTAACAGTTTTTTTCCTGTTAGCACTTGCAAATTATTATTATTATTATTATTTTCAGATGGGGTCTCACTCTGTCACCCAGGCTGGAGTGCAGTGGCACAATCTCCACTCACTGCAACCACTGCTTTCCAGGCTCAAGCGATACTCCTACCTCAGTAGTTGGGACCACAGGCACAAGCCGCTATGCCTGGCTAACTTTTTGTATTTTTGGCAGAGATAGGTTTTCGCCATGTTTCCCAGGCTGGTCTTAAACTCCTGAGCTCAAGTGATCCACCACCCTTGGCCTTTCAAAGTGCTCGGATTATAGGTGTGAGCCGCTGCATCTGGCCAGCAATTGTAAAACGTTATAACACTTCCTTTGGACCTCCATGATTCCAGATGAGAAATCTATTATTTGGTGTTCCTTAAAGATAATGCACTATTTCTCTCTGGATGCCTTCCATGTGTTTTCTTATCTTTATTTTTCAGAAGTTTAATTATGATGTGTCTTAGTGTATGTTTGGGGTGGGGCAGGGGGCTTATCTTGTTTTGAGGTTGATGAGCTTCTTGAATCTGTAGGTTTGTGCCTTTCATCAAATTTGGAAGTCTATTGCATTAATTTTTTAATTACTCTTTCATTCTATTCTTTCATCTCTCCTTCTGAGATTATAATAATATGACTTTTGGATCTCTTGTTACTGTCACACAGATATCAGAGACTGTTACTATCACACAGATAACTAAGGCTCTGATTATTTATTTCATTTCAATTTTCTTTCCATTATTCAGGTTGTATTAATTCTATTTACTTTTCTCAAGTTAACCAATCTGTTCTCTTTCATCTTCACTCTACTATTGCGTCTACCAAGGAATTTTTTATTTCCGAATTCAATTATCTAGTATCTATTTGGTTTTTTTAATAACTTCTTTTTTTACTGAAAGTTTTCTATTTTGTCCTTTGTATGAGAATTTGTAATTGATTGTTGAAGCATTTCTATGACAGCTTCTTTAAAATCCTTGTCAGATAATTAGAACATCTGGTGCATCAGTGTTCATATCAATCGATTGTCTTTTTATAATGCAAGTTGTGATTTTCTTGGTTCTTTGTATGACAGGTGATTTTCTATTGTATCCTAGATATTTTGTCTATTATGTTAGGAAATTGTGAGATGTATTTAAATCTTTTATTTTAGCAGGCACTTATTCTTTATTTTATTTTACTTTTATTTTTTTGAGATGGAGCTCTGTAGATCAGGCTGAAGTGCAGTGGCATAATCTCAGCTCACTGCAAACTCCGCCTCCCAGGTTCAAGTGATTCTCCTGCCTCAGCCTCCCAAGTAGCTGGGACTACAGGCATATGCCACCACACCCAGCTAATTTTTGTATTTTTAGTAAAGACAGGTTTTCACCATGTTGGCCAGGCTGGTCTTGAACTCCTGACCTCAGGTGACACACCCCCCTCAACCTCCCAAATTGCTGAGATTACAGGCATGAGCCACCACATCCAGCCCACTTATTCTATTAAGTTTTAGCAAACAGATTCTGGCCTAAGTCCGTAGGCTGTGGTTCCAATGACATTTTAATTTTTCGAGAATTTGTATTATTATTTTGGTCTGGTTGGTTTCTCTGGTGCCACAGGAACTTTCACTGCTCCCTACTGATATACCCTGAGTGATAAAAGTGATTTCCCTAGAAAGGGCCACAGATATCTTTCTCAGGAAAGTCTCAGGCCTGTGGGGACATGTAGCTTTCTGGGACTGGCTACCTGTTGTGGCTGGGTTTCTCTTGATGGTTCTGCCTGCCAGCCTCTGTATCTCTCTGGGAGGATGGGATGTTTCAGGCTTTGACCATTTATCATTGACTGGGTTCCACATTCATTCCCTTTACCAGTGGTGGCAGGCTAGCCTGATGCCAGAGGAGCTTCCATTCCATCCAGGAGAGGAATAAGCCTACCTGGGATGACTTCTCTTGCTGGGTTGGAGGCCAGAGAAGGTTGCTAGATCTGGGTCACTTTCTTCTATTGGGTTGGGAACTTAATACACTCTGCTGCTGTGTTGTTCTTTCAGCTGGGGTCAAAACAGTTTGGCCTTTTCTTAGCACCTCTCATAGTTCTCCTTTGGTTGTCTCTTGCTCTGTTTCCAGGGTTTATAGTTGTTCTCAGAAGGAAGGAGAAAAGATAAATGAGTCTACACTATCTTGTCCTGGCTGCAAGTTTTGCCCTGTATTTTTAATTTTTATCTGCAAAATATGGCAACCCTAACTAGGCCACGAGTAATTTGTGGCATGAATAGCCAACGGCAATATGTAATTTTCTTACATTTTTTTAAACTTGTGCTTCACAATGAAGAGTTTTAGTGGATTAAAGACAACCAATAGTGTAGGGAAGAAGTAGGAAAACTATGCCCTGCTCCCTTCCCCTATTCCCCCACCTGAGCCTAATTTACTTCATAGTCTCTTTTAATATGGCCCTAGAGCTAAGAGGGGCTTTACAGTTTTAAAGAGCTTAAAGGAAAACAAAGAATATGGGACAGAAACCCTATGCACCCAGCTAGGCCTGAACAATTTACTATCAAACCCTATACAGAAATAGTTTGCTGATCCCTGGTCTAGGGACGTGAAAACAGACAAACAAAAAACAAAAACAAAACTAAAAAAACCCACTAAACTTGAGTTTAGAAAAGGAAGCTTTGATTCTTAGCTTTAAAACTTACAAGCTGTGTGATTTGGGGCAAATCACAGAACTTTTTATGCTACATTTTACTCTTTGTAAAGTAAAGCTTTCAATCAAATAATCCCTGAAATTCCTCCAGTATGAAATTCTAGATCAGCCTATCATAAAACTGCAGTAGTTGCATCACTTTTTAAATGAGGCTTATTTCCGACCCCCTGCCACCCCACCAATTTTCTATTTTAAAGAAAAATAGGCTGGGTGCAGTGGCTCATGCCTGTAATCCCAGCACTTTGGGAGGCCAAGGTGGGCGGCTCACAATGTCAGGAGATCAAGACCATCCTGGCCAACATGGTGAAACCCCAGCTCTACTAAAATACAAAAAAATTAGCCGGGCATAGTGGCACGTGCCTGTAATCACCGCTACTCGGGAGGCTGAGGCGGGGGAATCGCTTGAACCCGGGAGGCGAAGGTTGCAGTGAACCAAGATCACGCCACTCTCCAGCCTGGTGACCGAGCAAGACACTGTCTCAAAAAAAAAAAAAAAAAACAAAAAAAGAAAAAGAAAATCTACAGAAAAGTTGAATAAAGAGTATAATAAATAAATATCCATGTAGCCTTTACAAATAATCACTGATTGTTAATATTTTGCCACATTTGTTTTATCTTATTTTTGGTGGGTATATGTGTGTATCTACTCATATAGAATTTTTTTCTGAAACGTTTAAAAGTACATTGCAGCTATCATACCATTTTGCTCCCAAATACCTCAATATGAATCACCTAACAGCAACTGGAAAGGAGGCATCTTTTGAAGCCTTAGTAGTATAAGGAGAGAAGAAAGCAGGTTTTAACTCATAGTCCTATAGAAATAAAGAGTATCAGAATGCAAAGAATATAAAGCAACATCGAAGGAAATTTTCTAGAATTAAGAATGGAATCTCTATACTGAAATTTACAAAATATCAACATCCAAGGAAATTTTCTAGAATTAAGAATGGAATCTATATACTGAAATTTACAAAATATCATACATAAGAGAAAACTGACTTAGAATTAACAACTACAAGATACATATCCTAGCTAAATGATTAGACTTTATAGAGGTAAACAAAAAAGCTTCAGGACTTGTATCCAAAAAAACTAAACCCATTACAACATAATGGAAATTTTAAAATTTCAGATTTCTGAGCAACCACATACAGAGCCAAACAACAGTGAAGCAACATTTTTTTTTTTATAAGTCAAGGAAAGAATGTGAGTTGAAGATTTTATATCCAGTCAAGCTATCTTTCAAGTATCTATTGAGACTATGAAGAAAAAACAGACAAATAATTTTAAACATATACACATTTGGGGTTGGTGTATTATTTATTTACTTCATTATTTTACATTTCTTTGTAGATAAAATTTTAAGGGACTTTGGTAAGAGAGGAAAATGCTGATATTTATTGAATATTTTTTATGAGCTAGAGGCACATGACAATTTTGAATTAGGCCTCATTATCTTTGTTTTACAGTAAAGAAAGTGCTGCTCAGAGAAATTTTTGACCAATGTTACTCAGTGTGTATCAAAGGCAGGATTCATATCCTATTTTTTTTCACTCTAAAACTTTCATCTCTCTTCTCTATCATGCTCACTGCGGATTCTCCATATTCATTGTTTGCTCTATAAATGCAACTGTAGTTTCGTGTTGTTGTTGTTGTTGTTGTTTTTAATTAACAGAGATAAATGATGCTGCGTACTACTTTATTTAATGCTGTTTTGCTAACTAGTAGGGCTATTTATAATCCTGCTCAGCTGATGAGTAGTTCCACTATTTTTGCGGTAGTTTGAGCTCAGAACACTACAAAAAGCATACTGATTTAATTAAAGGCTTGAAAACAATCAATTTGAAAATACGATGGTTTTACATGCTCAAATTTCCTCCCTCGAAACTGATCAGATCTGATAGCAAAGAACCGAAAATCTTAAAACTTAGCTTGCAAGCATTCATTGCGTCTGTTTTTGAATACATGTAAAATAAGCAACTCTTTTAATATGAGTACTATCCCCAAGAGGAAATTAGCAGAGCATATTAGATCACAAATTTTATTAAACTGGTATTAGCATTATCACTTTTGAGCAGGGGACAGAGAGATCACTTGGTGTTATTTCTGAGCCTCTATAGTGTCTTATCACCTTCTGGGACAAACTATTCTCTGGTATCTCCTGCCCATGCTAATTAGTTTACAGCCTAGCAGCCATGCATCTACACAGAAGACAACAGAGCTATTCAAAAATGTTTCTGTTTCTCATAAAAGTCAAATATATGCAATTTTCATTCAATGTAGATGCGAATGCAGAGAAAAATAATGGTGTCTGTCTTCTAGAAGACAAGGGAAATATATTACCTAATTAAATCCTACACATTGTTTGAAAATATGTATAAATCTTTGTGCCTATCTTCAGAGTTTCCAAAACACACCCTCATCTTACAAATCAAATAAATGGGGGAAAACAATTTCTGAGTGTAGAATTGAAATGCTTCAAAATGTTTCAGTCAGTTGCAGTTTCTGCGCCAGTAACACCGTAGCATGACCTAGCTTTGTCAATATATATTTTAGCTGAACTGCTATTTCCATTACTGGACCAAATTTTTTAGCAGTTTTTAATTTAGGACATTTTAATTTTCACCATCCTGAAACTTGACAGAAATTGTCAGGCCAAATGTATTTTGAAAAAAACAACAGATCCACTTTGACTCATAGAAGATCTTAAAATACAACAGTTGCTAGGTTTTTTACTTTGGTTTTGTTTTGTTTACCAGATCTCTACTCCAAAAACAAAGGCAAGGGTTTTATATGATTTAAGTACTACATTTAATTCTTTAATCTGAGTTCCACTATTTATTATATCACTTTCTCCTTTAATTTTGGCAAAACGTCAAACTTGCCTTGGTAAAATGAAGTAATTGAAAAAGATTGTGGTGCCAACTTCATAGTTTTATTTTAAAAATCAGTGGAGATAACATAGGGCAGGTACCCAGAACAGGGTCTGGCAATTCCTAAGCACTTCATTCATATGAGCTTTTTATTTCTGCCTGTGAAAAATGGAATGTCATTGCCAATGGTTATTTTTTCTAAGCAAAAGGCAACAAAGTAAACTCATATTTCAAAGGAACCCAAATTTAATGTGGTGTCTGGTGAAGGTACTGTCACATTTTAGTTAAACTAGAAAAAATATAGAATAATTTAAAGAGGAGAAAAATCCTAATGGACTAGACACTAACTTTCAGTTATTCCTTTAGTAAAATTACTAATTTTATTTAAATAAATAATAACATTACTAAAATTACTCAGTATGGTTTGCTTCCTGTGAAATAACCAGCCAAAGATAGGGAATAGCTAACAAAAGCAATCACAAAGTAAAAACAAATGTAATAAAAAGGAGCCATAATTTCCTAGGATATAAATATCTCAAGTGCTGTAAGGGATGTGGATTAACTCTTTTGCCTCATTATGGTATAGCTCTACCTGATATAGTAGCAAAATAATAGATAGTATCCTGCCCAAAAATGGTGTATGTACCTTGCAGACATGAGTCTATAAGCAGTAGATAATATCGGCTCTCAGAGATCCTGATCTAGTGTTCATAGACAGACAAATGCACAGAATGAAAAGACCCACTGTCATTTCTTACTAGATATAGAAAGAATGATACATTATTTATAGTTCTAGCTAGAACAATCAGACAAGAGAAAGAAATAAAGCCCATCCAAATTGGAAAGGAATAAGTCAAATTATCCTTTTTGCCAGGTAATATGATCTTATATTTGGAAAAACCTAAAAACTGTACCAAAAAAAAAAAACCTACTAGAACTGATAAACAAATTCAGTAAACAAAATCAACATACAAAAATCAGCAGCATTTCTATATGCCAACAGTGGATAATCTGAAAAAGAAATTAAAAAGAAATCCCATTTATAATCGCCACACATAAAATAGCTAGGAAATAAATAAGAAACAAAATATTTCTACAATAAAAACTGTAAAACATCAATGAAAGAAATTGAAGAGGACACCAAGGAATGCAAAGATGTTCCATGTTAATGGAGTGAAAGAATCAGTACTGTCAAAACATTCATACTACAAGGAAATCTACAGATCCAATGCAATCCCTATCAAAAGACCAATGATATTCTTTACAGAAATAGAAAAAACAATCCTAAAATTTATATGAAACCACAAAAGACCCAGAATAGCCAAAGCTGTTCTTAGCAAAAAGAACAAAACTAAAGCAATCACATTAACTGACTTCAAATTATACTAAAGAGCTATAGTAACCCAAACAACGTGGTACTGGCATAAAAACAGACACATGGACCAATGGACCAGAATAGAGAACCCAGAAACAAATCTACACATTTATAGTGAACTCATCATTGACAAAGGTGCCAAGCAAATACATTGAGGAAAAGACAGTCTTTTCAATAAATGGTGCTAGGATATTCACAATTGCAAAGATATGGTACCAACCTATGTGCCCATAAATCAATGAGTGAATAAAGAAAATGTGGTATATACACACCATGGAATACCGCTCAGCCATAAAAAGAAATGAAATAATATCTTTTGCAGCAACTTGGATGGAACTGGAGGCCATTATTCAAAGTGAAGTAACTCAGTAATCGAAAATCAAATATTATATATTCTCACTTATAAGTGGGATCTAAGCTATGATGATGCGAAGGCACAATATTGACATAATGGACTTTGGGGACTTGTGGGGGAATATTGGGAGTAAGATGAGGGATAAAAGACTACATATTGGGTACAGTGTACACTTCTCTTGTGATGGGTATACTAAAATCTCAGAAATCATCACTAAAAACTTATCCATGCAATCAAAAACCACCTGTACACCAAAAGCTATTAACATAAAAATACAAATAAAATAAATTATGCTGGGAAAACTGGATATCCATTTGCAGAAGAAAGAAACAAGACCCCTCTCTCTCAACATATGCAAATATAAAATTTTAAAATGGATTAAAGACTTAAATCTCATACCTCCAACTATGAAACTACCACAAGAAAATGCTGTGGAAACTCTTCAGGATTTTAGTCTGAGCAAAAATGTCTTGAGTAATACCCCACAAGCATAGGCAACCAAAGGAAAAATGAACAAATGGGATTACATCAAGTTAAAAATCCTCTGTACAGAAAACAGGAACTAATGTAGACAGACAACCCACATAATGAGTGAAAATATTTGTAAACTACCAATCTGACAAAGGATTAATAACCAGAATATATAAGTAGCTCAAACAACTCTATAAAAAACAACAATCTGATTTAAAAATGGGCAAAAGATTTGAATAGACATTTCTCAAAAGAATACTTACAAATGGTAAACAGGTATATGAAAAGATGCTCAACATCATTAAAAATCAGAGACATGCAAATCATTAATTACAACGATATATCATCACCCCAGTTAAAATGGCTTATATCCAAAGATAAGCAATAATAAATGCTGGCGAGGATGTGGAGGAAAGTGAATACTTGTACACTGTTTGTATGAATGTAAATTAGCACAACCAGTATAGACAGCAGTTTGGAGCTTCCTCAAAAAACTAAAAATAGAACTAGCATATGATCCAGCAATTCCACTGCTGGGTATACACTGCAAAGAAAGGAAATCGGTATATTAAAGAGATATCTGCATCCCCATGTTTGTTACAGCACTGTTTGCAATAGCTAAAATTTGGAAGTAACCTAAGCATTTACTAACAGATGAATGGATAAGGAAAATGTGATCCATATACACAATGGGGTTTTATTTAACCACAAAAAAGAATGGTATCCTGTTATATGCAATAACATGGATGGAACTGGAGGGCATTATGCTAAGCAAAGTAAGCCAGGTACAGAAAGACAAATACTGCATGTTCTCACTTATTTGTGGGATCTAAAAATCAAAAGGATGGAACTCATGGAGATGGAGAGTAGAAGGATGGTTACCAGAAGATGGGAAGGGTAGTGGGGATGGGGAGGAAGGGAGAGGTATAGATGGTTAATGGGTATAAAAAATATTTAGAAAGAATGAATAAGACCTAGTATTTGATAGCACCACAGGGTGACTGTGGTCAATAATGATTTAATTTTACATTTTAAAATAACTGAAAGGGTATAATTGGATTATCTGTAATGTATATATATACAAAGGATAAATGCTTGAAGGAATGGATATCCCATTTTTCATGATGTGATTATTACACATTGCATGCCTGTATCAAAATATCTCAGGTACCTCATAAATATACAAACCTACTATATAGCCATAAAAATTAAAAATTAAAAAAAAGAGGGAATAGGAGGGAATTAGGAGAGGCAGCAATAAGAAGAGGTTTTAAAAATTTGAATGTTACTAATAAAGGGAATATTTAACCATGGATACCATTTCTGTTTACTTTTGTGGCCTTTGAAATGCTGTGATTTTACTAGCCAATTTTCAAGAGTCTGGAGGGAAGAGGGTTGGAGTGTTTTGAGACACAGAGGGCAGAACAGCTAGAGAGAGGCTAAGGACAGGATCAAAAGTACAGTTTTTTCTTCACCCCTACCATTCTCATTACTGTTTAGGGCACACAGGGTTGCAAATCTAGTCACATTGTTGCAAATGGAGGCTTGAGCACGCATTAGAGCGGCAGGTCTGAAGAAAGTTTTCCATACCTGTAAAAACAAAAAAAAAAGACAACAACAACAAAAAAGAGGTATTGGTACTGAGGTGGTGAAAAGAGAATGGTAATACACTGCTGATGGAATGTAAGTTAGTCCAACCTTTATGAAAAACAGTGTAGTGATTTCTCAAAGAACTTAAAGAAGATATACCATTTGATCCAGCAATCCCAATACTGGCTATCTACCCAAAAGAAAAGAAACCATATAAAAAGATATATGCAGGTGTGTATCTATTGCAGCACAATTTATAATTGTAAATATATGGAAATAACCGACATGTCCATCAACCAGAAAGTGGATAAAGAAAATGTGGTATATGTTTGTGTATACACACACAAACACAATGGAATATTACGCAGCTATAAAATAGGAAAAATAATGTTTTTATTTTTTTTTTACAGCAACTTTGATGGAACCAAAAGCCATTATTCTAAGTAAATCAGGACTAAAACCACAAATTAACATGTTCTTATTTATAAGTGGAAGCTAAGTTATGGGTACGTGATATGGTTTGGCTCTGTGTTTCCACTCAAGTCTCATGTCAAATTGTAATTCCAGTGTTGCAGGAGGGGCCTGGTGGGAGATGATTGATCCAAGGAGGAAGACTTCCTCTTGCTGTTCTCATGTCAGAGTTCTCATGATATCTGGTTCTTTGAAAGTGAGTAGCACTTCCTCCTTCATTCTTTCTCTCTCTTTTGCTGGCCATGTGAAGATGTGCCTGCTTCCCCTTTGCCTTCCACCATGGTTGTGAGTTTCCTAAAGCATCTTCAGCCATGTTTCCCGTATAGCCTGGAGAACTGTGAGTTAATTAAATCTGTTTTCTTCATAAATTACCCAGTCTCAGGTATGTCTTCATGGCAGTGAGAGAACAAACTAACACAGAAAATTGGTACCAGAGAAGTAGGCATTGCTATAAAGATAGCTGAAAAAGTGGAAGCAACTTTAGAACTGGGTAATGGGCAGAGGTTAGAACAGTTTGGAGGGCTCAGAAGAAGACAGGAAGATGTAGGAAAGCTTGGAACTTCATAGAGAATTCTTAAACAGTTTTGCCCAAAATGCAGATAGTGATATGGAAAATGAAGTCCAGGCTGAGGTGGTCTCAGATGGAGCAGAGTAACTTATTGGGAACTAGAGTAAAGGTCACTCTTTCTATGCTTTAGTAAAGAGACTGGCAGCATTGTTCCCCTGGTCTAGGGATCTGTAGAACTTTGAACTTAACAGAGATGATTTAGGGTATCTGGCGGAAGAATTTTCTAAACATCAAAGTGTTCAAGAATGGCCTGGCTGCTTCTAACAGCATAAACTTATATTCATGAGCAAGGAGATTATCTGAAACTGGAACTTATATTTAAATAAGAAATGGAGCATCAAAGTTTGAAAAATTTGCAGCTTAGCCATGAGGTAGAAAAAAAAATTGTAGCTTGGCCATGTTTTAGAAAAGAAAATTACAAATTTTCTGGGGTGGAATTCAAGCTAGCTGCAGAAATGTGCAAAAGATGAACTGAATGTTAGTAGCCAAGACAACGGGGAAAATGCCCCTAAGGCATTTCAGAGACCTTTAAAGCAGCCTCTCCCATCACAGGTGTGGAGGATGAGGAGGGGAAAATGGCTTCCTGAGCCAGGCTCAGGGCCCTGCTGCTCTGTGCTGCCTCAGGACATGGTGCCCTGCATTGTAGCCACTCCAGCTCTAGCCATGGCTAAGAGGCCAAGGTACAGCTCAGGCTGTTGCTTCAGAGGGTATAAGCTCAAAGCCTTGGTGGCTTCTATGTGTGGTGTTAAGCCTGTGGATATGCACAGGGCAAGAGTAGAGGCTTGGGAGCCTCTGCCTAGGTTTCAGAGGATGTATGGAAATGCCTGAATGTCCAGACAGAATTCTGTTGCAGGGGCAGAGACCTCATGGAGAACCTCTACTAGGGCAATGTGGAGGGGAAATGTAGGGTTGGAGCCCCCACACAAAGTTTCCACTGGGACACTGCCTAGTGGAGCTCTGAGAAGAGGGCCACTCTTCTCCAGATCCCAGAATGGTAGCTCCACCAACAGCTTGCACCATGTGCCTGGAAAAGCCACAGGCACTCAATACCAGCCTGTGACAGAAGCCACAGGGGCTGTACTCTACAGATACACAGGGGCAGAGATGTCCAAGTGCTTTAGAGCCCACCTCTTGCATCAGTTTGGCCTGGATATGAGACATGGAGACAAAGGCGGTTTTTCTGGAGCTTTAAGATGTAATGACTGCCCTGCTAGGTTTCAGACTTGTGTGGGGCCAGTAGCCCCTTTGTTATGGCTGTTTTATTCCTCTTGTAGTGGGTCTATTTACCCAATGCCTGTAACTTGTATCTTGGAGGTAACTACCTTGTTTTTTATTTTACATGATCATAGGCAGAAGGGACTTGCCTTATCTCAGATGACACTTTGGACTTGAACTTTTAAGTTAATGCTGGAATGAGTTAAGACTTTGGGAGACTATTGGGAAGGCATGATTGTGTTTTGAAATATCAGAAGGACATGAGATTTTGGAGAGGCCAGGTCCAGAATGATATGGTTTGGTTCTGTATCTACACCCAAATCTCATGTCAAATTGTAATTCTCAGTGTCGGAGGAGTGTGTGGTGGGAGATGACTAAATCATAGTGGTGGACTTCCTCCTTGCTGTTCTTATGATAGAGTTCTCATGAAATCTGGCTATTAGAAATTGTGTAGTACTTCATCCTTCACTCTCCTGCCATCCGTGTTAAAGATATACCTGCTTCCCCTTCACCTTCTGCTATAATTGTAAGTTTCCTAAGGCCTCCCCAGCCATGCTTCCTGTACAGCCTGTGAGTCAATTAAACCTCTTTTCTTCACAAAACACCCAGTCCCAGGTATGTCTTTATAGCAGCATGAGAAAAGACTAATACAAAGGCATACAGAGTGGTCTAATGAACGTGAAGGCTCAGAAAGCAGGAGGGTTTGAGGTGAGTGAACTATTACCTCTCGAGTACAATGTACCCTAATGGGGAATGAGTACATTAAAAGACCAGATTTCACCACTGTACAATTCATCCAGGTAACCAAAATCCACTTGTATCACTAAAGCTATTGGAATTAAAAATAACTATATAAACAAAAAAGAAACAGAAAATAAAAATAAATAAATCAGATTCTGAAAAGTATAAAGAAAGAAACATACATTATTTTTGTGGGGCCTCTCAGCAGAAGAAAAGTGAGAAAAATATGACCCTATTAAAATTGGCTGCTACTGCCTAAATTCAGCCCCATCTTGGCAGAAGGCAAATTAATTAATTTTTTGTGGAAAATAAGGAATTTTACTAATCTTCAATTATCAATGCAGAATTAACCAAAATTGACTCCATTTTCAGACCTCAAATAGAGCCCAACATGAAAAAATATCATTTTCTATGATTGTACCTGTCATTGTACAAAGTAAAGTGAAAAACTGTAATGAGTCATGGAATATAAACTCAATACTTTTTTTTGGCCTCAGTTTGTCTATTTTAAATCAAAAGATTAAAGTGTAAAAACCTCATGGATATTAGTAATGCTTCCCTTCTAATTAGATGGAATTTTATATTGAGTAGGGAGAAGAATTAGAATGTAACAGGGACTGCTCTAATTCTGTACAGTCAAGAAGATACTAATATAAGCCCTTAAAAAGAGTAAAAAGATCGTCTGGGTGGGGTGGCTCACACCTGTAATCCCAGCACTTTGGGAGGCCGAGGTGGGCGGATCACAAGGTCGGGTGATAGAGACCAGTCAGTCTGGCTAACATGGTGAAACCCCGTCTGTACTAAAAATACAGCTACTTGGGAGGCTGAGGCAGGAGAACTGCTTGAACTTGGGAGGCAGAGGTTGCAGTGAGCCGAGATCACGCTACTGCACTCCAGCCTGGCAACAGAGTGAGACTTCGTCTCAAAAAAAAAAAAAAAAAAAAAGTGAAAAGATCAATGAATAGGGTGTTCTGTCTATATACTCTAAGCAAGTGATAATGATTGATGATTTAACTGCAGGTCAAGTAGTAATGTTTGTAGCCAATAGCTATAGCCATAGACAAATGGTGTGAATCTTGTAGAGATCAGAAAAATGAACTAGAAACACTTTCAAGGATTCTATGAATCAGATCAATCTTTTCCCAATTATGAAAGAAGGATCTCATAAAGGTGGGAATATATCAAAATAAGTAGAGTATGGTTGCATGAGGAAACAGAAAAAGGAGTTTCATAAATATGCTTAATTTTAAAAATGCATTTAATATCCTCTTAAAACCACTGTGCTATATATTACCATTTAAAAAAATCCTTGAGACTATTACATTTGCAGCTTTCTGTAAAGACTACTTCCATGTGACATAAAATGAAATTTTTTAAAAGACAGAGCTTCATATTTACATAAATCCAACAAATAACAGTTCATGAAATTATAGTGGTGGTGGAATTTTATTATTTCCTTTTAATAACTTTAGATGAGCTGTAAGAAGTTCTAAAAAGAGCGTTGAGGAGACATTTAGATATTAAATAACTTGTTCTGAATCTGGTCTCCACTTTAGCCAATAGACCAACCGTGACAGTTCAGAAGGTAAAGCATTTAATTTTCCTGGCCTTCTGTTTGCTTATTTTTCTTTGTTTGGTCTGTGAATATTTTAGTGAGGATTTACCTTAAAAGCAATCATGGTCCTTGTTGTTGCCTTGCAATGTTTGAGAAAATGACTAGAGGAGCTTTAATGCTGTCTTGTTCATCGGTGTGAATCAGATAAAAGATTAAAAACGATACCTGGAGCGTAGTTCTCAACTTGGGTTTCTGTCTGCTGAATTTTAATTCCATGGTAAGATTCTTGTTCAGACAGAAGGCAAATAAATAAATAAGTTCATAAATTCTACTGATTTCAGCAGGCTATGTCACTGGGGGTGCTTTATTTTTAAGCCAAAATATCATCAGTGTTTTACATGATTGTGTTAGAGACTCCAGCCCCCATTATTCCTCTTCCAAGATCAGCACCACCTGTTTACCGAACAAAGGCTTTGAACATGAATAAGAGAGGCAAACGGGAAAGTCATTGAGCAGCCTTTATAGATAATAGCTAAGAGTATGACATGGCAAGATTTGCTGTTTCAGGCCTTGCAGACATTTTGCTTGGTACCACTGATTTCCACCTCCTCCTCTTCTATTTTGTTTTCTACTTTGGGGAACAAAACAACGAATGTTAAGATTAAAATGTAGGTCACAGAATGTGAAAACTTATGCAGTCTTTGGTCAGCAAGTGCCAACATTTTTGCCTCTAAAGTGTGGAGAAACTTGCGAAGTGACTGCAGGTACTCCTCACCTGGATGTGGAGGAAAAGAGTGTGGCACTAACATGTGTCCAGAAAATCACAGGTGCAAGCAATTATTGGGGTGGGGGGGCATTAAGGAGAAATAATTATTCACATTTTCATTCTAATTTAATAATATCCCCCGGTTTCTGGATCCTTGCCAGGCCAATTGCCTGAGTGGGAAAAACTGAGGCACGTGAGTTTTAAGAGTAAAGGTACTCTTGTTTCAAGCTTGTTGTCTTGCTCAATGCAAATGGAATACACAGTAAAGAATATAGCTTCCTTAGAGGCATATTTCATAAACTTTACTACAAAAGCTTAATTTTTAAATGGTAACTATTCACACTTACAGCCTTTAGTTCGTGCTGTCAAATTTTGTTCATATATTCAAGATTTATTTATTCAGTTTACAAAGATTTACTGAATGTCTCTTCTCAGTGTCACAAATTCAACTGTGAATAAAAGAAATGTGACTCCTCTCATGGAGCTTACAGTCTGGAAAGGAATGAATCTATACACTAATGTTACGTGTTAGATAACAGCCATGAAGATGTCATTGGATTAGGCAATTTCAGTCATAATTTTGGTTTTAGGAAAAAGTATCAGGAAAACATCTCCTAAAGAAATAGCTTTTGAAAATGAAGATAGGGCCAGGTATGCTGGTTCATATCTGTAATCTCAGTGCTTTTTCGGGAAGCAGAGGCAAGAGGATAGCTGGAGACCAGGAGGTTGAGACCAACCTGGATAACGTAACAAGATCTCATCTCTATAAAAAACAAACAAAAAACACAGTGAAAATTAAAGCCGAGGCCAGGCCCAGTGGCTCACGCCCATAATCCCAGCACTTTGGGAGGCCGAGGCGGGTGGATCATGAGGTCAGGAGATCGAGACCATCCCAGCTAACATGGTTAAACCCCATCTCTACTAAAAATATGAAAAATTAGCTGGGCATGGTGGTGCACACCTGTAGTCCCAGCTGCTTGGGAGGCTGAGGCAGGAGAATGGCCTGAACCCTGGAGGCAGAGTTTGCAGTGAGCTGAGATGGTGCCGCTACACTCCAGCCTGGGCCACAGAGCGAGACTCCATCAAAAAAAAAAAAAGAAAATTAAAGCGAAGTGAAGTGGTATGCACCTGGAGTCCAGCTACTTGAGAGACTGAGGCAGGAGGATCAGTTGAGTAAAGAGTTCAAGGTAAGCCTGAGCAGCATAGCAAGACCCCATCTTTACAAAAAAAATGGGTTGGCCAGGATATTGATATTATTGATATTGATATTATTGATAAAGGATATTAAGTCATAGGCAATAGCATGTACAAATGACCCCAGATAAATAGAAACTTGTCACAAAGGAGAAGATGAAGGAAGGTAAATTAGAAATAAGAGTAAAGGACAGGGAGGTTGGATCAACAGGAAGCTAGAGATGAGGAGCTGGGCTCCTCACCTCTGGAAGGACGAGAGAACAAAGATGATAAGAAGCTGGGTTTGATTCTAAGATAATGGCTAGCTGCTCAGAGATTTAAGCATATAAGTTTTAAAAATAATTTGATGCATTATCAAAACTGAGTACATGCTGGGTACCAGTCATTATGCTTGTGATTGGAATACAAGGCACATGTGAAATGCTTTCCATCCTTCAAGGAGCTCACTACCTTAAAAGGGAAACACATAAGAAAATCTCATATTTACAGTAAAAGGATTAAAGCATCTAGGTTTGAACAGAGGCATGGACCGAGTGTTAAGAAAGTTAAGAGAAGCAGCCCAGAAAAGGATCTTTGACTCAGTCTTTGAGTGGATTTCAAGGGTATGTCTAAGGGGAGGGTAGTATTGAAGTCAAGTCTGGAAGAACTTGCAGAAGCTGACCAAATGGTCCAATGTTCAGGAAAAACTTCCAGATAAACCAAAAAGCATGCCCAGAGACATATTTGTCACATTGAGAGGATTGCCTGCAGATTAGAATAGCTAGAGAAAAGGGTATGAGTAAGAGAGAGGCAGGAAATGTGGCTGGAAAGATTTATGTAGCGTACCTTTGTCTTGTTAAGGAATGAGAAATATTAAAGGGTTTGTGTGTTATAACACCTTCCACTTTTTAGTGAGTATTCACCAAAGAAAATTCTAAACTTTGCCTTTGCAGAGAAAAAGGGCTATTGAATTGGCCACTTCTCGTAACGCAAGTTACTGTCTTAACCATCTCTGTCACTTTTCAAAAGTCCACAAGTATTTATACCTATTCAACAAAATGTTAATTTATGCTTCAGGAAAAAGAATAGAAGAATATATATCTTAAGGTTCTCTTTTTCATTTTGGATTCGAGTTTGCATCAGCCTAAAAAATGGAATAAATTTTCAAAAAAGACATCAAATACTCAACAGAGAGGAAGAAAAAGGTCCCTATTTATCATGTTCCTGCAATAGTGGCTGAGTGATATATTGTGATTACAATGTTTTTTTTTAATTGGCAGGTTTCTGGGATGCTATGGGAATTGGTGACAAGATGATGGATCAGTTTCTCCATATTGGCTGGTTGATCCAACAAACCTAAAGCAGATATTGACATTTGTCATTCAGCATTGGAGCCTTACAGACTCCTCTGCTGCTTAGTCAAACACTTCACCTCCCTTTAATTAATGTTTTAAGAGCAGAGCTTCACAGAGACGCTCAAGGGAGCAAAGTTTTACAATATAATGGAAAAGAGGAGTTATATAGTACTGGTTGAATAAGAAGTGAACATAGGGGAAATGGAAGAAATCAATAACAATGTTTGAACAGCTTAACCCTGATGGCCCATGTATGTTAATAGATTATTTATGCATCACTTTGCCAGCGAGAAGAAATTAGTATGATTAACATTTTTTGTTTATTGACTGCTCATCACAAATTGGGAAAATGTTTACATGTATTTTTGTTTATTACCTTGAAAAATCCTTGACAGGAAAGGGCAAGACAAGAATTCATCCTCTCATATAAACTCAAAGAATTGTATCTTGAAAAATATATAAATAAGCAGAAATATATTTCTCACTGTTTTGCGAAGAAAAGGGAAACTATTTTATTTCTAGTGAAAAGCTTTTTAAAATAGGTGGTTAGAAAGGAGCTTTGAAGTTTGACATGAGTCTAATCTTGTTCTTTAGCTAATAGCCAAGGATTTTCAAAGAGTTCTTATGATGTTGGCAGAAATTGTTCACCCCTTCTGTGTTTCCCCCAACCCTGATCATTTCCAAGTTTTCTTCACTATACAACTTCAATTATGCCATGTTTTGGAAGAGAGCTGCAAGCTAATCCTATAATATAGAAAGTGAAACAGAGATGCTTAAGGAAGCATCCAAAAATTGTTTAGATTTCTACTTTAGGTACTCTAAAAATGTACAGATATAGGTTATGTATTAAAATGAATATTAGGGTCTAAATCTTATGAATAATGAATTCATAAAGATCCGTGCTATATTTAGCAGCTATATGAGCAGGGACCAAATGCAAGTTCTCAGACCTGGGACGGATTTTGAATTGTCCTTAGTTTTGGCTAGGTGATGAAAATGTAGACTTTGGAGAAAGATATTTCAATTTGAATTTCAGATCCCTTGATTTCCAGTAGGCAACCTTGGGCACAGCTTAGAAAATTAAAGCATTCTAGGATGTTGTAAGGTCTAATTTGAAACAAACAAACAAACAAAAAAAACTCTCTCTCTCTGTCTTTGACTCTTTCTCTCTCTCCCTATCTGAACAAATAGTAATAGTCCTTCCCTTCCCCTTCCTATCCCCTAGTCCTTCTACCTGCCTATTGATTGTTTTAATGAAACTGACAGAAGAGAGAAGGATTATAATACTTCCTATTGTTGCTAATTAAGCCTCTTAACTTTTGAGGAATATAATTAAGTTCTTTATTCTTATTGAAACAACCACTGGATTCAATAAAAGATTATGGATTTGGAAGTCACATTGGTGAACAATCAGTGTTTAGGAATCACATGACTGAATAAAGGCATCATTACCTATAAGGAAAATATGCAGGAAAAATTCTTGTGATATAAAATCGCATTTGCTTCCTAGGAAAAAAAAAACGAAATGTCTTTTCTACTTCTAGTATGCTCTTCTGATATCTAGTTTTGCTCATCAGTAGGAATTCAAACGTTTGACGTCTATGGTTCCTGAGCTTAGAGAGGAGAGAGCAAAAACAAAAATTATCCTGCTAAGCCAATTTGGAAAGAAAAGTCAACATGAGCAAAGGTTTACATATTGACCTCATAATTTTAAACATCCTGAAAAGATCTCTAAAGCCAATTATATTTAATTTATGTAAATTAAATTTTCATTTTATCAAATAAATATACACATGTACTTTCTTTACTTTTTTTTGGCGGGGGTTACAGGGTCTCAGTGACATAACCTTGGCCCACTGTGACTTCCACCTGTCACGCTCAAGCAATCCTCCCACATCAACTTCTCCAGAGGCTGGGACTACAGGTGTGTGCCACCATGCCTGGCTCAATTTTTGTATTTTTTTGTGGAGAGGGGGTTTTGCCGTGTTGCCCAGGTTGGTCCTAAACTCCTGAGCTCAAGCAATGCACCCATATTGACCTCCCAAAGTGCTGGGATTATAGGCGTGAGCCACCGTGTCCAGCCCACCTATATTTTTAAGTCAGATAATACTACAAAGTTTATAGTAAAAATAATAAAAACTAATACCATTTTCAAAGACATCTACTTTCAACTTTTAAAAAATTTTCCCCCATATTGCTACATAACATCATGATAGTGCTATTTCTTTACATTTATTTTTTAATTTCTATAGTAAATTTAGGGAGTACCAGTGTAGGTTTGTTACATGAAATTTCACATAATAGTGAAGTCTGGGCGTTTAGGGTGCCCATCACTCAAACAGTGTATATTGTACCAAATAGATAATCATTTTATTCCTCACCCTTCCACATTTTAGAATCTACAATATCTATTATTCTACCCTCTATGCCCATGTGTACTCACTGTTTAACTCCCACTTATAAATGAAAACATATGGTATTTGGCTTTCTGTTTCTTGGTTATTTCACTTAAGATAATAGCCTCCGGTTCCATCTATGTTGCTGAATAGTGCTATTTCTAGATTTTCAATTTTAGCCATTGTTTTTTGGTTTTCTACTATAGAGGATCAGAATTTAGATTTTTCACTGCACCTATACACATTTACATGCGTCTCCTTTGGCACTTCTACCAAAATAAGTGTATCACAATTTATAGCTCAATCAATATTCAGTGTTTGCCTCATTATAACTATGGAAATTTTATACACAGATGACACTATATTATGATTATATATATAATTTTGTACCACATTTTGTCTTCCTTGAAGTTAGCTATTGTCTACACACATATATATATACAAAAACACAGTATTCTATATAGTTGCCACTGATCTGGCAACTCTATCTCTTACCTGACTTCCAAGAGCCATCTAAAATAGCAACTAGCTTTTTCTTCATACAGGACCTTTCAGGTGTCAATTAATAAAAACCAATAGACTGATGCTAGTCTGAACACTATCTGGAAATATATTCTTATATTTAATATTCTATTTCACAGCAATGGCATCAAATACAGTCTTGAGGTCATGTGAGAGCTGTCTTAGCCCATTTCCTTGTGCTATGAGAGAATGCTCAAGACTGGGTAATTTATAAATAAAAGAGGTTTATTTTGAATCACAATTCTGAAGGCTGGGAAGTCCAAGATTGCACAACAGCATCTGACTGGCTTCTGATGAGAGCCTCATGATGTGCCATAACGTGATGGAGAAGCAGAAGGGAAAGCAGGCAGGTGTGAAAGAAAGAGAACATGAGGTTTGACTCCACTTTATAACAAGCTGCTGTCACAGTAACTAATCCAGTCCAGCAACTGTGAAAACCCACTCACTCTTGAGAGACTGCATTAATCCTTTTATGAAGGTGGATTCCTCATGACCCAAATGCTTCTTGAAAGTAACACCACCTTTCAACACTATTACATTGGGGACCAAGCTTCAATATGAGTTTTGGTGGGGACCATCGACTTTCAAGCCATAACAAGAGCTTCCCCAATCTTGACCAATTCCTTCCCTGTTCCTTGATATAGAAAACTTATAGTGTCCTTCCTTTTAGTATTAATGTAGAAATCTATGGAATATAATTAACAACACTGTCCTTCATTGATCCACCTCCTCAAAACAGATGGTTATTCTTAAGTTCCGACTATAAAGAAATTCCAAAACTGCCACTGATACTTCATGGTTTGAATGTAGCCTATTTCTTTTTGCTATCTTTCCAGCTCTAGCTATCTTTCTAGACTTGAGTATGAGACAGTAATTTTCTGTGGCAATGTAAAGACAAAAAAAAAGAGAAAGATCCATTTGCTTTTTGTTAGTCTTTTGATTAAAAAGATTGTTATTTATTTACAAAGCCACACAGAATAACATTTAAAATTAAATGAACATCCTGCAAATATAAGTGCAAAGTAATAATGTAGGATCTCCAATGCATGTTTCCCAGGTTTGGTCAATGTTGCTTTTATAATTGTAATTACAGAGACTTAACTTACCAAATAACAATAACTTTGTGTTTTATGTCCTATGCACCAAGGGAGTGTCAAAAGATTTTGGTGAAATACAGCTTAGTCATTAATAAACTAAATTTCTCTTTGAATTTAACAGTTGTGTTCCTGTAATATTACATATACAAATTTTATAAAAATACTTTTAAGCTTATGTCCCAGTCTTATTCAATAAAATTACTTGTGTTGTTATTATTGTTGTTGTTGAGAATTACAGAAGGTTGGGAGATGGCATGCAGGCTTTGAAACAACTAGCCAATTCTCTCTACAGTTGTAAACATACCAGAAAATGAAGGCCCACTACAAGGTTAATGAACTGATTAGTCTTATGAAGGACTAAGACATATTTACTGAACATATATTACCAACAAGATACTCTAATTATGTTACTTTATTTAATCCTCTTGGCAATGTTATGAAATGAATATTTCCACCCCTGTTTTCTAGAAGTGAAATGAATACTTAGAAGTCAAGCAACTTGCCCCATATCATGGCTGAGAAGCCCTAGAGTCCAGGATTCAAATTCAGAACTGTAAGAGCCCAGAATTTAAAAATGAGATTATAATATGCTTTCATCAGTTTTTTCCATTCACATCTCACACCGTCATCTCATATCTATACCGATTTTCTAAGGACACACGAGCCTATAATACAAACTAGGCTGAAACTGATGATGCTAGGAAGATTGTATAGATGTCAGATCATGGCTGTTCTCTTCATTTCACAACATAAGTAAGCAAATAGGGCAAGAGTTTGTCCTATACATGATAGTAAATATTTTAGACTTTATGGTACATATGGTCTCTGTGCAATTAGTTAACTCTGTCATTGTACTATGAGTGCAGGCATAGACCATACATGTGTGCATGTGTGTGCGTTTGTGTGTGTGTCATGTGCATGCACAACTACGTTCCAATATGTTTCAACAGAACGTTATTTACAAAAAGAGAAAGCAGCCTGGATTTGGCTTATCCATTCCAATCTGTGGACCTCTCACATAGGGGATTTACAGTGACTTTGGGTTATGCCTACTTTCTTTTTCTGCGTAATTTCAAGTTTGGTTCAACAAACAGTTAAGTCCAATCAACAATTATCTAACACCTATTATGTACTTTTCTGAACTAAAAATATGTATGAAAAAATACAATATCTGCTCCCAAGAAGCTCAAATTTATTTCTTTTTCACATTCCTTCCAGAGTATACTTTCTCTGCATTTTTTTCCTTGGCAATTTTGATGAAGACTGTATTTAGCTGCATTGTTTTGCTTTTATTAATAGTTATATACTAATAGCTTTTATTTTTACATATAGTATCTTTTGTACACGCTCTTTAAATATTACATATCATTAAATAAAAATATGTATTAAAGAAAATAGTATGTTTTAATGAAGACAAAGTAACTGCAGAGATTACTTCCCTTTGCTCTAGTTTTAATTGTGCCTTGTGAATTGTGATAAAATGAACTGAACTGAATTATTTCTATACATGAATTCATCTACAATTCAACCTGGTGGTTTGGTATTATCAAAGTCTTCTTTAAAAGTCTTAGTTAATACGTATGTATGATCTCTCCAAGGACAATTCTATTTGATTAATCCTGCAGCCAGCTCCTATTGCATATGTAACTTCAATAAGCTTCAGAGGATAATGAGGTGGTGTGGTCCACTGGGCAGAGCAATTACTGAGCTTCATGAACTTGCTAATTCTTTCAGAAGTTCCAGGAAAATTCTCCCCGGGTCTATGGGCATGGATGACAGTGTTGTGCCATCCTCTAAGTATTCAGTAAATTGGAACTCCATGGTGATTCCCCAGTATGTAGCCAGGGCCTAGCTCAAAGCCTTTGCAGAATTCTGGAGGTGGTCTATCTGCAAAGTCCTTTAAAGATTTTTGCTTTTAATATGTCCATCAAACTATTTCTAAAAGCAAAGACAAATAATAAAGGTATCCATTTCCATTTA
This sequence comes from Pongo abelii, assembly GCF_028885655.2. Classification (NCBI taxonomy): domain Eukaryota; kingdom Metazoa; phylum Chordata; class Mammalia; order Primates; family Hominidae; genus Pongo; species Pongo abelii. Next base: position 32,187,756 of record NC_071998.2, read on the forward strand.
GTATTTCTGCTCCTTTGCTTCTTGTTAGTCTTTGATTAAAACAGATTAATCAAAAACCACAAAGCTTTTTTATTTTTCCTGGAGTTTTATTTTTTATAGGATTCACAACAATAAACACCACCCAAATTCCCTCCATAGTCTTATAAATGATAAGGCTTCGGTCATGTAATAAGGAGTATGCACCGTAAACCAATGTAAAGTTGAATAATCTCCTCTCACTTTTGTTCATCCGCATAAGTGAGATTTTCTTTACTGTGTGGGAATTGATAAAATGGTCCTTTACTTGGCTAATTAAAAATGTGATTTTTGAACTGTTTAAGAAAGATGGACATTTTTAAAAAGTGGTTGAAGAGAGACAAATGAGAGATAGCTGAATATGTTTTAAAGACATGCATATTTGGTTCAGAGGAAATGTTACATTAGCATAACCTGCTACCAATAGATATTGATTTTTAATTATATCATTAGTAAAAGTCCTAAAAAGCATATTCTTTAATAATATTTGCTAATGAAGTTATTAGTATTGCTAAGATCTGTGCTACAACTGTTTTGCTATAGCAATAATGTAAATACATTTTCTGCCCTGTAGAATTTTAAATTTTAGGGAGGGAGGCAGACATATAAATATGATATGAAAGACCTGCAAAAATGTTCAGTATAGGAGTTGCATGGGGTTTTCAAGTAAGGACATGGGAAGGATGTTTAATCTAGATGTGGGTAGGAGTTAAAAGAAGCTTGCAGGAAGTGGTCACATCTAAATTGAGAACAGAAGTATGGCTAGAAAGTAACGTGATGAGGTAAGGGAAGAAATATCTTCTAGGCAAAAGGAACTGCATATGCTGGGGGAATTTTGCTCATTCCAGCAAAGCAAATATTTCATCTTGACCAGATGAAGAGTGGGAGGAGGGGGCTGATACTAGCTTTATCCAGAGGGGAACACAGAAAAACATCAAGGTTCTTGATGCCGAACTAAGAAGTGTGGTATGTATCTCGAGAGCAGTGGAAGTTTCAACCAAGGGGATTGTCTACTGTAAGGTATACCCATTTTTACAGGTGAGAAAGCCAAAGTTCAGAGATGATACGTAATATTACAAAGTTAACAGAGGATTCTATTCTATCACTTGTGACATGATTCTACCTGAAAGCCTGTCTTCTGCATCTATGGTAATCTAGAAAGGGCAGAATGTAGGCAAGCTAGAGTTGTACTGTTTATTTGTTAAGAACACAGTCCAGAAGAATAAATGAACTTGAAATAATTGTGGGAGATGGTTTCTCCTATGCAAATCTTCTTCCAAATTATTGTTTCTTTTGTAGACCAGAAATGGTCCCTGCAAAATGAAAGGCTCAAACAACCTTGCATATAATTCACTTACCTTAGCCCGTTACCAGTTTATCTGCTGTGGAAGGCAGTATAAAAAATGTTTGCACACTGTCTTTTCCACATTGTTAGGATATATTTTGGGGATTTTTGTTTGTCTTTCACTCTGGGGGAAGATGAAAAACATAGACATGTCTAAGATTTCATGCAAGTTTCTAGTGAATGCAAAAAGAACCTGATCAACCAAACTCTACATTCTACAATGGTTTTTCCTGGCTTTATTTACAGGAAAGAAAAAAAATCATTCATGGAAGTAGATGATCGAATGCTTACAACATTTCTGGTTACATGTAGGTATTTTATGTATTGTAGTTATCTCATTTAAACCTACCATTAATGTTGCCCTTTAAGAGATATTCAGAAAAAAAGAAATGATAAAGCAAACACTTATAGAAGTACCTCTTTATGTGGCCTAGTAGTGTCCCAGCCTTCTGATAGGTAAATTAAAAAAGCAAAAGTGATGGGGATTTGCTGGTACATAGATAACTAGCCATGAGGAGCAGTGAAACTTTTTTAAGCCCACGTCGTAGCAGCTGGATGACTCCAAATGATCTCGTTTCTTTGGCATCTACATCAAAGACAATTCAAGAGAGAATGGCTCTGGTACTTAGGCAGGCACCCAGCCCTGAGTTCTCATCCATAAATAAGGGATATTACCACTTTATCATATGGAAGATCAAATGAACAATGTTGAAACATAGGACTCTCTGGTTTATATTCCTGAGGATCCCAAGGGAATATATTTTAAAAATGCAAAAATCCATATGAAATTTAAAGTAGTTTTTTCTAATTCTGTGAAGACAGTCAATGGTAGTTTGATGGGGATAGCATTGAATCTATAAATTACTTTGGGCAGTCTGGCCATTTTCATGATATTGATTCTTCCTACCCATGAGCATGGAATGTTCTTCCATTTGTTTGTGTCCTCTCTTATTTCCTTGAGCAGTGGTTTGTAGTTCTCCTTGAAGAGGTCCTTCACATCCCTTGTAAGTTGTATTCTTAGGTATTTTACTCTCTTTGTAGCAATTGTGAATGGGTGTTCACTCATCCATCATTCTCAGCAAACTAACCCAGGAACAGAAAACCAAACACTGAATGTTCTCACTCATAAGTGGGAGTAGAACAATGTAAACATATGGACACAGGGAGGGGAATCACACACCAGGGCCTGTCAGGGGGTGGGGGGCTAGGGGAGTGATAGCATCAGGAAAAATACATAATGTAGATGACGGGTTGATGGATGCACCAAACCACCATGGCACATGTATACCTATGTAACTAACCTACACGTACTGCAGATGTATCCCAGAACTTAAAGTATAGTAAAAAAAATTGCAAAAACTTATTGATGTTAACTTGGAAAATTTTATTGTTCTTATATCGAGAAACTCCTCCTTGGAGGAAAACAAATGTAATTTTCTTGAGCTCACCTCAAAAGAGCACCGTGGATCTACATGTACATAGATTACAGAAATTTACCTTCTATTATTGTTGAGGTGTCATTTTACAGGTAGTCTGTCTATTCTCTTTGGTGAATTTTAAAATCTCTTTTTCTTTGGTGATCTACAGGTTCAAGTCTGCATGTATTTATTTGTATTTATCCCATTTGAAATTTGCAAGGCTGGGTGCTGTGGCTCATGCCTGTAATCTCAGCACTTTTGGAGGTCGAGGCAGGAGAACTGCTCGAGCTCAAGAATTTGAAACCAGCCGGGGCAACATAACAGGACTTAGTCTCTACTAAAATTAAAAAAGAAACAGTAGCTGGGCATGGTAGCATGCTCCTATAGTCCCAGCTCTTCTGGGGGTGGGAGAGGGGGCTGAGGTAAGAGGATTGCTTGAGGCTGGGAGGTCAAGACTGCAGTTAGCCCTAATCATGCCGGTATACTTCAGCCTGGGCAACAGAGCAAGACCTTATTTTAAAAAAGAAAACCAAACAAAACAATAACAAAATACAAAATTTGCTATGTGAGCTGAGTCTGAAGATTAATATATGTTTCATTAATTATGGAAAATTATCTCCTGCTATCTTTTCTAATATTGTCTCTCCCTATGCATTCTTCTTTAATTCCAATTAGGTATGTGTTAGATCTTCTTATTTGTCCTTAATGCCTCTTTCATTGTTTTCATCTTATTGTATCACGGAGGTACACAGTTTGTGAATTTCTTCTGACCTGTATTGGAGTCAAGTACTTAGCTTTTCAGTTCTGTGAACCCAAAAAATCTAAGACAGGTCTCAGTTAATTTAGAAGGTTTATTTTGCCAAGGTTGAGGACATGTGCCCGAGACACAGCCTCAGGAGGTCCTGAAAACATGTGCCCAAGGTGGTCAGAACACAGTTTTGTTTTATACATTTTAGGGAGACATGAGACATCAATCAACATATGTAAGATGAACATTGGTTCAGTCTGGAAAGGTGGGATAACTGAAAGCAGGGAAAGGGCTTCCAGGTCATAGGGAGATAAGAGACAAATGATTGCATTCTTTTGAGTTTCTGGTTACCCTCTCCAAAGGAGGCAATCAGATATGCATTTATCTCAGTGAGCAGAGGGGTGACTGAGTAGAATGGGAGGCAAATTTGTCCTAAGCAGTTCCTAGCTTGACTTTTCCTTTAGCTTAGCGATTTTGGGGGCCCAAGATTTTTTTTCCACATTTCCCCCTTTTTCTTTCTTAAAATCTTTGGGAGAAAGCTTTTTAGAAGGAAATGAGTCTCTGGTCTCAGGTTTCATCTGATCTTTCATGGCTAGGGGGAGGAAGGGAGAAAAACAAAAACAAACAAAAGAACAATCCTGGAAAATCAATATAGGCCACATTACTCTGAGGTCCATGTTTCATTAGGCAGGTATGAAAGTGGCTTACTTACGTAAATAAGTTGCTGTTATTTTCTTCTGAAGTTTAAGTTGTCTAGCTTCAGTTTGCAGGCCATCCGAAAGCATAGCTTAGCTTTCAGTGACTCTAAATTAGGAGAAGTAGGGGTAAAAAGAAGGGAAAAAATGAAAACATTATTTTGAAGACTTGTAGCCAAGAAAAATTAGAATCTGGTTCACACTGTAGAAAATAATAAAAATTGAAAAACGTTAGGCAAGAGTAGAATCTAACAACAGGTATACTATGGTTTTTGAAATGTAATTTTTCTTTTTCCAGTTTCCCATTTTTACTAAAGACAAATCATGGTAGGACTGGTTTGCTTTATTATACTTGGCCTCATTACTTGTACATAGTGCAGCAAGAATAATTATTTTTTACATAGGCTTTTAAATTGGCTTTGATGGAACTTTGTTCCATGAAAGGAATCTCAGATAATACTTTTTAAAAGCTGAGCCCAGCCATGTATTTATACCATCAAATACCTATGAGTTGGGTTAATTGTTTTCTTGAGGTTCCAGGATAAACTAGGGGCTCCTGGGTCTGTCAGAAAGTGTTACTCTTTATTTACCACAGGTCAGGAACACAGTACAGGGACTGTGTAGACAAAGATATGAAGCCAGTTTTTTACAAGGGGCTTTTATTGGCTCCATATATCAAGTTTGATTCCTTAAAGAAAAACACACCATTCCAGTCAAAGCCTTGGTAAAATAACCACTTTCTCCAATTGTGTACTGTTACAAATGAAAACAAATTCTTATTGCACTTATGCAAATAACCGTATTGTCATAAGTTAAGAATACTCACAAATAGTTTACAAAATTTGTATAAATCAGGTAGAGAGAGACAAATATGCATCAAATTTTGTTCATAGGACTAATATACTCACTTGTTAAAAGCTGTAAATAGATTAAAAGTTTTCTTGACTCTGAAAAATGAAACAAAGGATCAGCAACATTTTAAGCAAAAAGTTAAAAAGATTACTTCAGACTTTTATTAGTTTAGTCCATGCAGTTAATTCCTATTCTGTTTGTTATTCATGAACATTTCAGCTCACGTTTCAGCTCTCCAGGAGCCCTGAAAGTTTTTCCTCTATTCTGATGTCATGGTCTCCACAGTTACGAGAAACCTGCATTCAAGAGCACCTGATAGAGTTTATAGCTGATTATAAAACCACCTTCTAAAGAGGATTGAAACAAGACAACAATTGTCCGTGGATGACAAAAAGTTTTGGGGTAGGCATAGTCAAAGACACAATTGACAAGCAAATTTGTTACCTCTATGACACACAATAATTTAGCATAACAATTATTACTGATAACACACATTGTTATATCAGAATTATAGGAGTTTCTCATAATTTTGGAATACATACCAATGACATATTTATACAAATACAGCTTGAAGAAAACCAAACACCATTTTATATTTGACAATGCTTCCTGTATAATTTTTATACCAAATAAGCCAAATATGTCATTTTTGGACTTTAGGGAGCTTATTAATAATATATTAAAGGATTAATTACGTCCAAAAAAGACATAATTTATAATTTGATTTTGAAATGTTAGTCAAATATTAAAGGTTTAGAACACTTGATTTTATAAAATTGAATCACAAGTCATTGTAAAATAAGTCATTCGTTTAACCAAAGTGATAACTCAAAGACTTAAAAAAGGCAAAAACCTTCATTCTTTGAGAGAGATTTAATTTTGCAAACAATAAGCCCTAATAAAAACAGCATGCAGACAATTAAATTTATTTTCCAAAATTTTATAAAGCATCTATAAAATTTTCATCTTGATCATAAGATATGACTTCCACAAGCCTTTATAACCTTTATAATCTTTATTAAGGAGTCAGTTAATGCTTCAAGAAAAACTTGTTAATCTGAAACAGGGGCCCATATGCTGGTCTTGCATCAGTGTGGCTTTGACATTAATGATTAATTTATAGAGAAACTGAATTTATTTTATCTCTCAAAATTGGCCCTTACAATCGCACATGCTCATCTCTTCTGCAATAGTCCCTGCGCCTCGAGGAGTTGAGTGGCTTTAATTTCTGGCACTATGTCTCAGGAATGCAGTTTATTTTGATAGCATTTTCTACTGGGCCTGAAGATGAGGCTATAATTGCTGTCTGTGTTTAAGATTTAGCAGGACTTAGTGTTCTTTTTAGACCCAGGAGTCAAAGACCTGTAACTTAATGTCACAAGGACTTTAAAAAGTACATAGGAGAATACAAGGCTGTAATAACCTCAATTAAAAAAATTAATCTCAGTTTTTCCTAAAGAAACCAAACTTAATAATAATGGCATAGGAATTATTTTGATAAAATGTAAAATCTGTGAGGCCAGTTACCAAAATGCAAAAGAAAAGACCTGCAATACACAGAATATTATGTTGGAAGAAATCATTTCCTTTAGACCTTTAAGAAAACATTATTAGCATCAGTTGACAAAAAAACAGAGCCTGAAAAGGAAAAAAAAACTTATATGAGCTGAAAATGAGTTGAAGGGGAATGTTATTATTTTGCACCTTTTTAAAGGAGAGAGAAAACTGAAACTGGTGAGATGCAATAAAAGTTGAAGTTTGATTAAAATAAAAAAATTAAAATCTTTTAATTTTAATAAACTATAATTAAAAGTAAATCAACCTCATAAGAAAACTTCATTGTTCTAATCTATTCTTTCCTATGTGTTTTATTTTTAATATCAAACCCAATCTCTAAAAACATTATAATTTCCTTTAATCATTTCCCTTTAATGATAGACAACTTGATCATATGGAAGTTTTTTTTCGAAATAAATCTTCTTATTGTGACTTACACAGACCATTCATGGCATGCTTGTACTTTCTGGTTTCTTTTTTAAACAACCAATCATTTTACTCTAGGACTACCTTTACCATACACAATTCTTTCTCATATGAAATTATTTGTCTTTAAGATTTCTTACCAAAAAACCCCAAAAACTCTTTATTCTTATAACTTTCTTTACATCTCTTTTATTTCCTGGTTCCTTTTACCTTGTTACACATGACCTTTAAACAAGCTTTGACTTAGAATACTGTTCAGCTTTTTTAAAAGGATACTTTTTGTTAGATAGAATGTTTTCCTACAAATATATATTTTTAAAAAATACTCAAATTATGAAATATCTATAATTTAATATAACTTTAGATTCTAAATTATAATGGGTTTGTCTATGATTATTTATTCTATTGTATTTATTTATTTAATTATTTTCTGTTAATCATTTACCCAAATTATTTTAAAAACTGTGATTGCCATTATTTAAAGTTATGGAACCACCATTACAAAATTATAATGAAGACAATGAAAAAGATTTGACCTAACTGACTCCATCATGCTTCTAACCTTCAAGCTCTCCTTGTTCTTTTTTGGCATTGGCTGAAGAAACTTTGGGAGGAACTTAGTTTATAGTTTAGCTTTGAAACAAAGATTATAACCATCCTTTCCCAAAACAAAATTTACTGCCTGTAGACTAGACTGCTTGAAGCCACAAGATAAGAAGTTATGGTAATCTTCCTAAATTCAAGATGTAGCTATTTTTATTAAACCAATATCAATGTCTTATTTATTAAAAATTACATAGGTAAAGATTATTCTGTCTTGGGCAAGGTTTATAGTTTGCAACACCTATGCCAAGTTTTGACACCTTGAAGTATTTGGCAGGGATAAGTATGAAATTGCTTGATTAATAAATGCAAATAAAAATGTATGCTGGCAATTCTTAAAACATTTCTAGTGTTACTTTACCAGTAATTGTAAAGCTAGCTTATGTATAAAAGATTTTACTTAAGTTACGTAAACATGAAAAAGCATTTGCCTAGTCTTTTCTGTTTTCCTGATGAAGTTTTTGATCCAAATGCTTTTATTTTCTTAAGCTAATTAATTAGAACTCTTTTTATATTTTCAGTAGTGAATCATTGTGTACATAACACATATATAGATAGACATATTAGGCATGCCAATAGAAGTACATCTTGTAGATTTATAAAAACATTTTTTTGTCCTATCTTAGACTTTCAGATTCTTGATAATCTGTTTTACAACCCTAGGCAGTTCTCAGATAAATAGCCTTAAATTTGCATATTAACACAGTTGTTTCCTAACAACTCCAGTGAAAATCAAATAGCAAAATTTGCATCATAAGGTACAGAGAGAAAAGTCTGGTGGTTCCAAAAGGAGATTAAAGATGGAATGGATTCTAAATCAAACACAAAATTATATAAATCTTTCATAGAATTGTATAAGGAGACCAATCTTATTTAGATAGGGACTGCCTATCTTTTAAACTGGATCTCTGATCTCTGGCAGAGCCCACAATGAATTGTAACTCTCCAAAAATGGAGAATTATTATGATGTTAGACCATATGATGCTTTTACAATGCACTTAAAAAATGTTTGTTAAATAAAGACATTTTGAAGTGTCTAAAGCAACTGTTCCTTAAAAACCCAAGAGTAACCTCTGTTGCAATAACTATTTTAGTCAATTTTACTAAAAAGAAAAACAGACAATGCAATACAAAAGTAAGCAGTTTAAGAACTGAGACAAACTTGTCTGTTTACATTTTTGGGGTTCCATAAGGAAAAACAGATTTCTTCCTCAAAGGGAGGCTGGCACCTTCTCCATTTTCTTTAAGAAACCCCAGGCTATTAGAAAATATTTTAGGTCCCCTACGCAGCAGAGAGTGCAAGAGAAAGGAGAGACACAAGAAGTAAATGAAGAGAACAGAATTCAGTCAACTGAGAAGAAAAAAACTTTTGCTCAAAAAAAGACAAGATTCTAGGAGAAAAACAAAAACAAAAACATGAAGGCCTTTTAAATACAAAAACACACATATGCACACATATATACACACGTCTTGGATATTAGCTTTTAATGAAGCTGACTTTTAACCATAGAGCTCCTTTAAACAAATCTTTTTAAATCTTATTACCATATTTCAGCTAGGACAAATTGCTGCTATTTCAGAAGTACAGCCATTGCTCTTTCAGTTTGGCCTGGCTAGCAAAAAGATGGCTTTGCTATGTAAATAATGACCCTTAGTAGTGAAAGTCAAAAATGTTTTCTCTTTTGTTTTTCCTTTCTGGCTATTTCCCCCCACACAACACTATCTTTTGTGTCTAGGGGGGAGCAGGGGGGACTTTAGCCACTTCAGAGGCCTGTTCCTCATGATTTGGAATGTCTTTTGGATTTGATCAAGTCAGGTAGAATTGATCGAACCCAATGGGAAAAAGACCAAAACAACAACAAAAACAGAAACAAACAACAACAACAAAAAACAGTTAAGGAAAACAAATGATTGCACAACTTACATGATTACTGAATTCTCTAATGGTAAGGAGAAATTAAGACCAGTTGGTTGTAAATCTTAACTTTAGCCGAGAAACCCCAATTCAATTACTTACCTAGGGATGGGTCTCAGGTTGAAGACTGCTCTCTACCATGGTAGAAGCCGGGAAAAAACAAACCCTAAAACAAAAAAAATCCTTATCTTTCCTGTTGGAAGCAAGCTCAAACTCCATAAAGGAGTCACCGCCTTCCATCATTAAGGAAGCAGGAAAAACTTGCCCTCCTTGTGTTGGAAGTGGGTAAAACTCCAAAAAAAAAAAAAAAAAAAAAAAAAAAAAAAAAAAAAAAAAAAAGGTGTACAGCAAAATAACCTTTAGATCTCAACCAAACTTGGGGAGATCAGGGATTCTCTGGATGGGGTCCTTCCAGGCATCAGCAAATTTTCCTATTGGTTTCAGCCATAAAGATAACTCAAGCTGGTATCAGACATCGAGCGGAGATTCGTCAAAGGTCAGGGGCACCTTTGGCACTTCTGTTAAAGGTCAGAATCCCTCCATGGTTACCATAATGTGAACCCTAAAAATCTGAGGCAGGTCTCAGTTAATTTAGAAAGTTTATTTTGCCAAGGTTGAGGACGTGAGCCTGTGACACAGCCTCAGGAAGTCCTGATGACATGGACCCAAGGTGGTCAGAGCACAGTATGGTTTTATACATTTTAGGGCGACATGAGACATCAATCAACATATGTAAGATGAATATTGGTTTGGTCTGGAAAGGCGGGGCAGCTGAAAGCGGGGAGGCAGCTTCCAGATCATAGGTAAATAAGAGACAAATTGTTGCGTTTTTTGAGTTTCTGACTAGCCTTTCCAAAGAAGGCAATCAGATATGCATTTATCTCAGTGAGCAGAGGGGCGACTTTGAATAGAATGGAAGGCACCTTTGCCCTAAGCAGTTCCCAGCTTGACTTTTCCCTTTAGCTTAGTGATTTTGAGGGTGCAAAATATTTTCTTTTCACATATCTAATATATCCATTAGAATTTTATGTGTCATATTTTACTTCTACAGTTTCAATTTTATTTTCTCCATATTTACCTTCTTTTATTTTCAATATTTTATTCCTCTTTCAAGTTTTGATCATTTATTTACCCAAACATTTAAAATATATGTAGTTTGTATGCTATAGCTGATTATTTTTTATGTGGATTTCCATAACATGTGGTTGTAATCTTTATTTTTCTCCTTATCCTACTTGAGGTGGCTTGGTTCTTATTGTGTTTGTTTGCTTGTTTATTTTGGCGTATTGAAAGTTCATCCATGGTGTAAATTTATCTGTGGGAACCAAGAAAGGTCTAAAATTAGGGTGGGCTCTGTAAAGATAATTTTCATTTGTTTCTTCCAGATGCCCTTAAGGTACTGCCAACCAAGAATTAACTTGTGTTACTTTTCAATGTTGAGGTTTCCAGGCATATTTAAGCCGGACTTGCATCTGGAAAGTTCTCTAATACTGAATTCTTTTATTTTTCTTAGCAGATTGCAAGCTAAGGTAGGTAAGTTTTCTTGTCAACTGTTTCCTTTTCTTATGGATGGTTTTCAGTCTACCTTTTAGTGAGGGCATGGTGCTTCTCAGTTCCGGCCCTTTTTAAAGTAGGCTTTACTCTCACACATTATATTGTTTGGGCTCAAGGTCACGTCTAAGGTTCTAGGCACAGCCGCTGAAACCTAAACTTGTTGGTTGCTGAAATTGAGACATTCCCCTAGGGCATCCATAGCTTTAGCATCAGCCTGCCATTCTGATTTCTATTACTCTTTTGAATTCTGGCCTCTGGAAACTATCCTTACTTCCTAGTGAGTTTAGTTACACATTTAAAAAATATTTGTTATATTTTGGCTAACATTTCTTGGTGTTTTGCATTGAGAAGTTTTTAAGAATCTGGTTTAAAACATTGTCAAAAATAAACTTAGAAAGCAAGAATTGTAGGGTTTTGTTGACCTCTGTTCTGGAATCTGTGGCATTCATAATAAGCAATACTTCTAGATATTTGCCAACCAGCTCAGATTTGGGGAGCTAGAACTAGCATAGCTCTTTTTAATGTCTCAGTTCATATAAATTTCACAGATCAGAGGGGCCACAGGAGGAATACTGGTTACTGGCAATATTTAATTTATCACAATTACCTAGTTAACCAAAGTTAACCAAAGTAGTAAAATAACTCTAGAGGCAGAACGCAAAGCAATCAAAATTTTTAGCCTTAAGGTAATTATTTCCTTAGAGAAAATGGGGAAGAATTCTAAAGTGTTTCTGCTTGCCTGCATATTTTATCATATTCTATTTTAATATTTTTATAGATTAATATTTATTAAATGGTGGGAATGTTGATGAGGAAGTTTGCCTACAGGGAGAGAAGGGGAAGAGGAAGATGTGAAGAAATGACAGGGCTTCATGTAGTGAAAGTGGTGGTGTTCTCTTGTCTTATTCTCCTCCAATTAGGAATCACAGGCTGTAGTATGAATATGGCAGAGTCAGCATATTTTTACTCCATCAATTAGTATAGTGAGCACTATTTTTATTAATAAGATATTGACAAATACAAATACCTTAAAATATCATTACATGTACAAGAATTAATAGCTTATAAAAGTAAGAATGTAAATATGGGTTCATTTGTAAAATAATAATATCTTTACAGAGAACTTACCCAGACTGACAAGCACTGACCATCCAACCAGATTGGACAGTTCTTTGGAACTTCTCCTTCATGGTAGCAAAACAAGTGCAATTATGTTGTATGATTTCACTGAGTGTCTTCTCTATTTCAATATAAGTCATCTGGCCCAAGTCAGGCTTCCTGTTTTCTTGGTTAACTTCTACTAAACCAGAGAATCAGATAGGCAAATAGTAAATTAGGCTGAATCAAAATATGTTAATTCCTATTTATGTGATTATAGAATACTCAATGTTTTCTCTTTCTACATCTAGATTATAACCAATATAATTAGCTTCAAAAATCAGCATTTGGCTGACATATTGCACAAATCAATGGGGATTATTCTTATTTGCAAAACCTGCACAACTGTATAGTATATGGTGTTCCTGTCTGAGAAAATGGTAAGGTTATGGCTATTACTCGCACTTTTTCCATTACAGGAAAACCTCAGAATTCTTCCTTCCATCATTATCCTGAAGAGCTGGCCTTTCTTCCTCCCTCCCTTCCTTTTTTCTCTTTCTTCCTTTTTCTTTCGTTCTTTTTTTTTTTTTTTGGCCACAATAGCCCTAGGCAGAGTGCTTGTCCAGCTGTTGTCAAATTCAAGCCTGTACACTGTGGACTAAGAGATTCGGCCACTACCATCTGAAAGCTGATCACATGCTACCAAGATAGAGTGTTGCTGCTGAAGCTTAAGGCAGGTACAGCCTGCAGTATCAGAGGGCATGCCTGGCCCTCTGATGCTGTTGTATCTACTACCCCCTCAACTACCACTACTGGTTCTCCATAGCCCGGTCATGCTCATGGCAAATCCTCATTGTTCCATGTGGACTTGTTCTGGGTCTCATGTACATCTTCTGGATGCAGAGACCCCCCAGACCCTACTGAAGCTTAAGGCAGGTACAGCCTGGAGTATCAGAGGGCATGCCTTACCCTCTGATGCTGTTGCAGCTACTATCCTCTCAACTACCACTGCTGGTTCTCCACAGCCTGGTCATGCTCATGGCAAATCCTCATTGTTCCATGTGGCTTGTTCTGGTTCTCAAGTACATCTTCTAGATGCAGAGACCCTCCTGTCACTCTAAGCTGGGAGTTCTTCAGTGTCTGACATATGCAAAGGACAATCCTTAGCCAATACCGTATGGAGGGAGACTGCCACTACTGCTGCTGCTGTGGCTAATTTAAGGTTTGCTCAACTTTATGCTGCCACTTTTTTTTGCTGTAGAAATTATGAAGGAACATTAACATTGCTGCTCAATGTTTAAAGAAGAAACAGAAAGAGCCCTCTTTCCCAGTGTTATTTTAGATACAGTCACCTCTTACCTCCATTAGAGTAGGATTCCATGAATGCAATTTTTTCTTTTAGTTTTATGTGCTTAGTCACTATTTTCAGAATATGCATGGTGCTAGAGCACTTGGGTTTGAAGAAAAGTCTTGTCTCTGCTGCATATTAAGTTAAAGGTGTGTGTCCTCACTCTTCTTATGATGAGTACCTTCTTGAAGATACCAGCTTCCCTTGGACACTGTCTCATTTCATCAGAGATATTCATACTACAAAAGAAAAAAAATGGACCTTTTCCCCTTTTTCTTCAAGATAATGAGTGCAAACTTGACTAATACATTTCAAAGCCCTAAAAGAGGAGTAAAAAAAAAAGTTTGTTTCCAATACTTTTTTACTCAGAGCATTGGATATCTACTTGCACTACAGTGTCATAGATTCACTCAGATCAATTTCCACACACACGAAAGAAAGAAAATCTGCTCTATGTCAGATGAGTAGGTTGCGAAAATTTTCTCCCATTTTGTAGGTTGCCTGTTCACTCTGATGGTAGTTTCTTTTGCTGTGCAGAAGCTCTTTAGTTTAATTAGATCCCATTTGTCAATTTTGGCTTTTGTTGCCATTGCTTTTGGTGTTTTAGACATGAAGTCCTTGCCCATGCCTATGTCCTGAATGGTAATGCCTAGGTTTTCTTCTAGGGTTTTTATGGTTTTAGGTCTAACATTTAAGTCTTTAATCCATCTTGAATTGATTTTTGTATAAGGTGTAAGGAAGGGATCCAGTTTCAGCTTTCTACATATGGCTAGCCAGTTTTCCCAGCACCATTTATTAAATAGGGAATCCTTTCCCCATTTCTTGTTTTTGTCAGGTTTGTCAAAGATCAGATACTTGTAGATATGTGGCATTATTTCTGACGGCTCTGTTCTGTTCCATTGATCTATATCTCTGTTTTGGTACCAGTACCATGCTGTTTTGGTTACTGTAGCCTTGTAGTATAGTTTGAAGTCAGGTAGTGTGATGCCTCCAGCTTTGTTCTTTTGGCTTAGGATTGACTTGGCGATGCGGGCTCTTTTTTGGTTCCATATGAACTTTAAAGTAGTTTTTTCCAATTCTGTGAAGAAAGTCATTGGTAGCTTGATGGGGATGGCATTGAATCTGTAAATTACCTTGGGAAGGATGGCCATTTTCATGATATTGATTCTTCCTACCCATGAGCATGGAATGTTCTTCCATTTGTTTGTATCCTCTTTTATTTCCCTGAGCAGTGGTTTGTAGTTCTCCTTGAAGAGGTCTTTCACATCCCTTGTAAGTTGGATTCCTAGGTATTTGATTCTCTTTGAAGCAATTGTGAATGGGAGTTCACTCATGATTTGGCTCTCTGTTTGTCTGTTATTGATGTATAAGAATGCTTGTGATTTTTGCACATTGATTTTGTATCCTGAGACTTTGCTGAAGTTGCTTATCAGCTTAAGGAGATTTTGGGCTGAGACAATGGGGTTTTCTAGATATACTATCATGTCATCGGCAAACAGGGACAATTTGACTTCCTCTTTTCCTAATTGAATACCCTTGATTTCCTTCTCCTGCCTAATTGCCCTGGCCAGAACTTCCAACACTATGTTGAATAGAAGTGGTGAGAGAGGGCATCCCTGTCTTGTGCCAGTTTTCAAAGGGAATGCTTCCAGTTTTTGCCCATTCAGTATGATATTGGCTGTGGGTTTGTCATAAATAGCTCTTATTATTTTGAGATACGTCCCATCAATTCCTAATTTATTGAGAGTTTTTAGCATGAAGGGTTGTTGAATTTTGTCAAAGGCCTTTTCTGCATCTATTGAGATAATCATGTGGTTTTTGTCTTTGGTTCTGTTTATATGCTGGATTACATTTATTGATTTGCGTATATTGAACCAGCCTTGCATCCCAGGGATGAAGCCCACTTGATCATGGTGGATAAGCTTTTTGATGTGCTGCTGGATTCTGTTTGCCAGTATTTTATTGAGGATTTTTGCATCAATGTTCATCAAGGATATTGGTCTAAAATTCTCTTTTTTTTGTTGTGTCTCTGCCAGGCTTTGGTATCAGGACTCCAACAAATTTACAAGAAAAAAACAAACAACCCCATCAAAAAGTGGGCGAAGGACATGAACAGACACTTCTCAAAAGAAGACATTTATGCAGCCAAAAAACACATGAAAAAATGCTCACCATCACTGGCCATCAGAGAAATGCAAATCAAAACCACAATGAGATACCATCTCACACCAGTTAGAATGGCAATCATTAAAAAGTCAGGAAACAACAGGTGCTGGAGAGGATGTGGAGAAATAGGAACACTTTTACACTGTTGGTGGGACTGTAAACTAGTTCAACCCTTGTGGAAGTCAGTGTGGCGATTCCTCAGGGATCTAGAACTAGAAATTCCATTCGACCCAGCCATCCCATTACTGGGTATATACCCAAAGGACTATAAATCATGCTGCTATAAAGACACATGCACACGTATGTTTATTGCGGCATTATTCACAATAGCAAAGACTTGGAACCAACCCAAATGTCCAACAATGATAGACTGGATTAAGAAAATGTGGCACATATACACCATGGAATACTATGCAGCCATAAAAAATGATGAGTTCACGTCCTTTGTAGGGACATGGATGAAATTGGAAATCATCATTCTCAGTAAACTATCGCAAGAACAAAAAACCAAACACCGCATATTCTCACTCATAGGTGGGAATTAAACAATGAGAACACATGGACACAGGAAGGGGAACATCACACTCTGGGGACTGTTGTGGGGTGGGGGGAGGGGGGAGGGATAGCACTGGGAGATATACCTAATGCTAGATGACGAGTTGGTGGGTGCAGTGCACCAGCATGGCACATGTATACATATGTAACTTACCTGCACATTGTGCACATGTACCATAAAACCTAAAGTATAATAATAATAATAATAAAAGAAAAAAAAAAAAAACAAAAACAAAAACAAAAAAAAACAAAACAAAAAAAAAACAAAAAAAAAAAAAGAAAAAGAAAATCTGCTCTAAGTAACTTACACACAGGACTGCTTGGCATAGATATGACTAGCAACTTTTGTATAGTACTTTATCTGTGAAAGAAAGAGAGAAAGACAACAAAAACTGAAAAAGAATTCTGCCTTACTAAATACCTTGTGGGAGGACGGTATTATAGCAGCTAACCTACTTACTAATTCTCTTTACCAGAGAGATGCTTTCAGGAGAAAGAAAAACACAGGTGATTGGGTCTAATCCCCTTGTCATTTGTACCTCTGAGTAAATAAACTAATACTATTTGCTATAAGAAGGGCTTTTATCTATAGAAGGGCCTAGTGGGTGTATATGCTTAAATAGTAACTTATAGTAAATAAACACATATTCTATGACACATAGCTACCTTGAGAATGTCACTTAAGCTATATAATTCTCTAGGTATGAAATTGAGATTTTTCTTTTTTTAACTTTTAATTGACAGGTAATAATTGCACATATTTATGGAAATATAGAATGATATTTTGATACACATTCAAGGTATAATAATCAAATCATGGTAATTAGTGTATTCATCACTTCAACTATTTACCTCTTTTTTGTATTGGGAACATAAAAAATCCTCTCTTCTAGCCTTTTGAAAATATACAATAAATTATTGTTCACTGTATTCACCCTGTAATACTTCAGAACACCAGAACTTATACCTCCTATCTAGGTATAATTTTGTATTCATTAACCAACCTCTTCCTATCCTTCCTTCCCACAACCCTTTCTAGTCTCTAATAACCGCAATTCTCTTCTCTACTTTTATGAGCTCAACATTTTTTAGCTCCCATATGTGTGTGAGAACATGTAGTATTTGCCGTGCTGTGCCTGACTTATTTCGCTTAACAATGTCCTCCAGGTTCATCCATTTAGCCTGACTTGACAATCTGATTGTTCCTGTATACTCACTAGCTTACTTAAGAACATAAAGAATCAATGAAAACAAAAGAAATTCGTGTATAGATAAAGAGAGTGTTTTTAGTAGAAGGATGCTATGATCATAAAAGCATTATTCAAATGGCAATTTTTATGTTATACATTTATATATTCTGCTTTATTTCCTCCTTATTCCAAATTTATACGTACACTAAATAATCTAGAATTCCAGGATAATTTGGCTAAGCACAAGGTAAATCAAACTTTGGAATGCTAATTAAAATTGGCTTTCAGCTATAGGACATTATTTTTAAAGACTCAAAATAAATATGACATTAATTTTGATTCATAAAATGAAAGAATGTCATATACATGTTTGAAGCAAATACTTTTACTTAATTTGAAATGCTGTTCCAGTAGAACCTAGGTTCCATATAAGTAAAAGATGATAGATGCTATACAATAGTTTAAAATATTATGTTGACACTTTGATTTAGGTTTCATGTGATGATTCTGAGAAATCACTTACTTAAGGGTGAAAAAGCTACATAGATTAAAATAATCTTCCAAACTTCATGACTTTTAGTGAGTGACCTGAAAAAGATCTCTTTGAATTTCATTCCAGGCATGAGTTCAACACCTGTGTAAATTCGGTAGAAAACAGAAAATGAATAGTACTTAAAAAACAATGACTTTGGAGATGGGCATTCTTAGTTAACTTCTCAACTCTGGATCTTACTAACTGGGTACCATTAAAAAAAAAAAAAAACACTTTGCTTCACAGAATTTTCTCAGTAAAATTTGGAGATAATAATCTTTCAAAAAAGAATAGAGTGAGATAATACATGCATATAGCTATTTCAGTTGGCCTCTAAATTCGTTTAAAAATTAAACGTAAGAGAAAATGTTAGGTTTTAATCCACTGAACACTCTTCACAGTAATTGGGCATTTTTAAATACAAGATAATAACAAAAGCCTTTTGATGGGTTGGATACAATCAGCCATCTTCCCAATGACCACCTCCAAGTCTGTCCTAGTATCTTTTCCAGTCTCAGCACTTTCTCAAGATAGAAAAGCTTTGCAATAAGCGTAATGTTACTGACCCCTCTGTGGAATGGAGATGCTGTGCGTATGTGGGGTACTCAACTCTAGATTAGTGTGAATGGTGCTCCCCTAGAGTTATGCGCTGCATAATCTGTAGAACGTTACATGATGGACCTTGTTGCTAGTTCCCCAACAAACCTATTCATTTCAAGGAGAGCAAAGACAATAAGTCGCATCTCAAGACATTTTCTGAACATGTAGGAGTTCAGTTCTACAGCGCCACTCTGTGATGACAGCTCAGCCTTCCGGAATTTTTCTCTCTGTTCCTATCACTAGACGCTAGACCTATTTCTAACTGGTCTACTTCCATTAAGACTGAGATACCAGAAGCTGGGATTTAGTGTAATTGATATTTGTTTTTCCCTAAGGCCAACTCAGTAGTTGTAGGAGCCTATTTTTATTGACTTTAAGATTGGGAGTGCAAAGTTTAGTCACACTGTAATGAAAACAGTCTTGCTTTCAATGTCTATTTACCCGAATTAGGTAGCTACTTTTGTTTTATTATTATAATCTTAGTGTGAGTGAATGGACTTGGTATTTGTTATTGTTTACTTGTATCTCAAGGTGGAATAATCATGAAACTTTTTAAAATCCTATAATGCCTGACACATATAATATTATTATATTATTACTACCATGAATAATCACTGATATAAAAAAGAAACTAGATTCACTAAGACAAAGCTAAAGGATTTGAGTAAAAATGTGTCTAAAAATGTTCTTGAGGAAATTGTTTTTCTAGGAGTTGGCTGGGAGTCTGTTGGGGCTTGGGGTGGTAGGGATTTAAGCATTCTGAGATAGGTTTGGATACCAGTACACAGTGGGCATTTTCCTCATCCTGAGGCTTGAAGGAAGTCCTATGGAACCTTTCGGAAAGATTTAAAAGAAAAATAATTCTAAAGTCTCTGAAGATAAAGTTGGGTGAAATAAATACACTTGGAGACCCCCTTTTCCACATAAACTCCTTTAATAGCTTGTGAGTTATAAGTGTAGTGGGACATGAAAATTGTTTTGATGCAATAAATTAATTATAAAAGTATATATGATTGATATGAATGGAAACCACCCTAATTAGATGATGATGAGAATTGCATGAAGGATAATTCATGACAAGTGTACCATTATGAGGTTGTATTTCTGTTAAGGGAATTAAGTAATTCATGCTTGTTATTTATAAGATATTAAAAAGCCCCAAGGTAAAAATACAGCTGTATGTTCATGCATTTCTCCTGAATTATCTTGTGTAACATATTTTGTAGAATTTTTAAGATGGATAACATGTATTATGTTGAACTCTAATATGTGCCTAGATGAGATAATTACATTAGTTAGTTAGTTAGCTGTCAGAAGTGCTCTTTTCAAAATGAGGTAAAATACAGGTTATATAGATAAACAGAGAGATGGTGGATAAATGGCCATGTGCTCTATTATTACAGGGCACCTTGATTTCGCTGAAATCATTGAATAAAATAACTTTAAATTTCAGAAAATCTAGGAGTCTGAATTTAAACTGTTTTATGTTTTATAGGTTTTAACTTGTAGTGTATCTTAAAATTACTAAAATCGTTATTTTATATTTGTGATGCTATCACAAATTGCCTATGATAGGGTGACGTCTCCTAGGTAAGATCCACTCATTTCAAGAAAAGTTTATTTTTTACTTCATAAAATAGAGCAGTTTTTCTAGCGAGGAATGGCAGCTCAAATCATGAACTCCACACACAATTTCATTCAACAACGAAGTGAGTTACAGCAAGATTTCAAGATTAATCCAAAGATGTTGTCTGAATAGTACACATGACCAGAGACCAGAAAACCTGCATACTAATCTTCCCTGTGCTGTTGCTGATGAATGAGAGTTCTCTGCTGTGAAGGAAGGGATCAAGGTAAAAGTTAGCAGCCTGATTTGTTAACCTGACACTGGACGGTCAAATGCTTGCAAACCCATGGAGGGAAACTCCCTCAAGGGTTGGCATTGGGATAGAATACTCAGATTCTGTCTTCTAATCATTAAAAGGACACAGAAATTTTGTTCTTGGTGAATAAAAACCACCTTGTTCACTAAATTATTGATGGGATAGGGCAAAAAAAAAATTGTTCATGCTAAAGTCAAGAATAGAATAAGGCATTACAGCAACAATATATGAGCCAAGGCAGATTGCAGGAGTGGCTCCTACAGGATATTTGTCTCCCTAAAAGACATCTTTGGATGCTGTGACCTCCCAAGGTCTCTGACAAGTCTATTGTAAGAATTTTATTTTTCCTTCCACATTAATACTGCCCTAGGTCGTCTTTACTTACTAGTTTATTTTCTTCTGCTTTTTTCATTTTCTTAGATGCATTTTGATTTCTATCTTCACTTTCTTTGGGAAATCAATAGCTTGTTAAAGAAGATAGTGGCACCTGAAAGGGCAGGCCTAATGGTCCTACTCAAGAAATCATTGTGCTAACTGGGCTTATAAACCATGTCCAGGCTCAAGTCTCCCTTTCTGAGACAGCCAAGGATCACAATGAATGATATCAAGAAAAATATTTTGGTCGGTGGAGGAGGGACAGGAGAGGGAAGAAGAAAATACAGCAGTTTAAAAAATACTGGAAGATATTTTTAGGCAATTAAAAAAGGTGATTGTTATTTTTTGGTTTTATTTTTAAGATAGAGAATGGAAGCATTATAATATAGTATTATTTAATAAAAAAAAAACATAGCCTTCTAAAATAAGGAACACTGATTGGGAGAAAGTTGCTCATGAAGGCTTTGAAAATGAAAATGCCTCCTTTGGCGGCAACTGTATTTCTGAGGAGATGTTGCTTTCAGAACTAGGGGTATAAAATTATATGACACGAAAATAAGAGTATTGTATTTTTGTTTGATTATTAATCAAGGTAACAGTAGAAAACTAAGGAAAATAATCAGATCAGCAGAAGCATCTTTTTTCTGAGATAACTTTTGGAATACTATTTTCCCCTGGCTGAATAACTAACCAGGTAAATAGAAAGACGACAGTTATTTTGATCAACTACTTGTATTTCTTTGTAAATTTTTATTTTTTCACTTAATAAATCAAGAGTGCTTTCCATATCTTAAATATGATTCCACAAAATGATTGTAAATTCTGCATGTTACTTGTGCTGCGCTAACATTTATGTGCCTACTTCTTCATTAATTGCAGAAAGAGGGAAATAAAGGTAGGGAAGGAGTGTAGGGACCAGAATGAATGAAAAAGAAAGTGACGAGAAGATGAGACAGGTAGATGGTAGAGAGCAGAAGCAGAGAGAATAATGAGACAGTAAGCTCTATTGATTTGGGGTTTGGGTCTCAGTTTACTAGCTCTCCTGATGCAAACCACCTCTATTTGTTATCTGATTTCAAATTGTTCATCGTCTACTTGAATCTCTCAATGTACAGATTAAGACCCTAGCAAATTAGAAAATTATCTGACCTTGAAACCAAAGAGATTGGTATGCAATTTCTCAGTAGTTTTCTGTCTTAGACCACTTTGGTCTTTGGCTTTTTCTCAGCAGATTGGAGAAACAAATTTATCTTGTGGGGTGCTTGTAAGTTTTCATTCAATTAGGTAGTGTAAGTAAAGTCTTTAAGACACTGACGTGTCCTGGGTAAGCACTCAGCAAATATTAAGTTAAACCATACGACATGGTCATTTTTATAGATCACAAAATGCAATGTAGTTCAATCAAACTTCAATATTTTCCTTTTCTTTTAATCTGCTGGAGAACCGGAGACTAGCACCCCCAGACACCTGTGCTCAGATACTGCTCTTATTCTATTGCCCATGAGCAATACCTAGCATTGGACTTCCTCTCCACAATGTAAATTATCACCTGCTAATTACTCTGGCTGGAGGCTGAAAGGACTTCACCTATGTATGTTTCCTTCCAAGATGATGAGGCTTCTTATTGAGCTCTGGGTTTTGGGCAAACTTCATTGAACCCACTATACCATTAATGGAGCTATGGCTATAACTTTCCACTTGGTGGTTGAATAAATTTCATTTTACTCAAACTTTACTTAAACTATCATGGGTTAGGAGAATTGTGCTCTCAGGAAACAAATAATCTAACTTTCACTTTTTTTCTGGTAATAAGCATAAAATGACCATTGTTTAAGGAGCTTGTACTTATGTCATAGCAAAGATCTTACAGTTCTTTAACTGAGCATGCTGTTTCTCAGCTTTTGCATATGCCCATTCCTGTGCTGACATCTTTTATTTTTTGTTTCCTAGACACTTGCAAACTCCTACTTCTCCTGCAAGAGACAATTCTTATGTCCTGTGTCATAAAGCTTTCTCTGACTCCCCTAGTGAGACATACTACACTGCCCCCAGGCTTCCACTGAACCCTCTACGCACAGCCAAATTGGCAATTATAATCCTGTATTTGGACCTGTCTGTCCCCACATTGAATTGTGAACTGCTTGAGACCAAGAACAGTATCTTTACACTGAAGTATTCTCAACATTTGGCATAATAACTGAAACACAGTAGATACCCCCAAATAGTTCCTGAACAAATTAACAAATGAATGAATCAACCTCTTTTGAGGGCTCAACAACAGATTATCTGCTTTTTGGGGGTGGGAGTGGGTATTAGCTATCTATTTTTATCTTCCCTTCCTTCCTCTCTCCTTCAATCTTGTAATTCCTTTCTTTTCAATTGAAGGTTTAAAAAATTCCAGTTTACCTCCCTGTTTAGAAATGTATGGGAATTTTGAAGATGCTGATTTGCATAGGTATATAGAATGAACAAGTAATCACACATATAAACGAATACACTCCTTGGCATCTTTCAACTGATTACTATATTATCTCCCTTAATAAGATGCCTTAGAGTCTGCACATTTTCCTGATAAGAATAACTGCTGTCATATTTTTTGTTTTAATTTGAACATTTTAAAGGCATTTGCTATTAGCTCTAATTAGACGTATAAGAGCCTTCCTGAGCAAAGAAGATAGTCACAGCTAATTCATAAAGAATTAATGATAGTAGCTAAATTGCCTTATAGATTTGCACTTTGGGTAAGGTTAAATTACCAAATAATGTGAAAACAGTTTCAAATTAATTTAATACTTAATATAAGTCATAGTTTCATTACATTTGTAATAATTTTGAAATTTGCTCAATACTGCTCCAAATGAGCATCTATATAAAATCACTTTAAAGTAAATAAGCTAATAATATAACACCAGTAGAGGGAATAGTAACATTAGTCATTTACAGAATACTTTTTAGTATTATTGTTATCATTACTATTATTATTAAATTTTTGGTCTTCTGCCGTTTGTCTAGGTGTTGTATACACAGTTTAAACCAGGTTCCTTCCATGCAGATGTTAGACATTTGAGACAATTTAAATTGAGTCATTAGATTTCCTAGTAGCCTTAAAGTGGTTTGCATATGTAAGTATGTATGTATGTGTGTTTCTCAAAAGTTATACAGTTTCCCCTTAAAGTGGTTTATACACTGAGAGAATTCTTAATTATGTTGTTAACCCTTGTTAGATAGAAGTTACGTTACTGTCTAATTTGTTTAAAAGAAACATCTGAGAGGTGGTTTTATTTTATTTTATTTATTTATTTATTTTTTTTGAGACAGAGTCTTGCTCTGTCACCCAGGCTGGAGTGCAGTGGCATGATCTCGACTCACTGCAAGTTCTGCCTCCCGAGTTCATGCCATTCTCCTGCCTCAGCCTCCTGAGTAGCTGGGACTATAGGCGCCTGCCACCACGCCCGGCTAATTTTTTTTTTGTTTTTAGTAGAGACAGGGTTTCATCGTGTTAGCCAGGGTGGTCTCTATCTCGTGACCTCGTGATCCACCCGCCTTGGCCTACCAAAGTGTTGGGATTACAGGCGTGAGCCACTGCGCCCAGCCAGAGAGGTGGTTTTAAAGCAAGGGTGACATCTAGTCAAGCTGCCTACTGAAACAGAACTCAAAGAGAAAGAACAGCATTTTAGGAGCTCCTTTGCAAATTTTCAATCTGCACTACAGATGATTTCATGATTTAAAGAATTCATACTTTTTAGGAAAAAAAAAAAAACACACCTAAGTGTATTTTTGCACACTGAGTCTACTTCTCTGCAGATATGTAAAACCAGGGAACACAATGGAATGGAAGTGAATTAACGTATTTTGTCTACCTACTGTAAGCCAAAATTTTCACCAGTACTTTATACATGTTATTGTTTATATCTCAAAATTAGGTACCTATTGAGGGGGGTAAGGGGATATCTAAGAGTACTCTTATTTCCTTCTTTGATTTGTACAATTTTAATAATGAAAGCTCTTTATTCTAGCTGGTTGATTTTTTTTTAACCTGCCTTTGGGTCCAGAACATCTCATAGACAGAAGGGAATAAAAAAAAAGCTACAGGGCAATCCAGATGGCCTGAGGATCAGTTTGTCTCTTGTACTCACTGTGCTGAGGCACACAGCAGAACCTGGAACACAATTAGTGCTTAACTGTGGTTCACTGAGTGAAAGAATAAATGAATGTTACCCCATGGAGATTCACTTTCCATGGTTCACCCCAAAAGTCTGATTTCCTTTTTAGCTTGCTGCATTAAGTGCTTGGCACCTTGCCCTCCTTTGGTACCTCCTCTCATAAATATGGCCTTCTAACTATCAGCAAGGCAGCTTTCCAGACTTGTTTCCTACATACATTTGGTTTTGTTCTAGAAAACTGATTCTCAGCCCAGCTAGCTGTAGTCCTGGCCTCCTGGCTTTTATATCACTAGTTTTACTCTTTGAGACTAGAGGCATTTCATTTAAATGTCAACTGTGTCAACCCAAAATGTTGTTCTCTACCTATTCTCTTCGCATCTTCCAAGAGACTCATTGGTAGATGTTGCTAGGCATGACCAATAATCTGTGTTCCAATAATTTGAGGTTTGTTTTGTTTCAGTTTTCAGCATTCCCAGATTATATTCCATTAGGAATAATGAATGTTGGTTTCTTTGGCTTGAATATGTGGTAATGGTGGGGGTAAGGAAAATGATGAGAGCAGACATTTAGAGGGCATCTATTTAAATAACATTTAAAGAACGCAAGGAAAAAACTCTCCTTGCTACTAATCTGCAATCTCAGACCATGCCTCCTTATGTCACATAATTACCTGTACCTATTGTTCAGTAGTATCTTTTTTTCTTCTCTTTCCTTCAAAAACTTGTTAAATATTAACTCTTGCTTTAATTATATGACCTCCTTCAATAGAAAATATGTTTCTAATAAAAACTAAGTTATTTCTATTTGTTTTTACATTTCAGTAACAATTTGAAATTTGTTAATAAATTTGGAAAAAATTCCAAATCTATCTCAACTACACAAATTTATTTAGGCAAATTTTTATGGTGAGAAGAAACTGCCTTGAACAGCCATGTACAAAACAGACAAGCATTGAATTAACTGGAAAAGAAGTGGAGTGCCTTTTGTTTTTGTTTTTAGGATACATATCATCTTAAGACACTCACTATTCTTATAAAGTAAACCCTGGAAGCTTTGCTGAGGTTGGGAGAAAAGAAGAAATGAGAATGGCTTGCAGGAGGAGAATCTAGCACTATAATTGACTTAGCAAAGGTAGTTTTATCTGCTTGGTTATCAACAGGTAGCAACTATATAATTGCTTTATTAAGACACCTGCACACTAGAATGTGAGAGAGAAACAGCATGAAAAATCAAAGACTGATACTTTAGTAAGTTTCTAGTAGACTATTGAATAGGGGCTTGTCAATGTCACCCCAAAAATTTTCAAAA
Organism: Pongo abelii; assembly: GCF_028885655.2. NCBI lineage: Eukaryota > Metazoa > Chordata > Mammalia > Primates > Hominidae > Pongo > Pongo abelii. Next base: position 32,214,103 of record NC_071998.2, read on the forward strand.
AAATTCTTTCTTTTTATATCATCTACACCAACATAAAGGCACAAAACCTAGCAGGTCTTTCTGTATTTCAAAGGCAATATATGCTATATTTGGGTTTGTTCCTTCAACCATTTTATAAAATAACTCATAATTCTGTAGTTTTAACTGAGGTCAGTTTTGAGTGGGTCTCAGAACAGAACAAGGCTTTGCAACCAGTCTAATTTGTTATTAAAGTTTCCCATTTGGGCAGTATCATCCAGTAGATTCAATAGTGCTTGAAGTTCCCTATCCCTGGTACTTGCTTATAAATGTGGATTGGAACTTCTGGTTAGTCCTAATGCAATCACAGCACAATGCAGTTCCCTAGAGTTTTGGAAAAAAGTTATGTTCTCTTATGAAGAAAAATATTCTCCTTTAGAGAAATAGTTCCTGGCTTGCTACTGAACCCTACTGTGGACTGAATTTCTAAAAATGGAATACATGTGACCCAACGTGCTTATAATTTAGCAGGTGAATCTAAGGCATAAATTCAGGAATGCAAAGTAGCAATTATCAATTGAAAGTTATATATATGTGTGTATGTATATATATAATATTTATAACTTTTTATCATATATATAATTTTATAGTTACATATATGGAGAGAGGTGACCCTTGGACAACACAGGTTTGAATTGCATGGGTCAACTTATATGTGAATATTTTTCAACAAATATATTTAAAACTTGTTGGAGGTTTGAGACAATTTCATAAAACTTGCACATGAACTGCATTGCTGAGAAATATATATATAAGATTTAGACATGTCACACGTGCATAAAATATATGTAGTTACTAGTAAATTTTGTAATTTACTACCATGAAATATACAGATATCTATTGTAAAAAGTCAAAATTTATCAAAGCTTACAAACACACTTATAGACCATACACTATGCCACTCACAGTCCAGAAAAATGTAAACAAACAAACATGAATACGTCATACTAAATTATAACTGCCTAAAATTAACTGTGGTACATATGGTACTACTGTAATAATTTTGTAGCCACATCTTGTTGCTATTGTGGTGACCTCAAGTGTTGTGAATATCTGCTTAAAATGCTGTCTGACATTAATTATGTCTGCGTGGAGCAGTTCCTCTCTCTAGAAAATTGCACATCGCACAATGAAGTAAAGACTAAGATCTCATGGCTGTCACATATTTTTCATTGTGTTTCATGCAATATCATAAACTCTGAATAACAACGTGAGACCCTTACGAAAGGCTATTAGTGATGCTAGAAGTGGTCCCAAGAAGCAAAGTCATGGCATTATTTAAAAATGTTGAATTGCTTAATATGTATTGTAGATTGAGGTTTGCAGCAGTAGTGGCCCACCATTTTAAGATAAATAAATCCAGCCTAAGGACCATTAAAAAGAAAAAGAGAACATTTATGAAGCCATAGCTGTAACTATACCAGCAAGTGCAAAAACCTTGTATATCTGTGATTACCTTTTTATTTTGCATTGAAAATACAACCTTTACATTGGTGAAAAATAGCTATAGGAAAGGCATACCTATAGAATGTAATATGTTTTGAAAACAAGTGAAGTCATTATATGACAATTTAAAGCAAAAGGAAAGTAAAGAATCTAAGCTGAAGAATTTAACAATAGCAAAGGATACTTTGATAATTTTAGAAAGAGATTTGGATTAAAAAATGTCAAAATAACAGGAGAAGCAGTTTCTGCTGACCAAGAGGCAGCAGATAACTTCCCAAATGAAAAAAAAAATCACTGAGGAGAAAGGAGATCTGCATGGATGGATTTTTAATACAGATCAAAATGTCCTGTTTTGGAAACCAATACCACAAAGGACATTTATTAGTAAGGAAGAGAAACAAGCACCAGAATTTAAGGCATGAAGGGATAGGCCAACTCTACTGTTTTGAACAAATGCAGTTGGGTTTATGATCAGGACTGACCTTATCTAACACCAGCTACCAATATTTTGATTGTAAAACAAGAAAGCCTGGAAAATAAGAATAATCTATTTCCTGGATTAGTTCTACTGATGCTTTGTCCTTGAAGTCAGGAAGGACCTTACCAGTGAGGGTCTGTATTTTTAAGTTATTTTCATGTTGAAGAATGCCTGTGACCACCCGGAACTCCATAAGTTCAGCACTGAAGGCATTAAAGTAATCTACTTCACCCCTTATACGACATCTTTAATTCAGCCTGCAAGTCAGGCATCCATAAGGACCTTTAAGGCTCATTACACATGGTGCTCTATGGAAAGGATCATCAATGCTATGGAAAAGATATCCCATTGAGAGAACATCATAAAAGTCTAGAAGGATTGCACCATTGAAATTGTCATTGTTATAGAAAAAGCTGTGAAAATCACCAAGCCTGACACAATAAATTTCTGCTGGAGGAAACTGTGTCCAGATGTTGTGCATGACTTTCCAGGATATACAACAGAGCAAGTCAAGGAAATCATGAAAGAAATTGTGACAATGACAACAACAAAATGAGGGTGGTGAAGAGTTTTAGGACACGACCCTTGGAGAAAATTCAAGAGCCAATAAAAACCACGTCAGAGAAATTAACAGAGGATGAGTGGACCTCTAGCAAACTACAACAGACCTGCAGCTGAGGGTCCTGCCTGGTAGAAGGAAAACTAACAAACAGAAAGGACATCCACACCAAAAACCCATCTGTACGACAACATCATCAAAGACCAAAAGTAGATAAAACCACAAAGATGGGGAAAAAACAGAGCAGAAAAACTGGAAACTCTAAAAAGCAGAGCGCCTCTCCTCCTCCAAAGGAATGCAGTTCCTCACCAGCAACGGAACAAAGCTGGACAGAGAATGACTTTGACGAGTTGAGAGAAGGCTTCAGACAATCAAACTACTCTGAGCTACAGGAGGAAATTCAAACCAAAGGCAAAGAAGTTGAAAACTTTGAAAAAACTGTAGACGAATGTGTAACTGGAATAACCAATACAGAGAAGTGCTTAAAGGAGCTGATGGAGCTGAAAGCCAAGTCTCGAGAACTACGTGAAGAATGCAGAAGCCTCAGGAGCCGATGCGATCAAATGGAAGAAAGGGTATCAGTGATGGAAGATGAAATGAATGAAATGAAGCGAGAAGGGAAGTTTAGAGAAAAAAGAATAAAAAGAAGTGGACAAAGCCTCCAAGAAATGTGGGACTATGTGAAAAGACCAAATCTACGTCTGATTGGTGTACCTGAAAGTGACGGGGAGAATGGAACCAAGTTGGAAAACACTTTGCAGGATATTATCCAGGAAAGCTTCCCCAATCTAGCAAGGCAGGCCAACATTCAGAATCAGGAAATACAGAGAACACCACAAAGATACTCCTCAAGAAGAGCAACTCCAAGACACATAATTGTCAGATTCACCAAAGTTGAAATGAAGGAAAAAATGTTAAGGGCAGCCAGAGAGAAAGGTCGGGTTACCCACAAAGGGAAGCCCATCACACTAACAGCGGATCTCTCAGCAGAAACTCTACAAGCCAGAAGAGAATGGGGGCCAATATTCAACATTCTTAAAGAAAAGAATTTTCAACCCAGAATTTCATATCCAGCCAAACTAAGCTTCATAAGTGAAGGAGAAATAAAATACTTTACAGACAAGCAAATGCTGAGAGATTTTGTCACCACCAGTCCTGCCCTAAAAGAGCTCCTGAAGGAAGCACTAAACATGGAAAGGCACAACCGGTACCAGCCGCTGCAAAATCATGCCAAAATGTAAAGACCATTGAGACTAGGAAGAAACTGCATCAACTAACGAGCAAAATAACCAGCTAACATCATAATGACAGGATCAAATTCACACATAACAATATTAACTTTAAAGGTAAATGGACTAAATGCTCCAATTAAAAGACACAGACTGGCAAATTGGATAGAGTCAAGACCCATCAGTGTGCTGTATTCAGGAAACCCATCTCACATGCAAAGACACACATAGGCTCAAAATTAAAGGATGGAGGAAGATCTACCAAGCAAATGGAAAACAAAAAAAGACAGGGGTTGCAATCCTAGTCTCTGATAAAACAAACTTTAAACCAACAAAGATCAAGAGACAAAGAAGGCCATTACATAATGGTAAAGGGATTAATTCAACAAGAAGAGCTAACTATCCTAAATATATATGCACCCAATACAGGAGCACCCAGATTCATAAAGCAAGTCCTGAGTGACCTACAAAGAGACTTAGACTCCCACACAATAATAATGGGAGACTTTAGCACCCCATTGTCAACATTAGACAGATCAACAAGACAGAAAGTTAACAAGGATACCCAGGAATTGAACTCAGCTCTGCACCAAGCAGACCTAATAGACATCTACAGAACTCTCCACCCCAAATCAACAGAATATACATTTTTTCCAGCACCACACTACACCTATTCCAAAATTGACCACATAGTTGGAAGTAAAGCTCTCCTCAGCAAATGTAAAAGAACAGAAATTATAACAAACTGTCTCTCAGACCACAGTGCAATGAAACTAGAACTCAGGACTAAGAAACTCACTCAAAACCACTCAACTACATGGAAACAGAACAACCTGCTCCTGAATGACTACTGGGTACATAACGAAATGAAGACAGAAATAAAGATGTTCTTTGAAACCAGCGAGAACAGAGACACAACATACCAGAATCTCTGGGACACATTCAAAGCAGTGTGTAGAGGGAAATTTATAGCACTAAATGCCCACAAGAGAAAGCAGGAAAGATCCAAAATTGACACCCTAACGTCACAATTAAAAGAACTAGAAAAGCAAAAGCAAACACATTCAAAAGCTAGCAGAAGGCAAGAAATAACTAAAATCAGAGCAGAACTGAAGGAAATAGACACACAAAAAACCCTTCAAAAAAAACCCTTCAAAAAAAAAACCCTTCAAAAAAAACCAGGAGCTGGTTTTTTGAAAGGATCAACAAAATTGATAGACCGCTAGCAAGACAAATAAAGAAAAAAAGAGAGAACAATCAAATAGACGCAATAAAAAATGATAAAGGGGATATCACCACCAATCCCATAGAAATACAAACTACCATCAGAGAATACTACAAACAGCTCTACGCAAATAAACTAGAAAATCTAGAGGAAATGGATAAATTCCTGGACACATACACTCTCCCAAGACTAAACCAGGAAGAAGTTGAATCGCTGAATAGACCAATAACAGGATCTGAAATTGTGGCAATAATCAATAGCTTACCAACCAAAAAAGTCCAGGAACAGACGGATTCACAGCCGAATTCTACCAGAGGTACAAGGAGGAACTGGTACCATTCCTTCTGAAACTATTCCAATCAATAGAAAAAGAGGGAATCCTCCCTAACTCATTTTATGAGGCCAGCATCATCCTGATACCAAAGCCTGGCAGAGACACAACCATAAAAGAGAATTTTAGACCAATATCCTTGATGAACATTGATGCAAAAATCCTCAATAAAATACTGGCAAACCGTATCCAGCAGCACATCAAAAAACTTATCCACCATGATCAAGTGGGTTTCATCCCTGGGATGCAAGGCTGGTTCAATATACGCAAATCAATAAATGTAATCCAGCATATAAACAGAACCAAAGACAAAAACCACATGATTATCTCAATAGATGCAGAAAAGGCCTTAGACAAAATTCAACAACACTTCATGCTAAAACCTCTCAATAAATTAGATATTGATGGGCCGTATCTCAAAATAATAAGAGCTATCTATGACAAACCCACAGCCAATATCATACTGAATGGGCAAAAACTGGGAGCATCCCCTTTGAAAACTGGCACAAGACAGGGATGCCCTCTCTCACCACTCCTATTCAACATAGTGTTGGAAGTTCTGGCCAGGTCAATTAGGCAGGAGAAGGAAATAAAGGGTATTCAATTAGGAAAAGAGGAAGTCAAATTGTCCCTGTTTGCAGATGACATGATTGTATATCTAGAAAACCCCATTGTCTCAGCCCAAAATCTCCTTAAGCTGATAAGCAACTTCAGCAAAGTCTCAGGATACAAAATCAACGTACAAAAATCACAAGCATTCTTACACACCAATAACAGACAAACAGAGCACCAAATCATGAGTGAACTCCCACTCACAATTGCTTCAAAGAGAATAAAATACTTAGGAATCCAACTTACAAGGGACGTGAAGGACCTCTTCAAGGAGAACTACAAACCACTGCTCAATGAAATAAAAGAGGATACAAACAAATGGAAGAACACTCCATGCTCATGGGTAGGAAGAATCAATATCGTGAAAATGGCCATACTGCCCAAGGTAATTTATAGATTCAATGCCATCCCCATCAAGCTACCAATGACTTTCTTCACAGAATTGGAAAAAACTACCTTAAAGTTCACATGGAACCAAAAAAGAGCCCGCATCGCCAAGTCAATCCTAAGCCAAAAGAACAAAGCTGGAGGCATCACACTACCTGACTTCAAACTATACTACAAGGCTACAGTATCCAAAACAGCATGGTACTGGTACCATAACAGAGATATAAATCAATGGAACATAACAGAGCCCTCAGAAATAATGCTGCATATCTACAACTATCTGATCTTTGACAAACCTGACAAAAACAAGCAATGGGGAAAGGATTCCCTATTTAATAAATGGTGCTTGGAAAACTGGCTAGCCATATGTAGAAAGCTGAAACTGGATCCCTTCTTTACACCTTATACAAAAATTAATTCAAGATGGATTAAAGACTTAAATGTTAGACCTAAAACCATAAAAACCCTAGAAGAAAACCTAGGCATTACCATTCAGGACATAGGCATGGGCAAGGACTTCATGTCTAAAACACCAAAAGCAATGGCAACAAAAGCCAAAATTGACAAATGGGATCTAATTAAACTCAAGAGCTTCTGCACAGCAAAAGAAACTACCATGAGAGTGAACAGGCAACCTACAAATTGGGAGAAAATTTTTGCAACCTACTCATCTGACAAAGGGCTAATATCCAGAATCTACAATGAATTCAAACAAATTTACAAGAAAAAAACAAACAACCCCATCAAAAAGTGGGTGAAGGACATGAACAGACACTTCTCAAAAGAAGACATTTATGCAGCTAAAAGACACATGAAAAAATGCTCATCATCACTGGCCATCAGAGAAATGCAAATCAAAACCACCATGAGATACCATCTCACACCAGTTACAATGGCAATCATTAAAAAGTCAAGAAACAACAGGTGCTGGAGAGGATGTGGAGAAATATGAACAGTTTTACACTGTTGGTGGGAATGTAAACTAGTTCAACCTTTGTGGAAGTCAATGTGGCGATTCCTCGGGGATCTAGAACTAGAAATACCATTTGACCCAGCCATCCCATTACTGGGTATATACCCAAAGGACTATGAATGATGCTGTTATAAAGACACATGCACGCGCATGTTTATTGCGGCACTATTCACAATAGCAAAGACTTGGAACCAACCCAAATGTCCAACAATGATAGACTGGATTAAGAAAATGTGGCACATATACACCATGGAATACTATGCAGCCATAAAAAATGATGAGTTCATGTCCTTTGTAGGGACATGGATGAAATTGGAAATCATCATTCTCAGTAAACTATCTCAAGGACAAAAAACCAAACACCGCATGTTCTCACTCATAGATGGGAATTGGACACTGAGAACACATGGACACAGGAAGGGGAACATCACACTCTGGGGACTGTTGTGGGGTGGGGGGAGGGGGGCGGGATAGCATTAGGAGATATACCTAATGCTAAATGGCAAGTTAATGGGTGCAGCACACCAGCATGGCACATGTATACATATGTAACTAACCTGCACATTGTGCACATGTACCCTAAAACTTAAAGTATAATAATAATAATAATAAAAATATATATATATATAAATACCCAGACAGACAGAGCAAAAAAAAAAAAAAAGAAATTAACAGAGGATGACTTGATAGAGATGAGTGCTTCTGAACCAGTGCCAAATGGTGAGGAAGATGCAGAAAAAGCAGTGACAGAATACAAATTGACATTAGACAGTTTGGAAGAAGTGTTTTGATTAGTCAAGATTGCTTTGGACTTATTTTATGGCGTGGACCCTTCTATGATACAGGCACTTAAATGAAAGCAAACAATGGATGAAAGATTGGTACCATATAGAAACATTTTTACAGAAATGGAAAGGCAAAAAAAAAAAAAGCCAGACAGAAATTATAATGTCTTTCTCTAAAGTTACATCATGTGCCTGTCTATCCTGCCTCCCCTTCCACCTCCTCCATCTCTTGTACTCCTGTCACCCCCAGAAAGCAAGACCAACCCCTCCTCTTCTTCTTCTTCCTCAGCCTACTTAACATGAAGATAAGGATGAAGGCTTTTTTAAAATGATCCACTTCCACTTAATGAAGTAAATACATTTTCTCTTTCTTAACAGTTTCTTTTATCTAGCTTACTACATTGTAAGAATATAGTATATAATGCATGTAGCATACAAAATATTTGTTGACTTTGCGTTATTGGTAAAGTTTCCAGTCAACAGTTAGCTATTGGTAAATTTGGGGGTGTTAAAAGTTACACATGGATTTTTCAATTGTGTTAGGGGGATCAGTACCCCTAAACTCCTATTTGTTCAAGGGCCAAGTGTGATGTGTGTGTGTGTAAATGTGGTTCAAGTTGTACATAAGCACATAAGTAAGTTTTAAAACACATAGCTTAATCTTCAATAGCACATACTACTACATTAACATGTCTCCATCAACCCCCACATTATGGCCTCACCTCCATATCACTATTTGAATGTGAAAGAGGACAAAATGGCCTGGTTGACAGATAGCCGTGAATGATATGCTGACACAGCATTAAATTAGATAATTGCAGTATAAAAGCTTCGCTCAAGTATGGAAAGAGCAATGAAATAAAAATTCACATGGGCAAAATCATGCCATACATCTATTCATTCACTTATATAATCCAACATATGGCCAAAAATATCGTCCAAAATCAATTTGTGGTTAAAAAAAGGAAGAAAGCTGGGCACAGTGGCTCATGCCTTTAATCCCAGAACTTTGGGAGGCTAAGGAAGGTGAGTTACTTGAAGTCAGGAGTTTGCAATCTGCCTGGCCAACATGGTTAAACCCCATCTCTACTAAAAACACAAAGTATTAGCTGGGTATGATGGTGGGTGCCTGTAATCCCAGTGACTCAGGAGGCTGAGGCAGCATAATCACTTGAACCTGTGTAGTGGAGGTCTCAATGAGCCAAGATTGCACCATTGCATCCAACCTGGGTGACAGAATGAGACTCCACCTCAAAAAAAAAAAAGGAAGAAGACACAAGTAAATGAAAATATATTCCATGTTCCTGGATAGTAAAAATTGTTAAAATGTTCATACTACCCAAAGTGACCTACATATTTAATGCAATTCCTATCAAATTTTCAGTAACATTTTTCACAGAAATAGAAAAATCAATTCAAAAATTTATATAAAACTGTAAAAGACCCCAAATAGCCAAAGAAATCTGAGCCAAAATAAACCTGGAAGCACCAAACTACTTAATTTTAAAATATAATACAAAGCTATGGTAGTAAAAACAGCATGGTATTGGCATAAAAACAGACACATGGACTAACAGAACAGAATAGAAAGCCTGGAAATAAACCTACACATGTACTATTGATTTATCTTTGACAAAAGTGCCAAGAATACACAATGGAAAGGGAACAGTCTTTTCAATAAGTTGTGCTGGGAAAGAAAAAAATTGGACCATATCTGATACCACATACAAAAATCAACTCAAAATGGTTTAAGAACTTAAATATAAGACCTAAAAGTCTAAAACTACTAAAAGAAGTCATGAGAAATTGCTTTAATACATTAGTCTGGGTAAGGGATTTGGCGATATTACTCTAAAAGCACAGCCAAAAAACAAAAACAAAAAAACAAATAGGCAATGGGATTGCATCAAACTGAAAAATTCCTACACAGCAAAGGAGACAATTAACAGAGGTAAGAGACAACCTACAGATTGGGAGAAAATATTTTCAAAATGTACATCTGATATGGGGTTAATATCCAACGTATATAAGAAGCTCAAACAATAGCAAAACAAAAGCCAATTTAAAAAATGGGATAGGACCTGAATAGAAGTTGCTCAAAAGAAGACATTCAAATGGCTAAAAAGTATATTAAAAATGTTCAACATTATTAATCATTAAGAAATGTGAACTAAAACCACAGCGATACATCACCTCACACATGTTAAAATGGCTATTATCAAAAAGACAAAAGATAAGTGTTGGCAAGGATGTGGAGAAAGAGGAACCCTCGTATACTGTTGTTGGAAATGTAAAGGGATGCTGTCATTATGGAAAACAGTACAGAGGTTCCTCAAAGAATAAAAAATGGGACTACCATATGATTCAAGAAACCCATTTATGGATATATATCCAAAATAAATGAAGTCGGTTTGTCAAAAAGATGTTTGCACTCCCATGTTTATTGCAGCATTATTCACAGTAGCCAAGACATGGAATTGACTTTAGTGTCCACTGATGGACACATGGATAAAGAAAATGTGGTTTTATATACATTGAAGATTTTAAACACAATGGAGGGGTGGAGCAAGCTGGTGGAATAGAAGCCTACACCATTTTACACCCTCCCCGGGACACCACTGTGGCAACACCAAATTTTAACAACTATGCACACAGAAAAGCACCATCACAAGAACAAAAAATCAGGCAAGCAATCACAGTACCTCATTTTTGACTTCATATCACTAAAAGAAGCATTGAAGAGGAATGGAAAGACAGCCTTGAATCTCCAACACCACCTCTCCCTTATGAGCAGCTGCCATTTGGCATGGAGAGAGAATCTGTGCACTTTGGGGAGGGAGAGACCAGTGATTGGGTACTTTACATTGAACTCGGTGCTATTCTGTCACAGCAGAGAATAAAGCTGTGCTGAGGTCAGCCAGCACCCATGAACAGAGAAAGCATTTGGACCAGCCCTAGCCAGAAGGAAATCGCTCACAGCAATGGTTGGAACTTGAGTTTCTCAGTAAGCCTTGCCACTGTGGACTGAAGTGATCTGGGTTCTCAGGTAAACTTGAAAGGAAGCCTAGGACACATGGATTGCAATTTCTAGGCAATTCCGCATGCTAGACTGGGCTTAGAGCCAGTGGACTAGAGTGGCAGATGACCTAGCGAGACACCAGCTGCCATGAGTTAAGGGAGTGTGGGGCCATCACTCTTCCAACCCCAGGCAGTACAGCTTGCAGCAATGAAAGTGACTCCTTACTTCTGCTTAAGGAGAGGGGAGTGAAGAGTAAAGAGGACCTTGACTTGGATCTTGAATACCAGCTCAGCCACAGTAGGATAGGGCACTGGGCTGAGCCATGAGGCCTCTATTCCAGGCACTAACTCCTATATGACATTTCTGTACTCACTCTGGGCCAAAAAAAAAAAAAAAAAAAAAAATCCACTACCTTGAAGGGAAGAACCCAGTCCTGGCAGGATTCATCACCTGCTGACTTAAGACCCCTTGGGCTCTAAATAATTAGCAGCAATTCCCAGGAAGTATGCTGTAGGCCTTGGGATCTGAGACATGCTGGCTTCATGGGTGATCCAGCACATTCCCAGCTGTGGTGGCAATGGTGAAAAACTCTTGCTTAAGAAAAGTGGAGAGAAAAGTAAAGGGAACTTTGTCTTGAACCTTAAGAACCAGCTTGGCCACAGTAAGGTGGAGCAATAGTCATGATCTTGGAGTACCCACATTCAGGCCTAGGATCTTAGATAGCAGTTCTGAACCTTACCTGGGCCAGAGGGGATCCCACTACCCTTACAGGTGAGTTCCAGGCCTTGCAGCATTGACCACAAGCTGACAGAAGAGCCCTTGGGCTTTAAGCGAACGTCATGGTGACCTGACAAAAACCACATGGACCAGTGGTGGTGGTGGCCACAGGGGGAGGCATCTCTGCCTGTGGAGAGGAGAGAGAACAGTAGGGAGGACTTTGTATTGTGGTGTGGGTGCCAGCTTAGCTGCAGTAGAATACAACATCAGGTAAACTGCTAAGGCTTTTGGCTCTAAGTCTTTGCTCCCAGACAGCATCTCTGGACATGCCAAAGGGCCTGGGGGAACTTGCCATCCTGAAGGCAAGGGCCTTGGGCAAGACCCAGTGCTCTTCTGGCTTCAAGTCTGACCCAGCACAGTCCCGGTGGTGGTGACTACAGAAGGGTTTGCATCATAACACTCCCAGCTCTAGGTGGATGAGCACAGAGAGAGAGACATCATTTGTTTGGGAAAAAGTAATGAAAAAGAAAATGTAAAGGAAAAAGAAAATGGTAATCTCTGGATCACCTTCCTGGTACTCCAGAGATTATTCTGGATCACCTTCCTGGTAATCCAGAGATTATTCTGGATCTTATCTAAGACCACCAAGGGGTTACCTCCTTGAGTCTGCAAAAACCACCACTCCGTCTCTAAAAAAAAAAAAAAAAAAAAACCACCACATCATTAATGGGCTTGAGGCCCAAGTGCCTTTGAATACCCACAAAGCCTTCCCAAGAAAGACAGGTACAGATAAGCCTAGACTGTGAAGACTGCAATAAATATATAACTCTTCAATGCCCAGACACCAACAAACATCTACAAGCATCAACACCACCCAGAAAAATATGGCCTCATCAAATGAATTATATAAGACAGCAGGGAATAATCCTGGAGAAAGATATATGACCTTTCAGACAGAGAATTCAAAATAGCCATGTTGAGGAAACTCAAGGAAATTCAAGATAACACAGAGAAATAATTCAGAATTCTATCTGATAAGTTTAACAAAAAGATTCAGGAACCAAGCAGAAATCCTAGAGTTAGAAAATGCAATGGACATATTGAAGAAAGGGTCAGAGTGTCCTAATAGCAGAATCAATCAAACAGAAGAAGAAATTAGTGAGCTTGAAGACAGGCTATTTAAAAATACACAGTCACAGGAGATAAAAGAAAAAAAAATACAATGAATACACTTATAAGAAAAAACCTCAAAAGGGCAAACTAAGAGGAGGTAGATAATGAGGTAGGGGTAGAACTTTTTATTTTGTTTGTTTGAGTCTTCCTCTGTCGCACAGGCTAGAGTGTGGTGGCACAATCTTGGCTCACTGCAACCTGTGCCTCCTGGGTTTGATTCTCCTGCCGCAGCCTTCTGAGTAGCTGGGATTACAGGCGCCCACCACCATGCCCAGCTAATGTTTGTATTTTTAGTAGACACAGGGTTTCACCATGTTGGCCAGGCTGGTCTCAAACTCCTGACCTCAGGTGATCCACCTGCCTCAGCATCCCAAAGTGCTGAGATTACAGGTGTGAGCCACTGCACCTGGCAGAAGTTTTTTTTAAAGGGCTTCTCAAATCTATAAAGAGATATCAGTATTCAAGTACAAAAGGGCTGTGGAACACCAAGCAAATTTAACCCGAAGTAGACTACCTCAAGACATTTAATAATCAAACTTCCAAAGGCTAGGGACAAAGAAAGGATCCTAAAAGCATCAAGTGAAAAGTAAGAAATAACATACAATGGAGCTCCAATACATCTGGCAGCACACTTTTCAGTGGAAATCTTACAGGCCAGGAGAGAGCAACATGACATATTTAAAGTGCTAAAGGAAAAAAAAAAACAAACTTGAATAGTATATCTAGTGAAAATATGTTCCATTCGTGAAGGAAAAACAAAAGCTAAGGGATTTCATCAATACCAGACTTGTCCTATAAGAAATGCTAAAAAGAGTTATTCAATCTGAAATAAAAAGCGGTTAATGAGCAAGAAGAAATCATCTGAAGGTTGAAAACTCACTGATAATAGTAAACACAGAAAAACACAGAATAGAATAACTCTGCAATGATGGTGTGTAAACTACTCTTGTCTTAAGTAGAAAGACTAAATGATGAACCATTCATAAACAATAACTACAATGACTTTTCAAGGCATAGACAATGAAACATAAACAGTAAAATGTTAAAAAGCAGGGGATGAAGTTAAAGTTTAGAGTTTTTATTTTTCTTTTTGTGTGTCTGCTTGCTTGTTTCTATATGCAATCAGAGTTAAGTTTTGTCATCACTTTAAAATTATGAGTTGTAACATAGTATTTGCAAACCTCTTGGTAACCTCAAATCAAAAAACATGCAACAGATACACAAAAAATAAAAATCAAGAAGCTAAAATATACTAATCAAGAATCACTCTCACCCTCACTAAAAGATAGATAGGAAGGAAGAAAGAAGGAAGAGAAGACTGCAAAACAACTAGAGAGCAAGTAACAAAATGGCAGGAGTAAGCCCCTACTTATGAATTTTAAGAACATTGAATATAAGTGAACTAAACTCTCCAATCAAAAGATGTAGAGTAACTGAAGGAATCAAAAACCAAGACCCATTGATCTGTTACCTACAAGAAACACACATCACCTATAAAGATACATATAGACCAAAAATAAAGGGATAAAAAAATATATTTCATGACAACGTTACCAAAGAAGAGCAAGGGTAACTATACTTACATCAGACAAAATAGATTTTAAGACAAAAACTGCCAGAAGAGACAAAGAAGGTCATTATAAAATGATATAGGGGTCAACTCAGCAACAGAATGTAATGATTATAAACATACATCACCCAACACTGGAGCACCCAGATAAATAGAGCAAATATTATTAGAGGTAAAGGGAGACATAGCCCTCAATACAATTATAGCCAGAGACTTCAACACCCAACTTTCATCGTTGGACCGATCTCTCAGACAGAAAATCAACAAACATCAGATTTAATTTACGCTACAGATGAAATGGACGTAATCAGTATTTACAGAAAATTTCATCCAACAGCTGCAGAATACACATTCTTCTCAGCACACGGATCATTCTCAAGGACAGATCATATGTTAGATCATGAAACACACCCTAAACCTTCAAAAAATTAAAATAATATCAAACATCTTCTCTGATAATAAAATAAAACTACAACTCAATAACAAAAGGAATTTTGGAAACCATAAAAAAAAATGGAAATTAAACAATGTGCTCCTGAATGACCAGTGGGTCAATGAAGAAATTAAGAAGAAAATTGAAAAATTTCTTTGCTATTGTGAATAATGCTGCGGTGAACATAGTGTGAATGTGTCTTTATAATAGAATGATTTATATTTCTTTGGGTATATACCCAGTAATGGGATTGCTGGGTTGCATGGTATTTAGACACATGCAAGCATATTCTCACGCAGTACCGTGCACAATAGCAAAGACGTAGAATCAGCCTAAATTCTCATCAATGATAGACTGGATAAAGAAAATGTGGTACATATACACCATGGAATACTATGCAGCCATAAAGAAGAACAAGACCATATCCTTTGCAAAGACATGGATGGAGCTGAAGTCCATTCATTATGCTTAGCAAATGAACCCAGGAACAGAAAACCAAATACCACATATTTTCACCTATAAGTGGGAGCTAAAAGATCCACATAGAGGGGACCAACACACACTGGGGCCTTTTGAAGGACAAAAGATGGGAAGGGGGAGAGAATTAAGAAAAATAAGTAATGCGTATTAGGCTTAATACCTGGATGATGAAATAGTCTGTATAACAAACCTCTATGACACAAGTTTACCTATGTAACAAACCTGCACTTGTACCCCCGAACTTAAAAGTTAAAATAAAGAAAGAAATAAATACAGTATTTCTTATCTAAAAAAGGAAAATTTCTTGAAATAAATGAAACTGAAAACACAACATACCAAAACCTATGAGATACAGTGAAAGCAGCACTAAGAAAAGTTTACAGCTATAAGTACACTTATTGAAAAAAAGAAAATCTTCAAATAAATAACCTAGTGATGCATATTAAAGAACTAGAGAAGAAAGAGCAAATAAAACTTAGAAGAAGAATATAAGAATCAGAGAAGAAATAAATGAAATTGAAATAAAAAAATACAAATTCACACACACCTACAGTGAACTCATTTTCGACAAAAATGCCAAGAACATACAATAAGGAGAAAACAGTATCTGCAATAAATGGTTCTGGAAAAACTGGATATCTCGTATGCAGAAGAATGAAACTAGATTCTTGTCTCTCACCATACACACACAAAAAAATCAAAATGGATTAAAGACTTAAATCTCATACCTCCAACTATGAAACTACTGCAAGAAAACAGTGTGGAAACTCTCCAGGGCATTGATCTGGGAAAAAAAAAATGTCTTAAGTAATACCCCACAAGTGCAAGCAACCAAAGCAAAAACTGAGAAATAAGATCACATCTGGTTAAAAAGCTTCTGCACAGCAAAGGAAACAATTATCATTGAAGAGACAACACACATAATGGGAGAAAAATATTTGCAAACTTTTCATTTGACAAGGGGTTACTAACTAAAGTATATAAGGAGCTCAAACAACTCTATAGAAAAAAACTAATAATCCAATTCAAAAAATAGGCAAAATGTTTGAATAGATGTTTTTCAAAAGAAAAGAGGCAGACAGGCATATGAAAAGGTGCTCAACGTCACTGAAACTCAGAGAAATGCAAATCAAAACTACAATGAGATATCATCTCACCCCAGTTAAAATGTTTTATATCCAAAAGACAGGCAATAACAAATGCTGACGAGGATGTGGAGAAAAGGAAACCATTGTACACTATAACCACCATGGAGAACAGCTTGGAGGTTTCTCAGAAATCTAAAAATAGAGCTACCATGTGATCCAGCAATCCCACTGCTGGGTATATACCAATAAAAAAGGAAATCAGTATTTCAAAGAGATATCTGCATTCCCGTGTTTGTTGCAGCACTATTTGTAATAACCAAGATTTGGAAGCAATCTAAATGTTCATGAACAGATGAATGGATATAGAAAATGTGGTATATATACACAATGGAATACTAGTCAGCCATAAAAAAGAATGAAATTCTCTCATTTGCAACAACATGGATGGAACTGGAGGTCATTATGTTAAGTGAAATAATCCATGCACAGAAAGACATACCATTACATGTTCTCACTTATTTGTGGTATCTGAAAAGCAAAATAATTGAACTCATGGAGACAGGGAATGGAAGGATAGTTAACAGAGCTGGGAAGGGTAGTAGAAGGACTGAGGAGGGGGAGGTGGAGATGGTTATTTGGTATTTAAAAAAAAAGGAATGAATAGCACCTAGTATTTGACAGTACAATAGGGAGACTATAGCCAATAATAATTTAATTGTACATTTTAAAATGCTAACAAATGTATAATTGGGTTGCTTGTAACACAAAAATAAATGCTTGAGGGGATAGATACCCAATTTTCTATGATGTGATTATTATGCATTGAATGTATATATCAAAATATCTCATGTACCCCATAAATATATATACTGACTGTGTACCCACAAAAATTAAAAATTAAAAAAACACAATGGGATGCCATTAAGGCTTAAAAAAAAGATGGAAATCCTGTCATCTAGGACAACATGAGTAAACCTGGAGGACGTTATGCTAAGATGTGCACAGAAAGATCAATACCACATGATCTCACTTATACATGGAATTTTAAAAAATTGACCTTATATAAAACGAGAGTCTAATGGTGGTTACAAGGGTATTGGGGAGATGTTGGTCAAAAGATAAAAAGTTTCAATTAAAAGCAGTAAGTTCTGGAGAGCTATTGTACACATGATGACTATAGTTACTACATTCTGGAAATTATCAAGAGAGTAGACCTTAAATGTTCTCACTATAACAAAATTATAAGTATTAGGTGATAGATATATTATTTTTTCTTTATCATTTCATTTCACAATGTATGCATATATCAAAACATCACACTGTGCATTATAAATAGAGGCAATTTTTATTTGTTAAATGTACCTTAATAAAGCTGGGAAAGATAATTAATTTTAAAAAAGAATAAGGAAGAAGAAAGACCAACCTAAAGTCACAAAAATAAACTTCTTTTTTTTTTTTAATTTATAGGCAATAGTATGCATTTTAAAGAAACATAATTTGAATACTGGTGAAGACAGATGTCAATGTACCTGTCAGGGGAAGAGAGAATAAAGATACCTGTATCTTATGTGAATTTTTTCCACAACATTCTCTGTCAATGTGGAAAGAAATGTCCAGCTTGTGTCTGTTTAATGCATTCATGGACAAAGTGACCGTGGTAGCAGGGATGGAGTTTTTTTTTCATAACAAACTTACCTTGATACGAATTTTCTAGCTACCACTACAGTTGCATTGCCTACCCGCCAATAGCAGAAACCAAGACTAGACTCCTGATATAGAATTAATCCCCATGGCAGTTAAGGACCAATCACATGAGAACAAGTCTATTACATTGGACCTCTTCAATCACGGACATAGCAGCAATTTGTCCTTACTGGAATGGATTCTTATTCTGTATGTGGATTTGCCTTCTCTGTCTCAAATGCCACTACCAGCATTTACTGAATGCTTTGTTACAATCAAGGTATTCCACAAAACACTGCTTTTGAACAATGTACTCATTTAACAACAAAAGAAATAAGATAATGCACTTACACCACTGGAATTCATTCGTTGACTTTATCACATCTAAAACAGTGGCCTAGTGGAAGCAGAGAAGACAGTGTATTGAAGGTTTAGTTATGGCAATACTTGAGTAACCACATGAGATGAAGTATTCTGCTACAAGATGTGGCATACTTTCTCAACTTCTGACTAATGTTTAAATGGTGACATTTTTCCCACTGTCAGAATACACAGGACCTGGAACAAAGGTGTGGAACTGGAAGTGGCTTCTCTCTTTATTTCCCCTAATAACTCAGTAACAATATTTTCGCTTCTTGTCCCCAAAACTTCAGTTTCTGCCTGCACAAAGGACTTAATAACAATGATGCTTTCATCTGGAGACACAACACTTGTTCCACTGAATTGGAAGCTGAGAATTCCACCTGGTCATTGAATTTTTTCTGCCACCAAACTAATAGGCAAAGTAGTGGATTACTATTCTGACTTGAATAATTGATTCTAATTATCTACAAAACAGAGGCATGGAGGAGATGGTCTGGAGGTCAGAGGTTTTCTCAAGACACTTCATGGTAGTGTTATGTCCAGTAATAACATTTAATAGAACATTAAATACAAAAACCCGTTTTAGGCAAGAACACTAACACAATTGTGTATTGTTTAACAACAGGGATGCATTCTGAGAAATTCATTATTAGGTGTTTTTGTCATTGTGTCAGCATCATAGAATGTATTTATACAAACCTAGATGTTATAGCCTACTATACACCTAGGCTATATGGTATAGCCTATTGCTCTTGGGCTACAAACCTATACAGCATACTACTGTACTTAATACTGTAGGCAACTGTAATGCAATGGTAGCAATGGTATGTATTTATGTATCTAATCATAGAAAAGGTACATTAAAATACGGTATTGTAATTTTATGGGACAACCCTCACATATGTGGTCCGTCATGGACAGAAATATCATTATACAGTGCATGACTGTACTTCAGATCTTTCTTGAATGGTGATTTGGGTCACCATATAAAGAACCCCAATACATTGAGGTACTAGTTCAGGGCAAAGGGAACATGGAGTGGGCAGTAGTGGAAGAAATTATGACATGTTACCACTTGAAAAATAGGGATTGTGATGGGAAATAACAGGGTATTTTTCTTGCTTATTTGGTTATGTGCATATTTTTATATCAGCCATTTTCCTACTTTCTCTTTCCCATACTATTACAAGGTTTGTTAAAGATGTTAACAGCAATTAATACTGTAAATTTAATCTTTAAATTAAAGGATATCAAAGAGAAATTATGACTGAGATAAAAAAACAGAACATTATCTAAAGATGAATACATAATAGGCATCATGGAATCTGCATCTCTAATTTTTGAGAATAGGTAGGCATGTTTTTGGTTGATTAAAGCATAATCACACCATGCTGGATAGAATCAGAGTATTGTTTTTATCACTGCAATCTGGAAGCCTACAAACAGCTCCAAAGGTAAATATAAATGCTAAGTGGAAAAGGTGCATTGAAGAAGAAAAGTTGAGAACTATATTTCCCAGAATGTACTTTCCTGTGAAATGCAGATTCTGATCTGTTAACGAGAGGTATCAGAATCAGATTTGGAAGGAAGAAGAGCAACATCTCCAGAAAGGCGAGATAGATGTTTGGGTAGATTTTGAGCGGGTGTGAGGTTCAAAGCAGCTGTATTATATACCCAGAATACACAGAATGACTTCTGTTTTCCTGACTGAAAACTTGACTGATTCAGTGAGAAAATAAAAATCTCCTCCTCCCAATTAAGAATAAAATGCTTATTCTTCATCAGCTTTCCTCCAATCTTAGCTCTGGAGGCATTTTAGTTTGTGATGCTGGAAAGCAGGGTAGTTTCACGGTAGCTCTAAACAATTACTTTGCCCTTAAGCAGCTTTGAAAACAGAACATATACCTTAAGAGAAAATAAAAATATAAAGTACCGTGACCTAAAAGTCAAATGAAGGTAAGAAGGAACTCTGTCCAAAATTTCAGATACATAGCACAGATCTGTCTGTTGCTACAGGATTCTTGCATGCACCTTCTCCACTGCCTGGAAATGTCTCCATGTGGCCGGTTCTTTTGTATACTTCAGGTCTCAGCTTAAATGTTAATTCTTTATATATTGAGCATCCAATCTAAATTTTAAGTTTAGATTTTTAAATTATTTTTCAGAGAACCCAATTTCTTTGTCTTCACTGCATTAATTGCTATTTAAAGTTATTTCTTTATCTCCATATATATGCACTTAGCATCTATCTCCTCTATTATACTGTAAACTCCAAGAGTGCTAAGCCCATGTCTTTCTTTATAAACTGCTTTATAGGCAGTGCCTAGAAAAGAATATGTGTTTAATAAATAGCTGTTGAATGAAAAATTAATGAAAAAGTGATTAGTGAAAGCAGAGACAGTAAGAGATGGGTAGAAACACGTTTTTTAAAGAAAGACATTGGTACTGATCCAGAGATATTTCAATAATGTGAACTAAGATAAGAGTTTGGTTCCTTTGTTTGCTGAGTTGCAAAACAGGAGAATGGTGGCATTCTAAGAGTCACTAAAAGACAGAAGGTGGGAGTTGGGGAAGAAAAATGTCTTAACTTCCCATAAATCCTTAGATTTCTATTAAGTTTCAGTTCCAACTGATTGTATTCATAGTCCTTCATTTTTATATCATAACCATAAAATTAATGTATTTTATATGGCATTTATAAAACAAAACTTCTTAGGAGCCATTAAAATATATATGTCTCATGTAGCTACACATGGAATTTTTTAGCAGCAATTACTGTTCTGCAGAAGATTTTTCAATAGAAATTTTTGCTTAATGAATAAAAAAACCATGGTAAAATGGACAATGTTTTGATAATTTTGAGACATACGGTAAACACTGTGAAAAGACCTCCCTTCTTATTTGAAGCTACACTGATCAATGCATTGACCTCTGTCTGGAACTGCATTAACCTTTTTCTACAGTGAAGAAATTTGAGAGCTCTGCTATTTTCTTTAGAAACTTACACTGAGACACAAAGCATTTTTTGGGGGGCAGGTTGCATTATTTCCAGGCTTGTGCTGAGAAGAGAGAGGCATGTCTACATCTGCATGTAATATATAAAGCTACAGTTTGTGTAACCCAAAATATAATGTGAAAGAAGGACTATTTAAAATATTTAGACCCAAAGCAAATTTCCATGATTTTCACAAATAAGGCTTGTGAATTAATAAGGTGTATCATTGCATTGTTGTAGTAAACTGGATACATTTAATATTTAGAGAAGGAAACTTATACTTTACTTTTTATCCCCCAAATGGACTCTTTCAAGAAAATGCATAAATAATTTGATAGAATCAAATTGAAGAATATGAATATGTAAGTTTTAAAGCCCTCTATAATTACTCAATTCCAGTGTCTTCTCTGTTTAAATCTAGACATTTCTCTTTAAAATAGTGTGATAGTATTTCTGTTACCCAAAAAGCTGAAACGATAATAAAAATCAGTTAAATTAGCTGTTACATATTTGGTTAGCAACATTAAATCTATAGTTTTAAAATTATTTTTATTTTCTTTTGTAGATTAAATTAAGTTACCTTTCTATTACTGTCATTTAAGGAGTTTAAAGTTTCCCTAATTTGCAAGGTAGTTGGATCACCTGAGGTCAGGAGTTTGAGACCAGCCTGGCCAACATGGTGAAACTCTGTCTCTACTAAAAATACAAAAATTAGCTGGACATGGTGGTGCGTGCCTGTAATCCTAGCTACTTGGGAGGCTGAAGCAGGAGAATTGCTTGAACCCAGGAGGCGGAGATTGCGGTGAGTCATGATGACACCACTGCACTCCAGCCTGGGCGACAGAGTGATACCGTCTTAAATAAATAGAATAAAGTTTACAAAATTTGAACAGAGAGCAAAACTGGCAAGATTATATCGGGAAGAAAATAAGGTCATTCGGATCACTACCATACCACTTCTAATTAATTCCTTCCAAAAAAGCCACCTCTATTGTATCTGTCAACTATTGCCAGAAATTTTATGTAACAAGCAAATGCAAAATCTTAGAGTCATTTAACAATAAGAATTCATTTCTCTCACTTGTAATTGTGCTGGGTCTGCTCATGTAGGCTGGATTTGCCTGGGCAGCTTAACTATGGCTGTGGGGCTGACTGCGCTTGCTAAGGCAGCTCTTCTCCAGGTGTGCTCAGTCTGGGGGCCATGATGAAGACAGAGGAAGTTGTTTTCATGGCAGTGACAGGAGCATGAGAAGCGGATTGGAAGTAGGTGAGGCCTCTCAAAAGCTAAACTTGGAACTGGGAAACTGTCCCTATGCCCACATGCCTTTGACCGAAGCAAGTGTGTGGCTGAGATAAAAGGTCAAGGATGTACAAATTGTATTTTTGTGAGGGGACCACAAAGTTGCATGGAAAAGAAAATGAGAAGAGACAATAATAGCTAGCAGCCACAGTGTCCAAGGCAATTTTCCATTAAAATCATGGCTATCCAAGGTTCTTCGGGTACAATGGCAGGAGCAGCAGCAGTGACAAGATGATGTAAGATTCATTGTATAAAAAATAGTTCAAATGTTAAAATTAATAATGGCTTAACCAAAAATTTAGAAATCAGTTAGCAAAATGCCTAAGATAGTGTTAACTATTGTTTGTCAATGGGTGTGTTTCTATTAAATGGAGACCACTGGGCCCAGAAGAAATAATGCTTACTTTTATTCCCTTGGTCAGCCTGAAATGTCTAGTAACCAGCAAAGTCCTGCAAGAGAAATGCTTCATGTTGGACACTAAAATGTATTCAATTGCACAGAAATCTTTAAAGGGCGAGTATGGTTTTTTATTACTTTATTTAAAGGTATTTCTAAGTTATTTTCACCTGTTTATAGCTTATTTGTTTATCCTTTCACAGCTGTATAATCAGATATAAAATGTTTTTAGATATTTTTAATAGTAAGTTAAATCTAATAAAGGTTTTTTAGGATATTACTAATGATGTAGGACTTTCTGTTTGCATTATTTAAGGAAATACACTGACAACAGATTCTCATACTTTTTGCCTCACTAATGGACTCTCCCAAGAAGTGGTGTTCATTTGCCTGAGAGTATAGGTTAGTTTCAACAACTTTTCTCAGTGCATATCACTGAGACATTTGGAATATTCTCTCCTTCTTTTTCTTCTTCCCATGTAGTTGCCAACTATCTCAAATGCAGCGTTATTGTACTACTTGCTTATCAAAGAAGATCATGACAAAGTGACCTGACTTTTGTTGAACCAGCAAAGTAATATACTAATATATTTATTCTCAAAATGTGAAACTCATTTTAAAAGACCAAATTCTGTTTTTTTTTAAAAATTCTTCAGTGAATATTATCTTTAAAAATACATGTGACATTATCTTTAAAAACACATGCAACATAGGGCAGGGTGGGGTGGCTCCTGCCTGTAATCCCAGCACTTTGGGAGGCCAAGGCAGGAGGATCACTTGAGCCCAGGAGTTTGAAACCAGCCTGGGCGACATGGCAAAACCCTGTCTCTATGAAAAATCCAAAAATTCTCCGGGTGTGGTGGCGTGTGCCTGTAGTCTCAGCTAATCAGGAGGCTGAGGCAGAAGGATCACTTGAGCCAGTAGGTCGAGGCTGCAGTGAGCTGTGATTGCACCACTGCACTCCAGCCTGGGTGACAGAGTGAGACCCTGTCTCAAAAGTAAATAAAAAAAAATATAAAAATACATGCAACATAAGAAACTAACAATGAAAGCAACTTATTTATAAGTTTCTAGTATCCAATACAGAATTTTTCATCTCTGAGGAATCTGAGGTTATGTAGCTAAAACCACTAGCTGTCTTTTCAGCTGTGTTATATTCTTAGTACTAATATGACCAGTCTGTGTGTGAGAAACTAAATATATATTCCCACAGAATGCACAAATTCTTCCACATTTTTTTCTGGTAGGAATTCTGGAGCAAAATGCTTGTTCATGAGGTCAGAATTCTGTCTTGCGATTATTAATTTGTTCAGGCAGTCAGTGCTTACATTCAGCCATCCTGCACTGATAAGACCACACCCCCTATTAAAATAGAAAAAGACTGTCCTGAGCCCTTGAGAATCCTGCTTTCCTCTCCATGGTTCCCTCAAGACCCTTCAGTTCTGAGACTGAATGCCAACCCGTGGCATTTCAGTGTCTTCTGGCACCTTTTCCTGTACTAAGATATAAGGGATCTATGCTGATTGTTCAACCCTTATGCCACACCAATTCTATTTATTTATTTTGAAACGGAGTCTCGCTGTCACCCAGCCTGGAGTGCAGTAGCGTGATATTGGCTCACTGCAAGCTCCGCCTCCCGGGTTCACGCCATTCTCCTGCCTCAGCCTCCAAGTGGCTGGGACTACAGGTGCCCACCACCACACCCAGCTAATTTTTTGTATTTTTAGTAGAGACAGGGTTTCACCCATGCCACACCAATTCTTACATGTCTTTAATAGCATATTTGCAGACATGAGGAGAAAATGTTTAGTAATCAATATGGTCTTAAAAAGGAAATAGGAAGAGATAGATTCACTTTCAGGAAGAAGCAAAGTGGAAGTGAGAAAAAGCACAGTGAATATGAGAACTCCCATTGAAGTCAGTGTTCAGTTCACATCCAGGCTCTGTCACCGAGTAGTTGTGTGTTATTGGTAAGAACTTAACCACGCACTGAGCCTCAATTTTCTCATCTTTAAAACCAGCATGAGAATACCCATTTTGCATAGGGTAATATTTAAAACAGGAGGTAATATTTAAAGTATCTGGCCCTATTTTAAACATTTAAGAAATAATACCGTCTATAATTACAGCTTTGCTCAATAAAAAGGAGCAAGTAGAATTAGCATTTCCAGACTTTGTTCACTTCTTTTTAGTTATTGCTCAGAATACAGCTGCTATAATAAGCACTGAGAGCATAGGGGGCTCTGGTTCAGTGCTGAAGAACTTAGCATCCAAGGTTGAACATAAAGAATATCCTATTTATGTCTTCTAACTTTCTACAGGGTGTTGGCACTCTAGTTGTCTGTGGATAAACTTAATATCTTGATTAGTTCTCCTGAGAATGCCTCTGGAAACTGTTATATGAAGTGGAAGGTGGAAGGCTGGCTAATACCTGTGGTGGCTTCAAAATAGTCTGCCGAGGTCTGGTAGCTTGGAATTGTCAGACGTTTGTTACCTTGACAACCACAGACAGCACAAGCCTGGGATTTGAGTGACTTTAGATTCCTTTGCAATTCCTTCTGGGGATGAATGATTTGTATGTCTAATCAATGAATGGCAAAGACATGTTATTTAATAAGATTAATGAAGCTCACATAAAGCATTCTGTACACTAAGTCCCAAAGGGCATGGCTTCCTAAGAAATGTAGTTAACATTCCTTAGAAATGCAGTTAACATTTCTGGAATGTAGGCCCCACGGAGAACCAAAGCCTCCTTTAATGCTAGCTGAAATTCTAGGCAGGGGTTACAATGCTACTTTCAGTTGACTCTGCTATATAGTCTCAGAATATGTCCTCAGCTCTATGAGGAAGAACTTTTTCCCCCATTTTCCTTTTATTGTCTTAATTGCTGATGATCTGGATAACACTGGGATGACTTCTAGACCTAGAACTTCCTTGTAATAAATCAATCCTGACCCTATGATTTACAAGAGTTTAGGAAACAATGAAAATAAGTGTGGGTTGTTTTTTTTTTGGTATTTTTGTTCTGTTTAAAGAAATTCTGGAATATAACTTTTCTTTCTGTAATGTTTTTCACATTTTTCTCTCTTCCTGTCACAGTGTGGCCTCATCTTCTAACCTTGGGTTCACCTTTATTCCTTTCAATAGGACTCTAATGAACACAAATCTCAGCCTATAAACAGAGATCTACTCTCCATATTTATTTATCATAGAAATTGATTTCTTGGATGTTGTATTTATTATTTATTGCTATGTAACACACTACCCCAAAACCTAGCAGTTTAAAACAACTAGGGGTGATTATTTCACACAACTTTTGAGAGTATGGAATCTGGGAGTGTCTTATTGGGTGGTCTGGTTTAGCATCTCTTATGAAGTTACAGTCACACTATCAGTTGGAGCCACAGTCTATAAGACTTGACCAGGACTAGAAGTGCCACTTCTGGGTTCACTCATGAGGTTGTTGGCAGAAGTCAGTTCTTTGTTCCATGGCCCTTTCCATAGGACTGTTTTCTCAATATAGCAGCTGGTTTCCCCTAGAATGAGCTGTGGGAGTGACAGCAAGAAGGTTTTTCTTTATAATCTGACCTTAGAAATGACTATTACTTATGCTTTATTCTGTCCACACAGACCAATCCTGATACAATATAAGAGGCGACTACACAAGAGTGTAAATACGAAAGATAGGTCATGGAGAGGACACATGTATTTTCCCTTCTCAGTTTGCCAAAGTGTGGAAACGTAATTACAATGAATGTAAGGTTTTCCTCAACACTCATTCCTAGAGCTGTGTGTGAATCCTTATGTAGTACCAAGTCTAGGTTTGGCTTTTGTTTTCTTGTTTTGTTTTGTTTTGGAAGAGAGAGGATGTTTAAAAGGGCACGTATATCTGATTTTGGGGATTATTATATAGCCACCTTGAAAACTGATGACAAATTATCATGGACATTGTTAGTACATCTCTCACTTAATTTCCAGCAGGAATGCCATCTTTCATTCCCCCAAAGTATTAAGATACTCATAAGTTCCCCATATTTCAGATGGAGAGTGAGATGGACCCAGGTCTTCACTGTCCAATATGATAGCTACTAGCCTTACATGGCTATTGAGTACTAGCAATGCAGTAGTCAGAATTGAAATGTGCTGTTAAGTGTAAAATACACATCTATTTTAAAGGCTTTGCAAGAAAATAGTAAAATAATTAGTATTTCTGTATTGATTACATATTGAAACAGTGTTTTAGTTATGTTGGATTAAATAAAATGTAGTGTTAAGTTAATGTTAGCTGTTTTGTATTTATTTTTTTAAAAAATCTATTGGAAAAAATACTTAGATAGCTTGCATTGGTGGCTTACATTTCTATTAGACAGTGCTTCTTGAATGGAAAGTAGCAATATAGAGGAAAAGCCTCCCTATCCAATACAGGAGTGTGAAGTGCCCTTCCACAGGTGATATTTGGTGAAAGTGAATAATAAAGATTGACTTCAGGAAAAATCACAGGTAAATATCACAGAGTCTGAGAACAATGGTGTGCATAGCAGAAACTTTCAATAACTTCCCCATATTTCCTCTCATTCATTATTCAGTACACACTGCCTGCTTCCTCCTGAAAACACTCAGACAATTCCTCAAGATTATTCTAATAGCAAGAGGATCTCCAACCCAGGAGGACAGAAGATGAAGGGGCCTGGATATTATTGTCTCAAAGAATAGCCTTTAACTGAAATAAGAGATAACACAAACAAATGGAAAAACATTTTGTGCTCATGGATAGGAATAATCAATATCATGAAAATGGCCATACAGCACAAAGTAATTTATAGATTCAATACTATTCCCATCAAGCTGCCATTGACTTTCTTCACAGAATTGGAAAAAAAACTACTTTAAATTTCATATGGAACCAAAAAAAAGAGCCCCTATAGCCAAGACAATCTTAAGAAAAAAAAGACAAAGCAGGAGGCATCACGCTACCTGACTTCAAACTATACTACAAGGCTACAATAACCTAACCAGCATGGTACTGGTACCAAAACAGATATATAGACCAATGAAACAGAACAGAGGCCTCAGAAATAACACCACACATCTACAACCATCTGATCTTTGACAAACCTGACAAAAACAAGCAATGGGGAAAGGATACCCTATTTAATAAATGGTGTTGGGAAAACTGGCTAGCAATATGCAGAAAACTGAAACCGGGCCCCTTCCTTACACCTTATACAAAAATCAACTCAAGGACCAGATGCGTTGGCTCACACCTATAATCCCAGCACTTTGGGAGGCCGAGGCAGGCAGATCATGAGGTCAAGAGATCGAGACCATCCTGGCTAACACAGTGAAACGCCATCTCTACTAAAAATACAAAGAATTAGCCGGGCATAGTAGCAGGTGCCTGTAGACCCAGCTACTTGGGAGGCTGAAGCAGGAGAATGGCGGGAACCCAGGAAGGAGAGCTTGCAGTGAGCGGAGATCATGCCACTGCACTCCATCCTGGGCGACAGAGGGATACTCCATCTATAAAAAAAAAAAAAAAAAAAAAAAAAAACTCGAGATGGATTAAAGATTTAAACGTAAGACCTAAAACAAAAAACCCTAGAAGAAAACATGGACAATACCATTCAGGACATAGGCATGGGCAAAGGCTTCATTACTAAAACACTAAAAGCAATTTCAACAAAATCCAAAATTGTCAAATGGATCTAATTAAACTAAAGAGCTTCTGCACAGCAAAAGAAACCACCATTAGAGTGAACTGGCAACCTACAGAATGGGAGAAAATTTTTGCAATCTATCCATCTGACAAAGGGCTAATATCCAGAATCTACAAGGAACTTAAACAGATTTACAAGAAAAAAACCAAACAACCCCATCAAAAAGTGGGAGAAGGATATGAACAGACACTTTTCAAAAAAAAAAAAAAAGACATTTATGTGGCCAATAAACATATGAAAGAAAAGCTCATCATCACTGGTTGTTAGAGAAATACAAATCAAAACCACAATGAGATACTATCTCATGCCAGTTAAAATGGCGATTATTAAAAAGTCAGGAAACAACATGCTGGAGAGGATGTGGAGAAATAGGAACATTTTTACACCGTTGGTGGGAGTTTAAATTAGTTCAACCATTGTGGAAGACAGTGTGGTGATTCCTTAAGGATGTAGAACTAGAAATACCATTTGACAAGCAATCCCATTACTGGATATATACCCAAAGGATTATAAATCATTCTATTATAAAGACACATCCACACATATGTTTATTACAGCACTATTCACAATAGCAAAGACTTGGAACCAACCCAAATGTCCATCAATGTTAGACTGGATAAAGAAAATGTGGCACATATACACCATGGAATATTATGCAGCCATAAAAAAGAATGAGTTCACGTGCTTTGCAGGGACATAGATGATGCTGGAAACCATCATTGTCAGCAAACTAACACAGGAATGGAAAACCAAACACTGCATGTTCTCACTCATAAGTGGGAATTGAACAATGAGAACATATGGGCAAAAGGAGGGGAATATCACACAGTGGGGCTTGTTGGGGGGTGGGGGGCAAGAGGAGGGATAGCATTAGGAGAAATATCTAATGTAGATGATGGGTTGATGGGTGCAGCAAACCACCATGGCCCATGTAACAAATCTTCATGTTCTGTACATGTATCCCAGAACTTAAAGTATAATAAAAATGAAAAAAAAAAAAAAAAGGGTAGCCTTTAACCAAAGATAAATAGAAATTGATAAATAAATGTCCTGGTTTCTTTGCCCCTCATGTGGGATTATATGTGTGTTTTGCACTTTTGTCCAGAGGTGTGCAAGATATGGAGTCCCTGCCAAAAATACAGAGTCTGAGTTGCCTGCAGCAGTGACCAGCCGACAAACATATCTTGATTAGGTTTTCTTGTCTTCCTACTCCACTACTGGTAATTTCTAGGACCACTTTCCAGATAAACTTCTTTTACATGATCCTACTTACAGGACCTCCTTCTAGAGAAATCTAATTTAGGACAGAATGCATGAGTGCATATATCTGCAAGCAGGAGTGTGGACACACAAAGACAGAGAAGTAGCCCTATGTATTTCTAGTTAGTATAAGTATTCATGGGTTAACTTAACATAATGATTTGACAACCAAAATTGTTTTCTCTTTGTATCTGCTTTCTTGTCCTCTGGTCCTGCATTTGCGTATCACCATTCTATCCTGGTAATATCTTACCTCCTTCCCTCTAAACAGCATTCTCTGGATGGCTGTGTTCACAAAGCCTTGCAGTAGCCAAATTGGGCCAGGTTCTAGAAATACAGGCCATACGTGACAGCCTAAAAGTTTTCCTTTTGACATTTGTTGAAAGGAAAATCAGTTTTCTTCCTGAGAATAGCATGAGAATGACACTTTACTTTCCAGACTCCTCCTATTGTGACAGGTTGATAAGCACTGTATTTTCATCCTCCTATTTTCTTCATCATAAATAGGTCTCAATTTATAACCCACATGTGCAGTTTCATTGAGAAGCAGGGCAGAAGGCACACTGCCCTATTTTAGCTCAGCAGGGCAAGAGCATTAAGAACAATGAAAGTTCAGAGTTACCTATCACAAATATATCTGAATGATAGCATCAACAAAATCAGAATGAGTTTTTCCAGGAAACAGTGACCTTGTGACATAAAAGCCACGCTACTGAGAGGTGAAGCTGGTTGGGCTTCTGGGTTGGGTGGGGACTTGGAGAACTTTTCTGTATAGCTAAAGGATTGTAAATGCACCAATCAGCGCTCTGTGTCTAGCTAAAGGTTTGTAAATGCACCAATCAGCACTCTGTGTCTAGCTAATCAGGTAGGGGACTTGGAGAACTTTTCTGTATAGCTAAAGGATTGTAAATGCACCAATCAGTGCTCTATGTCTAGCTAAAAGTTTGTAAACGCACCAATCAGCACTCTGTAAAAACAGACCAATCAGCACTCTGTAAAACGGACCAATCAGTACTCTGTAAAATGGACCAATCAGCAGGATGTGGGTGGGGCCAAATAAGGGAATGAAAACAGGCCACTGAGCCAGCAGGGGCAACTTGCTGGGGTCCCCTTCCACACTGTGGAAGCTTTGTTCTTTTGCTCTTCACAATAAATCGTCCTGCCCACTCTTTAGGTCACAATAAATCTTTCTGCCCACTCTTTAGGTCCACACTAACTTTATGAGCTGCAACACTCACCATGAAGCTCTGCAGCTTCACTCTTGAAGCCAGAAAGACCACAAACCCACACGGAGGAACAAACAACTCCAGACGTGCCACCTTTAAGAGCTGTAACACTCATTGTGAAGGTCTGCAGCTTCACTCCTGAAGTCAGCGAGAGCACGAACCCACCGAGAGGAATGAATGACTCTGGACGGGCCACCTTTAAAAGCTGTAACACTCACTGTGAGGGTCTGCAGCTTCACTCCTGAAGTCAGCGAGACCACAAACATTTGAAGGAACAAACTCCGGACACACCGTCTTTAAGAACTGTAACACTCACCACAGGGGTCCGCGGCTTCATTCTTGAAGTCAGTGAGACCAAGAACCCACCGGAAGGAACCAATTCTGGACACACTACCTCAGTGTCTAGGTTGCATTAAAACAAGCACAGTAATAATAACAATAGCAAACAATAGCACCACTTCTCATAAGTAAAGTGCTTTCTGGTTTGTAAAACACTTTCATAGATATCTTCTCCTTTGATTCTTTCAACAGCACTATAAGAGAAGCAACAGTTGTTGTGGATACGCTAGCAAATTATTTGGCATTGCAATCTTACCCATCTGTACTCTCGCACTAGCTAATTTGTATAATCTAGTTTCATGGCTTTAAGGAAACATCCAGGCCTACGGGAATCAATAAAACTGTACAAAAATTATTTGATGCATGAACACTCAATCTTTGCAACATTAATTTCAAATGAGCACTTGGCCAACTCACATGTATTTATTATCTTAGCTCACTCCACCCGAATGTCTATTTTCTTTATCTTTCTCCCACCCACAAATCATCCATACATGATCCACTTGCTTAATTTCTCCATCAATACATTATTCCTTCCTACTAGCCTGGAGTTTGATTTTAACAGCACTCTTGGTAATGGGCCCATTTGGTTTGGTCCCAGGACTGCCTCCTGGGTATTGTCAATAGCTGGCATCCTTTGTGGATGTGGCATAGATTTTTAGTGTGAGCCAAGAACTGATATGCAAATTTCTTTTGTCACTGTGTTGTTTTACCCACTTCTTTGGAAACAGTATTGATAAAGATGCATTGGGAAAGCAGCACTGTCAAAAGATTAAGTTTTATGACAGGAAGTGCTAAATAAATGGTCTGTTAAAAAATTGAGTAAGTAAAAAATATAGAGACATTGATATGTCAAGCAAGGTAGAAATTAGTATATCGTAAAATGATGTCATGCAACCAAGCAGGGAGAGTTCATGAAACTTACCAGAGAATCCAGGAATTGGTCAGTATTTCTAGTGGAAGTGTTTGGTTTATGTTTATGGCGAAGAATTATCCTAGAATGTAAGCTTCGTAAGAGCATGGCTTTGTCCTTGTATCCCACTATGTCACCAGCTCCTAACACAGTGTCTGGTACAAAGAGAGCATGCACACAGTTTTTAAATAAATGGATACCACAATGGTTAAATAAATTTGTCATCTAGTCTATAATAATCTCATTCCTATTATGAAGCCACTGGTATCATAGGGTGCCCTAGAAATAGGCATATTTTAAGGAAGACATTTGAACAGTCCCTTTAAATTTTTTCAAGCTTCCTTTAATGAAGCAAAGAAAAATTCAGTTGCATTTTGTATTTCTCAGGAATGGTCTGGCCACGGGGCACAATGATATTTTTAAATGCAGGGAAAATAATCCACCAGTTTAATCTGCACAATGTTTAACACAAATATCTTCTCCATTAACAATATGGTGCGAGAGAGAGTCTGGGGGTCATTAGAGGACCTGAAAACACCCTGCAATGTGTTCGTACAAGATTAGCCCTTCATCGAAAAGATGTATTCATTCTCGATATGGCCTTATGTCAGGGTTGCTGGCCTTAATGTGTGGAACTTTTCCAGTTCATCAAGGCTAACGTGCCCAGAGCTATTTTCTAGGTTTGAAATAAAAGAGCAAGCTGTGGTAAGCTGGAAACCTTTGTTACTATTTGTATTCCTCTCTTCTCTCCATTTCCTGCTCTCTCTTTTTTAATCCACCTGCTTTTTCCTTTGCTTGGTAAACAGAGTTGCCCATCTGACAAATTGTGAAAATATCCCCTCAACCCCTCACTCACACATTTGGCCTTGGTTTTAATACCAAAGAGTTTCAAATACCAAAACATAGGCAGCCATTCTTCTTGGCTGCTTATAGGCTCAATTCAGCTATTTCCTCAACGATCTGAAGGAACCCTTCCTGTCCTGTCCTATCTCTTTCTGGTCTTGAATTTATTTTCCTATCAATCTAAATCTCTGCCTTTTGTGATAAAAATCTGTGTTTAAATTGAACATTTTTACAGATTTTTGGTTTAGATTTGACGCTGTATGTTTTATAAGTGAGCTTGAAGAGAAAGGCAAGGAAATCCTGTATATCCAAGGTATCTAGTTAGCATGAGATATGTTATGCTACAAAGGCAAGTCACACAAACATCTGAAAACATAAAGGTTTAGCTCATGCTACATGCCCATTCCTGGTTGGAAGGAAGTCCTGCCCACCATAGTCACTCAGAGTTCTGGGCCAAGAAATCAGCTACCACCTCAAATATTGCTGGCCATAGTACAAGGGAAAGCTAGAACTCTAGGGAAAGACTTCTCACATTTTAAGTTGCATGAGTTCACCTGGGGATCTTATGAAAATGTTGATTCTGATTCAGTACATCTGGGCAGACCCTGAAAAATCTACATTTCTAAGAAGAGTTCAAGTGATGGTGCTGCTGCTGCACTGCCTAGTGTATGTTCAGTAGCTCAGGCCTAACTAAACTAGCAATTAAGTGTTCTGCCCCAGAAGTACAATTTCATTAGACACACTGCTCCTCTCAACAACAAGTACAGCTGGGTATCCAATCAGATACCCAGAAGACAGAACTGAAAATATTTGATGAACATCCAGAAACATTAACATGGCTATTTATATAGCACAGAAGCAAAATAAATACTTCTTAAATCATTTTTAAGCTAAACTGATCAATGTGTTAAAATGTTAATAAAAACAAATTGGGCAGAGATTCTCAATCCCAGGCTATATATCAGAATCAATAGTGGGGATGTTTTTAATCACAGACACCTGACACTGTAGAGTGGCTATGTGCTAGGGTTTGAATATATTTTTCTTTTTTTTTTAACTCCTTAGGCAATTCTTTAGCCGGGATTTAAAAAGCACTGACGTAGGAATTCCTAAGCATTTTATTGAAGGTGTAAAAGTACAATTTAAAGAATGCACTTGTAGGAGTGAAAGAAAATTCTCTTCTACCCCCTGAAAGTTAGATTTCTGGAATAAACTTGACAGTAGACAGATTAAGAGGTAAAAAGGCAAACAAATTCATTATGTCAACATGCATGGGCATCCCATAAAATGTGAGACTCGAAGAAAGACTCGATGATTAAAGATTTTATACCTTTATGTCCTCAAATGACTGAAGTTTTATATCATAGAGAAAGAATAGGGTCTGGGGGCTTTTCAGGGGGAGATGGTGACAAGCCATGGGAGGGTCAGGGGAGAAAGTGCACTGGGAACAAAGGCTGTCTTACTATGCAGATAAAGTTTCTCAGAAGCAGCCCTCAGAGGAATTGATGGTAGCTGTGGTTAAAGTCTCTCAGTGGAGGTGTCAGACTTGTAGCCTCCTTTCCTGATTTAATCTTCCCTGACTGACAATTGTACGTCTTCTGGAGGAACTTACCTTAGTTAAGGGTAGATCAGAGAAAGCCCTTTCCCTGCCTTTGCTGCTCTTCAGCTGCTCTGTTTGAAGTCCGAAGTGACAAATTTGGAGGTATTCTTTTCTGAACACCAATATATTTGATTATCAATGCCCTCTACCACAAATTTATGAAATATATAAGTAGATGTATTTTAATTGAAATTTAGTATAAATTTACACCTGTGACAGAAAATATTTTTAATTTGTTTCCATTTATAAAAATTTATTTTTTTATCTTTTTAAAATTACTGTAAAAGCCCAAGGGAAGGCCTTCCATTTAAGAAGTCAACTATATCACATTATTCACGTTGCTCAAATATAAAAGTGCTTAACTACATAACTACTAAATGTTGATTTATTCAAGATTGTGAGATAATTGACAAAAAGGTAGTCAAGGTAAATTGGAAGGCAGAAAAAAAAAATGAAGAAAAGAAAGAAGCATAGGAGTGAAGGGGGAAGACTTCTCCTTTGTAGTCTGAAGATTTGCTGAAAATAAACTGACAAAAGTCACATTAATGGGAGAAAAAGGCATACTAATTTATTTTATTATGCGTGGGTAAAAAAAAAAAAAAATCACAGTAGAATGATTATCCAAAACCAAATGAAGTGCATAAGCTTTTAAAACCTTCTTCACAGCAGAAGGGAGATTAGGAAATCTAGAGTAAACAATGTTAGGGGAAATGAATAGGCCCAACGCTCAGACAATGGTTCCTAACCAATGGTTAGTTTCTTTGGAAACTGAATGGGTCTAGGGGAATAGGCAGTGGCTCCTGATGAAATAAATTTGTCCATGTGTAGTTACATTCCCCACTCCCTACAATATGAGTTTACTTAATGAAAACTCAGGGAAGGGACAGAAGGTAATTGTTTTCTTTTTGGGTGTGCCCAGTCCCTCTGCAGATAGGGGAAAAGCCTCTCCTAGCACCTGCTGATCTCCAAGGGCCTTCATTTCAAAATACGTAAGCATACTAAGGTGCCACATTTTGGGGTGACATTCTGCGATCTCCTTCAGAAAGAAAAGAGGGAAGAAGCTGACATATTGCCCAGAACCAGAGCAGTAGAGGGTAGCCCTTGAGCACAGCCACGGGAATGAGCTAATGCAAATTCAATTCCAGATTCAAATGTAATAACTATGAATATTGCTAAAGTGACTTCTCCTTGTGCAAGTTACTTAGCTTCTCTAAAACTCAGGTTTCTCACTTTTAAAATGGAGAACATTGCTATCTCTCTAGATCCTAGGTCAGCTAAATGAAAAAAGTTATGCAAATTTCTTAGCACAGAGGCTAACATGTTATCCATGAAAAAAGGCAGTTACCATTATTTTATTTGTTGACTTGATAGAAGGGAGCTGCCTACAACATGACTCTGACAACACTGTTAGTAAAACATGCCAATCCTATTTCCTTGGGAGCCATCCAGTACATATAGAGAATTTATATCCTCCTTAATAACCTTTGTCACTGAACTGTGGTAATGTTTGGGGTTAAGAGTTGTTATTAACATGCACATAATTAATGAAGTGTAAACTAGATTTGTTAGACTGCCCCAGTGAATTAATTTGGATAAAGGCAACATAAGGATAAATAAAAAGGGCACAAAAGAGGAAAAGGATGTCACAATTAGGTCTACTTCATCTCTGTAACACAATGGTTAGGAAAATAGACTCTTGAATCTCACAGAGACCTGTCACTTCCAGCTAGGTCATTAGGGTCAAGTTTCTTACCTTTTCTAAGTAAGGATTTCTTCTTCTGTAAAGAAGGCGAGAAAATATAACTACCAAAGGAGTGTTATATTGTTGTTATTCCAAATATGAACTGAGGAAAAAAGAGAGACAGACTTTCTATACGGGATCCCACAGGTTTTGTGCTACATTGTGACCAAGAAGGCCTTAATGGTCCCCTCAGCTTCACTAAACATTAAATAGGTCTCTTCTTGATATTAGGGGGCCCTGACATCCTAATTTACCTTATCCAATTTTTTTTTATTTATTTTTGAGATGGAGTCTTGCTCTGTCACCCAGACTGGAGTTCAGTGGCGCGGTCTTGGCTAACTGCCACCTCCACCTCCAGAGTAGCTGGGATTACAGGCTCCTGCCACCACGCCCACCTAATTTTGTATTTTTAGTAGAATTGGGGTTTCATCATGTTGGCCAGGCTGGACTAGAACTCCTGACCTCAAGTGATCTACCTGCCACAGCCTCCCAAAGTGCTGGGATTACAGGAGTGAGCCACTGCTCCCTGCCTACCTCAGACAATTTTTTATTGTAAATAATTTCCTGACTTTTTGAGATGTAAATCTTCTCCCAACCTCTTTCCAGTTTTACAATCCAGGCATTTCTTCTTCAAGGACCTGGGAACTATTCCTTTGAAATGTAATCATCAAAGAAGATAGGGCTCCTATCTCCCAGTCTAGGTGGGAGGCTAGGAACCTAACTTCCATAAGCACAGTGGACCACATCAGCCTATAGTTCTCTGGTTCTTTTTCATTAGCTCATCCCAGTGCTTAAAAACTCTCCTGCCTTTTGTTTCATTGGGATTGAGTTCAATCTCTCTTCCCTGCTGCAGTCGTCTTGAATAAAGTCTTCTTGTTTAACTCTGTCCAGTGCAATTTTTCTTTTACACTTATAGCCTCTTCAAATCAAAGACCATCAACACTTTTCTATACTTAATCTTGATTCTTTAGGCTCAATTGTAAATTAAAGTAAGAGAGTAGATTTAACATTAAGGTTTAGGCTGGGGGTGGTAGCTTGCACCTGTAATACCACTAGTTTGGGAGGCAAAGGCAGGCAGATCATTGGAGCAAAGGAGTTTGAGGCCAGCCTGGGCAACATAGCAAGACCCTGTCTCCATAAAAAATTCAAAAATTAGCTGGGTGTGGTGGCATGTGCCTATAGTCCCACCTACTTGAGAAGCTGAAGTGGGAGAATCACTTGAGCCTGGAAGGTGGAGGTTGCAGTCAGCTGAGATCGTGCCATTGCACTCCAGCCTGGGTGACAGAGCAAGACCCTCTCTCAAAAAAAAAAAAAAAAAGAAGAAGAAGAAAGAAATTAAGGTTTAGACATTTTCCATTTATCATGGCTTAAATAGGCATCTGAAAATCATGTTAACTCCACAGTAGCTAGAAGTTACCTGTAGTCCATCATTTATCTATAAATATTAAACTGAGATTTGCCAAATTTAAATTGGAGGAAAACTAGAATAGGAGGTCATAATCTTCATGTACTGTCTATCTTCTTATTCTTTGTAGGAGAAATGCCGAGTTCTCAACTCATTTTATTAATATGCATTGAAAATATTAGAAATATAAGGCTAAATAATGAAATATGCATGTGAAAACATTAACCCTTTTTAATTTTCATTGATTAGCATTTCATACATTAAATAAGGCTAATCAGGTGCTCTAAAATTAAATAACTCTTATTTATTACAATTAACCCAACATTAAGAAATTTTAACCTAATATACTTCTTGTCCTTTTGTAAAATTATAGTAACTAACAGAAAAGATTAAGCTTCTCTACATATTCTTACACTAATTTAACTAATATTTCCAGTTCTCAATTATTACATTGGTGGAAGAAGAAAATGTGAAATATTCTTATATATCCTGTCCCCAGAATTTCTTTCTACTATAACCTCTGTAACATAACACCTATGCACCCCCCCAAAAAAAGAAAAAAAATGCAACAGTTGATAGGATAGTTTGAACATTGTTATAATTTCCAAGAAAATTTAATATTAGATTCAGCACTTTGATCAAGGTCTCTTTACTAAATAAAAAAAGTATTTTTTAATTTGTTCATTTGTTTATTCTTGTTTTCAGTCACTAAAAATTTAGATTTAGCTAACATTTATTATGTATTAGGTACTAAGTGACATGTCAAAGAGTCATACTTTCACTTCTGGCTCTGATGCAGCAACTCATGGCAGACCAATACTTCAGTCAATACATTTAGAAAATCTTGATAAAATGTTTAAAAATCAAATTGAAAAGACCATATTGCTGCTAAGGGAAATGAGGAAGCAGAAAATCAAAAACAGAGGATAAGAAGACATTTTCCCCTCAGGGAATCTGCCAGGTTATGGTCTTGGGAAAGTGAGAATCTGAAAAACAGGACAAAGGACCATAACCAAAACAGATAAGCTGAGAAGGTTTTGGTAATTGCATGGGGCTAGCGAATAATTTTTGTTTAGGACACAACAAGTAAGACTTGGGGACAATGGTCTCAGAGTTTTCAGAGATGGGGAAAAGGGAACACTCTGGATATTTTCTTTTGAGGAATATCCTAATACTTTAAGGTGAACATGGAAAGAGGCTAAGAAGCCAAACAGAAAGCTGCTGCTAGTGAGAGAAGAGTTTTCAGCATACACAAGTATCTGATCAAACAATAACTGGAGTTAGGTCTCCAGCTAGAGACCTTGCAGAGCTATGTCTTAGGAGTGGAGGCAAATTAAAAAGCATCTGAGCCTTATAACCACAATAAACCAACCGTAAATCTGATTGGTCTTGATTGCATTAAGGTAATCTGTTTCATACTCCAGCTGCCTCCTAGAGGAAGATGAATCATTGGTGGTAGAAGTGAATATGGCCCAGAGATAACAATTATATATGTATAATTTCTGACATTCAGGCAAAAATTACCAGGTACAGTAAGACACATGAAAGGGGAGGGAAACAGACAACAGAAACTCCTATGGGCAAAATTGGTACCTCCTGCAAACCCCCTCCCCGGATTTATATGTTGATGCTCTAACCCCTAATATGACTACTTTTTGGAGACAGGGCCTATAAGTCTTAAAGGTGGAGCCTTGATCCTATTAGATTAAGTGCCCTTCTAAGAAGAGATATCAGAGAGCTTTTTTCTCTCTCCCCCACACGTGCACAAAGTTGAGGTCATGTGAGTATACAATAAAAATATGGCCATCTACAAACCAGGAAAAGAGCCCTGGAACCAAATCAGTGGGTACCTTGATCTTGGACTTCCCAGTTTCCAAATCTGTGAGTAACCAATTTCTGTTGTTCAAGCCAACGGTCCCCAACTTTTTTGGCACCAGGGACCAGTTTTGCGGAAGACAATTTTTTTCATGGAGGGGACTGTGGAGGACAGTTTTTGGATGAAACTATTCCACCTCAGATCATCAGGCATTAGATTCTCATAAGGAAAATGCAGCCTAGATCCCTTGCAAGTACAGTTAGCAATAGGGTTTGTGCTCCTACGAGAATCTAATGCCACCGCTGATCTGATAGGAGGCAGAGCTCAGGCTGTAATGCTTGCTTGGCCACTCACCTCTTGCTACGTGGCCTGATTCCTAACAGGCCACTGACCCGTACCGATCCATGGCTGGGGTTTGAGGATCCCTGGTTTAAGTCACCCAGTCTGCGACATCTTGTTGTAGAAGGCTGAGCAGACTATTACAGACACATATCCACGCTGGCCTATGGGAAAACTTTCCCTTTTGCCTTCTGAAGGTTTGCTGAAAATCAAACTGAAAAAAAGGAAGATTGATAGGAGAAAAGACATACAAAGTTATTAATGTACCTGGAGGAGAACCACAGAGTGATTACCATGCAATGGGATACAAATGGTTACATGCTCTCCTTCTTAGGGAAAAGTGAGATGGGGAAGTGTGGATGATTTTAGCGGGGTAGTAAATGACTGTTAGGGAAATTCAATGAGCTTAAAGAACATACGATGGCCGGAAGGAAGTCTTTTGGGCTCACAGAAGAGACAGTGGTTAGTGA
Organism: Pongo abelii; assembly: GCF_028885655.2. Taxonomy (NCBI): domain Eukaryota; kingdom Metazoa; phylum Chordata; class Mammalia; order Primates; family Hominidae; genus Pongo; species Pongo abelii. The sequence continues at coordinate 32,255,033 of NC_071998.2, forward strand.
CAAAAGTGTGCCCAGGTATGTGGCCAGACTTCAGTCTCTCATCCTGTGATAAGAGTTCAGTTAATGAAAATTTAGGAAAGTGACCAGAGGTCATCGTTTTCTTTTGTGACAGGTCCAGACTTTAGGTAGATAAGGAGACTCCGGAGAACAACTTCATTCTATGCTTTGGGAGAGACAGAAGCACCATATTTTGGGGTGTTGGCCATATCCACAAATAATGCAGCAACATTGTTGATGCACAGCTTAGTATTTGACAACAGAGTACAGGAGATCTTTGCTCACATTTTTGGAGTTCTTTGTGTGGCAGTCTCCTCTCTGGTATTACATTCCACAGTTTCCAGCTGCTTCAGCCTAACCAAATTCTACTCTCAGACTCTAACTGAATGTAACCGCCTTATTCTCCTTCAGTTTCCCCTCCTTGCACTGGAGTCTGGAAATTGCCACCATGAAGAAAGCTGAAAATTCAATAGGGACCATCTAATTTGTTTCCCTTTTATGAGGAATCACAGCCCAACACTACTTACTTGTCTCAATAGCTAAAAACAGTCATTTCATATATTTTGACCAGCTTTTAATTTGTTTACTGTGGATGTATAACTTCTGTACCAGACACTTATGATTAGAAGGTTAATCCTTCCTATTCATGTTAAAAACTGTTATTAAACCAGAAATCGTAGTCTAAAAAAATCCGATAAAGCATATATGCAAAAATCCTCCAGCAAAAGTCACATTAGCAATAAAATATTGAATGACAGAGATTGGGAAAGAGAGCAGGACAAGGATTCCAGTTATAATTGCTTCAATTTATTATCATTTGGAGTTTTTTCAAGTTCAATAAGGCAAGTAAAAGAAATAAAAACAATTCTGGCTGGGCACAGTGGCTCACGCCTGTAATTCCAGCACTTTGGGAGGCTGAGGCAGGCGGATCACGAGGTCAGGAGATCAAGACCATCCTGGCTAAGACGGTGAAACCCCGTCTCCACTAAAAATACAAAAAATTAGCCGGGCGTAGTGGCAGGCGCCTGTAGTCCCAGCTACTCGGGAGGCTGAGGCAGGAGAATGGCGTGAACCCGGGAGGCAGAGCTTGCAGTGAGCCAAGATCGCGCCACTGCAGTCCAGCCTGGGCAACAGAGCGAGACTCCGTCTCAAAAAAAAAAAAAAAAAAAAAAACCAATTCTAAGGAAAACAGGTGCAAAACCTCAACATAGAAAACTACAAGATAATTATGACAAAAAATGTAAGAAGACCTAAATAAATGAAGGGATATACTATTTCCATAAATTAGAAAACTCAGAATTGTAACAATGCCAAATGTTCCTAAGTTAATCTGTAATAAATAGTTGCATGTACTTATAACAGTTATAGTCTTTTTAATGTATTGACAAGAATGGTAGAGAAAATTAAGAAATAAAAAAAGGAAGATTTACCCTATCAGACATTCAGATTTATTATAAAGCTATAGTTATTGAAACAGTGTGATGTTTGGCATAAAAACAGGCAAAGAAAATAATTAAACAGAATGGAGAGCTCCAAAATAGATCCACATATATACAGTCATCTGTGATGCAAGTGGAGAATTTTTTCTCTTTACTTTGTAAAGCAGAGTATCTGGACTTACATGCACACTATTGCCAGAAATTCTACACTCAGATATATACTCAGTGGAAATGTATCTAATGTGCTCCCAAAACTCTTGTATAAGAATGATTATAGCAACATTATTCATAATAGTGAAAAACTGGAAGCAAACCAAATGTTTACCAACAAACATAAAAGTTATGTTTGAATAAAATAAATGTATGGATAAAAGTTATGGTACATTCACACAAAATACTATATTCATGAAAGGGAAAAAACTACATTCATATGAACAACATGAATATAGCTCATAAACACAAGAAGCCAAACACAAAAAGAATCCATAACAAATGATAACACTTACATATGGTTCAAGAACAGGCAATACTAATATATGATGATGGAAATCAGGGGAGTGATTACCTTTCACAGGGGATGGTCACTGGGAAGAAACATTAGAAAGGATTCTGGATATACTGGTTTTGTTCTATATCTTCATTTAAGTGGGAGTTATATAACAGTATTCATGTGCCTAAATATTCATCAGATTCTATATTGGTGATTTTTATAGTTTCTGTATATATATTATAATGCATATATTACATTACCTCTGTGTGTTTTACACTGCAACAAAATTCATAAAAGCACAGACAGTATCCCAAATACAGTGGAGTAGAAAGGCCTTGTACTTAGAAACCTATAATATTCAGCAGCATTTATAAGTTATTAGGAAATCACAAATAAGTTACTGTTTCATAGTTCAGAGTAGGAGAATATTGCTTCCACTTTGATGGAGGTAGATTAAATTGAGGAGTGAAGAAAGGTTTTTTGGAGGAGATAAAATTTGAGATGGAACTGAAAAGAGAAACAAATGATTGCTAGGCACAAATGAGGAGTGGTCAGTCATTTCAGCAAAATAATTAGTATCCCCTCCCCAAAGTTGGTAAGCTGTGTAAGAAAAAGCGACAGCCATTTGTTTGGATTATAATCAATAATGTGAAATTAGATTGAAAAGAAATATTAAGGGTTGATTTTGAATGATTTCAAATAATGGAGTAACAAATTTGGATTTCTGTAGACTCTGGGGAGCCATTTAACATACATAAACAGGAAAAAAGCCATGATCAAAATTATGATCTGGAAAAATAAATTGACCTCAAGATTACAGGAAGGAGAAGGAAATTTATGTAGCAAGAAAACATAAATGAGTATTATAAAAATTTTATTCATTTTCATTTGGTAAATAGTTATTAAAGGTCTACTGACTAGCTCTGGAAAAAATTAGTGAGCAACTAATTTAGATCACTCGAGTGGGAGAGTGACAAGTAACATACATGACATCTTGATTAAAGAACAATTTGAAAAATTATTTATTGAGTACTACTAATGAAAAGGTATGAAAGTGCATAAGTTATAAACTGAAACCCCAACTAATACTTCTCTAAATATATGGTAGTTCATCTCTTTTACATAGTAAGAAGACCATAGCAGATATTCCTAGTGCTGGTTCAGCTTCTTAAAAATGAGATAACATCAGTATTTTGTTTTCAGCTTTATTGAGGTATAATTGACAAATAAAAATTTCATATATTCAAGGTGTACAACATGATTTTTTCATATACATATTCATTGTGAAATGTTATCCATAATCAAGCTAATTAACATATATGTCACATCACATAATTTTCTTTTATGCATATGTGGTAAGAATACTTAAAATCTACTCTCTTGACAAATTTCAAGTATAGAATATATTATTATTAACTATCGTCACCTTATTGTACATTAGATTCCCAGAACTTAATTCCTCTTATAACTGGAAGTTTATACCCTTTGACATCTCCCCATTTCCTCTACCCACTGACATCTGGGATCTTGAACTTTTCTCCAACATTCTGAGGCTGTTGGCTTCCATCTTGGGTAATGTCTCACAGTCACAAAATATATGTCATATCTTTGACATGGCCTCTTAATCAATGAAGGTAGGGGAAAAGGCAGTGCCTGACAATTCTGTGAACTTTTTATAAGAAAGAAAAAGGTTTTTAGAAATCCTCTCATCAGATTCTCTCTGTCATCATTGGCAAAAACTGGACCACATGTCCAGCCCCAGCTGAAATGAAGGCTATGAATATAGAGAACGAGGACACAATATACATGATACACTGCCCTGGCCTCTGTGCATTGCCACTCACAAAACCTACGTCACCAAATCATGATCAAGTCTCTTCATTAACAAAGAGAAAGTGGAAAACTGATGTTGGTCCTAATAGAGTTTTTCACAGGTCACACAAAAGTATACATACATATATAATGGGTAGTGCTTGCTCTTAAAGGGCATAAGTAATAAACTCTGTGAATGTTGTAGGTGGCCACTACACTTAATATGGAAATAACTGCCCTTCATATGGAATTAAGAAAAAAACTACACTTAATATGGAATGGAGAATTTCTACCTAATATGTGGAATGTATTTTCAACGTGTTTGCACATCTTTAATAAAGTTTGCTATGCTTTGCTTCTTCCAAAAACTGACTTTGCAAGTTTGAAACCACATACCGTAAGGAAGGTAACCTAAAAATGGACAATATAAAATCACAACAAAAAACAGGAGTAGAGAAATAGAGGTGATCCGATGAGATAATTATTATGTACAACGAGTTCTGCATTTTATGTGACTTAATAAGAAATAGGATTAGTAAAGGATTTCTCATCATTTGACTTTTTTAAAGTAAATAGTTGTATTTTGAGAAATAAAGTCATCATCATTGCCCATAAGAAGGAATTATATGAACTTTTCAGTCTTTTTCAGAATAAATATTAGTATCAGGAAGATAAAAGATAAATTATATCCTTAAAAAGAATAGCTTACAATAGGCTAAGTTTTTAGGTGTAATGAATTTCCCGTTATTTTCTTCAGGCTTCATTACCTATAATTGATTATTGTACAATTTTTCAAACGGTCTTAAAGCTTTAATATGGCTATGTCTTTAATTGTAATCTTCCCAAGATTTCTTTAGTATATTTTTCTTCGAGATGGGGATTATGTCTGCCTGGTTTCCCGTCATATTTCTATTATACATGGAAGTCAATCAATAAATATTTATTAAATTAGTCTGTGGGATAAAAATAAGAATAAGAACTATTGTGCTTTTTTTCTCAACATCGATTATAAAATACATGTTAATTAATATTAATTAATACTGATTTTAAAAAATACACAAACATTCTATGTATGAAAATTTTTGCTATTAACCCTCTCTATTTTGCTATTAACCCTCTCTAAGAGTTGCAGTCAGAACATGCCATCTTAAATGGTTTGTGTTTCCTTTTCTTTTGGAATCTGAGATTCCAAAGTACCCAGAATGGTATCTCTCACTTCTTGCGTCATTCAGTGCATAATTGATGTTCTCATGAACAAAGAGATTCCTAAGGACACTTGAGGCAATATTACTCTAGTAACTTATTTCTGGTTATCTAAATGTCAGGATAGAATTTATTGAACCTAGAGAATTAAAAGATTTACATGCCTATTAAGCTATCTTTCTTAAGTATTAGATGTTCTAAGCAGTCTTTGAGAAATGCTGGGTCACAGCTTATTCATAGTTCTATTCTGAAATTAGTGACTGAGTGCTGTGTTATTGATTAACAAGGGATTTATATGTTTTAGAAACAAGCTGAACAAGAAGTTGCGTTGGGCATTTTACTGTCAAAGTTGACAGGCTGACTTTCTTTCTTGCCCAGACAGAGGGCAGTCACCCTTTCTCACAGAGGTAGCCTCTAAGGATATTTGCAACCAACCCACAGGTTTCTCCACAGCAGAGTTTTGAATCTGTTAAAGTTTTTGAAGAGTAAACAAATTGAAACCCCAGATTTCTGTATAGCACTTTATGAAAAATATCATTTTGGCATGAAAAACTTTAATGGTAGGTGGTTACCACTCAACTTCCTAGACCATGGGTGGGTCCAAGCCTGGTGCCTGAGTAATATAACTGCATCATAAGTTTTCTACGCTTTTTTAGTGTCTTGTATTGTACTAAAAAATGTAATGTATTCCACCACATTAAAAACAAAATGGAGGCCAGGCGCGGTGGCTCACGCCTATAATCCCAGCACTTTGGGAAGTTGAGGTGGGCAGATCAGCTGAGGTCAGGAGTTTGAGACTAGCCTGGCCAATGTGGTGAAACCCTGTCTCCACTCAGGAGGCTGAGGCAGGAGAATCGCTTGAACCTGGGAGGCAGAGGTTGCAGTGAGCTGGGATCACACCACTGCACTCCAGCCTGGGCAACAGAGTGAGACTCCATCTCAATAAATAAATAAATCATAAATCATAAAATAAAAAGTAGCGAAAAGGGAGATGTGGCTAATGAAAAAGAATTAATAGTATAATTGTAAAATCTTGAGCTCAGGCATGAGTAGAATGATGCTTTTGACAGAAATAGGAAACTGTAATCCATTTCAGGATTACCTCCTGTATTAAAGTATGAAATTTTTGTTTTGAAATTGCTTGAAACATGAATTAAACAGGCATCTATTTAAGAAGTGGAAGACAGCATGCACCAGATCCTAAGTAAAGCATTTTGTCAAAACCAGTCATCAAGGTGGAGTTCTGGGAAGGTGAGAGGAGAGGTTCAGGTCAGTTCACCTAATCCTGGGCTAGCTCAGCTTGGTCCTACTTAACTCTTCATCTACCCCCATTTCCTGTCTTTATTTGCCTTCATATTTTATTTCTAATCTTGAACTTATATCCCTGTACCTGACAGCCAATTTAACATTTCTGGCCTGGTAGACCTTGTCTCAGCACTATGCTCCCCTTATAAGTGTCTGATCCAGCCCATCTGGGGAGAAGTTAGACAGGTAATATCTATCTTTTACTTTTGAGAAAGAAGAAAGTATGGTATTTAATAATACCTTTACAGGCAGGCCATATTTATTCCAAAGTAGCACTTTCTTAGGGCTATAAACAATGCAATTAATCATGCTCTACTTTTATGGTATGCAAACGCATACTACCTAAATGGAAGAGATTACTTAGAACACTAGCTATGAATCACTGAGCCCCTGTGACACTCTTCAAAATGCACCAAGGGAACAGTCAGTGCTTTTGAAATAATACAAATTATATTTGCTAGTATTTGTTAAATACTTATCATGTATTAGGCATGTGTTAAGCTCTTGTAGGAAATGTTAGAGTAGTAAAAATATCTGGAAAATAGAATTTCTGATTTGTCCATAGTCTCAAAGTAAATATAGGGTTAGAAATTGAATAATTATTACTTCAATTTACACATTCCATCAGTACAAACCTTTGTAAAACTGGGATTTTTGAAACATTGTATTTTGACATTGTATTTTGAAACATTGTATTTTCTAGAAAGCTCAGATAAAATTTTTAGGAGGAAAAGGATTTTCACTGAATTCCCTGATTAGAAACTGACACTTAGGGATGCTCAGAGTGCCTCTTTCAAGTAAAAAAGATTATATAAATTACTCTAAATAGTGAGGGACTGATGTGAATGCCATTTAGACCCAATGCCTTTTCACAGGTTGCTCCTCTCACATAGAATGTCCTTTCTCTATTCCTCATCTAGAAATGTCTGCTTTCTTTGAGACCTGGCAGCTAAGATGACAGTACAGTAATCCACAAAGTACTCTCTAGCATTTATTGGCAAGATGGGTGGCTCTGAAACTTGAGTTTATCAGATTTATCCAGAGGGTTTATTTAAAAAATGGCTGGCCCCACTCCTGAAACTTCTGATTCAGTAGGCCTGAGGTAGAGTCACAAATTTGCATTATTAACAAATTTCCAGGTGATAATGCTGCTGATCCAGAGGCCACACTTTGAAAAAATACTGAACCATGGTACAACAATGACATAAAAAGTCAGAGTGTCCTTTTTCTGCCAGTCCTATTGATTAGATTCCTTCAGTTAAATAATACACAGTTATGTGTGTGTTAAATTGCTTGTTTGCATTATTAAGATAATTTATATTCCCATCACTAATCTATTCTCTGAAACCAGATGCATATATTCAACTTCCTATTCTGTAGCATCATTCATATGTCTAACAAGCACCTAAAGCTTAAGACATCCAGAATTGAACTCTTAATTTCTGTCACCTCTCTGGTTCTAGTCTGTTTACTTCTCTAGTCCTGTAGAGCAAATCTTAAAAGCAAGGTCCAAATGGATGAGGTATTTTACAAGTAACTTAACTGTGTCCCAGAGAACACAAAAACCAAAACAAAAAAATCAATGATATTATAAAAACACAAAAATATCTAGGCACAACAAAGTAAAATTTATAATGCTTAATATCCAAGCAAAAATTACCAGGCTTACAAATAAGCAGGAGAATAAAGAATATAATTACGAAAATAATCAATTGAAACCATCTCAGAGAGGACACATGCATTAGAATTAATAGTCAAGACTTAAAAATAGCAATTATAATTATATTATGTACATTCAAAAAGTTAGAGACATGGAAGATATTTAAAACCCCATTCAAACTTCTAGAAATACAACTACAAGAAGTTAGACATACACTGGTTATAATTAACAGATTACACATGGTAGAAGAAAAGAGTAGTTAACTTGAAGATATAGCAGCAGCAATAGTTGGAAATGAAATTCAGAGAGAAAATAGACTAAAAAAAATTAACAGAGCGTCAGTGAGCTGCAGGACCACATCGCAGTCTGAATATGCACGTAGTGAGAATCCCTCGATGAGAGATTTTGGCACAAAATAATAGCTAAGGTGGTAGATAGAATTCTAATATGGCCCTAACATTTTTCAGCCCCTGGTGTATTCACCCTATATAATCCCCAGGACAGTGAGTACGGTAGATTTTACTTTCTTGATTCGGTTCTAAGGCACAACTATCCTTTAAATGGGAAGATTATTTGTGTGGGCCTCGCCTAATCACATAAAGTGTTGGAAAGAAGAGAGCTTTCTCTAGCCGGTTGCAGAAGAGAAAGTCAGAGATTTGATGCGTAAGAAAGCTTCAGCATATCAATGCTGGCGCAAGGATAGAAGGGACCAAGTGTCATGGAAAGCAGGCAGCATCGGGGAAAAGCACCTCCTGGCTTATAGACAGCAGGAAATGGGGAATCCAGTCCCAAAATCATAAGGAACTAAATTCTGCCAACAAAAAGAAGGATTTTGGAAGATTCTGTTCCCAGAGCCTCCAAAAGAAAGAGGAAAAAAAGAGAACCCAGTCAGACACAACAGTTTAAGCAGAAGACCTCTCTATGCCTTATTGGATTTCTGTACTATAGAGCTGTGAACAAATAAAGGGTTGCCGCTTTAAATGCCAAGTTTGTGGTATTTTTTTAAAGTACATACAATAGAAAACAAGCAAAGAAATAATGTCCAACATATTTTCAAATTTCAGAGAAGATTATAAACTCAAAGAACAAAGAGATTAAGCAAAACCCAAGTATTGGAAACGTGAAGAAAACTATACCAGTGCATATTGTAAGTTGCTCAAAACTTGTGCTAATGCAAAAAAAAAAAAAATCTTAAATGCAGACACAGAAGACCCACTCACCTACATTAGGGAGTCAAATACAAAATCTTCATGAATCTTTCAAATAAAATATGAGGTTGCAAAGAAATACCAGGATTGATTTAGACTATTTTCTTCACCCATCAGACTCCACCAATTCTATCTTTAGGGGATACTATAAAAGAAGACCTTAGTAATTCCCTCATTTGAATATCTTATAGATCTATTGGAGGGAAATATAATTATCATTTTGTAAAAAATTCAGAAACTGAGGTCTATTTGAACATACTTAGTTCAGTTTAAAAATAAATAGTACAAAGAGGGGCAATTATACAATATTCCATGTGAAAGAAAATGCTTCCTTTTCTTCTTTTTCTTCTTTCTCTTACCTTTTCTAAATGTGGAATCGTGTTTCCTCTGAATTCCCAAAAATATTGGTTTTGGATAAAGAAATAAAGAAAGGATAGAATTGATTTTTTATATATATATTCATCTTTAATGAAATATGTATTTCAAATTAGTGATATACTAAGCTGACTTGGAACCTGCTGGAACTTAACTGGCATAGGTAAGTGGATAAAGAGAGAATGTTAATATTCTCTCATTAACATTAGGCAAAGCCAGGGAGAGAAGAGGTTGACTACCAAGGTGAGGTTATCAGTGGTATCATGTCTTCCTGAGGAACATCATAAGCCCAAGTTTGAATTGGACTGATGTTTCTGTTGTATTGACTTCAAGTATTGGTTGAAAATAAGAAATAATTTCCAGCCTTTTTGAGGGTAAGACATTGCTAAGAGCATCAGCTAATCACATTGGAGTTGAGAGCACAGCCCCAGTGGGTGATAAAAAGCTGAAGCTGAAACTCACAGTGAAGGTTGGGAATGTACAGGCAAGCACTGTGGCTCCAGCATACTCTGAGTTCTCATCATCTCACCCATGCTCTAGGTATATTGCAACAGAACAAGTTGTCAACTCCATTACTGCGGGGTTAAAACTTTCTACTTTGATCTGCATTCACTGAACAACTTAGGCTGAGCCTGGCTGTGTGAATAAAGTCGTCATTAGAAGAAATGTAATGACCACCATTAGCTGGCAATTTGGAGACAAATAATATAGGAGAAAAGAAGAGATTCTTGCTTTTACTAATCAATTGTTCTTTAGTTCCCAGATATTCCTTTCTTGGAGAAAAAGGGGAAAGTTTCGAAATGGGAAACACTGAGAAAAGTCACAGACTAAATATTTTTAGAATACCCGTTTATTTCTTATTATCACAATTCAAGGAAATGATGTACCACTTTTTCACTTTTGAGAGAGAAACCGTTAATAAAATTGATAGTTAACGCTGAAGACTGTCATGAATTAGTCACCAGATAGAGGCATGTTTAAATTGCAAATTACTTTGAAAGTCATTAACCACCCCAAACTTAATAAAGTGAAATCTTCACACTATTAAAGACAGTAACAGATGTTGTTTTTAATGTTTAATGAAAAATATTTATCTGCTGCTAAAATCTAGTCCCGTCTCCCTGACCCCCTTTTTTTTTTTCCTGCTCTCCAGTTAGGTTTGTTATGTTTCATTTGAAAGCTCTTTTGCAAGATGATGAGTGCATTATTTTTTACAATTGTGAAGGCTCAATCTTAGATCAATGTTATTTCTCAAGGAGTTCTGCATACTGCATATTTGAGAACAAGAGTCAGTTTCTAGAAATCTGTGTGAGTAAAATGGAGAGAAGGCATTTTTTTTTTGTCTCTAGCCAATATGGCAGATGAAGATATGTAACCATAGAAAAGCATTCTAATCGGTGCAGCTTCAAGCCTTGAAAGATACTACATGGTAACTGTGCTTTGTCTTAGGTGATCTTTTTTCTTCTTGGATTATTTAAGGGGGACTAATTTTTTGAAACCCTAGGCAACACGATCACAAGCAGTAAACAAAGTTTGTATCAAGAAAATAATGGTATTTCAATGTTAGGGAAAAACAATGTCATAGCCAGGAGGGAAGCAATCAGAACTTAAACTGCTGCAATCTGGAAGCTTCTCCTCAGGACCTGTTTACAGCTGGTTCACTGTTCTCCCAAGCAGTATAATGTGCCAAACAAGTGGCAGGTGGGAAGGTTATGTAAAAAACTGTCTGCATGACTTAGTTGACTGCTGAGGTACAAAAAGAAATTGTAGAGACATTGAGCCATCTGAAACAAAAAATGAAAATTATGGTAATCCCCTCAACCAAGAGACAGAACTGGTCTCTATCTAAACAGACCTAAAGTGAATAGTATTGTCTAGTGCAGATAGAGCTTCTTCTGATTAAAAAATTTGTCACAGCTTCCTTAATTTTTTTGTAATAGTATGAAGAATACATCCTTGATTTCACCTTCTAGACTTGCAACTTTCTCCTAATTCTTTGCGTTCCAGGTTCAAGGAAGAAAAACAGCAATCATGAAGACAGAGAGCAGCATAACAGATAATTATATTTATAGTAATGATTTGATTCTCAGAGCTAGGCTTAGCCCAAGTTGTTTAGTGAATGCAAATCAAGGTAGAAAGTTTCAGCCCCAGCATGAGTGGAGTTGATAATTTGTTTTGTTGCAATATAGTTACAGGATATATATATATATATATATATATTAGTCTCCCTGGAACATTCACTCCGATAAGAAAGGAACCGTTTTTTTCCATCTATTAGGCAGATCTTGCAGAATGAAATATTAAACAATTAAAGTTTGCTGTTATGTTATACTGTGATGAAGTACTACAAGTAATCTTATCCTTGACCATAGATTAAAAGATCATAGCCTTCTGAGGAACTGCAGAATGACCTCAAAAATTGTGTGGAATATAAAGATATTGCAGTCAAAAATGGCTGTTAAGTATCATTCCATTGTACAAATATTTACACACTATGGTACCTAATATAGGCCAGGAGCTATGCCAAGTACTTTAGATGGAAATACAAAGATGGCAAGCATAGCCCCTGACTTAAGGAAACTTCATGATTAAGAGAAAGAGTAGGACAAGCACACAAACTGTAATAGGCACCAAAAAAGGTTCATTTAGGCTGGGCGTGGTGGCTCATGCCTGTAATCTCAGCACTTTGAGAGGCTGAGGCAGGCGGACCACAAGGTCAGGAGTTTGAGAGCAGCCTGGCCAACATGGTGAAATCCTGTCTCTACTAAAAATATACAAAAATTAGCCAGGCATGGTGGCGTGTGCCTGTAATCCCAGCTACTCAGGAGGCTGAGGCAGGAGAATTGCTTGAACCTGGGAAGCGGAGGTTGCAGTGAGCTGAGATTGCAGCACTGCACTTCATTCTGGGTGAAGGAGCAAGACTCTGTCTCAAAAACAAAACAAAACAAAACAAAACAAAACAAAAAAACAAAAAACCAAAAAAGTTCACTTAGAGATAATCAAAGATGTAAAGATGTTCAGATCAAGAGCTCTTAAGTTCAGAGAAATATTATATGGGCTTTGTGGATTGAACTTGGTTTCTTCAGGGGAGAGAAATGGTAGATCATCCAAGCTGGAGGAACAAAATGAACCAAAGCATCAAATTTGAAGTATTAGGATATTTGGAGTTGGCAAATTGTTCATTGACGTGTGGAGTATGCTGGTTGGGATGTCAAATATGAGAGCTGTTGACAAGAAAATTGTCCTGCCATGTATTTCTTTGATATATTACATTCATGACCTGTGTGTTTATTTATTTTCAACTCTTTCAAATGAAAGATGACATATGAATAGTCATTCTCTATAACTTGGTAAAATTTCCCCAAAGTGATAAAATCCTAGTAACCAGCATCTAGATCAAAGAATCATATGACCATCATCCAGAGGCCCCCCAACCTCCATAGCCTCTTTTAGTCACACACACCCCATAAAAATCATTATCCATTTTTATATGTACCATTATACCACAGTATAGTAGTTTTTTTCTTTAGAACTTAATATAAATAAAATATTAGATAAACTTGTGTTTGACTTCTTTTACCGAAGATCCTTATTTAGTGTGACTATAGCTTCTTCTTTTTATTGTTTATTAGTATTCAATTGTATAGAATTGTAAGAATGATCTATTGCTGATGTACATTTGGATTTTTAATTTGTTTTAACCTTAACTTTTCAATCAAATAAATGTATTAAAAACAACTCAATTTCAAAATGGTTAAATGAATGCAGTGACTGATTAACTTAAATGTATACATAATCACCTACATACCATATTCAAGTATGAACAATAATCAGCAATTTTCCTTATTAGCGATGAGTCCTAACTCCAGTTTGAGGATTGGGAAGTAATTGGGTCACTTCTGTGTCCTGTTTCTCTTCTATGGTCACCTGACTAGCTCAGTTGGTAGAGCATGAGACTCATAACCCCTTCTAGTTTGCTTCATACTCTAGTCTGTGTTGACCTCTTTGAATTCTGTGCTGTTATTCCTGATTGGAAAGTTCTTCAGGTGCATTATAAACATTGTATTCTTGTGTTAGAGGATGTTTTGCCTCAACCGCAAAACATCAGGTATTTCTACTATGTTATGTAAGCAAACAACAACAACAACAACAACAAGAAACTCATTGCACACATTTTGTTTTCCAATTCCAGAATAACTCTGTTGAAAACTTACCTCACTCGCTCTGATGAAAGAGAGTGTTATCTTTCCCTTGAGAAAGCTCTGTGTTTTGAGAAGGAACAACTAACTTTCAGATTGCCATCTGGAAGGTTTCTCACTCAGGAAACTTATCCAAATTCCCCCTCTATTGTCCTCAAAAGGATCGTCCATCCATGGATCTGTGACTCTCACTGTGTCCCTGCACTGTTAATGTTTGTCTGGGGGAAAGTAACATTTCTTAGGATCATAGGCAGCACTTCCCACCTCAGTTACCAATCATGATCATTACCTCCTTCAATCCCTGATATCTACTTTTGTATACTTTTGAGGGGAAGGGAAAGGAAAGACCAAGAAAATGCAGAAAGTGGAGGGTAGTGCTTTCACCGTGCATTGCATATATCTTCAGAAATTCAATAAGAGGATGAAAGGCTGCTGGGCAAGCCACTCCATGGGAGCTCCAAACCGTACTTGTACTTGAAGAAAACAATTAATTTTTTAATTTTAAATTTTACAGATTAAAAAAAGGAGGGCAGAGTGAGACTCTTCCCTTTTTATTCATTCTTGCTATTGTGCAACTATGAGTTTCTGAGAAGTTATAAGGTTGATTTCATATCATCCATCCCAGTTACAATTCCACTGTGGGTAAACACACTTAATGGATTATATGACTACTGTATAAAAAGATGTATTAATTGCTTGGGTGGGACTTGCAGTTGTTCTGGAACTTAAATGGCATGAATAATATTTCCAATATAATATATGACTATATGTCCTCTGGGTATAGGACAAATATCTTAAGGATAAATAGTGTTATCATTCTTAATACATACCAGAATTTTTAAACGGAATTTTACTGTAATAAACAGCTTATTACAGAAAAACATTTTCTCTGAATAAAATGTATCTTATTATAATACTCAGTATAACATCAGGGTTTTTTTTTTATTATTTCCAAATAACAGAGAAGAAGTTGGATTTAATCTAATAAGTAAGAATTACAACACAGTTTCTATAGTCAGTAGCTCAGCAATGGGCATTCAATTTCACATGAATTCATGTGAAATTGAATGCCCATTGCTGAGCTACTTACTTTAATTCTAAAAATGTTTATTGAGTGTTAAGTATATGAGGTGTCAGATCATGAAAATATAAAGCAAATTAAGTCAATTGTCCTATATTTCAAGGAGTTTACGGTATAACCTAGTAGTCAGTGAAAAACATAAAATCATCATGGTGACATTTCATGATGGAGATACATAGCTTCCATGGGAAACCAGAGAGGAGGATTTTCGTTTGTTATATATATGCGTGCATGTGTGTGTGTGTGTGTGTGTGTGCGTGTGTGTATTTTTACAGATATATACTTATATAATCAAACTTTTAGGTGCAAAATCCTGAGATGTATGGATTTGGAAAACAGGATAAGTTTTAGGAAGTAGAGATTGGAGGGGAGAGGCAGTCAAGAGATAAACTTGATCTTGTTAATCTTCAGAGAAGTCCTAACTTTTAGACATTATTAACCATATTTCACAGAAGTCATGGTACTGATTCCTGGCCAAATCTGCTATATACAAAAACCTATTCAATCTTTTACTCTGTACAACTGAGATATTAAATTGGAAGTTACTTATTTTAATAACATAATTTTTCTATATAACGCTTCACAACTCCAAAGCATCCTCACATAAATTGCCTTATTTTAAACTCATAACCACATTGTGAAGCAGAAGGTAAGCATATTTATTCCCATTTACATATGAGGGAACAAAGGCTTAGTGTAATAAGAACTGGCCGAAGATTACCACAGATTTATGGAGTAAAATCTAAGTCATTTTAATTCCCAACTTTGCATACTTTTATTCTCTATTTCTTAGTACCATTGTTACTGTAATAAAATGGGCAGCCATGACTGTGTATTTATTCTTACATAGAATTTATGACATCTTCTTTTAAAAGAGTATAATTAATAAAATTTTTAAAACCAGGACTTGAACTGGGTGAATTCAGAGGATAGAGGACAAGCTGGCACACATACTGAAAAATGTAGAATGCAAGAAAAGCCGCAAGTGCTTCGAATGCATGGGGATAGCTTTAAAAAATTGTCACACAGAGTTTAGCTTGTAAGTGGGAAAGCAACTTTTTCAAATGGCTTCATGAACCATCTCCTGTACATAAGCAGAACAGAATATACCAAATGTCTAAACAGCCATGCCTGTTTGAGTCCTTTGATAACACTGTTACTAGTTGTTTCCTCTACAAGATTAGGTTGGATTTGGCCAGTTAATTGAAACTGAAGAAAATAAAATCTAAACACATTACATGGGAGCTCAATTTTAAAGGAGGGATGCTTTTAGGGAACATGCATTCAACTAGCCAATGTTAATATGCAGGACCACATTAGAGGAGAAATAATCCCACACAATTTTCAGTACTGTCAGCTGGAGCTAAGGAGTTATGGTGAATACTATAAAGTTAGGTCAGTCACCCACATATTGAGACTGACAGTTATCAGGGAGAGCTAATGAGTTGATCCAAGTGATATTTAAAAACCACAGTTAGATTAGTTTAGATGAGGTTGTAAGTCTCATTTTCATCATGAATTTTATTTTCCTTTGTCAAAGATATAATAATACTGAATAGACTTTAAATGATTTAAAGCCCCATAATAATTTCACTGTTCATATCTCATTAATTACTTAACATTAAAATGATGGCCTACCTCATAAATAGAAATACCAAGATAGGCCACAATGATAGAATATAGCCCTTGCTTTTTGCTGAGATAAATTGGAAGAGATCACGATATTGAAGATATTTCAATACTTAACATGCAAAGAAAAGAAAAACTTGCAAAAATTAAATTCAGTCCTTTTTACATGACTAAAATACTGATAATTTTGCAAAGCATTACAGAATATTTTTCTCTCAGGTCTACTTTTTTTCTGGCATGTCTTTCAATAGTACTAAAAGCAAATACGGTACATCCTATGTTTTGTTATGTAGGGTATCATATTGTCTCTTTCTTAGCATTGCTGTACATACATGAGGGGAAGGAAAATTAAGGTAGCAAATAGGGCGTGTGTGTGTATGTGTGTGTGTGTGTGTGTGTGTGTTTACCACAAAGTTAATATAAGTTTAAGTACTGTAACTACTACAGAACTCTGATTCTCAAACTGGATTTTATATCAGAATAGTCTTAGAAGTTGTCAAGATGTAGGTTTTGTGGCCCTACTTTTTTCCTACCAAATCATAACATCAGTGTTGGGGTGCCCATAAACCTACATTTGTAATACTCTCCACGGTGATTCTGATGCACAGCTGGATTTGAGGACCACTGATAAGATATTCATATCAAATATTAAATGTGTGTACATATTTGCTACTGAAAATACATGTGATGCTTCTTTGAAATTGTAAAATATCTAAAATAATGGTTTTATAAGTAACTCCCTGCCCAACATCACCATGGTAAATGCTACAAAGTATTACATACCTAGCATAGTGCCTCTTAGTAGCTTATTGTGTTGGCTTGGGGTCATGGGTGATAGTTAGCAAGAAGATTATCAAATGTGAACTGGATTATCAAATGCAAATTTGATGAACTCTTCTATACTGAAGGAAAAGGGGAACAGTGACTTTAGGGGTAAAGAATATATGTCATCAGCTCAGCAGTAGCCTAAAGAGCCCCTTCAGTGTTTTCCACATCCCTTCATGTAATTATGGTAATTATCATTGATTATGCTCAAAGTTTTTTGTAGGTAGCCTTTTAAACATTTGCATAGACTATTTAACATAATTCTCACCAAAAATATTATCTGTTGTTAAATCCATGTTACAATCTAGAAAACTGAGGGTTTCACAGAGACCTATATTTTTTAACTACTAAGATAATACAGTAACTACAAAATACAGGTACTACAGATAATACAGTTACTACAAAAATACAGTAACTCTACAGGTAACAATGATAACAAAAAGTTGTCTTCAAAAATATAGATAACACAACTAACAGCAAAATAGCAGACTTACTTTCCTCATTGCCAGAGTACAAGGACTCCTTCCCCCATACTTCTTCCCATGCCTCTGAAGTGCTTGGTTCAATGAAGGTTAGCCTACTTTAGTTTGGGACCACATCAATCAGGTACTGCAGGGCCAGTGGGCAGTAGAGACCTTCTATTAAGTTTTCTTATAAGTCACTAGTGAAGCATAAGAATTCCCTGCCTCTGGCACTCTATAGGAAAAAAAAAAAAAAAGGAACAAAAGAAAACAGGCAATTTGCCCCTGTCACACAGATTAATCAAGAAAGCCATAACCTTTGTATCTTTAGTTTGTCTCTGATAAGGGGAAAAGGGCATTATGATAGATACAGACAGGAATCACTGCAATCATCTTTAAGTGTCTTAGGACATAAGGCAAGGGGCTTAACGCTTTCATTTAAAACATGTATTCTTTTTCTCTTGAAGTTTCTGTAATTATTACCTGTGCTCCTTCTATCATGCTGTATTGTGAAAACTTCAGAGAAAAGAAGCAAGTTCTATAGATCAAAGAAAAAATTGACTGGAAAAAAAAAGGATTGTCTTTCTACTAAACACACACACATATTCTGTCGTTATGGCAACATAAGATCTAAGAATGGCACACCAAATAATATGGTACCAAGGCACATTGTTATACTATCATCAAATGTCACAATAAATGTGCTGCAGATCCTCAATATAACATACAGTATTGTTTTCTGTTCTTCTCAGTACTTTCACTTGAGGTCAAAGCAACTTTTTTGAATGAAGACCAAATATCAACCATCGCCCTTCTTAGTGGATCTTTTTTGCATGAAGACATCCCACTAATTTCACTTAAAATATATGCAGTAGATTGAAAATTGGGCTATTTCTTCTGTTTCCTAAAGGAACAACTGTTTATCCTTCAAAACCCATTACACTGTATCTATATAGCAATATGCTTAGCTGAGGAATTCGTTTGTGTGTGTGTGTGTGTGTGTGTGTGTGTGTGTATTTTATATATATATATAGTGTGTGTGTTTGTGTATGTATAAATAACTTTGATTGACTAAAAATTGGCTATAAATATGTAGACAAAGTAAATCATACTGATTTAGATAAAACAGATTGGTTTAGTATATCTTCCCACATGCTTTTAATCTTTAAAAATATATTTATGTAAGAGAGCAGTGGTGGAAATTTTACCACTTTTTGGATGGTGCTGCAAATTTATACAGTTGTTCTATTCTTCATATTTTCTCTAATATCCTGATATGCATATGTATGTTAATGTTCTATTATAGTATTGACTCACAACTATACCACGTGACTTTGCCAATGGAAAGACAAAAAAAAAATGAGGAAGAATGGGTTACAAGTCAGCAGCAATTTTCCAGAGAGATTGCAATAACAGTGAAAAGGCGAGATATCTAGGAGGTTTTAGAAATGATGGGAAAAGATCACACGTTTTAAACAATCATGAAGTACTGAGAGCTAACATGAGGAGGGGCTGAAATTGGCTTTAGGGACTGTTTCCTCTTTCGCATAGGAGAAGAAGAGGAATAAAAAGGAAAGGCTAGGTTGAAGTAGAATGTGAGGTTTCAAAGATGTGTCCTTGGGTGTATGTCACCCTCATGCCCTACTGCCCTTCCAGCCCTGATATTTCACTCTAATTCTGCACCTAGATGTTTTTATTTTTAAACCAAGAATTTGTCACCAAAATATAGAAAAATGCAGATGACCCCAACTTACTATTATTTGGCTCACAATTTTTTTACTGCAATAGTGTGGAAGCAATACCCATTCATTAGAAACCATACTTGGAGTACCCATACAACCATTCTGCTTTTTCACTTTCAGCTCACTGTCCAATAAATTACAAGAGATATTCAACACTGTATTGTAAAATAGGCTCTGTGTTAGATTATTTTGCCCAACTGTGGGCTACAGTAACTGTTCTTATCACTTTTAAGGTAGGCTAGGCTAAGCTATGATGTTCAATAGGTTAGGGGCATTACATGCATTTTTAACTTAGAGTCTTTTCAACTTATGATGTATTTATCAGGATGCACCCTCATCATAAGTCAAGGAGCTTCTGTAGATTTCTGAATTGTACCAGTCCATTTCCAGACTCTTCTACATTTATCGCTAGGAGCTCATTTCAATGGAAGAATAAATCCTTAAAATTGCCATTCAGTTAGTGTCAGCTAATTCTGCTGCTCTGGTCCCTGTTTATTTGAAAAATGTGCTATCCCACAACATAGTATATTTGTGACTGAACTAAATTAAGGGTGATAATACTGAACCTACTAATTTAAAATATATTCTGGGGCTCTTAGCTTAGTCAAACATATTTAATGTTTCTCTTCTCAGTATTATTCTCTCCAACTACCCATTTCAAGAAATAATTTAACACTGAGTGGAGAGCTGTACACTGATAAAAGAGGTCTATTGTCCCCAAAGCATTTACTATCAGTTTACTCAGACTATCTTAAAATGCCAAAGAAAATGAAATTCCAACCCAGTAATTTAGCCATCTGCTAAATGTATTTTCTGATGAGATTGCTGCATATTACTGAAGTCCAAATTAGAAAGTCGGTGAAAATTGATTTGGAAATCTAAGGGCTGCATTAAAAAGACAAAGGCATTAACGGAAATAACATGGACTTCAGTGAATGTTTGAAACAACGTTTCAGAATTTTATTTTTATTTAGTAGTACAGGTTGCTATGCAGCACCAAGTATGTTCAAGTTACCTATAGAAATCTGGCAGGGGGACATGAAACCATCTTTGAAAACACCCATAAACATCTTTACAACTGTAGTTTATCTATCACTCATAAATACTTTGATGCAGGAAAGTTCCCAGACACCTAGCTAGAGAGCATGTTAAATTTTGAAGCATATTTATGGAATAGTTATGGGACTTTGGCTTAGCACCAGATGTCAAAATCTCCATCAACTTTTGAAAGATTTTTCTCTCCTATGGAAAGACAAAGGAGGAAAAAGCAACACTCTTCTCATTTTTTATTTTTAGGTCGTACTGGCACAGGTGTGCTGTTGTTCCCTGTGGTTTTACTGTTTAGCGATCATGAAGAACCTTAGATTTGAAAACACTCTCCCTCATTAATCATCAGTTCCTCACACTGTGATGTAGGCTCTACAATGAGTTCCTCCTAACAGGGCTGGAAAGGAAGGTGAGGAGAGACAGCACCACACACACACACACACACACACGCACACACAACTGTGCACAAGCACACACAGAATTGACTTTGTCATTTCTTACATTCATTTATTGGCCTGCTCTATATGTTCCATAAATGACTAAGCACCATCAGAATTGACACTAATATGTAATTACATGTAATTGTAAAAGCGGGTGATTATATTTATGGGTAATGTTCTTAGTTTATTTAATTACTTGAATACCTATGACTTATAGTAGAATAAGAATTTTAAGAACATTTATTTGCTTCTACAATAATTGCTTGGAAATATTAATCCTGTTGATGTTCAGATATCCCCCTACTGTCTTTTATATTCATCCACTTTTATTTTTCTTCTCTTTCCATTTTCTTTCTCTCTTAAAATGACTTACTGTATCCTGGGTCTTCTCACTTTCATTTTTCCTCTCTCAGTCTGTCTCCTCTGTGTGTTTCCCTTGCATTCCAATATTTTCACTCTTTTCTAACCATCTTTTCTACTTTCCGTACCGTTCAGTTACATTACCTCTTCCCTCTCACTTTTTTATTGCCTTTATGTTTATCTTTATCCTCTCATATTTTTTACTCAGATATTTTTCTCCCTTCTGTGATAAATTTCTGTTTCTCCTATAATGGACATTGTTCCTTTCCTCATATTTGAATGTTTCCCTTTCTTTTTTTCCCCGTGATTAATATTTTCATCTCTCACATTTTTCTCAGTTGCTAATTTTGCTTTTACTTCCTTTGTTTTTTCGTACATTTACCTTACCTTTATTGCTCTCTATTCTTATGAGAAAATATCCTCTTTATCATCATTTCTTGCTTTTTCATTCATTGGCTCTACAGTATAGTCCCCTTCATAGGTATTGCAGGTGGTACTACTGATCTCTCAGTCCTTAAAAGGTCATTTTCCTTAATCAAGTGTCCTAGGGTTGATTTTATATGTCATCATAAGTCCTGCCTTATTGGTCTGCTCTATTTGTTGAATAAATTATTAACTATAGTGAGAATTAACACTAGTAAGTAATTACCTGTAATTATAAAAGGGTGATAATCTTTTAAGAGTTCATATCCTTGATTTATTTGATTGCATAAATACCTATTAACTCCAGTAGAATAAAATCATTGATATTGATTTAAAGATAATCAAAGGTATTGCCCTACCTTTGAGACTCAACATTAGATGGGAGTGACTAAATACTTATATATTGTCTTATCTTTAAATAGAGGTTAATCAAATTCGATCACAATTTTTTCTTTACCACACGGCCTTTATTTTGCCAACAAAAAAGTAACGTGCAATAATTCAGAAATTAACTTGGCCATACGATAAATGCAGAAACACACACAGGTACACACATTTAAACATCTCTTTTACTTCATCTTTTGTTGACTATTTTCACTACATAATGAAGGGTCTCTGTTATGGGCTACCTGTGCTATTCATTATCTGATACTTTACCAAACCTATAAATTAACTTAGGAATAATTAACATTTATGTTCTATCTCATCATTTATAAATATTCATAACAATTTTTGAGGGCTAACCTCTACAGAAGTCCTGAATAAAAACACTGAGCCAAAGAGAGATTTTCATGTCATCCATTGGAGAAAATAATAACAAAAGAACAAGCAATATAAAGATATAATTTTAATACCATAATTAATAAAACGAGAGAGGTATGTTAAGCACCAAGAGCATATAGAGATTGACTTCAATCTAATAAACTTTAGGGAAGGCGTCTCTGATGAAATGAAGCTTGAGAGATTGTAGGAAGAGTATGTGGTACTGAAAGAGGAAATGCCACATGCATTTAAACATATGGACCCATTGTATTTTTTGTTAGCTTGTTTTAGGTTTTTAGAATTATTTTATTACTACCAAGAAATGAGTCCATTTTTGAGCTTATTATTTTATACTTGTGTATACATGTATATATACATTAACTTATATTAGTTCAAATAATCTTCACTTAATTACCACAGAATTTTCCTTAAATATGCTTTCTTTTGTGCAATATCACAATGGTGATATTTTGCAGTCTGTTTCAGTTTTCTATTTCTGCATAACAA
Source organism: Pongo abelii (assembly GCF_028885655.2). Classification (NCBI taxonomy): domain Eukaryota; kingdom Metazoa; phylum Chordata; class Mammalia; order Primates; family Hominidae; genus Pongo; species Pongo abelii. The sequence goes on from NC_071998.2 coordinate 32,277,998, forward strand.
ATTACCACAGAATAGCAACTTAAAACAACAGGCAATTATTATCTCATGGTTTCAATAGGTCATAAATCCTATTGCTCAGACTCGCCAGGTTAATACCCCTTTTTATTAACCCAAGGTCAACTGATTAGTAAACTAATCATGGGAGTGATATTTCATCATTTTCATAAATTAGATCTGTACTCAATGGAAGGGGATTATACAAGAGATCGTGTGTGTGTGTGTGTGTGTGTGTGTGTACTGGGTGTAGCGGGGGCATGAAACTTGAAGGCCATTGTAGAATTCTGACTGCCAGGGATATTCAACTCATTGTAATTTTAATAAGAAAGCAACAGTAAGTTTATAATATAAATTCTTGGCTTAAATTTAATATCCTTTATTATGTTAGGAAATATCCATATTTATATTCATCTATTTTCTGAAGGATTTTGTTAAACAAAACATTGTTTGTATTTTTTTAAGTTCATTTGGGGACCTTTTGAGATGACAGCATTGTTTTTTCTCATTTGACATTTTAATTTTATGTATTGTATTAATAGATTTTAAAAGTAAGTGAACTTTTTTGACCATGTGGCCAAAAGGAAACTATGTGGTCACATGCAGTGTTACTTTGGGAAGCCATGTAAGTTTATATGGTAAAGGGATAGGATATGGGCTGGATTAAAATTTTTGATGCCACAAATGCCATTTATCTTTTACAGTATACATTTAATGATAATAATAGAAGCTCAGCCTCAAACATGTATAAGAACAGCTAAAATGGATACTAACTTTTATTTAGTCACTGAATATTTTTATTAGAACTTGTAGTGAACTCAGAAAAAAGGAATTCCTTTTGAGCTTTTACTGCCCTACTCAAAATCCTCATTAGTTTTTCATGTCACTTATAGTAAAAGCCAAAGTCCCTTTAATGGCCCCCGAGAAGTTTTTTACACTTTGTTTCCCTATCATCTATCTTACTTAACTTCTACTTTTCCCTACTCACATCCTACATAGGTCAAACTTCTCTTCTTTTAATTATTCAAAAATACAAAACCTGTAGCACTTTACAGCTTTTGTACTTGCTGTCGAGTCTTTTGGGAATACTCTTCCCTCGCTATCAAGTTTGGGTTTTACTCAAATGCTAACTTTTCAGGAACATTTTCCACCTCTCTTACTTTAGTTTTCTCCATAAATTTTATAACAATTCAATATGCTATATATTTTACTGATTTTTTTCATTATGCCTCTACCACTGTTGAGGCAGGATAGGTAGTCAAGGAAGTGACCATGTCGTTGGGACATGGCAACCGTGGGCCCCTACAATCAACACAATAAGCCTCAGCATTCTCATTGTAGTTATGTGCGTTCAAGCAAAGCTATCTTCCGTAGGGAATTTCCCCTGTAGAGAGCATGCACACTTTGATTTTACCTGTCCTCAGACGGACCCTTTGCTCATCATGATGGTAAAAAACACACCCCTGGGTGGAGATTTAAGATGCTAATGAGACACGCAATGTGTAAACAAGCATGTACAGCTACTGCGCATGTGCACCCAGATGACCATCCAGAACATGCTTACTAGTAACACCTCTTCCCACCTCCTTATGATTAATCATGTAAGACTTCCACAAAAGGAGTCTCCCTAGTGCCACTCTTTGCTGTCTCATCCTCATGTGTAGCCCACCCTGAAGTCCCTCGGGGTGTACTGTCTACTCTGCACTTAACTTTCAAAATACTCTTTTTCTTTCACGATAAGTTATGCTGCACCTCCTTTGCCGTGTATCTCTTATTTAAGTTCTTTTAAGCTTAGAAGACAAGAACCGAGGTCTCACAACAGCTGTCAACACCGTTACTATATAAGCTCCACTAGAAAAAGGATGCCTCACTGTTTTGTTCATCGCTACAACTAAAACATGGATGAGTGCCGGAAACATAGGTGTTCAATATATATATTTTTGAATGAACACATATGTCTACAACAAATAAATCTAAGTTCCTATAACTTTGTTCAAAGTTTATGAAACTTTATACTTCTCTTACGTAAGTGGTCCTAGCTCAAATCCTGGCAGTAATTATTAAACAATAATGTTGAGCAATTTTAGAAGGAGTATAAAATGTTTTGCAAATGAAAGACTCATGTAAATATTATCATATTTCCCTGAACATGGGATCCTTTACCAAATATAGCCTATGTTGTGTTTTCATATACTGCCTAAAGAACTCTGCAGATGCCAGATTCTTATTGCACAAATTTTCTGAATTAAAATTGCTAAATTGGTATTGTGACCCTCAATTATGTTAAATCATGAAGGCATTAAGGCCTTCAAGCAACAGCAATTGAATTACATTCCAAGCACTCTGCTTGGAAGTGGAAATTTAAAAGTGAACAAAACATATTTTCCACCCTTGGGTCTAAATCTTATTACAGGTTTTTTTTTAAAATATAACTTCATCTCGTGTTTAAAAACAAATATATAAGAGCTCATTAAGGTTATTATTAAGGTATTATTTTACTTATTTTATTATATTTTTATCTTCCATATTAATTATGACCTGTTGGTTATTCACATTTATTATGTCCATTTCATTATGTTAAGGAATTTTGCTCCTTTTTTCCAGTTTATATTTATTCTTTTCCCTCTTCGTTGTTCATTCTCATCACCCTCAAGTTTGATTTGTCTCAGGGTTCATTCGAACATTGTTCTAGTATATTTTAACCTTTTCTTCCAACGTGTTTCAAAACTCTTCAACAATTCTACTCCCTTTTATACTCTTTAAACCTTTACACTTCGACTTTAAATCACATGTGCTTATCTCTGCTTCCTCTCAAATGGCCACTAAATTGACACTAAAGAGTATAAAATGGTAAAACCCACGTGGACAAAGATTATGGAAGTGGAGACAATGGGAGATCAGTTAGAAACCAAATGGAAAAGTTATAACAAATCCAACTGGCTGGAAAGAACTGAAACCTTAAGTGCATGGTGAGGAGAATGCTGATAATGAGCCAAACCATTTCATGGCAGGGGACTTTTAAAAAGTTCAGAGATCGGAGATACTCTTCCCAGTTAGGAAGATTAGTGAGTGCAGAACCAAAAATGGAGTGATTATTTGTGCATCTGTATATAAAAGACTTAAATCCAGATTGTTCCATAATGCCACCTAACCAGATGAATGCTCCCAGGCAGAGCAAAGGTTTACTCTCTGAGGAAACTTAGTAGAAGAAGCTGGAAACTATAGACTCATGTATGTTGAAAAACAGGAGCAAGATGTGTAACTAAAATAAGATATTTTATTGAAGGCCTCCTCACTTAGTCCTCTTTGCTTCTGGAACAACTATGGCCAGGCAAAATTACATGAAGCAGGAGTCAAGGATTCCTTTCTAAAGAAACTGGATAATCATAGGGGGAAAATACCCTATGTACTAACTTGTGCATTCTCCACTGTTAAATACGTGACTCCTCATTCAATGACTACACAGTGAAGCTAACCTATCAGCTCTAAGATGTGCCTGCAAAGCCAACGATCGAATATGAACAGGCACTGAGTGTAGTACATTTTATTATTGGCAAAATATTCACTGGCCCTCCCCACCAGACCCATTCCTGGTGGGAGGATGGTTAATTTCACCTCGTTGACATAAACCCTGATTATGTGATTTGCTTTGACTAATGAAATATGAACAGAAGGGATGGATGTATTCCCCCTCTGAGCACAAGTTTTAAGAGTTCTTATTGGTTTTATCATTCCTATTTGCCATCTGTAATTACACTAATGATGTCTTGCACAGAAGATTGAGAAAACAGAGGAGAAAAGGTTGCATAAGGAAATTTTGATAATTAAAGTGCATAAAATGCTATATTGAAAATGCCCCTCCAATGCTGAAGAATTGAATAAAAGTAAACTCACACAGAGACACATTATCATGACATTTCAAAAAAACATAAATTAAAAGATAATCCTGTTAGATTCTACATAAAAACAAATGATCGCCACCACCATCACAAGCAGTTATAGCATTGGAAAGCAGGACAGAGTTAAATTTTTCCACAGCAATAGCTCGGGCCCGAAGACTATGGTAAACTGCCTTCAAATGTATAAACTTGTCTTAATCAGGGTTATCCAGGGAAACAGAAATAATAGAATATAGATATGTGTGTACAGGTATAAATAGAGAGGGGGAAGAGAGAGAGATTTATTATAAAATATTGGTTGCTACATTATTCAATTTGTTGGCATAAAATTGCTCATAGTAGTCTTTTATGATCCTTTGCATTTCCGTGGTCTTATTTGTAATGTCTCCACTTTCATTTATACTTTACTTAAGACATAGCTTTTTTCTTTAGCTAATATTTTATTCATTTTTAGCTTTCCAGAAAGCAAACTCTTAGTTCTGTTTATCTTTTTTTATTCTCTATTTCATTCATTTCTGCTCTAATATTTATTATTTTTTTCCTTTGGAAAAGAAGTTTGGGCTAAGTTTGGGCTTAGTTTGTTTGGGCTTAGTTTGTTCTTTTTCTAGTTTCTTGAGGTATAAACCTCCCTCTTGGAACTGTTTTTGCTGCATCTCACACATTTTGGTATATTGCATTTCCATTTTCATTTAACTCAATATAATTTTTCATTTCCTGTTTGATTTTTTCTTTTGTCTGTTGCTTGTGCAGGAGTGTATTCTTTAAGTTCCACATATTTGTAAATTTTCCTCGTTACTGATTTCTACTTTCAAAGCTTACTGGATAGAAAAGATGTTTGATATAATTTTGATATAATTTTCATCTTACTACATTTGTTATGACTTGCTTAGTGGCCTAAGGTATGACCTATCCTAAAGTATTTCGTGTGCGCTTGAGAAGAATATGCATTCGGCTGCTGTTAGAAGAAATGATTGATATTTGTCTGTTAGGTCCATCTGATTTAAATTACAGTTCAAATCTAATGTTTCTTTTCTGACTTTTTGTCTGGACGATGTAACCACTGTTGAAAGTGGAGTATTGAAGTCCCCTACTATTATCATGTTGCTATATCTCTCTTCTGCTTTATATATTTAGGCACTCCATTTTGGGGTGCATATATATTTATAATTATTATGTCTTCTTGATAGATTGACCCATTTATCCTTATGGAGTAATCTTTTTCTCTTGGTATGCTTTTTGGCTGACTTCTATTTCATCTGACATAAGTTTATATACCCCCTTCTATCTTTTGTTTTCTATTTGTATGGAATGTATATTTCCATCCTTTCACTTTCAGCCTATTACTGGTTTTGAAGCTGAGGTAAATCCTTTACAGCCAGCATAGAGTTGGCTTTTTCTTTTTTGTTTTTTTTTACCTTAAGTTCCGGAATAGCATTGACTCCATACATGTGCAGAAAGTGCAGGACTGTTACGTAGGTATACGTGTGCCATGGTGGTTTGCTGCACCTATCAACCCATCACCTAGGTTTTAAGCACCACGTGCATTAGCTATTTGTCCTGATGATCTCCCTCCCCTCGTTCCTGCCCACTGACAGGCCATGTTGTGTGTTGTTCCCATCCCTGTGTCCATGTGTTCTTATTGTTCACCTCCCACTTATGATTGAGAACACGTGGCATTTGGTTTTCTGTTCCTGTGTTAGTTTGCTGAGGATGATGGCTTCCAGCTTAATCTATGCCTCTGCAAAGGACATGATCTCATTCCTTTTTATGGATGCGTAGAATTCCATGGTATATATGTACCTCATTTTTTTTTATCCAGTCTACCATCGATGGACATTTGGGTTGATTCCATGTCTTTGCTATTGTGAAGTGCTGCAATAAATATACGTGTGCATGTATTTTTATAATAGAATTATTTATATTCCTTTGGTTATCCCAGGAATCCCAGTGATTGGGATTGCTGGGTCAAATAGTATTTCTGGTTCTAGATCCTTGAGGAATAGCCACACTGTCTTCCACAGTGGTTGAACTAATTTACTTTCCCACAAACAGTGTAGTATTCCCATTTCTCCACAGCCTCACCAGCATCTATTGTTTCTTGACTTTTTAATAATCGCCATTCTGACTGGCATGAGATGGTATCTCATTGTGGTTTCAATTTGCATTTCTCTAATGATCACTGATGTTGAGCTTTTTTTCATATGTTTGTTGGCCGCATAAATGTCGCCTTTTAAGAAGTGTCCATTCATATCCTTTGCCCACTTTTTGATGGGGTTGTTTGGGTTTTTTTTTTTTTTGTACTTTTAAGTTCCTTGTAAATTCCAGATATTAGACTTTTGTCAGATGGGTAGATTGCAAAAATGTTCTGCTATTCTGTAGGTTGCCTGTTCACTCTGATGATAGTTTCTTTTGCTGTGCAGAAACTCTTTAGTTTAATTAGATTTCATTTGTCAATTTTAGCTTTTGTTGTAATTGCTTTTGGCAATTTCATCATAAAATCTTTGCCATGCCTGTGTCCTGAATGGTATTGTCTAAGTTTTCTTCTAGGGTTTTTATAGTTTTGAGTTTTACATTTAAGCCTTTAATCCATCTTGAGTTAATTTTTGTATAAGGTATAAAGAGGGGTCCAGTTTCAGTTTTCTTCATATGGCTTGCCCATTCTCCCAGCACCATTTATTAAATAAGGAATCCTTTCCCCATTGCTTGCTTTTGTCAGGATTTTCAAAGATCAGATAGTTGTAAGTGTGAGGTCTTATGTCTGAGGTCTCTATTCTGTTCCCGTGGTCCCTATATCTGTTTTTGGTACCAGTATCATGCTGTTTTGGTTACTGTAGCCTTGTAGTATAGTTTGAAGTTAGATCACATGATGCCTCCAGCTTTGTTCTTTTTCCTTAGGGATTGTCTTGGCTCTGCGGGCTTTTTTTTGGTTCCATATAAATTTTAAAGTAGTTTTCTCTAATTCTTTGAAGAATGTCTATGGTAGTTTTATGGGAATAGCATTTAATCTATAAATTACTTTGGGCAGTATGGCCATTTTCACGATATTGATTCTTTGTATCCAAGAGGATGGGATGTTTTTCCATTTGTTTCCTCTCTTATTTCCTTGAGCAGTGGTTTGTAGCTCTCCTTGAAGAGGTTCTTCATGTCCCTTGTTAGCTGTATTCTTAGGTATTTTATTCTCTTTGTAACAATTGTGAATGGGAGTTCATTCATGATTTGGCTTTCTGCTTGTCTATTGTTGGTGTATAGAAATGCTTGTGAATTTTACACATTTATTTTGTATCCTGAGACTTTGCTGAAGTTGCTCATCAGCTTAAGGAGTTTTGGGGCTGAGACAATGGGGTTTTCTAAATATAGTATCATGTCGTCTGCAAACAGAGACAGTTTGACTTCCTATCTTCTTATTTGGATACGCTTTATTTCTTTCTCTTGCCTGATTTCCTTGGCCAGGACTTCCAACACTCTGTTGAATAGAAGTGGTGAAAGAGGGCCTCCTTGTTCTGTGCCGGTTTTCAAAGGGAATGCTTCCAGCTTTTGCTCATTCAGTATGGTATTTACTGTGGGTTTATCATAAATAGCTCTTATTATTTTGAGATATGTTACATCAATACCTAGTTTATTGAGAGTTTTTAACATGAAGTGATGTTGAATTTTATCAAAGGCCTTTGCTGCATCTGTTGAGATAATCATATGGTTTTAGTCATTGGTTCTCTTTATGTGATGTATCACGTTTATTGATTTGCATATGTTGAACCAGCCTTGCATCCCAGGGATGAAGCCGACTTGATCGTGGTGGATGAGCTTTTTGATGAGCTGCTGGATTCAGTTTGCCAGTATTTTATTGAGGACTTTTGTATCAAAGTTCATCAGGGATATTGGTCTGAAGTTTTATTTTTTTGTTGTGTCTCTGTCAGGTTTTGGTATCAGGGTAATGCTGGCATCACAAAATGAGTTAAGGAGGAGTTCCTCCTTTTCAATTGTTTGAAATAGTTGTGAAGCAATGGTACCAGCTCCTCCTTGTACCTCTGGTAGAATTTGGCTGTGGATTTGTCTGGTTCTGAGCCTTTTTTGGTTGGTAGGCTATTTATTACTGCCTCAATTTCAGAACTTGTTATTGGGCTACTTAGGGATTTGACTTTCTTCTGGTTTAGTCTTGGGAGGGTGTATGTGTCCAGGAATTTATCCATTTCTTCCTGATTGTCTAGTTTATTTGCATCGAGGTGTTTACAGTCTTCTCCAATGGTAGTTGCATTTCTGTGGGATCTGCGGTGATATCCTCTTTATCATTTTTTATTGTGTCTATTTACTTCTTCTCTCTTTTCTTCTTTTTTTAGTCTGGCTAGTGGCCTATTTTATTAATTTTTTCAAAAAAACAGCCCCTAGATTCATTGATTTTTTGAAGAGTTTTGTGTGTCTCTGTCTCCTTCAGTTCTGCTCTGATCTTAGTTATTTCTTGTTTCTGCTAGCTTTTGGATTTGTTTGCTCTTGCTTCTCTCATTCTTTTAATTGTGATGTTAAGGTGTCTATTTGAGATCTTTCTAGTTTTCTGACGTGGGCATTTAGTGCTATAAGTTTCCCCCTTAACACTGCTTTAGCTGAATCCCAGAGATTCTTGTACATTGTTTCTTTGTTCTCATTGGTTTCAAAGAACTTTTTGATTTCTTCCTTAATTTCATTATTTACCTAGGTGTCTTTCAGGACCAGGTTGTTCAATTTCCATATAGTTGTGTAGTTTTGCATGAATTCCTTAATTCAGATTCTAATTTGTTTGCACTGTGGTCTGAGAGACTGTTTTTTATGATTTCAGTTCTTTTGCATTTGCTGAGGAGTGTTTTACTTCTAATTATGTGGTCAATTTTAAAGTAAGTGTCATGTGGCACTGAGAAAAATGTATATTCTGTTGTTTTGGGGTGCAGAGTTCTGTAGATATCTATTAAGTCTACTTGATCCAGAGCTAAGTTCAAGTCCTCAATATCCTTGTTAATTTTCTGTCTTGTTGATCTGTCTAGTATTAACAGCAGGGTGTTAAAGTCTCCCACTATTACTGCGTGGGAATCTAAGTCTCTTTGTAAGTCTCTAAAACATGCTTTATGAATCTGGGTGCTCCTGTATTGGGTGCTTACACATTTAGGATAGTTAGATCTTCTTGTTGAATCGATCCTTTTACCTTTATGTAATGCCCTTTTTTGTCTTTTTTGATCTTTGTTGGTTTAAAGGCTCTTTTTTCAGAGTCTGGGATTGCAATCTTTGTTTTTTTTTTTCTTTCTATTTGCTTGATAAATTTTCCTCCATCCCATTATTTTGAGCCCATGTATGTGTGTGCACATGAGATGGATCTCTTGAATACAGCACACCAATGGATCTTGACTCTATCCAATTTGCCAGTCTGTCTCTTTTAATTGGGACATTTAGCCTATTTACATTTAAGGATACTATTATTATGTGTGAATTTGACCCAGTCAACATGATGTTATATCATGATTTTGCACGCTAGTTGATGCCATTTCTTCATAGTGTCATTGGTCTTTATATTTTTGTGCGTTTTGCTGTGGTGGTACCAGTTTTCCCTTTCCATATTTAGTGCTGCCTTCAGTAGCTCTTGCAAGGTAGGCCTGGTAGTGATGAATTCCCTCAGCATTTGCTTGTCTGAAAAGGATTTTATTTCTCCTTTGCGTATGAGGCTTAGTTTGGCCAGATACAAAATTCTGGGCTGAAAATTATTTTATTTAAAAATGTTGATTATTGGCCTCCACTCTCTTCTGGCTTGTTGGGTTTCTGCTGAGAGATCCGCTGTTAGTCTGATGGGCTTCCCTTTGTAGGTGACCTGGCCTCTCTCTCTGGCTGCCTTTAATATTTTTTCCTTCATTTTGATCTTGGTGAACTGATGATCTTTGGGTTGATCTTTCATGGAATATCTTAGTGGGGTTCTCTGTATTTCCTGAATTTGAATGTTGGTCTGTCTTCCTATGTTGGGGAAGTTATTCTGGATAATATCCTGAAGTGTGTTTTCCAACTTGGTTCCATTCTCCCCATCTCTTTCAGGTACTCCAGTCAGTCTTTTTATATAGTCACATATTTCTCGGAGGTTTTGTTCATTCGTTTTCATTCTGTTTTCTCTAATCTTGTCTGCCTGCCTTATTTCAGCAAGACAGTCTTCCATCTCTGATATTCTTTCTTCTGCCTGATTGATTCAGCTATTGATACTTGTGTATGCTTCATGAAGTTCTCTGATTCAGTTATTGATACTTGTGTGTGCTTCATAAAGTTCTTATGCTGCATTTTTCAGCTTCATCAGGTCATTTATGTTCCTCTCTAAACTGTTATTCTAGTCAGCAACTCCTGTAACCTTTTATCAAGGTTCTTAGTTTCTTTGCATTAGGTTAGAACATGCTCCTTTACCTCAGCAAAGTTTGTTATTACCCACCTTCTGAAGCCTACGTCTGTCAGTTCATCCATCTCATCCTTTGTCTAGTTCTGCCCTTGTTGGAGAAGTGTTGCAAACATTTGGAGAACAGGCACTCTGGCCTTTTGGGTTTTCAGTGTTTTTTCATTGACTCTTTCTCATCTTCATGAATTTGTCTAGTTTCGATCTTTGAGGCTGCTGACTTTTGGATAAGGTTTTTGTGGGGACATTTTTCGTTGCTTTCTGTTTGTTTTTATTTCAATAGTCAAGTCCCTCTTCTCTAGGGCTGCTGTGGTTTGCTGGGGGTTTAGTTCAGGCCCTATTCATCTGGTTCACTCCCACGCCTGGAGATGTCACTTGAGGAGGTTGGAGAACAGCAAAGATGGGTGACTGCTCTTTCCTCTCATATCCCTGACCTCAAGGGGCACTGACCTGATGCCAATAGGGATGCTCCTATATAGGATGTCTGACAACCCCTGTTGAGGGGTCTCACCCAGTTGGGTGGCATGGGAAGCAGGACCCATTTAATGAAGCACTTTGGCTGCCCCTTGGTGGAGGGGGTGTGCTGCACTGAGGGGAAACCCCCTCATCTGGGCTGCCCAGATTCCTCAGAGCTACCAGGAGGAAAGACTAAGTCTGCTGGTCCATGGAGACTATGACCACCCCTCCCTGTAGTGGCTCAGGCCCAGGGAGATCACAGTTCTATCCCTGAGCCCTTGGCTGGAGTTACAGTTCCTGCAGGGAGGCCCTGCAGCCTCAAAGTTGGCTGCTGCACCTCCCCGAAGGAGCTAGAAGGCTTAGACAGCAGGCAGCCGCAGCAGTGGTGATGGCTGCCCCTCCCCATGGGAACTCAACTGGCTTAGGCCAATTCTAGCTGAGTGAGAATCTGCAGGGCTTCATGGTTGGGACTTAAGGCCCTGGTGGTGTCGGCTTATGAGTGGGATCTTCCGATCTTGGATTGCACAATTCTGTGGAAAAAGCATGGTTTCCCAGGCTTGGTAGCATGCTCATTCACTGCCTCCCTTGTCTGGGGTTGGGGGCTCCCCTGACCTTTGTGGCTCTCAGGTGGGCTGCCACATGACACTGCTCTTCCTTCTTCTCCCTGGGTCATGCCAGCCGCCTACTCAGTCCTAATGACAGAACCTGGATACCTCGGTTGCTGGTGCAGGATTCACACACTGTTTTGGATCTTTTCCATGGGAGCCTCAGATCACCACTGCTTCTAGTCTGCCATCTTGGCCCTGCTGCCCCAGTTGACTCCTTAAAAATGAAAAAAATTCATTCTGCCACTGTATGTATTTTGGTTGGAGAATTTAATTAATTAACTTGAATGTTATTATTAATTGCTATTTTGTTAATTTTTTTCTGACTTTTTAATAGTTCTTTTGTTCCCGTCTTTTTCTCTTGCTGTCTTCCCTTTTGATGATGTTTTGTAATGGTACGTTTTAATTTTTTACTTTTCATATTTTCTATATCAATTATAGGGTTTTACTTTGTAGTAACCTTAAAGGGTTAAATAAAATATGTTATAGTTGTAACATTCTACTTTAAGTTGATAACATCTTAAATTTAATCACATACGAAGTTCCACACTTTTACTCATACCCTTCCACACATTTAATATTGTTGATGTCACAGTTTAAATCTTTTCGTATTGTATATCCATTGAGAAAATATTGTAGCTATGGCTCTTTTGGGCTCTTTTATCTTTTAACCTTAATATGAGAGTTAAAGGTGGATTACAGACCACTATTACAATATTAGAGTACTCTGTATTTGAGTATATATCCACCTTTACCAGTGAAATTAATGCTTTCATATAACATGATTTTATGTTACTAATTAACACCCTTTCATTTTGACTTGAATAACTAACTCCCTTTAGCATTTTCTGTAAGCAGGTTTAGTGGTGATGACCTCCTTCAGCTTTTATTTGTCTGAAAAAATCTTTATCTTTCCTTCATTTCTGAAGGACACCTTTGCCAGATAAAGTATTCTTGCTTAGCAGTTTTTTCTTTCAGCTCTTTCAATGTATTATCTCACTCTGTCCTGGCCTGAAAGGTTTCTGCTGATAAATGTGCTAATAGCCTTATGTAGGTTACCTTGCATGTGACCTGTTAATTTTTGCTTTCTGTTTACAAAATTCTCTTTTTCTTTGATTTTTGAACATTTAATTATCGTGTGTCTCAGTGAAGTCCTCTTTAGAGTGAATCTGTTTTGGAACTTTAAGCTTCATGGATGTGGATATTTTCATCTTTCCCAAGATTTGGACACTCTTCAGCCATTATTTCTTTAAATAAGCTTTCTGTTCCTTTCTCTATATTTTCTTCTGGATTTCAGTAATACTTGTACTGATTCACTTAATGGTATCCCATAACTTCCATAGACTTTCTTCATTCTTTTTTCAAAATTCTTGATTTTCTCCTCTGACTGGATAATTTCAAAACATCTGTCCTAAAGTTTCACAGATTCTTTCTTCTGCCTGATTGAGTCATCTATTGAAGTTCTCTATTGAATATTCACTTCATTTATTGTACACTGCAAATCCAGAATTTATATTTGGTTCTTTCTTTTTATGATTTATATTTCTTTGTTGAACTTTGTAATTCGTTCATGTAGTGCTTTCCTGATTTCTTTGAGTTGTTTATTAGTGTTCTCTTATATCTCACTGAGATAGTTTTAAATGATTGTTTTAAATTGGGGAGGGGGGTAACTCTTTGATCTTTACATTTTTTAGGTCAGTTTTTGGAAAATTGTTGTGTTTCTTTGGTGCGATCATGTTTTCTTCCACTTTTGTGTTTCTTGTAGCCTTGCATTGATGTCTGTACATTTGAGAGAGTAGTCACTTCATCCAGCCTATCAAACTGGTTTCAATGGAGAAAGACTTCACCTGCAGGAAGTTGCAAGGGCATTGCCTGGTTGGGGTGCTGCATTTCCAATTCTGAAAGAGCACAATAGTGTGGTCTCTGTGAAACTCTGTCAGCTGAGGTCAACATTGGTAAAGACTGTAGGAATCTTCAGAAACTAAGGCTATGAGTGTCTGTGGCAGTGGTGGCTACTAGGGCTGTTGGTATCCTTGGTGGCAAAGTCTACTGTGGTCCTAGCACTTGTCTTTTTCCCCAGTGGGGGAAGTTCTGGCCAGGGAGAATTCTCTTTGTATCATGTCTGTTATACCATCCTCCATGCAGTGTGAATGCACAGGGATCCAAGACACAGGTACTCCTGTGGCTCTTTCTATTGAGAGAACACTCCAGCATGGATTTTGGACAGCTCTGTCAGCTGGCCTCAGCATTGGGAAAGACTGCAGAGGTCCTTGGTGGCTAAAGCTGCAGATGACTGTAGCAGCAAGAAAGATTGCTGGGGTTCACCTGCTCTCTTTTATTTTCCTTCAAGGAAAACCCCTTTGGAGAAATTTCTCTCAGTTTTGAGCTCTCTGGAATGAAGCATGTGATGATGCAACAGATGCTTTTACTCTTTTCTGTGTGGCCATCCTCAGTTCTTGTGCTCCACAAGATTTCTGAGCTTCTTGGTTGTAGTGTGAACATTTCCCAGAGCTATTTTTGTTTGTTTGTATGTAGTTGTTTATTCATTGTTTGGTGAAAGAGCTGTGAGTTGGTACCTCCTAGTCTGTCATCCTGCTGATGCCACTGTCCCTATGGTTGCGTTGAATTAATATTAATTTTTCTTTGAGAGCTTGGTATAACTCTCTAGTAAGACCATTTGGCGTGACGTTTTCTTTTTTGACGTGTTTTAAATTATGAATTTTATTTCTTTAATAATTATAGGACTATTCAAATAGCATCTTATTTGGGGTAAGTTATAGTAATTTATGTGTGTGTGTGTGTGTGTGTGTGTGTGTGTGTGTCTGTGTGTATTTTAAAAATTAGGCCAGAAACAGTGACTTATGCCTGTAGTCTCGGCACTTTAGGAGGCCAAGGCAGGCTGATGGCTTGAACCCAGGGGTTCAACACCAGCCTTGGTAACATATAACATAGTGAGTCCTCATCTCTACAAAAAATAAAAATTAGCCAGGCTTGGTGGCATGTAGTCCCAGCTACCCAGGAGGCTTGAGGTGGCAGGATCACTTGAGCCCTGGAGACAAGGTATCAGTGAGCTGAGGTCCTGCAACTCTACTCCAGCCCAGATGACAGAGTGAGACCCTGTCTCAAAGAAAAAAAAAAAAATTCATTTTATCCAAGATTCAAACTTTTGTGTACAAAGTTGCTCATAGTATTTTCTTATAATTTTGATGTCTGTAAGGTCTGTAGAGATAATCCTTATTTTGTTCCTAATGTTGGTAATTTGTGTATTTTCTCTCTTTTATTTTTGTCAAATCTTTTTATGTATTTTTAAATTTTATTGATCTTTTCAAAGAAATAATTTCTGATTGTATTGATTTTTCTGTTTTCAGTTTTATTAATTTGTACTCTGATAATTGTTCTCTTCTTTCTTCTCTAGGTTGGTATTTATTTTTTATTTTTTTCTGGATTCTTAGGGTAAGACATTAGATTATTGACATGAGATGTCCTCTTTTCTAATGTAATCATTGAATGACATAATTTTTTTCTCAGCACAGCTTCAGCTGTGTCATAATTTTCTTGCTATGTTGTATTGTACTTTTTATTCAGTTCACTAAGTACTCCCTAGAGACTTCAACTCTTTAAAGTTCTTGAGGTTTGTTTTATGACCCAGAATATGACCCATTTTAGGCTATATTCATATCAGATAAAGTAGTAGACTTTTTTCTGCTTGATTTTATTAATGTTTGTAGGATATATATTTTTCTATTTATCTACTTTAACCAACATATATCATTTTATATGAAGTGAGATTCTTATATTCGAGTCATGTTTGCTTTTTAATTCACTCTCCTAATATCTGCCTTTTAAGTGATATAATTAAACTATTTACATTTAATGTAATTATTGTTATGTTTGGGATTAATTCTTCCACTTAATTTTATATTCCCTGTTCTCTTTGTTTTCATTTTTCTCTTTCTTTCTGTCTTACTGTGAATAACATGGACATTTTTTAGAACTGTATTGTGGTTTATCTGCAGTATTTTGAGTATATATCTTTGCATACCTTCTTATTTTTTTATTGCTCTAGGTATTATACATAACTTACCAGAATCCATGAGTATCAGCAATTTATCAGTTCAAGTATAAAATTTTAATTCTCTTTAAATCCCTTTAATTCCCCTCTTTATAATCATTTCAAATATATCCTCCACATTTATTTAGAACCATATATTTGCCCACAACACAGAATGCTCTAACTTTTGCTTCAACTATTATACATAATTTAGAAAACTGAAGGGAAAAGTAAAATATATTGTATCGACCCATATTTTTACTCTGTTCTTGCTTTTTATTCATTGCTGATACTACAAAAATCCTTTTATTATTTTCTTTGTGTTTAGATAACTCCCTTTGAAAATTCTGTTAAGGTATACTGGCTGGGGACAAATTCTTTTAGGTTTTCTTTATTTGAGAATGTTATCATTTCCCCTTCATTTCTGAAAGCTATTTTCATTGCCTACAGAAATCTGAGTTGGGAATTCTTTCCCTTCAGCTCTTGAAAAATATTGTGCCACTTACTTTTGACCTTCATTATTTTTATCAGATATCTATTATTAAAATTATTTTCCTATATAGGTAGCATTTTTCTCTTGCTGTTTTTGATATATTTTTGTTATCTTCTTTAGTCTTCTGAAGTGTGACTGTGATATGCCTTTATGTAGATACTCTGGGTTTATCTTGTCTTAAGTTCACTCAGCTTGTTGATGCTGTAGATTTATCTCTCTAGCCAAATTTGAATAGTCTTCAACCATTATTTTTCAAAATTTTTCATGCCTACCTTTTCTTTTCTTCCAGGGCTCTTTTGATATGTAGTTAGATCTTTCACTGTGGTCCTACAGGTCCTTGAGTGTCTGTCTATTTCATTTCCAGTCTATTTTTCACTCTGTTGTTCAGACTGAATAATTTCTATTGTTTCTTCAAGTTCACTAATTCTTTTGTGTCCTCTATTATGTTATTGGGCTCTCACAGTGAGTTTGTTTATTTGTTGTATTTTTAATCTCAATTCTTAATTTGGTTTTTCTTTATATTTTCTATTTATTGAGATTTTAGATTTTTTTCAATTATTTTTGTAATTGATTTTAGAAACACTTTTAGGATGGCTGCTTTAAAATATTTATCAGGCGGTACTAACCTCTGTACTCTCCAAGTTAGTGTCCATTTTTTGTCTTTTTTCATTTAATTTGACATTTTCTTTGTTCATTTTATGATGAGTGATTTTCTGTTTAAAAATGACCATTTTAGGTATTAAGTTAAAAGACTTTGGATGTTATTTGAACTTCAGTTTCACTTGACTTCCTCTGATACTGCTATGGCGGAGTAGAGAGGAATACTGCCTCATTAATGTCAGGTTGGGATAGAGGATAGAAGTCAATATTCTAGAGTTGGTCACTGTTGACACCAGAGGAAGGAAGGGCTCCTCATTACTGCTTGGTGAGTGTAGGAATACTGGCTCCCTATAGGCCTCTGATAAAACCGCCTTGTCTGGAAAAGGTAGTATTTCCTTGATATTGTTCCCCATATGACATCCACTGATACCATTGTGGTGTGGCCTTGCTATCGTTGGGTGGTGGCTAGTGGCCTAAGTATTCACTCGGCCTCCTCTGATATGACCCAACTAGGAAGAACTAGAGATGACTTGTTACAGCTAGAAAGAAATGTCCTTGTTACAACCTGATGAAGGTGGAAGTGTATGTTCCCACCTGCCTTTGCTGGTGGGGACAGGGTGGAACCAGATTTTTCTGTGGTATTTGGCCAGAGTGTGGCAGTTATCTAAAAGGTTTTTTAAAATACATTTAGCAAGAGACCAGACTACCCCTCTCCTGGTCCTTTAGCTATAGGACCCCTCTCCTGGTCCTTTAGCTATAGGACCCCTCTCCTGGTCCTTTAGCTATAGAAAGTAAGCTTTTGTTGGGTCATTTCTGTCTGCATCCACTGGCATTCCTATGTTGTCAACTTTACCATATTGATTCTTTCACCCCAAGATCCCTAGCCACTCTGCTTTCCTATCTCCACCTTTCAGACTGTGTTAGTCAGCTGTAACAAAATACCACAGACTATCTTAAAGGACAGAAATTTATTTCTCGTAGTTCTGGAGATTGGATGTCCTAGATCAAAGTGTCAAAAGGTCTGGTTTCTCCTGTTTCTCCTTTGCTTGCAGGAGGCCACCTTCTCCCTGCATTCTTTCTTGGCCTTTTCTCTGAGTGTGTATATCCCTAGTATTTCTTCTTTTTTTAATAAGGATACCAGTCATATTGGATTAGGATCCCAACCTTGTAACATTATTTAATATTAATTTTCTCTTTAAAGGTCCTATCTTCATACATAGTCACATTGGGGGTTAGGGCTTCAAGGTAGGAATTTGTGACAGAAACAGTTCAATTCATATCACTTTACCTTCTGTACCCCCAAAATTCATATCCTTTTCACAATCAAATGCATTAGTCCCCATTCCAACAGCCCTCAAAATCTTAACGCACTCCAAATACCACAGAAGAAGTCTGGTTCCACCCCCTTCCCACCAGTAAAGACAGGTGGGCATATAGGCTTCCACTTTCAACAGACCATAATACAACTGAGTATGAAGACAGGACATTCCTTTCTAGCCATAATAAATCATCTCTAGTCCTCCCTAGTAGGGGGATATCAGAGGAGGCCAAGTGGACAGTTAGGCCACTAACCACCCCCTAATGGTAGCAAGGCCACACCACAATGATATCAATGAATGTCATATGAGGAGCAATACCAAGGAACTACTAACCTCTTCCAGCATAAACTCTTAATCAAAGTTTCATCTAAATATTATAGAAATCAGGTAGAGGTGAACTTGAGGTATGATTTATCTTGTTTGAAATGAAACAAGTATGTGCTTCCAAAATACAATGATGGCACAGGCATAAGATAAACATTCCCAGCTAAAAGGAGAAATTAGAAAGAAGAAAGGGGTCGTAGGTTCCTAGAAAGTCCAAACCTAGCAAGGCAAATTTGATTATATTTTAAGGCTAAAGAATGTAATTCTCTTTGGCTCTATACTCTTTCCTCTGGGCCCAGTGCGATAGCAGCACAGCCTTCTGTATCCCTTGTGATTAAATACAAATGGATGTTTAATAAAAATATATTCGATGGATGTTGTTCCTGTTGTTTGGAACACCCCACATTCTCCCAAGGGAAGGCCATGGAGAAACTTGAAGATATAGGGAGAATGTGACATCTTTATGAATAAAAAAAAAGGATGAAAAAATGCAAGAAAAGTGGGGAAAGAAAGAAAAAGAAGAAAGAAAGAAAGAAGCAAGCTATTATAATTTTTGATGTCTCTTTTTATTGCATAAAGGAAAACAAGTATGAACCAAACCATAACCTTGGTTCATGCTGCAGACAGTCTTAGCAAAATTTTATAATCCTGAACATCAACATTTGGATCTGTCCTGTATTTCTGGGTGAAAATCTGTTCATGTTTAAAGAATAAAGAAAGAGACTTGTAGTTTAAATCTTAGTCATTTTTCTTCTGCACAGCTAGTCCAAGAACATGCTTTGGAAATGTGTTGTTTTCTTTCTTAAGAGAGTGTTTAGAAAGCTCAAATTTTCAATATGTTGAAGCATTTCTAAATCCTATTTTTTTTAAGTGTAAGGAATTAAATATGCCTGGGTTATAGATTTTACAGTGTATATAAATGAAGGATTTTCGCTCTAAGTGAGTTCTAGTTACACAACTTAATTCAGCTTCCTAAAAATTATGTTTGCATACTATCCCCTGTGACTCTTCACTTTTTCATACAACAACTTATTTCCATGGCCCTGCTGGCATACCTTCTCCTCATTTCCAATAGTGTGTTTTCTTCCACAACTTAGAATCTGATATGTCTAATAAAAGGACATAAGTGAAGCCTTCTGATATGAAATCAAGAACTCACTCATACACAATATGACATCTTACCTACTGTGTCAGATGTGACTCACTTCTTGTTTGTTTCAAAATCTATTAGTATTGATTCCAAGACAATATGACCTCAGAACCTTGATGGCACTACATTCTTCTGAACATATTTTCATAGCTCTTTTTTTTAGACTTACATGACTTCTGGTTGCTACTATAGAGATAACTGATTTTTAAATGGACTTAGAGAAATTGACACTGATGGAGCTCTCTAATTAATTAGTGCTATGCCTGGGTCAGCCTTTCCTATTGTAGCCTAAATAGACAATGTATGGCTTGGACATTTATCTTTCAATGGAAGAGTAGGAGAGGGAAAAAGTGTAAAATTCTGCTGATTTTTGAACTTGCTTAGTAGCTATCACATATACAACTCTACACCTGGGGGTTTATTTCTTGAGTTGTTATTTTGGTAAAATAGTCATACTTTCAGTTCAATATTAGAACCCCGAAAAGGTCAGAAACTCACTTTCATCAATGTTATTGTTTTGTTTATCATGATGGAGAATTGTAATTCCTGGGGCTATTCCTATCCCTAGTATCTCTGTTTTATTGATTTCTCTACTCTTGAAAATACCAAATGTGATTGTACTTTGAAAGTGTTAAACATGATTTATATATGCATACCTGCTGTAATTATACCCCATAAACCCATTAGAGACTTAAGCTATTGCTCAGTTCTGATTCCCTCCTCTTGTAGCCCAATCTAATGTTCAGAGGCAGGCAGAGACAGTGCTACTTATGTTGATAGCTGGGGTTCATCAGCATAAATTATTTTTGGGTGCTCCTCCGTGTACTTCATGCTGTATTTGATGTTATGATTTGTAAAAAACAACAGAGGCACTCAACGATTTAGCTGCCTGTGCTTGGTTATTGCTGCAAGGGAGCTGAGGGGCTTTTAAATAAACTATGTATGATTTCCTCACATGAGATGCTGTTTAAGTGCTACACATGACAGGCAAGTGCATTTAAGGAAAGCTCAAATGCATCAGTTGAGATTTCCAGAGCCAACCGTAGAATCCGCTCCATGGCTCAACCTTCTGAAGCAGTGCTGGACTCCAAGAGGTCATTGAATGAACTTGGGATGGAGGAGGGCAGAGGGACAAAAACAAATGTGTGACGGCTGCAAAAATTCACAAGGATTGTGGTGGTAGGCACAAGATGAGACAGGAAGCAATTAAGGGTCTTGTAGGAGAGAATGTGAATGTTACATGATACAAAATGAGCTATAAATTCCAAACCACACTGAGACGTAGCCTTCACGTTTAACATATGAAAACTGAAATAAAACTATGACTAGCCAATGGCAAATTCTTATTAACAGCCATAAAGATATTGATTCCATCAAGAAAAAGAAAAGCAGAACACTTGTATTAAAGGCATCAATATTTGCACATGTGTCTGTGTTTTACACAGAGGAGTTGCTTAAAAAATGCTTATAAATATATGTTCCACTAAGAGTTTTTAAAACTTAAGGACCAAAGTAACAATAGAATTATCAATTGAATGTTTATGCTATTTATTTTCATCTAAGTTAAATTTTTGCATTTTCATTATCAACTGCCAGACCACTTTTATAGTTGTATTACAAGCTTAAGCTTTTGCTGGACACTGTTCTTGTACTATGCAATTTTCTTCATACTTCTTGACTTATTTTCACTTATGAGATATTGATGGGTAGAGGGTTAAGCTTACTCATTCAATTTCTTCAAGTTTTAAATAAAATACCCACCCCAACACCCACATACGATGTCTTACTTTACCTTGTTTCTCAGTAGTGTAGCCCTTTTTATAAACATGTTCATTTCACTCTGTGAATTACATTCTTTTGTGCACCCAATAAAAGAATAGAGTTAAAAGTTAGACAGTCATTAGATTTATATGTATGTATTTTAGCAATTGACACTCTATTTATCTATCTTTCTTCTCACTATACAGTAAGTTCGTTGAGTCATGGACCTTATCTTTGCATCCCTAGAGCCTAGCACAGTGCCTAATATATAATAGCTACTCAAAGAAAAGACTGATACATTTTGAAATTGTGGCTTAGTAAATACTTTCACATTTAAATTTTAGCACTTTAATTCAATTCCAACTGTATGTAAGGTGTTGTACGTCCGTGAACTTGGGCTCCCAGTACATGACACAGTTTAAGTTAGAAATATTCTCCTGAGCTTCACTTGTTGGGGGTGAGAACAGAAGGGAGAAAGAGAGGTAATGGTATTTGATGGTATATATTTCTGTCCAATATTGAAAACCCATTTTCAGCCTGGACCCCAATTAAAATTATTTCTATCCAAAGTATTTTCAGTTTTCCTGACTTCAGTTTGTTAGATGATACTGAAGACACTCAGAAATCCGCATATAAAGTAATCAGAAAGTAAAAAGGTTGCAAGACTCAGAATTACAATCAATCAATCAGAAAAAGCCATTACTTGGGTAATATGCAAAGCAGGCATCCGGGATTTTCTAGAGAGAATTGGAAGGAAAAACTCTATATTGATTTAGTGAGAAAATTTTAAAGTGAATTTTGAGCAATCATATAAGCAAATACAACAATAAAACCTGCACCTACAAGCAAATTTCCACAAACTAACAAACTATATAAACAGCACAGGGCACCCAAAATAGGACGAACACAGATTAGACAATGCTAGAAAATAATGCCCACTATTTAACTGGAGAACGGACTCACCAATTTTTAGGCAGAGGTTACCCCACTGAATATATATATTTTTGTAAATATCTTTGCTTGCTTAAGAAAATTCCTTCATGAATACTGGTAATCTTTATTTTAGAATCTTGATTGAGCCATTATCATCAGAACATTGTTATCTTTGTAAGGTTCTACTTTGTAAAACCTTCTTAAGAAGTATTAGAGATAACCATTAGACTATTTTGGCCATAGTTCCAGATTACAGGATGTTTAATGCAGGGTAAGCATCCTCATCCATGAAGAAAGTTGCTTTAACAAAACAAAATAGATGAGACTTCAATGCTCTTTGCATACATGACATCGCCCAGAGACTCCGTGAAGCCCTGCAGTTGCAATGTTTTTCTTTCATATTTACTGGAGAGGTATTGTGCCTTGCACACACTTTATTGGCCAGTGAGCTGCAGGATTAAAAAAAAATACAACTCCTGCCAAGCTGCTGCAAACACAAGGCACTGTAGTTTAAGGGATCTCTTGAGGACTTACAAATCATTGCACTTAATGGCCTGACTGTACAAACAGTCACCGAATGGTGTTTATTTCTGGATCCAAGGCCATAAAATTTGTCAGTGGTCCTCCATGCAGGAATAGCCTGTGAGGACATTTCATTTTGCGGTCTAACTCCCTCTATTTCCAGGGCTTCATATGAAAATGAGCCTAGCAGTTTGTAAATGGCAGGAAGCTGCCTGAGTCTAACATTCAACAACGATTTTATTTTCTGCATTTACATTTTTGAGGAATAGCACAGCTCTGTGGTATGTTTATTATATTATAATCAGACACAAAAGAGAAGAGGACAAAGCAGCAGAGGGGAAGAGAAGTGGAAAAAGAAAAAATATGTGGACTAAAGTTAGCAAATATATTAAAATTTAGCAAATTGGTGAAGCGACTGGTATCATTCAACTGAGCAGAAAACCAGACCATTTATCTGATTTCGCTCTCAACGAACATTTTTCTTACTGAGATTTCAAAAGCAGTCTTATAATGCAATGTTTTCTAAATTTTAGAAATCAAGCAGCCTAGGATTTTGCTTTCTCTCTGAAATGTTGTGACTAGAGTTGGACCTACATGGATCAATTTAAGCTTGTCTTCTAGAGAATATTTTGAAGCTGCTACTATGACATATTTAAAACATGTTGTGGGTAAATTGCTCAGATAATTAAACTTCTGTGATCAGTCTTATATATTTACTCAATTGACTCCAGTGAGACTTAGAATCAGTGGCCACAGAATTATATAACTTCACTATCAAAAATCCTAAACTACTGTCCTTTTGTGGACAATTGATACCCTTTAAAACCAATCAATAACAATATCATGACACCTTCATCATTTACCTCTTATCACTATCCTTCAACCCAGTTGGTCTGCTGATGACTACCTGTGTAACTTAGTTTCTCATCTATCAAATAGGCACAACAATAACTACTTCATAGAGACATGAAAATTTAATGAACTAATACAGAGCCCTGTATAATATAAAGACTCAATAAGTGTTAGTTTCCTTTCCCACTTGTGCTTTCACATAAACATTCCCTTTCCTCTTGTTTGGATTATTTATTGCTGTAATGTAGTTTTTTGTTTGAATAGAGGACACATCAGTGCTAACCAGAAGGGAGCAAAGCAGACAGACTTGACAGGTATTGTGACAACGAAATCAGGATTTGGTAACTATTGAAGATGGTGAGTGAATGAGAGAGAAGCAAGGATGTATCAAAATTGAATTCTGTTATCAAATTGTCTCTGTTCAAATCCCAGCTCTGTTACTTAATAGCTGTGTAAACTTGGAAAAATATTTAGCACCTCCATGTTTTGGTCTTACATTGAATAATATGAATACCTGACTTGTCAGGTTCATAAGAGGATTAAATGAGCTAATGCAGAAAATGCACTGAGCCTTTGAGGAACAAATCTGAAGTTAGGACTTTCAGTTTCTAACTTCAGTGATGTGGAGGAAGGCAGTTCCTTTAAGCAAGGCAGGAAATATAAAATAAAAAACAAGATTTCAAGATGACCATGATTATCTTAATTTTTGACATACGAAGTTGAAAGTATCTATAGAAGTCCAGGTGGAAGAACTTTAGTAATAATGTATGTTTGATGTTGTTTTGTGGATATACCACTTCTAGAACATTTTAATGGTAGTTTATAAGCCAAGAATGTTAGATGGCAGAATGAGAAATCCAGATCATAAATGGTTTAAAAAATAGATTATTTTTATTTTGTTTTTACATAACAAACTACTTGGGAGTAGTTAAATGCTGTTTTAGGGCCCAAGGATGTCAGGATCCAAGTCTCTGCCATTCTTTTTATCTTTCTCTCAAGGCAACAAAATGGTTATCATAGTAGCTTCCTCCATTACATCAGTATTTGAGGTACAGATAAGGTACTTATCCTTTTTTTGTTAGGAAAGAACATGCTTTCCCAGAAGCCTCTAAGAGACTCCTGCTTATTTATTTATCTTTTAAACTAGACATGTATGATATGGCCAATCTAAACTACAAGGTTGATGGTGAAGATTTAATTAGGCATGTTTGCAACCTTGATAAAGCTCAAGATTTTCTTAGTGAGGAAGAGATCCAGATATTGGATAGAGGGTTTGCTATAGACAGAATGTACAGTCATCTTTATGTAATGATGTAAAGGGATTTTGCTACTGGGAGACTTAGGAGTGACTAGATGATCTCTGAAGTAATTCTTCAGTTATTGGATTCTACGATTTAATCTAGCTAATCTTCAAGAGCATCATTTTGTAGTTAATTCAACATTGTCATTTGGGCAATAACATTTTATTAGCAAACAAATCAGCAAAATAATAAATAGAAAGTAATTGCATTTCAGACATCTGCTGGTTAAATATTATAAGATGATTTAGCACACATGTAAGCACTTACTAACACAAGATTTTATTCTAATTTTTCTCCCCCTTACCTTTACCCCTCCTCACCCTCAAATAACATAAGTACCTATGTCGTGCCATGTAGTTTTTTGGTTCATTTACTTGCAAATTATTCAAAGGTGTTAATGCATTAAGGTTCATTTTCTATGTGAATTGCAAGTATAGCTACTTCACAATACTATTTTCCTCCGGTATAATAGCCATGTGTTAGGATGTTTTTTGTTAAGATGTCAGACCATTTTGTAATATGTACTATTATCGCTTATTATATTGTACCATATAATTTGTGTATTACAGAAATAATTATTACAAATTGAATTTGTATTAACTCGGTAGATTGCTATGCACGATAGTTAGAAACTAAGAGCTTTAACTTTTTATTGTATTTTAAAATAATAATTAATATTTATCATTTAGTAAAAATTACAAACACTGCTCAAAATTCTTTATACCGTATTTCTTCCCTCATTCAGTATGCTTCTGAATGAAAGTTTTTTAAATAAAAAGGAAACCTTTCAGAGTAAATCCTTTTAAAAATGAATAGAAAATAAATAGTTGAAGTCCAGCTGAGAACTTCCAGCAGACGAATAATTTCTCCAAACCTTTGTTTGACAAAGAGTCAACATGTAGAATAAATTAATATTAATATGAATTTAAACAATGTATTTGGATCATATTTTACTGTTACATACTGGCTGGAAACATTTGCCATGTAGGTAACAAGTACATTGCTGGTGATAGCTATAATTTTATCTGAAGCAAACCTGATAATGCAATAAAGAAACTGCTTATCTAATGCAGTGTGATGATTTTTCAGTTTCCCCATTTTAATTGAGTGATCATCCTCACACATGAGGGAAAGATAATAAGTTCTTTCTCCTACATAGTTTATTCCGGTGGAGACCTTGAAAAACAATAGAAGAGAGGCAGTCCTAAGAGGGAAATCAATAGGAAGCCTTGAAGGAGAAAAACTGGAGGACGGACTTGTTTTTCCAGAGGAACTGGAGGAGAAAACTGGTATCATTGTGAGTGGGTAGTGAAGCATGGAAATTTTACTTGCCAAACTCCTTAGGGATCTCTTGGGAGAAATGTGGTTTGGTAAAAATTATAGATACATAATCAATGAGAAATGAAGACCAACATATTTTCACTTTGATCTAATTGGTTGAAATGTAGAGTGTTTCTACTTTACAATAAATTTTTAGTTGCAAAGACTATTATCAGACTAGACTTAACACGTATGAAGGCATTTGAGCAAGAATTGGACCACAAATCCTGAACAAAAGCATAAAGTCAATGATATCTAAAATCAAAACCAGCGTGCTTCAATGCTTAGATAATGATCATTTCCATCTTTTCCAAGGAAGCACGCACAAAGTGATTATATTGAAAAATAATAATACTTAAAAGATCGATTAATTCTTGAAAGTTTATATGAGTGAAATTTTTATGTTTTACATTTTCTTATTTTGTTTCTTTTTAATTAGGTAGCTCATCTATACTTGCAACTCACATGTTGAAATATCCTGTGAGAAGAGGGGAAACCTTTAGGAAAGTTTTGTAAGCAGATAGGTAGGGTCTTCAGGGATTATAATCATTCAACCGGACTGAACAATCTGTCTTTTTTAAAGCTTCCTATCTTACAGATTTTTTTTTTTCAAGCCCTATGTGGTATATGGCCACCTACTTGGCTGAAACCAACTCCTGGCAGAACTTGGCAACTTACAGATGAACCCCCAGTGAACTTTTCCCATTAACATGCTAAAGTATCCACCCTGGGAGGACCTATAGCTTCATTATAACAGCTTCATTATAACATTATAATAGCTTCATTATAACAACCTATGTGCTGGCATGATGACCCTGTGTCTGCGCCTCTAGGACCCCCCCCAACTACATGCCATGATGCACGTGCTACCCTTTCCATTACCCAGTAAAACCCTCTTGTTGCTTTCCCTTTGGGAGCACAGCTTTGGAGAATAGTCCCAGGGTTTTCCGTACTTGTGACAAGTAATAAAACTCCTATTGATCAAAACTTGTATTCTCGTGGAGAGTCTTTTGTTGCTCACAGGCAAATGAACCCTGTTCTTTTTTGAATAAGAGTTTTAAGCTTACAAATAAAAAGAGGAATATTCGGAATCCTCTTGATCTTTATTATTTGGGACAATGATTCTGAAACTTTACTCTTTACAACAATGACTCAGAGATTTAATAAAAATACAGGTTTACAGTTCATGTCCCCAGAGTTCTTAGTTTGTTGTTTGGTAATCAACATTTTTAAAAAGACTCTTTGGTGATATTTAGGTGATGAAGTGTTCTTTGGATAGGAATTTGAGAAATATTAGTGTAGGACAATGGGTCTCCAAATGTTTCTGATTGTGGACACAATAGTAAAAAAAAAAATGTGAACATCCAACATAAAACAAGTTTCTTTTCAAAAATAATGTGCATGCACTTCTGTTAATACATATAGATTTTAAATATTTTAGATAAAAATGTAAATTGAAGTTCAAATGTATATTTCATATACTACTTTTGAATATTTCCTAAGGTCCCCACTGTGAAGACACTTGTTCTTGAGAATACATCCTTGACTTGATTAAAGAATATCTATTATAAAAAAGAAATGTAGCACGCACCATACTTATAGAGCAATCACAAGCACGTTCTCATTTAAACTGGAAACAAGACAAGAATTGATATTATCCACTATTGTACTAGAGATCCTAGTGGGTGTAATCAGAAAAAAAAATTAACTAAATGTGTATGATACTATTTACCGATTATTAGATTGTCTTCCTATGAAAGCAAGATAATTTAGAAGCAAACTATTAGACTTAACAATTCAAGAGTACCATTTTACTCAATTTTGATGTGTAAAAAACAATTGCAGCCCTCTACCAGTGAGTATATGCATTTTTAAAGAAATAGTCCTAACAGTTGCAACACAAATTTTAACAAGTAACATACCTACGAAAAAATCAGCCAAAATATATCCTAGACTTTCATGGAGAAAATTAGAAAATTTTATTTAAAATATTAAAAATACCACAATAAGCTGAGAGACACATGACGTCATGAATAGAAAACCTGAATATTATAAAGTTTTCAATTCTCCTCAAATTGATATTGCATATGGAATGTAATTCCAATCAAAATACTCTCTTTGAAATTTTATTTTATGTTTTGTTCAATTAACATCTCTATTACAAAGTTTATATGGATAAACAATGAGGCAAAAAACCATAGCTGGAATGCTCCTGAAGTAGAATGGATAGGGAGGGATCTCACTATATTGGATATACAAAGCAATAGTAATTAAACTATAGTATATAAGACATTTCACTTTAGTGCAAGAATAAACAGATATAAGTTTCAAAAATATAGAGGTCAGACAGATACACATATGCGGAGACTTGTTATTTCACAAAATCAAGATAGTTCGATTAAGTGACAAAAAGATAAAATATTTAAGACATGGTTGATATGGCTTGGCTCTGCTTCCCCACCCAAATTTCATCTTGTAGCTCCCACAATTCCCATCTGTTGTGTGAGTGACCTGGTGGGAAATGATTAAATCACGGGGGCGGATCTTTGCCATGCTGTTTGGTGATAGTGAATAGGTCTCACGAGATCTGGTGGTTTTAAAAATGGGAATTTTTCTGCACAAGCTCTCTCTTTGCTTGCTGCCATCCACATAGATGTGACTTTCTCCTCCTTGCCTTCTGCCATGATTGTGAGGCCTCCCTAGCCAAGTGGAAATGAAAGTTCAATAAACCTCTCTGTCTTTTGTAAATTGCAGTCTCTGCTATGTATTTATCAGCAGCCTGAAAATGGACTAATACAATGATTATGGGGGGAGTTGATTAACTATACTGAAGAGTAAATAAATAAATCTTCTCATTCTGGTCTGCAGGACTGCTGTAACAAAGTATCCCAAACCGAGTGGCTTAAACAACAAAAAATGCATTGTGTCACACTTCTGGAGGTTAGAAGTACAATATTAAGGTGCCATCAGGTTTGGTTCTTTCTGTGTGCTGTGAGAATCTCTTCCATGCCTCTTGTGTAGCTTTTACCACTTTCCCAGCAATCTTTGGCATTCCATGTCTTGTAGGAGCATCACCCCAATCTCTGCTCTCATCATCACATGGCATTCTCCCTGTATGCTGTGTCTGTCTTCAAATTTTATTTTTATAAGGACATAAATCATAATGGATTAGGGACCATTCTAATATACTTATTTTAACATGATTACCTCTGTAAAGATCCTACCTCCAAATAAAGATACATTATGACCAGTTAGAGGTTAGAACTTAAACATATGAATTTAGGGGAGACATATTTCAACCCATAGCACTCCCTCACACCATTCATAACAATCATTTCAGGACAAGTCAAAGACTTAAATTTAGAAGATCACTTTAAAATAGTTAGAAGGAAATATATGAAATAAATATATGACTTTAGCAATTTTGAAAACATAAGCCGTAAAAAATACTGATAAATGTGACACATTAAAAAGTTTAAACTTCTTGCCATCTGAGTGCTAAGACAGACTACAAACCGAGAGAATGTGTACATATTTGCAAACCATATAACTGACAACAAATTAGTATCTATATCATATAAAATTACATATAAATCAATAAGTAAAAGACAAATAGTCCGTCAAATAAATAGACCCAGTATCTTTATAGATGATTCATATAAGAGAAAAACCACATAGCCAAAAGTGCAATAAAAGCTGCTCAACCTCACTAATACTAAAAGAAATGAAGATAAATACCATGACAAGATATGTTCTTCTTGGCCGGGTGCGGCGGCTCACACCTGTAATCCCAGCACTTTGGGAGGCTGAGACGGGGGGATCATGAGGTCAGGAGTTTGAGACCAGCCTGGCCAACATGGTGAAACCCCATCTCTACTAAAAATACAAAAAATTAGCTGGGTGTGGTGGCACATGCCTGTAATCCCAGCTACTCGAGAGGTTGAGGCAGGAGAATTGCTTGAACCCAGGAGGCGGAGGTTGCAGTGAGCCGAGATCATGCCTCTGCACTCCAGCCTGGTCGACAGAGCAAGATTCTGTCTCAAAAAAATAAAAAATAGAAATAAAAATAAATAAATAAATAAATGAAGTTCTTCTCACACATAGATTGAAAAAAAAAAAGTGGGAAAGTTGAAAGTGTAAAGTATTGGCAAATATATGGGCAATGGGGACTCTCATATCGTGCAGGTGGCTACATAAATTGTTGTATCCACTAGTCTTCACAATATGTCATAAAGTTTGGTGCACATCCCTCATGACCAAGCATCTCCTAGGTATGCTCTTTAGGAACATCCTCACATGTTCCCACAAATATATATATATGTATTATATGGCACACCTATGATGTGTGTGTGTATAATATGTGTATACATATTATATATGTGTGTATATGTGTGTGTGTATATATATCTATATAACATAGGAACATTATTTGAAATAAAGAAAAAAGAAAAAAAACAATTTCAACCAGTGGAAGAATGGATAAATTACAATGTACTTGTGAAACAGGATATTATTAGACCCTTAAATAGAGTTCTATGCATTCAGTATAACTGAATCTTATATACACAATACTGACAAATTTAAGTTACATGATAATACGTGTCATAAGGCTTTACCTATATAAATATTAAAATTATGCCCAATAATATAATCTACTGTTTATAGATATATACATCTGTAGTAAAAATGTAAAGATTTCTTGGAAAGATAAACATCAAATGCAAGGTAGTCTTTGGCTCTGGAGGGTAGAAAAGATAGTCAATTGAGGTGGGGGCATTGACTTCATCTTAATGTTTTTATTTACCCTTGGCAGTGGATACATGGGTGCTTTTAACATTATATTTTACATATTTTTATGTGACTGAAATATTTCATATTAAAGACATCCATATTGAAAAACTAAACAGAAAACATAAATTAAATGGAAAATGAATCAACACATAAAAATAGCCACAGTATGAAATGGAAGAAGAACAGTCTGAATAAAACTAGACAAAGATAAATGAGGGTAGAGAATAAAATATATTGGAACCTATTTGAAAGTCCGTTCACAGAAACAATTCAGTGTTATTAGAAATGTAGACAACAAACAAAAAACAGTGACAAGAATCAGAGTGCTTTACCAAGAGAAAAGGGTTGGGGGAATGTTGGCAAAATATATCCAAAATATGATGCACTTCCTGGGCTGTAAATCAAAGCTATCAATTTGGCTGGTCATTTACCTCGAATTATTGCTTTATAGGGGAAAGATGTTAATATACTTGTACTTTACAGTGACATTGGGCAATTTCCTTCTCCCCTTTCCTGAAGTCTCAAGTAACCAGGAATTCTCTGATTTTTGCACTGAAAGTCCCACTTCCTGGGAAATCCCTCAGGCCCAGCCTAACTGGAATGGTTGGTTACTTTAGTAGATGGACTTGGACAGCACAGTAGTTTTTACAAAATTCAAACTGCTATTCCTGGAATAACTTCCTACTATCTTCAGATACACAAATTTCAGCATCTTTCAGCCATACCCAATACTAATGATGTAATTATGTATTAATTCACCTCTAATAACTTGTGTGATGAGTCTAGAGAGACCCCCCCCCAGTCCAATAATTGCATTCCTAAGGTTGTGGTAACATGCTTCTTAACATTTTTTCAGCCTTGCTTTCTTATGAGCATTTTATCTTTAAATTGAACTGCATTTTGCATCTTTCAAAAATGAGCTTTTATGATGCTTTCTTCCAACTGTAGAAATAACTTCCTACCTACCATGAAAAAAAGTAAGGTTCAGGTATTGGTATTATATAAAAGTAGTCCTGGTAATTCTAATGGGCCAGAGGTAAGAACTGCAACCTTAGAGGATGAAGGAACGATTTTAATAGATGATCACATCTTAAGGGCTTCTTTAGTTGTCTTCATGTTTATTAGGTGAAAATAACTTTCTTATTCCAAAAAATGTGTTTAGATATTGGTTTGGAGATCATAATTACTGTGTGTGTTGGCTTGGGAATAATAATATGTATTTATGTATATAAGTGGGTCTTCATTGATATTAGGATGTTCTATAAATTATTTAAGTATTTAATCTAAGAATTTTATATTTGATTTCTAGAATTAGAATTTCGTAGTATTGGATTATATTAATGATTAACTGACAATGTTATTTGATTATAAACCTCATGGGCCATTCTAAAGCAAAAACAGTTTTTGATTAATATATATTTAATATCTCTTTTGCCAGAATTACATCAAAGAGAGAATACATAAGAATTTATTATTTTCATTTAACAAAATCAATGAGATACAGAAACCTTATCCCTTATTCTTTCTTGTATATTCTTTAGTACCCAATAAAACTAGCTATGCTAAATGATTAATTCCTAAATTTAAAATGGAATGTCTACTACAAAACTAAATCATGGCCAGTAAGACTGCATGGCATAAATCCTTCACAGATTGCTATAACCTTTATCATTTTTGAAATGTACCCCATCAAAGAGCCCTCGGGCAAATGTACAAGGGACCCATATGACATTTACATAGCCATTGTGTCAGATTAGACTTTGTGATCCTCCCACATCATTAGTCAAAGCCTGAATGGAGCAGATGCATGACAGATTGCCCAATGCCTGACACATAGCAAGTAAATAGAGAAACAATGGGGCTTTATTCAGACTTGGGCCCCATGTGCAGAGGGTCCCTGACAGGAGGCAATCTTTAAGTTCAAGCCCTTCAAGCTAAAAGGTATGGGACATGAATTCAGTACCAGTTCTTTTCAGTAGCACATAATTAACCATTAACAGCATGATTTTCTTCTACTACCCAGGGCTAAATAGCAGGCTGCAAATATTTTGCAGCTGGCATATTCCTGGGTAACTGAAAGAGTCTAGTGAGGTTTGTTTGTCTGATTACTGATTGATTTCCTTATAATGAAAGAAATTATGTTGCCCCTACTCCCAAGCAGCCGAACTTTATTTACTTATATTACAAAAAAAAAAAAATACACAGTGTTTGATGTTGTCAGTATATCATCCTAAAAGAATAATACACAATAGTGTAGAAGGAGG
This sequence comes from Pongo abelii, assembly GCF_028885655.2. Classification (NCBI taxonomy): domain Eukaryota; kingdom Metazoa; phylum Chordata; class Mammalia; order Primates; family Hominidae; genus Pongo; species Pongo abelii. The sequence goes on from NC_071998.2 coordinate 32,311,018, forward strand.
TAAATTGAAAATATTTTAGTTGCTTTTAGATAAAAGACAGTCAACATTGTCAGAGAATTTGTCTACTTTTTTTGGTGGGATTTGGCCTTTCCATCTGTGTTTAAAAATTGTTCATGAATTGCAATGACTTCTTAAGAGGTAAAGTATTATAGCAAGAACCCAGGTGCAGTGACTAGAACCCCAGGAAGAATCAGCAGGTCTGAATTCTGGCCCTAAAGGCAAAGCTAAATAAATTATTCAGAATTGAGGAAACCCCTTAATTTTCTACATCTTATTTTCCATGCATACAGAATGACTATGTCATTTTTCATACAAACCAGGGTAAGTTTGAAAATAAACAAGGCTGCTAATAATAATTATATCAGGGTCTAAACCTGGGCTATACTACATAAACCAGAGTTTCTGGTCTTTTTGTGCTGTGGTTTCAATGTGCAGTAATACCTCAGAGATATTTTGGTTCCAGACTACAGCAGTAAAGCAAATATTGCAACAAAGTGAGTTAAAATATTTTTTTGATTTCCCAGTACATATGAAAGTTATGTTTACATTATATTGTAGTATATTGTGGGCAATAGCATTATGTTAAAAAAAAAAGTACATGCCTTAATTTAAAAGTACTTTATTCTTAAAAAATACTGATATAGACATGAAATGAGCACATGTTATTGGAAAAATGGTGGTGATAGACTTGCTCAACACAAGGTTGCCACAAAACTTTAATTTGTGTGAAATACAATATCTGCAAAGTACAACCAAGCAAAGCACAATAAAGAAAAGCACAATAAAGAAGATATGCTTATATGTATCCCTTCACAATTCAAAAGTTGAAACCTAATCACCAAGGTGATAGTATTGGAAGGTGGGGCCTCTGAGATGTGATTAGGTCATGAGAGCTCTGCCATAGCGAATAGGATTAATGCCCTTTATAAAAGGAGCTTCTGAGTGCTACCCCCTCCTCTTTTACCCTTTCATCTTTTCTGCCATGTGAGGGTATAGCAGTCACCCCTTTTGATCTTTTCATTTTTTTTTTCTCCATGTAGGATGCAGCAAGAAGGCCCTCATCAGACACTGAATGTTAGCACCTTGATCTTGGAATTCCCAGCCTCCAGAACTGTCAGAAGTAAATGTCTTAGCCTTATAAATTACCCAGCCTAAGACATTTTGTTAGAGCAGCAGGAATAGATTAAGACATTTTGTTTATCTATAAAATAAAATTTCACATTAAATGATCTTTGATATTTAGCTTTAAATGGCTATGATTTTAAGTCCACCTCTCTTTAATAATATAGTATTAGAAGGGATGGAATTCAAGAGTAAAAAAGGGTCAATGAGTTGAGTCTCCAAAAGTCAAGCCAGAAAATGAGACTTCCTTTTGCATCCTTATGCCTTCCAGCTGTTTACCATCAGAAAGGAGAGAGGATAGATTTCTTATCAGTCTCTTAAAAAATACTGTATTACTTCATAAATAATCATTTTAGCCATAAGATCTTCACAATTTATTGAAACTCTGCTGAATTTTCTGATAATCAACTTAGGGGCTGTAAAGTTGTTTTTTAATTCTCCATTTTCCCCTTAGGTATTGCACTTTCAAAACAATGTCTGCATAATTTCCCCCTCTCCACTCCACACACACACACAAACACACACACACACACACACACAAACACACACACACACACACACACACACACACACACGATCCAGGAGTGGAAAAAGTAAGTAGAAAAGTACTGTAATTTCTGAGATGGCAGTTCCCAAGAGGAGTTGAGGATAAAGGGGAAGTTTAGGAAAAAGCAGAAAGATTTAAAATATTTAACTTAAATCAAGTGAATAGGAGAGAAGTAAATTCAAGAACCTAGAATATTTATGTTTTAGTTCTAGGAATTTCTATTTCCCAATAGAGAGGTTGGCATTGGAATAGCCTCCCAAAAAGTGCACTTCAAGGCTCTGAAGGAATTGAATTTGGATAGAAAACTTTATCCTACATCAAGGCTTAATGGAAAAATATGTAACCCTGAAGAAAACATCTTTATCATAAATCACATTAATTATTCTTTATATACTTGAATTCTGTTTTACAACTTATATGGCACATTCACATACATTATCTTACTAATAGCCTCAACAACTCTATTAATACTAACAATTATTATCCCTTTTATATTCAAGAAAGCTGAAATTTGGGGAGGTTAAGTGACTTGTCCAAACACATATAATAAATAAATAAAAACTTACTTAATATTTGATCTCAAATCTTCTTAGAATAAAAAAAAATGGAATTTCTGGAACCCTTGGGAAAAAATATTACTCAAGAGTATAAGAATACTCCTGTGTGTAAATGTGTGTAAATGTAGGGTAACAGAAAAGATGACTCCAGGAAGTTAATGGAGAAACTTAAAGCATTGCATTTTAAGATCACAACTTTCCCCCTAGGCCAAATGGCTTATTCGGGAATAAAGAACTCAGGTCTTCCAAACTTGTAATTACTGTAGCAAAAGATTGCAAAATACTCTGCTCATGTGTAGGAACATGGTTCCTTCCCTCTCTTCTCAGTTCTGGCACAACCAAACCTTCCTGACCTCTTTAATCTGTGTAATTAGCACAATTTCTAATGAGGATTTGGTTTCTTGAGAGGCCTCACTACAGTCCACCAACTGTCTCCTACAAGAAGTGAAAACATTTGCAAAGAGGTGCAAGTAAGATAAAATAGAAATAGAATGTCATTTAGCTTCTACATTCAACAGATACATAGCAGAGTTATGATTTTTCTTTTGAAATAATATGGCAAAACTTTACTTAAGAAAAATGTTCAGATTATACATTTTTTAATTTCTTTAAGCTACTTTTATGATTCAATTCTTAGAAGAAATGATCCTAAATATAATTTATACAATTTTCTGCAATAGAAAGTAGAATATCTAGAAAATAACTGCAGTTTTTTTCTTTGGTGACTATAGATATTATTGTGCCTTAGGGTCACCTTTTATAACTTTTTTTTTTTATTTCATAAGACCCTTGATGTAGACATTTTAAATAACTGGCCTCAGGACAGCCTGGAAGTTTATTTTAGAAAAGAAAGCTCAAATATTAGCTTCTTTGTGTTTCCTTTACTCAAAAAAAATCAAATAATTCCAAATTCTGATTTATTTGATGTTATTGGGTCTTGTCATTATGAATAATCTGATTCTGAAATCACTTCTGCTAAAGACAGTATGTAAAGAGATCATGGATTTGAACATTCACGGCCATCACATTTACAAGTTTTATCATATCCCAACAATTTCCTATACTAGAAACATACAGAATTGTTACCAGCTGACCGAGATGGCCTTAATGATTTCCTCAGTTTGAACAAACTTTAGGTGGGCTTTTTCCTGACTCAAGGCCTTGACTTGCCTTTTGTTAGAGCTTTACTTTAGAAAACTTGTACTACAAATGTAAATTCTTTCTCTAACTTTTTTGGAAGTAAACCTTTTTAGAAAGTCTCTTGCCAGGTGTAGAACCCAGAAATGTCACTCATGTGCTGGGAAACATCTCTGTGAAATGCAGTCTTCAGGAAAGATAGCACCAACTATCTCCCAGTCTCTGTAAGAGAGCAGGAACCTAATTTTTATGGGGACTTTGCTTCATGTTGAATGTGAATCATGGTGTGTGAATAAACCCCAAGCAAGAGTTTTGTTCATCTTTTTAGCTACTCTTAATTCTACCTACTGATAGTCTTTTTTGATAGAAGTAGGTTTAGGCTATCCTGAAAAAGGATTTACAACTTATGCAAAGCAGAGTAACAACAAATACTTGGAGCTCTCTGAACAAAGATCCTTATGGGAATTTGGCCCTTTAGAATTCTCTGTGAGGCTGAAATATGCCCTAGACACATGTGTCACTATTTTCTGTTTCAAACTCCATCTCAATAGCAGGAGCTTAATTTCAATCCTCTAGTTTTTAGAGTAAACTAATAACCAAGTGAGTCTTTCTGTTGTATTTTATCCGCTTGCTAAATGGTATAATGTAGGAATTGAAAGTGGTAAGTGGAGGAGAATTAAAAAAAAGTAGTTGTTTGTAACAGTGTAGATGGTTATTGTTTATTTCTTTAAGTCAAAAAGAACTAGAAAAATAAATTATAAACAGGGAGCAGAAGAGTGAAAAGGGAATATGAAGAAATCAAGCTGCCTCTTCTGAAGGAGAGTCAATATAATCCATTCTTTAACCTTATGTCTGGCTCTATACCCTCTTTGAGAGTAATGAAAATACAAAATATCTCCAAGTAGGTAACAACAACTGCTAAGGTTCCTTAGCCTCATGCAATTTAGATGTTACTAGGAATAAATATAACTCATACAATATTGAACCAAAAGTGGTTAATGGTCATTGCCAGCTACTTTCGGGAATGTTTAATAAATTATATAAAGAACTTTTGGGGGAGGAGCCAAGATGGCCGAATAGGAACAGCTCCGGTCTACAGCTCCCAGCGCGAGCGACGCAGAAGACGGGTGATTTCTGCATTTCCATCTGAGGTACCGTGTTCATCTCACTAGGGAGTGCCAGACAGTGGGCGCAGGTCAGTGGGTGAGTGCACCGTGCGCCAGCCGAAGCAGGGGCGAGGCATTGCCTCACTCCGGAAGCACAAGGGGTCAGGGAGTTCCCCTTCCAGGGGTGACAGACGGCACCTGGAAAATCGGGCCACTCCCACCCGAATACTGTGCTTTTCCGACGGGCTTAGGAAACGGTGCCCCAGGAGAGTATAGCCCGCACCTGGCTCAGAGGGTCCTACGCCCACGGAGTCTCGCTGATTGCTAGCACAGCAGTCTGAGATCAAACAGCAACTCGGCAGCGAGGCTGGGGGAGGGGCGCCCGCCATTGCCCAGGCTCGCTTAGGTAAACAAAGCAGCCTGGAAGCTTGAACTGGGTGGAGCCCACCACAGCTCAAGGAGGCCTGCCTGCCTCTGTAGGCTCCACCTCTGGGGGCAGGGCACAGACAAACAAAAAGACAGCAGTAACCTCTGCAGACTTAAATGTCCCTGTCTGACAGCTGTGAGGAGAGCAGTGGTTCTCCCAGCACGCAGCTGGAGATCTGAGAACGGGCTGACTGCCTCCTCAAGTGGGTCCCTGACCCCTGACCCCCGAGCAGCCTAACTGGGAGGCACCCCCCAGCAGGGGCAGACTGACACCTCACACAGCCGGCCAGGTACTCCAACAGACCTGCAGCTGAGGGTTCTGTCTGTTAGAAGGAAAACTAACAGAAAGGACATCCACACCAAAAACCCATCTGTACATCACCATCATCAAAGACCAAAAGTAGATAAAACCACAAAGATGGGGAAAAAACAGAGCAGAAAAACTGGAAACTCTAAAAACCAGAGTACCTCTCCTCCTCCAAAGGAACGCAGTTCCTCACCAGCAACGGAACAAAGCTGGACGGAGAATGACTTTGACGAGCTGAGAGAAGAAGGCTTCAGACGATCAAATTACTCCGAGCTACGGGAGGATATTCAAACCAAAGGCAAAGAAGTTGAAAACTTTGAAAAAAATTTAGAAGAATGTATAACTAGAATAACCAATACACAGAAGTGCTTAAAGGAGCTGATGGAGCTGAAAACCAAGGCTCGAGAACTACGTGAAGAATGCAGAAGCCTCAGGAGCCGATGCGATCAAATGGAAGAAAGGGTATCAGCCCTGGAAGATGAAATGAATGAAATGAAGTGAGAAGGGAAGTTTAGAGAAAAAAGAATAAAAAGAAACGAGCAAAGCCTCCAAGAAATGTGGGACTATGTGAAAAGACCAAATCTACGTCTGATTGGTGTACCTGAAAGTGACGGGGAGAATGGAAACAAGTTGGAAAACACTCTGCAGGATATTATCCAGGAGAACTTCCCCAATCTAGCAAGGCAGGCCAACATTCAGATTCAGGAAATGCAGAGAACGCCACAAAGATACTCCTCGAGAAGAGCAACTCCAAGACACATAATTGTCAGATTCACCAAAGTTGAAATGAAGGAAAAAATGTTAAGGGCAGCCAGAGAGAAAGGTCGGGTTACCATCAAAGGGAAGCCCATCAGACTAACAGCGGATCTCTCGGCAGAAACCCTACAAGCCAGAAGAGAATGGGGGCCAATATTCAACATTCTTAAAGAAAAGAATTTTCAACCCAGAATTTCATATCCTGCCAAACTAAGCTTCATAAGTGAAGGAGAAATAAAATACTTTACAGACAAGCAAATGCTAAGAGATTTTGTCACCACCAGGCCTGCCCTAAAAGAGCTCCTGAAGGAAGCGCTAAACATGGAAAGGCACAACCAGTACCAGCCACTGCAAAATCATACCGAAATGTAAAGAACATCGAGACTAGGAAGAGACTGCATCAACTCACGAGCAAAATATCCAGCTAACATCATAATGACAGGATCAAATTCACACATAACAATATTAACTTTAAATGTAAATGGACTAAATGCTCCAATTAAAAGACACAGACTGGCAAACTGGATAAAGACTCAAGACCCATCAGTGTGCTGTATTCAGGAAACCCATCTCACATGCAGAGACACACATAGGCTCAAAATAAAAGGATGGAGGAAGATCTACCAAGCAAATGGAAAACAAAAAAAGGCAGGGGTTGCAATCCTAGTCTCTGATAAAACAGACTTTAAACCAACAAAGATCAAAAGAGACAAAGAAGGCCATTACATAATGGTAAAGGGATCAATTCAACAAGAAGAGCTAACTATCCTAAATATATATGCACCCAAAACAGGAGCACCCAGATTCATAAAGCAAGCCCTGAGTGACCTACAAAGAGACTTAGACTCCCACACATTAATAATGGGAGACTTTAACACCCCACTATCAACATTAGACAGATCAACGAGACAGAAAGTCAACAAGGATACCCAGGAATTGAACTCAGCTCTGCACCAAGCGGACCTAATAGACATCTACAGAACTCTCCACCCCAAATCAACAGACTATACATTTTTTTCAGCACCACACCACACCTATTCCAAAATTGACCGTATACTTGGAAGTAAAGCTCTCCTCAATAAATGTAAAAGAACAGAAATTGTAACAAACTGTCTCTCAGATCACAGTGCAATCAAGCTAGAACTCAGGATTAAGAATCTCACTCAAAACCGCTCAACTACGTGGAAACTGAACAACCTGCTCCTGAATGACTACTGGGTACATAACGAAATGAAGGCAGAAATAAAGATGTTCTTTGAAACCAACGAGAAGCAAGACACAACATACCAGAATCTCTGGGATGCATTCAAAGCAGTGTGTAGAGGGAAATTTATAGCACTAAATGCCCACAAGAGAAAGCAGGAAAGATCCAAAATTGACACCCTAACATCACAATTAAAAGAACTAGAAAAGCAAGAGCAAACACATTCAAAAGCTAGCAGAAGGCAAGAAATAACTAAAGTCAGAGCAGAACTGAAGGAAATAGAGACACAAAAAACCCTTCAAAAAATTAATGAATCCAGGAGCTGGTTTTTTGAAAGGATCAACAAAATTGATAGACCGCTAGCAAGATTAATAAAGAAAAAAAGAGAGAAGAATCAAATAGATGCAATAAAAAATGATAAAGGGGATATCACCACTGATCCCACAGAAATACAAACTACCATCAGAGAATATTACAAACACCTCTATGCAAATAAACTAGAAAATCTAGAAGAAATGGATAAATTCCTCAACACATACACCCTCCCAAGACTAAACCAGGAAGAAGTTGAATCTCTGAATAGACCAATAACAGGAGCTGAAATTGTGGCAATAATCAATAGCTTACCAACCAAAAAAAGTCCAGGTCCAGATGGATTCACAGCCGAATTCTACCAGAGGTACAAGGAGGAGCTGGTACCATTCCTTCTGAAACTATTCCAATCAATAGAAAAAGAGGGAATCCTCCCTAACTCATTTTATGAGGCCAGCATCATCCTGATACCAAAGCCTGGCAGAGACACAACCAAAAAAGAGAATTTTAGACCAATATCCTTGATGAACATTGATGCAAAAATCCTCAATAAAATACTGGCAAACAGAATCCAGCAGCACATCAAAAAGCTTATCCACCATGATCAAGTGGGCTTCATCCCTGGGATGCAAGGCTGGTTCAATATACGCAAATCAATAAATGTAATCCAGCATATAAACAGAACCAAAGACAAAAACCACATGATTATCTCAATAGATGCAGAAAAGGCCTTTGACAAAATTCAACAATCCTTCATGCTAAAAACTCTCAATAAATTAGGAATTGATGGGACGTATCTCAAAATAATAAGAGCTATTTATGACAAACCCACAGCCAATATCATACTGAATGGGCAAAAACTGGAAGCATTCCCTTTGAAAACTGGCACAAGAGAGGGATGCCCTCTCTCACCACTTCTATTCAACATAGTGTTGGAAGTTCTGGCCAGGGCAATTAGGCAGGAGAAGGAAATCAAGGGTATTCAATTAGGAAAAGAGGAAATCAAATTGTCCCTGTTTGCAGATGACATGATAGTATATCTAGAAAACCCCATTGTCTCAGCCCAAAATCTCCTTAAGCTGATAAGCAACTTCAGCAAAGTCTCAGGATACAAAATCAATGTGCAAAAATCACAAGCATTCTTATACATCAATAACAGACAAACAGAGAGCCAAATCATGAGTGAACTCCCATTCACAATTGCTTCAAAGAGAATAAAATACCTAGGAATCCAACTTACAAGGGATGTGAAAGACCTCTTCAAGGAGAACTACAAACCACTGCTCAAGGAAATAAAAGAGGATACAAACAAATGGAAGAACATTCCATGCTCATGGGTAGGAAGAATCAATATCATGAAAATGGCCATCCTTCCCAAGGTAATTTACAGATTCAATGCCATCCCCATCAAGCTACCAATGACTTTCTTCACAGAATTGGAAAAAACTACTTTAAAGTTCATATGGAACCAAAAAAGAGCCCGCATCGCCAAGTCAATCCTAAGCCAAAAGAACAAAGCTGGAGGCATCACACTACCTGACTTCAAACTATACTACAAGGCTACAGTAACCAAAACAGCATGGTACTGGTACCAAAACAGAGATATAGATCAATGGAACAGAACAGAGCCGTCAGAAATAATGCCACATATCTACAAGTATCTGATCTTTGACAAACCTGACAAAAACAAGAAATGGGGAAAGGATTCCCTATTTAATAAATGGTGCTGGGAAAACTGGCTAGCCATATGTAGAAAGCTGAAACTGGATCCCTTCCTTACACCTTACACAAAAATCAATTCAAGATGGATTAAAGACTTAAATGTTAGACCTAAAACCATAAAAACCCTGGAAGAAAACCTAGGCATTACCATTCAGGACATAGGCATGGGCAAGGACTTCATGTCTAAAACACCAAAAGCAATGGCAACAAAAGCCAAAATTGACAAATGGGATCTAATTAAACTCAAGAGCTTCTGCACAGCAAAAGAAACTACCATCAGAGTGAACAGGCAACCTACAAAATGGGAGAAAATTTTCGCAACCTACTCATCTGACAAAGGGCTAATATCCAGAATCTACAATGAACTCCAACAAATTTACAAGAAAAAAACAAACAACCCCATCAAAAAGTGGGCGAAGGACATGAACAGACACTTCTCAAAAGAAGACATTTATGCAGCCAAAAAACACATGAAAAAATGCTCACCATCACTGGCCATCAGAGAAATGCAAATCAAAACCACAATGAGATACCATCTCACACCAGTTAGAATGGCAATCATTAAAAAGTCAGGAAACAACAGGTGCTGGAGAGGATGTGGAGAAATAGGAACACTTTTACACTGTTGGTGGGACTGTAAACTAGTTCAACCCTTGTGGAAGTCAGTGTGGCGATTCCTCAGGGATCTAGAACTAGAAATTCCATTCGACCCAGCCATCCCATTACTGGGTATATACCCAAAGGACTATAAATCATGCTGCTATAAAGACACATGCACACGTATGTTTATTGCGGCATTATTCACAATAGCAAAGACTTGGAACCAACCCAAATGTCCAACAATGATAGACTTGATTAAGAAAATGTGGCACATATACACCATGGAATACTATGCAGCCATAAAAAATGATGAGTTCACATCCTTTGTAGGGACATGGATGAAATTGGAAATCATCATTCTCAGTAAACTATCGCAAGAACAAAAAACCAAACACCGCATATTCTCACTCATAGGTGGGAATTGAACAATGAGAACATATGGACACAGGAAGGGGAACATCACACTCTGGGGACTGTTGTGGGGTGGGGGGAGGGGGGAGGGATAGCATTGGGAGATATACCTAATGCTAGATGACGAGTTGGTGGGTGCAGCGCACCAGCATGGCACATGTATACATATGTAACTTACCTGCACATTGCGCACATGTACCATAAAACCTAAAGTATAATAATAATGATAATAATAATAATAATAAAAGAAAAAAAAAATAAAAGAAAAAAAAATAAAAACAAAACAAAACAAAACAAAAAACAAACAAACAAAAAAAGAAAGTCTTTAAAATGGAGTTTGATAACCAATAAATCTATTTTCTAGTAAAAAAAAAATAAATAAATAAATAAATTATATAAAAAATTAAGTGTTATTTCAAAGCAGAAAATGACTTAGTCTGCTGAAGAAGTTTTAAAGTAGTACTTCCATTACTATAATTCACAAGAGAATGTTAATCCCATAGGGGGTACATGTCTACTGAAGAAAATATAAGAAAAGAAGACTCAGATGTATCTACAGAGATGGATAGACATTATCATCCTGCAATCATTTTTCTTAATAAGTAATGCAGTGACTCTTACTTTGTCAACTGAAATTTTACATATATAACTTGACCCAAGTCTGTCTGCTCACCACATGAAAGCCAGACAAAAGAGATGAGGGTTGATGGGAGGAAAAGCAGGTTTACTTAGAGAGCTAGAAAACCGAGAAGATGGCAAGTACCATCTAAAGTACCGTCTTAAATTTTAAAATTTACCATAGGATTTTTAAAGGGAAATTTGGCATGGGCAACATATGGTAGTGGTACAGGGTGCAGGATCTGCGGGTCTTGTTGTGATGGCTATTTGGATAATCACCCATCTGGAGGCGTGCTTGGCATTATCTTGACTTCAGCTCGATGGTGTCAGACTAGTTGTTCATGACTCAGCCTTAAGTGGGAGGATTCTGAAATCACAGCTCCATGCTTGGTTTATTCAAGATTAGCCTCTGAAATTTCTTAAGCAAGATAATAATTAGATAAGCATGCATTACTGGAGGGGGATGCCTAGAAGGGAAGGAATGAAGAGGTGAAAGGGAGGGAAAGAAGAAAAAGAAAGTGGATGATTTTAAAAACTGAGGTCCCTGGTTACATATACACACATATGCATGCAGGAATAGATGGATAGATAGCTAGATAGATAGATATTTTAAAGAATGCATTTTGTGGAAGGATAGTTGGAAAAATTTATATTACCTGTGATTAAAAATATGGGCCCTGTGAAATGGCAGACATCTTTACACCAATAGTAGAAGAGAATAAAAGAATCCAGATGTGACTTGAACTTCTCTCCCTCTCTACATCCCCCCACACAAATTAATACAATCAAGGTGTTTTTCAAAAACAGATCCTCAGAACACTTGAAGCAAAATCATATGGGAAACTTCTTGAAATTCCTGGCTCCATTTCCAACCTGTTGAAATATAATCTCTAGAGGCTAGGTCAATATACTTAGATGAGCTTTACGTAAATCAAAATGTGGGTGTACTAGAAACTTTGCCTACCATGCTTTTTAGTTTCCCCCTATATGGGGCAAAAGGAATTTTCCTTCCTTCTCTCCCTTTCTTAAGGTTTGATAATTGAATCTGTAAAGCAAACCAACTATAGACAGATTAACAAGAGAAAAGGAATGCTAATGTAGTACATGCACATGTGCATGAGAGCCACACAAATTATGAAACTCAAAGAAAGGCCAGATGACTACTTTTTATACTGTACAGAAAGGAATAGAGGCTTGGAGTTCCTGAGGGGAGGTGGAGACAGGTTGCAGGATGGTGAGGGGAGAAAATGCATAGTGTTATGTTATATAGATGAAGTCTCCCAGGTTGGAGCCCTCAGAAAGAATAACTAGTAGTCTTGGGTAAAATTTCTTCTGTGAGACTTTAAAAGTTTCAGCCATTTAGCCTCCTCTTTCTGTGAGTTAATCTTTCCTACATTTGGATAAGGAAACCTCAGAGAAACCCTCTTCCTGCATCCCCTATTTGCTTTACTAAGGTAGACAGATATAAGTTTCTTCTACAAAAAGATAGCTTTTTAGAGCTAGTCCTGTGTCTGAAGCCCCTCTGAATAGTCATCTCAAACTATGCCAAAGAAGGACACATTGAGGTGGTATATTTTAATCTCCATATCAGATAGTCTTCATTTTTCTCTAAATTTCTTAGTGAGAAGACAGAAAAATATACTTTATTTTTTTCTTTCCTTGTTTATTTTTTCTCCCATTTTTCCTTCTTAACCCTCCCTTTCTCCTTCCTTCCTTTCTTCTCTCCTTTGTCCCTTCTTTCCTCCCTTTCTTCCTCTCATCTTCTTTTAGTGATTTATGAAAGATTATCAACATGTGTAAGAAACAATTAAAATACTCACTATATAGCTTTTATAGTTTGTTTATCGAATATAGCTTCAAATGTTATTTAATAAATGCTGTAAATACAGACCATAAATTTTAATAATGTTTATTAGTGCATAAAATTTCTTCTTCAGATAAAGAAACCACTTATAGGAAAGCAGAGTTTTATTTTCTATTGCCACATGGCAGAACACTATATAATTCTAAAATGGCATTTTGTAAGGGAAAGTTAGTGTACATTTCTTACTTTGCTTTACATTACTATACTGCTTATAAGCTTATAGGCTTTGTTGCCATTTGTTGATAGTACCAGATCACGCCCTTTTCAACAGAAGTTTTTCTCTGACATTTCTTCAAGTATACGAAGTCTCCAGGTTTTAGTTTATATGTTGTTTGAAAAGAGTTTGAGGAAAGGCTGCCTGTACATTGATAATATTTTCTGTATTGCAGGGGTCGTATACATTATTTGGCTGTATTTGCTCACAAAAGGGCGGGGTCTAGGATCAGAGGTGATATTCCTAGATACATGAATCTACCTGTTACTAACTTATAAAAGCAGAATTGATGAACTTCCAAAAGAGATTTTTGTATTATTATAAAGTTAAAAGATCTTAGAGTAAAAAATTTGTCTCAAATTTTTAGCTAATTTGAAATTTTAATTTCTTCCTTCTTCTTTGCCAAAGATTAGATTATATGCATAGTGAAGTTTCTGAGCAAGCTATTGTACCTTGTAGAGCTCTTTAATGGCGTTTTTAGTAAAATGAGCATCTCTAGCAATAAAAAGATAGTTTGGAGGTTCCCAAGAAGCATGCATAAAAGTGAGTACTTTTAGCCACTTCAGAGCTATAACTCTACAGAAAGGAAAAGATTTGACCCTCACTGAACACAAACATGCCTCAACCAGAACATAGTCATACTCCATTGAAAGGGAGTATTTATATAAAGTTCACTTGAAATTATTCAAGTAGGCTTAAGGATTTGACTGCATTCATGTCCTTTCTTTACAGTTTTGTCAAGATTTTGTTTTACGCAGATGAGAAATACATTACAGACATGTTCTTGTGGATTTGACTTACCTCATGTGGATTTTACTTTATTTCCACTTGAGATCGTTTGACACTATGAGGTACCCTCCTAGGAAGCCTGAGATTATCTTCATGTAGTTAACATCAGATCTTTCCTAATATTTTTTTCTGATGTCAGAAAAAAATTTTTTGTATATAATGACTTCTGTGAACTTATTGCAGAGACATAAAAGACTGAGATGGCGCAAAAAAATTTGCAGATATGGGCAAATTTTTTTTTTTTTTTTGAGATGGAGTCTCGCTCTGTCGCCCAGGCTAGGGTGCAGTGGTGCCATCTCGGCTCACTGCAAGCTCCGCCTCCCAGGTTCACGCCATTCTCCTGCCTCAGCCTCCTGAGTAGCTGGGACTACAGGCGCCTGCCACCATGCCCAGCTAATTTTTTTGTATTTTTATTAGAGACGGGGTTTCACCGTGTTAGCCAGGATCATCTTGATCTCCTGACCTCGTGATCCGCCTGCCTTGGCCTCCCAAAGTGCTGGGATTACAGGCGTGAGCCACCGCACCCGGCCAGGGCAAAAATTTTATAAGGACCATCTGCTTGGCATAATGATTAGCTAGGACATTTCTACTTCCCTTAGTTTCTAGGGCACTTTTTGTTTTATTTTTATGTTTTAGTGAGTTTCTGCCTTCACAATAGCTACTTTCTTTAGCAGGATTGAGGCACTTGGCATTTTCTTGACCTGTTGTTCAGGTGTTGCTGCTGAGGTTAGAAAGCCTTGCCTTTTCGCAAGTATCGCTCATCAATGGTGACCTAATCTCAGTGTAAACATTAACAGTCTGGCAAGTTGGCAGGCTCTCCTAAGGTCGATAAGTTCTGCTTATTTGCCTCCTGCCCTCCCTAAGTAAGTTACATTTCAAGGTCGAACTAAAGATCTTTTATGGCATAGACAGCCTAATAATTTCTCATTTCTGATGACTCATAAACAAAAAGACTCAATTTTTAATTATCCAAAGAAGCCTCTGATAAATATTCCTGAAGTCCTGGCAATCCTTAGAGGTTGAACTGCCATGAGTTTCCTTTTTTTTCTGGCTACTGAGGCTTGTGCATTCGTCACGTAGTCTTCATGCCATGGTTTTCAGCTCCATCAGGTCCTTTAAGGACTTCTCTGCATTGGTTATTCTAGTTAGCCATTTGTCCAATTTTCTTTCAAGGTTTTTAACTTCTTTTCCATGGGTTCAAACTTCCTCCTTTAGCTCAGAGTAGTTTGATTGTCTGAAGCCTTCTTCTCTCAACTGGTCAAAATCATTCTGTGTCCAACTTTGTTCCCTTGCTGGTGAGGAGCTGCATTCCTTTGGAGGAGGAGAGGCACTGATTTTTAGAGTTTCTAGTTTTTCTGCTATGTTTTTTCCTCATCTTTGTGGTTTTATCTACCTTTGGTCTTTGATGATGGTGACGTACAGATGGGGTTTTGGTGTGGATGTCCTTTCTCTTTGTTAGTTTTCCTTCTAACAGTCAGGACCCTCAGCTGCAGGTCTGTTGGAGTTTGCTGGAGGTCCACTCTAGACCCTGTTTGCCTGGGTACCAGCAGCGGAGGCTGCAGAACAGCGGATATTGGTGAACGGCAAATGTTGCTACCTGATCGTTCCTCTGGAAGTTTTGTCTCAGAGGAGTACCTGGGCATGTGAGGTGTCAGTCTGCCCCTACTGGGGGTTGCCTCCCGGGTAGGCTACTCGGGGGTCAGGGACCCACTTAAAGAGGCAGTCTGTCCATTCTCAGATCTCCAGCTGTGTGCTGGGAGAACCACTACTTTCCTCAAAGCTGTCAGACAAGGACATTTAAGAGATTTCTGCTGCCTTTTGTTTGGCTATGCCCTGCCCCCAGAGGTGGAGTCTTCAGAGGCAGGCAGGCAGGCCTCCTTGAGCTGCGGTGGGCTCTAGCCAGTTCGAGCTTCCTGTCCGCTTTGTTTACCTACTCAAGCCTCAGCAATGGTGGGCGCCCCCTCCCCTAGCCTGGCTGCCACCTTGCAGTTTGATCTCAGACTGCTGTGCTAGCAATGAGCAAGACTCCATGCACGTAGGACTCTCTGAGCCAGGCGCTGGATATAATCTCCCGGTGTGCCTTTGCTGACCATTGGAAAAGTGCAGTGATAGGGTGGGAGTGACCCGATTTTCCAGGTGCTGTCTGTCACCCCTTTCTATGACTAGGAAAAGGAATTCCCTGACCCCTTGCACTTCCCAGGTGAGGCGATGCCTCACCCTGCTTCGGCTCATGCTCAGTGTGCTGTACCCACTGTCCTGCACCCTCTGTCTGACACTCGTCAGTGAGATGAACCCGGTACCTCAGTTGGAAATGCAGAAATCACCCGTCTTCTGCATGGCTCACACTGGGAGCTTTAGACTGGAGCTGTTCCTATTCGGCCATCTTGGCTCCTGTAAATTTTTAATTATGTTGTGTTCAGTGAATAAAACTCCCATGATGTCATACTTTATAATTCATTACTTTGTGATTTAGTATATGGTTTTTTTTTAATGTTTCATGTGTATTACAGAAGTGTCTTCATTGTCTTCATTCTCCGTATTTTTTTAATAGGAGCTACACAAACCATATAGACTGCTGAGAATACATACATTCACATGTATATCATACATATACACATGATCAACTTTTTTTTTTGACAGAGTCTCTCTGTCACCAGACAGTGGTGTGATCTCAGCTTACTGCAATCTTCGCCTCCCGGGTTCAAGCAATTCTCCTGCCTCAGCCTCTGAGTAGCTGGGATTACAGGCGCATGCTACCACACTCAGCTAATTTTTGTATTTTCAGTAGACACAGGGTTTCACCATGTTGGCCAGACTGGTCTTCAACTCCTCACCTCGTGATCTGCCAGCCTCAGCCTCCCAAAGTGCTGGGATTACAGGCGTGAGCCACCTCATCCGGCCATGATCAACCTTTTGAATGACTTATGGTTGAGACTCTCCAAAGCAGGTCACCATCAGTTTCTCCCCTTGACCAATAAAATGAGGCAGAAGCAACACTGTGGCAATTCTAGGCCTAACCTGTGGTAGGCTTGACAGCTTCTACTTATACTCAGAGAAATAGCAAATACCTTCAACAAATGTGGGCTAAATCAGTGATTGAGAAGACAACATGTGAAAACAGAGGGGAAACTCTGGTAAAGGTGCACTGAGATGTACAGCAGGTGATGATGTCTTCTTGAACCTTCTTCTCTAGCCAAGCCTTCGCATGAAGTGGATTTGTGAGTGTTCCCAGCTGATACTTCATGGACCTGAAGAGCAGGCATTCTCTTGAGGTCCATGGAAGAGAAGGAAGAGATTTAGCCAATCCCTTGCTCCTGACCCTCAAAACTATGAGAAATAATAAATATCTTTTGCTTTTAGCCATTATATAACCATAGATAACTAAAACAAATTTAATAATCTGTAACTTTTTTTGTCTTCGTATCTATTGTTTGAGCAAGAATCCAGGTAATAACATTGTACTTTGATTAGGAATTTACCAGTTCCTATTTAAAAGTATATCATTGTCTCCTTTACATTTTTAAGATAATATTGTTATTAATAGCTGCAAAAATAACATACTGATTAATAGTTGTAGAGATAGAGTGCTTAGATTGGACCTGACACTCTTTTAAGTGCTTTACATACACATTTAACTGTCACAGCAACTCTGTGAGTAGCTAATGTTACCATGACTTTGTAAGTAGAAAAAAATGAAGCATAGAAAAGTTCTCTAATTTGTTCAAGTCACACACTAAGAAGAAAGCACAGCTGGGATTCGCGTCCACACAACCTTAAGGTCTCCCTAGGTTTTCTCTCTATTGTTGGCATTTTAAGTTTTCACTGATTTTTTTTCTTTATACAACTCTATGTTCTATCTTTTGGAGAATCATACAATTTCTGATCCACCTAGAATTTTTCTTATATTCTATCATAGCTACATTTTTTTCTGTTTTAAGAACTTTTTAATTGTGCCTAAAAAGTTCAAAATCAGATTCCAAGGGGAATTTTAGCACTCCAACCAGAAATCCCCTCTATTCAGGTTCATGCTTAATTTTTTCTTCTCTGTTTTTACAGGCAATATCCCTTCCACCCTAGTTAATCTATTTGATAATGCATAAGACTCTGTTTTACTAATAGCACTGAACAGCTAGACTTTAGGTATTTGCCAGGGAGTAAAATCTTGACATTATTATTTTTCAATAACTTTCAGAAGATTGGCTAAGATAAACAATATTTATGCAGTATTTTTGGAATATAGACAGAGTAATCACTCATCTTAGTTCCCCAAAACAGAATTTGCAACTGATGGCCAAACCTGGTCTTCATTTCCAGGCCTGCTTTCTTGGGTCCACACAGGTTTTTATTGTTACAAATTATATTTAAATCTCTTTAGTTTAGATAGGCTCTCACAGATATTTAATTTCTACTTATCTTGCCCTAATTTCTCTTACTGCCTGAATTTTTGTATAAATGTTATTTTGAGGTCTTCACTTTAAAACTTCTTTTTTTGTGAAGCTGGACAGAAAGATATCACATGTAGAGAGCACATTAAGTTGATCCCTCTACTGAAGTAATTTTACTGATTTTTAACTGTGTCATAATACTATTAAACTATATTGAATACCATATTAAAAATAGCTCCATAACAGTCAACATTGTATTTACTATCAGTCTGTCATTAATTAGGTTATTATATAATATGGAATCCTCTCTAGGAAAACCTATAAGGTAAATGCGTTTTACTGTTTACTGGAATAATTGTCTTTCTCAAACAATTGGCTTGTTTCTACACTATAGGTACTGTGGCTGGCATTACTGATTTTATTTTCTTCTGTCACATCTAGAGAACTTAGAATTAATTTTATGTCTTCCTTGAGCAAGGATGCAGGGCCTTGTTTTCTATGTTTTGTGTGTTCAACACATTACTGCCTCTATCTTGCTTTTCTGAGTTTACTTTTATTCCCATTTTATTTACCTATTTATGCAGTTATGTAAGTCTTCATAAATCCTGTTCATATACAGTAATACACCTCTGCAAATCAATAAGAAAATGTTATATTGTTCCCATTACATATTATGAATTCCATCTTTACATGCTTTTGAGTTAATATTCTATTGTTATATGTTTATACCTGGAAATAGTGGACCTCAGTTTTCCATCAGAATCAAGAATCTACTACCCAGATTTGGCAAAACCTGTAAACAGAATGCCTACAAAATTTGATTTTGAGAAATTTCTTTATGTTTACATATGCTGCACATTACGATAGCAAGAGAACTTGAGTTAAATCATTTTTTATTTTATTCTAAATTTCTTTTTCAAGTCTCTGTCTCTTTTTAGATTCCAGGTATCTGAATGTGACAGCCTAGATGGAAATCTGCATGATTATTTATTCCTATATGTCCTTCTTTTTAAAATAAATATTTTTGTTTATTTTAATGTTCTCAATGACTATGTAATAATATATATGATTCCATAAGCTTTTTAGACATGGATGATCTTGATCAAAATGATCAAATAAATAATTTAATTAATTCAGCAAAATTACTAACTTAAAGTGTTCAGTCTTTGTTTTCTTTATCCACCAAACTGGCCTACAGTTTCATTTACTTCACTGACCTTACTAGTTGCTTGAGCCCCAGATTGACAGTCTAATGTACACACCAAGAAATTCAAATTATTTTTTGTATACATTGTACTTTTGTCTGTCTTGCCTGTTTGAACACATATAAACTCAGGTACATACATCACAATAGTAAAATTAATCAGTATTTTTGTGTACTAAAGAAATTAAACATAAGCCAATTACACTACATTTCAGGGCCTGGAATATTTGCACATTCCAAGAATACGTACAGAACTTCACAGAAATACAAAGAAGTTGTAATCATAGTATCACATAGTGATAATGTAGGCCCAAGTTCTCATTTTCCAAATAAGAGAAAGCAATGATTTTTCTCTACCTTTCAGTGGATTAAAATTAATAATTAGAGAAATCCAGAACTGATGCCTTATCAAATTCCAGAAACTGTGCACACTGCAAGAGGCACAGAGGTGAGATACATACAGTGGTTGAGGAGTTACAGTTAGGAGGGGAGATAAGTGGAGGATCACAATAAAAGTGGAACAAATGCTAAAACCAAGGGATATTTAACTGTCATTGAAATAGAAGCAGCATGAAGCAGGAGCACCTATCTCATCATTGAAATATTAGGGAATGCTGAGTTTTTTTGTTTGTTTGTTTGTTTGTTTTGAGATGGAGTGTTGCTCTCTTGCCCAGGCTGGAGGGCAGTGGTGCAATCTGGCTCACAGCAACCTCCACCTCTTGGATTCACGCGATTCTCTGGCCTCAGTCTCCCCAGTAGCTGGGACTACAGGCACGCAGCACTACACTCAGCTATTTTTTTTTTTGGTATTTTTAGTAGAGATGGGGTTTTACCATGTTGGCCAGGCTAGTCTCAAACTCCTGGCCTCAAGTGATCCACCTGCCTCAGCCTCCCGGTGTGCTGGGATTATAGGCATGAGCCACCACACCCGGCCTCTAGGGAATGCTTTTGAGAAGGGATGACACTGGAGATGTGTCTTGAATGCAGTGAAGTGGATGTGTGAGGAAGAATATTCCAGCAAGAGAAAGGCCTTGCTTAAATCACGTAAGTGTGAAAGAGCACTATGCTTTGAAGACTTAGCAGTAGATTCACATGACTGGTACAAATAACGCATGTACCCTCACAGGAGGACCATAGGAGAACCTCCTGATTGTATGAGTTTAAGCAAGTTTCCCAGAGACTCTGGGCCTCTATTTCCTTTCTTAAATGTGTGGTAGTGCTTAATGCCTACCTTGCGGCATTATCTCCACAGCAGGAGAAGAAGCTGGAAGGCAGGCAGGGTAGAGGAAAATCCTGGTCCAACCAGGTGAGAAAGTCTAAACTTATCCTAAATGCAAGTGGGAGCAACTGGTAGATTTTAAGCTAGAAAAAGTTTGTGTTTAAAAAAAAAAATCATTCCAAAAGCAGTGTGAAGATAGATTTAGGGGAGGAAGTAGATAAAGGTCAAAGCCATTGCAGATATCAACTTCCAAAATAATAAGGACTTCACTGAGGCAATGGAAGTGCGAATATAGGGGAGGCATATTTGAGATACATTTAGGTGTAGAACTAACAGACACTGATAACTGAGTAGCTGTGAAAAATGAAGAGAAGTGATGAGTTAAGAAGAAAACGTTGACATTATTGACTTGGGGGACCAGGTAGATAGCAGTAGAATCAACTAAGAAAAAGAGAACATGAGGAGAAGCAGCTTTCAAGGGAAGAGGATAAAAGAGATTAAAGGGACTGACTTTGTACAAGAGGTATTTTATTGTGCTGATTTACAGCTTAGGAGAAAGGTCTGGACAGAGGTGATTTCCATCACGTCTACATCAGATGAAGAAATAAATGAGAATAAGATCATTTAGAAGTTTGTGTAAAATGAGAATAGTAGAAACCCAAGGAAAACAAAACATAAAAGTCAAAGTGTAAAAATGCAGTTTGAAAGGACTGGAAATTTTAGGAATAAGACCAAGGAAATTCATCATAGAAGCAATGGAAAAGGGAAGTGTCGAAAAAAAAAAAAAATCATCTCCAGGGTCCAACGATGGAGAAATGTCCAGAAAGACTGGATTTGATATACATGGTATGTACAGAGGTTACTGATGATTTTTTTCGAGAGCAAATTCAGTGTGATATTAAAAGCAGAATCCAGTTTCAGAGTGAATCTAATTCCATTAAACAAAAAGATTACTGTATTGTAAACAATACTTTCAAGAATCTTGGCTGAGGAGAGAAGAAGAGAAAATAAGTTAAGGATGTTATATGGTCGATGAAAGGTTTTCTTTGATAAAGACTTGAGCTACTGCATTTGACAATGACCAAGAATAAAGAGTAAGAACAGTGAAAGATGCAGAAGAATGGAAGGAAAATTGGTGCAACATGGGCCAAGAGAAAATCAGAAAATGTGATCCAGGGCACAGGCTAAAGGGTTAACTGTAGACAAGAAGAATGACATCCTGGCAAAAAGAAAGAAAGACGTAAGGATGGGATGGTTGCAGATAAGCTTATAGGTGGGGTGGGAGAAGTTGAAGAAGTGTATATTGTCAAAAAATGAGCTGTAAGATAACTATAGGAGAAAATAGTAATAAATATTTATGTTGTATTTTTGCTTTAAAATAGCCTTTACTAAATGATAAACATAGTTCCTCAACTTCATAGTCCCAACATTTTAAAAATATGTTGAGAAAATTCTCGTATATCTATCCACACTCTTCAAGAGGCTTACTCTTTTCTATTGGTTTTGGAGACATTTAGTAAAAAAATTCAAATGCAGCTCCTTACCTCCACATTTACTGTGGTAATTAAAAAGATGCAATCTGTTATATTTCAAAATTGAAAGTAAATTTTATATTTCACAGAAAATTGGAAGGTAATGTTGTATGGCAAAATTACAATAAGTTACATTCTTTTGATTTTTCTTTTCTCAGAATATATTGCATTTCAAGAAATTACAACTGTAACTTAGATCAGTTTTTAAAAATAAGTTGATCTATTACAGAAAGATGAGCAATGGTCTTAAAACAAATACACAGAGAAATAAGCTACTATAAATGGAAAGTCTTTGTATTTCTATAAAATACAGTGAGCTCATTTCTGCAGCGTGTCTGTGACATAAAAGCTCTGAAAAGCTTTTAATCCCTCATTATATTTAGTTGAATTGAGAGAGGGTAGGAAAGGAAGAGGAATAGAGTCACATTTAGACCAGATTTATGCCTATTGAGCACCAGAGAGGATCTGGAAGAACCAAACTGCTTCTTAGACTTCCATGTGCTATAAGGTAGATATTAACCATGCTTCTTGATTTGCTAATGATAATTGATTTTAATCCCATACTTCTAGGTAGGATCCATCAGTTAATTTATTTTTATGCATTCCTTGGAAAGCTTATTCAACCTGGGAAGAGCAGTATTTCTCTTAAAAAGGAAAGCCTGATTTATAGGCCAGAGACATGAGGATGTAACTTTGGGCAAATTACCTAATGACTCTGGACTTCTATTTCCTTATCTGTAAATTATAGATAATACTTAATGCCTACCTTGCAGCATTACTCTTGAGATTCAAAATAATGAATGTATAGTATCCAACACATATGCCACAATAAAAAAGGTTCTGTGATTACTGTCTCAGAAAATGTGTTCAGATCCTTTGGCTTGGAAGAATAATTGTGGTATTAAGACCCAGAAAATCTTCTGATGTTAAATTGCTGCCCCTTAAAGTGACTGCAGAATTGCAAAGACTACTGAGTAGGTTATAGGCCTGTTAGAATAACATACCCCTTGACTGAACTTAGAATAACATATCCCTTGACTGAATATTTAACATCGAAGTTGTATAAGTTATGGATGCTATAAATCTTTCTATTAACTTATTTCCATAAAGTTACATGCTACTTTATTTTTAAAAGAAATGAAATCTCATTCTTTTGCTCAGCCTGGAGTACAGTGGCAGAATCATAGCTCACTGCAGCCTGGATCTGCTTGGCTCAAGCCATCCTCTCACCTCAGCCTCCCGAGTAGCTGGGACTACAGGCATGTGCCACCACCAAATATGACATGGCCCACCCAGCTATAAAAGCCATATTTTTTGTTAATGTCTAAATCTTAAAATATATTTTAATTTATCTTGGAAATATATACTCTAGCTATGGTTATCATGAAGAGCAAAATAATACACACTTTTAAAAATTATATGAATTTTAAAGAGTTATTCAAATACAGATAGTCTTAATTTTTCTCAGTTTGATACGCATGAATTCAGTCACCACAGTTTAGTTACACAGCACAAGTCTTCAAAGATAATGGTGAAAATTTCAGTTGCCATGGTATATTAACTGTGAGTAATTGCATAAGGTATTTTGCTGCTAGCTATTCCACCCACAAGTCACTACATAAATAATCAACGTGCATCATGAGCAGTGGCAAATCACATCACTACTTTAAAAGTCTGTTGGTGATTGGTCATGGTACATCTGCTATTCACTTCACGCAGAGATAGCAAAATGTGCAGTTGTGGTGCTTCCTTGTCTCCCAAAGATAAATCCATGTGACATTTTATGAAAATGGATAATCAAAAGAGGAAGCTCACCCAAAAATGAGAGTAACAAAGAAACAAAAAATAATAAACACTGAACGTGAAATTTGAATTGAATGTAAATGGAGTTACAAAAGAAATAGCTAGCCATCAGAATGTTAATAATGCTGCAATTATGAGAGATTCTAGGTATGCAGCTAGAGAAGTGAGTGTAGGTGAACTTTATTGGCATAAACGAGGAAAGCGGTTGTGTTGGAAAAGATGAAGCTGTCCGAGATGAAGTGATGTCAGCCAAAACTCGCATTAAAGAAATCTTTGGAGATACTTCACAATATTGAAAGTGCAAAGGCTAAATTGTTAAAAACTGATCCAAAGATAAAAATAAGCATGACAATTTGCCAAGGCATAAAAAGGATTCTCAGTCTATACTGTAAGTTACTTCATGAGAAGAAGAAGGCAAACACTGTTTAAACTAATTTGTGTAAGTTTTTGCAACAAAATAAAGTACTTTAAATTCTCAATGTTGGCAGTATTTTAAATAATAGTATGCTAAAGAAATAATTCATTTTACTATTATTTTTTCATTTCTTCATACATTTTTAACTGACAGGGTTTTTAATTTTTGAAAAAATGTCCTTAAAGCCATGAAAAAATCATAATTTTTTCCATTGATTATTGAGAATTATTTGTGTTTTTTCAGCTTTCTTGATCATTTTAATAGTATGCACTACCACACAATGCAAGAGCTGTTTGTGCCTACTGATTAAATACTGAATATGATGGCCCATCTTTTTCTTTTTTTTTTTTTGAGACGGAGTCTCGCTCTGTTGCCCAGGCTGGAGTGCAGTGGCGCAAATCTCGACTCACTGCAAACTCCGCCTCCCGGGTTCATGCCATTCTCCTGTCTCAGCCTCCCGAGTAGCTGGGACTACAGGCGCCCGCCACCTCGCCCGGCTAATTTTTTGTATTTTCAGTAGAGACGGGGTTTCACCCTGTTAACCAGTATGGTCTCGATCTCCTGACCTCATGATCCTCCCACCTCTGCCTCCCAAAGTTCTGCGATTACAGGCGTGAGCCACCGCGCCCGCCTGGTGGCCCATCATTTTGTATGTTCTTTGCATTTCATGAAATATTTACATACATATGGAAAGTGTGAAGTATTTTCTTACTATTTATCCAAAAGACGAGAGGCTCGTTAACCATAGAGTCTGCGTGTGAGTAATCAGAAAATTAGAATAAATTGTATGCCTTGAGTCAGAAAGCAGAGCTCTAAATGGTTGAGCTGATAGTTGAACACAAATATTTGAAATCTAGAAATACTCACCTTATATATATGCTGGCTCTACTTCTCACTAGCTGTGTGAGCACAACCAAATTATTTCAGGTTAATCAATATATTGGAGGATACCAAAGATAGATTATCTTGTCATCCTGGCAACATACTTAACCTCTCTAAACATCAGATTTTTCATAGAAAAAGTCAAGAGAATGTTACCTATGTTACATGGTTGTGGAAAGGATTAAGTGTAAGTGTAGTGCTTAATACATAATGTGATAAATGTTAGTAATCGATGCCCTTTCTATCTGTAATTCTAAATATTGAATGCAATCAATTTATTGTTACTGCCACATTTATTACTGTGTAATAACACACAATTTATATATTTAAAAAGAATGAGTGATATTAACATTAGTCTAAGAATAGAGAACTCAGTGGCCCAATATTAAAGCAATATTTCCATTTAATGAAAATCATCAGTGCTCAAAAATAGCAAACTTGTGCACAGAGACTGAAAATGATATAAAAAAGGATATTTCATAGACAGACTATAAAAGTAATATGGACGTAATGCACCTTATTTTCTTTCCACCTTAGCTACTGGACTTGGAGATTGTGATTCCCATGAGGTTCAAAAAGAAAGATGTTTATAATAAATAGGAAATGCATCAATGGGATTACATTATGGCTAGAAAATCAGGATTAATTTTATTCAGTTTCTAGAGAAGACGGTAAAATCTTTAACAGGAGGAAAGTTGTAAGTGTATTTATTAATTTAGTTGTAATCAAGTAAACATAGCTCTTAGGAAATATTCAAAAAAATTACAATGCTTTTAGAAATATAATACTATTTCTAATTGTGAGCATTCCATGAGAAATAGTTCGCCAAAAGTGTAAATACTTTCCTTCGAACTATGTTAATCAATGCATTGTTTTAAATTCTGCTCTCTTAAAAGTTTCTTCCTTCTTTCCTTTCTTTCTTCCATTTTTTATTTTAAATAGAAACTGAATGGATTAACCGTAGCTAGAATTTTCTGGGGAGGTTCAATAAAACTACTAATGCGGAAATAAACTCCAGGTGTTATGTATCATGTTTTTTATTGCATATGACTTTTACGTTTTAGGTGGTATCTTTTAACCATAGGAAACCCAAATCTATCTTTTAACCATGGTAAACTCAAATATATATTATAACAAAATGTATTTTATTGAGACCTACTTAAATTACTTAAATATTTAAAATTGTCCTTTTTAAAAATTTTTTCAAACAAGCCACAAGACAGTGTATAATATAGAGAAAAAGGCAGTTTATTATAGCAATATGAAGTGTGGAACTTTTACAATTAAAGCATGAAGAAAAGATAGACAAAAGAATTGCAGAGACATAGAATAAAATAGTTCCACAAAAGTTCTAGATAATGTCCCTTAGGTTTTTAATAGAGTGAAAAACAAAAGAAAGGAAAACTATATTAACTACCTACTAAACACCAAATATTTTCTAAACTTTATCTCATACTAGGAATGGGTCTTATTGTTCCTACTTAACTAATGAGTCAGAAAAGACCTATGCCTTGCTCCAGGCCTTCTAGTAAGTAAGTGGGAATTCACACCCTTGTTAAACATCAGGATTCCAAAACCCATGTTCTTTCCACTATTCATGTTGTTTATTAATACATATCAATAGGGCAGTTTGATAATTGATTATGTTTTTCATCGTCTAAAAATAAGGCAACTTAGAAAAATAAAAAATACATATTTGGGCAAATTGACCAGTATAAAAAGTGTTATTGTTGGTTACAGATATACTTGCTAAGTAGGAGGAGATGAGTAAAAAGTTATTTTTAGAGTTCAAACAAAGATTTGTAGCTTTTTTCCAAATGATTCAAAATTGTGCATAAGACAATGTTGTGTCATGTTTCACTTCGAAGTATTTTGAAACTAAATGAATGTCAAAACATTTGAGTGTTCTGTTCTTTACTTGTATACCTTCTTTATGAAAGCTAATTCACAACTCCAAATTTTATGATTTTTTAAAGTCTTATCCTAAAAGCCATTTTTTTTTCCTGGAACAATGGGTCTCCACTACATGATTTCATCACTAAATACCACTTGTATGGAGGCGTCTTAAGTTACATTTCACTGAAGGAAAAAGATGCAATTTTATGTTCTTATTAGAAGACAGTGGAGACAGAAAACAAAAATTACAACAAAAACTCAGTGAAGACAAATGAAACCCTTAACTCAATAATATGATGCTAATGAATCAATCATATTGAGAATACTTTTTAAAGGTGTGTTTTATCTTTTTTCCTAAGCTAACTATTAGCTGAAGAAAACTGAAAATAAGCTGTCATTACTGTGGCAATATAAGAACACTAACAATATTCATATGTATCCTTGACCTGAGGCCAGTGACTTTCCAAATTATTTATCTATCAAAGCTTATTCCAAAGGAATAAGTAAAATAATCACTAGATTTGCATTTTCTTTTTCCCTTCTATGGTCTTCACTATCTTTTAAATTCATTACTCAATAAGAATTTGTGAAGCTGAAATTACAGGAAAGATGTATATTCATATACATAGTGCTGTTCATGTTTCATCGGTGATAGTATCAAAGAATAACAAATCCAGGATTTTCTCTTCAAGTCAGAAAAAGCTAATGGGGAAAAACAGTGTTGAATCCCAGCAGATTACATAACATCCTGAGGACTGTAGCTGTCACTGGTGTAATGTCCTAATTAGTTTTGTTGTAGGAGGAACAGCATGAGAGAGCTTGATCTTTATTGAAAGCTGTAGCTAACTTCCTTTGAGTGTAAAATTTATATTGTCTTAGGTAATAGCATCAAGCAGTAATATGAACACTGGATGTAATTTATGTTACCATTTAGAAGCTATATGTATTCTGTGAAAGTCATATTAACAACATTCTAGTCATTCTTACATGACAGCTCTTGTGTATATTAATAATAACATCCTAGACACATTATTTTTTTCATATCTCTCCCTAGCTACAGCTTACAGAAATTCAGTAAATAAAGTAAAGTTATGGCTTTAGGAATATATTGGCTTTAAGTATTAAATGATAGGAAAATCAAAGGTTACAGAAATTGAGATTTCTATTGAAGCTATCAATTCACTCTTACAGGAGACTTTCCCTGCAATGCAGAAAAAAAGACATAAAATATAAATATATTTAAAATTGTACATGTGTATTTCTATATGTATATAGCCATATAATATATATAACCATAAATATGCAAATTTCTAGACATCTCCGACATGGCACTGCTAGTTCATGTGCTAGATGAGAGAGAGAGAGAGGTATAAAGACCAAATTAAATTTTAATACATTTTCAAACAAAAAATTAGTTTCCTTAGGGAGCCAATTACTTTTTATTTCATTTTATTTTACTTTAGTTCGAAAGACTTTTTTTCAGTGCCTATGTACTGTGTTAGGTTTTAGGCATTCCAAAGTGAATGAGGCAGGATCTTAATTCTTAAGGAATGTAATATGTAATGAAGAGAAATGTTAGGGCAGCCATCGTTGCTCACAAGTGTAACCCCAGCACTTTAGGAGGCTGAGGAGAGATCACTTGAGGCCAGGAGTTAGAGACCAACCTGGCAGCATAGCAAGTCCATGTCACTAAAAAAAATAAGAAATTATCCGGGTGTGGTGGCATGCGCCTGTAGTCACAGCTACTTGTACTTGGGAGGCTGAGAAGGGAGGATTGAATGAATCCAGAAGTTTGAGTCTGTAATGAGCTATGATCCCACTACTGCAGTCTATCCTGGGTGACAGAGAAAGACCCTATCTCCATCGAGAGAGAGAGAGAGGGAGGGAGAGAGAGAGACAGAGAGAGAGAGAGAGAGAAATTATAAAAATAGCCCTATAGAATTTCTTCAGAATAACGATAGTGGCATATAAGACCATGGTAATTTTTTTCAGTGTATTTTGCTGCTTTTTAAGTGGTTCATCATTGCCACTTGGCATTTTATAAAATCATCCTTAGGAAGTTTTAATATCTTAATTTTTTTCTCTTTTCTCTCTACCACTTATTCAATAGAAGAACTGACATGTTTTAGCCAGGATGCAACAACAGAAAACAGAGTAGCTGGTTTGTATGCAAAGATATGCATGCAAAGGTATGCAGGAGACACTGGGAGGCAGAGTGAACAGACTGGAAGAGCAATGGCTGCCTATGAGGAGAAAAGCTGAGAGAGAATAGATGCCGCATAAAGGAGGGGATGATGTACTTTCTTCTCATCCCTTTCTTCTCCTTGTATTCTTTGCTTCTTCCCATTGATGTGATAAGTTTTTATATGTCATTAGCTTCTAGGAAGAACAAATGGACAGCATCAATCTTCTTTAAGATAGAATGACTTCCATGTAAAGTTCTGATTTTTTTTTCATCTGACCGATAGTTTATGAGAAATAGAATAACCGATCTAATGACTTGAACTTTTCTTTCTTTTTTTCTTTCATTGAAAAGATCACTTACTCTCTGAATGGAATCCTCCCAAATGGATGACAGCTACTAAAGTCCCATTAAGTCCAAATTAACATATTTCTTTTGACCCTACATGCTATTCTTAGGAAAGAAACAGAACAAAAAACTAGGCCTAGTATTTATACTGACCACACATAACTAGAGTGTACTTATCATTCAAAATAATCCAGGTTATGTTGTAGTAACAAATTGAAAATCTTGGTTGCTTATAGCTCCAGAGGTCAATTTCTTGCTTGTATACATGTTATTTCATGTTTGCTGAAGTTCAGTTCCATATCTCCTGTAGTTTGAGAACCAGCCTGATAGAGCTGTTTATCCTGGAAAAGGGAAAAGGGAACAATGTGTTAGCTATTAATACTTTTTATATGATGTATGCTTACATTTTGTGGACACATTGCCACATGTGATGTCAATAAGAAAGAAAGTAAAATTATCCTCCAGGGAAAGTTAGAAGATCACAGCAAACTCTACAGTCTATCGCAATGGAGATCTTCATGAGGCTCTGCCTAAACAGTTTTCCCCTTTTGTTTTTCTCATATCATTTCCCACTACTCTCTCCCGGGTTTCTGATGCTCCTGCTGTGTAATATTCTTCACTCTTCCTCCTCTGCCACAGGGCCTATGTACATGCTGCTCCTCCAATGTGAAATATGTTTTCCCAAATCTCTGCATGGCTTAATCTTTTGATTCCTTCAGGTCTTCACTCCAATGTCACCTTTTCCGTGAGGACTTTTCTGGCAACGCTACAGAGAAATCCAACGACTTTGGGATTTCTTACCTTCCTTTCTTGCTTTAATTTTCTATACTCAATAATGTACTATACAGTTGTCTCTCAGTTTCTTTGGAAGATTGGTTCAAGGCCCTTTCGTTGGATACCAAAATCCTCAGATATAAAATGGCTAGTATTTGTTTATAAACTATAAACATTCTTTCATATACTTTAAATCATCTCTAGATTACTTATAATACCTAATGCAATGTAAATACTATATAGATAATTGTTATATTGTGTATTTTTTATTTGTATTTTCATTGTTGTGTTATTTTTTATTTTTGTTTCTGAAAATTTTCAGTCTGTTGGTTGAATCCACAGATGTGGAACATGCAGATAGGGATGGTGGACTGTGTATGCTATTTATGTTATATATTGTCTGTCTCACTTACTGAATTGTTAGCTGCATGAAAACAGGAATTTTTGTTCACTTCTGAACCGCCATCATCTAAAATAATGTCTGGAATTAGGTAGGCTGCAATAATTATTTCTTGAGTGAATTGATTTATAAACGAATGAGGCATTCAATTCTATCAGTTTAGCTGTTTCTCTGGTCAGCTTAGCCCCTCTTGCTGAAGGCTGTGGTTTTGTGGTCCTCCTCTCTTCCAATCTAAACTTCTCCTTTCCCCTAAATTTGGTGTCTCCTCATCGACCTGAGATATTTTAGAGGTAGGAGGAAAAAGTGCTAAATTGGATATTTTTGGGGGGGGTTTGTTTTTGTCACTGAAATAGTGTGTGATTATAGATGAATTATTTCAATTGTTTGGGTCTCAAGAAATGAGATATAATAAAATGTATGATGTTTATAATCAAGATATCCAAATCTAAGTCCAGGCAACACCACGTACCAGCTACATGTATTACCTTAGCAAGATATTTTGCTTAGATTTTTTAGATTTTTGTTTTTGTTTTTATGCTTAATTTTTTAAATATTACGCCAAGAAAATGATCTACCTATTCTTGTTACTAAGTTATTGGCCTTAATGTCCAAACCCTCTTTGTTAGTGTTTTCATATTGCTATAAAGATACTACCTGAGACTGGGTAATTTATAAACAAAAGAGGTTTAATTGACTCACAGTTCCACATGGCTGGGGAGGCCTCCGGAAACTTGCAATCATGGCAGAAGGTGAAGGGAAAGCAGGCAACTTCTCACAAGGCAGCAGGAGAGAGAGAGAGCACGCAGCGGAAACTGCCACTTTTAAAGCCATCAGATCTCTTGAGAACCCCCTCACTATCACGAGAATAGCAGGGGGAAAACCATCCCCATGGGGATTACAATTTGAGATGAGATTTGGGTGGGGACACAAAGCCAAATGATATGACCCTAGTCTGTACACTTGGCTCTGAGATACTGGACTTGGGATATGTACATCACATTTCTGCTTTGCTGGCTGGCTGCTCTTCAGTTCTCCACTAGCAAACACTAGAGGGAGTCTCCCAGTCTGGAGGGAGAAACAGGGACTAGCTTTTTCCTGTCTGCTTCCTATGGGCTTCTTGCTTGCTGGCAGTTCCTAGGAGTCATGCCTGCAGGGTTTCTTTTCCTGGCAGCAGCCTCTGAATCCTGTTTGCCACTTTCCCAGCACTTGCAGAACCAGCTTTCTGCTGCCTTTCTCTTCTCCAGTCACCAGCACTAGTTGTGGGGTACCCGGTCCGGTCCTTAGGGGTCTGAATTTCAGCTCCACAGGATCTCTCCTCTAAGTCCTTGAATTTTAACGACTGCAATATATTCCTTTTGTTTCCTCAGCACCAAGAGTTCTAGCTGTTTCTGAAACAGCTACCTTTGTGAAACTTTGGAGCTCTCTTTTTGCCCCTTTCAGTAGTTAACAACTTTACACCTGGTTAAATCTCCACATTAAATTCTCTCTTAGTTTCTCTCCCCTGACATAAAGCAGATTGATACATTACCTTTCCTATCAAAGTCATGGGGTTGTTGTGGAGATAAGATGAGATCATGTCTGGGAAAACTCTGTGCGCAACTCAGGATTGTCTGAACACTGAAATGACTGGATTGGAGTCAGCCATGTGAGGTGGGCTTCATGCACCTCTAATAGCTTCCCCAAAATGATATATAATATCAAGTCCAGAAGTTAAAAACGAAATTACCAAATCCAAAAGTTAAAAATATTTATGTCAGCAAATAATGACCCCCACTCACTTATCTGTGTTCATCAGAGGAAACAAACGAGGAAGACTGACAGTTTTGCTTCTGTTCTTGAAGAGTGGACAAAGCAGACAAGTTATACCTGTGGGAGGAAGAATGTGTGAGTTCCAAAGTAGAGGGCACGTTGTTGAACAGAACACATTAATCAGTGTCTGGATTTTAAAAAGGTAAAAATAGGTCTATAACTAAGTTTCACACTGGAGCTACAAAGAGCTAAATTGTGGAATCAATTCCTCTGGAGTTGCTGGGTGAAGGTGCAAGAGCAGTAGGAAAAACACTCAGAATTTGGGGTCAAAAAATGTATATTCCTTTTTAAATCATCTTTATGATCTTGGGAATGATTCTAAACTTTCCTATACTAAATTTTCGTATTTTTCAAGTGATAAATTCTACTATTTACAGTCAGTATAGCATCATAGTTGAAAGATAGAAATTAGACCAAGACAGCTAGATTTCTTCTCCTGCTTCAGTCACTACTATCAATGTGACCTTAAGTAAGATAAGCTTTGAGCCTTATTTTCCTGAACAGCAGTGTGTTGATGATGAAAATAGAAACCCTCCATTTAGCTTTCTTGGTGAATATTTAATGAGTTTGTGTATGTAGATCTCTTCAAATAGTTGCTGAAACACAGTAAGCATGAAATAAATAGTAGTCATTACCAGTATTAGTATTACATCAAAGAATTGTTATCTAGAGTAAATATATGAATGCATGTGAAATGCCTAGTGTCATGCCTAGTGGTCGTTTAATAAAGGTTAAAACATGAAATTTATGGTTGGATTTTAGAGATATAATTTGAAAGGATTCTTGACTTACTTGTGCACGTATGGCCTAGTCCACAGCTGTGTGGGATACTTGATGAGATTCATGAGGACTCCCATTTTGAACCTCAGAAGGGATGGCCCTCTGGCGTTCTTTGCAGAGTGGGAACCTTTGCGGAGACAGTATGCACTCCAGTTCCTATTTGTGTTGTAGGTGGGAACCTCAGACAGAGCGGCTGCCTCTGCCTTGACTGGAAGAGACAGAGATCTCACTTGGTAGTATTTATAAACTGCAAGACAATACTCTTATTGTCTCCACTCAGCTGAGTACTGTGTCCAGGATCGGAAGCCCTAGAATGCTTTGCCTTCCTTTGGGCTAGGTGTATTCCTTTCTGCCTGACTCTGGGTAAGTGAACCAGGAAAAGGAGTGAAGTTTGCTTTTATTTTCCTCAGAGCTGGCAAGTCTGTTTCTTTTCTGTTTTACTGCTCCCTCATTTAGAGAAAAACTAATCTTTTCATTCTAAATTTAGAACTATAATTAAAAAATAGGTTGCATCTTAAACCCCTGTCTTTCAGGTCCTCTCCTATAACAATATATACCTTTAAGAATTATTGTAAGGGCAAAATAACTTACATATAATTAAAGTGCCCTCAAAACTGTTTCTCTTTATTTTTTTATTTGTGCAATGAGAGAAGAGGAAGAAGGAAGAAAACCATTAGTGCTCCTAGGCATAGATATAGATTATGATTTGTTAAGTGTACCTTTGAAAAAGAAATAAAGAAAAAAATTTAAAAAACAGTACTTATAATATGGTTGCATTTTGTTTGTATACTTGCAAGAAGGGATGACTCTAGATGGAGAAGGTGTTACAAAAATAACCTCAAGCTGAAAAAGAAACTGTCTCACAAGGAGCATCCTGTATTTTTCTAAAGGAATCTGGAAACAAGAGAATGTACACTGAGTACTGGCTGCTGCGTTCTTTGGAGGGAAACCCAAGGAATGTCTGTTTTATCAGAATTCAGAACACTTGCCATGGAGAGCTATTTGAGCTTTTTACACTCTTTCCTCACATAAGTGGCTAAAAGTGGTGCTATGGGGTAATCATGGCAAATAGTCATGAATGACAGAGCAACAGATGATAGAGGATGCCTCCATGGGGTTTTATTTTTATTTTATTTTTATTTTTTATTTATTTTATTTTTGAGATGGAGTCTTGCTCTTTCGCCCAGGCTGGAGTGCAGTGACGCAATCTCGGCTCACTGCGAGCTCCGCCTCCTGAGTTCACGCCATTCTCCTGCCCTAGCCTCCTGAGTAGCTGGGACTACAGGCACCTGCCACCACAGCCGCTAATTTTTCGTACTTTTAGTAGAGACGAGGTTTCACCGTGTTAACCAGGATGGTCTCGATCTCCTGACCTCATGATCCACCCACCTCGGCCTCCCAAAGTGCTGGGATTACAGGCGTGAGCCACCGCGCCCGGCCTTCCATGGGGTTTTGACTGCTGACCCATGACCTCCAGGGCTTGGACCAGGTGAATTACCAATTACAAAATTTAAACTTGGTTGTCTTATATAATTTTAAGTGGAATCTTAAGTACATCATGCCTTCCATAGTACTCTTCTTATGTTTAGTTAACAAATATTTATGAGTATTTTAATTTTTTCCCTTATCTGTCCTTACTATTAGTCAAAGAATATTAGGATCAATTGAAAAACATGTTTCAGTATTGCATTACTTAAATTCATATGTAAAGTAAGGGCAAGAGATACAGGCAAACCTTGAGTGTTTTCTGTAGCTTGAAATATTTCACAGCTCATACTGAAGCTGAAAAAAGTATATCCATTAAAAAATAATAGTTAATATTTTTATTATTAATTATTGCTGTCTTATGTAGTAACAAGTCTTAGATCACCTGTGCACATCATTATTTTATAAAAATATCATTATTATTAAACTATTTTAAGATACTTTGTTTCATCCTATCTTTTAAGTACATTATTATAAATAATTCCACTGAATAATCCATAATATTTTTGAGGGTTTTTATATTCTAAAAAGCGCTAAGCACTTTGCAATAATCTTTGCTTGTAAAGAGCAAATAAAACAGAAAGCATTCTGAAAGATTTTCTTCTCTCCAGACTGGTAAATTTGAATCAACCATCTCCTTTCCCTACCTTCTCTCATTTAATTTCACATCATCTCAATTTATGTATGAGAAAACTAAGCCTAAGCCTGAGGGATTTATCCATACCTATAGCCTTAAAATTAGTAGCACCTAAACTGAGCTTCAAGTGTGCAAAGGTACCGACCCTAAACTGCTCCACTAGAGGAGGCGACATGTGCAGCTTGAACTTGGACTTCCCAGCTTCCACAACTATGAAAAATAAATTTCCGTTCTTCATAAATGACCCAGTCTGTGGTATTCTGTTATAGCAGCATAAAAGGAATTGAGACATTACTCATATAAATTTTCAAAAAGCATGATTCTGTTTAAACATATTCCTATATACCTCTTGGGTGTAAATCTTCCTGTTTGCTTTTAATAATTACTTTTTAATGTAAATTGTTTTTACTGAACATAACTTTCCTTCCCCTTCAATCATAAGTGCATGGCTTGATAAATTTTTATGTGACACATCCATATTACTAATTCTCAAATAAAAAAATACAACACAATCAGCTCTCCAGAAGAACTCTTGTATATCCTCCCTTGCTGCCTCTGACACAAATAACCACTATTCTGACATCTAGAATCACAGATTAGGTTTACCTGTTTTCGAACTTTATGTAAATAGATTCATAAAATATGCACTCCTTTTGTCTGATTTCTTTAGCTTAATACCACATATGTGAGATTCACTTACATTTTTGCAAATTGTACTACTTTCATTTTCATTGCTGTATCACTTTTTTTGTATTAATATGCCACAATTTTTATACTCATTCTATGACTGATGAACATTTTGGCAGTTTTCAATTAAAGCTATTACTATTGATACTGTTAGGAATATTCTTTTACATATCTTTTGGTGATAGAATGAAGTTCTAATAGTTATATACCTAGAGCAATAAATGCTGTGTCATAGACTTGTTTTTCAGCTTTAGTAGATACTGCCAAACACTTTTTCCAAAATGTTGTACTAATTTACAAATAGCTTGACTGAAATTTCGAATACCTATCTTTTTCAGTTTAGATATCATTTATACTACTAATAAATCCTCAAATTATACTAGCCATTTGTTATTATCAATGACATTATCAAATTTTTGTTATAATTGGCATGTCATTGATGACCAATGCAATTTCTCACTTACTCATATGACTAATGGTCATTTGGATATCTTCTTTTGTGAGGTACCTGTGTAAGTCTTTGCCATTTTTCAGTTTCATTGTCTATGAATTTCAATATATTCTTGATAATGCTTTATATTTTATGGCTGTTTTTAGGTTGGTTGCATTTTTTAAATAAGCATCTGAATGAAATAAAAAGTAAAGACATTTTGAGTGCATTTGTAAAACAGAGAAAAGCTATGACTTAAATGAAAGCAAATGACTGTGTTTTGTGATATAACCTAGAAGAGTGTTTGCATTCCCAAATCTTTGAAGAGCTAGCTTTTCTCATTTTTATTTGCAATCATTTGAAAATGTATAGATCTTAAAGATTATACATAATGCCATCTAAAGACCTTACTCCTAAAATATTGGGGGTTGTATATGTTGCCATTTTCTATGTCCCCAAATGCTTTGAAAGGAGTTAATTATAAACACACTATTCTTTTCTGAAAAACACATGGAAGACTTTATTTTAAAAAAATACAGTCTTCTTACTCCACCCACATTTTTTTAATGGGTTTCCTTTATTTGGTTAGATCTGAAAGAAATTTTTAATATGATATTTGAAATATCTATTATGTTTGCAAATTTAATAAAATTCCAAACCTAAAACATATTCTAGATTTAATTATTTTTTCCATGCCTTTTATAAGATCTTATTTTTCTTCTAAATGATAGCTCTACACTGCTTAAAAATACTCATTCCATTCATTATCTCACTTGACTTAATCAAAAGTGAAAGAAGATATATTAAATTTACTTCTCTGGGAGTAGAGTAACCCAAACAAGCTATCCTCTAAAGCAGAGTCTGAGCAGAGTGTAGGAGAAAATACATTTGTTTAGAGCCCAACTCTCTTAAAAATTACGAAGGGGAAAAATTGTTAAGACATAGCCATAAATGATAATATTGTTTTATTTTCACAAATTTAAAATTCACACCATTTGTCACATCCAAGTATCTCAAAAACAATTTCCAGCTAGATATAATGGAACCCACACTGAGAATATAAATCAAATTTAAGCCAGGATTCTGGGAATCACAGCTTTCTTTTATGTAGAAAGTTGCATTCCTGGTTTCTTATCTTGTAGCTTTATACAAAAGAGGAAGAAAAAGAATAAGAACAAAGGCTACAGACGATATAAAGACATGGCAATTGAAGTTAAATATTGTCTCACATACGAGGAGCACTATAACAAAAAACATCTAGAACCATAAATTGTTAAAATTTAGATTCTGTATTCCTTTTTTACTTAAGCTCATCTATAAGAAGCTCAAAAGTAAAAGGCTTTTGTTAGCTGGAATTGTCCTAGACTTTGAAAATGTGTTTTAAATAGAGAATGAATCATTATGGATGAGCATATTGGATTTGCAAGTATTTGACTGTTTTGATACTTTCTGCCTGAATGTTTTCCAACTCTCTGCACCATAGATGCTTCCCACACATTGAAATGTCTTGCAGTTGTTCAGAGTAAAGGAAACTAGGCAAGGAAGTCTATCTTCCAAAGACAGTCCCTCTATATATAGCATTCATTTGGCTGTCAAAACAGAAAAAGGCTGTCTGACAAATGTCTAAATATCACAATGTTCATGTAGGCTCATTGTCTGAGGTCTGTGTTTTACATTTACATTTAAACATGTTTACTATATTTATTGCTCATATATACAGTTTCTCATTTCAGTTTCAAATGATGTGTACACTATTTTTTTGCAGTTTTGAAAAGTCACATTTTATGTGGTAGATAAATTAGTAGTTTTTAGCAAAATGGAATTTTATATATTGAAGAGACAGAAAAATACGAAAGAAAACAGTTTTTATTTTATTTGGCTCATAGCCTTTATTAAAACTTGATTAAAAAATCCAAATACTGCCAAACATTATTTCTCTTTTTCAGATCATTATCATGAATAGAGCCATTAAAGTTCTGTCTTCCTCTGCCCCAAATAAAATGAAATACTGTGGTTTTTAAGTCTATAAACTTTGCTTGGAATAGAATTGGAGCTTCAAAGACATGTTACAATCTTCTAAAGACTTCAGGTGAATTCATATTCTGCGCATATACAAATTCAGAGAGCAATATCTAAGATAAGGAACAATTTTGGAGTCTTCTTATCACTCTTTAATTGCACTTTTCACTCTTTTTCTAGCATTCCTTATTTTCTGGATGCCTTGTAATCTATTCTTATGTTAGTTCCTTTCTTCCTTGAAGGACAGCTAAGTAATTAGTCAACTATTTCAAATAAACAAAAATCATGTTTTTTCATCGTTGAGATTCCTTGTGCTATTTCGATTTAAATAGAAATTTCTGGGACATTGTGGTGCTTAACCCAAAGAAATAAATGTTGATGTCTAGACTGACTTCCTTCTCTTCCTTCTTTCTCCTTTCTGAAGTCAGAGAAAATAGGGTTCTTGTGTGGGATAGGGGCATAGACTGTAGACAGAAGGGTCTTAGTGAAGGCTAAGTAAAAAGCATTAAACACGAAGGAAGCAAGAACTTGGTTTTGCAACTATGGCTCAAGCCTGGACAAGTAAGAAATATAAAAAAGAGTTTAGAATTTGCATACAGATTCAAAATACAGTTTCCAGAAGACTTCAAGACCCAAGTTAAAGAATGAACATTGCAAAGTTCTCTTGTCCCTAGGCTGGTAGTACTCAGAAATAGTCTGCTGTTATATAGTCCTAGACAAATGCTTTAGAGAGTGACAGAATTAAAACCCGCATCACAACTCTGGGTTCGGGCCACATAGGGTGACCAACTTCTCCTTCTACCCTTAAGAGATCTGGAATATACTTTGGTTCTTCAGAAATTTCATCTCTTCTGGAACCCAGGGAAGTTTGAAGAGAGACTAAAAAGTCCTCCTGACCTGTCTTTACAGTTAATATCTGTCAGTGATGGTCAGGAACCTAATCAAAGGTCTGGGTACCTTTCGCTTTAAAATAAAGTATCCATTTTTTAATAGAAAGGTTTTCCTGTTGCAACTTATGAATGTATTTATTTGCTTGTTAGTTTGTTCATTTGTTCATATAGTAAAGTAATAGTTATTTCATTTGTACCTTAGGTGATAGGATAAAATGATAAATAAGACCAGTTTGGGCCGGGCACAGTGGCTCATGCCTGTAATCCCAGCACTTTGGGAGGCCGAGGCGGGTGGATCACAAGGTCAGGAGATTGAGACCATCCTGGCTAACATGGTGAAACCCCGTCTTTACTAAAAATACAAAAAGTTAGCCGGACGTGGTGGCACCCACCTGTAGTCCCAGCTACTTGGAAGGCTGGGGCAGGAGAATTGCTGGGACCCAGGAGGAGGAGGTTGCACTGAGCGGAGGTCACACCACTGCATTCCAGCCTGGGCGATAGAGTGAGACTCTGTCTCCAAAAAAAAAGACAAATGAGGTGCAAGACAAATGAGGTGCCTATTCTCATACAGAGATCTGAACGAGACAAATAAGTACGTTTATACTACAGAGTTCTAACTTTTAATGAAAAGTCCTTATTTCAATAGACTTGTTTGTTGATAACTGAGGACCTACACTTTGTGACAGGGCATATTCCAGGATAATTTATTCAGAAATATTCAATAATATTTTATAATTTATAATAATAGGTACATCAAAAGTTATAGAGACAGCTCAATAAATACCTGCAGCTTTAGGAAAGATCAAAGGAAATCATCTTGATTATGTAGCCCTTGTTTAATGCAATCAGATATAATTATTAAGAATTTGCATCTGTATTTAGGTACCTGAGTTTAGAATTCAAGATTAAAGGAAATATTTTGACTTTACAATTTTTTTTTTTACAAAGACAGCTTAATATCTGGAAACTTTATCTCTTCATTTGGTTATATTTACAAATAAAGGATTTTTGTAACATCTGGCATTAAAAGGCATATCTCAAAGTAGCTTAAAAGAAATTCCAAGTCGCTTGTGAACCCAGATAGATCTTTTCATAAACATGGTGGCAAGTTGTGGCAATACAGATTTTCAGTGCAGGATACTTTCCTATTTCATCAAACAGATGAGTTTCTTTAAGAAAAAGAAAGCTACTCTAAATATCCATATGTGACACAATTATGCAATGATGCCCTAAACCTTGATATTTTAAAACATTTTAGAAAGTCTACTGTACAGAATGCCTTTTTCTACTCTGTATGTCTATAGCCTTCAAGATCAGGCTCAAATTTCATTTCTGACAGTAGTCTAAGCAAGCAACTTTTTGAAACAGATCAAACACTTGATCTATTATATTAATCTTGAGACAGAATTGTTACAATTCCCTAATAACTATAGAAATTTATCAATTTAGCTTTCAGCTTATTTTTTTCTATGTATATTGCTACAGTTTGAATTTATGTGTTCCTTTAAAATTCACATGTTGAAATTTAAAGTTCAAAGTGATATTATTAAGAGGAGAGCACTTTTGAGAAGTAGTGGAATCACGAGGGGGCTCTGCCCATGTGAATGGGATTAATATCCTTCTAAAACAGGCTTTTGAGAACTGCCTAACCCTTTTTCCCCTTCTTCCATATGAGGATGTGGTGTTGGTACCCTCTGGAGGCTGCAGTAATAAGGCTCCATCTTGGAAGCAGAGAGCAAGCCCTAACCAGACAACAAACGTGCCAGAGCCTTGGTCTTGGACCTCTCAGCTTCCCTAACTATGATAAAAACAGTTTTTATTATTCATAAATTACCATTATCAGATATTTTTTATCTAGCAGCAAAAACAAAGTAGGACATATATTACAAAGCTATGTTGACAGGCACGTACAGATTCATAAATGTTATATCTTCTTAGTGAGTTTTTCATTTTATCATTAAGTAACAATCTTTTCAAATCAATATATTTTTTCCTTTAAGTAGATTTTATATGACAACAATGCTTGCTATTATGGGGCATTAAACCAGACATTTTCCTTATCACCAAACTGAAAATGCACACAAGTCCCCAACATTATTTAGCCACATTGGGTACATTCTGTGGAATATTGTGCCTGAAAAGTCTAAAAGGGGAAAATTACTCCAATGGAAGTAATGTTTTCATGTTGGTAAAGTTGTCAGATAAATGGTTAGAGTTTAGGAAAACATTCACTAAACCAAAGGTTTTGCCAATTAATGGATAATGTAGTGAAACTCCTGATGTGGTAGGTCAATGAATGGAAAAGTTTAATTAAATACTACATTTAATACAAATGGTTTTCTGCTGTACTACTTGGGCTGTTCATGCTACGGATGCCTATCATCTTCTGGCTTCTTATTTGAAAAATAGCTTTAGACATTAAAAATTATAAAAATAATACAAAGTGCTTGTAAACCTTACATGTAGCTTTCCCTATTGAAAATATCTCACATAAACTTAATTATATAAATACAGAAATGTCATTGATACAGTAGTGTTAACTGCTCTCTCTACCTTATTAGAATTTTTCAAATGTTCCCGTTAGTGTCCTTTTCCTGATCCAGGATCCAACTCCAGACCCTACATTGCATTTAGTTGTCAGGACTTTTAATTATCTTACAGTTTGGGATGGTTACTCAGTTTTTTTTGTCTTGCATGACCCTGACAGATTTGAAGAGTACTATTTATTTAGTTTTTAGCATTTTCCTAAATTTGGGGATATTTTTTTCAAGGTCAGATTCAGATTATGCATATGTGACAGGTATACTCAAAATGATATTATGCCCTCCTCAATGTATCATTTGAAGATGTACATGATGATGATATGTCTTACTTTTAATGAGGTTAACTTGATAATTTTTGCCAAGTTTCCCTATTATAACATTTCTATTTTTCCTTTTGAAATTAATAAGTATTTTGTGGGAAGATAACTATAGACCGTGCAAATATTTTGTTTCTAATTATAACTTTTCCACTAATTTTAGCATTCACTGATGACTCCTGACTGCAATATGTATGACTAAATTGTTTACCAAGTGGTGAATTTTTATTGTTTCTCTTATATTTATTTATTTGAATTCTACTCTAAGAAAGAGATGTTTCTTTTATTCCATTTATTTGTATATGAACTCATTTATTTCTATCAATATAGACTCATTTATTTTATTTGATGGGCCATAATTCGTAGCTATCACTATTTAATTTTTTGCTCAACCCAGTTTGGGCTATTGAGAGCTTCTTTAAGTTGGCTCCTGTGAACCCTCATCTTTTTAAAAAAATTGTTTCTTCACTTTCTTCTTTTCTGGCATTCTAAGATATTCTGGACTCATCTTGTACATCCTCAGCAATTGCCGAACCCTGGAATCAGCCATTTTTCTCAAGGATTCTTGTTTATTTTTATTAGAAAATTGCATTTAGAAACCAAAATCTAGACATTTGGTGTTCTCACTGCTACTAGGATGTTATTGCTATTATGCCTTCTCTATAAACAAAACTTGAAAGTATTTGTGTATATAGTAACACATACATACACACATCTACATCTACTTCTTATTTATTCACATTATTTATAATAAAAGCCAAGAGTTTTGACAAATATTTTCAGTTCCAATCCAACAT
Source organism: Pongo abelii (assembly GCF_028885655.2). Classification (NCBI taxonomy): domain Eukaryota; kingdom Metazoa; phylum Chordata; class Mammalia; order Primates; family Hominidae; genus Pongo; species Pongo abelii. The sequence goes on from NC_071998.2 coordinate 32,354,144, forward strand.
CACAGAGTTCATTCTAGCCTTCCACTTTCCTTATTTGTAACTCCTTTCTCTGATAGTGAGAAACTTGTGTTGTTACCCACAGTCTATTTCTGTAAGACACAATTACATAATATATTTTCAGAATTACTAATACGTATACCAGTAAAGCAAAATTTAACTAGAGTATACTATTATTTGTATACAGTTATTTTTATTTTTATCCTTACAGTATCTTGTCAAAATACTCTTTTGGAATCTACTTAATCTAGTTATTTTTCCCTGACCCCTTCAGTAGGGCTATGTTATTCATCTGTAATAGAGTTAGGGTTATTCATTATTGTTTTATTCCATTTTTGGTTCCCCTTAAGACATCCAGCTTGAGTTTATCAATATATTGGTTCTGTTTGTGAAATGTTGCTATGATCCTTAGCTGCAGAACTATACTTAAAGGTATACCTAGAGTAATGTCTCTCTCTCCCCTTTTCTTCTAACCCCCATTCCCTTTTTCTTTTCACTCCATTCTCATTATTTCTCATTCATTTTTTATTTTTACTACTTGAATTACTTTATTCACAAATGAGCAGATGTATTCATTATTTTCTTATTTACTCTTTTTTTCTTATATAAAAGGCAATGCACTATAGGTATTCAGGTATTCTTTTGCACTTTAGTATTTACACTTGAAAATACATCCTGAAAATCACTCCATATCAGTTAATAGAAATCTTTTTTATTCATTTTTATAGCTGCAAATGGAGTACCAAATATTCTTAAGTGTCTATACATACAAACTGATGATAACTATTTTTATTCATTAATTTTGATGACTACTTACATTCAAATCAAAATAAAGTGCCACACCGCTTGCTGCCTGAATTTTCATCCCTTTCCTGACTTCATGAATCAGGCAAACACACGTCTTGACTCATGTGCATGTTCTAGCTGGTACTTACCAACCTCTTCCTGTTACTTCTTGCTTGAGTTGGCTTCTGCTTCATCTTGTGATCTGATGTTTGAATCTGAGTCTGTGAGTCTCTGATTCTCCCCTCCTCTGTCTAGCTCTGGGCACCTTTCATCAGTTATTGGTCCCACCTTGGCAGCAACATGACTCCCAGTCTGAGTTTCTTGGTGAACTCCTCCAGCCGTAGTGGTCTTACTTTTACAGTAGGCCTAGTCTACTTGGGTCCAATCCAGCTGATTCTACTCCAGCTTCTATCTTTTCTCTCTGACTTCTCTGCAGCACTCACATACTCTAAACAAGATACCTGGGATACTGTCCAAGTTGCAGAATAAAACTGTGCTTTAAAATTTAGCACTCTTTTTTTTCTAAAAAAAGAGGGTTACTTCTTTTTGACTATATATGTGCTATGCTTTTACTCTGACTATTCATTTAGGACACTGTTGAAGCAGCTCCCTGACAAAATTTATCCATTTATAGTAAATGTTTCACTTCATGGAAACCTGCTGAAATGGAAAGTATTTTGGAAATAAATTAAACATAGACTATTTTTGAAAACTACGCATAGGCAGATTCAGCAAATGTTGATAGCTTGGAAATTCCTGATACTTTAAAAGGAAGAGAAAAAAAAAACTATACTTCTTTGGTAAAAAGTTTTTAGTTTCCCACATCTTACCTCATTTTTACAGATGCAGTAATTAAGACCCTGATCAGGTGTCCCAGGGAGTCTAATACATCTGAAAAGAAAACTTCTTAGTTATTCAAATAACCTTGAACAGCACAAATCAAAATGCAGAAATAATATATCTACATTTAACTCTCTTATTACTAAAATATGAGATCTTCTTTATTTCCTTTTTCTGTCAACACATGTAACAATTTAGACATCAAATTTGAGCTATATGAAGAGCAGGGGGCAGCCATTAGAAGAAATAAATAGAAAACATATGCAACAAATATTTGTGATAAAGCAAGCCATTTCATTATCCACATGCAGTTTGAGCCTCTTTACTACATTCTCATTTTTAGCAGAAATCAATTTGCCTCTTTTTCACATCAATAGAACATCTCCTAGATGAAGCCCTGAGGTGGGTATATAAAGGGTATCTGACTTTTTCATTAATGCAAAGCTATTAAAGCCATAAGTAGGAATTAACACCATTCAACATTCACTGCAGAAGGACTCCTCTAGCAAATAGTCCATAGGAAAAAAAAAGAACAATTTTTCATTTAAGTCTGGCGTTTATGGGTTGGAGGTGATCTAAAAATTGCAGCATAGAAATGTAAGTTCTAAAGGTGAAAATGGCACAATAGTGGTCAGAGCTGAATAATTCACTTTTCTCAGATCAGGTTTAATTTTGCTTGTACTATAAATGCATAGACAGATATTTGCTACTCTAAAAATACACTGTGTATATTTACTTGCTACAGATGTCTGATGAGTCACTGCACAATATGTTTCGGATAGGTGAAAATGATTTGAATATCTAACAGAATTGCAACTAAAATAAATATAGTATTTAAAAATAAACTACAGAGGTTAAACATGCTGAGACATTTTAAGGTTAGCATTGCCTACTTGATGAACAGGGGATTCATGATCATCTGTCTGTTTCCCTCTGCATTTCTCATTGTTTGACATTGTTGTCTCAAACAGAGCAGATGCTGGCTGGTTCTTATAAGTAGTTTCCGAGAGACCCCATCTTCCTTGTAGTTGTCAACCATCAGGAGCTGGGGATCCTGTTCACTATTAGTAGGTAGTCCTCTACATTATACTTGGAGATCAGGAAATTTTGTGTCAAAAATGAAGTTCTAAAGTGGGAGAGGGAATGTAAATTGTGGAATTCAATTACATGGAGAATATGAACAGTCATCCAACTCAAAAGCATTTAACTCAGAGAAGAAATCTCGCTACAACCCCCAAATGGATGAAATGACCAACTTACAACTTACCATTTTCACTTACTTATAAAACAATGCATTCTACTATTCCATTGTTGGACATTCTGAGCCATTAAAAAATTCTTTAATTTTAGCTAGTATGTCTCTTTGCAATTTCTTATGTTAATCCTATATTTGCCCTCTGGTGCCACTAAACTAAACCTGATACCTGTTTTTGCAGGTTAGATTGTAACTACTTGTTTAAAATATCCAATCATTAACAGTTCTTCATGTAATGTAACTATAAGATTCTCTCTTCCTTTTCCAAGGTTTTGCAGCTATTTGGAGAAAAAGTGACTAAACAGACCACTTAACATCCTTAACAGCTCCCATTTAAAATACTGGCATTGCCCACACTTTTGTCCAGGAAATCTATAATCTGCCTTCTGTGGGCCCTTCTGCCTTAGTTCCAGATCCTTTACCCACCAGTTCAATTCTTGAATACTTCCTGTCCTTTAACTCAATGTGCTTCCCAAAGCCACCTCTTCTGAAGCATCAAGTTCACTTTATCTCACAAAAGCCAATTCTGACAAATCCTGTCCCTAATCCAGCTCCCAAGAAGTCCAGCTTTGACAAGGATTCTAATTTCAGGAGTGGTGGCTAGCCTAAATTTACGTAGACAGCCTAAATTAACAGAGTTCTTAAGACTCCATAAGCTATACTCAACAAAATTGATCAAGTTAATTTGTTTTTTGTTTTGTTTTGTTTTGCTTTTTACTGGCTGAGAACACTTTTAAGGCACCAAATTTGCCTTAAAAGCAAATATATATTTTTTTTAAAAAGCAAGACGAGTCTGGGCGCGGTGGCTCATGCCTCTAATCTCAGCACTTTGGGAGGCTGGGGTGGGTGGATCATGAGGTCAGGAGTTTCAGACCAGCCTGGCCAACATAGGGAACCCCATCTCTACTAAAAATACAAAAATTAGCTGGGCATGGTGGTATGTGCCTGTAGTCCCACCTACTCAGGAGGCTGAGGCAGGAGAATCGCTTGAACCCGGGAGGCAGAGGTTGTGGTGAGCAGAGATCACGCCACTGCACTCCAGGCTGGGCAACAGAGCAAGACTCCATCTCAAAAAAAAAAAAATAATAACAAAAACAAAAAACAAAAGCAAGGCCATCTCCCTACCAGAGCCATTATCATCACCATGACTCATGACTATACAAAGACAGTACTATTTTGAGATCTAGTATTATGAACCCAAGAATACAACTCACATTTTAAAAAATACCCAAATTTGAATGTAAAACTTCGTTTGTGTTCAATTTATTGGGAGATAAGAGAATCAACAAATTTCTGATCTCAAGGAGTTTATAATCTAATTAAAGAAATAAAGTGACAGTTACAGTGCTATTTGATCAGTGCTTTGACGGAAATAGATGTTCTGTGCTAAAAGTGAATAAAAAGGGATCCAACTAGGAGGAGTGGAGGCATTTATCTTAGAGGATATGAAACATGAGCTGAGTTGTGATTTACAGATAGGAGTGAGCGAGAAAAAGGTGATAAGAAGCATACACCAGGCAGATGCAACAAATGAACCTTGTTGTAAACCTGAGAGAGGGACTTTTGTTCCCTGAGAGTTATTTGTGATGGTGAAATATGTAATGAGAACCTGTGAACTATGAGACGTCTGGAAGGTATGCAGACATCACACAATAAAATACCTTACAAAACAATGCAAATACATCTGTATTTACTCTGAAGGAAAGAAAAATCACTCAAACCCAGAGGAAGTATGCTGTCAAATTTAGGAGACTAATGTGGAGATTGAACTTGAGAAGTATGAAACTAAAGGTGGGGAGATCAGTGAAAGGCCTTTGAAGTGAAGGACTGCCAGAGTAATTCTGGACAGAAATAAATAAAGCTTTGAACAATGGGAAATATAGAATGTCAACTCCTTGAAGGCAAGGGTTTCTAGCTCTTTTGTTCATTTCTAAGTCCTAAGAACATAGAATTGTGCCTGATACATAGGAAGTTTATAAATATTTGAAGAAAGGAGATGAAAGGATAGAAAGAAGGAAGGATAGAAGGAAAGACAATTGAAGAAATGTCAGAAGAATTCATTGACAGGTCTTGTAGACTCATTCATTAGAGTATTACTCCATGTTTCTGTTTTGGTTACTTGGGTACTCAGTTGCTCCTTTCACTGAAACAAAAAGTATAGGAAAAGTAACAGGTTAGTGTGAGAAATGTATGGCCATATTGAACATATTGACTGACTACTAAAAGCCAGGCATTATGCTAAGTACTGGAAATACAATAATAAACAAAGCATTGTCCTTGCTCTTAATAGAACTTATAATCTTGTGTAGCCAAAATAAACAAATAAGTATATAAAATTTATACAGCTTATTAAATGAGGGACATCATTAGGAGGCCAAGAAGATAGTTAGTTGAGCTAGTGGTCAACTACTACAGGTAAGTAGGTAGTCATGAAAAATGTTTCCAGTGTAAAAACTGATGTTAGGACTTGAAATGTTAGGAAGAAATCATATGAAAGCTAGTAGAAGAATGCTCTGCGTATAAAACAGAGTTTGTCATGTTCAAGAATCTGAAAGGAGGCTAATGTGTCTAGAGTATATACAGTACAAGGAAGTTCAGGCAGAACATTTTTAAAATGGGAAGGAATTTGTGGTTCTCAGTGAATAAAATATAAGAATAAAGTAGATGGCATCTGGAAAAATAGAAGTTAGTTGTCAGAGATTGGAAGAACAGAATTTAGGTTTTCAGATGTGTAGCAGCTCCAGATGATGGCCAAGTTCAGGATGTGACCTTGAGGATCCACATCTAAAGTGGAGACATTGTGAAAGTTATCAAAAATGCAGAAGTCAAGGCATGTTAAAGACAGATGTTAAGTGGATAGATGTTAAGTGGATTGTCCTCAGGGTCTTTGAGTTGAGTTAGGTATAATAGAAAGCAAAACTGCACTCTGTGATTGAACAACTTTACTAATTTCTAAATGGGCAAAAAAAAAAATTGCTTATTGAAAACATTGAAAATTTTTGTTTTTTTTCACATATACATGGGATAGTAAGAAATGTGTTATACTTTACCTGAAACTGTCATTTTTGCCAACAGCAACAAATACTCCATATTGTAGCAGAAACAAATAATCCAGTCATTAAAATAGTCAGAAGCAGTGATTCCTAAAATTGCTTGAGTATAAAAATCCTCTAGGGATGCTCGTTAAAAATGCACACTCTTGGGTCTAATTCCAGATTTACTGAATCACAATCTCCAGGAGCAGTGTTTGGAAACTTTTATTTCTAAAAACATGTCCTAAATAATTCTAAAAACCAGGCAAGACTGGGAAATGTTGATGTAGTAGAAATATATCATACTATGTGTCAGGAAACACGATCCCAGGCCCATTTCTCTGCTAACCAGCTTTCGGCTTTAGGTTCAATTGTACAGTCTTCTTTAAGACTCAGTTTCCCCTTATACAAAATAATTTTTTGAGGTTTTTCCATATACAACTTTCCTGTTGCAATCACTTCTACGGATATTTATGTAGGAATTTTCCCATATACCTCAAATCAGGTTACAATGTTTTAACATAAGGCAACATAAAAAACAAGCGAACAACAACTTACAAATACTTTGCTGAAGATTTCTTGAAATTGATGTTGGCTCTTTTCTTTATTTCTCATATTTTCACTTTACCACTTTACCCTACCATTGTGGAAATAATCTAAGAGATTTTCAAACCCCTTTATTTTGGGTAGCTTTAAAAATTTCAAATAAAATAGCTAATCAACAGAAAAACAAACTCAGTTAAAAATGAGCATTTTTATATTTAAATTATTTCTATTCAAAGGAAACCCCAGTAGGCTGCAAAAGAAATTTAATTTTTAACAATAACATTTTCTATTAAAATGTTTTATATTTTTTATTTCAAAGCCATGTTTGCAATTAGTTATATGATACAGTACGACGTCTTCAGTAATATATGTATTACTATCTGCTGTACTATAAAAGCATTAATTAGCTTGGAATATAAAGTAAGACCTCTGAATACTGTGCATGTAAACATAAAAAAAGAATTTAGCTCAGGCTACAATGAAATATAAGTACTAACTGAATGATCTCTGTACAATCCTGTTTACAAGTACCCACTTCATCCAGTTTGTGTAGCGCCTCCAGATATTCAGGTAGGAAGACCAATTAGCATTAATGCCTGGAACCAGAATTGAAATGAAGCACATACGCCAATGTCACAAGTGAAAGATTAACCCTATTCAAATCATACTCAGTGCTACATTTACTACTTACATTATAGCCAGATTTGAAATGTCAAATCTATTTACTGTAAACATCTTGAGGAAAGAGATCATGAGTTTCTGTTAAAGACAAAAATCAGTTTATTTTAATTGGCATAGAGAAAACCTGGGGATTTCAACTGTGTTTACTAATTTTCTTCAGCAAACCATGATGTTCAAAAGAGGAATTGACTAGAATATAGCATATTTGGGTGTTTACGAATTTGAGGAAAATCTTTATTTAGTTGAAAAAAGACTTGGCTTCTTTGCCATGTCTTTTCTCAGAATCTGACACAAGCAGCCCTATGTCAGATCCAGAATACAGGACAAAAAAAGCAAGTTGATGGGTCTCTAGTGATAATATGGAATTTGAAGTTCTAAGAACTAGATGTTCATTGAAAAACTGAACTGCAATTTGCCAAGGTTAGAGAGTGACATTTTCATAAATTAATGCTATCAGAAGCTGCTGGAATATTCACAATTGTCTCATTTGAAACCAGCAGAAATTCCAACAGAGGTCATGCTTATTATGCTGGGAGCAAATCTGGACTCCCAATGTATGTAAGAATTTTCTTTGAAAAAACAGTGATAACACTCAAATAGACTTTTTTTTTTGTATGCTAAAAGGAAACATACATATATTTGTATGTTTAGTGTCTCTTTACTTACTCTAAAATATGTTTTTCTTTCTAAAAGTACTTAAGCTTACATACAATTTTTCAGTAGTTTTTATACAGAAGTAACAAAAAAAACTTAAGATAGAAGTTCCAATTTGATGGATATAGATTTGAATTGAAATTTGGTATTGGAATAAGAAATAATAAAAACACAATGAGGCAGTGTCAGAAGCTAAAGGAAAGAGTTGAACTAATTTTCTACTTACTTTGAATACATGTTAAGTTCAGAAAAGTTTATAGCTAGGTGAGCCCCAAGCACAGGAATTGATTGGAAATTATTAAATATTTATTTGGCTTTTATCATTTGCCATTAGGTCACACATAAAGAATATTCTGAAACCATAATAAAGATTATCATTTCAGGATATTCATTAAAACACTTCATTGCATTAACAAAAGATGGGAATGGGCATGGAAAAATGACAACTGCTGTGAGACAAGACACGTAACTGGGAAATAATAATAGGGAATTTTAATTTGGCTGTAATTTCCCTAATTATGTCTTTATCTACCAGTATTTATATCATATCATTTAACTCCCTTCTTTGCACTTTCACCCTCTGGAAAAAAAAATGGTTGTTATCAAATCAAGCCCATCTTTCCCACTGCACAGTATGCCAATTACTGAGATGACAAGTTTTGCAGCAAAGGGTTTGTTCATGGGGCAGCAAAGCAAGGAGATGGGAGAACAAGTCTCAACTCTGCCTCCCTGAAGATGGGGTTTAGAGATATTTATGGGATAGAGAAACAGGGTGATCTGAGGCATGGAAAATGTGATTGGCGGTAAGATAAAGTGAGGTAATCCATGTTCTGCACAAATGTGGTTAAGCTTCATGGCTCTTCATAGGATACATATTTGAAAATTTGCAGCATTAGAATGATATGAGGGTGGAGCTGTCAGGTTGATGTCAAAAGGGCACCCATTGGACATTCGCACAGTCTCATTTGAAGGGTTGGCAGTCTCACCCAGTTTGAACTGGAGAAGAGTTGACTCTAAATTTCTGAAAAACAACTTAGGCAGCTGTTACCATTATGACCCATACATCAGCTATATTATCTGTATTGAGGCAGAAGAGTCTTTTTTGAGAAAAACAACTACAAGCAAGCAAAGCAGGTTCAGGTTCGAAGAGCCCAGTCAGGTTTGCTTTTGACTTCATGGTTAGTCCCAGTTCATTAACATTAATTAGAGAGCTAAAGTTTCCCCAGCAAGGGGTTCCAGGCCAGGAGACTCCAATCCTTTTTAACTGCAAGCCTACTATTCATTTCCCTAAGATACAAAGCAATACAGGGAAGAAGAAATTAGAGTTGTACTTACTAACAGTGTAAGGTTCAGCTTGGATGGGAACCAGTGTCTTCTAACAGGGCAGAGGAAACACTGCCTGTGGGTGCTCCCAACCTCACCCCACACCTGGCCAGAAAGGGCTGGCAGCCTCAGAGTGTCTTGCCACAAAGGCCCTCGGTCCTGCTAGAGGCCATGAACATGCCTTCCACTTTCTTGGGCAGTAGCACTCAATGTACAATAAAATAGGAAAGAACAGACTGAAATGGTAACCACCAAGCTGTCACAAAATAAATTTAAAAATAAGCAAACAAACAAATCAAGCAGTACATTCCCTGAGAAAGAAATGTGAAGCACGTTTGCACTTGCAGATACTCCCCATTGAGTCCTGGATCCCCGTTAGCATATAGAATGTCTGTCCCCAGTTTTCATGCTAAGGACTTCAATTATTTTATTTTTCTCAGTATGAATAGTCTTTTCCCTTAAGTCACATTCTGATGGATAGCTTTGTCTGACACCCCTTTTTCTCATCCCTAGACAGATCTCTCTTGCTTGTGAGGTGGCTGAGAAAAAAAAAATCTTTTTTCAAGTCAGAGCTGTTAAAAGCAGACAGTGTTCCTTCTCTTGGACTCTCCCCTGAAACCTCTAAATCTCTAAGCAACAATAGGCTCAGCTGACAGCCCTGATCTGAGACATTTAAGAGGATTTTAGAAAAGATTTGGCTTTTGTTTGTTGTTTGTTGATATCTGGAATAAGGAAAGCGTATTTATTTCCAGCCTTTCAAACAAAAGGTTTCAGAGCTCGCTTTGAGACTAGGACTGGTGATTGGGATGCTTCCATCTCATCCCACTCGTTGGATCATCATTAATGTTACGTTACAGAGCTTGCCAAATTGTGGTATATCTCTCAGTACCAAGTAAATAAAGGGAAGTAAATGACCAACAATTTATCCTGTACTTGTTATAAGTCACTCAAATTACCTTGAACAAACAAATGTGTTTCTATTACTATTATATGTCATAAAAAGATAAAGGTATATGGAAATAATGACTTTTAAATGTATACATAAGTGCTTTCATGTTTCATATACATAACATTTCATCCCACTGAAAAACAGTAACAGGCCGGGTGCAGTGGCTCACGCCTGTAATCTAGCACTTTGGGAGACCAAGGCATGCGGATCACTTGAGGTCAGGAGTTTGAGACCAGCCTGGCCAACATGGCGAAATCCCATCTCTAGTAAAAATACAAAAAATTAGGCGGGCATGGTGGCATGCACCTGTAGTCCCAGCTACTTGGGAGGCTGAGGCAGGAGAATCACTTGAACTTAGGAGCTACTTGGGAGGCTGAGGCAGGAGAATCGCTTGAACAGAGGTTGCAGTGAGCCAAGATCTTGCCACTGCACTCCAGCCCGGGTGACAGAGCAAGACTCTCTCTCAAAAAAATAAAGTAAATAAAAATAAAAATAAAACAGATCTAAAAGTTAAATGTCTCACACAGGGGTTAAAAGATAAAGTTACAACACATTTAGTTATACATCCAATTAAATGAGACTTCCCATTGAGCAACTGCAGAACAGTGGGTTTTGAAAAGTGGAAACAAATGAAATAAGTTTTTAAGCTTATTAGTAAACATCAGGTTACATTTTTGTAAGGATTAAAGCAAAGGGGACTTATTATGTTGATTCAGGTAGACTGGAGTCTTCTGTTTTCAGGAAAAAACTGGTCTGTTTTAGAATCTGCTTCCTTAAAGTTTCAGTTTGATAATATGGCATTTTAGCATGAGTGGCTCCATTTGGTTCGGTCTGGTCTGTTGGGGCCTAGTGCAGCAGCTCAATCCAAAACAGCGACCTCTCATAATTTTTGTTTTGCAGAGTTTGAAGGAGTTCACAAAATTGTAAATGTGGGAAAATATAACCAATGATTTTATAAAAAGTTAGTTGAAATTTTCACCTCAAGGAGTATTGTAATCTCTTTCTGCTAGTTTCAGTTAAAATATTGAGTAACAACACTCAAGCACCATAATTTCAAAGTATACAAACAGCACCACCTTTGAAGGGCCAGGCCCAGCCTCTACTCTGCTTTCCCAGTTACTTGTGGAAGAAACTGAAATTAGATCTCCCACACATTAGTAGGGAGCTTTACCTCCCACACATTAGCCAGGGCTACTTGGTCTCCCACACATTAGTGGGGGCTGCTTGGTCTCCCACACATTAGTGGGGGCTGCTTGGTCTCTCACACATTAGTGGGGGCTGCTTGTTCTCTCACACATTAGTGGGGGCTGCTTGTTCTTTCACACATTAGTGGGAGCTGCTTGGTCTCCCACACACTAGTAGGGAAGCTTGATCTCCCATACGTTAGTGGGGGATGCTTGATCTCCCACACGTTAGTGGGGGTGCCTGAAACACTGTGTTGAGGTTTTAAAAATGGAATTCAATGCCTAGCCTTGCAGAAACACACAGCATGGACAATCAGTTACATTTGTGTAGGTACTGGAAAGGGAAGTAGTAATAGTCTTTGTGCCACATGTTTGCCATCTCTAGTGTAACCATTGCTATTCATTTTATCATTCAGCTCTCTATCATTCTGTTTTAAAATGGTTTATTGACCTCCAACTATATGAACTTCTGGGTTATATCCCAGAAAATCAAAATCTATATGTCTAGTCAAAATGTATTAGAGAAACATTTAAACCTAATAGTATACAGTTCCAACTTCTCACCTGTATGTCCTCACTTGACATGCATTTGTTTTTAGATATCCTCTCTCCACTCTATTACTTTCTTTTTTAGGAACATGTCCCTATACCACTTCTTACCCTGCTTCTTCTATGTAATCTTTTTTTTTTTTTTGAGACGGAGTCTCGCTCCGTCACCCATGCTGGAGTGCAGTGGCACAATCTCAGCTCACTGCAAGCTCCACCTCCCCGGTTCACGCCATTCTCCTGCCTCAGCCTCCCGAGTAGCTGGGACTACAGGCACCCGCCACCACGCCCGGCTAACTTTTTGTATTTTTAGTAGAGACGGGGTTTCACCATGTTAGCCAGGATGGTCTTGATTTCCTGAGCTCATGATCCTCCCACCTCGGCTTCCCAAAGTGCTGGGATTGCAGGCGTGAGCCACCGCACCCGGCCTATAATCTCATGCAAATGTCTTTCTCTTAGTTTGTAAGTAATTACTGGTAAACTCTTCCGTATGGTTTTTCTTTAACTGTAAAGTGGTCACTCAGTTACTGCATCTCCCCAGTGTCCTCACAGACACTTAAGTAATTAACTCCACCTATTACACTTGCCACATTTTCATCTACTTCTCAATCCCCAGATTTTTGTTTAGTTTGTTTTTAAAATTTTCCTAATTGCTTCCTCATCAAATGCCTGTTGGCCAAAGTTTCCCCCATCTGCTATCTTAGGTTTTATCATGGGAAGAATCCACTGATAAAGGAATGATACAGGATATGATTAGAAAAATATATAAAAATTTTTGTTTTGGTTTGTTTTGCTTAAGACCGAAGTTGCTTTTGAACTAGAAAAACACCACGTAGAATCAGTTCCCTGTGCTCATTTACTAAACAGCTCAGTCATCTCCATCATATTTTCTTCCAAGCCTTGCCATTTCATCACAAACAAGATTCTGCTAATATGTGAATGGTTATCTCTTCGTGGTCAGTCTGTCTCTAAATCTGGATATTTCCTACAGATATGATTAAACTAAGTCAGTATTTATGAACATTTGAACTCCAAAGTCCTCTTGTTTTCCTAATGTTTAAAAAAATGAAGCTTGGAGACTGGGTGCGGTGGCTCACGCCTTATAATCCCAGCATTTTGGGAGGCCAAAGTGGGCGGATGGCTTGAGGTCAGGAGTTCAAGATCAGCATGGCCAACATGGTGAAACCTCGTCTCTACTAAAAATACAAAAAATTAGCCAGGCATGGTGGCGGGCCCCTGTAATCCCAACTACTCGGGAGGCTAAGGCCAGAGAGTCTCTTGAACCTGGGAGGTGGAGGTTACAGTGAGCTGAAATCCCACCATTGCCCTCCAGCCTGGGTGACAAGAGTGAAACTCCATTTCAAAAAAAAAAAAAAAAAAAAAGAAAAGAAAGAAACATTAAGTTTGGCAAAGATGCAGTAAAAACGTTATTTTTAATAAGCAAGGATTTTTATACATTAATAGCTGAAAACAAAGTGATTGGCTACCCCAGGATTCATTTATTCAGTGAATATTTATTGGGCATCTATATTGTCCTAGATAGTATAAAGAGATAAACAAACCAAACATGGTCTCTGTTTCATGTAACTTACAGACTAGTAGAAGAGATCAATAGGATATCATGTTGAAATGAAACTTACAGATTAATAAAACAGATAATAAAAATATAATTATAAATAATTTTTAACATTCTGAAGTAAATGAACAGAGTGAAGGAATAGATAATGAAATGGTTAAGTCATTAAGGAAGAAAAAGATGAAAACAATGTTTAAACTGAGATCTATAGGATTGAAAAAAATAATAATAATAAGCCAGACACAGAGTGGAGGAAGAATATGTTCCAATGAGATGGAAAAGAATGCTCAAAATCTTCAACGTGGGAAACAATTTGATAAGCTGTAAGAATTAAAAGAAATCAGCATGGCTAGAGTATAGAGAGTACGGAGACAACAAAATAGATGAGTGTTAAGAAGTAGAAAAGAGTCAGGAGTCAGAAATTATTCAGGAATTTGTAGGCCAAGATAAAACCATGATAAGATTTTTGATTTTATTAGAAGTATAATTGGAAGCCTTTGAAGAGTTTGAAGCAGGCTTCTTCAAGGGCAGGAACAGGGACAAAAAGTCACACTGGACAATCTGTGTACCATGGATTTGACAGGGCAATGATTAAGATCAATAAAGCAGTTACTGCATAAACCAGGTGGTAGATGGTAATAGTTTGGGTTAATATGTTGTCAGAGGAGATGCTGAGAAAAATCCAGATAATATTAGAGGAATAAATGAATGACTTGAGATGGGTTGAGTATTAGGTGTGGGAATGATAAGGAAAAAGGAGGAATTAAAGAAGACAGCTGGCTTAAACAACAAGATGTATGGTGGGATTAGTATTGAGATGCAGAAGTCTGGGAAAAGAACAGGATAGGGAGGCAGTGTTTTAAAATGTTTATTTTGAAAATATTATGTGAAACACCTGTGAGAGAGTCAAGGAGTCATGTCGTGTGAGATTTGACATATGAAGCTGGAACTCAAGAGTAAAATTTTTCAATTGAGATTTACATTTAAAAATCGTTAACATAGAACACATATTTAAGGTCATTGCATTGAATGAAATATTTGGTGAAAATGTAGAGAAGAAAGAATACAGGAAATTAGCACAACCTGAAACTTTGCAAATTTAGAGTTTACAATTGTATGGTTGATACATGTTATTATGCTCCTCAAATGTGCTGGGTACTTTATGTATTTTAAATATTTCAATAGGATGTGGATGGTCATGGAAGTGAGGAGATTTCATCTCTATTACACAGAAGAAGTCCAACCTCTTACGATAAGAATGGGGTAGGGGAGGAGGCTTATTTGATGGGATTATATGTTTGGCTCCAAAGACCATACTGTTTTAGCTACCAGTGAAAAAAAATTGCTATCCTATAAGAGCAGTGTGCATATCTATCTTTTTCTCACCACTGTATACCTAGGCTTTGATTAGTATCTGGTTAACAGTTGAATTTCAATGAATACTACTTGAATGAATATATGTGCAGGCTTCCCTAAGAAAGACATTATTTTATGTCTAAAATGTGATAGAAGTTTTCCTCATCTCAGCGGAAGTGACAAAGCTAGAGATATGGATTATAGGTGCTAATTTTTCTTTTTCTTTTTTCTTTTTTTTTTTTTTTAAGAAGTCTTTTTCTGTTGCCCAGGCTGGAGAGCAGTGGCATGATCTCGGCTCACTGCAACCTCCGCCTCCTGGGTTCAAGCAATTCTCCTGCCTCAGCCTCCCAAGTAGCTGGGATTACAGGCATGCTCCACCACGCCCGGCTAATTTTTGTATTTTTAATAGAGATGTGGTTTCGCCATGTTGGCCAGGCTGGTCTCGAACTCCTGACTTCAGGTGATCCCCCCATCTCGGCCTCTCAAGGTGCTGGGATTACAGGTATGAGCCACCGTGCCCGGCCAGGTGCTACTTTTTCTAAAAGGGGCTAAGTCATACCCAGAACTGAAACAGAAACTATGTTTTTTGGCATATAATTCCACAAGGTGGAGTGAGATGAAAGTGGTCTTGAAACAAAGCCTAGATAAATCTAGAGATTAAAGGTTAGCTAAGGCTGACTGATAACAGAGCAAAATGACAAGGCTGTAGTCACAGCCACTTATACTTCCTGAGTTTGGACTAAAGTGGGAAGCAAGGAATGTAACTGGCTTTAATATTTTCTAAAAGATCATGCCTAAAAGGATTACCTGTGGAGGGTGAAGCAACTGCACAGAAAGAGGCTGTGCAGAGGAGTATACCACCAGAGCAAGGATCGAAAAGGACTCATTACCGGAGAAGAAAAGGGAATGGTCTCTGTCAGAAGACCAGTGTGGGATGGCCAAAGAACCACGAAGGTACCTTTAGAGAGCAAAAGCCTGAAGACATGATTTGCCATTAGGGCCTCAATGAGAGAAAATTGTAGCCCCAGTAATGATTTTTCCTCTTTTCCTTTAATTCCACTTTGACTTTGTCCTTGTTCCTGCCCTAGAAGGAGCTAGAAATAGCAGTTAGTGGAGAGTAAAGAGGTGAAGTGTGGAAGAAAATAAACATCAGTTTCCCCTTCTTTTGAATTCCAAGCTAGTTAATTCCTATCTAAGGCATGGACAGTGGTACTGCCCTGAGGAAGGGAGAAAGCATGAATTGAATGAGAACTTGAGGTTTTGAATTATATTGCAGCAGACCTTTAATATCTAAAAATAAGGATTATTCATTAATGCCCAGAAGTAACTGTATATTAATGGTTCTTTTTGAGATATTATCTAGGAAAATGGAAGAGAGAGCTGACACAATGGGTTTAACAAATAGTGGTAGGAGAAAAATTAAATTACTTGTTTTTTGTACCATTTTGAAATTAGCTCATGAATAACTTAGTTTTAATTAAAAATTATTCTACAACTCTTACTACCTTCATGATATGAATGTAACTTTAGAAATCAGATTGAGGCAAATCACTACTGTATGTTACACATACTTAAGAATAAGATGACCCTATATGTAGAAGGTTGTTGAAAGAACTGTTTCATTGACATGAAATCATGCATAAGAAAATGCTGAAAATATACAGAAATACCTATTTTATTTTATTTTCATTATTAATTTCAACATGGCTTTTTGAAGGCTGAGAACAATAATTAGAATGTGGAGTGGGATATACAGATTTTCCCAGTGCAGTCCAATAGATCTTTCTGTTATAATTGAAATGCTCTATATCTGTGCCATCCAGCACCCTAGCCACTAAGCCACATGTGACTAGTGACTGCTTGAAATGTGGCCAGTGCAACTGAAGAACTAATTTTTAAATTATATTTAATTTTAATTAAATTTAAATAGACACACATGGTTAGTGGACAGCACAGGTCCAGACTCCTTAAAGAATGATGCTAATCAATGAGAACACTTGGACACAGAGTGGGGAACATCACACACTGGGGCCTGTCGTGGGGTAGGGGGGAGAGGGGAGGGATAGCATTAGGAGATATACCTAATGTAAATGATGAGTTAACGGGTGCAGCACACCAACATGGCACATGTATACATATATAACAAACCTGCACGTTGTGCACATGTACTCTAGAACTTAAAGTATAATAAAAATAAATAAGTAAATAATAAAAAGAAAGAAATGATAAAAAAATGCTAATCTACAAACATGTATCATAAAACAGCACTATTGTAGAACTAATGAAAACATTTCCCATATTAAAAAGTCTATTTTAGAATCTTCTTTTGGCCAAGCATCCTGTGTGGATACGTTTTGCTTTAAGCTACATTACTTTCTGTTAATGTATAATGCACATGCTCTCTTTCATTTCTCTGGCTAGTGCTTTTATAATGAAGGAAGGTGGGCATATCCCCTACTGTACAAAGTATTCTAATTAAGATAGATAAGTCATGCTGCTTTTGTTTATGTCACAATTTTCCCTGTAGCTAGAATTAAATGATGCTGTCAAAGGACAATGCTAGTGTTTGATGGCTTTTAATATTTTTGTCCATAACAAAAGACTAAATAAATGCAATCAATATTCCCAATTCCTAGCTCTCTAGTAATTATTCTAATAAAGAGATATTCATGCTACCAAGCATCAATACATGCTCTTCATAGCCCTAATAAATCTGCTCCAAGAAAATAAGCCACATACTGCTGTGGCTTTAGAGAGAATGTTAGCAAACACAAAGATCAGAATGTGATTAACCAACTCTTCAGCACATGGGAGTAACAAAATATGGATTTTAAAACTCAAACACTTAATGAAAGTTACCAAGAAATAAGAATCACATTCTTAAAGGGGCCATGTACTGTATTTGGGGTAGCTCCTCAGGCAAATAACTCAAATTGGGATTTTAAATAGCAGTGGCTATTCAAAAGAACTCATCCTATAAATGTCTACCTTATAAAATAAAAACAACTACAAAATAATAATAGTGTCATAGTCCATTTAGTTTTATTATAAAGGAATACCTGAGACTGGATAATTTATAAAGAAAATTGGTTTATAAGGCTGTACAAGAAGCATGGCACTAACATCTGCTTCTGGTGAGGACATCAGGCTGCTTCCACTCATGGTGGAAGGTGTAGGGGGGCCAGTGTGTGCAGACATCATGTGGCAGGAGGTGAAGCAAGAGAAAGTGGGAAGGTGCAATGCTCCTTTTATCTACCGTCTCTCTCAGGAACTAGTAAAGTTGGAATTCACTCATTTACCTTGAGGATGGCACCAAGCCATTCATGGGGGTTCTGCTGCGTGATGCCAACACCTTCCATTAAGTCACCTCCAATACTGGTTCCATTAAGTCTCACCTCCAACACTGGGGATCAAATTTCAACATGAGATTTGGAGGGGTCAAACAAACCAAACTGTAGCACAAGAGTTATTGAGTATTTTAATATACATCCAAATGCTCACAAAAACCCCATGAAGTAGATACTGCTTTTATTTCCATTTGACAAATGAGGAAAGTATGGCTTCAGGAGGATGTCCAAGGTCGTACATCTGGGGTAAAAAGAGTGTGGTATTTGTCAAATCCAGGTATGTCTGACTCCAAAACACATCTTATATATTAATTTTTAAAAAGTATCCACTGTATCTTAAAACAAGTCATTAACAAGGTTTACTATTATTAAGGCAGTGCTACCTCCTATTTCACTATAATAATTTCAGCTTTCTACAAGCCTTTCTCGGTGAGTTTCAATTAGCTAGGCCTGTTGGATAGTCTAACTTTGACTATTAAGTGGTTAATAGATTTACTTGGTAAAATCTTCCTTTAAGATTATATAAGAAAAGGAGGAATAAATAATTTCAATATCCTAGTTATCCAAGAGCCATTTGTATTACACCACACACACACACACACAGACACAGACACACACACACACTACAAACTGTTCCTTTAAGTCCAAAAGTTCACACCCTATTTGCAGATCAATTTGCACAAGAAATGTTAACATAGGGAAGGACTTCACCATCAAATTATCAAATTACTGGTAAGGCATTATTTTATCAATGTTTTATTTTTTCTTCAGCTTTATTGATAATATGGTGTATACATCAATGTGATATTTTGTGATATGTGATATCACATATACAATGTGATATTTTGGTATACTTATACAATGTGAAAAGATTACCACAATCAAGCTAACTATAATAACATACCCATCATATCAATGTTTAAAAGAGGGGAAAAGCACCTTGAGATGAAGAGAACTAAGACAGATTTATGAAATGGTGGGGTATAACTCTGCCTTGATGAATTCTTTACAATCCAGATAATTGAGGAAAAAAAGCGAAAGGTACTATATTAGTCATATTGGGCTGCTGTAACAATATATCGTAGACTGGGTGGCTTAAACAAGATAAATTTATTCTTTATAGTTCTGGAGGCTGAGAAGTCCAGGATCAAGGTACTGGCTAATTCAATTCCCTAGTGAAGTTATCTTGCTGGCTTGCAGATGGTACCTTCTTGGTTTTTTTCTCACATGGAAGAAAGGAGAGCGAGAGCAAGCGAGAGAGAGAGAGAGAGAGAGAGAGATTGGGAGATAGAGAGACAGAGGGAGTGCTCTGGTGCCTTTTCTTGTAAGGACACTAATCCAATCGTAAAGGCTCTACCCTCAAGATTTCATCTAAACTTATTTATTAATACTTCCGTATTAGGTCGTTCTTGCATTGCTATAAATACCTGAAACTAGGTAATTTAAAAGAAAAGTTATTTAATTGGCTCACAGTTGTGCAGGCTGCACAGGAAGCATAGCGCTAGCATTTGCTTCTGGGGAGGTCTCAGGAAGCTTTTACTCCTGGTGGAAGGCAAAGGGGGAGTAGGCAATTCACATGGCAAAAACAGGAGCAAGAGGTGGGGGGGAGGTACTGCACACTTTTAAACAGCCAGATCTCACGAGAACTCACACTTGTGAGAACAAAATCAAAAGGCTGTTACTAAACCATTCATTATAAATCCACCCACCCTCATGATCCAATAACCTCTCACCAGGCCCCGTTTTCAATAGTGGGGATTATAATTCCAACATGAGATTTGGCAGTGACATATATACAAACTATATTATTCCAGCACTGGCCTCCAAAATTCATGCTCTTCTCACACTGCAAACTACAACATGCCTTCCCAAGAGTCCCCCATAGTCTTAACTTATTCCAGCACTAACTCAAAATCTGAAGTCTCATCTGAGACAAGGCAAATCCCTTCCATCTGTGAGCCTGTAAAATCCAAAACAAGCTAGTTACTTCCATAACACAATAAAGGAATAGGCATTGAGTAAGCATGACCAATCTGCAAGGGATAAATCTGCCAAAAGAAAGGGGCTACAGGCCCTATGCTAGTTTGAAACCTAGCAGGGCAGTCATTAAATCTTAAAGCTTCAAAATAATCTCCTTTGACTCCATGTCTCACATCCAGGGCACACTGGTGCAAGGCTCAAAAGGCCTTGGGCAGCTCTGCCCCCGTGGCACTGCAGGGTACAATCTCTGTAGCTGCTCTCACAGGTTGTTCAGTGCCTGCAGGTTTTCCACACTGATGGTGCAAGTTGCCAGTGGATCTACCATTCTGGTCCTGGAGGACGGTGTCCCTCTTTCTGCAGCTCCACTAATCAGTGCCTCAGTGGGGACTCTGTGTGGGGCCTCCAGCTCCACATTTCCCCTCCACACTGCCCTAGTAGAGGTCCCCTGTGAGAGTTCTGCCCCTGCTTATACATCATCTGAAATCCAGGTGGAGGCTGCGAAGGCTCCTTAACTGTTGCATTCTGTGTGCCTGCAGGCCTAACACCATATGGAAACCACCAAGGCTTACAGCTTGCACCTGTGGAGGGGCAGCCTGAGCTGCACCTGGGGCCCTTTGAGTCAAGGCTGGAGCTGCAGCAGCCACAATGTGCAGAGTAGTGTTTTGAGGTTGCACAGGGCAGTGGGGCCATTCTTTGTAGGAGGAAGGAAACCCTTCTTTCCTCCTAGGCTTCTGGGCCCATGATGGGAGGGGCTGCTGGGAAGGTCTCTGAAATGCCTTCTAGACCTTGTCCCCATTTTCTTGAATATTAGCCCTTGTTTTCGTTTCAGTTATGCACGTTCTTCCAGCAAGTGGTTGCTTCACATCCCAGTTGAATTCATCTCCTGAAAAAGCTTTTTCTTTCTCTGCCATATGGCCAGGTCGCAAATTTTCCAAACTGTGCTTCCCTTTTAATATATATTCCAACTTACTTCTTTACTTTACTTGCTCCTGCATCCTGTACTTTACTTGCTCCTGCATCTAAGTATAGGTCATTAGAAGCAGTCAGGCCACATCTTGAATGCTTTGCTCTTTAGAAATTTCTTCCACCAGATACACTAAATCATCATTCTCATATTCAAACTTCCTCAGGTACCTTGGGCAAGGGCATAATGCAACCAAACTCTTTGCTAAGGCATAACACACGTGATATTTGCTTCAGTTCTCAGTAAGATCCTCATTTCCATCTGAGACCTTCTCAGCCTGGATTCATTGTCCATATCACTATCAGAATTTTAGTTACAACCATTTAAACCAGTCTCTAAGAAGTTCCAAAGTTTCCCTCATCTTCCTGTCTTCTTCTGAGCCCTCCAAAATCTTCCACCCTCTGCCTGTTCCCCAGTTCCAAAGCTGTTTCCATATTTTTAGGTATCTTTATAGCAATGTCCCACTCCTTGGTACCAATTTTCTGTATAAGGCCATTCTTGCATTGCTATAAAAAAAAAATACCAGAGACTGGGTAATTTTTAAGAAAAGAAGATGGTTCACAGTTCTGCAAGCTGTACAGGTAACACAGTGCTGGCATTTGCTTATGGGAGGTCTCAGGAAGCTTTTAGTAATGGTGGAAGGCAAAGAGGGAGTAGGCACTCATATGGCAAAAACAGGAGCAAGAAAGAGACGGGGAGGGTGCTACACACTTTTAAACAACTAGATCTCACAAGAACTCACTCACAATTGCAAAGATAGCACCAAGGGGATGGTCCTAAGCCATTCACGAGAAATCTGCCCCCATGATCCATTCACCTCCCACTAGGCCCCACATCCAAATTTGGGGATTACAATTCAACTTGAGATTTGGTGGGGACATGTATCAAAACTTTATTACTTTCCAAAGCTCCATCTCCAAATACCGACACATTGGTGGTCAGGGGTTCAACTCATGAATTTTGGACCTACAGTAGTCAGTCTATAGTAATACATTATAACCAAACTCCTAGACAAAAGAATGTGAGGACTTTTGGTAGGAGAGTGAACAGACCAGCAGGAAAGTAATGGAAGGTAAGCACAGAGATACTCAGGTCATCCACATTGTGTATAGCCCTAAATGCCAGACTACTGAGTATAACATTGTTATTTCATTGATCTTGATCAAAGTTGTTTTCCAGAATTCATTTGGTGCGATATTATAGAATGTTAGAAAAGCAACAAAGAGAAATTGAATGTGAGATGACTTGTTCCAGTGTGAATGTGCCACAGATTACCTTAACGTTTGACTTACTTTATAAGACATATGATTCAAAATGGGCAAACGAGAGTTAAATGAACATGATAATAAAATATTAGAAATCAACTAGGAAGACAAGAAACAACCTATAGGTCCTCTTAAGCCAACATGTAGAAATATGTAACAGCTACAGTATCTGGAAAGAACAACTTGTTTGAGGGATACAAGGAAGGGGCAATAAATTCAACAGCTATTATTCAAAGATGGTTGTAAGAAATACTAAATATTTGCATGAAGTGCAAGGCAGAAAACAGTCCCAGCTCCAATTTGCTGGCAGCTTTTTTTAACTACCGTATTTTCAAAAATGTTGGTTTGAGGCATTATTTTAAGAAGCATGATGATTGTAAACTTATGTTCTTTTTACTTTTTATTTTACCTAAGATAGGAGGCAGATCAATTTTAGAATATGATATTTAAGTTGTCAAATAATTAGACAATGGGCATTGGTTTTGTGCTAGAAGGCATGGAGACTAAGTACTTACAAAAATGTCCATTTTAGAAAAGAAAAAAAGGGTTGTTTTGGGGAAATAGAAAAACTAAGCATTCCAAATTACTTACAGTAGTCTCCCCCTTATCTGAGGTTTCTCTTTCCATGGTTTGAGTTACTTGCAGTCATCCCTGGCCAAAAATATCAAATGGAAAATCCCAGGAAAGAAAAACATTTCGTAAGTTTTAAAGTGTGCACTATTCTGAGTAATGTAATGAAATCTCTCACCATTTCCATCCTGATAGGAATGTGAATCATCTTTGTCCACTGCATCTATGCTGTTGACCCTACTCATCCATCAGTCACTCAGTGGCTATGTCAGTTATCAACTGGAAAAAAAACATGGTACAATTGTCCCTCAGCATCCTTGGGGGATTGGATCCAGGACTCTTGATAATATGCTCAAGGACCTTATATAAAATGTCATAGTATTTGCATATAACCTACACACATCCTCCCATATACTTTAAATCCTCTCTAGATTACTAACCAAAGCCCTGTAAATTCTATGTAAATAGTTGTTACACTGTATTTTTGTTTTTTTAATTGTATTTTTATTTAAAAATATTTTTGATCTGTGGTTGATTCAGTCTACCAGTGTGGAACCCACCAATACAGAAGGAAGACTGTATGTGTATACAGGGTTCATTACCATCCAAGGTTTCAGGCATTCACTGAGGATCTTGGAATGTATCCCGACAAATAAGAGGGACTGCTGTACTTGCGTTTTTCTGTTCTTTTACTTCAAACTTCATAACCTTAGTCAAGAAATCATCTTTGGTCTTAGAGTTTCCTAAATGCAAAGTGAAAGTAGTCCATGAAAGTTTTCTTTTTAATTTTAAAACTGTTAAAGCAGAATTCTTTTTCTTGAGCAAGAGTAGCTTAAGGAACAATGATGAACCAGTTGTCAGAAAAGAGTGACCTATGGGCTTTAAGACTTTTTTCTATTTAGCAAGCAAGCAATTTTACTGTTCAGAAGCCCCCAGTCTTAAAAAGCAGCACAGGTATCTAATCTACCTTTTATTTTTCTAATCAAGCACTTATATACTTATTCTATATTTTTTTTAAGTGTTATTGTAGTCTTGCATTTCTTTTAAATTTGATCAGTTCCATATATTTTCCAAATATTTGCCATTTTATTTTCATATATAGGTACATATTATTTGCCCAGTAATATTTTTATATGTAGACCATTAACAAACTATAGTGTGGAGAAGCATTTTTACTCTTTGTGCTACCATCCTCAGAAAAGCTGTAATTTTCATCTTCGAGTATACGATTATTGACATATTATTCTAGGTAAATTAAAATAAATACAAGTATATGCTTTTAGTACTAATCATTTTAATCACTCCGTTTTCTCAACTCCACTTTCAACTTAGAAATTACATTGTCTCTATGTCATATTTGAAAGATTGGTGTACTCTCCATTAACAAATCGTAAGACAAATGTTCACTGCTACATAAGACAATCTTTATGAGTCTTAATACCTTTTTGTTGGATCGATTTTTTTCCACATTTTTTTCTTTCCTTTCTTCCAAACTTCCCTTTCTCCCACCCTTCATCCCTTCCCCCTTCCTTATTTTTTGAGATAGGTCTCCCTTTGTCGCCCAGGATGGAGTACAATGGTGTGATCATAGCTCACAGCAGTCTTGCAGCCTCAACCTTAATGTAAATTAAGAATGATACAGTCCTTCTTGAATCGCTTGAACCTGGAAGGTGGTGGTGGTTGCAGTGAGCAGAGATGGCGCCACTGCACTCCAGCCTGGGCAACAAGAGCGAAACTCCATCTCAAAAATGATATGCTCCTTCTTTTTTTTTTTTTTTTTTTTTGAGAAGGAGTCTTGCTCTGTCGCCCAGGCTGGAGTGCAATGACGCGATCTCAGCTCACTGCAAACTCTGCCTCCCGGGTTCAAGCGATTGTCCTGCCTCAGCCTCCCGAGTAGCTGAGACTACAGGCGGCGTGCCACCACGCCCAGCTAATTTTTGTATTTTAGTAGAGATGGGGTTTCACTGTGTTAGCCAGGATGGTCTTGATCTCCTGACCTTGTGATCCTCCCGCCTCGGCCTCCCAAAGTTCTGGATTACAGGCATGAGCCACCACACCCGGCCTGGAATGTGGTCCTTCTTAAAACTAAATTTATATTTTTTGAAATTCCAAAATTATATCTTTCATGTTATAAAATGAGATAATTGAGAACACATTTGGTATTGTGGTCTCTTAAGATCTTGCCTAACAATATAAAAGTACAAAAAAATTAACTATTTTCCCCTTATTTGTACTGGTAAATGAAGACCCCCATGTATGTACTTATATGTTTTTCTTGTTCGTTACTTGCTCCAGTGGTTTGGAAATTTTGGTTACCCTGAGAATTCTCTGGGACCTTGTTAAATATGTAGATTCTTGCTAGGGCATACTTGCTCAAGAGATTCTGGCGTCAGTACCTAATCCTTAAATTACTTTGCAATAATCCAGTTACTATGTAGGTTGAGACCCTACAAGAAGGAATGATTCATTCAATAATATGTACATCCTTGATCCCAGAAACTTTGGAACTAAGTATTCAGTTTCTTCAATAAACAGAGCACATCTTGTTTCATAGGTTTTGGGGGTTGGCCTGAACAAATCAACTAAGTATGACCTAGTTTCTATAGCGTTCTGAACAATTTACAGAGTGAATTCCTGGCTGTTCACAAATCGGGAATTGACTGCATTCTTTGGAGAGCCAGGTGTTTCCACTGGGAAACCCCATGACAGGTGCTCAGCCCAATTCTGTTTAATGTTTTATTAAACATAGGGGTGGGTTAAACCACTGGGTTTTAAATGAAGTACTTAGAGCTTTTCAACTTGCCCCATAGCTTTGTCTCAGAACTGATCATTCTATTATCATTAGTTTTGAGAATGCCGTGTAAAGAGCAAAGTAACCACTGGTGGTTGCACTCCGGAGCGGGCGAGGACGGCTAGTTCCTGCAGCGCCCTGGCACAACTCAGCTGAGGACACACGCTTTTTCCCGCGCAGCCGGAGGGCTGAACAGCAAAGCACTCCCCGGGGGAACTGTGTGTCAGCGCAGCCTGGAGATAGCAGGCCCAGGGGGCAGCTCCACCACAGGAGACAGGACACGCCTCAGTCTGGGCAAATTCCCGGCCTCCTTTGGCTCTAAGCCAGCAGCCGCCGCCCGCGACCTCCTCTCCTCCTCCGTCGTCACCCCGGCCGCCCTGCCGGCCCCGAACTTGCCCGCCCCTGGGCGCGCGGCCCCTCAGCCCACGGGGCTGGCGGCGCGGTTGGGATGGGACCGATGTGGCGCATGCGTGGTGGCGCCACTAGGCGCGGGAGTTGCTGCGGCGGGGACGGTGCCGCGGCCAGCCGAGGGCCAGACCGCTCGGGCCGGGCTCGTGGTGGGGGCAGCCCCAGCGGCGGCGGCAGCGTGGGCTGGCGAGGCCGCGCGGACGGCGCCCGACAGCAGCTGGAGGAGCGGTTTGCCGACCTGGCGGCGAGCCACTTGGAGGCCATCCGTGCGCGGGACGAGTGGGACCGGCAGAACGCGCGGCTGCGTCAGGAGAACGCCCGGCTGCGGCTCGAGAACCGGCGGCTGAAGCGCGAGAACCGCAGCCTCTTCCGTCAGGCTTTGCGGCTCCCTGGCGAAGGCAGCGACGGGACGCCCGCGGAGGCGCGCCGGGTCCCTGAAGAGGCCAGCACGAACCGGAGGGCTAGAGACAGCGGCCGAGAGGACGAGCCGGGCAGCCCCAGGGCCCTGAGGGCCCGACTTGAGAAGCTGGAGGCCATGTACCGCCGGGCCCTGCTGCAGCTGCACCTCGAGCAGCGGGGACCACGTCCGAGCGGGGACAAGGAGGAGCAGCCTCTACAGGAACCCGACTCCGGCCTCCGCTCCCGGGACTCGGAGCCCTCTGGGTCCTGGCTGTAGCCGAGGCCGCAGCCAGAGAGAGGCGGAGCCTCCAGCGGGCCCCTCCTCCTCCGTTCCCAGCTTACCCCCGCTCCTCGCGCACGCCCTGGCCCGCGGCCTGCCCGCGGATACCTTGGACTACGGTGCCTTCCCGCCCCCGCCAGCTGACACTTCCGGGTGGCGCTTGGCCATCCGCTTGGCGGAGGCCGAATGATTGCAAGGGCCCTCAGGACCTCCCACATGTACAGTTCCCCTGCCTCTTGCCCCGGCTAGTTTCCCTGGAGAGAGGCCTAGGCAACAACGAAGAGACGGATTTTAAAACAGCAAGAACTGGGTGCCAAGAAACACTTCATATTCCCTGAACTTTTCTGGATGTTGTGCGAACCTGTTGTATTTTTTTTTTCCTGTATTTTGGTTCTGAGGGATGAGTAATGTGTTTTTAGTTGGTTGAGTTTATCCATTCTTCAATCCCCTAAAGCCTTCAGCTATTCTTTTCTTATGTGGCCAACATTTTAAGTACAGTGTTTGCTTTTATAAGTCGGTCTTACTTGGATGTCCTATAAAATACCCACTTTTTATAAAGATGATATTTATAACCTAGGAACTCATGCCTGTCTTGGCTGCAGTCCCTGTACATCTAATATATACTGATTTGTTTGCCCCCAGAGAGTTTTTAAGGTATCTGCCTATATTGTGATCTTTTGAAATGGTAAATAAATCTGGTGCATTAAAAATTATCTGAAAGGTTCCAGCGAGTATTATTTGAAGTGTGTTACATTTTTCTATTTTTTAAAAGATACCTTGGTATATGAATATACTAACTTAAATCTGGTTTTAGTTGTCCTTAGTAAACTATCATGTTCTTTTAGCTTTATGTAACAGTGATCTTTTAAAATAATATAAAGATTAGGTAGTCTAAACATTTTAATATGTATAATGTTCATTTAGCTTAATTAGTACGTAGATAATTTGCCTTATTTTGACTAAGGACTTTTAAGAAATTATAAATTACTTGTATATCAAAAGTTCCCCTAACAAAGTGATTTAAGTTTCAGTTGTTATTTCAATGGCACAAAAAAGTGACTAGTTTAGCAATAAATGTCCTAAAGTTACTTTTATTGCGCCTCGTTAATAACACTTTTGCCAACTAAGTAATGAAGAGGATCCCATTGTGCCTGATAAAAAAATCATAGGTCCAAGAGTGTTTCAATGATGGAAAACATTTCAGGGGAAAAAATCATGAATAGAATTGTCAAAGGAATAAAATATACTAGTTATGGCATAGTCCAAAAGTTTTAAATATTATATATTACAAAACAGTGTTTCACTCGTGTCCGTGTGAAGAGACCACCAAACAGGCTTTGTGTGAGCAACAAGGCTGTTTATTTCACCTGGATGCCGGTGGGCTGAGTCCGAAAAGAGTCAGCGAAGGGAGATAGGGTGGGGCCGTTTTATAAGATTTGGGTGGGTAAAGGAAAATCACAGTCAAAGGGGGGTTGTTCTCTGGCAGGCAGGAGTGGGGGTCACAAGGTGCTCAGTAGGGGAGCTTTTGAGCCACGATGAGCCAGGAGAAGGAATTTCACAAGATAATGTCATCAGGGCAGGAACAGGCCATTTTCACTTGTTTTGTGGTGGAATGTCATCAGTTAAGGAAGGAACCAGCCATCTGGATGTGTACCTGTGGGTCACAGGGGACATGATGGCTTAGCTTGGGCTCAGAGGCCTGACACAATGTACCAGGAAAACAAGTTTTGTGATTTTTCAAGTCCTGGGTTATGAAGACACTGTATTTTGCTTAAAGGTAATTGATATTAGATGTGAATATTAGAATCTTCCCCTATGGCCAAAAAATATAAGGAACTCGTTGAGAAGAGGTAGGTATATAAAAATAAATTATATTCCCCTTCACTTCATTTTCTAAGAATGAAAGAAATACAGTGATGTACTGCCTAACCAACATTTCAGTCAGGAATGGACTGCTTATATGATGATGGTCCTGTAAGATTATCATACTGTTATTTTTATTGTACCTTTTCTATGTGTAGACATGTTTAAATACACAACTACCATTGCGTTGTAATTGCCAGCAGTATTCAGTACAATAACATGCTTCCAAATTTGTAGCCTAGCAGGAATAGGCTCTACCATATAGCCTAGGTATGTAGTAAGCTATACCTTCTAAGTTTGTGTAGGTACACTGTAATGTTCACATAACAAAGAAATTGCCTAGTGATGCATTTCTCAGAGCATGTCCCATTGTTAAAGAGACCCATGTCTGTAAAATATGTTTAGGAGTCAGTAGGAATTGGAGAACGGAAAAAAACGTTTGTCCACCTTACTGCTATTACATTGTAACTTCAGGCTTAAATTGGTTAAGCTCTCCAAATCTTAGTATTCTCATTTGTAAAATGAACGTAAGATCTACCTCAACATGTTATAAAAATGTTATTGAGATACTATAGCAAAATGCCTGCTTCAAAGTTTTCGTGCACGTCCGTGTGAAGAGACCACCAAACAGGTTTTGTGTGAGCAGCAACGCTGTTTATTTCACCTGGGCGCAGGTGGGCTGAGTCCGAAAAGACAGTCAGTGAAGGGAGATAGGGGTAGGGCCGTTTTATAGGATTTGGGTAGGTAAAGGAAAAAGGGGGGTTGTTATCTGGCAGGCAGGGGTGGGGGTCACAAGGTGCTCAGTAGGGGAGCTTTTGAGCCAGGATGAACCAGGAGAAGGAATTTCACAAGATAATGTCATCATTTAAGGCAGGAACAGGCCATTTTCACTTGTTTTGTGGTGGAATGTCATCAGTTAAGGCAGGAACTGGCCATCTGGATGTGTACGTGCAGGTCACAGGGGATATGATGGCTTAGCTTGGGCTCAGAGGCCTGACATTCCTGACTTCTTATATTAATAAGAAAAATAAAATGAAATAGTGGTAAAGTGTTGGGACAGTGAACATTTTTAGGGGTGATATGGAGAGATAATGGGTGATGTTTCTCAGGGCTACTTCCAGCAGGATTAGAGGTGGCGTAGGAACCTAGAGTGGCAGAGATTAAGCTGAAGGAAGATTCTGTGGTAAGGGGTGATATTGTGGGGTTGTTAGAAGAAACATTTGTCATTTAGAATTATTGGTGATGGCCTGGATACGTTTTTGTATGAATTGAGAAATGGAATAAGAGAAGGAGAAAAACAGGTATTAAAGGTCTAAGAATTGGGAGGACCTAGGACATTTAATTAGAGAGTGCCTAAGGAGATTCAGCATAGTCCTGCCATCAAAGATTATTTATTTACTTTAAGAGTTAAGAGTGGCAGTTTGGGGATAGCACCAGCAGATATCAGCTGTGATGGTTTGGAGAAACAGTGTAAACTGGCAGTGTAAACAAGAGCAGGGCATGTATAAGTAGTTGAAAACGGTGAATAGGAGTATGACTAGACAGAAGATAGTAGGGATGACAAGTTTTTTGGGGCACAGTCTAGGTTGGTCTGGTGCCTGGAATGAATCTGGGGCTTAATAAAAAGGAGCGTCTATACAGGAGCTCAAATGGGCTGTACCTTGTAGCATTCTGAGGACAGGCCTGAATTCTGAGAAGGCAAAGTGGTAAAAGTATTGTCCAGTCCTTTTTCAGTTGGTGGCTGAGCTTGGTGAGGTGTGTTTTTAAAAGACTATTAGTCCGTTCTACCTTTCCTGAAGACTGAGGACCTTAAGGGATGTAAAGGTTTCACTGAATAGCAAGAGCCTGAAAAAATGCTTGGCTGATTTGACTAATAAAGGCTGGTCCTTTACCAGACTGTATAGAGGTGGGAAGGCCAAACAGAGGAATTATGTCTGACAGAAGGGAAGAAATGACAGCGGTGGCCTTCTCAGACCCTGTGGGAAAGGCCTCTACCCATCCAGTGAAAGTGTCTACCTAGACTAAGAGGTATTTTAGTTTTCTGACTTGGGGCATGTGAGTAAAGTCAATTTGCTAGTCCTGGGCAGGGGCAAATCCCTGAGCTTGATGTGTAGGAAAGGGAGGAGGCCTGAACAATCCCCGAGGGGTAGTATAATAGCAAGTGGAACACTGAGAAGTGATTCCCTTGAGGATAGATTTCCAGGATGGAAAGGAAATGAGAGGTTCTAAGAGATGGGCTAGCGGCTTGTAACCTACATGGAAGAGGTTATGAAATGACGACAGAATAGAATGGGCCTGTGAGGCTGGAAGGAGATATTTTCCTTGGTCTAAGAACCATTTGCCTTGTGTGGAAAAAGATTGATAGGTGGAAGTTTCAGCGGTGGAGTAGGTGGGAGTGACTGATATGAAGGAGGAAAACTGGCCGTGAAGGACAGAAGTTGGAAATCTAGCTGCTTGTCTAGCTACCTTATCAGCATAAGCGTTGCCTAGAGCAATGGGATCTGACGCCTTTTGATGGCCTTTGCAGTGAATGACTCCAGCTTCCTTTGGAAGTAAAGCGGCCTTGAGCAGAGTTTTATTAAAGAAGCATTAACGATGGAGGACCCTTGCATAGTGAGGAACCTCTTTCAGCCTATATAACAGCATGGTGGTGCAGAATATGAAAGGCATATTTAGAGTTAGTATAAATATTGACGCGTAGTCCTTTTGCAAGAGTGAGAACTTGAGTTAAGGCAACTAATTCGGCTTGCTGAGAGGTAGTGGAGAGGGGCAGAGTGGTAGCCTCAACGATAGATGTGGAAGATACTATAGCATAGCCTGCCTTTGCTGGTGAGTGGCGATTAGGCCTGGTGGAACTGCCATCAATAAACTAAATGTGATCAGGGTGAGGAAAAGGAAAGAAGGAAATATGGGGAAATGGGGGAATGTCAGGTGGATCAGAGAGATACAATCATGAGGGTCAGGTGTGGTATCCAGAATAATGTAGGAGGCCAGATTGAAGTCCGTGCCAGGAACAATGGTAATTGTGGGAGACTCAACAAAGAGTGAGTACAGCTGAAGGAGCCAGGGAGCAGAAAGTATATGTGTCAGGTATGAGGAAGAAAATAGATTTTGGAAGTTATGAGACATGTAGAGAATGAGTTGAGCACAGTTTGTGATTTTTAGGGCCTCTAAAAGTATTAAAGCAGTGGCAGCCGCTGCACGCAGACATGAGGGCTAGGCTAAAACAGTAAGGTCAAGTTGTTTGGACAGAAAGGCTACAGCGTGCAGTCCTGGCTCTTGTGTAAGAATTCTGACTGCACTAACCATGCCTAGGAAGGAAAGGAGTTGTTTTATAAGGGATTGAGGTTTGGGAGATTAGTCGGACATGATCAGCAGGGAAAGCACCTGTGTTTTTATGAGAATTATGTTGAGATAGGTAACAGATGAGGATGAAATTTGGGCTTGACTGAAGTAATGGGGGCTGTCTGTGAAGCCTTGCGGCAGTACAGCTCAGGTAATTTGCTGAGCCTAATGGGTGTCAGGGTCAGTCCAAGTGAAAGCGAAGAGAGGCTGGGATGTTTGAGATCCAGAAAGCATGTTTGAGATCCAGAACAGAATAATGGGTTGTAGAGGGAGGTATAGAGGATAGGAGAGTATATGGGTTTGGCAACACAAGGTCGATAGGCAAAACAATTTGGTTGATAAGGCGCAGATACTGAACTAACCTGTAAGCCTTGTCTGGTTTTAGGACAGGTGAAATGGGGGAATTGTAAGGGGAGTTTACAGGCTTTAAAAGGCCATGCTGTAGCAGACGAGTGATAACAGGCTTTAATCCTTTTAAAGCATGCTGTGGGATGGGATATTGGCATTGAGCGTGGTAAGGGTGATTAGGTTTTAATGGGATGAAAAGGGGTGCATGATCGGTCACTAAGGAGGGGGTAGAGGGTCCTGTACTTGTGGGTTAAGGTGGGGAGATACAAGGGGAGGATGTGAAGGAGGCTTTGAACTGGGGGAAAAGGCAGCAATGAGGTGTGGCTGTAGCCCAGCAAAGCAGATAATTCAGTTAAAGTGTCTCAGCCTAATAAGGGAACTGGGCAGGTGGGATAACTAAAAAGGAGTGCTTAAAAGAGTATGTCTAAGTTGGCACCAGAGTTGGGGAGTTTTTAAGAGGTTTAGAAGCCTGGCCGTCAATACCTACAACAGTTATGGAGGCAAGGGAAACAGGTCCTTGAAAAGAAGGTAATGTGGAGCGGTAGCCTCCGTATTGATTAAGAAGGGGACAGACTTACCTTCCACTGTGAGAGTTACTTAGAGCGTCTGTGATGGTCCTGTAGGCTTCCGAGGCAATCAGGCAGTGTCAGTCTTCAGCTGCTAAGCTGAAAAGATCTGGGAAGGAGTCAGTCAGAGAGCCTTGGGCCAGAGTTCCAGGGGCTCTGGGAGTGGTTGCCAGGTGAGTTGAACAGTCTGATTTTCAGTGGGGTACTGCACAGATGGGACGCGGCTTAGGAGGAATCCCGGGCTGTGGGCATTCCTTGGCCCAGTGGCCAGATTTCCCACACTTGTAGCAAGCTCTTGGGGGTGGAAGTTCTGGAGGAACCCCTTGCAGCTGCGGTTTGGGCATTTGGAGTTCTTGTGTGCTGGAGATGTGGCTGGGGGTTGTCTCACAGTGGAGATAAGGAATTGCAACTCAGAAATACATTGCTACTTGGCTGCCTCTACTCTATTATTGTACACCTTGAAGGTGAGGTTAATTAAGTCCGGTTGTGGGATTTGAGGGCCAGAATTTAATTTTTGGAGTTTTATTTAATGTCGGGAGCAGATTGGGTAATAAAATGTATATTAAGAATAAGACGGCCTTTTGACCTTTTAGGGCCTAGGGCTGTAAAGCATCTCAGGGTTGCTGCCAAACAAGCCATGAACTGGGCTGGGTTTTTATATTTGATGAAAAAGAGCCTAAATGCTATCTGATTTGGGATAAAGAAAAAGGAGCATTAACCTTGACTATGCCTTTAGCTCCAGCCACCTTTTTAAGAGGAAATTGCTGGGCAGGTGGGGGAGGGCTAGTCACAGAAAGAAACTGTAAGCCAGACCCGGTGTGAGGAGGGGAGGTGATATAAGGATTATAGGGTTGGGGAGTAGAGGCTGAGGAAGAATTGGGACCTGGCTCAGCCTGGCAAGGGGTAGCCTGGGGAGGAGGGGAGAGGTCAGATGGGTCTGTAGAAAAGGAAGATTAGAAAGACTCAGCGACGCTTGGGGTTGGGACTGAGGGGACAGGTGGGAGGGAAAGACGGAAGATTTGGGACAAGTTGCATTGGGAACAGAGACTAGGGAGGGACCAATATGTAAAAGAATGCCTGGACGTCAGGCACCTCAGACCGTTTGCCTATTTTATGACAAGAATTATTCAGATCTTGTAGGATGGAAAAATTGAAAGTGCCATTTTCTGGCTATTTGGAACAACTGTCGAGTTTGTATTGGGGTCAAACAGCATTGCAGAAGAAAATAAGGCATTTAGATTTTAGGTCAGGTGTGAGTTGAAGAGGTTTTAAGTTCTTAAGAACACAGGCTAAGGGAGAAGGAGGAGGAATGGAGGGTGGAAGGTTGCCCATAGCGAAGGAGGCAAGCCCAGAGAAAAGAGAGAGTAGAGACATGGAGGGAAGGGGTTCGGGGGTTCTTACCCTCCAGAAAAGCGGGAAAGGGGCCGGGGCGTGAAAATAAGGGATCAGGGTGCAGAGATAAGAGGTCAGGGTGTGGAAATAATGGATCCAGGGGTTCTTGCCCCCAGAAAAGCAGAGAAGGGGTAGAGACATGGAGAGAAGGGATTGGGGGCTTCTTGCCCCCTAGAAAAGCAGTACTTGCCACTAAGGGTGAAGGAGAAGGGATTGGGGGGTTCTTGCCCTCCAGAAAAGCAGAGAAGGGGTAGAGACATGGACAGAAGGGGTTGGGGGGTTCTTGCCCCCCAGAAAAGCAGTACTTGCTGCTAAGGGTGAAGGACCAAGGCAGGCATCCTCGCGTGGTCAGACACCTCTGAAACATGGGTGAATAATCAGAGAGGCATCCCTGCAACGATTAAACACCAAGGGAAGGCTGCCTTCCCGAGTCTGTGACTGGCGCCGGAGTTTTGGGTCCACGGATAAAACATGTCTCCTTTGTCTCTACTAGAAAATGAAAGCAATTGAAATTAAGAGAAGGGAGAGATTGAAGGGTAGCACCAAGACTGAAAGGAGAAAGTGGTTGAGGGCTAGTGAGAGAGGTTGGAGAAGAGAGTAAGAAGAGGCCACTTACCCAATTTAAAATTGGTGAGATGTTCCTTGGGCTGGTGGATCTGAGGACCCGAGGTCATAGATGGATCTTTTTCACAGAGCAAAGAGCAGGAGGACAGGGGATTGATCTCCCAAGGGAGGTCCCCCTATCCAAGTCACAGCACCAACTTTCATGTGCGTCAGTGTGAAGAGACCACCAAACAGGCTTTGTGTGAGCAGCAACGCTGTTTATTTCACCTGGGTGCAGGCGGGCTGAGTCCGAAAAGAGAATCAGCAAAGGGAGATATGGGTGGGGCCGTTTTATAGGATTTGGGTAGGTAAAGGAAAAAGGGGGGTTGTTCTCTGGCAGGCAGGAGTCGGGGTCACAAAGAGCTCAGTAGGGGAACTTTTGAGCCAGGATGAGCCAGGAGAAGGAATTTCACAAGATAATGTCATCAG
This sequence comes from Pongo abelii, assembly GCF_028885655.2. NCBI lineage: Eukaryota > Metazoa > Chordata > Mammalia > Primates > Hominidae > Pongo > Pongo abelii. The sequence continues at coordinate 32,389,419 of NC_071998.2, forward strand.
TTAAGGCAGGAACAGGCCATTTTCACTTGTTTTGTGGTGGAATGTCATCAGTTAAGGCAGGAACTGGCCATCTGGATGTGTAAGTGCAGGTCACAGGGGATATGATGGCTTAGCTTGGGCTCAGAGGCCTGACAAAAGTAAATTCAATATCTGTGAGAATTATAATCCAAAGTGTGAAAATTGTAGATGCGTATTTTTCGTACACTTTTCCCTTGCTTTCTGTATCTTGCTTCTATTTGACTTTACATGTATTAGCAAAGATAAATAAATTTGGAATAAATTGACACTTTTTACTACTTAGAAGCAAATAGAAGAGAGAAAAACCTACATAATAAGAATAATGAAATATAAGTTTAAAAAATAATTACCACTTGTCGCAAAATTGGGGATATTTAACAACCAGCCATATTATTTAGTTTACATAGTTCTTAAACACTTTGTCTTAAAATATGTACATATGAATGAATGCTAAAAATTGTAAATGTTACTGGTGAAAACGTTTTTATAATAGGATGTAAGTGTGCACACACACACACACACACACGAGGGTAACTTTTGAGCATAATTCCTAAAAGGCATTGCAAATTCTGAAAACAAAATGCTCATAAGTTGGGTTAAAGCTAACGTTTATTTCACACTTGATGAAGTTCTCTGCTGATAACTGATAAAGCATCATGTTGTAATGTGAAAGAGGTTTTGTTACATCACAATACGTAGCAATTAAAGAAATGGGTAAAGTTGATTTTTAGAAAAGCCTCTCGTAGAGGAGGCTTCAAAATCTAAAGTTGATTTTAGAAAGGATATACAATGATATCCTCTTCATTACTTAGTTGTCAAGTGTTATTCATTAACGAAGGGCAATAAAAGTTACCAGGTCATTTACCGCTAATCTAGAAATTTTAGTTTGATCTAGGATCCAGTATGATCTAAAATAAAAACTGCTGTGTACCATACCTTATTACAATGACATTATCTTTTCATTCTTTCAAATTACTTGTGCAATGAAAAGAGGGCTTACTGTTTATAGAAATAAGTGACAAAAATGTATATCTTCTTAGCAAACGAATTTAGTGAGGGGGGATTGGCATGTTTTTAATAAACATTTTTTATGGCTGCTACTCACAAAAGTACACTTTATCGTATCTTGTACAAAAAAATTAGGAAATGAAAGCAATATAAAAGGAGTACTTACGTAGATTGTAGAATAAGCTTTTTTGCTAAACATCTTGAATATTATGAATATTTGAAAAATACTTGAAAACATTTTTTGTCATGTTTAAATATTCTTAGACATAGTTTTGTCAATTCACAAGTATTGCCATGATAAAGATAATATCAAGGTATTTACTAAATTAAATTAACAGTATATACTGAAAAATTATTAGCAGCATGCCCTTGATCCCAGTGCCAAAAGACCATTTTCTCTTTTGCTAGATTTTTAGCAAAGGGATAGATTTTTACTGAGAATTTGTCACAAAATGTTTGGAAAATCTTCATGAATGGCAAAATTTGTTTATATTTCTATTTAGTGATGAATTGATAAATTAAAAATCCTAATTTTTTCTACTATAAACTTAATTTTTGAGTATCTATCTTATGTATCATCAGATATGCAAGTAGTATGTAATATATTTATGCAATGTAAATATTAAAAATCAAGGAAACAGACTACATTCACATCTGACTTTATAAGAATTATGATCAAATTTCAAATTTTAATCCTTAAACTAAGATAATTATAATACCTCAGTTATCAGAATTAAATTACATTGTGTTTAATCCAAAGCAGATAATTCTTAGTATAAAATTCATACTGAGAATCTATGTAGTTGCCAGTGTAGTCTTTGTATATTTCATGAAAATGCGTTGGTAAGGAAGTATGTTTTTAAATCAACATTCTCAAACATCTGTTGTGCTTGAGAGACAGTTTGAGAAAGAAGAACAGTGAATTTGTTGGTCTTTGATTCTTGTCTGAATGATAAGCATTCTACCCTAAAAATCTGAGTTGTTTGAGGGAGGAACTCTGACAACAATCTATCTCATATTCACCAGGGGCTTTATAGTGTTTTCTATTTTTTTCTATTTGTAATGGATTCCTGAAATATCAGTTAGAAAAATACTCAGATGTAAAATCAAAAGATATATGTATGTGTGCATACACACACACACACCCCCACACACACACAGATATGAATTTTCAATGCGTAGCATCCTTTTCCATTGGTGTAAAAGTGATAATATATATTGAAAAGCTTTAAAAAGTTGTTTAATTGTGGTATTTAGTAAGCTAATCTTATTCCTGATAATTGGGTAAAGCCTAACATTTTTCTTAAATCATTTAATTCTCTTATCCAATCCATTATTTGCCTCTATTAGAATTGATACACAATTTCTTTGGCCTTACATTTTTCTGTATTTTCTTTAACTCTAATTTGTATCATTTTAAGTGTGCAACCTCTACTGTATTTTAAACTTAATGGCTTTGCCATTAGTTATGGTGAAGACTCTGTTGCTATAAAAAGAAACCCAACAATTCAGTAGCTGTAAAAAACAACTATTTTTTCTCTAACAAAATACTCTAATGAGGGTGCTTCAGGGTGTCAGGAAGCTGTGCCCATATGATCATTTGCGGTCTCAGACTCCTTTTATGGTGTGCCTCTGCCTTGCCATTGCTTCATCTACATGGTAGAAACAGATTACCATACCCAGGTTTCAGTTTATGAGAATAGTAACTAGAAGTGGGAGGCAGCATACCCAGATCTGAAAATGGCATAAATCTCTCCCCTCACGTTCTGTCAGTACAACATCATTACATCACCATTTAAGTTCAAAGGAGGCTAAAAAATGTAGTTAAGTTGTGTAATCTTTGGTCCAGCTATAGTTTCATTGCAATGGAAGAATGGGAGAACAGATTTTTATGGACAACCGCCTTAAATGGAGGCTGTCATCTATTTAGAATTTTAAAATATTTTATGTCTTAGTATAGTATTTTTGAAACTACATAATGTAGTTAAAAATAGAAATATAATATGATTGCTTTGTAGACTGAAAAAAAATCTGACTTTTTAAATTCACCTATGTGCCAGTCTTATGAATACAAAACATCAGATATTGCTTTATATTTAAAATAAGTAAGGAAATATAGCTAGTAAATTTTGTATAGGACATCCCTGTAAGTATGAACTATCTGTAAAAATTGTATATTATAAAAATATGGGGTTTAGAGCCTATAAGTAGTAAGCATTATTCTCTGTGTAAATCTAAATGTAAAACTTGAGGGGAAATGTATTTTGTTCATCTGATCTATTACCTACCACAATTCTGCAACTTTTGGAGCTGAAAGAGACCTTACAGGGTTTTAGCCCACCATCCTTTAGGCCTTTTTTGTCAACAACTTAACTTTGAAGAAACTCACATTTTACATAGCATGCTAGTTGAGTATTCTTCATTCATTTATCAAGAATAGTTAACCAGGCCAAGCACGGTGGCTCACGCCTGTAATCCCAGCACTTTGGGAGGAGGAGGCGGGCGGATCACGAAGTCAGGAGATTGAGACCATCTTGGTTAACACGGTGAAACCCCATCTCTACTAAAAATACAAAAAATTAGCCGGGTGTGGTGGCAGGCATCTGTAGTCCCAGCTACTTGGGAGGCTGAGGCAGGAGAATGACATGAACCTTGGAGGCGGAGCTTGCAATGAGCCGAGATAGCGCCACTGCAGTCTGGCCTGGGCAAAAAAGCGAGACTCCGTTTCAAAAAAAAAAAAAAAAAAAGAAAAGAAAAGAATAGTTAACCAAAATTGAATGTGAATGCGTAATAATTAAAAGTCTAATAGAACCATTTAACTCTAAAACTTAAACATTTGGCCTGTGAGTGATTGAAAATCAATTTATTGGTCAACCCTAAATAAAATTTAAATTTTACTAAATATTGTGTTATAAAGAAGGCTTTGACCTCTTCATTTGCCCTCTTGAATATATACATGTGTAGGGATGCTTCAGTTTTTCATAGTATAATTAAAACACTTAAATATACTTGTATGATAAAACAATGTAGTTTATACCTATTTACTTTTGCTATCCTTCTCATTATCAGTCTGTTAATTACAATTTCTTTAAACATAACTAATTTCTGTGTGTTAACTTTCACTGTGATACATTTCAGGATTCAACTAATTCCAAGATTAAACTTGGTCTTCAGAAGTTCTGGAGGCTTTATTGGTGAATAGCAGAATACTATTATAATTCTATTATATTTAAAATTTTTCAATATTTTAAATAAATTGTAATGATCATATATCAATGTTAATGATACTAAGTTTTATTAATATATCCTTTGCTGATTCTTCACATTTCTAAGTATGTTGTTAAAATAACATACAAAAAAAGAAGGCATGTGCTTAGAAATAGAATGAGCACAGAAACAAATAGTTGAAGAAGGCTGGTTCAAAACCTGAAGGAGATAATATAGGACAACAAAATAGGATATCTTAATTAGATGGGGCTGCTATAACAAAATATCATAAACTGGGTGGCTTATAAACAAGAGAAATTTATTTCTCACTGTTTTGGATGCTGGAAGTATGAGATGAGCATGCCAGTAGACTAGGGTTCCAGTAAGGGCCGCCTTCCGGGTTGCAGACGCTGACTTCTTTTATCCTTAAATGTCTGAAAGGGAGAGCTGTGGTCTCGTCTTTCCATATATGGTCACTAATCTCATTCTTAGGGCTCTACTCTAATGACCTAATTATCTCCTAAGGGCTACACCTCTAAATACTATCACATTGGGAATAGAGTTTCAACATATGAACTTTGGTGGCGACATAAACACTTAGTCCACTGCATAACGTAATGCTGAGCAAATGTACTAGGGTTTTCTTTACTCCAAAATATGTTCATTGAAATGCTATCTTAATTTTCCCATTAAGATACCAACATATATGCAATACAATTGCACTATCTTATATGGCTAAACTAAGAAAATATTAAAATCTATCTCAGCAACTATCTGAAAATCTACATACCCATATCTTTAAACCTGCACTGTAAACTAATGTTCTTGGATAGTGGCCAGAACTAACATATCTGCAGTTGTCCAAGCCAGATAGCTGGGACTATCGATACCACTATCTTATATATTCTTTTAAAAATTGTATGTGTTTCTGTATGTGTGCATGCATGAATATGAGTGCTTGCATGTGCAAACAAAAGAATTTATACACACTCTGTAGATTCCCCACACACCCATGAGCAGAAAATATTACTTGGATATCACTCCAAATCAAGACCTTCCTAGGTACTTCATTCCTCTTATTGATTTGGACTAGCTTTTGCTCTTAGTAGAAACGCTACATTAAATATATATGTATGTTTCTTATTTCATATGTGTACACATGTCTCTGTAATAAATTTATGAAAATGTGTTTTTATTTTTTAAAGCTTGCAGACTTTTAATGCAAAAGGGACTACCAGTTGCTCTCTGCAGAGTTTGTACCAATTACATTTCACCCAAAATCTTTGAGACTGCCTGTTTTCCGATATTCTTGCCCCATGGTGTAATACGAAATGTTCATTTTTCCTATATAACAGATGGAAAACTTAATCACATTGTAAGTTTTAAATTACATTCCTCCTATTACAACTGAGATTAAGCTAGGATCACCATTTGGTAAAATTTTAGAAGTTGAGATTCATGTAGATTATACTTAAGGAAATTTATATTTCCTTTAATGTGAACTTATTTTTTTGTAGGAGTGATATGTAAGTATTTTTTTCTGAAATCTTTTGAATTTATGCTGCTTTTAATCTATTAATGTCAATGTGGTCACATTTTCAGTCTTATGATTTGTGGATTTATATAATAGTTATAGTTACAAATACACTATATATATATATCTTTAAATATCTGATTTATCTGAAATTATTTTGATGCTAATTTTGGTATAGAGATCCAAAAGTATTTTTATATAAAAAGGGATCTGTTGATCATCACTGATTAATTTATCCTTTCTTTAATAAAATGTAATGTTGCATTAATAATATACTAATTTTCTGGGTATAATTGTTTATTATTTCTGTTTATTATTATTTATTTTGTTCTATGAATCTATTCATGTAGCTGTACCATATTGCTTAATCACTATAACTTTATAAAATATTTCAATCTATAGTAATGTTAATGCCCCTCAGTACTCTTTGTTAGTAAAAGTTTTCTTAATTTTGCATGTTTTAGATGAAAGCTTTAAAATAGTCTAAAACAAAATGTCCTAGGCTGGGTGCGGTGGTGCATGCCTATAATCTCAACACTTTGAGAGGCCAAAGCAAGAGCATTGCTTGAGCCCAGAAGTCTGAGACCAGCCTGGGCAACATAGGGAGATCCTATCTCTACAAAACAATTTAAAAATTAGCTGGGCATGGTGGTATGCACCTGTGGTCTTAGCTATTCAGGAGGCTGAGGTGGGAGGATTGTTTGAGCCTGGGAGGCTGAGGCTGCAGTGAGCTGTGATGGCACCACTGCACTCCAGCCTGGGTGACAGAGTGAAACACTTTCTCAAACAGACAAACAACTCCAACATGTGTTGTTGATATTTTTATCTGGATCCAATTAAATGTAAAGATTTAGAGAGAACTGACATTGATAATAGTGAATGTATCCATCCAAAAACAGGTTTTGTCTCTTTATTTGTTCAAATCTTCTTTTCTTTCTCACTCGCAAGCTTGTGAAATTTTCTTCATATGGATCGTGAGCATTTTAATTAATTTTATTACTAAATATTCTAGCTTTGTTGTTGCTAATACAAATGGTATCTTTTCTATATTATACCTTCTAATTCGTTGTTTAAATTTAGCACTATAGAAGAAAACTATTTTAAAGATTTACATTCAGCCAAATTGCTGAATTATCTTATTGTTTAAGCTAATTTTTTAAGTTATATTTAAATTTTTTCCGGCCTACAATTATAACTTTTTCCAGTATAAATGTTTCACTTTATTTTTTTTCCAATTTTTAGACGTTTCTCTTCTGTGATCTTATGATTGTCATTTGCAATTTCACTGGCTAACACGTTCAGAAAAAAATAAAATTAAGTAACAGTGGTGAATAACCAAAAAATTTTCTGACATTAATAGGAATTTTTTTTGCTTTCTCTATTAAGAATGATGTGGTTGTTCTGTTATTTCCTAATTTTGTAGTCTTCATCATAACTATGGTTATATACTTATTCCATAAAAGTTTTTTTTTTCACTTTTGTTACAGAACAGTTTAAATAGTAATGGAGTATATATTTTGGTAAATTTCACATGTGGGGCTTTTTGGGATAGATAGATTGGTTATTTTGGGAGGCACAGAGTAGATCTTTCAAAATTTGCCTACTTATTTGATGGAAATGTATCTCTTTACAAACCTGGCTCAAGTTGACTAAAGAGAGCAATGTACAAGTAGGCCCTCTTTATCTGCAGGTTGTACATCCATGTATTTAAAAAACAAACTGAATATTTGGAAAAAACAATAAAAATAACAATACAACAATAAAAGTAATACAAATAAAAACAATACAGTACAATAACTATTTACATACCATTTATATTGTATTGAGTATTATAAGTAATTTAGAGATGATTTAAAGTATATAGGAGGATGTGTGTAGGTTACATGCAAATACTATGGCATTTTATATAAGACATTTGAGCATCTGCAGATTTTGGTATCCTGGCGTGAAGGTGGGTGGGGAGGTCCTGCAACCAATCCCCTGTGGATGCTGAAAGACAACTGTATGTTCTTTGGTTAAGAGAGAAGTTCTCCCTCTCTGTTGCTGAACTCAGTAGTGCCCTGGCAGTTTTCATACGATCTTAGGAATGGTAGCACGGGGAGATGGGAGAAAACTTATTTCTTAAAAATGTCATTGCAGCTTTGTTTGTGTCTAGAGTTTATTCTACTTCTGGGCTTCCAGTTATGTGAGAAAATACATTTCCTTATTGTTTAAGCCAGTCTGAGTTAGGGAATTTTCTTAATATGAGTCAAAATGGAACATTATATAGCAGTGAGAATGAACGCTACAATGACACACAAAAATACAGGTGTCTCACAAACATAAAGTTGAAGAAAAGAAGCCAGACACAAAACATATACTGTGTTATTCAATTTATAGAGTACAAAACAGTTAACACTTATCTATGATATGAGAAATCAGGATAGTGTATGTTCTTTGGTAGGCAGAGACACTGACAGAAAGGGTACATAAGAATGACTTCCAAAAAAAATTAGAACCTGTGGAGGAAAAAAAATATTTCTGAGATGTGTCTTATTATAACCTATTTATAACCATTCAGTATCTTTTGGTGCACGGCTAGGTGAGAAGACCAGAGGAATGGGATGGAGAACTCAGAACTATGCCCACATATATTTGAAAACTTAATTTATGAAAGAATTACCTTTAAGGTTTAGTGTAATCAAGATGGACTTGTCAATAGAAGTGCTGTAAAAATAGATTATCCCTATGGAAAAATTATTTTTGCCCTTTACCTCACATCAAATACATAATTTTTAACTTATAAAGTCTTAAATTTGAAAGATAATGTTTGATAAAATTCTAGGAAACAATATTGGAGAATATCTTTATGATCCATAATGATAAAACATTCCTTAAACAACACATACCTGAAACCAAGAGGTTATGAATTCAACCAATAAAAATAAATTATTTTCTCAAAAGCCAGCACAAACTGAGTGGAATGTGAACTGGATGAAGATAATTGAAAAATATAAAATGGGTAAAAACCTAATATCTAGAAATGTTGAGAACTAGTGTAAGTCAAGTAAGAAATAGAAAGTCATCCCTGTACAGAAAAAGACAAAAGACTTAACCAGTCTTTTATATTAGAGAATAACTGAGGAGCCAGTAAGCCTATAGAAAGGGTTTCAAATTAATATTCATATAAAACTAAACTTAGGTATCCCCTCTCTTGTAGTCAATAACTTAAATACTCAGCATTTGCCTAATGACTGAAGATAAAACAAAACCTAGAAGTCATTCTGATATGGTTTGGCAGTGTCCCCATCCAAATCTCATCTTGAATTTTAACTCTCACAATTCCCATGTGTCACGGGAGGGACCCAGTAGAAGGTAGTTGAATCATGGTGGCGGGTCTTTCTCATGCTGTTCTCGCATAGTGAATAAGTCTCAGGAGACCTGATGGTTTTAAAAAGAGGAGTTCCCCGCTGCACAAACTCTTTCTTTTTGCCTACCACCATCCATGTAACACATGACTTGTTCCTCTTTGCCTTCCACCATGATTGTGAGGCCTCCCCAGCCGTGTGGAATTGCAAATCCATTAAAAAACTTTTTTTCTTCCCAGTCTCAGGTATGTCTTTATTAGCAGTGTGAAAATGGACTAATACACATTCTGAAAATCTTCTCTCATCATTCTTATATTTAAATGGTCATCAAATCCTACAATTTTTGACTCAAAAATGTCTTTTACAGTTTTCCTTCATCATTTTGAAACTATGTTATCTTTAAGGACTTTTGAGTTTTATTTCCTATAAGGTGAGCATCGAGAAAGACCAGTTTATTTTAGTGCAGAGGATAAACTGAGGTCTATGCTACAGACCAATAATTTTCAAAGTAGGGTAGGCGGGCTCTGCTATGGTGGCTCATGCCCTTAACCCCAGCACTTTGGGAGGCAGAGGTGGGAGGACTGCTTGAGCTCAGGAATTCAAGACTAGCCTGGGCAACATAGGGAGATCCTGTCTCTACAAAATATTTAAAAATTAGCTTCGTGTGGTTGTGCACACCTGTAGTCTGAGCTACTAAAGATGCTGAGGTGGAAGGATTGTTTGAGCCTGGCAGATCGAGGTGTGAGCAGTGATCACACCATTGCGCTCTGGCCTGGGTGACACAGTGAGACCCTATCTCAAAAATTAAAAAAAAAAAAACAAAAAAAAAACAGGAGGGCAGTCATGTATGTTGGGGCAGAGGTAGAAAAATTTAGATCTTCTATTTATATTTATTTTTATCTTATTTTTTAAATGTATTCTTTTTGTTTATGTTCTTAGTATAGCAAATGATATACACATTTTGGTATTGTTACCGACACAACAGGTTTTGGTCACTTGGTGGGTCACAGCTCAATGATCACAACCAAGGAGGATTTAGCAAGGGGATTTTATTATTCGCAACAAGTAAGAAAACACCAGGGAGAGCTTGCAAATCAGTGCCTCCCAGGGCAGTGGGGGTGAGTCAAGTTTTATAAGCATAGGGTAATGAGTCATGATCTGACTGGATCTTGCAATGAGTTGATTCTGGTAGGCGTGATCTGACTGGATCCTGCTAGGGTTTGATGCCATCTGATTGGATCCTGAATCCTACCCTACAGTGTCTGCTTCTTAACTCAATTATTAATTCAGTTCCTGCTCCTTGGTCAGAGCACTTAGGTTCTTCCTCCCCTCCACCCGCTGCCTATGTTCTTACATGCTGGGTTCATCTGGCCATGCTCACCTTACAAATCTTCAGCCTGAGGGTCTATAGCAACAGAAAAACAGTCCTCAGCTTTGTTACCTAAAAGCTAAATAAGATTGGTCTGATGTGGCTACAGCATGTGCTCACAAATATTTTATACAGTCAAAAGAACGCTACACTGGGAGTCAGAAAGCTCAGTTGATGTGTTTGTCATTTATTAGGTTTAGACCTTAGGAATGTTATTTAATCTCTCTATAAAGTTTTTCAAGTATAAAAATTGGAAAACAATGTATCCCAAATGTATATACAATTAGGTTTGTTATGAGACTTAAATTAGATATTATACCTGTACTTGCACGTTAGTTTTTAAAGTATAATACCAAGGAAAGAAAATTATTATTTCTAGGGGATAATTTCTTCATGTCCCTTGGTTTTTAGGACAGAAAGTATTAGTCATTACAATTACGTTGGATTTTTTATTTGATTTGTCCTCCTGACTGCTTCTTAAGGTTGAGAAAGAATTTCTCAGAATTTTTGGGTGTATATTTCTTTGCTCAGCCTTTTATATATTTCAGGTGAGAACCTAGGGCAAGTTTGTGTCTGTCAAGTGCAAGAAGGCTACCAAATTAACTTGCAAATCTCAAAGGTTATATTATTGAATCTATGTGCTTCACAACATTTTCTGAGAAGAATAAAAGCACTTTTATGCTTTTAATAAGGCACATCAGTAATACTAATAATTCTAAGACTTGAAAACATCTGACTGTGAAGTTGATTATGTACTCAAGCAGAAAGCTGTAATCAAAAAGGTTTCTGAATCCACTTTCTTCTACAGTGTTTTTAAAAATATTATTGATGCAGATGTTGAATTTCTTTAAAAAAATGCAAAATAATTGGATCTGAAAACTCCCTTTAACTAAAAAGAAGTTTTCACACTTTTACAAAACCAATATCTTTTTTGATATAACAAATTCTTATAAATTATTCTTCTGAAGCTGAGGTTCAGCAGCCTAAAAGCAAAGCCAAATGAAAAAAAAAAAAAAAGTCCGAGTCATAACTACCAGATATCAAATCTTTGCCTTCCATATTCAGTCTCCATCCTCTTTACCCTAGTCCGCATTTATATATTACTGATCTCCTTTGCTTCTTGGGTTGCAGGGCAAGGTTGGCTTCTGGTTAGTTTAGGCCATTAGGAAAAACTAACAGGAGAAGATGTAATGGCCCAATGGGTTCGCCTTGCCTGCTGCCTAGACCGCAGATTTATCAAGACAGGGAAATTGCAATGGAGAAAAGAGTAATGCACGCAGAGCCAGCTGTGCGGGAGACCAGTTTTATTATTACTCAAGTAAGTCTCGCTGAGTGTTTGGGGATCAGATTTTAAAGATTATTTGGTGGGTAGGGGCTTGGAAAGCGGGAGTGCTGATTGGTCAGGTTGGAGAGGGAATCAGAGGGGGTTGAAGTTAGGTGTTCTTTTTATTTATTTTATTTTTTTTTTGAGATGAAGTCTTGCTCTGTTACCCAGGCTGGAGTGCAGTGGCACGATCTTGGCTCACTGTAACCTCCACCTCCCAGGTTCAAGTGATTCTTCTGCCTCAGCCTCCCAAGTAGCTGAGACTACAGGCACGTGCCACCACGCCAGGCTAATTTTTGTATTTTTAGTAGAGACGGGGTTTCACCATGTTGGCCAGGCTTGTCTCAAACTCCTGACCTTGTGATCTGCCCACCTTGGTCTCCCAAAGTGCTGGGGTTACAGGCGTGAGCCACTGTGTGCCGCCCGAAGTTAGTTTTTTTTTAATGTCTTCTGTTCCTGGGTGGGATGGCAGAACTGATTGGGTCAGATTATCAATCTGGGTGGTGTCAGCTGATCCATGGAGTGCAGGGTCTGCAAAATATCTCAAGCACTGATATTAAATTTAACAATAGTGATGTTACCCCCAGGAGCAATTTGGGGAGGTTCAGACTCTTGAAGCCAGAGGCTGTATGACCCCTAAACTGTAATTTCTAATCTTGTAGCTAATTTGTTAGCCCTGCAGGCAGACTGGACCCTAAGCAAGAAGGAGGTCTTTTTGGGAAAGGGCTGTTATCAATTTTGTTTCAGAGTCAAACCGTGAACTGAATTTTTTCCCGTAGTTCAGCCTACACCCAGGAATGAACAAGGACAGCTTAAAGGTTAGAAACAAGATAGAGTCGGTTAGGTCTGACTTCTTTCACTGTCATAATTTCCTCAGTTACAATTTTACAAAGGCAGTTTCAAAGAGAGGGAGGAAAGAATGTTAGGCTGGGTTTGCCCTAGGTTGGCCATATTCTTCTACCAAACGACCCAGCTCTTGCAAATCTGCCTTGTCTATGGAGCCCTCTGTCTCTGGATTCTGATAAAGACTCTACCCCCTTAACATTTCAGGCCAAAGAGTTGTGAAGTTCTTCATTGCAGGTAATATTGACTTTGGGATACTGCTCTATCTCTTCTGCTTTCCCTAAACCTACTCAATTCTTTGTAAATAGCTCTTTATTAAGCTGTTTTAAAATAGTTCACTTTGAGTGTGCCATCTGCTTCCTGTAGGGGTCTTGATTGATTCAATATATAAACAGTGATGATTGATAGTGACATTTGTTCGTATGCTTTAATTTATATTTAACACATTTGGAAGATTTCATTGAGCAAAAGGATACATCTCAAACTTTGATCTCCTTAAAAATAATCTAGCTTTATGCTTTTTTGATTTAACAAACTCAAAATGGACATAGGTAAACTTAGGTTTTGACAATTGGAAATATACTAAGATATTATTTCTTAACTTAAGAAAGTATATTTAAAATGATTCAATAAAAAGCTATTCCACAGCTATTTATTTTATTTTTTAATCATTTCAACCTTTTTTTTTTGATTCGGGGGTGCATGTGCAGGTTTGTGACTTGGCTATATTGTGTTATGCTGAGGCTTGGGGTATGACTGATCCCATCACCCAGGCACTGAGTATAACCCAATAGTGTTTGAACTTTTATCTTCCTCCCTTTCTCTCTCCTTTTCTAGTAGTCCCCAGTTTTTGTTATTGCTTATTATTTTAATAAATTATGCATAAAATCCCTGACCATTGGTAATGCCATCTATGAGACCATTTATTTCCTTGAAGTGTTTGACATTCAATGCAGAGATACGACTTTCCTAACTAGGAAATTAGAATACTAACTTTCCTAACTAGGAAGAAATGTTATTTGAGATGAGTCTTAAAAGACAGAAAGAGGATCAAGTAGGTGGGCCTCATCGAATGTTTATTCAAGCCTAAGGGAACATGAGTAAGAGATATGAGTAGAGATGTATAGGGATGCTCTAGGATTAAAGAGACTGTTATATGACTGAAGTAAAAGATATATAGGATTTTATATAAGTTGGATAAGGTAGACAGGATCAAATAGTAGAAGGCCTTGAATTCCAAAATTCAATCATTCAATGGAGAAAAATCAAAGTTTTTTGAGCAGGTGATTAACTTAGAATTATATGGTAGACATAGGTGCCATGATCAGATGTAGTTTTAAGAAAGATTACACAGGCAGGCTAGATAAAAATAACTCAAGATGATCAAAGTAAGTAATGTAACACATTTGTTTAAAGAGATTGAAAAAATACCTTGAGTGTTAAATGTGTGAAAACAAAATAAATCTTGGGACCTCAAAATCACTAAGCCAAAGAAAAAAGTCAAGCTGGGAACTGCATCAGGCAAACCTGCTTCCCATTTTGTTTCTAAATAAGATAGCTACAAAGATAAAAAGCTACATTCTTTCCTCACAATTTGTCCACAAGGAAATTCCTTGTGGGCCTCAGATCTTTACCTTAAAACCCTTCTGTTGGATTTTACCCTGGCAATGTAAATTATAGCTTATCTTCACAGATGCTGGACAAAGGGCAGAATTCAAAGTCATCCTTCTGCTCACCTGAGACAAATGCATATCTGATTGCTTCCTCTGCCCTACTGCTTATGTAAAAATGAAGATTTGCTGAGTCAGACGAAGGCATAAGTGACTATTCCTTCACCTTCCTCACATATGTAAATTGTGTATTCAGCCAAAGGCTGATCAAAGGCTCAAAATAATGCAACCGTTTATCTCTTATCTACCTATGACCTAGAAGCCTCCGCTTGGTTCCATCTAGAAAGGATTTGTCTTGACTTTCTGGGCTGAACCAATGTACACCTTACATGTATTGATAGATGTCTCGTATCTCCCCAAAATGTATAAAACCAAGCTGTGTCCAACTACCTTAGGCATATGTCACCAGGACCGTGTGAGGCTGTATCAGCGATGCATCCTTAACCTTGGCAAAATAAACTTTCTAAATTGATTGAGACCTGTCTCAAATACTTCAGGTTCACACAGGTTATAAAATTTGTGGATATATTCTTTCATTGTATGTATTCAACATTCACAAAATAAAACAAAATTCAAGTAACTCCACCAGCCCTACATCAGAGGAAAGGAGAAAGAAGCTGGAGGTGGAAATACCAGGAAAGGAATTAGAGCAATAGTTCAGTTAAGAGGTAATAAGGCCTGAACACATTTCAAACTGTTGGAGAATGATAGGTTTCTTAATTAATTTTCTCTGAAAGCAGAGCCTGAAGCAAGGGGGTAGAAAAAGATGACACAATCATGGGGTAAACATGCTCAGTTATATGAGATAAAAGCCAATAATGAATTAGAGAAAAATATATATTTAAAGAACAAACAAACCCAAGTAAGGACATTGGAAAGAGCAGACTAGAAATATAAGGAAAAATCCAGGAAATTGTAATTCTTAAAGACCCAGAGAAGATAGATTTGATGAAAGAATGAAAAGTTTAGTACTACAAAGAGGTTAAGCAAATGTGATAGGATCCAAATAAGAAAATGGTCCAATTCTTCATCCATCCCTATATCCATTGTCTTTGTAAAGTAATTTTGCAATTCCATCTGTAAAGAGGTGAAGCCTTTTTCCCTACTCCTTGTTGTTACTTGCTTCCACCAACTAAATGCAGTGGAAATGATGGTGTCCCAGTTGGTGTCTAAGACTCAAGAGATCATGCACACTTCTACTCTTTCTTGGAGTTCTGTCATCACCGTATGAACAGGCTTATATGGCTAGCATGCTGGATGAACGAAGTGTAAACTGATCACTTCTGTTGCCCCAGCCAATAACCAGCCAACTATCCTCAACCAGCCAGTACCCAGACAACCAGTCAGTTGATCACATAGATAGGAGCAAGCCCTGCAGAGGTCAGATCAGTAAGGCACTACTCAGAAGAACTCACCGTTGATAATTAAACTTGTAGCATCTTTATTTGAAGTCATGTTTTGGTGATGCTTATTATGCAGCAGTATATAAATGATACAGGGAGGGTTATTTTCAAGGGCAGGTTCAAATAAATTATGTAAGGTGTAAGGCAAGCTAATAGATATACATTCTTAAGGAATTACCAGAAATGGTCTTTACAATTCGGCATGTTTTTGCAGTGGTCGGTACCGGTTGTTCCTTTCCATGTTTAGTACTTCCTTCAGGAGCTCTTTTAGGGCAGGCCTGGTGGTGACAAAATCTCTCAGCATTTGCTTGTCTGTAAAGGTTTATTTCTCCTTCACTTATGAAGCTGATAATTTAGAGGAAAAAAATTAGTTTAAGGGAGGTAGACTGAATGAAGTCATTTCTCCTCAATGAAGGACTGAAATCATGAATTAAGTTAACTGATTTGCTGTCTTAAAAGTGCAAGTATTAATGAAAATTATTTAAAATGTAGTCAACTGGAGGATAAATAAAAGGATGGCCCAATAATCCTGAAAGCTCAGGTTAGTCTGGAAAGAAAAAAACAAACATTACAAAGAGAAAAAATTATATTGGGCCTGAGGATATAAAGCATGTGAAAGAAAACCCTGAAAAAACAATTCTGTCTCTTTTTATATCAGGCTTAACATCAGGATTGTTAAATTGATGAGAAAGAATTCTGGGTTTTCTGTAGAGATGGCAAACTATCCCTATGTCTGCAAGATGCTGATCAGAGAGGGTGTACATTTACACAGAAAGTAAGACTGGATTTTTATGAATCTCAGGATTTCCTCTATCCTGGAGTAAGAAAAATCAGTTGAACTTAATAACTTTGCTTATAGCATAGTAACATCAACTTACAGCATTGTTGAGAAAATCAAATGAGATGCATGAACGTGAAGGTGCATTGAAAATCTACAACTCCATAAAAATGAAAAGGATTTGCTAAAGCTAAGGGAAGCAATATTTAAGATAACTTTTATTAAAACTGATTTTTAAATTATACAAGAAATAAGCCTTATCATATTGATTAAAAATAACTGGTTCTATCTCAAGATGATCAAAGCAATTAATCTAAAACACTACTCTAAAGAGATTAAAATAATATCTGTATGTTACATGTTATAAAATTTGTGGATATACTGTTTAATTGTATGTATTCAACATTCACCAAAGAAAACTAAATTCAATTGCTTCTAACTCCACCAGACCTACATATCTTACTGCTTCTGTCATGTACAATTTATATGAACTACTTTTCTTATTACTTTTTGTGCCACTTGAAAGCAAGTCTTTCATAATGAGAATTATTTGCTCGATTGGTCTGTGTGGATATTGATGAAGCATAAAGCCCAGTTGACACATAATTTTTGAACATGGATGTGTTCCTCCTGCTGTCTTAAGCAGGAAAAGAAATAAAATAGTTCGCCTTAATAGTTTGTAGTCTAGTATTATGGAGAATAGGTCTCAATGAACATACATATGATAAGAGATTGAAAATATTTTTAAATATCCATTATTTTATTAACAAAACCAGTAATCATCCATTTGTGAAATGTATGTTGAGCATCTGCCCTGGGAAAACCATTGTGCTTAGTGCCAGTTAATATCCCAAAAATAGTCTGTCACTACCTTGGAAAGCCCAGAAATAATTGAATGAAGGTAAACTATATATAGATAGATAGATATTTAGATCCATATATATATACATTTATATATATATATATATATAATGTGTATATATATACACTATTTATTTAAATCCAGCATAATTTACTGTTTTTTTGTTTAGTTTTGTTTTATAAAATGTCTTTTCAGATTCTGGCATAGGTTAATTAATTGGGAGGATGAAAAGAAATAAGAAGGCTACACTTAAAGAGGCAATGGGGTCATAGTATAGGCATGCCATTGTGAGACACTGCTTTTGAGCCTTTCTAGTTTACATGCACAAAACTCTTCCTCTATTTAATTCTCCTGATGTATACAAATTTTCACCAACTCATTTAATTTTAGAGACAATGTAAAAGTGAAGATTCACAAATTCAACTCTAAATGAAAACATTACTTTTCTCTTCTTCCAAAAATGTATTTTGAAAGGAAAGAGATGAGTTTTTCTAGAGATGTGTCTAATTGTTTGGCAATAATCTGTGGTCCTTCAAAAATAGGACTAATTATCATCATGAAGGCAGGGAAGCTTAGATGGCAATTTGTAATTTTTTAGCAGGTTTTTACTTGCAGCATTTTAAATTTGTTGCAGCAGGAGGTAAAGTACAAAGTCATGTTTATTTGAATAAAAATATTGAAAATGCTATATTGTAAAATCACTAGAATTCAGAGGAAATGAATACATGTATCTTCAGTTTTTATTATTTAAACTTACCATGTATTTCATATCATGGTAATCCGTGGTTTGCTTCCTCTACGATCCTTTTAAATGTACCCATGACTTAGATTGTTATGTACTTACAGATATTGTCTAATAGTACACTGACCAACATGGTAGCCACTAGCCAGATGTGGCTTTTTAGTATTTGAAATATAGCTAGTCTGAATTCAGGTGTGCTGTAAGTGCAAAATACAGGATTTAAAATACTTAGGAAGAAAAAGTAAAATATCACATTAACCATGTAATATTAATTACATGTTGAAATGATAACCTTTTGGGATATGGTGGATTAAATAAAATATATTAATATAATTAAGTTTTTCCATTTTACTTTCTTAATGTGGCTACAAGAATATTTAGAAATACACATGTGGCCTGCTTTATGTTTCTATTGAACAGTGCTTTCTAATAAGCATAGAATACATTGGGATTTTCTCCTCTTAAAACACCATTTTCTATTAACGGAGCTTTAGATTAAAACAGTTTTTTAAAAAAAATATCACACAGCATAGGTATACATTGAACTTTTCATTTACTAAAACCATGAGCTCCATTTTAACAGAGCTGCTGATAAGCAGCTCAACACTGTCCTGCAGTTTACTTTATATACTAAAAATGTGTATA
Organism: Pongo abelii; assembly: GCF_028885655.2. NCBI lineage: Eukaryota > Metazoa > Chordata > Mammalia > Primates > Hominidae > Pongo > Pongo abelii. The sequence goes on from NC_071998.2 coordinate 32,408,169, forward strand.
TCCCACTTACTTGCAAAAGTATTTACAAAGATTGCCGTAAATATAATTAAATGCAGCAGTTACAAAAATGTCAAATAGAAACAAAACAAGATAGAGGGAAAATAGGTATCATTATGAAATAAAATGTTTATTGCAATTGATCAGTCATTTAGCTCAAAGTTTCTTACAAGGAGAAAATGCAGACATAAACATCATCTTGGTTTATGGTACAGTAAAACAAAAATTTGGATTCATCCATTATTGGAAACTGTAGTTCTTATAAAGTTTTCCATAAATTTTTATGTATAGTAGAAAAAAAATGGCAGCAATATCCTGGAGAGGTGATGAAAATCAGGATACCTGAAGAACATACTGTTGCTATATCCACTTATCCCACTGACATCCCTGCATGGTCTCAGTAGAAGATTTGAATCTTTGATCTAAAATAATCATGATATGAAAAGTAGTAATAAAAATCCCCTTCATGCTGGGTGTGGTGGCTCATGCCTGTAATCCCAGCACTTTGGGAGGTAGAGGCAGGAGGATTGTTTGAGCCCAGGAGCTTGAAACCAGCCTGGGCAACCTAATAACATATTTTCTCCATAGAAAGAATTTTTTAAAAAAGAAAACAGAACCCCATTTGTCAAATTCCAAAAATATTTGAAGAATCAGTGATGATAATTTGCAACAATATTACGAGCGATAAAAAATAAAATACAGCAATTAACTCAATACAAATTAATTAAACATTAAAAATGGGCAATTAAAAATGTGCAGTTTTAAGGAAAATCTGAAGGATCCATGAAATCTATCAGTATAAGAAATTTAAAAAATTATGTACTGCTTTTCATCAAATCTGAAAAAGATATAAAATTGTGGTGAGCAGAGGGAAGAAAAAAGTTTGTTGGAAATGATGTAGGAGAAGTAGCTGAGAACCAGATCTGCCTTGTAAACTGTAAGAAGTTTTTTTATCTTACTCTAATGTGATATCAAGCCATTGGTTTTGAGCACTGGAAATACATAACGTAATTTTACATTCTAAAACATCAGTCTGACTGCTCTGTGGCAAATAAGCAGTAGAGGACCAAGGGAAAAAATCAAGATGATGCTTTTAGACATAGACATAGAGATATGTCATGCTACTTGGATACAGGAGTTTGAGGCTCAGGAATAGATCAGGGTAGATAGTAAATGTGTGCATCAGCACATAAAGCGTAGAATAAATCTGAGGAGTAAATATAAATGTAAAAGAGAAGGGGCCCTGAACTCCCAAATGTTTTTATTTTGCCTAGAGATGCCAAAGCCCAAAAAGTTAGAAGGTACGTCTTGTGAGATAGAACAAAAACTAGAGTGTGATACTTCATGAATGTCAAGATCCTACAAGAGGAATGGGGGATTATCAAGTGTGCCAGATACTGTGGAGAGGCTGAGTAAGAAGAGAACACAGAAGCAACCATGATGTGTCATCACAGAGGTCGTTGGTGACATTGATAAAAAAATGATTTCAGTGGTTCGGGTGAAAAGAAAGATTAGAGAGTGTGACAATGGACCCTGGATGCCACAATTATGAACAACTTTTTAAAGACTTTTCTTTAAAATGACCACCTAAGCAACAACAACAACAACAACAAAATAAGATATCATTTTGTGAGTGGATAGTCAAGGGAAACTTACTTTTGTTTTGTTTTGTTTTTTAAATGATGAGAATGATACAATGGAGAAGGGCAGAATGATGATCCTGAAGGAGGAGCTCATGAATAGAAGACTAAAGTTCTCCAAAAGAGGACATTGGAAAAAGAGCATGGAAACCTGTGTATAGAGTGGATTGGCCTTAGGAGGAAGCAGGGACATTTCAGTCTTTGACCCAAGAAGGAGAGCAGGTAGTATGTAAAGAGATACAAGTGGGTAGGCAGATTTATTGGAGGGACTCTGAAGGTCTTCATTTCTTCCCCTATTTTCTTGACAAAGTATGAAGAAAAAATCATCAGCTGAGATGGAAGGAAGTGGTTTCTCTCATTACAAAAACAATGAAGTCATTGACTTTAATAAAGAGCAGAGATCTGACTGTTTTTAAGGTCGAACACTACATTTTCCTTCCAAGTAAACTTGAAACTGTATACATGATTCTAAATGATTGAAGGATTATCTACAACCTAGATGCTTGATAGTTTTGTGTCACTTCCTACTGTAGGATTTAGGGTGGTTTGTGGAAGCAGGAATATATACCAAGTGACTTCACTCACACTTTTCTTATTTTTTGAATCATTGATATTCATAGCAAATTTGGAGAACAGTCAAGAGATAGTTCATATAAAGGTAGGCTGAGGTTTAAAATAAAAGAGGTTAATATTTATGTTTTCCTGAAACAATGTTTATGTACAAATTGAACAAAGAATCTATTTCTGTTCATAGACATAAAAGATTTTTTTAAAAGTTACAAGTAGAATAGGCTAGATTCTTGGCATCTATTTTATTTCCTTGCCAACTACAGAAAATCTGACTTCCAAAGACAAAGATGAACATTGGTACTTGAACTGTGATGATTATATCTTAATGCATTTATTTTTAAGGATAGTTTCACCTTGATATGACAATTTCAGACTGAATTACGAGCCTATGTACTAGAATGGTCATTTCTTACCTGCTGGAAATTAAAGCAGTATTAAATTCTTGTCTTGAGGACACTGATCAATCTTTAAACATCAGTGTTATCTGAGGAAAACTACAAATAGTACTGTAAAAAAACAAAAAGCTAAATGTTATTATCTTTTGCAATATCTCATATTGTTCAATTTGGTAAATTGGTATTAAAGATCTGTTCTTGGCTGGGCATGGTGGCTCACGCCGGTAATCCCAGCACTTTGGGAGGCTGAGGCAGGCAGATTACCTGAGCTCAGGAGTTCTCAACCAGCCTGGGCAACATGGTGAAACCCTGTCTCTACTAAAATACAAAAAATTAGTCGGGTGTGGTGGCATGTGCCTGTATTCTCAACTACTCGGGAGGCTGAGGCAGGAGAATCACTTGAACCCATGAGGTGGAGGTTGCAGTGAGCTGAGATTGAGCCACTGCACTCCAGCCTGGGCGACAGAGTGAGACTCAGTCTTAAAAAAAAAAAAAAAAAAAAAAAAATCTGTTCTTTATTATTTGTTGATTACATAAAATTTTTAGATGTGCAATTTAACTGTGTTTTGGGTCAATCCCTTTGGAACTTTATAATGTTGAGGGCTTTCTTAAAAGGTATTCCTATAATAAATTTATAATATGTCCAATTTGGATGAGACAACTGATCCCTGGAAATCTGTGGAGGTTACTAGGTATAATGTGATAAATCTTGGTCTCTAGAGTTAGGCAACTTTGAATTGCAGTTCTGCTGTCTTCACTTACTTGATTGGCAATCGTGGGTAAATCGCTTTACCTCTCTTAAAATAAGTTTTCTCATGTGCAATATGGGGAAAGTGGGGAAAATAATACCACCTCTACAGTTGTGAGGATAAATTGAGGAAGTGAATATTAAACTCTTCCGCAAAGTATCAAACATGCCTTTTCAGTGGCAGCAATTGCAGTACCATATGTGGAAAGCATGCAGTTTTTTCACAGGGTAGGAGTCGTTCTCAGATATTTAATTTCCTCATCTCTCGTTAGACTTTTCATTTTTGATTATTAAATTCAAATTTTTTGTAAGGTGTTGCAATTTACATTTTATTTCCTAGTATTGCATGAGTGTATATTTTATCTATCTATCTATGCTAGATATGAACCATAATAGTAAAATTGACACCTGTGAACTTATCACCCAATTAATAAACTGGGATATAGCAAACACTGGTTCATCAACTAGGTGTCTGTTGCTATTCCATCTGGTATTGTTTGAATATTTGTCCCCCCCTACAATTTATTTCAAAACTTAATTCGCAATGCAGCAGTATTGAGAGGTGGCCCTTCTAAGTGGTGATTGAATTATGAGGGCTTTGTCCTCATGGATAGGTTATTCATAGGTTAATGGGTTAATGCATTAATGGGTTATTATGAAAGGAGACCTGCTGGCTTTATAAGAAAAAAGAGACCTGAATTAGCACATGAGCATGCTCAGCATCTTTCCCATGTGATACCCTGAGACACCTGGGGACTCTTCAGAGAGATCCCAGCAGCTAGAAAGCTCTCACTATATGCACTCCTTTATGGTCTTGCCTGCCTCCAGACGAGAACTATAATAAATAAATTCCTTTTTAAATTGCTCAGTTTCAGGTATTTTGTTACAAAGAACAGAAAATGAACTAATGGACCATCTTTCTGCCTCATGGTCAAGGGTGTCTTAATTTGAAGTTTGAATTTATCATTCTCCCTTTAAAAATAAGCTTTTATCATATATAAAATTTTCCCTAAAATACTTTATTTTGCTTTTGTGAAATGTATACAAATAATATTTTAATCCTGAATAGTTATTTTACATTATTTTTGCTCAATATATTTCTAAAATGTGTCCATGAGTTTGCATGTTTCATGTTTATTTTTACTGTTATAAGATATTCCATTATGTAAATATAGTAAAATCTGTTTGGTAGCTTTTTGTGGGTTATTTTCAGTTGTTTGTCTACTGGGAACTCTGCTGTATCTTGTACTATTCAGAACAATTAGTACAAGTTTACCTCAAAAACATATAATTACAGGGTTTGTGGTTTCAATTTTATAAGATCGTGTTATATTGTATTTCAAAGTGATCATACCATTTCACTTGATTGTTATGTAAGATTTCTTGGTAATCTGTAAGCTTACCATCTTTTTTTTGAGACGGTCTCACTCTGTCATCCAGGCTGGAGCTGCAGTGGCTCACTGTAGCCTTGAACTCCTGGACTCAAGTGATCCTCTTGCCTCAGCCTCCCGAGTTGCTGGGACTACAGATGCACACCACTGGGTCCAGCTATTTTTTTTTTTTTTTTTTGGTCACCATGGGGTCTTGCTATGAGGCTGATCTCCTGGCCTCAAGAGATCCTCTCATCTCCAGCTCCCAAAGTACTAGGAACTTACCATCACTTAAAATATATATTTAGTTGGTTTATCACCAGTCTCTCAAATCTATCTATCCCTCTATCCATCAATTCATCTTATTTTCAATTGCTCTAACTAAATTGAGGATATCAGTACTTTTTGACACTAGACACTTCAGATTAATATTTGAGTTCAATATGTATTTAAGTAAGCTTTTCTAGGTAAAAATTTGCAGTGAATGCACAAACCTAATGTGTACCATTTCATGAGTTTTAATATATGCACACACCTGTTGCACGACTCAAATGGCTGTCAACTTACAGAACATCACCATCCTTCCAGAAAGTTCTCTAATGCCTCCCCCCATGTCAATTTGTGCACCATTCCATGAAGCAGCCAATGTTCTAATTTTTTCACCGTGGATTAACTTTCATGTAGATAAAATATTTTGCGTAAGTCTCTTTTTGGGCCTTTTTAAAGGTATACATTACAGAATTAACTTGTCAATTTCTAAAAATATTTAACTTTGATTCATATATTGAATCTATACATAAATTTGTAGATCTCATAGTCCATGAGAGTGATCTATCCTTTGAGACATGTTAAATATATTTCAATAAAATTTTATATTTTTTACATAGCATTTACATATGTTTTCTTAGAAATTTCTTAAGTGCTTTACATTTGATAGCAATGATACATGATAGATATGATGATGATGATGATGAATGATGATTATTATATTCTGTGTTTCCTACTGGTGTACAGAATTTAATTTTATTGTAGTATATTGATGCCATGTATTCAGGCATATTGTGAAACTTATTATTTCTACATTTTTTTCTGTAATGCTTTTGATGTTTCAAAGTAGTAATTACAGCATCTGTGAATAATAATTTTTATATTGTTTACAATTCTAATAATCTTATTTTTTCCCTTTCTTTACCATAGTAAGACTTCCAAAAGTATGTGAAATAGAAGAAATTATAATGTACATCTTTACCATATTTTGTTTTTAAAAGGTCTGCTTTCAGGAAGATAACACTTTTTCTAGCTCTTTTTCATTTTTGCTAGTTTACACTTTGTGAAAACTTTCATAATGAATGTATTGAATTTTATTTTCTATAAAGATTGAGATGATCATACAGTATTCTCCTTTAATTTGCCAAGAAGCTAAAAAACCCATACATATTAAACCACCGTTATATTACTGGATTGACCTGGATTGATCATGGTGTACTATATTTCCTATGTAATGAATTTAGCTCTCTAAAACCTTGGACATTTGCATCTATGCTCATGAGTAAGCTTGGCATGTAGTCTATTACTTAAATGAAATTTATCATTTTATATTAAAGTCTGCTTTTACTTTCTCACACTCCCTTCATACTCCACTTAAACTGCTCCCCTAATTTCAGTTAGTTTATACTTGCCAGCACTTCAGAGTTAAATAACGAATCCTTCGACTTTATCAATTTAACCCATCATAATGGCTTTGGATTCTTTTCAGCTAGTTTGACCTTTTTCTTAGAAATAATGGCATTTTGTGGATACTGATGAAACCTAGAATAGACAAAGGCAAAGCTTTCTCATTTACTTGGGGAATTTTAGCAAATTTGATATAGGACCTATAAGACATTGGAGGACTCTATAGGAAACACAACTTGGCTCCTTACCCAATTTCAACATAGGTACAGTTTGACTAAGATTTGTTTAAATACAACACAAAAACAAACAACACTTTTTCTATAATTTATAGTAGGGTAGGAGGTTTATATGTTCATCTTTTCTAATGTCTTATTTTTATTCAGGTGTCTGAGGCCAACGGAATGGCTAAGATGCATTCTGGTGTTTCTAATTATATCTCTGTTCTATCACAACTATTATCTTTGCTAGGAATATAATTTTACTCCTCTTCCCTGCCTCCAAATTAAATATGTTAACTTTAATTTTGCTTTGTTAGTTGTGAAAAAGAATGACAGGAAACATTTTTCTTTATGATTCCTGACTATTGACTCTTTCCTCCACTGCATTATTTTTTTCATTAAGATTACTTGAGAGTACTAAAATAGTGCTCTATATATATATATATATATATATATATATATATACAAACTAATAAATAAAAATTCTATTTTTTATCGATCCATGCATTTTCATTGCAGGATTGACTGTGAAATAGGAAGCCACTTATATTTCTAAGGAGAATTATGCCTCATAATTAACAGTCATGAAAATATTACTTCTATTATATAGATAACTATACCAATTTTAAAGGTTCATTTTAGAAGGCATTATTAATTGCCATTAGTGTTTAGCTGACTTCTGTTAAAAAATGAAGATTATAAATTTCATTTAAGCTTTCATAATTCTGACAGATTTTCTGAAATAATGTTGTTTTTCCCACAAAATTAGTCCCGACTTTCCTTACCTTGGTGATATTTCAATAGCATTGCTTCAGCATTGTTATAGATAGGTATATGCCATTGTAATATTATTTGTTTGTTTTGTTTCCATGTGAAACTTTACTGTCTCTACGAAAAAAAAATATAAAATTCAGGACAAAATCTTGTCTTCTTTTTTTTTATTATTCCAAACTCCTTGTACTATACATGTGACTTATATAGGAATTAAAGTGTGAACTCAATATATTGTGTCTGTGAGGTTAAATTTTCTACTATGAAAGTTAAATCTGGTAATCAGTTAAATATAATTATTTCATCAATGTGCCAGGTACTGTGTTAAGTATTAGGAGTGTTGCTATCAATAAACCAACTAGGTGCTACTAGTAATATATTTGCAAAATGTGTTTATATTCGTTTCTTCTTGCTGCTGTAACAAATTACCACCGACTTGGTGACTTAAAATAACACAAATTTATCTTACAGTTCTTGATGTTACAAGTATGAAATTGGTCTCAATGGACTAAAATCGAGGAAATGGCAGGAATATGTTTTTTCTGAAGGCTCTAGGGCAGGGGTCCCCAACTCTGGCCACTGATTGGTACAGATCTGTTGCCTGTTAGGAACCTGGCCACATACAAGAAGTGAGTGGCAGGCCAGCCAGCATTACTGCCTGAGCTCTAGCTCCTGTCAGATCAGTGGCGGCATTAGATTCTCATAGGAGCACGAACCCTATTGTGAACTGCACATGTGAGGGATCTAGGTTGCACACTCCTTATAATAATCTAAGTAATGGCTGATGATCTGAGGTGGAACCGTTTCTACCAGATACCATTCCCCCATCCCCCCATCCCCCATTTGTGGAAAAATTGTCTTCCATGAAACTTGCCCCTGGTGCCAAAAAGTCTGGGACTGCTGCTGCAGGGAATAACTTATTTCTTTGACTTTTCAAGCATCTAGAGGCAGCTCAGTTTCTTGGATCATGGTGACGATCCAAGAGCTCAGTAGCAGCTCAATAGCTAGTGGAGTCATTCTTACACTATAGCACTGTGACATTGACTCTCCTGCTTTTCTCTTTCATATATATAAGAACCCTTGATTTTACATTGGGTCAGAATAATCTCCTTAGTTATTACCAGAATAAGCTCCTTATTTTAATGTCATCTGATTAGTAACCTAATTCCAGCTGCAGCCTTAATTCCCCCTTGCTATGTAACATAATGTATTTACAGGTTCCAGGGATTAAAATATGGACATCTGCAGGGGTCCATTATTCTGCCTACCATCATACTCAATTCTAAGCACTATACCAAGTTTCAGAGCTTTAAAATAAAGAACTGAAAGTATTACCTATACTTTATTTGTCTAAAATTTTTTTCACTTATTCATTACATAAAAGGGTTGAAAACTGATTTTGGTTTATTTGTTTGAATAGTTATATAGTTCTGTTGATTTTGCAAAAGTGAAAATAACACAGATTTAAACTCTTAGGCAAACATAAGAGTTCCAGTTTTAGAACTGTGTTAATTTTAGAAACAAAGCACAGAAAGAGATGCTTATGAATATTAATTAAGTAGGTTCTAAAATGAATTATAAGTGAATACAGTTTCAGAACCTAATGATTCAGCTTCTGTGTACGATATATTAAAAATGACAGCAAGGTTTGACACTACTATGTTTACTTTAATTCCTTATGACCTTATTTATTTAACTTTTCAGGGTCAACAAAAAGAATTAGGTATGTGATTTGAGTGTATGAATTTTTAACTTGAAGGTTTCTGACTCCAATTCTGTCAAGACCTCCTGACCTTTCAGCTTGAAGTGATTTAATTTAGTCGGCAGACATGATGGTCATTGTTTCATGTATAAACAAAAGCCTTTTTTTTTTGTCTTTCAGGCTAGATTTTAAATTTATTGACACGATAAAAATAGAATTAGATTGAATATCATGAAATGATTAACATTATGTTTGTGTTGTGATAAAAATTATCATTTTCATTGATACTTAGCCAAGGTAGCTTGCAACATGAGTTCCCCAAAGGTCTTAGGATTTCCATGTTGTTTATCTTCAATATCTCTGAATATATTTTGCCTAACTCATTGGTTTGGAGGATGTCTTACATGAGATGTGAATGCATAAAGGCATAGGTCAATGACTTATGATACGTAAAAGAGTTTTTATCTTATGTTGGACATAAATTTGGAGCAAGAGTAATTATAGTAAAAGGTTACTGTTTAAATTCTTAAGCAAATAAGGAAGCTTTGGAACATCAGGATTTCATATCCTCCTTAAAGGTATATTTGTTGCCATTGCTGTTATTTCTGATATGACACTAGATTGACATTTGTCACTTCTTCCTATATCATGAAATTTTAGGTAGCCTCTTTTAATTCAAATTGCATGGCTAACTACTGAATCTCAAACACCTGTTACTATATAGATTTTGTGTACTCAATTAACATTTGATTACTGAGAAACAACTCTTTATCTGTTTTGAAATGGATGTATTTGGTCATCATATTAAACCTCCATCTTATGTGTTTAATCCAAACATTGCAAAGAGGTTAAAAAGCCCAAGATTTTATTATGTTGTGCTTTAATTACATAAATGGATTTTTACATTTTATTTTATTTTATTTTTTTTGGAGATGGAGTTTCACTCTTGTCACCCAGGCTGGAGTGCAATGGCACGATCTCAGCTCACTGCAACCTCTGCCTCCCGGGGTTCAAGCAATTCTCCTGCCTCAGCCTCCTGAGTAGCTAGGATTACAAGCATGTGCCACCACTCCCAGCTAATTTTTTGTATCTTTAGTTGATAAGGGTTTTCACCATGTTGGCCAGGCTGGTCTCAAACTCCTCACTTCAAGTGATCTGCCCGACTGGGCTTCCCAAAGTGCTTGGATTACAGGTGTGAGCTACCGCACCTGGCCTACATTTTAATTTTTATGTTAGCTTCAATTTTGTTTTGTTTAACATTTGGTTTCTTTGGTCACTGAGGATTTAGAGAGGATTAAAAACTAAACTTGAATTTGAATGTAGCTCCAAGTTTTTTAAATTTTTGATTTTTTTATTTCCTTGGATAAATAGAAAACAATAATATCTATCTTTCTAAATGGTAAAGATTAAAAGACATAACATTAACACAGTGTCTTATTTGTACTGTACTTATTTGACTGTACTTTTATACATGAGCATTTTTTTTACTAACACAGGATCAGTGGGGTATTTGAGGGCTAAAAAAAGAGGTTATAAGGAGACTTTTACTTTTTTCATATTATTATACCTGAATTAGTATACCTTCATCTTAGGTGACTTGTTAAGGAAATTTAGAAGAGAAAAATCTTACATACCTCAAGGAGTATTGGTAAAGAATTACTGAAAATTAAGCCATATGTTTGCAAATCCTATCAGAAAGCCCATAAGCATACTTTTTCAGTTCTTGTTTTTATGAAATTTAAACACCTTAAGTTCAGGAAACATTTTATTATTACATATTTCTAAGTACCTCAGGCTATTCTTTATCCTCTTAAAAATTAATAATCTGATTAAAAATGTTGTGTTACCCTTTTCAACAAGTAAGCATTTGAAAATTCTTTGAAAATGAAAGACTTATGAACAAACAAATGAAAGGTATATGAGAATAAAGATGACTATGATGACGATGATGATGGTGGTGGTGGTGATGATTATGATTATGAAGAAGATGATGATAAGATAAAAATAATTTAGTGTTCACTGTTTGGTGTTATTGTGGTAGATACTCAGATGAAGAAGGTGCCATTATTATTTCCAGAAGAATAAAACTTAAGAATATAATACTTGAAGACAAATAACAATAAGGGATCTTGTTTGGTGTGGTTTAGAGGAAAGAAAAGTCATCTTCTGTTAGAGAAAGAGGACCTGAAATTTTAAAGAAGGTATCCAGCCAGATGATTTTTCAGGTGAAAGGCTATATATTATTTTTCTTTTCTTTTTTTTAATTTTTTTTGGTGGAGTCTCACTCTGTCACCCAGGCTGGAGTGCAGTGGCGTGATCTTGGCTCACTGCAATCTCTGCCTCCCAGGTTCAAACGATTCTCCTGCCTCGGCCTCTCTAGTAGATTGGACTATAGGCACATGCCACCACACCTGGCTAGTTTTTTGTATTTTTAGTAGAGACGGGGTTTTTAAAATATCTTTGTATTTTTTATACACATTTGTCCATATCATTTGTGGTTATTACAGGGAAAATCCAGAGCATATGTGCCCCTTTTAATTTTATGTATCTTTGTAGACACTTTCTCAACTGCCTTGTATACAATTTTATATTCTATTATAAACACCGTTGTTCTTTGCACAAAAGATGTGCTAACAAGAGCTTTGATTTCTCAAATGAACCCAAACATTTCTAATTAAATGAGTGTGTAGCAACATTTAGAGAAAAATTCCTAAGGCTTCCAATAAAATTAGTAAGTAGTACATGTCTACAATAATAATAGACTTTGGTAATATTAATATTTGAATGGAAGGCTACTTTTGTTAACTAAATAAGAAAGTCTTGCAGAATTCTTGTGCTTCAATTTTCTTAATACTATTTTCAGTGATTTGTTAAACTTAATGATTAAGACAATTATTTTCATAGCTTTAAAGAAGAAGTCAGGAACAAAGTTTGCCTCTAATTTAAAGTAGTTGGTTTGTGCTGCTTAAAAGCAGCACTTTAGGTGATTCCCTAGTTGCTTCAGTACATATATCTTGTTTACCCAATTAACAATAAGATTATTGAGGACAGAGACCTTTTTTAAAAAAAAAAATTAGCTATGTCACTGCCTAATATCTTACACATGATAATAAACTGAATTTTGTTTATACACACAATGTTAAATGGATGCAAAAGAATCCTCAGCATATATGTACCCTTCTATTTATGTTAATTCTCTGTCACTGAGGCATAATTCACAATTCATCACAACTCATTTTATATAACATTTGGTCAGAAAAATCTCAGAAATGGCTGTATTATAGAAATTGTGTATTATTATCACAATTCATCACAACTCATTTTATGTAACATTTGGTCAGAAAAATCTCAGAAATGGCTGTATTATAGAAGGCCTAAAAGGAAACTTTTTAGCATGTTGTTGTAAACTATATAAATGTTTTGAACTCAAAACTATGGAAATTTGATACAAATAGAGTGCTACAAGTGAGAACAAAACTTGGTACAGAGTGAATGCATTCCAAATAAAGAAGTAAAAGGTCAAGACATAGAAAATAAGAGTAGAATATGGGAGCACTTCTTATTTTTTGTTTGTTTTTCATAACTAGCAAATAACTCATTGTTTTTACCTTTGACAGTAACATTTGTACATAAAGGTCATTTTCATTAACCTTAGGTTTATAATATCCAGCCTCCTTGCCCAAAGGCATTGCTGTTATTTACAATTTTTCTTAGTCCTATGCAAAACCAAACAACCATCAGTGTAAGGCTAATATATGTTAAGTGCCTCAGGCACATTTCAATTAAGTATTAACACAGATTGGAAAATTTCCAAAACATTTAGTGAATATTACTTTCAATCATTTTCATTAAAATTAATAGCAAGTGTTAAAAACTAATATACCAGGGAGCTGGGGGAATTGAATTCTTAGCATTTAAAGGACTGCTTGTACTAATGTAGAACAAATTTTACTACAATTCGGCCACATATTACCTAGTACTGTTTCTGTATTTTGTGTGGATAGAAGGATGGGAGTTATGTGTAAATTAATTTTAATACTTTTACATTGTGACTTCAAAATTTGATGAGTATATTTACTAGATACCAAAAATAAAGGGCTGCCATATGAATAAACTTAAAACCTCTAAGTGTATGCATCCATCATTTACCAAATGTTCCGGAAGTACTTAGACATGTTCGAGAAACTAGTTTATAGAAATAAGAAAAAGAACTGTCCAAAGTAGAGATTACTATGCCAATATACGAATACTGAAATCGTTACAAGAGAAACCAGGGACTGAGAATTGTGTCTATGAAAAATTGTAAGTAGAAATAAGAAATAGAATGAAATAAAATATGTTGCTGAAATATAAAAATAAGAAATCATAATGGTCAAAATGCACCTCTCAAAATAGTATTATATAGAATATGACCTTTAAAATGAAATGAAAATCACTGGCTTTCCTCACTTAATAACTCTTTATCTTCTTAACAATAAAAAGGTCTCTATCTATAAACAAATTTACAATGTTTTTGGTACTATTAACAGCATTTTTTAAATGTGATATTTTATCAGTTTCAGTCTATGATGTACATACATACATATATATGAATGGATATATATATATATATAAAACATAATATATACACATTATTTCCAGTTTTAGTGATTTTTTAAATCTTTTAAAGATATTACACATGAACACTGATTTTTCTTCATTTCAAGTCAATGTCATATAAATTCCATAAAATGGAATAGGAACAAGTTAAGGACTTGTTAGTTTGCTTCTGTAACAGAAGCAGCATTTTTGACGTTAGTAAGTTTTGTTTTAAAGTTTGACTACTTGTTCTAAGTTTCCTTCAAATGTAAGAGAAGAAAAATGATATTATACAAGGCCATAAAAGACCATAAACATAAAACTCTTTTCTTTGCCATGGGAATGGCCTTTCAATTGTCAATTTTCTAAATACCCACCTTTGCAAAAAGCCATTGAATGTGATTGTCACTCTAAGAGGGCAAGATCCTACAGCCAGAAGAATAATTAGCTGAGAAAAAGTGGGAAGGATAATTGCCGCATACTCCTTGAGTTAGGTGTGGTGGTCAAGGTGAAGCATTATTGGCCATGAGTCCAGAGTCCAGAGTGGTAACTGACTGCTGCTTTGTGGAATTAGAAGGGTTGGCAAGACCATGAAGTAGCTTAGTAACTTGGATAGCCATTGAAGGACTAAAGGTGAGGGCTCTGAGACAGCTCCTTAGGAGAGTGTGGCTATGAGAGAACAATCGTGAGAAACTACCAAAAAATATGGCACAAGAATACACTTCAGGTTTATGTTTCCCACAGGTTAATATTGCTTATGAGTACCAAAATACACGTGGTACAAATAGGAGGGATTCAGACTGAAAATGTTATTTCCCATCTCTGGGATAACTTCTTTCTTATTCCTTTTGTCTACTCTGGAAACTCTTTTTTTTTTTTTTAATCTGATATTTAAATCTGAAGGAAAATGTTTTGCTTTAACGTTTTTCATTCCCAATTTTAAAGTACAGTCATTCCTTCCTTTGGCTTCCATAGACTTCACACACATACACACAAACAAACACACACACACACACACTCTCTCCCTCACCCATACCTCTCTGTCTCTGTCTCCTTTTAACCATAGATTAAGCATCTCAAGGAAAGGGTCTGTATTTAATTTAACTTTATATGTTTGGCTCCTAGAACACGGACTGACATGTAACAGGTGCTCAAATGTATTTAATGAATAAATTAATAATTTTAACCTTGTAGACAAATAGAGTAAGATAAACGGTAACACGTTCAGTACAATATCACGAGTTTTTATGGCAAATGCTTCCCACGTTGAAAAGTGATTCTATGTAAATTCTATCACAATTTTAAAAGCTTCTGGATTCACTATTTCAAGGAGTATTATTACAAACTGAAAAAGATGATTGACTCATATGAGGCCAAGTGGGGAACACATAGAATTGGTATTTTCCTACATTTATTACTATTTTACTAACATTTAGTGGGGAGGAGTTGGTAAAGGCATACAAATTGCACTTACGCTAAATATAATGCAATTAGTTATAAATGCATATAAGTTACAGTTTGGTAAATTATTATAAAACTGTTCCATAGTAGTTTGGTTATTCTAAATTAAATTGTTTCCACTGTTCCAAATTGAGAAAGTCATATTTTTAGGCTTGTCGCGGTGCCTGTAATCTCAGTGCTCTGAGAGGCCGAGGCGAGTGGATGTCTTGAGGTCAGGAGTTTGAGACCAGCCTGGCCAACATGGTAAAACCCTGTCTCTACTCCAAATACAAAAATTAGCTTGGTGTGATGGTAAGTGCCTGTAATCCCAGCTACTCCAGAAGCTGAGGCCAGAGAATCATTTTAACCCAGGAAGTGGAGGTTGCTGTGAGCCAAGATTGTGCCATTGCACTCCAGCCTGGGCGACAAGAGCAAAACTCTATCTCAAGGAAAAAAAAAAAAAAAAGAAAAAGAAAAAATTATATTTTCAGAACCATTTATCTGGTTATAAGCCTTATATCTCTTGATAAACTCTAGAGTAACTGAGTCTGCCGACATGATTCATTTACCTATGGATTACTGAAGAGACATAGTTTCCAACTGGATTGTTTCCAGAGACTCATATCCTAAAGCATGTTGTATATGTTTTTTTTTAAATATTTAAAATGGAGAAACAATGTAAGTTTGCAATACTAGAAGGTTATTAGTAAATAAATAATATAGTATAGTATAGTATCAGTTAAATATCATAGTAAAAGTTAAATATCTTCCATCTGAGGTTGTATATTGATAACAGGTTAAGTAAAATTATTCGTCTTTATATAAATAGACAGTGAGAGCTTGGCCGTTGTTGTTTTTTTCTATTCTTGTCTCTATTTGATCTCTCTAAGGCTTTGGCCACTATTTCAATGAAAACTGTTTGCTATGTTATATTAGGCAATTTTTACTGATAAATAGAAAACCCCTGTAATATTTTTTTTTTCTTGAAACTAGCATCAAATTGTCAACTTCTTTCTAGTGACCTTCAAAGTATAATGTTAATACACAATTACTAAGCTGTATTGGAATTGAACTTGTAACCTTTAGATCAGTAATTGTATATTAGAAATCTATATTTACAATTCCTGTATCTTAGTAGAACACTTACCTCTTGGGTTATCTGTGAGTAGAAATGGGGAATTCATATGAACATAGCTGTAGGTGGTTAAATCTTTAGGGAAAAAATTATAAGCAATTCAATTATTTTAAGATTGATGATGCCCACAAGAAAATGTGACACACATATTGCACAGGAGTGGTCTCTAGCTCTTTTATTGAGTAATTATGGTGTATGACCCATCAGCAGCTAACTCTTCATTTGAAATTTTATTTTTACATTTGATTCTTTGTAATCTAAATAAACTGGGTAAACATCTATAGTCCTTGTGGAAAAGGATTATCTATAGTCCCCTTAGCAATATTTTGGATTAGTAATGGCTTAAAAATTGAAAATATAAAGTAGATAACATAGTCTTAAGTTCCTTTTGCCTTTATAAGTAAAACCTAACTACTACCTGAATAAGCTGCTGTAGAAGGACATATCAAAATGCCATAATAATCTCTTCCACACTTCTGACATAATTTTGGGAAACTCAAGCCCACCAATTAAAAAAAATCTACCAGAAAAACAATTTCAATTCTCTGCCTCTCTAACCTCTTCACTAGATTATTATGTATTGTGTTACAGATGCACAGAACACTTCCTGAAAGTTAGTAAGCATTGCATAAATAGATGCTGAATAAACTGCAAAAAAGAATCCATTAGATCTGACAATAAGAGGCCATTAGTAACCATTACTAGAACATTTTATTATGAGAGTAAAAACACAGGGTTGCAGTGGGGTAATGAGTGTATGGGAAATGAGAACTCACTCTGATTTTATAGGGTTTTGCTATATATCTCCAGAATAAGCTTTCCCGCAGGTTTTGACTTTCTGAGTCCTATGCAAGGTCATCATAGTGGCTTCTCCTTTATCCTTCTGACTTATTACCTCTACGTTAAATGACAGATCCGGAAACACTTTCCAAACATGCCTCCGGTGGTGTCTCCCAAATAGGGAAACATCTATTCTCACTGGTAATACCTCCTACATACCCGTACTACCTCATTCTTTCTCCAGTATTTACTCCTCTTTCCAGTCTGCAAGGAAATGACTTTCTGTTATGGTGTTGAGCTCCTTTGAAAGGGGGTACAACATTAGAAGGCCAGTGCCTCTATTTACACAGGTCTTTAAGTTGTATCACATATCTCTCTTCTTCCCAGGATGTCTAGGTGTTCCCTGGAGACTGAGTTGGAGAGCTTTCAAATATTGCTCATACTTTACCTAGAATCCACTCCTCTCCAGAACCTCCAAGGCTGGGCAGCTGTGACTGGCTCATTACACAAGTGTACTTCCCAACTTAGCCAGAGTTTTCCTTGGGGACCCAGTGCTCTTTCCTATGATCTGACTTCTTTTAGGAGACACAACATATCAAATATGTGTAGACTTCATCTAGTTTATCGTGTTTTTAATATATATATTATATAATATATATACACACACATTTTTTTTTTTTCTCATGAGACTCCTGGTCCCTGAACAAAATCCTTTTTGCTTTTTTTCCTGTTAGGTGTCCTTGAGCATTCTATACTAATTTCAGAATCACCATCTGCCTGGAGCACAGAGAAGGCCACTATAGAGTTGTCACATAATAACCATTTCTTCAATCAGTCATGTGTCTCAGCATTGATCCATGCAAGACTCCCTCTTGGACTTTAATATATTTGCTTGTAATGTACCTCTTCTGCAAAGAATTTTAGCTAGCTTGTAATAAAAGGCATACTTAATAAACTAGTAAAATATGTGACATCAGAACCAAGTAAAGAGATTTCAAAGTAGGTCAACACAAGAAATGCTATTCATATTTTTCTCTAAGCTTTCAGGAAGCCAGAATCAAAGGGAAACAAAAATAATTTAAATTATTAGAAAGTAGAAATACTAACTACACTTTAGCATAAACAGATATATAAATAATTATAAACTCAATTGTATATAGGATGCCCTGGGTGACAAAAATTCTCCACAAGATGTTTACACAATGTAACAATTTATTGAGATGCTTAAGAAGCATGTTGGTCTGTCAAAGTTTTTTTTAGAATTGTTTAGCATTATTGTAAATTCAGAAATATTGTTTTGCCAAAATTAACTAGCCTATAAAGATTTTATAGCTCCTCATCCTTATGTGATACATTGGTTAATTTAAATTAAATAAATATTTCCAGGATGCTGATTACTAGTTTAGAACTCTGTTATATGCTATGAAACCGGGTAAACAGCTTAAGTTGGGGATTTAGCATATATGGAGGTTTCAACTTTATTTAATATTATGTTCTCAGTAATAGAAAGGAACATTTGTGTATTCTTTTTTTGACTAGGGATTAGTAGTGTAGGCAATGAGGAGTTAGTTCAAAATTTTATTTTTTGTATTTTGAAGGTTTGATTACTACAAGATTGAAGTGAGAAAAAAAATAATCAAGAATGGTGCCATGATTTTGGCCTTACCCCCTGGAAGAATACTAGTGCCATCTACTGAGATTGGGAAAGTGGCTGGAAAAATCACAAACATCTCTTTTGGACAGTTAAATTAGAAATGCCTGGTAGACATGCACATATTAACCTTCGTAGTATTTGATGATGTCTAGTGCCTAATCACTTCAAAAGCTATTCTTTTCTTGACTCCTTCTCTTCCTTCCCTATTGTTTCTCAGTATTTTATTCTCCTCATCACTAAAATGTTGCTTTTCTCTTATTTTCCTATGTTCTCACAATACAAGACTTCAACAACTGTCTATATGGTAATGGCTCCAAAATCTGTCTGTTTAGCATAGACCTCTCTCTGGAATTCTAGAGAACTATTGATTCAAGTGAACCTCATCCTACACATGCCTCAAATTCTACTCACCAACCTCTCCCCTATCCTTGTTCCTCTTTTCTCAGTGAATAGTATGTAACATTTATTGAGAGTTAACTGTGTATCAGGCAATCTACTATGCACTTCATATACACTTAATTATTTATTCCTCTCAACAACTTACTGAAGTAGGTATTACCCCACTATACATATGAAGAAATTGAAGCACTTAAGCGGCAAAGCTGGGGTCCAAACTAAGGTAGTCTCCAGAATCTGGGCTTAACCTCTATGCTATATAGCACCTTTGCTATCACTTTCTATTCAGTCACTTAACTCAGAAACCTTGGAGTCATTTTGGCCTTCTTCCTCTTCTTATATATCCAATATGTTCCCACATCCTCTTAACAGATCTTGAATCAGTCTCCCTAGTTCTATCCCCACTGCTAATGTATTATTTCAAATCTTCAATATTTCTAACCAGGACTATTTCCAAAGCTTATTAAATGGTTACTGTCTGTTTAATCTCTTCTCTCTTCCACATTACTGCAAACAAGTTTTTTATAATGTGCAATACTGATCATATTCTTTCTCTATCTAAATCTATCAATTGTCTTGTCATGGATAGGAAATATGACCCTAGTGGTTACAAATTTGGACTGATTAATATGGGGCTAAATCCTGCTGTGCTACATACTTATCTTAATTATGTATACATTATTTAACATTCCTAGCCTTAAGAACCACACTGAAAATGGGGATAATGGTAATATTGAAAATGGGGTAATGTCACCCAGAGCATCCTATTTACAACTGAGTCATGTCATAAGGTAACATTACATGAGAAAAGTTATTGAAACAATTTGGGAGAGTGCCTAGCTCATAGGAAAAACATTATAAATATTGGTGATAATTTATTATCATTACCATTACCATTATTATTATTTTAATGTTTAAAGCAATATTTAAACTCAGCCTCACACACAGAGCTTCCCCTGACC
The DNA here is from genome assembly GCF_028885655.2 of Pongo abelii. Lineage (NCBI taxonomy): Eukaryota > Metazoa > Chordata > Mammalia > Primates > Hominidae > Pongo > Pongo abelii. The sequence continues at coordinate 32,428,199 of NC_071998.2, forward strand.
CTCATCTACTTCTCCAGTTTTATTTCATACTACTCAATTCCTACATCACACTTGCCAGGTTCAATGAAATAATGCATCTTCTATAATTCTGTGCTTTTATTCTGCTGTCCTTTCTGCCTGGGATCCTGTTTCTTAGCTTAGAGACTTTGCAAAATGTTCCTTGTATACTAAGACTTGATTTAAGGATATCATGTATAAAGTCCATCCTGATTCCTCCCATTTACTCCATTTAAGACCAAGTATTTCCTTTCTGTCATCCCTCCTATGCACCACAGACTTCTCTCATAGTGCCCCTGCTATTTAAATGTATTATTTGTTTATATATCTATTTCCCTCTTTCAGTCTCTAAATTTTTCAAGGTCAAATAGTTTTATTGATCTTTATATTCCCAGCACAGAGCTCAATGACTAGAATATAATAGTTACTAAAGATGTGAGAAACACGTGGCGAGGAGCCCTGCCACTGCAGATGAGGCCATCCTAGACCCCCAGACTGTCAGGTCATCAAAGACAGATGAGCAGGCCCACTCCAGAACAACAGCTCCGTCAAGCTGAACCACAGATTTGTGAGAAATAATTAACGGCCACTTGGTATTTTAAGGACTAAATTTGGGGTGCTTTTCTCATGACAATACCTAACTGATATAAATACATCAGTTAAACACTAGGAAAAAAAGCAATTTAATTTCAATTCTAGATTTTCCATCAGAATAATACAAAAGGAGACCCTGGAGGGGAGTTTTTTTTTTGTTGTTTTTTTGTTTTTTTCCATTGGAGAATAAAAATATTTCATGAAGGAAGTAAAAACCCACAAGATTAGGGACTTTTTCATTCCAATTATAAAAGTCCTAGCTCCGGCTCATCACTCTCTCCTCCTCCGTTTTCTTAGCAGGCTATTGATGAGAGTCATCAGAGACTCTGAGGTATCCAGTTATTTTGTAATAGTGGAGAGCAACTGTGTGTGATGAGTGTCTGGGGCACAATGGAAGTCAGTATAGCTCCATGTTCAATGTCAGGATTTTTCACAACGCTTCCCAATTAACTTCCAGAGAGCCTGACTACAATCTCACCAGCTGCTCACTCAATCAATTTCTACACATTTTCCTGAGCTAAATGGGGCTTGCATGACTGAATTTGCATAGGAGTTTTCTCCAGTTGCAATGTCATAACTAGAGGGTAAAGTATTTGGAAATGACTTCTTTCTTTCTTTTGCTTTGTGGGACATTCTGTTTGATTATATATCTTCCCTGTCTGATTCTCAACATTGCTTTTCATCTATAAGATTTGTAATTGGAATGTGAGTCAAAAACCAGAGATGAGCGTAGTAAGGTAGAACTCACATCTTTCCATAATTTATTCATGTATTCTTTTTTAAAACCAGATACCGATTGTTTATTATTTGTAGAGCACTATGCTGGGTCCTGGGGATATAATAAAAATAAGGAACAGTTTCTGAAATCATGGAAATAACATTTTAGGCAAGAATGTAGAAATACACAACAAATAAACCATAGAAAATGACAGAGTGGCTCTAATTTAGGGGGCTAGTCAGAGAAATCTTCTGTAAGAAGATGCAATTTAGTCTCAGGCCTGAGAACAAGAAAGAGTCAGCACTGGAATAACTTTGGGGTAGAAAAACTCAGAACGATAGAAAAACAATGGCAAATGGTGTTTTGTGAGCAAAAGCTCATTGGGTACAGAACTGGCAGGCACCCCCTGAGAATGTATGTGCATGAGTGATAAGAGATCACGTGGGAGATCTAAGCAGAGAGTAGTTCAGGCAGGGCCCTGAAGACTCCGATGAGAATTTCAATTTTATATGAACTGGGCATTCAGCTAACTCTCTCTGCAGTATAGAGATGAGATCAGAATGTGCAAGAGAGGAATAGGAGAGACCAATGATTGCAGTGATACAGGTACAGGTTATAGAACCTGGGCTAGAGAACGGTAGTGTAGGTAGAAGGAAATGGAGAGATCACGCTGCATTTTGCAGGTGGAGATGGGTGAACTAAGTAAATTGATGTTTTAGAGTTTCTGCATGTTCAAATTATGACTATAAGCCCTACTTTTGGCTAAAGTACTTTATCAGCATTAAACCAAAAGGATGCTCCCATCCTGTGAAAGGTATCACATCTTGCCAAGAAGAACAACTTAGGTTGCCTAATTTGCATATGGGTGAAACTATAGCTGGATAGGTAAGGTTTTAGAATGAGCTCATGGAAGAGAACTATTTAGATGTATAAGAATGGCAAAAAGGCGAAAATTGAAACATTTCTTTGGATATAAAAATTTCCCTAAATCATCATTCCTTCAAGTGCTCCGTGTTTTACAGACATGTATGAGAGAACAAGAATTAAACTTTATAGATATATTTTTGTTAAATACAGCTGCTTTATTCATACATATGATGCAAAATACAATGAACGGTTCATAGTTTATATGAAGTGACTTACAGAGTGACAAGGAGACCAGTTCACATTCAGTGGCAAAATAAGAGGAAATCAAATAAATATTAAGACAATAGAAAATTTATTGAAACTAGAAAAAAAAATACCCTAACAGTCAGTATTCAGCAACCCATAGAGTTGAGACAAATGCATAGATGGAACTAAACTCTCATGGTGTATTAGCCTGGTTTCTCTAGAGGGACATATATATACATATACATATATATATATATCTCCTAGTGTATGTAGTATATGTAGTGTGTGTGTGTGTGTATATATATCCTAGTACATGTATACATATATATATATATCCTAGTACATGTACATAAAGGGGAGTTTATTAAGTATTAACTCACATGATTACAAGGTCCCACAATAGGCCATCTGCAAGCTGAGGAGCAGGGAAAGCCAGTCCAAGTTCCAAAACTGAAGAACTTGGAGTTTGATGTTTGAGGCAGGAAGCATCCAGCACAGGAGAAAGATGTAGGCTGGGAAGTTAGGCCAGTCTTGTCTTTTCACATTTTTCTGCCTGCTTTATATTCTAGCCTTGATGGCAGCTGATTAGATGGTGCCCGCCCGGATTAAGGGTGAGTCTACCTTTCCCAGCCCACTAGTTCAAATGTTAATCTCCTTTGGCAACACCCTCACAGACACACCCAGGATCAATACTTTGCATTCTTCAATCAAATCAGGTTGACCCCTTGTCAACTTGAACCCATATACATCTCCCGGGATCATATGTAATCTTCAAATAAAGACAATAATAAGGATATAGTTACACCAAACATAATACAACTATCCTTCATACAACCGGAAACATACCAATCTCCAACCCAAATACTATTACATAAAGTTAGCAATACTTAAAGGCTGATGTGAAGTCAATAAATCTTATGTCACATGATAAAATAAAATGAATCTATTTTCTTAGTACATGTATACATGCACAAACATGTTTTAAACAAAAGAATGAGGAAATACTCATGACAATGACAGTCCTCATTTCTGCAGCTGGTCATGTGATCATAGCTGGTATTGATGACTGCCTTCTTCGACTACCCATTCTGTATTCCCTTTGCCTTCAGCAAACACCCCATCAGGTTGTGTTTTTCTTCCTGGTGGAGTGACCCAAACCTTCATTCCTGAAGGGTCTGAACCATTTGTAGTCCTGCCTGGATTGGGCTGTTGTAGTTTCCCATTTACCTTAATCACAGGACATGGTAAAACTAAGAGACACCCCAAGAGATCTCCTGTATTCCATGCATACTTTTCCTACCTCTGTTGTGGAGTAGTAGACTGATTTCATCTTGATAGTCCAGGTTGATCACCCAGCTGACACTGTAACTCTCTTCTTAGTCTGTTGAGTTAAAGGTAGGAGGACCCCAAAGCATCCATGTGGCAATCTTAACTTCCAGTTTAATGGAATCGTTGTGTTTCCTGGTGGCAATGTTCCTCCCTCTGGAACTAAGACCTCTAGGCCAGCAGAATGTAATGTCTCGGGAACAGGAAGCAAGGCTACAGTAACAAAAACAGCATGGTACTAGAACAAAAACAGACACATAGACCAAATGAACAGAATGCAGAGCCCAGAAATAGGGCCACACCCCTACAACTATCTGATCTTCAGCAAAACTGACAAAAGTAAGCAATGCAGAAAGGAATCCCTGTTCAATAAATGGTTCTGGGATAACTGGTTAGTCATATGAAGGAGATTGAAACTGGACTGCTCTTCCTTACACCATATACAAAAATCAACTCAAGAATGATTAAAGACTTACTTAAATTAAAACTCAAAGCTATAAGAACCCTGAAAGACAATCTAGGCAATAAAATTCTGGACATGGGCCCTGGGGAAGATTTCATGACAAAGATTCCAAAAACAATAGCAACAAAAATAAAAATTGACAAATAGGATCTAATAAACTAAAGTTCTTCTGCACAGCAAAATAAACTATTGACAGAGTAAACAGACAACCTACAGAATGGGAGAAATTTTTTGCAAACTCTGCATCTGAGAAAGATCTAATATCCAGCATTTATAAGGAACTTGAACAAATTTACAAGAAAAAACACAAACAATCCCATTAAAAAGTGGACAAAGGACATGAACAGACACTCTTCATAAACAGATATAAGTATATGAACAAGTCTCAGTATCACTGATTAGTAGAGAAATGCAAATCAGAACCACAATGAGATACAGTCTCACACCAATCAGAATGGTTATTACTAAAAAGTAAAAAAATAACAGATGTTGGTGAAGTTTCAGTAAAAAGGGAATGCCTATACATTGTCGGTGGGAGTGTAAACTAGTTCAACCATTGTGTAAGACAGTGTGCCAGTTCCTCAAAGAGCTTAAAAAGGAACTACTGTTTGACCCAGCTATCCCATTACTTGGAACATACCTGAAGGAATATAAATCATTCTATTATAAAGACACATGCACATGTATGTTCATTGTATCACTATTCACAATAGCAAAGACATGGAATCAACCAAAATGCCCATCAATAGTGGACTGTATAAAGAAATTGTGGTACATATACACCATGGAATACTAAACCTCCATAAAAAAAGAATGAAATTATGTCTTCTACAGGAACATGGATGGAGCTAGAGGCCATTATCCTTGGCAAACTAATGGAGAAACAGAAAACCAAATGCTACATATTCTCACTTTTAAGTGGGAGCTAAATGATGAGAACACATGCACATGAACACAAAGAGGGGAACGACACACACTGGCTCCTACCAGAGGGTGAATGAAGGTTAGGAGGAGGGAGAGGAGCAGAAAAAAAATAATTGTTGAGTACTATGATTATTAACGGGGTGATGAAATAATTTGTACAACAAACCCCCATGAGTTTACCTATATAACACACCTGCATATGTACCCCCGAACCTAAAATAAAAGATAAAAATTAATTAATAAAGGCATGTAAAAATATTGAATCTATTAGAAAGGATTATGGATTCTATACAGTATGGTATCTCAATTATAAATAAAAAGTATTCAAGGAAAACTTTCAATGTTCAAAGAAGAAACAAAGCATTTAATTGAAGTAGCTAAAAGTTCACACTGGATATTAGACTGGATTATTATCTAATAGAAAACGATTAAAAAGTCTACATTGACCAAGACATCTACAATGCTTTTATGTTCTACAACTCACCCTAAATATAGTCAAAGATACCAAGGACTTCAGTCCGTGGTCATTAGTAACTACTAACTGAAAAGTTCCACATAGTCAGGTCACAAGAGAAGACTAGAATGAAGTTTAAGACCACGTAAAGTTACATGGAAACAGGGGATTCAAAGAAATTAAAAAACAAACAAAAAAACAGGGCAATGAAACCACTAAAATATGGAATTAACACAGTACAACATATCATATTGATATTTATAATGACTGAGAGTTATCCAAGAACAACATATTCAAATTTTCTTTGAATGGGATCATGGTTTTCAAAGCACACATCTGGAATAGTACAGAGTTTGAAGTGTGACACTGGCTGAAGTAATACTTTTCTGTATCCAAGGAGAATATAATAATCAAAGGATAAACTAAATGGGAATCTCACAGAGATGATGGAGCAACACTATCACTAACGTTACCCTATGGAACATTAGCTTGACCTTGCTGACAAGTGATTTCAAAGTCTTAACAAGTTAGAAACTACGCCTGTAAAGTCCACATAAAATGTATAATACCTCAAAAGACTGAAGGAAAGCTAGATTAGCAATGGAGGCCTGGACAATCACTAATGTACATAAAAGAGATCTACATGGAGAGTTAGGAAATGGACTTAGACTGATGGAAACTTAAGATACAGCATATGAAGATTGAATCTGGAAAATACAAAAAACAAACAAACAAAAAAACAGTCCAGGCACGGTGGCTCATGCTTTTGGGAATCCAACGTGGGTGGATCACTTGAGGTCAGGAGTTCAAGACCAGCCTGGCCAACATGGTGAAACCCCATCTCTACTAAAAATACAAAAAATTAGCCAGGCGTGGTGGAACATGCCTGTAGTCCCAGCTACTCGGGAGGCTGAGACAGGAGAATTGCTTGAACCCAGGAGATGGAGGATGCAGTGAGTCGAGATCATGCCATTGTACTCTAGCCTGGGTGAGAGCAAGACTCCAACTCAAAAAAATAAAATAAGTAAAATTAAATTAAACATAGAAAGCATGAGAGCCATGTACAATGATTAGTAATACCAGTAAAGGTGTTGCCAAAATTGGGGACAAATTAATGGAAAAAACTAAAGTTTAGAAGGACAAAATGCAAAGAGATTAAATGTAATGAATGATTGCACATTAAATTTAAAATTTTAAAATCTAAAAGAATCAATCTCAGATATAATTCCAATAGATACGAATGAAGTACAGAAGTAATGTTGCATTGACCTATAGTCTATATAGGCCAGACAGTAGGAAGAATTAAAATGAGCATTTAGAAATATTACCTTTAATGTCCTTTAACTCTTCTAAGGAGATCCATGAATTAAAGTACATGAAAGAGGGCAAAAAATAGCAGCATCAAAAGGCTTCACAAGTCATTATGAAGACAGAAGAATGAACAAAACAGACCCATACAAGGATCTTATAAATGACCATTGGGGCTAAATATTGTCTTGGCAAACAAAAGAGATATAGGAAATATTTAAAACAAAATGCATTTGGTAGAATTATATATAAATTATATGAATGGAATTACATTTGTTTGGAAGTACTAAATGCTGAGGACCTCTTTGGGATTCTTTTTATATTCTGAGTGACTGGACACAGTGGAACACTGTCAAGATATTTAAAGAATATACCTTGTTCACAGTGATTATATTTATGTGGATACATTACAAAGCTTAGTAAATTAGAGTGAGTGAAAATTAAGGTGTGTATTGTAGAATTTACATATGTGTGAATTATGACTCTAAGCCCTGGCTCTATGAAGAGCACTTTATTAGCTCCAACCAGTCAGAAATGTCTACATCCAGTGAATGACAAGACACCTTTCAGGACCAACACATTAAGGTTACTTTATTTCTACATATAGTTTGCACATAAGGATATTTCAGTCAACAATGGGCCACATAAACTAATGTGGTCCTATAAAATAATACGGGGCCAAGCACGATGACTCATACCTATGGTCTCAGTGCTTTGGGAGGCCAAGGCAGGCCTTGAAGCCGTTAGTTCTAGGCCAGCCTGGCAACATAGCAAGACCTTGTCTCTACAAAATAATTTAAAAATTAGCCAAGTGTGATGGTACATATCTATGTTCCTAGCTACTAGAGAGCCTGAGGCAGGAGGATAGCTTGAGGTCAGGAATTTCAGGATGCAGTGAGCCATGATTGCACCCCTGTACTCCAGCCTGGGTGACAGAGTAAGACCTGTCTCCATCCTCACCACTCACCAAAATAATATTTTATACAGTATTTTCACTGTACATTTTCTACATTTACATGCACAAATACTTACCTTTGTGTTACAATTGCCTGCAGTATTCAGCACAGTAACATGCTTACACATTTGCAGCCTAACAGCAATAGGTTATGTCATACAGCCTAGGTGTGTGGTAAGCTATACTATTTGGGTTTGTGTAAATGCTCTCTATGATGTTGCCTATGAAATTGCCTATGAATGCATTTCTCACAAGGTCGAAATTGCCTATGAATGCATTTCTCAGAATGTATCCCCATTGTTAAGCAACTTATGACCATATATAAAACTATAGCAATCATGGTATATATATATATATTTTTTATATATATTATGTATATTTTATATATATAATATATATTTATATATAAGATATATTATATATTTTATATATAATATATAAATAGATATATTATATATATTGTATATACATATATATAAAAAATATATATATATATTAAGTATAAAAAATTCTGAGCTTTCATGACTCAAAAATGCCTTTTTTTCTCCTTCAGAGGAGTATGGTATCCCTCCACTCTCTTAACAAAGGAAATTTGGGTATCGGCCCATATGGTCTTGACTCCATCAAAAAATGTGGAAAAGAGGAAGAGAAACCCTGCTGTGCCAGAGAGCAGTAGGTCTTTCTGTGCTTTCTTCCATTCAGCTTTCACAACAACTTTTCTAGGTAGACATGTTAAGCCCATTTGACAGGTAAGAAAACTAAATTTTAAGTGAATTTTACAAATTTGATCATTAATTAGATGGAGCCAACACAAAAACGCCAATCTTCCTACTCAACATTTGTTTATTTTCTCTCAGAAATTTTATGTGAAGTTAATACCCAAATGCTACCATTCACTCTTCCTTTGTTTTGTTTTATGGAAATAATTCATTGAATAATAACTAAGTGCAAACTAATAATTCCCCTTCCCATCTTTCACCCCATTCCTCCATCACCCAATGCAGGCTGTCTGGTGAAAACTGTTTTACAAAACTTGGTTTCAGCTCAAAATATAACTATGCAAGTCTTTCACACCCTTTTCTCTGATTTTACACTGTCAAACATTGCAAAGGAGATGCAGCCTAATCTGTCTTCAGTAAAAGGCATGGAAAGCTTGGAACAGATGTGGAAATAGTACATGGATCTGTATCACTGTGGTAAAATAAAGCCAATGAGTGGCCTGGGCCATGAACTATTTTATATATAGAGTCACATACATGTACAATAGATCATAAATGTATAGTCTATGCATATGTGTGTGTATCTATATATAATCTTTAGTATGTGATATGGTTTGGCTCTGTGTCCCCACACAAATCTCACCTTGAATTGTAATAATCCCCATGTGTCATGGGAGCGACCCAGTGGGGAGTAATAGAATCATGCAGGTGAGTTTTTCTCTTTGCTGTTTTCATGACAGTGTATAAGTCTCATAGGATATGATGGGTTTATAAAAGGGCAGTTGCTCTGTACACACCCTCTTGCCTGCCGCCATGTAAGATGTGACTTGCTCTTCCTTGCCTTCCTCCATGATTGTGAGGCCTCCCCAGTCATATGAAACTGTGAGTCAATTAAACCTCTTTCCTTTATAAGTACCCAGTCTCAGATATGTCTTTATTAGCAGCAAGAGAATAGAGTAATACAGTAAATTCATACCAGGTAGTGGGGCACTGATGTAAAGATACTTGAAAATGTGGAAGCAACTTTGAAACTGGGTAACAGGTAGAGGTTGGAGCAGTTTGGAGGGCTCAGAAGAAGATAGAAAAATGTGGGACAGTTTGGAACTTCCTAGAAACTTGGAGGGCTCAGAAGATAGGAAGATGTGGGAAAGTTTGGAACTTCCTAGAGACTTATTATTATTGAAAGGCTTTGACCAAAAGTCCGATAGCAATATGGACAATAAGTTCCAGGCTGAGGTGGACTTAGATGATGAGGAACTTTTTGGGAACTGGAATAAAGGTCACTCTTGTTCTACAAAGAGACTGGTGCCATTTTGCCCCTGCCATAGAGATCTGTGGAACTTTGAACTTGAGAGAGATGATTTAGGGTATCTGGTGGGAGAAATTTCTAAGTAGCAAAGCATTCAAGAGGTGACACAGCATAAAAATTTGGAAAATTGGCAGCCTAACAATGCAGTAGAAAAGAAAAACCCATTTTCTGGGCAGAAGTTCCAACCGGCCACATTTGCATAAGTAATGAAGAACCAAATGTTAATCACCAAGACAATGGAGATAATGTCTCCAGGGCATGTCAGAGACCTTCCCGACAGCCCTTCCCATCACAGGCCTGGAGGCGTAGGAGGAAAAAATTAATGGTTTATGGTTCAATGGGCCCAGAGCCCCCCTGCTGTGTGGCCTAGGGAATTGGTGCCCTGCATCCCAGCTGCTCCAGCTGTGGCTATAAGGGGCCAACATACAGCTCAGGTTGTGGCTTCAGAGGGTGCAAGACCCAAGCCTTGGCAGCTTCCATGTGCTGTTGAGCCTGTGGGTGCCCAGAAGCCAAGAATTGAGGTTTGGGAACCTCCACTTAGATTTCAGATGATGTATGAAAAAACTTGGATGTCCAGGCAGACGTGTGCAGCAGGGGCGGAGCCCTCATGGAGACCCTCTGCTAGGGCAGTGCGGGAGGGAAATGTGGGGTGGGAGCCCCACACAGAGTCCTCAATGGGACACTATCTAGTGGAGCTGTGAGAAGAGGGCCACCATCATCCTCCAGACCCCAGAATGGTAGATCTAACATGCATGCACCATGCACCTGTAAAAGCCACAGATACTAAATGTCATCCCATGAAATACAGCCAGGAGTGGGGCTGTACCCTGCAAAGCCACAGGGGTGGAGCCACCCAAGGCCATGGGACCCTACATCTTGGCTCAGCGTAACTTGGATGTGAGACATGGAGTCAAAGGAGATCATTCTGGAGCTTTAAGATTTGACTGCCCCACTGGATTTAAGACTTGCATGGGGCCTGTAGTCTCTTCATTTTGCCCAATTTCTCCCATTTGGAACAGGTGTATTTACTCAGTGCCTGTACTCCCATTGTATCTAGGAAGTAACTAACATGCTTTTGTTTCTACAGGCTCATAGGTGGAAGGGACTTGTCTTGTCTCAGATGAGGCTGTGGACTGTGTGTGGACTTTTGAGTTAATGCTGAAATGAGTTAAGACTTTGGGGGACTGTTGGGAAGGCATGATTTTGTTTTAAAATGTGAAAGGGAAATGAGATTTGAGAGGGGCCAGGGGCAGAATCATATGGTTTGGCTCTGTGTCTCCATCCAAAACTCACCTTGAATTGTAATAACCCCTATGTATCGTGGGAGGGACCCAGTGGTAGGTAATTGAATCATGGGGGCAGGTTTTTTCTTGTACATGAGATCTGATGAGTCTCATGAGATCTGATGAGTCTCATGAGATCTGATGGTTTTCTAAAAGGGCAGTTCCCCTGCACTCACCCTCTTGCCTACCACCATGTAAGATGCTATTTGCTCTTCCTTGCCTTCTACCATGATTGCGAGGCCTCCCCAGTCATGTGGAACTGTGAGTCAATTAAACATCTTTTTTTTATAATTACTCAGTCTTATTAGTCTGTTCTCAGGCTGCTAATAAAGACATACCTGAGACTGGGTACAGACTGGGTTCCCAGCAGCCTTAGAACAGAAAAATACAGGGTGTTTTAAATATATTTTAAAGAGAAAATTTCTAAACATTCAAATATGTACTAAAATCAACCCCCATAATTGTTTAATGTGGTTACCTGTGTGTTGTTTAATTTTGCTTTTAGAACATTATGCAGTGGTTTCATGCTTTGGTCTCCCAAAAGGGAATTAAATAGTAGCTTTAAATCTATGAAGAAAGAATTTCTAATGGAGAATTTCAGACAAATCTTTTATAGGTCACATTATCCCCACTGCAACTATAGCTTGCACAACTAACAGTGTGAAATAATAACTCTTTTCAAGACAATTACAAGATTTTCTATTTTCCCTAGTTCTTTCCAATTTCAGTCTTTCTGAAATAAAATGCTGAAATAATACCTGCATAGTTTCCAAGAAATGGGGAGAAAGAAAGGGGGCACTTCATCAATAGCTACCAGCAACAACAGTACAGATATCCCAAAGCCAGGGCAAGCATCTGATTAATAAAATTGAATCACTTGTAAATCAGTAGTGAAGTGTGAGGTCCTCAAATAGGTTGGAGGATTTATTCTAATGAAAGAATGGCCTTAAAGAAGCATTTACAACTGAAATGGGGATGGAAGTGATTAAGAGCTAGTTTGAAAACAGAAGAATAAATGAAGGAGTTAGGTAGGGCTAGAATGTTAATAGGAGGGGAGTTAAGAAACCCAGATGCAGATAATTTGTCTTCTTGATAGGCTAACTTATGTATTTTTTTAAGGCATCATTCTGTTCAAAATACTATGGTAAACATAAATATTTCTTCAAATGACATGATAATGACTTCTGGAATCAGATGTCAAATATAAAAGTAAGATCACATTTAAAAGTTAACAGAAAATAGAACATTTTATAGTGCCAGATTGAATATAATCTTTGAAATTTTTAAATGCTACAGTACAGAAACAAAGTATGTCAGGTTGTTTAGCAATAAAACATCAAAATTACAAAAATTGAAATGTTTGAGGGGTGATTTAAAGTTCCATTAGCTTGCATTTTAATATTTTGTTATTTTAGCTTAAATCTGACTATCTTTTCTGGCCTAAATAAAATTCTTGCTTTAAACACCTTTAATAGTTGCCACAATTCTTTATTTGTGGTTATAAATTGTATTGTGCTTTTTGTTCACTTTTAATTTTATACAGTTCATATTCCAGAATAGATGTTAACTCGTATGAGAATAAAAGAAATAGGTAAAATTTCCAGATTTTTGTAACCATGGGGGAAGCATCAGTTAGGAATCTTCAAGTGACCAAAAGACAGATCCAAGCATACCTAAACAGAAAAACAAGAAGAAAAAAAAAAAGTGTTGGCTCACTTAAACCATTCAAACAGATTTTTTTTTTTTTTTTTTCAGATGACACTGGATTTATGGCTTAAAATACTTTGATCGAAACTCAATTTTTCTCTTTTTTTTTTTTTTTTTTTTTTGAGATGGAGTCTCACTCTGTCAGCTAGGCTGGAGTGCAGTGCAGTGGCACAATCTCGGTTCACTGGAACCTCCACCTTCTGGGTTCAAGTGATTCTCCTGCCTCAGCCTCCTAAGTAGCTGGGACTATAGACGCATGCCACCACACCCAGCTAACTTTTGTATTTTTAGTAGAGACGGGGTTTCACTATATTGGTCAGGCTGGTCTTGAACTCCTGACTTCGTGATCCACCCGCCTCGGCCTCCCAAAGTGCTGGGATTACAGGCTTGAGCCACCGTGCCCGGCCTCTCTCCCCATTTTTAAGTTTAGCATATCTCACTGGTGAGGTTTAAGCTGGTTCTCAGCTCATGATTGCAGAACTATAGGCTTTACTTTTCAGTTCCAGAAGAAATAGCTAGAATATATTTTCTATAAATGATAACAACAAACAAAACCCCTCTTTGCTTCTCATTGCTCTTACTGTGATCTTCTTCCTGTCTCCAAACCAATTATTTTAGCCAAGAGATGCAGAATAAGAGAACTGGCAGATCTAGTTCACGGGTACTATACCTGAGCTAAGCAAGTAGACTACCTAGCCTCAAACACAAGTGCTAAGAATGGTGAGACAGGGTAGCCCCATAGAGATGCTAGGTTCAGTTACCAAAAAAGAGTGAGTAGATTCTGTATGCATAGAAAATTTGTCTTCTGCAGAAAAAATATAATTATATATTATATAATTGCTTATGTATTATATGATTATATATGCATTATGTAATTATGTATATAATTAAATTTAACATATATAAATCTGTGTATGAGTGTGTGTCTGTGTGTGTATTCTGAACTAAGGCAGCTTGGGGAAGAATTCCAAAATGTGCGTGATAGTGTGTGTGTTTGATAAGAGAAATTAAGGTTGAGATAGGATAGTAGGCTTGGCTCAGATTGTGGACAAGCTTGATTGCTAGGCTGAAGATTTGAAACATGATCTTTTCGTTGGACAACAATAAATGAGGATTGCTCAAAAGAGTATCTTGTACATTAGATACTTCTTCCTAATTCTTATTAAGATATATAGCAATAAAGATGCTATGCAAATGTGGCAGCTACTCTGTGCCTGGGGAATGTTTCATATGCGATTTTTTTTTTTTAACCTAGTGAGGTGAATTAGAATAGTCACTTTAAAGGAAACTGAGTCTCAAGAGAAATTACATAATTTGCTTAGTTCATGTGAATAGAGAAATTAGCCATTCCTTACTCTGTGTTCCCAAAGCACCCTGAAGGGATTCCCAATTGAGTGCCTATAAATTTTAACTGACATATATCAGAATATACTTAAAGGCATAAGAGACAGATTAATCAGGATACTTTTCCTAGGGAAACAAAAACATGAAATCAACTCCTGGAAATCTAAGAAAATGTTTAACCTGGCATTGTTAGGACAAAATCTTCACACATACTGGGAATATTTTCTAAACTTTCTCCCCAAAACACAGGGTTGTATACTATCGGTTCCGTCTATCAGGTCTTAAAAACAGCAGAAACTTTTAACCTGAGCTGGTTAGTCTCCTCATTATTAGAGAGGGATGCAGCTAGAGGCGTAGATACATACAGACTCTTCCCTAAATATTTCCCAGGTTGAATTACAAGCTGCTTCTATGCTTCTGTTTATTTTATTGTCCTTTCTGCTGGCAACCCAATTCATTTATTTGATAATTATAATAAATAATTCTGTTGTATTATAGTGTATTATACTCATTGCGCATGTCATAGTACTCTGCTTTCTTTTCTTATTTGGTTGCAATTTCTAGTGGTCAGTAAATGTTTATTGCACGAACTTCTGACTGTTGAAGAAATCTTTCATTCTACAGTGCCTCAGTTAACTTTCACTTTAGTTTTTAACTTGGAGTTGGGGACTAACATAAACAAAATTTTGCTGATAATTTAATAAAATCCATATAAATATATTTACTTCTTAATTACATAGAGTTTTACTTCATTCATTCTTTTTAAGAGCTCAATTGGGTTGAACCAAATTTTCATTTAAGTTACATACAGAAACATCATGTATAGGTTCTTGAAAACTGTTAGTCATGTTAAGTAAAATGATCTATAATAAAACCATTTCTTTTTCTCATCAACATGATAATAAAGTAATGTTGAAAAAAACGTTATTTGAGGACCTGCTGTATGTAATTTCACTTAGTCATAGTTTCCAAGAACCTATCATTAAGTGAGGACTGACTGTAAGAGTAACTGTGTTGTAACTTACTGTATTGTAAGGTTTGTTAACTGAGAACTTGTTGTATCTTGCATTCTTTAACCTAATGAGATTACTGGAAAGCCATTTATTTCTTTGTTTTTTAAGTTTTAGAGTCCATACCTAGTTGTTGTTGTAAAGTTTTAAGCACAAAAAATTGAAGTTGAAAGTATGTTTTTGCTAATCAAAGTATGAGTATTAACATAATGTTGAATGGAATTTAAGCCTTAGTTTCTTGAAACTTAAAATATGGATAACGACAATACTTTTGCTATAGATTTGCAATAAATTTTAGTATAATGTTTTTATAGTACTTAATTTAGATTTGGTATATGGTAGATACTCCTCAAATGGGAGGTATTAATTTTGTAGTACCTAAGGCAAAACAAACAATCAAAAGTTAAAGAATCATGAAAACAGGAATTACCTATTTCTCATAAATAGGAATTACCTATTTAAATAATGTACAAAGACTTCATATATTTCTTTAAAAAGTTACTTTCTCCAGGTTTTCATTAACTATATGTAATAATTACAGCCCATTTCATCAGACCTGTGTTAAAAATCTTTACTCATTTAAATTTATTATTTTCATTTTAATATTCATTCATTTGAGTATTTACTGAGGCATTGCTATAAATGCTGAGGAAATGAATGTTCTGTATCTGGAGCTTTCATTCTAGTTTGAAGAGAAAAAGCATGAAGTTAATTCAATAAATAAGCATATTATATATTAAGTTAAGAGGTGATAACTACAATACAGTGACATAAAGCAGGATAAGGGAGATGGAGTGTGTATCTTCAGAATCTGTTGAATCAGACCAAGTCTATTTTTTCATTTTCTAATGGGGTTCTTCTCCTTAGAATGTGAAGTTTTGTTTCCTCTATCCTAAATTGGTGATACTATGTTTCCTATTACTTATATTCTGAGATGCAAAATCTGGGCATTCTACCAACCGGAATAACTTTCTTCTGCTCTTGCTAATGATCCTGGCTTGCACTAAAGCAGAGTGAATAGGGCAGAGACTATGTCCACTCTCTGCCAGTTTGGCATTGCTGATGGCCATTGTAGCTCTCAGGATGCCAGAGAGGGTACAAAACCTCAGTTATAGCATGTGCCCATAACTAGCCCTCTGAACAGCTAATAAAAACATCTAATGTTCCTTGAGACATTTTCTTTGTAACAGCACTTCCTACACGCTTTATAAACTCATTCAATTATGAATAAGACAATCACATTTATAATCACAGTTTAACAGATGTGGAAACAGAGATACACAGAGTTACAACGTGGCATGCCCAGGCCACACACCTACCAAACAGGTCCAGTAAGAATTGGAATTGAGGAATTCTGACTCCAGAATTCACTAAGGTTGAAGTAGGTTATTTCATTTCTCAGAACTCTTCAAAAGTACAGATCAGAATATTCTCTTGGCTTACCCAAGTCGATCACAATAGGTCACACTTCAGTCCCCTAACATTTGGTCTTCTGCCTTAAACATCCTTAGCTGTGGTATGTATTGTGATTTCAGGTAAAGTATCGTCTTTTAGAAAATAGTCTCAAGGTTCTAAGGGTCAGTCTTCAAAGCTGCCTTCCTTTTTCATGACTAAACACAATCTCAGTTTGCAGCATTAGCATTCAGAAATGACTCTCCTCATCCATTTGAAGGAACAAGCAGAATAGATTTGCCTTTGTAGTTAAGTGGCCCCTCCTGGTGAATTTCCAAAACCAGTGGCAATCCCTGGATCTAAAAACAATAATAATAATTTTCCAAAAATGCCAGAGTAAAGTCCTTTGCTAAAAAGATACACAAACAAGCAGGTAAACAAAAATAAATATTTTTCTTACCAGTAAACCACTCCCCCATATGCACGTGTAAGAAAATAAAAACAATTTTCAACCTTGGTATAATACTGGTGTAAGACATTACAGATTAAGAGAAATTAACACTTTTGTTCCTTCTGATTTGTATTATCTGGAATCAGACTGAATAATATTCTTCGGTGTAACTGCAAAATTTTGTTTTATCTGAGAAATTTTGCTAAATGGAACATTACTGAATTTCTAAATCCATGTCAAAAACCTTCTCCATGAGAAAAAAAATGATATATATGATACTACAGAAATGTATACAAAAAGAAAATGATTAATATCATTAGTTTTCTTGGGTTGACAACATCAATACATTTACAATATGAGACAAGTTTAGCTTAAAATAGTTTAAAATATGAAATAAAACATGAGCAAAAGGTGAAATTCCAAAGCTTGTGAATATGGCTCCAATTTGGTAATTATCCTGAACTCACTGAAAATTTATAACTGACTATCACGCTCTGGGAATTCCATTTTCTCCTTAAACTTTTAGAACGTTGGCTTTCCTGTATGCATTTCTCATTCTAGGGCCAACCTGCAAAAACAGTTAAGAGACAGGTGTTTTGTATTGTGCCAATTTAATAACAGGTAAAATAATCAGATAATGCAAATATTCAAGTAGTAAAAGTGAAAGGAAGTGTGAACAATCAACAAGATAACTGCTGTCACTCTTGACATTTCCAATTCTTAGACTCAAGGGGGCACCAATTAATACCTGAAGATAAAATTTAAAAACCCACTTAAAGGATATTATATGGTAATGAAAAGACTTGTTATAGAGCCGGGAGTACCAGTAGCCTCATGACCCAAAATAAGATGACTGCCATTATCCTGATATTGTACCTCATGCAATTAGCAGAAGTACCAATTAGTCCCTAGAAATGGCAGATCAGGTACACTTTCAGTTTTTAAATAGCTGAATGAATTGGAAAAGACAGAGAAAGAACTGACATATTGCAGTATAAAGCTGCATAAAGCAGATTTAGACATAAAACAGATTCTTATTACAATTTCAGAAAATGAGAAACAGCTTAAAAATAACTGTTTTAACAAGTTTTTTTTAAGTCTCTAGTAAACTATGATCCTACATTTCTATGACTTCCTTTTCCATGTAAATTTTGGCCTCATTTTATAAAATGACATTTAATTCCTGTTATGTGATTTTGGCTTCAGTTTACGAGTTCTAATATCACACTCTATGGTGGAATAATTATATTCTGAAAGTAAAAGAATGGCAAAACATGGTAAGACATTATTACATGATATTATAATTCTACTAGATTATTTGGTGAGGGTATATAAATCAAGATAGGTCAATTGCTCTAAAATCAATCACAAATTTTAATAGCTTAATATAATAAAAGTTGATTTCTCAGCTGGGCAAAGTGGCCCATACCTGTAATCCCAGTACTTCAGGAGGCCAAGGAGGGTAGATAGATCACTTGAGCCCAGGAGTTTGAGATCAGCCTCGGTAACATGGCGAAACCTCATCTCTACAAAAAATTTTAAAATTAGCCAGGTGTGGTGGCACACACCTGTAGTCTCAGCTACTCAGGAGGCTAAGGTAGGGGGATGGCTTGAGCCTAGGGGGGATGGTTGCAGCAGTGAGCCAAGACCACAACACTGCACGCCAGCCTGGGCAACAGAGGCAGACCTTATCTCAAAAAAAAAAAAAAAAAAAAAAAAAAAAAGTTTATTTCTCACTCATATCATAGTCCAAAATAGTCCAAATCAAGAAACTTTTTTTTTTTTAACATAGGAAGAATTGTTTTGTTCATACAGAAGGCAAAGGAATCTAGGATAGCTGCAATTTTTAGACTCAATCAACTTGGGGGTTGGTGGTATCAATTGGTGAGGTAAGGAATATTGAAAGGGGCAAAGGATTTAGACTTGTGCCCCTTGGCATTTGGATGAGATAGTTACAGATTTAACAAAAAGACTTCACCGGGGGGTACCCAAGATGACACTGGCCATAATCATTAAAATACCGAAAGGTAGAAAGGCTTATGGAGGAATTTCTTTTTAATGGTGGGCTTAAATCTTGTAATTATAAAAAGGAATGGCTTATTAAGGAGATTCTCAATGGAGTTGCATGATCCTTGGTATAGTGAAAAGTAACCCTTCTATAGCTCTTGTGGCATGAGGGATAGTTCTACTTCATGATCAAAGCTTGCAGTCTCCTTTCTGTCTTATGGAGAGCTCCAATTTAGCAGAAGAGACATGTGTTATTAACCAACAATGTGGACAATGACAAAACTGAAGAAAGTAATAAATTCAAAAAAGTTGAATTGGATACCTTCATTACAAAAATGACATTTGACTTGAGAATTCATCAGGAGTTCATTTGGGAGGGACAGAGTAGATAATATTAATTAATACTTTAATAGCTAAAATTTTATAAATATAAATATTATACAATTTTTAAAAATTACTCTATCTTGTTAATAACATTTGCTACTTTTCTTTGAAATCTCTGTTTTCCTCACCATTTTAAATAATAATCTCTATTAGATTATTAATATAGGTTAATAACCTCTATTAGATTAATATAGGTTAATAATCTATATTATTATAATATAGAATATTGTATTGTATTATAATTATATATTATATTTTTATATGTTATATATTAATATAATTAATATATAATTATATATTTTATATATATTATATAACTATTATATATAGAATTATAGAATCTTTGTTTTCCTTACCATTTTAAATAATAATCTCTATTTATTAGATTATTAATATACGTTAATAATCTATATTATTATAATATAGAATAATAACCTATATTAGTAGTCTGAGAGTTGTCCATGCATGTGGGTAGATTAACAGTATATTATTTATAAGAGTTTGCTCTTGTGAATATGTCACAGTGTCACACAAGCTTTTATAATGCTGGCATATGTACAATAGTGATAGCATATGATATTTTATTAAATTTAACATTTATAAATTTATTTTGCAAAGTGATTTGCAGAGAAGGTGAAGTGTCAAGAGGGAGTGATAGAATACTAAACCTTACTTTTTAGGTACCATGACTTTCACAGTTTGCATATTTTCTCCCTCTGTGCTGCCTTTTTGATATTTTTTCAGATCTATATTTCAGTTTATTACTTATCTTGAGGATTCTTTGATATATTGTTTAATATTATGGTATATTTATAATTTTACTTATGTTTTTCATATCTCAAAGTAGTATATAGGTATCTTTCAAGTTTGGCTGAACATTTTTATGGCCTCTTTCTCCATTATCCTATGTTGTTTTCCATTTCTATTTTTTTATACAATTGAATATTATTTATAAATATTCTGAATCTGATAATTCCAATACTTGAAGTCTTTATTGAGCTGATATGGTTTTCGGTTGTTTCTATTTCATTTGTGGGGCCTTATTTCCTTCTGCTTTTATAATTTTGAACCTACGAACTGATGTTTTTGAGGTATGAGTTTAGTGTCTGAATTTCTCCAAAGAGGATTTGTGTTTTCTTCTGCTAGGGGCCAAGGGACACTATCAGTTTAGTACTGCTTTCAAATAAATTTTCCATTTTGAATTATTTCAGTGTAAGCAACAAATGTAAATTTTAGGCTGCAGATCCTTATAAGGATCAGATTGTGAGTATGAATTCTGAAAACAGATTATTTGAGGTGTGCATTTTTTTTTCTTTCTTCTTCTTTTCCTGTTTCTTCTTCCCCTCATTTTCCTCCTTCTATCTCCAGGTATGAAAAGAACAGGATTGTTTCCAGCTCCCTTGGTGAGATTTTATGCCTGTGTCTCCTATTATTCTCCCTATATTAATTAACTCTAGGTTTTCTCTTATCCCTGCTAGCTGGTGCTTGGAAAACCAAATTTAAAATTATAGGGCATTGGAAAATGCCTTCAAAATGATAAGTAGCTTCAGAAACACTCTTACCTCTCTTGGTTCCTGTTCTCAGTTTTTTTTTGTTTGTTTTGTTTTGTTTTTTCAGCTATAAAAATTCCTTACTATGTTGCCAGCTTGGCAATTAATTTTCAAAAGAAAATCTTATATTTTAACCAGAATTTTTAGATGTTTTCTATAGGAAGAGCAGTCAGAATATATTGATTATATAGTCTACCACAAAAAAGAAAATATGAAAGACAAAAACATTAATTTTATTTATTTATTTATTTATTTATTTATTTGAGACAGAGTCTCACTCTGTCCCCTAGGTTGCAGTGCAGTGGCGCAATCTTGCCTCACTGCAACCTCTACCTCCTGGGTTCAAGCTATTCTCTGCCTCAGCCTCCTCAGTAGCTGGGATTACAAGTGCCTGCCACCATGCCTGGCTAATTTTTGTATTTTTAGTAGAGACAGGGTTTCACCATCTTGGCCAGGCTGGTCTTGAACTCCTGACCTCGTGATCCACCCGCCTCGGCCTCCCAAAGTTCTGGGATTACAGGCATGATTGAATTTTTTTTTTTTAAACCAGAAATTTTGAAGTATAGAAATTTCTCTATTTCGAGTTTTAGAATTCTTAAAAAGTGGAAGACACTACATTTCATTGAAAAAAATAATTAACAAGCTAAATACATACAGAGGAGGTAGAAAAAGAAGAGAATTCATGTAGCTAAAAACAAAATAAACCTCAACTGAGATCTAGAGGAACTTTCTAATATAAAATTAGCCCACTGCTTTGTTTTGTTGTTGTTTTTGTTTCTTTGTTGTTATTGTTGTTATTTAACTAGAAAAAAAGCAGGACCAGCAGCTTGAAGCATTATCAATTAAATTTTCTCATTAGCTATATTTGGTTCCTTAATTGGCCTTTGTGACTATGTAATTTCAAGTGATAATTATTTGTGGCACTAGCCTATTCCTATATCAATGTTATCTCTTAATTAATTTAAGAAATTGACTTAACATTTTTTTCCACCTTCTGACACAGAAGTAATTTGTGAGTTACCATTCCTTAGCACAGTCAGCAGTGTTCTGAAAAATGACAGTAAGTCCAATCTCACAGTCTTAAACCACAATAGCACTGATAATAATCTTGGAGAAGCCCTGCTAAGGAAAAAAAAAATGTACATATTTGGTGTGAAACTGAAGAAACATGAGATTATAGTCCAGAGGATTAGAGAGAGAGGCAAAATAATAGAGAAAATATTAATTCATTTTAAAGACAGAAATCTTCAAACTCAAGAAACACACAATTGTAATAGGCTAAAGCATTGTGTTTATGCTAAATATTTTGGTTTAAACAGAAAGCAAGCAGTGATTGCTTTACACTTAGGTATTTCTCATTGAATTCCTCAGGGAAACACAAGGAAAGAAGCAATGTTTCAGCGTTCAATAATTTTTCAAACCTCAGAAGGAATTTCCACTCCTTAAAGTAAGAATGAACCACTAAGGAGAAAACATGTGGTCACCCAGGGAATGAAGGTAGGAAATTGCAGCTCAGTTAGCATAACTTTGGATCCTAAACTCAGAAGTCATTTCCTTTACCAAAAGGAGGCACCTTTCTAAGGCCAAAAGGACTATTTTCCCTTTTCCTCACTCTTTCCCGATTCATAACCAGCACTTCCTTTCTTAAATCTGCTCTTTGAGTACCTTCACAGGCAATACTATCAGGGGCAGACATGTTTACGTAGTTGCTACGTTGGCAATAGAAAGAGAAGAGCCTAGAAGTTTCCTTGCAGCAATGTCGTAGGAATAACTGTTTCAGAGTTACTTTGGTAAAGGAAGAAGTCCTGAATACTGCAAACTATCCAGAAAAAAATCTCCTCAGAGCATATGACGAATGAAGATATCAGGTTCCCTTCTCAGGGTAGCAAATCTATAATATATGATAATAAAAGAGAAAAAATTCATGATAAACTTAATGTAAGTCTTAAACTCTAACGTAATGTATAAAAGTGATACTATAGACAAAATTTTCATAGAATCAATAATATGATAAACATTGGACACCAAGCTGGAAGATAGACTGTAATAAATAAATAAAAATAATGTATGCTTACTGGAAAGCAAAGATCAAGCCTATCAGTATTTAACAGTTCAGATAATTTTATACCGAGAACAATGCAACAGAATTAATAGAAAAATATTAATATAGAGTTTAACAAGGGTGGTGTTATTAAATAGCAAAACAAAAATAAAATATAAGTAGTTGGTATATATGTTCATAGCCAGTCAGATTATTGCATTCCTATGAACAAATTTTTATAAGAAATGTGAAGGACTAGTAGGAAGAAGACTTGACAAAATGAAAATAAATGCTGTGTTTTGGTTTTAAAATTGAATTATGTCATCATTTTAATTCTTTACATATCAATGTATAAGTTGAATTCAATGTTAATCAGTGGAATTTTCTTTTTTTTTTGTTTTTGTTTGAATCTGATTCAATTATAATGTTTAGCCTGAATCACAGATAGTGCATAACAGCTAATTATAATTTGAAAAAAAAATTAGTAAGTATTTTTAAGTTAAATCTAAACATATACCTTTTTAATAATTTAGCTATATGGAAAGAAATATAGAACAAGAATACATAAATTGGTCAAGAAAATAACCACTATATACATAGTTAACATAAACATATTCACATATGTTAATGTATCATTACTTCAATAGAAAATAAATGGTTCTAAGACACAAACCAATTAAAAATAAAAAAAGGATAATTGTTTTTTAGTGCTCAGACTTAGTATTAATTAAATAAATACATATTCAAATAACAATTAAATACTGCTTTTTGCTAATTAAATTGACAAAATACTTAATTAGGTACAGGCATGCCTCAGAGATATTGAAGGTTTGGTTCCAGACCACCTCAATAAAGCCAATATTGCAATACAGTGAGCCACATGATATTTTTGGTTGTCCAATGGATATAAAAGTTGTATTTACACTATAGTCTATTAAGTGTGCAATAGCATTATGTCTAAAAAATAATGTGCGTATCTTAATTTGAAAATACTTTATTGCTAGAAAATGCTGTCACCTGAGCCTTCAGAGAGTCATAATCTTTTTGCCAATTGACTGTTTTGCCCTGACATTGATGTCTGCCGACTGATTAGAGTGATGATTGCTGAAGGTTGGGGCGGTTGTGTCAATTTCTTAAAATAAGACAGTAATGAGGTTTGCTGCATCAATTGACTTTTTTTATGAAAGATTTCTCTGTAGCATGCAATGCTGTTTGATAGCATTTTACTCACAGTAGAACTTCTTCCAAACTTGCGGTAAATCCTCTCAAACTCTGCCAATGCTTTATCAACTAAGTTTGTGTAATATTCTAAATTCATTGTTGTCATTTCAACAATGTTCACAGCATCTTGACCAGGAGTAGATTCCATCTCAAGAAGCCATATTCCCAACACAGAGAAATGATCAATGTTTGAGGTGATGGATATCCTAATTACCCTGATTTAATCATTACACATTGTTATGCATATCTCAAAATATCACATGTATATCATAAATATGAACAATTATTACATACCAATAAGCCAGGCAGAGGAAGACAAATATTGCATGTTTTTCACTTGTATGCTGGAGCTTAGCAAATTGATCTCATGGGGATAGAGAGTACACATATATCAAAATATCATATATATCCCATAAATATGTACAACTGTTGTGATAAAATCTTTTTAATTAAAAAATTTTTCGAGCTGGGCATGGTGGCTCACACCTGTAATCTCAGTACTTTGGGAGGCCGAGGTGGACAGATCATGAGGTCAGGAGATCAAGACCATCCTGACTAACACGGTGAAATCCCGCCTCTACTAAAAAAAAAAAAAAAAAAAAAAAAAAAAATTAGCTGGGCATGGTGGCACATACCTGTATTCCCAGCTACTTGGGAGGCTGAGGCAGGAGAATCATTTGAACCTGGGAGGTGGAGGTTGCAATGAACCGAGATCGCGCCACTGCACTCTAGCCTGGGTGACAGAGTAAGACTCCGTCTCTAAATAAATAAATAAATAAATAGTTTCTAACAAAAAAGAAACCACTCTCTTTGGACATCTATAAGAAGCAACTCCTTATCCATTAGAGTATTACTGTAAGATAATAGCAATTCAGTCACATCTTCAGGCTCCACATCTAATTCTTGCTCTCTGGCTATTTCTTAAAAAATGTATTTCTTAAACAAGACATGAAAGTTGAAATTACTCCTTGATCCATGAGTTACGGAATTGATGTTGGGTTAGCAGGCATGAAAACAACATTAATCCCTTTGTATAGCTCCATCAAAACTCTTGGGTGACCAGGTGTGTTGTCAATGAGTAGTAATATTTTGAAAAATATAGTTTTTTCTGAACAGTCAAGTCTCAAAATATTGGCTTAAAATTTTCTGTAAATCATACTATAAACAGATGCGCTGTCATCCAGGCTTTGTTGTTGCATTTGTACAGTGTAGGCAAGGTAGATTTAGCATAAATCTTAAGGACCCTAGGGCCTTCTGAAGGGTAAATGAACATTGGCTTCAACTTAAGTCACCAGCTGCATTAGCCTCTAATGTAAGAGTCAGGCTATCCTTTGAAGCTTTAAAAGCCAAGCACTGGCTGCTTCTCTTTAGCTGTCAAAGTCCTAGATGGCATTTTCTTCCAATATAAGGCTGTTTTTCAACATATAAAAATCTGTTGTTTGGGGTACCCACTTTCTTCAGTTCTCTTAAGCTAGGGCTTCTGGATAACTTGCTGCAGCTGCTACATCAGCTCTTGCTGCTTCACCTTGCACCTTTATGTTTTGGAGATAGCTTGCTTCCTTAACCCTCATGAATCAACGTTTGCTAGCTTCAAACTTTTCTTCTGCAGCTTCTTTACCTTTCTCTGATTTCATGGATTTGAAGAGAGTTAGGTCCTTGCTCTGGAATAAGCTTTGGCTTAAGGGGATGTTGTGGCTGGTGTGGCCTTCTATCTAGACCATTAAAACATTCTTCATATCAGCAACAAAGCTGTTTTACTTTCTTATCATTTGTGTGGTCACTGGAGTAGCAGTTTTAATTCTCTTTAAGGTTCTTTTTTTTTTTTCGTTCCCAACTGTTTGGCGCAACAGGCCTAGCTTTCAGCCTATCTTTGCTTCCAACATGCCTTCCTCACTGAGCTTAATCTTTCCTAGCTTTTGATTTAAAGCAAAAGACATGCAACTCTTCCTTTCAATTGAACACTCAGAGGCCAGTCTATGGAAAAGTCAGAATATGCATTTATCAGTTAAGTTCATCATCTTCTATGGGCCTGTTTGTGTTGCTCCCAAATGATTACAGTAGTAACATCAAAGATCACTGATCCTAGAACACCATAACAATATAACGATAATGAAAAAGTTTGAAATATTGTGGAAATTAACAAAATGTGACACAGAGACATGAAGTGAGCATGTGCTGTTGGAGAAATGGTACCAACAGACTTGGTCAACACAGGGTTGCCATAAACCTTCCATCTGTAAAAAAATGTGATATCTGTGAAGTGGAATGAAGTGAATCACAATAAAACAAAGTATCCCTGCAATAACTTCAATATTGTTGAAAATAAAGCTATGTAGGTACATTGCTATTGGAATTAAAATTTGGTACAACTTTTCTTAAAGCAATTTTGACAGTGTGAAAGGGCTTAAAACATATAGGACCTTCTAGCTTTGAATACTCATTTTGCTATTTATAAATTGTGTGAAGGGAAATTATTTCATCTTTCTTTGCCTTGTTTCCTGTTATGTACAACCTTGAAAATTAGGATGAAATGAGTTAATACAGGTAAAGTGCTTACACCAGTGCCCATAATCATCATTGCTACTTATTTTTACTATGTTTTCTACAATAATTTGGCTTTTCCGATAAGCATTTTTGATAAACCCAGCGTTTTGCTGATTGTGTTTGCGTCTTTAATTATAAACATTAATTTTCTTAGAGCAACCACCAACGTGATAAAATTTCAGACTTACTACAGTGCTTGTTCTAAAACTGAAATTCATAGACTTTCTAAAGACATGTTTATCTGGATTAGCTGTCTTTTCCAAAAGGGTTAACACTACACAATGACCTGTGTCTCTGTAATTAACGCAGAGAGAAAGGTTAATTCTGGATGACTATGTAGGAAGCTAATGCAAGCCTTCCCTTAAGTACTTTTACATATTTGAATGTCCTAATAGGTTAGGCTTTCAGAAGTGTCAAATGTAAAGTTATATGGGGAGGTTGTTTCAAGTAGATAAAATTCCCTCAGTTGTGTATGTCTTAGTGTATGTGCAAAACAAAAGACGGTAGCATCAAAGTCTTAAATAGCCATTGACAAAAGCTTTTTGATTCTTCATCTCCTGAGGCTATATTGATACCCTGAGGAAGAGGTCAGGCAGACATCTGATTTTAAGGAATTTCAGGCAAAATAGGTATGTGAGGCATGAGGGAAAGGACTTAGGGTTTTGTTTTGTGTTTGTATTTGTTTTTGTTGGGGAGGTAGGAAGAGCGTGCTAGAGGAAGAGGACTTTAGCTAATCCTTATTTAGCTTGCCATTTAATTGTAGAGAAGGGTCCAATTACTCAAAGTTTTTCCCAAAATGCGAGGGTAATAATTTTAGGTTGAAATTAGCTGTTAAATGAGATGACAATAATTATAAACACTTCTGTAGAGACCATAAACATAGGCTTGTAAAATATAAAATAAGCAAGAGACCTGAGACTATCACCAAGACAGAGTTTTTCCAGGTCTTTAATTTCATAGATGAGGTAATAACTTTAATTTTTCAAAGTCTCCTAACTAGTAAGTCCCTGGGCAGAGATGCAGCTTGTATTCAGATCTCCTGGCTTCCACTACAGAACTATTTCTACCAGAGGTTGTTAACGTTTTTCAAAAGCTAAATATCAGCTGTAAATGTGAACAAAGATTAAGGTACACACAAATAAGTACTTCACTGTTAGTGTTTTCAGGTTGATTTTTTTTTAATTGTTGTTGCTTTAATTGCCATAGAAAGACCCTGAATCTTTGTATTCTAAGAAACACCTCACCTTCTTTCAACTTACAGACCAAACTGGTCTTACTGTTTCCTCTCAGCTTGACTAAACCTTAGGCCTACTTCTTCCTGAGTCTAGGCTTCTGATCTTTTTCTTAGAGTGTTTACTTGAGGAAGCTAGTTAATTTTTCCTCAGCCCGGTTAAGATGCAAAACAAACATTTTAAAATCTTCTTGCCAGTTTTACACCCAGGGCTGTCTTCCTCTAGGGCCTGGAAGCCATCCCTTTAAAATCATCAAGGAAGATAGCACCCCGGTCTCCCAGTCACTGTGGGAGGGTGGGAGCCTAAGTGGGTATCTTGCTTCAAGCTGTAAAAGTATCTCATGATGAAGACAAGAGAAAGTTTTCTTTTCGCTTCTGTAAAGCCAGTTAGCACACAGATGGACTCAGATCTCTCATCCTGCCCTTCGTTTCAGCAGAGTTGAGATCAGATGACTTTTATGTCTTTATTGCAAGAACCTTGAAAAAAGTCTTCCCTGCCTGTTTATCTGGTATAACTTGCTTTGATAGTATCATAGCACTTCTTATTTCTACAAACCGTCCAGCTTATTTTACATAAATTATTAAACCTACTTCATTTGATCTCACTTTGATATTTTAAATCGAAAAGTAGTTGTTGCCACTTAACAATATTTCTTCTTTGTTTCTGTTATCATTAGTCTTCCTCTTGCTTCTTACAAGAGTTCTCTAAACCCTGCTGGTGTTGCTACTTGCAAAGGCTAAATAAAATTTGATTTGCAACATTTTGCATCTGAAAAATCACTGTCAAATTATTTAACAGATTATTGTATCCTCTTCCTTGTTTTTCTTTGTTAAAGGTCTGCACAATTTCAGACTTTCAGAGCCTTAATATTCCTCTCTGACTCGGATGTGAGGAAAAGTAGTATGAAATTAGTGGGCCAACATCCTGAAAGATTAGTCCAACCACGCTATGCACATAATTAGAACTAATTGAATTAGTTCCACTCCTAGCAAAGAAGTAAAATCAATATTATAATTAAAACTGCATTTTTGTATAATTGGATTTTCAAATGAAACCTTAACAAGGGGAAGGAGTGAAGAGTGTTTCTTATGTGTAGATGTAATTAATATTTGTATTACGTTTATATCTTTAAAATAATCCTGCAGGAATTTGTGGCAATATCCTCAATTTCATTAGCCAGAGCTGATTGCAGGAGCTCCTTACTGTAATCCTTAAAGAAACCATCCATACAACAAACCTATCTGTTGCCACTGAGCTGGTCTAGCCAACTGGCTTACTTCTTTCCTATCTCAAATATGTCACTCAGATGCAGCATGAGGGTTTTCAGAAACCGTTTTATTATTTTGTGTGTTTGTTAAAAAGTTTTGAACAGGACTGGGCAGCTCAACAGTTGACCTTCTAGTGCTTCCCTAGAACTCATTGATATTCCTTCAAGTACTTTTTGCCACAATTCCATATAGAGATGGAATTTCTTCATATACAGTGATGTTAGAAAAGACTTATAATTTATTCAAAAATAGTGACATGATTGGGGCCACATGAAGAGCACCATTTGACATGGTTCTTCTCTCAAAATTTAGCAATTTTGGAAAGTTGAATAGATTAACATTTGCAGAGTCACTTTATGTCAGAAAGACAGGTCCTGTGTTGGGAGAGGGGAGAATACATCTATAAATTAGATGTAGTCTCAGAAAGTTCTCTTCAATTAGGAATAGCATACATTATAGACACAAAAACTGAAAATCAAAACAAGACAGTGTAGGTCATATGCCAAATGAGTGGCATAGATGGGTAAATATACAGGTGTGATTAAGTGGAAACATTCTTGTGAAAAGTTAGTTAGTTAGAAGACACGATTCAAGTCATATATATACACATACAGTTTCATAACTATGATCCTTGGGCATGTAAGTCAGTTGACCCAGCTAGACTACAATTTTCTCATTTCTAAACTGAAAATGTTGAAATAGATTAGAAGGTTCCTTCCAGTTTTGAAGTTCATTGAAATTCCGAGGAGGGAAATCATACTTAGGGATGATGTGCTCATGGATGATTACATGAGACCCATGAAAAATGAGCTAAACAAACATTGAAAAAAAAAAAAAAGAGGATGTGTGTTATTAGATAAGGGATAAAAAGAGGGACAATACAGAAGCAAAGGAAAATAAATAACATGTCTGTTTTGTTCACTTTGTGTCGTTGGGGCTAGCCACAGTTCCTGAACCACAGAAGCAGTATATACCACCCACTTAAGAAATGAACAAATTGGGACATGCCCCTATTGCTTACAAATGGGATGTCATCTAAAAAGTCACTTTCTGTGTTCACTTAAAGATTCTTGAGCAAAAATACTAAACAACCACAAAGAAAAATTTGTGTGAAAACTTTCTTCAGTGTCTTTTATTGGATGAAAATTAGCACTTTCTATGTTGTTTCTTTCTCTAGTTTGTGTGCCAAAAGCTTATTTAAAAATTCCCAAGGTTACACAATTGATAAATGGCAAAATTCAAAACCAATCTATAAAATTTTCTCATTGTTGTCAGTTTTTAATTCAGGGAGAATTCCCTAAGCTGCTTTTGAACAAGATCTGAAACATGCACATGATTCTCCCCTGTTTTCTGCCATATTCTTGACTTGAGTTCTGCATTTTCATTGCAGTTTTTCAGTTTTTCGAAACAAATCCTCATCTGAAATTATGCGTGCACCTTCCTGAAATGCCTCCAGTGCCCAGATATTTTTCCCTCTACTTACATATAACCCTTACAACTCTTGTGCTCATTGTATCTTCTTTTCTCCTCTGATGATGCTTTCACGTGCTCTTAATCAGTTATCTCCAGGATTAATTTTGGATGCTGGAGGAAGGGACGAATAGTTTTGATTTCCCCTGAGCTTGCTAACATTCCAATGCCTAAAATAGAAGCGCCCTGAGAGGACATCTTTGCTTGCATATCACTTCTTGGCAACAGATAAATTGTTTCTCTATAGGTTTCTCTTTGAATTTTGTGTTGGATCAGTTTTTAACTTGGAGATCATTCTCTTTTGAGTAATACTTTTTCAAGGTGTCACATCTTAAGATTTATTGCACTAATACATCATCAGAATGGCAGCTGGCTCCGATGATGTATAGCTTAATACATCATCAAAGCAATTTCTCATTCAGGTTACATATTACACAGAAGTGTTAGTGCTTGTGGGTATATATATATATATATATATATATATATATATATATATATATATATGTAGTGCTTACAACAAATAAAAGAAGGTTTCAGAGAGTTTGCAAAAGTCTTAGATCTGTCCCAAACCCAGATGAGCAATAAAATTAGCATTGGGTCCCAGTAATAATGAGTGCTAACCCTTCTTTGCATAGCTACTGATAGCTTCTTCTTAAATTTTATTTTTTAACATGAAATATGTACAGTTGATAAAGAATCAAAAATTCAAAAACTAATACATTGAAGACTACATTTTCCTTCTGTCCATATTTGGGAGTTATACAGTACCTTTCTCCAGAGGGAAAACCTTACCAACACTTTTAGAGATAATGTAAATATACACAAATGTTTACGTAAGTACCTGTTTGGTTTTTTTTTTTTTTAAATCTTTATATAAAATCAGCAACATAGCCTTCTGCATATTTTTCCCTCCAGTTATTGGTATAAGTTTTAAATTGCTTTATGCAAATATATAGTTATTGCTATTATTTGGGTGATAGCATACCATTATATTTAATAGACGACATATACTTTAAATATTTCTTTAGTTTCTACTATGTTACTACTGTGAACGTTGCTAAAATTAAAAGATTCTCACATCAGTACTGTATTACACATATGAGATTTTATATATATATATATATATAAATATTTCAAAATGTGGAATTGCCAAGGTAAATGTTTTGTGCATGCTAATTCCTGTAATTATTGCTGCAATTGATGCTGCAATTGATCCTATAGTAGTTTAAGGAGTTTACACTCTTCCAGAAAGATACAAACGTTCTTTACTTGTGTATAATTAAACATTGTTATCCTAAAACTATGAGAAGTCATATTCATAAAGGCAAAATTTGTACAAGAATTTGAATTCTTGCTTGTATTTGCTATTTCTTTTCTGCAATGTTTCCTTGATGTTTTCCAAGTACCGGTACCATATAATTTTAATTGCTATAGCATTTAAAATATTTTCATATTTGGGTAACCATTCTTTAATACTCTTTTTTTCCAGAATTTTTCTAGTAAGATTATTTCTTTCAATACTTTTTTTCCATGTACATATTAAAATCTATTTATTTGTCTATTTATTAAAAAAATGCTTTTAATTTGGGTCATGTGAAATTTATAGAATAACTTAGGAAAAGTTGACATGTTCATACAGTAATAATAATTCCATTTAAGATTTAGCTATATTTTTAAAGTTCACTTTTTTGCTCTCAGAAGTTTTAAAAAAATTTAAATATAGATTCTGCATATTGTTAATTTCTTGGAAATAATTTTTTCGTAGTTAAAATTTTCAAGGGATTTTTCTTTTTAATATATTTCCAGCTGGATATTGCTTTTAAATATAAAGACTACTTAGTATATATTAATTTTGTAATCAATCACTCAACTTATTGAAAGAACTTGATGTTTATAATTATACTGAAATTCCTTGAGTTTTCCTAATATAATCATGTCATATGCAAAAATGACCATTTTATTTCTTCCACCCAATTTTTATGTCTTCTATTTTTTGTTGTTCTTCAATTGTTTGAATGGTACCAAATAAACATCATTAAAGAATAGCATTAAATATGCTTGTTGTGTTGTGAGAATGCTTCTAATTTTTCACCGCTAAGTATGATGCTGGCTTTGGATTGACACGTCCTTCTACCATTCTGTTGTTATTATCTCTCTGTTATAAAGAAAAAATATCACCCTTTTGGAAAATATCCACTTTTTAATGGACAATCTCAAAACTAGAACAAGAAAATAAAATAATGGCTGGAAAGAAAATGGAGGTCCTTTTTTTTTCCTTCATTGTATGATACAGAGCTATCTCATTTTTTTATGACAGCACACTACACTGATTTCTTGTATGATCCAGACCGAAGGAGAACTCATTTTAATTAATGAGGATTTTAAAATTGTTTAAATGAAACAATTATGTGAATCTTACCAAACATGTTACAAATATATACATTTTATTTTAGGGATTAATAAAAACTGGGGAGAGAGAAGAATAAAAATGTAGAGAAATTGAAGTGTGATTAAAAGTGTACTACCAATAGAATAAAGGAGAAAAATCACCTGATCATCTAGGTAAATGCAGAAAAAGCACTTGATAAAATCCAACCCTTTTATAATAAGATCTCTCAACAAATCAGATGATATAAAGGAAACTTACCTCAATAAAACAAAGGTAATGTATGAAAAACTCATCACTAACAAACAAACATTATACTCAAAAGTAAAAAAAAAAAATTTAAATATTTTTAAAATCAAAATTTTTTTTTCAAAGGTAAAAAATGTAAAGCTTTTCCTCTAAGATCAAGAATAAGGTAAAAATACCCACTCTTGCTACATTTATTCAACATACTACTGAATGTCCCAGACAGTAGTTAGGCAAGAAAATAAAATAAAATACATTAAATTGAAAAAAAAATGAAGTAAAATTATCTGTTTGTAAATGACATAATTTTATATATAGAAAACCCTGAAGTCTCCACACACAAAAAAACTGTTAGAACTAAAAATGAATTCGGTAAACTCGCAGGGTATAAAATTAACATACAAATATCAGTTGCCTTTCTATACTTTAATAATGAAAAATAAATTAATAAAATGACCTCATTTACAATGATGTCAAAAAATAATAAAATACTTACTTAGAAATAAATGTAACCAAAAAGGCAAAGACTTGTACATTGAAAATTATATAATATTGGTAAATAACATTCAGGCAGACATGAACAATATAGAGAGGCATCCTGTGTTTATGAATTGGAAGAATTGAGATTGTTAAAATGTCCATACTTTCTTAAGCACTCTACAGATTCAATACAATTTCTATCAAATTCCCAATGACATTTTCATACAAATAGAGAAAACATTTTGGACCAAAAAAAGACCTTGAATAGCCAAAACAATTTTGAGCAAAAATAAACCTTGAAGCATTACATTTCCTGATTTCAAAACATATTACAAAGCAATAGTAATCAAAACAGCATAGTACTGGCATGAAGACACCCGTATAGACCAATGGAATAGAATAGACAGCTCAGAAACAAACTCAGGCACATATGATTAGTTAAACGTCAACAAAGATGCCAAGAATAAACAATAGAGAAAGAACACTTTCTTCAACAAATAGTGTTGGGGAAACTGGCTGTCCATATGCAAAGGAATGGAATTGGATCCATATCTTATACCATACACAAAAGTCAACTTAAAGGGCATTAATGACTTAAATGTAAAACCTGAATAAAACTCCTAGAAGAAAACATAGGGGAAAACCTTCTTGAAATTGGTCTTTGCAATGATTTCTTGAATATGACCCCAAAAGCCAAGGCAACAAAAGCAAAAATAGGGAAGTAGGATTATACCAAACTGAAAAGCTTCTGTACAGCAAAAGAAACAATCAATGAAATGAAAAATTAACCTATGAAATTGGAAAAATTGGAAATCATGTATCTGTTAAGAGGTTAATACTCAAAATATATAAGGAGCTTATTCAACTCTTTAGCATATAATAATGATAATAATAATAGTCTGATTAAAAAATGGGCAAAGAAACTAAATTGACATTTCTCCAAAGAAGACATACAAATGACCAACTGATATGTAAACAGATGCTCAACATCATTAATCATCAGGGAAATGAAAAATCAAGACCACAGTAAGATATCACTTCATTTCTGTTAGGATGGCTATTATAAAACTAAAACAAAAAACAAAAACAAGAGTTTACAAGGATGTGGAAAAGAAGGGAACCCCTTTACAGTGTTGGTAGAAATGTAACATGGTGCAGCTGCTATGAAAAACAGAATGGAGTTTCCTTAAGAAATTAAAATTAGACTGGGTGTGGTGGCTCATGCCTGTAATCCCAGCACTTTTGGAGGCCTAGGAGGGCGGGTCACGAGGTCAGGAGATCAAGACTATCCTCGTTAACACGGTGAAACTCCATCTCTACTAAAAATATTAAAAAATTGGCCAGGCATGGTGGCATATGCCTGTAGTCCCAGCTACTTGGAAGGCTGAGGCAGAAGAATCGCTTAAACTTGGGAGGCGTAGGTTGCAGTGAGCCAAGATCGCACCACCGCATTCCAGCCTGGGCGATAGAGGGAGACTCCGGCTCAAAAAAAAAAAAAAAAAAAAGCCAAAAGAAAGGTATATATCCAAAATAATTGAAATCAGGCTCTCTAAGGGATATTTGAACTCCCATGTTTATTGCAGCATTACTTAGTATATCCCTGATATTAAAGCAACTTAAATGTCTATTAATGAATGAATGAACGAAAGAATGGGTATATGCTTACAAGGGAATATTACTCAGCTTTAAAATGAAATAAATCCTGGCATTTATTTACATCAACATTAGATAAACCTGGAGGACACGTAAAGTGAAATAAGCCAGACACAGAAAGACAAATACTGCATGTTCCCACTTATACAAAAAATCTTGAGTAGTCAAGCTCATAGAAGCAGACAGTAGAAAGGTGGTTGCCAGGGTTATGGGGGTAGAAAATAGGGATGTTCTAGTCAAAGGGTACAAAGTCTCAGTTTTATGAGATGAGTAAGTTCTGGAGGTCGACTGTTTGGTATAGTACCTATAGTTAACAATATTGCAATGTATACTTAACAGATTAATGACAGGATAGATCTTATGTTAAGTGTTCTTACCACCCCCACCACACAAAATAAAAACTAAGAATAACATAAAGAGGGCAGGAGGAAACTTTTGATGGTGATGGGTATGTTTAGGGCCTTGATTGTGGTGATGGTTTTATGGATTTATACTTATCTCCAAATCCATCAGCTTCTGTATATTAAATCTATACAGCTATCTGTATGTCAATCATACCTCAATAAAGTGATTTTTAAAAGATTATAATACACTTTAAATAATCATCAGTGAAAATCATTAACAGAAATGTTCCATCATTACATCACATTCATTACCTTCAATTTCATGGGCTTGCTTAAAAATTTTAGCTATTGTTTGTATCATGTTTCCCTATCATGGTCAGATTAACCATTATAGGGAAAACCAAATTTTTCGTATTCTCTCAAATGAGGAAAAGTAATGAGGAACAAAAAAAATTTCAATATGGAAAGTCTCAGTCTTTAATACACGTTATAAAATAAGTTTCAATTAAAGGTAATATGTAGAGTAGCTTAAAAAGAACAATACTTTTTTCAGGGGCATAGTATTTTTCGTGGCCATCATTATTATTAAAAGCAAGTTGGGTCTTCTCAATCCTTCTTTTTTGCCTTGATGACCTCAATGAGTTATTTTATGTTATTATCTACTATAAATTCATCAGTATCCTCCTTTAATATTGGTCTAGTCTCTTCCTTTGACATGTAAATATAAACCTAAGTCCAAAAACAGCAGCTACTTTGTGTAGCAAGAATTTTATTTTTTTTGCAAAAAAAATACAAATTTTATTTCCACATTCACTGGCCTCCTTGATTTAACAAAATTATTAACGTGGAAGTGTACAGATATTTAACCAGAGCATCTTTTTTCTTTGCAAATTTCCCAAAGAGAAGAAATCTATCAAATATTGCTACTGGGAAACTTACATAATTGTATTTGTGTGTGTGTGTATGTGTGTGTGTATATGTGTGTGTACACTTTTTACAACCCTCAATTCCCTTTCCTAGAACATCCCCATTGTTCTAGGGAGGATATATTTCTGATTAAATGCTCACAAAAACCTGGAGGGATGATGGGAAGAATTTAGTTTGAGAGAATGGGAGAACATGGGAAAGAAAACATTTCATCTAAAGAGTGGAATTCTTGAGAGTAGAAGATGTTAATAAAGGCTGAGGAATAAGATAAAAGAACTTGACACAAGGTTTCTGAGAAAAAAGAGGGCAGTGAGGAAGATAATTTGGAGAATGTGATAAATAGCGGTCAATGGCCATTTGATGACACCCTGTAATCCTTACCTTTTAATAACTTTTACTAAAATCTATTTAAGAGTCACCGCTTTTAGAGTGGAATCTATTTGAGTTGTTATTCTGGTTATATGGTGGAATGAGTTAAGATTAAGAGCAGCCATTAAGGCCTAGCTCTAAAGAACTGCTTTTGAAAATAAACATTTTGTATCACAGAATTAACGATGCTCTGAGAAGCTAAGATCTATTCCTCCCTAATATAATGAGATAATTCTCAAAAACAGAAAGTGTGAGAGCTTAGTGACCATATTTCCCCACCTGTGATTTTGTAAGGTCAAACAATTAATAGACAAGCTAGAGTAGTAGAGCAGAATGGTTAATAACTCAGGTTCTGGGATTCAAACTCCAGTACCAACACTTAATAGCTTTGGCAAATTATCTAATCCTAATTAATTCCAGTTTTCTTATGTATTTTTTACCCAGATTCCTAGTGTTTTAAGGACCAAGTGAAGTACTAAGTTAATAAATAGGTTTTTAAATTCACTTAATGTCTTAATCAAACTTGAAGGGTTTTTTGCACTTTGGAAATTAATAGTTGGTCAAGTAGAAAGATGCCAACTGGATGGAAGAGCTAATTTTGAGTTCGGTTTATAAAGTCTCAAGGGGCATTACCACACAGAGAGGAAAGCAGTTCTGAACCAGGTTGAATACACTCTGAGAAACAGACATTTTGCTTAATATACCTGCCTATCGTGTGGTTGTGCATGCACTGGTTTTATTGACAAATACTGGGCTCAGATATTTTGTCAAGTGACTTGAGACAGAACATTAAAATCGAGTATTATATCCTGACTTTTCTTCTATAGTCTACAATTCAATTGTTTGTAAAAAGTTTAGTTTAGTTTGATTTACTAAATAATGTATCTCCACTCTGCTTTGAAAACATAACCATGAAAATGAGGTAACACATGAGCAATAGTTTATATACTTTATGACAAAAAAATGACAAGCAATGCCATTAAAAAATCATCCTCTGACACATTGATCAAGACATTATCGTAGGTTATATGTAACTTTAATTCATCCATAGTTTGAATTTAGGCATTAAGATTTTTTTAATGAAATTCTATAATATATATCTTAGATATTTCTTAACAATTAAAATAGAAGCATATCTGTTTGTAGAAAAAGATTAAAAAAATCTATTTTCCACATTTCATCTGAACATGAGAAAATATTTAGAAGAATTAATACAAATACATGCTATTTTGGAGGCAGAAGACATTTTATTCTGTATATTTTATTCGCTTTATTCACCTTTTGCTTTTATTATTCTATAAGTTACCTAATTCTATGTGTTTTATTATTCTATGTGTTACCACATTTTAAAATGGGCCTGTCATAATTCAGCAAGCCATATAAATTGACTTAGCATTCATTTAATTAACTGTACTCACTCATCTGTTTTTATTAATGCTTATCCATTAAAAATCTGAGAGGAAACATTGTGAGTAAGTCTCTGGAATCTATTCACTTTCTTGGTCATCTATGAATATTAAAAATACCAAAGTGTTATACAACAATAATGGCTTTCATTGTTATTACTATTTTTACTTGCTAGACACAGTTTTCAGTGCTTTATTTGTTATTGTAATCCCTCCAATATTGCTTTTCTTAAATTATACTTTAAGTTCTAGGGTACATGTGCACAACCTACAGGTTACATGGGTATACATGTGCCATGTTGGTTTGCTGCACCCATCAACTCATCATTTACATTAGGTATTTCTCCTAATGCTATCCCTCCCCCAGTCCCCTGCCCCCCGACAGGCCCCAGTGTGTGATGTTCCCTGTCCTGTGTCCAAGTATTCTCACTGTTCAATTCCCACCTATGAGTGAGAACATGCAGTGTTTGGTTTTCTGTCCTTGTGATAGTTTGCTCAGAATGGTGGTTTCCAGCTTCATCCATGTCCCTGCAAAGGACATAAACTCATCCTTTTTTATGTCTGCATAGTATTCCATGGTGTGTATGTGCCACATCAGGGTCTGGCTCTGCTGCCCAGGCTACAGTGCAGTGGAGCAATCTTGGCTTACTGCATCCTCCACCTCCCAGGCTCAAGCCATCGTCCCACCTTAGCCTCCTGAGCAGCTGTGACTACAGGTGTGCAACACCACACCGACTAATTTTTTCTATTTTTTATAGAGGCAGGGGTTCACCACGTTGCTCAGATTGGTCTCCAAGTCCTGAACTCAAGTGATCTGGCTGCCCACCTCAGCCTCCCAAAGTGCTAGGATTACAGGCGTGAGCCACTGTGCCTAGCCTTAGTGCATACCGTTGTAAACGAGGAAAAGAGAAGTTATGTAGTTAGTAGGTGACATTGCCTGGGACTCAAAATGACATATCTGTATCATAAAGTCTTGCAATTAACTACAAAACTTTACCACAGGGGTGTCCAATATTTTGGGCCACTTTGGAAAAAGAGGAATTGTGTTGGGCCACACATAAAATAGATTAACACTAATGATAGCTGATAAACTAAAAAAAAAAAAGAAATCACAAAAAGTCTCATAATGTTTTCAGAAAGTTTGCGAATTTGTGTTGGGCCGCATTCAAAGCTGTCCTGGTCCGCTTGCAGCTCGCGGGCTGCGGGTTGGATAAGCTTACTCTACCATCTCAGTATATATTTTAATATGTCAGATATATGATAGAATTTACTTTGAAGTAATTATGGGATACCATATTTAATAATGTCCATGATTTTTTTCCATCTTTTAAAAAATTGCTAGGTTGTTTGGAACACTAAAATAAATAAAATTTTCCAAATACTTAAAAAATTTGCTTAAATTGTGTTAAATATTTCTGCTCATTAGAAGAATAAAATAAACTTTTTGGTAACTCATCATCTCTGTTTCAGTTTCATTCTTGTCTAAAGAAAAAATAGAATGAACAAGAATAATTGTTTTCTACAATTGTTACAAATTCTAAATATGTTTGAAACGTCACTGCACACTGCTTACTAACATGGTGGTACCAAGTGAAGTCAGAAATATTAATGAGAGACCTTTGGCAACAAATGCTAGGGATAGTGAACAATACCTTTTCATAAGTACAACTCATGTAAGATGACAAATGTCTTACAATGCTGGGACAAACGGTGACAATAAGGAATATGGTGGTAAAGAACTCTGCTTAAGCACATTTGAAAGATAGAATTCTGGGAAATGAAGAAAAAGATAAAAAATAGAGAAGACAGATTGAGGAGAGAAAACACGATTACAAAATTAAATGGGAAAGTAGGAAAAATACAAAAAAATAGGATTAGTTGAAGGAAAACAACTTACAGGTTAAGAAACAACTAAAGAGGGCCAGACACAGTGGCTCACGCCTGTAATCCCAACACTTTTGGAGGCCGAGGTAGGCGGATCACCTGAGGTCAGGAGTTCAAAACCACCCTGGCCAACATGGTGAAACCCCGTCTCTACTAAAAATACAAAAAAATTAGCTGGACGTGGTGGCAGGTGCCTGTAATCCCAGCTACTCAGGAGGCTAAGGGAGGAGAACCGCTTGAACCTGGGAGACGGAGGTTGCAGTGAGCCGAGATCGTGCCACTACACTCCAGCTTGGATGACAGAGCAACATTCCATCTCAAGAAAAAAAAAAATTCAATTATTCTAATAGCTTTCTATACCCTCTCTACCCCTGCATGTCCTTGTAACCCTCCACCCCAGCTTGAATTTGTTGACCATCATTAAACCATTCCGTGATACACATATGTAACTTCTTTACCACCCTCTCACTTTACATACTTGACAAAACATCAACCCTGGAAAAGTATAACTGTTATTATTTATTTATTTTGAGATGGAGTCTCATTCATTCTGTCACCCAGGCTGGAGTGCAGTGGCACAATCTCAGCTTGCAACCTCCGCCTCCCAGGTTCAAGGGATTCTCCTGCTTCAGCCTCCTGAGTAGCTGGGCGTAGGGCCACCATGCCCATCTAATTTTTTTTTTTTTTTGTATTTTTAGTATAGATGGGGTTTTATCATTTTGGCCAGGTTGGTCTCGAACTCCTGACCTCAAATTATCCACCTGCCTTAGCATCTCAGAGTGCTGGGATTATAGGTGTGAGCCACCATGCCTGGCCTGTACTGTTTCCTGCACACATTTGCATTCATGCAGTTGACTATGGCTAGAGAAATATCTAGAAACATGCTGACTATTCTCATCTAAAATTACTATCCACTAACTTTAAATGAATCTCAATACTTCTAGCATCATACAATTTCTAGCTTATTTATTATCCCAATGTCTTATTAAACATTTCCCTTTCTTAAATTTATGCCTATTCTTAGTCAATGACTGTACTTCCCAATTCACTTAGAAAATTGAAAGTTGCAAGAAAAATACTACAAACTCTGTCCTCATAAATCCTCCATCTGCATCTGTTTGCATGTGTCCTCTCTCTCTGTTTGTTCCCAGGGATGAACTCACCATGCCTGTATCTAAGGTCCACCTGTTTACTGATATACTAGATTCATCTTTTCTTGCCTGCTCAAAAACATCACTCTCTGTCCTCTGTCACCAAATTTCCCTTTTCTACTGTATCAATCTCATCATAGTGCTGTTCCCCAAAATTGTATGCTTCTATTTTTAAAAAAATCATGCATCTCTACTACCCTACAGGTATCACACCATTTTTTTCTCATCCTTGTAGCAAAATTCCTCAAAACAGTTGTTTACACTTTCTGCCTCCAATTCTTCTTTTCCCCATTCTCTCAGCAAACTTCGCCTCTCTACTAAAACTACTTCTGGCATGGTTACCAATGACATCACAATGCTAAATCTAATAGTCAAGTTTTAATTCTCATATGACTTGATTTATCATTCACATAGGACATAGCTGAAGATTCCCTTCTCCTTAAATTGCTTTCTTCACTTGACTTTTTGACACCACAGTTCTTCTGATTTTCTTTTTTCTTTGTCATCTTCACTTTATTAATCTTTTTAATGGTTTTATCCTCATCTTCTTGATCTCTTAATGTTGGATTTTGTCAGTTGCTTTGACCTTTTTTCTATCTATGCTGTCTTG
This sequence comes from Pongo abelii, assembly GCF_028885655.2. NCBI lineage: Eukaryota > Metazoa > Chordata > Mammalia > Primates > Hominidae > Pongo > Pongo abelii. Next base: position 32,470,439 of record NC_071998.2, read on the forward strand.
GGATTCTTATTTGGCTTTGTGCTTTAAATACCATTTGATAACTGATAGCATTTTCTTTCTAGTGTGGACCTCACCCCTGGATTATAGACAACTTTACTGATACCTGAAAAATGTCTAAACTTAACAGGTGCAAGCTAGAGCTCTTGATTTTCTTCTGTCACACAGATCAGGTCCTGGTACAATTGTTCCCACCTCAGTTAGTGGTAATTTCACTTTTAATTGCTCAGGCCAAAATATCCCACATTCCCCCAAGGGGAATACAAAAAGTTAGTTTTTGTATATTGTCTTTGTTTCTCGTTTCAAAACTTACAACAGAAAATTCTGTTGTCTCTATCATTAAAATATATCTAGAATTTCCCCATTTTTCAGTACCTTTTCTATAATCATCCTGGTTCTATCTGCAAACACCCTGCTGTAGATTTTTACAATAGTTTCCTGACTGATCTTTCTGTTTTCAACTTATCCCTCTAAAGTCTGTTCTCAGCAAAGCATTCTGAGTAGATCTGCCAAAGCATGCATCAGCAGAAGTCATTTCTCTGCTTAAAAACTCTCCAATGAATTCAGATTTTACTTGGAATAAAAGCCAATGTCTTTAAAATGGCCTAAAAACCCTACATGATTCGTCTTCCCAACTTTTATTATATTTCTCACATCCTCTCTTACTACTTCCTATCCTTCCCACTTTTCATCAGCCATACAGATCTTCAAAAATGTTAGGTAGACTCCCACCTCTGCAATCTCGCATTTGTTTATACCCTCTTCCTATGATGCTATACCCCAATGTATCTACAGAGTGAATTTTCTCACCTCCTTCAAGTCTTTGCTTAACTGTCTTCTTCTTGAGAGTTCTTCTCTGAGCCCTCTATTTAACTTATAGCCCAATCCCCAACTAGGCCTCCTGGTTCTCCTCTCCAGCTTTATTTCCTCAGTAACACCTTAAATCTTACTCTATAGATTTATCAACTTTTACATGGTCTTTCCCACAGAAACTTCATGAAGGCAGAGATTTTCGACTATTTTATTTACTGACATAACCTCTATACCTATAAAAGTGCCTGGTATGTAATGAGTATTTAAGATATATTTTTGGCTGTTGAGTAAATGAGTGAGTGAGTAAATGAATAAATACTATTAATTGCAAGTTGCCTTACATTAGAATATATGCTATACTCATCCTTTTTTTTTTCTCTAAATTCAACTGTGCTTTTATTTTATATTTAAAAATTCTTTAAAATACATTCACTTACTTTTTTTAAAAACTTTTATTTCAGGTTCGGGGGTACATGTGCAGGTTTGTTATGTAGGTAAATTGCATGTCACAGGGTTTGGTGTGCAGATTATTTCATCACCCAGGTAATAAGCATGGTACCTGATAGGTAGTTTTTCTATCCTCACCCTCTTCTCACCCTCCACCCACATGTAGGCCCTGGTGTAACTGTTGTTCCCTTCTTTGTGTCCATCTGTAGTCAATGTTTAGTTTCTACTTAGACATGAGAACGTATGGCATTTGGTTTTTGTTCTTGCATTAGTTTGCTTAGGATAATGGCTCCACCTCCATCCATGTTGCTGCAAAGGACATAATCTCATTCTTTTTTATGGCTGTGTGATATTTTATGGTGTATTTATATCGCATTTTCTTTATCCAGTCTATTGTTGATGTGCACTTAGGTTGATTCCATGTCTTTGCTGTTGTGAATAAGATTGTGATAAACATACGCATGCTTGTGTCTTTATGGTAGAATGATGTGTATTCCTTTGAGTATACACCCAATAATGGGATTGCTGGGTCGAAGGGTAATTCTGTTTTAAGTTCCTTTAGAAATTGCCAAACTGCTTTCCACAATGGCAAAACTAATTGTACATTCCCACCAGCAGTGTATAAGCATTCCCTTTGCTCTGCAACCCACCAACATATATTATTTTTTGACTTTATAATAATAAGCATTCTGACAGGTTGTGAGATGGCACATCAATGTGGTTTTGATTTGTACTTCTCTAATGATCAGTGATTTTAAGCTTTTTTTCATATTATCGTTGGCCACATGTATGTCTTCTTTTGAGAAGTGCCTGTTCATGTCCTTTGCCCATGTTTTAATGGGGCTGTTTGTTTTTTTTCTTGTAAATTTGGTTAATTCCTTATAGATGCCAGATAGTAGACCTTTGTCAAATGAATAGTTTGCAAAAATTTTCTCCCATTCTGGAGGTTGTCTGTTTACTCTGTTGATAGCTTCTTTTGTTGTTGTTGTGCAGAAGCTTTTTAATTCGATCCCATTTGTCAATTTTGGCCTTTGTTGCAATTGCTTCTGGCATTTTCATCATTAACTCTTTGTTTGTGCTTATGTCCTGAATGGTATTTCCTAAGTTGTCTTCCAGAGTTTTTATAGTTTTGGGTTTTACATTTAAGTCTTTAATCCATCTTGAGTTGGCTTTTGTGTATGGTATAAGGAAGGGGTCCAGTGTCAATCTTCTGCATAGTGCTAGCCAGTTATCCCAGAACCATTTACTAAATAGGGAGTCCTTTCCCCATTGCTTGTTTTCGTCAGCTTTGTCAAAGATCAGATGGTTGTAGTTGTGCAGCATTACTTCTGGGTTCTCTATCCCATTTCCTTGGTCTATGTGTCTGTTTTTGTACCAGTACTATGCTGTTTTGGTTACTATAGCCCTGTTGTACAGTTTGAATTTGGGTAGCATGATGCCTCCAGCTTTGTTCTTTGGGCTTAGGATTGTCTTGGCTATTTGAGCTCTTTTTTTGGTTTAAAATGAATTCTAAAGTAGATTTTTTACAATTCTGTGAAAAATGTCAATGGTATATTCATAGGTATAGCATTGAATTTGTAAACTGCTTTGGGCAATATGGCTACTTTAACAATATTGATTCTTCCCATCCATGGGCATGGCATGTTTTCTATTGTTTGTGTCATGTCATCTCTGACTTTTTTGAGCAGTGTTTTGTAATTCTCACTGTGGAGATTTTTCATCTTTGTGGTTAGCTGTATTACTAGTTTTTTTTTGTGGCAATTGTAAATGGGATTGCATTCTTGATTTGGCTCTCACCTTGGATATTGTTTGTGTACTTATTTTTGTACATTGATTTTGTATCCTGAAACATGACTAAAACTGTTTATCACATCAGGGAGCTTTTGAGTCGAGACTATGGGATTTCCTAGACATAGACTCATATCATCTTCAAACAGTGATAGTTTGAATTCCTCTCTTTCTATCTGGATGCCTTTTATTTCTTTCTCTTGCCTTACTGCTCTGGTTATGACTATGTTGAATAGGAGTGGTGAGAGAGGGCATGCTTGTCTTGGGCTGGTTTTTAAGAGGCATTCTGCCAGCTTTTTCCTATTCAGTGAAGTTAGTTGTGGGTTTGTCATAGATGGCTCTTATTATTTTAAAGTATGTTTCTTCAGTGCCTAGTTTGTTGAGAGTTTTTAGCATGAAGGGACGTTGAATTTTATCAAAGCCTTTTCTCTATCTTGAAACGATCATGTGGTTTTTGTTTTTAGTTCTGGTTATTTGATTTGAGTCTGTTGAATTGAACTTGCATCCCAGGGATAAAAGCCTACTTGATTGTGATGGATTCATTTTTGATATGCTGCTGAATTGGATTTGCTAGTATTTTGTTGAGGATTTTTGCATCTATGTTCATCAAGAATATTAGTCTGAAGTTTTCTTTTTTTGTTGGGTCTCTGCCATGTTTTGGTATCAGGATGATGGTGGCCTCATAGAATGAGTTATGGAGGAGCCCCTCCTCCTCAGTTTATTGGAATAGTTATAGTGGCAATGGTACCAGCTCTTCATTATGCATTTGGTAGAATTTGGCTATGGTCCTTGCCATTTTTTTTTTTTTTGGTTGGTAGGCTTTTTATTACTGATTCAGTTTTGGAGCTCATTATTGGGCTCTTCAGGGATATAATATTTTGAGGAGTTCAATCTTGGGAGGTTGTGTTTCCAGGAATTTATCCATTTCTTCTGAGATTTTTAGCTGTGTCCATAGAGGTGTCCCTAGTAGTCTCTAAGGGATTTTTTTTTTTTTTTTGACTTCTTTGGGGTCAGTGGTAACATTCCCTTTGTTATATCTGATTGTTTTTATTTGGATCTTCTCTCTTTTTTCTTTATTAGTCCACTTAGGGGTCTATCTATGTTATTCTTTCAAAAAAAAAAAACCTCCTGGATTCATTGATTTTTTTTTTTGTATGTTTTTTCACATATCAGTTTTTTCAGTTCAGCTCTGATTTCATCTTTTCCTTGTCTTCTGCTAGTTTTAGAGCTGATTTGCCATTGTTTCTTTCATTCTTTTAGTTATGTTGTTAATTTGAGATCTTTCTAACTTGTTGATTAAAGATTTAGCTTCGTAAACTTCCCTCTTAACACTGCTTTAGCTGTTTTTCAGACTCTAGGATACTGATCCTTCATTTTGAATGTATGTCTCCTGGCATTCTACGTGAAACATTATAGACCATTGCTTTTAACTAGTTGCCTAACTACTTGTGCTCTCTGAGGCTTTGGATAATGTATGTTTTCAGAAACTAAAACTTTAGATTAAGAACCACTCTGTACGTTATAAATACTGATTTAGGAGAGGTTTCCCAGTCTACTTACATCATAACATTATTTGAAATGGAGTTTGAACTCTATGACAAAACATAATGGTGCTATTCATAGACACACACATACACTCATACACACACAGTGGAATTCTTCTTTTAACACATTTTTATCTATGTTTTGGAGGTTCATAGCATTATTTACTATTACTCTTTTTATACTTGTTAGTGCACTTGAATACAGGTTATTATGACACCTAATGGTAGCAATTTATTTTATTTCTTTGTATTTCTCTTCTTCCTGTACTTCAGATTTTTCAAATTCACTTAAAGCATGGCTTTTTAATATAGACATTTTCCAGTGTTACATAAGGTCTTGAGGTTAGGCTATCTTTTTAATTTTTTTGTAAAACAGGATTTTTGAGAATTTCGAATTTTTTCCTCACATTAGAAAATGTAGGAACCAAAAATGACAAATAGCATGGAAGAGAGCTAGGAAGAAAATTAAAATATGTCTGGACAGACTGAACACAGGCTCTCAAGTCAGAAAATATGTGATACATACATGAGAGGTTCAGTCCACATCTAATCAATCACTGTTGCTGAGAAGGAAATAACTTTTTGAAGAGTTTCATGCTGAAGGAGGACAGCTGGTTACTTCTGGTGCTATTAAAAGTTCAATGGTAGAGACAAATCACTGTTTGAGGAATATTTACTGGACTTGTTAATCTGCCCAGGATTCTGATTGTCAGAAGCCTAATTATTTCTTGAGTCCTTGATCATGATGTTAATGATCCTGATATATTTCCTGAATTATTTAACCATTTTCCCCTCATCAGTTAGTTATTCTGAGAAGAGTCCTAAGCCCTTTCCACTGTTTTATATACTAGTTTTATCTAGTTTGCAGTATTTTTGACTATTATAACATATGCCTATAAAAACATTTAATTTTTAAATGACTTTATAGCACTTGACCATTATTTGATAGCCCATTGCTTATACAAAGTGGCTCCTATGCTTGGCTTATAATTTAATGATTGAGTATGCATCTTTTTTGGGGTGGGGATCAAGGTTCATTTTGGTTCAAAATCTTGTCTTAAATGACATTAAAAATTTAATATAATTAACTGTTCACAGAGATTTGCATTTCTTCAAGCAAAAAGAGTGTTGCAAGAGAGACTTGGTGGCTTGGTAGGAAAAGCTGCATGTAAGCTAATGGCTCAAATGCAGGTAGGGGGATTATTTTTAAACTTCTATTGTGATATTTTTTGCCAAAGTATTTGCCAAATCCCTGTCCTTGACGGAAGTATAATGGTGAATAGGGAAGCAGTTTTCAGTTATTATATAATGTTCTCTGCAAAACTTTGCCAATTGGATTTTAATTTATTCTATATCTAAAACAAACAAACAAAAAGGTAAAATGAAATATAACCCTTTATTTACATAAAAATGCACTGTAAGAATAAATTAAACTATTTCTATCCATAATATTACTGAGTTTTTGGACAAATGGTGCTGTACAAATGCAAAGTGCTATTGCTGTTACTTTTACCAGGACTGAAAATAGTGTGCAGAATAATGAGAACTGGAGGCAAATAAAATGTTTATGTAGTTGTATTCCTGAAGAAACATGCATTGGAAATATGTAAGCTTAATCACATCTAGTTTTTCCTCCTCGTAATTCAGAACACATTTATCTTTGTTCACCCACAAAGCAAAATAGTTATTTCTAGCATTTGCTCAAGATCTTGATCTGAAGCTCATGAAAATGCTTCAGCTCTCTGCACCAACAGAAGGAGCCATTTGACAAATTGAGCATTTGAGTTATCACAATCTTATGTGATGTCCCCACAATGCTGCACATCTCTTATCTGATTCTGATAGTTCAGGGACAACTTAACACATTGCATTTATCTTTATTGTGATTTAATTTTGAGCAGTCAGGATCCTGAGTGGAAGGAGAAACTGCTAGAATTTAGAAATCAGGTTGTCCAGCTTGCAAATTTTTTCCTCTGTTAAATACTTGGAAAGACATCCATCATGACATTTTGATGTTCAATCCATTAATATCTCTTTTCAGTACTCCTGACCTCAACTGAGGACGCTGCATTCTTCACCCTGATTCTTCTCTCAAGTGATGCCAGCCCTTAGAAGAAAGAACCCAATATGACAGAAGAGTCTTCTAAGCTGAGAGTAGCAAATGGCTGTGGAAATAACCCCACTTGATTCCTCATGATCCTTTGTGCTGTCTACTGCAGGCTGTCACCTCAATTTCTATTTCTTCCATAACTGAGGTAAAGAAGAGTTAAGAATTTTTGTGTGTAGCTATTGACAGTCACTTCACAGATTAAAGGATGTCCTTAATATAAAGTAAAGCTAAATATCGGAGAAGACAGAAGGTCCATTTATTGGAGCTGAAGGTATGCTCTAGTAACAAGTGGTAGAAAGTACAGCAAGCTGAAACTCAATAGATGATTTCTGATAGTGATACCACCATTGGAGTTGGGTAATCTTCAGTAAACTGGAGTGCTTTTTTTGTCCTCCAGAATCCTTGCTGTATATGGAGATGGACAAGAGATAATTTCTGAGGTAGTAGTATTTTATGCCTTTTAGACAATAAAAATATGCGTTTGTTGCCAAGAAGTTGTAAATCATATGAAACTTTAATGATCAAAATAAACCATTTTACTTTAATTCACTCAAAGACAAATGAATTTATATCTTATTCAGGCTTACATTTGGAAGTTATACATTTAAAGGTGATAAATGCACATACCCTAAACTTAAAATCCTTCAGCTTTTATAATATTTAATGCATGCTCTTATTATAAAATTACATACTAGATCATAACTTTTTAAAGTTATTTTCCCATTAAGAGCATCTTTACAATACTTACACAAGATATTTAATTTTTCAAAAGGCAAACACATATTTGAAAGTTTTGTTTTGATTATTGTATTAGGGAATTTAGTTGAGAAAGTGACAGCTGATTATTTACATGGTGCGCAGTGATTACGTGGGATTAATTGTCCTTGTGTGCCCCATTGCTAGCCTGAAGATTCTGATTTTAGCAGAGAAGATGAAGATGGAAGGGTAGGATTTTTGAGGGCTTTAAAGTAATTGAGAGATATGCAAGTTCACGATTTTATAGAAAAAGGCTACAAACTAAATTTCATGTATAGATTTATTAGTATCTCCTTGTATGACACTGAGCAAATCACTTCAACTTTCTGAGTTTCATTTTCCCATTTGTAAACTAAAGGAGTAGGATTTGGTGATTACATATTTTCTTTAGCTCTAAAGTCCTATGAATACGTGAATCTTTGAGCTAGACATGAATTTCCCATCACTAATAACTATGTGGTTAAATTCCCATAGGAAAACTCTGTTCTCTTTTACTTTCATCATTTGTTGTTCTGCCAAAAAAAAAGAGATCTACATTAAGCCTCAAAGAATGAACTGATTTTGATTTTTAGAAAAATCCCTTAAATTAAAATAAAACTACATTTTCCAATTTTACTCTTTCTGTTGATATATTTATGGTAATAACCATCCAGTTTTTTTATACCAGTGTGGCCATTTAAAATTATGAAATGCAGTTGATCAGTGCTTTACCTACTTAGTTAAAAGAAGATTTTTAACAGGTTAACTGACTTAGAGATTAAAAGTGTCATGAGAAAGATTTGTGAATGTGTTTCTTTGGAGAGAACTGTTTCTCTTCAGTGGGTCTCTACCCACCAAAACTTCCATACTACACAACTCTAGCAGGTGCTATATGTAGCTTAGTCTAGCTGTATTATGCTCTTTCTATTTCTCTTCTATCTTTTCCAAAGGGCAACTTATTGTGGTAATAGTCATTACTTGATGAAGTGAGGCTGAATTTTGAAAGATAAGATCATTATATGCTTACCTTTTTTGATAATTATTTAAACATACATGTCTTAATTAAGTCTTGAAAAGCTTATGTATTATTTTCAATACACACAAACATATACCAATCTATTAGTGACGTATATTTTTTTCTCAAGATTAAATTCGTTAGAGGATGAAAACTATAAAAATATTTAATAGTAGTGGGATTTAATAAAATATGGCTTTTTAAATTGGTTCAGCCTTACGCTTATTTTTATTCTTTGATTTCCCATGGTTGCTCATCCTTTGACCCAACACAGGGAAGCGTTTAATAACAAGTAGGTTCCTAAAGTGGACTATGCATGTTCTTCTGAATTTAGAAATATATTCTAATTTTAGTAAGCATGTACCTCAATCACTAAGAATAATAGTAGATACTAGTAAATAATTCCAAGCATATCACAAGCATAAGAAAGAAGGTTCCAGTGGGAACTGTTACTTGTATATATTCCTTTAGAACTGAATATACTTGCTCATTTTAAAATATGAAGTTCAGGTACAAACATCATTAGCTTTAGTTTAGTGGCAGTCATGAGTTGACATAAACTGCAAAATATAAATTATGCTTTTGAGTTAAGCCAACTGATTTAATATTATTTTGATATTGCCTTATTATGTTCTGCAAAGAGTAAGAGATATTGGGGTCAGATTTGGCATTAGCAAAGCAAAGTTATCTAACAGGGTTTCTGGCTTTGTATTAAGGATCATAGGAAATAGGAGACAGATTGGGGAAAATGATGAAGCATCTAATATTTGCCTGTGATATGCCTGCGAATTTGCTATCGGGGGTTAAAAAAAAAAAACCCAATAGTTTTCTAATATTTCCCAAAGGAAAACAATTAAGTAAAGTCGGGGTTGTTGGTACATTTAGGGTGTTCTGGTCAAATTTTTTGTAGTTGCAAGTGAGACAGAGAGCTAACCCAAACTATCTTGGGAGAAAGAAAAAAACAGAATGTGATTTCTCATGTAACTAGCAAGTTTGGTGATATATTTGTCTCGTGAGACTCAGCTATGTCCAGGAACTCAAAAAATATTCTTTCTTGGCTCTGACTCCCTCTGTACATTGACTTCATTCTGCAGACAAACTTTCTTCATGTGGAGATAAATATGGTGTCCTCATCTCTAGATTCATATTTTTCCTTCTTAAGAAAGCTATGGAGGAGAAAAATTGGTTCTATTAAAAATATCCTGTGGAAAAAAATGCTTTGGCCTGATTTGGGGAGTTTTTTGCCCACATTTATTTTCTGACAGAAGACAGGCCACTGATACATGAAAAAAAAAAAAAAAAAAAAAAAAGGAAAATTCTCCAAAAGAATGAAAAAAAAAAGAGTGGAAAGCTGTTTCTGGGCAGACAAAAACTAGTTATTTTGGCCATTATGTTTGAACTCAGGTTACATGTTGGTGTCATTGAAACTCTGTTACATGGATTATCATTGATTCAAGAAAATTAGTCAATATTATGTGGGGAAAAATAGTTTCGGTAATAAAACAATTTTGGAAAATATTATTTGGTTAACAAGACATTACAATGTTTTTTTCTGCCTTATTGTTTACTAAGATGCAAACATAATAGATATCAAGTCTTAAAGGGAGAGGGATACAGAGTTCCATATGAAAATTTAACATAGGAAAAGTACAAGAGCAAGTTTCATGACTTTTGCACCCTCTGACTCAGTTACAGAATACAGTCAGCCCTCCCTATCCATGGGTTTCATATCCTTGGACTCAGCCAACCACCAAATGAAAATATTCAGGAAAAATAGATTCTATGCAGTTCCAAAAAGCAAAACTTTTAACTTCAATTAGCTAGGTGGCTCACATCTGTAATCCCAGCATTTTGGGTGGTCAAGGTGGGTGGACTGCTTGAGCTCAGGAGTTGGAGAGCAGCCTGTATAACAGGGAGAAACCCCATCTCTACGAAAAATACAAAAATTAGCCGGGTGTGGTGGCACACACACGTAGTCCCAGCTAACCTGGGTGACAGAGTGAGACCCCCATCTAAAAAAGAAAAAAAAATTAAAAAAAGAAAGAAAAGGAAAGCTTAAGTTAAATTAGCAGCTTACAGAGTACTAGGTTGAATCTACACGAATGAAGTGATGTGTAGGCGTTATGTTAGGTATTATAAGTAATTTATAGATGATTTCAAGTATATGGAAGGATATATGTAGGTTATATGCAAATACTATGCCATTTTATATAAGGGACTTGAGCGTTCTCAGATTTTGTTATCCATGAGGGTCGTGAAATCAATCCCCATTGGATACTGAAGGATGACTATATAAACCACAGAAAGAAACAAGTGATTTGTGAATACGTAACTTTGGTGAGAGCAATTGCTATGCTTTAAGTCTCAACTGTCAAAGCTTTCATGCTATACAACTTCCGAGGGTGTGATACTTTCTGTGAAGTACACCCTTTTTTCCCAGCTGTCAGTCATTCACATAAACTGCATGCTGTATCACTTCCTGTAGTCATGCAATACACTGCCTCTCCTACCCTCACACTCACCCCTGAGGGCAGTGGGTATGCGACCTTGCCAACAAGCCTAGTGAAGAGGGCTTTCATGGAACTCCCAGAGAGTTTAAAATATGCTCCCTGCAATCTGGAGAACTTGAAGATGGCTTCCTGACCCATTTTCAAGAAAACCAAAGTGGCACCGACAGCTGCGTAGAGAAGACTATATTGGGATTAACTAGCGTACTCAGAGTTTATCAGGGCAAGGGATGTATGAATGTTTCATGTAAATGGATGTGACCACAAAGGATAGAGGTCAGGGTGGAGCAGTCTTGACTCCTGGCTAGGAAAGTTACCTAGTTGGGCACAGGGATGCTAGCAATAAGAAGCTGGACGTGATTATGGGTTAGCTAGCAATGACAGAAGAAGTCTCAAGTGACTACGTGGAATTTAGTGGGTCAAATAAACGTTTACAGAGATTCCCACTAACAAAAAACTGCTCATAACCAAGAACTGTAAACTTGGCCAGACTCAAAAACTATGAATTGATTTTTCATTAAGTCCTTTACTATGCCCTTATTACTCTTCCACCCATCCCTGAATCATCAGAGGGGTCAGAATCCGGGGGAAAGGAGAGGCATGAGAACATTAAGTTTAAGGCTATCAACTGTATCTTTTCCTTCAGTGTAAAACAGGCTTTGACTGGAGTTAGTTAGAATGAAGACTAATTTATGTATTGAAACTGTTTTTTGACTAAAGTACCTCTAGGGCAATCAAATCATCATTTAACGGTAATTAATAGATGGGTCTGCTAAAGTTTTCATTTATGAGTCAGATTAGGTTAATTCCATTGAATACATTTTTGAAGGGACAAACAACACTATAATTGTACTGTGATTACATCATGAATGATGAGTTAAACAAACAAGTTTTTAGTTTTTATTTGCTTTTAATCACAGTATTTTTCAGGGCTATTCGCATGCTATTTAGTTTGGGAATTTACCAAAAAGTGCTATAGTTGATGGTGTTTCCCCAATTTATTGATCATAGGGCCACATATAAATATATTTTACAATATAAATACTTAAATATCAAAAATATAATAGTGCATAGCACCATACTTGGGGAACTCTATTGCATGCTAATGTATAAAACATAAGTAATAAGCACAAAAGATGTGAGTTTCTAGAAAAAAATGGTGAATAACCTCTTTTAGCATTCTCCAAAACTCAGTAGGATAGAATAAGAATACAATAATGTGCAATACATGCATCTTTTGATTGAAAATGTATTTGCTCTCTTTTTTATTATTAATTTTGCTTGCTATAGAATTCTAGGTTCAAAACACATGTAAGCAAAGTCATTCAGAAGAGTTGAAGGTCAAGGATATATAGTAGGTATGTGAAAAAAGGGAGGATGCATAAATTGGTACAACAAGGTATAATTCAGCCACAAAACTGTTAAACAGGCAAAAGATGGAAGTCATAATTCTAAAGGTTACAACTTATGTTGATGACATGACAGTTATGAATATTTATCCACCAAACAGCATAGCAGAAGCTGTCATAAAACAGAAGCTATAAGAGATATGAGGCAAAATAGGCAGAAACACAAATGTAATAGGAGACTTTAATACCTTCTCTCTGCCAAAGATAGATCAACTAGTCAAAAAAGCAAGAATATAAAACATCTAAACAAAATAAGTTATAAAGTAGATCTTACAGGTAAATAAAAAATTTTGTACTCCCCAAATTAGAAATTATTGGAAAATAAAATCTTAAGCTAGAAAACATGTAACTAATAAAAGTAGATTCATTAAAACAAAATAAATAAAAGAATAACTAGGAATACCCTAATCAAGTAAATAATGGAGAGTATACAAAATAATTAGGAAAAGGAGGGATATATCCAAGGTAGTAAAAACTTTAAATATTTTGAAAAATTTTATGCTATATATTTGATGATATTTTTAAGAAAACATAATTTACCAAAAGTGACCCCAGAATAAATGTAAAGTTTCATTCTGTTAACACAATAAAGAAAATGTACAAAAGGCTATCTTTCGGAAATGTACCAAGTCCAGCTGTTTCCACAAAATAATTCTACATATCTTTAAAAAACTTATCACGCTGGGCGTGGTGGCTCACGCCTGTAATCCCAGCACTTTCGGAGGCTGAGGCGGGCAGATCACGAGGTCAGGAGATTGAGACCATCCTGGCTAATACGATGAAACCCCGTCTCTACTGAAAATACAAAAAATTAGCTGGGCGTGTTGGCAGGCGCCTGTAGTCCCAACTACTTGGGAGGCTGAGGCAGGAGAATGGCGTGAACCTGTGAGGCGGAGCTTGCAGTGAGCCGAGATCGCGCCACTGCACTCCAGCCTGGGCGACGGAGTGAGACTCCGTCTCAAAAAAAAAAAAAAAAACCTTATCACAACTTATCAAAATGTTACTTAAATGTTTCAGTGCATATTTAATGAAAGCATCTACTTTTTCTATACAAACGAAATAGAACATTTACAATACATTCTCACGAATACTGCACAAAAATAAAAACTAAAGACCATCTCATTTTTCCACAGATCTATATACCCAGTCTATGTAAAATACTAGCAGAGCTCAGTATCACCTTCCTCATATTAAAGCAATAACAGGCTAAAGTTTTATTTGAATATGCGAAGATGAGACTAGTCTCAGCTGGCATGCAGAGCAGAAGCATTTGCCATCAATTAACATATGCAGGCGGAAATTAATGGATCTCTGAGTGCTGGAGACAAGACAGTGATAAAGATAATATTGATAATATTTTAAGTAAGAGGCTAGTATGAGAGATTATCAGTAATGTAATTTATACTTTTTGAATAAAGTAGATGATTTGCAATATTAATTTTTTTGTATTATTATTATTACAAAAGCAGTCAATGTATAATTTAGAAATTAAGAATAAGATACCATATTCCTACTACCCATAGATTGCTGCTATATATATTTTATGTCTGTCTTTCCAGATCTCTTCCAATGTGTGTGCATGTACGTATGTTTCTTTGTGTTGTGTGTAGGCTAAAACCTGTCTAAACCATTTTACTTGGAATTGTCAGTTTTACTTGGAATTTGTCAGTATATAGCAGACTTCTGGTACACCTGTTGTCTCCAATATGGACACCTCTCCAACTGATCACCAATCCTATCACTGACACTGACATTCACATATCAAACTCTTCTTAAAAACAACGCTAATATGCCATTTAAAAAATACACTCTGTTTCTCTTTTATTTATAAAATAAATTCACATTAAATAAAAAGATCTGGCTATTCAAGTCAACAAACTTCTCTGCCCAAAGCATCTCTCCTGTCCTATCCAGCAGATAGCAGTATCTTCCCCTCAGTAATCAGAAAATTTATGTGTGAATTGGTAAGTTGAGAGATACCTTAATATACAGATCTTAAAATCAGAAAGAAAATTACTGATATAGGCTATTTTTGATTGTTTGTGTCTATGTTTTGTTTAATTTACTGACCATAACTTTAACGTCTGTGTGCCAAAGGAATAAGGGTTACAGTTTCCTTGAAAGCTCCCTGGAATTTATTTCAAAGGCTCGTATTGGCCAAACATGCATATTGACCCATTCTTTGCCTTATTTCCTATTTTAATTGAGTGTCAAAGGTTACACGTTGCTATTAGAATAAGACATGACTGGCAGCAGAGGTCAGGGACTCTGTGGCATTCTATTAGAGCAATAAAAACAAAACAGAATGATAATTTCACCTGCTGTAACCTCAATCTTTCCAGGATGGGACAGATATTGACCTCATTGTTTGTCAGCCATTGGCTCTATCAACTTCAGCTACCCTAATTTTGCTTGCTAAACAATAAGAGCGCTTTCACAACAAGGATGAAAGATAAAACAGTGGAATATACTCAGAGATGACTCAAAGGAGAGACATATGCAGGTGACAGAAAAGATAAAATAACATCTTCTTTATTCCTGGGTCACATCCCTCGTTTGGCTAGTTTACAACAATAACGGTTTCCACCAACAACCTTCAATTTTATCTTCTTTTTTAGAAAACCTTATAACTTCCTTTATGTGAACAAGTACAAGCAATAAATCTAACAAATTGCTCGTTCTACCTAAAACCCATTTGTGGTACTTGAAGGGTTTATGAATTTCTGTGAAAGTTTTCTCTACCTTCCACAACGCCCTTTAAACTTTTTGGCTGGGATGTAGGCAGATATTTAAGGGAATAGTTAATACTTTTCTTACTTCTTTTCCAAGAAGGCAAAAATGGCAGTAAAGAAAACATATGTTAAATGTTAAATGTGTTTGTTTGAAAACATTTAGAAACTGATTTTAAAACATGAAATAAAGGTTAGAATCTGAAAAAAAAATTTTCCTTCAATTTCAGAGTCTGATATTATATCGTTTCTTTGGATGGGTAGCTAATTAAAGTTTTAAAACTTGGAGCTTTTGATAATAATGAATATTTTTGGTGGTTCCCCAAATTTGAAGAGAAATAATTTAAATAGTAATATTAAATAGCAAAGTAAAATTTTGTCATGAAAGACAATGACTATTTTTCAAAGGCCATCTGAACATCTCACAAATCATGCCCTTGTCCTCAAATTAAGACAGGTAATTTTGTTTCTCTTAATCTCACCATTGTTTTGAAGTTCTAATTTGGGAATTTATATTAAACTTTTGGTTATCAGAATAACAGTCAGCCTTTTAACATGAACTTGCATTTTTTAGTCTTTTCATTACCAAGATGAAAAGAAAAAAAAATTGAAAAACACATAAGTTTCTGGTGGAAAGGATTGATGTTTATGTTAAGTTTATAAATGCCAATCCATAAATTAATGAGATGCCGTAGAGTTTCTAGGTCACTTCTTAGAAATTATATGTACATTTCTGGGGATGTACTTCCTATACAGTAATGTTAATACTTACAGAAACATTAGTATTATTTTAATTCCTTAGTTTTTCTTAAACACTAACTGAAATGATTTAACACATATTTAACTTAAAAAGACCAGATTATTAGCAAATAAAGATTAAATTTTTCTTATTTCACAAACAAAGAAAATTTTTCACAAATGAATATTTCAGCTTATTAAAAACTAAAATCACATGATAACATGAGAAAATATATTTCAGCCTGTATTTATTTTACCAGAAATCAATGTAAGGGGATCAAAAGCTCATTAACTACATTGCATTTCCTTAAAACCATGTGGAGTCGGCTGAATTTCTGATCAACTTGATCAGTGATATCTTTAATAGAAGACTGACTTCCCTCTCTAGAGGGAATAGAATAGACTGATTCCCTCTATTGATGTGTTATTAAATAACTGATGCTGGTGACCTAAATTTGGAAAATTTGTCCAAGTTGAAGTTGTTTCAGTATGAAAAAGTTAGCTCAATTACTTATTTTCCTAATTCTATTTTTAATTTTGGTGTTCTGTCTCCTTGTTCCATGTGAGGGGTTCCTGCACCATAGATTTATGACAAATGACTCAGATATTTCGTGACTGTTTTCTCAAGACTGGGGACATTTAGTGGCAATGTCTTTTACCTCTATGAACAGGTGGTGGTACAGCCCTTTCGTGAGTTCTCCAGATAAAGTCATTATTCTCTTCATTATATAAGTCGCACTGACAAGCCATATTGCCTGACACATGATAGACTCAACAAATGAATTGATTTGGTTTCATTTCACATTCAATTAGGTCTTGGCAAAGAGAGTTTGACATATTTTAACCAAAGTATTCCAAAAATGTGTAATTCTAGGGCATAATGTATACTTTGAATAAATTCACCCAAAAATACAAGAGAGCAGGGGGAGGTGGGACTCTGTAGTTCTGTTTTGATACAACTTCAAATTCACATTATTTAAGGAAGGTTCTAAGTTTGACAAATTCTGTATCACTTAAAAGAAATTGATGGTATCTCTTATTAGTGTGCATTCTCTGAAGTCATATATAAGAGTCATAACAAAATTCACACTCAATAAAGTCTTAGAAATTAACTAAACCCTTATTCACATACAAATACCTAGGTGTTTGAATCTACACATTTAAAAAGGTATTAATTACCAACCATTGGCAATGCTTCCTAAATAAGAAGCTAGCCATAAGAGGGTGAATAAAAGGAGTGACATGATCTAGGTCTTAGGAATATTTGGAGCAACAATGAGCCTGAAAAGAGGACAATCCTTTTTCATTCCCACTAATGTCCGTATCCATGGAAACTCCCTTTTAATAGCATCCACATCACACTGGAAAAACAGGTATGCTACCTTTTGAAAGTGAGTGCATTAAAAGAATCCAGCCCTTTGCTAAGAAGGTCAGCTCTTGAAAGCCTTCAAGAGCTTTGGTAGCTGAGAAAGCTGGAGGGCTGTAAATCCTTCGTTTCGTTGCTAAGAAGCTTGGCTCCTGAGAATCACATCAGTGCTCTCTCACATAGAAAGCGGAATGTGAATCCTTTGTTCCCTGTCTATGATGTTACACTCCTGAGTACTTGTTTCCTTAGCTAAGAGAACATACAGGAGAGGCCTATTACGTGAACCTAGAGATTAATTATGAATAGACACAAACTGAGAAAGACAGGCAAAAAGATGTACGGTGTGTGAAGAAAGAAGACTTATTCGCAAGAATGCCAGATGGCAAATGCCATTACACTAGAAATATATGCACTGAAATAATATTCACACGGTAACATTTTAAAATATTTTGTAGTTTCAGCATTTTTTTTTACTATGATAAATATCTGTCAAGGAAAATGCCTTCCCTATTGGATTATTCAATACTTTCACTGAAAGCAAAGAGAAAAACATGAAAGGTCATTGTGCCTTTAAATCAAACTGTGACATATTAGAACTACTCTTCTTATACTATATAGTCATAGAAACACGTTAAACAACTAGATAAGACATAATTGTTATTGTTCAACAAAATATAAGTACAGTATGTTTTGGATACACATATAAGGCAGAGTATCTTTTTTATTTGCACAATTAGATACACGCAAATATATTGGTTATGTGACAATTTTTACATTGAGGTATCATAATGAATAAATACTATGATACATGTGAAAATTGATGTAATAATTTCTGTACATGTTAAGGTAGAGAAATCCATGTGGCTATGATAGGTTATAATACCATCATTAGATATGGCTGAACAATAAAAATTATTGAGTTATTAATAATAATGTTTGTAATAATAACAATGCTATGTGTTGACTTACTATGTAGTTCAGGTACTATTATAGGCATCATACATTCATTTATTGTATGATAATCCTCAGTAAAATATCATGAGTTTGGTAATACTATGGATTTCATTTTACAGAACTGACACAGAGAGTTTGAGTAATTTGTCCATGATCAAACATAAGGTAAGTGGCGGAGCTGAGATCTGAACCCTTGCCACCATCAAAAATATTATTTAGAGAGAGTACAACCAGGCTGTTGGCATTCTTTGAGTAGTGGCTTAGACATAGAAAACAATGATAGTCATTCTATTTGTCATTTCTATATATCTTATAAAACAATGTTCCATTCTTTAATTGTTTTGATCTTTATAACTCTTTTTTAAGTGAAGATAGTATGTTATATAGCTGAAAACACTAATGTTCGGGGGCAATAAGTGACTTTTCCAATATCATATGTTTAGTAAGTGGCATAGTATGAACCAGAACCAGCTTCTAATATTTGTCTCACTTTAATAGCTTATTTTTTTTCTTTTTATAAACAATACAATATTGCAAAAAGCTATCAACCCAAGTGATGATAGAGTGACACAATAATAGCTAATAAATATAAGTATTAATAAGCAATGAATTTACTTTCTCAATGACTATTCCTTCCCAGTGACTACTGGCAACAGAAACAGCATTTTTTTTCTCACTCAGAAATTTGCGGTCATTTTCACTCTCTCCCTAAACCCAGTTAGTAAATTGTGATTGTTCTTTAATGTGTAATTTAAATCAGTTGTTTTTCTTTCAATTTCTACTATTAGTAAAATAGCTACTCATAAACCTCATGCCTGGATAACTGCAAAATCCTCTTACCTATTTTCACTGGGTCTCCCCGTTTCAGCCAAACCTCAAAATTATAATTAATCTCTAATTCAAGACAAAGAAAAAATAACCCAGTAGGGTAACTATAGTTAACTCTTAAACTCTCTGCACCTTACAGTTCTCTTTCAAATAATGGTACTCACTCATGGGTCCTTATAGTGTCTAAATGAATTGTTACATGTAAAATAATAGAAAGAGTGTCTCACGCATAATAAGCACTCAATATATGTTACTTTTTATTATTAGATTCATTCATTTTGTTCATTTACATTTTAAAATAACTAGATTTGAAATGTTCCCAACATAGAGAAATAGTAAGTGTCCAAAGTGATGAGTATTCTAAATTCTGATTTAATCATTACACATTGTGTACATGTATGAAATATCACATATACCCCATAAATATGTACAAATACTATGTATGAATGACGAAAAGAATATATCTTGAAGATTCTTGCTGTTCAGTTTTCAAAAGCTTTGATATAAAAAAGAATTATTTGAAGATTAGGCAGTCAAGAACCTTAACTCTAACTCTGCACTTACCAGCCATGTGGCGTTGAGCAAGTAAGTGCTGCTTAAACGCTCTGCAGCATTTTATAATTCTCTTTCAAATACTGGTACTCACTCATAGGCCCTTATACTGTCTAAATGTATTGTTACATGTAAGATAATAGGAAGAGTGTCTCACACATAATAGGCACTCAATAAATGTTGCTTGTTATTATTATCAGATCCACTAATTTTGTTCATTTATAAAATACTCAGAGGAGCTGTACGGTTAGATGCATCTTCCTGCCTGCCAGTCTTAGGTTTGAGTTCTGACTGCCTCTTTTGGCAGCTGTGTGACCTTGAAAAATTTGCTTGATGTTTCCAAATCCCTGGTTCTTTATCTTTAAAGTGAATTTTAATTAAAATATCTCCTGTGAAAATTAAATAAGGTAGTAAATACATAGCATTTAGCACTAGATGTGGCTGGTGATACATGGTCAATAGTTGTTAATGATTGCATTATTTTTATTGATGCTGTATGATGAAGAGGTTGTTATAAGAAACAACCATATGCCATATTCTATGTAACCATTACCAGGAAAATTTTTCAATGCATCATGGTATCTGACAAATTGAAAGCCACCTGAGAATTTTTTTTCACAAAATATAATACCAAGAAAAACTACGCTACTTCTCCTTTAAAGAAAATCTTATAAACATAACCAGTTTTATAAATAATCATATTTCCCTTTAAATTTGTTTGCTCTAACTTAAACAAACAAAAAGCCAAATAAATGTGGAATCTGAATTCAGCAAATGAACAAAATCTCTTAAAATGCATTTGTTTTCTAAACTTATTATTGGCTTATTAGCTTCTTTCTACTTTTCTACCTTAATATGTGTTTTTCTCAAACCTATTTGTCTATTGATAAAATGAGGGTACACGATTTTACTCTTGTATTTCTCCTTAAACTACAATTAGATCAGAATACACTTTTTGTTTGCAAATAGATTAAATTCCAAAAGTTCTTTACAAATTTAAAATAAATTTTTTCCATCTATTCAGTTGGAAGTAATAATGATTTTCCCCATATGGAAAAGTTTCGTAGGCTGATTTCTGCACCCCTTGTCCCCTTGGCAAGTTCAAAAAAACTCATTTAATACATGTTGTACAAATGTGATACGTGATACTTTCGCAATGGAAATAGTGGAAGCCAATGTGGAGAGGGCTGTGGGGCTGGTGAAGTGAAAAATGACTGCCCTATGCAGCCTGGTGTCACTGGTTTTATGAGTATTAATGCCATTTTCTCCAATATCTGGTAGCAAAATTACTGTTTTTCCTAAGATGGCTCATCATAGACTATAGACATGTTCTAAGTTCTGGAACTCCAATGTGAAGGAGAAAATTTTGTTAAAAGAATTTGACAGAAATGAAACCTAACATATCAAGTAAGGACTCACTTTTTTGTTGTTTCTTTTTTGTTTGTTTTGAATGAGAGAATATTGTTTATATTGAAAACTCAGAATCAGCTCCAAGAAAAGCCTGTTTTCTCTTGGAAAATGAGAAATTGGACTCATGCTGTTTATTTAAAGATAAAATTTTTTTTATTTCTTGTAATTAACTTGATTAATTATGCTCTCTATTTATTACAACATAGCCACCATATAATCTTTTCCATTTTATGACTTCAGCCAGTTCTGGGGAAAAATGATTGTTGTTTGAGATCACTTTCTCTGCCATTGCATTCTGGTCTGTCTCTTATTAAAAGCCAAATATTTTTGTTCACGGTAATGGGAACTATTACTGCTGATAGTTTCCTTTGTTTTTTTGATTGTTATCATTAAATGAAAAACTTGAACTTTTATACTCTGTAGAAAAAAATATAAATACCTACTTGGTTATTGCACAGTTACTTTTCACTTAATGGAATGGATAAATTCCAGTAAGGCTAGTTGAAATACTTCCCACTGATTCTCATCATAAATCAGAAACTTATTCCCATGCTGGGGGAGAAAAGCCCCAAATTCTACTCAGTTCAAATCAGCAAATATTTATTGAGCACTTACTTCACCTAAGATATTGTGCTGAGCACTGCATGGCATACACAGAAGAAAAAGACCTTGGCACTGCTCTCAAGTTATTAATCATCACCCCAGAAGGAATAGTTAGTATGCAAATATGTCTAATTCAAGAGGAATACAAAGGTGTTAAAAGATATAAACAATATATTATGGGACTTCAGATAAAAGTGATATCATACCCTGTTTTAGGAAAACAAAAAAGGCTTTGTGGCTTTTTGACTATTGGAGGAGAGGAGAGGGGATTCTAGGAAGAGTAAAACATCTAAGAAAAGACAGGGAGTTAAGAACGCATGGGCCTCTTTATGGACTAAGCTCACTTTGAACAAAACATGGTATATGTGTAGAGGAATACTAGGACATAGAGATTTGAGATATTTCCATCTTAAATGATGAGTTAAGATAAATTGTATCTAGTTCAATAAGTATTTGGGACCAAAGAAGGCTTTTGAGCTAAAGAATAAAATAAACCGAGACTGTTGAAGTCATACAAAATGGTTCAGGTAAGAGAACACTCAGACAGGGTTTTATTACTGCAAACTGCCAATTTCTTCTCCTTTAGCATAGGTAATACTCTGGGATTACCTCCTGACATCCCTGGTAAGTAATTATTAAAAGATGACAGCAGAAGAATTTCTCTGAATGTTGATAAAAGAACATAGCAGAATACAATATGTTCAGTGGTGGTGGGCCGTAGGGGGAGACAAACAAAGTGAAATTAACAAAAATGCCATAATAAATACACATTTGATTTCCAAGACATATTATTAAGTAAAAAATCATGGTGTAGAACAATCCATGTACTTTCCTCCCATTTATGTAACAAACAACCCCTGCCTCCCCAAAATTAAAACCTGAAAAGTGAAGCTTATACAGATATTGAAAAAATTGGAAGAAAGGGTTTACTTTACAAAACTGTCCTAGTTGTTATATTTCAGGAGAAGTAGGCTGAGATTCTCAGGTAGGAGGGAGCCATATATGAATTACTAGCACGTATCGTCAAATTTGGGGTTAAAAATAAAGAGTATCTTTGATTTGATGAAAAGCGGGGTATTTTAATTTGGATTGACCCTGTGCACTTATTTCTCAGTACAGAGAAACATACTCACTAATGAATAAGGAAATATTGTAGGCTTTTGCTAGAAGCCAAGACTATTAAGATGACTTCTTCAGGAGTAGATTTATGACCAATATTTAGAAAATCTAGATATGTTTTGTCCATTTGAAGTATCAATTGAAGAGTTAGATATTTAGCCATACTTAATTTTTCTGTCAGAATTAAGCACAAATTAAAATGTATCATGAGACATGGAAAGGAAGAAGGAGAGTAGAGGAGAAGGAGGGAAAAACAGAAATGTAGCAGTAGCCAAATGACAACTTCAAACTCTAACGACTTCAAACTCTGCCTCAAAGGCAGTGAAAGAGGCTAATACAGTGGGCCTCAGAACTTTGCTCCTGTACATCATGACTTGAATGTGGAAGATGGTAACTCAGCCTTTGGGATTATTTTAGAGTTCATCAGTAAGGCCAATGCTAAAAGTATTTAGCATGCAAGGGAATAATTCACAATACCTAAAATATAATATTAATATAATGAATAAAAATAATGTTGAGAACTTCAGGTTGAATTATTAAACCTGTGTACAACAGATGAAATTCAATTTACCTAATTTTAAAATCATAACTATACTTTGTGGGGGTGAGGGCTGTTATTATTCCATCTGATTAAACAGAAGAATAAATTTGAGCGATACTCTTAAGGTCCCAGATTTGACTGGCTTCAAATACATTAAGCTCTAAGCAGACAGAAAAGATAGTTAGGTTTCAATAAAACCTATTTTTGAGGAAAGGAGGTGGAAATGTGAATGCCTGTGGGACTGAATAGGTAAAGCTCTTTTAGGTGCTTTGCAGTGGACTAATGGACCCAATGTAGTAAGCAGCTCTTCGGGCAACAGTAATAGAAGGGAAGAAAGAATGACATTCTCAAGAACTGAGGATACATCATGTTAATGTACAAAGTATACCACTGCCAGTTAGGATTAAGTGGGTTATACAATTATCTTTTTCTTAGGTAGTGCTTGAATCAGACTGACTTACAGTGTTAAAGGAACAGGAAGTTTACATCTTTGAGTGTTCTGTTTTTCTAGGCTGAAGCAACTGGAAGTCATTGCCTTTCAAGTTACCCCAGTGTTCCTGGCACTGTCACATGTCTCGCTCTAGGTTATGGGAGAATAATCTGTTAACAATACCTAGCCAGCAATAGTCTCTGGAATCAACAATGATAGTAGTTCAGAGTTCTCTTTCAGAATCCCATTAGTCAATTTGAGTATCAAGATGGGAAGTATCATGGGACACAGTAATAACGAGGTAATGAGGATAATAACGTGGCTGTCTCCCACAAATCTTCCCTGTCCTCTGTTGATGTCCCTCATTGCATGGATAATCATTCCATTCTTATGCAGCTTCTCCTTTTTGGGAAGGTGGGTATAAAATATCAGGGGAAAAGGATAAACGGGTGTATAATCCACATCCTGGAACAGGAATTTTTCTATGCCTTCCAGTGGTCCTCTAATATGTGAAATTTCCCCCCCCAAAAAAGTCTAGAATTATCCTTCTAACAAGAACAGATGCTTCCACAGGAAAGTGTAAGCTCTTTCTATTAAATTGTTCGGGACCTAAATTTCTGACCAAGACAGGAATAACAGGGATTGGCTATATTCTCCCTCAGGAAACAACCAAAATCAGCAACAAAGCTGTGAAACAGTGGTTTTCAAGAAACTGCACTACAGACAATAAAGGACAGTGGTCCCTGCAAGATGTAAAGCAGAGGAGGCAAGCTCCATGACTGCATTAGCTTAGTGCCTTGAGAGTTTCCAGGCACTAAGCTGATGCAATGTGCAATGTTCCTGCTGATTAGGGAGGGGTATCGACGTGAAGCTTGAAGGACTCCCTGAATTGAGGTAGAGGTGAGAGCTGTGGGAGATCCAGGTGGCTAGAGTTTGGAGGACAGAAGACTGCACAAAAAGAGAATATACAGATCTGTAGACAGTCACCAACAAGCATTCAGCAGAGTACTGACCAGTGCGTGGAAGTGAAGAAACTATATGGGGTCGAGGGGAAATAAAACACATCCAAAATGATTGGAGGGAACTTTGTCTGGAGTTTACACAGGGCCAAGAGTAGTGCCTGTTCTTACCAGCCAAACTGAAAGACCTCATTAGTTCACTGGTCATTGGTTGAATCATCAGAAGGGGTTTGCCTTAGTAGAGAGGAATTATTATTTTTGAACATACCTAACGAATTTTAACAGCAAGAACCAAAAGGATAAAATTGTTTCCAAATGATTTATCTTGAGAAAAAGCTCAAGAAGATTTACAGGAATACAAAATATCCAGCATCCAAAAGAGTAAAATTTTTGTTTAAACAGCCAATTATCTTTTAAACACATTTAAATAATAATTTAAAAATCTTAAGCATTTATCCAAGTAGTTACCGTTTCTTCATTATGTCATGTTCATTTATTGCTTAAGCTTCGTATTCCTTTATTGAGAATTTTTATTGTATGTTGAATGTCATTTTTGACCAACTAATATATTTTTCAACAAAACCTTATCGAAGTATAATTGACATACAAAGAGTTCTACATATTTAACATATAGAACTTGATGACTTTGGAGATAAGTATCCATAAAATCATCACCACAGTCTATGCCATTAACATATCTTTTAACCCCAAAAGTTTCTTCCACCCTATTTAATAAATATCATTATTTGACACTTACACAAGATTTACCCACTTAGAAAGTTTTTAAGTATACAAAATGGTTAATTACAAGCACTATGCTGTAGAATAGATCTCCAGAACTTATTTACCTTGCATAACTGAAGCCCTGTAACCCTTTGACTGTTACCTCCCCTTTTCCCTCTTCCCCTTCCGCTGGAAGCCACCTTTCTACTCTCTGCTTTTAAGAGTTCCAATATTTAAAATTCTTCATATAATTGTCAAATAATTCCTCATATATTTGTCCTTCTGTATCTGGCTTATTTTATGTAGCATAATATCCTCCACATTCACCATGTTGTTGCAAATGGCAGAATTTCCTTCTTTTTAAAGGCTGAATAATATTCCATTGTTTGTACATGTTAGATTTTCTTTGTTCATTTATCTATCAATGGACATTTAGGGTTTCTTGGTTAATGTGAATGATGCTTCAATGAAAATGGGAGTGTAGAAACTTTTTGAGACGCTGGTTTTAGTTTTTTTTTTTGGATTGTGAAAGGAACGTAAACCTTGGGACTGCAGAATCACCAAGCCAAAGGGAAAAGTTAAGCTGGGAACTTCATTGGGCAAACCTGCCTCTCATTCTATTCCTAAATAAGATAGCTACAAAGATAAAACTGCTACCTACCTCCCTCACAATTTGCCCACAAGGAAATTCCTTGTGGGTGAAGGACAGACAGAACTCAAAGTGATCTCTCTGCACACATGAGACAAATGCATATCTGATTGCTTCCTTTGCCCTATTGTTTCACTAAGCCAGACTAAGACATAAGTGACTATGCCTGTAAATTGCATATTCAATGAAAGGCTAACCAGGAACTCAAAAGAATGCAACCATTTGTCTCTTATATACCTATGACCTGGAAGCCCCCTCCCCACTTAGGGTTGTCTCACCTTTCCAGACCAAATTAATGTATATCTTAACATATATAGATTGATGTCTCATGCCTCCCTAAAATGTATAAAACCAAGCTGTGCCCCAACCACCTTGGGCACATGTCATCAGGACTTCTTGAGGCTGTGTCGCGAGTGCGTCCATGCGCTCCTTGGCAAAATGCACTTTCTACATTGGCTGAGACCTGTCTCAGATATTTGGGGTTCACAGGATACATATATAGAAGTGGGACTGGATCATATAAAAGTTCTATTTTTAATTTTTGGAGGATCCCATACTGTTTTCCAGAGTGACTGCACTAATTTACATTCCCACCAACGTGTACAAGTGTTTCTTTTTCTCTACATCCTTGCCAACTCTTGTTATCTTTTGGGTTTATTTATTTATTCTTTTTTTTTTTTTTTTTTTTGGTGGCTGTTGTTGAGAGGGAGTGTCGCTCGTGTTGCCCAGGCTGGAGTGCAGCGGCTTGAACTCGGCTCATTGCAACCTCTGCCTCCTGGGTTCAAATGATTGCCTGCCTCAGCCTCCCGAGTAGCTGGGATAATAGACGCCCACCACCGTGCCTGGCTAATTTTTTTGCATTTTTAGTAGAGATGAGGTTTCACCATGTTGGCCAGGCTTGTCTTGAACTCCTGACCTCAGGTAATCTACCCGCCTGGGCTTCCCAAAGTACTGGGATTACAAGCATGAGGCACCACACCCAGCCATTTATTTTCTCTTATACTGGCCATCCTAACAGGGATGAGGTGGTATCTCATTGTTGTTTTGATATACATTTCCCTGATGATGATGATATTGATGCCTTTTCATATGCTTGTTGGTCATTGGTATGTCTTGTTTTGGAAAATGTCTATACAATTATTTTGCCCATTTTAAAATTGAGATTTATTGCTTTTGAGATGTAGGAGTTCCTTATATTTTTGAATATTAACCCTTTACCAGATACATAGTTTGCAAATATTTTCTTCTATTTCATAGGTTGACTTTTTATTATGTGGATTGTTTCTTCCACTCTCCAGAAACATTTTAATTGAATGCAATCCTACTTGATTATTTTTGCTTTGTTGCCTTTGCTTTAAACGTCATATCCAAACAATTATTCCTAAGACCAATGTCAAGAAGATTTTCCTCTATGTTTCCTTTTAGGAGCTTTATAATTTCAGGTCCTGTGTTTAATCTTTAACCATTATGAGTTAATTTTTGTGTACCATGAAAGACAAGAGTTCGTTTTTTCTTTTCCTTTTTGCATGTGGATATCCAGTTTTCCCAATACTTCTTGTTGAAGAAAGTATCCTTTCTCAATTATTGTGTATTCTTGGCAACCTTGTTTAAGATCAACTGACCATATATCCCTAGGTTTGTTTCTGCGCTCACTTATTTTGTCTGTCTTTATGCCAGTACCACAGAGTTTTCATTACCGTAGTTTTCTAATGTATTTTGAAAGTAGAACATGGCTTCCCCCAGCTTTGTTCTTGATCAAAATTTCTTTGACTGTTTGAGGTCTTTTGTGGTTTGCATTTAATTTTATGATTGATTTTCTCCTTATGTAAAAAATGCCACAAGGATTTTGATAGAGATTGCATTAAATCTGTAGACCAGTTTGCGTAGTATGAATATTTAATTAACAATATTAATTTTTTTCAAACCCTAACCATGAGATTCCTATTTTATTTGTGTCTGCTTGAATTTCTTTCATGAATGTTTTATAGGTTTCAGTGTACAAAATTCTTTCAGCTGCTCAGTTAAGTTTATTCCTAAGCATTTTATTACTTTAGGTGCTATGGTAAATGGGATGGTTTTCTAAATTTTTTTTTCAGATAGTTTGCTGTTAGTGTATAGAAACACTGCTCATTTTTGTATGCTGATTTTGTGTACTGCAACTTTACTGAATCTGTTTATTAATTCTAATAGGTTTTTTTGCATGGAGTCTTGTGAGTTTTCCACATCTAAGTTCATGTCATCTGAAAACAAAGATAATTTTACTTCTTATTTTCTGATTTGGATGCCTTTTATTTCTTTTTCTTGCCTAATTTATCTGGCAAAGACATCACATCAACAGAACAAAGGATTCAAAAATCATATGACCATCATAATAGATGCCAGAAAGCATTTGGTGAAATTCAACAACATTTCATAATAAAAGCTCAAAAATTCTTAGATATAGAGTGAAATTTTGTCAACACAATAAAGACCATCTATATGAAAAGTCCACAGTTAAACATCATATTCAGTAGTGAAAATAAAAAACTTTTACTTTAAGATCTGGAACAAGGCAAGGATGCTCTCCATCTCTTGCTGTTTCTATTCAACGTGGAGCTCATTTCTTTGCAGTGTTTAACTGCATCAATCCTTTCCACAATATTTTTGCATATAGACATTGGAGTTTTCATATTTATAAGAAGTTCTATTTTTATATTTTTATATCTTTGTTGTCTCTACTCAACTTTTTGAATGTATGAAATGCACTTACAGTGACAATACCATTTACAAAGACAATCTGAAATAACTAAGAATAAATCTGACAAAGTTTTTCTTCCAGTTTTTAGTGCACACTTAAACACGTATTTATAACCAAATAACCTACTAAAAATTTAGCAAAACATTTGAACATTTTACCAAAGAATGTATGCCCATTGAAAATAAGCACATGAAAGATGCTCTACATCATTAGTTATCAGGTAAATTCAAATTAAAATCACAATGAAATACTACTACACTTCTTCTAGATGATATACTTATATAGATTGACAATATCAAATGCTATTGAGAATGTGAAAGAGCTGCAATTTTCACATACTGCTGATAGAAATGTAAAATAATACAAACACTTTGGGGAAAAAAGTTAGAAGTTTCAAAAATATTAGGCACATATATACCATATAAATTATCAATTCCACTCCTAATTATTTACCCAAAGGAAAATAAAGCCTATATCCACAGAAAAATTTATACCTAAATGCTCATAGCTTCTTTGTTTAGAATAGTCAAAAATGAAAACAACCCAAATGTCCATCAATAAATGAATGGGTGAACAAATTGGTATATTTAAATAACAGAATACTACTCAGCAATAAAAAGGATTGAACTCAATATATGCAACAACATGAATGAATCTCACAACATGTATAGAGTCAAAGAACTAGATATAAAAGAGTACATAATATGTACTTGCATTTATATAAATCCCCCAGATTGATATATGTACATAGGTACATCATTGTAACCCAACTGATAGTGACAGAAAACAAATCGGTAGTTACTTGGGATAGGGAGTTGGGGGAAATCACAAAGGGACATGGGAAACTTCTAGGAGTTATGGATACATTCACTATCTTGAGTGTAATGTTCATTTTGCAGTTATATACCTATGTCAAACTTATTAAATTGAATTGCACATGTAAATTTCAATTATATCTCAAAATACGGAAGGTAACCCTTGTCCATACTGGTTTGCCTGCTTTTGTTCCTACTACTCCCTGCTTTTGACATATCCTCCTTTTATCCTCAGCTCATTGCCAAAATCATGGTTTTCTATAACCCATTTCAAAGGCTGCTTCTTCCATGAAGCTTTCATTGTTCTCCCAAACTAGAAATTACGTATTTTTCTTATGAATCTTTGTAAGCCTCTAGTATGTATCTCTCTGATTATATTTATATTTTATCCCTTCTTCACAGTGTTAAAAGTCACTTTTTTTGTAGCTAAGACTCTTTGAATCACTGAGATAATTTGAAATGCATAGTTTAGCTTATATAAACTGGGTATTTTTTTTTTATCTTGATACTGAGAACCCTGGGGAGTAAGCTTGTAATATTTCTGGCTTTTAAAGTGCGACTTCTGACTTAGGTATTTTCCACAGTACATTCCCTTCCCGATTTTAGCATTCTCTGAACATCACATGAGAGGAAGTAGAAAGTACACATAATGGAAACTTTATGCTACTTTAACCATTGCCATGAATTCTAAGATAGTTATTTTCAGATACTCCTTCTATTTCTTCTAAGCTATTTGCACTGTGTGACACACTCATTAAATCCTCTCCACAATCACAACGGTAGTTACTAATATAATCAGTAATATGATTTCATCTCACAAATGATGAGAATGTTTTTTAGGGTTTTTTAAGTAACCTGGCCAAGTTACCTAACTACTAAGTGAGAAAGCTAGCACTGGTTGCTGTTTACCTCTGACTTCAACTCAGTAATGTTATGTCAGTTTTCTGGCACATAAAATGAAACAGAAAAGGCCAAATGCTCTAAGGTTAAGGAAATTAGAGTGCTCACGTGTGTGTGTGTGTGTGTGTGCACGTGCGCGCACGCGCACGTGCCCACATAGGGGTGCAGGAGTAATCTATTTTAATCCACATCAAAATGCAAAAGTATCACCTAATAATTTTACTCAGGTTATTGGTGATTTTAATGGAAAATCCAAACCAGGCTTGCTAGTTCAAGTTACTTATTTTCATTTAAAAACAAAATGAGACCACATAATTTTTCCCTGCAATATCATCTAATACCTCATCTGTGCTCACTTTTTCTGGATTGTTTTAAAGTTATCTTCTTATAGTTGGTTTGTTCAAATTAGGATATAAACAAATTCCACATATATTTTTGATGTCTGCTAAGTGTCTTCTAATGATCCTAACAGTTCCTCCTCCATTTTCATGACGTTTATTTTTAAGAAAATTAGTCATGGATTATTGACTTTTTAAAGTCTGCAATACCTCTTAAATTACATAACGGGGCTATTATATCACATATACATTATGGGCAAAGGCTAGTCTTATATAACGTTGAGCATATCTTAGGACTCAACTAAGAGTTTTGCACGTAGTAAGTACCCAAATTACTGAAGTGAATTGAATTGGGGTCTAAAGAATCACCGACAATTTGTCCTTAAAATCAAAGTGTGGACACACCTATTTCTATCTTCACCTAAACATGAAGCCATGGACACTATGCTCTAGTGTTCACTTGAAAGAACTCTTGTTACACCCAATGCCTGTTGTTCATTTCAATGTCAACATTCTTAGGAGGCCTGAGAATTTTCTGTGTTTCTAATGCAGATATGCACACGCACACATACACATTCTTGCACAATACACACAGACAAAAACAAAATCCTGAGCCACTGCAGATTACATTTTTACTTCACTGAAGTTCATAACTAATTGACTCTCTCCATCTGTGAGAGAGAATTTAATTTCCTTTTAATTTATTTTTCCCTTGGTCAGCACTTTCCAGTTTCAGTGCATGTAATAGCAAATGCTGCTTTGACTGAATGAGAGACTAAGAATTAGACGTGGTCTGTGATACATAAACCAGTTTCTTTTATCCCAAAGGAAACTGGAAGTACTAATGTTTCTCAACCAGTTGGTAGGGACTGTTATTTAAATTCAAATTAAAGAAAAACAAGTTTTCTGTACATTGCAAGCAATTCAGATCAGAGAGGATATTGCAGCAGATCTCTGACTACCACCTCGTTGGGTGCCTTTCAGAGAGCAAAGATGTAGTTAATGCTAGCCTCGGCTTTTCCAATAATAAAGCATATCAGCTTTGTCTGGAGATTGACTTCCTAATTATTCAGGCCCTAAATAATGCAAGTCATGTTCTCTTTTATTAGCTAATATCTTTCAGAGGCTGGAAAGATGGTTATAAAGGCCAATTAAAGATATAGTTTTCTGGCATGCTGGACCAATTCATAACATGCACAATATGAAATGCCATGTGATAAAGTCATTATCAGAATATTCTCCCCTAGTTTATATTAGTTTTTAATTTTTTCCTTCCCTTTGTATCACATTTGATACAAAGCCTTTGATGGTGGTGTTGTAACTCTTGTTCAATAACAAGAAATTCTAATTCCATAAAATTCCTTGATACCACATTAACCTTGCATCAGATAAACAAGTACATTGGGAACTGTGGCTAATACAACTGAATATGAATATAATGCATTGTATTTGAATAGAAACAGAAGAAAGTGAGTACAGAAGCAGCTTAAGTAATGGATAACCTTGTTACATAAAAATGTATTCGTTTAATACATCTGTTCCATTAACAAGTGTTTATTGGAGAAAAATCTGTTGTTTTATGTACATAGAGATGCTATGCTGCTTTAAACAATTCTGGTTTATTAATACTGACATTAATTTAGTAATTTATGTTTTTCAGTATTTTGGAAGACATTTTTTCATTTAGTAGATAAGAGTAAATAACAATATTTCTATTATAATTCCAAAACTGTAACAGTGATTTAGAATACTGTATTTAATTTCATTAAAATTTTCCAAGGTAACTTTTCTATTCATGTACTTTTAGAGTTAATCTGAATACAAGTAAAATACACATGGCAGATTAAATAATGACCCTACAAATATATTCATGCTCTAGTCCTTGGAATCTGTGAATATTATTTTATATTAGAAAATGAACTTTGTAGATGCTGTTCAAGTATGATTTGGGGATGGGAAGATTATCCTGTACTATCCAGGTGGGCCCAGTATCTTCACAGTGGTCCTTATAAGAGGGAGGTAGGAGGTGTCAGAGTCAGAGAAGAAGGCAATGTGATAGCAAATTAGAGAATACAGTGAGACACTTTTTGAAAACTGATTATAAGCCAAAGAATATGGGCAAGTCACTAGAAGCCGAAAAAAGCAACGAAACAGATTTCCCCCTCAGCGCCTTGAGAAGGAACTAGACCTGCTGACACCTTGACTTAAGCTCAGCAGAAATGATGTTGGACTTCTGACATTCAAAACTGTAAGAGATTAAATTTGTGTAGTTTTAATCCACCTCATTTGTGGCCAATTGTGAAAACAACAATAGAAAACTAATACAATGCATTTTAAAATTTGTGATAAAATTTCTGAAGCATGTAAGCACTTTGGAAGTTGTCATAGTTTTACCATGTCTCAGGCAAAGTAAGGTTTTTACAGCCAGGAGTATCTGTTTTAGAATCAGGCACTATTGCTTAGTAGGCCTGCAATAGAAGGGGAGTTAAGCAATTTGAGTCTTATTTTTTCTGTATTTAAAAACCGGAAAAAGAAATAGAATCTACCTCTTAAAGCAATTATAAAGATAAAATGAGAAAATACATGTAAAAGCTCTCAGTATAGGGCCTGAATGCATAGTAAGCAATTAAAACGTTTTGGCTATTGTTATATTTTAGGCACATGTTAATCTCTGTTGCTTTATTTAACATGTGTTAGTGCAGAAAAACCCGTAATGAACCAGTTAATAAGATCTTGCTCTTTTTATCAGCAAGGGATAAAGCAAGTAGGGTTGTCAAAAGACTGAGATACATCTGGAACCGGGAAACCACAGGAATTGAAAGGACAGAGAAAACCAGGGTGAGACATTAGCATCAGAAAGAGAACTAATATTTGTTGAGTATCTTCTCTATCTTCGCTGAACTCTTCATATATGTTCAATAAGAACAATGGTGCTATAGGAAATATATTATTATCTCAGTCTTGTCAGTGAAAACAATGAACAGGCAGAAAATTAAGTTGTCCAGGGTCAGAAACTTAGCAAATGACAGTAAACATTTGAATTAAATTTGACTCATGTTAACAGCTTACGCACTTCAACACACCAATAACGGGGAAAGTCTGGCATTAAGTGAGTCATATTCTACGTTCAGGACAGGAATCTATTCCAGACTGGTGACTCAGGATGCTCAGTTGGAATCTGGTTTCAGGCATTTTAACACCCAAGAACACAGGAATTATATCTTTCATTTTTGTATGTGCAGTGAAGAGCTTAATTTGTAGTTTATATTGGAAATTTTTATTTGTTAAAATATTCCTCTGGTAAATCCCTAGATAAAGCAAACTGTCTCTCCCTACATTATCATTTTTGCTTAATTCATTTTTTTATTTATTAGGAATATTCCAGAGAAAGTTTGATCATATTCTTTGCTAGGGTAATCCATATTATAAGTATAGCACATCAAAGTGGAATAATAAATTTAACTCGGTGCTGGGCTCTATGTGTCTAAACATGGCTGTTTTGAAGAGAAGGGATTCTACAGTGATATGCCTATAAGGTATGCCTTCAACCCTCCACTAGGACAATTCCCTGTCCATGGTGTGTTTCCTACTCTACCAGTAGCTTGATTCTGTGCTGGTTCAAGTGGTATTTTGACATTCCCATGGGCTGGTTATTCACATGCAAGGCAAGTTGACCATATTTGAATCATGGAAATGAAAGGAACTTTTGTCATTTAGTTATTTTAACATTTTATGGGGGAAAAAAAACAAAAAAAGTGACAAACTTTTCATCTGTTTGCCCATTTGATATCCTAGTGGTTTATCAGTTATGAATCCTACATCTACTAGAGATTTGCATTATTCTATTGATATATTATCTTCCTTGCATTTGATTTAGGTGACAATAATTTTCATGATATTTTTCTCTGTCTTTTCTAAAAATCAGAGCATCTACCCTCGGACCTTGAGGTGAACAAATAAAGCCATAATAGTGTTTATATTTCTTTCTTGTATAGTAAGGCCATTTTTCTCCATTTCCTCAGAAAAGAAACTTTAGGGTCAATTTTGACATTTGCTTCTATTCTTATCCACATTCATTAGTCCTGTAATTTTCTTTAAACTATGTCTTGAATTCCTTGTCCTGCCATGTTTTTGACAGAGTCTTTCTCTGCTAATGATGAGAATGACAATTACATATGTTAGTTGGGCCCTTCATATATATCAGAAACTTTTTAGGCGGCATACATGCATTAAAACATTTAATATTCATAACACCCTAATAATTTACATGCTATTATTTGTTGTATGTGAAAGGAAATGAAGTCAGAAGGTTTAGCTTGCTCATGACCTTACAGTTGCAAAGTTGAGAAGTATTACAGTATTTTTTTGATATTTTGTGTTGTTGTTTTACATTTCTCTTTCTTTCCTCCATCCAATCTATATCAAATGCATTGACAGGCAATCCTTCCCTATAAATATCACTGTTAATAACATCTACTCAATGCCTTCCACATTAATTCCTATTATTAACCAATTTTTAAGGGGCTATGCAATCAGCTTCATTTTGCACCATACACTCTGGTCTCCTCAATATTTTAGTTCTTCTCCTCAATCTCTCAATACAAATAAAGTATCATAATCTTTTACTCAGAACCCTTGGGTAATCCATATTATAAGTATGGCACACCAAAGTGGAAGAATAAATTTAACTCAGTGATGCTGGGCTCTATGTGTCTAAACATGGCTGTTTAGGGATCAGATGTATAAAAGATTTCAGAAATCTTTAGATCTTGGAAAGATACTAACGGAGGCATATCTGTAAACTATGTAGCAATCCTAGTTAGATCCAAGGCAGCATATTTAAATAAACATATTAATATTTTGCAGCTAAATAGGTAAAGACTCACACTAATTGCGATACATATAGACTATTAAAATCTTTACACCAGTTCAGGTCCTATTTTATCATTAAGTGTGTTACAAAAACTTTCATTGTTCAGAGCTTTGTGGATTTCAGGGCTGAATATTAGGAATTGAGGAATTAATGCCACTTTCATTATCTCAAGTTCATCATGTTATCTAAAATGTAAACTTATTCCCACACTCACAAATATAAACCTTATAATTCCTTTAATACACAGCTTAAGTCAAACCCTGCAACCCCCACAGTGAAACTTAGGTCGCAGAAACACAACCCAGTGTATCTTTCTTCTGCACTTAAAAGCCACACAATTTAACATTAGATAGGGATAGGTCTGTAAGTGTTCTACACGTATTCACCCTTCTCAACTAAACCTTAAGCATATAGGGATTAGAAATCATGTCTTATTTCTATCAACCCATAACAAGATGGAGTCATGTAAGAGTTTAATTACTATGTAAACCTTTTTCTAAGTGTTCCAGGAAATTACTGGATTGGCTATGTTTAACAAGGTGAATCATGTTTATGTGGAATATTGATAAAGATAAGAAAGTTACTTATTTGATTAGTTATGTTTTCTTTTCTCATAACGTGTTAGAACAACTTTTATTATTTTCTTTATTATATGTAGATATGTTAATTGTTGACACATTATTAATTACTGACACATTTAAGAAGGCTGCTGTGGTATAGTCATGTGTCACTTAATGACAGGTATACATTTGGAGAAACGTTTCCTCAGGCAATTTCATTTTGTGCAAACATCATAGAGTGTACTTAACACAAATGTAGATGGTACAGCCTTCTATCTACGTAGGCTATTTGGTGTATCCTAGTGCCCTTAGGCTAAAAACCTGTCCCCAGCATTCAGTACTATAATCTTGTGGGAACTCTGTCATATATGTGGTCCATTGTTGACTAAAATGTCTTTATACGGTGAATGACTATTTGTACAAAGATCTTGAGTTTTGAAAATGGTTAGGCCATTTTCAAATAGGTTTGACTATTGATAAATAAACAAACCTTTCTGAGCCTGTGCTTTTCCATCTGTAAAAAAGATAGCTAATACTTCCCACTTGCAAGAGTTTTACTGAAGACCCATATTAAATGCTACTTGCCCCCCTCTCCACCCCATTTGTCAAATAAAAGAAAAAGGTGCCCAAAGTTTCAGCCTTTCGACCTGCTAACATTGTCCTGTAACCTTGTAGATATCACTTACTAGTTTTTATGGCTACTAATTCTTCTCTAAAGAGGGGGAAATAACTGTTTCACCTAACTTAAATTGAAAAAGTGAATCTTTTAAGTGCTTTCAATCTGTGAATTCACCTTACTACTTAGTGTATGGTGTGTATTCTTTTGTCAAAATTTAATGTAAAGAACTGAGGTGGTGTTTGGCTTTCAAGAGCACTCACATTAACAATAGCGTATTTTTTCCCAAAGTGTGCTTATCTTCCATATAATAAAATTCTGCAACTTTCAGTACATTAGCCCGTTCCATGTCTTTGGTAGGAAATACAGTAGCCAAGGAAAATTAAAGTCCAAACCTGAGACTGAAAAAACCCTGGGGTAATGCGTAGACCCTGGGGTCATGTTCTGGTAGTATTTTAAGAGTAAAAAGCAAGAGAAATTCTGAAAGAGAGGTTATAGTCAAAGGAACCTGGTAGCAAGTAGTTGGGGGTGGCACTTCATGTTAGACTATTACGTCTAAAATTGTCTGGTTAAATTATAAGTTCTTTGAGAGCTAAATTTAATACAATAAACTATGTAAAATTCCTGCAGAAACTCCAGAACCGAACAATAGATGCTCTGGCAAACATGTGTTTGATGCTGAAGAGGCTAGAAGGCTCTCAGTTGTGCTATTGAATTTGAAGGAAGATGAGTTTAACTGAAATACCATAAAACTTCTTACAGTTTTTTTTTCTTCTTGATACCAACATTTTACCTTTTTCTCCCCAATTCTGTCTGTTGTAAACAGTGTAATAATCTTATGTGTGTGGTTTTTGAAGAGGAGCAACAGTTTGAAGAGGAGCAACAGTTACCTGGTCAAAGATTTAACTTCCTCATCTATAAAATGGTAATGATAATAAAAGTTCATATTGCATAAAATGAGGATTAAATATGGTAATAGGTGTAAAGTGCTTTAACTAACTCTGTAAAAGCTAACTAGAATGAAGATGATTCTGTATGGTGCATGTTGAGAGTTCTTTTGAGGATGAAAATATGAAGCAAAGAAAGAGTAAGAAAATGAAGAAAAGAATTAGGTAAACAGCAGGAGGTGTGGCAGTAGAAATAAAATGAGAACAAGCATGGAACACAGCCCCAGTTCTTTCCTAAGTTCAAAGTATTTTTCTCTCATAAGACCATGTTCCATAGAGATATAAATGCCAGTTGTACCAAACCCCCATATATAGCCACACAATTAGCTGTATAACAATAAGATTTAAAAGTTACGAGCATGGGGTTTGTAATTGCAAAACCATTAGTTTAAATCCTCATTGCAAAACATATCAGTTTTATGACCTGGGGAAATTACTTAAGTACTTTGAATTTTGGTTACATTTGATAAAAGGAGGCTATTAATAGCTCCTACTTTGTGGATTGTTGAGAACACTGAACAAGATAAAGACTGGGCACAGGATTAGCATAATTCTTGAGATATGGTATGGGGTGTATAAATAGGTGGTTTGCATTTATATTTATTGTATTGTATTATACTCTCTTAAAAATTTTACTTATACAGAAGCTTTAAAAACTCTTGCATAATTAATATGCCTTGTGTGTGTATGTGAGTGTGTGTATGTAAGAGAGAGAAAGAATGAGAGAGAGATAGTAAAGGACAGGGGTGAAAGACCTGGATGGGCAAACACTGAACACACTCCATAAGGCTGTCTTGTTTGTTAACTGATGAATGGGAAATTTGCTACTTTGTCTCCCTGTGATCTTGTTGTACTTTTGTGTGTACATGATTGGTGAAAACCATCTGATGGAGAAGTTTCAACTCTTTTATTAATATATTGCCTTGACTTGAACTTTTAGCTATGAAATTATTTCTTCTTCTTGAATGTGAATGTGCAATGATTCCTGAATAAAACAGAAACGTTCAGAAAGTAATCAGAGTGGCTCAATTCTTGCAGTAAGTATAATGAAAGTGATCTGCTAACAGTGATATTTGAGGAACAGCAGGAAACCTTAATTTGTGAATATTTTCACAAACTTATAACTAGAACAGAAAACTTTCAGCAAATTTGTAGGTAAAATGAGCTAACCCGTGCTCTGAACTATTGTGCTGATTTCTACCAATTTATTTCTAATTTATAGGCATTTCAAAATTATATCCAGGGCCTCTTTTTTTATACTGTCTAGCATGAAAAATATTGTTAAGATTAAATGAGCAGCATTTTTCTCAGTTCTGTTCAAACCACAGATGCTACGTTTGATTTTATTTCTCACAGTGAGATTGAAATTCTATTTTAATATGCAGAACTGCAGCCCAGGGAGTAATAAAATACAGAGTGTTTTCATTAGATGATGGCCCTGCACCTCTAGTTAACAGGAAAGCTGATTCATCAAACAGCAACCATCAAGACAGCATTAACTAAGACCTGGAATGAAAACACGAGATTGGGGTGAAAATTACCTGTTTTGCATCATGTAATTGTAACTTTGGAGAAATTCCTGGTTTGTGGCATAAAACTGTTTCCAGGGATGCAGAAGCGTTTGCTGTAAATTTGCTACAGATGGTCTAGAGATTGAATGTTTTCTGCATTTTAAAGGGATCTTAAATTTTATACCAGTCACCCCTAATTTAAAGGAATGAACATTCACCTTTATGCTTTCTGCTCCCCACCAGAAAAAGAAATAATCAGAACTAATTCTGCTTTTCAATTTACCTCTCAAACATTTACATACACAAAATAAAGGGTTGGATTTTTAGGCCATTTTATACTAGTGGAATTCACAAGTAAGGGATTCCGTCTCCAGTCAAAATGTCCCCGTGGACGCTAGGCAAAAAATTGACATGATTCCTCTGATCATATAATTGGCCCATAGAAAAAGGGATAGCTTTTCTTCTCCTAATGAATTCTAACGTACTTTAAAAGCAAAACAAGTAACAACAGTAAAAATAACAAAACACTCAAGCTTTGTGATACACGTAGTTATTGCAGTTTGATACAAAATGTTAAAGCTAGAAGAAATTTTAAAGATCATGTAGTTTCACTGGTTTTAAGCTGTTCCATGAAGTTGCCTTGGGGGTAGCTTTAAGTGGAAAGCCGGGGAATTGAGACAAGAGGAGATTTACATGCTTCTTTGGAGGCCCTCACATTTCCTTTCAAGTTTCAGCCAGATCACCTTCACCTGTTTAATCTAATGGGTTCTATTGAAGGATTTCTTTGGAAAATGGATTCAACTGTTTAGAAGTATTTGAAAACTACATCAACCTAGTCATATTACCAATGATCCAAAACTCTGTCACCAAGTAGAAAAACCAAGACTAGAATCCCGATTCTTAATGTAGGGTTTGCTGTTTTTTTTTAAACCATATTTTGAAATTTAGTTATTACAGTTAGGTCAGTGTTTGCATCCCCATGATGCACATCCCTTTTGTACATTAATCAGTTGATGTTACATTTAAAAGTCAATAGCTAAAGAACATTTATATAATATCTATGACAGGTTTCCTGAACACAATGCCCTATTTAAAATACTCTGATCTTTTATGGGAAAAACAGCATTAACAAAAATAAAAACCAAATTTTATACTGTGGGTAGAACTGAAAATAACATCCTAAATATATAATTGGATGATGAAAAATCCAATGTAAGTACTTAAGGTGACAGAGAAGAAAAGGTAAAAGAAACAAAGTAATTATTTTTATTTGTTGACTAGTCATTTAAATTGAACACTATTTACCAAAATACTATTAAGGCCAAGTTATTTGACTAAATGATGGACTTGGTACAGAAAACTCATATTTGTGCATATGTGACACATATACAATTTGAATAATCAGCAAATAAATGAAGGAGACAAAATAATTAATTATTAGACCCACCATTGTCTTAGTCTGTTTTCTGTTGCTGTAACAGAATACCTGAGACTGGGCAATTTATACATAACATAAATTTATTTCTTACAGTTCTAGAGGCAGGAAAGTCCAAGTTCAGGACCCTCATCTGGTTAGGGCCTTCTTGCTGTGTCATAACATGTCAGATACCATCACATGGCCAGAGTGCTAGAGTACATCAGCTCAGGTCTTTCTCTTCTTATAAAGCCATCAGTCCCATGATGGAAATCCCATTCTGATTACTTTATATAATCCTAATTACCTCTTAAAGACCCCACCTCCAAATACTATCAACACATGAATTGGGTGATGAAGTTTCCAACACATGAAATTTGGGGGACACATTAAGATCATAACAACCAGTAATACTCTATGTACTAGATTCAGTATGAAACAAGGTTTAGATATATTAATTCATGTAGGAGTAGGAAAAATGTTCAAGACCAGCACTGAGAAAGGAATGGGATGAGAATGAGTGATGTGCAAAGGAGTGGAATATAATAAATATATTTCAAAAACTTACTACCTATTTATAACTTTTTGGAATCTGGGATAGATAAACAAACAAATTGATAGAGATTGTAGTTTAAGGTGTCAACATAATAGGTAAATAGGTAATGCAATAGAAATGTAGAACTGCAAATAGTGATAAATGCCATGCACAGGCTGGGCACGGTGTCTCATGCCTGTAATTCCAGCACTTTGGGAGGCCGAGGCATGTGAATTGCCTGAGCTCAGGAGTTCGTGACCATCCTGGGCAACATGGCGAAATCTCGTCTCTACTAAAATACAAAAAAAAGTAGCCAGGCGTGGCGGCATGCGCCTGTAGTCCCAACTACTCAGGAGGCCGAGGCAGGAGAATTGCTTGAATGTGGGAGACAGAGGTTGCAGTGAGCCGAGATCATGCAACTGGACTCCAGCCTGGGAAACAGAGCAAAACTCTGTCTCAAAAAAAAAAAAAAAAAATACCATGCACAATGTAAGTTAGTTTCAATAAAAATTTGGGGATGAAGGCAGGTAGTCCATGGGAAAGAATAACATAGTCTGAAGTTAGCAGTTGTGATAAAATTTAGAAAACTGAGGAATTGAGCCATGGTGGAACTATTTGTTTTGTTTATACTCAGGATACAAGAATGCATTAATCTTATCTACTCAATTTCATGATTGACACCACTACTTTATTTTTTTCTCATTGAAACTGTAGCTTAGTTTTAGTAAAGAGGAAGAACAAATACTCCTTTCAATAATATGGAAATATTGCATTCATTTTCACTAAAAATACTACTTACAAGTGGTGTTTGTTAAAATATAACTGTGATATTGTGACATACATATTTGGTCTTTATCCCAATGTCCTGACATATAGCTCCTAAAATCCTTGGAGCAACTAGAATGGAGAGTATCTGTTATATGTTAATGAGATGACTAGTGACTAGCAGCCCCTAGGTAGCTTCAGGATGGAGGCTGGTTACCAGAAAGACCAAGGCTTGGTTAGAGGGTTGGGACTTTTAACCCCTCCCCTCCTA
The DNA here is from genome assembly GCF_028885655.2 of Pongo abelii. NCBI lineage: Eukaryota > Metazoa > Chordata > Mammalia > Primates > Hominidae > Pongo > Pongo abelii. The sequence continues at coordinate 32,512,687 of NC_071998.2, forward strand.
CCTCTGGAGGAAGGTAAAGGCTAAAAGTTAAGTTGGTCACCAATGGCCAATGACTTAATCAATCATGACTACATAATAAGGCTTCCATGAAAACCCGAAAGAGATAGCTAAACAAGTGGAGGTTGCTGGAGGGTAGTGTGTGCTGAGAGGGTATGGAATCTTGGTGCTCCCTTCTCCCACGCTTTGCCTTATGTGTCTCTTCCATCTGGCTGTTCATCTTTATCCTTTGTAATATCCTTTATACTAAACTGGTAAATGTAAGTACGTGTTCCCCTGAGTTTTTTGAGCCTCTCTAGCAAATTAATGCAACACAGGAAGGGGGTCATGGGAACCCGAATTTATAGCCAGTTGGTCAGAACCACAGGTAAAACAACCTGGGACTTGTGATTGGCACTGGAAGTGCAGAGCAGTCCTGTGGGACTGAGCCCTCAGTCTGTGGGATCTGATACTGTCTTCAGGTAGATAATGTGAAAACTGAATTGAAATAGAGAACATCTAGCTGGTGTTCACTACAGGATCTCCTGCAGAATCATCTGCAGAATTGCTTGCTTACTCGGTATGTGGGGAAACCCCCCACATACATTTGGTCACAGAAGTGTTTTTGTTGTGAGAGTATAGTACGAAAAACTGAGTTTACTTTTTGTTATATCTACAATACCCATTTGGGCATTAAAAACTGCTGAACATGGTAAAGATATGATTGAATCTGATGACATTTACGTAGTGTATTATTTTTAGGCAGCATTATCTTTCCATCAGGGCAAAAAAAAAAAGATACAACTTTTCCCCAGATATCAATTTTGAATCAAATGTATATATATGTTTTTACACAGATAAATTAGTCTTTATTTGTTCCATATATTCTCATGCATTCTACAGAAATAAACAGCTGTCTTAACCATGGTAATATTTGCAATTATTTTCTTTAGCAGCGCAAGACCTACAGAGTCCAGCTTCAGCATTTCCCTGCAGCCATTTATAAGTGATTATTGCATAATTATTCCCAGAGGATAAGCCAATTTCAGAGAGTAACAGCTACATGAAATCATTTCAAGAGCTTTTGAAGTGAAGAAGCAAGGGCCCCTGTCCTTTATTTCTTGGTGAATTTGCTTAGAATGCTGAATAACTAGAATGTTGAATAACTATTATTGTTATTTTCAATTTCAAAACAGCAGCCACTGCAGCCATACAAACCTTGGTTCATTTCTCCATAGTAGACATGTGACTTTGAACAAACTATTTCTCCTCTATTATTCTCCCTTTCCACTTGTATAAAATAAATATAATTATAGGACCTATTTCAGAATGTTTCTTTGAAGACCAAGGATAAATTCTTGGGAACATAGTTATAGCATAATAAGTGGAATTATTAATCTATCTTCAAAACCAAAGTCTATCAGTTCAATGAAAGAGTAAAGGATCTCAAGAAAAGATATATTGGATTGTGCTCTGGCGAAAAATAAGCTGAAACCATCAGGGGCTTAATGGAATATTTTCTGGTTTTATGTACCCTGGTGGGTATGGCTTAACAAAGATTAAAGAGTTGAGATAGAGAAAGAGAAAAAACCAGATCTGTTTAAGAGAACTTCTCTTAGTCTCATAAGTGAGATTATTGCAGCACAGGGCACATTTCCCCAAAGGTCTTATTCACCTTCTACCTCCATAATCAACATATCCTTTCTGAATTTGTTTTTTTTTTTTTTTTTTAGGTCTACCTTTATGTGTGGCTGAAAAAAGGATGAGGAAACAACTACTATTTATTAAACAATTTCCAGGTTGTAGTATTGTACATACATGGTCATTTAATCCTCATAACAAGCTAGTGAAGAAGAAATTTGCGATCTCATGCTACCAATTCGGGTCTGGGATTTACAGAAATCACATTATTTTCAAGGTCATACAGCTTACACGTAGTAGACCAAAGATTCAAATTCAGGTCACAGCTGCTCAGGGAATCACTTTCATTTTATGACTTCGAAAGTCAGCTATTTATCTGCTCCTCTCTACTACCATGTCCAATTCAAGATTGAATATCTTGGTCCTAGCCCATACCAAGTACATAAGAGAAAATACTGTAAACTTCTATATACTTGCTGATTGGATGAATAGATATTTATCAAGCCCTCAAAACCATTGCAACACGGGCAAACAGGGGAGTAAAGGAGTATCGGATGGTCCCTCTAGGAAGGAGATAAGCCACAAATTTCTTGGCACATTTCACAGTTCCTAAGACACTGCAGAATATATTAGGTTGGTACAAAAGTAATTGTGGGTTTTGCCATTAAATGTATTGGCAAGACCGGGCGCAGTGGCTCATGCCTGTAATCCCAGCACTTTGGGAGGCCGAGGCAGGCGGATCACGAGGTCAGGAGGTCGAGACCATCCTGGCTAACACGGTGAAACCCCGTCTGTACTAAAAATACAACAAAACAAAACAAAACAAAACAAAACAAAAATTAGCCGGGAGCCTGTAGTCCCAGCTACTCGGGAGGCTGAGGCAGGAGAATGGCGTGAACCCGGAAGGAGGAGCTTGCAGTGAGCCAAGATCCGGCCACTGCCCTCCAGCCTGGACAACAGAGCGAGACTCTGCCTCTAAAACTAAAATAAAATAAAATAAAATAAAATAATAAAAATTAAAAAAAATGCATTGGCAAAACCACAATTACTTTTGCACCAACCTAATATAAAGTCCAACCATTGTTGGCTGAATAAGTCTATTGTCTTTATGTCAAAACTGAGTACTCAGAATCCAGATATCTTTTTACTTATATTTCTCTTTGAAATAAAATTTTAGAAAATAGGTTTTATTTGTTAAAACTTATGCTGAAGAAATTCCTGGTAGGGGAACTACAAAGCAAACTCTGGATTCAAAACAATTTGTAATCAAACGTCATGTGGTAAAACAATATGCCTACCAAAAGAAATTAATGAAACCAAGGCTAAATATTTGAAGGTAATAGTATTTTGAGATTTATTATAGGAGGCAAAAGAAAATGGCTGCTGAGTGTATTTTCATTTATGCAAGCCTTCTTAGAAAGACAGAAAGGAAAAATATTACCTATTAACTTCTTACTTAGTGGATTAACATCTACCTATTAACACCTGCAAAATGAATGCTTCAAAGTATGAGCACTCTGATTTCTTTTTCTCTGTTTTTTATTTTTATTTTTATATATTTTTGACAGTCTGGCTTGCCACCCAAGCTGGAGTGCAGTGGTGTGATCTCGGCTCATTGTAACTTCCACTTCCAAGTCTCAAGTGATCCTTCTGCGCCTCCTGATTAGCTGGGACAGGCACATGCCACGATGCCTGGCTAATTTTTGCACTTTTGTAGAGATGGGGTTTCGCCATGTTGCCTAAGCTGGTCTGGAACTCCTGGGCTCAAGCAACCCTCCCACCTTGGCCTCACAAAGTGCTGAGAATACAGCTGTGAGCCACTGCGCCTGGCTGGTGCACTGATTTTTATCAGCTAGCAAAAGACCAGTGACATACTGGCCCCTACACAGAGAGCCTGTTTATAACATATTGTAAAATCTTGGTAGTCTTGCCCTCACCAGCTTCTTCCCCATGCTGCATCTTGTTCCACAGATGATTATCATCTGCTCATGTGCATGCAAAGGTAAATTCCTTGCAATGTATGAGAGAAAAGAGCTCATTACCTCTGAATTAGCAACTCCTGCAAAGATTGCATGGCAGAAGGGACAATATTTTGAAATCAGTTATATTTGCTTATGTATCCTAAATGCTGCTTTTTTCCTAACAGATAATATCAAATATCATACTAACTTCATATAGTAAATTTTTATATTTTGTCAGTAAAAATTCATAAAATAATATGGTTGAATTCTGCATTCTGTTTTCACCCTTGAGCAAACTCTTTAACATCTTTTTTTTAGTTTTTTATATCTGTTACATATGTATAATTTGTTCTCAGACATTGCTGTGAAGACTAAATAAAATACCATATGTGGAGGTCATAATGTAATACCTAACACCAGGTAACTGTTTAATAGTTAGATATTTTTATTGGTATCCTAGATGCTACCTTCCAAATCTAAATGTTCTTGTCCTTCTGGGAAACTATCGATAAATTATTTTTACTCCACATCCTGGAGCAAACAGAACTGAGAACTAGTCTTTTTGCTATTGGTTCTTTCGAAAGGGAGAGCCCTTCTCTAGCTTTCTCCATGTTCCTGCCTCTACTCATTGAAAGGAGATGCCATTAGTGCAAGATCCCTTTTCTCACTGAGGGCAGTTTTGGAGAAAATACTGTAGGTGTATTTGTATTCACTTGGTCACATTTTGCTAGTGGATAGGGTAAATATATTTTAAAAATCTGAACCTGTATCCATATGTCCTTTCTAGTTGTGTTGCTCAGGGATTGTAGTCACTCATGCACTTCCTGCTTTCCTATACTAAACACACCTGAGATCTTCTAGTCTCAGTGAGGTTCACTGTTCTCTCCCAGTTTTTTCACTTACATCTGATGGATGCTACACTGTGAGCCCAAGTGTTTTCGATTAGAGATAAATAGGAAGCAGGAGGGAGTAGAAGGGTCTGTGGTGACACCACGTCTAAGATTACATGTTACTATAAATCTTGTGTCTTGGCATTTGTAAAGTGCTTGCTTATCTAGTATAGTTGTAAAGGCATACTTTCTCTGTTGGCTTGTGAGCCTCATTAGCCAGAAGTTGATAAGACTGGGAAATGATAAGGTTGGGATGGGAAATCAGGGGTGAATTGCATCTAAAAAATATTGTAACATGGAGATTACAAAGAAATAGTTAAGTTTGGCCATTCTGCAAAAAGACTTATTCTGTATTATTATCGCTAGTGGCTCATAAATGAAGCGAGACCTGGATGTGACTTTTGCACATGTATCTCAATATCTGAATAGGATGTTAACTGATTCCTACAAACCTCTTGTGAGCCCTCATTTATTTTAGAATTCTTTTGTGCTTGCAAAACATCCATCTGTTCTTAATCACTTCCTCAATATTCTTGCCACATTTTTTCATATAGATTTTTCCCTCATTTACCATGTGCTAAGTATTTTGAGGATGGCATTATGATGAGAAAGAATATACGAAAAAGAATGGGAAAATAGCATATTTCCTAGCATCAACTTGCTAGACATTCCAGATAATTTGAAGAAGATGCTTGTCTTTTAAAATAATTTAAGGTTTCCTGCATAACAAATATGTTAAAATGGTACAACTACAGAAGAATTATAATTTATTTCTTGCTCTGTTTGTTTGTTGCCAGGCCCTTGGTTCATTATGCCAACTCAAATTACCTACAAATCGTACACCTACTGGTCTTGGATACCAGCAAGGATTGGAAATAATTGATCACTGGAGACAGTATAATAGAATGGCTCAGAGCTTCCAATTCTTGATTTAGACATTCCTGAGTTCAAATACAGAGTCTTCCAACTATTTTCTAGTTGAGTGTCCTTGGGGAAAATATTTTGCTATTACTTAATTTTCCTCCTCTAGAAAATAATTATAAATATTGTTCAACACACATACAAAGTGTTATAAGAATTAACTAAGATAGTTTAGGTAAAAACCTTATAATACTAGCATAATGTAAGTGCTCAAAAATATTAATTATTTTTTATTATTACTGAAAATCACCATACCCTTTAAAGCCTGATTCCTTATTTGTATCAATCCATTTCTAAGCTCTTGCATTTATTACTTTGTCTTTGATTCCTTCCTCTATCTTGCTTGGTCTTCATATATTTTCTCATGATATAAGAATATTCTCCCTAACACTCTCTCTCTCTCTGACGTTAATTGCCTCTCAAGCCTAGAATTTCCTTTTATTTCATGTGGTAGCTCAATGTTCAAGTATCAAGCAGCCTAAAACCTATTTTAAGTTAGACCTTCACCAAAGTCTACTGTGGCAATTAAAATTTTTATTTATGTATTTTTATTACTTAGACACAATAAGGCACTCAGACCATTAATGAAAAACAAATAAAAACAAAAACAAAAAAATTGCCTGCTTTCCACTGACCACACAGGGAAAATGTGGATTTATAGTTCTTATCCATATATCTACACCTAATCTTCATGTTGCTTAAATAGTTTGATCCTCAGCTATCAGCATCTGAAGACATTGCAGCAGCCATCCTCTCACTACACCAGAGGATAGTTATAAATAAAGCTTCTCCTTCCTTTACTTTCTTTCATCAATCATGGGAATTCAATATATAAATATTCTTTTGAAATGTGAAATAAAATTTGAGCATACATAAACTTGAATAGAATCCTAAAATCGCTTCACTTTTAACACATTTCCAATTCTTCAGCCCATAAATTATAGGCTACATTTCCTATGAATTTTAACAGACAAAAGATAGAAGATAAATAAAATTAAAACCAAAGATGTCTTTATCCTGATTTCCAAGATAATGCCTATATGGCATTGTAGATTTAAGGAAAGGCCGCTAAATAAAGGGTCAAGGATTTAGATTTCAGCCCCAGCCCAGTCCCCAAGTTGCTAATTCAACTTGGGTTCATCACTTAGCCTATGTGGACTGCTGCATCTTCCTCTGTACAACAGAGTTGGATAAATTATTTATTGAAGGATTTACAACTTGTCTATTGAAGGAACCAAAATACCTAGTAATATTCATATACCTATGACTCTTGTATGCTATTATTTGTATAAATAAGCTACAGCTAAATGTATATACATATACACACACATATATGGTCTTGATTTGGCAAGTCTAAGTGGAAATGACGTTACTGTTTCCTTTCTTTCACATTTCTACACAAAACAATGGTGGAACACCCAGCACCATATCCTTTATCACTGTGAGGTTAATTTTCCTAAAATAATTTAAGCACTTTGATTTGTGGTCACAGGTTTCTAAAAAACAGCATAGTTCCTTAATTTTTTTTTCACTCATTTTTGGTTTCCTTCACAAAAGGAAAGAATGAAGGAATTATTTAAAAAATCCTCATTAAAAATCTAATAACTGTAGTCTTCCACAGAAGGAGATATTTTAATTTACATTATGGCTATTATTTATTGATCTTTCATTACTAATTAACATCTGCAATAGATTATGACAGTAAATTTTTTATGAAACTTCAAAAATATATTAATACTATAAGATCATCTATTTATTAAATAACCCTATTGTTACTAAACACTGGACATTTATTTTGAGAATATCTGGAATAGTTTTTCAAGTGACACTAAATTCTCTTGCATACAGATTTTTTAAATGCCATTTTAAAAGAATAATCCATGTTTTCTTGCTTATTAGACAGCAAATGAAGGAAACTACGAACAAAGTCAAACCAGTATAAGCCTTCTCTGGGCTTTGTTCAAGGCTTAAACATTAGCTACAATAGTTACTCTGTTCATTGCAAAGATTAGAGGGAGGCAGTGGCTTCAAACAATTTAGATGGAAAAAGAGCAATCAGAGGAATGGTTGTGTGCCTTGGATCCATATAATCCCAAACTTATAAAGCACCCATAAAAATGCACCCATCAGTAACTAAAAATTAAAAAAAATCATCTAAACATAAAGTTTTTGCCTCAAGGGAAAACAACAAGAACCAAAGGATGGGAGAGGGGTAGGGAAGGAGCTAATGAAAAAGAGAAAAAGAAAGTACAACTATTACTGTTCAAACCATGTAAGACTTGGAAGGAGCAAGAGAAGCAGCTAAATCAAACACTTAGCTGGAAAGGAGAAACTGAAAGCAAACAAAAAAGAATCCAATTACTTTATGTTTGTTTTTGTAAATGGTTTTCTGTAAGAGGAACAAAAACTATTTTGACTTGTTTTCCTCTGTACTATACTGCTGAGAGCAAACCGTACCTTATGAGTAAGTCCAAGCAACTGCTGATACTTCTGCTAATGCTAATTAACCTCCTGCTACAAATATCAACAAACCCACATCTGAGCTTTGTCTGCACATCATTCCACCCTCCCTTTTGTAATTCAAATTGCAGTAGTCACCATTGGTTGCTACTTATTGAGCAGAATCACACCAGCAGTTGAAAAACAAGATGACAGCCGGGGTCATACTGTCTGTTATTTCCCAGACAGAAAAAGAACAAAGGCTTAAAATGGCTTCAAGAAGTCAAAATATAATTTCTATAAGGAAAGATAGATGAGGCATTCATGATTGCGGTGTGAGGGTTGAGAGTTTTTCTGGTGATATTTGGACATGCTTAGAATCCCGTTTTGTATCAGGAATATCAAGGTCATTGGAAATCCTTACATCTGGATTATTGCAAATGCAATGTATGCAATTTTCAAAAGCATGGTAAGGGTTGTCTCAACATCTAGTATTTTTGCATAAATGCTCTTTAATTCTTTGTTCAGTTCAGATCAGTAAGATTGTATAAGCCAAAAATAAGAGGAGAAATTTTCATTCCTTCCTCCTTTTAACTACTCTCCAAAGTTGAAACAAAATTAGCATCTACAATAGTTGTTTAAAACCAAGGATAATTGGCAGAAATGATCCTGACATTAAACTCTGCTACTTGATCTTGATTTTCTCTCAAATATGCTTCCTCTATTTTGTTTCCTCTATTTTCCTTAAATTTTCAATATATTTTTGGGCATATAAATTTTAGCCTAGGAATCTAGAAATCATTGCAGTGAGCCAACAAAAAAGATGCTTTCTATTGGGGAAAATGCTTCAGAGCTCCTGAGTTTGAATTCACATTTGCCTGCCCTCAATGTCCTATAAGATTTTCATCATCACCCTGCCTTTAATGTTTTTCAAATGATTGAGATTTACCTATAGAACATGAAGTTTTTTTTTTCAAAATAGCTACGTGACACACACCATGCACACCATGTTCTTCTGGCAAATGCTCATTTGAGATTTCAGTATTCTCTCTTTTTATACACCTTTCTTTCAGATAATTGAGTTTCTAGTCATAAGCATGTGCTGTTACCATAGAGTGTTTGATGATAATTAAGAAGTTCTTGGTTAAACAGTATTGCTTAAAACACTTAATATGGATAACACCACTCCCAGGAAGATGGAGCCTTGGTCTCAGACTGATAGTTTCCCATTGCCGATATGATGTAAATTATTACAGTATCAACAGCATTGATTTTCCAAGGTAAGAGGTGGTTTTCTCTGTCTAATCACCTGCTGTCTCCGCAACCTTGAGAACTGGTGAGCCCAGTTTCCTCATCTAACAAATAGGGATAACCATGTCCACTCTGCCTAACATATAAGGTGGATATGAGGACTCAATAGGAAACTCATCAATGGCTTTGAACATTTTAAAGATCACAAAAAACACTTAGATACCTGTTATTATTTTTAATCTTATGAAGGAATCACAAATCCCAGACTCAGTCCAGATTGGATCCAGCATCAAGTTAGTGTAGAAAAACTTAGAACTGTTTTCCCACTTGTCTGCGTCAAAACTCCACCCACTCCTTAAGACTTGTCTTTAAAGTTGTTTTTTGTTTGTTTGTTTGTTTTTTCTGAAAAGTTTTCTGGTTCCTTCAAATGTACACATGGTCTTCCTCCATTTAATTTCTATTATGGTCTCCCTCTTTGTTAAGCGTTTTTGTTTGTTTGTTTTTCACTTCTATTCACCCGGCTAGACTGTAAGTCCCCAGAGGGCAAATGAGTTCTTTGTCCCATCTCTTCATTCCAACAACATCTAGAACCATAGTAAAAATGTAATAACACTCACTGAAACTTTGTTTATCTAAATTACCCTGATTCAAGGGAAATCTAATAAAACAGTATTATTAGATAAAAACAAAATTAGAAAATTTAGTAATGATAGTGATAGAGGGATGAGCTAAAAAAACAGGTAGTTTAGGGGCAAATATGATTTCAAAATACAAAATGAATTCGTATTATTCTTTCAGTTATTCATTCACTTGTTCAACAAATATTCACTAAGCCCTTCAGATGTGAAGGGAATGTTTTAAGAACTGTTACAGAAAATAAAATTTTCCAAAGTGCCTTTATAAAGTAAGGAAACTATACTATATTCTAATTCATGAAATGAAAAGCTGAGATGGAGTTTAACACTAGTTATGTTTGGAAGTTTCCTTTTATTTTAGCTCTTGGATAATTGCACAAAAACCACTGTTTCGGCAGACATGAGGTCATATGAAATGTCAGACCTGATAGGAACCCACAAAATAGCTGGTCCAGGCCCCTCCTTTTATCCAAGAGGAAAGGATCTCAGTTAATTGCCCAACATGGTCAGTGGCCATAGTGTTTGATTTCTTGTCGTTCTCCCCCTTACCCAGAACTTCTGCAATTATAGGCAGCAATTATTACACGTATGTAGACTATAAAACTAAAACTATGTATTATACAGAATATAACAATTATCTGATATTTGCCCACATGTTTGATAAACTTATAACTTTTTCTAAAGGAACCTGATGCAGCAAATAAATATGTGGTTCATCAGAAAGAAGCAGAATCAAGTCAAATGGGATTTTATGCAACAACATAGGACATACTTCATTTAAATGCTTTCATTTAAAAAGGTATTTCTACTATCTATGCCCAAGACAGCAGTAACTTGAGCTACAAATAATTAAAAAAAAAAACCCTGTCATGTCAAAATTCTTTATTATTTTCTTGCATATCCACCATCATTAAAACAATGTGTGTGTGTTTTTTTGTTTAGTTTTTTTTTTTTCCAGGATCTAATCAGATCTAATTTCATTCTAGCCCAGTGTCCACAAAAAAATAGATCATATCATAAATAAGAATCTATTTCAAGGTTGTAGTGATCAAAGTTAAAAAACCTGGCCTGTATTTTCTGCAGTTTCACAGGATTTGTGCTTCTCATGTGTAACGAGAAACTTAAAAATATAGCAAAATTGAAATAAAAATCCATGCAATTCTTTCAGGAGCTTTGATAACTTGTATTGTTACAATTCTTAACATAAAGAACTGAGAGAAGCTTGGAGACTTACTTTCCCCTCCTACTGTCCTTCTTTCCCAGATTCCCTGTGGTCTGATGCTAATTATTTTGGGGTTGTTTGTATTCTTGTGCCTATAAATGGCAGATCTTTACAGGGAGTAGATTTGCAGCAATTAAGAGCTAGACTTTTGAAAGCTCACTCATTCCATGTCTGTTCGCATTTCCACTCCCCTCAGTGGGATGAAAGTCAGAGGGGTGTAATTAGGGACTTCAGCTCTAACACCGGCCAGTAATCTGCTTGGGAGTAAGTTTCTCCCTGAGATGAACTTCAGTTTCCTTATCTGCAAGATCAACGTGTTCATACTTACTTTCAAAATTTGGCATGAAGACTAAATGCAATAGTAAACGTAAAAGAGGAACTCAGTGTTTAACAAACAGTAGGCACATAACTGATGGTGAAGTCCTTCTTTTGTCATCTCTATCCTTCTACCAGTTTTCAGAGAATGAAGATAAGATTCTGTTAGCCGATAGAACCAAGCCAGAGCAAGGGAGTGCCGATCTACTCTGAGGTAATAATGTAAGCAGTTCAGAACTCTTCTCCAAAATCTGGCAGATGCTGCATTAAGAATGCTCTCTTTAGAGTCATGTTAAAAGGCTCCGTAACAGCCATTGAGGAAATCATACCACACCACACTAAGTTCTTGAAGCACTTTTGTATCATCAGGACAATGCTATTTAAGGAATAGAGGGATGTATTAGTCTGTTCTCACGCTGCTAATAAAAACATACCTGAGACTGGTATGGTAATTTATAAAGGAAAGAGGTTTAATTGACTCACAGTTCCACATGGCTGGGGAGACCTCACAATCATGGCTGAAGGTGAATGAGGAGCAAAGTCACGTCTTGTATGGCAGCAGGCAAGAGACGCTTCTGCGGGGGAACTCCCATTTATAAAACCATCAGATTTCATGAGACTTGTTCACTACCACAAGAACAGTATGGGGGAAAACGGCCCCATGATTCAATTATCTCCACCTGGTCCTGCCCTTTACAGGTGGGGGTTATTACAATTCAAAGTAAGATTTGGGTGCGGACACAGCCAGAGCATATCAAGAGATATACAGATGAATAATAGAGTCCTTGTTGTTTTCATAAAAGTTAAAGAAATCAGCTGGGCACAGTGGCTTATGCCCATAATCCCAGCACTTTGGGAGGCTGAGGTGGGAGGATCACTTGACACCAGGAGTTTGAGACCAGCCTGGCTAACATGGTGAAAACCTGTGTCTACTAAAAATACAAAAAACAGCCCAGAGTGGTGGCACACGCCTGTAATCCCAGCAACTCAGGTATCTGAGGCACGGGAATCACTTGAACCCAGGAGGCGGAGGCTACAGTGACCCACGATGATGCCACTGCACTCCAGCCCGGGTGACAGCGTGAGACCCTGTCTCAAAAAAAAAAAAAAAGTTAAAGAAATCCACAACCACACATTTTTGATACCTTTAAAATGTGAACTAGGTTTTAGTGTATGAGAGACAGAGAAGAGGAACAGAGGATGAAAGAATAGAATCTAAAGGTTTTAAGCAGACGAGGGCTTATGCTGCCCAAGGAGGCCAGGTGGGCTTCCAGTTCTAGGATGTTCACTGTGTCCAGCTACTGTAGACTTACTAGGACTTATCCTTTCTCTCTAGAGGTCTCTTCCTGACCTCAATTTTCAGGAACAAACAAACTTGTGGCAAGGGAAAAAACTCTAACATTTTGCAATTCCAAAGGGACCTTCATTAACATATAATCCAACACTGTGGTTTATCCCTGAATTCTCTTTACAACTGTATGGCAAGATAACTCTAAATCTTGTGCTTGGGGATTCACTGATTTCTAAGTCGGCAGGTCTAGATTTTTTAAAACTTTGTCTCATGTTGATCAAAAATGCATCTTCCTGTGACTTCCATTCTGTTCCCCTAGTTTTACTCTTAAGAGAACTGAATAACTTTCTAATTGCTCTTTTCGAAACAGTATTTTAGACACAATTTTTTTTCCAAGCCAAATATCTGTACCTTCTTCGAGCATTCTCATAAAATATGGGATTCTGCACCAAACTGTTTGCCTTTCCCTAACAATACGTCTGTGGTGTTTATAATGCCCTTCAAAAGTACAATTACAAATAAACATTAAAAACTGTGATTTGACAAAAGCAGAATAGAATGGAGCTATATTTTTCTTCATTGCAGATACTGATTTTCTCTCTACCACCTGTGCAAGGATCATCTTTAGTGATGGCCACAGCCAAGTGGTGATTCACAGAGACCTGATGTCTCTAAAGCATTCCCACAGATGTTGCTTTTCTTCCACATCTATAATGTGAAGATTTAAGGAAAGTTCAGGATTTTTTTTTGTTGTTGTGGTTTTTTCTCATTTAATGTCATCTGTTGATATTCAGCTCTTTCCTGCAGTTTATCAAGATATTTTTAGTTCAGGCATTCAAAGCATTTGCTGTCTTTTCCAGTTTCATCTTAAGTCTGATGATTGTGTTTTGCAGATATAAACACAGTCACTAATAAATATGCTTAACTGTTGAGAACAGCCTTATGGCCAACAACACATTTCCCTCCAGGTTAGCAATGGATCCTTAAATCTTGAGACTGGGAACAAATCTACCTGATTTAATGAGTATTCAGGATACACTTTTCCATCTCAATAAGAGATAAAAACATCTCAGCCACGCGCGGTGGCTCATGCCCATAATCCCAGCACTTTGGGAGGCCGAGGCAGGTGGATCACGAGGTCAGGAGGTCGAGACAATCCTGGCTAACATGGTGAAACCACGTCTCTACTAAAAATACAAAAAATTGGCCAGGCGTGGTGGCAGGCACCTGTGGTCCCAGCTACTCGGGAGGTTGAGGCAAGAGAATGGTGTGAACCCAGGAGGCGGAGCTTGCAGTGAGCCAAGATCCCACCACTGCACTCCAGCCTGGGCGACAGAGCAAGACTCTGTCTTAAATAAATAAATAAAACATCTCCTAACATATCTCACTAAATGCTTTGTAGACATACTACCACATTTTCTGAATTACTAGGTTGGCAACCCTATCAAAAGTAAAACTGAAGAACAAGTGAAATGTAGTGGCTAAGAGTTTAGATTCAGAAGCCAAGTCACTTAGATTTGAATCGTGAATCAGCCACTTTCTCACTATGAGAGCTTGTGGGACATCTATGAACTCTCAATGCATTAGTGTCCTATTTGATAAAAAGAAACAATTGCACTGACCTTAAATGGTTTTTGTAAGGTTTAAACAAACATAAACATATTTGGAGTGCCTAGCATACTTAATAACAAAATAATTATTAATGATAATATTAATATATTGGCATTAATAGAGATGCATAAAGATGTTCCATAACTGAAAGCTTGTTTGCTAGTTATAAATTTGCTTGATTCACAACTAAGTTATCAAAGAATGAAAACATTTTTAACAATTAAAAAGAAAAAAGGTACATAGAGTGGATCTACCCCATAGAGCTGTTCCAGTAAACAGAAGAGGCCTGGTGTCCAAGCAGTCTGGAAATCTCCACTGACTGTGGTAATTGGAGACCTAGTGCAAGAAACTAATCCGGGAACCACAGGCCTCAGTCAGCAGTCACTGGTCATACGAGCGGTCCGTGCATAAACAATGAATTCCCAGTTATCAAGCTGCGGTTCAGGTAGAGAGATTCAGTCTTTCAGACCAAATGACAACCAAGGGCAGCCTATGGATGACCAAAACTCGAAATATTTGTTAGTCTAATGGGCATCATTGGTCTCTCTATGGATTGGCTCTCCAAGGGAACTCTTACATCTGAAGCATAGGTAACTGCTAATAGCCATGCTATATTTTGCAAGAAGATTTTGCTCTTTGAAATGTGTGCCTATTGCAGACAGACGCTTCCTCAGAATGTCAGTCCTATTACTAACATAGTGTGATTATTCAGCGTTTGAGGAGGGCTAGTCAAAGACCACTCAAAGGAGCTATAATGTAAAAGAAATGATTATCTGTTATTTATTGTAATAAATGGAATTTCACATTTTTTCTTTAAATTACAGATGATTTTGTTGCCCTCCACCAAATATTTTAATTTTACTTATTTATGACTGTTATTTTACTTATTTGATAATAAAGGTAAAAAGTGATCCCAACTCCTATCTTAATGATATGTTTATTCTTTTATGCCACATTTATAGACAGATCAAGATATCCTGACATTCTGATTATGTCATCAAATATATTTCAAGTTTTCAGTCAAGATCTAGATTGAGTGTTTGCAGGTAAAAACTTGTATTCCTTTATGTCTATTTACCTGGGTATATTATTATATATTATCATTGCCTGTAATCTAAACTCATATGAGTTCTTACTGATTATGTTATATCAAGAAATACCAATCATAGCTAATTCAAATATGACAAAGCTAATGACCTCTATTAATTTATCTGCCCTTACTTAAAGTGTCTTCCTTCACAATTTTTAAGGACAGAGAGAACTTTCTGTTAATTAGCATTTTCCAGACAAATGTATAGAATTCTGTTTATGGCTAGAAGCCAAAAAAAAAAAGACCTAGTATTAACTGGAACTATTTATTTATTTATTTCTCTCTATTAAACCTCTAGTGTTTTATAATACTGAAATAAAATAGTCACAGTGTTCTGGGAACAATTTACTCTCTTTAAGTTAGATAACATAAATTTGTGATGGGAAAACTTTGAAATGAAATTTCAGTCTCCCTTAAGCAACTTTCAACAGCTTACATCAAGTACAATAAACTAAGAGCATGTAAAGTCAATTTCTTAAATCAATCCATGTTATTCATCCACAAAAGTGTGTTCAATGATTGGGTCTGTTCCACAAAAGAATGAAAGCAAGTGAATTATGGAGAAGTTCAACATTTCTATAAAGGACTTAAGTTTGTAAAATTTATACTTCTTAAATGGCTTTTATTATGAGATATTCAAAGAAATCTGACAGAGATTGGATGATGAGTGGATCTATTTTTTCTTTGCTTTGTTCCTTTTTTTTTTTTTGACAATGTCTCACTGTGTTGCAGAGGCTGAAGTGCAGTGGTATGATCATAGCTCACTGCAGCCTCTACCTCCTGGGCTCAAGGGATTCTCTCGCAGTAGCCTTCCAGTACCTGGAACTGCAGGAGCCACCATGCCTGGCTATCTTTTTTCACTTTTTTGTAGATATGGGGTCTGACTATGTTCACAGGGTATTCTTGAGCATCTGGTCTTTAGCTATCCTCCTGTGTCAGCCACCCAAAGTGCTGGGATTACTATAGGCAAACCACCGTGCCCAGCAGATCTATTTTTTACTAGGCTAAATTGCCCAGTCTGGAAGGTGAAGACAATTCTTCACAGCAGAACATGAAAGTAGAATGAAACAGTAGGAAAAGTGGACAATTTAAAGAGACAATGCCGGCTTAATATGCTGCAGTTGAACTCATTAATTTGGATTAGAAATGCAGACTCAATTCCAGAAATGACCCATGAACTGGAAATTTCAGGTTCCTACAGAATATTATGGTCAAATACAGAAAAGGATAGAATAATTCCTTTATTTGGACCCTCAGATGAGCTGAGATCCTAAGAGCCAATGAAATTTAGGGGTTAAGATTTTAGGCTTCAAATTGACAGGCTTGGTCTTGTCTGCACTCTATCACTGGCTAACAGTTATTGCTGGTCAAGTTATTGAACCTCTAAGAACCTGTTTTCTTATCTATAAAAGCAGGCTAGTACTGGAATGTAGGAAATGGTGAATGAACATTTGTTAAGTGAAAAAAATATTTTAGAATCATCTATTTTCTTTAGTTTTCTCTTTTGTGGGAAATGCAACACAAACCAGAGAATAAGAAACAGATAATTGTGCCCCTCCCACCAATTTAATCACTCTCCTCCTAAACTCATGAAAGCAAGCGTAGGGGTTGCCTTTACATCTTCTTTCTTTCTTTTTATTTATTTATTTTTTTAATGTAGCTCATGACAATTTCTCATGGGTGAAGTAATTAGAAAGATGGTATTTAAAAGTATCAGCGATAGGATTCAAAATCTCAAATTCCATAGCATTTGAGCTTTGAATATATAATTATAGTCTCAAAGTGTTGGGTATGAATTTTTCTCTGATATCATGTTTTATATCTCTGGCAACATCTGACAATAGCCTGTTTAAAAATATGTATCTTTCTGTAAATGTATGAGTGATTATGTTTGACTACCTAACCTAAAAAATTAAGGTAAATATTTGGAAGGAAACAAGTGTTCTAAAACTGAAAGTTAGAAAAGTATAAGCAGAGATAGCCATAAATATTATAGGAAATAGCAATTTCAGTAAGCCAGATGAAATAGTGTGATCTGAAAAAGTCAAAGCTAAAATACCTATTAAGAGTAATGGCCCAAGCCATGCTTGTTTCAATCTTTTCTTTTGTTTATGATTTTAAAATATTAGCCAACTATATGATATGCATTGTGGAGAAAGGAATACAATCCTTTAAAATACAAAAAAGGTGTATGTTTTGGACCAATATAAAAAAATGCACGCTAATAAGGCTTTTTTTTTTCTCAATCTGGAAATAAAAAGGAGAAAAGAAATGTGATCAAAAACATTATCAGTAGTTCACCTCACTACAATGAGAGTACACTCAAGGACTGATTTGTTAGGTATATTCATTTCTTCTTTTCACCAACAATCAGCTAATTTTTCATGAAATGACTTACTGGTCTATCACAATATAATGGTTGATTTTGCTTCATTTTTAAAAATAGAGAAATAAACTTACTTTTCTGTATCTTTTTCAAAATCCAAAGGAGTCATTTTTATATTGAAGACAGTTTTCTCCCACCTGAAGTCAATGGAGCTGATAAAACTTTCACTTATTGCTTTGTACCCCAACTCTCCAATACACAGTACCTGTCAGTAGTTGCCAAGCAACAGTGACAAATGTGTGCCTCCTATACATTGGCATTCACTGCCGTTATGCTGTATTGTACGGTGAGTGTGTTTAAATAAGAATACAACTGTAGATCAGAATGAGACTCTTACAGTAAACAAGGATAAGTGGAGACAAATGAACCCTTTACTAACCATCTGTCTTTGACATTAGGCAATTTACAGGCCTTTTTACTCTTATCCTTTATGTGTAAAGATGTAAAGATTCCAAGAGCAATTGATCTTTTCATGAAACTTAGAAAAATGTATATTCATATTCATATTCAACTTAATGGGTATATGTATAGATACATTTGAGTGGCTTGAGGATGAAGGATTTTGAAGGATAGTGAATATGTAGGTAGGTGCTCTGAGACAGGGTTGTCAAGTTATAGGTATAAAGATAAGGATCTGTAGATTCTCTTTTCCCTGACACGCATTTTGTTTCAAGTTTGTTCACTAGCTCTTCAGTGGCCATTCTCATTATAAATTTAGGAAGCAAATAGTTACAGTGTAAAGATGCTGAAAGTCGATCTGTTTGGAATCAACAGTGTGGGCCAGGAGTCATTGTTCTATGTGCCATTTTTTTTTAAAGGGATATTTTGAAATACAGAGAAAAAGATATCTGAGTAACAGAATTGTTTTGTTTGTTTATGAGAACAGTCATTTGAGTAGCATTATACAAAAAACACGGTCTTTTCACATAAAGCTGTAAAAGTTATCAAAAAGGCTTTTCCACTGGAGTATGATATCAAATTAGTTAGCCACGACTGAACCAGGAACACGATTCAACTAGGTTTTGAAAGAACATACCTCAAAATAATAAGAGCCATATACGACAAACCCACAGCCAACATGATCCTAAATGGGCAAAATCTGGAAGCTTTTCCACTGGAGTATGATACCAATTTAGTTAGCCACTATTGAACCAGGAAGAAGTTGAATCCCTGAACAGACTAGTAGTAAGCTCTGAAATTGAGGCATTAATAAATAGCCTACCAATAAAAAAAAAAAAAAGCCCAGGACCAGACAGATTTACAGCTGAATTTTACCAGATGTACAAATAAGAGTTGGTGCCATTCCTACTGAAACTAATCTAAAAACTTGGAAAGGAGGGACTCCTCCTTAATTTATTCTATAAGGCCAGCATCATCCTGACAGCAAAACCTGGCAGAGACACGACAAAAAAAGAAAACTTCAGGCCAATATCCTTGATGATCATTGATATAAAAATCCTCAACAAAACACTGGCAAACAGAATTCAGCAGCACAACAAAAACTTACCTACCATAATCAAGTACCCTTGGGATGAAAGGTTAGTTCAATGTATGTTTCATATGATTCATCACATAAACAGAACTGAAGACAAAAACCACACGATTATCTCAATAATTGCAGGAAAGGCTTTTGATAAAATTCAACATCTTTTCATGCTAAAAAGTCTCAATAAACTATGTTTTGAAAGAACATACCTCAAAATAATAAGAGCCATATACGACAAACCCACAGCCAACATAATCCTAAATGGGCAAAATCTGGAAGCATTCCACTTGAAAACTGGCACAAAAAAAGGATGCCTTCTCTCACCACTCCTATTTGACATAGTACTGGAAGTCCTAGTCAGGGTAGTCAGGCAAGACAAAGAAATAAAGGGCATCTAAGTAGGAAGACAGGAAGTCAAACGATACCTGTTTCCAGATGACATGATTCTATATCTAGAAAACTTCATAGTCAAACAATCCCTGTTTCCAGATGACATGATTCTATACCTAGAAAACTTCACAGTCTCAGCCCAAAAGCTTCTTAATCTGATAAACAACTTCAATAAAGCCTCAGCATA
Organism: Pongo abelii; assembly: GCF_028885655.2. Classification (NCBI taxonomy): domain Eukaryota; kingdom Metazoa; phylum Chordata; class Mammalia; order Primates; family Hominidae; genus Pongo; species Pongo abelii. The sequence continues at coordinate 32,532,379 of NC_071998.2, forward strand.
CAAAATCAATATGCAAAAATCACTAGAATTTTTATACATCATCAACAGTCAAGATGAGAGCCAAATCAAGAACATACTCCCATTCATGATTGCCACAAAAAGAATAAAATTCCTAGGAATACAGCTAACTAGGGAGGTGAAAGATCTCTACAAAACACTGTAGAACTACAAAGGAGAACTACAAAACACTGCTCAAAGGAATCAGAGATGACAAAAACAAATGGAAAAACATTCCATGTTCATGGACAGGAAGAACTGATATCGTTTAAATGGCCGTGCTGCCCAAAGCAATTTATAGAATCAATCTTATTCCCATTAAACTACCATTGAGATTCTTCACAGAACTAGAAAAAAACTATTTTAAAATTCATACAGAACCAAAAAAGAGCCTGAATAGCCAAGGCAATCCTAAACAAAAAGAGCAAAGCTGGAGGCATCATGCCACCTGACTTCAAACTATACTACAGAGCTACAGGTCTACAGGGCTACAGGCTACAGGGCTACAGTAACAAAAACAGCGAGGTACTGGTAGATGCATAGACAAATGGAACAGAATAGAGACCCCCAAAATAAGTCCACACACCTACAACTATCTGATCTTTGAAAAACATAACAAAACAAGCAATGGGGAAAGGACTCCCTATTCAATAAATGGTGCTGAGAGAACTGGCTAGCCATATGCAAAAGATTAAAAGTGGACCCCTTCCTTACACCATTCATAAACATCAACTCAAGATGGAATAAAGACTTAAATGTAAAACCCAAAAGTATTAAAACCCTGGAAGACAACCTAGGAAATACCATTCAGCACAAAGATTTCATAATGAAGATGCCAAAAGCAATTGCAACAAAAGCGAAATTTGACAAATGTGATCTAATTAAATAAAAGAGCTTCTGCACAGCAAGAAAACTATCAACAGAGTAAACAGACAACCTCCAGAATGGGAGAAAATTTTTGCAAACTATGTATCCGACAAAGGTTCCATATCCAGCATCTATAAGGAACTTAAACAAATTTACAATAAAAAAGAACAAACAACTCCATTAAAAAGTGGGCAAAGGACATGAACAGACACTTCTCAAAATATATGCAGCACAATCATGTGAAAAAAAGCTCAAAATCACTGATCATTAGAAAAATGTGAATCAAAATCATAATGAGATACCATCTCACACCAACGAGAATGGCTACTATTAAAAGTCAAAAAATAACTGATGCCGGCAAGGTTGTGGAGAGAAAGAAATTCATATACATCGTTGGTGGGAGGGTAAATTAGTTCAGTCATTGTGGAAGACAGTATGGCAATTTCTCAAAGACCTAAAGCCAGAAATACCATTTGACCCAGCAATCTCATTACTGGGTAAAGTACTCAAAGAAATATAAATCATTTTATTATAAAGACACATGTATGGGTATGTTCATTGCAGCACTATTCACAATAGCAAAGACATGGAATCAACCTAAGTGCCCATCAATGATAGACCGAATAAAGAAAATGTGGTACATATACATCATGGAATACTATGCAACCAAATAAAAGAATGAGATCATGTGCTTTGCAGGGACATGGGTGGAGCTGGAGGCCGTTATCCTTAGCAAACTAATGCAGGAACAGAAACCAAGTCCTGCATGTTCTCACTTATATGTGGAAACTAAATCATCAGAACACATAGAGGGAAACAACACATACTGGGGCATATCAGAGGGTGGAGGGTGGGAGTAAGGAGAGGATCAGGAAAAATAACGAATGAGTACTAGGCTTAATACTTGCGTGATTAAATAATCTGTACAACAACCCCCATTACAAAAGTTTACCTATGTAACAAACCTGCACTTGTACCCCTCAACTTAAAAGTAAAAAAAAAAGAATAGCCACTCACACCAAAACCTGTGACAATGTGTGACCACTTGAGTCATCACTCAGTTTGATCTTTGTAATCGCATAACTAGAGAGTACTCTTCTATACTCACTTATTTTGATGAGTATATCTTTTCATGGTTTATCTGTTAAGTTTATTTGTATTAAATAATCTGATAGTTTCCAAAACTTCATTTAAATCTATTTTAAAAGTTATTTTAATACTTGGAAGAAATATTTACTCTCTAAGTGTACAACTATGTTCAGTGAGCAAACACTACAGGAATAAAGATATTTGCTCATGCTTGTTCTCATAGATATCCTAATATGGAGGACAGTAAGATAAACACAATGAGTATTTTTCAAGAAGATTATTATTTACAGTATATATCTATCCTACTACTATAATAGACATGACTTAGAGAGTCGATGTTTATGTGTGTATGTATTTAACATAAAATTTATTTTAATTATAATCTATTTTCTTTATTCACATAGACCTATACAATTCATCTTCTTTGTACACATAGACCTATATAATTTATTTTAACATTAATTTATCTTTATATGAGTTAATATTCTATTAAAACTTTGATATAAGGTTGTTTTAAAATATCTGTCCTTCATGTATTCATTTTGTAAAAAAGCAATTTTTTGAAAAACTTAGGTACATAGTGGTACACATCATAAAAAGATAAGAGGAAAATCCCTAATTGCTATGCAAATGATTAGAGATTGTCACATTAATGAACAAAAGGATCTTGATAGTTCCTTACACATTTTAAATTCTGTAATTCTCTGAATGGCATTTAAATCTTACGTAAACTGGGCCTTTGAACCAACTAATCATCAGAAATTTTAATGTCAGAGGAAATGTAAAAGAGGTTAAGACAATTTTTCTGAGACTTGGCACTTTTATAGCCATGGTATCCACTTCAGGATATGTACCAAAAAGGATGCACACATACTAATTATATCAACCTGAGCCTCAAAGTAGTAGACAGATGTCTAAGCATACAAGAATAATCGGGACCTTTTCTTCACATTAACAAAATGAAATATGAAACATCTATTGAATATTCCAAAAGGGAAATAGTTCTCAGATAAATAGTTATAGACGCTGTATTCGTATCAATGAATGTAAAGTAATCATATTTGTTATTATTTTGTTTTGTGATTAGTAATAATTTTTAAATATATTTTTGAGTCTGGGTATAGTTTTCTATGGCAGGGATTACTTAAGATTTCATATATGTCAGATATTGCTTACTAAAACTCTACATTTTCTTTTGCAATTTAGTTTATTTAACCATCACATTAAACTCCATGAAAAACCTCATTAGGAAAATATATTGTACTAGAGAACAATAAATCGATATTTTAATAACCATATGCTTAATCTTCCATATGTTTACAGATTGTAAGTGCATTTTGTTGCTATCAAATATGAAAGTTTAGTGCCTGAATAAACAATACAAATGTACGGTTATTTAAAATATGTCCACAAATATTTTTTCTTATTTTTTAATACAAGGGTCTGACTTTATTTGTAAGAGTCAAGATTAAAGTTATAAATATAACTACTTTAAAATAGATTGTTCATGAGGTTAAAAATTATGTCAATTGTCCAAACTATGACATTTCTGAGGAACTTAGGTCTACCAATTGGTAGGTGAAAGTAAAGGATGAGTCAACAGGGAGGGCAATAATAAATTTCAAAGAAAGTAAAAAAGAATAAACCCCTTCCTCTTAAATTCTGAAATGAGAGAGAAAAGGAGTTAGGTATATTAAAATCACGTTTTAAAAGCTTTACTGCTAGTGTTAGCAAAGTAAGATTGGGTGGCTTCATATGTGTTAAATGGAGACAAGGAAGCAGAGACAGGCCAAGAATAGTAATGCAGTGGCCCTTCTTCTATTATAAGTACTGTAAATCAGATGTGAGTGCAAAGTAACCTGTATTTCATAGTGCTTCTTCTTGATAAAAATACATTTAAACGTTATCTAATTTTATCATCAAAATGACACTTAAAAACACCTAGATCAATGGTATTAACCAAATACAACAGAAGAGGAAACCAAAGCGTAGATTATGGGAATGTAATTCACAAAAGTTCATACAGCTCATTAGCAGCAGCAGGAGGAACAGAGTTTGGAGGCTGGTGTAAAACATGTCTGCAACAAAATGGCTAGTTTCCATAACCTCTCTGAACCTATTTCCCATCTGTGAAAGTGGACTACAACTTTGTCTCTAGGATGTTGGAGGGATTAAATTGAATTAGATAATATTTGTAAAAGTGCTTCTCATGTGGTCCATTACTGAAAAAATGTTAGTCCCTATTCCTTCTTCCTACCCCTATGTCTTTATTCCCAATCCTGAGCTTTTCCATTATTCTATAGTGTCTTTTTCAAAACTATTTTAACTTGTAATGGATGAGAAAAGTAATGTGTAATAGATACAAAGAGAAATATAAATATTGACTCAGGGAGAGAATTCAGTTTTCTAATTAATAGTAGCAGGTGTTGTATGGTGCAACATAGTTTCGTAGAAATGTTTTTCAGTCCTGCCCTGCAATACCTGCTGCCTCAGTTGTCCATCACAACACTTGTTCTGTTTCTGCCTATGGCATGTTTTGTAAATATGTTTCAACACCTGGGCCTTTGTGGGATTTTATAGAAGAAATAGCAAGATACTCTTTTACTTATGTTTTCATTAAAAATTTCCAACTTCCAAAAGTGATTTTCTTTTACTTGGAAATGATAAATGTTTTGTCCTGGAAACTAACAATAAACAGGATATTGGAAGCCACTTTTGTTCTGCCATGCAAAGCTTTATGACACCAAATTACTCAGGCTAGCATTGCCAATTGGTATTATGCTCTTGGGGCAGTAATGTTAAATAAACACTTCAAAAGAGTTCATCATAATCCTCCCATATTTCTACTGTGTGAATTTCAAGAGTGGCCACGATTTCACTATTTGAGCCCAAATAAAAACTTATTCATAGAAGTAAAATAGATAAGTCAATACTTTAACATTCACTCACTACTATAAAGCTCAATGTTTCATTAACAAAGAAAGAATGGCAAAGATGTTTCCATGTGCATAGTACATGCACGGTACTTATAGGAGAGTAGTCAGAAAGAAACTGGCTCAGCTTTAGTCTTAAGTTCATCAATTCAAGTATTCAGCATTTACTATACGTAATTATATGTAAGCATCTCTTCTGTTGTAGGCATAGTTCTATATCTCGGCTTATTTTAAAAAATGACACAGTCTCTGGCTGGACCTATTATCACGGTCTAATAGGAAGAAAGATAGGTTAAAAAATGGTACTTTAATATGTTGCTTGGGAATGGCCAGTTCTTATTAAACTATCAACTTTGAAAAATTAATAATGATGCATATAATTCAGTTCTTACAAGTATTCAAAAGACACATTTTCTGTTACTAGGTTCATAAAGTTGTGATGAAAATTCAACAGCTAATCTTTAAGCTCCTTTTTTTTTTTTTGCCACAACTAGGAAACTGGGATGATCAGTGTTCATACAGTAGAAGAATAACAATTTTAAGGATTGTCATGTTTTTTGTTTTTTTTGGTCTATATTTCTTAACATTGACCTAAATCAGCAGGCTTTATTCAAAAAACTCTCAGCGACTCAATGACATTTATACAGTATCTCAGCATGTTACCAATGTCTATTGACTTTTCTGACTTAGAACTCATCTTAACAATTTGCAATTTACTTTAAAAATGTTATTGTTGCCTCTTAGAATACTATGCTTGATTATTTCTCCTCAATCCTTTCAGAAAATTAGTTCCATTCTGATACTTTATTCTTCCTGTGTTAAATAAAAAAAGATTATTAGCTCTAAGAGTGTGGACTTGATATCTTAGCTTGTCCTAAACTCTCAAGCACCTCAGAGAAGCCTTAGGAGACATTTATTGATCTGGATTCCCTGCCATGTGTTACTCAGGAAAATATAAGAAATATTAGTAAACACAGATTATTCCCTACAGTAGTTTGTAATCTGGAAATATATGAAAGCTCATGATTCATGGATTAACATAGATATCAGTGATAAAAGGTTATAAACTATTTCTACTATTGACAAAAAGCCAAGCTCTGTACAATATTTAATGACATTTATCCTGAGACTCATATTTGAGTGACCAAGGCCTGTGACACAGCCCCAGGAGGTCCTGAGAACAGGTGCCCAAGGTGGTTGGGTTACAGCTTGGTTTTATTAGGAAGACAGAAGTTACAGATGAAGACATAAATTAATACAGGCAAGGTAGACATTGGTTCAGCCTGGAAAGACAGGACATCTCAAAAGAGAGGGGGTGCTTCCAGGTCATAGGTGAAGACAAAGATTTCTTGATTCACTATTGTTATAAGAGTTAAGCTTTGCCTGAAGAGTTGAAGTCAGCATAAAGAAATGCTTGAGTTAAGATTAGGGGGATTGTGGAAGCTAACGTTCTTGTTATGCAGCTGAAGCCTCTAAGTAACAAGCTTTAGAGAGAATAGGTGGTAAATGTCTCTTATTTAACCTTAAAACGTGTCAGGTTCTTGGGGAAAGATCTAGTAAGGGAAGGAGATTCTTCACAGAATGCAAATTTCCCCCATAACAGAGAGCTTTGCAGGGCTACTTCAAATTGTGTCAAAGGTAATATTATTTTGAGATAAAATGCTTTGATTTCCTTAAGGACTTGCTATCTGTTGTGTGATGCTATACTAGAGTTGGGTTGGAGTTGAGTATCTTATCGCTACAGAGTCTGTTTTGTTAGTCTTATGATTTCTACTGTAATGTTAATGTTGGTCATAACAAGGTATGTCTGACCTCCGCTTCCTTCATGGTCTGAACTAGTTTTTCAGGTTTCTTTTAGATTGCCTTGGGCAAGAGATGGTTACATTCAGTTGGCTGGGGGTGTTTGGAATTTAATTTTTGGTTTACACTACTTGTAACACTTCTGATTCCAATAACATGGGATTGTTTTCACACCAAGAATAAATTCTCTAACCTCCAAACACCAATTCAATTCAATTCAAATACTACCTCCCCAGAGTTAGCTTCAGACCCTACAGGTTAAGGGCTCAGTGCCACAGGATTTCTCCCACTTCCCACACCAATTGCAAGTCCTGGACTTCCTGTACTTCCAGCCAACTAGCTATAATTTGGAGGTTCCCATAAATCCTTCCTTGGGTTCATTAATTTTGCTAGAATGGCTCATAAAACTTTGAGAAAGCAGTTTACCTATCATTATCAGTTTATTGTAAATGATATTATAAAGAATAGAAATAAAGAAGGGTAAGATCTGGATGGGTCCTGAGCACAGGAGCTCCTGTCCTGGGAGCTAGGGGTGGAGGTATCCTGCTCTCAAGCACGGGTGCATTTACCAACCCGGAAGCTCTCAGAATCCTGTAGGTTAATGGTTTTTATGGAGGTTTCACTACATGGGCATAAGTGACTACATTAGTTTTGGTGATTATGACATTTTGATTTAAAATAAGATATATATTTATATTGCCAGTGGAAGAGATCCGAGTCACCCCGAGAGTTACCAGCAGCGTATCTGTACAGGTCTGTAGCAAATTCAGTCCTTGCTTCTTCAGAAGAAAGAATTCGACTGGGGGCGTAAAGCAGAAAATGAGACTTAGGCAAGTTCCAGAGCAGGAACAGAAGTTTATTTTAAAAGTCTTTAGAACAGGAAAGAAAGGAAAATTTGCTTTGAAGAGATCCAAGTGGGCACCTGAAGGTCAAAGAGAGAAAAAGAGAAGAAAGAAGAAGCCCCTTTAACCTTGACTCTAGGACTTTACAAAGTCTTCTCTCTTGCATGATTCTTCCCTTAGGGTGGGCTTCCTGCGTGCACAGTGTTTTCCTTACCCTATGGAATTGAGCACGGGCAGTGTGTTTAGGGAATTATACACACGTCCGTCTGAGGCTTTCTTCCCTTGTCTGGTGGTGTGTGCCCTGGGAAGATCATACTTTGCCATTTTTATTTATTAACATTCATGATCAGGAGGCTGCTTCTCCTTGGGGCCTGCATTCAATGAACACTTTTAATGTTTTAATAGGTGCAGACCATCAGGAGATTTTTCTCTCCCAGGCTGTTGAATTATCATTCTTACAGAAGCAATGTGATAATTGCCAAACCATCACCATCTAGTGGGTTGGGGAGGAGCTCTCTCCTGCCCTTCTCCTTTTTAACTACCTGTAACATTTATATATATGTATATGTATATATATACATGTATATATATGTGTGTGTATATATATATACATATATATATATACTTGTGTGTGTATATATATACATGTTTATATATATGAAATTCATCCCAGTTTCCTGGCACATGGCTTTCAAAACCCTTGGAATCTCCAAAATGATAAGTATCTTTTCATGTGCTAGTGAGATGACTGATGGGGCTCCTATATAGCCTCAGGAGGGAGGTTGGTTGCCAAGGAAATCAACCTTGTGATTAGAGGGTTGGAACTTTTTGTCTCCCCAACCCACCTACAGGGAGCAGAGTGGAGTTTGTTTTTGTTTGTTTGTTTGTTTGTTTGAGACAAAGTCTCCCTCTGTCACCCAGGCTGGAGTGCAGAGGCATGATCACAAATCATTTAGCTTTGACCTCCTGGGCTCAAGCCATCCTCCCACCTCAGCCTCCTGAGTAGCAGGGTCTACAGGCGTGTGCCACCATGGCCAGAAAAATTTTTATTTTTTATAGAGATGAAGTCTCACTATGTTACCCAGGTTGGTCTCAGATTCCTGGGCTCAAGTGATTCTCCCTCCTCAGCCTCCCAAAGTACTGGAATAACAGTCATGAACCACTGTGCCCCAATGTAACAATCACTTTTAATCCCCATGAAGCTCTTTGAATAGTGCGGCTTTCTCAAAATCGTAGTCAGCTTTCTATATATTTGATTGCAGTAAACTCTATATGGTTGGACATACCTTAATCAATTAAAACATTTCTAAGAATTTTTTTGAAGCCTGAGTTGATTCAGACCAGAAATTGACTCTAATTAGTTTATCTAGTATTACAAATTTTCTGTCTTCTCTATTCTGACTACCTTAGCTTCAATTATGAGTTTATGAGATTTTTGCATTTCTATCACTAATATTTGGCAAGGGAAGGACATGGAAAGAACCCACCAGATCGTAAACTTTCTTCTTTCCCTGCTTAACGCTTTCTCCCTTCCAACAGTACAGGAAAGCTTTACCTAGTTTTACAAGTTTGAAGTAACGTTAATGAGGAACACTGATTCTGAATAGTCACATCATCTTCCAAAATTTCTTATTTTATGCCTGATACAGAAGTTAAAAAGTGAATTTTTGTGTGTTCTTTGCTATTATCCTCTTCTTGAGAGGAGTATGGTGGATTTCTTACTTTTCCAAATGTGACAGGAAGGAGAAAATGGCATAAAAACCTAAGAAAAAATACAATGGTTGCTATTTCTAAGTATTATTCTCTTGCAGATGATCTGATTAAATTTTCTTTCTTTCCTCTGTTACTATTGCACATTTCCTTTGCTAGAGAGCTAAGTCAGAAACTCTTCTGATAAAGTTAGGTATGCCATAACTATGACATTCTCTACAAAAAACATTTTTGTGCAAGATCTAAATATTAAAAGCTTTTTGCAGTGGAAGGCCAGAGGTTGTATAAGCACACTAAAGTTTGGCTTTTTATCCACTTGGATGTTCTTCTAAAGACACAGCTTGGAATGTTGTAAGATTAGCTCCATTGATGGAACATATGTAACAAGTTCCTTTATCTTTGAATACAGCTTTTTTAATACCATATTTGTCTATTATACCAACTAGTTAAGTTTGGTTAATTTATTTAAACATGGAAAAAACCATACACTTATATTTGAACAGGAGAATATATTTATGAGCTTCTTAGATATTTTAGGGAGCTATGTTTTTCAACTGTGTATAACATAGACAAATGTTAGGCAACGTTTTATTTATCAGTCATTGTTTTGTTTAATATATATTTATTAATCACTTATTATGAACCAGCCAGAGAAATATGGGGAAGATAGGCCTTGAAATGAGCTTATAATACAGAATGATGTGTGAATTGAGAGAATAAAAAATGTCTTATGGTAAGTTATTAAATTATTAGATGTGAACGAGTGTGGGTCCAATTGGGAAAGAAAAAAATATACAGTAATATGAACAGGAAAACCCGACTAATAAACAGGATTTACTTTAAGGATTGCTGATAATGTTTGCCAAAAGCAGAAAACCAAGAGTTTTAGATTTTATGGGCTGTTTATGAAAAGCAACAATGCAAGTGAAACGTGCAAATCAGACTATCGTATTTAGCTTTGACCCTCAAGGAAAAAATATAAGCCAGAAAAAAATCTGTCCTAACACAGGGATGTGAAAATAGATTTAGGGCTTAAATTTGTTTTAGCAAGGTGTATTGGTCAGGATTCTCCAGAGGAAAAATAAAAAACAGATATCTATCTATCTATCTATCTATCTATCCATCTATCTATCTATCTATATATAAAGTAGAGATTTATTATAAGAATTGACTCACATGATTATGGAGGCTGAGAAATCCCATGATATGCCACCTGCAAGTTAGAGAATCAGGAAAGTTGGTGGTGAAAGTTTCAGAGGATAGAATCTCAACAATCAGAGGCTTTATATCCGAAGTGGAGATGATAGATGTCCCAGTCCAAAAAAGGAGGAAGTATGAACTCTTCCTTCACCTTTTTGTTCTATTTGGGCCCTCAACAGATGAGATTATTCTCATCCCCATTGGCAAAAGTGAGTCTTCTTTACTCAGTCTATCAATTCAAATGCGATAAAATTCAAATATAATATTGGTGGGAAACAACCTCACAGCTACACACAGAAATAATGCTGCCTGAGCATTGCTCAGCCCAGTCAAATTGACACATAAAATTAAGCAACACTCAATGAATATCAAAAAAACTAAATCCAGTAATATACTAAGATATTATGAAGATAGTAGCTCCTTGGGCACATGATATGAAGAAATGCACATATTCTGTGGAGGGACTCATCATCAACATGATCCTGAGCATTTTCTCAAAATTAAAAATTAAAAGCATACAAGAAAGTCATGTTTATAAGAGATAATCATCAGACAAATATAAACTAATCTTTCTTAAATACCAAAGACATAGATGATGTGTAAAATATTTAGAGATAAAAGAGACAACTGAAAATATAGATAACAAAGAATAAAAAATTGAAAAAAACCAAAAGATGAAGCATAAAAAGAAACTTCTAAAATAAAAAAGTTTGATCACTATGATTAAAAATTTAGTGGAAAATTAAAAAGCATCTGAGGCATGCTTGATGAGCAAACCAATAAACAGATATATAAATATGAAGAAGTTATTACCTATAGCATAGAAAAACAAATCAATCTAAATATAAATGATAAAGACATAGAATCAACCTAGGTGTCCATCAGTGGTGAATTGGATAACAAAAATGTGGTACATATACACCATGGAATACTATGCAGCCCTAAAAAGAATAAAATCACGTCCTTTTTAGCAACATGGATGCAGCTGAAGACCATTATCTTAAGTGAATTAATGAACGAACAGAAAACCAAATACAAAGATTAGAAGATGTAAATTAAGTCTACAGTTACAGATGAAAAATTAGAGACTGCAGGCAAAGAAATATTGAAAAAATAAGGGAGGAGAGATTAACTAGGCAAAAGACAGGTTAGAGTTGGGGTTGGTGTGGGAGATGGTTGTAAGAAAACATCCTACGAAAATAAAATGTTATATGCAAAATTTCAGAGAGTATGTTAACTGAAAGTTTAGTCTTGGTTATATCATAGAGTCAGAGAATGTCAGGGAAGCAATGAATCTGGAATTCTATGCAGTGACCAAATCATGAAGAGCCTTGTCATCTATACTACCGTCAATTTTGTCCAAAGGGCAAGAAGAGACTTTAAAGTATTTTTAGACATAGGCATCAGTTTAGGTAATATTCAATGGAAGCTTCTGGGTAAATAGTACATTAAAACTAATTAGCAATGGTTTAAAAAAGTTGCTGGATGTCAGCAGGGTCATGGACTAGAAAGCTCCAGGCCCTCCTTTCTCCACAGAGATAATATGTTAACAATATATGGACCAGAATGTCTCTGTGAAAACTTTAATGACCAGTTGAGAAGCCACAGCACCCAAACCAATGTAAAATCAAGAAGAGTTTCCAGTGAAAGGGGAAGAAAAATTGTGGCATCTTGTACGCACCCTTGACCCTTCTGTGTGACATAACACGTATAACAAGAAAAAATATCCTATATTTGACATTCTTTTTTTAAAACAGAAACAAAGAGTGGTTCATACATTCCACATTCTAGCTCATCTGGTAGCTGCCTTAGGGAAAGAATTTTGTCTTACCTAACTCAAAGCACTGGCAGACTAGTGCTAATGTGTTCTGTTTTCAACTGCAGAGTTTGGAAGCCTGCTGAAAACAGGTTAACACTGTGACACATTAGAGTTCCTGTTCCATGAATAGAAACTAAGAAGAGAAAGATATCAGAAAAGATATGAGAGATCCCAGAATTTCTAGCTGAAGTGAAAGTGAAAACTGAAGGTGAAAGTCTTCTCCTACAAGAAGCCAATACACAAAGCCAGAGGAAAGAGACTGTTTCTGGAATGCAGACATCCCAGCAAAAGATTACAAGGCATAAAAGAGAAGAAAATATAGCCCAATAAAAAAAATCTCATGGAAAAGACCTTAAATAAATGTACACCTATGGGTTGCCTAACAAAACATTTAGGAAACTGTCATAAAGTTGTTCAATGATATATACTTGTCATAAAGATGCACAGTGAGCTGAAAGATAATACAATTAAGCAAAATAAAGAAAACACAATTGGAAAAACAAAACAAAAATGTCAACAAAGAGAAACTACAAAAAGAAATAAACAAAAATTTTGAAATTCAAGAGTACGGTAGCTGAATACAATAGAATGAAATAATTATGATTCATGAAAAAGGTTCAACAGCAGACCTGATCATGCAGAAAGACAAATATGTAAACTTGAAGACAAGTCATTTGAAATCATCAAGTCAGAGGAATGAAAAGAAAAAAAAACCTAAAGAAAAATGAAGAAAACCTAAGGGGCTTGTGGAACACTGTAAGTGAGCCAATATATGCATTTTGGAAATTTCAGGAAGAGAAGAGATAAGAAAGGAGCAGAGAGGAGAGCTTATTTGAAGAAATAGTGACCCCAAACTTCTCAAATCTGATGAAAGAAACAGGTATGCAAATTCAAGAAGCTCAAGAAAGAACTAGGAAAAAGCTAAAGAAAATCACACTGATATATTAACAAAACTGACTGAGCTCAAAGAAAGAATCTTGAAAGAAGCAAGAATAAAGCAAGTTATTTCATACAAGGAACCTTTCATAAGACTATTCTCAGCAGAAATCTTGCAGGCCAGAAGAGTGGAATTATATGTGCAAAATCCTAAAAGAAGAGCCGTCAACCAGGATACTATATTTGGGAAAATTTTTCTTTAAAAATGAAGGAGAAATTAAGACTTTCCTGGATAAACAAAAGTTGAGGCAGTTCATTACCACTAAGCCTTCTGTACAAGAAATGCTGAAGGAAGTCTTCCAGGTCGAAACAAATGTATAACATAAATGAAAATATAAGGTTCTTCAGTAAAGGTAAATACATGAACAACTAGAGTAGCTTGGATTACTGTAATTATGGTGCATATACATTAAATTAAAAAACCTGGTATAAAACTATGTTAATGGGTATATAATGTTTAAAAATGTAATTTTTGACATCAATAATTAAAAAGGGGGGAGTGGCACTATAAAGAGTAGAATATTTATATACAATCAAGGTTATCTTGTTATCACTTTAAAGTGGAATGTTATAATTTTATGATGTTTTATGTAATTGCAATGGTAACTACAAAGAAAATATGTATAGAATATACTCATAAGGAAATGAAAAGGGAATCAAAAATTGTTATTACAACAAAACACAAGTAAAGGCAGTAATAGAGGAACAAAGGTACAAAAAAAGCTACAAAGAATACAGTAAATAAATAAATAAATTGGCAGTAGTAACTCTTTCCTGATGAGCAAGTACCTTAAATGATAATGGCTTAAGCTTCTCAGTCAAAAGCCATAGATTGAGACTAAACTGATTTTTTAAAAAATAGTTACTTATATTCTGTGTACAAGAGACTCACTTTAGATGACACAAATAGGCTGAAACATGAAAAGACGGAAAAACCTATTTCATGCAAATGGTAAACAAAAGAGATCAGGGTAGCTGTATTAATTAATACCGGATAAAACAGACTAAGTCAAAAACTGTCACAAGAGACAGAAGACATTATAATGATAAAAGGGTCAATTATTCAAGAAGATATAACAATTATAAATATTTATGCCCTAAACCTCACGGTTCCTAAATATAGGAAGAAAACATTGACAGAACTGAAGGGCAAAATAAAGAGCAACAGAATAGTAATAGGAGACTTTAATACCCCACTTTCAGTGATGGATAGAACAATCAGAACATGAGATCACTAAGTACAAAGGACTTCATGCTATGTACAAACTGGACCTAACAGACATATACAGAACATTCCATCCAATAAAGGCAGAATATACATTTTTCTTAAGCACACTTGGAACATTCTTCAGGATAGACTATATGTTAAGACACAAAACACATCTTAATAAAAGTAAAGAATATTGTAATTATACCAAATGTCTTTTATGATCAGAATGAAATGAAACTAGAAATCAACAGCATATTTGTTATGAATATGTAGAAAATTAAATGATACACACTTAAGTCACCAATGGGTTAAAGAGGAAGTCAAAAAGGAAATTAGAAATTATCTTCAGGCAAATAAAAATAAAAGCAGAATATCCCAAAACTTGTAAGGTCTAAAAAAAGCAGTGCAAAGAGGAAAGTTTATAACTCTAAATGTGAACATTAAAAAAATAAAAAATCTTAAATCAACAACCTAACTTTATGCCACAAGAAAGAGGAAAAAGAACAAACTAAATGCAAAGTTAGCAGAAGGACTGAAATAATAAATATTATTCATTATTTAAAATAAAAAAATTTTAAAAATAACAAATTTTTAAAAATAGACAATATAAAAAGAAAAAATCAGCAAAACTAAATAAGTTGACAAAATTGACAAAACTTTAGTTGGAATAATTAAAGAACAGAGAGAGGAGAAGAATCAAGTAACTAAATTTTGAAATGAAAAATGGGACATTTCAAGTGACACCACAGAAATAAAAAAGGATTATAAAAGAATACTATGAACAATTTTACACAAGCAATTTGGATAACTTATAGAAAATGGACAAATTCATGGAAATGAGCAGGCTGCCAAGACTGACCCGCGGAAAAATAAAAAATCTGAACAGACTAATAATGAGTAAGGAGAGTGAATCAGTAATCAAAAACATCAACCCCTCTCCAAAAAGCCCAGAACCAGATGCTACACTGGAGAATTCTACAAACATTTATAGTAGAATTAACACCAATCTTCCTTACACTCATCCAAAATACTGAGATGGAAATAATACTTTTAAATTCATTCCTGGAATTTTTGACTATATGGGAGACTAGGATCTATTGTTCAAAATGTGTACCAAAGGGAATGTTTATGAGCTCATTTGTATGATATGATTTCCTCACATTTAGCTATTAAAGAAACTGTTATTTTAAGGGGGATAAACTTAATTCAAAAAAGACATATGTTTAAGAGATATAATTTTCTTTTTCAAAAATAAAAACAGTTTCCATTTCGGCAGAATAATTTTTGTTGTTAGCACTGTATGTTCACACTGCAAACCTCAGGTCAAATACCTCTGCTACACCAACAGTTATGTGAACACAAATATAAACAAACAGATATTACATAATAAGGAGTATACTCTAAGTATAAGATGTAGCATTTATACTAGAGCATGTAAAAGCTTCATTCTGGCACAAAGTTTCACTTTGATTTCTTCATCTTCTTTGTTATAATTCAGAATGCCTTATTCATTGCTTAGAATAAAATTCTGGCACCTCATTTTCCTTATTGCCATTGGTTGTCCATTGCCCCGCTCTACTCGCCTGTGGCTGTGTGAACTTTCTAAAGCACTGATGAGGAAATCAGCCCCTTGAAAATCAAAGGATCTTCCGGTCATACATTTTAACAATTAAACTAACAAAAACGTCCTTAAAGTTTTACTTGCTAGGAAAAACACTCAGAAGTCTTTAGACATCTTTGTTTTTCTGTTGGACAAACACTGTGGAAGTTTCAAATGGATGTCAACTCAGTTTCCCGTTTCAAATGCCCTTCTACTGTTTTCTAACTTATGTCCAGATTCATCACAGCCTTTCCTACTGAGTGGCACTAGGTTTCATCTACCATATCTGAAGTCAACTTGGCCCCTCCTCTATTGCTGACCGCCAAGCAATTCTCTGGGGAGTGCTGGGTTCTGTGCATTTGTATTAAAGCCAGTAGAACTCATGATGTGATTTGTTGAGGAAACTGGGGTATGCTAATGCCAGCCTTTGGCTTAGGTTGCTGCATTATTATCCTTCCTTTCTGCAATGTCACTATGCTGTCCTTTAAAATAATTGTCTTTCTTCTCTTTCATTTTTAAAATTCTAAGTCTATAGTCTTTATTTCAACAACCACTTTCCTCAGAGCTTACTACTTCCCAGCTTAAGAGCTTTGAATAATTTTAAACATCTAATAGATCAAATCTAAATTCCTTGAAAAGATGTTTTAGGACTTTCATAATAAACCATGAATACCATTTCTAGACTCATCACTACAGGTTCCAAAATATCTTAGATCTCATGTTCCAGAACAATTTATCAAATTGTATGTTATCACTCATTTGCAGTGTTTCTACCTAAATTAAAAGTGTATATTCAAAAGTAAAATTGCCTATGTTCAAATTCCACCTTTTCCATTCACCAGCTGTGTGTTCTGGACATGTTTCATACCTCTATGGTTGTCAGTTTTTTGACATAGGTAAAATATCTATTGGGGGCTCAATAAATGTTAGTTACTATGTTTCTTAAATTGGCTTTTTCCTGATTCTCTATTTGATTTCCAAAACTCAATTTAAACATCATTTTCTCTATGAAACTTCTTGGATTTCCTCCAGATAAAAATCATCACTTTTTCCTTTGAATTTCAAAAGCATTTTCTATAAAGCTTTGCTAAACAGTCTTTACTATCTATTATCTACCCCCTGTTCCTCTATCTATTTTCATTGGTTTATAAGTCATCTCAAGTAGAACAAAAGACCAGCTTGAAAGTAGGACCATGTGTTATTCCTTTTTGTACTTCCCATATCTAGAGCACAACTAGCAGCTTAATAAATGTGTGTTGAATAAATAGATGCAGAAAAATAGAAATGGATTAAATTATCAAATTAGATGATGTAAATGATTATGCGTACTTAGTACATTTTAAAACAATTACTCCCAGAAACATAGAACATTGACAAAAATAAGTAATCTTTGAGTACTCTAATTTTTAAGGTTTTAGTTCATATTACCCTGAGAAAAAAATGTAGACACATCAGCTATATTAATAAAATGTAAGTGTTAGCAAACCAAAAGGATAACAGCAGACTAAAAATTCTTGCTGCTTAATTATAAAGATGCAATACGATTAGCTCTGGTTTCTTCCAAGTTTAATTTAGTTTATCCCCTTAGGAGTGATCCATTCACTGTTTAATTTAGTTGTAACTTATTGTAATAAATATTTTCCAAAAATCAAATTGTAATGCGCTGAAGACATGCATCAGAAATTTTAGATTTCTCTATAAAAATGCTTTGTTTTATTGTATTAATAATATTAAGAGATAAATTTAACTTCCTAAAGCAATTCTACTTAAGAATGTCATTAAAAATACTTCAAGGTTTGGATGCCAACAAACCAAATTGAGATAAGATTTAGAATTCTGTTGGAAATTTAATTTTTTCCCAATCTGAATAACAGAAAAAAAATGTAATGACAGAGAAGGAAGAAAAGAAGAAAGGAGGGAGGGAGGAAAAGGAATGAAGGGGAAGAGGAGGAAAGGGAAGAAAAGGAAAGAATCCCACACTTACATATGCTTGATCAAAATGGGAGAGTAAGTACAACATTGGGTTATTATTATTCAACACAAGTCATAAACTCTTTTTTGGTTGAAATGCCCCAATTTTAAATCTGTTTTATATGATAATTACAATTTTCCAGTTAACATTTAACATTTTACTTTTAGCCTACATCCAAAGAGGAAAATGTGTAAGCTTAATCTCTGAAAAACTATTAGTGACATAGCCATTTAAGAAAAATTCTGACTCAGGTTACATTCCATATGTTACTGTAACCAGTATATCAGCCATGTTTTGGAGCCTGCCCCTAAAACTGGATATTAAATACACTCCTTAACTGGCAGTGTCTCATTGCCTTAAGATAGCTTGTAATACCTTTGAAAACTGAGCAGAGTTATCTTTACACTTCATAAAAATTCAACCATTTTGGAAAGCTTCAGAAATAATTGCACAGCCATGAAGCTTCATCATTGTCTATGAATCTGTGATTTCAAACCAATACTGACTGTAATCCTAATCTGAAGGGACTCTACCAAAGAATGTTGTGTGAATTTTAATATTTATTCTTATTTTCCTGTCTCCCATATGATTTACATCTAGTTAAGCTGTTGGTTTTCCATGTTCTGGTGATATCTACACTGGAGACCTTGAAATTCTGCTGTGACATTTTCCCTTCTTCTTTATTATTATTGATGCATTTTTTACAATGAAAGCGAGATTGACAACTTATGAGATGGCAAAACAGAATCCTTCTAAGTATGGATGATGAAATAGAATGATGAAATATTCATATTATTGCTTTAGCAGTGTTTAAAGCAGCACAAACTTCATTTTGAGAAGAAACTAAAACAATAAGTAATTATAATTTTAAAACACCTAGGAGGCCAGGTGCAGTGGCTCACACTTGCAATCACAGCACTTTGCAAGGCTGATGTGGACAGATCATAAGATCAGGGGTTCGAGACCAGCCTGGCCAATATGGTGAAACCCCATCTGTACTAAAAATACAAAAATTAGCCAGGTGTGTTGGCATGCACCTGTAGCCCCAGCTATTCGGAAGGCTGAGGAAGAAGAATTGCTTGAACCCAGGAGGTGGAGGTTGCAGTGAGCTGAGATCATGCCACTGCACTCTAGCCTGGGTGACAGAGCAAGACTCCATCTCAAAAAAAAAAAAAAAAGAAGAAGAAGAAAAAAAGACATCTAGGAAGCAGACAGCTTAAAAGGAAAAAGTCACTTTTCTGGTCTCATATATGTGAGGTGAAGGGTTGATACAATGTGGGTCTGTGTGCCTGCCCAAATCTCATGTCAAATTGTGATCTCCAAGGTTGGAAGAGGGGCCTGGTGGGAAGTAATTGGATAATGGGGGCGGATTTCCCCCTTGCTATTCTCCTAATAGTGAGTCAGTTCTTACAAGATCTGGTTGTTTAAAAGTGTGTAGCACCTCCCCACCCTTTCTCTTTCTTCTTCTCCGTCCAAGTAAGCTTTGCCTGCTTCCTCTTTGCCTTCTGCCATGATTGTTAGTTATGTGAGGCCTCTTCACCCATGCTTCCTGTACAGCCTATGGAACTGTGAGATAATTAGACCACTTTTTAAAAATAAATTACCCAGTCTTGGGTAGTTCTTTATAGGAATGTGAGAACAGACTAATACAGAAAATTGGCATCAGGAGTGGGGGCATCTCTATAAAGATATCTGAAAAAGTGAAAGCAACTTTGGAACTGGGTAACAGAGGTTGGAACCATTTGAAAGGCTCAGAAGAAGATAGAAAGATGAGGGAAAGTTTGGAAATTTCTAGAGACTTGTTAAATTGTAGTGATCAAAATGTTAATAGAGATATGGACAATGTGTTATAGGCTGAGATGATCTCAGATGGAGATGAGGAATGTATTGAGAACTGGAATAGTTAGTCTTGCTATGCTTTAGCAAAGAGACTGGCAGCATTGTACTTCTGTTCTAGCAATCTATGGAACTTTGAACTGGAGTGATGATTTGGAGCATCTGGCAGAACAAATTTCTAAGCAGCAAAGCATTCAGGATGTAGCCTGGCTGCTTCTAATAGCATATGGTCATATGTGTGAGCAAAGAGATTATCTCAAACTGGAGCTTTTATATAAAGGGAAGCAGAATATAAAAGTTTAGAATATTTGCAGCCTGATCATGTGGTAGAAAAGAAAACCTCACTTTCTGGGAAGAGATTCAAGCCAGCTGTAGGAATTTGCATAAGTAAAGAGGAGCTGAATGTTTATAGCGATGACAATGGGGAAAATACCTCCAAGGCATTTCAGAGACCTTCACAGTAGCTCCTCCCATCACAGGTCGAGAGGCCTAGGAGGGAAGAATGGTTTCGTGGGTTGGGCCCAGGAACTCACTGCCCTACACAACCTCAGGAAATTAGTCCCTACATCCCAGCCACTCCACCTCCAGCTGTGGCCAAAATGTCCCCAGATATGTCTCAGGTTTGTCCCCAGATATGTCCAGAGCTTGAAAGTCACAATCCTTGGTGGCTTCCATGTGGTGTTAAGCCTATGGGTGCACAGAGGGCAAGAGTTGAGGCTTGGGGCCTCTGCCTAGATTTCAGAGGATGTACGAAAACACTTGAATGTCCAAACAGAAGTCTTCTGCAGGGGCAGAGCCCCCATGGAGAACCTCTATTAGGCAGTGCAGAGACGAAATGTGGAGTTGGAGCCACTACACAGGTTCCCCACTGATGCACTGCCTAGTGGAGCTGTGAGAAGAGGCCACCATCCTCCAGACCCCAGAATGATAGATCCACTGACAGCTTGCACTGTGCACCTGGCAAAGCTGCAGGCACTCAATGCCAGCCCTTGAGAGCAGCCATAGGAACCTAGCCCTGCAGAACCACAGGGGTGGAGCTGCCCAGGGCCTTGCAAGCCTATCCCTTGCATCATTGTGGCCTGGATGTAAGACATAGAGTCAAAGGATATTATTTTGGAGATTTAAGATTTAACAACTGCCCTGCTGGGTTTTGGACTTGCATGGGGTCTGCAGCCCCTTTGTTTTGGTTGATTTCTCCCTTTTGGAAAGGCAGTATTTACCCAATGCCTAAACCACCATTATATTTTGGAAGTAAGTAACTTGTTTTTAATTTTAATGGCTCATAGGTGGAAGGAAGTAGCTTTGTCTCAGATGAGACTTTGGACTTTGAGTTATTGCTGGAATGAGTTAAGACTTTGAGGGACTGTTGGGAATGCATGATTGTGTTTTGAAATGTGAGAAGGACATGAGATTTGGGAGAGGCCAGGGGCAGAATGATGTGGTTTCAGTCTGTGTTCCTGCCCAAATCTTGTGTCAAATTATAATCCCCAGTGTTAGATGAGGAACCTGGTGGGATGTGATTGGATGATGGGGGTGGATTTTCTCCTTTTTCTTGTAATAGTGAGTTCTTACAAGATCTGCTTTTTCAAAAGTATGTAGTACTTCGCCCCTCTCTCTCTTCCTCCTTCTCTGGCCATGTAAGATGTGCCTGCTTCCTCTTCACCTTTTGCCATGATTGTCAATTTCCTGAAGGCTTCATAGCCACGCTTCCTACACAGGCTGTGGAATTATGAGCCAATTAAAACGTTTGTTTTTTAAAATAAATTACCCAGTCTCAGGTAGTTCTTTATAGTAATGCAAGAATGGACTAATACAAGGGTAAATCTTGATATGATTGACTTTGACATTCAGATTCCAGAATGAGAGTGATTAGCACTTGTTTTGAAAAGTGAGACAGGACAAAAGACATATAAGTGCTTTCATTATGATTACAGGTCAGCAGAAAAAAAAGAAAGAGTATGATAGAGAGAAAAATATACTTTTAAAAATATTAGCACTGAAGCACTAATTTGGCAAATATCAAAGCAATGATAAAGTATGAACCCCAGTGGATTCTAAACAAACAGACAAAAACTCTGAGGTTTTAATTTTGTAACTATTTTATGTACTCCTTGGAAAAGAGCACTTGTCACTTGCAAAGGTAAATGTCAGTGGTTTTTCTTTGACAATGTCATGTCAGGTGAAACTAGATTGTTGGCTGCTCATAATATTTAAGTGCAGTGAAAAAGCAGAATAAACCTCAACAGAATAAAGAAATCATAGTAAATCTGATGGGGATTGTAGCTATTTCTTGCAAAAAATTTGAACACTGGGTGATATGAGGCGAAATACGCAAATTTTTGGAGGCAGATACATGGGGCTTTGAATTTGGGCTCTGTTACTGATTACACAGCCTTCAGAATCAGTAATTAATATCAAAACACCTATTATGGTCTAGAACATTAAGATGACATCCCTGATACTTTTGATAACCCTTAAGGTTTTCAGTAACCTTAGCCACATTTTTCCATAGAGGAAGCATTTGATGTGCATTATTACTTTTCTTTTTCCTTGTAGCAAACTAAACAGGCCACAAGCTTAGCAACTATATCTATATCTGCACAAGTGGAAATAAAAATGAAAAAGTCAGCATAGATGTGTATATATTGGTAAGATTCTACAAATAAACAGGTGCTAACTCATGTAAAATAACTGTCTTTGCCTCACCTTTTCTTCCTAGTCACTGAAATTATTTTCTTATCTTAAACAAGGGTTTTAGCTTTAAGGTTCCATATCACACTTTATGACTTTAAGTATTGCATATACCACATTTGTTATTATTTCAAATTCTAAACTCTAAACTAGAATATTTGTAATTCTAGAATATTACAATAGACTAGAATAGTCACTTCTGTGGGGAATGAGATACAAAGTCAACATGAAACCTGAGTTTACAGCTCACCTCGAAGACAGAACTAAAGTACATGATGGAATTATGGGAAAATAAATGACTCCGTTTCTAAGTGAGTCAAATGCAGTAAGGTTTCATAATAAAAATAGTTGAAAGTATAATATTGTAGTTTATAAAAAAATACTAATTCTATAAATAGGGATTAGCAATGTATGAGGCACACCTGCTTGGCATGATATTTTCTTAGCCTAAGTCCTTTATTATACCTTGCTGCAAATACTAAACAGCATAACATATGCAAAACAGTGAATACAGTGTTCTGCACATTATTGATATTCAATGTATGCAGCATTATTATTTTATTATCTATGTGAAGTATAAAAGTAGGAAAAATCCTGATGGAAAATGTATTAGTCCATTTTCACAGTGCTATGAATAACTCTTTGAGACTGGGTAATTTTTAAAGGAAGGTTTAATTGACTCACAGTTTAACATGGCTGGGGAGGCCTCAGGAAGCTTGCAATTATGGCAGAAGTTGAAGGGGAAGCAATACACTTTCTTCACAAGGCAGCAGGAAGGAGGAGTTTCAGGAGAAGCAGGGAAGACCCCCTTATAAAACCATCAGATATTGTGAGGACTCACTCACTATCATGAGAACAGCAAGAGGGAAATCACTCTCATGATTCAATTACCTTCATCTGGTCCCTCCCTTGACACATGAGGATTATGGGGATTACAATTCTGGATGAGATTCGGGTGGGAACACAAAGGCTAACCATGTCATTCTGCCACTAGCCCTCCCATATCTCATGTCCCTTTCACATTTCAAAACCAATAATGCCTTCCCAACAGTCTCCCAAAGTCTTCATTAATTCCAGGATTAACCCAAAAGTCCAAGTCCAAAGACTCATCTGAAACAAGGCAAGTGCTTTCCACCTATGAACCTGTAAAATCAAAAGCAAGTTAGTTACTTCCAAAATATAATGGGGATTCAGGCATTGGGTAAATAAACTCATTCCAAATGGGAGAAATTGGCCAAAACGAAGAGGCTTCAAGCCCTATGCAAGTCCAAAACCCAGCAGTGCAGTCAAATATGAAAGCTCCAAAATAATCTCCTTTGACTCCTTGTCTCACATCCAGGTCATGCTGATGCAAGATGGGGGCTCCCATGGCATTGGATAGACCCCCCTGCCAGCTGCTTTCGTGAACTGGCATTGAGTGTCTATGGCTTTTCCAGGTGCACAGTGCAAGCTGTTGGTGGATCTACCATTCTGGGGTCTGGAGAATGGTGGCCCTCTTATCACAACTCCACTAGGCAGTGCCCCAGTGGGGACTCTCTGTGGAAGCTCCAACCCCACATTTTCCTTCTGTGCTGTCCTAGCAGAGATTCTCCATGAGGGCTCCACCCCTGCAGCAAACTTTTGCCTGGACAACCAGGCATTTCCATAAATCCTCTGAAATCTAGGCTAGGTTCCCAAACCTCAATTCTTGACTTCTGTGCATCTGCAGGCCCAACATCACATGTAAGCTGCCAAGGCTTGGGGCTTGCTGGCCCCTTCTGAAGCAACAACCTGAGCTATATGTTGGTTCCTTTTGGCCATGGCTGGGATGCATGGCACAAAATCCTGAGACTGCACAAAACAGCAAGGTCCTTGGCCCAGCCCACAAAACCATTTTTTTTAGCTCCGAGGCCTCCGACCCTGTGATGGGAGGGGCTGCCGTGAAAACCTCTCACATGCCCTGGAGACATTTTCCCTATTGTCTTGGTGATTAACATTTAGCTTCTAATTTCTCATGCAAATTTCTGCAGCTGGCTTGAATTTCTCCTCAGATAATGGGGTTTTCTTTTCTTTTTTTTTTTTTTTTTTTTTTTAATTTATGAAGTATTTATTGATCGTTCTTCGGTGTTTCTCGGAGAGGGGGATATGGGAGGGTCATAGGATAATAGTGGAGAGAAGGTCAGGAGATAAACACATGAACAAAGGTCTCTGGTTTTCCTAGGCAGAGGTCCCTGCGGCCTTCTGCAGTGTTTGTGCCCCTGGGTACTTGAGATTAGGGAGTGGTGATGACTCTTAAAGAGCATGCTGCCTTCAAGCATCTGTTTAACAAAGCACATCTTGCACCGCCCTTAATCCATTTAACCCTGAGTTGACACAGCACATGTTTCAGAGAGCAGGGGGCTGGGGGAGAGGCCATAGATCAACAGCATCCCAAGGCAGAAGAATTTCTCCTAGTCAGAACAAAATGGAGTCTCCTATGCCCACCCCTTTCTACACAGACACAGCAACAATCTGATCTCTCCTTCCTTTCCCCACACTTCCTCCCCTTCTCTTCAACAAAACCGCCATCGTCCTCATGGCCCGCTCCCGATGGTCGCTGTCTCTTTGGAGCTGTTGGGTACACCTCCCAGACAGGGTGGCCGGGCAGAGGCGCTCCTCACATCCCAGACGGGGCCGCCCGGGGCAGAGGCGCTCCTCTCCTCCCAGACGGGGCGGCCGGGCAGAGGCGCTCCTCACATCCCAGACAGGGCGGCCGGGCAGAGGCGCTCCTCGCTTCCCAGAAGGGGCCGCCCGGGCAGAGGCGCTCCTCGCTTCCCAGACGGGGCCGCCCGGGCAGAGGCGCTCCTTGCTTCCCAGACGGGGCTGCCCGGGCAAAGGCGCTCCTCACTTCCTCCCAGACCGGGTGGCAGCCGGGCAGAGGCGCTCCTCACCTCCCAGACGGGGCGGCCGGGCAGAGGCGCTCCTCACTTCCCAGACGGGGCGGCCGAGCAGAGGCGCTCCTCACTTCCCAGAGGGGGCGGCCGGGCAGAGGCGCTCCTCACTTCCCAGACCGTGTGGCAGCTGGGCAGAGGCGCTCCTCCCTTCCCAGATGGGGCAGCCAGGCAGAGGCGCTCCTCACTTCCTCCCAGACGGGGTGGCGGCCAGGCAGAGGCGCTCCTCACTTCCCAGAGGGGGCGGCCGGGCAGAGGTGCTCCTCACTTCCTCCCAGACGGGGTGGCAGCCGGGCAGAGGCACTCCTCACCTCCCAGACGGGGCGGCCGGGCAGAGGTGCTCCTCATCTCCCAGACGGGGCAGCCGGGCAGAGGTGCTCCTCATCTCCCAGACGGGGCGGCCGGGCAGAGGTGCTCCTCATCTCCCAGACGGGGCAGCCGGGCAGAGGTGCTCCACACTTCCTCCCAGACGGGGTGACGGCCGGGCAGAGGCACTCCTCACCTCCCAGACGGGGCGGCCGGGCAGAGGCGCTCCTCACCTCCCAGACGGAGTGGTCAGGCAGAGGTGCTCCTCACTTCCCATATGTGGTGGCGGCCGGGCAGAGGCACTCCTCACTTCCCAGATGGGGCAGCCGGGCAGAGGCGCTCCTCACTTCCTCCCAGACGGGGTGGCGTCCAGGCAGAGGCACTCCTCACCTCCCAGACGGGGCGGCCGGGCAGAGGCGCTCCTCAATTCCCATACGGGGTGGCGGCCAGGCAGAGGCGCTCCTCACTTCCCAGACGGGGTGGCCGGGCAGAGGCGCTCCTCACTTCCCAGACGGGGTGGCCAGGCAGAGGCACTCCTCACCTCCCAGACGGGGCGGCCAGGCAGAGGCGCTCCTCACTTCCCATACGGGGTGGCAGCCGGGCAGAGGCGCTCCTCACTTCCCAGATGGGGCAGCCGGGCAGAGGCGCTCCTCACTTCCTCCCAGACGGGGTGGCGGCCAGGCAGAGGCGCTCCTCACTTCCCAGACGGGGCGGTCGGGCAGAGGTGCTCCTCACTTCCTCCCAGACGGGGTGGCGGCCGGGCAGAGGTGCTCCTCACCTCCCAGACGGGGCAGCCGCGCAGAGGCGCTCCTCACCTCCCAGACGGGGCGGCCAGGCAGAGGTGCTCCTCACTTCCTCCCAGACGGGGTGGCGGCTGGGCAGAGGTGCTCCTCACCTCCCAGACGGGGCGGCCGGGCAGAGGCACTCCTCCCTTCCCAGACGGAGTGGCCAGGCAGAGGCGCTCCTCACCTCCCAGAGTGGGCGGCCGGGCAGAGGCGCTCCTCACTTCCCAGAGTGGGCGGCCGGGCAGAGGCGCTCCTCACTTCCCATAGGGGATGGCAGCCGGGCAGAGGCGCTCCTCACTTCCCAGATGGGGCAGCTGGGCAGAGGTGCTCCTCACTTCCTCCCAGACGGGGTGGCGGCCAGGCAGAGGTGCTCCTCACCTCCCAGACGGGGCGGCCGGGCAGAGGCGCTCCTCACCTCCCAGAGTGGGCGGCCGGGCAGAGGCGCTCCTCACTTCCCAGAGTGGGCGGCCGGGCAGAGGCGCTCCTCACTTCCCATAGGGGGTGGCAGCCGGGCAGAGGCGCTCCTCACTTCCCAGATGGGGCAGCTGGGCAGAGGTGCTCCTCACTTCCTCCCAGACGGGGTGGTGGCCAGGCAGAGGCGCTCCTCACCTCCCAGACCGGGCGGCTGGGCAGAGGCGCTCCTCACCTCCCAGAAGGGGTGGCTGGGCAGAGGCGCTCCTCACTTCCCATATGGGGTGGCAGCCGGGCAGAGGCGCTCCTCACTTCCCAGATGGGGTGGCGGCCAGGCAGAGGCGCTCCTCACTTCCCAGATGGGACAACCGGGCAGAGGCGCTCCTCACTTCCTCCCAGACGGGGTGGCGGCCAGGCAGAGGCGCTCCTCACCTCCCAGACGGGGCGGCCGGGCAGAGGTGCTCCTCACTTCCTCCCAGACGGGGTGGCAGCCGGGCAGAGGCGCTCCTCACATCCCAGACGATGGGCGGCCGGGCAGAGGCGCTCCTCACTTCCCAGATAGGGCGGCCAGGCAGAGGGGCTCCTCACATCCCAGACGATGGGCGGCCAGGCAGAGATGCTCCTCACTTCCTAGACGGGGTGGCGGCGGGGCAGAGGCTGTAATCCCAGCACTTTAAGAGGCCAAGGCAGGAGGCTGGTAGGTGGAGGTTGTAGCCAGCCGAGATCACGCCACTGCACTCCAGCCTGAGCACCATTGAGCGTTGAGTTAGCGAGACTCCGTCTGCAATCCCAGCACCTCAGGAGGCCGAGGCGGGCAGATCACTCGAGGCCAGCAGCTGGAGACCAGCCCGGTCAACACGGCGAAATGGGGTTTTCTTTTCTATTGCATCATCAGGTGCCAAATTTTCTGAACTTTTGTGCTCTGCTTCACTTTTAAACATATGTTTCAATTCCAAATCATCTCTTTGTGAATGCATAAAACTGAGTGCTTTTAAGAGCGTCCAAGTCACCTCTTGAATGCTTTGCTGCTTAGAAAGTTCTTCCACCAGATATCCTAAGTTGTCACTCTCAAGTCCAAAGTTTCATAGATCTCTATAGCAGGGGCAAAATGCTGCCAATATCTTTGCTAAAGCATAGCAAGGTTCACCTTTGCTCCAGGTGCCAAGAAGTTGCTCATCTCCATCTGAGACAACCTCAGCCTGGACTTCATTGTCTGTATCACTATCAGTGTCATGGCCAAAATCATTCAAAAATTATCTAGGAATTTCCAAACATTCCCACATCTTCCTGTCTTCTGAGCCCTCCACACTGTTCCAACCGCTGTCCATTACCCAGTTCCAAAGTTGCTTTCACATCTTCAGGCATCTTTAGAGCAGTGCCCCACTACCTTGATACCAATTTACTGTATTAGTCTGTTTTTATACTGCTATAATGAGCTGCCTGAGTCTGGGTAATTTATAAAGGAATGAGGTTTAATTGACTCAAGTTCAGCATGGCTGGGGAGGCCTCAGGAAACCTACAATCATGGCAGAAGGTGACAGAGAAGCAAGGTACCTTCTTCACAAGGCAGCAGGAAGGAGAAGTGCAGAGAGAAGGAGGAAGAGCCCATTATAAAATCATCAGATCTTGTGAGAACTCACTCACTATTGTGAGAACAGCATAGAACAAACCACCCTCATGATTCAAGTACCTCCACCTGGTCTCTCCCTAGACACATGAGGATTATGGGGATTACAATTCAAGATGAGATTTGGGTGGGGACACCAAGCCTAACCATATCAATAAAATATGACTTGAATTGGATCACTGAAGATTTAATAGGATTTTAAGATGTAATCTAAGTATGGTAATTGAAGGAGAAGTATTACAAATGGAAAGAGAAGAATAAAGTCTTGGAAGCAGGAATGCGAATTGCTTCTTTAGGAGATAACAGAGAAAAATTTCCCAATTAGAGCAAAAGTTTCTGGGAGAGAATCACAAATTTCACAATTAATTTGGATTTTAAATAGACCACTTAGTAAAATTCATGTAAAATAATTTAAAATTTTTTTCAAATTATAGAAATCTTTTGTTAAACACAACACTATTCATGGAGTGAATAATCCTAGATAAAGGCCCTGCAATAAATTACACTTTTACTGTCATCCATTATAATACTTGTGTTGAAATAACAAATTAGCCCAAATCTCAGTGGCTTAACACAAGTTTACTTCTACTAGCAGTTCCAGTCTAACTTGAATTAGAAGAGGTTTTGGAATATCATGGCCACTCAGGGACATAAAATCCAGGAAGACTCAGTCTCTACACGTGCTTCCATTAATGCTAAGGCAGAAAAAATGGGCATGGTAGATCACACACTGGCACATAGTTTTATCCTGAAGCTGAAGCATGTTTTTTCTGCTACAGTTTATTGGTCAAATTAAGACACATGACTTCTGGATTCAAAGGGAGTGCATAAGGATAATCCTAATCAAAGAGAGAACAGAATATTTTAGAACAAGCATTAATAACTCCATAATAGTCAGAATTCATTTTGAGCTCAGATGTGGTGGCTCACATGTATAATCTCAGCACTTTGGGAGGCTGAGATGGGAGGATTATTTGAGCCCAGGAGCCAGAGACCAGCCTGGGCAACACAAGTAGACCCTGTATCTACAAAAAATAAAAAATTAGCTAGGTGTGGTGGCATGCACCTGTAGTCCTAGCTACTTTGGTGGCTTGGGTAGAATGATTGCCTGAGCCCTGGAGTTCAAGGTTGCAGTGAGTTATGATCACACTACTGCATTCCAGCCCGAGCAACAGAGACCCCATCTCAAAAAAAGAAAACATTTTGAATCACTAATGCCTGATATATTAAAAGCAAATACAGAATTTTAACAATATACTCTTACCTGAAAAAACATTGATATCTATTCATACTGGATGTTATCTATACTCTTTGAATCAGTTTTTAGTGGTTTCTCTGGATATAACAGTTTATAAAAGTCTAGTTCAGATTAATACTACCATAATTAGAATATCACACAAACATATTGCTCTTATGTGTCTCCCTTCCTTCCTCAGTCATTTGTGATATTATAATCACAAATTACATATTTGTACATTATATGCACCTTAGCATAGTTTTATATGTATTGCCTTCTACAGGTTTAAAAAAAATCATTCAGCAAAAAGAAAAATTATAAACAAAAATGCATGTATACCTTATATCTTCATGTGGAATCAAATTATTATTTAGTAGACCTTCATGTCAACTTGAAGGACTCTGTTTATTATTTCAGGAAGGGAGGTTTGCTACTAACAAAGTTGCTTAGTCTTTGTTTACCTGGGTACATTTTAATTTCTCTTTCATTTTTGATGGATGATTTTGCTAGACATAAAATTCTTGGTTGATATTATTTTTCTTTCAGCACTTTAAATATGTAATTCTACTTCCTTCTGATCTCCATGGTTTCTAATGATAAATCATCTGATCATCTGTTAACCTTATTGAGGGTCATATGTATGTGAATCGTCACCTCTCTCCTAGTGCTTTCAAGATTTTCTCTTTGTCTTTCCATGGTGTGGATCTCTGAGTTTTTTCTTCCTAGAGTTGTTGAGCTTTTTCAATGTAGGTAAATATTTTTCATATTACTTAAATTGTTATTTCTGTCTCTTCTCTCCCTGTGCCTCCACCCCACCTCCATTTCTCTTTTATGAGTATGTTGGTATACATGCTTGACAATGTCCCACATTTTTTTATTTTATTTCTGTTTCTCAGAATGGATACTCTCAATTGACTTATCTGCAGGTTCTCTGATTCTTTCTTCAGCCAATTGAAATCTGCTATTGAGCCCCTTTAATAATTTCCTATTTCAGCCTTTCTAATCTGTTACTCCAGAATTTCTATTTGCTTCTTTTTCTAAATAAAATTTTTGTCTCTTTACTGATATTCTCTATTTAGTGAGTAGTAATTCTCATGCTTTTCTTTATTTCTTTAGATAGTGAAGCTTTTGTGTTTTACTTCTTTGAATATATTTATAATTAAGTCTTTATCATGTAAATCTAAGCCTGGGTTACCTCAGGGACAGTTTTTATTAACTTTTTTTTCTGGTTTATACTTTCATGTGTCTCTACATATCTCAATTTTTTGAAAACAGGATATTTTAAATAAAATAATCTGGTGGTTCTGGAAAGTGGATGCTTTCTTTTCTATTCCTTAGTGTTTGTTTTTATTGCTGTTTTCGGGTTGTTAGTTTCTTACTGACTTTCCTGAACTAATTTTGCCAATTCCATATTCTTTGTCAATTCTAATTACTGAAATGTCCACTTAATGAGGTAATAATTTGACATGAATTTCCTCAAATGCCTTGAACCAATACATTTTCTAGTCTTTACTAAGAGACTGCACATGCATGATGTGCTGTGCCTCTAACACTCCAGCATTTACAACATTGCCTTAACCTTTACTTCCTGAGTGCAAAGAAACTCAAAGTAAGCTAGAAAGATGAGATTAGAGTATTAATTATTTTCTGAAAATGCACACAGGCTTGTACATTTATGTGATAAGAAATACGTCACAGATTTTCAAAATCCTCTATCTACTTCTAATTCTCATTTTTAGGCTTTTTCTTTCTAACTTCTTTGGTTACACTAATTGGTCCCAACTATTGTTCCCTTCTTTGGTAGCTCTGATGTTAAGAAAGTAATGATCATTGTTTTCAACCAAAAGACTGTTCTTACTAAATGAACCTTGAGTCAGGTCAAATAAAGAGAAGTCCTAAGAGAGGAGGATTACCAGGAGCTGACAGACAAGTCAAATAATGACAAATATTTGACAAATGGTCCTTTGGGGAGCTAAAAACATGTTCTACTCCCTCAGTGGCTGCTAGGCTGCTTATTTTCCAGCTACCATGATTGTGTGGCTTTTGGTTTACAAGATTACCACAGAGCTAGGAAGTTTGGACTGATATAAGGGCAAATTATAATGCCACAAAGTTTGCTTTTCTTAAGCAGATGTAGTCACTTTAGTGAATAAATGCTTCTCAGATTGTTGCAAGACTTTTATTAATTTTCAAAGTCATGAAAAGGTTGATTTTGACAGTGTTTGCAAATCTTCTCATTGTTTTTATGGAGATTTCTGGTGGTCTTTATTATGCCATTCGGAAGATACTTTTCCTATGTGCATTCTTAAATTTTCCAATTATTTAAATATATTTGTTTTCATTTTTTAAAACCAGAATTTTTAAGACATTGTAATTTCTACATATTTAAAAATGGTTTAAATCCAATTTTTATGTTATCTACAGAGCCTAATAAACTACTTAGCACATAGTAGAAATATGTATGTCTAATGCTAAATCCAGCACTTAGTAGAGCAGAAGTCCCTTAATAGTTGTCCAGTATTTCTTGCAAGAATCAATGCACAAATGAATGTTTTCTGAGTGACTTGTGACTTTCTTCTAGCTCCCTATGTGTCTTATGTAACCTCTTTTATTCTAAACTCTTGACCTGACATCATAATTTTCTGTTAACCATTTCAAAGATGAAATAAGAAGAAAATTATTCAAGAGAAAAAAAAAACATTGCTGAGCCGGAGGTTATACAGCCTCAGTTCCAATCCCAAATCTACCCTCCTCTGTCCCATGACGTTGATAAGTCACTTTTAGGTCTCTGAGCCTCTTTTCTTTACTTACTTAAAATAAACTAGCAAACAATTTTTGGGTCACAAAACTGCAATAAGGCTAAATAACATTATGGAGAAGAACTGTGTAAAATACAAAATGGACACAATTGAAGTATGTTACTGACCCCGATACCACTAGTTTTGCAGTTTCTGGTGAAACTTTGATGATTTCACAGCAAGCATTAACTGATAGGTTACCTACTCACTTTTGTGGATAGGCAAACAGCATTTTCACATTGGACCACTGGTAAATTAAATTCTGTATAGATAATGCTGATACTCCTGAAGAATTTAGGCTTGCTGAAGTGTGGTGTTACATAATATAAAATTGCATTAATAAAATTATTTCTATGCTTTAATCTTCAAAAGCAGCTCCTAGAGGAACTGCTTTGTACTGTGCAACTGGAATAAAATTGGACCATGATAGCTCAGCACAGCCAGAAAGAAAGGCTATATGTAATAAAATAAAATGTCTTCAATGTGCAGACTAAAGGAGGTGACTTTCTTTAACAATATAACTCCCATTAGATGAAATTTTATACGGATTATACTGCTAACGCTAAGCATTTCAAAATTTCATCCATATTAATATGAGGTTTTTAAAAAATGAATCCACCAATTGTAAGGGTTAATTCAGATGAACTAATGACACATTTTTATGTTTTTAAATCATGATTCCCTTTGAGGTATTTTGGCACTCAGTCTTTTTATTAGTCTTACTCAACTGTTTGCATTCTTAAATTTTCACCCTTTCTACTGTTAGCTCTTTATTAAGCCAATTTATTATGCATCTGACACTCACAAATTGTCTATTTATAATGGGCTAGGAACTGAGAATGTAGAATTGAACAAGATATAGTCTCCATCTTCTCAGTGCATTGGGGCTAATAAGCATATGAGAAATTATCAGAAGGGTTTTGAGAGATGCTATTATGCTATTATACAAATTGGTATAAAACACTAATGGTACACATAAACTAGGTGACTAACATATTCTTTAGCCCTAGAAAAGTCTTCAGAGAGGGAGAAACACTAAATTGGTCTTAAAGGTTTCATGGCATTTCACCAAGTAAAAGAGATTGAAGTTGGCTCTCCATGCAAAAAGTTCAAAAGCAAAGAGGTGGGAGAAGATGACATTGAGAGAAATGGAGAGACACTCTGGGTAACCAGATCATATTGCACATGAAAGAACAGTGAAGATGTTACTTAAAAAGAGGGTGACACGACTGGCGTGGTGGCTCCCGCCTGTAATCCCAGCATATTGGGAGGCCGAGGCAGGTGGATCAAGAGATCAAGGGATTGAGACCATCCTGGTCCACATGGTGAAACCCCTCTCTACTAAAAATACAAAAATTAGCTGGGCGTGGTGGTGTGTGCCTGTAGTCCCAGATACTCAGGAGGCTGAGGCAGGAGAATTGCTTGAACCTGGGAGGCGGAGGTTGCAGTGAGCCCAGATCACAGTGTACCACCGCATTCTAGCCTGGTGAGAGAGTGAGACTCCATCTCAAAAAAAAAGAGGGTGACACCATGTTGTAATGAGTTGTTTATGTCATGTAATAGAATTTGAGGAAACTTTGAGTTTTTAAATGGATAATTTTTACCTGAATTGTGTAAAAATAACAGTAATAATAATTTTTTTAAACTAATTCAAGCCTCTTTTTATTCCTTTCTCTGACAACTTTCAAAGTATATGGCGGGCAGGGGGGCCATGTCCATGTGACATGTGGTTGAGATGCTATCTTTCCTTCTGAGTTTATTTGATATTTTCATTGTCTGTATATTATTTCTTCCAGGTCTTTCATTTATTTATTTTTATAAAGTGGTATGCATGCATCTTTGTAAGTTACCATAATTCCTGTTTCGGAGGAGGTTTAATATGAATGAAGAAAGAAAATGGAATATACATTGTAGCAAGAATATAATGATATGGATTAATTAATTTTACATAAAGGAAAACAAGGTTACATCAACCAGAATTTGTCTATATCTATGTTTATGTGTCTCACAAATTCAGATGACTCTGAACAAAATGGAAAAATACAGATAACTCAGTGGAACCTATTATTACTATGAGAGACATAGCCTGCAATTAATCTAATTTGAATATCTTTTTCTGTGGCCATAATATACTATATTTAACATGCATGAATTTTTGGCATTGTTCTTGTATTCTAAGTTTCTGTTTATCTATATCATCAGTAGTCTTATAAAATGTTACATACATACACACAAATAGAGTCTTTTAGAAGTAAGGGTATAAAAATAGCCCTTTAGGGTGATTTGCACTGTGGCCAAAACCCCTCAGATATTTGCATGAAAAATGGGTGATCTTAATTTGAAAATATATTGTAATTTTGAAGTCTATTCTTTAGTAGTCAACTTCTTCATATTTTGAATATTTGAAATATTTAAATTTTTTATAATTAGGCTGCAACAAAGCATCTGAATACCTAGAAAATCATATTGACTATTCAGTCCTCATAAACTTGCTGCTCCCCTAGTGTTAAATCAACTTGAATATTTAGAGGAAATTAAATGTTAGCCTTCAAAGAGATTTATTCAAAATACATATGAATTATCAGAGTAAAATTTGAAAAGAATATCTATGAATATTCTTTCTTGTACAGATGAAATAAATGTGTTCATAAGTGCTGATGGGCAACTTAGTGTGTATTAATCACTATTAGTCTTATTTGTTATAGTCTCCTTTTACACTTTCTGTAAATATGACGTTTATTTCAACCTTCCCGTTTTAAAATACCTATTGTGACAAAAACTAGGTGCCTTAAATACTTCAGTTAGAACAAAGATGGCATTTTACAAATATTTTATTTTTCTGGTCTTTATTCATAGCATGGATTACTTTGTGTTCAACTAAGTTGAGTCAGGCAAGAGCTGACGTTCTTTGAATGATAAAAATCTTCGTCAATTTATTGTAGAAAAACTTAATGTAAATAGTCCCTTTGAAGCGTTTTCATTAAGAAAGAGTGCTGTGTGGTACAAAGGAAAGAGTCTTGGACTGACAGTCAATAGGTAAATAACTACTTGAAACTTTGTTTCACTCACTATTTTAAAGCTGAACTCCCAAATTCTCTTTTCCACTGCCCATCAAAGTCCTAACTTCTTTTTTTCCTGAATTGTTCTCTCATTACCTTCATTTCCTAATTATCATTCTCCCTCTTTCAATAACTGGCTACATGCCAGGTGCAGTGACATTTTTACAGTCTTAATAAAATTTAATGATGAATCTAACTCTAATAATCAAGCATCTCAGGCTTTTTAAATTGAAAGGTAAACAATCCAATAATGTATACATCTAGAAAGAATGGCACAACTTTTATTTCTAAAAGGAGCTATGTAAAATTAGCTTTAAAAGAGACATATATTATTTAATCACTGATTGATTTATAACATAAACATTTAAAAGAGTTTTGCTGTTTTTGAGCATGTTTTGTGCAGGGTAAAAACACAAGTTGTCACCCTAATACACTACACAAAACAAGTTGTCATGCTAACACACTGTAAAAAACACATTTAGGTTCCAGGCATTATGGATCAACAGGGACAAAATTTACCTCCCACTTTATAAAACAGAAAAACAGACACTATATAAGGAATATTAATTTTGAGAAATGGGATAGCAAACAGAACAGGACATTTATTCCTGAAAAGAGGGACAGAAACAAGATGAGCTCTACCACTGCCCTAGCTGACTGCTTGGAGGCAGTTTACAGGCAATGTCATAGTGGAGAAACAGAGTCCAGATTTCTCATGAAGTTGAGGAGACAGAGCTTAGAGGTTAAGCAGTCCAAGAACCTATAATTTACAAAGCTAAATACTAGAGAGGAGGCGCCTTTATAAGGAGAAAGTCTTCAGATCTTGAGATGGAAGAGAGGTCTCTTTAAGTGCGTAGTTGGGCACTAATCTGTTCTTGTGTGATAGGGAACTATCTGAGGCCATGGAAAGAACCACTGAAAAGAAGGAGGTCAGAGAATTCCCGAAGCTCAAAGAGGGCTGGTGTTCCCATCTGATAGTTACTTGGAATCAGTTTGATTCTTTTGAAGTTTGTTTTAAAGCTCTTTTAAGAGCAGGTTTAGAATAGCCTTTAGTAGAACTGTTTTAGTCCTACTACTGAGGTGATACCCTTCTGAAGAGTCTACATGGTGCCTGTATTACAAGCTCTTTCTACTCACTAGAAAGACTGCAAAAATAAACTTTGACCTCTGTCTCATATCATATACAAACATTTACATGAAATAGATCGTTGATTTAAATTTAAGATCTAAAACTATTTAAATATAAGATCTAAAACTATTTTTAAAAAATCATAAAAGAAAATACATGTGAACTTAGTTTAGGTAAACATTTTTTGAATAAGGCATAAAAAGCATGAACCATTAAAAATTTGTTAAATTTGATTTTATTAAATTTAAAAATGTTTGTGCTTTACAACCAGTATTAAGAAAATGAAAAATTAAGACACAAATTGGATGAAAATATTTGCAAACATATTCCTAATATAAAACTTATATTTAGAGTATATAAAGAACTGTTATCACATAATAATAACAGGACAAATAACTTTATATTAAAATAGGATAAACCAGAAAGTAATGAAGTATGCAAAAACAAAAGATTTTGGCCATATCAAAAGGACACAGGAACCAGCCTGAAAGAGTTTTCATTGGTCAAAGCTGGAACAATTTGACTAACAAAATAAATAAAGTCCCATATAACTATAACCAAAGTACAAAACATTAATCCTGACATTAATTATCAAGTAAATAAATGTGGGGAAAGGGACAACTCTTCATTACAGAACAATTTCAAATCTTACATGGAAATCTTCCACTAGGAGGTAAGTCACAAATTTCATATTATGTTTACTAAACTTTTTGTGAAGGGAGGATGAGGAAGCTTTATGTTATTTAGATTGAGATTTTCCATTCTTGACTTACTATAGTTTAAGATTGGCTTTAGAAAATCACAATGATAAAAACCTGTAAGTAGAAGCAGAATACTATCCTCTAAATAACGTGAGATGATGAAAACAACCAAACCATCGTTGATACAGCAAAAGAGATGTCGAGGAATGTAAGCAACAGAAACATTAACAAGAATAAAATTAACATAGCTTCTTAAATATATATTAATAAAGATAAAGTGATAATGTTAAGCAAAGTGGAATTCAAAACAGAGAGGCATTATAAATAAGAGATAAATTATAATGAGTGTATGATAATTTATAAATGTACATGCCAAGTATTGTAGCAAAATACTTGGAGAAAAGTGATTAGAACCACAAGGAAAATAATTGAACATAAGTAAAATTAGAGTGACAACATTGAACATACTTTACAGCCTTTCACAGAAAAAATAAACATCAAAAAAGATATAAATAACTTAAATAATACAATTAATCAGATTAAGTGAATAGGCACAATGAACACAACTTTTTAAGTGTGCCTAGAAGGCAAAAATTTATAGCATGCTAATTTGTTACACACATCCACAGAATTTAGATATATGTAGCCAATTTATATGCCAATTTATTTGATCATTTAAAATACAATTGTTACCAGAAACAAAAATACTGTTTCCTTTTTTTAAAAACAAAAATCTCTCCTAAATGAATTCTATGTAACAGAATAAAAACTTTAAATAAAATAATTTTTCATAATGAAATTATATTTTATCAAATCTTATAAGACATGAACAAAGTAACATAAAATATGTAAATAAAACATAGTCTATTTTTGTTGGAAAAGAGTAATATCTTTCTTTCCCGTCACAAGGCTCATGGCTGAGGTACCTGTAACAGAAGACAGATTAACAAGTAAAAAACTAGCAAATGGCCAGGCATGGTGGCTCATGCCTGTAATCTCAGCACTTTGGGAGGCCGAGGTGGGCGGATCACGAGGTCAGGAGTTCAAGACCAGCTTGGCCAACATGGTGAAACCCTGTCTCTACTAAAAATACAAAAATTAGCTGGGGATGGTGGCGGGTGCCTGTAATCTCAGCGACTGGAGAGGAGGTAGGAGGATTATTTGAACTCGAGTGGCGGAGGTTGCAGTGAACCGAGATCACGCCATTGCACTCCAGCCTGGGCAACAGGGCGAGACTCTGTCTCAAAAAAAAAAAAGAGAGAAGAAAAGAAAAAAAGAAAAAACTAGTAAATTTACTTAATATGAGGTATATGTGACACCGGT
Organism: Pongo abelii; assembly: GCF_028885655.2. NCBI lineage: Eukaryota > Metazoa > Chordata > Mammalia > Primates > Hominidae > Pongo > Pongo abelii. Next base: position 32,571,166 of record NC_071998.2, read on the forward strand.
GACTTCAGAAATGAAGGTAGAAAGAAACAGGGAAATCTGTATATTTTTATACTTAGGTTTGATAAAGAGAGTACAGTTGTGGGGAAGTATCATTAGACAAAATAGGGTAACAAACTGGAGGGAATTAGCAAGGTCTGTTTATTCAGATTCTTCTCTATGTCCCTGGATCTATAGAGATAGGAACATTTCTTTCCTGTGAGGATAGGGTGGGCACCCCTGGAATGAAGTCTATGATTGTTTAAGAAAGAAAGGCAAAGGGAAAGTGAGAGTGACCTTGTTGCTTATGCTGTTTTCTCACAGTACAACCTGCCATATTTTTAGTTAGCTTTTCCTGACCCACATCAATATAAAAACAATAAAAAAAAATGAACATAAAGGAGGCACACAAAAAATGTTGTGAAAAAATACTACAGAAGAGAGATTAAGTATCTCAACAATAATAGTGTTGAACACCCCTGTTAAAATAAAATAAATATTTTCAGATTTTATTTAAAAAATCCAACTGCGTGTTGTTAGCAAATGATAAAATCCAGGTCTGATGAGACCCAGAGCTTATAAAAGTGTGTGACTCTCTTTAAGAAACTGAAAATATCATTACAAATACAATCTGATGCACAACTTTGGAAGGTTCCTAAAATGGATATCTTATTAGTTTGATGTTCAAGCTGCCTCCAGTTGCACAATTTCCATATACAACAAAATAAATAGAAAAGCTAAAAATAAAGATTACCAAAGGTAAACCAAAACAAAAAGAATAATGCTAATAGATGAATAAAATTTAATACAAAAATAGGAAATAAGAAATAGAGGATCAGTTTATGTTTATAAAATTTCCCAAAATATATAACAATTATGAAGAGTTCTGTAATAAATGAAACAAAATGCATTTAGGTAAATATTTTTTCAATAAAGAGGTTTGTGAGAAAAAAATTTTAATAAACAAGCATATATCTATTGAAATTTAAGTAGATTACATATAATTAAGAGCTTATAAGTGGAATATGATATAATTTGATTTGTATATATTATGGGATGATATACGAAATATAGATATTAAAATTTTAAAATTTGAATATAATTTTAAGTATACATAAATCAAATATATTATAAAACAAAACAGAATTGTGTTGTGAAACATTATTTATACTTTTATTTTATATATAGTTATATTTTAATTCTCCATAGAACATTTACTACGCAAAATTTAATGCTAGGAATGTTTCAGAAGTATCTGCTAAAACCTCATTAAAATATTTTCACAAGGACTTATTCTCAAAAATATTTAAAGAACCATTTATTTTATCTATAGATAGTGGTTTTCTACTTTATTATTCTTTTATTTGGCTCTCTTTTACACTTTTAGATTCCTTCAAACTTTGTAGGAAATATTTTTCAGTGTCCTTTTGTGATGGATTAGAGATGATTTCTGCCCCTTTTCAATTTTGGGTTACTACAGAGTGACTTTCCCTACCACCAAATACTGGCTATAAGCAGAGTTCTTTATTTGGCAGAAGTCTGGAGATGTATGGCCTTGGGTATCTGCGAATTGAATGCAATAGTACCTGTACAGACAAACACAAAAACACTTAAGAGGCTATATTGTGAGTGTTTGAGAATTTTATCCATTCGGAAGTCCCATTCAAAGTTAAGAATCTATGACTGTAATTGTTTCTATTTCATTCATTGCTATCATACTCATCTTTTCTTCATATACATTGCATAGAAAAGTTCTTCAATTTTTTTCGATTAGTACATAAAACCATACATTTCTAACCAGTATAACCCATGACGTCTGCTTGGCCCAAAAATGAAGTCACATCCAATTTCAAAATTTAAATCACATTATTAAACACTCACTGGCTTTCAAAATCTCTCTCTCAGTCCCATTTCTCCATCAAAAATTGTTCTGGAATTCTGGGGAGTTATCCATTACAAAGAGGTATTCTTATTTCCAAATACCTCCTTTTTGGAAAAACTGGAATAACTTGAATAGTTCAAAAGATAAACCCACATTTTCTGCTATAGCTATCTCCATTTGTGACAAATATTTTCCCTCTTGAAAACAGATATACTAACAGGAACATACATTGACTGCTGAGATGATTCTAATACTGATGTAGATTTTTAGAAAGTTATGGTGGAAAGTTCTTCTAAGAGAGAATTATCTGAATCCTTCTGAGTTATATTCCTAGGCTCGTTGCAATTGTTCTTATTGCCTCCCCAGGGGCTAGCCCAGGAAACTAATTGATGTTGAGAAGGACAAAACTCTTCAATACACAGAAAAGATTTTGTTTCATCCTGACTTTAGGGAAATGAGTGTGAATTTGCCTTAAAGTTGCAAAACTAAAGATGCCAAAAAGGAGCATTTCTTAAAATAAAGAAGCTGAAATGATATTTGGCAGCTTCTTTCCCTGAAATGTTAATTTCTATTTAACAACACACTACCATTTCAGATTCTGTGCAACTAGGCATTGAACTAGTTAAGCTCCTTTGAAAGATACCTCGATTATTTGGCTCCACTATTTATCTGGACAAAATAGCAAAACTATTCAAGAATGTGTAGATTTATCAAGTCATAAATAATCTATTGCATTAAGTTGCCTTTTCCTTTCATTAATCATAGAAGAGTGGCATATAATAGTGCTCAACATTTAAATAAATGAACTAATAACCACAGATCTTTTGATTAGTGATATATAGAGCTTTTAGTTATTTTGTATAACTCCAGTAAGGGTAATGATCTAAATAAAACATCTAGTCCAGGACTGGCAAAGATATTTAATTTTATAATTAATATAGGGATAATTTTCCAGATCCTAATATAGTCAGAAGCTTAACTATACATAACATATACATGAAACTTCAAAACAATTCCATAAGTTAGGTGTAGTTATTCATAAGTTGAGAAATTAAAGCTGAAAAAATTAGATTAACAGCTCAAAGTCAAAAAGGTAAAAGGTAGTCAATACAGAATTTGAACTTGGGCCTCTTGACTCCAAGTCTAACACACTTTACCCCATGTGTACCTAAGCCAACATGACAGAAAATGATGAGATGTTCCCTATGTTTCCATTTGGTGGACTGAGAGAGTAAATTGAAACAAAGAAAACAAAAACAACACATAAACATCACCTTGGTCAAACACGTAAGCCATCTTGGATATATATCAGTGATATAACTACTTTATCTGTAAAGATGTTTGAAATATTCATTCTTGGCCTATATCATATAAACACACTGCTTTTATTCAAACTTCTAGCCTAGGTACTAAAGAGAATCTAAAGATGAGTAAAAACAAAATTCCTGACTTCATGTTACTTGTTTGAGGACCTAGGGTTCCCAAACACATTTTAGGTATTCCTGCATCATCACATTTAATCCTCAAAACTACTTAATTGGTTTGGTGACTCCTTCGGTCTAGTTTTCCCAGGCTAACTACCACATAGTAAAAATTTAATAATATAGTAAAAGTTTGTGTGGGATCATAGTGGGCAGAGGGAATAAGAGGGCGTTATGTTGAATGATGAATATTCAGCATGTAACTGCAAAATACCCAAATTATCCAACCTTCTTCAGAGTTTCCCTCAGACAGGCGCGGTGGCTCACACCTATAGTACGAGCACTTTGGGAGGCCGAGGGGGATGGATTACGAGGTCAGGAGATCAAGACCATCCTGGCCAACATGGTGAAACCCCGTCTCTACTAAAAATACAAAAATTAGCTGGGCGTGGTGGCACACTACTTGGGAGGCTGAGGCAGGAGAATCACTTGAACCCAGGTCGCAGAGGTTGCAGTGAGCCCAAATCATGCCACTGCACTCCAGCCTGGGCGACAAAGAAAGACTCCATCTCAAAAAAAAAAAAAAACAAGAGTCTCCCTCATCAACTTCCTCTTCTCCCTTTTTCTATCACATCTTGAGGAAACTCTGCATCTCCCTTTCTGAGTACAATATTTTTTCTTAAAAAGTGAAAAAAGGATGATTTATCTGCACTCAGGAAACAAACAAACAACAGCAACAAACTCTAAAAGCAAGTACCAGGCTCAGAATACGACGCTCCCAGATATGGTGCTTTGGCATAAGAGAAAGGTCACTCTGATCTTTTCCCAACTTTCTGTCTTAAAGCCATAAAAATAATTCACTCTTTCTTCTCCCCTGGAAACCCACATGTAGCAGGTATCTTTTCCTATACCCAGAAGAAAGTAATACAAAGAGACACAGAAACATCTGAACAAATAGGCCTTGCTAAGTTTTCCTCAATTGGTTACCATTAGATGATACTCCTTTAGCCCAAACCTACTTCTATATTACTGTTTATTCTTCATCAAACCTAAGCATTAAAAATACAGTTTTCCCTGGGCCTTTGTGTTTTCATTCCTAAAGGCTCCATGTCACATAAAACTTGAATAAATACATTTGCTATGCTTTTTTCTTCTAATCTGTCTTTTGTTACAGGGATGTCAGCCATTAACAGTTTGATGGGCAAGGAAAAGATATTACCTTTTCTCCCCTACATGAGCAAGAGTCACTACCCTCCTTAGAAGGAGCAGGGGTGGAGATAGGCTAGATTATAAATGACACTCTTCATGAGAATCAGAATACTTGCTGGCTTACTTAGAAAGAGAACCAGGATTCAGATGATGACTAGTTAATACTAGTTAATACTGTTAATAATTCTTAATATGAGTTGAGAACTACAATGTGCATGATATACCCCCACTACTTTATTCATATTATTTTATTAAATTCCCTCAAAAATTGATAAAGCTATTTTATTCAATTTATACATTAAACAACAAATATAAGGTACAAGGCTGTGATAATGCAGCAGTTAAAATTTATGGGTATCTAATGTCAGTAGCCAGTTTTGAACACTTAAAACAGAAGTCTCAAGCGCAAAACCTTATCAAGAAACAGACAGATGATATCAATAAGTGGAACAGTTAAAAAGGAGTTAAGTTAGGTAGTGGTGGAGACCGTGAGATGCTACAAAGCACAAGCATTGTTGTCTAAAGCACTCATTCTCAACCCAGCTTATACCGACACCAAGGGATAAATAAATATTGGTCCTTGGAGGGTATGAGGAAGAAAATCGTACTATATTAACATATAAAGCCTTGATATACATACAACAAATATACATCTATATATAGTATTACAGTTTCATGCGATAAGGAGGGGTGATGATGAAAAAGAATGTTAAGAAAGAAAACAAAGACCACTGTTCTTGCCAGATTTTGCCATGGTAGAACGTTAGATCATTATTGCTAGGACTTTCACAATTTTCAAGAAAATCATATATTCTATTTTTTAAATGGCATTTTCTAATTTAAAAAATACTGTATAAGCCAAACTAAATATATCTGTATGGCAGATTTGGTCCAGGGAAAGGGTCAAAGCAAAAATTGCACTGGACAAATATACATGGGAGAGGAAGGCTCATTCCAGGCTATTGCATTACGGGAATAAAACCAGAGCTCATTCAAAACTCAGCTTTGCTGAAACAAAATTCTGTATTAAGTTTGTAGTATGTAAACTAGAAATTGAACCTGAATATTGAACTTCAAATAGGTACAAATTTTTAAAAAATTATCTCTTTTTAATTTTGATTCCCTTAACATTGCCATTGATATTTATTTTGGTTTTAAGTATATTTGACCCAAACGTGTACTTAGGAACTGCCAAAAAGAGAAAAATACTCACAAAGAACTATATATTCTGCTTGTCTAACAGTTAAAACCTTTTGTAAACTTATAAATCAGTGTTGTTAATGAGGAAACAATAGACTTTAAAAGCGCCGGTTTTTATTTACAAAATTTCAGATGGGCCAAAAATTAGATCGTAATAAAGGTAAATTTCATCAAATTTATTAGAATGGCAAGCAGAACTACTTTCAAGGAAAGGTTATTAACGAATGTTGAGAATATATAAAAAGCAAAACATTTTACCACCATTTAATATGTGTAGCGATCTAAAATATTCAAATAGTGAATTCATATAAAACAATAATAAAATATAATTAGAAAGAATATGGTTGTTTTTTTTTACAGTGAGCCATACTTTAGTTTTATATGAATCATAACTAAGCTTTATATATTTATATGTACAAATAAGCATAAATGGCCTCAGCTTTGCTTTTGTTAAAACTGGTTGAACCTGATCCAAACTGTTTACCTGGAAATATTTGCAGTGAATTTCAAGCCTCTATATAAAGAATTTAGATCCAAGGAATTAAAAACTAAACTTGATTAGCAGTATAGATCTTAAAGCTATTATTCTAGTAGACAAAAGTGGGTTTCAGTCCAACTTTGCCACTTACTTGCTATGTGACCTTGGAGAACATGAGGACACACAGCCTTGAAGCTTTCCAATGACTGTGTCCTTCCTCTTCCTCTGCAACCCCTCTTATTCCCCTCCCCTCTCACCTCCCCATTGCTCTACTTATTCTCTTCTTTCTCTTAATCTTTTCTTCTTCCTTATTTTTATTATATGGAATTAATTTAGTAGCCATCTCTATTTGAAAAAAAATTTTGAACTCAGTGCAAGTAGGATTGTTCATATATTTTAATAGATTTAAGACTATAAGCATTTAGAACTTAAGAATGTACCTTTCATAGAAATTACCCAACATAAATCACACTTGACAAGAGTGATTTGTCCTCAGCTTTATACTAGAATTGAGGTATTGCTTCAACTCTAATACAAAGTGGACTTGTTATTGCTCTTAAGTTTGCTTCCTGCTCTGTAATTTGACTGAGATAACTATCCTCTGTTGGCATATTGAAAGATCTTTCTGAGGTATCATGTTAACTTGAGGGGCTGTAAGGACTGACTGAGATCCTATTACATGCACAGTGCTGCAAATCTGTATTAATTTATACTGACCAGTATTGTATGGGAGTGGAAATAGTTTCTTTTTATCCCCAATGTTTTTATAAAATTTTCTGCCACAGAAGATTTCAAAGATGCAGAAGATTACAAAGATGTAGCAGTTATTGCTTATGAGAAAGAGAAGGACCATGAACTCAGGAGTGTGGTTGTAAGGAAACTAAGGAACTGAGGTAAATGTATTGGATGCTTATGGATGCCACTATGAATATAAGCTGGAAAGGACATGAACAGAAATATGTTAAATCAGGTGCTTAACTCATCCATGAATGAAAGGAAGTTACTGATAGAGGAAAGGGAAGGCTGATAGATTACAGCAATATGGAGAGAGTGGGAAACAGATTTAATGACATACTTGTCAAAAAAGTTGGGGTATTTGAAGATCAAGGCAGACACCATTTCAAAGTGGTAATGGGGGTCAAAAGAGCTCCTATCTGGAACTTGGTGGAAGGACAGGCTTCAGGGGAAAGGTGACATCATGGAAAAGGTAGATTTTACAAGGGGCAAAAATTTGAAAAATTTGAAGATCTAGGGATTTGCTTTTATTGACTATGAATTCTAATGGGGGGAAAATAAGTAGGATAAATGAATAAAAATAACATTAAGGGGATAAGTTTTAGGTGAATAACTGGTTTCTGGTGCTGATGAGGGGTCAGGCATGGTGGGATTAGGTCTGATAATCACTTAGGTAAGATAGTTGGACATTTTAAACTGGGTAGGTATAGACCTATTAGGTAGCTGCTCTCTCCTGCTTGTCCTGGTACTGTGGCGATCAAGGAAATGTAAATGCCTCCCCAGGGAACAATTATCCTAGGTAGCTCAAGCACATATCTGAGCAGCTTCCCTCTAGTGAGGATGTGGCTAAAGTAGTAACTATCTCAGCTACAGCAGGTTTCTAGGAATTACATCTTCTTCACGATTGTATGATGCTTCCTTTATTGGAGCAGAAAATGAATAGATGCTCCCTCTTCATTTATTAAAAGGTGTTGTAGTGGCTTAAGAACACTATACAGGAAGTAGCATGCTCCTTCACTATAGCAGTGTGGTTTTGTAGCGTCTACAATTCACAGCCTGTAGGTGCTATTTTTCCTATGGTGCCTAATGCAAAATACACAGACATTCAGGTTTGACATGGTAAAACCCAAAGACCTTTCAAAGGCAAATTCAATATTGCCCCACAAAGAAATCTTGAAAACTCGAGACATGCTGGACTCCAATAGTAATTTACTGTTTCTGTAATCAACTCACTGTCAATAAAACATAAAAAATAAGAAATAAAATCCTCAAACTCCAAAAATAAAAACAAAACATCAAGTCTGGAGCTGGATAAGTGAAAACTATTCTACACATACTTACATTGTAATTGAATTGCACAAAATCAAAGATAGAGGGGAGATATTAAAACAAACTAGTAAAAGAGAAAAGACATTATTTACAGAAGCATAAAAATCAGGCAAATAGCAGACTTTTCAGTGGCTAAAATAGGCTCTAGAAGCACACACTCCCAGCTTCTACTGCCAAAAATTATTATCTTCAGTGCTTAGGATAAAATAACCATATCAAAATTCCATTTCTAAGTAAATAAACCATTGAAAATGAGGTTGAAAGCAGAACAGTATTAGAGATGTAAAGACTAAGAGTGTTTACTAGTTGCAAACTCAGCCCAGTGTAAAGGATATTCCTCAATACAACGAAACGTGAAACTTAAGGAAAAAGTGGGATCCCAAAAGATGATGAGCAAAGAAATCAGTAAAGCATGCTAATGAATCTAAATGAGAGTTGACATGAAAAAAAAAATTGTTATTGGAGATTTAAAAAATGCCTTGGAACTGATGTATTTAAAAACAATACATATATATTTTAAATCTTTTATAACATCATATAGCTTGGGAAGAAAAATGGAAATACTGATTAATCTTAGAGTTTATTAAGATAAACATGCATAGTCAAAATTTATGGGCAAGCACTAAAATAAAAGATATAATAAAAATACATTTCAAAGCAGTAAAGGGTGGAAAAAGAGTAAACTCAGTAAAGCAAACAGGTAAAGTGTAAGAAGGGATTTAAAGAGCTCAATTTTAATAAGTAGCAAAATAAAAAGACAATACAAAAGCATGGCGAAAAATTAAAAAGAGGAAAAGAAGCCTAAATATGTCTGTAATCGAAATAAATAGAAATCTAGAGATAAGGCTTTCATTTCTGGCAATAGGTTGAATTACATGCATTGAAAAATTACTTGCTTCAAAACACTGAATATACTTTTTAAAATGTAACAAACATCAATTAAGATGCCTAGTTTAATTAAAAATTGAGAATCCACAGAGAAAAAAAAACAAACAGAAACCCAATATGGTAAGAATATTATATTTTCATTTCCTGGGGTATTTATTAATATCAATAACAAACAGTGCTGAGGTTTAACCACCCAGAGCCAGAGGTTAAAGTATGAGGTATACAAATTCATAGAGTTAGAACTGAGGTATACAACTAAATATGGTACTCTTAAAAGACTACAGCCTCTATTGAAAAGTAGACTACTTAAAATCTATCCTTTTGCAAATGAAGACCTTAGAGAAGTTTCTAAGCCTATGCCTGAGATCTGAATTAAAAATTAAAATATTTCTTTGAGAAGTCCAGCTTTAGGTCTGCCTCATGTGAGTTTTGGGATTGAATTTACATTACTTTTTTGACATGGAAAATTAATATAAAAGTAGTTCCTATCTGAGGCACCTGAAAAAAACAAATATAAAAACTTTCTGGAGAAATTTTCAAAATAAACTTTGTTCAAAATTGAGCTTACAAGCTAAAATTAGGCAATATAATAGAAAGTAATTTATTTTGATCAAGACTGATCAGGAACCACAGAGACACACACACTCACACACACGTACGAATACAAATCCTTGAAAAATGAACTTCCTTAAACTTTTAATGGATGTTAACAAAAAGAGGAACTAACATACTTAATAGGAAATTATAGAAATGCCCTTATAATCAACACCAAGACAAATGTTCTACTGTTACCCTTAATATTTCTACCAAAGTCATAACCAAAATAATAAGTTCATAAAAGACATAGCAATAATATAGATAAAAGATAAATAAAAACTTGTCATTGGTTTCACAGAAAATTTAAGAAATTTGTTTTAGAATTAAATAGCTAAATCTAGATACAAATATCAGCAATCTTCTCATATTCTTGCAATGATCAATCTAAACTAAAATAAATATGCAAATAAAAGCAATTCAAAAACTTAAAACAGGTTTCAACAAGAATCATACAGCATCTACAAATTAATGTGACAAAATTATGAAAAAAACTATAAACATTTTTTGAATGATATATGGTAAAACTTGTTTTAAATAAGTGGAGACATATATCTTCCCAGATCAAAAACTAAATATCATAAAGATAAAGAACTTTCCAAATTAATCTGCAAGCATAATACAAATAAATATAATTCCAACAAGATAATTTATAGAGCATGACAAATTAATTTTAAAATACATTTGGAATGAATTGTGTTACAACTCTTAAAAAGAAGGAGTAGAAGGAAATTGCCCTACCATATACAAGAATTTTTTTACAATGTAACAGCAATGAAAATCATGTAGAATATGAAGAAATAAATCATTTGATCTAAGCAGCAGACTTGAGAGCCCAAGAAGTGATACATACGTGAAATGGATAAGTTAAAAAGTTAGAAAATGTATTTTAAAATTTGACTTGTTCCTTATGCCCTAAATAAAGTTAAATCCACTTTGGTTTTAAAATATTACCAAAGAAGACATTGACAGTTTTGAGAGAATCTTAGTAGCAGAAAAGTCTAAATAAGACCAAAATAAGGTGCAAACCACAAATAAAAAGATTGATATATTTAATAAAATAAAGATTAATAAATCTTTTTGGAAAATATACCAAAAATAATGTAGAATGTCAAACATCAAACAGATATAAAAAGACATATAATCTATTTTTCCTTATATATTGCTGCGTATGTTTACAATGTTGGCCGGAATTTGGAAGTTGGTGAAGTGATTTCACGTTGTCATGGGTGCTTGCCATACACTGATGATGGCAAAGGAAAAGATGCAAGAAATGTGAGTTATTAATGATGTTGTTGAGCTGCTGGATAAAGCAATTTGTGAGACTCATTATCTTGGACTCTATTATTGAGTATATAGTTTCCTATTGCTGTTGTAACAAATTACCACAAATTCAGTGGTTGAACAACAAAAACTTTTCGTGCAGTTCTGGAAATCAGAAGTCCAAAATGGGTTTTAATGGACTGAAATCAAGGTGTTAGCAAGCCTGTATCAATTTCTAAAGGTTTTAGAAGATAATCTGTTTTCTCACCTTTTTCAATTTTTAGAGTCTGTTCATATTCTTTGGCTCATTGCCCTCTTTTAAACTTCAAAGTCAGCAATCACATCACTCCAACCTATACTTCCATTTACACTTCTCTTTGACTCCTACTCACCTGCTTTCTTTTTTACTTAAAAATATCCTTGTAATTATATTGGTCCTATCTGGATAATCAAGGATAATATCATCATCTCAAGGCCAGCTGATTAGCAACCTTAATTCCATCTGTAACCTTAATTCTTCTCTGCCATGTAAGTAACAAATCCATAGTTCCTAGGATTAAAACACAGACACCTTTGGGAAGCCATTATGCTGCCTATCACAAGTAATACTAAATTTCCTATTGGTTTAAGCTAGTTACCATTTTCTATTATGTACACTTGAGTCATCTTGATGCGTTACTCTTTAATTGCTTGTAGCTGCTACTACCAATTGGTATCACTTGCTGAGTCCTTATATTCTGGGAGTAAGCATCTTAACACATTTAATTCTTACAAGAACCCTATACATTAGTTATTACTGACATCATTCTTTTACAGAGGGAAAACTGAGGGACAGACAGACTGAGCAACTTGTGGAAGGTCCCCAGAATTTAGGTTTTTAACTACTATGCTACATTGCTCTTCTATAAGTTTGAAATTTCCATAAATAAAAAGAAACAGAAATGAAGTTTAGAAACCTAAAATATAAGTTTAAAAACTTAAAAAAAGTATAACCTCAGCCTTATGAATCACTCTCACCATTTATAAACGTAGCCTGGACTTATCATCATAGGATTCCATATCTGCACACTGTGGTGTTAAAATACCTGTCATGGGGTTCTCTTTGTTTTTTTCTGCATTGTCAAAATAGACTGCTCTAAATTGCCAGTGAACTTTTTGAGAGGAGTTCTTGTTTGAAGATCCTGTTCCTTTGCATTTTCAGTGTGCTGCTGTGGTTCTGCTTGTCTGGCCATCCTGACCGATGTTATGCTTTGCATTTAGTTAACAGTATGTTTCATTTGCTAGGAGTCAACTACAGTCCCTTAAAAAATCCATTTTTTCTCAACCTGCACTTGCTTCTTAATCTCTTCAATTATTTCCTCATTTTATCCTTTTAATCTATTCTCAGCAATCAGTTATTTAATTAACGTATTAAGGGAGGTGGAAATTCATAATTGGATTAATAGAAAACTATTAGCAGTCAAGAAAAAATGTAAATAATGATTTAAGATTAGAAAACATTACTAAATATACTAGGCATTTCCATTTTTCTAACAAAATGTCATTGGAATCCATTTTATGTTAAGCATTGTGTTAATATATTTTGTAAATTAAAAATAGGCTGGGTGCAGTGGCTCACACCTGTAATCACAGCAGTTTGGAAGGCTGAGGGGGGCAGATAAATTGAGCCCAGAAGTTTGAGACCAGCCTGGGCAATGTGATGAAAGCCTGTCTTGACAAAAAATACATAAAATTAGCTGGGTGAGGTGGCACACACTTGTAGTCCCATCTACTCGGGAGGCTGAGATGAGAGGATCAATTGAGCCCAGGAGGTAGAGGTTGCAGTGAGCTGAGATCCATCCACTGCACTACAGCCTGAGTGACAGAGTGAGACCCTGCCTCAAAAATAATTAATAAATAAAGGAGAAAGAAAGAAAGAAAGAAAGAAAGAAAGAGAGAAGAAAGAAAGAAAGAAACTCTAAGTTATTTCAAACTTTTCTTTAAAGCAAGTTGCAGCTCTCTCACCTACTTGAATGTGAAGCCGTGATTGTGCAGAGTATATGTAATGACTCAACCCAACAAATATTTATTATTTGCAAAGCACTACTGTGCTCTACTATGATGAATTCAAAATTTGGGCAAAGCAAGTTTCTAACTCTCAAGGGTATATGGTTTTATAGTACAGTTAGACTTTACACAAACATAGGTATTTTAAGGCAGAATTTTAAAAGCATTCTGAAGAAGTTACAAAACAATGGGAAAGACTATTACTTAGCAGAGTTTATAGGAGATATCCTGCAATTCAACTTTTCCCCAACATGCCTGATCATGAGACTCATCTAGAGTACTTACTAAAAATACAAAATCCTTGCATTTCCTTGGATGTTCTGATTTGGTACCTGCACGAGGACCTGAGGATTTATTTTTTTTCACAAGAAACTTTTATAACTTTAATGCTCAGTCAAGTTAGGGAACTGCAAATATAGAAGAAAATCTTTGCATTGATTTTGAAAGATGGGCAGTTATTTAAAGAGGTTATTGAGGGGGAAAGCATTTCAAGCACAAAACCTTTTGAACAAATGAGGCCAAAATGGCAGAATGGCTTCAGGTAATATTCATTCATTCACCCATCCATTTATTCACCAAGCAATACAGGGTAGAGAGAATAAAAATATCAGTAAGACACAAAAACCGCCCTCTAAGAATCCTTTGTAAAGATTGAATATATATATATATATATATATATATATATATATATATATATATGAATAGGTATGCAAATATTCATTCAAGTATATAGACATCTATGAAAGAGCTAAATGATTTCCTAGCTTTGGAGAATGAGAGACTAAGTGATCAATAAAGTTTTGTTCATGAACTTCAAGGCAAGGTATATTTTGCAGATTGTCAGATTTCCAAGAAAAGCTGCCTGTGGTAGTGAAATGGCAGTTCAAAAAGGCAGACTTGAGAATTCTGCATACAATGAAAACTGAAACATATACATCTCACAACCACTGCTGCACACTCCAATAAAAATGACTATTGGAATATAAGAATAGCTATATGTGGGAGAAGAGGGAAAAGGCAAATGTAAAAGCAAATGAAGTCATTTCTACATTCTTGATGGCTGCAGCTGGTGTTGAGTTCTCTGATGCTAGGTAAGAAATGTGACAACTGCAGTTTGAAGAGGAAACAAATACTCCTCTTTTTAGAAAACTGCTTTGATGAGCATTTAGGTTATGAAAAGTAAACTAGCCTCGTTCTGGAATGGAAGGAGAAGGTTAAGACATAAGGAGTAGTTACATAAATAGTGTTGATAAACAGTGGTAATGTGGGATGAGTTTTTGTATTCTAAATGTAGTTTCCAGATAGGACTTTTTTGGGAATTCTGGGACAGAAAAAGACAAATATTTCTTCTGTGAATGCTTGCTCCTTCGTTTCCCTGTTCACCAGGATTCCAAATAATACAATTGGTAATGTAACTTTTCATCACCAGATCTTCCAAAGAAATGCCGAAGTATCAAAGAAATACCAGAGCACCTAGATTACAGCCAGTTGTCAGAGGTTAAATCCCACATTTAATGTGGTTTCAATGTGGGGGCCTTTTAATAAATCAAAAAATGCTCTATCAGTTTCTTAATATAATGAAAAAGGAGAACAAAAGCAATTGTAGGATCCAGTTTATAGAGTTATTGAGAAGATTATTACCAAAACACCAAGGATTCAGTCTAGATTCTGCTGCTTACCACACAGAAAGCCAATCACTGAGACAACAAATGTTGTCAGGGAAGAAGACTTCATTTGGGTGCTGCAGCTGTGGATATGGGAGATGAGTCTCACGTCCATCTAGCTGACCAAGTTAGGGATTTATATAGTGGGGAAGAAATGTAATTACATGTGGGTAAACAGGAATTAGGGAGGGGTAAAGAAGAGGAGCTGTTCAACAGGAAGCAGGTGGTGAAAAAGGAAATCATGGTGGGTAAGAGGTCTGGCATCTCATTGTCCAGATGCAGTGATCTGGTAAGTTTTTGCTGGTTGGTACTATCTGGAAGGGCTGATGGGAAATAAACCATGAACATCAGTTCTATGGGACAATTGGGCTGGTGTCAAGATGAAATGAGTGTATCATGTAATGTATTTAGAAAATTGACTGTTGCTTTGGAAAACAAAAAGAGAGGACACATGAAAAGTCTACCCCAGGTCCATAAAACAATATGGCAGATGTCAATGAAAAGAGTTAAACTCTGTAAAATGTTTGAAGAGATTTATTCTGAGCCAAATATGAGTGATCATGGCCCGTGACACAGACCTCAGTAAGTCCTGAGAACATGTGCCCAAGGTGGTTGGGGTGCAGCTTGGTTTTATACATTTTAGGGAGGCATGAGACATCAATCAAATACACTTAAGAAATACATTGGTTTGGCCCAGAAAAGCAGGACAACTCAAAGTGGGGGCTTCCAGGCTATGGGTAAATTTAAACATTTTCTGGTTGACAATTGGTTGAGTTTGTCTAAAGACCTGGGATTGATATGAAGGAAATGTTTAGGTTAAGATAAAAAATTGTGGAGACCAAGGTTCTTTTGAAGTCTTATACTTTCTGCCCTTAGAGACAATAGATGACAAATTGTTTCCTATTTAAATCTTTAAAAGGTGCTAGACTTTTAGTTAATCTCTTTAGGATTGGGAGGGCCTAGAAGAAAAGGATCTAGTTATGTTAATAGAGATTCTTTACAGATAAAAATTTTCCCCCACAAAGGACAGCTTTGTAGGGCCATTTCAAGATATGGCAAAGATACGTTTTGGGGTAAAAATTTTGATTTTCTTCCTTGTCTCATAATGTTATTCCAGAGTTAGGTTGGAAAACAAGTCACAATATATAGGCTTATATAAAACCCATCTGATGAGAATTTATGGTTTGTAGGGCATGACTCCCAGACCCCTTAGATAGAAATTTGGGCAAGATAAAAAAAAAATCAGAGCTTAGTCCTCACAGACTACACTGATACAGGAAGCTCTCTCTAACTCTAAACATGTATAAATCCTAATTGTTTTTTTCTTTTTATCCCATGATGTAAATATATTTTTTAATCATTTAAAATGTATAGCCAAAAAGATGGCTGATTAGAAGAGGCTGCAGTTCACAGCATTCACAAAGAGGAACAAAAAGAGCAAGTGAATAGAGCACCCTCAACTGAAATATCCAGGTAGTCACATTGGGACTGATCAGGGAAACAATTTGACCCATGGAGAATGAAGAAAAGCAGGGTGGCACAATGGCCTACACAGGAATGATATGGAGTCAAGGGAATCCGCACTCCCAGTCAAGGGAAATGGTGAGTGCTTGCACAACCCCAAAAAACCATGCTTCTCCCATGGATCTTTGCAACTTGCTGATAAGGAGATCCCCTGGTGAGCCCATGCCACCAGGGCCTGAAGTCAGACACACAGAGCTATGTGGAGTCTTGACAGACCCTGCTCATGCTCACACAGAGACACAGGAGTTTTACATACTCTGGCCCTGGGATCCACAACAAACGTGTCTGCAACTCAAGCAAGGTGGGAAGCCCGCACATACCCTAGGAAGGGGACAGAATCCAGGGAGCTGAGCAGCGTAGTTCTGTGAGCCCCACTTCTATGGTACCTTACTGGCTTGAAATTTCAGCCATCCTCTGGCAACAGGGTGGAGCCTTCCTGAGATGGGAAAGAGCCCTAGGGAGGAGGGGCAGATGCCATCTCTGCTGTTTGGTCAACTCAGCCATTCCAGCCTGTGGGCTTTTTAAAGTCCAAATGGTCTGGACAAGGAAGGATCCCCCCAGCAGCACAGCACAGCAGCTTTGCCAGATTGTGGCCAGGTTCTTTAAGTGTGCCCCTGATCCATTTCTCCTCACTGCATGGGACCTCCCAGCCATGCCCATCTGCACGTAGTACTACAGACAGAGCTCTGATCTCTCCCTGGGCTAGAGTGCCACAGGGAAGGGAGGGCCAACATCTGGGCTGGTTGGATGACTCAGCCATTTCAGACTGTAGGCTTTGGAGAGTCGAAGCCAACGGGGCAGACTATGACCCAACATGTCATAGCTGTTTTGTTGAAGCATGACCAGACAGCTTCTTTAAGTGGGACCCTGATCCACTCCTTCTCACAAGGCAGATCTGCCCAGCCAGGTCCTCCCAGCCAGGGCCTCTGGTCACCTCTGCCCATGCTTTGTGGGTCCATCACAGCTCAAATTTCTCCCTGGGATGGAGTACCTGAGGGGCAGTGCAGGCTGCCTCCTTGGCCATTTTGGATTCTCAGCCAGTCCAGTCTGTGGGCTTTGGAGAGCCCAAATCAATATGGAGCTGAAGGGATCCTCAACACAGCATAGCTGCTCTATCAAATAGCAGCCAGATGGGTCCTTTATGTGATCTCATTCCTTCTGACCTTGTAACAGGGATCCCTAGCCAGCTCCTACAGGTGTGTTCTGGCTGGCAAGAGGTCAGTACCCCCATGGGACAGAGCTGCCAGAAGAAGGGTTGGCTATATATTTAAAATATATAGCCAAAAAGATGGCTGATTAGAAGAGGCTGCAGTTCACAGCATTCACAAAGAGGAACAAAAAGAGCAAGTGAATAGAGCACCTTCAACTGAAATATCCAGGTAGTCACATTGGGACTCATCAGGGAAACAATTTGACCCATGGAGAAGTCACCAAAGGCTGCCGTCTTTGATGTTTTGCAGACTTCACTGGTGATAACTCCAGGTATGGGAAGAACCAAGGCAACCAGAGTTTAGAGCAGACCCCCAGCAAACTGCAACAGCCCTATGAAAGACTGGCAGGACTGTTAGGAAAAACAAAAGCAAACAAACAGAAAACAACTAAAACAACAACAATAACAACAAAACCACAAAAAACCCATCATAAGGTCAGCAATCTCAAAAACTGAAGGTAGATAAGCACACAAAAATGAGAAAGAATCAGTGCAAAAATGCTAAAGACTCAAAGAACCAGAGTGCCCTTATTCCTCCAAATAACTACAATACCTCTCCAGCAAGGGCCCACAACTGTGCTGAGGCTGAGATGGCTGAAATGACAGAAGTAGGCTTCAGAATATGGATAATAACAAACTTTGCTGAGCTATAGAAACTTGTTGTAACCCAGGGCAAAGAAGCTAAGAATCATGATAAAACAATGCAGGAGCTGACAGCTAAAATAGCCAGTTTAAAGAGGAACATATCTGACCTACTAGAGCTGAGAAACACACTATAAGAACTTCACAATGCAATCACAAGTATGAATAGCAGAATAGAGCACGTGGAGGAAAGAATCTCAGAACTGGAAGACTGGTTTTCTGGATGAAAACAGGCAGACAAAAATAAAGAAAAAAGAATGAAAAGAAATGAACAAAAACCTCAGAGAAATATGAGATTATGTGAAGAGACTGAATCTACGATTAATTGGGGTACCTGAAAGAGACAGCGAGAATAGAACCAAGGTGGAAAACATACTTCAGAATATCATCCAGGAGAACTTCCCCAACCTAGCAAGACAGACAATCTTCAAATTCAGAAAATGCAGAGAACCCCAGTGAGATACTCAATAAGAAGATCATCCACATGGCACATAAACATCAGATTCTCCAAGTCGAAATGAAAGGAAAATGTGAAGGTCGGCCAGAAAGAAAGGTCAGGTTACCTACAAAGAGAAGCCCAACAGACTAATCACGGACCTCTCAGCAGAATGCCTAGAAGCCAGAAGAGATTGGGTGAATGTTGAATATTGATTCAACATTCTTAAAGAAAAGATTTTTCAGCCCAGAATTATATATCCAGCCAAACTAAGCTTCATAAGCAAAAGAGAAAAAATATTCTTTTCCTACAAGCAAATGCTGAGGCAATTTGTTACCACCAGGCATGCCTTGCAAGAACTCCTGAAGGAAGTACTAAATATGGACAGGAAAAATTGTTACCAGACAATACAAAAACACATTGAAGTAGACAGACCAGCAAAACAGTGAAGAAAGCACATAAACAAGTCTGCAAAATAAGCAGCTAGTGTTATAATGACAGGATCTAATTCAAACATAATAATACTAACCTTAAATGTAAATGGACTAAATGCCGCAGTTAAAAGACACAGTATGGTAACCAGGATTAAGAACAATGACCCATCGGTATGCTGTCTTCAAGAGACCTATATCACATGCAAAAATACAAATAGGCTCAAAATAAAGCAAATGGAAAACAGAAAAAAGTAGGAGTTGCAATCCTAGTTTCTGACAAAACGGACTTTAAACTAACAAAAATAAAAAAAAGTCAAAGAAAGGCATTACATAATGGTAAAGGGATCAATTCAACATGAAGAGCTAACTATTCTAAATACATGTGCACCCAGCCAGGCACCGTGGCTCACGCCTGCAATCCCAGCACTTTGGGAGGCCGAGGTGGGTGGACTGCCTGAGGTCAGGAGTTTCAGACCAGCCTTACCAATATGGTGAAACCCCATCTCTATAAAAAATACAAAAAATTAGCTGGGCATAGTGGTGGGCTCCTGTAATCCCAGCTACTCAGGAGGCTGAGGCATGAGACTCACTTGAACCCAGGAGGCAGAGGTTGCAGTGAGCTGAGATCATGCCATTGCACTCCAGTCTTGGTGACAAGAGTGAAACTCCATCTCAAAAAAAAAAGGTATATATATATATACACACACATATATGTATACACACACACACATATACACACACACATACACATTATATATATATACACACACACAGATACACACACACACACACACACACACCCCCAATACAAGAGCACTCAGGTTCATAAAGCAAGTTCTTAGAGACCTCCAAAGAGACTTAGACTCCCACACAATAACAGTGGAAGATTTTAATGCTCCACTAACAAGATTAGACAGATCATAAAGACAGAAAATTAACAAAGATATTCAGGACCTGAATTCAACTCTGGATGAAGTGGACCTGATAGTTATCTACAAAACTCTCCACCCCCCAAAAAACAAAATATACATTCTTTTCATCGTTGAACAGCACTTACTCTAAAATTGATCACATAATTGTAAGTAAAACACTTCTCAGGAAATGTAAAGGAATTGAAATAATAACAGTTTCTCAGACCACATAAAACAACCAAATTAGAACTCAAGATTAAGAAATTCACCCCAAACCACACAACTACATGGAAATTGAACAACCTGCTTCTGAATGACTGTTGGGTAAATAAATTAAGGCAGAAATAAAGTTCTTTGAAACTAATGAGAACAAAGAAACAATATACCAGAATCTCTGGAATGCAGCAAAAGCAGTGTTAAGAGGGAAATATATAGCACTAAATGCCCAAATCGAAAAGTTAGAAAGATCACAAGTTAACAATCTAACATCACAACAAAAGGACTAGAGAACCAAGAGCAAACAGACCCCAAAGCTAACAGAAGACAAGAAAAAACAAAAATTAGAGCTGAACTGAGAAAGATAGATACATGGTAAACCCTCCAAAAAAATCAGTAAGTCCAAGCTTTTTTTTTGAAAAAAAATAATAAAACAGACTGCTAACTACACTAATAAAGAAGAAAAGAGAGAAGATTCAAATAAACACAATCAGAAACAATAAGGGGGATAACACCACTGACTCCACAGAAGTACAACCAACCATCAGATAATACTACAAACACCTCTATGCACGTAAACTAGAAAATCTAGAAGACATAGATAAATTCCTGGACATATACACCCTCCTAAGACTCAACCAGAAAAAAACTGAATTCCTGAATAAACCAGTAATGAGTACTGAAATTGAGGCAGTAATAAATAAACTACCAATGAAAAAAAGCCCAGGACCAGATGGATTCAGAGCAAAATTCTACCAGAGGTACAAAGAAGAGCTGGTACCATTCCTACTGAAACTATTCCAAAATATTGAGAATGAGGGACTCCTCTCTAACTCATTCTATGAGGCCAGCATCATCCTGACACCAAAACCTGGGTGAAATACAACAACAAAAAGAAAAATTTAGGCCAGTACCATTGATGATTACTGATGCAAAAATTCTCAACAAAATACTGGCAAACTGAATCCAGCAGCACATTAAAAAGCTTATCCACCACAATCAAGTATACTTTAGCACCGGGATGGAAGGTTGGTTCAATATACGCAAATCAATAAATGTGATTCATCACATAAACAGAACTAAAGACAAAAACCACATGATTACCTCAATAGATGCAGAAAAACCCTCCAATAAAGTTCAACATCCCTTCATGTTAAAAACTCTCAATAAAGTAGAAAATACCTCAAAACAATAAAATCCATATCTGACAAACTCACACACTGAATGAGCAAAAACTGAAAGCATTCCACTTGAAAACTAGCACAAGACAAGGATGCCCTCTCTTACCACTCCTATTCAACATAGTATTGGAGGTTATGGCCAAGGAAATCAGGCTACAGAAAAAAATGAAAAATATTCAAATAGGAAGAGAGGAAGTAAAACTATCTTTGTGTGCAGATGACATGATCCTAAATTTAGAAAACCCCATTATCTCAGTCCAAAAGCTTCTTAAGCTGATAAGTAGTTTTAGCAAAGTCTCAGGATACAAAATCAATGTGTAAACATCACTAGCATTTTTATACACCAACAACAGACCAGCTGAGAGCCAAATCAAATAAACTCTTATTCACAATTGCTGTTAAAATAATAAAGTACTTAGGAATACAGCTAACAAGGGAAGTGAAGAACCTCTTCAAGGAGAACTACAAAACACTGCTTGAAGAAATCAGAGATGATACAAAGAAATGTAAAAACATTCCATGATCATGGATATGAAGAATCAATATTGTAAAAATGGCCATACTGCCCAAAGCAATTTATAGATTCAGTGCTGTTCCCATTAAACTACCACTGACATTTTTCACATAATTAAAAAAAAAATTTTAAAATTTATATGGAAGCAAAAAAGATCCCGAATAGCCAAAACAACCTTAACCAAAAGAACAAAGCTGGAGCTCTCATTCTACCTGAGTTCAAACCATAATACAAGGCTACAGTAACCAAAACAGCATGGTACTGGTACAAGAATAGACATATAGACCAATAGAACAGAATACAACCCAGAAATAAGACTATACACCTACAACACTCTGATCTTCAACAAACCTGACAAAAACAAGCAATGGGGAAAGGATTCCTTATTTAATAAATGGTGCTGGGAGAACCGGCTAGCCATATGCAGAAAATTGAAACTGGACCCCTCCCTTGCACCATATACAAAAATCAACTCAAGATGAGTTAAATACTTAAATGTAAAACCCAAAACTATATAAACCATAGAAGAAAACCTAGGCAATACCATTCAGGACATAAGCACGAACAAAGATTTCATGACAGAGATGCCAAAAGCAATTGTAACAAAAGCAAAAATTGACAAATGGGATCTAATGAAATGAAAGAGCTTCTGCACAACAAAAGAAACTATCATCAGAGTAAACAGACAACCTACAAAATGGGAGAAAATATTTGTAGTCTATCCATCTGACAAAGGTTTAATAACTAGCATCTACAAGGAACTTAAACAAATTTACAAGAAAACCAAACAACCCCATTAAAAAGTAGGCAAAGGCCATGAACAGACACTTCTTAAAAGAGGACATACATGCGGCCAACAGACATATAAAAAAAAGCTCAACATCACTGATCATCAGAGAAATGCAAATCAAAACCACAATGGGATACCATCTCACACCAGTTAGAATGGCTATTTTTAAAAAGTGTAAAAACAACAGACACTGGCAAGGTTATGGAGAAAAAGGAACACTTTTACACTGTTGAAGGGAGTGTAAGTTAGTTCAACCATTGTGGAAGATAGTGTAGCAATTCTTCAAAGACTTAGAGGGAGAAACAACACTTGACCCAGCAATCCCATTACTGGGTATATACCCAAAGGAATATAAATCATTCTATTATAAAGATACATGTACACATACGTTCACTGCAGCAATATTCACAATAACAAAGACATAGAATCAACCTAAATGTCCATCAATGACAGACTGGATAAAGAAAATGTGGTGGGTATACACCATGGAATACTATGCAGCCATAAAAAGAAACAAAATCCTGTCCTTTGCAGGTTCATAGATGGAGCTGGAAGCCATTATCTTCAGCAAACAAAAGCAAGAAGAGAAAATCAAATTCCTCATATTCTCACTTATATTAATAATTAGGAACTGAATTATGAGAACAAATGGACACATTGGAGGGAACAAGGGGGGTGAGAAGAGGGAGAGTATCAGGAACAATAGCTAATAGATGCTGTGCTTAATACATGGGTGATGAAATGATCTGTGCAGCAAACCACTGTGGCAAACCTTTACCTGTGTAACAAATCTGCACATCCTGCACATGTACTCTGAACCTAAAATAAAAGTTGGAAATTAAAAAAAAAAAGAAAAATCAACTCAAGCTATTTAGAGGCAAAGAGAAAACATCTGTGCTTTCTATAGCTATTTTTCTCCATTTAAAGGTAATTAACAGAAAAAATAAGAGTTAATAAATGATTGTGCAATATGAAATAAGCATATGATCCTAGTAATGCAAGAGCCCAGTGAAGAAAACATCTTTGTGTAAAAAGTTTTACAATAAAAAACCAAAGTAAATTTTGGACATTATGCTTAGTACTCTCAAGGATATTTAAAACAAAAACAAAATAGGATGTGATGTTGGGTAAGAAAGGTAAAATGACACGACAATTGGCTCATCAAAAGGAGTAAACAAAGTCAAAGAAAGAACATGAGCAAACAAAAGCAGAACAGTCATGAAAACACTTTTCAATGAATAAAGAACAGAAATGATGGTGTTGAGCAGGAGCTTCAAAGCTTAAGCAGAAACCATATGGAGTAGTAGAAAATGCAATTGGATAATACTGATCTGGACTGCAGATAGACTTCTAAGCTGGATAGCAAAGTCAATAACTTTGCAGAAAGAAAATCACAAGTTTAGCTGGATAACACTGAAAGGTGTTTAATATAAAAGAAAAGTAATTAAAAGGCAAAATACCTGGGAAACATGATCTTATTTTGTATGAGGTTAATGTTTCTTGGCATGTTACTAAAAATCTCTAAGCAAATTTAGAGTCCCAGCAATCAAATTACATTATTTGTTTATACGGATTCATTTTATTGCACGGTGTATCACATGAAAAGATAAAACATTTACTAGCTTTTATAGTTTCCTAGGACTGCTGTAACAAATTACCACAAACTTTGTGGCTTACAAACAAAGGAAATTTATTTTCTTACAATTTTGGAGGCCAAATATCTGAAATCAAGGTGACATCTAGGCCATACTACTAAAATCTCTAGGGGAAAATTCCACCTTTTCTTTTCCGGCTTCTGGTGGCATCAGGCACCACCTGCCACATTGGCTTGTGGCTGCTTAACTCTTAATTTCTCACTCCTTTGCCTTCATACGGCCTTCTCCTTTTTCTCCCTATCTCTCCTTTGTCTCTTATTCAGACATGTATCATTATATTTAGAGCTTGCCCAGACATCCAGAATCATCTCGTCTACAGATTCTTCATTTAATCAACAAAGGCTCTTTTTAAAAAATGAGGTCATATTCACAGATACAGTTGTTAATCTTTCTAGCTACTGACATGCTTTGGCTCTGTGTCCCCATCCAAATTGCACCTCAAATTTTAATCCTCACATTTTAGAGAGGGACCTGGTGGGAGGTGATTTGCTGATGAGGGCGGTTTCCCCTATGCTGTTCTCATGATAGTGAGGGAGTTCTCGTGAGATCTGGTGGTTTAGAAGTGGCAATTTCCCCTATTCTCTCCCCTGCTGCCTTGTGAAAAAGGTACCTGCTCTTCTTTTGCCTTCTGCCATGATCGCAAGTTTCCTGAGACCTCCCCAGAAATGCAGAATGGTGAGTCAATTAAACCTTTTTTGTTTATATATTACCCAGTCTCAGGTAGTTCTTTATAGTAGTGTGAAAACAGACTAGTACAGGAAATTGGTACTGGGAGTGGGGCACTGCTATAAAGATACTTGAAAATGTGGAAGCAACTTTGGAACTGGGTAATGGAGAGAGGTTGGAATAGTCTGAAGGGCTCAGATGACAGGAAGATGTGGGAAAATTTGGAACTTTCTAGAGATTTGTTGAATGGTTTTGACCAAAATGCTGATAGTGATTTGAATAATGAAGTCCAGGCTGAGGTGGTCTCAGATGGAGATGAGGAACTTATTGGGAACTGGAGTAAAAACCAATCTTGTTAGGCTTTAGCAAAAAGACTGGCAGCATTTTGTTCATGCTCTAGAGATCTGTGGAACATTGAACTTGAGAGAGACGATTTAGGGTATCCAGCAGAAGAAATTTCTAAGTAGCCAAGCATTCAAGATGTGTGTTGGCTTTTTCTAGAAGTGTACAGTCATATGCCTTCAGAGATTATCTGATATTAGAACTTATATTTAAAAGAGAAGTAGAGCATAAAAGTTTGGAAAATTTGCAGCCTGACCATGAGGTAGAAAAGAAAAACCCATTTTCTGAGGAGAAATTCAAGCTGACTGTAGAAATTTGCATAAGTGATGAGGAGCTGAATGTTAATAGTCAAGACAATGGGGAAAATGTCTCCAGAGTATGTAAGAAAAATTTGCAGCAGCCCCTCCCATCACAGACCCAGACGGAGGGAAAAATGGTTTCCTGAGCTGGCCCAGGGTCTTGCTGCTCTGTGCAGCCTCAGGACTTGGTGCTCTGCATTCCAGCTGCTCCTGCTCCAGCCATAGCTAAAAGGGGCCAAGGTACAGCACAGGCCATTGCTTCAGAAGGTGCAAGCCCCAAGTCTTGGCAGCTTCCACGTGATGTTAAGCCTGCGGGTGTGCAGAAGACAAGAGTTGAGCTTTGGGAACCTTAGCCTACATTTTAGAGGTTGTATGGACATGCCTGGATGTCCAGCAGAGGTCTGCTGCAGGGGCACAGCTCTTGTGGAGAACCTCTACTAGGGCAATGCAGAGGGGAAATGTGGGGTTGTAGGCTCCACTGGGGCATTGCCTAGTGGAGCTATGAGAAGAGTGCCACTGGCCTTCAGACCCCAGAATGGTAGACCCATCGACAGCTTGCACTGTGTGCCTCAAAAAGCCACAGGCACTCAATGCCAGCCTGTGAAAACAGCCATGGGGTCTGTACCCTGCAGAACCACATTGGCATAGCTGCCCAAGGCTGTGGGAGCCTACCTCTTGCATCAGCATGGCATGGATGTGAGACATGGAATAAAAGGAGATTTTGGAGTTTTAAGATTTAGTGACTGCCCAGTCAGGTTTTGGACTTGGCCAATATCTCCCATTTGGAATGGAAACATTTACCTAGTGCCTGTACCTCTGTTGTATCTTGGAAGTAACTAACTTGTTTTTGATTTTACAGGATCATAGGTGGAAGAGACTTGCCTTGTCTCAGATGAGACTTTGGACTTGGACTTTTGATGCTCATTTCAGTTAATGCTGGAATGAGTTAAGACTTTGGGGGACTGTCAGGAAGGCATGATTGGTTTTGAAATGTGGAAAGCACATGAAATTTGGGAGGGGCCAGGTGCAGAATAATATGGTTTGACTCTGTGTCCTCACCCATATCTCATCTTGAATTGTAATCCCTACCTGTCAAGGGAGGAACCTGGTGAGAGGTGATTGGCTAATGGGGGCAGTTTCCCCTATGCGGTTCTCATGATAGTGAGGGAGTTCTCGCGATAGTGAGGGAGTTCTCATGAGATCTGATGCTTTAAATGTGGCAGTTTCCCCTGTGCTCTCTTTCTTTCCTGCTGCCTTGTGAAGAAGGTACTTGCTTCTCCTTCGCCTTCTGCCATGATTGTAAGTTTCCTGAGGCTTCCCTAGCCACGTGAACTGTGAGTCAATTAAACCTCTTTTGTTTATAAATTACCCAGTCTCATACAGTTATTTACAGCAGTGTGAAAACAGGCTAATACAGCTACCTTTCAACTCACTACACCAGCTTCACTCTCTTAAACACCTAGGGTAAATATTCTATCCCATACTGTTATTTATCCAACTAGAGGTAATTTTTTTATTATGATAGGTTATGCTATATAGTAAAAGGACCCTGAGATTTTGAACCCTAAGCTTAAAGTATTCTCTTTTTTTCTTTGTTGTCTAGGTAACTAAAATTTCTTCTGAATGCCTGTGTGTGTGTGTGTGTGTGTGTGTGTGTGTGTGTGTGTGTGCATTTTTTTTTTTTGGTAGTGGGGAGAATGGTAGTATTAGTTCTATTATATTTTATAATTCAAAATTACTTCCAGTAAAGGAGAATTGTTAACTGTTTGCCTGCGACATTCATGTTACTCTGAGTCTCCTTGTGTACTAGCATTTGTAATAAATCAGAGATAGATTACTTTATTCATGCAGAAAATTTAATGCAATATTGTACTGGTAAGAAATTTTCTTTATGAATGTTTCCTCCAAAATATACATATTTTAGTGTTTAAAATCTCATTCTTGCTCTGAGGATCACATTGTTTACATGCTAGCCTATGTTCTATATCTCATATCTATGTCCAATAATTAGACCCTGATGTCAAAAGCAATAAAATCTGACTTCATCTGTGTTAATAACATAGTACAAAATAATATTTATTGAATGTATGACAAATGAATGAATTCTTTTTATAGATTTGGGTAAATAATCGAAAAAGTCCAGGTTAGGGGTGCTTCAAAGAAGATCCAAATTTTCCACTCCCAGAGGAGAAACAAAGCAGATTCTAGTGTAGACTTTAAAAAGCTCAGAAATTCTAACACAAGTGTGATTATAAGAAGAAAAATGTCAGTGACAAGTCAGAACAACATTGTTGCAAGAGTCCTATGGTGAGCTGCTTAGTCATTTTGGAAACTTCTAGGAATTGCCCTGCAGATGCTACTCTCAGGTGTTGCAAGGGCTTTTTTCTATATAAACTCTCTCAAATTCTACACTTCTATCCTCTCTACCTTCAACAATCTTTAGTCAAAAACACAAAATGTTTATTATATCACCTGTCTCCAGGAAAGAAGTCCATTTTGTTTAGAAAGGGAAGTAAACACAGATAAATTAAGTGTTAGTCAAAGCCACACAGCAGGCTGGCACTGAGTTATGACTCCAAACTATATCTTGTAGTTTCCAATAATTTCTACTGAAAATAATAGTGAAACCAACCATAAATGCAATGTGAATTTGTGCCTAATGATAACTGCTGCTGTACTGAAAATTTCCTTTCTCCCATAATGCACAGAATTGGCAAATGTACAGTCAGACCACAAAATATATTAAGGCCAGCAATTCATTAAGTGATGCTGTAGATTGAAGGAAAGATTATATTAAAGTTTATGAGAGGCTTGGGTCCAAGAAAATGCACACATCTAAATTCTGATGGTGCTCAAATGTTTCAGTGCCTTATTAATCTGCTCAGTCTATACTGTCTTTGAGACTGCAGCAAAGAAAAAATATGATTGATTGTCCTGCAAGATACGTGCTTTTTGCATTTCTGTTAACTATAAAACAAGCACCATTTTAATTAAGCTTCTTCCAAGCAATTCAGGTGCTCTATAAAAATATAATGAAGCAATTAAGATGTGTTAGAAGTGACTGAGATATCTTTTTCACTTGAAAATGTGCAAGTGGAAGTCAAGCGGGCTTTTCTTTTTCTTTTTTTTTTTTGTCTTCCCCTACCCTCAAAGCAAGGCCATTTAACCTCAAGAAAAGGAACACCGGATTTAAGTAAAATGTAGGTTGATTTAATATATTAGCCTTTCCTAAATTTAGTGTAAATCTAAATACAAAATAACTTTTTATTATTATTCAAGGTTTGAAGATGTGTAGGTGCTGCAAATTATGTTAGGACTACGAAAACACCCTTATAAAATTTTTATAGAAATATTGTGGTACCTAAATAGAGAATCATGAAATTTTAAAAAATCATGTATAAGAATTAAATTGAGACAATGACCCAGAGATTCTATTTACTTGAAAACTTAAGATAGTGAAGAAAACAGATGGGTTGGGATGTTTCTTATCTGATCCATTAATTTATTTGGGTGTGTCAGTATGACCTAAGTATAGGATGATGTTCTCTCTGCTTCCACAAAAACAAATGAGCTTTCTGTTTCCATTGTAAAACTATTATTTATTAGGTCTTTCCTAATTTCATGTATTACGTCTGCCTCTCATTCATTCAGTCAGTGGGCATCTGTTGTGCCAGATATGACGTTAGGTTCTAGGGATGTAAAGGTGGTCAAAACGCACTAAAATTGCCCATAGGAGGCTTATATTCTAGTGTGCAAGAACTACTAAAGGCAACAAAATGAAACAACGAAATAAAATAATAACACATTGTGGTAACTATTGAAAAATAAAATCATAGGCCTGTCACGGTGGCTCAATCCTGTAATCCCAGCACTCCGGGAGGCCAAGGTGGGAGCATCACTTGTGGTCAGAAGTTTGAGACCAGCCTGTCCAACATGGTGAAAACCTGTCTCCACTAAAAATACAAAAATTAGCTGGGTGTGGTGGCACGTGCCTGCAGTCCCAGCGACTTAGGAGGCTAAGACACGGGAATTGCTTGACCCTGGGAGGCAAAGGTTGCATGAGCCAAAATCATGCCACTGCACTTCAGTCTGGGCAACAGAGTGAGAATCTGTCTCAAAAAAAAAATAATAATGCTAAAAACATCAATACTGACTCTAGGATGCTAGTCAGGGAGGTCACGCTGAGGAGCGGATATTATATAGTCCTGGAAGAAATATCTTTATAGAGAAACTAGAAGAAAGATCAGGAAAAGTTGATATTTAAAATGATATGCAATGAAAAATGTATAATATGTGAAAAAAATCCTTACTTCATTTTGAAAATGTCGCTATTATCAAACTCACCTATTTCCCTAGACTAAATGTATTATGCTGCAGGTTTAGGCTATTTCCATCTCAATGGAAATAGATAATTTTGCGTGATTTCCAAAGTATGCCATTTTTGTTGCAAGTCAGAGGAAATGAAGACTGAAACAAATACTGGGAACAATATAAAGCCGGAAATTAGAAACACTACCACTGGTACAACAGATACCGTTCTTACAGACAAAAATATAGAAAGTGGTGAATTTAATTGAATTGTGTATTTTTTCAGTGGTAGAAAGTAGCAGAATCAAGACAGAAAACTCCAGGTGACTGACTACAAATCATAGGTAGGGCGATATGTAGGCAGCTGGATAGAGAGATAAACAGGTAGATTGACATTCAGTAGTTATATTGCCCTCTCTCATTCTTGTTATTTTTCTATTAGTAGCCCAGCATGAATGATAGCTCTAAAAACTAGAGTTGTTAATTACTGTTGTTCTATAATGCTTTACTTATAATTAATGTGCTAATTCTTTGGTTTATTCCCTGGGCATTTTTATAATGGGTGCAATTTTATAAAGCAACCGAATAACTAAATATATGTTAAAGCTGCCTTCTAGCTAGTAGGCTGGTTCAGATAGAATTGAATATCATGTTCCTGAGTAACTTCTATGTGCCCAATGACAGGAACCTAAGCAAAGGCAGACTGAGATTTTAGTAACTTCATTTCAAGAATCCCCTAAAGGACCATTAGCTATGAAGATAACAAAGGCAGAGTAATGGCCAGTGGAGAGCAACACATTGGTTATTCTCGTGAAGAGGTCAAATGTGTAAACTCATAAGACTTGAATGTTCTATCCTGGATGAATAAGAGCCCTGTAGAATGCACTGCTGAAGGGGGCATTCTGAATTGTGTAGGATGCTAGTGCTCTATTATTTAAATTCTACTACTATGGGATTTTTCCTCTAGCTGAGTTAATTTTTAACTATTGGATGAGAGGAACCAAAGAAAGAAGAAAAGTCACTGGCAAAGTGTGTGTGTGTGTGTGTGTGTGTGTATATATATGTGTGTGTGTTTGTAACAGAGAGAGAGAGAGGCTGCAAAGACCAAGAATAGGCTTCACCAAGAATTCAAGAATAATGGAAGAGTAATATTATGCTGCCTTGCTTTATTAGTACTGTAGAAAACAGGAAAAATTGAGATTTTCCTTTATAGGTTCCTGTTTCCTACCTTCCTGTGCTACACTCTTTCATGCTGATCTCCTTTGTTGCTTATTATTGGTTATTTATTATGTACATAGAACCATGCTAGTGTAAATATATTTACATAAGCTACCTCTTAAAATGAGCAAGAGCCAATTGTTAAAACATTAAGAAATTTTGCAAGGTAGTTATTAAAGTACTGGTAACTTGAAATTGTCCAGGGAAGAGTATTTACACCACTAAAATAGTCAAACCACTAAAATAGTCAAACACACACACAAAATCACTACTCTGTCTTTCCTTGTTTTTCTTTTTTTTGGGGGGGGGGAGGGGAGACCTAGCACACCACATGTATATATACTCAGGCGAGAGTGAGAGTGTGATGAGGGGAGCAGAGCACATAGGAGCTTCAAAAGTTCATGGAAGATGATTACTGTGGAAAAATTATGCATACATTTCAAATTTTTTTCTGCCAAGATAAACTTGAACTAACTTGTTATGACATGTCTGCATAGGACCTAGCTTGAAAAGAGTCCCTATTAGAGCAACATGAATTCTGCTAAAATTGAAACAATAACAAACATCAAATTTATGGTGAAGCTTAGATGGAAAAGTGGTGAAATCACTGATGATTTATGAAAAGTTTATGGGGTCAAATTGCTTCAAATAAAATAGCAATTTACAAATGAATAACTTGTTTTGATAAGGGATAGAATGATGTTGAAGATGAAGCCTGCAGAGGCAAACTATCCACACCAATCTGTGAGGAAAAAATTTACCTTGTTTGTGCCCTAACTGAAGATAACTGATGATTAACAATACAAACCATAGCTGATGCCACAGGTACCTCAGTTGATTGAGCTTACACAATTTCGACTGGAAAAGTTGAGCAAACTTTCCATTTGGTGACTGCCCAAACCATTGCACCCAGATCAAATTCAGACAAGAGCAGAGTTTTCAATGGAAATTTTACACAAGTGAGATAAATATCCTGAAGTATTTCTATGAAGAATTGTAACAAAAGATAAAACATAGCTTTACCAGTATAATCCTGAAGACAAAGCACATTCAAAACAATGGCAACCAGGAGGTGAAACTGGTCCAGTCAAAGCAAAAGTTAACTGGTCAAGATCAAAGCTCATAATAATAGTGTGTTGGTACACTTAATGTATTTTACTTGTTGACTTTCTGGAGGGCTCAAGCATATTAACATTTGCTTATTATGATAGTATTTGGAGAAACTTGGTTAAATCTTCAGCAGAAAAAAAGCCAGGAAAGCTTCAACAGAATTTTTCTCCACGATTACAAAGTTTCTGTTCATTCTTCTCATCAAACAAGAACAATTTTGTGAGAGGGTTTTTTTTCTTTTTTTGAAAGTCATTTGGCACCCACGTTACAGTCCTAATTTGGCTCCTTCTGAATTATTTTTGTTTCCTAATCTTAAAAACTACTGTAGAGGGCACCCATTTTTTTTAGGTCATAATGTAAAATGACTACATTGGCATGGTTAAATTACCAAGACTCTCAGTTCTTTAGGAATGGATTAAATGGTCAGTTTCAATGCTTACGAAAATGTCTTGAAGCTGATGAAGCTTATGTTGAAAAGTAAAATTTATATTTTTTATTTTTATCTTTTAATTCAATTTTTTTCTTGAATTTTTTTAAGTTTCCTCATATTTCCTTTACATTTGGATAGTTACAACCTAGGAGGTAAACTTAGTTGAGATTAAAGAGAACTACAGTATAAGACAGTGTAAGGTAACTTCTGTTTAGGGGTAAACTGTGACTAAGGGAATGCAGCACATGGAGAATTTACATTCGTTTGGTACATAGGATATTAGAGAGTAGCTAATATCTGAATTTGACCCTTTAGGACTAGTAGGATTTCAGTCTGTGGAGGCTTAGGAAGGAAGAAGCAGTGGGAGCAGTGACTGTCCACCAGGGTAAGAACAAATAAACAGAGTCCCTGAGGCAGGAAAAGAACCATTGAATTGGCTATTCATTTGGCTGGAGCATACGTGATAAAGAGGAGATTTATGGTAGGATAGAGAGGTAGTTAGAGGGACTTAACTCATAATAGCTATGTAACAAGGTGATAATATTTTATAGTATTGGCTAAATCATTCAACTCAAAAAAAAGCAAAGTAGAAATCCATGACTCCACTAGATGGCTGATCCCGGTCACTATTTTTTTAAACTTCAGAGTCTGTATCTTCAGGTGCAAAACATTGATTACTTGTCTTATAGTTTTCCTAAAGAGTTACAAAGAAAATCTTAGCTTTAGTTTGGAAAGTAAGTTTCAAGCTTTAAATGCCATGATGTAGAAATAACTATGGCATTTCTTGAGCACTCTCTAGGTTCCTCTAACTCTCAAGAAGGAACCATGTGCAAATGTTAACAGTGTAGAGAAGACCTGGTTTCTGTATTTATTTAGGGTATGTGATGACCTTAAGAAATATTATGGTCACTAGTTCAAATCTCTAACCCTTCCAAAATAAAACAATAATACGCATGTGTGACAGAGTGTGTGTATATTTTTTATATTTTGAGTGGGGAAAGATAGGTAATCAGTAGAAATACTGTTATCCAACAATTTAGAAAGAAGAAAAATATTCATTTTGTAGGGTTTCCTGACTTTACCTAAGTTTGATGTTTTCCTTCTGATGTAATGTTATTTGGATTTATATAGACAGTGCAATTAAATTAAGAAGCGCTTGAACTGGTAAATACTGTTAAATGAGGAAATGCCTAATGCAGGAAATCAGCTTTAATCTTAGCACTAAAACTGTAAGTGATGTAGTTTGGAAGATAGAATGTGCAAAGAATTAACTGTTGATAAAGTCAGTGATGTAGGAATGATATTCCTTGAAGTGAAGTTACTCCCATTGACTCAAATTGGTTTGGGAAGGAGTTGAAACTTCCTGTAATTTATATAGTGCCATTATGGATCTAGATTACAGCTGAGTGTAAAAATGCCCTCATAAATGTGCAAAGATTATCTACTAAACTTAATTTTGGATGTCTTCATCAGAATAAACTTGTGAGTGTGTTTCCTGAGGGCAGGAAGAGGCAATAAGACAATTGCTCAAAGAACAGTCTCTGGAATCAGACTCTGGCTTCAATACATGATTGGCTATTATCAGACAAGATGTTGGAAGAGTAATTTAACATATTTTTGCATTAATTTCCTCATATGAAAAATAGTATCTACCAGTAGGGACATCTTAAAAGTTCGATGAGAATATGCAAGTGGAACACACAGTAAGTGCTATTCCACAAATGTTTACTGAACTCCTCTTATGTTTCAGGTGCATCTTAGTCACTTGGAACACACATGTGAATTAAGATAGATCTCTACCCTAGTGGATCTTGTATTATTCCACATTTTAGTTTATATTGTCATTATTTCTATTGCTATCTTTATTTTTATAAAACCTAGCACAGTGCCTGATTAGTAGATGCTCAAAAAATTTGCTTGAATGAATATTCAACTAAAACTGTGTTGATGATAGATAAACAGCACCTGTGAGTGAACAGAATAAGGGTAAATGCTTTGGAAAGTTAGAAAATTCTACAAAAGAGACTAAACACAGGCAGAGCAGAGTTCTTCACTGTGATGTACACCAGAAGAATCTGTTAGAATGAAAATTCTAGTTGTCGCTATAGGCAAATCCTACCTTCAAATCTTTCTTTTCTTAATGGCAAAAAATCTGACTAAAGGAAATTTTACATTGTTTATGAATAATTGTAGAAATATGTTGTTCTTTTAGCTTTATTGGTCTTTGAAATTTATCCAAACCATTAAAGAGTCACAGTTAGTAATTCCAATATCCGATACAGTAACAAATGAGACACTGGTTTCTTTTTCACTAAACCACAGCTGATAGAAGCAGCTAAATAGATAAAACCCTAAATTTAAAAATATATTGGTATTAGTCATGTCAAAGCAGATATTTCAGGATGAATTAAGAAACTGTAGCTCATAGAGTTAAGTATGTCTAATACTATTAGGCAAAAGAGGGAAGCACTGCTTAATGGATCAATTCCATTAAGGAAAAGAAAAGCAAAAATTGCAAGTGATTTCAGTTTAGAAAGATAACTATAAAAGTCAGTTACCTGACCACTGAAGTTCTTTTCTCCTCTTCAAATGCCATTTCTGTTCTGTCAGCATTGTCAGTATATGCAGCTACTGTACTGTGGAAAGTAATTATATTATATGGCGGATAAAACAAGGAGGTATGCATCAGATTATAAATAACTTAATTTTGCAAAGGAATTTTACATCTTAATCTGCTGGACTATCACTTTCACTTAGGCTCTGAAACCAAATTATGTTATTGTGTTCTGTGATATAATTTAATAACTCATCCATAAGGAAATGTCAGGTCGCATTTGCAACAATCCAGGGGCCATTAAGCCAGATGGAAGGTCGTTCTGTTTGAGGATTGTAAATGAACCTGTCCAACAAAGTTTTGGTTAGGAACAGCCAAGGACTCATTATGTAGTCAATTTACCCAACTGCTTGCAAGAACCACGCCAACGCCAAGGCTGTTCTGTCCTTTGAAGTTTGAAATGAATTTGAACATACAGGGATTTTTTACTTTCATCAAGCCAGAAAGAAAATTGCTTTTATAAAAGGCGGTCATTTCCATATATTGCTTAGAACATTAGAATAAAAATTAAATGTATTGTTGAAATATCACTGTGAAATTTTTGTTTCTTTCTTATTCATTTTCGTCTTTACCTTCTAAATTCTGCCTTTCATTGGTAGTGAAAGACACACACACACATCCACATACACACACATTAATAAAAAATAAACCACTCAAACAAGATAACAAAAATGTACAAAGAAATTTATGCTTCTGAAAATAAAAATATTCACTTAAAATAATAATGTCTTCATTTAATTCTTTAGTTCCTTTAGTTTGCAATGAAGTTAACAACTTTTGATTATCCATACTATGTGATTTAATATGAATACTCCAAAGTGGATAATTAAATGTCAGCTTTATTTAGTTTAAAAAAATGCATTTTGAAGATCTGGATTCTTCTAATGATGTTTAAGTTATTCTCTAGAGCAGAGAATCAAAATTGGTTATTCTAGTAAAGCATTATTTTACAGTTAGTATATTTTCATTTTAGAAAATATCAGATAGTTAACACATTTATTCATAATCCCATATTTATTATAAATTTTGACGTTTCTATTTACATCTTTCAAAGCATGATATTTTACTAATTTGAATTTACTGACTTGTGTTTACTGACCATATATACAACTGATCCTCATTATTTGCAGATTCTATATTTGTGAATTTGCCTACTTGCTAAAATTTATTTATAATGTCAAAATCAATACTAGCAGTGATTTTGCAGTCATTTGTGGACATGCACAGAAACAGAGAAACATTTGAGTCAGCTATTGGGCAAGTTCCAGCTAAGAAGGAACAAGGCCTTCTTGTGTCAGCTTTCATATAAAGATGACAAGAGGATGGAGAAGGTCACGGGTGGTGCAGTGTAGTGCACAAAGCTCTGGTCTCGGACCAGTTGGTCAGTGTTTAGATCCCCACTCTGGCACCTGTTAAGGAGCATGGTTTTATGCAAGTCACTTCTTACTTTTGAATCTTGTTTTCTCCTTTGTAAAATAAAGAAAATAAACCATTCCAATTTTTTTTTTTTTTTTTTTTGAGGCGGGGTTTCGCTGTTCTTGTCGCCCAGGCTGGAGTGCAATAGCGCAATCTTGGCTCACTGCAACCTCCGCCTCCCGGATTCAGGTGATTCTCCTGCCTCAGCCTCCCAAGTAGCTAGGATTACAGGTATGCACTACCCTGCCTGGCTACTTTTGTATTTTCAGTAGAGACGGGGTTTCACCATGCTGGCCAGGCTGGTCTCGAACTCCTGACCTCATGTGATCTGCCCGCCTCGGCCTCCCAAAGTGTTGGCATTTCAGGCATGAGCCACCATGCCTGGCCAGGATTTGTTGTTTTTAAGATTTAAGATTATAATCTATGAGAAATGAGTGTGTATATACATACATACACGCATATACATGCAGATATATATATACACAATTTATCCTAGGAACAAAAATTTAGTATTTAATTTACTGTTCATAGTGGCTTTATAAAACATGATTACCATGAATAATGAAGATCGGCTGTATATATGTATTTATATACATATATATAAATTGCCAATCTAAATCGTGATAAATATCCATATGCTTAAATTATGCATTTTTAAACTCATTTGAAGAAGCAAACATTTTACTCTGTTGGATATATCATAATTATTTAGTAGGTTAGATGATATAATCATTGTATTTTTCTATTTCCAAATTTATGAACACTGTTGTTAGGTATATTTTCCCTGCAGATCAGGAAGAAGGTAACATGATTCTTCTTTTGGTACGACACCAGAGTTCAGCTGGAGTCCAGTGTAATAATGCAAGGAGAACCTTGAGATTTTATCTAGAACAACTGTGTGTGTGTGTGTGTGTGTGTGTGTGTGTGTGTGTCTGTGCGCCTTGTATCAGAGAACGGAAAAAACAAGAAATGCAAAGGCTTTCCAATCTGGTCTAAGAAGAGCAGCAAGGATGGATGAGGAAAGCTCCTCCCTACTTTGAGAATTTGGAGCTCTGCTGCAAACTAGTTAATGGGGATCTTTATTATGACATACTTATTCATACACCTGTAAGGGATTGGTCTTAGAAAATCAACTAGAGTTAATGCTTGCATAGGATGCAGGCCAGTCATTTCACACTCTCAGAACCTGGAACAGCACCTAGAAGGTAGGCACATCAGCTAGATGCCCTAGTAAAAGGAAAGCCAACATTGTATTGTAGCCCAAAAACTGGCCAGTTAGTCCTGGGTTCTGGTCCTAATTCTGAAAATAGTTAATTGGCTGAAGTTGAGCTGAATGACTGAATATTTGGATTTAATGTTAATTTTAGAGATTCCCTTTGTGTTATTTTTTAAAAGTATATTTCTTTGTAAAGTGTGAGATAATGCACTTCTTTAATCAAAAAGGGCTTAAAACAAAATTTATCTCAATGTGAGTTAGTCAACTATTTTATCTTGTTTTCTTATTTCATTTATCCCTTACACCATGAAACAAAGAGCGGTATCTGGATGTCAAAGCAGTTAAGGTTAATATGCCCTCTTACTATGTAGCTCGCTGCATTTTTTTTCCCTGGTTCCCATCTTAGCCATTTGAGAGAGGTCACTAAATCGTCCTAGATCAAATACTTCCTGCGGAGTCTGTACAGTGGAGTCAAATAAAATAAGATAATTAATAGATTGATAATGTCATAAGGACCTTGAAAGCATGGTTTGTAGTTACCATGCCTGCAGAAAATGGAAATATAAGTATATAATCAAATTAGTATTTAGCTCTATTATGTTACTTATAGTGTTCAATACATAAATTGACAATTCCCTCCTAAATTATGAAATGAAACAATAAACCTGCACTATTAGAATGTAAACAATAGAAAATAATTATCTTTCTGATTAATGATAGATAATATTTTGTAACAGAAACAAGCAATGTGTTAAATATACGTTGAAACTTAGATACTAACTCCATCTAGGATTTGAAACTATGATATTGAAAGATGGATGTATTGAAAAATAGTTAATGGGTTAACAGGCTGTATGTTGTTGTTAATGCTATTGCCTTTGTTATATATATATGATAACAAAGATACCTCTTGACTAGAAATCTTTCTTAGTGATGCTTATATTTGTCAGGGTTTGATCGGAGAAGCAGAATTAGTAGGATGGATATATCTATCTATCTCTACAAATTTACCCGAACATATATATTTTGGGGTAAATATGTGAGGATATATATATGTAAACAAATCTGAAATCTTTAGAGCAGACAACCCAGAAGGGAAATTACAAGTGGGATGGAGTCCCAATCTAAAATGTGTTGTTTACGGGAAGTGTTCTCTTAACTCAGAGAAGGCCTAAACCCTCTTCTAAAGACTGCTCAACTGATTAACTTATAGTTAATTGATCAAATACTTTAATCACATCTGCAAAACTCTCTTTAAAGTAGCAACTAGTTTATTGTTTTCCTGAATAACTGGAAGAAGGTATATGCATGCTACAAAATGACTGCTTCCTTCCAATATTCAACTTTTGCAAGAGAACATCCCTTGAAGCTCAATTTAACTGTAAAAGTAGTAGAAAGGGAACTCTGGAAACTATAGTATAGAAGAGCAAATTTGATACATCAAAAGCCACTGCAGTTCACCTTTTCTCAACTTGACATCTATAAACATATCTTAAAACCTCACTGAATCTCCAAATACAGACAGTAACAGAGTTATACTTCTGCATAATATGATACAACTATCTCATGTTCAGTCAAAAATAGGCTAAGCTGTTCTCCAGAAAAGTATATGAAGTCTTTGAGTGGTTACTACTCTTCTCCTTTGATATCCTGTAAATTAAATACTGAGATAAATAATAAAATCAGAGAGGGGATAAAACAACAATATTTTGTATATATATATATACACACACACACACACATATATATATAAACATATTCATGTCAAAACAAAGAAAAAATACTCATGACTATTACAGTCCTCTTTTCTGAAACTGGTCACATGGTTGCACCTTGTAAATAACTATTTTCTTTCAATCTATTTCATATTTCCTTCACACTCAGCACACACCTCAGCTGGTTGTGGTTCTTTGCTCAGTGGAATGACTCAAACATTCATTCCTGAAGGGTCTGAGTCATTAGTACTGCTGAACATGTAGGAGAATGAAGAGCACTCACATTTCTTTCCTTGGGAGATACTCTTCCCTCGTGAATATTTCATCACTATATAACCTGTAGTGATAATCTGCATATTTATTTATTTTCACATAAATAAGAACTTAGACCAGGTCTATACTATTGTAGGAAAATAAATACTGAAAACAATTGAGCTGATTATGCTTCCTAATACCCGATTTTATTTCTTATTTTCACAAACTTAAAACATGACTAATTATACAAATGACAATAGGAGTTACCATTAATTCTACTATGTAGTATACAGTATAATTTGGTATATAAACTATTTAGTATATTGCCTCGTAATTTTTGTATGAACTTGTATATATATCTTTTCATAACTAAAACCATATAAATATAAATGTTTTATATACTAATTTTTCTCATATGAAATATTGGTGGGGGTCGTATGAAATTAACGTTTGGCCACATATTGAAATTCTAAATAACTTTTACAGATTAACTTGTTGTTCTCTGTAAAGTTTATGAGGGTAAGACATATGATAGAGAAAAGTGACCAGCAAAAGCACAGTCTTTATTCCTACGAGGCTGTTGGACTCAAGACTGTGTGAACTCATTTGGGCCAGGTAGAGATTGCCCTTTGCCAAGCTAATGATAGAGCAGTGGTCAGTCAGACAATATAAGTTGCAAAAAATGTACCACAGCATATGTATATTTATTAACATGTACTTTAAAGATATACTATTGTACTGACATTAAAAATGCTAAAGCATTTAATAACAGAAATTTAAATGTAACAATGAAATACTATTTTGAAATTTTTGTCTCTACAAAATTGTTTTTAATATATTATAAATTATAACAGTACAATTAAATAGCAATGAAATTATTGTTTCAATATTTTGTGATACAGCAATCTGCTTCTAAGTTTTTTATTTAACTACATTGTTTGAATGGCTATCATAGCCAAAATAGGTATTTTACAAAGCAATATGGATCCAGAAGGAAGGCTTGCATCACTGACTGCATTTCTAAATCATGACACTCACTACTGAAACCCATTGTCCAGTTATTAAATTGTTCAGGCATACTGTACAGTTTTTTTAAAAAAAATTAATTGGTTGTGCTTTTAAATAAATCTGAAGGTGTCATGTTTTTATATGTGATGAACAAGTTCATGACTCCATAAAATTATTTATTTTAAAGGATACTAAAATTTCAAAAATCATATTTCCTATTTCTAATGTACAGATATGACTATATAAGGCTACTCTATTAGTTTGAGCAGCAAATCATATAATGGCAGAAAAACTTCAAAATATTAGTCTTCAAAATGTACAGTCCATAATATGATATTCTTTCAAAAACAACTACTACTTGCTTACTATTAAAATATTGCCTTTATCTGTTAAGTGGCTAGCATATTACTGGCAGTGCTTGTCATCAGAGAAAAGTAAATTTGAAACACTTGATTTTTGAAAAAGAACACATACCTTATTCTTAAGATCAGCAACTCTTTTAAGATCTCTGCTGTTTGAATATATCTGTTTTGATAATTATGTTGTTGATCTGTTTTGATAATTATGTTGAATTTTGATAATTATGTTGAATTTTATAATACACTTATTTAAAGAGTTGACTACATTTAAAGTAGCTTATTTTGATCAAAGAATTAAAACTAATGAAAGTTTGTAGCACTTTATATTTCTGGCTTAAAATCTCTGCTATGAAAGTTTTCCTGGGCATGATACAGTGAAT
Organism: Pongo abelii; assembly: GCF_028885655.2. NCBI lineage: Eukaryota > Metazoa > Chordata > Mammalia > Primates > Hominidae > Pongo > Pongo abelii. Next base: position 32,612,700 of record NC_071998.2, read on the forward strand.
GAATTCAATTGAAGTGCTAAATCTGCAACATATCACAATGGTTTTCTTTTATTTTTAGTCATATAAAAGCAGCTACAGCACAGTTTTACTATTGTTTTCATTAAGTTATTTCTTAGGGAAATAGTATCTTTCTTTGAGTGCTCATAAAGAGTAGTTTATTAATGTTATAATTGAAAAAATAATATCTAGCATAATTCAAAGCCTGTAGAAACTTCCTTACTTTGATCCTCCTGTACTGCAAACCTTTCACCCTACATAATTTGCTGTAAGACTGGTTTCTTTAAATCTTCAGCAATAAGGCTTCTACCTCTTTCAACATTATTTATTGACAAAGAACACATCACAGCACACTACCATATTGTTTTCCATACATTATTTTAGCCATTTTCAGCATACCAAGATGGATGAATATTTCTCACCTGGTATGTGGCTTTAGCCTTCTGCTTTGATAAACCCTCACAAAGTCTTTTAAAAACTTAGTCAACTTCAATGTTATTTATAAAGTACTTGATTAAATTTTAGATGATTTAAAACATTAATTAAAACATTGAAGAGGTTTCACTTCATGAATGCTTGGCAAGGCATATAATACAGTAACCACTAATTTACAATTTTGATTTTTTTTTACTTATTTCTTTTAAAGCGTGGTTAGTTTTTGCTGCTATGTTAATCGTTAATAAACAGATTTTTTTTCTGTTGTTTTTACTATGATTACAAACTTTTTATATTCCTTGAAAACATTATTTTTAATAACTGGATAACGTTCATTTAGTAAACATACCATTATTTACTTTGCTGTTGTAATTTTTTTAACATTTAAATATTTTATTTAAAATAGAAACAATAAAATTGGAATAAATGCCTCATACTTAAATTTTAGGGCAATTTTTTTAGTACATCTTTAGGATAAAGGCAAGATTTCTGTAGAGTTATGGATAGTCTTGTCAAATTATATCCCAGACAATTTATGCCAACTTGTATTTCCACCAACAGTGAATAAATGGAGTGTTTTGTTTAATGTTTTCTAATAATATATATTTGTTATTTAAAAAAATTTACTAAATTAGTGTTTGAAAATGATATTTCATGGTTAAAATTCTCATTCATTTGGTTATTAGTGAGGTTGATTTTTTTGTGTTATTTTCCTTTTGTTTTGACTATTCTTTTCTTATGGTCTTATTTTTAATCTGTTTATTTTTTTGTACAGTAAGGCTATAAATTTCTTGTTATATTTGTCACATATAGTTCTCCCAGACTTTTGTCTTTTTCTCTTTGGATATTTTTGATTAAGAGAAATTTTTTCCTTTTTATGAATTCAAATGCAACAATTTATGTTTTCTTTGTATGATGAGATAAGCCTCATTGGCTTTATTATTAAATTAAAATCACTCTTTTAAAATGTCAAAAAGTAAAAAAATAGAAAGAAATGACCAAAAACAACTATTAGCAATTTGACATATCCCTGAGTATATTTTCTATGTAATATTTACCAATTTGAAAGTATATTAATAATTTCATATCCTATCCCATTCACAAAATACTATGACCACATCCTATGTCTGTAAGAAGTCTTTGAACCTCTTTGTTTATATGATGAGGAGAGAGTATAATTTATAAAACAAACCATCTTACAAAGTTGTGAATTTAAAAAAATCTATACAGTGGAAGCATGTTTGGATATGCCTTTGTTACATATCATACTGTTTATTTTTAAAAAGTTTACAAATTACATTTTTTGTCTCAAGATATGAAAAATAATTTTTAATGATTAAAAATAAAAAAATTAAAGTTTTTCCTCTGTTAAAATGTATTGCTATGATAAATCATCCTACTGACTTTTTCTTTTTTGAGACGGAGTTTCAATCTTGTTGCCCAGGCTGGAGTGCAATGGCATGATCTCAGCTCACCGCAACCTCTGCCTCCCGGGTTCAAGCGATTCTTCTGCCTCAGCCTCCTGAGTAGATGGGATTACAGGCAAGGGCCACCACGCCTGGCTAATTTTGTATTTTTGGTAAAGACAGGGTTTCTCCATGTTGGTCAGTCTGGTCTCGAAGTCCTGACCTGAGGTGATCCCCCAGCCTCGGCCTCCCAAAGTGCTGGGATTACAGGCGTGAGTCACCACGCCTGGCAATCCTACTTACTTTTAAGAACTAATAATATTTATAAATTAAATTGTTTTAGACTTAGTTGGATTTTGTTTTTGTTTAAGTTAGCCCTTTCAAACAGATCACACTCTTCACACACTTAATCGTGAGTTGTTCAAGAAAAAGTCTTGTCTTCCTTCATCGATCTTTACATTCTAGTTTGTATGGTATATGAAAAGTAACAAGAAAACTTAATTTAATTCAGTTCTAATTTTAACCCTAATATTATTGAGTTGCAAATTCAGTGACATGAATTATTTTCCATACCTCAGCCTGATTGCATCTTTATGTCATCTTGACAAATCATTAAGTTTAAAATGTAAAGCAAGTAATCTCCTATTACAACTTTCTTTCCATCCACAAGTATGTCATATTCAAACTCTGCCTCTGGAATACTAAAATTTTGAATAATTTTTGTTCCAAACACTTTCTAATTATTGCTTAGTGTTACAGTTGCCTATAATTGTACAGAAAAATCCCACAGCAGTTATTAAAAGTGTACACCACTTAAGCTTATATTATATCTAGATTCTAGATCTGTGCTTTCCAATGGTCATTACTCAGTACATGTGGTATTAAGCATTGAAATGATACTAGTTCACACTAAGATATGCTGTAAGTCTAAAATACCTGTCTGATTCTTTTCACTTTTTTGAAACATGGCTACTAAAAATGTTTAAATTACATATGTGGTTCATATTGTATTTTTATTGGATGACACTGCTGTAGTGAAAAATTTGACAATTGCTCCTAACTACCATGTTCATCTTAGTTTTTAAAATGGTCAATTTTGTCTAGAAGATTAAGTTACATCCTATTTATACATACAGTTTAAATATGTATCCTATAAATCTTTCTTTCCGGTTTTCTGATTTTTCAATATAGAATAAAAGGTTGAGAGCAGATGTAAAGTATAAAAAACAAGGCAAATTTTAACTGGACAAGCTAATTAATAAATTAGGTCTCTTTGTCAATACACACAACCTGAAGCAGCACCCTGGAAGTCAGGTGTTTGGGTCCTAGTATCTTAACAAAAATTCAAGGCAAGACCTATCGCAGAAATACTTAAGGCAGCTGCTGACTTAAGTATGCATGCATGCACTTATTTCTCAGAGCAGCTATAAAGTCCTAGTTGACAATTTTCCCTGGAAGTTTCTGACAAATAACACACACTGTTGTTTACATTTTTGTGATTTAACATTTCACTTAAATTACACAGGTGCACGTAAATGTGTTCATTTGATCACAGTAATTCTACTGCCACTCACATTAGTAAGTAACTCAATATGAGAAACAAGCTAGTATTAAATTTATTACTCTTCTCCATGGCTAATGTACTTAAATAAAGCTATAGTGATTGGCAGTTACAGTTAATATCACATTTCAGTCTTGGAAGGAAGAAGAGTTGTACAATGCTTCTTTAAGTGGTTTCCTTTTATTTTTTGTTTTATTAATTTTGTTCAGTTCTTTTTCTCTCTACATCTTTCTCATATTTTTATACTAAGGGCATGCCTAAATAGCTACGTTCAGTAGTTATGCATCTTTTTTCCCCCTTTTTTACAACATACCAACAGATGCCATATAATTTATGTTTTAAAATCATCGGCAATGATATCCTTTCATATGCACATCAAACATTCACTAATAAGAAAAGAGTTATGACACTGAATGTTTAAAACCATTTTGGGGAAAATATGTAAAAGCATTAATCAAGAACCCCATACCCTGGTGTCTTTTGCTTATATCTATATATTAATATATAAAAATACTAGTGCTTTATTGTAGCACTGTGAAATTAAAAAAAACACCATAAACAGGTGTTTCTAAGCCATAAATTCATGGAATATCAGTTACTGAAATACTAAAATAAAATCATATATGAAAATTTTACCCACAGAGATGTAGCACCTCAAGACAAGATGGAATACTAAGAAGGAAGGAAGGGAGGAAGGAAGGAAGGAAGGAAGGAAGGAAGGAAGCAAAGGAGGAAGAGAGGGAGTGAGGGAGGGAGGGAGGAAAGGAAGGAGGGAAGGAGGGAGGGAGGGAGGAAGGAAAGAAGGAAGGAAGGGAGGAAAGAAGGTCACCTGAAGTTGTGATCACCATGAGTATTTATTGGACTCACTGCTATGTTTAACTCTCATAATATCTCATTATATTCATTTTACATATAGGAAGAGTAAAGCTAACAGGAAGAGGTGAAGTAACTGGACTATGTTTCCATGGTTAGCAGTATAAAGACTTGGCTACCAGGCATTCAAGTACTGCTGTTTTGTGGTCCGTTATCAAGGTGGCAGTTTGAGAAGCAGTCCTAAAACAAACACGTATATTAAAAAAATTATATGCTGAAGCAAGAAGATCCCTGATGACAAAGCCACAAAACTATAACTGGTTAAAAGCATTGCTGACAAGAACATGGAAAAAGATAGAGCATCTGTAATATTAATTACAGATTAGATAGTCCATATATGCTTCTAAACATCATTTATTTCATCCTCCTAAAAATCTTGTGACATTGATATTATTATCACCAATTTACTCATGCTCCTAAAATTTGAATAGTTTATTCAAATGCAAACGAGTGGTAAATGTTAAAGCAAAGAATTTCTGACTCTCAAATTAGTTCTATAAACCACTATGCTATGCCGTTTCCGAATTAGTTGGTTGTTATCTTAAAAAAATAATAAGAATAAACCCAAAGAATTAAACAGAGGTGAAATATTTCTTGGCTGCCTTACTCTAGAAATTCAAAGAAAATACTATGTGTATGGGAGTGGAAACTATAAAAATTAATAAGATGTATTTCCTGAAAAACAAATACTGAATCTGGGTTTAACTGCTGATTATATTTTATAGAGGTTCACTTCCAGGGCAGCAAAAATGAAGAAAAGTAGGAAGGTAAGATAAGGAAAAACAGCAAGCAAAGCCAGAAGCTGTATTACCATACAAGTCAATGATTTACAATGAGCCACAAGGAGACACAGCCAGAACCATTCCTTAAGCAGTCTACCAGGAGGAGTAACAGGAAATTTATCCACGTGGATCTCATTCATTCTGCCCCTGCCCCTCCACCCTTTTTAAAAGTGTTCCACAAACTTTGAAAACTGCTCTGCATTTTAGAGTTGCCTCGTCCATTGTAGCATTTCACTAAAGTCCAGAAGTGGCAGAAAAAGGGACCAGGGACTTTGGAAAGTGACTGACTGAGCTCAAACCATTCATGTAGTTGATTGGCTGTGGCTGCAGTGGAGTCAGAGCATGGAGTTGAAGATTTGAGCAGTTGAGACTGAGAAAACTTGTGGAGTAGGACAAGTGGTCTGACACGTGATGTGTCTAAGAAAATTAAACAGATCTGGGCATGGTGGCTCACGCCTGTAATCCCAGCATTTTGGGAGGCCGAGGTAGGTGGATCACCTGAGGTCATGAGTTCAAGACCAACCTAACGAATATGGTGAAACCCTGTCTCTACTAAAAATACAAAAATTAGAAAATTAGCCAGGCATGGTGGTGCACGCCTGTAATCCCAGCTACTCGGGAGGCTGAGACAGAAGAATTGCTTGAACCCGGGAGATGGAGGTTGCAGTGAGCTGAGATTGCACACCACTGCACTCCTGCCTGGGTAACAGAGCAAGACTCTGTCTCAAAAAAAAAAAAAAAAAAAAAAAAAAAAAAAGGAGAGAAAAGAAGATGGAGAGGGAAAGAAGGGAGAAATTAAGGTAAGGGAAGGCATCCAGAAGATGGAAATTATAAGGCCAGGGATAATATAATTCATTTTATTCTGTTTTTTAAAATTAATCTTCATTTTGAGATTATTGTAGATTCACATGTAGTTGTAAAAAACAATGAAGAGAGATCCCATGGTGCCCTTCAGTTTCTTGTAATTATAAAATCTTGCAAAAGTGTTGTATGAGAGCACAATGAGGATATTAACATTGATGAAGTCAAGTTATAGAACATTGTCATCACCGTAAGGATCCCTTATATTGTCTTTCTATAGTCACACTCCTGTCCTTCCCCCTTAATTCCACTCTTAATGTTTGGTAACTGCTATTTTTTTCTTCATTTTATAACTTTTGTCATCACAATAATATTATATAAATGGAATCATGCAGTATATAACCTTTCAGGACTGCATTTTTTATTCAGTATGATTCTCTTGTTGTGTGTATGCATCATTAGTTTGTTTTCTTTTTATTTCTGAGTACTACTCCATGGTAAGTTGGTACCAGGAATTTTTTACTCCTTCATCTGTAGAAGGACATCCAGGTTGTTTCTAATCATTGACTATGATGAATAAAGGTGCTATAAACTTTCACATACAGATTTTTGTGTGAATATGAATTTTCATTTTTTTCTGCATTAAATGCCCAAGAGTACAATTGCTGATTCAGAGAGTAGTTGCAAGTTCTTTTTTTTTTAAGAAATTGTTTATTGTCCAGAGTGCCTGAACCATTTACAATCTCACCAGCAATGTATGAGTGATCCAGTATTTCCCCGTCATCACTATCATTTGGTGTTCTCCATATTATTTCTTTTTGCCATTATGATAGGTATGTAATTATATTGCATTGTGATGTTGATCATCTTTTCATGTGCTTATTTGGCATCTGTATATCCACTTCAGTGAAATGACTGTTCATATCTTTTGCCCATTTTCAAGTTGGCTCGCTCTCTCTTTTTAAACTATTGAAGTTTGGGACTGCTTTCTATATTCTGGATACTATCCCTTTCTTGCATATGTAATTTGCAAATATTTTCTCTAAGTCTGCAGCTTGTCTTTGATTCTATTACAAGATATTTCAAGCAACACAGTTTTTTATTTCGATGACCTTCTATTTACCAATATTTCTTTACATAGGTTATACTTTTGGTGTCAAGCATAAGAATTCTGTTTGGTTCTAAATTCTGATTTTTTTTACATTTTTTTCTATCCATTTTATAGTTTTTTATATCACATTTAAGTCAATGATCCATTTTGGGTTAATTTTTGTAAAACCTATGAGATTTAGGATGATGTTCAGTGTTTGGCTTTTGGATATCCAATTAATTGCCTGATTGCCATTTAATTAAATGGCATTCTTCTATTCATTTAATTGATTTTGCACCTTTGTCAAACATTACTTGTGCACATTTGTGTAGGAATGGGAATATTTCAGGTTGCCCTATTCTGTCTCATTGATACATGTGTATCTCTCCTCCAACACTACAAAGTATTAATTACTGTAATTGTAAGTCTTGAAATCAGGTAGAGTAATTCCTCTCACTCTCTTCTTCTTATAAAAAATGTTTTAGCTAATATAGTTCCTTTGTGTTTCCATACAAACTTTAGAAAACTCTTGTATTAATATAAAATTTTTGCTGTATTTTGGTAAAAATTGTGTTAAACTTTATGTCAATTTGGGGAGAATTGACATCTTTGAGTCTTCTAATCCACAAAAACGCTATGTCTCTCCATTTATTTCAATCTTCTTTGATTTATCACCAGATTATGGATATCAGCATGTAAGGCCATAGAAACTTTATTAGACTTACACCTAATTATTTCACATTTTTGAGCAATTATAAATGCTATTGCATTTAATTTCTGTGTCTATGTGTTTCTTGCTAGTTTGTAGAAATACAATTTATTTCTGTATGTTTATATTTTATTCTGTGACATTGTTTTACTCATGATTTTAGGAGATTTATTTTTAGATTCCATGTAGTTTTCTACACAGAATATTATGTCATCTGCAAATAAGAACAGTTTTTTACACTCTGATCTGTATGCCTTTAATTCAGATATTTTTCTTATTGTACTTGCTAGAATTTCCAGCACTGTGTTGAATAAGAGTGCTGAGAACAGGCAAACTTGCATTGATCCTGCTTTTAAATGGTCATTCACCATTAACAATCACGTTAATTGAGATGTATTGTACATATCCTTTATAAAGCTGAGGAAGTTCTCCTTTACTTCCACTTTTCTGAGAGTATCTAACATAAATAGGTGTTCATTTTTTAACAGTTTTCTGCATTGATTTATATAATCATATGATTTTTCTTCTTTAGTTAATATGGTAAACAATACTGATTAATTTTCAAAAATTGAATCAGCCCCAATTTTTGGAATACACTCAATTTTGTCATAGTATATACTCCTTTTTATGTGCTACTGAATTCTCTTTGATCATATTTTAAAAAAATATTTGCATGTATATTTATAAAGGATGTTGCTTTGTAGTTTTCTTTTGTTGTTTCATTTATTTCTAGTCTTGGTTTCAAGATAATACCAGCTTCATAAAATGAAATGGGAAATTCTCCCTCCTCTTCTATTTTCTGGAAGAGATAGTAAAGAATTTGCAATGGTTAATATTGAGTGTCAACTTGATTGGATTGAAGGATGCAAAATGTTGTTCCTATGTGTGTCCGTGAGGGTGTTGCCAAAGGAGATTAACATTAACATTTGAGTCTGTGGACTAGGAGAGGCAGACCCATCCTCAATATGGGTGGGCACCATCTAATTAGCTGCCAGCATGGCTAGAATAAAGCAGGCAGAAGATGGAAGAGCAGACTTGCTGAATCTTCCGGCCTTCATCTTTCTCCCACACTGGATGCTTCTTGCCCTCGAACATCAGACTCCAAATTATTCAGCTTTTGGACTCTTGAACTTACACCAATGGTTTGCCAGGGGCTCCACGGCCTTTGGCCACAGACTGAAGGCTTCAGCTCGCTTCCCTACTTTTGAGGTTTTGGGACTCTGACTGGTCTACCACTGGCTTCCTTGCAAACGGCCTATCGTGGGACTTTACTTTGTGATTGTGTGAGTCAATTCTCCTTAATAAACTCGCTTTCATATATCCATATATCCTATTATTCTGTCCCTCTAGAGAACCTTAATACAGAATTGGTATTAACAGTTCTTTAGAACAAAGGTTCTTCAAACCTTTGTTAGAATTCTCCAGTAAAGCCATCTGTGCTTATAGAGCTTCATTTAGGAAATTTTATATTATGAATTCAAATTTAATTAATAGTTATATAGCTATTTAAATGGTCTATTTCACATTGGATGCGTTGTGGAGTGTGTTCTTCCTGAAGTTGGTTCTTTTCATCTAACTTTTCAAATTTCTGTGTGCAGAATTCTTCATAGTATTCCATTTTTATTTTTTAGGTACCTGCAGGGTCTGTAGTGATAGCCGCTATTTTCTTCCTGATACCAAAATGTTGTATATTCTCTCTTTTATTCTTTTTCAGTCTTAGTAGAGATTTGTCAATTTTATGGATATTTTCAAAGAGGTAGCTTTTTATTTCATTGTTTTTTCTCTAATATCTATTTTCATCTTCACATGTTTCTTCTCTTATCTTTATTATTCCATTCAAGTAGATTTGTGTTTATTTTACTCTTCTTTTTCTAGATTTTTGAAGAGAAAACTTATATTATTGATTTGGACTTTTCCTTTTTCTCTAACGTAAACATTTAGTGGTTTAAATTTCTCTCGCAAAACTGCCTTAACACTATCTCACAAATTTTGATATGCTATGATTTCATTTTTATTTAGTGCCATGCATTTTTTGTTTCCCTTCAGATTTTTTTTGATCCAAGAATTATTTAGAAATGTGTTATGAGTTTCTAATTATTTGAAAATTTTTCTGTTATCTTTTTGTTACTGCTTTTTAGGTTAATTCCACTGTGGCCAGAGAGCAAACTTTGTATGCTTTCAGGTTTTTTGGGGGATTTGTTGAGGTGAATTTTACGCTCAGGATTTCATCCTTCTATCTTGGTATATGTTACATGTGCACTTAGAGACTCTGTTCTGTTGTTGGGTGCCATGTTATATTAATATTGATGAATATTATTTTCTTTTGTTGTTTCATTTATTTCTAGTTTTGGTTTCAAGATAATAACAAGATATTTGGTTTCAAGATAATACTTTCATCTGAGATTGTCATGACGTTCCTTTATTACTGAAGCATATTTTCAATGGATATATCAGGGGATATAGTATTGTTGAGTTCTACATTCTTGTTGATTTCTGTCTAGTTCTATCTGTTGTTGAGAGAGGGATGTTGAATTCTTCAACTTTAACAGTACATTTGTCTAATTCTCTTTTCATTATCGTCAGTGTCTGCTTCACATAATATGCAGCTCTTTTATCTGGTATTTAAACATTTTGGATTGCAATGACTTCTTAGGGAGTTGATTATTTTATCAATATATACTGTTTTTCTGTGTATCCAGGAATTTTATTTGCTCTGAAGTCGATTTTATCTAATATTAATACATGCACTTCTCTTTTCTTTGGATTAATGATTATGTGATATATCTTTTTCCATCCTTTAACTCTCAATCTGCCTGTATGGTTTTATTTGCTGTGAATTTCTAGTAAATAGCAAATAATTGGATACTATTTTTGAAACTAATCTCTCAATCCCTGTCTTTTAATGGATGGGATTAGACAACCTCCATGTACATTAATTATTGATATGTTAGATCTTAAGCCTACAATTTTAACTTTTGCTTTCTGTTTTGCTCCTTTCCCTTTTTGTTTCTGTGTTTTCTTTTCCTGCCTTCCTGTGGGCTTCTTAAATATATTTGATAATTACATTTTCATTTACCTATAGTTTTTTTATAATTTTCTTCTTAAATTTTTAATTGACAAGTAAAAATGTATATATTTATTATGTATAATATAATGTTTTGAAATACATATACATTGTGGAATGGTTCAATTTATATACTAATTAATATACACATTACCTCATATACTTATTTTTTGTGGTGAGAATACTTAAAATCTACTCTCTTGGTAATTTTCAAGTATACTATACATCATTATTAACTATAGTCACCATGTTGTATAAGAGATCTCTTGAGCTTATTCTTTTTGTGTAACTGAAATTTCATGTTCTTTGACCAGTATCTTCCCAATTCATCTCCTCCCATCAGCCCCTGGCAACCACCATTCTAGCCTGTTTTTATTAGTTGAGTTTTTTTCGATTTCATATCAAAGTGAGATCATGTGGTATTTGTCTTTTCATGCCTGGCTTTTTTCACTTTATATAATGTCCTCCAAGTACAACCATGTTGCTGCCAATGACAGGACTTTATTTTTCTTTTCTTAAGGCTAAATAGCATTCTATTGTGTATTTGAGTATATTTGATGGTTGCTGTAACAATTATATTACATCTACATAACTTATCACAGTCTACTGGTGTTATTGTTTTGCTATTTTGAGTAAAGTGTGGAAACCTTACCTCCATTTTCTTCCTTCTATCCTCCTTCTATTGTAACATAATCATCTTAAATATTTCCTTCATATAAAGAACCACATTAAACAGTGTGATATTTGTTGCTTTAATTATGAAGCAGAGCATTAGAAACATTAGAGAAAAAGGTATTATATTTATCGTATTTTTCTCTTTTCTTTTTTTTAATTTTATTATTATTATACTTTAAGTTTTAGGGTACATGTACACAATGTGCAGGTTAGTTACATATGTATACATGTGCCATGCTGGTGTGCTGCACCCATTAACTCGTCATTTAGCATTAGGTATATCTCCCAATGCTATCCCTCCCCCCTCCCCCCACCCCCAACAGTCCCCAGAGTGTGATGTTCCCCTTCCTGTGTCCATGTGTTCTCATGTTCAATTCCCATCTATGAGTGAGAACATGCGGTGTTTGGTTTTTTGCCCTTGCGATAGTTTACTGAGAATGATGATTTCCAATTTCACCCACATCCGTACAAAGGACATGAACTCATTATTTTTTATGGCTGCATAGTATTCCACGGTGTATATGTGCCACATTTTCTTAATCAAGTCTATCATTGTTGGACATTTCGGTTGGTTCCAAGTCTTTGCTATTGTGAATAGGGCCACAATAAACATACGTGTGCATGTGTCTTTATAGCAGCATGATTTATAGTCCTTTGGGTATATACCCAGTAATGGGATGGCTGGGTCAAATGGTATTTCTAGTTCTAGATCCCTGAGGAATCGCCACACTGACTTCCACAATGGTTGAACTAGTTTACAGTCCCACCAACGGTGTAAAAGTGTTCCTATTTCTCCACATCCTCTCCAGCACCTGTTGTTTCCTGACTTTTTAATGATTGCCATTCTAACTGGTGTGAGATGGTATCTCATTGTGGTTTTGATTTGCATTTTTCTGATGGGCAGTGATGGTGAGCATTTTTTCATGTGTTTTTTGGCTGCATAAATGTCTTCTTTTGAGAAGTGTCTGTTCATGTCCTTCGCCCACTTTTTGATGGGGTTGTTTGTTTTTTTCTTGTAAATTTGTTGGAGTTCATTGTAGATTCTGGATATTAGCCCTTTGTCAGATGAGTAGGTTGCGAAAATTTTCTCCCATTTTGTAGGTTGCCTGTTCACTCTGATGGTAGTTTCTTTTGCTGTGCAGAAGCTCTTTAGTTTAATTAGATCCCATTTGTCAATTTTGGCTTTTGTTGCCATTGCTTTTGGTGTTATAGACATGAAGTCTTTGCCCATGCCTATGTCCTGAATGGTAATGCCTAGGTTTTCTTCTAGGGTTTTTATGGTTTTAGGTCTAACATGTAAGTCTTTAATCCATCTTGAATTAATTTTTGTATAAGGTGTAAGGAAGGGATCCAGTTTCAGCTTTCTACATATGGCTAGCCAGTTTTCCCAGCACCATTTATTAAATAGGGAATCCTTTCCCCATTTCTTGTTTTTGTCAGGTTTGTCAAAGATCAGATAGTTGTAGATATGCGGCGTTATTTCTGAGGGCTCTGTTCTGTTCCATTGATCTATATCTCTGTTTTGGTACCAGTACCATGCTGTTTTGGTTACTGTAGCCTTGTAGTATAGTTTGAAGTCAGGTAGCGTGATGCCTCCAGCTTTGTTCTTTTGGCTTAGGATTGACTTGGCGATGCAGGCTGTTTTTTGGTTCCATATGAAATTTAAGGTAGTTTTTTCCAATTCTGTGAAGAAAGTCATTGGTAGCTTGATGGGGATGGCATTGAATCTATAAATTACCTTGGGCAGTATGGCCATTTTCATGATATTGATTCTTCCTACCCATGAGCATGGAATATTCTTCCATTTCTTTGTATTTGCTTTTATTTCATTGAGCAGTGGTTTGTAGTTCTCCTTGGAGAGGTCCTTCACATCTCTTGTAAGTTGGATTCCTAGGTATTTTATTCTCTTTGAAGCAATTGTGAATGGGAGTTCACTCATGATTTGGCTCTCTGTCTGTTATTGGTGTATAAGAATGCTTGTGACTTTTGTACATTGATTTTGTATGCTGAGACTTTGCTGAAGTTGCTTATCAGCTTAAGGAGATTTTGGGCTGAGACAATGGGGTTTTCTAGATATACAATCATGTCATCTGCAAACAGGGACAATTTGACTTCCTCTTTTCCTAATTGAATACCCTTGATTTCCTTCTCCTGCCTAATTGCCCTGGCCAGAACTTCCAACATTATGTTGAATAGGAGTGGTAAGAGAGGGCATCCCTGTCTTGTGCCAGTTTTCAAAGGGAATGCTTCCAGTTTTTGCCCATTCAGTATGATATTGGCTGTGGGTTTGTCATAGATAGCTCTTATTATTTTGAGATATGTCCCATCAATACCTAATTTATTGAGAGTTTTTAGCATGAAGCGTTGTTGAATTTTGTCAAAGGCCTTTTCTGCATCTATTGAGATAATCATGTGGTTTTTGTCTTTGGTTCTGTTTATAGGCTGGATTACATTTATTGATTGGTGTATATTGAACCAGCCTTGCATCCCAGGGATGAAGCCCACTTGATCATGGTGGATAAGCTTTTTGATGTGCTGCTGGATTCGGTTTGCCAGTATTTTATTGAGGATTTTTGCATCAATGTTTATCAAGGATATTGGTCTAAAATTCTCTTTTTTGGTTGTGTCTCTGCCAGGCTTTGTTATCAGGATGACGCTGGCCTCATACAATGAGTTAGGGAGGATTCCCTCTTTTTCTATTGATTGGAATAGTTTCAGAAGGAATGGTACCAGTTCCTCCTTGTACCTCTGGTAGAATTCGGCTGTGAATCCATCTGGTCCTGGACTCTTTTTGGTTGGTAAACTATTGATTATTGCCACAATTTCAGAGCCTGTTATTGGTCTATTCAGAGATTCAACTTCTTCCTGGTTTAGTCTTGAGAGGGTGTATGTGTCAAGGAATTTATCCATTTCTTCTAGATTTTCTCGTTTATTTGCGTAGAGATGTTTGTAGTATTCTCTGAAGGTAGTTTGTGTTTCTGTGGGATCGGTGGTGATATCCCCTTTACAATTTTTTATTGTGTCTATTTGATTCTTCTCTCTTTTCTTCTTTATTAGTCTTGCTAGCGGTCTACCAATTTTGTTGATCCTTTCAAAAAACCAGCTCCTGGATTCATTAATTTTTTGAAAGGTTTTTTTGTGTCTCTATTTCCTTCAGTTCTGCTCTGATTTTAGTTATTTCTTGCCTTCTGCTAGCTTTTGAATGTGTTTGCTCTTGCTTTTCTAGTTCTTTTAATTGTGATGTTAGGGTGTCAATTTTGGATCTTTCCTGCTTTCTCTTGTGGGCATTTAGTGCTATAAATTTCCCTCTACACACTGCTTTGAATGTGTCCCAGAGATTCTGGTATGTTGTGTCTTTGTTTTCATTGGTTTCAAAGAACATCTTTATTTCTGCCTTCATTTCGTTATGTACCCCGTAGTCATTCAGGAGCAGGTTGTTCCATGTAGTTGAGCAGTTCTTAGTGAGTTTCTTAATCCTGAGTTCTAGTTTGATTGCACTGTGGTCTGAGAAACAGTTTGTTATAATTTCTGTTCTTTTACATTTGCTGAGGAGAGCTTTACTTCCAACTATGTGGTCAATTTTGGAATAGGTGTGGTGTGGTGCTGAAAAAATGTATATTCTGTTGATTTGGGGTGGAGAGTTCTGTAGATGTCTGTTAGGTCTGCTTGATGCAGGGCTGAATTCAATTCCTGAGTATCCTTGTTAACTTTTTGTCTTGTTGATCTGTCTAATGTTGACAGTGGGGTGTTAAAGTCTCCCATTATTAATGTGTGGGAGTCTAAGTCTCTTTGTAGGTCACTCAGGACTTGCTTTATGAATCTGGGTGCTCCTGTATTGGGTGCCTATATATTTAAGATAGCTAGCTCTTCTTGTTGAATTGATCCCTTTACCATTATGTAATGGCCTTCTTTGTCTCTTTTGATCTTTGTTGGTTGAAGGTCTGTTTTAGCAGAGACTAGGATTGCAACCCCTGCCTTTTTTTGTTTTCCATTTGCTTGGTAGATCTTCCTCCATCCTTTTATTTTGAGCCTATGTGTGTCTCTGCACATGAGATGGGTTTCCTGAATACAGCACACTGATGGGTCTTGACTCTTTATCCAATTTGCCAGTCTGTGTCTTTTAATTGGAGCAGTTAGTCCATTTACATTTAAAGTTAATATTGTTATGTGTGAATTTGATCCTGTCATTATGATGTTAGCTGGTTATTTTGCTCGTTAGTTGATGCGGTTTCTTCCTAGCCTCGATGGTCTTTACAATTTGGCATGATTTTGCAGTGACTGGTACTGGTTGTTCCTTTCCATGTTTAGTGCTTCCTTCAGGAGCTCTTTTAGGGCAGGGCTGGTGGTTACAAAATCTCTCAGCATTTGCTTATCTGTAAAGGATTTTATTTCTCCTTCACTTATGAAGCTTAGTTTGGCTGGATATGAAATTCTGGGTTGAAAATTCTTTTCTTTAAGAATGTTGAATATTGGCCCCCACTCTCTTCTAGCTTGTAGAGTTTCTGCTGAGAGATCCGCTGTTAGTCTGATGGGCTGCCCTTTGTGGGTAACTCGACGTTTCTCTCTGGTTGCCCTTAACATTTTTTCCTTCATTTCACCTTTGGTGAATCTGACAATTATGTGTCTTGGAGTTGCTTTTCTCGAGGAGTATCTTTGTGGCATTCTCTGTATTTCCTGAATCTGAATGTTAGCCTGACTTACTAGATTGGGGAAGTTCTGCTGGATAATATCCTGCAGAGTGTTTTCCAACTTGGTCCCATTCTCCCCATCACTTTCAGGTACACCAATCAGACGCAGATTTGGTCTTTTCACATAGTCCCATATTTCTTGGAGGCTTTGTTCATTTCTTTTTATTCTTTTGTCTCTAAACTTCCCTTCTCACTTCATTTCATTCATTTCATCTTCCATCACCGATACCCTTTCTTCCAGTTGATCGCATCGGCTCCTGAGACTTCTGCATTCTTCACGTAGTTCTCGAGCCTTGGCTTTCAGCTCCATCAGCTCCTTTAAGCACTTCTCTGTATTGGTTATTCCAGTTATACATTCGTCTACAGTTTTTTCAAAGTTTTCAACTTCTTTGCCTTTGGTTTGAATTTCCTCCTGTAGCTCAGAGTAGTTTGATCATCTGAAGCCTTCTTCTCTCAACTCGTCAAAGTCATTCTCCGTCCAGCTTTGTTCTGTTGCTGGTGAGGAACTGCGTTCCTTTGGAGTAGGAGAGGTGCTCTGCTTTTTAGAGTTTCCAGTTTTTCTGCTCTGTTTTTTCCCCATCTTTGTGGTTTTATCTACTTTTGGTCTTTGATGATGGTGATGTACAGATGGGTTTTTGGTGTGGACGTCCTTCCTGTTTGTTAGTTTTCCTTCTAACAGACAGGACCCTGAGCTGCAGGTCTGTTGGAGTTTGCTAGAGGTCCACTCCAGAACCTGTTTGCCTGGGTATCAGCAGTGGAGGCTGTAGAACAGCGGATTTTCATGAACCGCGAATGCTGCTGTCTGATCGTTCCTCTGGAAGTTTTGTCTCAGATGAGTACCCGGCCGTGTGAGGTGTCAGTCTGCCCCTACTGGGTGGTGCCTCCCAGTTAGGCTGCTCAGGGGTCAGGGGTCACGACCCACTTGAGGAGGCAGTGTGCCCGTTCTCAGATCTCCAGCTGCGTGCTGGGAGAACCACTGCTCTCTTCAAAGCTGTCAGACAGGGACATTTAAGTCTGCAGAGGTTACTGCTGTCTTTTGTTTGTCTGTGCCCTGCCCCCAGAGGTGGAGCCTACAGAGGCAGGCAGGCCTCCTTGAGCTGTAGTGGGCTCCACAGAGTTCCAGCTTCCCAGCTGCTTTGTTTACCTAAGCAAGCCTGGGCAATGGTGGGTGCCCCTCACCCAGCCTCGCTGCCTCCTTGCAGTTTGATCTCAGACTGCTGTGCTAGCAATCAGCGAGACTCCGGGGGCGTCGGACCCTCCGAGGCAGGTGCAGGATATAATCTCCTAGTGTGCCGTTTTTTAAGCCCGTCGGGAAAACGCAGTATTAGGGTGGGAGTGACCCGATTTTCCAGGTGCCATCTGTCACCCTATTCTTTGACTAGGAAAGGGAACTCCCCAACCCCTTGCACTTCCCAAGTGAGGCAATGCCTTGCCCTGCTTCGGCTCATGCACAGTGCGCTGCACCCACTGTCCTGCGCCCACTGTCTGGCACT
Organism: Pongo abelii; assembly: GCF_028885655.2. Classification (NCBI taxonomy): domain Eukaryota; kingdom Metazoa; phylum Chordata; class Mammalia; order Primates; family Hominidae; genus Pongo; species Pongo abelii. The sequence goes on from NC_071998.2 coordinate 32,630,274, forward strand.
CCCTAGTGAGATGAACCCGGTACCTCATATGGAAATGCAGAAATCACCCGTCTTCTGCGTCGCTCATGCTGGGAGCTGTACACCGGAGCTGTTCCTATTCGGCCATCTTGGCTCCTCCCCTATTTTTCTCTTTTCTTATCTTTGGTCCTTCCTGATGTTCCATGAATCCTTTTATTTTATCTTTTCAGTTTAGAAAAATTTTTCTAGCCATTTTTTAGGTATTTTGACAACAAGTTGTCTTGGTCCTCCTTCATCTGAGATTGTTATGATGTTCCTTTATTACTGAAGCATATTTTCAGTGGATATATCCTTCAGAAGGATATAGGATTCTGAGCTAACAGTTATTTTCTTTCAACACTTGAAAAATATTGTGCCATTATCTTCTGGCCATTGTAGTTGCTAATAAAATATTTGCTGCCTTTAGAATTATTTTTCTTTCTCTAGATAATATTTTGTTTCTTTCTCATTTCTTTTAAGATGTTTGTTATTTTTGTCTTTATTTTTGAGAAATTTATAATGTATCTTGGTGGGAAATTCTTTGAGTTCAGTCTGTTTGGTGTTTGCTCAACTGTGGGTTTATGTTTTTGACAAACTGGCCAAATCTAATATTCTCTGTCTTTCACTCTTTCTCTTCTCCTTGTGGAACTCCAATGACATGGATGTAGATTTATTTTTAATAGTTCCACAGGTCCCTGAGACTCTGTTCCTTTTTCCAATCTAATTTTTCAGTCTTAGTCATGTTGGCAAGTTTTTATTGCTCTATATTCAAGTTTATAGGTTCTTCTTTCTGATCTCTGCATTCAGATGTTGAGCACATCCATCGATTTTTTTTAAGTTGGCTAATATAATTTTTGGTTCTAAATTTTCCATCTGGTTCTCCGTTATATATTTTATATTTTTGCCAAGGTTTTTGATGTGGTCTCGCTCTGTGTCCCCACCCAAATCTCATCTTGAACTGTAATCTGAATTGCAATCCCCATGTGTTGGGGGAGGGACCTCGTGGGAGGTGATTGGATCATGGGGGCGGTACCCCTATGCTGTTCTCGTGATGGTGAGTGAGTTCTCACAAGATCTGATGATTTTATAAGGGGCTCTGCCCCGTGCACTGTGCATTTCTCCCTCCTGCTGCCTGTGAAGAAGGATGTGCTTCCTTCCTCTTCCAACATGATTGTACGTTTCCTGAGGCCTCCCCAGCCATGCAGAACGATGAGTCAATTAAATCTCTTTCATTTATAAATTACCCAGTCTCGGGTACTTGTTTAGAGTGGTGTGTGAACAGACTAATATAGTTCTCTATTTGTTAATGCTTTTTTTCATTTCTTCAAGTGCATTAATGATTGTTTCTCAAAACATTTTTATAATGACGAAGTTAAAATCCTTTTCAGAAAAATTCTAATATCTCTGTTATGTTAGTGTTAGAATTTATTAAATATTATATTTTTATTTTTTTATTTAGTTAGATGTCTTTCTTTCTTAAAATAAAACTTGTTATTCTGAGCACTATGCTATGAGATTCTGAGTTTTATTTAAGCCTTCTGTTTTAGCTAGCTTCCTCTGACACTGCTCCAGTAAGAGAAAGTGGTGGTATAGAAGTATAGGTTCCCTGCCTGGCCTCTGTTGATGTCTGAGATGAGGACGCCTTGTTACCCTTGAGTGAGGATATTAATTCTAGTTCTCCTCCACTAGGCCGCTACTAGTACCATCCTTTCTGGTGAGAGTAGGAATATCCCATTAGTGTCCACATTTGACCTTCACTGACAGTAGAAGAAAGTTTGGAGTGAAAAAAAAAATGATGTCTTCATTATCACTGGGTGGTGGTCAAAAGTCTGACTCTCCTTAGGATCTTCTCAAGTACCTCCCTCATAAGGTACAGAAGGGGCACCTCATTACTACTGGGTGGCAGTACTGAATAGATGTCAAGTCTCACCATGTAGCCTCACTGACACTGTAGGTCTGGGGGCCTAATTACTACCCAGTAAGGTTGAAAGCTTCAGTTTCCTTCTAGGTTTTCTCTGACATGAGACCAGTTGCTAGTGGAGTGGGCCTGAGGGGGAAAGTGTTCAAAGTATTTTATTGGACTTTGTACAAATTAAAGTCCAGTATCCCTTCCTGGTTCTCAATGGTGTGGGTGTGGGTATGGGTCTTTTTGTGTATGTAATGTTTGGATGGAGAAAACCAGTTTATTATGGACTGAATGCTTACATCTTCCTAAAATTTATTAGTTGAAGCCATAACCCCCAATGGGTTGATATTTAGAGATAGAGCCTTTTTGAGGTAATTAGCTTAGACTAGGTAATGAGGGTTTGATATAATTTGGCTCTGTGTTTCCTCTCAAATTCCAACTCCAGTTGTAATCCCTGTGTGTCAAAGGAGGGACTTGATGAGAAGTGATTGGATCATGGGGGCAGTTTTTACCATGCTGTTCTCATGATAGTGAGTGAGTTATCATGAGATCTGATAGTTAAAAACTGGCAATTTTCCTGGCCTCCATCTCTCTCCTGTTGCCCTGTAAGACGTGCTTTTCTTGTCCTTCACCTTCTGCCATGATTGTAAATTTCCTGAGGCCTCCCCTAGCCATGCAGAACTGTGAGTCAATTAAACCTCTTTTGTTAACAAATTATCCAGTCTTAGTTAATATCTTTATAGTAGTGTGAGAATGGACTAATATAGAGAATTGGTGCTGAGAGTGGGGTACTGATACAAAGATACCTAACAATGCGGAAGTAAATTTGGAACTGGGTAACAGGCAGAGGTTGAAACAGTTTGGAGGTATCAGAAAAAAACATGAAGGTGTGGGAAAATTTGGAACTTCCTAGAGACTTGTTGAATGGTTTTGACCCAAATACTGACAGTGATATGGACAATGAAATCCAGGCTGAGGTGGGTCTCAGATGGAGATGAGGAACTTATAGGAACTGGAGTATAGGTCACTCATACTATGTGTTAACAAAGAGACAGGCGGCATTTTGCTTCTGCCCTAGAGATCTGTGGAATTTCAAACTTGAGAGAGATGGTTTAGGGTATCTTGTGGAAGAAATGACTAAGAAACAAAGCTTTCAAGAGGTAACCTGGCCGATTCTGGAAGCATTCAGTTGCATGCACTGACAAAGAGATTATCTGAAACTGGAACTTTTATTTAAAATCAAAATAGAGCACAAAAGTTTGAAAAATTTGCAGCCTGACCATGATGTAGAAAAAGAAAAAAAAATTTGGGGGGAGAAATTCAAGCTGGCTGCAGAAATATGTGTAAGTAATGAGGAGTTGAAAGTTAATAGCCAAGACAAAGGGGAAAATGTCTCCAGGGCACATAGAGATTTTTGAGGCAGCCCTTCCCATCACAGGCCTGAAGGCATAGGAGAGAAAAATGGTTTCTTGGGACACGCTGGGGACCCTGCAGCTCAGTGTAGCCTTGGGACTTGGTGCTCTGTGTCCCAGCCACTCCAGCTCCAGCTGTGGCTAAAAGGGTCCAAGGAGTGGTTTGGGCCATTGTTTCAGAAGTTGCAAGCCCCAAGCTTTGGTAGCTTCCATGTGGTGTTGGGACTACAGGTCTGCAGTAGACAAAAGTTGAGCTTTGGGAGCCTCCATCTAGATTTCAGAGGATGTATGGAAATGCATGCATGTCCAGACAGAAATCTGCCACAGAGGCAGAGCCCTCATGGGGAAACTTTACTCAGGCAATGAAGAGGGGAAATGTGGGGTTGGACCCCTGACACAGAGTCCCCACTAGGGTACTGCCTAGTGTAACTGTAAGAAAATGGCAACTGTTCTACAGACCCTAGAATGGTAGATCCATTGACAGTTGGCACCATGCACCTGGAAATGCTGTAGGCACTCAATGCCAGACCATGAAAGTAGCTGCAGGGGCTGCATCCTGCAGATCTGCAGGGGCAGAGCTGTCCAAGGCCTTGGGAGCCCACCTCTTGCACAGGGATGCCCTGGATGTAAGACACAGAGTCAAAGGAGATTATTTTGGAGTTTTAAGATTTGATGGCTGCCCTGTTGGCTTTTGGACTTCCATGGGGCCTACAGCTTCCTTGTTTTGGCCAATTTCTCCCATTTGGAATGGGACTGTTGTGGTTCTCTTTGTAGAGCTCTTTTACCTCCCTGGTTAGTTGTATTCTTAGGTATTGTATTCATTTTGTGGTAATTGTGATTAGGATTGAGTTCCTGATTTGGCTTTTGGCTTGACTACTGTTGTGTGTACAGGAATGCTAGTAATTTTTTTTATGTTGCTTTAGTGTTGTGAGACTTTGCTGAAGTTATTAGCTAAAGGAGCTTTTGGATAGAGACTATGGGGTTTTCTAGATACAGAATTATGTCATCTGCAAACAGGGATAATTTAACTTCCTCTCTTCCTATTTGAATGCCTTTTTTTTTTTTCTTGCCTGGTTGCCCTGGCCAGTACTTCTAATACTGTGGTGAATAGGATGAGAGAGGGCATTCTTGTCTTGTGCTGATTTTCAAGGGGAAATGCTTCCAGTTCTTCCCATTCATTATGATGTTTGCTGTGGGTTTGTCATATATGGCTCTTATTATTTTGAGGTATGTTCCTTCAATACCTACATTATTGAGGGTTTTCAACATTAAGGGGTGTTTTAAATTTTATTGAAAGCCTTTTCTGCATCTATTGACATAATCATGTGGTTTTTGACCTCAGGTCTGTTTATGCAATGGGTCACATTTATTGATTTGCGTATGTTGAACTAACCTGCATCCCAAGGATAAAGCTTACTTGATCATGGTGGATAAACTTTTTGATTTGCTGCTGGATTTGGTTTGTCAGATGTTTTTATGAGGATTTTTGCATCAATCTTCAATAAGGATATTGGCCTGAAATTTTCTTTTTTTGTTGTTGTGTCTCTGCCAGACTTTGGTATCAGGATGATGCTGCCCTCATAAAATAATTTAGGGAGGAGTTCCCCTCCTCAATTTTTTGAAATTGTTTCAGTAGGAATGGTATCATCTCTTCTTTATACATCTGGTAGAATTCAGCTTTGAATGCTTCCATCAGGGCTTTTTTTTTTTTTTTTTGATTAGTAGGGTATTTATTACTGCTTCCATTTTAGAGCTCATTACTGTCTGTTGAAGGATTCAATTTCTTCCAGGTTCAGTTTTGGGAGGGTGTATGTGTCCAGAAATTTATCCATTTCTTCTAGAGTTTATAGTTTGCGTATACACAGGTATTCATAATAGTTTCTGATAATTATTTGTATTCCTGTAGGGTCAGTGGTAATATCCCCCTCTACATATCTGGTTATTCTTATTTGGATCTTCTTTCTTCCTTTTTAGCCTAGCTAGCAATCTATCCTTTTTATTAATTTTTTTCAAAAAACCAGCTCCCGGCTGGGGTGTATGTATCCATTTCCTCTAGATTTTCTAGTTTCTAGTAAGCATAGTGATGTTCACAATATTCTAGTTTCTAGTGAGCATAGTGATGTTCATAATATCCATTTCATCTAGATTTTCTAGTGTTTAGTGGACATAGTGATGTTCATAATATTTTCTGATGGTTATTTGTATTTCTGTGGGGCCAGTGGCAATGTATCTTTTGTCATTCCTAATTGTGTTTATCTGGATCTTCTCTTCTCCTCTTTATTAGTCTAGCTAGCAGCCTCTTTATTAGTTTTTTCAAAAAAAAAAAAAAAACAACTCCCGATTTTGTGGATCTTTTGAATGTTTTTTCATGTCTCAACCTCCTTCAGTTCAGCTCTGATTTTGATTACTTCTTGTCTTCTGCTAGCTTTGGGACTGGTTTGCTCTTGGTTCTCTAGTTCTTTTAGTTATGATATTGGATAGTTAAATTGAGCTCTTTCTAATGTTTGATGTGGATATTTAGTGCTATACATATTCCTCTTAACACTGCCTTCCCTGTGTCCCAGAGATTCTGGTATGTTGTATCTTTGTTCTCACTAGTTTCAAAAAACTTCTTAATTTCTGCTCTACTTTCATTATTTACCCCAAAGTCATTCAGAAACAGATTATTTAATTTTCATTTAATTGTATGGTTTTCTGTGATTTTCTTAGTCTTGATTTCTAATTGTATTGTGCTATAGTCTTAGAGAGTGCTTGTTATGATATTAGCTCTTTTCGTTTGCTGTAGATTGTTTTATGTCCAATTCTGTGGTCAATTTTAGAGTATGTGCCATGTGGTGATGAGAACAATGTATATTCTGATTTTGAAGTGGAGAGTTCCGTAGATGTCTATCAGGTTCATTTAATCCAGTGCTGAGTTCAGTTCCTGAATATATTTGTTAATTTTCTGCCTTGATAGTCTGTCTAAAATTGTCAATAAGGTTTGAGTCTCCCAACAATTGTTGTGTGGGAATCTAAGTCCCTTTGAAAGATCCTAAGAACCTGTTTTATTAATCTGGGTGCTCCTGTGTTGGGTGTATATATATTTAGGAAAATAAGGTCTTGTTGAATTGAAACCTTTACCATTATGTAATGCCCTTCTTTGTCCTTTCTGACCTTGGTTGATTTAAAGTCTTTTTTGTCTGAAATTGGGATTGCAACCCCTGCCTTTTTCTGTTTTCTATTTGCTTGTTAGATTTTTCTTCATCCCTTTATTTTGAGCCTATGGTTGTCATTTCATATGAGGTGGGCCTCTTGAAGAGAGCATACTGTTGGGTCTCAGTTCTTTCTTCAGTTTGCCACTCTGTGCTTTTTAATTGGGGCATTTAGCCTTTTTATATTCAAGGTTATTATTGATATTTGTGGATTTGATCCTGTCATCATTATATTAACTGGTTATTATGCAGACTTGTTTATGTGGTTGCTTTAAAGTGTCACTGATCTGTGTACTTCTGTGTGTTTTCGTAGTTGCTGGTAACAGTCTTTCCTTCCCATATTTACTTCTTTCAGGGGCTCTTGTAAGGAAGGACTGGTGGTAACAAATTACCTCAGCATTTGCTTGTCTAAAAAGGATCTTATTTCTCCTTTGCTTATAAATCATAGTTTGACAGAATATGAAATTCTTGATTGGGATTTCTTTTCTTTAAGAATGTTGAATATATGCCTTCAATCTCTGTTGGCTTGTAGGGTTTCTTATGAGAGGTCTGTTGGTCTGATGGACTTCCCTTTGTAGGTGACTGAATCTTTCCCTCTAGCTGTGTCTGCATTTTTTCTTTCATTTCAACCTTGGAGAAACTGACTATTATGTTTCCTGGGGATGATTTTCTTGTGAAGTATCTCTCTGGGGTTCTCTGAATTTTCTGAATTTGAATATTGGCCTTTCTAGCTTGGTTGGGGAAGTTCGCATGGGTGATATCCTGAAATATGCTTTCCACGTTACTTCCATTCCCCTCATCTTTTTCAGGGACACCGATATGTCATAGATTTGGTCTCTTTACATTGTCCCATATTTCTCAGAGGTTTTCCTCATTCCTTTTCCTTCTTTTTTCTCTATTTTTGTCTGGCTCTCTTATTTCTGAAAGCCAGTCTTCAAGCTCTGAGATTCTTTCCTCAGCTTGGTTTATTCTGCTATTAAAAGTTCTAATTGCATTACGAAATTTTTTTAGTGTCAGCTCTATCTGGTTGGTTATATTCTTTTCTATACTGGCTATTTTGTCTGTCAACTCTTCTATCATTTTATTGTGATTCTTAGCTCCCTTGGATTGGGTTTCAATGTACTCCAGTATCTCTATGATCTTTGTTTCTGTCCATATTCTGAATTCGATTTCTGTCATTTCAGCCATCTCAGCCTGGTTCAAAACACTTGCTGGAGAACTAGTGCAGTCATTTAGAGGAAAGATGGCACTCTGGCTTTTTGAGTTGTCAAGGTTCTTGTGCTGGTTCTTTATCATATTTGTGGGCTGATGATTCTTCAATCTTTTAAGTTGCTGTCCTTTAGATGGGATTTATTTTTTAATCCTATTTGATGATCTTGAGCATTGATTATAGTATAAAGTGGGTTCAGTCAACTGACTGAGGATTTCTGGAGGATTTTAGGGGGACATGGCTCATCTCACAATTCCTGGAGTATATTCTCTAAATCTGGGGGACTGATATTGGACCACAGCTTTGTTCTCTGCCTTCTAGAGGTTAGGAACCAACGTGCTGGGTTGCAGACTGAGCTGTTCCTAGACTGCTGGTCACAACACTCCGATGAGTGGTATTATCCAGAGCATTTCATGGGATCTATCCTTGTTTTCACATGCTAGCAGAAGTGGCAGTGGCAGCACAGTGGGGTGCATGCTCATCAGCTGCTAGCTGGTGCCAGGGTGCTGGCCTCCATGCAGGTGTTCACAGCAGCTGCAGAGGCAGCATAGCTGGGGGGATGGGTGGTCCCTGCTGATGTCTGTGCACATGGTTGCCCTGGTAGTGGTGTTAGCATGGGGGCAGAGTGCTGGTGGGCAGAGGACCGTATGCTTCCTCTGTGTACATTTATGCAAGCAGAAGTGGCCACTCAGGGCAGGGGAAGGTCTGCTGTTCTCCATGCCTAGTTTCACTCCAGCATCAGTTGGTGCAGGGGCAGGGAGCCGGCAGGGGCTTGACTGGTAAGTTCTGTACTCTCTGTGCTCACAAAGGCTCCCACTGCAATGGTAGGTAGATGGGGAAGGGTAGGGGGGTAGAGTACACTTGCATCCGCAGCAGTGGCAGGGCAGGGGGCATGTGCACACATGCGTTGGTGAGGCAGGGAAAGCAAAATCCTCCCATGGACACACATGCCAGTAAAGCAATGTAGGTGGTGACAATGGGCCCATGGGAAGCTACAGTTAGGGGAGGGAATGGGCGGCCTGCTGTGTGGTCATCAGGGCCAAACCACTGCAGTTCTCTATTGGTCATATGTGGTCCACCAGTGCAGAAGCTATGATGCAGACCCTCAGTACTCCTAATGCTATATTGCAAGCAGGCACAGCAGAGGCTGGGGCCCCAGGGAAAGACAGGAGATCAAGGGATGCTCAGGTCAGACTGGCCCCGTCTGATGGACAAGACCACCCTGCTGAGCTCAGCTCCAATAGTTCCCCTAGGACTAAAATCTCTTATGAGAGCAAGTCAAGCCTACGCGGATAGGTGTTCCTGGCCATGCTCCTCTATGACACTCTCACACCAAACCCTCTGGACTTTACACTGGCTGGCATGCTGCCTCTACCATTCCTTTAAGCAGATTTCCTTGCTAACCCAAGTATCATGTGGTTGAGGGGTCTCATTCTGCCTGGGATTCCAGAAGCCTGTGGAGAGAATTGCTTTTTGTTAGTTCAACTCATCCTTTTTCCTAGAATCACTGTGGGCCAGGAATGAGTCCCAGTATGAAGTAGCCCCATACAGGGTTCCCAGCTTTCTCCCCCTTCATCCCAGCTTGTGTGTCTTCCCTCTGTCCACACTCAGTGCCTTCCCTCTAAAGATCTGTTAATAATGTGCCAGTCATCTTAGTTCATTAGTTCCAGCTCTTTCACCAGGCTACCTCTAGTCAGCCTTCTTGCCCAGTTCCTGTTTTGTTTTGCGTTGTTTTGTTTTAATGTCTCTCTCATTGATGTTTCCAGCTTGCTGGCTTCTTCAGCCCCATTTATAGGTATTTGAGGCAAAAAAAAAAAAAAAAGTAAACCAGGAGGAAGCTCATCATTATGTACTGTATTAATCAGTTTTTCCATTACTAAAAGAAATGTCTGAGGCTTGATTATTTGGCTCACGGTTCTATAGGTTATATGTGAAATATTATGCCAGTATCTGCTTTTGGTCAGGGCTTCAGGAAGCTGACAATCATGGCAGAAGACAAAGGAGAGCCAACACATTACATGGTGAGATCAGGAGCAGCAAAAAAGGAGGAGGAGCCACACTCGTTTCAATAACCAGATCTCATGAGAATGCACTCACCATCTTGAGGACACCACCAAGACATTTATGAGGGATCTGTCTTTATGCCACAAACACCTCATACCAGGTCCCACCTCCAACACTGGGGATTGCATTTTAACAAGATTTAGAGGGGACAAACATTCACACCATATTATTCTGCTTCTGTGCCCTCAAATCTCATGTCATTCTCACACTGTAAAATACAATCACACCCTGCCATAGTTCCCCAAAGGCTTAACTTTTTCCAGCCTCAAGTCCAACATCCAAAGTTTTAACTGGAGATGAGTTTCTTCCACCTGTGAGTTAAAGAACTGAGTTATTTACATCTAAGACACAACGGCTATATAGGCATTGGTTAAACATTATCATCCCACAAGGGAGAATTTGGTCAACAGAAAGGGACAATAGCCCCCAGGCCAGGCAAGTCTGAAATGCAGCAGAAAATTAATTAAATATGAAAGCTCCAAAATACTCATTATGTCTCTCATCCAAGGCACACTGGTGCAAGGGGTGGGCTCCCAACAGCTTGGGCAGCTCTTCTTCTGTGGATTTGCAGGGTACAGCTCCCATGGCTGCTGTCACAAGTTTGAGTTGAGTGCCTGCAGCTTTATCAGATGCAGGGAACAAATTACTGCTGAATCTACCCTTCTGGTGTCTGTAGGGTGGCAGCTGCCTTCCCACAGCTCCACGAGGCAGTGTACAAATTGGGACTTTGTGTGGGGACTCCACTTCCACATTTCCCTTTGGGATTGCCTTACTAGAGGTTCTCTATGAGGGCTCCACCCCTCTAACAGGCTTCTGCCTGCACATCTAAGCTTTTCCATACATTCTTTAAAATATAAGTGGAAGCCACAAAGCCTCCTTCATGTTTGCATTCTGAGCATTTATAGATTTAACACCATGTGGAAGCCACCAAGGCTTATTGCTCACAACCTCTGGAGTGGTGGCCCAAGCTATACTTAGTCCCCTTTTGAGCCAAGGCTGAATCCTGAGTTACCAAGATGTAGGGAGCAGTGTCCTGAGGCTGCACTGGGCAGCAAGGCCCTGGCCCTGGCCCCAGAAACCATTCTTTCCTCTGGGGCCTCTGAAACTGTGATGGGAGGGTCTATCTCAAAGACTTTTTAAATGCTTTTCAGGTATTTTTTTTTCATTGTGTTGGATATAAGTACTTAGCTCCCTTTCAGACATGCTGATCCCTCTAGCGGGTGGTTTCTTCAAAGTCTGTTTGGATTGTTTCTCTGCCATATGGCCAGGGTACATATTTTCCAAACTTTTATGCTCTGCTTCCCTTTTAAATATAAGTTCCAACTTAAAGTCAATTATTTTCTCCCACATCTCAGCACAGGTTGATAGAGCAGCCAGTCCACAACTTGAATGCTTTGCTGCTTAGAAATTTCTTCCACCAGATACTTTAGCTCATCACTGTTAAGTTCAACCTTGTACAAAAGCCTAAGGTATGGACACAATACAGCCAAGTTTTTCACTAGGGTGTAATACAGGTAATTATTACTCCAATTCCTAATAACCTCCTTATTTCCATCTGAGACCTCATCAGCCTAGACTTCACCGTCTATGTCTCTATCAGCATTTTTGTCACAAACATTTAACTAGTTTCTAAGAAGCTCCAAACTTACCCCTTTTTCCTGTCTTCTTCTGAGCTCTAGAAAATCTTCTAACTTCTACCCATTATCCAGTCCCAAACTTGCTTCTACATATTCAAGTATCTTTACATCAACTCCCTACTCCTGGTACCAATTTTCTATATTAGTCAGTTTTCACATTACTATAAATAAATAATGGAAGTGAGTTAATTTGTAAAGAAAAATTTTTAATTGGCTCACAGTTCTTCAGGTTGTACATGAAGTATAGTATCAGCATCTGCTTATGGAGAGGGATTCAGGAAACTTACAATCATGGCAAAAGGCAAATGAGGAGCCAGCATATCACATGGCTAAATAAGGAGCAGGAGAGAGAGAAGGGGGAGGTGCCAAGCTTTGTTAAACAACCAGGTCTCATGAGAACTCACTATCACAAGGACAGCACCAAGCCACTCATGAGGAATCGTCTTCATGACCTAAACATCTTTCACCAGGCCCCAACTCCAACACTGGGGATTACATTTTAATGTAAGATTTGGAGAGGACAAACATTCAAACTATATCATAAGGTTTCTTGAATTCCAAAGTCCCTAGCTGGTATGACTTTTTCTCTCTATGTTTCAGTATTCTTACTTTTGTTTCATATAACTTTCACGGTTTTTAGTTGTACTTGCAGGGAGAAATAGGGAAAAGTACATCTATTCAATCTTCCCTGAAGTCATCTTCAGTATTCTAATTTTCAGATAATTATAATTTGACAAATAAAATATAACTATTGACTAGAGTATATACTTAACCAGAATATTCCATTTACCATACTAGATAATGAGTTTATTAAGTAATGGAAGCATTACCATACTGAATAACAAGGTAATATTAACTAATATTTAATGAGTGTTCCTTGCATGTTAGGTATTCTGATACATTTTTTTATGTGAATTATTTAATTTATAGTATTTTATAATAACCCTATATGGTAGAAACCTTCATTTTTCTTATTTTAAAGATAAGAAATCTAAGGCTTATGGAGGGTATGTAGCCTTCTTAAGGTATTTCATCTAATCTAGAAAAAGGCACAAACACCCTTTGAACCCAAAGAATCTAACTTCAGAGCTGGTGTTTCAAACCGTTATATTTGTTTACATGTGTTTCCTCTGCCAAGAAAGTTTGATTCCCTTTTCTCCACTTTAAAATCTCATCCTTAAATGATTTCCTTTTCAAACTCAGTCCGAACGTTGTGTTCCTTATGAAATCTTTCTTAAATTCAACCTGGTTCTTTTATCCTTTGTTCTCCTACAACTCTTTACATCATTTCTATGTTCAGACATTTTCATTAGATGTTTGGTCTGTTTGCTTGTTTCTCCCATTTACTAGGATTCCTTGATGGGAGGCATTATAGCTCATTCATGTTTATGTCCTCATTATCTGACAGTATTGTAGTAGGCACTCAATGACAATTTGAATAAATAAACAAGCTATACATATATCAAACAAAACTTAGCAAAGTGCACAATAGTCTTGTGTTATAGAAAACGGACGTATGACTAGTAAATTCTGCTCCGACAGTCGAACATAATAATTTGCATAAATGTACAATAAAGATTTTCATTGCATATTAAGCACTTTGAAAATTGAAATAATGTGTAATATAAAGTATACTCTGTTCAATGAATCTGAGATCTGTATGAAAAGCATGGTATAGTCGAAAACAATTGAAAGCTTTGAAATCAGATATTCCTTGGTTCAAATTCTTACTCTTTCATACTCTAGCTCTGTAAACTTGGCACAGTCATTGAAAATCTATGAGCCCCAGGTTCTTCATCTGGAAAAATAGGAATATTTTCTTTCTCAGTTTAATTATAAGGATTAAATGAGTTCACTGCCTGAGAAATCATTCTTTCAAAGCAACTTGTCATCTGTTTTCCCACTAACGGTTTTCCAGCCCTAAATTTGTAAGCCAAAGGGCATTTGCTCCAGAATAATTTTCTATGAAATCTGATAACAACATCAATAGCAACAACAATTTTCAGTTATAGTAGTTGTACTAGTTGTAGTATTGCATTCTCCAGTGAGGAGACCTAATGAGACTTAATTGGTCTCATTACTCATCTCAACTTGGTAAGTGGTCCTCTCATTTTTAATCACTTTGAATTGGATCACATCCAAATGGTAACCTGTGAGTTCAACAGTTTTGTATTCCACATATAAGTGAGAGTATGTAGTATTTGTCTTTCTATGCCTGGTTTATTTCACTTCACATAATAAATTGCTATTTTTTCTTTTTTTTTTTTTTCAGAGTTTTTTTCTTGGAGTCTTCCAGGTTTTCAGGATTAGGCCTATAGAAAGATGGAAACTGGGAAGGCTAAAAGACAGAGAGCAGAGCAAACAACTCTTTGTATTTTTCTGGCTCCTACTTACAAACGTGGTACCCTAAGCTCTGCAATACTAATTGGCATTTATGGTTCAAGCATCTCTGTTGACAGAGAGAAATGGCAAAAATGCTATTACACACTGTTTGCTTTTGATGTTGTATTGATTTCAGGAAGTCTCTTATTTCTACAGGTTCCTGACTAGATAATTGCCACAGGAGATACAAAAGAATAGAGGTCAGACTTTAAGACATTTTATTAGCATTATTTCTCTCTAAAACAAAATTAAATTGCTTTGAGTGAGTTAGTAACCTATGCTTGTATGCTAGCAAATGCCAGAAGGGTCAAGAATAAAATAACAGGTAGCTCATACGTAAACAGAAATATATTTCCTAGAGCAATTTCCAGGACTGAAAACAAAATGAATTCAACCACTCTGGTAGTACTATTACCCTCTAAGGAATTTATGTCCTGTGGTTTACATTACTCTTTTAAGAAATAAATATAATGTAAAAATAAGAATTTCTTCCAGATACCAACTATCATGAAGCATTTCAAATAAAATCTGTACAAAATCTAACATATTTTTTACATACCTATTTCTTCTCCAGGAATCCCCACATGCTATGGATTGAATATTCGTGTTCCTCCCAAAAATGTGTATGTTAAAATCCTAACCACTAAGGTAATGTGATTACGAAGTAGGATCTTTGAGAGGTGGTTAGGTCATGAGAGTGGGGCCCTAAAGAATGGGATTAGTGTCCTTGTAAATGCAACCTAACTTCCTTGTCCACATTATGCCCTAGAAGATTGCCATCAATAAGGAAGCTAGCTCTAATCAGACACCAAATCACCTGATGTCATGATGTTGATCTTTCCAGCCTTCAGAACTGTGAAAGACAAATTTCTTTTATGAGTCACCCAGTCTATGGTATTTTGTTATAGCAGCCCTAACAGACTAAGACATTATCTCGCCTAATGACCTTGTCATAAAATCACTTTCTAGTCAAAATCTCAAATTAGATGTGTTTTTTAATCATCCTGTAGATCTAATTGTTCACCAAATCTGGCTGATTTCCTTTGTAAATCTTGCTTAAATTGACATGCTATCCTCTACCTACAGAAACAGCAGTTGAGGTCAGGAATATAGCAAATCTCACCTGGACTAGTCTCTGAGTGAGAATCAAATAGCTGTCCTCAATATCATTTTTTTTCTTTCTCCCTCAGCAACAGAAACTGAATTTTAGCTGGGTATGTAGCTACACAAAATAAAATGTTCATTTTCTAGCTTCGCTGACAGCTAGATGCAGCCAAATTCTTGAAGCCAAATTCTTGACAAAAAAAGATATAATTAGAAATGGTGTAAGCAAATTTTGGGACATGTCCTTAAAGGGGAGGTGACATACTTTTCTCATTCTATCTTTCTACTGGCTAGAATACACATATGATGGATGGAAATGGAACAACAATCTTGGATCATAACATAAATGACAAGTGTTGAGGATGATAATCTAATGATACAGAAAAAGTCTAAGTCTTTGTTGGTTGAGGAACCACTTTGATAACCCTAGACTAAAAATGTTTAAACTTCTTTTTGTTTAAATTACTGTTTATATTTAATCTTTTTCATTGGTAGCTAAACAAAGTTGTAAAAATCAGAGCCCCTTGACAGTTTTCTCTGCTTCACTCTTATTTCTCTCCTGGAGAGAGAAATGCTGCCATAGCCTGTGATTTCTGAAATATAAATGTGATCATGCTACTCTTAGGTTTAACATGTATCATCTGCAAAAAAGTCCAGAATTATTATCAAAGAGATAAAGGTCCATTGTAATATAGTTCCTATCTCCTTTGCCAATCTCGCTCGCACTACAGCACACTCATACCCTTCCCTTGGCCACTCTTTGCTTTCTAAACATACTATGCTCTTTCTTTATTCCCACCTTTTCTTAACCCTGCAGCAAGATAATCCTGTTGCAACTTAACTTAGATTCTGTCACTCTTGAATTCAAAATGTCCAGTGTCCTCTCATCTCACTTAGAGTAAAAGTAAAAGTACTTGCAAAGGCCCTCACCTTAAGCCTTCTCTAATTTAGGACTCCATTATATCTTCTTCAGCTTGTTTGCCTACTCTCTTCCAGGTGTTCTTTGCCATCTTTCTGTTCTTTGAACATGCAAGATACTCTCCAACTTCAGGGTCTTTGTACTGCTAGTTCTTTCATCTAGAATGCTCTTTCTTAGATATGTTTCCTGTCATATCACCTGTTAAGCAAGATTTTCCCTGGCTACCTTATCTGAAATTATGATCTCCTTTCCCTTAACCAACTCAAGTACTCCTTATCTCACTTCATTATTTCCAGCACATATCACTTTATCATCCCATGTAATTTACATTGTTCATAATCTAACTCTTTCAACCCTTGCAAATATAAGCCTCATTATAAAAACAAATTTTGCCTCTTTTGTTCTGTGCTGCTTCTTCTAGAAAAATGTCTGCCACATAGTAAGTGCTCAATAAATATTCATTACTATTGACTAACTTTCCCATATTTATGATGAATTCTTGCCTTGAATATTGAATAACTCTATGAAGACTACTCATAATTATGTCCCACTTCAACAAAAATTCATAAACACAGTGCTTCCATAACACTTGGTATGTATTCAATATATATTTTAGCAAAAACAGATTATCAGATGATAAATGAAATTTAAAATCATATACAATTTCTAACAAAATACTTATTATTTTTCTCAATAGAGATCCATGAGAATTAATTCATCTTTCTGTGTAATAATCTCCTACGCAGATGCTGAGTACCCTCATGTTCATTGAGGGTAATGTTTTTGTATTCATTGCCACTTCTGCTTCTGAAAGCCATTGAATGTGCATTTCATGTCTGATACTGGGCAAGCTATGGTCTGAAATTCTCCTGAATAGTGGCTTCTTTCATGTTCTGCCTGCAGTAGGAACAATGTGATAGGAGAGTGTTGGTTGTATGAGGGTGGAAAACATCTTCATTGATATTTATCTTATTGTTTTTCTAATTATGTATATATCTTTATGTGATTTTTATATGTGTATATAATAAAATATATCAATTTTATCTGTGTAATAATGTATCTATCTATTTGTTCCCTTATAGTATAAGCTCCTTGGGAGCTGAAATTTTGTTTTTTCTGAATATCTGCAATACACAGCAAAAATCATGTGCATTTAGGATCCGTTTAACTACAAATGGCAGAAAACATAGCTACAAATTGGCTTAACTAATAAAAGGTAAGATGGATTCCAGACATGTGATGCTCTGCAAATAAGTGGGCTAAGTAGTGTCATCTAAGATCCAACATTTTTCCATCTATATATATTTTGCTTATGTTTGGAACAGCTTTATACTGAAGCTGACTCATCTAGTAGTTGCAACACAACTGCCAGTAACATTCAGATTACTAAGATTCCTTGTCCCTCTCCTGTGGGAGAGAGAGCTAGATATGCTCATAGACGAAGAAAAGAACATTCAGAGAGAAAATAATACTCCCCTCACCCAGCAAAGAAAATCAACCTATCCCTTCACTCTAACTGGTAAACTTAAATTACAATCTGAGCTCTGGACCAAAGGGAATGACATAAGCTGTTTGATCAGCATATTTTCTACAAATGGACAAGGCATAAACATCTGAAAAATTGGTGTTCTTGAAAGAAAAGAATAATGATAAATGTCGGAACAATCAACATTAATTAAGCAATCAGGAGTGCTCACTAAGCATATAGGGGAATTCAGTTCTATTTGTTGGATGAATGCTCATTGAATACTGCTTGCTCTCAACTTGTAAATATTTAAGGGCTTTGTGGAAATTTCTCAAACAAATAATACTGATATTATGTAACAGCATATTTCAAAATTATCTCTAATTTTCTTATATGTCCATTTATTTTAATATTCTTTTGAAACCATTATAGGTTATTTTAATACTGTGTTACCTCTTTCTGATTACTTTTATATAGAGCACACCACATCACATCTTCAAATTAATGTTTAACCTATAAAATGTATATTTATAATTTTGTCTTTTTTCTTTGTAGAAAACTAAATAATGAAATCCATTTGAAATTTCTGTCTTCCCTAAAGTCTTAACATGAATTCTAAACAGTATCCCCAATTTTCAGTGACTCTTCACATTTGAGCCACTATGAAGCTCCTACAATGCCATTGTTGGGTTATTTTGCAACATCAAATCTTTTTCATATAGAACCTATTTCATCCTTGGCAAAGCCTCACCGTCTTGAAGATTCCAGTACCTGCTATAGCTGACTTGCTTGTTTTTAAGCTATTCGTACATAAACTTAGGAACATACTGCCCTCTACCCAGGAAATATAATGCGTTTCGCATGTTCCATATTTACGTGGTTACGTGGTTGTTGCTGCCTTACCTGTCCTGAATCTACATCTCAAGATAATATCAGACTCCACTTAACCCTATGTTATGAGGATTTCATCTTGACTCAGTTTACCTACAGAATCCATATGGTGTTATCTTTCCTTGAAATTGAACTATGAAATGATTAATCCTTTTTTTTAGTAATATCTACAATTAAAAATAACTGTTGCAGTCAAGTAAAATGATCCCATAAAGATCCATATCACATAAAAAGGACATAAAACAAAATTATTTTTCCTTTTATGCATACAGAAACAACCTCTAATTTACCTATCAAAAATAACTGTGTGGGGGAATATTATACCTGAACAATCAATATTACTAAGCAAAGCATCTCTATAATTAAATATTAGAATACAGAATGATAAAATAAAAGACACAGATGTTTGAGACAAAAAAAGCCTAGGTTTAAATCCAGGTGATGACTCCTGTAGTTATGTGTCCTCACGAGTTACTTCACTTTCAGGAGTTCTTATATTAAAGTAGGAATGTAGTTATTCTATTGAATGGCTGTGGTAAAGGTTAGAAATATGTCTTTTGGAGGACATAAAATGGGTCCTGACACAGAGTAGGGGGAATCAAAGACTTTAGAAACCTCAGCTATCACCATAGTTATTATGATCAAGGTTATATCAAGCTCTTTTCAGAATTTATCTAAGGTATTATTGATACAGTAGAGAAGCTTCTCTAGCATAATCCTTTATATCTCTATTATAGATATCTTCCCATGATAAATCACATAATTTGTACCTTATGAAAAAATTGTAACACAAATTATTTTACTTTGAATGAAAACACCATGACATTCACAATGATAAGTACTACTAAAGTATTTTTAAAGTTTTAGAAGATAAAGTTTGAAATAAATGTAATAAAAAATAAAAATTAACCAGAAACTTCATACGTGGGGAAAATTTAAGACTAAAGGTATACCAGTAACAAGTCATAATTTTTCATTGAAATAGTGATTAATTATTTATAAGGAGTCCAATGTTTCAGACTAAAGCTGGGAATAAAATAACAATCTCTTAATGAGTAAGGGTCAAAATAATTCAGTTTAGAAATAATGATGGCAATATTGCCTATTTCTTGGGATCCATCTACATGCCAATGGCATTTTACTGAGTCTTTCATGTTCATCACTTTCACAGTGCAACTATGAGACAGGTGCTGTCATCACCAGTGTACAGAAGACCGTGAGTCTTGGGAAATTTAAGTGACTTGTAAGGTCTAACAAGTGGTTGGTGTTTGGCTGGAAATCAGGAAAACATAATTACTTTTAGTTACTGCACTTTACCTTTTCAGGTCAAATAACTGAACCAGTCATAGGTGGTTAACATAGGTAGGTTAGGATGCTTGGACAACCTACCAAGCCAGATCAAATTTTTTATACTTTATTTATATGAGGTAAATAATATGTGCATATGTGCATAGTCTCTCTCTTTGAAATGCCTATATGCTCTCTAAAGATATATTTTATAATTAAAAGTAGGCTGTCTTATCTTAGGCCAAATATAGGGATAAAACAATAATTACTAATTAATATAATTTTCTAACAGAATTTTTTACTTTGTTTGCCCATGAGTTGTGTGTATCTGTGTTTCCATGTTTTGCCTGGCTATAAAAGCGTAAGTGGTAGGATGGCTTGTAGGGAATCAGAATTAAGGATACTTTATTTCTAGTGGATCTAAATTTGTTCAAAGGAAGTTATGGACAAACAATTGAGGAGAAAAGAAAACTAGTTAAAAATACATTTTTTCTAATCCACAAAGGAACAAAGCTAGACAAAAACAAAACAAAACAAATACAACATGGGCATAAGCAGGAAGAATTAAAAGTCTTTTCATTTTTTCCTTTTCTCTCCTCATACTATTATTAAGCAGTGAGTTTCTGTTCAAATTCAACACTCTTTCAAAAAGCAAATGGTATATTTCAGGTTTGCTCTTTATTCTTCTTTTTTCATTAAAATAGCACACATTCCTTGAATGTCTTTTTTTTTTTTTTCAAACTTCCTGAAATCAAGGCCAAGGGTTGACATTTACAGCGATAAGTGATCCAAGTGCTACATTAGCACCTATTTATTAAAGATGATCTTTCCTGTACAGTACAGCTAGGACATTTGGCCTAATTTACTATACTAACATTTCCAATTTGGCTTTGCGTAGGGAGTTGTGCCAACAGCACTCTGTCCTATGGTGAAATAGTGCCTAATCAGTATTTATGAATAGGGCTTTAGAAGTCACTAAAGAGCACAGGAAGAGATTTTACCTTCCTAAAGCACAAATAATGCTGAGCTCTGGGAATCTGTATAGCCTATTAGGATGGAATAGCTTTCTTTTTTAAAAAAATTGCAGTTTAAATGTGTAATGTAATACTGTCAGTAATTTAAATGGAGTGCACCTCTTTCTTTCAGACATTAATGCTATTTGTTAAACTTTGTAATTATTATGCAAATGAAGTGCTGTACTTAAAAAATGGCAGTGCCAAGAGTACAACAGAGAAAAACAGTTTGAAATTCAAACTAATACAAAATAACCTTCAAGCCTTGTAGAACTCAAATATTGTAATTTTTTCCTCCTTTGAATGCAGCATTTGGGTGAAAGCAATGAGGACTTGTCTTTGTTCTTAATACGTAGATAGCAAAAGGCTTAGAGCCAGAGATTTGAAAGCTCTGAGACATATTAGCTCCCTGATCTTCACAACAGGTGGCTGATATTTTTATCGCTCTTTTAAAGATAAAAAAGCCAAGTCCCAGAGATGCTTAACTCATTTGCTTGGGGTCACTTAAGCAAGCCAGTGACAGCCAGGGAAGGATCTGACTACTGCCAAACTTAAGGCTGCTATGAGAATCCCCAGACAGCAATCACTTGAAAGAAACAGCATTTATGGCTAAAATTATGATTTCAGAATATTAAACACTGAACTAGTACAATCTAGTTTCATTTTATGTCAGGTAGATATTTTTGGAAGAAAAGGAGTTTGGTTTCCAGAGAATTAGCTCCTGACAGGTAAATGTCTGTGAGCTGCTGAGCAGCCTATACATGAAGAAAGCAAACGTTATGAAGAAAGTGAGCAATTTTACACATATTTTTATCTCCAGCACCTATTTCTATGCCTGACAGCATAGGCAGTCAAAAATATTTGTTGAATCAAGGACTGAATGAATGCATGGCCATTTGTCACTTACTTTCCACTCACATTGTCTCATTTTCCTTTCAGTTACTTTCTCCACCACGACTTCCCAGGTCTGCAAAACAGATAATTGAACAACAAAAACAGTTTTACCTTCCTCTAGAAATTATTCTTTTCCCGGACTATTTTCTTACACTTAAACCTGAACCAACATTTTTTTTTTATATTTCATCTTTAGAACTTTGATTTTTGCTTGAGATAATCTTATAAAGTAGAAGAAACTAAGGATTTGGCCTGTTGATAGCAGTGTGTTGTCCTCTTTAGGTGATTCTCTTTGCATTTTAAAAGGAAACCTATATGTTCTTAATCCAAAAGAGTAAGAAAAAAAAACTCAAATGCATTGTTAACATTTCTCAGAGACAGTGGGAGAATTTTTGAGCTTTGGTGAAAGACAATGACAGTCAATATATGACAATAGAAGCTGAAAATGTCAGTGTCTTGATATCCCAGTGCTCACTGTGGCTACAGTGTGGATGTGTGACATTGGTTCAACAAGACACTCCTTACCCCACTTTAACGTCGACTTAGGAAATATCAAGCAAAGAATCCAGAGACACTGAGAGGCTCATATTAGTGGAAGGCTGCAGTTGAAGAGGCAGCTATCTGAGTTTCCAGGGTAGCAATGGCCAAAAGCAAAGACAGTGTTCAATGCCAGTGGTCATGGTAGGGATGCAAGCTCTGTCATCAAGTGGTTGATGACAGCAGCAATGTTATCTTTACAGGACTAGTTCTGTGGCATAATTGTGCCTAGGGTCTTGGGAGCTGTTTTTGTTCCTGCTGTTTTTCCATGGCTCAATCTACAGCCTTGCTGATGATTCTTTGAGGTATCTCATATCCTATAAAAGAAATTTAATTAGTCAGTTTCTGCTGCTTACAATCAAGAATCTGTGCACCATATCAAAGCCAGCAGGGAAGTGAGGTATGGGCTGTATTATTGCGTTTGAGATACTCTGGGGGAAGATCAGGAATATTGACGCATTTGCAAAAGACTTTAAATGTTGGTTTCAGATTCTTGATGCTACCAATTTACCACTAGTGTGATCTTGTTGAGAAAGTTACTAAACCTTACCCTTCTCACAGATGCAAATGGAAATAATACTATCTATCATGAAGGCCAGTTGTAAAGACTGAGAAAATGTGTAACATGATCCAGAACCAGGGCTGGCATATGGGGGACAATGAAGAATCTTTTTTATCTTTATTATTTCATCATATACGTAAATTGCCTATACTCTCCCACCTACGACGTGAGCTTTCTGGCCTAGATGCTACGAGATATAAAGACAAAATGAGTATCCAGAAATTAATTCCACATGTTTCTAAAAAGGCAAATAGAAAGAAACCAAATATATGCACATGGGACATTGGGTTACAGGGTAAACTTATGATTATGGACATTTACTGCTCACATTAGCTATAAGATGGGGTATTACACAATAAAATCCAGAGACGAGGTCTTAAACATGATACGCTTTACTTCATCTCAGGAGTATTATTTCAGTTATTTAAAGAAGAAAAATAGGAGGCCAACACTTGCTAGTTTGATTAGGAAAGCTTGTATTCTTAAAAGGTATCTAACTGACAAATAGCAGCAGCTTGAAATAAAGGCTCTGAACTATTGTTTCACATCCATTATTGTTCCAATGGCATGATTGTGACTTTCCTGATATGGAGGAGAAGAGTATTTTGTTTGGTTGTTTTGCTGGATTTTCTGCATAACCCTAGTTACACTGTCTTCTGAGACCGCACAGAATCGCTGAAGGCTCAGGCATCACTAGTGTGTCACTGGGAAAGTAATTAACTCTTTCAGGGCTCCATTCTTTTCACTGCTAAAATGGGCATTATGTTTTCTCTCTCTTGGGTTATCATGAGAATTAAATGAGATCATGCATACAAAGTTCTGGGTATGTCTGGCACACTTTTTAAAAAACAGCTGCACTCACAAAGTGAGATGCTCCCTTCACTTTTAGTCCAATAAAATGCATATTCATAGAGAATCGGGTCATATTATTTCTGCATGACAGGTTTCTGCAGGGACATGGGTTTGCCAAATTCACCAGCTGTCTTCACATCTTCCCATTCCCATGAGATTTCTGCACATTTTTCCTGTCCTTTTAGTGGTTCCCCAGAGGCAGGCTTCCTTAGGGAGGAATCAGGGTGTAGGCGAATGCTCCATTAATTTTCTTGTTGGCATTTTACAGCCAGTGGTGTGGATGACCCAAGAGCAGCCAGGATGGGAGACAGCTAGACAGAGCCTGCAGGCCCCTCTGGAATACTTTCACTATCAGAACACAATGAATAACAAACCTTTAAAAACTCCTATGAGTTACAGAGAAAGCTTCCAGTGAAGATGGTGGTATGGGCTCAGTCTAGGAAATGGAAGAAAGGAAAAACAGAACAGCAGGAGCAAAAAAATAAAGGCAAAATTCCAGCATGTTAACTATGTGTGTCCTTATTTCTTTCATCTTAAAATTCTAATTTTAAAATGTTAAAATGATAAATACTATATAACATTATAGGATGTTTAAGAAATGTAATAAATAAATATGCAGCTCACTACCAAAACACATCATTCATTTTAATTTTGCATATCTCTTCAAGTATTCATTCTTCTACTCTCTTTTTTTAGACGGAGTATTGCTCTGTCGCCCAGGCTAGAGTGCAGTGGCACACTCTCGGCTCACTGCAACCTCTGTCTCTGGGTTCAAGTGATTCTCCTGCCTCAGACTCCCCAAGTAGCTGGGACTACAGGAACACACCACCATGCCTGGCTAACTTTTTTATTTTTGGAAGAGACGGGGTTTCACCATGTTGGCCAGGCTGGTCTCCAACTGCTGACCTCAGGTGATGAGCCACTGCGCCAGGCCCTAGTATTCATTCTTATAGAACACATAATTTGGGTATTAGTTAATAGTGTTCATTTTTACTTTATGTAATACTAAGTTTCAATGATGTCACCTTAATTTTATTATCCTTACTTTTAATAGTTCAAAATTGTATATCAATTAAATATATTTCTATTATTTATATATCAAATATCAATAGACAGATTGCTTTCATGTGTTTTATTGTAAATTATTCTTAAAAGAATATCTTTGTTCATTGACTATAGTACATTCTATCTTTTGGATAATTCCTTTAAGACAAATTGCTCAGGATGGTATTAGTCAATCTGAGGATAGGAATATTTTTAATCTATATGGAATATGACATGACGAGATTATTCTGATTTCCTACATGTTCAATTTTCTTTTGAAATGCTTTAGAAGTATGAATAAATTTTACAAGTCTCTAAGGTACTCTTGGGAGATAAAGACATAGCAGGTATATAATTTCTGCCTTGTACAAACGGAGACATTAAAGTATAGAATGTTTAAGTGATTTGCTTGAAGTAACACCTCCAAGGCACTCAGTGTAATGTCCCAGGGCTATGCCAAGCATCCATTAGTTGCAGATCACTTCATTTGCCTTGATCCAAAAGACAGCTTTGCAAACAACTTAATTTCACTGCTCAGAAGTCATCCACAGGATGCTCATTGCTGCCCCATCATACACTGCAACATCCAAACCCTACAGTGGTCCTTACCCTGGAAATACTTTTAATGGATCTTTGTGAAAGAAAAACTCCACATTTTCTTCTTGCTTAACTAACAAATAAATAGAAAGCCTAGGAAAATTAGTTCAAAGGTGACTGCTATTTAGCAGCCCACATCTGGTTAGCAAATTCACATTTGTTTCTACTGCAAAGTAAACTGTATCTTCCTGTCAATGTATTAACTCAAATTTGCAAAATGAGAAAAACAATTAAGGAATTAATAAGAAAACATGTTTTTATTTGGCATGCTCCCAATTTGATCAATGTCACTGAGATTATATAAACTAACTGTTTCAGTTAACATTTTATTTTTTATTATCTGATAGAGATATGCAAATTATTACAGAATTTAGTCCTTTATGACCTCCAGCAACTCCTTGTGCTATGATTCAGTTTCTTTCTAAAATTTGTTGCTGAAGGTATTTTTAACATGAGAGGAGGACTCATTCTTAAATATAGGGCAGTTCTTTACAGAACTTTCTCTGTTATGCAAACGCTTCTGTCTCAGAAAGGTAGAACCTTTCAACTGGGCATGATTTGCAGCTGTAAACCCTTGCTAAGTAATTTCTTATGATTTCAAATTCTGGGTCATTTGTTATTAATTTGTAGATAGAGTCTCAGGGAACTCTTCTGGAATACAAAAGTTAGTTTGACTTATGCTTTCAGAACAGCATTGAACACCCAATTCCTGGAGAGGTTTTACCTTGAGATAGCATGACAGTGCTTTCCATGTAAGAAAGAAAACCTATTGATGACTTAGAGTAATTGCATGTACTGTTTTTCCCGGGCATAAAGGGAGGGTATCTTGTACAAATCAGAATCTACGTTTTCATTTCTACAACTATTATAGCCAAAATATTAAACATATTTTACCTAATCTCCATCCTTTTATTGGCATATGCAATGCAGGAGATTCAGTGACATCTAGGCTAATAAACTGTCCTTTGTGGAACCCCCTTATGCTGCTCTTGGTGTGGTAGGCCTGAAAATGGTCACCAAAGATATCCACATCCTAGACCCTGTAAATATATCACTTTACGTGGCAAAAGCGGCCTTGTAGAGGTGATTTAAATTAAAGATCTCGAATTGAGGAGATTATTCTAGATTAGTTGGGTGGGCCTAAAGTAATCACATGGGTCCTTGTAAGAGGGAGGAAGGAGAAACAAAAGAGGAAAAGGCAATATGACAATGGAAGAAGAGACTAAAGTTCTACAGCCACAAGCCAAGCTATCCTAGCAGCCTCTAGAAGATGGAAGAGGCAAGGAGTGGTCTCTTCTCTGAAGCCTTCATGAGAAACCAGCTCTGCTGACATCTTGATTGCTTGATTATAGCCTCATAAGACTCTTTTGGCATTCTGACCTCCAGATCTGTAAGACAATACATTTCTGTGTGTTTATCCACTGATGTGATTTTTTTACAGCAGCAATAGGAAACTAATATGATAGCTTTTGAAAAGTCTGGTCAATAACTACATGGTACTGTCCCATCATGTACTACAAAATTCAAACCTAAATATGGTGCTTACTCTGAAATACTCTTAATGGATCTCTGTAAGTATCACTTGTTCTCTGCAGTAGTAAATGTAACACATTTTAAATTGTGTAGCATTGTACAAGTATAAGGTTTTTATTGTTAGGGAAGAAATAATTATGAAAAATTAAGAACACAGACTTAAAAATCAATTTGCCAAACTGCACATCTCAGCTATTACATATATAGTCCTGTGACCTGAGTATGTTACTAAACCTCTCAATACCCCAGTTTTACTCATGTTATATACTGATTAGAAGTGCTTCCTAGAAATACAAATTTATTAGCGATATCCTGGGCTGAAAAATTAAACTCTTCACAACAAAGTTCATGGAAGCTGTGTATTTCATAAGTACTCAAGTAATTCCTATTATCAAAGAAGTTGGAGAAAACACCAGGCTGATTTTATCCTTTGCTACATATATTACATCGTTAGCTTCAAAAAAGTTACACAGAAGAGAGAGGCCGGTGATTCTCTTACTTCAATGATTGAACAGAGCACTCTGTTGACAATTGTTATATTCCACAGCTCATTTATTTAATTTATTTATATATTCATTCACTCATTAATTAACATATCCTTTTCTTTATTCTTTTCTTTTTCAAGTTATTTATTAACCATCTACTATACACTAGGCTCTGTACTAAATGTATGGGATGTAAAGATGAATAAAGTAGTCCTGTCCTCAGAGAAGGTGCAAAGGGAAGTAGGCAAACAAGTTAATATAAGATTACAATTCACTGCTGGATATAAAATGCCAGAGGAGGCTAAAGAGTGACAGACAAGAGATAAAAAGAAGAGACGGTAGAAGTGAAGAACACAAAAACAACTTGCCAGGTGTAACTGCAGATAATGCTAAATTGTTTCCCAAGTATTCCATATTCACATTCTCCCAACACAACTATAATATAAATATCAACTCTCATTTTGTAAATGAGGAAACCAATATCAGGGGGCATAGAGATGCCAAAATTCACATCGAGAATCAAATGTGAGTGTTGGCATTGGAAACACATTCTAAGTTCAGAAATCTTTCCATTATACCATGTTGCCTGTCATAGAATTAGTTCTTTAGAAAATATGCTTAGCCATGTAGGGTTATGAGAAGGCAGAGGTATGTCACATATTCTAGAAAACATGGTGGCTTCTAGATTTTATTGAGACTTTATTCCTTTTACAAAGGTGCCTCAGGTGTCTATACGCTATTCATCTTTGGATCTTTAAAACCAGCACAGGATTTTGCATAAAGTGTCAGCACAACATATGCCACAATATGAATGGGATTGCTGTTTATTCATTCTTTCAAAAATTTTTATTGTACATCTTCATTGTATCAGGGGTAAGAATATCATGTCCTCGGGGATTTAGAAATATAAAAGAGAAAGAAACTTAAGAAAAAATCTAATATATTATTCTCTTCTAGACTAAATATTCTTTCGGAAGCTCTCCAATGATTATGAAATTGTTTCACTCTGATACTGAGGAGAAGCTATCCACCCATCTGTGGGTTACTCTTACTCACAAAGCCAAGAAACAAGTGAATTAGAAAACATTAACCAAGTTAAAATATTGGATTGCACAGCAGTAAGTTTGTATGAATATATACCTTTGTTATTTATTTGCTAACTCTATTATCATCATTTTCTTAACAACATAAAGTTTTTACAGTATTGCCGTTTGATCTATATTTTATTTCTTCATTTAACAAATGTTATAAAACAACTACTATATGCCAAAACCTAGATCCTATTGAATTCTGTATCTCTAATGTCCATCACAACACCTAACATTAAAATTCAATTCAGTTTCTTGTTTTCTTCAAAGTGTAGAGAGTAGACATATATTGAATGCCCACTCCTCAAAATGATTGACAGAAAAACTTATCAAGGAAAGCAGTCTCTCTGACTAGCTGCAGTAAGAAAGAATACTATCCTGATAGGGTCTTAATAATGTGTGAGAGGAGGGAAGTCAGTGAATACTGATATGGTTTTAGGACCTGCGCTGGATGATTTCAAGGTGTGTATTGCAAAAGGGGAGTTAGCTGAGATTGGGACGTGTCTATGAAATAATAGCTTTAATAGCTTGTATTGGTGGACACAAGAAAGCAAAGATCTTGAAGTCACTTTTAGCAGTGAGCTCTTAATTTTGATAAATAAGATCTTGTATTTAATTAACAATCCCATTTCTCAGGCACACGTATTTTCTGGGACAAGTAACAAAGTGACTTTTGCTTTCCTGTATTATTTAACTCAGGAACAGGAAAGTTCAGGCATAACTCAGAGATATTGTGAGTTCAGTTTCAGACTACCATGATAAAGCAAGTCACACTAATTTTTTGTTTTTTCAGTGCATATAAAAATGATTTTTACACTATACTGTAGTATATTATGCATGCAATAACATTATGTCTAAAAACAATGTACAGATCTTAATTTTAAACTACTTTGTTGCTGGAAAATTCTAATGATCATTTGAGTCTTCAATAAGTCATAATCTTTTTTCTGGTAGAGGGTCTTGCCTGGATGTTGATGACTGCTGACAAATGGGGTGGTGGTTTCTGAAAGTTGGGGTGGCTATAGCAGTTTTTAAAAATAAGATAACAATGAAGTTTGCTGCATAAATTGACTTTTTTTTCTTTTTTTTTTTTAACAGAGTCTTACTCTGTCGCCGAGGCTGGAGTGCAGTGGAGCAATCTCAACTCACTGCAGCCTTGACCTCCTGAGCTCACGTGCTCCTCCTATCTCAGCCTCCTGAATACTTGGGACTACAAGCTACAAGCACACCACCACACTTGGCTACATATGTGTGTGTGTGTGTGTGTGTGTGTATATATATATATATTTATTTTTTTTTTTTGTAGGAATGGACTCTTGTCATGTTGCCCAGGCTGGTCTCAAACTCCTGAGCTCAAGTGATCCTTCCACGTTGGCTTCCCAAAGTGTGGGATTACAAATGTGAGCCACTACACGCAGCCCACTCTTCTTTTCATGAAAGATTTCTCTCTAGCATGTGATGCTGTTTGATAGCATTTACCCACAGTAGAACTTCCAAAATTGGAGCTGATCCTCTTACATACTGCCACTGCATTGTTAACTAAGTTTATGTAATATTCTAAATTATTTGTTGTCTTTTCAACAATGTTCACAGTATCTTCACCAGGAGTAGATTTTCTTTCAAGAAGCCACTTTCTTTGCTTATCCATAAGAAGCAAAAGTTTTAAATATTATGAAAATTAACAAAATGTGACACAGAGACAAACAGTGAGCACGTGCTGTTGGAAAAATGGAGCCAAAAGACTTACTAAACACAGGACTGTCACAAAATTTCAACTTAGAAAAAATACAGTTAATCTGCTAAGTGCAATAAAGCAAAGCACATTAAAATGAAGTATGCCCGTATATCTAAACACATGAAAATGAAATTATGTTTATTTCATTTCTCAGATGAAAGATCAGGCTCACATCATGTGATCTGCATTGGCCAATGAAATGTAACTCATGGTGACACCTATCACTTCTGGGTAGAAGCTTTAAGAGACATGCATGCCTGACCATATTATCTTTCCATTCTACCACAACATATAGCATGTTGTAGCTATAGTGACTGCTTTATCAGCCTGGATCCCAAAGGGAAGGTGGCATGACACTGAGCAGAGAACATAATCATCCTGTTACCAATATGAAAATTGTATAGGAAATATTCCTTTTGTGTTGTTTTAAGTCAATAAGATAAGGGTTATTTGTTCCAGCAGAAAGATCTAGTCTATTCTGAACAAAAGACATGGTAGGTGTATATCTGGTAAATACATAATAGATAAATGAATGAATTAATGTTTATTAGGTAATGCATTATAGACAAACTTCTCAGATTTTCTATTTACATCTCGTACAAATGTGCTGCATTATAAATAAAATTTGACATATAGAATTCTGAACTTAAATAAGGGCATGATTATTTATTTACACTACAAAATATCCCTCCCCACTTGAATTCATTTAAAATAATAAATCCTTGACCTTTCATTTACATGCTTATGACATACAGCAAAGCACATTTACATCCAAATTTGTGTCCTCTCTTTTCTTCGTCAGGATTACGCTGCAAATATCTGCTACAATTACTTGTTTAGAAATAACTTTATGCAGCAATTGTTATTGCTATGTAGGTTGTGGTATTTTCTAGATAACTTCTATAGGTAGACTTTTTGGATAGCAATTGAGGTGACTAATTCATTGATGATGAAGTTTAGAATAAGATAAATTTCTATCTTTCCTCTTTTGTAATAGCAGTCCTAACATTTATTTGACATTATAATATTACAGAAAATTACTACCATAATTATGTACCTTGCTAATGTCTGTATAATTCTAGAATGAATTAATAGTAATACTGCACTAGAAGATTGAGTGAAAAATTCTGGGCATTATTCGTGTCTCTGCCAGCATATTCTTCAGCTAATCATGACAGAACTAGTACAATAGTTTGTCATCTGTAATTGTTTGCTGAATAGTAGGCACACCTCATAATGAAAAAAAAAATGTAGAGGAAAAGAAAAAGTACACAAACAGTAAAAGAAAGAAAGCCCTCAGTGTCATCTTTCATTGTGCTCAGTACACACATTGCTTAGCAGACTTGTATGGGCCGATATTACTATGAAAGAATGATATGCATGGCTATATTTTTCTCTATAGTTTTATATTTATGATTTTCAAAAGTTATGACTTCTACATGAGTTTAATTTAATTCGTAGTGAGAAATGGTTATCAAGTAAACCAAATTACACATCTATTATATAACACAGCCACTATGCCACCCTGCCCCTTACCTCATCTCTATACTGAGCACCCACAAATCACACATTTTTATAACATTTTGCTGCACTAGTAAAGATGGTAGTTAAAGACCTTGAAGAAGTGGAGCCTATACCTTATTGCATACAAATGTGAGTTGCAGATTTTATTACAGCCAAAATAAATTATAAAAAAGTAAAGACTTCCTGTAACATCAACATATATGCATGCTATGCAAAATTCCTGATTTAAAGCCTTAAATACTCATAAGAAATTTGCCATATGTGAAATGTAGACTTGGTAAATTTACCGTGAGGAGCTTACCTTTTGCAGTACCCTGACATCCACATTTAAGCACACCGCATTAACTGTGTAAGATGTTGTAATTAACCTCTTTGTAATTTGCTTTGAATTATAAATAAGGCAAAACCCATTATGAGGTATATGAAGTCATGTGATTATGTATACATCCACTGACCTGATTTTCCTACATACTTCATTGATTTTGAATAAAATGCATTTCAAGAGAGGTAAGAGCTGGGAAATTAACTCAACTCATTTATTTAGCATCAGTTTTATAGGTTAAAAAACAGATATCTAGAGAGAAAATTACTTAAAGTTACAAAGTGAGGTTTTGTTCTTTTAATACTCAACTGAGTTGCCTTTAATTAAAAACATATTTGAGAAATCCAAGTTTCCTTTATATTCCTCATGGGGCAATCATCAAGTCTCAAAGGTAGGGTCATATGCCAAATATCATACCCATCCTGAGATGAACTTTCTGTTGTTTGCCAAACAATTAGTTACTTTGCATAAAGCCCTCACTAGTGAAATCACTTACCATGTTGTACCCTGCTTCTCTGTATTATAGCCAACATATGTCCTAAAACCTGGCCAAAGAGTCTCTTATACTTACAAACTATGTTTCTGTTTGGCAGGTCAGCCAGATAGATAATAAGGAGATGGGTGCGGTCTCCTTCTAGAGAACTATTCACTAAGGCCCATCTTCTTTCACAGAGTTTTCACATGGTTTAATCAGTGCTTTTCCTTTACAATTAGACAAGTGTTCCTGAAAAGTAGAAAGACTGGAGCCTTTGACTACATCTTATCAACCTACTCCATTCCATCCCATTGTGTGATGATGATGGTAATAGTGATGTGACGAAGGTTGTATAAAGCCTTCAATGAGTACCCCATGTAAATGGATCAGACAACTTCTTTTTCTAAGTATTTGTCATTTGCTTCCTGCAGTCACTTTTAAACCACCTGAGAAAGTAATAGGGCATATATTCTTGGCAACCAAAAAAGCTAGCCATATCTGAGAGTAGAAAAAGAAACTAAGAGAGAAAAATTAGTTAAATCCCATATTGGGGTTTGCTCACTCATTAAAATTGCATTGTGGAAAGCATCAAATAGCTCATGGAATTGACCAAATTAAGGTGGGAGTCATAATTCTATCCCACGCTTTTTACTGGCCCATGCTTCATTATATAAAAACTGTAGCAGGAAAATCCTGCAAAATCAGAATATTTGGCCTAAGACAGGGGTAGGAAAAGCAAAAAGTTGAGAGCCTTTTATCTGTTTAATAAACACTTTGAATTCATATAAATAAATAAAACCTAGAAAAAGAATTGATTGACTATACTTTTCAGGGGCATGAACATAATATTTCCTATGTTTTCTGATACCTTGACCTCTGGGGTTTTATCTATCTGTCTATGTATGTATGTATGTATGTATGTATGTATCTATCTATCTATCTATCTATCTATCTATCTATCTATCTATCCATCTATCTATCTGGCATATGTTTATTCATATTTCTAAGCCCAGCAACAACATTCTTACCTTTTTAAAGAAACAAATTTACTTTACTGTGATCACTATTTCTGAGTTTCACTTTAAACCTGGGACTGGAGCACTCGTGAATACTAGTGTGATGAGAGAGAAAGAGAGAACACAAGGAACAAAATTTTAAAAATAAAGTGGACAACATCAAAATTTAAAACTTCTACACATCAAATGATACAATCAACTGAAGGAAAGGCAACCTATAAAATGGGTGAACACTTTGAAAACCATATGTTTGTTAAGGGTTGATATCTGAACATAAAAATAACTCTTATACATCAACAACTAAACAAATGACTCAATTTAAATATGAGCAAAGGACTTGAATAGACATTTCTCCAAAGAAGATATGCAAATGAACAATATGCACATAAAATAATGTTTAGCATTACTAATCATTAGGGAAGCAGAAATCAAAATCATGAGACACCACCTTGCACTCATTAGGATATCTGCTATACAAAATCAGAAAATCACAAATATTGGTAAAGATGTGGAGAAATTAGAACCCTTGTGCACTGATGATGGGAATGTAAAACTGTGTGTCCACTGTGAAAAACATTATGTCAGTTTCATGACAAATTAAAATACAATGAACTTATGATCCAGCAATTCCACTTCTGTATATGTATCCAAAATAATTGAAATCCAGGTTTCAAAGAAATATTCGTATACTCATATCACAGCAGCATTATTCACATAGCTAAAATGTGGAAGCAACTCAAGTATCTGTTAAAAGATAAATAGATAAACAAAATGTAGTATATACATAACACTGAAATACTATTCAGCTTTAAAATGGAAGAAAATCCTATCACACTCTACAACGTGGAAAAACCTTGAGGACATTATGCTAATTACATAAGCCAATCACAATAAGATAAATACTGTATGATTCACTTATATAGGTATCTGGAGTAGTCTAATTCAAAGACAAAATGTAGAATAATGGATGCCAGGAACTGGGGGCAAAATGGAATGTGTAGTTTTTTAGGGGGTATAGAGCTTTTAGCCTTGCAAAATATAAAGATTTTTTAATGTACTTAACACCACTGAACTATACAGTTAAAAATGGTTAAGATAGTAAACACTGTTTGACTACAATTTTAGCTCAATTAAAAATAAAAATATTTTTAAAAGAGAAAAAAATGAACTAGGGAAATCATTAAGTTCTTTGGATAACAAATTTGATAGGAATTTTTTCCCTTTTATTGTTATTATTATTATTTTGAATTTGGAGCTGGAGCCTAACTTCACATAATTACGTGCTATAAAATGAACCTTCTTAGCAGTGCTAGTAAGTTACCTGAAAAAGGGATTAGTAATCTTGGAACCTAAAAACACTCGTATTCCAAAGATATTTCTACCTTTACCAAGATATTCTCACTCTGTAAAGGACTGATGGATCTCCTTGTATTAGTTTTCTATGCTGTACAACAAACCATCATAGACCGAGTGACTTAGAACAACACCCCCTTATTATCTTTAGCCAGGAGAGCAAGTTGGCCAGCAAGACAAAGTCTTACACAGCATGAGTTATTCATGGAATGACATATCCTCTCACTTTTACTGTTCTCTGTTGTTAGAAGCAAGTCATGAGTCTCAGATACAATAGAGGGAAGAAGATTGTGCAAGAGAACATCAGAAATTAGGGGCTGTTAAAGCCTGTTTAACTCCTCTGCCTATATTTTCATCTCATTCACATTTTTGATATAAACATGGAGTATTCCCATGAATAACACCCCCTGGTTAAACTGAAAGATGTTTACAATTAATCTCTTGCCGATGTTGGGGATCTAAACATGTCCATTTCATTGTTTCTACTTCCAGTGTACAACTTTATAAAACTCTCCTCAAGTTTTGGGCCTTTGAATAATCCATAAAGCTGCTGTTTATTTTATTTACCAGCGGATATTAAGCCCAGGACACTAGTTGCCA
This sequence comes from Pongo abelii, assembly GCF_028885655.2. Taxonomy (NCBI): domain Eukaryota; kingdom Metazoa; phylum Chordata; class Mammalia; order Primates; family Hominidae; genus Pongo; species Pongo abelii. Next base: position 32,665,369 of record NC_071998.2, read on the forward strand.
GAAAATCAGTATTCTATTGTCCTCACTTTCAGCTTTTCATATCAGATCACAGAGTTTAATTTTAATATAAATTTATGTCAATTATTAGGCTGTACTCAAATGTATTCTTTGAAATAATATGTGATTTTTCAAAATCTTAGTTTAGAAACTTTATTGTTGTAACATATCATGGGTACTTCAATACCTTGAAATAGATTGGCACTCAAAGATCTAGCAAGTTTTGTTTTGTTTTAAATTCTGCCTGTCCAGTGCTTCTGGTGACCCCTTTCTAATGAAGATAAGCCCTTCCATCATAGTCACATGCGTTAGGGAGTTGTCCTAGTTTTTTGACTTTTCATCTACTTAATCCTGTGCTAAAATCTCTAAAACTTTTTTATGAAAACCTTTTTCTTTCCTGTGGAAAACTGTTCCACTGGGCTTGGTTTCTCTTACGATGATGATGATAATATATTATTGGAGACATGGTCTCACTCTGTCACCCAGACTGGAGTGCAATGGCATGATCACTGCTCACTGCAACCTCCATCTCATGGGGCCAAACAATCTTGCCACGTCAGCCTCCCAAGTAGCTGGGACTACAGGCACACATCACCACACACGGCTATTTTTTAAGTGTTTTGTAGAGATGGGGTCTCACTATGTTGCCCAGGCTGGTCTTGAACTCCTGGGTTCAAGCAATCCTTCCTCCTCAGCCTCCCAAAGTGCTAGGATTATAGCACCATGCCTGGCCATCTCCTATTAATTCCTTCTTTATAGGTTTCCAAACAAATGCAATCTATGTTGCCACTCAAAATACGTGTATTTATGACAACTCTTTGTTAAGCTCAATGAGGGTCTTCCCTTGTTTCCTCAAATACTCTCAATCAGTTTTCTGGGCAAAATTCAGGTCTTTACTTTTCTTCTGTCCTACATATTTACTACAAGCTTCTACTTGCTAGACATTTATGGACCATTTTAAATGCAATGGTTAAGGTAATTTTCTATGAACCCTCCTGTGGCTCTAACTAAAGAAAAAAAATCTGGTTCTGATATATTTGCTCTCTAAAACAGAGTACCTTTTTAATAAAAGGATTGTATCTCTTTCTAGTTAGAAGGTCACCAGAAACAATTTCTTTTTTATCACCTTCAAACAAAATGTAATAGGATTTTATTATTTGTGGTGTCTGTTGCCCAGGCTGGAGTGCAGTGGCGCGATCTCGGCTCACGGCGAGCTCCGCCTCCTGGGTTCACGCCATTCTCCTGCCTCAGCCTCCCAAGTAGCTGAGACTACAGGCACCCACCACCACGCCCGGCTAATTTTTTGTATTTTTAGTGGAGATGGGGTTCCACCGTGTTAGCCAGGATGGTCTCGATCTCCTGACCTTGTGATCTGCCCGTCTTGGAATAACCAAATGAAAATTTCATCAATTTCTGATTTCTGTTTCTCATTTTCATAAGATATCTTATAAATTTTCACACGAAGCTTCAGCATGTTTGCTCAGTGCTATGGTTTGAATGTCCCTTCCAAAATTCATGTTGAAATTAAACTGCCAATGTAAGGTATTAAGATGTGGGACATTTGACAGGTGTTTAGGTCATGACAGCTCTACCGTCATGAATGGATGAATGCTGCTATAGCAGAATTGGGTTTATTATCTTGAGAGTGAGCTCCTAATAAAAGGATAAGTTTGGTCCCCTTTTTCTCTCTGTCTTGTATGCTTTTTCACTTCTCACCGTGTGATACTTTCTGCCATATTAAAAGCCAAAAGAAGACCCTCACCAGATATAGCTCCTCGATCTTGGACTTCCCAGCCTCTGGAACTATAAGCTAAATAAATTTCTGTAGTATTCTGTTACAGAGTGGAAAACAAGCTGAGACACTCAGGTTTTAATACAGTAGTTTTTTAAGTAGGTGAGTCTATAAAGATAATATTAGTTATTTTCCTTAGTGACTAATAAAGGTTGGTCATGCTATATACCACAGACATTTGTTGTTTCATCTTATCCAGGAGAGGATATGGATTTCATTAAAATTTGTTTATATTTATTTAATAGGTAATAAAAGGAGGTCGTAAGATATTGGAAAATTATACAAATTTTTATACAGATTTAAAGAGTTGAGCTGGAACTTAAATCCAAATCTATCTAAACTTTTACTCAAGCTTTTCTCATGGAAAATCATAATGCTGCCTTAAAATGAGGCTTTTTTCTTTCTGTAATATGCAAACCTTAAGCATTAGAATTAGATTCCACTCTCTTCAAACAAGTGTATATATGAAGTATTAAAGCTATTTTTCCCATCTAAATGGCTGTAGTGACTACTCTTTTCATGCAAATTTAATTCAAATTAAATTGAATTAAAAAATAAAACTATTAAATTATTAAATTAGTTTTTTAATATGTGAAAGACATGGCAGAAGATAAATTTTTTAGCAATGTAATCTTTAGTTGCAAACTTTACTTTTTTTTATAACTTTAAATTTTTAGAAATTAGGAAATTTTCTCAACAACTTCATTTGTTTAGTTTATTGGTAAATATAAGTTGCTTTAAAAAAAACATGCCTTTATAGAGGTTACAGTCATTTGATTTCTACACTATCCTTTATGGAATCTAATATTAATTCTATTAATCTAGAATGTCAAAATTAAAGCAAGTGACTATGTAACTATCAAGTTGCTTTGGAAATTATCATAGATCTTCTTTGACTTAAATTCATTTCCAGTTACATAAAATCTAACATCACTTGTTTTACATCTTGTATTTCTAGTTTTCTAAATTGAGGGAAAAATTCACTAGCAATATAGCTACCTTCAGTGATTGAGACAATGAAATCCATTTATGGACAGCTGCATGGGACATCTGCATGAAAATTACAGTGCAGCTGAATGTCCAGGAAGAAAAGGTTGCAGGTCTGGTTCACATAGCAGATTTTACCATAAACACCTAGAAAGTACTTGGGATTTTACATAATTCATGCAAAGAAAATAATTAGAGTACTTATACACATTATTTCACTTAATTATCAAAAGAAACTCTGTTCCTATTTTACAAATAAGAACAAATTGAAGCTTAGGGGTGGTTAAATGAATTGCTCAAACATCAGAGAAAGTAGAGGTATTGATACACATTGAAGGCAGAGCATAAGTTGAGATAAACTCAGATATAGTGAGTAATAGATTGGGAGGACAGAGAAGTAGAAAGGAGAATGTGAAAGTGGAACGAGGTAGGATCCCAGAGCTCTTCCAACAGAAAATACGTCATCTCAAAGTTATCCACTTGTTGATGAAAAGTGTCAAAATCTGAAAATATTTAAAGACATTTGTTCTGAGCCAATTATGAGTGACCAATGGCATGCAATACAGCCCCCAGAGATTCTGAGAACCCGTGGCCAAGGTAGTTGGGCTACAGCTTGGCTTTATACATTTTAGGGAGACATAAGACATTAATCAATATATGTAAGATGTAAATTGGTTCGGTCCAGAAAGGCAGGACAACTGGAAGCAGGAGCTTCCAGGTCACAGGTGGATTCAAAGACTTTCTGATTGGCAATTGGTTATTAACTGAAGACCTGGAATCAATAGAAAGGAATGTCTGAGTTATGATAAAAGGTTGTGGAAATCAAGGTTTTATCATGCAGATGTAGCCTCCAGGTAGCAGATTTAAGACAGAATAGATTGTAAACTTAACAGACTTAAAGAGTCTATTCCATCAGTCTTAAGACCTTTGTTTTAATGTTAATGCTATCAGCTGTGACTGAATTCCAAAAGGAGAAGGGTATAATGAAGCCTGTCTGATCCCTACTTCCCATCATGGCCTGAGATAGTTTTTCAGGCTAACTTTGGAATGCCCTTAGCCAAGGGGTGTGTCCATCAGTCAGTTAGAATTTTATTTTTGGCTACAAACTCATTTTGGGTAGATTACTAGTCATTTCTTGGATAACACTGCATGAGCTCAGTATTACACCTACCCTCCTCACCCCATGTCCAACTTAAATGTGGCAACTGGCCACACAAAATTCAAGGAAAGCAATCTGGATACATACCCAATAGATAAGGTTTTAACGAATTCAGACCAGCTTCCACCCTTATACTTTATGACTGAATTTAAAGCCTACTTATTTAAAAATTACTTGCCAATTTAAGTTAATCTGATTTTCTTATACCTTGATCTAACAGCTAATCAACATTTTACCAAGCCACTAGGGTGAATGAGAAAAGCAGCCATCAAATAGAACAACTAATTCTGATATGATGACTAGCACTATGTGAAGGACAGACTGGACAATAACTCAATAGAATTGAGTGCTTTTTGTCCTAAGCCCACAAATTCATTTACAAATTCCAGCTTCATATTTCACGTCTGATAAACAATTCCTTACGCATTGAGAAAATATGTCTGTGAGTATTCATAGGAGGAGAGCTGTGAAATTCAATTGTTGAGAGTTTACCATTCAAGAAAAACTTTACATATACCATAGCAATTAATTTCACACTAACTGTACAAGGCTTTAATATCAGCTCCACTTTACAGAAAATGATTCTGATGTTCAGGGAAGTTAAATACATGTTCCAGGACACAGAGGTGGTAAGTGGCATATCAGATTCCAGAATCTGTACCCTTTTTCTTACAGGTATTAGCCAATTGTGGTGATCATATTTGCAATATTCTCTCAAGTATTTTTATGTTCTCAGATTTCTAAAGCAAGTTTCTTTAAACATACCAATTATATTTAAAATTAAATGTATCTTTCGAAGGACATGCTATTTTAGATCTACAATTCAGTATACAATTTTAACCTAATTAAAAGATGTTGTTATGCAAGCACAATATTTTAAATTATTTATTAACAATTAATACTTAAATATTTACTTTCTCTCTCTTGGGGATTCTGTTGCTTAGTGTGTAAAAGTTAAAGTTTTAAAAATATAGATGATTTTAAGAGATACATATTTTAAACTGGAACTCCCTAAATAACTTGAAGCTTATCCAGTGAGGACAAATACCACTCCCAGGTTATCCACCCATTTCAGACAGATCACTGGTCACTTTATAGACATAACTGCATATATCCAGCATCACACTCACCCTCCCCACAGTTAAGATATTTGGGTGAGATGAAGGAAATTAACATAATTTACCCCAAAATATATTTCTTTGACGTATTTTGAAATGGCTGCTACTTGGCCATCCTGATAAAAATGGCCTTGCATAGCTGTCTTAAGTGGGGAAAATTTGCATCTGTAGATAATCTCTATTAATTCAGCCATGCCCCAGGATCTAAGAGAGTAAGAGTCATGTACCTTTAAAAGTTTGAAAAGAAATACAATCTGTTTCTTCTGAGGGAGGCTTCATCTACATAGCAAGGCCATCTTTGCTAGCCAAGGCTCTTTCCCCCGTCCTATAACCTGTACTACCAGAATTTAAGCCCTCATTCTTTCAGTAATCTCAAAATGGTATACAAGTTTCTGTAACTCATTAGGAAGTTAGATCATTGTGAAGGCTCCTGTGTATACATGTTAAATAAATTTGTATGCCTTTTTTCCTATTAATCAATCTGCCTCATGTCAGTGGTTTTTAGAAAACCTTTAGGAGGCCAAGAGCCTGTGGCCCCCACAGACACTTTCATGGCTGCCACAACTATGATCTTCATTTTGGGTACTCTGTGTCCCCGTATGAAAAATACCCTATTACTCTCCAAAATATACCCAGAGTCCCATCTTATCATTGCATCAGGCTTGATCAGATCTAGATCCTGTGCCCCTAAATCAGAAGAGCTAAGATATATTATCTGCAACCCTCTTATCGCATACACTCAACATACGATGGTGGAACAGGGACAGGATAACTACAGTAAACACTTCTATTTCAAGTGCAAAGAAGGGTAGGCCTACAGCTATTAGTGATCTTTAGTAACTCTGAGATCCTATTGAGCAAATATTGCCCACTTTCCTTACTCTGAGGATAGAAAACGCTCCTTGATTGGACCTCATTTCAACTCAGTCTATTGTTCTCTGCAGCTGTAGACTTGACTCTGGGAATTTCCACTTTTCATAACTCTCCCTGACCACTTTTGAAAAGGTCATTGAGCATATTTCTTCTTCAGTTTCTTACTGAAGTTCTTTTGTGCCTCATATTTTTTACTACAGGCAGGTGGCACCTTTGCCAGTACAGGTCCTTCGAAATATTGTGAGTTTCCATGTATTTGATTCCAGCCAAATCTGTGTGCCAGAGTTGCTTCTAAAATGTTTTTAAAAATCATCTCTCTTTATCCTTAATTACTGAAAGTTTGGCTACTTCAAGATTCCACGGGCTCATGCTCCTACATTTCCTAGGAGCCTTACTGCCTGACTTAAAAGATCCATTACATGCAACTTCAACTTTCCATTGGTTTTAACAAAAAGTATCACAGCCACAGACTGGATTTGGTCTTTGTTCTGAGGTCACATCTTACTGTAGTGCTCAGAGCACAGTTGGCTCTCCATATCCACAGGTTCTGCATCTGTAGATTCAACCAACTGTGGATCAAAGACGATCTAGCACAGCCACTTTTGTTTTTTGTTTTTTGTTTTTTAAGTTTCAATTCCTAAATAAGAAAAAAATGTTCTGTTTCACAGAGCTGAAATAGAATGATATTACCATATACGTGAAACATCTAATAAAGACAGTGACGTATACAGAAATTTTTTGCTTGTTTTCATGCTATGTTAAGTGCCATCCATTGAGTGAATAAAATGGAGACTTTTATCTTAAATTTATATAATTTTTTTCTTTAACTTATCTCCCTTTTCCCTTTCATATTATAGTTCAAATTAGAAAATTTTTCACACATTTTTTATTCTCAAAGAATGTATAAAAGTCATAGAGGTTAACAAAATTTTATTATAACATTTTTTAGATATTCTAATTCTATTCTAAGTCAATTCCAACCTAAGATCCAGAATGGGACATTTTTCTTACAGGATCATATTTTGCAGGGTTGCTGGAGAAGAGGCTTTTTTGGGTCCAGGTGTCAGGACAATGTTAATGATTATTCCCACTAATAATTAATCCCTGATTCATTGCATTAGAAAGGTTATGATTCCTCACTTGGCACAATTTTATCACTTGAACTTCATCTGTTATGAATTTAGCATAAGAAAACCTAGGGTAATTTTAGGGGGTTAAGGATAGGGCCAGTTTCTTCCGTTTAATATTCCCTCCCTTCTCTGCCTCATTCAATTTGTATCTGCTATCTCACAGGTGTTTTTAGGACTATTCCCTTGGCTTTTAGAATGTGTGATTTTCAACATGACTATCTGCCCTTCCTAGACAGAAAATTCTATAGGAGAAAAAGGTGAAAATGCATTTGTCTGTTTATAACTGTTTTTCATTTGTTTAAGAAGGCTCTATCCGGCAACATTAGGTGCATGACTTATTGTCATTCAAGAAAATTTTTTTTCAAATAGCAAATGATTTATTTGAAATTAAAATGAAAACAAATGTGTTAATAATCGCTTTAGATTCTGCTGTCTTAATCAGTTTTTAAGTATACATAAACATGTCACTAAATTCATAAATATGTAACTAAAAATATAAAGCAGTAACAAAAGATAAGAGCGTATGGGCTTTGGAGTTAGACTAAGCAGGGCTTGAGTATCAGATGTGTGACTGGAAATTATACATTCTATGTAAATTCCAGTATTTGTATATTTTAAATGTGTTTAATTCTAGCACATTCCTTGCATGATTAACTCAAGGATTAAGTGAAATAACAGATATTGAATATATTATGTGGCAAAAAAATGGGTATAAAACATGGATAGTATATGACAATTAGTGAGGACTCAAAACATACATATGCATATTTATACTATTGTAGAGGAGGAAAAAGCATTTGCCTCTCCCCTTCCAAATTCTCAGCTGGACCCTTGTAACAAAAGGCAGGTTAACAGGAGAAAAACAAGCAAAAGTTTATTAACATGTGTATCATGCATGTAAAATGGGACTAACAAGGGATGAGTGACTTGAAAAAGTGGCTTAAAACTCAGGATTATACAGCAGCATTGACAAAGAGCAATAAATCTAGAGAAATGAAAGGAAAGCAGTGTTAGGCTTCCAAGGGCAAGAAATTGTAAGAAAGTAGATATGTTGTAGGAAGGAAACCAATGGCAGATAAAGGCTAGTTAGTAATGTTTATTACATAGATTTATCTGGTATAGTCTCTGGACTGATAAGGGTATAAAAGTGTCTCCAATGATTAACTTTTGCCATTCGTGGTGGAGAGGAGAGGAGGGACATCCTTGAAAATATACTTCCTGTTTTTAGGCAAATGGGGTAAGGTGCAGACCTTTTCTTGTAACTTTTTAATTGCTTTCAAAATAATCCTTATGCCAAAGTGGCATAAGGAGTGGCATGTCCATTAATATTCTTCAAACAGGTAAAAATTATAAATCTTTAGATAAAACAGGCATTCACAAACTTGTCTGTAAAAACACAAATAGTACATGTTTTAAGCTTTGTGGGACATAAGATCTCTGTTACAACTTTTCAACCTTGCTGTTGTAGCAGCCTAGAACCAGAGACCATTTATAAATGGATGAGTTGTGGCTGTATTTTAATAAAATTTATTTATGGGCACTGAAATTTGAATTTCATCTACTTTTCACGTGTCATAAAATATTAATGTACCTTATAATTTTTCAACCATTTAAAAATATAAGAAATATTTTTAGCTCAATAACTATACAAAAATTGGTAGGAGGCCAGATTTGGCATGAGAAATACAGTTTGCTTACTTTTGAATTAAAATATCGTGCCAGTGTTGACACTTCTCTTCTACCTCTTATATGTATTTTATTTTATTTTATTTTTGTTTTAATTTTTGCCTTTTTTTGTTTAATCATATTACTATAGAATTGCTCACATAAAAAAACTGTATTGATCCTATTATTAAATGGATATCACCTAGGGGTACCATTTTCCAATAAGTTAATGTAAAAAATATCCATTCGATATGGGCAGAATTTATTAGTTAGATTAAAAAATAGTTATTTTACAATTATATATGCTGATATGGTTTGGCTGTGTCCCCATCCAAATCTCATCTTGAATGGTAGCTCTCGTAATCCCCATGTGTCATGGGAGAGACCCGGTGGGAGGTAACTGAATCACGGAGACAGGTTTTTCCCATGTTGTTCTCATAATAGTGAATACGTTTCACGAGATCTGATGGTTTTATAAAGAGGAGTTCTCCTGCACAAACTCTCTTGCTTGCCACCATGTAAGACATACCTTTGCTTCTCCTTAGCTTTCCATCATGATTGTGAGGCCTCCCCAGCCACGTGAAATTGTGAGTTCATTAAACCTCTTTTTCTTTATAAATTATCCAGTCTTGGGTGTGTCTTTATAACATGAGAAGGAACTAATACATATGCACTCATGCTTTTATTTGATAAACTTTCCTATTATTCCTAATATAGTTTCTGGTTTTCAATTTTTTACTACCATGTTATTTTTGAGTGAATAAGAAGAGGTGTATTGTCACTAAAATAAGACACTTAAAGAAGTAGCAGTAAGTGGAACACAGATCAAAAACCTCAGAAACAAAATAAAATTACGTAAAAACTGTTTTAAATGTTTATTTGCATTACTTCTAACTATATTATGGTCTAACCATTATTTAAGAAGTTTACTGAGGTCTAAGAATTTAGTAGTGGTGTTTCTTTTACTTAAAATACCAAGTTAATACTCTAATGGTCAACCTAACCTTGGCCTAAAAAAATAAAAAATAAAAAGCACAGCTCCACAAGTTTTGCCATGGTTCACAGAAAATCAAAGGCATCAATTAGCCATTTGCAATTCACATGCAGTTTTTTTGTTTTTGTTTTTGTTTTTGCCTTCTGTGGAACTTCTTTCTATTCTCCAAGAGTTTTCTTCCTGAAGATAACCATTTTCAACTGTGTGGAAAATAATCTTACCCTGAGTAACACAAAATGATTTGTCATTTGCACTGCAATATAAAACACACAGATTGATCCTTTTAACATTAAGAATTATGGCAACATTTATGAAATTAGTGTTCAGAAAGATTATTTGATAAGGTTGCTAAAATATAGATTCCCTGGACCTAACACCAGAGAATCTGATTTTAATACTTCTACAAAGAAGTAAGAGAATCTTAATATTTAGCAAGAACACTCAGTGTTTATGATGCAGATATTTCTGGGAGCATATGGAGAAATATTATAGATAGTAGTATGTCATTCTATATACCTTGGGCTTAGAAGGTGTATCCTCTTGAGGTATTTTCTGACTTTCTTATATATGTGGAATCTTTTGCTGTTTTTGAAACCTGTACTTTATTTGTTAATTTGTACTTTTACAACTATTTAGTGGTTCACTTGTTTATTTGATATTTTCCAGACTACATTGTAATCTTTATAAATATGGACCACTTCATTGTTTCTAATAATTTGTATCCAATATCTAGCATTTAATCTAGTACAAACTAGCCTCTCAATAAGTATTTGTTCAGTAACTATATAACAAGATTCCAAGAAATGCCCAGTTCTTACTGATTTCCAGGCAATCTTCCTTCTTCTCATGTGTTTTGCCAAGGAGATCTGTATCCAAAATGCCTAAAACAGGGCCTGGCATGGTGGGTTACACCTGTAATCCTAGAACTTTGGGAGGCAAAGGTGGGCCAATTGCCTGAGGTCAGGAGTTCGAGACCAGCCTGGCCAACATGGTGAAACCCTGTCTCTACTAAAAATACAGAAATTAGCTGGGTGTGGTGGCAGGCACCTGTAGTCCCAGGTACTTAGGAGGCTGAAGTGGAAGAATCGCTTGAACCCAGGAGGTGGAGGTTACAGTGAGCAAAGATTGCGCCACTGCACTCTAGCCTGGGAGACACAGTGAGACTCCATCTCAATAAAATAAAATAAAATAAAAGTAAAATGCCTAAAACAGTGTCAGCCTATGTTCATATTATTCTGAAGTTAAAAAAAGGCAATATCAGGCACCAAGAAGATATTAATTAAACATATGTTTAATGGATCAATCTATGCTGACGACAAATGAAACCAATAGTTACATCTCATCATGATTTCTCTAGAGACCCGGATGATCACATACCTCTATTTGTTGTATACTTTTAAAAGTCATATGTATTAGGCATAATGATGCCTGTACCCCAGAATTATCATGCGCTAGTACCTAGACTGCGAATATATTGTATTACAAAGTAAAAGAGGAGTAAGCTTGCAGGTGGATTTGAGGTTGCTAATCAGTTTATATTAACAAGATTATCTTAGATTATTCTGGCAGGCCCAATGTATTCACAAAGTATCCTCAAATGGGGATGAAAGAGGCATAAGAGCCTAAACCAGAGAAGTAGAATCATGAGAAAGGGCCTACTGAATACTCTTGACTTTGAAGATTATAGGGGTCAGGTGTCAAGTAATGTGGGCAACTGCTAGTGGCTAGAAAAGGCAAAAACTAGATTCTCCTCTAGAATCTCTAGAAAGGAGCATAGCCCTGCCAACCCCTTGATTTCTACTTCAGTGAACTCTAAGATAATATATTTGTGGTGTTTTAAAGTACTGTATTTGTGGAAATTTGTTACAATAGCAATAGAAAAATGGAAACACTGTTTAATGACTTTAAAGACATATAGAATATATAAGGGAAAATAAGAAGAATAGAAAATGAAGAAGAAAATATGCTAACCATGAGGATTAATATAATTAACATGAATCTTTCTGGTAGGCAAGTAAAAAGAATATTGCTTAATATACTTAGATTTATCATTTAAAAACCCAGCTATTTTTTAATTCAGTTATTTCAAAATAAATTTTAAAATTTAAAAAATAAAATTTTTTAAAATAAATTTTAAAAAAGTAGTAAATTATTTAAAAATCCCAATATTTTTCATTCTCAATGCATCTGAAAGCTACAGTACTATGACTATATATGTAGACACCAAGATGTTAATTCCTGGGTTTAGGGAAAAAGAAAATAAAGGTGCCAAATCTGAATCTCTAGCAATAGGATATAATTTGAAAACAAAACACAACAACAACAAATAAAACAAAAGCAACCAGTAGTTGTATAGGTAAATCTGACATATCTTCCTCTATAGTTGTGAATCAATGATATGGAAGACATTGAATGATAGAGGTGGTGCTTTATTAGTTTTACAAAAAATAAGTTATTTTACCTCACATTAAAAAAATAAACTGTGATTTAATTAAGATGAATCTTTAAGGGTCTATGTTAATATAGTCCAAGAATAGGGCCTCAGGGTGGTTAAATTTTATTCAATGATAGAAGATTAAATATCGAGGTGGTATAAAAATTAATGAACTGTTTGTCATCCTGATAGTCTTGATAATCTTGGCTAATATTATTTCTTTTAATTAGGCATTTAATAAAAGAGAGTATATAGTTATATTCTGTGATATATTCTTGGGTTAAGTTTTACTTTCTCAGTTCTCAAATGTCACAACTGTTGACTCTTGAACAACACAGGCTTGAACTGCAGAGATCCCATTATACACAGAATTTCTTATACCTCTGCCACCCCAAAAACAACAAGACTAATCTCTCTTCTTCCCCTTCCTCCTCAGCCTACGCAATGTGAAGACAAGAGGAAGACCTTTATGAGGATCCACTTCTACTTATGAAATAACAAATAAATTATCTCTTTCTTATGATCTTCTTAATAACGTTTTCTTTTCTCTAGCTTACTTCACTATAAGAATACAATATACAATATATGTAACATATAAAATATAGGTTAATTGACAGTTTATGTTATCAGTAAGCTTCCAGTCAACAGTATGCTATTACTAGTGATGTTTTTGGAAAGTCAAAAGTTGCCCATGGATTTTTTGACTGCATGGGGGTTGGTGTCTCTAATCCTTGCTTTGTTCCTGAATGGTCAACTGTATTTATGCCTCTTTTATACTACAGATTGTAAGTACATGCATACATGTCTGATTTCTTCACAAAGGCACCCAGTTCCTTGAGTAGAGGATCTTGCCTCTTATCTTTGTATCTAATGGTATTACTGGGCTTGATAAATTTGAAGTGAGGGACTGAATGAATCCAATTTCATCAATGAATTGTAAAACTTAATTCATAGAAACTCTCATAAAGAAGGAATATGACATTATATGCTGACAGTGTTTTTATTTTGTTGTTGTTTAATCAACACATACAATATTTTGTATCTAAGAATTAGACTTATTCAACAAAATTTTTTGAGTGATAAAGCTGCAACATTTAATGTATTTTTTTCTCACGGTTTATTATGTGTAGATTATTAGCTCTTATGACACACTGTGTATCTACCCTTTTAGAAAAGTCCCCAGAATTTTCTTTTCATTCTAATTCTGATTTAGCCAATTATTACTAAATTAGATGCCATTTTTTTCAATATGTCTCAGTGGAAACTAGAAATATTTTCACCATTGGCTTAAAATCTTAGTGAATCAGGACTTTAAAAGGGCAGGAAATTCACAGATGCACAATAAAAATTTACAGAAAAAGACCTGACATTTTTGGAATACCCTTAGTGAATATTAAGTAGAATCCCAAAGCTAGTATTACCTCTCATGTTTACTGCTTCCTTCTCTGTTGTGACTGGTGAGTCCACAGAACTTCAAGGCTTTTCTATTCTGAGCAGTGCTGTAATGTGATATTATTGACATCTACTCTTCATGTTTACTCTTCAAATTGCTTCAGATATTTTAAAGACTGAACAGAATTATCCATGCAGCAATTTCACTGCTGTATACTCTTGCATATCCAAGGACGCAAAGCACAGGCATATAAAGCACATTTGAAAAATGTTGTGTTTGATCTCATAAATTGAATGTAAAGTGAGGTGACAGAAAAGTTGAGGGAATTAAACAAATTATACAGAAATTTTCATCATATCCAATCTGAAATATTCTTTATATTGACACTAAAATACACAGAATAAAAGTCAGGTGGAGTACCGTTAAACATTTATGGCCTTCTTTTGTCTTAAACATTTCTTAAAATCTGGGAATTTGAACACATGATGCCCATAGCTTTCTTTTATAAATTATGAAAACATCTTTGTGTGGTTTCCTCTACAGACTTCAATATTGCTTTAGGAACAACCCTTCAAATTTGTTTTCACATAAAGACATTTTGAATATATTATTTTTAACTGATCCTTCTGTTTCCAGTATGGAGACCCTTGAGAAAAATTTCTCTGTTTCTTGAATCAGGAACACAAATGTATTTTTAACATGTGTATTTATATACTTTTATCTAGTGGATCAATGTATGGTCTTATGGCACCTATAAATTATGTCAGAGTGTGTTTTATGCTTTTTCATGCTTGCTGCCAGAAAACCCAGAGCAAAATTTGTGGTTCATCTCTATTAAGTATATTGGCTCTCATAGGATGATGCCTTTCTGCTTTCCTTTCCTTTCCAAAGAAAATATTATAGGAAATACAGATCTGAACTGGTCAAGTTATTTATTTATTTTTTCCTAAGCTGTACACTTACCAATAGAGATGAAAAAGCAGGTTCTGTCTAACCAATGAAGGTATATCCTTAAAAGTGCCTTTGGCAGATGCTTACTAAGGCTCTATGTGGACATTTCCAGTGATAAGAAAGTGAAAACATAGAATAAAACCCTTTCATTTTAGTATGAAGAAAACTTTAACTCTTTTTAGTCCTTAAACCAAAATTGATTTCTGTGCCTCTTTTGAAAACTAAAGGCCTGTCATATTTGAGTCTTTGGATTTACTTTTCTTTTCTTTTTTTCGGTTAATCAAGTGTGAATACTTTTCAAATTTATGTGTTGATTTCTAAAGATAGGCCTTAATGAGTTGTGCTGCAAGTTTTTGGATATATGAACATCCAAAAAGTTAAATAAAGGAGGAAGAAGTAAAAATTAATATACTTAGGAAGTTTTTTGATGAATTATCATTTTCAAAAGAAAAAAAATATAGACCATAGGAGTATATCCTACAAACAAAATAAAATACAAAAGATTGCTACAAATCAAAGCATAGTGGAAAACAAAAGCTAATGTATAAACTATTGTTTTTTTAAAATAGAGCTTTAGGAGACACCTATTGTATAGTATATAATAGAGGCATTGAAGAGAGTTGGGATTAGCTGTATTTCTTGGCTAAAATAAAAATATTCACTGGTAGATGCTACATTTCAACATAGGCATGTGTGGTTTGCAAAACTGGGTTAAGGTGTAACCCAGTAGTTTTTAAAACTTTATTTCACAGAGTTAAAATTTTTGAAAAAACTTGGCCTTCAATCTTAAACAGGTTGACTATGTGTAGCATACATAGATTTTTTCAGATGTTCACATTTGCATACAATGGCATCTATATTTGCTTCAAACAGAAAATGTTACCAGCTAATGTTCATGCTACTTACAGGACATGGTAGTAGACTCTGGTATAAGTAGTATGCTTTGGATTTATTTTCAAAATTAACATCTTGACATTTCTATTTATAATAGTGATAAAGTTAAAAAATTGATATATCATGATTTGCAGATATTAGAATATCAAAGTGTGTATTTTTAAAAGTGTTTTTTACACAGTTGAAGTCTGTGGTTTACGTCTGAAGATTGGTGACTTCTGTCAGAGATGGTCAAGTTTTATGCAAAGGAAGTTTGCCTAATCCTTGATGGTTATTGACATCTGTACTCCAAGGGACTGGCACATGGCAGGAGACTTGCTGAGCAAGACATAGGAATCAAGGAATTATTTATAGGTGACAGCTATTACTAAATCCTAGAGTGGATATTCTACAAAAAAGAAATTTAAAGGAACAATCATTATGGCTTTAATTGAGGTTGTGTGTTGTTTATCTCAACTTCTTGTTTATACTTAATTTGCATTGGATTTTGTCATTGGATCATTGAGTTAGCCCTCTTTGCAGTTATGTGCCCTCATTGGGGAAAACTGATGCAACACGAAGGGATTTTAAAATAAGCTGGGCTGGAAAGGAAAAGACAAGGCATACTAAACATCACCAATGTGCAACTAAGACCATAATTAAAATATGTAAATAAAATAAATTTTAAAAATTTATAAAGCTTATTTTTCATCCATGGAGGATTAAAAAATAAATAAAAATTTTAAAAGCTTGTTTTTTTGTCCATAGAGGATAAAAAAGTAGGAGTGTTTTAGGTCAGTCTGTCAACATTAAGTGAAAAGCAGAAGTGCGAAATGTTGGAGTTCCTAAAAACACTAATCCATGAATTTTACTCTTTCTTTACCCCCTGTTGTCAGGTGATCTTCAATCCCATGGCTCTCAATATTTTCTGTTCCTTTAACTCCCTGGCATGATCCTCTACTGAGAGTACCAGGCTGGCTTTGTAAGCTGGATATTTAAAATATTTCTTAAATTTAGCATATTCAAAACTGTACTATTTCTTCCCCCAGTTCTGTCATCAGCTCTACATTACTCCTTCTTCCTCTAGTTTTTATAATCACAGTAAATTGTATAATCAGACACATACTGTTCAAGCCAGGATATTGTAGTCATACTCAATCCTCTCCACGTCCTTAAATATGACAATAATATTTGTCCTAGTTCTGATTTGGTCTCTTTTTCCTAGTTGAGACCAGCATCAACCCTGATTTGACTGTTACAAAATCCCAATAACTGTTTTACTTATTTTCTCCCTTGCTTCTCTTAAGTTTATTCTCCATACAGTAGGCAAAATGGCTTTAAAAATAAACAAAAACAAACAAGCAAACAAATAATGAATTTGATTATGCTGCTATCTTGGTAAAAATTTTTTTATTTCAACTGGAATATTAAAAAATTTCCACTTTCTTTTTATTTCAACTAGAATGAAACTAATTGTTAGGACATGTTAAACCGATTCTAAGAGGATGAAAATCTTTGTTTTGTCATGCTTGGTTTACCAATTTCCTGTGTCAAAACTCACTGATTTCAAGCAATCAACATGATATCACTGGAAGGAGATGTGTAGTAGCATACCATTGTATTGCATTTCCACCCTACAGATACAATAGATGTCAAGTATCTATTGTGATAATAGAAAACTGCAGCAAAGTAATTTTGGAAGTGGTGAGTTTTGAGTACCGATGTTTTTAAAATTAGATTTATTTATTGTAAGCTTAAATAATTTAGCTAATTTAACTTTTTAAAGGTGATCTTGGCTAAAATCCAACTCACAAAATTCCTGAAAGACTAACACTCAGCTCTCACAAAGCTAGTTTGAGCAACTCTATCACCTCACTGGATAAAACCCACGACCTTTTCTCTGGCTAGCAAAGCTCTTCATAATCAACTGCTACTGCTTTCTCTGTGAGCACATAAAGTCTGATTTCTTGTTCTCCAGCTTACTTGGCTATAGCAAATCACTGGAACACTTGTATAAGGCAATTACTATGAATGGAGCTTGCAGGTCTAGAAGTTGCTCTGGGTGGGTTAGTGAGTGGTGGATGTGAAGCTTTAGGACATTATTGTACGCTACTGTGGATGTTATAAGCACTGTACACTTAGGCTATATTAAATTTATTAAGAAATATCTTTTCTTTCTTCAGCAATAAACTAACCTGAGCTTACTGTAACTTTTTTACTTTATAAAGTCTTATTTAACTTTTTGATTCCTTAATAATAGCACATAAATATAAATGCATTGTACAGCTGTACAAAAATATTTTCTTTCTTTATATCCTTATTTCATTAGCATTTTTCTATCTTTGTTAAATTTTTTAACTTTTAAAACTTTTTTGTTAAAAATTAAGACACAAAAAGACATATGAGCCTAGGCCTACATAGAGCCAAGATCAGGATCATCACTATCAGGTCAGTCAGATGCCACCCTGCTATTTCCTTCTTCATCTTTTATAGATGCCCAGACCATTCAGGTCTAGCATTTGTTGGCACTTTTTCTCCATCCACTTGTAGTTTGGAGTTCCTGGGTACATCTTGTTGCCTAATTTTATTGTGAATTGTCATATGTATTCTTTGTTGTTGCTTACGAGGCAAGAAAATGTATCTTAGAAATGTTTCAATGAGAGAATAATTAAAAGAGTGGTTTGTTGAGCCCTCATTTCACTACAAAATATAGCCAGCACAATGTCTTTTTTGAACATTCTGACTTAACCGAGATAAAGGATCATTGGATTTCCATGTTTTTTTGTTGTTGTTGTTCTCACTATGTAGTTATTCTGTCCATTTTTATGTTGGTATTCAGAGAGACTGGAATAGTATGATGCTCCTAACGTGTCCGTCTTCTGAGAATCTTGGAAATAGCATTTAGAAGCCAAAATGTGAACACAAGGTAAATTCATTGCCACTGGGATATTCTCACTTTTAGGCCTTTTCTAAGATTAGATATAGAAACACACACATATGCATACACTCGTATTTTTCTTTCCGCCATCAAGAACCCTGGTTCCTAACAATATCAATACATGAATTCACATTTACTCAACTTAAAAATATATACAAATGAGGGTCAGAATTGTTATACTCACTATATTCATAACTTTCTAATATTATGAAAGTTGGCTTTCATATATTGCAAAAATATTCACTGAGAATCAACTATGTACCAGGAAACATCTTAGGTCCTGTAATTATTTTCTCTCCTATGAATTACAAAACCATCTTGTATCTTGCAGAGTCCATATTATTATCCCAGGTTTCTAGATGAACGAATTGAGTCTCAGAGAGTCTAATAAACACTCCAATGAAAAATGGTGACCCAAGAGTCAAACTTAAGTTTTGCTAATTCTAAATCATTTCCCTTAAATTACTTAATTAACCCCTTTCCTTAAGATAATTAATTTGAGTGTAATCTTTAATTCCACTTATTTTAATTTAAAGTAGCATTGATCATATTTGAAAAATTTATAAAACCACAAAACTTACATAAATAAATATAAATAATTAAGTAAGTATGTGTGCACTGACCACGTTTCTCTTATAGGGAAAAGATCCCACAGGGGGTGATGTTGCATAGTCCACAGGGAGAGCTGTAACTTCTTAGATCATGAACACAGATGGGTTTCAAAAGTTGAGAATACCTAGTATGTAAAGAAACAAATTTTAAACAAAATTAGTCCTAATCTTTCCATTCTAATCACCAATTTGCAAATTTTTTCATATTTTATTTTAATATATGCTTCAAAAAATTTGGCAACTACACTGCGACATGAATGCATTTAAAACAGATTATTTTTAGGGTTTAAAAATAAAACAAGTGTAAATATTTAATATACCTTTGAGCAGCTCTTATGTCATGGTTGTCATCCAAGTATGCACGTAATAAAAAATTAGGAAATCTTGCTGAGATGCAATAAATAGAGTATGTGTTAGGAGAGAATTAAATATGGCAGAATATTAACAAGTCAAAGACAAACATTTTCAGTGCCAAAATGATTGTGAAAGTCAGTGAGTTTGCAACTGTAGCTTCTCTCTTACTACTATTTTTGTAATCTAAAGTTCACAATCTAATTTCTTCAATTTTATTAAGGAAATGATCCTTTGGCTGTGCTTTTTTTTTTTTCTTAACAAAGATGACAAATTAGCTATTCTAATTAGATCTAAACAATAATACATTTTTACACTTATGAGGCAGTTAATATTAGAGGAATGGGTAAAGAAAGCAGGAAATTAATGTTACAGATTCATTGGGCTTATCATATACATTGTTATTATTAGATTTTTATAATAAAACTGAAAGAAATGCTACCCAATTATCAATCTTGTTTCTTACTTTTTCTAGACATTCAGTTAGTTTACATTTTCCAGGCTTAATTGGCATTAGGATTAGTCATGTAGCCTATTGATGAGCAAAGGATTCTGGGTCTCTTCCAAGCCTGGCTCATAAGAGACTCAAAAGCTGAGTGGTACATTCTTTTCCCTAGACCCACTTGACGTAGGTAAGTTAAATAACCTTGGAAGCCATGTATTAAAAATAGAAAAGGCCCATGAGGGAAAGAGTCAAGATCCCTCAATGTTAGCAGTGGATAACTCCCCACCATTTTAAACATAATATTGTATAATAAATCAATTTCTATTTTACTCAGTCTCCCAAATTTGGGGACTTAATTATTGTAGCAGTTAGTGTTGCCCTAAAGATACCATAATCCCTATTTTAACAGCTATGGAAAATTGAAAACTAGATCACAGATAATTTTCCTGCCCTGATATTTAACAGATTCTACTAGACTTTCTCTTTAGACTAAAGAGTAAGAAAATGTTCTTTGATAGACACTCTCCCATCACTTCAAGCTTGTGTGTGTGTGTACATGCATATATTGAGTGGTTATTTATTTATTTTGGTTAGTGTAGATGTACACAAATCATAATACAGATAGTCATTACTGCATCCAAATATTAGTTTTCTTTGCATATTTTCACTTGCTTCTTTGATTTTTATCAGCGATAGTCCACTTTGTATGTTTTGCCCTTTCACCTTTATCAACAGAATCTCTGATTATTTACAGTTTTATTTCCTCTGACATCATAATTCTTTGTCTACCATTTCAATTTTCTTTAATGATTGCCAGTAACCTTTGCTCAAAGATTATGAATTTTTATCATTGGGAAAAATAAAAGGCTTAAAACCATTCTTGGGATGGATTTTATGCTGGGGACTCTGGTAAAGAAGGGACAAAAACAAAGAAATAAGGCAATGCAATTGGTTACGAAGGCTGACGGTTTTATTTGCCATTGATAGACTAATAGATTGCAAACAATTATAGAAAGTATATAAAGGAAATGCCTTCATAAAATTACATAACTTGGCAATAATTTAGAATTGAAGCATAATGAAACTACATATTCTCAATTTGTTTATTGATAAAATTTTCCCCATCAGCATCTTTCCCTTTCTATATTCCATCAGTGGCATAGTGACTTCCTGAGTCAGAAAACCATAATGGATCTCTATATCATACAGAGTTTGGAGGACTTATTCATTTTTCCTGCAAAAGTTAAATAAAGTACAAAACTTTTAGCCCATCAATCCTTTACCAAGCTGTCCAAGGTGACATTTCATTAGCACATTTTGTCAGTGGATAAATCGTACAGCATGCTCTGAAGGGAAGGTGGAAAACATCTAGTCCTTTTTCATTAGATCCATCTGAACTTAAACCACTAGAGATTACATACAAAAAGCACATGAGACAGAGGAAGCGCTATCCTGTCTATAAACTGCATTAATCATTCATTCCCTTCAGAGTGTCTTAAGTCAGTGCCATGTCTCTGGTTAAGCCCCAAACTGGCTATTCAATTTTGAGTTGCATGACAGATACATTTCAAGGAAAATCAGAGACATAACGACTGCTGCCAGGCTTGATAAAGTCTTCATTCATCAATTAAGAGGTTCCAATAACCTCAGATAGATACAGAAAAATAAGGGAAATTACATGATAACACTGCTGATTTTGTCTCTTCTAAATTTTACTGAATTCCTGGCCATAGGTGCTACAAAGGCTTGCTGAAAAGCCTGGAATCAGAGGGAAACCCTGTGATCTGAGGGAAGAGCTTTCCTTTCTTACTCTGCCTGAATTAGGTTCTATCTGGAATCAGTTGGTATGGAAAAGTTTTGCAGACACCTTATAAGTCTCAAGTTAAGAGGTTTTAATTTACGTAAAAAAGTTCTCTATCTCTTTTTGTTGTTGTCGTTTGCACATAAAAGTCTGTGGATACAGAGATTATCTCCTAGTCTAATGTTTTCAATTTTGTTGGATCCAGTGCTAGGAATGTTTCCCAGTTTTAAACAGCTACTGTGTCAAAATGTTTCTGAAACATATGTTCAGATATAAATTTTTATTCTATAATACTATCCAGGGTATATTTCAAACCAAGAAATTTTTTGCATATATTAAATGGAGAGAAAATATCTTCATAGAATATAGAGCATTTTCATTAGGCAAATTATCAGAATGAATGAAAACTGACTGTAAACTCTGATGAAACAAAATAATCAATATGATATCTAGTAAATTTCTAAGTGTATTGTGAGAAATAGCCAGTACCAATAAAGAGTATTTGACATCACCAGGACTAGAACTTCCAGAAATGAATACTAAATCAATAAAAACTTTGAAAAAAGAAAACACAAATAGTATTGCCTATTTATATAGATACATAGAGCTAATCAATGAAAAGATATATTCAGGATCGCATTGTCGCAAAGGCAATATTTGTCAGTTTTTTCAAATTACGTCCTGATTCAACTTTAATTCAAATTATTTCAAAGTGTGTTGTTTTTAATAGATGAATAATTTTCAAACTGTGCCCCTAAGGGCATCATGTGCCTTCCCTTCAGGTGTTTCTGTAACAATGGACATGGGTGGGTGTTTGTGGGAAGCCCTCCAACATCAACTGAAGCAACCGTATTTTTGTGTGTTTAACATAAATGACTTTACAGTCAAATTTTCTTTGAACCAAAATTCTGCAGCTAAGAAATATTAAAAACCACTAAAATAATTAAAGTTGATGATATCTTTTTCCTATCACTGTCAGAAGATACAATTTATGTAAAAAACAGAATGAGAAATTTCCATATCTGAATCTTAGCCAACCACTGGCTCAGCAAATGTGGATAAAATGTCTTTATTGTATTGATGGAATTACTGAAATTGGTTTGATGATTAGCAGCATAGCCAACACCAGCCCATTAATTAAATGACTAGCTCAGTTTGAGTCAGATACCCAGATGAGGACATCAAGTTAGCTAGGACTGGTGGAGGTGATACAATGATAGAGGCAGGAGGCAGAAAAATTCTAGGCAGAAAAGTAGCAGGTCCCCAGCAAAATCCCACCCTCAAGCCGAAAAGCCTGAAACCCCGGCTCAAAGTGAGAACTGCTATTCTTGTCTTCCTGCTTTTTACCTATGGCCTACCCCATCCCCCATCCTGTGCCTATAAACACTACAGACTCAGCTGGCAGAGGAGAAGCAGTTGGACGTTGGAAACTATGGCTGGACGTGGGAGAGAAGTGGATTAACTTCAGAGGAACAGTTTAATGGCGTAAATTCAGAGAAGAATCCGGTAGAGATGGCCAGATTCCAGGGGAAGATTACCTATCTGCCCCATTCCCTTTACAGCTCCCCATCCTGCTCAGAGCCACTTTCATTGGCAATAAAATCCCCTGCATTTATCATCCTTCAATTAGTTTGTGCGACATTTTTTCCTGGATGCCGGACAAGAGCTTGTGAGCCACGAGTGTGGATATAAAAGGCTGTCACGCTAGTCCTTTGCCCCCGCTGGCAGAGGGCAGCTGCCTCGTGCAGAAGGGCAGAGGGCCCACTGAGCTGTTAACACTTACGCCTTCCATGGATGGCAGAGCTAAAAGAGCACTGTAACATGCCCCCTGAGGCTACAGGAGTCACAAGCACCCTGCCTGGACACTGCTGGGGGCCTGCACAGAGTTTGCTCCTGCCGGCGACCAAAACTGCTCACACTGGCTCCTGCACCCAGCCACTCACCTGGGTGCTCCCTCCCATGAGTGGAGTTTGATCCTGCAGGCGCCAAAGCAGCTGGTCAATTCCAGTGCTCGTGCACTCCAGTTCCCGCCCCAGGCGCTTGCGCACCGCCTCCCACGAGAAGTTCAAAGTGGTGGGCTGAGTAAATGAGGCACTCCTGTCGGGAGTCCCATGCAGGGGTGGGGGAAATATCCTGCTTCCGAGGGGTGGGGCTCAATTTTGCAACCACTAATACGGCTGTGAGCATATCCTCTTTCAGCTGAGTGTGTGGGTGGGTGCAGGGACTCGGGGACAGAGAGCAGCACTACAAGAAAGATACATGGTCCTTGGCTAGGTAAACTGACCAATTTTCTAAAAAGCCCACAGACACCAAAACCTCCTTGATTTATTTAGAAGAACAAACATGTAAACACATACTTGCTCCCTTCATGTAAACTTGCTCTTCCTTATTGTCATCCACATTTCCTAAGGTGCTCGCACTGTGGTAGTGACAGAGAAAAGTACATGGCAAATTGGAACACAGGCTAGTGGAAAGTCAGGCTTATAATGAGAAAATCACAACAAATTTGGATAAACTTTGTAATAAAGTTAACCACGGGGTTCTACTGAGGCCTGAGGAGAACTGACTGAAATAGGGAAGTTGAAACAAGGTTTCCAATGCAAAGATTCTTCAGCCTTCCTTGAGCTGAGCACATAACCTAACAGCAAAGTAAAAAAGCCCAGTTGTTGGGTATTAAATAATTAGTTCAGCATTACTTTCAGCTGGATAAGCTTTAATGAAAACCAAATGTTTGGGCTTTAGTAAATCCATGGTAACCACAGAATCAACACAATTCTTATTGTGGAGTTGAGGAATTGCCACGGGTGACTAAAACTATCACTGACAGCTCATATATCCACAGAATTAATGTCTTAATCTGTAAACCTGAATCATAATTCTTTAAGTTTATTTTTACTGCATAATTATACTTTGCTTATACATATTGCAATAAAATTGTGGCATCTCTGCAGATGCCATTTCTCTGCGCTCCTCTTGCTTCAATCAGATTATTATGGCTGGGGTTTGGAAAGATTTATTATAATTGTAAACATGAATAAACTACAGTGGAGTTTTATGGAAGTATCTGTATTTTCACAATAATTTACTCTAAGAACTATACATACCACTAAAATATAATAAAAAGTATAGTAAAACATAGTTTGTGTTCTCTTGCTTAAGAGTAGATATATCGCATATCATATGTATATGATGTAAACTGAGACTTCATTTCCCGACTCACTAAATTAAAAGACTGTGTTAAAGATGAAGTTTAAATTTAAAGTGGACTTTACATAAAATGTTTTTGAGCTACTGGGACAAGTGTTGGTAGAAAAAGTCTGTTCAGAGAGGAAGAAAATACTATTCATCTTTCGGTTAACACATGCATATTGAGAGCTCACGTGTATCTACCATTGTAGCACACTCTACCATTGCATAACTCTAATTTACAATGTTTGCCCTTTATTCTCCTCTCCTATAATATCTACACATCACCTAAGGTGCGTCTTAGTCTGTTCCTGCTGCTATAATAAAATACCACAGACTGGGTAACTTATAAATAATATATATTTATTTCTCAAAGTTCTGGAGGCTGAGATGTCCAAGATTAAGGTGCAGGCAGATTTGGTGCCTAGTGAGGTCTGCTGTCTGCTTCCAGGATGGTGTCATGTTTCTGTGTCCTTTGGAGAGGATAAATCCTGTGTCCTCCTCACATGGCAGAAAGGGTAAAAGTGTAAAAAGGGGCTAGGGCTTTCCTTCGAGTCATGTATCCCTTTCATAAGGGTAGAGTCCTCTTACCAAAAACCTCATCTTTTAATACTATTGCACTGAATAATATTCCAACACATGAATTTTGGAGGGACACATATATTCAAACCATAGCATTTCATCTCTGGCTCCTCAAATTTATATCCTTCTTACACGCAAAATACATTCATGCCATCCCAATACCTAAAAGTCTTAACATGTTCTCGCACCAGTTCAAAAGTTTAAAGTACAGAGTCTTATCAAAATATCATCTAAATCAGATGTAGGTGAGACCCAAAGGTGTGTTTCATTCTGAGGCAAACTCCCCTCTGTCCGTAAACTATCAAACCAGACAAGTTATGTGCTTCCAAAACACAGTATTAGAATAGACACAGGGTAGATATTCCCATTCCAAAAGGAAGAAATAGGAAATAAAGGAGTAACAGCTCCCAAGTATCTCCAAACCCCAACAAGGAAAACAGTATTAAATCTTGAGTATAAAGAATCATCTTCTTTGAGTCCATGTCCCAATATAACAGACATACTGAGGTGGGGGTTGGGTCCCAAAAGCTCTAGGCAGCCTCATTGCCATGACTTTGTCAAAAAAAAAAAAAAAAAAATCATTTTGGAGCTTTAAGATTTGACTGCCCTGCTGGTTTTCAGACTTGCATGGGGCCTGTAGCTTTTTGGTTTTGGCCAATTTCTCCCATTTGGAACAGTTGTATTTACACAATGTCTGTACCCCCATTGTATCTAGGAAATAACTAGCTTGCTTTTGATTTTACAGGCTCATAGGCAGAAGGGACTTGCCTTGTCTCAGATGATATTTTAGACTGTGGACTTTTGAGTTAATGCTGAAATGAGTTAAGACTTTGGAGGACTGCTGGGAAGGCATGATTGGTTTTGAAAAGTGAAGATATGAGATTTGGGAGGGGCCAGGGCGGAAACATATGGTTTGGTTGTGTCCCCACCCAGATCTCATCTTGAATTGTGCTCCCATGATTCCTGTGTTTTGTGGGAGGAGCCCAGTGGGAGATGATTAAATCATGGGAATGGTTATCTCCATGCTATTCCTGTGGTAGTGAGTGGGTCTGGTGAGATCTGATGGTTTTATGAGTGGTTTCTGCTTTTGCATCTTCCTCATTCTCTCTCTGCCTGCTGCCATCCATGTAAGATGGAACTTGCTCCTCCTTGCCTTCCATCATAATTGTGAGGCTTCCCCAGCCATGTGGAACTGTAAGTCCAATTAAAGCTCTTTCTTTTGTAAATTTCCCAGTCTTGAGCATGTCTTTATTACCAGTGTGAAAATGAACTAATACACTGTTTTTACCTTTATGAATAGCAATCTGGATTCCTTCTATCCATACTAACCTCCTTATCAAACGGTCATTTGACCATACTCTTGGGGTTTTCTCCTGAATACATTTTCTCATTTTTTATAAACAGAAAATTTTCTAACTAACTCTTTATATTATGTTTGTTTGCCTTTTTTTTTGGAGACGAAGTCTCACTCTGTCACTATCACAGCTCACTGCAGCCTCCTCTGCCTCCCAGACTCAAGTGATTCTCCTGCCTCGCCCTCTTAAGTAGCTGAGATTACAAGTGCCTGCCACCATGCCTGACTAATTTTTTAAAAATATTTATTTATTTATTTATTTTTTAGTAGAGATAGGGTTTCACTGTGTTAGCCAGACTGGTCTTGAACTCTGGGCCTCAAGTGATCTGCCCACCTTGACCTCTCAAAGCAGTGGGATTACAGGCATGAGCCACCGTGCCCAGCTCTGTTTGCCTTTTAATTATAAACGTTATCTTTAATTAATTTCACTCTTCTCACATTTTGCTATAAGTAGTCAAGAGAGGCCATGCTGTACCTTCAACACTTTGCTTGGAGATTTCTTCTACAAGACACCCTACTTTATCACCCACAAGTTCAATCTTCTACAAAACACTAGGACTGAACACAACTCAGGCAAGTTCTTTGGCATTTAACAATAAGGGTGGCCTTTCTTTCCATTGCCAGTACTATGTTTCTGATTTCCCTCTGAAACCTCATCAGAATGATCTTTACTGTGCATATTTCTACCAGCATTCTGGTCATGGCCATTTAAGTAATCTCTAAGAAGACTGAGGCTTTCTCTACAGCTCTCCAATTCTAAGCCCTCACTAGAACATTTCTTTAAGATTCATCCTCTATTACCCAGTTCTAAAGCCATTTCCACATTTTTATATATTTGTCATTTTTTCTTAGTCATTTTTCCCTGTTTTTCATTTTGAATAGTTTACATTGCTATGCCTTTCTGTTCACTGATCTTTTCTTCTGCAGTGTCTCTTCTACCATTAATTCCATTTAATGTATTTTTCATCTCAGACATTGTAGCTTTTCTCTCTACAAATTTGATTTTTTCAACAAGTTTTGTGTCTTAGCATGCTTGATATTGTCGCTCACATTTTAAACATTTTGAATGTAGTTATAACAGCCATTGTAATGTCTTTCTATGTTTATTCTTAACATTTGTGTCAGTTCAGGATTGGTTTCAATGGAGTGGTTTTTTTTTCTCCTTATAACAAGTTATTTTCTTGCTTCTTTGCATGTCTGGTACATTTTTATTTAATGCTAGATATTGTGAATTTTTTTTCTTTTTAGGGGCTTCATTTTTTTTTATTCCCTTGAATATTCTTGAGCTTTATTTTCAGATGCAGTTAAATTACATGAAAACAGTTTGATAATTTTGGATTTTGTTTTTAAGATTTGTTAGATGGAAGCAAAAAGTGATGTTTAGTCTAGGGTTAATTATTTTCTCTTCTGAGATAAGACCCTTTTAAGTGTTCGACTGAATTCCCATGAATTATGACATTTCTCAACCTCACCAATGGCAACGGGCATTATTCTCGCTTTTGTGTGATCTCTGTGTACTACTTCCTCTAATCCTTATAGGTAGCCTTATCTTGGTCTCAGATAGTTTCCTTTGTTTGTTTGTTTTTTGAGCTGGAGTCTTGCTCTATCACCCAGGCTGGAGTGCAGCGGCGCAATCTGGGTTCACTGCAACCTCCACCTCCCAGATTCAAGCTATTCTCCTGCTTCAGCCTCCCAAGTAGCTGGGATTACAGGTGCCTGCCACCACGTCCCACCTTTTTATTTTTAGTAGAGACTGGGTTTCACCATGTTGGCCAGACTTGTCTCGAACTCCTGACCTTAAATGAGCCACCTGCCTTGGCCTCCCAAATTGCTGGGATTACAGCCGTGAGCCACCTTGCCTGCCTCAGAGAGTCTCCTCATAGCCATGCACTCATCACTCTTCTACTGAATACCCAAGGGGGAAATTCTGTGGATCTTTAGAGTTCTGTTGCATTACTCTGCCCTGCAAACTTTAGCTGCCTTTGTTTTTCTAAACTCTTCTCCCTACCTCTTCAATTTAAGGAGTCTACCAGGCTCTGCTTAGGTTTCCCTTCCTTGTCCCCCGTCCTAATGTGATGGTTAATTTTACTTGTCAACTTGATTGGATGAAGGGATAACCAGACAGCTGGTAAAACATTATTTCTGGGTATGAATTTGAGGTCTGTTTCAAGAAGACATTAGCATTTGAATTAGTATGCTTAGTAAAGAAGAACCACTTTCACCAATGTGAGGAGATACCATCCCAATCCATTTAGGGCCCAGATAGAACAATAAGGTATAGACAAAACAAATCCCTTCTTTCTTCTGGAGTTAGGACATCATCTTCCCCTGCCTCAAACATTAGATTTCCAGATTCTTAGGCCTTTGGACTTCAGGAACTCCACAAGTTCTCCCCACCCCAAGGTTCTCATGGGTTTGGTCTTGGACTGAGTAGTACACCGTTGGCTTTTCTTGTGCTCAGTCCTTTGGATTCAGACTGAATTACACTACCAGCTTTCCTGATTCTTTTAAATTTATTTAAAATTCTTCTAAATTTATTTTTTTGCGG
Organism: Pongo abelii; assembly: GCF_028885655.2. Taxonomy (NCBI): domain Eukaryota; kingdom Metazoa; phylum Chordata; class Mammalia; order Primates; family Hominidae; genus Pongo; species Pongo abelii. Next base: position 32,694,551 of record NC_071998.2, read on the forward strand.
CTCAGCATATATGATGTATCTTCATGAATATGCCATGTGTGCTTCAAAAAAACCTGTAATGTTCTGGGTACATTCTGTAACATTTGTTTGATGTAATGTTCTATAAATATTGATTAGCTTATGGTGGTTAATACTGTTGTTTAGATTCTCTAAATTTCTACTGATCTTTTTGTCTACTTATTCTATTAATTGCAAAAGGAATAGGTTTTTCTAGAATGATTGTTGAATTATCTATTTATTTATTATTGTCATTTTATCCTACATTTTGAAATTATCCTATTAAGCAGATACAAATTGTCCCGACTTTCTGATAAATTGGTCTTTTAATCATTATGAAACACCTTCTTTGGCTTTAATAATATAATATACTTTGTCTTGAAGTCTATTTTAGTTGATATTAATATAGCCATTGCAATCTTCTTATGCTTATAATTTCTATGCTGTATCTTTTCCCATAAATGTATTTTCAGTTTCTATTTGTCTTTATGTTGACAGTGCATTTTTGTAGACAACATATAGTTAGATCTTTCATTTTAATCTAGTCTAGTAATTTCTGCTTTTATTGGTCTGCACATTCCACTAATATTTAATGTAATATTGATATGGTTTGATTTAGTGCTATAAACTTTTGTTTGTTCCCTCTGCTTATTGTTTCTCTTTCTCTCCCCTCTTCCCTACCTTCTTTTTTATTACTTGAATACTTTAGAATTGTAACTTATTTATCTATTGGCTTTTAGTTACATTTCTTTACATTCATGTTTTAGTGCTTTCTGTAGGAAATGTGCTATGCATTGTTAACTCTTCACAGTCTGTTTAAAGTTAATACTGTAGAACTTCACATAAAATATAAAAACCTTGCGATTTTGTAGCTCCATTTACCCCATTCCACACTTCATGCTTACATTTGTCATATATATATCACATCCACATAAATTCTAAGCCTCTCAAGTAAATGCTTTAAGTTTTTCTTAAACCAGTCATGTGTATTTTAAAGAAATTAAGATATATTCCTACTATTTCCTATATACTTCCCATTTCTAATGGCCTTTGTTCACTGCAAAAGATTTGAATATCCATTTACCATTATTTTCATCCAGCCTAATAAAATTATCATTCCTTGAAGTCCAGATATGCTAGCAACAAATCCTTAGTTTTCCTCTATCTGAAAATGTCTACCTTTATTTTGAAGCATACAGTGATATTCCACATAATGACATTTTGGCCAACGATGAACTGCATATATGACAGTGGTCCCATAAGATTATAATGGGTCTGAAAAATTCCTATTGCCTAGTGACATCATAGCACAAAGTATCACTCATGTGTTTGTGGTGATGCTGGCATAAAGAAACCTACTGTGCTTCCAGTCATATAAAAGTATAGCATATACAATTATGCACAGTATATAATACTTGATCATAAATGACTATGTTACTGGTGTATGTACTTACTATACTATTTATTATTATTTTAGAGTGTACTCTTTCTACTTATATTTAAAAAAAAAACTGTTAAACAGCCTCATTCAGGTCCTTCAGGAAGTATTCCAGAAAAGGCATTGTTATCATAGGAGATAACAGCTCTATGCATGCTATGCCCTTGAAGACCTTCCAGTGGGACAAGGTGTGGAGGTGAAAGACAGTGATAGTGATGATCCTGACCCTGCATAAGCCTAGGCTATTGTGTGTTTGTGTCTTAGGTTTTAACAACAAGTTTAAAAAGTAAAAAATAAAATAAAAATTAAAAAATGAAAAATAGAAAAAAGCTTATAGAATAAGGATATAAAGAAATAATATTTTTGTACAGCTGTATGATATGTGTTTTAAGAAGTTTTATTAGGAGTCAAAACAGTTTAAAAAAGGAAAATGTTTATCAAGTTAAAATGTCATAAACTAAGATTAATTTATGACTAAAGAAAAAAATTTTTAAATATAGACTGTGCAGCCTAAGTGTATATAAAGTTAATATACCCTACACTAGTGTACAGTAATGTTCCAGGCTTTCACATTCACTCACCATTCACTCACTGGCTCACCAAGAGCAACTTCCAGTTCTGCAAGCTCCATTAATAGTAAGTGCCCTACATAGGTATGCCATTTTTTATCTTTTTATACTGTATCTTTACAGTATCTTTTTATGTTTAGATATGTTTAAATTCACAAATACTTATCATTGTGTTACAATTGCCTAGAGTATTCAGTACAGTAACAAGTACAGGTTTGTAGCCTAGGAAAAATAGGCTATACCATATAGCCTATGTGTGTAGTAGACCATACCATTTAGGTTTGTGTAAGTACACTCTGTGATGTACACAAGGGCAGAATCACCTAACAATAAATTTCTCAGAAAGTATCCCTGTCCTTAAGCAACACATGACTGCATTTTCACTTCATATGAAATTCTGTATTGACTGTTTATGGGCCTCCTTTGTGTCAGATGAGAAATCAGTGATATACAAACAACATATCTAATGACTAATTTTGTGCCAAGTACCATATTTACATAAGCCACTTCAAGTCAGTAAGTAATCAGAAGGGGAGACAGTGATTTAAAATAGTGATAAGAGGATAGAAACTTCTAGAATAGTAGAATAAAGAACTCCACAGATGCTCCTCATAGCAAAACATCAATTTAACTGGTGAAAATTATGTGTCTAGAAAAAAACAATCATTCAAAATATCTAAAAATTGTCCTAATGGCATAGAGAAATAAAGATTTATTCAAGAAAATCTACTAAATCTTGGTGAGAAAAGGAAGAATATATAGTATTTGGACCTCTCTCTCTCCTCACCTTTCTGTGTTTAAGAAGTTCTACTACTAGTGTGTATTGCCAAGAAGACAAGGGCTCCCTTTCTCCTTAGCTCCTCCTCTGGGGCTGGGTTTTACTAACAGGGCCAAAGCTCTACTCTAGGCTCAACAGGCCAATATTACTAGAGAAACTGGAAGCCTCATCCACTGCTGGTGGGATTTGAAAAGGTGCGGCAGCTTTGGCAAACAGTCTAGGCTTTCCTCAACCAGGATTACTGTACGACCCAGCAATTGCACACCTAGGTATATACCTAAGAGAAATGAAAACATAGATCTATGTAAAAACTCGTATGTGAATGTTCATAGCAGCATTGTTTATAATAGCCAAAAAGTGAAGACAACTGCAGAGTCTATCAAATGATGAATGGATAATTACAATATGGTATATCCATACAGTGAATGCTGTTTTGCAATAAAAATAAATAATACATGATTTAATAGAGATGAACATTGAAAACATGCTAAGTAACAGAAGGCATTCAGAAGGGCCATCTATTTTATGATTCCATTCACATGAAATACTCAAAATAAGGAGATTTATACAGACAGAGATATATTAGTGGTTGCTTAGGACTGGCAGGGGCAGGACATGGGGCAAAATGAGGATTGACTATTACTGGGTATGGTATTTATACCTCGTGAAACAAATGTTTGAAAATTAGATTGTGGTGACTGTTGTGAATAGAAAATAAAACACTCAGCTGCACACTTTAAATGGGTGAATTGAGTTGTAGGTGAATTATTTCTAAATAAAATTGTTATGGAATTGATGAAAGCCCCACTGCCTTTAAGCCAAATAAAGAAATAGAAAGAAGAAAGCTGAGTGACATTTTATATCAAAATTTTCAAAACATGCAGTTTCAGAGCAAACTTGTAATTATTAACACAGGGTGCCAAATATTAATCAGCGAGTGTCTATTGAGTGTTCAATCTTATGTAAGCAGTGTAGAGGATATAGGGAAATCTAGATGAAACCCAAAAATCTCATCCAACTATATGTTTTATCCACATGATTGAAAATATCCAGATGGTGAAAGCTACTTCTGAAAATATAAATGCTTATATAAAATCATTCTCCCTTTAAATCTCTCCCTCCATTCTGTTCTCTGTCTGTCAACATTTCACACTGACGTCCAATTAACTGTGCTGCAAAGTCCCATTTGGTAAGCAAGAATGTTGACTTCATTATGTTTTCATTACATTTCCAATAGTTTCTTCTGCAATGGAAATTTAGTTTATAGTATGATCAAAGATGTTAACACACCACCTGTTCTATGTCATAATACTTACCCTGTTTAATGGAATAAAGGCTATGGTGGGAATTCCTTTAAACAACCAAGAGAAGAAATGCATATTATGTTGCAGATTTGGAGACACCTTTCCTGCACGTTAAAATTTTTGTCTCTCTTTTATCTTTTTGCTTCTATTTAGCTATTCACTCTATCGATTTTTTTCACCAAAACAAATATTATTTAAACCATTATTGTGGTGAAAAGATTTAATTGAAAATTTATTTTTAAATGTTGCTTAAGAGAATATTGTAAAACTTTTAAAATGTGTTAAAATCATGAAAATTCCTAAATCCTTCAAATTTTGTTGAATATTTCAAATATCTTGAAGGTGTTATATAGCAAGTTTGAGAAAATTATTGAAACCTAGGATAGTTATATATATATACAAAATTAAGTGAGAATCTTATATAAGCCCTAGTTGATCTTGAAATATATATATATATATTTGAAATATATACATAATTTTGAAATATATATATGTATTTCAAGATCAACTAGGGCTTATGTAAGATTCTCATTTAATTGTGTATTTTTTTATTATAATAAATGAGTTCCAATGCAGATTATTGCTGGTTCTGGCATTTTAAAGAACAAATAACTTGTACTGAGGATAAACTACATGGAGATGATATCTTATAGGGGTTCAGCAATGATTAGATTAGCTAATGATTTAAAAAAAAATTCCTTAGCACAGCACCTGGCACATAGTAAGTAGGCAATAAATATTGGTTAGTCTTTACTGTCTTCATATTAATTAATAATATTTTAGCAGCAGTTGCTAAAATTTATAATTAATAAAGCTGGGCTTCCTGGAATTACAAATTCTACTGGAGTTGACAGTTCTTGTACCACCACTCTCCCCTCTCACACCTATAATGAATATCACTGATGGATCATAGCACTTTGTCTTTAAGTGTGTCTTAATGTCAAGTTGTTATCAAAATCTTTCTCAACGCTGCTAGGAGTAGCCACTAACAATAGATCTAATTTGACACATAAGATGAACATTACTTGCCATTCCCACTTTCAGTTGTAAATAAAGACTTTCAAGCAGTGTGGCAAGCTTGAGGTGGCAGGGGATTTAGTCATAACAGCAGTTTCATGAGTCACAAACATTTTCCTATCTGAAACTATTTCCACAGTTTTAGGTAACTTTCTGTTTAACAACATTCTCACAATGACTACTGTGGACCATTTAAAAAGTGAACATTTTCCTATTCTATTACAGTTGACCTAATAGATGCAGAGTCAGCTTCACCCACAGTTGACCTAAGAACCTTAAGGTTGTAAAAGAGTAAAACAGACTGTGGGTGGGTGGAGGAGAACTTCAAGTTCTATTGACAATTTGGTAAAACTCCATCTGTTTTGATATCCAGAGTAAAAGATGACTCTTCACTGTCTTCCAAGAGAATAAAAATAAACTGAAATGGATCTAATCTTAAAGTGTTCTGGCACATATGGGGCTTCCAATGCTGTTTTCTGGCCAAAAGATTGACATTTGGCTAATAAGATAGAGCAAATAAACTATATGAGGTGGCATTAAAAATATAAATTGGAAGTTAATATCCAAAGTCATCATAATGAAACTTTAAAAGTATACTCACATCCTTAAAATCTCTAACGTATTCTGGAAGAAAAACTGTATTTTGTGTCTCAGATCCAGGCTGACCAAATAGACTCTGGAGCACAAGTCTCAGGGTGTAAGTTGACAAGGAATATCTAAAAACCTCAGATTTCCTAGGAGACTCTCCTTATATTACTAGCTTTAAAAATCAATGTTACTTGCCCCAAAGTTTATAAATGAAAGTCAAATAAAAGCATCTTGAGGAATGTTACTTGTATATGTGTGTAAATAGTACAACCATAAGGTTCTAAAATAACAATATTGTTTAAAATGGTTTATATTAAATTGTCTAATTCCCATATCGGCCTCCTGTCCACTCTTTCATTCCCTTACCTTTGCTTCCTATAGGTAACTACTTTAAATACTTTCTTATTATTTAGTCAGGGTTTTCCACAGAAACAGACTGATATATGTATGTGTGTATATATATATATATATATATATATATATAAAATATAAATTTGTGAAAAGTAATAATCAGAAAATTAGTAAGTGATCATTTGTGTACAATAAGGGGAAAATAAGAATTCATTGCTTTCCATATATTATTATATGTCTAATAATAATATAATAATATACCTAATGTATATTTCCATATATATCTATGGAGAGAGAGGGACAGAGACAAACGGAGAGAGACATATAAATGAGAAAGGACTTATTAGAGGAATTGGCTCATTCAATTATGGAAATTGAGAAGTCCCACAATAGGCCATATGCAAGCGGGAGAACCAGGAAAGCTGGTATCATGGCTCAATCCAAGAACAAAGGTCTTAGAATCAAGGAAGCTCATGTTGTATCTCTCAGTCGGAGGCTGAAGGCCCGATAGCCCAGGGGACTGCTGGTGTGAGTACCAGAGTCCAAAGGGCAAAGAACCTGGAGTTCTGATGACTAAGGGCAGGAGAAAAAGGGGGGTCTGGCTTTGGAAAAGAGAGCCTGAAGTAAACCTTTCTCCACCTCTTTGTTTCGTCTGGGCCGCCAGCTCACTAGATGCTTCCCATCGACGTTGAGGGCAGATCTTCCCCATTCGGTTCACTGAATCAAATGTCAATTTTCCCAGGAAACACCCTCACAGACGCACCTGAGGAATGCCAAACCACTTGATTTCCCTTTTAGCAGAAGAAAGATGGGCTCAATGCCTACAGGAGCATTGAAAAGAGTCAGCACTTCACCAGCTATTTGAGTATCCCTTAATCCAATCAAGCGGATGGTTAACACCCAAAATCAACCATCACAGATATCTTCTCAAGATTCTTTATGCTAATACAACTAAACATAGAAACAAATTCTTATTCTTCCCTTATTGTACACAAATAGTCACTTACTGTATAATTTTCTGGATAATACAAAATAATATATCCTGGATATCTTTTTCCTTTGTCCTGTATCAGCAATCAGAAGCATATTAATTATTTCTTTTAACAAGTGTACAGTATTTCATGGTGTGAACGTATATACTATATTAAACCAAACATCTATTGATTGACATTTGTCTACAAAGTAATAGACTCAGACATTGGAACACTAGACATTCAGTCAAAAAAGAATTCTTACAGACTTCTGTTTTCTGATATGTAAAAAGCTTGAAAGTTATCCCTCCAATTCTTAAAATGAGAAAAAAGGTGAACAAACTAAAAATCAATGATTTTCTTTTATCCTTCAGAGAACTGAGGTCGTAGGGCAAACTGACTCCTCTTAATCTGGAAAGAGAGGCAAATACAGAGAAATGAAGCTGAGATCAATTTTCCTGAAGCAGAAGCCACTGGAGCCATAAACTGGTGGGAACACTTAAATGATAATTTTGACAAACTGCTCAAGGCTATAGACTGGCTTGAGAATGAGAAACTCCTAAGGACCATTCTTCTTTTTTTTTTTTTTTTTTTGAGACGGAGTCTCGCTCTGCCGCCCAGGCTGGAGTGCGGTGGTGCAAATCTGGCTCACTGCAAGCTCCGCCTCCAGGGTTCACGCCATTCTTCTGCCTCAGCCTCCCCGGTAGCTGGGACTACAGGCGCCTGCCACCACACCCAGCTACTTTTTTGTATTTTTGGTAGAGACGGGGTTTCACCGTGTTAGCCAGGATGGTCTTGATCTCCTGACCTCATGATCTGCCCGCCTCGGCCTCCCAAACGGGGTTTCACCGTGTTAGCCAGGATGGTCTTGATCTCCTGACCTCATGATCTGCCCGCCTCGGCCTCCCAAAGTGCTGGGATTACAAGCGTGAGCCACCGCGCTCGGCCAGGACCATTCTTAAAAGAAACTCCTGACTTTCATGAGCTTTAACTTAAGAAATACCACCACGTTCTCCCAGGAAAGAGTCGAGAAAAATCTGCTTGTGTTTCTAACAGGATAAGAGAAAATTAACTGCTTGAAATATCTCGAGAGAGAGGTAACAAAGGACTCCCTTGCAAGGGAAAAGACTGCACCATAGATTTACCCAAACTGATGGAAAGGCAATTACTCAACTCCAGCCATTTTTAGCCTTTCTGTCTCACTTAAGGTGGGCAAACATAAGCTAAGAAACATTTGTGAAGAACATTGATCAACTAAAAGAGTAAGATTGGATTGTAAGATTATAGAATGCTCCCCTCCCCTACACTTTACCACAATAGCATCAGGGCTCCAGTATGGTAACAGTGGATTGATAATTAAAACAAACAAACAAAAAACTGTTAGAAACAGGTTCTGTTTTGAAAACCCAAAGATAACAGAGGAGACAAAAACAAAGACCCTAGAAGAAATCTCCATCATCTGCAGCTGCAGCTAACATTAAATAGATCACAACTTCTAGCCAGAATAACATCAAATTCTACACTCAAGGCCTATTTATATCAGTTTCTATTACACAATACAACGCATCTGGCTTGGTCTTTAAACAGAATAAATTTAAAAAAAAATCTATTGTCAGGGATATTACATTTAAACCACAGAAAACTAAAGGCAAAGAAAAAGTCTTGAAAGAAGACAGGAATAAAGCATGTTACCCACCCTGCACTTTTCATCAAAAACCATATAGGCAAAAATAAACAAATATAATTTTTAAAGTGTGGAAAGAAAAGAAACACTACCAAATGTGAACTCTATATAGAGTGAAATTGTCCTTCAAAAGTGAAAGAGAAATATTTTCTCAGATAAACAAAAATTAAAGGAATTCATCACCAGGACACCTGACTTGAAAGAATGTTTTAAAAACTTCTTTAAAAAGAAAAATAATGTACATCAGAAACTCAGGTCTATATAACAAAAGGAAGATGATCAAAGAATAAATAAATATAAAAATGAAATGTTTTATTTTTACTATTCTTAATTGATGTAAGACTTTTTTTTCAAAGAAATAATAGCAGCAACGTATTGAGCGGTTATAACATAGGGATAAAAACAAATGGTGACAATGATATAAGAGGTAGGAGAGAGGAATTAGAAAAAACTTAAGTACCTTCATTACACATGAAATGGTATAGTAATATTTGAAAATGAACTTAGATTAGTTGAAAATGTATATTGCAAACTCTAGGAGTGCCACTAAAATTTTCTAAAAAGGAGTATAATTGTTATATTTAGGGAGAAGAGAAAATGCAATCATCTAAAATGTTCTTTTAAAATCAGAGAAGGCAGAAAAGAAAAGAAGCTATTAACAAAAAAAGTACAATGATTTGAACAGTTATAAACATGGTAAATGTTAATTTAACCATATAAATAATCATTTTAAATGTGAATAATCTAAATACATAAATTAAAAGACAAAGAGACACTTTTATGTTAAAAGACACATTTATGTAAAAAGTAAAGGGACTGAGAAAGATACACAATGCTAACACTAATCAAAAGAACTTGAGAGACGTTTTATTAATTTAAGAAAGAGAAGACTTCAACCACCCCCAAAAATTATCAATGATAAGAGAAGCATTACATAATGATAAAGGAGTCAATTCTCCAATCAGACCTAACAATCTTTAATGTGCATACACGTAACACCAGAGAGCCAAAATACAGGAGATAAAATTGATAGTACTAGAAGGAGAAATAGACAAAGGTACTATTACAGTTGGAGACTTCCTCAACCCTCTTTTAGTGGTTGATGTATTCAGTAGGCATAAGACATAAAAAGATATAGTTGACTACCAATCAACTTGATCTAATTGACATTTATTGAATATTAAATCCAACAATAGTGGAATACATACTTCTTTCAAACTCACATAGAATAATCTCCATGATAGACCCTATTCTGGGTCAAAAGAACATATCACATCAAATTTAAAACCATTGAAATCATACAAATTACTTCTTCAAGCCACAAAGGAATTAAGCAAGAAATCAAAAACAGAAAGACAGTGATAATATTGCTAAATATTTTGAGATTAAACAATATAATTTTAAATAACATATGAGTCAAAAAAGAAGTCTTATGGTAATTTAAGAAAATAAACGAAATGAAAACAGAAATACAACCTATCAAAACTTGTGGGATGCAGTAAAGGCAGTTACTAGAGAAAAATTTATAGCATCTAATTCATTTATTGGCAAGAAGAAAGATCTAAAATCTATAGCTTAAGCTTCCAGCTTAGAACATAATAAAAATATTAAGACTAAAGCAAACAGAAGAAAGAAATAATGCAAATTAGAAAAGAAAAAATAAAATTAAAAACAGGCAAAATATGGAAAAAGTCAATAAGATCAAAAACAGTTTACTTGAAAAGATAAAGAGAATGGATAAACCACTAATTCAGGATAATCAACAAAAAAGAGAAGACAAAAATTATTAATATTAAAATAGAAAAGGGGTCATAACTACTTATCCCATGGACATTAAAATGGACAATAAAGGAATATTATAAACAATTCTATGATCACAAATTTGATAACTATGATGAAAAGGACTGATTCTTTGAAAGATATGAAGTACCGAAACTCAAATAAAGAGAAACAGAAGAATTAAATAGCCATATAGATCTATCAAAAAATTTGAATCAACAATTAGTAACCCGCCAAAAGGAAACCACTAAGCCCAGATGGTTGCATTGATGAATTCTACCAAAAATTTAAGGAAGAAATTTTACCAATTATTTGCAATATCTTCCAGAATATAGAAGCAGAAAGAACACTTGCTAACTCATTTTGTGAGGCCAACACTAATAACAAAATAAATTAAATCACAATAATAAAAACTATACACCAAGATCTCTAATGAATATAGATGCAAAAATCTTGAATAAAATATAAGCAAATTTAATGTGACAATGTATAAAAATAATTGTATAACACCACAAAGTGGAACATATTCATTTAACATAATCCAACACATCAACAGGCTAAGTAAAACTTATAGAATCATTTTAATTGATGCATAAAAAGATAACAAAATTTAACACTCCCTCATTATAAAAACTTTCAGTAAAGTAGTAATAGAGTGGAACTTCTCAACTTGATATCTACCTCCTTCCCCAAAAATCTACCAACTAATTTATACTTAATGATAAGAAACTAAATGTTTTCTCTCTAACATCAGGGAAAATACACGGGTGTCTGTGCTCTCTACTCCTATTCAACATCATAATGTAAACCCTAGTTAGTGCAAAAGATAAGAGAAGGAAATAAAAATAGTATATAAAGATTCAAAAGTAAGAAAGAAAACTCTCTATTCAAAGATAATATAATTGTCTATATAGAAAACTCCAAAGAATCCACACACAAAATTCCTCAAACTAATAAGCTATTCTATGGCTTACAGTAAATACAAGGTTAAAATAGAAATGTCAATTGCTTTCTGTATTGTAGTAATAAATAATTGGAATCTGAAATTTAAATCACAATGCCATTTATAATAGCACCAATAATAAAAGACTGAAGTATAAATTTAACAAAGTACATACAGCATCTACAAAATGTACAGAATAGTACAAAACTCTGATGAAAGAAATAAAAGAAAATCTAAGTAAATGGAGTGATATTCCATGTTAATGGATTGAAAGATACAATATTTCTAATATGTCCATTCTTCTTAACCTGAATCTATAGACTCCACACAATCTCAGTCTAAATTTCAGGAAGCTATTTGGTGGGTATATGAAATAAAGCGTAAAAACTAACTAACTAAATAAATAAATAACAACATTGATGGTGTTTATCAAAGGAGCTAATGAGCAGACAGAAAGAAATCCCAGTTTCCAAACCTGAGACAATTTGAGCAACCAAAAACAGTAGTAAGAGCCCAAGGTATAAAATAAATATCCATGAGTCTATACTGATATAATTAAATTAATAAATGGAGAAGAACAACAAATGTCTTTCATAGAAAAATTCTAAATAATGTATGTTGATGTTTGTAATGTCCTTGATATGGTTCAGCTCTATGTCCCCAACCAAATCTCATCTTGAATTGTAATCCCCATGTGTCCAGGGAGGAACCAGGTTGGAGGTAATTGGATCATGGGGGTGGTTTCCCCCATGCTGTTCTCGTGATAGTGAGGGAGTTCTCATGAGATCTGATGGTTTAAAAGTGGCAGTTTCCCCTGCTCTCTCTCTCTGTCTCCCCTATTTCCGTGTAAAATGTGTATTGCTTCCCCTTTGCCTTCTGCCATGATTGTAAGTTCCCTGAGGCCTTACCAGCCATGAAGAACTGTGAGTCAATTAAACTTCTTTTGTTTATAAATTACTTAGTCTCTGGTAGTATCTTTATAGCAGTGTGAGAACGGACTAATACTGAAAATTGGTACCAAGTGTTGGGTACTACTATAAAGATACCTAAAAAGGTGGAAGTGACTTTAGAATTGGGTAACCAGCAGAAGTTGGAACAGTTTGGAGAGCTCAGAAAAAGACAGGAAGATGTGGGAAATTTAGAACTTCCTCGAGATCTGTTGAATGGTTTTGGCCCAAACACTAATTGTGATATAAACAATGAAGTCCAGGCTGAGGTGGTCTCAGATAGAGATGAAGAACTGATTGGGAACTGGAGTAAAGGTCATGCTTGCTATGCTTTGGCAAAGAGACTAGTAGCATTTTACTCCTGCCCTAGAGATCTATGGAACTTTGAACTTGAGAGAGATGATTTAGGGTATCTGAAGGAAGAAATTTCTAAGCAGCAAAACATTTAGGAGGTGACCTGGCTGATTCTGAAAGTATTCAGTCATCTGCATTCACAAGAGATTATCTGAAACTGGAATTTTATTTAAAAGCGAAGCAGAGCACAAAAGTTTGGGAAATTTGCAGGCTAACCATGAGATAGCAAAGAAAAATGCATTTTCTGGGAAAAAATTTAAGCCAGCTGCAGAAATTTGCATAAGTAAACAGGAGCCAAATGTTAATAGCCAAGACAATAGGGAAAACATTCCCAGGGCATTTCAGAGATCTTCAAGGAAGCCACTCCCATCATTGGACTGGAGGTCTTGGGGGATAAATGGTTTTGTGAGTCAGACCCAGGGCTCTGCTACTCTTTGCAGCCTCAGGATATGGCACCCTGTGTCCCAGCCACTCCAGCTCCAGCCATGGCTGAAAGGGGCCAAGGTACAGCTTGAATTGTGGCTTCAGAGGGTGCCAGCCCCAAGCCTTGGCAGCTTCCACATGGTATCAGGCCAGTGGGTGCACAGAAGACAAAAGCTGAGGTTTGAGAACCTCAGCCTAGATTTCAGAGGATGTATGGAAATGTCTGGGTGTTCAGGCAGAAGTCTGCTGCAGGGGTGGAGACCTCATGAAGAACTTCTACTAGGGCAATGCAGAGAAGAAATGTGGGGTTGGAGCCCCCACACAGAATCCCCCCACTGGGGCATGGCCAAGTGGAGCTGCGAGTGAGAAGAAGGCCACTATCTTGCAGACCCCGGAATAGCAGATCCATCGACAGTTTGCACTGTGCACTTGGAAAAGTTGCAGGCATTCAATGCCACCACATCAAAGCAGCTGCGGGAGCTGTACGCTGTAGAGCCAGAGGGTTGGAGTTGACCAAGGCCTTGGGAGTCCACATCTTGCACCAGTGTGCTCTGGATGTGAGACACAGAGTCAAAGGAGATTATCCTGGAGCTTTAAAATTTAATGACTGCCCTGCTGGATTTCCAACTTATATGGGGCCTACAGCCTCTTTGTTTTGGCTAATATCTCCTATTTGGAATGGGATTATTTACTCAATGCCTGTACCCCATTGTATCTTGGAAGCAACTAACTTGCTTTTGGTTTTACAGACTCATAGGCAGAAGAGAATTGCCTTGTCTCAGATGAAACTTTGGACTTGGACTGTTGGGTTAATGCTAGAATGAGTTAAGACTTGGGAGGACAGTTGAGAAGGGATAATTGTATTTTGCAATATGAGAAGGACATGAGATTTGGGAGGGGTCAGGGCAGAATTCTATAATTTGGTTCTGTACCCCAACTCAAATATCATCTCGAATTGCAATCCCAACATGTTGAGAGAGGGACCTAGTGGGAGTTAATTGGATCATGGGGGCAGTTTCTCCCATGTTGTTCTCATAATAGTTAATTCTTTTGAGATCTGATGGTTTAAAATGACAGTTTCCCCTGATCTCGCTCTCTCTCTCCTGCCACCATGTAAGACATGCCTTGCTTCCCCTTTGCCTTCTACCATGATTATAAGTTTCTCAATGCTTCCCTAGCCAAGCAGAACTGTGAGTCAATTAAACCTCGTTTGTTTATAAATTATTCAGTCTCAGGTAGTATCTTTATAGCACTGTGAGAATTGACTAATACAGCCCTAAAGCAGGGGGATATAACTCCCCACCTCTTATATGTATGTAGTGATACCTTCAAAAAATTACAATATGGAGAGGGGAAAATAAGAGCACCTTTACAATGGAGAAACACAACCAATACCACAGGTAATTAAGGTCAATATCATCAGTCATAAATCCTTCTGATGGTGTGTACTCTTGAAATGATGTGATAAAAATGGCACTATCTCTGTGATCATCTTTCTAAAGACTCTTAACCTCTGTCAAATCATGAGAAAAACATCAGATAATTCCAACAGAGAGACATCCTGCAATATATCTGGCAAGAATTCCTCAAGACTGTGTGCATTATCTAAAACAAGGAAAGTCTGAAGGACCGTCACAGTCAAGATAAGCCTAAAAGAGATGACGACTAAATGGAATGTGTCATCCCGGATGGGACCTTGCAAAAGGTTGAGAGCATTAGGTCAATCTCAGGAAATTTGGATAAATTATGACTTTTAGCTAATAATAATGTATCAATATTGATACATTTTCCTTAACAAATCTGTCATGCTAATGTAAGATACTGATAATAGAGAAAATTGTATGCCAAATATATTGGGAATATATTTACAACTTTTTTGTAAATCTAAACCTGTTCTAAAAATGAAGTCTAACCAGAAAAAATTCCAGATAATTGAATAGTAAATTTTAAACTTGAGACAGTCTTATAAATGGAGGACAAATGGGTTTTAGTCATAATTCTTCCATTACTTGTAAGCTCTGTCATAGTGTTAAATAACCTAGTTGGAATAGCATACGGTGTTTTTCTGTGTTTATTAACCTTTCTTTCATCTTACATTATTTGGATAGAAATAAGCCATAGGCTAAATTGTGGGAACCCAATATTGACCCCTACCTAATGATTCTTTCCTAAAACCTACAACATGGGAATCTTCAGTAGAATGATAGCTTAAATGAAACAGTAGCAAACTATAGCAGGTGTATAAAAAGGATGACTTATGAGCAATTCTCACGTTTGTTAAATTTTGTCATGGTGACTTGATATGACTGTTTCACTTATTTGCAAGTAGTCCTATAAAGAAAAAAATCAGCATTTTTTTCTTCTTTATAAGACATGGTTATATTATTTCCACTAGTGTAGATTGCTTTGTCTAATTACTACCAGAAGAAGTACTATAGATCATTGATTATAAAACTAATCATGATTTTTGGCAGACTTTCCCCAAATTTTGACTGCTTTATGGCTAATAATCTTCATATTTATAGAGCAAACAGAAGAATAAAAAAGCACAGTAGGCTGGGACAGAGACATATGCACTTGATTGACCCTTGAGGATGTAACTCTAACACAGTATAAAGAATGAGCCTCATAATAATAATAATCATAGAGTGTGCAATTAAAAATTGGAAGGGAGCTAAGGAATTGTAGAACCCAAGTACTGACAAATAACAACCAACCTACATTCCCAACACACGTGAAGTGTTGAACAGCATTTTGAGGCTCCTTCTCAGCAAGCTGCTTCCTTTGCAGTAGATCAGATATTTCTGCTAGAGGCTCTAGAAGGAACAGCAAAGCCACGGATTTCTATCATGCCCTCATTGATATTACCTAATACCTCATTTTACTATTTAGGAATCTGGGAAGATCAACTGTGAGTATTGTCTAAAATCAGAGAGCCAGCAGAATCCTTCTTCTACAGAACCTAGCAGTTGTTATTTCAGATTCATTTGATAAATACTGAAGGCCGAGTTCTCTGATGTTTTAAAATACACTGTCTCACATCCAAGGTCAGGTCCAAGTGGTACTTTAAAAAGCTCTGACTAGGCAAAAACTGAATGCACAAGTCCCAAATCCCTGAATTGTCCAGATTGTCTTTTGGTTTCTCCAATTGCTAGAAAGGACCCCTATTCAGGGGCCCTTTAAAAGCAGAGGGAGCTAACATTTAGTATTTAAAAGCTGCATGAGTCTGGTAGTAGGCCAGGCATGACACATTGGTCTTATATATCCCTCACAAAGCAGTTGGAGAATAGTAACGTTATTCACTCCTTGAAGATTAAAAAAAAATCCAAAGCATGATATGCTTAAGTAACTTGCACAAAGTCTCACAGATAGAAAATTATAAAATTAGATTTGGACCCTGGAGAGTTAAATTCAAAGATTGTATCTTTTTTGCTCCATACTAGTGCCACCTTGACAATGGACAGAAAAACTCTCCTGATTGTTTTTGAGAATGATGTGAGAAAGTAAAGTTGTGTATTTAACCTGCTTCTTTCAAAAGTTTAATAAATGGGAGCAATTTGGGGAAAGTAACAGAACAAAGATCAATGAGAGAAAGGGACAGCTATAAGGAAACTAGCACTTTCATAATTCTATACAACTAAGATATAAATATATGAAAGCACTGTTCTTATTCATAAGAGACACCAGCTTAGAGACAAGAAAGAAAAACCTTATACTCTTCCTCAGAGATTTGGAGGGATCAATAGCATTAATATTTATTTTTCAGATAAAGGGATATTTAATTAATCTTTAATCTAAAATCTTTAGACAATGTAAAACTTCCAAAATATTGAACTTGGAGGATTTAATTCAGTAAATGGTATATGTTTTTGTTATGACACCATCAGCTGAGTAATAGCAGTGGAAATGCAACAAATCACTTGACACAATTTCTTATCAGTTGTGATGTGAGTGAACTTCTGTTGCTCAAAAGCATGCCAATTAGTCACACAACAAATAAAAGGTGATGATCTTTTGGCTACTTACATGGTATGAAAACGTTGTCTAAAGATCAGGATAAACATATCAGAAATATCTGCTGCTACATCTCATAACTTCGAGACTGATGCTTATACTGTAGTTCTGGGTGAAATAAGCTGATACACCAAAGTTCTTGTTTAGTTACTGGACATGTATTTCTTAGAAAAGCTTTATGTTTGCCTATTTACCACGTTGACAGCATGTTAAATAGAGGAAGTACTGCGGATATAGCCTCATATTTTTCCTCCTGATACTTTCTTTCATTTTTTATTGTCTATTTTTCAACTTTTTAAAATCTATTTTCTGCTTTTCTATATATTTGGTAGATTGTAACATATCTTTTTGTAAGCCTCCTATTCTAACCGTTCCAAGATTCCCTCCAGAGATATGCCCTTGGTTGATCCTTTTTGATTCTTGGTTTCTATATAAGTAAAATGGGATAAAATATTTCCTCTTTAATGTTTAAATTTAATGTTTAAATGAAAATTTTATCTCTAGCACATAGTAAGTATGCAAAATGGCTTACCACTATGAGATCCTAGAGATAAAGATCTTGTTTTACTTCTCTTTCAGCTCAGTGTTTGGAATGTAGAACTTACTAAATAATATTTCTTGAATGGCTAGGGATGCAGAAAATTTAAAATAAACAAAAGCATAAACAAATGTCTGGACTCCTGGACTTTAAAGCAAAAAAAGTAAATGAAATATACGTAGTTGAATAACTTCAATCCAGAAATATGAACAATATAAAATATATATTAAAGATCTATAGAGATGCAGTCATATAAAGGATTACAACAAATTACATTTGCAGCATTTCTTCATTAGGAATCTCCTGTGCAGCAATGCATGCACAATGGCGACACATCCTTTGAAGATCTGCATGTGCTTATACAGCCTGATATTCTCACAGGGCAAGCCATCAGTAAGGTGTGAGTCTGTGTGTTTGTGGAGAGTTAGGGGGATGTGGGAATCTTACTCAGGCTGTACTCTGCCTATCGTGCTCCCCGTACTTCATCATAATCTCTCTGGTTAACTGCCTCGAGAAGTCCATGTGCGTCATTTACATTCTTCCAAAAATGAAATTAGGCAACTGGTTAAGGAAGAAGAGTGATGAAGGTTAATTTATCTCTTCCTTGGATGGCATTTCTCTAACCAAAGGCAGAGACATCTGCTAAGAGTGGTAAATTAAATCCTTATTTGTTCTAAGCATCTTCCTTGAATTTCTCAAGTGTCTTTTTAGAGGAAACACAATGCAGCCACCATAAAATATTGAACAGTATATCTTCTCTTTTAGGACTTGGCTGTAAAACCCTTAGTTCCAGGGAAGACTGGGGCTTTGAAAACCATTTCCTCTTATGCTTTTAAAATACATTTCCCTTTCTGGAATAGTCCTGATGAGATGGTAAGACTTGGGACTTGGTAAAATGTTGGCTTCTAAGTGCTTTTGTTCTCTAAATACCAAAAAAAGCACATGACCTAGGGAAAACAGAGATATAAGGGATGCTAAGGGGCTAAATGTAGTTCTAGACTTTGAAGAAAGAAGGCTAGAAGACCTAACAGAGATTCAGAATTGTAATTTTGTTAGAAATATGGAGTATACATTCTGCTGCCATATCCCCTTGCAATTTAGTTTCAGAGATCATAGTGTGAGTATTGGTTTTGATGGGAAAATGATTTTGCTGGGGTAAGAGAAGCTAACAGAATATGTTTACCACTGCTTAGAAGACCCATCTCCACAAACCACTAGAGACCCATGAGACATCTGACCACCAGAACTTTGGAGACTCGGTGCTTCTAGATTTCCTTGCCCAAAAGATGGCACAGATGGATGCAGACTCTGAAGAACTAGGTGTTTATTGCCAAAAACAAAAATAGAAAGTGTCAATGAGATTGATGAAAGATAGGCAGAAGCAGCTCCCAGAACGAAGAACTCCATGAGCCAGTTTCCTGCATTGATACTTTGCACTGCCTTTTTAAAGCATAAAATAAACTTTATTTTTAGAACAGTTTTAGATTCACAGCAAAATGGAGTGGAAAGTACAGAGAGTTTTCATAATACCCCAGTCCTTTTTCTAATGTAGTATTTGCTACTAAGAGGGAGGAAGGAGGAGAAAATATTCTAAAATAATTCACCACTGGAATTTATGGCTTTTTCTCTGTGCTTATACTATACTAACTTCCCACAGCATCAGTCAGATAAGGAATCAGAAAGACAGAAGAAAATAGAAGGAAACATAATAAGTATTTACATTGTTCAAATAACACAATACATATATTATCATCTTTAATAATTATGGCAAAAATGCAAAATTGATATAATCATTTCTATTTTCAAAATATAAAACTGTAACTCAGTATAAGTAACTGAACTAAACTTAGCCAAAATTCAAAACCTGGGGCCGGCATGGTGGCTCACACCTGTAATCCCAGCACTTTGGGAGGCCACGGCGGGCGGATCATGAGGTCAGGATTTCAAGACCAGCCTGACCAACATAGTGAAACCCCGTCTCTACTAAAAATACAAAAAAATTAGCTGGCGTGGTGGTGGGGGCGTATAATCTCAGCTACTATGGAGGCCGAGGCAGGATAATTGCTTGAATCTGGGAGGTGGAGGTTGCAGTGAGCCAAGGTCGTACCACTGCACTCCAGTCTGGGCAACAGAGCGAGACTATGTCTCCAAAAAAAAAAAAAAAAAAAAAATTAAAACCTAGATTCTGACTCTAAGGGTTGAAATTTAGCACTCTCAGATACTCAAGATACATAAGCATTTTGAGGATGAGAGACTCTCAAGATATAAGCTCTATAAAAATGTAATTTGAGATACAGAATTTTACCTTACTTAATTTACATTACTGCCTTAATTTACATTACTTAATTTACCTTTCTGAAATTACGCTACATTACGTTACTGGACCTAGTTTACACTAGGTCCTCCCAGTTTCATCTCTACCCTGGATGCCTCTCTTCAGCCCAACTAGCCCCAACCTGTGGGTTATTATTCTGTTTCTGCTCTGCTAGACTCTTATTTTTAATCCACATGTTCCATATCACAGCTATTCTAAATTCCTCAACGAAGTCATCACAAGTAGAAACTCCAATACTGCTTGCTGTTCCTTGCTATCTCTACTCCAAAAGTGTTTTTATTCCTTCTGTCTTTACAGATTCACCAAAATCTAAATTCACTAGAGTCATAGCATGGCTGCTTCTCTCCTTAGGCAATCAACCAGAACTATAATTTATGTCTTACAGAAAGTGGTATTGGATTATTTGAATTTTATTTGATTGTAGCCCGACACTCTGTCAGGCATACTCCACTTTAAATATGCCTCCACATATGAGTATTCTTGCTAAGTAAAAGACAAGAAAAGTCCTTGCCTGTGTAGAGCCAGGTTAAGATTCCCATTGTTGCCTCTTACTTTTCTTAACGGAGCTGTTTAGTCACAACTCTCAGTCTATTTCTTTATTCTGTTCTAATTCTAATGATAAAGCTCAGTTTAATAAACACGGGCCATACTACAACTCAAACTGCAAATGTCATAGGGCCTTGGAGTATTCAGTTAATGTTACTTGATATTGATTTTAATATATCTAAATGTATAACTCTTTAAACATAAACACCAAGTGTGACTTGTGTTTTGTATGACTAGCATTTTTTCACAATAAATGATGATTATTGTAACAAGCTGTTGCCCTAGGGGTATTTTTCTTTTGTAACATATGTTAACAGCAGAGGGCGCAGAAAATATGCATAAATGAATGTGGATGACAAAAAATGTGAGCAAACTATAAAGGAGAGTTCCATACATGCTCCTATTTCTATTACTGCTTCTAGCTCAATAAATGATGATAATTTAACCCAATTTTTTTTGTCCTCATAATAAATAGTATTTGCTACTGCATTTTGAAAGAGTAAGATTTGGGAACCAGGGTGCATGTGGAATTGCCATGGAAACTGCAGCCACAATCAGCCAATAAAAAGCTTCCTACATGCTCCTTCAACTTCACTCTACTTCCAAATTTAGTGATTTAAAACACCTGTTCTCTAGCACATGATTACTGTGATTTAATGGTGGCTTATTAGAGCTGTAAATAGGATTTTTTTAATAAAGGCGTTGAATATTGGTGTGCATATCTATTTTTAATAAAGATAAAAATTCTCTCCAACTATTTCCATATCTATACAATTCTTATTCTCTTAAGTTAGATAACTTTAAAGGGTAGAACGGGCAGAGGACTGCATCCTTGATCTTGTTGATAGACAAATTTCCTATTTCGCTACTACATTTTATCTTAAAATATGTATTTATAATGAATCTCAAGTACACCCAGTGCATTAGATATCAACCTGGCCAAAAGGTACACAGAAAAAAGCCCATCTAAAGTCACCTGTTACTATGTCCATTACCTATCTCTGATATATACTCCTGTCCAGTGGCTAGGGATGTACGTCTTTCATATACATTTTAAATCAGAACTTGTAGCATGCATTTTCTCTTGTGAAATGCAAGAAATATTTTCAGTTTGGTAATTTATTATTTTTTAATTTCATTGCTAAAGTTGTTTTGCAAAGGCCAGTTAATTGTTGCAACTGTTTACCATATTATACTACTGAACTCTTTCTCTCTAATATATACATATATGTTTGTGTACACACACACACATACGTATATAATAGTAAGATTACATGATACATACACATTTATTTTTATAAAATATTTTTAATCAAAAGTAACCATTCTATGCAATAGAAAGGGTTCAGAGATCTAATATATAAAAACATTATAAAATGAACAACTTTTATTTAAGCTATAAGATGTTGGAAAAATGCCTAATGATATGTGATATTCACAGATACTAAAACAAGTTTTGCTCTAATGTTACCAAGAAGTACACAATTATTGTGATTCCTCCAAAATATAGAAAAAAACTGATTAAATTACAAATTAAAAAAATGTGTAATGTTACGGAAAATTGGAAAATAAGGTTTATATATTAAGAATGTAACAACAGTGATTGCATTTACAATAGGACTGTTGGCATTGAAAAATGAACGTTGGCCTGGCTCAGTGGCTCATGCCTGTAATCCCAGCACTTTGGGAGGCCAAGGTGGGCAGATCACCTGAGGTCAGGAGTTCAAGACCAGCCTGACCAACATGGTGAAACCCCGTCTCTATTAAAAATACAAAATTAGCCGGATGTGGTGGCACATACCTGTAATCCCAGCTACTCGGGATGCTGAGGCAGGAGAATTGATTGAACCCAGGAATTGGAGGTTGCAGTGAGCCAAGATCACGCCATTGCACTCTAGCCTGGGCAAGAAGAGTGAAACTCAGTCTCCAAAAAAAAAAAAGAAAAGAAAAATGAATGTTGTTCATGTGTATGTTAATTATCCACCTAGCTATATAAAATGGGGCTGTTCTTTGACACTATCTCATTGGGAAATTATAGTATATAACCAGTTACTTTTTATCTTTTGTAGAGACTAGGACTTAGATGTTTATGAAAAGTAAATAAGTTAAAACAATTAATTGCACTTATAAGGTTTATGGAGTGTGCGACCAAGATTTTGTCTATTGAGATTTTCTGGATGCTAAGCTAATGGCATTTCACAAATAAGAATATTATCCAAAATATTATTTCTGTATTTTTAGATGGCATATTAAAACATACAGTAACTCTTGCAAACCCTTACAAACACTTTCACTGAAACTCTCTTCACAGTCTAATTACCGACTAGAAGGAGCATGAAACTCACTACATTTTCTATTACAATTATTTCCTTCTTAAATAAAATAGTCCATTTATTTCCTTGAAATTGGCTTTCTCTATCAATTGATTTAATGTCTCCATTCATGGCCTATATACTAGAAGCCCATTCCTAAGTTATTTCCGTACCCTGTTTGTAAGAATGTATGTTTTAAAAACTTTGTCAAGCATCCAACTAGCATCTCCGTATCTCCCACAAATATGTTTTTAATGGGTGAAATATGCATATCATTTCTTGGATGTAAAGATGAATAAGAAAGAAAGCCTGCAAGCAGTTCAGGAGAAATTGCTTTTAATATAATTCTAACAAAGAATCGTTAGAAAACTCTTCGCATTCTTCTCTAAGCGACTAATTGTATTTATTTTGGAGTGTAATCTTGTCCTTATGCAGCTATTTTTAATTATTGAAGAATTAAGAGTTGATGAGGGTTGTTGAAAGAATGTATCCATTGTACATGGAAGATGTAATTCAGGATGAAATTAGTATTGCATATCTTTATATTGTGTTATACACTCTATGATTCTCTTGTTCCCAAGCTCTAAACTGAGAAAAGAGAAGATTGGATTATTGATGACCCTTTTGTGCTACCACACTACATTGTGACCTTTTTTTTTTCCTTTTACTTTACTAGCATACAGTCTTAATAGAGAAAAACTGTGCTGAAGTTTAGAAAGGCATACTTTACATATGTTGAGATATATATTGCTGTTCGTAGGGATAAACAAATCTGATGGCCATAGTGAATTATAGTAGGCAATGTGTCATAGTGGAAATAGACCTTATCTATAAGTTGAGCCACTTCATTAACTTTTTTACTTTGCACTCCTCTCTTTAAGACATCACATTGCTTCTTTGGTGAAAAAGAAGTGAAAGAGTCTTCTGGGATTCTATAGTCATTGTTTTTTCTTTCTTTTTTTTTTTTTTTTAACATTTCCCAATATTTTATTTTCTGTCCTCTTGGTTTTACGTGAGTACTACAATTGAGCAGTAGAGGCAGGCGAATTAATCATTGTCAGCCATCATAACTAAAAAATCCTGCAAACATATATATAGAAAAAAGCTATTTACGTATCATGCAACAGAAAACCAAGTGACTTTGTATTACAAGGTTTGGTTCAATTTACTCTGCAGTTTGTAAAATTTTGAAGACTCTCAGGCTGAGGAAGAGTGTCAGGCTGAGGAAGGAGAATCGCTTGGACCTGAGAGGCAGAGGTTGTAGTGAGTGAAGATCGTGCCGCTGCACTCAGTGATTCATTTTCTCCTGCCATGAAGACCATCCTTAAACGCATTAGTTGGGTAGACTAGTTATTGAGAAATGGGATTCTGGAAACCTTTCTGTAAATTAGCACTAGGGCCAGTTCATTTTACATTCATTCCAAGTTTTGTAGCATTTGAAATATAAAAAGAAAATGCAAACTCTATAAAATATAAGAGAAAAAAAAGGAAATGTATTTTTGGAGGAAATCCATACCATATATGAGGAAAAGTGAACATTAGTCTGTACCGTATTGCCTAAGCCACTAGGTGCTAACTTTTATGGGTTTTAAATATTATACATAGTAAGAAATACATTTTACAACACAATACATACACATGTCTATATATATGTGTGCACAAAAATATCAATATGTACATAAATATAAACATAATCAGTAACCAATTTGCTGAAATAATGTTTGCTCTTACTAATTATGATAAACCTAGACATTTTCTAATCTGGATTATTATAACTAATCAAAAGACACTTAGTGAAACCTACTAAACCACGTTAATGATCCAGTAAAGACTTATAGTTTGAAAAACATTGGCCTACAGTGTTACTGTTAATGGTCTCTTTTACTACAAATTGCAGGTGCAAGAAACCCTTAGTGTTTCTCAGCCATTAGGCCATGCCATCACACTGGAAGAACTGTACCATGTGAATATTGCCAGATTAAATTTAGGGAATCAATTTCAGACCCTCAAATTTCATATTATTCTACTCTAATTTTAATTTGCCCGATAATCAGCATAAGAATGGGCCTTATTTTCCTTTTTAAAATTCTCTTTCACCATATTTTTTAAAAGATAACACCCCTTATTCTGAATTTCACTGTGATGCATTGACCAGATTAAAAGATAATCCTGCTCCCAAATACACACGCACACAAACAGAAACATCAAAATGATTGGTTTCAGGGAGGTTTCCTTTAATGACTTCAATTTAGATTTACTGTAAATCAGGTAGTGGGATCACTTATTGTCAAATAATGGCATGCTATTGAGGAAAGTTTCACAAAACTAAGAAAATGTTTCAAAGCTAAAATATTGGTGGAAATATTAATATTCAATTGATAAACTCACTTAAGGCCTTGTCACAATATCCATCATTCAATCCTAATTCTCTGAAACAATGTTATTTAAAAATTTTCTTATGATGCAAGACACTAAGTATTAAAATAAAATTCTTATAGCTTAGATTACCATTTTATTTACTAAGTACAACCAATGAATCTAAATAACTGTAAATATATCATATAGTTTGATACATAATTATTAAATCAAAAAGGTAATCTTGTAAAAAATGACTTTCTTTTTTTTCAGACAGGGTCTCAAAAAACTGAGATTGTGGCACAATCTCAGTTCACTATAGCCTCTAACTCTTGGGCTCAAGCCATCCCCCTGCCTCTACCTTTGGAGTAGCTGAGACTACAGGGGGCGCCACTATGCATGGTTAATTTTTGTATTTTTTTGTGGAGACAGGGTTTTCCCATGTTGCCCAGGCTGGTCTCAAACTCCTGGCCTCAAGCTATCTGCCTGCCTTAGCCTCCCAAAGTGCTGCTAATACAGGCATGAGCCATTGCACCTGACTGAAAAATGACTTTTCAATAAGTTATGTTGAATTTATATTTTATTATTTATTAATTTATCAATATTATTTATTGCTAGAATCAAATAGGACTCGAATCAATTCTATTCCACTTTCTCATTTTAATAAATATTAGCATTAGGTGAATTTGTTTTACTAAAAAAGTAGATTAAAATACTTAAAAACGTGGAAGGAGGCTATTTTTATAATTACAAAGTTGCTTAGATTTTGAAAACTATCTGAATTACATGACAAAATCCATGCAATATGTTATAAAAATGATTTTTAATGACATTCTAGTTGATGACTGTATTAGGAAACAATTTTAAATTTTTGAAAGCAATGAATTAGAAACCATCTGAGTTATTAAGTTCATTCACTTTCTTAATTTTGGGAGAATATTCTAAAAAGGATTTATCATTCTCTTATGACAGTTGGGAAAATATTAATTAATTTTAATACATTTTCCATTAAAATATTTTAATGTGATACTTTAAGTCATCCTATAATGCTTTTCAAAATTTCATTTGGGATAATCAGTCCTTATTGTAAAAACATCACTTAAATCACACTTATTTTCTATTAGAAAAAAATCTAACCATATTTTTTATGTATTAATACATGTTTTGGAGAATATTTATTAAAAACTACTGAAAATAAAGTTTGGAATATTCCATGTAAAGATAGGTAATAAAAAGCAAAATAAAGATCTAAATATGGTTTATTTAATGTAACTATAATTATATTAACATTTAAAAGACAGGCACTTTTTAGCTGATTAATTTGTAATGCTATGAATTTATTATCAGCTGTAATCCAATCTTTATATTTTGTATTTTTATTTTTAATTTCAATTTATTCTTAAATGCCCATTGTCGTATGTTATTCAAGAGTGATTTTGAGAAATATTTCTAAATTTCTAAACATAATGGAGATTCTGTATGTTCATTTATGTTGTTGATTTTTAGTTTAGTTGCATTGTCATCAGAAATATACTCTTGTTTCAAACCTTTAGAATTTCCTGAGGCTGGTTTTATGGTCCAGTATATAGTCAATTAAAAAAAAATCTATGTATGCTTTGCTTTAATGTGTATTCTGTGTCAGCTGTGTATAATATTCTGCATAGGTCAATTCAAGCATATTTCTGGCTGGGTGCGGTGGCTCATGCCTGTAATCCCAGCACTTTGGGAGGCCAAGGCAGGTGGATCACTTGAGGTCAGGAGTTCAAGACCAGCCTGGCCAACATGGTGAAACCCCATCTCTACTAGAAAAACAAAAATTGGTGGGCATGGTGGTACATACCTGTAATTCCAGGTACTCAGGAGGCTGAGGAAGGAGAATCGGTTGGACCTGAGAGGCAGAGATTGTAGTGAGCGAAGATCATGCCGCTGCACTCAGTGAGAGCTTGTCTCAAAAATATGTGTGTGTGTGTGTGTGTGTGTGTGTGTGTGTGTACATATTCAACTGTGATTCTGAATTATATTTTCTCTTTTGGCTTGGATAGTTTTATTGTAAATTTTTAAGGCTACTTTTTGAATTTTTATTTGTATAAATTTATGGCATACATGTGAAATTTTGTTAACATGTATATAATGCATAACGATCAAGTCAGGGCATTTAGAGTGTCTATCACCCATGTGGAATACAGTTGTTTAAACTGTATAGTCACCTTACTCTGCTATCAAACATTTGAGTTTATTCTTTTTTCCAATTATATGTTTGTACACTTTAACCCACTTGTCTTCTTCCTCCTCCATCCCCCCAACTCATCCTTCCCAGTCTCTGCTATTTTCTCACTCTCTACCTTCATGTGATTCAGTTTTGCTCTCTACATATGTGAGAACAGGTTGCATTTGTCTTTTTTTGCCTGGCTATTTCAGTAAGACAATGATCTCCAGTTCAATCCATTTTGCTGCAAATAATATGATTTTATCATTTTTTGTGGACAAATATTATTCCATTGGGTATATAGACAATATTTTCTTTATCCATACATTGATGGACACTTAGGTTGATTTCATATCTCTGCTATTATGAACAGTGCTGCAATGAACATATAAATGAATGCATTTCTTTAATATATTTATTTCTATACTTTGGGGTTTATACTCTGTAGTGGTTGCTAGATTGAGTGATAATTATATTTTTAGTTTTTAAAGAAATTTCCATACTCTTTCCAGTAGTGGCTGTACTAGTTTACATTCACACTAACAGTGTACAAGGACGGATGGCTTTTCACTTCCTCACCAACATCTATTTTTTTTGTCTTTTTATTAATAGCCATTTTGACAGGGGTAATATGCTATCTTTGTGGTTTTGATTTGCACTTCTCTGATGATTAGTGGTGTTGAGCATTTTTTTTCATTGCCCATTTATATGTCTTCTTTTGAGAACTGCCTGTTGATGTCATTTGCCCACTTTTTAATGGGATTATGTTTTTTTTCCAGTTAAGTTATTGTGTTCCTTGTATTAGTCTGTATATTAGTCTCATGTTGGATGAATAATTTGGAAATATTTTTTCTACTTGCCAGGTTGTGTCTTCACTCTATTGGTTATTTCTTTTGCTGTGAAGAAACTTTCTAGTTTGTCAAAGTCCCATTTATCTGTTTTTGTATTAGTTGCATATAGTTGTTCATAATTATTTCTTGATTTTTTTGTATTTCCGTGGCATCAGTTTTAATGTCTCCTTTCTCAGTTTTTATTTTGTTTATTTGGGTCTTCTCTGTTGTTTTCTTGGTGAATTCAGCTAGCAGTTTATCCATATTGTTTATCCTTTTGAAGAACCAATTTTTCATTTTATTGATTCTTTATATATATTTTTTCTATTTCATTTAGCTCTGCTCTGATCTTTATTAATTATTTCCTTCTGCTAATTTTGGGTTTGATTTATTTTTCCTTTTCTTGTTCACTGAGTTGCACTGTTAGATTGTTAATTTGTAATCTTTCTACTTTTAATGTAAGCATTTATTGATGTAAACTTCTCTGTTAGCAATGCTTTTGCTATATTTCACAGGTTTTGTTATATTGTGATTTCATTTTCATTTGTTTCAATAATTTTTTAAATTTACATTTTAATTTCTTCATTGATCCAATGGTCATTCAGAAGCACTTGTTTAATTCTCATGTATTCACATAGTTTCCAAAGTTCTTCTTGTATTGATTCCTAGTTTTATTGTATGGTGTTCTGAGAAGGTATTCAATATGATTTTTTTTTACATTTATGATGACATGTTTTGTGATTTTCTTTGTAGATTTTATTGCCCAGATAATCTGTCTAATGCTTACTGTGAGGTGTTGAAGCCACTCACTTTATGTTGCAGTCTATCACTTTCTTTAAATCTAGTATTATTTACTTTATTAATCTGGGTGCTCCAGTGTTGGATGTATTTATACTTAGAATTGTTATATCCTGCTGCTGGTTTGATCCCTAAAATCCCTTTATCATTATATAATGGCTTTCTTTGTCTTTTCTTTTTACTTTTTTGATTTAAAATTTGTTTTGTTTTATATAAATATAGCTACTTCTGCTTGTGTTTGGTTTCAATTTGCATGAGATATCTCTTTTAACTTCCCAACTTTCAGTCTATATATGTCTTTACTGGTAAGGTGAGTTTCTTATAAGCAGCCTGTAGTTGTATTATCCATCCAGCTAGTCTATATCTTGTAAGTGGGTAATTCAATCTTTTTATATTCAAGGTTATTATCACTATGTGAGGCTTTGTTCCTATCATATAGTTAATTGCTTTCTAGTGTTTCATATGTTTTTTGTTCCTTTCTTTTTCTCTTATTCTTTGTCATTGTGGTCTGATGGATTTCTGTAGTGATACTCTTTTGAGTCTTTTCTCTTCTTCCATTGTGTGATTGCTGTATCCGTGAATTTTATAATTTAATGTGTTTCCATGAAAATGAATATCATCCTTTCACTTCCAGATTTAGTACTCCCTTGAGTATTTCCTCTAGGTTCCTGTCTAGTGGTAACAATTTACCTCAGCATTTGTTTGTTTGAAAAAGACTTTATTTGTCCTTATTTATGAAGAATTATTTTGCTGGATTTAGTATTCTTGGCTGACAGTTTTTTTTTTCCATCACTTTGAATACATCACCCCATTTTGTATTGCCCTGTGAGGTTTCTGCTGGCAAATCTGCTTTTAGTCTGATGTGGTTTTATTTATAGGGGACTAGATGCTTTACTCATTTTGTTATTAAAATTTGCTCTTAGTCTTTGACTTCATTTGACTATAATGTGCCATGGAGAAGACTTTTTTCATTGTATATTTCTGAGAATATCTGAATTTCCTGTATCTGAATGTCTAGATTTCTTGCTAGACATGAGGATTTTTCATCTATTATTTCATTACACAGGTTATTTAATCCTTTTATTTTTTAACCCTTGGGGATACCAATAATTTGGGTGTTCAGTCATTTCATGTTGTCTCAAATGTCATAAAGGTCTTGCTTTTTGCTTTCTATTCTTTTATTTTTTATTTTTGTCTGACTGGATTATTTCAAAAACCTGTCTTCAAGTTCTGAGATTCATTCTTATGTGTGAACTAGTGTATTTTTGAAGCTTTCAAATGTATTTTGTATTTCCTGTAATAAATTCTTCAGTTCCAGAATTTCTATTATGTTCTTTTAAAAAATATCTATCTCTTTGGTAAATCTCTCATTCATATATTGAATTGTGTGCTTTTTTTCTTATTATTTTTATATTTGTTCAGTATTCTCTTATATCTCACTGAGCTTCCTTAAAATAAATATTTTGAATTCTTTAAGTGAATTCTTTAAGTGGGATTTTGAAAAAAAAAAAATCCATTCCTGGAGAATTGTGTTCCTTTAGAGATGTCATATTTCCCTGCTTTTCTATGTTTCCTATGTTACTACATTGATATTTTCACATCTGGTATAATAGTTGATTCTTCCTATTTTTTAAATTTACTTGCACTGGGGAGGACCTCCTGAAGATTTATCTGTAAAGATGGGTGGGTAAGGCATTTTACTTTGAATCTGGGTGCATACAGTAATGTAGTCTTTGTATGATTTCTGTGGGTGTATACAGCATTAGTGGTATTTTTGATTTCTTCAGGAGGTTAGGGTGCATTTATTAGTAGAAGCTGTGGTAAAGTTGTGCTGGGTACTAGGATGCCACGTGTGCCAGTCTTCAGGCCCTAATGTTGGCAGTAGTAAACTAAGTGTGTCTATTTTTGTGCATCAGGACACTTTATGCTGCCACTGGTATTGGCAGTTACTAAGAGGTTATTTGTCCTCCAGGTGGCTTGCTCAGATGCCAGTAGTGGCAGTGGTGAATTGGGAATGTCAGTAGGTTATCAGTCACCTGGGAAGCTGGCATGGCATGGGCAACAGCAGAAGCAGTAGAAGGATGAGTTTTTGGGTCCTGAATGTTGTGTGTGTACTGATGTTGCCAGTGGCTGTGATGGGCTAGGTGGGCCAGTCTCCAGGCCTGCAGGTGGTACTTCCAGATAAATGCCAACTGTGGTGATAATGGCTAGGAGTTTAGGCCCAACCTCGGTCTCCCAGGGGGAGTGCTCAGATACCCAAGGTGGTGAATTGTGTTCGACCATGCCCAGTACATCAGGTTATATACTCTGTCTTAAGGGGTGGGAGTCAGGGAAGAAGTTGGTCTTAGCAATCTTGTGCTCAGGCTCCCCAATGGCAAGAGAAGTCACCAGCCATGGTAGGCAGGAGCAAGGTATTCTTCAGATCCAATGTAGAGTGCTTCAATGACGGGTGGTAGCAGCTATTCTAAAGCCCCACCACTTGAAAGGGTGAGACCTAACTGGGTGGCCACAGCCATGGCCAGCAGATGGGAAATGTGTGTCTCTCTCACATCCCAGTCCTGGTAGAGCTTGCATCCAGCCCTGGCAGTGGTGGCCTGTGCCTAGCTCATGCCTAAGCCCCACTCGCAGGAATCTTTGCCCAGTTCATGACTAAGTTTCTGTGGCAACTCACACACTGTTCCCACCCTAGTTTCCATCCCAGAAGCACTCACTTTCCAGTGGTGGCAGCTGGAGCCCAAGCCTTGCTCACTTTCATCCATGACTTCAGGAGTTCTCCCAGATTGTGCCTCAGTCTTAGCAGTGACGGCCCAGATTTCCCTAACATCTCAGTCCCAGCACTGCTGGGCCACAGGATAGCGTGCAGTCTGACAAAGTCTAGGTTTGAAAATGGTGCCTTGTTGTAGCTATTTAGGTCTCAGAAAGGGTATGGAACCAGCCTGAACTCCCTCTCTGGAGCAGTTCCATGCTATGGTCTTCTGGCAGCTCTCTGTGTTAATTTCATGACTTGACATGGGCAAGGGTCTCTCACATGTTTGGGATTGCATGATTCCATGGTGGGGATGTGGGACTCTGAAAATCTCTCATTTACCCTTTCTCTACATTGGGAAGTCACTCCTTGCCAATACTGGCCAAGCAGGCTTCTTCTGTCCGTTTTTCTACCTTGCTCTTAGTTATCCTGTTACTTTTCTGTTAAATTCCAGTGTTCTCTCTTGGATAATGTATTCTAAGTGCAGTTGTCTATACACTATTTAGGTTTTTCTAAGTAAAGGAAGTGGGCATGAAATGCTTCTAATCAGCTATCTTAAAACCCCTCTGAGACTATTTTAATAAATGTATATACATTCACATTTAGTATCTTCCTGGTTAATTAAAGCATTTTTCATCATGATTCATTTATAGTTATAACAGTTATCTAGTTATAGTTATTACAGTTATTTAGTTATAATTTTGCTTTAAAATCTATTTTGTATTACTAATGTAATTATGTAAGCTTTGCTCTGGTTAGTGTTCAACTGGTTTATCTATCTATTACCATCTAATTTTGATATGATCGGTGATCTTTGACTTATTTTTATTCCCTTTATTAGTTTGATAAATACTTTTTTAGTTATAGACACTAAAATTTAATCCTTGATTTATCGAATTCTAATGTTAATTGGTAATTTTGCCCTTCTCTCAAAGTAAAATGCAGGGATATTTGAAAAGTTTAATTTTATTTTCTGCTTACAACTTATATTATTATTACCGTTATAAAACATGAAATATGATTATTATTTTAAACAATTCATTCTCACTTAAAGTTATGCACATAATTTTTGTATTTTTATTTATTCCTGTGTGCATTTTCTTTGCCTTCCTATATATTCCTGCCTGTGTACCCTTTCCCATTTGAATGTATTTTCCTTCTGATTAAACTCAACCTTTAGTATTTACATTTTTGTAAGTTTCTTTTTGTTTCACTGAATGTATATTTAATTTATCATGATTCTTGTATATTTTCAGCTAGTGTAATTCTAAATTGGCAGATATTTTCTTATTTTTGTTTCTTTTCTTTTATATAGCTTTTTTTTAAAGAGGAGTTTTAGGTTCACAGTAAAATTGAGTGAAAGATATAGAGACAGTCCATATACTCCCTTTCCCCACAAAAGCACAGCCCCCCTCCATGACCAACATCCCGCACCAAAGTGGTACATTTGTTACAGCTGATGAACCTACAGTGACACAACTTTATCACCCAGAGCCCATAGTTTTCATTAGGGTTGACTCTTGGTGTTATACATTCTATAGGTTTAGACAAATGTATAATGACATGTATCTGCTATTATATGGTATCATACAGAGTAGTTCGTTGCTCTACAAATTCTCTGTGCTCTGCCTACTTTTCCTCTTTTTAATGACATGTATCTGCTATTATATGGTATCATACAGAGTAGTTCGCTGCTCTACAATTTCTCTGTGCTCTGCCTACTTTTCCTCTTTTCTCCCCAACCCCCGGCAACTGCTGATCATCTTACTGTCTCCATAGTTTTGCCTTTTCCAGAAGGTCATATAGTTGGAATCATAAGTAGCCATTTCAGAATGGCTTCTTTTGCTTAGTAATATGCATTTAAGTTTCCTCCATGTCTTTTCATGGCTTTTCATGGCTCATGTCTGTTTTAAAGCTGAACAATATTACATTGTTTAGATGTACCACAGTTTACTTATCTACTCATATATGGAAGGACATCTTGGTGGCTTCCAAGTTTAGGCAATTATGAATAAAACTGTTACGTATATCCCTGTGCAGATTTTGTGTAGATATGCTTCAATTTGTTTGAGTAAATACCAAGGAATGCCATTGCTGGATCATACAGTACAGGCAGGTTTAGTTTTGCAAGGAAGTTATAAAATGGCCGATATTTTATTTGCTTTTTATGGTTAAAAGTGAAAAACCACTTAAAAGTGTAACCTGATGATCCTTAAAGAGAATCTTTTTAATATTTGGCTGATTTAAAGGTTTTCACCTTTACCCCTCACTCCTTAATGTCTTTGTTTTCAGCACGTTCACTATAATGTTTGTAGGTGGAAATGTTTTATTTATATTTCTTGAAAATTATTGAGGCTTTTGAATCTCTGAATGATAGCGTCCATCGGTTTTGGAAGATTCTTAACCCTTGTCTCTTCATGTTAACCTCTGCCCCATTTCTCCTTTTTAATATTTCTGAGTCACTAATTAAATGAAGCTTAGGTTTACCTGGTCTATTTTCTCTTATTCTCTCTTACATTTCTTCTCCATGCTTTGTGTGGGATAGTTTCTTTCATCTAATCTGCTGTGTAATCCACCCATTGGGCTCTTAATTTGGATTGTTACATTTTTTTAAGTTTTAGAATTTTTAAATTATTTTCATTTTAAAATTCTGAATAGTACCTTATATAATTTCCAATTTCCTGCTGACATTTTCAATATCAGCTATTATTTCCCTAAGTATATTAAGTATACCTATTTCACTATCTATAGTAGTAATTCCACTATTTGTAATATCTGATGTCTGTTTTTATTATATGTTGTTTGTGCTGGTTCTCATTTACTTTGTTTTACTTCTTTATAGCCTTGGTTATATTTGAGAGGGTAGGACAATGTGTTTGAAAATACAAATGTAAGTAATTTGAGGGCTAGGGTGATGTTCTCTTCCCTCATATAGATGCATATCAAATTTGTTTTATTTCACATACATCTGGGAGCACTGGCAATCTGGAATCATCACATTTGAAGGCATGAGATTATTCTAGGCCATCCAAATGATTCAAAGACCAGTCAAGTTCATGTGAATGTTGATTAGCTTTCAATTCACGTTAACTTCTTTAGCCTTTCAAGTTCCCAATACTAAGTTGGAGCTATTTAACTAGGGCCCTCATTTTTTGCAAGCTCTAGATGCTTTCCAGAGCAAGGCTCCCAGAGATTTGCTAAGTCTCTAAGCCACTTTTTCTCGATCAGAAAATCTTCCTTCTAATAATAGTTTTTGCCTGCTTGCCTGTCTAAATTTTCATCTCGCAGATAGTGGCACAATATTTTCATACGTTCCTAGTATCTGAATCAGGCTGCTTTGACACCATATCATAGACTGATAGGCTTAAGCAACCTAGAAATTTATTTTCCATAGTTCTGGAGGCTAACAAGTCTAAAATCAAAGTGCTGACAGATATGGTGTCTATGGGAGGGCTCCAACTTCATGACCTCATCTGAACCTAATCACTTCCCCAAATCTCCACCTCCAAATATCATCCCATGGGGGCTAGGGACTCAACATATAAACTATGGGGAGGCACAATTCAGTTCATAGCACCCAGTAACTATTTTACGCTTCTAAGAAGATGTGTTTATATTTTATATGACTTACCTGGTTTCCGTGCTTCATGGAGGATGAAGGTTAGTCAAAATAACTAAGTTTATCATTACTATGAAAAGAAGTCTCCCCTCATTCTTTTACCTTTCTTGGGTGTAAGGATTCATTTTATCTTACTCATATGTCTCTCAAGATGCCTGTAAGAATGTATTTTATTATATTAATTTATTCAAAATTAATATAATACATTTTATAAGAAGACTTCTAAAAATATGGATAAAAGTGAAAATAAAAACACTTGCCAACATACTACCAAGTAACAACGATTATTATCATATTGTAATTTATTATGATAGCATTTTCTGCATGAATATATATACATTTCTTCCTTTCAAGAACAGATTTTTACTCATGAATCCCTTTTCACTTAAAACATCATGACTTTTTAATGTCATTAACAGTATCTTATAATCTGCATTAGAATAACTGTATATCATTCTATGAATGCACCATTAATTGACCCCAGTTGTTGTTCATTTAGACATTTAGAGACTTTTAATGAGTATTCCTTATCATTGTGTGTGTGTGTTATTTCTCTGTTTAAAATGGGTTTGCTTCTGAATTTCTTTGGGAACTAAATTTAATAGTAT
Organism: Pongo abelii; assembly: GCF_028885655.2. NCBI lineage: Eukaryota > Metazoa > Chordata > Mammalia > Primates > Hominidae > Pongo > Pongo abelii. The sequence goes on from NC_071998.2 coordinate 32,730,601, forward strand.
ATTACTAGTAGGGTTTCAACTTTTTAATTTACTCATATATTACAATTTCAAATTTCAAGAAACAATAGGAGTTAGGTTTTGGTTGTGTGAGCATAATAAAAGAAGGTACACCATGAACTCCTCACATTCTTACTAACTTATAGTCCTTTGCATTTATTTTGCATATGTTTTTAAACAGAAAAGAAAATGAGTTTCTTTCTATTGTCAAATGAATATATTACACAGTATCTTCAAAATAAAATACTTTTGATCAGCCACATAATATAATATGTCCACTATGATCATTTTCAAACAACAAAGCATTTTGTTCAGCTCAGCAAATATGACTACAAGAAATGTGTGGCTTTATGGAAAAAGCTTATTTAAAGCTCTTTTGACTATAAAAAGATATCCTGATCACCACCACCACCATGTTTCAAATCAATAAGTCCTGAGATGCAAATAGAAGAGTTATTAAAAATTAATCTCTACATTAAAATGCCTGTGTGACTAATAGTGAGTAAAAAAATATATGGTGTCATAAATCTCTGTACTTGCACTAAACCTCTATCCTCATAAAAACATTGTGATTTGCATGCACTGGTTATGCATTGGAATTTATGAACAACAAATAGCAACATGACAGGAAAAAATATCGTACTATGAAAGAATGGAGAAAGCAGAAGGAATTTAAATAGCAGAATTGAATCAAGGTGGAGATGGACTTAAAGCAGACCTTTAACTCTCACAATCTTGCTTCTTTTCTTGGGTGGTACAGTTAAAAGATCATAGAGATGTTAAATAATTTCAGTAATAAAAGCATCTGACAGAAAGATATTATCGCATACTTTTTTTTCAATTCCACTATATTTACAGGAATGTTAGAGAAAATAATTTGGTTTAGGACCAAATAATGAGGATTACTACAAAGAAAATGAATAAACATGGGTGAGAAGTTGAAAGTCATAGTTTTCACACATAAGCTTTGTAGATATGATTTACTGTAAATTTCTTAAATTCTTTAACATCTTTGTGTGTGTAACTATTTAAGGGCAGAAGAGGGTGGAATGATTAAATAGAGGAAACTGAGGCTAACCACATTAATTTGGTTTTGTAACAGAGTACTTCTGAATTGTTTAGTCGATCAGTTAAGATATTGTTGTCTTCACTGTAAGTGACTAAAATCTGATTCAAATTGATAGAAAATGAATGTATTTGCTATGTAATCAAGACACCTGTGGATAGATCCAATTTAAGATAGGCTTATCCAGGAATTCACTTATCTCTTAGTTCTGCCTTTGCACTTTGCCTTTCATGCATGGTGTCTCCCAACAATTCTAACCTCACATTCCCCCTGTAAAAAAAAAGTGCCTGGAATATCTCCCAACAATCACAGGGGAAAGGCTCTTTATCCTTTACTGATTCTGAATGTGTACGATTGATGTGTGTCTCCTTGAACTAATCATAGAAGAAAATCTATGGAATTAGTCAGATCTGAATCCCATGTTCACTATCCAATTCAGGGATCATACCAACTCTTCAGAAATGCAGAAATGAGAATAGAGAAAGATGATCACACACACACACACACAGAGAGAGAGAGAGAGAGAGAGAAAGATAATGAGAATGGTAAATATGTATTATATATAGAAAAAACGAAGTCCATTGCATCCACTCTGAAGACAGCTCAACATTTTCATATGCCTTCTTGAAAAATATGCAAACACCTTTAAAAGTCCCACATCTATATGAGAATACGCACTGCAGCTGAAAATAGAATCACCACTTTTCTAAACAAAGAAAATTCCAGATATCAATTTGCTATTCGATCCAGTCCTAAACCTTGGGTCTTTATGGGGTATATATTCCTCTTCAAAGAGTTTGGATACAGTATCTCATTATCTAAGTAAAACAATCATTTCCACTACACCTAGTATATATTGGTAGAAAAAAAAAGAAGATGTGAAACAAATGCTGAGCAATTAAAAAAAATCAAACACGAATAATACCAGCCACCCTGGGATGTGCCAAAAGATTTTATTTCTTTTCAATCTAAAGGCGTACCTAATAAGAAGTATGTATGCTTCTTGTTATCTATCTATCTATCTATCTATCTATCTATCTATCTATCTACCCTTTCAACTTATTAATGCAGACATAAAATAATAGAGGATTTAGTTTCAATTTTTCTACTTCCTTTTCTCAAAATAATACACAGTTTCATGGAACCTAAAGTCAGCGTCAGGAACAGTACTTTAAAACTGGTCAGATGAAAACTTGAAATAAAATTATCTGTTTAATTTATGAATCAAAAGGTATGTACCTTATTACATTTATATAATCTGAAAAAGTTATATGTCACTAAATGAGTAACATCACACCACTCCTCTGCTTAATAGTCTCTAATAACATCCCATTCATTCCCAATAAGGGCAACATCTTTACATTATCCATAAGCCCTACACAAACTAGACTTTTAAAATTGTTCTGACTTCTTACTCTCCCCCAGCTACAATGTTGCCCAAGCCATTTCACACACTTGCCATGCTACCTCTCAGGCATTTGCCTGAAGTATCTTCCTTCATATATTTGCACAACTACGTCTCTTGTTTTTCAGGTCTTTGTTCAAATGACACCTGCTCAGTAAAGCTTTCCTTGAAAATTAAATCTCACTTCTAGAAATCTTTGTTCCTCTAATTTTCTCCATGATTCTTATCACCATGAAGATACTATACCTTTCCTTACTTATTTTAATATCTTTCTGCCTCCATTATACTGAAGCTTCTCCAGGGCACACATTTTTGTCTATTTTGAAATTGCTGTATCTACAGTGTCTAGAACAGTCCTTGAAAGAGTATTGATGTTCAATAAATGTATATTTTTAAAAATTATATTATCATTGTTTTATTGAAGATTTGGAATTATGTAAGAATCCCTACATATAGTCTCATAAAACAGCAGGTTACTCAACTTTTATAATACTTAATTTTGATATTTTTATAATGGGAATTATATTTACTTTACTAAATTTGTACAAATGTTAATGAGATATATTTAAAGCTTTTTTTGTAAAGGATATGACATATTAATAAATATTCATGAAGTTTTAAATATTAATAGATTATAAACATTTTATTAATATAAAATTAATAAATATTAGTTTGTTTTCTTTTTTCCTGTTCCACATCTATTAAAAATCATCTGTATTGATCACTTAATATATGACTGTTTTAGTTTGCTAGCACTGTCGTAGCCTTGTCCCACAAACCAGGTGGGTTCAAAGGACAAACATTTATTTGTTCAAAGTTCTGGACGTTAGGAATCTTAAATCGTGTTGTCATTAGGGTTAGTTCCTTCTAGATTCTTTGATAGAGCTTCTGTTTGTACTTCTCTCCTAGCTTTCAGGGTTACCAGCAATCTTGGTATTCCTTGGCTTATAGCTGTACCAACATAATCTCTGACTTTAATGTCATACGGCGTCTTCCCTGTATCTCTGTGTCTGAATCTTTCTCTGCTTTTTCTTTTAAAGATAGCAGTCATTGAATACAGTGGTCACCTTAATTCGGTATAACTTCACCTTAAATTAATTACGCCTACAGAGACCTATTTCCAAATAAGGTCACATTTACAAGTGCTGAGGGATAGAACTTGCATGTATCTTTTTGAGAGACACAATTCAACCTACTCCACTGTCTTCCCCTGCATATCTCTCTATTGCTGAATCAATAAGGTCACCCTCTCAGTATTATCCCTCTGAGAATGACTGTCGCTACTCCAGGATGGTGAAACTAGAAAGTTAAAAAACTAGGTAAGATATAAATTCCTGTCAGATACCATCAACTACGTTTTGCATTCAAAGGAGCTTTTAAAATTCATGGCTGCCTTTGAGAATTTTTCTGATATAGATATGATAAATAAATACACAAATTAAAAATTTTCTTATAAATGTAAATGTACATATCACCCAAATAAAATATAGGTAAATATTCAGCTTTTCAAGTGTTAAAAGAAATACAAATGAAAATCATCTTAGTATGACTTTTTTTTTTTACCAAGAAAATGACCAAAGACCAAAAAGAAGAGACAGAATCTGCCAAGTTAAATAATCTTCCTCTCTTATACATTAATGTAGAACAAAAGTTTTTGAAAAGCAATTTGACAATACACATTGAGAATTTTAAACAGGAATCCATCCCAGTAACATGACCCAAAATTTACAGAAAAGCACAAGGTAGTCAGTTTGATTACAGTAGCAAAAATCCAGAAGCAAATTAAATATTAAAATATAAGAGACTAGTTGTATAAATTAGGTTAGGACTTTATGGTATGCTATTATGCAGGCAGAAATTTTATTTGTGGATGCTTTATTTCAAAATAAAAATAAATTTATAATTTCCTTAGTTTATATCTTTGTATAAAAAATACACACACAATAATTCTGTCTAATATTGAAATAGAAAAGTATTCATAATCCCATGTTCAGAAGTACTCATAATTAATACAGGAGACAACTGAGATGTTTAAAGACAACAGTGGCCCTTGTTTTGGTACACAGGTGGATTACTTTGGTCTAAAATCACATCTAAAGAGTAGACACCAACTGAGTCAGCATTTAAGTGTTTTCTTCTAAACTTCTAGGAGTATTGTCTTCTAAAATTGACCTGTGTTTTAGCTTTATAGCTACTTCGTTTAGAAATCAGCTAAATGAAAGAGGGATTCTGCACCTCTGTCAACTTGAGCAAGACCATCAAGACAGGTTTTATTTTGTTTATATGTTTGTTTGTTTTGAATATAAATGTTACATGAGCTCACATTAAAACATTTGGAAAGTATGTAAATTTCTAAAGAAGCAGAGAAAAAGATTTTGATCCTCATAATTAATAGATAAACAATGTGATAATTCCGCATAGCTGCTTCCTCGTTTGTGCTTATATTTCTTATTGATCCTCATAATTAATAGATAAACAATGTGATAATTCTGCATAGCTGTTTCCTCGTTTGTGCTTATATTTCTTATATTACCAAGTTTACCTTTCTAGACTATTAATGTCGGATTCTTTCTACTTAATATCATGGACTAGGAATTTTCCTGAATTTACACAAATTGTGCCATATCAGCTTCTAAAATATCCAGAGATTAGAATTTTAAATTCCAAAAAGCTAGAAAAAGTATGGTCATATTCATTTGGACATGAACATTTCATAAATATGCTTTATCGGATAAAATGAATACATAAGATAAATAGATAAATAGCACAAAGAGTATTTATTATGATGTTTTTCCCTATATTTATAATTAGAGAATAATTTTTATAAACACTACATGTTCGTAAATGAACAGTGCTTAGTTATGACAGTCTACATGTAATAAAATAAAAGATATTGTAAATAATTTTATATTGTCAATGACAATCCTCAAAATATACATGGTTGCCTGAAAAAATCCGGTTGAAAAAACAGCATATACAGTTTGGTCTTACTTTAACATATGGGTTTAAAGTGTGTATGTATTCTTCATCAATCACTGTTTTCTTCCAATTTTAGGTGATTATGACCTCGTTCTGCTTGGCTTCACAATTCTGATCCTTTTCTCCACTTTTGGACTTTGCCAAATTTACCTCCTCGATATTGACATTTTCCCTTCCTCCAGCTCTCCCTGTTCTGAATGATCCTGCTAACTACATTTGCATTCACCCACATTCATACTTGTGAACCCCGTCAGGCCATTAGCTTACATGCATGGCATTCCTTCCAGGATTGCTTCAACCTGTGTAGAAAGCTATTTTAAGAATGAAATTGCTTACAACAGAATTTATTTAAGAGATTGGACCCATACTTACTTAGCACTACCAACAGTAACTTTGTAAAATAGTTATTCAGAGTATGCTTCAATTAAGAAAAATATTGCAGCAATCATTTACAATTCTACATGGATGCCCAAATAAGCTAAATGTTCCAATTCAATCATCTGTGACATTTACACTGTGTTTTACGAACTTTTTCTTTCTGAAATTAGAAAATTACTAGTCTGAGACAGCTGATGAAATTCACTATAAGCACATTTTAAAGAACGCTTTTAGTCTTTCCTTTGATTATGAGTCCAATCAGTATAGCGGACACCTTTTGATAACTTTATATGAATGTAATTTGTTTATTTAACAATCAAACTTTGTAGAAATAAAAACAAAACAAAACAACAGCATCATCCTTGCAATCTCTGTGTTTTTCTTCCCTGACTCTCACACACTCCATAGCTTTTCTAATTATTTTGTTATAAAGGACCACTCTCATTGTTTAAGTTTCTAAAAGTTGACTTTTACATCAAAGCTTCAGTCTCTTATTCAGTTTAAAGCTTCTCCTCATTCAGAGACTGATACAGACTGTAGAAGAGAATGGGTGTTGGATGTGTGATTGTCTTTTTTTTTCACTATTTTATCATAATTGAAATAATAAGTAGTTTAAAAATGTTTGCTTTTCTTGTGTTTTTTCACTTGGTTCAAGCCTCTTTCCTATTCAGTATTTGGTCAGTGGATTGCTTGTGTCTTGAGAGGAGTGCTTATTTGAGAAGGGTGAGAATTAGGAGAAGAAAAGATCTTACTTCACTGCTGTAGTCATAATCTGACATTGACATACCTTAGGTGTGAATGAAGGCTAATTTTTTTCTCTCTTTCTTTCTTTGTAATATTCCTTTATGATTTTTCTGGTGGAGAAATAATGCATGTATGCAACAACCATCAATACCTATTAAAACCACTATGTGATAGTTAATTCAGAATTTATCATAACAACATCCAAACCACTGATCCAACTTAACAAAACCCAAATCAGAAAAAAAGCAAAGCATTTTATGCCTTTTAGTATGCTAGAATAGAAAATATACAGTATCATCTATGCAGTAGCCTTGAAAAAAAATCAGACTTGAAATTAATCCAGCTCTTGCTTAATTGAGTTTTTTAAACAGTAGAATCTCTATAACCATAAAATTCACTATTTTGGCACATATTCTCATTCATTATTTTCTTCTGGAAATTATTAGATCCTTTTACACTAAATCTTTTCTTAAAATATATATTAGGATTCAATGTGTCATACATTTAGCCCAGGAATCTGCATTTTAAGAGATTTAAAGGTATTTCTGGTGCATTTGTACAATAGACCTGATTTTGGGAAATGTAGCCTTAAGCATTATCTGTTAAATTAACTGTATTTGGCTAAATTGCTTTGCATTTTGTCTATTACATTTTTTGCTTGTTGAATTTGTCCACTTTGTTTTAATACTCATCTCAGCATGTTCTCATCTTTCTGTTACCCAAATACCAGAACACCTAATACATATTTCAGCTGATATTTCTCTGTGGTTACTTAGAATTAGACTATTATCAATTTGCTTATTAATATAATGCTTCTTAATACATAGTGTAATATTATTCTGTCCCAAAAGTAGTCATTCTATAGATTCAGATGGTATTTGATGTTCCGTATTTTGGGTTTCGTCCTAAATGACTGTTCTTTATGTTTCACTTTATTAAGGATATTTGCATTTCACATTATTGGTCTCCTGATGCATGAGTATGCAGTTTTCCAAGCTGGGTTTTTTTTAAAGGGCAGAAGATATATACAGAAAGACTTATACCATTAGCAGCACTGATCACATGAAACTGTATATAGGTGCTGTTCTTGTAGTTTTAAAATGTTTACTTTTTTGTGTTTTTTTTTTTGTCTGCAATCGATAATTGATCCTTAACAACTAGATTAATCAAAATAGTGTAACAGTTGATGATGGTCTTAAATGCTTCACTGATTATATGCTAAAATTCTTTTAAGCATTTTTCAACTTAGTATTTGAAGCTCAGCGAACAAGACAGATACAAAGACACTTAGAAGGCTTCATTTAAAAAATATGTATCAGCCAAGTGTAGTGCCTCACGCCTGTAATCCCAGCAATTTGGGAGGTCGAGGCGGGTGGATCAACTGAGGTCAGGAGTTTGAGACTAGCCTGGCCAAAATAGCGAAACCCTGTCTCTACTAAAAATAGAAAAAATTAGCCGGGCATGGTGGCGGGTGCTTGTAATCCCAGTTACTCGGGAGGCTGAGACAGGAGAATCGCTTGAACCCAGGAGGTGGAGTCTGCAGTGAGCTGCGATCATGCCACAGCCTGGGCAACAGAGCAAGACTCCACCTCAGAAAAAAAAATACATATATATATATGTATTCACTAGTGAATTTCCCAACATATCATTTATACTGACAAAAAACAAATATTTGAAATTGCATTATTTTAGTTTTTAAAAATATTTCCCACATGTATTTAATTATGTATATATAATTAAAATATTTAAACAAAATTTACTACACATTCATTGTTGATTTTTTATTATGATCAGAAGTTTTACTTTGAGTGGAATTAAATACTTCTCAGATAAGGTCTCACTATAAATATGTTTTTTACTCAAGATGATAAGTTGTATTTGGTACATTCAAATACAAAAGCTCAAAGACTAGTTGAGCCACAGCCTTGATCTGAGAAGTTGCTAACATTTATGTGCCCCTTATAGGGAACATTTAGAATTCTTTGATTTACTGAACAATGAATGAACATTTGAACACATGAAAATTCAATCAGATTTATTTCTTATGGCACTTGATATCAATGAGACCATATTGGCTTTCCAAGGGATTCTTAGCCAATTTGTTTTTTAGCCTCTAATTATTTTAGTTGCAGACTTAAAAAAATCATTAAATTTTGTTAATGAGGTTGATCTACTTTTTGTATCACATAAGTGTCTGCATTAAGAAAATTTCTTCCTTAATTGATTCTGTTTTTGATTTTCAAACCTGGATCTGCATTCCTTATTTTATTTCCCCTTATGCATTTTGCTTTCTAAATTTTACTCTAATGTCACTAGTAGTCATGATACAAACCAGGCACCACAGTGCTCTATTAAAATCTTTCCTTTACACAATCTTTTCCTATGGGTAGCAGAGAAAACTCACGTATAGGAAGTGGCAAAACTGTGAATTATTTGGTTAATGATTGTGAATTTCTCAACATGTCATTTGTACTGACAAAAAACAAATATTTGAAATTGTATTATTTTAGTTTTTAAAAATTTTTCCTGTATGTTTTCTAATAACATGAAAGGATAATAAAACTGAATAGGAAAATATAATCTGTGTGCACGTCTAGCAAAAAGTTGGTGCTCAGTAAATACGTTTTGAATAATTTTTCAAATTCTTTAGAACCATTATCATGAATAACCATGAGTATAAACACTGATGACTTCAGAAAATTTATTATTTTCCTACAATTAATTCATATTGTATTAATTCAAGGAGTATTTATTGATCTTTTTATGAGCTAAGACACAGTTCAAAATGTTGGTGAATGAACAAATAAACTTCCAACTCTCTAGTTTTCATTTTAGAACCCAGCATTGGTTATGTCTTATAAACTAGATTTACCTCATTCCTGTCCTCATGGAACTTAGGTTCTAAACATACCAGAAATCATGGAGCAAGATATTACCCCTAGTCACATGATTCACATTTTAATAAGGTTACCTATTAAATTTAATGGTTAGGCTAACTGTGTGTTGCCCATTGTAATGCTAATTTAATATGTGGCCCATTCTCCAGATAATTTCAGTCAAATAAAATGTTCCACTTACCCACTTAATGATAGTCTACTTCCATTTCTTATATTAATGTTGAGAGAAAACATTTTGAGTTACTGTAATTATGAGTTGGTAAGGTAATATTAGGGGTCTCTTCCATTTCAGCTAGAATCTAATTACAAAGTGTGATTCAGTGACCTCTGGTGTCTATTTACTCCACATGGGTTATAGTATGTATGTATGTATGTATGTATGTATGTATGTATGTATGTATGTATGTATTTATATTTTTAGAGATGGAGTCTCGCTATGCTACCCAGGCTGGTCTCAAACTCTTGGCCTCAAACGATTCTCCTGCATCAGGCTTCCCAGTAGCTGGGACTGTATGTGTAAGCAACCACACCTGGTGATAGTCTAATTTCAATTAGTATTTCTCATAGAAATATTTCGTCATGTAACTACTGCAGAACAGTTTATCTACCATTTTTATTCATTACAAATGAGATGTCATAGAGTGGCTTTTTTGGTCAAAGTATTTTGTGAGTGTGTCTCTTAGGTGAATGTGGATATTTTTAGTAGTCCATAGCTTAAAAAGAAAATGAGAAAATAGCTTCCCAACAAATCTATTAATGTATACAATCACTTGGCTCTAATTCTCTTCTTTAATGGGTTTAATATATATCAACATATCAGAAGTACTTTTGTTCTATAGACAATTCGTTTCCCATTATAGGTATGCTTTCATTTCAACACATTATTTCTTTTTTCTTGCTTTAAATGCAGCATGGATAGCAGTATAAGGAATAAGGCCAGGTGCGGTGGCTCATGCCTATAATCCCAGCCCTTTAGGAGACCACGGCAGGGAGATCACTTGAGCCCAGGAGTTTGAGACCAGCCTGGGCAACAAGGTGAAACCCCATTTCTACAAAAAGTTTAAAAATTAGCTGGGCATGGTGGCGCACGCCTGTAGTCTCACACACTTAGGGGGTTGAGGTGGGAGGAGTGCTGGAGATTGGGAGTCTTTAGTGAGCTGGGATTGTGCCACTGTACGTCAGCCTGGGTAACTCTGTCTTAAAAAGAAAGGAAAACAAAATGAAACAAACAAACAAAAAAAAGAAATAAAAGGAAGCCTCATTGTCTTTATTCACTGCTTCTCTGCAAGACTCAAATTTTAAAGAATGATATTATATATTTTTTCTTCTCTCCATATTACTTATCCTTTAAACATTCATGTTGACTTCTGAAAAAGCCTTTCAATACAATCTTCCAGCTCAGTAATTCATTCTTTGACTGCATTCATTGTGCTACTTATTCTTTATTCCAATTCTCACTGTATTTAGAATATTTCTACTTTAAAAAGTCTTATTTCTGTTTTGAGGATCATCATTAAGCCTGTTGTAAAATTGTGGTCTGCCTCTATCAATAATTCTGCTGCATGTGCCATATATTGTTCAGATTTTTTTTGCTTGTTAGTTTGTTAAACAGGGATTTCTGACCTCTGGTATATAAACTAAAGTTTACCTGGGAGAATTCAACTTCCATTGCACAACATACATTAAGTAAGGGTTGAAAGTTAAGCTCCAGTTTGCACTCCTACATGTGACGTTAAGAAGAGATGTGGGGAGGATCCCCAGATGAAGAGGCTTGGGCAAAACTGAAGCACTGTTTATTACCCTTGCATATTGACCACTGTCAGGTACTTACCTTAAATCCTTCACCTGTGAGAAGCTTAAATGTTTATGAAACAGTAGTATTGTGTACAGCCAGTATTTTCAAGATGTAATCAACAAGTCATGGAGGGTGAAGGGCAAGAAAATAGAAGGGTAAACAAACATCTGAGGGAGGTTGTTGTCTTCACCTATTTTAATCAGCTTCTCTCAACAGCAAGACTTTTATATGTTGTAATATTGTACCAGGGACACACTTCAGTTTGAACTGCTTTCTGTTTCTGCTGCAAAGGGGCAGCCTTCGATCATTGCAAACAATTCACAGGAAAGATAAGAACACAGTATAAAAGTTTTTCCCTGATAGAGACGGAATGTCCGTGTCCCATCAAAATTCGTGTGTTGAAACCCTAACTTCCAATATGACTACAGTTGGAGATAGGTCTTTTACAGAAGTAACTAAGAGTAAATGAAGTCAAAAGGGTAGGGTCCTGATCACATAAGATTAGTGTCCTTATAAAAAGAGATATTGTTCGCAATAGCAAAGACTTGGAACCAACCCAAATGTCTATCAGTGATAGACTGGATTAAGAAAATGTGGCACATATACATCATGGAATACTATGCAGCCATAAAAAGATGAGGTCATGTCCTTTGCAGGGAGATGGATAAAGCTGGAAACCATCATTCTCAGCAAACTATCACAAGAACATAAAACCAAACACCACATGTTCTCACTCACAAGTGGGAGGTGAACAAGGAGAACACATGTACACAGGGAGGGGAACATCACACACCAGGGCCTGTAGTGGGGTGGGGGTTAGGGGAGGGATAGCATTAGGAGAAATACCTAATGTAGATGACGGGTTGATGGGTGCAGCAAACCACCATGGCACGTGTATACCTATGTAACAAACCTGCACATTCTGCACGTGTATAACAGACCTGCACATTCTGCACAGAACTTAAAGTATAATAATAATAAAAATAGTATGTGTAATAGGGAATAAAAGTTAACACTAAAAAAAGAGACGTTATATATGTATTTTTCTCCCTTTCTCTGTCCAAACCTGCCAAAATAAGAAGTCATGTGAGTACACAGCAAGAAGAGGGCCATCTGCAAGCCAGGGAGAAAGCTGTCACCAGGAACTGAAACAGCCGGCACCTTGATCTTGGACTTCCCAGCCTCCAAAACTGTGAGAAATAAATTGCTGTTGCTTAAATCACCCAGTCTGTGGTATTGTGTTATGGCAGCCCAAGATGGCTGATACATTCCCCTACCTGTCTTCCAATCCAGGCTACCACCAATATCATCCACTAAATGCCTTTGCTCTTCTCAGTGGCTTTTTATTTTTTATGTTCCTTTCGTGCTTGCATTCATAGCAAGCTGCTATAGGAAAGAGAGCCAGCTGCATAGGCTAGTTCTCCATCTTGTCGGTGTCCTTTGCTTTCAAAGCAACAGTGCCCTGCGCTTTCTCCACATGTATAATGGTGAAGATTGTATGGTCCTAATAAATTATTGAGCATAGTGATTAAATATGCTTTCATTCCTGTCAGAAGCAAACATTTCAGCAACCCATGGACTTCAGCGTGCTCTTAAAAGCTCGGGCCAGCATGATTCTTGTACTTATTCTTGTTATTATCTTAATTAGGAGGGTAGTTGGTTTTTATTTTCCTGAGAAAGACCATCTCGTTTAAGAACCATCTATGAAAAACACTCTGAAAAAACATAAATTATTCCTCAAGTGTTTTGTGTACAAAGGGACAATATGACTTTTATAACATAATTGCTACACATACAATTGAGAAATGGAAAGTTGTAATTTTAAATATAAACTCCTTATGTTTCATTTGGGGATCAAATTCAACCATAATAAGTTGTCATGTATGTGGGAAATATATCACTCCTCTAGAGTTCTAATTCACAATGCCTTTGCATAATGGTCACTTGAGGGAGAGTATTCTTTTTTGATTTTTAAGGCCATGTTCTCATTTCTGTATATTCTTAAGCATATGTCAATGTACTCTTACCTTCTTTAGATTGCAAATATGAGTCCTTCTCTGGAGTTATGTGATATGAATATGTAAACCAATATTATAAAGACTGCATGCATTGATATATGTAATGGAATTCAAATTTTGCCTAACACATAGTAAATGCTTAAAATATAATTCCTCTAATATATCTTTTATATTTAAAATCCTAAAGACTGATGCTATTCTTCTCCCTTTGTCTTGCAGATTCTGAACTTTTGCTCAGAAGCAAAAGTTTGCTCTCCAAGGCAGAGACTCTTGTATGTTTCAACTTTTTATCCTTGAGTAAGTGGCTGGGTATATCTGAAAGTCTTCTCTAGTCTTTAAGGAGAGGGAGATTTGCTTCTCAAACTTCACAATCTCAGAACAGCTCACATTCATCTCTCATCCTGGGTGGCTGAAGAGAGACCCGGTTACTCTTTCTGCTTCCTCAGGGCTCATCATCTGCAAATACTAGGTGAGTTGCTATCTGTTTATATTTTTCCTGCTGGTAGAATGGATTAGGTACAGGCTCACAGTGATTATGCTAGGTATCTATAAGAATTCTTGCCCCACCCCCTCATCTGAGTAACCACTTTATTCAAACAGTGCACAAGGATCCAGTTATTCCTGTAATCTGCTTCCTAGTGTTTATCATCCTGGTCAATCAAAAGTTCAAAAACGGCAATAAGTTATTTATTTGCTTTCTCCCTCCTCATACTATACCCTCTACAGACCTTCTGTGTTGGGGGGCTGGGGGTGGAGGTTGTGAGAATGTCTAGGTTAAAATTCCCTAACTTCACCTCTATAGATCTAAGCCTCTACCTTTCACTCTGTATCTATTACAACCTGTTCATCGGTGAATGCTATAGAAACCATTCTTACTACTCTCCTCTACCAATAACCATTCCAATCCTACATTCATTCACTAACTTCCATTAATAGATAAGAAAATAGTTAGGTAACTAGATTGCTTGCTAAACACAGAGGTATCTATCTATCATCTATCTATCTATCTGCCTTTAACATGACTTTATGATGAACGTAATTTACATACTTTGCTCTTGATAACATAATACTTGAATTTTTCCATGACAACAAATAGAAATCTATATTGTCATTTTCATTATTGAGTCATATTCATTGATAAAATTATACATTTGCAATTGTGTAGGCAATCTGGTTTTGTTGTGAATTGGTTTTCAATATTAAACTGTTCAAAAAGCCCAACCAAAAATATTTTTCTGCATATCTTCTTATACATTTCAAATCATTTAAGGTATATTAAAATATTAATAATGCTAAATATTGTGGTTTGTAATGTCAAATTGCCTCTAAAATATGTGTATCAAGCTATATTCCCAACAGTAATGAGTGTTATCAATATTTTAAATTTTAGAAAAGATTGGAATATTTTAAAATTCAAGAAAGGAGCTTTACTGAACAATTAAAAGAAAAATAGGTAGACAGATAAATGTAGCTGTAGATATAGATAATATGTATATCTGTAACCTCTCAAGTGCTTAGGTTGGTTCAAGAACTTAAAATTTACTGAATCAAATATTTTATATATCCATAAAAGAGAAAATTATTTGACAATAAAAGGTAGAAATTGTTAATAAATGTAAAATGGACAAACTTTGAAAACATTATGTCAAGTGATAAAATATACTTCTAACAGATAGCATATTGAATGATTCTATTGTGCAGCATAGGAGCATCTACAGAGATAGAAAGAACAATGGTTGCTATAGGTAAGTAGGGGTCAATGGGGAGTAAAAAAATGTTCTAAAATTAGGTTTTGGTCATGTGGACACAAATTTGTGACTATAATAAACAGCATTGATTTGCACATTTTAGACAGGTAAACTGTACGTTATATAAATTATATCACACCAAAGCTGTGAGTAATATTTTGCTTTGGATGGATTATTGATCACCCCAAATTGTACTTAAAAAAAATCTTTTGTCTTTCTCCATTTAGAATGCAATGTATTTGACAGCAGAAACCACATTGATCCTGATCATTTTAGTATCTCCAGCATCCAATACAATTTTGGCATGTAGTATGAGCTTCATGAAATTAGTTGAATGAATCTGTTGAGTGAATGTCGTTAAAAAAAAAGAAAAGGATACCACTAACCGGCAGGAAAGTGAGAAGATGGACTAGGTTGTCAGTGGAGAGTCAGTAAGTTCAGATTTGAACATATTGTGTTTACAGTATCTATTGTGACTCACCTATGTTTACATCTAGGTGAGTTGTTCAATGGAAATTGTAATTATGAATCTACATTTCAAGACAGGACTAAGAACAGTGGCTTCTTTATATAATGACTATTTGAGGTTACAAAACTTAGACATAGATAACAGAGAAAAGAGGCATATTATGACTCTATGCAATATTATTTTATGAAAAAACATAACTATTTTGAAATCTGCACTCTTAACTAGATCATCTAAAGGCATATCGTAAAAGATTAAATCATCATGATTGAGGCATTAAATTACTGATACTGTATTGTCATGGTCATGAATGATATCCTATTTAAAATATTTCAGTTTTGTTGAGCTTATAAGATGAAGAGATTTAGTCCTGGAACACTAACTGATTTAAGGCAGACAAACTATTATAAGTTGCCTAACCCTGCGTGGAAGTGATAGTTACATTGGTGAAAGGCAATAATATTCACATGGAGTACTTGCCTCAAAGTTTGGCCTGAAATCATTTTAGCACCTTTGTGCAATCTATTTATTCTTTGAATCAACAGTAGTAAAGCCAAAAAAGTCTTAACCAGGTCTTATACATTTCTATTCTTTAATCCCATCTACCCTCTTTAGTGAATGCCTTTCAATTTAAAATGGCTTGTGTCTGCATAATTTGGAGCAAAGTCTTAAAAGTGCTGCATTCCTAAGTAAGGTTCTTTACTTGGTCTATGGAAAAAGAACTTAGAGTTTGAATAAAGTGAGAGTATTTCCATGGGAAATGAAGTACTTGGAGATATATATATACACACACATATATATATCAAATTAGCTTCAAATATTTAAAGTGAATAAAACACATACAAAAGCAGATTCTTAGTAAATGTCATTACAGGCTTACCACATGCTTTGAATTATGCTAAATACTTTACAAACATTATTGTATTTAATCCCATTAGACCCCAGTAAATTATATATTTTTAGATAAGAGAACACAAAAACAGAAATGGTAGGGGAACTATAATATCACACACTTATTAAGTGTTGCTTCTAAGAACCAAACACAGGTCTCATGATTTCAAAGTCAACACCTTGCCAACAATCCACCGAAAAGTTGGCTAGAAGGGTTTCTTGAATTTGATGGAGGTTTGGAGGTTTCAAACCTACAGACCTAAAAATATTATTGTCCTTTGGATGAAACCAGATGGAGGACATTATTGAGGCAAAATTCCAGTGAAGAATATACAGTCATGACAAAACAAGCAAAATACGTTTGCTTTTATGTGTATAAATGTGTGCATATGTATTATACATATTTTTAGATCATTGACTTTTATTTAACTTCATTTATAAAATAATTTTCATGAATATAGTTTCAAATGATACTCTACATTTGTTATGAAACAGACAGTTGGTATTTTCATAAATTCCCAACCTCCAGAAGGCTCATGTCATTCCAAGTGATCAGACTCTTGTACCTTCCCTAAATAAGGCTAGCAAACTGGGGATGGCAGGGAGCAGAGCCCAGAGCACTTTGGTAGTTTTGCACAGATTTTTTAAAAGCCAGTAACTTCCTTCTGGCCTTTCTAAAAGACAAACACTTTGGAGAAAAGTTGTGCAGTAACGGAAACCATCAAAAGTCATTCTCATAGAACAGTGAGGCAGTGAGGCAAACACGATCTCCCTTGTGATTTTACAGTCTGTAATAGAAATTAACAGTGCCATCTGCAGCCCGATTATGCACTTTAAGATCCCTGCATGGTTTATAGCATGCATTATGGTATACAGCAGCAATTTTTGCAAAGCTAGTCACAATTATATTCGTTTCCAGAAAATTAAAATATCCTAAGGACATAAAAAATAATAAGACAGAGGTGCGGGGAGAGGCCATGTGAGCTTAAGAAAACCTTCTTTATCTGAGTATCTGACATTCTCTAAGCCACTGGCATCAGTTCTCTCTAATTCTTTCCTGCTATCTTCACCCTCTTTTAGAAATAAATTTTGTGCTGCTAAACTAAATTATATTATCTGCTCCAATGGACTAAGTTAGCAACTGATTCCATATGTTCATCATCTTTGTGTGAAATAAGTCTCTAAATTTTCTACTTGCTGTTAAACTCACTAATGATTGAAGATAGCCCAAAACTCAGCATAGCTAGAATAGGGGAATAACACTCAGCGGTTCTGTAAAAGATTCACACCATGATCCATAGATAGAAAAACAAACAAACAAACAAACAAACCAAAAAAAAAAAACAAGAAATTTTCTTTTAAACTTAGTTAAAAATTAATTAACTAGTTAATTTATTTTACCAATTTTGCCAGAAGGTTTTTGATCATGAATGTTCATTTAGGATGTGAAGTAATATAGTTATTTAAGAATTAAAGCATAAACAGGTATGTTAGAGTACAGCATTACCTGTATTCCATGCTCATATCATAAAATTTATACTGCAGAGAAGATTTTGCTCAACATTTTGTGCTCAAAAAGCAAAATATATATTATAAAGCATATATATATATGAAACAATCTGCTTTACTGAGAATGGGAGAAAATTAACTTATTGGACTCCCACTCTATAAGCACTTGACAGGTATTTTCACATTTATTTAGTTTAAAACGCATAGTAATTCTTTTAGGTAAAATTATTAACCTCCACTTTCCAAATGAAGAAAATGGAGACCCCCCCCATCTTGCTGTAATATTCTTCACCACGTTGCTCACCAGTGTGGTTTCAATTTCTGTGTCCCCACTTACCTTTCTGTATTTTAACTTTCTGAAGTTTCAAACCTAGTGAAAGGGGACCATCTTCTTTGATGAGCTTTGATGAAAGCTGTAACACACAGCTTATACCTTTATTTATATACTCTTTAGACAAGAGTACATAATAATGAAATACTCTTTAGATAAGAGTATATAAATGAAGATATAAGATGTGTGTTACAGCTTTCAAATAATTTACCTAAGATTATGGCGCTAGCAAGGACTGGCCAAAATTGGGTGGCAATTGTAACCTTGATCAGAAACTACAGTAATCAGAATGATCTAGAAGCCATACAGTAAAGAAAACAGAATTTTCTCCTATACTTTCAAAGAAAAATCAAAATTATGCTTGAAATGTTGCAAATGCAGAGAATGAAGTAGCTGGAGATATTATAGTAATGGCAAGTCTCCAATATCAAGTTATAAATTCATAATCAAGTTATGAATTATGAATCAAGTTATGATATTATATTAATGGCAAGTCTTCAATAATCAAGTTATGAATTTCTACCTTAACTTTCCAAATCCCAAACACCACTAATATTTGTCTTTTGTTCTGTTTTGCTTTATTTTCACACAGTCTCATACTGTACCTAGGTTGGAGAGCAGTAGCGTGATCTCTGCTCACTGCAACCTCTGCATCCCAGGTTCAAGCCATCTTCCCACCTCAGCCTCCCGAGTAGCTGGGACTATAGGCGCCTGCCACCACATCCAGCTAATTTTTGTATGTTTTTGCAGAAATGGGATTTCCTCATGTTGGCCAGGCTAGTCTCAAACTCCTGAGCTCAGGGGATCCACCTGCCTCGGCTTCCCAATGTGCTGGGATTACAAGTGTAAGACATCACACCTGGCCGCATTTGTGTCTTAATAGCTACTCTGTAGCAGTTAAATGCTAAATTGAGAGAACATTGGTTTCTAAATATATCATATTTATAGTTGTTTCTATGTAATATCGTGATATAAAAATGATTTTTAAATGCACAATAACCAACCATGATTAATATTAATACTTAAAAAATTTTAAGTAAGAAGACAGATTCATTAAATAAATTTCTCAAGGGAATATGGAGAGTAAATGGTAAACCTTGGATTTGAATCCAGGTAGGTTTGCTTCCAAAAACAATTTGTCTTTTTATTACACATGTAATTCCTTTGCTTATTACTGAGTGAAATTTTACTAATTTTGCCTGTGTAAATTTCCCCTTCATTTGCTCAGAAGAATGAGAGTTAAACATTCTGGAAGTATGAGAATCATACATCATGTTTTTTAAGTATCCAATTCTGCTTTGTTGCAATATTAATTCATAAATGTGAGATATGTTAACTAACCATAAAAAGAAATGAGATCATGTCCTTTGCAAGGACATGGATGAAGCCGGAAGCCGTTATCCTCAGCAGACTAATATAAGAACAGAAAACCAAACACTGCATGTTCTCACTTATAAGTGGGAGCTGAACAATGAGATCACATGAACACAGGGAGGGGAACAACACACATTGGGGCCTGTCAGGGGGGTGGGGGGAGGGAGAGCATCAGGATAAATAGTTAATGCATGTGGGGCTTAACATCTAGGTGATGGGTTGATAGGTGCAGCAAACAATAATGGCACACATATACCTATGTGACAAACATGCACATTACACACATGTATCCCGGAACTTAGAAATAAATTATTATTTTTTGTTTGTTTTTCTTTTTATTATATCTTAAGTTTTAGGGTACATGTGCACAACATTAAGGTTTGTTACATATGTATACATGTGCCATGTTGGTGTGCTGCACCCATTAACTTGTCATTTACATTAGGTATATCTCCTAATGCTATCCCTCCCCCCTCCCCACAACAGGCCCCAGTGTGTGATGTTCCCCTTCCTGTGTCCAAGTGCTCTCATTCTTCAATTCCCACCTATGAGTGAGAACATGCAGTGTTTGGTTTTTTGTCCTTGTGATAGTTTGCTGAGAATGATAGTTTCCAGCTTCATCCATGTCCCTACAAAGGACATGAACTCATCATATTTTTATGGCTGCATAGTATTCCATGGTGTATATGTGCCACATTTTCTTCATCCAGTCTATCACTGTTGGACATTTGGGTTGGTTCCAAGTCTTTGCTATTGTGAATAGTGCCGCAATAAACATACGTGCACATGTGTCTTTATAGCAGCATGATTTATAGTCCTTTGGGTATATACCCAGTAATGGGATGGCTGGGTCAAATGGTATTTCTAGTTCTAGATCCCTGAGGAATCGCCACACTGACTTCCACAATGGTTGAACTAGTCTACAGTCCCACTAACAGGGTAAAAGTGTTCCTATTTCTCCACATCTTCTCCAGCACCTGTTGTTCCCTGACTTTTTAATGATCGCCATTCTAACTGGTGTGAGATGGTATCTCATTGTGGTTTTGATTTGCGTTTTCTGATGGCCAGTGATGATGAGCATTTTTTCATGTGTTTTTTGGCTGCATAAATGTCTTCTTTTGAGAAGTGTCTGTTCATATCCTTTGCCCACTTGTTGATGGGGTTGTTTGTTTTTTTCTTGTAAATTTGGTTGAGTTCTTTGTAGATTGTCGATATTAGCCCTTTGTCAGATGAGTTGATTGCGAAAATTTTCTCCCATTCTGTAGGTTGCCTGTTCACTCTGATGGTAGTTTCTTTTGATGTGCAGATGCTCTTTAGTTTAATTAGATCCCATTTGTCAATTTTGGCTTTTGTTGCTATTGCTTTTGGTGTTTTAGACATGAAGTCCTTGCCCATGCCTATGTCCTGAATGGTATTGCCTAGGTTTTCTTCTAGGGTTTTTATGGTTTTAGGTCTAAGATTTAAGTCTCTAATCCATCTTGAATTAATTTTTGTATAAGGTGTAAGGAAGGGATCCAGTTTCAGCTTTCTACATATGGCTAGCCAGTTTTTCCAGCACCATTTATTAAATAGGGAATCGTTTCCCCATTTCTTGTTTTTGTCAGATTTGTCAAAGATCAGATAGTTGTAGATAAAACCACAAAGATGGGGAAAAAACAGAGCAGAAAAACTGAAAATTCTAAAAATCAGAGCGCCTCTCCTCCTCCAGAGGAATGCAGCTCCTCACCAGCAACAGAACAAAGCTGGACGGAGAATGACTTTGACGAGTTGAGAGAAGAAGGCTTCAGACGATCAAACTTCTCCGAGCTAAAGGAGGAAGTTTGAACCCATGGCAAAGAAGTTAAAAACCTTGAAAAAAGATTAGATGAATGGCTAAGTAGAATAATCAATGTAGAGAAGTCCTTAAAGGACCTGATGGAGCTGAAAACCACGGCACGAGAACTACGTGACAAATGCACAAGCTTCAGTAGCCGATTCAATCAACTGGAAGAAAGGTTATCAGCGACGGAAGGTCAAATGAATGAAATGAAGTGAGAAGAGAAGTTTAGAGAAAAAAGAATAAAAAGAAATGAACAACGCCTCCATGAATATGGGACTATGTGAAAAGACCAAATCTACGTCTGATTGGTGTACCTGAAAGTGACAGGGAGAATGGAAACAAGTTGGAAAACACTCTGCAGGATATTATCCAGGAGAACTTCCCCAATCTAGCAAGGCAGGCCAACATTCAGATTCAGGAAATACAGAGAACACCACAAAGATACTCCTCGAGAAAAGCAACTCCAAGACACATAATTGTCAGATTCACCAAAGTTGAAATGAAGGAAAAAGTGTTAAGGGCAGCCAGAGAGAAAGGTCGGGTTACCCACAAAGGGAAGCCCACCAGACTAACTGTGGATCTCTAGGCAGAAACTCTACAAGCCAGAAGAGAGTGGGGGCCAATATTCAACATTCTTAAAGAAAAGAATTTTCAACCCAGAATTTCATATCCAGCCAAACTAAGCTTCATAAGTGAAGGATAAATAAAATCCTTTACAGACAAGCAAATGCTGAGAGATTTTGTCACCACCAGGCCTGCCCTACATGAGCTCCTGAAGGAAGCACTAAACATGGAAAGGAAAAACCGGTACCAACCACTGCAAAAACATACCAAATTGTAAAGACTATTGAGGCTAGGAAGAAACTGCATCAACTAATGAGAAAAATAACCAGCTAACATCATAATGACAGGATCATATTCACACATAACAATATTAACCTTAAATGTAAATGGGCTAAATGCTCCAATTAAAAGACACAGACTGACAAATTGGATAAAGAGTTAAAACCCATCAGTGTGCTGTATTCAGGAAACCCATCTCACATGCAGAGACACACATAGGCTCAAAATAAAAGGATGGAGGAAGATCTACCAAACAAATGGAAAACAAAAAAAGGCAGGGGTTGCAATCCTAGTCTCTGATAAAACAGACCTTCAACCAACAAAGATCAAAAGAGACAAAGAAGGCCATTACATAATGGTAAAGGGATCAATTCAACAAGAAGAGCTAACTATCCTAAATATATATGCACCCAATACAGGAGCACCCAGATTCATAAAGCAAGTCCTTAGAGACCTACAAAGAGACTTAGACTCCCACACAATAATAATGGGGGAATTTCACACCCCACTGTCAATATTAGACAGATCAACAAGACAGAAAGTTAACAAGGATATCCAGGAATCAAACTCAGCTCTGCACCAAGCAGACCTAATAGACATCTACAGAACTCTCCACCCCAAATCAACAGAATATACATTTTTTTCAGCACCACACCACACTTATTCCAAAATTGACCACATAGTTGGAAGTAAAGCACTCCTCAGCAAATGTAAAAGAACAGAAATTATAACAAACTGTCTCTTAGACCACAGTGCTATCAAACTAAATTTTAAAATACATATATATGTGAGGTGTTTTATAATTTGGCTCTTGATGTTTTCAAATGATTGTTAATAAAATAATGTAATAAATACATTTTTTCCTCTAAAGCTTTCCAATCATTAATACAAGAAAAAAATATGTTAATTAGAACAAACTGTTAGTTATTTACCTTCTATTTCTTACCCTATGATTCCACCTCTTTTTAAAGTTAAGATATATTTTACATTCAACAAAATGTAGAGATATTAAGAGTCTAGTTGGGTTAGTTTTAAAAATTTTATGTACACAAAATAATATGAACAGTTCAATAACCCACAAAGTTTCCTTCATTTATTTTTCTAGAAATTTTGACTATAATTCACCCGTTATCCAACCACCTTTCTGATTTCTATCACCTCAGACTAGTTTAGCCTATTTTTCATGTAAATGTCAATCATACAATGTGTTGTGTCCAGCTTCTCTTGCTTAATCTAATATTTTGAGTAATTTTATGTGTCAATAAGTTGTTACATTTTATTGTTGAGTAATTTTCCATTGTATGAATGGGATGTGCCATAATTTACCTATTCTTTTGCTGTTAACAGATTTTGGCTATTATGAATCAGTCTTATATAGATAATTGTATAGAAGTCATTTTGTGGATATAGCTGTGAATTTCTCAAGTAAATACTTAGGAATGAAATTATTATAGAGTATATGTCTATTTAGCTTTAATAGAAACCTCCAAATAATTCATCACAATAGTTTTACTGTTTTACTTTCCCATCATTAATTTATGAGAGTTCTAATTGCACCATATATTTTATATATTTGCCAACATTTGTTATTTTCAATATATTTTTTATTTTGAAAAATCTAGTAAACATTTATTGGCTTTTTATTGTTATTTAAATTGGCTTTTTTTTTGGTCACACGTAATCTTGAGAAGTTGAAGACTGTTTTTTTCTTTTTTTTAAATTATACTTTAAGTTCTAGGGTACATGTGCACAAAGTGCAGGTTTGTTACATATGTATACATGTGCCATGTTGGTGTGCTCTACCCATTAACTCGTCATTTACATTGGGTATATCTCCTAATGCTATCCCTCCCACCTCCCCCCACCCCACGACAGGCCCTGGTGTGTGACGTTCCCCTTCCTGTGTCCAAGTGTTCTTATTGTTCGATTCCCACCTATGAGTGAGAAGCTGAAGATTTTATGTGCTTATTGGTCACTTGTCTGTCTCTATTTTTCTATTGGACTGTTGTATTTTCATTATAGATTTATAGATATTCTTTGCATTTTCTATAAACACATGCATTGAAATATATATGTATTGTGCCTTATATGTATTTCTCACAGTGTGTTATGTGATTATACAACTTCTTAATCATGCTTTTTTTTTGCAGAAGTTCTAAATTTTGATGCAATCCAATTTATAATTTTTTTATTGTGCCTTCTGGACTCTAAGGAATCCCTATCTACTACAAAATCACGTATGTTTTTCATTATAAGCTATCAATTTCTAATGAGCCATTTAGGTATGTGATGAATTTCAAATTTATATTCATATATGGAGTAAAATAAAAATAAAGATTATTTTTCTTTCCACAGAGATATCCAGTTTATTCAAAGCCATTTGTAAAATAGGTTTTCCCCCTTTTGCTTTGCATTTGAAAATAAAAAGATCATATATGTATGAATCAATTTCAATATTCTCTAGTCTGACACATCAATATATTGGTCTATCTTTCACACAATACTACACTGTTTTGGTTACTATAGCTTTATAGAAAGTCTTGGAATCAGGTGGTATAAGTCCTCTAACTTTGTTCTTATTAAAACTTGTTTAGTGCTTTCTTGATTTCTGCATTTTTATATACATTTTAAAATGATTGCATGAATTTCTTCACAAAGGCCTGCTATGATGATATCAAACCTATAACATGTATATATACAGTATCTTGAGTCTTCCAATCTTTTGATGTTTTATTATTTCATTTATTTTAATTTTAAGACAAGTTGTTTCAGCAATATTTCAGAATTTTCAAGGTGAAAACCCATCTTTATTAGATTTATTTCTAGAAGTGTCAGGCTTGGATACAATTTTAAATTGATTTGTTTTTAATTTCAAGTATTTCTTGTTCATCACCAGTACATAAAAACCTAAGTGCTTGTTATATATTGACATTGTATCCTTCAATTTTGCTATAATTTTTTATTGTTTCTAATATTTTTTCTGGAAGGCCTCCCATAAGGCCTTCTATGTACAACATCATGTCTTCTGTGAATAGCAGCAATTTTATTTCTTCCTTTCTTTATTTTTTCTTCTTTTATTGCACTAGCTACGACTTTCAGTATATGTTCCTTAACATATATGGGAATAGATATTTTTAAATTTTTTTCCATTTATTTATATAATCATGATTTTAAAAAATTGATCCCTTTTATATAGTGAGTTACATTTTTTGCTATTTTTGAATACTATACCTTACATTACTGGAATAAACTTTTTTTTGTAGTATCATTTTTATATATTCTGGATGTAGAATCCTTTTGTATATTGCTGGATGTGATTTACTAATATTTTTATTCAGAATTTTTGCATGTATGTCCATGAAAGCTATTGATCTATAGTCTTCTTATAATATTTTCTTATGATCGCCAAGTCTAGTAAAAAATGAGATTATTATATATGAGTGAATCTCAGATTTATATATGAATAATTCATCTATGTTTACTTAGGTAATTTCCCTTACTAATCCTGAAATAATACTTGAGGTAGCAGGAGATAACCAACTTTAAAATTCTGTATCTGCATTTTGATTTCCATTTCTTATATAAAATATTTAAATATAGACATCTGAGATGCAGTCTTGCTCTGTTGCCCAAGCTGGAGTGCATTGGCATGATCTCCGCTCACTGCAACCTCCACTCCCTGGGTTCAAGCAATCCTCCTGCTTCAGCCTCCTGAGTAGCTGGGATTACACGTGCATGACACAACACTTGGCTATTTTTGTATTTCAGTAGAGATGGGGTTTCACTATGTTGGCCAGGCTGGGACTACAGGCGCACACCACCATGCCTGGCTAATTTTTGTACTTTTAGTAGAGATGGGGTTTCACCATATTGGTCAGGCTGGTCTGGAACACCTGACCTCAGCTGACCCACCCACCTCTGCCTATGAAAGTGCTGGGATTACAGGTGTGAGCCACCATGCCAGGCTACAAAAATGTAAAATATATTTTTAAAAAGCAAGACTTGATAATCATTTAAGCAATGCTGTAACAGCTGCTGACATCATTAGCTCTTTGTTGTTAGTATTTTTGTTATTTTGATGACTAATATCTGCCTAATTATTAGGATATACTGTATAGCTGACATGACTTGGATGATAAAATGCCAAAATATTACTTTGTTTTAAATGACTCTTGCTTTATAGTCATAGCCTGCACGTAACATGAACTAGTCACCAGTATTCACTTCAAAAATTCATGTCAACACCAGATATAAAAATCAATAAATGGAACACAGAATTGAAAAAAAATAAGTTTTATCTCTTACATATTTTCTAACTTTGTTTTGATAATCTGCTCTGGGTGAATGCTGACACTATCTAGTTTGTTTTGAGTTTGCTTGATGTGCCAGACTTTGGTTAAGTGGTTTTCAAGCACTAATTAATTTAAACTAACAAATTCATGAGCTTGGTGCTACTATTATCCCCATTCCTCATGACAAAACTTAATATCAGAGAGCTTGTATACCTGAACCAAGGTCACACAATAAGTAGTAGAACAGGAATTCAAACCCAGGTCTTTCTAAAATCAAGTCTGTGCTTGAAATGTCCCTAAAAATTACTAAGTGATCATATTGATCTTATGATTTAGAAGGTCTAGAGTGCAGCATGAATTTCTTTGTTTGTATCAAGCTCTCATGTGATGTTGATGCTGCTAGTTTTTAGGCATTTAAAAAAAATGTTTAACCTTCTCTCACTGTCTCTCATCTCCCACCCTAAGTGTTTTGTTCACCTAGTTTTATTGAGGTATAATTCATTTTTTTATGCCTCAGACTACATTTGGGGTAGTAAGGCTCTAAAGGTACATACTATCTCCACATTTCTGTTACATGTATCAACAGGAAAACAATTGGCTTTTCTAGGTGAAAGTAAAATTAATAAGAATTACCTTTGTATACACTTGCTTTTACTCCAGTACGCCAACAAGCCCCTCCCCATCACCACCCGGCCCATATGTCCACCTTTAATCACTGAGGAATCTAATATCCCTACATTATCGTGCTTTGGTTTTTTAATTTGTGGTTTTCATTTTGTTTTGCTGACAGTATCCATTGCCTCTCCTCTGCAAAGACTTAATCTCTCTGGTCATTTTTGTATATTGAAAAAACAATTGATTAGTACCTCAACTTCATCAAAAACCCCCTTGTTTACCATTGGAAAACTGATATTTTTTAGCAAGAAGAAAAAACTGTCTGAATATAAATCTATTCATTTTAATTACAATGAACAGAAATAGAATTAATAAGTTAATTCTATAAGTTATGTTAGCATTTGTAAAAGGAGGCTTAAAACTGAGTCTCATGAGATTTGTCCTTGTTGGAGTTGTAGGAGATGAGGTTAATCCACTAATTCTTAATGTACATCATGTGAAGCACCAGGTGCATCAACCCTGATCAGGCTTTATCCACAGAAACAGATTTTCCTAAAACTGAACCAGAAAAGAAGTAATAGAGGGAGAGTTTAATCCATACTTTTAAGTTTTTGACTGGTGGATATAAGCTAATCTGTTTAACTTCAATAAGATTCTGCTTACCTGACTTGTTTTTTTGTAGATTTCAACAACTCTATTTGTTATTTGGCCTCTAACGCATCACTGGACCTTTTTCTTTCTTTTTTTTTTTTTTTAAATACAGATAGACTTTAGTAAAATGCCTTAAGTAATATTCTTTATCCTTTTCCTCTTAGTTGTTTGATATGTTCTTCCTATGTCATTTTCTCTTTTGATGGATTCTGCATATACCACGTTTCTGATAAGCATTCTCTAAATCACTTTGTCCTCTCTCACAGTTGGCATTTTTTTTTGAAGTCTGAAAATTTTCTGTTGCTTCCCTTAGAACTCGGTCTCATGAGCATTTTAAATCTAATGATGTTATGATCACTCGATCTTAGATGTTCCCAGTGTGAAGCTTATTTAACATACTCGGCACTCTTTCAGGGACGAAGTCCAGAATTCATTGGAGTCATGTTGGCTGCTCAACAGACTACAGAGAAAAGTAATCCTGATATACAGGCCCTGAGGAAACATGGAGTCTCTTCTTTCTCTATTGCTGCCAAAGCTAGTTTCTCTAATAATATACCAGCAATGGAAATTCTCATGCAGATCCTATTTTTAGCATGAATCTTGGAATATAACCCAGTTATCTTGCTCTAAAATCTTGGGTGGGATTCCAATGAGGAAGCCAGTCCTCTGCATCTGTTTCTTTATAACCATCTGTTGTTCTGGCTGGCCCTGTGTCTTTGATCTTCTTTTTAGTTCTCTTTGCTTTTCAGAATCAACAGTCCTGCACTTGAAACAGCTTTTCATGCCCCTTGAACTCTTAAACGGCCAATGGCATGGGTTTTCAAAAGTGGGTTTGAGGAAAATATGCATGCAATAGTTATATTGACTCCAATATTTTCCCACAAATTCCAATGAACACATGCTCTCAATAGAAATCCAGACTCCAGTCCATGTACTTGAACATTTAATTGTTTGAAAGTAACACATTTTATTATGAAGAAAAATGATCTATATTCAAAATTTAGCAAGTATAACCTGGCAAAAAAATATATAAAGTTGTTTTCAAATTTTCCCATTCAAGAATGGTGATATTTAAATATATTTTCTCCTTGACTTTTTCCATATCTATTAATTATATTAATATATTACCATATTATTACATATTATATCATGTTATAATAACATATCTTATAATCCCCATGCCTTTAAAAATGTCTTATTGTTCTGTCACTCAGTTATTTTGGACTCTCAATTGCTGTTTTGACTTCTAATGTTGCAAAATTTTCTTGAGCCAACAACATTTATAATTAAGGGAGCAGAGTTCTGAAAATGGAAAATGAAACCTGTTTAGATATGAAAAATCAGAGAGTTACAACTTTTTCCTTAAATAGATGTGAGTTGACTTTCATTAAAGGGGGAATAAAAGAAAGAACAAACATTTTAAGCAAACGTTCTAAACAAAGGTTGCAAAATCTTACTTACTATCTAAAGCATGGCTGCTCAATTGGATCTTATCGAGATTTACTGATAGGTCATAAAGGTCAGGACATATTTGAAGAACTTCCTGACATATAGATAATATATTATGTATAATTTAATACTGGATGATATAATAAAGATATTTCAAAATGTTAGTAGCTTGACACAAAAAAGTAAGTTTATTGTATTAAAAAATGTGGACTTCCACAATTAGACAAGTTGAAACAAAAAAGAATAGATTCTTTGGTGATCACCATTCTAACTGGTGTGAGATGGTATCTCATTGTGGTTTTGATTTGCATTTCTCTGATGGCCAGTGATGATGAGCATTAAAAAGTCAGGTAACAATAGGTGCTGGAGAGGATGTGGAGAAATAGGAGCACTTTTACACTGTTGGTGGGACTGTAAACTAGTTCAACCATTGTGGAAGACAGTGTGGCGATTCCCCAAGGATCTAGAACTAGAAATACCATTTGACCCAGCAATTCCATTACTGGATATATACCCAAAGGATTATAAATCATGCTGCTATAAAGACACATGCACACATACATTTATTGTGGCACTATTCACAATAGCAAAGACTTGGAACCAACCCAAATGTCCATCAATGATAGACTGGATTAAGAAAATGTAGCACATATACACCATGGAATACTATGCAGCCATAAAAAATGATGAGTTCATGTCCTTTGTAGGGACATGGATGAAGCTGGAAACCATCATTCTCAGCAAACTATTGCAAGGACAAAAAACCAAACACCAGATGTTCTCACTCATAGGTGGGAACTGAACAGTGAGAACACTTGGATACAGGAAGGGGAACATCACACACCGGGGCCTGTTGTGGGATGGGGGGAGTGGGGAGGGATAGCATTAGGAGATATACCTAATGTAAATGACAAGTTAATGGGTGCAGCACACCAACATGGCCCATGTATACATATGTAACAAACCTGCACATTGTGCACATGTACCCTAGAACTTAAAGTATAATAATAATAATAAAAGAATAGATTCTTTGGGAGGCTGAGGCAGGCGGATCACAAGGTCAGGATATCAAGACCATCCTGGCTAATACAGTGAAACCCCGTCTCTACTAAAAATACAAAAAAATTAGCTGGGCATGGTGGCGGGCGCCTGTAGTCCCAGCTACTTGGGAGGCTGAGGCAGGAGAATGACATGAACCCAGGAGGTGGAGCTTGCAGTGAGCCGAGATCGTGCCACTGCACTCCAGCCTGGGTGACAGAGCGAGACTGTGTCTCAAAAAAAAAAAAAAAAAAAAAGATGTATTTTACTATCTTAAATAAACAGACAAGAAAAAAAACATATAAAACAGTGGTTGTTCAGACATGAGCCATCAGGCAGTACAGACAAATGACCTCTGAGTAGGGGAAACCAACAAATCTGACAATCCTCAAGTTTGCCTCTCTACAGAAAGATTCCAGATGGCAGTGAAGTGAGATAAAGCCCAGACTCAGTGAGTTATCTATGTTAAGAAGACAGAGCTGATAGTTTAGGAAGGCTAAAAGGCTAGAATTCATAGAGCATGGTATTGGAGAACAACTTAGAGAGATAGTCCCAGAAATCTGCAGAGCATTCTCCTTGAGTCATCAGCTAAATACAGTTAAGTGTGTGCATGTGAGACAACTATTTGAAGCTAGAAAAGAAATGACAGAAAGGGAGCAGGATGAACAATGTATGCAGCTTACACAGTGCCAAATATATTTCACTTTTCTAACTACTAGAGCAAAGAAATCTCATAATAATAAGCTATTCAATAGAGTAGTCAGGATCTTACTTCCTCAATTTTGGGACCAAAAAGACCCACAATTAAAGGTTGCTCTGGTACCATGCAAAAATAATTTAAAACAAATTTTCAAAAAATAAATTTCCTTACAATTAAGTTAACTTAGACATAGGGAGAAAGCTCAACACCACTTATCATAAAAAGATATCTAGAGAAAAACAAAGTAAATTCAGTGTTTAGCATCCAATCAAAGAATATCAGAAACATATAGAAGAAAAAAATAAAATGAATGAGAAGGAAAAAAAGAGATCAATCAAAACCAATGGATAACTAACATAGACGATAAAATTGGTAGATGAGGATATAAAAACAACTAAAATGAATGCATTTCATATTTTATTATGTTAGAAAATCATGAGCCTGTTAAGAAAAGACATGGCAGATATTTTTTATAAAAGGAAATTCTAGAGATAAAAACTGTAATGTCAGAGATAAAAAAATACAATGGATATGGTAAATAGCAAAAGAAATGCTGCAGAAAAATTAGTGAAATTGAGAACATCGCACTATATATAATATAAAATGAAAGAGAGAAAGAAAAGACCAAAAAAGTCATAACCTCAGAAAACTATAGAAATCTTAAATAACAATATGTTTACATGTAATTTAAATTTCCAGAGAAGAAAATGGACCAAACAATTGAAATAAAAAGTAACCACAATTTTCCAAGTGTGTTGAAAATGATAAATATATAGATTTGAGAAGCTCAACCAACCCCCAAGTCAAAGAAACATGAAGAAAACTATACCAAGGAGCATTACAAATAGATTAAAAGCAGGCATAAAAAGAAAAATGTTGAAGTATTCAGAGTTAAAAGAAATATTTTATACAGAACAACACAGATAAAAATGACAGCTGACTTTTTCTTTGAAACAATGAAAGCCAAAAGGCAAAACAGAAACATCATTAAAGTACTGAAATAATATTTTTTAAAAAACTCTGTCAACTTAGAATTCTGTTTTCAGTGAAACTGTCTTTCAAAGACAAAGGCATCCTAAAAATACGGGCAAGGCCATATCAAAATCACAATCACACACTGCTACCCAACTACAAGAAAGAATAAAATTTAAAAGACCAACAAAGGATGATTGACAAGAATGTAGAACAACTAGAACTCTCATTCACTGCCCCTAACAATCTAAAATGATAAAACTACTTTTGAAAACAGTTTGGAAGTTTCTTAAAATGTTGACCACATATCTCCCATTGGGTCCATTCATTCCACTTCTAGATATTTACCCAAAAGAAATGAAAGCAAATGGAGCCTAAAAGTTGTAGATAAATGTTTATAGGAGCATTATATATAAAAGCCAAACAGGCAATGGCCCACATCAACATGGAAATGGCTAAACAAATTATGACATATACATACAATGAAATTGACTCAACAATGTAAACAAATAAATACCCAACAGTATAAGAAAAGTGCCATTTTCTTCGTATCTTTCATCATATGCTTCAAGGATGCATATTATCAATATGTATTAGTGTTTATGTCAACCTTTGTCACCTGAGAGAGAGAGTTTTTCATTGTAATATTACCCTTTCCCTCCATTTCCTCTTTTTCTGTACTATACTTGTTGGAAGAAAGTCACGATGAATAGCTCATATTTAAGGAGTAAGGAGTTATGCTTCACCTCCTTAAAGGCAAAAATTTACTCTATGAAGTTATATTTAAGTTATGGATTTCTTCTGCATGGAAGATTAGTACACTCTCTTGCATGTATTTTTTATTCAATAATTCATATCAGTATGGACTCATGCATATATATTTTATATCCAATACATTTTACTTATTTTGTTGCTAAGATTTTTTCCAGTTTTGGCCGTGGGAGCTCTTTCATTGCCTTTTGTAGCTCTTCGATATACCACCATCATTGTGGGTATATTGATGTATTCATTTATTGGCTGAACTTTTTTGAGCACTTCTTTATTGTTTAGCACAAGACACTCCGGGATCATCTTCTATATTTCCTGTTACAGTCCTAAAATCAGACAGTTCTCCAAGTAGCTTTGGTTTCTTCTTATTAGAGAATGTTATTAGAAACCAAAATTTAGGCATTAGGTAGACTCATTCCACTGGAGTGTGATTGCTTCTAGGGCCTCTCAGCTGACAGAAAAAAGATATATATGTGTGTATACTAATCTGCATATTCACACACAAACACACACACTAATTATATATGTGTGTGTATATATTATATATAATCAATCTTTATTATACAAAACATGAGTTCACAATGATGCCTCCAACTCTAACCCATTACTACATAAATTATTTCAGTTGTCTCCCCTTGTTTATCTGTAAACTCCTATTCTAGAAGTGAGAAACATGCCTCCTACCATCTGATATACATGCACTTAATTGTTTAATTCCAGTGTACATGTATAGCAATATCAGCACTATTAACTCTACTCACATGGGAAACAACTTTATCAATTAGCACCCAGTACACCTTTCTCCCATGATTCTTGTCAATGAGATTGATACATATAATTGTAACACAGTCAATTATGTCACATTGTGCATTCTATGCTAGGATCTGCTGACCTCCTAAGTGAATTTATTTTTAATTTACATAAAGTTTATGTTTTGTGATTTAAAGTTCTATTGGCTTGACAAATGAATGGTACCATGAAACTTTCGTTACACTATCATACAGATTGTTGCACCACCCTAGTTAATTCCCTGAGCTGCACCTAGTCATTGTAACCACCCACACACCCCCACACGTACACACACACTGAACCCCTGACAATCGCTGATCTATTTACCATTTCTATAATTTGAATTTTCCACATCATAGCATATGTAATCATTTCCGCTGGCTTATTTTTTAATCATTATGCACTTAAGCTCTCTCCATATATTTTTGTGAGTTGATAGTTTATTTTTTTAGATTATAGAATAAATAAGTCATGGTGTGAATGTACCACAATTTTGCTTATCCATTACCTATTGAAGGATACCTTGGTTGCTTTCAATATTTCATGATTATAACTAAGCCTGTTATACATATTTATGCACTGGTTTTTGTTTAGACTTACGTTTTTAAAAATGTTAGGAAAATATCTAAGATTGCTATTGTTAGATATTATAATACTATTAGTGTTGCAAAAAACTGTCAAACTGTCATCAAAACAGACTGTGACATTTTGCATTCCCACCAGCAATGAATGAATATTCTTGTTTTTCTGCATGCTTACCAGCAATGGGAAGTGGCATTTTATTTTAATTCTAATAGATGTGAATTGTATCATATTGTTGATAATATCTTTTACTTATTTTTTATTAGGTGGTTTGTTTTCTTATTGCTAATTCTTAAGGATTGTTTCTATATTTTGGATATGAGCCATTTATCAGGTATGCATTTTTAAAGTATGTTCTCTTAGTCTTTGCCTTGTGTTTTCATTTCTTAATAGTGTCTTTGATAGAAAAGAGATTTTCAATTTTAATAAAGTTCAAATTATCATTTCATAGATTGTGTTTTGGTGTTTTATCTAAAAACTCATTGCCAAACCGAAGGTCACCAAGGTTTTCTTCTGTTTTCTTTTAGAAGTGTTATAGTTTTGTATTTTACATTTAGGTCTATGATCCACTTTGAGTCAAATCTTGTGTAAGGTGTAAGGTCTGTGTTTAGGTTCATCTTTTTGCATATCAATATTCAAATATTTTCACTGCCATTGGTGAAAAAAACTTTCCTTTATTCATTGATTTTTCTATGTTCCTTTGTCAAAAATCAGTTGCCTAAAAAGGATACATAACACAAATGTCCTTACTAGAGTTTTCTCATTTCTTGTCATCACATTTTAGAGTGGTAATATTTACGAAAAATAAGTGACATATAATGATTGATATTTTGAAAAAATAATTTTCTGAACTCTAAATTATATGGATAGTGCCATTAGAAAAAAAAATGATTTCCTTACATAATTGGTATTGCATTGTATTACCATAATTTCACACTTTAAAAAATAATTTTGACATATTTTCAATTCGGGGGTACATTTGCAGGTTTATTACATAGTATATTGTGTGATGCTGAGGTTTGGGGTACAATTGATCCCATCACCCAGGTAGTGAGCATGGCATCTAATAGTTAAGTTTTCCAACCCCTTCCCTCTCTCCTTCCCCCTCTGGTAGTGCTAACACATCATAGGCATAAACATTTCTATAGGACCTAGTATAGCCTGTATACAATTAGATGTTAATTACAGAGTATAGATATCTAATTATCTATTGTTATATTGATGGAAAAAGTAGCATCTTATAGAAATGTGGTAGATGTTAGGAAATTGTAACAATAGTGAATAATTTTTATATGCAACACAAGGTAAAAAATACTTATATTGTGAAATCTTCAGAGACTGCAGAGAATCTACTTTCCAAAACAATCGTGAGTATACACAATAAAGTGAAGATTGCTGTACCTTTTCTCATAACTAGAGAGTCAACCATTCTGTAACAAATATAGTAAAAACCCATTTACTGAACACAGATAGAAAATGATAGTGACTATTTTTCCACCAGGAATCAATAGAAAAGCAGAAGTTTAGGAAGTACTTTGTCAATGAAATAATATCGAGGTTGAAGTTGAACTGCTTGAAGGAAAAAGCTGTCACTTTGAGACATGTACATTGAGGAAAAGTGTTTCAAAAATGATATATATAAAGTAAAAATTACATGTTCAGGAAAAAAATGAAGCTGAAATACAATGTGAAGAATTTATCACATCTGAGATATTGATCCTGATAACATACATTTTGGCAAAATATTTTCCAAATTATCTTTTGGCATATCTAGATAGATAGATAGATAGATAGATACATACATACATACATACATACACACATACATGGAATATCTATCTATCTATCTATCTATCTATCTATCTATCTATCTACATAAAGAGAGGGAGTGGATCCAAAGAGAAATTTCAAATAAATATTCAGATGTTACTGCTTTTATTTATTTATTTATTGCTCAAGCTAGATCAAAAGTTTGAAATTTGTTTAGTATTATTTTGCATGAAAATTGTTGCAGATCTAAAATTCCAACACTTCTAAATTAGAATTTTACTTTCCGTGTAATAAAATACTTATTACAGTTATTTCTTCCACAATACAAATCGATTCAGTTATCTCTCTTTCTTAAAAATCATCTGTGCTTACTTAATGCTGATGAGGATTATATCCTTAGTATAGCCATAAAAGCTCTTTAGATCTTGGCTGTTGTTGATCTTTGAGGAATAAATTCCAGTCATTTTCAGTCACAACCAAATATGCTCTAGATCATAGATTCTTTACTTCTCTGGATATGTGGCACACTCTCAAAATCAAGGGCTCTTGGTAGGACATTCAAATAAATGAAACATATTTAAAACAACACTAGCAATAATTATAGTTCAATCTTCAATGTAGTATAAAGATGTCTCAAACACTCTATAAAAACTTTCATTGTCATGACACAAGTTATTTTTTTCACTTTTAGCAACAAGCTGACCCACTGTGCTACTTAAACTTCTAGAGGTAGAGCTTGTCCTACTTAGATATGCCACTTTTTTTTGTCAGTGCTCGATAGCATACAGATTTACAACTCTTGCTTCCAGAAAGCTTTATCTTACCCTTTAGTGAAATAAAATCTGGAGATATGACACCCTGCCAGAACACACTTAGTGAGAACTATTCCAGACAAATTGAACTGCTTAGTTTGTCTTAAAAATATATTATGTTCTTTCTCTGCCTTGAGCTATTGCTTGAATCAATGTCCAGTCTTTTATATCCTCATCCAATTAACAGAGACCTGTGGTTTGAATGAATAAATGAATGACTAATGATAGTATTTTGAGTGAAACACATACTGAAGCAGTGAGGTAAGAAAAAAATTAAAAGACAAAAAGTTGACCAAAAATATTGTCCCGAAAGCTAAAAAGTAGTTAATTTAAGGTAGTGATTGAGTGATTGTCACTGCTATATCAGGTTGAATAATTTAATGACTTAGAAAATATTTATGGTTTTTCTAACAAAATGATCACTGATCGTGCCCAAAGAATAGTGTTCATTAAATAGTGAGAGGAAAATTAGATTTCAAGGGATCTGGAAGGAGTATCCTGAGCATGAAAAGGAAAAATACTTCTCTACTGCTAAGGTTCACATAAGAGAATTCCATTGGGAATGTTTAGAATTATTCTAATTTATTCTGCTACAGAGTCAGATACCTCTTGCTGATGTCTTGCCTCAATTTAGGAATTCATAGACTTTTGATTTTGTATACATTTTTCTTCTCAAACACTACACATTCTTTCCACAAACCATTCCCCTATGAAGCACTAAAGATTCTGTATACTATCATTATTGAATGATAATAGTCTATAAAATTTGTGAGAATGGCATGTTTTCTCCAGATTGCCTTTTCCCAACATGAGCTTTGATCTTTCTTTTTCATTACACCTTCACATTATTTTAGGCATTTCCTCAAGGCTCTCTGCTACTTTCTGTGGAAGCTTTGTTCCTTTTCAAATTACTTCCAAGACAAGAAGCGAAGAAGACCAAGCCAATGACCTACCTACTAGCATGCATTTTTTAGGATAAAAAATAAGTTGCATCTTACTTGGGGTAATATTCTAAGTCAACCAAAAAATGGGGGAAACAAGCCTATGATCAAAATTACCCTTGAAAAATCCCTTATGTAGCAAAAGAAATATGGAGACTTAGTTTTGTATAGACAATCTTACAAAATAATATGTTAATATGTTTTAAACATATCAAGCACTCATTAAAAGTGCGTAACCTTAAGGTTATAGCTAAGTATCACATTCTTCAATTTTTCCATATGCAAAATTGGGTTAATAATAATAATATGTATCTCATAAGACAATTGTGGAGATAAATTAGTTAATGGGTATAAAAACACCTACAGCAATGCTTAGCACATAGTATATCCTCAATCTATTATTTAAAAATATATAATAAAGAGTATCTAATGTAAAATGTAAAAAAATTACACAGTATTTTTATCACATGTAAATGACATAGTTAAGCCCATATGTTGGAATTTTTGTAGGCTAATACAAACCTAATGTGTTGTTAGTTGGTAGGCTAATAGAAACCCAATATGTTGCAACAATAGTGTCTTCTTAACAAATTATTCTTTTCTGAGATGGATTTTCAAGAGAAAGAATTGAAATTTATCAGCTTAGAACTATCTGTCTCTAGGCCCGTGACTTTCTCATTGTTAGCTTTATGCGTACAGAGCACAAAAGTCCAAATTACAGCTCAGATTAGTGAAGGAACTAGAAAGTCTACAATTTGATGCTTTTTAAAACTACATTGAAGTTGCCTTTTTTCCTATCTCTTCTTTTGACTTTCATAATTTTTGAATATGTCCAATTCCCTATGCTTTAATCACACATAATTTATCAGTTTTTTCAGTGCACAAAGGGCAGAAGCAGCTTCTTGATGAAGTGCATGGGGTTAATTGTCTCTGCTATGAATTATTTTCTCTATCAGAAGAAAAATAACTCAATGATCTATTTAGCATTTAGGAATAATGAAAAACAGAGTTCTACATGCCTCTTTCAGAACTCCTTCTAGGAGCAGATCAACGGCAAAGGGGAAAAAGAGGATTTTTATCCTAGGACATGTTTGTCAACTCTTGAGAAGATTTCTAGCTTAGTGTACATACTTCTAAAATTCTAAGAAAAACTTTGGTGTAATGGTCTTCTCTTTTACTCTTTGCTTATCTTTTGTGGAATTATATGCCATTATATATACCAGAGTTGAGCTGCTCTTACTATTTGTAGCATTAGAGTACTAGCTATAAGTAGATGTCATGCACAAATTAGGATAAGTTGAAGAAAATATTACATTTAATAAAAGAAATTTTACAAAGTTTTAAAAGACGTGAGCGGAAATAGAAAAAGCACTAGTAATGGTGCAGTTCCCAAAAACTTATAACAATGGGACTCTGCTGTCATCATTAGCCTGAAGGAGAAGAAGAAGAATCATTACCACAACCGACAGACAGAGAAGCACAAGTGGAGGAGGACTCTGAACAGGAGTAGCCTCTCTGGCAAGGGACCCAGTCAGCCTAAGGCCGTCCTGCACAGAGGGAGCCAGGAGCTGGACTAACCAAGTAATTTGTAGGTGCAAAATGAAAATGAGGGGCTCCTTGTTAAAAACTATAAAGAATTTTATGATGGTACTAGCAGAGAATTAAACCAAGCAAGGAGCCCTTCTGAGTGTGAGGAGGCCCTGAAAGACTGCACAATTCTAACAAACCCATGAAGCCAGGCTTGGGCCAGAGAAGAAAACAAACAAGCAAAAACCAAAAAATAACACACCCAAAGCTTCACTTTCTTCTCTCAGAATCCTTTCTGTTGTTCCCACTTGCTGAATAGAGCGAGGATCTAGGAGGCAAGTTAACCCATTTATGTAGGCAGGCCAACATGCTGAGACAGAGTGGGAAGAGGTGATCCAGAGGGACAGAGATGACATTCAATACATCCAGTCTTTTCAATCAGCGAAAGCTGGTTATCAAATACCAGTTTAAAAATCTCACAATCCCATTGCAAGTGGTGAAGAATTGACTTCTGTAGATTTGCTTGAAATAAATGGAAATGAAATAACATGGCTGAAGTAAAATGCAAATTAAATGTTGACAAGAGAGATAGACAGAAGCTCATCCTACTAAGAACAAGCTGTACATGTTCAATTCATTGTGGCATCATAACTTCATGTTTTACAACCTCTTGTTTGTATACAACAGAATCTTTACTAACTTTGTTGTTTTCATTGTATTGTATGGAACACTAATTAATCCTTCAATATAGACACATTTATTTTGTGATCTCCTCTAACAGAGTAAGGATTAGAGAATTAAATGGTGAATTTATATTTTCAAAACCATAAAATGAGGGAAAATCAAACTTGCATACGATAAAAAATAATCTACATGAAAACTGATGACTACCATACTGATTTGTCTTTGTACATATCAATGTTAGCTTAATGGTTAAGTTAGTTAAACCCATCAACATAAACTCTGTAGGAAATAATCCTTTTTATTTCACAGATCACATTTTTCTGGAATTATGTGTTCCTGCAC
Source organism: Pongo abelii (assembly GCF_028885655.2). Taxonomy (NCBI): domain Eukaryota; kingdom Metazoa; phylum Chordata; class Mammalia; order Primates; family Hominidae; genus Pongo; species Pongo abelii. The sequence goes on from NC_071998.2 coordinate 32,770,793, forward strand.
AGGTACCTAAAAATCTATATTTATGTGCATATTCAGAAATACCTACTGAAAATTTAGCCTAGTGTGTAATGTTTATAGCTCTTCTATCATCCTGTTGTACATATAAACTTATTATAAAATAAATGTATTTTATATAGAGTTGAGAGGTTATCAAACATACACTTGGGGATAAGACAGGAATGGTATATTTAAAATGTTGGGGAATGTCTATGGTCCTGAAGCTGCCATTCATTCATTTATTCAGTTATTCAACAATTATTTATTGGATGCTTACTATGGGCAAGGCACTGTCAAAATAAATGAAGGAAAAGAAGAATAAAATTGTCCCTACCCTGTATGAAAAGAATTATCCTTCAGTGATATTAATAGAAATGTGAAAGCAAAACAAGACAAAACACCACAAGAATGGTAAAAAATTAATATAAACATATATATTAATTTGTTATTTGTTGAATACCTCCACTGCTAGAATGTAAGTTTCAGAAGAGTAGAACATTTTCATTTTATTCAGTGCTGAATCTCCTGTGGATCAAATGGTATCTGGTACATACGAGGCCCTCAATAAATCGTTGAATTTTTTAAAAAGTGAATAAATAAATGAAAGAGACTGTGAGATCACAGGAAGTAAGGGTTAACTACCAATGAGACAAAGCCTAAATAATAAAATCATAAGAATGAAAAAAATAATGACAAGTAAAATTTATTGTTTATGCCAGACAGTGTGAAGTATTTTGCATGCAGTTATTGATTAACCTATATCATTGTCTCATAATAGAGTACTGTTTTTTTTTTTTTTACTTTATAAGTTAAAAAAAAGGAAGAAGAGAGGGAATAAGAAATCTGCCCTAGGTCAGATAAGGGACAGAGTCTTGTCCCAAGTAGACTATACATTATTTGGTCTAAACGACAAGATCAACTTGTTACTGACAGAATTCTCAGAGCATCTGAGAATTAATTATTAAAGGACGAGTGGTAGTAGACCTGGCAGACAGGGGGAAATTTTTGACTCTTTTAGAGAACCACAAATTTATCAGGATACTGGAGGCAGTATGCTTTTAAGAAGGCATGAGGATAAGTGTGAAAGTATAGCTTAGATAGATTACAAAACATATGAGGATTATCCTAAAGAATCTATATGTTATCCCAAAAGAGACAGAGTCATCAAAATACGTATTAAGGAAATAACAGAATGAATGGTGCATGTTTACTGATTATCCATTCTTTCTAATTTCCTCCAATTATTATACTTCAAATAATATGTCAAAAATCTGGAAAAACAGACTTTAACTTAATTAGAAACAAATTTACTTGAGTGCAAATTTACTTGTTACTCTAAATACAAATTTATTTGTCTCCCTTAATTTAGTTAAACACTAACTAACTTAGTATAATATGTTATATCATCAGATATATTGCCACAAAATTTGCACATATTTGTAAAAGGCAGAGATAACACAAGTTAAATAATTTCTCATATTAGAAGGAGAAGAACAAAGCTTAGAGAAACATGGCTGAATACATGTTTACATTACATATTTCAGATGGGAAATTCTTTGGTGGCATTTGATAGCACATTAAATTGAAACCTATCAAGTTTTTAAAATTTATATTCATTGAAACACCCTACTTATCCTCAGAGAAGGAGCAGGTATTTTGTAACAATATTTCATAAAACTATCAAGAAAGCTTTTGTGCTATTTACTGCACGGAAATATCATCTGGTGAACAGAAAATAATTGTACCAATATTAAATAACCCATGATTCTGTCTAACAGCCAGGCCTATTACATTCTGTAGCATCTCGCTTGCACTATAGCAGAATTTATTATATAATAATGGGATACAGCAGGAATGATCTAACTATCTATCTATCTATCTATCTATCTATCTATCTATCTATCTATCTAATCATTTTTCCATCCATCAATCATCAAAACTTCAATAAGAGAAATACACTTTCAATAAACTTTTTTATTTTGTAATGCTATTGCTGTTTTTGTTGAAAAGTGAGAAATGTTCAGAACTACTAATTTTAACTAAAAATTACTGTATCAATTTTGTTAAGCTATAAAGATGTTTTCCAGAACCCCCTTCCCTGAATTTTTGCAGCTTAGAGCTGGAGGCACAAGGGACATTTGTGAGATTTGGGAGGCAGAAATAAAGCAACAGTCCTTGATCTCTGGAGGAAATGGTAACTAGTTGTGATGACACACAGAACCAGAAGTGCAGGCAGATTTTGGTTCATGTTTATTTTCCTCTTCTTTGTTCTAGCTTTTCTTGAGGACCACTGACCTTGCTGGCCAGTAACAGGCCCAGGCCCATTACAAGATGCTTTTGTGCATATCAACAGACTTATGCCTTAAATTTCTCCACCACTTCCCCGTTTACGTTCTCAAGTGACCTCTCAGACTTACTGACTGGTGGCTACTTTGATATTCCTCCTTACCCCCTGCACAATTTGACTTCCCTAGCTTTTTTGTACATATGTGAAAAACTCCATTTCTATAACAAGAAATTATATCTACTTCTCTGAATGAACATAGACTGATACTACACATTTTTTTCCAACTAAGAAGCTAGAAAAAAATGGGGTGGTAAACATAAGAATTACTGAAAATAAATATGTAAAGATGAAATATGGCTATTAGTTCATCAAATCTGTCCTGTTTAAGCCCCTCACAACTCAGCATACACTCTGGAATTTTTATCAAATTGAATAGAAAGACTGGTAATTTTATTGTTTCCCTTCAATGTTGGATTTACAGTGTGTATACGTCATCATTAGGAAATTGTTATGAAAATTCAACTAAGATTTTATTTGCACGGTTTTTATCTCATTAGCCTTTTTGACATCCTATTTGATCCACCTTTGTATATCCACCTTTATTTTCAAATATTTATATTCTTTTAATGAATTCCCTGTACAAATATCCAGTTGATTGGAAAAGGTGAAAGAATCAAATAATTGATTTTCCATATATAGCAATATAAATGTTGATTTCTATAAACAACAAATCTAATTCAGAAAAAAAACTTTTATCTTTTTGTAAATGGGTTAATGATTCAAATTTCATACCGTAACTATAAGGTTTAAAGCACTAAAACTTGTAGAATTTTTTGACATTGGCAATGACATTCTTTTAAATATCTCTTACAGTCTTATGGTTAAATAGATGCTCTTTGAACAACTCTACAGATGGTACCATGGAAAGGACATGCACGCTGGAGTGTTCCTGTCTCTTAAATGGTAGAGAAGATCTGTAAAGTCTATTATCTTTCCTTTTCCCCCAAACTTTTCTGGTAGTAGAGGTTTGGTTGTCAGTAAGGGTAGGATTTCCTCAGAGGAAAATGCTAACAGCAGAAGTGCATTCATATATTAATTATTGGATTAGCTACAAAATAGAAAAGCTAATTCTGGAACCCAACACTGATGCATACATTTTGAAGGAGCCTGAAGTACTTTCAGGTCAGAAAAGGCCCCTGTCTATTGGTAGAAGTAAAATCAAATGCTCTCTGGAATGCAGTTTCCTTCCTTTAATCTCACAGTATTGAGCAAGACTAAGGTCAAGCAATGAGTTCACAATCAAAGCCAACAAGCACACCAGAAAGAAAGCATCTTGTGTCAGAGGCAATATAAAAACCCATAAAAACCACAGAAGAAAATGTAGGCAATATCATTCAGGACATAGGCAAGGGAAAAATTTTATGATGAAATCACCAAAAACAATTGCAACAAAAGCTAAAATTGACAAATGGAGTCTAATTAAACTAAAGAGCTTCTGCACAGCAAAATAAGCTATCATCAAAGCAAATAGGCAACCTATAGAATGGGTGAAAATTTTTGCAGTCTATCCATCTGACAAAGGTCTAATATCCAGAATTTACAAGGAAGACATTTATGCGGCTAAAATCATGAAAAAAGCTCAACATTACTGATCAATAGAGAAATGCAAATCAAAACCACAGTGAGATATCATCTCACACCAGTTAGAATGGTAATTATTAAAAAGTAAAGAAACAATAGATGCTGGCAAGGCTGTGGAGAAGTAGGAGAAATAAGAATACTTTTTCACTGTTGGTGGGAATGTAAATTACTTCAACCATTGTGAAAAACAGTGTGGCAATTCCTTAAGGATGTTGAACCAGAAATACCATTTGACCCAGCAATCCCATTAATGGGTATATACCCAAAAGTGTATAAATCATTCTATTGTAAAGATACATGCACATGTATGTTTATTGCAGCATTATTCACAACAGCAAAGATATGGAAGCAACCCAAATGCCCATCAATGATAGACTAGATAAAGAAAATGTATATTTTCAGAGAAATAGCAACAGAAGCTCAACAGAATTGCATAAGAATATTTTAAAAATAAATTGTATGCTAACAAATAAATATTTTCTAGATGAAAAATAAAATCATTAGAAAAAATCTCAATGGCTGTTTTAACTTGTAGATAAAAAAAAAAAAAAAAAAACTGAAGAAACAATTAGAAAATTAGAAAATTGCCTCTAAGGAAATAACCCAGATTTGAGCCTCTCCCAGATAAGGAGATGAAAATCAGGAATTAATTTTGATAGATATGGATGTCAGAATAAAAATGAATACTATTAATTTAGTTGATGTTTTAGGGTGAACAAATATAAAAATGAATTGGGGAAAAATGGCTGCAAATGTTCCAGTAGTGACAGCAATGGAGTAGTGACAGAATTATGAGGACCCAGGACATCTAATTAGAGAGCGCCTAAGGAGATTCAGCATAGTCCTGCCAGCAAAGATTATTTATTTACTTCAAGAGTTAAGAGTGGCAGTTTGGGGGTAGCACCAGGAGATATCAGCTGTGATGGTTTGGAGAAACAGCATAAACTGGCAGTGTAAGCAAGAGCAGAGCATGTATAAGTAGTTGAGAATGGTGAATAGGAGTATGACTAGACAGAAGATTGTAGGGATGACAAGTTTTTTGGGGCACAGTCCAAGTTGGTCTGGTGTCTGGAATAAGACTGGGGCTTAATAAAAAGGAGCATCCATAGAGGAGCTCAAATGGGCTGTACCTTGTAGCATTCCGAGGACAGGCCTGAATTCTGAGAAGGGAAAGTGGTAAAAGTATTGTCCAGTTCTTTTTAAGTTGGTGGCTGAGCTTGGTGAGGTGTGTTTTTAAAAGACCATTAGTCCGTTCTACCTTTCCTGAAGAGTGAGGACCCTAAGGGATATAAAGGTTTCACTGAATACCAAGAGCCTGTAAAAATCCTTGCCTGATTTGACTAATCAAGGCTGGTCCCTTATCAGACTGTATAGAGGTGGGAAGGTCAAACCGAGGAATTATGTCTGACAGAAGGGAAGAAATGACAGCGGTGGCCTTCTCAGACCCTGTGGGAAAGGCCTCTACCCATCCAGTGAAAGTGTCTACCTAGACTAAGAGGTATTTTAGTTTTCTGACTTGGGGCATGTGAGTGAAGTCAATTTGCTAGTCCTGGGCAGGGGCAAATCCCTGAGCTTGATGTGTAGGAAAGGGAGGGGGCCTGAACAATCCCTGAGGGGTAGTAGAGTAGCACATGGAACACTGAGAAGTAATCTCCTTGAGGATAGATTTCCAGGATTGAAAGGAAATGAGAGGTTCTAAGAGACGGGCTAGCGGCTTATAACCTACATGGAAGAGGTTATGAAATGACGACAGAATAGAATCGGCCTGTGAGGCTGGAAGGAGATATTTTCCTTGGTCTAAGAACCATTTGCCTTGTGAGGGAAAAGATTGATAGGTGGAAGTTTCAGTGGGGGAGTAGGTGGGAGTGACCGATGTGAAGGAGGGAAACTGGCTGTGAGGGACAGAAGTTGGAAATTTAGCTGCTTGTCTAGCCACCTTATCAGCATAAGCGTTGCCTAGAGCAATGGGATCTGACGCCTTTTGATGGCCTTTGCAGTAAATGACTCCAGCTTCCTTTGGAAGTAAAGCGGCCTTGAGCAGAGTTTTTATTAAAGAAGCATTAATGGAGGACCCTTGCATAGTGAGGCACCTCTTTCAGCCTATATAACAGCATGATGGTGCAGAATATGAAACGCATATTTAGAGTCAGTATAAATATTGACACGTAGTCTTTTATGCAAGAGTGAGGGCTTGAGTTAAGGCAACTAATTCGGCTTGCTGAGACGTAGTGGAGGGGGGCAGAGCCGTAGCCTCAATGATAGATTGGAAGATACTATAGCATAGCCTGCCTTTGCCGGTGAGTGGCGATTAGGCCTGGTGGAACTGCCATCAATAAACCAAGTGTGATCAGGGTGAGGAACAGGAAAGAAGGAAACATGGGGAAATGGGGTGAATGTCAGGTGGATCAGAGAGATACAGTCATGAGGGTCAGGTGTGGCATCCAGAATAATGTGGGAGGCCAGATTGAAGTCCGTGCCAGGAACAATGGTAATTGTGGGAGACTCAACAAAGAGTGAGTACAGCTGAGGGAGCCGGGGAGCAGAAAGTATATGCGTCAGGTGTGAGCAGAAAGTATATGTGTCAGATGTGAGGAAGAAGACAGATTTTAGAAGTTATGAGAACTGTAGAGAGTGAGTTGAGCATAGTTTGTGATTTTTAGGGCCTCTAAAAGTATTAAGGTGGCGGCAACTGCCTCACGGAGACTTGAGGGCTGGGCAAAACAGTAAGATCAAGTTTGGATAAAAAGGCTACAGGGTGCGGTCCCGGTTTTTGTGTAAGAATTCTGACTGCACAGCCCTGGACTTCAGCTGTGGGTAATGAAAAGGGTTGGGATGAGTCAGGGAGAGCTAGGTTGGGGACAGTCTCTAAAGCTGTCTTCAAGGAATGGAAAGAGGAGTGGGGAAAGGATTTAGGATCTATGGGGTCAGCTAGGTTCACTTTTGTGAGTTTATATAACGGCTTTGTTAGGATGGCAAAACCAGGTATCTAAAGTCGAAAGTATCTAACCATGCCTAGGAAGGAAAGGAGTTGCTGTTTTGTAGAGGTGCTGGGGTTTGAGAGATCAGTCAAACACGATCAGCAGGGAGAGCATGTGTGTTTTTATGAGAAACTATGCTGAGATAGGTAACAGATGAGGAAGAAATTTGGGCTTGACTGAAGTAATTGGGGCTGTCTGTGAAGCCTTGCGGCAGTACAGCCCAGGTAATTTGCTGAGCCTGATGGGTGTCAGGGTCAGTCCAAGTGAAAGCGAAGAGAGGGTGGGATGAAGGGTGCAAAGGAATAGTAAAGAAAGCATGTTTGAGATCTAGAACAGAATAATGGGTTGTAGAGGGAGGTATTGAGGATAGGAGAGTATATGGGTTTGGCACCACGGGGTGGATAGGCAACACAATTTGGTTGATAAGGTGCAGATCCTGAACTTATCTGTAAGTCTTGTCTGGTTTTAGAACAGGTGAAATGGGGGAATTGTAAGGAGAGTTTATAGGCTTTAAAAGGCCATGCTGTAACAGGCGAGTGATAACAGGCTTTAATCTTTTTAAAGCATGCTGTGGGATGGGATATTGGCATTGAACAGGGTAAGAGTGATTAGGTTTTAATGGGATGGTAAGGGGTGCATGATCAGTCCCTAAGGAGAGAGTAGAGGTGTCTTATACTTGTGGGTTAAGGTGGGGAGATACAAGGGGAGGATGTGAAGCAGGCTTTGAACTGGGGGAAAAGGCGGCAATGAGGTGTGGCTCTTGCCCAGGAATAGTCAGAGAAGCAGATAATTTAGTTAAAGTGTCTCGGCCTAATAAGGGAACTGGGCAGGTGGGGATAACTAAAAAGGAGTGCCTAAAAGAATATCGTCTAAATTGGCACCAGAGTTGGGGAGTTTTAAGAGGTTTAGAAGCCTGGCCATCAATACCCACAACAGTTATGGAGGCAAGGGAAACAGGCCCTTGAAAAGAAGGTAATGTGGAGTGGGTAGCCTCCGTATTGATTATGAAGGGGACGGACTTACCCTCCACTGTGAGAGTTACCAGATCGGCATCCGTGATAGTCTAGGGGGCTTCCGAGGCGACTGGGCAGCGTCAGTCTTCAGCCGCTAAGCCAAGAAGATCTGGGAAGGAGTCAGAGAGCCTTGGGCCAGAGTTCCAGGGGCTCTGGGAGTGGCTGCCTGGTGAGTTGAACAGTCTGATTTTCAGTGGGGTCCCACACAGATGGGACGCGGCTTAGGAGGAATCCCGGGCTGTGGGCATTCCTTGGCCCAGTGGCCAGATTTCCAGCACTTGTAGCAAGCTCCTGGGGGAGGCGGGCCTGGAGGAAGGCCTGGCCACTGTGGTTTAGGCGTTTGGAAGTTCTTGTGTGCTGGAGATGTGGCTGGGGTTTGTCTCACAGTGGAGGCAAGGAATTGCAACTTTTTTCTGTTATCGTACACCATGAAGGCGAGGTTAATTAAGTCCTGTTGTGGGGTTTGAGGGCTGGAATTTAATTTTTGGAGTTTTATTTAATGTCGGGAGTGGATTGGGTAATATATATTGAGAATAAGACAGCCTTTTGACTTTTTAGGGTCTAGGGCTGTAAAGCATCTCAGGGTTGCTGCCAAATGATCCACGAACTGGGCTGGGTTTTTATATTTGATGAAAAAGAGCCTAAATGCTATCTGATTTGGGATAAAGAAAAAGGAGCATTAACCTTGACTATGCCTTTAGCTCCAGCCACCTTTTTAAGAGGAAATTGCTGGGCAGGTTGGGGAGGGCTAGTCGCGGAGTGAAACTGTAAGCCAGACCAGGTGTGAGGAGGGGAGGTGATAAAAGGATTATAGGGTGGAGGAGCAGAGGCTGAGGAAGAATTGGGACTTAGCTCAGCCTGGCGAGGAGGGGAGAGGTCAGATGGGTCTGTAGAAAAGGAAGATTAAAAAGACTCAGCGACGCTTGGGGTTGGGACTAGGGGGACAGGTGGGAGGGAAAGAAGGAAGATTTGGGATGAGTTGCATTTGGAACAGAGACTAGGGAGGTACTGCTGTGTAAAAGAATGCCTGGACGTCAGGCACCTTAGACCGTTTGCCTATTTTACGACAAGAATTATTTAGATCTTGTAGGATGGAAAAATTGAAAGTGCTGTTTTCTGGCTATTTGCAACTACTGTTGAGTTTTCACTGGAGTCAAGCGGCATTGCAAAAGAAAATAAGGCATTTAGGTTTTAGGTCTGGTGTGAGTTGAAGAGGTTTTAAGTTCTTGAGAACACAGGCTAAGGGAGAAGGAGGAGGAATGGATGGTGGAAGGTTGCCCATAGCGAAGGAAGCAAGCCCAGAGAAAAGAGAGAGTAGAGACATGGAGGGAAGGGGTTCGGGGGTTCTTACCCTCCAGAAAAGCAGGAAAGGGGTCAGGGCGTGGAAATAAGGGGTTGGGGTGGTGCCAAGATTGAAAGGAGAAAGCAGTTGAGGGATAGTGAGAGAGGTTGGAGAAGAGAGTAAGAAGAGGCCACTTACCGGATTTAAAATTGGTGAGATGTTCCTTGGGCTGGTGGGTCTGAGGACTCGAGGTCGTAGGTGGATCTTTTTCATGGAGCAAAGAGCAGGAGGACAGGGGATTGATCTCCCGAGGGAGGTCCCTCGATCCGAGTCATGGCACCAAATTTCATGCGCATCCACGTGAAGAGACCACCAAACAGGCTTTGTGTGAGCAACAAGGTTGTTTATTTCACCTGGGTACAGGCGGGCTGAGTCCGAAAAGAGAGTCAGTGAAAGGAAATAGGGGTGGGGCTGTTGTATAAGATTTGGGTAGGTAAAGGAAAATTACAGTCAAAGGGGGGTTGTTCTCTGGCGGGCAGGAGTGGGGGGGTGTCACAAGGTGCTCAGTAGGGGAGCCTTTGAGCCAGGATGAGCCAGGAGAAGGAATTTCACAAGATAATGTCATCAGTTAAGGCAGGAACAGGCCATTTTCATTTCTTTTGTGGTGGAATGTCATCAGTTAAGGCAGGAACCGGCCATCTGGATGTGTACATGCAGGTCTTAGGGGATATGATGGCTTAGCTTGGGCTCAGAGGCCTGAAACCATCCACAAGAGAATAAATAAATAGTGATGTGCCACAATACACTAGTACACAAGAGTGCAAACAACTGAACTACAGTTACAGACAAGACAAACAAGTGAAATATAACAGTGAGGGGAAAATGCAAGTGCCAACAACTGTATAAAATTTGATACCATGTTTATAAAGCCCTCAAACAGGAACTATTCCACAATAGATTGTTTATACTTACATGTATGAGTGCTAAAACTAAAGCAAAAGCAAGAACAGAAACACAGAAAGCAAAATATAAAATACGATATAGTTGTTCCCTCTAAAGGGCAAACATGGAGGTAGTACAAGAAAACATGGAGGTAGTAGGCCCAAGTTATAGTTAATTTTCTCATTCTTAAACTGAGTTAATATGCATTCATTCAATTATTAATTATTATATCTATATCCTGACAAAAGCGAGCTAAACTAAGACACATGATTCTTAGGGATCTACTTCAAACTCCCTCCCTTAATGTATAGCAGGTACGTTTTAGAATGATGTTTATATCTAGTAAATAGATTAGTATTCGTAAATACTATTATTTCATAATGAGCTAGGATGTAGCAAGAGCAACTAAAAGTTTGTCTGAATGATCACAATTGGCAATATAAGTTGAAATCATTTTCTGTTCTTGTCTTAAACCTGAGCTTGGATTCAGGCCTGCGATGCTATCTACTTATTTCTGTCTTGAACTCCAGTTGGGTCTGAGAAACCTTCCAGAAATGAACACATTTACTATGTTGAATATACAGACACTCCCTTTTAATATTCTGAGGATAAAGGGAACAGGAATGAATTAGCAACAAGATTTATAATGTATCCATTGACATAATTAAAGTCAAATACTCTTGGTTCTGTAAAAAGTCTCTAAGTTTTATTTTTCTGTGGTAACTCCTTTCTGTGTGTCCTTTACATTTTCTCTGTGTTAGAAGGTGAATACAGGTAAATGCAGAACATGATCTATCTCTATAATTGAGCGTAGGTCAATTCACTAATAGCTTAGGTGACACTTGAAGCTTCGTAGAGAAGGGATAAAACTTCCATAAGTCCTTATATATATGTTTGGGCATAAAGCTACTCTAGTGACAACAAATCTTGGGTGTGAGAAATGTCAAAAGTGGGTCAAAAATGGAGTGTAAAGAACACAGGGAGACTACATGAAGTATTTGGTACCTATTCATTCAATGACAAAACAGCATACCAATTCACTTTGAGTTTTAAAATGGTTTTTATAGTTGTTGTATTGTAGATACAGGTATCATCTGAGTCTACACAGAATAAAAGGAAAACAATAGCTAACCCATCTTCTCAGTGAGAAGTAGCATTCGTGTCTTGGCCCTTTTACCAAATATACATTTATTAAAATCCACATAATGATAAGAGTTCCCAGCCCTAACTTTACCTTAATTAGACAACATTGGAGCATCAGGACAATTTTTTTTCTCATTCATAAAATGGTAATAAAATATCTTCCCTGTCAATGTAACTGGAATGTGATGAGGTTTTAAGTGAGCTACTCAATAAAATATAAAGCTTTGTATGGCATAATTTATGACCAGTAGTGAGTCTTTATCAATTTGGGCTGGAAGAACTCACATTTTTGACAACCTGATAGCATATATATTTTTATGAGCTTCTTCATATCTGAACTCAGAACATGCTAAACATGCTAGATTAAGTTCCTTTATACCCAAAACTCAGGAAAGATATGAGAGATCATTATTTGAGAATTGGGATGGAAATATAACAAGGTCAAAATGATAAGACTACTTCAGGAAACTAGGTTCAAATTTATAAATAGTCTTCCAGACATCTTTGATTTCTTTAAGTAAAAAAGAAACTTTGTGGCTGCAGTCTCAACCAGGTATCTATCATTGATTCTCTTAGATGAAAAATTATTTTATGGTTGAGAAAGAAAGCTTTAGCCAATGACTACTGGACTGACTTATGCCAAACTATAGAATAAGAATATCTATCTATCTATTCTGTCTAAATAGATTAAATAGATAGATTAAATAGATAAAATAGATTAGATAGATAGGATATCTATTATCTAGATAGATGATAGGATATCTATTATCTATCTAGATAGATAGATAGGATATCTATCATCTATCTAGATAGATAGGATACCTATCATCTATCTAGATAGACAGGATATCTATTATCTATCTAGATAGATAGGATACCTATTATCTATCTATCTAGATAGACAGGATATCTATTATCTATCTATCTAGATAGACAGGATATCTATTATCTATCTATCTAGATAGATAGGATATCTATTATCTATCTATCTAGATAGATAGGATATCTATTATCTATCTAGATAGTAGATATCTATTATCTATCTATCTAGATGGATAGGATATCTACTATCTATCTAGATGGATAGGATATCTACTATCTATCTAGATGGATAGGATATCTACTATCTATCTAGATGGATAGGATATCTACTATCTATCTAGATGGATAGGATATCTACTATCTATCTAGATGGATAGGATATCTACTATCTATCTAGATGGATAGGATATCTACTATCTATCTAGATGGATAGGATATCTACTATCTATCTAGATGGATAGGATATCTACTATCTATCTAGATGGATAGGATATCTACTATCTATCTAGATGGATAGGATATCTACTATCTATCTAGATGGATAGGATATCTACTATCTAGAATCTAGGTAATATCTAGATGGATATCTAGAATATCTATTTGATCTATTTAGATAGAATAGATAGATAGATAGATAGATAAAATAATAAACTATCGAAAAAGGCCAGGGCAGAGATTATCCTCAAATGTTAGATATTCCCATGAAACTCAAGAAAGCAATAGTTGTACAGTATAAGGGCTTCAGAAGAAGAAATTACCTGGGTTCAAATTTGAGGTTCATTTCTTACAATTTTGAGAATCTGGGCCAGGTGTTAAAACTCTGTTTTTTATGGTCTGCATCTGTTAAAGCCTGGATAAGAACCATGCCACCTTTTAGGGTTGCTGTGAGGGTAAATAAGAAACTCTAAGTAATATTATTAATTCAGTGCTTGGAATGTTGTAGTTTAATGGAACAAACACAGAGTTTGAAGCCAGATGGTCTTTGTTGGAATCCTGGCATTGGCACTTACCAGATGTGTGGCCCTTGGCAGTTTGCTTAACATCTCTTTGGTCCAATTACTTAAACTGTAAAAATGGCAAGGGTAATAATTGTACCTACTTCATGAGGATTAAACTAGTTAATATTTTAAACTGCTTAAAACAGGACCTAGTACTATAGCACATAGTAAGTACTAGAATAAGTCATTTTTAAATAAAATAAAAATTTCTCACTATTAGCAAAACTATGCAAATGCATTTTGTATATTTTCACTGGTTCTTGGGACCAATAGTTGAGAATGATTTGCTGATGGAATAGTTGCTACCGAGAAAATCAAATTGTTCAGTTAATATTCTCTGAGAAATCAAGGGAAGAAGTTTCCACAAAGCTGAAACCAAAGGCTATGGTCTATCTGTGAATAATCCCAGCTGGCTCGCCTTAGAAGGTTAGAGGATTAAAATGTTAATAATTTTGTATTTCTTAAGCAAATATGTTTAAACATGTAGTGAGCAGCTGTTTCCATGGACAATTGAGCCAGTGACAAGTTTTATCTTCTAAAAGAAAAGCTATTTTTGGTTAAATGATGGTGCAAAAAAGTATTTTTAAAATGCTTTTTAATGACAGGAAACATAAATATCTTTTGCAGCTCTTTAATTCAGAAAACGGCTTGCATAATTTTTTTGAACTTGAGAAGAATAGATAGAAAACTGTTCTCAAATCCTGATTATCAATTCGTAGGGACTTTTTTTTTGTAAAGAAAAAACATAGTTTGTAGCATGATGGAAGCTGAAGTCAATACATGTAGGAGTAATCTTGGTTTGTTTATAGCAGAATTTCTCAGTCATTTTTTTCCTTTATCACCATCCCCTCATAGCCTTTTTAGATTTTTTTTCTAGTTGATACTCTCATGAAATTTTGATACCATAGATACACTGTACATATATTTATGTACTGTGTGGATATTCATGTTTTATATAGACAAAGGTAGGACTTTTTTCATCCCCAGGAACCAATTGTCTTCTCAGTGGCAGCAGTATCACCCACCCTCTTTGAGAATGCTTGGTTTAAAGTGAGAATTTGCAAAGGACATGTCTTCGTTTCTGGATTTGGTATAGGCCAAAGTGCCATTAGCTTCAAATAATTGTATTCACTAGGTTTCTTCATTAAGAATGGTTCTATTTCCTTTGCTTGTCTTATTTTTTAGTTTCAAGAAACCTACTTCAGGCTTTCTAGCCATAAGTATAGAAAGTCTGTGTTTAATTGAGCATGGAGAAAAGTTTTTAATGTTTTCAAACACTTTATTATACTTTAGATAATTTTTCTTCAGTTGCCATATATGAAAGAGGCATAAGGTATTAGTAAGTTATATGACCTCTTTAGGCCTCAGTCTTCTCATCTGTGAGATAGGGATAATAATAAATAATACTTCATAGGGGTTGCAAAGTTTAAATGAGTTAATACATATGAAGCTGTTCGAAAAATGGTAACTAGTAAGCAGTACATCTTTTATTCACTTTTATTTTTTATTAAAACTAGCTTTGGAGTGTATAATATCTTATAAAGCTACATGTTTAGCTCATAATAACAATTAGGAGCAGAGTCAAGACACACAGGAGTGGAGCCAAAAAAAAAAATAATGAGTTAGGAACTAAGGCAGGTCCTCTTTTGGGTGCCCACAGGGTCTCTCTCACATCTGATTCTTTTTTTAATAGACAGATTATCTTAGTTTCTCTATTCACAAAACTGGCTTCTTAACCTTAACATGTACGAGTCTTTACTGTTTCCAATTTAATTTCAAATTTCTTTCAGAGTGTCTGATTGACCCAGCTCATTGGACTATCCTTTCTTCATCTAAACTTCTGTTGGTTAATGGAGTTGAGAAATGTAGAGAAAACTTGGTAGAGAGATCCAGATTTTGAGGACAAGTGACAATGAGATAGTGTTTCCTGGTGTGAACAAATTCCCAAAGTTATATGCTACAGTTGAGTAAGAGATAACAGCCATCAAATTAACATTGATGAGGTGTTAATGTCAAAATTTTTTCTCAATAAATATTCTCCAGTGTAGGGTAAATTAATAATGACAAAAGAAATTGAAATGTACTAGCAAACAGTTGGAATATTTGTTAGGAAACCGTTCACACAGGTCAACACTGATAGTTTAACTACACAATGATCCTGATATCACAAAAGAATATTGCCTCTTTTGTACAAAGCAACTGAACAATAAAAATATCAAATCCATAATAAACTGATACTTTAAGCACATTTAAAAAACTTTTTCCACGCTTAGTTAAACTTAAAGTGAGCCCCCAGAAATATCATGGCTCTCTTTAAATATCAGGATCTTATTTTATTTTAGTGGCTGGCAAGTTGTGAGCTAGCTGTATGTATCTTCTTTAATTTTTAAAATATCCTGCATAAAATATCTACTGTGGAAATAATTTTAGGAAAAATGTGACTGAATGCTACTTGATATTTTGCATCAATTAAACATGTTTACTCTTGTTGTGGTGAAAAGATTTTACACTTGTGTTAGAATAACAACATACTGTGAAAGTTCAAAATGGTAATATCTCAGAAACATATTGCCAGATAATGTTTTAAAATAGTCTCAAGACATAGAAGATCTTGAAAATAAAATCTTGTTTGGGAAGACAGTGCTTCTCTTATTCACATATACTGGGCATTAAGCATCATGCTATAGAAAATGTAGTTAACATCTCAACAAAATCAAGGATTGTATTGCTATTTTGTGACCTTGAGTGCTCAAACACTGTTGGCATCAGGTTAGATTGTATGACTTCATGGGAAAAGTACTTAATTTTTAAGCACCCCAGTTTACTATTACAATAGCTCAATGAAAAACAAATAGGTTTTTATCATCTTGTACACACAGTCAAGTTTATTTTTTTCCAGTTGGGATTATGTCTAGTGTAGAATTCCGTTAAAGACAGAAGGGCTTTCTGTTTATAAATAAGATTGCCAGGCTAGTGGGTATCAAGGTTACTCGATTGCCAATAAAAAATATTTATGCAAAATTTTACTGGTATACTTAGACAAATGGATTGCAATAAATACAAATAATATAAACTCCATCAATTGTCAAAACATATGCCTAAAATATTCATGAAAATATTCATCATGAAAATCGGATCACTACAGCCTGTATAATTACAGAGATAATTCATAGAACTAATCAGTTTGACAATTATTTTATTCATTTAAGAAACAGCATTTTGTCAAAGTGGTGATATTGATATGTGATCTTTTTTTGCAATTAACATGCTAAAGTTCGTTTAGACTAGCACTTCACCTTCTTACACATTTTGTTTAAAAAAAAAAAAAAGGTTTGCTGACAACTTATATCCTGATATTCATTGATCCAAAACTAGCCCTTAAATGTGTAATGCACTGCTTGTATAAACTCTGGTAAAATAATTTAATAATTGAAAAATCTCTGATCATCTAAAAAAGATTTATTAACACAGATGATAGGGCTACAATATTCATATTCCACATACTTTCAAGAAACATAGTATTTTAGAAGTAGATGATATTTTTAGTTATTATCTTATAAAATTCATTTTTGTGGAAAAAGAAGCAACTTGGAGATGTTAAGGGTTCTTTCCCAAGAATAGACAGTTATTAGCAGAGCTCCAAGGATACCACTGACTTCTAATTACTAGAACAATGTTGTCCACCACGCATTTTATCTTTCTTTCATTCCATATCAAGTTTCAAACTACATGAAAATCACCTTCCTAAACTTTCTCAATTCAAATAAACATATTTCCACATTATCTCCTCATCTCTCATTTAATAGCAAGTCTTCTTTCAACTTTCATTTTTCAGAATGTGAAAAATTGGCAAGAAAGTAAAGCCAATTTTGCTTCTACTTATTGCTGTGAAAACTTTTTTATATTTTCTAGAAAAGTTGAAGTAGGCTTTGAAGTAAGATATTTCTCAATTTTATCTGAGAAAGTTAATCTTAATGAGCATGTCTGTGCCTAACTAAAAGAAACCCCTTAAGCATAAGTATTCAGCAGCTAAAAAATGATTCATGACTAAAATCCACATTGTATCTTACTTTTTTGAAGTTGTTCCTCATACTGTGTGAAACTCTAGATGGACATTTTAGCACCTTTACTGAGGGCATAATTGACATATGGTAAACTGCACATATTTAAGTTGTACTAATTAAGTTTTGACATATGTCTATGTCTATGAGGCTATCACAACAATTGAGATAATAAATATATCATCTCCCAAAGTTTCTCTGTGGCCCTTGTAATCCCTCCTCCTTTACCCATCCCCAACCCTCCCCTCTGGTCCTCATGCAACCAGTGAGTTGCATGTTTTTTGTCAATATAAATTGCTTTGAATTTTCTAGAATTTTATACAGAGGGAGACATACCATATGCTCTCTTTGTTGACTGGCTTTTTCACTCAGCATAATTATTTTGAAATGCATCCATATTATTACCTGTATCAGTAATTACTTTTTATGACTAATAGTATTACATTGTATGGATACACCATGATTTATTTGTACATTCACATACTGATGCAAACCCGGATTGTTTGCAATTCTAGGCTATGAAGAAGAAAGCTCCTATCCACAAGTTTACATGGTTCACATGTTAACAAATATAAAGCTGTACACTTTTGTATAAACATAGGCTTATATTGTCTTCGGTAAATACCTAGCAGTGAAATGGCTGTATTCATATGATATGCACGTTTCAATTATTTTATTTTATTTTATTATTATTATACTTTAAGTTTTAGGGTACATGTGCACAATGTGCAGGTTAGTTGCATATGTATACATGTGCCATGCTGGTGTACTGCACCCATTAACTCGTCATTTAGCATTAGGTTTATCTCCTAAAGCTCTCCCTCCCCCCTCCCCCCACCCCACAACAGTCCCCAGAGTGTGATGTTCCCCTTCCTGTGTCCATGTGTTCTCATTGTTCAATTCCCACCTATGAGTGAGAATATGCGGTCTTTGGTTTTTTGTTCTTGTGATAGTTTACTGAGAATGATGATTTCCAATTTCATCCATGTCCCTACAAAGGATGTGAACTCATCATTTGTTATGGCTGCATAGTATTCCATGGTGTACACGTGCCACATTTTCTTAATCCAGTCTATCATTGTTGGACATTTGGGTTGGTTCCAAGTCTTTGCTATTGTGAATAGTGCTGCAATAAACATACGTGTTCATGTGTCTTTATAGCAGCGTGATTTATAGTCCTTTGGGTATATACCCAGTAATGGGATGGCTGGGTCAAATGGTATTTCTAGTTCTAGATCCCTGAGGAATCGCCACACTGACTTCCACAATGGTTGAACTAGTTTACAGTCCCACCAACAGTGTAAAAGTGTTCCTATTTCTCCACATCCTCTCCAGCACCTGTTGTTTCCTGACTTTTTAATGATCGCCATGCTAACTGGTGTGAGATGGTATCTCATTGTGGTTTTGATTTGCATTTCTCTGATGGCCAGTGATGGTGAGCATTTTTTCATGTGTCTTTTGGCTGCATAAATATCTTCTTTTGAGAAGTGTCTGTTCATGTCCTTCACCCACTTTTTGATGGGGTTGTTTGTTTTTTTCTTGTAAATTTGTTTGAGGTCATTGTAGATTCTGGATATTAGCCCTTTGTCAGACGAGTAGGTTGCAAAAATTTTCTCCCATTTTGTAGGTTGCCTGTTCACTCTGATGGTAGTTTCTTTTGCTGTGCAGAAGCTCTTTAGTTTAATTAGACCCCATTTGTCAATTTTGGCTTTTGTTGCCATTGCTTTTGGTGTTTTTTTTTTTTTTTTGAGTCAGAGTCTCGCTCTGTAGCCCAGGCTCCAGTGCAGTGGCGCAATCTCGGCTCACTGCAAGCTCCGCCTCCCGGGTTCATGCCATTCTCCTGCCTCAGCCTTCCGAGTAGCTGGGACTACAGGCACCTGCCACCATGCCTGGCTAATTTTTTTTTTTTTTTTTTTTTTTGTATTTTTAGTAGAGACGGGGTTTCACCATGTTAGCCAGGATGGTCTCTATCTCCTGACCTTGTGAACCGCCCACCTCGGCCTCCCAAGCACACGTTTAAGTTTTTGAGAAAGTGCCGAACTATTTTCCAAAGTAGTTGTAGCTTTTTATATTCCCACTAGCAATGCATGAAGTTTTCAATTTCTCCATGTTCTTTAGTACTATCTGTCTTTTGAGTATAGCCATTCTAGCAAATATTAAGTGATCTTATTGGGGTTTTATTTGTATTTTCTTAATGACTAATAATATTCAGTATCATTGTGTGTGCTTATTATTTGTTTTTATACGTTCTTTGGTGCAATAACAGTTCAAATTATTTCCCCATATTTCAATCGGGTTGTTTCCCTATTATTATATTGTGAAAGTTCTTTATATGTTCTGCCTACAAATTATTTATCAAAAGGATAATTTGCAGTTATTTTGTCCCAGATTATGTCATTTTTCTTTATGGCTTTTTGAAGCACAGAAGTGTGTGTGTGCATTTATATATTATATATATTGATATCCTATTGCCTCAGATTTGTTAAAAAGACTTTTTTTTGCATTAAATTGTTTTGCACTTTTACAAAAATCAATTGATCAAAAATGTAAATACGCTTCTATATTCTCAGTTTTGTTCCATTGATCTGTATGCCTATTTTTCACCAATACCACACTGTATTGATTACTGTGGCTTCACAGTAAGTTTTCAAATAATATAGTATAAATTCTCCAACTTTATTTTTCTTTCTCAAATTTGTTTTAATGATTCTTGGTCTGTTGTATTTCCATATGCATTTCAAAATCAGCTCGTCAAATTCTGCAAAAGTCCTGCTGGAGTTTGGCAGAGATTGTAATGCATTTGTAAGTCAATTTGTAATGAATTGCCTTTCTAACAATATTGTTTCTTCTGATTCATGAAAACGAAAAGTTTCTTCATTCATTTAGATAATCTTTAATTTCTCTTGGGAATGCTTTGCATTTTTTAATGTTCAAATCTTACTGGCACTTTTTTGTCAAACTTATTCTTAAGTACTTTATTGTTTTTAGTGTTCTTATGAATAGAATTGTTTTTCTAATTTGTTTTTTAGATTCTTTATTGCTAGCACACAGAAAATCAAAGGATTTTTGTGTCTTGATGTTGTAGCCTGTGAACTTGCTAAAGCTGTATGTTAATTCTAGTGGTTTTGTTTTGTTAAGATTTCTTAGAATTTTCTATATATAAGAGTATGTCATCTTAAAATAAAAAGAATTTTATTTTTCCCTTACTAATCTGGTTGTCTTTAATTTTCTCTAAATTTTTAATTAAATTATCTAGAATTTTCAGTACAATTTTGAATAAAAATAGTAGAAGCAGACATCGTTGCCTTGCTCTTGATATTAGAGAGAAGGAATTCAGTCCTTTACTCTTAAGTATGATTTCAGATTTGGATTTTTCCTAGACTGTATTTGTGAGATATATAAAATTTCCTTTTTACTTTTGTTGATAGGTTTTATTATAATGGGTGTTGGGCTTTGTTATATAAATTTGCTGCATCCATTGAAATTATCATGTGGTTTTTGCTCTTCATTCTACTCATGGTATGTATTATGTTGGTTATAATGTTATAATGTTAATCATACCTCAACTTGTGGCAAAAATCTCCCTTGGATATGTCATATGACCCTTTTTATGCATTGCTAGATTTGGGTTGCTTATACTTGGTTGAGTATTTTTGTATTTATCTTCACATATAGGTCTGTAATGTTCTTTTTGTGAAGTCTTTGGCTTTTATATCAGTCTAATACTGCTCTCCATAATCTGAGCTCGCTAAGCATTAGTATTAGTATTATTTCTTTATCATCATTAGTATAATTTATTTTGTAAACATTTGACAGAATTCATCAGTAAATGATGTACTCCTATGTATGGGAAGAGTTTTAATTAGTAATTTATTGTTTTTACTTATTTTAGGTCTACTCATTTTTATCATCTGGAACAAGTTTTGGTAATTGGTATCAGTCAGTGGATTTGCCTGTTTTATCAAATTGTCCAGTATGATCTCCAAAATTATGCATCATAATTGCATATATCTTTTCCATTTGTAGGGTTTGTAGTAATGTAGACTCTTTCATTCTTGATTTTGATAATTCATGTCTTTCTGTTTTATTGTTGATTAGTTTAACTAAATACTTGTCAATTTTGTTGATCTTTTCAAATAATCAGCTTTTGGTTTAATTGATTTTCTCTAGTGTTTGGTTTTATATTTCACTGATATCTGCTATAAATTTTGTTATTTTTTTTCTGCTTGCTTTGGGTTTAATTTAATCTTATTTTTCTAGTTTTTAAAGTGAAAGTATAGGTTATATATTAGAAATCTTTTATCTTTTCTGGTATAGACAGTCAGTGTTGCACATATTTTTTTCTAATCACTGCTTTAGCTGCATCTCATGGGTTTTGATCTGTTGTTTTTTTTCATTTCAAAAAGTTAAAATTTTTTTTATTGTTTCTTATTTGACCTATGGATTACTTAGAAGTGTGTTTAATTTCTAAATATGTAAAGATTTTCAAAAAGTTTTCTATTATTTCTTTCTAATTGAGTTATAGGCTGAGGACATACTTTGCATGATTTATGTCTTCTAAATTTATTTAAACTTGTTTTATGTCCTAGTATGTGTTTCATGCAAGCTTGAAAATATTTTTGTTTCGTGATTGAGTGGAGTGTGCTACATATCATTCACATGGAATTGGTTAATAATGTCTTTCGAGTTTTCTATATGTCTTCCAATTTTCTTCCAACTATAATTGTTGAATTGTCTTTTTCTCCTTTCATTATTTTCAGTTTTTCATCATATATTTTGGGGCTCTGATTTTAGGTATATATGAATTTATAATTGATTTAATTTTCCAATAAGTTGACTCTTATCATTACAAAATGCTTATTTTGGTCTCTAATAAAATTATCATCTTAAAGTTAGTTAATTTGTGGCATACCAATTAAATTAACTTGATTTTATTTTTAGTACATTTTTTAGTTATTTTCTTAGACATGATATATTAAGGTGCATCTGATCACAAACTAATGTTGACAACAATTATTTATATTTGGTAAAATGTAGAAAATTTGCATAAGTGTACCTGAATTTCTTGTCACATGCTTTGTGCTATCATCATCATACATATTAAATTTATATATGTTAGAATTCCAAAAACACAGTATTCAAATTATTGTTTGGTATAATCTTTGTCTATTAAATAAGTAAAGAGAATAAATTTTTTAAATTTATATAACTGTTGAGTCTTCTATATTAAATCATATTTTATATATATGATTTAATTAAAGACTTACAATGCCCTTTATTTTTTGATTGAATAATCACCTTTTCTCATTTCTTTGAGTCTGAGAGATTTCCTTTATTAATTATTGTAGGCAGGCCTGGCAACAATGAATTATCTCATTCTTTAATGTTTTGGGAATCTTTTTTATTTCACTTTCACTTGAGAAGGTTAATTGAATATAGAACTATTGGTGGACTTTTCTTTTCCCGTACAATATTTTGAATATGTCATCTCTCTCTTGTTTCTGGCCTCCTTGATTATGATGAGAGCCAGATGTTAATCTTATTGTGACTTCTTTGAACATAATTTGTCCTTTTTTCATTTGAGAATTTCAAATTTTTTGTCTTTCAACTCTTTGCTTCAGATATATGTATCAGTAGATATCATTTTATTGATTATACCATTTTTACACCTTCTTGGATGTGTACATGAATATTTTGTATCAGATTTAAGAAGAGTTCATCCCTTATTTCTTCAATTTTTTTTTCTGCTCCTTTTCCTCTCTCCTCTCCATCTTGGCTCCAGTTGCATACATGTTGGTATACATAATGGTATCAAACAAATTTCTGAGTCTGTGCTCATTTTAAATAATTTTCCAAATCTATTATACATATCAGATTACATAATTTCTAATGATCCATTGACAATGCCACCATTTGTATCACCCACTGCCTGAAATTTAGTGAATATGTTTCAGGCTTGACAAAGAATGTGCTATTCTTTATGGCCTATCCCAGCATAGTAAACTTCTTTCCCTACCTTACTGGGGAAAACATGGGTGCATCTTCAGAAAATGGTACAGATTCTCACTGTTCTTACCTCCAGTTCAGAAACCTTACAACTAATTCTTCTTATATTGTCCACCTCGCCTGATGTTCAGAATGTCAGGTGGTAATTTTTGTCAATTTTGTAGAGTTTTAATATTGGTATTGAGGGGAGATTTGTTCTCTAAAAGTCCTTCCTCTAGTTAACTTTTTAAACATAACTATGGCCATTTATAATAGTTTTCATGTTCTCATTTGCTCATTTTAATGGCTATGCCAGTTTCAATTGATTAAAATTTCTCATTATTTTACTGCCTTTTTTGATTTCTGCTAATTTTTGTTTATATATCAGACTTAATGAATTTTACCTATTTGAGAGATGGGTATCTTTTTATTAATATAGTTGAACTTTGTATTTGAAGTACATATAGTACTTATTTGAAGTAATTATTTGAAAAGAGTTTGATCCTTCTGGGTCTCGTTTCAATATTTGTTATAATATGCTTCTGAGTAATATACCTGATCCATATGAATCCGGTGAGTTTCCAGTCTGACAGGTGAGAATATGTAGGCATTATTTCTAGCCCAATGCAAGTGCCTGGCACTATTACTTCATCATTTCAGATTTTGGGTTTTGTTTTTTGTTTTGCTTTTTCCAGGTCTCAGGTAGTTTCCTCATATAGGTTTGCTGATGATCACCACTCTGCTGAATACTTGAGGCTATCCTCTGCAGATATCTGGATGTATTTCTGTGTCCTCTCTCTCTTTTCCAGGACTCTTTCCTGTGATTTCTACCCTCTTTGTTTTCTCAGGCTCTCAGGTTTGTCTCCTTAACTTAGAAAGTCTGCCGAACTCCCTCTAAGCTTCTCCTCCTTGTACCTTGTCCTGGAAACTCTATCTAGGCAGTAAGTTGGGGGCAACTGTAGATTTCATATCATTTACTTCTCATTAGGGAGCTGCCTTTGTTGTCTAATGCCCAGTTTATGGAAAAGTGTTGCTTATGTATTTGGTATAGTATTTTGTTTGTTTCAGACATAACGATAAATTTGGTTCCTCTTACCCCATCATGAATGGAAGAGTGGAAATCCCTAACTAGTTTTTTTTTTCAAAGGAAAATCAAAATCCCTTATTAGCTTGAACAAGTTTACATTGAAGAAGAAGACAACCCCCACCATTGTGGCCAGGGTGTGAAATTAGAATTTAAAGCGTGATCCCCATTAAATTTGATACCAATGAGCAAAAAAGAAATCAGCGGAGTAGCAGATGGTATTGTTTGCAGCTCTGGGAGAGACTTGAGGCTCATAGTTACCATCTGCCTGCACGGCATTTTCTCAAACTTAGTATTTAGCAAAGTTTATTGCTGCTAAGCTTATAAGCATTATGAGACAGATTACAAAAGTCCTTCATTCTACCATGTTTTAATTAAAAGAAATGTATATCATGTGTTAGATAGTTATAGAAGCTATGTGAAATATAACTACCATTGCCTATTACTCTTCTTAATAGTCTCTTTTTTTTTAAGTTGAATACTTTTTTTCTTTCTCAAAAAGAGACGTAAGTTATACAACACACTTTTAAGAGGTCTCTGGGATCCATTGTCAGGCTTCGTGCAAATTCTTACATAAATTCTACCCCTGAACACCTTTATTAAACCTAACTCTTCATGGTTAGTGAAGTTCTCATGAATGCAGTTGGTGTTTTCTTTTATAGGTCGTAAAATGCTGATGGTTATATATTTTATATTCCCAGAAACACATTTAGTTAATTTCAGAGCGTTCATTGGCTAAAAGCATCGTAACTACACATACTGAAGTTGAATCAATTGTTAGAGAAATTTCGTGAAATATAGTAAGGGATAATTAATCTCCGCTTTAGATAGAGTTGAAAATAGCACATCTAAATCTATGGATCTATTCCACAACTTGCATAATTCCTATTCAGCATATCAGGTTGAAACATAAGAAGGTGCCACTCTGTGGGTAAAAACTTGTCAAATTGCAACCTTATACAGTTCAAACTTAGACTCAAGATGACTCTGATTACCATCTTGGCCAACACTGAGATGATGCTCTGCTGATGATCTCCAGAAAAAGAAAACATAGGTATTTCTTTACCATTATTGCTTTTAATATAAAAATGCACAGTGACTACCTTAGTAACTAATACTTTGTTTCCGTAATATTTCTGATTATAAAAATCTTAATGTGAACTGAATAAAATATCTCATGAATTCCAACTAAATTTTTAGGCTCAAAAATGTATTTCAAGTGATTTGTAAATTCATACATAGGAATAAAAATATTAGAATAACTAAGATAATTTGGAAAATATTAAGGACAGAGTCTTTGCCCTAGTTCAAAGCTATAATTAAAGTTGTTCATGTAACACAATGAGGAGGAGATTGCCAATGTTTTTTAATAGGGTTGCTATGAAATATCGATGTGTTGTGCTAGGCATAATTCTTCACATTTTTGTGTTTTGGAAATTTTTTAAATCAACAAATTGAAGATAACAGTGCTTATTTCTAAGAGATGTTGTAAGGGTTAAATGAGTCAATACATGTAAAATGTTTCAAAATCTGTTAGACATATTGAAAGCTTAATAAATGTTGGTGGTTGTTGTCACTATTGTTATTTTAGGTGAATATTTAGTATTTGGGAGTCCTACTGCATGGATGTTTATCCTGGCTTGGTAATCTTTTCTCTGTGTCTCAGTTGTCTCATTAGAAAAATGCAGATAAAAGTATTACTTATTTAACAGAGCTGCTGTATCAGTCTGTTTGCATTGCTATAAAGGAATACCTTAAGGTGGGTAATTTACAAAGAAAAAAGGTTTCATTGGTTCACAGTTCTGCAGGCTGTATAAGGATGGCTGTAGCATCTGCTCTTGGTGAGGGCCTCAGGAAGCTTCCAATCATGGCAGAGGTAGGGGCAAGCATGTCACATGGCAACCCAGGAGCAGGATAGATAGAAGGGTGTGGGGGTGTCCCAGAATCTTAAACAACCAGATCACGCAGTAACTAACTGAGCAATAACTCACTTATCACCAAGGGCATGGTGGTAAACAATCCATGAGGGATCCACCCCCGTAATCCAATCACCTCCCACCAGACCCAGCTTCTAACATTGAGAATCACATTTCAGCATGAGATTTGGAGGGGACAAACATCCAAACCATATCAGTTGCTATGGGGATTAAATGAGTTATTAATGTAAATTACTGAAAGAAGTGACTTAGTAAAAACCTCACTAATTCTTAGCTCTAATTGTTACTATTTTCTTTATCATTATTATCTCTTAATATGGTATAGGTAAATATTAATGAAACAGAATAGAAAGAGATGAAGCAAACACATTTATATATGATATTATTATAGGATGACATAATTTGAAGTCAATGGAAAAAAGATAATGGCCAGAAAAGTGAACAACAATCACAGGAAAATAATCAGCATCATTATTAATCAAAGAAATGTTTAAAAGCCAGTGCCATATATTTTATAATAAAATTGGTGAAAAAGAAAATATATATTATACCCAGTGTATTAGTTTGCTAGGGCTTCCATAACAATCTGCCACAGGCTGTATGAGCTAAACAACAGAAACATTTTTCTCACTATTCTGGAGGCTAAAAGTTTGAGATTGAGGTGTTGGAAGGGCTGGTTCCTTCTGTGGGCCATGAGGGAAGGCTGTGTTCCAGTTGTTTCTCCTTGGCTTATACATTGCTATCTTCTTCCTGTGTCTTTGTATTATTTTCCCTCTATACATGTGTGTATCCAAATTTTCTAATCTTATAAAGACACCTATCATATTGAATTAGAGTCCATCCTAATGGCCTCATTTTAACTTAAATACCTCTTTAAAGATTCTATCTCCAAATATGGTCACATTAGGAGTACTGGGGGGTTAGTGCTTTAACATATTAATTTTGTGGGTGGACATGATTCAACTAATAACACCCAGCTTTTGACATGGTGAGAAATGGATATTTTCATACCCTGGAAATCTAAATTACTACAACCTTTAAAAATAATAATTTGGAAATTTGCTTCAAGAATATTATAATGCACTCACTTTGGCCATACAATTTTATTGCTAATAATTTCTACTAGAAAAATTTAGTAAGAAGATGTCATTGCTGTATAATTCATATTGGCAAAAATGGAAATAAGATCAGTGTCTAAAATATGGATTTTTTTCAAAATTATGACCTGTCCACACAATAGGATAATTTATGAGCATTAAATTGAAAATGAGTATTCAGTGATACAGACTGATGTGGGCAGTATCTAGGTAAAGGGGAAATATATTAAGAGTGGTATTTACTTTTGATAGTATAAATAGAATTTGAGTGAGGTGTACATAATTGCAAACTCATGAAATGTCATAGAAAGATTTACAGAAAATATAACATGAGAAGATATACTTTTAAGGAATTGTCTTGATTATATAGGATAAGTGGAAGTTATGAATGCCTTTGAATTTGAAGACTGCAACAAGAAGAATCTCTGACAACTGGGTGGGGGGCATCATACTTGGTCTGCAAATGAGACTAGCCACATAGGTATCTCTGAGAATTTGGAAGTAAGGACTGTAGCCTTTGAGACTTCCTCACAAAGATGGGCAAAAAAGATATCCTATTGTTGCTTTATTTGTGACTTTTCTGATAACCAGTGAGAGAAGTACCTCTTCATATAACTACTGGCATTTTGTTGCCCATCTGTGTTAATTGCTTCTTTATATCCACAGCCAAATTCTTTTTGATTCCCTGTTATTTCTCATAACCTAAATAGTAATCTTTTGTATTTATTAATTCTTGCAGGCTCTCAACAGTCAGTTATTACTATTTTTCATCTGGGGTCTTTGAGCAGAATTTCCTAATTCTTAATTAATCAAATCTTCATTTGATATATTTCTAAATCTTTACTTATGTAGTCATATAGAAAAAACATTTTTTGAGGAGAGCATTTTATTGTTTATTTGAAAACTGTATTTGAAATGAGGTTGTTGTCATTGCATGCAACAACCTCAACTAGAAAGAAGGCATGCTAGCCATACCATTCTACTCTTCATAAAATGGACCCTTATACAATGAATAAAATGACTTGAACATGCTTTGAGAGTGTGGAAAAACTCAAACTTGGGCAACGCAGCCTGTTATATCTAATGTCATAGAGGACTTCTCTGTCATTCTAATATCCTGATTTGTTCTTCCTTATTTTCATCTTTTGAGTTCTTTGCTCTTTTGGACATGTTATAGAACTCCTTACGGAAGGATATAACAAGATTACAAACTTTGTTTTAGTTGATAACTACAGAGATAATAATATATATAATTCATGTTCTTTCATATTACTGTAGGTTTTCCTTACTCTAAAGAGACAGACTTGTTATCCTCGGATTACCTCTTCCTTTGTCAGAGCCATTTGTCCTAGAGTCTCACCCAAGTCTATTAATAGAAAAATTCAAAATTATACTTTTTCTCTGTATCTGCTAATCAACATTCTTGAATTCCCAGAACTCTCTATTGAAAAAGTAATGTAATAAAATAATTTTATGATGTTATTTTAGACTAACAGAAGATTAATATTTTAGTACTCTTAAGGTAATTTATGTTGAGCTTATAATTGACAGATTAATTTGAGTAAAGTAAACATATTTTAAAAGAAAATAAAGCATTTTGTGAAATCATGAAAACTAAATTGTTTTTATTGAAATACCACTTAAATATGCACAGACATGACCTGGACATAACGTTTGACTGCTGAGCTTCAAATTTCACTTATACATTAAATATAAGCCAAACTGCAAACTAATGGAAATTTAAATTTAAAATGTTATTAAATTACTTAATAAATAATTTAGTTTTCCAGAAATTAAGTTAATGCCCACAATATGGGCAACTGTGCTTCTGCATCTTAGGCTCTTGGGTTTGGTTATAACAATAGTGTTCAACAGTATTATTTGTGATTGTGGACTCATATCTCCCATCACTTTTCTGAATGTGAGCTTCTATAATATCTGTTTGTACTATTTGCTATGTGTTCATTAATTCATTCTCTTTTCTTTTGATTAGCCCATGGCAAGTATAATTGTATAACTTGGCATCATTGTAATTGTAAAGACACAGAGTTATTAAAAATTCTTACCAGTACTTGATGATTATTGAGATAATCTAGGTGGTATGTATATTACTTTTTAAATTGTCAATATAAAAACATAAAAAATTCTCTCAAAGAGCTGGAAGACCTCTAAAAATATATTTGCTGGTTTGTAGAATCAGTGACTGACTAAATTACAAAGCATATTTTCCTTACTCTGGAGGTATAGATTAATGGTGGGTCAGACTTTAGACAAAGGTCCCCCCTTCTCCAATTTGCTTGGGATTCATAGAAGATGAATAAAAATATTGAGATACTGATATAAAATGTCAATTTCATACTCAGCTGAGAAACAAACACTCAAATTGGCCTTTTTCACCAAATACAATTTATGAACAAGAGACATTTCTACATTAGAAGATTTGCATTTTTAAAAATTGCATAATCTTTCTAGAAAAGACATCTGGCATTCTCACACTCTGTCTATCTCTCTCTCTCTCTCTCTCTCTCTGTGTGTGTGTGTGTGTCTTCTCTGTTTTCATCTGTCTATATGGATTTATATATTTTTCAATGTTTGTGTTTTCTAATTTCACCAAAGCACAGTGAAACATTTGTCACAGATTAGCATTAGTCTTTGAGACCTATTAACAGACATATTATTCTTCTACCTGTATTTAACTTACACATATTTTAAGGAAATTATTGTAATTCAGGACCATGGAAGACTGTATAACTTAATCACCCCATCGTCAGTCATAAGAAGGTTTGGACACAAGTATCCCCAAAATCAGTACATTCTTCATTTCTCAAATCTCTAGGACAAATGTGAACCAAAACTACCATATTTACTCATTGAACATAGCAGTTGTTTTGGAGGTTGTAGGGCTAAATGTGTAGAAACACACAGTAGCAAAAAAAAAAAGATTGTTTAAGAAAAAAATATTTAAGTATTTCTTATTCTCATATTGTATCTGGCTGCTTTTCAGAGACCATCCAGGTCTACTGACTAGTGAGTCTGGTCCCTCTTTGGACTCAGACACAAATCCTTGACAATCTCATTCTTTATGTTCTCTGTATAATCTTCCTGATTCCACTAGAAATATTTGGTAGGCTGTACCCTGTTTTTATATCATGGTAACATTCCCCAAGGGAAGAATAGGGCAACAATTGGAGTAAAAAAGAGAGATAGTAAATGTCATTGAGGCCAGAAAGGGGCAGCATCACCATTTTTTGGATGATCAAAAGTACAATTCACCTCAATTTTTAGTACAAGTCATGATTTTTATGAAAACAAGTGATGATCATTTTTAGTATTTTATTGGTCACATTTTCTACACTGAAGGTACTTAGATAAACAAGCTGATGTTTTATTTTCAGTGAATAAATATTATACACATTTTCTCCTTTATTTAATTTTTGAATAAATATTAATCTGAACTTTTGTATAATACCTGTAAGTATATGAGCTAAGGCAGCCTGGTTAAGAAAAAATTACTTGTTTTAGACAGTAGGCAATTTTATTGTTTATTTTACAGAATATATAACTGCATCTATTTTCTAGATAAAGCAATCAGGGTCTTAGCTGCTACACTAAATATGTAATACAATACCTTATTTTAAAATGAAATTAAGAAATTTTATTTGCTTCCTGTGCAAAATCAGCACCATTCTTGCCTTAAAGATGTACTTAAAATATTTTAGAACTAACACTATAAATCTGAGAACAAATACTTTAAAGGAAACATAAGGCCATTTCAGTTAAATCAAGCTAAAAATATTCATTCTTTGTAAAGTAATATTTATGATTTATTTTGTTTCCTCTTCCATGTAATAACCTTTAGGAAGCCATGATAATCCATTTCTCTGGTAATTTTAATTCCTACAGTAGATCTGCTCCCATTATTTTAGACATAATGTAAGTATTTGCATATTGCTATTACCCTTCTCACGTACACAAAGAAATAAATGTGAAATAACAATATACACTCCTGATTTCTATGCCACTAAAGTTCTATATGTTTGAATAAATACTTTTTAGGCCCAGTACAGATATGCAAAGATTTTCAAGCATATTTTTGTATGAACTCTGATCTATGGATTTCTGAGTTAGGAATGAGAGTGAGAAGTTTACCCAGTCTTTCTGGTGTCCTAAATATTGTTCTTTTGACATGTTTTCAATATTCAAAGGTTTTATTCAAAGAGAAAAAAGAAGAGTGGTGGTGATTACAGAAGCTGCAAGTAAGAAAATAAATAAATATACCTTAACCTAGTATTTTTACTCTAGGAATTTATCCTACCAAGGCAGTCAGAGATATGAACAAAGGAGTCTTTGGGAGATATTCCAGCTTTACTTACACTTGCAAATAATTAGAACAACGTATAATGTGTGTAAATAGCCATGAGGAATTTAAAAAATTATAACACTTCTATGTTAGAATACTAAAAATAATGGTGTTTAAGTGTATAGTTAGGCATTTATAACTAAAAAAAAGCAGAGACAAAGTGGTTTGGGTATTGGATGCTAAGAGAGATGGAGAGAAACACAGAGACACAGAAAATATCAAACTTGTTCAGAAAGAAATGTTAACAATAGTCATTCCTCTGTGTGGTGGAATTACATAGGACTTTTCTTTTTCCTTTTTGCGCTCTGTATTATGTTTCGGAGTGTATATAATCCTTTAAAAATTCTCTTATAGAAAAAGATAGGTAACTGCTATCAATTAGCCACATAGATCAATTACAATAAACTTGATGTATTGCCATCATCAAACATTTGCTGAGAGCTCTTAATATGTAAGACATTTAACTAGATGGTCATAATTGCTCAATCTTTGTGTTTCTGTACTTGAATACCTAATGAAAGAGAAATCAGATGAGATCGGGCACGTTCAGGGTGGTATGGTGGTAGACAAAGTATAATAATAATAAAAAAAAAGAAAGAGAAATCAGGACATAACATGGAATGGCATATTACTTTTACTTTTGTCTCTGCCTCCCTCCTTTTCTCTCTCTATGCCTCCCTCTCTCTCTCTCTCTCTCACACACACACACACATGCACACACACACACACACACGGCCAAATGATCATTCCCTTAAATGAAAATATCTTACAATAAACTACCATTTTAGATGTAAACTTATGACAAGTGTGAAAACTCTACCAAGAAGCTACTGTTAGTGTCCAGTTAATTGATTTCTGACAAACAAATGGCTAAGGTAACTTATAGAGAAGATACAGCAGTTCAACCCAGTTTGATCATGCTGACTGAAATCATTAGGTTACCACTCTATGGTTTTAGCAGCCTGAATGCTGAAATCCTTTAAATTGAATAAAGCAAGTTTATTCTGAATAATCCAAATAGAAATCATCTATTTTTACAAACACTAAAAGTAGAGTTGATCTCGGAAGTTTTGTTAAAAGACTCTGAATTCATCTTGAGTGTACAGCATTTATATTCCAAATCATACCCTCATTTAAAATTGTCTTCTTCTATAAAGTAAAGCCATTCTTAATTGTAGTATGGCTTTGTTTTCCCAAATTGTGTAAATTCCTGAATTGCAATGGCTCATCAAGCATTTTCTGTAAAAGGATAGATAGTAAATAGTTTAGGCTTTGTAGGCCATATGGTCTCTATTGCAATTATTCAACTTGCCGCAGCAGCACAGAAGCACCGTAGATAATATATGAGTATCTGTCTATACAGTCATGCTCAGTATTACATACATGAGTGTGGACTGTATTCCAATAAAATTTTATTGATAAAGTGGACAGCAAGCTAGACTTGACCTGTGGGCTAAAGATTGCAAACCCAATCTAGATACTTGATTTAATTATCTACCTTATGACATTTGCTTTTATTTAGTTTTGTAATAATAGTACAGGTGCCTAAATAACTGGTGGGAGGTTATGAACATTAAAGAGTAAAATCAAGAGTTACACAGTTTTATATAAATATAGATGTTCACTCAAAATCCTCCTTAATTTGACAGAGATTAGAATAATGAGATTAGAATAATGAATTAGCCATAATTTGCTGAAGACTTTGATCCGTCCTCAAGCCAATCTCAACACATTTACTGTGTAGACTGAAAGAAGGTTGTTTAATTTTTATCATGTGTCAGAGGTATTATCTCATTTTTAATCTTTACACCAATGCTGGCATACATATTTTTATTGTTCTCATCTAAATTGAGATTCATGAAAGTTAAGTAATTCATAAAATGGAAAAGAAAATATTAGATCTACACTATAAATAAATGCTTTTTATTGTGGTTGTATGGGAGAGTCAGTTCTTGAATTAAATCTGTGGGCCCTCTGACTTTGGTACACATAATTTACAGCTTTATACAGTTGGAAAAATAATAGTAAGTTTGAATACATCACACATTACATTAATTAATGCAGTGTTAAAAACCTTTTGCTCTTTAGACCATTGTATTAGTCACGGTTCTCTTGGACAGAACTAAGAGGTTCTCTTAGAGGGACAGAACTAATAGGATATATATACATACATATAGAGAGAGAGGATATAGGATAATAGAATATATATATATGTGTATATATATATATACTGAAGAAGTTGGACTCTGATGTTCGAGGGCAGGAAGCATCCAGCATGGGAGAAAGATGTAGACTGAGAGGCTGGGCCTGTCTCTCTCTCCTTTTCACCTTTTTCTGCCTGCTTTATATTCGCTGGAAGCTGATTAAGTTGTACCCACCAAATTAAGGTTGGATCTGCCTTCCCCAGCCCACTGACTCAAATGTTAATCTCTTTTGGCAACACCCACACAGACACACCCAAGATTAATACTTTGTATCCCTCAATCCAATCAAGTTGACACTCAGTATTAACCATCAAAACCCTGTCTATTATTAAATAATAAAAACTGGAACTTGTCTGGCTAACTCATTCATTAGCTGATGTCTGCAAGTTACTTTGTGAACAACTTGCATTGC
The DNA here is from genome assembly GCF_028885655.2 of Pongo abelii. NCBI lineage: Eukaryota > Metazoa > Chordata > Mammalia > Primates > Hominidae > Pongo > Pongo abelii. The sequence goes on from NC_071998.2 coordinate 32,805,036, forward strand.
AAGTTTATTCTTTCTAAAATATTCATATATTTCACATATATGTAAGAATGTTATTTGAACTAAGAATAACAGGTTTCTCTCACTTCTTAGAAAAACTATTAAGCTGAATTTCAAAAATAAATTGGTAATATCTATGTTGTGTTTCTAAACTTTTTGGATTGGGGATGTTTGCCATTCTAAAGCCTTTACTCAGCTCTCTTCCCAAGTAAACTAGCCAGAAAATGCAAATGGCATGAAACCTAAATGTTAGAATGAGTGTGCGCTTATCCTGCTTCATTAACAGCATAGCAGAACTGTATTTCTGTGAAATTTTGTTTTAATTAAGTTTTAGTAAACATCTCCTGGAAAAGCTAAATGCCATTGATAACATTTCTGTTTTTAGGAAATGCAATACACTGAGCTCTTATATCAGCCTTGACTCTTATTTATTTATTCAACATGATTACCAAGTCCCTTATCTCAGCTAGGCACTATGTATTAATCTATTTTCACATAATAACATGGTAAGTTCAATAACAGAAATTTTGAAAGGATGAAACAGAAGGCAGAAAGAAGACTTTAATTTAGACTGGGGTATCAGGGACAGATTTCGAGATGAAGTGCTGCCAGAGTTCTCTGAATCAATGAGTATATTGGCTGGGTGAGATAAGAAGTGATAAATTAGGAAAGGCAATAGCAAAGGGAGCAGAATGAGCCAGAGTTTAGCAAGAGTTTCCACTCATTCACTGAGAAAAGAAATGTGGGCACTGAGGAAGGGTCTCTGGGAAACGGTACATTTAGGGATAGAACTGTTGGGTGGAATGGCAAGGTGGGGTGATGATTCTGTAATAGCCACAAAGATAGACTGAGGTTCTGGTGGCAAAATGGACAGGATGCTGACAGGAACGTCTTTTCTTTTGTCAGGAGTGTAGGAAATTCTAGAAAAATATGAACTCCCTCGTTGAGGCCGTTGCTTTCTATGTAGATTACGAATGCCAGAGTTCAAGTCAGCTTCCACTGAAGAGTGAAGTAATTTTGTCCTGAAAGCAGGAAAAGCTGCGTAATGTAGCCTTCTCAATTTTTCTTTGTTATAAATATTTATAATTTACCTATTTTATTTAAAGGTACACTTTATCACTAAGACCATCTTCATGAAGAATTTCTGTTTAGTTTTCAGATGTAATACAAATTTATTGACACTAAATCTTCCTATAATGACTAAATTGGCAGGGGAGGTAAAGCAGCAAAAGATATTTAAGGTATGAATGTAATCCCATCTACAATATTTGGGTATGAATTTTGTATATGGCATTCTACATTACATTACATCTACATCTACATTACATCTACATCTACATTACATTACAACTACATCTACATTACATTACATTAATTAATATAATCCTAATAGGAACCAAATGAGGCAGAAAAAATTATACCCACTTTACATATAAGGAAACCGAGACTTAGGTTAACTAAATTCTCTAGCCTTATATAGCTAATAGATGATTAAGCAACATTTAAACTCTTTTACCTTTTGTTGTACTTTAATATCTTAGTAGAGATAAATTCCAGAGCAATAATATGAGTCACAAAAGATTACAAGTACCTCTCTTAAAGCCACAATATAATTTATCTACATTAATATTTGAAGGTAGAATCCCTAGAAACACTGTTTCAAGAGTCCCTAAGCTGTTCCATATATATTAATTAGAAAAATCCTACCACGTGACAGATTGGATAATTCAGAAATTAAAAATCACTGTGCCCATTGACTATTTTAGAGTAAGTTTAAAATTCCAAACAAAGTAGCAGGAAAAAAGACACACTGATGCAAACAAATCAAAACTGAAAAGGGGGATATGGTTATATTTCTGTAAAGTAGTCATTATGCAAATTGTTCCTAAAATGACTTGGTTAACATGAATTTAGTTTGTTTTGGCTAAACTGGAATCCAGCCAGGACTCAGGATAGGACTCCAGTGGATGAGCAGCTAGAGAAGAAAACAAGATTAGAAAAGGGAAGGAAGGGAACGTAGAGGACCAACAAGGATTTAGGGGCTTCCTACCTACCCTATGTAGTTTGTGTTCAATGGGACTGTGTTAATTTTCTGTGGCTGCTGTAGCAAGTAACCACCAGTGTGGTGGCTTAAACAATGGAAATGCATTCTCTCACAGTTCTGGAGACCTGAACTTCAAAATCAGTATCACTGGGCTGAAATCAAAGTGTCAGCAGGACCTCACTCCTTCCGGACACTCTAGGGGATTATTTGTTCTTATATCTTCCTGTATCTTCTCACTGCTGGAATTCCTCAGCTTGTGACCACATCACTTCAACAACTGTGATTGTGGCCTTCTCCTTTTCTATGCGGTCCAATCACTTTACACCTTCCTCTTAATAGGATAAATTTGATTTTGTTTAGGATCCATCCAAATAATAGAGGATATATTTTGTCATGGGCAACAGATTCCAGGTATTAGGTTGTGGATATCTTTTGGGGGCTGTTATTCAGCATATCACAAGGACATAGTTTAGAATACTACTTATATCCACATTTGGGTTCTCTGAGATCTAAATATCAAACACTAATTTCTCAATTAGGAAAAAGAATGGGTAGTGAAAGAATACTAATATGGTTTATTGACTGGGAAAAAAGAAAAAATTGACTATGTTTGGAAATAACCAAGGATTCTTAGGAAAGTCAGGTACCACTAAGCTTCTCAGCTCTCAATGCTACTGCTACTTCCTTTGAGTGATGGTTTTATTCTCCAAAACATTTTCTAGATATCATAGACTGGGTTCCCTTAGAAGCCGACCTACTTACAGAGTAGTTTATTTGTATTGCATGTGGATTTTTGGGAATACTTTTCCAGGAGGCTCTTGTAGGAGACTGAAGGGGAAATAACAAAACAAAACAAAACACTTTAAAAAAACAGGGAAGAAAGGAAATTTTAAAAAGTGTATATAACTAAGTTTCACTAGAGATCTAGGAGGCGATATAGAATCTATATCATTATGTTATCTCAAACAAAGAGTGAAGAAGTTAGGGCCAGCTCCTGTTAGTTCCTAGTGAGGACTGCTTTCATAGAGGGTTAACTATTCATCATTTTTAACCTGCTACGCATGGGCACAGAGAGGGCTCTAGTGGGCAAAAATATCTACAGGCAAAGAAGCCCAGTGTTATCAAGTGCAGGATGGGCCAGTGTGCAGGGAAATAGTAGTTGCTAAGCAGAGGTTGGTGCCAACATTGACATTATCTACAATACTATATCTACAGCTATTGCCAGCTTTGGGTGTCACATTACTCGTACTTTCACCATCTAAGTGAAAATGGCTCTTACTCCAATTCAAATTTTAAAAATCTAAGAAAACAGTCTATTAGAGCTGACATTTGTCAATACTTGAGTAAATTCCCATGAGTTAGAGAAATGGGTTCTTGAAGAGAAGAGACAACTCTATCAGGCTACATGTTCTGGACTTGGGAGAAGCAGTTTATAACTAAAGGTATATGATGTTATCAGAAGAGAACCATTTTGCTTTTGTCTGTTTTGTTTACAGGCAATAAAAAGGTCAATGTAGTGAATGGGGCACAAAATTCAGGTAAGTTAGTCTTCATGGGTAAACCTCACAACTCACTGTGATTTATCTAGCTTAATACTAGTTTGCAGGTAGCACTTGAGCACATATAAAATGGGCTATAAGAGAAGAGTAAGATGAGGACTAGCCATGGTCTGAGGATTCTAGGAAAATAGCTGGCATCAATTGAGTTTCAGTGAAACTGAAGTACAATCATAATTTTAGCCACAGGTCTAGTTACAATGAGTAGGCAAACATGGCACTCCTGTAAACCCTTACTACAACTGAGTGAATGTGATACTGAGATAGACTCACCACATACATACCATATAGTGGAGTAAGAACAGATTTGATAGTTTCAAGTACTACCACTTGTGATGAGAAAGCTTATGTTGTTCTAGTTAGGTGAAAATTATTTTAAGTCCTTGCCCATAATTTGGAGGCCTCAGTTTCTCCACCTATAAAAACTTAGAAGCAAGAATTAATATTCCCTATAACAATGAGGCTAAAGTATCATCTTTATACTATATTTTTATTAGAGAATTATTTATAATAAGTTCAATTTCAAAACTATTGTGACCTTAACATTCATTTTAAATAGGCTGCTATGCATTCCAAAATCTGAGAAGATAGTTGTAGGTACTACAACACCCCTAATCTAGTTTTAATTATTTTGGACAGAAGGAAAAAATGAGGACCGAATGAGTTTTCATTTATCCTTTTGTAACTGCACATATGCAGTCTGTGTAAGGGCAATTTTATAAAGATTTGCTTTTCTGTAGAAATATTAAGATCTGCTACTTTTATATTTTATTTTCATGCTTCTAGGGTTTGCTATAGAACTTTAATGTTCATGCCCTGGTTTCACAGGATTAAATATTAAACAATATCACTAACTAGATATGGTACATTTACTTTCCAAGTAATTGGATTGTGGATGAACCTGCTGCTCCTGTTCATTAGTCTGTAACTTCATAAGACTTTAACTCTATTCTCCTTTTACAACACTGCAATTTGGAAAGTTTCCACAGAGCTGAGAGCAGCTGAAAATAGTTGGATATGGCATTACATTGCTTTTGTAATGCTGGTATCAAGTTCATCAACAAAGTTGTCATACTATCAGTGTGGAACTGTTACCTATAGCATGCAAAATCATTCAAAATTTACCACCAAAACTTTCATGCTACCATTAGTAATTTATACTAGTTTTACTTTATTTTAAAAATTAGTTTCCACCTTATTGTTAAAGTGATATATGTTTATTGCAGAAGATGTGAAAAACTGAAGAAAATAAAATTATCTTTATTTAGAGATTATCATTGCGAATATTCTCTTGTTTATATGTATATTTTAATGAAGTTCTTATAATTTTATAAATATAAAATACATTCTGTATTCCTTTTAACAGTATATTATGAGCATTTTCTATACTTTAAAATTCTTCATAAGTATATTTTATAATAGTGCTTACTCTTTATTTTTATAGATGCACCATGATGTAATCATTCATTGCAGGACATTTGGCTTGCTTCCAGTTATTTGCTGCCATAAATAATGGCATGATAAAATCTCTGTACATTAATCTTTGTCCTCATTTCTGATAATTTCTTTAGGAGAGATTCCCAGAAATGGAATTGCTGGGTCAAAGAGAATGAATATGTTTAAGATCTTTGATGTATTTCCAAATTTGCTTCCATAAGCCATTGTAAATTTGTATACCCATCATGAGTTTATAACCAGGCCTGTCTTACTCACTGAGTTCTATCAGATTTGTATGTTAAAAAGTGTTTTAATTAACTGCCCAATACTACTGTAATATTTGATTAAGTAATGATACCATCACTAGATGGAATAATATGCATTTTATTACAATTAAAATTATGCATATTATGTTGCAACATTAACTTATTGATGATACACTATGAAGTAAAACACATGAGATGAAATGGAGTATACTCTAGCATTGTAAATATTCAAATAGTTAGGCATATAGAAATTATTGGACAAAGATGACCAATAAAAATAAAAATAATAATAGATTACTTTAATAACTGACAGCTTACTGTGTAGTTAATGTACAACAGTATAATGTTAAGTGCTTAAAATTCATGATTATATTCTATTTTATAATAGCTATATGAAAGGAGTCCTGATGCTCGAAGATTCTATACAAAGGTTTCATAATCATACAGGATTTCAGTATGGTTCTGGAATTTATACCCAGGTTGCTAGCTTCAACCTCAATTAGGGTAGTAAACTTTCATTTAAATCTCTTAAACATTTTTCTGTTTTCTAAACCTTGTAAAATGCTGCTGAATTTTCTTTATAGCGGAGTAATGTAAAATGGTACATTTAAGAGAAACCACAATGAATAAGCTTTGTATAATATCTTAGAAAAGAAAGAAGTCACTAAAAACCAAATAAAGGATCTACACATACGTTACACTAAATAGAAAATATAATATTTGGAAAAACGTGAAATAATAGTATTTGACCTAACCATTACTCAGTGAAATTCAAGCAAAGCAATACAATAGCATTCGTTCAAGCTAATCTGAGGATGAAGAATCACTAAACTTTGCCCAGGATTCACTCTTCATATTTTATTATTAAGACTCTAGCATAAATAATTATTTTAATATAACAAATTCTCTATCCTTATTGCTATAAGTAAAGATGCATTATAGTAGAGAACTAGGCCAACTCTTAATATAATTCAGGAATTTGTTTTCTTAAATATTCAGTACATTTAGCATTTTCTATTGAAATGATAAAAATTATTCTTTAATTCATTCGGAAGTTATTTATTGGCTGTTTACCAGGTGCTAGGCATTGCAGAAGCTATGGATATATGACCACATTTAACGAACAAAATTACCTGCCCTCAGCTATCTTATATTCTAATATGAAATACAGAAAATAAGCACAATAAATTATGCAAATGTGAAATATATGTACATATGTGTATATATCGCACGCAAAGTTTCAATTGAGGGCAATAGAGGGCATAGCTTATGTTCTCTTTTTTACTCTGAAATTCAAAGAGCTGATCTTCCTGCAACTCGCCAACCCAAATCACCAAAGCCAATCTTGCCACCCAGGTGTGCTAAAAGCCAATCCAGCACTATCCTGCTCCCCTTTGTTTTTCCAGCCTATCGTATTCTATTTTGCTATATGCTAACAATAAGGCATAGAAGCGCAATATAATAAATAGGATAGGAAATATTGAACTTTGAGATAAAATAGCTAAAGAAAGCATAATTGAGAAAGTGATCTGAAAGTATATAGCTCAAAGAAGTAAGTAAGTGCTCTATAAGAAAATATGTGGGTAGAGCATTTAGGACAGGGGCAAGTAATCCCTGAAAAGACCCTATGATGGAGGATTATTGGATTGCTCAAAGAAGAGCAGAAAGACTGGTATAAGTGCAACAGCATAATTAGGGGAGGGGAACAGGAAATCAGAGAAGTAATGAGGTCCATAAGTGATTTTGTAATCAATGACCATATACCCCATGTTTAAGCCTATTGTTTTGGTGTGATTGTCAATAACACTGTTTTTACTCTCAAGTGTTCCAGTTTGGATGATATGTCTCCATGACTGTATTAATGGAGTTTGACATTTATCTTAATAGGGTTTGCCATTGGATGGTTTGAGCAGATGATGACATGGTCTGTCATATGCTTTACCTGAGTAAGTCTGATGTCTTTGTTGAGAGTAGACTGAAGAAGGGCAACAGATGAAATAGAAAGACTGTTTAGGAAGCTACTGAAATAATCCAAGGAAGATGGCCTGAACCAAAGGGATAGAGGTGGGGGTGGTGGCAAGAGGTTAAATTCTAGATTTACTTAGAAAGAGGAGTAGAACATATATGCTGGCAAATTAGTCATGAAACGAGAATCCTGGATTATACTAAGGTGTTTTAGTAAACTTTTTTTGAAATAATTTTAGATTTACAGAAAGCTTTACAGATTTACAGAAAGTTTTCAAGAATAATAAAAAGAATTCCAATATACTCTTTATTTGGACTCACCAAATACTAAACTTTTATTTGTTTTATCAATCTCTATCTTTATATATAGGTGTGTATGTGTGTATAATTAATGTCACTATTTGTATTAATAACTATCTGAGAGGAAGCTGCAGACAGTTATTCCTATACATATTGAATTTGAACAATATGTATTTTCTGAAAGAAAAAAGAAATTATGTTACCAAACCACAACATAATTATATAATCAAAACAGGACATTCAACTCGATATGATGGTGTTATCTTACCTACAGAAATTATTATTTAAATTTATCCAAAGGTAACAATATGTTTTGAAGCATTTTTTAAGAGGCTGCCCAGATTATATCACATTTAGTTGTCATGCATTTTTCATCATTTAAAATTTGGAGTAATTCCTGTCTCATCCTTTGTCTTTCATGAACTTGCCGTTTTAAGAGTACAGGGTAGTTATTTTGTGGAATGTACCCCAAGTTGGATTTGTATAATATTTTATCTTGTTTACATTATAAGTGATATTATTAGCAGTAACAAATCTGTACGGGCCTTCTGCAACCTGAGTTCTTCCTCCTCAGAGAAAGAATTCGACTGAGGGGCATAAGGCAGAAGGAGAGACCAAGGCACCATTTAGAGCAGGAGTGAAAGCTTATTAAGAAAGTTTTAGAGCAGGATTCTGAAGTATACTTGGAAGAGGGCCAAGTGGGTGACTTGAGAGGTTCAAGTAAACATTTTGACTTTGACTTAGGGTTTTGTATTTTGGCTTACTTCTGGGGCCTTGTGTTCCTTCTCCTGACTCTTCCCTTGGGGTGGGCCGTCTGCATGCACAGTGGCCTGCTAGCCTTTAGGATGGGCGCATGCACAGTGTGTTTACTGGCATTGTACACATGTCCACTTGAGGTATTTTTCCCTTATCAGTACAGTGTTCCTAGAGGAAGGTCATCAGCCATTCTGCCTCTTAGTACACATGCCTGAGTCCACTTGCTCAACTCCTGAGATCTTATTGGGAAGCTGCTGATCACCAGTTTCAGGTGCTTTTGTCTCTTGAAAGACTTCCTTTCCCTGGTGCTGGCTGTGGCCAATTACTATTATTCTTTTAGAGAGACAGTGTAACAACTGCCTAACCATCACCTGATGGTTGCCTGACATTCCTGGTGGTGGTGGGGCAGGGGGCGGCGGCGGGGGGGCACTTCCTGCCCTGCTCATGTCTGCCTAGCAACCTACTGTAACAACATTGTGTTATTCTCAGTACTTCCTGTCAGGATGTCATGATGTCATGTTGTCCCATTGCTGATTATGTTAACCTTGGTCACTGGGTTAAGATGGTATCTGCCAAATTTTCAATTGTAAAGTTAAAACTTAATTTTTGTCCTTAAGTATCTTATTTCCCAATTATTTTGACATCCAATGATTAGCTTTGCCTTAATTGATTATTACTAGTATGGCTTTCAAATGATTTTATAATTCTGTCAATCTTTTTATATCCATCAGGGTGCATTGCATTGTAAGGAAAAGCTTTTTAGTCTTTTCCACGTTTTTATTCATCTACAGCACTATGAATGCATAGATTTACATTCTAATATAAAAGGTATAAAGATCTACGTTCTTTTTTTTGTTCAAATAATTTCTGATTTGGCCAGTGAAAACTCCTTCAAAATGTGTCCTTTTGACTAATCCCCAACGTTCTTTAACACTTCTTTACACTTTGAGAATACAAGATGTTACAAGTTTCATAATGTAATTTCCCAGGCAGTGACCATGGGTAGACGCAGACACACACACACACACACAGTCACACTGTCAACAAATATTGGAAGCCATTGAATTTTAGAATCCAAATAGAGAGGGGTATGGTTACCTTGGAGATTGAACATGATGCACATGAATAGGCTGCTTTATATACATAGAGACCGAAATGGCATCCCTCAGTACATGTGAAAAGAGAAAAAATGCAGTCATTGATTTGGATGTTTGGGGTCTCATTCTGCCAAACGTCTGGCTCTTTGGAGGCACACTTTGAGGCTTGTGCCAAACAAAAAGTGCTGCTTGCTTCATTCATCTCTGGTTCTAGGCCAAGAAAGACAGATTTGAGTCTCAAAATCATAATCAGGAGCTGTGTTTTATGTGTTTTTTTCTTTCTTTGGCATGAAGATTTTCTCATCACTCTCTGCTCTTCTTTAAGTCCTTTCTCTGTTCCCCCAAACGCTTCTCTTTAAAAGATTCTCAGAACTCTTGAGGCCCAACTCTGATACGTGGCTTCCTATTTTACATAAGTGACTTTTAAACAGATGCTATTTCTAAGTGGGGAAGGAAACATACTGGCATATTATTTTTGAGGGAAAAGTTAAAGATTATTAATGTTGCTAACTATATTTAGCAAAAAGTATTACTTTCTTCTGTAGGTTTGCTAACTCGTTTTTGCTATTCTAGGACCAGTAACTATGAACACATTATCTTACTTTCTATGAACAACAGAAAAAAAAGCAAACACAGTTTGACTTGTAAATCATTGCAAAGAAACAGACCATATGTTTCACATTGTGCCAAAGCTTCACGATGAAAAATTTTAAGACAGAATGAAAATGTAGATGAAAAAGAAAGGAAGGAAGAAGTGGAAGGAGAGAGGGAGGGAGGTAAGAAGAAAGGAGGAAAGCGAGAGTTCATTCATTTTCTCTTCCTGAATGATAACTAATAACAAATAGTCTTTTCAAGTCATGTCTCCATCTTTACTTTTCTTCCTTTTAATATGATATATTTCTACCCCCTTCTTACTTCTTGCACTAAAACCATGAATAAAAAAGCTGTGTTGATCTGTATTAGCTCTCAATATGACATTATAATGTGACAGAAATTGGGATGATGATAGTAAAATGATATCAATGCAGATGACCCAAACTAAAGTTATTTTTTCTATCTCCAGTTTGATAAATGAATAAAAAGCACTGCATGTTTATCTCCAAATTTTCCTTAATATTAAAATACATCATTCTTGCCTGTGTTTAAGCAATAAACTTCTGATTTATTTACACTACTTTATGTTAAAATGATTTTTACTCTCCTTGACAAATTTAAGAAGTATTTTGTCTCAACAAGTCACTTTAAGATTTTGTCAGAAGGTTACAATCCAAGTCATAACTTAAAACCTGTAATTTTCAGGCATTCAGTTAGGTTCAAACCATTTAGAAAGTTGTTATTTTTTTCCCCTACATCACACAGGTGATTACAACATTTGCCATAAGGGGTAATTACCAGTGGTTTTAAACAGGTTGAAATAACAAAAAAAATTAAAAAATTAAGATCAAAATAAATTGGAGCTGAAAATAATTTATACTTTTGTAACCAAAATGTTTCTTTTTTAGCAATAGTAAAAATTGCTTTTTCCCTTGTTGGTTTCCTCAAAATTTTAAACTGTGATTTTTCTGTCCACCAAATCTAAATTTCAATGACTAATCACATTGTTTTTAGATTTGTGGAAGCATACTTAATTTGTAAATTCCCAAGGCATAAGAAGTTAGCTTATAGGTCACATTACTTCTGATTTTTTTTAAAGTATGTTTGCCTGGAAAATAAATATTTACATTTGGACAGAAAACACTTCATATTGAAACCAAGAATGAAGGATTGGAAAGGTGCATTTAGGAGCACAGACTAAAAAATAATTAAGAGTTGAATAAAGCTCCTTGTAACTTTAATGAAAAATTAATTTAAAAGGGAGCTATATTCATTTAAGAAATATCAAGAGTGATTCCTTCAATGTTCATACACCAAAACCATCACCAGAGCAATAAATTGCGCATTATAAATGATAATGCAAGTTTTTGTTGATACTTAAAAGAGATTTTTGTATTGTGATGAAACCTTGGCTAGATACAAAGTGTATATATCTAAATATACACAGATGTGTGTGTGCATATACAGACCTATATATATGTATTTTTGTATGTTTGTATATTAATATATTCATATGCATTTTAATATATGTACTTATTTGATTATAAATACCCATATGTATACATAAGTGTGCTTATATGTGTATATGTATTCATATATACATGGAATCATGTGAATATATGCCTACATATACACATAGATATGAATTTATATGAAATATTATTAATGCATATGAAAATAACCTAACAATCCTCCTGTTTCTAAAACATGAAATCATCTCTGCTTTACACCTTAAAATCATGTCAGCATCCTAACATCACATTGTGTAATGCATAGTGATTACAATGAATAACTGTATTAATTTTTCAATCTAAAAAATATCATGTTTTGGCACAACCTGGAAATTAAGAAACAATGTGCAGGACAGGTCAAATAAAAATATGATCTATTTTCTCCACTATTTGCTGCTCTATTAATCAATCTGTCATGACACTGCCTATGATATTTATGTCTGTCTGGAAACAAAAAAAGTTCACTTTTTGTTTTTCCAAAAAGTTGTTACGTTATGTTGACATTTTCACCCTGGAGAAAAGCCACACTGCACTAAACAAATGTTGCAAATTGCTTCATCCATGTTAAATCTGCTTAAATAAGCTACCTGCAGTGTTCAAAAATAGAATCACAGGAATATATTTTGAGCATATATGTGACCGCCAAAAAGAGTTCAAATGCAAATTTAAATAAAATAAATTCCATTTAATTTGTTGGTATAATTAAAAACATGTATCTAAATTTCATTCTCGACATTTTAAGTTTAGAAAAAATTATAGGAAGAAACTGAGCTAAGTTGTCTTTTTAGCCTTGTATATTTGTGAACCTGTGAGCCTGGACCATGTTGGGCCTTCAACAAATAACTTTTGCACTGAAAGGTTGAAATTTTTAAGCCTCAAATATAAAACCATCTTAAATACTATTTAAGGTATGTACTCTTTTAAGCAACATATAGATGATTTTCTTTCTGTATAATTGAGTCTGATTATTGTTGCTTAATTGGGGTAATTACTAATAAATATCAATTTCAATGTGCCATTTACTGTAAGTTTTCTCTTTATACAACCTGTTCTATATTTCTTTCCCTGTTCTTCTTTTTATTGCTTTTAAATTAATTGATTTAATTATCCACTTACCCCTCTAGTAGCTTATTATGTACTCATTCTTTTCCATCCATGTAAGGTTTACCCTATATATTACAATGTGGAATTTTAACCTATTACAATTTAATATAAATAAATAATTGTATCACTCAATAGTTAACGGGAAGATCTTACAAATACTGAACACATTTAACCTCCTCTAAACTGATGTAATAATATTGGCTTATTTTTGGTTGTGTTTTTCTGTCTGTAGTGTAATATGATAAAATGTAATGTAAAGATCTAAAATTACAAATGTATCATAGCTTCTGTTTTAGACAGATAATCTTATTTAAATTTCATCACATAATTGCCATTTTCACAGCTCTTTATTTCTCCTTCATTTTTGACCTGGAATTTAGAGTCAGTTTTCCCCTACCTGAGGCACTCCTTTTGATAATTCTGTAAGTACAAGTTTGCCAGTAAAAGTTTTTGCTCAGATTTTGACTTTTTGAAAATGTTTTCATTTGCCTCCGTTTTTTGAATAACACATTTTTATTGCGGTAAAACACACATAAAATTTACCCTAGTAACTATTTTTAAGTATACACTTTAGTTGTATTAATACATTCATGTTGTTGTATGACCATCACCATCAACCATCTCTAGAACTTCTTTCATTTTACAAAAAGATTGGAAAGTTTAATCCATTTACATTTAAGCAATTACTGATAAAAGGGGTCTTGTGTCATTTTTCTTTTTATTTTCTATATGTCTTACAGTATTTTTGTACCTTATTTTCTACATTATTGTTTTCTTTTGTGTCTAGATATTTTTTGGCAATGAAATGTTTTAATTCCCTTTTGTCTAAATTTAATATCATTTTCTTGTGTAGACACAATGATAATTACATGTAATGTCTCAATGTTTGACTCCAATGTGAATTTACTCTAACTTCAAGAATATACAAAAACTCTGCTTCTGTACAGCTCTGTCCCCACCAACTTTCAGTTATTGATGTTACAAAATTACACCTTTATACATTGTGTATCTAAATACATACAGTAATGATTGTTCTTCAATACACTAATCTCTTAAATTACATAGAAAAAAATGTGCAGCTACCAACTGAAGTTACAATAATTCTAATTTTTAAACCAAAATTAGTTTTTAAAAAAACTATTGGTTTGTTAAATCATGTAGAAAAGTGCAATTATAAACCAATATTAAATTAATACTTGATTTTATAACTGTCAATGTATTTATCTTTACTCACATCTATTTTTATTTATATGGCTTTAAGTTACTGTCTAATGTCAGGGATTCAGGCTAGGTCCTGTTGGTCACTGAACAGAAAGCCAATCACTGAGAGAATGAGTGTTGCCAGGGAGGAAGGCTTTAATCAAGTACTTCAATCAAGGAGATGGAAAATCAATCTAAAATCAATCTCCCTGACTAACTAAAATTGAGGATTTATACAGCAGGAAATAAATTTAACCATGTGTGGGGAAAGCATGAATCAGGGAGGGGTAAGGAAGAGAAATTGGTCAACCAGAGCAGGTAGTTGGTTAGGCAGTCATGATGAGGTTTCTAGTGCCTCATTGTCCAGATGTGGTGATCTGCTAAGTTTCTGTTCCTTGACACTGGCTGGGAGGCCTGATGGTTGGTTTCCTGAGAAAGGAACTCAGATAAGACAAATGTAACTTTATAAAGTTTTAAGATGAGGGGAGTCCATTTCTATGTTTATTTAAAAAAAAACCCATAAAAATCAGTTTTATAGCACAATTGAGCTAGCTTCTCTAAGTTCCTTTCATGACAGTCTTTTAGATTTATTGCAGGGGAAGTACAATGCTAAAAAACTCCCTCAGCTTTTGTTTATCTGGAAATACTTTCATTTCTCCCTCACCTTTGAGAAACAGTTTTGCCAGATGTAGGATTCTTGGCAGATCCTTTTATTTATTTTTTTCTTTCAGCAGTTTGAATTATGAGCCCATTGACTTCTGGCCTGCAAAGATTCTGATGAGAAATCTGCTGACAATCTTGTTGATGGTCCCTTGTTATGTGATGAGCTACTATTGACTTGCTGCTTCAAATATTCTCTCTTTGTCTTTGGCTTTTGATACTTTGATTACAATGCCTTGGTATTGGTTTCTTTGAATTCATCATCTTGGAGTTCACTGAGTCTCTTGGATGATTATATTCATCTTTCATCAACTTTGGGAAGTTTTTGTCTATTATTTCTTCAACTAGTTCTTCTGTTCCTTTTTTTGTATTTTTTCTTCTGGGAATCCCAGAATGTGCATGTTGGTCTGCTTGATGGTGTCCTACAGTCACCTTAGATTCTGTTCACTTTTCTTCATTCATTTTTGTTCTTTATACTCCTTCATTTCAATTGTCTTATATTCAAGTTCACTAATTCTTCTGTCTGCCTGAATATGCCTTTGAATTCCTTTAGGGAGTATTTCGTTTCAGTTATTGCACTTTTCAGCTCCATAAATTTTTGGTTGCTTTTTAAGTTTCTTATTTCTTTATTTATATTTACATTTTGTAAATGTACATTTACAAATGTATGGACAAATTTACATTTGTTCATACGTTGATTTCTTGACTTTCTCCACAAGGTCTTTCAGTTCTTAAAGATGTCTTAAACCTACATCTTTAAGACAGTAGTTTAGTATAATAGTATTTGTCTAGAAGACCACCACATGGTCTTTCTTTGGAAAAGTTTTGTGTCCGGAATTGATGGGTTCTTGGTCTCGCTGACTTCAAGAATGAAGCCATGGACCCTCGTGGTGAGTGTTACAGTTCTTAAAGATGGTGCGTCCGGAGTTTGTTCCTTCTGACATTCAGACATGTCCCGAGTTTCTTCCTCCCAGTGGGTTCGTGGCCTCACTGACTTCAGGAGTGAAGCTGTAGACCTTCACAGTGAGTGTTACAGTTCATAAAGGTTTTGCGTCTGGAGTTGTACATTCCTCCCAGTGGGTTCATGGTGTCGCTGACTTCAGGAGTGAAGCTGCAGACCTTCACAGTGAGTGTTACAGCTCTTAAAGGTAATGCATCTGGAGTTGCTCATTCCTTCTGGTGGGTTTGTGGTCTTGCTGACTTCAGGAGTGAAGCTGCAGACCTTTGTGGTGAGTGTTACAGCTCATAAAGGTGGCTCAGACCCAAAGAGTGAGCAGCAGCAAGATTTATTGCAAAGAGAGAAAGAACAAAGCTTCCACAGCATGGAAGGGGACCCAAGCAGGTTGCTGCTGCTGGCTTGGGTGGCCTGCTTTTATTCTCTTATTTGGCCCCACCCATATCCTGCTGATTGGTCCATTTTACAGAGTGCTGATTGGTCCATTTTAAAGAGTGCTGATTGGTCCATTTTACAGAGTGCTGATTGGTCCGTTTTACAGAGTGCTGATTGGTCTGTTTTACAGAGTGCTGATTGGTGTGTTTACAATCCTTTAGCTAGACACACAGTGCTGATTGGTGCATTTACAATCCTTTAGCTAGACAGAAAAGTTTTCCAAGTCCCCACCAGATTAGCTAGACACAGAGCGCTGATTGGTGTGTTTACAAACCTTTAGCTAGACACAGAGTGCTGATTGGTGCCTTTACAATCCTTTAGCTAGACAGAAAATTTCTCCAATTCCCCACCTGATTAGCTAGACACAGAGTGCTGATTGGTGCGTTTACAGTCCTTTAGCTAGACAGAAAAGTCCTCCAAGTCCCCACCCAATTAGCTAGACACAGAGTGCTGATTGGTGCGTTTACAGTCCTTTAGCTAGACAGAAAAGTCCTCCAAGTCCCCACCCAATTAGCTAGACACACAGCGCTGGTTGGTGCATTTGCAACCCTTTAGCTAGACAGAAAAGTTCTCCAAGTCCCCACCTGACCCAGAAGCCCAGCCAGCTTCACCTCTCAATCCCCCCTCTAAACAGGACACCCCAACTGCTGTTGGGAATTTGGCCGATGACCGCTCTAGCTACTTCCTGCTGGATAGGGGCAAAGAAGGGGCCCTGCAGTTGTAGTGTCCTTCAGAGGGGAACTCTTTAGGCCAGTGGAAGGGCCAGTGGGTCAGTCCAGGGGTCCTCAGTAGAAGTTGTTAGTTGAACTCATTTGGGGTTCCATTTGTAAGACCACCTGTAGCTTGATGGCCTCGATTGTAGAGGAAACAAATTTGACAAGAAGGTTAAAAATACAGGGCCCAAAGGTGAGTAACAGCAAGATGGCTGCCATGGGACCTGGAAAGGGGAAAAGCCATGTTGCCCAACTCCAGAGGTTGGTATAAGAGTTTGAAAGGTGTTGTCTGATTTCAGAAGTCTTTTCCTGTAAATGCCAGGCGGCATCTCCTACTATCCCTGACTGGTTAGTGTAAAAACAGCACTCTTCCCCTAAGAAGGTGCAGAGTCCTCCTTTCTCAGCAGTGAGGAGGTCTAGGCCTTGGCAGTTTTGGAGAGTCACTGCTGCCAGAGTCTATTTGGGATTGTAGAGTACGGATAGTTTTCGTTATTTCTTACAAACTGTCTGAGAAATCCTTTGAGAGTTTGAGGTAGTAGGATAATGAAGTAGATAAACCAGCAATCTTATTACCAGATATATACCCAAAGGAATATAAACGGTTCTACCATAAAGATACATGAGTGCATATGTTCATCAAAGCACTATTCACAATAGCAAAGCCATAGAATCAAGCTACTTGCTCATCAGTGGTGGAGTGGGTAAAGAAAATGTGGTACATATACACTATGGAATACTGTGCAGCCATAAAAAAAACAAAATCATATTCTTTGTAGCAACATGGATGTAGCTGGAGGCCATTATCTTAAATGAATTAACACAGAAACAGAAAATCAAATACAGCATGTTTTCACTTATAAGTGGGAGCTAATCACTGGGCAATGTGGACGTAAAGCTGGCAATGATAGAAGCTGGGGACTTCTAGAGGAGGGAGAGAGAAAGGAGGGCAAGGGTTGGAAAACTAACTCTTGGGTACTATGCTCACTGGGTGATGAAACCATTTGTACACCAAACTCCAGTGACAATTTACCCAAGTAACAGACCTTTTTTTTTTTCTTTCTAGCCCTGGGAGACTGGTGAAAGCTGTAATTAATCTCTTAGCCTTCACTTACAAATTGAGGAGAAATGTGGCATTGAATCTGGGGCTCTTAGCTTGGATCATCCAGGAATCAGATAAAAAGACAAGATTAGGCACTGAACAAATACATGGGCTAGAATGTTTGTGAAGCAAGGGGGTGGGTACTGAAGAAGGTGGAGGGATCCTTTGGATCTAGCTCCTGTGAAAAAGAAAGGGAAGGGTAGAGAGCTGTGTAGGAAGAAGCTCAGGCTATACTACAGTTATAAAGATATTTTGTGTAGGCTGATGGGGAGTCCTCAAGACTTACAGTAATTGACCCGAATTAATATCTCTGCCATGCTCAGTAATTGGCTGAAATTGGCCTATTATAAGAGTGTCTTCAGCATAAATGCCATGATAAATTGATAAAAACAGAAGTTAGAATGATCAGTTATTCTCCCTTTAGCAAAAAATCTCAGAGGTGCATTTTTATAATCACAAACAGGCTCCTATGCTAGCTATGTTTCTTTTCTCTCTACATGGTCATCTTGTCCTTTAAATCTTTTTTGCTTTTATATAGATTTGTGTGTATATATGTATATGTGTGTATATATATGTGTGTGTGTATATATATATGAACATACATCTGTATACACAAACACACACAAAGAGAGAAAAAGAGAGATACATTCTGAATTTTTACTTTTTCTTAGAATAAGATTGATTTAATAAAACTGGTTCATAATAGCTGAAGAGTATAATACCATTTTGAATTTGTTTTTATAATTTCATCTTCAGTTTATACAAATCATGCATGTAATATAAAATATGATGTTCTTTGTGTATGGCAATTCAATATGTTATCTGAGCTGAATTCACAAATAATCCACTGAAAAACTAGAGAAAATAATGAAAGATATTAAGTTTGGAAAGGACACATTTCCAAATATTTCAAGGATGTCATCTGAGGGTAATTAGATTTTTTTAGCTCAAAATAAAACAAGGATGAAAAGTCACATTAAGATATATTTTTAGTCAAAATAAGGCTTAACTTGCTAAAATGTTAGTAACTAAAATTTTCCAATCTTGTCATATATAGCTGAATGACTAATTAGTTTAAACAGAAACTAAATGATAATTTATAAAGATCATGGCAAGGATTCCTGCTTTGCTGAGAAGCTGAATGTGAAATCAGAGGTCATTTAGGAACCTAGAGACCTTCCAATTGTGTTTCTTAGATCTACTCCCTTCTAAGAATTTATTATATTTTGTGGGCTGGGCATGGTGTTTCAAGCCTGTAATCCCAGTGCTTTGAGTGCATGAGACAGGAAGATTGTTTAAGGTCAGGAGTTCTGGACAGCCTGGGCAACTTTTGTGAAGACCCGGTCGCTACAAAAAATTAAAAGAAAAAAAAAAAGCCAGGTGTGGTTGCACATTCGTAACACTATCTACATTGGAGGCCAAGGTAGGAGAATCACTTAAACCCAGGAATTCAAGACTGCAGTGAGTGATAATCATGCTACTGTACTCCAGCCTGGGTGACAGAGCAAGACCCTATCTCAAAAAACAAAACAAAAACCAAACAAACAATAGATATTTTGTGGTCCTCCTTCAATAAGCAACCAAACAGCCCCTGACATTGTGATGGTTACTCTATAGTTTACTAAAAATATGTAGTTATAGTTTACTTAAAATCTCAGCAAATGTTCCTGGCTACGGAGAGTTTAAAATCCCCAATCTTGGTTAAATTTCTCCTATGTTTCCTTTGTCTTATTTTTTGTATTCCTTCATTTCCTCCATTTTCTACCTGTCATATATAATATGAACATAACTACAGTTGTGTTCATATTATAGTAGGTTCTGTTTGTGGAAACAGCATTTTGTATTCTGTCTGTACCATTAAGAAGTCCTTGAGAAAACGCATATATGATAAAACAAACAAAGGCAAAACTTCTGAACTGTTCTGATACTACAGAATAATCTATCAGAACCATCAAAGTGTATGTATTCTAAGCCCCCTCTCTGATATATGGTTTTCAAATGAATATATTCAATGTTTTGTTAATGATAGAGGTCTAGAAAGATTTCAGTCTCCTTGCCATCCTCCACATTTAAATAATTGACATGTTGTGATTTGTGCTTGAATTCTTAACTTTTTTGTTTTATATTATTTCTTAATTATAATAAAATTTAGCTGGCAGTTTGTATAGTTTTTATTGCCTGCTTGAAGTAATTTTCAGACTTTTAATTTTGAAATGAGTGGCTTCTTGTTTATAATCTTTTTGTGTTGAAGCAAACTAATTTAGCTCTTCTCTTAGTATAGCTTTCAATTTTACAAGAAAATACTTCTTGGTACATTGTTTTATCATTTTTTTGAGAATCCTCAATTTCAATTTTAATAATATTTCCCTTGGCAGTAATAAATTATTTATTGGTAGAATCTTTATCAGTTTTATTTTTAATACTTAACTGCAGACTAATAATTCAGTTAGTAAAAAACTACAATTTCTATTTTTCAATTATCTTCTTAGAGTAAAATATTTCTAATCTTAATAATTTAATAATAATTTAATATTTAATGCATTTCGGTATTAAAAAAATAATTCTCATAGAAGTAACTCTTCCTACACCTGGCATGTAGTTGACACACAGCAGTCACTTGATATTACCAAATAACGGTTACCTGGTCTGTTGAATGCTCGAATATTCCTCCAATATTAATATTAACTTTTGATTAAGAGCTCTGACCATTTGCTTTTTAAACAGTGACTTGTGGGCCAGATATGGTGGCTCACACCTGTAATCCCAGCACTTTGGGAGCCCAAGGCAGGAGGATCGCTTGAGGTAGGTGTTTGAGAACAGCCTAGGCAACATAGCAAGGACTAGTCTCCACCACTACTACTACTACTACTAATAATTAGCTGGAAAACAGTGGGGCGTGCCTGTGGTCCTAACTACTCAGGAGGCTGAAGTGAAAGGATCAGTTGAGCTGGAAGGCCAATGTTGCAGTGAGCTGCGTTGGCGCCACTGCACGCCAGCATGAGCAACAGAGAGAGACCCTGTCTCAAAAAAAAAAAAAAAAAAAAAAAAAAGGCTTGTTAAGCATTTATTTTTAGGCATCATACATCTTTTTGTTTTAATTTCAACTTTTTATGAGTTCCTCAAGAGTACTAAAAATATCTTTATGTGTTTTTAACTAACAACCTTAACTTCTGTGGAAACATTTCTATTCAAAAGAAAGAAGAACCTTACTAATCTACGTGTTGGTGAAATGAAAATCATATATCTGTTCACACTCCTTCAATTATATGCTAGGGAAGGCACTTTAAAAGCTTTCAGAGAGGAATTTCTATTAGATTTACCAAGACTAAGGAATTATATTCATGCAAGATTAATTAGGTGAGAGGTTAATTTTGAGGTTACACCTCCCTTCTTTACCCTTGCTACACCTCCCAGCTTTTGTGTAGTACAATATGTATCATTATTTTTGATGCCTGCATTTATTAGGTTGGTGCAAAAATAATTGCAGTTTTTGCCATGAAAAGTAATGCCAGGCTGGGCGTGGTGGCTCACGCCTGTAATCCCAGCACTTTGGGAGGCTGAGGCAGGTGGATCATGAGGTCAGGAGATCAAGACCATCCTGGCCAACATGGTGAAACCCTGTCTCTACTAAAAATACAAAAATTAGTTGGGCATGGTGCCATGCGCCTGTATTCCCAGCTACTCAGGAGGCTGAGGCAGGAGAATCGCTTGAACCCGGGAGGCAGAGGTTGCAGTGAGCCAAGATCGTGCCACTGCACTCCAGGCTGGTGACAGAGTGAGACTGCCAAAGAAAAGAAAGAAAAGAAAAGTAATGGCAATACTTTCTATTCGTCAACTAGTCAAGGTGCCATCTACAGTATGCAACTGTTCCTGTGTATTTGCAGGCTGTGTTGTAGAGGAATAAGATTTCTTCTCTGTAGTGACCCAAGGGCTTTCTGATGACTTACCTTTCTTCTTTGAGCCTTTTCTCACATGGTGTTGTGCCAGCCTTCATAATACAGCCTGTATTTGGAGTCACCGAAGTTACGTCCAACTTTGCTAGTAATGCCATCACAAGGATATCAGAATTCTCCTTCTGTTTCACTGTTTTTATCATGCAACAGTTCTCTGGATCACAAAAATGCACTTTCACAGTTTGCTTGGGAGAGTTAATAATAATAAATCCAACTCTAGAATTATGAATAATTGTTTCTCCATGTATATTTGCATCTTTTATTTCTTTGTCACTTTTATTGTGGAAGAATAGACTCTTAGGGAAAAGGCAAAACCCACAACTTTCAACCGTGTGACTGATTTTCAATGTCCATTCAGTACTACGCTATAACTTCTAGAAACATTCTGGACTAGTCTGTTTTTTCTTAGTATTACATTTATGATGTTTTGATATCAACAGTAGAGACCTGGTGTCATCACAAAGACTGATTACATGGCCTTTCACACGCAGTCACTTTAAATCTTCATGACGAATAGAATACAAAAAAGACAACCTTTGTGAATGTGGAAGAAAGGCCACTTACAGGTAGGTAGCTCGTGGAAACAGACTGACAGAGTCAGATGCACTCACCAAATGTAAACTGCCAACAAACTGTCAACTGCCAAAATGAATCAGGCTCTTACACTAAGGAGGCCACAATCTTAAATGTTTAAACATTCAGAAACTTCACTAAGACATCTAATTGTGCTATGTTTCCATGAATGTCCTTGCCACAAATTTAGTGCTGTCCAAAAGTAAGAAAAATAAAGACATATTCTTTATGTTACATGAATATTTTGTCAATATGCTTCTGATATCAAGAGAGATTCCTTGGAAGATTGTCATGTGCTATATAACTATATCCACATTCGTTTTGTTCATAATTTTCTATATTTTCCAACATTTTTATTTTTTAAGTTGTATGCATCTTTTGTTTCCAATACTATTAGCATAACACATACACTACATACACCTAAATGCAGTTATCACTTTGGGTTATTTATGAACCTGATAATTAAAGATACGGATTTGACTCTTAGAATATTTTTCCTTCCTTTCCTCCCTCCCCTCTTGGCCACAGTAATACCTCTGTTACTTAGTAATAATAATAATGCCTTAGGTTCTCCAAATACTTGACATTTCCTTCCTACTATATCTTCCTATTCATCATCTTATATTTTCTTTCTCTCTTTTATTCCTGTGCATGTATTGAGGGCATCTATGTGTCAGTTGCGGAGTGAGAAAGTTTAGGAAACACTTATTTGTGGCCTGACCAAATGGTCTACATCTTCTTCCTCTAATGAAAATCAGCTAATTTGACTAATTAGTAAAAATAGCCTCATAGTTTTATTTTTAAAAATAAGAAACATCAGTTGTGGTCTCTTGTCAAAAGTCTGGTGAAAAAAAATGATGCTCATAAGCTTAACATGGTTCTTTTGTGATGGCTGAAATTAATATAAATAATATATACTCTTGTACCTGTCACTTAAATGTTGTGGCACTCACTGATTCCCATTTCCACTGGTGCTACAGGGACATTCTATTACCTAAAGCACTGGAAAAGGTTAGGTCTTTTTCTCTGCCACACATTTGGGCCGCACATTTGGGTTATTCATGGAGCAATTTTATTTCTCCTTAGTGCTTTCTTTTGTCATAAAGAATATGTTGCACTATTGTTTAGTACTTTAACTTGCTATACTATTTTGAATTCCACCAGCCTTATAACTACTCAGAAGAATTATATTAAAGAAGTCATGAAATAACAAAATGTTAAATTTCTAAGTACAGAATTAGTTTAACCAAGCATATCCCAAAATTTTAACATATTGTTGTATTTCTTTTGATTATTTTTGGTGGTGGACTTCTTAATTTACAGATAATTTTCATAATTGAATCCTTCCCTTTGGTTCTCACTAGAGGTCTGTGAATCATGTCCTTATTCCCTTTAATCAACATGACTGTAGTGACGTACTTCCAACTAGAATAATGTCTTTCTTTCAGTATTATTCAAAACAACTAGACACTCACACTCTTTCTCCAGAGTTATGTAACTTGTAATTATAACCTTGTAAGCTTATGTTTCACTGTCCCTCCTTAGACTACAGGCTTTTTGAAGATAGAAACAATATCTATTTATTCTCCAATATAGGTAAATTCTATGAGTGCTACTTAGCGGTGCTCAATAAATATTTGATTATTGCATGAATGGATGGTTGGATGAATATTTTTTAGCTTATATTTGGCTTAACTGCATTGTCCATTGGTATCTATAGAAATTTAGGCTATTGAGAAAGGCTTGGGTCAATCAGTCCTGCATCTTCAATCAGCCTACTAACAAACTGTGAAATGAGGCCAGTTGCTGTGGCTCACACGTGTAATTCTAGCACTTTGGGAGCCCGAGGCAGGCAGATCACTTGAAGTCAGGAGTTCAAGAACAGCCAGGTCAACATGGTGAAACCCCATCTATACTAAAATTACAAAAATTAACTGGGTATGGTGGCACGCACCTGTAATTCCAGTTACTTGTGAATATGATTCAGGAGAATTGCTTGAACCCAGGAGGCAGAGGTTCAGTGAGCCGAGATTGTGCCACTGCACTCTAGCCTGAGTGACAGAGCAAGACTCCGTCACACCAAAAAAAAAAAAAAAAAAAAAAAAAAAAGAAGAAGAAAATTGTAAAATTAGTGCAAAATGAGTGATTGGTGTTATTCCTGGCACACAATAAGGGCTCAATAAATATTTTTCCTTTTAAATACACAGCTGAGAAGTGCTCTGTAATGTAAAGAAAAAATCAGAAAAAATTAAGAGATAGCTAGTGATATAAGCAAAAGAGTAAAAATGCCATTACCCTTTAAGAAAAATAGTAAAAAAATTTTTACCACTTAAGATTTGCATTAGATGAGTTTTGTTGTTTTTAGAAAAGAAAATATCATATTACTCTGGAGAGAACCAGCCATCTCTGTGAGGTCTGTAGATTCTAGAACAGAGGGAAATGGTGATGAACACACAGTCCCACATAATTAAATTAGATAATCACTATCAGTGATCCTATATAGTATATCAGGTTTACTAAATAATTTCCAGGATATACAGAAGTCCAGTTGACAAGCACCTAAGTAGATTAAGTTAGGTCATCTACCTTCTTTTCTTACCCCAGTGGTGGCATATTCATCTTCTTGATACCTTTTTTGTTTGTTTGTTTTCCGGTGCAACCAGCTGTCCAAATCAGTGCTTGTCAAAGCAGATAGGAGAGAGGTAGAAATACACATTTAACTCAGTTTTTCAGAGATAACTAGCAGAGTTAGATACACAACAACCAACCAAACAAAAGATCTCTCTGCAATATGTGTTCACTTCCACCCTCAACATTAGGTTTCCAACTAAAAAGAAACTATCAGATGCTGAGGGGAGACACGGGCAAAGGATTTGTCATATTTTACAGCAAAGTGTCCCAAGAGACAACATACTCACATCAATGACCTTGGGTGCTCCAGCTTATTTCCTCACACTCCTTGCTGTCCAAGCAAAAGACATATTGAACAGATGCTAAATAGTCAAAACCCAGCTTTTCAACTAATTCTAATAGAAACATCCATAGCTAGACAGAACAGAGCAAAAATGGATATACACAGAATTCTAAAGTAAAGAGAAAAAAATTGACTTCTGAAAAAATGAGAATAAGGGCTCTAAATGCAAACTACTGACGATTACTACACTGTGGTATTTCTCAAAAACTTGAGAGAATACTTTAGATATGAACCTCTCTGCACATGCAAAATAAGAGATCATCACTACAGAAGAAATGAAAGAATAGATGTGTCAATATGTAGCAATGAAAGGAAAAGCAGGTGTCACTTCAAAGACTGTAAAACAATGTCAATATTGGAAAATGTATTAATGGAATATATCAAACTTATAGGCCAAAGAGAATAACACATGATTGTAGGTTTGATGTTGACTTGGCATTTGATTAATTCAAACATCTATGCCTTACTACTCACTTAATAGCATGCAATTAAATATATTTTAGTATCTAACAAAGGAATAAATAGAAGGTAGAATATAATATTATAACAAGTAGACTAATTGTATATTTGGAAACTTTAAGAATTTTAGTGAGAAAACTGTAAGAAAATGTAAAAAATATTTTGGGGACTCGTTGAAAATAATATAAAATTCAATATTTTTTTCTAGAGATAGATGATAGTAAGTTTATTGCTATGATTTTAAAAGACCAGATAAATTTTACAGAAAACAAAATAGTAAAATACCTAGGAGAAATATAGAAGAAATATTTATGACATATATAAAGAGAATATTAAATACTGCTGAAGTTACATACATGAAAAATTCATAAAAAGTGAAAGACTTAAGTTTTTCTCAGATCAGATAACTCAATAGTATAAATATATTTGTTCTTCTAAATCCATCAACTTAATGCAACTTAAAGGAAAAAATTCAAATTATTTTGGGCCTTAAGAAAATAATTTTAAACTTTATTTAGAAAAACCCACAAGTGGACATAGCCAATAAAATCATAAAATAAATGACAAATGGGGAAGTAGTTGTATAAATACTAGTGTATGTTATAAATTCAGAGTAATTATACATATATATATATATATAGAGAGAGAGACATGTTATTTACTGGTATAAGAACAGCAAATCATATCTATAAGTTAAAAGTAATGAAAATCCAGACTTTGAGCAACTAGCTGAACTGAAGTAAAAAAATTAGTCAGATAGTTAACTTTGTCCTTACACACACATATGTAATGTAAAAAGTGAGATACATGTATATCAAATAGTTAAATGTAAAACATGAATGATGAATTAGAATAAAATATGGTTAAATATATTGTTGAGTTTTGAATTGAAATCTTTCAAAATAATAGTATAAAATCAGTACTCCTTAAGGAAATATGAATAAAGTTGTATATAAACAAATTAAAACTTATTTAAGGCTTACAAGTGGAGGAATAAAAAGCAAAAAAAGAAAATTTTTGCCGTATACGTTAACAACCAATCGTTAACATTCATAACATACCAAGAGTCTTTCTTAAGAAGTTTAAGAATAGGTAACATTTGCTAAGTGTTTGCTATCTAATTTAGTTATAATATTAATGTGTTAAAAATCTATCATTTTTTCATTTTATACATGAAGGTACTTAAGTTTTGGTTAATTAAAAAACATTACTAAAGTTATACAGTAAGTAATAAATTGAGAATATACTAACAGAGAAAATACAATAACTCAGCAGAAAAATATTATAAAACGTACTAACAAATCCATGTAGATATTAAACATTTAAAAACTTAGTCAAAACTAGAAATAATTAAAGCAATATGAAATAAAATGATAGTCTTTTTTTCCTTCTTTAAAAGAGTGGACAGATGAGAAACATAAAATGCCAATTTGCTTTTAGCCCATGGAAGCAGTCACTCTAATTTATTGCTAGATAATTGAATTGAACACTCTAATTTATTGTTAGATAATAAGAATATCTTATTTTTGAGATAACTATAATAGTGAAAATATGGATGTAGTCTTAATATCCATCAAAAAGGAATTAGTTAAAATTTTATTGTGTATTTATACAACAGAGTTTTATGAAGCTTTTCAAAGGAATACTTTGAATCCACATAAACTGACATATAAAGGTTCTAACACCTGTTAACTGAGGAAGGGGCCAAAGTGAAGAATTCATAGTACAATCCCTTTCTGGGAAACATAATTATTACATCATTCTGTATTCCACAAAGCATTTATTCCATATCCCCCTGCTCCAATTTAATGAATTGGGATATATTTAAAACTTGTTTTTGAAAAGATTTGCTATGGTCCAGCAGATCAGTGGTGAATTGTTTCTCATTACTTTAACACACACAGATTTAGCTATCTTATATTTTATAGCATATATGGTTATATTTTAACTTAGATTTGAAAACTTTTTTCCACTTAAAAGTGCCTGAAAATGTTCCACTATGTTCATTGCGAACATTCCCATGAAACTGTTTCCCTAAAATACACCAGACAATGAAATTTAAGTCAAATACATTACCATACATGTATCTTTATAAAGGTTATAGAATTTCCAACATTGAGAAATGTCGGGATGAGTGTCATTGATACTATTTGTCAAAAGTTTCTGTCTGACTTCTAGCTATGATGAAATGATTGATAATGGACTAGCCTTCTACTTACAAGTGCCCATAATCCTGGGCAAAATATATGAGGCAAAAAAATTTCCTGACATTGGACAAGAGGCATTAGAATACTATTTCTCAGAGGAAGGAAACTTTGAGTGATCTCCATAATTGCCCTTATGATCTGGCTGGGCACAATTTTTCAATGATGGTACCGAAAGTTGAAATCTGAGGAGAGCAGAGCATTTGTGCTGAGCTGGGGAGGAAGAATTCAGAATTTGAAGCACCAGAAGGGGTTGGACACAGCAGCAAATATGTGAGGTGCATGGAGAGGTGCCAGAGGTGTAGAGGTACCAGACATGTGAAGATGCCAGAGGTGTGAAGGTGCTAGAGGTGTCAGAGCTGCCAGAGGTGTGAAGCTCCCCTAAAATTCCCTGGATTATGGATGGGCTGCAAGCATGCAGAATGAGTTTACACAAAGCGTTCCAAAAACCAACTGCTACAGAGTTGAAAATGGAACAGAGACATAAGATGCCAAGCAGTAGTGGGGGTACTGGAGGATTAGAACAGTTAACATGAAGAGACATACTTGGCTTCTCATTAATGCCTCAGGCATTTATCTGAGACAGAAAAGCTGAGCTTTAGGAATGAAGATTACATTGTAGAATAAAGTTTATTCTGGGCCAGGCGCAGTGGCTCACGCCTGTAATCCCAGCACTTTGGAAGGCCGAGGCAGGCGGATCGCGAGGTCAGGAGATGGAGACCATCCTGGCTAACATGGTAAAACCCCATCTCTAGTAAAAATACAAAAAATTAGCCGAGTGTGGTGGCAGGCGCCTGTAGTCCCAGCTACTCAGGAGGCTGAGGCAGGAGAATGGCATGAACTCGGGAGGCGGAGCTTGCAGTGAGCCAAGATCTTGCGGCTGCACTCCAGCCTGAGGGACAGAGCGCCAGACTCTGTCAAAAAACAAATACAAAAACAAAAACAAAACCACAAAGTTTATTTTGGACTGGACTAGCTTTCAGAAGCCTAAAAATCAAACCCTGTTGAGTACCAAAGAGGAACCAGGGATTGCATGTTTTGTACTTACAGGTTGGAAGGTCTTGAAAATCCTTTGAATTTTCCAGAGATCCTTAACTAAGGAAAAGTGGAAAGTAAACAATCAGTAAAAGAGTAACTGGTTAAAACAAAAGTCTTCACAGAAAGATAAGAGAACAAATGGTCTCTATAATACATTAATTATAGAGTTAGGGCACAATCAACAAACAGAAAAAAAAATGTGACCTATAATATTTTTAAAAGTCAATTGTCACTTATTCAAAATGGCAAATTATTGCATTTAAGGGTAAATATGTTAAAGTATTTATTATAAATATTTTCTAGTAACTAAAAAAATAGGTTCAAGAAATTCAAGGGACTATAGTAGTAAATTTTTTGTGAATTTGAGTTAGGCAGTGGTTTCTTAGATACCACACAAATAGCACAAGTAACAGAAAGAAAGCAGATAAATTGGATTTCCTAAAAATTAATGATACTTGTGCTGGAAACAACACCATTAAGTAAGGGAAAATAGAAACCACATAATGGGATAAATATTTGCAAATCACATATCTGACAAGGTACTTATATTCACAAAATATAAATCATTCTTACAATTCAATAAAAAGATAGGCCAGGCGTGATGGCTCACGCCTGCAATCCCAGCACTTTGGAAGGCCGAAGCGGGCGGATCACGAGGTCAGGAGATCGAGACCATCCTGGCTAACACGGTGAAACCCCGTCTCTACTAAAAATACAAAAAATTAGCCGGGCGTGGTGGTGGGCGCCTGTAGTCCCATCTACTCGGGAGGCTGAGGCAGGAGAATGGCGTGAACCCGGGAGGCGGAGCTTGCAGTGAGCCGAGATCACGCCAGTGCACTCCAGCCTGGGCGACACAGCGCGACTCCGTCTCAAAATAAATAATAAACAAACTGATTAAAACATAAACAAAAGATATGAATATATATTCCTTCATAGAAGATATACAGAAGACCAATAAGCACATTAATGGGCGTCAACAACCTTAGCCATTAGAAAAATGCAAATCAGGCCGGGCTCCGTGGCTCACGCCTGTAATCCCAGCACTTTGGAAGGCTGAGGCGGGTAGAACATGAGGTCAGGAGATGGAGACAATCCTGGCTAACATGGTGAAACACGTCTCTACTAAAAATACAAAAAATTAGCTGGCCTTGGTGGCACGCGCCTGTAGTTCCAGCTATTCGGGAGGCTGAGGTAGGAGAATTACCTGAACCCAGGTGGCGGAGGTTGCAGTGAGCCAAGATCGTGCCACTGTACTGCAGCCTGGGCAACAGAGCGAGACTCCATCTCAAAAAAAAAAAAAAAGAAAAAGAAAAGAAAAAAATTAAAAAAAAGTAAAAATGCCAATCAAATTTACAAATTTACAATAATATACCACTTCACACCCACTAGACTTGAACTTGGCCAAAAGATCAAGAAGTGATACAAACCCACTAGGATGAGTATTATCAGAGACAGACAATAAATGAGTGTTGGTAAGAATATGGAGAAATTAGAAACCTCATAATTTACAGGCGGGAATGTGAAATGAAGCAGCCGCTTTAAAAAACAGGCAGTTCCTAAAAAGTTAAATACAAAGTTACCATATGACCCAGTGAGGTAGGGAGAATAATGTGTCCTCCTCCAAACATATACATGTTCTAATCTCCATAATCTGTAAGTGTTATCTTGCATGGCAAACGGGACTCTGCAGTTATGATTTAGTTAAGGAATTTAAGATGAGGTGATTATCTGAGTGGGCACAATGTAGTCATAAGTGTTCTTATAAATGAAGTAAGGAAGCAAAAGTGTCAGAGAGGGATTTAAGCATGTTACTCAACTGGTTTTGAAGATGGAACAAGAGAAAGAACACAAGATTAGAAATACAGGTGGTCTCCAAAACCTAGAAACAGCAAGGGTAATGGATTCTCTCCTAGAACATCCAGAGCACCCAGTACAGCTCTGCTAACATCTTACATTTATTCTAGTGATACCCATTTTGAATTTATGACCAAACTGTAATAAAGTAAATTTGCATTGATTTAAGCAAGTAAATTTGTCATAGTTACAGCAGCAATAGGGAATCATTATACCCAGCAATTCCACTCCTAAGTGTATATGCAAAAGAACAAAAATATATCTAGGCAAAAACTTGTACAAAAATGTTTATAGTAGTATTATTTGTAATAGCCAAACAGTGGAAACAACCCAAATGTCCCTTAACTGATGAATAGCTAAATAAAATATGAAATGTGAGTATAATAGAATAGTATTTGTCAATAAAAAAATAAAGTGTTAATATTTGCTATAATAAATGAGGGTTGAAAATGTCATGCAAAGTGAAAGGAGGCAGTCATATAAGACCAAATATTACATAATCACATTTATGTTAAATGTACAGAATAGGCAAATTCATAGACAAGAAAGTAGATTAGTGGTTGCCTGTGAAGTGTAAAAAAATGGAGAGTAATTGACAATAAATACGGGGTTTGTTTTATGGAGATGTAAATGCTCTAAACTTAGATTGTGACAATGATTTCTCAATGCTATGAATGTAAAATGGTTAAAAAGTTAGACTTAAAAATATTAAAAAATTAAAGTAAGTACAGTCTTAATAAGTAATCACTTGGGAAAGTTTAGCAGATAAAATTATAACAAAATAAGAATTCTAAAAGAAAATGAAATTAAAAATTCCCTATATGGCTTTAACAGTATATTTGAGTAGGCGGAAGATTCGGTGAACTTGAAAATGTATTACAAGAGTATTTCCTGGAATACTATTCAGCAATAAAAAAAGAATGAAATCATGTATTTTATATATGTATACATTTTTTAAAATTATATTTTAAGTTCTAGGGTACATGTGCACAACGTGCAGGTTTGTTACATATGTATACATGTGTCATGTTGGTGTGCTGCACCAAATAACTCATCATTTACATTAGGAATATCTCCTAATGCTATCCCTCCTCCCTCCCCCGACCCTGCGACAGGCCCCAGTGTGTGAGGTTCCCGTTCCTGCGTCCAAGTGTTCTCATTGTTCAATTCCTACCTATAAGTGAGAACATGCGGTGTTTGGTTTCTTGTCTTTGTGATAGTTTGCTGAAAATGATGGTTTCCAGCTTCATCCATGTCCCTACAAAGATATGAACTCATCCTTTTTTACGGCTGCATAGTATTCCATGGTGTATATGTGCCACATTTTCTTAATCCAGTCTATCATTGTTGGAGAGGATGTGGAGAAATAGGAACACTTTTATACTGTTGGTGGGACTGTAAACTAGTTCAACCATTGTGGAAGACAGTGTGGCGATTCCTCACGGATCTAGAACTAGAAATGCCATTTGACCCAGCCATCCCATTACTGGACATATACCCAAAGGAATATAAATCATGCTGTTATAAAGACACATGCACATGTATGTTTATTGAGGCACTACTCACAATAGAAATCATGTATTTTGGAGTGACATAAATGAAGCTCGAGGCCAATATCTTTAGTGAGACAAGTCTGTTACAGAAAGACAAATGCTGCAAGTTCTCACCTATAAGTGGGAGCTAAATAATGTCTACACATGGACATAGAGTGTGGAATGATAGACATTGAAGACTCAGAAGGTTGAGAAGGTAGAAGTGGGGTAGATGATATGAAATCACTTAACATGTACAATGCACGTTATTTAGGTGATGGATATACTAACAGCCCTGACTTCACTACTAAGCAATCTATGCATATTAAAATTACTCTCTTACCCCATACATTTATACCATTTATACAAATAAAAAAGATTTTAAAAATCAATGAAAATCAATAAGCATTCCTGTGACTGACCTCATAAAAGTATTCATTTTTAAAAACTGATGAAAGAGAAAAAATATGAAGACACTCAGATACATATAAGAGAATTTTAAATAATTTGACATACATCTAATAGGAATCCCAGAAGGAGATGAGATTAAGGATGCAGCAGGGAAGTATTTGTTAAAATAGAGATTGAAATATGCTTAAATTTTTATGCATTGACTTTCATACGCATAATGCTTAGCAAACATCAAGAAGGATCAACAACAAAAAAAACTAGAAATATTATGGCAAAATTATTGAATACCAAACATACAGAAAAATATTTGAAAGCAGCTAGATAAAAGACGACATATATAGCTGAAACATAGAATAACTATTATTGTTTTTTACCAAAAAAATTGGAAGAGCAGCTTTTAAAAACTGTTTAAATTATTCAAACAAAACAAAACAAAAAAACCTTGTCATTCCAAGCATTCTACATCATTATTCCATCATTGAATACATCCTTACATACAAATGTAAAATAAAAACATGCATATTAGTTTGCTAGGGCTGCCATAACAAATTACCACAAACTCGGTGGCTTAAACATTAGAAATTTATTGTTTTACAGTTCTGGACAAAAGTCTGAGATTAACATGCCTGAAGGATGACTTCTTACTGAAAGTTATGGCACAAAATTTACTCCATACCTCTTGCTTATGTCTGGTGGTTTGCTGGAAATCTCTAGCATTACTTTGTTTGTAGAAGAATCACTCCAATTTCTGCTTTCATCTTTACATGGTGTTTTCCTTGTGTGAATATCCATATGTCTTCTCATGGTTTATTGTCACAAGAACACCAGTCATATATTGAATTAGAAGCCCACCCTATACCAGTATGACCTCATCTTAACTAATTACACCTGAAAATATCCTCTTTCCAAATAAGTTCACATTCTGAGGTACTGGGAATTAGGACTTCAACATATGAATTTTTGGGGACACCATTCCATAACAACACATGAAGAGAAACAAAAGCTGAGTGCATTTGCCACCAGCAGAACTGAACTACAATTCCCTTTGAAAACCGGCAGAAGACAATGATGCCCTCTCTCAT
Source organism: Pongo abelii (assembly GCF_028885655.2). Taxonomy (NCBI): domain Eukaryota; kingdom Metazoa; phylum Chordata; class Mammalia; order Primates; family Hominidae; genus Pongo; species Pongo abelii. The sequence goes on from NC_071998.2 coordinate 32,838,805, forward strand.
CACTCTTATTCAACATAGTATTGGAAGTTCTGGCCGGGGAAATCAGGCAAGAGAAAGACATAAAGTGTATTCAAATAGCAAAAGAGGAAGTCAATTTGTCTCTGTTTGCAGATGACATAATTGTATGTTTAGAAAACCCTATCATCTCAGCCCCAAATCTCCTTAAGCTGATAAGCAACTTCAGCAAAGTCTCAGGATACAAAATCAATGTGCATAAATCACAAGCATTCCTATACACCAATAATAGACAAAACAGAGAGCCAAATCATGAGTGATCTGCTATTCACAATTGCTACTAAGAGAATAAAATACCCAGGAATACAACTTACAAGGGATGTGAAAGAACTCTTTAAGGAGAACTACAAACCACTGCTCAAGGAAATAAGAGAGGATACAAATAAATGAAAAAACATTCCATACTCTTGGATAGGAAGAATCAATATCATGAAAATGGCCATACTGCCCAAAGTAATTTATAGATTCAATGCTATCCCCACCAAGCTACCATTGACTTTTTTCACAGAATTAGAAAAAACTACTTTAAATTTCATATGGAGCCAAAAAAGAGTCCACACAGCCAAGACAACCCTAAGCAAAAAGATCAAAGCTGGAGGCATCAAGGTACCTGACTTTAAACTATACTACAAGGCTACAGTAACCAAAACAGCATGGTGCTGGTGCCAAAACAGATATATAGATCAATGGAACAGAACAGAGGCCTCAGAAATAACACCACACATCTACAACTATCTGATCTTTAACAAACGTGACACAAGCAATGGGGAAAAGATTATCTATTTAATAAACAGTGTTGAAAAACTGGCTATCCATATGCAGAAAACTGAAACTGGACCCCTTCCTTATACCTTATACAAAAGTTAACTCAAGATGGATTAAAGACTTAAGCATAAGACCTGAATCCATAAAAACCCTAGCAGAAAACCTAGGCAATACCATTTAGGACATAGGCATAGGGAAAGACTTCATGACTAAAACACCAAAAGCAATGGTAACAAAAGTCAAAATTGACAAATGGGATCTAATTAAACTAAAGAGCTTCTACACAGCAAAAGAAACTATCATCAGAGTGAACAGGCATCCTACAGAATGGGAAAAAATTTTTGGAATCTATCCATCTGACAAAGGGCTAATATTCAGAATCTACAAAGAAATTTAACAAATTTACAAGAAGAAAACAAACAACCGCATCAAAAAGTGGGTGAAAGATATGAACAGACACTTCTCAACAGAAGACATTTAGTGGCCAACAAACACATGAAAAAGGGCTCATTATCACCGTTCATTAGAGAAATGCAAATCAAAACCACAATGAGATACCATCTCATGCCAGTTAGAATGGCGATCGTTAAAAAGTCAGGAAACAACAGATGCTGGAGAGGATGTGGAGAAATAGGAACACTTTTACACTGTGGTGGGAGTGTAAATTAGTTCAACCATTGTAGAAGACAGTGTGGCAATTCCTCAAAGATCTTGAACCAGAAATACCTTTTGACCCAGCAATCCCATTACTGGGTATATACCAAAAGATTATAAATCATTCTACTATAAAGACACATGCACACGTATGTTTATTGCAGCACTATTCACAATAGCAAAGACTTGGAACCTACCCAAATGCCCATCAATGATAGACTGAATAAAGAAAATGTGGCACATATACAACATGGAAGAATATGTGCCCATAAAAAAGGATGAGTTCATGTCCTTTGCAGGGAGAAGAAGCTGGAAATTCTCATTCTCAGCAAACTAACACAGACACAGAAAACCAAACACCGCATGTTCTCACTCATAAGTGGGAGTTGAACAATGATAACACTTGGACACATGGAGGGGAATATCACATACTGAGGCCTGTCAGAGGGTAGGGGGCTAGGAGAGGGATAGCATTAGGAGAAATACTTAATGTAGATGATTGGTTGATGGGTGCAGCAAACCACCATGGCACTTTTATACCTATGTAACAAGCCTGCACGTTTTGCACATATATCCCAGCACATAAGTATTATTTTAAAAAAATTAAATAATTTAAAACTAAAAAAAAGAAATGTTAAAGTGTGTTCTTTTGACTGAAGTAAAATGATAGCATATGGAAATGAAAAAGAGGAAAGAAAAACATCAGATAAGTTTTTTAAAAATGTAGATACATCTATAATAATATTTTTCTTATAATTTTTAAAAACACAAATGACTTTAAAGAAAAAAAGTGACATAAAAATGCACATGTGAAATATGTGACAATAAAGGAATGGTGTGGTAAATGGAAATTTATGATTGTCAAGTTATTCTATTTGTGAAAGGTGAAGTGGGCTATATGGAGTGGTAACTTTTAAGTGTGAGATGTTGTATCCATCTGAGTTCTTTTAACTGTTAGGCTCTTAAAACCTTTCTGATTTTTTTTTAGAACTTTATTATTATACCTCTAAATGATCTGTACAGCATCACAGGCTTTAGGATTAGATTTTTACAATCAAATCATTTGTCTACCACTGATAAATTGTCTGGTTTCAGACAACTTTATTAAGTCATTTTCCTTATTCTCTTCTGTGAAGTGGGGAAAAAAGTAGCTCATTCATATAAGGTGATGATGAGGTTGAAATGAGAAATTTCCATTATATAATTTTCTCTTTGTAATAAATGTTTCATAAATAATTGTCTACTCTTGTTACCTAATATTAGCATAGGCATTCATGTTTATGTTTGAGATTATGTAAGTATTGTCTTCCTATTTGTGAGGAAAATAAAAACAGACATTTTTGATCAGTTACTGTGTTTGAGAGAATTTAAGTACTTTAAATAGATTATTTTATTTACCATCAAAAACTTTAGAATCAGAATTGTATTTAAATGTAATATGAATTAGATATAGTATTTTGTTTAGATCAGGATATTGAAATATTAAAATGTTTCCTTACCCATTTAGTAAATAGGATAGGATTAAACTCTGAATCTCCTTGACTAAAAAGTCATTATACATTTTACTCACAAGAACAAATCATTGTATTTTCTATTCAAAAACAAACTGTAGAAGTATACAATTATTATATATTGAACCACAGAAAAATGAGTCAACTTGAACCTAACATCTGCCTTAAATAATTTTGCATCTCCTGAGCAATACCTGTTTAATATTTTTTCTAAACATCTCAGATTCTGAAATTTTTAGGACAGTTTGATATAAAAATTTTCTTTCTATTGGCCTCACAAATCATAACCCTGAAAAACCCAATATTTAAACTTATAAACATGATCTAATATAAATTCTCTCTTTTACTAAAATATAGCCAAAATCCAAATCACAACAACAGTCATATCAAGTTTGATATTCATGTTTTGAGTTACAACATCTATCTACTATGTTCATGGCTCCTCTTCAGAAGAAAGATACATAACTTGGAGCCAAATACTGAAATCAAATATTTTTCGAATGTTCAGAAGATACAAAGCAAAAATGACTACATGAATTCCAAATGTGGTATCATATCCCTTAGGCCAAAACTCCTGTGGAACAGACCTGCCTGGACAGTGAAGGGAAGGCAGCTTGAGCCTTTGTTGTATGTGCATAAACTCTCCTTTCTTTCTTCAAGGATCAATGCCCTCAAACCCCAAAGTGTTCACATTTCCTGAGGACTTGTAGGAAGCAAAAAACTTTCAATAAAATTTGAGTTTAATCATAAGAGATTTGCACATAACCTGGTCATTCCAGAAACCCACTTTCCCCAAATGTTGGACACATCAAGTTGGTTTTAGTCAATAATCCTCTGAAAGCAAATGAAAACATCTAAGACAGGATTTAAGGATTTATTCAGCATAAAAATGACACTAATTGATAGCTGCAGGAGGCAGACAAATTCCTAAGCAGATAGGGGTGTCCCCAGTAAAATCCGACCTTCAAGCCAAAGACAGCTTGAAGCCTGAAAACCTGGCTGCCATTTGCAGGTAGAATCCACCACCCAGAGTGAGAACTTCCTTGATGTCTTTCAGCCGATCAAATGGTGCTTTTTCCAGGCCTGCCCATGGACCAACCAGCAGACAGTTCTCCCACCCATGGACCAATCAACACATACTTTCTCCATTCTTAGCCCATGAAAGCCCCATCTCAGCCACATGTTGGGACTACCCACTTGCAGGTAGGAGATACTGACTTTTGGTCTCCTCTCTGCTGAGAGCTGTTCTTTCACTAAATGAAACTCTTCCCTTCCAGTTGTCCACCGTAAGCTCATTCTTCCTGGATGTGGGACAAGAACTTGGGACTTGATGAACAGTGGATGTGAGAAGGGCTGTAACACATTACTGGCTGGCTGGACGAGCTACGAGTGGTGACAAACTCCCCCTTGTCCGACTGCAGAAGTGAAGAGATGCTACCCATCTGGGGGCCCAGACTTTAGATTCTCCTAGCAAGAACAGTAACGCTGTAGCCTTCCTGCCCTCTGCCAGTGTCGAGCGGCCATCCTATATGACAGAAAGCAGTGGTGGCACCAGGCCAGCCCAGGACCTGTAGGCTAGAGAGAGGCACCAGGACTGATCAAGCTGAAACACATCCCCTGCCCTGTTCCCCAAGCTGAGGCAGCAGTAGTGAGAGAGCTGTAGCATACTCCCTCCACCCTTTGGGACTCTGTGGTTACTGGCCTCTCCGAGTTTTTGGGCACCACTGCATTCCCCTCATCCAGATGCCGGAGCCTGCAGCAGAAGCCACCTGTGGTACAACTGGTCCAGCCGCAGCCTTGCATGAAGTAGGCGCCTATGCCAATGCCAGGAGCTGCCCACCCCGCCACAGCAGTCAGTGTACCTGGCTGTGTGCAGTGGCCAGACCCTGCGCTTGCTCTCTCACAGACCCCTCGCCACTCTGCACCTGGCTCACCCTCAGTGGGCGTGGGATCTGGGCCAGTAGCATGAGCTGAGCACAGCTGGTGGGCCTAGTTGTTGTGTAATGAGCCCAGAGGGTGCAAGTGAAACTCAAGCAGAGGCGCCACCAGCCACAGAGGTTTCCAGCTGGCGAACCAACACCTGAAGGATACTGTGACATAATGAAATCCTAAAACCTGTTATTTTAATAACTTAAAAGTTTGTATTTCTTGTCAGATAAATGAAGGATGAAGTTCACTTTCAGTACAGTAGCATTACTCCTTCCAGCCTACCTCTTTACCTAGTAATCTAAATGCAATTTCAGGTTTTCTCACAGTTTTGAAAAAATAGAAATTAGGAAGCATCATGTAAAGATAGCTTTAAACAAGATATAGAATGTATTTTTAAAAGTAACTTATTTTTAATAAGGTGGCCATTATTTGTAATAAAATCATTATCACTCTTCTCAGGAATGATAATGATGCATCAATGTGTTTTGGATCTTGCAGTTTACAAAGAAGGCTTATTCCGTTTCATCATCTTATCTTCCTAAGCCTTAAACATATCTATATTTTTCCCTTTCAATATGCAACAAAAACAAAAAGGCTGACTAGAACGGGGTCAGAGAAAATGATTTATGGCCATATAAGAGTATATACCTATTGAACCTTGTTGTCACTGGCTTTCCATATCTATCACCTTTAAATTCTAAGAAACAATGTGGTTAAAGTGAAAGATTGTAGACGGAATAGAAATCAAGTAAATATCAATGGTTTATCAGTTTTAATTACTTTCCAATCACTTTTGGAAATTAAAATGAAACTGTGTGTCTTGCAGCATTTTTGGCACCGTGTGCTCATGGTCAGTCCAGCACAGCCAATTGTGTGCCATTTACGTGGTATTACTTATTTCAGAGCTTTTATCATCACGTTTTCATATTTTATGGACACATCTTTCTAACTGTGGATCAGACATAAACATGCAGCTGCTATGCACAGCTAGTTGGCTGCATTGCCTCAGTAAATCATAAGCCTTCGAATTAGGCATTCTGGAACATAAGCAGAAATAACAGAGGGAATTTGTTTTTCAAATATAAATTTTCAAACAGCCTTTTTTTTTCTTTTTTTTACAGAGTCTCATTCTGTCACCCAGGCTGGAGTTCAGTGGCATGATTTTGGTTCACTGCAACCTCTGCCTCCCAGATTCAAGCAATTCTCCTGCCTCAGCCTCCTGAGTATCTGGGATTACAGGCATGTGCCACGATACCTGGCAAATTTTTGTGTTTTTAGTAGAGACAAGGTTTTGCTATGTTACTTAGGCTGGTCTCAAACTCACGGCCTCAAGTGATCTGCCCGCCTTGGCCTCTCAAAGCACTGTAATTACAGGCCTGAGCCAGTGTGCCTAGCTCCAAACAGCCTCTTTTAACGGCCACATTTTGTTCTTTGATTCCAGGAAGGTAAAAAGGAAGTTGGTCACTCTTTGGATAGCAAAGGAACTTTTTAAATTTACTTCTAAATTGACATTTCTGAAATTATGGGAATAAACCAGTTCTTGGGAGAAGAAAAACATCAAATGTCTCCACCTCATTCTTGTTAAGGGTTTACCTCAATTCATTACCCTATTCCCAAGACCTTGTCCTATATTCTTTCCCTGTAATACCCATTGTCACCATCAAGACTTGTAGAGAACTCTCATGCTGTCCAAAGTCTGTCAGACAGACTCTCTGCGTGTCAGGATCATTCATTTACCAAGTCAACATTTATTGGAGACTTTCTTTATGTCAGTTAGTACTAAATGCTGGGGTTAAAAGATCCAGTGAAATAGTTCCTTGCTTTCAAGAAACTCGCCATCTGATAAACAAAATTTTATTCTGTGGTTAATGTGAGAAAGGCAAGAAATTATGGTGCTACTTTATTTAAATTCAGAAGAAAAACATAAAATATAATTTTTAAAAATATATTTGTATATATAGATCAAATTTCCAAACATATATGATTGAAACTTATATTTTATGTATATATGTATATTTTATATATATGTATTTTATTATATGTATATATTTTATTATTTTATATATGTATATATGTATATTTTATGTATATATATATTTATATATATATATATAAAGATATGGGGTTTGCTTGGTTTTGCAAGTAACATAGGCATGGAGAAGCTGCATTAAATGTCAGTGATGAATCTATTGGTAATAAAAGTGTAGTTTGGCCTCACATGGACCTATGAGAAAAAGTAAGTTACAAAGGAAGGTACTTTTTTGTAGCTCTCAAGGTAACATGGTCTTTTATCTTTGTTTCTCTCTGTGTTATTCTTAATTATGTATACTTACTACTAGTTCTTCTGCTTCACTATATACTTGGTAGGAATTATTTGTCTTAGATCAGGAAATATATTATTTTCCATTTTCAGCAAAAACAAACATTTCTATTCTTAAACCCCATTCAGAAATTTCTAACACAGGTAAGATGGTTAGCTTTAGGGGCCACACTTTCCCCATTCTTGATGATGTCAGAAATGGGGTATGGTTTGAAGGCAGAGTCGTGGGGTGCAGACTTGCCTACAGGTGTGGACTGAGTACAAACTACTCAGTACCATGAGGATAGATCTTGGTAGAGAAAATCTAGCATGAATCACAGGAAAGACTGGCCTTGCTTCTATGCTAATCGTTTCTAAGAGCACAGCACAGAACTCTAACAATATTATATATCTGTAATACTTCCTTCCTTTCGTGAGAGAAATTCTTAGGCTAAGAAATAGTGACAAAGATATGAACAGATCAACACAGTGCCGTGGAATAAGTGGTATAAAAGAGGTAGATAACAAGGACAACCGTCAGAGTGAGAAACCACATCACACAGCAAAGGTGCACACACTTCTGAGGCTTTATTCTTTTTGTTTGATTTTTGCTTTATTAATATCTTATTGTGAGTGATTTAACATAGAAAGTATCCTTATTTTCCAGTGTTTTTAGAACACTTACTTCATTACAGAAAAAAATCACGAAGAATATCTGTACAGCTTGATGAGGTTTAGGAATGAGTAAGTATAAACTAAATAAAACCAGCACCTTGGAAACCTTTCTCATGTCTGCTCCTTGTCATTACTCCCCAGTCACTGCCTAAAGGGAACCACTTTCTGTCTTTTATCTTCAGCGATTAGTGATGCCTCTTTTTAAACTTAATATAAATGAATTCATGCAGTACACCCTTTTTTACGTTTGACTTTGTTTTGCTTAACATTATAATTGTGAGAATCACCCATGTCGTTTTGTGTAGCAGTAGTTTGTGAATTTTTATTACCATATAGAATGTTATTGAATGAATATGCCACAATACATTTATCCATTATACTATTGAGGGCTATTTGGATTGTTTTTAGTTTGGAGCTAGTATGATAAGTGCAGCTATTAGTATTCTTGTACAAGTTTCTTTTAATAAATGCATGCAGGATTTTTAGCTAATTTTTGTCATTCTGATGGGCATTTAGTTGTGAGCGGTAGTTGTTTTAATTTGTGTTTCCTGATGACTGATGATGTTGAGCACATTTTGACAGGTTTATGGATTATTTGGTTGTCCATTTTGATGAGGTAAAAACTTATGTTTTCTTTTTTTCCTAACTGAATTGCTTTTTTCTGCTTCTGCCTTTAAATGGACTTCATTAAATTGTTAAAAATTCTGTTTACCAAACAACACAATTGAGACATTGTAAAGAAAAACACTTTACTTATAAAAATACAGAATTTCTTTTACCAAAATTTGATTCTTACTTAAATCTTTAGAAATGTCTATTACATGAATTAAAAATGGCTATCTTAATAAACATGAAATTCACAATGTGCTAATAATGTTCTATAAAGAAGATTTGACTCAGACTTTTGACTTCCTTTTAATTTGCATAAAATACCCATATTAGAAAAAGCAACCCACACATTAGTAGTTATATAATTTACGTGGGCTCTCAGTGGTCAAAATATATTAAAAAAAAATTCTCTGTCTTCCCCTTATCTTCTTGGTAACTCACAGGAGAAGATTTTCTCTTGTCTCAGAATCAGAAAAATCTGTGCTGGGCAACCGACTTGGTTTTCTCCTATGGCCACTGTGGCTTTGTGGGACACTGTTGACATTTTCCCACCTTTCTCTCCCAACAAATGGTTGTTCCATATTCATAAATTAGAAAGGACTCTGTGTGTACATTTCTCCACTCTAATCTTATCTGTGCTTTTGTTTTGCCATTTCTCTGAGATACTTATTTTTATATAAAATATATAATCAGTATACAAGTACAAAATAAATATAACAAATAACATATTTGTGTCTAAATATATATGGTATACATATCCTAAACTAAATAAAATATATATAATAAACTTAATATATAAATAGGGGTGTGTGTGTGTGCATGTATAATATACACATACACATACAGGACAAATAAGTTTATGTTTCTGCTCTGCCTTAAATGCATTTATATTGTAAGGATAAAATACATATTAATGTTATAGTTAATGGCCTTATTTAATGTTTTTACTCACATGTCTTGTGGCATAATATTATTTTTGCTCCCGTCTTTGGTCATATGCTTTCTTAACTTTAGTTTCATGCTACACAGTACAGATTAGCACTCGGATTGAAGCTGCCTAAAGTATTCTGTGCAGCATCTTATTTGTTTGCAAAGTTCTTGAACTATGAATAAGGATAAAATTTCAAAGCCAAAGTATGGAAAAAAAGACTGGAGAAAAGCATTTTTATGCTAATGGTCATAGCAATGATTATAAAGCAGAGCGCATACAGAATGCACCATGGAGATGCTAAATAATATTTATGGAGCATATGGGCCTTGCAAAGCAGAAGTAAAAATGTTATTTTCTTCAAATTCTGTTTTCCAAATTACTTTGGACGTTAAGGAAAGTGTTGAAGTTTCATTTGAACTGTGGACCAAAAACCCTGACCAAAAACAGTGCTGGGATTTGTGTGCTGTCATTTTATTCACTGCAATGTTAAATAGAACTGCGACATGCTAGACTGATTCTGGATAAATTGTCTTTTACTGGCTTGATATAAGGATGCTCTGAAGGAAAAATTGTGAGACAAGGAATAACTTCCAGAAAAGTCTGAATAAAGAAATTTCTCTAATTCTTAATAGAGTCAGTATAATTACAAGGGCTAAACAAATGCTACTTTTATGCAAATTCATTGCTTCAAATGTTATTGTAATAATGTGGCACATCAATTGATATTTTGAGGATTTGGGAACTTTTTTTAATTTGAAAAATGTATAGCTATATCCTTGGTCATCCCTTGTGCCTCAAAATGGTAAACATTCATGGGTTCCCTGGTAAGTCTCTAGTGGTCTGCATTTTATTTTCTCTGATAATCATAACCAAGGACTTGGTAAGTGTCAGGTGCTATGCAAAGCTTTTTACCTCTATTATTGCAAGACACATTTTATTTTCTTAGTTGTATATTGAGAAATTTGAGATTCAGGAAGTCTAGGGACCTTGTCAAAAGTCACAATTAGTAGTAAATCTGGGATTCAGTTATGCCTGACCAAAACTGTTCTGTCCTTTTTAATATACTACTACCTTATAAAAAAAAAGAAACACAGATCAATCTCACCAAAAACCACCAAATGCTATAGCAGAGATATTCTCAAATTCAAATTCTGTTCATAGGAGAAACTTATCAGGATAATTTTAAAATGATTAAAATCATTACCTAAATATTTTGAGGATTTCTGAAGATGCCCTTTATCTGTTTCAAACTGAATACATTGTGGAACTGGAAGGTTACTTCTCTTGGTTGAAAGTTTAAAGTCCTGATGAGTTGAAATTACTTTTGTGGAGAAAGACAGATCCTCTGGCCTAAACAAATCAGCCTATCTATAACCTGGCTCTTATATTAATATGGGAGTTTGAATACTTGGAAAATAAAACATTGACACTAGGCACAATTTATATATTTCCACAATGTAACTTCCAAACTTGCAGGAGAAAACTCCCATCCTCTCATTCCTCCTGAAGCTGAGGCAGAATTATCTTTCCCACAGGAAAAAATAATAATAATAACATGTAGCGGTAAATGAAATATATCCTGGGTCTATAAGCTGCACCCTCTGGATGATTGAGTAAATAAAAGTGTGAAAAAGTCATGTAGAAAAGAACATTTTTGCCAAGCTATTCTTTTTATCCATGATGATGTTTTATTTAGTTTCATTGAATTAATTATTTTAGAATTCACTCCTACTCTCTGCAAAATTTAAGTCCATTATGTCTGCCAGCATAAAATATCGGGGTAAAATCTGTTTGAAATCAATCTTTTCTTGATAATGTATGTAAAAATAACTAAAGAGTCAATATTTCTTTTACTAACAATTTAATATGCTCATATGAAACATATTTTCTCACAGCTTATTTTTTGCTCTACATATTGAAAATTTCATAAGATAAATATGTTTTCTCTAACATAGTTCCTCTCTTTGTTGATATCAGGTGAATGCAAACATAATTTACTTGGGAAAAGATATCTAGATTGTTTTTTTCCCAAAGATGTTCTCATTTTTTAAATTTGTTTTTTTAAAATGGATGTGGGGTACAAGTGTTATTGAGTTATATGGATATATTGCATATTGGAGAAGTGTGAGCTTTTAGTGTACCCATCACCCAAATAGTGTACACTGTGCCCGATAAGTAGTATTTTATCCCTTACCCCCTCCACTCTCCTACCTCTGGAGCTTCCAGTGTTTATTATGTATACCCATTGTTTAGCTTTCAGGTATAAATATTATACCTAGTAACATTTTATACCAAACTTGTATCCTTTCTATGAATGTGTTTCTAGTAAAGTAAAATACAAACCCAAGAAGTTCATCATTGTAGTAAAAGTTTCATATCGAACCAAAATAATGCATACATGTAGTTGAAGCAGATATTTTTGTAGGAAAAAAACAAAAGAACACATCTTTACCAAGTTTAAATAAGAAGATAAATGAGTCATTTTTTTTGATACTGAAATATTCACGCTTTGTAGGCAATGGCAACAGAGAACTTAATCCCAGGAAGGACAAAGGAGGGGAGAAGAGAGACTTCATTTAGCCCCAGGAGCTACCTCTTTTACTTTTTAAGACTGGAACTATGCAGGAGGACAAGAACAGATCTAAACAGGATGCAGGCAGCAATTACTATAGCAATAGTTTTCAACATTTTCTATTTTTTCATCTCCCTTATGCCTATGTGCGTATCTAACTTTATGAACTTTTCTTCTTTTGGTACTATTTCTCTAGTGCATTCAATAGAGTAGACTCATGTTTTAAAATTTATTTCTGGAAACTTAAAATACAAGAGCAACTCAACAGTGATAGAGTAAACAACGAAACAACTAAAATGGTGATATCTAATAGTGATAACTGTTTATAGGAAATTACAGTTATTATAGCATCTGAACATTTATATGTTCATTTTATATTCACAATTACACCATAGATGAAGTCAAGGGTGTAATAGAGTTAAAGAAGGGAAAAGGAGGGCAATTAAGACCTACTTAATATTTATTGTAAACGAGGACTTATACCTGGTAATTTAGACACATTTTAAATTTAATCCTAATTAAATCCATTGAATTTGATATAATTTTCTTCACTTTGGAGAGGAGCAAACCGAGGTTCTAAGAATAAGCTACTAAACTTCACGAAGTAATTCAGGAAGATACCTTTTTTTCCCATCCTAAAAGGCAAGGCATTTTAATTTCTTATAATTTATATTTGGAGGACATCATTTCTGGGAATTGCCATTAGATTATACAATTCCCAGACTATCTACCTTACAAAAACATATAAAGAGATAAATCTTAAGCATGTTTAAGCACTGTGCCAAACTAATTAGTGGGGGAGGGTTTAGTACAGATCTAATAATGGAAACATAGAAAGATCCAGACAAAAAAAGTATTCTGTTGTCATATTTTGGCAATATAATTTAGAAGAATATAAAATATTTTTTAATTGCAACTTCCAAAATAAAATTTTGGGAGTCCTCAACTAGTCTTTCAATCATTCAATAGATAGAGATCAAGTACATGTCTTTAACACCTTAACCCAACAAGACAAATGTTTATCTTTTGCTGCCAATTATATGGTCTCAAACCTCAATTTTTTTAACATAAATCAATAACATATTTGTTTACGATCATTATCAAATAAACTATTATGTACTATACATAATTGTATGTGCCATATTTTTATGTGTCTGGCAGCATAGTAGGTTTCCTTACATCAGTCTCACCACAAAAGTAAGTAAAATATTATGCTAAGATGTTTACAATGGGTAGGAGTCAATTTGTTTTTAAGAAAGTAATTTATTTAATATTTTCTTCTCAACTGGTTTCATTCCTGTATCTGAAAGAAGGCAGATTAAACCTATATATGTCTATAAAAGTAACAGTAATATCCAATTGTATGATCAATGCCAACACTCTGTGTGGATAATTGTAATCAAATGACGTAGAATTCAGGCTTTAACATCAGCCCACTTGAGTTTGAATTCCTGTTTCAATAATTTCTGATTAGGTTTACTAACGTCTCTCTGTCCATGTGTCCTCCTCTTTAAACTTGGGCTATTAATTACACCAGCCTCATCAAATGTTATGAAACTGATCAGAAGTAATACTATGATATAAATTAAATTAGAATGTTTATTGGCTTACAATAAACATTCGGTAAATATTGACTACTATTAATTTTAGTATTATTATTACTTAATCACTGTTTTTATTTTTTTGAGATGGAGTCTCACTCTGTGGCCCAGGCTGGAGTGCAGTGGTGCAATCTCAGCTCACTGCAACTTCTGCCTCCTGGGTTCAAGCGATTCTCCTGTCTCAGCCTCCTGAGTAGCTGGGACTACAGGCGGGTGCCACTACGCCGGCTAATTTCATAATTTTAGTAGAGACAGGGGTTTCACAATGTTGGCCAGGCTGGTCTCGAACACTTGACCTCAGGTGATCCACCTGCCTGGGCCTCCCAAAGTGCTTGGATTACAGGCATGAGCCACTGCTCCTGGCCCATATTTTTAAATAAAATGTATTGATATTCTGAGACACACAGAAGCCCAGAAACCCATGTAGCTGTATTCTAACATCCTAATTCGACATTTGGATCTTACCAGCCCACCCCTGAGCTTTCCTTAAATACTTCCTCTACATGATCCTCAGCATCTCCAAAATTGGTCCAATATATTTTCAGTGTTTAAGTTTTGTATTTTTTTTTTTTTTCCTAGACAGAGTCTTGCTCTGTCACTTAGGCTAGAGTGTAGTGGCATCATCTCGGCTCACTGCAAACTTTATCTCCTGGGTTTAAGCGATTCTCCTGCTTCAGCCTCCTGAGTAACTGGGATTGCAGGCACATGCCACCATGCCTGGCTAATTTTTGTGTTTTTAGTGGAGACAGAGTTTTGCCATGTTGGCCAGGTGGCCTTGAACTCCTGACCTCAGGTGATCCACCCACCTCAGCCTTCCAAAGTGCTGGGATTACAGGTGTGAGCCACTGCACCCAGTGAACGTTTAGGTTCTAAGAGGCTTGTCACTCATCTTCAGCCCCAAACTGCTTTCTTGTAATATGGCTGAGTTTTGCCCCTTGAGAGTACATGGAATAAATCTAATTCCACTTATGAAAGAAAATATTTCAGCTAGTTGAAAGCAGACGGCAAGTTATTCGCTAGATTCCATTACTTTAAGCTGAACATCTTTTGTTCTTTTGTTTTCCTACCAATTGACAAGTTTATTTTGACTCCCTTAATTGCTCTTCTTCATTATACTGGAAGATTTTGTATCATTGTCTTAAAAGAGTGAGCAAAGTGTAGAGTGGCTCTCAACCCTATCTGCACATTAGAATATTTGAAGAGCTTTAACAATACCAATGGAAGGGTTCCATATCCAGAGATTCTGATTTAATTAATTGGTTTGGGATGCAGCCAGGTTGAAAAAACACATTGATGTAGAAGAAAAAACATGGAATTTATAGTTAGAAACATCTCTTGCTTATGTGATTTTGAGCAATTACTCTAAGTTTCATATTCCTTTGTTCATTTAATCAGCAAATATTATTAAATGCTTACCAGGGGTCAGACCTTTTGCTTAGCAGAGGCAATACACAGAAATAAGACATACTTGCTTCTTTCTAGTGTCAAGACAGTAATGATCAAATAATGACAAGAATGGAAGTGTATTATACATTTAGATGAGTGCTAGAAAAAGGATCATGGTTCTTTGAAATTCAACAAAAACAAATCTGGCATAGTTTACATTATAGAGGGGAAAGCATTTGTCTTAAGCCCAGAAACCAAATGGAATTTTGACAACAACAAAAAAGCTTTTACGATTGATTGAATCACAGATTTTTACAAGAGGTAAAAGACCCTTTCTTATCCTCTTCGTGGAAAATAACTACACTTTTTATTATTTTAAAGATTTGAAATGTGTGGCAGTGAAAGGTCTTAGGGACAAACATTTGAAATAAAAGCACTTGAGGTGAAGAGTGATGGAGTTGGCAGCTTTCTTCCTCTCCCCAAGGAAACTTCCAAATGCAGACCCCAGAGCAGGAAACATGCCAGGCATGGGGGTAGAGCAGCAGCTGGGACATCACCTTATTTGCTGGCCCAGAGGACAATGAGATGGAGATAATACTTCTTGTGGGGAAAAAAAAAAGTTCTCCAGGCTAAGGATATTTTTCATGAAATCCAATAGTATGGGACGTTGATTAGTGGCTATTTTGGCCTAACTTTGGGAGAATAACATTTTTAAAGCCATAAAGAGTCCAAACAAATGTCTCACCAACTTCAAAGTGTATAAATATCTGTATCCATCTTGTTAAGAAGATTGTAATTTAGTAGTTCAAGGGTGGGGCTGGAGATTGTACACTTCTAACACATTATCAGGTGATGCCAGTGCTGCTCCTCAGTGGACCATAGTTGGAATAGCAAGGATCTAGTCACTGAATACTCAGTCTCATTTTGGCCATCACAAAGTATGTGTTTGATACAATTATTCTAAGTGTCAACTACAAGAATAAGCTAGTTTCTGCCTGGATTTAGTTTGAATGCCTTTCCTGCAAATCTTTGAAGTATTAACATGTGAATCTGAATTCCCTCAGCTAGAAATGCCTGCACATTCCTCCTATATGCTCTTTTCACCTTAATCATTTCATTTATTGGTTCCACAGCAATACAATATTCTAGGGATACCAACTACTTTCAGATTTCTTGACACTTTTCTGCCCATCATCTAGCTGCATGTCTTGATCATTGACTGAATATACTTACCATACCAGTGATCACCAGTTATTCAATGCACTCTGAAAACTGCATTGATTAAAGTGTCTAAACAATCAAATTACTTAGCCAAAAATCAATATGACATTTTTAATATTCCACAGAAGACTGCTTACTCCTCACCTCTGGAGGGAAAGGCAATTAAAGGAATTATATTTCTGTCTCTGAAATTTGTGCCATATGCAGAGCAATGCATACATTAGAATAATATTTTCAATCTGAGTGCTCATATAGTCGCTATTCTTTCTTAGAAGTAGAGTAGCTTACTCTAAATGCAGAAGTAGTCCTTTTGGGCTAGAAGTGCTCTTTAATTGGCGTGGATGCAATTACATAACATTAGGACCAGAACTACTACAGAAAGTTTGTAGCTGGATCCATGGTTTGTAATTCTGATATGAAGGCAATAGAAAAAAGAATTTCTATGACCCCATTAGTGTATTAATAACAGAACAGGTGTAACCATCAATTCCTAGACATATTCTTCTGGTGACTAGAAATCCTGGTACAAGGGTTCTGGTTATAGATTTGTACAAAACCATAGGACTTTGGGGGTCTTGTTTTTTTCTCACCTGAGATTTAAACTACAATTTCTCTAGCACACAATTTAGGTTAATATACCCTGAATCCAAGAAAAATTAATATTAAAATATGCATAGAGCATTTTTTGCTAACTCAATTTTACTTTTGAACACAAATCATACAACCCAAAGAAATAATATTCATGAGTAACAAAATGCTAACATGGGTTACTAGGATGAATAAATTGTTATTTGCATGTCACTGAATTAGTTTTCAATTTCATAATCAGTGGTTCAATTGAAAATGATACTCAATTTTAATATTAACATAAATAATATCAGCTCTTACCAGAGACAATGAGTAGTAAATTTCACATGATAAGCTAAAAATAGAATGAAATATTTCAATTCAGATTAATAAGGTGCAGAAGCTCTATTTCTATATACTTTAAATAATTAAAACATGTTCTACAAAAATTGTGAGCTATACGATAGCTATAATAATCTTTATGATACAACAGCTCTAGGTTTCTCTTGCCTTTATAGTGCACTATTGTTATCTCTACATTTATACAGAATTGTATATGTGTGTGTGTGCGTATGTGTTTGAAGTATAGTTTAAGAAGGCACCTACTTTTGTTGGTTGCAAATTCTATTTTGTATTAAATAAAAACAATGAAAAATTTTCCAAGATACCAATAATATATTTTACCCCTAAATAACACATTTAGGCAACACAGACACAGAGAATATATTTTTCCCTGGATTTTTTGTGTGTGTGTGAGGTGTAGAAGCTTAAGAAAATGAGTACCATCGAGTGTAAGTCCCCAGGCCTGTAAACTGCACAAACGAAAAGAATAGATATTTCTTTTTTTCCCTTGAATTGCTTCTTCAGCCTACACTAGGGAAGAATTGGTCTTCTTGGAGCCATAAAAACAGTATGGTGCCTAGTTATCATCATCCCAGAAGGGAGTCAGGGACTGTTAACCAAGGAGCATGTCTGAACAATTTTTAACATCCCCAAGTTTGTAATTCCTTATATATCTGTCTGTTTCCCTATAAAAAAATGTCCTGGGTGTTTGGTTCCATGGCCGTCAAGGGAGGGATGAGAAACACTGTCTCTATATACAGCTAAACATGAAGAATAACTCACAAGGGATATGAGGGCAGTGAGAACAGCAAAGTGAAGAGGAAAGGCAGCTGGAATTTTAGGGCTTGCAGGAAAAGAGCTGACTGTGTGGCTTCATAAAATTTACACACCATATTTCATTCAAAACTGAGTAACTGAAATTAATTCAGAGTTGTTTCAGGAAGAAGAGGCTTTGAGTCTGGGATTACTGCTTACCTGTCCAGATTCACTAGAGAATTTCCACACACCACTTAACCTTGCAGCAACAGAGCATTCTTAAAAAGCAGCTATGTCCTATCTAATCCATCTGGCATAAACAGTTCAACTTGATTAGTTGTAGAATGGTGACAAAAGTGTTTTACTAGGAAAGGGGTGAAGGAAATCCCACCACTGTCTGATGGCATCATCTGTTAGATAAAAGCCTCAGTTTGAAAAGAAACCTAGTAGTCTGCCTTTGCACATTTACAAAGTGGAGACAATTTACAAAACCTTACAACTTGCAGAGATGAAAGGTATGTCAATGCTCAGAGCACTTTGTTGTTATCATTGCTTTATTGTTGTTTCTGTGTTGTTGTGACACTAAGAATTATGATCATCAAGGGAGCTGACCTAATCAGGAAGAGAGACCTCAGCTTGCTAGAGTGAAGTAGATACCAGCTGTCAAAGCCTGAGTGGTGGAGAAACGCACATCATTTATATGGAGGCTGCCTGCTGTTTGATAATTGTACCGTTCTTTCCAGTTTAGTCACCATTCTGCTCTCATTCCCCAGTTAGCCCCGCTTTTCAAAACACAATCAAAGGACGTTATTTATCAAAACACTTGAAGATTCTGGATGAAGGCTGTGTGGTGTGTTTTGCATACTGATTCAAAAGAGATTGCCATGTTAATCAACAAAGGATCTTCAATAAGTATGATCCCATGGGATTCCAAGTGAAAAAGAAGTCATACTCCATAGATTGTATTTTCTTCCCAGAGTTTTCCGTTTTGACAATTAGATTGCTGTCTTTAGTCTTTTTGTGTGTGCAGGTCTGTTTGTGGCTGTAAATTGACTCAGTTTCTTACCTTCTTATTCTTACTTATACCACAGTTGGCAAAGTGGTTATAAAATAATAGAATTATTATTAAGAGCAAGTAACAAAGGAAGAAAAAATTGCCTAAAACACTGTCACACAGTAGAAACCACAGCTAATCTTTATAACTTTGTACTTTTTGTTTAGATTTTTAGTATAATTTTTCATGCATATTTTGAAGGTAAGTAACAACATGACATATGCATGATTTTGTTTTGGTATTATTTCAGTTCAGCATGAGCTAAACATTTATTAGACAAAATAACATAAATCTAAGTTATAAAGAAACTGATAATTATGATTATATTAAAATGTAAATGCTATATATATCACACCAATAAAAATGAACACAAATTATTGTCTAAGATGTTTAAAACACATGTAAACAACAAATGATTACTATATAGAAGAGTCTAAAAAATCGAGAACAAGACAACACAATGGAAAAACAAGCAAATGACCTTCAGATAAGAGTAAATTTGAATAGTCAGTAAAGATAATTCAAAATGCTAAAATTAGACTAGAATAAAAATATTTAAAAGCACACAATGAAAAATCATTTCACACAATAATATTTACAAAAATATTAAACTCTGAAAATGCCATGTATTGGGTTTTGATGAAGATGTGGTGTGAAGTCTTAAATATAGCTGTTAGAAGTGTAAATTATACTACCACATTAAATAATAATTTGTTAATATATAGGAAAGTAAAATAAGTAGATATTCTAAGACTCAGCATTTCATTCCTATTGTATATACACTACAGGAAATTTTGAGGCATGAGGAGAGACAAAATATCACATGTACCCCATAAATATTTATTATGTATCAACAAATAAAAATTTTAAAAATTATATAGAATATTTATAATAGCAGTGTCTTCATAGCAGCAAATTAAAATTAATGTAAATGTTTGTTAACATGAAAAACAATAATTAAATTATAACATTGAGAGAAAAAGTGAATTACCGAAGAATACATGCAGTATGGTGAGGTGTAAAGATTTAAAATATGCCCATTGATATATGAACTGCTTGAATCTATCTTTCTACCTATATCTATACATCTGTATATATAGATGCATATCTACACACATATATGTCATTAATATATGTGTTTATAGACATACATATCAACTATCATTCTTATGAATATATATGTTAATATCTATAGTATATATAGATACATAAATCTATATCTGTAGTATATATAGATATATAATTATATATGGTATATATAGATATATGGATATATAAATATATAGTATATAGAAATATATAAATCTATATATACAGAGATATATAACCCTATATGTATAGATTTATAAATCTATATGTAGATATATAAATATAGAATTCTATAGAATGCCTGAAGCTCCTCCACACCAGCCCCTCCCATTCATTGCTCACTGAAATCTATAGATATCTGAGACGCGTTCTGTGAGGAGGTGTCAGAAGCAGAAGCATCGAGAGAGATGGCAATTTTATTCTCTTCCTTTGGGCATACATTGAAAAAGAGCAGATGAGGGAAACATTCCTTTCTATTCTGTGAACACTAGGGGACAGTGAGAAAAATAAACTCAGGGTCAGAGGTTGCAAGAACATTTCTCCTTGTCTTTTGTTTCAACTGCATATACTAAAAATCATCCAATTATACCACCATTGTTGTGACACACAATTTACTTAAATGTTTACTAAGTTGCTTATTATAATTTCTTTATTTGGCTTTCATGTGTGTACTGCCAGTCAGGTATCTTTACTTTCATTTAAACGTGATGCTGTATGAGTCTTTTGCTGCAATGTATAATGTCAATTGAGTGTTCAGGAAAATTAAAGCATTTTTGAGATTTGCATAAGAAGGGAATGCATGTGCTTGCATACAAATGCTCTTTTTTTTTTCTTTTAGGAAACATTTTCTAAATAGCAAAAATGTGTTTTGCTGATTTATTCTAGAAATTAGAATTAATTCTTTACAACCACTGGCATGATCTTTCATTTATACCATTATTAAAGATTTTTAATGCTGAAAATGATTTCATTTTTTCCAATTAAAGAATGGAGTTAAGTAAAAAAGCTACATCTCATATTTAACATTTATGACTATTCAAGCAAATGAATTATTAGCAATATTTTAATTGCATGCATAATATATACAAAAAAGTTTCTAGACATTACTTAAATGCTTTCCATCTTTTTTGTGATTCTGCCAAAATGACCATTGTCTGGTTGAAGGTCTTATTGTTGAATATGGAACTACAGTATTTAAGCGAGCATATATGCTAGATTTAGGGACAGGCTTGAAATTTGTATCATCAGACTCTGATAGTACAACAAATCATTGAAAGAAGCTAGTAATTTTCAAGGAGATCCTTTCCTAAGAGATTGTTTGGCTGCTTTCCTAATAAGACCAAAGTGATTTCTAGAACTCACGACATAGGGCAGGACCAAAATTTTTTACGCTTGCATACATCCTGTTAGTTTGCTATTGGCCACCTGATACACTCCAATGAAGGATTTTGCATGCCTGGGTCACAATGCTGTGATGGATATGAAACATTTGTCATGACCACTGTAATAAGAGTTGACACATTTATGATACATATTTGTTATGTCTCTATAAAGCATCCACCGACTCATCAAAGAGATTTTTTTAGGTGGTAATCCTTTTCACAACATGAAGGCACAGTCTTACCCACTAGAATCTAGTCATAGGATAAAAAGTCCCAATCTGTCAGTGCCTGGAGGAATTAGCAGCTCACTCAAATATTCATTCTGCTTATCAGCTGTAACCCTAAGTAGTGAATATGGATAATAAACACTGTCATAATTGTGACATTTCTGTTAGGGTTTTTCTTTGCTCTTTTTTAAAGAATCTGTCAAGCAAAGTATGACTTCCCTTTGGGAAGTGAATGTCCTTAAATGCCAGTTCAACTATTCTGCTTTGTAAGAGTAGGCATACATCCTGATTAATGATTGACATTGATTTAGGAATTTGTGATTTTGGTTAGTAAGTGTCAGGTTACCAACGTGGACCACCTTAGAAGTTTCAATGGATACTGGGCATAAATCTATTTCTGTGATACTTTCATTAGGGTCATATATTAAATCTTAGTGTTCTTTTTCCTCCTTTTACCTTCTCTTAACTACAGCAGATTAATTATTTTTTCAAGACAACAGATTACTTCATCAAAGTAATCAACATAATCACACACAAAATAAGCAGGGCTGAATGCTTCCTATTGATCAAATTCAGTTAATAAGCTGTGAGTGATTATACAAATTTAAATCGATCAGAAAACTTTCGATGTGTTATGATACCAAATAAACAAAATGAATAGACTGTGATATATCAAAATAAATTATTTCTGTAAAAGTATCTGTTACCATTTCATGTAACAGAGGACTCCTAAATGCACTACCTGTCTTTAACTCATTATAGATTTCTCATGAGTGTTTGGTCATGCATGTGTTTATCTGAACTTTTGTTCTTTTGTTTGGAATATTGATATTCACAAGTATCAATTTTTACCCTTAGAGATTTATAATAATTCTGTTAAGGACTCTTCTTTGTCTACCCTAACCCCCTGGAGGCATTTGAGAAGCAAAATTCTGTGACTAGAAGCTGCTATGCTTTAATTTGCACCAACACATTGTATCAAAGATCATGAAAGCCATGTTTTCATTCAATTAAACTTTCTAGAAGCTAATGAAAACTGCCCAGAGAATTTCTCTCTGTAAATTAAAGATACACAACAAAGATTGTCACCCGACATGTTTTCAGTTGACTTTGTATGGCATTAATAATTTTGGTTAGCAATAGCTGTGAGGAGTTTGCATCTGTGAAGGTCAAACCACAGAGGACATAGAGATTAGGCAGAATTTGGCTAAGTTGCTATCCAAGTTTTAGTGTTTATTCCAATAATCTTCAAACTCATCAGGTCTGCAATTGAGTTGCAGATCTCTGGAGCTCATGCTTTATTAAGAGATGGCTGAAACTTCCCTTTTCCAGTTGGGTGGAAGCCCTGAGAGGACTCCATATTCCTCCCCGGGAGGATGTTAGCACATCTGCCAGTAGCATAAGCCAGAACCAAGAAGTACATCTGTGTGTGAAAGAATGTATTATTAAAAATATTAGTTTTAGACTGATGATCTTGGACATTTTAATCTGCCTGTCTGCTAACTTCAACCATCTCTCATTTAGAAGAACTATTTATGAAAAATATTGAATCCACCTGGCTGAGGCTACTTTTGTATACAAATGCCAAAGGTTTTCCAGTATCTGACATTTTCCATTTATCCCACTGTTCCCCATCAATGAGCACATCTTTCAGCACTGGTACATATATTGGGACAGACAGCCACTAGAAAGAGGTGGTTTTTTTTTTTGCTTCACATATTTTGGCCTTCAGAGGATTAAGACTAACAAAGAGGTTCAAAGAAATACTAGCTTCTTATATCTTGGCTTCAGAGGGTTAAGACAGGCAGAGAGGTCCAGCAAATACTAGATTGGGAGGACAGAGTCCCTGAAGCAGCCAGGCTTAGAGCCATGGAGCCCAAGCCCGAGGCAGGTCAGATGCCAGGATTTCAAAGGTCATGTAAAGATCAGCCAAGAACAAATTCCAATTGAAGCCAGTTCAGGTGTCAGCAGATTTTTCACGGAGAGAACTGGGAATGCTTTGTTCCAGTACTTGTCTCTGTCAGAGTTATTCACATGAAAGGCCAAAAAATACACTATCGCTCATGTACTAGAAGAAATATAAAAGCATTTTTTAAAGCCTTATTTTATAATAGTGGGGAAAAAGATAAGACTCTATATAATTTCCCAAAAAGAAAAAAACTGAAACATTTACCTTGAAGATAAAAATAACCTATAATAAAATAGTTATACACTGTTCCAACTACATAGTATCTTATCTATGAACATATGTTTTGGCTGATGATGTTAATACGATTTCAGAATTTTTTTCTAATTTGGGAATTTGGATTATTTAAATCAATATTCATTTTAAAGAAATTCTACTTCAATGAAGAAAAGTTTATAGCCTATAGAATTTTCTGTAATTGTTTTAATCTACATTTCCCAAACCTCCATATCCTAGATACATGTATATCTTAAACTGTAAAAGCTACCATTGGGCCTAAATAATGGCATACACAAAGTGTAGGGAGAAAAATACACTAAAATAAGAAAGAAAAAAAGACAAACAACAAAACAAAACAGTGAAGTAAACTGGGATGAGAATAGTATAGAGAAAACCCAATTAGTATGTGACCTTGTGCAAAGATAGCATAAACTATCTCAGTTTCTCCAGTTATTTCAAGGAAAACTTCCATAGTTTTAAATGGTTTAGATTTGTTTGTCAATATTGCTGTTTTCATAGGAAGGAACTGGGGAGGGGGGGAGGGGAAAGAAGGTCTGCTTGTTTACCCCTAATTTTATTTTCCTAAAATTTCCTATTTCAAACATTGGCCACTGGCATAATGTCATTACAATGAATAGTACAGGGCTAATATCGTCTGTGTTTCAATGGATGTTAACATAAATGGGAATTTCTTAGACCTGATTAAGCTTGCCCTTTAGTGAAACAGGTTACATATCATGTATCTTGGAATCTTTAAATTTTCTTTATATTCAGTGATCTCAGACCTTATTTAGTACAGCCCTGTTGCAACAGTTTGATAATATTTTTTATTAGTGAAGACCAATAGCAACTTAATTATATAATTAAAAATCTGACAAGTACAAATAATAAATAATGGCAAAAAAATGAACCCATTTGCCAAAGGCGTAAACAGACAGAGACGTGTGCCTTAGGACAAGAAAACAAAAGCCATTAATGAATATTCCATACAAAACAAATTGTAATTTGCACAAGGTATGCAGAGAACTCTCATTCTTTATCTCCTGACAGCAGAGTGGAGCAGAAAGAGTTCTGCTAGGCTGGAGCTCTGCCACTACCTGGCTTAACCCTGGTCTTGTTGCATCCGTTCCCAATAAACAGTTTCTTTATCACTATCATAGGGGTTGTGAATCTAATTCATATTTTTGGGCTGTCCTCTGTGGAAAGAGGTAAATGCCAGGAGGCTCTTATCAAACCTTGAAAAAATATATATATTTTTAAAAATTTAGTCTCTACAAGACATTCATGATTAACCTGATATTTTATGTAAAATCTTGAATTTAACGTATATGAGCCTTTTTTTAATATAACAGGCAGATTGCTTTCATTTGATTTCAAAGTAATACCCTCAAAACATCAAGAGCCATCGCCCTACAGAAGATAAAAAGAGGTGTGTGAGAGGAAAGTGGAATTTGCATTTAGAATAATTCTGTTGTAGGCATTTTATGTGTATCACTCCTACTAACCATGACAATAATTATATAAAGTAGATATTATCGTGCTACAAGTGATAAAATTGAAGCTTCTGGGACAGTTTAATACATAGCAAAATGTCCCACACCTAGGAAGCTGCGGATACAGTTTCAGTCCAAGTCAAAGCCAAATTACATTGTTTTTCTAGGAGCATTATATACTGAAAAGCCAAAAACAATTCCCAAACATTTGTAGTAATGACAACAGGGAACATCTTTTTCTGCAACCTTAGTTAAAGATCTTTAAACAAACGTTATGTTTCCAACAGCAGGTCTTTGGGATCTGGCCTTTATTATTCAAACACAATTAACTCTTAAGTCCTAATTACCAGAACAAAGCCAGCTGGAGGAGGGAAGAGATTTAACTTATTCAAAATCAATAAATATGTAGGAGTAAGCAATTCACTCCTGGTTCATCTCTCCCTCTCTCTCCCTCTCTCTCTCCTTCTCTCTCTCTCTCTCTCTCTCTCTCATCTCTTCTTTCTCCTTCTCTCTCATGTTTTTTTGCAAAGTTACATAAATGAATATGTAAGAGGTTTACTGTAGAAACATTTGTGCAAACAGCAACAATAGTAAGTGGTCGTATTTTCAATATTGAAAGCAGTTAAAACAAACAAACTAGATAGAAACACAACAACATGGAGAGATTTTAAAAGCATAACACCGAGTAAATTATGTAAAACAAAAGTGTGTATATAAATTAAGCTATACATCCTCAAAGCCTCACTATATACTTACAAGAATGCATCCTAAATCAAGGACTCATATCCACATACCTCAGCCATTTTCTGTAAGGATATAGAAATGAGTGAAAGATGTGGATAAAGGAAAATAAATGAATAAAACATGAAAGAGGCCTCACACAGACCCATATTGTTGGGATCTTATATGTTAAAAGAAAAAACTTCAGCCAAATTAAATTTAAAGGAGTTTAGTTAAATAATGAATGATTCACAAATTGGGCAACCCCCAGAATCACAGCAGATTCAAAGAGACTGTGAATCTGTTGAATCAGACAGCCACGTGGTAGAAGAAAATTTATGGACAGCAAAAGGAAAATGATGTACAGAAAAAGGAAGTGAGGTACAAAAACAACTGGATTGGTTACAACTCAGCATTTGCCGTATATGAACAGGGTTCAAACAGTTGGCTACATTTGATTGGCCAAAACTCAGTGATTGACACAGGTGTGGGCTATGGTCGGTTTACCCCTCCACTTGTTATAGTTCACGATATACAGAAAAATCATTTAGGCCAAACTTAAATATGAAGGAGGCAGCTTTAGGCTAAACTTGATTTAATAATTCCCAGCTTTTGGTCATTTTCTCAATTTTGAGAGGTTGACCAAAACTTTAGTTATTGATGTCAGTATCACTATTGGTCTTAAAGCCCACTGGGAAACAGTTGACCAGTGGGTTTTGCAAAGGTAGGAATGAGGACTGAGTAGAGCGTACCTCCTTATGCGGGAACATCCTATTTGCAGGAGAAAAACAAAACCTGGTTTGTTCTAGGATTTATGTGTTTCCTGAAAAATCTTAGTTTGATGACGTCACATTTAGCAAAAGTGACTCCATTTTTGTTTGGTTTGGTCTGTTGGGCCCTAATGCATGAGCTCAGTCCAGAATGATGGCCTCCATAATTTTGTTTAAAAATTCCACCTTTTAAATTTAAGTGAAAGTGTGTGAACAAAACTTCGGGCCTTAGCTCCACTCTCAGTTACCATCATTTTGGGTTTCCTTCTTAGCATATCATTCATAGTTTATGGAGTCCCCATGGTTCCACATTTTTCTCAGCTCTCATCATTCCAGTAGAAGAGAGACCATTTGACATTCTAGAGAAGGCTGCATTCAAACATTTAAAACATTTGAGAGAAGACAGCACACCAGGGAAATGATTATTATGTCTATTGGGAGCATAATACCAAGAGTTTGGAGTATGCTCCTTACCCAGGGTCCCTGATATGGTTTGGCTGTGTCCCCAAGAAATCTCATCTTGAATTGTACCTCCATAATTCCCATGTGTTGTGGGAGGGACCTGGCGGGAGATAATTGAATCATGGGGGCAATTTCCTCTATACTATTCTCATAGTGGTGAATAAATCTCACTGGATCTGATGGTTTTATAAGGGGTTTCCCTTTTCTCTTGGCTCTCATTCTGTCTTTCCCGTTGCCATGTAAGATGTGCCTTTCACCTTCCACCATAATTGTGAGGCCTCCTTAGCCATGAAGAACTGTGAGTCATTAAACCTCTTTTTCTTTATAAATGGCCCAGTGTTGGGCATGTCATTATCAGCAGTGTGAAAACGGACTAATACAGTAAATTGGTACTGAGAATAGGGTGCTGCTGAAAAGATACCAAAAATGTAGAAGGGACTTTGGTACTGGGTAACAGACAGAGGTTGAAACAGTTTGGGCACCTAAGAAGAAGACAGAAAAATATAGGAACATTTGGAACTTTCTAGAGACTTGTTGAATGATTTTGACCAAAATGCTGATAATGATATGGACAATGAAATCCAGGTTGGGATGGTCTCAGATGGAGATGAGGAACTTGTTTGGGAACTGGAATAAAGGTGACTCTTGCTATGTTTTAGCGAAGAGACTGGTAGCATTTTGCCCCTGCCCTAGGGATTTGTGGAACTTTGAACTTGAGGGAGATGATTTAGGGTACCTGGTGGAAAAAATTTCTAAGCAGCAAAGCATTCAAGCAGTGACTTGCGTGCTGTTAAAGACATTCAGTTTTAAAAGGAAAACAGAGCATTAGAAGTTTACAAAATTTGCAACCTGACAATGCAATAGAAAAGAAAAACCCATTTTCTGATGAAAAATTCAAGCTGGCTACAGAAATTTACATAAGTAATGAGAAGCCAAATGTTATTCACCAAGACAATGGGGAAAATGTCTTCAGGACATGTCAGAGACCTCCGCAGCAGCCCCTCCAATCACAGGCCTGGAAGCCTAAGAGGAAAATATAGTTTTGTGTGCCAGGCCCAGGCTCCATCTGCTGTATGCAGCCTGGGGACTTGGTGCCCTGTGTCCCACCTGCTCTAGCCATGGCTAAGAGGGGCCAAGGTACAGTTCAGGCCATGGCTTCAGAGGATGCAAAGCCTTGACAGCTTCCATGTGATATTGAGAACACAGGTGCACAGAAGTCAAGAATTGAGGTTTGGGGACCTTTGCCTAGATTTCAGAGGATATATGGAAATGCCTAGATGTCTAGAAAGAAGTTTGTTGCAGGAGTAGGTCTCTCAGGCAGAACCTCTTTTAGCACAGTGCAGAAGGGAAATGTGGGGTTGAAGCCCCCACACAGAGTCCCCACTTGGGCACTGCCTAGCAGAGCTATGAGAAGTGGGCCACCATCTTCCAGGCCCCAGAAAGGCAGATCGACTGAAAGCTTGTACCATGTGCCCGGAAAAGCCACAGACACTCAACACCAGCCTGTGAAAGCAGTCGGGGGAGAGGCTGTGCCCTGTAAAGCCATAGGGGCAGAGCTGCCCAAGGCAATGGGAACCCACCTCTTGCATTTGTGAGACCTGGATGTGACACATGGAGTCAAAGGAGATAATTTTGGAGCTTTAAGATTTGACTGCCCTGCTGGATTTTAAACTTGCATGGGGCCTTTAGCCCCTTTGTTGTGGCCAATTTCTCCCATTTGGAATGAGTGTATTTATCCAATGCCTGTACCCCATTGTATCTAGGAAGTAACTAACTTGCTTTTGATTTTACAGGCTTATAGGCAAAAGGGACTTGCCTTGTCTTAGATGAGACTTTGGACTGTGGACTTCCGAGTTAATGCTGAAATGAGTTAAGACTTTGGGGGATTGTTGGAAGGTATAATTGGATTTAAATGTGAGGACATGAGATTTTAGAGGGGTCAGAGGTGGCATGATATGGTTTGGCTGTGTCCCCACCCAAATCTCACTTTTAATTGTAGCTCCCATAATTCCCACATGTTGTGGGAGGAACCCAGTGGGAGATAATTGAATCATGGGGGCGGTTCCCCCCATACAGTAATCGTAGTAGTCAATAAGTTTCATGAGATATGATGGTTTAATAAGGGGTTTTCCCTTTTGCTTGGCTCTCATTCTCTCTTGTCTGCTATCATGTAAGATGTGTCTTTTGTTGTATGCCACCTTAACTTGAGATCCTAAAACTATTCTCCAGTGTTTCCTATAAGTTGTAAAATCACCATTTCTGTATTTAAGTTCTTGATTCATCTGGCCATGATTTTTGTTCATGGTCGGTTATAGAGATCTATTGTATTCTTTTTTTCTCTAAGTGAAAAAATTATTCTTCCTATTGTTTTTCTTTGATTTCTTTTTAATTCATGTTTCTTTGTTTCCTTTCATATTTGGTGTTTCTATTTTTCTGTCTTGTGTTGTGCTAATTGAATGTTTCTTTCATTTTTTCCTCCTTTGGAATTTATGATTTGTTTTTCTACTCTTTCCTGTCATGACTCTAAAATATGTAAAATATTCATTTACCCAACAGTCTAAAATTGATCATTAGCTTTATTCTCCTATATTTTGAACGCCTTAGTGCCAGTTATCCATTCTGTGATTCACGATCTTATTTTATTATCAATGATTTTAGTTATATTT
Organism: Pongo abelii; assembly: GCF_028885655.2. Classification (NCBI taxonomy): domain Eukaryota; kingdom Metazoa; phylum Chordata; class Mammalia; order Primates; family Hominidae; genus Pongo; species Pongo abelii. The sequence goes on from NC_071998.2 coordinate 32,868,686, forward strand.
AGTTTATACCATAAATTATACATTATTTCCACTACCTTTCAGATGATCTTTTTTCTTCATAACTCTTGCATTTCCGATCATTCTTCTGTAAATATTTTTCTTCTTGATGAAGTAAATCCCTCTAATCTTCATCTATCGATTGATGTCTTCGTACTAGATTCTTTCTTCTTTAATGTTTCTGATTTTGTCTCAATCTTGAATATGATGTTGCTAAATATAGAATTCTGGTTGACCATTCTTTTCTGTTAGGTCTTTCAAGATGAAATTTAACTGTCTTGTGGCTTGTTATTATTGCAAATAAGTTTTTAGTTTAATTGACATTTCTTTGTACATAATGGGCACTTGGCTGGCTGCTTTTAATGTTTTATTTTTAAGATTTTCTAGTTTCAATCTCATGAATACATATTCTACAAATATTTATTGGATTTCTGACCTTGTAGAATGCTTTTCTTAATACATATTGGAATTTTTCAGCCATTATCTTCTCAATATTTTCTTTATTCTTCCTCTCATCACCTCTGGAATTCCTGGCTTCTTCATTTTACCCTCATGTTTTTGGATGTTTCAGCATCTCCAACTTTTTGTCTCTCTAAAGCATCTTCTACGTATTTTTTTCAGATATATCTTCCATATTAGTTTGCTCTTGAATTACATATGCTTTGTTATCTAATACATGTTGTGTTTCAAAGTTTAATGTATATATATATAATTTTTCAGAATTTCTCTTATATTTTTAAATATTTCTGCTTTTTTAATAAATTGTTCATGCTTTATTATGTTTTAAAATGCTGCTTTAATTTGTTTAAATATCTTAAATATAACTTTTCATAAACTGTTTCTGTTCCTCATATTCCAACACTTGTGAATTCAGAAGTTCTAATTTTTAAGTTTTATTTTCCTTTTGACTCGTGGAGGCTCATTTTTCTTATGATTTTAGTGAGTTTTGAATGTGAGCAATATTTTTTAAACTTCCTCTGTGGAGATCATTTGAGAACTGAGTTTAAAGTAAACTCCTTCTTAGTGGGTTTGTGGTTCCTTTGCCGTACTCCTGGAAATACTAGCAATCTGAGACTAGCTTTTTACTCACCTTTACTCTCCTTTGTGCAATATTCGAATTAGAATTATCATGACAAGCCTTGACTAAGAGGACTATGTATCTACACAGTCTCCCTTCATAGATTTCACAAGGTCTAGGTGTATGTGGTTGTGCTAAATTTAAAAAAATTGAAAATAAAATTTAAAAACTGATTTCATAAGGGGTTGTGTGTGTATGTGTGTGTGTGTGTGTGTATGTGTATTCTTTGACAGACAGTGGTGTCTCTTCGGGGTCCTCGGTCCTGGCCTCATGAGTCTAGTGTTTTCGCATAGATCATTATGATGCAGTTAAAGATTCTGTTTTGTCCCTGTTTTCTAGAAGCAGCTTTAATTACACTAAAGTTCTAATCTACTAAAGCTACCAAAAACCTTTAGGGCAAACACAAGATACAATACTTATTTTCTTTCTTGCCACCTAAAACTTCCTTAGTAGTCAACATATCAGCCATATATTACAATAATGTTTTTACTATTTTTTATCCAGCATTTTAGGTAGTCCTCTCAAATGGATGAAAATGGAATTATAGCTGCAGTGAATATGATTCTATAACTATTTATTGTAAAAATAGCTACCTAGCAACTACTTATTAATATGGTTTATGCTTTAAGATTCATTAAGGAAGCATGTTTTTTTCAGATTGAATTGATATGGGAAACTGTATTTTTTCTAAATAGATTCAATATTTATAACATATTTTACCAAGGTATTGTAAAATAGTCAGTACTCTGGGGTTATCTGCTAAATGAATGGTTTGCCTCTGATAAAGGCAATTTATGTTTAATGTGAGCATTTACATTGCATCAGCATTTTAGAATATAACATTAAAAGACCAACCACCTATTACTAATGAACACAAATTTAGAGTCATTTATTTTAGTCCTGAAAATAAATTATGACATTTTATATTCTTAAATATTTTTTGAGGTGGGAAAAATCTTTTGTAAACTCTTGTTAAAAGATTACTGCTTTTAATTTTTCTTGTATTATTGATGTACTTTATATATAAAACAGTCACAAAATATAATTATTTTGATTGGCATATTAGGCAAAATATGTGATCGAACCCACTCAAATCTTAATACTAGAATCTGAGCACATTCAAGATGACATTGTCATTAACCAACAATTAATAGTAGTAACTACCATGTATTAAGTGTTAAAAATATGCCATTGTGCTAGACTCTTTATAGACACTTAATAATCACAATATCTTTTGCAATAGGAACATTTCTGTTTTACATATGGGAAAACTTATGGTCAGCAAATTAAGCAGCTTAGCCCATCATGCAATACTCACAAATTATATAATTACAAGGCAAAAACATTTTGCTGAAAGGATTGATTGATAAGTATACTAAAATATATTAAAAGATAAATCTTTGTGTGTTAACAATTTGTTCCTTTCATAATTGGTAGTTAAATATTTCTTATTTATTTCATCTCAATTTTTAGGCTAAAATTATTTCTTTTTTATTGACAGAAATGTAGTGTAACGTCATGGTTTCACATATTAGTTTTATACTAAGATTGCCTGAGATTAAACCGTGACAACATCACTTACTGCTGTGTGACTTGAGGTAAATTATAACACCTTTCTGTGCCTCAGGTTTATAATCTATAAAATGGAAATAAATAATTATGTCATGCTGAAGATGTAAAAAGTTAATGCATGTAAAACACTGCTGACAATACACACTAAGTAGTGCTCAGTAAGTGTTTATATATGGCTGTTATAATATCATCTGCCTCCAGCAGTCATTTCTATACTATAACTTTTAATGTTGTCTAAACTGGAAGTCCATATTTTGTCTGTTAGCCTGGATATTAATGTATAGCTTTTGTGACACTGGTTTATGTGGCTAGAGGGATATTTTCCTATTTCTGTTACTTTTGTTCTTTTTCTCATAGTGTCTGAATAACTGACAATGACAGATGTGTGGGTTCTAGGTGGGTAAAGTAATTGTATATTGTAATTTTTGTCTTTAAAAATACCATTTTATGGTCATGCACAGTGGCTCACACCTGTAATCCCAGCACTTTGGGAGGCCGAGGCAGGTGGATCACGAGGTCAGGAGATCGAGACCCTCCTGGCTTACATGGTGAAACCCTGTCTCTACTAAAAATACAAAAAATTAGCCAGGCATGGTGGTAGGCACCTGTAGTCCCAGCTACTCGGGAGGCCGAGGCAGGAGAATGGCGCAAACCTGGGAGGCGGAGCTTGCAGTGAGAGGAGATCGCGCTACTGCACCCCAGCCTGGGCGACAGAGCGAGACTCTGTCTCAAAAAAAAAAAAAAAAAAAAAAAAAAATTATTTCCATAAAGTGAAGAATTTACAAAACTGTAATGAAGGTTGGTTTGCCAACATTTTTTTGCTGCATAACTCCACGCCTTTCGGAGCTGTCGAAAGTAGAGCTTTCCCACTTAGACTGTGAAAAGAGAGGACGACAACTGGGCCAGTCTGTTTTCACACTCTGATAATTGAAGTCAATGACTCAACATATTGGTTGTGTAATTCAAAAGATGTCAACATTCACAGATTTAGTGACTTTATTTGTTTCATACAGAAGGACAAACTTACTCTTGCAAAAAACTCCAGTGAACTTCCTTTCTAGTGCTATTACTTTAATGACACTAGTAACACACTTTAATGACAGCAACTGAGAATCCATATACAGTCATATACCTTATAACATTTCAGTCAATGACAGACTGAATATATAATGACTGTGTTTCTATAAGATTGAAATACCATATTTTTTACCATACCTTTTCTATGTTTAGACAAATGCCATTATTTACAATTGCCTACAGTATTCAGTACAGTAATGTGCTGTACAGTTTTGTAGCCTAGAAGCAATGGGTTATATCACACAGCCTACATGTGTAGTAGCTTATACCATCTAGGTTTGTGTAAGTATGCTCTATGATGTTTGCACAATGATGAAATCACCTAAGGACACATTGCTTAGGACATATTCTCATCATTAAGTGACACACGACTGTAAGTCTATGTATCTTTAAATAACTTGCTCTTTCAATATATATAGATTTGTATTTTCAAACAACTCTTAAGACAAAGTGTAGTAACCTCTCTTTGATTATAGTGTAAAATATCAGTGTTATTCTGGGAAAAAATATCCAAAAAATAAATTGCATTTCCCTATTTCAAAAATATTCATGAGAAATTAACACTGACTTGTTCAATTTTGATTAAGACTTAGGAAAAATGAGTTTATTTTTCTTTTTCTTGTCTGATACCATGCACTACTTTAAATTAAATGGATATTAGAAGAAATGGAATCCAATCCCCCTTATTTTACAGATGGGGAAGTTGAAGCTCAGAGATACCCATATTTACGCGGCTCAATACAAAGGCTACATAAACGGTTCCACTCACTTCATTGCACTCCCAATATGTCCTTTATGAAGTAATTTTCAATTGTTTTATCCTTTTTCCTCTTATGCTTTTTTAAATTTTATTACATGAAGGGCTAATGATTTAGTTAATCCTGTGGACAATATAATTAAAGATTGTCTAGTATGGATTTGGCGATATTGAATAAATTAGAAAAAGCAAAAACCACTTTTATGTAATAATTCTACTTACTTTTCAAGTCTTTATGGTGGAATATTATGAGTTCAAGTCCTTATGGTGGAATATTATCAGGTAGGCACATTTATTAAAACATAATGTGAAATTTATGGTGAGATTTTTTTTTTTTGTCCTCAGTTTTGCAACTACAAAATGATTTGTAGTGAAGGATAGAGATTAGGGAATCACAGGAGGCAAAGTGAGTGGTCCTATGTATGTCTCTCTTCTTTGTTTTCAAGAACTAAATGTAGGGGTACATAGCTTATTTCTCGTGGCTGTGTCTGTGATCTTCAGTGAGATAATGCATAACAAGTGCTTAGAATGATGCCTGAGACATAGTAAGCACTTGATAAATGTTATTAATTCACAGCTTGATTTTGGTTATTGATGGTGTTAGAAAATTTAATTGAATAATTTGAACATTCCTAAAACTTGTTTCCTTTTGGATTCCATTGGCCTTGGATTTTTGCTTATTCATAAGAAGGGGTGAAATTGTATATCTCAAAGCACATAAAGTATAACCCCTTCAGGATAAACCTATTTAGAGAGGGAAGTCCTACTAGCAGGCTCTTCCCCTCTAAATTAGGAGACTGCGAATCCTCAGTGTGTAGAAAAAAATTAAACCAAGTACTACTAGTAATAGAAAAGTAACCAGTGCATACTGAATTATAGAATATTTGTATACAGCAAACTTAATTCCAGCAAATACTTACTGAAAAGTGGTGGTATTTTGTATTCTAGTCCTTGCAATGTCTGTGCTCATTTTTAGGAAATTAAATTATTTCATAATATTTCTGAATTACATTTAAAATCATCCATGGAGCTGTGAACAATTCTTATGTGAGATTCTAGCATGTTAATCTTGCAAACTCATCCAGAGCACCTAAAGATCCATGCTGGGAGAAGAGATAAGAACGTTAATTTCATTTATTTTTCTATCCGTAACCACTTAGAGGGAAAGTGAATCATTTTCTAAAAAAGTTAATGTTTGTACCTTATTTTTATGGCTGATACTATTTTCAGGACTGAATTGTTCTAGCAAGCAAGAGCTAAACATTAATTCTATCCAAAGGGGTAACTACTCTCAGAGGCACCCGCAATATAAATTTTTTCAGGTAAGGAGCTGAGGAAATACAGTGCCTTAGAGAAATTTGTCTGTTTTAAAATCAGTCTTCTAATACCATTTATTCAACAAATACTTATCAGACACCTACCATGTACCAGGAATGGTGGATATAACGATGCATGAAAATCTTCCCCTCTTCAAGGATTTCACTGTACATATGATGCAATATTTGACCTGAAATAATGTTAACTCTGAAAGAGTACAATTTAGAGCAAAATATAAGAATTGGCATAAGAAAAATACAGAAAGAGATGTTCTCAAACATCAGGGAAAGGAAAAGCCGTTTTACTGGGTGAGGTAAGGAAATTCTTATTATAGAGAGGACATTTGATATGAACACTGAACAAAAGTAATATTTTCACAGGTAGAGGTGATAGGTCTGAGGTAGAGAATTTCAGGTGTTTGAGGAAGGCATGAGCAAAGCATAAGGCATACACTTAGAAATAACCCTGGAAACAAAGCAGTAGTCAGAGGACTTGAAAGAGGTAAAAATATTGAGAGTTAGGGAGGTTGAGGTAAACAGAGCCCCACTGAAGTACAAAATGGCAAATGTAACTAGTTTTCTCCCTTAATATTGAATTAAGCTGAAATTGATAGACTCATATTGTCATACTACTTTCAATTTTTTATGAATTAACAAATACAAATATGAGGACAGTAATATGTTAGTCCCAGGTTCACCTTTAAGAATTAGTATACCTTAGATTTTAAATAGCTTTAAGTTACTGAATTTAAAGTGGATTATGGAATATAGACACAGTGTCTTACTTAGCATCCCCAGTGATACACTTTTTCCAAGGCAAGTTACTTCAGTAACTCAACTGAACTTTCATGAGTGTTAGTTTTTTTTTGTTGTTGTTCAAATTATCATTCCGGCATCTCTATCATGTTGGTTTTTCTCCACCTATGGAACTCCTGACTATAAGTTGTACTGTTATCCCCAGAAATCTAACTTTATAACAAAATTACTCAAAGACAACAAGATGGTAAGAATAGCATCTTGTCTTCATATACCTTTTAAAAAGAGAGAAACTTACCTTAAAGCCACAAAGAAGGTTTTCCACTACATCTCCTTTGAATTTTTCTGTGATGCCATGAATTTTGAGGCATGAAAGATAGAGGGGAAAGCTAGTCCATTATCTTACACACAATTATTGACTAGAAGTGATTTTTTTTTTACTTTCTAGTCAAAATGAATATTATACAGTCTTCTACTTCAACAAAAACTTTCCCGCATATTCTTGTAAAAATATTTTTAAAATATCTATACACAGAAGAAAGTAGACTGTAAAGATAAACAGATTAAGAATGAGGGGAAGTACCTGGATCCAGAAATTGTACCAGGGGCCAACTGGACTGATGAGATAAAACAGTTGCAGGAGTATAGTAAAAGGGGATATTACAGTAAGTTATAAATGCCTAAGCCCAGGCTAAAAAGTGGGAAGGCAGGTATAGCCTTTCATGAAGTCTTAGATTTGACATTGAACAAAATATGAGAATTCTTTTTGGTTGAGGGAGAAGTCTTAGGAATATTTCATATTGCCACATAAGTTTCCCATACCTAAAACTATTATTGAAAACACAAAAAATCCCTGCATCAAATTTTAATCAAAATCTATTTTCCATTTTGACAAATACCAATGAAACGAGATAATACTGTTGATGGGTCATCTGGGAAAGAAACCTGCATTGTACAGCTTGATTCAAACTGAGGTGTGTCAGATCTAAAGCTGCTATGAATGGCTTGAAAAGAAGAAAAAAGAAAAATAAATTGGGAAAAAGTGAGGCTGAGCTATAGAGTGATGAAAATAAATACTGTGGCCATAAACATTCCATTTAACTGCTTCTTAAACTAACTTTGCACTTAATATTACAGTCACATCAACCAATAATTGTCTCTTGAAGCTACTTTTGGTCTGAATTTTATGACACTTTCCAGTTAGGACCAAATTCCTAACTGATGTATCAACTGATCTTATTGATGCCAAAAGTTCAACATTAACATTTAATTCTTATGGAGAATTATTGAACTCTTTCTGCTCTTCTTTTTCTGAAGTAGTAACTTTTATGTAAAGTCACTAACATAGCAACTTCAATGGGATTATAGATCACTATTCATGAGAACTGGAGGATCTGCTGCATCATAAAAACAGCGGGGGCCTGAGGTGAATGATACTGCTGTATCATTTGTTGTACTGTTATAGGAAGAAAAGTTAGAGAAATAAAATTACTTTTATTTTTTTGGTGGGTTAGGGATAAGGAAGACTTTTACTTTTCTGAAGAAATATTTTAGGTTTTATTTATTTCCCTTCAAAGTATGCTCAAACTTATTTAAACAAATGATATTTAAGTTATATAAGTTGATGGAAACATTCAAATTAACAAATATGATTTGTTCTCTGAAAAATTATTATCAAAACATTCACTTTAGAAAATATCGTCACTGTCCGAACACCTTATCTTGACATTTAATTCACCCACTGCACCACTAAATGCAGAAATTTGCTAATTCATCTTCTTTATGATTTTCCTTCTAATGTACTCTACTTCAGCCAAACTTACAGCCCGTGGTTTCCTGGACAGACAATAGATATTTCCACCATCATAACTTTACTCTAATGGAGTATGCCTAGTTCTTCATTTTACAATCCCCATATTTTCCAAATATTGCCAATTTTTCAAGAACAAGGTAAAATTTTATTTCTATTACAAACTTTCCCTTCATTATTTTATTTAGAAATAATTTCCTAGTTTTCTGAACATCTAAATATTTTCACTTATACATTTTTTTGCATTAGTCCCAATATATTTGTACTTTTTAATGGTTTTATTTGCATATACTTTACCCTTTGGATTGACAAGTTAAGTTTCTATGCACCTTTAATCTTTAAATATGATTCAGCATCCAGAAGAGTGGGATTTATATAATGAATGAAAAAATATATGTATAATGTGACTAACATATTTATTGAGATAATGAATCAATAAATTTGCTTACTTTGTTGGATAGTTGACATTACTTTAGCTGAGGTAAGGTATTTAGTGTCCAAATCTTCATTACTTATACAAGCACAGACAATACTAGGAGAGCCTCCTGGGTTAATTTTACATTAAAAACTCTTGGAAGATTATTATTACTATGCAATTTACCCTTGGACAACATGGAAGTTAGGGGAATGATACCTGTGCAGTCAGAAATCCATATATAACTTTTGACTCCCCCAAAACTTAAGAACTAAAAGCAACTGTTGACAAGAAGACTTACTAATAAGATAAAGTCAATTTAAATATCTTTTGTGTATATATATATAATATATATTACATTCTGCATTCTTCCAATAAAATAAGCTAAAAAAGTTATTAAAAGTCATAAGAAACAGAAAATGTATTTACTATTCATCAAGTGGAAGTGGATCATCACAAAGCTCTTCATCTTTCTAGTCTTCACGTTGAGTAGGCTGAGGATTATGAGGAGGAAGGGTTGGTTTTGCTGTCTCAGGTGTGGCAGAGGCAGAAGAGGTGAAGGACATATTAATAGAATGGAAAGCAGGAGTTACATACTCAGTGTAATTTTGGTTGAAAAAAATCTGTGTTTAAGTGTACCCGCACAGTTAAAACCAGTATTGTTCAAGGGACGACCATATAATAATATTTTTAAAAACCTGTGATAAAGACTATAAAATTTTATACTCTATGAAAATTGATTTTATGTAAATATCATTTAGTGTTTCTAATTCAGGTTTAGCCATTTTTATTAAGAATTTACTATGCATAACCTCTATACATTCTGTTAATTCAATAGTCCATGTTCAACTGTGAAGTACAGAAATGAACAAATGCTTTCTACCTTGAGGATCTTCCATTGTAGTTTTAATAAAATTTAAATTTTACTCTTTGAGAAAAGAATAATGTAAGAGTTATATAGATGTATCTAAAATATACAATTAAAGTAGACATCTGGCCTAGCTAATTTAGATTTTAAAATTTACTTTTGGCTAAAATTATTCAGATAACATTTTGATTCTTTAATTCATTTAATCTGTACGGTCATAGCCTAAATGATTTGCCCTAAGCATACTTAACTAGGCATTAAATTGAAGTTTAATAGGATCATTATGGAGGTTAGATACTTTAATGATTTCTTAAAAGACATTCATGAGTATATACAGCAATATATCCATTATAAACTTGCAAATCCTCAAAAATACCTTATATTAATAATATACTATTTAATCAATATAATTAAATTTCATAAATATCTAGTTATAGTGACATGGTCTAACATTAAATGATCATTGCTAAAACACATGTTGGGGGACTGAGCTGTGTAGCAGCTAAATACCAACATACTTATTGATTACTTGTTCATCATGAATGTTATTGGAACTTCAATTAAAAATTATATGAACTTTAATTCTATTAAAACATATTATGTAAATTTGATTAAACTATTTTTTTGTTATCTTCTTACATTTATATCATCTATTATATATGGTTTACATGGATTTCTTACTGGGTTTTGAATTATTCTGCTACATCATCGTATATAAGTTAGGACATATCTTCAGGGATAAACTGTTTTGAAAATGATACCACAAATAAATGAAGAACACTGATAAATGTGTGAATAGATACATGAGATATAAGATATTAATACCAGAAAGATCTCTGGAAAATTTCCAAATATTCAGAAACTAAATTAAACACATTAAATAATGAGTGTCTCAAGGAAGGAATCAAAAAGGAAATTAGGGAGCATATTGAACTAAATGAAAATACAAATGCAACACACAATTTATGAGATGTAGCTTCAGTTTTAAATGATAAGAATTTTATTAATATTTGAGAAACATTTTTAAAATATATCAGTAAGTGGATATTTTAAAAAAAGAAGAAAATCTCATATTTCATCTTACAACACTATAGAAAGAACAAATTAAATTTAATTTAAACAGATAAATTATAATAATAAAAATCAGATCAGGAATCAATGAAAAATAAAACACAAAATAGAGAAAACAGATTAAATTGAAACCTAGTTGGGGGGCTGTTCCAAGATGGCTGAATAGGAACAGCTCCAGTCTACAGCTCCCAGCATGAGCAACACAGAAGATGGGTGATTTCTGCATTTCCAACTGAGGTACTGGGTTCATCTCACTGGGGCTTGTCGGACAGTGGGTGCAGGACAGTGGGTGCAGCGCACCGAGTGTGAGCCGAAGCAGGGCGAGGCATTGCCTCACCTGCTCACCTGGGAAGCACAACGGGTTAGAGAATTCCCTTTCCTAGCCAAGGGAAGCTGTGACAGACGGCACCTGGAAAATCGGGTCACTCCGACCCTAATACTGCCCTTTTCCAACGGTCTTAGCAAATGGCACACCAGGAGATTATATCCTGCGCCTGGCTTGGAGGGTCCTACGCCCACAGAGCCTTGCACATTGTTAGCACAGCAGTCTGAGATCAAACGGCAAGGTGGCAGCGAGGCTGGGGGAGGGGTGCCCGCCATTGAGAAGATCAATAAAATTGATAAATCTGTAGTTAAACTGATCAACAAATAGAAAGTTTATAAATTACCAAAATCAGAAATAAGAGAGATGATTTAATTACACAATCTAGAAATATTAAAGAGGTAATAAGGGAATCTTATGGTGACTGAAATCTGATCTGTGGTTACCTGAAAATCAGTGTATGGAGAGGGAAGGTTAATAAGAGAGCCCAATGAAGCCTATCAAACTTTGGAGTCGATGATTGTGTTTATTATCTTGTGTGTCATGATTTTTCAGTTTTATTCATATGTTAAAATGTATTTGATGGTCTGTTTTAAATATGGATGATTATCTTGTGTCAATTCTACTTTAATAAATCTGTTTAAAACATTAAGAGATGACAATGTGAGATCATAAAGAAATTTGAATGGTAATTGGGATGAAGTTGCATACAGAAAGGAAAAGTTGTATAAAATAAGGATGTAGAGACAAAAAATAAGGAGTGAAAGAACAATGTGAGGCTATAGGTAACAAGTGTAGTGATCATGGTAGATTTTTTTGTGTTGGTGAAAATAATTGGGTAATTTAAAAAAAACATAACTTTTAAAGGGTCATAATTATGTCTGGAAAATCCAGGAATAGTTTATATTTCTTTATTGGTCATAGCTTGTGAAAAGAGAACTATTATAGCACACACTTGAATACTCTTCATTTGACTTGTGTAACCTGCAGGATAAAGGACTTTAAACAGTATGCCAGTTATCAATTCAAATTTTTCCTTCAATAAATGCCCTGCCATAATGGACAGAATCACTTTAAAGCATCCTTCTTTATGGTGAGCACCATCTGATACTTTTCAGTAGAGAGGGTTAGAGGGACCTTGGGAGAGAAAGAGGCTCTCTTGCTGTTTCCTGCTGCTGCCCAGTGGGTTACCAGTGGTGTGGAACTGAGAACATCAACGTTGCAGACAAGGTCCTGCCTGGCAATAAGCTTCCAGCGGCCCTGTTCATGGAAGTAAGGCTAAAAGACTTCCCACCTTCACCTGCATTGGGATTCCTTCTGCAGGCCCTGTGCAGCAGTTTTATAGAGTTCTCAGCAAGCTGCCTCTCCCTCTGCACACTGACACTGCTTATTTGCCCACTGACTGCAGACCAGTTCTGAATTAGGCAGACTAGTTCTGGATTAAGCAAACCAGTAAACTTCTCTGCTATCAGTTGGCTGAACTAAATCTCCAAGAAAATCTGGACTCTCTCCAAGTTTGTCCTTCCTTGAGTACTATCTCTCATTCTTCGAGCACCATACAGAGTTTCCTTATACTTATAGTCACTCCTTTAGTAGAGCTGCATGATCTTCATATCTTACTTTCCCTGTTTAATCTGCTGTGTGATATTTATGTATTGATTGGATTCAGATGGATTTAAATGTATACATAGTAAAACCCCTGCAAAGAGTACCAGGAAAGATACTTAACTAGATCCCAATAAATAAATGTTTTGCTTTTTTTTCTATCAGAGAGATTAAATAAACCCCCCTTTCTATCAGGTACTCCAGGAAAATCTTAGCCAATAGAAAAATACAGAGATTATGCCAGAGAATTCAGACAATGTGATAATTCCATTGATTAAGGGACCTATTATGAATATTTTTAAAAACTGCTTATTTCCAATTGTTCATTCCTAGTACACATAAATATTCTTTTGTGTGTGTGTGTGTGTATTTACTTTGTATTCTGTGATCTTGATAAACTCACTAGTTCTATAATATTTTTTGTAGATTTCCTGGGATTGTGTAATATGCTACATAATCATTTCATCTGATTTTAGAGAGTATTGTTTTTTTTTCTTTCCAGTCTGTATGACTTTCTTTTTTCTCCCCTTATTGCACTAGCTAAAATTTGTAGTACAATGATGAATAGAGTAGTGAAAGCAGATATTTTTACTTTGATACCAAACTTATAAAACGTTCATTCTTTTACCATTAAGCATGGCACAAGCTGCAGGTTTTTGTGTATGTCCTGTATCAAGTTGAAGACTTCTTTTCTATTATTTCATGAGAGATTTTCATCATGATAAATGTTGAGTTTTGCCAAATGCTTCCTCTATGCCTTAGTCACATGTCACAATTTTACTTAAAAGAAAAAATAAACTGTGGCCAGGCACAGTGGCTCACGACTGTAATCCCAGCACTTTGGGAGGCTGAGGCGGGCAGATCACCTGAGGTCAGGAGTTAGAGACTAGCCTGGCCAACATGGTGAAACACCGTCTCTACTAAAAATATAACAAATTAGCTGGGCCTAGTGGTGCACGCCTGTAGTCCCAGCTACGCGTGAGGCTGAGGCAGGAGAACCACTTGAACCGGAGAGTTGGAGGTTGCAGTGAGCCGAGATAGAGCCACCGCACTCCAGCCTGGGTGACAGAGTAAGACTTGGTCTCAAAAAAAAAAAAAAAAAAAAAAAAAAAGTTGTAAATATCGTGAATTACCTGGATTAATACTTGGATGTAAAGGCAACTTTTTATTCCCATGATAAATTTCACGTTCAAAATGTATTATATAGTTTTTGTGTAGTGGTAGATTTCTTTGCTAGATTTTTATTCAGATTTTTTTTTTTTAATCTATGTTAGTGAGAAATGTTGGTCCATAGTTGTCTTTTTCCTTTATAGTATTTTTCTGGTTGTAATATCAGGATAATACTGCCCTCACAGAATAAATTAGGATTTTCCTTCTCTTCAAGTTTCTAGTCAAATTTTGTAGAATTGCCATTTCGTGTTTTTTAAATGTTTAGTAGAATTAACCAGTGAAGTCATTAGCATCTGGAGGTTTGTTTTTGTTGAAAAAGTTTGACTTACAAATTCAATTTCATTTATATATGTATATATATGTTATCTATTTTTTATTGTGCTATGAGTTTGTCTCTCAAAAACTTGTACATTTTAACTAAGTCTTCAGAAATATTGGCATAAAGTTGTATATAACATTTATTACATTACACTTTTATTTCCAGTAGAATATGCAGTGATGTAATCTCTTTTATTCATGATTTTGGAAATTTTTTTTTCCCATCTCCTATGTCACTGATTTCATGTTTTCATTCAGAACTTTTAAAATTTATTTGCATTTAATTCTCACTTTTCTTTACAGTGTGTTAAGATGAAAACTGTGGTCATTGACGTTAGATCTTTTTTTCCCTCTGGTATAGCCTTTTTGTTATAAATGTCCTTTGTAAATGTTATAAATGTGCTATTTTAACAGCTCCACACAAATTCCAATATGTTGCAGTTTCATTTTGCTTCAGCTCAAAATTATAACTAATTTTCACTCTTATTCCTTCATATGTCTTGGGATTTTCCAGAGGTTTTTTTTTATTGATTTCTCTTTTAGTTTAATTGATTGAAAAGTCCAGAGAATGTATCTTGTATGCCTTGAATCCTTTAAAACAATTGAGATTTGTCTTCTGTTCCAGAATATCATCTATCTTGGCAAATGTCTCATGTTTCCTTAAAAAGAATGGTGTTCTGCTGTTGATGGTGTGTAATCTATAAATATCAAATTGGTAAATTTTGTTTGTAAAATTGGTCAGATCATCTATATTACTAATGATCTTCTATCTACCTGTTCTTTCTATTATTGAGAAAAGGGTGTTAAGATCTTTGCTTGTAATTGTAGATTTGCTTTTTCTCCTTTCAGTTCAATCAGTTTTCACTTTGGGTATTTCGAAGCTCTGTGATTATTTGTATAAATCTTTAGGACTATTGAAATTTGAAGAGTGATTGATCTCTTACTCTTCAAAATAACCTGTTTATCTCTGGTAATATTTTTTTCTTTGTGATCTATTTTGTCTGATGTTAGTATGTTACACCAGCCCTTTTATGATTGGTGTTAGCATGTCATATCTTTTTTCAAACATATAATTTTATTTCTGTGTTCATAATTAAAGTGCATCTTTATAGGCAGCATATAAGTGGACCTTGGTGTTTTAGTCAATATCATGATCTCTCACATTTAAATGAAGCGTTTAGAGTACTTACATTTAATGTGATTATTGGCATCTTTATCTTCAAAATTATTACACTAATTATCCCTTATACATAATGCAATTTTATGAAATTAAATCATGTATTATGGACTTTTCTCAAACATATAGCCTACCATAATTAATCCATGTGCCCATCGTGCAGTTTAAATAATAATCAATATTCAGCCTGTTTCATTTACACTCCCACATACTTGTTGCAGGGTAACTTAATGCAAATCCTGGACATATAAATGCCTCAGAAATTCTTATTTATTCTTGTGACTTATGGTTGCTGCCATGTCATTATTTCCTGAATCTGTTTCAATAAATCTGGTTTTCATGATCATCCAATAACTTACAAAAATTATTTTATAAATTGTCTCAACCACTCAGAATTGGACATAGTTAATTCTTAATTTTTCTTTTATTTTTGTAGCAACAAATATGACTTTTGATATTTAAAAAGCTTACACAAATTGACTAAAAAACATTAGAATGTTAGGCAAGAAATGAATAAAGCACAAGAGTACACAGTTAATATAAGAAATAAAAAGACTATCAAGCACATGTATAAAACCATATGATTCAAATGTAGTAACATATTACATGTTATAAACTCAAATTTGCACTTAACGAACAGAAATATTACACTTTGCTGCTGTTCATACTCTTTCACTGCTTTACCTTTTTTTTATTGTGGTAAAAAACATATAACATAAAATATACTATCTTATTTCTAAATGTACGATTGAGTAGTGTTAAGCATGTTCACATGGTTGTGCAACCAATTTTCAGAACTTTTCATCTTGCAAAACTGAAACTCTATATATATTAAGTGATAGCTCCCCTTTTCTCCTTCCTCCCAGCCCCTGGAAACTACCATTATGGTTTCTATTTTTATGAGTTTGATTACACAAGATACCTCTTATCAATTGAATCCTACAGTAAATGTCCTTTAGTTGTGACTTATTTCATTTAGCATAATGTCCACAAAGTTTATTCATATTGTAGTATGAGTCCAAATTTTCTTCCTTTATAAAGTCAATTAATACCTTATTTTATGTATATACCACGTTTTGTTTATCCATTCATCCACTGACAGATAAATAAATAAACAAAAACTTGGGTTGCTTCTATGAAATCTTTAAATTGTAAACACAAATAAAAAATTCAAATAGTCACATAAAATAACAATATTGAACCATTTTATAGATTCTCTTTTCATTTGTTTTCTTTGTCTGGCAGAAGCTTTTTGGTTTGATGTAGTCACACTTTTTTTTTTTTCTCCTGGCTCTTGTTGTCACATTCATGAAATCATTGCCAGGACCAATGTCGTGAGGCTTTCCCCTATGTTTTATTTTATTTACAATTTCATATGTTATATTTAAGTATTTAATCCATTTTATGTTGATTTCTGTATGGTGTAAGATAAGGTTTTAGTTTCATTCTTTTGCATGTGGATAGCCAGTTTTCCAAATACACTTATTGGAAAGACTACTCAATCCCCATTCTTGGCACCTTTGTCAAAGATCAGATGACAATATTTGCATAGATTTATTTCTGTTCAATTAGTCTATATGTCTATCTTTAAGCTAACACTTCACTATTTTAACTAATATAATTTTATAATATATTTAAGGTCAAAAAGTGTGATGCTATAGTACTTTGTTCTTTTTTCAAGATTATTTTGGCTATTTGGTAAGTTTTGTTGTCCATAACAATTTTAGAGATTCTCTCTGTTTCTGTAAAAAATAATGCTATTGGAATTTACGGATTGCATTGAATCTGTAGTTCACTTCAGGTAGTGTGGGCATTTTAAGAATATTGTCTTTTTTTTTTCAAGACATAGTCTTGATCTGTCACGCAGGCAAGAGTGCAGTGCACAGTCTTGGCTTGGCTCACTGCAGCCTCCCCTTCCCAGGCTCAAGTGATTCTCTGGCCTCAGCCTCCCCAGCAGCTGGCACTACAGTCACACGCCACCATACCAGACTAATTTTTGCATTTCTGTAGAGACGGGTTTTCACCATGTTGCCCAGGCTAGTCTCAAACTCCAGGGCTCAAGTGATCTGCCTGCCTTACCCTTCCCAAAATACTCAGATCACAGGCATAAGCCACTGCACTAGGCCAAAAATATTGTCTTTTAATCCAAGATCATGGATTGTCTTTCCATTTGTTTGTATCTTCTCTATTTTCATCAGATTTTTTAGTTTTCAATGTATAAGATTTTCCCTTCCTTAAGCTTATACCTAAGTATTTAATTTTTTATGCTGTTATAAATGGAATCATTTTTCTAATTTCTTTTTCAAATGGTTTGTTATTATTGTGTAGAAAACCAACTGATTTTTGTTAATTTTATGCAAATTTACTTAATTTCTTTATTCTAGCAAAGTTTTTTTTGTTGCTTGTTTGTGGCATCATTACGGTTTTCTTTATATAAAAACATGTCATCTGCAAACAGAAACAACTTAATTTCTTCTTTCAAACTTGGATAACTTTTATTATTTTTTTTCTGGTGTGATTTCTCTGGCTAGGACTTCCAATACTATGTTGAATAGAAGTTTCAAGAATAGACATCCTTTCTTTGTTCTTGACCTCCCTGGAAAAGCTTTCAGTTTTTCACTGTTGAGTATAATATTAGCTGTAGGCTTTTCATATATGGCCTTTATTATATTATGGTAATTTTTCTCTATTCCTATTTTGTTGAAATTTTTCATTATGAAAGGCATAAAAGGGTGTTAGAGTTTATTAAGTGCTTTTCTTATTTTTTTCCTTGTGGAAGGGTTTTTATTTATTTAACAGTTACAGGGCTGTTCCAACTTTCTATTTCTTCTTTGTTATACAAGCAAATTGAATATATTTTATTTGCTTTTTTTCAACTTTTATTACAGATTCATGGGGTACATGTTCAGGTTTGTTACAAAGGTATATTGCATGATGCTGAGGTTTGAAGTGTGAATGAATCCATCTTCCGGGAATGTGCAGTATTTGGTTTTCTGTTTCTGTGTCTGTTCACGTAGGGTAAGCACCTCCAGCTGCATCCATGTTGCTGCAAATGACGTTATTTCATTCATTTTTATGGCGGTGTAGTATTCCACACATTCTTTATCCAATCCAGTGTTGATGGGCACTAGTGACTATTGTGACTAGTGCTGTGTTGAGCATATAGATATATGTGTCTTTTTGATGGAATGACACATTTTCCTTTGGGTATATATCCAGTAATGGAATTGCTGGATCGAGTGGTAGTTCAACTCTTAGTTCCTTGAGAAATCTTCAAACTGCTCTCCACAGTGGCTAGACTCATATATATTCTCACCAGTAATATATAAGCATCCCCTTTTCTCCACAGCCTCACCAGCATCTGTTGTTTTTAGACTTTTTAACAAAGTCCATTCTGACTGGTGTGAAATTTTATCTCATTATAGTTTTGGCTTGCATTTCTCTGATAATGAATTATATTGAACATTTTTTCATATGTTTGTTGGCTGTTTTTATACCTTCTTTTGAGAAGTATCTACGTTCTTCACTCACTTTTTAATGGAATTATTTGTGTTTGGCTTGTTGATTTAAGTTCCTTATGGATTTCAAAGATCAGGACTATTTACATGCTTTTTCTGCACCGATTGAGATGATTATATGATTTTTTATCCTTTATTATGTTAACATAGTAAATTATATGAATTGATTTTTATATATTGAACTAGTGCTGAGGCCCCCAGATAAATGTTACTTGCTCATGGTATATGATCCTTTTAATGTGCTGTTGAATTCAGTTTGCTAGTATTTTGTTGAAGAGTTTTGCATCTGTATTTATCAGGGATGTTAACCTGTATTTTTATTTTCTTGTGGTATCTTTCTCTTGCTCTGGTATCAGGGTAATGCTGGCTTCATAAAACAAGTTTGGTCATGTTTCCTCCCCTTCAGTGATGTTGTAAGAGTTTGAGAAGAATTGGTTTTTACCATTGTTAAACGGTAGAATTCACCTGTAAAGCCATCTAGTCCTGAACTTTTCTTTGTCAGAAGTTTTTTGATTATTGATTCAATCTTCTTACTTAATATTAATTTGTTTATACTTTGTACTTTTTACTGATTCAGTCACCATAGGTGTATACTTTTGGCTATGTCTTGTGAGTTATCCAATTTGTTGGCATATAATTATTTATACCAGTATCTTTTGATCCTTTTTATATCTGTGGCATTCAGTTGTAATGTCTCCTCCTTCATTTTTAATTTTTAAAGTTTTATGTTGTCTCTTTTCCTTCTTAGTCTAGCTAAGGGTTGATCTATTTTGTTTGTCTTTTTAACAAGCCAACTCTTATTCTGTTGTTTTTCTAGTTTCTCTTTCATTTATTACTTTATCCTTTTGAAACTTTTACTTAGTTTTTCTTTTTCTTGAGTTCTTTGAGGTCTAAAGTTAGGTTGTTTATTTGAGATCTTTCTTCTTTTTTAATTTAGGTGTTTATCACTATACACATCTGTGTACTTCTTTTGGTGTATTCTGTAAGTTTTTCTGTGTTGTGTTTTAATTTTTAGTTTTCAGAAGATATTTCCTTATTTCTTTTTCTTATTTCTTTTTTGACCCATTATTTGTTCAGAAGTGTTTTATTAAATATCTACATTTTTTTTGGTTTTCTAAGTTTCCTTACGTTATTAATTTCTAGTTTCTTACATTTGTAGTCAGGAAAGATACTTGATATGCTTTTATTCTTCTTAATTTTGTTAGGACTCATTTTAAGCCCAAAATATGCTCTATCATGGAGAATGTTCCAAGTGCACTTGAGAAGAATGTTAATCCTGAAGCCATTAGATGGGATGTTCTGGATATGTCTGTTAGGTTTATTTTATCTACAGTGTTTTTCAAAACTGTTGTTGCCTTATTAATGTTCTGTTTGGGGGTCCTATTTGTTGTTGAAAGTGGGTCATTGAAGTTTCCTACTATTATTGAATTGCTGTCCCTTTGTCCCTTTATTTATACGTTAATATTTGCTGTATTAGTTACATCTTCCTGAAAATTTCTCCTTTTATCTTAATATAGTGTCCTTTTTTGTCTCTGGGAATCAATTGTAACTGAAATACCATTCTGTCTAAGTATAGTTACCCCTGCTCTCTTTGTTATACTATTTTCAATAAATGTCTTTTTCCATCCCTACAAATTCCACTCTATGTGTCCTTAAACCTTAAATATAAAGTGAGTCTCTTTTGGTATTATCTAGTTGGGTGTTTTTTATTTTTTTTCTTAATCAACTGAGTGACTATATATTTTAAGTGAAATACATAGTCACTTAATTATTGGGAAATAAGGACTTCTTATTGACATTTTGTTGATTGTTTACTGTCTTTGTTATAGTTCTTTCTTTTCTTTTTTCTCCTCTTATTGTCTTTTGTGTTTTCTTGATTTTTTTAGTGATTTTTTTCACTCCTTTCTCTTTCTCTTTTGTGTTTCTTTCATATATATTAATTTTTATGGTTGCCATGAGGCTTACATAAAATATCTTATACATATAATAGGCCAATTTCAATTGGTAATATATTTCCTTCATTCACATCTATACTTTTACTCCCCTAACCTGTGCTTTATGTTATGGATAACACAGTTTATATTGTTTAAGATTATGGATTCAATAGCATATTTATACTTATATTTATTCTTAATATTTTGACTTTTAATTGTATATGAAAATTATGAATGACTCCCATATTATCATTATAGCAAAACAGTATACTATATTGTCTTTATAGTTAGCTTTATAAAGTGAGTCATATTTTCATATGCTCTTGTGTTGTTGTCTATATTTCTTTTATTTCATCTTCAAGAACTTCCTTTGCATTTTTGTAAGGAGTGTATGCTGGTAACAAGTTCCTTCAACTTTTGTCTAGAAATGACTTTATTTCTCATTCCTTTTTAATAGACATTTTTGTTGGGTATACAATCACTGGTTAGCCATTATTTTTTATTTCCCTCTCCCTTCTGCTGTGAAAGATTTCTACTGAGAAATCTGCTGATAGTTTTAAAGGGGATTTATTTTACACGATGGTTTAGTTTTTCTTTGCTGCTTTGAAAATTATCTGTTTGTCTCCAAATTTTGCCAATTTGATAATAATATGTCTTGGTGTAGACTTCTTTGAGTTTTTCCCATTTGGAGTCTTCTGGGCTTCAAAAATCTGGATGTCCAAATTTTCTTTCCAGATATAGGAAAGATATGGTTTTTACCTATTTTTAAAATATGCTTTCTTTCTCTCTCTGTTTTCTCTTCAGAGTCCCCCATAATATTTGTGTTGGTTAACTTTATGATATCCCTTATGTTCCTTATTTTTCCTTCATTTTTTATTATTCTTTTTCATTTCTTTGACTGGATAATACCTGTGACCTGTCTTTAAATTCACTGATTCATTTTACTACTTGGCTAAGTCTCCTGCTGAAGCTTTCTATTGCATTTTTCTATTCAATTATTATATTCTTCAGCTTCAGAATTCTTTTTGGTTCCTTTCTCTGGTTGCTATATTTTGGTTAATATTCTGATTTTGCTTATGTATCATTTTTCTCATTTTGTTTATACATCTATCCTCATATATAATTAAGCTTCTTTGAGATGATTATTTTGAATTCTGTGAAGGCAATTCACTGTTCTCCAGTTATTTGCAGTCTGTTACTGAAGGTTTATTTTGTTCCTTTTACAGTGTCATGTTTTCCTGATTCTTCATGTTCCTTGTGGCTTTGCATTGTTTTGTAAATCTGTGTACTTACAGCAACAATGACCTCTTCTAGTCTTTATGACTGGCTTCAGCAGTTATGCACATCCATAAAACAGATTTCAGACTTCAAGAATTTCTAGCTGAGTTTTTCCCTTCACTCAACCCAGCTAGAGATTCTTGAAGTCTCTCAAATCTGTTTTATGAATGTGCATGTTTCTGTACTCTCCCTCTCTTTTGGGAGAAATCTCAGAATCATGAGCTTTCTTCCAAATCTGCAAAACTGAGCTGGGTGCTAAAAGTTGCCCACTTCTTTTCCCTAGGATAGTATACTAAAATGCTGAGATGCTGGCACAAGTTTCACTTTTTTCCCTCCTTCCTGAAAACTAAAAAATCAGAATAGTGCATCTTTTCCCAATCCCGTTGATCCACACCAGGTACTGAGAGTCACTCCCTCCTTTCTCTTAGGATTGTGAACTGAGAGGCCAGAACATCATGAGAAACTCTTCTTCTCTCCTTCCCTTTCTCCTGAGGGAGAAGTGCCAGAATTGTGTGCCTTCTCTGAATTCCGCAGAGCCTAGCCAGTTACTCAGAGTCACAGCCACTGTTGAGATCCTGGATGACTGCTGAGATCCATAGTCTGCTGAATATTGTGCCATCTGCAGTGATCATTATCTACTGAGATTCTCACCAGCTGCCATAATCCAGGTGAGTGGCAGCTGTCTGCACCAAATGTTGAGCTCTGACAGCTGCTAGGTCTGTACCAGCTACTGAGAGCTATGGTGCTAACTGGGAGCTGCACAATGTGCTGGAGGCCTCACAGCTGCAGCAATGTGCACTGGCTGCTATGATCTAGGCTGACAGCTTCAATCTGAGCTGTGTGCTTGGAATCCATGGCTACTTGGGGCTACATTGACTGCTGAGAGCTATCTGCTCCTCCTCTCTGTTCTTAGTTGTCTCTAAGTGTTCCGACTATGCTGTATCCCTCAGTACTTTGGGTGAGGTGAGACAGGAGCAGGTATCTCAGGAAGTGCTCTGAAAGGTGGTGGACATTGGGAACATCCGTCTCCTTTTTTTCCCTTGTGGTAGAAATAATAGGCTAAGATGATCTCTCTCTTGGTTTTGAGGTGTGCCAACTTCAGGGAGGGGAAGATGAAAAAAAAAATATCATAGTGAAGCCATTCTTCACACCCAATTAAATGAGGCCATTGTTAGTCCTGTGCTCTTCTAGGGTGCTGCAAGTTCTTTGCTAGATTCTGGGGTCCTTGCAAAGACCATATATGATGCTTAAATTGATGTTTTTCTACAGGGATGAAATATAGAACCTCCTATTCCACCACCCTGCTAATATAACTCCTATACTTACCTATCATTGTCTGTGTGTGTGTGTGTGTGTGTGTGTGATTTTACTTCATCTCCTTTGTTGGTTTATTATTTATAACTCTTTATTTTGTTATTTAGCGGTTTTGTAGGATTTATAATATACCATTGAATCCATCATAGTCTACCAATAAGTGATTTTATTCTGCTCCATGTATAAGAAATTTGCAATACTATGCCTTTATTTCTACCCCTTCAACCTTTGTGCTATAGTTGTCATACATTTTACCCTAACATATATTATAGCACTCATGCTGAATTTTTATCGTTTTATTTTTCCCTTGTTCCTATAATAAATTGCCACAAATTAGTGACATAAAATTACATAAATTTTTTATTTTTGTTTTTTTTTAAGTCAGCCGTCTGACACAGGTCTCAGTGGGCTAAGCAATTTACATCATGTTTGAATTACAGAATAAACAGATTACTCTGGACAGGAAAATAGGTGATTTTAGTCATGCTTAAGCCTCTTACATCTATTTATCTATTAAAATTTGTTTTCATTTAGCAGTATATTAGTTTTAAATGTAAAAAAATTTATATGCTACAAATGAATGTATGCATGTACATTTAATATATAGAAGTAACAATTATTTAAGGTAGATATTTCATTATTTGTCATCTGAAATCTGCTTTGGATTAAGTCAAGATATTAATATATTTCAAAATTGATTAGAAATATTTTCTGTTAAAAGAGTTATTCAAAATGAAAATGCATTTTTTGTGGTAACATATAGGTTTAAATGTAATAACATACTAATTTAAAAGTGGAAACTAAATTTTGATTTTTCTTAGGATAATCTTTTGTCTTTCTATGTACCTGTAGGTAAGAAATTTTAAATTTGTTGCAATTGAATTAAATTGCAAAAAATGTACTAGTTAATTTATCTTAATTGAATATATAGTAAATATTATCTATAAATTCATATGTGGAAGCACTCTATGTAATGTTGTTCACTTGAAAGTTTCTATTACTTATCTCAATGTTGACAGCTGCTTTGAAACTAAAGAAGTTCTCATTCACTGTAGTCCCTGAAATGGTGTGATACAGCAATTAAACTTTGCAAAGAACATATATTTTTAGTAATATATAATATAGCTATGCACTCTCCATTACATAGTATTCAAAAGTGGCACTGAAATATATTAAATAAGTAGAAACCATGAACTGTATATTCTGTATTAGGAATTTGTATGTCCAATATTTTCTGCCTCTACACCATCCCCTATTTGTTAGAACTCATTGAAAATAATGAGAACCTTTAGAATAATAAGAAGGGGAGGTAAAGGAGGCAGAGAATGAGGAAGAGAAGGAAAAAGACATAAGGCTTGTGAATCATGCCACTTCTCATCTTTGAACATATCACTAGCCATTGCTTTTGGACACTGGCTGATCACTTTAGACATGAATGCATTTACTTCCTCCCCATAAGTATAGTCTATGTGGTGTCATTTGTATTCACCTCGGGCAGACACAGAGCCTCTGCTCATTTCATCAAAGGACTATTTATGAGGCTGTAAAAAAGATGAGTTTCTCCGAATAGTCTCTAAATTAAACTTTTTAAAGTTTAATGTTGGCACACAAGAATAATTATAGTTATAAACCATTAAACATTTAGAAGAAATTTATAGGATTGGAGGGAGAAAATTTACAGCTGTGTCCTAATACAATAAATTTCCTCTGTAAAAGCAGAACCACAGAAACATTTCTATTCAGGACTCCAGAAAAAGAAAATGCTTTATTAACATTACCCAAACCTGCAGGCACTATATTCGGACATTATTTATATAGAAAGATGAATACATTTGTAAGATACAGTTAATTAACCTTAGAAGCAAAAGTCAATATTTTTTGTTTTTAACATGAGTAAATAGAGTGCACTAAATGTATTTTTTAAATTAAGTAAAATATACTCTCTTATCCTAGAGCACAGTCCAGTGCCTTGGAATACTTTTATTTCTTCTAGGATTATGATACATCACTTATTATACTCCTGTGTGGATTGATGGTAGTAGGGGGATATCTCTACGAATTTCTATTGTGATGTTTAAGACAAACAAACAAATACCCAGCCCTACAATTACAATTCAGTTTCTGAGTAAACTTCTTCATCTGAAATGTAAATATTCCTTCATAGTACAGTATATATGCTTGGTTTTGATTGTTTACCATAAAAAGAACTATATTTTCATCACCCATTATTGTGATGAAATATCTGTTTGGTGACAGATTGCTCTCAGGCAACTTCTCAGTCTTTGTAAGAGAGTATCTGGTCACCAAACAGATTGACTATACGGTTAACTAATCACCTACTGCTTAGAACCTAGTTCTACCTCATGCAACTTTAGCCAAGAACAACCATGGCTTTATGCTTTATGTTTGTTCAAGTCTTCCTTTGTCACCTTAAGTAGCATGTGAAATTGTTTTTCCTATAGATCTTGCACATTTCCTCTTGATTCTTAAGTCTTTCAATTTTTTTGCTTATATAAATAGATCTGTTTCATTAATTTTATTTATTCACTGGTTGTTGTTGCCCAGCTCCTTATTGAATTATCATACTACTTGTAATTTTAATTAATTATCTTGGATTTTCAAGGTAAATACTAAAATCATCTAAAAATAAGGATAATTTTACTTCCTCTATTTAAGTTTTACTCTCATTTACTTTCATAGCCTTAGAAGATTTGTAAATGTTTTTGGTGATAAAGGAGGTCTTTATCTTGTTCTTTGCCTTTTCTAGAGAAAGTTTCATTGTTTTCTCATGAAATATGATGCTAACGTTTATGTCAGTTAAAAAAATAGGTAAATAAATCAATGAAGTAAATTATTTTTATAGAATAATTTTTGAGGTAGTGTTTTAATGAGACTTTTAGCATGTGTCTTACCACTGAGTTTTTACAATCGAAGGAGACAATCATACACCTTTTTTGCTCTATTTCTGTGACAAATTATATTTACTGAGAGAGTAATAATAAAGAATCTTTATATCTTTAGAATATAACCCACTTGATTATGTTATATTATTGGTCATCAAGCAAAAAGATAAAGGCAAGAAAAAAATCTGAACAGGGACATCAGAGACATCAAACTACAGTGAAAATGAATTTCACAGAAATAGTTCAATCAAGTCACTAAACAAACAAATGACCAACCAAAGAACTACAACATTAATTCTCTATATGTGTATGTGTGGATGTTATTCAGTCTTTATAGTTTCGTCATTATATTATCTTTTCTTTTAAATGGTGAAATGGCTTTTCTTTTATCTTTGCTTTTTCAGCTTTTCTGAAGTATAATTGAAAAATAAAATTTGTATTTATTTAAAGTGTACATCTTGATGCTTTGATATATATGTACAGTGTGAAATGATCAGCACAATGAAGCTTATTAACATGTCCATCACCTCACACCAACATATTATTTTAAAATACAGTTTTGAAGATAGACTTTAGAGTTTATCAATCTAAAAAAGATAGAAAAAAGTAAATTAAATGATATGAACAGAGGCTTAGAAAAA
This sequence comes from Pongo abelii, assembly GCF_028885655.2. Lineage (NCBI taxonomy): Eukaryota > Metazoa > Chordata > Mammalia > Primates > Hominidae > Pongo > Pongo abelii. The sequence goes on from NC_071998.2 coordinate 32,895,583, forward strand.
TGTGAGGCATCATTAAGAACCCCAACATATGCATAATAGGAGTACAAAAAGTAAAGAATATAGAAAAGGAGGCAGAACAAATATTTGAAAATGTAATAGCTAAACACATTCCAAAGATGATGAAAAATATGAATCTGTCTTTCCAAGACACACATTAAACTCCAAGTAGGACAAACACAAAGAAATCCACACTCAGACAAGTCTTCATCACATATTGAAAGCCAAAGACAAGAAGAAGATCATGAAGGCAGTTAAACAAAATAAAACAAAAAAACTCATCACATACGAGGGAAACCTAATACTATTAATTGACTTCTCAACAGAAACAATGGAGGAAGAAAGCAGTGGGTGACATAATCAAAGTTCTAAATTTTAAAAAAATTAATATTTCAAATCCTTTGCCCACTTTTTGATGGGGTTGTTTGTTTTTTTCTTGTAAATTTGTTTGAGTTCTTTATAGATTCTGGATATTAGCCCTTTGTCAGATGACTAGCTTGCAATAATTTTCTCCCATTCTGTAGGTTGCCTGTTCACTCTGATGGTAGTTTCTTTTGCTGTGCAGAAGCTCTTTAGTTTAATTAGATCCCATTTGTCAATTTTGGCTTTTGTTGCCATTGCTTTCTTAGGCGAAGGATATGAACAGACACTTCTCAAAAGAAGACATTTATGCAGCCAAAAGACACATGAAAAAATGCTCATCATCACTGGCCATCAGAGAAATGCAAATCAAAACCACAATGAGATACCATCTCACACCAGTTAGAATGGCGATCATTAAAAAGTCAGGAAACAGCAGGTGCTGGAGAGGATGTGGAGAAATAGGAACACTTTTACACTGTTAGTGAGACTGTAAAGTAGTTCAACCATTGTGGAAGTCAGTGTGGCGATTCCTCAAGGATCTAGAACTAGAAATAACATTTGACCCAGCCATCCCATTACTAGGTATATACCCAAAGGATTATAAATCATGCTGCTATAAAGGCACATGCACACGTAGGTTTATTGCAGCACTATTCACAATAGCAAAGACTTGGAACCAACCCAAATGTCCAACAATGATAGACTGGATGAAGAAAATGTGGCACATATACACCATGGAATACTATGCAGCCATGAAAAATGATGAGTTCATGTCCTTTGCAGGGACATGGATGAAGCAGGAAACCATCATTTTCAGCAAACTATCGCAAGAACAAAAAACCAAACACCACATGTTCTCACTCATAGGTGAGAATTGAAGAATGAGAACACTTGGACACAGGAAGGGGAACACCCCACACCGGGGCCTGTTGTAGGGTGGGGGGAGGGGGGAGGGAAAGCATTAGGAGATATACCCAATGTAAATGACGAGTTAATGGGTGCAGCACACCAACATGGCACATGTATACATATGTAACAAACCTGCACATTGTGCACATGTATCCTAGAACTTAAAGTATAATAAAAAAAAGAAATATCACTTTGTATCCTACAAATATATACAATTATGTGTCAACTAAAAATAAAAGGAAAAATGGCAAAAAAATTAATATTTCCAAAATAAAGATGAAATAAAATTTGTTGCTATCAGATCTGTTACACACAAAAAATAAGTTCTTCAAATTTCAAAGCAACTGAAAGCAGACATTAATTTAAAGCCAAATTAAAAAAAACCAGAGTGGTGCTAAAGGGCATTCTGTAGAAAATTGTAAACAACAATATATTTATATATTTTGTCTTTCTTTTACTAAATTATTTTAAAAATTTGAATAAAGTAATATGTATGCAACTATACAACTGGGCTTGTAGTGTGTATGTGTGTGTGTCAGAGAGAGAGAGAGAGAGAGAGGAGAAACAGAGATTATACAATGGCAACCTAAAGGAGTCAGATGGGAATAAAACTATGTTCATGTAAAAGAGTGGAAGCCAATGGCAGCACCAATGTACAGGAAGAAATTAAAAGAATAAAAACTAGTGTGATGAAAATATTCTTGATTAGATTTTGGTCATGGTTAGTTGCCCAGATCTGTAAATCTGCTAAAAAATAGTTGAAATATACACTTTTAATGGGTTCCTTGAGGAAATGTTATTTGAAATATCTTATTAGGAGATAAAAATCTGGTGGAGAGAACACCATGCATAAGACATGAAATATTACACTTAAAATCTAGGGATATTCAGACATAATACGTGGAGTTTGTGATCAGAAAAATAGATAAGCAAGAATCGTCCAATAGAAGATTCTGTATTGCATGCTGAACACTGGGATTTTTTGTCTAATTAAATCTTGACTTGAAAAACAGTATCGTATAATAGTTGATTTGGCATAAATATGCATTCACTAGCGTATTCTACAAATATTTTCAATATTGGCTAAAAGCACTTGCTTAGTGTTGGACTTTGTAAGTTTGCTTAGCTTGTCCGAAAGGATAAAAAGAATACTAACACTAAGGTTAAAACTGTGACATAATAAAATGTTTGAGGCTGAATTATCTACTGCAAATGTCTAGAAATTAATTATCAGAGTAGCCCTCAGTATAAAATTGGTGAGCCATAATATATAGATTAAGAGATAAGACATGAAACAATAGCATTGAAAAAGAAATCCTATCTATTTACCCTATACTCTGAAAATACTTAGTCTTCCAGTAAGGGTAAAATATAGCTTGGTCAAAGTAAAATAGAAAACAAAGGGGAAGATGAAAACAGAAAGTATGTTTCTATTTGAAATCATATTCAGAATAATATTTAGTAACAACATCACTTTACATGGAACTAGGATTTTTAAGAAGATCCTTGTTGATTTAGTTCTTAAGAAGTAGCATATTAGTGGACACTTTAAAAAATCATTTATTTTTATGATTCTGTTTGTATATTAGACAGTTTTCAAAAATAGAAGAAAGATGGTAAAGTACTAGGATGGTGAGAATCAAAGAAAAAAAACCCAAACATCTTTAGCATACGAGGTTGGTGTTGTTCCTTCTTTCACTGTGTTCCTGCCCAGGATTTGTTGACTGGTGTAATCAAGTGAAGGAGCTGTGGTGATGGATGTCAGATGATTATAATTTCTGTGTTGTTGTTCCAGCCATCACAAGTCTGAAATATTTTCAGAATTGCTGCAGCTGCAACTGATGCCATTTCTGAGCAATGATCATAACAATTTGCAAATATACATGGATTAACGTGGTGCTAATGTGAGCCTTGGAAACCAGTATACCGTGCAGCTGTTCATTTATGTTGTATAAATGTCCAGTCTTATGGGAACAGTGCCTTTATATCAGAATGAAGCTATCCAGTGGCTTTCAGAATTGCACAGGTATAAATTACAAATTAACCTCATACCTGGAAAGTATATCCTTATTTAATTTTTCCCTAAATTATATTTTATATAAATTTCTTCCTCTCTTAATATAAAAATTGATGCTTAGGAGAACAAAATGATATACACTGAATTTAAGTGTATCAAACAATGATATACATTTTTTTGAAACAGTTATATTTTTAATTATTTAAAATTAATTTGTTCTTTAACAAAGTATTTCACCCTAAAAAGTATACTTCAAAGCACAGCACTATGAGGTAATTAGGAGGGTTGTTATTAGTGTTTCCTATTTTGTGTGTGTGTGATATTTTAAATGTTATCAATTGAGAAAACACGTGAAAATAGAAGTACATATACTTTTCCTAATAATGTCTTGTTATTTAGTCTGAAGACTCTAAAAATGTTTAATAAATATTGCAGAATGCTTTTCTTTTTGAAGCTCATGAACATCAAAATAACATGAGAAGTAAGCTTTGCATGTTAGCAATCTAGAAACTCAGTTGCCCCATCTGTGGTGTGCATAAAAATCAGTGAGGCTCTTACTGAAGACCTTTTCTGCATCTACTGAGATAATCATGTGGTTTTTTTCATTGGTTCTGTTTATGTGATGGATTATGTTTATTGATTTGCATATGTTGAACCAGTCTTGTATCCCAGGGATGAAGCCAAGTTGATCGTGGTGGATAAGCTTCTTGATGTGCTGCTGGATTCAGTTTGCCAGTATTTTATTGAGGATTTTCACATCGATGTTCATCAGGGATATTGGCCTGAAATTTTCTTTTTTGTTGTGTCTCTGCCAGGTTTTTGTATCAGGATGATGTTAGCCTCATAAAATAAGTTAGGGAGGAGCCCCTCTTTTTCTATTGTTTGGAATAGTTTCAGAAGGAATGAACCTCTTTGTACCTTTGGTAGAATTCGGCTGTGAATCTATCTGGTCCTGGGCTTTTTTATTGGTTGGTAGGTTATTAATTACTGCCTCAACCTCAGAACATGTTATTGGTCTATTCAAGGATTTGATTTCTTCCTGGTTTAGACTTATGAGGGTGTATGTGTCCAGGAATTTATCCATTTCTTCTAGATTTTCTAGTTTATTTGCATAGAGGTGTTTATAGTATTCTCTGATGGTAGTTTGTATTTCTGTGGGATCAGTGATGATATCCCCTTTATCATTTTTTATTGCATCTATTTGATTTTTCCCTCTTTTCTTCTTTATTAGTCTGGCTAGCAGTCTATCTATTTTGTTAATCTTTTCAAAAAACCAGCTCCTGGATTTGCTGATTTCTTGAAGGGTTTTTTTGTGTCTCTGTCTCCTTCAGTTCTGTTCTGATCTTAGTTATTTTTTGTCTTGTGCTAGCTTTTGAATTTGTTTGCTCTTGCTTCTCTAGTACTTTTAATTATGATGTTAGGGTGTCGATTTTACATCTTTCCTGCTTTCTCCCATGTACATTTAATGCTATAAATTTCCCTCTAAACACTGCTTTAGCTGTGTACCAGAGATTGTGGTACATTGTGTCTTTCTCTCATTGGTTTCAAAAAAGTTATTTATTTCCGCCTTAATTTTGTTATTTACCCAGTAAGTTAGTCAGGAACAGATTGTTCAGTTTCCATGTAGTTGTGCAGTTTTGAGTGAGTTTATTAATCCTGAATTCTAATTTGATTATAATGTGGTCTGAGAGACTGTTTGTTATGATTTCCATTCTTTTACATTTGCTGAGGAGTGTTTTACTTCCAATTATGTGGTCATTTTTAGAATAAATGCAATGTGTTACTGAGAAGAATGTATATTCTATTGATTTGGGGTGGATAGTTCTGTAGAGGCCTATTAGGTCTGCTTGGTCTAGAGCTGAGTTCAAGTCATGAATATCCCTGTTAATTTTCTGTCTCATTGATCTGTCTAATATTTACAGTGGGGTGTTAAACTCTCCCACTATTATTGTGTGGGAGTTTAAGTCCTTTTGTAGATCTCTAAGAACTTGCTTTATTAATCTGGGTGCTCCTGTATTTGGTGCATGTATATTTAGGATAGTTCACTCTTCTTGTTGCACTGATCCCTTTACCATTATGTGATGCCCTTCTTTGTCTTTTTTGATCTTTGTTGGTTTAAAGTCTATTTTGTCTGAAATTAAGACATAGAGACACAAAAAACCCTTAAAATCAATGAATCCGGGAGCTGTTTTTTAAAAAATCATTATCAAAATAGAAAGACCACTAGCTAGACTAATAAAGAAGGAAAGGGAGAAGACTCAAATAGACACAAAAGAAAAATGATAAAGGGGATATCACCACTGATCCCACAAAAATACAAACTACCATCAGAGAATACTGTAAACACCTCTATGAAATAACTAGAAAATCTAGAAAAATGGATGAACTCCTGGACACATACACCCTCCCAAGAATAAACCATGAAGAAGTCGAATCCCTGAATAGATCAATAATAAGTGCTGAAATTGAGGCAGTAATTAAGCCTATCAACTAAAAAAAGCCCAGGACTAGAAAAATTCGCAGCCAAATTCTACCAGAGGTACAAAGAGGAGCTGGTACCATTCCTTCTGAAACAATTCCAAACAAGTGAAAAGGAGGGACTCTTCCCTAAGTCATTTATGAGGCCAGCATCATCCTGATACCAAAACCTGGCAGAGACACAAAAACAAAAAAACCTGAGGCCAAAATCCCTGATGAATATTGATATGAAAATCCTAATTAAATACTGGCAAACCGAATCCAGCAGCACATCCAAAAGCTTATCCACCACATCAAGTTGGCTTCATCCCTGGGAGGCAAGGCTGGTTCAACATATGCAAGTCAAAAAAATGTAATTCATCACATAAGCAGAACCAATGACAAAAAGCACATGATTATATCAATAGATGAAGAATAGGCCTTCGATAAAATTCAATGCCCTTCATGCTAAAAACTCCCAATTAAAGAGGTATTGATGGAATGTAATTCAAACTAGTACAAGATATTTATGACAAACACACAGCCAATATAATACTGAATGGGCAAAAGCTGGAAGCATTTCCTTTGAAAACTACCAGAAGACAAGGATGCCCTCTCTCGCCACTCCTATTCAACATAGTATTGGAAGTTGTGACCAGGGCAATCAGGCAAGAGAAAGAAATACAGGGTATTCAAAAAGGAAGAGAGGAAGTCAAGTTGTCTCTGTTTGCATTTGAAATGATTGTATATTTAGAAAACCCAATCGTCTCAGCCCAAAAACTCCATAAGCTGATACGCAACTTCAGAAAAGTCTCAGGATACAAAATCAATGTGCAAAAATCACAAGTATTCTTATAAACCAATAATAGACAAACAGAGAGCCAAATCATGAGTGAACTCCTATTCACAAATGCTAAAAAGAAAATAAAATACCTAGGAATACAACTTACAAGGGATGTGAAGGAACTTTTCAAGGAGAACTACAAACCACTGCTCAAGGAAATAAGACAGGACACAAACAAATGGAAAAACATTCCATGCTCATGGATAGGAAGAATCAACAATGTGAAACAGGCCATACTGCCTAAACTAATTTATAGATTCAATGCTATCCCATCAAGCTACCATTGACTTTCTTCACATAATTAGAAAAAACTCCTGCCTAATTGCCCTGGCCAGAACTTCCAACACTATGTTGAATAGAAGTGGTGAGAGAGGGCATCCCTGTCTTGTGCCAGTTTTCAAAGGGAATGCTTCCAGTTTTTGCCCATTCAGTATGATATTGGCTGTGGGTTTGTCATAAATAGCTCTTATTATTTTGAGATACGTCCCATCAATTCCTAATTTATTGAGAGTTTTTAGCATGAAGCGTTGTTGAATTTTGTCAAACGCCTTTTCTGCATCTATTGAGATAATCATGTGGTTTTTGTCTTTGGTTCTATTTATATGCTGGATTACATTTACTGATTTGCGTATATTGAACCAGCCTTGCATCCCAGGGATGAAGCCCACTTGATCATGGTGGATAAGCTTTTTGATGTGCTGCTGGATTCTGTTTGCCAGTATTTTATTGAGGATTTTTGCATCAATGTTCATCAAGGATATTGGTCTAAAATTCTCTTTTTTTGTTGTGTCTCTGCCAGGCTTTGGTATCAGGATGATGCTGGCCTCATAAAATGAGTTAGTGAGGATTCCTTCTTTTTTTTTTTTTTTATTGGAATAGTTTCAGAAGGAATGGTACCAGCTCCTCCTTGTACCTCTGGTAGAATTCGGCTGTGAACCCATCTTGTCCTGGACTTTTTTTGGTTGGTAAGCTATTGATTATTGCCACAATTTCAGCTCCTGTTATTGGTCTATTCAGAGATTCAACTTCTTCCTGGTTTAGTCTTGGGAGGGTGTATGTGTTGAGGAATTTATCCATTTCTTCTAGATTTTCTAGTTTATTTGCATAGAGGTGTTTGTAATATTCTCTGATGGTAGTTTGTATTTCTGTGGGATCAGTGGTGATATCCCCTTTATCATTTTTTATTGCATCTATTTGATTCTTCTCTCTTTTTTTCTTTATTAATCTTGCTAGCGGTCTATCAATTTTGTTGATCCTTTCAAAAAACCAGCTCCTGGATTCATTGATTTTTTGAAGGGTTTTTTGTGTCTCTATTTCCTTCAGTTCTGCTCTGATTTTAGTTATTTCTTGCCTTCTGCTAGCTTTTGAATGTGTTTGCTCTTGCTTTTCTAGTTCTTTTAATTGTGATGTTAGGGTGTCAATTTCTAATTAAACTCAAGAGCTTCTGCACTGCAAAAGAAACTACCATCAGAGTGAACAGGCAACCTACAAAATGGGAGAAAATTTTCGCAACCTACTCATCTGACAAAGGGCTAATATCCAGAATCTACAATGAACTCCAACAAATTTACAAGAAAAAAACAAACAACCCCATCAAAAAGTGGGCAAAGGACATGAACAGACACTTCTCAAAAGAAGACATTTATGCAGCCAAAAAACACATGAAAAAATGCTCACCATCACTGGCCATCAGAGAAATGCAAATCAAAACCACAATGAGATACCATCTCACACCAGTTAGAATGGCAATCATTAAAAAGTCAGGAAACAACAGGTGCTGGAGAGGATGTGGAGAAATAGGAACACTTTTACACTGTTGGTGGGACTGTAAACTAGTTCAACCCTTGTGGAAGTCAGTGTGGCGATTCCTCAGGGATCTAGAACTAGAAATTCCATTCGACCCAGCCATCCCATTACTGGGTATATACCCAAAGGACTATAAATCATGCTGCTATAAAGACACATGCACACGTATGTTTATTGCCGCATTATTCACAATAGCAAAGACTTGGAACCAACCCAAATGTCCAACAATGATAGACTGGATTAAGAAAATGTGGCACATATACACCATGGGATACTATGCAGCCATAAAAAATGATGAGTTCATGTCCTTTGTAGGGACATGGATGAAATTGGAAATCATCATTCTCAGTAAACTATCGCAAGAACAAAAAACCAAACACCGCATATTCTCACTCATAGGTGGGAATTGAACAATGAGAACACATGGACACAGGAAGGGGAACATCACACTTCGGGGACTGTTGTGGGGTGGGGGGAGGGGGGAGGGATAGCATTGGGAGATATACCTAATGCTAGATGACGAGTTGGTGGGTGCAGCACACCAGCATGGCACATGTATACATATGTAACTTACCTGCACATTGCGCACATGTACCATAAAACCTAAAGTATTATAATAATAATAATAATAAAAGAAAAAAAAAAAAAAAGAAAAAACTACTTTAAATTTCACATGGAACCAAAAAAGGGCCTGGATAGCCAAGACAATCCAAAGCAAAAAGAACAAAGTTGGAGGCATCATGCTACTTGACTTCAAGCTATACTACAAGTGTACAATAACCAAAACATCATGGTACTGGTACCAAAACGGATATACAGACCAATGAAACAGAAGAGAGGCCTCAGAAACAACACCACACATCTACAACCATCTGATCTTTGACAAACCTGACAAAAACAAGAAATGGGAAAAGGATTCCCTATTTAATAAAATGTGTTAGGAAAACTGACTAGCTATATGCAGAAAACTGAAACTGGACCTCTTCCTTACACCTTATACAAAAATTAACTCAAGATGTATTAAAGACTTAAACGCAAGACCTAAAACCATAAAAACCCTAGAAGAAAAGCTAGGCATTACTATTCAGGACATAGGTATGGGCAAGGACTTCATGACTAAAACACCAAAAACAATGGCAACAAAAGCCAAAATTGACAAATGGGATCTAATTAAACTAAAGAGCTTCTGCACAGCAAAATCTCATCAGAATGAACAGGGATCCTACAGAATGGGAGGAAATTTTTGCAATCTATCCATCTGACAAAAGATTAATACCCAGAATCTATAAGGAACTTAAACAAATTTACAAGAAAAAAACAAACAACCCCATCAAAAAGTGGGTGAAGGATATAACAAGTACTTCTTAAAATAAGACATTTATGTGGCAAACAAATATATGAAAAAAAAAAGCTAATCATCACTGGTCATTAGAGAAATGCAAATCAAAACCACAATGAGATATCATCTCACCAGCCACTTAGAATGACGATCATTAAAAAGGAAACAACAGATGGTGGAGAGGATGTGGGGAAATAGGAACGCTTTTATACTGTTGGTGGGAGTGTACATTAGTTCAACCATTGTGGAGGACAGTGTGGTGATTCCTCAAGGATCCAGAACCAGAAATACCATTTGACCCAGCAATCCCATTACTGGGTATATACCCAAGGGATTATAAGTCATTCTACTATAAAGAAACATGCACACTTATGTTTATTGCAGCACTATTCACAATAGCAAAGACTTGGAACCAACCCAAACGCCCCTCAATGATAGAATGAATTTAAAAAATGTGGCACATATACACCATGGAATACTATGCAGCCATAAAAAAGGATGAGTTCATATCTTTGCTGGGATGTGGATGAAGCTGGAAACCATCATTCTCAACAAACTAACACAGGAACAGAAAACCAGACACCACATGTTCTCACTCATAAGTGGCAGTTGAACAATGAGAACACACAGACACAGGGAGGGGAACATCACACACAGGGGCCTGTCGGGGAATGGTGGCTAGTGAAGGGATAGTGTCAGGAGAAATACCTAATGTAGGTGACAGGTTGATTTGTGCAACAAACCACCATGGCACATGTATACCTATGTAACAAATCTGCACATTCTGCACATGTATCCCAGAACTTAAAGTATATTAAAAAAAAAAAATCAGTGAGGCTCTTTTTAAAAAGTCCTGGGGCTCATTTCATTGTTCACAGATCTGGGGTAGGTGAGAGAAATCTATTTCAACAAGTTTCTTGGGAATTATCTGTCTTTCACCAATAAATCACGGAACAAAAACCACTGCACTAGTAGAGAATTCAAACATTAATTAAATTAAATGATATTTAGCACTTACTGTACATATAATGTAATTCTTGGAGCTGTTAAAGATAAAGTGGACCAGAAGCTATGGTGTTAATATGAAGAAGGTATTGATGTACTCTGGAAAAAATTAAAAATATACAAACAAGTAAATAATGCAACAGAGGTAATCAACTAAATAATATTTACTGAAGTACATTAATATTGACGGAAATCAGTGAGAGACACAGTTGCCTGATAATGTGTCATAAAGAAGATAAACTGTAAGACTATTTTTTTTTAAAAAATGAGAACAATTTGAATACTCAGAATAAGTAGGTAAAGTCATCTTTTTCAATGCTGTAGATTTGTAATTTATGAAGGTATTATGAAATTAGAATACTACATGTATATTGACAAGAATTGAGAAAGTGTATCAAATAAGTAGTGTGGCATCAAATTATGAAGGAATTTGAAACCCATACCGAGTAGCAGATTCTACTATGTTATGCTGAAACGTTGTTTCTTAAATGGTCATAACAGGCAGATTATTTCTGTGATCCAAGAGTTGCTTTGATAAAACTTGAGTTAATATATAAATAAAACATTGTCTTATAAAATCAAGAATGGAAATACGGAAGAAGTGATTGCTACTGATTTAACAATATGTTCTAATCTTAATACACTATGTAGAAGAGAATAATCAATATTTTAATTTATTAAAATAACCTAGTATTAGAAAAGGCACAAAAGTTTTTTAATCGTTACCTTAATTTCTAGTGTACAAGTTTGAGGACAGTTATCATAATCCCCATTTCTAGTCTCTTTTTTCTTACATCATGATGCAATATGTTGAAAAGACTAATATTACGTATTATTATCTCTAGGTTGTTGAGTTATGATTACTGTATTTACTTCTGGGCTTTTTATTCTGTTTCATTGAAATATTTGTTTAATCTTCCATTATTATACCACTGTCTTTATTATTGTAGTTTTATATTAGTCTTGTAGTATTAGTCATATTAGTTTTCTGACTTTGTTCTTCTTAAATATTATCTTAGCTATCTGAGTTTTTTGCCTTTCTCTATAATCTTGAGAATAAGTTTGTTGATATGCACAAAATAACAACTTGTAGAAATCTTGATTGGGGCTATGTTGATTCTATAGGTCAAGTTGAGACAAATTTTCACCTTTACAATATTGAGATTTCAAATTCATTTACATGAAATATCTCTTCATCTGTTTATGTATTTTTTAATGTGTTCCTGATCTTAGCAGGAAAGCATGCATTCCTCACTATTAAACATTATATTAGCTGTAAATATTTTCATAGCTATTCTTTATTAATCTGAGGAAGTTAAATTCTAATCCTAGTTTGCTGAAAGTGTTTATGATTAATGGATGATGAATTTTGCCAACATTTTTTTGTATCTGTTAATATGATCATATGACTTTTTTCCTTAGCCTGTTAACATAATGGATTTCATGGTTTTCAAATGCTATACCAGCCTTGCATAAGTGTAATAAATTCCACATGATACAGATTTCTTCTAATACATTATTGGCAAGTTGCTAATGTTTGGTTGAGGATTTTTGAATCTATATTCATCAGAGTTATTGGTCTGTAGGTGTGTTTTCTTGTATTTTTCTGATTTGATATTAAGGTAATGCTGGCCTTACAGAAAGATTTAGCAAGTATTTGCTCTGATTCTATTTTCTAGGACAGATTGTAGAACATTAATTGGTTAATTTAATCTTTAAATGTTTGCTAGAACTCACCAGTGAACTAATCTGGGTTCTTTTTTCCTTTATTGTGTCTAATTGTATTAGCTATGCCTTCCAGTATGATGTTGAATAGGAGTAGTGAGAGTGGACATCCTTGCTGTGTTCCTAATCAGAGAGATTCTTTATTAATCTGAGGAAGTTAAATTCTACACGTATAAATACTAAATATAATTATATGTGTGTTTTTATAAACCTAAGTAAATTTTCTTGAATTGAAAATGTTCAAATATTTAAAAACTCTGTTATACATCTGGTCTATACACTTAATGAAATTATAAAATCCTATAAAATTTGTACATTTGTGTAAATTCACAACCTCATTCTAAAGTATACATGCCAGTCAAAAGTCCAGAATGGTCAAGGAAAACTTGTGGAAGAAACACAAAGCTGGAGAAATTACAGAATTAAGTATCAAAATCCATGTCATGATTTAGAAGTTGTTATTTGTTGTAAGAACAGACAATAACCAATGGAACATATATAAGCAGTCTTTTGATTAATGTCTTCAGCCCAACAAGATGAAAATTACATTTTCAATAAGTGGTTTTAGTTAAATTGGATACCCTCATTTTTATAAGGGAATAATATCCCTTGATTAGTATCATATACAAAAAGCAATTATAGATGTATCATGGATTTAAAAAAGAGCAGAAAAACAATGAAGCTTTTACATGAAAACTTACCTATTCACAATCAGTGAACTTTTCTTAAACAGAATACTATGTGAAATGGTGTTTGATATGTTAACCTCTATTTAGACCTGGTATTAATTAAAATGTACCATTACGATGGTGAAATTCAACCCAGTGTGAAAAGACGTCTGCAATGCCTGTATCAAGCAATACCTGTAGCCAGATCACATAAAATGAATCCCCACAAATAAAAAGAAAAGACAGAAAGGCCAATGAAAAAGGGATAAAGGCTTGTACAGGATCTTCTCAAATGAGGATTTTTTAATATCTATATGCATGTTAATAGACATTCAAATGCTTATTTATCAAATTAAAAAATTAAATATAAATTAAATGTCACTACACAGCCAAAAGAATCGGGTTAGTAAAAATGACACAATAGCAAGATTTATTGAGAATGTAGATCAATGAAAATCCTCATGCACATCTGTTGGGAGTTGAAACTGGTAAAAAAAGAACTGTAGGAAATGGTGCTGCAATATCTGCTAACATGAAACATACATCCATTGACCCAGTCCTACCTCTTTACTCCAGAAATGCTTGCATATGAACATGGATAGGAATATTTTTAGAAGCCTTATTTATTATAAAAAAACACTGGAAACAATAAAAACATTTTCAAACAATAGAATAAATTGTAATATATTTATCAAGCATTGAAAAACTACGTAACATACAAAAATGATAAAACTTCAAGTATAATTTGAATAAAGCTAGAGATTAGTATATACGAATCTACACAAAGATTTTTAAAAATGGAAATACAAAATTTTAATGTTGCAAAATGCATAATTGGTAAAACTATACTAAAAAAAACAAAACAAAACTAGAAAGCACTTATTTAATATGGCTACTAAAACAGTGGTTGTATCCAGTGAGGAGGAAAGTAATTTTAATTGCAAAAAGTCATGCAAAACCTCCCGAAATGCTAGCAGGGTTATTTCTTGACCTAGAGGGTATTATGCAGACATTCCTTCAGAAAAATTTGTAGAATGGTATATACCTTTTGAATTATATATATATATATATTAAACTATTTTATGAGATGTTATATATATTTATGAGATGTTATATATATTATATAT